>NC_037331.1:96773206-105898661 GCF_002263795.3 Bos taurus
GAGACCCCATGGACTGAAGCCCACCAGGCTCCTCTGTCCATGGGGTTTTCCAGGCAAGAATACTAGAGTGGGTTGCCATTTCCTCCTCCAGGGGATCTTCCAAACCCAGGGATCGAACCTGCATCTCTTGCATTGGCAGGGAGATTCTTTACCACTAGTGCCACCTGGGGAGCCCATATTTCATTTATAACTGTTATAAAATATTGGCTATATTCTCCGTATTGTACAATATATCCTTATAGCTTATTTTATGCCTAGCTTGTACCCCTTAGTCCCCACCCCTGTATTGCCCCTCTTCCTGTCTCTAGCTTGTTCTCTGCAGCTGTGAGTCTGCTTCTTTTTTGTTATATTCACTAGTCTTGTAGATTCCACATATAATTGATATCAAACAGTATTTGTCTTTCTCTGTCTGACGTATTCACTTAACATACCACCCTCCAAATCCATCCACATTGCTGAAAGTGGCACAATTTTATCCTTTTTAGGGCTCAGTAGTATTCCATTGTGTATATACATGTATGTATATGTATACTACATCTTCTTTATCCATTCATCTGTTGATGGACACTTAAGTTGCTTCCACTTCCTGTCAGTTGTCAATAATGCCACTGCTACTAATATTGGGATGCGTGTTTCTTTTCAAATTCATGTTTTGGGTTTTTTCAGATATATACCCAGGAGTGGAATAACTAGGTCATATGGTAGTTTTATTTTTACCACAATTTTTAAAAATTGGAAGAAAAAAATGTACATTTTCAAGGTTCTCACGTGTCTTGCTGCTGCTGCTGTGCGACCCCACAGACGGCAGCCCATCAGGTTCCCCTGTTCCTGGGATTCTCCAGGCAAGAACACTGGAGTGGGTTGCCATTTTCTTCTCCAATGCATGAAAGTGAAAAGTGAAAGTGAAGTCGCTCAGTTGTGTCTGACTCTTAGCGACCCCATGGACTGCAGCCTACCAGGCTCCTCCGTCCATGGGATTTTCCAGGCAAGAGTACTGGAGTGGGGTGCCATCACCTTCTCACATGTCTTACCAACCCCTATATGCTGAAACAATTTATAGTTCTACTTGTAGTATGTGAACTGGTTTTTTCCTATATCTTTTACTACACTGAACATCATCATTTTTCAAAATGTTACCAACAGTTTGTAAAAATCAATAGCTCATAATTTTACTTTGCATTTATCTTATTGCTAGTAAGATTGAACATTTTCACACATACATGTTAACATTTGCATTTGTTCACATGTGAATCCATGTTCTTTGCCTATTTTTCTACTGGTATACTCATCATTCCTAACATATTAATTAATTACAGTTTTTAATTTGATACTGTTTATCTCTGCTTTTTCATTATCATTCTTTAAAAAGCATAGTTAATTATAATTTTACTTTATAGCACTAATTGTAATTTTGGCTTATATTGCTAATTAAAATTTTTACTTTGAGTCATTTTTTATCTATTTTTAGTTATTAATCTTTCAAATTTGTTCTCAATTTTTTATAATTGCTGTTATCTGAGTCTTTCTAATACTTCGTTCCAACCATTTTATTGCCTCATATAATCCTTCTTTTATCCTCTCCTTATATCTCTTGAAAATCATCTTCTCTGTTTTTAATTATCTTTTATATGATTATAAAACTAACAGGAGGAGAAATAGGAAAAGCAGAACTAAGCCAGGAAGAGGTTTCATGATGGTCAAGATTCTCAAGCTTGATGCTTGATGTGGTGATCTGCATCCAAGGTAAGGGAGTTGCTGTGCGTGTGTCTGCAAGTCCAAGGTGCTGTCCATGTGTAAATAGAAACATCCTCTAAGAAGGAAGAGGGGGCCAGGAGGGACATGGGAAGCAAGCTTATTGGAGCAATGGAATGAAGGAAAGCACACACGAGGCTTCCGGTGCAGTGTGGTCATCTCTTCTGCACGCAGCATTAGTTTCGCTCTCTGGGGCCAGTGTGTAGGCTCTGTTCCCAAGGCCCCGTTTGCAGGGCAGCCTGACAGGAGGGAAGAGAGGCAGCAAGTGCCTGGCCCTCCCCCCACCCTCACCCTCACCCTGAGCCCCCAAGAGCCATTTCCGCCCGCTCCAGCCCTGCCTCATCAACCGCCAAAGGACTGTTGAAGCCCTCTTTGCCTTCCCGCAGTAGAATCCTTCCTGGATGGGGAAGCAGTCCTCCAGACACCCCTTCCCAAGTTACATGCTGTAAACTGTGCATGGAAAACACAAGCCTGGCCAGCGCACGAATCACTTTTAATGATCCCTGAAAGAAACCATCAGTAAACCTCCAGCAGCCATCTGCAAGCCTGAAGGTACAGCTACAAAAACACAAGGTGAGGAAGGTGACACAGAAAGGCTCATTTCCCTCAGGCAGCGTCTCTGTTTCTTTCATGGATCATTGTGTTTGCCTGTTTGTCTGCTGTGAAGTGGAGACGCATCTTACCTCAATCCATTAGGAATTTATAGTTAATCTCGAGCCGTGTGATGAACCTTATCAGTTTTGTATTGGTACCATCTTCGAGATGGTGCTGTCTGTGTGCTTCCAGAGAAGGATTCAATTACAAACAAAATCGCTGCCGGCGAATCCAGCCTTCTCCTATCACAATAGTCCGGTTAGTGTAGCTTTGAACAACAGAAAGAATACTTGCCAACGTCCCCCTTCCTGTTTTACTTCATTTTTTCTGCGCTGCCTTCTCTGGCCTGTCAGAGCTGGGATGGGGTGCTGACACCCAGTTCTTGCCCTCCGCCGTCCCCAGTCTCTCTCTCCTCCCAGGTTAAAGTGAACACTGGTACCAGAGCCCAGCTGACTGGGAGAGAAAGTGTGCCAAGTGCCAACAGCACCGATTTTATATTGTGACTGTCACCAAAGTTTCCAAAGATGGCCGGTATTTATATTCCCATGTGCCTTTTTCCCCCAGCGCTTTGATACTCCCTATGAAGAAGGAGGGTCTATTCCCTCTCCCCTTGAACCTGGTTGGGACTTCACTCAGCCTCAGTGAATTGCAGCAGAAGAGATGCTTAGAGGATTTCTGAGGATTGGTCATTGAAAGCCACATCGCTTCTGCTTGGCCCTCTCTTTCTTGAGATGCCAGTCCATGGAACACAGCCCCCATCCTGTGTGGAAGCCCAGGTTACGTGGAGAGTCCAGGTGAGGCTGTTCCTGATGACTGTCCCAGCTAAGTTCCAAGCTTCCAGCTGTTAATAGCATCACCCGCCAGACATGTGAGTGAATGAGACTTTCAATGATCCCAGCTTATGCTGAATAGAGCAGAGATGAACTTCCACTGCAGAAAGTATTAGTCGCTCAGTCGTGTCTGACTCTTTGCGACCCCAGGGACTATAGCCCACCAGGCTCCTCTGTCCATGGGATTCTCCAGGCAAGAATACTGGAGTGGGTAGCCATTCCATTCTCCGGGGGATCTTAATGATCCAGGGATTGAACCCAGGACTCCCGCATTGCAGGCAGATGCTTTACGATCTGAGTCACCATGGCTAATCACCACTGCTGAGCCTTGCCCAAATTAGATTAGTGAGTAAAATGAACATTGTATAGCTTTAGGCCATAAAGTTAGAGGGTAATTTTGTTGTAAGTCATAGTACTGGAATGGTTACTTCCCTAGATCTGGAATCCAGGGGCCTGAAAAGATTACTAGACTCCATTGTCACCAAGTCAATCTCTTCCAGGCCCATCTAAATCTTGGTTCCCCTATGGATGCTCCCTGTGACTATGACCACCTCCCCACATTGGCCTTGTTTCTGAACAGCTGGGCTTCTGCACACATCCATCCTCATCATACCTAACCACTTACCCCGCCACGTGACTCAGTCTCCCTCAGGACTGGAGCTTGTTCCTGGACTCTGCCTGGTGCCCAGGAACTGAACTTCCCTGCTTTGTTCCAACCCATTTACTTTGGGATGGAGACTTGCCTCTGTGCACTCCACCCCTGCATATCACCCACCTCATCACATTGCGTGTTTCCAGCCCTGGTACCTGACCACTGACTGAGCCTGGCGAGTCTGGCCTTCTCAGAAGCCCTTGTGACAACAGTGACCCCACCAGGACTGGGCATACCATGCCCAAGAATGTCTCTTGCCAGCTGGCAATACCTCAGAAATGGTCTTTGCAGATGGGCCAGCCCCCTGGCCATGGAGTCATTCTATTACCAGGTCCCCAAGGACTCCTCCTATATAGCCCCTGTCTGTCTCAAGTAGATCACCCTTTAATAACTGCTAGTATATAACTAGCAGTTATAACAGCCAGGGGCTGGATAGGAGGAGTCCTTGGGGACCTGGTAATAGAATGACTCCATGGCTGGAGAAGGCAATGGCACCCCACTCCAGTACTCTTACCTGGAAAATCCCATGGATGGAGAAGTCTGGTGGGCTTCAGTCCATGGGGTCGCTAAGAGTCAGACACGACTGAGCAACTTCCCTTTCACTTTTCACTTTCATGCATTGGAGAAGGAAATGGCAACCCACTCCAGTGTTCTTGCCTGGAGAATCCCAGGGACAGCAGAGCCTGGTGGGCTGCCGTCTCTGGGGTCGCACAGAGTCAGACACGACTGAAGCGACTTAGCAGCAGCAGCAGCAGTATATAACTAGAGAGTGATTTGGGGGAAATATGAGTAGACTAGTTCATTTTCCACTAGGAATTCTGATCAAAACAGAACAGAAAGTTGAAATTATTATCTAATCTTTCAATTCTAAAGTAGGATTTGGATACCTAAGTATAGTTGACAAAACGAATATATATATATATATTAGCTGCTGGTAGCAAATTTATTGCCATAGGAAGAAAAATACTTTGGTTGGAAAAAAATTTCATCCCTTGATGTAGACAAATTCCACAGACATTCAGGTTTTTTAAAGTCAAGATTTCAGAGAAGGCCGAAACCATACATTGTGTAAAAAGACCTTTTTTGCTCCCATATGGAGAAAGGTGGTGGGGGGCAGGGGGAAGGAAGGGAAAGGGAATAGACAGGGGCTAGGACTGAGGGAAGAAAGACCGCAGTCAGAGGTGGAGGATGGATGTCAAAGCCCCGATGTTCTGTTGTGTGACCCTCTCGGTGAACTTTGCAGCTTCAGAAAAGTCCACCCAAGCCTACTAAGCATTGCTGTAAGCACAGGTGCTCGGAAAGTAGTGTGGAAGCTGGGGGTTGCTTGAGTGCTGACATGGGGCAGATAAAGCCAACCTGGGGACACAGTGCGGGAGGTAGAGGACGGTGTACCCCTTGAAGAATTAGAGCAGGAGCCCAGGGAACACCTGAGGTGACGGATTCGGAATTCAGAGCAGTCCTGCTGAGGCCTTTAGGACTGGGCAGGATCCAGCTAACCTCTGGGTTCCAGAAGGCTTTTAGGCATCTGGGGGCACCTTCTACTTTCATCCTTTCCCCCACCACACAATGAAAAGTTAACACATGGTCCCTGTAAGCTATTTAGACAGTTCACAGAATATAAGAAACAAAGTGAAAAATCATACTTTGGTGTATGTCTTGGAGATAACAAATACTTTCCTCCCCCAAAATGACGTAAGAATATATTCTCTTGTCACCTCTTTTCCCAACTAACTATATAATGTTAATAATAATGTGTTTCCAGGTATTTGTTTCTCTTTACCAGGAATAGTGGAAACACTTTTGTGGTTTGTGAAGAATCCTAAAAGTATCCACCTCTTTGTCCTGAAAAGGACTGTTTCTGGATGATGATGTAAATGTTTCCATGCGTCACATCTCAAGTTTTGGTCACTGACAGCCCAGCAACTGCTATAGAAAGTTTGATGGAATTTGCACTTAGGGTTATTAGTGTTATAAAAAGATTTTTGAATAGTTGTTCATCTCTGTTACTGGAAGTATGAAAAGAATTGGAAAATGACAGTGTCTTCCTCAACTCAGGAAGCTTTGTAAAAAGCACTGATACAAATAAAATGCTCGATATGTAGGCTGTAAGTGTACAGAAAACCAGAAATTGATGTCCACCAACACACTTATTGGGTTGGTTACTTTTGAGAAAGAGTATAGGATGTGAGATGATGAATGGGGGAGGTTAGCTTTTTGGTGCACATACTTTGATATTATTTGAAAAGAATATAAACATTTTTTAATAATTTCTAAAAGTCTGAAACCAACCAACCAACCAGTAAATAAGGAAATGACTTGCTTTTGGACTCCAAGGTGAGAAGATGAAAGGACATACCCTGCCATGCCCCGCCCTGTTTCTGGGGTGCTTGGCCTCTTTGTGGAGAAAGGGACAGTCACAGGAGATTCCTATAGGCTTCTTCCCCTTTTCCACACAGAGGCAATTCTGGCTGTCAATCTTCAGGACTCCTGTGGGCCATGGGGGTCCTGGGATTACTAACAAATGTCAGATCTAAGCACAAATAATATTTCTTACATTTGAACATGGATACGGAGATTTCTGATAGAATAAAACTTTATAACTATACCATCCTCAGGAGGTATGTACTCTCAGCTTTTGATCCCAAGATGGGGATAATTTTCCATAGAATGACTGACAAGCACTGGTCAGGTTTCCCTGCAGCCACTGGCTTGATTTTGGGAGGCAGCTGGACAGGGTTAGGAGTAGCTGGAGACATTGGAGGAAAATGAAGATTGAAGTTGTGATCCAGACCCAGGAACAGTAGAAGTTGGTAATTTTAAAGTGGGTACTCAACAAGGACCTATTGTACAGCATAGGGAACTCAGCGCAATGTTATGTGGCAGCCTGGATGGAAGTGAAGTTTGGGGAGTGTGGGTACATGTATATATATGGTGAGTCCCTTCGTTGTTCACATGAAACTATCATAACATTGTTAATTGGCTGTGTGTGTGTGTTAGCTGCTCAGTCATGTCCAACTCTTTGCCACCCCATGGATTGTAACTTGCCAGGCTCCTCTGTCCATGGAATTCTTTTGGCAGGAATACTGGAGTGGGTTGCCATTCCCTTCTCCAGGGGATCTTTCCAACGCAGGGATTGAATCTGGGTCTCCCACATTGCAGGCAGATTCTTTACCAGCTGAGCTACTAGGGAAGCCCATTAATCAGGTATGCTGCTGCTGCTAAGTCGCTTCAGTCGTGTCCAACTCTGTGCGACCCCATAGACAGCAGCCCACCAGGCTCCCCCGTCCCTGGGATTCCCCAGGCAAGAATACTGGAGTGGGTTGCCATTTCCTTCTCCAATGCATGAAAATGAAAAGTGAAAGTGACAGTGAAGTCGCTCAGTCGTGTCTGACTCTTAGCGACCTCATGGAGTGCAGCCTACCAGGCTCCTCCGTCCATGGGATTTTCCAGGCAAGAGTACTGGAGTGGGGTGCCATTGCCTTCTCGGATTAATCAGCTATCAGATCAGATCAGTAGCTCAGTCGTGTCCGACTCTTTGCGACCCCATGAATCGCAGCACACCAGGCCTCCCTGTTCATCACAAACTCCCGGAATTCACTGAGACTCACGTCCATGGAGTCAGTGATGCCATCCAGCCATCTCATCCTCTGTCGTCCCCTTCTCCTCCTGCCCCCAATCCCTCCCAGCATCAGGGTCTTTTCCAATGAGTCAACTCTTTCCATGAGGTGGCCAAAGTACTGGAGTTTCAGCTTTAGCATCATTCCTTCCAAACAAATCCCAGGGTTGATCTCCTTCAGAATGGACTGGTTGGATCTCCTTGCAGTCCAAGGGACTCTCAAGAGTCTTCTCCAACACCACAGTTCAAAAACATCAATTCTTCGGCACTCAGCCTTCTTCACAGTCCAACTCTCATATCCATACATGACCACAGGAAAAACCATAGCCTTGACTAGACGAACCTTTGTTGGCAAAGTAAGGTCTCTGCTTTTGAATATGCTATCCAGGTTGGTCATAACTTTCCTTCCAAGGAGTAAGCGTCTTTTAATTTCATGGCTGCAGTCACCATCTGTAGTGATTTTGGAGCCCAGAATAATAAAGTCTGACACTCTTTCCACTGTTTCCCCATCTATTTCCCATGAAGTGGTGGGACCGGATGCCATGATCTTCAATACAAAATTAAAAGTTTAATAAAAAAATAAAATGGGTACTGCTAACCTCATGGATGAAATGTGGCACTAGAAAATAGTACATTGTAATTATAAACTGAATTTGCTAAATAAACAAAGGCAAAGCAATTGATTTTTGTTTATTCATTCCCATGACATTGAGCTCCCTCTTAGACCAGAAGGTCTTCCCAGTAAAACAACCTGACTACAATGTGAAAGAAAGATCTATGAACATAAAAGCTTTGTCTTTGACCTGGGAGAGCCTTGCCCACTCCATATATAACTCAAGTTACTGCTAGTGAGTGAAAATTGTACCGTTTGCAGAAACCAAGTTCCTAGAGTGGGCCAGAAGTGACAGAATCAAATAAAGTTAGCCAGGGACTTCCCTGGCAGTCCGGTGATTAAGACTTCTCCTTCTAATGCAGGGGGGACATGTTCAATCCCTGGTCAAGGAACTAAGATCCCACGTGTCTTGGCCAAAAACCCAAAACATAAAACAGAAGCAATACTGTAAAAAACTCATTCAAGACTGTAAAAAATTGTTAACTTCTTAAGAAAAAAAAAAGTTAACCAGAAGCTTTCTTTTCCTGCTAGCTGGAATTTATCCAAAGAGAATTTGGACTGCTGAAAGTGTGATGAGTCTGAGCTAGAAATTATAACCCCCCACAACAGGTGAACAAAATAAACTTTCCTCTAGAACAACCAGTAGTAGCTTACACTGGAGATAAGAGAGAGAGAGAGAGTTGTTCACTCCTGTTTTCCTCCTTCTGGCCCTGGGTTCTGACCTTGACAGCTGGGAGCTCACCTCGGCAGGAATTCAGTGGGGTAACCTCAGCAAACAGATAGTATTTTCATCATGAATGTTTCTTTGACTTGACACTGCTCTGAACTGGAGCTATTCCATAATACCTTTTTATACACAAAATCTTGTGATGCTGGCTAGCAGTAAGTCTGAACACTCAAGCGATACTTTCAATACACTTTTCAAAGAAAGACACTTTTAAGTCCTCTCAGTCCATTCATTTATTTTATCCTTTGAAACTTGAGGTGGGGATTTCATGATCAAATAAGACATTCTCTTGAAAAATGCTATCTTCATGCTAAGCATTTCTTGCCCTCTTTCTACAAAGTGGTTGTGTTATGAAGAATACATCACAATTGCATTGCTAATTTCTTTATCTGCCCCTACAAAAGTTTAGTTCTCCAAAGCAGCCTTGAAACTGAAGTGCCTATGAAGTGCCAGGTTAGAGTGAGTTCTGTTAGGTGCCAAAGAGAGAGTTCTTCTTAGCCTGATGGCTTTCCAATTCAGGTGGAAGTTCTAAGCATTAAAGCACAGGGAATCACCTGGATACTTCTTAAAAGTATAAATACCTTGGCTCCACTCCAAGAGACAGTCATTCACATTAGGTTTGGGGTGGGGCCTCAGGCATCTGCCTTTTTAATAGGCATCCCCAGTGATTCTGATGCAATGCTCTAAGGCCTCACTGCTGTTCTAATGTTAATATCACCATGGTGGGCTTCCTGCCTTCCACTGACAGAAACTGTCTAGAATTTGATATTTCCCCACCACTTTGCTTTTCAGTACCAATTCCCTAATGTACATAATGATTTTGTCGTTATTGTTTTTCCCTCGCTAAGTTGTGTCTCACTCTTTGAGACCCCTTGGACTGTAGCCCTCCAAGCTCCTCTGTCCATGGAATTTCCCAAGCAAGAATCCTGGGGTGGGTTGTCATTTCCTTCTTCAGGTGATGTTCCTGACCCAGGGATCAAACCCGCATCTCCTGCATTGGCAGGCAAATTCTTTACCGCTGAGCCACCAGAGAAGCCCTATGCAATGACTTTATGAACATGCAATTTTTACTTTTTCCTAAATTTCCACAAGGTCCAGTCTTGAGGTAGGAATAAGTTTGAAAGTGCAAGATGTTAGGCCAGTTGGTATTTAGAATCTAAATCAGAATCTAATTATATGGAACATGTAATGTTTATTTACTAAAAGCGGCTTAAGGATCCAGAGCTTCGATATATGTGAACGGGAAATATAAAATTCATCATGGAAGAAGTGAATTAATATATTCTTTTCTGAAACATCATCCTCTGTTTTATTAAAGCATGTTTTTAATATTGAAGTAAAAGAGGCACAAGGCCTGTTTAGCTAAACAGTCATTGCTGAAAGAATCACATAGGACATTTCACCTGAAATCCCCACCCCAGCCCTGGTTCCACTCAACTAGGGTGAATAACCAGGCTGGCAGAGTATGCACCTTGAAGGCCGAAAGTCTTAACACCCTAATTCACTCATAGCTATGGAATTTATTGTCTTACCACTGGGTCATTTTTAACTTCTAGTGTGACCTTCCACAAGTCCTATATTCTCCCAGACCTCCTGAAATAAAGTGGAAATGAGAGGAGCTAAGTGGAGTCACAAAAATTACTTCACATCCATCCCTGGGCTTCTTAAAGATGGCCGCTAAGGTTCAGAAGGGGCTTCCCAGGTAGCGCTAGTGGTAAAGAACTCTCCTGCCAAAGCAGGAGACATAAGAGACACAGGTTCAGTTCTTGGGTTGGGAAGATCCCCTGAAGGAAAGCATTGGCAACCCACTCCAGTATTCATGCCTGGAGAAGCCCAGAGGCTGAGGAGCCTGGTGGGCTACGGTCCATAGTGTTGCAAAGAGTAGGACACGACTGAAAGCAGCTTAGCACATACACATGCATGCATGCTAGTGGCTAAGACTCAGGGCTTTCACTGTGGTGGCCTGGGTTCAAGCCCTGGCTGGGGAACTAAGATCCTGTAAACCCTTGCAGCACAGCCAAAAAAAACCTCAGTATTTTAATCAAAGAAATATATCACATGGCTGAAAGCAAAAAGGTAGGCTTTTGCTGGTAACAGTAGTCCCCTGTCCAAATCCTTGTCCACTCCAGTTTTTCTTGATTCTTCTAATTCCCTGAGTGTTTATCTTAATGTTTTAAATAACATGTATATTCTGTTATTTCTGTTTTAAACATTATCTGTTGATGATCCACAATAACAAAGGAGAATTTAGCCCATTTACACTGCTTCTGCTATCATTCACCCCACGACACACCATAATCATATGTCAGAACTTTTGGTTAAATCAATAGTCATTTTTTTATATTATAGTGATTAATAAGACCTATACCCATATTTCATCATATTTAAGATGTCATCAATTATAAGACCTACTATAATTTTACATGCTACTCAGAAGAAAAAATATGGCAAATTTAGCATGACATACCATCAGTTATGTGGTGCAGTTTCAGAAATAACATGGGGTGAAAAAAATGTTTTGTCAGTCTACTTCCCCAAACTAGATGATCAGATCCATAAAAGCAAACACTCGTTCTGTTTTACTCACTTCTGCGAGCACAGTAGCTGGCATGCCATGGAGGTCCAAGAAGAAGTGTTGGATGGATACACAAATAACGCCGAAATGGCACACACCACTTGCCTGCACAACTCAGCAGTGAGAACAAATCACACAGCTCTGCCCAGAGGAAAGGGGACTGGAAGTTCAGGCTTCCAGGAGCCTGAAAGGAGAGTAGAGGCAGATATTGACAAGCCCTGTGATGTCCATCATGACCACCTACTGAACATCTCCATTGCAATGGCCCACAGGCAGCTCACACTCAACAAGTCTGAAATGGAATAAGTCTTGTCCCATCCCTCCACCCTATCTGGGCCTAAACTGTGTATTCTTACTCTAATAGATCCATACCACCACCCATCCAGTTTGCCTAAGCCTGAAACCCAGTCACCACCCTGTCCCTTTCTCTCTAAATATGATTAGTCATAAAGTCTTCTTGATTCATTAAGATATTTTGATTTGGTTTTCCCTCTGCACCTCTAAAATCATCTTAATTTCAACATCTCTCACTTTTTAAAAGAGGCTCCTTTTAAACAGAGGGTAGAGGGATGGTTACCAGGGGCAGGGGGGTGGGGTGCGAGGAAAATGGGGAGATGTTGATCAAAGGCAACATGCTTCCAGTTCTAAGATGAAGTTCCCTAGACCTAATGTACAACACAACACTGAGATTATAGTTAATAATAACACTGTATTATGTACTTGAAAGTTGATAAGAGTGCTCACTTATGTCTGACTCTGCAGGCCCATGGACTGTGTATCTCCAGGCTCTCCTGCCTGCCAGTCTCCTCTGTCCATAGAATTTTCCAGGCAAGAATACTGGAGTCTGTTGCCACTTCCTACTCTAGGAGATCTTCCCAACCCAGACATCAAACCTGCATCTCTTATATCTCCTACATTGGCAGGTGGATTCTTTACCACTAGTGTCACCTAGGAAAACCAAGTTGGTAAGAGTTGTTGTTGTTCAGTCACTAAGTCATGTCTGACTCTTTGCAAGCCCGTGGTAAGAGAACAGATCTTAAATGTTCTTACCATAGGGGGAAAAAAATGGTTATTATGAGATGTGATGGAGGTATTAGCTAATCTGTAGTGGTCATCATTTTGTAATATATAAGTGCATCCAATCAACACCCTGAGCCTTGGACTATAAAGAAAGCTGAACAGTGAAGAATTGATGCTTTTGAACTGTGGTGTTGAAGAAGACTCTTGAGAGTCCCTTGGACTTAAAGGAGATCCAACTAGTCCATCCTAAAGGAAATCAGTCCTGAATATTCATTGGAAGGATTGATGCTGAAGCTGAAACTCCAATTTGGCCGCCTGATTCAAAGAACTGACTCATTTGAAGAGACCTTGATGCTGGGAAAGGTTGAAGGTAGAAGAAGAAGAGGATGACAGAAGATGAGATGGTTGGATGGCATCACCAACTCAATGGACATGAGTTTGAATAAACTCCAGGAGCTGGTGATAGACAGAGAGGCCTGGTGTGCTTCAGTCCATGGGGTCACAAAGAGCTGGACATGACTGAGCGACTGAACTGAACTGAACTGAATCAACACCCTGTACGTTTTAAACTTACACAATGTTACATGTCAATTATATTCAATAAACCTGGGGAAAACATTTCTCTTTATCCTTCCAGTCTTCACGCTCCAACCCATTCTCCCCACAGTTGTCAGGAGTAACCTCAAAAATTCAAATAGAAAGACTTCCCCAAACAAACACATGAAAAGATGCTCAACATCACTCATTATCAGAGAAATGCAAATCAAAACCATTATGAGGTACCATTTCACGCCAGTCAGAAGGGCTGAGATCCAAAAGTCTACAAGCAATAAATGCTGGAGAGGGTGTGGAGAAAAGGGAACCCTCTTACACTGTTGATGGGAATGCAAACTAGTACAGCCACTATGGAGAACAGTGTGGAGATTCCTTAAAAAACTGGAAATAGAACTGCCTTATGATCCAGCAATCCCACTGCTGGGCATACACACTGAGGAAACCAGAAGGGAAAGAGACACGTGTACCCCAATGTTCATCGCAGCACTGTTTATAATAGCCAGGACATGGAAGCAACCTAGATGCCCATCAGCAGATGAATGGATAAGAAAGCTGTGGTACATATACACAATGGAGTATTACTCAGCCATTAAAAAGAATACATTTGAATCAGTTCTAATGAGGTGGATGAAACTGGAGCCTATTATACAGAGTGAAGTAAGCCAGAAAGAAAAACACCAATACAGTATACTAACGCACATATATGGAATTTAGAAAGATGCTAACAATAACCCTGTGTACGAGACAGCAAAAGAGACACTGATGTATAAATCAATCTTATGGACTCTGTGGGAGAGGGAGAGGGTGGGGAGATTTGGGAGAATGGCATTGAAACATGTATAATATCATGTATGAAACGAGTCGCCAGTCCAGGTTCGATGCACGATACTGGATGCTTGGGGCTGGTGCACTGGGACGACCCAGAGGGAGGGTATGGGGAGGGAGGAGGGAGGAGGGTTCAGGATGGGGAACACAGGTATACCTGTGGCGGATTCATTTTGATATTTGGCAAAACTAATACAATATTGTAAAGTTTAAAAATAAAATAAAATTTAAAAAAATAAATAAATAAAAACTGAAACCAAGAAAAAAAAAAAAAGAAGGACTTCCCCAGTGGTCCAGTGGTTAAGGCTCTGTGCTTCTAATCCAGGGAGTGAAAGTTCAGTCCCTGGTTGTGGAATTAAGATCTCACACGCCCTGCAGTGCAGCCAAAAATGTTTTTTTAATTTAAAAAAAAGTTAAAATTCAAATAGCAAATGTCAGTCCAGTCCTTATGATACTTCACTATCTTTAGGTTATGGTTCAAACTCCTTGGGGTTGTGGAGATGTCTGCCATTCGCTCCATAAATGAGAGCTTAACCTCCTCTGCTCTGAACCCTCCCAATGCTCCCCACTTCATAGTTAAGAGCCAGTATCCATCTTTCCAGGGTCCCACAAGTATTGATAAGCCTGCCTTACCAAACGCACACCTCTCAGTCCTCACCTCCTCACCGGCCCCAGCCATGCTGGCCTCCCCACCATCCCTCAATACTGCAGGTCTCCTTGTCATAAGACCTTGCATTGGCTGGGCCTTCTTTCTAGCATACTCTTTCCCCAGCTCTTGATGTGATTAACTCCTTCATCTTCTTCAAAATTTTGCTTAGAAATCACCTTCTCTGCTCTCCTCATGCCATCCTGTCCCCACTTACAATGCCGTTTACTCTCCTTTTATCTTATCTTCCTCCTACCATACCTTCTGACATACAATTTATTTTTTATTTTTCCTTGTTATTATTTATCTTTTGTCTCCTCCATACTAAACTCCCTGAAATTAGGAAACAAAATTGTCCATTTTGTTCACTGATGGAACACCTAAAAAAGATATAGCACATATTAGGTGCTGAGTGAATACACGAAAGATTGAAAAAATGAATCTCTGTTGTATTGCCTTGAATAGAATACTGTAATTTTCAACTGAATTTTCTGCTGCTCCCAATCAAGTGTGGATTATTTTATTTCTATAAGCCCAGTTTGATGTCCAATACATACACGCTCAATAATTGTTCAGTGAATCTATAATATAGGATAAACCTATAAGGCTACTGAGGCCCACAAGGCTTGCTCCACATCACGAAGGGAATAAATGGTGGTATGTGTGTTAGTCGCTCAGTCGTGTCTGACTCTTTGCAACCCCATGGACTGTAGCCCACCAGGCTTCTCTGTCCATGGGATTCTCCAGGCAAGAATCCTGCAGAGGGTTGCCACGCCCTTCTCCAGGGGATCTTCATGACCCAGGGATTGAACCGAGGTCTCTGGCATTGCAGGCAGATTCTTTACCATTTGAGCTACTTGGGAAGCCCCCCTAAAGGTTGGGGCTGAAGCTAAAATCCCGGTCTTCAGTGACTCTGGGCTGAATCTCTCCACTACACAGCCCAACACTCCTAAAAATATTTTAAAGTACATCAGGTCTTCCATCTATGATGTAAATTTCTTGAGAGAGGGGCAAGGTACCAAGCTGCTTTGAAGCTCCAGTAGTGCTAGGTTGATATAATACTTATCCCATAAATATTTGTGATTTGAGTGCTCAGTAAAAATATTATTATGGTTAGCATTGTTTCCACTTCCAATGATAATAACCTCCCAGCAGTCTGCTTTAAATGGGTTCAAGACACTGAAATACAATTTTAACAGTGTCTTCCATCAGCTTGCTCCCCGGAGAGACAAAATGAGTTCATAATGAGATTCCTGCAATGAGTCCAAAAGCAGAGAGAATGAGTGCAGAGTTTTACTGCAGTAGACACAGATGTTTCATTGGCATGTGGAAGCCCATTTTTCCTCCGCTACTCAGGCCATGGCGGGAGGGGTGGTAGGATGAGTCCCATCCCAATGCTGAGCACCATCCTCTGTCTTGAGCATCACCCCCTTCTGTGCTGGTTCACATGTGGCTCAGGACTGGCAGAGAACTGTTACTCTGAAAAAACAGAGTGCTACCAGCCTATGGAATACATAGGCACTTTGGAATGACACATGAAATAGCAAATTGATTAATTGCCAGCCACCATGAAAGGTTATTTTCTCAGTAAGAAATTGTTGCAAAGACTTATTGCAAGCTTCTGTTGCTAATATGTTTGAGTTGCTTGATTTTAAAGTACAGGTTCATACCATCTGGTGTTTTTAAGCTTTAATGATCAAAGTGTGAGTTCAATAAGATTCTGGGCCAGGGGTGGCCAAATAAATAACTGAATGGGTAGGGGTAAGTTTTCATCATATCCTTTCATGCGACTAATGTATCATCAAGAAAAGGAATAGAAGATATAAGGAAAGTTAGCCTGGACTGGGGGCTTCCCTGGTGGGTCAGATGGTAAAGAATCTGCCTGCAATGTGGGAGATCCGGGTTTGACCCCTGGGTTAGGAAGATCCCCTGGAGGAGGGCAATGGCAACCCACTCCAGTATTCTTACCTGGAAAATCCCCATGGATAGAGCAGCTTGGCAGGCTACAGTCCATGGGGTCGTGAAGAGTTGGACACGACTGAGTGACTAAGCATAGCACAGCACAGCCTGGATTGGAGGGGCTCTTGATAAGCTACTCTGTTCTTTTTTTAATATTTATTTTAATAGTTAATAATATTAACTATTTTATAATAATGTTAATTAATATTAAATATTTTAACATTTAAGAACATTTAAATATTTTTATTTATTTATTTTCCAGGTCTTAGCCACTGAACCACCTAGGAAGCCCCAAGCTGTTTTGTTCCTGATATGCTGTTCTCCATTTAGGGTCCATCAGGAGATGACAACCCAAAGACAAACTTCCAGAATGCTATACTGTTTATTCCTACTCCTGAGCTGCAGTATCCAAGGGTGTCCTTCACTCTAAATAACTCTCTGAAACAAATAAATGGGGATTTCCGTAATGGTCCAGAGGCCAAGACTCCTCGATTCCAATGCAGAAGGCCCAGGTTTGATCCCTGGTCAGGGAACTAGACCCTGCATGCTGTAACTAAGACCTGGTGAAGCCAAATAAATAAATATTAAAAAAAAAATAATAAACACCCGTATTTCCTAAGCTTGTCTGTAACTCTGCAGCATCTTTTCTGACCCTGTCTAAATGTCAAGCCACTGAGCTGCTGTAGTTCTGGCCGGGTGACTGAGGGTGACCCCCTCTGTGTGGGCAACGTCTGCACGCACTCTCAGTGCTCTGCTGGGGTCATCTCAGCACTTTCCTGTATCCTCCCATCTCCCAAATAGCTCAAACAAGTTCATGTAAAAGAACTCAAATTCCAAAAGCACTGGAAAGTTGCATACATTTTAATAGATTTTGTGATAAGACAGAGGGAAGAGCTATATTACCGTTCACTCAGCAACATTTTATCAAGATCGTCCTAATTTCCTTTCAGGACCCAGGGGCCTGCCCTTCCCACTCCCTGAAAGCTCAGTTGTTAAAGAATCCGTCTGCAATGCAGAAGACCCCAGTTCGATTCCTGGGTTGGGAAAATCCACTGGAGAAGGGATAAGGTACCCACTCCAGTATCCTTGGGCTTGTGGCTCAGCTGGTAAAGAACCCTCCTGCAATGTGAGAGACCTGGATTCTATCCCTGGGTTGGGAAGTACCCCTGGAGAAGGGAAAGGCTACCCATCCCAGGATTCTTTCCTGGAGAATTCCATGGACTGTATAGTACATGGGGTCACAAATAGTCAGACTCGACTGAGTGACTTTCACTTTCACTTTCAGCTACTTTGAGTTCAGCATCCTCATCTCCACAGCTCCCTTTTCCCTTAGAATCATTTAGAGCTTCTCTTTGCATCCTCACAAAAGAACTTCCTTGGCATCCATCTTTCTTAGAAAAGAGGGAGATCGGAAACTGACATTTGGGGAAGTTAAAAGGTACAAACATTTAGTTTGAAAGAAGTCAGCCATGGGGATGTGATTTACAACGTGCTGACTACAGTTAATAATGCATCACATTGCATGTGTATTCAGTCGTGTCCAACTCTTTGAGACCCCATGGACTGAAGCCCACCAGGCTCTTCTGTCTACAGGATTTCTTAGGCAAGAATACTGGAGTGGGGGGCCATTTCCTTTTCCAGGGGATCTTCCTGACTCAGGGGTCAAAACCTGTGTCTCCTGCATTGGCAGGCAGATTCTTTACCACTGAGCCACTTAGGAAGCCCATAGTTAATAATACTGAACCACATATTCGAAAGTTGCTAAGAGAGTAGGTCTTGAAAATTCTCATCACAAGAAAAAAAAGTTTTGCATCTTTGTATGATACTAGAGTTTTTTGGGTGATTAGTTTGCAATATATACAAATATCAAATCATTATGTTGTTCATCTGAAACAAATATAATGTTATACGTCTATTGTACCTCAATAAGAAAAACAGCCCAATAATGATTGGGTAGTGGTATTAGACTTATACCTTAGTTTTCTGACTCTAAATCAATGCTGTTTCTATTGAATTGTGCATTTTGTCAAAAATAACATTAAAATCTATTGAGGAGAAAAAAGAAAATAACATTTTACCTTTGTAACATTATGTGAAGGGGGTTTTTTAATGGGTGCTAAGTACTGAGACGTGGGTTCCTTAAACACCAACTGACACATGATTCAGCTCATAAGAGACATGGGTTCCATCCCTGAGTCGGGAAGATCCCCAAGAGAAGGGAATGGCAGTCCACCCCAGTATTCTTGCCTGGAAAATTCCATGGACAGAGGAGCCTGGCAGGCAGCAGCCTATGGGGTCATAAAGAGTTGGATATGACTGAGCATACACACACAGGGATCACGTCTAGTGAGACTCCCTGGTCCAAGGATAAGATACTGGCTGGGATTTCAGGTATGTGGAGGAAATCCCTTTACCCCTTTCCTCCTAGATGAAGTGAAGTGAAAAACACCTTGACTGCCTCCTCTGTAAGGTGAGGTTCTAGATGAGAAAGTGGGAGAAAGAATGGTGAACAGATCCTATGAAATGGCATCATCCTGGCTAAGATCTGTGATTCCCTTCCAAGTCTCACAACTTCTAGTGGTTTCTACCTGTACGTTTGTCTCCTTTCCCCATAGTGACCCAAAGAAAGCCAGATACAACCTCCAAACAGCTGAGCTGCTCGCACTATTAGCACGTCCGCATCCATTAGTGAAGTGCTTGCCTTATTAGCCCTTTCTCCCTGCCTTTCTTATTACTAAGAGATGCACTGCATTGAAATGAACAATCATTCCTTTTCTATTCCTGGTATTATTTCTCTTCACTGAGACTGTATTTTCCAAGGTTTCTAAGGAAAATGCAGGGAATTATAGTCACAATGGTAAGTTGAATTACATCCTAGTAGAATGGGGATGATTCTCAGGTTTTAAAAAATGGTAATAATGTATGAGACATCTTTTATTATTTTTAGCAAAAGCGTTTCTTAAAAGAGATTTTACCAAATAATTTTTCTATTAACTTGACATCCAATTTAGCCACACAGGCACAAATAAATAGGCAAAGCAGAGGCGGGATTGAAAGTCTAATTAGATCTGGGATTTTCTCTTCCTCTTTCTGTTTTGCTCCAATCTATTGTGATCATAAATCGTGGTGGGAAGGAGATGACCTTCCATCTGGGCATTCGTTGCCACTAAGAGAGAGAAAAAAATTAAAAACAAGAGTGGGTGGAACTTTTCCTTGATGCCAAATTCTTTTGCAAAGCCTTTCAAAGGACATTGGTCGACTTCATTTCATTTTCAGAAAATTCATTTCAAAAAATTTCAAAGCTCTTAGCGTTGCCTTGATAATATCCCTGAGTCTCCTGGGCTTCTGTCTATGCTCTGACTTTCTGAAACTCCCTTCTTGTCGGTCTCTTTCATACTTGATAGACCTGTTGATTCCACAACATGCCAGCACACGAATCCATCTGTTATGATGGCATGGTGCCCTTGCTGCAGCATGACATGCCAATATTCACCAGCCCCATTGCCAGCCAAAGTGGCATTAGCAACAATGCCCTGCATGACACAATAAACGGTATACCATTCAGCAAGGAGGTCTTCCCAGGGAAGGCACAAGCTGCCAAATGAGGAACACATCTCTCATTATGGTGAGTCACACATGGCCCACTTCAGTGTAGACCCTCTCCCCTGGATGCTATTGGCTCTGTCTGCATAGAGCTACTGGCCCATCTAGTCAAAGCTATGGTTTTTTCCAGTAGTCATGTATGGATGTGAGTTGAAGCATGAAGAAGGCTGAGTGCCAAAGAATTGATGCTTTTGAGCTGTGTTGTTGGAGAAGACTCTTGAGAATTCCTTGGACAGCAAAGAGATCAAACCAGTCAATCCTAAAGGAAATCAACCCTGAATAATTGTTGGAAGGACTGATGGCGCAGCTGAAGCTCCAGTACTTTGGCCACATGATTCGAAGAGCTGACTCATTGAAAAAGAGCCTGATGCTGGAGAGACTGAGGGCAGGAGGAGAAGGGAACGACAGAGGATGAGATGGTTGGATGGCATCACCGACTCAATGGACATGAGTTTGAGCAAACTCCGGGAGATAGTGAAGGACAGGGAAGCCTGGCGTGCTGCAGTCCATGGGGTCCTGAAGAGTCTGACATGAGTTAGTGACTGAACAACAACAACTGTGATCGCAGCTCTTCTATACCAACAGGGCACACCCTGGGATGGAAAACTAGCAGTTGTCAGAACACCCATATGGTGACCAACTGTCCTGACGCACCAGGGACGGAGGGTTTCCTGGGATGCAGGACTTGTGTGATAAAAATAAGAAAGTCTCAAACAAACCAGGATGGGTTGGTCACCCTATCTGTGTCCGGCCCTACCAGCCCTACCAGGTAAATTCCCCCTGGTCCTCTCTGCGTCTCCATCCGATCTTGTTTCCATTTTCATGTTATGGTATGCATCCTCTGAGATGGCTCCAGTGATCTCCACCTTCAGCTTCTCATGACTTTTGTAATTACATTTTGTAATTACACTTTCTTAATTACAAAGTCCATCGAGCATGAGTTGGATTTCTTTGCTCCCTTCTAACGAGAAGAGGACAGAGTTGAGAGAATGTCATTCTGTTAGGGGAAACACACTGACTGAAACCACCCACCGTGGCCACCATAGTAACCATTTACTTGAGTTATTTTACAACAGCAGGTCCTGGTAAGGAACATGGAACCAACAAACCACTACCAACCAGAAGTACTTGGGAAAGGTCAAAAGGAGACACCACATGTCCTACCACCTCCCAGAATCCTTTTCACTGGCATCCATCTTGGCTGAGCAACGTGTGCACCACCAGGAAGGACCCTAAGTCAGATTACTGGCTAGAGACAACCCCAAAACTAACCCCATCACCATAAAACCCTAGACTGGGGGCCACGTGGCAGAGCAGTCCTCCTGGGTTTTACCCTTCTGCTCTCCACAGAGGTGCCTCTTCCCAGTTAAGTCTCTTGCTTTATCAGTGTGTGTGTCTCCTCAGACAATTCATTTCTGAGTGTTAAATAAGAGCCTGCTTTCAGGCCCTGGAAGAGTCCCCCTTCCTGCAACAATTCTGATATTAATTTAGAAAAAAGACGATAGCTTCCATCTTAGGTACTCCCTCCCCTTCTTTCCTCCTCCTCCTTTGCCTCCCCCTCCACTTACCACCACCCTCCCTCCCTCCGATGGTAACCAGCTGCCTGGTTTCCTGCAGCCCCGTGGAGAAGCCTATAAGGCAAGGAATCCCTGTCTCCACTGCCAGCCGGCAAGGGTCTAAGACCTGCCAGCAGCCACCTGGTTGGAGTTGGACTCAGACTCTCCCTCTGTCCACCCCTGAACTAATTTCAGCCTCTGATGACATCTTCCCTGTCACCTTGTGAGAGAGCCTGCGCTAAGTCATGGTGGGATAGCCAACACACAAACAGCAAAGCAACACGTGTGTTTTTCAGCCACTAGGTTTTGGGATATCTTGTTACTTACAAGTACATAACTATACAACTTGAAACTCTGAGGGATCCAGGCTGTTCAGAAGCACCCTAAACTCAGAATATCACGCTACTTAGAATTTACAGGGAGGACCTGAGAGCTCAATCATTTGGACCAATTCACTAGGAAGATGAGAAAGAAGCCTGAGCTGTAAGGAGGCCAAGGGACTTGTTAGGAAGCGAATGGGGACAGCTGGCCTGTGTCTTCTGATTCCTGCTCTGGTGCTGGTTTGTTCAGTGCGGCTGCTCAGCTTGGCTATACCCAGCAACCTGGAATCCTGTGATCTCTGATTTGGTTCACAAAAGGAGACTTCCTTGAATGCACTAGAGTCTTCTTAATCATCTCTTCCATGCTAGAAGCCCTTCTAACTCCTATTAGTTGGCTGGATGCTGCTTGTAAGGCTTTCCGGGTGGAGTGGAATGTGAGGCCCATCCCCTTCTTTGGTTCCTTTTTAAATTGCATCCTTTCTCTGAGATGTTACAGGCAGGAACAATATATCCAGCTTTGTCACAAGGTTGATAAACATAATAAAATCCTTTACACATGATCTAGAAACACTGTAGATGTTTCCTGGCTCTGAGAATCAGAAAGCCTTTTATCCTGTTTAAATCAGATCTCTACAGAGTGAATAAACCATCATATTAATTTAATTCAGCAAATATTCCTGAAGCATCTATACCTATCATCTGTTCTAGAAGGGCTGGAAAAGAAGAAGGTAGGAATGAAAAAATATATGACATGATTATTATGCTCCAGGAGCATTTCTGGGTGGACATCATAATCATAGTTATAGTGACACTTTGCACTGGAGACATATCTATGTTTATTTATAATGTATTATTTCTTTTATTTAAAAATATCTGAAAAAATGACGAAATGTTAACAGTTGTTAATTCTGAGTGATGAGCACATGGTTGTTATATTATTTTCTTTTTGGAAAAATACATTATGTGTTTAATAATGTATATTATAATATATATTAAACCATACATTATATTTTTAAAATATATTACAATGTATTTAAGTATAGATTATATTTTCTGTATGTATTTTGTTAATTAAAAGTATCTGATATTTAATGAGGATTTACTATCTCCAAGGCCCTGTAACAAGCCCTTTTGCATAGGATTTTTCATTGATTCCTTCCACCAGTCCTTGGAGGAAAGTACTGTTTTTATCTTGTCCCAGTTCAGAAAGGTTGAGTAACTTATGCAAAGTCACCCAGCTAATTAATGGAATCAAAATTTAGTTCTGAATATTCCAAAACCAGTGATCTCAATCACCAAGCTTAAATTCTTTCTTCATTGTTTTTCTCTTTTACCAAACTAAATTCTTACCAAGAAGCAATATATCTAGTTGGAGAAATAAGAGATACATGTGTAAAATAAGTTCCAGCAAGTGTAGTAAGCTGCCACACTAGATATAACTAACAGGGCGAATACAAAGTACTGAGTTAGCAATCAGGAAAGTGAGAAATCAATATTAACTAACCTCATAAGAGAAGGCTTCATGAAATCGGAGCCTTCTCACTTCCCAAGTGGCATAGTGATAAAGAATGCGCCTGTCAGTGTAGGAGATGCAAGAGACTTGAGTTTGATCCCTGGGTCTGGAAGGTCCCCTGGAGAAGGGAATGGCAAACCTCTCCAATATTCTTGCCTGGCAGGCAACAGTCCATGGGGTCTCAAAAGAGTAGACATGACCGAGCATGCACATAATAGGAGTCATGAAACAGATTGATTTATTCATTCAACTACTATTGCTTAAGCCCCTGCTCTATGCCAAGCACGGGTGCTGGGGATAAAGTGTTGAACAAGACCAGCACTGATCTAGTGGAGCTCACATCTAGTAGGGAAGGGTAGACAATAAGTACACAAGTAAGGTAATTTCACATTATGCTAAATGCTGTGAAAAAAATAAATGGAATGAAAGAGTGGCAGAAGGGGGCCTCTTATTAATAGATTGATTTGTTGGGAAGATCTTGTTGATCAAAGTTTGAAATTAGTTTCCCTTTCTATCTCATTTCTCTGAAATGGAGAGCTTCACATGACCAAGGGACCCCAAATTTTAATGGATAAGGTTTGTAGGGACTCACGTGTAAAGACTGACGATGTCAAGTGGAACATGAGATTCTTCTACTCATACAATCTCATTTAGGGATGTTTGGATATGTTAGCTGTAGAGAGGAATGAAGTAGGAAGAATGTATGTAGTGTGAAAGAAAGAAATGCATCCTGAGTTTGGGCAACAGATTAGATAAGGGAGGGCAAGCATATACACTGGGAGTTAGGGAAGAGGTATTTCAGACTGGTAAAGAAGGATCCAGGACTTCCCTGATGGTTCAGTGGTTAAGTCTCTGCACTCCCACTGCAGGGGGCATGGATTCAGTCCCTGGCTGGGGAACTAAGATCCTGCATGCTGCATGGTGTGTCCAAAAGATAAATAAATAATTGATTTAATTAACAAAAAAGAAAAGAAGGATTGAACTTTTAAAGTCAGGATGTGGCCTTGGAGAAAAATGAGAGCCAGAGTAGAAACTGCAGAAGAGAATAAAATGATGAAAGTGATATTTTAAGTGGCTTATCCTGGCTATAGATCACACAGGGTAGATAGCGGTGGGAGGCAAGAAAATCTTCCAGAAAACTGTAGTTTAGATAAACCAGATGGAATCCTAATCTAAGAAGGAAATGGCAATGGAAAGGGTGTATCTGAGAGACACTGCAGAAATTCAACTGCCCAACGCCAAGAGCTACAACTGGGAGACCTTTGGATGTAAGTTGCTTGAGCTCTTCATCGGAGGTGGCAGTTTTATTTTTGCCCAGAAGTTCTGGAGGATGGGGTTGCTCTGGTCTGTTGATGCCTGAACAGATTGTGAAAGTGATCGCTCCAACTTTTGTGTGATGGACTTGTGATGGAAAGTTTCTCTGTACTACTTATGTGGGTAAGTGGGAGGATGACGCATAGGACTTGAGCTTCTGGGGGCAAGAGAGCAGCTGCACAGATGGTTGTCTTACAGAACACAGAACTATGATCAACTCCAGCATTTAGAAGATTTCCTTTCTCACTAAAATTTGTTTCACCCCTTGAGAAATAACAAAAGAACTTGTGCCATATGCTTCAAATATCACTAATTGCTCCAGAACTTTCCAAAAATATTTAAACTCCTATTTCCTCTTTTATAATTAACACCTACCCATCAGCATATATAGGTTTTAATGGGATTCTGGACTCTAAAGAGGTTTGCCCAAGTTAACCTCCGAAGAATACAGGGCAAGGTTAAGAATTGTAAAGATTTGTAATGGGATGGAAACATGGGACTCTTCCTGTCTCAAAATTTTGGATCAGGATCCCCAACTTATGATTTTTTTTTTATTAGTTTATTTTTGTCTTCTCTGGGTCTTCATTGCTTTTGCACAAGCTTTCTCTAGTTGCCCTGGGCAGGGGCTACTCTTGGCTTCTCATTTTGGCGGCTTCTCTTGCCTGTGTGGAGCACAGGCTCTAGGCATGTGGGCTTCAGTAGTTGTGGTTCACAGGCTTAGTTGCTTCGTGGTATGTAGGACTCTTCCCAGATCCAGGGATTGAACCCATGTCCCCTGCATTGGCAGGCAGGTTCCTATTCACTGCCCCACCAGGGAAGTCGCCCAGCTTATCACTATAGGTGCAAAACACCTTACCTTCTAAACTGTTGTGAGAGGACATTGACAGAGGGGAAAAAGGAGAACTAGAAAACATTTTGGCCAGCACTGGTATTCACCCATCCTCAGGCAACATAAGAGAAGGCAAATTTATTAAGGAGAATAGAGGTCAAGAGTTGGGATATCTTTGGAAAGGGCCTTAACGTGTTGTTTATCCACTGTCCCTAACCCACCCCTTTACCAAATATGATCGGTGCTCTGCCCTACCCTCTTGCTTTACCACTTTAGTGGGCATTAATCCCACCTCCTCCAGCCTGCCTTGCCTCTCTTTGCTTGAAGCTTTCTCTGGCTCTTACAACCCAGACAAGAAGTGCTGGTAATCAATAACTCTCCACCCTCAAACACAGTAAGGAGCCTTCAGCCAACGACTGCTAGGAGTTCGTGTATAAATTTCCCTGCTCCCTTGTCCTTTGGATGGGGTATGCTTCTGGAGAACCCAATCTGCATCACTATTTTATATCATCTCAGTACTTGGAAATGAGTGGTGACTTCTTTTTTTCCTAGCACGTGGTCAGTTTTACACATTTTCTCTAGGTCCTTAAAAAGCATAATCATCTAAAGATGTTCTTTACTGTGTTGTTGGGTGCTATTAGGCAAAGTTTATCAGTTAAAATGTTCATTTTTCTAGTCTTCCATATTCTTACTGTGATTTTTGTCTGAGAGGTGGTTACAATCTCTTGCTAAGATTGTGAACTTATCTATTTGTCTTTTTAGTTTTGTCCATTTTTGCTTTACGTATTTTGAGACAAAGTTAGTAAGTATATTTTAATTTAAAGTGATTATAATTTTTGGCAACTGTAAATATATCAGTAAGAAGTAATCATTTTTATCACTAGCAATACTATTTTTTTTTATTTTACCCATTGTTGATATGGCTAAACTAGGTTTATTTCAGTTAGTATTTACCTGGTCTAATTTTGTGCGTTAAAATAATGCCTCACTCTCAAAAGTTTCCTTGTACCCCCTTCTCTTCCCCGTGATGATCCTTAAATTCTCCCCAACCAGTTTCCAGGCAGCCACTGGCCTTTTTCCTGCCACTATAGTAGGCTTTTTCTAGAATTTTATATACAGGCATACCTTGTTTTACTGCATTTCACTTTATTGCACTTTGCATATAGTGCATTCAGTTTTGCAAATTGAAGGTGTGTGGCAACCCTGTGTCAAACAAGTGTATTGGCACCCTATTCCCAATAGCATTTGCTCACTTTGGTCTCTGTGTCATATTTTGGTAATTCTTACAATACTTCAAACTTTTTCAGTATTATTATATTTGTTATGGTGATCTATGATAAGTGATCTTTTATGTCAATATTGCTAAAAGAGTACAACTCTGATGGTTGAAATTATTTAACAATCAAATATTTTAAAATTAAAATATATACATTATATTTTAGACAATGCTATTGCACACTTAATAGACTACAGCTAGTGTAAGCATAATTTTATATGCACTGGGAAATCAAAAACTTCATGTGACTCACTTTATTGTGATACTTTCTTGTTTCAGGTAGGAAATTAAATTTGATTCCTGTCACTCCATCTTGGCTGGAAGCATATGTTATATCCTTTAACTTTCTATACCTTATGTATCTTTCAGTTCAGTTCAGTTCAGTCGCTCAGTCATGTCCGACTCTTTGAGACCCCATGAATCGCAGCACACCAGGCCTCCCTGTTATTTTTCCATATCTTATCTATATCATTCTATAGCTTCACATTTTAGATGTAAATAGCATGTACTTGGATCTTTTAAATCTAGCCTTAAAATTGTTGTGTTTCAGCTAAAGCTTTAGTCTGTTTTTATTAAGCAATTACTGACTTTCAGGTTTATATCTACCATCACATCCATATACTGTTCTTCTCTATTCAATACTTATTTTTTCCTTATTTGCCATTTTGCTTTCTTTTATAATTTTTTTTCCTTACTTATCTATTTTTTGGCTGTGCTGGGTCTTCATTGCTCCTTGGGCAAGCAGGGGCTACACTCCAGGTGTGGTGTGCAGGCCCCTCATTGCAGCAGTTTCTCTTCTTGCACAGCATGTGCTCTAGTGCCTTCAGTAGCTGCGGAGCATGGGCTCAATACTCATGGCTCCCAGGCTCTGGAGTGTGGGCTCAGCAGCTGCGGCTCATGAACTTAAGGTGCTCCGCAGCATGTGGGTATCCTCCCAGATCAGGGATCGAACCCATGTCTCCTGCACTGGCAGGCGGATTCTCTACCACTGAGCTACCAGGGAAGTTCTTGCTGTCTTTTAAATAGATAACTTTTTATTTGCCTCATGTTTCCCCTCTGGACTAGTTTGAAATTTTCTAGGATTTTCCACTTCATGGAAGCAAGTTTTATGAACCTGATAATATAGTCAGTAAAATTCAGAATGAAGATAGCTCAGAATCCAGGTGCCATAATGAAATCACAACAGGCCTCTGAAAAGAGAATTTAAGGAATGAGGAGTACTCAGTAGCATACTACTGAGTGAAAAATTAATTAATAATGGGAGGGAAGATAGCTGAAAAAAATAACTTGTTATTACCAGGAAAGATTCTGGTGGAAGAGGTAAAATGGCGGTTGCTACTCTAGTTTTAATTGCGTTTGCATGCCCTATGGCGCCAAGTGAGCAAATGGATTCTTAAGAAAAGCATCCCAGAGATGATAGGAGGTAGTAGTATAATAATCTAAGCTTTCTGCACCTTGCTCTTTCCCTAAATAAAAGATCTATTCCTCAGGGAAATAATAATAATTATAATGACAGTAATGACAGAGTAGCTAACAATTTTTGAGTACTTAAGTATGTGATGTGCAATGCAGCGTTACATGGTTTTCTCATTTAATCCTCCCAATAATACTTTGACATGGATTTGACTGGATAGGACTCTCCCTGCGCATGCCCAGTCACTTCAGTTGTGTCAGACTCTTTGCGACCCTGTGGTCTGTAGCCCTCCAGGCTCCTCTGTCCATGGGATTCTCTCCAGGCAAGGATACTGGAGTGGGCTGCCCTTTCCTCCTCCAGGGAGGGCTCTCCTTGTATACCACTTCAAATCCTCTGAGCCTCACTTATTGGTTAATCTAGCCAGTGCTCGGTGACCAGTGCTGCACAAAGTCCAACCAGCTTCATAAAGACAAAACCTGGGGATACCTGCCCTCAATCTCATGCTTTCTGCCCTGGGGCCTCTCTGCTTACACTCAGCATCGGTTGCTTTGAGAAAGACTCTGAATATGTCCTTGGAATGGATGTATTCAGAAGTTGGCAGAATCCTCCTTAGTTCTCTGACCTCTAGAATAAAAGCCACTAATGATACGAAAGACAGGGTGGCAATTCTTGTCACTGCCCTCCTGCCCCACCTTTATGGCCAAGACAGTAAAGCAGCAATAGGTGTCAGAGGAAATTGTGAGATTAGTGCTACCATCACAGGCTTAAACGAGGCAGGAGTAGTGGTTCCGATAATATTCCCATTCACTTCACCTATCTGCATGCTGTAAAACAAAAAGAGAAAACCCAGGGCAGAACATGGTGGACGACAATCGTAAACCTTAACTAGGTGGTAGCCTCAAACTAGCTGCTGTGCCATCTGTGGTTGCCTTACTAAACAGATCATGTGTATGTGTATGCTTGTATGTGTGTGTGCTCAGAATGTCTGACTCTTTGCGACCCCATGGACTATAGACTGCCAGGCTCTTCTGTCCATGGAATTTTCCAGGCAAGAACACTGGAGTGGGTAGATTCCCTTCTCTAGAGGATCTTCCCACTCCAGGGATTGAACCCGGGTTTCCTGCATTGCAGGCAGATTCTTTACCATCTGAGCCACCAGGGAAGCCCCTAAAACCTGCTAGGATCCTCTGTCCATGGAATTTTCCAGATAAGAATATTGGAGCAGGTTGCCATTTCCTACTCCAGAGCATTTTTTCCAACCCAGGGATCAAACCTGTGTCTCTTGCGTCTTTTGCATTGGCAGATGGATTCTTTCCCACTTCGCCACCCGGGAAGGCCCAAACAGATCATCCCAGCCCCTAACTCTTGATATGTGCCCATTGATCTGGCAGATGCCTTTTTCCCCATCCAGAGCTGTAGAGGAAGGTTCAGAATCAGTTTAATTTTGCATGAGAGAGACAGAAGTGCATTCAGTGTCTTGCCTGAGGGCTGTGCTGACATTTCTAGTCCCTGCCCCAGTAGAGTCTGCAGGGACTTGATTGTTCTGAGATTCCACCAGGACATCAATACCATCATGCTAAGGGGATCTGATGAGAATGGGATGGCAAACATCCCAGACACTCTTGTAAGTGAACCAGTGCATGAAGATAAATTCTACAAAGACTTAGGTTGCAGGCACTAGCAATATAATTACTTACTAATGATTCTTAAAATTGTAAATTAAAAATATTTTTTAAATTTTTTCATAGAAAATTGCACACATGTATTGGGTTGACCAAACAGGTCTTTTGTGTTTTCTATAAGCTGTTACAGAAACACCCAAATGAATTTTTTGGCCAATGTAAAGTACTGAAGTGAAGTGAAGTGAAGTCGCTCAGTTGTGTCCAACTCTTTGCGATCCCTACAGGCTCCAAATGAGGATACATGGTGGATTGTAAAGTATTAGGCAGAATAATACAACAATCCACCATTTATCCTCATTTAGCTTCAGTAATGATCAACTCTTAGATAATTTTGTTTCAACTGTAACTTCATTCATTTTCCCCCTTTCATATTGTTTTGAAACAAATCCCAGACATTATATCCTTTCATTCATAAACCTTCCATATATACAGTGCTTCTAAAAGACTTCTTTTCAACATAATTACAATAACATGTTTGCATCTAAAAATATTTAATAATTCCTTAATACCATCAAATTATCAGTCATTTTTCACATTTTCAATTGTTGCATAAATGTCACAAAGATCTTTTAAGTTGGTTGTTTGACTAAATATAGAAGAAACCCTACACATTGCAATTAGTTAATATGTTTTTAAAGTCTCCTCTAACTATCAGTTCCTCTTCCATCTTTCTGGTTTTTTCCTTTGCAATTGATTTTCTAAAGAAACTGGGTCATTTTTCCTGCAGGTTGATTTGGTTAATGTCATCCCTGTAGTATATTTTGCCATGTTCCTCTATGTTTCCTGTAAACACGTACTTGATGATAAAAATTTTTAGAAGTCCGTCAAATCTGGGATGACCATGGATATTCGGTCTAAGGTAGACGACAAGTTTTTGTATCTAACACATCCTATCATTAAGAAGGAGGAACAATGTTTGATGAACCTTTTTGGGTTTTGGCCCCAGCATGACCTGTACTTGAAAATACTATTCTGACCAATTTATCAGGTGGTCAGAAAGGCTTCCATTTTCAAGTAGGATCTGGAACACAAAGACAATTCAGAAACAAGTCTGGACTGTGGGGCAAACTGCCCTGTCACTTGGGCTGCATGACCCAGCAGACTGAGTAGTGCAGGGAGATTCCTGGTGGGTAAGAATGCCAGGTGAAGATTCTGGCAAACCCTGCATGAGGATGAAAGCAGGTTTCTGGAGGAAGACCATCCTTCTGAATCAGGGAATTGTCCTCTTTGTCAGCAATAGTTCCTGGTGTCCTACTGGGCTCTAGCAGAGATTAACACCTAGGCTGCCAAATGGCTCTGAAATCCAAACTGAGCACTCTGAGCTCACTCTTACCAGAACTTCCAAGTCATAAAGTCAGTTCATATGATGAGCTGCTGCTGCTACTGCTAAGTCGCTTCAGTCGTTTCTGACCCTGTGCGACCCCATAGACAGCAGCCCACTAGGCTCCCCCATCCCTGGGATTCTCCAGGCAAGAACACTGGAGTGGGTTGCCATTTCCTTCTCCAATGCATGAAAGTGAAAAGTCAAAGTGAAGTCACTCAGTTGTGTCCGACTCTTTAGAGACCCCATGGACTGCAGCCTACCAGGCTCCTCCATCCATGGGATTTTCCAGGCAAGAGTAGTGGAGTAGGGTGCCATCGCCTTCTCCAATATAATGAGCAGTACATTCAAAATCCTACCGCAGCAGGTCCACAATGCACAAGCAAATTTTGTGATTAGTTGGCCCGGCTCCCATTCTATCCATGTTGCACAGCACTTGCCCCTCAGCTCATTCTAACAACTTTATGGAGTGGGAGGAGGGTGTTCTTATATCTAAATGATAGACGAAGGAAGAATTTACTTCAAGATGGGTTGGCATTATACGTTAGTGCTGGATTTCATCCAAAAGTGGATTTTATAAGTCCAGTAAAGGGAAATTTTCTTAGTAGCCAGAGCAGTGATCAATAGTATACTTAATTGTTCCATGTTCTGTGGGAGGAGAGACAGCCTGAGGTATGGTTAAACACAGATTCCTAGGGAGTGGTGAACGCTTTGGACGATTGGTCAGGGACTTGAAAGGAATGAAACTGGAAGAGAAGTCTGGGGAAAAGACATGTGAATGGACCCCTAGGGATAAAGAGAAAGTGTATAGATCTTTGTGTCTCTCATTGATGTCCCACAGAGAACATTCCTTGCAGAAGAGGCTCTCAACAGTCAGGTGAGTAGACAGGTTCACTCATCCCAGCCAGTCTCCTGCTAAGCCACTCCAGTGGCAGACAATGAGTCTGAAGACAGAGTGGCCACAGTGGCAGGAATGGGGACTGTGATGGGTCCGCCTGCACCAATCTGAACATTAAACATCCGATCTGCAAACAATGACCATTGTTTGTGTCCTTGCTACAGCACCATTCCTCAAGGTCACCACCCAGACATGTGGTGTCAGGTTGATTATATCACACCCTTCTAACCCAGAGGGAGCAGAAATTTGCCCTTCACAGAACTGACACTTCCTCACAGAGGTGTTGGCCTGTCAGCAAACAGTGCCTCCACCAGCGTCACTGTTATTGATCTACAGAGCGTTTGATGTATTAACACAGAATAAAGTACTACATTGCTTAGTAGAAGAGGTCCTTTGTTATGGAAAACAGGTGCAATGATGGCTACAGAACCTCGGGATCCCCTGATCTGACCATGTATCCCCTTATTCAGAAGCAACCCTTCTAAGAGAATACTCTGTTGAGGAGTGTCATCCCCAATAAGGCTCCATCTCAAGACTAACACCCTGCTGAGTTGTGGCATTTGGCTCCTGGTTATAGTATGTGCACTGAGCCAAAGGAAGTCACACGGTGCTATTTCCCCCATGGCTAGACTGCACAGCGGTGGGGCGGAGGATGGCCCCAGGGACTCAGTCATCGGACTCACACCTGATGGCACTGGGACCCTAATGCTGAAGGACAAGGAGGCTAAGAAAGGAGCCATTACACTGGCAAGGATCATCGACCCAGATGGCCACAGGAGCTACTGCTATACAGCTCGAGTAGGGAGGACCAAGACCGCAACCCAGGGATTCAATGGGGGCATCTTAGTGATGGTGAGGATTTCAGTGATCACTGCCTGACAAGGACAAGGCAACCGAAGCTCAGACTGTTCAGAGATGAATATCTGTACCACCTCCAACAAGGGAAGCAAAGGGGGTGAGAACCAACAGATAAATGTTTCCCACCTTCTCCATTCCCCAGACAAGTGAATCTGAGTTGCACATTACATGTCTTTTCCAGAAGTCTTGCAAAAATCAAGTTGCTATTTGCTTATAGCTGAGACCCTATAACATACATCAGCAACTGTTCCCTTCACTCGCCCCCTTATCCCATCCTTTCCTCCTGTTCTCTGCATGACACTCCCCAGTAAAATATTTGTGCAACAGGCCTCTGTTTTAGGCTGTATTTTCTGGAAACCTAGGCTGAAGCAGATACTACTGCTCTTTCCCTTTTACTGATGTCAGTGAATTACTTTCCATGGTTACACAACTAACCATAGTGTAACTAGGATTCAGCCTCGGTCCGCCTGACGCCAAAGGTTGTGCTCTCTGCCGTTACTGACAATAGAATTTTCTGTAACCATGAAAATGTTCTCTAATTGCCCTATCCAATGTGATAGCCACTACCCATACATGGCTTTGAGGTGTGAAAGGTACTTAGTGCAATTCAGGAACTGAATTTTTAATTTTATTTAAGGTTATTTAAAATTAGTCACACGCAGCTTGTGACTGTCACGTTGGATGGTCCCTGATTCCAAACCAAGCATCTTCAAATCACTTTTCTCGGTGGCCACCTTAGGAAAGTTTCAAGGGTAAGCTCTGAGGCACCTCTGACTTTATGTTCAGAAAACAGTCTGAAAGCACAGTAGCCAAAACCGATAAAGGTATATTTGACTATTCTTACTGAGATCTAATTGTAAGAAATCCTCATGTCAGATGTTAGAAGTTTATCTGACACATTCAGCACAAACTAGGAGGCAGGCATTGTGTTAACCAGTGGGGAGACAATGGTAAATGTGAGTGATGTGATCCTTGCCCTTCTCTTGAATACAATCAAGTCCAGATATTGCAGGAATGTTATCACTCTTTGCCTTCCTTCATCATCAAACAAGTGATCTGTGTAGAATATACATTTTCTCACCAACTTCCTTGTTGTAGGATACTTTCATTGTGAAGTTATCCTCTGACTCAACTTCTTCCAAAGTACTACATGTGAAAAAAGCATGCATGAGTCCTGGAGTCAGATATTTCTGGATTTGGATCAAATTCACCCTTGAAAGACTTGTCCTATTTTACATAGCGACTTACCACTTTGAGACTTAGTTTTTCTCATCTAGAATGGGATTGTAAAAATTGAATGAAGTCATATATTCCCACAGAAATGTTATCCCTCTTTTTCTGATTCTGTCCTTCAGGAACTTCCTGTCTCAGTTCTCTTTAAACATTTCTAAGAATGTTTCACTGAACAGTTAGCTACATGGCAGGGGAAGCCAATTCTAGGAGGCTGTTGGCAGTGACAAGTGAGCAACAAAATAATAGAAATAATTTACAAAGGGAGATAAAGTTATAGTTCTGGTAATCACATAGCTTTTTCAAAACAAAGAGAAAGTTTCCAGCCTGTAATCACATAGTCCTGCCACATTCACCATGGAAACGTGTTTGGGTTACTAACCAGAGGCATGTAAACACGAGATAATAAAAAATAGATGACACTAGAGCTATGCTCTTTTTATTACTTTAGGAAATTTAAAACTGCTCATTTTACATGCAAGGCAGTATTAACAAATGCTTTTTTGAATGCTCAGTGTATTTATCACTGTGCTGGGCCCTGGGGATAGAAAGATCAGTGCAACTTGGCCAGTGTCCTCCACGCTGAAGTGGTCAGGTACCAGGTTCAACACGTGTCCGAGGTACCGTGTGACAACTGTCAAGCTCTTAGTATAGCTGCCTTGTCCTGGGCTGCCTTGTGGACCTGGAGAGTAGACACAGCAGTGATGGGCAGGGGTACCAGCCAGGCTTCAAGGACTTGGCCAACTGGTCAGGTCATGGTCTGCAGCAGGAGCTGGACTGGAGGCCTGAATGATATTAATAGAGAGGTTCTGGGCTCCTCTTTGAAGCCAGATGAGATTTAGTGGCTGCTCAACTACCCAGTTCTGATGGCTCTCAGGGATCGAAGTGGAGGCTGAGAGAAGTGCACATGATCTGCTCTAGTCTAGCTCCTAGGTAGGGACTTGTGGCAGTAGTAACCTGAGATGCTTAGTGGGACCTCAGGCTGGACCATCAGCTGATCTCATTTCAGATGAAAGAGCTGGTTGTGTCTGAACTCCCATTTTGGTTTCTCTGTGGCAATGGCTGAGTCCTCCATGGCCCAGGAACTCTTGCTGTGGCTTTCTGTAGTAGACCAACTTCACTGAGGAGTTAAAGGTCCCTTCTTGGGTCTCTCTTGGGAGCTCTTCTTGGGTGCTCTGATGGAATATGGTCCTCTGATTATATTGCGGTCAGTGGCACCTCTCTGAGGCACCTCTTGAAGCATCGTTGAGTGTCCACTGAGAAAGAGAGCCATGAGGCCTGAGGAATCAGGAAAGGCCTCCCAGAGGTGAGCCATAAGGATATGAACAGCTGATTACATGGTGGTCTGTGTGAATGGGGTTCCCAGAAATGTGCAGTGCACAACCCTTGTAGCTGTAAGGCATCCCTGTGGATAGGTAGAGAAGAAGAGAATTAAGCATTCCTGAAAGAGAAGACAGCACAGGGAAAGACCCAGAAACTCTCAGTTGATTCACATTCACTTATGACCATTTTAGCTTCCCTGGTGGCTCAGATGGTAAAGAATCCTCCTGCAATGAAGGAGACCTGGGTTTGATCCCTGGGTTGGGAAGATCTCCTGGAGAAAGGAATGGCTACCCACACCAGTATCCTTGCCTGGAGAATTCCATGGACAGAGAAGCCTGGTGGCTACAGTCCAACGAATTGCAAAGAGTCAGATACAAATGAGCACACCAGCACACACTCAGCGAATGCATCACTTTAATCCAAGGAATATTCTATAAACATAGGCATTTTCACCTTGTTATTACTTCATTAACTCCCTCTCTATCTCTGGAGGATTGCTTTGCGGCAAGTATTATTACACTCACAGCAACTTCAGTAGAATACATTAAAATTAGCAACCTGGGTTCTAAGAGTGAATTGTTGGCAGTGATGGGAAGTAAGAGCATCTCATCCTTGGGGTCTAGCTCCTTTCCAGTCCTGTTTTAGATATGATCACTTTCACTTAGGGAAAAAAAACCTGATTTTTTTTTAAGAGTGATGGAAGAAAAGTGAGCTGGCCATAAATGCACTCCACTAAACAAGGGCCAAACCTGGAAGAAAATTTTTAAAAATCATGTATCCTTGTGCGGTGACAAACTGAAGTTGCTATAAATGCCAAGAGAAAACAATACAGAGAAAATGGATGAGGATACTGGAAACATGCTCATACATTTATGCAGTAAATGTGCTGTGTGATCTCCAATTGGCAAACGTCTGATATAAGACAATATGAAGGTACTGCAAAATCTAAGTTAGTATAACATTTCTCCACCACACTCTTTAGATTTATTGCCTGATTTTTATGGGTTTTAAATGGCTTTTTCTTGACATTAAATATTTAGCAGTTAACAGTTAATTCATCACTTTAATCGCGAATTGTTTCGTATTGCATAATATGACAGTAGTTGGGAGGGAAAAGACAGTGTGACATGGCAAATTCCTGGATTTGTGGGGAAGTATGGGGATGAATCTATTTCAGATTCTAGTTAGGGCAAAGCCTTAGAAACAATAACCATCACAGTAGAAAAGAATAATAGTTGCCATGTTTTGAACTCTTACTGAGCACTATGCCTGTGAATACACCATCTCATTTAAATACTCTGACAATCCTTTGAGAGAGGATTAGCCCTGTTTTCCAGGCAGAGAAGCTGAGGCTTTGAGAGTTAAATAAAGCATTAAATCTCACAGAAGACAGACTTCCCTGATAATCCGGTGGTTAAGATTTCACACTTCCTGTGCAAAGGGGTGCAGGTTCGATCCCTGGTCAGGGAACTAAGATTCCATGTGCCATCTGGCAAAAAAAAATGTTACAGTGGAAGGCAGAGTTGGCATTAGAACCCAGGTCTGCCACTCCCCAAGTGCTGGTTTAACTCTTATGTTGAAGGTGATCTAAACAATGATCTGGAGGAGACGGTCAAAAGAAGTTCTCAAGACTGATCATTGGGGTCAACTCTACCTCCCACACTTGGGTCTGGAACCATCCTCACATCCAGGGGCCCAAAGTGGTGGCATATTTCAGACTGCTGTCCTCCCCCGGACACACACAGGACTCTGTGGTAGGAGAACAAGAGAGGGGGCATGGTGAAGATGACTCCAAGAATGAGGTCTTCCTTGGTAAAGGTTTCATACAGACAGTGTCCTAGCAATTAGATTTTGTCCGAAAGGCATGCTGGGTTCTCAGCTGCAGGACAAGGTGAGAGGGGAGAAGCCACAAATAGGTAGGCCTGCGGTTGACATGTTCACGTTACTGTCTTTACTTTACATTTTCACTATACATCTCGCGGGATGGTAGCCAGTGACCTTAGTCCCAGTGAGGACAGAAGAAGACAGGAAGGAAGGAAGCAAGCAAATCCACAAGACCAAAGGGCTATAGCAAATTCAGATTTAGTCTGGGATGGCATAAATAAGTGGGGGTCTGGACTTCCCTGGTGGCTCACACTGTAAAGAATCCACCTGCAATACAGGAGACCTGGGTTCAATCCCTGGATTGGGAAGATGCCCTGGAGGAGGACATGGCAACCTACTCCAGTATTCTTGTCTGGAGAATCCCCATGGACAGAGGAGCCTGGGGGGCTGCAGACCATGGGGTTGCCAAGAGTTGGACACAACTGAGTGACTAAGCACGCCTAGCCCACTGGATGAGGCATATCAGCAGAAGTTACTAAGATGTTGAGATGCTCAGTGGTAGAAAAAATGGCATTATCAGGGTTTAAGAAGTCCGAGGTTTAAAAAGTCTAAGGTTTACATACAGACCAGACTTGTGGCCACAACAGGGGAAGGACAGGGTGGGACAAACTGAGAGAGTAGCACTGAAACATATACATCATCACGTGTAAAACAGAGAGCCAGTGGGAAGCCGCTGCATAACACAGGGAGCTCGGCCGGTGCTCTGTGACAACCTGGGGGGGCCGGGGGGATGAGGGCAGTGGGGTGGGAGGGAGGTTCAGGAAGCAGGGGACATGTGTTATACTTACAGGTGACTCGTGTTGCATGGAAGAAACCAGCACAGCATTATAAAACAATTATCCTCCAATTAAAAAAGAAAAATTATAAGGCTCAGAGCATGGCTTTTGTCCCAGCAGAAACACTAGAGTTCACATCAGGTAGTAGTTAAGGTCATTTGGCCTTGAGATTGGTCCCCAATTATCCTTTCTACTCTACCCTGGTTTTGCCCCATCCAGTACTATGGTTGACATAGTGATTCCTGGAAATAGTACTGTAAAGCCCACCAAAATGTCCTCAAGAGAAAGGTCCATTTATTAATGAGTCTTTTTGTATCTGCAGTTTCTAATGCAATGCCTGATCTAGAATGGGTCCACAAAGATGTCTGTTGAAAGGATGAATGGGAAGGTTCTGTACAGGGATATAATACAGGAACTTACCTTTTGAAGCCAAGATAATCCAAGTAGATCAGGCCTATTGCTGGGTTCAGTTTCAACAATGGACTTGACTCTAGTTACTCATGACTTGTAAGGTCATCACGGAAAACAGCAGGTCAGCTCTCCAGACTGGATTTAATTTGGATCTTCCTCAACCATAACCATCTTACCTTGAGCTTTCTGAGACAGGAACTTCCTTCCAGTCCCAGGTGTCCTCGCATAGATAAAGCTGTAAATGCCAGAGAGCAGAACTGGGGAAAGACAGCCACAAGCTGAGGGTGGTAAGACTGTCTCTCTGTGGAGCTGGTCATCCCATTTCATAAGCATCTGTAACATTGCTACTGGAATCCAGGTTCCAGTCACTCTGAGCAGAAGGCAGTCAGAGCAGCCAGCTCAGAAACCTCAAGTTGCCCAAACTTTGATAGAGTTAGACGGGTGTGGTGGCCCAGCACAGCTCAATCGCATAACATAATTGAAATCTTGTTGATATTGCCCTTTGCTTCTTACTAGACTCCAAGGTAGCTTTGAATTCAACCAATCTGAATTCTGTAAGCACAGGTTCCTTAGAGACAATGGGGACAACACCTTACTCTGAGTCAAGTCCTTTCCTTGGAGAATCAGCAGCTGAAACTGTGTCTGAGATAGCCAGGACTAGTGAATGTCTCTTCTGTTTCAGGCTTTGGGACCGTACAGCTGCCAGCAACAAGATTTGCACTTCCATCTCTCAGTTTCCATCTTGTATCTTCCAGAGCCTGTTGAATGGATGTAACACGTTTCTTACCCAAGGACTGTCTAGAGGGGCCAGAGGAACTAGAGATTCTGAGACGGCTGGGTTCTCCTTCCTCATGTAATATCTATTCATTTTTGGAAAGCATGTGGATCGCTGTGGATGAATGCTGTGATATACTACTCATATGCCCCAGTGAATGAGTTTCCCTGGTTTAGTATTCATTGCACTTTAAAAATATTTATATTTATTTATTTGACTGCATAAGGTCTTAGTTGCAGTGTGCCAAACCTTTGATCTTCATTGCAGCATGTGGGATCTTTATTTGCAGCATGAGAACTCTTAGATGTGGCATGTGGGATCTAGTTCCCCAACAAGGATTCAAACCCAGGTCCTCTGCACTGGGGGCTCAGAGACTTAACCACTGGACCACCGGGAAAGTCCCTCTTCTTTGTCTTGCTACAGTCTGGTCAGTCCAGGACTGGACTGTGCATGTTAGCTAGTCAGCCTTCCTAGAAGGAGTTCCAGAGTTATAATTCTGGATGCTGACTCCTCCATTGATTTTGATAAGACCGCAAGGAAAGCCATTTGCCATTTCTGTCCTAGGACCTTTATCTATTAAGGAGAAACAAGGATGTCAAACTGACTTTTGTGATTGGGGGAAAACATATTTGTTAGGTTGTCAAATTCTCAAAAATAGGGAGCTTGAAAACAATGGGAAGCAATTGACGTGACACATGTTGCTGACTGCAAATTCCAAATACAGCAGTGGTGGGGAAATCTTTTCTATGACAGATGGGTAACTGTGGGCTTAACTCTTGCTTTTGAGTTATCTTTTCTTTAAGAACAGTGAGCATGTCTGCCCTTTAGTGTTTAAAGCCAGAGGGAAACCTTGAGAGATTGACTCCAGAGTTTGAGAGCTTCAACTTTAAAAAATCATTCTTTCTCCAAATGGCAGAACCTCAGAACTAGTGCTTCTAATTACTTTAGAGAAGGAAATGCTGTCAGAAGTAAAAGGATGAACTGGAAAAGGAAGAGCAGCAAGGGACCCCTGGGAACCAGGCTGTGGTGAGCCAGAGCTGGCCCAGGGAATGGATGTTTCTAGATTCCCTCTCCAGCCCCTCTGTCATAGGACACTAGGTACTCACTTCCTGAATCTGCAAAGTGGAATTGGTTATACTTGGTGTTTCTCTCCGCTGTTGTGAAAATGAATGGATTTAAGCGGAATAGATCTTTTCATAACAGTTTCACCTAGACTAAACCAAGACGTGATGAGCAGTGAATTCCAGATGTTGATGATCCCCTCCTGCTATCATTTCTCTCTGCGCCTGCCTCTTCTTTGACAGCGCAGGGTACGGATGGCATCCTGAGATGCCTCACTTCGCGCTCCGTCTCTCCCCACCCTCCTCTTCTCCCCTCTCGCTCTCCCTGCTCATTTCTCCCTTTGACGAAAACTGCCTTCTACCAAGGTGAGACACTTTGCATAGATTTAAAAGCAACAGGATATTTTTTTTTCTCCCCAGATATTGCATAAGTAGCAAACACAATCAAAGATCAACTGCTTGGAAATATGAAGAGAGCTTTCCCAATCGTCCCAGGAAGGCAAGATGCCTATAACGTGAAGAGGTTTACCATCTGTCACCTAAATGTAGTCTTTTTTTTTTTTTTTTCAGGAAACAAAGTGAGCCAGGGCTCACGAAGATCCCACTGCTTCTTTATTATTTTTTTTTTTTAATTTCAAAGAGAAGTCCTGGTCAAAGTTTGGTCTGTTTGTCAGAGACAAGAACCTTTCTACAGGTTTTCACGGTTGCTTACAGTTCCTTAGTGCTTGGAAGTGGAAGCTTTGATCAACAAAGAGGTAAGAAAATGTCAGTGTACCCCGTGGGTAATAAGACACACCCTGGGGCCAAGAGAACCCCTGTTCTCCAGCAGACTTCCCCTGCTGGGAAGCACTAAATGTGCACAGATCAGATTCTTGCAAGCTATCAGTGGGCAACTAACAATCTCTGAAAAGTAGCCTGTGTTACAGAAGACACGAGAAGAGGCCTCTGACAAATAGGAAATAATAACAATAATTGTTGCTTAGTCACTAAGTCCGGAGAAGGCAATGGCAACCCACTCCAGTACTCTTGCCTGGAAAATCCCATGGATGGAAGAGCCTGGTAGGCTTCAGTCCACGGGGTCGCTAAGAGTCGGACACGACTGAGTGACTTCCTTTTCACTTTTCACTTTCATGCATTGGAGGAGGAAATGGCAACCCACTCCAGTGTTCTTGCCTGGAGAATCCCAGGGACGGGGGAGCCTGGTGGGCTGCGGTCTATGGGGTTGCATAGAGTCAGACACGACTGAAATGACTTAGCAGCAGCAGCAGCAGTCACTAAGTCATGTCCAACTCTTTTGTGACCCCATGGACTGTAGCTTGCCAGTCTCCTTTTTCCACAGGATTTACCAGGAAAGAACACTGGAGTGGGTTGCCATTTCCTTCTCCAGATGACCTTCCCACCCCAGGAATCGAACCCAAGTCTCCTGTATTGCAGGCAGATTCATGACCGCTGAGCCACCAGTAATAATGTCAGACTTATGTGGCAAAGTTTGAAACATATTTCCTCCTCATCACAAATGTATGAATTAGAAAAGGCATTTTCTAGTCTCCAAAGATAATCAGCTTACCAGGATTCGTCAGAAACTGATGGCTAACTGTCTGTGTCAACCTGACTGGTCACAGAGGGCTGAGAAATGGCTAAACATCATTTCTGGGTGTGTCTGCTATGGTATTTCTGGATAAAATGAGCCTTTGAATCAATGCACTCAATAAAGCAGTTTGCCCTTCCAGATGGAGGTAGGCATCTTTCAATCTACTGTGGGCCTAAAGAAGAATGAATATATATTATATAATATATTAATATACAGTATATATTAATACATAAGTGTTATGTATTCTTATAAATATGTGTTATATACTATTACATATATACTAAAGTGAAAGTGAAAGTTGCTCTGTCCTGTCCGACTCTTTGCAACCCCATGGACTATACAGTCCATGGAACTCTCCAGGCCAGAGTACTGGAGTGGGTAGCTGTTCCCTTCTCCAGGGGATCTTCCCAACCCAGGGTTCGAACCCAGGTCTCCTGCATTGCAGGCAGATTCTTTACCAGCTATACATTAAAAACTGAATCATTTTGCTTTACACCTGAAAGTAAAGCAATCTTGTAAGTCAACTATGTGTGTTACGGGCTTCTATATCTATATCTATATCTATATCTATCTATATATATATAACTGAATCACTTTGCTTTACACCTGACACTAGAACAGTCTTATAAATCAACTACAGTTCAATTTTTAAAAATGTAAAGATAATCTTAGCCCTTGGACTGGACAAAATCAAGCAGTGGCAGATTTGGCCAGCACTGCCCAAGATCCTCTAGAGAGGGAATGACTGGCCACGCAGCCAGTTCCTGGCTCACAGAAAGTGCTCAGCACTTACTGGGTACATCAATCAATAAGTGAGGCCAATGCCAGCCCTTACACTGCTTCCTAAAAAAATTCACTTACTTAACCTCACATCCCACCTGCCGTGAAGCCTCCCAAAAGGCAAGAAGCTCCCCCAGTTTTATGCCCCTCTCCTCAGCACCAAAGGCTCTCTGAGAAGCACTTACATTACATGGGTTTGTATTAACCGGCCGCATCACAAAACCTCCATCCCCAGCCTTGTTCCCCCAATTTCCCAGCAACGCTTTGGCCCAGTTAGCCAGGGAATTTGGATGTTGAAAGCATTGAGGAACATAGGTAACAGGTGTTTCTGCAGCTCTCACTAGGAGAAGAGGAAAATTTCAACCACGTGGAAAGCTTTGTGATGGGAATGACACAGAGACCAGGGGAGAATAATGTTTGCACTCTGATCAAGCAGCATTACCAGCTTGGTATTATAGAAGCCCATCCGTTAGGTGACGTTCCCTGTGGATTCTGTCCTCAGTGCGGACAGCCATCTGCGGACTCTGCCTGAGGGATTTATCACCTTCTGGTTGTGCGGCCAGAACAAGTGCCCACCGTCGATAAGATCAGGAGGCTGATTTAGCAAACTGCACTTTAACATGATTTTCCTAAGAGAAGGTATTATCCTCAGTCCCCCTCCAGTTTGTTGAAACAGTCCCCCGGAGATAAAGAGATAAGGAAGTCCTGAAACCATCCAGCCTTTGGACTCAGCACTATCCTGCTCCTTATAGACTGTGTGGACACACAGGCCGCATCCCAAGAATGCCCAGAGAAACATGGTAAGGTCAGAAAGAGCCCCTTTTCCTGAAGATGATAAAGCCCTGAAGTCTTTAGCCAGGGCTCTTGGGCTGACCCCAGGCGAAGATGTGATGTGAACAACAGCCCCAAACTCTCATCAACCCAGCTGAGTCTTCCTTTAATTGACATGTCCCTACATAATCCTCTTCTCCAAAGCCAGGTCCTCTGGTTTTTAGTGGCTCAGATGCTAAAGAATCTGGCTGCAATGCAGGAGACCTGGGTTTAATCCCTGGGTCGGGAAGATCCCCTGGAGAAGGGAATGGCAACCCACTCCAGTATTCTTGCCTGGAGAATTTCATGGACAGAGGAACCTGGTGGGCTACAGTTCGTGCGATCGCAAAGAGTCAGACATGACTGAGTGACTCACACACACATCTATCAGAAGCTACTCTCAAAAGGACCACTTCTTCATTCTGTAATTCTGGGCTCCCTAGAATAATCATTTATAACCAATTGTTTGTTGTCTGTCTCTTTCCACTGGAATATAAGCTCCAAGAGGTCAGTGTGAGCTATTTCCCTGACTTGAACAGGTGCTTAGCAAATCTTTCTTGAAAGAATTAATGAACACATGGTGTGTAGTTGGCTGCACAACTGCTGTCTCACTGACCCCAAGGAAAAAGAGGGGCTTGAGAGAAAACAATCATGCCTTCTGCTTTTAAAAGGGTCAGAGACTCCTAGGCCTACGTATAATCTAGTGATTATACTTGTAAATTGGTATTTTTCTAACAATTTAATGGCTGTAAAGAGCTTAGAAAAGTGCCTGGCTCATAGGAAACAATATACAGGATTCTTTAGCAAACAAGCATAAGTAAAATATAAAGCTGGCAAACCATTCCCCGTCACTGAGACAAATTAGAAAAGACAGCCTCGCCTAACGTCTCCCCTCTCTCACCTTCTTTCCCACCTTTCAGCCCCATTTCTCTCCTTGCTCTTACATGGAATTCCTTCTTGCCCCTTCCATGTAAGCTTATTGCACCTGTTTATTCTTGCTGGGTTTCATAGGTCTGAAGATGTAGGATTGGGAAGTGTCCCAGGCACCTTTCCTTTAGGGAGCAGTCCTTTTAAAAGCTCAGTGACCCACGTGTGCCCATATAACCCCTGTTGCATAAGCCTTGGACTAAAGAAATACGTCTCTGAAGGTGTAACTTTGGGGATAAGGAATGGGCCCAACTGCCCTCTTGCCGTCCCACTTCCAGGTCCAATTTGAATATGTAAGAAGCCTATTTGAAAGACCAGACCTTGGAGGAGGGTGTCTCTTCAGGTTTGGTTTCCTTTTCTAAGCTGGTGATCGTTGTTGCTGATGATAATGATGAAGATGAATACTGACCTGTAATGCATGCACTGGCCATGGGCTACTCACAAGCTTTTTCGTGAATTATCATGTTTCACCCTCAGTACGTCAGTCAGTTCAGTCACTCAGTTGTGTCCAACTTTTTGCAACCCCATGGACAGCAGCATCCCAGCCTTCCCTGTCCATCACTAATTCCTGGAGCTTACTCAAACTCATGTCCATCAAGTCGGTGATGCCATCCAACCATCTCATCCTCTGCCATCCCCTTCTCCTCCTGCCCTCAATCTTTCCCAGCATTAGGGTATTTTCAGATGAGTCAGTTCTTCACATCAGACGGCCAAAGTATTGGAGTTTCAGTTTCAACATCAGTCCTTCCAGTGAATATTCAGGACTGATTTCCTTTAGGATGGACTGGTTGGATCTCCTTGCAGTCCAAGGGTCTCTCAAGAGTCTTCTCAAACACAACAGTTCAAAAACATCAATTCTTCGGTGCTCAGCTTTCTTTATAGTCCAACTCTCACATCCATACATGACTATTGGAAAAACCATAGCTTTGCCCAGACTGACCTTTGTTGGCAATCAGTCAGTTCAGTTCAGTAGCTCAGTCATGTCCGACTCTCTGTGACCCCATGGACATGGTTATCATTTTATCCCCTGTTTCACAGACTTAGAGGTTAGCTAACTTTCCCAAGGTCAAAGTGTTTGTAACTGTCAAGGCCAGATTTCAAACCCAGGGCTGTCCTTATTCATGAATACTCTTCATGAGGCACAATGCCACAGACAGTGCTTATATCACACCTAATTCTTGCCACAATCCTGCCAGGGCGGTCTCAATGTCTCTCTTTCATAGTCGTGACAAATGAGACTCAGAGGAGCTCAGTGACTTATTCAAGGTTGCAGACAAAATGATGGATCCAGTGTTTGAGCTGAGAATTCTCATGTTCTTTCAACATGACAGCATTGTGGGTCATTTTTTACTTTAAATTTTAAGAACAGTTTTCAAATTTTTGAAAATAAGCATATATTACTTTTATTTTTATCTTTGTATAGTCTCTTAATTACATTAGTAATGCATGAAGACATGCTTACTGTAAGAAATTTAACACTGTCGAAGATATATTACTCTTATAATGAGCAGAAAAGATTACCAAAATGTTACTGTGTGTTTCTTTGGGTTTACTAATGACTTCACTTTTGTTATCACTAGCAATTCTTACAGAGAGAAATGAGGTAGGCCTGTGGCAATGCTTCCATTTTTCAAATGGAGACCCTGGTAAGTAGGGAGAGGGTTACTCACAATTAGCTTATGTTGAGAGATTAAGTACATCTCTTATCTTCCTGTTTCTACTTGGCTGGCATGCCCTGGGCAGTTAGGTGGGCTTCAGAGCACCAAAGGATGCAAGTTTCTCATATTCTCCTAGAGAAGTGCCAACTACAAACTGGCACTTGCCATCTACCTCTATAAGGATTAAATCATGAGCTGCTGCAGCTACTGACCTTCAACAACCCCTGAAAAGAGTTCAGGGCGAAGATCAGGAATGAGGCACTCTGTGCTCTGGGAAAAACTGGCAGAAAATGTTTTCAGATAGATATTTTCGGGAGAAGATTTCATGAGCCCAATTCTTATATCTCCTTGTATCTAGGAAAACACTAAAATCATTAACGGTGACATCTGCTCCTCCTGACTAGTAGCAAGACTCTGCCAAAATGTATGCTCAACTGTACGTATCCCCTCCTTCACTGAAATTGTATATAACACTGACCTTCCCCTTTACCTGTTTGGAGCAGTTTTTAGAGCCATCTGAAATGCTGTTTCCTGGCCTATGGTCTTCATTTGGCCCCCAAATAAAACAACTCACAATTCTCATCCTGTGCATTTTTTCCTTTGTTTGTTTTTTCAGTCGACAGGAACATGTAGGCTATACACTGGTGGGACTGCAGGGCATCAGGGAGTGGATCCAGCATGTAAGGGAGCATTGGTGGGAATCAGGGCCCAGAGCTCTGGGTATCAGTAGGATCAGGGCAGAATAGGTGGCCCATTCAAGTGGGGAAATTGGGATGAGTTTAATAAATGGGTCTTTTTACAAAGGTGTGAGCTGGGTTAAAAGGAACCAGTAGGTAATAGTAAAATATCTGGATATCAATAGCATCAGTTACCAGCCTAGGGATAAAGGAGCAAGACGAGGGAGTGGTTAGGGAAACTTGGGTAGAGCTGTTGGGTACAGCCAGATAGAGATCTGGCTTTAGATAGCATAGCACGGTCACCACCAACCCACAGCCAAGGAGTAGGGCGCCAGGGGAATAAATGGCCCCGCTTCCCTCTCCTTCCAGTTTATCACCTCCTGCCTGATATCTGCACCCACAGAACCCAACAGAATGCAGAGAGCAAGGGAGCCCAGTTGGTACAATTCATATGGGCAACTTCTGGAGATATAGAGAAAGCGTGATGAGTGGATGGGAGGGGCAAACAGTATAGCCACACTCACCCTGCCATTCTTTTCAAAGTAAAGGAGGGCAAAGCAGGGGGGCTGTAAACGTCCCAGAAAGTGGAAGCAAAAGAGAAAGGGGCCAGGATGGTGCCCTGATGACCACAGAGCCTGTCGCCCTTTTTATTTTTATTATGGTTTTAGTGACTACTTAGTGTATGTATCTATTTTGTGGTGTGTGGCCTTCTCTAGCTGTGGAGCACCGGCTCCAGAGCGTGCGGGTTCATTAGTTGCGGTGCGAGGACTTAGTTGCTCCATGGCATGTGGGATTGAACCTGCGTCCCCTGCATTGGGGTTAGAGAACAATGGAAAAGATAATACAAAGTTTCCATATACCCTGCATCCAGTTTCCCCATTACTAACACCTGAAATTAGTGTGATACCTCTGTTATGATTATTGAACCAATATTGATACATAAATACTATTAACTAAAGTCCATAGTTTTCTCCGATTTCCTTAGTCTTTCTCTAGTGCCTTTTCCTGACCCAGTTTCCCAGCCAGCATATCACATTACATTCAGTCATGTTTCCTTAGGCTCATCTTGGCTGTGACAGTTTCTCAAACTGTCTTTGTTTTTGATGACCTGGGCATTTTTGAGGATTTCTGGTCAGGTATTTTGTAGGATGTCACTCTATTGGAATTGGATGTTTTTCTCACGATACAACTGGGGTTATAGGTTATGGGAAAGAAATCCACAGAAGTAAGTACCATTTTTATCATATCATATCAAGAGTACATACTATCAACATGATTTATGACTATTATGTTGACCTTGATCACTGGCTGAGGCCGTGTCTTTGTTAGTTTTCCACACTGTATTTTTCTTTCCTTTCGGTCCTGTCCTCTTAGGAAGCAAATTACTATGTGTGACACCCAAAATAGGGGAATTCTGCTCCCTTTCCTTGAAGGTGAAGTATCTACATAAATGATTTGGGATTCTTTTGCATGGGAGCGATCTGGTTTCTCCCCCATTTATTTTATTCAATCACTTATTATTGTATCAGTATGAATCATGGATACTTCTTTTCTACTTTGGGTTATAATCCAATGCAGTTTTATCTATCTTGTTGTTCACACTGTCTCAGCTTTGGCCACTGGGAGCTTCCCAATTGGTTTTTGTGCCCCTTTGACATATCTTCATCAATGTGTTTTGATGTGTGTGTGTGTGTGTGTGTGTGTGCATAGTCTTACTTCCTGGCACTATAAGATTCTCCAGGCTTTTCTCGCTGAAAGAATAACAATTTCCTCTATTCACAGAATATTTCTGATGCCAAATATCTGGGGGTTTCATTGAATTAAGCAATTCTGACACTAACTACCTGGAGTTAGCTAAGACCCTATGAGGTCAACGGGCCAGTCCTACAAGACTGCACCCGCCCCCATTTCAGATGCCATTCACAAGCAGTGGGTCCACAGGTCACGGGCACTCCTGTCTGACTTGGCTACAAATAGGAGGTTCTCTCTCCTTGGTTCCATAATTTGCTTTAATGGCTTCAGAACTCACAGAAACACTGAACTTACTTTACTAGACTGCTGTAAAGGATACAACTCAGGAACAACCAAAAGGGAAGAGACACGCAGGGTAAGGTGAAGGGAAGAACTGTGGTGCTTCAATGCGCTCTCTGCCTGTCAGTCTCCCCGCACCTCGATGTGTTCGCCAACCTGGAAGCTGTCCAAACTCCATAGTTTAGGGGTTTTATGGCGGCTTCATGATATAAGCATGATTGATTAAATCATTGGCCAGTGATGATTAACTCCATCTTTAGCCTCTCTTCCTTATCTGGAGGGCTCAGCTCAGCTGGTAGAGAACCCACCTGCAATGCGGGAGACCTGGAGGGCAGAGGGCAGGTAGGGCTGAAAATTCCGAATCTCTAATCACACAGTTGGTTTCTCTGGCAATCAGCTCCCATCCTCCAAGAAATCACCCTGTGAGCATAAACTCAGGCATGGGCGAATGGGGCATATCATGAATTAGAGAAGAAGTCCCCCTCACTCTACCACTCAAAAAAATTCTAAGAGTTTTATGAGTTCTCTGTCGGATATTGGAATGGCGACCAAATACACGTTTCTTATCGTGTAGGAGAAAACTGTGCTCACAGGTAGTGCTTTTCAACTTCAATCTTACAGACTCACCAATCTCCAAAGTTATTAATACTTAGGTCAGCACCATTTCCTATTTAGGTTCCTTGCCATAAACTGCATTTCCTCCTGCAACCCTTCAACCCTCTGAAGAGTTTTTTAAAGTTTACAAACATTAAGCTTCAGTCTTTGTGCTATACAAAGTTCTACAGGTTTTGACAAATGCGTAATGTCATGTATCTGTTATATCAATAGAATCAGGCAGAATAATTTCACTGCCTTAAAAACCCCCTGTGTCTCATCTATTCATCCCCCCCCCCACCCCTCTTTCACCTGAGCCCCTGGAAACCACTAATCATTTTACTGGCTATATAGTTGAGCCTTTTCCAGAAAGGTATGAAATTGAAATCAAACAATGTGTGGCCTCCTTGACTGGCTTCTTTCACTTAGGAGTTTCAAGGCCCATCACGCATTTCGGCAGCTCGATAGCTCATTTTTTTTTTTTTTTTTTATTCCTGGCTGATACTCTGCAATATGGAAGAACCATAGTTTATCCATTCACCTAGAGAAGGACATCTCCTTCCAGTTTTTGACTATTAGGAATACAGCTGCTCTAAACATTTATATGCAAGTTTTTGTGTGAACACACCTTTTCAAATCAACTGGGTAAATACTCAGGAGCATGATTCCTGGCTTGTATGGAAAGACTATGTAGCTTTGCAAGAAAGTGCCAAATTGTCTTTCAAAGTGACGGTATCACTTTGAATTCCCACCAGCAATGAATGAGGGGTCCTGTTGCTCTAAGCCTTGCCTTTGAATTAAAACCATGTCATACACAACGTGAAGTAAAACTCCTAGCCAATCTCCACTGCTCTAGAAGGCAGGGTTTCTGTAAGAAGTAGTGGTGAGTGGGGCACAAGGGCTCAGAATCCACCATGCCATGGTCTTGGGGCCACCAGTTACCAAAGGGCCCCTAGATAAGCAATACTTTTGCAGTATAAGAAGGTGATAATTTCCTGGATGAAATAAGAGAAGAGCATGTTGACGATAACAAAGATGCTACTGCTGCTAAGTCGCTTCAGTTGTGTCCAACTCTGTGCGACCCCATAGACGGCAGCCCACTAGGCTCCCCTGTCCCTGGGATTCTCAAGGCAAGAACACTGGAGTGGGTTGCCATTTCCTTCTCCAACGCATGAAAGTGAAAGTGAAGTCATTCAGTCGTGCCTGACTCTTAGCGACCCCATGGACTGGAGCATACCAGGCTCCTCCATCCATGGGATTTTCCAGGCAAGAGTACTGGAGTGGGGTGCCATTGCCTTCTCCGAACAAAGATGCTAGGAATTCCCATTATACAGCCAAAGAGTAGTTCTAGGGATCCCAAAGGAGTTCCACTAACCAGACCCTCAAGATACACATGTGTTACCTTGGGTCCAAAGGTTTTCCCATGTACATTACAGTCAGGACAAGTTTACCTGTAGGAGTCTTCAAAGTGAAAAGATGTGACAGAGAAATTAAGAACTTGCCAAGTTTTTCATTTGCCAATCCTTAACCACAGAGATACGTGGAGCCTGTCTATGGGCCAGTGACTGCAGCAAGGTACTACATCCCAGAACTCCTAGAACAATGGAGGAGACCAACACGTCCACAGAGCATCACAGCTCAACACAACACACAGCACAACAGAGGGACACACAACGATTTTGGACCTGACGACACAAGCCTGGTTAGTAAACAGGAACAAGTGAAGTGGCACTTTCGACAAGAGCTTCTGCATCCAAGAAACCAAGCCAGGCCACCCGAGGGGTCATCATTCCTTTTTCAGGCTTATGCTAAATTACTGCAACTAGGTTTTTGTAGATGGGTTTGAAAGAGGGGATGAATTCCTTTGTATTTCCGAGGCTATTGCCGAGGAAAACATGGCAGGAGGTAGAGGAAGAAGCCCAGCGGTGGAGCAGCCCTGGGCAGAGAGAGGCAGAGACATTTATTACGGGAGCAGCTGCACCCCACAGGCACCAGTTTCCAAAGTTCCCCTGTCATTTGGAGAGAAGACAGAGCACAATTTAAGGACACAGTGGAATGCGAGCGATTGATGGGTCAACACGGCTGGCTGGGCTGGTGATTTTGTAATTACAAAGCAGATTTTTTAGACAGAATGGTTACCCCAACTGTGTAATTAAGAAGATCGTTAAGGAGTGTTGCTGGGCTGTGCATCACCCCGGGGCTAGAGCTACCACATGGTTACAAAGGAAAAATGCAAGCAGGCTTCATCATAGGGCCATTGCTAATTAATTGAAACAAATATTTGCAATAACAATTTCTATGTATGATATATTTTTAACAGTTGAATGCTGAGAATCTTAATAGAGGGGTTGGATCAGAGGGGACAATAACAGAAAAAAACAGGTGTTAGGCTCCAGGTTAGAGAAAAACCAATGGGCCAGCTGAAATTGGGTGGCCTTGGGGTGGTTTTGGTTGAATCCAACTCTGTAGCACGGGTTGGCACCTTATTTTGTGCAGCATATTTACCCCGAAGTGGGCCTGGGTAAATTGGAAGAGTTCCAGAAACAAATAGGAGTGATTCGAGTTGGAAAATGGCACCTAAGGGGAAGGTGAGGAAAAAAGATGATTTAGTAGTCTGGGTGGTAAATCTGCATAATATATGAATAAAGAGCTTTAAAACTCTGAGAAGTATTCTTTTTCAAGGATGAAAATTCACCATCTCCATTTCTTCTGAGCACAAAGAAAAAGTAAGCCTCAACCACCGAATGAAGAATTTGAACGACATACAAATTTGATGTTTTAGATTCTAAAACAGAAAGCTACACAGATATTTGATCTAATTCCCTCCAAGCCTTTAGAACTGCAGAGAGGCCATGAATTCCCAACACAGGTCACCTCCATGCTCTGTACCAATTTTTATTTTTCTTCATGTTATTCTGAATATCTTCTTTGTTGGAAATCATTATACAGCCTTTGTTAGATGAAAGAATTACCTTGGAAAAAATACAGACCAAAGCTTTGACCAAAAAACTGAACTTAAGCCTGAGAAGTGAGGTCAGTCTATAGTTTATAACTGAAGACACTTAAGGCTTGGGTGTGGACAATATATCCTTTAAAGGATTCTAATCTTAGGATTAGAATCTAATCTGATCTTAGGATGCTAGAAATGAATGATCATTTGCTTTGTATTTCCTGCCTGCTACTAGGCCCAAAACATAGTATGTGCTCAATAAATATTGTTATTAACGGACAACATGCAATATAATTACTCAAGGCCCTTTGTATCAGGGAACTTACAAGTTCAATAACCTCTCCAAGTGATTTTTCAAAATAACATCAGTTATTTATCTATAATTTTTATTTTTGGCTGTGCTGGGTCTTCATTGCTCCTTTTCTCTAGTTCTGACCAGCAGGGGGCGCTCTGTAGTTGCAGGGTGCAGGCTTATCACTGTGGTGGCCTCTCTTGTTGCAGAGCATGGGCTCCAGGGCTTGTGGGCTTCAGTAGTAGCAGCAGCAGTACATGGGCTCAGTAACTGCAGCTTCCGGGCTCTAGAGCACAGGCTCAGTAGTTGTGGTACACGGGCTGAGTTGCTCCACAGCATGTGGAATCTTCCTAAATCAAGGATGGAACCCGTGTCTCATGCGTTAGCAGGCAGATTCTTTACCAGTGAGCCACGAGGGAAGACCTCCAAGTGATTTTGTTTTGTTTTGTTTTGACTGCACCACATGGCTTTTGGGATCTTAGTTCCCTGACTGGGAATTGAACCTGGGTCCTTGGCAGTGAAAGTGGCGAGTCCTAACCACTGGACCACCAGGGAATTCCCCATCCCCAAGTGATTTTGAAAACCCCTGGCCTAAGACAACCAAACGTTGACACTGAGCCTGTGGTTCTCTCTGCAAACAGCATCCTAGGATCAGGCAGGGAGACTGTTATCTGGTCAACCAGTTCAATCTGTGTCTACTCATCCAGCCAGGTAGTCACAGCACAGTTAAAAAGTGCGAAAGACATTCTGAGATGAGCCTACTTGTTCCCCGTGTGTCAGGGCATCTTACTGGGTGTGAAGGGAGGTTCTGGGAGGGATCTGCACAGGTGTCACTCTCAGAGTTTATTTACTCACCACTGGTGGCAGGCTGAGGACAGCCACACCCTGAGTGCCCCCCAAGTTGTGTTCCTCCAGACATTATGCTGCATGAAATAAGTCAGACAAAGAAAAACAAACACCGGATGATATCACTTATATGTGGAATCGAAATAAATACAACAAGCTAGTGAATGCAACAAAAAAGAAGCAGAATCACAGATGTACAGAATAAACTAGTGGTTACTCGTGAGGGATGGGGGAGGCAATAGAGCGTTTGGGAAGTCCGAGGCACAAATTATTGGATATAAGATAGACTCAGGTATTGTATGACACAGGCCAATATGTTTTAATAACTATAGATGGCAAGTAACTTTTAAGCATTGTATTTTTAAGCATAATTAAAAAAAATTTTTTTAACTTTAATTTGTAAACCATCACCATCAGGAAAAAAAGAAAAAAAAAAAAAAAACAACCCTGCGTTCCCCCAGCTGCAATACGCAAAACCACAGCATAAATCCAATGCCTACATGGTTTATCAATTGTATTCAATGTTCAGTGTTTAAAATCATTTTTCACATTAAAGCAAATGTGTGTGCTTTAAATTATAGAATGAAAAATTCACATGAGCCCTGAAAAGAAAATGAGAGCCTTTAAAGAAATGTCTCCCCTGATAAAGTCCTGGCAGAGGTTCCAGAACCCCAGGGATATGCATTTAGCCTCCTTTGTCTAAGGACTGTTTAGAGCAGCACCATCCATAAAACTTTCTAGAGCCATGTAAAGGCTGTATACAGATGCTTGCGCAATTGAGCACTTGAAATGTGGTTAGTGAGACTGAGGAACTGAATATTTTCTTGTATTCCATCTTAATTTGTTTATTTAATTTAAGGACGGGTGCTGAAGCTGAAGCTCCTATACTTCAGCCACCTGGTATGATGAACCAACTCCTTAGAAAAGACCCTGATGCTGGGAAAGATTGAGGGCAGGAGGAGAAGGAGGCAGCAGAGGATGAGATGGTTAGATAGCATCACTGACTCAGTGGACATGAGTTTGAGCAACTCCAGGAGACAGTGAAGGACAGGGGAGCCTGGCATGCTGCAGTCCATGGAGTCACACGACTTGGCGACCGAACAACAACAATTGAAATTTACATAGCTGCATTTGACTAGTGGCGACTGCCTTGGACAAGTTTCATGAAAAAGTTTATGTTTTATTCCCAACTTCTCTTGTGAAAAGTTTCGGGAATTGAGAAAGCCTTTAGGAAATAGAGCAGAGCATGAGGCTTCTGGAACATTTTCCTTCAGTCGCTCAGCCCTCACTCCTCTTCAAGACTCTCCACTCAGACTTTCCTAGCAGTACAGTGGGTTTACCTGTCTATGTAGGGGACACAGGCTTGATCCTTGGTCCAGGAAGATTCCACATGCCATGGAGCAACTAAATCCCTTCACCACAACTACTGAGCCTGTGCTCTAGAGCCCGTGCACCCCAACTACTGAATCCCATGCACCCTAGAGCCCGTGCTCAGCAACAAGAGAAGCCACCACAGTGGGAAGCCTGAGCACTGCAGCTAGAGAGTGGCCCCCACTCTCCACTAGAGAAAGCCTGCGCATAGCAACGAAGACCCAGCGCAGCCAGAGCTAAAAAAAAAGGACTCTCCACTCACCGAGACCTCCTTCCCCAGTCTGTACAACTGAGTATATGAAAAGACCTGTTTCTGGGGAAAGTTCAGGAATGGTGGCAAGTGTATGAGGAAGTCTGGGGGCCCATCCTGGGTGTCTGGCTCTCCGCTCAGTGAGATCTGTGGAATCTTAGATTAGTCACTTTTAAGTTCGTCTCATCAAAGTGGAAACTGAGCCTTGGGGGTGGACATATTTATTGTTCCAGCGACTCTGTGGATATGATGGAAACAGCACTTTCAGCCTCTAGCCACCGTGGCTGCTCCCAGTAATGAACCTGGGACCTTCCCAGGGGAAGGCAGTGGTCTACTCTACACTGGCCTGCCAGGTTGTTAAGATTTCAAAGCCAGACAATATTCTTGTCTGGCACCGTGTATCACATGACCTAGAAATGCCCCCTCTGATCTAATAAATCCTATGCTAGTAATGTACAAAATAAATCATGGGGAAGTGTTAATTGCATTATAATTAAGTGGAAAAAAGAAATGCACAAATTATATTGAATATTTGTATACAATAATATGTATCTGTTATATATTATATAATTAGAATACATAATATAATCATTATATAATTATATATACCAATATGTATTTTATATATAATCCTCAAGAATTTTTTTTACATTTTATTTTTAATTTATTTTTTGGCTGCGCTGGGTCTTCGTTGCTGTGTGGGCTTTTCTCTAGTTATGGTATGAGGGCTTCTCATCTCAGTGGCTTCTCTTGTTGCAGAGCAAGGGCTTCAGCATGGCAGCTCTCAGGCTCTAGAGCATGGGCTCAGTCGTTGTGGCACAGGCTTACTTGCTCTGCAGCATGTGTACCCCAGATCAGGAACCAAACCCATGTCTCCTAAGTTGGCAGGTGAATTCTTTACCACTGAGTCACCAGGGAAGCCCTCTCAAGAATTTTGTAAATGCACCTGCAAGTCTGCTACAAAAGTTAGGAGAAAAGAAACCAAAACATTAATAGCTATTATCTCCAAGTGGTAAGATTATGAATGATTTTCATTTTCTAATTTTCTACTTCATACTTTTTGTATTAATACTTTCCTATTTTTCTTCAATAGAAGTTACTTTCATAATTAGGAAAGCCCATTATTTATACACACCAACAACTGGTTTATGAATTGTGATTTGCATTTGGGGAGAGCCCACAAATTTCTCTTCACTATGGTGAATTGTATTGTCAGGCTTTGATTCTGCCCTCAGGGAGCAAGTGTTCTGAACAGCTTGTGATTTTAACCATCTTTGCTTTCTGTGTAAGTTTTCTCTGAAGTAGCCCTGCCTGGAGACAGTCATATCCAAGAAGCAATGATGATGAGTAAGACATGAGGGTAGCCTGACTCAGGAAGTCTTCTGGGATGACGCTGGCCCGAGATCCTCTCCAGTGACCTAGAGCTGATTGAGGCCTGCTCTGATACCATATGGCTATTGTCAGAACTGTGATATTGAATGGTTTGCCTTGAAAACGAACAGAGATCATTCTGTCATTTTTGAGATTGCATCCAAGTACTGCATTTCGGACTCTTTTGTTGACCATGATGGCTACTCCATTTCTTCTAAGGGATTCCTGCCCACAGTAGTAGATATAATGGTCATTCCAGTCCATTTTAGTTTGCTGATTCCTAGAATGTCAACATTCACTCTGCCATCTCCTGTTTGACTATTTCCAATTTGCCTTGATTCATGGACCTAACATTGCAGGTTCCTATGCAATATTGCTTTTTACAACATTGGACCTTGCTTCTATCACCAGTCACATCCATAACTGGGTATTGTTTTTGCTTTGGCTCCATCCCTTCATTCTTTCTGCAGTTTTCTCCACTGATCTCCAGTAGCATATTGGGCACCAACTGACCTGGGGAGTTCTTCTTTCAGTATCCTATCATTTTGCCTTTTCATACTGTTCATGGAGTTCTCAAGGCAAGAATACTGAAGTTGTTTGCCATTCCCTTCTACAATGGACCACATAATCCAAGTCTATGCCCCAACCAGTAACGCTGAAGAAGCTGAAGTTGAACGTTTCTATGAAGACCTACAAGACCTTTTAAGAACTAACACCCAAAAAAGGTGTCCTTTTCATTTTAGGGGACTGGAATGCAAAAGTAGGAAGTCAAGAAACACCTGGAGTAACAGGCAAATTTGGCCTTGGAATATGGAATGAAGCAGAGCAGAGGCTAATAATGAGTTTTGCAAGAGAACGCACTGGTCATAGCAAACACCCTCTTCCAACAACACAAGAGAAGACTCTACACATAGACATCAACAGATGGTCAACACAGAAATCAGATTGATTATATTCTTTGCAGCCAAAGATGGAGAAGCTCTATACAGTCAGCAAAAACAAGACTGGGAGCTGACTGTGGCTCAGATCATGAACTCCTTATTGCCAAATTTAGACTTAAATTGAAGAAAGTAGGGAAAACCACTAGACCATTCAGGTATGACCTAAATCAAATTCCTTATGATTATACAGTGGAAGTGAGAAATAGATTTAAGGGACTAGATCTGATAGGTAGAATGCCTGATGAACTATGGACTGAGGTTTGTGACATTGTACAAGAGACAGGGATCAAGACCATCCCCATGGAAAAGAAATCGAAAAAGCAAAATGGCTGTCTGGAGAGGCCGTACAAATAGCTGTGAAAAGAAGAGACGCAAAAAGCAAAGGAGAAAAGGAAAGATATACCCATGTGAATGCAGAGTTCCAAAGAATGGCAAGAAGAGATAAGAAAGCCTTCCTCAGCGATCAAGGCAAAGAAATAGAGGGAAGCAACAGAATGGAAAGACTAGAGATCTCTTCAAGAAAATTAGAGATATCAAGGGAACATTTCATGCAAAGATGGGCTCAATAAAGGACAGAAATGGTATGGACCTAACAGAAGCAGAAGATATTAAGAAGAGGTGGCAAGAATACACAGAAGAACCGTACACAAAAGATCTTCATGACCCAGATAATCACGATGGTGTGATCACTCACCTAGAGCCAGACATCCTGGAATGTGAAGTCAAGTGGGCCTTAAGAAGCATCACTATGAACAAAGCTAGTGGAGGTGATGGCATTCCAGTTGAGCTATTTCAAATCCTGAAAGATGATGCTGTGAAAGTGCTGCACTCAATATTCCAGCAAATTTGGAAAACTCAGCAGTGGCCACAGGACTGGAAAAGGTCAGTTTTCATTCCAATCCCAAAGAAAGGCAATGCCAAAGAATGCTCAAATTGTACTCATCTCACACGCTAGTAAAGTAATGCTCAAAATTCTCCAAGCCAAGCTTCAGCGATACATGAACCGTTAACTTTCAGATGCTCAAGCTGGTTTTAAAAAAGGCAGAGGAATCAGAGATCAAATTGCCAACATCTGGTGGATCATCGAAAAAACAAGAGAGTTCCAGAAAAGCATCTATTTCTGCTTTATTGACTATGCCAAAGCCTTTGACTGTGTGGATCACAATAAACTGTGGACAATTCTGAAAGAGATGGGAATACCAGACCACCTGACCTGCTTCTTGAGCAACCTATATGCAGGTCAGGAAGCAACAGTTAGAACTGGACATGGAACAACAGACTGGCTCCAAATAGGAAAAGGAGCACGTCAAGGCTGTATATTGTCACCCTGCTTATTTAACTTCTACGCAGGGTACATCATGAGAAACGCTGGGCTGGAAGAAGCACAAGCTGGAATCAAGATTGCCGGGAGAAATATCAATAACCTCAGATATGCAGATGACACCACCCTTATGGCAGAAAGTGAAGAGGAACTAAAAAGCCTCTTGATGAAAGTGAAGGAGGAGAGTGAAAAAGTTCGCTTAAAGCTCAACATTCAGAAAACAAAGACCATGACATCTGGTCCCATCACTTCATGGGAAATAGATGGGGAAACAGTGAAAACCGTGTCAGACATTATTTTTGGGGGCTCCAAAATCACTGCAGATAGTGACTGCAGCTATGAAATTAAAAGATGCTTACTCCTTGGAAGGAAAGTTATGACCAACCTAGATAGCATATTCAAAAGCAGAGACATTACTTTATCAACAATGGTCTGTCTAGTCAAGGCTATGGTTTTTCCAGTAGTCATGTATGGATGTGAGAGTTGGACTGTGAATAAAGCTGAGCGCTGAAGAATTGATGCTTTTGAACTGTGGTGTTGGAGAAGACTCTTGAGTCCCTTGCACTGCAAGGAGATCCAACCAGTCCATTCTAAAGGAGATCAGTCCTGGGTATTCTTTGGAAGGAATGATGCTAAAGCTGAAACTCCAGTACTTTGGCCACCTCATGCGAAGAGTTGACTCATTGGAAAAGACTCTGATGCTGGGAGGGATTGGGGGCAGGAGGAGAAGGGGACGACGGAGGATGAGATGGCTGGATGGCATCACTGACTCCATGGACGTGAGTCTAAGTGAACTCCAGGAGTTTGTGATGGACAGGGAGGCCTGGCGTGCTGCGATTCATGGGGTTGCAAATGCTGGACACGACTGAGCGACTGAACTGAACTGATTGTCAGAACGTGCAGGGCACCTGGTAGAAAAAGCAGTGCCTTTTTCTAATTGACAAAACAGCGACCTCTAGGCGAACAGGAGCCTTGTATCTTTGATACTAGTGACTTGATTGTATTCAGAGCAAGATGTGCACTCCTGGCAAAACCTGGGAGACTTTTCAATGAATCTGCCCTCAGGCATCAAAGCAAAGGCCAAAATATCCAGCCAGCCTGGTTTCTAACCACAGGCATGCGGTCCCAGGCTCATCCCCTTCCCTGAGGTGGCTTTAGGTTGAGGCTGACAGTCTTCACTTTCTGAAACCATTTACTGATTCAATTGGGTAAAAATGTAACTTTACGCTGGTGTGTGAGGTGTTGAGAGAGTCCATTACCTTCAGAAGCCAGCTCCCTCAGCCCACCAACAGATGTAGGATCAGGGGCGAGCAGGGCTTTTTGTTGTGATGGGCTGCTCCCACTGAGAACACACTGCTCTGCAGGCAGGACACGTACCATCGCATTATACATCACCCAGCTTGCCACATCCTGTTAGGCAGCAGCCTGTAAGCCTACGCTGTGATGGAGGCGAACGCAACCTGGGGTGACAGGCAGCACTTTGTAAGGCATCGTAGCACTTACATCTACATCGGTCAAGTTGCACACATTGGTTTGGACACTAGATGCTCGTTATTCAGAGGATGAGATCTCGTGTGGTGAGAGTATAAAATGCATCAGGAGACAGCATCTGTGTTGCCCTCCATCTGAGAGCCCGAGTTCATTCACGACACTGAATTACCAATTCTCTGCTGGAAGACTCCACATCACTAGGTCCTTATGAGAGAAGATCAGACAAATGAAAGTCCTCCAAGCTCTTGAGAAGGGGATGGTGCTTCCTATCTACTATGGGGTGGGTCATGCCCTCTAAGGAGATCTTCAAATATGTATGCTGCTGAATAATTGGATGCTGATGTATTAACATCAGGCTATCTAGGAAGCATATGACTGGATTGGGCTTCCAGGTGGCTCAGTGGTAAAAAATCCACCTTCCAATGCAGGAGATGTGGGTTCGATCCCTGGGTTGGGAAGATTGCCCCTAGAGAGGGAAATGGCAACCCACTCTAGTATTCTTGCCTGGGAAATCCCATGGACAGAGGATCCTGGCAGGCTACAGTCCACGGGGTTACAAAAGAGTCAGACACGACTGAGCAGCTAAATAACAACAACACAACTGGATTAACAGCTGTCACCTCTAGAGAACAGACTTATGGACACGGGGAGTGGGGGAGGAAGGAGGGTGGGATGTACAAAGAGAACAACATGGAAACTTGCATTACCATATGTAACATAGATAGCCAATGGGAATTTGCTGTATAACTCAGGGAACTCAAACCAGGGCTCTGTAATAACCTAAAGGGGTACGATGGGGAGGGAGGTGGGAGACGGTTCAAAAGGGAGGGGACGTATGTATTCCTATGGCTGATCCATGTTGATGTTTGGCAGAAACCAACACAATTCTATAAAGCAATTATCCTTCAATTAAAAAATTAATTAGTTAAAAATAAAGAGCTGTCACCTCAAACTGGAATAATACTAAATGACTTTCTTCCAGTTTAAATTTAGGATCTTGTTATCATTATTCTTCTAACCAATCCATTAGTCACATGTGACTTTTCAGGAAGACTGTGATGGTGGGTGATGACTGAATGAATGATCTGGGTCCTTAAAGCCAATTCTTCACTATAAAGATTTGACACCAGAATCCTATGGTCTTTTCTTCTTCCAGTTGCTGCCTGAGACTGAGACCTGGTAGTCATGGAAACCCTATGTTCTCCAAACCCAATCGAAGGAGCAGTAAGGGAGCTTGGGAGGGTACAGCCCTCAAAGACAGACGCACTGGAGTATGGCTCAGGCTGTCGTTTGTCACAGCAGGATGGGAATCCTCACAGGTTCCTTGTTGAAAGGAGGAGTCTCTGCGATTTCAGGAGGGCTTCAAGAGTCCACAGATGCCTTTAGATTACAGATGCTTCCTAGTATACCCGTTTTAAAACATTCATGCTCTGAGGTTTCCTTGACCCAGTCAGAGGGGGAGGAAATCACCTGGGAAGAGGGGTCAGAGCTGTATTACTTAGGACACTCCTTTATTAAGTAGAATTGGAAACTGCCAGTGGATAAGCAGACGTCCAATGACTTGCTGATAAGTAGCAGGCCCAGGGGCAGGACAATATCAGGTTATGCTTTAGTTTGCATAACTGTCAGTCTTCCCTTCAGTTTAGTTCAGTTCAGTCACTCAGTCATGTGCAACTCTTTGCAACCCCATGGACTGCAGCACGCCAGGCTTCCCTTTCCATCACCAACTCCCAGAGTTTACTCAGCCTCATGTCCATCAAGTCAGTGATGCCATCTAACCATCTCATCCTCTGTCATCCCCTTCTCCTGCCATCAATCTTTCCCAGCATCAGGGTCTTTTCCAATAAGTCACTTTTTTGCATCAAGCGGCCAAAGTATTGGAGCTTCAGCTTCAGTATCAGTCCTTCCAATGAATATTCTGGACTGATGCCCTTTAGGATGGATTGAATAGATCTCTTTGCAATCCAAGGGGACGCTCAAGAGTCTTCTCCAACACCACAGTTCAAGAGCATCAATTCTTTTTGCTCTTCCCTTAATGTAAACAAATTTTTACCTTCCTGCTTTCTTCAAGACTATTTCATTGGCAGTAATGAACTCACTGAAAACCAGCTTAATTAAAGGAAGTGCAGGGAATTTTCCCTGGCAGTCCAGTGGTTAGGGCTCAGCATTTTCACAGGTTCAATCTGAACTTGGCCCAGGTTCAGTCTCTGGTTGGGGAATTAAGACATGGCAAGTTGTGCGGCACACCCCACTTGCACCCCCCCCCCAAAAAAAAGTGCAGCTAGAACTTTCTAGAACAAGAACTGGAAAGTCATCTGAACCAAAGCAGCTCCTCTTCAACCTCACTTAGTCTCTCTCTCTCGCCAACTGGCCTCTCACTTGACTTTCCTTGCATAATGACTCCCCTCCCCTGCCCCCTGCCCCTCCCTGGACCTCTGTCTTGTTGGTCTGTCTCTCTTACTCAGCTTTCTTTGCCTTTCCATGTGCACATGGACAAATACGGCTACCTCAGCCCTTTCTGATTCTCCTCAAGAATTAAAATGACTGAATGCCTGAAAAAAGTTCAAGTGACTCTGAAAAAAGTACTAGTATTTTGTAGTGCCAATAAAAATTCCTAGAAGATTTAGGCTGGTGTTTGGTCTGCTGCTAAGTCACTTCAGTCGTGTCCGACTCTGTGTGAGCCCATAGAAGGCAGCCCACCAGGCTCCGCTGTCCCTGGGATTCTCCAGGCAAGAATACTGGAGTGGGTTGCCATTTCCTTCTCCAATGCAAGAAAGTGAAAAGTGAAAGTGAAGTCACTCAGTCGTGTCTGACTCTGTGCGACCCCATGGACTGCAGCCCACCAGGCTCCTCCGTCCATGGGACCCTCCAGGCAAGAGCACTGGAGTGGGGTGCCGGTGCCTTCTCTGTGTGTTTGGTCTACTCCAGTCCAATCAGTTTTGTTCACTGATTGTCCACTTAATCCACTGTGTGTGGCCAGGCAGTAAGTCCATAGCTGTCATCATCCGTTCCTAGGTCTATAGGTAGTTCTCAGGAGTGGGAACTGGGGGCTGGACATGCACCTTAAAAGGAATCTTTGTCTCTTGTTTTCTAATCATACCTTCCATCTTCTCACTTGAACGTCAAACCAATCATAGCATACCGAGAGCTAATAGGCTTGGGACTCAGGTAGACTTGGGTTCAAATACTGGGTCTGTAATTACCAGCCATATATAAAGAGCATAAACTTCCATTTCTCCATAGAGGAAATTGCATCTATCCCAAGAGGATATTGAGGAATAATGAATTATTTTGGAAAGAGTCACCTAACCTTGAAGTCTTCACTTTTTCATTTCTCATTCATTCTACACACATTTATTTCTGGTTTCTGCATCTACCTCTCCCTTGAAACTATTTTTCATTAAGGTCAAATATAACTTTCCTGTTGTGAATGTTTGTCCTAATGTTATTCTTTTTTTTTTGGAAATGACACTGTTGACCATTCTCTCCTTTTAAAAAATATTCTTTTTATGGCTTCTATAACAATATATCCTATGTTTTACAAATCCATATTGGTTTCTTTAAAATTGTTTTAATATTTGTAATGAACAATAAGAAATCAATATTTTGTATCAAAACCACACATTAACTACTACTAACATGTTCCTCTTTTCTGTTATTTTTTTCTTTAAGAAAATCACTCCCTTTTGTAAAATCTTACTTGCACATGATATAAATGAAATTAACATGAACATTTGAAAAGTATTAGAAATTTACAAAGTACTCAAATCCCTTTACCCTGAAATTCTATTTTTACTTCGGGTGACACAACCAAACAGTTTGTTATACACAGCATCTTTTAAAAATGCAATATGAAACCAGGATGGCAGGGAGGTTCAAAGGGGAGGGGATATATGCATACTTAAGGCTAAAATGACAACAGAGGATGAGATGGCTGGATGGCATCACCGACTCAATGGATGTGAGTCTGAGTGAACTCCGGGAGTTGGTGATGGACAGGGAGGCCTGGCGTGCTGCAGTCCATGGGGTCTCAGAGAGTCGGACATGACTGAGCAACTGAACTGACTGGAGGCTAACTCATGTTGTTGTATGGCAGAAACCAACACAACATGCTAAAACAATTATCCTCCAATTAAAAATAATAAAGGAAAAATTGCAAATATGAAACTAGAAAAATAGAAATGCATTTTTAAAAATGAGTTCATGCTACAGATGCTACTTTAAGAATAAGCTTAATTTTACTTTATTTTAGTAGATATAAAACAGAAGTTTTGGACTTCAAATAAATATTTCCTTTAGTAAAATAGAAACAACTTTCTAAAAGATCGCTCCAAAACTAAAAAGAGAATACGAAACATATTGGGAGACTAAAGTCATTACATTTTTCTGTTTTAGACATCAGCACCCATAATTTCTTCCAACTCTCTTTGCCCACTTTTTGGTTTGTGTTAGCTGTGTTGTTCCTTTATCCACACTTTAAATTTTAACTCTAATTTCTGTGCATAATTCCCACAGTTGTTTGAAATTCACTTTGGTTCAAAATTTGACTATATGAAAGTCCATTCTTGAGTTCTTAATTTTTATTTACCTCTATGTGAAATTTTGTAATCTGCAGTTTTTTCACAAGTGCCCATGGCTCTGTATTCTTTATTTCAAGTGTAGTTTTTACTTGAAGGCTTCTTGAATAATGTCAAGTTCACAGGCCACTCTTTCTCTTAGAACTCTGATGATGTTCCTCCTTTACTTTTCTTCCAACATTTAACACTCATGTAGAGAAATCTGAAGTCAGCCTTTTTTTTTATTGTTCCATACTGGATGCATGGGGCTCAGTGGTAAAGAATATGCCTGCATTGTAGGAGCCACAGGGGACCTGGGTTTGATCCCTGGGTCAGGAAGATCCCCTGGAAGAGGTCATGGCAACCCACTCCAGCATTCTTGCCTGGAGAATCCCATGGACAGAGGAGCCTGGTGGGCTATAGTCCACAGTGTCGCAAAGAGTTGGACATGACTAAAGCGACTTAGCATACACACTGGATGTATGAGAAAATTTTCTTTATCTGTGTTCATATATTAGGTTGGCCAAAAAGTTCATTCAGGTTTTTTATACCATCTTACAAAAACCCAGATGACCTTTTTGGCCAACCTAGCATATAACTAGACTCTGCCTTGATATTCAGTAGTCTGAGTGATTGAGTTACTGTATATGAAATGCCCAGCACAGAATCTAAATAGTCCTGGGGCCTGACCAATGATGGCCCACAGACCAAACTAACCTACAACTATTTTGGTAAATGATTTATTGGAACACAACCAAGACCGTTCATTCGTATCTATGGCTGCTTTCCTGCTATGACGGCAGACCTGAGTAGTTGTGAGAGACCTTATGGTCTGCAAACCAAAAATACTTACTACTTATCCCTTTACAGAAAAATATTTACCAGTTCTTGACCTTGACAAAATCTTTTCCCGATATTCACACTCAGTCTCTTTCCTATAGAATCAGAAAATGTGTCCATTGAAAGAAACTTTACATATCATTTTCTAGTCTAACACCTTGTTTTCTGCAAGAAAAGTTTCCATAAAACCTAGACACGTACCTCCAAAGAAGAGAAGTTCACCTCCATTCTGTAATTTCCAAATTACACTGCATTATCTTTCAAAGATGAATTGATATCTACGTCCAGAGAAGCATCCACAGTTGAAGCAGAAAGATGCTTCAATTTAAAACTATCTACGTTCAGAAATTTGCCATATTAACCTTCATAGGATCAGATGGGTCATGCCCCCTTGTAAATAACAAATTGATATTAATCACAGCTCCCCAACATTAAATAAGTCTATTGAAATAATTTTGAAATGGTTCAGATTTTTAAAGGGTTTTACTCTCATGACTTGGGAATGCACTTGAGCGAGACCCACCTGCTCCTTCCTCGGAGAATGGGCAGCTTTCTGCATAAAGAATACCTGTAGATATTTCTAGCTCTGAACTGCTATCTACATTCACTATCTCTTATGTACCAATTTGTGGAGAATGATGAGGGTGACAAGATAGGAGAAAGGATTAATAGTCTGCCTTCTAAAGACTGGGAATGTTGAGAATAGATATTTAGCAGAGGATGAGATAAGGAATCCATGCTTTATGTGTGTTTGTACATGAAAGGTATTATCAATACATCAGCCTTTTAGATATCTGCCTTAGGTCAGTAAAAATTAAGAGGCAGAAATTTTACTTATCTCTGTTATCTACTGTTTGCAACTTGAAGTAGAAGTAGGCTAGTTAACATGATATCTTCAAATGGGTACAAAAATGGGTACATATTTGTGATTTATATATAAAAGGCTGAAATATAGCTTTTCTATTTCCCCTTCCATGAGGAAGAGTAAGCATCTATAAACCTGAGAAATATTATGAATATACCAGCTCAGAATCAACAGACCTAGAATATGTGGCCCTGGGCAAATTTCTTAACCTGCTCTGCCTTGGTTTACTTGATCTTTAAGATGGAGAAATACTAACCTTAACTCTGTGCTACATATGATTGGATATGATCTCCATTAATTAATCTCATGTAATTCTCACAGCTCTTTAAGGTGCATACCATCATCCTCTCTTGCATGAGGAAACTGAACAAGGTTCAAGCCATGAGTAAGGGGAATTTGAACTTGGCAGTCTGACTCCAAAGAGTTTTTTTGCCTGCTATTAATAGGGAGTTTGTTAAAAATATATTATAGAAAGAGAAAAAGTTCAAGTAAATTTCTTATTATATGCCTGTATCTAGTAAGCATACAACAAATGGTAGTGATCTGAAATAATGATGACCATTATGATGAAAAGAATTGTGGGGAAAGTAACAAAGAATGTGGAGAAATTAACAAAATGGGGTTAGTCAGGCTCTCCCACCCAAGTCCTTCTCACCCTCTCACCGTGTGTTCTGGAAACAATGATTTTGCTGGCCTTGCATGGTTGTGTAACAGGTGAGCTCACCTGTAGCACTGTGCGTGCGCATCCCGTTGTACCCACTCGGCCCCAAGTCACTTTTGTTCTGTACAAGTATATAAGTCCTACCTGAGGTCGCTGGGTTGCTGTTGTCCGGGGAGAAGAAACATGTCTGCAGTTCCTATGGCTCCTCGAGTGCTTATCCAGCTTCCCCAATCGCGCCTCCTCTACCCTGGGTTCAACGAACAGTGTGAGAAGCAAGACATGAATAAAAATCAAAGTGATTTAGAAAAGGTGTGGTTAAAAGGTGAAAAAGCTGTTAGCTAGCCCAAGTAAACTATCCCCCTTACCAGAGAGAGGGCTTTCTTTACCTGAGCTTGGATCCCAATTGGGACCAAGGCTGTTTCCTTCTGCCACACTGATGTTAGAGTCTAAAGCTGCTGAGATCATTATCACGGTTCTGGCTTTTGACTTTTGACTGTGGGGCTTGCGCTCAGTTTTTATCTTCTGCCAGAATCCCCAAATCAGGGATGATCGTCACATATTCATGATGGCTTCTGGGTAGAAGTCAGGAAGTATTACTTGCAGCTATGGGAGGCTTAGGACTGGGACCCACCCCACTATTGGGCATCAGTGAGAAAAGATGGGAGTATCCCTCCTCTTGGAGAAGGCAATGGCACCCCACTCCAGTACTCTTGACTGGAAAATCCCATGGACGGAGGAGCCTGGTGGGCTGCAGTCCATGGGGTCGCTAAGAGTTGGACACGACTTCACTTTGACTTTTCACTTTCATACATTGGAGAAGGAAATGGCAACCCACTCCAGTGTTCTTGCCTGGAGAATCCTAGGGATAGGGGAGCTGGTGGGCTGCCGTCTATGGGGTCACACAGAGTCAGACATGACTGAAGCAACTTAGCAGCAGCAGCAGCAGCAGCATACCTCCTCTTAGAGTTCAGCCCTGGGCTTCTGCCTCTTTCATTGAAGGCTGATGGTGAAAAGGGGACTTGGGAAAGAAACTGGAGTCTATGAGCTGAAGAAGGACTCAGGGAGGGCAGATGATGAGAAAGGATGGAATCCAAGTAGTCACAGTGAAAGGAATAGGCAGGAACTCTTAATCACAGGGAGATGGAAGTTGGGGTAGAGTCACATGGTGAAGGAGATGAGCAGTGCAACTAAACAGTAGGCAAAAACCAAAAGAAATGAAAGCAGGGACTCAGATATTTGTGCACCCACATTCAGAGTAGCACTATTCACAATAGCCAATTCAGAATGTTATAAGATGTTTTATGTAAATATCATGGCAACCACAAAGAAAGAAACCTCTAGTAGATACAGAAAATATGAAGAGAAAGGAACTGAAGCATGCCCTACACAAAATTACAACAGCCAAAAGGTGGGAAACAACCCATGTGTCCATTGATAATAAATGAACAGGTAAAATATGGCCCATCCAAACAATTGTTACTGATCAAATATTTGCTGCCCAACATGCCTAGAAGTCAATATTACAGCACTGTCTTTTGAAAAAAGAAAGAGCTTTACTGTGAGGCGCACTGCCAAGGATGTAGGGCTCAAATCTGTTTCCTGAATCCAGAGTTTTGAGTGAAATTTAAGAGGTTTGGGGAATTTCAAACATGGAAGCTGGTTGGCTAGTCTTGAATCAGTGAGTGAAGTCTACACAGGGTCCTACAAGTCAGATTTTCCTCATCAAAGGACTTCTTATTTTGTGAAGGGCTCTGATGGCAGCATTTCTATTTTTTTCATTTCGTTGACTGAAGCTTCTGAGTTCAGGGGTTGGCCTGGAGACAGGCCGCACATGTCTTGCACATGCATAGCGCTGTCTATCAAATAACTCAAGTTTTGATCAATCAACAGACTCTTTAAGGAGGCAAAACCAGTGTAAGCTGGTCATTTCACACTGGAATATTATACAGCTTTAGAAAGGAACAAAATTTTGATTATGTGCTACAACGTGGCTGAAACTTGAAGATATTGTGTTAAATGAAAGAAGCCAGATACAAAAGGGTAGGTATTGTATGATTCCACATACACAAGGTCCCTAGAGTGATCGGATTCATAGAATCTAACCCAAGTAGGCTGGTGGTTGTCAGGGGCTGTGTGCTCAGTTGCTCAGTCATATCTGACTCTTTGCAACCCCATGGACTGTAGCCCGCCAGATTCCTCTGTCCATGGAATTTCCCAGGCAAGAATTCTGGAGTGCATTTCCATTTCCTCTACCAGGGGACCTTCCCAACCCAGTGATCGAAACTGCATCTCATGTGTCCTACATTGGCAGGCAGATTCTTTACCCTTGTACCGCCTGGGAAGCCCTGTCAGGGGCTGCTGCTGCTGCTGCTGCTGCTGCTAAGTCGCTTCAGTCGTGTCCAACTGTGTGCAACCCCATAGACGGCAGCCCACCAGGCTCCCCCGTCCCTGGGATTCTCCAGGCAAGAACACTGGAGTGGGTTGCCATTTCCTTCTCCAATGTGTGAAAGTGAAAAGTGAAAGGGAAGTCGCTCAGTCGTGTCTGACTCTTCGCGACCCCATGGACTGCAGCATACCAGACTTCTCCGTCTATGGGATTTTCCAGGCAAAAGTACTGGAGTGGGGTGCCATTGCCTTCTCCGGTCAGGGGCTGAGGGGAGGGGAAATGAAGAATTACTGGGGTCAGCCTGGACACTGTTTAATAGGTGTTGAGCTTCAGTTTGTGAAGAAAAGTTCTGGCAGTGGATGGTGGTGATGGTTATAGAACAACATGAGTGTACTTTATGTCACTGAACGCTTCAAAAATGCTCAAAATGGCAACTTTTATTTATATATATATTATCATAATAAAAATAAAGGAAAAATAAAAGAAATTTCACAAAGAGTGTGCAAACATGAATGCTATGACTTAATTACAGCAGTTACTTTCTAATACACATCTATTATACAGACTTATTTTTCTATGTAGTGATGGTGACAGCTGGGGTGAAGAGGAGACTGGTTAAAAGTGTATAATTTCCATGTTTTGCCATTCTGAATCTACTGGTCAGAAATGAGGCCTATAATTTTTTCCAGAGAGCTGTCACAAAATGTGGGCAGTCCTGTCCTCCCATCAATTTCTCTCCAGAGAAGCCCATGGTGCCCAAGGGTGGCCTGATGGAGGGTGTCATCACCAGGATCCCTGACAACGACAGCTGGTGAGAGTGGAGCAACACGAAAGTAGGTCAATGGAGAAGCCGTTTGCCAGCTTCTGGAGACTTCATCTGGGGAGCAGAAGGGCAGGGCTGCTTGCCAGCTGTGATTCAGGGCACAAGCGCCTCCTTATACGCAGGGGTAAAGGTGGTTAATATCACGAGGTGGCAAAGAGCTCTGTAGAAGCCAAACGGCAAGGCTCAGAGACTCTGGCAAGCTCCCCAGTGCTGGCAAACGAGGGCATCACGGGACTCTAGTCTCTCTACAATTAAACAGATAATTAAGAAATAAGAACATATTTTTCCAATATAAATTGATAGGCGCTGCTTGGTAATGTTAGCATCAGGAATAAATTGAGCAGTAATCTGCAAAGGATGTTATTGCTATTGTAAAAATAAAGATCTGTCTCCGCAACCAATCAATTCAGCAGATATATACCAACAATCAAATTGTTAAAAATGACTTCTGTAAATTACCCAGTGTTCCATCTAATGGTGCCAGAAGCAGCTGTGATACAATTTAGGGCTGATATAACCATACATCGAAAGAGCTTCTTCATTCTGATGTTTTTTAATTCCCTTCTAAGCAGTTTTAGTCGAGCCCACAGCTTTGTTTAATGCCCCCATGTGAAAATAAAGTGTATTTCACTCCATGGGTTAGCAAAGTCATTTTGGCAGAAACACTCAGGAATATATGCATTTAATGTGGAAAGAATAATTCAATTTTCTTTCTATTATTTCAGCGACAAGGTTGCAATATCCTTAATTCTGCATTAAACCTTCTGGCTTGTGAGGAAGTTGCAATTCTTTATCAGCTGCCGTTCCTCTCTCAATGAGTGTAGAAAAGACCCACGAAGGGATAGTTACAATCATGTATTTTTCAGTCCCATGTAATAACCATTTCAATGAGATGATAATAATTTTGAAATTTTTCTTGATACCTGCAGAACTTGAAGACCTCTATCCAAACTTTGATTGTTAATGCCTAATCACCAAGCCAGCCTGCCATCCGTTGGTGGTCTTTTTTTTTTGGTCTCCCTTACATATTCATGTAAGTCTCCAAAGCAGTTAAATGATGGCTGAAGCAATTTTCCCACTTGGGAGCCCTGACACAACAGGCATCTATCTTTAATATAACTCTTCCAAACTTAGTTATTTCATTGATGTTTGTCTAGTAGGTTTATATGGTGCCCAAGCTGGGCCATGGTTCACTCCAGACAAAATTTACAGTGAGAGCAAAAACAGAAATAGCCGCCACTCATCTCCTATTGAGTGTTAAGTTCTTTCCTCAGAAAACAGGCCACCAGGAGACATATCAACACAATTAAACATGGTCCCTGACCTCAAAGAATATCATGAAGAAATGGCTAATGGTTTGGGAATAACTAAGGAATAACTAAGATCACACTAGAATTCCACTTGGGCTTCCCTGGTGGCTCAGATGGTAATAAGTGTGCTTGCAGGGCAGGAGACCATGTTTGATCCCTGGGTCGGGGATACCTACCCAGTATTCTTGCCTGGAGAATCCCATGGACAGAGGAGCCTGGCGGGCTACAGTCTGTGGGGTCAGACACGACGGAGTGGCTAACACTTTCAAGATGATACAAACTACGGTGAGTCCTACGGAAGAGATCTGCTTTAGGAGAGAAAGTTCCTAGTTCTCCCCAGGATGGAGGTAGACAAGCTCTACACAGGACATTATGGAGGGTGAGAAGGAGCCACATACATGTCTTGAGCTCAGTGACCCAGTGATCTAGCTGAGGAAGAAACTTAAAGTGATAGCTCATGTAATAAAGTGAGATGAATAGATCTAAGTGCAAGGTCAGGGGACAGAGAGAGTAGTTAAAGAGGGCTGAGTTCAGGGACAGGTTTGGAGAGGAGTGAATGAGACATACTCAGTTTGACACAGAATTCATGCCCAGCAATCAGCCAAAATCTGAGTCTGAAACTCGGGAGAAAAGTCACAAACAAAGATGATAGGTTCAGAAGTCCTGTTTTGTGGGATACTACTCAGGCAGACTATAGAATGTCCTAGAAGTCCTGTTTTCTTTGGCCGCACAGCTTGCAGAATCTTAGTTCTCTGATCAGAGATCAAACCTAGGCCCGAAGCATGGAGTCCTAACCACTGGACTGCCAGGGAATTCCCTAGAAGTCCTGTTTTCAACCCTCAAAAGTAATTAATTTCTTCCCTGACAAGTATTTATCCTAGAACTCTCATTGAAAACTCTCCATCTTTGTATGATCTGGCTGGCTGCTCTCCTGCACTCTCTATATCCCCTGCCAGACCAGCGCCTGCCTCACCTATACCCTACTCAAGTCACTGGCCTTCCTACATACTTGCCCCAGGCTCCAGGCCCCAGCTGGCCAAGAGGGCGGTGCCCCCTCTGCTGGTTTCCCTGGTACTAATGAGCCCACCTGATATCAATCTATGCTCCACTCACCGCCCCTCCCCGCCACTTCCCCAGAGTGAAGACTGCTGCCATGTCCAGTCCTGCCCACCATAGCAGCATGTGGGGTGTCTCTTCAGGACCTTGCTTCAGACATGTATGTTCTCCCTAGCTATTAAACCGTTACTGTTTCCATTGCTGACTTTGGGCTTTCTCTGGTCTTAAAGCTGGGCAAGTGCAGGGTTGCTGTGTGCAGCCCAACAATCTTATATTCTAACTTTTTTTTTTTGGCTGCACCTAGGGGAGGCCTGGCATGCTGTGACTCATGGGGTCGCAAAGAGTCGGACACGACTAAGCGACTGAACTGAACTGAGAGGCATGAGGGATCTTAGTCCCCTGACCAGGGATCAAACTGGCAACCCCTGTTCCTCCTTCAGTAGAAGTACATAGTTTTAACCACTGTAACCCTTTTCTAGCTCTTTTAATACAATTTTTTTTTAAAGATTTATTTATTTATGGCCATGCTGGGTCTTCGTTGCTGCGTGCAGGCTTTTCTTAGGTTGCGGCGAGCAGGGGCTACTCTTTGTTGCAGTGGCGGGCTTCTCGTTGCTGTGAGTTCTCTTGTTGTGGCTGCCAGGCTCTAGGGCACAGGCTCTGTAGTTGTGGCACAGGGGCTTGTTGCTCTGCGGCATGTGGGATGTTCCCAGATACAGGGATTGAACCTGAGACCCCTGCTTGGCAAGCGATTCTTAACCACTGAACCACCAGGGAAGCCCTAATACCAAATTTTTGATAACTCTTAATTGGTCCGTATACTAGAGATTCTTCTCAATGCACATTCAGATTCTCACCCTATCCTTCTTCATCCTGCTTTGTGACCCAGAGGCTGACCTCGCTGGACTGCATTGTCTTGCCCTCTGGTTGCATAATAGTTTGGCCAATGGGAGACCCAGGCATAAGATAAGAGTTAGCAGCAAAGTAAGATCAGGGTGTCTTATGTCAGGGATCACTCTTTGCCCGGCGATGAGGAGCTGACTGTCTTTCGCTGCAGTTACTTGCCTTTGGTTCTATTAACCATGCCCCCTCCTTGCCAGTCTGGACTTGAAGTGGTGACAGTTTAGTGATGTTACCTGTGGGGTATAACACCATCCTTTGTTAGCTTCCCTAAATTATGCCTACACTTTTGTAAATAGTACCATTATTAAGTGTCATTAACTTTATCAGACTTTGTAAAACTCTTCTCATTTACTTAGTTTGAAGGCACTATTTCCTGACATGACTCGGATAGTTGTTGTTGAGTCACTAAGTCATGCCTGACTCCTTTATGACCCCATGGACTGTATCCCACCAGGCTCCTCTGTCCATGGGATTTCCCAGGCAAGAATACTAGAGTGGGTCTCCATTCCCTTCTCCGGGACTCTGATAGAGTCCTTTGCAAATATTGATTGGTTAACTGTATTAACCAGTCTTGGTTCTAATATATCTTCCTTTAGAAAATAACATAGTAATGGTATTTGGGCTGATTTCTCTTCAAGAAAGAAAATACTTTAAGATAGTTTTCCCCAACCTGAGTATTCATCAATGAGGAAAATGATTGAATAAATTATAGTTCATTTCCACATATGATACAGAAATAGAAAAAAAATAAAGACAGAGTTGTAGATATGGACATGGAAGTATCTTCAAGACACAGCAAGTGTAAAAAAATCAAGTGACAGAAAAATAAACTCAGTATAACCCTGCTTATGAAGACAATATTAAACAAAATAAAACTAGACATTTCATATGAACTCTTGGTCCTTCAAACTGTGTCCCAAACTGTTCCTTTGCCTCATCACTACTACATTCCTGCCTTAAATTTACACTTCAACTACATTATACAGTAGCTAAGCTAGACTAGGCATTCAGTGCTTGTTGGATGAATGAATGAATGAATTACAATTTTCAAAAGTGTCCTGCACCTTCTTCCCCCCTCTTTATTTACATATGAAGTGAGGTGAAGTCACTCAGTCACTTCCAACTCTTTGCGACCCCATGGACTGTAGCCTGCCAGGCTTATCCGTCCATAGGTTTTCCCAGGCAAGAATACTGGAGTGGGTTGCCATTTCCTTCTCCAGGGGATCTTCCTGACCCAGGGATTGAACCCCAGTCTCCTGCATTGCAGGTAGACTCCTTACCCTCTGAGCCACCAGGGAAGTCCTTATTTACATATAATTGACAAATAAAAATTGTATCTATTTAATATATACAACTTGATATGCCCATACATTCTGAAATAATAGCTATGACTAAGCTAATTAACATATCCATCACCTCACATATTTCACTTTTCCTTTTCTTTATTTCGAGAGGAGCTACCCTGTGTCCAAGGTAAGAAGCAGCGGCTGCACTTTGCTGGAGCAGCTGTGAAGAGAGACTCCGCGTCCAAGGTAAGAGAAACCCAGGTAAGATGGTAAGTGTTGCGAGAGGGGATCGGGGGCAGAAAGACTAAAACTACAGTCACGGACAACTAGCCAATCTGATCACATGGACCACAGCCTTGTCTAACTCAATGAAACTAAGCCATGCCATATGGGGACACCCAAGACAGACGGGTCATGGTGGAGAGGTCTGACAGAATACGCGCCACTGGAGAAGGGAATGGCAAACCACTTCAGTCTTCTTGCCTTGAGAACCCCATGAACAGTATGAAAAGGCAAAAAGATAGGACACTGAAAGATGAACTCCCCAGGTCAGTAGGTGCCCAATATGCTACTGGAGATCAGTGGAGAAATAACTCCAGAAAGAATGAAGGGATGGAGCCAAAGCAAAAACAACACCCAGTTGTGGATGGGACTGGTGATAGAAGCAAGATACAATGCTGTAAAGAGCAATATTGCATAGGAACCTGGAGAGTCAGGTCCATGAATCAAGGCAAATTGGAAGTGGTCAAACAGGAGATGACAAGAGTGAACATCGATATTCTAGGAATCAGCGAACTAAAATGGACTGGAATGGGTGAATAGAACTAACACCCAAAAAAGTTGTCCTTTTCATTTTAGGGGACTGGAATGCAAAAGTAGGAAGTCAAGAAACACCTGGAGTAACAGGCAAATTTGGCCTTGCCGTACAGAATGAAGCAGGGCAAAGGCTAATAGAGTTCTGCCAAGAGAACGCACGGGTCATAGAAAACACCCTCTTCTAACAACACCAGAGAAGACTCTACACATGGACATCACCAGATGGTCGACACTGAAATCAGATTGATTATTCTTTGCAGCCAAAGATGGAGAAGCTCTATACAGTCAGCGAAAACAAGACTGGGAGCTGACTGTGGTTCAGATCATGAACTCCTTATTGCTAAATTCAGACTGAAATTGAAGAAAGTGGAGAAAACCACTAGACCATTTAGGTATGACCTAAATCAAATCCCTTATGACTATACAGTGGAAGTTAGAAATAGATTTAAGGGACTTGATCTGATAGACAGAGTGCCTGATGAACTATGGATGGAGTTACATGACATTGTACAGGAGACAGGAATCAAGACCATCCCCAAGAAAAAGAAATTCAAAAAAGCAAAATGGCTGTCTGAGGAGGCCTTACAAATAGCTGTGAAAAGATGGGAAGTGAAAACAAAGGAGAAAAGGAAAGATATACCCATTTGAATGCAGAGTTCCAAAGAATAGCAAGAAGAGATAAGAAAGCCTTCCTCAGTGATCAATGCAAAGAAATAGAGGAAAACAATAGAATTGGAAAGACTGGAGATCTCTTCAAGAAAATTAGAGCTATCAAGGGAACATTTCATGTAAAGATGGGCTCAATAAAGGACAGAAATGGTAGGGACCTAACAAAAGCAGAAATATTAAGAAGAGGTGGCAAGAATACACAGAAGAACTGTACAAAAAAGATCTTCATGACCCAGATAATCACGATGGTGTGATCACTCACCTAGAGCCAGACATCCTGGAATGTCAAGTCAAGTGGGCCTTAGGAAGTACCACTATGAACAAAGCTAGTGGAGGTGATGGAATTCCAGTTGAGCTATTTCAAATCCTGAAAGATGACACTGTGAAAGTGCTGCAGTCAATATTCCAGCAAATTCGGAAAACTCAGCAGTGGCCACAGGACTGGAAAAGGTCAGTTTTCATTACAATCCCAAAGAAAGGCAATGCCAAAGAATGCTCAAACTACTGCACAATTGCACTCATCTCACACACTAGTAAAGTAATGCTTAAAATTCTCCAAGCCAGGCTTCAGCAATGCGTGAACCATGAACCTCCAGATACTCAAGTTGGGTCTAGAAAAGGCAGAGGAACCAGAGATCAAATTGCCAACATCTGCTGGATCATGGAAAAAGCAAGAGAGTTCCAGAAAAACATCTCTTTCTGCTTTATTGACTATGCCAAAGCCTTTGACTGTGTGGATCACAATAAACTGGAAAATTCTGAAAGAGATGGGCATACCAGACCACTTGACCTGCCTCTTGAGAAATCTGTATGCAGGTCAGGAAGCAACAGTTAGAACTGGACATGGAACAACAGACTGGTTCCTAATAGGAAAAGGAGTACATCAAGGCTGTATATTGTCACTCTGCTTATTTAACTTATATGCAGAGTACATCCCGAGAAACTCTGGGCTGGAGGAAACACAAGCTGGAATCAAGATTGCTGGGAGAAATATCAATAACCTCAGATATGCAGATGATACCACCCTTATGGCAGAAAGTGAAGAGGAACTAAAAAGCCTTTTGATGAAAGTGAAAGAGGAGAGTGAAAAAGTTGGCTTAAAGTTGAACATTCAGAAAACTAAGACCATGGCATCAGGTCCCGTCACTTCATGGGAAATAGATGGGGAAACAGTATAAACAGTGGCTGACTTTATTTTCTGTGCTCCAAAATCATTGCAGATGGTGATTGCAGGCATGAAATTAAAAGATGCTTATTCCTTGGAAGAAAAGTTATGACCAACCTAGACAGCATATTAAAAAGCAGAGACATTACTTTGCCAACAAAGGTCCATCTAGTCAAGGCTATGTTTTTTCCAGTGTCATGTATGGATGTGAGAGTTGGACATTAAAGAAAGCTGAACACTGAAGAATTGATGCTTTTGAACTGTGGTGTTGGAGAAGACTCTTGAGAGTCCCTTGAACTGCAAGGAGATCCAACCAGTCCATCATAAAGGAGATCAGTCCTGGGTGTTCATTGGAAGGACTGATGATCAAGCTGAAACTCCAATATTTTGGCCACCTGATGCGAAGAGCTGACTAATTGGAAAAGACCCTGATGCTGGGAAAGATTGAGGGCAGGAGGAAAAGGGGACGACAGAGGATGAGATGGTTGGATGGCATCAGCAACTTGATGAACATGGGTTTGGGTGAACTCTGGATGTTGGTGATGGACAGGGAGGCCTGGAGAGCTGTGGTTCACGGGGTCGCAAAGAGTCTGACATGACTGAGTGACTGAACTGAACTTTCTTTATTTCTGTGGATGGTAAAAACACTTAGGGACTTTCCCAATAGCTCAGTGGTAAAGAATCCACCTGCAGTGCAGGAGATGCAGAAGACACGGGTTCAGTCTCTGGTTTGGGAAGATACACTGGAGGAAGGAATAGCAAACCACTCCAGTATTCTTGCCTGGAAAATCTTATGGACAGAGGAGCCTGGTGGGCTACAGTCCAAAGGGTTGCAAAGAGTCAGACACGATTGCTGCTGCTGCTGCTAAGTCACTTTAGTCATGTCCGACTTTGTGTGACCCCATAGACGGCAGCCCACCAGGCTCCTCCGTCCCAGGGATTCTCCAGGCAAGAATATTGGAGCAGGTTGTCATTTCCTTCTCCAAGACACGATTGAGCACTGCACAGAAACACTTAAGATCTACCCCCTTGGCAAATTTCAAGCACCCAGTGCAGTGTTGTTAGCTATATTTATCCTCTACTGCCAAGACTCCACCATAGTGTTTGTTATACTGTTCCATCTGCTCAGAATGCTATTAACCCTTCCTTCATCTACTGTGATTAGATTAGTTCTCTGCCATCCACTCCAAGTGCTTCCTTATCTGTGAAGTCTCTCCTCTTCTCTATTTCAAGGTAGAATTTCCTGCCCCTCTTCTGCTATTCCATAGCAATTTGTAACTTCATCTGAGCACTTAGGACATTTTGCTTTGTATTCAGATCTAGTTTGTCATAAGGTTCTAAGACCCTTGAGAAAGCTTTGGCAATTTTGTATTCCTAATACATAGCCCAGCATCTTGCACACAGTAGGTGCTCCATAACTCATTGGTACATTGTCTTGAATGAAATCTAATTGACGTTAGGGTTTAGCAGAGCAGGTCTTGCTGCCTATTGTAGACTGTTAATTGAATGTCTTCCAAACTAACTAAATGGATGAATTTAATTATGAAATTGAGTGTCACCATATTTTAAATAATTTAAAACTTCAGGTAATTTAAATCTAAGATGAAAAGCAGATGGAGAGAGTGAGAGCAGAAGTAGGGCAATTTTTTTTTTTTAATGGTTGGATATCAAAGTCAACTCAGAGAAGCTAAGAGCCTCAAGTGAAGTCCTGGCCTGGCCAAGGTAGGAATGGAGAAGAGAGTTAGCGCATATCTGGGTAACCTCCTCTCCCTTGTTCCCAGGGGAAAGAGCATATTTTAATGTCTCCTTTAGCAGCCATTACCCCGTATGGATTTCCCAATGAATCTGGAGCTGCCTTTTCACATACTCATAGTCCACAGCTTGTCAGTAATTCTCAAATCTAATTTATTAAAAACTCATTTATTTTCAACAACACCAGATTTCTGATTAATTCCCAGCACCATGGGTTATTTAATGCAGTGGGTTTCATTGTCATTTCTGATTTCCCAAAGTGCTTGATTGATGGAAGCTATTGTGGGCTTAGTCTGTCAGCATATTGTTCCTTCGTCAAGTGACAACAACAAAAAAAACCTTACTGATGAAATTGCCGGGCGTCTCTTAAATAAGGTAGAAATACAGTACGGCATTGGAGACCCACAGGTGTTAGGCATTCACTAGAAAACCAAAAGTCATGCTTAGAAACTTCACTGAAATATAAGGCAGACATTCCTGTTTATAGCCCGCCTAGAACAGTTTGCCAGAAAATGTATTTGTGTTGTTGTATCTAATGCCAAGGAAGACAGAGGTTTATTTCCATTTTGCCTTTTTATGAGGGTGATGAAATTCAGTGAAGTAGATTCAGAACCATAAATCACCTTTAAAAGAGGCCAGCCTTATTGCTTGTTTGTTCTTTTAATTTTTCAGAACATTAAAGACCCATTTAAATCTTTGAGGAGAGTAACCATTAGAAGGTAAGATATGGCCATAAGGCTCAAACAAAACAAAAGTACAATTTAAAAAGTAAGACAATGTCATGATGTTTGTGTAGGTATCTGCCACGTTCAAAGGGAACCCTCTTTAACTCCCTAAACCCATCCCTGGACTGAGATGACTTCCCCAATGTAGCCATGGATACAAGCTTGGGCATTAGGTATAAAATTTGCCATGGAATGTCCATAAAGGAAAAAGAAGCAGGTCTTCCATATACTGGAGAAGTGCTTTCCCAGTCTTGTGTACTATCTCTGCTACACCGTGGCAAATCTTTCCTGTATACCTTCTTTGTGTCTTTGTGATTTTATCTCTATACTTCTAGATAGACAAGGCCCCTCATTGGCATTTAAAAGGAAAATCTCATCCCCTCTCATTTCTCAGACATGAAGATAGATAACTTCTTAGTGAGGTCTTTCTCTTCCGAGCAGTGCTTTCCACCACCGGAGGGGATGGTAGTCCAGAGGTTTGTATAAGCTTCTGTGTCAAATTTCTCCCTTTAGCCTGGTGTCTAACAGCTGGGCTCTCGTGCTCTTTGGGAGACGTTCACTGTCAAAGAGACTCTGTATCACCTTGAACAGCTTAGAGGACACATACTGTGTAAAACTAAGAGCTAAGAAGGCAGGAGCCCAAGAAGAAAACATAATGTAGGATAAATTTCCCATCGCCTCTCCATCACCTCTACTTGCCTCCCTGGAGGAAAGTACGAGAAGACAGACTAGAGAATGATGGCACAGGACCCAGAGCCTTAAGATTCCACATCCTGAGCCCTTTATTATATACAATCCAGCCCACTCATGTGCAAATTCTCATAAATAAATATAACTCTCCTGGCACTGATAGTAGACACCCTACTGGCACTCCACTGTCAGCAAAGTGAAACTTTGAGATATTTTCCAAAGAGATATCTCTATTTATAGTAATTTATCTACAAACATCCGTATGCAAGGGCATGGATTTACTGAATAACTGTATTTAGGATGAATGAGGTCTCAGTGCCCTTTGCAAAATATATTGTTAAAATTGTGCCACCTCCATTTTTCACTAAGATTGACCGAGATTAAAAAGTTAACTTATTAAGATGGTGAAGATAGGGAAGGGACACTTTTACATAGTTTTATATAAATTGGTGCAAACTGTATGGAGGACAATTTGAGAATATCCATCAAAATGAAAATGTGCTATCAGAGATTTCCAGTTTTAAGGTAGCAGAATAAAGTTTTTCTGCCTCTCTTCTCAGCCACAACCAACAAGGATGATGAGAAATAAAACATAAACTCCACAGTCCATGAAATTAAGAAGTATTTATAACTACAAACAATAATATATGAAAATGAACGAAGAAGTTTAAATGATGCAGCAGAGTGGACAAAGCCTGGGTAGTTGGTTACTGATAGGATTTTTAAGATACTTAATATCACAGAAAGTAGGAGTCAGGGAGGGGCTAAACAAGAGCAATTGATTAAACATCTCTCTAAGGAGCAGAGAGAACCGCATCCCATCCAGAAGATCCAGGTGAATTGTTTCTCATTTTACTTGGACTCCTAGGGGCTCAAAGGTAAAAAATCTGCCTGCAATTCAGGACACACAGATGTGTTTGATCGTTGGGTAGGGAAGATTTCCCTGGAGGAGGGCATGGCAACCCACTCCAGTATTCTTGCCTGGGAAATCTATGTGGACAGAGGAACCTGGCAGGCTCTCGTCCATGGGGTTGCAAAGAGTCAGACACGACTGAAGCGACTAAGCACGCAGCATGCACCTGCAAACTCAGGGACCCCAGCTAGTGGAAGGCCTGGAATAGACACAGGCTAAAAAAAGAAGTTAAACAGACAGTGAAACCCACCTCCTACTCCATATTCAGCTGCTGGGACACTGGGAACCAGCCTTATTGCCATGGCTTCCTCCTTCCTTCACCACCTTCTACCCAAAGAAAATAAATTGTAGACTTCTTCTCTGGGATTACTGAATATCCCAGAAAAGTTACCTAGATATACAGATAGGTGAATTAGTGTAAGCAAATGATTTAGAAATATAAAGAAACATGAAAATTAAAACCAGAAGAAACAAATAAAAGGATTGAAAGTGGAGGACTTGGCATGTGGGGTGTCAGGAAATGGTGGGGCAGAAGATTGTGGTTTTTGGTTATGTCTTTTAGCACTAATTGATTTTTTAAAATTATCCACCTGTGATAATTAAATAAAAAGTAAATATGTGCTTGAAAATAATAACTAGGTCATATTAGGTGATCTTTAAAATTACACCTAGTCTTAAAAGGTGCTTATTAAAAACTTCAAAGGAAAAATCTACTTGGAGGAGAAAACTATGCAATTGGCATGCTAAAGGACAAGATAGAGATTTTCTTTCTGCACAAGTTTTTTATTTCTCCTCTTACACTAACTCCATTGGCTTTGGAGCAGAAAAGAACATCTTTGTATGTTTAGAACCTACCTCTGAGCTTCTGTTGTTTTGTCACTAAGTCATGCCCAACTGTTTTGTGACCCCATGGACTGTAGCCGGCCAGACTCCTTTATCCATGTGATTTCCCAGGCAAGGATACTGGAGTGGGTTGCCATTTCCTTCCCCAGGGGATCTTCCTGACCCAGAGTCGAACCCACATCTCCAGCATTGGTAGGTGAATTCTTTACCACTGAGCCTCCAGGGAAGCCCACTTCTGAGCTTGGCCTAAGTTAATTTCCTAAAGAATACTACTCAGGAATAAGAGAGAACTACTTTCTGCAGTGTGCTACAACATGGATAAATATGCTAAGGGAAAGAAGCCAGAACCACAAGATTAGATCATGTATGATTCTATTTTATGTGTCATTCTGGAAAAGGTAAAACTACAGGGACAGGAAACAGGTCCGTGGTTGCCAGGAGCTGGAGGGAGAGTGTGGGGTTAACTAAAGGCGCTCGGGGATATTTTTTTAATTAATTAATTTTTGGCTGCACTGGGTCTTCATTACTGCGTGGAGTTTCTCCAGCTGCAGGGAGCCAGGGGCCACTCTGCTGCGGTGCACAGGCTTCTCACTGTGGGGGCTTCACTTGTTGCAGAGCGCAGACTCTACAGCATGTGGGCTCAGAAGTTGCAGCTCTCAGGCTCAGTACTTGTGGCACACAGGCTCAGCTGCTCCGCAGCACGTGGGATCTTCCCAGAGCAGGGATCAAACCCATGTCCCCTGCATTGGTGGCTGGATTCTTAACCACTGGACCACCAGGGAAATCCTCAGAGAGATTTTTTTTTTTTTTTGAAGTGATGGAATAAGTATATTTTTACTGTTCTGGGTGTTGAAAAACTATGCATTTGTTTCCATAGACATATGAAACTCATAGACATGCACACTAAAAAGGGAGAGAATTATTACATATACATATACATATACAATATACATTGTTGGTCAGTCGCCCAGTTGTGTCTGACTCTTTGAGACCCTGTGGACTGCAGACCCCATGGACTGACATATACATTATATATATATAACATTTAGATATCCTTGTAATACTGAAAAAGCTAGGTACCTGAGATTGAAATGAGTCATTAGAGAATAGAAGTAAATTAGACTTCTTAAAGTTTTATAAAATAGCACTTTACACCTTAAAAACCCTTGTTCCTTATAGGAATTTATTCTCTAGTTATCCTCACAATGGTGTGCATTAATGCCATTCACCAAGTGAGCCCTTATTAGTCTAAATAAAGTTTTATTAGAGCATAGCCTTATCCATTTGTTTACATATTCCCTGTGGCTGCTCTACAATGGCAGACTTGAATCATCTGAATAGAGATTGTGTATGGTTTCCAAAGCCTAAAATATTTATTATCTGGTCCTTTATGAAAAAAAAAATTGCTGATTGCTGGTCTAAACTGGCCGTTGAACTTGAGGGTGCCTCAAAATTACCTGAAGGACCTATTAAAATAGATTGCTTTGTCCACCCAAATTTCTGATTCAGTGGGTCTGGATAAAGCCTACAAATTTGCATTTCCAATTCTTTCTAATGATCCTCAAATTGCCCTACATAGGCAACTACCTATTCTGTGCTCTCTCTGAGCTGGTAGTAGAAGGTTCTCAGTCAGAATGGCAGGTGTAATTTTGGGCAGCACATGTAGTGTGGCATTGCTCTGCCCACTATGCCCTGAGCATTCTGCCCAGCACTGGGGTTAAGGTTGTAGCTTTCACTTCATCTTATCATAAGTCATTTAACCTTCCCTCCAGGTATTTGTTATTACCTTTGAATGCAGAAGGTACTTCCTGGGTCAAAGGGAAAACCATAGAACCTGGAAAAGAATAAGACCTGGGTTCCACTCTCCAGTCCGCTGTGCCTTGGATAAGCCAGGGTACCTCGCTGAAGCCCTGGAGAAATCAAATGCTCTTAATGACTTCACACGGCCATTGTGAGAAAATGGGAAATTCTACACAAGTGATTCCATCAATGTTAACATTTCATAAATTAAAGTTATAATATTATTGTATATTCTTGTTAGTAATCTATTGCATTAATAATGTTGCTATTATTGATAACTCTAGCAATTCAAAGCAGATGTTGCTATGAATAGAGAAAAAGGCTTTGCCCAGAAAGAATTAAGAAAACATTAATGGAATCCATCTTTGATTAAAAGAAGGAACTTCTTTTAATTAAAAGGAAGAAACACCTAGTAAGTAGCTTCAGACATTATTCTGCATTCAAAGGTATATATTTGCCTTCATTTTTGGCAGAAAATAAACGTGTACAGGACCGGCAAGTGGTATTGAGAGATCCGACTTGCCAGGTTGGAAGCCCAAGCTCACCCTGCCTGTGTCCCCGCCAGAGCCTCTCCTCCATCTTTGGGTTCCATTCCCACTGGAAGCCAGCCTCCAAGGCCATGCTGGCCTCTGAGCACCTCGGGTGCTCCAGTGCCTCCTGCTAAATTGCCCTAGGAGAACCTAAAGCAGTAAAAACAGCTGCCCACATAGGAGAAAGCTCAAGGAACCACTGCCAGTCTGTCCGCTTCAAACCACAAGGAGCCACTAGCTGATAATAACCCTTGGAACAGACATCAGTCTCTTTGGACATCGCTTCACGGCCGTGTGCAATCCAGCACAGCTCGTCACCATCCCCTGCAGCCGCCCACCTCCCCAGAGGCACCCGAACCGATGCTTGCTGGCTGATCTTATAGAATGTCTCTTCTCCAACCACACTGCTGTACTTCTTGGGGAGGTTAGCCAGAGGTGGAACCCTGCCTCTCTGCTTCATGTTTTCTCTGTAGCTGTTATTTCAAGGTCAGCGTAACTCACTGGCAGCCAAGCCCCAGGTTACCCATCAGGCTGGCGTATGCTGCTGGAGTCATGATTCAAAGCATGGTGCTTGCTTTGCTGTCCTTCGCCACACTCTCCGAGGTAGAGATCCACTAATTTCAGTGTCTGTGGCCTCCCAGCAATTCCCAACTGGCACAGGAGACAGGTGATCCTCCTTGAGAGCTCTTTGCTGATGCCACGCTGTTCACATCTCAACAGCAGGAACTAAGAAGGCTCAGCACCCACCAGGGCTGTTAACTGCCTTGGGAGAACAGGTGTTTATCTAGTCCACATGGAAGTGAGCCTCCTGATCCAGACTTTTTTAGAAAGTTTTATGCTTCCAGAAGGGCTTCCCTAGTGGCTCAGTGGTAAAGAATCTGCCTGCCAGTGTAGCACATGAAGGTTTTATCCCTGGGTTGGGGAGATCTCCTGGAGAAGGGAATGGCAATCCACTCTAATATTCTTGCCTGGAGAATCCCATGGACAGAGGAGCCTGGTGGGCTACAGTCCATGGGATTGCAAAGAGTCGGACATAGCGACTCTTTGTCCAGAAATGAGAATGCAGATGGCTTTGCTGTTTGGAAGAGCTAAGGTCATGCATGTGTTTGGGTTTGTCTAGACAAGACCAGAATACTCAGTCAGACCTCCCTTGGAGTAAGGGTATAAGTCAGAAAGGTACATCCGGTTCCTGGTTTGCCACCCGGTTACTCTGGGTTCTCACATAAGTCACATAACCTCTCTGGGCCTTGGTTGCCTCTTCAAAATAAACGAAGGAGGAAGTTGTACGACGTGTACAGCTTCTTTGAGTGCCAAGGTTTTATGATTCTCTTGAACTCCAGGGATCCCATTCCTACCACTTCCCCCTACACAACACACACACATACACACACACACACACTCTCTCTCACACTCATAGAGAATGCAAACAATTTTTTAATATGAATCCAAGCAAAATGTAATAAGCAAAGTAAATTTGCTGTACAAATTTGCATAATGTATTCTCAAGCCAAGCAGAAATGGCATTTGGACCGTTCCCTGCTTTGAATTATCTGCACCACCGCACCCCTGCATTTGTGCAGATAATTGGGAGGGGACTGTATGTGGGGAAGATACACAGTTGTCACACATGGATCACACCACGGTAGTAATTCTCAGTTTGGGTTAACGTGATTAACTCAGTTGGTGAAGCCCAAGGGAGAACATGAGTCGGAGCTCTGTAGTTTATGTATATATATGTATATAATTTTATTTATTTATTTTTGGCTGTGCTGGGTCTTCGTTGCTGCACAGGCTCTTCTTCAGCTGCGGTGAGTGGAGGCTACTCTCCAGTTGTGGTGAGCAGGCTTCTCATTGCCGTGGCTTCTCTTGTTGGGGAGCCCAGGCTCTAGGACACGTGGGCTTCAGTAGTTACGGCTCATGGGCTCTAGAGCACAGGCTCAGTAGCTGTGGTGCAGGGGCTTAGCTGGTCCGAGGCATGTGGGATCTTCCCAGACTAGGGCTCAAACCTGGGTTTCCCACATTGGCAGGTGGATTCTTTACCTCTAAGCGACCAAAGAAGCCCTCTCTGCAGTTTTATAAAGAGAAAAATCTCTTCTCAGATGTCCCTAATTGTACCTTTAATCATAAAAGTTAATCACAGCAGGTAAAAAGTGCATATATTCACTAAATTCTGAATCAGTAGATTCTCGCATTCATGAATTTTGGTTTGTGATCACAGTAACTCCACAGGCAGGTAAGGTGTTTTTTTTATGTCACCGAGGCATGAGTTTGGATCACCTGTGCTAGGTGACAAGTAACGGGAAAGGGGCAGACAGCTGGTGGTGGCACCCCCCTGCTGAGGAGCCGTTCAGCATCTCAGCTCTGTCCTTCCTGTAGGCAGCAACTTACTCGAACGCTGTGAAGAAATGATGTTACTCTGACACTTCCATAAGGCAAAAAACGCGATCAGCTTATCTGTGCAGGTGATTTGGAATGCATCTTGGAAGAAAGCCCAGGGCCTGTGCAAATGTTCCCATTCACTTGGATTCAGATATGTGAACATGCCCTTGTGGGGAAGGTCTCGGGGGCCACTGAGGCAGAACCAAGAAGCTGTCTCAGGAGCTTGGAAGAGGTGATTTTCGGACAAAAACAACAAAATTACTAGTCGACAAAGCAGGTAGTAAAGAAATGAAACATGCCACCCCTGAAGGCGATATAGGCTGAAAATAGAAATAGGTTCGAAAATTGCTTTGGATAAATTCAAGACTTATAAATCTACAACAGAGGGTTTTTCCTCTATAATAGGAAAGCTGGGTGTACTTGACCCTTGACAGAGAATAGTGGAGCTTGCCCACAGAGCTCCCTTGTCCCCACTCTCAGACACTGCTGTTTTCCTCTGTGGTTGAGTGCTAGGTGATAACTAAAAACCTGATGTGTGTTATCTTATTTAATCCTCACAGGTATGCAGTATTAAATATTATTATCCCTGTTTCAGAAAAGAGGAAATTGAGTATTGTACAGACCTCCTGGGTTGACTGTTTGCTTCGTACCATACCTCGCCCATGTGAGCACATCTATGTCACATGATCCCACCCCCTCCCACCATGCTCTGCTGATACAAGGGTGCCCTGACACGAGCTAAGCTGCATCGGTTGCATCTGCTGTCCCAGAAATGTGAGATGTGAAGTAAGGGCACACAAATGTGGAGTGTGCCCATTAACGGCAGAAATTCAGTTAAATAAAATATCCTTGGAGGCATTGTAACCCACTCCCATTGCCGATGAGAATGTAAAATGGTGTGGCAGCTGTGGAAAATAGTTTGGCGGTTCTTCCAAAAGTCAATCATAGAATTGCCATATGATCTCGCAGTTCTGCTCCTAGGTCTGTACCCAGAGGAATTGGAAGCAGGGACGCAGACTACTTATGCATCAATGTTCACTGCAGCCTTATTTACAGTATGCAAATGATGCAAACAATCCAAATGTCCATCTTACAGATTAGGAAACTGAGGCATGGAGAGGGTGGGTCAGATATTCAGACCATGACCACAGAGGTGAGAAATGGTGGAACCAGGGCTTGAACTCAGACTGTCTGGTCCTTGAACCCATGCTCTGAACCACTACGCACCACTGTTAGAAGGGCTGTGCATGTTTCGCTTCACCTGATTATCCCCATCACTCTCTATCTGAGATCCAGTTCTGTTCTCATTTATGTCAACCTGTCAGGGTTCTGTAGACGTTTGAATTTGCAACCTTAGCAATATATGTCGTGAGGGAAAGCCCAGTCTATAAATTCAGCATTTTCTCTATAACCTCCCTGGATACTTATCACACCACCAAATTACTAACTCCTGGATCTCAAAGCAAAATCAGTTCAGTTCCATCACTCAGTTGTGTCCAACTCTTTGCAGCCCCATGGACTGCAGCACGCCAGGCTTCCCTGTCCATCACCAACTCCCGGAGTCTACTCAAATTCATGTTCATCGGGTCAGTGATCCCATCCAACCATCTCATCCTCTGTCATCCCCTTCTCCTCCTGCCTTCAATCTTTACTAGCATCAGGGTCTTTTCAAATGAGTCAGTTCTTCACATCAAGTGGCCAAATTATTTTAGGAGTTTCAGCTTCAGCATCAGTCCTTCCAATGAATATTCAGGACTGATTTCCTTTAGGATTGACCAGTTAGATCTCCTGTGGTCTAAGGGACTCTTGAGAGTCTTCTCCAACACCACAGTTCAAAAGCATCAATTCAGCACAAAATAATTCCAAACATTTACCCACATGTATTAATATTTCAGTTTTTAACCACCATTTGTTATAGTCAATTACCCACCAACCCTCATTTCCTGTGGATTTTAAAAACACTATTTCTTTTTGGTCAATAGTTCAACAAATAGTTGTGTTATGTTAGGTCAACGTGGTTTGGCAGGCTTAAAGCCCTTTAGGCCTGGAAGTTCAAAGATGCTGATAGAACAGGGCAAAAGGAAGCATTGTGGGGCATGGGACCAGGCAACAGAATGGTGTGAGATGATTTGAAGGAAAGCAGAGGGTTCAGAAAAGAGAAAATTATCTGAGCGGAGGCAAGTCATTTACAGAGACTTAAAAACAGCAAAGGCTTGTGGTGGGGAGGGTGGCGGGGCAGGGCGCGATGGGTTGGGGGCACAGATATTTGCACTCAGTTTGAAAGCTCTGGGAGAAGGAAAAGGGGGACAGGGGATAAGGAGCACACTGCTTAGTTGATACATAGCTGAGAAATTCATTTTCTGATTGGAAGGAGAAGAGGTTCCTAAAAAGGGCAGAAAAGGACCTTGTTACATTTCTAGGAATGGAGAGAAAAAGAAAGAGAAAGGATAGGTAGTGGACATTGACTGCTTGTGCCTTCCTCAAACCCCTCCCCTTTTCCTTCACCACGTCCAGTCTGCGTTGTTCTGTGGAACTGACCCCCTACAACAGGTCCAGAAATTTGCATGGGACCCAAGCATGGCCAGTCATTTTCCATTTGCTGATGACACTGACTAGTTCGGTGATGGGTATGCAATTTAATACTGGGATTTTTACTAGGATTATTGAGAAAGATAAACTCTTGCAGATACTTCTAGCTATTAAAACAAGGAAGATAGATGCTTGAAGCTTCCATATGGAAAACAGCTTCTTAATAATGATGTTAATGTAGATGAGAAAGAAGAAGAAAACTGAGTTCTAATGATTTGCTGTCTTTTAAGCCCCTGGATCCAGCCATATCTGAAGGTCTGTACTTTGCATCAAGAGAACCAAGTTCCTTTTGTGCTAAAGTCAGTTTGAGTTAGATGTCTGTCACTTGCAACAACTACCAAAATATCTTGACTTCTTTCTTTATACTCAAATTATAACCCACAGCTAATCATCTAAGACATGATAAAATATAAACCCTTAAATATTAAGTGAGAGGGGCTTCCGTGGTGGTCCAGTGGCTAAGACTCCAAGCTCCCAATGCAGGGGGTCCGGGTTTGACCCCTGGTCAGGGAACTAGATCCCACATGCTGCAACTAAGACCCAGTGCAGCTAAATATATTAATAATATATATATTTTTTAATTAAGAGAAAGAGGAAGCAAGAGAAAGAGATGTGGTTAATAAAACGAGAGAGAGACTGTGTCTAAGGATATATACTGCAGAACTGGCAAGAGAAAGCTGCTGCTGGGAAAGAAAACTGGAAGCTCCTTCTGAACCTCATGGGTTTGTGGAAGCAGGTTGGGCTGAATGAGCCCTGGGAGTCACTCCCTACGCAGTTTGAGTGTTCAGGTCCCTCCACTCTGGAGGGCAGAGTCTGTATTGCATAGAAGATGTGGCTGACAGCCCTGGAGGAAGTAATGATAAATAGCTTTGGAGATAAGACTTGGTGTTTCAGAAGCAAGAACTTTGCCTCTCTGGGGGATATGTTTCTGTTGGTGTCACACTAGCCATCTCCTACTCTGGCCATTTAATCCATGATTTTTCTTGGAATTTCTTTTAGTTTTTTCAATACTTTCAAAGTTCATTTATTTGTGATTTCAATATCCTTTTTTAAATTGACTTCTTTTAGTTGTGATTACCTCTTTCTTCCCATTTTTTCCCCTTCTTCCCACTTTGCCTTTCCTTTGGGCCAACATTCTTTATATTCCAATTTTACATTATTTTCACTCTACTCTTCCTCAGGTTCAAGAAAGGTAGTTGAGATTGCCATCAATCATTATTTTATATATAATTGGGTTTTGATTAATACCTATGGAACAAGGTCATATTCTTCCCTTAGAATTTCTGGCAGAGTGATGAAAGTGTACGTAATCCCAACCCTGAGCCCCAAACTAAAATACTATGGACTGGGACCAATCACCTGTCAACATTATTCAACATATACATATGCAAATTGGAAGGATAGGTTTCTCAAGTGTTGTAGTCATCTTTAATCACCGGAAAGGGTCTTAAGTGAGTCCTGATTTTCCACAACTGAATTTTCTAATTTAAAACTATATATGTATTTTTTAAAGGTTGAGAATATGGGGTACCATAGTTTTCTCATTTTTGATCAGAGTTTGAGAAGAACACTTTTCCTTGTAGGTTTTATCTTTACCTAACTAAGATCGGATCAGATCAGATCAGTCGCTCAGTCGTGTCCGACTCTTTGCGATCCCATGAATTGCAGCACGCCAGGCCTCCCTGTCCATCACCAACTCCCGGAGTTCACTCAAGACTCATGTCCATCGAGTCAGTGATGCCATCCAGCCATCTCATCTTCTGTCGTCCCCTTCTCCTCCTGCCCCCAATCCCTCCAAGCATCAGAGTCTTTTCCAATGAGTCAACTCTTCACATGAGGTGGCCAAAGTACTGGAGTTTCAGCTTTAGCATCATTCCTTCCAAAGAAATCCCAGGGCTGATCTCCTTCAGAATGGACTGGTTGGGTCTCCTTGCAGTCCAAGGGACTCTCAAGAGTTTTCTCCAACACCACAGTTCAAAAGCATCAATTCTTCGGCGCTCAGCCTTCTTCACAGTCCAACTCTCACATCCATATATGACCACAGGAAAAACCATAGCCTTGATTAGACGGACCTTTGTTGGCAAAGTAATGTCTCTGCTTTTTAATATGCTATCTAGGTTGGTCATAATTTTCCTTCCAAGGAGTAAGCATCTCTTAATTTCATGGCTGCAGTCACCATCTGCAGTGATTTTGGAGCCCAGAAAAATAAAGTCTGACACTGATTCCACTGTTTCCCCGTCTATTTCCCATGAAGTGATGGGACCGGATGCCATGATCTTCATTTTCTGAATGTTGAGCTTTAAGCCAACTTTTTCACTCTCCACTTTCACTTTCATTAAGAGGCTTTTTAGTTCCTCTTCATTTTCTGCCATAAGGGTAGTGTCATCTGCATATCTGAGGTTATTGATATTTCTCCCAGCAATCTTGATTCGATTTGGCATCACTGTGTTTCTTCCAGTCCAGCATTTCTCATGATGTACTCTGCATATAAGTTAAATAAACAGGGTGACAATATACAGCCTTGACGTACTCCTTTTCCTATTTGGAACCAGTCTGTTGTTCCATGTCCAGTTCTAACTGTTGCTTCCTGACCTGCATACAAATTTCTCAAGAGGCAGGACAGGTGGTCTGGTATTCCCATCTCTTGAAGAATTTTCCACAGTTTATTGGGATCCACACAGTCAAAGGCTTTGGCATAGTCAATAAAGCAGAAATAGATGTTTTTCTGGAACTCTCTTGCTTTTTCCATGATCCAGTGGATGTTGGCAATTTGATCTCTGGTTCCTCTGCCTTATCTAAAACCAACTTGAACATCAGGAAGTTCACGGTTCACATATTGCTGAAGCCTGGCTTGGAGAATTTTGAGCATTACTTTACTAGCGTGTGAGATGAGTGCAATTGTAGGGTAGTTTGAGCATTCTTTGACATTGCCTTTCTTTGGGATTGGAATGAAAACTGACCTTTTCCAGTCCTGTGGCCACTGCTGAGTTTTCCAAATTTGCTGGCATATTGAGTCCAGCACTTTCACAACATCGTTTTTCAGGATTTGGAATAACTCAACTGGAATTCTATCACCTCCACTAGCTTTGTTCATAGTGATGCTTTCTAAGGCCCACTTGACTTCACATTCCAGGATGTCTGGCTCTAGGTCAGTGATCATACCAATGCAATTATCTGGGTCGTGAAGCTCTTTTTTGTACAGTTCTTCTGTGTATTCTTGCCACCTCTTCTTAATATCTTCTGCTTAGGTCCATACCATTTCTGTCCTTTATTGAGCCCATCTTTGCATGAAATGTTCCATTGGTATCTCTGATTTTCTTGAAGAGTACTCTAGTCTTTCCCATTCTGTTGTTTCCCTCTATTTCTTTGCATTGATCACTGAGGAAGGCTTTCTTATTTCTTCTTGCTATTTTTTGGAACTCTCCATTCAGATGTTTATATCTTTCCTTTTCTCCTTTGCTTTTTGCGTCTCTTCTTTTCACAGCTATGTGTAAGGCCTCCCCAGACAGCCATTTTGCTTTTTTGCATTTCTTTTCCATGGGGATGGTCTTGATCCCTGTCTCCTGTACAATGTCACGAACCTCATTCCATAGTTCATCAGGTACTCTATCTATCAAATCTAGGTCCTTAAATCTATTTCTCACTTCCACCGTATAATCATAAGGGATTTGATTTAGGTCATACCTGAATGGTCTAGTGGTTTTCCCTACTTTCTTCAATTTAAGTCTGAATTTGGCAATAAGGAGTTCATGGTCTGAGCCACAGTCAGCTCCTGGTTTTGTTTTTGTTGACTGTATAGAGCTTCTCCATCTTTGGCTGCAAAGAATATAATCAGTCTGATTTCGGTGTTGACCATCTGGTGATGTCCATGTATAGAGTCTTCTCTTGTGTTGTTGGAAGAGGGTGTTCGCTATGACCAGTGCATTTTCTTGGCAAAACTCTATTAGTCTTTGCCCTGCTTCATTCCGTATTCCAAGGCCAAATTTGCCTGTTACTCCAGGTGTTTCTTGACTTCCTACTTTTGCATTCCAGTCGCCTATAATGAAACGGACATCTTTTTTGGGTGTTAGTTCTAAAAGGTCTTGTAGGTCTTCATAGAACCGTTCAACTTCAGCTTCTTCAGCGTTACTGGTTGGGGCATAGACTTGGATTACTGTGATATTGAATGGTTTGCCTTGGAAATGAACAGAGATCATTCTGTCATTTTTGAGATTGCATCCAAGTACTGCATTTCAGACTCTTTTGTTGACTTTGATGGCTACTCCATTTCTTCTAAGGGATTCCTGCCCACAGTAGTAGATGTAATGGTCATCTGAGTTAAATTCACCCATTCCAGTCCATTTCAGTTAGCTGATTCCTAGAATGTCGACATTCACTCTTGCCATCTCTTGTTTGACCACTTCCAATTTGCCTTGATTCATGGACCTGACATTCCAGGTTCCTATGTAATATTGCTCTTTATAGCATCGGACCTTACTTCTATCACCAGTCACATCCACAGCTGGGTATTGTTTTTGCTTTGGCTCCATCCCTTCATTCTTTCTGGAGTTATTTCTCCACTGATCTCCAGTAGCATATTGGGCACCTACTGACCTAACTAAGATAAGCCTTACTTATTCCCATTGCAGATGGACCTAAGTATTAGTATCATGCATGCATGCATGGTAAGTTGATTCAGTCGTGCCCAACTCTTTGTGACCCCATGGACTGTAGCTCTTCAGGCTCCTCTGTCCATGGGATTTTCCAAGCAAGAGTACTGAAGTGGGTTGCCACACTCTCCTCTGGGGGTCTTCCCACCCAGGGATCGAACCCGTGTCTTTTATGTCTCCTGCATTGGCAGGTGAATTCTTTACCACTAGTGCCATTTGGGAAGTTGAAAGCAATATTGGAAGACTCCTCCCACTGTAATAAAATATTTATAGGATCCTAGAACTAAAGAGCCTCTTGATGAAAGCAAAAGAGGAAAGTTTGCTCCTGCTGCTGCTAAGTTATTTCAGTCATGTCCGACTCTGTGCAACCCCATAGACGGCAGCCCACCAGGCTCCCCCGTCCCTGGGGTTCTCCAGGCAAGAACACTGGAGTGGGTTGCCATTTCCTTCTCCAATGCATGAAAGTGAAAAAATAAAGTGAAGTCACTCAGTCGTGTCCGACTCCTAGCAACCCCATGGACTGTAGCCCACCAGGCCCCTCCGTCCATGGGATTTTAAAAGCTGGCTTAAAACTCAACATTCAGAAAATGAAGATCATGGCATCCGGTACCATTGCTTTATGGCAAATAGATGGGAAAACAATGGAAACAGTGAGAGACTATATTTTTGGGTTCCAAAATCACTGCAGATGGTGACTGCAGCCATGAAATTAAAAGATGCTTGCTCCTTGGAAGAAAAGCTACGACCAACCTAGACAGCATATTAAAAAGCAGAGATATTACTTTGCCAGCAAAGGTCCATCTAGTCAAAGCTATGGTTTTTTTCAGTAGTCATGTATGGATGAGAGTTGGACTATAAAGAAAGCTCAGAGCTGAAAAATTGATGCTTTTGAACTGTGGTGTTGGAGAAGACTCTTGAGAGTCCCTTGGACTGCAAGGAGATCCAACCAGTCCATTCTAAAGGAGATCAGTCCTGGGTGTTCATTGGAAGGATTGATGCTGAAGCTGAAACTCCAATACTTCGGCCACCTGATGTGAAGAGCTGACTCGTTGGAAAAGACCCTGATGCTGGGAAAGATTGAGGGCAGGAGGAGAAGGGGACGACAGGGGATGAGATGGTTGGATGACATCATGAATTGATGGACATGAGTTTGAGCAAGCTCTGGGAGTTGGTGATGGACAGGGAAGCCTGGTGTGCTGCAGTCCATGGGGTTGCAAAGAGTTGGACACGACTGAGTTACTGAACTGACTGACTGACTTGATTTTTAGTTCTATGTCAGTGTAACTATTGACATGCCAAAGTTTTTGTAAGCTAGTAGGTACTTTTCCAACATACCCTTATACATATATTTTAGTCTCTGCATTAGCTTCCTAAAAAATCAGATCTACATGCGAGTTAGTAATCCTTTTTTCCCATATCCCATTTCTACCACCCCACGACATCCATCCCTCATTTCTCAATCTTTCTCTGTGTTTCTTTTTTCTTTCTTTGAAGGCCAATTGTGTGGCAGCATTGTCTACTCTGAAATAACACTAAAATGTCCTTTCAGTTAAATTATAGCCATTATTGTTCCCTATTATTTGACTTAATCCACTGAGGGAATAGTTTTTAATTTCGTTGCTGGAAATTTCTTCAGCTTCTGATTTCCCCCGGGGACTGCATTAAGCAAGAAAAAAAAAAAAATTAGTCCGTCTCATTTTTCCTCCTAAGATCTCAGTGAGTTTGAGGGCTGATATACATCATTGAAGTTTGCTATTAACATTAAGTTAGTTAATTATGGCAAGCGCATAGTCAACATGCTGTGATGATGAAAGAGAGAAAGAATGGCCCATCAGTCAGCGGAGACTCTCAACGATTTTGCTCTAATCGGGGGATATTGAAATTGATGGGTCTCAGCCCATCAACCAACCCAATATAGCATCTAGCTCTTACTGAGAGACGATGCCTAAAGTTTTAAGGAACCTGAAATCTAAGTGGTCTGAGGGTGGGTTGCATCATGTCACACTTGAACAGAGAATTGTTTCCGTGTCCCACACTTGTCACTAGCACCAGGACAAACTTGGCCGTATTCTCTACACAATATACTCTTTGAGCCTTACTTCTTTCCTAACTGTTCCATCGCTAACAGACATCTTCAGCTTTGTCCTTCAAACTTGTGACTTGACCACCTGAATTACAAGTGGCCCTGATGGTGTATGCTCAATGTCCCAGCCTCTGCCTCCACTACCGGATCACAACACCAGCCAAATCATTTTGCTACAAGCCAGGACACACGGGTGGAAAGCACCCACCTAGCTAGGTGACAAGAAACAGGTGGCAGATCTCCTTCCCTAACTTGATTAATCTGTGGATTGTTAACCCTGAATATCAGCGAAGACCTGGGGGACATTTTACCACTTTAGTATTCTTGTCTGGAAAATCCCATGGACAGAGGAGCCTGGAGGGCTATAGTCCATGGGGTCACAAAGAGTCAGACACCACTGAGTGACTAACATCACATCACATCATGTCAGAGATGGAAACCCACTCTCCTATAGGCCTTGTCTGTGACCAATTCCCTTCTCCTTCCCTCACAGTCTTCCTCCAGTTACTGAATCTTCTTTCGCTTCATTGTACACAAATGGATATATTCAGAGCTTCCCTAATTGTACCAGGAGTCCTGGACTAAACTCAGGGCTGCTGCACAGAGAGATTTATAACCTCAGGTTGGCACTGTGGAAGATCCACCAGGGTCATTGTCCTATCAGAAAAGATTTTCGAGTCTCTCTACCAACCTTCCCTAAGCATTCTTTCTTGTCCTGAAGCTTGTCTTTGTCTTCATCAGCATACATTTTGTCTCCTTAATAAGAGCGCCAGGAGCCCGGAGCACTTAATTTTTCCATCCTGACCTCTTGTGGTGAGAGCTTCCTTTGACTGTGTATCATTTCCTCTGAATGAAACTGAATATTAAAGAAGAACACAGAGAGGTTTTAGACCAAACAGGATGACAGCATTTCATCCACAGAGACAGAGGGTGTTAAAATGTTCTATAGTTGTGCGCTGAGGAAATTTCTTTCTGCTCACACCTTTGTGAAGCCCGGAGCTGTGTCTAACAGGCTTTCTGTGCCACGTTTAGCACATACTTACAGTCTCACAGCTCCTAGAAGGGGATCTAATCTTGTTTCAAAACAAAGTCAGCTGGGTTGACCACCTTATCAGTCTGAACCTGTTAAACTTGATTTCTTTCCCAGCTGCTAGGGATTCAGGTGATGGTTATTTATGTAGAAATTTGGCAGATGTCAGGCGAAGCCAGTGATGCTTGTGTGGAGTCCTGTTTGCGCGAAATGGCAGTAAAAGGGTTCTTCTGTGAGCATTTCCCAGCCTCTTCTCCTAAGATGACCCTATCTGTGGTCTTAGACAGCAAGATGGAGCAATGTCTGAGCAAGAGTGAAATGGTATCACTGACTGTCTCGCTGCAAGCTGAATGCTTCGGGAAGTATTATTTGCATCAATTGTGTCACTGTTCCACAAATTTATGGTGCAAAGATGTTCACAGTCCTCTTGCTTTCTCTATTATGATTTGCCCTAATGCAAAACTTCCCCCCAGGCTTATTGGCAGAAAGCCCCAGGAGTTCACTCTTGAAGTTCACCTGATACTTTGAATAATTGATGGACACGAATTAATCCCCAGGGAGATGTTGGGATAGTGGTGACAGCCCACGATAAGAAGCCAGTTTACCATCCTGCACTACAATTCTTGAGCAAAGACACCCCTGCCCTGTGTTTCCCTTCTAGAGTCGTCTTGCTTCTCTGTCTACTTTGCCGCTGCCCCTTCCTTCTCAGAGACAAGCCCTTATCCTAAGAAGTACTGTCCATAAGCAGCGTTGCCACTTTCCTCATACTGCAGCCCCCCCTCCCCAAAATATACAGGTGGTCTGCTCAAGTGAATTTCTCTTTTTTAAATTTTTCATTTGTTTTTTAAAGACATTTATTTTTGGCTGCACTGGGTCTTCATTGCTGTGTGTGGGCTTTCTCTAGTTATGGTGAGCAGGGGCTACTCTCTAATTGAGGCATGAAGGCTTTTCATTGCAGTGGCTTCTCTTGTTGCAGAGCACAGACTCTGGGGCATGTGGGCTCAGTAGGTGCTGGCTTATTTGCCTGTAGGCACGTGGGATCTTCCCCAACCAGGGATCGAACCAATGTCCCCTGCATTGGTAGGCAGATTCTTTAACCACTGGACCATCAGAGAAGTCCTCCCCTTTTTTTTCCTTTTAAAGACTTTTTTATGTGGACAATTTTTTAAGTCTTTATTGAATTTTATGCTTTGGATTTTGGGGCAGGAGCCATGTGGGATCTTATCTCCCCAACCAGGGACTGAGCCCACAACCCCTACATTGGAGGGCAAAGTCTTAACCACTGGACCACCAGGGAAGTCCCAGATAAATCTTCATTGATAAGACAAGAATAGCCTCCCCTGGAAAGGTTGTAATTTTAAGTACCATTGTCACTGTATAAGCTCCCCAACTAACCCACGTATCCAAAATCCACAATCTTGTGGCAAAAAGTAAGATGCTTCCTTTGTTGTTAAGACCCGAGATTACGATACCGCTGAATGCCACTTGTCAGACTTCAAGACCCCCATAGTTTCTCCCAGGAGGCCCCCTGGGAGCTTGCTTGTAGTAGCATCCAGGAGGGGAGAATTCATTCACTCTGGAGGCCAACTAGAGAGTCAACAGCAGTGGGACCTGTTGGGTCTCCTGCTGGCCTTGAGTCTCAGCTCTGTCCCCTGACATCAGGCCCCAGTGGAGTGCCAGGAGAGGCAGCCAGCCACATGACTCCCTGGGTCTCAGAAGGATACAGCTCTCTGAGTTTGAAGCTATTTCACCTTGGAGGTCTCAGGTGCTGGGAAGGCTGGGTGAGCCCACAAGTTCTGCTCCAAACCAGTACTGTCTGTGGACAGCCTAACCACTCATGCTAAGTCAGCCACCAGCCCAGATCTCCTCCTCTTTTATGGTGCCTTCTCTCAGTGACCCAAATGTTCTGCAGGCTGGCCCTAGGCTGGAGGACCACATATCACAAATACTTCATGTCGTTCATACTCAGAGGGAAGGAGAGAGGGTCTAATACATTTCCCCCAAAGAAGTGGCACTATTTCCTCTTGTTTCTGAATGCAAATAGATGAGGATGGGTGGGTGGGGCGGGAATTATCCCTCCATCTGGCAGTAGCCAACACCCAACCTAATCCACCCCCCTTCACTACCCACAGTTAAGCTCCATTTGTTGCCAAGTCTAAAATGGTCTTTTACACAATGACATATTTAACACGTAGTGACAGCAATACACTTCACTTACACTGGCCATTGTATTTGCTTCATATTGCTGCTGTAACAAATTACCCCAGATTTGGTGGCCTAGAACAGTATCAACTTATTATCTTAAAGTTTTGGAGGTCAGAAGTCCAGAATCAGTTTTGCTGAGCCAGAGTCAAGGTGTTGGCAGGGCTGGTTGCCCAAGAAGCTCTGAGTGGAGGATCATTTCCTTGTCTTTTTAAGCCTGTAGAGGCCACCTACTCTGCTTGGCTAAGGTGCCTTCCTCAAATCACTCCAATTTCTTGCTTCTGTCATCACATCTCCCACTGCTCACTCTGATCTCCTGCCTCCAGAGCTCTTACAAAGAACACTCGAGACTATATCAGGCCCATCTGGATCATAGAAGATAAGCTCTGCTTCTCAAGATCCTCGACTTAATCACTTCTTCAATGGCCCTTTTGCTATACAAGGTCACATATTCAGAGCTCCCAGGAATTAGGGCAATCTTTTGGGCTGTCCATTATTCAGGCTGCCATGCTCATTCTGTTTTTTTTCAGCAAGATTTTTGGATAAATTATCTCATGTAATGCTTAAGACAACCTTGAGAGGCAGGTTATTATTTCTATTTTACAAAAGGCAGGCTGAATCTGAAGTGTCCAATATGGTAGCTATTAGCTACACATGGCTATTGAACCCTTGAAATGTGACCAGTCCAAATTGAAATATACAATAAGGGTAAAATGCATACTCTTAGGTCCATTTGGTCTAATGCATAGTTTCAGTCCAATCTTTCCTTATTGATTTCCTATCTGGATGATCTATCCATTGTTGAAAAGGGGGTATTGAAGTCCTCTCTGTTATTGATTTGTTGTCTATTTCTCCCTCCAGATTTATTAGTATTTGCTTAATATGTTAAGGTGCTCCAATGTTGGGTGAATGTATTAAATATATTTATAATTGTTATATCCTCTTGATGAATTGACCCCTTTATCATCATGCAATGACCTTGTATGTCTCTTGTAGCCAATTTTGACTTATTGTCTATTTTAAGACCCAGATATTTTGTGTTGCTGTTTTTTTGTTTATTTGAACCTCAGGTTCAGATGGTTATATTGATTATACTCCTCTGTTCGTTGCACACTGTCAACATTGGTTAGATTTGTTTTTCAAATCCTGGAACTCAAAGAAGTGTCTTTCATTACTATATTCTTTTTAGAACCTCCACCCTCCCTGACTATTCATTGATTCATAAGATAATCCTATTCACAGAGAGCAAATAACCTGATGTAGAACAAAAGAATTCTTTATTCTCAAATGCTAAATCATAGGATAAGATACTTGAGTGAACTTTGACTCTAAAGGAGATCTTTTATGTGTGTGGTATAAAATGGAAAACTATAATGCAAATTTCTTCTTGCTCTAACAACCAGGCTGACATCTTTTGCTTCTGATAGCTTGTGGACTGAAACAAGTAATATAAATCTGATTCTACTCTATCTCACTTCAACAGCATCCTTTTTTAAAAAATATAAATTTATTTATTTTAATTGGAGGCTAATTACTTTACAATATTATATTGGTTTTGCCATACATCAACATGAATCTGCCATGGGTGTACACATGTTCCCCATCCTGAACCCCCCTCCCACCTCCCTGCCCAACAGCACCCTTAAGTGAGTCTTGAGGAGCAGAAACAGGAGATCCCATTTCTTTTTAGTAGCAACTATATTACTCCTCCCCATTCCCTGGAACTCATACCAATATATTATATACCTTTTAGATAAGCTGGTTTCATTCTTTCTTCCCACAGCAAACAGGAATATAAGCATCCTTTTCTTTGGTGTTGGCATAATCTTAACTTTTCCACAATTATCCTCAGGCAAATAATCTCATTGACTCTTATCAAAAAGAAAAGCCTTAAATTATTTGTTCCAATTTCAAAATAGCCACCATAGTTATATGTGTTCCAGACTAAACAACTTGGTTATTTCATTTAGTTACCAGAAGATATTTTAGTTATCCAAAGCTGTTACCTGAGAAAAATTTTGGCACTGTTTGCATATACACCTGAACCCTACCCAGGCTACAAATGGAAAGACCTTCTATGTAGGCAAGAAGATAAATCAAGCTTCTTAGTTTTCATAATAAAACTTCAGCTTTGTCATCAGCACATCCGATACATACAGTTCCTGAATCTTATATTAACAATGTGGAGGGACTTCCTTGTTGGTCCAGTGGCTAAGACTCTGCACTCCCAGTGCAAGGGGCCCAGGTTCTAGCTCAGGTCAGGCCACTAGATCCCACAGGGTGCACCTAAAGATCCCACATGCTGCAACTAAGACTCAGTGCAGCTGGAATAAATAATTTAAAAAAAAGCAATGTAGAAGATCTATGCTTTAGGTCTAAAGTTACCTGCCATTCCGGAGAAGGCAATGGCACCCCACTCCAGTACTCTTACCTGGAAAATCCCATGGACGGAGGAGCCTGGTGGGCTGCAGTCCATGGGGTCGCTGAGGGTCGGACACAACTGAGCGACTTCACTTTCACTTTTCACTTTCATGCATTGGAGAAGGAAATGGCAACCCACTCCAGTGTTCTTGCCTGGAGAATCCCAGGGACGGGGGAGCCTGGTGGGCTGCCGTCTCTGGGGTCGCACAGAGTCGGACACGACTGAAGCGACTTAGCAGTAGCAGTACCTGCCATTCATTGTCTGTTAATTACCCACCTGAGACAACTGATAATTAAAAAGAGTTTTCTAAGAAGCATACCTAAAAAGAAGTATTTCTCTAGCCTAAATTCTCCTCTGGCCTAAGTTTTATTCTCATGACAGGTTAAAAACTAGTACACTCCTATGATAAACTTCTTTAAACTACTTCTGAGGAAACCTTAACAAATCTATGACTTAACATTTGGTACATATCAAGGATATACTGAGGACTTTCCATATAAAAATGTTCCTATATCACAAATAAAATTGAAGATATTTAAATTTATCATATTAGTTGAATATTTCCATGACAGATAAATTCATTTTAGAATTTGATTATAGGAAATCTTTTTTAAGTTGGTATATTTAATACGTAGTGAAGACTTCCTGTCATTGTATTTCTTTTTTTTTCTTACTCTATTGGGTAATTTGTTTTACACCAAAAACATTTTGAATTGGGGTAGAGGCAATTATTCTTGCCTGGGAAATCCCATGGACAGAGGAGCCTGGCGAGCTACAGTCCATAGGGCCGCAAAGAGTCAGACACGACAGAGCAACTGAGAGAGAGAGAGATCACCAGTTAACAATGATGTGGCAGTTTCAGGTCATCAGTGAAGGGACTCAGCCATACATACACACGTATCCATTCTCCCCCAAGACCCCTCCCATCCAGGCTGGCACCTAACATTGAGCAGAGTCCCATGCATTTTGATTATAGGAAATCCTTTTTAGGTTGGCATATTTAATTTAATATGGAGCAAAGACTTCCTGTCATTATATTTCTCAGAACGGTTTTGGGATCTTGCGGTAGTTTTGCTTAGCCTAAATGTTTATGACACAGCTGTAATCCACATGTTGCTTGGCTTTTATTCTTTTGCCATGGTTTAGTGGTATTCTAGTATCTTAGTCTTTATTATAAATCACTTCAAGTCTTTCAGGCAGTAGATATAAAATCAAAGTAATATGTGGATAAACTATACATAATTTTGATCAGTGTTATCATCACTACTCTAGGAATTTGATAGCTTATAGTTAGAGAGAGAATGAATTGCCATAGGAAAAAAGAAGGCATAGATAGAAACAGAATAAAGGTAACTTTCTGCCCAAGAGGTAGAGCAAGATGAAATAATCTAATCAATAGAGCACACTTATTTTCTAAAGTGGATTTGAATTTACATCCACTCTAGTTACTGAGATCTCCTACTACTGCTTTGGACAAATAGTTAATAACCTCTTAACCAAAAGAGGAAGATACCATCTCCGTGATTGATCTTAATTTAAGAATAATGAAAAATTATGGAGATCTCTAGACATGATTTTTTATAATGGTGTATGTCTGCAGCTTCCTTGCTTGCTTAGGAGGATTTTTTTCTTTTCTCTTGCTTCGTTTTGCTCCGTGGACTTTTGCTAGTTTTGTCATGTCTAAGCACTCTTGAGACCACCAGCACAAATGTGTTTAGCAGAGCCCCTGTCATCAGCCCATCAGTCCTCTGTCCCATCTTCTGTGCCAACCCCTCTACTCTCAGGCTTGTAATTCCCAGTTCAGAGAGAACTGGCCGGATGGTGAGTGTCTCTGATGTCCTTCCACCACTTCAGCTGTGTGGTTGGGCTGTTGCCAGTCAACAAACAAGGTATCAGTCTCAGCTGTTTCAACTGAAGAGATTGATCCTTTTTAAATAAAATCTGTCAGGCTGAATAACATGACTCTTGGGTGCTCTGACAGGGAAGGGTCATGCTAGCAATGAAATATCAGGCCACAATCAGAGAGGAATGTGTATGGTAGCTCTAGACCTCGCCAATTACAGAAAGAGAGCTAGGGGACAAGTTTGGGTGAAAGGATGGCAATAAGGTTAATATTTTTTTCTGGGGGCGGGCGGGCAATGAGCCAACTGATTTTGTAGTATAATTATAATCATATTGTAGAACTGAAAAGATAGCCACAATAATCAAAGTCAGGGTATATTAAGTGACAGTCTGTGGACTGCCTTTACATTTAATGCAGAATTGTGTAGATGTGTGCAAACGTTTGTTTTTCTGGAAAAAGGAGTCATATTTTCATCAAACTTCCAAAGAGGTCAACAATCAAAGAAAAGGTTCAGAAGCTCTTACTGATCTAATCCAATGCCCTCATTTCGTAGAACCCATCCAATCACAACTCGTCAAGCTGCTGTGCTAAAGCAGAGTTGCCAGGTGAGGGATTAGCAGAAATCAATCACAGGAAAGGAGCTTTCCTAACGAGACTTTCTAAATCCTTTAGCTTGTTGCAAGGCTAAAAATACTGGAAAAAGGACCAAAGAGGGGCTGCAACATCTAGAACAGTAAAGACACTGTTTTTCTGCTCTGAATATTTCAGGCGTGATATTTTCCACGATCATTTTCTATGTTCAGGAGTACAATCTCTCCAGAGATAACTGCATCACTTACAGTAGCAGGACCTGCACGTAGGAGGTGCTGACATCAGTTAGCAACACATACCTGGACTCTCGTGAATCTTCCTCTCACCAAGAATACACAGATGACTCGAAACTCTGATCAGTCAACTCCTGGGTTCACTCACGACCAGTAAAAATCACCTTCACGTTTTCTCTGTGCACCCCGTGGACCATAGCTTACCAGGCTCCTCTGTCCGTGGGATTCTCCAGGGAAGAATACTGGGGTGGGTTGTCATACTCTCCTCCGGGGGATCTTCCCAACCCAGGGATCGAACTCTCATCTCTTAGGTCTCCTGCACTGGCAGCTGGATTCTTTACCACTAGCGCCACCTATAAGTCAGACACAACTGAAGTGACTTAGCACGCGTGCCACTTTTTCTCAGCCATTTGTTTCCAAGGTAGCATTGCTCAATCTTGTCATCATCTAGCACGTTTCTGTTTCTGAAAGCTTTTGTTTTATTTTATAATTTTTAAAAGCTTTATATAATTTTTAATCATTGCTCTTTTGTGGTTACTGCAAAATACTGTCTATATTCCTCATGTTGCACACTATACCCTTGAGTTTATCTTATACCCAGTGGTTTGTACGTCCTACACTGCAACTCCCATATTGTCCTTCCTCGCCCCTCCCCACTGGTAAGTGCTAATGTTAGTTGTTCAGTCATGTCTGACTCTTTACATGGACTGTAGCCTGCCAGGCTCCTCTGTCCATGGAGTTCTCCAGGCAAGAATCCTGGTGTGGCTCCTGCATTGGCAGGCAGGTTCTTTACCATCTGAGCCACATGAGAAGCCCCCACTAGTAACCACTAGTTTATTCTCTATATCTGTGGCTCTGCTACTTTTTTTGTTATATTCATTAGTTTATTGTATTTTTTAGATTCCACATATAAGTGATATCATACAGTTTTTGTCTGCAAGCTTCCATTTTAAAGTTCTCCTCCTGGCAACTACTTTATCTACCCATTATTCCCCTTTATCTGTTCATTTGCAACTTTGACCTCTCTACTTCCCTGACCTTTTAATTTCCCCCACACTCTTCACCTCTGTTCCCCTGATTTATCTTTCTTCAACTCTTTTGTCTCATTGCTTTCCCATTCAACCACCTGGCCAGACAGCATTCCTTTACTCATCCAACTGCCCACCTTCTCTGTTTCTGTCTGAGTCCTCTAGAGAATATAGGTCTGTATTCTATGTGCTGTATTCTCTCTATGTAGAATTATATATATAATTAAATATATACAATTCTCTCTATATATATTCTCTGTGTCTAAAGAATGATATATGATTATATAGACAGACAGGTACATTACATAGAATTATGTATCTCATATTTTATATATATATATAGAGAGAGACAGAGACAGAAAGAGATTAAGATTCACTTAAGGAATTGGCCTCTTGCAATGATGGAGGCTGAAAAGTCTAAGATCTGCAGTCCCAAGCCAGAGTGATCAGGAGAGTCAATGGTGCAAGCTTCAGTCTGAATCCAAATTTAAAGGCAGGAGAAAACTGATATTCCAGCTTAAAGACAGTCAAGCAGAGAGAGAATGCTTTCTTACTAAGCCTTTTATTTTATTCAGGCCTTCAGTGAATTGGATGAGGCCCACCCATATAGTTTTATTTTTTAAAGTGTTTTGAAAATGTTATTGAGTTATAATTGGTACACAATAAACTAGATATATTTAAAGTATACAGTTTGAAAAACGTTTATGTATGTCTACACTCATGAAACTGTTGCCACAATCAAAATAACAAACACATCTGTCGCCCCCTAAGTTTTCACTGTACTCCTTTGTAATTCCTCCTTCTAGTCCCTTCCTCCTGCTGCTGCTGCTGCTAAGTCGCTTTAGTTGTGTCCAACTCTGTGCGACCCCATGGACTGCAGCCTACCAGGCCCCTCCATCCATGGGATTTTCCAGGCAAGAGCACTGGAGTGGGGTGCCATTGCCTGTCAATTGCCATGCAACTACTGATCTGCCTTCTGTCACTATAGATTCATTTGGATTTTGTAGAATTTTGAAGAAATAAAATCATATAGCATACTCCTTTTTTCTTGGCTTTTTAAAAATTATCATAATTATGATTCATCACCATCATTGCGTGTGTCAATAGTGAATTCCTTTTTGTTGCTGAGTTGTATTCCATTGTGTAGATATACTACCATTTGTTTGGTCACTCACCTGATGAACATTTGGGTTTGCAATTTGGGGTTATTACAAATAAATCTGCTATATATTACATTTGTGTATATCTTTGTACAGACATATGTTTTCATTTTTCTTCAGTAAGTACCTAGAAATCAATGGCTGGGTCATATGGTAGGTGTATGCTTTTTTTTTTTTTTTAACTTTTAATTTCTTATTGGAGTATAGCCAGTTAACAAGGTTGTGATAGTTTCAGATGAACAGCAAAGGGAACTCAGCCATATGTATATGTATATTTCCATTCTCCCCCAAACTCTCCTCCTATCCAGGCTGCAACATAACATTCAGCAGAGTTCCCTGTGCTATACAGTAGACCCATATTGGTTATCCATTTGAAATATAGCTGTGTCAGTCCCAAACTCCCTAACTATGTAGGTGCATGCTTAATTTTTAAGAGGCCACTATTTTTTAGGGTAGATGTACCATTCTACATTCCCACCAGCAGTGTATGTAGTGAATGAGAATGCCGTTACTCCACCTTCTCCCCAACACTTCGTATGATCAGTCTATAATTTTAGCCATTCTAATGGGTTTGTTGTGGTATCTCACTTGTAATTTTAATTTGTATTTTTTAATGGCTAGTGATATTGAGCACTTTTTCATGTGATTAATTGTCATCTACATATCTTCTTTGCTCAAGTGACTTCTCAAATCTTTTGCCCATTTGAATATTTTAATACAACTTCTTCTTAATATCCTTTTTTTTTCTTTTATGGTTTATATTTTTGGTATTGTATTAAGAAATCTCTGTCTAAAGTCACAAATATTTCCTTCTGGAAGTTTTACAGTTTTTAGCTTTATAGTTACATCTGAAATCCACTCAGAATTTTTTTTTAATTTGGCATAAGGTATGAATCAAACTTTTTTAGCATATAGTTGTCCAGTTGTTACAGAATCACTTGAAAAGACCGTCTTTAACTCCATTGAATTGCTTTTGTCTTTGTTGAAAATCAGTTGGCAATATATGTGTGCATCTGTATCTGACTTCTCTAATTTGTTCCATTGCTGTACTGATCTATCTTTATGCAAATATCTCACCATCTTGATCACAGTATCTTTATAGTAAGTCTTGAGATCAGGTAGTGTTAGGCCAAAATTGAACACAACCTCTCTTTTAACTTGATCTTATACTTTTATTTTTTATCTCGATGAATGGTGGCATCCATTCATGCAGAGCGTCCTATTGGACTTCTTCCTCCACTCCTGCATTTTATCAATTACAAGCACTTCTTTCCACCTTTACTATGGCTATTCTCAGCCACTATCATCTTTTCATTAAATATTAAAACTCAGTCTTTCTGTGAGTGTGTCTGCCTCTCTCTTTCTCCAAATTTTAAAGTTCATAAAGACAGAAATCATATCTACCTTGTCACCGATGTATCCTAAGTTCCTTGCATGGGGCTCAATAAACAAATTCAATGAACAGATTAATTAGTTAACTTATCACCTAGATTCTTCAACACATGCAAACCAATCTTTTAATGGGTTTTCTCTAGTCTTGGCCCAAATAATCCATTCTCCACCATTCGCTGGAATAATTTTTTAAGCAACTGTGATAAAGTTCATTTCCTTGTAGACCTCTTCAATGGTCCCTCATTTCCCTCAATATCATTTCCAAGTTCCTTAAATTGATTCCCACCTCCCTCCCTAACCTGGTCATACCTCGTTCTCTGGCCCCACCTCTCCTCATACCCATCCCTAACATTATGTTGTATGCTCTCTCTCACCTTTTGATCTTAGTGGTGCTGTTTTCCTACTTGGCACAATGTTTTACCCTCCTCTTTCCTCTTCCCTTCCATCAGGCTACTTCCTGGTCACCTTTCATACTTAAGTTGTGGTGTTATCCCTGACTCCAGGCCACATGGGTTCAATTTTTTTCCTATTTGCTCCCAGACCACCAGGTATCTCCACTTATCCATACCCACAGGAGGCTCTGTGAAAACAGAGAATGTGACTATTTTGTTAATCATGTATTCCCAGCATCTAGTATAGTACCTGGCACAAAGTGGGTGCTTGATAAATACTTGTTGAATAAATGTTGCATACCCTGACCTACATAATTTAAACTTGAGTGATTTTGAAAACAAGATTAACCTTGTTTCAAATGCATTGTTCCATACTAACAGATTTAAAACTCTTTAGAACAGTCAAACTTAATACCTTCAAGAAAGGTTTCATTTTGATATATATGGATGACTTTCAAAGAAATCAAAGTCTAAATCAGTGCTTCTTAAATTTAGTGTGCATGGAAATCATTTGCAGACTTTGTTAGGAATTCCAGATTCCTGAATCCTATTCTGAGTTTCCAGTTCAATATAACTTGAAATGGAACAAGGATACTATAACATTTTTAATTAATTTATTTTTTATTGAAGGATAATTGCTTTACAGAATTTTGCTGTTTTCTGTCAAACCTCAACATGAATCAGCCATCAGTTCAGTTCAGTTCAGTCGTGTCCGACTCTGTGACCCCACGGACTGCAGCATGCAAGGCCTCCCTGTCCATCATCAACTCCTGGAGTCAGCCATAGGTATACGTATATCCCCTCCCTTTTGAAACTCCCTCCCATCTCCCTCTCCATCCCACCCCTCTAGGTTGATACAGAGCCCCTGTTTGAGTTTTCTGAGCCATACAGCAAATTCCCGTTGGCTATCTATTTCACATATGGTAATGTAAGTTTACATGTTACTCTTTCCATACATCTTACCCCCTCCTCCCCTCTCCCCATGTCCATAAGTCTATTCTCTATGTCTGTTTCTCCATTGTTTCCCTGTAAATAAATTTTTCAGTACCATTTTTCTAGGTTCCATATATATGTGTTAGAAAACAGTATTTCTCTTTCTCTTTCTGACTCACTTCACTCTGTATGATAGGTTCTAGTTTAATCCACCTCATTAGAACTGACTCAAATGTGTTCCTTTTTTGTAGCTGAGTAATATTCCATTGTATATATATATACCACAACTTCTTTATCCATTCATCTGTTGCTGGACATCTAGGTTGCTTCCATATTCTAGCTATTGTAAATAGTGCTGCAATGAACAATGGGATACGTGTGTCTCTTTCAATTTTGGTTTCCTCAGGGTATATGCCTAGAAGTGGGATTGCTGGGTCATATGATGGTTTTATTCCTTGTTTTTTAAGAAATCTCCATACCATCTTCCATAGTGGCTATATCAATTTATATTCCCACCAACAGTACAAGAGCGTTCCCTTTTCTCCACACCCTTTTCAGCATTTATTGTTAGTAGACTTTTTGATGAGGGCCATTCTGACTGGTGTGAGGTGATGTCTCATTGTAGTTTTGATTTGCATTTCTCTAATAATGAGCAATGTTGAGCATCTTTTCATGTGTTTGTTAGCCATCTGTATATCTTCTTTGGAGAAATGTCTCTTTAGGTCTTTTTCCCACTTTTTGATTGGGTTGTTTGTTTTTCTGGTATTGAGTTGTATGAGCTGCTTATATATTTTGGAAATTAATCCTTTGTCAGTTATCTCATTTGCTATTATTTTCTCCCATTCTGAGGGTTTTCTTTTCACCTTGCTTGTAGTTTACTTTGCTGTGCAAAAGCCTTCAAGTTTAATCAGGTCCCACTTGTTTATTTTTGTTTTTATTTCTATTACTCTAGCAGGTGGGTCATAGAGGATCTTGCTTTGATTTATGTCATCGAGTGTTCTGCCTATGTTTTCCTCTAAGCATTTTATAGTTTCTGGTCTTACATGTAGCTCTTTAATCCATTTTGAGTTTATCTTTGTGTATGGTGTTAGGAAGTGTTCTAATTTCATTCTTTTACATGTAGCTGTCCAGTTTTCCCAGCACCATTTATTGAAGAGGCTGTCTTTGCCCCATTGTATATTCTTGCCTCCTTTGTCAAAAATAAGGTACCCATAGGTGCATGGGTTTGTTTTTGGGCTTTATATCTGGTTTCATTGGTCTATATTTCTGTTTTTGTGCCAATACCAATATTGTCTTGATGACGTAGCTTTGTAGTATAAGCTGAAGTCAGGAAGCTTGATTCCTCCAGCTCCATTCTTCTTTCTCAAGACTGCTTTGGCTATTCGGGGTCTTTTGTGTTTCCATATGAATTGTGAAATTTTTTGTTTTAGTTCTGTGAAAAATGCCATTGGTAATTTGATAGGGATCACATTGAATCTGTAGATTGCATCTAGTAGTATAGTCATTTTCACAATATTGATTCTTCTTACCCAGGAACATGGAATATCTCTCCATCTGTTTATGTCATCTTTGATTTCTTTCATCAGCATCTTATAATTTTCTGGGTACAGTTCTTTTGTCTCCTTAGGTAAGTTTATTCCTAGATATTTAATTCTTTTTGTTGCAATGGTGAATGGGATTGATTCCTTAATTGCTCTTTCTGAGTTTTCATTGTTAGTATATAGAAATGCAAGTGTATTGATTTTGTATCCTGCAACTTTGCTAAATTCACTGATTAGCTCTAGTAATTTTCTGATACTATCTTTAGGGTTTTCTATATACAGTATCATGTCATCTGCAAATAGAGTTTTACTTCTTCTTTTCTGATCTGGATTCTTTTTATTTCTTTTTCTTCTCTGATTGCTGTAGCTAGGACTTCCAGAACTATGTTGAATAATAGTGGTGAAAGTGGACACCCTTGGCTTGTAAGGATCCTATAATTTTAATAAGCATTGTATTAATCAAGGTAGCCTATCTGCCATAACAAATAACCTCCAAACCTCAGATGGTTAACATGATAAAAGATTTATTTCTTGTTCATATCCCAAATCCAAATGGATTAGCAGATTTCCACACAGAGTTTCAGGAATCCAGACTATGTACATTTTGTGGTTCTGTCACCTTCCACTCTGTGGAAAACCCTGTATCCAGCAAAGAAATGAAGGAAGATGAAGAATGTGGTGTATATAGTACATGAGAGGTTTGAGAGTTTTTACAGGTTGTCATAGCAGTGACCATATAAGTCCAGAGCTAAATTCAATCAAGAGGTCTCCCCTAACTGTACATTGAGAATTTGAATGTGGTCTCGTAGTATGTTTATGTAGAAAAGTAAGGGCATGGTGGATATTAGCAAGCCCTAGCATTCCATCTCTGGTTCCCTTTGCTTCAGATGCACTAATCTCTGGGTAATAGTCAGGAAAAACCCAGCTATGTGGCAAAACTCAGTTCATTTCTTAGGAATTCTAAACATGATCGTTCATAGCATAGTGTGTTTTCCCAAGACTTGATTGTTTAATATCTTTGTAATTTCTCTTTAATTCTTGTTTAAAGTCATATAATATGTCAGAGGGATCAGATCCATAATTTTATTGCCCTAGAGCAAATAGTTGTTTTGTAGCTTCTGTCAACTACTGACTGTTTGTCATAAGAATTGTTTCAATGACTCGTCCTTTCTCACAGCTTCTGTTAAAGCAGTTCCTTGTAAGTTTTAGCTCTTCACATCAATTCTTTCCATGGAGCAGGGAAAGGAGGAGATTGCGACCAGACAAGGCATTTTAGCACTTCAGAAAAAAACTTTTAGTAATTAATTCTATTTCTAGATCTCTCTTTGCTTGAGTGCCTTTACATCTTTGCATTTTATTTTCTTTTATGTGAGACCTCACTCCATGTTATAACCATTTGATTGATATTTTATTTTGCACATAAATGATTTTCCTTAGTAACTTCTTAGCAACTGACAACTTTCAGAAACTGCTTTCTTAAGTGAACTGCTTTCTGAGGAAGATTGCATAAGAAAGTAGTTTGTAAAGATTATATGTTGTAAAAGTCCTAATAAAAATGATTGTGTGCAAATATTTTTGCCTTTAGAATTCACATGTGGAAGAGCATTTTAATACCAAAAAATGCAAATGGCTTAAAGGAGATTTTAAACTTTTTTCATGACTCAAGGACTGCAAAAATTATTTGCATGATTTGATGAGGGGCAGGGTAGCAAAGAAAATATTACTTCAACTCTAAACATACAGAGTCCATCTTCACCTTCATTTTCTGCCTTGTGGAAAGACAGCTATAGACTAAGTCTAGGGAATAATTATGCTGAGATGCCAAGAGATCATTGAGGGGAGAAGGGAGAAAATTGGAAAGCTTCTAGATGAGTTTCATCAGCTCATTGCATGGTCAGATTCTCAAATTCCCCTTTTTCTTTTCTTTTTTTTTTAAATTGAAATACATAGGCTTCCCAGGTGGCTCAGTAGTAAAGAATCTGCCTGCAATGCAGGAGACGCAGGTTTGATCCCTAGGTCAGGATGATTCCCTGGAGGAGGAAATGGCAACCCACTCCAGTATTCTTGCCTGGAGAATCCCTTGGACGGAGGAGGCTGCTGGGCTACAGTCCATGGGATCGCAAAGAGTCAGACATGACTGAGCATGAGCAAACACAAAACATAGTTGATTTACAATGCTTTGGGTACACAGCAAACTGATCCAGTTACAGATTGATGTTCTTTTTCAGCTTCTTTCCCCTATTAGTTATTACAAGGTATTGAATATAGGTCCCTATACTCTACAATAGGTCCTTGTTATCTGTTTTATATATAGTAGTGTGTATCCCAAATTCCCAATTTACCTCTCCCCCCTCAAAAATTTTCTTTTTCTAATCTTGGGTAACTTGGACTACATCACTCCTCAACTCCCTGACTCAGTTTTCCCACTTTACAAGCCAGAATGTCCTTCATTAATTTACAAACTTGAGAATCAAAGATAGAGGAATTGCACCAAATCTGAAAATCACTTTGAATTCTGTCTTTAAAAAATAATGAAATGAAAGACTGATGAAAATAGTGTTGGCCAAATGGGGTTCTGTCTCCATTTATTAAAATCATTCTGACTCTCAGACCTTTCTCAGCCCCCTTCCAAACAAGCAAATGTTAGCTCTTCTAATGCAATCTAAAGTTCAGAGGATAAGCAGGTGGAACACATCTGGGACTCGGTGGCAAAGGCTCTGTACACATTTCTAGGAATGAAATTCCCTTAAGCCCTGGAGAAGGCTAACAGCCTGGTGAGCTATGGCTTTTCTCTCCCACTGCTGGGCTTACTCTCTTACTACTGTTCTAAACGTTGCAGAAGAAAGTTTTGATAGTGTTTCAGGTTAATATTTCCTAGGCTCTACTTTTTGAGCCTGGGTGCTGGGGGTGGGGGGAAGGTGGGGTTGGTGTTCCAATTCTAGCTGTGTAGAGTGGCTTCTGGAGAGAGTTCATCAGGATGGTGGAAGTGTCCCTGACCTATGAGGTCCTACTCCCTTATCCTTGGCTTCCCTAATGGCTCAGCGGGTAAAGAATCTGCCTGCAATGCAGGAGACACAGGAGATGTGGGTTCGATCCCTGGGTCAGGAAGATCCCCTGGAGAAGGAAATGGCAACCCACTCCAGTATTCTTGCCTGAAGGATCCCATGGACAGGAGCCTGGCAGCCTATAGTCCATGGGGTAACTAAGAGTCTGACATGACTTAGCACACATACTGACTGACTGACCCCCTTGTCCACCACTGAGATCCTGAGGTCTTGGAACTTACCTTCTTTCTGCCTTGGTTGGTGCTATCAGCACTATAGTTGTACAAAGGGGTGGCCAGGGGATAACAAATTATTGAGCTTTTTATGGGAAGAATATCCCTATGGCTTATATGCCTGGCAATTCATATCTCTATGCTTAGATTACTTTTATATCAATAGAAAAGATTAGGATTACTTTTATGTCAAATATAAAAAGAGGCTAATATTGGTGCAGTATCTCATATTAACTTGAGGGCTTATTTAAGAGTTGCTAATAAAAGTTCATTGGAATTAGCATAATTATAGCCTCTCTTAAAATCTGTTCAGTTGAAATTTTTTTAAATTTTCTTTTACATGATTTTGGAATGCTGAAAGCAATACAAATTTATTATAATTCAATTCTGGAGGTTAGAAATCCAAAATGGGTCTGGGCTAAAAAAAATCAAGTGTCAACAGGGCTGCATTGCTTTCTGGAGGCTCTAAGAGAGAATCTATTTCCTGACCTGTTCCAGCTTCTACAGGCTACTGTATCTCTCAGCTCATGACCCCTTGTTCCATCTTCAAAGTCAGCAAGGATGGGTCAAATACTTCAGCACTGCCATTTCTCTTGGTCTTTTGCCTTCTCTTCTATTTTTAAGACTTGTGATTACAGGTCTGATGATTACATTCAGCACACCCAGAAATCTACTTATGTTTTTCTTTTGCATTAAAATGTTTCAGTTCAGTTCAGTTCAGTCACTCAGTCGTGTCCAACTCTTTGCAAACCCATAAATCGCAGCACACCTTAATTATTATAAAATACACCCAACTTAAAATATACCATCTTAACTATTTTTAAGCATCTAGTTCATTAGTGTTAAATATATTCACATTGTTGAGCCTCTTCTTGTGTTAAAAAGGAAATTCGATTACCCTAAAATACAACTTGGATATTTAGAAGACCCTTATAATAATTCTTGGCTTAAAAAGGAAATCAATGCCAAAATTACAAAAGATTGAGAAATGAATGGGCACAGCAGCCCTATGTATCAAAACCTGTGAAGTATCACCAAAGAAACTTTATAGCCTTAAATACATTTATTAAAAAATAAAAAAGGCAAAAAAAAATGAACTAGTAATTCATCACAAGAACGTTTCAAAAAACTATAAAAGGGGAAGTATAAAAATTAAAGCAGAAATTGATGAAAAAATATAAATATGGTGGACTTGATCAATATAAACAAAAACGGATTATTTTTTAAAGAAGAGTAAAATAAACATCTTTGGCAATTCTTACAAAGATAAATGAGAAAGAATAAAAATAATAAACCTTAGAAAAAAGAATGCAAATACACTAAACGTCCGGCAGTAATTTCTTAAATTACAAAATATTATGTAAATTTCATGCCATTGTGTTTGAAAATATAGGTGAAATGGATGGTTTTCTAGAAAAAAATAAATTTATATATTAATTTAAGGAGAAATAAGAGAGAACTGACAATTCAGTAACTATAAAAGTGAATAAATAATCAAAGATCTATCCTTTAAAAGGCTCAATTCCAGACAATTTAAAGACAAGTTCTCTAAATTTTGAGACCCAAACTTTGAAGAAACAGATAACTGTTTTTTAAATTTATTTTATTGAAGTATAGTTGATTTACAGTACTGTGTTCATTTCTGCTATACAGCCAAGTGATTCAGGTATCCATAAATACATACACCTTCTTTTTCATATTCTTCTCCATTTTGGTTTATCACAGGAACTCCACAGTTCCTTGTGTTACGGAGTACGGCCTCGTTGTTTATTCATTCTCTATATAACAGTTGCATCTACTAATCACAAACTCCCAATCCACCCTTCTCTCACCCTTCGTCCATCTGGGCAACCGCAGATTGGTTCTGTACGTCTATAAGTCTGTTCCTGTTTCACAGATAAGTTCATTTGTATCACATTTTTGATTCCACATATAAGTGATATCGTATGATATTTGTCTTGCTCTTTCTGACTGCCTTCACTTAGTATGATCATCTCTAGTTCCACCCATATTGCTACAAATGGCAATATTTCATTCTTTTTTATGAATGAGTTTCCGTGGTGGCTCAGACGATAAAAGCGTCTGCCTGCAATGCAAGAGACCCAAGTTCGATCCCTGAGTCAGGAAGATCCCCTAGAGAAGGAAATGGAGACCCACTCCAATACTCTTAACTGGAAAATTCCATGGATGGAGGAGCCTGGTGGGCTACAGTCCATGGGGTCGCCAACAGTCGGCCACGACTGGGAGACTGAACGATTTCACTCTCACTTTTCATGGCTGAGTAGTATATGCACCACATCTTCTTTATGCATTCCTCTGTGGATGGACATTTAGGTTGTCTCCATGTCTTGGCTACTGTAAACAGTGCGGCCGAACATGGCATGCATGTATCTTTTTGAATTATAGTTTTGTCCAGATATGTGCCCAGGTGTGGGATTCCTGGAGCATATGGCAACTCTATTTTTAGTTTTTTGAGGAAACACCATACTGTTTTCCATAGTGGCTGCACCAATTTACATTTCTACCGACAATGTAGGAGTGTTCCTTTTTCTCCACATCCTCTCCAGCATTTGAAAGCGAAAGTGAAAGTAGTTCAGCCATGTCCGACTTGTTGCCACCCCATGGACTATACAGTCCATGGAATTCTCTAGGCCAGAATACTGGAGTGGGTAGCCTTTCCCTTCTCTAGGGGACCTTCCCAACCCAGGGATCGAACCCAGGTCTCCTGCATTGCAGGTGGATTCTTTACTAGCTGAGCCACAAGGGAAGTCTCCAGCATTTATTACAACACAAACAGTGCTGGTGGTTGAATAGTATATTGTTGTTCGGAATACTACCAATTTAACTCTAATATCCTTTAGGTTGTCATCAACCTTTTGCTGTTTCAAGCAACATTATTACAAGGACCCTTGAATATGTGCAAATAAACAGTATAAATTCTTTTAAGGAGAATTTCTGGGTCATAAGCTATGTGCATTTTAAGTTGCTAGAAAGTTCCTTTTCTTCCCAACACAGTTACATATAAAATCTATTTTCAGTATAATAAGCATATAAATATTGTTCTCTGCTGAGCCAAGAGTTGTGCCAAAATTAAATTTATTTTCTTGGGCAAATTTTTGCTTTACCTGGAGTTAAAAATACACTCGTTTTTCATTTGCTTAATATTCTTTGAAGGTAGAGTTAAGCTTTCCTGTAGACTCACAGAGAAATGGCAAATGCCACCGCGAAGAATTTTCTTCATAGTCAAACTTGTCAGGAAATTGATCCATTCTAATTTTTATTTCCTGGAAATATTCTTCTTGGTACCACTTCCTTCCTGCTCCGATTGGGACCCTCTCTGGTTTAATTTCTCCAGATAATAAATTTCTTATCTGCTGTAGGAGTGGGTGAGAGTAAGTGTCCTGGATTTGAAGTAGAAGTGGGGATATATGTGTTTCTAGACAGCCTTCTGTGGTCCATGTGATCAGATAGACTAGTTTTCTGTGATTATGGTTTCAGTGTGTCTGTCCTCTGATGCCCTCTTGCAACACCTACCATCTTACTTGGATTTATCTTACTTTGGACGTGGGGTATCTCTTCATGGCTGCTCCAACAAAGCGCAGCCGCTGCTCTTTACCTTGGATGAGGGGTATCTCCTCACGGCTGCCCCTCCTGACCTTGAACGTGGAGTAGCTCCTCTCGGCCCTCCCACGCCCGCGCAGCCTCCACTCCTTGGATGTGGGGTTGCTCCTCTCGGCCACCACTTCAGGATTCTTGCCTTGAGAACCCCATGAACAGTATGAAAAGCAAAATGATATGATACTGAAAGAGGAACTCCCCAGGTCGGTAGGTGCCCAATATGCTACTGGAGGTCAGTAGAGAAATAACTCTAGAAAAAATGAAGAGACGGGCCAAAGCAAAACAACACCCAGTTGTGGATGTGACTGGTGATAGAAGCAAGGTCCGATGCTGTAAAGAGCAATATTGCATAGGAACCTGGAATGTTAGGTCCATGAATCAAGGCGTCAAACAGGAGATGGCAAGAGTGTACGCTGACATTCTAGGAATCAGCGCACTAAAATGACTGGAATGGGTGAATTTAACTCAGATGACCATTATATCTACTACTGTGGTGGTCCCGTAGAAGAAATGGAGTAACCATGATGGTCAACAAAAGAGTCCAAAATGCAGTATTTGGATGCAATCTCAAGAACGACAGAATGATCTCTGTTCATTTCTAAGGCAAACCATTCAATATCACAGTAATTGCCTATGTAACAGCCACAGTAACAGTCTATGCCCCAACCAGTAACACTGAAGAAGCTGAAGTTGAACGGCTCCATGAACACCTACAAGGCCTTCTTGAACTAACACCCAAAAAAGATGTCCTTTTCATTATAGGGGACTGGAATGCAAAAGTAGGAAGTCAAGAAACACCTGGGGTAACAGGCAAATTTGGCCTTGGAATACAGAATGAAGCAGGGCAAAGGCTAACAGAGTTTTGCCAAGAGAATGCACTGGTCATAGCAAACACCCTCTTCCAACAACACAAGAGAAGACTCTACACATGGACATCACCAGATGGTCAACACTGAAATCAGATTGATTATATTGTTTGCAGCCAAAGATGTAGAAGCTCTATACAGTCAGCAAAAACAAGACCAGGAGCTGACTATGGCTCAGATCATGAACTCCTTATTGCCAAATTCAGACTTAAATTGAAGACAGTTATGACAAGAGAACATAATGGTTCCAGAGGATGTGCTTGTTCCCTTTAGTCTTGTTCACTTGTTTGAATTCATTTTCATACACTCAGTGGCTACCACAGAGCAGGGACTCCATATTTGTTGAACTGAAGCCTCTTCTCTACTATATTATATGATGAGGCTGAGGCTAAATCTTACAAAAATACTTGATTTTAAGGGAAATTACACCAGAGAGGCTGGTAAAAGTCACTGCAGTCATCAAACTAATAACAAGTGATTCAAACACAGTATTTTCTTTAGCAATTTTAAAAAGACTTCACCATTTAGTTGAATTCATTCAAACTTGTTACCTTTGGGGAGCAATTGCACTCATCTCACACGCTAGTAAAGTAATGCTCAAAATTCTCCAAGCCAGACTTCAGCAATACGTGAACCATGAACTTCCAGATGTTCAAGCTGGTTTTAGAAAAGGCAGAGGAACCAGAGACCAAATTGCCAACATCCACTGGATCATCGAAAAAGCAAGAGAGTTCCAGAAAAACATCTATTTCTGCTGTATTGACTATGCCAAAGCCTTTGACTGTGTGGATCCCAATAAACTATGGAAAATTCTGAAAGAGATGGGAATACCAGACCACCTGACCTGCCTCTTGAGAAACCTATATGCAGGTCAGGAAGCAACAGTTAGAACTGGACATGGAACAAGAGACTGGTTTAAAATAGGAAAAGGAGTACGTCAAGGCTGTATATTGTCACCCTGCTTATTTAACTTCTATGCAGAGTACATCATGAGAAACGCTGGGCTGGAAGAAGCACAAGCTGGAATCAGGATTGCCAGGAGAAATATCAATCACCTTAGATATGCAGATGACACCACCCTTATGGTAGAAAGTGAAGAGGAACTAAAAAGCCTCTTGATGAGAGTGAAAGAGGAGATTGACAAAGTTGGCTTAAAGCTCAACATTCAGAAAACGAAGATCATGGCATCTGGTCCCATCACTTCATGGCAAATAGATTGGGAAACAGTGGAAGCTGTGTCAGACTTTACTTTTTTGGTCTCCGAAATCACTGCAGATGGTGATTGCAGCCATGAAATTAAAGATGCTTACTCCTTGGAAGGAAAGTTATGACCAACCTAGATAGCATATTGAAAAGCAGAGACCTTACTTTGCCAACAAAGGTTCGTCTAGTCAAGGCTATGGTCTTTCCAGTGGTCATGTATGGATGTGAGAGTTGGACTGTGAAGAAAGCTGAGTGCCGAAGAATTGATGCTTTTGAACTGTGATGTTGGAGAAGACTCTTGAGAGTCCCTTGGACTGCAAGGAGATCCAACCAGTCCATTCTGAATGAGATCAGCCCTGGGTGTTCATTGGAAGGACTGATGCTAAAGCTGAAACTCCAATACTTAGGCCACCTCATGCGAAGAGTTGACTCATTGGAAAAGACTCTGATGCTGGGAGGGATTGGAGGCAGGTGGAGAAGGGGACGACAGAGGATGAGATGGCTGGATGGCATCACTGACTCGATGGACATGAGTCTGAGTGAACTCCAGAGTTGGTGATGAACAGGGAGGCCTGGTGTGCTGCAATTCATGGGGTCGCCAAGAGTCGGACATGACTGTTCGACTGAACTGAGACAGCCTTCTACATTATCTTCCTGTGTTTATCCCTTTGCCTCACCTCTGCTTCCATAGAGCCTGGTGCTTGCAATTCTTGAGTTTCCTATACTTTGCAAAATCATTTCTCATTCGTCATGCAATTTTCCATCTTGACAGGGTGTGACATAAGGTTATACATGACAAGAGGGAGTTTATGCTTCTGTTCACAGCTCTCATTCTTGTTTTGGGGGTGATTTTGGAGAGGAGAAAGGAGGTATATTTACTTAAAGTCCCAAGAAGAAACACATGGCATACTAAACATTATAGTTTGGAGAATATTCAGTGTAGACATATAGGCTTTTTACAAAGGTATGTGCTAGATGTGTGAACCATGGGGTATACAACATACCAGAGGCTATCGCAGAGCTGTTATCACTCCAGCTCCCAGCCTAAGAGGGATTATAGGGAAAGTTAGCCAGGATCCAGAACGGAGAGTTAAACATGCTAGTGTGGACTTCCTGGGTGGTCCAGTGGTTAAGAATCTGCCTTGCAGTGCAAGAAACACTGGTTCAATCCCTGATCTGGAAGCTCCCACAGGCAGCAGGGGCAACTGAGTCCAAGGGCCGCAACTAATGAAGGCATGCTCTGGAGCCCCACTACTGAACCCTTGTGCCCTGGAGCCTGTGCTCCACCGCAAGAGAAGCCACCATGGTGAGAAGCCTGTGCATTGCTCTAGGGAGTAGCTCCCACTCACTGCAACTAGAGAAAGCCCGTGCACAGTAACACAGACCTGCTGCTGTTAAGTCGCTTCAGTCGTGTCCGATTCTGTGCGACCCCATAGACGGCAGCCCACCAGGCTCCCCTGTCCCTGGGATTCTCCAGGCAAGTATACTGGAGTGGGTTGCCATTTCCTTCTCCAATGCATGAAAGTGAAAAGTGAAAGTGAAGTTGCTCAGTGGTATCTGACCCTCAGCGACCCCATGGACTTCGGCCTACCAGGGTCCTCCGACAATGGGATATTCCAGGCAAGAGTACTGGAGTGGGGTGCCATTGCCTTTCCAACAAAGACCTAGGACAACCTAAAAGAAAAAAAAGAGGCTAGTGAAGACAATTTGATGTGCCTGATGCACCATAAGGCCAAACAAACGTAAATGGCAGGATTTGGAGCAGAGAAATTTTTATCATGGGGCCAAGCAAGAAGACAGGTGGTTCATGTACCTACCGCTAAACCTTGAACTCCCCCAAGGATTTCCCAGGTGGGGGAAGCAGGTTTCAAGGTATGTGACCAGCTCCTGCACAATTCTTTGATTGGTTGATGGTAAGGTAACAGAGTGGTGTGACAGGGGTTAACATTATCAATCCTTGGGGTTTGATTCCTGGGTCAGGAAGATCCCCTGGAGGAGGGCATGGCAACCCACTCCAGTATTCTTGCCTGGAGAATTCCATGGGCAGAGGAGCCTGGTGGGCTACAGTCCGTAGGGTTGTAAGAGTCGGACACGACTGAAGTGACTAACACACACACACACAGGCTCCAGGAGGTCTGGGGGTTGTGTGCTCATGGTCACCAAGTAGTTAATATCTTCCATTTGCTGCGGAGTTTTCACATCTGTAAAACAACTCAGGGAATGTGCATTAGTTACTGTTATCTAGGCACTTTAGAGAGAAACTAAAGCAAAATATGAGGGAAGGGCCTGCCCTGGGAAGGCCCCATAGGGCCTTGCTCAGTTACAGAGGAAGCCATCTTAAGAGACCAAGCAGTGGCCTTTGGTTGAGGTCGCCACATACAGAGGAAAACAAGGACCTTGTTCATCTTTCCTCCTTCTCATCTCCTGGGCGTGGAGGAAGGGCACTCCCCTCGGGTGGAGCTCAGCCAGGAGCCTGGTCAGTGAGCCCACACTGATGGCTCCCTACATGCATATCAACCGCCTTGAGGCAGAACGGAGGGTAGAGAGAGGAAGAGAGGGCCTGGAGGGGCAGACAAGTAATCGGGCACAGGGGTAGGAATGCCTTCTGCAACTATTTTACAACTTTGCAAGTTTGATCTCTTGGCTTTAAAGGCTATCTTTGTTTTTTGACCCCTAAATTGATGTTACGTGGCCTAAATTTGTATCTCAAATCTTAGACTTTAAAATCTAGTTCCAGCTGCCTATTTAGCAACTTCACTTGTATGTCTGACTGACATCTCAAACATAACATAGAAACAGAATTTTTGATTTTCACCTCCAGATGTGGGCCTCTCCAGTCTTTCCTGAATTAGCACTGCCAGTCTCCTAATTCGGAGAAGGCAATGGCACCCCACTCCAGTACTCTTGCCTGGAAAATCCCATGGACAGAAGAGCCTGGTAGGCTGCAGTCCATGGGGTCGCTAAGAGTCGGACACGACTGAGCAACTTCACTTTCACTTTTCACTTTCATGCACTGGAGAAGGAAATGGCAACCCACTCCAGTACTCTTGCCTGGAGAATCCCAGGGACGGGGGAGCCTGGTGGGCTGCCGTCTATAGACACGCAGAGTCGTACACGACTGAAGAGACTTAGCAGCAGCAGCAGCAGCCTCCTAATTGTTCACATCAAAAACCTGAGCCACCATTGACTCTTCTCTTCCTCTCACTCTTTACTTACAATACTGTTGAGTCAAAGTACCTTGAATCACACCGCTTCTCTCAATATCTGCTGCCCTCCTCCTAACCTAGGCCCCCATCATCTACTGTCCCAGTTACTAATTTAATGATCTTTTTTCTTTGCCCACACTGCATGGCATGTGGGACCTCAGCTTCCCCCACGCAGGGATTGAACCCACACCCCCTCCTGCATTGGAAGCTCCGAATCTCAACCACTGGACGACCAGGGAAGTCCCCCAGTTATTTTAAATAGCTTCTAATTGGTTTCCCTGTTTAACTATTGTTCTATGATTTATCCTTCATACAGCAGCCAGAGTAATTTTAACTGAAAACATAAGCTAGATAACAATCCCACACTGAAAATGCTTTCCAGTAACTCAAGAGTAACTCTTGGGTGAAATTCTTGATTTCAAGAATGAAATTATAACTGCTGATCATGTTTTACAGGCTTTGGTCTGGCTCTCCAACTCCTTATGTTCATTCAAATGTGGACTTACACTCATGCTATTTTTGTAATTGACCCCTGAGAACAGCCCTCAAACAGTGACTGTTGGGAGTTCAGTTCAGTTGCTCAGTCGTGTCCAACTCTTTGCAACCCCGTGAACTGCAGCATCAACTCCCAGAGCTTGCTAAAGCTCATGTCCATCGAGCTAGTGATGCCATCCAGCCATCTCATCCTCTGTTGTCCCCTTCTCCTCCCACTTTCAATCTTTCCCAGCATCAGGGTCTTTTTCAATGAGTCAGTTCTTCGCATCTGGCCAAAGTATTGGGTGACTGTAGGGAACTGGTGCATAAATACTGGAGAAGAGTAGACTATTTAGTCCAGAACATGACTGTGTGATTTCAGGACAGGCCACCACAAAATATACTGCATTGGTATATTGATTTTTTTTTTTGAGCTGTAGGTACTTGAAAAACAGCAAATGCAAGGACAGGTTTCTGTGAACTTTGCTTATCTGCCTAAAGACAGATCCTCCAAAAGAAACTCAAGTGTCATAAATTCCTTCCCCAAGCGTCTTATCAATGGGGAAAGACTGACTCATCTCAGGAGATGAAGCTAGAAGTCAACACCACCTGCAGACAAATGTGTCACAAACTACCACATGTAGTCTTCTAAGGATCCTCTTACCTTTCCTAAAAATCATTTACCCTCCTCTTGCCCTGTTAAGATGGTTCAGTTCAGTTCAGTCGTTCAGTCATGTCCGACTCTTGGCGACCCCATGAATCGCAGCACGTCAGGCCTCCCTGTCCATCACCAACTCCCGGAGTTCACTCAGACTCACGTCCATCGAGTCAGTGATGCCATCCAGCCATCTCATCCTCTGTCATCCCCTTCTCCTCCTGCCCCCAATCCCTCCCAGCATCAGAGTCTTTTCCAATGAGTCAACTCTTCGTATGAGGTGGCCAAAGTACTGGAGTTTCAGCTTTAGCATCATTCCTTCCAAAGAAATCCCAGGGCTGATCTCCTTCAGAATGGACTGGTTGGATCTCCTTGCAGTCCAAGGGACTCTCAAGAGTCTTCTCCAACACCACAGTTCAAAAGCATCAATTCTTCGGCGCTCAGCCTTCTTCACAGTCCAACTCTCACATCCATACATGACCACAGGAAAAACCATAGCCTTGACTAGATTGACCTTTGTTGGCAAAGTAAGGTCTCTGCTTTTCAATATGCTATCTAGATTGGACATAACTTTTCTTCCAAGGAGTAAGCGTCTTTTAATTTCATGGCTGCAATCACCATCTGCAGTGATTTTGGAGCCCCCCAAAATAAAGTCTGACACTGTTTCCCCATCTATTTCCCATGAAGTGATGGGATCAGATGCCATGATCTTTGTTTTCTGAATGTTGAGCTTTAAGCCAACTTTTTCACTCTCGTCTTTCACCTTCATCAAGAGGCTTTTTAGTTCCTCTTCACTTTCTGCCATAAGGGTGGTGTCATCTGCATATCTGAGGATATTGATATTTAAGATGGTATTCAAGCCCAATTCTAAGCCACTTGGAGAGTTAATCATTTTTTCTCGTGTCTCTTGTGTATGTAGGAGGTGTAAGGTTAATGAATATCTGTTTGTTTTTCTCTTGTTGATCTGACTTTTATTAGTGAGGTCTCAGCTAAGAACTCAACATGGTATGGGAAAAAAACATTTTTTGTCCCCTTCAATTCCCCATCTCCTTCAACCCTGGGCTTGGATGAGGCAGATGTGTGCTCTGGGCCAGCAGTCCCCAACCTCTTTTGGCACCAGGGACTGATTTCGTGGAAGATAGTTTTTCCACGGGTGGGGAGGGGCGTAGTTTCAGGATGATTCAGGCGCACTACATTTATTGTGCACTTTATTTCTATTTTTATTACAGAAGTTCCATCTCAGATCATCCGGCATTAGATCCCGCAGGTTAGGGACCCCTGTTCTATGCCATTTACCGGAGCTTCTTATGGGATTACTCTTCAGCCTCCCAAGTGGGAGTCTCCCCGGTAATGCACCTTCATCGGCTGCTTTCCTGTCCCTGTCTCAGCTCCCTGCTGCCTTAAGGAATTTGCTTCTCCAGAATAAATTAACTGCTCTTGAATACTTGTCTAAGGGACTTCTTACGATAAAATTCAAAAGTGAGGAAGTACCAAGGATAATACTGAACTGAGAGGGATATTATATTCATTCTCCTGCCCGCCTGCCCTCCCATCCCTCCTCCCACAGTCCTTTAGTATGATTCCTAAGATTGAAAATGAAATCGGTCTAGCCATCAAACCTGGGTTATGCAAGTGAGGGTAGAGCATCCGGGTTCTCACACAGCTAGATGGCCCAATTCTAAAAGACACAGCTCTGACTATTGTTTCAGCCCATCTGATCTCTGTGTTCAGTGGACATTTGAACTAATTGGTCTTTATTGTTGGGCTGGTTGCATCCGGTTGTCCTCCACTTCTGTAGTTAAATTGATTAACTCATTCTTTCACTGATCTGTAAAATTTCAACTCTAACTTATCAGCAGTTATACAAAGTAGGTTAATGCCTTGTTTTATGTGAGCTTAAAACATTTTAATCCACGTTGGGCTCAGTAACACTGGCTAATGATTTGATAATGCCATATTTAATGCTTAACATCCAGGCATTGAAAGAATTAAGGGAAAAAAATAAAAGCAATCCAAAATATAAAAAGATTGAACATCTGTTAGACAAAAGTTATTGTCTAGAGGGTACAAATTTCTGTTTAGGATGATGAAAACTTTCTGAAAATGGATAATGGTAATGCCTGCTCAACATTGTGAAAATACTTAGTGTCATTTAATTGTACATGTGAGAATGGCTAGAGTGGTCAATTTTGTGCTGTGTATATTTTAACATAGTAAAAATAAAACCACCCACAACTTTTAGGTTCCAATATCCTTATTTGTTATCAGAAAAAATTGGAGGTTCTTTAAAGTGTTGTAAACTAGGCCCAAAAGTCTATAACATAGAGACTGTTTAATATAATTCTCTTATTTCCCATTCCAACCTCCATTCCTAGGATCCCAGGCCAGTCTGTGGCACACAGCAGACCTTAAATAATCACTTATTAAGTTGAATTTTGAATGATTAAATTGATGATGAAACAAGCCTACATTCATTATCTAGTAGCCAATAAGACTGAAACAGAGCTTATCTCATAGGGTAGAGCCATTTCTCTCTTTTTAAAAAATATTTATGTATTTGGCTCTGATGGGTCTTAGTTGAGGCACACAGGGTCTTCATTACATCATGCAGACCTTTCCTTGCAGCACACAGACTCTCTCCAGTTTTGGCTCGCGGGTATGGTTGCTCCAAGGCATGTGGGAATCTTAGTTCCCAGGCATCGAACCTGTGTCCCCTGCACTGCAAGACGGGTTCTTAACCACTGGACCACCAGAGAAGTCCCCAAGTTAAAGTCATTCTGATCGTTATTGTCCTTGTCCTGCCACTCTTCTGTACAAGAGCCTTTCCCAGGAGACCATTCCCATTGTTTATTGCACCTCTGCCAAGTTTCTCTCCTCGTTTCTTTAACCACTTGTTTAGATTCTTGATTGCCCAATCTTAAATCACTCCTGTCAGCCTCAGAATAGGGCACTGAAATGAGCTCAAGGTCAAAATTCAGATACAGTCTGTCAACGCCCTACGAAGTGAGAGCCTTAGGGCCTCACCATGTCAGACTTCTGTCTAGTCTTTTCTCACCCTAGACCTTTAAAATAAGCATGTGCAATCTGAAGGCTGCCATGCTGTCCTTCAGAACCACTGAGGTACCAGCCCCTCAACTGATCCCACCTCCTACCACCTCCCTCTTGGTTTGTGGCTTCTGCCTTGGTTCTTTAACTCCTGTGTGCATTAGTCGCTCAGTTGTGTCCGATTCTTTGCAACCCCATGGACTGTGGCCTGCCAGGCTCCTCTGCCCATGAAATTCTCCAGGCAAGAATACTGGACTGGGTTGCCATTTCCTTCTCCAGAGGATCTTCCCAACCCAGGGATCAAACCCAGGTCTCCTGCATTGCAGGCAGATGCCTTACCATCTGAGCTACTAGGAAAGCCCTCTTTAACTCCCATCTCATCCCAGCTAATCGACAGCTAATCCTCCCTACCACATGCTCAGACCAATGGGTACCCACCCCCATTACCTTGTAAACCCAGTATGGATAGTGCAATGTGGTGGCGTGCTCTGATCTGGGAGGTGTTGGGAAGTGTTCAACAGTGGTTCTCCGGGCAAAACAGACAAAATAACATGCAAAGAAACAGCAACCACTTGATTTTTGTACCATTTGCTGATTTCTGCAGTAAAATACCACTACCCTGGCCAATTTCAAACAATCCAGGTGATGTCACTGAATGTGGAGTAGGGAAGAAATACAGAGTAGCATATTGTATTTCTGCCTGTGCCAGCCAGCCTCCAAGATAACCCCCCTGGTGTTCACATCCAATGTTTATTCTTCTCCCACACTGTCCCAGAGTTGGTCTGTGTAACCAATAAATTATGGCAGATGGTATGTTACTCCCAAGGTTAGGCTATAAAAGACACTACAGCTTCTCATTCTCTCTCTCTTCCTCTTACTGCCCCCCCTTTTTCTGCCTCTCACTCTGTCTCATCACTCACTTTGAGGCTAGCTGTCCTGTTGTAAGCAGCCTGATTAAGATGCTCATGTGGCAGGAACTGAGGCCTCCAGCCAAAAGTCATGTGAGTTAACATTCTTAGAGGCAAATCCTCCAGCTCTAGTTAGGCCATGAGATGGCTATAGCCCCAAAGGTCATCTTGGCTGTAGTCTCATGAAAAACCCTGAGCCAGAACAGCCCATCTAAGCTGCTCTCAGATTCCTAATTTATAATCCTGGTGAGCTAATACATGTTCATTATTTTAAGCTGCTAAATTTTGGGGCAATTTGTTATGCAGTGGTAGATAACTAATACACCACTATACAGATGAAATAGATGTATATAACTTCAAAAGCATAGACAACAGTAAAATAACAGTAGTAAGATAATTAGGAAGTGTTAAGTTTTGATATTTATTAACTTTTGTTTTTAATATAATTTATGTCATTGTAAATTTATATAATCAAAATTTTAATAATTGTTGTATTTAATAGATAGCATGAAAAAAAAAAAAACCCTGAAAATTTAACAATCGGCTCTCAAAAGCCTATGTGAGTCAATTCCAGCACATGGACTTTTACCCAGTGGTTGCTAAAATTTTTTTTTGTTGCATATAGCTGTCAGTAAAAATTCTTTGAGTTTACAATCACAAAATGTTGACAGTTTTACATTATGTACATATACTGCTTTATTAATATGGCCATTAAATTATTACAGGGAAAATGCACAGGACTTAAAAATAGATTTTTGTTCATTTATTTGTGTTATAAAACTTTTTCTTTTCATGGAAACAAATTTTTTAAGCAAGAGAAATGTGTCAGCACTATTAGATTATCATTGATTTCGCCTACAATGTGGTTGAGCTAGAGCTCAAACCATGAGAAGGAAAAGTGTCAGCTTCATCAATTTCTTGCTCTTTCTTTGTGCTTGCATTGTCAACATTCAATCAATTCATGGTCTCTCTACAGGAATATTTTAAAGCTGTTAATACTTCTTCATTTGGTGGGTTAAAGCTAAACCACATAATCTGTAATAGTGTGTTACTATATACATGCAAATGGCAATATTTCACAATTCTGTGAAATAGAGTGAATGAGGATGGGGGTCATTGTTAGTCTCAACTGACTGTGGAACCTCCACTCTTCCCAAGACCCTTGGCATATCACTGATGACGAATGGCTGAATGGACCGAGTGAGGGTGGCATTGTCAATCCATAAAATAAATACTCTAGGTCCTCTCTCCATCCCCCTTTAGAGACCTTTGGTCTAATCCTTTGCTGTCAACTAGCACTGACACATAATGTTAAATGGCCTTGTAGGCCCTCCAACAAGGACTCCTGAAAGGCACAGCTCCTTTTGTAAGAGGTAGGGAATAGCTGTAACTTGGATTTACAAAACTGGATTGAATGCAAGGGATATAAGAACACAGACAGCTAGAAAACACTTAGCTATCTCTGTGGGGCAGAAAAGAAGAGCCCACAAAGAAGAAAGCTTTAAAAACAAAACAACAAAAATTCACAGTAGAGACTCAACACAGGTGACAGATGTAACCAAGAGAATTATGCTTTATTGAGAGCAAAAGTCCAAAGGAAGCCAGTAAGATGAAGACAAGAGTTATAAGGGTGATTTGCAAGCATCTTTAGAGTCCCTAAAGTTTCCTCTTCTGGGAAAGCTTAATAGATGAAATAAAGCAGTCACCCATCCTCCTGTAGAACATCTATAAATGTGTTATTTCCCCCCCAAAAAAATGTCTTCAAAGATAATCATTCAAATGCATATTTTTCTGCATATTATAAAGTAATTTGTCACTTCCTTTGTATTTTGATAGATGTTCCCTGGTGTTTAGCTCCTTTCATACCTCTGAAGCTTTAAAAAGCCTCTCTCCCAACCATTACCTGCTCCTGATGGAGGGGCTTAAATCAAGAAATTGGAAGGTGCTGGTGATTTATGCTGGAGGCTGCACTTGACTCACCTTAGTTAAGCTTCTTCATCACTATTTATAACACCTTTAGTTGTTGGGATTAGGGTGAAGGTGAAGAGAATACAATAGCAGTGTTTCTTTTGTAGAAATCAAAGCAGGTATTCGATGTGGTATTCCAAGAGGAAAAAATATATAATAAAATAACCCCATAATGATAGCCCTTCAGATTTTCTAAAGTACTCTCACATGCTTTTCTCAACGGAGCCCCCTTGCAGGCGTAGGTTGAGATTATTTTTATTTACAGTTGAAAAATCTGAGGTCAAGTGGCTTTCCCAATTTACACAAAGCTTGTTTCCAAGGTAAATGCACACAGACACAGCAGGTCCTGGATCCTGTCCTATGTGGCGAAAGAGTAAAGTCAAACAGACAATTTTTTCTTCTCTTTTGCTTCACGTTTCATTACTTCCCTACCCTCTCTTGGTCCAGCTTGAGGTGAGTTGATTATCCTCATTTTCTTTCCACTTGTTTTGAGAAGACTCTAGAATAAAAGTAGACCTCAGGGCAGGATAAGGAAACAGGGAGAAGAAGACAGTATCATTGGAGGCATAAACCATGAAGTTGATTGCCAATATGAGGAACAGAAGAGGTTAATTAGAAATCTCTTTGGCCATAAGGCACAAAAGACAGGAAGCAGTAAGGGAGATCAGGAAAGAAAACTCCAAATCCGTCAGATCACTAATTTCCGTTTTCATATCATCTTAAGGTAAAATGAACAGAGATTCTGTTTTACCGCGTGTGTGTGTATGCGTGTGTGTGTGTGTGTGTGTGTGTGTATTAGTCACTCAGTCGTGTCCGACTCTTTGCGACCCCATGAACTGTAGCCCAACATGTTCCTCTGCCCATGGGATTCTCCAGGCAAGAACACTGGGGTGGGTAGCCATTCCTTTCTCCAGGGGATCTTCCCGACCCCGGGATCTAACACGGGCCTCCCGTGTGGCAGGCAGATTCTTTACCATCTGAGCCACCAGGCAAGCCCAGGTTTTACCATGTAAGACTGTGTAAACTGGATGAGTTACACGTCTTTGTGTCTGTTTCTCTCCTTAACATACACAGAGACATATCTTTCCTTAATTCAGGGTTGCCAGTTAAAATACAGGGCATGCAGCTAAATTTGGATTTCAGATGAAACAATGAATCACCTTTTAGTATATTTCAAGCAATGCATGGAATATACTTAAACACTTAAAAAACACGCACTTGGCAGCTCTTGCCTTCTGAGATGGCCCACAGTTTGTCTATGGAATGTGTTTCTCTCTAAATTAAGTCCATTTCTTACCTATCAGGAAAAACAAAAACGTGCTTTTTATCTGCGATTCATATTTAATTGGATGCCCTGTATTTTTATTTGTTAAATCTGGCAACCTTAACCTAATTAAATTTCAGATCCACTTTCCTCCCCTGAACGTAGTCTAGTCAGAGCGGAGGACGTTGTCACTGTCCCCTGCTGGCCTGTGTTGAAACAGTCATTTTCTTACATTAGGACACGCACGCTAGCTGCAAATAATGCTTAGATTCTGTCTGTCATTACTCAAACCTCACACTTCACGTGCTGTTCTCACTCTGCCGTTGCTGGGGGAAGCTTTTCAAGTAGATAGGTCTTGGAATTTGTTCTCTCCCCAAATTCCAGAGATGCTCAGTTTCTTCCATTACCACCAAGTTTCCTTTGTCAAGTCAGCAAACATCTCCAGTCAAGTCACAAGATGAACTTCACGTCCACCTCCTTCTGGACCACATAGAATATAGTCGCTCAGTCATGTCTGACTGTTTGGGACCCTGTAGACTGTAGCCTACCATAGAACTGTAGCTTACCATTGACTGTAGCCTACAGGCTTCTCCATCCATGGGATTTTCCAGGCAAGAGTACCAGAGTGGGTTGCCATTTCCTTCTCCAGGGGATCTTCCCAACCCAGGGATCGAACCTGGGTCTCCCGCATCACAGGCAAATGCTTTTTTAGAATATCCCTAAGAAGGCTTAATCATCAGTGTCAGATGATTCTCTTTGGTAGGTCTTACAGATCCTTCTTTTGGGGTATAAGTTCACAAAAAATTGTAGAATATCCTCCCCAGGAGTTAATTTAACAAAGGTCATCTCAAATGGACTGAAGGCAGGTTTACCAAATGGCAGGGGCAAAAAAAAAACAATCCTCAGATTACATCAATTGCAATTTTATTTGCAGTAGCCATTTCTCCTTTTTTTTTTTCTTAGAGGATCTATGAAATTGGATTTGCAGGGACAGTAGACCATCGCACACAAAGAATGTAGAGGAATACTCCTATCTCTGCATTCAACCATGAATCTGACCCCATCAATAGCACCCACATTCAAAAGAAAGTATGATAGCTTTGTGTGCCACACAGGGTTGCTATGGTGCTCAGGAAAAAAAAAAAAAAACACATTTAGAGGTTTTTAAATTACAGTTGAATGTATTAAATTTGAATGAATTAAAGTCTAAGTTTAATCTGTAAGGTTTTTACTGAGGTGAAATTCACATAAAATTAACCATTTTATTTTAGTTTAAAAAATATTTATTTATTTTATTTTTGGCTGTGCTGGGTCTTCGTTGCTGTGCACCAGCTTTCTTTAGCCATGGTGAGTGGGGCCTGCTCTCTACTTGTGGGGCCCAGGCTTCGCATTGCAGGGGCTTCTCTTCTTACCGAGCATAGGCTCTTGAATGCCCAGGCTTTAGTAGTTGTGGCTCCCAGGCTTTAGAGCACAGGTTCAACAGTTAAGAAAGTTAACAGATATCTGGCACACGGGCTTAGTTGCTTCATGGCATGTGAGACCTAGCAGGTACAATGATGGAATCGGTGTCTCTTGATTTGCAAGGTGGATTCTTAACCACTGGACCGTAAGAGAAGTTCCTAAAATTAACCATTACAAAGCGGAAAAAAAAAAAAAAGCAATCCCATCAATTCATATCAGTTGCTCAGTCATGTCTAACTCTTTGGGACCCCGTGAACTGCAGCATGCCAGGCTTCCCTGTCTATCACCAAATCCTGGAGCTTACTCAAACTCATGTTCATTGAGTTGGTGATGCCATCCAACCATCTCATCCTTTCTTGTACCCTTCTCCTCCCACCTTCAATCTTTCCCAGCATCAGGGTCTTTTCAAATGAGTCAGCTCTTTGCATCAGATGGCCAAAGTATTAGAGTTTCAGCTTCAGCATCAGTCCTTCCAATGAATATTCAGGACAGATTTCCTTTAGGATGGACTGGTTGAATCTCCTTGCAGTCCAAGGGACTCTCAAGAGTCTTCTCCAACACCACAGTTCAAAGGCATCAATTCTTCAGATCTCAGCTTTCTTTATAGTCCAACTCTCACAACCACACATTACTACTGGAAAAACCATACCTTTGACTAGATGGACCTCTGTTGGCAAAGTAATATCTCTGCTTTTGAATATGCTGTCTAGGTTGGTCATAACTTTTCTTCCAAGGAGAAAGCGTCTCTTAATTTCATGGCTGCAGTCACCATCTGCAGTGGTTTTGGAGTCCCCCAAAATAAAGTCTCTCACTGTTTCCATTGTTTCCCCATCTATTTGCCATGAAGTAATGGGACCAGATGCCATGATCTTACCTTTCTGAATGTTGAGTTTTAAGTCAACCTTTTCACTCTACTCTTTCACTTCCATCAAAAGGCTCTTTAGTTCTTCTTCTCTTTGTGCTGTAAGGGTGCTATCATCTGCATATCTGAGGTTATTGATATTTCTCCTGGCAATCTTGATTCCAGCTTGTGCTTCATCCAGTCCAGCATTTCTCATGATGTACTCTGCATATAAGTTAAATAAGCCAGGTGACAATATACAGCCTTGACGTATACCTTTCCTGATTTGGAACCAGTCTGTTGTTCCATGTCCAGTTCTAACTGTTGCTTCTTGACCTGCACACAGATTTCTCAGGAGGCAGGTAAGGTGGTCTGGTATTCCCATTTCTTGAAGAATTTTCCACAACTTGTTGTGATCCACACAGTCAATCGTTTTGGCATAGTCAATAAAGCAGAAGTAGATGGTTTTCTGGAACTCTCTTGCTTTTTTGATGATCCAGGAGATATTGGCAATTTGATCTCTGGTTCCTCTGCCTTTTCTAAAACCAGCTTGAACATCTGGAATTTCGTGGTTCATGTATTATTGAAGCCTGGCTTGGAGAATTTTGAGCATTACTTTACTAGCATGTGAGATGAGTGCAATTGTGCAGTAGTTTGAGCATTTTTTGGCATTGCCTCTCTTTGGGATTGGATGAAAACTGACCTTTTCCAGTCCTGTGGCCACTGCTGACTTTTCCAAATTTGCTGGCATATTGAGTGCAGCACTTTTACAACATCATTTTTTAGGATTTGAAATAGTTCAACTAGAAGTCCATCATCTCCACTAGCTTTGTTCATAGTGATGCTTTCTAACGTGGGCTTAGTTGCTCCATGGCACGTGAGACCTACCCGGTCCAGGGATTGAATCAGTGTCTCGAATCAGCCCACTTGACTTCACATTCCAAGATGTCTGGCTCTAGGTGAGTGATCACACCATCGTGATTATCTGGGTCATGAAGATCTTTTTTGTATAGTTCTCTGTGTATTCCTGCCACCTCTTCTTAATATCTTCTGCTTCTGTTAGGTCCATACCATTTCTGTCCTTTATTGTACCCATCTTTGCATAAAAAATTCCTTTGATATCTCTAATTATCTTGAAGAGATCTCTAGTCTTTCCCATTCTATTGTTTTCCTCTATTTCTTTGCATTGATCACTGAGGAAGGCTTTCTTATCTCTCCTTGCTCTTCTTTGGAACTCTGCATTCAAATGGGTATATCTTTCATTTTCTCCTTTGTCTTTCACTTCTCTTCTTTTCATAGCTATTTGTAAGAGCCCCTCAGACAACGATTTTGCCTTTCTGCAAAAAACTGATGCCTCCTATATGGTGTCACAAACCTCTGTCCATAGTTCTTCAGACACTCTGTGTATCAGATCTAATCCCTTGAATCTATTTCTCACTTCCACTGTAGAATCATAATGGATTTGATTTAGGTCATACCTAAGTGGTCTAGTGGTTTTCCTTACTTTCTTCAATTTAAGTCTGAATCTGGCAATAAGGAGTTCATGATCTGAGCCACAGTCAGCTCCTGGTCTTGTTTTTGCTGACTGTACAGAGCTTCTACATCTTTGGCTGCAAAGAATATAATCAATCTGATTTCGGTGTTGACCATCTGGTGACGTCCATGTGTAGAGTCTTCTCTTGTGTTGTTGGAAGAGGGTGTTTGCTATGACCAGTGCATTCTCTTGGCAAAACTCTTGTTAGCCTTTGCCCTGCTTCATTCTGTATTCCAAGGCCAAATTTGCCTGTTACCCCAGGTGTTTCTTGACTTCCTACTTTTGCATTCCAGTCCCCTATAATGAAAAGGACATCTTTTTTTGGTGTTAGTTCTAGAAGGTCTTGTAGGTCTTCATAGAACTGTTCAACTTCAGTTTCTTCAGCATTACTAGTCAGAGCATAGACTTGGATTACTGTGATATTGAATGGTTTGCCTTGGAAACAAACAGAGATCATTCTGTCATTTTTGAGATTGCATCCAAGTACTGCATTTCAGACTCTTTTGTTGACTACGATGGCGACTCCATTTCTTCTAAGGGATTTCTGCCCACAGTAGTATATATAATGGTCATCTGAGTTAAATCCACTCATTCCAGTCCATTTTAGTTTGCTGATTTCTAAAATGTCGATGTTCACTCTTGCCATCTCCTGTTTGACCACTTCCAATTTGCCTTGATTCATGGACCTAACATTCCAGGTTTGTATGCAATACTGCTCTTTACAGCATCGGACTTGCTTCTATCACCAGTCACATTCACAATTGGGTGGTGTTTTTGCTTTGGCTCCGTCTCTTCATTCTTTCTGGAGTTAGTTCTCCAGTGATTTCCAGTAGCATATTGGGCACCATGGACCTGGGGAGTTCATCTTTCAGTGTCCTATCTTTTTGCCTTTTCATGCTGTTCATGGGGTTCTCAAGGCAAGAATACTGAAGTAGTTTGCCAGAGTAAAACCTCTTACCTGTTAAGCAGTTTATCCCTATTTCCTCCTCCTCTCAGTCTCTGGAAACCACCAATTTTCTCTGTCTCTATGAATATACTTATTCTGGACATTTCATATACATGTAATCATATAATCTGTGACTTTTTTTGTCTGACTTCTTTTACTCATAAGGGCTCCCCTTGTGATTCAGCTGGTAAAGAATTTGCCTGCAATGCAGGAGACCTGGGTTGGGAAGATTCCTAGAGAAGGAAAATGCTACCCACTCCAGTATTCTGGCCTGGAGAATTCCATGGACTGTATAGTCCATAGGGTTGCAAAGGGTCGGACGTGACTGAGTGACTTTCACTCACTCTTTTACTCAGCATATATTTTGGAGATTCATCCACATTGTAGCATATATCAGTAGTTCATTCTATTTTTTTTTAATGGTTGAATATTTTCCTTAAGTCTTTTAGTTCAACTTATAAATTGTATTCTATTTCACAGAATTAGCAAATTTTGAACAATAACTTTTAAACTGACTGATTAATATTTAGTCCACTTACCTAGTTAATTAACATTCCTTGAAAATTTCAAATAGCACATATACTTAACATATTCAATTTTCTTTAATGCCTTAATGAGTTTTTAAATTGAAGTATAACTCACAGAGAGAAAAGCACACAACACATAAGTATGGAACTGCATGAATTTTTCTCAAATCAACACCCCTATGTAGCTACTGGAGAAGGCAATGGCACCCCACTTCAGTACTCTTGCCTGGAAAATCCCATGGGCAGAGGAGCCTAGTAGGCTCCAGTCCATGGGGTCACTAAGAGTCCGGCATGACAGAGTGACTTCACTTTCACTTTTCACTTTCATGCATTGGAGAAGGAAATGGCAACCCACTCCAGTATTCTTGCCTGGAGAATCCCAGGGACAGAGGAGCCTGGTGGGCTGCTGTCTATGGGGTCGCACAGAGTCAGACACGACTGAAGCGACTTAGCAGCAGCAGCAGCAGCATGTAGCTACTACCCAGATCAAGAAAGAGAACGTGACAAGCATTGCAGAAGCTCTCTCCTGCCCCTGTGCATTTTCCTGTGAAAGAATTCTCTTCCTGAATCTTTCTGATTTGTGGCAGAAGAGGTGCTTAGCTGCCAAACGTTCTACCAATTATCGGCTACTCACTTGTGTACTTTAATAACAAAGGCTGCAGGGTGCAAAGGACAAGATTCAGAAAGAAGCTCCACGTCAGTCTTGGGGCTCTTAGTGTCCCCGGCATCAGACTGTTCTCTCTGAGCTGAGTACACAGCACATGTTGCCCTTTTTGTTAAAGGATTAGAAGTGCAAGAGAATGACATTGTCTGCCAACCATAGCTCAGGTCAAGATGAAGCTCAGCCGCTACTTACTGTATATAAATGTCTCCCTGTTGTGCGGGCAGTGACTCCTTCTGTTACAAACACCCTGAACATAGTACCAGGATAGACAGAGGGTCTCAAGGGACTTTAATGGCATTTGCTGTCAATAGGTTCAGATAAATATGAAAGAGGCTTTGAGAAGAATTTGTTGTTGTTTTTTAGTTGCTCAGTTGTATCTGACTCTTTTGCAACCCCCATGGACTCTAGCCCACCAAACTCCTCTGTCCATGGGATTTCCCAGGCAAGAATGCTGGAGTGGGTTGCCATTCCCTTCTCCAGGATCTTCCCAACCCAGGGATGGAACCCACATCTCCTGTGTCTCCTGCATTGGCAGGGTTTTTGTTTGTTTGTTTGTTTGACCACTGAGCCACCAGGGAAACCCCTTGAGAAGAATTACTTCTTGCTGAAATTGACTTCAGTAGCAGCAGCTAGATGAACAGAAGACCAGAGCTAAGATAAATGGGAAAAGCAATGTGCCATCCAGTAGAGGGTTTTGAAAGCTAGGGGAGGAAATCAGAGGGTTTTGAAGGAAGAGCTGGTCAGATGCTGGGCATCCACCTCCCCTTGGTCATGATTTGTATTTTTATTTTCAGAGGTGGTTTCTGAAGTGAAGTGTAGGATGGACGAGTGATTTGTCACCCACGTGGCTTGTTGGGGGTGGAGGATGAACCTGTTCAGTGAGGCCCTTTATCAACCCTCCAACCTAACCATGGTGTTGGTTGCCTATCCAGGCTACAGAGGAGTTTGGGACATGCTACCCTCAAATATGCTGCTTTGTCACCTCAATTATTTGGAGCTGAAGTTACATAAAAATAGTAGGTGCAGGAAGGGCTCCCTGACTTTTCCCATTCCACTAAAAAATGAGCCATTAAATTCCCCATGAGAAAGATGTCTTCCCTGTATTAGGAAGCAGAGGCACATCCTTGTCACCAGAGACTGGGAATTGCTTTTCTACCTAAAGAATGGTGCCCCCTTGATAGGTTTGACTGCAGAATGCGAGGAGGGTTTGTTGGAGTAAAAGTGGTTTAAGATCCAAGGCAAAATAACAAACAAGGCATGATGGTCTGAGTACTCAGCACATGTTGGACTTCCTGCACAGAACAAAGCCCTCTGGGAATGAGCACTTAGAAGGAAAGATGGTTTATTATCATAATGCAGTATTCAATTACTTGCTCTGATGAGAGGTGGAGGGGTTTCCAAATTCATTGTAATAATTTAGAGTTTTGAGGGGGGAAATAATTAAAAATGTAGGCCACCTATGGGTGCTGCGTAATGTGGATGATATAACATGGTTATAATGGGAATATGATACATTCTATTTTTACAGTCTCTGGCTACAAAGAGTGTATTAGGTATTTTGCGGTAGACTCAGAAGCTCAAAACAAACAAGATTAAAATCAGCAATAAAGCAGATCAGGAGGCTGTAGTGAAATTCAGCAATAAATTTGACACAAAGCCAATGAGGTAGGCTGAAGGTCTTTTAGAATTTGCTGCAGGTGGATGCTTGTGTTTTCTTATTTTAGGGATATGTGAGGATATAGAAGGTGGCTATGAGGGAAACGTCAGCCAGGGCACACTTCCCATTGTAGGAAAAATGATTGTGATTTTGTTGGGAGAACAGAATTTTCATAGCCTAGTCTCTCGGACAGCAAGGAGATCAAAATATTAAGGCATCAAGGAGCACCCCCTCCCCACGCTGGGCCAGACCCCATTGCTCTCTTTCTCATCGCTGTCACAGCCATCCCTACAGGACTTGAAGACTTCACTCCTGACCCACAGACAACCTCCAAGGCCAAGGCTGAATGGTCCGTTCTATTGGATCAGTACCTATGTCATATCACTCTTACTGTTTTCAATATCACCCATGGATTAAAAACCTCAAATCGACATATTCCAGGTTACTCTGTGTCTGTTTCCATTTTCTCCATCTGTTAAATGAGACCATTGTTAAAAAAATTATTTTAGAACTTCTGATATTTTATCAAGTTACTTGATAGGTTTAGGATTAACCAGTTTTTTACCATCTAAGGTGTTACATCATCCTCTTAATTCACAATTCACTACATTTTGCCTCTTATTACACTCATACTAAACTATGGTATATAACAGTTCTATTTATGTCTTCTCGAAAAAGAGTACATTTTCCACCATTAATATTTATTAATCTACACATGTTGGCACTGAACAGGTAACAGGTGGCAATGATGCTACTTTTTTTTTTTAGAATTGTGTGCATATCTGAGCATTTATTTACTTAATATTTTTGAAATTAAGTGTGGAAATTTCACAAACCTGTAAAGGTAAACAAATGTCACCTATTTTGCCTTGACTTCATGCATCGAAGTGTTTGGAAAAGTGCAATTATTTACAGCAGCAAAGGAGTTGAAATTTTGAGCAATCATTTAATTAAAAAATTTTAAGTTTTAGAATGTGTAGAAGTAAAAGAACTGTGTGTAGGGAACTCTAGGGAAAAAAATGTATCAGAATTGCCAATGAAATAATTAGGAGAAATTTTTGGAGTCTGAAATGGAGCATGGATAAAAAATGCTGAATAAAGAAGGTGATTAGAAACAAAATGCCCTAGAGTTTCTCGAACAGAAGCTAATGGTCAACAGGCTGTTATCAGCATAGCACAAGAGCAGAGCAATGTGCAAGCCGGACATTAGTGACAGAAATAGAAAGTAAAAGCCAGAATATCAAAATTATGTCTGTTAAAACAGTGTATGTTATGTCAGGTAAAGTTCATTGTAATAATTTATTTAAACTACTATTTTTTGAACCTTTAATACATTTATATGGTTCAAGTTTTAAAAAATATATTCCTACCCTTTAGACACCCAGTTTCATCATCAAGAGACAACCAGGATTATCATATTATCAGCGTCCTGTGTTCTTGTTTCTTTTGTTCTTGTCTGACTCTTTTGTGATCCCATGGACTGTAGCCCACCAGGCTCCTCTGTCCATGGGATTCTCCAGGCAAGAGTACTGGGGCAGATTTCCGCGCCCTCCTGCAGGGGATCTTTCTGACCGAGGGATTGAACCTGGGTCTCCCACAGTGCAGGAAGATTCTTTACCATCTGGGCCACCTGGGAAGCCCTACAATCCACATATAAGGATAACCTATTCAGAATATAGATAAATTCAGTGTATCTATTCACATTCAGAAAACAATGTATTGGCCAGTGCATTGTTTTCAGTTTCAGAAAAGTTAGTAAAATAGCACATAAAAGTAAAATACAAGTAGGCTACAAAAGTCACTATCTCTGTGAAAGTGAAAGTGAAGTCGCTCAGTCGTGTCCGACTCTTTGTGACACCATGGACTGTAGCCCACCAGGTTCCACCATCCATGGAATTTTCCAGGCAAGAATACTGGAGTGGGTTGCCATTTCCTTCTCCGTAACCTCACCTAATCCAGCAGGAGAACATTAGCAGTTCCCCTCCCTTCCAGGTGACTCTTACCTATAAGCTAATCACTGTTTTGAATTAGTATAGTTTATTTAGTCTGTTTTTGAACTTTAATTAGATGATAAGCAAGGTGCATTCTTTTGTGTCTGTCTTGACTTTTCCCACATCATGTTTTGGAGATCCATTCATGTTGTTGGGTATAGCTGAAGCTGGCTTCTTTTTCATGGCTTGAGAGTATTCTCTTGTATGGCTGTGGCACTGTTCATGCATGCCACTCTTGGTGTTTTTCTGTAATCTTCACTTTGGGGATATTATGAATAATGCTGCTGTGAATATTTTTTACATGTTATGGTGTATATGTTCTCATATATCTCTTGGAAATATATATAACATAAATACAAGTAAATTTTAATGTTGCCCTTCTTTCTATACACACAATGACTTTTTTACAAGGTTATTATTCAGTTCAGTTCAGTCGCCCAGTCATGTCCGACTCTTTGGGACCCCATGGACTGCAGCACGCTACGCTTTCCTGTTCTTCACTAACTCCTGGAGCTTGCTCAAATTGATGTCCATTGAGTCAGTGATGCCATCCAACCATCTCATCCTCTGTTGTCCCCTTTTCCTCTCGGCTTCAATCTTGCCCAGCATCAGGCTCTTTTCCAATGAGTCAGTTCTTCATATCAGGTAACCAAAGTATTGGAGTTTCAGCTTCAGCATCAGTCTTTCCAATGAATATTCAGGACTGATTTCCTTTAGGATGGACTGGTTGGATCTCCTTGCAGTGCAAGGGACTCCCCAGAGTCTTCTCCAACACCACAGTTCAAAAGCATCAATTCTTCAGATCTCAGCTTTCTTTATAGTCCAACTCTCACAACCACACATGACTACTGGAAAAGCCATAGCTTTGACTAGATGGACCTTTGTCGGCAAAGTAATGTCTCTGCTTTTTAATATGCTGTCTAGGTTGGTCATAACTTTTCTTCCAAGGAGCAAGCATCTTTTAATTGCATGGCTGCAGTCACCATCTGCAGTGATTTTGGAGCCCCAAAAAATAAAGTCTGTCACTTATTTCCACTGTTTCCCCATTTATTTGCCATGAAGTGATGGGACTGGATGCTATGATCTTAGTTTTTTCGATGTTGAGTTTTAAGCCAGCTTTTTCACTCTCCTCTTTCACTTTCATCAAGAGGATCTTTAGTTCCTCTTCACTTTCTGCCATAAGGGTGGTGTCATCTGTGTATCTGAGGTTATTGATATTTCTCCTGGAAATCTTGATTCCAGCTTGTGCTTCATCCATCTCTGCATTTCACATGATGTACTCTTCATATAAGTTAAATAAGCAGGGTGACAATATACAGCCTTGATGTATTCCTTTCCTGATTTGGAACCATGTCTGGTTCTAACTGTTGCTTCTTGACCTGCACACAGATTTCTCAGGAGGCAGGTAAGGTGGTCTGGTATTCCCATCTTTTTTTTCAGAATTTTCCACAATTTGTTCTGATCTACACAGTCAAAGGCTTTGGCGTAATCAATAAAGCAGAAGTAGATATTTTTCTAGAATTCTCTTGTTTTTTCGATGATCCAGCGGATGTTGGCAATTTGATCTCTGGTTCTTCTGCCTTTTCTAAATCCAGCTTGAACATTAGGAAGTTGATGGTTCATGTACTTCTGAAGTCTGGCCTGGAGAATTTGAGCATTACTTTGCTACTGTGTGAGATGAGTGCAATTGTGCATTCTTTGGCATTGCCTTTCTTTGGGATTGAAATGAAAACTGACCTTTTCCAGTCCTGTGGCCACTGCTGAGTGTTCCAAATTTGCTGGCATATGGAGTGCAGCACTTTCACAGCATCATCTTTTAGGATTTGAAATAGCTCAACTGGAATTCCATCACCTCCACTAGCTTTGTTCATGGTGATGATTCCTAAGGCCCATTTGACTTCACATTCCAGGATGTCTGGCTCTAGTTAAGTAATCACACCATCGTGGTTATCTGAGTCATGAAGATCTTTTTTTGTACAGTTCTTCTGTGTATTCTTGCCACCTCTCCTTAATATCTTCTGTTTCTATTAGGTCCATACCATTTCTGTCCTTTATTGTGCCCATCTTTGCAAGAAATGTTCCCTTGGTATTTCTAATTTTCTTTGCAGCCAAAGATGGAGAAGTTCTAAACATCCAGCAAAAAGATGACCAGGAGCTGACCGTGGCTCCAATCATGAACTCCTTATTGCCAAATTCAGACTTAAATTGAAGAAAGTAGGGAAAGCCACTAGACCATTCAGGTATGACCTAAATCGAGTCCCTTACTGTTATACAGTGGAAATGACAAATAGATTCAAGGGATTAGATCTGATAGACAGAGTGCCTGAAGAACTATGAATGGAGGTTCATGGCATTGTACAGGAGGCAGTGATCAAGACCATCCCCAAGAAAAATAAATGCAAAAAAGGCAAAATGGTTGTCTGAGGAGGCCTTACAAATAGCTTTCAAAAGAAGAGATGCTAAAGGCAAAGGAGAAAGGGAAAGATATACCCATGTGAATGCAGAGTTCCAAAGAAGAGCAAGGAGAGATAAGAAAGCCTTCCTCAGTGATCAATGCAAAGAAATAGAGGAAAACAATAGAATGGGAAAGACTAGAGATCGCTTCAAGTTTATTATTATCATTTATTTATCTATTTTCGGTTATGCCGAGTCTTGGTTGCAGAGCATGGCTTTCTCTAGCGTAGGAAGCAGGGGCTACTCCCTCGTTGTGGTTCACAGGCTTCTCATTGTGGAAGCCCCTCTTGTTACAGAACATAGGCTCTAGAGCACAGAGGCTCAGTAGTTTTGGCACACGGTCTTAGCTGCCCCCTGGCATGTGGGATCTTAGTTCCTAAACTCGGGATGTACCTGTGTCCCCTGCATTTGATGGACTTTTTATTTTTTTAGAATAAAAAATACATTTTAGTATTGACTTACATATTTTTAAATTTAGTGAAATTCTGAGAAAATTACATTTGAAATGTTTTCTCACTTAGTACTGTATTCAATTCCTATACCACATGGCCGCACACTGTACGTAGGGACTTTAAAGGTCTTCATCTGGCCTGGTATGTAGATTCTTAACCACCATTCCACCAGGGAAGTCCCTTGCAAGGGTTTTATTAAACAGGACTAATAAAAGCCTGTTAATTTGGGAGAGGTCATCAAATTATGGGGGCTTCCCTGGTGGCTCAGTGGTAAAGAATCTGCCTGCAATGCAGGAGATGCAGGTTTGATCACTGGATCAGGAAGATGCCCTGGAGAAGGAAATGGCAACCCACTCCAGTTCTTGCCTGGGAAATCCCATGAACAAAGAAGCCTGGTGGGCTACAGTCCATGGGGTCACAAAAGAGTTGGACATGACTTAGTGACTAAACAACAACAGCAATCAATTTATAGTGAACCAATTCAACCTGGTCATCTCTATTCCACAGGTGTTCGACCCATACAAAATTATTGATCCCATCTGTGAATCAGGTTTCCATGTGATGCTTTCCAATCTCTGGATATCAAAGGGCATTTTCATAATAAAATGAAATCTCTGAGAATGGTTGAAAATCCTCTCAGAAAAGCTGAAACTGATCATGCTATTGTAGCTAGAACCCATTGCAATGGAAAATGTTATTTCAGGGTGATTGAATTTCTTGAGACATTAATACAGGTATTCCTCATTTTTCAAAAGTTCACTTTACACCACTTTCCTTATATGAAAGACTTACATTGGCACCTATGTTCAGTATCTTTGAAATTTGAAGAGGATTTTCACTTTTATGGGAAAAAAAAAGGCAAAAAACTAAAAAGCATTCCAAGTTCATTCTGCAGCAAGGCATTATAGAGGCAGCACGGACCCAAAGCAGGCAGAATGGCCCTGGCAAGCTCCTTCCCCAGAAATTATACTCCGCACCTTAGCATCAAGCTGCCTTAGCTCTGAACTGTGTCTGTATGCATTTGTGCTTTATTTTGATTCATTTTGTGCATCCCTTAAAAAGATCTTCCCAGAGGTAACTGCTGCTTCTCTTGAGGCCAGTTTAACTTACAAAAGGTTTCATCAGTTCAGTCGCTCAGTCGTGCCCGACACTTTGCGATCCCATGAATTGCACACGCCAGGCCTCCCTGTCCATCACCAACTCCTGGAGTTCACTCAGACTCACGTCCATCAAGTCAGAGATGCCATCAGCCATCTCATCCTCTGTCGTCCCCTTCTCCTGCTCCCAATCCGTCCCAGCATCAGAGTCTTTTCCAATGAGTCAACTCTTTGCATGAGGTAGCCAAAGTACTGGAGTTTCAGCTTTAGCATCATTCCTTCCAAAGAAATCCCTTCAGATCTGATCTCCTTCAGAATGGACTGGTTGGATCTCCTTGCAGTCCAAGGGACTCTCAAGAGTCTCCTCCAACACCACAGTTCAAAAGCATCAATTCTTCAGTGCTCAGCTTTCTTCACAGTCCAACTCTCACATCCATACATGACCACTGGAAAAACCGTATACTGGAGTAGACGGACCTTTGTTGGCAAAGTAATGTCTCTGCCTTTCAATATGCTATCTATGTTGGTCATAACCTTTCTCCCAAGGAGTAAGCATCTTTTAATTTCATGGCTGAAATCACCATCTGCAGTGATTTTGGAGCCCCCCAAAATAAAGTCTGACACTGTTTCCACTGTTTCCCCATCTATTTCCCATGAAGTGATGGGATCGGATGCCATGATCTTCATTTTCTGAATGTTGAGCTTTAAGCCAACTTTTTCACTCTACTCTTTCACCTTCATCAAGAGGCTTTTTAGTTTCTCTTCACTTTCTGCCATAAGGGTGGTGTCATCTGCATATCTGAGGTTATTGATATTTCTCCTGGCAATCTTGATTCCAGCTTGTGCTTCTTCCAGCCCAGCATTTCTCATGATGTACTCTGCATAGAAGTTAAATAAGCAGGGTGACAATATACAGCCTTGACGTACTCCTTTTCCTATTTGGAACCAGTCTGTTGTTCCATGTCCAGTTCTAACTGTTGCTTCCTGACCTGCATATAGATTTCTCAAGAGGCAGGTCAGGTGGTCTGGTATTCCCATCTCTTTCAGAATTTTCCACAGCTTATTGTGATCCACACAGTCAAAGGCTTTGGCATAGTCAATAAAGCAGAAGTAGATGTTTTCTTGGAACTCTTTTGCTTTTTTGATGATCCAGTGGATGTTGGCAATTTGATCTCTGATTCCTCTGCCTTTTCTAAAACCAGCTTGAATATCTGGAAGTTCATGGTTCACGTATTGCTGAAGCCTGGCTTGGAGAATTTTGAGCATTACTTTACTAGCATGTGAGATGAGTGCAATTGTGCGGTAGTTTGAGCATTCTTTGGCATTGCCTTTCTTTGGGATTGGAATGAAAACTGACCTTTTCCAGTCCTGTGGCCACTGCTGAGTTTTCCAAATTTGCTGGCATATTGAGTGCAGCACTTTCACAGCATCATCTTTTAGGATTTGAAATAGCTCAACTGGAATGCCATCACCTCCACTAGCTTTGTTTGTAGTGATGCTTTCTAAGGCCCACTTGACTTCACATTCCAGGATATCTGGCTCTAGGTCAGTGATCACACCATCGTGATTATCTGGGTCATGAAGATCTTTTTTGTACAGTTCTTCTGTGTATTCCTGCCACCTCTTCTTAATATCTACTGCTTCTGTTATGTCCATATCATTTCTGTCCTTTATCAAGCCCATCTTTGCATGAAATGTTCCCTTGGTATCTCTAATTTTCTTGAAGAGATCTCTAGTCTTTCCCATTCTGTTGTTTCCCTCTATTTCTTTGCATTGATCACTGAGGAAGGCTTTCTTATCTCTTCTTGCTCTTCTTTGGAACTCTGCATTCAGATGCTTATATCTTTCCTTTTCTCCTTTGCTTTTTGTGTCTCTTCCTTTCACAGCTATTTGTAAGGCCTCCTCAGACAGCCATTTTGCTTTTTTGCATTTCTTTTCCATGGGATGGTCTTGATCCCTGTCTCCTGTACAATGTCACGAACCTCATTCCATAGCTCATCAGGCTCTCTATCTATCAGATCTAGTCCCTTAAATCTATTTCTCACTTCCACTGTATAATCATAAGGAATTTGATTTAGGTCATACCTGAACAGTCTAGTGGTTTTTCCTACTGTCTTCAATTTAAGTCTGAATTTGGCAATAAGGAGTTCATGATCTGAGCCACAGTCAGCTCCTGGTCTTGTTTTTGTCGGCTGTATAGAGAGTTTCTCCATCTTTGGCTGCAAAGAATATAATCAATCTGATTTTGGTGTTGACCATCTGGGGATGTCCATTGTAGAGTCTTCTCTTGTGTTGTTGGAAGAGGGTGTTTGCTATGACCAGTGCATTTTCTTGGCAAAACTCTATTAGTCTTTGCCCTGCTTCATTCCGTATTCCAAGGCCAAATTTGCCTGTTACTCCAGGTGTTTCTTGACTTCCTACTTTTGCATTCCAGTCCCCTATAATGAAAAGGACATTTTTTTGGGTGTTAGTTCTAAAAGGTCTTGTAGGTCTTCAAAGAACCGTTCAACTTCAGCTTCTTCAGCGTTACTGGTTGGGACATAGACTTGGATTACCATGATATTGAATGGTTTGCCTTGGAAATGAACAGAGATCATTCTGTCATTTTAGAGATTGCATCCAAGTACTGCATTTCAGACTCTTTTGTTGACCATGATGGCTACTCCATTTCTTCTAAGGGATTCCTGCCCACAGTAGTAGATATAATGGTCATTGGAATTAAATTCACCCATTCCAGTAATTTTAGTTCGCTGATTCCTAGAATGTCAATGTTCATGCTTGCCATCTCTTGTTTGACCACTTCCAATTTGCCTTGATTCATGGACCTGACATTCCAGGTTCCTATGCAATATTGCTTTTTATAACATCGGACCTTGCTTCTATCACCAGTCACATCCACAGCTGGGTATTGTTTTTGCTTTGGCTCCCTCCCTTCATTCTTTCTGGAGTTATTTCTCCACTGATCTCCAGTAGCATATTGGGCACCTACTGACCTGGGGAGTTCCTCTTTTAGTATCCTATCATTTTGCCTTTTCATACTGTTCATGGGGTTCTCAAGGCAAGAATACTGAAGTGGTTTGCCATGCCCTTCTCCAGTGGACCATATTCTGTCAGACCTCTCCACCATGACCCGCCCATCTTGGGTGGCCCCATGGGCGTGGCTTAATTTCATTGAGTTAGCCAAGGCTGTGGTCCTAGTGTGATTAGATTGACTAGTTTTCTGTGACTATGGTTTCAATGTGTCTGCCCTCTGATGCCCTCTTGCAACACCTACCCTCTTACTTGGGTTTCTCTTACCTTGGGTGTGGGGTATCTCTTCACGGCTGCTCCAGCAAAGCGCTGCCGCTGCTCCTTACCTTAGACAAGGGGTGTCTCCTCACCACCACCCCTCCTGACCTTGAACGTGGAATGGCTCCTCTAGGCCCTCCTGCACCCACGCAGTCACCGCTCCTTGGACCTGGGGTTGCTCCTCCCGGTCTCCCACCCTGGCCTCTGGCAGGCGGGTAGCTCCTCTCCACTGCTCCTGCGCTATAGCAGCCTGGCACTCTCCGCTGCCGCCCCTGACCTCGGATGCACGGTAGCTCCTTGCTGCCATTCCTGCACCGTTGCAGCCTGGCACTCTCGGCCGCTGCCCCTGACCTCGGACGTGGGGTAACTCCTCTTGGCCGCCACCTCTTGGGCACGGGGTCCTCCCAGCTTCTGCCCCTAGCCTCGGATGTGGGGTAGCTCCTCTAGGCCACGCATGTGCACCATCTCAGCCGCCCGCACTATGTGCGCTGTTGCAGCCGCCCACGCTCTGTGTGCCATCAGAACCCTCTAACTGTGGACATTGAGGAAACCTGTACTTGAAATCTTAGAATGGACAGCATCATTATTAATACATAACTGACTGGTATAAGTTTGCTTTGTTTCCTAAATTGCTACTGAGTCATATAAGGACAGAAAAGAGCATCAGATAAGTAATTAAATAGTAATTCAAATGCTTTTATATTTTGTGTAATTGCATCATTCTACAATAAACATCTCTAAGCATTTTTGCAGAACAAGCACATGGATTTTTGTATTATTTACAGTTTTACTTATACATGTGAAAAATTTAAATAGTGCATTAGAAAATTTTACTCCAGACAGTATGAAAAATTTCAGATATGAAATGGTAGTGCTGATTCTGTTTTAATGTTCCATCTGATTTTACATATTAAGATGATATTACAATCTATAAATCTATCAAAATGTTTCTACTTTTGTTCAGTTCAGTTCAGTCGCTCAGTCGTGTTCGACTCTGCGACCCCATGAATCGCAGCACGCCAGGCCTCCCTGTCCATCACCAACTCCTGGAGTTCACTCAGACTCACGTCCATCGAGTCAGTGATGCCATCCAGCCATCTCATCCTCTGTCATCCCCTTCTCCTCCTGCCCCCAATCCCTCCCAGCATCAGAGTCTTTTCCAATGAGTCAACTCTTCGCATGAGGTGGCCAAAGTACTGGAGTTTCAGCTTTAGCATCATTCCTTCCAAAGAAATCCCAGGGCTGATCTCCTTCACAATGGACTGGTTGGATCTCCTTGCAGTCCAAGGGACTCTCAAGAGTCTTCTCCAATGCCACAGTTCAAAAGCATCAGTTCTTCGGCGCTCAGCTTTATTCACAGTGCAACTCTCACATCCATACATGACCACTGGAAAAACCATAGCCTTGACTAGATGGACCTTTGTTGGCAAAGTAATGTCTCTGCTTTTTAATATGCTATCTAGGTTGGTCATAACTTTTCTTCCAAGGAGCAGGCGTCTTTTAATTTCATGGCTGCAATCACCATCTGCAGTGATTTTGGAGCCCCCCAAAATAAAGTCTGACACTGTTTCCACATCTATTTCCCATGAAGTGATGGGACCAGATGCCATGATCTTCGTTTTCTGAATGTTGAGTTTTAAGCCAACTTTTTCACTCTCCTCTTTCACCTTCATCAAGAGGCTTTTTAGTTCCTCTTCACTTTCTGCCACAAGAGTGGTGTCATCTGCATATCTGAGGTGACTGATATTTCTCCTGGCAACCTTGATTCTAGCTTGTGCTTCTTCCAGCCCAGCGTTTCTCAGGATGTACTCTGCACAGAACTTAAGTAAGCCGGGTGACAATATACAGCCTTGACGTACTCCTTTTCCTATTTGGAAGCAGTCTGTTGTTCCATGTCCAGTTCTAACTGTTGCTTCCTGACCTGCATATAGGTTTCTCAAGAGGCAGGTCAGGTCATCTGGTATTCCCATCTCTTTCAGAATTTTCCATAGTTTATTGGGATCCACACAGTCAAAGGCTTTGGCATAGTCAATACAGCAGAAATAGATGTTTTTCTGGAACTCTCTTGCTTTTTCCATGATCCAGTGGATGTTGGCAATTTGGTCTCTGGTTCCTCTGCCTTTTCTAAAACCAGCTTGAACATCTGGAAGTTCATGGTTCACGTATTGCTGAAGTCTGGCTTGGAGAATTTTGAGCATTACTTTACTAGCGTGTGAGATGAGTGCAATTGCTCCCCAAAGGTAACTTAAGTTTGAATGAATTCAACTAAATGGTGAAGTCTTTTTAAAATTGCTAAAGAAAATACTGTGTTTGAATCACTTGTTATTAGTTTGATGACTGCAGTGACTTTTACCAGCCTCTCTGGTGTAATTTCCCTTAAAATCAAGTATTTTTGTAAGATTTAGCCTCAGCCTCATCATATAATATAGTAGAGAAGAGGCTTCAGTTCAACAAATATGGAGTCCCTGCTCTGTGGTAGCCACTGAGTGTATGAAAATGAATTCAAACAAGTGAACAAGACTAAAGGGAACAAGCACATCCTCTGGAACCATTATGTTCTCTTGTCATAACTGCTACTAACCAAGAATTAAGGCAGCTGTGGTGTGCACATGTGTTGAGCCTAAGTGCTCAGGTGAGCTGCTGACCTTGTAATGGAGCTGGACCCTAGGCGGCCTTCTCAGAATAGACCCCCCACCCATGTCCCCCACCTGCCTTTTGTCTGCAAAAAAATTTTAATCAAAGGATAAACTTAATCAGAGAAATAAGAAAATGCAGAAAGAAAGGAAAATAGTCAGGCAAGACCAAATAATAATATTTAGCCATTAAGCAAAGTCAAGGACCTTTAGTTCTTCCTCAAGGACTGTAGATAATATTCTAAGCCATGTCCTCTGAGCTGCCTTGCAGACACTCACCAAGTAGAAGAAGTTACCTGTATGCTGCCCACAAGCACATGGACCCCAGATTGGTTGGAACCAGAAGGTTGATGTTGATTTCCAATTACCTCAGCACCAACAATCAGAAGAATGTCTACAAACTGATCATACACCTTCAGCACTGGAAGACTCCTCACTACACATTCTGGGGTGGAACACACAGTCTTAGGGGCATCAGTCCACTATGGCCCCCTTTGCCTGACAAAGCCATAAAGCTGTTTCTTTCTACTTCACCCAGAACTCTGTCTCTAAGCTTTAAACCATTACCTGTGTACTGAGGCCAGATTTCAACAATAACCTTTGGCTTAAAATGTAAGCAGAATTTATTACCCCCTGAATAGATGGGGAAACAGCAGAAACAGTGTCAGACTTTATTTTTGGGGACTCTAAAATCACTGCAGATGGTGATTGCAGCCATGAAATGAAAAGACACTTACTGCTTGGAAGGAAAGTTATGACCAACCTAGATAGCATATTCAAAAGCAGAGATATTACTTTGCCAACAAAGGTCAATCTAGTCAAGGCTATGGTTTTTCCGGTGGTCATATATGGATGAGAGCCAAAGAACTGATGCTTTTGAACTGTGGTGTTGGAGGAGACTCTTGAGAGTCCCTTGGATTGCAAGGAGATCCAACCAGTCCATTGTGAAGGAGATCAGCCCTGGGATTTCTTTGGAAGGAATGATGCTAAAGCTGAAACTCCAGTACTTTGGCCACCTCATGCGAAGAGTTGACTCATTGGAAAAGACTCCGATGCTGGGAGGAATTGGGGGCAGGACGAGAAGGGGACGACAGAGGATGAGATGGCTGGATGGCATCACCGACTCAGCGGACATGAGTTTGGGTGAACTCTGGGAGTTGGTGATGGACAGGGAGGCCTGGTGTGCTGCGAGATTCATGGGGTCGCAAAGAGTCAGACACGACTGAGCAACTGAACTGAACTGAACTGACCTCCACCCCACCCCCAGAGCTGTGCTAATTCTGCAGCTTCGTGGCAAGCCACAGAGTTGGTGCTCTGACTTGCAGGATGGGGTTTATCAAAGTTGTCAGGCATAAGGCCTACTTCAAGACTGTGCTTGGGCTTCCCTCATAGCTCAGTGGGTAAAGAATCTGCCTGAGGTGCAGGAGACCTGGGTTCAGTTCCTGGGTCAGGAAGATCCCCTGGAGATGGAAATAGCAACCCACTCCAGTATTCTTTCCTGGAAAATCCCACGGACAGAGGAGCCTGGCAGGCTACAGTCTATGGGGTCGCAAGAGTCAGACACGACTTAGCGACTAAACCACCACAACCACCAAGAGTGTGCTCAGTCACTCATTTGGGTCCAACTCTTTGCAACCACATGGACTATAGCCCGCCAGGCTTCTCTGTCCATGGGATTTTCCAGGTAAGAATACTAGAGTGGGCTGCCATTTCCTTCTCCAGGGAATCTTCCCAACCCAGGGATCGAACTCACATCTCCTGCATTGGCAGGGAGATTCTTTACCATTGACCCACCTAGGAAGCCATACTTCAAGAGATACCAAGTTAAATTCATAAGACGGAGAGAGGGCAAAACTGACTGCTCTGCTCAGAAACGATTTGTAATCCAAGATAAAAATAAGTATCATACACCCAAATATAGAATGATAGTTCATGTAAGCAACAGGGATATCATTTGTCAGATTGCTTACACCCATATAGAAGGAGATATGACAGCTGGTGCGGTTTATGCTCACGAACTCCCAAAGTGTGGTGTGAAGGCTGACCTGACAAATGATGCCGCAGCATATTGTAGTGGCTTGCTGCTGGCCAGCAGGCTTCTTAATAGGTTTGGTGTGGACAGAATTTATGAAGGCCATGTCGAGATGGCTAGAGATGAATACAATGTGGAAAACACTGATGGTCAGTCTGGTGTCTTCATGTGTTATTTGGATGCAGAGCTTGCCAGGATCGCTGTTGTTCAGTTGCTAAGTCATGTCTGACTCTTTGCAACCCCGTGGACTGAAGCACGCCAGGCTCTTGAGTCCTCCGCTGTTTCCTGGAGTTTGCTCAAATTCATGTCCGTTGAGTTGGTGATGCTATCTAACCACCTGATTCTCTGCTACCCCCTTCTCCTTCTGCTCAGTCTTTCCCTACATCAGTGTCTTTTCCAAAGAGTTGACTCTGCATCAGGTGGCCAAACTATTGGAGCTTCATCTTCAGCATCAGTCCTTCCAAAGAACATTCAGGGTTGATCTCCTTCAGGATTGACTGGTTTGCCAGGACTACTACTGGAAAAAAAGTTTGGGGGGCCCGAAAGGGAGCTGTCGATGGAGGCTTGTCTATCCCTCATAGTGCCATGTGGTTCCCTGGTTATGATTCAGAAAGCAAAGAATTCAGTGCTGAGGGACACTAAAAACACATCATGGGGCAGCATACTGCAAATTATATGTGTTACCTGAATGAAGAAGATGAGGATGCTTACAAGAAACAGTCCTCTCAATACGTAGAGAACAATGTAACTGCAGACATGATGGAGGAAAAGCATAAGAAAGTTCACCCTGCAATATGAGAGAATCCAGTGGATGAGAAGAAGCCTAAGAAAAAAATGTTAAAAAGAAGAGGTAGAGCATTCCCAAAATGTCACTTGTCCAGAAGAAAGACTGAGTAGTTCAGAAGAAGGGAAGCTTTCTTAGAGCTCAGGAACAGCCTGCTGAGAGTTGATAAACCAAACCACAATTTTCTATCAAGATTTTTCAGATAAAGTCAATAATAAAGTTATTGCACAAGGCTAAAAAAATAAGCAGAATTTTAACCAGGTGAATTGAAAAACATTTTTTCTTAAAAATAACTGTAGGCTGAGCTTCCTTACAAGCATGGCTTACTATCTTTCAAAGTGTGAAAGTGTTAGTTGCTCGGTTGTGTCTGATTTTTTGTGACCCCATGGACTATAGTCCATCAGGCTCCTCTGTCCATGGAATTCTCCAGGCAAGAATACTGGAGTGGGTAGCCATTCCCTTCTCCAGGGGATCTTCCTGACCTAGGGATCAAACTCAGTCTTCTGCATTGCAGGCAGATTCTTTACCACTTGAGTCACTGAGTATCTCAACAAACCTGGAGCTAGGTAACCACATTTTCACAGATGTGGTATCCAGGCTCCAAGACATTTTAGGCTGAGTAAAAATAGGTAGGAAAAGAGAAATTTAAGAATACCTGGTAGGAGTTCCCTGGTGGTCCTGGCATATTTGGGTCATGGCTAGAGAGTCGGATACAACAGGGAGTAATTAACAAGGAAGCTGGAAAGGCACTTTAGAACTGGATTTCTAGTAAACAATATGAAGAATCATGTTTTGCACAATGGGAAACCTTAGAGGTTTTTCATGTGGGAATAGAAGGATCAGATTCCTGCTTTTTTTGTTTGTTTAGAGGAGAGATTTATTTGAAGAAATACTACAACATATGAAAATGACACAAAGCCTTAATTTCTACTCATAGAGTGATAGATTTGATATGGTGCATAATTATTTGATATAGTGCATATAATCCATAGTGCAAAGTTCGATGCCTAAGTCATTTGTTGATAAACAAAACCTCTTCAGTTCAGTTCAGTTCAGCTTCCATTTCAAAGTTCTCCTCCTGGCAACTACTTTCAGTTCAGATCAGATCAGTCGCTCAGTCGTGTCCGACTCTTTGCGACCCCATGAATCGCAGCACGCCAGGCCTCCCTGTCCATCACCAACTCCTGGAATTCACTCAGACTCACGTCCATCGAGTTGGTGATCCCATCCAGCTATCTCATCCTCTGTCGTCCCCTTCTTGTCCTGCCCCCAATCCCTCCCAGCATCAGAGTCTTTTCCAATGAGTCAACTCTTCGAATGAGGTGGCCAAAGTACTGGAGTTTCAGCTTTAGCATCATTCCTTCCAAAGAAATCCCAGGGCTGATCTCCTTCAGAATGGACTGGTTGGATCTCCTTGCAGTCCAAGGGACTCTCAAGAGTCTCCTCCAACACCACAGTTCAAAAGCATGAATTCTTCGGCGCTCAGCTTTCTTCATAGTCCATCTCTCACATCCATACATGACACTGGAAAAACCATAGCCTTGATTAGACGGACCTTTGTTGGCAAAGTAATGTCTCTGCTTTTGAATATGCTATCTAGGTTGGTCATAACTTTCCTTCCAAGGAGTAAGCGTCTTTTAATTTCATGGCTGCAATCACCACCTGCACTGATTTTGGTGCCCAAAAAAATAAAGTCTGACACTGTTTCCATTGTTTCCCCATCTATTTCCCGTGAAGTGATGGGACCGGATGCCACGATCTTCGTTTTCTGAATGTTAGCTTTAAACCAACTTTTTCACTCTCCTCTTTCACCTTCATCAAGAGGCTTTTGAGTTCCTCTTCACTTTCTGCCATAAGGGTGGTGTCATCTGCATATCTGAGGTTATTGATGTTTCTCCTGGCAATCCTGATTCCAGCTTGTACTTCCTCCAGCCCAGCGTTTCTCATGATGTACTCTGCATATAAGTTAAATAAGCAGGGTGACAATATACAGCCTTGACGTACTTCTTTTCCTATTTGGAACCAATCTGTTGTTCCATGTCCAGTTCTAAGTGTTATAACTGTTTAATATCAGCAAGGGTCACAAATGCTGTGTACAATGAATCTGAACTGACAGATTTTGACTAGTGTGGTAAGTAGATTGGAATGGAGGTGGTGTAAGAGGGGAGAGCAAGTGGGAAGCTATCGAAACAGTTGACAGGAGAGATGATAAAGACCCAGTCAACTGAGTGGGAGTGGGAATGCTGAGAAGGGGACACATTTAAGAAACATTGTGCAGGTCAGACTGGTAGAACTTGGTGATTAGATGAAAGAAGACTTAAAGAATTCTACTGTGATGTGTCTCCTCTCTCTTTCTCTCTAGGATAGATATAGATATCTTTTTGGGTAACATTTATAATAGTAGATTAACCATTTTAATGTGTACAGTTTGGTGCCATTCAGTAGATTCACAGGGTACGTGGCACTCTTTAGGTCCAGAACATTTAAACGTTTTATATTTAAATTTTGGAGGAACCATCAAACTGTTACACCAAGCAGCTGCACCATTTTATATTCTCACAGGTTCTATTCTCACCAGGGTTCCATTCCTGCACACACCTGCCAATACTTCGTATTTTCCTGTTTTAAAATATTTTAAATTATAGCCACCCTAGTGGTTGTGAAGTGGTATCTCATGGTGTCTTTGTTTGCATTTCCTTAATGACTAATTTTGTTGAGCATCTTTTCCTGTGAGAGTGTGGCCATTTGTATATCTCCTTTGGAAAAACGTCTATTCAGATAGTTTGCTCACTAAAAACATTGGATTATTTATTTGCCTTTTTGTTGCTGAGCAGTAAAAACTTTTTATATTTTCTGGATACTAAACTCCTGTCAGATATATAGGATTTGAAAATATTTTTTTCCCATTCTGCAGCAGGTTATCTTTTTAGCCAAGATTTTTTTTTTTTTTTTTTTTGAGCCATTTATTGAAACAGGAAACACAGGAGAAGCCAAGGATAGAAAGAAGGAAAAATAAGTTCAGTTGGTGGTGTTGATTGGAAATCTTCAGGGGACACCCAGCCAAAGGTATCTGGCTCACGTGGTGCCTGCAACATCCTATGCATTTGGTGTTTCTTGATTGATAGAATCTAGAGAGAAGCTGGTGGGTACTTGCTGCCTTAGCTATAAGCCTTCAGGCTGTATCCCACAGAAACAAAGTCACTCCTCTTTCAACAAGGTTGTCCTTTATAATTAAAAATACTAGGACTTCCCCGGTGGTTCAGTGGTTAAGACTCCAGGCTTCCACTACAGGGGGCACAACTTCTACCCTGCTTGGAGAACTAAGACCCTGCATACCCCCATGGAGTCACCAAAATAATTAATTAAATAAAATATCAAAAATCAAATTAAATTTTTAAAATATCATTTTTGGTCAATTTCCTAAAACAGTCAGAAAATTAAATGCAACTTGAATTAAACCACAATTCTGAATCAGACAACACAGGCTAAACCAGGTATGGAGAATACGAAAAACAAAATCAACCAGGGAGAGACATGGCCTACTGTGATCTACTTATACTCTTTTCCTTCAAACAGAATACCATATGTGTATATCTTAATCTAAGCTCATATTTATTTAAGATTTATTTAAACCAAAGTAATTGAAAAAGCTGATATAAAATTCCAATCCTGTATAAATAAAATAGTTCCTTCTTTCATGCTGAAAGCATCATTGACTTTTGCCTTCAGTTTATAATCTATGTGCTCTGCCTTGATTTACTCAGCCATGCCTAAAGCCCTTTTTTTATATCTTGGGTGAGCAGGCAATGTTGATGGGGGCATGAAATAGCTCCTTTTTCAGAGTTCTGCCCACATGGCTAATATTATGAGACACTCTTTTTTAAAATCCCTTGGATCTGTGCTGGGTGTCCTGCACAGACTCAGTCTGGCATTATTATTACTTTTTTTATGAATCTCAGGGAAACCATTCTGCTGCTGAGCTAGCCTCACTCACACATTTCATTTATCCACCATAATAAGAATATCAATACCTTGGATTTATATAGAGCCTCTCATCCAAAGAGGTCAAAGCTTTTTAATTTAATTGGATGTTCCTGTGGCTTTAAGAGCCTCTGGGTATATTTACAAATGTAATAATAAGAAACAGTCTGCTCTGGTTTACAATATAATAGACAGCATAAAACAAGACCTGAGCATACACTGCCTCTCACCTTCACTGCACAAACATATCTGATGCCTGGCCGTGGGGTTCAAGGTCCTTTCTGAGCGGATCTCCATGTATTTTTTCACCCGTGACTCCACTTTTTCTCTGTGAATTCTTTGTTTTACTCAAATTAATCATTTAACATAGGATGCATGTCTCCACTTTGTATGGTACCTTAACATGTTCTGCAAGGCCCTTCACCTCCTCCGTAGGTGTTTTAAGTCTGTACTCTTTTTTTGGGCGGGTGGGGGAGGTCAAGTTTACTTATAACCCACCTATGAAGACCATGAAGACCACTGTAGGAACCTGGCCTTCCTTGCTTATTTCCCATGGAAACATCTGCAACGTATACACTCTTGTTCTTTGGGCATTAATGCTGTGTTCACGGTCATTTCTTTTCCTGTATAGCATGTCAGCCCCTCCACACAGAGAAGTCTATCATCAATCCCCTGCTTGCATGTGAGTGCTCAGTCGTGTCCGACTCTTTGTGATCCCATGGACTGTAGCCCTCTGTCCATGAGATCTTTCAGGCAAGAATACTGGAGTGGGTTGCCATTTCCTCCTCTAGGCGATCTTCCCAACCCAGGAATCTAACACCAGATTTTCTGCATCTCCTGTATTGCAGGAGGATTCTTTACCATGCCATCAAATCACTTTGATGTTCATAGCCTTAGTTGGTCCAAGTAGCCTGGTGAGTTTGGAAATTTGCGTTGAAGGTTGAATGTTACAAATGAGCAGACACACTGTGCCTTCCCCTAAATTTTTTCCCCATGTTAAGAGTTTAGTGCAAGTTTAGAATTAGTTTAGATCCCCTAGGATAGAAGCAATGAGAAAGGGTGTGGTTGTCACCTGAAGATGAAAAGTACAATGGTACAAAGGTTTCCTGTGAAAACAATGTATTGAATGAAGGTTTAATCGGGGTGTGTTGATTTAATTATCATGTAATTGCATTTGCAGTGTGTGACGAAAGTTCAGTTCAGTTCAGTTGCTCGGTCGTGTCCCACTCTTTGCGACCCCATGAATCGCAGCACACCAGGCCTCCCTGTCCATCTCCCGGAGTTCACCCAAACTCATGTCCATAGAGTCAGTGATGCCATCCAGCCATCTCATCCTCTGTCGTCCCCTTCTCCTCCTGCCCCCAATCCCTCCCAGCATCAGAGTCTTTTCCAATGAGTCAACTCTTCGCATCAGGTGGCCAAAGTACTGGAGTTTCAGCTTTAGCATCATTCCTTCCAAAGAAATCCCAGGACTGATCTCCTTCAGAATGGACTGGTTGGATCTCCTTGCAGTCCAAGGGACTCTCAAGAGTCTTCTCCAACACCACAGTTCAAAAGCATCAATTCTTCAGCACTCAGCCTTCTTCACAGTCCAACTCTCACATCCATACATGACCACAGGAAAAACCATAGCCTTGACTAGACGGACCTTTGTTGGCAAAGTAATGTCTCCGCTTTTCAATATGCTATCGAGGTTGGTCATAACTTTCCTTCCAATGTTTATGTTACCTAAATACATATTTAAAATTTATTTTTTGCAAATATTCTATGACATACATAAGTTTACCCATATGACCTTAGTCTTACAGACGTGTATGTATTCTCTTTAGAAATTAGGTTAGTGATGATACTCTTCAGGTAGTCTCTTTCAGCATTAAAGGCAGTCAGTCACAACACAGCATGACATCCTCCTCTTTCAAGTTCAGTTCACTTCAGTCCCTCAGTAGTATCAGACTCTTTGCGACTCTGTGGACTGCAGCACACCAGGTGTCTCTGTCCATCACTATCTCCCTGAGTTTCCTCAAAGTCATGTCCATTGAGTTGGTGATGCCATCCAAACATCTCACCCTCTGTTGTCCCCATCTCCTCCCACCTTCAATCTTTCCCAGCATCAGGGTCTTTTGCATCAGGTGGCCCAAGTATCGGAGTTTCAGCTTCAATGTCAGTCCTTCCAATAAATACTCAGGACTGATCTCCTTTAGGATTTGATCTCCTTGGAGTGCAAGAGACTCTCAAGAGTCTTCTCCAACACCACAGTTCAAAAGCATCAATTCTTTGGTGACCATCCCCATGGAAAAGAAATGCAAAAAAGCAAAATGGCTGTCTGGGGAGGCCTTACAAATAGCTGTGAAAAGAAGAGAAGAGAAAAGCAAAGGAGAAAAGGAAAGATATACCCATGTGAATGCAGAGTTCCAAAGAATGGCAAGAAGAGATAAGAAAGCCTTCCTCAGCGATCAATGCAAAGAAATAGAGGGAAACAACAGAATGGGAAAGACTAGAGATCTCTTCGAGAAAATTAGAGATACCAAGGGAACATTTCATGCAAAGATGGGCTCGATAAAGGATAGAAATGGTATGGACCTAACAGAAGCAGAAGATATTAAGAAGAGGTGGCAAGAATACACAGAAGAACTGTACAAAAAAGATCTTCATGACCCAGATAATCACTATGATGTGATCACTCATCTAGAGCCAGACATCCTGGAATGTTAAGTCAAGTGGGCCTTAGAAAGTATCACTACGAACAAAGCTAGTGGAGGTGATGGAATTCCAGCTGAGCTATTTCAAATCCTGGAAGATGATGCTGTGAAAGTGCTGCACTCAATATGCCAGCAAATTTGGAAAACTCAGCAGTAGCCTCAGGACTGGAAAAGGTCAGTTTTCATCCAATCCCAAAGAAAAGCAATGCCAAAGAATGCTCAAACTACCACACAAAGGCACTCATCTCACATGCTAGTAAAGTAATGGTCAAAATTCTCGAAGCCAGGCTTCAGCAATATGTGAACCGTGAACTTCCTGATGTTCAAGCTGGTTTTAGAAAAGGCAGAGGAACCAGAGATCAAATTGCCAACATCCGCTGGATCATGGAAAAAGCAAGAGAGTTCCAGAAAAACATCTATTTCTGCTTTATTGACTATGCCAAAGCCTTTGACTGTGTGGATCACAATAAACTGTGGAAAATTCTGAAAGAGATGGGAATACCAGACCACCTGACCTACCTCTTGAGAAATCTGTATGCAGGTCAGGAAGCAACAGTTAGAACTGGACATGGAACAACAGACTGGTTCCAAATAGGAAAAGGAGTTCGTCAAGGCTGTATATTGTCACCCTGCTTATTTAACTTCTATGAAAAGTACATCATGAGAAACGCTGGACTGGAAGAAACACAAGCTGGAATCAAGATTGCCGGGAGAAATATCAATAACCTCAGATATGCAGATGACACCACCCTTATGGCAGAAAGTGAAGAGGAACTAAAGAGCCTCTTGATGAAAGTGAAAGAGGAGAGTGAAAAAGTTGGCTTAAAGCTCAACATTCAGAAAACGAAGATCATGGCATCTGGTTCCATCACTTCATGGGAAATAGATGGGGAAACATTGGAAACAGTGTGACAAAAGTAGCCCATCATTTTTGATGCTTACCCAATTCTCGCTCTTTTTTTGTTCCAAATTCTTCCTTATAAGTTCTGCTTATAAAAGCAATGCCTATTCAGATAAAATTTGGAAAACACAGTAAAGTGTTAAAAATAATGAAAAATTCCATTTTTCTTGCTCCTCAAAACAACTTTGTAATACCCAGTTCAGTTCAGTCGCTCAGTTTTGTCCAACTCTTTGCGACCCTGTGGACTGCGGTACGCCAGGCCTCCCTGTCCATCACCAACTCCCACTCCCAGTGTTTACTCAAACTCATGTCCATTGAGTCAGTGATGCCATCCAACTATCTCATCCTCTGTCATCCCCTTCTCCTCCTGCCTTCAATCTTTCCCAGCATCAGGGTCTTTTCAAATGAGTCAGTTCTTCACATCAGGTAACCAAAGTATTGGAATTTCAGTTTCCAATGAATATTCAGGACTGATTTCCTTTAGGATGGACTGGTTGGATCTCCTTGCAGTCCAAGGGACTGTCAAGAGTCTTCTCCAACACCACAGTTCAAAAGCATCAATTCTTCAGCACTCAGAGTTCTTTATAGTCCAACTCACATCCATACTTGACTACTGGAAAAACCATAGCCTTGACTAGGTGGATCTTTGTTGGCAAAGTAATGTCTCTACTTTTTAATATGCTGTCTATGTTGGTCATAACTTTCCTTCCAAGGAGTAAGTGTCTTTTAATTTCATGGCTGCAGTCACCATCTGCAGTGATTTTGGAGCCCCCCAGAATAAAGTCTGTCACTGTTTCCACTGTTTCCCCATCTATTTGCCATGAAGTAATGGGACCAGATGCCATGATCTTCATTTTCTGAATGTTGAGTTTTAAACCAACTTTTTCACTCTCCTCTTTTACTTTCATCAAGAGGCTCTTTAGTTCTTCTTTACTTTCTGCCATAAGGGTGGTGTCATCTGCATATCTGAGGTTATTGATATTTCTCCCAGCAATCTTGATTCCAGTTTGTGCTTCTTCCAGCCCAGCATTTCTCATGATGTACTCTGCATATAAGTTAAATAAGCATGGTGACAATATACAGCCTTGACATACTCCTTTTCCTATTTGGAAGCAGTCTGTTGTTCCACGTCCAGTTCTAACTGTTGCTTCCTGACCTGCATACAGATTTCTCAAGAGGCAGGTCAGGCAGTCTGGTATTCCCATTCCTTTCAGAATTTTCCACAGTTTATTGTGATCTACACAGTCATGGCATCCGGTCCCATCACTTCATGGCAAATAGATGGGGAAACAGTGGAAACAGTGGCTGACTTTATTTTTTTGGGCTCCAAAGTCACTGCAGATGGTGATTGCAGCCATGAAATTAAAAGACACTTACTCCTTGTAAGGAAAGTTATGACCAACCTAGACAGCATATTGAAAAGCAGAGACATTACTTTGTCAACAAAGGTTCATCTACTCAAAGCTATGGTTTTTCCAGTGGTCATGTATGGATGTGAGAGTTGGACTATAAAGAAAGCTGAGCACTGAGGAATTGATGCTTTTGAACTGTGGTGTTGGAGAAGACTCTTGAGAGTCCGTCCCTTGGACTGCAAGGAGATCCAACCAGTCCCTCCTAAAGGAAATCAGTCCTGAATTCATTGGAAGGACTGGTGCTGAAGCTGAAACTCCAACACTTTGGCTACCTGATGGGAAGAACTGGCTCATATGAAACGACCCTGACGCTGGGAAAGATTCAAGGTCGGGGGAGAAGGGAACGACAGAGGATGAGATGGCTGGATGCCATCACTGACTTGATGGACATGAGTTTGAATAAACTCCAGCAGTTGGTGACGCACAGGGAGGCCTGGCGTGCTGCAGTCCACGGGGTTGCAAAGAGTCGGACACGACGGAGCGACTGAACTGGACTGACACAGTCAAAGGCTTTGGCATAGTCAATAAAGCAGAAATAGATGTTTTTCTGGAACTCTCTTGCTTTTTCGATGATACAACAGATGTTGGCATTTTGATCTCTGGTGCCTCTGCCTTTTCTAAATCCAGCTTGAACATCTGGAAGTTCATGGTTCATGTACTATTTATGAAGTGCTTGCTGATCATGTATATGTCACAGTTTTACTATAATTGTCTAATGGAAGTTCTATCATCATATGCTTTATAGATAAGGAAAGTCATGCCCAGAAAGATTAAGTAACTCACCTAAGACAGTCTGCATCTCTGGTGGTGCAGTGGTAAAGAATCTGCCTGCCAGTAAGAAGACACTGGAGACTCCGGTTTGATTCCTGGGCTGGGAAGATCCCTTGGAGCAGGAAATGCCAACTCACTCCAGCATGCTTGCCTGGAAAATCCCATGGACAGAGGAGCCTGGTGCACTACAGTTCATGGGGTTGCAAAGAGTCGGAGACAACTGAGCATGCACACACTAAGATAATCTAACAAACAGGTGAAGGGCTGGGAGTGAATCACAAGGACCCCTGTGTCTATAAAGCAGTCGTTCTCCATTCCCACCTCTCAACCCCCGAGAATCACGCATCTGCTTTCTGTTTGTATGAAATTCTTTAATCTAGGTATTTTTTTTTTTATAAATGGAATCATACACTGTGCAGACTTTTGTGTCTGACTTCTTTCACTTAGTATATTGTTTTCAAGTTTCATCAATGATGTAGCATGCATTAGTATTTCATTTCCATTTATGGTTGAATAATATTCCATTGGATGTTGATATGTCACATTTGGTTATTAGAGAAGGAAATGGCAACCCACTCCAGTATTCTTGCCTGGAGACTCCCAGGGACAGAGGAGCCTGGTGGGCTGCTGTCTATGGGGTTGCACAGAGTCAGACACAACTGAAGAGACTCAGCAGCAGCAGCAGCACATTTTGTTGATATCTCAATGATATACCACATATCATACCACAGTTTTTTCAAGATTCTTCTTGGCTATTTGAGGTTCCTTGCCATACAGTAAATTCCTTGTATTTAAATTTTAGGATCAGGTTTTCCAATGCTGCAAGAAGACTATTGGAATTCTCATAAGGATTGCACTGAATGTGTAGATAGCTTTAGGGAGTATTGACATATTAATGATATTAATTCTTCCAACCCATGCTCACAGGATGTCTTTCCATTTATTTACATCTTCTTTAATTTCTTGCAGCAAAGTTTTGTAGTTTTTAGTGTTTAAGTCTTTCATCTCCTTGGTTAAATTTATTGTTAAATATTTTATCTTTTTTTGATGCTATTGTAAATGGAATTGTTTTGTTAATTTCCTTTTTGGATTGTTCATAGCTAGTGTCTAAAAATACTATTGATATTTTTGTTTTGATATTGCATCCTGCAGCCTTGCTGAATTAATTTATTAGCTCTAATAGTTTAAAAAAATTCTTTAGGATTTCCATATGTCAACCACATTGTCTACACATAGAGATGGTTTTAGTTCTTCCTTTCTAATTTGAGTGCCTTTTATTTTTTACTTGCCTAATTGTTTTGGCTAGACTTTTCATTACTTCACTGAATAGAAGTGGCAAAGTGGGCATCTTTGTCTTGTACCTGATCATAGCTTGAAAGCATTCAGTTTTTGACCATTGATACCATTAGCTGTATTTTTTTTAATAAACAACCTTTATCATATTGAATAAATTCCCTTCTACTTCCAGTTTTCTGAGCGTTTCATCATGAAAACGTTTTTCGATTCTATCTAAAGCTTTTTCTGTTTCAACTAAGGTGATCCTGTTTTTTTTTTTTTTTTTCCCCTTCTTACTGCCCACATCCTAAGGCACTAGGCTCAATTACCCCTTTTCACATACGTGCATTCTTTAATTTTATAACCTGCTTTTTGCAAGTACATCACGAACATCTTTTCTTCATTAAAAACCACTAAAACTATGATTTCCAGTGGCTACATATTATATTCTTGTGTGGATGTTCTATAATTTACTTAATACATCTATGTTGTTTTAAAAAATTTAACATTTTGTTCTCTCTATTTCTCTAGAATCAGAATCCCTAGAACTGGAATTATTGAGCCAGAGGTAATGAACACTTAAAAAAATAAGTATATGTGTGTGTGGGTGTGTCTGAAAGTTATTTTATAAAATCACTGTGAACCTCTGCCAGCTGATACCTGCCTAAACAAAGTAGTGGAGGTGCTCTGTGCTCGCTATTTCACAGCTCCAGGACCACTCTGTCTGCTTTCTATTCATCTCTGAAGTTCTTTAATCTCTACTGCTACTAAGCAGCTCACTTACTACCTTCCCTCCTCAATTTATGCACTTTCCATTCTTATGGTAATCTTGTTCTGTTCATTTCATCTACTGAATTTATGACTAAGCCAGTTGAGCCAGATGCAGGACATATGAAAACTTACCAGTAAAAATGTTAATAAAGCACAATTGTGCATTATTGCCAACTATATTTTATTTAGCTTGAGAAGAAAAGGAATCTGAAGCTGGTCAGTTTTGTTTCCCGGTTTTTCTGTTTTCTTTATCAATATCCATTTGTGTGTTACTCCTTATATATTTTTTAGAATTGTCCGGAAATAAAATAACTGAATTCACACATTAAACTAATGCATATGCATTTAGTTTTAGATAATACTAAAGAAAAGAATTTCTGTATCTATCCATTTTCGTATTTTATTGGATTTTTAAAAAACTACTTGTGTTTAAAGTAAAAACTTTGTCATACAGACATCAAGCACAAGACCCTACTGAAATACACACCCCATGTACGCGCTTTGGCATCGTCAGATAAATATGATTTAAAAACTAATAAAATTCTAAAAACAATAAAACTGGGGAAAAACTCAAGATCAGAATAAATACAAATGAAGATATTAGAAGATTTCACCAAATCGCAACTGGTTTAGTTTTCCTGCGCGCCCTGGAACCGCGGAAGGAAACTACAATTCCCAGAGTGCTTAGAGAGCTCGTGGGGCCTGAAACTTACTTCTTACGTCCCGCCTCCTCTCTTCAGCGATTGGGTTATCCAGTTCTGTGACTTTGGACTTCACTTCTCCCATTGGTGCACTCTAAAGAGAGGTCAATTACAGAGTTTACACTTGGTTCCTTCCAGCCCACCCGCTCTCCCTCCCTTGCACCAAGATGGCGGCAGAAGGAGCTGGTGGGAAATACAGAAGCACAGTCAGCAAAAGCAAAGACCCCTCGGGGCTGCTCATCTCTGTGATCAGGTGAGGGAGGCAGGAGGCAGGGGCAGGGACAGGGGGCAGCGGCTCGATTTCCGCTTTGGAAGGGAGAAGGGTTAGCTGGGTTCCACCCTGCCGACCCCTCCCTTCCCTCCTTGCCTCCCCCCAGCCCCTCCCAAGGGCCCCCGCAGTTCTCACTTTTTCTCTGGGGTTGGGCCAGAGGGAGGAGCCTGGCCTCTCAGTGTTTATCTAATTTACTGCCAGAGCTTTCCACTAGGGTCCCCGGGCCCTAAAAGCACGGTCTTTGGGGTTTGGTAGAGAAAGCCAGGTGTGTTCACTTACTCATACATGTATTGATTGATTGTCTTCAGCATCGCTCACTGTGGAAGGCACCTTGTTCCCTGGACTTCTGGGTGTCAGGCCCTGACGTCCGGAGACCTCTGTCACGGATTGCAGATTTTGTTTTCACACGTTGAACACCTCCAACCACCTGTGCATGGATGGCTCAGCCTCAAATACGAGAGCCTGTCGTGAGCTGGTTAGAAGAGCTGTGGATTTGAAGGCACACATCCGTGCTGATTTTTGTTCTGCCTTCGTGTTCCGATCTAGTCTTTAAAAAGCAAAACAAATTTCAAGTTATCCTCTTTGCATATCATTTTCCCAGACTGTATATGGTGGGGGTAGAAGTAGTCGACCTTCTAGGGGCCACTTTTTCTTAAAGTAAATTCTAGTAAGGGTGGATAATTCATTCAAATTCAGCTAAGGATGATACAGGGAGTGGTTAAAAGCAAGCTGAACAAAATGTATTACGACACGTTATGCTGTTAGCATATGAATTTCAACCCATGTATTTTTAATAAAATGAAACATCTCCCTCCCCCTTTCCCCCACCTATGCTAAACTTTAGGTTAAGTTTTGGAGGGCTTCTGATGACCTTTTAAAAACCTAGGCTCAACAGTATCTGGTAGTTAGTAGGCATTTGAATGAATGAACAGATCTAAATTTTAAAACAGCCCACCCACTCATGGACTGATAAAGACCCATCTCAAGGGTATTTAGGCCTCTCTGAAAGTAAGATTGTGACATATGAAATCATTATTACTAAATTTTCTTTAGGATTAAGAGGATAATTCTTCTCTGTATGGAAATATGTAATATACTTGGTAGGTCATACAGAGAAAATGCAGTTTTCTTGTGGACTCAGTCTTGCCAAGACAAAACACAAGTAGTATAAATGTTTATCATGATACTAAAACTCCAAGTAGAATATTTTTAATTTCCCAGCTTTACTCCTGTGGAACTATAATACATGAATTTATTTGGATTCCTTTTTGAGCTTGTTCATTTATTTATTTTTGCTTTATAGTCAACATTCATATAAACAGTACAAGTTTAGTGTCAGTGTGTTGTACAGAGCCTGGCACTTACTATGTAGTTAGTAAATATTTGTTCAATGAATGAGTGAATGCCCCGAGTTTTGCAAACATGAATTTGACATGATGGTATCCTTGAGAGTATAGACTACTTGAGGGATAAAATATGTAAGTAACAATGTGACATAAGGCTAGATGAGACAGATGAAATGTGCTGGCAATCTAGGAGAAGGAGCAGTTATTTTCAACAAAAGTAGAGTCGGGATTAGGGAAGATAGCAGTATATACAAATGTACCTGCTCAGTTATGTATTTATGATTTTGTAGTCTTTGTTCATTTGTTTTTTTTTTTTTTTTTTGTATATAAGTTTTCTTAAAGGTCATTTAAATTTACCCAAAATGTCCTATATTTGAAAAAACCTTTATATCAAACTAAAGCTTTTTTTTTTTAACTGATACTGATTGGAAACATATGTTGCCTTTGGTCGACTGTGCCTATATGTTCTTCAGGGGGAATATCCTGCTGGGTGTTCTGAGATATGATTTGGTGGCTCGTTTCTCTCTGTTACCTTCACATTACCACTGTGATTTGGACCTGCACATTTTTACTCTGACTTCTGTTGTATATTGTTAACTCATTTTTTCTTCCATATCCTTGGCCACCTCAGATCACTTGAATAACATTTTTACTTTATTATAATCTATTACCAGCATGCTATATTGGAGTATCCAGATCTAGCATCCTGGGCGAGGTTAGTAAGGATTGGGGTTCATGGTTACTTAGGACCTTAAGACTAGATGTTATTGGTCTCAGAGTATTTCAACATTTCTCTGAGTCACAGGAAAATTTTGGTGTTGGAGTGAAAATTTGGGTGTTGCTAATTCCTTGTTTCCTCCCTGATGTGCTCTGAAAACAGCCAGTGGTTTCCATTTCATAAATAATAGCAGTGAATGAGAGGAAAATGGTAGTTTTACTTTGGTATTTGGGATGCGGGAGTTTCGGGGGCGTAATTGAGGGAAGAATGCAAAGAGGAAAGTAGTTGATAAGAGAGTAGCTCTTAAAAGTTCTCATCACGAGGAAAGATCTGTGGTGATGGATGCTAACGTATTGGGATAATCATTTTGCAATATACGTATATCTCAAATCATTATGTTGTGTACCTTAAATAATTACAATGTTGTATGTCATATATATCAATATAATGGGAATAAAAAGAATGGAGGATTCATATGTCTTGTTAGTAGATTGTTCTGTGACTCTGAAGTTGCTGCTTTGTCTATTTGTTCAATTTGTATTCTTCCTGTTACTTTTCTTGCAACATTGCATTCATGATTGTAAATTCCTCACATGAAACTTTGATTACCTCCTCTTATCCTTAACCTCTTTTCCAATTCTCTCTTAAAGACTGTAGCTTTCCTGGTTGCTTTGGCAACAAGCCTCAGAAAGGAAAACCATTTTAGATTCAGGTTTATAAAATCTGAACATCCCTGAAGATGTCTCTGGTACATGCGAGTTCTCTTGCAGGCTTCCTTGGACCTGTCAGGTTGTCACAAAATAAATGGCTTGTGAGTGATAGAGTCCATTGTCCTTTGAAGAGTTTGATTAGTTTAGCTTTATCTTTTTCTATCAATGAGCAGTTGTTTTCCTTTTTTGAATAGTGAATGTTAAAAATTCTCCTTTAGTTCTCTGATATGTAAAAAGTGTCATTTCTGTGCTCCATTATGTATTAATATTAGCATAGCACTTTATATTCTCATACTATTCCTATTAGTTGGAACACCACTTATTGTTAGAAGCATCTTTTAACTGGAAAAAGACTGTAGGTGGATGAGGCTTTGACCTGAGGACAGTGTCAGAGGACACATGGGGATACCCAGCCTCATCACTATTTGCAGCCATGAAAGAAAAGTGAAGTCGCTCAGTCGTGTCCGACTCTGCGACCCCATGGACTGTAGCCTACCAGGCTCCTCTGTCCATGGGATTTACCAAGTAATTAAATGGTGACTATTTTGCTAGTGTGATAGTGCATCACTTTAAGGCATTTAAAAGTCAAAATGATGTAAAAAAATATAGTGTAATTGTAATGGAGGGGTTACATTTGGTGGATGGGTTATTTAAGTGCTTTGAGACTCATAAGTGCAGTTCTTAACCATTTGCAAAATACTGAATAAAGCCATTTCAGGACGGCCGGATAATTCAGAGTGGACTCGGGTTTAACAAAAGAGGTGGTTCTTTCGTGAGGTGGGACTTTGATGAGACATAGTGTTTAGGATTGATTTTGGAAGCTGCTGTTAACCACAGCTTTTGGTTTTAAGTCTTGCCCCTGACCCTTTAAAATGAAAGTAATCCGGTGGACCTGATCACCTGCTGATGTATAATTTGGACAGTTTTACGGACACACGCAGACACAGCATTTCCTACTTTTCTATTGATCTTTTCCCCCTAACCTTTTGCTTGGTGTGAAGTTGGGGCAGGCAGCCTTTCTAAACGGGAAATAAGCAAGATGGCATTTTGGAGATGCTATTTTATTTTTGTGAGGTCTTGTCAGATTTTTAATTGGGAAATGTGTCTACCACTTACTGTTAGGTGATTTACTTCCCAATTAAGTGTTGACTCTTCTCTTTATAAGTTGGCCTTTAATAGCTGGCTTAATTGGGAAGACAAACTTCAGCTGTGACTGGAGGAGACCTCCTTGAAACCTCAGAGCAGAGCTTTTGTGGACAGACACTGCTTACAGATGGCAAGGAGGTCTGAAGGCAGTAAGAGGAGCACATTGTCATCAACTTTTATGTCTTCACAGAAGTTGGAATTCCAGAAACTTAGAAAATCGTTTATTGTAGACGCCTGTTAAAGCCCCTTCCTCTTCAGAGTATTTTGGTCAGCCCTGTATTTAATTCAAAGTACACTTTGTTGCAGGAGTCCACGTTTTGGTTTAGAGCTTTGAACAAACAGCTTTGAGGTCCATGACACAAATTGTGGCAGGAAAGGCCATTGGAGCAGAGTCCTGGAGATTGTCGGCTTCACTGTGGCTCAGCGGTAAAGAATCCGCCTGCAATGCCGGGAGACCTGGGTTTGATCCTTGGGTTGGGAAGATCCCCTGGAGGAGGGCTTGGCAATCCACTCCAGTATTCTTGAGCTTCCCTGGTGTCTCAGATGGTAAAGAATCCATCGGCAATGTGGAAGACCTAGATTCGATCCCTGGGTTTTGAAGATCCCCTGGAGGAGGATCTTCCTGGAGTGGAGGCAACCCACTCCAGTATTCTTGCCTGGAAAATCCTGTGGACAGAGGAGCCTGGCGGGTCACAGTCCATTTGGTCACAAGAGTCGGACACCGCTGAGCAACTACACCACCACCACCACCCTTCTCCAACCTCCTCTCCCATCCAGGCTGTTTAATGTTGGGTGATATGATCAGCAAAAGTTTTTCTTCTTAGTAAAATCCAGCTGTCACTTGTTTCTTTCATGGATCATGTCTTTGATGTAGCTAAAAAGTCATTGCTGTACCCAAGGTCATCTCAGTTTTCTTCTTTGCTAACTTCTAGGTGTTTGATATTTAGATCTCATATTCATTTTGAGTTAATTTTTGTGAAAGCTATAAGATCTCTGTCTAGACTGATTTTTGTGGTCAATGTTCAGTTCTCACACCATTTGTTGAAAAGACGATCTTCTCCATTGTTGTATATATGTGAGGTCTTCACCAACATTCTGTGCTTTCTGTTCTCTTTTTATGCCTGCTTGTCATCACAACTTTTCCCATTTTCTTTTATAAAAATTGTATCACACAAACTTGTTAAAAAAAAATAATCAAAGAGAAACATCGTCTAAAACTCCCGTTTCTCAAAATACTGTTTTTGTTTTTAAGGTTTTCATGTAGATCCTGTCCATGTACATAGTTGTAGTTATAACAAAGTTAACGTATTTTTAGCATAACAAAAATGATATTATATCTTTGTAATTGTATAAATATTTAACTGGGGGGATTAAAAATATAGAAAATGATAGAGACATATAAATTACTCATATTCTCTTCACCTAGAATTAACCATTGTTAATAAATTTTCTTTAAGCTTTTAAAAATCATTGCACTGTTATAAAAATGGTATGTATTCATTATAAAGTAATCAAACAATGGAAATGCAGAAAACTGCAGATGAAAGTAAAAAAATATGAGTCCAAACTTTATTTTCCTTAAGTTACCATCACTAGTATTAGCTGAACCTAATTTCAGATCTCTCTCTGTCTCTCCCTTTCTCTGTGTGTCTCTCTGTATTAAATGTTGGATGGATAGATAGAAATAGTGTAAAAAAAAAATGAGTATGATATCATACTCTATGTGTTAAACTTATAACTTTATTGTCTCCATTTTTAGGGTATATATATAGCAAAGTGCACACATATTAAGTATATGACAATTTTTGCTTTTGTAACCACTACCCATGTCAAGATAGACACTCCCGGCATCCTTGTTAATTCTTTTTCCAGTTCAGTTTTTTTGTAAGGATACCCTGTTGTTCCCAACACCACTTGTTTAAAAGACTGTTCTTTTTCCCCTGAATTTCTTTTGTACCTTTATCGAAAATCGGGTGGCCAGTGTGGATCTATTTTTTGACCCTCTAGTCTGTTTATCTTAATAACAATGCTGCACGGTCTTGATTTCTGCCTTTGTAAGTCTTGGAGACAGGCAACATAAGCTTTCCAGCTCTCTTCTACTTTTCCAAAGTTAATTTTGGCCCTTCTAGGTTCTTTGCATTTCCATGTCCATTTTAGAATTAGCCAATCAATTTCTAAAATAAACCCACTGGGATTTTGGTTAGGATTTCTTTGAATGTCCTGATTCATATGGGAGAATTGACATCTCAACAGTATGTCTTCTGATCCATAAACAGTATTATCTCTCTTCACTCAATTCCTCCCAGCAGTTTCTTTGTAGATTTCAAGTGTAAGTCCACGTGTTGTCTGTCATACTTACCTCTAAGTAGTTTAAGACACTTCCTATTGTCCCACAGCTCCCTGAATACTGATGCTGTCTTTCTCTCTTTTTAATTTTTGGTCTTTTTTTCCCTAGGTGGGTTTCTTTCTTTCTTTTTTTTTTTTTGGATATGGTTTCTGTTGCTGTGTGTTAAACTTCATTAATCTTTTCTGCAATTCCCATTCTGCTGTTAATTCCATGTAATGCAATTTTTATTAGATTGTGGTTTTGCTCTTTCAGAGATTTAATTTGGGTCTTTTAAAAAAATATTTTCAGTCTTTCCTGTAGTTTCTTGAACGTACGGAATGCAGGTAACTCTTTAAGTGTTCTTGTACACTAATTTTATCATGTCATCATTTTGGGATTCGTTTCAGTTGATTAATCTCCCCTCCCCCCACAGGCCTTGCACTTCTTGGATGCTAGACTCTGTGATTTTTACCTTGTTATGTACTCAATTTGGGTATCTTTGTTTTCCCATAAGTACTCTTGACTATTGTTTTCTGGGATGTGGTTAACTTACTCAGAAACAGTGTAGCCCTTTGAGGCCCTGTTTTAAATTTTGCTAATTGGCTTCCCCCTGTGGTTCAGCAGTAAAGAATCCGCCTGCAGTGCAGGAGCCAGGGGTTCAATCCCCGGGTGGGGAAGATCCCCTAGAGAAGGAAATGGCAGCCCGCTCCAGTATTCTTGCCTGGGAAATCCCATGGACAGAGGAGCCTGGTGGACTCCAGTCCATGGGGTTGCAAGAGTCAGACGCGACTCAGCGAGTAGACAACAATCAGGAGTCAAGCAGCGTTTAGTTGAGGGCGGTTTTATCTCAGACTGTGGCAGAATCCTTCTTAGTGCTCCACCTCGTGCTCTGTGAGTGGTGAGATTTTCACTCTGGCTGTGTGTGATTTCAGATCATTGTTCTCGCAAGTGCTTTCAGGTGGTTCTTATTGTGGCCTTGAGTAGTTTTCTACCACACGTGCTTGGGGGAAGACTCTAGGAAGCTTCTCCACAGATCTCCAGGGTGCTCTGGTTAGCTCTGTCTTCTCCAGGACTCTGCTCAGCAAACTCCAGCAGCTTTCATGTCCAAGTTTGAAATCTTTTGTTTGCTGTTATAGATGGGAGGGTAGATCTGTTTCCTATGATTTCATCCAGTCCTGGAGCAGAAGTCTATCAGTGCTTCATATTTAAAAAAAAAAAATCTCAAAAGGTTAATTTTCCTGGGTCCAAATTTTGGGTTGCCTATGCTCAAAGAGGAAGCATAAGATGCTCTAAAAAAAGTTGTAGCCTGAAAGTGAACTAGGTACCTCAGCACTGATGGTCTTAATGATTTTGTAGTATTTTGTGGAGTGTTTAGTTAAAATTAACTTCATATAGTTCTTTTTCAGGAGCTTTTCCTTCAGAACTCTTAGAAATGCCTTGGAACTAGTTTGTATCTGTTTATATATTTATGTTTTAAAATATAGTTTTTTTATCTGATACCTGTGATGGTATTGTTTGTTAACCTGAGGTCTAGTGTGGCTGCTGCTGCTAAGTCGCTTCAGTCGTGTCCGACTCTGTGCGGCTCCATAGACGGCAGCCCACCAGGTTCCCCCGTCCCTGGGATTCTCCAGGCAAGAACACTGGAGTGGGTTGCCATTTCCTTCTCCAGTGCATGAAAGTGAAAAGTCAAAGTGAAGTCACTCGGTTGTCTCTGACTCTTAGCGATCCCATGGACTGCAGCCTACCAGGCTCCTCCATCCCTGGGATTTTCCAGGGAAGAGTACTGGAGTGGGGTGCCATTGCCTTCTCCGCTAGAGTGGCTAGTAAATGTGTTTTCTTTGGGCGGCATGGTACTTAGAATGTTTCTGTTGGTGGTTGGGTTTTGTTTGCACTGGGGTGTTTCAGCTTGTGCTGGCGTTTTTCAGTTTGCAGTGGTGAGCTCTGCTCCCTCTGGTCTTATACTCTGCTGCTCCTTATGTTTTTGTTAACGGCTTTTTAGCTATGGAATGAGTTATGACCTTGGTCTTTATGGTAGCCAGTCCTTTGTGTTTTTCACCTTGAAAAACCAGGGACCCTCCATTGAACGGGAAGTTATAAGGGAAAATTGTGTATCATGTAACATGGTAAGAAATGTATTTCAAGATCCTTAGGAGAACCTTTGAACCTTTATTGACTTTTTAAAAAATTTTTATAAAGCCCTTTCAAAAAATACAGTGGCATGTAATTCAGGTGTTTTTTCCATTGGAAACTTGCTGTCTAAACTTACTATCGTTGCACTGAATATTACGAGAAGCATTGTTTTATACTCAGAATATCACTTAACAGCTTGTTAGGAATGCAGAATCTTCGGCACCGCCTGAACCACTTGACCCGAATCTGCTGTTTACAGGAGTCTCAGGTGAGTCCACTACTCATCAAAGTTTTGAGTAGCCCTTAAAGATGTAAGTTGGGAAAGTAGGATACAAGAAACCAGGTAGTGTTAACTTGTTTTTAGCTGAGATAATGGTATGGCTGTCTTTTGAAAAGTACTATTCTTAAGAGATACTTACCGAAATAAACCAGTAAAATATCATGACTAGGATTTGCTTCAAAATAATAAGAAAGTTAGAGCCAGTGAGGGTATAGACAAAACATGATGGGAATGTGCTGCTGATTGTTGAAGCTGAGTTTGATGAGTTCCTTAATTTCTGTTCGTGTTTGAAAATTTCTGTAAACATGCACATGTATGTGTATAATATATATGCTGGGGAGATGGAAGGTGGTGGGAATGACAAGGTTCTGTAGGTTAATAAATTGCAGAAATGCTACATAATATATTCATGTTCTGTTCACTCCGGCCCCACCCAAACACTCCCACCCAGAGTTACCTTGAACATTAACATATTAAAGTCTCCTGAAACTGAATGTGGTTATGAAACCTGCTTCAATTTGTGTAACCCAGGATTTCCAAACTAGCCTATCAGCATATAATATGTTAATATAAACATATACGTTAATATAGACAAAACACTATTTCTGAGGAATTCACGAGAAACTCCTCATTAGGAAATAGTCTACACATTTAAAATGATCAAATACTGTACTGCGTTGTAGTAACAAAGGCATTCCACTGGAGGTGAAAAATGAGATGACTGGAGATGATGCTTTAAGGATGTGATGCTTAAAATGGGAGTGGAAGAGAGGTGGAGTTTGGTTCACTAAGGGTGGGGGAGATTTTAAGTGGATTTTGTTAACGCTTGACTATTGTAGGCTTTGTTAAGAGCGATTCTACTTAATTTTGGTAATGGCCTTCTCTGTTGGGTACAAGTTGACTGCTTTTGGTCACCAGAAGTGTGGGTTATATAACCGAATTAATTGAAATACAAAAAACTTGATGCGTCGGGTGTGGTAATTGGCCCTAAGTGCTGTCTGAAGCAAGACACCCGTGAATTTTCAATTGACTTTAAAGCAGAAATTGTTTACTGTCACTTGATATGAAGTGAGTTTCTTTGGAGTGAATTAAGGGATGTTTTTATGCCTCAGAAAATTTTTTCAGAGGAACTTGTCATTGTGAATCTCCATCAGTCGGGGTGGGATTGTCTTGTATTTTGTGGGATCTAATAAAACATAATTAAGAAGTAGTTGCAGTGTCTAATTGAATATAATAAAATCCCATTTAAAAGTGTTACATTTGGTTATGCTTTGAGTGACTACGTCATGTCTTATGTATATAGTGATACACATCACATATATTTAATGTGTGATCTTTTTCTTTCTGCCAAAACTCAGAATTACGATGAGACTCTCTCATTTTCACAGTTCATTGGAAGCCTTGGTAGGACTATTCATCTTATCAAAGGATGCTGCCTCACATAACAGGCTTTGAAGATCAGTTTGAAACTTGTTTGGTTCAGGTTCATAGTCTTAGTAACCTCTCTTTCCACCACTTTCAGTTCAGTCGCTCAGTCGTGTCCAACTCTTTGAGACCCCATGAATTGCAGCACGCCAGGCCTCCCTGCCCATCACCAACTCCTGGAGTTCACTCAGACTCACGTTCATCGAGTCAGTGATGCCATCCAGACATCTCATCCTCTGTCGTCCCCTTCTCCCACCCCCAATCTGTCCCAGCATTAGAGTCTTTTCCAATGAGTCAACTCTTTGCATGAGGTGGCCAAAGTACTGGAGTTTCAGCTTTAGCATCATTCCTTCCAAAGAAATCCCAGGGCTGGTCTCCTTCAGAATGGACTGGTTGGATCTCCTTGCAGTCCAAGGGACTCTCAAGAGTCTTCTCCAACACCACAGTTCAAAAGCATCAATTCTTCGGCGCTCAGCCTTCTTCACAGTCCAACTCTCACATCCATACATGACCACAGGAAAAACCATAGCCTTGACTAGACGGACCTTTGTTGGCAAAGTAATGTCTCTGCTTTTGAATATGCTATCTAGGTTGGTCATAACTTTCCTTCCAAGGAGTAAGCGTCTGTTAATTTCATGGCTCCACCACTTTGCTGCTGCTGCTGCTGCTGCTGCTAAGTCGCTTCAGTGGTGTCCGACTCTGTGCGACCCCATAGACGGCAGCCCACCAGCCTCCCCCGCCCCTGGGATTCTTCAGGCAAGAACACTGGAGTGGGTTGCCGTTTCCTTCTCCAGTGCATGAAAGTGAAAAGTGAAAGTGAAGTTGCTCAGTTGTGTCCGACTCTTAGCGACCCCGTGGACTGCAGCCCACCAGGCTCCTCTGTCCATGGGATTTTCCAGGCAAGAGTACTGGAGTGGGGTGCCATTGCCTTCTCTGCTCCACCACTTTAGTTTGTACTTAATGTTACTCAGAACTGTACTGAGTGCCCTTCGTGACGTAACAGGTATATGTTACTTTCAGGCATGTCTCAGGTTGGCTGTTATTAATGTTATTTTCGAGGAAAAGAAAATCTGATTCACACTTTGAAATAAGGGCTGTGGTGGTGGTGGCTTAGTCACTAAGTCATGTGCTCTTTGCGACCCCATGGACTGTAGCCTGCCAGGCTCTTCTGTCCATGGGATTTCCCAGGCAAGAATATTGGAGTGGGCTGCCGTTTCCTTCTCCAGGGAATCTTCTTGACCCAGGGATCAAACTTATGTCTTCTGTATTGCAGGTGGTTTCCTGTATTGCAAGCGGATTCTTCACTGCTGAGCCACCAGGGAAGCCCTTGAAATAAGGGCCAAGTGGATCTAATAATGTTGCTTAATATCTTCTAGTTAAACGCATTTTAACTAGAAAAAAACAGTTCACAATTTCAAGAATCATGTCAGCTCTAGACTTTTTTTTTTCTTACATCGGGGCCAATAATAAAGAATATTATGTTCTAGAAAGATCAGGAAATTGTTTTCTTCCTGCTTGGAGTGAGGTTCAAAAATTAGTTCAGCCTTGAATATCTGAGAATTTACCAATTCTCAGTTTGGGGCTTATAAAATGTTAGAATGTTGTAAGGATGACTCCTTATTTTCTGCTCTTTCCATGATGCAATTTAAAAAATTCATAAGAATTGTCCTAATGAGAGAAGGCCGTACTGATGGAGGGATTCAGGTGCTTTGATGAGTGGGAAAAAAAAATGCAGGGGCTCAGTGACCTGTAGTGTGTCTACTGAGAGTCCCGTTGAGTACTTCCCAGAATGGGGATCACTGAAGAGGCTTGATTTTACTGTGGGTTTTGCTGTGTAGAACTGCTGGGTCCCGGTAAGTTATTTCTGGATATGTGGAGCCTTACTTGTAATTAGTTTTTCTGAGTTGCTTGGAGGGATTTCCATTAATTGTTCCGTGAATCTTTATTATTCCTGGAGGAGAGGTCACTGGATGCCGACAAGGAATGCCCTTAGTAGACAATTAAGCGTATTAACTGTTTTCAGAAAGCCTGACTTAATGCTAATTATACCGCAGGTGTCACCAAAATTCAGGTGTATGATGATAAATATTTCTTATAGCAGGTTAATTAATTCAGTTATCTGAGACTCGTATCAGGCAGCTGACTCTTCTCGTGGAAGAATCTGTGTTGCTGTGGTTAAGTGGGGGGTAACTGACAACATCTGCCTTGAGAGTTTACCCAAGCAGAATAACACAGCTTGTGTTTTACAGGGTGATGTACTTCTCTGCTCAGGCAGCTGTAACAAAATACCACAGACTGGGTAACTTGGGAGACTAGAATCTCCTAGTCTCTCTTCTAGGCGACTAGAAGTCTAAGATGATGGTACAGTCAGGGCTGGGTGACTGTTGAGGCCTCCTCTTGGCTGGGAGATGGTCACCTTCTCCTTGGGTCCTCAGATGGCCCTTCCTCTGTGAGTGCGTGGAGAGGGAGAGGGCTCTTTGGTGTCTCTTCCTCTCTTTATAAGGACACCAGTTCCATCCCATTAAGACCCTGCTCGTATGACCTGATGTAATCTTTATGACCTGCCTTCTAGGCCCTGCCTCCAAATGCAATTATGTTAGGGCTTCAGCATAATGAATTTGGTGGTGTGTGTGTGTGTATGTATGTGTCAGTGTCAGAATTCAGTCCATAGTATGTGGGACTCTGTGCACTCTTAGTTGTTAAAATATCCTAAAATGCTTTCAGAGTGACAATCTGGCAATCTTGAGAAGCAGGCAAGAGCCCTGGTCAGGCTAATTTTTTACAGTTGGTTTTCAACCTTACTACCTGCTTTTCTGTCTTACAATGTTTAATAGTCCCCTATTAGCCCTGTAATACCAAATACTCGTACTGTGGACTCTCTTCAGAGAATTACTGTCTGGTTAACTTGAACTATCAAAAGGCTTGCTGAAAGGCGGAAATTAATGAAACATAATTTGATTCACTTAGTCCTTTAAATTCCCTAAATTCTCTTCTTAGATGAAAATCGTTGGAAAGTTTATACTCTGGTCTATAGTCAGGGTCTTTGAAAAATCTGTTAGGTCTTAGTTGTGTTTTAATGTTACGTTTTTGGAGGAATGTGTAAGAAATGGCCATGTAAGATTTGTTACTGTTTCTAGAAGGTTGTTGACATTGTTCACTGTATTGTATAATGTCTCCTTGTTTTTTTTTTTTTTTAATTTAATTTTTTATTTTTAAACTTTACATAATTGTATTAGTTTTGCCAAATATCAAAATGAATCCACCACAGGTATACCTGTGTTCCCCATCCTGAACCCTCCTCCCTCCTCCCTCCCCATATCATCCCTCTGGGTCGTCCCAGTGCACTAGCCCCAAGCATCCAGTGTCGTGCATCGAACCTGGACTGGCATCTCGTTTCATACATGATATTTTACATGTTTCAATGCCATTCTCCCAAATCTTCCCACCCTCTCCCTCTCCCATAGAGTCCATAAGACTGTTCTATACATCAGTGTCTCTTTTGCTGTCTCATACACAGGGTTATTGTTAGCATCTTTCTAAATTCCATATATATGTGTTAGTATACTGTATTGGTGTTTTTCCTTCTGGCTTACTTCACTCTGTATAATAGGCTCCAGTTTCATCCACCTCATTAGAACTGATTCAAATGTATTCTTTTTAATGGCTGAGTAATACTCCATCATATATATGTACCATAGCTTTCTTATCCATTCATCTGCTGATGGGCATCTAGGTTGCTTCCATGTCCTGGCTATTATAAACAGTGCTGTGATGAACATTGGGGTACACGTGTCTCTTTCCCTTCTGGTTTCCTCAGTGTGTATGCCCAGCAGTGGGATTGCTGGATCATAAGGCAGTTCTATTTCCAGTTTTTTAAGGAATCTCCACACTGTTCTCCATAGTGGCTGTACTAGTTTGCTTTCCCACCAACATCCTTGTTTTAAATGAATTTTTTTGAAGAGTTTACTATTAAAGTTTGCTTCCTTGGAGGAACTGGAATCTGGCTTTTTAAGAATGAGAATTACTGGCTAGGTTTCCCTTTTTGCATCTGCTACTAGGAACCTCAAAGTTGAATTGGTGGCTCCATTTCATACACACTACATTTGTCCATATGACCTGCATAACTGTTTTACATTTATATGACGTTGTTCTACATGTCTTTAACTAGTTCCCCTTTCTCGTTTCTATTGTCCAGATTCTTGTAGTAACCATCTCAGATCTTTTTTGGAAAGAAGTGGAATAGAATTGACATGAAACTTGAAAGTGATTATTGTTACTGATTATTTACCATTAGCTGTTGTTTGAAAGTTGCCTTGGTGCTAACTCCCAGGTGACTTGAGAGAACACTTTGGCGTAAGAGCCTGAAAAGCTGTCCTGATCTGGCTCCCAGCCTCCTCCCTGACCTTGTCTCATATCACTTCCTCGCTTCTCTGAAGCTACATTGACTTCTTGGCCATTCCTCATTCCTTTAACAGGCCAACCATGTCCTACTTCAGGATCTGTGCATCTACTGTGGTCTCTGGAATCAGTGTTCCCAGGTAGTTAACGTCTGCTCACTGCCGCCTCCTCCCGCTGCCACCCCCCCCACAGTTTTCTAGAAAGGTCTGTTCAAATGCCATCTTTTTATTTTTTGATTAAAATTAAAAAAAAAATTAATTGAAGGATAATTGCTTTACAATATTATGTTCATTTCTGCTAAACATCAACATGAATCAGCCACAGGTATACATGTGTCCCCTCCCTCCCACCTCCCACTGCACCCCTCGAGGTTGTCGAGGAGCACCAGCTTTGGGCTCCCTGCATCATACAGCACGTTCCTGCTGGCTGTCTGTTTTACATCTGGTGATACATGTTTCCATGCTACTGTCAACTTGTCCCACCCTCTCCTTCCCGCACTGTCGAGTCTGTTATTTTTTTTTCCTAATTAAAAAATGTTTTTGTCGTCTTCCAGGTCTTCATTGCTTTGTGGGCTTTCCTCTAGTTGTGAAGCTGGGACTACTCTCTAGTTGCTGTGTTCAGGCTTCTCGTTGCGGTGGCGTCTCTTGCTGCTGAGCATGGACTCTGGGGTGCCAAGGCTTTGGTAGTTGGGGCTGCCGGGCTCTAGAGCACAGGCTCAGTCGTTGTGGTGCACAGGCTTAGCTGCTCTGTGGCATCTTTCCAGACCAGGGATCAAACCTGCGTCATCTGCATTAGCAGGTGGATTCCTCACCACTGAGCTACCCGGGAAGCCCCTCAAACGCCCTCTTGATCTGAGAGCCCATTCCGGCCTCCTTGTGTCAGAGTCTCCTCTATGCCCTGGCTTCCCTTTTCCGTAGCTGCTCCCGTGCTCTCCCGGCCTCCGTGGGCTGCCTGCTTTCCCCCACTAGACCAGACTGTGCGCTTCATGAGGGAGGGGCTGGTTATATTCACAGCTCTATCTTAAGCTGCTCAACAGCCTTGCCTGCTAAGTTGTGGGTGTGTCAGAGCTGTTTGTTCAGTTGACTGAATGGACTAAACAGGGTCAAGGTAACTCTTTTTGGCCCTTTCCTCCAGATTTCTGAACAGGCATTTCTTTGTGTGAGATAATCTAGCTTCAGTTGTTTCTTAAGGCAGGAAACGACCCTCCATGACCCATTCAGATCCTGCATTTTGCTGCTACTCATTATTTAGCTTTGCCTAAGCACTTAATGTGCCAGGCACCGTAAGAATACAGAGAAAAGGTCTGATCTCAGTTCATAAATATCCTCAGGCATTTTCCAGCAGGGGAAGCTTTAGGGGGTTGGGGCTAACAGTGTTGTGATTCACAAATGATTTATTTCATTGTTAATAATGTTTCCACCCACGCATTGAGGGCACTTTATATTTTACAAAGTGCATTCACACGCTTCTTCAATCCTCATGATAACGTGGTGGGGCAGGTTCTCTTATGATCCTGTCTGTCTGACAAGGAAAGAAACAGACCCAGACATGTTAAGTGACTTGCCCAAGGTCAAAGAGCTTCAAAGTTTCACAAGATGCCTCATGTTTGACATTTGGTCAGTGTAGTAAGACACTTCTGCTATGTTCCTGATGGTAGAATTCTAGATTTTTTTTGCACCCTCTTATTCTGTCTTTAGGCAATGGCACCCCACTCCAGTACTCTTGCCTGGAAAATCCCATGGATGGAGGAGCCTGGCAGGCTGCAGTCCATGAGGTGGCTAAGAGTCGGACACGGCTGAGCGACTTCACTTTCACTTTTCACTTTATGCATTGGAGAAGGAAATGGCAGCCCACTCCAGTGTTCTTGCCTGGAGAATCCCAGGGACGGCAGAGCCTGGTGGGTTGCCGTCTATGGGGTCGCACAGAGTCTGACACGACTGAAGCGACTTAGCAGCAGCAGCAGCAGCATTCTGTCTTTGACAGGAAGTTATTGTTTCTCTTGAGTGATGGGTTACCTTTGGGTGACTAACCCTATTTTCATAGACAGGCTTTTTCTTTTGTTTGATCTTTCTTTTTTTTTTTTTTTTTAAGAGTAATATTGACTTTTGTGTACTTCTCTTGTCTGGACACCATTACTCTATCAAGTCCAAAGTGAAAGCAAAATTGCTGCATAGAAGGAGCCAGTTATGGTGACTAGTTATTTTCCTTTCAAAACACTTGACTTAGCTACCCTGAGATACAGAAGCTGGTATCAAAAAGGAAGCTGGCAAACTTGGTTTTAGATCTCCAGTTATTTACCCTGGGTTTTTCTGCTTGTTTATAGGGCTTGCTTGGAGCTGATGGCTGTGAATTCACTAGAATCATTTAATGTACATGTTCCTTGTAGCTTAGTGTAGGTACCATGGTCCTTGAGGTCCACTGGGGAAATAAATTCCTTCCTGGGATTAATTAATAAATTCCTTCCTGGGATTAACTAGTCACGGCCAGTGATGTAATTCATCATGCAAATACCAGAGCTGTCTTAGTGAAAAATTCTTAGTGATCCAGAAATGCGTGTGTCCAGCTTAACTGAAATCTGTGCTTTTATGCTTCTCCATGGACTGGATAGCCCATGGGGTCACAAAGAGTTGGACATGACTGAGCGACTTTCATGAACTTAGCAATAGTTTGTAAAGCATAATGACTTTGAGAGAGAAATGGAAAAGTTCTGAAGAATGATTCCGTATCTTGAAAGCATCTTGGGATGGCAGCTTCAAGTAGTTTCTCCTCTGTTCCATGTCTTCTTTTAGGTCATGCTTTTTAAACCTGTCCAGATTCAAGACTGTTACTGTTAATACTAAAAAAGCTGCCGGATGCCCTCCTGACATCTCTTGGCTGTCCACCCCTCTCTCCACATGTGGACTGTAGCTCGATTAGGGTGCAGTCCTGCAGCCAGTGGCTGAAGCCAGGAAAGGGTAGGTTTCATAACATGTATAGTGGGAAGGCCATGGATTTTGACGTTACACTTTGCTTTCATTTCTGATGTTAGCTGTGTACATCTGTGCAAGTTACTTTACCTCTCTGTTCCTTTGATTCCTGATCTGTAAAAAGGTGGTGATACTGTCTCGTAGGACCACTTTGAGTGTTACCTTAAACTGTGTGTATAAAATAACCACTTCATTGTTTGTATAATCGATAACCAGTGATTTATATTCTGTGCCTCACCTTGATCTTCTTTACCCAAAATGGGGGGACCCAGGAAGTCATGTAAATTTGTGCTTTTAGTTTTCATATCTCCCAAGCAGAGGAAGAGTGAAAGCTGGATTGTCAGCAGTTACTGTCAAAGGGATCTTGGATCATTTTTGGACTCTATTTACAAAAATGCTATGTAGTTTTAGGTTACAGTGTTAGAAATAGAGTGCTCTAGTTTATGGGGTATAAAACCCCTTTCTGTTTGGACGGTCACGCTAGGAGTGTGTTGTGGCAGTTGTGAGTACCATGTCTTGAGAGGCAGGGTAGGGAACCTTCTAAGGACCAGACTATCCAGGTTTGAGGCCTGGCTCTGCAACTTAAAAGTTCTGTGCCTCAAACGCACAGCTCTGACTCCTCATATGTAAAAAGAGAACAGTGGGACCTACTTCGCAGGTGGTTGTCTGGAATAAGTTAGTGAACATAAACCACAGAGAGTAATGCAGCAAGTCCTGTGTGTGAGTGCCGCTCGTTTTCGAGGGGACCTCAGAAGAAAGTAAGAAGGCTGGTGGGCTTCCATGTTGTGGAAGAAATGGATTAAGAAACTGGAGCTGTTGAACGTGAGAAAGTATTAAAGAGTCCTTTACTGTTTAAGGAGAGACTTCATGAAAGAGGGAATAGACTTCTGTTACTGAAAAAGGAAGAATCACTAGGATCAGTGGGTAAAGAATCTGCCTGCAATGCAGGAGACCTGGCGTCTATCCCTGAGTTGGAAAGGTCCCCTGAAGAAGGAAATGGCAACCCATTCTAGTATTTTTTCCTGGAGAATCCCATGGACAGAGGAGCCTGGCGGGCTACAGTCCATGGGGTTGCAGAGTCCAACGCAACTGCACAAATAACACTTTGACTTTTTTCTCCCCCAGCATCAAGGGGTAGAAATTACAAAGGGGAGGATTTTATTTTAATGAAAGACCTTGTAAGAAGTAGAGCAGTTCAGAATCGCGGGGAGTGGGTTTGTGAGCGAGTGATTTTTTCTTCACCCAGAGGCTTATCAGGCCAAGGAGAGGTTCCTGACCTGGCTGGCAGGGTGAGCTCAATCACAAGCCTTCTCTTCCATCCTGCTCTCAGTTCAGGTCAAGTGACCCACTTCGGTAGGATAATCCCACACTGAAATTCGCTGGGTTTCAGTAGCATGTGTGGGGACTCTCTCCCTAGAATTAGTTTGCTCTTATGGTCTATCATTCATTCATTTTACAGATATTTATTGTGTGAGGTGTTGTATTTCTGGCCTCATTTTGTTGAAAACAGGTTGGAAATGAATCTTTGTTGATGGTCAACTATTGCTCGACACCATGCAGTCCCTGGAGGAACCCAATCAATTAAGTTTCATTTTTGTTGAGGGATAGTTCTGCTTGGGAAGGTTATGTTTCTGAGATTCTTGTGAGCAAAGTATGGGTGCCCTTTGTTTTAGACTCTCAAGGATGTTTGTTTGACTTGTTTAGAAGGTAGAGATAATCTTTCCCTCCAGAGCAAATGGCAGGCACATTTACTGTCTAGTGTGAAAAATTCAGAATTCTCTTCAGCGACTCAGCAGGCATCCATTTGGGCCCATCTTCCCACTGCCCATGGGACTCCGGGGCAAGGGATCTGCTACAAACATGCTGATGCTCTTGCTACTTGCTGTGCTATGACTAATGAAATCTCAGACTCTTCACAGTTTTTGACGTTGAGGAGGAGTAAAGTGAAAGGGAGGTCAGACCTCATTCCCAGAGCCTAATGATCCAGTATTTGGGGGTGAGGAAATTTGAACCTTTGTCTCTAAAGGATGCCCTTTCTATGACATTGTGGAAAACTGCCATTGCCTTTACTGCCGTTACTACTATTACAACAATGGCAGCCACCAACCTTTTTTATGGAGTGCTAGTGATATGCCACAGAGAAGGCAATGGCACCCCACTCCAGTACTCTTGCCTGGAAAATCCCATGGACGTAGGAGCCTGGTAGGCTGCAGTCCATGGGGTCGCTGAGGGTCGGACATGACTGAGCGACTTCACTTTCACTTTTCACTTTCATGCACTGGAGAAGGAAATGGCAACCCACTCCAGTGTTCTTGCCTGGAGAATCCCAGGGACGGGGGAGCCTGGTGGGCTGCCGTCTATGGGGTCGCACAGAGTCGGACACGACTGAAGTGACTTAGCAGCAGCAGCAGTGATATGCCAGGCCTTGTTTAATTTCATCCAATTCTCACCTGCAACCCTATAAGGAAGGTATACTTACTATCTCCATTTTATAGGTGGGCAAAAGGAGATACTGTGACCGAGGTCATGTGGGAAGCAGCGGTGGATTCCAACTCAAGCAGCTTGATTCCAGAGTAGCCCACAAATCTGTAAGAGATAGGAGCGTAATCTGGAAACAGACTGATGTGGGTTTTGAATTCCTGTACTACCCCTTAGGCTTCCTAGGTGGCGCAGTGGTGAAGAATCCACTTGCCATTGCAGGAGAGGCAAGAGGCTCGGGTGTGATCCCTGGGTCAGGAAGATGCTTTGGAGTACAAGATGCAACCCACTCCTGTATTCTTACCTGGGAAATTCCATGGAGAGAGGAGTCTGAAATTCCATGGGCTACAGTCCATGGGGTTGCAAAGAGTCAGACACGAGTGAGCCAGTGAGCATACACGCACACCCTAGCCCTTACCCTCACTGTGTGAGATGGGGCAAATTTACCGTTTTAAATCTCAGCTATGGCATCTGTGAAAAGGGAGAGGAAGCATGTTAACAGGACCCAGTCCTGTGGATTGAGCATACTTTCTATAAAATGTGCATCCTTCTAGATATTAGTGGCTATTATTATTGCTGCTTTCCTTTTCTCTAATTAAAAAACAAAGCACTTTAAGGAGTTCTGTGGCCATCCAGTGGTTAGGACTCTGCACGTCCAATCCAGGCGATGTGGGTTCAATGCCTGGTTGGGGAAGTAAGATTCCACATGCTTCAAGATCAAAAAACATAAAACAGAAGCAGTATTGTAACAATCAATAAAGACTTTAAAAATGGTGCACATAAAGAAACCCCAAAGCACAAACAAAACTTGAATGGTTTTGTCCTCTCAGAATGCTCTTATGCAAGAAATTTTTGACTAAAGGTGAATGCCATTCAGCCCAGTTTACATCTAGAGGATGAATTTCAGATGTGGGGGCAAAACATGGCACAGGCTATTTCCTTATACAGATATTTTCTCTGAAAATGAACATTGGAACCGAAACCCGCTTAGAGACCCAGTTTGCTCTCCTCTTCATTTCAGTAACCCTTTCGGTTTTCTGAATCGTTCCTGATGTGTGGTGATGTGTTACAGTGATAGCTGATGCCCAAGATAGCTGATGCTCAGCCCCGACATTTCCTTGGTGGTAGTTGTACTAGTAAATGTGAATAATGTCAAATGCTTGGCATGTTTCCTTCTGCAGATGGTGGGGAGGAAATCCTGCAAAGCCTTATAAAGATGGCAGACTGTAGTTTTGAAAAAAGTCTATGGCCGTTTGCTGTGAAAAGGGGGAACTAATAGTTAAATATCTAGGAACTCTTCCCTTTGGGACAGTTGATAAATTGAAGGCATTTTCTGATTGTGCTTTACTCTAGATTAACAGCCTGGAAGGTTTCAGATTTAAAGAGCAAAGTTATGTATCATACAAACAACATGATGACATGCTCAGCCACCCTGTACCCAAATATTGCAAGTAGTGTTGGTTGCTCTAGCTTTAAAACCAACCCCCACCCCCCCACCCCCAACCCCAAGGTCTCTACTCTGATGTACTTAATTAGCTAAATGCTTCTGTGCTGTTTTCTTCCTGGAAGTAGGCTTCGAGATAGTCTGGTGTAGGCTTACCAGTTGACAGAGGAGGACACAGGACCTGGCTTGGTAACGGCCTGCCTGCACGTCTTGGGCTCCCAATGTGTTGCCTTGGGTATATCCTGTACCGCTCCCCATCCAAGCGTCGCCTTTCCCTTCATTCCATTTCTGTCCCTCCTGTCCCCCCTTTCATGCTGGACATCATCTCTTGACATCCCTTAACACATTTACAAAATTCTTTTTAGAGGTTAGATTAGTATCAGACTGGCCTGCTGAATCTCCCTCTAAGTTGGAAGATAACGTTTTATATATTGTGTGACTCATGAATTAAGATCTTTTGCTCTAAATGACAGTTTGGAAAAGACCGTTTTACAGTAGTTTGCTTACACAAATCTGGAAGGGAATATGTGATTGATTTGCTGACAGACCATCTCCGAAAGCAGTTCTAATGATGGACTTTATAATTGATTGCATCCATCACAGAGAGCCTAAACTACCCCCTCCCTAAATTAAAAAAGATAAATGAAATAAAGTATGCTGAATGTATAAGCTGACAAATCTGAGGGAATTTAATGGAGCGAAATTACGGCAGCCAACAGATAAGAGAAAAAGATTTCTTTGTTACTGATTATAATACTAAATTAAAAAAAAATTACTCAAGAAGGATAATAGAGGAAACAAAGCTCTGTGGCCCATGTATCAAACTAAGTTATTGAAAGATTTTTAATAAGTGTATCTATCTCATTCACTGCTTATTGTTGATTCATATCAGTCTTGTTAGTGCTGTTGGAAGAATAGTAAATGCAGGGATGGTCTGGTAGTATAGCTGATACTATTGCTGTTGTAATGGATTTTTAGAATTACCATGACCTTATTTCTGGGTCGCTGGGGGCTCTGTACCAAATTCAGGCCATTTGAATGAACTGTTTGGAAGGCAGTTCCTCAGTGTAGAAGCAGTTTTACAGTAAGTATGCTTTTGGCTCTGTTATAAAAGACCAAGTGAAGGTGACATCAAGGAGTTCTGGGGCGAGGCTGCTGTGGGTTGGCCGCTTCAGTGGCCCGATGATGTGATGGCAGTAGCATGGTGTTCCTCTTGGCTTTTCCTCCCAGGATTATCACATGGCTAATGTCTGAATATCTGGGCTTTGTATAACGATACCCAGTGTTGGGAAGAGGAACCTGCTTCCTGTTAATCTGCTTGGAAGGAAACTACTCCTCGAAGTCCTTAGGTCTCATTGGTCAGACTTGTCACTGGTAAGGAACATGCACGTACTAGGGTTCATTCAAACAAATCGAGACGTGCCCCGGCTCTTACAGAGTTCACGCTGCCTGTTTCCTGATAATGCCCGGGGGAAAAGTGACGGGGAAGATTCCTTATCTAGAAAACATATAAATCCACTTACTAGGCTACTGGAATTTACCATGCAAATGTTTGATGTTTTCCCTTAGTAACTTGTTTCATTTCCTAGGTGCATGTGCTCTCACTGACTTAACTCTACTTGTTTCTACTTTCAGCTTTTAAGTTTGACTCAGCCTGATACATTCTGTCTTGAACAGGACCCTGTCTACCAGTGATGACGTTGAAGACAGAGAAAACGAGAAGGGGCGCCTCGAAGAAGCCTATGAGAGGTGTGACCGTGACCTGGATGAACTCATTGTACAGCACTACACAGAACTGACGACGGCCATCCGCACGTACCAGAGCATCACAGAGCGCATCACCAACTCCCGAAACAAAATAAAGCAGGTACGGCTCCATCCCTCTGATGGCCACGACTAGTGCATCTTCCATTGGTCCAGGTGTTGCAGTGGGGTTAATGACCTTAACAAGTGATTCAGGTTTTTTTTAGCCCACGCTGCAGAGGATCACAGAGGGCAGCTGGCCTTGCTTCTTTTCTCCCCTAAATCTGACCCTTGGCTTCTGCCAGGATTTTTGAGAAAGCCTGAAAAGGGAGCTGTTCTAAGACACTAGGGCCTTTTACTGTTGGAGGCTCTCGTTTTAATGCATCAGATGTAGTCACACATTGTGTGTATTGCTGTAGCAGTCGAAAATGTAAAAAACATTTGGTTTTGAGTGTGTTGCCCCATTTGAAGTCGGTTGTGATTTTCTCCACAGTCATTGTACCTTGTTGGTAGTTTTTGAGAAAATCTAACTCACAAATTATTTAAATATATAATAAAGTATTTATGAATACTGAAATTCTTGAATATTTTTCAGTAGTGACAAGCATGTCTTTTCATTTTGTAGTTGTCTTCCGTATTTTGGAGCTGTTCTTCTTTCGCTTTTTCTTTCTCACTTCTCTCTTCCTCTCCTTCCTCCTTTACTCTCTCCACCCTTCCCTCCTCCCCATCCCGCCCCCCTTCTCTTCTGTGATTGGTCTTTGAAAATCTTTTGGTTCCCATGTACCACATCTTTGCTTCCTAAAGAATAAAGTGGGTTCATAAGGAGTGTTTTTATATTTGGCCAAAGGATGAATTGATCAAATAAAGGTTGTGTACTGTTACATCATAGTTACATGGTTCTTGGCTATGTATTTCAAAGGTTACTTCTTTAATACCTTGTATGACAGCTCTCTGATAAATAACAATTGCTACCACTTACTGAGCACTGATTCTTTGCCTGGCAGAATTATGTCTGTTCCTCAGTCCTCAGATTTAGGGTCTGCACTCTGGTCTTCTTGCTCTGAGGTCCTTGAATTCTGGTTTTCAGACATCTTTTAAGCAGTACCCTTCCCTGCTCCCCCCACTCCCCCAGTTCTTCGCAAATGAGATTTTGCAGAATCTCAGCATCCCAGTCGCCTCTTGTTTGGTACTGGGGTGAGAGACGCGGAGCCTGATGCTGGGTCCCATCCTTAGCACTCAGCTGCTGACTCCCAAGCAGCTCTGTGGCCAGAGGGCTGCGTGAACCGTGTGAAGATTAGCACTGCCCTGTGCAATTTTATTGGTTCGAGAATTCTCTGGATGTACCTGCCCAGGATGGCTGTGCTTCCGATCTTCTCACATGTTTTCTTTCCTGCCTTCTAGACCTTATATTATGATGTGTAAGCAGGTATCGAAATGATTCTTCTCAGAATGCTGTTATATATGAGTTTCAGCCTTGAGTCCAGTTCCACAATCAGTAGGCTCTTAACATTTTTTGAAGCAATATGCTGACCTCTCTACATTTTAAAATTAACTGGGCATTTTCAAGAGGAATACTGTAATTCTTAGCTTTGACAAGTGGCGAGTTCATCCCATGGATTTATCTGTGCAACTAGGTAAAGCAATAGATCAGTCGCCCTAGATTTAAAGCGAACTGTAGTCTATTTTGACCCAGTATACTGAACTCAAGCGGGGTCAGAGAGTGAATGTATAGAGCTGCCGGCCTGCCGGCTTTGCCTCTGGTAATCACAGTAAGGGTGAAGGACCTCTTGGTATTTGTGTTTTACGATTAGTCTGCTTGACTGGAGGGACTTTGTCCTGGTCATCAGTGAGGCACTGCAGTGGCTTCTGGCTTGACTTCTATCTTTCTGAGTTGATAGCATCTCTGCCCAAAGAGTGTTTGCTGATACTGAGAAAGAGAGGCTCAGTTTGATGATTTCACACTTGTTTTAGTAGCCACAGTCTTTTTTTTACCATCCTCATTTTTAAGTAGGCTGGAGTTTAGAGCAAAAGGAAACCACAACAAAAATTTTTGTGTTTATTGTATTAGATAGTTGTCAAGTAAATGTCACATAACTCTGTGTTATGAGTTAGCTTCAATGTGGGGAAGAGAAAGAAAGGACTAAAATCTCTATCTAAGAAAGCCTTTAGTGATACATGGGAGAAGAAAGATTTTGGGAAAAAATGATAGGGAATTTGTTTTCATTGTATAATTGGACAATTTTGTACTGTGAAAGTCCATTCCTTATCACCAAGGAAACACTGATGTTTCCTCATTAATCTTTGCCCATCATTTTTGGCTTTTAATTGCACTTTAGATTATGTACAAAATAAAGGTATGTATATTTCTAAAGTAGAAATGGGGATGATTCAGTTCTCATTGGATTATATTATTTCAGAGCCAAGCAACATGTTGAGAACGTGTGAATATGAGTTGAAATTTTCTTTCTGTTCTCTGCCAAAAGAATGGGATGAAGATTCACTTAGTAAATATTTGTTGAGTGCCAGCTATGTGCTGGTGGTGTTTTAGATACTGAAATCTGTTTTAGATTTCCATATAATGGACAATATCAATCTTTGTACAATCATGGACCTTACATGCTAGTGGGAAGACACAGGAAAACAGATGCTATTTAGCATCATTGATTTAGTCTCTGTATATTAAGTATCTGGTTTGTGCTGAGCATTGCTGTGGGTCCTGGGATATATAAGTGAGTAAAACAGACAAAAATTCCTGTCCTCGTGGAGTTTACCTTCTAGTCAAAGAAGGCAGGCTATAAATGAGTAAGAAAGTATAGCAGATGGTAAAGAAGTGCTTTGCTTAAAAAGAAAAAGAACAGGGCATTGCTCTTTTGAATAGAATGGTCAGGGAGGGCTTCACTGAGGTTATATTCAAGCCAGCACCAGAACAAGGTGAGGGAGAGCCCGGAAAAGAATCGCCAGGAAGAGGGGATATCAGGTACAGAAAGATCCTGAAGCAAGAACATGATTGAAATTTGGGGGAGCAGCAAGATTGGAGCTGGAGCACAGTGGAAAGGAGACGGGGGGAATGGGAGGGAGAGGAGACGGCTGAAGGTTGGGGTGTCTCAGAGTGGGTCAGGTCACGTGAGGTCTCGATCATTGTAAAGGTTTGCATATGAACTCTTGAGTGTGATGGGAAATCATTTTAAGGTTTTAAGCACAAGAATGGCAAGCTGTGTCTAACATTTTAAAAGGGCCACTCTAGCTGCTCTGAGAATAGATTTTATAGGGGGCCAGGGAAGATGAAGATGTCCACATTCATGCTTTGTTACCTTTTAAAGCTTGAGAACATGGAACCGTTTACACTGTTTACAGCTTGGTATTTCACATATGGATTTGTGTTGGTAGAATCTCTGTCCTTGAGGATATATGAGTTGACAGATGGATTTGATTCTTTCCAGATGCCCCAAACTTCTTTATATCAGTCAAGCCCATTTGGAGTTTTTTCAGGATTAAATGTGTAAATGAAATGCCATGTATGATCAGATCAATTATGTGGATAAGTAAAATAGTTGGGCTGTCTTCTTACCATTGTATATATTATTATTGAGTACAAATGAGATGTTACTACATTAGAAAGCTTCAGAATCTATCGGATCTATCAGTGTCTCTTATAATGACTGTTATAGCAACACCAAGAATAGATGAATATGAATGGATATGAGTTGGGGACTTGGGCTGTGTGGGTAGGGATTGTTGGTAGTAGTTGAATTTGAGTGTTTCTCCCATCCTGTACTAAGTAGATGAGAAGACACCAGATTTCTTTAAAGATGCTAAGTACTCATCTAATGCTTATGGAAGCAGGTAGGCTGAAGCTGGGAAAGACTGAAGGTGGGAGGAGAAGGGGACGACAAGATGATATGGTTGGATGGCATCACCGACTCAATGGAAATGAGTTTGAGTAAACTCTGGGAGTTGGTGATGGACAGGGAGGCCTGGCGTGCTGCAGTCCATGGGGTCACAAAGAGTCGGACATGACTGAGTGACAAACTGACTGAGGCTGAAGGGAAAACACAGAAAATTGCCTCTGTTGTGATGTGTGCGCAAACTCTTTACATTTTGCCCCAATTTTGGCTATTCTGTTGGTGCTGAACCAAGCTGTTAAATCATTTTTCTTGCCTGTAATTGGAAATAACCATATGTGAATATTAAAGTGAAGTTGTTAGGGCTTAATCACTGAGTAATGTAACATTCATTATTTAACATTTACATAAAATAATTTTGTGACTTTTTATATGAAAGTATACATTGAATGGTGGAATTAGAGCAAAGCATAACCTTAGTTAATATAAAAAAGAAAGTCACAGGAGAATAAGATGATTTTGGTAGGAAGTTATTTTAAGCCCAGATGTAAGATAGAAAACCCTAGCTGCTCGTATGAGAAAGGGAAAAAATCTAGAAATGTGGGCAAGAATGAGATAGCATCATTGAAAATCTAGGCAGTAGTCTGGGTCATGAATGTGGTCACAGGAACTACAAGGGAACCTTTTCATTAAGTTTAACTGTATCTCTATTTGTGTTCTGTATCCAGACTCAGCAACTCAGAAGGATGGTGTTGCCTTTAGAAAGGGTTGAGTGGAGCCTCTCAGAACTTAAGTCCTTAAATTGGAAGCTGAAAAAACTAGGGCAAAAAGCATGGAAAGTAAGTTTGAGTGTAATTTAAAAAAGATCTTTAGTTCCAAAGGGCTTTTAAGCAGAGCAGTAAGTAGTGTTTCTGAAACTCATTCTTTTGAGATACTATCTATAAGACTGTGGAAGAAGTGGGTTGGACACAAGTAAGGAGGATTCCCATAAAAATTCTTGTATATAGGTTTGTTTTTACTACAAAAAAGAGAAAATGTGATACTTTTAGAAATAAGAATAGTGTTGATTGCAAGATTTCCATTTACCTAGCAAAAAATTCTAGCAAAGGGAATTGCTAGAATTCCCTTGTTTATAGGGAATTTTGCAGGGTATGTCTGGTCTACAGAATCAGTGAGGTGCTTGCACATTTGTTGGACTTTATTACAGATAATGCAATGCGTACACTCAAAGGCCTTCCCCTCCTCGCCTTATCTTATACTTAATCCAAGTTCAATGCTTTTCTGGTTTTAAGACTTTAAAGTTAAGGCCCCCCCCCCACCTCCCCCATGCCTCCATCAGCATCCTGCTCTGTCAGATGCTCCCACCGTGTTGTTCAGAGGCCCCGGTTTGTTTCCTCCTCTCTTGATCTTTCCCAAGGCAGGGCTGCAAAATCTTGAGATACATATATATATATATTTTTTTTCTGCTTTCTGTATCTCACATATCTATTCACAATGACCTGTTGGGCCCTGTGTTCTTTATTTTCTCTTTTTCTAGTAGTCTCTAATTAAAGTGAACTTAGTTCTTAACCATTTATTGAAACTGAAATTCCTGCTAATGAAATTCATTCATTTCTATTCAGCAGGTAATTTGGAGCAACTATAACCTTACTAAAATTCTAAGGAAGCAGAGGAAACTTGTGTTTGAGGAAGAGTTTCTTTACTTGGGTTTTGATGTCACGATTTCAAAAGCTTGACTCTTCATGGATTTATTTAAGGAAGAAACAGAGTAACAGAATTTTTGAATCTTGGCTATCTTGATAAATCAGAATGGAATTAAAATGCTGTCACCACATTTCTAAAAGAACAGGCATTTGAGAAATAAAGGCTTAGGTGGAATATGGTATCTTTCTTACATTTAAAAGATGCCATTCTTACATTTAAAAGGTGCCATTATTCACTGCTGGATATAGCCTTGTTTCTCCCCTCCCTATTTCAAAAATTTTATCTATTGAGCTAGAGTTTGCATACAGTAAAGTGCATTATTTTTAGAGTACAGTTCAATGAGTTTTGCCAAACGTATATATCCTTGAATGTATTTCCATTGTCTCAGAGAGTTCTCTTCTGCTTCTTTACAGGCAATAACCCCCCCCCCCCCCCCCCCCCCGCCTACCTCATCCTGCGTCAAATACTGATTTGAAATCTATTTGCATATATTTTTGTTTCTTCTGGAACGTCAGAATATACACTCTTGCGTCTGGCTTCCTTTGCTCAGCCTTAATGTTGAAATTCATGTTTCTTCCCTTTTATTGCTGACTGGTATTCCCCCCATCACCCCAAGTTTTAAAAGAACATTTCTTGTTAACTGTGACTTTCTGATCAAAAAGCTGAAGCCTCAGGGCAATTTAGTTTTAAAAGTTCTTGTAGCTTCTTATGTCTGCATCTTTGGCTAAATTCAACTTAGGGAATCATTTTGGTGATGTTCATTTTCCACACAGCCTGATGCCATCTCTCCTGCCCCCAAACCCAGCCACACATCCTACCTTCCTTTTTATTTTTCCTCCATTTAGTAAGCAAAAATGAGGAGTGAGCAGATTACATTGTATATATCCTGTATGAAATGCCATAATGGTCTTTTTCCAATCAGAAAGGAGTTTGCCAAGCTTTACTGACAACACTGTAAGTTTATCTCTCACTCTCTTGATCAAGAGCCTAGTTGGGTGTTGTATGACATAAAATTTATTTTTAACTGTTGCCATAGTAACCATTACACACAGAGGAAAAAGCTGAGACGTATAGAACCAAGGTGATATGGGCAGAATATCGGAAATTAGATTTTGATAGATTTCAACTAAGATTTAAAATAGAATGGATTTAATAGCTAGAGTTCTTAACCCAGGGACCAAGAACTCCTAGAGGGATCTAGGAATGGCCTTGAGAAATGTGTTCTAAAAAGTCAAATAAAATCACAAATACTGATTAAAAACCAGCTTTTCCCTACCTCATCCTACCATAAAACTAATTTCATACTTCAGTATGAAATTTCTTTCATTTTTTCCCCCAGATATTTGTATTTCTATATTTCTAAGTAGTAAGCTTATACTACTTTTCTGGATTTTTCTATTTTAGACATTATATGTGTTAATTGCTCAGTCATGTGCAACTCTTTGGGGTCCCACGGCCTGTAGCCCACCAGCCTCATCTGTCCGTGGAATTCTTCTGCCAAGAATAGCAGAGCGGGTAGCCATTTCTTTCTCTAAGACATTGTATATGAGGTTCCAGTTATGGTTCCCCCCCTCAATTTAGTTCACCCATCTCACCTCATCTTCCCTCATCCTTTCTGTATAGTTGTATCCTAGTTTTTGGTTAAATAACTGGTGCTTATTTTATTCAGTTCAGTTCAGTTGCTCAGTTCTGTCTGACTCTTTGCGACCCCACGAACTGCAGCACACCAGGCCTCCCTGTCCATCACCAACTCCCGGAGTCTACCCAAACTCATGTCCATTGAGTTGATGATGCCATCCAACCATCTCATCCTCTGTCAGCCCTTCTCCTCCTGCCCTCGATCTTTCTTAGCATCAGGGTCTTTTCAAATGAGTCAGCTCTTTGCATCAGGTGGCCAAAGTATTGGAGTTTCAGCTTCAACCTCAGTCCTTCCAATGAACACCCAGGACTGATCTTCTGTAGGATGGACTGGTTGGATCTCCTTGCAGTCCAAGGGACTCTCAAGAGTCTTCTCCAACACCACAGTTCAAAAGCATCAATTCTTCGGCGCTCAGCTTTCTTTATAGTCCACCTCTCACATCCATACATAACTACTAAAAAAAACCATAGCTTTGACTAGATGGATCTTTGTGGGCAAAGTAATGTCTCTGCTTTTGAATATGCTATCTAGGTTGGTCATAACTTTCCTTCCAAGGAGTAAGTATCTTTTAATTTCATGGCTGCAGTCACCATCTGCAGTGATTTTGGAGCCCCCAGAATAAAGTCTGACACTGTTTCCATTGTTTCCCCATCTATTTGCCGTGAAGTGATGGGACCGGATGCCATGATCTTAGCTTGTTTTATTCTAATGACATGAATGTGTGCACTGAAGCCATCCAGCATACTGTTTTGTTTGTGTGATATCTTTGTTGTTTTCCTTGGAGTCAGTGACTGGAGAATCACTTGTGTTTGTTTTGCATCAGTGTCCCCCTTTGCTGGATCCTGTGTATGTTCTCGTTTTCCTCTTAATTGATGGAGTGTATCCTTCAGTAGTTGGTGAGATACAGCACAAATGAGGTCTGTCTTTTTGAGAGCTTGCATGTCTGAAAGTGTCTTTATTTTTTTCTTCACACTTGATTGAAAGTTTTTCTGGGAAAGACTTCTTAAGATTTTGAAGAAATATTATTCCTTTGTCTTGTGGCTTTTAACGTTCCTATTGAGATATGTTCTGATTTACAATCCTTTGTGTGGGTTTTTTATTTTTTCTTCCTTTGAAAGCTTTTAGAACTGTATCTTTGTGTTCTTACAAGTCAGGATAAGGTGCCCTGGCTTTGGTCTTTTTTCATTCCATTGTCTTGAACACTTGGCATGCCTTTGCAGTTGGAAAATTCGTGTCTTTTGCTCTGGAACATTTTATCTTTTTTTTTTTTTTTTTCTCCCCTCTCATTTTTCTTCCCCTGGTATTCTTATTTGGACCTGTTGGAGCAATCACACAATTTTCTTTTCTCATCTACTTTCCTTCCTTTGTTTTTCTGTGTCTTACTCTTTGGAGATTTCAAGAGTCTCTTTTAATGTTTATTGGATTTTTTTTTTCCTATCATACTTATAATTTCTAAGAGCTGGTTTTCATTCTCTGAGTTTTTTTTTTTTAAATAGCATCCTATTCTTGTTTCACTGATGTAATATCTTTTCCCCCAAGGGATACTCATCATAGATTTCAAAAATTTCTTTTTCCTCCCTTAGTTTCTGTTTCCCTGCTCCACTCAGCACCTTTTTCTTTTACCTGTCTTCCATATTACAGGCTTTCCTTGACTGTATGGTGATCCTTGGCTGGCTCCATGGGGGAGGGAGGTGTACTGCACAGCTCAGAGCATGTGCTGGGACTTGTCTTGTGATGATTGGGTAGGGACCCAACAGTTTCCTTGCTGGAGCTTCAAATGTCACCATTTATAGGTCTTTTCAGTTGGTTGTTTTTCCCAGGGGAGAGCCATATGTTTCCCGTATCGGGGCTCAGAGTCAAGCTGAGTATTACTGGAGCCAACCCAGCAAGGAGGTTGAGGGTCCAGAGAGGGCTGAGGACCTTCCTTGTTGGTGGGTCCAGTTTGACCCCATCTTCCTGTTTCCTGCTCAGTGCCTGCCTCCCTCCTCCCAGTTGGCTGACATTTCCTGGTCCAGATTCTTTATAGTTCAGTTTCTTCAGATTGTAAACCTATTTGGCCAGGGTTGAGGGGAGGGAATTACACATCTGTGTGGTTTGATGAAGATGTTTGAGGACTCAAAATACTTTCAGCTCTGTACCTTTTTTTTTTGTTTGTTTTTTTGATAAATTGCTACCTATGGGTCTGCTGGCTAAGTTTTTTGGCCGCACTTTGTGGCATGTAGGCTTTTAGTTCCCCAACCAAAGATCAAACCCACAATCCCTGCACTGGGAGCATTGAGTCTCAATCAGTGAACCACGAGGGAAGTCCCTCCACCTTGAATTCTTGGTGCTTCCTTTTCAGTCTTAACAAACCCCACTTGATGCCGTCCATCTTCTTGTCAGTTTCCAAGTATTTCTTGCCATCTTTGCTATTCCCTCCTCTCTGTTCTCTCTTGTCTTAGTATTTTATGCTAAGAAGGAGTTATTTGCCATCTCTTTGGGATTGCAGGAAGAATTAGGTTCATTAGAAACTTCTTTGCCAGATTGTTAAAGAGGTCTATCACTCCCTCAAAAGCTAAGTCATTCTACTATGCTTATCAGGAGAGATTAGAGTGCCCTTACTTAGGGCTCTTTTTACATTGGAGAGTTTGATAAAAGTATGATTTTAAAAAGGATAAAAGTTGCCTTTAAGTTGTAGGATTGGATTAGATACTGTCTCAAGATACCTTCTCATTTTAGCATTCATTCATCCTATTTTCCATGTTTTTTGGAAAGATGTTAAAATTTAGTTTTATACTCATCAAAAAAATAGCGAGTCTGAGTGCCACGACACTAAATATTGTAGAAGAAGATACTTTAATTGTTACAAACATGGTAGACTTTCTAGAGTGATGGGAATGTCCTATACATTAATGAAGGTTTGAATTATGCAGATATGTATGCATTTGCTAAAACTCAAGTGATATCCCTTCATGTACCTCAAACAGAAAACCAAAACTGTAAACAAATATGAAATTCTAACTTAAATAAAGACACATATAAAAGAATATCAAGAGTATATAAAAGTAGTTCTGTAAATTGTGAAAGCTCATGATTTTTACTGTATCATGCTATAAAAATAAAAATTTTTAATTAGGGTAGGAAGTGGAAATACACTTATCCTGAACACTATGTCTACCCCCCTTGCTCCTCTTCTCCTCCTTCGTTATCAAGCTTTGCTTACCGATGCTGGTGCCAAACTGGGCAGATCTATGAGAATGCTGGCAACCGTCTTATTTAATATCTAAAAATCAGAATACATGGCAAAAAATTCTTGGCATGTTTTAATTCTGTTATTTCATGAGTGCCTCCGGATATGTCTGCTCTCCTGGAAGCTGACTTTACTTTCATTTTAGTCAGTTGAGATGAATGTCCAGTTCCTTGGTTATAAAATTCAGCTGAAGTTTTAGACCTCGAAGGATGAGCCAGGTGACTCATCAGCTGAATAGGAAATATGCCAGAAAGAATGGAGAAGGATTAATAGTGTGGTCTCTCAAATTAGTCACTCCCTTTTAGACATCCTAATTTAGGTGTGGAACATCCTATTTTCAGAGTGCTTTGTAGCCTGAGTAATATTTTTCTAGATTACTCAGAGGTTGGTTAGGAGTAATTCTCTCATCTCACAGGAAGGAGAATACAGAGACGTGGAGACCTAAGCAAGTGAATCTGTGTGTTAATCAGGATTAGAATTCCACATGTAGATTAGCCTCAGGAAAACGGGTGGCAGTGAGAACTACGGACTGTTACAGCGGTAATGGTGAAGAATACAAACCACACTGTAGGTTTAGTCTGGCAAGACTTTGCACTGACCCAAGATGGAAACTGTTCTGTTCCAGGTGAAAGAGAATCTGCTTTCATGCAAGATGCTATTGCACTGCAAACGAGATGAGCTTCGGAAGCTGTGGATTGAAGGAATTGAACATAAGCATGTTCTGAACCTGCTGGATGAAATTGAGAATATCAAGCAAGTGCCTCAAAAGCTGGAACAGTGCATGGCCAGCAAGCACTATCTCAGTGCCACGGACATGCTGGTAAGAGCACAGCCCACACTCCTGGGTGTTTCTGCTCAGATAGAAGAGTGCTTCCTTCTGTTCCCTCTGAATTCTGTCCCTCTCAGAGCACATGACAAACTGCCCTCTGGGCATTCATGAGCCCTTGCAGGTGAAGCCTGCCTGGTTCTCTTCCTGGTTTCAGTGTTTGCAGTGGTAGGCTATGGTTATTTACATCGTCTGCCTTGGGAACAATGGCAAGAAGTATGATGGTGAGAAACCAGGACCTGTCATGAATGGTGATGAGAGGTGTTAGTTGGAGTGTCAGAGGAAGATGATTAATGAACCCCATTTTGAAGAATGAAATCTGCATGAGAGAGAACTTTTGGAGATTTCTGAACTGTAGGTTGCACAAATTCTGTGAAAGAATGTTTAGCCTGTATCTTCGTCCTCTCTGCTACTTTCTGAATTAGAAGTGAAAATTCAAGAGAGGGTTGCAGCTGGTGGTACACGTGGCTGAGAGTCAGGATAATGAATAAAAAATTAAAAAAAATACAAATCTTGCTTCCTAAAAACCTTAACCTTCCAGGGCCTGTGGCTCTGAACAGGAGCTGCTTATTCTACCTCCTCCTCCCACACCAACTCCCCTGTATCCTTCTAACAGTTGTCTGGGGATGACAGAAACTCTCAGAAGCAGATGGACTGTATTTGGATTTTCTTTTCCACGATAGGTGAAGGTCCCTTATCTTTGTTTCAACAAATTAGATTGCCTGCAACTCTGGGAAGAAAAAAACCCAAAACACTGAGAGGAATTAGTGGGAGCAAAACAGGTTAAATCCTCTAAGTGGTTCTAATTCATTCTGACTTTCAAGAAGAATTTTGCTCGAAGTCTGTCTTAAGGTTTAAAGGAAACTTGATAACCAAGAGATGAGATGTGCCATGATATTCTCTCATATATTAAAACCTGGTTATGTGATAGTGAATTTCCACAGTGGAAGGAAGTTAATTATGGTCTTTTCTTCAGAGTGGCAAAATATCTTTATAGTATCTTTATAGTGTCATCTTCCTTAATAATGACTATATGGTGTCCAATAAAAAATTTACTTGCCTCTCAGCTTTACTGTTGGTTTATGTTAGGACGGCATGCGTGCAATGCAAGGCCAGCGCTTCAGTCACATTCGACTCTTTGTGACCCCATGGACTGTAGCCCGCCAGGCTCCTCTGTCCGTGAGATTCTCCGGGCAAGAACACTGGAGTGGGTTGCCATGTCCTCTTCTAGGGGATCTTCCTAATATAGGGATCGAACCCACGTCTCCTGTCTCTTCTGCATTGGCAGGTGGATTCTTTATCCACTGAGCCACCTGGGAAACTCAGGAAGGCATATATGTACTAAATATTCAAGACTCAGCAGTCAGAATGGATAAGCTTATATATACATATATATATTTGTGTAGCATATATACGTCTATTTGAACCATGATTTTTTGTACTGGGCCTGTTTTTAAGTTAGTGCCATATATTAAAAATAGGTTGTTAATGTTTATTTTGCTGTTACGTTCATTTTAGGATTTCAGATTTTAGGACTAGCCTTTATTCCTCAAGGGCTAATTTATTTAAGAGCTAATTAATGATACCATATATTTTTTTTGAACTTATTTTCTTAAGGACCTCATTAGATATTTCTGTAAATTCTGAGTTCTAAGTTGCAGAAATTCAGCTCTAGCTAGCTTAGGTAAGAGAATTGCTTTACCCATGTAGCCAGTCTGCTAAAAGAACAGGCATCTATGTTGAAGGCCATCTATATGGTCTTCCTGCATTAAAAAATTTTTTTTTCTATAGACTTTCTTCCACATGTGGGCAGAGTTTTGGTGTTTGGGGAAAAAGAAGGTTTGTAAGCTATTATGTTACAATTTCCAGCTGAAAATAATCTTCTAATTCAGAAATATGAGCGTAGGATCTATTGGTCACCTTGGATACTGTGATTGTCAGTTCTAAGTAAAACTGTGTGATTGAGGGACATGGGAGACATGGGGAGTTGGTTAAGAAGAAAGGGCAGTCACCTCTAGAAAAGAGTGAAGGTGAGAGAATTCTCAGAAGTTCCTCTTTTTGTCTGTTTGTAGTTCTTCACTCTGGATACTAATTTTTTGTTAGATGGATTGTAAATATCTTTTCCCAGTTGGTAGTATCTTTTTGTTGATGGTGTCTTTTATTAAACAGTTTTAAAATTTAATTCAACAATGTTTTTCAGTCTTTTTTTCCTTTGTTATATGACTTCTTTTGAGAAATTTTTTTTTATCCCACTGTCACAAAGAGAATTTCTTATACTGTTGTCTTTAATCCACTTAAAATGTATATGGCATGAACTAGAGATCTGATTTTACCTTCAGTATAGCTGCTTGGCTCAAGCCATTTATTGAATTCATTTCCTGCTGGTTTATAATTCTACCTTGGTCACATACCAAGTTTGCATATGTGCATGGGTCTGTTTCTGATCTCTCTATTTTGTTGGTCTTGTCTGTATCTGCACCAAAACCATGCTGTTTTAATTACTATAATTTTAAAATATATCTTGATAGCAGGTGAAGACATTCCCTCACTTTGCTATTCAGAACTATGCTATTCTTGACACATTTTATTTTTTAATTTTACTCTTTACACACTTATTGTTTATCTTCACACGTTTGTTATTTTACTCTTCCATAGGAATTTTAGTGTCCGCTTGTCAGGTTCCATTAAAAGCATGAGAGGAACTTTTAAAAACACTTTTTGGCCATGCTCTGCAGCATGTGGGATTGTAGATCGCTACCAGGGATGGAACCCCGTGTCCCTTGCATAGGAAGTGTGGAAACTTAACCGCTGGACTGCCGGAGAAGTCCCAACATGATGACATTTTGATTAAATTTAGGAGAGTGTCTTCTTTGTAATATTGTCTTTCACAGTTGTAATGTTGTGAACAGGCTATCTCTCATTTATTAAAGTTTCAATTTATGTCCTTTATAATAATAATGCTTAGTAATGGACTCCTTCAGCGACACTACATGTATTTGTTAGTTGTACTTCTGATTGTCAGCTTCTGGTTGCTTTTTAAAGCAGTGGCTCTTACCATACATTTCTTTAAACCTAATCTTCATCCTTCCTACTTGGAAAATGATGATTTATTCTTTAAGACGTGGCTCAAATTTCATCGAGTTTCTGAATGCCCTAGGTGATTAGATACTTATCTTATTTTTTAAAAAATGAATTATTATATATTCATTGTAGTATTAATGCTTAACATGAGTAAATTTATTTCCATAAGCTGCGTGTATTTCACAGGAATATAGTTGCTTTTGTTTGTATGGTAGGTCGTTAAGGGCAAGGACTATGTCTTACCTATTTTTGTCTACCCTGTACTTAGCATAATGCACTTTACATAGAGTTCACTGATGATTAGCCAAATGGGTAGCTCTGTGGAAGACTGTCTTACCAATAAATAGAAAAGGGCACTTCCTTTCTACAAGCTCGGGTCTGACTTTTTCCCTCTGATTTGTGGCTTTTGTTAATCTTTTTGTTTTCTTAATGGCAAAGTTCTCTCGTTCCTAACCTTTCCTTTCTACAGTGTTTAAATGAACAACAAAAGCATAATTATAATACTAGCTAATATGTATTGAGCCCTCACTATGTGCTGGTACCATTTTAGACACTGAATTCTTACAATACTCTTATGAGAGAGAGGTTTCTGATGTCCTCTCCATTTTCCAGATAAGGTAGTTGCTTTGCATGACCTGGGGGGTTAGCATTTCCTAACATACAATGAAGATTTCATGGAGGTGGGATTTAAGATGTGCTTAAAAAGTTGGAAATATTCTTCAGTTTGCCTTTTGTATGTGAAAAAATGGTAAGGTCTATAATTGCTTTTTTATTGGACTTCATATGAGAAAATAATCACATTGCTTTTCCCCGTGGTTATGTGCTCTTAGAAGTAAAATCTACTTAAGGCATCTCAAGAGTCCAAATGAAAATCTTTGCTAAAAGACATCACAAGAAAGTGAAGGCAGGACAGTCTAGTCTTTCAAACCCCTCTGATTTCCTTGGATCTTTTTATCAAAAGATTTTGCATTTCCATTTTAAGGCAGGTGCAGATGCCCAATAATTTAATCCTTCCTCAGGTTAATAAATCCAGAGTAAATAAATCAGTGGTGACCCACAGATCGTGTCAGCTCCTGCAATTCCTGCTTCACCATCAGAGTGGGCTGATGGCTACAGATGCGGCTTCTAGATGGGATATTTATTTCTTTTGATATGATAACCCGAGTATTGCATAAAATAATTAAATTGTCATGACAGGGGATGTCTGCAAATAGGCCTGGCCTTTTGTTTCCTCTTTCAAGGTAAACAGCTGCTGTTAGCTTATGAAAAGCTAAAAGTGATCCAGCAAGAAGCCTGTATCCGTCATGTTGAAATCAGAGACTTGATTAATATTGTAGCCTGTAGCTTTGTGATATGTACGGTTTAAATTAGACCTCTGCAGTCATTGTGCCGGGTTGATGCAAGCACATTAATGACATAATTTCTGGTTGCTGCATCACATTTCTGCAGTCTGTCCTTTGTATTCCACTCACATTAATTGAAGTAATTTTGCCAGTGAAGCGTGTTTCAAACCTCTGCATTTAAATTGAAATTTTAATTCCCTTATTGTCTTGAAAAGACGGCTGAAGATGCCTTGTTACAGGTTTCATTATCACTCAAAACACTCCAGCTGCTGGTTCTAATGTACAATGACTGATTAATTCTGGGAAGAATTATTAATATAAGAATAGCAGCTTCTTTCCAGTGGCGTGAGCCAACCAGGAAGGTATTTCATGATAGTTAATATTTTTACAAACTATTTTTTTTTTTTTTAAGGAGAGTTTTGGGTGGAAGTCTGCATCAAACTGAAATTGCACAGATGAGCTTTGAAAACCACTTACACAAGTTCTGATTTATCAACCTATAGAAGTAAATTCATAATTGCATTCAATCAGTGGAAACCAAGCTCGTGCGAGTAGTTTTGAAGCACTTTAGCTGACAGTCACAAGGCTTGTGACTAAAATAATTTTTTCATTTCTAAGGCTTCCTGAGATTGTAGAGATTTTGAATGTATCGTGATCATTTTGTCTTTTTTATTTATAACACCTTTTTAAAAAGAATCTATAGCTGTATAGCCAGATAGGGATTGTTAACGATAATTATAATAGCATATTTATGTTGGCTGCCTTCTTAGAGGTCCCAGAGTGCTTTGCTGAGAGAATGGTATGGTGGAATTATTTCACTTACCCTATGAAATTGTGCCCACATTTGGGATAAAGAGAGTAAAACAGCTACTTAATTGCATAGTTTTCAAAGATCCTATGATAAAAATAACTCTATTTGTCATATTTTTAGTTTTCAAGATCCTTTGCAATTGTTGGATAACATTCAAGGCTGTGAATGTGAGCATGGGGCTTCCTGGGGGTCAGGTGGACCTGGGCTTGAATCCCAGCTTTGACTTTTACTAGCTGAATGCCTTGGGGCTAATTATTTAATTTGGCTTAGCTGAAAGTTGGAATTGAGAATAATTGAATGCCCTCAGGGTTGTTGAAAGGATTAAATGAAATATTAAGCTATTGGACTTCCCTGGCGGTTCAGTGGTTAAGACTTCACCTTCCCCTGCAGGCAGTGTGGGTTCGATCCCTGATGAGGGAGCCAAGATCCTACATGCCTCATGGCCAAAAAAAACAGAACATAAACAACAGAAATAGTAAGCTATGTATGTAAAGTACACCAAGTATCCATAGTAAGACCTTAGAAATGCTGTTTGTAATTAATTTGTTTACTGATACTGTAAGAAAGGATGTGGTGATCGCTACCATGTTAGACAGTCAAAAACCAGTCTGAGGTGGACTTGTTTTGAGCTAAGAGTTGAAGTGGGACTAAGTTAGGCAATTCTGATTCCTTTTCTTCTTGCCCCGAGTGAAAGACCACTCCACATTTTATATGGTCAAGGAATCCCTGCAGGCAGAGAGAGAATTTTTCTCAGAACACACATCTTTTCTGCTCTAACACATGCATGGTTGGATGACCAAGACCTCAAAGTTCTAGACCATGTTTTCAGGATCTTATGTGAACAAATTCCAGATTGTGTTATCAGTCACCTCTTAAGCCTACATCAAGAATATGCTCAATGGGTACCCACTGACTGTCCAGTGGTAAACAGTGTAATTTGTTGGTAAGCTACCCAGGATCAGTTTGTTGCAAAATCTAGTCTTAGGTGACCAGGTGTGTTAATCTGTTGGGTATTGTAGTCAGATGTAGGCCAGTTCACTTTCAGAGGATGCCTATCAAAAGTATTGACTTCCGTTGACTTTAGTATTAGAGTTGTTGTTCTTTCTGTCACTGCTTAGATGGCAGGACCAGTGGGCCAGTGAAGTTGGTCCCGTTGGTGCCAGTAAACCTGTGTCATTAGCAAATAACTCTATTCTCATTTTATGGATAGGCAAGGGGTGATCATGCTTCCATTATAAAATAATGTACAAGTAAGACACAAGGGGCCAAAATGCATATCCCCTTACGTGGCTTGAAAGTTTCTGAGATCTCACAGGACTGTTTTTTTCTCTCCTGAGTCTACAAGTGGTATTGAGATGAAAGCACTATGGCTATCAGGAGCTGAAACATTCTAGAGAACTTACTGGATATAACGTGAAGTGGTTCAGTGCCTGCAAAATGTTTCAGTATTCCATATAGATTTCTGTACAACATGATAAAAACAAATGTATCCGTGATCAATAATGAAATAGCCACCATTAAAACCCATCTGTTCCTAGTGTAGAATATTGATCTTAAAAACTGATGCCAAGATTCTATACTAATAATTGATCAGCAAAGAATTTGGCACGTGTTTTGATAGATGGACAAACGAATATGACAATCCCGTTGTTGGTACGTGGATCTGTGAAGGTGACCTTAACCTTGAAGGAGCTTACATGCTAGTAGAAAGAGACAGATGATGAGGAAGTAAACAGCATCTCATATCATGATCGGTACCACCAGAGTTCCAGGAATCCAGGGGCTGGGAGTGGGGAAGTATGGTTTGCTATTAATATTTTAATAGGCCGGTCAGCCGTAGCTGCTTTCAGCTCTCTTTGGGAACCCTGAATTGAAACACCTACATCTAATTTTCTTGGCAAAAAGATTAAGGAAAAGCTAAAAATAAAGTTAGTAAATGAATAACCTTGGTTTTTGGATCCCTAATTAAGTAAGTAGTTTTACTGTGGCAGCAGCATTTTTCTCCTGGAAAGTAAAAGTACAGGCTTTGTAGTAACTATTTTTCTCACTCATTGACCTTTTAATTTATTTTATTTTTTATTTTTTATTGGAGTATAACTGCTTGAGTGTATTTTGATGGTTTATGCTCTGCAACAATGTGAATCAGCTCTATGCATGTATCCCTTCCGTCTTGAGCCTCCCGTGTCCCCCTCTCCCACCCCCATCCCGCCCATCTAGGTGATGACTGAGCGCTGGGCTCAGCTCCCTGTGCTATATGCAGCTGTTTCCCACTAGCTGTCTACTTCACACGTGGTAGTGTATATATGTATATTTCAGTCCTACTCTCTCCAGTTGTCTCACTCTCCCCTTCTGCCCCGTTGTACACATGTTCGTTCTTCACAGCTGCGTCTCTGTTCCTGCCCTGCAAATAGCCTGTACCATGTTTCTAGAGCCTATATGTATGTGTGAATATGCAATATTTGGTTTTCTCTTTCTGACTTCCCTCTGTATGACAGACTCTGGGTCCATCCACATCACTGCAAATGACCCAATTTTGATCCTTTCTGTTACTTAAGTAATATTCCATTGTGTGTGTGTGTGTGGGGGGGTGGGTATTTACCCCTGCCCTTTTAATTTATGTTTGATTTTGAAGGCTGGGGTTTTTAAAAGCCACACTGTTTGATAGGCACTGGCTTATTGTAGTAGCTTCCCTTTTCTTTTGCTTTGCTTTTTGTATCTGCTTTTAATTTGCCTCTTTTAAAGCACATAGAAACTGTGTGTTGTTTCACTAAACCTCATCACGTTCAGCAGTTTTCAATTGGCTCACTTGGCTGTAGGGCAGTGGTTCCCAAACTCTGTACATCAGGGAATCCTTTAGGAACCCTAAAGCCCAGGTTGCACCCTAGGCTTGAAATCTCTGGGGATGGGACAGTAACTTCTGTAATTGTTGGCATTCTCCAAGTGATTCCAATGTTTGGACAGGTTTGGAACCAGTGATGTGGTTTATAGCCTATGCTGTAAAACAGACCAAAACCAATTGTCCTTGACTTCATTTAACACTTGCTCTAAGTAGTAGCTGGAAATAAAATATTTGTGTTAAGACAGACATCACGTGGCAATATTCATGTGTATGTAGACATGTTGAAGGTTGACTAAAAGTTACTTGTTGCTTTCCTCTAGTGCAGCTTTCAGATAGAGCTGATGCGTATCAGGCTCTTATTCTGATTTTGTAGCCTGATTATTTGGTCAATGTGAGTTTTGTTTACTGGGTAGATTAGACGCTCTCCAGAGTTGAGCTGACTTGGAACTTTTTAGAGCTGTCATTTTGGTGCTCTGACTTCTGTATCTTTACTGTGCGTTCTTTCTTATCTGACTTATTGCTGGGATTTAATGGATTGAAATTGGGGCCCACATTTATTGACAGGTGGTGGCTATGTCCAGCATGGTATAGTAAAACCAAAAATGGGTTGAAAAGCCAGAACTTCTTAATTCTAGTCCTGACCCAACAATTTATCAGTTTTGTGAGGTTAGACAAACGCATTGCTTGCTTTCTTCCAGTATCCTCTTCTGTAGAGGAATACTTAACCTGTCTATATTATAAAGTGGTGGTGAGAATAAAAATGAAATTTTGTACATGTGAAGTACTTTGTGAAATGGAAGGCAATATACAAATCTGTGGTGTAGGGAGCATGATTGTTATCACTATCACACAAAAGAAAGTGAAAGTGAAGTCGCTCAGTTGTGTCCTTGTGACCCCATAGACGGTAGCCTACCAGGCTCCCCCGTCCATGGGATTTTCCAGGCAAGAGTGCTGGAGTGGATTGCTATTTCCTTCTCAGGGGATCTTCCCGACCCAGGAATCGAACCCGGGTCTCCCACATTGCAGGCAGACGCTTTACCGTCTGAGCCACCAGGGAAGCCCACTATCACACAAGGCTGGGTGAAAAGAAAAAGTTGTAGTCCCAGGCTTGTCCTGTTAAGCAGCATTTCTCTCCTGGTACTGCCGTTACTGATGCATACCTGTTATAAGCAGATGAACTGTAATTGTACACGCTTATGTGTATGCACTTCAGGTCTGTAGGAGGAGTGATCTCAGTCAAGAATAACACAAAAGTGCTTTGCTGTCTTTGTCTGTAGGGACTTGTTGGAGCAGGATTTTGATGGGTAAGTCTGTGGCTAGCTGGGGACCCTGTGCGTGTGTCAATGGTGGCAGATGGCAGTGCTTGTCGTCTTTGGGATCCCTCTCTCAACCTGATGGTGGCCTGAGAATGCTGATTGGCAGTTTTGGTTGGCTTTGACAAGATAGGGGGAACTTGCCAAGGAAGTCTATTTTCCCTGAGATTCATCCCAATACCAATTACTTATGGTTGCCTACCTCCATTTTTTAAAAACACATTCACCTGTAGTTTATTTTGGTTTTTCTCAATAGAAAAGCACATCATCACATCTGCAAACAATAGGATTTTTGCTTTAGCCCCAAACTTCTGATTTCTTACAACTTTTTGTTCTCACATATTGGCTAAAACAGCCGTTGTTGTTGCTTAGTCACTAAGTCGGGCCTGACCCTTTGTGATCCCATGCACTGTAGCATGCCAGGTTCCTCTGTCCTCCACTTTCTCCCAGAGTTTGCGCAGATTCATGTCCATTGAGGTGGTGATGCCATCCAACCATCTTATCATCTGCCGCCCCCTTCTCCATTTACTCTCTATCTTTCCCAGCATCAAGGTCTTTTCCAGTGAGTTGACTCTTTGCATCAGGTGGCCAAAGTGTTGGAGCTTGAGGTTCAGCATCAGTCCTTCTAATAAATATTCAGGGATGATTTCCTTTAGGATTGACTGGTTGATCTCACTGCTGTCCAAGGGACTCTCAGAAGTCTTCTCCAGCACCAGAATACAAAAGCATCAATTCTTCAGTGCTCAGCCTTCATGCTAAAAGATGGTGCTGTGAAAGTGCTGCACTCAGTATGCCAGCAAATTTGGAAAACTCAGCAGTGGCCATGGGACTGGAAAAGGTCAGTTTTCATTCCAATCCCAAAGAAAGGCAATGCCAAAGAATGCTCAAACTGCCGCACAGTTGCACTCACCTCACACGCTAGTAAAGTAATGCTCAAAATTCTCCAAGCCAGGCTTCAGCAATACGTGAACAGTGAACTTCTGGATGTTTAAGCTGGATTTAGAAAAGGCAGAGGAACCAGAGATCAAATTGCCAACATCCACTGGATCATTGAAAAAGCAAGAGTGTTCCAGGAAAACATCTATTTCTGCTTTATTGACTATGCCAAAGCCTTTGACTGTGTGGATCACCACAAACTGTGGCAAATTCTGAAAGAGATGGGCATACCAAACCACCTCACCTGCCTCCTGAGAAATCTGTGTGCAGGTCAAGAAGCAACAGTTAGAACTGGACATGGAACAACAGACTGGTTCCAAATCAGGAAAGGTATACGTCAAGGCTGTATATTGTCACCCGGCTTATTTAACTTATATGCAGGGTACATCATGAGAAATGCTGGGCTGGATGAAGCACAAGCTGGAATCAAGATTGCCGGGAGAAATATCAATAACCTTAGATATACAGATGACACATATGCAGAAAGCAAAGAAGAACTAAAGAGCCTCTTGATGAAAGTGAAAGAGGAGAGTGAAAAAGTTGGCTTAAAACTCCACATCCAGAAAACAAAGATCATGGCATCCAGTCCCATCACTTCATGGCAAGTAGATGGAGAAACAGTGAAAACAGTGGCAGACTTTATTTTTTTGGTCTCCAAAATCACTGCAGATGGTGACTTCAGCCATGAAGATGCTTACTCCTTGGAAGAAAAGTTACGACCAACCTAGACAGCATATTAAAAACCAGAGACATTGCTTTGTCGACAAAGGTCCGTCTAGTCAAGGCTATGGTTTTTCCAGTGGTCATGTATGGATGTGAGAGTTGGACTGTGAAGAAAGCTGAGCGCCGAAGAATTGATGCTTTTGAACTGTGGTGTTGGAGAAGACTCTTGAGAGTCCCTTGGCCTGCAAGGAGATCCAGCTAGTCCATCCTAAAGGAGATCAGTCCTGGGTGTTCATTGGAAGGATTGATGCTGAAGCTGAAACTCTAATACTTTGGCTACCTGATGTGAAGAGCTAACTCATTTGAAAAGACCCTGATGCTGGGAAAGATTGAGGGCAGGAGGAGAAGGGGACGACAGAGGATGAGATGGTTGGATGGCATCACCGACTCAATGGACATGAATTTGAGTGAACTCCGGGAGTTGGTGATGGACAGGGAGGCCTGGTGTGCCGCAGTGCATGGGGTGGCAAAGATTCGGACACAACTGAGCTGACAGCCTTTTTCATGTTACAGCTCTCGCATCCATACACGACTACTGGAAAAACCATAGCTTTGACCATACCGACCTTTGTCAGCAAAATGATTGTCTTTGCTTTTTAATATGCTGTCTAGATTTGTCAGTCACTGTCTACAGTGATTTCTGCTTCACCCCAAATTCTATCTCCAAATCTTGATTTGGCACCTGTGTGTGGAGAGCCTAAACTTTGGTTAACAATGAGAACTGAAGATGAACAGATCATAAGATTAGGAAGAAAGAAGGATTTTTTTTTGGAGGGGGGGGCTTTTCCATAAACAATTACAATCCTTATCTTACAAGATCTTAGGTATAGTTTAATTTCATTAGGAAAGTGATTGTTGACAGAGCTCTTAAAAGTCCATTTAGAAAAAAATAAGGCTCTAAATATGGCATTATGCATCAGAAGCCTGAAATAACTTTGGACTTGAAATTCTACTTCTTGAATGTTAAGTAAAGAATTCAGAATTTTAATTGTGAGGTGTTCCAAAATATATATATACAAGGATAATTATCACAATAAGATTTATGGAAGTAAAAATAATTAGCAATTACTTAAGAGGGAGTTGGTTTAAGTCATTTATGGAATATTCATATTATGGACTAGTATGAAAACACTAAAAATCATGTTTGGTGATGGGTGGATATTCCCAGTATATTGCCAAGTGGGGAAAAAACATATTGGAAAGTAACTGTTTTTTTGTAAGAACTTTGTGTGGAAAAATAATTGGTGTCAGGTTAAAATTTATAACTTTATCTGACTGGATATGGATCTTTCCTGTTTGGTTTTTCTGTTTTTCAGGTTTTTTTGATTGTGCATCTATTACTTTTGTAATTTTAAAGAAGAATAAAGATAAAGAATAGATATTTGGGCCCCACCTTTCTTTTTTTTAATCTGTAAAATTGGAGTGGGGCCTCAATCTTAACAATTTTTAAAGGCCTCTTAAAATAGAAAATTCTTGCTGCTACTGCTAAGTCGCTTCAGTCGTGTCCAACTCTTTGCGACCCCATAGACGGCAGCCCACCAGGCCCCACTGTCCCTGGGATTCTCCAGGCAAGAATACTGGAGTGGGTTGCCATTTCCTCCTCCAGTGCATGAAAGTGAAAAGTGAAAGTGAAGTCGCTCAGTCATGCCCAACTCTTAGCGACCCCATGGACTGCAGCCTACCAGTCTCCTCCATCCATGGGATTTTCCAGGCAAGAGTACTGGAGTGGGGTGCCATTGCCTTCTCCGAGAAAATTCTTAACCTTTCATTTTTCAGATGCTGTCATTCTGTGCTAATGGGATGGATATCTTAGAAGACCTGGTTCCCAGTCTTTACAAGAGGAAAAAAAAAGATTGGCTTTAATAAAATATAAGAATTAGATGTGGTAGAATGCTCTAATGTTTAAGAAAAAGCAAAAATAAGGGAGGACCTTCAGGAAAGGTTAAATATACTTTTAAAGACTGGTGTGCTTTTATTTGGCTTCCCTGGTGGCTGACAGTAAAGAATTCCCCTGCACTGCGGGAGACCTGGGTTCAGTCCCTTGGTAGGGAAGATTCCGTGGAGGAGGGCATGGCAACCCACTCCAGTATTCTTGCTTGGAGAATCCCCATGGACAAAGGAGCCTAGGGTTGCAGAGTCAGACATGACTGAGCAATTAAGCACAGTGCATCCTTCTATTTATTTATTTATTATTTAGCTGTGCAGTCTTAGTTGCCACGTGCAGGATCCTTAGTCGTGGCCTGCAAACTGTTAGTTGTGGCCTGTGGGGTCTAGTTCCCTCCCTGACTAGGGATCAAACCTGGGCCCTCTGCATTGGGAGTGCAAAGTTTTAGCCACTGAACCACTAGGGGAAGTGCCTCTGTATGGTCTTAGAACAAGCCAGTGTTTCATGGCAGTCATAGGATGACTAAGATCATGACATCCGGCCCCATCCCTTCTGGGCAAATAGAAAGGGAAAAAGTGGAAACAATGACAGATTTTGTTTTCTTGGGCTCCAGAATCACTCCTGCTGGTGACTGCAGCCATGAAATTAAAAGATGCTTGGTCTTTGGAAGGAAAGCTATGACAAACCTAGAGAGCATATTAAAAAGCAGAGTCATCACTTTCCTGTCAAAGGACTGTCCAGTCAAAGCTATGGTTTTCCAGTAGTCACGTAAGGATGTGAGAGTTGGACCATAAAGAACGCTGAGTGCCAAAGAATTAATGCTTTTGAGTTGTGCTTGAGAAGACTGTTGACAGTCCCTTGGACTGCAAAGAGATCAAACCAGTCCATCCTAAAGGAAATCAACCCTGAATATTCACTGGAAGGACTGATGCTGAAGCTCCAGCACTTCGGCCACCTGATGTGAAGAGCCGACTCACTGGAAAAGACCCTCATGCTGGGAAAGATTGAAGGCCAAAGGAGAAGAGGGTGGTAGAGGATGAGATGGTTAGACAGCATCACCGGCTCAGTGGACATGAATTTGAGCAAACTCTGGGAAATAGTGAAGGATAGGGAAGCTTGGCATGCTAGTCTATGGGTTCACAAAGAATTGGACAACTTAGTGACTGATAAACAGCAGACAGGATGAGATCTTTCATGAAGCTGGAAGGTACATTTGATCTCTTTTGAATTTTGTTTTCTAAGGTCTATTTGAAGATTCTTTACAGGAGAAATTCACAAGAAAAAGGCCTTTTCTTTGATTTTACAGGTCCTCCTCCCTTCTTCACTTATCAATAACTTCATCTCATTTGCTTTATCCTGTAAATTCCATTATCTCCCCAGCAGTCTATTGCATTAAGCCTTTAGTACCTAATATGGCCTCATTTACATTGACACGTGCTTGACCTCAGCCCCTGTCCTCTCTTTGTTAATGCGCTGACAAGCACTGATATTTCTCTGGAGCATTATCATTTGGCTGTTAGCTCAGCTAATAACAGCCCTTCATTTGAACTGATGAAAGTTTATTAAATAAAAACATGCAATAGCCCTGGCAGTAATGAAGGGAGAGCGGAAGTAGCCAGCACCCTGTTCGTAGTGGTGAGAGCCTGCTGAGTCTGCGTTATACGTATCGGGTTTCCTGAGGGAAAAGAAGGGGCACTTGAATGGGGCTGATCAATAGTATTAATATGTTAGCGGACTGACTTTAAGAATGGGCTTTTTCTGTGGCCTGATTTGATCGTTGTTGATTGGCTATAAGCAGGGGAGTTAGTGGGGAGAAAACATGTGTTCTTGCTCCAGGCACTCGGCCTTGCCCTTTGCAGCTTTCTTGGGAAGTCCGTCTTAAGTACCAAACTGCCAATTAGCCCTAAGGCCTTCAGTCAGAGGCCAGACTGAACCCTGGGGAGCTGAACCCTTCTCAAGAGTCGCCAGTGAAGCTGGGATCAGGGATTCTGGTTTTCCGCTGAATTCCTAAGACCCCCTGAAACTGCCACAGTAGCCTGAGCCCTTTATTCTCCCTTGTATGTCATATACTTTTGTGTGCAGAGCGTGCTAAGTGCTCAGTCGCTTCAGTCATGACCGACACTTTGCGAGCCCTGGACTGCAGCCCACCAGGCGCCTCTGTCCATGGGATTCTCCAGGCAAGAATTCTGAGAGGGTTGCCATTTCCTTCTCCAGGGGATCTTCCAGACTCAGGGATCAAATATGCATTTCTTACATCTGCATTGGCAAGCGGACTCTTTACCACTAGTGCCACCTGGGAAGCAAGTCTAAGCCGTCCTCTCCTTAGGCCCTGTGTGGTGGTTGGTGTTGTGCTTTAAACACAAATGAGCAGATGACGTTTATACCTAAAAAGTGTAAATTCTATTATCGTTTATATTTAACAGGTAAGATTTTTGTGAACAGAATCCTTTGGGATCACATACTTCTCTGTTTTCTGTCCTATAGGTATAATACGATACTATATTCTGCAAGTAAAATTGTCCCTAGTTCCTCTGTGCGGCTAAATATCTATTAGGACTATAAGGACTGCAACATTCTACAAACAGTTCAGTGCTTTCCTGGGTGCATCAAGGCTTTCAGACTGGCTCCTTAATCTATTAGATTGAACCATATGAAACAGCCAATATTTGATCATTTTTGACTGGTAAAAACAGTAGTTCCATATGGTTCAAATTTCAAACTAAGACATGAAGTCCTGGTGACTCTTATTTATTTAATGTGTGCTTGGTTTCTTTTACCAGTTTCTGTCTGATAAAATCTCTACTTTGGGAAATATGGTACAGCTAAATGGGAATGTTTGGTAAATGAATGGTGAGAAACATCTCTGCTTGTGTTGAGGTGGGTGTGAAGCATATTTCATCCACACTAAGACTTCTTGGGTCCATCTGGGATCCCATAAGCCCATGGGGAATTCGGGGTGGAGGACTCTTGAGGAACAGGGCTTGAAGACACCAGTTTGCCTTCCCACAGTTCAGGGGCCCAGTGGTGCAGACTGGTGACCTGGGTACTGAGTAAATCTTGGGTCCCAAGGCATGTTTCTTTTGTTCATAGCCAGAGATTTTTGGTGTTATTTAGTTGAGACTGTTTAGACTTGTATCTTATATACTTGTGGGCAGGGACAAAATCAATTCTCTGGAATAGTCTAATTTTATATCTTACTATTACATCTGTAAGTTGGGCCACAGTAACATTTTCAGAATGGTTATATTGTTTAACTAGAAAAATGCTTCTGTAAGGAAGACTTACTGACCTATTGGAAAGTGATAGAACATTTTGGAACCATGTAATTGTCAGAGTCCTGAAGGAAATACTTCTTTTGGACTCAACAGAGGCAACACATTTGTCTCTTTTAGGTAACACTGTTGTCAAAATAATCATTTTTATTAGCTAGCAGATGGTTTAGTTATCAGGTTGGATTCTTTGGCTTGTATTTAAAAGGCTTTTCTTTTTGTTGTTGTTGGTTTGCTTTTGTTGTTTGGCTTGAACCTTAGTTCTGTTTAGAAAGTTGCTATTGTCATTCATCTTTGTGTATCTCACTTCTCCCAACCAGAAAAATAAATATCAGTGGTTTCTTTCTCAGCCTTTTTTTTCAGTGAAGCAGATGTTTGAGAATGGCCAACTCTGGTGTTTCTCAAAGACATGTCCATGTTAAGCACAAAGCTAGATCTTTTTACCTAATCAGCTTGAGTCAGGCTGGTAGAAAACACTTAACCATGAAATAATTATTTCTAATTTAAACTAAAATGCAATTGAGAAATAGTTATCTGGGAAAGAACATTTAAGGGCACTGTAGTTCTCAGTACGAAGATTTCCTTTGTTGTAGATTCATCTCTCAACTCAAGCAAATTTTTTTTTGGAAAACACCAGACAGTTCTTGATTGTGTACAGTTTTTCTGTTGTGTTAGTCACTCAGTCGCGTCTGACTCTTTGTGACCCCATGGACTGCAAACCGCCAGGCTCCTCTGTCCATGGGATTCTCCAGGCAAGAATACTGGAGTGGGTTGCCGTTTCCTTCTCCAAGTTTAACTGTACCTTTGACCTATTTCTTGAGTTATGGAAATATTTTTCAGAACTTATTTTCCTAAGTGGATTTTTTTTCCCTTCAGCTGTTAATTTTGTATTGGGGTATAGCTGATCAACAGTGTTATGGTAGTTTCAGGTGAGTAGCGAACGGGCCCAGCCGTGTTTAAACATGTATCCGTTCTCCCCCAAACTCCTCTCCTATCCAGGTTGCCACATAACATGGAGCAGAGTTCATGTGCTGTACGGTAGGTCCTCATTGGTCTAAATGGATAAGTTCTTAATAGTGAAACATACTGCCCTGTTCTATATCATGTGTTAAAACATTTTGTTGATGTTTGCTTACGTTCATAGTCCTAAAAGAAATATTTCTTTTCAACTCCAAAATAGATTTATCTGTATGAGTAGTTTCTCACTCTGGTGAGTTAGATCATTACTGTTCTTATTTTATTATTATAGGTGCTCTCTGAAAAAAATTCCCTGTTGATATCTATCTCTTTCCTATGCCTTCCCCATACTGATTTATTTCTGAAACTATGTGTAAGAAAGCTTCCAAATAACATCTGGTTGGTTCATTATTTAGTAATCTGTCTTCTAAGACGTGGTGTGGTGTACCTGAGAGGTCATGGTGGAGATCATTTGGTACATAAATTCATGGTATGATATCTGTGAGATAAATAGACAGCATTTTCCAGTGAACTATTCGACTGTATGTTGTCTGTTTTACTTTTCACCTGCTGTGTCTTGTCCTATAATTTTAATATATATTTGTGACATTATTCAGTGTTGTATGTCACACTTTTGAATCGAATTTTGATTATTTCTCAAAGAGTGAACCTGTTGCTGTCCACTGGAATTCATCTGCATCTCCTGAATTTCTGTTGAGGTTTCATCAACCTGTTGTTTAAAAAGTGCTCTGTGATCACTAAATTTAGAAAATGTGGAATAATTTATAAAATGACCACTTCCCATACATGAAAAAAAATCCTTTAGTGATATTTTTTCATCAGTAGTTACACACATTTCTAACTGTGTGTGTTGCTCAGTCATGTCCAACTCTTTGTGACCCCCATAGGCGGTAGCCCATCAGGCTTCTCTGTCCATGCTATTTCCCAGGCAAAAATACTGGAGTGGGTTGCCATTTCTTCCTCCAGGGGATCTTCCTGACTCAGGGATCAAAGCTGCAGCTTCTGCATTGGCAGATGGATTCTTTACCACGGAGCCATTTTGAGAAAGCCCTATAGATGGATATTTAAGGATTTCTCTTCTAGTAAAGGCTGAATGTTAGGAAATACCTAAAAATCCGACCCCTCAGTATAACAGCATTAAAAGTGGTGGTTGGATTCACTGCTGCCTACAAAGTTTTGCTTATGCATAAGCTTTATGGTACAAGTTACTTAAAACCACAGAAGATAAATGTCAGGTTTCTAAACTGATGTTCTAGAGATCAAATATATGCGTTTACAACTATTTTGTTCAAATTGTTTTGAGTACCTAGGAAGGTTAGAGTCGGGGAAGACACTGGCTTTGCTTAGCTTCCATAATTATAGCTTTATAAATAGACTTTTCATTTGTGAAGGCCAGGAAATAAAGCACTGTGTCTTCGTACATAAATAGAGGTTATTCATGGTAAGGTTTTCAAATCTTTGAAGTTCTGAGACTATTTTTGATTCTATGTTAATTGTACTTGTATTTTGGGTCAAGAAAACATATTCAGAAAATTTGTAGTCTGTATGGTTAATAATAGTTCCATGATGGAAACAGCACTTTACTGCAAAGACTGCATTAAAACATGTTGGAAACACCCTCTGAGGTTGCTTTGTCCATGTGGTAAATAGGTTCTATTAAAAATAATTTGAGTGAGCACTCAGTATAGGCCAGGCACTGTGCTAAGTGCTTTAGCTATATTTAAGAAAAATTAAGCAGCTTTGAAAGTTAACATTGTCGTATAGTTTTATACTTGGAACATGAGCTGTTTGGGTTAAAAAAAATCTTCATGCAGATTCTTACAAGCAAATTGAGTGTGGCTGTGCAGTGGGTTGTTTTTAAGCTTAAATATCTCAGCTGGATTTAATTACCTTGAGGGATAAGGCTACATGATGGGCCAGTGGTTTACCAAATTATTTTTCATTTTCTGGATCTTGATGTCACTAAAGGTTAATGCATCCTCTTTTCTCTGCTAGAGACCTGAGTTAAAAATCCGTTTTGGAGCATAAGTATAAATGAATTTGTTGTTGTTTTTCCTCCTTGGGGACACTTTGGTCATTTCGTGAGGCAGGCAGTCTTTCCATCTGGAATTGCCCGCAGCTTGCACCAGGCACAGGGTCTCCATAGCAGGGGCTGTTGCAAGTCAGCGTGAACAGGAACTGGCAGGCTTCAGAGGGCAGAGCTGGCCCAGGGCTTGTCACTCTTTCATTCCCCGATTCTGTCTTGGTTAACTTAAGGAAACTTATTTGCTAGTGACATTTGATTATAGCACATCACAAAACAAGTGATGTATTTATGGCTAGGCCACTGCCTTTTCCTCCCTATCTTAGGCTGGTTTGTATTTGGCAGCCACAGAGTTTTCTATATTCGCTCTCCCTACTCCCCTAAATTGCTGTGTATGTTAGGATAGATCTGTGATCAACATTTTTGATCACTGATGTTTTATAACTTCTACTGTCTCTTGATTGCTTTTGTATAAATGCATGATTTTTAAGGTGCACGTTTATATCCATAATTACAGTTACCCTGAAGTAGTGCCCTTGGTTGGGTGCCCCAGGTGGCTCAGTGGTAAGATAATCACTTGCCAGTGCAGGAGATGCAGGAGACGTGGGTTCGATCCCTGGGGTGGGAAGATCCTCTGGAGAAGGAAAAACCAACCTGCGCCAGTATTCTTGCCTGGGAGATCCCATGGACAGAGGAGCCTGGCAGACTACAGTCCTTGGGATTGCAAAGAGTTGGACATGACTGTGCGACTGAGCACGCACATGCATAGTGGTACTGGTTATTGCCTTTATCCGTATGAATGAGGACTATTTAGATGTATAACCAAATCAGGGAATAGTCATTGAACATTAATTCCTTGAGGGAGCTTGGTAGTGCTCTTTTCTCTGTTTTCATTTGTAGTCATCTCTTTATTTTTATTATTACTACTACTAACTATCATTATTATTGTTAGTCTTGGTGTTTCTCTTTTCCTATACATATAAAAAGACAAATAAAATTTTATATATATGGATAAATGAGATTATATAATACATACTGTGTTTTTTTTCCTCCTTTGCACTTAGCACTTTGTTTTCCAAATTCCCTGAGTCCCTCATCTTCTCCATTTGTTGTAGGTATTGCTACACCATTTTTATACATCCAGTGCTTTTTGTCTTAAAATCTTCCAAATTGCACTTTACACCAAGAGAATCTCCCTCTTCATAATTTATCTTCTGTTCATCTTTCAAATCCCATTTCTTCTATCAAACTGAGTCAGTCCAAGGAGAGGTGAGAACTGCTATTGTTTGCTACTAGCTTTCATGTAAAACTGCCTTTCCCTCTGTGTGTATGTGAATATGAGAAAGAGCCAGAGAGACTTGAGCATGTGTAAATATGTGTGTAGACTTAAGCTAACCAAGCTCTGACTCATAATGGCCCTAAGAATTATTTAAAGAAATTGATATAGTGTGCTTTTACTGAGTCTTAATCTTAAAAGGTAAGTTTGACTAAAAGTTGGTCTAAATTATTAGTACATGGACTTCTTGTAAGGATATAAAAATAATTATTGGGAAGTCAGTTTATTTGTGTCCATTGATAGGCGGTGTGTGTGGGAATAAAGAGCACATACAACGTTGAGGTGCTTGAGGTGCCTTCGTGTTTATCATGATTGTTTTCTTCAGCAATATCTGCTAAACCCTTCAAGAGCAGAACCAGGCTTATCCACATTTTACTCAGTCTTCTGTGTACTGATGAGGTTCTCACAAACTCTTTTGACAGTATCTTTGAAAAAATGAGAGTGAAAGTCGCTCAGTCGTGTCTGACTCTTTGCAACCCCATGGACTATACAGTCCATGGAATTCTCCAGGCCAGAATACTGGAGCGGGTAGCCTTTCCCTTCTCCAGGGGATCTTCCCTACCCAGGGATTGAACCCAGGTCTCCCGCATGGCAGGTGGATTCTTTACCAGCTAAGCCAACAGCCTTTCATATTTATAATATTGTGGAGCTATTTTGTTGTCTGAATCGTTTTCTTCCGCCTCTCCAGGTGTCCGCAGTCGAGTCTTTGGAGGGCCCACTGCTCCAGGTGGAAGGACTGAGTGACCTTAGGCTGGAGCTGCACAGCAAGAAGATGAACCTCCACTTGGTTCTCATAGATGAGCTGCATCGGCACCTGTACATCAAATCCACTAGCCGAGTTGTGCAGCAGAACAAGGAAAAAGGGAGGATGAGGTTAGTCAAAAAGGCTCTTTGCCACAGCGTCTTGTGACCGTGTAAAGCTTTAAGGGGTATTATTTGCTTTCCCGAACATGGTTGTAGCTTATTTTACTTGTCTTTTTAACATACTGTCTCTGAAAATGTAAGACGGGTTTGTGATAACCAACACGCCCCGTCCTGAAAGGCTGACACTGAGTGTTTGTTCATCCCTCACTTCACATTTCTTGTGGTCCTTTTATGTAAAGATATGTAGGAAACACTTACTGTGGGCTTTTAATGTACTCGATCAGAGAGACTCTGGTGTATCTCAGAAGGAAGAGAAAAACCCTTAAAATGATAGTGCAGTCCTCCTAATTAAGAAATGTAGGCACATGAACTGAAGTTAGGAGATTGTTACTTAGAGCTGTGTATAATTCTTTTTCCGGGTTAAGTTCAGGCGAGGTTGAGTGAGAACACTTGTTTTATCCTTGGTCTGGGTGTAGCTCAGTCCTGTGATGAAGGTCCTGGGTGGACTCAGAACATTTATTAAATTAGGGGAGACCTGGTAGGGAATAAGACCAGATGGTAAGATGGTAGGACATCACTGTTACTAACGTGTGTCGGATAGCTGTGCATGGTGTGTGTCCTCCCAACATCGTTTAAAATAGCCTTAAACTAACTGAAGAAGTAAGATGCTTCAGGGGGCAGTTGAGTTGAGCTCTGTACTATTGACACTTTTTCCTCGGGCTGTAGATGAGAGGAACGCTGGAAGCAGTGCATGCTGGGAATGAAGTCTGTAAAATCCTATCCTGTTCAAACCCTAATCGCCAACTGTGTGTGTGATGCTTCAATTCAATCAGAGCCCATGACAGAGAAAGAGGAGTTTCCATCTCTTTTCTGCAGACGGGCACTGGAAAACCTTAGGCACACAAACTAAGCTATGGTCATGTACCTTAGACTTAACCTAAGCACTGGATCTGAATATAGCCTTGTTGGAGAGTCAAGTGGTGGGTGGGAGCAGTGCTAAGGAAATTCCTCCCAGAGTGTCTGGTGGTAAATAGTGGATCTAAATAGATTTGTTCCTGTGCAAGGATTAAAAATAAAAACCCCTTCCCATGTAAGCATAAGGGAAAAAGCATTACATTGAGTTCTCAAAGAAGAGCATTTATTTGAAGGAAAGGATTTATAAAGCTAAATAGGAAATGTTTAGGAGACTTAGGCTCAAGGTTTCTCAAAAGATGCAAGATGATGTAGATTACGTAATTGCTCAGAATTATCAGCCTTCCCCCTCCACTTGAGTGGGAGAAGTGTATTTCCTTGTCTCTGATTCTTGGGCTCCTGCTTTTGCTGATTGTTAGCATGTAACACGAGGGGCCTGAGATGTGCCAGGGTGCATGCCCTGTCATGCCTCTGTCACTGCCATGGTGGTGTTGGTCCCCGGAGGAGGAGGAGTCATGTGGAATCGAGCCAAGTTCAGCTGAGCTGGCTAGCCTGAGTCAGCCAGTCACCCAAATGTGCTTATTATTGAACGTGACTGAGATTCTGTGGCTGTATGCAGCCAGCGTGTAGCTTCTATGAAAGGATAGTGGGGAGTCCTATGAATGGGATTGAGAGAGATGCAAAAAGAACTAAGCAGGAACAAAATGTAAGGAAAGTCAAAATATTGATAGTCAAAATATCAATATCAAAATATTGATAGTCAAAATATTAAATTCTTTTTTAAAACACTGAAAGAGTTGAATCAGTGATATGGAGGGAAAACTTATGAAGAAGGAAAAGATAAAATGATGAAAGAAAGATAATAGATGTGAAAGATGGAGAATAGTGATCAATGAAATGATTTTAAGCGCTGTATAGAATGACACTAACATGATAATGTTATAAGTTGAATTGTGTCCCCTTAAAATTCATGTATTGAGATCCTAACTCCCAGAACCTGTGACTAAATTTGGAGTTAGGGTCTTTCAAGAGGTCATTTAAGTTAAAATGAGGTTATTAGCATGGGTCCTAATTCAACATGACTCACGATGTCCTTATAAGTAGAGGAAATTTGGACACACACTTCTGAAGAGGGAAGACCATGTGAAGACTCAGTGATAAGACAGCCATCTGCAAACCTAGGAGAAAGGCCTCAGGAGACACCAATGCTGCCAACATCTTGTTCTTGGACTCCTCACCTCTGGAAGGGTGAGAAAACAGATTTCTGTTGTTGAAGCTGCCCAGCCTGTGGTGCTTCGTGATGACAGCCCTAGCAAACTAATACGGAGAGAAATAGTGGCAGTACTTAAACCTACTCACACAGAAAAAAAGACCTTGGTCTGCAAATCAAAATGATTCAAGGTAAAATTAGTGAAAAACTGACTCTTAAATTCATAAAAAGCTTTCTGATTCTAACAAAGAAATAAGCACCAGGGAGAAAAATTATGTTCCTTTCTCTGACAGAGATAGTTATATGCCCACCTAACCCATTCTCACCTTTATTTTCTTTTAAATTATTCATTTACTTTTTATTTATTTTTGGCTGTGCTGTCTTTGTCGCTGTGCGTGGGCTTTCTCTAGCTGCGGAGAGCAGGGGCTACTTTTTGTTGCAGTGGGTGGGCTTCTCTGCAGTGGCTTCTCTTGTTGAGAAGCACAGGATCTAGATGTACAGGCTTCAGGAGTTGTGGCGTGGGGGCTCAGTTGCTCTGTGTGGCATGTGGAATCTTCCTGGACCAGGGATCGGACCACAGCTTTGGCAGGTGGATACCCATCCACTGTACCGACAGGGGAGTCCCCTTTCCTTCCTTTTTTAATGACAACTCTTGTTTTGTTCATGGTGGCCATATATCCAGCAAAAAGACTACATTTTCCATCCTGCTGCCATCCTTCTGTGTAACTGAAGGTGATTAGTGAGACTTCTACTTGCAAGATGTTGAGTCAGGACTCATAGGAACATTCTTCAGACGTGCCAGCAAAGCTGGTATGCTCACTCTTTTACCCTGTACCTGCCTTCCTTTACTTCCTGTCAAGGAGTTGGACTGGGGCTATTGTCTTGGATACTAGGTGACCTTGAGAATGGAAATCAGATCGTAAACTCTTTAATGACATGGAGCCTCCATTATACCTCTGAATGGGATTTTTGTATCTTTATATGACAAGAAGGAAATCCTTTTGATTTACTCAGGTCATGGCTGTTTGGGTCTTCTGTTTATATGTAGTTGAAACTAGTCCTGATAAACAGAAAGGAGCACCAGTGAGGCTCACCAGGATTTGCTTAACATAAAATACTGGAAGACAGGAGAGCAAAGTCTACAAGGAATGGAAAAGGATTGGGACCAAAAATCTCTATATCCAGCCAAGTGTACATAGGCAACACAGCAACATTCTCAGATATAAATTAACACAAAATACAAACCTGGAATTCTTTTCTTGAGAAAAATGCTCAAAGATGAACTGTAAGATAGGAACCAAAATTAGCAGCTTGAGAACAATAAAGTTGTAGGTAGTTTGAAACTGCTGCCAGGACTGACTTCACAGTATTAAATATGTAAATTTGCATATAAACAACTGAAATGTTTTTTGCAATAGTTGGAAATATTTTGATCAGAAATATAAGCTGAAAACTCTTTTTGAAAAAGAAGGTCTATGTGATTAAAGAATACTCTGTAACAGTAAATAGAATATATATCCCTATATTAAGTTAGTAGAGACTGGGAAATATGGATAAGCTGGAGATGGAAAGGAATGCTGAATTCTTAAGATGAATGAGAAGGATTTTAATAATTATAGAGAAAATATGTTTAATTCATTTAATTTTGTATTTATTAACCTAGATATATATAAAGATCTTTATATTGAAAAGTCAGAGAAGACAGAAGCAGATAAAACATATTCTTTATTATAGAGAATGATGTTTTAGCCAATATTCTTGACTGCAAATAGCAGAGTCAGTCCTGGTAATAAACAAGGAAAGAAATTTAGTGGAAAGTTATCAAGTAGGGTCACAGAATCTAAGGAAAGTGAGCCTCTATAGACAGGCTCTAAAACCCTGGAGGGACCACGGGAGATGAAGCAGCTGGGTGTACATCACAGGCAAGCCACAGGAAGGGTCTGGTCGGGTTGTGACATCATGCCCTCAGTTGCTGAATTTTCAAGGTGAATGATCTCTAAATGTCACTTCCCTCTTTCTTTATTTCCTCAAGATTCAAAGTGTTGTCTGGAAGCTTCCAGTTCTTGGAGCCTGAGACACGTCAACTTGTATAGCGGGAAGAAGTGCCCTCTTTTTCCTGCTTTGACCCAGATCATGGAGAGTCTCTCCAAATACAAAGACTGTTCCAGTTGTTGGTATCCAAAAGCAAACACCCAGAAACAGATTTCTAGTGTAGGAGAAAATGAAAGAAGTCACACAAAGGCGCAGAGAACCTAGGGCTTAATGTTCTATACAGGGCAATCCAGAGGCCGTTGAAAAAGCATGTGTACATTTTTGTGTGTATGCATGACTGTGTGTGTGTGTGTGTAGGGATGGAAAGACTCCTTTCTGTTAACTGTTTTGAAAGGCATACATGTTAGTCGCTCAGTCGAGTCTGACTCTTTGCGACCCCATGGACTGTAGCCCACCAGGCTGCTCTGTCCACAGGATTCTCCAGGCAAGAATATTGGTGTGGGTTGCCATTCCCATCTTCAGGGGATCTTCCCAAACCAGGGTTTGAATCTGGGTCTTCTGCATTGCAGGGAGATTCTTTACTTTCTGAGCCACAAGGGAAGCTTATTTAAATTTTCTTTATATTTTCAAAAAAAAGAATACTTAATACCTTTATAAGATGAAATGAGTAAAAAAGTTATTTTAAAAACGGTTAGCCCATTTACTTCTTGCATGCATCCTGGCTTTAATACTTGATTTGATCTTGTTTCCTTGGACGTTCTAGCTCACTGGGGAGAAAACTTCAGACCCGTGGATTTTGGTGACCGTATTTGTCCCTGGGTGCATAAAGGGTGTCCTTGACTCTGTTGTATTACTTGCTCCCTACCTATTTTGTTTTTAAATTTTTTTCCTTTTTGTGTGTGTCTGTTTTGTTATCTTTCAGGGCTTTCTCCCTCCCTCTTTGCTTAGATGTTAGCTTCACTTTATTTTGAATTGCATGTCTTCTCTCTTGGGTTATCATTTGATACCATGACTGTTTCTGACTTCTCTACCCTCTAAATCATTCATGATTCTTTCTGTATGTTCAGGCAGATCTTAGAACTATAGAGAATTACCATGCAAGGCATTCCTGATTCATTATTCCGTTACATTTTCTCACTCAGGGCACATTATCTTCGACAGATCATTCTTAGCTGAGTTTGATTTAACCAACTTTTACGAGCACCTGCTCTTTGACAGGTCCTGCACCAGCTGTTGGGTTATAGGGTGAATATATTAGTTATTAGATTTACAACTTAGAGTTCAGATCACCTCTGTTAAGTTTTAGCTTGACAATAAAATCAACCAAATGAGCTGCTGCTGTGAATTTTGGATATAGGTGGACATATTTATTATTAAATGGAGGAACAGAAATAAGTTCTAATTAAAGTGCAAACATTTAATAAGCTGTTAGCACTACTAACCTTTTCTTAAAAAAAAAAAGAAAAAGACTTCATGGCTTGAAATACTGAAATGATACACATTTTGAGTAGATCCTTCCTAGTTGGATGGATGTTTAATGGCGAGAAAGTCCTAGGGATTATAGTGGTAGGGGCTTGTTTTTGGTGTGGTTAATTTCGCTTTATAATTTTCCTGTCTGCCACCATGTGGTTATTAAATATCAAGGCACTCAGTTAAAATACACAGTTCCTGATTTTGTGAGGAGAGGTGCTGTCTTATTCTAGAAGGATTTATGTGTATCATCTCTTAGTTGTGAACGATTCTGAATTGATGTAAAATTTGTAACCACATAGATATTTAAAAAGAGAAGTTGTTTCTATTAATATTTCTTTGAAAATAAAGCCACTTAGATGATTCATATTAATTAGAAGCAATTCACATTAATTAACAATCTAATATTTTTTACTTAAGGTAACATTGGTTTATGCATTGTATGTTTCTTGTCTGCAACGTTGTATTTTGGCTTCTGTATGCACTTCAGTGTGCTCATCACCAACAAATTAGTTTTCCTTTTAAAAAATACTCTTATTTATTTGGCTATGCCAAGTCATAGTTGCAACATGTGGGATGTAGTTCCCAGACCGGGGATTGAACCCAGGCCTCCTGCATTGGAAGCGTGGGGTCTTAACCAGTGGATCACCAGGGAAGTCCCAACAAATTTGTTTCCATCCATCACCCTCCGGTTAACCCGGTTGACCTGTTTGCCCTCCTCCTGTCTCTCTTCTCCCTGGTAACACTACTCTGTTCTCTGTGGTGGTTGGTGGTTTAGTTGCTCAGTCGTGTCTGACTGTTTGTGAACCCATGGACTGTAGCCTGCCAGGCTCCTCTGTCCATGGGATATACCAGGCAAGAATACTGGAGTGGGGTGCCATTTCCTTCTCCAGGGGATCTTCCCGACGCAGGGATCGAACTGCTGTCTCACGCATTGCAGGCGGATGTTACTTGTTTTGTTTCGGTTTGATCATTTGTGTTTGATTTTTATATTCCACATATGAATGAAATCCTGAAGTTACTTATCTTTTTTACTTTTTTTCACTTATCCTAATATCCTCAAGGTCTACCCATGTTTTTGCAAATGAGGAAGATGTATTTTTTATTGTTGAGTAGTATTCCATTGTAGGCATATATATACATACATAAACACAATAGAAGATGTGTGTGTATACATATATCCTCTTTATCCATTTATATGTTGATGGGCACTTAAGTGGTTTCTTTGTCTTGACCACTGTAAATAGTGCTGCCATGAACATAGGGAGCACATATCTTTTCGAATTTGTGTTTTCATATTCTTCACATAAATACTCAGAAGTGGAACGTCCGGATCACGTGGTAATTCTAGTCTTAATTTTTCCAGGAATCTCCATTACTGTTTTCTGTAGTGGCTATACCAATCTGCATTCCCACTAACAGTATATAAGGGTTCCTTTTCCCCCACATTTTCTCCAACATTTGTTATTGCTTTTAACAACAATCTAGTTTTTATTTTTTTGTTTTCAAAAATATGTCCTCTGAAGGATTGAAAATGCTTTGAGGCTACTAATACTTCTCAACTTTGTTTCTGATGTACAATGAGGACAGGCCTTTTCTCGCTTCTGAAATTGAAACTGAGAGGTCGGTATGAGATATTCTGTCATAGCAGGTACCTTCTGGTGAGTTTCCTATCTGTAGTAACTAAGTGAGTGGGTGTGCCCCCTTTCTTTTGAACTTTTATGACTAAGTCCTTCCATAAAAGAAAAAGAGAAAAACCAAAAGTCATTTCCAGAGTTACTTGCCTTTGCGTTAATGTTCACAAAGGAGAAAATTGAAGCCCAAGGGAAAATTTTAGAAGGAGAAATGAGTCTATGAAAATAGCTTTGCAGTAAATTGACTTTCTAAGAGTTTATTGATGGAGTTAGAGGGCCCTTCTGGCTCTGATAATAGTCAGCAGGTTATGTTTTTTCAAAGTTAAAATGGCTAGCTGTTTATCACCCTATATTTAACTGAAATATATTTTCAGGTTAAAACTGAGAAGGTAGTTGTAGGTTTTAATCTAAAGTGAATCGTGTGCACCTCTGTATTTACAGAAGTGTGTCTTATGCTCACATGTACATATGACTATGCATACACACGTGTACTAACCGCTGCCTCATTTACAACTGTGGCAGACAGTGTTCTGTGAACCTCAGTTTCCTGTTAATCGATACCTTCATTTATCAGTGCTTTAAAAATAGCTCCTCCACTTCTGTTATGAGAATACTTACTAAATTTATCAAGTCTTATTCCTATTAAAGTTGAAATTACCTTTTTCCTAAATACTCAGAAACAGCACTGTCCACATGAGTGGTTATCCTGTCTCTTTGGGCACGTGTGTCCATAGGCAGGTGTGTAGAGCTGTTTTCCAGTTATGAATAAGATGGAGGTAAAAGAGAGGTCGCTGAGGAGAAGAAATGAGAAGATAACAGTATTCAGTGTACAAAAGCTGAATGGATAAATATGGGATTGAATTGGTTTTATAATTAGATGATTATAGCAAATCAGTGGATTGGAAGGCTCTTTTAGATTTTCTTAAGATAGTGTAGGTAAATAGGAACTTACAGCTTTATATTGGAGAAGAGTTACTGGAGCTAACTCTGTCAGTTCAATTCCTGGTAAATGCTATTTCTGTTACTTTTATGTCTTATTCTTCACTTGCGGTTTCACATTAGTCTGCAAGTGATTCCAGCACTTGGAAATGCATGAAGTTGGGTTTAGCTCATGTCTTAGTCATACTTCCTGGATGCTCAGCCCTGAGCCAAGTGCCAAGCACATGGCAGATGCTGAGACTTGTTTGAGTAATGATTCCCCCTTCCTAGTCATAAGTGAAAAGGGAGAAGTTAATGACAGTCAGTTACCCTCTGGCGAAGGACAATGGCTGTCAACACTGTTCAGTCGCTCAGTCGTGTCCAACTCTTTGTGATCCCATGGACTGCGGCACACCAGTCCTCCCTGTCCATCGCCAACTCCCAGAGTTTACTCAAACTCATGTCCATTGAGTTGGTAATATCATCCAACCATCTCATCCTATGTCGTCCCCTTCTGCTCCCACCTTCAATCATTTCCACCATCAGTGTCTTTTCCAGTGAGTCAGTTCTTTGCATCAAGTGGCCAGAGTATTGGAGTATCAGCCTCAGCATCAGTCCTTCCAATGAATATTCAGGGCTGATTTCCTTTAGGATGGACTGATTGGATCTCCTTGCTGTCAACAATGTTAACATTCAATAAAAATAATACCTTAAAGGATAATTTTTCCCTTTAATAAAAGTTTCTGAAAGTTTTCTGAAAGAATGTATATATATATTTTAATTTGCTTAAGGATGCATACATACCTAGGTTAAGAATACACACATACCTTTGGTTTCAAAGGAGTGGTGGGAGGCAGGTGGGGATGTCACTATCGTCGATGTTCCAACTTCCACACTTTTTTTTTTTCCTCCACTTGGAGGAAGCTTCCTTGAAGGTGTAGTCGTGTTCCTGCTCATCACTGCCTGCTCTCCCTTCCCAGTTCATTTGAGAATCGCTTCCATGGCCACTGTGACTGCTGATGTTACTGTAATTGGAAGGAGGCAAGAACTATGGCTTTAACCTGTCTGTCCTTGGAACATGAGTTAGAGAAGCTTTTCTGTTGGAAATGCAGAGTGATTAGATGATTCAGTTTCTTCAACCGGTGCTTTTGCTTTGGCACCGCCTACATTCTTGTACTTAACAGATGTCTATAAATGGGACTTATCTTGAAATGTGTTTTTTATAGTCTTTGTGTCACTTAAAATTATTGTGTTTATATGGAGACGCTAAAGTTAATAAGATGACTTGTTGGACCTTTTTGGAAAAGGTGAAATGGACAATCAAATGCTGAATTAACCTATTTGAGATTGCTTAAATCATCTTTCACAGGTGTGATTCTCAGCTTGATGAAATTTATGAACTTTTTTTTTTAAAGGAAACTAAACGTAGTGAATTCCCAGTGTATCTTAAAAAAATAAAAATTCCAGCTTGAAAAACACAAGTTTCACTGGACTTGACTATTTAAACTTCCATTCATTTATCACAATAAGGTATTTGCTCTTCCTTTGGTGATAAGTTTAATACAGAAACAAAGAGGTACTGAGGTTGCATGGTATAATTTGGTTATAAAGTGGTCATGCAGATCATCAGAATATCCACTAATTTTCTTAACCTAGTATTGAACTAAAAAGATAAAAATGTAAATATTTGGAATCCTTAAAATGCATCTTTATTCACTTGTCTGTGACAATCACTGCTTTATGAAATAGACTTGCGGGATACTTGAAATCAGAGTGTCAAGAGGGTTCATGACAGAAAGAAAGAAATAAAGGATGGGCATGTCCTGGATGTAAGTAGATTTTGGAGAAAGTGGTGAGGGAGTAACTACTACTGTTCTTCCTCTTCAGCTCCCTGGTGAAGGACGCTTCTCCTGTCCCTCTGCTTGATGTTACCAACCTTCCTACGCCTCGGAAATTCCTCGATACCTCTCAGTATTCTACTCCTGGAAGCTCCAGTGGTAAGTATTTAATTCTTCAGCCACTCAACTGCTTTTTAATGGGCTGCAGTTCCTGGGTCTGGGCCAGGGTGGGCATTCCATTTGAGCAGCACTGCTTGTTTTCTTTGAAGTTGAATGCTTTTTGATGGGGGGGCGGGGGGTGGGTGTGTGTGTGTGTGTGTGTGTGTGTGTGTGTGTGTTGCTCTAACTTCTGTTGAGCCTATTAGCTTTTACCGAGCTGCTGCACATAGCACATTCCTTGTCTGGTCCATGAGAGCTTTTGCGTGTGTGACCTCTGCTCTGTGGCTACATTCCTTGTGTTTTCCAAGTGGCCTCTCCACGTCTACCTGTGTGTGCATGTGTGGACACACTCAGTGCACTCTGAGGACATATCCACAAACGAATCTATTTCTGCTTTATTGACTACGCCAAAGCCTTTGACTGTGTGGATCACAATAAACTGTGGAAAATTCTGAAAGAGATGGGAATACCAGACCACCTGACCTGCCTCTTGAGAAACCTGTATGCAGGTCAGGAAGCAACAGTTAGAACCGGACGTGGAACAACAAACTGGTTCCAAATAGGAAAAGGAGTACATCAAGGCTGTATATTGTCACCCTGCTTGTTTAACTTATATGCAGAGTACATCATGAGAAACGCTGGGCTGGAAGAAGCACAAGCTGGAATCAAGATTGCTGGGAGAAATATCAATAACCTCAGATATGCAGATGACACCACCCTTAATGGCAGAAAGTGAAGAGGAACTCAAAAGCCTTTTGATGAAAGTGAAAGTGGAGAGTGAAAAAGTTGGCTTAAAGCTCAACATTCAGAAAACGAAGATCATGGCATCTGGTCCCAACACTTGATGGGAAATAGACGGGGAAACAGTGGAAACAATGTCAGACTTTATTTTTTTGGGCTCCAAAATCACTGCAGATGGTGACTGCAGCCATGAAATTAAAGACGCTTACTCCTTGGAAGAAAAATTATGACCAACCTAGATAGCATATTAAAAAGCAGAGACATTACTTTGCCAACAAAGGTCCGTCTAGTCAAGGCTATGGTTTTTCCTGTGGTCATGTATGGATGTGAGAGTTGGACTGTGAAGAAAGCTGAGCTCTGAAGAATTGATGCTTTTGAACTGTGGTGCTGGAGAAGACTCTTGAGAGTTCCTTGGCCTGCAAGGAGATCCATCCAGTCCATTCTAAAGGAGATCAGTCCTGGGTGTTCATCGGAAGGAATGATGCTAAAGCTGAAGGTCCAGTACTTTGGCCACCTGATGCGAAGAGTTGAGTCATTGGAAAAGACTCTGATGCTGGGATGGATTGGGGGCAGGAGGAGAAGGGGACGACAGAGGATGAGATGGCTGGATGGCATCACTGACTCGATGGACATGAGTTTGAGTGAACTCCGGGAGTTGGTGATGGACAGGGAGGCCTGGCGTGCTGTGATTCATGGGGTCGCAAAGAATTGGACACGACTGAGCAACTGAACTGAGCTGAACTGAATCTTGTTTCTTCTTGACCTACCTAATATGATACTGAATGAGACAAAGGAGAGCCATTTTTGCCAATATTTAAAGTTGTGGAGGGAAGTTGTATTTTTGATTATGGAAGCAAAGTTTAAGGGAATTCTTCTGGAGTGGCTCAGACCTGCCCCATCATAGGGTTCAATTCATCTCAGTTGGGCTCAGAGCTTCTGGGCTGCTGCAGACACCTGCCCTGCCTGCAGCCTTGGGCTGGGGAGATGGTGACTGGATTTTTTTTTTTTTGTGGGCTCTTCCACAGTTGCCTTGGTATGACCTCCTCACAAATGCTATTAAAGAAATAATAATGTCTTTTAAAGAAATAACAATATTATTATTATTGACTTTTCAGATAAAACATACTTCTTACTAGTTCTATAGTCCTACAGAGCTTGAAATGATGAAAAGGTGGAAAAATAATTTGAGTTCAGTCAACACATTTTGTGCAACTAACTGAAAGTGTTTATTTTGAGAGCCTAACAATATACTGTTGCTGAAGTGTATTTAATTACTTTATAAGATAATTAAAAAATTATAAAATTTTTTTATAAAATTTAATGAAATTTTTATAAATTTTTATAAAATTTAATTAAATTTTAGGATTATTTAAGCTTGGAATTTTGAAATTTATTGCTTTTACTGTAGGAAAAGTATTAAGAATTGCTTTTTTAAGGTGGGTTGATTTTAGATTTTTATTGAGTTATAGTTGATTTATATTGTTGCCCTAATTTCTGCTGTAAGGAATTGTTTTATAATAAGTTTTACTTATTTTTTAAAAACCCAAACACATAGATGACAGTTTACAAAGCTGTGTATTCAAACTTCTTCCTGGAGTAAAAGGTTTTGTTTTCTCCTCCTTTCTTTGCTGTATCGCTGTTCTGTGAGTTTTGACACTGCTTTGAGCTGTTGTAGAGTGTGGAATTATGATACAGAAAACACATTTATACTCTTGATTTATATTTTACCTCTGCCTTTTGTGGAAATTACCGATTGTTAGATCTTTGTGTCTTTATAATGTGAATTGCCGCTTAGCCTGGTTATATCAATTTAGGTAAATACTGCTGAGTCAATGGCCAAGTGAAATAAAAATTTTAATTGTTCATGAAGAGATGATGGGGCAGGCGTTTTGAAAATGAAAAACATAAATACCAAACAAGCTGAGAAAAGGCCAGTGATGGCAGATTTCAGTGGACGCTAATTCTGCAACATCTATTACTTTTAATGAGACAGCTTTTCCTCTCTGTGCACTTTTTCTGTCAGGCCCTGCGGTTAGCCTTCATCACCGAGTGGAGCTCATAGTGACACTTTGACTTCAGCCATCTGTCCCTTCGTTTTTGGGAATGACTCTGGAAGAACTGCGTGATAGATTAGTGGAGCTTGGGACTATTATGAAGACGCTTGTAGATCTGGCCACAAAACTTTCTTCTTAGAAGGGCTCATTTCCTTTTCTGTTCGGAAGACTGATCTCTTGATTTTTCTGGGGGTGACTGAAAAAGGTAGTTATTGATTAAAGTCAATAATAACAGTAGTTAGCAAGTGCTTAGTATACATTCTGTCTGTGAAACAGTAGAAATAAGTGCTTTACATGAATTAACTCATGAAGTCCTTCGATGATCTTAGGAGAGAGGCACTGTTAGCCCCATTTTACAGGTGAGAAAAGCGAGACTGAGGATGGTTAATGGTAGATGTGAGTTCACGCAGCTGACACACAGTGGCGCCTGTGATCTCACATCAGGAGCTGGGTTCCAAAACATGCACAGTTTTCCTGCAGATAAACTAGATACTAGGTTTCTGTCACTGCTGCAACGGATTACCACAGGAAACATGTATCATCCTACAGTTTTGTAGTTAAAGTCCAGTATGGATCTCATTGGGCTAAAAGGAACGTTAGGGACAGGGCTGTGTCCCTACCAGAAGTTCTGTAGGAGAATCCATTTCCATTTCCTTGCCTTTACATGCTCTTAGAGGCTCTTGCTTTCCTTGACTTGTGGCAGGCTCCCTTTCTCCATCTTCACAGCCAGGGACAGTGGGTCACATTTCTTCTCACCTTATACCTCTCTGACCCACTCTTCTGCTTCCTTCTTCCTCTCCTGAGGGACTATGTGATTAAATTGATTCCCACCTGGATAATCCAGGCTCTTTTTTCTGTCTCAATATCCTTAACCTTAATCACGTGTAGAGTCTCCTTTGTCATGTAAAGTAACATATTCACAGATTCTGGGGATTAGTTCATGAATATCTTTCATGGGCTTCCCTGGTAGTGGCTCAGTGGTACAGAATCCGCCTGCCAATGCAGGAGATGGGGCTCCGATCCCTGAATCAGGAAGATTCCCTGAAGAAGGAAATGACAACCCTCTAGAGCCAGTATTCTTATCTGGGAAATCCAATGGACAGAGGAGCCTGGTGGGCTACAGTCCGTGGGGTTGCAAAAGTGTCAGACATGACTTAGTGACTAAACAACAACAATCTTTCAGGGCCCATTCTACTTGTCACAATCTGCAAGTACTTACTTTCTGACCCAAGTTATTTTTAGGAGCCAATATATAAAAATTTGACTTTCTTGAAATGATGTGTGAAGTCTTTGCAGTTCTCGTTTTTAGGACGATATTAATCTGGGTCACATTATTAAAGGGGATTATATAAATGAGAAAAATGTGAATTATGTAGAGAACTACATAAAATGTTTCTAATAAGTACATGTGAAAGTGTGGGGCTGATGAAATATACTATAATAAAGGACAGAAACTTTGTCTTATTCTAAATAATGGACAAAGTCCTGAGAGTCTATTTGTGAAGTGCTCTGCAAGTCAGCCTAGAAAGTAATAGTCTTTTTCAGCAGGGAATTTAACATAGGCTCTTAAAGCTCCTTTCTCATCTTGTGAAATAGTAGGATTGAGGGTGTAATCCATTAGAGCTGACATTTCTATAGAGGAAGTTGCAATAGGGAATCCCTGGGTAGAATTTCATCTCCCATTGGGGTGCCATAAATTAAACTTGCAGGTGATTTCTGAGAACTTTCAGATTATTATTAATTAAATGAGAATTTTGTTGGCTTGTGAATGAGTCATTTTTCAAATGTCTTATTTAGAGATAGAGTTGTGAGTGACTTTTATGTGAGAGGTATTCTATCATAGTTTACATGTTACTGTTAGTAAGAAACTATACATCATTCAACTGATGCAGCAGTCCTAAGAGGTAGTTGGGGCAGGTAGTGTTACTGTCATTATGATTATTGTATTTATGTCATATTTAACAGAGAAGGCAATGGCACCCCATTCCAGTACTCTTAAGTGTATTGCCAGATATTTAAGTTATCATAAAATTGTATGGAATTATCTATGTCTGTGTATCATCTAATTAAAAATAAAATCTTTAATTATAAGATGCAAATTCCAGGCAAAGATTGGCAGAAGCAAGCAACATGTAAAGAGAAAAATGATTAGCATTGACTTAATTTTCGTGTGTAATCATGAAGAAAAGCAATGGCATAGTAAAGAACCGGGCAAATGGGCAATTCACAGAAGAGTCTATACACATGGAAAGATGGGCGTTTATCTGACGAATGTTAAAATATCAAGAATATATAAAGAATCCCTATAAATTGGTAAGATAAGCAAGTAGAAAAATAAGCAAAAATATGAGCAGGCAGTTTGCTTAAAGAGACAGCTATATTAGTCAATATATGAAAAACTGCTTATACTCTCTAGTTAATCAAGTGTTATTTTTAAAATAACACGAAAAATCAAGTGTCATTTTATGAATATGGAAGTGAATTCAGGGATGCTGAGTGATTGGTCCAGGTTCAACCAAAAAAGTATTTGCTGGAGACTGGCCTCTTGCTGTCCTCACTCTAAATACGTAAAGGATGTATTTTGCAAGCATTTTTTTCCCGATTATTCTCATCAGTCACAGTATTTTATAATGTACAGGGAAACTAATGTCTAATATAGATGTAGTCATTCAACTATAACTTAGGTAGAAGCATGGACAAAGTATGGAGAAAAGCCAATAATTATAGTAAAACGTTGGTTTAAGCTTTTGGATTCTCAGTATGTCTTTTTATTTGGCAAATTGCCTTTGGAACGTTCTGACTGAGCAATTATTCGCAAGGTACACAGGCATTTCATTTGTGGCTTCTTTATTCATTTTATTCACACTCCTGCTGGGATTGCTGTGAATATAGCTATAATGAAACTGGACTTTTCTCTCCCTTTCTTTCTGGTACCAGCATAGGTTAAGCAATAAGACATAAAGAGAGCACAAATGAAATTATTTTTTCTTCTTTTGCTGCTGTTTTCTTGATGTGTGTTTTATTTCATCAAATCTTGTTCTGAGACTTGATATTTGTCTCAAGAATTTGGGGTTCGATATTTTAAAAATTCCCTATGTGGGTTGGGAGCTATGAATCCTGATATAAAGGGAGATGAAGCTCCTCTTTTTGGAAATCAAATGTCACTTTTAGAATAGTGTAGATCCGATTGACAAATCTTGACATCTTTTGTTTTACTTATGTCCTTATGATATGATCTCCCTTGGTATTTTTAAATATAACTTTCTGAGGTATCCGTGCATTTGCTCTTAATAAGTATCTTTGATTTCTATGATTGATCAGAAGTAGAGTTGAGGAATATATACAAAGGAGACAGAATAGAACTAATAGTTCAAATGTTTCTAAATAGAAAAATGAAACAAGACCAAAGTTTATTAAAAATATATTAATTTTTAATATATAAACTGTATTAAATAATGTATGTAAATACTATATATAACATGAGTGAGTGAGTGAAGTTGCTCAGTCATGTCTGACTCTTTGCGACCCCTTGGACTGTAGCCCACCAGGCTCCTTCCTCCATGGGATTCTCCAGGCAAGAGTACTGGAGTGGGTTGCCATTTCCTTCTCCAGGGGATCTTCCCAACCCAGGGATCGAACCTGGGTCTCCTGCATTCCAGGCAGACGCTTTAACCTCTGAGCCACCAGGGAAGTCCCATATATAACATATACATGTATATAAATATATAGACCCCAAGTTGCAAAGACTCAGTCGGACATTACTGAGCAACTGAACTGAACTGGACTGAAAATTGCCAAAGTAATCCTGAGAAGAAAGGACAAAACAGGAGGCATAATCTTCCTAGCCTTTAGGCAATACTGCAAAGCTACAGTAATCAAAACAGTGTGGCACTGTGACAGAAACAGACATACAAATCAATATATAGAAACAATGCCATCTCAGTCGCTAAATTGTGTCTGACTCTTTATGACCTCAGTGTAGCCTGCCATGCTCCATTGTCCGTGGAATTTTTTTAGCAAGAATACTGGGGTATGTTGCCATTTCCTTCTCTAGGAGATTTTCCTGACCAGGGGTAGAACCCACATCTCCTGCATCTTCTGCATTGGTAGGCGGATTCTTTACCACTAAGTTACCTGGGAAACCCAATACGTGTAATCTACATTTACATATGTACAACATGTATACCCTTATATGTACATAGTAAAAGTATGAAATCAAACAGGAAAAAGATACAGGATATAAATACAGGTATACCTCAGAGATATTGTGGGTTTGGTTCCAGACCACTATAGTAAAGACAGTCACAGGTATCTTTTGGCTCCCCAGTGCGTATGTGTTATGTTTATACTATGTATAGTGTAAGTGCTATGTAAATAGTTGACAGCATGCATCTAAGTTCAAGTTTTGCTTTTGGAAATTTTCTGGAATTTATTTTCTATCCATGGTTGGCTGAATTTGGATGTGAAACTCATGGATATGGAGTGCCAACTTGTTTGTCTTTATCCATTTTTAAATTTTATTTTTAATCTATTAATATCCATTAATGGATTTCTTAATATTGAACCAATTTTTCATTACTAGGATAAATTGCTCTTGATCATACTGTATTATTTTCTCAATGTAGTATTGAATTCTGTCTGCTAATATTTTATTTAGGATTTTTGCATCATGTTCATGAGTAATAGTGTCCTGTGGTCCAAATCGTACTAGATTTTGGTTTTAATGTGATAATTTGCTGCATAAAAGGAATTAGGACATTCTCTTTCATTTTTCAATGCTCTGAAAAGTCTATGGAGCTCTGGGAGTATCTGGTGTTTGAAGATTTAGGAATTTCTCTATGAAACCTTTTGGATATGGTATGTTTTAATACATTTACTTTTTGTTCAGTAATTTTGTTTCATCAGTGCAAATTGTTCTGTTTAAACTTTGTTTCTATTGGAGTCAGTTTTAATAATCTGTATCTCCCTAGGCAATTATTGATTTCATTTATTCAATTTTATTTATATAGAATAATGTATATAGAATAATGGCATCACCGACTTGATGGAGATGAGTTTGAGCAAGCTCCAGGAGTTGGTGATGGACAAAGAAGCCTGGTGTGCTGCAGTCCATGGGGTTGCAAAGAGTTGGACACGACTGAGTGACTAAACTGAACTCATTTATATAGATGTCTATAAAGTATTTTCTTACTGTTTTAAAATTCTTTTGTTTCCTTTATGTCATCTAATTATGCTGTTTCCCTTTTCTTCTTGATCAAAGTAGCTAATGGTTTGTCTTTGGTGTTCGTTTTTTCTCCCAAGAAATAACAAGAATTTTGATGTATTGATTAGGTCCATTTTTTTGTTCTCTACCTCATTCCTTTATGTTTTTATTCTTTCCTTCTTCATCCTTTCACTTGGTTTACTCTTTTCCTGCACTAGAAACTGAAATCATGCATTTTAATTCTTTCATTTTTTACTGATAAAAGTATTTAGTGATAGAAAATTTTCTCTCATTACTACTTTAAATGTATCCCATAGATACATATCATTTACAAAGATTGTCTTATTTCAGTTTTTATTTCAGTTTTTATTTCTCCTTTGATCGAAGTGTTTTTAGTAAAAGAATTTTAAAGATAAAAGGGTCTTTTGTGTGTGTGTGTTTTTAATATTTTCTAGCTTTGTTGTGTTGAATTGAGAATGTTGCTTGTAATATTTTTACTTTATAGAACTTACATTTTCTTTGTGACTTAATATATTATGGTTTGTTATTTTTTTTTTAATATTCCAGGGGTACTTGACAGGAAGATGCATTTTCTCTATCAGATGAGGAGTTTGATGTATATTTGTGAAATTCTCATTATGTTGTTTGTCTATCTCCATTTTTATTTTTAGTGTTTTTCTTCTGTGTCTCTTTGACTCACCTGTAGTTTTTGTTTAAAAATGATGATTGCTATTTTTTGGTATGTGAATAGTCGTGTGTTGTTTCATTTGTGAATTGTGCTTTTTGGCATTAAAAAATGCCCTTCATTGATGTGATTAATGCTTATTGACTGTGAAAATTTCATTCAAATGTGGAAAATTCTTAAAGAGATTTCTTAAAGAGAATTGTTAAAGAGATGGGAATACCAGACCACCTGACCTGCCTCCTGAAAAATCTAAATACAAGTCAAGAAGCAACAGTTAGAACTGAACATGGAACAACAGACTGGTTCCAAATAGGGGAAGGAGTACCTCAAGGCTGTATATTGTCACCCTGCTTATTTAACTTATATGCAAAGTACATCATGAGAAACGCTGGACTGGATTGAGCACAAGCTGGAATCAAGACTGCTGGGAGAAATCTCAATAACCTCAGATACGCAGATGACACCACCCTTATGGCAGAAAGTGAAAAGGAACTAAAGAGCCTCTTGATAAAAGTGAAAGAGCAGAGTGAAAAAGTTGGCTTAAAGCTCAACATTCGGGAAACTAAGATCATGGCATCTGATTCCATCACTACATGGCAAATAGATGGCGAGACAATGGAAACAGTGTCAGACTTCATTTTTTTGGGCTCCAAAATCACTGCAGATGGTGACTGCAGCCATGAAGTTAAAAGACGCTTGCTCCTTGGAAGAAAAGTTATGACCAACCTAGACAGCATATTAAAAGCAGAGACATTACTTTGCTAACAAAGGTCCATCTAGTCAAGGCTATGTTTTTGCCAGTAGTCACGTATGGATGTGAGAGTTGGACTATAAAGAAAGCTGAGCTCTGAAGAATTGATGCTTTTGAACTGTGGTTTTGGAGAAGACTCTTGAGAGTCCCTTGGCCTGCAAGGAGATCCAACCAGTCCACCCCAAAGGAATTCAGTCCTGAATATTCATTGGAAGGACTGATGCTGAATTGAAACTCCAATACTTTGGCTATCTGATGGGAAGAACTGGCTCATTTGAAACCACCTTGATCCTGGGAAAGATTCAAGGTTGGGGGAGACGGGGACGACAGAGGATGAGGTGGTTGGGTGGCATCACTGACTTGAGGGACATGAGTTTGAGTGAACTCCGGGAGTTGATGATGGACAGGGAGGCCTGGCGTACTGCGGTCCATGGGGTCGTAGAGTCGGACACAACTGAACGACTGAACTGAACTGTTCATTCTATATTTTTAGCCTTTCTAAATAAATTGGCTTTAGTATGTGTATAGCATGTATAGTTTGGCCTTGCTTTGTAAGCTGAATTAAAACCTTTTTTTTAATAGATGAGTTGAATCCATCGATATATATTGATATGACTGATGTCTTCAGTCACAACTGTATCATAGTATTTTGTAAATATGTGTATTCTGTATGCTATATTTCTTTCTAAGATATGTGTTCTTTTATTTTACTTATATAGAAATTTTTTGTCTAGGAAGTTCCCCCCGCCATTGATTGTCTTTTAATGTATACTTTTAAGAAAATGCTCTTAGCTGCGTTTTTTTTGCTTTGGTTAAACCTTTACTCTTGGATTTCTCCATTTTTATTGGTATACTTTAGTTTCCATCCTTTGCCTCCATAATAAACGATAAACTTACTCTACTTTCCTCTTTTTCTTCTGCCATTTTTTTAGTTGTATAGGTTTACTTTTTTACAGCATGCTACTTTCATGTAGTTGTTTTCCACAACTTTTGTTTTTATATTAAACCTACATTTAAATATTCCGAATGTTCATGAATTAGACATTTTGTTCAAGTTTCCTAGTCATTTCTTGGTTGAATGAAGTTCATTATCTAAAAAATTCCTTGAGGAGTCATGGATGCAGAGTTTCTTTATTTGAAAACTTTTAATTTCTTTTTCCTAAAGCCTTGATACTTAAAGGGCGACTTGGGGATAAAGGTTCCTTAGGTTACACTTTATTATTATTATTTTTACAAAATACTATTTCATTTTTTTCTTTTTAGTGCTTTTTGAAATTTCAGATTCCTTAGGTTTTTTTTTTCCCCTTGTTAAAGTTCCTTGATTCTTAGGTCTTACAGATTTCTTTTTAATCTTAGGAACTGAAAAGATTTAGTAGGATGTGCCTTGGAGTCTTGATTTCTTTAGTATTAATTTTCCAAGATACCCAATGGGCTTCTGTTTCATTTTGTGCATTCAGTTTTTTTTTTTTTCTTCTGTAAGTTTTCTTGGTTTACAGTTTTAAATGTTCTGTTTACTTTTCCTCTTTATCACTCTATTTTTCTTTGCCTGTTTTCCGTTTCTACTACTCTCTCTTTCATCTTTTCATTTCTACTACTACTTTTTTTTATTCTCCTTTTTATCCTCCACTTTGGTTCCCGGCATTTGCTCAATATCCTTTATCGGATAAATGTTTTCAGTTTTTTCTGTCTTGCTTATTTTGTATTGTATTCTTGAGGTATGAGATAATATTGTCTTTTTTCTTCCCTCTCTTTCCTGGGTTTTGTAAGTTTTCCTTTCACACTTTGCTTTTGATTGTCCGTGTCTGTCATAATTTTTTGATTTTTGACTCAAAGTGGTTTTTCATATCCCCAAATTCTTGTTTGAGTGAGTATATTAATTCCACCTAGAGTGTTATCACTCAGATTTCTTGTGCTTCATGCTGTTTTATTGGATGAAATTTTCTTCTAAACGTATGTTGGATTTTTTTTGTAATACTCTCATAAGAATGTGTTCATTATTTTTTCTATTCATTTTTTTTTAAATGATACTGGGGGTGTGTTTGTAGGATTCCTAGCTCATTGGCTCCCTCTTCTGTCATTACAGCAAACTGCAGATACTTTTATTTTAGTTCAGTTCACTCACTCAGTCGTGTCCGAATCTTTGCGACCCCATGGACTGCAGCAGCATGCCAGGCTTCCCTGTCCATCACCAACTCATGTCCATTGTGTCAGTGATGCCATCCAACCATCTCATCCTCTGTCATCCCCTTCTCCTCCCACCTTCAATCTTTCCCAGCATCAGGGTCTTTTCCAATGAGTCGGTTCTTTGCATCAGGTGGCCAAAGTACTAGAGTTTCAGCTTCAGCATCAGTGCTTCTGGTGAATATTCAGGACTGATTTCCTTTAAAGTTGACTGGTTGGATCTCCTTGCAGTCCAAGGGACTCTCAAGAGTCTTCTCTAACACCACAGTTCAAAAGCATCAATACTTCGGCGCTCAGCTTTCTTTATAGTCCAACTCTCATATCCATACATGACTACTGGAAAAACCATAGCTTTGACTAGACAGACCTTTGTTGGTAAAGTAATGTCTCTGCTTTTTAATATGCTGTCTAGGTTGGTCATAGCTTTTCTTCCAAGGAGTAAGTGTCTTTTAATTTCATGGCTGCAGTCACCATCTGCAGTGATTTGGAGCCCCCCAAACATAAAGTCTCTCACTGTTTTGATTGTTTCCCCATGTATTTGCCATGAGGTGATGGGACCAGATGCCATTATCTTCGTTTTCTGAATGTTGAGTTTTAAGCCAACTTTTCACTCTCGTCTTTAGTGGACTTTTTATTTTGGCGGTGGGGTAAGCTTGTTTGCTCTCTGAATCGTGTTTGCCTTTTGCTTTTTTCTCCCTTCATCATCCCATAGCCAAAGGGCTTTTATCTCTTTTTGTCTCATTTCTCTCTCAGAGGCTATGTGTTTCAAACACTGCTCTTTCAAATTATGTCTGCTTTTAAGTCCCTATAGTTCAAGCTGTGATCTGCTTGTGTACCTTTTTAGTCTTGAAACTTAGGGTTGACTTTGTCTTTCTAAACCTTTGATTCTAAATCTTTAGGTACCCATTAATCCTAGGTCTCTTTGCCCTCGCTGCCAGAGAGGATATCACTGGGCAAGGGACTGTGAGGCATTCCACTCGTGACAAAGGTCATGAGGAAGGAGGCTCGGCATTTAGGTTCATCATTAACTCTTTAAATTTCTTTATTATAGTTTTTCACAGTATACTTTTGCTTGTAACAAAGCCTTGTGGCAAAGAAGTGGTGGGAGAGGAGCATGATATAACACTTCCTGGCATTAGGTGATTTTTTTTTCTTCTTATTTTTATTTCTAGTTATTTTGAATTTGGGGCAATTTCTGTCTTTCAAGTTATCCTGAAAGCATGGTTTTTATGAATTTTGTTTATTGTTATTGTTCTGTTTTGCTTCTGGAGGAAATGTTGAGAAAAGGGGATCAAAGCCACCATCCTTGTCTACAGGAACCCTGAAGTATTAGTAAAACTGGAGGTTTTAAAAATACATTAAAAAAAAAAAATGTTTGGTGTTCGCCTTGATGTTCACATTATCTCATTTAATAGGCATAGTTCTCTTGATAATGTTATCTCCTCTTCACATTTGAAGAAATTGAGAGAACACGCAACTAGACATGATAATTTAATCTAAAGTGATGCCAAGCTTTTGTTCTTTCTACTATATCATTCTATCTCTGTGGGCAATTGAACTTACAAAATCATACATTAACAACAGACTGTTGCCTAATGAAGTTTAGTGAGTATTAATATAAACAATCAATTTATTCATCTGTTCCTTGTCTCTTATCCTGTATCCCTGTTATATTTCTAGTAGCCTCTTCTTCATTGATTGCTACTCTTTGCCCTACAAAGGGACATCCTTTTTGCTCTAGGTAATATAATGTGCACTTACTTCTGCTTTATTGACTATGCCAAAGCCTTTGACTGTGTGGATCAACAAACTGGAAAATTCTTAAAGAGATGGGAATACCAGACCACCTGACCTGCCTCCTGAGAAATCTGTATGGAGGTCAGGAAGCAACAGTTAGAACTGGACATGAAACAATAGACTCAATAGACTGGTTCCAAATAGGGGAAGGAGTACCTCAAGGCTGTATATTGTCACCCTCCTTATTTAACTTATATGCAGAGTACATCATGAGAAATGCTGGGCTGGAGGAAGCACAAGCTGGAATCAAGATTGCTGGGAGAAATATCAGTAACCTCAGATATGCAGATGACACCACCCTTATGGCAGAAAGTGAAGAACTAAAGAGCCTCTTGATGAAAGTGAAAGAGCAGAGTGAAAAAGTTGGCTTAAAGCTCATTCAGAAAACTAAGATCATGGCATCTGGTCCCATCACTTCGCGTCAAATTGATGGGGAAACAGTGAGAGACTTTATTTTTCTGGGGCTCCAAAATTACTGCAGAAAGTCCAAAAGTGACTGCAGCCATGAAATTAAAAGACACTTGATACTTGCAAGAAAAGTTATAACCAACTTAGACAGCATATTAAAAGCAGAGACATTACTTTGCCCACAAAGATCCATAGTCAAAGCTATGGTTTTTTTTAGTAGTTATGTATGGATGTGAGAATTGGACTATAAAGAAAGCTGAGCACTGAAGAACTGATGCTTTTGAACTGTGGTGTTGGAGAAGACTCCTGAGAGTCCCTTGGACTGCAAGGAGATCCAATCAGTCCATCTTAAAGGAAATCAGTCCTGAATATTCATTGTAAGGACTGATGCTGAAGCTGAAACTCTAATACTTTGGCCACCTGATGGGAAGATCTGGCTCATTTGAAACGACCCTGATGCTAGGAAAGATTCCAGGTAGGGGGAGAAGGGGACGACAGAGGATGAGATGGTTGGATGGCATCCACCGACTTGATGGACATGAGTTTGAATAAACTCCGGCAGTTGGTGATGGACAGGGAGGCCTGGCGTGCTGCAGTCCATGGGGTTGCAAAGAGTCAGACATGACGGAGTGACTGAACTAAACTGAGTGCATTATATCATCAATGAAATTGATTCAACAGATGTTAGTTTTGTTTTTTATCCAAATAGAGTACTTCATTCTATGTTCTCTCCAAACATACCATCATTTTCCCCTCAGCCCACTTTCACTATGGAAGGATCAATGTATATTCATTGTGTTTTCAGAACTGAATGCAGTGTGGGGTTCCATCTTCACCTCTGAATTGAAACTATCCGTATGCTGAGGCTGTAAAATCTCCTGGCTCCTTGGAAATGATTGCCCCTAGTAGCAGCAGCTGTCAACAGCTTTTGGCAGCCTCCTTTCAGGAGTGGGGTGTTATATTGTCTGTAGTTTTCTTTAAAGTAATTTAATCTGCACCTTAGGGGTGCTTAGTTAACAGTTTTGAAGTACCTTAATCAGGAATGCACACTCTGGGGGTAGTTAGTTAACATTTGAAAGACCCTAATCAAGACTCTATACTCCAGAGGCAACCAGTGCGTCAGATAGTGCTCTCTCAATATGCAGCAGTGGGTGCATTAATTAGAATAGAAGATGTTAGAGGTAATTTTTCATTGGTGAACCCAATGGTATTTAAGATAAGTCGTTGACCAAGTCGCTCCACTGGGGCATAAATGGAGGATGAGGATTTGATGAGGCCAGTAGCCTACCAGTGTGGGTCTGGAGCTTGGTTTGGTCCTGTGCTTGCAGCCTTTAAAGGATTTCTGTCATCTCATCTGTCCAGTGGAGCGTGCTAAGTCTCTAGCTCTACATGGGCCAAATCCTGCCTTCCTTTGCCTGCTTGTCCACCCAAAGCTCCCTGGACACACACTCTGGCTCGACTTTTTTGCATTTCTTGTCCACAGAGATGATGTTGTCAATTTTGAGCTAACTATTTCTTTTTAATTCCTTAGCTTATATTTTATGTATAATTGAGTTTTGAGCAGATTTTGTATCTTAGGTATGAGTTTACAGTGCCAGGTTGATCAGAAGCATAAGAATTATCTTTAAGCGGTAACTTTCTTATTTTCCCTTTAAGAATATTGTCAGTGTTTTGAGGCCAGGCTCAGAACAGTGAGGGCAGAGTGACATTGTACAGTTCTGTTGATACTTTGTGGTCTAATTAGACTTGGTAATTTTTTTTAAGTTTTTTTTTTTTTTAATGCTGAATTCTGATTAATAGTGACAGTTCTCTTAAACAGGGATAATGTTTTTGAATACAGCATGTAAATTCTATAGGTTGAAATCATATTTATGAACTTTACGTAATTTATGGACCCTGCATAGTGTAAGGAGTGACATCTATAGGAACTTCTATAGGAAACAGTACCATTATCTCTTATGCCTTAACTGACATGTATAACGATAAATGATAAATAAAATCGTATATTCAATAAAAGGTTAATGTGTATTACCAAAGCTCTTAGCTCCTGCAGTTTAATAACATGTGTATAGGCCTGGCCTGTGTTACCTGTCTTCTTACCAAACAAACTGAGAAAAATAAAGTGGCCAGGGACTGGTCTAGGTTGCTTTCTGTATTTACTGATGAACAGAAAAGTAGTTTTCTCTTATAAGATATTTAGCTGCATAAATAGACTGTTCACCTTGCTTGTCTGTTACTAAATAGGCTCTTATAATTAGCTGTAGGCCTTGGAACCAGAGATGCCTAGAGTTAACTACGGTTTAATGGAATCAGGGAATGATAGAGCTTGAAAAGACCTTAGATAGCATCTAATTAATTCTTTTGTGACTACCATAGTGTCCTAGTTAAACCCGCCTTCCACGATCCCACATATCCACTGAGGTGTAGATATATATGCTTATCTGCCTGTCCTGTCTTGTCTGTTTACCTGTTTAGTAATATGTGGGTGTCTAAAAGAAACAATTGGGACCAGTAACATTTTAGTAGAAATAATTGGTTAAAGAACATCAAAGTCTTTTAACATTTAACACAGTCCTATAGGTTAAAGTCTTCTAAACCAAGTTCAGGAAATTCTCACTTGATAAGGTCCTCAGCAAAAAGAAAAAAAAAAAGTATAAAAATATCAAAGATAAGAGAATTGGGAAAGGTATAAAGTATTTCTAATTTTAAAGTGTTCTAAAACACTGAATACATATTATAAGAGTAGAGGTACATACAAGAGAGTGATTTAGGGTTTATCAGTATTGAAATATGTATATTTTGTTCTAATGATGGTGTGAAGACTTGCTGAGTTTCAGCTAAATTATTTTTGTACAAGGCTTTTTCCTTTAAAGCACCAATAATTCTATCTGACCTCACTGGGTTTTTGTGATTATTAGATGAGTCTTCATGGCTTATTATATTATTCTTTAGAATCTCCTTTTAATTTTCAGCTGATGCAAGTGAAATAGATATAAATTAATTAATATTGACTCTGTTCAGTGTTTATGCTCTAGAAGATTTTGGGAGACAGATAAGTTTGTAAGCAAATGTGCCATTTGGGGCTGTGGCATTATATTATTCATACTTTATTTGTTATTTTTAATAGGCTATCTGTCATATTAGTGTGCATATAAGTACCTGTATGGCATGTAGTCTAGGGGCTTGTTGGTTTCAACTGCGTGTACCTCATCATCCAGCATTCGTCGTCACCCAGCACGTGTGCAAGTTGCGACGATTAGCTGGTCCTCTGATGTGTCTTGTCTGTGACTCATGTGCTCTTTCTTGAAGATCCTTCTGTCCCAGCTGAATTTCTATTACTTTTTTTCCTTCCTAAAGCTCTGCTTAGAGCTTTTGCTTCATTTTCCCTCTCTGCCCTGCTGCATTTAGATGGCTCCCTGGCCACTAAGTCCTTTTCTACTGTTGAAGCTGCTTTTGCAGGATGGAGTAATTCTGCGGCCTGAGGTGTCCAGTTCTTTATGTATAAAACAAAGCCAGTAACTAAAATGTCTGTTCTTGGAATGTCATGACTGGAAATATTGATGACTTTTTTTTCGCTTGGCTTCAGAACTGTCATGTCAGTTTAGAGGCTGAAAGCTTCTTGGTTCTACTCCCAGTTTGCTAGTATTAAAATATTTACAATTAATTACCGTATCATCAGATGCCCTCTATGCTGTGAAGGAAGCCATATGGATTTGCTCATTCTGTCGTCTTCTCTCTTGTTGTGGGTTGGTCTAGTGAGTTGAAGTTAAGGCAACAGCATTATGGATAATCTGTAGAGGGCTTATTCACTTAGGAACAAATTTGTGTAAGTAATTATATCACGGATGTCATTAAGTGAAGTGAAGTCATTAAGTTTATACATTAGTGCGTGTTATGAGTTGGGAGCAAAAAAAACAAATTGGGGGGAGTAGCGCACATGTTGTCTGAAGTAGAGGTTTCAGAGACTTTATCCGGTGGTTAAAAGGACTTATTCCATATACTGGGATATGTTCATTCTTTCCTAAATAAATTCAAAATATTCCAGGCGTGCCGAAGAACTTTGATTGGGTCTGTAGTATAGATGAGCTTGAATCTACTAAAGAAGAATGTACACAGTCTTTCAGGAGCCACATTTTTAAAAAATTCAAAAGTCTCTGTAAAGGTTTTGAAGTGTGGGCTTCAGCAGTTGTGGCGCTCGGGCTTAGTTTGCCTGCGGCATATGGGAGCTTCCTGGACCAGGGATCGAGCCCGTGTCCCCTGCATTGGCGGGTGGATTCTCAACTAGTGGGCCACCAGGGAAGTCTTGAAGGATCCCATCTTAAAGGCCTTTCAGGTGTTTAGAAGAGAGAAGGAGAGAGGGGAGGATGGGAGCAACTTCATTGGGGTCCATCCTTAGGCTTTTACTCACTCTGCTTTTGTCCATTGTAGTCCACCATTCGTAAAATAAGAAGATTATTTTTAGGCCAGAGCTTTTTGCCCTGTAGTTGTTCTGGTTGTTGTGGAAACCCCTCAAATTATATGAGAAGCGTTAGTTGTGTGTGTGTTAGTTTGAGGGAAAGGCCTGTGGTTTTCAGTAGATGACAGGCGTCTCAGAGCCCAGCCCTGCCCTCTTTCCACTCCCACAGGGGTTAAAAGCCAGTGTTAGAAGTTATTTCTTTCATTCCCAAACCTTATGGTTTAGATGAAAGCTGTCGTCTAAAGATCTACTACTCAGAAAACTTCTGTGGATTAGCAAGACCTATCTTTAGTAAATAATGATATTATGTTAGACATGTATTTACATGTATTTAAAGAAAAATAGAAAGTTTTTTTTTGTATTTAGGGAATATTCTTCTATTCTTCACAGTTGTTTCACTTGTACATACTGTTTTTCCTTTCTTTTTCTTCATCTCTTACTGTTATACTTTTAACTTACATGTCTTTTCTTTTCCACATGTATTTATGTCTTTTTATCAAGCTACTTATCACTCCTAATTAATCAGTATGAATTTAAGACTATGGTGTGGCTCTTTGGAATTCTGCAGCATCAAAATGGCATTTTATATACAGTGAATGTTGATAAATGTCATGAACCAACTGACTCATTGGAGAAGTGTAGAAAATTTTCTGTGGAGATTTGCTTACTTTTAATGTTTCTACCCTGTATTAACTGATGGGTTGGGTATAATTTGAGGAACATAATTTTTTTGTGTGATTCTTAGAGAGTTACTATATAAGTATACTTTAATTAAGTTGAAAAACGTTTATGATTCCTTTTAAGGGAGTGGTCCCTTGTTTTAGACCCATACTGGGTTTGGATGTGGTTATGCAGTCTGTGAAGGCAGAGGAACCAGAGATCAAATTGCCAACATCTGCTGGATCATGGAAAAAGCAAGAGAGTTCCAGAAAAACATCTCTTTCTGCTTTATTGACTATGCCAAAGCCTTTGACTGTGTGGATCACAATAAACTGGAAAATTCTGACAGAGATGGGAATACCAGACCACCTGATTTGCCTCTTGAGAAATTTGTATGCAGGTCGGGAAACAACAGTTAGAACTGGACATGGAACAACAGACTGGTTCCAAATAGAAAAGGGAGTATGTCAAGGCTGTATATTGTCACCCTGCTTATTTAACTTATATGCAGAGTACATCATGAGAAACGCAGGACTGGAAGAAACACAAGCTAGAATCAAGATTGCCAGGAGAAATATCAATAACCTCAGATATGCAGATGACACCACCCTTATGGCAGAAAGTGAAGAGGAACTAAAGAGCCTCTTAATGAAGGTGAAAGTGGAGAGTGAAAAAGTTGGCTTAAAGCTCAACATTCAGAAAGCGAAGATCATGGCATCCGGTCCCATCACTTCATGGGAAATAGATGGGGAAACAGTGGAAACAGTGTCAGACTTTATTTTTCTGGGCTCCAAAATCATTGCAGATGGTGACTGCAGCCATGAAATTAAAAGATGCTTACTCCTTGGAAGGAAAGTTATGACCAACCTAGATAGCATATTCAAAAGCAGAGACATTACTTTGCCAACAAAGGTTCATCTAGTCAAGGCTATGGTTTTTCCAGTGGTCATGTATCGATGTGAGAGTTGGACTGTGAAGAAGGCTGAGCGCCGAAGAATTGATGCTTTTGAACTGTGGTGTTGGAGAAGACTCTTGAGAGTCCCTTGGACTGCACGGAGATCCAATCAGTCCATTCTGAAGGAGATCAGCCCTGGGATTTCTTTGGAAGGAATGATGCTAAAGCTGAAACTCCAGTACTTTGGCCACCTCATGTGAAGAGTTGACTCATTGGAAAAGACTCTGATGCTGGGAGGGATTGGGGGCAAGAGGAGAAGGGGACGACAGAGGATGAGATGGCTGGATGGCATCACTGACTCAATGGACATGAGTCTGAGTGTACTCCGGGAGTTAGTGCTGGACAGGGAGGCCTGACGTGCTGCGCTTCATGGGGTTGCAAAGAGTCGGATGTGACTGAGCGACTGATCTGATCTGATGCAGTCTGTGGCTCCTGATTGATTTTTCTTTTCTTTCTTTCTTTTTTTTTTTTTAACAGTGAAGGAAATAAGCCTCCAGGACATCAAGGAAGATTTGGAGTTGGATCCAGAGGAGAACAGCACCCTTTTTATGGGCATCCTCATCAAGGGGCTGGCCAAACTGAAGAAGATCCCAGAGACAGTGAAGGCAATCACAGAACGCTTGGAGCAGGAACTTAAGCAAATCGTGAAGAGGTCTACAACTCAGGTGGCTGACAGTGACTATCAGAGGGGAGAGAACCTCACGGCTGAGAACCAGCCAAGGTAGGTTTTTGCTAACTGTACTCACTATACCTTTTGAAGGGTAGGGAGTGGTAAGTATTATATGTATCTTTGTTGTTTAGTCACTAAGTCATGTTCTACTCTTTACTGATGTTATTTCTTTTTTTTTTTTTTAACTTTATTTTGTATTGGAGAGTATACCTAATTAACAAATAATATTGTAATCATTTCAGGTAAACAACAAAGGAACTCAGCCATACTTGTATTAATACATGTATCCACTCTCCCACAAGCCCCCTTCCATCTAGGCTGCCACATAACGTTGAGCAGCGTTCCTGTGTGATACAGTGGGTCCTTGTTGGTTATCCATTTTAAATACAGCAGTGTGTGCATGTCTCCATCCCACATACCCTAACTGTCCCTTTCCCCATCCTTCCCCCTCTGGCAACCGTACGCTTGTTCTCAAAGTCTGTGAGTCTGTTTCTGTTTTATAAGTAAATTCATTTGTATCATTTCTTTTTAGATTCCACATATAAGGGATGTCAAAAGATATTTCTCCATCTGACTGACTTCACTCAATATGACACTCTCTAGGTCTGTCCATGTTGCTGCAAATAGCATTATTTCATTCTTAAGGATGAGTAATACTCTGTTGTATATATATACCAAGTTGATGTTATTTCTTGAACTTTGGATGCTGTGGACCATACAAACTCAGATTGGTGAAAACAGCTTGAATGAGTGTAGCTCAGCTGGTTTTGGATGTAGTTGAGAAGTTGTCCATACTCAAAGGTAAGAAAGTAGCAGTTATTGAATATTTCTTAAGCACTAAACTGTATTCAAGGCAATTTATGTATATTACCTTATTTAATTCTCATTACAACTTTCTGAGCTACTTACTTAGTATCCACATTTTACAGTTAACGAAACTGGGGTTCAGAGATAAAGTAATTAGCTCAAGGTCACAGAACAAGTGGCTAGTCTTAGAGTTGAGTGCAAGTCCTTGGTCTTTCCTCTGTCCCATGCTTTCTCCTTCAATGTGTGGTGATGTTATATTTGCCAGTAGGCATCAGTCCCAGGAATTCCTTTATGGACTTAAAACAACTAATAAGGTTTGGATTTCATAATTCTTCTTTCATGAGGGAAAACCAAATCATCCTCTGATTCTGACTCTCTTGACTGTCATACACTGGGCTTAAAGCTTAATACTCTGATGTTATCTGATGATGGGAGAAGGTATTTCAAATTGAGGCTTTCCTAGAAGATTCAAGATTCACTCTACATGGGTCTCTGTCCCTTCTTCCTGCTTCTCTATTCTATTCCTCAGCCTTCTATGGGCACCAGATATGGGCAAGGCAAGAATTTGCCATCAGAGGGGAAAGGCCAATGGAAACCACGATTTTATCTGAGAACAGAGGGCAAAGTAGAACATTTCTTCTGAGTTGCTCAAATAACATGAGTTCCTGGGAGGTGCTGGACACTGTGTCCTAGGCAGTATCATAATCAGGCTAGCCTGTTGTGAAGGAGTTCTACTCTTTATACTTAGGAATTTAAAAACTTATTTAGAAAGAAGATAAGCAAATTTAAAGAGAAATAATAGCTTACTTAGTATGGAGTCCCTCAGATGTACTTTAAATTTTTGAAGAAATTGATGTCTTCTACTTACGTTTTTTATATTCTTTGGATTTTCTAAATAACACTGATTTTAATTACACATTCATTTCAGTTCAGTTGCTGAGTCATGTCCGATTCTTTGTGACCCCATGGACTGCAGCACGCTATGCTTTCTTGTCCTTCACCAACTCCCAGAGCTTGCTTAAACTCACATCCATTGAGTCAGTGATGCCATCCAGCCACCTCATCCTCTGTCGTCCCCTTCTCCTCCTGCCCTCAGTCTTTTCCAGCATCAGGGTCTTTTCAAATGAGTCAGTTCTTCGCATCAGGTGCCCATAGTATTTGAGTTTCAGCTTCAGTGTCAGTCCTTCCAATAAATATTCAGGACTGAGTTCCTTTAGGATGGACTGGTTGGATCTCCTTGCAGTCCAAGGGACTCTTGAGAATCTTCTCCAACACCACGGTTCAAAAGCATCAATTCTTTGGTGCTCAGCTTTCTTTATAGTCCAATTCTCACATCCATACGTGACTACTGGAAAGACCATAGCTTTGACTAGATGGATCTTTGTTGGCAAAGTAATGTCTCTGCTTTTTAATATGCTGTCTTGGTCATAACTTTTCTTTCAAGGAGCAAGTGTCTTTTAATTTCATGGCTGCAGTCACCATCTACAGTGATTTTGGAGCACAAGAAAATAAAAGTCTGTCACCATATCCATTGTTTCTCCATCTATTTGCCATGAAGTGATGGGATCAGATGCCATGATCTTAGTTTTCTGAATGTTGAATTTTAAGCTAACTTCTTCATTCTGCTCTTTCACTTTCATCAAGAGGCTCTTTAGTTCTTCGCTTTCTGTGAAAAGTGTGGTGTCATCTGCATATCTGAGGTTATTGATATTTCTCCCAGCAATCCTGATTCCAGCTTGTGCTTCATCCAGCCCAGCATTTCTCATGAGGTACTCTGCATATAAGTTAAATAAGCAGGGTGATAATATACAGCCTTGACGTACTCCTTTCCCGATTTGGAATTTCAAAAATTAATTCTCTGGTAGGCTTCATTCTGTAGTGCAATTGGTAAAGAAAGCATTTTCTACCCCTCTTCTGCCATGGAGTATGTCAAAGCACATGTTTGGAAAAGCATGGATTTTGGAGTTGAGAAGACTTGACTTTGAATTTCTGTTCTGTAAATGCTGGGTCAGGCAAAAATTTCTTTCGTTTTTTCATAAGATGTTATGGGAAAATCCAAATGAACTTTATGGCCAATCCAGTAATACCTGTCTTACAGGCTAGCTCTCGTTAGATGAGGTTATATGGTTAGAGTTTGTTAGAGTAGTGCCAGTCAGCACCATTCCATGCGTACGTTGTGTATGAATACATAAGTTTATTTGTTCTTGGTTCCTTTCTCAACTTCATGTTCATTGATCTCTCATACTGTGGTCCAGAGAAGCTGGGAATGGTTCCAGATGGAACTGTGCTTGTCTTTTTTCTTTGCCTGGATCCTGGATTTTCCTGAAGGCCTTTTGCCTCTTTACTAATGAACACTCCAGAATTCTGATTTGCTATTTACCCAGTTGCTGCAAGTCCCTGGATGAAAACACTGAACTTTCATGGGGAAACAGCACAACTATAATATATACTGGAAACAAAAGGAAAAGGGCAGGGATCAATAACTTTTCTGCAGTTCTCATTATAGTCCCCTTAAAAGCAATGCATCTTTCCTAGGATTTTGATCTCTTCTGCTTCCCTTCCCTCAACCCCTTCCAAAATTCACAAGTGGAAATTAAAGCAATAGAAGTGGAAATTTAGCATACTGCCCCAGGAAATAATAAATGTTTCTCTGTGAAGAATGAGTCAGCAGGAGGGTTTTTTCCCTTCAAGTTTCGTGTTTTGTCAGTATTTTAGAGGCTTTTGTAGGCAGGATATATTGGACACTGGCTTGCGAACAAGCTGTTTGTCTTGGTTTCATGCCTATAACATGATTTCCATTTTACAAAGTCTACAAACCTGAAATTTGGGGCCAAAACTCTTTATTATACAGTAACACAGAGAAAGCAAATATTTTGATTCAACCATTCTTTTTGAAAGTCAAAGACTAAATTCTTGGGTTGGTGTTCCAAATAACTGATAATTTAGAGCAAGTCTGTAGTGGCTATGTGGCAACTAATGCTATAAAACTCCAAGAATTAATTACCTGGGAAACTTCATTCCAAAGTGATGGCACTGTTGTTTCTAGAGGTCTAGAATTTTAGAAAGGATGTTGGCAGATGGTTCTTGAAGCTTGCATGGTACTTTGTGTTAAACTGTACTGGGAGGTGTCAGTGATACTATTTTAGAGAGAAGCAAAGTCTCAACAGTTTGCATTATTACTATTCTCTTTTACCCGTCAAGGAATCTTATGCTAAAGGGACAAGAGTCTGTTTTCCGTAAAGGAAGATGGAGCAGAGACAAAAGAACCATGAATCCTTCTTCCACAAAATTCTTCTCTCCATTAGTTCCCACTCCCGCTGAGATAACTTGTTCCGGTCATTAGCATATAAATGCTACTCTGAGGCTAGGTGCCAGAATATAACTTTCCCTAGAAGTTTCATTGTTCAGCATCATCATCTTAAATATATTCTGGTTGTGATGCACTGCAGGCCTGTTTTCATTTGTCTTTATGTAAAGCGAATTAATGTTGTGTGCTATTTCTCTAGAAAAGTAGTGGGAACCAGACTAGTGAATTTTCTTTTGCTTTCACTTCCTGCAGAGCCATAATACTTTCACAGCTAATTTTCAAAAATCACCAGGTCCCTCACTTTTTATTTTATTTTATTCTTGACCCCCAATCTATCTATTGTCTATTTATGCTGCTAAGTCGCTTCAGTTGTGTCCGACTCTGTGTGACCCTGTAGATGGCAGCCCACCAGGCTCCCCCATCCCTGGGATTCTCCAGGCAAGAATACTGGAGTGGGTTGCCATTTCCTTCTCCAATGCATGAAAGTGAAAAGTGAAAGTGAAGTTGCTCAGTCGTGTCCGACTCTTCGCGACCCCATGGACTGCAGCCCACCAGGCTCCTCCGTCCATGGGATTTTCCACGCAAGAGTACTGCAGTGGGGTGCCATTGCCTTCTCCGATTGTCTATTTATAGGAGAAATATTTTGTCTTTTGATCCATTGTGTAGTGTCTTAAAACCTCTGTTTACTATGAAAGGAAAATATTCAACTACTGTTGTCACCAACTTGATAGACATTAGGAGAACATGTGCTTTAAAATCTCCCAGAACTACCTGCTACCCATAATTTCCTCAGAAAGCCAGGTGGTGTCTTCAGTCTCAGATGGTTGGTGTGGCCTGCAGCCTGTGCAGCTCAGAATCAATTTCTTCAAGTCCCACTGCCTAGTTATTGGTTCTTTTCCAAAATCTAGCTCATGAACATTTCCTGTCATTTTTGTTTCAAAAAAGCTGGAGGAGGTTCTTTATTGTTTAGCAAATAAGTCCCTGGTGGTGCAGTGGTAAAGAACCTGCCTGCCAATGCAGAAGACACAGGTTTTACCCCTGGGTCAGAAAGGTTCCCTGGAGAAAGTAATGACAGCCCACTCCAGTATACTTGCATGGGAAATCCCATGGACAGAGGAGCCTGGTGGGCTACAGTCTATGGGGTCACAAAGACTTGGACACAACTTAGCAGCTAAACAACAGCAAGAAAAGCATGAGGAATACAGGGAAGAAACAAAATCTTCTCACAGCTGTTGTAGCTTGTCAAGAATATGGAAGAGAGAAGAACTGGGAAAAGAGAAGGATTGGCCTGTGTGAAACAACCACTCAACTCATTTGAAAATGATCCTATTTAAAAATGAAAGCAGAATGGGGAGGTGCTGAAGGATCATTCCACCTTGGTAAAACTGCTGGTCTGGCAGGTGGATGCCATGACTGCCAGGGAGACCTTTTCCCCCTTTTGGAAGATCATTCTGCCCTGTACCTTCATCTCTGTTATGAATGAGGGAAGATTAAGTGTCCGATATAAAAAGAGAACACTGCATATTCTGTGCTCACTGTGGTATTGAGGAAAGATTCATGGAAAAATGGGAGCGAAATATGCTTTAATGCTAAAATATTTGTGTTTGGATAGTGAAGTTATGGGTCCCCCTCTCCCAGTTTTGCAGCTGTTAAGTTAATGTGAAAAATAAATTCATTATTTAAGAATTAATTTACAGTGTTACACAGGTTATTTAAATCAAAATAAAGCATTACAGTACTTCTGTGGGGGTCCAGTGGCTAAGACTCTGTGGTCCCAAAGCAGGAGGCCTGGGTTTGATCCCTGGCCAGGAACTAGATCCCACATGCCACAGCTAAGACCTAGCACAGCAAAATAAATAAATAAAAATAAATATTAAAAAAGAAAGAAAGAGATCATTACAAATGGAAATTCTGATTGGAAGTATTAGTGTGGAAAAATACCTGTTTGCAGACCAACTGGATCATGTTCATTAAGTTGCTTTTTGTGATGTGTGTGTGTATGTGTGATTTTCTTGACTATTCCTGGAATGGAAGCTTCGAAAGCAGAATGCTTTTGCCTTGTTCAGCACCATATCTCTAGAATGTAGGCATAGTGTCCACCAGACCCATAATAAATATTTTTTGAATGAAAGAATGAATTCTACTTATATTGAATATCTGTCATGGACCAGGAACTGTCTTAAAATACCAAACAAATATGAATGATCCCCATCCTTATGGAGTTTAAAAGTCTAAAGGGGAAGAAGAGCATTAGAGAATTCTTAGATAACTGTATTATTACAAATTGTGTTTAAGTACCATGGAGGAAGAGCAAATGTGCCCTAAGAGCATATAACCATGGGGATGCAATCTGGTCTGGGTAGGTGGGTGTTAGGGTGTATGGTATGAATGTTTTAAATAAGTAAGGCGGCTTTTACCTTTTTATGCCATCTCCATTCATTTGATAGCACCTGCTTCTAGTTACTACTAGTTATTCTAGCTGTGCAGTTACCTTGACATTGACGTATAAGATGTGAGAAGGAGAGCATCCAATTCTTGATGTACCGTTTTCAGTTTTTTCTGCTGGCTGATGAGAGTTTTATGGTTGATTAGATTTTGATCATTATTGCCAAGTGTACTTTTCGTGGCGATAATACCAAGTTTTCAGGTCATCAATAATGTTTGAGAGGTCCTGTATTCCCTAGTAAACAGATTGTACTATAAACATTTTTATCTTTGTCAATCTGATCAGCGAAAAATTGTATTTTCAAGATGGTTTCGATTTGTATTTTTTAGAGAAAATTTGAGATTAAACTTCCTATTTGTGTAATAAATTTTTTTGTTATGATATTTGTGTTATATCTGGATATATTACTTCAAAATAATCTGGATTGAAGGTGATTGTAGTGATAGCTAAAATAAGATTAGTGTTAAATGATAATTGTTGAATCAGGGTGATAGGTGCAGGATGGTTCATTATCCTTTCCTAAAAGTAGACTTATTTAAGTGTTGAAATTTTCAGTAATACAGTGGTCAAATAGTGTTTTATTTCCTTTTCAGTGAACACCCATTTTTCCATTATGTTTGTCTTATTGATTTGAAGGAACTCTTTATATATCAAGAAAATTAGTTCTTTGAAATTTATATTGTAATTTCCCACCAGCTGCATTCTCTTTTGACTTTATGATGTCTGATCATGTATACATTGTTTTTATTTTTATGAGGTTGTATTTATTAATATTTTATTTTTAAAGGGTCTGGATTTTGTGTCAGAACTTAGTTCTTCTTCACTCATAGATTATAAATAAAATTTTCCAAACTTTCTTCTAGTACAATCTTAGTATTTATGATTTTGAGAGATTTGGTATCTGAAGGAGTGGCCCATGCTACTTTTAAACATCTTTAGCATGTATTACATTGTATTGTAATCAACTGTATACCCTTTTCATTTCTGCCCCCTAAGTATCTGTCATGTAATGGATTATCCGTGTGAGATGATGCTGGCTAAATAATTGTAACATATACTTATCTCCTTTATAGTCATGTTTTTCTTCATAGTTGGTATTTGCCTCATTTCCTAAAACTTTTTTTCCCTCTTGATTTCTCAGTCTACACAGGATATAGATTTGTGGAGATACACTGAATTATTGTTCTAAAAGTTGGAAAAATGTACTTCCAAATATTTTAAAAATCCAGAGTCCAGAACTTGAAGGCATACTGTTTTAATAGGCCAGTCTTACAGAGTGGTTTTATCTCTGAGATATCTAAAGGCTCCAGCCCCAAGGTTAGTTTTATGGTACAAGTACAGTGCTCGTGGAAAGAGAAACGAAATATTTCGCACGATTTCTTTATATCTGTGGCTAGAGTCAGGCATGTATTTTTCAAATAAGAGCATTTCCTTTCATCTCTTCTTTCTCTATTACTCTTCTAAATATCTGAAATATAGGATTTGGTGAAATTGGCCATCTTATTTTACAGGAAAATCGTTTAAGAGCAGCTTTGAAGCAAGGTCAAGCGTTTGTCCTGGTGGCTTCTTGTAGCCATTCCCAGGCGCTGTATGTAGCACTTGGACATGCTTGACATCAGGGCGGGCTTCGATGTAATTTGGATGAGTGGTTAATTCAAATGCAAGCAAGCGGAAGCGAGTACATTTAACTTCATTGATTATGATTCCATTTGATTAAATCTCTACTTCTGATTACACTTATCAGTGAGAATATGCTCTAAATACACCCAAACTATTGAACACTGGAAGGTGTGACTAAGATGACCAGAGACATACAGAAAAATATCCCACTATTCCTCAACTGGAATGTAATCACCTGCAGCCTAACTGAAATATTTTTAGGACAAATGAAAGGAACTGCTTCTTTACCTCTGGGACTTATTACACTGTTTGTTAACCGAAACATCCAGCTTATTACCATGAAAGGTAGTACTGGTCCCAAATCTGCATGCTTTCTTGTAAGACTTAAGTTCATTGATGAGATCTTCTTGACATATCAGGTGAATTAATAACATTACCCATGTTATGGGTATGTTTATAGCTCTTTGGTAAACGTGCAGTTGGACAGCTGTCTTTCTGATTTTATGTTGTCCTTTGGAGAAAGGGTGCTTGGCTGAATGGGCCAGAGGTCTTACTCAGTGTTGAACATTTCTCAAATCTTTGTTTTGCATTTGTCAGGGTAAAAGCAAAACATTTGCTTTTGATTTCTCTTGTTTTGCATACTATAGGAAGTTCAATTAGAGATTGGGCCAGTTTAAGGAAACAATAAAATGTACATTTCAGATTATTGCTAATACTACTTAGGTGTCAGCTTTCATGCTGCATCAAGGCCACTTCTCTATTTGGCGAATGGTAGGAGCTGCCTTAGATCTTGTCATTCTCTTCATGCTTGTTGGTGTCATAATATAGACATACTCCACACTTAAACTGGCGCTGACTCTTTCTTGTAGCAAAAACACACAAAAACAGACTTGGGTCAAATGAAATTCTTCCCTTGGTGATGTTTAGGAGTGAGGTCACATATGATTAAAGTACCTTCGTGTGTATCTTAGGCTTTATTTCGTGTTTTCTGGGCTCCTCCAGCTCCTGGTCCATGTTCTCATTATGTTCTCTAATCAGACTGAGGTGTAAGTTTGTAAGACGAGGGTTCACTTTGTGTTTGAAGCCTGACTTAGGGCTGGGCACATACCAAATGCCCAGGAAGTTTAATGAATGAATAGGTAAGAAAAATGCAAAAAAGATACTTTTAAAATAAGAGTAAGCAATTTTTCTATTAAAAAAAATTCTCAGCAGTACACACAGTGGGGTCTAAGGATCAGCAATACCGCTGTCACTTGAGATTTAGAAATGCAAATTCTCCCCATGGTGGAGAAGTGATTAAATTGGAATCCCTCAGTGCAGGGCCCACAGGAGCCTCTACTTTAGACGATTGTACGTATGCTAAAATTTGAGAACACTCTTTATAACATCAGAGACATCATGGAGTTCTGCAGTTTTGTAACATTTATGCTTTGCAGAGCAGCCTGCCATCTGGCGCCTCACCTGAGTGAGGCTCACTGTTGGCCTCATCACAGGCAGGGGCATTATTATTAATCTCAGATTTGCCCAAGCAAATGTGAGAGCTGCAATGACTTGACAGTTCACAAAGCTGGTTGGTGGTGGTGGATTTCAGAGGAGAAGTTGCCTCTTATCTGCCATGGAAGTTTGCTTTCTGGCGTCCATAAGGATGGTGGTCCTAGCTTGTTTCCTGGGCCTGATTTTGTCCTTCCTCAGAAGAATGGTATTCATGGCCACACATCCCTTCTCTGACCCATGCTCCCTGCAATGATCAGTGGCAGCCCTCTCAGCAACAGCCGGACTCCTTAAGAAGTGTGATCAGCGGCCATAGAGTAAATGAGTTTTAATTGACTTGAGATGCAGACTGATAACTTAGGTACCTAGACAGTTCCCCTAGAAACCTTGTACATTGTTGTACTAAAGACTAATATACAACTAAGTGATAAGAATAGACACTTAAAATCATAACTTCTCTTGTATTTAAGTGGATTTGTGGATAATTTTTCCAATGTTCTGTTACGACAGTATATTATTTTTCAAATGGATGAAGGGCTTTTCTTCTCCTAGCTTTGTTGAGATGTAATTGACAGATAGCATTGTGTGGGTTTAAGGTGTACAACATACTGATTTAACTCACTTAAATATTTCACAATGGTCACCACCATTGGCTAACATGTGCATCACCTCACATAATTACCATTTCTTTTTTGGTGGTGATAACATTTAAGATCGACTCCCTTAGCAACTTTCAAGTATATAATACAGTATTAACTATAACACTATGCTTTACCTTAGCTCCTCAGATCTTATTCATCTTATAACTCAAAGTTTATACTCCTTGACCACTATCTCCCCTTTAACCTCCTTGGTCTATTCCTTTGACTTTGGCTTTTATAGTTTCCACATATGAGTGAACACATACAGTGTTTGTCTTTCTCTGTCTGACTTATTTTACTTAGCCTAACACTGGGGTCTCACAGAGTCGGACACGACTGAAGCGACTTAGCAGCAGCAGCAGCAGCAATACCCTCAAGGTCCACTTCATATTGTCACAAATGACGGGATGTTCTTTCTCATGGCTGAATAATATTCCACTGTATTTCATCTGTTCACTGATTGATGGGCACTTAGGCTGTTTCCGCATCTGGTCTGTTGTGAATAATGCTGCATGAACATGGGAGTGCAGATATTTCTTTGATAGTCTGTTTTCATTTCTTTGGGATATATATGCAGAAGTTGGATTGCTGGGTTATATGGCAGTTCTACTTTTAATTTTTTGAGGAACCTCCATATTATTTTTCACAGTGGTGCATCAGTTTACCTTTCCACCCAACAGTGCACAAGGGTTTCCCTTTAATCCACATTTTCCCCCACACTTGTCATCTCTTTTTAAAATTATATTTTTAGAGCGTAATTGCTTTACAGTGTTAATTTCTACTGTACTGTATCCATATGTCCCCCTCCCCTTGAACCTCGTTCGTCCCACCATCCTGTCTCTTGTCTTGTTGATGATAGCCCTTCTGTCAGGTGTGAGGTGATCTTGTAGGTTCGATTTGCATTTCCCTGGTGGTTAGTGAGGTAGAGCACCATTTTGTGTACCTTTTGGCCATTTGTATGTCTTCTTTGGAAATACGTCTTCTTCAGTTTCTCTGCCCATTAATCGGATTGTGTTTTGTGTTATTGAATTGTGTGTTCTTTATATATTGGATATTAACCCTTTATCAGATATATGGTTTGCAAATATTTTCTCCCACTCATAAGTTGCTTTTCATTCTGTTCATGGCTCCCTTTGTTGGGCAAAACCTTTTACTTTTATGTTCTACTTGTTTATTTTGCTTTTGGTGTGAAATCCAAAGAGTCATTGCTGAGACTAATGTTGAGGCTATTATCCCTGTGTTTTCATGTAAGTTACATGGTTTCAGTTCTAGGTTCAAGTCTGTGGTTCATTTTGAGTTGATTTTTGTGTGTGTTGGTGTTGAGAGAGTGGTTCAGTTTCATTCTCTTGCACGTGACTGTTAGTTTTCTCATCCCCTTTTGTTGAGGAGACTGTCCTGGCAAAGGCTTAAAGTATGATACTAACACTTTAATTCAGAGAAAGAGGGCCTGGGTTTATTTTCTAGTTTCAGTCACTAATTTGCCACACATTAGAAGTTCATTCGAGGTCATCTAAGAATTCAGAGACTGATCATGAGAGGCTGACTTGACAAGTAGGGAAATGACACAGAAAGGAAATTACTAGAGCCAGGACCCAGTTCTTTTCATTTTCAGTGTGTTCCATTCTATATTGCTAATAGTTTTTTCCCTATTCTTTTCATAGCACAGATGGGAATTAGTCAGCACTCCTTAAATAGTAACTTCTTCTTATGTGAAGATTGTTGTCAAGTGGTGAAACTAATTTTCATCCCTTAGAAGTAGATATTAGATAACCTTGAAGATTAAATGGCATCTATGTCCTGTTTGAAATGAAAAATACTAGTTCAGCCAAGCTTATTATGAAAATGTGTATGTGATATCTCACAGGAATGTAAATCTAAGACTGCTTTGATATGACATAATTGATGATCAGTTTCTTTTAATTTTTCATAGAAAACCTAAGCTCAGAGGTTAGTATTTTCTTGTCTTTTAGAACATGGAGGTAGGGAAATAAGTATTCTGTGGTTTTTGCCTTTGTCTGTCCATGGGAAATGCAGAACCTGATATTAAGGTCTCAGCAGATAAGTAGCAGAACAAAACTGATTTTCTACCTTGTGTGTGTGTCTTTGCTTCGTGACCAAGTAAGTCAGCTTCTTGGCTCCTAAAATGGGTTTTCCAGCCAAATGACTAATTCAGGGTTCCTTGGATGTTAAATTTAGATTCAGATAGTCAAATCTCACCTTAAATATTGAACATTTTTCACAGTTTGAGGATATAGCTTTATACCATAGACATTTCTTGCCATGTGCAACTGTGACTATTTTTTGACATTTTCTTCTTAATCCTCTGCCTGTTTTCATAGTGGCATTCCAACATGAGATGCATAGGGACAGCTCTGGGTAGGAAGTTAGTAGGATACCTAAGAGAACAGGTTAACATTTTGCTTGCCTCTGTAAGCAGGCTATTTTCAAAACCTGCCAGGTAATTGGAAGGATGTTTAAAGAACGAATACTTGCTTCACCTGACTCTTCCCTGTTTTTTTTTTTTTTTTTTTAAACACGAGATATATTTTATTACATAATTTTTCAAGTTAGCTGTGGATGCATATATCTTTCATCTTGTAACTACATTTCTTTTGGTTCTCGCGTTCAGGTTGATAAGGCTGTCTTTTGAGAAGAGAATTTCATGTGAAATGTTTTTTGTTGTGGGGTGCTGAAGCCAGGAGATTGTAATATCTAATACGTATTTCCTCATCACTTGTTATCTGCAATCGGGTCTCCATCTCTCTCATCTGCTAGAGCTCATTTTTTCATTCATTGATTCAACAAATATTTATTGCCTGTCATACGCTTACTCTTATGACAAATACTGGAATACAGTGATAAATCAGGCAGTTCTTAACCTCATTGAGTTTACAGTTTAGAGAAGAGGAGGTGAAGACTAAGGGAAAGACAGCTCCTCTAAGGGCTGTTTCAGCAATCCAGGGAAGAGAAAATAAAGCCTGTATGAGCAGAGCAACAGTGGCAATAGGCTGAAGCCCATTCTAGAGACAGTAAAGAGGTAGAAATAAAAGAAGTTGGTTATTATTTGGCTTTGAGGAAGAGAGGGAGGGAAGGATGATTTGCTGGGATCAAGTGACTCCCATTCACTGACTTAGGTAAGTGGAAAAGCAGGTTTGGGGAGGAGAATGATGAGTTTTATTTAAGAGATGTTGGGTTTGAGGTCGACAGCTCAGGAGAGCCATCTGGACAGAAGATACGTTTGGGAGATTAGGGAGTGGATGTTTGAGGACACAGTGGTGAATGAGCTCACCTAGAGTGAGTGTGAGGATTGAGCAGCATTGACAGCACTTAAGGAGCAGGCTGGGAAAGAGGTTCCTGATAAGGCATCACTAGAGAGGCAGAAGCAGAGTGGAAGAGTCGGAGGAATGGAGTCTATGATTTGCTGGGAGCAGGTGATAGCCTTGCTGGAACATTTGCTGGAAGTCAGGAGAGCATGGTCAATAGAAGCAAGTGCTGCACTGTCTTGAATAAGGACTGAAGAGGGTCTTTCCTTTTCTTTCCTTTCTCTCTCCCTTTTTCTCTATTAGTATAGTTGACTTACAGTGTTGTGTTAGTCTCAGGTGTGCAGCAAAGTACTTCAATTATACATATACATCTGTTCTTCAGATTCTTTTCCCTCACAGGTTATTACAAAGCATAGTATGCTGTTTACCCTGTGCTATAAAGTAGGTAATTGTTGGTTATCTGTTTTACGTGGAGTAATGTACGTATCTGACATTGAGCAAAATGCTGATTTGAGACTTCTGTGAGAATTAATAGCATGCCAGAGGTAAAAACTGGTTGGCAGTGAGAAGGTAGAGGAATTATGGGCAGTTTCATTGACTCTTGGCAGCCTTGGTTTCCCTAACATTGTACGGTACTCATAACTCTTCTGCCTCTTTTCTTGAATTTGTTCTTTTTTTTTTTTCTAACACCGTTTAAAAGAAACGCTGTCCCAGACTGAACACTTTGTTCTCTGTTTCTGAGCTTTAGTTTTTTGTTTATAACACGGGGACTACAAATGGAGCCTTCCTCATAGAGTTGGTGTGAGGATTGCGCGTGTGCTCTGTGCAGTGCCTGCCTGTTGTCATCGGAGTGGCTGTGTTGGTGTAGTGGTCCCTGTCGTGATCCTTACTGTTGCCATCATTGTCATCGTCTCACTCCCGCCTCACTGGAGATCTTGTCCATCGCGAGAGCGTTAGCTGCGGGCACCATGTAGAAGGAGTCAGCAGGGGGCTTCCCTGGTGGTTCAGATGGTGAAGAATCCCACATGCACACAGGGGCTGTGTTCTTACTCTCTGGCCCAGAAGGGCCATACACGTCACTGTTTTGTCAGTTCTCTCAGTCCATTGTGATCATCTGCTTTTGTTTGGAGGGATTATACAAAAAGGAATGAAGGAATTGGTTCTTATAATGTGAATTTGGGCTTCCCAGGTGTTGCTCGTGGTAAAGAATCTGCTTGCCAACACAGGAGGTGCAAGAGACTCAGGATTGATCTCTGGGTCGGGAAGATCCCCTGGAGAAGGAAACGGCAACCCACTCCAGTATTCTTGCCTGAAAAATCCCATGGACAGAGGAGCCTGGAGCCTGGCTCCATTCCTCCAACTCTTCCACTCTGCTTCTGCCTCTCTGGGGGTGCCTTATCAGGAACCTCTTCCCCAGCCTGCTCCATGGTGTTGCAGAAGAGTCAGACATGACTGAGAGATTGAGCAATGTGGATTAGGACTCTCTTAGTTATCAGTGACAGAACCTGCCTCCGACTAACGTAATTAAAGAAGGGTTCTGTTGGGATGGTACTAGTGTATCTTAGGCAATACAAGCAGGACTTCACTAAGCTGGGGGAAGAACAGAGATGCCGCTGGCCCATGGGGACATCTGAAGTATCGATTGTCTCTCCCTGTTTTCCTACTCTGGGTGGTAACTGTTAAAGGTACAGAAAGAAGTTTACTGTTGCTCTGAGTTTGCTTTTCAGTATACTTCCACTTTGAGTTTTCTGTTTAATTCTCACAGTTTATAATGAGGAAATTCACCTGAGGAAATTTGTATTTGAGGAGCCTGAGATTTTGGAACAGTCTGATGATATGTTGATTATCCCATGGCTGTTCAGCAGAGAGCTGGTACCAAGTCTAGCTTTCTAATGCCAGTCCTGCATATAGGCATTTATACCACATTGCCATCTCAGGACTGAAGTTTTCTTTCACCAACTGTGATGTTATATTGAATATTATTGCATACTATTTTGTGACTCTGGAAATAACCTGTGTGTGTGAGAGAGAGAGAGATTTTCTTCTGACTGGTAGAAATTGTAGTTAATGGGAATTCTCATCTCCATGATTCTTAGGCTTATTCCTGTCTGAGGCCTTTTCTTAACTCAGTTCAGTGTAAGGACTGCTGTCTGGTAGTTTAATGACTGCCTGCTCTTTTGTCTTTTGGATCAGTGGTGAAAACCTTGAGCCTAACAGGATTTAAGCAGCTGAGCTAGCTGCAGTGTCTTGTTTTATTTCTTCTTTAGTTAATATTTTGTGGGGTGGGGAGAGTGGAGTGGAGAATGACATTCATAGGGCTTTGTGTGGGGGTTATCCTGAGTGTGTCTGCCGCTAACAACATATTTCCATTTATTTCTGGTAGCTTTAAATTGGACCAGACCAGTGCAGTGTATGTCCTGTTTATGTGAGTGATGCCTGGCCTCTCTTTGCTGCATTGAGGGAGAGTCATCTTGCTTTTTCATTTTCTTTTTTAGGCAGGCATGTGCTGGTGAGGAATGGTGGGCCTTGGCAAAGTGTGGGGCTGACTTGGATTCTTCTTTGTTATTGGCCATTCACTCCTCATCCTGATGCTGAGTTCAGCGTCCACTGCTCCCCTGGAGCCCTTTCTCCAAGGTCACCAGGACCTGTGAGTGTTATGTTTCTGTCTTGACCTCCACCGGCCACCATGTGGCCTTGCCTCTGTTGCTCTTCTCTTTTCCTTTGTCTCCTACAGTTTTCCTTCCTATCTTCTTTTCTTCCTCCTTCCTTGCTTCCTAACCATCTTTTCACAGCTACTGTTTCAGGAAGTATTGATGCTGGGTCTGGCTTGCTTTTCTTACTCTGCATATTATCCCTGAGTAATCTCATTCCCTCAAATATTTATCACTTTGTAAATTTCCAGTATCAGTCTGTCTCCTGAGCTCCTGACTTGCATATGCAAGTACCAGTGCATAACACCTTAAACTTAACATCTTCAGATCTAAACCCAGAAGGAGTCCTTCAGGAATTTCTGTCTTCACTTTAATTCATTCTCATTCTCTTTCCCTGCCCCACCCCCCACCCCTTTGCTCTCCCCACTCTCTCTCTGTCTTTTTATCAGAAAAGGTAACCATTGTCTTCAGAGTTGCTCAACTCCAACAAAGGGATCCTGAACCCCCCTCCCTCTTTAATTATGGTACCATTGCCTCCAATAATTTTGTCCACTTTCTAACGTGATCCATCCTTCAGTCGTGTGAAGCTCCTGGAACAGCTATTAATTAATACTTTGGTTTTTCAGATGGGAACACTTGGTGAAGTTGACAGATTTTCTCGTAATTACAGGGTTGGGAATTTTCAATGTTGGGAAAGAATGTGCATCTTTTTCTTCTTTTCAGGTTATTTATATGAGAAAGGGGAAAACAAAACAAAACAACTGAACCAGAAGAGGAAAGCTAATGTCCTCCTGGTAATGAGAGTCCACAGGAATCAGTATTAATGATACTTCAGTTTTTGAGACATCAGATTCCTTTTTTCACTGTTGTATGTATTTTTGCTTCACCACAGGGGAGGGATTGAGACCTCAGTGTCCTAACTCAGAGCCACAGCTGATGATTAAAAAAAAAAAGATCTATTGAGATATAGTTCACATACTACACAAATCACACCTTGAAATGTGGTTTTTAGTATATTCACAGGGTGGGAAACCATCACCGCCATGTAGTTCCAGAACATTTTTGTCCCCTGCTGCAAAACAAAACCCATATGCTGTGGTGGGCAATTCCCGCCTACCTAAGTAACCACTGACATATTTTCCGTCTGTAGACTTTGCCTATTCTGAGTATTTCATATAAATAGAATCACACAATATGTAGTCTTCTGTGACTTTTTTTCACTTAGCATAACATTTTCAAGGTTCATGTTGTCGCATGTATTAGTACTTTATCTCCTTTGATAGCTAAATTATATTCTATTGTATGAATGTACCACTTCATTTTGGTCCATTTGTCAGTTGATGGCTATTTGGATTATTTCCACTTTTAAGATTTTACTATTATTGTTTTACTAATATTTTAATATTATGAATAATGCTGCAGTCAGCATTTGTGTACATGTTTTTGTACATATGTGTTTTTTGTTTTTCTTGGGTACGTACCTAGGAGTGGAATTTCTGGGTCCATGTGGTAGTTCGGTGTTTAATCTTTTGAGGGACCACCGAACTGTTTTCCAAAGCAGTTGCAGCATTGTGCATTCTCACCAGCACTGTTTGAGAGTTCAGATTTCTCTACATCCTTTCCAATGCTTTTTTGCCTGTTTTTTTAATTAAAGCCATCCGGGTAGCTTGAAATGGTATCTCCTGGTTTTGGTTTGCATTTCTCTGATGGCTAAGATGTTGAGCATCTTCTGTTTGCTTATTGTCCAGTCATATATCTTCCTTGGAGAACTGTTTAATATATTCAAATCCTTTGTCCAGTTTAAAATTTGGTTGTCTTTTTGATACTAGTTATAAGAAATCTTGAGATGTTTTAGATACAAATCCTTTATCAGGTAAATTACTTGCAAATATTTTTCTCCCGTTTCTTGAGTTGCCATTTCACTTTCTGGATGATATCACTTGCAGCATAAAAGTTTTAAATTTTACTGTCTGAGCTGCAGATTTAATTGGTATATTCAAGATTGTTCTGTGGGGAGGCAGAGGAAGGTTTTCCTGTCTTGGAAATTGGTGGATGTTTCAAAGTAGGCAGAGTGGCAGGTAGAATCTCTCCACTTCTGGCCTGGCTCTTTTCCCTCTTTTCTTCCCCATGTAGCCTCTCTTATGACTTTTGATGGTCACACTGCAACAGATCTATCTTGGTCTTGATCCTCCAGGTGCAGTGGCCCTGTCTCAGCATTTTAAACAGAGATTGCTATTTCCGTAATGTTATGATGCCATGGATCTCATTTTACACCTCAATTCCTCCTTAGGTCTCTTTTCTAAACAGAGCACTGCCCCTCATTGCCGAGTTGCTCTTGTCCTGAGTAGTAGCCAAGGTGTGTGCAGTCATGGAGTCTGGTGGCCCTGGAGTTAACTAGCAACAGCCCCTCCCGTTGGAGGAGCCACCTCTCTTCCAGTGTGTTTTATCTCGGGTTTGTTAGGCCTGTACCTAGAACTTCATGCCATTGGGAAGTTGGGCACGAATTTGTCTCATGCTTTTGAATGTCATGAATCAATATTTCATTTCATTTCATTTCAATCAGTATCATTTCAACAGAAACAGACTCAGATTTGGAAAACAAACTTATGGTTACCAAAGGGGAAAGATGAGGGAGAGGGATAAATTAAGAGATTGGGATTAACGTATACCGAATACTATATATAAAATAGTCAACAAGGACCTACTGGATAGCACAGGGAACTCTACTCAGTATTCTGTAATAACCTATATGGGAAAAGAATCCAATAAAGAAGAGATAGTTGTTTATAACTAAATCACTGCTATACACCTGAAACTAACAAAATATTACAAGTCACCTATGCTGTGCTGTACCAAGTCGTCTCAGTCGTGTCCGGCTCTTTGTGACCCCATAAAAAATCATTTCGAGAATGTTGGGGTATAGCATAGTGTTACTAGATTTTAGTTTTGTCAAGTAAGGACATTTGGGAGTGTAGCTGCTGTCACGGAAATAAGATTTTTCGTATCAAGAGGATACCAAAAGGATAAAAGTAAATACATTTACTTTTGTAAAACATCAGCGTATGGTCTTACTTTTCTCTCTACCACTGAAAAATGCACTGTGGTCTGTGGACTGACATTTGGGAACCACACTTTACACACTCAACATAAATCTTTATTTGAAAAGTAGAACCTTAGCTTAATCAGGTATATTCTCTGTATGATGCCAGATACCATTCTTATCCAGATTATTTACCTACACTGAAGTTAACTATTTTGGTTGTTAAGTTAGATATATCTTCCTGTCCGTTGTACTGCTCTCTTCTGTTATGTGAGTAGATGTCATATAACAGAGGTGAATATCAAGAATTATTTTAGGTAAATGTGAGTATAATTGTGAATTGACCTTTACAAGATTTTAAAAAAATCCTCATTCAAAGGTAAAATGGGTCCTGTTTACAAATACAGTGTATAATTCTAAATTATATATGTATATTCCAGACTCGGAAGCCTACATAAATTTTTATTGATTCTGTCTTGTCTAAATTAAAATGTCAAAGAGATATTAGGGTTTTATCATAAGATGGTTACTGGCTGTCACGTTAGCACATTAATTATAGTAATTGGGCAGTAAAGAAGCCATAGGAATAGATAATATGCTATACGTTTTGATGAGATTGTAGTTATAGCCTCTTATTTATGGTAATAAAATCTTGTTAATTGACATTGCCAACAAGCTCTTTTGCTTTCCTTTTCTACTTTCCAGGTTGGTTCATAAGTCTCCATAGGAACTATGAACTGAGAGCCACAGATTATATAATAAAAGTCACATTCCAAGATTGTCTGTACTCGTTCATGGTATACACATGAAATTCCTTTAGCAGATATTTGCTGATCATTCTTCTGAGTGCTCCAGTGTATACAATGATGTACAAAGCAGTGTCTGCTCTAAAAGACTAGTAATAGGGAAGGGAGGTGAAATGTCTGTATAGAAATAAGTGACCCACATTGATTGAGTCACATAGTCAGCCGCATGTGATACGTTCCTTAAAAGTGGGATATACTACCATTCAAGTCCAGAAAAGGAAAGAATGATTCCACGCATGGGTGATCAGTGATGCTGTAAGGCTCGAGATGGGGGAATTACTCTGCATCCATGATATAAACTCTGAGCCATCTCTGCATATACATCTATGTTGTAAAAGTACAGTGAGAGGTAGATGGCTGGATGCACTGACATGGACATCAGCTTTTGTTCTAGGCTCAGCTGCCTTGCACCTCATTTTGTGCCCTTGAGTGTATAAAATTGATGTAATAATATGTGTCCAGCATCTCTCACTATGAAAAATGAGATAATGCGGAGGCCTTAAGCTGCTCCCTGTGGTGAAAGTCAGATTGCTTGGCAGGTGTGTGTGTGTTTTTTTTTTTTTTTCCAGGCAAGTAAGGCCACACATTTGAATGGGAGCAAGCTCAGCTTTCCATGACTAAAAGGATTAGTGTCCTTACCAGAGTGCCCAATTTATTGCTAGAGAATAGCATATTCTGTGTAACATTTGAACCGTTGTCTGAAAGATTGCCTGAATTCCTTAGAAAAACTTCTTATATGAACATACAGTATAGAGATCACTGAATGATGTTAAAAAGGAAACAGTTGTGTATTAAGCTGCTACTGCTGGTTCATGGCCTTTACAATTCTCTTTAAAATTTTTACACCATGTCCATTTTAAAAAATTGAAGTATAATTGATTTACAACATTAGTTTCAGATGTACAGGAGAGTGATTCAATTCTCTCTATATTTATGTAGAGATTCTCTATATATTTATATATTATTCTCTATATATTTATATATTATTTTCCATTACAGATTTATCATAAGATATTAAATGTAGTTCCCTGCACTATACAATAAATTCTTAATATCTATTTTATTTATAGTATTTTGTATCCTTGATCCTGTACTACTAATTTATCCCTCCCCTGTCCCTTTCCCATTTGGTAACTATAAGTTTGTCTTCTATATCTGTGATTCTTTTTCTGTTTTGTTTATAGACTCATTTGTATTATTTTTTAGATCTCACGTGTTAACTGATATTGTATACTACTTGTATTTCTCAGTCAGATTTCACCATGTCCATTTTATAACAGAGGAATCTGGGCCTAGATAAAATTTCAGAGGTTACTTTGAAGTGCAGCCTGTTGAAATGCAATGTGCTGTTTAACATGGCCATGTGCTACTTTAGCTTGATGTTTTTCTTGCAGCCCAGTGTCAATCAGTTGTGTGTGTGTGTATATGTAAATGTTTGTTTTTTTCACTAGGCTACTTCTAGAACTGCTGGAGTTGCTGTTTGACAAGTTTAACGCTGTAGCCACGGCACACTCTGTGGTCCTGGGATACCTGCAGGACACTGTGGTGACTCCACTGAGTCAGCAGGAAGATGTCAAATTGTATGACATGGCCGATGTGTGGGTGAAGATCCAAGATGTTCTGCAGGTAAGGTCCTGTGACAAAGGGTGCCATCTTGATTCAGAATAACAGGTAGGAACATAAAAAAACCAGCCACCTAAAATATTTCCTTACTCACAGACAGAGAGAGAATGTCGTGTTTCTATTTAAAGGTGATGGTTGCTGATGTTATGGAGTTCTGTCATCTTCAAAATACCTTTAAAACAAAATTTTTTTGGCCAGACTTTAAAATTGGGACATTCTTAATATGTAGCAATCAGGAATCTATAGTATTTGACTTCCTGTTGTAACGTACGTTACTTTGGTGGAATTAGTCATATGTTTATGTAATCAGTATGAAAATGTTCTTAAACACTGTTTTATAAACATACATGTAGCTTAATTTTATGACCATTTTTCGTATAGTCAGCTCTTGAATATGTTGGGGTAAAAGACAGGTCAAGAGCTTATATTGAGAGATGAAGATAAACCTGTAAAGTATAAATGTTATCACTTTGGTTTGTTGATGATCGGAGCAATGATATTAGTGTTTGGTGTGATGCTGCAGAGGTGGTATTTAGAAATTTTATTATATTTTCTCTCCATGCGCCAGGAAAATGTATTTGATTTGGTCAGATGAAAATGAGAAATACAATTAAGAGTTAGCGGAAACAAATTTGACATAGCTCAATAGAAGTGACTTGGTTAGACATCATCTACTAATAGGAAAAAGAATAAGTATATACAGGGAATTGAAAAATGTAACTGTAGAAATGAAATTATTTGCATAGCAAATAGGAGTCTTTGCAGGAAAAAATAAATCATGAATGTAAATTGTATTTTCGAGAGTATAGGCATGCTCTTGGTAGATTGATTGATTCCCGGTTATTCATTCATATAGACAGTTTTTTGGATGTAGTCTGTGCTTTATTGATGGTTCAGTAGAAAGAATATAGATTGCAACTATATTCCTTGAGTTTGTTTTGCTGCTATGTTGATTACCATGGAACCATAGTAGGTGCTTGTTGAATATTTGTGTATTGGATAAAATATCTTTATTTCTCAGAAACTGGTTATTTAATATTTTATGTCTTGGTTTGTTCATCTGTCATGGAAACATAAGCTTTTCAGGTTACATACTTATTTTAAGGATAAGACAGTAGATTTTCTAAAATTAATTTTTATTGATGTATAGTTGTCAAGATAATAGATTTTTAAAGCTGTTTCAAAAATAGAATTAAATTCACCTAGTTCTGTCCATGATGAGGTTACCTCCTACCCAAAGTGACTTGAAAACTGGATGGACTCAGGTAATCAGAATGTTAGTTGAGAGAAGAGAATACATAAGGTCAGTTTCACGTTCATCCCAGCTTCTTCTCTGGGGATGCTTTCCAAACTGTGACGTAGGAAATAGAACAGAGATTAGCAGACTCTAAGCAGATGAAGCAGAGGTCAGGTTTCAGGGATGTGGAAGCAGCTGTAGTTTGTGGATTAGGATACCAAAGGAAAGGGAATTGCTGAGTGAAGGAGCCCCAGAAATCTGGAAAGAGTGCTATTGAGCCTTTGGTCAGAGATGAAGTTTCACACACTCCAGGGCGTGGCAAATAGCTATCATGGGACTGAGCTGAATGGAAATTGCACAAGTTGCCAAATGCTGGGAAGCATTGGAATTCAGACCAGCCAGTGTAAGGAGAACTTGGTGAACATCCTGTGCTTTCAGATGTCCCCAGAAAGGTTATGTGTTAGGACTTGGGCTAATCTAACCATATAGTAAGGGATACTATACTTTCACATAATAAAGCTCCAAACCAGGTTTCTACAGTGTTAGCCTATCCACTCGTGAATTAACCGCCTGCCAGAACGAAACTGACTCTAAAGTAACCTAATCCAGATTCTCAATAATGATTCACCACGTTGTCCAGCATGCAATTATTATACTTGAAAAAAAGCCAAAAAATATGACTCATCACCAGAATTTTTAAAATGTGATAAAGATTAATATCTGAAATGAAAAAATATACCAGATATATTTAGCCACAGATTGCATGCTGTAGAAGAAAGAATCAGAAAACTTCAAGAAAAATCTATCAAAACCAACCAAAACTAAAGTTCAGGGGGAAAATAGACTGAAGAGAAAAGTGAACAAAGCCATAATGGCCTATGGGACAATATCGTGGAATCCAGCATTTGTGTGGCTGCAGATACCGACAGTGGGGAGAGAGATTGGGGCAGTCAGTTATTGGAAGAGACAGTGACCCAAAATTTCTAAATTTGTTGAAAAACATAAACCCACAGATACAAGAAGCTCAACAAATCACAAGGAAGATAAACACAAAGAATACCATACCTAGACATATTATCATCAGGTATCTGAAAAGCAAAGAAAAAATCCGCAAGGTAGCCAGAGGGAAAAAGGACACATTGCCTGTAGGGAAGCAGTGATAAAAAATTTTTTTCACTAACTTCTCATCAGAAATAGTACAAGCCAGACAGAAATCAGTGTATATCATCTTGAAAGGTCAGGAAAATTTACCTCCAGTTTGATACCTAGTCCTATCCTTGACCTTCTGAATAAGAATCACTGTAGATAAGCACTGGATTTTGTGGGGTTGTTGTTTCAGCTCCTAAGGTGATTCATTTGTTTGAGATCCTGTAATTGGGAACTGTTGCTTTGGGCCAGTGGTTCTCAAAGTATGTTTCTTGGACCAGCAGTATCCGTGTTACCTGGGAGCATGTTAAAAATGCAGATTTTTATTCCTACTTCATAGTTACTGAATCAGAAAGTCTAGGGGTGCGGCCGTACATTCTGTATTTTAATAATCCTTTCAGGTGACCTATATGCACGTCCAAGTTTGAGGACCTTTGTTTTAGGTGATACTGGCCCGTGGTGGATTTTGACTGGCGTGTAGTGAGATGAAGTTGGATTAATAAGGTAGCATTGAAAGGGCTGGGTGTAGCGGCTGGAGACTAAAGCAAGGCTACTATTAGTATTTTGTATGCTAATAGAGAGTCAGTGGGTTATATTATTTGAGATGTTGTCTTATAGTGGAGTAAACAACAGGCTTTCATGGAGCATGTTAGAGGAGTACAGTGAAGAGAGAAAGATTTGTAAACCTTTAGGAGTCTTTTGGGAACTCTAAAACCATGTAGTTGGCTTTTGCTGCTTCTTTGTATGACAGGTATTTTAGTGATGTTTTAGTGCTTAAGCTATTGGGGCCAACTGTGTGCTCTCATCGTCCGTCGCCCCTTCTCCTGCTCTCGATCTTTCCCAGCATCAGGGTCTTTACCACTGAGTTGGCTCTTCTCATCAGGTGACCAAAGTATTGGAGCTTAGGGCCAATTTAGTTTTCTTACACTTGTTGGTGGAATGCTCTTTAGGTTAAGATCATTCCTGGAGAACAGACAAAGTTGAGAACCATGGATGCATGTAGTAAGCATGTACCCACACGAATGAAGGTGACGGGATCATATAAATGGAGTTTCAAGTGTTATAGAGTTCGAATTTCAGTGTTTCTTTGAACAGAAAGTGTTTCTTGCTGAAAAATTGAAATGCTCTTTTGTGTATTAAATCTTGGAAAAGAAAACAATTTTTGATCATGTGGAGACTTTGGCAGCCTTTCTGCACTGGAACCTGGGCTGTCCCTGGCAGGCAGAGTCCGTCGTGTAGTTGGAAGGCTCATTTGTCTCACCGTGTTTGTGTCTGGAGACAGCCGTGCGTGGAGACAAGGCTGTAGCCATCACAGTAACGGTGTCAGTGTCTTCTCCTGGTGTCGGCTCTGTGACCACACACCGTTGAACTCCCTTTTCAATTTTACACTCTTTTTGAAACTGTGATAATAGGAATACGTGTTTTTGTCCCTCTGAGCAGCAGCAGCACCTTCCCAAATGTCACCTGCTTGATGACATGCCTGTCATACCATTGACTGCACATTTTTAAGTGTGTAAGACTGCGGTATACTAGAAACACAAAATACTCCAATTCTTGTGGGATTTAACAGAGGAAAGAAGAGGATCACTTTGAACAAACATATCTTTCAGGTGTTTTGATTCCGGAAAAAAAATAACAACAACTCATTTTTTCCCTTATCTCTTTTCAAAACAAAACTGCTTGCTTTGTCATTGTTGGCTTACGTGTGTAAGCAAGCCCTGGATGTACCAGGCCGTGTTGTGCAGATGGAAGCAGGGGGTTGTAATCACACTGTCGAACCAGTGGCGGTGACACCACAAGACACTTCACTTCACAGCACCCCGATCTCTTTTTCTGGAAATGAACAGAGACAGGACGGGACATCATCTTACTTTCGTTAACTGCCACTGAAATGTTTAAATAGTGATAAAACTACCCTCCTGCAGAGAAAACTTGAAGTTTGCTGTCAGGTGTGAAAATCCACAAATCGTATTGGTACTGACCCATGACCTGGAGGGTTTTTCAAGGGGACAAATGCAATTTCTATTTTGAATCCAAGTCTGAAACTAGGTTATTCTTAGATTTTTATTTCATTTGATATTTTGGTTAGCTGAGGATTCTTCCTTCTATTCCTCTTAGAGGAAAACTAGGTTCCCCTCCCGCCCCCAAGTATTTTAGGCCGGATAACTTGTGAGATTATTCTTGCAGAAATAGTTTCTCTTCATTTCTCAGCCTTTAAAGCTCTTTGATAGCCACTCTTTTGAGTGGCATATTAAAGACATGCTGTCAGCCAGGCCATTGAGTCTTCAGAAAGGTGCTGGGATGTTTGTTCTGTCTTGTCAATGGATAGTGTGCTGCCCGATGAATGGAATGCAGTTAACACATGAAAGTTAAAGTAGAAGTCTTCCTCTAAATTTAAGTCAGTTTCCATTGCCTAGGACTCTCGGTAGGTTGTTTTATGTTCATTACTGAGAGCAGAAAGTGCTGGGCAGCCAAGGAGACCCTCTGGTTCCCAGTGCATTCGTGGCGGTTGCTCAAGTTCAAGGCTCCGTTACAGCACCGAAGAGTCGCGTGTAGAACTCAGCTGGCCCTGGCCTTCTTTTAAAATGTTTCAGTCAGTGATTTAAATGCCTACCTTGGCTTGGACTTTGACATGTTGACATTCAACTGGAAATCCTATGATATTTTTAGTTGACTCATTTAGTCGAAATGATTTTAGTTCTTGTATTTTGAAAGATTTTGGGTTGAGGGATATGTCTTATTAGGAATTTTACTAAGTGTATGTAAAGAAGTTTTATTTATACCTGTATATGTATACATGTTTTCAGATTGTGAAAATTAAGGATTTCAAGATTCAGTGGATATCAGTCGCTGAATAGAGATTTGGCTTTTCCAATCCTAAAATGCCAGGTATTTTGTTAAGTTCACTAAAATTGGTTTAAGCCCTTGCTTTACCCTATAGGGTCAAAAAAATGATCTCATTTATGTTTTTTGCCAGTGGCTTCAGTTTAGATAACCCAAATGTTCTGAATATCTTAGTAGTCACAGTATTAGTAGTCATTGAACCTTCCTCCCAAACAGAATGACCTGTGGATCCTACATCTACAAAGCCTCTTTTAATAGAATTCCAGCTGATTCTAGTGCACAATCTGGTTAAGAGCTACGATAAGCAAGTAGTTATAGATGTGGTCATATTAAAACCAAGACTGTTAGGAGACAAGTCTTAAGGGCTGGGAGAAGTTTGTAAGAAGTAATAGTTTTATTTGGAAAGATGTACCACTGTGGCATGTTTAGGAGGGAGTGTGTGTTCTATGAAGTAAATAATGATAGCATGTTGAAGCTCCATAAAGACAGGAAAATGCTGTTTAATATCTACACACTTTAAAGGGGAAAGGAAAGCTAAATGACTGTGCTGTAACCTCCATTTGAGATTTTGGTCAACTTTACTTATTTAGTAGCCCAAAGACAGCAAACATAAGAAACAGATGTTTTGTTTCTTCTCTCCCCACCCCTATTTATTACTTATATAAGTTTTTCAGGTTTATATTAATGGAAGTTGGTTGTTGTTAACTAAAGGAAAAGACATTTCTCTTTTAAGATGTACAGGTAAAAGAAGTTTATGAAATCAATTTTGCAAGGAGGTGGGACAAAAACATAACTAACAATAATACAAGCTGTTTATGGTCCCAGGGAAAAATTTCAGAGATCACAGAGGAGGAGGTCAGAATGGGTTAAGGTACATGAGCTCACGGGCAAGGAGAGATTTGGAACATCCAAACATGATTAGGGTTGAATACGTAATACACATCGTATTATAGAGGGTTAGGAAGAATGGAGGTTTTTTTGGATCAGTTTTGGAAAGTGTTACCAAAAATAAGTGAATAATTTTGACTGCCATAGAGATCTTTAAATAATAGAGACTGGGCAATTTGGACTTGCCTTTTTTGGCCATAGGCTGCCATTACAATTTTTTTTTTTTTGGTTTTTATTATGGAAAACATCAAACCTATTCAGAAATACAAAGAAATGTATAATGAACCCCCATGCACCCATGGTCACATTTTCACAGTTGCCAGTGCTACCAATATATAGTCCTGTTGTCTCATTTCTACCCCTGCCCATTTCCCTTTCCCTTATTTTACAAAAGTCCTAGAGAGCATATTGTTTTGTCTGTAGTCCAGTGTGAATCTCAGAAAGATAAGGTCTCCTTTTAAAAACCATAATCATACCTAAAGGCATAATTTTCTTATTATCAGATATCTAGTCAGTGTTCACATTTCCCATTTCTCAAATGTCCTAATTGTATGTTTTTTACAGTTTGTCTGAATCAGGATTCAAATAAGGTTTAAACACAACAGTGTGCTTATTAAGTTTCTTGAAACTCTTTTAATGTATAATTTCCTGTCCATCTCATTTTTACCTCTTGAAATTTATTTATTGACAAAGCCAGATCATTTGTCCTGTAGAATTTCCTACATTCTGGCTTTTAGTGATTGCTTCCCCATGGTGTCTTTTGCTATTCATTGATGTTCCTAACTTAGGTCAAGAGGCTTCATCAGATTTAAATTGTTTTGAGCAGGGCATGATTACTTCATAGATGATGGTTGATGTTATACTTTTTCAGTAGAAGAGTGAAATGGTGAAAGTAGTATTTTTAGGATGAGTTTTCTGGCAGCAGCGTTCACAGTGAATCACTGGAGAAGGCAATGGATAGAGAGATAACCAATTAGAAGGCAAGTTCAATCAGTACAAGAAGGAGGGGCTAGACTAGGGCAGGGCCCTTGAAGAGAAAGAACACAGAGCTAAGAGAGATTTTGAAAGAGTGAATTTTCTGAGAGTTTTAACATTGACTCTAAGAAATGGAGAGTCTCAAATTAGGGTGAAGTTCTGAACCTGTGTGGTTGGGAATTAGGATCAAGAAGATAGTGCTTTGTGCTTGTTAAATGTGAGGCGTTAACAGAATATCCCCATAGAATTGTGTTTCAGGCAACTAGAGATGGGACACTGGAGGCTAGGGGAGAGCTTAGGGTGGGAGATAGAAATTTAGGGACCCTCTGTCTGCCTGTGGATAATAGCTGCTGCTGCTGCTAAGTCACTTCAGTCGTGTCTGACTCTGTGTGACCCCAGAGATGGCAGCCCACTAGGTTCCTCTATCCCTGGGATTCTCCAGGCAAGAACACTGGAGTGGGTTGCTATTTCCTTCTCCAATGCATGAAAGTGAGAAGTGATACTCATGCAGGTAGCCTGCAGCCTACCAGGCTCCTCCGTCCATGGGCTTTTCCAGGCAAGAGTACTGGAGTGGGGTGCCATTGCCTTCTCCAGGATACGCAACCCACTCCAGTATTCTTGCCTGGAGAATCCCAGGGATGGGGGAGCCTGGTGGGCTGCTGTCTATGGGGTCGCACAGAGTCGGACACGACTGAAGTGACTTAGCAGCAGAAGCTCATGAGTGTAAGAGTGAAGCAAGGACTGTTTTCCTTCGGTGCATGTGTGCGTGCTCAGTCATGTCTGACTCTTTTGTGACCCCATGGACCATTGCCTGTCAGACTCCTCTGTTCATGGAATTTTCTAGGCAAGAATACTGGAGTGGGTTGCCATTTCCTTCTCCAGGGGATCTTCCCAATTCAGAGATCAACCGTGTGTCTCCTGCATTGGCAGGCAGATTCTTTACCATTGTACCACCTGGGAAGCCCTACTTTCCTTTGGTAGTCCATCAGTTTAATCAGCTCTCCAATGTTGCTCCAACCAGCATATGTTATAGTTCCTAGAGATTGAGGCTTCTTAACAGTGATACCACATTTTGCCTTTCTTTGTGTCTGCATTTTTCCATTATGTGTGGTTGATACGGTGGCAATTTTTGAGCAGGACCCAAATGCTGTTCTTATTAGAGATGGTGGCTTTCAGAATCTGGCCATTCCTTAAGGGATGTGGACAGACACCTTGGAGAGGGAGTAAAAGCCTGTTTTAACAGATCTGCAAATGACCCCCAGAGGAAGTGAACAAGCAAAGCAAGCAGGACAATAAGTCCATTGGGCCAGCCATTAGGAAGAGACCTTGGAGTTGGGGTGATTTGAGGTTCATTTCCCTCATAATCCCTGGACCAGCCTACACCGTGGCTATGTCATGACTTTGTGAGGCTGGCACCAAGAGTTTCCTGATATGTCCCCTGTTTCTTCTCTCAGATCCACCAGAACTCCAGGGAATGTGGTTAAATGGGAGCCACAGAAAGTAAATATAATCATTAAAAGTCCTGCCTGACTTAAAGGAGCTTAAGAAGCTGTTACTCAGAGATCTCTCAAACTGCTTTACAGCGTCTCATTCACCACCTATGTGTCATGTACACTTTTGCTTAGTTATAGAAGGATGGGCAGAAAACAGCTTGGCTGCCAAATCTATACCTATAATACCATTCAGGTGCTGGAAAAAACCTGAGCCCTTCACAGAAGAATTGTCTTCAGAATTGTTTTAAGTTATTTTATCCTTAAGATTATAGCCAATTGTATTGCATTCAAAGGTGCAATTTTTTTTTTTTTTTTAAGTATTTCTGGTCTTCCCAGAAGTCTTTGTTGGCACAGTAGTGAGTGGCATGAGTCTTTTTTGATGAGCTCCCTAAAAGTTTGGAAGGATTTTTAAAAAATAAAAAGTGAACAGTGACAGCAAAATGCAACACTTGGGATAGGATTCCATCTAAGGAGAACGAGGGCTGCCTCCAAGTGAACTGCAGCAGATGACGAAACCTCAGCATGGAATAGCCAGTTTCACGGGGGTGATAAATGACAGCACATTAGTTATGTGTTAGCAGCGTGATATGGCAGTGAAAAAGGCCAGCGCTATTTTGGGCTATGCTGCACGAAACAGTGTCTCCTCCTGGAGCTGAGACTGATCATCTCCATCTCCCCGGTTTGAGGGAGATAGCATCTGGGTTGCTGCCTTGAGTGTCAGGCACGTGTGCACCAGAATGACAGACAAACGGGTGGGAGTCCCAAGCCGAGGATCTGTAGTGATGGACTTGAGATGAGGCACGTTTCAGTGCTTTTTGGAGAACTGGCATGTTTAGGAACAAGCACGGAAGCCAACAGAGGTTAACCTTTTCAGAGATGGGATGACACTGAAGAAACAAGCGTCATTGTGAAGTTAGTCACTCGGAGTCATGACCTTCAATAGTTGGCATTGATTTGATACAGAGCACTTTTGAGGGGTTGCTCATGTGTTTTCACAGAGAGCAGATCATCAAAAAGGGCCCCAAAGTAAAATTAAGTACTTGTGTTTTATAGTCAACCATATTTTTAATCAAGGGATCAACAAGGATGGAAGTCTCTGCTTATAGTGAGAAAAGGAATACAAAATCGCGATGGATGATGTAGGTCTGATGCTTTTGATTGGAAATTCGAATGCAGGTGTTGAACTTGGGAACAATGGGGGTGAGACCTTTACAGTGATTTTTAAAAATTCAAATGTGAAGTGAACACAGTAGTATACATGAGCACAGCAGAAAGACACTCAGAATGTCAGCTGACGGGTCGGGGTATTTCTACACTGAGAACTGTTGGGCCGTAGGAGGGTCCCCTAGGAAAGTGGAGTTGAATTTCATTGGCCATTTGATCCTGACAGAACTGGATGTGTATCAGTTGGGAAATAGACTGAACATCCCTGCAGCTCTTTTATTTCTTTCTTCTCTGAATCTGGGTCCTGATTGATGATCTATTCACCTGCTGTGATCAGAAAGAAATGCCACCTCTTGTTTTCCTCCACCCAGGCACATTTTAGATGCTCTGCTGATTGACATAAGCTAAAGTGGAGATTCATTGCTCTGAGGTCGACCCAGCAACAGAATCGCCTGATCTTAGAGAATTACTCCCCTCTGTTTGAGATGCAGGTCAGTAGGGTCCCTCATTGGAGGTGGATACTTTTGATCGAGAGGGGTGTTGGGTACGGGGTCAGGATCTTCTTTAGAGACACCTAATAACCCTGTAGGATTGCCAGCTGGCTTCCCTGGGGTGCAGCAGAGTAGAAGAGCTTCAGGAGTGAATACCAGTCCCGTCCCACCTGCTCCTCCCAGGATTTTAATTTAAGGAAAAAGGATATTCAGGTCAGGTGATCATAGACTCTTCCTGTATCCTGTACAAATGTGATAATTCCAAGATTTTTGATGATTAAGGGCTCCAAAAGAAAAGCTTGACTCCTTATGGCATGGTGGTGGTGCACGTGCCAGTCTCTGTCGTAGCATCATTGTATAGTGAAAGAAGCAAATTGGAAATGCAAATTAAATTTAGGTTTATTACAAATGATCCGTTTCCTTGTATTAGTTAGGTTGTGCATAAGGTTTTTTCTTTTTTTCTTAGTCATTCAAGTGCTCCCACAATTTGGACAAAGCCTGTTTTTCCTTCTTTAGTTTACCCTTGTCCTGTGTGCTGTGCTGTGCTCAGTCATGTCTGACTCCTTTGCGACCCTATGGACTGTAGCCCTCCAGGCTCCTCTGTCCATGGAATTTTCCAGGCAAGAATACTGGAGTGGGTTGCCATTTCCTTCTCCAGGGGATCTTCCCTACCCAGGGATTGAACCCAGGTCTCTTAGTTTCCTGCCATGGCAGGTGGATTCTTTACCACTGAGCCATTTGGAAAGTCCTGTAGAGATGCTATATTCTAATTAAATTAGTCTCTCTCTGTCCTCCAAATATGACACTGTCCCTTCTCACAGCAACACCTGTTGATCCTGTACATCCTTCCCACTGTCTTTGCCCTCATGCCTGAATACCTTCTCTAATATACTCCAGTCTTCTCTATGTTATCTGGAAGCATTCACTGAGCATTTCCTTTCAAGAACTCATTGCCCTTGTGTTACTACTTGTTCAACACGTCTTGTAGTTCTCTATTTTTTCTTTGCTTAATCTACATCTTTTCAGTCAGGTAGAAGTCCTCTGGAGGATCATTTCTTATACGTCATTCAGTTTCTCACCGTGCTTTCCCACATTCAGTTTTTTTTTTTTTTTAATTTTATTTTATTTTTAAACTTTACATAATTGTATTAGTTTTGCCAGATCAGTTTTTAATTCCTTTTTCAACTGGTCTTTAAGCCTTTTGAGAGAAGGAGTGGGACTATTGTTTATTAACTGTGAGTTCCCCACCTGCCCCCAAATTTGGTACCACTTCCTATGTTCAGTATGCACCTAATCAACATTTCTTGAATGAATGAATAGTAGATACCCAATACATATCAATTGATGAGTTGATTTTAGGATTGTATTTTATTTATGTTTTTTAATGTATTTTTTGGGCTGCACTGGGTCTTCGTTGCTGCATGTGGACCTTCTCCAGTTGCAGCAAGTGGAGACTGCTCGCTAGTTACGGTGCATGGACTTCTCACTGCAGTGACTTCTCTTTCTGCAGAGCACAGGCTCAGTAGTTGTGGTACAAGGGTTCAGTTGCCCTGTGGCATGTGGAATCTTCTTGGGCCAAGGATCAAACCTGTGCCCCCTGCACTGGCAGGCAGATTCCCAACCACTGGACCACCAGGAAAGTCCTAGGATTGAATTTTAAATGCTTTGTAATTGTGATGAACTTTGTAGAGTTAAAAGTCATGTATTAATAGCAGAGGACTCATAAAGCTTTGTGACGATGAAGACTTGAAAGACTGCTGTGTTCCCAGGAGAGCAGTTCATCCTCTCCTTCATTGGATGGCAGTGAAATCATCCCTGGGGTTTCTCTTGACCAGGCAGAATAGCTCCAGGTTTCACATAAGGGGCATGAAATAATGTTGGCAAGAGAAACTGTTAATAATTGAGACCATCACCAGCTTGTTAGTATTGGGTTGGTCAAAAGATCATTAGAGTTTTTTCTGTAGGATGTTGTGGAAAAACCTGAACAAACTTTTTGGTCGACCCCATAGATAACAATGCTTGCTTATCAGCATCATTTTCACTATGACAATACTTTTTAGGGGCTTCCCTGGTGGCTTAGATAGTAAAGAATCTGCCTGCAATGCAGGAGACCCAGGTTCGATTCCTGGGTGGGGAAGATCCCCTGGAGGAGAAAATGGCAACCCACTTTATTATTGCCTGGAGAATCCCACAGACAGAGGAGCCTGGCAGGCTACAGTACATGGGGTCTCAAAAAGAGTCAGACATGACTGAGCAACTGACACATGCACTGATGATACTTCTGGAAGAATGGTGACAGCTTGCTAGTTGGTTATGTCAAAACGATCCCCAAACTGCCCTTAGTTCTTTGGGGGAAAAAAAGATTTTACGGTTTGATTTTTCGTTTTGATTGTCTTATCCAAATTAAGAAAGTTCTTGTTCATATCTTGCTGTAAGTGAACCACGTTTGCTGTAAACTGAATCTACTTCTTTCCGTGATATGTTTTGTGTGTGATTGCCTTCTTTGAATGCTAAGTCTTTCTTTAGAATCATTAGAGCTGCTATTATGAAATTCTTCTGAGTAAATGCTAGTTAATACGAGTATGCATTTTGCTAGGGGCAGCTGCCAGTGAGCGGCATGGGGGTGTGTCCGCAGAGTGTGGTTTGTGAAGTCGTCTGTGGTCCTCCAGGGGATGAGGTGCTGTAGAAATGTAAGGCTTTTAACTCCTGGGCCACTATACAGAAAAAAGCCGTGCTGACATTATTGATGATTCTTTGGCATACCAAAGAATTAAACAAAAAAAGTCATCTTAATTTTCAGCTCCATTAGCGATGCAAGAGTCACAAAAGATGTTTGCCAAGTGGGAAGGGACTAAATTGGTAGGCAAAAAAAATTTTTAATTTCAAGCTTCAAGAGAATGTTACAAACCTAGCATTAAAAAAGATCCAGCCAGAGGTGACAGTGCCCTTTTTAAAACCAGCAAAGTTACAAGAGGGGGAAAAATGGTCAAAAGGAACTACAAGAATATGAAATTAAAATTGCCATAATTGAGTCAGTTTATGGTAGTAAATTACTTCTGAGAGCTTCAATTTGGAGGTGCCCAGCTAGTTTATGGTAATTAGTATAATTTTGCCACGGTCACCAAGTCTTTATATGTTGTTGCTGGTCGAAGAGTGGTCCTTTTGTCTGTCTTTTTTTTTAAGCTGGTAGCAATTGGAGATGATGAACAGCCATTTACTTGGGGAAGGGTAAAGGTGAAATTCCTAAAATGAAATAGGGATGTTTAAATTGCTCACTTGGAAGGAAGTTTGCATTTTTAATAAAAAATACTCTTATAATTTTCTTCTACCTACATATAAACACCATTCCAGTATATATGAAGAGCTGCTGTTTGTCTTCTGGGATCATTAATCAGAGGAATAGAGAGATGAGAAAGTGTATGCCATGAAGAGCTGTGCTCTTTTCTTGAAAATAAAAACCTGGAGGCAGGCAGAAAAGCTTGGGAAAACCCTCATCTTTATATTTATTATGCTCTTGGTTTTATATCTACTGCAGCTCCTTTCATCCATGGCCAACTCAGAACTGATAGGGTAGGAGCAGTTAACAGCATTAAAGGAGCAAGTGAATAGGACCTCAGAATTGTGGTTGTGAATGCAGTTAGATTATTTTATTTAGACCCTATGTGACTCTGGAGCCAGTGAGTTTTACTGCGTAAGTAAAAAAAAAAAAAAAAATTATATGTTATACACACAGTATTTAGAGAGGAAAAAGCCATCTGTTCATTCTGCCTACATTTCTGTGGGGAGTCTATCTGACATGAATCACTTGGGATTTGTACAGAATAAAACTATGCTAACATTTTATGAAAAAGGCTGTTGGTTGGGGCAGGGGGAACCAAAACTTTCTCTTTAGGGATTATTTAGGTCCCAGCTCAGTGGATGTTTTTCCCTCTCCTTCTTTATTGCATGTGTACTTGCAAACTATTATGGTTTTTAATGTAAGTCAATTCTGACTCCCTCTGGAGTCTTAAGAAAATTTCTTAGAGTAGACAGTAGCATCAGAAAAAGACTTTAGACAGACTAATAGTTCAGAGTGTGGTCCCCAGACCAGCCTCATGAGCGTCGCGTGGGAGCTAGTCAGACGTGTGAGTTCTAGGACTATCCCAGCCTTACTGCTTGAGAAACTCTGGGGGAATGGGGCTCTGCAGTCAGTGTTTAACAAACCTTCCTGGTTATTCTGATGAGCAGGAGAACCATGGAATTAGACACCAGACTGTCATAGGAAATACTAGTGTTACTTGGGGAAATTTCAGCACGACATATACTAATGATATGACCTGAGCCAAGCCTTAAATACATGATTTCCTTCAACCCTCACAACCCTTCAGAGAGCTTGATGTTCTTACTCCCCGGCTCAGATGATGACACTGTGCCTAAGCTGATCACCAGTAAGTGACAGAGTCAAGCTTTGCATCCTGGTCTGATTCCAACATTTGTCTAAACTACTGCTGAATAGGAAGACTCAAAACAGAATGATTTTAAGTGACTTTTTAGTAACTAAGTATATCATCATTAGGAAGGTACCCAAAAGCTCCTGTGGCAAGTTGGGTACACAGGCAAAGTAGAAGATAAACCTGAAACTCAGTTCTTGCCACATCTCTTCCTTCATTCTTCCTCAGTCATTTAATCTTACTCATTTACTTGATTCCTTAGATGGTTATCACTTCCTATGAAGAGTGTCACCTCTTTCACAGAACCAGGCTTCCGCTTTAAACTGGAAAAACTAGCAGAGTGGAGTGACTTTTTCAAGGTCTTCATTTCTGCTTTCAGTGGAAGAGCAATAGTTTGCTTCTATTCATAATGATGTTGAGACGGCAATTGCTACCATCCTTTTTCTAAGAGCAAAGAAGTACAAGCTAACCAAGATGCTGTAGTTCACTTTCACCTACATTTATTTAGGAGTTCCTTTGGCAAACCTGAAGTACGGTTCTATCCATATCAAGCCTGAATTCATAACAGCCTTTGAACCTGTCCAGATCTATCACAAAAAGAGTCGATCCGGTCATCTTACCTCTCTTTCTTTTTTAAACCCCCCTGTCTGTCACCTAAAGTTGCAGTCTCTTTAGCTGAATTATTAGCATGTGGGCGTCGAGGACAATTTCTTTGTTTTTTGTCTATAAACTGTTTCGTAGCAGGCACTCAGAAATTTCATACAGGATTAATATTTCGATCCTGCCTTATCTTGCTATCTTTTCCTAATATTTTCAAGCCTATCCTGTAGGTACTATGTCACACATCTTTCAATATTCATAATTCATCCTCTGTTACTTCTAAGCATTTGTATTAATACTTACCATTCCTCTAGAATAGATACACCATTCTTTCCCCTCTGAACTATTTTCTCCATTAATAATGAAAAATGTAAAAATTATAGCTGACATTTACTGAGCATTTGCCACGTTTAGTACTTTGTACACATTATCCCATTTAATCCTCACATTGATAATGCCGTATATTATGCTTTCTCTTGAGGTGACGAAAGTAAGATTTAAAGAGACTAAGTGACTTGCCCCAGCTATTAAGTGGTGATGCTGAGATGTAAACTCAGATTTGTCTATTCCCAGTTAGACACTTAGCCACCATGATATATTGTCTCCATTGTTTTCAAAATTTATATAAACATTTGAGATTTTGTCTTCTTCCCTTTATTATGGTATCTTACCGTGTGTTAGGCTTGTTGTAATCTGGGTTCTTTTTAAAAAAAAAAAGATACGTAGAGGTTATTAGGCAGACCTTCCAGGCCAGAACTCTCGCACATAAAGTCTTGGGAATCTTCTACAAGATGGACCTAAGTACCATAAGGACATAGGCTACAACCTTCTGGGTTAAGTTTTATTTCACATAGCTCCAACTGTCTCCTCACTTTAGTTCATACTTAAGCTTGAGTGCCATTGGACTCAGTTGAGTCCAAAATAGGTGTAAGGATAGGGGTGTGTTCATGATCCTGTTAGGAAATAGGGTTATATCAGCATTTCCCTAGGATGGTTACAGGCAAATTCCTCTCATTCCTGGATCTTAGTGACTTTGTACATGTGCATGTGAATCTTTTCCTTTATTTTACACTCACCTTCTGCGTTTGCTTTATTCACATATATGCTTCAGTTAATGTGTAGACTAAAACATAATGGGGCCAGATTGTCATTTTAATAACATTTCCTTTCCAGATATCCACCCCCCCCCCCAATCCTTTCTTTCTTGAAGTCAGGATGACAAAGGGCACTAAAAGCAAAACAAGGAAGTTGAGTTTTGTTGCCCTCATAGTCCACCTTCTCCACTGAAGTCCCAAGGACCAAAGAGAACTGGATTCCCTGTAGTTCTTTCCGTGTGAGCCTGACTTAGTGACTTCACCTCCATTTTCTCTAAATGGAATTATTTGCATGTATTTCAGAGGATGACCTGTGGCTTAATTAGTATCTGTAAGCTGATTAGAGAACGTAAAGCACTATGGAAGTGCTTATTATTTTTAAATTACATTTATAAAGGTTAAAATATTGATACCTCAACCATCATTATCATCATCATTTAGAATTTGTATGCCATTTACATTTCCAAAGTGCTTTATTCATGTAATTAGCTGGTCCTCCTGGTATTTCTATAAATTATGTTGGTATTATCCTCTGAAATGTTGACATTTTTAGTTTATAGTTTTTATTTCAGCTGAACTACACCTTGTTAAAAGGGTAAAAGTGATTAATAGCTTTTAAATCACCGAAGGTAAACATTCTTAAATATCCTTGTAGATAACTACGTGCCTGGGGATGACTGAGATGGCTTCCACCTACCAGTATTTGAGAATGAATTTATTTCTGTTGTTCAGATTATTTATCTTAGGTTTTTCTTTTTTAATCCTCTTTCACCTTGTCTACCTGTTTATTTTGTATTTTTTATAAATAGAAGAAGGTATATATGTTATAAGTCTATATTTTTCCACATATTTTTATGAACTAAGCATACCCCTGTTGTCAGCACTCAGGTCAAGAAATAACACACGTGAGGGACTCAGAAGCCCTCTCATCACTTGTTCATTTGCAGACAAGATCCTGTCTTATAGACTAGGGCATAAAGACCAGGATAGTTGAAATGTGGGGCACATTGAGTTTTGATGCTGAGATATTGCTTCAGTTATGAACTCATCGTTATACATACCAGACATTTTATGTCACCAGTTTAAATTAGCCCCTAGTGGTGTAGGCAGAATAAGCTCTTCGACGTCCCAGGAGTGAAGTTGACCCCTTTTAGAAAGGCTTCACATGGATGTGGGGTTAGAGCCAAGCTGCTTCTGGGGATAGAGAGCTTGGTTGAGTATTGAGTTATTTACTCTTGGGGGTACAGTAAGGTTGAGTGAAGAGATGGACAAAGGAGGAGGGTAGAGTGGCATGCATTCCAAGAAGGGAAAAGAGAAATAACCTTGCATGTGGCATTTCTGGTTATGTGGAGTCACTATCCCACTTTGTTTGTAGTAGGTGGTTCTTATAAGGGGATAGTCACCATTCAAGTTTGAGAGGGGAGTAGGGGAGTAGTTCAGATTGTTGAGGATCTTGAATTATCAGCTCACGATTCATAGTAAACGGAAACTTGCTGAATATCATTTGTATGTTAGGCACAATACTCAGTGCTTTTTAGTGTGCACTCAGGACAGTTGGTACTGTGGGGGCAGGGATTGGTGGCTCTAAAGACATATAAGCAGCTGGAATACAATGGGGAGACTGGAGGCAGAAGAAGCAGTTAGAAGAGTAGGGTTAATCAGACATGACATGACGGGACCTTGGGTAGGCTTAGTTCTGAAATTTTTAAGTCCAGCTACTTGAAGGTCTTGGACCTATAGAATAGAGACTTCAGATTTTCTTGATGATTTTACATATTATCTAATGTAAGAGTTTAAAATAGTGAGTATTTACTTGGTTAGATAATTCCCAATCACCTACTATAGATCCATTTCTACTAAATTTGATGGCTTGCTCACTCTCTCTGCTTACTTGGCATTAGTTAAATTGGGGCAGCCATTTAATAAATTGTTTCTAATATTTGTATATAACCTATTATTTAGGAGTCTCAGTACTGACTGAAGATTGTGGTTTTACAGTGTTCTCTTCATTTTTCTTAGGAATTTTTTTCTTTTTTACAGCAGCATGCCAGTGTCAAAGCATTGAGTCTAGTTTATAGTTTCTTATCTCATCATTTAGCATCCAAAGCCAGATGTCTTTAAGGAATTACATCTGACCACTTTTTCCTAGTTTTAGTGCTTGCTGGCCATAACAACTATCAAAGGTTTGTCTCAAGCCCCTCTTCCCTTCCATCACCCCTCCAGGAGGTCTTGTTCCTGTCTCATGTTGACATGATGAGTTAATAAAATTAGGTAATGAGAGGATGAATATAGAGATAGGTGGATACGCTGCTTGGTAGATGAGTGGGAATTCTGGAAAATGTATTGAGTGCTAGGGAAATAAGGAAGGAAAGAAGAACAAGTGCAGAAAGTAAATATACATGAAAACACGAAAAGTATGACTTTGGAGTGGTGACTTGAGCTGTGTGTAGCCATAGTTCATTGTTGAAGTCAGGTTCTGAGACTCTTTACCAAGTTGTGCAGGAAGCAATACAGGTTATAAAAAGGACTTTCAAGATCTTTTAACCAACTGGAAGAGTTGCCATGACTTTTCATATCACTTATATGCAGAGTACATCATGAGAAATGCTGGGCTGGAGGAAGCACAAGCTGGAATCAGGATTGCTGGGAGAAATATCAATAACCTCAGATATGCAGATGACACCACCCTTATGGCAGAAAGTGAAGAGGAACTAAAGAGCCTCTTGATAAAAGGGAAAGAGGGGAGTGAAAAAGTTGGCTTAAAACTCAACATTCAGAAAACTAAGATCATGGCATCCGGTCCCATCACTTCATGGCAAATAGATGGAGAAACAGTGGAAACAGTGGCAAACTTTATTTTTTGGGCTCTAAAATCACTGTAGATGGTGACTGCAGCCATAAAATTAAAAGACACTTACTCCTTGGAAGAAAAGTTATGACCAACCTAGACAGCATGGTAAAAAGCAGAGACATTACTTTGTCAACAAATGTCGGTCTAGTCAAGGCTATGGTTTTTCTAGTGGTCATGTATGGATGTGAGAGTTGGACTATAAAGAAAGCTGAGCACTGAAGAATTGATGCTTTTGAACTGTGGTGTTGGAGAAGACTCTTGAGAGTCCCTTGGACTGCAAGGAGATCCAACCAGTCCATCCTAAAAGAAATCAGTCCTGAATGTTCATTGGAAGGATTGATGTTGAAACTGAAACTCCAATACTTTGGCCACCTGATGCGAAGAACTGACTCACTGAAAACGACCCTGATTCTGGGAAAGATTGAGGGCAGGAGGAGAAGGGGACAACAGAAGATGAGACAGTTGGATGGCATCACCGACTCGATGGACATGAGTTTGAGTAAACTCTGGGAATTGGTGATGGACAGGGAGGCCTGGCATGCTGCAGTCCATGGGGTCACAAAGAGTCAGATATCACTGAGCAACTGAACTGAACTTCATATCACCGTGGAATGCGCCTAAGAATCTTAGTTACTACTGCTGTTTGTATACAATATCGTTCCTTGATGCAAGGGAGTTTGTTTATCGGGCAGTCTGAAGAGATGGAACTCTTTGTAGTAGCTTTTATATTAATATTGATCCAAACATGGAGAAGTATCTCTTTTCTTCTGTGTCCATCCAGTCAATTTTTGAAACTCTCAGTGATTTTAGCTGTCCTAAAATTTGGTCTGTTATAAATGGACAGGGCTTTGTGTTCTTTAACAACTAGAGGATAAATCTTTTGATACTGAGTTTGAACATAAATCCACAGACTGTATGATTTCAGTACCTTTAGACCATGAAATTTTTGCACCATGTCTTATTTCCTTGGATACGTTGCAGTGGTCTCCTGGTTTATAGTCTATGGGAACTAAAATAGAATTTATATCCTATTGTTGTGTGAAAATTATATAAATTTTAATTATGTTGAGTTGGTTCATGGTGCTTTTCAGGTCTACTGTATCCTTCTACTTTTCTATATATTCTTTCAATTAATTTTTGAGAGTTTGATATTGAAAGTCCAACCAAAAATCTTATCTACTTAAAAAATAATTACAATATAGAGTGCACCTCTATGGAACTTTCTTCTGTAATTTCCAAGTGTCCTGTAAATGTGGTATTATACTTTCATAATAAAAAAAATAGAGGATAAATCATCAGTTTGATTCTTTTTCATTGAAGATTTTTAAAAATAACTAGATATTAAATAGTGTACACAGCGATTTTTGCATGACTTTTTAGTCTAAATTTTTGATGTGAGTTTAGCTTCTTTAACCTTTTAATCTATTCCTGAATGTATTATTTTTTAATAGATGTGGTGTTTATTTTGGAGTGGGAATGTTAATTACCCCTTTTAAGACAAATCGCTGTCCAAAACACATTAACCATGCCTCCACTAAGAACCGTGGTAACACATTTTCACCTGACAAAAGGGGGTGGGCAGAAAATTAGCTAATGAAATAGTTGTTCCAGACTAGTATATAATTAAGGACTTTGCAAAACCCTTTGGGAAACTAGAAAACTGGAGATGAGTTATAAGTATGTAAATTATCTATTGTTCTGCTAAATATATGTGTAGTGGAAATGAATTTTTTCTCCGGAAAGTATTTAAAACAAGAACAAATCATAATTATATTAGTTCTGCCTAAATATTCTGGCCTACTGAATGCAGAAGATCCTAGAGTTACCTTTTGACTCCGTGCTGCTGCTAAGTCGCTTCAGTCGTGTCCGACCCTGTGCGACTCCATAGACAGCAGCCCACGAGGCTCCTCTGTCCCTGGGATTCTCCAGGCAAGAACACTGGAGTGGCTTGCCATTTCCTTCAATGCATGAAAGAGAAAAGTGAAAGTGAAGTCGCTCAGTCGTGTCCGACTCTTCAAGACCCCATGGACTGCAGCCTACCAGGCTCCTCTGTCCATGGGATTTTCCAGGCAAGAGTACTGGAGTGGGGTGCCATTGCCTTCTCCAATGACTGTGCTAATTGGCATTAAGTACTAGTGTGGGCTGCTTTGTAAGCTGCAGAATTTGAAGGCTGTTGTTGAGTTATTCTTTCAGGTATGAAGGGAGCAAGGCTGATGGTTCATTTTAGCCTTAGGGAAATGAATTATGGATCAATCCCCTAATTCAGTGCTTCTCAAGCTTTCATGCATATACATCACCTGTTGCTTTTCTTTAAATATGGACTTTTATGCAGGAGTTCCGGGGTGCATGTGTGCGTGCTCAGTGGTGTCCGACTTGTTGCGACCCAATGGACCATCATCCACCAGGCTCTTGGGTCCATAGGATTTTCGAGGCAGGAATACTGGAGTAGGTGGCCTTTTCCTTCTCCAGGGGATCTTCCTGACCCAGGGATTGAACCCTCATCTCCTGTGTCTTCTCCATTGCAGGCAAATTCTTTACCAGTGAGCCACTGGAGAAGCCCCAGTTCTGGGATGGGGCCAGATAATTTGTTTTTCTAACATGCTATCAAGTGATGGCAGTGCTGTGTGGACCACACTGTTTTTGAGTAGCAAGACACTAATATCTCTTAAAGTGAGGAATCTTTTTTTTTTTAATTTATTTATTTGGCTGTGTTGGGTCTTAGTTTGCAGCGTGTGTGATCTTTTGTTGCAGTTCACAGTCTCTCTAGTTGTGAAGCATGGACTTGGTTGCTCCATGGCATGTGGGATCTTAGTTCCCGCACCAAGGATTGAACCTGTGCCCCCTGCTTTGCAAGGTGAATTTTTACCCACTGGACTACTAGGGAAGCCCCAGAGAGAATTCATTTTATTCATGGGAAACACATACATGCCCTCGTGTAACATTTCTCTTCTTGAGAGATTGGAAGCTGTTGGAGTCTGTAAAGAACTGTGGTCACTACCCCTGTCTCTTCAATGTCCTCTTCCCCTAATTCTGTGATCCCACCACATTTGTGGAAGGACTGCTGGCTGAGCATCACATGTGACCCAGAATTCAAGTTCTGAGCTTCTCTGTGGGTGGTCAGTGTTGGTAGAAATTAATATGGCCTGTGACAGTGGTTGGCCATTATGGTGATGCCAACATTGAGTCCTGTATCTTTGCTTAACTCACCGCTGGGTGCCAAGCCAGCTATGTCTTAGTGACTTCTGAATATTATCATTCTAGATGCTGCACATCTTTTAAAAATATCCTACATTGATCACTACAGTTTAACGATTCCACACCTTCACATCTCTAAGTCCCTCTAATTTCTCTCCCACTGCAAGACTACAGTTTTATTTGGGCCACCATTTACTACCCCAGGTCACTGTACCATTCTGTTAACTCTTCTTCTAACCCTGTCCTGATTTACTCTTGACATTGTGTTCTTAATGTCCCCACTGTGAATATTGAGTCCAGACTTCTTGGCATGGCATTCAGGGCCTTCCTTGAGTCGGACCATGGAAGCTTTTACATCTTACTTTTGTTCTTTGATGGGATCCCAGTCCTTTCTGCCTCCAGACCTTTGTCCTTAACTTACCCTCTGCCTAAAGATAGTTTTTCTCAACTTTCCTTCCCTGGCTAACTCTGATTTATCTTTCAGTTCTCAATTTTGATGTCAACATTTCTGGGTCTTCCAAGCAAGTATTAGGTATCTCTGTTGTTGCTTCCTGAAAGAGCTGTGTACTTCCCTATGCACAGCTGTACTTTTTTTTTTTTACCCCTGGTAAATACACTTAATGTAAAATATGTCTTAACCATTTTAAGTGTACAATTCAGTGGTATTGAATACATGTAAAATGTTGTGAAACAATTAGCACCACCTATCTTGATTACCCTTGTAAAACTGAAATTCTGTATGTATTAAACAATAACTCCATATTCCCCCCTCCCCGCAGCTCTTGAAAATCACCATTCTTCTGTCTCTGATGCTGAATGCTCTAAGTGTCTCATGTAAGTGAAATCAAACAGTACTTTTGATTGGTTTATTTCACTTCGCATCATGTGTTCAAGGTCCATCCATGTTGTAGCATATGTCAAAATTGCTTTCCTTTTTTAAAATTAAAAAGGAACTTAATTGGAGGATAGTTTCTTTATAATGTTGTGTTGGTTTCTGCTGTACAACATGAATCAGCCATAAATATACATATATCCACTCCTTCTTGAGCCACCTTCCCACTCCACCTCTCTAGGTCATCATAGAGCACCAGGCTGAAAACTCCCTGTGCTGTACAGCACCTTCCCACTGGCTATGTTTTATACATGGTGCTGTACATATTTCAGTGCTACTCTCTCAGTCTGTCCCACCCTTTTCTTCCCCCACTGTCTCCACAAGCCCTTTGTCCGCATCTGCGTTTCTATTCTTGCCCTACAAATAGGTTCATCAATGCTGTATTATTCCATTATTTGTAAATACTTCATCTTGCTTATCCATTCATCTCTCAGTGGACACTTGGATTGCTTCCGTGTTTTAGCTGTTGCGAATAATGCTGCTGTGAACATGAGTCTCTAGGTATCTCTTTAAGACCTTGCTTTGAATTCTTTTGAGTATATACTCAGAAACTGAATTGCTGGCTCATGCAGTAATACTGTTTGTAATTTTTCGGTATAGTGGCTGTACCGTTTTATATTCCCCTCAACCGTGTGTAAGAGTTCCAATTCCTCTGCATCTTTGTCAACACTTATGTTCTCTGTGTGTGTTTTCATAGTAGCTATCCTAACAAGTGTGAGGTGGTATCTCGATGTAATTTTGATTTCCGTTTCCTGAATGACCAGTGACATTGGGCATCTTTTCATGTGTATATCTTTTTTGTAGAAATGTCCATTCAGGTCCTTTACCCACTTTTGAATTAGGTTGTTTGTTTTATCAAAGAGCTTTAGGAGTTCTTTATATATTCTGGATATTGATTCTTTATCAGTAGATGATTTGCAGATCATCTATAGATAGAGATCAATGATTTCTCCCATTCTTTGGGTTGCTTGTTTACGCCTTTGTCTTTTCACACACATACTTTTTCAGATTCTCATGAAGTCCAGTTTGCCCTTTGATTCTTCTGCTGCCTGTACTTTTGGTGTCATGTCCAAGGAATTTTTAAAACCAGAATTGTAAAACTTTTGCCCTGTGTTTTATGGTTTTAGGTTTTATACATTTAGGTCTTTAGTCTCTTTTAAAGTAAATTTTGTATATGGTGTTAGGTAAGGGTCTAACTTCATTCTTTTGCTTGTGGATATCCAGTCTTGCCAGCATCTTTTGTTCCAAAGACTCACAGCTGTATTCTTAGTGTTGGGCAAGTAGAAATATTTATTGAATAAGACTGAGTGAAAAAGTAAAAAGTTAGATATTGTATTTTTATTTTGTCTAAGGCAGAATTTACCATGCTTTTGAGTCTATGGAAATGTTCTGTTTATAAATATCATACAACGTTGATTTGGTAGTAAAGTTTTAATGATGTATGTAGAACAAATGTTGATAAAACAAAATTTATAATTTTATGTTAGTATATAGGCAGTGACCCAAAAGATATGCGATAATAATCATAAGACTGATAACAGATATGTGAGAAGGTATAGAGAGGTTGTGGAAAATGGAAAAAATAAATTTTTTTTTCCCTTTTTGTGGTTTCTTTATTCACATCATGGTCAAATAATGTAAGTATTGCTAACAAATGTTCATATTACAATCTCCTGTTTTCTGAATGTGGCTTTGGTTTGCCTTTTGGGCCAAATGTACCACCCTAAAATGGTTATAATATTATAATTTAGAGCTAGCAAAAGAGAAACTGCATCCATCAATCCATCCATTTACCCACCTATCCATCCACCTCCACTTTGTAAATATTTGTGTGCCTACTCTGGGCAAGGCATTGTGTTAGATGGTGGAGTTGTAAGCAAAATACCTATTATCTTAAAGATAAAATATGTCCAGTAATTAGAAGAACATCTCAAACGTGAGTCTGCTTTGGTGTTCTCAGTACAGTTAATACCTGCATAGTGATTTACTGCTTGAAAAACTCTTTCATGTGCTGTATCTCCTTCTATTCCTATATCACAGATGAAGAAATGGAAGCTGAGAGTGATTACACAAAGTCGCATGCCTTCCCAGGGGAGAAGATAAACTTGGGCCCAGGATAGATTCCCTTTCCCATGCTGATTTCTTGCATGAATGATCTGTACTGCCTCCATGGGCAGTACTATGTGAGGACCTCACAGAACCCTAACACATTTTTGAGATCATCATTTGAAAAATGCTTTTTTTTTTTTTTAATTTATGGCACATGTTCCAATGCTTAGTGATATTTGAGTGTTGTGTACCATGTAATTAAATTTATGTCCATTACATCACCTATTGGGTCTCTCTTTTAAGTATTAAAAACATGGTTTTACCCTTATTTTCTGGGATTTTATTTTTAATTTAGGGGTAAAAAGAGGATGTGTATTTTTTGAAATTTCTTTTTTTTTAAATTTTATTTTATTTTTAAACTGTACAATATTGTATTGGTTCTGCCATATATTGAAATGAATCTGCCACAGGCATACACGTGTTCCCCATCCTGAACCCTCCTCCCTCCTCCCTCCCCATACCATCCCTCCGGGTCGTCCCAGTGCACCAGCCCCAAGCATCCAGTATTGTGCATCGAACCTGGACTGGCGACTTGTTTCATATATGATATTATACATATTTCAATGCCATTCTCCCAAATCATCTCACCCTCTCCCTCTCCCACAGAGTCCAAAAGACTGTTCTATACATCAGTGTCTCTTTTGCTGTCTCGTATACAGGGTTATTGTTACCATCTTTCTAAATACCATATATATGCATTAGTATACTGTATTGGTGTTTTTCTTTCTGACTTACTTCACTCTGTATAATAGGCTCCAGTTTCATCCACCTCATTAGAACTGATTCAAATGTATTCTTTTTAATGGCTGAGTAATACTCCATTGTGTATATGTACCATAGCTTTCTTATCCATTCATCTGCTGATGGGCATCTAGGTTGCTTCCATGTCCTGGCTATTATAAACAGTGCTGCGATGAACACTGGGGTACACGTGTCTCTTTCCCTTCTGGTTTCCTCAGTGTGTATGCCCAGCAGTGGGATTGCTGGATCATAAGGCAGTTCTATTTCCAGTTTTTTAAGGAATCTCCACACTGTTCTCCATAGTGGCTGTACTAGTTTGCATTCCCACCAACAGTGTAAGAGGGTTCCCTTTTCTCCACATCCTCTCCAGCATTTATTACTTTTAGACTTTTGGATTGCAGCCATTCTGACTGGCGTGAAATGGTACCTCATAGTGGTTTTGATTTGCATTTCTCTGATAATGAGTGATGTTGAGCATCTTTTCATGTGTTTGTTAGCCATCTGTATGTCTTCTTTGGAGAAATGTCTATTTAGTTCTTTGGCCCATTTTTTGATTGGGTCATTTATTTTTCTGGAATTGAGCTGTAGGAGTTGCTTGTATATTTTTGAGATTAGTTGTTTGTCCGTTGCTTCATTTGCTATTATTTTCTCCCATTCTGAAGGCTGCCTTTTCACCTTGCTTATAGTTTCCTTTGTTGTGCAGAAGCTTTTAAGTTTAATTAGGTCCCATTTGTTTATTTTTGCTTTTATTTCCAATATTCTGGGAGGTGGGTCATAGAGGATCCTGCTGTGATGTATGTCGGAGAGTGTTTTGCCTATGTTCTCCTCTAGGAGTTTTATAGTTTCTGTTCTTACGTTGAGATCTTTAATCCATTTTGAGTTTATTTTTGTGTATGGTTTAGAAAGTGGTCTAGTTTCATTCTTTTACAAGTGGTTGACCAGTTTTCTCAGCACCACTTGTTAAAGAGATTGTCTTTAATCCATTGTATATTCTTGCCTCCTTTGTCAAAGATAAGGTGTCCATATGTGCGTGGATTTATCTCTGGGCTTTCTATTTTGTTCCATTGATCTATATTTCTGTCTTTGTGCCAGTACCATACTGTCTTGATGACTGTGGCTTTGTAGTAGAGCCTGAAGTCAGGTAGGTTGATTCCTCCAGTTCCATTCTTCTTTCTCAAGATAGCTTTGGCTATTCAAGGTTTTTTGTATTTCCATACAAATTGTGAAATTATTTGTTCTAGCTCTGTGAAGAATACCGTTGGTAGCTTGATAGGGATTGCATTGAATCTATAAATTGCTTTGGGTACTATACTCATTTTCACTATATTGATTCTTCCAATCCATGAACATGGTATATTTCTCCATCTATTAGTGTCCTCTTTGATTTCTTTCACCAGTGTTTTATAGTTTTCTATATATAGGTCTTTAGTTTCTTTAGGTAGATATATTCCTAAGTATTTTATTCTCTTCGTTGCAATGGTGAATGGAATTGTTTCCTTAATTTCTCTTCCTGTTTTCTCATTATTAGTGTATAGGAATGCAAGGGATTTCTGTGTGTTGATTTTATATCCTGCAACTTTACTGTAGTCATTGATTAGTTCTAGTAATTTTCTGGTGGAGTCTTTAGGGTTTTCTATGTAGAGGATCATGTCATCTGCAAATAGTGAGAGTTTTACTTCTTCTTTTCCAATTTGGATTCCTTTTATTTCTTTTTCTGCTCTGCTGTGGCCAAAACTTCCAAAACTATGTTGAATAGTAATGGTGAAAGTGGGCACCCTTGTCTTGTTCCTGTCTTTAGAGGAAATGCTTTCAATTTTTCACCATTGAGGATAATGTTTGTCATATATAGCTTTTATTATGTTGAGGTATGTTCCTTCTATTCCTGCTTTCTGGAGAGTTTTTATCATAAATGGATGTTGAATTTTGTCAAAGGCTTTCTCTGCATCTATTGAGATAATCATATGGTTTTTATTTTTCAATTTGTTAATGTGGTGTATTACATTGACTGATTTGCAGATATTGAAGAATCCTTGCATCCCTGGGATAAAGCCCACTTGGTCATGGTGTATGATCTCTTTAATGTGTTGTTGGATTCTGATTGCTAGAATTTTGTTAAGGATTTTTGCATCTATGTTCATCAGTGATATTGGCCTGTAGTTTTCTTTTCTTGTGGGATCTTTGTCAGGTTTTGGTATTAGGGTGATGGTGGCCTCATAGAATGAGTTTGGAAGTTTACCTTCCTCTGCAATTTTCTGGAAGAGTTTGAGCAAGATAGGTGTTAGCTCTTCTCTAAATTTTTGGTAGAATTCATCTGTGACGCCGTCTGGACCTGGGCTTTTGTTTGCTGGAAGATTTCTGATTACAGTTTCAATTTCTGTGCTTGTGATGGGTCTGTTAAGATTTTCTATTTCTTCCTGGTCCAATTTCGGAAAGTTGTACTTCTCTAAGAATTTGTCCATTTCTTCCATGTTGTCCATTTTATTGGCATATAATTGCTGATAGTAGTCTCTTATGATCCTTTGTATTTCTGTGTTGTCTGTTGTGATCTCTCCATTTTCATTTCTAATTTTATTGATTTGATTTTTCTCCCTTTGTTTCTTGATGAGTCTGGCTAATGGTTTGTCAATTATATTTATCCTTTCAAAGAACCAGCTTTTGGCTTTGTTGATTTTTGCTATGGTCTCTTTTGTTTCTTTTGCATTTATTTCTGCCCTAATTTTTAAGGTTTCTTTCCTTCTACTAACCCTGGGGTTCTTCATTTCTTCCTTTTCTAGTTGCTTTAGGTGTAGAGTTAGGTTATTTATTTGACTTTTTTCTTGTTTCTTGAGATATGCCTGTATTGCTATTAACTTTCCCCTTAGGACTGCTTTTACAGTGTCCCACAGGTTTTGGGTTGTTGTGTTTTCATTTTCGTTTCTATGCAAATTTTGATTTCTTTTTTTGATTTCTTCTGTGATTTGTTGGTTATTCAGCAGCGTGTTGTTCAGCCTCCATATGTTGGAATTTTTAATAGTTTTTCTTCTGTAATTGAGATCTAATCTTACTGCATTGTGGTCAGAAAAGATGCTTGGAATGATTTCAATTTTTTTGAATTTACCAAGGCTAGATTTATGGCCCAGGATGTGATCTATCCTGGAGAAGGTTCCATGTGCGCTTGAGAAAAAGGTGAAATTCATTGTTTTGGGATGAAATGTCCTATAGATATCAATTAGGTCTAACTGGTCTATTGTATCGTTTAACGTTTGTGTTTCCTTGTTAATTTTCTGTTTAGTTGATCTATCCATAGGTGTGAGTGGGGTATTAAAGTCTCCCACTATTATTGTGTTATTGTTAATTTCTCCTTTCATACTTGTTAGCATTTGTCTTACATATTGCGGTGCTCCCGTTTTGGGTGCATATATATTTATAATTGTTATATCTTCTTCTTGGATTGATCCTTTGATCATTATGTGGTGACCGTCTTTGTCTCTTTTCACAGCCTTTGTTTTAAAGTCTATTTTGTCTGATATGAGTATTGCTGCTCCTGCTTTCTTTTGGTCCCTATTTGCATGGAAAATCTTTTTCCAGCCCTTCACTTTCAGTCTGTATGTGTCCCCTGTTTTGAGGTGGGTCTCTTGTAGACAGCATATGTAGGGGTCTTGTTTTGGTATCCATTCAGCCAGTCTTTGTCTTTTGGTTGGGGCATTCAACCCATTTACGTTTAAGGTAATTACTGATAAGTATGATCCCATTGCCATTTACTTTATTGTTTTGGGTTCGAATTTATACACCGTTTTTGTGTTTCCTGTCTAGAGAATATCCTTTAGTATTTGTTGGAGAGCTGGTTTGGTGGTGCTGAATTCTCTCAGCTTTTGCTTGTCTGAGAAGCTTTTGATTTCTCCTTCATATTTGAATGAGATCCTTGCTGGGTACAATAATCTGGGCTGTAGGTTATTTTCTTTCATCACTTTAAGTATGTCTTGCCATTCCCTCCTGGCTTGGAGAGTTTCTATTGAAAGATCAGCTGTTATCCTTATGGGAATTCCCTTGTGTGTTATTTGTTTTTCCCTTGCTGTTTTGAATATTTGTTCTTTGTGTTTGATCTTTGTTAAGTTGAATAATATGTGTCTTGGGGTGTTTCGCCTTGGGTTTATCTTGTTTGGGACTCTGGGTTTCTTGGACTTGGGTGATTATTTCCTTCCCCATTTTATGGAAGTTTTCAACTATTATCTCCTCAAGTATTTTCTCATGGTCTTTCTTTTTGTCTTCTTCTTCTGGGACCCCTATGATTCGAATGTTGTAGCATTTAATATTGTCCTGGAGGTCTCTGAGATTGTCCTCATTTCTTTTAATTCGTTTTTCTTTTTTCCTCTCTGATTCATTTATTTCTACCATTCTATCTTCCAATTCACTAATCCTGTCTTCTGCCTCTGTTACTCTACTATTTGTTGCCTCCAGAGTGCTTTTGATTTCACTTTTTGCATTATTCATTATATATTGATTCTTTTTTATTTCTTCTAGGTCCTTGTTAAACCTTTCTTGCATCTTCTCAATCCTTGTCTCCAGGCTATTAATCTGTGATTGCATTTTGATTTCAAGATTTTGGATCAATTTCACTTTCATTATTCAGAATTCTTTATCAGGTAGATTCCCTATTTCTTCCTCTTTTGTTTGATTTGGTGGGCATTTATCCTTTTCCTTTACCTGCTGGGTATTCCTCTGTCTCTTCATCTTGTTTAAATTGCTGAGTTTGGGGTGTCCTTTCTGTATTCTGGCAGTTTGTGGAGTTCTCTTTATTGTGGCGTTTCCTCGCTGTGTGTGAGTTTGTATAGGTGGCTTGTCAAGGTGTCTTGGTTAGGGAAGCTTGTGTTGGTGTTCTGGTGGGTGGAGCTGTATTTCTTCTCTCTGGAGTGCAGTGAAGTGTCCAGTAATGAGTTATGAGATGTCTATGGGATGAGTTTGGGGTGACTTTGGGCTGCCTGTATCTTGGAGCTCAGGGCTGTGTTCCTGTGTTGCTGGAGAATTTGCTTGGTATGTCTTGCCCTGGAACTTGTCGGTCCCTGTGTGGTGCTTGGTTTCAGTGTAGGTATGGAGGCGTTTGATGAGCTTCTGTCAATTAATGTTCCCTGGAGTTAGCGTTTGGACTTAGCCTCCTGCTTCCAGTTATCGGTCTTATTTTTACAGTAGTTTCAAAACTTCACCTTCTATACAGCACCATTGATAAAACATCTGCGTTAAAGATGAAAAGTTTCTCCACCGTGGCGGCCACCCAGAGAGGTTCACAGCGTTACACGGAGAAGAGAAGAGGGAGGAGGGAGGGAGAGGTGACCCAAATGAGATGAGGTGGAATCAATAGAGGAGAGAGCAGGCTAACCAGTAATCACTTCCTTATGTGCACTCCACAATTGGACCACTCAGGATGTTCACGGAATTATACAGAGAAGAGAAAAAGGAGGAAGGAGACAGAGGTAGCCAGGCGGATAAAAGGGGGAATGAAAAGGAGGGAGACAGATCCAGCCAGTAATCAGTTCCCTACGTGTTCTCCACCATCTGGAACACACAGAAATTCGCAGAATTGCATAGAGTAGAGAGGGGTTAGGGAGGAGACACAGGCGACCTGGTGGAGAAAAAGGAGAGTCCAAAGAGGGAGAGAGCAGTCAAGCCAGTAATCTCGCTCCCTAGTGAAAAATGGGTACTGAAGATTGGGTTCTTAAAGGTACAAAATTGGTAACAAATACATGAAAGCAAAAATTAAAAATGTAGAGTAGAGTTTGGAATTTCAAAAATACTATGTTAAAGAAAAGAAGAAGGAAAAGAAAGAGAAAAAAAAAAAACCAAGTCGCAAAAAATATAAAGAAAATATAGGTACAAAATTGATAACAAATACCAAAAAGCAAAAGTTAAAAAATCTAGATTAGAGTCTGGAATTTCAAAAATACAACGTTAAAAAAAAGAAGAAGAAAAAGAAAAAAAAAAAACACGCAAAAACAAACCAAGTCGCAAAAATTATAAAGAAAATATAGGTACAAAATTGATAACAAATACCAAAAAGCAAAAGTTAAAAATCTAGAGTCTGGAATTTTAAAAATACGATGTTAAAAAAAAAAGAAGAAAAAGAGAGAATAAACAAAAAGAAACCAAGTTGCAAAAATTATGAAGAAAATACAGGTACAAAATTGATAACAAATACCAAAAAGCATAAATTAAAAATCTAGAGTTTGGAATTTCAGATATACAATGTTATATAAAAGAAGAGAGAGAGAGAGAGGGGAAAAAAAAGTCACAAAAATTGTAAAAAAAAAAAAAATAGGTATAAAATTGATAAGAAATACCAAAAAGCTAAAATTAAAAATCTAGAGTAGAGTTTGGAATGTCAAAAATACAATGTTAAAGAAAAGAAGAAAAAAAAACAAGGTCACAAAAATTACAAAAAATGTATATATGAAGTTTGCTTTTTAAAAAAAATAGGGTCTTTTTTTTTTTTGCAAAGTAATAGTAGGTTATAAAAGTGAAAATTAAAGGAATAATAGAGGACTTAAAATTTTTTCAAAAATAAAAAAAAAAAGAATGATCATAAAAATATATCTAGGGCTTTCTCTGGTTTTGTTTTGGGCATTGTGGGGTCAGTTCATTTTCGGCTAGTTCCTTGGTCCGACTTATATTTCTCAAGATCTATAGGCCCCTTCCTATGTATTCAGTTCTAACCACAGCGTTTTAATCTATTGCCTGTAGCTTCCAAAGCGGTCCCCTCTGTTATAGCTTCTTCTATTTGCTGGTCTCTTCAGTGTCTGGTTTCTGCCCTGACACAAAGGGGACGGTGGTGGCCACTTTTTTTCTTTTAGGCTCACTTGTTCAGTCGCGCTGTGGGGAGGGAGGGACGCTGCAAACAAATAACACTGGCGTGTGCTCGCAGTGCCTCAGCCACACCGGGTCTGCCCCCGCTCACGGCGCGTGTAGCCTCCCTGCCCACACTGCTCAGGCTCTAGGTTGCTCCGCCAGGAACCATCCGTGGCCGGCCCTGGGCTGCTTGCACCTCCCAGGTCCAAGCTGCTCAGGTTCAGGCACTCGGGAAGCCCTCAGAGGCGCAGACTCCGTTGGGCCAGCGTTTTGTGCCCTTCCCGGGTCCGAGCAGCTCAGGTGATGAGGTGTTTGGCGAGCGCGATTGCTGCGACTTATCGCCTCCCCATGGCTTGGTTATCTAGGTGTACAACTGGCGCACCTTCTCAGGCGGATGTTGACCGTCCAGACCCCCAAGAAGTTTTAGTTAGCAAAGAAGCCTGCTTACAGTTTTGTAGATAATGTCTCTCTGGAGCTGTGATTGCCCACTTCCGGCTCTGGCTGCCTGTCACCAGACAGGGACGGTCTGCAGCCGGCTATCTCTGTACGGTCCTTTGTTTCGTGCGCAGGCCTGGTGGTGTCTTAGGTTAGGGCTGGCTTCTCCCGTAGTAGATATCCCACAGTCTGGTTTGCTAGCCCAAATTATTTCGCTCAGATAGCGTTCGGGGTATTCAGGCCAGATCCTTATTCTAAGCGATGCAGCCCGCGCCGCGCCTCCCTGCTCAGCCCCTGATTGCTAATGGCGGATGCAGGCGTCTGCGCTGCTTCTCCACTGGGGGAGTTACCGTAGGGCTCGTAATCTGTGGGTTTTAATTGTTTATTTATTTTCCCTCCCTGTTGTGTTGCCCTCTGTGCTTCCAAGGCTCGGCACAGATTCGGCAGTGAGGTTTCCTGGTGTTTGGAAACTTCTCTCTTTTTAAGACTCCCTTCCCGGGACGGAGCTCTGTCCCTCCCTCTTTTGTCTCTTTTTTTGTCTTATATATATTTTTCCTACCTCCTTTCGAAGACATGGGTTGCTTTTCTGGGTGCCTGATGTCCTCTGCCGGCATTCAGAAGTTGTTTTGTGGAATTTACTGGGCGTTTAAATGTTCTTTTGAATTTGTGGGGGAGAAAGTGTTCTCCCCGTCCTACTCCTCCACCATCTTAGCTCCTCCCCCTGAAATTTCTTTTGATTGTTTTCGCCTCCTATAATTTCTTTGTTATACTGATAAAATACAAAGGATGAAGTTCTTACAGCTAGAAAGAACTTTATTGAAGGATATGTATTATTGGAATTCTAGCATATAAATTAAATATAGTTTTCATAGTTCACTTCAAATTAGTTTTGTATCTGTTTGTACAGAAAGTCTTCATTTAGGCAATGGTCATTTATCAGTTGAAGGTATCATTTGATAGAAATGAATGTATCTATGCCCTAAAGTTCAGATGGTAAAGCATCTGCCTGCAATGTGGGAAATTGCGTTTTGCAATCCTGGGTTCAATCTCTGTGTTGGGAAGATCCCTGGAGAAGGGAATGGCTATCCACTCCAGTATTCTTGCCTGGAGTATTCCATGGACAGAGGAGCCTGGCGGGCTACCGTGCATGGGGTTGCAAAGAGTTGGACACACCTGAGCGACTAACACTTTCACCTTCACTTTCTTTCATGGTTTGTTATATGTCATATGCTATAGGAACATAAGGTGGTATTATCATCTTCAACTTGGACAGCGAGTGAGAGGGAGCAGTCTATTGTTACCAGTATGTGTGTCCCAGAGAGTGTGCAATGAGCCTCAAGTTCTTTATCAGGACAACTACTCTTGCCCTCATTCTGGGATTATTTACTCTTGGATTTGAAAGACTGTCAGATTTTAGTTAGGTTCCTCTAAGCCTGTTCTTGACTAGGCCTTGACCTTGGGCATCTGTGTTCCTCTTTACTGAGTCCAGTTTTAGCAATAATCCTAAGTGAGTTTAATAGGGTATGTGATCACTGTTAATAATTGATTTCTAAATGTATACTTGGTTTCATTTAATGTGTTTTTGTCTTCTCAGTAATTATGCAATTATGATGTAGGTGGTGGTGATGTAGATATTGGTGCCGATGCGGTGGTATTGGTGGGGATGATGTAGGTGGTGGTGGCATAGTGGGGGCATTCTTTACGTAAGGTTTCTTTTGTTCTAAGCTCTGTGATGATCTCATTTTCCCTATAATGTTCTGTCGTGTTTTACTGCCTGGTGCCTAGTGGCGAGGATTGGGCTTGAACTTGAATCAGTCTGGCACCAAAGTCCACCAGAATGTGCTTCCCACACTCTTTTCATTCTCCCATGTGTGAATTCTATACGTTTTCACAGAACTGTGACACTAGCCATGGGTTCTCTGTCTGTGGGGTGAGAAGGAGGTGGTCAAACAGGTGTCAGTGATTCTTCTCACTTACCTTCGCATATTTTAATATTCAGTACTTCATATAGAAGACCAAAAGCCCTTTCTGAAGCACCGTTCATAGCGAGTGTTGGGACCATCTTGTATAGGCAGTTTTCTTTGGCTGGAGCTATCTCGAGTGGCTGCATGAAGAGAGAAGTGTAATCGAAATCAGATAAACCTCCCAGTAGGTTAGTACATAGATAAATCATCGTCCTTCTTACTCTCAGGCTGTGCCTCTGCATTGCTCATAAGGGATTGTACAATCAACTAGAAAATGTATAAATGTTTATCTAAAATACCATAACCGGAATGCTCAAGCCTTATTGCCACTTTATTGAGGTTTGGTTTTCCTGCTACAGAGCTACCATTTTGATGGCCTATAAATGCCAGAATTTTAGCAGTCTTTGGTTTCCTTTCACCAAATTAATTTCCCATGTAGAACCTGCCTGCCGCACACGGGACGGGAAAGATGCGTGTCGTGTGTGTGCTCAGCGCCGTGCTCACCCCGTCTTCCCGAAGCCCTCCTACGGGATTGTCACCAGTTCTGAGAGGCAGGAGGTGCTGGAGGCTTCATTTCTTTGTTTGTGTTCAAAATGTTTCCAGAAATGGCCAGAGGAGTTTGACTGGCTTTGGCTTTTCTGAGCCATTACTACCTTTCAAGATCACTAGCTCAGCATGTTGGGTGCGGCTTCCTTCCACCCTCATCCTGACCCCTTGTTCCACTTCTCTTACTGTGGAACATATCTATTACCAACTAGCCTTGTTCAGCCTTATTCATTTGGCAGCTGTGGTCATTCAATTAATTCCTTCTTTCTGTTCTCTATGTTTTAATTACCCCAGGGATCTGATATTCTGAAGAATGTTACTTTTGGCCAGCTTGATGAGTGCTGGAAATTCTTGGCTCTTCATAGCTCTGGGTTAGTTAGTTTTGCAGGGCTGGGGAAGGGAATTCAGGGTAAGAACTAGAAAATTATTGGACCTTACTTGCTGGGAAACCTGATGTCAGTTAACATTTTAAAAGAATTTTGCATTTTCCTTGTTCTTTATCGTTTTTAATTAGTCTATCTGAGTGATATTCTTAAGAGAACATTCAGAATTATTTCCTGTGTTTTACAACTACAGACATTAGAGGCTCAGCATATGAATTTGCAGGGAGTCTCTTTTTGGGGCTAAGAAATGAAATGCTGTTTTACCTGGGCTTGCCTGCTTATCACCTTCTCATTTCTTCCTTACCTCCAGACAGCTCATCCTGCTGAGCCAATATGCAGTAAGCGTGCTTTTGAAATGGTTTTATGTTCATGAGCAGTACATAGCCTGCTGGAATCTTCATAATGTGTTTGGCGTGGGTTTCAAGGTAGCCCAAAATCTTCGTATCAGGACTTATATCTTACAGGGTATCAGAGGAGGCAAGGAAGGCATTGTATTAGAGAAAAAAACCCTTATATTAGGGAAACTAGAGTTTGACATAGCTTTGTCTGAAACACATGAAGAGTGATGAGTATATGTCTGTACATGTGTGAATTTCTTCTTTGCATGTGGCTCTCTACATGTTTCACATTATGCATATGTGGGCATCTGTCACTGTCTTGCTTTATATTTTGTTTTTGAATAAGTACATCAAAAGTCCCCAAAAGATGGTAGTAAAATTTATTGTTTGAAACAGACATTAGCATCTATAGACCTAGACCATTTGAATCAAGCTAGGTCAACATCTCACATCTTATTTTACTAAAGTTTAGGACCAGTACTACATTGAAAGGGGCTGTGATGTTAAGAGGCTGAAGTTACAAATACTGGCTGTCTTTGGGTCAGTTAACTATGTTTTATTTTTTTGGATGTTGATTATAAATTACATATCCATGTAAATAAGTTGTGGTCAGCCATCTTAAGATATCTATCTTTTATATTAAAAGGAACTTGGCAAAAGAATGTGTGCATATTAGTGTAAAATCATATCCTATCCTCTTTCATTAAAAACAAAAAACAGTTAAACTTCATGCCTTACATCTGTAAAGTCATTTTTGGATACAGAGGAAGGAGCCTTAAATAGTTGATTCAGTATTAACCAAATACAAGGAATTTGAAGCATCTTTCTACCACCTATAGATGGTAGATCCTCATTGAATCACTTTACCTGTTAAAGCATTATCTCTAAGAGTTTATTATGTCATTAGAAATAAACTTGAGAATTATTATCATTAAATAGAAACTTTCTTAGTTATTTATGCATTTTAAAGACATTCCCTGCCCCCTTTCCCATGCTTGTCTTGACCGCTGCCAGTGCATTTAGCACATCCTTACACTTGCAGAATTATAAGTAGATCTTATCACAGATTGTGTATCTGTAGATTTAATGTCTTCAGGACTCAGCATCAGCAAAAGCGGAACAAGTTCTTGGTCTTTACATTTCATTTAAACATGAATTGACATTGTCAAAGTCATTTGAACAAAAATCCCAACATCAAATATCTTAGTGAAGGCACCTGAAGGGGCAAATTATGACCAGATTATGAGCAACTAATCTTCAAGTTCGCGAAGGCGTGCTGGCTTAGGAAAAGCTGTGTGCCGGTGTCAAGTGGGCCATGATAGTTTGTTTGGAATGCGTGCTGTGGCGTTTATGCTGAAATACTCGGATGTGCGTTCTCACCTGCTGTCGTCTTCAGCTCTCTGAAAGTCAGAGTAAATCATGATAACAGAACACTTTTTTGCCCTTCATGTTGAGTTGCAAGTTTTTTGTTCCCCTCTAATACTACAGTTTACTTCTATGTATGGCCTTTGAAAGGAAGAGGTAGGACCCCAAATCTTAAATTGAATCATTAGATAATAATTGCCTTTCACTGAGCTTGTTTGTAGGGCGTGTTGCTTTTGACGTTGTTACTTGGCTGTTGGCCAAAGTTAGTTCTGCTCTGCAGTGGGCAGTCTTAACTGTAGCCCTTGTGAGACCTTCTAGGCTATGCCGTATTTCTGACTTTGCACTTGCTGAGTACCTGAGTTTTCAGCTCTTTTGGGTCAACAGTTGGTGGGCTGGCATTATCTGATTAAAAAAAAGTGGCATGTTGTCATGGGGCATTTGGAGGATGAGACATGTTTTTGTTGAAATATATTTGAATAGTTTAATATTCCCATCTTTATTTGGGGATAAGTCTAATTCTTTTTCTTTACAGTATTGTTAGTTTCTACCATACAGCAAAATGAACCAGCCATCCACATACATATTTCCCTTCCCCTTTGGACTTCCTTCCCATTCAGGTCACCACATTGAATTAAGTAGAATATCCTGTGCTATACAGTAGGTCCTCATTAGTCATCTTTTTATACATAGAATCAATAGTGTATATGTGCTAATCCCAATTTCCCAATTCCTTGCACCCACCCTTCCATCTCCTTGGCATCTATATATATTTGTTCTCTGCGTCTGTGTGTCTATTTATGCTTTGCAAATAAGATCTTACATATTCAGGTACAAGGTTTCTTAGCATCTACAGGTAGCCCAATTCTGCAACCTCATGGTTATGTGTTCACCCGAAACAACATGTAGAATCAAATAGCCTCTTAATTAAAGCACAGTTTGGTCAGAAGCCTAATTTATATGACAACAGCAATCATAAGAAAAAAAGCAATTATGAAGGACATTTTCCCCTAAATAAACTCCCAAGTTTTGTTTAAATTTAAGGGCAGAGATCAATTTTGAGGGTTTCTTTTTTCCCCATGAACATAGAACTCGAAGTTTATAGTCATTCTGTTGTCTTTCTCAAAACACTTGTTTGATGGCAACGTACTAGGCAAGCACCCTGCCTCTTTCTTAGAGGTGCTGAAGGCATTGTTGGTGCTCAGTTCATGTTTAATAACATTAGTCAGGGTTGAAATGTGGCTGGCACACCAGGGTTAATGCCAGCATTCTTAGGAGAAGGGTGATTGGCATTTTAATCAGTGCAAATGTTCAGAACCTTTGTCTGAATGACTGTATTTCCAGCTCTTCAGGTTTCCCTGTTCTGTGGTTCAGCACCGATTCGGAGGGGACAGCTCCATCTACTGAAGGCCCATTTCAGAATGACTCCTTCCATTGAGTTCAGTGATTTTCCTTCTGCGCAGCTTGTTGAGTTTCCTTTGGATTTACAAGCTTCGGTGGAGGTTATGCTGAAACTAATAATTTGGTCATTTCAAAACCAGATTCCTTGTCATTTTGCTTAGCACTTACATCCAAAGGAGTTATCAGAGAGCATTCTTAATATACTCTATTTAATAGTCATGTTTTATTGGGACCTAGGTAGATGGTAAAACTGCCCTTAGGAAAATGTTGCTGTAGATAGTCTTTCTTTAGTCATCCCTAGCTTGGATCTCCTTCCATACCCTCACGTTGGCATTTTATTCTTGATGCCATGGATACTTGAGAAGTGACACTTTGGTGTCACATTGAAGCTTGACTTTGTTTAGCCGCTTTGGCTGCCTCTGGGATATTGTACAAGTGAAGTGATTTTTGTAAACCTCAGTTTCCTCATAGGGACTTGTGGGCCGTGCTTACTGAGTTTGGACTTTGTTGGAAGGACAGTGGAGCTTGTGAAGTTTTGAACATGGGACTGTTCATAATTGTAGTGCAGGTGAGACTAAGTATGTCAGTGCCCAGGACTCGAGCTATGGAGCCCCTTCAGAGGCTGCCAGTGCTGCCAAGGGCTGCATGACCCAAGATGCCTTTTCTAGAGTTGGCTTACATTGTCTGAGCAGTGAGAGAGCAGAAAGGCCAGGCCATCTCAGCCAGGCTCTGGGTGACTCTGGAGGGCCATCTTAGCCCCATGGCTCCACCTAGTGTCAGCTGGCGCATCGCTTGGCCTTTATTGGGGCCTAACATCTCTCTTTCTCAGCTCCATCTGGCTTTTATTACTTCTCTGAGAAAGGAAGCTGGGTGTTAATCTCAAGAGTCCTCTTGGTAAACATTCTGTACGCCAAACTCTGTCTCAGAGTTGTGTTTTCTGGGCATCCCGGTTTGGGAGTTTGGAAGATACAGATTAAATTACAGATTTTGGATGGTTTCCTGTAGTTACAAGGGGTCACCAAGATGATTTGAGCCCAAAAGTAGTATGCTGAAAGCAGTGTATGAGGATGTTTGATCTGACTTCCATATGGATCACACAGGGGAGAGTCTGGAGTAATAATTTTGAGATTGAATAAAGCAAGAGTTAATACGTACTAATGAAACAGGGGAAGAGAAATGGAGTTTTGCCACTTACCAGCTGTGTGGCCTTGAGAAATTCCTTAGTCTCTTTAAGCCTTAGATTTATGCTCTGTAAAGTGAAGGAATTAATATAGATATCATAAAGCTATTGAGAGGATTAAATGAGTTAATGTCAGGCCCATATTTTGATGCTTAGTAAGTGGTACTTCCTGTGAATAGATTTGTTAATCACCATCACATCACTGCGTGTCATGTACACAGACACACACCCCTTCCACACCCCTTCTCCTGAACACATAGTTGTCTTTTGGCTAGAAACCTTTCAGCTTTGCCTTTCGTGAATTCAAAGAATTGTGGGGTAGTCAAGAGCTTCTCCTTTGTTGCGGTGCTTCCCTCTCACTTTCTGCCCTTTATCTTCCCACAGTGCACGCAGCGGTCCAGAGCATATTATGTTCTTCATGCTTCTTTGCTCGTGTATGTGCTTTTTACTCTTGCTGATGTGCCCTGGTGATGCTCTGGTCCATCTGGATTTATCCTAGGGTAAATCTGGTAAACTTTCAGAGTTTCTGCCTGGATAACCTACTCCTTGAAAAATCGACTTCCTAGTCTGTGTACGGTATACATTTCTGTTTCTTAGCCTCAGGACTCTGTGTGGTAATTTTGTGTTTTCTTAACCATCTTCGTTATCACCTTCTTGGACCCAGTTCCATCACTTCATGGCAAATAAATGGGGAAACAATGGAAACAGTGACAGACTTTATTTTCTTGGTCTCCAAAATCACTGCAGATGGTGATTGCAGTCATGAAATTAAAAGACACTTGCTCCTTGGAAGAAAAGCTATGACCAACCTAGACAGCATATTAAAAAGCAGAGACATTACTTTGCCAACAAAGGTCCATCTAGTCAAAGCTGTGGTTTTTCCAGTAGTAATGTGTGGTTGTGAGAGTTGGACTGGCAAAGAAAACTGAATTGATGCTTTTGAACTCTGGTGTTGAAGAAGCCTCTCCAGAGTTCCTTGGACTGCAAGGAGATCCAACCAGTCCATCCTAAAGGAAATCAGTCCTGAATATTCATTAGAAGGAGTAATGCTGAAGTTGAAACTCCAATACTTTGGCCACCTGATGTGAAGAACTGACTCCTTGGAAAAGACCTTGATGCTGGGAAAGAGTGAAGGCAGGAGGACGACAGAGGATGAGATGGTTGGATGGCATCACCAACTCAATGGACATGAGTTTGGGTAGGCTCCAGGAGTTGGTGATGCACAGGGAGGCCTGGCATGCTGCAGTCCATGGAGTTGCAGAGAGTCGGACATGACAGCAACTGAACTGAACCCAGCGCCCATGTTTTGCTTATGTTTTGCCTCTCATCAATCCGAATAGTATTTATGACACATCACTCACTTGCTCATTTGTGTCCTGCTCTTTGTGACCCTATGAATTGTAGCCCACCACACTCCTCTGTCCGTGGGATTTTCCAGGCAGTAATACTGGAGTGGGTTGCCATTTCCTGTGGCATGTCAGAGGCACTCAGTAAATGTTCACTGAAAGTAGGTTGATGAAAGATTCTGGGTGGTACCAACTGTGGTCAGATTCTCATGAGGTTGAGTCAGCTTGGCTGTAGCCCTGACAGGTTCCCAGAATCTGGGTTCCGCACAGTGCCGGGGTGCTTGTGCTCTGTGTTGCAGCAGCACTTGCTTTGGCAACTCACAGGTCTGCTTTGCAGGTCAGTGACTTGCAACTCAGAATCTTGGGTTAGTAGAAGCCCTGAAACCTTATCAGCTGTACCTTGTGACTTCAAGATGTCTTGTCAGCTGATGGCTTTCTTGTCCTGAGAGGTCTGAAATGAGAACAAGTCTGCTTTCATTCTCTGATGAGGAAATGTCTTTGGATTAGCTTTGTAAAAAGTTCTCCTTTGATTTAGCTTGTTTTCTCGGATTTATAATCTTAGCCCCTCACAGACTTACACATTCTTTACTTTTTGGTCAGTTTGGGAGAGAGAATTTTTAAGCTATAATTGTAAGAAAATGAGTAAAATTGGCTTCAATAAGTCATTATTATAGTATTTACTAATTACCAACCAAATATCCTACAAGTTGACTACAGTATTTTGAGTCTAAATAATAAAGTAGATGCTAAAAGAAATTGGAAAGTGAGAAAGAGAGGCTAATATTTTTTTATCTTAGAATATGTTTATCCTAAGATAAGTATGTTTATTTTAATATTAAATAACAGTCAGCATCTAAGATAAAATGTCCAGAAAGTGAAAGTGAAGTCACTCAGTTGTGTCCGACTCTGTGCAACCCCATGAACTGTAGCCTACCAGCTCCTCTGTCCTTGGGATTGTCCAGGCGAGAGTACTGGAGTGGGGTGCCATTGCCTTCTCCAGGAGATCTTCCCTGACCCAGGGATTGAACCTGGGTCTCCCACATTATAGGCAGACGCTTTACCATCTGAGAAATGTCCAGAGGCAGTAGTAATTTAAGACATAGTTGAGAAAAGCAATATAACTTTCACCCCAGCTCTTTTTGGGGAGGGTTGCAGTTTCAAACATTGAAAAATCCTGAAAGAGTCATATAATAAAAACTAATATATCCTTCACCTAGATTTGCCACTTCTTAACATTTCCCAATATTTAATTTCTGTCCCTCTGTGAATGTATACATATTATGTTGTATGTATATACATATCTGTACAAAACAATAGAAATACTTATGTATTTATAATACACATGACATAGCACATACTAGGACCCTTTGCTGCTGCTGCTGCTAAGTCACTTCAGTCGTGTCTGACCCTGTGCGACCCCATAGATGGCAGCCCACCAGGCTCCCCCTCCCTGGGATTCTCCAGGCAAGAACACTGGAGTGGGTTGCCATTTCCTTCTCCAATGCATGAAAGTGAAAAGTATCCAGCTCTTAGCAACCCTATGGACTGCAGCCTACCAGGTTCTTCCATCCATGGGATTTTCCAGGCAAGAGTACTGGAGTGGGGTGCCATTGCCTTCTCCGATTAGGACCCTTTACTCCTAAATATTTTAGCCTATATCTTCTTACAGTAGGAGCACTTTTTTACATAGCTTTAGTATCATTTTCACATGCAACTTAATACTGATGTTATTATGAATACAGTCATATTATTTAATATGCAGTCCATATTCAAATTTCACTGATTATCCTACGATATTTTTTACTTTTTGCTTTTAGGAATAATTTGGGATCCACACAAGGGTTGTTTATTACAGTTTGGTTTGTCCTGCTTATTTAACTTCCTTTAGTCTAGAATAGTCCTTTCACCTTTCTTGTTTTTACAAGATATTTTTGAAGAAGTCCAGTCTATGTGTTTTGTAAGAATATTCCACATCTGGATTTGTCTAAATAATTCTTCCTGATTAGATTCAGTTTGGCAAATTTTGGCAAGAATACTGTAGAGGACATGTATATTTTCCATTATGTCATTGCAGGAAGTATATTTATTATGTTATTGGTGATGCTGAGTTTGATCTCTTAAGTATTTCTTCCAGTTGTCTGTTTTGAGACGTATCTCCTTCATAATTAGTAAGCTATCTATAGAGTGGTACTTACAGACTATTTGCTTAACCTCTTACTAGTCTGTTACCAAATTGTTGTTGATTTTTGCCTGAATCAGTTATTACATTGATGATTATAAAATGACAATAGAGATTTGAAAGTAATTTATCAGTTAATGATTAGCGGAGGTAAGAATGGATTTGATAGATAATAAATAAACCTAGAGCTGTTGGCTATTGATTTGGACAAAATTAAAATTAAATGTCCGCCTCCTACTGTATAGAAAAATGAGTTATGGGTCTAAATGTGAAAAGCCAAACTCTAAAACTTTGTTAGGGGTAAACCACAATGCATATTTTCATGACATTGTGATTGGGAAGAATAAGATACACAAGCCCTAAGAGAAAAGACTGACGTTAAATTAACATAAAAATCTTCATTCTAATAAAAAGCATTAAAACAAGATGAAAAGGCAGATGATAGACTAGGAGTATTACGTTTGCAACTCTTCTTTGTGATCACAGTTAAGCATTCAGAGTTCAGAAAAAAGTCCTCAAATCAATAAGGAAAAGACAAACTACTCAGTAGAAAATGGGCAAAGGATATGACTAAGCACTTCGTAGAGGAAGAAGGCTGAATGGTCAATTTATCTAAGATGCTCAACATTGCTAATAATCAGGGAAATGAAAAGTAAGACCCTGGTGAGATTCCATTTTACACCTATTGATTGGCAAAACCTAATAAGTTTGCTAACACCAAGTGCTGGCAAGGATGAGAAGAAAACAGGAGCTCTTGTACATGACTGATGGGAATAAATTGCTGTTTGATTTTTAGTGATCAATCTGAAAACACCTGGTACAGTTGAAAATGTGCATATTTCACAACTCAGTTCAGTTCAGTTGCTCAGTCGTGTCTGACTCTTTGCAACCCCATGGACTGCAGCACGCCAGGCTTCCTTGTCCATCACCAACTCCTGGAGCTTACTTAAACTCATGTTCATCAAATCGGTGATGCCATCCAACTATCTCATCCTCTGTTGTCCCCTTGTCTTCCTGCCTTCAATCTTTCCAGCATCAGGGTCTTTTCCAATGAGTCAGTTCTTCATATCAGGTGGCCAAAGTATTGGAGTTTCAGCTTCAGCATCAGTCCTTCCAATGATTTCCTTTAGGATGGACTGGTTGGATCTCCTTGCAGTCCAAGGGACTCTCAAGAGTCTTCTCCAACACCACAGTTCAAAAGCATCAATTCTTTGGCGCTCAACCTTCTTTATGGTCCAACTCTAACATCCATACATGACTACTGGAAAAACCATAGCTTTGACTAGATGGATCTTTGTTGGCAAAGTAATGTCTCTGCTTTTTAATATGCTATCTAGGTTGGTCATAGCTTTTCTTCCAAGAAGCAAGCGCCTTTCTTTTTTGAGCAAGCATCTTTTAATGTCATGGCTGCAGTCACTGTCTGCAGTGATTTTGGAGCCCTCCAAAATAAAGTCTCTTACTATTTCCATTGTGGGAGACTGATCTGATAGAGTGCCTGAAGAACTATGGACAGAGGTTTGTGACATTGTACAGGAGGCAGTGAGCAAAACCACCCCCAAGAAAAAGAAATGCAAAAAAGGCAAAATGGTTGTCTGAGGAGGCCTTACAAATAGCTGCGAAAGGCAAAGGAGAAAAGGAAAGATATTCCCATTTTGGGGGAAGAAAATGGCAACCCACTCCAGTATTCTTGCCTGGAGAATCCCATGAACAGAGGAGCCTGGTGGGCTACTACTGTTCATGGGGTCACAAAGAGTCAGACGCGACTGAGTGACTACGTACCCATTTGAATGTAGAGTTCCAAAGAATAGAAAGGAGAGATAAGAAAGCCTTCCTCAGTGATCAAAGCAAAGAAATAGAGGGAAAAAATAGACTGGGAAAGACTAGAGATCTCTTCAAGAAAATTAGAGATACCAAGGGAACATTCCATGCAAAGATAGGCACAATAAAGGACAGAAATGGTATGGACCTAACAGAAGCAGAAGATATTGAGAAGAGGTGGCAAGAATACACAGAAGAACTGTACAAAAAGGATCTTCATGACCTAGATAATCACGATGGTGTGATCACTCACCTAGAGCCAGACATCCTGGAATGCAAAGTCAAGTGGGCCTTAGGAAGCATCACCATGAACGAAGCTAGTGGAGGTGATGAAATTCCAGTTGAGCTATTTCAGATCCTTAAAGATGATGCTGTAAAAGTGCTGCGCTCAATATGCCAGCAAGTTTGGAAAACTCAGCAGTGACCACAGCACTGGAAAAGGTCAGTTTTCATTCCAGTCCCAAAGAAAGGCAATGCCAAAGTATGCTCAAACTCCTGCAAATTTCACAACTCAACCATTGTAAATTCTTTTAGGGTTCAGAAAGTTGTCACACGTGTAAAACCAGGAGGCATGTACAAAGATGTTCATTGTAGTATTACTTCAAATAGAAAAAAAATAGAAGAGTTAGTGAATATAGTGTAATTTATCTCCCCATGCACTGGAACAGTTAAGGTAAACTAGTTATTCTAAATAAACATAGTACTAAGTGAATAATCTGTAAGAGATTATATGTGTAAATTAATTTATAAATGGATATATGTAATATAATTATAACCTAATACATATATACCATATTTATATGTATAAAGATAAACCAGCCTCATTAAGATCCAATCCAGATATCATACAGTTCACCTCTACTAAGTGTACAGTATTCAGTGGCTTTTAGTATATTCAGAGTTGTGCATCTATCATTGCAGTCAATTTTAAAACATTTTCTTCACTCCTAAACCCTTCACTGCCAGCCCCACCCCACGTCTCCCATCTTCTCTAGTCCTGGGCAACTGTTAATAATCTGCTTTCTGTTCTTATAGATTTGTGTATTCTGGATATTTCAGGTAAATGAATTCACATGATATGTGTTTCTTTGTGACTTGCCTGTTTCAGATAGATCATGTTTTCAAGGTTCATTCCTGATGTAGTGTGTTATCAGTCCTTCATTTCTTTTTATTGCCAAATACTATCCCATTGTATGGATATGCCACCTTTTATTTATCCATTCATGAATTGATGGGTGTGTGGGTTATTTCCACTCTGTGACTATTTAGAATGTTGCTATTAACATTGCGTACAAATTTTTGTATGGACATGTGTTTTCATTTCTCTTGAGGTACATACCTAGGAGTGGAATTGCCAGACTACATAGTGACTAAACTCCATTTGAACCTCCAAACTGTTTCCCAAAATGGCTACATCCTTTTACATTCTCCCCAGCAGCATATGCTGGCAGCACTTTCTGCTTATACTTGTTGACACTTGTTACTCTCTGTCTTTATTATAAACATTCCAGTGAAGCAGCGTCTCATCGTGGTTTTGACATATTTTCTTGATAACTAATGATGTTGTTCATTTTTTACATGTGTTTATTGATTATATATACATCTATAAAGCATAGAGAATATTACTATGTATTGTTTCTCAATGCTTATATGTATAGTCAAAGTGTAAAAATGGGAAGAGATGGGAGAATGGAAAACTATAGCTATATTTGTATCATTTTACATCTTAAATAATGAAAGAAAGACATGACATAAGTAAATATTAGCATTTGTTAAATCATGGTGGTAGATACATAGTTATCTGTTAAATTTATATTTATTTTTGTGTATATGTATATAAAACCCTATATCTCTCTATATTTATATGTAAAGGCAACCATAGAAAAATGATAGTTGATGTGAGAGTAGACAATTTTTCTGAGGAAGAATAAGAAAATGGAAATCCCAGGAATGCTTTGGTGTGTTTTGGTGAGATAGGAGAAACAGAGATAAAAACTGATCCAAAAGGTTTAAGTTGTCAAATGATGTATTAGTACAGAAACCATGTAGGGGTTGTCAGCAATGTCACATGTTGCCGAAAGGAAGAGAATGTGGTCTTGTTAAATAAAAACAGCGAGACCTTTTATTTGGTAATCAGTTCATTAATGTTTTCCAAGGATGGAGTTTTTTTATTTTAGAAGTGAAAGTTCAAATTTAAAGTGTAGTGGGGAAACAGTATATGGTATGTGAGCTTGATTAAGACACAGTAAGAAGGTTGTCAGTGAATTGAAGGAGTGCAGCAAGGCAGGAGCTTAAAAGGAAAGATGGATCAAACAACTTGAGCCTGTGCATCAGGCTTGTACAGTACTTGACCATCATTTGTGGGAACAGCTTAGAATTTCTAAGTGCCACAACAGCAGTGCTGTTCTGATTTAGAAATTCAGGACTGAATGCTACTTTATTCACATCTTCTCTCCTTCCTCCCTCGTTAAAAACATGATGTTATTTGCCTATGTGGCTCTTTCTAGCTCAGGATCCTTTGGGTGAGGGAATGATGGGTTATCTGTCTTTGTACCTCTGCCAACCACAGTATTTTGCATGTGTTAGATGCATGAATGATATACCTTAACTTAAAAAGAACAACTTTTTCGACATGGAGACACTTAATGGGAAAACCATCAAAGTGATGGAACGACTGATGAATGTGTATACAGAGTGCAAACAAAACACTTAACTTGTGGTCCGTAAATGTCAGTATTCCCTCATGGCGCCTTCCCCTCCTGGACATTGGAGAGGAAAAATTAAGGAAAACCAATCAAGAAGACTCAGAAAGGTTGGCAGAGATCAGTTTGGGATGGAGGGAGGGAGCAGAAGGCAGTGTTGGAGGGAGAGGAGAAATGATGACAGGTTGCGTAGTCGGTGACCTCCATGGGGTGAAGTCAGGTCCTGCGCTGATGGAGGAAGCAATGTGGGTATTGAAGGGAGTGAAGAGCCTTTGGAGTATCTTTGTGTGAGTGAAGAAATAAAAGGCCAATGGCTAAATGCATTGTATGGTAACATTGAGAGTTCACTTGAATTTAGATATTAATAGTCTGAATGAAAACATCTTTGTGAATATGCGATTTTAATGCCTTGGAAGCTGGAGTTGAGGAAAAGCATACACAATACGTAATATCAGGGGGATTCGCAGGGCTGCAAAGGAAAGATTTGGTGGAGATACAGGCATTTCATTTTAAATATTTGAACAGGCCCCATATCAATAAGTAATTCTTTTAATTCTATTTTATTAGAAGACTAAACTGAGGCTAAAGAGTTGGAGTAAGATTCCTGCTCAGTGAAAAAGCAAAAACTTACCAATAATGGGAGCTATCTGATATTGGAATATTCTATTTTGAGAGATGGGCGTTTCCCACCATGGGGAAGGATTCAGAGAGAGGGTGAGATTTGAAGATGGAAGATCTGATGGCATGTCAGCTGAAAACTGTTAAAAAGGTTTTATGATCAAAAGGTTGGTGGGGTAAGAAGATCTAGTTTGTAGTTAAGAGCAGAAAAAAAAATTTAGTGACTGTGAGGCCAGTCCAGTAGATTGGACATCCATTGTAGCCAGAAAAGAGCCAAAGATCTAAGACAGCCGGGGACCATCCATGCCATAGTTGCAAGCTTTTTTCTGCCTCCTTACTCTTAACATTATCAATATAGTCTTACCAGTTATGGCTTCATTACTTGCAGTCTTGCTCAACCAGCCTATCTCATCAGGGCATTTAGGCTGCATGTGCTTTCACTCTCATTTAAAATTTCATTTTAGAGTGAATTAACTTCTTTGAAATATGAACCAAGGAGTTTTAAATTTGTTGCTGGATTTCACATGGGATACCCAAACATTTTAAATACATTTCCAGTTTTTGCCTGATTTTCTTTTCACTGGCATCAGTCAATAGGTGAATTTTTGGTTTTGAGTGAAGATTACTATTACTAATGTAAATTTCCCATTTTTATTATGAATTCTGAAATAATAACTATTTCCTCACTTTACTACCGCATTTCATCTCCCCTTAGTAGTTTTGTCAGTTTTATTCATCTCAGGGAGAGAACGTCAGATGCTCTAGGAAGTCCAGGACAAGGGACAACTGATTCACACATAATTCACAGGTTGGTTTCTTTCTTGGCTCAGTGTTAAGTATATGTAAGCTGTAAGCTGTGATCTTGTAGGATCCCAAAATCAACCAATTTTTTTTTTTTTTTTTGATGTGGTACATTATGTCTGGAAATTTAGTATTGATTATTGTGGTTTCTCTTGCTTGATCTCAGTGCAAAAGGACTGGGAAAGTAGCATGAATCAGGTTTGCCAGTTAGCTCTTTTTGCTTGCTTGCTTTGTGCGTTGGTTTCTAGAGAACACTGAATACTCTGTCTCTTTCATGCCATGCTGCAAAGATACTATTGACTTAAAAGTTCGAATATTGATGAAAAACACTGTTAGAAATTACTAAGAAGAATATCTACAATGTATTACACAGAGGTTGGTGAAGTATTGGAGTGAAAAAACTGCGTCACTACATTGATTCTTTTGGGGTAAGGATGGGGACTACAATCTTAAAGGAACCACAACAGAATCTTTGGTTGAAACTTTTCTAAATATGCATAGTCCATGTCCTGAACCTCTGCTATAGCCATCACTCCTGGGATTCTACTTTTTCTTTATCCTACTTTGAATCACTATATATACTCATTATCTGTAACTGCTGTTAGGATTATTATGATTATTGTTAGATACAAGGTGAATATACTCTGGGGCTAGGAGACCATTGTAATTGATTGCCTAGCTATTTTATAGCAAACTCTTAGGTAGGATATAAGATTAGATAAAGCCCTCATACATAATAAGCTTTTAGAATTTTAATTAAAAATGAAACAAGAATGGACACTTACGGGGAAATACTGTAAGGATGTTATTTTCAGTGTTGAGAAAAGGTCATCTTTGACTGTGTTCAGAAGTGATATTCAATATGGAAAGAGGTTCACTGTGCTTTTCTTGGTATGAGTGAATTTAGGGAGTGCTGAGCAACAGAAGACACAAAAGAGACTCCTGAAAAGCTATTTCAAGTAGCAGGATGTTGAAGCAAAATAAAAGAAGGTAGAGTAGTAATTTCAAGAAAATAACAGGGAGGTTTTAATTTGAGGGACATCGGAGGAATCATCTAGTGAAAATTTTGTTGATTATGGAATAACAGCACGGGGGCAGATGAACTGATGTATGGTCTGTAGGATTGGGAAAAGGTGCTGAAACAACAGAAAAGGGGGTTCATGGCATAGAACAGATTAAAGGCCTACTTACTTAGATACTCATGTTTGAAATCCTCCAGTTCTTCAAGTTGGTATTTGTCATTGAAAGTATTAAGTTTTTTATACCTTACAATCTTCCAGTTAAAAATAGGTACAGTCTTCCAGTTATAAAATAAATAAATCTTGGGATATAATGTACAGCATGGGGTATATAGTTAATAATACTCTATTATATATATTAAAGTTGCTAAGAGAGTAGGTCTTAAAAGTTCTCTTCATGGACACAAAAATTAACTGTGTGTGGTGGATGTTAACTAGACTTACTGTGGTGATCATATATGTGTGTGTGTATGAATACATGGAAGGAGAGTCATCATATTAAATCTGAAACCAATATAATATGTATATTTTATAATAATATATCAGTTGTTCAGTCACTGAGTCGTGTCCTACTCTTTGTAACTCCATGGACTGCAGCACGCCAGGCTTCCCTGTCCTTCACCATCTCCTGGAGTTATATCAGTTATATCCCAGTTAATTTTTTATAAAGTTTTAAGAACCAACAGTAAAGAACTTTACCACCTGTCTAAGGTGTTTTGATATGAAGCAGATTTAAAAAGAAAAAGTCTGAATGACTGATACCAGGAAGGTAATAGTGCATGATCAGATGTAGCCAGTTCTGAAGTGTTCACTGAGTACTGTCTTGGGAATCTTGGTGTTTATGGTTGCTGTTTAAAGAATTTTGTAGTCTGACTCAGACCAGAGCAACTTGAAAGGTCAACCCAAATGGAGGACAACATAGATTGGTGTCAGAGGAACCCTGCTGCTATCCAGAGTGGGTATCTCTGGTCTCAGGCCCCAGTCCGGAGCTACTATATTGGTTTTCTGTGGCTGCCTTACAGATGGCCACAATCTGAGAGAGGTGAAGCAGCACATACGTTAATTATCTATTGGTTTCTGTGGGTCAGTGGTCCTGGCAGCTTAGCTGGCTCCTCTATCAGAGTCTCTCACCAGGCTGCTGCCAAGGGGTTGGCCAGGGCTGGGTTCACCTTGGAGGATCCATAGGAAAGATGGTGTTTCCAGTCTTTGTTGGCTGAGTTCAGTCTCCTCGATGCTCTAGGATTCAAGGTGGTTTGCTTCTTCAGAGCCAGCTGACAATGGAGACTGACTGACTAGTAGAGAGTCAGTTTCCCATGAAGACAGAGTCTTAAAGAATGTGATTTAACATCTTGTCATCTTTATCACATTCTTCAGCTAAAAGCAAGTCACAGGACCAACTTACACCCAAGGGGAGGGAATTATACAAAAGTGTGGGCAACAGGACAGGGGAATCGTGGGGACCCCCTTGAAGTCTGTCTTTGACATGTACATGGACCTGAGTTTGGGTGAATTCCAGGAGTTGGTGATGGACAGGGAAGCCTGACGTGCTACAATTCATGGGGTCGCAAAGAGTCGGACACGACTGAGCAACTGAACTGAAATCAGTATCTACATTTGAACTGTACTCCCCCAAGTGATTACATTTTAAGAAGCAGAGTTCTAGATGGTAGCAATCAAAAGAGTTTGATTTAGTGGGGAGAAGAAGATTCTTTGGGCATGGCTTGGCTGGGTCGACTTTTATGACCAGCAAGACAGTTTGTTGTATAAAGTCTTAGTCACATCGGAGAACTTACTGTATCTCTTAACACTACCCCACCCCACCACCTCCAGGTAGCATAGTGTTTTCACTTTTGTGATATTGTTGGCCACTTCTGTCTTTGAGAGTCTGTGGGTTCGTAACTTTGACTTTTTGAAAAGAAGTTGTCCTTTTCCCTGATTCTGTTTTGATCGTGAGAGTTGATGGGTAGTTTTTGGATTGGAGATTTTTCTCTGCCCTGATAGCTGAGCAACCTGTGGAAAGTCAGTGGATCATCCTTGGCCTCAGTTCTCTTGTATGTGAGTCTGTTACTTGTCTCTTAGATGATGATTGTGTGAATGTTGCTGAAACTCAGCCTCTGTTCACCCATGCCAAATAAAAACATGGAGATGGAGTTTTGCATAAGTAGAAAAGGATGACTTTTTTTGCTTTGCCAGGTAAATGGGGCCACCACAAGCTAATGCCTTCAAAACTGTGTTTCCCACCCTGGATTTGGGTGGTGCGGAGTCTTATGGTGTTCAAGGAGCAGGGTGTGGTCAGCTCGTGGACGTTCTTCTGATTGGTTAGTGATGAGGTAATTGGGAGTCAGCATCATCTGCCTTTTGGTTCCAAGTGGTCTGGGGGCTCCGAGCTTGTGGGCAGCATACAATTAACTTCTTCCACTTGGTGGGAGTTTCGGTGTCTGCAGAACAGCTCAAGAGGACATGGCTCAGAATATTATCTGTAGTCCTTGAGGAAGAACTAAAGGTCCTTGACTTTGTTTAATGCCTAAGTATTATTTGGCCTTGCTTGACTATTTTCCTTCCTTTCTGCATTTTCTCACTTCCCTGATTACTTTTTCTTTGACTAAAGTTTTTCTACAAAGGATAGGGGGAAGACCTGGATGGGGGTCTATCCTTGAAGGCCTCATAGAATTGAATGAATTAAAGAATGCTCAAGTTCTTGGTGAACTTAAAGCACTACTTAATGTTGTTGTGAACTCCTTTTGCTGTAAATGGCAATTCACAGAGCTCCCCTCTTTCCATAGAAGCAGGTACCTAAAAGCCATGATTGTACCTTGGTCATGTCTGACCACCATGTGTCAGAGCAGTGTAACTAAACAGGGCCATATGGAGTTTTCCATCTTGAAGTTTGAATTTGGGGCCAAAAGAAGACCAGTCTGGCCTTGCTGATCTAGTATAAGGAGATTAGAAACCTAGTGAGCTTTAGTGTAGCTGTCTTTCACTGTGTGGAATGAGTGACAGAGGGTAGAAGGAAATTGGAACTTCATAGAGAATCCGAAGACTCGCTTCTAGGGGTCCGGTCTGCATCCCGTTTCCTGCTTGCTTTACCTGGTTCTGGCTACGTTTTGGCTTCTGAGTTGTGCGTGTGCATGTGCTCAGTTGTGTCCAACTCTTTGCGATTCCATAGACTGTAACCCACCAGGCTTCTCTGTCCACAGAATCTTCCAGCAAGGAGAGTGAAACCATTGCTATTTACTCCTCCAGGGGATCTTCCCAACCCAGGGATTGAACCCTTGTCTCCTGCACTGGCAGGTAGGTTCTTTACCACTAGTACCACCTGGGAAGCCCTTTCAGTTGTGTGATACACCTCTAAAATTGTATGGTAAACGCCTCCTTTTATTTGTTTAGGCTGTTTTGAGTTGTTTTCTCTTGCTTGCAACTAGAGAACTGAAATGAGGGCCCAGTAAGTCAGGTAAACATTTTTTTAAAAAATCCCTTAACTACTCATTGCTTCCCCCCACCCCCCTCATGTCTCCATAGTTTGTTTTCAAAGGCTAATTATATTCCTTCCTTTATTGAACAGTCATTGAGTGTTTTTTTCAGGGTACATTAGAGATATGAGATGAAGAACTAGGATCCTTGCCTTCAGGTAATTTTTAATTTACTGCTGGAGGTGGACATGTAAATGACCAGGTGATTTTTTTTCTTTTTGCAAGTAACCAGCCTTTTTGTCTCTGATTGATTTTAAGGTCCTGACTCATGCTTCCGGACTTGTTTTTGCCTGTGCCTCTGAAATCCATAAACAGGCCAGGAAGTCAGGCCATGTATGCATTTCTTTATTAAACTAGGTAGCAGGAATTAAAATGATGTAGGCAGAACTGAAAGCAAGTCAAAAACAGAAGCTCAGATCTGAAATTAAAAATAAAAACAAAACTTCCTCAGTGAAGTTATTAGCTCTCCTAAGATCACTAAGTCAGCCTTACCTGGGGTGATTTGAGTATTTCCATATTTAGGGTTGATCTTAGAGGTTCTGTATTCCCTATAGCTTGCATTATGTATAAAAGAGTGCTTATATGGTTCGTGAAAGAAAGTGAAGTCGCTCAGTTGTGTCCGACTCTTTGCGACCCCGTGGACTTCTGTCCATGGGATTCTCCAGACAAGAATACTGGAGTGGGTTGCCATTTCCTTCTCCAGGGGCTCTTCCTGACCCAGGGATCAAACCCAGGTCTCCTGCATTGCAGGCAGATGCTTTAACCTATGAGCCACCAGGGAAGCCCTGGTGGGTTTGTATTATGTACTAAAAAAGGTATTTAGTAGAAGAACTCTGTTCCCTGTAGCTAGCAATGTGTAAGGAAAATGTACTTACGTAGCTTGCATTGCATAATAAAAATGTTAACAAATATCAGAGTTCTGTGTTCCCTTTAGCTTGCATTACATTATAAAATGGGTGTTTAAATTAGATGAAAGCCAGTGAAATTATAGTTAAACTGAATAGGGCTGATTTTAGAACCACATTTTCTTAACATGGAGGTTATATAGGTTATATGTTTTATTGGCTTATGCAGCTCTTCAAAATGACCCAGTTCAGAATGACATTCAGCTTATAGCTGATTGAAGTGGGCATTGGTGGAATATCCCTTGGGGACTTATGGAGCAATTAAAAAACTAGGAACCTCATTCTTTGTAATAACAGAAAAAAACTACTTATAAGGAATTTTGGAGAAACATGTGAAGCTTTATCTTACTAATGAAATTGTGGGAAATGCTTAGTTTTTTTTTTTTTTTAGAAAAAGAACTAATTAGTCTTATTTTGAAAATATCATTAGGGAAAATAATAGAATTAGTGGAATAACCCAAGGATGAGCTAAATAATTTTCTTTGAAGGAAGAATTATTATAGAGATTAATCCTAAAATTGTTCTGGAGACTTTATAATACAGAGGAATGAAACCTCTGTAGGTAAAACTAATACTGATTTAGATATTGTATCCTGTCTTCTTTTCTTGTTTTAGATAAGCATCTGTAGTTTTTTTTTAATGTTACATCACTCTTTATCCTACCTTTACATCATTTTGCTCATTTTGTAATTGTGTATGTATGTGTACATGTGCCTGTATGCACTCATGCGTGTGTGTACATGTATACACATTTATTTACATTGTAAGTTTCTTCTCTGATAGATTAAGTTCATTGAAAATGAGAACTATGTGGTTACCTTATTTTCCCGATGTACCCAGTACCGAGCACTGCCCTTGGACATAGAAACACTTAGTAATTATTGAATGAATGGATATTTATTAGTTATTCACATAACTCTGCACAGTACGAGTATTACTCATACAGAGATATGCCAGAAATACTTATAAGTAAAATCATTTTTTGGCTCTTAGAATATTGTATATTTGATATAAGGTTTAGTACTATAAATGTAGTCGGTCAGTACTCCATAAAAAATGTGATCACTTTGACTGATTTCTTTCATCTGTCAGAGAGAAGCTAACCTTAATACAAGAAAAGAAGAGAAGAATGAGAGAGGGATCAATAGATGGGACATTTAGCATCCTGAACCCATGACTGGGCAAATGACTACTAAAAATCTTAGGAAATGAAGCTTCTAGTAACTAGGTTGGCCAACGCACAGACAGGCTTATGGGAGTTCTTACAGCTGCAAACTAAGTCAGTGGTGGCAGCAATTCCAGTGAAGGAAGGAATGCTGTTTTCTCAAGGCCAGAGCTCCAGAAATGGGCAAGACACTCTCATGCTGCCCTGTGCAGGAGGGGACTGTGCCTCAATGCATTCTAGTAATGGGTCTTTAGGGAGAAAGGCTTTGAAGGCCGTGAGCTGAGCAGCCATGAAACCTCCAGAGGACTGGACACTGGTAGGGAGTTCCCTTTCATGGGAGAATGGGATTTACTAGTTGGATTTAGTGTTAATTGCACTCCCCCATCCCTTACCCTTATATGTTTTTTCTGTTTCCAATAATGCTTCTCACACAGAATATATCACTGGCCAGTGTGCCTGCCCAGATAGTAGAGGTTTTAACTGAATTCAGCCTTGATTAATTCCACGTTTACTTTAAAGTTGGTGACATGGGGCCCCAGTTGGGAGTTATGTCTTAACCGCCACAAAAGCAGTTCTGCACGTTTTGCCTGCAGATGGTTCTGAATCTGTCAGGGAAGGAGCAAGATAAATATTTTCTTATAAATATAAAAGGAAGAGTTAAACACTTATTGTTTAGAAACCAAGCTGATAAGCATATTACATTGTCTGAGGCACCAGAAGTAAGCAAATTAATTACATGCAAATAACTGTTGCTCATGAAATGTGGGATAATAATAGTATCTGTTTGGATGTTTATGGTAAGTTTATTTACATGGCTCAATTTTCTGCTAATTTTCCTATGGAAAATGAACAATACTTGGTTCCCTGTGCCTCTCTTTCAGAAATACTTTATAGAAATTGTGGAAACCATTACTTTGACTTTCTATCATTGCCTTGCCAAGGGCAGTTCTAAAGGCAGTATTTGTGTATACACGGTGAAGAAGAACTGTTGATTATGTGTGGGTTTTTTCTGCCTAAAACAAGTGGACGTCATTATTAGCTTCATTACGTAATACAGAAATTCTTATTATTGAATTATTGTATGCTTGTCATTCAGTCCATATTGACTTTCTGTTGATATTTTTCATGAACATCTTTTGATGTCAGCTTCTTGGTAAACTTCAGACGTTTCTTCTCTTAAGGCAACAGAGCGGGCTGAGCAGTTTTATATCGACAGTGTGCTCCATGATGTGGGTCTCTGCCTTTTCCGCTAATGAGTGGTTGGGTTCATTTTGAAAAGATGGCTCTAAACTCTGCCTAGTGTTCCACACACTCGAAAGAACCTCTTGCATCCCTCTGTGTGCCTCCATGCCTCTGTATATGTGTGTTCCTTGAGGTGCATCAGAGATGATGTAAGGAATTTTTTTCTTCTTTCGAGATAATCAGTTCTCCTGAGTCATTAGCTTGGAACTGTGTATCAGATGCGTCATAAGCTAGGGAACATTTTGGTCAGGATGAAGAGTACTTGTTTTTCTAGCCAACTTTCCAGGCTTGGTGCATCTGTGGACTGCCTCCCTCCGTAGGGTGATTCTCACCCCTGCTAGCTTACTATTTTGTTCGTTCTCTAAATGCTCACTCAGGCATTTTGTTCACCTCTATGCATTTTCTCAACAACACTGCCTTTTTGACAGAATTTGGAAACTATTATCTTACAGCATGCCAAACAGTGTGGTTCATCATCTGCTGTTCACAAAACAGAGAGTAGAACACAAATGGACTTTTGCTTGAATTTTTACTGGAGAAGGAATTTTTAACATCTAATAAAAAAGGAAAACAGCATTTTCTACCTGGGATTAGTGTGTGTCAGCAACTCTCCAACCTCATTTTTCCATCTAGTGGTTAGGTTCCATGTGGGTTGGGGTGCAGGAGAATATGGGGGTGGTGTAGGAAGGTTAAACCACTGAATTCTGGAAATCCACATTTGCCTTGGGGCCTTCCTTGGTGGTCCAGTGTAAGAATCCGCCTTGCAATGTAAGGGGAAGCTGGTTTGATTCCTGGTCCAGGAAGATCCCACAGGCTGCGGAGCAGCTAAGCCCGTGCGCCACAGCCACTGAGCCTGTGCCCTAGAGCTTGTTCTCAGCAACGAGAGAAGCCACTGCAACGAGAAGCCCACGCACTGCAACTAGAGAAAGCTTGTGTGCAGTAACGAAGACCCACCACAGCCCCTCTTGCCAAAAAAATTACATCTTTTAAAAAACAAATAAGATCTTGTCTCAGGGGACTCTCTTGGCCAGTCCTCTACGTTGATTGCCGTGGTGGAGATTAGCGTTTGAAAGGCTGGAGCCCAAATATTTTGTGACTGTGTTTCTGGAGGGTGAAGGATGAAGGCAGAACACATCTACCCAACTGCCGCTCCTTTCAGATTGAGATTCCCAGGTGGAGAACTTGCACTTCCTTTAATAATGCCGATTAAAAAAAGGGCAAAATCAATGGTTAGATTCTGTGGAGAAAATCGATTCCCTTAACAGAAAAAGGATGAGAGACATAACCACCTTGTGTTTGCAAATTATTTGCTTTCAGTCTGTGATCCTTTCCAGAATTTGAGAAATAGGGTATTTAGCTTCTCAACTTATGACTGATAGGATCACGGTGAAAGTGCTCCAGCCTAATGGAAGTTGAAAATGCGGCACTCAGAATTGCTGGATCATACTTGACAGTGATTTGTATGTCTACGGATTATTAAACCTCAGCATAGAGAATGTCCTGATTTAAAAATTTCCAATTTTATTCCCTTGGTCTGATTTGAGGAGCAGCTATGCCTTCTATATTTTGTATAGTAGAATGCCAGTTTCTCAGCCACGGATAAGTTTCTGATCAGAGACACCCAAACTGAGCTTCAGGATGTTCTTCCCTCTGGGACTTGAATTACTAACATGTCTTTGACCTTTGACTTTGTTCTTCATTGCCATCAAATGCTATTTGTTATTCCAAGCAGCTTAACCTGTGCCACAAACTGAAGCACATGCCTTGGAATGATCAGGAAGAAGCCACTCAGAACAAATGTTCAGTTCAGTTCAGTCGCTCAGTCGGGTTTGACTCTTTGCGACCCCATGAACTGCAGCACACCAGACCTCCCTTGTCCATCACCAACTCCGGAGTCTTCTCAAACCCATGTCCATTGAGTCATTGATGCCATCCAACCATCTCATCCTCTGTCGTCTCCTTCTCCTCCTGCCCTCAGTCTTTCCCAGCATCAGGGTCTTTTCAGATGAGTCAGCTCTTTGTACCAAGTGGCCAAAGTATTGGAGTTTCAGCTTCAACATCAGTCCTTCCAATGAACACCCAGGACTGATCTCCTTTAGAATGGACTGGTTGGATCTCCTTGCAGTCCAAGGGACTCAAGAGTCTTCTGTAACACCACAGTTCAAAAGCATCAATTCTTTGGCGCTCTTTACTAATGTTTTATATTTGTTATGGAGGCCCTCATACAGTTCTTCTAAAAATCCCTGAAGCTTCTACAGGTTTGGCTAAGAATGCACAAACTTAATATTCAGAAATTGGGTGCTGTAGAGTTTATAAATCAGGAAACTGATTTAGTACTTGTGGCTTTAAAACTTGTTTAATGTAACTTCCTTCAGCTGTATTCTGCATCCATGTGTTTTCTTATAATTCCACAACCATTTTTTTGGGTGCTTGTTGTGTATATTTAGTTCTGAATTGGGTTATACCAGAACTTAAAGTTAATTTTGGTAAAATTGCTTACAATGAATATCTTAATTTTTGTTTTATTTCTTCCTCTTCACTAATCAAAGGTTACCTTATGAACATTACACAGATGTGTGTATCTGAGAACTCTGACTTGATATGAGTCTGTTGACTTAAAAAAAAACAGTCACAGCCTGAAAGTTGAGAGTTATGGTTTATTTGGTGGAAATTTTTAGGACTTCAAGCCCAGGAGACAGCATCTCCAGTGACCCTGAGAAAACTGCTCTAATAAGGCGAGGGAAGAAGTCAGGTTATATAGAAGTTTTGTAACAGAGGTCAGGTAGTCTGAACATCAAAAAATTGTTGTTAAGTAAACCAGATATCCCAAGTTAAGGAGTAGAGCGCTTTTCTTGTACGGGGAGATACAAGAGTCTTGGCCCACTGAAATCACTCCTTTTATACTCATCTCAGCTATCTGGGGCCAGTCCTGTGTTTTTCACATCCTGAGCTGCCTTGGGGGCTCACTGTAGCGAGTGGCTGCAGCTGATGGCTGTGACATCCTTGTTTACTGATATGGCAGGAAATATTCCATTTTTCAAGTCAAGAGCTGATTAAGGGGGATGGTAGAACCAAGGGAAATATGAACTGAGAGATGACTTCAGAATAGAGATTGAAGTAATTAATAATACGGATTAAGAAAAACAGTGAAGGAGAAAGTCAGCATATTGATTTAGTTGGTGGAAGTGTACTGAAATGATAGAGTCTTAGAATAAGAATTATTAGAAACATGGCTTTTCATGTCTTTTAATCTACACTGGCAGTGTTTTCCTTTGGACCTAAAATAATGAACAAGTATAAAATTTACTTTGAAATCACAATCTGAATATTTAAAATGTTTCAGTAAGTATTCTCTAAAGCAAATCTTCTACATTCTGTTTCAATTTAGCCATTTTTAAGTTTTGCTAAGGTAAGTGATTTTATTAGATATTGAGACCAATATTTTTTTCATAATTAAAATATTTTCCCCAATTAAAAATTGAGATGTAATTCACACATCTCATAAAATTCACCATTTTGAAGTGTCAGTTCAGTAATGTTTTGTATATTCATAAGATACTGCATCTGTCATCGCCACCTGATTTCAGAACATGTTCATCCTCCCCAAAGGGAACTTGGTCCCTGGCAGTAACCTGCGATTCATTGTCCCTCCCATTCCTCCTCCTCAGCTTTTTGGCAATCACCAGTCTACTCTCTGTCTCTATGGATTCATGGATTTTGGACATTTCATATAATGGGCAGTGTGATCTTTTGTGACTGACTTCAAGGTCATCCATGCTATATCATGTATGAACACATCATACATTTTGATTGCTTGATAGTATCCCATCATATGGTCATTTGATTTTTCTGTTCATCGGTTGACGGGCATCTGGGTTGTTTCCACTTTTTAGCCATGATGAATAATCCTGCTCTGAACATTTACATACATGATTTTACATTAAGATATATGTACAGTTTCTTGAGAGTCCCTTGGACTACAAGGAGATCCAACTAGTCCGTTCTAAAGGAGATCAGCCCTGGGTGTTCTTTGGAAGGAATGATGCTAAAGTTGAAACTCCAGTACTTTGGCCACCTCATGCGAAGAGTTGACTCATTGGAAAAGACTCTGATGCTGGGAAGGATTGGGGGCAGGAGGAGAAGGGGACGACAGAGGATGAGATGGCTGGATGGCATCACCGACTCAATGGATGTGAGTCTGAGTGAACTCCGGGAGTTGGTGATGGACAAGGAGGCCTGGCGTGCTGCGATTCATGGGGTCGCAAAGAGTCGGACACGACTAAGCGACTGAACTGAACTGAAACTGAACAGTTTCAGTATACCTAGGAATGGAACTTTTGGTCACATGGCAACTCTGTGTTTAACTTTTTGAGGGCTGCCAAACTGTTTTCCAATTGACTGCACAATTTTATATTCTCACTATATTGGATATGTTATTTGAAATTTAAGAGACATACTGTTAAAAAAAAAAAAAGGCTTAGCTATCCATTGTTTCCTGCCCTTTTGGACATCATATTTACTGGAATGAGTTATTACCTGAAATTTTGAAAGGTAATAGAATTTTAGAGCTGGAGAGATTCTAGTGGATTCGTCTTCTTACCGGAATGGAAGGTCCCTGAGGTTCAGGTATTTGCTCAATGCTTTTAGTTCTCTGAGATCAGTGCTATAAAATCGTAGGTGCTCAGTATATTTTTCTAAATGAATGAATCTTTTCAATTACCTTTGTTTTAATGAGAAAAATGATGCTCAGAGAAGTCAGGTGACTTCCTAAAGGCCACAGACTTAACTGGCAGAGCAATGGCTGGAATACTAGTCTCATATTCCTCGCCAAGATCTTACCATAACAATCATCTTGAATTCACAATTCTTATTGAGCTTGGTGGTCCATGGCTGACCTGGTACAGCATTTTCTGACAGTTCTATAGCTTGGCTCTGGGGGGTTATTGATGTTTAACGAGTGTTTTTATTCTTGTGAAGTCATTTCCATGTTTACTGCTGAAGCCAGCATTCATAAAAGGAGAGAAACATTTAAATAACTGCATTTTACCTAGGGAAGATAAATTACAGTTGTCCATCAATAAATAGATAACTTTCGTAGCTGCCAGGATTATTAGATTGTGGAAGACAATAAATTTGTCCCCTCCCTTGTGAATCACATGCCTTAAAAATTCACAACTAATTATCTGAAAGGGAGACAAGTTAATGCAGACTTGCTCTCTATTTACTAGCATTCTTTTCTTTCCTAATCACCCTTGTGGATGGGAGAATCCATTTTATCAGTCTTTCCTCCAAACTGTGCTCTTCCAGAGTAATATATGTATAAATTAAATGTAGCTTAGTGTAAGTAAGCATAGATTAGCTTGTATCAGAGGCAGTGTTCTTGGAGCCACATTTGCATGTTAAGTGAATCGTGTGCCATGAAGGATAGGTTTATAGACTAGACCCATAATGAAGTCGAGAATCACTGTGTAAAGCCTGTAGGCTAGGGGTAGAAATCTAGGGCCTTTGAACACAGAGTATCCATTACACCTGGAAATGACAAAGCCATTATTTTATGAGGCCTTATGGGGAACAGTTTGGTTCCATTACTTTAGTTACAACTCATTCCAGGAAACAGAATATCAAGACGTTCTTTGAAAGTATTGAGATTAACCCCTTTTTGAAACTTTTTAGCTAATTGATACCTGGTATTAAAGTAACAGGTTTAATAGACTATTAGGAATTTTCGTCATATTTGTCTAAATCTGTGGGACATGTACTAGGGAGGATCATTAACGCCATTAGGGGCCTAATTGTATTTCTAATCTACTACATCCCTGTACTATTGAAAATATAAAAGAATTCTCTTTTTTGTTAAAGTAAGAATTAAAAGGTTTTTTTTGTTTTTTTTTTTTAAAGGGATTAGCTTGGGGTGGTAGGGAAAAAACACAGGGTTATATTTAGAAGATTTATGCTCAAATGTTGGTTCTATGGCTAACTGGTTGTATAATCTTCAAATCACAGAACTTCACCAAGGCTCTCTTTACTCATTTGTTAAATGTGGATAATAATAATTCCTTACAAAGTAGATTTTGTGATTTGTTGAGATACTCTGTAGGACACGTGGTAGGCATTCAGTAGTTGTGGAATTTGAACCCTGGGGTTCCTTGGACTTCCTTAGTAAACTTTGTATGTATACAGAGCTTAGTTGTATGAGTACATATGTATAGGGTTCTATGTATACGTATGTATAGGGGTCTATGTGTACACATGTATAGGACTTCCCAGGTGATGCAGTGATGAAGAATCTGCCTGCCAGTGTAGGAGACGCAGGTTCCATCCCTGGGTCATGAAGATCCCCTGGAGAAGGAAGTGGCAGCCCACTCCATTATTCTTGCCTGGAGAATCCCATGGAGAGAGGAACCTGACAGGCTACAGTCCATGGGGTCACAGAGTCGAACACAACTGAGCAACTGCACATGCAAACACACACACATACGTGTACACACACACAGCCCATGCACACACGCTCACATCCCTCTTACGCCAGCTGTCTCCACCTCACATCTTGTTTCTAGTAGGATTTAGCTGGCTCAGTGGTTGACAAGATAACTGTTATGTGTATATGGATAATGGGAACCTTTACAGATGATCTTCAAGTGTTGTTTACTGTGAAGACTTGTTCGTGGTGGCTGTCGATCCGGCAGGGCTTCCCGTTCTCTTCCGGTTTCTGTCAGTGCCGCCACTATTGCTTACGTCATACAAGTTGGAAGTGTTTTCTACTTTCTCTTTGATTCGTGATTTTGTTATCCAGTAGGCTCTTTCTGTGCAAAATTAACACGGCATAAAAGAGTGTTGATGCTGATGTAAGGTAGACAGTTTATTAGTCAACAGATCACTGAGGTGATAAGCTTCATGTCCATTTATACTCAGAAATACAATATAATCCCGGTTTTGAAATTTTTTTCCATGTGTAGTTCTTATTTTCTAATGATCTTCTAAATGCTAAGCTGATAAAATTGGGTCTCTTTTACCTAAATAGTATAAGTGACAAGAACTTTATATTCCATTAACAGCAAGATACCAGGTGTGGGTAAACAGAAAAACCTCTAGCAGGCTGAATCTGAGGGTGTGGTAGATTGGGTTACTCTTGGCAATCTTTCATTCCCAGCCCACTCCACCACCACCCAGCCCTGCGTCCGTGAAAGCAGAGTTTCCTGCTGCCATTGACACTGGGGCTTCCCTGGTGCCTCAGCAATAAAGAATCCACCTGCCAACGCAGGAGATGTGGGTTCAGTCCCAGGGTGGGGAAGATCCCCTGGAGAAGGAAATGGCAGCCCACTCCAGTATTTTTGCCTGCAAAATCCCATGGGCAGAGGAGCCTGGAGGGCTGGGCTGCTGTCTGTGGGGTTAGAAGAGAGTCAGACACGACTCACTGACTAAACAGCAGCAGCCATTGGTATTGGGTAAGACGTGTGGCTTACCATGGCCAGTGCAGTTGTGTACAGATATGCCACTTGTTTTAAAAGTGCTTGTCCTGTGGACTCGGTCTTTTGGTGAATCCCAACCAACCAGCATATATGTGGGCAAGCCTACTAAGTTCTGAGGTGGTCTGTCACTCAGGGTTGTTGTGGCAATGACTAACAGATACAAAGGAATGCTGATTTCTTTTCAAGGTTTTCTTTGGGCACTGATTTGGGAGCCTTAACCTTCCCCGGAGAATCAAAAAACCTCTCTCTTTGATTGTACCTATTTTAATGCCATTTCTGTGTTCATTCAGGATTGGAAGCTCATTTAAAAGGAATGGGAACAATTCAGAACTGGAAGAAGGGTGCTTGCTGGTTGACCCTGGCTATCTATGCAAACCTGTGTGTACTTGGAAGTTATTCTAGGAAAAGATAATGACCAGTGGCTCTTTTCTGGTTGATATTTCCTTGGTGGCTGGCAGAAAGGGCCGTGAATACACAAAGCTGGTCTCTTTAATGACGGAAAGAAACTACTAAAATTCCATTTTGTCTTTAGAAGTAAGCATATAAAGGAATCTGAAGGAGCCCAGACACCTCTTTAAAATAATGATTGTCTTGGGCTAATTCTTTCTCTGTGCCTGTGGCATCGTTAGATGTCAGTCCTACTGTGTAGGATCATTTGCAAACAAAACTGATTAGAGAGGGGAGGCTGTGTCCGAGACTTTCCCTAAAGTGGAGTTTCAGACACCTGCCCATTGTTTAAACCCCATTACCCTCAGCAGTGCTTTTTATTTATTTTCCCTCTACCTAGGGGGAAAAAATAGGGGAAAAAAGATTGTTTATTTCAAAGGGTATTGGAACTCATCCTTCAAAAGAGAACACTGAGAAAAAGAGAAAAAAGGATATTGTGTAAAAGCGCCGAAGGTTTCCAGAATTTCCCTTTCTTGCCCATTATAAACATGGTCTTTCCCTTTGCTCTGAGCTCCCCCCTCTGGCATTCATGGTATATTTCTCTTTCTATTATTACAAACTTCAAAGCTCTCCCGCCATGTCATTTTGTAAACCCTCTCGACTGTAAGTGATGGTTTGCGCTGCTTTTCTTTCTTATTTGGGGGGTTGTGGATTAAGGAACGCAGAGGAACTGCCTGGAACATTTATTAACTTTTAATTCAGTGCAGAGAAAAAAAAAGTCGGAAAGCCAGTGCACCATTGATGTTGCCTCAAAGATGCTTTGACCTTGTTTAACCAATTTTTAAGGCTTGTGTGCCAGGACTGAAATGAGGTGCCTTTTCACAGACCTCAGGATTGTGCTCTTGAAACAAATAGATCCATATGGCTCTTTGTTTTTGCGATTCAAGTGTTATCCTTATGCTTTTTCTATTTAAATGGCTATCTTTGTTCTGATGAAAGCTGATTATATTGTCAGTAAACTCTTAACTATTGAATATTTTTTTTTAGCAAGAAGATTGGTAATGCCCAATTTATTTAGCACTGTTTAGGAATTGGATTGTCATTGTAGCTTGATTTTTCAGAAAACAAAATCTCACCCTTTTGAAGCACCAAAGGTTGTATTTTAACACTTCTAAATGGAAAATTTTGTACAGCACATTAATACATTTTTCTCAAATTGGGTCTGTGGAGGAGGATGAGGTTTTTACTTTCCTTTAGGGTCCCTGGCTGGGTCTGAGCCTTAAACTGATGGGAAACATTAATAGAAGAAAAGCGGCCATATTTGTTTGTTAGTTTTGTGTAATAAGGGAATCTTCATAAGGAAATGAAGACTCATAGACATGTAAAACCTACTTGCCAGCTTCCTTGGTGGTCCAGTGGTTAAGAACCTACCTTGCAACGCAAGGGATAGTTCAAGGGATAGTTGGATCCCTAATCCGGGAAGATCCACTTGCTGTGGGGCAGCTAAGCCCATGTGAGACAACTACTGAAGCCCGCCCACCCTGGGGTCCATGCTACACAACAAGAGAAGCTGCCACAGTAATAAGCCCCTGCCCACAACCAGAGAAAGTCCTCTCAGCAGTGAAGACCCGGTGCAGCCAAAAATAAATAAAAATTAAAAAAAAAAAAAAAACAACTGGATGCATGGGGCTGGTGCACTGAGAGGACCCAGAGGGATGGTACGGGGAGGGAGGAGGGGGCGGGGTTCAAGATGGGGAACACGTGTATACCTGTGGCAGATTCATGTTGATGTATGGCAAAACCAATACAATATTGTAAAGTAATTAACCTCCAATTAAAATCAATAAATTTATATTAAAAAAATAAAAATTTTAAAAAAATCTTACTTGCTTTCTTATATTAGGTTGAGCAAAGGGAGGCCGACATGGAAAAGTGACTCAACTCTGTGAGGGGGCCAGAGGAAGATAAGACTTTTTTTTTCCCCTGGGCAGCCTGTGCCATGTGCTTGCAGATCTTAGTTTCCTGATCAGGCCCCAGCAGTGAAAGTACCGAGTCCTAACGCCTGGACCGCCAGGGAATTCCTGAGAAGAAGGTTTATTTGTATAGAATCCTTTCTGTCTCAACTTCTTATCCTTCATGGTAAGAATGTTACTTTCCTTCTGGTATAGAAAGGACATCTTTTACGTAGGAATTCCATCTTTTGCCTTTAAGAAACAGAAGAAAGATCCAAGTGTTTTTCTTACATTTGGTGTTTTTCAAGTGCCTTTGATCCACAAGAATTAACATGCCAGGGTGACATATTTTGGGGTGATGTGCTCTAAACTCACCAGTCCCTTTTGTCACAAAACTCCTGAGCACATTGGGATTTACCTTGATCGAAGGCTAAGATTTTGAACGGGATTAACTGATGCTCCCTTTGGACTTTGCAGCCCTGCCCCTTACTCTGTGTGTTGTGGTGTCAGAGGTCACGTTGTTGCCTGTGGAGGCAAGTGAAGCGTTACCCTCAGTCAGAACCAGCCCAGACTTCCGTGTCTGTCTCCTTGTCTGCTTTTCATGCCACCTGCCCTTTCCCCCTCGCTGTGTGGTTGTAGGTTATCATATCTAGCTATTGACTGTGTCTGTCTCAGACAAGCTGCTCTTGCCTTGGGAATTGCCCAACTCTTTGGTATAAGTTTCCCTGGTGGCTCAGACGGTAAAGCGTCTGCCTGCAATGCGGGAGACCTGGGTTCGATTCCTGGGTCGGGAAGATCCCCTGGAGAAGGAAATGGCAATCCACTTCAGCACTCTTGCCTGGAAAATCCCATGGACGGAGGAGCCTGATAGGCTACAGTCCATGGGGTCGCAAAGAGTTGGACATGACTGAGCAACTTCACTTTGACTTGGTATAAGCGCAAAGACAGGAAGCAATAAAAGTGGTTAGAATTCTGTGAAGAATAAGGAAACAGAAGCATCCTCTGGTGTCAGGTGCCTGAGTTCTAAGCTATGAGTTTTGTAACAGGAAAATTTTGGCTGTGGGATATACCCTTTTTTCTTTCCTGTTAAGTTCTCAGTGGTTTCTCTAGGTTTTCAGATAAATTAGGTATTATTAGGCTAACAGAGGATGAGATGGCTGGATGGCATCACCAACTCAATGAACATGAGTTTGAGCAAACTCTGGGAGAGTGAAGGACAAGAAAGCCTGGTGTGCTTTTCAATCCATGGGGTTGCAGAGTCGGACACAACTTGACTACTGAACATCAACAAGGCTAACAGTGGCAATCAAGTGATACCTGAAACAGGTTATAGACACACAGATACACATACATACCACATTTTTCCTATCCATTTTTCTGCTGATGGCCGCTTAGGTTGTGGCATTATTCACAACAGTCAAGATATGGAAACACTTGATTTGTTCTTAAGGATAGCATAAGAGTTTTTGAATTATCTTAAGCAGTTTTTTTTTTTTTTTCATGTGTTGTTATGAGAAGATAGGATTTACCCTTGACAGTTGTTGTAAGAAGTTGGTGCTCTTATATCAATTTGATTTTTTTTTTTTCCTTTTCATCCAGACAAACTGGATATGAACTGGTCAAACCTAGAGTGGTCTGGTCCTTCCTTGTTCTCTTTTTACTGTCTCAGCTGTTAGGCTCATCTCTCCACCCTGAGTTTGGCCTTCTGAATGAGAAGATCTCCTGTTTGACTCTCAAGTCCACTTTAAACCAGAGCTATTGTTACTCATGTAAATGATGATATTATCTTTGAGTCTGCTTTCTACTTTGCTCTGCATTTGGCATTGAGACTCATAAGTACTGAAACCCACTTTCCCCTTAATCAGGACCAATCCCTTTTCTCTTCTTTGTCTTTTTCCCAAGAGCAGGCAGTGTGGCCAATTAAAAAAAAGTCATAACATTATTCCGACCTTATGCAATAGTCTGCTAACCTAACCCTTCTTTACTAAGGCCGTCCGTAGGGGTCAGTTTTAGGAACCTGCTCAGAGGACTAGACTGACCTGTGAAGTAAACAGCCTTTGTAAGTATCATATACCTTTCCTGTATGTGAGTTTAGTGGTTTTCAATTTGATGTAATCAGAGTGTGGTTATTAACATGTGCTACATGGAATGCACTATGTGGTATACCAAAAGATACCCCCAAGGGAAGTCTCCCTCCCCCTTGTAATTTAGCTTGTAAAAAATGCAGCAGGTGGTCTTTTTGGCTTATGTTTATAATTGAGATCTTTTCTTATTGGCTTAGTGTCAGCCTCCTGAAAGAATACTCCTCTATGTATGTTTGCCTGTCTGCCCTGCCTATAAATTGAGGATAAATTAATTAAAAGATTTGAGTGTTTGTGGCTGGGGGTTGTGTTGAAATATATGTGTGAGGAACTTCTGTGAATCATTTAATGATATAATGATCACAGTAAAGGTAGTTTTTAAGATTTCTGTTTATTTTTGGTTTCTCTTTAAACTTAACATGTCTTTCAAATACATTAGAGGATTTCTTTTTAAAGAAAGTCCTGAGAAAATTTGCTCAGATTTATGGTATACACTGTCCTTGTTTTGGCTTTTATTTTGTATTTCTCAAATCTACCGTATTTACGTTGGCAGAGTTTTTAGGTTTTTGTTCTGATTATAGCTGATGATTTAATTACCCACCAGATGTTCAAGTATTTTACCTTTTGCTATTATGTTATTTCCTACATGAGAGAAAAATGAGCTGTAATCTTTCTCTGTGATATAATTTTCTGCTCAGAAGGAAAGGAAAAGTTTGGTAGCGTTCACTTTCTAGCTCTTTGAATGTGTCCATGTTCAACTATCTGATGGTCACTAGCTGTTTGCTGCAAACTTGGTGCTTATGTTGGATGGTGAGGAAAGCGGTCACTGGCCTCCTGGAGTTCACGACCTGTATGGGAGAGAAAGTCACTGATTTTACCACTAACCTTTTTTTATTTGTTTGTTATTTATTTTCTTCTAGTTTTATTGAAGTGTAATTGACGTACAGCACTGTGTCAGCTTAAGGAATTCAGCTTAATGGTTTGACTTAATGGCCATCATGAAATTATCATAGTAACTTGAGGGAACACCCACTATCTCATACAGATGCAAAATTAAATAGAAAAAAATGTTTCCTTGTGTTGATAACTCTTAGGACTTACTCTCAACACTCTCACATAGAACATACAGCAGTGTTCATTATATTATCATTACACTACATCCCTGGTAGTTATTTGTAACTGTGAGTATTGCCTTTTGACAACCTTCATGCAGTTCTCCTTCTGTGAATCCCCCTGTCTCTGGTAACCACAAATCTGATCTCTTTTTCTATGTGTTTGTTTTTAAAGTATGACTGACCGCCAACACTATGTTGGTTCCTGTTACACAACATACTGATTTGATATTCCTACACATTTCAAAATGATCACCGTGATAAGCCTAGTTACAATATGTCACCATACAAAGATATTACAGTCTTACTGACTGTATTCCCCACACTTTACATTTCATTTACCACTAACACTTTCCATAATGTCTCATTGTAACCATTTTAAGATTGATAGGATATTTCATTATCTAATTTCCTCACCTTCAAATCTTGTGTTTCCCCATTTTCTGTGATGTTTCCGTAATGATTGGAAATGGCTCCTCGAGTGTGTGCGTGAATTCCCTTAAGAGGCTGAGCTTCCCATCATGTGGGCCTACCGATTGGTATGAGTTTTTTGTTTTTTGTCAAGTTCCCCATCTGCTTTTGTCAGTCGCTATTTTTGCAGAGTCTTCCTTCTCTCTAATTATACAAATATGTCTTCTTCATTTTTCTTGTCAAAGACAAATTAAAAAGGATCAGTTCAGCTTCTGAGTGAGTATAGTCTTCATTAATTCCATACCCCAACTCTATTTTTAGCAGCATTTTTCTTTTCTTCCTCCCCCCACCCCGTTGATACTTTTAAAAGTTCGTCTTCTCATGTCTGGCTTATTTGAGTAGCATGAATTAATTTGCTCCATTTGACTCTCTTCTGAAAGTTTTAACTGACTGTAGCAAGATACTTTTCCCATTTTCCTGTATTTAGTTCAGATCTGTCTTTGTCTGTGGATATTTGAAGAGTCATTTGTGAAACTACATTAGGTGTTTCTTGTTCATTATCGTTTTCCCCAAGAGGAATTTTAATCCTATGTGTGTTAATTATTTAATTATCCTAATGAAGTCTCATATGGTACTCCTTGGCCTCTTGCACACTGATAGAATTAATCCTTCATCCCAGGGCTCTTCAACGTTCCTGGTTCTTTAATGTTTGTACATTTGTATGTAAATGGTTCTTATTCCAGTATTCTTGCCTGGGAAATCCCATGGACAGAGGAGTCTGGCGGGCTACAGTCTGTGGGGTTGCAGAGTCAGACACTGACATGACCAAGGGACTAACACTCATTCACATTAGTTTATAACTAACTTCCCCTTGTTCACCCTCACGCCATCTCCCAAGTTCTGTCTCTTTTTTTTCCCTCTGAAACCTGATGTTCTTTAGGTTTAAATTTTTATTTTCCATGATGTTGTCTCATTTCTTTCCATTGCCTCCAGTGCACATCATTATTTTTGCATACACTCTGGTTCCCAAACTTTAATGGCCATGAGAATCACTATGGATTGCATGTTAAAAGTTCAGATTCCTGGGGCCCAAGCCCAGAAATTCTATTTGGCCTATGAAGAGGCCAGATATCTTCATTTTCAACAGGCAAACAGGAGGTTTTTGATGAGCTGGTCCACCGACCACATGACTATACACTGCAGCTGCTGTCTGCTAATTATCTTAAGTGCAACATTCATCCATAAATTAATTTATAAAATGGCTACTATTTGCAAGGCACTGTGCTGGGCACTCAGAATATCATAGTAAGCAAAATGGACTTTGTGATCTTGCAATGCTTACACTATATTGAATCCTCTTCATGTCTTCCTTAGTTCAAAAACGTCCTTAATTTCCTATTGTTTACATGTAACAGTGAGTTCATCAATATTCTTGCTAGTGGGCTTTTAGAACATAAGAGCAGTGATTGAGAATCAGGAAATTTGGAGGCTGGGTTTTATTTTTCCCTCCGATTCTGTGTGGGTTGATAAAAGAATGTGGATTGGCTTAGTTCAGTAATATTCCTTATTCTTGTTACTGGGCTTTTAGAACATAAAAGCAGTTATTGAGAATCAGGAGATTTGGAGGCTGGGTTTATTTTTTCTGTTGACTCTGTGTGTGTGTGTGTGAATAAAAGAAGGTGGATTGTCTTAGGTCACTAATATTCCTTGCAGTCAGTGTTTGAATCTCCGTTGGTGCTCTCTGCCTTTAAGTTCTTGTAGTTGAGTTTAGACGAAATGTACCCTGTTTCATCAGTTCTAATATGTCATTATTTAAAAGACCTCTCTCAAGTTGAGTGATGTTAAAATGTGAAAGAATATGCATCATACAACCAGTGAAATACTGCCTATGTGTTTGCATGTATTTGTATTTATGAGGATGACGATACTACATGAAGCTGCCTTTAACTCCTGAAACATGATTACCTGGACCCTCCCCCCGCCACCCCCAAAAAGAAAAAATAAAAATGTATTACTGGCCTGGCACTCCTGGAAGAATCAGGATTTATTAAAAAGACATAAAGTGTATAACACAAAAGAAACAAAGGCAGTGGGAGTCTTATCATCCCCTCAGTTCCGATGACTCCTCTTGTGTTTCCCTTGGATTTGCCTCACTGTTGAATTGTGGAGTGTTTGGAGATCTCTGACAGCAAAGTAATCAGGGTGACCATAACTCAGTGGGCAGGTCTTCCATTTGTCACTCAGTTCAGACAGCTCAAAGAAACCAAACTCAGGGTAACACAATGCTTCTAGTGAGTTACAGCCTCTTTATTTTTTCCTTTTAATCAAGCGTGTCCATTTAAAAGCATTTTTTAAAAGCAAATGTGTAAATAGTAATCCAGTGGAATATTCACTCACTGGCATTCTTTCTCCCCTCCGTAAACTTTTAACTATGTTTCTGTGTTTTAGTCCCTAAGTCGTGTGCAACTCCTTTGCTACACCATGGACTGTTGCCCGCCAGGCTCCTCTGTCCATGGAATTTCCCAAGCAAGAATGATGGAGTGGGTTGCCATTTCTTTTCCAGGGGATCTTCCTGATCCAGGGATCAATCTCACATCTCCTGCATTGGCAGGTGGATTCTTTACCGCAGAGCCACCAGGGTTGGTCAAAAATTTCATCCAGATTCTTCCATAAGATGTTACAGAAAAAACCCAAATGAACTTTTTGGCCAACCCAGTATTTCCAGGCTAGGGTCTTGCATGGCTTATTACATCAACCACATTTTTAAACTTTTCAGTAAGTTATTGTAGTTGCTGGAAGCCCGCAAGGGCCATTTTACTTCTCTTCATGTTTTCACTGAGTCTTGCTGTTGCTGAGTGACATATTAATGCACACGGAGGAAAGTGCTAGAATCAACTCTGTACTTTTATGAAAGCTCTCACTCTTATTTTTCTCATCTTTACCCCTGGCCGCCCACTCAATTCCCTCTTCCTTTCAAGCACTTTTAGCCTTAGAATTAGCTCCTCATGCCACATTTGGTCATCAGTGTTCATCATTTGACTGTGGAGTTATTTTAGTACTACTGGGAGATTCTGGTTGAAATCTTCCATTTCAGAAGTTGTAACTTTAACAGCTTGTGGTAAATGCCAAATAAATGATGTGGCCTCCAGGTAGCAGAGGAGTTAAAGGGAAGGAGAGATCACTTGGTTATTGGAAAATGTTTCAAGATGGAAATGGTATTATGGATGAATAAGCAAGTAAGGTCTGGGAAACAGTACTAGAGAAAGGTAAAGGCAGAAAGTACAGGGAGTGTGTGTGTGGGGTGGGGAATGGGACTGCACGGAGGCTGTGCATATGACATGCATGGGAGAAAATCCTGTACAGGTGGGTTTGGACTGAGTCTTAGAGGGTCTAGAAATCCCAGTGAAAGATATTCCATTTTATATTTTATGGAGCAAGAATTTTTTTTTTTAACATCTTAACAAGATATTTATCACTCCCTGTGAGGATCCAGTCATTCTTTAAGGGTTAGGGCTTGTGAATCACACAGTGGGGCTAATTCTAAGAATCTAAAGTCACTAAGCCTTTGTGTGTTCTGTATCTGTGTCTGTATAGCTTTGTGCACAAGTACAATACACATCCAGTAGATATTCTTGAGATGAGAGGCCCTGAAGGGAGTGAAGGAGAGTACGGCACTGCTGGCTGAGTCCTCCTCTTGTAAACAGTCCTGGAAAGCTGTGAAATGAAATTCTGACCTTTTGGTTTTTTAGATCTCTTAATTTCTAATAACCTACCTGCGACAAGGCCTGCCGTAAGCAGTGGGAAGCATTGGAGGGTTTTTGTTGTCTTGTGTTTTAAATGTTGGAATTGATAGGAAATGACTGTTTTAGAAAGCATGTGTGCTGGATGTAGTTTTCTAATGAGTTGGAGGGAATAACTCAAGGCCAATTAAAGGACCCTTTTGAAAGTGTAGTGTGAGATGAGGAGGGACAGAATAAGGATAGTTAGAAAGAAAGGAACATAGGAAGAATTTATTCACTTAGTAAACATTCATTGAAATGTATTATGCTTTAGAGATTTAAAGTTGAAAAACCTGGAATCACTGCTTCAAAGAGCCCTCCCTAGCGGGCAGTCAGAACCATGATGGACTTAATGACGGGGCAGTGCTGCAGCGCTATGGAAACAGAAGGGGGTCATTCCTCAGCCTAGTGGGGGAGGGAAGAGTCTCAAGGGGAGCCTGAGTGGGGTGGTATTTGAGCTTATTTGTAAGCTAGAGGAGAGAACCTAGTAGAGAAGGAGGGATTGGTTTATGTTCAAGGAGAGAGAAGAGAAAATTAGATGAAATACGGAGAAGGTGGGGAGTAAATGGATTTTGGCTTCAAGGAGAAGGCATTTGGGGGAACTTAAAGATTGGCTGGATACGGAGGAAAGGAATAAATCACCACTGACTGAGTAATCAGTTTTGTGTAACTAAAGGGATAGTGGTACTGTTTGTAATAAAGAGAAGATGGATTTGTTCTAAGCCCGTTTGAGTTTGAGATGCTGACAGTCCAATAGGAAGCTTGTAGTGAAGCTTGATAAGGTTGACCAGTGAAAGATAAGGTTGAGCTCCTTATCAAAGAGAAGGTGCATAATGATGATGTCATCTATTATACTGACTGTGTGTCTGCAGGGCTGGGGGAGCTTGTAAGAGGGGTAGTTGCTGTGAAAGGAAGCATGGAATGAGTTATCTCATAAAATAAAGCGTTTCCCTTTTGGGGTGGCACCATAGTTTCTGGGTCTTCAGATATTCTCCGAGAGGTGGCAGATTTGTCCAGGATCCCAGGTATGAAATTATTGTGGAGGCTAGACCTGGTGTGGGAAATGGAAGTAGTGCTAGAAGCAGAAGGATGACTTTCCAGGAAGTCCTAGCAGCAGAGGCCCAGTGCAAGGGGAAAGGTAGGCAGTAGACACACCAACCTCTTGGCAAACTCTGTCCTGTGCAGTGTACAGTGTGGGCTTGTCGCTGGTTTCTTCACCAGAGAGCTGGGTAGGCTTGGATGGAGTCAGAAATCAGGCCTGCAGGTAAGAACTTGGTCTGTAAAGTGCACAGCTGCCCTCAGAGTCTGTTACTTCATTCCGGTGATGGAAATTCGAGTACTGAAAGCTTCTCTAAGTTCCTTCCTATGGTCGGTCACCAGGGCACAGAATTCAGGTGATCTGGATGAGGGCTTCTTTCTACTGCTCTACAGATTCAGCTATCTGCCTAGGGGCTTGCCCTCCTTTGGGGGGTGTCCATGGGTGATAACAGTGGCCTTTAGCCAAAGTTTTCCTATCTTCTTGACTGTGATGAGGGCCTAGAATCGAGTGTAGGACCTAAGGGCCCTGAGGCTGCATCTCTGTCTCTGAGAGTTGTATTCCCAGGAAGGTCGGCTGGAAAATGCTCCCTCAGGGTAGAATGTGGTTAAGTGAGGTGTTGTTTTCTATGCATGGAAAGCCAACAAGAAACCCCTGCAACAAAGTTCGTGCCCAGACAACAAAAGCGGGGGATGGTGGGGATGATGGAATGTTGTCCTAATGTTGGCCATTGTGCCACAACTGGGGACAAATGACAGACCCCAGGAGCCTTGTGGTTCAGGGAATTATGTTCACTGTTCTCTTGTTCCCAGCAGACTTGGGTGTACTGCTGTCCTGGCCAAAAACGCATGCTGAGAACCAGGTCTGCATCAGAGTAGGGTGCAGTTCACTCACTGACTATGGTTGGCCAAGGTTTCAGTCTGAGCATTGCCTTTGGGAAGAGTCAAAGTACAGAGTCCAGCTGGCTGACCACAGGAGTTTACTCTGAGTGGGCAACGATGATTCTGGATGAGAGCCACTGTAACAGACCAGGGACCAGAAAAGGAAGGATCAGAGCAGAGAGTGGCAACTAGTCTGAATAAGTGTTTTGCACCAGAGTGAGAACCTTTATATAGGGGTACATAGGATCTCAGGTGTGAAAAAGGAGCTCTTTAAAGAGAGTTTGACCATTTATGAGTAGTTTATTCCTTTTCTGTTAATCTGCTTGAATCTTTCTCCTACTCTTTGCCTCTATTTAAATGCACACAGAGTTGGAGAGTAATATTTATTGAGGACTGACTTTGTATCAGGTAATGTCTTAGTGTTGGGACCACAGCAGTGAACACCGTAGTTGTGGGGACAGAGAAGAGTGCCTTCCTCCATGGAGCTTACATCCTGATGGGGAGATGGAGATGATAGGCCCACACATACATGTATACATATGAACAGTAAGTTCCTTCCTGATGAGTTCCTATGAAAAAGAAAAATGAAGGGACCAGTGCTGTAGGGTGTGATTTGTTCTGAGGTGTCTTCTTCAAGCTAGAATGGTCTCTCTTTGAAGGGCTGACATCTGAGTTCAGTCCTTGATGATGAGAAGCAGTCAGCCACATTTAGAGTGGGAAGAGTGGCTTTATTTGGTCATGTTGTTTGAGTGTCTGTGAGTCATGAGATACAGAGCTAGCAGGTAGTCATATGCTTCTGGGTGCTCAAGGGAGAGACGTGGGCTGAGAGGTTGTATTTTAGAGTCACAGGACTGAGTGAGATCAATTTATGCTTTTGTGGGGCTTTGTAATTGTCTGTTTGCCTAGATAAAGTACATATAAAATTTTTTACTTTAAATAGAACATTAAAAACATTAAAAAGATTAGGCAGAAATTTGGGAGCATAAATATAATTTCGTATGCAGATTTTCCCTCATATTTCTGGATCATGTGTATAGTGATTGCTGGGTTCCCCCTACCATGTACTTGATTCTAAGAGCCAGCATTTCTCAAAGTTTTCAACTTCTGTCCTGACAAATTGAAATTTTTCTAAACTCATTATAGAATCTGCTCAAGTGTGGATATGTAGTCATAGGTTTCTGATCTTCAGATTTATCAAGAGCCCCAGAAATCTTTCCCTTAGTACATTTTGTGTTTGAAAAGGATTGCTGAAACCTATGTAAAGTGCTTTCCAGTTAACACACATCTGACGTTCCAAAACTCCTTACACTTGTGCAGAACAAGGCTTTGGAATGTGAAGTGACTCGACAGGGCAACACAACTGAAAAACTTTGAGGCCAGCCGTAGAACCCACAACTTGAAGGTTTGTGCCAAGGCTCTTTCTACTACCTTGGAGGTTCTCAGCCTTCCCTATGCATTAGAATCATCTTAAAAGAGCTATGCTGGGCTCTGCACTGGAGCCTGGACTGGGAGTTTTGTTTTACGCTCCCCAGGGCATGCTCCTGTGCAGCTGGAGCTGTGAGCCGCCGGCCTGTACCAACTGCTTCCTAGGAGCTGTGTTGTCACCAGATGTATTGTCTCTTTTACTCCAAGAGATTACTGAGTCAGCCAGGACTCTGTAATGACACTGGTAAGGAAGGCCTCTCTTTTCTTTCCAGTGAAGTTCAGAGTCCTGACTCTTACTGGGCCCTTTGTCAGTCTCTCTGAATTTGAAGCATCACACATTCTACTTCTTGGGCCACCCACATTCTCTCTGTGAGCCCATGAGACCAGTGAAGCTGGATCAGCTCTTTTCTTCTCTTAGCCCAGTATCATTACCGCACAAGACTGTCAATAAAGCTGTCTTCTCACTTAAAAGGGGACTTTGTCCACATTTGGGGATTGAGAGATAGGCATTTGTAATTTTTGCTCCATTTTTCATGCTGTAATGTTCTCTCTGGTGATTTCTTTGTGTTTTGAGTACAATGCTGTGTACTCCTAGCTTTGAAAGCAGGTTTGTCTGTGAAATGAAGATGGCGCTTCTCTCATTTGCTCACTATTAACTAGTGACTACATGCCAGCTTCTTGCTTGACTAGATTAGTGCTACTAACCTGGCCACACCAGCCAGTATGTTCCCTGGGACCTGTCCTCACTGTCCTAAGTCTGGAGATTGAGATTAAACACTTAGAAGCTCTTAGCGATTGGACAAAGTAATTTATGTCTGTTGAGCTGAATCATCAAAATAGAATTGGAGCTTAGGTTTTGTTCATGTTTGTCTTTCTAAAATGGTACCCTTTCTGTGTTTTGAGAAAATATCAAAACTGATCCATCTTCCCAGATGCTTTCAGAAGCCATGGACTATATCTCTGAACCCAGCAGGAACTGGGAGGACTAAGGACCACCTCTCTTTTTGCAGAAGAATGCTGATATGTTTGATTTGGGACTACTTTTGAGGATGTTGAGTGATAAACTGTCAAGTGGTAACTTCAGGTTTTAGCGATGGCAATCAGCCTACAACTCAGCCTCAGTTTACAAGATAAATTTCTAAACCTATTTCTGACAGTTTATTTGCCACCTGGCTTCTTTAGGCTGCAGTCCTATTTCCATATGTTTGTTTATCCCATTGAAGACACAGGGACGTTCTGGTAGGTTTAATGTTGGATTTTAACCATGAGTCAAGAACTGAAGGGGAAGAATCATTTTCAGTTTGCTTTGTCAGTTTATGTTTCCATTTTCAAGTGAGTCTGGCTAAGTCAATTAAGCATTTTATCATTTTTTATTTTCAGATGTATTTTGGCTCTGCAGTGTTATGCTCTAAAAGATATATATCATTGTCTAAAGCATACTGAGGTATGAAAACAATGTTGATCCTTTTTTCCACACATTGTTTAAGGCAAATAGGGACTTCCACTTGCTTTTTTCCCTACTGGGATATCTAGATTTTACAGATGAAAAAGAAAGATTGGTTCACGCTCTGTGATTTCTGCAGAGTCCACCAGGACTCTCCCTTTGTCTTTTGTATTATTATTTCCTACTGTAAGAATAAGACATGGCCATTACAGAAAATTTGGGAAATTCAGAAAAATAGAAGGAAAGTTAACTTTTCCACGTTTACTGCACCTATAAATAATTGTTGTTACATTTTGGTGTATTTTTCTTCTCCACATTTTTGTTTCATTAAAAAAAAACAAAAATTTGTCATTGTACGGGGAATGTAGAAATCTGTGCTTTTTTTTTTTTTTCTTTTAGCAGAAAGAGGTTTATTGCAAGTCTGAGCAAGGGGAATAGGAGCAGTGGGGTGTGGGGGTTGGCTTGTCCTCCAAAAACCCCCAACTCCCTGAAGGGTTTTACAAAGCCTTTCTTTTTTTTTTTTTAATTGGAGGATAATTGCTTTATAATACTGTGTCATAAAGTGTGCAGCACTTGTTTATATAAACCATTTTATTTAGTTTATAAAGCAGAAAATTTAAAAATCATCCAGAATCCTACTTTTCAAGGATGAATTTTAACTTTCACATGTATTTATTTACTTTTGATTTTTTGAAAGCATCAGAGATCAGATCACATCAGTCGCTCAGTCATGTCTGACTCTTTGCAACCCCGTAAATCACAGCACGCCAGGCCTCCCTGTCCATCACCATCTCCTGGAGTTCACTCAAACTCACGTCCATCGATTTGGTGATGCCATGCAGCCATCTCATCCTCTGTCGTCCCCTTCTCCTCCTGCCCCCAATCCCTCCCAGCATCAGAGTCTTTTCCAATGAGTCAACTCTTCACATGAGGTGGCCAAAGTACTGGAGTTTCAGCTTTAGCATCATTCTTTCCAAAGAATACCCAGCACTGATCTCCTTCAGAATGGACTGGTTGGATCTCCTTGCAGTCCAAGGGACTCTCAAGAGTCTTCTCCAACACCACAGTTCAAAAGCATCAATTCTTCAGCGCTCAGCCTTCTTCACAGTCCAACTGTCACATCCATACATGACCACAGGAAAAACCATAGCCTTCACTAGACGGACCTTTGTTGGCAAAGTAATGTCCCTGCTTTTCAATGTGCTATCTAGATTGGTCATAACTTTTCTTCCAAGGAGTAAGCGCCTTTTAATTTCGTGGTTGCAGTCACCATCTGCAGTGATTTTGGAGCCCCCCAAAATAAAGTCTGACACTGTTTCCACTGTTTCCCCATCTATTTTCCATGAAGTGATGGGACCAGATGCCATGATCTTAGTTTTCTGAATGTTGAATTTTAAGCCAACTTTTTCACTCTCCTCTTTCACTCTCATCAAGAGGCTTTTTAGTTCCTCTTCACTTTCTGCCATAAGGGTAGTGTCATCTGCATATCTGAGGTTATTGATATTTCTCCCAGCAATCTTGATTCCAGCTTGTGCTTCCTCCAGCCCAGCGTTTCTCATGATGTACTCTGCATATAAGTTGAATAAGCAGGGTGACAATATACAGCCTTGACGTACTCCTTTTCCTATTTGGAACCAGTCTGTTGTTCCATGTCCAGTTCTAACTGTTGCTTCCCGACCTGCATACAGGTTTCTCAAGAGGCAGGTCAGGTGGTCTGGTATTCCCATCTCTTTCAGAATTTCCCACAGTTTATTGTGATCCACACAGTCAAAGGCTTTGGCATAGTCAATAAAGCAGAAATAGGTGTTTTTCTGGAACTCTCTTGCTTTTTCCGTGATCCAGCAGATGTTGGCAATTTGATCTCTGGTTCCTCTACCTTTTCTAAAACCAGCTTGAACATCAGGAAGTTCATGGTTCACATATTGCTGAAGCCTGGCTTGGAGAATTTTGAGCATTACTTGACTAGTGTGTGAGATGAGTACAATCGTGCAGTAGTTTGAGCATTCTTTGGCATTGCCTTTCTTTGGGATTGGAATGAAAACTGACCTTTTCCAGTCCTGTGGCCACTGCTGAGTTTTCCAGATTTGCTGGCATATTGAGTGCATCATCTTTCAGGATTTGAAAGAGCTCAACTGGAATTCCATCACCTCCACTAACTTTGTTCGTAATGATGCTTTCTAAGGCCCATTTGACTTCACATTCCAGAATCTCTGGCTCTCGGTGAGTGATCATACCATTGTGATTATCTTAGTCGTGAAGATATTTTTTGTACAGTTCCTGCATATTTGAGTTCATATCATAATTATTATTATTGTTACCATCATTATTATTATTTTTGGCCATGCTGCATGACTAGCAAGATCTTATTTCCCTGACCAGGGATTGAACCCAGGTCATGACATGAAAGCAGTGAATCCTAACCACTGGATCACCAGGGAGTGTCTGCTATCCTAATTATTTTTAAGCATACCTGATATAGGCATAGTTACAAGACGTAAAGCAACGAAGAGTTAATGGGAAAAAAAAAAAAAAAAAAAAGCTAATGATTTAGGTTATTCAGTATGAGTTTCAAAGTTGTGAAAAATTATTTCTCATGCTTCTTAGTAAAAAACAAACAAACACCAAAAAAGGCTAATATGTTATGCTGGGGTCCAGCCCCGGTGGATCCAGGGAATTCGAAGCGGGGACGGCATCGGTGAGGATCAGGAAACAATTGCTTAATTAAATGTTAATTAAGGATATAAAGAGTGGTTAAATAAGGATAGCTCAGTGAGAAAATTTAGTGGAGTAAAGAGGCTGAATAATTCAGCCAGAAGGTGAGAGAAAGAATGACATGGGGAGACCAAGTTTCGGTGAACAAGGCCCGCACTTTGTTTTCCAAAGTGGTTTTTATACCTTAAGTTATGCATAGAGTATAATGGGGGAAGGGGTAGAGTCATGCAGTAAGCCAGGCTTTCTTCATATGCAAAAGTTTAGGTGATTTGCATCATCTTCTGGCCTGGAGGCCTGTTAACATTTTAAGACCCTTTCTTCAGAAAACTTATTTTTCTCTAAAGGTGATTAGGCAGGCGCCACCCTCCAAAAGCATTAGATAAAGTTGCATTCCTACAGGGTAAAGGTGTGGTGGGCTATAAGAAGAAAAAGAATTAACTCAAGGGTCCAAGGTTACAAACATTAAAGCTACTACTTACACCAATTATATTAATCAATACACTGCCAGGGACACAGCAGGTAAGGGATATGGAAACTTAGCAGCAAACATTGGCCCAACAAGTGAAAAACCCTTCACCAATACAATTTTTAATCAATCTTTTAACTGCTCAAAGAAATCTGTATTCAGACAGTTTAGAACATCTCATGCCTCTCATGGTTGTGAACTAAAACACTCTTGTCACGCCCAGGACAGCCCCCTGTATAGTCAGAGGTGTAGGTGAGAGCACAAAGCAGTAAAGTAGGCAGACTCTGGTTTTGGGGGTAGATGCTCGAGAATTTCCAGGGGGACTCCTGAGGCTTGATCCCGCCTTTGCGTATGCCGAGCCTCCTTCCTCATGAACTTTGCCACGGGTGGAGTTCCTCACGCTGGCTCCCGGCAATGTTACCCTATGTGATTATTCCCTTATATTGAGAAAATATAATTTTCATTTAGGTAGTTTTCCCAGGAATAGTGTCCTAAAAGTGTCTAAGATAGTTGGGCTACCATTAGTTGTAGAAAAAAATAACACTGTTCCTAACTTGTGTGTGCGCGCTCAGTCGTGTCCGACTCTTTGCAACCCCACAGACTGTAGCCTGCCAGGGTCCTCTGTCTGTGGGATTCTCCAGGCATGAATACTGGAGTGGGTTGCCATTTCCTTCTCCAGGTCCTGTCGTATATCTAACTAAAATATTTTGTTTGTGGGTCAGAGAAGTGGTTCACAGTGAAGGGCAGGAGAGGAAAGGCACAGGTCTGGGAAGCTTTGGATGAGTGCTCCGCCTGTACTTGGCCCTTGAGCTGCATGGTGAGCCCACTGTATGCAGTCCGGTTGGGTCACTGACATTGGGGTTGGGGAAAATCCACCAATCATTTTGTATCATGACTTCCTTATGCTTTCAGTCCTAAGTTCTACTTATCCCTGATGGCCTTAAGTATAGCTTAACTGTCCCAGCATAATGGATAGAATTGTACACCCTCCTCCAAAGGTGTGTTCAAATCCTAACCTCCAGTACTGGTAAATGTAACCTTATTTTGAAATAGAACTTTTGCAGCTGTAATCAGGTCAAGAGGCATGCGTACATGGATGCAGTGCTCAGTCATGTCTGACTTTTTTCGAGTCCATGGGCTATAGCCCGCTGCCAGGCTTCTCTGTTCATGGAATTTTCCAGGCAAGAATGCTGGAGTGGGTTGCCACAGATATGAGGTCATACTGTATCAGGGTGGGCCCAGACTAACCTAAAGACTGAAGTTTACTTTTCCTATAAGAAAGGGAAAAGACACGCAGGAGAATGCCATGTGATGGTGGAGGCAGAGATGGAGGTGGTGTATCTATGGGCAGCTACCAGCAACTGGGGAGAGGCAAGGAAGGATCCTCCCCTAGAACTTCTAGAAAAAGCATGGCCTCCCAACACCTTGATACTGTGAGAGAATAATCACTGTTATTTTAAGCCACCCTGTTTGGATCATTTGTTACTGCAGCCCTAAGAAACTAGTACAGTCCTGAAGACATTGGTGCCTTGTTTTCTGAGCTCTCTCAAATATGTATTCCGAACTTTCTTAAATGTGAGAATAATTTATTTTTGGCATGCAGGTTTTCCGTAAAAATCTGTAGACATTGTTCCATGGTCTTCTCTGTCATGTAGTATTGCAGAAAGTATAAAGCTATTCTGATTTTTGTTCTTTTTGTAAGTTCTTAGTTCTGCCCCCTTTTTCCCCATTTGCCTCCTAGATCCATCTAGCTAGAAAAAGTTCATCCCTACCCACTGCCCCGTGCCCCCAAATATGGTAAACTCTGTTTTGGTCATGGTCTTTTTTCTCCCAAAGCAAGAAAATATACTTCAGGTTGTGGGTGTGCATGTATGTGTGTGTACACATATCTTTTGTAAAAAAATAAGAATTTTTAATTAAATCCATTTTCTTGGATTAAATCCTTGTCCTCAAATCTTCATTTGTTCTCAACCTTTTCAACCTTTGTTGTTGTTTTTCCCATCTGAATTTGGAGTTACTTCTCAAGTTTGTTTTTTATACCTCTGATTTGTGCTTCATGGGATGTCTATGATTAACTTTATGCTTTTATTATATAGTTCTCTTTGGTTATGACATTTCCTTTTATTTCCTTTGTAATTTTTCTCATTTTTCCTTTGTGTGTTTTATCTTATCTTAGTCTTTTCAGCCTTTCATCTTTTTAAAGATTTTTTTCTACTATTGCAAGAGGTCACGTGGTTTTATATGCTACTCGAAGATGTGAGAATTTATTGAAGCTTTCTTGTTTCTAGTTTATTGATTGTATCTTTTCCTCACTTTGTCCGTTTTCCTGTATACTCATTCTCAAATGAGAGAAAGTTCATGTAGACACAACTTTTGCCAACTTTTCCGAGAGGAAGGCTGCTTCTTAACCCATTACTTAAGCATTTGGGTACTAATGAAATCATTTTCTTAGTTTTACTGCTAGAAGTCAATTTCACGTGTCTTTGCCAGCTCAGTTTTCTTATAATGCAAATCTGTTTCCTTGAGATGACTCTTCATACTATATTATTACCTGACTCTCTGGTGCACAGAAATAGATGACATATTAAAACAAGCATAAACATATCTTCTATAATTGTTTTTTTTACATAAGACGATTCTATTTGTCAGATCCCCATTGCCAGCCTTATTCTGCTTTGTGAAAGTGAAAGCGTTGGTCGCTCAGCTGTTGTTCTTACTCTTTGGACTTGGGCTCCTTGGACTGTAGCCCGCCAAGCTCCTCTGTCCATGGGATTCTCCAGGCAAGAATACTGGGATGGGTTGCCATTCCCTTCTTCAGGAGGTCTTCCCAACCCAGGGATTGAACCCGGGTCTCCTGCATTGTGGACAGATTTCTTTACTGTCTGGGGTGCATATTGTTGAATTGGAAGTGCTGTTTCCAATGGGTATTGGATAAGAAGTGTTAATGTCAGGTAGTAAGTGGAAAGGCTTACTGCTGCCTCTAAAGCCAGCATCTATGTAATTGTGAATGGTTGAACAGTTTGGTTTGGTTTTGAGAGTGCAGACTGTTGGAACACTGGGAAAGGCTTTGTGTACCTATTTCTGAGTAAGCAGACTCAATTTTATTTCCACTGGTGCATCAGTTACCAATAAATTTAAGCCAAAAAGATGTAGGTTTTAATCCCTATTCCATCAACCTTGTATTTTGTGGAAATTCTTTAAAGATTCTGGTGGTAGTTGTGTGTGGGTCCAGAGGTTTGGGATTATTAATTGTTTTCTGTCTTCTTTCACACGGATATTTTAATAAGTATGTGGGAGAAGCTGTGTGGGGTGCTGCTAGCCAAACACCATTTTTACATTTTAACTTGAAAGTCTGATGTTGATTTGTTATTTCCTACTGATAGATTTCCTGTTGTATTATGACATAGGGCAAGATCATCTTTTAATCTTATCTTCAGCTTTGAATGGGATTTTAAATGTGTATTTTTAATTTGGATATATGTAAATATTCAAGTAATTTAATATATGACAGCATTTTTTTCTTGTGTTCTTGACCAAATGAATTTTTCTTTGATTCATTTGGTAGACTGATAGTATTTAAAAATGTTCACTACCCGCCCCCCCCCCCGCCTTTTTTGTGTATTTTTTTTTCTTTATCTCCAAGCATGTATTATTTTAAAAAGCTTGAGTCAGAGAAAGAGTTAAAGGGGTTTATTTTTGGATTGTTTATTGTTTATTTATTAATGCATATGTGTGTGCTAGGTTGCTTCACTCCTGTCCTATTCTGTGTGATTCCATGGACTGGAGCCCGCCAGGCTTCTCTATCCATAGGATTCTCCAGGCAAGAATACTGGAGTGAGTTGCCATTTCTTCTTCCAAGGGATATTCTCAACCCAGGGATTGAAGCCACGTCTCCTGCACTGCAGGCTGATTCTTTACTGCTGAGCCATTGGGGAATTCAGCAGTGTTAAGTATATTCATGTTGTGTTGCATTTAAACTTTTTTTTGTTATACTACTGGGAAGGGGCAAAGCTCTAATATTTTGTCTGACACACTGTAATTTGTTGAACAACCCAGGTTTTCTCATGAAGTATATAAGAAACAATTGAAGACAAAATAAAATGTAAAATAAGAAAAGCAGGGAAGAAGGATAAAGCCTAGATTAGAAATAGTCCCTATAGCAGCAGTATTAATGAATATTTCATTTTTTCAATCTAAGTATAAGATTAGGGAAAAAAGAAAAGGTATCTTAAATGTGTACATTTGTTGTTAAAAAGAAAAAAAAACTGTCGATAATTATTTATAAAGATACAATTGCAACCCCATGGACTGTATCCCACAAGACTCCCTTGTTCATGGAATTTTCCAGGGAAGAGTACTGGAGTGGGTGGTCATTCCCTTCTCCAGGGGATATTCCTTACCCAGGGATTGAACCCTGGTCTCCTGCATTGCAGGCAGATTCTTTACTGTCTGAGCCAGCAAGGAAGCACCACCCGCCACCCTGTGCCCCACCCCCACCAAAAAAAAAAAAAACTGTTGATAATTATTTATAAAGATATAATTATTTTAGGTGTGTTGCAATATGAGAAAATCTGCATCATAGAATCTAAGAAATACAGGGAAGTGTTAGGTACGGTGATGAGAAGCAGTGAATGTTGTATCTGAGGAGGAAGCTAGTGACCACAGAGGCAGAGTAGTGTCAGAGTATGGGCGTAGAGAACGACTAAGAGCCATCCTGCCAACCTCACAGCCACTGCCTTCTTCATACTCCATCCAGCCTCCAGCTCTCTGCCCACCTCAAAGGTCCAGAATAGCTAATGCTCATTGATTCTAGATAATAGGGATTTTTCCCCCCTTGTAAAATTTATTTTAAGATAGATTTCTCTGATTCTCCACCACTATGGGCTGTTGACAGCAGCTGACAGTCTAACAAATGGATACTGTGGAAACATGTTCTTAGTGATAATGACTGAATAGCCAACAGAATGTTACATATGTGAGCTACTAACCTTTGTGTTTGCTTCGAGCAAATGAGCAATACATAGATGCTTTGAAATATGTCTGTTTAAAATTCTGTCACGTGAGCTTAGTTCAATTCTATAGTCCATTTTCTGCTTTATTTTTCCTGTGAAAAGTGCCTTATAATGGCGTCACCAATTGTTCGTCAATTTCCTTTCCATTATGTAAACTCCTTGTGTGTCCACCCTCTGTCGGTCTGTAAGTTTATCATGACATATATACATGGAATGGATTATTACCTTTTCTGGAAGGAGAATAAACCATAAATATGAACGAGGCTTTAGAAGAGCCCAACATAAATCACTGTGAAAAATCTGTTAGTAGGCTGTGAGACTATAAAAATCACTGTGAATTATAAATACGACAGCAGGGTTATAGAAATCATTTTATATGAAAGTGGATATATATTTCTTCCTACAATAGCACTCAGTGATTTTAATAACATTGGTTGACCATATTCAATGTGGAATATAGTAGAAAGTTCCATAGGAAAAATTCTGGGTTATAATCGATAACATGAAACACTGATGCCACTTACGCTATTGGAATTGCATTTGCTTTATGTTATTATCTAAGTATTGTCAAAAGAAATCTTGCCCATTTTTCTTTACATCTGTTCTTAGAAAATAACAGGTAGATTTTCAGTCTTTTAAAATTAAAAATCACTATTGAAACATCTCATACTTTGTTTTATTTAAAGTTATTTATCTGAAGTTAGTGATTATCTTTTGGGTTTCTTATTGATGAAGCATCCAGAGAAGCTCCTTAATTTTTTTCCTATCTTAACTAAATTTTATAAAGAAAATTAATCATAAATATATAAATAATTTTTAAAACATGTTTTAAAGAGAATATTCTTTGTATTAAGGGTATCATTTCTTGGTTAATTAGCTGTTTTAACAAACAGGGTATAGTTTGCTTTAAGAAGTTTTCTTTAAAATATGTAGCTCTTAACACAGGTAAGAGTTACATGTTAAATGTACAACTTTTTAGTTTGAAAACAATGGTTCCATTTCTATATTAAAAGTGCTTTCTTTGTGTCACTGGAATTAAGCAACCTCTATAGATAATGTACGAGATAAAGAGAAAAGTATAAGACAGTGCTTGTTCTTCGATGGCTTCCTAGTTGAGATCAAACTAATATTATTTTTAACGGCACTGACATTTCAAGACAATGTATGATTAAGTTCTAAATTGTGTGGTTCAGGCTGCTTTTAAATGTCAATGTTAAAGGAAACTAGAGACAGGCTACTATTACTTTTTTACCCCTATTCACACATAACTGGACTGAAAAGCATTCTAAATATTCCGCTTCCAATAGATTAGGAGATGTTTTCCTTAATTCATTTCTAAAAGGAAATTTCTTTCGTATTAAAACAGCCCCTTGTTTTTGTATTTTGTATTCAAAGTTCTCCAACACTACCTTTATTCCTTAAGAGGATTTGCTTTGGTTTGTTGTTAGGCTGAAGGTTAAGAAACACCAAACTCCTTCCCTACCAAGAACAGAACATCTCTCCAAGGTGGCAGTTTGTTGTTACTGTTGTGTAGTCGCTGAGTCGTGTCTGACTCTTTGCAACCCCGTGGACTGTAGCACACCAGCCTTCCCTGTCCTACACTGTCTCCCAGAGTTTGCTCAATCTCATGTCCATTGAGTCAGTGATGCTATCCAACCATCTCATCCTCTGTCACCCCTTCTCTGGCCTTCAATCTTGCCCAGCATCAGGGTGTTTTCCAATGAATCAGTTCTTCGCAACAGGTGGCCAGAGTATTGGAGCTTCAGGATAAGTCCTTCCAAGGAACATTCAGGATTGATGTACTATAGGATTGACTGGTTTGATCTCCTTGCTGTCAAAGGGACTCTCAAGAGTCTTCAAAACCATCAGTTGTTTGAAAGCATCAGTTGTTCAGCAATATGTGATTATTATTAGTTTAAAATGTTTGATTTGTTTTTGGCTGTGCTGGGTCTTTGTGGCTGCACATGGGCTTTTCTCTAGTTGTGGTGAGTGGGGGCTACTCTGTAGTTGCAGTGCATGGACTTCTCATTGCAATGGCCTCTCTTGTTGTAGACACAGGTTCTAGGCACATGGACTTCAGTAGTTGTGGCCTGTTGGCTCAGTAGTTGTGACTCCTGGGCTCTGGAGCACAGACTCAATAGTTTTGACGCATGGGCTTCCCTGTGGCATGTGGGATCTTCGCAGATCAGTGATCGAAACAGTGTCTCCTGCATTGGCAGCAGATGAATTCTTTCCCACTGAGTTGCGGGAACTCCTGTGATTTTTATTTAATAGAATTTTCATCTTGCCAACTTTCAGCTCATCTGTGACAAAGCTGAGGCATATCACCATCTAGATTCATATCATTTATTTTTAGTTCACATATTGTGGTTTATAGGCTTCCCTTGTGGCTCAGCTGGTAAAGAATCCAACTTCAGTGGGGGAGATCTGGGTTTGATCCCTGGGTTGGGAAGATCCCCTGGAGAAGGGAAAGGCTACCCACTCCAGTATTCTGGCCAGGAGAATTCCATGGACTGTATAGTCAATGTGGCTGCCAAGAATCAGACACGACTGAGCAACTTTCACTTTCATGATATGAGCTATAAATTGAGATTATATCAATATGATATATAGAGGATGAGATGGTTGGATGCATCACCGACTTGATGGACATGAGTTTGAGCAAGCTCTGGGAGTTGGTGATGGACTGGGAAGCCTGGCATGCTGCAGTCCATGCGGTCACAAAGAGTTGGACACAACTGAGTGACTGAGCTGAACTGATTATGGTTGACACATGAGGAAAAATAATATTTTTTATTTCCTAAAGTTGTTACCTGTAGAACCTTTCTTTAATGGAGAGTTTTATATTTCTTTGAAAACTCAGAGTTGATGAATCTGAAAATTCAAGTGGTAGATATATGTCTGAACCAATATCAATAGATAAGGTTGAGCTGGTGATTGCCTGCAAAGGAAAGTGCTGACTGCAACTTTGAAACTGCATATATAATACACCTAATTGACACTATAGATTTATGAGTTTTAACTTACTGCTATTTTGACTTAAAAATGATCCTAGTGACATTTTAAGCTGCAAAAGTAACACAATTCCATAAACATAGGCAGTTCAGCTCTTGCCCTATTTATCATGTCCCCAATCATAACCTATGTTATTTATTAATCTGAGAATTACTGATTATTTAAAAAAAAAAAAAACATGCTCTGAGAATATAAATTCTAAGAAGTTAGTTATATGAACAGTCTGTTTCCTTCCATGTTGGGCTGAACTAGAATGTCTTTGGTTGCTATGCTGTATTCTGTACTCATTCTAAGTGTATTCTGCCTTTATTCATGGAAGCTGTTATTTAATGGGAAATAGGTATTTTTCAGTTGAAAGTAAATGCAAAGGAAATGAAAGCAACTGTATTTCGGCCTGTACCTGGTCATTAATGAGTTACTGTAACTGAATCCTACAATCACCATATTCATATGGGTCACCACATTCCGAAGTGGCTAGAAAATGTTTAGATAATGGCTTCATGGGTCCAGAAGAAAGAATAGCTGTACCAAAGCCTCATTACATCTCCCCCACGTGGAAGTACATTGCTCTCAGGAATGATAAGTTCCATTGCCTTTATGGAGCACACCAGCATCATTTACATTCATGTGGTCATGTAACTGAACACCCTTAGGAGCGGGGAGGAACTTCCAGTGCAGCTACTCTGGTAAACTGGAAATAATAGCAAACTAGATTCTGTTCTGTCTAATCAATGTCTCCTGTAAGAGAAAACTTAGATGATGCCATGAATTGAGCTCTACGACTTGCTCTGGATGGTGTGGGTAATCATCTTGTACTTGAAGGTTGATGTGCCTTCTCCAGGTCTCAGAGCTTACTATTGGGTTGCAGACAGAATTATTGCTACCCAGATAGAATAAGTTATCAGAGCCCGTGGTTGAAGGACATGATGGGTAATGTGGAGAAATGGGTCACTCCATGTAGTCAGTGAAGTGACAAATGAAGGTACTTACATTAGTGCTTTACACATAGAAAGTGAAAGTCGCTCAGTCTTGCCCAACTCTTTGCGACCCCATGAACTGCAGCCTGCCAGGCTTCTCTGTGGGATTTCCCAAGCAAGAATACTGAAGTGGGTTGTCATTTCCTTCTCCAGGGAAGCTTCCCAACCCAGGGATCGAACCCAGGTCTCCTGCACTGCAGGCAGATTCTTTACTGACTGAACTACCAGGGGAAGCCCCAAACACATAGCCCCCAACACGCAGAAGACGCTCATAAATATTACATAATAAAAGAAAGTACAGCAAGAAGCCAGAAAATATGGGGAACAAACATAAGAGTCAAGTCAGTGGCTAGAGTCTCTTCTGACTTGGTGGTACTTTTTTGAATATGTACTTTGGTGTCATGTTTGTAATATTTTAAAGGTTAATTTTATTTGCAGAATTCTTTGTGTAAGCTGACAGAGAAGGTGAATGCTATAGTTCAAAGGAATGGCAGACCCTGCACAAGGCTGCAAGCTCTTTCAGGGCATAGACCGTCTGTGTGTCAGTGTATGTACCGTGCCTTGCAATCGGAAGTGTTGGTTGAACGAATAGAAATGTCAGTGAAAATTTGATGTTTGTGCTGGGCCTTGAGAGGTGGTTGAATTTGATGTAGCAGAGGGAAATGAGACGGGTTTGTAAATTAGAACACTGAATAAAGGCACAGATGTTGGAATGAGCTTAACTGATTTTGTGAGACCCTGGAGAAGTCAGTCTGATTAGAGGCCTGTGGTGGATATTGTGGTAGTAATGATTGTATGGGGTTGTTTTAAAGACTGATTCCTCAGAATTTTGTGTTCTGGCTTTGTTGATGCTCTCTCCTGATTATCTTGTTGGGTAAAACTACTTTAGGAGAACGGGGTGTTAGTGAGGGCAGGCTTATGGTTTTCGTCTTCAAAAAAAACCATTCATTCAGTTGGTATTCATTGCACAAACACACAGAGTAAGACTCAGTGTATGCTTCTTTGGGGAAATGAGATGCTTCTACTGAAGTTGTCACAGACTAATGTCATAACTTCCAACCAAGTGCCTTCCTGTATGCTGTTGGTGGCACTAGCAGAAGCAAGTTTGATAACTCTGCACACCACCGTCCTGCAGCTGAGAGCTCCCCAGATTTGAGTAGGGTCATTTCTTCAGTCAGATTGCTTATTGAAAGTCGTACTGGGCTTCCCTGGTAGCTCAGTGGTGAAGAATCTTCCTGCCGATGCAGGAGACATGGGTTCGATCGCCGACCCAGGAGGATCCCAAAGCTGCGGAGCAATTAAGCCCATGCACCACAACTACTGAACCTGTACTCTACAGCCTAGGAGTCGTAACTGCCGAAGCCCATGTGCCCTGGAGCCCGTGCTCCACAACAAGAGAAGCCCCTGCAGTGAGAAGCCGGTGCACTGCAACTGGAGAGTGGCCCCTGCCCGCCACAGCTAGGAAAGCCCGTGCAGAATGAAGACCCAGCACAGCCAAAGACAAACAAATACAATTTCATATATATTTAAACATATGTCTCTCTATATATATATCTTACTGATACTTGGTGGATTGAAGCAAATGTAAAACTCTGAAACTATCCTCATGAGGCGGGAGCCCCCTCTAGTTTAAAGTCATTGTATCCCACTGTGCCAGCTGTTGAGACGCATCTACAGATGTTGCTAAAAGGACCACATAATTTAACAGAAGCACTTTACAAAATAGCCATTAAAAAAAATTCTTCTCTGCTTCTTCCTTTTTCATCTTCAGTTGGCTAACTAGTATATTGTATTACATTTTCACTTACGGATTTTTTTTTTTTTTTTAACTCATGAGCTTTGGTTTGTTCTTCAGAGAAATGTAATCCTAATAACTACAATTATTAGAAATACTTCTGACAGCGCTGGTAGATGTAGCTCTGGTAGTAACACTAAGAACCCATGCTTTCCTTTCAAGTATGTTGTAGGTACTTTGTGTTGAGCACACATCTTACCTTTTTTCAGACGTTTAGAAGAAATAAAAGAAGGAAGAATTAGGAGTATAATCAGAGACGAAAGCAGAAAATGTAGGATTGCAAACGGGATCGTTTGCTTCCCTGTGTACCTAGATTAAAGAATCATTATTTGTACTGGCTAGATGGTACACCACAAATGATTTACAGTTTTGAGCTCCGCAGATAATCTGTCTAGAGCACTACACAGCTGTTTATCTTAGTCATTATCGTTCTCAGCCATGGTCGTACCCAGCTCCTCTTAAGCTGGAGAATCTGAGGTTGAGTTTTAAAGCTGGAGTGGAGACCTGATCTGGGGTTTGGGATCTGCCGTTTACCCTGTGGCAGCACTGAAGCGCCCGCACATTCAGTGGAAGCGCACTCCAAAGACGTGGTTTTGCTTCCGACTGTGATGGCAGTATAATTGATCAAATATATTCTTTCAAAGAATCATAAATTCTTACTGGAGTTTGAGGGGATGTCATGTTCATTTGTCAACATGTCACTCCAGGGACACAGGTGCAGCAAATTTATGGAGGATGCACCTCGTGTTTCTCCTGAGCCACATAAATATGAAGCCGTCTTGATCGGAAACGTGTGGCTTTCGATTACTCCTCAGGTGGAGAGCAATTAAGATCTCTCCGTAGAAAGCATTTCACTGCTAATCTCAGGGTTTCGCACAGCACTGGCAGGGATCAGGTCTGAGGGGGACACCAGAAAAATTTTTGGAGGTCTGCAGATGTTGTCTCAGGAAAGAATACTAAGGCGATTCTTCTCTGGCAGAGTGAATATTGCACATTTTCGTCAAGTGCGTGATTAACTTTGACATTTGAAAATAGAACTTCACGTAAAGATAAGCATGGTACTTCTGCATGTTTAATTAAGATGCTTAGTTCCTGTCAAGACGGATAGTTTTTTTTTTTTCCTTTTTCCCCTGTGAAGGGCAATATATTCTCAACTTCTGAAATTTCAGAAACCTGTACTTAACCTTTAATCGTCATTCCATTTACATGGAAATCTGATTAACAACTTTTAAAGTTCATGAGCTCCTGGTAAATGCAATTAAGACCTTTTTGGAGTTTGTTATTAAGAGCTGGCATTTACAGAAGTCTAGGACCTGGCTAGTGTTGCTGTCTTCTCCATCGCAGGCTGTCTCAGGCAATTAGAAGAGAACATGGGGTACATGAATTGTACTGTATTGCTTCTAAGTTAACATGGTTGATATTTAAATAGCGTGCAGTCTTTTCCTTTCCTCTGACTTGCTATATGGCAGGAGCTTGTTACTGAGTGGTAGAATAGGGCCAAGGATAAATGAGGTGGAGTTGTAGCAATTTGCATACCTAGGAGATTGAGGCTCCTCCTCCTCTCTGATGTTCTGAAGTCATGTTTACATTCTCAGGTTGTAAGGAGTCAGGTTCATCATCCTGCTATATTGCATATTTATTTTTTGTGGGGCTGTGCCACGTGGCATGCAGGATCTTAGTTCCCTGACCAGGGATTGAACCCATGGCCCCTGCAGCAGAAGAATGAAATCCTAACCACTGGACCTCCAGGGAAGCCCCTGCATTTGTTTTGAAGAATAGTTGACTTAAAGTATTATATTAGTTTCCAGTGTACAGCACAGTGATTCAATATTTTTGTAGAATAGACTCCATATAAAGTTATAAAATACTGGCTATTCTACCTTGTGCTGTACATTACATCCTTGTAAACCTAGCTGTTTTATACCTAGCAGTTTGTGCATTGTAGCCCCAATTGCCCATTTTGCTCCTTCCTCTCGGCCCTCCTCCTGGCAACCACCAGTCTGTTCTCTGTATCTGCTTCTGCTTTGTTCTATTTATTCATTTGGTTTATTTTTAGATTCCACATATAAGTGAAAACACAGTGTATGCATTTTTAAAACTGCATTCTTCTAGAGGGTGCGGTAGTCTTTTTGAGAGTTAAAATGAAAAAATATACATTGTGGAGCGAGAAGTGATTCAGGCATGCAACTTCTTTCTAAACTTTTAGGCATTTCAGCTATTGAGACATTTTCTTTGGGTCGTGAGGACAGAAGAGAAATGTGTTAGAACAGGTCAGTGTAGCATAGTTAAACACTCTGGAATGTGCTGTGATGTATGGAGAATGGGAAGTAAATAGTTAAAAGTGAGAAGGATCCTATTGGGCATATACTGCCAATCTGGCAGGCTTTTTTCCTTGCCAATAGAATTGGACTCTCTGATAGATGCACAATGCATTTCTTGGGTACTTTGTGCAGAGCACTACTTATTAGCATTTAGAGGAATGACAGGTGAAAATAATGGAAATATCGACAAAGGCAAATCATTAAAATATATTGTATATAACAATGTTATGAAAGAATACTTGAATGTTTCCATACCAGCTGAATTTTTTATGAGCATATATTGCTTTTAAATAAAAGATCAAAATAGAGAAATGTGTGGAGAAAAATAAATTTAAATAGGAAAACTGATCTGAAATAATTAAATTCCATGCCAGAAATATCAGTGAAGCAGTTTTCCATTTTTGGACCCTAGAGCTTCTGTGTTTACTGTGCACTTAAACCAGCAGTGCAGTTAACTGGTTAATCTTATAAATTGTAGGCTAGCCTCAAATGTAGCAAATAAATGAAAATAGTTACGTGTTTTGAATAACATGAAAGATTTCGGTAGAAATACCATTTAGTAATTGTAGACCTCTTATGGATTTGGAAAATTGTTTTCTGGCCACAAAGCTGATAAAACAGGGTTACTACAACCAAGCTGTCAATGTGTTTTTTTTTTTTTTTTAATCAGTTTAATATCTTACTTAAGGGAAATATGTATGCACACATAAACATATATATAATTTCATCACTTTCAGATAGAAGAGTTTTATTTATTTAATAGACAAAATCTTTCTTATAGATGTAAGAGTGAGTATAGAAATGAGTGATATTAAGTTGCCCTTCAGTTTTAAAGGATTTCAGTTAATGTATTCCAGTTGGCATGAATCTTTGGAAATACAGGGAGGTATTAGAGTGCCTTCTCATCAAGTCATGTTGGGAGTTTAAGAGATAAGTAGAGGTAAAGTTAAATATCCAGCAGTGTATTATTAATTCCCAAATCTAGGTAATCAACTCTGGGTCCTGTAGGAGTTTAAAGATAGATTGGTTAGAGAAGGTTTTGTGTATTTGGTAGGAGCTGGCCCTTTAAGGAAGGCTAGGCTTTAGGCGAGTGGGAAGCTCCTTCTAGCTAGGTATAATGTTACATGTATGCCACCAGTAGGGATTCACTGAATTTGCCATATGCACAGTTTTTACAGAGGGGTGTAAGATGTGTTCAGAGAGATAGAAGCCAGGTTCTGAAGAGCCTTAGAGGAATTCAATTGAAATCTTTGTGGCCTCCTTAATGAAAGGAGCTGCTTTTTCCTTGTGCTTTGTACTTCTCAGTGCCTCCAAATCTTGTTATCTCCCAGTCTTAACAGTATTTCCCTCAAGCCCTAATGGAAATGTACTTAACACGGTTCCTGGCACTCAGTAGGTACAAAATAAAACGTTAATCGAGTCTGAATCTGCACTTGTTAGTCCTAAATAATCCATTTTGAATGAACTATAAGCAAGCATTGTTTTTCTTTTTTTGGTAGGTGTGTCAGTGTTCACAGATTACAGATAACCAATATGAAGGAGGCTCTAGTAACTGAACTGCTAATTGAAAATTCTGGGTCATAGCCACTTAATTGAATAAACTGTCTCCAGAGAGCAATTTGGGTCTTTTCCAAGATGCATTAACTCTTTCAGGTCATTAGGGTAGCACTTATCTCATTGGAGCAGAAATTTAATAAATGGTATTCCTGTGATGTGAGTAAATTAATGTACCTCAGAAAGCCTGGTTTCACCGTGGGTGTTACAGTTCTACTCCAAGGAGCTCGCCTGTGAATGTAAAACATCAATGAGTAGCTGCCCTTTCAAGCATCTTACTTCCAATTTAGGTAACCTACTAGGGAGCATCTACTTTGTTCAAGGCACTGTGCTGGATGTTAACAGAGACACAAAGAAAAGACATGGCCTGAACTGAGAGGCAGAGAGAAGGCAAATAACCACAAGATAGAATCCTTGAGAGCTGCAGACTGCAATGTGGGTTTCAATGAGAGCAAGATACCATAGTTAACAGTTAGGATAGATGGTAAAATTCCCAGAAGGTAGGGACCTTGGCTTCTTCACACAGTGTTCTCGTTCATGTTTATTTTCTCGGTTGGGAGTTTAAGAGAGAAGTCCAGGAACAGTTAGAGATATATAGATACACACATCTAACGGTAAAATATGAGTTAGATCAATCTCAAGCTTTTTTTTTTTTAAACAACAGTTTGCACATATGTGCTTTTCTCCCCCCTGTGAGATATGAATTATTAATATCTGGTGTTAATCTAAAATGAAAGTGGTAAGGATGGGAAAACCAGAAAAATAAGATAGTATCCTTTGGAGATATGCTCACTGATTGGTCTAATTGTCTCAATTTGTCTGTCAGCCTACTGATGGGATATTGACCTTCAGGAAGTAAAAAGGATATGAAAAGTCTCTTCTACTCATCAGCATATGTTACACAATTTATATTTGCTGTGAAGGTAGAGGAAGCTATTGTAAGACTAAGGGTAAATGACAGGCCACTGGGGAAAAAAGAAAGTAGGGACAATACCTCCATAAGAAGCTAAAACTTCCGAGATGTAAGACCAGCCTCTGCTTCTGCATGCGTGGGATTGGCATCTCCATCGGGCATGTGGGCTGTGATCAGTAGCATCTGGATGGTGCACGTGCATACTGTGTTAAAAATCAGCCAAGTTAATACTTAAATTCACTTTCTTGATCTCATTCTTCTATGCTTGATTAATGATAGTGGTAGTTATAAGCAGGGGAAAAAAAGGATAAACTTAGACATGATGAAAACCCATGGGACTTACTTGTGGAATATGAAACTATCTAGGTTAACCAAATGGTAATTATGTAAAAACAATAAATAGGAAATATGGTTGTAGAAGTCAGTTAGGGTCGTGGAAGGTGCTGAATGACAGAGAGGAGATATAGGTTATTTACTGGCAAGGAGCATGCCACTGAAGGGTTTGAGCAGAATAATGACACTAAGCTCTGTTACGAGTGTAGTGGGTTGTGGGATAGATGGTCATAAGAGGTGTAAAGAGGATGGGAGAGTGTTGGGAGATTGTTGGACTAAGCTCTGTGAAGGATAATGAGGATGAGATTAAAAGGCATGAGGGTCGGAATGAAAATACTTAAAAGAGGAAAAGGACATGAGATCTGTGGTATAATATAAGACTTGGCAGTTGATTTGGAGAGTAAGACGGAGAAGTGAAAGTGAAGTCGCTCAGTCGTGTCTGACTCTCTGCGACCCCATGGACTATAGCCTACCAGGCTCCTCCGTCCACAGGATTTTTCCGGGCAAGAGTACTGGAGTGGGTTTCCATTTTCTTCTCTAGGGGATCTTTCCAACCCTGGGATTGAACCCAGGTCTCCCACATTGCAGGCAGACACTTTACCATTGAAGCCACCAGGGAAGACAGAGAAGAGTGAGAGCTAATTACAGGTTATGGTCCTGGGAGGTCAGAAAAATAACAGTAGTGCTTACAAAGAGGGAAACTAAAGGGACCTTTCTTCCTTCTTTGCCCCTTTCTCTTTCTGAAGGGGGGTGATGATAAAGAGTTTGCTTGGTCAGGCTGTTTGTTGAACCTGTGCCCCAGTACTTTTCGTACTGTTTGCTGTGCTGTTCTCACTTCCTTACTGTGACAAGACCCTCTTGCAGGCAATGACAGTCACCTCTGGAGCTTGGAAAAAAGTACAGTGTGATGGCAGAGGAAGATTTGAGAATCATCTGAAATGTAGGTATAACTAAAATGGAAGAGAGCAATAGTAAGAGTAAGGATACTGGACATTCAAATACTTAAGACAAATGATGTAGTCAGATTCACTGAAGTGAAAACATTCCAAAAGTTTAGTGATAAATATTAGCAGAATCCTACGTTTAGTGATTGAGAACACTGGCTTCTCATTGTGGTGGCTTCTCTTGTTGAGGTCTATGGTGCGTGGACTTCCATAGTTGAGGCACACGGGCTCTGTAGTTATAGCTTCTGGGCTCTAGAGTGCAGGCTTAGTAGTTGGGGTGCCGGGGCTTAGTTGCTTCGCAGCGTGTGGGATCTTCCTGGGCCAGGGATTATCAAACCAGTGTCTCCTGCATTGGCCTCCAGACTCTGAACCACTGGACCACCAGCGAATTTCTTCCTTAATTATTAATGAGGTTAAATATTTGTGTTTTTTGAGTAGCTGTGTTCCTCTTTAATCAAATGCTAATATCCTTTGCCCTTGTGATACCTATTGGAGTTGCTTTCTTTTTCATATCAAGTTATAGGATCTCTTTATATAATAAATATAATTTATATGGCAAAAAATAAAGATGAGGAACCAAGGTTCTTGGATTCAGAAAGGTAGTATCTTAGTTACCTGGTTCTTGGGATTCATTTAAGAAAAAATAACAAATTTCTGAGCCTCCTCCTCAGATGTAGTAGCATTTGTGAGCCAAGCATTTTCAGTTCAGTTCAGTGGCTCATTCAGTTCAGTGGCTCAGTCGTGTCTGACTCTTTGTGACCCCATGGACTGCAGCATGCCAGGCTTCTCTGTCCATCACCAACTCCTGGAGCTTGCTCAAACTCATATCCATTGAGTCAGTGATCCAATCCAACCATCTCATCCTCTGTTGTCCCCTTCTCCTCCCGCCTTCAATCTTTCCAGCATCAGGGTCTTTTCCAATGAATCAGCTCTTCGCATCAGGTGGCCAACGTAATGGAGTTTCAGCTTTAGCATCAGTCCTTCCAATGAATATTCAGGACTGATTTCCTTTAGGATGGAACCGTTGGATCTCCTTGCAGTCCAAGGGACTCTCAAGAGTCTTCTCCAACACCACAGTTCAAAAGCATCAATTCTTTGGTGCTCAGCTTTCTTTATAGTCCAACCATCACATCCATACATGACTACTGGAAAAACCATAGCTTTGACTAGACAGACCTTTGCCGGCAAAGTGATGTCTTTGCTTTTTAATACGCTGTCTAGGTTGGTCATAGCTTTTCTTCCAAGGAGCAAGTGTCTTTTAGTTTCATGACTGCAGTCACCATATGCAGTGATTTTGGAGTCCAAGAAAATAAAGTCTGACACTGTTTCCACTGTTTCCCTATCTATTTTCCATGAAGTGATGGGACTGGATACCATGATCTTAGTTTTCTGAATGTTGAGTTTTAAGCCAACCTTTTCACTCTCCTGTTTCACTTTCATCAAGAGGCTCTTAGTTCTTCTTCACTTTCTGCCATAAGGGTGGGTGTTATCTGCATATCCGAGGTTATTCATATTTCTCCCAGCAATCTTGACTCTAGCTTGAGCTTAATCCAGCCTGGCATTTCTCATCATGTACTCTGCATATAAGTTAAATAAGCAGGGTAACAGTATACAGCCTTGACATACTCCTTTCCTGATTTGGAACTCACCAGAAACTGGAAAATTCTTAAAGAGATGGGAATACCAGACCACCTTACCTGCCTTGATGTATGCAGGTTAAGAAGCAACAGTTAGAACTGGACATTGAACAACAGACTGCTTCCAAATTGGGAAAGGAGTATGCCAAGCATTTCATGTGTGTTTATTTTATTTCTGTGAAGCAGATTGTTCTGTTACACTTATTTCACAGTTGAGTGAAATACAGTTTAGCAAGGTTAAGTAACTTGCCAGGGTCACATAGCTGGTTAAGTGGCAGATTTGGTTTTAAGCGCACACTTTCTGTATTTCTGAATTACCCTCTCAATTTATAGTTCTAAGGTGGGGCACATGAATCTTTAAAATAGTTCTTCAAGTGATTCCTATGTATAGATCAGTCTTTCTCTTAATAGAATTTTAGCTTAAACTAAGAAGGAAGAGTGATATGTATTTTGGGGGAGGAGATAAAATACTGTGGTCAGAGTTGAGAATTCAGAATTGGAGATGTTGGAGTATTTCCAAAGAAAGAATGTCAAAGAGTAATACATAGAGGTCATTGAAATTAAGGAGACTGAGAAAGACTGTGTAATGGTAAAAGGAGTTCTTAATATATCATGATGAAACATGTTGAGTGTTAGTGCAGAGTAAGACTTATTATCAGTAGCTAACATTTTGTAATGGTGTAAGAAAATCATGGAGCTTGTGTCAACTTTGATGAGAAAAGGGGAGAAAGTGATACAAATATATAGAATGACCCTTAAAATATGTTTTAGTGAAATGGGCAGAGAATATTATGAAGCTGTAGCTAGCAGTATGCCTTTGGGCACTGAGACCACATCTGTGCTTTCCCCATCATAGCCTCATTGCCTTCTGTTTTTTTTTTTTTTTTTAATGGGTGAGCAATAAATAAAGGGAGAAGGCAATGGCACCCCACTCCAGTACTGTTGCCTGGAAAATCCCATGGATGGAGGAGCCTGGTAGGCTGCAGTCCATGGGGTCGCTAAGAGTAGGACACAACTGAGCGACTTCACTTTCACTTTCCACTGTCATGCATTGGAGAAGGAAATGGCAACCCACTCCAGTGTTCTTGCCTGGAGAATCCCATGGACAGAGAAGCCTGGTAGGCTGCAGTCCATGGAGTCGCACAGAGTCGGACATGACTGAAGTGACTTAGGAGCTTAGCAATAAACAAAAAATCATGAAAATGCTATAGGATCTAAAATGCATAGAGGAAAAACTGACAATTGAAATCAGTGAAAAATTCAACAATTGTAAAGTTGAAGATTTCAATACTCTTTTACAATAGTGAATCAACTGGACAGAAAACCAATAAAACTTGAACTGTACTATCAAGCACCATGACTTAACATGACATACCATGACTAACTACCACCATCAGAATACAGATTCTTTTATGTACATTGACTATCATGGTAGATCATGGACTATGACGTTCATGTCTCAGTACATTTAAAAGGATTGAAATCACAAAAAGTATGTTCTCCATCCATAACAATTAAATAAACAACAGGAAGAAATTTTGACACGTCTCAAAATATTTTTAAGTAAAACAACAAAGTTCTAAATACACTGTGGGTGTAAGAAGAAAGACCTAAGATCAACAATCAAAGTTTGTACGCTAAGATCTTGAAAAAGGAGGGGGAAAAATGAAACCCAAAGCAAGCAGAAGGACAAAAATGATAAAGATTAGAGTGAAAAATCAGCAGAAAATTAAAAAAAAAGTAATGATGTTAAAATTGGTTCTTTGAGAAGATCAAAAACTAATAAATCTTTAGACTGATAAATTAAAAAGGGGAGAACTCTCAAAAAATGATGAAATTAGGAGTGAAAGAGAAGGCATCATTGTAGACTGTATAAAAGTTAAAAAGATTGTGATGAATAACCCGAGTTAGACAACTTAGATGAGGTGGACAGATTCCTAGAAAGAAAGAAGATACTGAAACTAGTTCAGGAAGAAATAGAAAATCTAAACTGTCCTATAGTAAATATAGGCATTCCTCATTTTATAGCAGTTTGCTTAATTGAGCTTTGCAGACATTGCATTTTTTAAAAATTGGAGGTTTGTGCGGTCCTATGTTGAGGAAGTCTGTTGGGGCTATATGTTCAGTAGCATTATTTTAAAATTACAGTATGTACATTTTTTCAGACATAGTGCTATTGTACATGTATAGTGTAGACATACATTTTGCATGCTCTTTGAAACAAAATCATGTGACTTGCTTTATTGCTGTATTCACTATATTGGAATGGTCTGGAACTGAACTCACAGTATCTTCAAGTTATGCCTATAAATTAAATAATTAAAAAGATTTCCTGCACATACATAAGTATACAAGTATTTTGTCAAGCATTTGAAGAAGAAATAATACCAATTTCTGTTTTGGACAAGAGAGATGAAGAAACATTTTTCAGCATATGCTGTGAGTCCATTGTTACCTTGATAAAAATTGGAGATAGCAGAGGAAACTATAGGTCAGTGTCCTTTGTGAACGCAGATGCAACAACCTCAAATGAAGTACTAACAAATTGAGTCCTTTAACATATGAACTGTGTTGTGTACCACAGTTAACTGGGATTTATCAGAAAAAAAATCAATGAATGTAATATGCCATATTCATAGAATAATGGGAAAACCCATGCAATTATCTCAGTAGATACTGGAAAGCACTTGATACCCACTGATGACTGAAAAGACAAAACCAAAACCTTTTGGCAAACTAGTACTAGAAAGGAACTTTCTCAATCTAATAAAAGGCTCTGTAAAAAACCTGTAACATAACAAGGGAAATTTTTGGAATGTTAGAAGTATTTTAAAATGACTGTGGTGATGGTTGCACAACCTATACATTTACCTAAACACTGTTGAACTGTACATGACAATTATGGTGTGTAAATTGTGCCCCAACAATGCTGTTCTAAAAATAAAGGATAAAATCAGGTTACAAATATTCAAAAATATATGTCCTTCACAGTATCCTTCAGAGAACTCCTAGACAAACACTTAACAGTCCTAATGGAAGTTAATTAGTGTATAAATCAAGGAAATCTCATCAGCATTATTTCCCCTTTCACAATTATGTATTTGAGGGTGCATATGAATATTCATATGCTTCACAAGGGATTATATTCCAAACTAAATTTATTGTTCCTATCAAACTCATTGTTACTGCCTTCCTGATCGTTGTTCATGGAACAATATTTTTTTAGTCCCTTGAATGTGCAGTCTTTTTTGCCATTTTAAAACTTGTCTTCTTTCCTTCTAGAGTAGCTGGTTAAATTTTTTTCATATTTTTTCTAGACATCAACTCAGAAATGTATGCCTAATTGTAAAATCTCATTGCCACTACTTTAGCTTAAAATCCTTTTTATTTTTTAAAATTCATCTTGGTAGGTTTTTTTCCTTGTCCCCTCCTTTTATCTTATTTCCTTAATCATTCATTTTTCCCCTGCAAATCCCATTGCCTTCTAATCTATTATTGTATATGCTAGCAGGTTTAATTTACTTAGAGTATATCCATCAATATTTTATTTACCCGTTGAAAGCTTTTTCCTGCCTCCTCATTCTGTACTTGACTTCAATACTGGGGTTACAGACCCTGAGAAGTTTGTGAATTTACCACCTTTCCAGGCTCATCTCTCAGGCTTCATTTTTATGTTACCTGAACTATTTTGTAGTTAACTGAAGACACCTGAAATTTCCCCAACACGGTTTCTTTATTTTTTCTTTCCTTTCTGCCTTATTTTTTGCTTGTTATACATTATAAGATTATATTTTTGTCCTATAGTGCCGTGATCTTGAAACTCTTTATTGTCCTTTGCATGCTCAATCGCTTCAGTCATGTCCGACTCTTTGCAGCCCTATAGGCTGTGGCCCACCAGGCTCCGCTTGTCCATGGGATTCTTCCAGACAAGAATACTGGAGTGGGATGCCTTGCCCTCCTCCTGGGAATCCTTCCGACCCAGAAATCAAACCCGTGTCTCCTGTGTCTGCATTGCAGGCGGATTCTTTACCCACTGAACCACCTGGATGGGAGCAATCTTATCCTTCTATAAATGCTCACAACAATTTCTTTGACCCAATGCTTTCTACTTTCTCTCTTGTGTTGTAGTCATTCTTGTGTCTGTATGACTAGATAAGCACATTGAGGGAAGGATCGATTGATTTGGCTTGATTTGACTTTTAATTCCCTTAAAGTTTTAATTTATATATAGTAAAATTCACTTGTTTTGATATTAGGATTTTTTTTTTTTTAGTCTTGATTTCATATCCAGGACAATATGTTGCATATTTTACATATTAAGTAAATATGTTTAAAGTCAATGAAACCTTTCTTTTAAAATTGGGATTTCTTTGTTAAAAACTCTTCTTTTGAGGGGACTGAGGAGCTAAATGTCTCTTTGAGACTTACCAGGAATTTGACAGAGGACCACAAAGTACTTGTGTAACTCTTGGAATTTTTTGGTTTCTTTTACTTTGAACACTAAGGAACTGTTCACAAGACCATATACATAGTAGTCTTAATGATACAATTGCCACTGATAATGAGTATAGTTAAGCAGGCAGCCTTTTATTTGCAGAATGACTGGTTTTCTTATGGCAGAATATTTTAGTCTTTATATAATAGGGAAATAAGACTGCTATTTTCAAAAGATAACTTTTTCTGTTTTTCTTTGTTACAAATATTTTACTCATTAGCAACCTTATGGGGGAAACCTGATAGTTTTTAGTAATTGTAAATAGTGGTCCTCATTTAGTGTGTCTGGAATCAAGGTGACAGTCTGAGGGGTGTACTACTCTGATTTTGCTCCTCCTCTTCCTCCGGATTTCTCAAATTCTGGACATCCTGGTCTCCCTTTACCTAGGCCTTGTGTCCACCATCCAGAGAGCCTGGAGTTTCTGCGTGGCTTCTACTCTTACTCCGTGGTCCCTGGAAGGGTTCTCTGGGGAAAAGCCGAGGGAGCTCACCTAGTGTGCTTCCTTTCTTCCAGGGGTCATAACCAAAGGTACTGCCTAATTTGGTTCCTCTCCAGGGTCTTCAACTTCTGTTTTTTTTTTTTTTTTTTTTTTAGCTTTTATAATTACTATCAGTATGAGGGTTAATCCATTGAAAGCCACTTTGCTGTTCCTAGAACAGAAGCTCCTGGGCATCTGTATTTTAAAAGAGCAGATTATTAAAAACTGCAGTATTTATTATAGGCATATACAAGGTACCACATAAGGAAGTTGAGCCTTAGTTCATAGTGGGAGCTCAAGGTGATTTTTTTTTTTCTTTCACCTTAGTACTGCTGCTGTCATGCAGTAATCTAATTCTCAGATTCATGGTCGGGAGGGGGCTGGTAGGGGACACAAATACAGTATGGCTTTGACATAAATCATTGAACATATGAAGGTTGTAATCCGGAGAATCGCTCTCCTAGTTGCAGAGATTGAAATCTGTGCAAACCACTACTACTACTACTGTTTTCATAAGATACAGTGTTTTACAAAAATTGTATTTGTGATATTAATGTCGCTAGATGCATATTAGTATATTATTAGTATATATTCATTTATACATAGAATATATACATAGAATATATTCTGTATACATAGAATATACACATAGATGCATATTAGTGTATATTCATTTATCCAGAGATAGCTTAGTGAAGAAACATAGACTCATTCAGATTATCATAAGGAAATAAGGAAAACATACTGAAGACTGTAAGGATATATTGCGGGACCCAAGGGTAGAAAGTCTAAGACCTTATCAGATCAGTGTGAGACCTTTGCACTGTGGAAAACTTAGTTTGCAAACTGTGAATCTCTCTCCTGTGAGTCTTCTCTTTCTCTCTGGCCCTCTGGTTCATTCTTTATTCTTTCTGTGCAGATGGGCTTTCTGTGATTTTTCATCCACATGGTGAAAGATGATTGCCCCAGGGTATTTACATCTCCTCACGTTCACCAGCACAGACTGTGTCCCACTAACACAGAGAAATCTGACTAGCTGATTGAGGGTTGGCTGTTTGCCTGGCAAAGTAGGCTCTGACATAGAGACATCCCAGGGTACAGGCCTGGCTCCTCCCAAGTCCATTAATGGTTGGGAAACAGTCCTTATGTGAGGCGAGCATTTTGTAAGCTGAAAGACACTAAAAAGGATCAGTATCTAGAAGGATCTCGATGTTTCACAAAGTAGCTAGTTGGGTAAACGGAGAAGCTGATAATAGGAGATGTGTTCATTCTAAGTCTGTAAATCTCGCATTTATTTAAAAACAAAATTCTCCATGTATAACCACAAGCAGCCATAGTTAATATGTTAAATAAAGAGGACTGTATAGTAAATGAGGGATTCGTTCAGAATGATGTTTTCAATGTTAGAGCATGTTATAATTCTCAACATCTTGGCCCTGCTTTATATATCATGGAATTTCTGACTAGCATCTTAGCAACTGCTAATCAGTATTCTAGCAGAAGAGATGCTTGACCATCCCAGTTTGTATGCTCTGCTAAAGCATTATATTTCTTTGCTTCTACCACAGAACCATCTAACATACCAGATACTCAGTAAATACATTTGAATCATGATATCACTGGTATATATAGATTTTTCAGGTACTTTTCAATTATACTTTCATATATCTTGTCTTCAGTTATTATTAAGTTGAACAGAAAGGTGGGGTTTTTCCATAATACCATATAGGAAAACCCCAAACAAACATTTTGGCCAACTCAATACAAATGAACACCTTTTAAGTTAAACTTAAAGCACAGATATTAATTATGCCTTTTAATTTTTTGAACTCTTGATCAAGAAGAAATAGTACTTCCTGGTACTTACAAAGAGAAAAGAGATGCATGTCTGAAATAAGAAGGAATGTAAAGCCAAGAAGAATTATCTTCTGCAGATTTTCTGTGGGCAGAATGTATTTGATACTATATGAATGCCCTTTGACCCCGGAATTCCAATCTTGGGTGATTTTCCCCAGGCAAAAGACAAGCTGTATAGCTTATTTCTTTTCATAAAAATGGAAATTTGAACTCATCCGTGAGCACTTAGGAAATTTATGTACAATTTCGAAGATGCAGTATGTTATCCACAATGATGTAAAATCACCAAGAAATGATATGGTTATATTTTAATACCAAGCATCTGGTGTTTGTGTCAAGACTCTGTAGTAGAAGATTTAACCTAATTCAGACACATTTCAGGCATCTTAGAGTAGGGGCTATTTGTTCTTTGAAATATTAAAAAATATTACACCTTTGCCAATTTGAGTGTCAACATAAAACTTTACCTGTTTTAAAACAGTGTTTTTCAGCTGGTGGTGAATGTTATTAGGAAAAAGACGGAAACACAACGAAGGAAGCAGACATCACAAAGCCTGTGGTTAAAATCGCACCTCTCCCTTTGTCACTTTATTCACAGTGTACGTTTTTATACTCTGGACTCATTTATAGGGCTCCTTATGCTTTGGAGACTATCGCTAATTTGCATCTAACAACATATGTACATCAAGGCTGGAGAAGGCAATGGCACCCCACTCCAGTACTCTTGCCTGGAAAATCCCATGGACGGAGGAGCCTGGTGGGCTGCAGTCCATGGGGTCACTGAGAGTCAGATATGACTGAGCGACTTCACTTTCACTTTTCTCTTTCATGCACTGGAGAAGGAAATGGCAACCCACTCCAGTATTCTTGCCTGGAGAATCCCAGGGACGGCAAAGCCTGGTGGGCTGCTGTCTCTGGGGTCGCACAGAGTTGTACACGACTGAAGCGACTTAGCATAGCATAGCATAGCGTACATCAAGGCTTCTCATCACTTGCTTTTCAAAAAATTCATTGGTTCCCTGTATTTTTTGATTCACTGGTATGTTGCATGGCTCTGTGGTAGAAGTAAAGAAATATAATGCTTTAAGGAACATAAAAGTTCCTCCTATTTATTAATGGTGAGGCATCTTTTCATTAGACAATAGCTAATAGTATTGGGCAGTTTTGGATGAATACTTATTTACTGATATGTAAAGTGGGTACTTTACATACACATTTACATAACATTCAGAAAACGAAGATCATGGCATCTGGTCCCATCACTTCATGGGAAATAGATGGGGAAACAGTGGAAACAATGTCAGACTTTATTTTTCTGAGCTCCAAAATCACTGCAGATGGTGACTGCAGCCATGAAATTAAAAGACGCTTACTCCTTGGAAGGAAAGTTATGACCAACCTAGATAGCATATTGAAAAGCAGAGACATTACTTTGCCAACAAAGATTCGTCTAGTCAAGGCTATGGTTTTTCCTGTGGTCATGTATGGATGTGAGAGTTGGACTGTGAAGAAAGCTGAGCACTGAAGTATTGATGCTTTTGAACTGTGGTGTTGGAGAAGACTCTTGAAAGTCCCTTGAACTGCAAGGAAATCCAACCAGTCCGTTCTGAAGGAGATCAGCCCTGGGATTTCTTTGGAAGGAATGATGCTAAAGCTGAAACTCCAGTACTTTGGCCACCTCATGCGAAGAGCTGACTCATTGGAAAAGACTCTGATGCTGGGAGGGATTGGGGGCAGGAGGAGAAGGGGATGACAGAGGATGAGATGGCTGGATGGCATCACTGACTCGATGGATGTGAGTCTGAGTGAACTCCGGGAGTTGGTGATGGACAGGGAGGCCTGGCGTGCTGCAATTCATGGGTTCGCAAAGAGTTGGACACGACTGAGCGACTGATCTGATCTGAAAGTGGGTACTTGAGGAGCTCAGAAAAGGAGACAGCTCATTTCCAGTGGCCTGGGAAAGGAGTTGTTGAAGAGAAAATATTGGAACTGTTTTTTGGAAGGGTCTGTTAGGAGAGAGGGTAGTCTAGGATAGACATTCCAGAAATGAGAAGGCCCAGGCATATACAGGGGAAAGTTAAGTGTGTGATCGTGATTGGAGTGCTGGTTTCATCTTAAGGAGAATAAGATATGATTGGAATATTGAGGTCAGATTGTTGTAAATGATGAGATTAAGAGTCTTGTGATGGTAGCAGCAACTGTGTTTGTTTTTTATTTTTTTTCTTTATGATTTTTATTGGAGTCGAGTTGATATTGTATAAGTTTCAGGTATACAGCAAAGTGAATCAGTTATACATATATACATCTTTTTTAGATTTTTTTTCCCAGGTAGGCCATTACAGAGTACCTAGCAGAGTTCTTGTGCTATACAGTAGGTTCTTCTTAGTTGCCTATTTTATGTGGGCTTCTCTGGTGTCTCAGATGGTAAAAGAATTCACCTGCAATGCAGGAGGACCCGGGTTTGATCCCTGGGTCAGAACCATCCCCCGGAAAAAGGAATGGCAACCCACTCCAGTATTCTTGCCTGGCGAATCCCATGGACAGAGGAGCCTGGTGGGGTGCAGTCCAGGGGTCGCACAGAGTCAGACACAACTGAGTGACTAACACTTTCACTTTTTTCTTTTTTTCAGTATGTATATGTCAGTCCTAATTGCCTTTTGCCCCCTGGTAACTGTGCGTGTTTGTTTTCTACATCTGTAACTCTATTTCTGTTTTGTAGATAAAGTCACTTTTACACTTTTTTGGAGCAACTTTTTTTTTAAGGAAGATCACTCTATTGAAGGTGTAGGAGGATTGGAAGAATAAGAGATGGGAGACAGAAAACTCAATGAGGAAAACTGCATGAGTTGAACTAACGTGGTGACTGTCAGAATGGACCAGAAGGGGCAACCTCATCGAGTTGAGAAAGAGAGATTAATGAATTTGGGCACTAACTCCTTTGTGAATACAAAGGATAAGGGAATGTATTAAGGATTGTTCTGAAGTTTTAAACCTGGAGATCAGTGACAGTAAGAAAATACTAAACAGAAAGTTGAAAGAAGAAATTACTAATTTTTATGGGAAGATGATTTAGGTTTCAGAATTTAGGATTGATTTTATGTGAAATAAGTGAATAGGTCAGGCATGAAGTCACAGATGTAGGATTGAAGCTTGGGAGAGAAATGAGGGATAAAGACCACATTATGGTAGGGGACATAATATATGTGGAGACTGCTTTTTAAAGTTTAGAACCAAAAGACAGAAAGGAAAAAAGATAATAGATTGTGAGAACCAAAGGAAGATATTTGTCAACAGAAAAATGTATTAGAAATAGTATATTTGTATAGATAGAAAGGGAGAAGCTGGTGAATAGAAAGACTAAGAATCCTGAGCTCTAATAATTAAGGGGATGTGGAGAAAAAGAACAATGATCATAAAATACCTGGATTTTAAGGATGCTGCTTAGTTATGTCCTGGTCAGTCAATATTTTATTATAAAAGGACAGTCATTGATTTCTAGGACAATAATTACTTCAGAAGAATTACTTTGGTATAGTGTGGCTTTGGTAGAAACATAATTCTGTCATATTGGTGTAATGACCAACATTTAAGTGAAACCAGGGTATTTGTAGACATCATTCTGTGTTGAAATTTGAAAGATGTCAACAAGTTGAAATTCTTCTCTGATTTACTGACCTTCTTTTGATCACAGATTCCTGCAAACTTTATTAACATCAGCGCTAAATCTGCAAAATAATTGAGTCCCTCACTGGAATTGTTACTAGAGACCCAATTCAATTCTCTCTCTGACTGTTGTGCAATTTGGGTGATATATTAACAGAGATAGTACTTGTCATTATATTACTTCCTCAGCATACTGAGTAATACTCCAGGGACCTCATAAAGAAAAAAAACAAAACATTGACCAATCTCTTAACATGTTTCATTCTTTCCCAGTGAACTCTTTATTGTACAGAAAATCAAATGAAGTACATTTATTGTACAGAGGATGAAATAAAAGAAGCCCACAGGGGCTTCCCTGATGGCTTCAGTGGTAAAGAATCTGCCTGCCAGTGCAGGAAATTCAGGTTTGATCCTTGTGTCGGGAAGATCCCCTGGAGAAGGAAATGGCAACCCACTTCAGTATTCTTGCTGGGAAATCCCATGAGCCTGGTGGGCTACAGTCCATGGGTCTCAAAAATGTCAGACACAACTTGGTGACTGAACAGCAACAACAAAAATCCATTCACTGACAGCTGCGATCCGTCTCAGTGATAGATTTTGTGCAGTTAGTGAGAGTGGACTGTCATGGGGAAGAAAACAGACTGGTGTGAACTAAACCTGAGTTGAAATCCTGACCTGTTACACTGTAAATATAAGACCTCAGGCTAGTTTCTACTTTCCTCCTTTTTTCCCTCTTCTTTTCTTTTGAGTTTTTTAAAGAGCATTTTAAAGCTCATAGTAAATTGTTGGAGAACATACAGAAAGTGAAAGTGAAAGTCGCTCAATTATGTCCGACTCTTTGCAACCTCATGGGCAATACAGTCCATGGAATTCTCCAGGCCAGAATACTGGAGTGGGTAGCCTATCCCTTGTGCAAGGGATCTTCCCAACCCAGGGATCAAACCCAGGTCTCCCGCATTGCAGGCAGATTCTTTACCAGCTGAGCCACAAGGGAAGCCCAAGAATACTGGAGTGGGTAGCCTATCCCTTCTTCAGAGAATCTGCCCAACCCAGGAATTGAACCGGGGTCTCCTGCATTGCAGGCGGATTCTTTACCAACTGAGCTATCAGGGAAGCCGGAGCGTACAGAAATTTCCTGTTAACTCCTGCTCCCCTACACCCATATGGGCTAGTTTTTTTAACACCACTAATTCTCAGTTTCCTCATCTCTAAATTAAAATTAGTAACACGTCATAGATTTGAGGATTGAGTAAGATCATGTTTCCAAAATGCCTGATATGTGATAAGTACTCAATAATGTGTATGTGATCATAATAGAGACATGATTGGCTTTAAAATTTACTTGGAGCAGTATAGTCACAGATGCTTCATAAATGTTTTTTGATGATAATGCTTAATATGGTTCTCACACTTTGAATGAATGAATACACACACACACACACACACACACACACACACACACCCCCCATATGCAGGGATACTAGTGATATGGGATTTCAGTTCCGTCATGGATAGAATTGTTTGCCAACATGTACTGTTATACCACTTGGTTATCGTGAGATTGTAAATGTGGCAAGTGATTATAGAAGTGAGTTGATAGACTTTAGTCCCAGGTTAGATATTCTTAGGAACCATGGTGATTTCTTTTCCAGATCTGCTGTTTTCTTTCTGAACAGTGGGGACTTTTTCTATACTTGTCTTAAAGATAGTACAACTGATTCTAGCCCAGGCCCCCGAACCCTTGAGGCTCTGAAGTGGATTCATTTTTATAAGCAGGACCTGATGGCAGTAGTGATTAAAAAAAAAAAAAAAACACCTGTTGCTTTTGTTGCTTTGAAGCTCTGAAGATGAGTAGTGGCCCTCAAGATAATTTGCGGGTCAAGACCACTTAGTCCACTGTGGCCTCCGCTGGCCTGCTTGGCAGGTGTTTTAGGTTGCTGGTCCATTTCCTTGTCTGTGTTCTGAGAACTGACCTCCCTGATAAGATTTTGTTCTTTAAATGAAGTAACACATCTAAATGGATTAGCCCCTTGCCTGCAACGTAGTAAGCGCTCAGTAAACATTACGGCATTACTGCTGATGCTACTATAATTTGGAATAATGAGGCTTAAATTATGACCGCAGGAGTATATTGCTTGACTCACCCAACTTCATGCCTGACACATAGTAGACCCTCAATAAAAACTTCCCATTTACCCCCACGTGCAAATGCCCACTATACCCTGTTCTCAGTTTTAGGCACAGGTAGCAAATCCATGACTTTTGGAACATAATGAATCTTTCCTTAGGTCTACTACTAGAAATAATGAATAGCTAGGTTAATACCCTTCTTAGTCAAGGAGGTTTTAGAATTAGGTCTTCATGGTTTTAAAACTGCATATCGTAAAGGTGCATGTTAATTTTAAGCTGTTTATTTGCCTGTACAGATGCTGTTGACTGAGTACTTGGATATGAAAAATACACGTACAGCCTCTGAACCATCAGCGCAGCTCAGTTATGCCAGCAGTGGACGCGACTGTGCAGCCTTTTTTGCCAAGAAGAAACCTCAAAGGCCAAAAAATTCTCTTTTCAAGTAAGTATCTCCCTGCTGGTAAGATAGATGTTCAGATGTGTTAGATCCAAGTTGAATGGTTTTCTACTTTATTAACAGTCATTATTTCATGCAGTTAAAGTTGCTTTGAAAGAATTATGGTAGCAATATATATTCCTCTTATATACTAAATATATATATTCAATTTTGTGTACTTTCGTCTTCTGTAAGAGGAGTGGCTATTTTGGACTATGGTTGCTGGACTATCTAAAACTTTTAATAATTTCTAGAATTCATTTCTGGGTATTTTTATATAAAATGAGAAATTCCCCTCTTGTTTCTGGGGAATTTTATATGGAATGAAAGGAAATGAAGTATTTTAGCCTTTGCAAAGGCCCCAAGTGCCAAGAAACAACCTTTGTTAATAAAGTCATAAAGCTAGCTAAGTAGTACTGGGTTTTACTTGAATTAATAAAAGAATAATGTGGACATTCTTTTTTCCTTATTATGACCAACTACCCTCCTCAGCAGGTCATAAGTTAGTGTCACTTGGTAACAGCTAATAGTTAATATAATTATTAACATTAATAGTAATAACAGTAACAGCTACCATTGCTCAGTGCTTACTATGTACCAGGCACTGTGATAAATGGGTTTCTCAGGAGAGTCTCAATCATAATTGAATTCAGATTATATCAGATTTGGGCAGCAAGAGTAGTGGTTAATACTTCTGAGTCCTTAGTAAGTGCTAGCCAAGGCATAAAGCTATTTTCAAGGATTATCTCATTTACTCATTCATATAAAAATCTTATGGGTATGGGTACTATTTTTCATGCTCTTTTACACATGAAAAAAAAGTTGAGGCACTGACTCCTTCAGTTCAGTTCAGTCGCTCAGTCATGTCCAACTCTTTGTGACCCCATAAATCGCAGCACACCAGGCCTCCCTGTCCATCACCAACTCCCAGAGTTCACCCAAACTCATGTGCATCGAGTTGGTGATGCCATCCAGCCATCTCATCCTCTGTCGTCCCCTTCTCCTCCTGCCCCCAGTTCCTCCCAGCATCAGGGTCTTTTTCCAATGAGTCAGCTCTTCACATGAGGTGGCCTAAGTATTGGAGTTTCAGCCTTAGCATCAGTCCTTCCAATGAACACCCAGGACTGGTCTCCTTTAGGATGGACTGGTTGGATCTCCTTGCAGTCCAAGGGACTCTCAAGAGTCTTCTCCAACACCACAGTTCAAAAGTATCAATTTTTCGGGGCTCAGCTTTCTTCACAGTCCAACTCTCACATCCATACATGACCACTGGAAAAACCATAGCCTTGACTAGACGGACTTTTGTTGGCAAAGTAATGTCTCTGCTTTTCAATATGCTATCTAGGTTGGTCATAACTTTGCTTCCAAGGAGTAAGCGTGTTTTAATTTCATGGCTTAGACACATACAATTTAGTAAAGAAGACCGACAAGTAAATACTTGGTGATAGTACCATGAGTGCATGGTATTGGTGGAGGCCATGAAGGGACTCCCAATCAAAATCAGCTCTTAAGCTTCTCAGGAGACAACTTACACCATTCTGGGAGCAAAGCCAGCCCTTCCCCTGAATTAACAGTGCTGTGGGAAACAAAGCCTACCAAACACTACTGGTATGGTGTGGTTCATTCTCATGGTCAATGACTTTCTCTGCTCAGCCCTAGTCAGAGGGGATTATTGAACAACATACATGGTAAAGAAAAAGCTCATTGGAAACTGAAGTCTATCAAAATTACACATGATCTAAATGCAGTGTGGTATCCTGGAACAGGAAAAGATTATTAGTGGAAAATTTTTGTGAGATTCAAATGAAGTCTGTAGTTCAATATCATACCCATGTTAATTTATTAGATGCAACAAAATGTTCTGCAATTATGTAAGACATTAACATTAGGGAGGGTTTGGGGTGAAAGGTATACAGCAGCTCTTTGTACCGTTTTGTATCTTTTCTATAAACTTGATTCCAAAATTCAGTTTTTTTTTTTTAAATTTAAAACTTGACACATAAGAGGTTAAGTTCTTTAAGTTAAGTTACATAAGGTCACATAACTAGCAAGTGGTAGAAACAGGATTTAAATCTTGGCTAACCTATGTTCTTGTGAGGATTAATAGATATTTAAAAGATCATATCTGAGCATGTAAAGTGAGTACAGAAATACATCCCAATGTTGTGAATTCCTTCTTTTTAAATATTTGGAAGTCCAGTATCCTCTATTGATTCACTTTTGAGATTTGTTTTCTATCAGGTATTCATAGAGTTCTTAATCATTAAGGAAGGTTTCAACAGTTCATTTATCTTGGAGTCTTGAGGAGAGCAGATTTCCTGTGCCCAGACTGTAGTAAAATCCACTCTGTTTATTGAATTTGTTCTTTAAAAACAAACAAACAAAAAAAACCAGTTTTATTCACAGGTTGTTTGCAGTAGGAGTTAAAATGCTTTAGTCTGCAAGTAACATAGGACCCCAAGTGAATAGGTTAACTTGTAAGAAGGTTATTACCTCACACGTAAGTGTGACTGTAGAGGATTCCTCAATTCACCAATACAGTGTCATCAAGGACTCGGTCCTTTCCTTTTCTCTTTGCGTTCAGTCCCACTCCAGTAAAAATGGTGTTGTCAAGGAAAATGTGTGATTCATCCCACAAATCTTTTTCTTTTTAAATTAATAGGCTTAATTTTTTATAGCCATTTTAGATTTGCAGAAAAATTGATTTCCCTTATGTACAGAGATTTTCCTTATGTTCCTCTGCTCCACAGTTTCTCCTCTGATTAACATCTTGCTTAGGCGTGGCACATTAGTTACACTGAGGAACCAACATTGATACATCATTATTAAAGTTCTTTGTTTATATTAGCATTCACTCTCTGTGTTATATAGTTGCACTGGTTTGGAGAAATACATGATGTCATGTGTCTACCATTATCGTATCTAACAGAGTAACTTCACTGTCCTAAATATCCTGTTTTTCACTTACTCATTCCTCCTCCTTTTCCTTACTGCCGAACCCCTAGAAATGAATGATCTTTTTTTGTTTTTAAACTGTCTCTGTAGTTTGCTCTTTCTAGAAGGTCTTAAAGACAATACCCAGTCTTTTCAGAGTGGCTTCTTTCACATGTAATGTTCATCCGTGTCTTTTTGTGGCATCTTTTGTGTTGCTAAATAATACTAGTTTTGTGACCGTACCACAGTTTTCCCTTTCAGTCATTGAGAGACATCTTGGTTGCTTCCAGCTTCTGGCAGTCATGGATAAAGTGGTGATACAGATTCGTGTGCAGGGTTTAGTGTCAGTGTCCGTATTTGACTCATTTGGGTAAACGCCCCGGAGCGTGATTGCTGGATCACATGGTAGGACTGTGTTTTAACTTTTTAAGACGCCATGGAACTGCCTTCTGAAATGGCTTTAGCATTTCAAATCCTTTTTAATTCATGAGTAGTGGTTAGTCATCCATTTGTTCATGTTTTCTGCCAGGGGCAAAGCCCCTCTGCAAGCCCATTCCTGAACCAGTCACTGGCAAGGGGAAGGAGACCATGGTGACTGTCTTTAAAGCAGTCAGAGTTTATCTTTGGTAAGAGGTCTCCAGCTGGAGAGGGGGCCCCTTCCCCTGAGCTTCCTGCTGAGTGAAGAGGGATGGAGGACACAGATGCCCAGATAAAATTAAGGCTGTGCCAGCAAGCAAGATATCATGGGAGAAAGGTGGTTGATGGAGGCAGCTAAGACTGCCTCAGGTGCTGCCTAAGGCCTACTGTGGCTGCTGCTGCTGCTAAATCACTTCAGTTGCTTCCGACTCTGTGCGACCCCACAGGCAGCAGCCCACCAGGCTCCCCCGTCCCTGGGATTCTCCAGGCAAGAACACTGGAGTGTGTTGCCATTTCCTTCTCCAATGCATGAAAGTGAAAAGTGAAAGTAAAGTCGCCCAGTCGTGTCCGACCCTTAGTGATCCCATGGACTGCAACCTACCAGGCTCCTCCGTCCATGGGATTTTCCAGGCGAGAGTACTGGAGTGGGCTGCCATTGCCTTCTCCTGTTAGGCCTTTTCTTTCCTCCCTCCCCTGCCTTCGTTCCTCCAACCCTCCTCATCCTCCTCTTCCCTCCTGAAGCTCAGCTGACCATTTTCACTCTATGCATATTGCCAAAAGCAAGTTTCAGGGTGTTTAGATTTCATACTGTCACCCCTCACCCCTAACTGTGAACATCAGACCACATAAGCATTTTTAGACACTTAACCAATCTTGAAATTGTGGTTTTGGAAAACATAAATTATTGGAAGTGAGTAAATGAACTTAAATCATTACACGTTTGTTATTATTGCATAATAATAGAATGAAGGGAAGGAGCCAAAGCAAAAACAATACCCAGTTGTGGATGTGACTGGTGATAGAAGCAAGGTCCGATGCTGTAAAGGGTAATGTTGCATAGGAACCTGGAATGTCAGGTCCATAAATCAAGGCAAATTGGAAGTGGTCAAACAGGAAATGGCAAGAGTGAACGTCGACATTTTAGGAATCAGCAAACTAAAAAGGACTGGGATGGGTGAATTTAACTTGGATGACCATGATATCTATACTGTGGGCAGGAATCCCTTAGAAGAAATGGAATAGCCATCATGGTCAACAAAATAGTCTAAAATGCAGTACTTGGATGCAGTCCCCAAAATTACAGATCTCTGTTCGTTTCCAAGGCAAACCATTCAATATCACAGTAATCCAAGTCTGTGCCCCAACCAGTAATGCTGAAGAAGCTGAAGTTGAACGGTTCTATGAAGACCTACAAGACCTTTTAGAACTAACACCCAAAAAAGATGTCCTTTTCATTCATTATAGGGGACTGGAATGCAATAGTAGGAAGTCAAGAAATACCTGGAGTAACAGGCAAATTTGGCCTTGGAATATGGAATGAAGCAGGGCAAAGACTAATAGTTTTGCCAAGAGGACGCACTTATCATAACAAACACCCTCTTCCAACAACACAAGAGAAGACTCTACACATGGACATCACCAGATGGTCAACACCGAAATCAGATTGATTATATTCTTTGCAGCCAAAGATGGAGAAGCTCTATACAGTCAGCAAAAACAAGACTGGGAGCTGACTGTGGCTCAGACCATGAACTTTTTATTGCCAAATTCAGACTTAAATTGAAGAAAGTAGGGAAAACCACTAGACCATTCAGGTATGACCTAAATCAAATCCTTTATGATTATACAGTGGAAGTGAGAAATAGATTTAAGGGCCTAGATTTGATAGATAGAGTGCCTGATGAGCTATGGATGGAGGTACATGACATTGTACAGGAGACAGGGATCAAGACCATCCCCAAGGAAAAGAAATGCAAAAAAGCAAAATGGCTGTCTGAGGAGGCCTTACAAATAGCTGTGAAAAGAAGAGACGCATAAAGCAAAGGAGAAAAGGAAAGATATAAGCATCTGAATGCAGAGTTCCAAAGAATAGCAAGGAGAGATAAGAAAGCCTTCCTTAGTGATCAATGCAAAGAAATAGAGGAAAACAACAGAATGGGAAAGACTACAGATCTCTTCAAGAAAATTAATGATACAAAGGAAACATTTCATGCAAAGATGGGCTCAATAAAAGACAGAAATGGTATGGACCTAACAGAAGCAAAAGATATTAAGAAGAGGTGGCAAGAATACACAGAAGATGTGCACCAAAAAGATCTTCACGACCCAGATAATCATGATGGTGTGATCACTGACCTAGAGCCAGGCATCCTGGAATGTGAAGTCAAGTGGGCCTTAGAAAGCATCACTATGAACAAAGCTAGTGGAGGTGATAGAATTCCAGTGAGCTATTTGAAATCCTGAAAGATGATGCTGTGAAAGCACTTCACTCAATATGCTAGCAAATTTTGAAAACTCAGCAGTGGCCACAGGACTGGAAAAGGTCAGTTTTCATTCCAATCCCAAAGAAAGGCAATGCCAAGAATGCTCAAACTACCACACAGTTGCACTCATCTCACACGCTAGTAAAGTAATCCTCAACATTCTCCAAGCCAGGCTTCAGCAATATGTGAACTGTGAACTTCCTGATGTTCAAGCTGGTTTTAGCAAAGGCAGAGGAACCAGAGATCAAATTGCCAACATCTGATATGGCTTCTGCTGCTAAGTCACTTCAGTCATGTCTAACTCTGTGTGACCCCGAAGACGGCAGCCAGCAGGCTCCCCCGTCCCTGGGATTCTCCAGGCAAGAACACTGGAGTGGGTTGCCATTTCCTTCTCCAATGCATGAAAGTGAAAAGTGAAAGTGAAGTTGCTCAGTTGTGTCTGACCCTCAGTGACCCATGGACTGCAGCCCACCAGGCTCCTCCGTCCATGGGATTTTCCAGGCAGGAGTACTGGAGTGGGGTGCCATTGCCTCCTCTGGCCAATATCCGCTAGATCATGCAAAAAGGAAGAGAATTCCAAAAAAAATCTATTTCTGCTTTATTGACTATGCCAAAGCCTTTGACTGTGTGGATCACAATAAACTGTGGAAAATTCTGAAAGAGATGGGCATACCAGACCACCTGACCTGCCTCTTGAGAAACCTGTATGCAGGTCAGGAAGCAATAGTTAGAACTGGACATGGAACAGACTGGTTCCAAATAGGAAAAGGAGTATGTCAAGGCTATCTATTGCCACTCTGCTTATTTAACTTATATGCAGAATACATCATGAGAAATGCTGGGCTGGAAGAAGCACAAGCTGGAATCAAAATTGCCGGGAGAAATATCAATCACATCAGATATGCAGATGACACCACCCTTATGGCAGAAAGTGAAGAGGAACTAAAAAGCCTCTTGATGAAAGTGAAGGAGGAGACTGAAAAAGTTGGCTTAAAGCTCAACATTCAGAAAACTAAGATCATGGCATCTGGTCCCATCAGTTCATGGGAAATAGATGGGGAAACAGTGGGAACAGTGTCAGACTTTATTTTTCTGGGCTCCAAAATCACTGCAGATGGTGATTGCAGACATGAAATTAAAAGACACTTACTCTTTGGAAGGAAAGTTATGACCAACCTAGATAGCATATTAAAAAACAGAGATATTACTTTGCCAACAAAGGTCCATCTAGTCAAGGCTATGGTTTTTCCTGTGGTCATGTATGGATGTAAGAGTTGGACTGTGAAGAAAGCTGAGCACTGAAGTATTGATGCTTTTGAACTGTGGTGTTGGAGAAGACTCTTGAGAGTCCCTTAGACTGCAAGGAGGTCCAAGCAGTCCACTCTGAAGGAGGTCAGTCCTGGTTGTTCTTTGGAAGTACTGATGCTAAAGCTGAAACTCCAATACTTTGGCCACCTCATGCGAAGAGTTGACTCATTAGAAGAGACCCTGATGCTGGGAGGGATTGAGGGCAGGAGGAGAAGGGGACGACCGAGGATGAGATGGCTGGATGGCATCACCGACTCGATGGACGTGAGTCTGAGTGAACTCCGGGAGTTGGTGATGGACAGGGAGGTCTGGCATGCTGCAATTCATGGACTCACAAAGAGTGGGACACGCCTGAGCAACTGAACTGAACTGAAAACTCATCACTCACACAGAATTAGGCCATTCTTACAGATCTTCCTGTTTCTTGTTTTGGTTCCACCATTAATGAGTCATGTGAGTCAGGGCTGTTCTCCTGTCTCAATGGCCCCTCCTGCCTTTGGCTGTAAAATTAGGTGAGACTGGCTAATCCTTCTTGCCTCTTTTACTGTAAAATTGTATCAATCTGTGGCTTGTTGCGAACACAAAAAGGATTCCCAAGTAGTAAAAATACATCAGGTCATAAAGGATTCAGATTCTGGCAAGTCCTCTGTTCTTATCACATCCATGAGAAACTTTATTGCTGTCTTTAATTGCCCCTGCTGCTGCTGCTGCCAAGTTGCTTCAGTTGTGTCCGACTCTGTGCGACCCCATAGACGGCAGCCCACCAGGCTCCCCCGTCCCTGGGATTCTCCAGGCAAGAACACTGGAGTGGGTTGCCATTTCCTTCTCCAGTGCATGAAAGTAAAAAGTGAAAGTGAAGTCACTCAGTCATGTCTGACTCTTATCGACCCCATGGACTGCAGCCCACCAGGCTCCTCTGTCCATGGGATTTTCCAGGCAGGAGTACTGGAGTGGGGTGCCATTGCCTTCTCCGTTAATTGCCCCTAGCCAAGGTTAATTGGGTGTATTTAAGTCTTCTCTTATGGTATTCCGTGTGCCTTTGTAGTGTTTGCCCGAGTATTTTTTTCCCCTTTGCCGTTTCTGATCAGTAGCTGTCAGTGTGCTTTTTGGAGGTCAGTGGTTTCTTGTCAGCTCTTGACTGGCAGGTGGCACTTTTGAAGTACTGCGCCCTTTGTCTTCCCTCTGGCTATTCGTGCCCTCTCAGTTCTTGGCAGGGTGCAGAGAAAGGATCAAGTGACTCAAGTGTTTCCCTCACACTGACATTCATCTTGGTATTCATCTTCCTTGTCAAAGAATGGATAAAGAAGGCATAATTAAGAAAATATTGAGGCTCCTTTGTTGTGACCAGAAACCTGTCCCATCATCACTGATGCTTTTTCACTGTTTTTACCCCTGAGTGGCTATAATTCTTAGAAGGATTTCTCCTGTCAGCCTGTTATCCTGGCTTTGAATGCCTCAGGTTTGAAATGGGATTTCTTAGCACATCGAAGAATTTACTGTTTGATATAATCATAATTTTTCCTGTTTGTTGTTGTCCCGTATCTGCAAGTTATTCTTTGTTATTTTTTTAAGAATGAGTGAGTGAATGAACAATGCCTTTACCTTTTCTTTTTAGTTAAAGAAATTGGTGCCTTTTTATTTATTTATTGTTGTCTGTGCCCTGTGGCATTCGGGATCTTAGTTCCCTGACCAGGGATCGCGTCCAGACCTCCTGCATTGGGAGCCCAGAGTCTTAGCCACTGGACCACCAGGGAAGTCCCACTGCAAGTTACTTTGAAGACTATGATTTGTTTCTGTTTTTATTCACTTTCTTGTCATTTTAGCTTTTAAAGACATGTTCTAGATCACGAACCTATCCACCATGTTTCTAGTCTCTGAAACCATTCCTGGGGAGATATGAACAGACATTGTGTAGCTTGGTATTTTTCAAAGTATTTTATGTGGCAGGTGGCAGGTAAGAATTCTGACAACTGTTTAGAAGGTATATGGCTTTTGAGGGCTGTTACGGAGAGACTGCAGATGTCTTGTTTCTCTGGTGTAGCTATTTAACATCATTTCAAAGAGCCCACCGTGCTCATCCTGTCACTAGTTGGAAGGGCAAGAGTTCAGCTCCGAGGAGCCAGTATTTCTGTGGTGGCAGCTGGCAGCCACTGAAGGCTTTTGGGTTGCATAGGAGGAAAGTCAGAATGACTTTATGAGATGCTTGTGTGGATTGTGTGTAGGGATCTTGGTGAGGGATCTGAAGACAATAGAAAGTTGCAAGAGATTAAGTTGTATCAGTTGAAATCAAGAATGAGCAGAAGATCCAAATTCTGTCTTGGAAGAGCATTTCGCCAGGAATACCATTCACAAATCACGATCCATGGCAGCCTGCCCTGGATCAGGACATTTTGGTCATGGAGTACTAGTGAGCATCCCATGGATGGAGTAGGTTACTTTGGGGATATACGTAGCTGGGCACCACCTATTTGGTTACTCCTCCCTCACTGTGTGTTTTTTGCTGCGTTTCATTGCAGGTTCGAATCCTCCTCCCATGCCATCAGCATGAGTGCCTACTTGAGAGAACAGAGAAGGGAGCTGTACAGTCGGAGCGGAGAACTTCAAGGTGGGTAACTGACCCTCCCTGGAAAAAGTCATTTTCTGGAGGAAGATCTGAAGTGTTCATAGCATGTGAATTTGAGGTCTGCATTCATAGGATTCTTTCACAATAGCAAAGATTTAAAGACTTGGTAATCTGTTTCTTCTATCATTTCCCAGCTTCTGCCGCCAAGCAGCTAAAACTGTTACTATAGCTGCAGGATTTATAGACCTGCCACCATTCAAGTGGGAGCTCAAAGTGCAAAGAAAAGGAGGGCAGTTCCCTCTTGCTTAAAGATGACGGACATGATTCCAGTCACCGTCTAGAGGAACGCCCATCTTCTGTGGCTGCCATGGTTATTTTAATTATTGTTTTCAATACTTTCTGGAGTATCACAGGAATGCTTGAGATTTGGAAAAGGGAAGAAGGATGCCTTTATTTATTTATTTATTTTTCATATTTATATCTGTTCTAAATTTTGTTTTCATAATTATATTCTAGACCTCACAAAGGGTATTAATACAAGGCAGAAAAATCAATTATTTGTTATTCTTAATAGTTACCTTGAGTTTTTTTTTTTGTTTGTTTATTTATTTTTTAACTTCTTTTTTTTTAAAATTTTATTTTATTTTTAAACTTTACATAATTGTATTAGTTTTGCCAAATATCAAAATGAATCCGCCACAGGTATACATGTGTTCCCCATCCTGAACCCTCCTCCCTCCTCCCTCCCCATACCATCCCTCTGGGTCGTCCCAGTGCACTAGCCCCAAGCATCCAGTATCGTGCATCGAACCTGGACTGGCAACTCATTTCTTACATGATATTTTACATGTTTCAATGTCATTCTCCCAAATCTTCCCACCCTCTCCCTTTAAATAGTGTGTGCTGACATAGCTTTGATACACAGGATATTTGATACTTAGGTGTGGTTACCAAATAGTTGAAATCTGAAGAAGAAAATACTTAAGAAAATAAATGAGTAAATTTAATTAAATAAAAAAAATCACGCCAATAACATTTTTTTCCCCTGTGATCAAAAGGATGCTAATCATGGGAAATGTGATCAGTCAAGGAAGGTTCGTGAGGCCTGCTAAATGCAACACACACAAGCACTGAAAGGGATGGAAGTTGTCTGGTACAAATAAGATAAGAGCCTGAAGATCCAGTTGTGAAAGTAAGGGAGGAATATCAATATCAGGGAATCTGCCTTGCAGTGCAGAAGACGCAGGTTTGATCCCTAGTTGGGGAGTTAAGATGCCCCATGGTGCGCCAACAGCAAACAAAGAAACCCCTCCAGAAACCAAGCAATATCAGACAGTCAGTGGTCAACAGCTAAGCAGATGTTAGGCATAAATTGCTAAGTTTGTTGAAGGAAGGGAATGATTCTTTAGATTTAATTTCTAGAATTAAAAACCTAGAAATATGTTTCAGGATATAAGGAAAAGGACATTAGCTTACCAGCATCTTACTTAGTTCTAAAGTATTGCTATATGTTCTAGAAAACATGAAGGGTGTGTCTTGGAGTCTTGAAGTGGAGGAGTATGGAGAATAGTTAGATTTGGAATAAGTGAAGGAGTAACCCGATGTGTGGTCAGACAAGGAGTGAAGGAGGAGGCGATCCAGACCTCTGCAGGCAGAGACCTCCTAGCAATGTAGGATGGACTGCAAAGCTTGGGAGGCAATGGTAGTTTTGGAACACACATTCTTGTAGGACTGATTATAATTGAACTGCCAGGTAGGGGATGTAGCAAGTCATCTAGGTTTAGAGAGATCTTCTGTATCTCCACCTTTCATCACAGAGTTCATTTGTGAATTCAGAGTTGGCCTAAGGAATAGGTTAAATTTACCCATATAATTCCTTTCCACCTGGCTTCTAGTATATGATCTCTGGGTTGGGAAGATCTCCTAGAGAGGAGAATGGCAACCTGCTTTGGTATTCTTGCCTGGAACATCCCATGGATAGAGGAGCCTGGGGGGCCACAGTGCTTGAGGTTGCAGAGTCAGACATGACTGAGTACACATAAGTATGCACTAGATTCTTCTTTTTGGTTAGATAGTAAGCACAGTGAGTAAGCAGTCTGCTCTAGCCATGTGGAAGGATTTTCTCTGCCCTCCTCCCCATTCGTGGTCCATGATCTCTTGAGAGACAGTAATAGCCGATCAATGAAGAGTAGAGGATTCTGGGCCCATATTGCCCACATTTCAAACCTAGCTCCTGATTTCCTAGCTTCAGAAGCTCTATGCCTCTGTTTATCTCCAAATGGGGATAAAAATAACCCCATGAGGTTGTTATGAAAGTTAGGTGAGTTAAGCTGTGAACAGTGTTAAGAAAAGTGCCTGGCATATAGTAACTCTAATGCCTTCCTCCTCAAATGTTGTTATTACTAGTTCTGTCACTGTAGAGTTTTCATATACATTCTGTTTGTCTCCTCATTGGGCTAAATGCTACTTACCTTTCCTACTTAAATTTGTCATTTACCCTGCTGGTCCCTCCTCTCCCTAACTTACTTCCTGCCCACCACCCAAAAAACCATACACACGCCCTCTTTCTACCTCTCTCTGAGCTCATTCCCCCTGCTGTGTGCTCACATATTTAATGTTCCCTTTCTGATCACTTTCTGCACTGTAGTGTGGCTTAATGCTCACTGTTTGAGTCTGTCACTGAAGTATAAGCTCTGGGAAGGAAATGCTTCTTTATTTCCTGTGCTTTGCACAGTGCCCGGTATAGTAAATGTTTGATAAAGACTGACTAGCTCACTGACAGGAGGAATATGGATGGCAGAGGTCTAAAGTAGGATGGACAGCTTACCACTAAGAAGTTAGGAGTCCCGAAGGAGATGGGACCACTGACAGCCATTATCAGCTTCCTCGGTTTCCATTAGCTTTTAGTTTAGGTGGAAGTAGAGACTATACATAGATACGTTTTTGTCCTTTGCAATTATACATGGCTTTATTAAGTACAAATATTGCCCTTGAGCTGTCTGACCTATGACAGCATTGCTGTGTATAATTGAAAAACACTAAAATCCAGTTAAATTACAGAGGACTTTTATTCTGTGAGGATGGTTAATTGGAGAATCATCATAATCTTGACTAGGAACTTCCCCTCTTTCAAAAAGTTAATTGAAATATGGAACTTTCAAGCAACAGTCTATTGTACTTACCTGTATTGAGCAAAACAGGAGCATTTATCTCTGGTTACAGGTAGAGACTAGCTAGCTAGACCATGTTCACAATAGTCATTAAAAAATAATTGAACTGAACTGATACATCACATGCTTGGTGAGAGACTATATCACATGACCAATTATTATACAAGTTTGATAGTGTTTCATTGAGCAGTCAGAGTTTCTCTGAAGAGTGCTTTTAATATTTCAGGGAAAAAAGTTGTGTGTGGGGGGGTCATACCTATTTTCCATTAAAAACAGTCATTCTTGCTCAGTTATTCTGTTAATCTGACTGGTCCAAGGACCACAGTGAGATCCACATTTCAGCTTACCCTGAAAAGGTGTAGCTGAATAGTTCAGTCACATCACGAGAGACTGGCAGGAGATTTTCGTCACTTCTCTTAGCACCACGTAGCTGCAGTGGTTTGGTTCATGAGGTCAGCTCTTCCTTCTGTTGTAGGAGCATGGTAAAAGACCATCAAAGTAACATTAAAAAGCTCAAATCTGACAAAAAGTTTAGTTCTTGCCAACACTTCCAATTCATCATGCAATTAAAAATGTTACCCAACCTAACAACCCACAAGGGGGAAGAAAAGAATAAAAAAATGAGATTTCTTTGGTACCATCAACCTATCTCAATTGGCTCTAACTGTCAGGGTACAGATGGTTCATTATATAGTCTGCTTTTGGCAATTGGGCTGAGGAGGTGGGGGTGCGATTTCCAAGTGTGCAGGGTAACAGGTGGAAATCAAACTTGTGTATGTGTCTCCGTTAATCACAGACGTCCTGTTGTTCTGAGCCTCTTCACTGGTTCATTGTTCCACTTAGGCAGCCATGTGGTAGCTTAGAAAGATACTCATTTTAATGAATGTTTAGCTTGAATATAGCATCTCAGGTTTAGTGCGTGATTCTTCAGGAGAATAAGATAACTGATGAACACATTATCTCATGAGGGTTAAAAAAAAGTCAAAATACTCACTGCAGCCCATGACCAAAATAAGCTCTGTGGTTAATCAGTCCCCTGTGCCTCGGTCCTCTCATTTGAAAAATAGAGCTGTTATCATTTCTGACTCTTTTAGGGGGATATTGTGACTGGTAAATTAGATATTAAAACTCTGGAAAAATTAGAATAGCTATAATTGATTGAAATTAAAATGGTGTTTAAAACAGTTGATTGTTGCAGACTGAAGGGAGCTGCGCCCCCACACCCCCATCCCTCATTTTCACCTCCCCTGCATTCCCGTTGTTTCTCTGGGTCGGCTCTCCTCAAGGTCACCAGTGACCTCCATCTTGGCAGATTTTGTGTTTGCTTTTCTGCGTTCCTCTCACTGCCTCTCTCAGCAGCTGTTTTCCGTTTCTCTCTCTCGTGTTCTCTCTGAGTCTTCTCAAGGGCTCCTCCGTGGAGTGTCTCCCGGTTTGGTCCGGGAATCTCTCCCGTGCTCCCTGTGTGGCCTTTCCCCAGATGAGCTCAGCCAAAACCAAGCTTTGCCTGCGGCCTCAATACAGCTGACTTCCAAGTCTGTGTGTCCTGCCCAAATCTCATCATTGTTTTCCGATCCCTTCCAGCATCCTGTCTCCCCTTCTCGCATCCTATCATTCTTGATCTCAGCAGGTTTTTATTTTCCTCATGATAGATTAAAAAATATATATACATCTTCTTAACACATTATTGACTGGCGATTTTTTGCAGAAGCTACTAATGCCTGTGGTTGGCGATTTGTTCTGTGTGAATTTTGAAACACTCCGGTCAATAATATTTGGGTAACAAAAGATGTATTAGTACTCCTCTGGTCAGTCAGTGGTTAACTTGTTAATTTTCTACACTTCCCTCAGAATGCAAGCGTTGGTAGTGTGTTCCACGGCCCGGGACAGCGCTTGACTGGAATCAGGCACTTAGAAAATACATGATGGAGGAGGAGGCCTCTATCCTCAAATCTTAGATGTAGGTTCAAGCTTACTTATTTGAGAAACCCGCACAGAGTCGGACACAACTGAAGCGACTTAGCAGCAGCAGCAGCAGCAGCAGCAGTGGGGGGTTTTAATAAACAGACTTGTAGTTCTGTGATTTGTCTGTGTTCATTTTTAAAGATGTTAGAACTCACGAGTGGGTAGAGTACATTAACAGGTTGAAATGTATGCTCAGTTTGATTCCAGTTTCTTCTGTGTCCTGGGGCTACTTAGTGCTTCTATTTGTTCTCAGTTATATCACCTTTAAGAGTATTAGTTTTATTCCCATTAGTTTAATGAGTAGCATTTCTATGGCCCTGACATTGAAATAGTCTGTAAAGCTCCAACCACTTGAGAATTGACTTCTCTAAGAGGATTTGCTTTACATAGTAAATACAGAAGTACTGGCATCAGGGAAAAGTGGGCTCTTACACTGACCTGACCTGAATTTTCTGAGTTTTTCTCTCTAATGGGTTGTTGCTAACTGGGGTTGTGAATACTTAATAATGTTGTATGTAATTAATCTGCTTGGAGGCGCCTTGCCTTAAGGTAAGGCAATATTTGAAATAGATTAACCATGAGTTGATTATCCTTTTCACAGAGAATTTATAATAAGAGTCTCCTAAGTAGCAAGCTCTTCTATAATGGAACATTTAAAGCAAGATTTCACTTATGCATACATTTTCAGGGACATTTTGGCTGAAGTGAGGCACAGTGATTTTATACTCATACCACTCTTTTGTTCCACAGCCTTAAATACAAGAACTTGTAAAGCTTTATATTCTAAAATCTGATAAGAAAATTCTTTGTAGTCTTTAAAATTTTGCTTAATGACTTTGTTAATAACTCAGTAACAATATGCAGGTGACATGGGTTAAAAAAAAAAGTACTTTTTTTGGTTAAAATTGCATATAATTATTTCAAAATAACCTTAATCTGTTAGAGTTAGCTCTTCTGTTTTAAGTTCTAAAATAGTATATGAAAATTGATTCCCCCTCCTTTGGGGTATTTAATACTTTTTAAAAAGACAGATCATAACTTACTTATAGGTAAGATTTGTCTCATAATGAAATTATAATCAAATTTTTATAAGTGCTAATTTCTTCGTCTGTTCCTAAGAAGAAGTATTATAATAAATGTACTTTCCTCAGGTCATGAGCAGACAAATGCGTTATTTCAAATCTTGTAGAAAATAAAAGTGTTCTTATGCCACGACTGTTATTGAGTGTACCAACTCTTAGCCTTAATCTATGGAATGTAGGTATTTTATTTAAAATTATTTTGTTTTTGTGGATTTAGTATATAGGTATTTATTTTCTGAATAAGTCTAGTTCATACCCCATCCTTTCTACATAGTGGACAAGTCACTGGTAGCTGAACCATGGAGGAGATGAAACAGGGGAGTACAAAGAGGCCATTGCAAAGCCTCATTTAGTAAAGTCTAAGAAACTCACTCTTGACAAAGGGTCCTTGGTCATTATGCAGAACTAGTTGATGACATATAACTGTATTTTAAAAAAGCTTTTGTTCTACCCATTTATTTATTCATCCATACAAATAGGAATGAAGGGGAAATGCTGCTAAATGAGATATATATATATTTGACTTTTAAAAGTCATACATATGCATGTCTATTTATGTTATACTTTAGTTAAACTTTTTTTTTAAACCAAAGTATGAAAAAACTACACCAAAAACTTCTAACGTGATGCAACAGAATTTTGAAAGTTAGCTTCCGTCATACTTTTCATCATTTGGTTCACATTAATTTTTTAATAATGTGGAGATAGCAGCTTGCTGCTGTTCCTTATTTTCTTAGACTTTCTTTAGGACCATAAGAAATTGCATTTTGACAACTCTAGTAGTTTTTATGATGCAGCTCATTTGGACCTGAGCTCTTTTAGAAGATAGAGAAGACCACAGACATTTATGGTATGTAGTGAGGAAAGTAGTTATTAGGAACTAGTGGGAATGCTGTATAACAAGTGTATCATTGTCTCAATAAGACACGATTCATAAGGTAATATTATATTTTCAAAATGTAATACTAATGACATACTAATAGAGATTACCTTATCGAAAGTGATCTGATATAAAAATTCAGAAGTTGAAGTAAACATGCGCACAGTATGACATCTAGAAAATAAAGCAGTCGGTTTTTAATGCGAGAAAGCGCTGTGGAACTCACAACCAAGCGCTTTAAACTCATTTCTCAGTCAGAGCCAGTCGTCTGTTTGTGTCTTCTTTCCCAGTTTGGTACAGAAAAGAGATGAAGTGGCAGTGGTTTGGCTCATTGAGGCTGGGGGTCAGCCCCTCCCCCGCTTAGACCCTTTCTCCATCTGCTCCTTTCCCCTTCCTCTCTGGGGCACCCGAGGGAACCAGCAACTCTCGGAGGCAGAGGCCTAACCAAAGGAAAATTTGATATCAGGAGAGAGAGGGTATTATAGGTTTGTAGGGATAGGACAGACTTACCAGTAATGAGTGGTGAGACAATTGAGTACCTGTAAAGGAAAAAAAAGAAAACACATTGGATTTGAACCTCGTATCATTTAGGAAAATATGTTTTTGGTGGGCAGAGAACTCAAATGTGAAAGGCAAAACTTATGGACAAGTATGTTTATAGCAGCATTGTTTGAATAACAGAAAACTGGAAACAAATGGCATAGACTGGAGAAAGGAAATATATTAATAAATCATGGTATAGCCATGGTTCCAAGTGGAGGGATAGTAAATAGCAATGAAAAAGAATGAACTCTGCTCTGCGTTAGTTTTGTTGGATCTCAGAAGCAGTCACATAGGACTTTGTATAGGCTTAATTCCATCTACATGAAGATCAGAAGCAGTCAGAAATGAATAGTATCTTCTTTAGGCATACGTCTCCTTATGTAATGAAAATGCAAAGAAGGTAAGATAGAGGCATAAATATAAAATTTAGGAAAGGGATCACCTCTGGAGAAGATGGAAGAGTATATGATCCAAGAGAGGAGCACATGAGCCTTGAAGGAGAACAGGAGTGTTGTGTTTCTTAAGCTCCATGATGGAAATGCTCATGCTAGTCTTATTATTTTTAAAACCATACAAATGCCAAGTGCACTCTCACATATATTATACATTTCATTAAGAGTAGAAATATAATAATTAATTTTTTAAAAGCCCTCTAGGTCTCTGGAGACACAATCATACATTGCAGTGTAATGCTACTGTTTGGAAGTCTAAACCAGATTGGAGTTTTCTGCGATAGCTGGAATCTTTTTTTTAGGCCTGCACCATTTCACTGAAACTCCGTGCCCCTGCTGAAGCTGTGAATGATTATTGAACTAGGTCTGTACCTTATGGAGTTCATGAGAGGACAACTTTGGAGTCAGGAAGGCTCCCTCCCCACTGACCTGCGTCTTCCTCTCTCTCATCCTACATCTGAGTGTCAGAACCTAACTTTAAGTCAGCTGCTGTTCTCCTTTTTCTTGCTGTGTTTTCTAGGATTTCCTGTTGATTTATTGAATCGGTACAGATTTATCATGTGTATTTGTACTGGACACGTCACTAGGCTTTTAGGATACCATGAGGAACAGAACTAGGTTTTGAGTTTTGCCTTTTAAAGTAAAAAAACATAAAGGGACTGTGAGTGTGTCCCAGAGACTGGCATTTGTCTCCCAGCATTAGTTCTATATTGATACAGCCCCTAATTTTTAGCTGTACATATGGCTACCTGCAAATATAAACATGTCTAAGCTTTCCTTGCAGCCAGCTAGGGAAGCATAGTTCTAGCCAACTGAGTGTGAGTGCAAGTGATGTGTGTAACTTCAGGTCTTATGTTTAAAGGGAAGGAGAAGACTCTTCTGTACCAGCCTGGTGCGTGTGTACTGTGTGAAGATGTTCACACATACACAGTATGAATGAAGTGTGGTGGGGAGTCATCTTAGACCACGTGGGTGAGGCCGCACTGTAGGGATGGTTGGGCAGCAAGTGAAAAAGAGCTTAGGTTTCTGGTCCCACGGAGTGTTACACTCTGATGACCAGAGCCACCATCCCACCCCGACTTCTCGATGAAAGAGGAAGCAGCAGTCTTGTTTGTCACTAATCGTTGGATTCTCTATAACTTGCAGCTCTACTTATGTTCCAGTTAATTCAACGTACAAGCACGTGATCGTAGTGCTGTGACGCGTGCTGTGATGGAGCTGTATGTATATATGTATGTAGCTGAAATGTGTGTACAAGCTCTGGAAAAGGCAGGGTGACTTTTGTAAGTATTTAAGGTTTGAACTGCTTATGAGGAATGAAAAGTAGCTTTCCAGATAAAGAGGGAAGGGGTGGGCCTTTCAGGCAGTGGGCATGGAGGGATAAAGTCACGTAAATGTGAGAGTATAGGCTTTTCTTGTTTTGTAACATTAATTGGATATAACTTTTTCTTTAATTAAGGAAATCAGTTCATATATACAGACCTCTACTGATTATAATTTATAACTTTTGGGAACCAGAGATAACAGAAAGGATACCAAAGCTGTTGTGAATGGCTGTGTGCATCATAGCAATTAAGAGATGAAGAATTGATAGAAACCAGTGGTGTGCTGGTGGTGATAGGAATATAAAAGTTTATACTAGACCAAAAGCTAAATATAATCACATACTGGATTTTCTGAGTGGTGTTCAAGCAGTAGAGCCTTGCCACTTTATTAAAAATCCTAGAGGAAAAAAATAACTTTTAAATGTAATTGTGGTAACAGTATTGTATCAGACTGTACAGTAGTTTTGGCTGGAGATCCTGGCAGCACCTGGATCATGAAGGACCAGCCCAGCCGATTCCAAAGTCCCTTGTTCAGCTCAGGCTGCAGATGGCAGCTTGCTTCTGTATGGAGGTGGCAGAGTTGTGTGTACTCACATTGGATTTCCAGCTTGTCATTGTGGTGTGGATGAAAATATACATCAAGTCACTGTTGGCTTCACCACAATTTTAAACTCGAAAAGCCCATATTACAGTAATATATGATAGTCTCTCTGAATGCTACATGAATATTGTAATAGTCATAATATAGGATGTTCATTCCTAGAATTGTGATGACATGTACTGAACTGCAGCCAGTTCATTTGCATATTCATGCCCACTTAGCTCAAATAAGTCCCTGTTTGTTTGCACATTAATGCCTGATTTCAGCACCAGTTAGCTCATTTACATATCCCTGTTCAGTTGGTTAGTGAGGTTCATATGTGGAATATTGGTACGGCTGTTTGTGCTTTGAGTAGCTATGGGAGCATTCTTGTTTAGTGGAAGGAGTACTTAGTACTCACCTTGCTTTTACCAAGCAAGGTATTTTATGTTTCTGAGCCCCAGATTACTTGTCCATGTAATGAAGCCAGCAGTACTCTGACCTTGCCTCTTTCTTAAGGTTCTGGTAATTGATGTGTCGGAGGTGACAACATAGTCAACATTTCCAGGCCAACCATATTTTAGGCGCTGCTCCTAGAACGTCTGCATGTGGAAGAGTTCTTGGAGCTGTGGAAGACAAGACATGCAAACAGTTTTCATAAATAAGTACCTTGAGGAGCATGGAGGAGAAAACAGAACATTCCTGGGTTAGCCATAGAAGCTGTTACAAAGGAGGAATCTTTATGTTGAAATTGGATGGCCTTCCCTGGTGGTCCAGGGGTTAAGAATCCACCTTCCAGTGCAGGCGACTCAGGTTCCTTCCCTGGACAGGGGATTCAGATTGCACAGGCCATAGGGCTGCCCCCACTGCCGCAACTAAGACCCTATGGAGCCAAAGTAAATAAATAAATATTAAAAAAAGAACAGTTGAAAAGATGAGTTCACTGGACTGACCAGGGGAAGGGCACTCACTGCAGGTAGGGAGAGGATGTAAAACAACACACAGCTGTGTGAGAGCTTCAGGGAGATGGAGGTGTTTTGTTGTGGTTGAAGCACAAAGGGAAGGTTGGACCCAGTCGAGGGGGACAGTTGGGCAGATCTCAAGGGACCTGGTATGACAGCAGGGAGGCTTGTGAGTGATGAGGAGTCCTCTAAGGATTTAAAGCAGGGGAGTCACCTAATCAAATCTGCATTTTAGTACAAGTATTCTAGTGGCTCATGGAAGAGCATCAGTGCAGTGAGATTGGAGACAAGAGGCACATTATGGCGCTGTTCCAGGTGAGAGCTTGTAGGAGATTATGCCAGCTTTTTAGAAGGGTGGTAGCAGGGAGGATGGAGAGGTGGGAGTAGATCCAAAAGCTAATTTCGAGGTGGAGTCACTTGGACAGGATTCATTCTGTGTGGAGTTTGAGCAATAGATAGGCTTGGTTCCCAGTTTTCCAATCTGGTGACTTGGGTAGATCCTGATGTTATTTGTTGTAAGATAGGAAGTACAAGAAGAGAAGTGATTTTTATGGAGTGTTAGGGGCGAAGATTGCTTTTTATAATACATATTTTCATGTTTCTCTTTTAGTTTTGTTTGGATCTGTCTAACCTTAGCTAACCTAACTAATTGTATTAATCTGTTATCAACTCTCTGGTGATTAAGGCCTTCAGCATGTTTGATTACCATTACCATTCCCCTCTCTAAGTGTAATGGAGTTAAAGTTTTTCCCCCCTTCCCTCCTCTTCTTTCTATTTTTAAATTCCACATACTGCTTTCTCCTTTCTAGGATTTAACTGATCTATTAACTTTGGTGCCCTTTCTATGTCTCTGAAGAATAGGAAGTCTTTAATTTTTGTTTCCAGATATATCCTCTATTTTTGCTATTAAAATCAAGCTACTATCTATCTTTCTTAATAACTTGCTTTTTCAATTCTGTACAAGTTACTTTCTAGTTGTCTTAATTGTAAAAAGAAGTTAAATGACTTCTCCGACTCTCATTCTGCCCAAACCTCTGGATTCTTGAGTCTTAGCCTCTCAGTCACTCTCTGTTCTGAGTCTGAGAACTAGGAGTATGGTCTCTGTAGCAGGTTTCCTAACTAGGTGACTTTGGGCAAATTAGCTCCTTTGTATATCAGTTTTATTTTCTACAAACTGTAAATATATCTATCTCATAGGGCCATAGTGAGGATAAAAAGAGTTAATATGTGTGGCTAAACACTGTGCCTGGCACATACTAAATACTGAATAAATGTTAGTTATTGTTAATTTATCTATATCTGCACTCCCCCCTGCCCCCTGCCCCACACCCCAGCACTTAGCATCATTCTTCATATATGGGAGATACTCAAAAAATAAATTCTTCTAAAATTAATGATTGAATACGCATGCTAATGGACAAAGAAATTCTAGTAAAATCTATAATGGTCCTCTTTTGCTTCTTTTCTATTTTTTTTTTTTTTGGATAAAAGCCCTTTTAGTTAAAGACTTGAGAAACCATGTTTAACTTGGTGATCATCCCAATCTTATAATGTTAAGTGGCATTCACATGTATCTAACCAAGAGGGCAGTGCTTAGTGACTCTATAGTGATCTGCTCTTCCTAGTTATTTCCCCCGAAATAAATATGGCCATCATGAAAGTAGCCATTTCTCTTCAAAGTTACTTTGATCTTCAGTGTCACTAAGTCTGAATTTTACTACAAAAATAATTTAGGTTGATTAGTATATAGCAAAATAAAGAGGCTAAAATGTAGTGGACATGCCTTCTATTCATGAAGTAATGACTTTAGATATGAGCATTCGGCAGCATTTTATGTACCTTGTTGTTTTGCCTTCCTCTTTCCTCCAGTTTGAAATCATTGCCTTGCTACTTGTGAAAATGAAAAAGTTATACTCTAAATCATGATTTACTAACAACTCAACTTAAAATATCCTAGAGCTAGCAGAGGGCTCAAACTAGTATCATTGAGGAAAATAAATTGAAACGATCTATTGAAAACAACGCAAATTCTTAAAAACAACAAACTGTATGCCTGAAACAAAGTCAAACAAACAAAAACAAAAAAACAATTACAGCTAATCTGAAAGGGGAGTTTTTGACTTGTCCTGGAAGGTGAGCAATGAGCCACGTGTGGACAATATTTCCCACCACGTGGCTGCAGAAAGAGAATTGATCCAAGTAAGGCTGTGAATGGGACAAACCATTCACTCATTGAGTATCTACCCTTTTAGATTCTTTGACTCTTTCTGGAATCCATTGGAATCAATAATTCCAACTCCTCTCAAATGTGTCATTTAAATTTTTTTTCAAGAGAAGATCTCCTGCCACAAATATTCTTTTGTATCTAATTTGAGTGGTTGCTATCATTTCAAATCTGTTTACTCTGATTAATGTAATAGATGTAGTTTCCTCAGAATAGACACAGAATTTGGTCTTATTTCCTAAGCAATTGGATTCCTTTGTCATCCCTGAATCAGTCAGTATGGTTCTTTTATTTTTTTCCTTCACTTTCACTTCTAGGACATTTTGTGGTAAATACAAAATGCCCCAAGGGGAATAACTAGCTCAATTTTAGATGGTGTTTGCTTAGTTTTTAGCCATAATTGTTTTATTTCACACTTTGAAATTTGTCACTGCCTCAGATATTTTTACAGTAATCATGTAAATTATATAAACAGAAATTATCTATAACATGTGAGCCTAAGAACTGAATCCTTTCTGTTTCTTGCCTGGGAAATCCCATGGACAGAGGAGTCTGGTGGGCCATAGTCCATGGGGTTGCAAAGAGTCAGCCTCAACTTAGTGACTAAACAACAACTGTACCTACACTGAAGTGTGTGAAATATGCTTATCTTGAATATACATACAAAATTTGACATATATGAAGAGTCATGTAACCAGTACCCGGGAGATTTTCCCCTGCTTTTTCCCAATCAGCCTCACCTCCACAAGGCAACCACAATTGTGATTCTAATGCTGTCACTTAGTTTTGCCTGTTCTTTCACTCTTTATAAATAGAATCATAACAGTGTCTTACGTATCTTCTTTTGTTCAACATCATGTCTGGAGATTCATTCATGTTATTGAAGGTACAGTTTATTTTTATTGCTGTATATTCCGTTGTATGATTGTAGGACAAATTATTCATTTGCTCTGTTAACAAACATTTGTCATTTCCACTTTGCAGCTGTGATACATTAATATACTGTGAAGAATTTTGTACCTATGCGCTCATTTCTCTTGAGAATTAGCCTAGGAGTGGAATTGCTGAGTCATGAGCTACTCATGTATCTCTCTTTAGAAGATAACTAACAGGCATTTTACAATTACAGAAATTAATGAGAAATTGTATGAAAATTACATTATTCTACATTCTCACTAATGTGATTGTATAAGGCTGTTAAGTTTTCTCCATTTTGGTGGATGTGTAGTCTACTTTATTTAAAACAAAACAACGCCCGCCCCCCCCCCCCTCCCCGCCCCACCCCCCGCCTGCCTCCCTGAACTCTAAGGTCTCCCTACTTCTGGATATGAGTATTCAGTTTACAGGCTATTTCCTAATTCACTGATTTTTTCAGTACTACAGGTTTTCATAGTACATGAGCCTGTGTTCTTCCTGGGAAGTCCTGCTTCTGTACATACAGTGTTACCCAGAATTCTTGGGTGTCTTTTTTTTTTAGAAATCACCTATTAATCTCTTATCACTTTTATGGGATATAATGATATCTTTTGTCTTCTCTGTCATTTTTTTTTGGTTAGTGGCTTTCTACTTTGAATTACATCTTTATTACAGGTATTTTACTGATACTCTTCCTGATATTCTCACTGATATTACAGGTATCTGACTGATATTTAGAGTTCTTACAGAACTCAAAACTGACACCAGTGACACATGACATTTATAATTCCTCCTCTTGTGTTTGAGCCAGATTGTGACTATGATGGAATATCATCCCCTTCCAGATATGATTAAAATCCTAATGATTCGTCTTTGAGTTACTCAAAAGGGCGATTATCCTTGGTGGGCCCGACTTAATCAAGTGAGTCCTTTAAAGGGGCCAGAAGTAGTACAGATGTTACCCTTGAAAACCTAATTGTGAGAAGAGTGGGGTCTGTGGCAAGAACATGAGGTGGACTCTGGGAGCTGAGAGTGACCCCTGTCCAGTAGCTGGCAGGAATACAAAGACTTCAGTTCTATAACGACAAAGAACTGTATTCTGCCAACACCCTGAATGAGCTCAGAAGAGGACCACCAGCCTCAGGTAAAGTTGCAACCCTGACTAGCACCTTACGTTCAGCCTAGTGAGATCCTGGGCACAGGACCTAATTAATCCGTGCCTGGACTCTTGATCCACAGAAGCTGTGAGGTAATCAAGGGTGTTGTCTTAAGCTGCTAAATTGGCAGTAAGTTCTTACACATCAAAAGAAAACTAATATAGTACCCAGTCTTGATAACTCATGATTCTTCCTTTGAGACTCAGAAACATTCCCTTAGATAAATGGATGGAAGTTGTTAAACTAGTTCCCTTATTGTAAGTAAGGAAAAGAATCAGCTTTTTTCTTCCTACTCCAAATTTACTTGAGCTGCCAATCTTGCAATTATTCCTTGTCCCTCTAGTTCTCTGACTTTAATTTAGAAGCTGAGAGGGACCTTGAGCTAGGATGCAGTTTCTAATACATTTATGTTTCTGTAGACTTTATAGTATGAGATAACAGTTTAAAATTTTTAGTAATAATTTATGTATACAATAAAAACATCATCATGATAACCATTTAAGGCAAGCCAGAGGGTTACCTCTCTGGGTTCTCATGGGCAGCAGACACTGAACATGTCCAAATCAAGCTCATGATCTCCTCTTCTCCCCATTACCCCCAAGCCTGCTCTTCCTTCAGTGTATTCGATTTCACTAAGTGGCATTCTTGGCTTATTAATTGCTAAACCCAGAAGTCATTTCTGTTTTCCTCCTTTGCACTATATAGTCTGTTACAAGATACTGCTGCTACCGTCTCTGCACCCATCTACTGTGACAGACCCATCTACTATTTTTATAAAGGGCTCTTGCCTTACCCAGGTTCTAACTACCATCAGCTCTTCATTGTTTACTGCCTTGAATTCTTCCAAACCATTTGGTTATACTGGATCCAAAGTGATTTCGTATGTCTCTTGTGCTAAACTATATGTCCTTAATCTGCCTATTAAGATCTGCATGATTTGGCAGCCATTTATACACAGCCTCTTCTTGTCCCCGTTTTCTCGCCATGACCTTCTCATTGGACTTCTTATGACTGTCTGTTGCAGTTCTCAGAAGCTCAAGCTCATTTAGGCCTTGGGTCCTCCTTACTTGGAATTGGTGTCCCCTATCTTCTCCTTCTCTTTGGTTAATAGTTGTTATCTTAAAGGTGGTTCTTTGCTTTATAAAAAGAATTTTTAAATAAAGCTTATTAAATACCGTGTGTCAATCAGTATTTTTAAAAATCTTGCATGGAGTAGCTTCTTTTGTCTTCTTACTATTACTTTCTTCAGGAAGCTTTGTTTGTTTAATTTCTCCCAGACAAGGTTGGTTTTCTTATTTGTAGCACATAGCATGCTTATGGTTATTCAGCTAATTGCTTGTTTGTTTGAAATGTGTACTTAATTTAAGTTGCACACAGGCAGGAACCTTATCAGTTGTGTTTACCTGACATTCCAAGCTCCTAGTTCAGTGTCTTGCATATAGTAAGTGCCCAATAATTATTCATATGTCTTACAAATAAAGAAGTTCAGTGTTAAACACTAACCAAATGGTGAATTCGGCAGAAGTTTAGGTCTTTTCTCTCCACAAGTTTAGAGCTTTTTCCAGTGTGTTAGTAATACTTGAGGAGATATATAAATATATCAGAGGTTTTATGAGGAAGGAAGATAAGGGAAACTAATATTGAGAAAGGAGAGTGAAGTTATTGAGATGTCATTTTTTTGAGTAGGTACATAATTCTCGGTGCTTCCCTGGTGGCTCAGTGGTAGAGAACGGACTTGCCAAGGCAGGAGACTTCTATTTAATCCCTGGGTCAGGAAGATCCCCTGGAGAAGCAAATGGCAACCCACTCCAGTGTTCTTCCCTAGGAAATCCCACGGTTAGAGGACCTGATAAGCGACAGTCCATGGGGTTGCAAGAGTCAAGACATGACTGAGTGACTAAACAACAACATAATTATTACTTGATTCTCATAATAATTTTTTCAAGTAGGTCTTGTTTTCAAACTTTTTTATAGCTAAGAAACCACTGCTTATGAGCATTAACTAACCTAACCAAAGGCCACAAAGTGGATAAATGATAGAGATGAACAGTTAATATAATCGAGCTTCATTATATAAGGTTTGCAAATTAACTTGCATTTGAGATGACTTGTGACTTTCTCTATTTTATTGAGATAATATAGCTTATTGTATGTAAATTCATTTAAATGAACAATTTGATTAGTTTTGATGAATATGTATACCTGTCAGGAGACTGGACATTTTCGTCACCCAGAAGTTTCTCTGTGGCCTTTTGAAGTGTGCTTCTCCCTCCATTCCCAGCCCTAGTTGTTGTTGTTCAGTCATTCAACTGAACAACATGTCCAACTCTGTGACCCCATGGACTGCAGCACGCCAGGCTTCCCTGTCTTTAACCATCTCCTGGAGCTTGCTCAAACTCATGTTCATTGAGTCAGTGATGCCATCCAACCATCTCATCCTCTGCTGTCCCCTTCTCCTCCTGCCTTCAATCTTTCCCAGCATCAGGGTCTTTTCCAATGAGTCAGTTGTTCACATCAGGTAGCCACAGTTTTGGAGCTTCAGCTTCAGTCCTTCCAATGAATATTCAGAGTTGATTTCCTTCAGGATTGACTGGTTGGATCTTCTTGCAGTCCAAGGGACTCTCAAGAGTCTTCTCTAACACCACAGTTCAAAAGCATCAATTCTTCGGCGCTCAGCCTTCTTAATGGTCCCAACTCTCACAGCCATACATGACTACTGGAAAAACCACAGCTTTGACTAGACCAACCTTTGTCAGCAAAGTAATGTCTCTGCTTTTCAGTGTGCTGTCTAGGTTGGTCATAGCTTTTCTTCCAAGGAGCAAGCCTCTCTTTAATTTCATGGCTGCAGTCACCATCTGCAGTGATTTTTTAGCCCAAGAAAATAAAGTCTGTCACTGTTTCCATTGTTTCCCCTTCTATTTGCCATGAAGTGATGGGACCGGATGCCATGATCCTTGTTTTCTGAATGTTGAGCTTTAAGCCAACTTTTTCACTCTCCTCTTTCACTTTCATCAAGAGGCTCTTTAGTTCTTCTTCACTTTCTGCCATAAGGATGGTGTCATCTGCATATCTGAGGTTATTGATATTTCTCCCGGCAGTCTTGATTCCAGCCTGTGCTTCATCCAGCCCAGCATTTCACATGATGTACTCTGCATAGAAGTTAAATAAACAGGGTGACAGTGTACAGCCTTGACATACTCCCTTTCCCATTTTGAGCCGGTCTGTTGTTCCATGTCTAGTTCTAACTTGCTTCTTGACGTGTATACAGGTTTTGCAGAAGGCAGGTAAGCTGGTTTGATATTCCCGTCTATTTAATAATTTACCACAGTTTGTTGTGATCCATACAGTCAAAGGCTTTAGCATAGTTAATGAAGCAGAAGTAGATGTTTTTCTGGAATTCTCTTGCTTTTTTTTATGATCCAGCCCCAGGCAGCTACTGAAATGATTCATGTCATGAGATTAGCTTGCAATTTCTACATTTTATATAAATGGAATCATGCAGATATATTTTATGTCTGGCTTCTTTCATTCAATGTAATGATTTTGACGTTCATCCATCTTATTGCGTGGATCAGTAGTTTGTGCCTTTTTATTTTATTACTGTTTAGTAGAGCTCTATTGTATGGATATACCACAGCAGATATGGCATGTCACATTGTTTATCCTTCCAGCTCTTGGAATTGTTTAAATTGTTTACAGGTTTTGGTTGTTGTAAATGGTGCTGCACTAAAGCTTCATGTATAAATCTTTGTGTGGGATGTATATTTTCAATTCCCTTGGAAATACTTGAGCGTGGGATTGCTTTATCATATGGTAGGTGTGTGTTTAACTTTGTAAGGAAGTACTAGTTTTGTAAAGTGAGTGTGGTATTTTATATTGCCACCAGCAGTATATGCCAACCTTGGATTTTTCGGTCTTTAAATTCAGACTTCAGTGAGTATGTAGTGGTGTTTTATTGTGGTGTCCTGTACATTTTTAGTGTAATATCTTATTGACGGAAAAAGCTATGCAACTGTGGATTTGAACATTCTAAATTCAAATTAGAATCCACCTCAAATCTTTTTTCTCTTGTTGTAATGACAAGTCTAGACCGATTGTTCCATGTAGTTTCTTTTGAAATAACTGTTAAAATATTTAGCTCTATGACATTTCTAAGTATAGAGAAAATAGAAATCCCTATTTTACAAGTCAACTGGAGATATGTGTACATATATATATATATATATATATATATATATATATATATATAAGGTAACTCAGCTGGTAAAGAATCTGCCTGCAATGAAGGAGACCTGGTTTTGATTCCTGGGTTGGGAAGTTTTGCTGGAGAAGGGATAAGCTACCCACTCCAGTGTTCTTGGGCTCCTCTGGTGGCTCAGACAGTAAAGAATCTGCCTGAAATGGGGGAAACCTGGGTTTGATCCTAGGGTTGGGAAGACCCCCTGGAGGAGGGCATGGCAACCCACTCCAGTATCCTTGCCTGGTGAATCCCCATGGACAGAGGAGCCTGGCGGGCTACAGTCTATGGGGTCACAGAGAGTCGGCACAGCTGAGGGACTAATCACATCACATATCCATGTCTGACTCTTCGTGGACCCCATGGACTGTAGCCTGCCAGCTCCACTGTCCATGGGATTTTTCAGGCAAGAATACTGGAGTGGGTTGCTATTTCTTATTCTAAGGGATCTTCCTGACCCACGGATTGAACTTGAGTCTCTTAAACCTCCTGCATTGGCAGGTGGCTTCTTTATCACTCTGCCCCCTGGGAGGCCCTGTGCCACCAGGGTGATGTTCATATGTTAACATTTATATGTTAAAAACAGTGGTTGCTAACAGTACTACTTATTGTATATCTGTATAGTTCCAGCATCTTCTGCAAATGTTTAATATTTTTAAACAGCAGTGAGTGAGTTCTAAATAAGTCCTGCTCTGACGCTAAAAATTCCCAATTGTTGCCTTATTGGTAATCACAGGACTAATGCAAAGTGCTGCTAATTAAGACGTTCTATTTTTCTTTGCATGCCACCACGGCAGCAAATAGTATCTTAAACTGACAAGCTGTAAATTAAAACCTGCCGAATGCAAGACCTAGCCTAGGGAAAATGAAGTTATGTATAGGTGACTTGTTCCATTTGAATTAATCAGAGAGCTGCTGGTGTAGACCAGCTGTGTTCTCTGATGACAAAAACGAATCTTGACATTTGGGATAATGAAAATTCAGTTCAGCACCTCTTAGAGATGTATGATAATATATTGTCAGTCAGAAGCAGGGTGAAAGGAGGAAGCAAAACCCCCTGGCTTATTAAAATAGACAGTGTGACAAGTGGACATTACTGGATCCCCACTTTCTGGGGGGAAAAAACTGTCAAGGGAAACCTCTTTTACAAAATGATAGGAATAGCTGTTTGTGGAAGGAAGGTGAAAAGATTGGACTTTTGATGTCTGACCTCTTTGGCAGTTGGCTTTGTTCATGATTCCTAGTTTCATGGTTTATCTGAACTTGGGTGCAGGGTGAGACATGAAAGGCCTGGAAAGGAGACTCACTTTGTTGGTTTGACAGTATTAATGCAATCATCTAGTTTCTACCTTGTAAGCCCACTTATTATTTCCTCTGCGTGTGTTTTTTCCAGTTTAGCGGATTAGCTGCACTGTCTCTTCAAAGGCTATCCAATCAAGGAGGGGTTATTAAAACCAGGGCGATTTATGTCTGAGAATTAATTAGAGAAGCATTTTCATGCAAAACATCCAATTTTTTGATTAGCAATGGAGCAGGGCTGCAATTAACACTCTAGGAAGCTTAAATTTCCAGCTTTTTGATTCTCAGGAAATGAGATTATCAAACCAGGGTCAGACACTTGACAGCAAAGCAGGGGTGGGAGAGTGTGAAATTATATTTAAGAAAAAAAATTGTCTTTTGATTTTAATTCTGAGATTGCTATCAAGGCAATGGAAAATTCAGAGACATGGCAGAGCAAAAAAATCTGAAAATGCAAGACCCTGAAATGCCTGATTCTTTAGTGGTCTATTTGCTATGCAAAGTATCTGTTATAAATGTTTGCTTAGAATATGTTTTAGAAACACAGCAATATATTTTGATTCTGTATTATTACTTATTATTCAGTCTTTCTCCAATATATTCCTTTTAGATATTCAGTGGCTGAACAAATACTTAGAGTGTTTGTATGCTTTGGAGAAGAGCCAAAATTCTTCCTCATTAGAAAAGGAAGTTTCTTTTCTAAATGGTGGTTTGCTGTTTTTTGGAGTCTATTTATTTTCATTGGTGTTTTTAATTATTTTAAATCACTTGAGGCATAGTTGAGATATTGAGTTATCTCAAGACATAGATTACCATTTAATAATAAGTGACCTTTGTCAAGCTTAGGCATCTGTGATAAGCAAGGCAACCCCAGACCTCCTGTAAAACAAAGTGGATGCTGTCATCAGTGTAATTGGTGCTCCCCAAGGAAATACAACATAATGAAAATTCATTTGTTCTGGAAGATATTTTTCACCTTTTCTTCTCTTAATTTAGACATCTAATTTCAGTTGAGAAATAGAGGAGCAATGTATCTTTTGTGTTAGCTCACTCCATTAGGGTAGCACTCTGTCTTTCCCTTCTTTATCCATTAGGTACTAAGACTCCTGGGTAAAGGGTCTGTTAATCTTTTAAAATCACCAGTCCTTCTCTGCAATGATATTTTGCACTTCGGCTGGTGCTTTGTGTATCTAAGGTGTTGATATGTACTGTTTATGGACTGCCTGCTTAATGACATCAAGGAAATCATTGGCATCCAGTGCCAAGATGAACACAGGTGAAGGGTCCCTTCTTTCACCCGGGACGGAGGTTGAGGGTTAAGATTTGTTGAAAGGCCCGTGTGATAGTGGTTTATCTCATGTTCTGCCAGACTTGATTTTTCTGTTTCCATAAAGGGTAGGAGCTTTTGTTAGACTCTTGAGCGTTATTTTTAAAAACAGCTTTATAAGCAGCTTCTGGGCTATGCTAACCATGAATGGGCTAGACCACGTGACATCATATAATCAGTGATTTCTGTGATGCCATTTTTCTCCTTAAAGCATCTTTGATTTGGGAACATGATTCATTGATCTAGTCTATCATTTTTACAATCCCACTGTGGATCCTCAGCTTTATTTGTCAGTTTTGCTTAATCCTTCTTCCATTGTTGGTAAAGAGTATCCATCACTGGCCGGATGACAGTTGGCTGCAGTTTAATCTTGGGGAGAGGAGAGGGAAAAACTGCCATTCAGAGGCTGAAGTGTTGGTCTTATCAGATGTGTAGCCATCAGTGTCAATGCTGATCTTCGTGTGTTTGAATGTCGATGATTATATGCTTTTTTGCTGAAATATTTGCTGAAGAAATTACAGTGTTAGGTTTATAGATCTTTCTTTGTTGTTGTTGGAACATGTTTCTGCATTTCCAAATCTATAACATAGGGATTTAAGCAGCTGAATTAGGGATTGATAACCTATGTGTACATGTGTTGGGGGGAAAGGTGTATGGATGGCCTACAGGGAATCTGTGACCCCATCATTGTATACAGGTATGTGGGGGAAGGGAAAGAAGTTGCCTTGTTTTCATTAGGTTTGTAAAATACTATTATTATGTGTATGTGTAAACACACATTCATAAATACATATACAAGTGCAGTTCTGAACTTTGAGAGTCTTATTGTTTGTGAAAGAAAACAATCAAAGACTTCCCTGGTATCCAGTGGTTAAGACTCTGCACTCCTGATGCAGGTTCGATCCCAAGTTGGGAACTAAGATTCCACAGGCTGGGTGACGAGGCCAAAAAATTAAAAACAAAAACAACAAAACCCAATCAAATAACTTTAATGATACCTTTTTGTAACAAGTATGAATTAAATATGTGTATATGTATATTCAAATGTTTAAGTATCAAGAGTCGGCAGAAATAAATGAATTTATAAAAACTGGGAAAATTAATCAGGAAAGGCATAGTAATTTAGTATGAATCATTCTAAAGGAAGCAAGGATTCTGGTTCAGTGGAGTGGAAAACCAAGAGGATTCTAGGGCCTTTCCTGTAATCGTAGGTTTTTAAAAAGTACGGTTTGATATAGCTCAATCAATTATTTAAGGAACTTGGTTTGCTTTAAGAGGCTTACAATTGGTAATAGCATTATTACATTCTGGATTTCCCAGGGGTGTCAGCTATTCTACTGGCAACAATTCTGCTTTGTTTGGTTTGCTGTGTGTTGTTTATACAGTGGTGAATGATGGACCTGGAAGATTATTTAAAAATTTTTGATGATGATTATAAAAGAAAGCTTTTACTTTAACTAGGATACAGTCAACCTTTAATAGTGACTGACTCATGTGTGTTTATATGATTATACACATACACATATAGATATTTAACTATTTAACCTGTAAATACTGATATGTGTATAGTACATATTCATAGGTTTTATAGAAACCTATAAATACTTGAAATTTATACTGGGCAGCTTACATTGTTATTGAGTATCTGAAACTCTCTAACCCAATTTCCCATTGAAGTACTTGATTTGATAAGGATATCCTATTGACTTCCGTGGTGGCTTAGACAGTAAAGAATCCACTAACAGTTCAAGAGAACTGGTTTGATCCCTGGATTCGGAAGATCCCCTGGAGGAGGAAATGCCTACCCCCTCCACTATCTTGCCTGAAAAATTCCATGGACAGAGGAGCCTGGTGGGCTACAGTTGATGGGATCACAAAGAGTTGGAGATAACTGAGCAACTAACACTTTCACTTTCTTTTGAAGCTTCCAAGGTGGCATTAGTGGTAAAGAACCTGTCTGCCAATGCAGGAGACATAAGAGACATGGGATCAATCCCTGGATTAGGAAGATCCCCTCGAGGAGGGCATGGCAACTCACGCCAGTATTCTTGCTTGAGAATCCCCATGGACAGAGGAACCTGGCTGGCTACAGTCCATAGAGTCACAAGAGTCGGACATGGCTAAAGCAATTTAGCAGGCATTCTAACAGAAATAGCTAATAGTTAAAAGAAATCCATTTTCTTAGGATTCTGATCAATCTAATTTATGAAATAAGATTTTTATAAGCAAGGGTTGGTGTTAGCCAGTTAAATGAAGGGTTGAAACCTCAGGGTTCAAAGCAATGGATTAGAAGAGATTTAGATCGGAGATTGAAATATATGAGCCATTTATGTGGTAGCTATAAACTGTGGAATTGCTAAGCTTTTTTTTAAAAAAAAAATTAGGGATAAATGCAAAGAAAAGCTCAGGATTGTTTGAAGAAGCACAGCTCGTAAGACATAAGGACATAACTTATCTTGAATAAGTTAGGGAGAAGGGTGGGCCCGGGGATAGCTAAGATTTGTAAGTGTAAAAATTCTTCCTCTATCATCTTCTTAAAAAACTCACCTGGATGAGGTCATAGTGATTCCCAGCTATATATATAATCAAATATTTTCTTTTGCTTCTGGTACCCCTTTATAAGTTTTGATAATTATAGCCTTGTCTGTGAGCCTAAAATATCCAAAGCTGTGGGTATATTTTAATGATGCAATAGTATACTCTTGAATGCAAGTTTCTGAGTTAAGATTGTAGGACTTTTGCAACCACACTAATAAGCAGTGAAATACAGTCTTTGAATAAATGATGGCATCACATCTTTAAATGTTTTGCTCTGATGACATGAAATGAATCAGAGCCATGAAAAATTTTCTGACAGATAATGCCAAGAATTTCTGTCTCTTTTATGAACCTGCTTTGAAGCCCAGGTAGTTGCATAACCTCCCAAGTTCCTGAGAGTATGCCAAACTCACTCTGATTCTTCTAAGAATTTATTAGTATGAGAAATCTTAGTGTTTTCTGATTTTTCTGTAGTCGCTTGATACCAAAATAGCAAAAGCTTGATAATAACAAAAGCTTGATGTTCTACAGCTGGATTCCCTTAAATAATATAAAAAATATTATAAATGACTGTAGCTCAGATGACTTCCCACAGCTTTCTCTGGGAGTCCTAAATGCAGTGTTTTTGTGGTTGTGTTCAACTTAGTTGCTGTTAACCACCGCTGGAGTCTCCTGCTTACTCGCCGTACCATTGTTGCCTATCAGTGGTATTTAGTATAAGATGAATGAACAGTCCCTTCTTTGTGTGTTCAGTGGATATCTACATACTTCAAATGTTCTTCCTCAACTTGAGTTTCTTTGAAATTAGAGATATGCTGAAGAAATATTTTCAGAAATACTTATTCCACAGAAGTTGGCGTATTTGCTAGTTGCATTAGATTTGGCAATAGGATGACAAGTTGTATCCTAGAATAGCTAAATGAATTAGGAAGATATTTTTCTTGATATTTATGTATGATTTATTTAAGTTGAAGGTAAAACTCCATGGTAGTGATTGAGTAGTCTAAACACAGTCACGTGTAAATGAAATTTGGATGGTTTCAGTGATATTAAGCCCCTCAAAACATATTCTACTGTGGGGCTTGGAAGCATCTTTTGAGATGATATAGTGTAGTGGTTTTAAAACTGTTTTTATTCTAGAACGCTTAGAAGCTCGAAAAGGTTTAGGAAATTGGCCAGTCAATAGTCTGAGTCCTCCCTTCAACCAGGATGGCTTAATGTCTTTGCTTTTTTGGTTTTATTTAGGTTCAGTGTAAGATTTTTTTCTTCCAGTGTTCCTCTGTGAAATTCTGTTTGTTTTGAATTTTATTCATGACATTGTGGTCCATGTTGGTGGAATTTTATACATGAAATTGTGAACCTTTATTAAAACCATTTAACCTCTTGTTCCTGTTCATCTACCCAGATGATCGACTGTAAGGAAGTTAGTATGCATCTTTCTACTTCGTGTTCTGTGTTTATAATATGTATCAAGTAATCTCACATATACATATTTTCCAAACTGCTAAATCACAAAAGTTGCAGTGAGTACTTTCATGAACATTTTTGAATACTCTTTTGAAACAAATGTCTAGAAAAGGAACTCTAGTAAAAGGGACTCTTTGTTAAGAGGATGTCTCTTCAAAACTTGAGTATGAAAATGTGAATCTCTATAGATTACTCAACTACATTCCAGAAAAGTTACCGGTTCACATTGCCTCCAAACGCCTGTTTCTGTGCATCTTTGATGTCATTTGACTTCAGGTTTTGTAAAACTTTACTGGAGTGTGTACCTGTCAGGTTTAACATCTTTTTCTTCATTTATTTGACATTGTAGTTTTTCACTGAATTACTGCTGTAGAGTTGAAAACCCCTTTTCCCTAACCCTTTTGCTACTTTCTATTGGGTTGTTAGTCTGTTTTTACTTTAATGATTTTTATATACTTTTTATATGTTCTAAATTATAAATGCTTTTTTCTTCCAGAATCTGACACTTATGCAAGACTTAATTTGGGAAAAATATTATTTTTCTAAAAATAATTTTAAACCCACTAAACTAGTAATGTTTTTGATGGTATGATTTCTTTCAGATGAATGGATTCTTAAGTAAGTATCTGGTACAGTTTTCATTGGGTAATCAATTTTAATGTCTCAAGTCTTTATAAGCCCTTATTTCTCAACTTACGAAAGCATTATAAGGAATTATGAACATCCTCAATTAATTTGAATATTTATTCGGCTTAATTAGCAGTCTAAAATATTTTTCTTATCAACATAAAATATCAAGGTTTTATTGTCTTCTAATTAATGTTACAATTTTTCATTACTTCATAGCAACTTGATTCCAGTTTTTCTTCCTAAAGTTAGTTTGCTTTGTAGACTGTGATCATCACAGTATCCCTTGTGGATAGATTGTGTATGCATATCTGCATTCTTGAAGGGAAGAACAGATGTCTAGTAACTTGCTGTGGGATTGTAACACAGCAGAACCAGAAATCAGAATCTTTGTTTAGATGTGCTCTCAGGTTAAGGTACATTTGGCTTGACAGTAGGGCATAACTATTTTGTCTAGCAGTAAGTGACCCAACCTACTGTCTTTCTTGTAAAGGGCATGAAAATCACTTGTGTTCTATTCCTCCAGACCTCCATGAAAAATTACCACCATGGTGGCTGATCACCATAGCTGAGCATGGCTGGAAGAACTCTAGTATAACAAGGTGACTTTTTCCTCATCACCATCAGCTAAGATGTAAAGTACGTGTGTGCTCAGTTGCTCAGTCAACTCTTTGCAACCGCATGGACTGTAGCCTGCCAGGCTCCTCTGTCCATGGGATTTCCCAGGCAAGAATGTTAGAGTGTCGGTATTTCCTCATCCTGGGGATCTTCGTGACCCAGGGATCGAAGCTACATCTCCTCAATTGGCAGATGGATTCTTTACCACTGGGCCACCTGGGGCATTATTACTCCTTGCACAATCCAAAATCAACAAATGCAACATTTATTTTTTTATCCATGCCACAGAGGTACCTTATTGAATGTGTAATGATATTTCTTATTTGTCCTTGAAAACTTACATCTTTTCAGTGAAAGAAGTGTGATGTGGGTTATATCCTGAGACAGAATTTTCCAACTTTAGGGCACACCAGAAAGCCTGGAGGATTTGTTAAAACAGGGATGGCTGTTCCCCATTTTCCTGAGTTTCTGATTCCATAGGCCTGGGTAGAGTCTGAAAATTTGCATTTCTAGCATGTTCTTACGTAATGCTGATGGCTCAAGGAATTAATTTTGAGACTCTCTCCTCCAAACCTGGTAATAAAAACAAGAAAAGATGGTGCTAATCAAGATAGTCCTGTCGTCTCTGACCAACTACTTTTGTTGCCTCTTTAATGCCACAGGACCTAGGAATTATCTTATTTTCCCTGGAGAAGATCGAACCTAATAGAATTATGCATGTGCATTAAGAGATCGTCAACCTTACACCTTTTCCCTTGGGCCTAGAGCAATTTGAAAAGAGACATTCCCATCAAATGACATGAAACCTGTAGCTATAGTAACAAATTAACAATTACCAGGCTTTATAATTGGGAGTTTGTGCAAGTCTCCTTCATTTGGGTTTATGCATGAATTACAGAGCTGGAGGTGGGAGAATGTTTAGGGACAGGATGAAGGACTATCTTTCAAACTCTGTTATTCCAATAGAAATTGCAGACTCCTAATTTTGTATTAAAAATGAGTAGTCAGTTTAAACATTTGTAACAGTAACACCACATTCTTGAGAAGAATAAAATAGTATACAAAGATACTGTCTTGGTGCTAGATGTCTAGTTGTATTATATTAGTGTTGAGTTTTTATTCTACACTTTTCTTTAAATGAGTTTTGGTCCTGAGCAATTTTAAAGGGAATCTAGCAGAACCTGCTGGTTGCTTAGTCAGATCCATTTACCTGCCTGCTTCTCTCCCTTTTCTGATTGTATTATAGATAATGATGTTCCTAGCTTAAACACATTTCCAATTGTTGTTTGCAAGTGGGAATGACCAGTGAAATAGAAGCAGAGGTAGTTGGATAGGACTTTGGGGACAGTTCCCTAAAAGGAGCTGACTCAGGAGATACCTGTTTATAAACGCTTCTTCTTTCTCTCTGCTTGAAGTCTTTATGTGATAGCCAAAGTTTCAATAGTCATCCTGATCTGAGGCCACTTCGATCTTGGGAATCAAGCACTGATGCCAGCAGAACAAAAAGGACCCTCAATCCCTCATGACCGTGGGTCAGCATCCCAGCTCTGGACTGTTTACCTTCAGATTGGAGAGAAAAATAACCTTCTGTTTTGTTTAAGCATTTACTTGTACTTTCTGCTATTTGCAAGTAAACCATGTAATTAATATTACAGGTGGCATTTCCTCTCTTTTTAAAGAAAAGCTGGTCTTTAAAACCTATGGGGTATTTTCACTGTTGACCCTGTAAATTCATTATAAATTAAGCCATATATGTGACTGGATCCCTGTCATGTTATACCTCTTTTTTTCTTCTTTCCTCTTGGTGAAATTACATATTTTCAGAGCTGGAAACACCTCTTTTATTCTTAACAGTTTTATTGAGACATAATTAACATAAGATTCACTCTTTTTAAGTGTACAATTTAAGTGTTTTTGATGAGTTTACTGAGTCATACAGACATTAGCACAATCCAGTTTTAGAATGCTATTCATCCCTGCAGTAAGATCCCTTGTGTCCATTCACAGTAAATCCTTACCCCAACCTCAATCACTAATCTGCTTTCTGTCTCTGTAGGTTTGTCTTTGGGGACATTTCATATAAATAGAACCCTACAGTTATGTGGTCTTTTGTATCTGGCCTCTTTTAGTTGGCCTACTTTTTTGAGGTTCATCTGTGTCGTATCACACATCAGTAGTTGATTGCTTTATATTGATGAATGGCATTTGGTTACCAGGTTATATTGCATTTTGTTCATTCATCAATAGTGGACATTTGGATTGTTTCTGCAATTTGGCTATTTTGAATACTGCTGCTTTGAATATTAACCTGCAAGGCTCTGGTGTCCCTGGCTTTGAATCTTAGCTCCTCCAGTTAATAACTTGGTGACCTCAGGTAAGTTGCCTAACTGCTCATCTCTAAGAGATGTGATTTCCTCATCTCTCAGAGATCATGATGCAGTCTTCCTTGTGGAATTGCTATGAGAATTAAATGAAGTATGGTAACAGATCATTTATTGAGAAATCTAAGCACTGGAGGCATACAAGCAGTAGCACTGTTTTAAAAGCATACATTAAAATAAATCACACAACTGTAGTGATTTTCAGTGATGCCCTGTGGATGGTGATGATGTGACCTGCAAATGACTGGTTAATATTGTCATGATCGTTTGTTAAGTGTATTATGGGCAGGGTGGTACTGATCACAGCAGAAGTGGTAGTGACTGTATTACTATAGTCCTGGTGATGCATTATTTGTGATGTTTGGTTGTTCGGATGGATTGGCAGGTCAGAACCATCTTACAGTTCTAAATCTCAGTGTGCAAATACATATTTTAATGAGAGAGGCCATGAGAATTAAATAGGCAACTTTTAGTCCTGTGTTTGGTATTATTTTTATGTTTAAAATGTTTACCCTTTTCTAAAAAAAAAGCTGTCTATAATATTTCATGTCTTTCTGAGGAGAATATTCTAAATATAAGATAACTTTTTATTGATAAATGTGAATCATCATTGCATACTTTAAACAGAATAGTATACTTAGGTTTAAGTCTGTTTGTTCTTGATCCAAGATACCCAGCATCCTGACTCTGTGTGTTCTTGGTGATTTACATTGCTGTAGGTGATTTACATGTCTTAATGATATTGATAATGTTTTAATTTAATATAATTTAGTTTAATTTTCCTGCCCCCCCCTTTCTTTTTGTCAGATATTTTCCTTTGCTCTTGGCTTTCTTCCTTCTAATCATTTTTATTCTCATTCTTTTTTCTTTAGATGTAGAAGTGGAATATAAGACTGTGTTGCTCTGTATAAAGTACAAATAAATAGACTCGAGGTGAGAAGTAAGGCTTATGAAATTTGTAACTTCTACCTTGTCCCTTTAGCAGCCTTTTGTGTTTACTTCTATTTCTTGATTATTATCTGGATTCCTGAAATTGCTGGGTGTACGTGAGCGCTGTCTGTTCTCCAAAATGCTGGGCAGCAATTGGGCAGGAGACGTAGCCAGTTGTTGGATTGAATGGTGTTGTTCTGGCACACACCATGGGTGGTAAGCCACCCACCAACGGCTTACCCACTGTTCATATCATGTGTGTAGTGTCATGCATAACCTTTATGAAATGTCTGTTATATCCAGACATTGCTCAAGGTGATTTACATGGATTAATGATATTGATAATGTTTTCTTAAAATTCATGGAATTCAATTTGATTTGGTTCTAATATTCAACTCAGAAGAGCATCCTTGTATTGAAAACAAGTAACTATTTTTTCTTCTTTGTATAATTTCTAACATTCACTTTTATAATGACTGTTCTAGAAAATTTGACAGTGGGGTGCTTCTGTGCAGCACCAGGTAATTCCTTTAGTATTTAAATTATTGATAGGAGGGTTCCTAGTCTAGGGGATTCCCTGGTGGCTGAGCTGGTAAAGAATCCGCCTGCAATGCAGGAGACTTGGGTTTGATCCCTGGGTTGGGAAGATCCCCTGCAGAAGGGAAAGGTTACCCATTCCAGTATTCTGGCCTGGAGAATTCCTGTATTCCATGGGGTCACAAAGAGTTGGACAGGACTGAGCAACTTTCACTTCACTTGCTTCCCAGTCTAGATTTAGAGACTGTCCATAGAGGCAACAGGATGCACCGAAAGTTACATTTTGTGTGTGTGGTATTACTGTATTATTGTTGGTTTTAATTATTATACTGTGAGAGGAACAAAGAAGTGGACAAATATTTTTTTGCAATTGGTTTATTTCAATGCACAGCACAGTGTGTTGCAAGAACTTCAGAATATACTTTTTTTAGGCAGGCTGTAAGAGCTTTACGTCTTCTGACCGTGGAGGTTGCTCCATCAGCACAGTTCAGTTCAGTTGCTCAGTCATGTCCAACTCTTTGTGACCCCTTGGACTGCCACATGCTAGGACTCCCTGTCCATCACCAACTCCCGGAGTTTACTCAAACTCATGTCCATTGAGTCAGTGATGCCATCCAACCATCTCGTCCTCTGTCATCTGCTTCTCCTCTGGCCTTCAGTCTTTCCCAGCATCAGGGTCTTTTCCAGTGAGTCCGTTCTTCACATCAGGTGGCCAAAGTATTGGAGTTTCAGCTTCAGCATCAGTCCTTCCAATGAATATTCAGGACTGATTCCTTTAGGATGGACTGGTTGGATCTCCTTGCAGTCCAGGGGACTCTCATGAGTCTTCTCCAACATCACAGTTCAAAAACATCAATTCTTCGGCACTCTGCTTTCTTTTTAGTCCAACTCTCACATCCATACATGATGACTGGAAAAACCACAGCCTTGACTAGACGGACCTTTGACAAAGTAATGTCTCTGCTTTTTAATATGCTGTCTAGGTTGGTCATAGGTTTTCTTCCAAGGAGCAAGCATCTTTTAATTTCATGACTGCCATCACCATCTGTAGTGATTTTGGAGCCCAAAAAGATAAAGTCTGTCACTGTTTCTACTGTTTCCCCATCTATTTGCCATGAAGTAATGGGACCAGATGCTGTGATCTTAGTTTTCTGAATGTTGAGTTTTAAGACAACTTTTCACTCTCCTCTTTCACTTTCATCAAGAGACTCTTTAGTTCTTTTTCACTTTCTGCCATAAGGATGGTGTCATCTGCATATCTGAGGTTATTGATATTTCTCCCAGCAATCTTGATTCCAGCTTGTGCTTCCTCCAGCCCAGCGTGTCTCATGATGTACTCTGCATAGAAGTTAAACAAGCAGGGTGACAATATACAGCCTTGACGTACTTCTTTCCTGATTTGGAACCAGTCTGTTGTTCCATGTCCAGTTCTAACTGTTGCTTCCTTACCTGCGTACAGAGTTCTCAAGAGGCAGGTCAAGTGATCTGGTATTCCCATCTTTTCAAGAAATCTCCACAGTTTGCTGTGGTCCGCACAGTCAAAGGCTTTGGCATAACCAATAAAACAGAAGTAGGTGTTTTTCTGGAACTCTATTGCTTTTTCAATGATCAGTAGCACGGGGCACTGAATTTTCGAATGACATTTGTTTTCATCAAGCCAAGTTTTTATAGTAGCAAAAATAAGTGCTCTAGTTCAACCAGTTTCTGAAGAATCTGTCAATAGCATGTCTTCTACAGTTTAAAATCCTGATCAAACTAATGAAAATATGCCATTGAAAAGCCTTGTTGTCAGTAACTGTGGTTTCATCACTCTTAATAGAAAATTTATCTTTGTTCATTGACATCTCAGCAATACATCTTTGCATGGAATCATTGATCAATGGCAGTGCTTTTAAAATCCTGGAAGGATTTTGATGTATCACTGCTACAGTTACTGTCTCTAACATGGGTCGAATGACAGTCTCAGCAACTGGATGAACACGAGAAGGTTTTAGGGAGCTTTTTCTTGAGATACTTTGCATCTTTTTTTCTGTTACTTTAAAAAAATCTTTATTTTTGGCTGTGATTAGTCTTGGTTGCTGCACGTGGCATCTTCACTGTGGTGAGCAGGCTTCTCTCTGGTTGTGGCTTGCGGGATTAGTTGCCCTGTAGTGTGTGGGCTCTTGGTTCCTGGATCAGGGATTGAATTGAACCCACTAGCTTACATTCAAAAGTGGATTCTTAGCCACTGCACCTCCAGAGAAATCCATTTCTGTTACTTTTTAATGCAGAACTTTATTGAGACATAATTCACATGACCATACAAAGCACCCATTTAAAATGTGGTATAATTCAGTGGTTTTTAGGGTATGCACAGTTGTGCAACCATCACCATTATAAATAAAATAAATTGAAATTGTCAGAAAGGCTAAAACTTTTTTGCTCAACAACTTAACACCATATTTATTTTTATATTTTAAGTCTATGTGAAAGATGTATTCCTTGGCAAAGCCAGTTCAGAATATTTGAGAAACTATTTATCTATTTTACTTGTTTTTGTTTATTGGTGTGAAGTTGACTTATAGTATTTTGTTGTAGATATATAACAGTAAATCGATGTTTTAATCGAATGTAGGCTCAATGGTAAAGAATCTCCCTGCTAGTGCAGGAGATGTAAGTTCAATTCCTAGGTCAGAAAAATCCCCTGGAGAAGGAAATGGCAACCCACTCCAGTATTCTTGCCTGGAGAATCCCATTCACAAAGGAGCCTGGTGGGCTATAGTGAATGGAGTCACAAAGAGTTGCACAGGACTTGGTGACTGACCAACATTTCATACACAGTTACTCTAAAAAAGTCACTGTATATCCTGTGTTTTTCATTCCATCCTTGTAACTCATTTACGCCTAATAGTTTGTACTTAATCCCCTTCATCTATTTTGCTTCTCCCCCCATGTCATTTGTTCCCTATGTGAGTCTTTTTCTGTTTTATTAGATTCATTCATTTGCTTTATTTTTCAGATTCCACATACAGTTTAAAGCATGCAGTATTTGTCTTTCTCTCTGAATTATTTCACTAAGCATAATACCCTCCAGGTCCATTCATGGTGTCACAAACAGCACAATTTCATTATTAATCAGATGCGATCCTGTTTTGGGTGTACCAGAAGACCTATGCATTCATTTCTCTTAATATACCTACCACGTTCTTTTTTTTTATTACTGTGTTTGTATCTGTGTTACTCTGTGGGGGTACCTTATTCATTTTGATGTTTTCAGGGACAAGCACAGAATCTAGCCCATAGGAGGAATTCAGTAGCATCTGAATATGAAGGAATTAGATTTGGGGGCCCTTGTTTTACTGAAATGTGAAATGTTGACAAATTCATTTGTCAGTTGATGAACCTGATTTGAGAAAAGGGGAAAACGGTGCTCAGTTAAAGTACTGTACAGATTTTATTTGTACCAAATACAGTATTTGGTGCAGAATGTTTAAAAAGAAAACCATATTCTGATGAAATAGACCGAGTACTGAAGTTACATTATAAATGCAAGTAGTGCAGGTCACTATTTCCATCGTTTAGTTATGGAAGATCATCCTGTTGTCTTGCTAACTCTTCTGCCTTTCCTTCCACAAGTCCTGCCTTCGTTCCTCCTCTCCTTTTTCACCTCGCTCCTTTTTTTTTTTTGCCCTTTATCTTTTCTCTCTGTTCCTGCTTCTTGTTTTCACCCCCTCCTCTCTCTCTCCTGCCACACAACAAACTCAGCAAGACAGTGAAGATTTTGAGTTTCATTTGTGCATTTCTCCACCTAGCCATAAAAATCAACCAAGTATGTACTGAAGATGGCCCGAGTATGATGGGAAATAAACTTCAGATGCAGGCTGATTACTGTCGGTGATGCTGTAGAAAATAAAGGATTTCATGTGGAATGTTGACCCTTCAGGGCTAGTATGCACGTATTACCTGATTTGGATGGTAAACTGAGCCAGCTTAATAATACTGGCTAGTGGAAATGACAGTGTTTATAAATCTGTACATTGACATTTATATGAAATCAGGCTTTCACTTTTATTGCATTGAATACACTTACTGTTGTTATCTTAATCATTCTTTTAGAGCTGTTTATGCTATGGGAAACACTAGTCTATAACTTGAAATCTGTAGAAATCAGGTGATTTTTTTATGTTACCTCATCTTTCATATTGGTCATAATTAAGATTTTATTTGTAAATCACCCTGCCGTAGCACATGAGAAAAAAGCTTTTTCTTTCATGATGTTCTCACTGAAAATAGTTTTTGTCATTTCTGTTTTTCAAACACTCCCTTAAACCATCAGCATTCCTTATTTATTTCTATAGTGTTTGAAATTTATATTGTCCCCAGTGTATTTCAACAATAATGGGAAAAATGAAGGATAACCTGGAATTACCCCCCGGAGCAAAATATCATGTATTTATTATTTGTTGTTTATTCCACTTCTGTTTCACTCAGTATTTGTTACTCTAAAATGCAGTCATAATAATGTGGATTCAGCTTTCCTTAAAAATGGATTTAACTAGTTTATATAATGATCCTATTTATTAAATCCAAACCAGCAAAGGCATTTCATCAAGACTAATATTCATCCTCTTCAGCCATTTCAGTAAATTTTAAGAAGGGAAAGTGAAGTTTAATATCAACTTTTAAATGTTAATACATTTAAGTGTTGATGCTTTTAAATGTGCTACAGCTTAATTTTTAAAATAGTCTACCTGGGAAATGCTTTCCCGAAACAAACAAGCAAACAATCCCCCAAACTACAGGTGTGGGCCATCATTACGTTTTCTGACTTTTGTGCCTTTAATGTGTTTCAAGTCTCTCTGAGGTGCATGATACGTGTGATTTGTTTGAGTTTCAGCCATTATGGCCTTTACATATAATGAATTTCACGAAATACATAGCAACAAATTCTGCTTGTAGATAGGCAGTAATATGATGGAGTGATCAAATACAAATGCTCCTTTAATTTATTTTACCAAGACATTTATCTATGTTTTATTTATAAGGCAATTGAAGTCATTCATTTTGTATGGAACTCTTCCCCTCTGAATAACAAATAATATATTATCATATATACTGCACTGGAGGAGAGAGTGATGAAAACCATACTTGAAAATAAAAGTTTAATATTCTGGCCTCATTGGGCACAATTATGGTGGTACTACCTTTGTTTTCAACTGAATCATAATTGAACGTGCAGATTTTTTTTTTTCCTAAATTGAGATGGCACAGTGGTATAGAAGATAGAAAATTTACTGTTCAGAGAGGGGAAAGGTGTTTCTTTTTAGCTGCAGAACATTTTAAATGCACAGAATCTGTCTTGGAAATATCCCTTTGTAAGGTCCTTGCGCACACATGCCTTATGTAGCATCATTTTAACAGTGACTAGCATAAAACAGGAGCCTTGCTGCCCAGGGATCCATGATTCGGCCGTATGAAAGCCATGGTCCGGTGTTCCATTTTGAAGTCTTTCCTGAAACAATCTTATTTGAAGGGCATCTACAGCATTTCATTTCTGAACCAAGTCAGGTTGCCTGCTGGTGCTTCACTCTCCACTTTGCGTTTGCTGTTGCCTGATGCCAGGCAGAAATATTTCTAAAGCTGCATTGCAGTGATAATTGTTATTTACCCTCAGTTAAAATTCCAACTAGTAACTGTAATGTGCCACCACTTCTTATGCACTGATTGCTCGAGACTGCCCGCTTCGGGTTTAATGTAGAGGAAGAGTCATGAAAGAGAAGGTGAAAGTTTAGAATCTTGTAACCTAAATGGGAGATGGTAGTTAGCTCTTGCACACCTCTGTTAAACCAGAGGCTGGTATTGAATGCAGTGAGGACTTACATATGTTAATGGTCAGCAGATCCCTATAAATTGGTCCGGGCAGATGCATGCAATGTTGAGATAGGGTATTGTCACTTTTTTCCTAACCATGGCCCCAGACCACTCAAATCTTACTGTAAGATTCCTTTCAATGATAAGTTCTTTCTTAGTATCTTGAAAGTATCTGACTTAAACCATGGTTTCAGGAACATCTCTTATGCATGGTGATTGGACTATCAAAACATATTTGCTAATTATAAAGATGTTGATTTATGATCTCTAGAATTTCACTAAGTTATTCTGTTGTCAGGCATTTTGAAATCCTTTTCACACAAACAGCTTTGACCTGGTCCATCTTGTATGACATTTAGCCATTGGAATTGTCCTCCATGACCCTTCTACTTGTTACTGCTTCCATACCATGAGGGCGGTATTTGAGTCACTTCAGTGGTACCTTACGTGGGGGGTCCCCAACCCCCAGAGTCTGTTGCCTGATGATCTGAGGTCAAGCGGATATAACAATAATAGAAGTCAAGTGCGCAATAAGTGTAATGTGTTTGAATCGTCCTGAAACCATTCCCCGTCCCCGTCTATGGAAATAATGTCTTCCACGAATCTAGTCCGTGGTGCCAAAAAGATTGGGGCTGCTGCCTTAGGTAGTAGTTTGGACTGAGGAGAATGTGACTCCTGATGCCAGAATTATCTCTGGGCTTCCTTTGCCTTTCCCAGAACAGCCACTGTTGCTAGATTAATAAAGGTAATTGTTGTTCAGTCACCCAGTCGTGTCTGACTCTTTGTGACCCCGTGGACTGCAGCACGCCAGGCCTCTCTGTCTCTCACTATCTCCTGAAGTTCGCCCAAGTTCATGTCCATTGCCTTGGTGATGCCATCCAGCCATCTCATCCTCTGATGCCCTCTTCTGCTTCTGCTCTCAATCTTTCCCAGCAACTTGGTCTTTTCCAATGAGTCAGCTCTTGACATCAGATGACCAAAATACCGGAGTTTCAACTTCAGCATCAGTTCTTCCAACAAGTATTCAGGGTTGATTTCCCTTGAGGTTGACTGGTTTGATCTCCTTGCTGTCCACGGGACTCTCAGGAGTCTGTTCCAGCACCACAGTTCAAAGGCATCGATTCTTTGGTGCTCCGCCCTCTTTGTGGTCCCGCTCTCTCAACCGTACATGACCGCTGGGGAGACATTGCCTTGACTATACGGACTTTTGTCGGCAGAGTATTGTCTCTGCTTTTCAGCACGCTGTCTAGGTTTGTCAGAGCTTTCCTGCCAAGAAGCAAACGTCTTCTGATTTCATGGCTGCAGTCACCATCTGCAGTGATTTTAGAGCCCAAGAAGAGGAACTCTGTCACTACTTCTACCTTTTTCCCTTCTATTTTCCGTGAAGTAATGGGGCTGGGTGCCATGATCTTAGTTTTTTCAGTATTTAGTTTTAAGTTGGCTCTATCACTTTCCTCCTTTACCCTCAACAAGAAGCTCTTTAATTCCTCTTCACTTTCTGCCCTTAGGGTGGTATCCTCTGCATACCTGAGACTGTTGATGTTTCTCCCGCCTGTCTTGATCCCAGCTTGTAACTCATCCAGCCCAGCATTTCTCATGATGTGCTCAGTGTATAGATTAAACAAGCAGGATGACAGTAGACAGCCTTAATAAAGGTCAACCAGTAGGTAAAAAATTATTTCTCTCGAGAAGCAAAATGCAAAGGAGAAAAGGAAGGATATATCCATCTGAATGCAGAGTTCCAAAGAACAGCAAGGAAAGATAAGAAAGCCTTCCTAAGTGAACAATGCAAAGAAATAGGGGAGAACAATAGAATTGGAAAGACCAGAGAGCTCTTCAACAAAATTAGAGATACCAAGGGAACATTTCATGCAAAGATGGGCACAATAAAGGACAGAAACAGTATGGACCTAACAGAAGCAGAAGATACTAAGAAGAGGTGGCAAGAATACACAGAAGAACTGTACAAAAAAGATCTTAATGACCCAGATATACATGATGGCATGATCACTCACCTAGAAGCCAGGCATCCTAGAGTGTGAAGTCAAGTGAGCCTTAGGAAGCGTCACTATGAACGAAGTTAGTGGAGGTGATGGAATTCCAGCTCAGAGGAAATAGAACATCTTTTGCTTCATCTATCTGCATGACCCAATAGAGCACCTCATCTTATTTAAAGTAGTAGTAGTAGTAGTAATTCCATAATTAAAAGAAGCTGTTTGATAAACATACAAGATGCTCTGAACCTTGATCTTGGGACCATTCATATTCTTTAGATTGGAGAAAGGTCCATTATAACATGTTTTCTTATGGTTTTAGCAGATATGGAGGTGAAGATGTGAATGTGATGTTAATGTTGTTAACTGTGAAAATTCTGATTGTTATAAGTTCACTTTAAATGTTATATTCAGACAACGATTTTGAGTTTGGCTGTAGTGATGCCCTGCTTAGGTTTGATTAAATCTGCAGTTATACATTAAAATTTTTTCTGACACATCATTATATTGTTTTCAGATTGTCAGCATCACTTGGTTTATGCAGATCTAAATAACATCTCAAATTCACTACTTTGGTCATTTTATTTATTGTTTCATTAAAATTCTGGGTGACCATTTAATGTTTTAAATGAGCCAAGACCCTTAAAAATGCGCAGATTGAGAGCATATGGGGGTACTCTTCATATTATTTAGTTTTCTTTAAGCCTAAAATTGCCCTAAAATATAAAGTAAGATGATTAATTTTTTAAAAAGTGCTCAAAAAAAGGGATTAGAAAATATACATAAGTTTGACAGTTATTGGAGAAGAAAGATCCCAGATGTGCAAGTTGATTTTTTTTAAAATCCCTCTTCATTTATACATCCAAGCATCAACAGATGTATGATTTAGCATTTGCCCTGCACCTCTGGCCCTAGGGACTGTGGAGTTTTTGTATATAGATTCCCTGCTGCAGTGAACTCTGTCATTGTTATGAACAGCTGGGAATGGAGTATAGCTCATTAAGACAGGAGATGTTATCCAAGCCTCCCCTGGCATCCTGAAGAGTAGTGAATATGTTTTGCTTACCCACATCTAAAGTATCCATTTCGTTACCACCTAGTGTTCTCTTTGCTTTTATTGAAAAACTCTACTGGCCCCATTGCCTCTTTGAATGATGTGCACAGTTGCTACCAGCTGTTCCCTTGTTATCTCTTCTCCCTCTTCTTTGGCTTTTTATTATGTTTATGGTGAACGTTGTGGCTTTTATTTCAAAAAATAAGGCCCTCGTGTACTTTGTACATATCACTTGTTTATGCAGTTTGAAGAATCTTAAGAACAGATTTCCACAAATAAATCCCTAATGTTCAGATATCCTTGCTCCCTTGCGGATGAAAAGCAACTTTGCTGTGGAAGGGGTTGCTATTTAAATTCATCATGCTTATCAGGGAAGGGTGTTCCCATTTGAATGTTTATTTTGTGCCAGGTGCTTCCCTCATGTCACTTCATTTGATTGTGGTAAAAAATCTGTGAGCTTTAAATATGATGATCCCATTTTGTAGATGGGGCACTGCACATCACAAATATTTGATAACTCAGTTGTGGAGCAGGGATTCAAACCTGCATCTTTCTGATGCTGTAATCTCTCTTTCTCTATTATGTATACAAATTTTTGGTGAGTTATATTAATATATGATCTCAAATGCCTATGTTCATTTTTCATGTAGGGCATTATTGTTTGCATATGAGGCATGATTATCCAGAACAAAAAGACAACTAGAGAAAGCATGTTAAAAATTCTGTTTTTATCTGGAGGTTCAGATTCATATTGAGGTCATCATTTTTCTATTTGGAAGATTATTCACTCTTTGCAGATGAAATTGGCAGGACTGATCAGAAATAGTAATCTTGAGCTTTGTTTGTAATAGGAAAGAAGTGTTTTAACCTCTCTACTAACATATTTTGGGATTTCCGATGTGCCAGCCACATATTGCAATAATAATAATCATAATAATAATAAGACAGTATATTATTTCACTTACTCCTCTAGGAAGTGTAGGAAGAGATGTGGAAAATGAGGGCCATAGCAGTTAAACATTATGGCCAACATAACCTGAGGGGATGCAGTCGGGAAGAGCTGCCTTCAGATTCCAGAACTCACTGTCCTAATCTGTGGTACCTTGCCAAGAAGCAGAAGTTGAAAGAGGTGATATGATAGCCTAGAAAAGGAGAGGTAGTTTATTTGAATACCTACATTCCCCCCACCCCCGCCCCCGCCACCTCCATCTGTGAGCTAGAAGCATTAAGCAATTGGAAGGGCATCTGCCCCTCCTTGAATACTAGTCTCATAAAGAGAAGTTGAAGTACATGTATATTTACCTTGTATACTTTTGATTAATCCAAGAAAGTTGGTTATATGATTTCCAAGTCCCTCTAGTTGGGTATAAAAAGAAAGAACTGGGGATTTAAGAGAATAGAGAAGTTAAAAGCAGTGATGAAGAGGCTAGAGGTTTTGCACTTGTACAGCTTTGTCAAAGGTAAAAGAAGATGAAGGATGTGAATCTGATTCACTTTCTTACCTCAAAGCATCGTGAGGAAGTCTGTGAGGGATGTCAAGTGCATTGGCCTGTTGACTGCATAACCTTGAGTGTAGTGGCGGAGCTTGCCATAATCTTTTTTTCCTAAAGCACAATAAAATATGTGACTTTTCTGACATCTAGGCAAGACCTGGGTAGGCAGGACCTAGTAGAAACGGTCATCATTGAACATTTGGATGGAGTAATAGACAGTTCTTAGTATCCATATACATGCAAATACGTCTCAATATGCAACACATATATAATATACAGTACATTTGCTTTGCTGCAGAAGGGTAGCAGAAGGGTGAAATTTCTAATGAGGAAAAGATTTTCATTAAAATAACAGTATGGTACCCATTGTTATTCATGCCTTTTAAATATATAGCTGACATTGTCTTTATATGAGAAGTTATTTTTCTTTTATTTTATTGACTATAAATGCAATTACATGGTCTTTACCAAGTTCATTCCTGAACCACAGATTCTTCTATGGGTGTTTTATGGAATCTTTTTTTTTTCTTTTTCTTTTGCTGTACAGTTGATTTACAAGGTTGTGTTATTTCTGCTGTACAATGAAGTAAGTCAGCCACACATACGCATATATCCACTTGTAACTCCATTCCCATGTAGGGCATTTCAGAGCACTGAGTGGGGTTCTCTGTGCTATACAGTAGGTTCTTATTAGTTGCCTATTACATATATATGTATACATATATATTATTATTATTATATAGTGTTTGTATGTCAATCCCAGTCTTCTAAGTTATCCCTCTCTCCTGCCTTACCCACTGGTAGCCATATGTTTGTTTTCTATATCTGTGACTCAATTTCTGTTTTGCAAATAGGTTCATTTGTACTACGTTTTTTAGATTCCATGGACAAATGATATCATATGATTGATCTTTCTCTGACTTCACTCAGTCTGAGAGTCTCTAGGTCCATCCACGTTGCTGCTGCACATGGTATTATTTCATTCCTTTTTATGGTTGAGTGGTATTCCATTGTTTGTATGTACCATATTCTCTTTATCCATTTATCCATTGATGCTTCCACATCCTGGCTGTTGTAAATAGTGCTGCAGTGAACACTGGGGTGCGTGTATCCTTTCAAAGTATGGTTTTCTCCACATATATGTCTAGGAGTGGGATTGCTAGAAAATATAGTACCTCTAATATTACTATTTTCAGGACTCTCCATATGGTTCTCCATAGTGGCTCTACCAATTTACATTCCTATCAACAGTGTAGGAGGGTTGCTTTTATTCTACACTCTCTTCGGCATTTATTGTTTGTAGATTTTTTGATGATAGCGTTTCTGATCAGTGTGAGGTGATACTTCATTGGACTTTTGTTTACATTTCTTTAATAATTAGTGTGGTAGTTTGAGCATTCTTGGAGAAGAAACCCCACTCCAGTACTCTTGCCTGGAAAATCCCGTGGACAGAGGAGCGTAGTAGGCTGCAGTCCATGGGGTTGCAAAGAGTCAGACACGACTGAGTGATTTCACTTACTTACTTACTTGAGCATTCTTTGGCATTGTGTTTCTTTAGGATTGGAATGAAAAGTAGTCATGTTTGGATGTGAGAGTTGGACCATAAAGAAAGCTGAGCACTGAACAATTGATGCTATTGAACTGTCGTGTTGGAGGAGACTCTTGAGAGTCCCTTGGACTGCAAGGAGATCCAACTAGTCCATCCTAAAGGAGATCAGTCCTGAATATTCATTGGAAGGACTGATGCTGAAGTTGCAACTCCAATACTTTGGCCACCTGATGCGAAGAACAGACTCATTTGAAAAGACCCTGATGCTGGGAAAGATTGAAGGTGGGAGGAGATGGGAACGACAGGGGATGAGATGGTTGGATGGCATCACTGACTCAATGGACATGAGTTTGAGTAAACTCTGGGAGTTGGTGATGGACAGGGAGGCCTGGCGTGCTACAGTCTAGGGGTCTCAAAGAATTGGATATAACTGAGTGAACTGAACTGAATAATTAGTGATGTTAAATTTCTTTTCATGTGCCTCTTAGCCATTTATATGTGTTCTTTGAGAAAATGTCTATTTAGATCTTCTGCCCATTTTTGATTGGGTTTGTTTGGGGTTTTGATATTGAACTGCATGAGCTGTTTATTTTGGAGATGCATCCCTTTTCAGTTGCTTCATTTGCAAATATTTTCTCCCATTCTGTGGCTTTTCCTTTTGTTCTGTTTGATGGTTTCCTTTGCTGTGCAAAAGCTTTTAAGTTTAGAACATTATCTAACAGCACACACAAAAATGAATTCAAAACCAAAAAATTAAAAACCTAATTGTTATGGCCAGATACTATAAAACTCTTGGAGGAAAACACAGGCAGAACACTGACATAAATCATAGCAAGATTTTTCTTGATCTGTCTCCTGAGAGTAATGAAAATAAAAACCAAAGTAAACAAATGGGACCCCATTTTATGGAATCTTAACCATCCATGTCAGAGGTATCCATGCTTCTTCATTTAGGCTTTTAAAAACATTTTCTGTTTATCTTTAATCAATTTTAATGTGATAAACCATTTCATGTTTAGCATTTTTGATTTATAGTATAGTATAATTCTAACTACAGATTCATTAACTGAATTTGTATTTTTTTGTTAAATTTTAGAGCAGGTGAAAGTTGGAGGGGAGATGAACATTGTAATAAAATCAAGAAAAACTGTTGTCAAGGCCTATGTCACTGGCCTTGAGACCAGGATAGGCTTGCGAGCAGGTCTGTCTACCTCAATAACAAAAAGGACATGAAAAAAAATTTTTTTCATGTGAAAAAATGTTCTCCTCTTCAGGATATGATTCTTTCTTGGAGTTGCAATTGAGAATTCAGTTGTACTGCATCTTTTCAATGAAGCTGACTTTTAATAATAGATTTTTTTATATGTAAAAAACAAAACCATTCCCACTGAATAGTTTTTAGAAATTAGTTTTGAACAATAGAGACCTACAAGTACCCAATGTTTATTATTTCTCATTTTGGGGAACCCAGTTCTTTCTAAGAGTTCTCTGAACTTTTTCTTTCTCTATTAGTCTAAAGTTGACTTCTTAACTGTGCTCATTAACATATGGCCCATCATAATTATTTTAGAAAAATAAAAGGAGAGATACATTCAAATTGACAAGATTTAGGATAAATTGCTTCAGTGAAAACCGTCTTAGGAAGTGAGTATCAGTTGTTTTCTCCCACTGGAAACAAGAGCCTGGAAGCCAATCACACTAAGAAGTGGTGCTTAGTTTTGTGTGGTTGTTGTTTTCCTGAGTGCTTTTCATACTTGGTGCTATGGTGTAAGTTAATGCCAGGAAGCAAAGCCCTAAAGCTCGAAGACAGCATTTGACCTACAGGAAAACCTGTCTGTGTTTGATACCTTTTTCTTCTAGAAGTAAACGGGACTTCGGTGTTGCTAAGACATAAATTAGCATTGTCTGTTCTTAGGTGTGGAAACCATGTTTGAGTTTGAATCTTAGCAGAATGACAACAATGAATTATTTACTCCCATATAAATTTGTTTGGAGGCGTTTGTAATTGACTTATTTGAAGCAGTGAGGTAATTCAGATAATTTCAGAAAATTTGCTTTTGAGAAGGAATTCTAATAAAGGATAATTTAGACAATTACGTGTGAGAAAAGACTGTTTACTAAAAAGGGAGTAATGCTAACTATAGATAGAGGTTAAAATGAGAGATTCTGCCTGAAAATAGTCTCTTCTTGGAGGTTTCAGGGTGAAAATTACATGGATGAAGTATGACCCAGAAACAAGCCCTGTCAATGCCTGCCACTGGGAAGACAGTAATTGAAGATTTTCCTGTGTTGATTGACTTTCAGTATCTGATTACAGAAGCCCTGAGCAGTGTATCTTATTCTCTGATCTGCTTTGTTACCTCTTTGCAGAAATGCTTGTAAGACGTGTCCGGTTTATCTATTGATTTTTGGCGTCTTCGAAGGTCATTTAACCATTTAGTAGTTATCAGTAGACTATTTCAGGTGACAGCATTATTAACATTATAAAAAACCTGACGTTTACTAGAATTCTGAGACTGATGTTTTTCACATATAATACACTTTTCTCATTTATTCTTTGCAGAACCTTAGGTATCTGAATGTTTATGTTGAAATCCTTATTGATCTTCAGGGCTAGATTGAGGGCCTATGCAAGGGCCTTGTAGCTTCTGGATACCAGCCTTTTTAGAATGACTCATTGGTGCAGGTGATGTTTTGAGTAAATCCGTCTTTAGGAATTTAATTCAATACTATCAAAATGAGAATCTGGTTACTTTATTTAGAGTTCAACACTGGCAGAATGTATTAATGGACTTAAGAAAAAAAAAAAAAAAAGACATCCGTATCCTATTCTGCTCTATCTGTGGGGTAGCCTGTGCAGTGTGGATTGCTTATAGTCAGCTGTTGTGCATTCACTAAGTCACGTCTGACTCTCTGTGACTCCATGGACTGCACCACACCAGGCTTCCCTGTCCTTCACCACCTCCTGGAGTTTGCTCAAATGCATGTTCATTGAGTCAGTGATGCTGCCTAACCATCTCAGCCTCTGCCACCTCCTTTTCCTTTTGCCTTCAATCTTTCCCAGCATCAGGGTCTTTTCCAATGAATCAGCTGACCAAATGTTGTTCACTGGAGGAGGGAACGGCAAAGCACTCCAGCACTCTCGGTGTGAGAACCCCATGAACAGCGTGGTCAGTTCCTTGCCATAAAAAGCTGAAGTGGTGCCGCAGCTGACTTTCCACTTCTCTGTAGATTTTCTTGTTTTGCTTGTGTTTTTTTTTTTTTTTCCTGAAGCAGTTCTATGCTACTAGAAACTTTGGTGGATAGATTAAGACTATACTGGAAAATGGACATACCTTATTAGTTTATTTTTGCCAGGAGTACATTTTGACTTTTAAAAATCCAGCAGTCTACTTCAGTTTTCCCAAATATACTGATTTGGCCTGGGTGGCGGGGTAGTAGATGATGAGAAAAAGGAAGGCAAGGAAGGAAGGTGATGTCATTGTCCTGAAGTCTGTGTATGTGATACCTAACTCCAAGTCTCTGAGAGTGACCAGTGCATGAAGTCCACATGCTTTTCTGAAGCATTCTCATTTAGCATAGATCAGAGAATTTTATTTCAGCTCCACTAAGCACATGGTTTGTGTTTCTAGTATACCCTGTATTTTCACAATCAAACCATACTCTCTACCTTTTGACGTTTTTGTTTTGCTCAGCACTTTTGTTCATTATATTCATGTTTTTTTTTGTCATTTTTGATTTAGTGTGGGACTTGAATATTACTGACCACCTGCATTTTAAACAGTGTCACGCTGACAGTGTGTATTTGTTCAAATTTATGTATAATCAGAAAACATATGTTTTTGGTGTTTCCTTTCTGTGTGACAGATGCATGTTTGGCTGTGGTCATTTTCAAAGCCCCTCTGTTTCATCCTGGGTTGCAGAGCCTTAGCTAATTTTAATCATCCTGAGCTGTCATTTCTGCTCATCACTGTCACATTAGCATCATTCCTGTTCATCAGTGTCACATTAGCAGCAAATCTGAACTTGCTGATTAGTAAAGTGGATGGAAATCACAGCTCTGTGTGTGTCCAAATAGCTACTCATCAGCAAGGCTTGTGATGGGGTCTGATGGTTTAATGCCGGCCTTAATCAAGGGCTGAGAAATGTTTTCGCTGCAGCTTAACCTCGTAGTATTGAATTACATTAACATGTATATACACTGGCATACACACACAGAAGTCGTGTTCCATTAGTGTTCAGAGTCAGTCAGTCTGAATCAAACAAAGGAAGGAAATGAGTAGACTTCGAGGATGGCTTCTCTTGTGATTTCAAGTCAATAGAAACAACATATTTACCCTTGGTCTCATTGAGTCATTCGTATCCAGTTGAAGAACTGCTTGATTGAAAATGTACAATCTTTGGGGACAGAAAATGGAAAAATATGAGGTCGATGGGGTAGGTTTTCATGTTTAGAACTGATATTATCGCAAATGATGGTTGACAGGTTGCATTTAAGAAAAATTCCTCATATCTTGTGCTTACAATCCTATGTGCGTGACCTCAGACATTGTGAACCCTCACTTCACCTAGGGTGAGTGTTAACGTTCGAAGCGTGGTAGAAAGCAAGGGTGACACCAGGACTTACACCACCTTTTCTCGGGATTGTAGGGTTTGCGTTCACACTCCTGACAGCGTGCGGATGAGGACTCTGGCACTGTTGATATTTTATGGAAGCCAGTGTAACACATAGTTGTAAAGTACTGTTAGTTCTTTTATCTGATTAAAATCGTATTTTTACCTTTTGGTAGATTTTTATTTTCTTTGATAGAAACTAGTTCTGGAGTAGTAAATATGTATCTTCTAAGCACGCTGTTACTGTCTTCTAAGATTAGTTAGAAGTTCTTGCAGGTTTAAGTATTTCCAGCATGTTTTGTTGCTGTTATAAACTCTGAGTGAACATACTCATTTTCTTCCAAAATTTCTGTTACTATCACACTTTCTTTTCCAGTGGCTCAGATTAATAGAGTGCTATCACAGATATTTTTCCTGTCTTTTATACCAAATTGGGTGTTTTACTTTGCTTCTATTCTGAGTCCAGTTAGTTTTGTTCAGAAACTTAACTTTGAGGCAGCAACAGCATGGAATGGAAAGTTGTATGCCTTTGAGAGACCTCTGAATTGGGATTCTTTCTTCTCTACTTACTAGCTTTTTGAGTTACTTTTTTCCCAGCCATGCTGTGGGACTTCGCTGGTAGCTCAACTAGTAAAGAATCCACCTGCAATGCAGGAGACCCTGGTTTGATTCTTGGGTTGGGAAATCCCCTGGAGAAGGGATAGGCTACCCACTCCAGTATTCTTGGGTTTCCCTGGTGGCTCAGGTGGTAAAGAATCCACCTGCAATGCAGGAGACCTGGGTTTGATCCCTGGGCTGAGAAGATCCCCTGGAGGAAGGCATGGCCACTCACTCCAGACTTCTTGCCTGAAAAATCCCCATGGACAGAGGAGCCTGGCAGGCTACAGTCCATGAGATTACAAAGAATAGGAGATGACTGAGCAGCTAAGCACAGCACAGCCACATTATCCTGATCTGTAATAAGAGGGATTCGTTGGTTTATTGTGAAGATTCTGTAGGGTAACTGAAGAGAGTGAGTGTCCCTTACTCAGAGTGAGTGTTAAATAAATTATGATTTTCTTTTAATATGCAGTACTTTTTACTAGGTATTTCTCTCCCTTTCTCCCCCTCTTCCTCAGTTACCCCCTCTCTCCCCATCTCCCTCTCTCTGTCTTTCTCTCTCTGTTTACAACTCCAGAGTCTTAGTGATTCTCAGGAGGTTGCACCTAACCCACTTGGAAGATTGCTCTGGTCATTAGCTTACATAGGGTCATCAGTATCATTTCTAATCAGGTTGTTTATTAGTATTTGAGCAAAGTATGACTTCATCATGCTACTTTCCAGTCACCCATTGTCTCCCATATTTCTTAACTAGTTTATCTGAGCTTACTTCTTTTTTTCTGTCAATCCATGTTAAAACTTTCCTTATCAAGTTGACAGATTTCCTGCCAAACATCTTTATCTTGGCCGTAGGAGTAGGTTTGGTTATAAACAATAGAGACTCAACCTAACAGTGGTGTACAAGATAGGATTTTACTTCTCATTCCTGTCAAAGTCTTTACCATCCAGCTCTCACAACCATATGTGACCACTGGGGAGACTATAGCCTTGACTGTATGGGCCTTTCTCGGCAGGGTGACGCCTCTGCTTTTCAACACACTGTCTAGGTTTGTCAGGAGAAGACTCCTGAAAGCCCCTTGGACAGGAAGGACGTCAAACCAGTTGATCTTAAGGGAGATCAGCCCTGAATATTCACTGGAAAGACTGATCCTGAAGCTGAAGCTCCAATATTTTGGTTACCTGATGTGAACAGATGACTCTTTGGAAAAGTTCCTCGTGCTGGGAAAGATTCAGGGCAGAAGGGAAGAGGGCATCAGAAGATGAGATGGCTGGACGGCATCACTGATGGAATGAACGTGAACTTGGGCAAACTCCGGCAGATGGTGAGGGACAGGGAAGCCCATGGTGTTGCAAAGAGTCTGACACAGCTGGGTGAATGAACAGCAACAACATGTCAGAGTCTAGCAATCAGGTCCTGGCGTGGTGTCCTCTAGGAACCAGGCTTTTTCTTCTCAAAGTTTCATCCTGTGTGTGCACCCTATTCCTAATTTCTCCTGTTTGTCCAATATGGGTACCTGCCACCACATCTACTTATTATTTGGTAGGAAGTAGGCAGAGGCAGGAGAAGGCAATGGCACCCCACTCTAGTACTCTTGCCTGGAAAATCCCATGCAGTCCATGGGGTCGTGAAGAGTCGGACACAACTGAGCGACTTCAGTTTCACTTTTCACTTTCATGCACTGGAGAAGGAAATGGCAACCCACTCCAGTGTTCTTACCTGGAGAATCCTAGGGACGGGGCAGCCTGGTGGGCTGCCGTCTATGGGGTCGCACAGAGTTGGACCCGACTGAAGTGACTTAGCAACAGCAGGCAGAGGCAAAGCAGGACATGTCCTTCTTCACATATTGTACTTTATCTTTTTGAGTCTACATTATCTGTGACCACGGGTTCTCTGGTGGCTCAAATGGTAAAGAATATGCCTGCAATGCGGGAGACTGTATTCGATCCCTGGGTTGGGAAGATCCCCTGGAGAAGCGAATGGCAACCAACCCTAGTATTCCTGCCTGGAGAATCCCATGAACAGAGGAGCCTGACAGGCTGCAGTCCCTGGGGTCGCAAAGGGTAGGACATGACTGAACAAGTAACACTTATCTGTGGCAATAGAGAGAATACCACCTGTGTTCCTTGTTGATCATTTTCTTACTAAGAAAAAAGTGTCCCTACTAGTCAGATTCTTTGTTGCCTAATGAATCAGCGACCTTGATCTTTGGCTGCACGCTTAGCAGATCTGGTAGAATGCCATGTTGGGTTTTTTCCTCCCTGTTCCTATGAAGGTAATTCCACATGTGGATGTTAGTACTATTTCAGCCAGAATAATGTTGCTGTACAACTCTTCAGCTGTTTTTATCAAAATGCCTGTGGAAATACAGTCCGTATTTAAGATATGCCAGTCCTCAGGTATAGTTGTGAACTGTTTTGAAGATATGATTATAAAAAGTTTGACATGGTGGTCACAGAAGCCCATTCTTTTGGTTCAGTTTGTTTTCTTTTATCAATAAATGTTTCCTTTCTTTAGTAGCAGCAACAAGAACTTGCCCTGCCTTATCCATATACGTTATTGTGGTTGACTGGCCATATGAGTACTTTTAATAGATGAGGCAACTGGGTTCAGGGGTTGGGTAACTTGTCCAAGGTCATAAGTAGCAGACCTAAGATTCAGACCAAAATCAAATCCAGTTCCTTTTACACTGTGGTAAGTACAGGAGCTGGAAAACAAGCACAGTTTGAGAAGTCTTTCACTTACCACAGATTGTGAGTTCTCAGAATTCCCTGTTGCTGCTTTTTTATAGTGGATGGATCAGCCTTCATGGGAGAATCCTCATTTCTTTGAAAATGTTTAGCTGGAGCAGAACTGTTTTTCTTTCTTTGCTGTTAAAAGATTTTTCTCCTCATCCATAGCATGGAAAAGATCTCCTTCCCCTCCTTAAACTCTTTTGCTCTTAGTTTTTTCCCCATGATTGAATTTACTTGTTAAAAATCTGTGTCTGTGCTCTCAAGGAATTTACATTTTCATTAGGGATACATGATGTATATGTCAGGAAACAGCCACATTGCCACATTGGTCTCAGTGAAATTGCTGCCTTTGTATGTTTTTCTCTCCCTTTAGTGTTCTTTATCCAGTACATTTTTAATATAAACTGATACTGCTCTGTCATCCTCTACTCCAGGAATATTTACTCTGGGAATGTCATGGGTACAGTTAAGGCTTTGTATTACTCCAACACTTCTGAAAAAAAAAAACTTTATATTTATGCACATACACACTCCATCATCTTATAAGAAGTAGAACAGAAGTCAGTGGCAGTTTTCTACCTGGCATGAAAATGGGGATCACACCATTCTTTATCCTGACCTGCTTCAAGCACTGTGATGCTTTGATTAAGTAAGAGATTATCTCTTCTTTTATTGTTGTCAGCTGGTATCTGACGCAAATAGCCATCTCTCCTGTATCTCATTTTGTCCTTAACTTCACCTCCTGGGCTGTATTTTTCCATTTTGCATAACTGCCAATGTCTGAACTTTAAAATGAGTTTAAATCATCCTTACCAGAGTTCCAGATCTCAGTTGCATTCTATTTTCTGCTGACTTAACTGAAGACAGGCTATCATACGTAGTATCTGTTAATCAAGAATAGAAAAAAGCCATTTGTCTTAGACATGCACGCGTGCATGCTAAGTCGCTTCAGTCATATCCAAATCTTTGCGACCCCATGGACTGTAGCTGACCAGGTTCCTCTGTCCATGGGATTCTCCAGGCAAGAATACAGGACGGATTGCCGTGCCATCCTCCAGGTGATGTTCCCGACCCAGGGATTGAACCTTTGACTCCTGCTTTGCAGGCATTTCTTTACCGTTGAGTCACCGGGGAAGCCCTGTCTTAGACATCAGATCAGATGACATAGGTCCTCTCTAAAAGCTAACCATAATATCTGTGTAGGTTGTGATAGTTTAGTAATAGGGAATTTTTCCCTTTATGTGACCTAAAAGTTTTCCACATAGGAAAGGAAATTATCATATAGTTTCATAAGCAAGGAAACTTTCCCTAGATCCCATCATGGATATAACTGAATTTTCAGTTGTTTATCTGGAAAAAGTTCATCACTCAGTAAAGTTTATGAGTCTTTGGATCTGAAAGTTTATGGACTCTTTGCCAGAAAATTCTCAGGAGGCATTTCGATGGGCACTCAGCTCTTTAGAGGTGGTGGATTTGCTGTAGATAATCTCTCAGAATCCCATCTTGCTTTATGATTCTTTGATAAATATCTCTATAATTGAGATTAAAAAAAAAAAAGAGTACCAGCAACCTCCAAAAACCTGGGAGGAGCAGAGAGCCATTTTCCATCGGTAGTTTTCAGAATTTTAGAAGGAAGGCATTGGATAAACATAAGGCATTTTTTGTTATTACTGTTACCATTACTTGTTGTCATTTATGGAGCACCTGTCTCACTAATGCAATTGCTTACAGGAGCTGCAATTTTATTCCTGATGGCCACTTTTTGTCATTATGTAATCAGTGGTAAATCACATACCATCTAAATGTTGTGGTTGGATTTCTTGTTTCTTTGAAACTCCAGCCTTAGAATACTGTTTCTGTCCCATTTGTCAATGAGCCACTAATGGAAATTTTTTAGGAACATATGGTGCTGGGTGCGCAGGAGAAGAAAACATATTAAAAACCAAGGAAACTCCAACTGATTACCCCATCACAGTTCTTATTACCTCAGAAAACTATTAAAAGAACATTAATAAGTTTTCCATGCCTGGCTTCATTTTTATAACCAATTGCTAAATTGCCTTTTTATTTACTTCCAAATTTGCAAACATAATTTCCAAACCTATGCTTTTATTTACTAATGCACAGCTCATTGTATATCAGTATATGTGTGTTTTTCGGGTAAATTACCATTTTTTCCTTATTCAAAAACTTTGAGTCTTATTCTGCAAGATTCCTGCTAACAGTTTTCAGTTTGCATGTCATGGGATGATATATTGACCTGATGGACTTGTGCAGTTTCACTTGCAAAACTAATAGCTTCTTCTGATAAAGTAGAGAAAGGCTTTGCTGCAGAAATCAGTTTGTTTATTCTTTATTTACTTCTTGTCAAAAAACTTAAAAAAATATTGATTAGAAATTTGGAATCCCTTGAAGTGTGTGGTTTTACATAATGAATCAAAGCACTACTCTCTAGCTATTACCCTTTCTCTGACATTGAAGTGAAATGTTATTTGCTTAGTTGTGTCTCTGACTCCTTGCGACCGCAGGCTGTAGGCTGGGGTCGCAAAGAGTCCTCTGTCAGGCTCCTCTGTCCATGGGATTCTCTGGGCGAGAATAGTAGAGTGGGTTCCCATTCTCTTCTCCAAGGGATCTTCCTGACTCGGGTATCCAATCCAGGTCTCCTGCATTGCAGGCAGACTCTTTACCATCTGACCTACAGAGTATGTGCTTTTTCTGACATTACTAACATTTATATTTTTAATTCCAATAACATAAAAATTTTCCCATTGTAAAGATAAAAATAAGGAAAATCATGGTTCATCTTTTAGATATTTATATCTACAAGAAATAATTAGCCCCGATTAAGCTGATTATAGTCTGGTTTTTTTTTTTTTTCCTCTTTGGAAATTATTCTCCCTGTTTTTTCAAACAATTGAGAATTTGTGCACTACACAGAAAGCATAAGTTAGATGTGCCGTTTCTAAGAATCTGTGCCCAAATGGCACTTGCATTAATTTTCCATGTCTGAAAGACCATCACTGTTACCTGCTTCATTTTGGGACACTACTGGTTAGCATCTCTGTAGTTACTTTGAAAGCTGTTGGCCATAAACACTTGAGAATAATGATGTATGTGTGCGTGCATGCTAAGTCACTTTCGTTGTGTCTGACTGTTTGTGACCCCATGGACTGTAGCCCGCCAGGCTTCTCTGTCCATGGGATTCTCCAGGCCAGAATACTGGAGTGGGTAGTCTTTCCCTTCTCCAGGGGATCATCCCGACCCAGGGATCGATCCCAGGTGTCCTGCATTGCAGGTGGATTCTTTACCAGCTGAGCCACGAGGGAAGCCCAAATAATGATGCATGCTGCTGCTGCTGCTGCTGAGTTGCTTCAGTCATGTCCGAATCTGTGCGACCCCATAGACGGCAGCCCACCAGGCAGTGATGCATAATGCCCCATAAATAGTTGTGTTGATATTTTTAAATTATTGTTTTTTTAAAACTAAGGATCATCCACCCAAGTGTATTTGTGTGTGTGTGTGTTTTAAAATATTTATTTGTTTGAGGCTGAATCAGGTCTTAGTTGTAGCATGTGGAATGCTGCATTGTGGTGAACGGGCTCAGTAGTTGTGGTGCTTGGGCTTAGTTGCCCTGCAGCATCTAGTATCTTTTTTCTCAGACCAAGGATTGAACCTGTGTCCCTGCGTTGGAAGGCGATTGTTAACCCCTGGACCACCAGGGAAGTCCCAGTATATTTGTATTTTAAAGAATCATTCTTTTATGTGTTCTTGGCCCTTTACTTGGTGGGTGCTTCAGCAGTCTGATACAGTAAAAAATTCTCAGCAGTGTGGAAAGTAATTTTGAGGAAAGAAATTTTGTCCAGGCCTTATATCTGCATCATGTGAGTGAAGGGTTACCAGTGAGGAAGACTGGGCTCAGGGTTCTCTTGTGGGTGGTCATGTACTTCTTAGTCCAAAGCATTAAACTCTCATATCAGTCTGTCTCTGCCTTTAGTACACAGTCTAAGTGTCTTTTGTAAGTGTTTTGGGGGAGAGGAGCTCAAAACAACAAACATTTATTACCTCACTGTTGCTATGAGTTAGGAATTAAGGAGTCACTTATGTTGATGGTTCTGGCTCTTGATTCCTCATGACATTATAATTAAGATGCTGGTCAAGACAGTTGTCATTTAAGATTTAAACTGTGGCTGGAGAGTATGGCTGCCAGCTGGAGACCTCAGTTATAAACTTATTTTTAAAAGTACTTTGAGATAATATGTTGCTTGGAGACATGTATTTATATTTTTCCTTTCTAGTATTGAGCCATAACTGACATATAATACTGTAAGTTTAAGGTGTATCGCCTGTTGGTCTGATATGTTAATGTCTTTCAGTATGATTACCAACATAGTATTAGCTTACACCTCTATCACGTCACATAATCATCATTTCTTTTTTGTAGTGGGGACAATTAAAAATCTGGTCTCTCAGTCATTTTCAAGTTTATAATGCACTGTTGTTGAGTATCACTATGCTGTGCATTAGATCTGGGTGCTTGGTGGTCTAGTCCCTAAGTCGTGCCCGACTCTTATGACCCCATGGACTGTAGCCCGCCAGGCTCCCCTGTCCATGGGAATTCTCCAGGCAAGAATACTGGAGTGGGTTGCCATTTCCTTCTCCAGGGATCTTCCCGACCCAGGAATCGAACCCAGATCTCCTGCATTGTAGGCACATTCTTTACTGACTGAGCTACGAGGGAAGCCCCATAGCTTCCCTGGGACTTATGGATAAATAAATCTGGGACTTATTATTTGCTAGATCCTTGCACTGCATCTCTCCACATTCTCCACCCCCAGCCTCTGGTAACCACCATTCTACTCCATGTTTTTACCAATTTGGCCTTGTAAGATTCTATGTTCTGTGTGACTCATCTCACTTAGCATGGATCTATTCACGTTGTTGCAGATGGCAGGATTTCCTCCTTTCTCACGACTGCATAATACTCCACTGTGTATGTGTGTGTTTATGTATATGTGTACACACATATGTACACACACACACACCCCTCACGTCTTCTTTATCCATTAATCTTTTTTTATTTGTTAATCTGTTGAGGGATGCTTAGATTGTCGCCCTGTCTTGGGTATGGTGAGCAATGCTGCAGTGAACATGGGAGCAGTTTATCTCCTTGCCATCCTGTTTTTTTTTTGTTTTGTTTTTCATCCTGTTGTTATTTTCTACACATGTATACCCAGAAGAGGAATCGTTGGATCATATGGTATTTCTATTTTTAATTTTTTGAGGAGTCTCCATTCGGCTTTCTAGATAGTGGCTGCAGAAATTTACATTCCTGCCAACAGTGCACAAGGGTTCCCTTTTCTTCCTATCCTCAGCAACACTTGCTGTTGTTATTTTTTTTATTTTAGGGTAGCCAGAGAATGCCCATGTAAAAGTGTCCACAAAATGATTTGAAATGGTTTGAAGCTTATTTAATGAATGCCATTAAATTTTGTCTGATTATCAATACCAGCTTTTTTTTTTTTCTTGTCTGTATCCAGAAAAATTTGAAATTTTTGTTGTTGTTGTTGTTTATGGATTCAGAATTAAAATTTAGAGATTAAAAATAATATTTGTGTTTAAAATAGAAATATGTCAATTGAGAGCAGTAAAGTGATCAAAGTTATAAAAAGAAGCTTTTCCTTCTTTTTAGTTAGACCACAGACATAACAGCTTGAGTGTTTTGGGAAACTTGAGCTTTTTAGATTTGTCCTTCAGCTCTTGGTTGGCTTTGCAGTCTATGTTTTTGATATTTAGTTGCCTTTGGTAATGACTTAAGAAGGCAATCAGATTTTTTGTAACTCTTCCAAAATCCACTTTGTATGTAAATTGTATATCTGACATAATCTCAGTGGCCTAAGATTTTTCCCTAAAGTGGATTTTTATGTTTCTATTTAGTTTATTATTTCCATTTAATTCAGTATTTTGTGGGGAATCTCAGTAGATTATGGTGAATATCCAGATAGAATTTAATTAATTCTATTGACTCCATCCAAGCTGCTGTTTCGTTGCTGTTCCCTGATATCCCTTTTCAGAGGAGTATTTTTTATAACTTTCAGTATCTACTGCTTACACTTATGTGGGCACGTTCCTTTCTTCATTTTATGTGATTTCTTCATTCCCATTTTTGCTTGAGTTGCTCACTTGAGCAGCTTCACCTATCCTTTATACAATAAGCTTTCCTATATTTAATAACTATTATTAGATTATCCTTATGCTGTCTTTTCTTCAGCCACAATAATCTCACTTCCTTTAAGCTTTATTTCTATACTCCTTTTATCCAGGCTTTAATGATTTTAGTGGCTTCTTCTAGATCTTCTTTAGAAAAGAGTAGGATGAGATTATAAAATGAATCTCCTGCTAGAAGTGTGCTTATCGTTTATCCTCTGTATCAAATTCTTGAGACCCTCAAACTGAAGCCTGTATGGGAACATTTATTATTTGTTCAAATATGGCCATAAAAATCGACTTTGCAATCATATTGAGTCATCTTGACAGTGCTGTGAATGACAGAAACTAATCTTATCTGCTGGCTAGCATTTTTAAAATGATAAATGGACCCTCAGTCTTTAGTTAGCCTATAAATGAAATTAGGTTTATCTTATTTCTCCAAGAAATAGCATTACTTAGAAAATTTTGAATTATACCTTTCTGAACAAAGTTAAATAGTAAAGGCTAGGGGCTACAGTTTGATTATTATTATACACATAATTTTCTTGCTTGGATTTTAGCATCCAAATAACAGTGCTCTGGGAATATGAAAGTGTTAAGAACTCAGCACATATTTCCTGAAGAGAACAAAAGAGTCCTCATCATCTATGCCTGCAGCCATGCTTAAAAATTATACCCAGATAGACTGAAAAATACATGCTTAAAATAAATTTTTACCAGATATTTGTGCTTTGATTTTTTTTTTTTTTAGCTCTAAAATAAATTTTAAAATCTTGATAATCACACAGCATGTCTGGGACTACTAATGTTTTCATTGTTTTATCTGCCTTCTGTCTAGTCTCCTAATCATTTAGAGATCAAGTTAAATTGAAATCTAGTACAATTCCTGCTGGTAAAGTGATTTTTATAGTAATTTCTGCCATTCATTTGTTTTCCTGGTAGGACACTGATTTACTTTATTTTTTTTATGTGGTTCAGATATCTGTTTTGAAACTGTCTTTTCTTTGTCCATTAGGATCAAGGACTTTAGAACCCATTTTATCAACCCCTTTAACAAATTAAATTAGGTCACCTCACAGTGTCTAATTCCTTTTTCTTCTACATTTTAGCTGAATGTAGCTGAAAATTTTTTTTTCCCCCTTTTCTTCTGTTCTTGATTTCCAAGACCATGCTAAATAAGTTTGTTAGATGGTATTTTGTCAAATGTGAGGTTTAACCAAATCAAGGGAATTAAAGAAGTCACCTTTTATGTTCTGTTTCTAAAGCAACAGGATATTGATGTGCTGGGTTGATTGGCTGCGGGAAAGACCTTGTTATCTTCCATTTGTAGATTTCCTTCCTTCTTTCTCCTGGTCAGCATGTTTCAGGGTTTTGTATCTCATACATCAAATAAGATAAGATTTGAATGAGTAGGAGGATAACTCTTTACCTTTTGTCCTGATTATTATTATTATTTCTTTTTAAATTCTCCTTTAGTTTGCACTTTTAAAAGTCAGGGGATCTGTATATATGCTTGATGTTTGAAAAGTTGCCAGGGAGACAAAAGCCTAGTTAAAGAATTTGGTTTTCAACTATGTTACAGTTATTTCTCTGCCAGATACACAGAAATGAGAGATTTACCCCCTTTTACACTTTAGGTCAGGACTCCTGCTTTATGGAGAAAGCAGTATAGTAATGCCTCATTTGTTAACATCATTAAGAAATGAAATATCTCTCAAAAGTTAATTTTCCAGACAACTAAATTCTCCCTCTGGGAATCAGATTGGTGTTCAGTGGACATGTAGTTAAATTCAAGTAAGAATCTGAGCTCCTCCAGTGTCTAGATGTTCAGCTAGTGGTTGAACTTCTCTGAGCCTCAGTTTCCTCTCTTCTAAAGATGAAGTTGTAGTAATACCCACTTCAGTGGGTTATTCTGAACATTAAATGTGTGTAAATTGGATAGCACTGGATACCAAGTAGCCATTTAATTCATATCAGGTTCTTTCATTTTTCCTTTTAAAGATGATAACTTGATGTACCTTCCCTTTCTCTTTTTTCTTCAGATTCTCATGGTTGTAGAATCATATAGATTTTACATTCAAGTAATTTTTTTTTAATCTTCCTTTCCATATTTGCTGTAGGTTCCCCAGATGAGATGTTTTTCATCACTGCCTTGAACTATTTTCAGTAAACATCGAAGGGTCTTGAAAGTCATCTAGTTTCACTGCTCTTCTAAGACTTGTTCTCTCTGCAGTATTTCTTCAAGTTTTCCAGTCTGTCTCTATTGCTTACACATGCTGGTCCTGCTTTGACCCAGTCTAGCCTCAGAGAGTGTCTGACCCCAGTCTCTCATTGCAGGCCTTGTGGTCCATGAGGGCAGCCCTCGTGTTCCTAGCTGTCCTCTTCTTTTTCAGGTGAAAGCCCTCAGTTTCCAGTCTATATTTGTGTTTCCAGTACCCTTGGCTTCTTTTTGATATTCTTGCCTATTTCTGTTGGCTCAGATCTCTCTTAAAAAAGGAACTTTTTTCCAGATAAGATTTTCCCTATCCAGAGGAGAATTGGATGATGTACTTTTCTTATTCTTGATACTGTATATCTGCTAATTTAATCTAATATTACTCTAGACATATTTTAGAGCTGGTTACTCTGTTGATTCATATTGACTTTTAAGTGTTCTTCATTGGTGCTATTTTAAAGCTAAATTTGTCCACTTTGTTTTTTATTAGGATCATATTTGCCAAATAAGCTTTCCAAAGGCAGGCCCCTTGTCTCTCTGGTATCTGGTAACGGTGACCCCAGGATCATACAGGATTACAGACCCATAATAGGTGCTCCCTAAAAACGATGACATCAGATTCTCATAGGAGTGAGAACCTTGCAGTGAACTGTGTGCACGGGAGGGATGGAGGTTATACAGTCCTTATGACAATCATCCTGGAAGCATCCTCCCTCCCTCCTCCATCCTCTGTGGAAAAATTGTCTTCCATGAGACTAGTCCCTGGTGCCAAAAAGTTTGGGGATTGCTGCTGTAAAGATCTTTTGTAGATAGGATTAAAGCCCATAATCAGGTGACTTGGTATGGGAAATTATCCTGGGTAACCTGGATGGCCTGATTCTGCTAGCAAAAGGACTGAAAGCAGAGCTGTAAGCTTCCCAGAAGAAGAAATTCTGTGACAGCTTCACCTCCTGTCTGAGGGTTAGTGCCTGCCCTGTGGATTTAAGACTTCCCTTGCTAATGCCCAGACCATCTTACCTGCCTGCTGAGAAACCTGTGTGCAGGTCAAGAAGCAGCAGTTAGAATGGGGCATGGAACAAGGGATTGGTCTACAAACTGGGAAAGGAGTACGTCAAGGCTGTCTGTTGTCTCTGCTTATTTAACTTACATGCAGAGTACATTGTGCAAAATGCGAGACTGGATGAAGCAAAGCTGGAATCAGGGTTGCCAGGAAAAATAGCAATAACCTCAGATAGGCAGATGATACCACCCTTATGGGAGAAAGCGAAGAGGAACTAAAGACCCCCTTGATGAAGGTGAAAGAGGAAAGTGAAAAAACAGGCTTAAAACTCAACGAATTCAAAAAGCTAAGATGATGGCACCCGGCCCCATCACTTCATGGCAAATAGATGGGGAAACAATGGAAACAGTGGCTGACTTTATTTTCTTGGGCTCCAAAATCACTGCAGATGGTGACTGTAGACATGAAATTAAAAGATGCTTGCTCCTTGGAAGGAAAGCTATGACCAACCTAGACAGCATATTAAAAAGCAGAGACATTACTGACAAAAGTCTGTCTAGTCAAAGCTATGGTTTTTCCAGTAGTCATGTATGGATGTGAGAGTTGGATCGTAAAAAGAGTTGAGACCCGAATAATTGATGCTTTTGAACTGTGGTGTTGGGGAAAACTCTTGAGACTCCCTTGGACATCAAGGAGATCAAGCCAGTTCATCCTAAAGGAAATCAGTCCTGAATATTCATTGGAAGGACTGATGCTGAAGCTCCAATACTTTGGCCACATGATGCAAAGAACTGACTCCTTGGAAAAGACCCTTATGCTGGGAAAGATTGAAGACGGGAGGAGAAGGGGATGACAGAGGATGAGATGGTTGGATGGCATCACCAACTCAATGAGCATGAGTTGAGCAAGCTCTGAGAGATGGTGAAGGATAGGAAAGCCTGGTATGCTGCAGTCCATGAGGTTGCAAAGAGTTGGACATGACTGAGCGGCTGAACAGCGACAACAGCAGTTGTTTCCCAATTCCTTGTTATCTCTTCATCTGTATCTCCTACTAGTTCTTTCTCTAGTTAAACCATGACCCATACATTACCCTGTTCACAGAGGCGGTTCCTGATTATTTTATAATGAATAGTGTGATGCAAAGCATGGATCCTAACTCATCAGTCTATTCCTAAGTTATAGGTTATAAAAGACTTTAGCTGTGTGAGAAATGCCTCTGTTTGGCAGACTTTTCATCTCGTAATTTTCTGGTCTAGAGCATATAGGGAGATAATGTTTCTATAATTTTAGTTGTTTTGAAATTGCTCTGTTTACTCTTTTGGAAGGAGAAAAGCAACTGCTGTGCTTTTTGATTTACCGTATTCAGTCGTTCAGTGTCGACTATGTGAGCACAAGGTTTAAATGTGAATGTTCTGGAGCACCAGTGCAGAGAGCTGATACGGGGGAGTGTCAGTTATTCTGAGACTGCATTCCAGGATTCTGTCACATGCTGATATAGTGCCAAAGCATATGGAATCTCCATATGGCGTTTCTTTGGGGCTTTTTACCACCTGTAATCTAGCTGATTTTCATTCACTTAAATTTGTCCAAGAGGTAAGCAAACTAAATATGGAAATGGAAATAATATGCCAGTGTTAAAATGCTGAAGTTTGGGATGAGTTACTGTTATTATACTAATTACCAAGGGGAGAAAAATCATTAAAGGAGTGCATTAGTACGACAGCAGCAGTGTTTCTATCACCTCATTAACAGCGGGAAGCAGCGTATCCATTTCTGACTTGTGGAGTGGAGAGGGAAATTAATTTTTTTATTTTATCGAGTCTTCATTTGAAGATAGAGTTAGATCATTTGGGGCATCTTTAAAAGTAATAATGAATTTAAATATGTCTTCATGGTTCAGGAATAATGGTATTGTGAATGGCATTGATTTGGCGTTTTGATTGTGTTATAAAAAGTAATAAAAACTGGTTGCATTCTGACTGCATGGTATTGCAGTTGTTTTGTATCATTAAGAATCTTTGATTTCAGAAATGAAAAAGAAAAAAAAAAAAACAAGGTTGCATTGGACCATGATTTTCAGACCTCATAAAGATGCTTCTCTGAGCTCCAGACAGAGTTATTGGTTTATGTGTCAGCTAGCATTGTTTTACCTTGCATCTTAAATGTTTTAGCTTCTCTTCAAAGCGGCTGCTTTAATAGACACGGCAAAAGTCATCAAAGATGTCTTGGTGCTACTGTTATTATGTAAAACCAAAAGGTCCTTCTTGTTTACAGGCTAGTGAACATTGACAACTTTTAACCAGAGGTATTTTATTTTACCCCCATGTTAGGGAAATTGAGGGATAATTATTGATATTTGAAATTATTTCAAAAGCCAGATACCGTAGGCATTGCCTCCTTTCCACCACAGCCAACTTCTAGGAACACGTAGCAGATCAGACAGTTACTGTAGGTTTCCTTTGCTAAAACTCGGTGGTGACTTGGAATGGGGGAGGCAAGAAGGAGATTTCTCCCAATTGGTGATCATACACATCTAATCAACATAGCCAGCCCCGTCAGCCTCCACCATATTCATAGCCCCTGGCAGTGTCTGGGGCAAAGTACTAAACATCATCTTTTCTTGAAAGTAAAAATTCAAGTTTTTCATATTTATATGCTTCTGAAAGCAGGGCACGTCTTAGCATTAATGTTATGTTTACCCATCTTTTCAAGCATTTTTATTAAATATTTGAACACAGTGTGTTTGAGCTATCAAAGGAAGGAGCACAGTTTACCCTTCTTTATCTCTGATCTCTTTGCATGTTGCATATTTGAAGGGTATCAGATTAACACACACAGAGCTCTAATATAAAAGCCTTGCCATTGACCAGCGGATCAGTACCATTGGGCAAGTTGCAGTTTATCTCAGGCACTGATTCTTTACTGATAAAATAGGGGCAGCATTTTATATCCTACTTAATCTACAGAATTATTGTGAGAATCAAATAAGTAATTCTATTTTACGCTTAAAATAAATACTCTGTGCATAAAGTATTTTATGCAGTGTGATATTCATGTAAAAGATTCTATTACAATGTGTCTGTAATTTATTTTTTTTTTCCTTTCCATTGCCTCAGATAACTCAAGTCTTTTCCTTCCTCATGTTTGGATTATGTTTCATTTGCTACTAAATAAATTTCCCATCTCTGGCTTTTTTAGGCTGTGTAGAGTAGTCCTGAAATGTGATTCCAAATGTGCTACTTTCCTTTTCAAGACTTCTTCATGGTGCCACTTGTCTACTCTGCCAGCTGTTATTTTTCTCCTTATCCCTCTTCCTCCCATTCCATTCCCTCAACTACTCGCGATGCTTTAAATTCTCTACTTGCCACCTGTATGCCTTCGAATGTGCTGTTACTTCTACCCAGAGTCCTTGATCTGTCTTTGTTCATCTCAGGTACGAATTTCTACCTTTATTTGTTTCCCGTACTTTACCAGACCTGATTTTTCTTTACTAGAGATGGCATAGACAATGGGAACCAGGAATAAGAGTTGAGAGGCATTATGACCCAATTTGACTTTCTGTTGTTCCCAACACAGTGAGACGTGATCTCAGGTTTTATTCTGCTGTTGGAAAATTAAGTTGTGATAGGTTTTTATCTGTCGTGTAGCATGTCACCCACCACTGTCTTCTGTCCCTACCCACATCTCTTCTGTGGTACTTATATTTTCCTTTACTTATTAAGTAGATTGATGATACATAGATCTATAATTATTCCCTTTTTATATAATATAATATACATTTTATATACATCTTATAATGTAAATTCTTAGAAAGCATGCTGCTTAGAAGAATACAGCAGTGAGCTGTGTTGAAAGTAAAAATTCACTTGGTATATTGAAAAATTTCACAGTTCATCTGCTATTTAGATTTTTATACATCAGCCTTTTTAAAGAAATACTGATACTTTATCCCATGTTAAGTCGTAATGTCTATAGGAATGCAGCCCTGGCCAATTCCTGAAAGTTGTAAAATGCTCATAGGCCACACTACCTTAGGTTGCTCAAGTTTTAAGTTTTAGTTCTCAGTCATTTAATACTGTGCTCTAGAAGTCTTCTTTGCTGGTATGATTTGAGTAACAAGAATCGTGGAAAATAGGTTTACATTCTAACTTTCTAAGCTCTCTACATCAAAAATAGATTTGTTATCATCTTTGTCAATTTCAAAATAAAGCTCTGGATCTCTGGTAGAGAATTTCATTGCTTCTGTCCTCTCTCCTTTATTCAGTGCTAGGCCAGATTTACATGGGCCTGCGTAATCTGTGCTTCAAAACATGCCCCAAACCGACTTAGCCCCCGCCACCCCCAGCCAAACTACCGTGAAGCAGAATTCCAATCACAGGGTGCATTTCAGGTTTTAGGTTTTGTGGCCATTGTCATTTCCTTTTCATTGCTATACCTGGACATGCTCTTTCCCTGGGCCTGCCTGCCATGCTACAGGTGAGCATCCTGCATGTCACTTTTTACCAGGAGAGCCTCACCTGGTCTCTGAAGAGTTTAGTGTCTCCTCTTTCCTGTTCCATTAGCTCTTTATATATTAGCAGCCATCATATTGTATGCATGTGTTTATCTGTTTCTTTTATATATCAGCAATCATCACATTGTATTGCATGTGTTTATTTATCTGTTTCTTTCCACAAGTCAACTGTGAGACCCTAATGGGCAGGGCCTAATTTACTAATTTTTAAAACCCTGTGCCTTGCAACCTACACGCAGTAATAAGATTCCTACTGTTTTAATTCCCCGTAGGCACAGCACTGTGTCATGAAACGTAGTGAAACCTCCAAGACTGATATGGATGAAAAAATGTTTGGGAAAGCAGTGGATTAGAAGTTATTGGAAAAACTGAATCTAGCCTCTAATGCCCCTTGGGTGTGGATTAATTCCTATAACATACAATGATCTGGGGCAAGTTATTTATCTAAATAACAGTGAACAAATATTTATTGAGTCCCTATCAGCCTAAGGGACTCTATTAGATGTGGTTATTCTGTGTATAGATTAAGGTGTATAAATAGATTGTCAAACTAGCAGTCATTAAAATGCCTTTTTTCTTTGCTGGTCACTGAGTTTGTGGCGGTTAAGAAGATGCTAGTACTGGGGTAGCCAGAAAATGCATTCATAAGAGCTTATAGAGAAATGTTAACAAATAAGTGGAAGTCGCTTGGTCCTGTCTGACTCTCTGCAGCTCCATGGACTGTATAGTCCATGGAATTCTCCAGGCCAGAATACTGGAGTGGGTAACCGTTCCCTTCTCCAGGGTATCTTCTCAACCCAGGGATCGAACCCAGGTCTTCCACATTGCAGGTGGATTCTTTACCAGCTGAGCCACAAGGGGAGCCCAACCCAATACATTAGCTCTGTGTTAATAACTATTTTCGCAGGTCAGACATTTCAAGTCTTATCTTCACAACCTGTAACTTTATTCTTTTAAAGCTGCGTTTATTTCTTTACAATAGTAATATTTTTGAGTAATACCTATGTTCCCCTGTTTTTAATTTTTTTCTTTTTAGTAAATTCAAAGACATTAAACTTGCCCCTCTGAGAACCTAGGTTTATATTGAGAAGCCTTAGGGTGTCTTGAGATATATACAAAGAGAAAGCACACAGGCTTTTGAATCAAAGGGCCTGGGTTTAAACTTTGGCTGTGCTACTTCAGCCGCATGATTTGAAATGAATTTACCTCAGCATCTCTGCCATTTTGTCATCTACAAAATACAGTTGGGTTATCTACGTCATAGGTGGATAGGGCTTCCCTCATAGCTCAGTTGATAAAGAATCCTCTGCAAGGCAGGAGACCCCAGTTTGATTCCTGGATTGGAAATAGCCCCTGGAGAAGGGGAGGCTACTCCAGTATTTTGGGGCTTGCCTTGTGACTTAGCTGGCATAGAATCTGCCTGCAATGCAGGAGTCCTGGGTTCGATCGCTGGGTTGGGAAGATCCCCTGGAGAAGGGAAAGGCTACCCACTCCAGTATTCTGGCCTGGAGAATTCCATGGACTGTATAGGCCATGGGGTTGCAGAAAGTCGGACACAACTGAGCGGCTTTCACTTTCACCTCATGGGTAAGTCTGAGGATTAAATGAGATAATGCAAATAAGACTCTTAACAATGATGGTTTACTGTTATCACATACACTCCATATGCAACCGTTATTGAGGTAAAATTTCCAGTTTGGCATATTCCTCCATAGCACGAAAAATGCGGTTTTGAACTTTCAAAATTTTGAATTTTCACATTTCGTATGGAAACAGATAAGGTAAGTACTAAGTGAAATTCGCTCAGTCATATCCAACTCTTTGCAACCCCATGGACTGTATGTAGCCTGCCAGGTTCCTCTGTCCATGGAATTCTGCAGGCAAGAATACTAGAGTGGGTAGCCATCCCCTTCTCCAGGAGATCTTCCCAACACAAGGATTGAACTCGGGTCTGCTGCATTGCAGGCATATTCTCCTCTGCATTGCATAGCTACTGTATGAAGTAGCTATGCTTTTTATTGTAGCATCGCCAGATTAGGTAGTTCCTCATGTAAGTGGGGTGTGTGCATCGCTGAGAAGGTGTTCATCCCTGGATGATCTTTTCACTGAGTTTATTTTTACTGTGAGGTGTTGCCCACAGTTAAGTTGTAGCTTGGTACCCGTGCTCTTCAGCTTGTCACCAGATGTGTTCTAATGCATTGTTGTAACTGTAATGAAATCCAGTCTTGCTGAGTCACTGAACCTGTTTTCTCTTGGAAGCCCCTTTACAGGACCTGACAGATCACCTCTCCAGAGCCTTCAGACGTCCTGGCCCTCTAATTCTTCTCCGTAACGAGTTCTGTGCTGCATGATAAAATATTCATGTTCAAATAGGTTCTAAACTAATTATCCACAGCCAGCACTTGCCACTGCAGTCGTTTGCTCTTAGCTTGGCTCAAGTTAATGGCTTGTATTTCAGTACAAATAGTCCCTTCTGGCTGTTGCCTGTCGCTGATTCTTATCCTAAATGGAATTTCCCTACATATCTAGAGTTAATTCTTCTTATTTTGAAAGGAGGTTTTTTTTTTGCCCTATTGTTTCCATCCCTGTTTTCCCCCCATTTTAAGATGACTTGTCCTTTGTGATTTACCTCCCATCTTCAATCCAGTGTCACTGACAAATTCATGACTCTTATGCTGTCCAGATAGAAAAAGTTAAGTCCCAAGTTTGCATTTAGTAGGAGGTACCGTGTCAGCTTTTTAAAGAAACAAAGTCAAGTACCGTGGTAGGGATGAGTGTGTGTATAAGAGAAGCATTTCTGCTTAGATGCTGGAGACCTACAAAGGGAGTGTTATGATAGGAATTAACCACTTGGGTAAGAATTGGGGGCTGTATCTGAGGGAGATAGGGCACTGATGGCCTGGTTTTGTGTGTTTGTGTGTGTGTGGGGTGGTGTATTGGTGGAAACGATGAGTGAAATGCTAAAAGAGTGAGTGGATTCAGGAGCAGAGAGAGGACTGAGAACTTGGCCTTGGGGAAATCTGCAGTGATGAATGAGAAGGAAAGCAGCGAAGCCAGCAAGGCAACCTTCCTGATACCTAAGGACTGGATCAGCTTCCCTGCCCAGGACTTTCTTAGACACTTCTGCTTCCTTCTGTTTCAGCAGCAAGGGCGTGAATGAGTGTGAATGAAGTTAAGTCAGAGGAAGAGAGTATGTTGTGAGATTGATGGAGGGTGGACCTCCTTTGGAGTGTTTAAGTGTCTCTACCTCAGTGTTGATCATCTGCCTCTTCAGAAGAGAGCAGCTAACCTAAAACAGATGACCAGGGTGTTAGACCATGGAGACAGATACTCAGCCCTTCAACATAAATAACACAGCTTTTATTCAACCCGATTTTCTTAGAATGCTGTGATCATTACACTCTTTTCAGTACTACCCAGCCTCTTTCCTCCTTCCCAAGTACTGGATTCTATAAAATGCCCCTGAAGGCCTCAAACAAACTTTTTGGCCCACCCAATAAAACAAGCACAAAAATCTCAGATTGCACCTTGGTTCTCTGCCCGTTAACTGATACATACATTTTCCAAATGGCCTAGAGATTTCATGAGCCCAGCGCTAATGATGTGATTTCAAAAATCAAAGTTTTCCTTTTTTAATGAACTTCTTAAAAAAATGAGAATTTTATTTTGAATAAACAGTTAGATTCATATGCTTAGAACCTGTCAGGACGTGAGATACAGGTGTTTGGTACATAAAACATGCATGATTTTTACTGAGTTCTGAACAATAAAGAAAATTCTCCTGACACTAACTGTCCAAATCCAACAGTTCGTTCTCCTTCGTACTTAAAAGAGCACGTGCGTGGAGAATGAGAATGCTAAGTGGTTTCCCCTCACGCGTTGCTTCTGACCTGTGTCATATGTTTGTTAATTCATCTGCTTTTTATTCCTTGATCAAAGCCAAAATATGTCTGTGAAAACACCCACAGTGAAATGCTTCCTGAAGGAACTGTTAGCTGGCATTTTGGTTCTTTTTTTTTTTTTTTTCTTTTTTAGTAAAACCATTTTTGCCCTGAAATCTGTTATAAATGTAATTCCCAGGAAATGTGTAAAAGGAACATCGAATAACAGCATTAGAATTGTGGCTTCTTAGAGTTCAGATAAAGCTTGAAATTAATCAAGAATTACTACGTATTTTAATCTGCATTCATTTTCTAGGTACAACTATGTAATAATCAGTTTCTCAGTTAAATGTATGAATAATGCTTTCTTTTAAGTTCATGAAATACTTGAGGCATTTTTAGGGGAGTGGGTAAAATATGGACTAACTTAATGTGAAAAATGTGTTTAAACTAAACCCTCTTCCCTTTAATGGTGGAACAATAATCTTGGCAATTACAAACAAATGTTGTACATAGTCTTTAAATTTCTATTCCTTTTTTTTCCTGTTTTCAATTTTAAAGGAGTTAACATATACATATATATATATTTTTTTGTTTTTTTCTGGTAGTCCCCTTAGGCTATGGTTATGCTCACTGAAAAGATATGAGATACGAATTTTGTTTAGTGGTAGCCTGATTGTTTAAGATATTTGACAGTTAACCCTGTTGGTACTTCTTCAGATCATTTCGTAAACTTTCAGTTGCTCAGAAAAGGAATGCTGCTAATGACTATTTTTAAGAGGAGAGTGAGGGGCCAGAAGCAAGGTCTGTGCTCAGCTGTGGTGCCTCCGAGGGGAACAAGCGGCCAGCTTCATTAGCCCTCTGTACTGTTTTAAGACTAAAGGGTATAAGATGAGAAATACATGATAATATACAGGAATTATGTAAAATGCTCATCACATCTATGATTTTAAGCAGTTAAACTGATTACACCAAACTTTGGCTTGTGTTTGGTATATGTTTCTGTTTTTTTCTTTCTGAAGTGCCTGTTCTGATCTCTTGACCATTTTTCTGTACCTTTTTGTCAACTTTTTTATATGTATTATATATAGCCTTTCTCTTATAAGTGTGGCACAATCATTTTCTTCCAGTCTGTTGCTCACTTTTTAACTTTGTTTATGGTATCTGTCATGCAGAAGTTTAAAATTTTGTGTTGGTTATTATCTTTCCTTTTTTCTTTACAGCTTCTTATTTCTTAATATTGTTGAAATAAACCTTCCCAACCTCAGTGGACTTCCCTGGGGAATCAGATGGTAAAGAATCTGCCTGCAATGTGGAGACCTGGGTTCAATCCCTGGATCAAGAAGATCCTCTGTAGAAGGGAATGGCTACCCACTCCAGTCTTTTTGCCTGGAGAATTTCATGAACAGAGGAGCCTGGAAGGCTACAGTCCATGGGGTTGCAAAGAGTCTGATACGACTGAGCAACTAACACTTTCGCTTCACCTCAGTATTAAAGAGAACACTTTTCCCCTCTAGTCCATAATTAGATTTTTCCTTATTATAGCTAAAACTTTCCATCATTCAGTTTTCCTTTCTCATATCTAGGTCTTTAATACATGTGGAATTTATTTTTGTGTAAATGTGCAATAGGACATAATTTTTTCAGATGTGAAATTGGTGATACACTCACCTGTTATTGATTAATCCTGGCCTTTCTCCAGTGATTTGAAATGTATACTAGTCTCCACATGCATAATTAGATTTTCTTGATTTCAGATGAAAAGGAGGCAGCTTAGTGAGCTTAAGAGAAAAGGGGTAATTATTCAGGAGAGTGGGCTTTTTCTCTGAACCCCAGAGCAGGAAATGCTGCCGATCCTTGGGAACAACTCTGACCAGTGACTCAAACACTATCACATTTTCATTCTCTTTCTCATTTCTCATCTCTCTTCTTGTCGCTATGTACTGGCTTTCTTGTTCTTTCTCACCGTAGACTGTCTTTTTATAACTGGTTCCTGAGCTTTTCATCTGCCCAGAAAGAGACGAACTCTTTTGGTCTCTAGTCCAAAAATCTCAGTTTGGGTCAGCTGCCTTTCTTGTGTCCTGGAAATGAAGTCGTGTAAAAGCACAGCCAGCCCAACCAGAGCCATCTGGGAAAAGGTGTGGTGACTAGTAACAGATTAATACTTCCTTACATGCCTACTGTTCCTTGGGTATGTGGGTTTGGTTCTGAGCTCTGTAGAAATGATAATTTAGCTGTTAACCCATGCCTGTTTTAATTCAATGCTGTGTGCTGTTGTGCTTAGAAAACTGTAGGTAAGTACCTTTTTTTTCTCTTTAAAAAATACTACCGGCTGATACTTACTCTTCCAGATGAAGTTTAGAATCAGCATGTCAAGTTCCATTACACACACCATCATTTTTTCCATGGAAGTATATTGAATTTATAGATTTATAAGCTGAGAATTGACTTCTTATTCTGATACCCAAATCATGGTATGCCTTTTTAATTTTTTTATTCAGTCTTTCTTGAATGTTAAGCTATCTTACGTGGCCATATTAGTGTCAAATGAATGTTCATTCCTAATTTGTGCTTAACCAAATAGTGCTTCATGGAATAATAATAATTTAGACAACACATGTGAGTGAAGGACATAAATAAAGATTTCCTCCCTTCCTGCCACTCATGAATAACTGTTTACGTTGAGGGACGTGATGGGACTGTATCTTCCATGGGGTAAAAACTGCAAGATACAGCTGTTGGCACTTGTATCAGTTAGAAATGCATTCACTTCTGAGTATTGGGAAAACCCATTATACAGCAGGAGTTGTTACTTACATAAAAAGCGTGAAGATGGGCAGTTGGTTCCATGACTCAATGAAATCAGAGCTGATTCTGTAGAGTTCTTTTGGGTTTTTTCTGCTGGTCATATGATAGCTGCTGCAATGACAGTCATTATATACATGGTTGAGGCCAGAGGATATGGGATGGGGTGTGTGATTTAGTCCTCTTGTCAGAGACATGAAAGGTTTTTCAGGTCACCTCAGGTCTTGTGACATGACCATTCCTCTATACAGGGAAGGTTGACAAAGGCAAGCATATGGCACTGGAGTCTCTGTCTTAGAAAGTGGAGTTGGACTGGCCTTGTGTGGCCATTTAACACCATCTGTCTTTGCAAATAAGGTCAAAAGTCACTCTTGAAAGTATTTTAAGTTGTGTAACCCAGCTTTGTAACATAGGTGATTAAGTTCTTCCGCATCTTCTTTAACCAGGATTTCCCTGTATCCCTTAATAGAGTCTTCAATTCCCCCCCCTCGGGGATTTCTAAGAAGCCTTTTTTCTTACTGGCCTACCACCTGGACAGTGCAAGACAGCGTCTTGGAAACCCTGAAAGTCATTTACCTTTCATTTCCATCAGTTTTAAATCTTTGACTCTTTGATACTGGATTGCCTTGGTCATTCCTCATGAGTTGGAGTGGTGACTCTTATTTGTGTTTGTCCATTTCCTTTTTACTATGAAGAAATTGTTGAACTTCTGTGAAGGTGCTTTCACTCTCTCCATCAACTTTGCTCCCTGTTTTGGACTGCCCAGGCCCAGGAGTAGGTTTCTGCTCCAGTGATAAGAAGGCCACATCTGACCTCTAGACTAGACGCTCATGATGCTTCTCTGATTCCTGAGTTCTGCATTATTAGGTTCCTTTGCCTCCCGGAATCGCTGCCTTGTGCTTCTGATTCACATGCTTCTCTAAATCCCATTCATCTGGCACTTGCAGACTTGTCATTTTTATTAGGTCTCATTGCTTCAGCAGTTATGGCAGACCCCTGACAAATAGAGTTCTTTCTTTCTTCGGAAAAATGTTAGCTTTATTTTAGCCATAGCTGTTTTCACAAGTGTGTGAAGAACTGGAAAATTGCAATTAGTTTCAGATAAGCACATCTGAAATATTCTTGTTTTGTACTAAGGCAGTAAATTGAAAGAAGGTTCGAGGGCATTGAGTCCTTGTAGTTTCTAATGATACAATGAATGTATTATGGGGTTCACGTGTCCTTCTGGGACCTTGTTAGGTATGAAATCTGAAATAAAAGGATCTTAATGTGTCCTTAGTAATCCTCATGCCTCTTAATAACAGCTTTTAATTTTTAGTCCCCGAGTTATCACATTTTTGTATTGCTAGCCCCACTGTGGCCAAACTGAATGCTTGACTAATTAATTTTTAATAATGAAAGACTCATTAGGAATTGGGGATTCCCCAGTGGCTTAGCAGTAAACAGTCCACCTGCAATTCAGGAGACGTAGGTTCGATCCCTGGGTTGGGAAGATCCTCTGGAGAAGGACATGGCAACCTGCTCCAGTATTCTTGCCTGGGAAATCCCATGGACAGAGGAGCCTGGTGGGCTACAGCCCATGGGGTAGCAAAATAATCAGACAGCTGAGGGACAAAACAATAACAATATTAAGAATGAGCTGGTCTGCTGGGATAGACTGGTGACTCATGAAGACATAGAAAGAGGATAAAGTCAATTTGGTGCTTTCAGCATCACTTAAAAACAGTTTTTCTTAAATGGCTGTTGCAGGACAAGGAGTACTGTTTATAGTCAGCTTCGGGAGGTTGAGTGTTATATTTCATTTATTTGATTTGTCCTGGTGGGTTATCACACCCTGGCATTAATGGTCATTTTTAATGGCATATGAAATTGAAAAAACTGAAGTGTTGGAAGGAAAACTGCAGTTTTTAATTATTAACGGGAGCAGAATGAAATGAGGTTTTTTTTTTTTTTTTATAAGTCTAAAGATGTGTATGTTTTTAAAAAGTAAATCAAACTTGGGCAAATTCTGTCTCATGAACATCTGTAAGCATTGAGTTTAATTGCCCTGCAGCTGCTGTTGGTTGGGAGGTTTCTTGTTATGTTCCTCCATTGTTACATGCCACTCTCTGCTTTTCTGCTGTTGCGTGAGTCACATGGGTTTGCTTGTGTAGAAAAGTTTAAGAGGCTTTAGTTATTTTTAAGATTCTAAAGATAAGTGCGCTTCTGTGTTAAAGTCTTTTTCTCCAAACACCAGTTAACAGTTGAATCGAATCTCCACCAGCTGGAGCCTCGTTCCGTGTGGTTTGAGTGGGAGGCGTCCGATGCCTGGTCTGTCTTGTCTGTGTTTTCATGCAAGTGCATTTGGTAAAAGTAGGTGGCATAAGTTAGTGGGAACAAATGAGACATCTCCTAGATGAAGACCTTGCAAAATAAGGCCGTAAGACACAGTAGTTCAAATATACGGGCTTTTATATTTTCAGCATGAATGCAAAATTGGGTGATGGTATTCATAGAAATTTGTTTTCACAGAATTGCCACGTATTGAGTTAACTGCACATTGAAACCACTGATTTTGACATCAGCTACTTTGTCCACCTGAATTTTCCTTCTGAGTTACTCTATGGGGCCTAGTTCTATAAAATGGAGTTATATTTCAGTGGTGGGTTGGCACACTCTGGCATTAGTGGTCATTTTTAATGGCAAGTGAAATTGAAGGAGACTGAAAAAAAATTAAGGTGCTATCAATGTTTTATTTTTATTAATTTGGGTATGAATCAAATTGAGCTTTATTGAAAGATCATTTGCTATATAGGAATTCTTTTATTTTGCCTACCCAGTTGCTGATCACAGTCTAGTGCCAACCTTTTTGCCCTCTTTCTCCACTTATATGAAATAAATTAAATTATTATTGTTTCAATCACTAAGTCATGTTTGACTCTTTTCGACCCCATAGACTGCAACACGTCAGGCTTCCCTGTCCTTCACTATCTCCTGGTGTTTGCGCAAACTCATGTCCATTGAGTTGGTGATGATGCCATCCAATCATCTCATCCTCTGTCACCCCCTTGTCCTCCTGCCCTCAGTCTTTCCCAGCATCAGGGTTTTTTCCAGTCACTCGGCTCTTTGCATCAGGTGGCCAAAGTATTGGAGCTTCAACATCAACCCTTCCAATGAATATTTCCTTTTGGACTGACTGTTTTGATATCTTTGCTATCCAAGGGACTCTCAAGAGCCTTCTCCAACACGTGCCATACTTTTAACTGTACCTTACTAAATCAACCTCCCATGACCCATTTTAAAGGTCAGGACCAGACTGCTGAGTTTTGGTGAGTGACTAGTATTAGACAGGCTGACTTTCACTTTTCATTTAATAATGTTTTAATGTAGTATGTTAGGCTTTTGACATGTAACATGAAGAGAAATAGGAAAGAGATATAGCAACTCACCGAGGGTAAAATCATATCCTAACCTACTGCTAAGCTACAGGTTATTGTGGGGCTGCAAATTGAGGCCTGCAGGTGGAGCTTGCTAAGGTCAGCTCCAGCTGTCTGAATTGTAGTATTCAAGGAGTTCCATGATCTCAGGTTTCACCCCTCCAGCTACGGGTACCCAGGTTCTCATCTGGTGAGTGGGGAATTGCGATAGAAATCTCTAATTTACAGTAGTAATGTTGAGTTTCCCAGCTGTACCATTTTTAGTTTGAATTACAATCCCAGTTAGTGACCCGGGGAAAGACTTTGCCCATTCAGAACCATAGTAAAATTGAGGTAATTAGGAGCCAAGGATTGGGCGTGCATGGTGGAGTCAGGGAAGATCATAAACTGGGTGGGCTCTCTCAAGCCTGCTGTATCCAGGGCTTAACATCTTTTATTCTTAGTTTTCTCATCTGGGAGATGGTAATAGTAGTTAATGGTAGTTACCTCATGGGTTTGTTTATGGGCCTTAAAAGAAAATCCATGGAGACTACTTAAATTAGTGCCAGGGTCATAGTGCTCAATGAGAATGTTGGCTGTTACAGTTGCTGCCAACTCAACGGAGTTAACTTAGATGCAGACTTGGTTAGAGATAGCTTAGGGAGGAGTTAAGTCTAAGGCAGTGGTTCTCACACTTTATGCATGCATCAGAATTAACCTTGAGGACGTTTCAAAACTTTTTGCTGGGATCTACCTTCAACGGTTTTGAATAGGTTTTAACTCTGGTGTAGAGTTGCCAGATAAAATATAATTGTTAGTTGCTCAGTTATGTCTGATTCTTTGTGACCCCATGGACTGGAGCCCGCCAGGCTCCTTTGTCCATGGGCAGAGATGTGATAACAGGTTCTCCGACTTGCTTTAGTGGTCTTTTCAACATGTGCTAACTCCTTTGTCATGGTGGTCCTTGATTTTCAGTGCAGCCCTGGTGGTGCTTGGTAAAAAATACAGATTGCTGATCTCCACTCTCAGAGATTCTGTTTTGGCAGATCTGGTGTTTGGGACCAAGAATCTACCTTTTAAACATGTATTCACTCAGATGAAGATGGTGCTTGTACCACTCCGTGAGAAGGATGGTCTGTGTCCTGCATAAAGCTGGAGCACATGGACATTATACTGCCGAGGTCTCCAATCTAGGAAGTGGTGAAACCAGGACTTGTATTCGTTCCTCAGTGTCTTTTTTGATGTGTGGTTTTCATGTTGTGGGAAGTGAAGTGGCCAGTTCCACCCAAGGTTGGGAACAAGATTTAGAAAGCTGCTAAAATCAGTGATGATTCACGGCTTAGTGGGACATTGGCTTGTTAATTACCAGTGTAAAACGGCCCAGCATCAGCCAGCCACCTTTAAGTAGGGATTTAAAAGAAATAAGATTATGACAACTAATGTTTAAAAAATGATTTGATTTGAAACTATTTAGGGATGCTAATCTAAATACTGAGATCTTTGCACTTCCCAATTATTATGCTATTGAGTATCTCCAGTGGCTGTTCCGAAGCAGACAGTGGAATTTAGAATTGTTTCAAAATTTGCCTAAATAACTTATAGAAGATCTAAGTTAAATATATAAAAAATTAAGAAACAATATTAAAGGGATTATTAAGTGACTACTTGTGTGGCTCTATGTCATGTAATGTTTCCCAAGAGACAACTGCGAGTCCGAGGAGTGACCAGATAATCCCTTTGATGTTCCATACAACCCAATGGACCAGTGTTATCAGACAGAAGGGACCCAGTGAATGTAGGCATTACTCATAACAATTAATACCTTTTGAAGAAAGTTTATTGAAAAGGGTTTACTGTAAAAGTAGATGTGGAGATTTTCTTTGTTGATGAGCCACCGGTTGAAAATAAACTGAAGGATGGTAGAAAGAATCTAATGGAAAAGGCAATAGTGTTTATGAATGAAGAATTCGTCAGTAGGTTTAAAGCAACAAGGCAGTTATTTGTGATCATGTTTGTTTGTGCTTAGAGATATTTCAACCAACATTTCAGTCTATTTTCTTTTGTCTCCCCATCATTACAGCCTGCATTCTTGTCTAGATTGCTGTCTAAATTTTTGCTCCAAATTTGCAGCAATGCAAACGGTAAATCTGAATCATAGCAGTGAATAAATTGAATAGGCTCCAACGTGAACCTGCCTGGAAAAGATGACTGGAACTGAAAAATCAATAAGCTTAGGGGAAAAGCTTGTAGAAGCTTACTCAATATAAAAATAGCAATAAATCAAGAATAATAAACAACCGAGTTGCTTAGATAATCGTTTTACTTTGAACCGCATAAACAAAAAGAATTGATAATTTCTGCCTATGTACATGAAGGATTTCTAGCTTTTGAAAAGTTACAGCAGAATGAAGCAAGTACAAACACAAAATAAATAAAAGAAATTCCTTCTGGCATGCAAAAATCGCTTTGGGACAATAAAATAATAAACTTTAATGAAGGTGTGATACTGATTTGAATAACTCTTGGGTGTCTGGGGAAACTTTTGGCACACCTCTAAATGCCATCATGCTGAAACAGCATGCTTTTGATTGCTGATGAATAATCCACGAATAGTGATCAATAGCTCAATATGAATCATAGTGACTAAAATGGTGACTTCATCTCCTACTCATGACTACTAGAAAAATTCCCATTTAATAAACTGACTTCCTAGCTATGAATATGGGGAATATTTTGATAAAACAGTCTCTTATTTTTGAGTGTTTCAGTTAGATATCTTCCATTTACCATGGAGCCTTAGCCAGATTGTAAGGTAATATTTAAGGATATGCCCATATGATAAAGCACTTACTATATGTAGGGTAATATGAAATTGTACTAATTATGAAAACAGAGTGCGGTTGTGTATGGCTGTGATAATACATGAATGGTAGAGCTTAAATGCAGTTAATATGTTGATTTTAGGATTTCTGATGAGTGAAAGAAAGCAGTACTAGTCTTCGATGTATATTAACACTCAAAGTTTACATAGAAAATTAGAACTGGAAGGAACCTCATTTTAAAGAGTCTGTAAACTGAGATCTAGAGAGGGGAATTGACTAGTTATGGACAGAAGAATAGGAATTCTGCCTTTTGGGGGTGATTGGTGTCATCAGTCCATATAGGCCATGAAGCTACTTAGAAAAGTGGAGGAAGGACTAGCTTCAGTGAGAGAGTGGAGATAGGGTGGTACTTGCCTCATCCTCTGGCAGGCCTTCACCTCTGGTCCTCTGCTTGGGCCCATCAGGAATCATCAGAGGCAACTCTAATAAACAGGGAATTAGGGGCCCAGGAAAGTGTGGTAGTACACCCCAAAGTATATAGAGTCCTGTGGAACTTCACGGACTTAGAACTTGGCCTTTAACTACCAGCCTCGAGTTTTGATTTGCAGCTTTCAGAGTTGTATGCTCATGTGTTAATTGTGAATTAAAAATGCTGGGAACTTTACTTGTGCTGTGAGAAGATATGCATCAGCCTTGTAGACTGTTTAAAATACCTTTGGTTTTGTGTTATAATTGTTACATTTATCATTTAGTACATGAAACACATTTTGTGTTTTCAAAGTACTTCTTAGTATCATTGGCTATTAGGTAAAATTTCTAATAAGCTACTGCTCTTATTAGTGCTTTGGGTGATTATACATTATTATTTATAATCAGTGTCTGAGATGAATAAGTAGAAAGTATGTAGTATGTGAAGAGGTAGCTCTGGCTCTTGAATTTGCCACAGTGTGTGCGTGTGTGCGTGTGTGTGTGTGTGTGTGCACACTCATGCTCACATGTATGTCATGTATGTATATAATACATATATAATTATGTACGGTCGTATATATAATTGTATATACAATCTTTATATATAAAAACTATATACAAATACAATATTTAAATATTTATACATACATATACCAAAGCACACAGCAGTGCTTTTAAAGATATATTTAGGGAGAGAATTAGGCTTATTTTAGATTATAACCTGTTGAAATAGATTGTAAGCTCCTTGAGCACAGGCAGTTTAAAATAACCTTGTTGTTACTCTCACTTACAGATGCTGAATAAAACTGTGTTGATTGCTATAGTTTTAGTACTAAGTAAGGTGGTGATGTTTTCTGAAGTGTAACTACGGTGAGGGCGCTTTCTGTTGTAAAGTTTGTGTAATGCTGACCTGCCGCTGCTGCTCGATGCCTTTATCCTGAAGTGTCTGTGCTTCACTTGTGTGAAGTATGAAGCTTGTGATCAGCATAACCATGGCTTCTCTGAAGTGTACAAGTCCCTCTCTTGTTAAATTCGACTTTTGTCTCATGCTGGCTACTCTCCCTTGCTTCTTATTAGAATTCGCCTCTGCCCTTTGTACCCAAATGCACCTGCAAAGATGTCACTGGCAGAGATGCTTTTTGGTGATGATTTGGAGCCTCTTCGGAGAAGGCAATGACACCCCACTCCAGTACTCTTGCCTGGAAAATCCCATGGACGGAGGAGCCTGGTGGGCTGCAGTCCCTGGGGTTGCTAAGAGTCGGACACGACTGAGCGACTTCACTTTCACTTTTCATTTTGATGCATTGGAGAAGGAAATGGCAACCCACTCCAGTGTTCTTGCCTGGAGAATCCCAGGGACGGGGGAGCCTGGTGGGCTGCCGTCTGTGGGGTTGCACAGAGTCGGACACGACTGAAGCGACTTAGCAGCAAGCTTAGAACACTATCTTTTATCTTCCGTGGTGCTAAAAAAAATCTGTTAGAAGCAACTTCGTAGAAGGAATATTTCAAGAAAGTGATACCATTCATAAAATGGATTCATGGTTCAGTGGGACTTTATATTATCTAATCAGTGAATTGTTCACTAGTAATCATATAATTGTATTTATGATCATACACATTTGTTGAAAGAAATGTGCTTAATTCTCAGCCTCAAAAGTTTTAAAGTGGCTTTTTACCCCCAAAGGAAGTGAGAGTGTATTCATTATATGTACTTCTGGAGGTACTGCATTTCTTGATTATCTTGTAGATCTATCTAACCTGTCAAACAAATCTTGTCATTTTTCTCTTTCATTTATATTTACCTGCTGTGGCTTCATAATCTCATCATTCCCACCGTGCCTGAGTGTTCATCCCCTCTCACCTGCATTACTGTACACCTACACTTTCCTCTCCTCTTTCTGATCCATTCTGTATACTGTCTTCTTCAGGCCACACTGTACATCTTGCCTGGAAAGCATCACAAAGTGGATGGAGAGGTGTTGACTTGTAGTAGAGCATTGACTTTTAAAAGAGCTCCTCCTCACCTTAAAACATAATTATGGGGCCGCAGCACATACAGTACTGCTTTAGATGCTGAAAATATTTAATAAACGTTTAATAGATTGGCAGTATACTTGATTCAAACATTTTCCTGCCTTAGTGATAGGGTATGGGAATGTGGTGGCTGTAGAGATGGGTCCATCTCATAATGTTCAGTGTCAGAATCAGTTCTGGGAATGAGGAGACACTTTCTTGAATTTAAAGTTGTCACAATAAGCACAGTGGAGCCTCTCTTCCTTCCATACTGCTTTGGTGCCCAGTGGTGGACAATTCCAGTGTATTCTGGGGAGTGGTTGTAACAGTTTTCTAATTTTCCCCTTGCCTTTCTTCACCTCCAGGTTCATCTTAAATGAATGTCTCCCTGGTCCCAGAAGGCCAGTCCGTTTTTGCATTCCTCAGTTCTGATTTCTTTTGGCAGGAAGACTAGATGTGGTTGACAGATTATATCTGAACAGGGCTCTGGTAATTGCCTGTTCTGTTCGGTGACTGTGCTGCCGACAGATGGGCACAGTGAATATTGAACGTGTTCTGGACCTCCACACGCTCCTTCAGCTTGCAAGTGGGGAGCCCTGCCAGCATTTTTCTTATTATCTATTAGCAATTTTCAAAAGAATTGCTTAGATCTTTACCTCTTTTTTTTTTTTTTTTAACCTAAAGTGAAATCACATTTATGGTGAGGTTCTCTCCCACCTCTTCTACTCCCCCCTCATTATATATATTTTTTTGGAATAGAGAAAATTCTCAAGATGTTAGTGCAGGCTGGCATGAATGGGTGCCAACAGTTCTTTCAGACTTGTGAAAAGATTTATTTTTTGCCTGAGAATTACACATATGGCCTAGAATGATAATATTAGGATCTATGTTGGTTGAGATAATTGGCAGATCACACCTTAAGAAAAGTGATTGGTTGGCTTGTCTCTTTCATTTTAATCTGTTGTCTCCATCACAATCAAATCATCATTATGTAGTATATTCCTGTGCCTTTAAAAAAAAATTCTTTTAACCCATTTATAGGGGGCATCTGTTCACTGAGCTTGAATTATTGAAAACATTCTCTTACATTGTCCAATTTGGTAACAGCCAGCAAATTCTAAATGAGCAAAGGAGGGGATCCCAATAATCCCAGCTCTATAAAGATGATTTCTTAAGGGGAAGGGGCAGTCACCACCCTGATAACATTAGAGGTGATTTTTTTGCTCTTGTTATTCAATCGCCAGGTTATGTTCGACTCTTTGTGACCCCAGTACTCCAGGCTTTCCTGTCCCTCACCATCTCTTGGGGTTTATCCAAGTTCATGTCCATTGAATCGGTGATGCCATCCAACCATCTCATCATCTGTCGCCCCTTTATTCCTCCTGCCCTCAGTCTTTGCAGCATCAGGGTCTTTCCCAATGAGCTGACTGTTGACATCAGGCAGCCAAAGTATTGGAGCTTCAGCTTCAGCATTGCGTCCTTCCAATGAGTATTCAGGGTTGATTTCCTTTAAGATTGATTGGTTTGATCTCCTTGCTGCCCAAGGAGATGATTTTAGATAGTCTCAGTAGGAAAATAAATGTTCAGAAGTGAGAAATGAGACCCATGAAACCCTCTCAATGAAGACCAGTTATCACCATGGAGACAGAATACTGGACTGCAGTGTTCTGTTGGAGAGGGAACTGAGAGGCCTTAAAACCCATAGAACTCTTCCATCACACGGCAAGTCTTTACTGAGGTCCTTGAGAGTTAGGGCAAATGAATCCGTTCATTTAATTTCAGTGATGACAAATGAAAGTGATGACCTTTAAAATATCCACAGTCATGGTAATTACTAATTCAGCCTTTGTGTAATTACTGGCGTTGTACAACAGTCTCATAAGAGCTGATTCTTGTGAGGGTAACGACAGACGTTTATTTAAAAAGATGCTAAAGGTAAATTTTTTTTTTCTTTTTTTTTTTGCTTTCTAGTTCTATTCACTATTTGTATCCACGTGAGTGTGTGAATGAGAGAGAAAAATATGTTCCGGGTTGGCTATATGTTTTCATTTACTAGTAAACGGAGTAAGATGTGCATATACTTGTAGGCACAGAAGCTTGGACTTGGCAGTCTCTTTCACAGTGTAATTCCAACTCGTTGAGAACCCATGGACTGTAGCCCACCAGGCTCCTCTGCCCTGGAATTCTCTAGGCAAGAATACTGGAGTGGGTTTCCATTCCCTTCTCCAGGGGATCTTTCCAACCCAGGGATTGATCCCAAGTCTCCTTCATTGCAGGTGGATTCTCTACAGTCTGAGCCACCAGGGAAGCCCAATTTAAAAATAGACATAATCAAAAAGAATTAATTATACAGATTATGGAGTTGGGATACATTTGTGGAAGTTTGGATAGTATTTTAGATTAGAAAAGTCAAATGTGTTACTGCCACTTACCCTTAAATATCTAGTTTGCTTAATGCATTCATCAGAGCTTAGGAAGCTAGGAAATACATGATTAAGTAAGAAACTTGTATTTGTCTTTTCTCCCCTTTATTTCAATAATATTTTTCTTTATGAAACTATAAAAATATCCCTTTGTAATTCTCTGGATCACTTTAATAACTGTTCCTAAGCCAACTGTTCTATAAATCATTCCAATGATTTTTATAAAGTTAGAGGTTCTCTTGGATAAAATCTAATTTGCATTATAGAGGCTACAACTGAGCCTTGCCCTTCCCCAAGTTAAGTGACTTCTTTAACATTGTACAACATCTTAAGTCATGGAGTCTTTAGAAGAACCCAGATCTCCTTGTTTCTGCTCATCACTCTTGATTATAGTCATGCTGCTGCCTATCACAAGTTGCTTGTAAAAGTTAAGAGAGTGCTGACTTCCCCCCTCAGAAAATGTGAAGTTAAAAAAAGAAACCAAGATGGATCCGTCTGGTTTGTTTGGAAGGATATTATCACATGGTGAAATACTAGCATAATTATATTATGAAAATGTGTGTTCCTAATCAGAGATAAATCAAACCTGTAGAGATTACATATTTTCAGAATAGTACAGATGTTTTGTAATCCCCCAGGGCTTCCTGCAATGTGGGAGACCTGGGTTCAATTCCTGGGTTGGGAAGATCCCCTGGTGGAGGGCATGGCAACCCACTCCAGTATTCTTGCCTGGAGAATTCCGTGGACAGAGGAGCCTGCCGGGCTACAGTCCATGAGGTCGCAAAGAGTTAAACATGACTGAGCAACTCAGCATAGCACAGATGTTTCATAATTCCCCCAGTAGGTAGAGTACAGATTTTCTCAACTCAGTATGTATATTTGATGTTGTTATTCTTATATTGTCTTAGTTTATTGAAGTTGTAGTATTTATCATCTGTTTGTCACATGGGATTCAAAGAAAAGGAAGCCCATGGTTCCTTATAGTTCTGTTTGGCCATATTTCTCCCTTTAAACTTGGCTTCATCTCTTATCAAATACTTACTTGGATTTCATGTTTTACCTAGCCATTCTTAGACCATAGAAAGAACTCTTTTTACTTTACTTGATGCTTCAGAATCTTGAATCCTGTTCCTACATTGCTGATTTTTTTTTTTTTTTGAGAACCAACTTCTTACTCTCCATTCACATGGTTTCTTAACTTGAGATATACTTTTATATCTCAAAATCAGTGAGAACTTGAATTTTTCATAGCCATTATATTTCTTATCACCATGGCTCACTTGAAATAACAATATGACTTAAAATATATAGTAATATAATCCTGATATGGTGAGGTACTCTGGGTAGTCCTTGAATTAATAGATTATTTGTACCTTTGCATCAAAATGAGTTGCTTCACTTTGGGGGATTATCAATTATCAAAAGTATGCAATTATTTGCATACTTTTTAATAATTAAAAAGTAAAGTGATAAACTACTAGTTTTACACAACAACTGTCCTTGCTGTCAAAGTTCTAAACATTCTTTGCAGTGTTAGAGTTGGAAATTCCCAGGTCATTGAAAGAAAGCAAAGGAACAGATCTTTATTAACATTGCATTCTTCTTATTCTCATGGGCTTGTAGTGAAGAACAGGTGTTGAAATTAGTTTGGAGTCATGAAAAAATAAAATAAAACTCTTTCAGATGGCTAGGGCAAAATGACTTTGGAAGCTCATATTAACCTGGAAAACTCTAGGATTATATAAATAATGAATGGTCCCAAAATGCATTGGTTTTTGTAATGCAGATGAAGGTAAGATAACTTGTCCGGGCTGAAATTTACATATTAGAATAATTGAGTTATCTTGTTCTTTAACAAAATAAATGGCTATGAATATTCATTGTTCAATTAAAATATTAATGGTATACTAATACTTCACTTTTAGGTCTCTAGCCATCCATAAAGAGTTTTATTTAAACTTGATTAACAGTGGAGGGATGGTTTAACACAGAGTATAATATATTGGGTTTTTGTTTTTGAAATGAAAATATAGAACTTGCTGCTACTGCTACTGCTAAGTCGTGTCCGACTCTGTGCGACCCCATAGACGGCAGCCCACCAGGCTCCCCCATCCCTGGGATTCTCCAGGCAAGAACTCTGGAGTGGGTTGCCATTTCCTTCTCCAATGCATGAAAGTGAAAAGTGCAAGTGAAGTCGCTCAGTCCTGTCCGACTCTTAGGGACCCCAGGGACTGCAGCCTACCAGGCTCCTCAGCCCATGGGATTTTCCAGGCAAGAGTACTGGAGTCGGATGCCATTGCCTTCTCCAAATATAGTACTTGGCATGCGTAAATAATTTGTTTCCTCTTGTAATGCATCATTTCTTTGGATAAGGAAAGACCATTCTTGAGTATAGAGTAAAGCATAGACATAATATGAATATCTTTTGATGTTTAGGTACTCTTTTTTTCTTTAAGCACTAGTATTTATCATTATTAGGTAGTTGGAATTTCTTGAGTTGCTTCATTGACTTAATTTAAAAAATTTTAATTGTGGTTAAAATACACATAAAATTTACCGTCTTAACCATTGTACACAGTCCATGGAATTCTCCAGGCCAGAATACTGGAGTGGGTAGCCTTTCCCTTCTCCGGGGGATCTTCCCAACCCAGGGATTGAACCCAGGTCTCCCACATTGCAAACGGATCCTTTACCAGTTCAGCCACAGGGGAAGCCCAGTGCAGTGTTATTAAGTACATTCACCACTGTCCATCTCTAGAAATTTTTCATCTTACCCAATTAAAATTGTACCTATTAAACAGTAATGTGGTTCCCTCTGGTGGCTCAGAGGTTAAAGCGTCCGCCTGCAATGAGGGAGAGCTGGGTTCAATCCCTGGGTCGGGAAGATTCCCCTGGAGAAGGAAATGGCAACCCACTCCAGTGTTCTTGCCTGGAGAATCCCATGGACGGAGGAGCCTGGTGGGCTACAGTCCACGGGGTAGCAAAGAGTCGGACACGAATGAGCGACTTCACTTTCACTTTCACTTTTCATGGTATGTTACCCCCCTCTCTGCCCCTAGCAACCACCATTCTACTTTTGTCTCTGTGCATTTGACTAGTCTAACTACATCAAGCTGGACTGTGAAGAAAGCTGAGCGCCAAAGAATTGATGCTTTTGAACTGTGGTGTTGGAGAAGACTCTTGAGAGTCCCCTGGACCTCAAGGAGATCCAACCAGTCCATTCTAAAGGAGATCAGTCCTGGGTGTTCATTGGAAGGACTGATGCTGAAGCTGAAACTCCAGTACTTTGGCCACCTCATGCAAAGAGCTGACTCATTGGAAAAGACTCTGATACTGGGAAGGATTGGGGGCAGGAGGAGAAGGGGACGACAGAGAATGAGATGGCTGGATGACATCACTGTCTTGATGGACATGGGTTTGGGTAGACTCCAGGACTTGGTGATGGACAGGGAGGCCTGGCATGCTGCGATTCATGGGGTTGCAAAGAGTCGGACGCGACTGAGCGACTAAACTGAACTGAATTACGTCATATAAAAGTGAAAGTGAAAGTCACTCAGCCTGTCCGACTCTTATTGACCCCATGGACTGTAGCCTACCAGGCTCCTCTGTCCATGGGATTTTCCAGGCAAGGAGCAGATTGCCATTTCCTTCTCCAGAGGATCTTCCCGACCCAGGGATCAAGCCAGATCTGCAGCATTGCAGGCCAACGCTTTACCCTCTGAGCCACCAGGGAAGCCCTACATCATATAAGTGGAACAATATAATACTTCATGTGACTCATTTCCCTTAGCAGAATGTCCTCAAGTTTCATTCATGTAGCCTGTATCAGAACTCTCTTCCTTTCTGCATTATATTGTATGTATACACCACATTTTGTTTACTCATTCATTCATCTGATGGATATTTGAGTTTCTGCTGGCTTTTAGCTATGTAAGTAAGTAGCAGTATATGGATATTGTGAATAATGCTGCTGTGAACTTTGGTGTACATATCTTTGAGACTCTGGTTTTAATTGTTTTGAATACATACCCAGAAGTAGATTACTGGATCATATGATAATTCTGCTTTTAATTTGTTGAGGAATCAGCATATTGTTTTTCATTTTACATTCTAATCAGTGGCACACACAGGTTCCAAATCCTCTACATTCTCATTAACACTTATTTTCTGTTTAATCTATGGATTTTAAGTTATGCAGGTTACATATATTTACCATAAAGATACTAATAATGCAGGAAAAGGTACAGTAATTTTGAAAATACTTCTTCACTCCCTCTGACTGACTGGGTGGAGGAAGGGGAAGGTTTGAAGGACAGGAAGAAGTGTGATTTGACCACTGGTGTGGGAAATTAGGTGATGGAAGGTTTAGTTTTGACAAAGGAAGGGCAGAATACAAAGATAAAGAGTTCAGATTGTTGAATTTGAAATGTATGAGATTTTCAGGGAAAATCTGGAGCTTGGGAGAGAGGTCAGGACTGTTTTGAGTGTGATTAGTATTTAGGTGGTAGTTGATACCGTGATTGCCTATTTGATCATTCAGGGAGAGGAGAAGAAAAAGAATTGGGGAAGAGACTCTTGCGGGCCTCGACATGTACGAATGTACGGAGGCCGCACTCACCTAAAGTCAGAGTTGTCACCTCTCCCCAAAACCCCCTTCTTCCTAAATTTCCTTGTTCTCTCAAGAAAACTGTATTCTCAGTGGAGTTGGAATGTGAAGTTGCAAGTCTTCTCTGGCAATGATCTTTGCCTAATCTGTCACCAAGCTCTTTTGCTTTTTTCTTTTATAATACTTTTCAAATCTGGCATTTGTTATTCTTTTTTTCCACTTGCATCATTGTTTTTCAGGCCTTTGTTGTTAGTCTTCTGCGATTTTCTCTTAGCCTACCTTTCTGTCTCTAGAATTTTTTCTCAGACTTCTATCTACTTAGTGTATCAGATTTCTATATAAGCTTTCACATGACAAAGGACAGTTATTTTCTTTGAGAAAAATAATTTTTGAAACTGATCCTTTGTAAGAAGACAGGTCCTGACATTTAAGGCCCTGTAGAGACTATCTCTAGTTTATCTTTTTGAATATAAATTTCAGCATAAATGCCAGGTTTTTGCCATTCTGCAATATTTGATGCTCTGGAATTTTGGCCTTTCCTTACACTGTTTCTATTACTACCTTCACTCCTCCTCACTTATACAAAGGCCCAATTCAGCAATTCAAGTGTCATTACCTCTTTGAAGAGGAGGCAGTGTGGTGCCGTATAAAGAACTGTGTAAACCTTTGTGCAGCTACCCATTATCTGAGTAACTTTGAAGAACTTTTCTGAATTTCATATTCTTTATTTGTAAAATAGGCCATTGTGTGGGATAAATTAATAAAGTGAAATGTGAAGCACAGTAGTTAATATTTCTGATCTTTGTCCCTCTGGATCATTTTATTCATTCATTTATTTATCCATTCAACATACAGTTGCTTTGGTACTTCCCTAAGCCATGAGGATGCAGCAGTTAACAAAGTGGACAAAAATCCCTTATGTCATGAAACAAATGTTCTAGAAGAGGAGTTGGATAATAAGTGAGATAAGCATATAATGTTTTAATAATGATAAATGTGAGGGAGGAAAATTAAAGAAGAAAAGGGAGACATGCAATAGCAACAGGAAAGGTGGAAATTTTAGATGGAGTGGCTGGGGAAGGCCTCCGAGAAGTTTTCTCTTTAGAAATCCTGAAATGCTTGATAAAATCATTCTATTACGACATGTTATTTGCCTAGAAGTGTGTGTTTAGACTTGGTCTTTGACCTCAGCTCCATGAGAACTCCTTGCACTGAGGGATACATTTTTATTAGCTCTCTTGTTTCCTCACTGCACTTTTATTGCAGTGAAAATACATCATCCTGACAAGGAATTGATACAATATCAAAATATAACTGGAAGTGGTATAAAAGGCAAGGCCTTCATATCCAAGAGGAGGTTGATGTGATTCGATGCAAGTTAAATATTTAATACTTGTTTCATCTAACTCTTATTAGGCTAGACACTCCAGAAGAATAAAGACTTCTTGTCTCCATCAGGTGTTATTTATGGCTCTTTGGAGACTGAATGAGGATGCTAGTGCCTTTGAGTTTCATAATGAAATCTGGAGCTCTTAGGGGAAATTTCCTGAGTGAAACTCCAGTACTCATGCTGAAAGTGACTCACTAGCCTTGGAAAGGTGGAGAGTCTGCAGCCAGTTTTATTCAGATCATTTGTGTTTTACAAGGTGTTTGCATGTCAGACTGAACAGAAATCATCAAGTAAAGTGCCCAAGTTTTAGCATCATTGCTTGAACCCATCAGAAAAATCAGCTGATGGCTTGAATCTGTAATTAGCAGTTAAATTTGTCCTCCAGATTTCTTTAGCTTCCAGTTTACCAGGCAGGAAATTGGAATCAGGAAGAGAAACCCAGAAACCTGTAACTCTTCATTTCTGGGGTTAGGTTCTTCTAAAGAAAAGTTATCCTGTGAAGAGTTAAATTTCCTGCCAATAGGGACATGAAAGCTGTGTTGTTGCTTTTGCTTTTGTTTTGGACTTTGAAACAAAGAAAATTCACCAAACACCACACTTTGATTACTTCGAGCAGTTGTTTTTCCTTAAGGGAGATTGCAGAGTATAATTTCATCACACAAAAAACTGGTGCCTGAGCTCCAACCAAAGTTTGCGCTTGTTTTTCCCCTTGGGGATTTGACATTTTCTGTTTCCTGACATTTTTACCATTGTTAGGCACACTTCTCTGTGTTCTTGCCCTGTATTCATCCCCTAAGGGAATTTGTGTATTTTATCTACTGGAAGGCAGGTATGCCTTCTGTTTCGGACAGGCCATTTAATTGTTGAAATAAATCCAACTGTAGTGTAATAGACCAATCATTAGGAACTGGGCCATGTGGCAGCATTTAAATCCATGACACCCAGACCCTCAGTTTAATCCAGAAAGGAAATTAAATACCACATACCCCAAATGAATGATTTTCTTTTCTCTCCTTATCCTTACCTGGTCCTTCCTACCCTATCCTTTTAAAATATTACATAGCATCTTAAAACACAAACAAATTGCCGTTTGTCTCAGTGTTTGTGGCTTGCTAATTTATGGTTTTCTGTGTGGCAGAATAATCATTTATTAGCCATTAAGTAAAACAGTAACAAAGACTGTCTTGTTGCCATTCTCTTCTATGTGTTTTAAATAAATTAAGACATCCAAATGAAGGAAGATCTAGCAGTCCCTTGCTCCCTTTTCAGCTACTTTAATGTAATTCCATTTTAATAATTAAAAAAATATAGTCATATTTCTTAGCAATACTGCCTCTTTTCCTTTGTTTTTAACACCGTATGTCTTTGTTTGAAAAATAACACCTTGTAGAATTTGCTGATATGAATTTGTTCAGGGGCCTATTTACTGTTCGCAGACATGGCTCTTAGGTCTGTACACTGCAGGGCAGAGTGGCAGCTGATTGGTTTATAAAAAGTACCTGGGGGGTTTGGGGGATTTAATGAATGTAGGTTTGATAATTGACTCAGTTGCTTTCCTTTGCCCTGTGCTATGGCATTAAGGTGGGCTCAAAGGCTTGTGGCAGTGCTGTGTGCTGTATTCTGAGTCTATTTGAGTCTCTTGGGTCTGTTGAGTGTGCTCACCAGTTTTTGTGTTTTTTTCCCCATTTATAACTGTGAAATTCACCTGCTGTGATTATTCTTTGGCCAAATCAAAGATTGCAAGATCTGGACTTGAGTTCTTTGCAGCCCAAGAAATCTTTAGAAAGCATTCCCCTTAAGCTACTCTGTTGCCTACAGGAATGTACATACTTGGAATTGCCTTACGAGGCCTTGAAAGTTCCATCCAGAAGCGATATAGATGTGAATCAAAGGGGTTACATCTTCAAAAAATTAGGAAAGCCTATCATTTTGGTCTTGGTAATTCTTCTTGGCCTTCGTGAAACAGAGGAGAGAAGAATCACTGTTGGAGTTCCCTGGCAGTCCAGTGCTTAAGATCTGCACTTTCACTGCTGAGGACCCGGGTTCTGTCTGTAAGATCCCACAAGCCACAAGGTGTGACCAAAAAAACAAAGCTACTAAAAAGTACTGCAAACAATCACCACTTCTCTGCCATAGCTAAGTATTGTAGTGTTTTGTGTTTACAAGTGAAACAGGAGAATGAATGACATCCAGGCAAGGTGAGATTTGATAAGGCAAGCTTGGAGATGCTGAGTTATTGTTCTGGTTGTAGACACTAGCATTTTTTCATTAGCCTGGGTGTTTCTAGTTCACTATCTGAAATTAACTCTGGTAATCCTTACCCAGCAGGCATAACCTTCAGGGCCTGAGATAATCCGGCTAGAAATCTACAGGCCATTTTGCTCCCTGAATTACTAATGTGTATGTAATTATAAAATGGGTATCAGCTCATCTTTGGGAGTGTGGTTTGGGAAGAATAGCTGATGAACTTCGGTTGTCAGATTTGTATAATCAGAGGAAATCTTTATGGATGGAGCCTCTTGCATTATAGACAGCCCTACTGATTTTAGGTTCTTCAGTTCTGTCTCCTGCACATAGAAGGATTGACCTTAAAAGACAATTCTTTTCTTGTTATATCCACTTGTCACAACTTCTGTACCTCACTTTTCCAAAATTCTTGTGGCAGGGTGTTTCTATAATAGATGAGCAAGCATATTAGAGCAAACATAGCAAAAGATACATCTTAAAAACAACACACAAAATAGATTATTATGCAAGCAAAAGTAAACCCATTTGTGTTTTATTCTGATTAAATAGTAAAACAAGAATAAATGCATTTTAATTTCCTATCAGAATCCACATTTTAAGTGGTTACATAAAGATGTAGTAGAATTTAATACTTTCTTAGAAATGGATTTATAAAAAAAATTCCTCTGATACTGTACATGAGATAAAAATAAGTAATATTTTTCCAACAAGTGGAATAGTGAGATAGTGATTAAGAGACTGTTTTCAAACCAAAGATAGTCGTATTGACCATTCTGGGTGTCATTGAGGCAGAACTATCACAGCCTGAACTGCGAGAGGAATTTTAGAATCTAAGATTCCAGAAACCTTAAAGAGACACCAGTTTGATGTTAAATGTTGAAATTATGTGGACTGTGTTTTTATCTGAAAGCCTACCTCTTATTTATTATTTGGTTTGGTGTCTGTGATGAGATATTTGGGAGAAAAGTGGTATGATCCTTAATCTACAAAGTACAAATTCATATCCAACTTGACATTATTTCCACTAATATCAGAGAACAAGTTATAGAGGACAGGTATTGGAAACTAGACAGATCACTGGACCTTTGAGATGTTTGAAAGATCCTCACATTGCCTTGCCTTTTCATTTGTTTTAAACTACTAATCACCTGTGGGTATCTTTGGCAAGATGCTGACCCTTTGGTATCTTAATTTTCCCATCCATTGCTTCAATAACATGATACTTCTAGGCTCAGATGAAAGTAGGATTGCAAAAGCAATTTGGCCATTTAGCAGCTATGGTATTGTAAGGTATTGTTATCTGTGTAGACCTATTTTCTTCTTCAGTGAAACGAGGGTGCTATGGTTTCCCACTTGCCCAATCATCTAGGTGCAGAGTATCCTCTATTATCTGCAATAACGGAGAGAATAATGTCAATTTTCCAAAAAGGAAGATGATTAAAAAATCATTTAGAAAATATTTCAGTATTTGCATATTACAATGACATATCTCCAAGAGTTCATAATTCAGGAAACAAAAGTTAAAAAAAAAAAAAAAGGTCCATGAAAATTCAGTCTGATTCAGAGGCAAATAAGAAGCTTTACAACTTTACCATCTTATCCCTTTGTTCCCCCACACCCACTTTGGGGTAGAAGTGCGTCCATACCTCTAATCAGTGAGGGTTTTAGCTTAAAGCATCGATGGCTTATTTTCTTAAAATTTCAAGCATTTGTATAGTCAGACAGGAGAAGACTCTGTGAAATTGTCTTTTTCCTAGCTTGTATAAAAGCATCAACTATATACAGAGTATGCCAAGACAGTATATAATTAAATATTGCCAATATATATTTGAAAGCAGGTTTGCTGTGAATCATGGATCCTGGGAATAATCCCCTGAAGATTGTCCTGGTGACAGTGAATAGAAATGTGACAGATGTGGAGTCCCTTGCCCTTCCTCCCCTTGTTTACATACTGCTTTTTCTTTAAGAAATAACTTATTTGGTATGGTTTTTTTTTATTCTTCACCACAGACCTCTTTGTAATTGGGATTTTTTTTTCAGAGGTAAAAAAAATCTCAGATTGGTGCTTTAGTTCATCAGAAAGCTTAATGTTGATGTTTACTGGTGTTGCTGGCCTAGAATACTCACTGATAGTTACATTATTTCTATTCAGAGGAATCTCCCCGCTTTTATGAATAGAAAGATCTGGTGGAAATATCTCATGTTAGAAGGTGGTCTGTGAAAATGTTTGGAGGTGTGTGTGTGTACATGTATTTGTGTGTATTATATACACATATATGGACATAAACGTTTTTTAAATTTTTTAATATTTATTTGTTTGCACCACTTGTGGCCCATGGGGCCCTTAGTCTTCATCGTGGCATGCAGGATCTTTAGTTGTGGCAGGAAAAGTCTTAGTTGAGGTATATGGGATCTAGTTGCCTGATCGAGGATCAAACCCCGGACCCCTGCATTGGGAGGGGAAGCCCTAGCATATATTTTTTAAGAATTAAGAGTGAACTCATTCCCTTCAATTCTAATAGATTGTAAACCCTCTGAATGGTTGTATCCCACCACTATATATGGACTTCCCCGGTGGCTCAGATGATAAAGAATTTGCCTGCAATGCAGGAGACCTGGATTTGATCTCTGGTTCTGGAAGATCCACTGGAGAAGGGAATGGCTACCCACTCCAGTATTCTTGTCTAGAAAATTCCACAGACAAAGGAGTCTGGCTGGCTAAAGTCCATGGGGTTGCAAAGAGTCAGAAATGACTGAGCGACTAACACACACGCGGACCATTTTATGTGTGTGTGTGTGTGTGAGATTCCCCTGGTGCAGCTCCTCTTTATAAAAACATTTTGGTACAGCCTCCTTCTCCTTTCCATGGCTCTCTAGTCCCTGCTGCTCTCCCCAGTTCTGCCACAGTTGGAGAGAAGTGAAAAGCCCTAGAAGTGGGACTATTGCAGACAAGTCAAGCTCACCGTCCTGCTTTTCTTTGTTATCCTTCTCCTGGATGACAGAGAACGGCTCTGTTATGCTCTCTCCAACTACAGGAGCAGTCGTGGCAGCTGCTATCTCTTAAGATATGATCATGGCCTTTGCCATTTCACCAGGGCACAGCCTAAAAATAGAACTGGTGGCAGAGTTGAGTCAAGCCTCATGGCTTTGTGAACATGTGGGACTTGTGTCTCTCGCCAGCAAGGCTTGACACCAAAAACACTCTGTCCCAAATTTCTAGTTTGAAGAAAGCTTCCAGATCATCTCTGGGACCTGAGGGTAATCGCATCCAGATCCTGCACCTGCCCACCCAGCTGGTCACCAGTTGCGCACGTTCACATTTTGCAGTGCTTTTGTTGACTGTGTCACCTTAATTGTGTGACTGTGTCTCTAAATGGCAGTGTGGATGTGGCTGTGCATGTGTGTGTGTTTGTATAAATACACAGTCCCAAGTACAGAAGTGCACTATGGTATCGTAAACAAATGTTATCTCGAGAATGTCTATAGATGTAAACTTTTTAGACTTTTGCTAAATTGGATCCAGCATGATGCCAACACACTGACATCTATGAAATTGGTTTTTATTAAAGTCTGCAGGTTATTCTTGTACTGGCAGTGGCTTTGATTAAGCACTGTATTGGGGTCATATGCTAGAATAACAGCGTTTTGAAATCCCTGGCTGTTTTTGAAACAACTGTGATTAAAGTTCTGGCTCCTTTCCCATGATTACTAATGTGTGCTGAGGGTTGAGTTTCCCTGGCTGTTATTGGTGATTGAGTTGTGTGGCAGCCCCTTGTGCTGTCTTGCCAATATCAGTGGCATTCTCCAGGGGAAAGTGATTTTGCATTGAAATGCGAGAACTGAAAGCTATAACAAAATTAACACGGGGTCTAGGGTTTCTGGTGTGGCTGGAGAGCTAGAATGGGAATGTTTCCTAGAGCCTAATTCATCTGTGATTGAATTTCAGACAAAACAATGGGGCCATGATGAGAAGGGAGAGAAACCCATCTAAAAGAGATTATGGATGAACAAGCTGAGGAATACGATATGGCAGAGTTGAGATGTAGACCATCAGATACTTCAGGTTCAGCCAGGCCTTTCTTCTTGACAGGCGTGTTCTGTGCCTTGGCGTGGGTGCCCCGGGCAGTGGCATGCTTGGGAACCCCATGCCATTAGGAATGATGTCTTTGCCTGCCAACGGGAAATGGAAAATGAACTCCTTTCATATGTATGCAGAAAAAATATGGAAATAAATGTGCATGAATCAAGAAATGTGTGTTCCTAGGTTCTAAGACATACTGTGGAGTTATCGCCATCTAAATAAAAACAATTATCGACTATTGCTACCCCAATTAATAAGTTCTTTGGGGAAAAAAATACTGGATTTAAAAAATTAGGAATATTAGACATGAGATTTTTTTATCAGTTGCTACCAAATTAAAATCCTATGTAATTTTATTCTTTTATTTGCTAGCCTTTTGTCTTTGGAAGTTTTAGGATTTGAGTATTTATTTTCTACCCATCTAGGTTATAAATTCCTTGATGATACCATATCTTTGACTCAAGTTGTTTTCTCTCACTGTACTGTACACAAAACAGTTTTGAAAAAGCTACCTGTGGATTGATTTAGAATTTATCCTTTGTGCTCTACAAAAAGTTATTTTTACGCTTTAATGCAGTATTATACACAAACCTAAGGTAATTCAAAGTTACCTTGAGAGAGTTCTAAATGTAAGGAATTGGCACACTTGGTACTTTTTATTTAGCTTTTTTTTTTTTTCACATTTCCATTAACTTTCAGGACTGATTTCAAGATGGAACAGTGGACTTTTCATCTTATTTCTGCTCACCTTTCACACATCGTTAGGTACTGATGTATGAAGCAGAGAGCAAAACTGTAGTAGGTGTATACACACACACACACACACACACACACATATATATATATGTGCTTGAACTTCAGAGACTAATTTCATCAGTTATTCAGCAAATATATTCTGAATACCCACCATTGTCAGATGTCATAGGTACTTGAAATAGATACAAGAGCAAATAAAGTTCTTGTAATCTTTTATTAGTTTTATTTTATTTTAAATGTGTTTATTGAGATAAAGTTCACATGCCATAATACTCAGTTTTCCAGTGTGTAATTCAGTGATTTTTAGTGTGTTCAGAGTGTTGTGCAAACATCGCCACTCTCTAGTTCCAGAACGCCGTTATCACACGCAAAACGCATCGCTGTCTGTCAGCAGTCTCTGTCCCTGCCTCCTTCCCTCAGCTCCCGCTAACCACTAATCTGTCTTCTGCCTCTCTGGATTTGCCTGTGCCCGACCTTCAGTATCCACGAAACTGTACAATGTGTGGCCTTTTGTGTTTGGTTTCCATCATTTAGCATCATGTTTTTCAGCTTCCTCCATGTTTGTAGCATGAATCGGAACTTTATTCTTTTTTTTATTTTTTTTTTTCAGAAATAAGGAAGGCCGTTGGAGGAGCAGGTAGGGAGTGGGAGGTTGGTTTAAGTCTGGTTTTGGATGTTAAATTAGTCATTCTATGAGCATTTCAGCAAAGGTGCCAAGGAGGCAATTGGACCTACCAGTCGGGAGTTCATGACAGAGGTCTGGACTGGAGATAGGAATTGAGGCATCATTGGCATATAGATGATATGTGAAGCTGCCAGGTTAAATGATATCTTCCATGGCATGTATGTAAAGCAGAGAAAGGGTTCAGAGGGTTGAGCTCTGGGGTCTTCAAGTGATATAAAGTCAGGAAAATAAGGGGGAATGAGCCAGAACAATGGAGAAGGACTGAGCAGTAAGAAGGGAAATGATGATGATATGGTCCTGGAAGCTAAATGAAGGAATTGTTTCCAGAAAAGAATGGTTAATTGAGCCAGTTTGTGCTGCTGGATCCAATAAGATAGATAAGGATTAAAAAAAAAAAAAGATAAGGATTGAGAATTTTACAAGGGTGGCTTCCATACCACCATCGAAACCTGAAGGTGGGAGCCTCACAACTGTGTGTGTTCCTGTTAATTTCCATGGTCCTCAATCCCCCGCAGCTCTTACCGCTCTTCTCGAGTCCAGCTTGTCATTCTCATCCTGCTCAGTGTCTCATTCATGTCTGTCACCACAGGGAGTCCAGGGTCCTCAGTTAGCTACCCTACTCGGGCCCCCTCTCTCTAATACTGCTCTGTGCGTCTCCGTTTCCCTTGTCTCTCCAATGAATTTACCTGACTCATCATTGAGAATCCTTTATATCCTAGATGGCCTAACGGAATGTTCTTTTAACCTTCTTCCTAGAGCAGTTGGAACTAAAACCCATCTCACCTTTGAAAGCCTACTTCCCTGCTGCTGTTTTAAATGGTGGCTCTTTTCTGTCACATAGATGGCAATAAGTGTCTCTCTTGCCTCTTCCATTTTTTTTTTTGTCTTCTCCAGAAAAATTCCCACACCTTCAGATTATTCCATCTGTTATTATTTCTTGTTGTAGTTATTTACAGACCTGAGCATTGTTCCATTTCTTCCCCCCTAGCTGTGGATCATGCAATCTGTATTTGCTAATAATAATTTGTTTTCCCAATTTGGGCAAGCATCAGTATTTCAACCTGACTTCATTGTTTTTTTTTTTTTATAATAGCAAGGACAGTTTCTTGAGACCAGTTTTTTGAAACATTAGTAAATATGGAAGATGACAAATGCATTAGTTAAGCTCCTGCTGTACTGGCCTGATCTTTTAAAAAAAAAAAAAAAGTGTGAATTTTAAGTGATTTATATAGTTGAAAAGAGAACTTAATGTATGTGTCAGATATGCTGATCAAATGATAAAGTAGAGGAAAATCGAGCCTCACCCTTTTATGCAGGCAGTGAGAGGAGAGGGACATTGCAGTTTTTAGAGGCAGATGGAATTTGAACAACTAATAAATCAGGTTTTGAAACATTGAGGAACAACTTATTTCAATGCATATGGTGTTGGATCTTAGACAAGATAGTACTGGGAGTAAAAATAGATTAAGCAGCATCAGAAGTCCATTGTACCTAAGTATCATCTGCATAACAATATTTAAATACATTTCATGGCACCAAACTCAGAAATTTAATAAATAAATAATTATAGTGCGCCAAGAGGCGCCTTCAAGATCTCCATGGAGTTATACATGAAAGAGATCAGAGTGAAATTGTATTACCACACACATTCTCTGATCATTCTAATATTTCCGTCCCCATTGTGTTTTAAGAAGATCAGAAGGCTATAATCACTTTATAGATTTCTCATAAAAAGCATTAACAGAAGAAATGCAAATGATCATAATGGACAAATTTGCATCAGTGCGTGTGAGCCTGCTTCATGCTTGGAATGTAGCTGCACAGCTTCTCTTTGTTCACAGAATGATAGAAAATGAACCACGTCAGAAAACTACATGCAGCTTCAGTATAAAAATAGATTTTAGAAAAGCAAACTAGTGTGGCTCTGAAGTTTTAATTTATTAATTTGCCAAATAAGAATGTAGAGGGACAAGCAAAAATTTATGATTTTAAGAAATTAAGTCATCTTTTATTGACTTTTTATGTTATAAATGAAGTAAGGAAGTTTTCTTTTGGTTTATTTTTATAAGGCATTTTTAGTAGAAGATGCTTAAAGTTTCTATAGCAGAATGTTCCTTGGAGTTTGTTTTAAACTAGATTCTGGGTCTTGAATATCGAACACTTTAATCTGAGACTGTTTTTTGGTTGGGTAAATTGAGGAAAAAGACAGAAATTCTCATATTCCTCACAGTTCTCTAGGTTAACAATATGCTTGATTGTGTCATTTGAGTTTGACTTTCTCAAAATGGTGTTATATTATTGTGTTCATCAGTTATTGAACACTTAGCTAGGAGATAAAAAGACCCTGCCTTTTTTTTAAATTTAAATTTATTTACTTTAATTGGAGGCTAATTACTTTACAATATTGTATTGGTTTTGCCATACATCAACATGAATCCGCCAAAGGTGTACAGGTGTTCCCCTGCCTTTAAGATGGTCACAGTTCCTGGGAAGAGAGTGTGCAACACATTTAACTGAAAAATGCAATGAAATTAAAGATGACATAAAATAGTAAAATATGAGATCCATAAGATTAGCTTGGCAGAACAATTATTTGTTCTGGGCCCTGAATTATAAAACTTTTCTCTAAATATGATAAACTTGCAACAAACTTGTATCCAATTATGATATTTTTACTTTCAGCCTGCCTTACGGTTTGGAGGGATACTATAAGCGTATGTTAAGTCAGCTTACTTTTGAGTCCATTGAATGCCACCACTGAAGCAACTCTTGTTAAATGTAATGCTTCTGATGTTGTCCATTGACTGTCATGCTGTCAAGCCTTCTACTTTGCCTAAACCGTGGCTTCCTGAGTGTGTTCTATTTGCCAGGCCACTACTCAGTAAAAGAGACCTAAAATGACTAAAGGCAGGTGTTTGCCTTGAGGGAGTCCCCTGTAATAAAAGAGCAATCAGTAGTGTAGATGCAGTGAAGGAGCAAGGTCAAACAAGAACTGTGGCAAGGTCTCGTGGCTTTGTGTAAGTACTTTGGAGTTGGAGAATACTATCCACGGTTTTGACTTGAGTAGTTAAACTTTGTTACTATTCTTCGTTTGCAATGATGAATATATATGTAATGTTCAGCCATGATGAAACTGGATTCATAGAGGGTGTTTACTAACTCTGCTGGATTGAGGGAAAATGAATACATGTTTTTTGTCTTAAATCATCCTTGAGTTATGATAGAGTTATGTCCCTGTAAGTCCGTCGTAAGTTGAAAATACTCGAAGTCAAAAATGAACTTAATACACCTCACTTACAGAATGTCATGACTTTACGCTGCCTACCTTAAGTGTGCTCAGAACACTTACCTGAGCTGGCAGTGGGCAAAATCATCTAACGCAAAGCCTACGTAACGAGTGTTGAATATCTCATGCAGCTTATCAAATAGTGTACTGACGTGAGATACAGAATGGTTGCCTGGGTACAGAATGGTTGTTCACCTTGTGGTCCTGTGGTGAGTGGGGGCTTACATTCACTGCTGCTGTCGGGCATCCTAAGGGAGCATTGTATTGCATATCACCAGCTCAGGAGAAGAAACTAGGGCTTCTCTCCCTGTCCCACCACCAAAGAGCTGATTATTCAGCATTTTCTAACGTATCAGTGGTTATAGTCAGTAAAGACTATATACTATTTTGCTGTCTTCTATTTTATACTGTATAACATTTTATATATTAATACTATTTACTAATTTATAGTGTGTAGTATTTTGTGTGTGTGTGGGCTTAGTCGCTCAGTCGTGTCTGACTCTTTGTGACCCCATGGACAGTATGTAGCCTGCCAGGCTCCTCTGTCCATGGGATTCTCCACGCAGGAATGCTGGAGTGCGTTGCCATGCCTTCCTCCAGGGCATCTTCCCCACCCATGGCTCGAACCCAGGTCTCTTGTATTGCAGTCAAATTCTTTACCGTCTGAGCCACCAGGGAAGCCCTTAGTATTTTATAGTACCTGTAAAATGAGAGGTTCAAATGCTGCTTCATTGCTCTGTCCCTTTAGAATTCAAAAAAAAAAAAAAAAAAGCACACTTTGTTTTTATATTGCTTTATGATCATTTGCTCTTTAATATGAGCGATATTCCTTTTTATTCTTGATATGACTCACCATAACTAGATATAATTAGACATATATTTAGCTTCATGTTTATAATCTATATGACTGTGGCATATAGTGGTAAACTTTCGGGAAGTTGACTGCTACACAATTCTTGGTGATGGTCTTTGACTTAATAATATTTATAGGTTTAATCTCAGTGCATTTTTATGAAATCCCAGAATTTCACCGTTTAAATTGATTCTGACTTCCCAATCATTGCTTTAAATCTCTTTTATGCTACCTCGACAAATGTATATCTGGCTTGTCTCAGGAAAAACAAAAATAAAGATCTTACATTACAAGGGGAAAATCTCTCTCCTAAAACAGGCATTACTTTTTTATGCTCTACTTATCCTTGGTAAAATTTTCCTTTTATAAAGCCCAATCTGCCTTTTTGAAGCTTCTAACCTATTTGTCCTAATACTGTCTCTAAGACCACAGAATGTAATTTTTTTTCCTCTTTTTCATCGTGTAGCACTTAACAGATCTGAAGAGAACATTCATACTCCTCCCCACTCTCCCATTCCTCTAACCTAGACATCTCCCATTTCTTCTACCCACCTCCCCATTTTAAAAAAATTACTAAGAATAAAACTATGACTTAAACCCGCTTACCTCTGAGGATCTGACTCTTAAAGCTTCTTCATAGTGAGGATTAGCAAAACACAACCAATTCCATGTTACAATAGCTATTACTTACACGGTGCTGTATAAAATTTTAGAAAGAGGTTCACATACTTAATTTTTCTTGTTTTTTATCATAAATCCTTGAGGGAAAAAGGTGTATTTTTATACTGTTTATAGATAAAATACTGTTTATAGATACAATAAATGGAGATTGGAAAAGTTGAAATGCCTTGACCAAGGATAGACACATAGAGAGGAAGTAGTGAAGTTGGGATTTGAATCCAAATCTGACTCCAGAAACTTCTTTTCTGTTTACACCTGAGGCCTCTGGTCTAAGGGTGCCTGTGCAGCCCTGGCATTGCTTGTTAAGGTTTTGTCTTCATGTATACGTGCATTTTTTTCTGAGAAAAAGATCCATAGAAGGTCAGATTCTGAAAAGCTTTTCTAACTTCAACAAGGTGAAATATTTTCGTGTTGCCTGCCTCTCTGAAAGTGTGTGCATGCATGCTAAGTCACTTTAGTCATGTCCAACTCTGTGTAATCTTATGGACTGTGTAGCCTGCCAGGCTTGTCTGTCTTTCAGATTCTCTGGGCAAGAATACTGGGCTGGTTGCCTTGCCTTCCTTCAGGGGATCTTCCTGACCCAGGTATTGAACCTGTGTCTCTTTATGTCTCCAGCACTGGCAGACGGGTTCTTTCCTACCAACACCACCTGGGAAGCCCTCTCTGAAAGTTTACTCATCCAGAAATGATTTACAGATAGAATCTTCAGTAAATAAAAGATGTGGCTTTATTACTTCCCTTCTTTTAGAGATACAGCTTTCATTGAGATTCATGTCATCGAGTAAAGATCCTTCCCTTTGGCTGAATCACTGGGCTGTATTATGTGAATATGTATGTAATAAACATCATACATGGGCTTCCCTGGTGGCTCATTGGTGAAAAATCCTGCCTGCAATGCAGGAGATGCAGGTTCAGTCCCTGCATTGGGACGATCCCCTGGAGGAGAAAGTAGCAACCCACTCCAGCATTCTTGCTGGGATAATTCCATGGACAGAGGAGCCTGGTAAGCTATGGTCCATAGGGTTGCAAAGCGTAGGACACAACTGAGCGCACACGCACACACGCGCGCACACACACACACACACACACACCCCTCTTACCCTTTTTCACTTTTTAGATCTAACCAGATCTCTCTCCCCCTCAACCTTTCTCTCTTTCTCTCTTCCTCTCACACACATGCACATTTTGTATTCTCTTATTACACTTTCCATGTGTTCCAAATTTTAAAATTTAGAAATAATTTATTGTTAGTTTTGTAAACAATAAGAAAATAAATTTTGAAAAAATGTGGTTTATGGAACTTGTCTTATTACTTTATTGCCACACCTCATTAAATAATATTGAACTTCTGTCAGAGTTTAATGTGTGCTATCAATTCACTTTGGTTATTTTGAGTGGGGCTGTGTTTTCATTTATGTAATAAACTAAAAAGTATTCTAGGATTCTGAGGTATTAACAGTAGGTTGGGAGAACTGTGAAATGCTTAGAAGGGGTTAGATTGGGTATAGATGTAGGAACATTTGTTTTTTGGGGAAAAAAAAGATGAAGGATGTCCAGGATGTTTATTTTCTTGGTAAGATGAAAAAGCAAGGTCATCCAGTAAGAGTGAGGGAGAAAGTGGTATAGTTGGGATGCTTGAGAGTGGGGAAGGGTTGATACGATTGTTGTGAAGAAGAGATGAATTATCCAGAAAAATGTGGTTTACTTGCTATGCAGTGTTGAAGGACCCATTTTTGTTAGCCAGTATACTTTGTGCGGTGTCTGTTTCTGGCACTGGCTGATAAAACACAGAGATGGCAGGTAATCGGGCTCCTCCATGGCTGTCTTTCATCAGGTCTGATGTATGAAGAGACAGAAGGTTCAGTGATGGTGTTAGCAGAAGTGGGCCTTGCACTATGCAGCTTGAAATCTTGGATGAATAAGGAGAACAATAAAAAGATCACTTTATTATTTTTTAAAATAAAAAAAATGGTAATGAAATGGGAGAAAGATAAAGGAAGTATTGATGGGAAGTTGTGATGGAGGTAAAAAAGATTGGGTGAGAAGAGTAGAGTTCATAGTTAGATGGTAAGACTGAGCAGGGACTGAGGGGGTGGGCAACTGTTGCAGGTGGGGTTATCCAGAAGCAGATATGGAAAGAGTCAAAGGTGCAAGATACCTGATGGGAGTCATCACCTATGAAAGAGTCCAGGGAGGAATTAGGATTTAGTAGAGAGAAAAGTGAAATTGGAGACAGCTTCTTGAGAGCCTCTGCCAGCACAGCAGGGATCAACTGGGTGGATCTTGCCCATCAGAATTGTCTTGCATTGATGTGAAATATCCAGGACTTTATTTATACTTATTCACTGGCTGTGGGCCTCCAGAGGAGGGGCTCTGAAATGGCAGACCCCGAGGTGGCTGGCACCTGGAGCCTGTCTGCTGGAGGGTTCATATCTGTGTCCTATGTGGGGCCTGAGGTTGAACAGAGGAAGTCATTGGAGGTGACAGTGTCACAGCTCTCAGTAGCCTTTGTGTTTGATGGGCCAAGCGCGTAAATCTTGACATCATCCTAGATACTGGGGGACCCTGAGGTAAGAAGGAGATTATGGAGCAGAAATCAAACTCTTAAGTGGTAGGGAAACAAGATAGGTAGGGTGACCCAGCACAGTGACATGGGACCTAGAGCCTCAGAATTTTTAAGAAGTTATTTTTCAGATGCTGAAGGTGCAGTGGTCTGGAAGCTGCTTTGGGACACCATGCAGGCTACCCCATCTATCCTCCTGCCTCTGAAGGAGGAAATAACCAGTGCTTCAGAGGCCTGTGCAGAGATGGTGTTCACAGGAGAAAACCAGGGATAACAGAAGTTTTGGAGATTGGAGGAAAGGAGGATCTGAATCTGGAGCAGAGAAATTTGGAGTATTAGAAGGAAGGGAGTAGCGTGGTAACAGATGGTCGCGTCCAAGAGATTGATGACACAGGAATGAGAGATGCAGTAGGCTTTGGGCTAGTGGCCTGTGGTTTTGTCGCCTTTCTCTTGGTTGATGTTGGTCCCAGGAGCTGCAGATCCTGGGTACTGCTTGGCAGAGGGATTTAAAGGAGGCTTCAGTTTGCTTTGAAGAAGATAGGAGTGGCATTTTGAAGCAAGACTTAACATCTAGATAAAAATTAGGAAGTGGGTTGTGTTACAGGTTACTCTGAATTTTAAAACACAGGATCTATTTGCATTAAATCACATCACTCTCCTTCTCCAGATATTTCAACAGCTTCCCATTATGCTTAGGATTTAAAGCATCCTCTAACTTGACATGACCTGCTGCTATGTGATCTGGCTCTGCCTACCTCCGCCTCCGTTTCATGCTGCTTCTTCACTAGCCTGCTGACACTGGACTCAATGTTCTCTGTGCCCTGAATGTGCCGAGCTCTTGCCTCAGGGCCATCATACATGTTCTTCCCTTTTAGTTGAACACCCTTCCTGTATTCTTTATGGACCAACTTCCACTCAGCTTTCAGGCTTTGTATAAGTATCACTCTGTCTGACCTGGAAGTGAATTAGCTTCCAGTAGATACTAGAGAGATTATTGTTAAGTGTTAGAGAGGTATCATGGTCTCTCCTGTTAATTCTATTCCAGTCTCACAACATAGAAAACAATTTGTAATTACATATGTATTTGTGTGATAGCTTAATGTCTATCTCATAATCCTGTGCTCAACTCCATAAAAGCATAGCTGTATCTTTTTTGATCACTTTTTCCGCCCCGTACCTAGCACAACAGCTGGCATGTAGCAGGTTTTCTAATAATTGTTGAATAGTGAATGTTCGGTGCATCCCTACAGTATTATGCTATCTTTAAAATCATGTTCTTAAAAAATAATTAATGACTTGGGCAAATACTCAGGATAGACAGTTAGGAGGAGAAAGCTGGCTGGGACAAATATGTACATGGTTTCAGTACTTTATGCGTGTGCTTCAGTTGTGTGCTGGAGTGAGACATTTTAGTGGATTCTCTGTGTAGTGTCTTCCTCAGATTGATATCAACATGGCCAGGTTTCAGGAACTTCATTTTTCATAGGCTTGTAGTTGCTGGTATGTAGAATATGTCCTTTCTACTGACTAAATGTATTATTTAAATGAACTCATATTTTATTTGATTTTCATTTTGTATGCCCAGAATGGGCTTACTGGGAAGAAAATAGTTGAGTAAAGCCTTGAAAGGAGGTAAGGAAGTGAGTCATTTAATTCTAGCGTGTTACCAGGCGAAAGGAACAGGATGGATGGACAGAGGCCCTGAGGAAGACACACGCGTGGTGTATTCACGAAAGAGCAGGGCAGGACGTGTAACTGGAAGGGGTGGTAGGACTTGAGCCCAGAAGAGGGGCAGATAGTAGAGAATCTTCTAGTCATTGAAAGGAGTTGGGCTTTGACTTCAGGTGAGAGGAACGTTCACCCTAGAGAGGAAACATTCCGGACAAAGGAACGTACATTCTAGAGAGCAGAAGATTCTGAAGAGAGGGGTAACTGGGTTGGCCTTGTATTTTAACAGGATCACTCTGGCTTGAATGTTGAGAATCTCCTGAAAGGAGGCAAGGATGGAGGCACGGAGACCAATTATGAGACGAGTAATCAGGAGACAGATGGTGGTGGCTTAGTCTAAAGGAGTAGCAGTGATGAGGGTGGTGAGAAGTGCTGGGATTCTTTGTTTAGAAGGCTGAATGGCCGGGACTGGCTTGATGGATTGGATGAGAAGCATGACCGAGATAGAAGAGGCAGGATAACTCCAAGGTTAACATGAACAACCACAGGATGATGTTACTCTCACTGTTGCCGAGACCGTGTTTGGTACCTGTAATGTGGTTATGTGTGCTTAGTCATTGAGTCGTGTCTGACTCTTTGCGACCCTTTGGACTGCAGCCCACCATGCTCCTCTGTCCATGGGATTTTCCAGGCAAGAATATTGGCATGGTTACCTTGTCCTCTTCTAGGGGATCTTCCCGACCCAGCAATCGAAACTGCATCTTGTATATCTCCTGTGTTGGCAGGCAAGTTCTTTCCCATAGTGCCACCTGGGAAGCCCCGTGGTGGGTACTTTAATAAGTACTTGTTGAATGTGTTTGCATTTAACCCACCTCCCGTCTTTTTGTACTAATCTCTCTTTAGTTCTGTATTGCGAGAGTGGTGCTGGATCATCTTTAAAAAAAGTTCACACTGAAGCTATATTCATGGACCATCCATTTCCAGGGCTAAGTCATGCTATCTAGTATCTTCAGAGACTTTTTATTAGTTACCTCTGCCTCTTGGCTCCCTCCTGAGCTAAATTGACAAATCATTTTTTTGTGCGTTTTAATAAAAGACTTGTCAGTATCGTGCTGCTAAGTCATTTCAGTTGTGCCCAACTCTGTGCGACCCCATAGACGGCAGCCCACCAGGCTACCCCGTCCCTGGGATTCTCCAGGCAAGAACACTGGAGTGGGTTGTCATTTCCTTCTCCAATGCATAAAGTGAAAAGTGAAAGTGAAGTCGCTCAGTTTTATCCAACTATTAGCGATCCCATGGACTGCAGCCTACCAGGCTCCTCCATCCATTGGATTTTCCAGGCAAGAGTACTGGAGTGGAGCACCATTGCCGGTATCTTAGACTTTCGAAAAACAACATGTAAAAAGCAGATTCACCGATCTTTGAAGAACTACAAAAGTAAAATATATTTCCAAGAAGAGGTTGAAGCAATCATTTTATATGATGCATTTAGAAAATGTTGATAAGTAGCTCCTTTGTTCTGTGACTGAGTCACTATTTTTGATCCGTCAGATCAAAATTTATTGAGTACCAATATTCAGTTCAGTTCAGTCACTCAGTCGTGTCTGACTCTTTGCAACCCCATGAATTGCAGCACGCCAGGCCTCCCTGTCCATCACCAACTCCCGGAGTTCACCCAGACTCACGTCCATCGAGTCAGTGATGCCATCCAGCCATTTCATCCTCTGTCGTCCCCTTCTCCTCCTGCCCCCAATCCCTCCCAGCATCAGAGTCTTTTCCAATGAGTCAACTCTTCGCCTGAGGTGGCCAAAGTACTAGAGTTTCAGCTTTAGCATCATTCCTTCCAAAGAAATCCCAGGGCTGATCTCCTTCAGAATGGACTGCAGTCCAAGGGACTCTCAAGAGTCTTCTCCAACACCACAGTTCAAAAGCATCAATTCTTTGGCTCTCAGCCTTCTTCACAGTCCAACTGTCACATCCATACATGACCACAGGAAAAACCATAGCCTTGACTAGACGAACCTTTGTTGGCAAAATAATGTCTCTGCTTTTGAATATGCTACCTAGTTTGGTCATAACTTTCCTTCCAAAGAGTAAGCGTCTTTTAATTAGGAGTCCTGTATTATGTGTTATCTTTGCTAATCTATTTTCCAAATTATTAATATCAAGGCTACTTTGTAGAGGAACAATGTCATATTTTTTCTGTCAAACAGTTGAAATTTCATGTATCTTCCCTGCCTTCTGTAAGTTGGTTTCCAAGATCAACAGTGATAGGTGTATCATTTTGGAATGCTATTTTTCATTGTTTTCGTACAGTTTATAATACCTTTGTCTCTAACTTTTGGTGTGTTGTTTTTTATACCTCAATCGATATGAACTTCTTGGTGTCATGAACTGTGTCTTTTAGTTAGATTTATGTCTCTATGAGATCACTCCTAGGCACAAAACTGCTGAATTCCTGACTGTAGATTGAACTCAAATAGTATTTTCCTATTAAATGAGTTTCCATCAGAATTACTTTTTTGAAACCATTGATTATACTGGTTTGTTTAAAATTCTCATACCTGCTTTGGGGTAAATAATTGAGAAAGGCTTTAGGTTAAAATTGCACAGACATGCCATGAGTTTTGCCCATTTTATTTATCCACATTGGGGAATTCTTGTGATAATCAAGACAGAATCTAAGATGCTTCAGATAAAAAAGAAAGAGCATAAGATAATCATAATTAGATAGTATAAAAATGTCAGCCCCAAATGATACTAATTATTTTTTCCTGAAGCATAACTAATATCCCAAAGCAAAAGTACAGTTGATTTTCATTTAAAATCCCATTAGAATTATTACATATGGTGATTATAATAATTGGCATAAATATCTACTTGATGAAGGTATATATATGTTATACAGTGTCAAAAATGTAAATAAAACCATTGAGTAGGATATGTTATAAAGGAAATTTTAGATGGAGGATTTTCTCAAGAATACATTATGTGGTTCATTCTCCTTATTTTATTGATAAGACTCAGAGAGGTTAAGCAACTTACTGCCATATAATTACTTGATCTCAAACTTGGAAAGAGAACTTCATTCTCCTCATCTCATTTTATAATTTACTATATCAAATTCTGTCTTATTATATATTGTATCTTACTATATCAAGTTAATGATTACCTTTACAATGAGCTGTATTTATTGCTTATATTTTTTAATTTTTCTTAGAGTATTTGTAATCTTTATCTTCCGATAACTATGAAGATTAAAGACCAACAGCCAGTGGTAGGGATATCTGAACAGGCTCCAAAGGTGCTTGCACTGGAATAACTGAATTCAGAGGGGAAGTTATTTGTAGACAGTTCTGTGAAGAGTAAGTTCTCTGGAGACTTATCTTTATAGCAGTATGACTCGTACTTTCCCTTTACTTCCCAGGAAAAAAAAAATTTAATGTTGGATAAAACACTTAAAAGGTGTTAAGTTGCTTTGATGAGTTGGCAAGTGAGTTAGGATAATTGAAGCAAAAAACATAAAAGGAATGCAGAAAAATATTAAAGAAAGTACTACCAAGGTAATTTTCATCCTGAGGGTATTTGCCAAACCTGAGTGAACTTGCAAGACACAGAATAGAAGCAAAACCCAGAACCTGCCCAACCTGGGGGATCTAGTGGAACATACCCCCAGCCTCTACATAGAGTATATGGATCATCTAGACATACAGTCTATTTTCCATAATCTCTCCACCTCCCGTAAGGGACTCATAGGCCAAAGGGAGGGAAAATTGCTAAAAAAAAAAACAGCTTTATTGTTAAAATATACATCCTCTGGGGGATGTGAGAAAATTTCAGAGTGAGAAGTTAGTTTACAATGGGTTCCAGGTTGGTAGTACCCTTAAATAAACTAGTAGACACTATCACATGTTTTCTGGTAGAACATACCTTCTCACCAGGCCTCAAAGAATTGCTCAGTATAAATTTCTAAGGGAATGATCTTACGAAATATACATACAGAATACACATAGCATGAAAAGTTCCAGGAAGAAGATTCAGCTGGCGGGGAGTGTGGTGCAGGCCTGCCCTGGTGATGCAGTGGTTAAGAATCCTTTGCAATGCAAGGGAGGCAGGTTCGATCCCTAGTGGGAGAACTGAGATGCCACGTGCCGTGGGGCAACTAAGCATAAGCCTGAGCGCTGCAACTACGACTAGGCTCAGCCAAAAGTAAATAAGTAAATCTTGAAAAATAACAGATTTAAAAAGAAAATAAGATTCAGCTGAGGTGAGAGACAAAAGAATCAAATCAGCAAAGACTTCAGTATTGTAATTATGAGGCACTTCAGTTCAGTCGCTCAGTCATGTCTGACTCTTTGTGACTCCATGAATCTCAGCACGCCAGGCCTCCCTGTCCATCTCTAACTCCCAAGTTCACCCAAACTCATGTCCATTGAGTCGGTAATGCCATCCAGCCATCTCATCCTCTGTCGTCCCCTTCTCCTCCTGCCCCCAATCCCTCCCAGCATCAGAGTCTTTTCCAATGAGTCAACTCTTCGCATGAGGTGGCCAAAGTACTGGAGTTTCAGCTTTAGCATCATTCCTTCCAAGAAATCCCAGGGCTGATCTCCTTCAGAATGGACTGGTTGGATCTCCTTACAGTCCAAGGGACTCTCAAGAGTCTTCTCCAACGCCACAGTTCAAAAGCATCAATTCTTCGGCGCTCAGCTTTCTTCACAGTCCAACTCTCACATCCATAAATGACCACAGGAAAAACCATAGCCTTGACTAGACGGACCTTTGTTGGCAAAGTAATGTCTCTGCTTTTGACTATGCTATCTAGGTTGGTCATAACTTTCCTTCCAAGGAGTAAGCGTCTTTTAATTTCATGGCTGCAATCACCATCTGCAGTGATTTTGGAGCCCCCAAAAATAAAGTCTGACACTGTTTCCACTGTTTCCCCATCTATTTCCCATGAAGTGATGGGACCAGATGCCAGGAGGCACTTAATACAGGCTTATATCACAATGTTGTTTTAATTTATAACCTTTTGCCATAATGGGCTTCTACCTTTCAGATCTTTTCCTTGCCTCATTCCAGTATCTGTACATTTTTAATAGCTGCATCATATTCTAGTAGTAGATATAGTTAATATCTATAAATCTATCTATATCTATAAATGTTTATATCAGTTACATGCATATTTGTGTGTATGTTTGTCATTGGTTCTCTATTCTGCATTTTAAGTCATTTTTTTTGAAGTTTAATATAGTGTTTTGTGATAAACATCTTTGTTAGTCAAATCTGAAATTAATCATGATTTTTTTTTTATGGAACCTAGGTGGAAATTCCTAGAAATTTTGGGGGTTTAGTAGTATAAACTGTTAACATTTAGGGTTATGTGTTTTTCAACAATCATGACCGATCAAATGAAAAATTTAAATTTGAGAATAAGTACAAGATATAATTTTGCCAGAAAAATGGAGCAAACATGAGTATAAAAATTCACTACAAATTTATTCTTTTTTGGTAGGTCGCTGACATTGAACTTGCTGCATTTAATGCAGGACAGAGGTTAAGATTTCAAACATAATAGGCTCATTAAAAAAAAAAATGATTGTCATTATTTCAATTGTAGATGAATGAGAATAATGTATTTTTTAAAAATAATATTGTATTCCAGTAGAGTATAAAACATGTATTGGTCATTGAGAGCTGCAAGGAATGGAGAGTCTAAATAGGTTGTAAAACACTGATTATTTTTATCAATTATTGGTTGAGCATCGGGTATGCATGATCCTATATTGTACTCTACATAACAATAGACAAACAAAATGCCTCTGCCAGGTCTAGTTCTGAGTGTTGATCATGTCATGGTTCATGTTTAGCTGACTTGAAAGACCAGTTTTGTTCCATTGAGAATATTGCAAGAATTGTTGCTTAGGGGGCCTGGAAAGTTGACTACTGCTGATTAAACCTAAACAGTGACTGGTAAAGGTATTTCAAGCCACCTGTGCTTCAGTCATCCAGATGCTTCCAGCGATCCATGAAATAATGTTGTTTCTGTTTAGATTCCAGCCCTGATTGTCTTTGTCAGCGAGCTAAACGCTACCATGTTGTGCCACTTGTGTTTCGACTCTTAATTTGTATTTGAGGAGACCTTTATCTCTCTTACTTCTGATAGTCATTTTAGGGTTTTATACTTTATACCTGTCACATCAGGCCCTGCAAAATAATTCTCCTTTCAAACTTTGGGAGTGCTTAGACTTAATCATGTCTCTGAGTGTGAAGACAGTGACAGCATTTAACAATACCACTTCTTCCAAATGAACTGGTATATTTATGCGCTAATCATTTCCAGTGGCCTGGGCTCTATCGTAGACCATTTCACAGGCAAAATAAGATTGATGGGCCCAATCTGTTTTCAGCTTGGTGCTTATTCACACCATAAATCTACCACCCAGCTGGCAAGACATCATCAGAAGACTCGTGACTAGTCAAACATACGTGTTAGGTCAGCACTGCGATGGGCTCGTCTGATTAGAGATCTTCACTGCATTCTGTCATCTTTCATATCACTCCTGCTTTAGGTTAACAAGAACTACTGAGCAAATAGTAAAATCTTCTGCAATCTGAAACTTGAGTGAGGAGAGAAACCTTATTGTCTGTTTTAATCATGGCTGATGAACCAACACGGGAACAGTACAGGAAGCACAGATAGTTACCAAATTGTAACAATGCCTGAATGTTTGTGCCCTGCTTGTCACCTGTGACACATGGTAATGCTTTGTTAATGATGGAAACAGACAAGGCTGCCCCTACAGGGGGGCTTCCCAGGTGGCTTAGTGGTAAGGAGTCCACCTCCCAAACAGGAGACTAAGGACACACAAGTTCGATCCTTGCATCTGGAAGATCCCCTGGAGGAGGAAATGGCAACCCCCTCCAGTATTCTTGCCTGAAAAATCCCATGGACAGAGGATCCTGGTGGGCTATAGTTCATGGAGGCAAAAAGAATCTGACATGACCTAGTGACTTAAGTCAGAGAAGGCAATGGCACCCTACTCCAGTACTCTTGCCTGGAAAATCCCATGGACAGAGGAGCCTGGTAGGCTGCAGTCCATGGGGTTGCTAAGAGTTGGACACGACTGAGTGACGTCACGTTCTCTTTTCACTTTCCTGCATTGGAGAAGGAAATGGCAACCCACTCCAGTGTTCTTGCCTGGAGAATCCCGTGGATGGAGAAGCCTGGTGGGCTGCAGTCCATGGGGTCGCACAGAGTCGGACACGACTGCAACGACTTAACAGCAGCATCAGCAGTGACTTAACAGCCGCAGCCACTTCAGGAATTAGCAGATGGGGTCTAAGGCTAGTGGGAGAGGGTTTTTCTGGAGAGCAAAATACATTTCCTCTGAGTGCTGACCATTGCAGCACACAACTCAAACACACACACACACACACAAACACATACACATTCAGATTTTAAAATAATTATTTAGTTGCTTCAGGTGTAGAGTTAGGTTATTTATTTGACTTTTTTCTTGTTTCTTGAGGTGTGCCTATATTGCTATGAACTTTCCCCTTAGGACTGCTTTTACCGTGTCCCACAGGTTTTGGGTTGTTGTGTTTTCATTTTCATTCGTTTCTATGCAAATTTTGATTTCTTCTGTGATTTGTTGGTTATTCAGCAGTGTGTTGTTCGGCCTCCATATGTTGGAATTTTTAATAGTTTTTCTCCTGTAGTTGAGATCTAATCTTACTGTATTGTGGTCAGAAAAGATGCTTGAAATGATTTCTATTTTTTTGAATTTACCAAGGCTAGCTTTATGACCCAGGATGTGATCTATCCTGGAGAAGGTTCCATGTGCGCTTGAGAAAAAGGTGAAATTCATTGTTTTGGGATGAAATGTCCTATAGATATCAATTAGGTCTAACTGGTCTATTGTATCATTTAACGTTTGTGTTTCCTTGTTAATTTTCTGTTTAGTTGATCTATCTATAGGTGTGAGTGGGGTATTAAAGTCTCCCACTATTATTGTGTTATTGTTAATTTCTCCTTTCATACTTGTTAGCATTTGTCTTACATACTGTGGTGCTCCGTGTTGGGTGCATATGTATTTATAATTGTTATATCTTCTTCTTGGATTGATCCTTTGATCATTATGTAGTGACCATCTTTGTCTCTTTTCACAGCCTTTGTTTTAAAGTCTATTTTATCTGATATGAGTATTGCTACTCCTGCTTTCTTTTGGTCCCTATTTGCATGGAAAGTCTTTTTCCAGCCCTTCACTTTCAGTCTGTATGTGTCCCCTGTTTTGAGGTGGGTCTCTTGTAGACAACATATGTAGGGGTCTTGTTTTTGTATCCATTCAGCCAGTCTTTGTCTTTTGGTTGGGGCATTCAACCCATTTACATTTAAGGTAATTACTGATAAGTATGATCCCGTTGCCATTTACTTTATTGTTTTGGGTTCAAATTTGTACACCGTTTATGTGTTTCCTGTCTAGAGAATATCCTTTAGTATTTGTTGAAGAGCTGGTTTGGTGGTGCAGAATTCTCTCAGCTTTTGCTTGTCTGAAAAGCTTTTGATTTCTCCTTCATACTTGAATGAGATCCTTGCTGGGTACAATAATCTGGGCTGTAGGTTATTTTGTTTCATCATTTTAAGTATGTCTTGCCATTCCCTCCTGGCTTGAAGAGTTTCTATTGAAAGATCAGCTGTTATCCTTATGGGAATTCCCTTTGTGTTATTTGTTGTTTTTCCCTTGCTGCTTTTAATATTTGTTCTTTGTGTTTGATCTTTGTTAGTTTGATTAATATGTGTCTTGGGGTGTTTCGCCTTGGGTTTATCCTGTTTGGGACTCTCTGGGTTTCTTGGACTTGGGTGATTATTTCCTTCCCCATTTTAGGGAAGTTTTCAACTATTATCTCTTCAAGTATTTTCTGATGGTCTTTCTTTTTGTCTTCTTCTTCTGGAACCCCTATGATTCAAATGTTGTAGCATTTAATATTGTCCTGGAGGTCTCTGAGATTGTCCTCATTTCTTTTAATTCGTTTTTCTTTTTTCCTCTCTGATTCATGTATTTCTACCGTTCTATCTTCTAATTCACTAATCCTATCTTCTGCCTCTGTTATTCTACTATTTGTTGCCTCCAGAGTGTTTTTAATTTCATTTATTGCATTATTCATTATATATTGACTCTCTTTTATTTCTTCTAGGTCCTTGTTAAACCTTTCTTGCATCTTCTCAATCCTTGTCTTCAGGCTATTTATATGTGATTCCATTTTAATTTCAAGACTTTGGATCAATTTCACTATCATTATTTGGAATTCTTTATCAGGTAGATTCCCTATCTCTTCCTCTTTTGTTTGGTTTGGTGGGCATTTATCCTGTTCCTTTATCTGCTGGGTATTCCTCTGTCTCTTCATCTTGTTTAAATTGCTGAGTTTGGGGTGTCCTTTCTGTATTCTGGCAGTTTGTGGAGTTCTCTTTATTGTGGCGTTTCCTCGCTGTGTGGGTTTGTACAGGTGGCTTGTAAAGGAAGAAATGAAGAACCCCAGGGTTAGTAGAAGGAAAGAAATCTTAAAAATTAGAGCAGAAATAAATGCAAAAAAAACAAAAGAGACCATAGCAAAAATCAACAAAACCAAAAGCTGGTTCTTTGAAAGGATAAATAAAATTGACAAACCATTAGCCAGACTCATCAAGAAACAAAGGGAGAAAAATCAAATCAATAAAATTAGAAACGAAAATGGAGAGATCACAGCAGACAATACAGAAATACAAAGGATCATAGGAGACTACTATCAACAATTATATGCCAATAAAATGGACAACGTGGAAGAAATGGACAAATTCTTAGAAAAGTACAACTTTCCAAAACTGGACCAGGAAGAAATAGAAAATCTTAACAGATCCATCACAAGCACGGAAATTGAAACTGTAATCAGAACTCTTCCAGCAAACAAAAGCCCAGGTCCAGACGGCGTCACAGATGAATTCTACCAAAAATTTAGAGAAGAGCTAACACCTATCCTGCTCAAACTCTTCCAGAAAATTGCAGAGGAAGGTAAACTTCCAAACTCATTCTATGAGGCCACTATCACCCTAATACCAAAACCTGACAAAGATCCCACAAAAAAAGAAAACTACAGGCCAATATCACTGATGAACATAGATGCAAAAATCCTTAACAAAATTCTAGCAATCAGAATCCAACAACACATTAAAAAGATCATACACCATGACCAAGTGGGCATTATCCCAGGGATGCAAGGATTCTTCAATATCCGCAAATCAGTCAATGTAATACACCACATTAACAAATTGAAAAATAACCATATGATTATCTCAATAGATGCAGAGAAAGCCTTTGACAAAATTCAACACCCATTTGTGATAAAAACTCTCCAGAAAGCAGGAATAGAAGGAACATACCTCAACATAATAAAAGCTATATATGACAAACCCACAGCAAACATTATCCTCAATGGGGAAAAATTGAAAGCATTTCCTCTAAAGTCAGGAACAAGACAAGGGTGCCCACTTTCACCATTACTATTCAACAAAGTTTTGGGAGTTTTGGCCACAGCAATCAGAGCAGAAAAAGAAGTAAAAGGAATCCAAATTGGAAAAGAAGAAGTAAAACTCTCACTATTTGTAGATGACATGATCCTTTACATAGAAAACCCTAAAGACTCCACCAGAAAATTACTAGAACTAATCAATGACTATAGTAAAGTTGCAGGATATAAAATCAACACACAGAAATCCCTTGCATTCCTATACACTAATAATGAGAAAACAGAGAAATTAAGGAAACAATTCCATTCACCATTGCAACGGAAAGAATAAAATACTTAGGAATATATCTACCTAAAGAAACTAAAGACCTATATATAGAAAACTATAAAACACTGGTGAAAGAAATCAAAGAGGACACTAATAGATGGAGAAATATACCATGTTCATGGATTGGAAGAATCAATATAGTGAAAATGAGTATACTACCCAAAGCAATTTATAGATTCAATGCAATCCCTATCAAGCTACCAACAGTATTCTTCACAGAGTTAGAACAAATAATTTCACAATTTGTATGGAAATACAAAAAACCTCGAATAGCCAAAGCGATCTTGAGAAAGAAGAATGGAACTGGAGGAATCAACCTACCTGACTTCAGGCTCTACTACAAAGCCACAGTTATCAAGACAGTATGGTACTGGCACAAAGACAGAAATATAGATCAATGGAACAAAATAGAAAGCCCAGAGATAAATCCATGCACATATGGACACCTTATCTTTGACAAAGGAGGCAAGAATATACAATGGATTAAAGACAGTCTCTTTAACAAGTGGTGCTGGGAAATCTGGTCAACCACTTGTAAAAGAATGAAACTAGACCACTTACTAACACCATACACAAAAATAAACTCAAAATGGATTAAAGATCTCAACGTAAGACCAGAAACTATAAAACTCCTAGAGGAGAACATAGGCAAAACACTCTCTGACATACATCACAGCAGGATCCTCTATGACCCACCTCCCAGAATATTGGAAATAAAAGCAAAAATAAACAAATTGGACCTAATTAACCTTAAAAGCTTCTGCACATCAAAGGAAACTATTAGCAAGGTGAAAAGACAGCCTTCAGAATGGGAGAAAATAATAGCAAATGAAGCAACTGACAAACAACTAATCTCAAAAATATACAAGCAACTCCTACAGCTCAACTCCAGAAAAATAAATGACCCAATGAAAAAATGGGCCAAAGAACTAAATAGACATTTCTCCAAAGAAGACATACAGAGGGCTAACAAACACATAGAAAGATGCTCAACATCACTCATTATCAGAGAAATGCAAATCAAAACCACTGTTAGACACCATTTCACACTAGTCAGAATGGCTGCGATCCAATAGTCTATGAACAATAAATGCTGGAGAGGGTGTGGAGAAAAGGGAACCCTCTTACACTGTTGGTGGGAATGCAAAATAGTACAGCCACTATGGAGAACAGTGTGGAGATTCCTTAAAAAACTGGAAATAAAACTGCCTTATGATCCAGCAATCCCACTGCTGGGCATAGACACTGAGGAAACCAGAAGGGAAAGAGACACGTGTACCCCAATGTTCATCGCAGCACTGTTTATAATAGCCAGGACATGGAAGCAACCTAGATGTCCATCAGCAGATGAATGGATAAGAAAGCAGTGGTACATATACACAATGGAGTATTACTCAGCCATTAAAAAGAAAACATTTGAATCAGTTCTAATGAGGTGGATGAAACTGGAGCCTATTATACAGAGTGAAGTAAGCCAGAAGGAAAAACACCAATACAGTATAATAACGCATATATATGGAATTTAGAAAGATGGTAACAATAACCCTGTGTACAAGACAGCAAAAGAGACACTGATGTATAGAATAATCTTATGGACTCTATGGGAGAGGAAGAGGGTGGAAAGATTTGGGATAATGGCATTGAAACATGTAAATTATCATGTATGAAACGAGATGCCAGTCCAGGTTCGATGTACGATACTGGATGCTTGGGGCTAGTGCACTGGGACGACCCAGAGGGATGGTATTGGGAGGGAGGAGGGAGGAGGGTTCAGGATGGGGAACACATGTATACCAGTGGTGGATTCATTTTGATATTTGGCAAAACTAATACAATTATGTAAAGTTTAAAAATAAAATTTAAAAAAGATAATATTTAAAAATATTACATGAACATTAGGGCATAGACTTTTTGGAAAACAGTCTGCTAGTTTCTCAAAATGTTAAACATAGATTTACCATATGATCCAGTGGTTCAAATTCTAGGTATATACTGAAGAGGAAATGTATGTCCACAGAAGACTTATCCATGGGTGTTCATAGTGACATTGTTCATAATGGCCAGAAAAGTGGAACTACCCACATGTTTATCTTGGTAAATATATATGTGTGGTATATACCTACAATGGAATAAATAGTCAGCCATAAAATGAAATGAAGTGCTATACTCATAAATGGGCTTCCCCATTGGCTCAGCGGTAAAGAATCTGCCTGCAATGCAGGAGCCGCAGGAGATGCAGGTTCGACCCCTGGGTCAGGAAGATCCCCTGGATGAGGGCGTGGCAACCCACTCTAGTGTTTCTTGTCTGGAGAATCCCATGGACAGAGGAGCCTGGCGGGCTGTGGTCCATAGAGTTGTAGATTCAGACACGCTGAAGCGACTTAGCACACATGACTGTTAAATTGTGCAGCGTGGACGAACTTTGAACACATTTTTCTAGGAAACCAGGGCCCCCAAAGGTAAGGTTGGAACTCCAGCTTACATACGCGAGAATCTCTGAGCTGGGTATACCTGACTAGCCACAAAAATATATATACTAGATGGAAGATAATTCAAACTAGAAGAACTGTTAAAGAGTGGAAAGAGAAAAAAAGAATCAATGCAGTCTCCTACTGTAGCCTTAAAATAAAGGGAGTTGGAAGATGATGTCACTAAGATAGGAATGCTCCTCACTGATGGTCAGTTAAAGTTCCCTTGTGCCTTATCGATCAACCATTAAAAAATCTGCATGCAGTGACTGTGGGTCCTTTGGTAATTGGCTCATACCTCACATTATGCTCTTCTTAGAGCACGCATCTCACACTCCATTCCAGAAGCAGTCAGGTCTGTTACTTTCTTTGACTTATGCTCATGAAGCGCTCCAGGTGAACACACTTTATAGATGGCTCAGGATGAGTTTAATAACCTTAAAAACTGTTGTTTCATTTCTCTCTGTTCCTTGTCATCCCAGCCTCCAAAACCTCTTCTCATTTATTGTTAGGAAGATAATTAAGGAACTGGTGTTGTTTTTTTTTTTTTTTTTCCCCTCCTGTTTTAAACTAGGAGACCACCCGCCCAAATAATAGATTATTATAAATTTCACTTGTTACTTAGGAGCAAGAGTGTATTCAGTTCTTGAACTACAAAATGTGATTTTTTACTTTCTAGTAAGAATCATTTCATGATCTTTAACTGAAAATCTAGGCGAGATTGTCTTAACTTGAAGCAACACTCAGATGACTTCCTTGCTTCCCAGCAGCCTGCTCCTGGTGAAGTTTCCAGAAAATAGGTTAATGCAGTGCACAGTACTGTATTGTTCTTTGTGCTTCAAAACACATACTGTTTATCCTCACAATAACCCATCATTGGGCAGTCCCTTATTTACATGGTTCTTTCCCTACATGATACCTTATATACCTAGTGAGTGACTCTAGGTAGAACCCAAAAGGACTTTGCTTTTCCCTCTCTCAGGGATCTGGTCCTTGGAATTTCCTTTCTTTCTTTCATTTCTCATTCTTACCCCTAGTCAGTGACAGCCCATGCTTCTGACAGGGAAGAATGGCATCCTGAGAGATGCCATATCATCCCTTTTTCATTATAAGCTTTGAGGACCACAGAAATCTACCAGCATCACTTGCTTTTCTCACAGGGTTTGCCATGTTCATATTAAATTATAGGTGGTTGGAAGTCAGAGAAGGGAGGATGTTTTTCATGAGTATTAGCCCAGAGTTTATCCTCAGCATTTTCAAGGATTACAGAGGGCAAGAGAAATGGAGACAAGGGTATGGTATGATTGAAATGTACTAACAGTGAAAGTTAAATATTACCAAAAAAAAAAAAAAATGTGAAATTAGAGATGTGTTAATTATCTGCTGCTGCTACTGCTGCTAAGTCGCTTCAGTCGTGTCCGACTCTGTGTGACCCCATAGATGGCAGCCCATCAGGCTCCCCCCACCCTGGGATTCTCCAGGCAAGAATACTGGAGTGGGTTGCCATTTCCTTCTAGATGGGGCAAATCCTTTCATGATGGACTATTATCGTATATGTTTTAAATATCTTATGGTGTTAAATGTATCTTAATAAAGATGAAAATAAAAAAGTATAGACAAGGTTTTAAGTTAAAAAATAAAAACCTTCATTTACATATTAGGACTGCTGATTTATTGTGAGACCTTTGAGACCCTTTCATCTTCCCCTTTTCATTTGTTGCTAAACTTAAAAATACACAAGACAATATATGGGCCTTAAATGAATAGACATGTAGAACTGACCTGTAGTAACAGTTAAAAAAAATAATAATAAAAAGCACCAACAGCAGCAAGGAAGGCTTATTGGAATTGTTTGCTTAAAAGGAGAAACATTTAAAAAACAAAATGAGCTTCTATCTGTGTTTAGGCATTAATACAAGCAGACTGTACAAGTTCCGTCCTCAAAGGTGTCAGCCCTTTCTTGTCTTTCTCCCTTCATGTCCCTGGGCCTCCAAGGAGCCATCAGGAGTAGTTTGAGTTTGGAGGGGTTATGATATCCTCTACTGGCTAGTCCAGAGAGAGGGGGGAAAAGTAGAATTCCAATTCTTGTTGTATCAGAAAGTGTTATTTCTGGCCTCAGTTGAACCATTAAATGCCTTTCCCCTGAAACATTTTCTGCCTGATGGTTTTATCCATAGAATGTTGTTTTTCTTAAGCTTCACTTGCATTTTTGATCAAGAGGTTTCTTTGTGCATTGCCTTGGATAACCAACTGTGATATTTATGGTGTTGATTACATGGAAAATGCATTTTGTGTGTCAAGCTACTGTAAGACCAGGGTTGTTTGTTGTTTAATCAGTTGTCAACTTGTGTCCAACTCTTTTGCAACCCCATGGACTGCACAAGGGCGTCCCAAGTGACTTAGTAAAGCATCCACCTACCCATGCAGGAGACAGAAGAGACAGGGATTTGATCCCTGCATCAGGAAGATCCCCTGGAGGAGAAATGGCAACCCACTCCAGTGTTCTCGCCTGGAAAATTCCGTGGACCGAGGAGCTTGGTGGGCTACAGTCCACGTTATCATTGTTGTTCAGTTGCCAGTTCGTGTCCACCTCTTTTGCAGGACCGTGGACTGCAGCCCACCAGGCTCCTTTGTCCAAGAGATTTCCCAGGCAAGAATACTGGAGTGGTTTGCCATTTCCTTCTCCAGGGCATTTTCTCAACCCAGGGATTGAACCCAAGTCAAAACCTGCATTGCAGGCAGGTTCTTTACCAGAGTCACCAAGGAAGTCCCTAAAGAAAAAAAATCAGGATTTGCTGTCCTGTGTCTCTCATCATCTACATCATTTGATTCAACCTGTGAGTTTCTTGGAACTATAAAATGTTAAGCACAGGGGACTTCCCTGGTGGTCCAGTGGTTACCAATCCACCTTGCAATGCAGGAAACGCAGGTTCAATCCCTGGTCGGGGAACTAAGATCCCATATGCCTGTGAGCAGCTGATCCCACGCACCACAACGAAAGATCCTGCATGACCTGAAGAAGGCCCCAACTTGCTGCAACTAAGATCTGACGCAGCCAACAAAGACCCTTTTAAAAAATATTTAAAATATTGTAGCATATATAGTTGGGAAAAAATTGTTTGAATTCTGGACTTTGCATGTGTGTGACCTTGAGCAAGACACATCTCCCAATCCCTTTGCTGCTGCTGCTTTGACACTTCAGTCGTGTCTGACTTTCTGCGACCCTCTGGACTGTACACCACCAAGCTCCTCTGTCCATGGGATTCTCCAGGCAAGAAAACTGGAGTGAGTTATCTTACAGGGATACTATTATTACCCCTCCCTTGACCTTATTCCTACACCCTGTGTAATACTTTGTACCTGTCTTAATTGTGAACCATGTAACATTACAACTAGCTAGGAATAAAATATAATTGAGCAATGAAATATAGGCAAGTCATTGACATAACTTATGGTGGAAATAACTAATTTATTTCTATTTTGTAGATTATCTTCTACAAAAAGTATTTTAAATGAATATAGTTTTGTAGCACTTTATTGAAACATGGATTCCTCACTGAGCATACTTCATGCAAAACACAACTGCTTGTTCTTGTGTGGTTTGTACATAGAATTCAGTCGGTCTGAAAGAAATATTCTTTATCATTTTCCATTTGCTTATTCATGTACTTTTTAATTGAAGTGTAGCTGGTTTACAATATTATGTTAGTTTCAGGCATAGTAGTAGTAATAGTTGCTCGGTTGTGTCCAACTCTTTGCTACCCCATGGACTATAGCCTGCCAGGCTCCTCTGTCCATGGGATTCTCCAGGCAAGAATACTGGAGTGGGAGATGTTTGGAGAGAGTAACATGGAAACTTACATTACCGTATATAAAATAAATAGCCAATGGGAATTTGCTCTATGTCTCAGGAAACTCAAACAGGGGCTCTGTATCAAACTAGAGGGGTAGGATGGGAGGGATGTTCAAAAAGGAGGGGATATATGTATACCTATGGCTGATTCATGTTGAGGTTTGATAGAAAACAACAAAATTCTGTAAAGCAATTATCCTTCAATAGAAAAATAAATAAAATTTAAAAAAAATAAATAAAGAATACTGGAGTTGGTTGCCATTCCCTTCTCCAGAGGATCTTCCTGACCCAGGAATTGAAGCCAGGTCTCCTGCATTGCAGGCAGATTCTTTACTGTTTGAACTATAGGGAAGACCAAATTTCAGGCATATAGCCAAGCAGCTCATTTATATACATATATATTTTTTGAGATTATTTTTCATTACAGGCTACTATGGGATATTGAATATAGTTTCCTGTGCTTATTCATGCGTTTATTTAATAAACATTTGCCAAGTGCCTATTATGTACCAGAAATTATTTTAGGAACAAAGGTTACATGTATGAACAATAGTCTGTAAAAAGTATTGTTGCTGATAATTATACACTAGGTAAGAGTTGAGTCTAAAAGATGATCCTTTCCTCCAAGTGGCTTATTGCCTGTATTTTCCTCCCAGACCCAAAAGCAGCAGAATATCATCACCAATCTTGATTTTCTTGACTTGTCCATAATGTAAGTCGTTTGAGGGTAAGGGTAAGTGTTTTATCTTTGTGTGCTTCTTAATCTAGCACTGAACATCAATCTCGTGTGCAGACCCTTGTTACAGGTTTGGTGGTGCTGGGAGCAGCAACAGCAGCATGAAGTCACAGAGGTAATTTGTGCTTTAAGAATAGGTACTTTCTAAAGGACTTAATCTTTTAAAAGCCCTCTTGTGACAGCTGTGAATTCAGAGAACTCTGAGACCATTCATCTGGCTCATAGAACCAATTTAAAACCCTATTTTTTAATGCAATCAGGAATTCCATATTTTTTGTACTGTATGCATTTTCATAATTCTTAGAAAGTATTTATGAAGCAAAATATTTGCTGTAAAAATGTTCCCCTTCCAGTCATAAAAAAGAATGAAGTAATGCCATTTGCAGCAACATGGATGCACCTAGAGATAAACATAGTAAGTGTAGTAGATCAGACAAAGACAAATATGTGATATCACTTATGTGTGGAATCTAGAAAAAAATGATACAGATGAACTTATTTGGCAAACAGAGACACTCACAGACACAGAAAACAAACTTTTGGTTACCATTCAGGATAGAGGGGTATCGGGGGCCGTGTTGGGAGAGGTAAATTAGGAGTTGGGATTAACATATACTTGTGTGTGTGCGTTCTCAGTTGTGTCCACCTCTTTTTGACCCCATGGAATTAGGAGTTGGGATTAACATATACTTCTGTGTGTGCGTTCTCCGTCGTGTCCACCTCTTTTTGACCCCATGGACTGTAGCCCTCCAGACTCCTTCGTCTATGGAATTTTCCAGGCAAGAATAGGGAGTGGGTTGCCATTTCTTATTCCGGAGGATCCTCCCGATCCAGGGAGTGAGCCTGCATCTCTTGCGTCTCCTGTGTTGGCAGGTGGATTATTTACCACCGCACCATCTGGGAAGCCCCAGCATATGCACACTACGTGTATAAATAGGCAAACACCAGGGACCCACTGTTGAGCACTGGGGGTGAGACTCAGTATCTTATAATAAACTATAATGGAAAACAATCCGAAAAAGCAACCCAGGGATCGAACCCAGGTCTCCCGCATTGCAGGTGGATTCTTTACCAGCTGAGCCATAAGGGAAGCCCGCAAAAGTGTGTGTATATGTATTTGTATAACTGAATCACTTTCCTGTACACTTGAAACTAACATAAGATTCTAAATTATATTTCAATTTTTTTTTTTTTAAGTTAACTTTCACTGTGGTTCTTTTGTATGTGGAAAGGCCAACTTTAAGTCCAGAACACATTAAAAATGTCAGGTGAGGCATACTGTTTGCTGTGGCTCAGCAAAAATGGCTATCTAATTCTATACTATTTTCGTCTAATCTCTTGGCACAGAGCATTTATCATTTTGACATCTATACATTTAATGTTGATTTTTAAAAAGTTATTTATTTGGTTGCACTGGGTCTTCCTGGCTGCATGAAGGCTTTCTCTTGCTGTGGTGAGCGGGGGCTACTCTTTTGCACAGGCTTCTCTCGTTGCAGTGCATGGGCTCCAGAGTGTTCGGGCTTCAGTGGTCACAGCCGGGGGCTCTGTAGCACAGGTGCAGTGGTCAGGTTGCTCAGGCTTCGTTGCTCCCAGGTGTGTGGTGTCTTCCTGGACTGGGGATTGAACTCATCCATAGTCCCTGCATTGACAGGTGGATTCTTATCCATTGTGCCACCAGAAAGTCCTAATACTGATTGTTTTTAGTTGAAAAATGAAGAGAAAGACTGGTTTTCTTCTGTCAGGCTGTAAGTATTCTTAGTAATCGTTTCAAACTTTCAGTGCAATGCTGTTGACTCCAAATAAAGACAAACATGTTTTTATTGATCTCACAAATGATACTGACTAGTACAGTATTGCCTAAAGGATCATGGATAATACTTTTTTAATTTGAACCTTTTGTCCTTTTAGTGTATGTTCCTGTGAGTGTGTGATCATTTAGATCCTTATCTGCTTAGTAATTCTAAAGGGAAAAGTAGATAATTGTTTGTTTGAGATGTACCAGCTGTCAGACACTGTACTGAATGCCCTGGAGTACGTTATCCTACTTCTTAAATCTCTGAAAAAGTTTATTGCAATCTTTGTTTTATAAATGTGAAAGCTGACACTCCGAAAATTTGAGTGTTCTTGTCACCCTTACACTAGTAGTAGGTAGATATCTGGAGTCTGACACAAATCTTTTTGCTTCTTCCCATTGTACCATAGTCCTCTCTGCAGGAACCTTTCTTTCCCTTTCTTTTTGAGATCTTGGTTTTCTATTTTATTAACATGACTATGTTTATTATAAACTACATCAAATTCTAGCTGAGAAGAAGTTTGGGAGCTAATGACTTATAAGTAGATGGATTCTTAAAGAAGGGCCTAGCTAAGAAGCTGTCATCCCGAAGTCACTGGGTGGCCCTGGCACCTTTTGCCGGTCAGCCACTGTCCTGCCTGTTAGGACCAAGATCTATGATGAGGACATCTCGCCCCCTTCATTCTGCAGAATATGTATTCTACTTGTAGTACGGTTGTCAGTTCCCCGGCCTCTGCAGCCATCCATCATCTCTCCGCGTTTTCCCTGGTGCCTGTCACCTGGCCTGTGACAGTGGGGATTACACTGTGAGCATAATGAATGACGGGGAAGGATATGCTCTGCCCTTCAACCCCTGTTTTTCTCAGGTTTGAGCAATGTGTTCCCCAAGCAAGTTCATGACAACGGCTCCCAGCTTGCTTGATGACCAGAAGGCATGTGAGGAGAGGTGGTAGGTTGTGTTTCTCGTTCAGAATATTGAAAGCTAAACGTCAGAGGCGAGAGACTCACAGACAACACGGTTCTTTGGCTATGGCCTTTACTTTTGGTTCTGATAGCTTTATTTTCAAGACTATTTTCACCAGGTTTGTGCTGTTTATTAGTAATTTAGTAAGCTCGATTTCTCCACTGTGAGTCTCAGTGAACTCCAGGAGTTGGTGATGGACAGGGAGGCCTGGTGTGCTGCGATTCATGGGGTCGTAAAGAGTCGGACACGACTGAGTGACTGATCTGATCTGATCTGAAGCTAGATTTGGACTCGTAGCCTGTAAAGAGGAAATCACATCAAATACAGTGTTAAGGCACTTGGTGATGAACCTGGAAAAGTCTACAGAAGACCTATAGATGAAATTTTGGTTGTCGGAGGAGGTGGGGGTGGGGGGGATTTTTCTGTTCTCTTTTTCTTTTCAATTCTGCCCAGTCTTTACTTTTTGATTAGTTTAACCCTACTGTGTGAATCAGGAATAGTCTTTATGTAACTAACAGGGATTTAGAGGAATTGAAGCAGTCGTCTCTTGATGTATTGTCCTCATGCCTAGTATTGTCACATGTATAGTCACAGTGAACTCTTCTTTGCACTGACATGTCCAGTGGCTCCAGTGCCTTGTTTTTGGTGTCGCATCTTTATGTGTGTTCCTCATATGATGGTCATCAACAAACGTTGATTAGGCACACCTACCTTATAGCACTTTGGGGATACAGAGAAGATTGCTGACATGTGTTATGTTCTTGGCAGTTTATGAAGGACTTGCACATAATACTTTCTCATCTAATTCTGATAACATACTACTAAGTTAGGGCATTGTTTCTCCTTCATTCATTCAACAAATATATTTTTTGTAGGTACTTTCTGGGATGTTAACATTCCACAAAGGGAGAAGGTGGCATTAGAATCGGAAAACAGATGACACTGACAAGAGGCTCACGTTAAGGTTACATGATCTGTTTTACAGAAAGTCACTGCTGGACTTCCATGGAGGTCCAGGGGTTAGACTCTGCGCTTCCAGTGCAGGGGGTGTGGGTTCCATCCCAGGTTGGGGAACTAAGATTCCACATGTCACAGAGTGCTGCCCCCCACCCCCCAGAAAAAGTCACACGGTAATCCAAGTCTGTGCCCCGACTAGTAATGCTGAAGAAGCTGAACGGTTCTATGAAGACCTACAAGACCTTTTAGAACTCACCCAAAAAAGATGTCTTTTTCATTATAGGGGACTGGAATGCAAAAGTAGGAAGTCAAAAAACACCTGAGGTAACAGGCAAATTTGGTCTTGATGCACTGGGATGACCCAGAGGGATGGTATGGGGAGGGAGGTGGGAGGGGTATTCAGGATGGGGAACATGTGTACACCTGTGGCGGATTCATGTTGATGTATGGCAAAACCAATACAATATTGTAAAGTAATTAGCCTCCAATTAAAATAAATAAATCTATATTAAAAAAAATTCTCCAAGCCAGGCTTCAGCAATACATGAACTGTGAACTTCCAGATGTTCAAGCTGGTTTTAGAAAAGGCAGAGGAACCAGAGATCAAATTGCCAACATCCGCTGGATCATTGAAAAAGCAAGAGAGTTCCAGAAAAACATCTATTTCTGCTTTATTGACTATGCCAAAGCCTTTAACTGTGTGGATCACAATAAACTAAAATTCTGAAAGAGATGGGAATACCAGACCACCTGACCTGCCTCTTGAGAGATCTGTATGCAGGTCAGGAAGCAACAGTTAGAACTAGACATGGAACAACAGATGGGTTCCAATTAGGAAAAGGATTATGTCAAGGCTGTATATTGTCACCCTGCTTATTTAACTTATATGCAGAGTACATCATGAGAAATGCTGGACTGGAGGAAGCACAAGCTGGCATCAAGATTGCCGGGAGAAATATCAATAACCTCAGATATGCAGATGACACCACCCTTATGGCAGAAAGTGAAGAGGAACTCAAAAGCCTCTTGATGAAAGTGAAAGGAGAGTGAAAAAGTTGGCTTAAAATTCAACATTCAGAAAACTAAGATCATGGCATTTGGTCCCATCACTTCATGGGAAATAGATGGGGAAACAGTGGCTGGCTATTTTTTTGGGCTCCAAAATCACTGCAGATGGTGATTGCAGCCATGAAATTAAAAGACGCTTGCTCCTTGGAAGGAAAGTTATGACCAACCTAAACAGCATATTCAAAAGCAGAGACATTAATTTGCCAACAAAGGTCCGTCTAGTCAAGGCTATGATTTTTCCAGTGGTCGTGTATGGATGTGAGAATTAGACTATAAAGAAAGCTGAGTGCCAGAGTATTGATGCTTTTGAACTGTGGTGTTGGAGAAGATTCTTGAGAGTCCCTTGGAGTACAAGGAGATCCACGCAGTCCATCCTGAGGGAAATCAGTCCTGAGTGTTCATTAGAAGGGCTGATGTTCAAGCTGAAACTCCAGTACTTTGGCCACTTCATGAGAAGAGCTGACTCATTTGAAAAGACCCTGATACTGGGAAAGATTTAGGGCAGGAGGAAAAGGGGACGACAGAGGATGAGATGGTTGGATGGCATCACCGACTCAACAGACATGAGTTTGAGTAAACTCCGGGAGTTGGTGATGGACAGGAAGGCCTGACGTGCTTTGGTCCATGGGGTTGCAAAGAGTTGGACATGACTGAGGGACTGAACTGAAGTGAATGGCATTGTGAACATCAGGAGAGGGGCATTTGACAGTTTGGGCTATACCTCCTGGGCCCTAAAGGAATGGTAGGAGACAAGCAGTCTCCCCAGATACAGCCCACTGTGGGCTGAGGCCTTGAGGTAGTCATCGTACAATGTGTTCAGTGTCCGTGAAGATGCTGGTTTGAAGCTGTGTTAATCAGGCCTGTGTGTAATTATTGAGTATCTAAAATCAGAAAGCTTCAGAGTTTTTAGAAACCGTTAGAGGTCATGCAGTCCACTCATATTTGTCCCTTTAAGATATGCTCATAACTCATATTGAGTAGATTAGTGCGTTATTTTCTGTAGATTTATTTGTTTCGTAGGAAGTCGTTTGAATCATTGATGTTGTTCCTAGAGTGCAGAATTTAACCTGGTTTCTTCTGCGCATGTGCACGTTTCCTTGGTGATTCAATTATGACTTGGTTTTATGATCTTGGGAAGTATTAATAAAGATATTTTTATTCTGTGGGTTTTTTTTTTTTTTTTTTGGTCTGTAACCAAATCATATGAAGTTTGGAGGAGGATTTTTATTATAGGACTAGTGTTTGTTGTAACGTTGATTCTCTCCTTTTGTTTCACTTTTAACCAAGCAAAATCATTGACTTAGCAGAGCAGTGATATCTCCAATGCAAATATAATAATGGATTTTTTTCCCAAATGAGAACAAAAAGCTCATGATTTTGAATCAAGAGCTGTACGTGTCATTGTATTTTCTGTATTTCTTAAGAAAAACCATTCTTTGATCCGTTGGTGGAAATAGCTGATTCAAATGGGATTTGTCTAAACTCTGATGCCTCTGGGAAGTCTTGATGATCCAGGCTTTAGATTTCTTAAGCTTCACATGTTTTTATCAGTCAATTTCTAAGATACCTCAGAGACCATTAAAACAGATAATAAATCAGGTGAGGTTTAGTTATGTTTGGTATCATGAAAAGAACTATAATTAAAAAGAAGCTGTTTAATTCAGAAAAAAAGAAATGCAATATTGTGTGTGTAGATTGTTAGGGTTTTGAAAAAGTCTATTAAATAGCAGCTACCTTCCCTATCTAGAGTTCTGATACTATTATGAAATAATATATGTAAGCAAATGGAAGGTGAAATACCACTTCCACTTTTCTACTGATAGAAGGCAGACTGGAAGTGTAAGCTAGTTTGAGAGCAAAATGAGTTTGCTTGCTGAACATCAGAATTAGACGAATTTGTTTGCTTAGAGAAGGTGCTGGACCACTTCATCCTTCTCTGACAAGGTAGGACCTTTTATTTGCTAAACTTAGTGAGACAATGCTGACCTTGTACAGGCATTCTGATTTCTGAAGTGAAATAAGAATGTTGCTAAGCTGTGCATGCCCAGCCTTTTCTTCTGTTTTACCAAAGGAGTTTACTCCCCCAGAGTGAATGAAAGATGGAGAGAGGCCAGAGATTACTTTAATTGAGCTTCATTTTAATGCAAAGAAACAGGAATAGTGATCTGGGGGACATTTCTCCCAGCACCCCTCGATGTACATTTGTCACACTGTAAACTCTGAAGTTAGGGTATATCTTCAATTAATGACGTCTTAATGGCTGTTAACTGGAAAATAGTCATAATGAGTTGTTTTTGCCTCAGTATGTGTGAGCTGAGTGGTTATTCTTCACATCTTAACCCTTCAGTGTTTCAGTCAGTGAACCTGTTAAGGAATATATGAGGAAAGAGTATGAAATTTGGTTGGTATAAGAACACCTTCTCTTTAAACCTTCTAATAGCATTAAGAACTTATCAACATTAAACCTTGCAGAATGGGTATCAGCAGTTTGAAGTAAAATACTGGATGTACTCAAATATTAATAAAGTCTTAAATTTATTTATAAATTATTTGACCTAGTTTTGTAATTTAAACTATAAAGAACCTTCAATAAGAAAAAGAAAATTCTATGTAATAAGGAAGCATTGTATACTTTAGTTAGCAGGATTTCTTTTTTCTTATTGTTGCTTCTAACAGTAGTGTATCTTAAAACTACTGGGGTTTTAGATTTGGTGAAATAGGCTTGGTTAGGTTCATATGGGCCTCTGCTCCAACCTTTGCAGCCTTACCTAGACCAGCCTGAGTGGTCCTCCTTCCTTCCTCTGAACTGTGCTGTCAAAGGTTGACACTGAAACAGTATTTCTTACTGTGCTTCCGTGTTCTCCAAAGTGAAAAATGCTAATCCATTGCTTATTTCACGAGGAAGACTGGATCAAGTCATTCATAATAATTTAGTAAATATTAAAGTCAGCTGTTTTCAAAGTTGATATTCCTTATGATAGTATAACATCCATCAGATAGGCTTTTTTTTTTTTTTCTAAGTTCCTATAAGCTAATCTCTTCTCTTTTGCTTTTTTTCTGAAAGGGGGTCCTGATGACAACTTAATTGAAGGTGGAGGAACAAAATTTGTTTGCAAACCTGGAGCCAGGAACATTACCGTCATATTCCATCCATTATTAAGGTAAGTCAAATCCTATGTACTTACTGAAGATCAATATTTTCATTATTTATGCTGATATACTGAATGCCAGTAGGTCTGTCAGCATTGAAACAAATCATAAAAAGACCTTGTTGCATTTTATAGGGCCTCACAATCAAAGTTTGTCAATAGAAAAATAATGTTAACCCTACTAAGTAGCTACTTAGTCTCGAGAGTAATACTTCATAAATACGTTTATTTGATTTTCTTTCTTTCCCATTTCCTGTCCCTCTCCTTTTTACCGTCCCTCTCTTTTCCTCCTTAACTGTTTCAGGATTGGCAAAACCCATGGAGAAATCTAACCTGTCACTTGTTTTTGTAAATAGGTTTTTATTGGCACAGTCATGCTTATCCATTTATGTATTTGCCCATGGCTGGGGCACTAGGTACAGAGTTGCATATTTAAAACAGAATCCATATGCCTCACAAAGCTTAAAATATTTTCTTACTGGCCCTTTACGGGAAACAATTGCAGACCCATGATCTGTCTCACTGATTTAAACTAATGACTCAGATATCCTTTGAGAATTAGCAGTTCTCTGAACAAATACGACTTACGAAAACTGAAAAGCATTATATCAATCAATATGGTTTTAAATATTGGAAGATAAAACTTGATGAGTAGAATGAAATCTATCACAATGCTCAGTTTATTGTGATAATGTGATTTAAGAAAATAAGAATCTGTGATACTTCCATTTAAAAAACTTATAAGAACTTCCCTTGGTGGTTCAGTGGATTCTGCACTTCCAATACAGTGGTTATAGGTTAAATCCCTGGTTGGGGAACTGAGATTCCACAATGCTGTGGGAAATATATAGTGTCAATTAATTTATATAATTCATTATATGCTGTGTGTGTGTATATATATAAATATATATATATACATATATATATTAAGTGCAACATTTAGAATTTCTAAATTAACTATCATATATATCAACTGACTTTAGTAATTAGTTTAGGACTTAACGCTTTTCCAATTACAATTGATTTCTACTTAGTCAGTGTTCCTAATTGTTAGGAAAATGAGAAGATAGCTTAATCATTATAGGCATCTTCTGACCTAGTTCAAACACCATAATTTACTGCTAAGTATACTGTTACTTCAATAAATGTAATCCTAATATTTACATTTGTTTTTAACAATGGAAGAAATCTTTGGGAAGTTTCATTAGCAGTATTGTCACTTTTCAAGAGTTTTTTTATTTTTCCCATAAACTTATTTTTTTCTTTTTAAACATGAAGTTAGAATAAAAAGTGTATATACTTATTTCACACTAAGTAATACATTTCTGGTAAAATATTGGTAGGGTTGAATGTATTCCTGACAATTCTTTTTTTTCTTACTATTTTATTTATGTTGCTTCACTAGAGAGTTGTTTTATAGCTTGATTATACTTTTACCAGTGTAATTCACTTGTTTAGTCTCTACTTTCATAAAGTAGTTTAATTGATTATTGATTAGAACTAGGGAGAATTTTGTTGCATAACGCAAATAGTTAATTATTTTTTCTCTGTGTAACTCTTAGTGGAAGTCACAAGACTGTTAAGTGGTCTACAAGCTGACTTAATTCCTTCCTAAGCAAATGATCATTATAGACTTTAAATTAGCCTTTGGGTCAGATTTTAACCTTGCTTCTCATGGTTCCATGGGCTTTTGGAACTTCAAATGACTAAGATCTTTTAGTGTTGGTTTTTTGTTTTTTTAATTTTTGCTTTTACACTTCAGCATTGGCTGATTACTGAATTTATTGTTCCTTCTAAAGTTTACAAGTTTATGAGAGTTCTCTGGTGGCCTAGTAGTGAGGATTATGGCTTCCACTGCTATGACTCAGGTTCAGTTCCTGGTCAGGGAGCTGAGATCTTGCAAGCCCTGCAGTGTGGCCAAAAAAATAAAGAAGTTTAAAATTTTAGTTTCAACAGTGAGAAGAATCAGTGTGCATCATCTTGCTAGTATATTTTACTTTGATAATTATCATAAATCATGTATCCTGTAGTCATTCATGTATTCATTTTTGTTGTTCAGTCACTAAGTGGTGTCTGATTCTTTGCTACCCTGTGGACTACAACACACCAGGCTTCCTCGTCCTTCACTATCTCTGGGAATTTGCTCAAATTCATGTCCGTTCAGTTGATCATGCCATCCAACCATTTCATCCTCTGCTGCCCCCTTCTCTTCTTGCCCTCAATCTTTCTTAGCATCAGGGTCTTTTCCAGTGAGTGGGCTCTTTGCATCAGGTGACCAAAGTATTGGAGCTTCAGTTTCAGCATCAGTCCTTCCAATGAATATTCAGGGTTGATTTCCTTTAGGATGGACTGGTTTGATCTCTGTGCTTTCCAAGGGACTCTGAAGAGTATTCTCCAGCAGCACAATGCTAAAGCATCAATTCTTTAGCATTCAGCCTTCTTTATGGTCCAACTCTCACGTCCATACATGACTGCTGGAAAAACCATAGCTTGAACTATACAGACCTTTGTAGGCAAACTGATGTCTCTGCTTTTTAATACACTGTCTAGATTTGCCATAGCTTTTCTTCCAAGAAGCAAGCATCTTAATTTTGGGGCTACAGTCAGTGTCTACAGTGATTTTGGAACCCAATAAAAGAAAATCTGTCAGTTTCTACTTTTTCCCTATTTGCCTCGAAGTGATGCCAGATGTGAAGTGGGACCGAATGCCATATTCTTAGTTTTTGAATATTGAGTTTTAATCCAGCTTTTTCACTCTCCTCTTTTACCCTCATCAAGAGGCTCTTTAGTTCTCTTTGCTCTCTGACATTAGAATGGTATCATCTGGATATCTCAGGTTGTTGATATTTCTCCCTGCAACCTTGATTCCAGCTTGCAAGTCATCTAGCCCGGTATTTAGCATGATGTACGCTGCATATAAGTTAAATAACAGGGTGACAGTATATAGCCTTGATGTACTCCTTTCCCAATTTGGACCTAGTCCATTGTTCCATGTCTAGTTCTGTTGCTTTTTGACCTGAATATAGTTTTTGCAGGAGACAGGTAAGATAGTCTCATATTCCCATCACTTTAAGAATTTTCCCACAGCTTTTTGTGATCCACACAGTCAAAGGCTTTAGTGCAGTCAATGAAGCAAAAGTAGATGTTTTTATGGAATTCTCTTACTTTTTCCGTGATCCAGTGGGTGTTGGCAATTTGATCTCTGGTTCCTCTGCCTTTTCTAAATCCAGCTTGAACATCTGGAAGTCCTCAGTTCACATACTGTTGATGCCTAGCTTGAAGGATTTTGACAACTATCTTGCTAGCATGTGAAATGAGGTAATTGTAACATAGTTTGAACATTCTATGGCATTGTCTTTCTTTGGGATTAGAATGAAAACTGACTTTTTCCAATCCTGTGGCCACTACTGAGTTTTCCAAATTTGCTGATATATTGAGTGCAGCACTTTAACAGCATCATCTTTTAGGATCTGAAGTAGCTCGATTGGAATTCCATCCCTTCCACTAGCTTTGTTTATAGGTTTGAATACTAAGGCCCACTTGACTTCATACTCCAGGGTGTCTGGCTCTAGGTGAGTGATCACACCGTGGTGGTTATCTGGGTCGTTAAGACCTTTTTGTATAGTTCTGTAGTTCTTCTTGCCACCTCTTCTTAATGTCTTCTGCTTCTTTTCGATCCTTGCTGTTTCTGTTCTTTATTTGCCCATGCTTGCATTACTCAGCCTAATAAGACATTGTGTGCAATTAAACCCTGAATGTAGGCTTTTAATGGTGAGAGGTCATATAATCAGTTTTTCTGCCTGTGGGTCTAAAATGAACAAAAGCATATTGAAATAAAAAGATTTCTAGCCATGCCTAGGTAGATTCTGAGATACTTTGACCAAAATATAAACCTAAAAACTAATAGGACTTATATCTGCCTCCCACCACCCCCTCTCCCAACCATTCCCACTGAGATATTTGTTATTTTTTGTTTCTCTGGAAACATTTAACCAGAATGGATGAATTCGCTCTAATAAACTGGTTTTATTTAAAGGCACTGAATTGGGGGAACGGAAGGAAGATACATTAATGTTGAGTGGCATGTTGCCCTTCTTTTGTCTAGGTCTGCCAAGCATTTATATTTTTTCTAAAATTTATATTTTTGAGTAATTACATTATGTTAATTATTAACCATCATGTAAATATTAATAAAATTTAAAGTAAAGTGAAGTCACTCAGTCACGCCAGACTCTGTGTGACCCCATGTACTGTAGCCTGCCAGGCTCCTCTGTCCATGGGATTTTCCCAGCAAGAATACTGGAGTGGGTTGCATTTCCATTACCAAAAAAGTGTGTATTTTATTGAGGTATTAACCACAGTTTGCTATAGAGTAATAAGTTTCAGTTATAATTAATATATAATCTAACTATTTCAGGAACTTTGAAATTACTTTGTGGCTGCTGTTTGGGAGGGGGTGGGGGAGGGAGTGAGAATTTATTTTTCCCTATCTATTTTTAAAATTTCTTATTATTCTTTATTCTCTAAAAGCAGATTATATTGTACCTGAGATTTGTTAGTGGGCTTCCCTGCTGGCTCAGTGTTAAAGAACCCGCCTACAACTGCAGGAGATGCAGGAGACTTGGGTTTAATTCCTGGATCCAGAAGATTCCCCTGGAGTAGGAAGTGGCAACTGGCTCCAGTATTCTTGCCTGGGAATTCACATGGACAGAGGAGCCTGGGGGGCTACAGTTCACAGGATCTCAAGAGTTGGACATGACTTAGTGACTAAGCAACAAGGACAAGGTCTGTTAGTGCAATTTTTTCTTATAGCAAAAAAAATGGGTGAAGATAGAGTTATTACTTGAAGAACTGACTGTAGCCATCGAACTGAAGTATTTAGAAAACAGTCTAAAGCTTTACCTCTCTGCTGCTGCTGCTAAGTCACTTCAGTCGTGTCCAACTCTGTGCAACCCCATAGACGGCAGCCCACCAAGCTCCCCCGTCCCTGGGATTCTCCAGGCAAGAACACTGGGGTGGGCTGCCTTTGCCTGTCTACTGCATGCATTTATTATTGCATGCATTCTGGAATAATTAGGCACATTAGTGTGGCTTGCTACTAATGTGTCTCTAATGAAAACAAAAATATGCATTTGATTTTTGTATTCACCATCTCATCTCTGTGTATAAGTTTTTGGTTTTAAAGGTGGAATCATCAAAGAAAGGTGGTGGATTTTAATGCTAGTGCATCATCATTTGAGAAACTGAAATTCCAAATGTTTAGAGCCAGTCAGACATGAGAACTCAGGAGTTCAAAGAAGTCTTCTCATTGTGTCCTCACATAGCCCCTTCCCCTTCTAACTAGGGCCCTGGTCCTGTTGTATTAGGGACTCACCCTTATGAAATCATCTTTTCTTATTTATCTACTGCAGAGAATATACATTAAATTTTGCCGTTAGAAGAAATTTGGGGACCTAATTTATTAACTGATTTATTTGGTCATTCTTTAAGCACTAAAGCCATTGTTTCAATGGAAAGGGGATTTGTATACTGCATGGTAGAGAGGACAGACCAATAAAAGTGGGTGTGGGGGAGTGGGTATGAGTGACCACTTTGTAGTCTTTGATATTGGTCAAATCACTGTGTGTCTTTGTTTTTCATATCTATAAAATAGAGGAGTTGGTTGGTCTGAATTTTGTTTTCTATCTTCCAAGTTTTGCGATTTTGTGATTGGGAAATGCTTTTTACAATATTTACAAAAATGTCCAATGGCCTGACATTTAAAATCTGAAAAGTCCAAATGACAATGCATTGTTTCTTTTGCTTATTTGCTTTAACTAGCCTTTAAAAGCCATTTGGCTCTTTAGGATAATGAGCACTTTGCATTTATGAAGTACCTTTCTTATGAGACAGTTGCAAGAACAGATGTTTGTAGTCTTGGGGTGACTTGGCAGAGGTAAGAGGCTCGAGACATAGTGGATGATGATGGTATTTAAAGTTGCAAAAATGTCACTGATGCTTCCTCTGTTGAACACAACTGGAATACTCAGTATCTGGGCTGTGAGCATTTTTCACTGTTTTTAGCCACATTTCATTAAATCAGGCAGCAATTAAACACTTCCTGGGTTGAACCAAAAATATTTATTAGTCAGTAAGGAGTAAGCTGGCATTTAGGTCAGTTAGGGGGATCCAACTTTTATGGCCACATGGGTTTTGCTGATAGTGTCTCTCTGGTTTTCTGTGTGCCTTTCTTTGGGCAAACAACAGTAGGAATGACAGGTAATTGTAATCATACCATCCAATCATTCTTGTCCATAATTATGGAGAAGAATAGCTTCTAAAAGTTAATCATGTCAGATGTATGATAGAAGCTGCCAGTTAGCAGCTGTATAGGGAACTGTTTCATAGCTTCAGAGAATGGCTATTAGTAAAAACTATTTTCTAAGACTTCATGTTACTGTGGTTTGAATATGCAGAAAGCCCTCTTTTTATGGGTGAAGCCATTAATATTCATCTGTTTGATACAGTAAAAGTCCTTTGTCCCTCCTAACACTTCTGTTTCCTGAAATGGAAAATAAATCTCTGATACTGGTCAATGTTGACAATACTATCCAAAGATAGTAAGCAAATGCTGTTATGCCATTAGCCTATCAAGATGTTCAGTTCAGTTCAGTCGCTTAGTCGTGTCCAGCTCTTTGCAACCCCATGGACTGCACCACACAAGGCTTCCCTGTCCATTGCCAACTCCTGGGGCTTGCTCAAACTCATGTCCATTGAGTCGGTGATGCCATCCAACCATCTCATCCTCTGCTGTCTCCTTCTCCTCCCACCTTCAATCTTTCCTAGTAACAGGGTCTTTTCTAGTAAGTCAGTTCTTTGAATCAGGTGGCCGAAGTATTGGAGCTTCAGCTTCAGCATCAGTCCTTCCAATGAGTGTGCAGGACTGATGTCTTTGAGGATTTACTGCCTTGATCTCCTTGCTGTCCAAGGGACTCTCAAGAGTCTTCTCCAACACCACAGTTCAAAAACATCAATTCTTTGGCACTCAGTTTTCTTTATGGTCAAACTCTGACATCCATATATTAATACTGAAAAACCATAGCTTTGACTAGACGGACCTTTGTCAGTATTCTCTCTGCTTTTTAATATGCTGTCTAGGTTTCTTCCAAGGAGCAAGCGTCTTTTAATTTCATGGCTGCAGTCACCATCTGCAGTGATTATGAAGGAGTTATTCTGTGTAACTTTCCATATATGAGAGTTTTTAAATAGTTGTGGCTGAACTATAAATTGTTGTTTTCTCTTGCAGAGGTAGTATGGTTCTGTGGGCAGCTTTGCAGAAGTTTTGTAGGTTTTTTGTGTGTGTTAGTTTTGTAATAAGCTTTGCCAACAAATCTAAGTCTTTTATAGAGAATAATTTGGGAGTAATCACTTAAAAATTATGAATTATGCAGATTATTGGTCTAAACCTGCTCTAGCTCAAAAGGTCTTTTCAACCTCTTCTGGTACTGACTTGCTTGTAAGTGATTTAATTTGGTAAGGCTGTTTTATATCTTCAGAACTCCAAGTCTGCTTTCTTATAACACCCTGGATTTTCGCCTTTTGTAATCTCTCTCCCAAACATTTTCTCAACATTACTTCCATAGTAAAGGGAGTAGTGGTTCACATGTATCTTCTGTGTGAATGGGATACCCAGTAAATATTTGTTTAAAGAATTAATAGGTGGAGAAGGAAATGGCAACCCACTCCTGTGTTCTTGCCTGGAGAATCCCAGGGATGGGAAAAAAAAAAAAAAAAGAATTAATAGGTAACTTATAGGAGTGCTTAGCAATTATTTGTTGATTTGAAGTGAATTTTTTTTATTAAATATGAATAAAAATATAAAGGGAAATGTTTTAGTAATGATATTGAAATAGATCAATCTTTCTTTTGTACCTAAAAATGGTGTGTATATTTCATATATATGTGTATTAAATATATATATATATGTGTGTGTCTGTGTATGTATATATATATATACACATATATATTTTAACATTGTTTTATCTCTATTGTAACTATAGAGTGTTTGTTAAAGGCTAAAATATCACAAAGTTAAAGTGAATTGGGAAATTTATTTTTTTAATATCATTGATCCTAAACTACTAATCTTTTAGACTCATGTTTTGTTTTTAATGGTTATATAATAGAAGCAGATCCTTTTTCTTTCACCTTTTCTTTCTTATTACTATATTGAAAGGTCATGGTTGCATTAAACAACTTTTTCCTTATTCTTTCATGAATTATGGAAACCCTTTTCAAGATTATAAAGCCTTTTCTAATAGAAGCAACCTTGCTTTAAAAGCTTTCTTATGTAGCTTCTGATTCTCTTAGGTTGTTTTCGTTGTTGTTATTTTTTACTTTATTTACAAGGGTTCCATAGCCCCTGGACTCTTTCTTTATACTAGATGGATAGTTACATAGATACATTGTGAGAGTGTGTGTGTGATTATTAGAGTAAGTGTGAATGTCTTAAACAGAAGTCATCCTTCTGTATTTCTTTCTCAATGTTTTTGTCTTGGAGAAATGCACAAAGCTTGGCCCACCATGTCAGTTTGATGTGTGCATTGGCATTTGGCAGAATATTATTCTGAGTCTTCACAGGTATATATTTTTATACAGATAACATGTTTGTTCTTAATGAGCTAAAGCTTATATAGACATTTTGAAAGATGCTGGTGATTAGACAGTCTAGCAAATAACATTGTAGATCATACATTATTCATGCATGGGAGGAAATGTGGCTACCCTGTTGCATTTTTATGAAACACAATGCTTTTTTCCCCCTGTCCTCAGAATTATGAAAAATATTGCTGTCTTTTCAGAGTGTCTGACCTGTGAAGGCCTGTGAAACACTTGAGTTGTGGTATATTTAGATTTCAAACCCCACATTTGAGTCACTGCTTTTGAAATTATGTAATATTATTTATATATATTGTATTTTTGAATTTATATAATAAATGTTAAATGCTTTTAATCTTCAAACTAAGTAACCTTTGGAGATTATAAAAAAGTCTTTTTGAAGCTTTTTTTTTTAAGTTTTGTATTTTCAAAATATGATAATGGTATATGGCTGAACACTGATTGCAACTAACTAGCAATTTTGTATTAATAAAGTGAATTGGTGAGTCAGTCAGGTTCCAGTCCACATGTCAGTGCACAATTCAGCAACAATGTCAAGAGAGGTCAGACAGGCCAGTCTAGTTAGCAGGAAAGTGTTGACTGGTCCTTATGAGAAACAGCAGGAAAAATCAAAAATGTTAGTGAAAAACAGAAGAGTTGCTACCTGATTTCAAATATATAAAATGCCACTTAAAAGAAATAAAGCAGTTTTGTGTTTTGTTGTCTCATAAATCTGGAGTGGAACTAGTTGGTTGGATGTGTAAGATTTGACTCTACATAGTGAGAATGAATGAATGAATGCTTTTTTCTAATGAACAAAGCAGTTCAAAAATAGGAAAATTTTCCTTGGAAGACGGTATCCTTCCTAGAGATGCTTAATCAAAAGATGAATTCCAGGTGCAGTTAACAAGGTGCAGAGTTGAGAGATCTACATTCTTTAAGTCTGTGATTGGAAGTCTTTCTAATATACTGTGCAGCTCCAGAACTCTGGTCGGAAGTGTTTATTCCAGTCTTGATCATTTGGGTTAATTTTTATACTTCAGTTTAGTGCTTATGATTATCATTGACCAAGTGAAGCTGTTACGGTTGACCAGGTCTGACTGGTCAAAGTCATTACGGCTTTGACTTTCTTCTTTCCAAAAAGGATAAGAGAGAAACTCAGATCCTGGCTGTACAGAGAGCAATTATTAGAGGAACTGCACCCTTCTCGGCAATGGAGTTCCTTTTACTCTCTCTCTTTTTTTTTCCTTCTCTGCTCCTGTTTTTGTACTTTTCTATTTTTCCCCCCCCCCGTGCCAGTAACTGGTGCGTGTGTTATAAGTTAACCCTTTTGGGGACTTGTAAGACAAAATGAAAGCGTACTTGTTTCTGCTGTAAAGCTAATATGGAACTAAAACTGTATTTTCAGATAAACCTAAAATCATCATGACTGCTGCCATGATTTTGACTTTAAGCTGATAGTTTAGTTGCAGATTTTCTTACTATCAATGAAGTTTTCTAATGATCAATTAACATTATTGGAAGCTTACATATACGAGACAGTAGAGGAGGTTCTTTCCAGTGCAAAATGTTTACCTAATTTGTGTGTTGCTTTTTATGTATTCTGAACATGTATTTGTCTTGGACTGCGGTAGCCAAAATATGCTTATTCAGCATTCAATGAAATACGTTTCCTTCCAGCCAGAAGCCCATTTACATCTGATTTTGAGACCTAAATTGATAATATAAGTTGGTATCAAAAATAGCATATGAATACCTAGAGGGAAAACATGGTCTTTCCCTTTAATAACTTATATTCCTTCGGGTGTTGACTATACACACTGTTTCTCAGTGTCATTTGGAAGATTATTTTACCATTTCCCCTTGCCTCTTCGAAAACACAGACCGCAGCCTCGTTCATTTGGTCTCTATTGCTCTTTCGCATACTTTGTCATTAGCAACTGTCTTACTTTCAGTAATTGTCATTTGAAAATTTAATCATTAATACTGCCTACTATTTTTTTTTAAATATGTTATACAGGAAATTAAATATATTCCATTCTGTGGCCAAGAAACCGTTTTAATTTTCCTTTTGTAGTAAAAAATAAAAAGCAACCTCCAGCTAAGCATGTGTTTTTTGAGATTTTGTTACTTAATAAATGAGAAAGGAGAGTTCCTTGATTCAAGCAAGAGAAGCAACAACAACCAGATTTAAAGAATTGACATGGAAGTGCCATTAAAGAAGATTGAATTTTTAATTACCTTAATTTCATGTTTTGAGTAAGAGCAGGGGTTTTGAACTTGGAAACGCTGGGTGTGTGCCTTCTTTTCTTTTTGCGATTGAAATAGAGACTGGAGTCTCTGATGTCCTTAAGTAGTTTTCAGCACTTGTGGGAGAATGCTAATGATTTGGTGATTGTTATCATTAAGCTCAGTGAGCATTCTTTTTTAAGATAATTTCATTTATTTATTTATGCCTGTGCTGGGTCTTCATTGTTGGATGCAGACTTTCTCTGCTTACAGCAAGCGGGGTCTGCTTTTACTGTGGTGCACAGGCTTCTTATGGTGGTGGCTTCTTTTGCTGTGGAGCACAGGCTCTGGGTGCACGGGCTTCAGTAGCTGCCGCATATGGGCTCAGTAGTTGTGACTTGTGGGTTTAGTTGCTCCGTGGCGTGTGGAATCTTCCCGGACCAAGGATGGAACCCATGACCCATTCACTGGCAGGCAGATTCCCATCTGCTTCGCCACCAGGAGCATTCTCAATGAGCATTCTTTAGAGCCTATTCTTGTAAGCTACCACGCTGTGCTGCTGCTGCTGCTAAGTCGCTTCAGTCGTGTCCGACTCTGTGCGACCCCATAGACGGCAGCCCACCAGGCTCCCCCATCCCTGGGATTCTCCAGGCACGAATAGGTACAAAAGTATTTAATGCATAGCAGGAAGAAAAAAGTGTAATGCTAGAAAGTTTGTAGGATATTGCTCTTAGTGAAAGAATACTCAAGTATTTTACATTGTTGGACTCTGAAAGTGACAGCTGCTCAGTCCAGTCCCAACTCCTTATAACAGGATTTCCCAGGCAAAATATTGCACTGGGTTGTTGCCGTTTCCTTCTCCAGGGGATCTTGCTAACCCTGGGATAGAACCCAGGTCTCCTGCATTGCAGACAAATCCTTTACCCTCTGAGCCACCAGGGAAGTAGTTGGACTCTATGAGTTCAAAATCTGTAAATATTTTGCAAGCTAATTTCTTTTTAAATTTTTATTGGAATATGACATACATCATTGTGTCCAAATCCTTACAATATTTGTGTATTCATATATTTCTATGAATTTTTACATATATACAAATATATATATATATATATTCACATGTAACCACAACCCAGGTCAATATATGAAATGTTGATATAGATCATTTTTTGTGTCCCAGAAAACTTCTTCCTATTGACAGTTGACATCCATCCCTGAGAGGTACTTGTTCTTATTTTTTTGGCTGTGGATAGATAGGTTTTGCCTGTGCTTGAACTTTATCTAAATGGAATACTGTAAGAAGTCCTCTTTGGTGTAACCTTATATCGTGTCAGTTACCATGTTGTTGGAAGCAGTAGCAGTACTTGGTTCCTTTATGTCAGTCATTGTATCAGTATATAGTTATAAAATGTGTAGTTATAAAAACAAAATTTGTAATCGGTAGTTATAAAAGCAATATTTAATTATTGTTTGGGAATAAATGAGAACTTTTTAGAGTTCTGTGGGCCTAAGGACTGCTTACCAATTTAAACTGCTTCAAAGCAAGTTTTCAAGAAATCTTTTGATTTCCTATCTTGTGGGACCAAAGGGCCAGTTGAACATGTAAGAGATCTGGTGGGGCTGGGGTGGGGTTGGAGGGGAGGGATGGTGGTGAATGCTGAGGGGTGGTCCAGGTAGGTGGTGATATGGTGTGCCCAGAAGCAAGACTATATAGATAATGAATATATACTGTGCCCTACAGCCTGGGAAATAAAAGTGAAAGCCAGGGAAGATAAAACTAATTGACTCTGTATTTCCTAAACTATGGGATTTATGAATCAGTCAATGACAAAGATAATTAGAACCAACATCATTTGCCAATTTTAATACAGAATAAGAATTTCAACACTAAGAAAAGTGGGAATCATATGACTTCATAATTAAGAATTATGGTTTTCAAAGAAAGACAGTTGGCACCTTAAATCAACATTCACAGGAAAAAGTATTAATATGTAGAAATATCAAAGGAAGCAGCGAGCCGGCCCAGGCCCAGCCAAGAGGCTCTACCCTAAATGTAGTGAGGATGTAAATCGTGTGATTCTGGCCCGTAACAGACAATAAAAGTGCTCTGAGTAAATGAGCAAATGAGCGGTTGGTAAGTGGATGGGCAGGTTGTGAAAGCACAAAATAAAACTTGATGGATATAGTAGGTATGCTGCTAAGTCGCTTCAGTCGTGTCCGACTCTGTGCGACCCCATAGACGGCAGCCCACCAGGCTCCCCCGTCCCTGGGATTCTCCAGGCAAGAACACTGGAGTGGGTTGCCATTTCCTTCTCCAATGCATGAAAGTGGAAAGTGCAAGTGAAGTCGCTCAGTCGTGTCCGACTCTTCGTGACCCCATGGACTGTAGCCCACCAGGCTCCTCCGTCCACAGGATTTTCCAGGCAAGAGTACTGGAGTGGGGTGCCATTGCTTTCTCCATAGTAGGTATAGTAGACCCATAGTAGGTCTTGGAATCTTTCATTTTAGTTCTTGCATATTAAAAAGATACGTGTTTTTAAACTCTTTACACTGTCTTGGGCTTAGTTAATTGCTGTCATCCACTGCCATCAGGTTAGCTACCTGGCTACCAGAATATAGTATGTTCTGTCCAGTCGCATTTGTCATGGCCACTTTGTTTTCTGAGTTGTAATCTATCTGCAGTCTCTCCGGTGGCCACTAGCATTCCCTGTCAGCCGTGATGCCTACCGCCCATAGGCAGCTCTCTTTGTCTGCCCAGTGTGTTTGGGGCCCTGGCATCAGCAAAGCCACCAATATCTCATTTGCATATTTTATTTTATTTTTTTTCAATGTCAGAGTGGAAATAATAGCAAAGAAAATTGTATGAAAAGAGGTGACTCAATCCATTCTTTAAAATGAAATTAGAAATGCTGAGAGAGTTGGTAGAGGTACATCAATGCTCAAAAATGCATCTAAGTGAATCTACACTTCTTTCTTATTTTGAAGCTTTCAAGCAAATTGAAATGAGGATTTCACTGAAGAATAAAAAGGACTCTGCATCCTCTCTAAAAGTTGGAAGCCCTCTGCTTTATAAGCCTTAATTCATTACATTTTCTCTTGTACATGTTTTTTGATTGGCAGGCTATTTTTTCAAGATTCAGCTCTGACATTCAATAGGAGTTGAGTGTACTTAAAATAAACTGAATTTTCAAGGGAAATCCTTCTATTTAGTCATATTTTTCTGTTAATGACTTTTTGCTCATTTGTTTCCTTTTCTCCAGCAAACAGTTACTGAAGGATTACTGTGTGCCAGACATTGTCCTTACCTTTTCTCCTTATTAAAGCATCCTGGTAATTTTAGAATAAGAAGATCCGTGAGAAAGAAGTCTGTTATCCCTCTCACCAGTGCTGAATTTCCTTAAATTTTCTTCTTTACTCTTAGGCATTTATTTGTCATAGAGGCACACTTCTTTGTGTGGCCTTGTCTTTTTCAGAGGCAGTTTCTCCTCTAGTCTTAATTCCATTTCCCTCCATGCCCTGTGGGATCTTGTTCTTCCTGTTAGATTCTTTCTCTCCGCTGTCCTCAGTCTTTTCCTCTCTACTGGCTCCTTCCCCAGGACCTATAAATATTTTTAATCTCTCCCATTTTATAAAAATCTCTTAATCCTGCATTTCATCCTCAGCTCTCCAGCCTATCCCTTGAGTTTCTCTTTTCTTTTCTCGTAATCCGTTCCCCATTTCCTTCCCCCTCCCATTCATTTGCGCACTCCTGACCAGTCACTGTCTCACTGCCAAAGCTCAAGGGTGTGTTTGAGCCTTGTCTTAACTGATTTCATAAGTATTTTATACAACTGATGCTGCTTTTGTATTTCAGCCTTTTCCTTCTTTGCTTCTCCGTCACCACTATCTCTGACCTCCTGTTCCTCTTCATATCATTTGTCCTCAGGCTCGTGAACATTCCCTTTTCTCTACCCGCTCACTCAACACAAATTCTCCACAGAGCCTTCCTTGACTCTTTTCTGCTTCTTTTGCCATTATTGTATCCATTCAGTATTTTTAGCTATAAATTTCAAAATGGTAGCTCCAAACTGAACTCTCTCCAAAGGTCCAGGTCTAAACCTAAATAATAATAATCTGTTGAAATTTTCCACCCCCAACCTCCAGTCCCCTACGCATACCTGCATCCTCGCCCAAATCATCTTCTGCTTCTCATCTTCCTTTATTGACTCTCCTGAAAGGTGATGCCTCCAGCTCTTCAGTGATCCAGATACCACCACCTCCTAGTATCTTGGGGTCGCTCTAGAACACTCGTGTCCCCCTCACCTGATTCATGCACTATCATTCATTTTTGTCCATCCTGCTTTGCAATTATGTCTCAAATCCATTTTCTCCTTCCCATACCTGTTGCCATTGCTTTCCCCTCTCCTCTTTCTAATTGGTTTCCACTCTAAACCTAAACTTCTCTATCTTCCCTACCTCTGCCAGAATGATCATGTTGCTTCCCTCATCTTTGTGATTTTGTACTGTCTACTATTCAAGTCGGAATGAATGGCTTTTTGTAGAGCATAAGGCCTTCTCTGACCTCATCCACACAGCTCTTGGGCTTCTTGGTGGCTCAGACAGTAAAGAATCCTCCTGCAGTGCAGGAGACCTGGGTTTGATCCCTCAGGCAGGATGATCCCCTGGAGAAGGAAATGGCCACCCACTCCAGTAGTCTTGCCTGGAGAATCCCATGCATGGAGGAGCCTGGCAGGCTACAGTCCATGGGGTCACACAGAGTTGGACATGACTGCTCTACTAAGCAAAAGCACAGCACACAGCTCTTGTGCTGACCTTTTATGCTCTAGACCCTCACTGGCCCTTTCCTTTTCTTAGCTCTGCCAAGCTTGCCCATAGTTATTTATTTCTACCTAAATCAAAATCAACCATGCCAACCTTCTCATTTTCATTATCTGGTATACACTTGATCCTTCCAGATTCAGTCCTGTCTCATCTTCTCTCTCAGCTTTTATCTGGTCTTACACTCACCCACTGTTGTAAGATGTAAGTTAAATTTCCTTTTGAATTATTTGAAATATTTTTTGTGTGAATTTTTAAAATTATTTTGCTTTAGACATCTTCATTATAGCACTTAACACATCATCTCAAGATGGCTCAGGGCAGGACAGTCTTATTTTGAGATTAATATACACATACCCAGTGAAAATGTTAGAAAAATGGCCATCATCTTAGGGGAAAATGGTAACATCTGAATTACTAGTGAAGTTTAGGAAAAGGAGAAGAATAGGGATGAGGAAGGGAATTGGATTCTATTCAGACTTAAGACCTTGACTTGGATATCTGTTTGATTTCCAAATAGATAAATGTTAATTAGATAATTTAATTAGGTAAATTAGATAAAATTAATTAGATAAATTAATTAGGTAAATTTAATTTAGATAAATTAAAAAATTTCCAAACATGTTTGGTGGTAACATTATTTAAGGAGAACTTATTTAGGTCATTGTAGAGATGAGGATGAAGCAAAGTGAGAAAGTCACCCATTTTGTGCTCTTTAGCGCTTATGCTTGCTGACAGGCTGCCTGTGTTTGATTTAAAGTGATTGTCTGTAAAACTTCCTAAGGTAGACCGTTAATTTCCCATGACAGCACATAAAGCGCCTCCCCTCCTCTCTGCCCAAACCCAAGCGCACACACCAGAGGTACCTCTTGTGTGAGACATTTGTTTAATGTCGCCTGTCAGAAAAAGTGGAACAACAAGTCACTCAGGTTTGAAGTTTGCAAACATCCTTCCACCTTACTGAACATCACAAAGGCTGTCAAAATTTTTATTTCCCCATATTTTCTCTTCTCTGTAGGAGAAAAACCATTACAGATGTAAATGTTAGGAGCATTTTGTCATAGGCTTTGGAGAGTCTGCAGGAAGTGTTAGAGAGTTGGATTGGGGAGAGGAAGAAAGCCTCTGCTGATATGTTGAAGTCTTTCTAGCAATTTAAGTAAACTGCACTGCTGGGAACTAGATATTTTTACTTCCAAATATTAGTTATATCTCATTACCTTTTTTCTACTTTCTCTGAAAAATAGGCCTTGATATTTCTAAATATTCATTTTATGTTTCGTTTTAATTTCTTCTCAGTCTTGTAGACTCTTTACCAAGCCTTCTTGTGTTAAGCATCCCCTACGGATTTACCTGGGAGTGGGATGAAATACATTTATATGTGCTACACTTACTTCAGATAGTTTTTGGTGGATAGTGAATAACTACTGAGAAAGAAACCAGTTGCTCTTTTAAATATAATTAGCAATCCCAGCCTTCAAGAAGTTTGCATTTGGCTGTGATGAAGCCTGTGGCATGCCCTTTGCAAAGATAAGAAGGGGAAGATGGATGTATTTCTAATGCAATCAGGAAGCCCCTCTGTAATTTAAATATATTATCATACCCTGAGAAAGCTGGTGTTTGGATGTCCTAAGATAATTCACAGTTTCTCCCTGACAAACATGATTGAATTACTTGTGGGAATGCAGCAGGTGTAGTCCTCAATGGATCAATGCTGTCTGTGTTCATTATCACAGCAAACTCCAGGAAAACTGTAACTGAAGTCAGAAGGCGTCAGTTTATTGATGCAGTCTTAGTGATTTTGCTTGCGCTGCTCACATCCAATTTGCCACCAAAAGTTTGATGCCATGCAAACACTGCATTTCTGGAACACCAATATTGTTTCCTGCTTGTACCCAGAAGGAGGGATGAGTCCCCATCTTGGCTGCTTGTGTTTCAGTTTATATATAAAAGACTAAACAATAGTTTCAAGACATTTGGAATTCTAGGAATGTTAGAGTAATGTGGGATGGAATTGTCATCAAAGTGTGCACTCCGGGTATCACTTTTGCAGTCTGCTTGTAAAGGTCTCAAGTGAATTATAATAAAAATAACTAACATTATTGAGTCCTAGTGGTATACTCAGCTGTGTTTTAAACATTTAAAGGTGTATGTCTAATTCATTTTTCACCGCAACTCTGTGGTAAGGGGTTATGAGTATCCTTATTTTATAGGTAAAGAACCTGAGGCCTAGAGAGTTGAAGTGGCTTGACCAAGATCACTCTTTTGAAAATGGAAGGGCCAGGGTTCAAGCCTAGGCAAAAGGACCCCAAAGCCCAAAACCTTTATGTTATTGTTGTTCAGTCACTAAGTCACGTTTGACTCTTTGTGATCCCATGGACTACAGCATTGCAGGCTTCCCTGTCCTTCATCATCTCCCAGAGTTTGCTCCAGCTCATCTCCATTGAGTCGGTGATGCCATCCAACCCTTATAATGGGAGGTTTCTCAGGCTCTAGGACTCTTCTACACAAGTGGTTCATAAACAGAATTCCCTTACTGGATTAAAAAAAAGGATTTTTCTATTAAAAAAAAAATGAAGAGCAAAAGACATGATATGATTAGCTGTAGGTCCCAGAGTAATAGGAGGTGAAATTAAGATCAGAAACTCAGAGTACTTTGTTGTGATGGTCTAGTCTCATCATGATGCCCTTCTTAGTTTTGCTTCTAAAAGATAAACATCTGAAAATAGTTGAGCTGATTTAAAAGAAAATTTTATGAATTTAACTGGTTAATTAGGTATAATAATCTGCATAGCTTAGGAACCATTATTATATAAATTTACCCAAGGTCAATTTTCAGGCCTATTTAAAAGTTAATTTATGTGAAAGGAAATTTCTCTACACAAATTAGAGATGTTTCTATTGCAAGAAAGACTTAGCACTTGGATATATTTAGAACAGAACATTTTGATCTCCCCATTAGCTTTGCTTCTTGATACAAAGTGAAATGAAAAGTTCAATAACCCTTCCTGGAGGAATATCACCTTTTTGAACGATTATCTTCTGGAAAGCATGCATTTCCATGTATTTTATGGCATTACATTATTTTCCCAATGATTCCTGGTATTGTAGGTTTTTTTTTTTCAATGAGCTATGACAAATATCATATTGGCCTCAGATATGCTTGTCTCTAGGGCTTCCCAGGTGGTACAGTGATAAAGAATCCACCTGCCAATGCAGGAGATGCAAAAGATGCGGGTTCGATCCCTGGGATGGGAAGATTCCCCTGGAGAAGGCAATGACAACCTGCTCCAGTATTCTTGCCTGGAAAATCCCATGGACAGAGGAACCTGGCAGGCTACACTTCCTGGGGTCTCAGAGTCAAATACGACTGACACGGCACATGCTAGTCTTTGTAATGCTGTTTCAAATGGACTTCAATCTCATACATCTCTTAATGTATATGATACTCTCCTTGTTCCTTAAAGCAGGATGACATAAGGAGAGGAAAAGAATTCTTATGTACCCATACCATTTGTTTGTGTCATCTTGCTAACCCTCTCTCTTACATGAAGAAGAATGGACACATCTATCTATATATTTATCTGGAAAAGTTTGAGTAAGTGATTAGCAATTTGATTCAGAAACTTCAATTTTTTAAAAGTTAATTTTTATTTTATATTGGAGTGTAGTGGATTTACAATATTGTTTCAGGTGTACAGCCAAATGATTCAGTTATACATATATGTACATCCATTCTTTTTCAAATTTTTAAAATTTACTTAATTGTTCATTCAGTGTTTATACTTTTCCAAGAGAAATGTGAACAGCTAATTAAACGCAGTTAACCCTTGTTTAATCAGTTAACTCTTGAACAATGCAGAGGTTAATCCACCTATAACTTATAGCTGGCCCTCTATCCAAGGTTCCTCTGCTTCCTTGGATCCAGCTATCCCTGGACCATGTAATACTGCAGTATATACCATTGGAAAATAACCACTTGTAAGTGGACCCATATCGTTCAAACCTGACTTGTTCAAGAATCAACTGTATTTTGCTTGAGGAGCAGTTGAAAAATTAAAATTATGGGGAAACAGTGCCAGAAACAATTGATGAAAGGAAAGCAATAGAGGTATTTAATTTTTCTTAATTAATTTCTCTTTATATACCTGTGCTTTTCCGTCATACAGCTTCCTGAAACAGAAATGAATGGTTTTTCTCTATGTTGGATTGATTGCAGTGAATATTGAGTAGACTTCTTTTTTTTTTTTTGGTAGTATGGTTAATCTCAGAATACCGCTTATAAAGGAAAATAATTTTAAGCTTTAAAATTCAGCTTAGCATTTTCTTGAGTTTATTATTTCAAAAGAATACCCTCTCCACTTTTAAAAAATACTGATATTGCAAACCCTTTGTATAATTTCTCTCCAGTGTTTGCAAAAATCCCCTTTAGGTTTCTTCTGGTTCTGTGGAATTTCTCTTCTCCACATATTGACAAAATCATTAAACAAGCCTGAAGCTTCATGATGACTTTTCCAGCAGCACTTTCATTGCTCTTTATCATTACATTTAGTTACGTTTCATCTAGTTTTCAATATATGTGACAGGGTTCATATCCCAGCCAACTGGAATTAATTTGATAGCTAAGCATCTCACGAGCTGGCTCTGTAACACACTCTGCCAGATCCTGCCGTGTGTAAAGCGTTACTACTTTCTTACCAGGAAAGATTATTTATAACTTGACTTCTTCCATGCTCATTTGTGTTTCTCAAGAAGGCAGGGAGGGGTGTGCTCACTCAGAGTGTTTCTCTTGGCATTCCTCTGTGTAAACCTCACTAATAACTTTCAGTCATCACCTCTTGTGTCTTTCCTTTGGCGCACAAGGAGGAAAATGGAGATGCTTTGAATGACAGGCATTGCTTCTCAGCAAGAGGATGCTCTCTGAAGCTCTGGTGTTGCTCCAACTTCTCTCTCTCGCTGCCCATTAGTGGCTTGAGAGGGTTTTAAGATCGAGAGTGTGGTTTGGTAGGGAAACTGTTGGAACTGACCTCAGTAAATAATTTTTTAAGAGCTTAGTCCTTAGAGGTTAGCGTGGTAAGTGACCGGGGAATAATTGAGTATTTTTTCACTACTTGTGGGAAAAATAATTTTAGCCAAACATTTCAGGGATAAGAGAAAGGAAGTGTTTATATTTCTAAGATATGGCATCGTTCCAGATTGCTACCCTTTTGTAAGAAGCCAAAACAGATTTATGAATAGTCTGAACCAGCGGAGAATGAGTTTTTTATTTGACCATTTTCCCTTTATTTATCAGTCTGATATTTTAATTTTATGGCAAATACATGTTCCCCAGTTTAGAGATTTCCCTCACATGGCATGATTAGCAGTCGTGTGTGAAATGATTATGTGGAAACATTACTAGCGAATTACTGCTTGTCTAAATACTGTATGTTTTCACTTGAGAACATTGGCTCTGGAATGTATTTCTGGCACTGTGAAAGGGGAAAAAAGTCTTGATGTTAAAATGCAGCCAGAATTTAATTTGTGAAATGGAGCTTTAAATTCAGTTGTTCCTCCCACTGGCAGCAACTTAAGGTTGCTTATTTCCTTTCTAGAATGAAAATTTGCCCTTTAAGACTACTTAGTCATATTTTTAATCATCGAATTGATAATTTCTTAGAGAAAGAGCCAAAACTTTGCACCATCTATGTTTATGTCTCTGTGTTACACAGGATCTAATTTATAAATCTTACTACCATTTAAAACTAATGGAGTGGCCATTTCGAGGTCCATAACTACAGCAATTATGCCTTGGAACAGGGAAGTACGTTTTATATTAAGATTTTATACCAATAATTGTGGCTGACTTCTCATACAGTCTTAGACCCTAATCAGCAATAGTATTCTTATTATAAATGTAATCAATAACCTCCCCTGCTGGAGATTTACTGTTGGGGAGAATTGAGTCTAATGTATAAAATAGCTGTAGTACAAGAAATTCAGAGAGGGAGAAAAGCCAGGAAACATACTTTTATTTTCCAGGTTATTTTATCTTATAGTAGAAAGAAGTTTATCACTTTGCCTTATGAAAAAGCTTTATTAGTATTGAGATTGGTTCATTTGATTTCTGGAGTACACATTTCTTCCATGCGTGCTGAGTTGCTTCAGTCACGTCTGACTCTTTGTGACCTAATGGACTGTAGCCCTCCAGGCTCCTCTGTCCATGGGATTCTCCAGGCAAGAATACTGAAGGGGATTGCCATTTCCTTCTCCAGGGGATCATCCTGACCCAGGGCTTGAACCTGTGTTTCTTGCATCTCCCGCAGTGGCAGGCACATTCTTTACCACTAGTGCTGCCTGGAAAGCCCACACATTTCTTACATATCCCCAAAGCACGAAAAAAGGTGTGGTGGAGGTTTCTTTGTTAATTTCATTATTCTGACCAGAAAAGATTCTTTGCTTATATCCTAAATACGCCCCATGTGAGAAAGAAGAAAAATTGAAAGAAGTCATTCACCACCTCCAAGTTCTGTAATAAAAAGTCACTTTCTCCTCTCTCCCAGCATTTGATGTTGATGACTGACAGTGTGTGCGGAACCTTAGTCTCATTAGAGTGCAGGCCAAGGAAGGCATCATAACCAAGAAGAGCAAAACTCAGAACTGAAGCGGGAACTTTGCATTCAAACTTGAGTAAATACAGAGGAAAAGACTGAGATACCATCCAAAAATTAGAAGTCAAAAGAAAATGGTTAAAAAATCAGCACCTATATTCTCTTAGCCGTACGATTCTATATTTGTTGTGAATTGAACATTTTCAGAAAGACATCATGATTCATTAGTCTGAAAAATTACTGCATTATCATAAGAACAGGATTGTTGATTCTAATAGAAGTCAGCTTTGGATCACTTATAGTATGAATTAGCCTCATAGCGTTAAACCATGCTAGGAAGATGTAGATTGCTTATTCACTGAATAAGATGATTTTAAATATGACTCTGAGGGCTTCTGTTACCAGAATTGCCCACAAGGACCTTACTTTGTAATTCCAGAACTCTAGTGGGCAAGTACTGTTTCATAGATTGATTTCTTATAATTAGCTTTGAGATAAACAGGAAAACTGGTTGGCTTCCTTCTGTAGGTAATTTGGCTGTGATGGTGTTGGATTATAACTGTTACTTGTCCTGGTGACATCCACAGTTAGTAGTCTCAGTGTAAATGAAAAGCTACCAGCATATATATACTTATCACATAAGGATGTATCTTGTGAAATGTAAAAGTGGGGGGGAAAGTGATTACATTCACAAACAGCCTAAAGGTACAGTGTCTTTTTAGTGAAGATACATGGGATGTGGTGGACAGTATCTTCTTTGGGTTGCCCCAAAGAAATTGAAGGCTACATACTGTTGAAATGTGGTTTTCTCCCCCCCCCCCTTTTTTTTTGTTCTTAGAGAAATACAAGCTATATAATTTGTCTTTAATATAATATAGAGATTGCAGTCCTTAGAGCATCTCAGTTGCATTTAAGCCATTTAGAGGAAATGGAGCAAAGGGAAAGAGTAGAGAATGGGAGAGCGGAGTTAAAAAGAAAAGAATGACATGGATCCAGAGTGAAGGGGGAGCAGAGTGGGCAGAGTGGACAGGGTTCAAGGAGGAGGCATAGTTAAGAGAGAAGTCGATTCAAGGTAGCAGCTGATGAGGGAAAAACAGCCCCAGGACCAGTGCCCCATTGTCTATTGGCCTCAGAGCAATCGACTGTTTTTATTTTTTTTAAATAGCATTTTGACTGTTTCTCCATTCTCTAAACTCTCATTCACTGTCTTCTTTTTCACTTGCAGATACAAAAATAAAAATAGCTTTTTTGACATTATCTTAAAAATTCACAGACCAGGCACTATATGAGAGTGGACCCTTTTGGGATTTAAATAGTAATCCTGCCTTTTCCCGTTTGAAAAGAAGAAAAAGAGTAAAAATCTTTCAGTTCAGTTCAGTTCAGTCACTTAATCGTGTCCAACTCTTTGTGACCCCGTGAATCGCAGCACGCCAGGCCTCCTGGTTCATCACGAACCCCTGGAGTTCACTCAAACTCATGTCCATCGAGTTGGTGATGCCATCCAGCCATCTCATCCTCTGTCGTCCCGTTCTCCACCTGCCCCCAATCCCTCCCAGCATCAGAGTCTTTTCCAATGAGTCAACTCTTCACATGAGGTGGCCAAAGTACTGGAGTTTCAGCTTTAGCATCATTCCTTCCAAAGAAATCCCAGGACTGATCTCCTTTAGAATGGACTGGTTGGATCTCCTTGCAGTCCAACGGATTCTCAAGAATCTTGTCCAACACCACAGTTCAAAAGCATCAATTCTTCAGTGCTCAGCTTTCTTCACAGTCCAACTCTCACATCCATACATGACCACAGGAAAAACCATAGCCTTGACTAGATGGACCTTTGTTGGCAAAGTAATGTCTCTGCTTTTGACTATGCTATCTAGGTTGGTCATAACTTTCCTTCCAAGGAGTAAGCGTCTTTTAATTTCATGGCTGCAGTCACCATCTGCAGTGATTTTGGAGCCCAAAAAAACAAAGTCTGACACTATTTCCACTGTTTCCCCTCTATTTCCCTTGAAGTGATGGGACCAGATGCCATGATCTTCGTTTTCTGAGTGTTGAGCTTTGAGCCAACCCTTTCACTCTCCTCTTTTACTTTCATCAAAAATCTTTAGGCAGAGAGATGTGACAAATCTAAAACTATAAATAACAGTGCTCACTCTTTTCTAATTTTCTGATTGGAGTACATTTGAGGAAGAGAGTAAAATGAGTAAACAAGTGAGACTTCCTTTAAGAGGTGAAACCTTGAAGCTGTGCATTTTCATCCATGGACCAGCTGTATGTAGTGTTTTCTATGTACAATCCAGATTTCAATGGGCCTGAGTGTATCTTCTAATGCAACTTCAGAGAGGAAGGAAAACAGTAATATGAACAATAAGAATGTTTTATGTTGTAGGTAGATATTATATTTTCAGATTCTTCATTACATGAAGTATGTTTGGCATCCAACACCTTAACCAGCTTTCAGAACTTTCTTTTCTAAAGGCCAAGGCAAGCCTGTGCAATTTACCAGGATCGAGTGTTCCTCAATGTGTTTGTCTAACACAGCTAGAAAATGCCCACTATACCAGCACACCCTTTTGGTTGTAGAATTGTGGCTCAGGTTCAGTTTTCAATGGGCTGACAGGGTTGCTCTGCGCTATTTTTGTACTGTTTTTTATTTGCACACAAGCACAGCAGTTCATTTACCCTTTCGAACTTTTGTTCCTCTCTGTCAGGTTAACAGGACAAATAACCTTGTTTAATCGTTTTCTTCCCCACCCACTCTCAGAGTCGTCAGCTCTGCAAACATCCCCTCATTGCTTGTAAACTCTCTAAAGCTCAGCAAATACCTTTCTGTGTGTAGCTGAGTTTTCTTCCCTGCACAGCTCCACTTTCTTCCGACCAGAAGGGAGCCTAACTTTCTGAACCCTCTTCTGTTGTCAGTCTCCCAAGAACTTCTCTGTTTCTAAATTGCACAGAACTTGAAGTGAACAGACTAGGAATATGTGAGGGCGGGGTGCTCTCTGTTCAGAGCTCTCACCTTTGTGCTGGCCTGGGGAAAGAGTAAAGGCGTCAGAGTGCCCTGGGCAGTGTTGAGCCAGGGTGACTAGGAGGTAATTAAGAAACCTCGTTGGGAAAGATACAGGCAGTCAGGGAAGAAATGAATTTCCTCATAGATAACATGTCCTCCCTCCTTGGGGACTCATAAAATAGGGTTTCTAGTATATCGAAGTTTTTTCCTAATAAGAAATCGAATAGTGCACCGGGTGATCTCTGTCATTCAGCACTGGTTCTGTGAATGCGTGAATAAGGGTTTGTAAAAATCAGTCCTGCATGAGAGAATATGCCTTAGTAGGAAGTTAAAGGAGTGCCTTAAATTCATTAAAAGTCTGAGAGCTGTAAGTTTAACCCTGAAGGCAGAAATACTGTTGAGATTCAGGTGTTAGAGTCAAACCATCAAAGTTCCATTCCCATTGTAGTTACTGAGTGTTGATAAGTCTCAGTTTTTTTCATCTGTAAAATAGGAATAATGCCATTAGCTTAGTGGCATTGTCAGACAATGAGCCAAGTTAGTTAGCTAAATGACTTAGAATTGTACTTGAAACACAGTAAAGTCTGGGTATACGATATTTGTAGAGATTGTTGTGACAGAAACTGAAAATGGATAGTTTAAATGAGTTACTCTTTTAGATGTTCTGAACGGCCTTAGCATTTGGGGGTGTTATTGATAAAGCACACTGAGATGGTGTAAGGAGAACGTGTGGATAATCTGCCCATAATAGGTGTAGAATACCTGTCCTCATATCTCTGCTGGGCTCAGCAACTCTTTCCTTTTCCTGTTTCTTTGGGCTCATTCATAGTAAACTCATAGGAAAAATGGCTCCTATATTGATGTATGGAAGAACTGGGAGAACATTTGCTCACACTTCAATTATTAAGGGCTGATTTTTAAGCTTTCAGTTCAGTTCAGTCACTCAGTCGTGTCCGACTCTTTGCCACCCCATGGACTGCAACATGCCAGGCCTCCCCCGTCCAACAACAACTCCTGGAGTTTACTCAAACTTATGTCCATTGAGTCGGTGATGCCATCCAACCGTCTCATCCTCTGTCGTCCCCTTCTCCTCCTGCCTTCAGTCTTTCCCAGAATCAGGGTCTTTCAAATGAGTCAGTTCTTCACATCAGGTGCCCAAAGTATTGGAGTTTCAGCTTCACCATCAGTCCTTTAGTGACAAAAGTAACATTTGGTGGGACTTCCATACTAATGCATGGAATATGCCATTTTCTTTTCTGCCTATGCAAAGACAAGAGTGAAATTGGAGACTGGAAGAAATAGAAGAGTATCCAAAGTATGTAACTAAAATAGAATTATTTTTAAATTCTAAATACATATACTGAATAGGTAACAATATGCAATACAAATGCAAAAAAAAAAAAAAAAAAACCCCACTCTACTAAACTGATGAATGACCTGTTAAATAATGGTGCAAATGGAATGACATGTGGGAGATCCGTGTGTTACACCAGCTCTCTAAGTGGTTCCCATGCACACCCTGAAGATTGTAACCTACTAGGGTCATTTGGTCTCACTGACTTCCCATTTAGCACAATATTAAGTAAAGCTGCAGTCACTTTCCTGTTCTTTTTACTGTATGAGCTTTCTGCAACTCTGCTTCCTGAGAAACCCCCTTTGCTTTACTTGAAATGGAAAAATGGCCATTTAGTGCTTGTTGGCTGTTGTTCGGTTGCTAAGTCATGTCTGACTCTTCGCAACCCCATGGACTGTAGCACTTCAGGCTTCCCTGTCCTTCACCGTCTCCCAGAGTTTGTTCAAACTTACGTCCATTGAGTCAGTGATGCCATCGAACTGTCTCATCCCCTGTTGCCCCCATTTAGCAGCCTTCATTTACATGGGTTTTTCCAGAAATAAGTAAGGTGTGACTGAACTGTCTTCCTCTCTGCATAAGTCTTCCTTCCCTAGCATCTTTCTCAAAAACTCAAGAAGCCTGACACCTGTCTACTACTCACCTTCAGTATCATGTAGTTAATAACATGCTTTCCCCTTTCCAATCAGAAGGTTTGTTACTGCCCTTGGGCAATATGTTCAGCACTCATAGCCTGAATGTTCAAAACGAGGTAAAAAAAAGACTGAAACTTCTGCGCATGTTTTCATTAACTTTTTTCACAGCCTTGAATTGATTGCTTCCCTTCCCCCAGAGCATACCCAGTGTGACCCTGATTCAGTGTGGTTTAATCAATAGACTGCAGAATGACTCATTTGTTTCCAGTTATTTCTTTACAGAATATTTTCCAAGCAAAGGTGAATATGGGAAAACTACTGCCTGTGAGCAAGAGTGAAGGGAAACACGGAGTCGGAGACAGACGGCTCTGTGCTTGTGTTTACTGCAATAACTTTTTAAAGAGAATAAAAGGTGGAGAGGAAGAATGGCCATAAAGATGCCTCTCCCTCTAAGACAATGTTTCTGCCACACTGTTCGAAAGACCTCTTGATAACAGGCGTGTAGCACTTTAACACCCATTGTTATTGTTTGTACTGATCTCTTAAAGCCATGGAAAAGATAAATTCCCTACTGAATGGATCTGGTGGAACTCTGCAAATTTTCAAAGCATCTAATCAGAAGAATATTAAACCTTTGAGGGCAGTTTAGTATTTTCCTTTTTCTCTTTTCTTCCTCTCTTAACTTGGTTCTCTCTGATGATTTTATGGGAGACCTAGTGCCAGTTTTAGTCTTTGGGGATACACAAGTGCAGTGCAGTAGGGTGGGTGAGCGGGGTGGTGCTGTCCCCTGCAGAAGTCAGCCATACGCCTGCAGGGAGGGAACGGCATGATTCATTTTTTAAAGCCCCTGCCGTGTCCCAACTACTTTTCACATCCAGTCTTAATTCTCAGAGCAGTCATTTGATTTGAAAAATCAGGAATCTGAGAAAGAGGCAGAGTAATTAGCTCAAGGTCATCGAACACAGTACCGTGTGGTAAATTAGAGATTTGAGCTCACATTTTGCCTGGCATGAAATTTCTTTTGCTTCCCAGCTCACCACTCAAGCCAGCCAGGGTATGTGCTGTTGCTTAGGAGAGGGACCTAAGAGAACTGCAAGACAAAGGGCTCAGCAGCGTCCCAGAGAGGGAGAATGGAGCTCGGCCCGAGGCCACAAGTGTATTCTCGTCTCTGCGGCTCTGTGTCTGCAGAGCAGTTGTGGCCTCAATGAGTAGGGCACTGGGAATTACTACTTTAAGAGATGCTGCTGGAGAGAAAGAAACACAAAATCACAGGGAACCATAGACACATCTCACTGTGTTTGGTCATTGAGCCAGCCAGGAGGAATTATATACAGTTTCCTAACTACCTCCAAAACCTGAGCCATGGTGGTATTCTACCCCCTTCTTCTGGGAAAAAGTAAAAAGATGATGGCTACAAAGAATGTAGAAAGCTCACACAGAAGTGGTAAAATACACATTTTACAGGCCCTCTGGATATATTTTATTCGCTGTTTATGGTTAGGCACTATATATTTGTGAAGCAAAAGACAATTTTGATGGCAGTGAGAAGTTATATTTCAAGGTAGATTATTGGACAGTTTATGTTCTGACAAATAGGATTCATTAAAAAGTATGCCGTGAGCTACCTGGTCAGCAGGAGTTTGATGTGACCACATAACTTTAGAAAGTTCTTACAGGTGAAAACGGTACAGGTATAGGTTCAAAGTGTTCCTGTTTGTATTACCTCCAAAACAATTCTTAGAATAAGAGAATTAGATATTTGCAATAGAAATGATTTGTTACTTGAAAGATATTAATATATGCAAGTTTTTTAGAAAAAGAAAATGCCTTGGAAACAAGGGGTTCTGACTATCCAGATGACAATTTCTGGACCAGTGGTTCTTGACAACAGATGTTTCTGTGTTAGTCACTCAGTCATGTCTGACTCTTTAATACCCCATGGACTGTAGCCCTTCAGGCTCCCCTGTCCATGGAATTCTCTAGGCAAGAATACTGGAGTGGGTTGCCATTCCCTGTTCCAGGGGATCTTCCCCACCGAGGGATCTCCCCACCCTAGGTCTCCTGCATTGCAGGCAGATTCTTTACCATCTGAGCCACCAAGACATACAGATGATTCTTGACAAGGATGGGGATGATTAAGTAAATGTACTATGTTATCGATACAAGCTATGCAAATGAAACTTTGATTTAAGATAATAGTTTTTGAATCTTCCCTGGTGGCTCAGATGGTAAAGAGTCTGCCTGCAATGCAGGACACCTGGATTCAGTCCCTGGGTCAGGAAGATTTCCTGGAGAAGGGAATAGCAACTCACTCCAGTATTCTTGCCTGTAAAATCCTATGGATGGAGGATCCTGGAGGGCCCCAATCCATGGCATTGCAAAGAGTCAGACACAACTGAGCGACTAACACACACAAGAGTACCTAAAGCCAACTTAACTTTTGGCTTCCCTAGTAGCTCATCCAGTAAAGCATCCGCCTACAATGCAGGAGACCCAGGTTCTATCCCTGGGTTGGGAAGATCTTCTGGAGAAGGATATGGTAACCCACTCCAGTATTCTTGCCCAGAGAATTTCATGGACAGAGGAGCCTTGTGGGCTACAGCCCATGAGGTCCCAAAGAGTTGGACTCAGCTGAGTGACTAACACACACACAGTAGTTTTGAACATTTTTTTAGCAAATGAGAGCCTGTGTGATACTTCCTTCGTTTCTTTGTCCCATTCCTTCTCACCTCCAAAATAAATTCATTAAGCACATATATAAAACAAAGGTAGAACAAAGTAACAGGATGTCTTCCTCACTGAGAACAGCAAAACAATGCCAGAATTTTTTTTTTTTTAATCTTGCTCAGAGAGACTTACTAAAAACAAGTAGATATAAGATGGCATCAAGTGATGTGCTAAATGGACTCTATCTAGAGTGAGATTTCCTATGCTTTTTACTGAGATCTCAAAACATTTCACAGATTCACGCTTGATTCTCATAAATAAAACATGACATGTGTAAGGCTAATAATTTCCTTTGTGAGGAGGGCAGTGATAGAGAAACTGAAATCGAAACAGAGATAGCATGGGACAAGTATAACCCTCAGTTTTTCATTTCTGTGTCTTCTCTCCTGATCCCTGCTTTCCCTGCTCGTCAGAACAAAGTGCTACCACTATGGTGACCAGCTGCTTTGACTTGTTACTAAAGCTGTCTATAGTATTTGATGTGGTTAATCGATGCCTCCTCCTCAGAAGACTCTCTCGGGCTGGCTCCCAGGACAGTATCTGTATTCTTCGCACCTCACCGGATCCTCATGAGTTTCTTCCTTGCCTCCCTGACCTCTTAGCCTATGGTACCCAGGCTTTCGTCCTTGGCCGCCTTCTCTTTTTTGATCTACGTGTATGTCTCTTGTGGATCTCACTTTGTCGTAGGAATTGAAATACTATCTCAAGCTGTGGACTCCCAAATTTACATCTCCAGCTTGCACTACTCCAATGAACTCAGCCTTATTATGTTTTTAGCTTTCTTGACATTTCTGTTTGTGTGTCGTATGGGAATTCCAACTTCAAAATGTCCAGAACTGAGATCCCAACATTTCACACCATCTGTTCACCAACTGCTACCCCGTAGTCTTCCCCACTTCGATAAATGGCACTGCTAGCCTTCCAGTTGTTCAGGCCAAAGATCTAGGAGTCATCTCTCTCACATCCAGAAGCAATCCATCAGCATATCCTACTAGTTTTTCCAAAAATTACCCGGAACCTAATCATTGCTCAACCCCATTGTGAGTCCTAGCCACCTAGCACAGATGTGGTCTGTGCCACCATCATCTCTTGCTGAGATTAGTGAATTAGGCTCTTATCTGGTCTCATGCTTGATCTCTTGCTCTCCTCCCTTTTAGCCATAGTGATCCTGTTAGAATGTAAGTTGTGTCATATAAACCTTTTGGCTCAAAACTCTCCAATAGCAACTCATGCTGAGTAAAAACCAGAATTCTTTACAATGTTTGAAAAGACCCAACTTATCCTTGAGCAATTGAACAGTAGCACATTTATTCTCTGTTCCTCCACTGGCCATACGTGTGAGTCACCACCTTCATACCTCTGGAGCTCTTCTCAGATGTTACTATCTCAGTGAAGCCCTGCCGGGCTATCCTGTTTGAACTTGTACTATGTTTTACTTTTTGCTCTTCATTTCCCCAGTTGCTGTCTATGGACTGTATCTTTCATCTGTTTTATTGCCTGTCTCCTCCCACTAAGAACGTCAGTGGCACAAGAGCAAGGATTTTTGTCTCTTTTGTTCATTGTTACTTCCCTGTCATCTAGAAATCGGGCCTGGCACATCCCTAGGCCCTCAGTGACTTTTGTTGGAATGAATAAATGAAGTTTCAGAACCTGAAACAGAGTTATGGAATAAGACTATGTAAATAAACATGTGTCTGTGAATACAGTTTTTCTCCTGGTTTCTGAGCTCTAGTCCTAAGATGACAATTTCCTGTGTCTGAACAAAGGTGCCTCTGAGTACCCAGGTCTTTATCCTTGTGAACAGCCATTGCCTATTAGAGCCAATGCGATGGGAGAAGGGCATATTACCATCTCCATTTCTGTAAAATCCCTTTGGCCCAGAATGGTTTCAAAAATGCTACCCCAGAAAGGCAGACAAATCCAGAGACCTTAGTAGTTTCCCTTAGCCTCTGCTGCATTAGCCAGAGATAAATCTATGCAGAGTTCACTAAAGGGAACAGACAACTGCATTAAGCTGTGTAATGATGAACACTAATGGCGTGTGACACAATGGGTCTCTGTAGGCTCAGCTGCCATGCAAGTTGGGGGTTTTTCCTTCTGTTTTATAATGGTCATGAAAAAAGCAAAACCAAACCATAACCAAAGATGGGAAGAAACAACCTGCAGGCCAAGTTCAAGGTGATTTTCATGGTGTCTTTGTTTTTCCTTTTTGTAAGTATATACATCTCGAGTGTAAAAGGTACATATGCTATCGTGGAGTGATGGAGGACTCTGCTCCATTAAATAGAAATGTACTGCCCTTTATTCCCATAGCAACCTGATATTGTTCATCCGTTTCCTTTTCCAAGGCATATGCATTATCATGCAGATTGTTAAATTGAGTTCTTTAGCTGCTTGTTATTTTACTCATCGGCACTTAGACTTTTATCATAGTGATCCGTGCTGGTTGATTTCATTTTCTGTGCATTTCCTTCCCATCCCTAATTTAAGTGAGGAGCTTGTTTCTTTATGTGTCTTTCTCCTCCCCTTTGCAGTTTCACATGGCTAGCCTAGTGATCCTGGGGTAAATTAGTTGACTTTTTTCTATTGCACATGATTCTTGTGAGGATCAAATACCTGTGGATAAATATGCTTTATAAACTACTGTAAATAGTTAAATTGATGATACCAGTGTGGATATTAGACCAGTTGATCTCCAAGACGTTTTTTAATTATAGAACTAAATTTATTCTAAAATTTCCCAAAGCAATGTTTCTAGTACATTCTACAAATTTAGGTAATGGGATACATGAATGTCTTAGGTTCAACTCTTAGAAACCATAGGTTTTACATATATACATCGTATTGAGTAGTCGGGCCTGATCTAGGACTTAAAAAAGAAAAAAATATGCAGAATGTCAGTGTGACCTACACATCCTATATTTTCGGCATGTGCCTCTCAGATATTCAGAACACATTTTACTCTCCTGCAGAATTATTTGACAGCAAGTTTTGTTCTTCACCTCTGTCTCTCCATAGATGATCTACCAAAAAATAGCACCTCCACTTGTTACTAAATAAAACCCCAGTATGGCTCTTCTATAAATCCAGTTTTATTACCTACTTCCAAAGTAATTTCTGACAATCCAGCCAGAACCCTTACTTTTTGTTTGTCATATTTAGGCTCGATTCTTGAAAAAGAAGGCTAGCTCTAATTTTAGCCTAAGAAGAAAAGATTACAAGGCCTATTTCAAGACCTTGGTTTTGCGTACCTGATCTACTAAGTTTGTAAATTCTAGGAATCCATTTTATTTTTTTTAAATAAGCGTTTCTGTTCTTATTTTCAGTGCCAATTTGTTTCCTTCAGCTTTCCCACATGCATGACTTTTATAGCCCCATATAAAGCAGAGTGCTCTACCATATTGATTTAATGGTATGTTTCAATAAATTTCCCCTGTTACAGTGCTTGCTCCACACCAGGCAGCCAAGTGGGGGAACAGACGGATGTGCTGGTTAACTAATTTTCAAAGAGAAAAAATTTCATTTTCTCCATTCTTGAATGTCATAGCTGTCCTGCCAATGACCTGATACTGAGATGTATTAGGTTCTCCCTGACATATGTTACAGGAAGTAGTGACCTGACCTTTTAAAAATTTTATTAACATTTATAAATTTGTTTTAGTGTATTATGGTGGAAGCAATGATTTTTCTTCAGAATGGATTGGGGTGACTGGTGAACAGATTGATAGCTGTGTCATATATTAAGCTGGTGGACATTTTGTAGGGTAGATAGATGCTATCTTTTTCCCTCTCTCGTCTCCTCCTACCTTTCAGGCTTCTGCTGATGGGGATGGTAATATGTAAAGGTTTTCTTTAAAGCATTTTACAAGCAACCAAATGATTACTGAGACCCTTTATGTAGCTGGTCAGATTTTGGTGATCGCTTAATGAAACGGTGAGGCCCGGATAGTCACCCAGCCTTTCATTCAGCCGTTCCTCAGTGCCTAATGTATTCCATGTGCTCTGCGAGTCACTAGGGATATAAAGTGGTGGCCTCTGTCCCTGTCCTCAAGTAATTTACAAACGGATGGGTTAAGAACCGATGGAAAACCATCAAGATCCTAATTAAAGTTTTCTTTTTCTTTTTTTCTTGTCTCAACTCTTGTGTTCAAAACCTTGACCTATACCTAAAAATTCTTCTAAACTCATATCTTGATTCTTCCTAGGAACTAATTTCATTTATACATAGTGTTTGGGTAAAAAATATTTGTCGTAGATTAAGAAAGGAAATCTTGATTAATGTTAACTATTGGAACTTGGCTATAGCCTGTATTATTGACTTAGCAATTCTCATCTTTCTCTCCATCCCCTAAGAGACCGAGCAGTGTGTGGTTTTATAAAAAGGACACCTCTCCCAGGACAGGAAACAGACGAGCTGGCACGTTGCCTTTCTAACCTGTTTACCGCAATAGCAGTTGTGATGGTGATGGTGATCGACACTCCCATCTATCATCTGCCTTTTCCCAGATGCTTCTGAAACATAAATTAAGCCTCCTAACTCCTCAGTGAGTATGGATTGCTGTTTTATTTTACAGTAAATATTTGGTTATTTTATGGACAGGGAAATTGAGGCATTGGGAACCTAAGTGGCTAGATAAATAAGTTATGGATACTGCTGGGAAACGTCAGCTAATGTTTATTGAGCCCGTGTGGAGCATGTGCTTTCATAAGCCCTGTGCAGTGTGTTTTGTTTCCGGTTTTCCCCCTTACTGCCTAAGGAAACAGAGAAGGCAGTTGCACTCCAGTACTCTTACCTGGAAAATCCCATGAACGGAGGAGCCTGGTAGGCTGCAGTCCATGGGGTCGCGAAGAGTCGGACACGACTGAGCGACTTCACTTTCACTTTTCACTTCCATGCATTGGAGAAGGAAATGGCAACCGACTCCAGTGTTCTTGCCTGGAGAATCCCAGGGACGGGGGAGCCTGGTAGGCTGCCGTCTATGGGGTCGCACAGAGTCGGACATGACTGAAGCGACTTAGCAGCAGCAGCAGCCTAAGAAAAGGGTTCCATGGAACTTATTGGCTCGATTTTGTCTGTCTTCATGGAAACTGTTGTTTTGTGGCTGTACGTTTTACTTTTCCACTCGCATTTTCTTAATACTTTTTACTTTAGCTAGCCAAGGACCTAATAAAAAGCATTTGCCATATTTCCAGGCTCCAGGCTTTTCCAGTTTTTCAAAAAAAAAAAAAAAAAAGTGAACATTGTCATGTATCAGGTACTGTGCTAAGGGCCAAGGCCGGAAAGGTGAATTAAGACACAGTTCTTGTTCTAAGAAGCTCTATTCTAGTTGATCCTTTCTAGTACCATACACATGTAATATACTTTTTGTTCACTTGATTTTAAAATGAAGAACTGTTTATTGTGGAACTTTTCAGAGCTTTACTAGAAAGGGTTTTTTGTGAATTTCCAGAGGCAAATAGCGTATGCAGCCTTGTCTAAGCTGATGGAAACGATAAATCCGTTACTTAAGAAGTATGTTTTAGAGTAGGTATTCTTTAGGACACATTTTAAAGAACTAATGACATGGCCATTTTTCACCCTCCGCTTGCCAGACAGGGCTCGAAGTGAGCAAGGGCAGGCAATCCAGCTTTCCCTGAACAGCTGTTGGGGATGTAATTGAGTTACTCTTCAAAGCTGTTTTCTCCCCCAAATTGAGTAGCAGCCTGTGAAAGAGAAGCAAACTGCCTCCCCACTGCTTACACTTAGGCTATCTCCAGAAGGTATTTTTGTCCATGAGATGGACTCTTAAAAGATTAGCAGTCCCCTCATTTAGACCCTGTATTCAACTTGAGAGGAGACTGAAGCTGGTTTACAAAGGCTTTGTGACTGACTTGCGATAACAGAACTAGTTAAAAGCATAGCCTGGGAAAAAGCAAAAGCAAAACACATCTCCTGAGTCTACCATTACACCACACTGTGCCTCGGATGATATCTGATTAGAAGTGTTCTTCTTCAAATGCTTGAATCCCCAACAACTGGTGCATTTGGTACAAACTCCTGAATAACTAGACTTTACAATCAAGTAGGCTAAACATAGTCTTTACGATCAAACTTTTTTTAAATTTTTTCCCACAAAATTCCTGAATAAGCCAACTATTCGTCTTTTACTTTATAGTTTTCTCATCTCACGTGCTTCTTATTCCATCGTGGTGTTTAGAGTGTTTTACCTAAATAACCATGTCATGTTGTAGGCAGTGGTGAGCCTCTTCCTCCCACCTCCACAAATAAATACTGTAGTGACTCACTATTAAAATCTGATGCTCTACAGAAGCCCTGGGTAGGTTATTCTGAATGGTTTTATGTCAGAGAAAGTGCAATAAATGTAGGGAAGAGAATATAACACATTAAATGTATGAGTGGAAAATAAGTTATAAGAAGGCCTTGCTTTTATCATGAATGCATTTCAGAAGTGCCATATAAGTCAAATAAAAACACTAAAAGTTGTATAATAGACTGTGGGCACCTGTAGGTCATGTTCATGACTACTTGCCAAATGGCTGGCCTATTTTCTGTGGTTTTTCTATTACAAGGTACTCGGTAGCATCATAACAGAATATAGTTTCATACTTGTGTGTAGGTTATAGTCCATCCATCTGATTCATTTGTTCTTCAGTTGTTTGTAGCTCAGAATGCGTTTCCTCATGGAAATCCTATTTGTACAAACCAACACGAAACCATTTTTTCCATAGTATATCTGTAGTCTTACTATAACTTTCTCATATTTGACTTAAATATAAGCATGTGTCCTGGAGATGGATTTAGAGTCGCGCTGGAGATTCTAGGAGCACATCTCTTCCTTTTGAAACCTGGCAGTGGAGTCAGAAGTCATATGTAGTATTGCTGTTTATTTACTCAGTTGTGTCCAACCTTTCTCAGCCCCATGGACTGTAGCCCATTAGGCTCCTCTGTCCATGAGATTTGTCAGGTAAGAATACTGGAGTGGGTTGTCATTTCCTCCTCTAGGGGATCTTCGTGACCCAGGGATCGAACCCTCTTCTCCTGCTTGTCAGGCAGATTCTTAATCACTGAGCCACCAGGGAAGCCCTCATATAGCGTCAAAAAGAAAGAAAGTGAAAGTGAAAGTTGCTCAGTTGTGTCTGACTCTTTGCAACCCCATGGACTATATACAGTCCATGGAATCCTCCAGGCCAGAATACTGGAGTGGGTAGCCTTTCCCTCCTCCATGGCATCTTCCCCATCCAGGGATCGAACCCAGGTCTCCTGCATTGGAGGCAGATTCTTTGCCAGCCGAGCCACAAGGAAAGCCCAAGAATACTGGAGTGGGTAGCCTGTCCCTTCTCAAAAGGATCTTCCTGACCCAGGAATTGAACCTGAGTCCCCTGCATTGCAGGCAGATTCTTTAGAGCTAGTGTTGGGATATGGTAAATAGAAAGAAATGTGTAGATCATCCAGGCCAGCTTTTATATTTTAGAGATGAAGGACAACATCCCCAACATGCCCTCGTTGTTACTGAGGCCTCGGGCAGAGTCTTCTGGAGTCACTGGTGTGAGGAGTAGGGTGTGACCTGGATCTGACAGTTCTGGGGTGAGGCGTGGGAAACTGAAGTAGTGGTGGGGGTCTGGGTTTGGGAGGGAATATGTGAGACCCTTCTTGATAGGCACCAAGGAATTGTTCTCTATTTTTGCCTCCCTTTGTACCCCACTCCTTACTCTGGCCCTTCCTAATTATTAAGGAATGTCAGGTGAAGCCCTTTTCTTTGGGTAAGAGAGCATTCATCTTTTTCTTCCCCATTGGCACTGTCATGAGTCAATACAGATTTTCCCCCCTTACCCACCGAGGCTATGGCTAGAGGGAAGAGGTGAGGAGCAAACTCAATTTGTTCCGGCTGGGTACATAGTCTGCAGTGGCTCATGGGGGTGCCACAGGATGTTTTTGGCAGTTGGTGAGGAAGAGAAGCTTCTGTGGCCCCCAGCTGGGGGAGTAGGTAACCAGACTGCCTGACTACCTGGTGTAGGTAACAGGGCCGGATTTCCACATCACAGTGCCTGGGGAAGCCGGTTTGAGGTGGGGAGAGAGGTTAATATGAGATGTAGAGAGGAAAACAGTGCTCACTTTCTGGCTGGGCCAGGGCTCCTGCGTGCCTGTGTGGGTGGAAGGGTGAAGCGGAGCTCTCGGTGCTGTTCTGATGAATCGGCATCTACGATACAGGGACAAGTCCTGGACAATCTGGTGTGGAAAATTGGATTTTAGGAAACAAACATATAAACCCCACACTGAATCGAGAACCGTGATCATTGAATGGGCCAATGGTGTTGGACTCACAAAGTATATTCCTTCACCCTGCATCTTCTAAATATTTTTATTTTTAAAATATAGAGATTTCCAGTGGCATGTCATTGTGTATGTTTGAGGTAAAAAAGGATGCTTGAAAAGAGGAAGCGGCTAGAGGGACTGACACGAAATACAGTTCTCCAGAGGGGTCTGAGGAGAATGTCACGAGTGTGTCTTGATTCACTGCAGCTTCTTGAAGGCCGAGAGAGGACATTCTCATTTCTGAGAAACACCTACAAGGACTCTGGGGAATGTTCTTTCCCTTACTATGTTTGCACATGGAAATATTTTCATATAGGTTGTAGAGTTTTGTTTTGTTTTTTATCTAATTTGGCTTTGTAATGAGATTGGAGGAGGGAAGCAGTTAGGAAGCTCATTTTATATTTAAGACTGCAGTCTGTGATGAAATTTTCATAATTTTCTGGAGGTTAGTTATCTCAACTTTTGGAAGTACGGTTCACGGTTGGTTTAGGGCTCCCCCGGTAGCTTAGATGGTAAAGAATCTGCCTTCAATGTGGGAGACCTTGGTTCTATCCCTGGGTTGGGAAGATCCCCTGGAAAAGGGAATGGCTCCCTGCTCCAGTATTCTGGCCTGGAGAATTCCACGGACAGAGGAGCCTAGTGGGCTACAGTCCATGGGGTCCCGAAGAGTCGGACGCTACTGAGAAGCTTTCACTTGACGCACTCACGTTAGTGATGAGCATTACGTTGCCAGTAAGTGGTTGGGGTGGATGCTTGTTTGTGATCTTAGTGTCTGGTTCAAAAGTTGGTTTCTACCTTGCTATCAATACTTGAAACACTGCCCTCAGTGGCTGTATTAATTTCCCACGGTCTTTGGAGTCACATTTAGGTTGAGATTCTCGCCTTGTGAGCTTTGTGACTTCAGGCGAATTCTTTAATCACCTGAACTTGTTTCCTCGCCTGTAATGCGGGGCAAGTAACAACTGGCCAGCAGTGGTGTTCTAAGTGTCGGCTTAAAGTGATCTACAGGAAAGATCCTGGCATTTACTGGCTGCCCAGCGAATGTCTGGTTTGTTTGAGTGTGATTCCATTTCTGACTGTATGCTGCAGGTCAGTCGCTAACAAGCAGACAGGGAAACAGCAGCACAGTCTGGCTGGAGGGGATTTGCTGAGCCACTCAACTTGCAAGACTGCTTTGTCTCTGCCAGGAACAGGAACCCCTGGAATTTCCTTCTTTCCTTCCTGGATTCTCTAACTCTCCCTTCCTTCTGCATGTGTAACTCGTTACTAGTGGGCTGCTCCTCTTGCATGTTTGTTTGTGCCTGAATCTCTCTATTTTTGAATAGTATTTGCCTGATTGAGGTCATCTCAGCTGGTGGACTGAGTTAATAGATCTGGCAAATTTTCTTTTTCTACATCCCTATGTTAGGGCATGTATCATAATGATGTAATTTTTGGTTTATATTTAGCAGATATTTACCTAGCTCCTATTATGTTACAAGCAATGGAAAAAATAAAGTCTCTGCTCTCATGTAATTTATATTCCAATGGGAGGAGTCAGACAATAAGCCAGTATAAAATACGTCGGGTATAGTATGTATTGTGAAGGAAAATAAAGCAGGGTGCTTAGGGATCATGTTCAAGCCAAGACTGAAATGATGTTCAGGAGCAAACCATGAGATATCTGGGAGAAAAGGAAAAAGTAAGCACAAAAACCTCAAAACCAGAATAGCTGAAGACAAGTGAGCAAGGATGTCAAAGATGGGGTCAGAGAGATGCTGGGAACAGTGTTCTTCAGGTCTTGGAGATGGTGCTCAGGACTTTGGATTTTATCCTCAGATGGAAAGCTATTGGAAAGTTTTAAAGAGAAGAATGTCATATCTGATTTAACCTTTCTCAAGTACTGCTTTGCCTGCCACGTGAAAAATTTAGTGTAGGGGGCAGAGTTGTAGCAGAGTAGAAAGCCGTTGCAGTCATTTCGGTGAGACATGGTGTCCCGGATGCACTAGGTTGGCAGCAGGGAGTTAAGAGGTGGGTATATTCTGGATGTCTTATGAAGATTTACCAGTGGGTCAAATATGGGTATGAGAAAAAAAAAAATAAGCCTATCTCAAAATTTTGGCCTAAGCAACAAGAAGAACAAAGATGTGTTTTCTAGAGAGGGTGAAGACTATGGGAAGAGTTAGCTGGAGAGTAAAATCATGAATCCAGTTTTGGAAATACTAAATTTGAGATGTCAGATAATCCAGTGAAAATGTTGAGTAACTAGTTGAGTGTATGATGGAAAGTCTGAAAGTGAGAGCTAGACCAGCATTGTTCAATAGCATGTTTGCTATTGTGATAAAATATTTGTGATAGAAATATTTTATAACTTCACTCTCCAATATGGTAGCCACTAGCCATGGATACCTACTGAGCACTTAAAATGTGGCTAGTAAAACCAAGGAACTGATTTCATATTTTACTTAATTTTAGTGAATTTAAATTGAAATTTGAACTGCCACAGGTGTTTCAGGCTGCTGCATTGTTCAGCATGGAAGACAGTATATAAAAATTTGTCTTCAACATTTCATTGCTGCATAAGACCATGGGCTTCCCTGGTGGCTCAAATGGTAAAAAATCTACCTGCAGTGTAGGCGACTTGGATTTGATCCCTGGGTCGGGAAGATCCCCTGGAGAAGGGAATGGCTACCCACTCCAGTATTCTTGCCTGGAGAATCCCATGGACAGAGGAGCCTGGTAGGCTGCAGTCTGTAGGGTTGCAAAGAGTTGGACACAACTGAGCGAGTTTTACTTTTCACTTAAGGCCATGAGACTGGATAAAATCTGCTTGGAGGCAACCTGGATAAATAAGGAAAAATGTCAGAGGATCAAGACCTGCAAAGCAGAGAGGTTGGGAAGATACAGAGCTATAGTTAAAGAATGTTTTAAAAAAGTAGCAGATTGTAAGAATGCAGGCCAAGAGAAAGTGGTAAAGTGGTTTCCAGGAAACCAAGCAAAGCAGATGTTTTGAGACTAGTGAGCCGTGCTGTCAAACTCTGCTGAGCTGTTTCCCTGATCATAGTGAATGACTTTTGAACTTGTCTCTAAAGACTGCTCATCCACAAACCTAAGAGTGTTCTTACTGCCTTGTAGGTGCAAAATGAAGAATGTGGAACAAGGTCACTCAATCAACTTTTACAAACTTATTTTCAGGAGATATGCTCCCTAATTTAATGTCAGTACACGGAAATCTTAGAACTATTACCTTTTGGAAATCCCAAACTATTCATTACTGCTTTCTCACTGGTACTTTCCACCATCTCACCCTCCCTCGTACTAGCGGGATATGATTTTGGAGAAGCTGGGACGGAGACAGCATCAGTACCACCTATGTCAGCAGTTGATGTGAAAGAACCAGATATCTGCCTGGCCCTAGGCCCTAGGCCTTCCCTCTCGGAGAAGGCAATGGCACCCCACTCCAGTACTCTTGCCTGGAAAATCCCATGGATGGAGGAGCCTGGTAGGCTGCAGTCCATGGGCTCACGAAGGTCGGACACAACTGAGCGACTTCACTTTCACTTTTCACTTTCATGCATTGAAGAAGGAAATGGCAACCCACTCCAGTGTTCTTGCCTGGAGAATCCCAGGGATGGGGGAGCCTGGTGGGCTGCCATCTCTGGGGTCGCACAGAGTCGGACACAACTGAAGTGACTTAGCAGCAGCAGCAACAGCAGGCCTTCTCTCTAGCTGTGTATAACTCAGTCCACACCAACTTTTAGGGTCAAATGAAAAAATTACTGGGTATGGCTGGGAAGAAGCAGATGATTTTACCCCAAATCCCTGAAATATTGATATACCTTACTAAATTGACTTTTGTGATAACTACATGTAATATTTTTTTTTCTTTTCTCAGCTTCCCTTGTAGTTCTTCTTGTCTCTGCATATTGATGATTTGTCTCTCTTGCCTTTTCTCTTGTGTATGTTTTCCCCTTGGTCTTCTCTCCATTTAGTCCCTTAGTTTTTTTTTTTTTTTTTAATAACATTTAAAAGTACCCAGCAATTACTTTATTCATGTGTGTGTTTGTTTATGGCTGGCTGTGCTGTGCAGCATGTGGGGTCTTAGTTCCCTGATCAGGGTTTGAACCCATGCCCCTTGCTTGGAAGCACAGGGCCTTAACCACTGGACCACCAGGGAAGTCCCTCCCCTAGTTTTTGAAAGTTCCGTTCCTTGTTCCTATGCCCTGACTCAGATTGTTACTTGGTAAGCCACACACGCCATTGCTTTGTCTCGTTGTGCCCTTATGTGCCTCCCTTTGGAAGTTCTCTGCTGCTTCCAGACCTCTGACTCTATTCTGTACACCTGGCTCTGCCTTCTGGTCCATTCTGTGTGTGTTACACTGATACTTCTGCTGCTAAGTTGTTTAGTCGTGTCCGACTCTGTGCGACCCCATAGACGGCAGCCCACCAGGCTCCCCCATCCCTGGGATTCCCCAGGCAAGAACACTGGAGTGGGTGCTTCCCATCATCTCTGATTGGCTTAGAAATGCTAAAAACAAAGAGACAACAGGCGTGTCTTTCTCCTCGGTACCTTTTATATGTTGATTATAATTTCTATGGTAATCCTCTTAAGTATGTTTTTAAGTACTTATTATGATACTTTGTTGTTAATGCTCATTTTTCTTTGTTCTTTGTATCTGTATTGAACCACCTTATAATACAAAATGAATGTTTTAATTGGCACAGAAAATTCATGATTCCTGTTGTTAAAATGCTCCTGGCTACATGCGTAGTGCTGGTGCAGCATTGTATAAGGAGGAACAGTTGCCAGGGTAGTAAGGGGCTGGACTCTGGAGATCTACACCGACCTGAGGTAAAATCCAAGGGATTTGTGTCACTCCCAAGCCCTACTGAGCTTCAATCTGCCAAGGGAAAAATGCGGAGTTGTAGCTTGCGTCAAATGATTAGAAGTCACATGAGGGTTGGGGAAAGAAAACCCCAAAGGATTGGTGGCTAGAAAACCTTTCATAGCAGTTGCATGAGACCCTGAAAATCAGCAATGGAAATGAGAGTGGATTATATATAATACAAAAGACAAATGCACGCACATTCCCTGCCGAATGGGCTTTTAATAGAAGACAAGCCGATTAAGACAAAATGAGCAGTAATTAAGGGACATCTTAGGAGGGGTCAAGGTTGCTGAATTCTTCACACATTCCTACATTTAGTTGATTTTGAGTTCTTCTATTATGATAATTACATTATGGTATGAATTTTCACAATCCAGTTACATGAAAATGACAGATTACTCGGTGAGGTTCGTGTGTTTAACCTCGTGATTTGGTTATATGCCGTTTATGTGCCTTGCCTACAATGTTTGCCTTCTTATATTTCTGTGTTAACCCAGCTGCCTCCGTTTATTGCTCCCATATTACAGTGGATGTTTTCTGCATTTTTATGAAGAGCCTATTAGCAGCTTAGGCTTGATTTAAAGAATTTCTACAGTTTATGAATACAGTTCATCTCTGTGAATGAATTTAGCACTTTAATGCTATTTATTTACTCCACACCATAAAATGTAATATAATAAATAATGGGTCCCTTGGGCTTGCGGTACAACTCAGTGATCATCCTCTCAGCAGGAAGATGAACACAACTTGAGTGGGGAAATAATGATCAAAATTCACCACACTCACTAGGATGCCATCTATATACCTGAATCTAATAAAGGCTGAATTACAATGCTTAACATTATGCTTATTAGTACTAACATCTGAATGTAATGAGACTGGGAAAGGGAAAAGACTCAGTCATATTAGCAACATTTCAGAAGGTAATATCAATTCCAAGTTAGCGATTCAAGAAGGACGTGTTCTTAAAAGCATATGATACCTAATTTCTTGGGCTAAATAAATGTTAGGTTAGTGTTTTCCACCAGCTTCGTCCATAGAGAACTCTTGAACTTTGTGGGGAGGGTGTAAGCAGTTCACAATTCCTTCCTTATCAGTGTATTATTAATTTGGAGGTTTTCAAGATGACCCTGTTGGTTATCCATACATGAAATATGTGCAGGCCAGACCCTCACCATGATCACTGGTCAATAGAGCTGTTCTGTTTCATTGTTGAAGTTCAGAAAGAGTTAACTCGTGAGTGCTCAAAACTCTGTGTGTATAAACGTGTATCTGATTTTATTCCAAGATTATTCAAGTTATTTTTGTAATATCTTTGCTTTTATTCATCACTGACTCGATGGACGTGAGTCTGAGTGAACTCCGGGAGTTGGTGATGGACAGGGAGGCCTGGCGTGCTGCGATTCATGGGGTCGCAAAGAGTCGGACACGACTGAGCGACTGATCTGATCTTGCTTTTATTTACCTTTATTAGACATTCTTTCCTTGAGATAAAGGTTGCAGGTTTACATGCGGTTAGGAGCTTGATTGATAAATGAATGACTTGGGCGAATTGGAGGACCCTTGTTCCATCTAAGGGGCCAACCTGTACTCAGGTCCAGTCAATCTTTGACACGTGGAATATAATCTCAGTGAAGATAGATGGACTAAATTTGATAAAAAACACATCATAGTTTTTATTTTCATGTGAAATCTTCATGATCAATTGTTATCTAATTTTTAAAAGTTAAATACCAAATAAATCAGCACTCTAGTTTGGGTTCATAGGTTACCAGCTTGATAGTTTTGCTTTAAATGTAAGTTCCCAAGAATGTTTACACTGTCAAGGCTTCTTTTGCACTATTAGCTCCAGTCGTCCATTACTGGTTTGAATGTGCCTCCATTTTGATTCTCCTTGGTCATGCCTGTTGACATCATGATACATTGCTAGAGCTTTCTCTTGAAAGAAAATCACTTAAAATTTTAGCATCTTTAAAGAAAAGAATGCTGAATATAGTGAGGCATTGCAAAGTAGAGTAGGTAGCACTCAATAAACACAAAATACTCAGTGTTGTTTATGTTGAATTTTTATTTTCAGTCTTTAAAAGTCAGTACAGTTAAATTTTATTTTATTGTGTATTTATCCAGAAATAAATGAATGGAAGAGGGATATGCTGCGGTTTACCTTTATGGTAATAGAGTCATAGACAAGTGATTGGGTGATGGTGTTTTTATACTAGCAAATGATGAACAGACTCACCACCAAAAGGAGAAATCAACTGCAAACTTACCATTTTTTTAACAAAAAAAGTGTCAAAATATGTTCTCACTTTACCCAAAGCCATTTGCTGAAGTCATAATTTGATTATCATATGCTATTCAAGAGAGTTTGTACTGATTGGTCTCTATGACCCAGTGTTGCCTCTGTAGATAAAAATTGATTTAGCATCAGCTAGAATGGTATATCTGGAGAAGGAAATGGCAACCCACTCCAGTGTTCTTGCCTGGAGAATCCCATGGACAGAGAAGCCTGGTAGGCTGCAGTCCATGGGGTCGCACAGAGTCGGACACGACTGAAGCAACTTAGCAGCAGCAGAATGGTATATCTGTACATGTATGTAATGGCATATCAATCTATGAAGCCTTTTTGTCTTCATAGTTCTCTTTAAGGATATGTGAAATCACCTTAGAAAGCCCCAGGTTATCCATAACCACCAGGCAGTGTATTACAGAAACACACGACAGGCTGTGTGTAAGCCTATGGTTCTCAACCAGGGGAGAGTTGACTTTATTTTGCAAGATTCTTAGGGCTGATTTACTAGTTGTCTGCTTCTAGTGTGAACAAATCATTCTACTTGGTAGACCATTCGATTTAGAGCTGACTGTATTCCTGATGGCCCTGCTAAGATAAATAGCCCTGGACTGTATTTCCTGATAACAGGGTAGGAGTGGGAAAGAGTGTAAAATAACCCTCTGATGAGAGCCGTCAGAAAGCACAGTTTTGATTTGGGAAGCCAGGAGTTGCGGTATTTGTTCCTGTTTTGGACAGTTTCAATTATTAGATGGAGATGAAATCTGCCTTCTTGTAATTTTTACTTCTAATTTCCACCTCTAAATTCACATAGTTCTGTTTGGTTGTCTTATCTGGCAGTTGATCGTTTCTGCCTTGTACATTATCTGTACTTGTCTCATGAATAAAGAACAGCAGCATTTGGGAAGGTTGCTTACTCCATGAGCCTGCAGATTTACTGAAGCACATGAGTCAGCTCCACTAATGCAACTCAGTCAAGCAGAGGGTCACAAGATCAGCGGGATGAAAGTTGCAATCACTCATTCATTCATTAAAAAAGAAAGTTATTGAGTGCCCATTATATACCAGGCATTGTTCCAGATACAAGGTGCACTCATACTCTAACTTTGTGTCTTATTTTCCTTTCTAGACTCTAGACTCTTTAAGAACAGGATTCTTGTCTGATTACCTTGTATCTTGTACCTCACCTTACACAGCATAGTATATTACATTTAGAATGTGCTCAGAATTTTATTTTTTAAATAAGTGAAAAACCTAGTCTACATATTTTAGAGAGCACTATAGAATAGATCTAATCCTTTTGTGACAGCCATTAAATATATTAGTCACATTAACATAATGGCCAGGCTTCTTGTTGTTCAGTCGCTCAGTCGTGTCTGATTCTTTGTGACCCCGTGGACTGCAGCACGACAGGCTTCCCTGTCCTTCAGCATCTCCCTGAGTCTCCTCAGACTCATGTCCTTTGAATCAGTGATGCCATCCAACCATCTTACCCTCTGTCATCCTCTTTTCTTCCCGCCTTCAATCTTTCCCAGCATCAGGGTCTTTTTTAATGAGTCAGTTCTTCACATCAGGTGGCCAGAGTATTGGAGCTTCAGCTTCAGCATCAGTCCTTCCATTGAATATTCAGGGTTGATTTCTTTTAGAATTGACTGGTTTGATTTCCTTGCTGTCCAAGGGATTCTCAAGAGTCTTCTCCAGCACCACAGTTCAAAGGCATTCATTTAATGGCCAGGCTAAATAGTCCTAATTTCAACAGTTCTTTCTTCTACACAGTTGGATTGCCCTTCTTTAGTATTGCCCCTTTTCATGTGTAGGAACAGGACCGAGTACATTCAAGATGAGATGTGATCTTGGCAAGGTGGAAGGGAGAGAACTTTGCTTTCTGTGATTCATTCATTTCCCGTAAGGCATTTATTAACTACCACCTTCTCCTTTTTTTCCCCCAGGGTTGCCTTACTTTTCTTAAGTAAATATAGTAGTTAACAGGACATTAAATGTCTGTGTGATATTTAAACAAACATGCTGTAGAACTATTTCTTGTTTTCCTGGTAATTTTCACTAGTGAAAAGATTGTCTATGATTAAGACTTTGTATTTGCAGTAGGAAGTTCTTATGTATATTATAGAAAGCTTTTCAAAAATTCACATACAGTTGTCATTTGGGAGTACAAATATATGGTGTATGTGCGAGAGAGAGAGACAGAGGGAATGGGATTGAATGATCAATCTCCAGGGTTTAGCGTTCTTGCCTCTCTTATTTTGATGGTATTATAATTATTCTTTATACTGATACGTTTGTCTTGTTGTTGTTTAGTCATTAAGTCATGCCCGACTCTGCGACCCCATGAACTGCAGCATGCCAGGCTTCTCTGTCCATCTCTGTCTCGCTGAGGTGAAGTGAAGTGAAAGTCGTTCAGTCATGTCTGACTCTTTGTGACCCCATGGACTGTACAGTCCAGGGAGTTCTTCAGGGCCGAATACTGGAGTGGGTAGCCTTTCTCTTCTCCAGGGGATCTTCCCAACCCTGGGATCAAACCCAGGTCTCCCACATTGCAGGTGGATTCTTTACCAGCTGAGCCACCAGGGAAGCCCAAGAATACTGGAGTGGGTAGCCTATCCCTTCTCCAATGGATCTTCCTGCTCCAGGAATTGAACTGGGGTCTCCTGCATTGCAGGTGGATTCTTTACCAACTGGACTATCTCCCTGAGTTTCCTCAAACTCATGTCCATTGAGTCAGTGATGCCAGCCAACCATCTCATCTCTGTCTCCCCCTTCTCCTCTTGCCTTCAGTCTTTCCCAGCATCAGGGTCTTTTCCAGTGAGTCAGTTCTTTGCATCAGGTAGTCAAAGTATTGGAGCTTCAGCTTCAGTATCAGTCTTTCCAGTAAATATTCAGGGTTGTTTTCTTTTAGGATTGACTGGTTTGATCTTCTTGCTGTCCAAGGGACTCTCAAGAGTCTTCTCCAACACCACACTGCCGGCTCTGTGCTTGTCTTATCTTTATAGAATATTGTCCTGTTTTATTTGAATTCCTTATTTCCTATGCATGACATAAAACTTATTAGTTTGGTGGTTCTTAATGTTTCCTTTATTCCTTAGTTTTAAATTCTAGATAAAAAGAATTACAAATAAGATGTCTTATTGACATCTTTGTTACAGTTAAGATGTGCTGCTGTTTTATAGGAACGGGTGACAAATCCCCATGTCTTTGTCACTGCACATGGATTCTACCAAATCCATGGATCAGAGTACCCTGTCCCAGTGATTTACTGCGCTAGATTTGTTCCATGATTTCATCCTTAGACACTTCCATCTTTGTCAGCTCCATCTCCACACAAGGGATATGTAGTAGAAATTCTCAGATCTCAGATGTCAAATGTATTGCAGGCAATTAAAAAAAAAATGTCATCCAAGTTGTCACCTGTGAGGGTGAAATTCCAGAGCTTCAATCTGGAATTCCAGGGTTGTGTTTGAAAGTTTGCCTTGTTCACGTTGCATTTTGCTTTCTTTCTACATTCCAACTTCCGTTATTCTTCCATTTAATTTAGCAAATGTTTAAGTCATCACTGTGTGCAAAAAACTGGGCTCAGTACCTTGATGGTTACAAGGTAAATGAAAGTTCCATCCCTTTTCCCCACTCCAAAGCTGCTCAGGAAATAGTCACTCTGAAATCCTTCCCTTTCTGCTAAATAGCATCAAAATAGAATTCCTTTTTTTTTCTTGTTAGCTTTAACTTAAAGATTTGGTGTTTTGTTTATTACTTTCATTGGTAGATATCTCTTAGAGTGCCTTCATCACTTAGTAAATTCAGATCTTTATTTAATGTCCTGTTATGTGTTCAACAGTATACCGAACTTAAAATGCATCACCGTAACTGCGCTCTTAAACTTCCATTGACTATTTTTTTAATAAGGCTCTGCTTTCTGCTGTTTTGTTTAAGTTAAGAATAAACTTTTTAAAAAAGGTGAGCTTAATGGTGTGGAAATCATGCCTCAGTAAAGCTGTTCTGTATACGTGGAGTAACCTCCAAGATCTTACCTAAGTAATAGTGCTGTATAAATACAAATAGCCTTCTTTGGTTAGGTTTAATCCCATGTATAACGAATTTGCTGGCCATTTTGTAGCACTGTAGACGGACTGCTTTATCCCACATACTAACTCCAGTTCTAAAACTAGATGGAATCTTGGTTAACTAATTGAAACACTCATTTGGATAAGAACTTAAGCAAGGTTCAGTAATTCTCAATTTCCCACTTTGCTTGCAAAACACAATGTAAGTACAGAATTACATTCTTCACAGCTTATTACTCTGTGTGTTCACTCACAGGGAAATAATTTAATGCAATTTACTCCCAACTGTTTCCCTCATGCTGACCCCTTTATTAAAGTAACTGATTTCTCAAGGTTATGTTTATTTTCAAATAAAAAAAAATTTTGGAGGTCATAAATGTCATCGCACACCTGGTCTCATTCTCCTCTTGTTTTTTTTCCCCTTTAAAATTTCCACATTGTGTCGCCAGACCAGCTCTTGATAACTTCTGCCCTCTCTTTCTACTTGATTAATCTTACTTCTTTTACTCTGATATTCCATTTTTATATTTGTCTGGTTATTCTTGATGTGTTCAAACCAATCTCAGTACTTCTGTTTTGTTTAAAATCCCTCTTATCTATTATATGTCAATAACTTAGGCCCTTGCCTTGGACTACTTTTTTTCCAGCGCTCGCATCCTTGAACAAGCAGGACACGTTCGAAGGTCCCTGAAAGTCTGATGCTTCCCTCCCACATGTTGTTCTTTTGAAGACAGACAATCATTCTACAGGGGAATGCACCACTTAGGTGCATTCTTTTTTCAGAATTTACAAAGCCTTTTCCTTCCTTAGGGCTTCCCTTATGGCTCAGCTGGTAAAGAATATGCCTGGAATGCGGGAGACCTGGGTTCGATACCTGGGTTGGGAAGATCCCCTGGAGAAGGGAAAGGCTACCCACTCCAGTATTCTTGCCTGGAGAATTCCGTGGAATATATAGTCCATGGGGTCACAAAGAGTCGGACACGACTGAGCGACTTCCACTTTCCTTCCTTGTGCTACCTTTGTTGCAAACCATGCTTTTAAACAGTCTCAAAGCATTTTGATAAGCATGTGATAAGTCTTTAAGTTCCCCTTCTCATATTTGGGCTTCCCTTGTTGCTCAGCTGGTAAAGAATCTGCCTGCAATGTGGAGACCTAGGTTCGATCCCTGGGTTGGGAAGATCCCGTGGGGAAGGGAAAGGCTACCCACTTCAGTATTCTGGCCTGGAGAATTCCCTGGACTGTATAGTCCATGGGGTTGCAAAGAGTCAGACATGACTGAGTGACTTTCACTTTTTCACTTTTTCTCATAATTGATTGTGATCTAATATATCCCTTTTCCCATCTCTGAAGGCCTCTGAGCCTTCTTCTCACTGTGGATGGCCACACACGGCCACTCAGAGCAGAGCCTTCAGCTTGATGTTCACAGCACTGCTATGAGGCTGTGTTACCATGCCCAGAGAGCTGGCCCTCGGGAGTATTTTTAGCTTTACTGGAGTTTCACCTAATCCTCATTGAATGGCTTTATAATCAGTGGAAATTGCCAGTCATTCTTTGTGGCAGGCATTTATTTTCTCCTTCCATTTTGCATTTTCTCAGCACAGAACATCAGCAAGGTAGGATGTTGATGCTGAAAGATTACTCAAAATGGCCATAGATAACATTAGTCTCCTAATCTCTATGTTCTAACTGTGGGACTAAAAAGAAAGTTTAAAATGAGTAGCAAACCATATCTCATTGAAAACTAGTGGGTTGTTGTTGTATTTTTTTTGTTTTTAAATTAGGTAAAAGTCTTTCATACTGATTTAATTTAATGGATGAATTTATTTTCTCCCTTTATTTCTGAGCATAATCTCTCTGAATCTGAGGATAAAAATCTTCGTTTTACATTGGGAGAGCAAATGGATGTCCCTACTTCATTCTTAGACAAGAAGGTGATTGATGGCTTTGATATCATATTATTAACTGAAATAAATTTTGTCTCAATTTGAGAGGAAATAGCGATAACACAAGGTCCTTTCTGTCAGCCAACCCAGGCATATTGGACCATTCTTTCATCTTTATTTACTTGTGTCCTAGACTGAAAATCTCACATTCTCTCCTAAAATTGATGGCAAATGTTTAAAAATACCTAAAACAAAGAGTATAGCACATTTTACTGAAATAGGCCTATAGTTTACACATGCTTGGTCTAATGCATTCCTCACCTTACATAAATCTCCAGAAAAGCTGTAGGAAGCAAGCACATTCCCCTGACATGGCAGGGTGTAAAATGGATATAAACCAATTACTTTTTGCAGTTCTTAGTCTCAGAAATACTGACCCTTCTGACTTCATTTTCAAGCCAGAACTCTTGACCCCCACCTTACAAAGAAAAGTAATTGAGTAGAATTCCTAGCAAGAGGCAAATCAAGGCTTTCAAAGAAGAATTTTTTGCCAGGACCTATGGAGCAAATCACCTCTAAAACATGCCAAAGATAGTTATTTAAATACATTTAAGCTTCTAATCAAAGAGGTCTTTGATGAACTTTTCCCACTTTAAATACATCAAAGTAAGTAAAGAGAGTAGAGAAAGCCATTAGGAAATCATTATAATAAACACCAGCATTGATCCACTTCCCTCTCCTTCAGAACCTCCCCTCCCCGTGTTTTGAATTGTTCAGGTGGGCTTTAGATGGTGAAGTAATCAAACTTCACAGGCCATCATAAAGAAATACATGAGTAAAAATTCTTTTGGATTTCAAGGAACCTGGACAGTCCTGTGAGTGCCCAGTTTTCAGCTGTGACTTTCAAGTTGAACCTTTTCAATGGTAAATAGCCTCCTGCTTATGCCTGTGTGTTTTGGCTTAAAAAAAAAAATCAATCTCTGAGAAAATGGGCTTCCATCTTCCTTTCAGCCCCGTCTCCTTTGATGATTGATGTTAATTCAGTAAGCTGCTGACCCAAGAAAAAAGAATTGTTTGTGCTGTTGTTTTGAATAAATAAACTTACAAAGAATCAATGGCTGTAGCTTAGAGAAATTAGATGGTGGAGAGCTTCAAGTCTCTTTCTGCCCTGTTTCTCATGTAAATAAAGCAGGTAAAGGGCATTTCAGCTCCAGATATCTTTTTGAATGATGGAAACTTGCTTTGAAAGGGAATTTTTTTTTTCCAGTTAAAAGGAAATGTTCTCTCTGTATCTGTAGTGAGAAAAAAAAAAAAATCTGTGTTTATGACAAAATAGGACAACTGCTTATTCCTATAAACAATTCCAGACTGGCAGTAGCAAGGCAAGCATGCCCATTCACTGGGTCTTCGCTCACATTTAGTATTGTTAGTATATGGACTTAGGTCCTTCCGCATTTCTGAAAGACTCTAGAAGGTTTTCTGTAGTTTTAAGATAGAAAGGCAATGTGGTCTGCCAGAACAAAATAGTTCACCCAGCAGATTTTTCCTGATCCAGCTGGCTGTTTATTGACTGATCATATATAAGTAATTTTGCTTTGCCATGCCGCAATTTCCTTTCCCTAAACCACACCACCAGATACTGTGATCACAGAGAGAAGGTGACATCCAACAGTAACGACTGTTCTTCAGACAAGAATGTCATTCAGTGGGTTTCTGGCCATGAGGCTTAAAATCAGTATTACAGGCAGTCTACAATAATTGAAAATATAAAGGCTGCCTTGCTTTTTATTACCCTTTTATTTTGGTACCACTTACACAACAGTCTAATAAAAACTATGTTTCACTTCATAGTATATTTAATCCACAGTTCCAGGCAAAGCAGAATACATTTATGTTAATAATACATGTCATGTCAGAACTTAACATTAACCACGTTTTATAAATTGTGAACAAGCTGAGCATCAAGGAATAGTGGGAAGACAGAGTAAATTGTGATATTTTCAGTTAATGTTCTATCATATGACCATGAAGTCAATTTTCTATTCTTTAAAATGTGCTCATAAGTGTTGAGATGAAGACTGCATATGTTTGTATATGGTAAGAACTTAGAACCGTTACTAGCAGATAAGCATCACATAGATTTTTACTATTTTATTAGTGGTAAATGCTAACAAATGTCCTTGAAGAATCTTTACTAGTGAAAAGTATATGTGTTTCAACTGAATTTGTGATTATAGATGCAATTTGATCTTCACTATGTGAAATGTTACTAGGAGGTAATACAATAAATAGCAAACATATTTATCCCTGGGTATTATTTTTGTTTTCTTCATTTTATTTTTTTTCTCTATTTTTTGTTTTTTATCATATGAACATATGTTCTACGATTTGAAAAAAAAAATGTGGTTTAACCAAGTGTCACAAGCTCTGACATAATATCCATTTTGTCTAAAAGAAATAATCTGATCCATCCAGTTATGCTAAGGCAAATTCATATATAAATAAAAAGAGTGAATATCCATCAGTGTAGCTCAAATGTAGAATTACAGCATAGTTCTATCTGTTTTCAAGTAGATAGCATTGTTCTATCTATTTTCAAGTAGATAGCATTTACTAACGCTAGCAGTAAACACCTTAAAACCTTAGAAGCATCATCTGTAAAATGGAATTGGTCATTTTTTCCCCTTTATCTCATAAGATGGTTGAAAGGATAGAATGAGGAAATATATGTCAAACTGCCTTATAAATATTAACTCTTTGCTACCCCATGGACTGTAGCCCACCAGGCTCCTCTGCCCATGGGATTCTCCAGGCAAGAATACTGGAGTGGGTTGCCATTTCCTTCTCCAGGGGATCTTCCTGACCCAGGGATCGAACCCAGGTCTCCCGCATTGCAGGCATACGCTTTAACCTCTGAGCCACCAGGGAAGCCCTATAAATATTAACTAAATCTATGTAAACTAGTATATCTAGGTTTTTTTGTTCTATAGAATTTCAGTGTTACAAACTTTCAGATATGAATGGTACTAACTAAAGATATTTACTAAAATTGTTATGAAAGAATGAGTAAAATTTGATTCAATAGTTGGAAAATAGGTTTACCTGAAACTCTTAGTCTTTGGTCAACACTATATCCTGCATTGGGATTCAGATATCTGTGAAGAACTGATTAAGTTGTTCAGAATCTGTGTGTGTTCAGTCACTCAATTATGTCCAGCTCTTTGCAGCCCCTTGGACTGTAGTTCACCAGCTCCTCTGTACATGAAATTCTCTAGGCAGGAGTACTGGAATGGGTAGCCATTCTCTTCTCCAGGTGATCTTCCAGGGGTGGAACCTCCAGAGTCTTATTTTTTTGGAAAAGAAAATCAAGTAGACATTCTTAGGTTGGTAAACAATACTCTCAACTTACAAGGGGAATGGTGATTTTTGTTGCACACACAGCTAGAGTATGAAATGTTTGTCTCCTAGCCCAGCCCGCTTTACTTTCTATTCAAGAGTAGTCTGCAGGAAAAGGAATTAATCCCAATGAGTGGGTTTGCTTAATTTTTTCTCCAATTTGCTGTTTGGCCATTGAAATCTTCCAGTGCTGGTACTGAACAACAGAATTAGCACTGCCTTATAATGTAATCTTACCATGAACTTGGGAATTTACCCTTTTCTTATAGTGAGCTGACTTTATTTCAGGCTCAGTATATGTATTCATAAGGTAAGGAATTCTTGTAAAGGTCAAAGAAAGTGATATATGTAAAACTGGCTTTGGACAACCCTTAAATTACAGACACAGGTTATTTATATAGCCTTGAAATATCTTTCGTGAAGTATTTATTTCTGTGGTGGTTTTGAGACCAGAGGGAAGAGGGCAGGGCATCACTCTTAAAGAATGACACAGCAGTTGAGAAAAACCTGTTGCTGTTTGTTTTTAGGACAAAAAGTAGTTAGAATTCATTGGGCCCAAGATGGCGAAAGATTTCACTTTGACATTGAGCCTCATTATATGTTCATCATAATACATTCAGTTCAGTTCAGTCACTCAGTTGTGTCTGACTCTTTGCGACCTCATGAATCGCAGCACGCCAGGCCTCCCCATCCATCACCAACTCCCGGAGTTCACTCAAACGTATGTCCATCGAGTCAGTGATGCCATCCAGGCAACTCATCCTCTGTCGTTCCCTTTTCCTCCTGCCCCCAATCCCTCCTAGCATCAGGGTCTTTTCCAGTGAGTCAACTCTTCTCATGAGGTGGCCAAAGTACTAGAGTTTCAGCTTCAGCATCATTCCTTCCAAAGAACACCCAGGGCTAATCTCCTTTAGAATGGACTGGTTGGATCTCCTTGCAGTCCAAGGGACTCCCAAGAGTCTTCTCCAACACTACAGTTCAAAAGCATCAATTCTTCGGTGCTCAGCTTTCTTCACAGTCCAACTCTCACATCCATACATGACCACAGGAAAAACCATAGCCTTGACTAGACGGACCTTTGTTGGCAAAGTAATGTCTCTGCTTTTGAATATGCTATCTAGGTTGGTCATAACTTTTCTTCCAAGGAGTAAGTGTCTTTTAATTTCATGGCTGCAGTCACCATCTGTAGTGATTTTGGAGCCCCCAAAAATAAAGTCTGACACTGTTTCCCCATCTATCTACATTAGCATATAATAAATGACACTCCCATGGATGCCATGACCATTCGGAGGCCAATCATAGAAGGTCAAAAAGTGGATCATGGTCCAATTCTTGGAAATCCCCAACCCTTCCCCCAAATAGTTGGAATAATTCTCCCACACGTTAGCCTGTAGTTTTACCCAGCCCACAAAAACTAACTACCCCATCTTTTGAGGTCCCTCTCACTTTCTGAGATAACACCATTCTGCCTATGGGATGTGTATCTCTCTAAATAAACCTGCTTTTGCTTTGCTGTGGCTCAGTCTTAAATTCTTTCCTGTATGACGGTAACCCCGCCAGGCTCCTCTGTCCATGGGATTCCCAGGCAAGGATCCTCACTTGGTGGCCTGTCCCAGGGACTCGCCAAACACCTGGGACATGACCATCCTCTTTTTCCCTGTTCTCCTGTACCAGTTTTAACATAAATCCACAAATTCTTTGACACTCTTCCCCGCTATAGGAGCCAAAGTCAATTCCCTTGCTCTGGAGTGTATACTGGACATGGTGACCTAGCAGAGTATCTGGAAAGGGAAAAAGAATAACTTGAAGGTGAGGAAACTTGATAGACACCACCTTGCAAGTGTTCAGCATTGACAGCACAATAAGGCATAGATATCATGTAGCCCCTGATGTGGTCAGATGAAAAGAGCACTTCATCTCTGTGGGATCCTCCTGGAAAATCTATAACCACAGTCTAATCCTGGGAAAATATCAAAAAAACTATATAACTAGTGAGCACACTACAAAAGGTTTGAAATCATGAAAGACAAAGACCAAGGAACTGTCATAGATTAGAGGAAACTAAAGACATGACAACTAAATTCAATGAAATATGAAGGATTAGACCCTCAAACAGAGGGAGAATGTTTGCGGAGAAGCAGGGGAAATCAAAATAAAGTCTAGAGTCTGTAGTAGTATACCAGTGTGGACTTTTTAGTTTTGTTAATTGCACAATGGTTAAGTATGAGTATATAGGAATATACTCTGTATATAGTGTGTGTGTGTGTGTATATATACATACACACTCTCAATATAGGAATACTCTGTATTGTATTTACAACTCTTCTCTAAGTGTACACTTATTTCAAAATAAAATACTGGAGAAAGGTCTAGTACATTAGGAGGTGTCATGCCAGGTATATTAACAACTTTATTCAGAAGAAGGAATATGCTGGGCATGAATTCAATTGTATATAATAATAGAGAAAAATCTATGTCATCTGTATAATTAAAAATTGTATTAATCTGGTGAAATTTTGACCATTTATTTCATTGGAGTAGTTAATTTTCATTGGAGTTTTTGTTCTGACAGACCTGCTATTATACTTTGCCTTTATTCTGTTGTTTGTTTTTAGAAAAACACATGTAACACATTTTCCATTTAGTGTCTGTGAGGAATGTTGTGTTCAAATGGTTGAGATGGAAGCTCATAAAAATATGAAAACTGACAAGTTGGATAAATATATGAAAATCAGTGTTAATGGAAAAGATAATGTCATTGGAATAGCTAACAACTTTGGAATGGTATAAATCTAGCACTTTGTAAAATCATATTACATATATTCATTATTTAACCCTTCAACTAACTTATGGTCTATGAAGCAGGCACTGTTACTGTCCTCATTTTGTAGCTAAAAGGAATTGAGGCAGAGAGGTTAAGCCAAAGTCTAAGAATACATACACCAACCATTTTCCTTACTTCTGAGAATTCATAGACTACTAGGTTCATACCGTAATGTTTATTAAAGTAGCACCCTGGTAGCCGTGGGTTGGCATTGTGGAACAGGAACGTACCCTGAACAATTTCATAAGCCACCTTTCTCATGCACCCTTTATCATTTCATTGACCACTAGTCTTGTTGCTTAGTCACTAAATCGTGTCCAACTCTTTTGTGACTCCCTGGACATTAGCCCAGCAGGCTCCTCTGTCCATGGGATTTCCCAGGCAAGGATACTGGAGTGGGTTGCCATTTCCTTTTCCGGGGATCTTCCCAACCCAGTGATCAAACCCACGTCTCCTAATTGGCAGGCAGATTCTTTTAGTTTTGTAGCAGGTGTAAAGTAGTGATTATGATCAGACCCTTTTATACCACCACGTAGGGTCTGAAGCTCTGTCAAAAATGATTCAAAGCTACAGCTGTGGGGTCCTGGAGCACACTGTTATTTTCTCAAGCACCAATACAACATGCTTTTGAAGGAAAGGAGTTGGACCCCAGATGGTAAAAGGCTGTATGGATTTCCCCTGTGTGCTCAGACTATGAAAAGCTTTTCTTTAAACGAGTTGGTGTTCTGATCTTGCAGAGACTTTGTCATTCTATGAATGGGGGGATAAGTATGATAGCCCCTTGAAAGACTGCATTTCCCCCTTTGCTTTTCTGAGCACTGTGACTCTTTTGATTGTCATGTTTCTGCTTCTTTTCCACCTGTCTTTATGGGGCCTCACTTCTTCCCTGTGTTTATATTACATGGCTCATTCCAACTGACACATTTTGTTAGTGTTACCAGACAGATTAGAAGGAGTGAAATCACCATGAGTGTTGTTTCACATCCTTTCAGGTCAACAGGCTTACTTTCGAAGATAGCACTCCTTGATTGCTCTGCTTGGGGCATAATTGATCAGTATCAGGTTTGCAGCCTATTCTACATCTGACTTGTTAATTTCACTCACAGTGTGCTGATTTCACATGCAAGGTTGGTTCATGTGTTAGGGCTCACAATCTAACATGTATTTTAAGCTGTTTAGAGAGTGGCAGTTGAAGAATGCAATTTATATTTTGGTCATCTAGCCATTATTTTGAATCAAATACTGGTGATTATTCTTTCACTGATCATTAATTATTGTTTAAGGTTAGAATTTTTAAAAAAAATAGTAATAATAATTTCCAGCAAAATCCTCATGTAAAAGCCCTATTCTTAGTATAGTTTTGTGGTCTCTACAACATCATGTCTCTTTATGCAACTTTAGGGGAATTCACATGAGATTTTTTGGTAATTTTGAACCAAGGAAAGCAATTTTGCCAGTTTTGTTAAAATAGTTATTACTTGAGTGACACTTTTTTCATATGGAGAGAAAAATCAGGTAAAATTGACATCAAGATATGACAAGCTAGTGAATATTTTACCAGTACATCTAAGGATGTAAAATAAAATCCTAAAAGATGGAAATTTCCTTTTTTATTAAAATATAACATGTTAAGCAAATGATCACCAGCTTGTTTATACGTGTATTGCAAGGTGTCCTAGATCTAGACTTTAGAAAGTCAAAAAATCACACTTGGTATTTTAAAGTTGTATTATTCTGCCAGTATCACACATCAGCTTTATCCAATTAGTTGCTTTAATAAACCTTAACTAGTACATGCTACTTAGCACACATCCAAGGAACTTATATAAGCATTAGATGTAGCTCAGAGAAAGTATCTCTCAGTGTCATATCATCCTTCTGCCTTTTGACATGATTACATGTAAATTTCGAAAGTGTTTTACAAATGAAAGATAAGATATTCATGTTTCAAAACGATGTATTAAATTTATTAATTTAAAATTTATTTTAAATGCCAGAAAACATTATGCTTTGAATTTTAATGCACTCCTGTAACTTTATAAATGATGCAAAATTACAGTGTAACCATACTTAATGTAAACTTGACATACTTCTTTTAAATTGAAGTATAGTTGATTTACAATCTTGTGTAAATTTCTGTAAAATTACACAATCTTGTGTCAATTTCTGCTGTACAGCAAAGTAATTCAGTTACATATATATATTTATAAATTCTTTTTTACATTCCTTTCCATTATGGCTTGTCACAGGATATTGAATATAGTTCCCTGTGCTACACAGTAGGGCCTTGTTCTTTATCCATTCAATACAATATGCTTTTAAAGACAAATAATTTTAATACAAAATCACCATGGTTTTGATTTTCAATTGAAGAACTGGTGATTTTTAAAATGCCCAATTATGTCACCTTTGTAATAATTGGATTTGATGAGGTAAAAAGATCTTGCATAATATATGACAAATCTGTAGGTTCTAGGTCAAAGGAAATGGGGAGGAAAAACTATTGGAAATCACCACATAAAAATGAAATGAAGGGACTTGGATTTCTGGCAAGGGGGAAAGCTAAAAAATCTGGAAAATTTGCTAGTATAAAGCAGTTAGAAAAGCTGCATATAGTGTAATAAACTGTCTTTTAAGTGTATTGCTGACCTTGTTTGAGAGTAAGAGGTCCCTTGGGAGTGAAAATAAAGAGAAAAGGAAAAATTGGAGCAGCAAGATGATACTGATATTGCCACTGCCTTGGAGGCATTTGTCAGATTCACTAACCAAGAGGCTTCAGTTTTAACAGCTGCATCACTGCTGAAGACAGGACCTTGGGCCTGTTCAAGAGTGGATATAGAATTAGAACCAACATGTAAAGCCTAGAATTTTTGATGGGTTACATCTTCAGTGCAAGGGTAAAATAGAAAAAACATGCTCATCAGCAGAGAGATGACCAAAAAACTTGTCCTGGAAAACCAAAACAATTCTTCTCTAGAGGAATAGGCCTATTTTAGGATTTGATTCTTCTCATGTTTAAACTTTATTAATACATGAATTCACAACCCCAAATGATAGGTAACCGAGAGCTGGAGTCAAGCAGAGGTCATAAGGAGTTGAATTAGTTCCCAATAACTTCAGAAATGGAATTACTAATTGTAGAATATAGAAAGGGTATGTTTCAAACTTTTAAAAAATAAAATTTGCATCAAAAACATGATAAAAGAACAAGATGCTCTCAAAACAAAAAGACTAGCCAGTCTTAACAAAGAACCAAATAGATTGCTATGGATGACATTTTAATCTTTGCATTAAGGAAATAATTTATGGTTTAGACATTAGATTAGACACATTCCAGAGAAAATTAGCAAACTATTTAAAACATCCAAAGAACTTACTTAAACTGCAGTGTATAAAGACAAAAGATTTAGAAAATAGGAAAGAAAGTTAAAATTTGTAGGATGCTGTGGCCCTTTTATCAATACAAAGAACCACAGATTCTTTGATGCTCTTCCTATCTTGAAGTCCATGCCCTTGAAACTGGGCAGGCTTGTGACTATTTGAAATGGGTATGTAGCATATATCCTATTATGTAATTTCAGAGTCTAAATCCTAAAAGACTATATAGCTTCTACCTTGACTGCAGCCATGAAATTAAAAGATGCTTACTCCTTGGAAGGAAAGTTATGACCAACCTAGACAGCATATTAAAAAGCAGAGACATTACTTTGCCAACAAAGGTCCATCTAGTCAAAGCTATGGTTTTTCCAGTAGTCATGTATGGATGTGAGAGTTGCACTATAAAGAAAGCTGAGTGCCCAAGAAATGATGCTTTTGAACTGTGGTGTTGGAGAAGACTCTTGAGAGTCCCTTGCACTGCAAGGAGATCCAACCAGTCCATCCTAAAGAAAATCATTCCTGACTGTTCATTGAAAGGACTGATATTGAGGCTGAAACTCCGATACTTAGGCCACCTGATGCGAAGAGCTGACTCATTTGAAAAGACCCTGATGCTGGGAAAGATTGAAGGCAGGAGGAGAAAGGGACAACAGAGGATGAGATGGTTGGATGGCATCACTGACTCAGTAGACATGAGTTTGGGTAAACTCCGGCAGTTGGTGATGGACAAGGAGGCCTGACATTCTGCAGTCCATGGGGTCGCAGAGAGTCAGACACGACTGAGTGACTGAACTGAACTGTTGGTGGAAGTAATTGTTCTTGGGACCCTGAGCTGGCAGGAAACACATCCAGCTCACCTGTGGCTGAAATGGTTTGAAGAATCCCAAATCATATAGAGTTCAGTCCCAACTCTTTGGGTCACTTTCAAGCTAAGGTACCAGACATCCTGGAACAAACACAGTCCAACTCTGCTCTGTGAATGCTTTAACCACACAATGGTGGTGACTACTAAGTTTTGATATGGTTTCTTAGCAGTGGGTAAATGGAATAGACAAGATGAGAAGTTCTATCATATATCTGTTAGAAATTTCAAATGAAAGTAATAGAAAGAATGAGGGAAAAAAAGCAATATCTAAGGAAATAGAAGTTTAGAAATTTCCAGAATTGATCAATGACATACATCCTTGGATCCCGGAAGTATAATGAATTTGAAGTAGGAAAGATAGAAGAAACCCATGTCTCATGCAGCCAAGTAAAACTGTAGAAGACCAAAGTCAAAGATAAGATATTAAAAGCAGATAGAAAAGATACGTTACTTAGCAGTGGAGTACAACTTACATTAGTTGGTATAGCAGAAATAAACTGGAGATATCTTGATTTTTCATTGGTAGAACGATTGATGAATATATTGATATGTGACAACAACAAGAAGCTACCCATACTATCCAGCGGTAAGGAGTTGAACGGGAGCTGTGTATATCAAGGTGAATCAGTCTCCCAAGCATAATGTATGGCAAAGAATATGGTGTGATGGCATTTTTATAAAATTTTTAACTATGAGAAACTATACAAGTGGATATGTCTTCATGTGTGCTTTTTAGCAACACATACATGTGAAAATACAAAGATGTATTTTGAATAATAAACAAAGTCCGTATAATGGTCACTTCTACGGGTGGGAGTAGAAAAGGAAAAGGAATGTAATTGCGCTCGACACTTGCACTCTGTAGTGTTTTATTTCTTAAGCTAGGTAGCAACTACATGAGTATGCATTATTTTTTACGCTTATTTATACACCTGAATATTTTATAATAAAAATTTGACCGAGAGTGTGAGGGTTTACTGAGTGGTAGTAATAGGAATCTGTGTGACATCTCCTTGAAGGAAGCACGTATTTAATCTGAAAGGATTTGGAAAGTGGAGATTGAGCAAATCCTGTGTACCTTTTGGTTTCAGTGAATGGTGTATCACATAGGAAAAAGATCAAAGCCTGTGGGGCATAAGATCAGTCTACTTGACTGGGAGATTTTAAGCCTTAGCAGAGGGGGTAGATGGAGGGGAGGAAGTGCAACAGTAGATATGGAACATTATGGCCCAAGTCTTGGAATTGTGAGAAATGAAATATCTTGGTTATAAATGAGTAAGACAGAATTTGAGCTTTTATATCCTTAGTAATACCATTGAAAAATATTTGTATTCTTAAAATTTTCTGAATATCTGTAGTAACAAATAGTCTGCTACAGTTTTGCTGAAGATGACTATATTTCATTTCTCAAGTACCTGGCAATCAACTGTGATTTCCCAGCCATAAATGACGTCTGGTGAGTCTGAATGGAAAAGAGTGGGGGTGGGGCTGAGGAGGAGAGACTGGTGAGAGATAGGTGATGAGTGTGAAAGTCTCTCAGTCGTGTCCGATTCTTTGTGATCCCATGGACTATACAGTCCATGGAATTCTCCAGGCCAGAATACCTGAGTAGGTAGCTGTTCCCTTCTCCAGGGGATCTTCCCAACCCAGGGATTGAACCCAGGTCTCCCGCATTGCAGGTGGGAGATAGGTGGGAAGTGAAGAAATTACTAATCATAAAATTGCTAAGAATGCTGCTTGTGAGGGCATGACTGTCAACTTTATTCTTCCCTCCAGTAGTAATCTGGTCAAATGGATAAGGACAAGTGAGTTTCCCTCACAGCTGACTTAGAGATGCAACTCAGTTTTTCAATTCATTGGCAAAGCTTTTGCTCTCTTAGTTGGATCTTTTCTTTGTAAAGAATAGAAACTCATTCAAATTATTCCAGGTGTTATGGCATGTTATGTGATATACTTGAGAGTTATTAAAAACTCAGGGACAACAGGAATGATAGTAAACACTGTGAAGCTGAGCAGAAAGAGACAGCGGAACCCGGACACTCGCCAGCCCACAAATACTGTCTTCCAGTAAATGACTCAGCTAACTTTTTCCTCCTTGTAGTTTTAAAAATTCAACTTACATATTATGACATTGCCAGCATTTCTCTACATAATAATCCTTTAGTTGCTATCTTTTTTTTGTCTAACTACTTTATTTGAATTTCTTACTGGGAGTAGGAATTTGAGCTTGGCTTCTAGCCAGCCTTTGAACCGGCCATCATTGGGTAGTTGCTGTTGACCTGTGGCCAGTGATAGGCTGGAGTCACACAGCAGCGCAAGGTCTCTAGGCTGATCCCAGCACAGGAACCAAGTGTGGAGCATCTGTACTCAGTGGTTGTAGCGGTTACTTGATCTAATTGATGCATGCAGCTGCATACAGCCAGCAGAGTATGATTTCCATCTAGTCAGCTAGCTCCAACTGAGACTTGACTCGGCTCCTCCATTTTTGATAAATCTCTAAGCAAAGAATAGTTTTGTTTTGGAATGGTACTACGTTTAACAACTGGATTTCTCTAGCGTCCTTATCATTCCATATATAGTATTTTGAATTCTGGCCTTAAAATACATTCAAGCAGTTCATTATTTTAGCTTAACTAGTTATTAATCAGTTGCCACAAAATGTGGCTTAAAACTGTTGGATACTGGAATTTGTTTAACATAAGTATTTTAATCGCATCTTAAAATGTTGCTGTATGAATCCAGCAAACTGTGTGTACAGGCATATGTAAAAATTTTTAAAGTAGGTTTAGGAGTATCTGTATTTGCCTTAAAGGACTGTTAAAATAGTTGGTCCAGAGTAGAACTACTTGCCTTCACTTCACATGTCACTGAGCTCAGTTAGAATTATGATTTAAGACACCCTGTAATGTGAATAGAAATGTCCTGCGGTCATTGCATAATTTTACAGGGATCTTCACCAAAACTGAGAAGAAGGTAGTACATTTTATAGCATGGCTCACTCTGGAGAAGCTGGCCTTTTTGTGAAGCCACCTGAAAATGCAATTCTTTCTGTAGGCATGCAGTGTATAGGACAGGGGTTATATCATGTACATACCTACATGCATTTTTCCTTCAATCAATGTATACATTTAATTAAATAGACGTCTTCCAAAAGTGAAAATATGTATTGAAAAAAAGTGGCAGCAATAAAACAGTAATCTTGCAGTTTTTTCTTTTGAGTCCCAGCGGATTAGTGATTTTACTTTACATTGAAAATAGCAGTGATTATTGCTCCTTTGGGACTGATAAGGAAAGAAATGGTGCCCAATTTTATAAGTCATTAGTATTCTCTGTTATAAATGGTATGGGAAGCTTTGGAACAAGAAGAGCAAGACCTGAATATATATATTTTTAAACAAGTAAATGATCTTTCATTATCAGTAAAAATGTAGTTTGTCTGGCTTAGAAAAATAAAACCTTTAAATGTAATTTAGCTTGTCTGTCATTATAAACATATCAAAAGGCATAGCATCCTGGTCCAGGCCCATTTTTCTTTGTCAGGTGATGCTTCATAGGTTCCTTTATGAAGCTGTAACATTTTTATTACAGTGTGAATACTTGAGAGGGGCTTCCCAGGTGGCGCTAGTGGTAAAGAATACGACTGCCAATACAGGAGACACAGGAGACCCAGATTTGTTCTCTGAGTCAGGAGGATCCCCTGGAGTAGGAAATGACACCCCACTCCAGTACTTGCCTGGAGGGTTCCATGGGCAGAGGAGCCTGGCGAGCTACAGTCCATGGGGTCATAAGAGTCAGACCCAACTGAGCATCTGAGCTCAAGCACTTGAGAAACCAAAAGATAGACCAAGGATATTCCCTCTATTGGTCAGGCATTCACAGTTTTCTGTGTATGTGCTGAAATTGTTCAAATGCCCGCGTTCCTTATGTACATTTTGTTTTATCACTGTTTAGCTAAATAGTTTCTTCATATGCAAGCCAGTGCTTCTCATCTCCAGATTTATTGATGTAAATTAAATAGTATGGAAAAGAAATCTAGTCTTGCAACTCTTGAAACTAAATCCAGTCTCTAAGTAAAGTAGCCAGTACATCAGCAACCTCCTGGTGAGCAATTCTTTTAGTAGTGTGATTCTGACCATGCTGAAATGCTTTCCCTGATCAATTTAAGCTTCCTTCTTTAGTGTTCAACCAGTTTCTCTTGCATCTTCTATTCTGCTGCTAAGTCACTTCAGTCGTGTCCAACTCTGTATGACCCCATAGACGGCAGCCCGCCAGGCTCCCCCGTCCCTGGGATTCTCCAGGCAAGAACACTGCAGTGGGTTGCCATTTCCTTCTCCAATGCATGAAAGTGAAAAGTGAAAGTGAAGTCGCTCAGTCGTATGCAACTCTTAGCGACCCCATGGACTGCAGCCTACCAGGCTCCTCAGTCCATAGAATTTTCCAGGCAAGAGTACTGGAGTGGGATATCATTGCTTTCTCCGTCTCTCTATTCTACCACGTATAAAATGCAGAAAACTGATCAGTCTAATGGCCCAATCTTACTATAGCATTTTAACCATGAGAGCTGTGCATTAGTACTATCTTTACTTTAAGAGAAAAATCACTCTCTAAAATTCATCTTGAAGTAAAGACCTTCTTCAGATAGCTTTTCCAAACCCCAAAGTTAAGAGTCTCAATGGCTGCTAAACACGTGTCCACAGGCCCCCTCTCACTGTGCTGCTTCCTCATTGCATTCCTCCTCCTCTCAGGGCCCATGCAGACTCTGCCTCCTTGGACACCTGGCCTTCTCTGCTGTTGGCCTTGTCTTGGGGGAGCTCTGACAAATAAAATGCTTCATCTCACCACACAGATATATTTGTTTATAGTCTGTTCTTTTACACACAGGATTTAAGCTGGTGACTCAGATAGTAAAGAATCTGCCTGCAATGAAGGAAACCCAGGTTTGATCCCTGGGTTGGAAAGATCCCCTGGAGAAGGGAATGGCAGCCCACTCCAGTATTTTGCCTGGAGAATCCCATGGACAGAGAAGCCTGGTGGGCTACAGTCTGTGGGGTTGCAAAGAGTTGGACACAACTGAGCAAGTAACAGTTTCACTTTCATAAAGATAGTTTTCATCTTTCCCCACCTTCAGTTAGTCCAGTCACTCAGTCATGTCCAACTCTTTGTTACCCCATGGACTGCAGCACGCCAGTCCTCCCTGTCCATCACCAACTCCCGGAGTTTACTCAAACTCATGTCCATTGAGTTGCTAATGCCATCCAACCATCTCATCCTCTGTCCTTCCCTTCTGCTCCCGCCTTCAATCTTTCCCAGCATCAGGGTCTTTTCAAATGAGTCAGTTCTTTGCATCAGGTGGCCCAAGTATTCGGAGTTTCAGCTTCAGCATCAGTCCTTCCAGTGAATATTCAGGACTGATTTCCTTTAGGATGGACTGGTTCGATCTTGCAGTCCAAGGGACTCTCAAAAGTCTTCTCCAACACCATAGTTCAAAAGCATCAGTTCTTTGGTGCTCAGCTTTCTTTATAGTCCAACTCTCACATCCATACATGACTACTGGAAAAACCATAGCTTGACTAGATGAAACTTTGTTGGCAAAGTAATGTCTCTGCTTTTTAATATGCTGTTTAGGTTGGTCATAACTTTTCTTCCAAGGAGTAAGCGTCTTAGTCACACTCTGCAGTGATTTTGGAGCCCCCAAAAATAAAGTCTGACACTGTTTCCATTGTTTCCCCATCTATTGGCAATGAAATAATGGGACCAGATGCCAGGATCTTCGTTTCTGAATGTTGAATTTTAAGCCAACTTTTTCACTCTTCTCTTTCATTTTCATCAAGAGGCTTTTTAGTTCTTTTCACTTTCTGCCATAAGGGTGGTGTCATCTGCATATCTGAGGTTATTGATATTTCTCCCAGCAATCTTGATTCCAGCTTGTGCTTCATTCAGCTTGGCATTTCACATGATGTACTCTGCATATAAGTTAAATAAGCAGGGTGACAATATACACCCTTGACGTACTCCTTTCCCAATTTGGAACCAGTCTGTTGTTCCATGTCCAGTTCTAACTGTTGATTTTTGACCTGCATACAGATTTCTCAAGAGGCAGGTCAGGTGGTCTAGTATTACCATCTCGTGAAGAATTTTCCAGTTTGTTGTGATCCACATAGTCAAAGGCTTTGGCGTAGTCCATAAAGCAGAAATAGATGTTTTTCTGGAACTCTCTTGCTTTTTTGATGATCCAACAGATGATGGCAATTTGATCTCAGGTTCCTCTGCCTTTTCTAAATCCAGCTTGAACATCTGGAAGTTAATGGTTCACATACTGCTGAAGCCTGGCTTGGAGAATTTTGAGCATTACTTTGCTAGCATATGAGATGAGTGCAATTATGCAGTCATTCGAATATTCTTTGATATTGCCCTTCTTTGGGCTTGGAATGAAAACTGACCTTTTCCAGTCCTGTGGCCACTGCTGAGTTTTCCAAATTTGCTTGCATATTTAGCGCAGCACTTTCACAGCATCATCTTTTAGGATTTGAAGTAGCTCAACTGGAATTCCATCACCTCCACCAGCTTTGTTCGTAGTGATGCTTCCTACGGCCCACTTGACTTCGTAATCCAGGATGTCTGGCTTTAGGTGAGTGATCACACCATCGTGTAATCTGGGTTATCTGGATCATTAAGATTTTTTTTGTACAGTTCTTCTGTGTATTCTTACCACCTCTTCTTAATATTTTCTACTTCTGTTAGGTCCATACCATTTCTGTCCTTTATTGAGCCCATCTTTGCATGAAATGTTCCCTTGGTATCTCTAATTTTCCTAAAGAGATCTGTAGTCTTTCCCATTCTATTGTTTTCCTCTATTTCTTTGCATTAATCACTGAGGAAGGCTTTCTTATCTCTCCTTGCTATTCTTTGGGGAACACATGTATACCTGTGGTGGATTCATTTTGATATTTGGCAAAACTAATACAATTATGTAAAGTTTAAAAATAAAATTAAAAAAAAATATTCTTTGGAACTCTGCATTCACATGGGTATATCTTTCCTTTTCGCGTCTCTTCTTTTCTCAGCTGTTTATAATCATTATTTAATGGCTGGGACCAAACCAAGCCATTAATAGCTTAAATAAGTCTGTGCTGATAATTGTTACACTGTTAGTGACAGTAGCTTTTCTAGTCTTCATTACCAGTGATGTCCATTAACTTGTCTCAGAATTTTAAAAGTTTGACATGCAATTCTACGGGCATCTGATTTACGCTTTTCTGAATAATTATTGCATGCATCAAATCCTATTATGGTAAAAGACAAAACACTGTCCAGATTCATTTATTATACTGAAATTTGGCTGTTTTAGGCATTGCTTGAAATAATATTGTCTTATATGAAGTTTAACACATCAGTATATCTCAGGTATTCTCCATATTTGTACAGGTGAAGAACAAAATAGGCTGTTCCTCAAAGAGCATTTAAAAGTGTGACATGTTAACGCAAAACCAATTGGTAATTCCCCCTTAAATTTTTGTCTTTTTTATATAATCTCTTAGGTTTTGTTGTTGTCATTGACACTGAACAATATATATTGTTTTCTTGAAATTAACTGCTTTAGAGCAGGACATTTATCCCGTTCTCCCTTTGGCTGTGTTTCTGCTGTTGCATTTATCACAATTTTATTTTATTTGTTTACATGTCAGCCTCCCTTAATAAACTCTGAAGACAGACATTCTTATTTGTCAGCATCCTGTGCCTGGGATGTTATTAGTGTAGTTTTCGGAAATTCTTTGTAAATGATATCACAAACAGTTCACTCAATCACACGCCATGTGTTTATTTCATAAACATTTATTGAGCACCAGTTTTGTGCTGAGACTGTTACCTGTTTTAGGAATTTCGCTCTAAGCCCATGTCTGGAGTTGGCTACCCCAGAATTACCAAGGTAACTTCAAAACCAGTGTGCGTTCCTGGGCTCCATTCTTGGTGAGCTTGATAGTATAAGTTAACGCCCAGGACCTGGGAAACTCCATGTAACCTTCAGAGTCTGAGAGATGAAAACATAGTCCTTTCTCTAAACTGGTTGCTGCTGCTGCTGCTGCTGCTAAGTCACTTCAGTCATGTCCGACTCTTTGCAACCCCATAGACGGCAGCCCACCAGGCTCCCCCGTCCCTGGGAGCCTCTAGGCAAGAACACTGGAGTGGGTTGCCATTTCCTTCTCCAATGCATGAAAGTGAAAAGTGAAAGTGAAGTCGCTCAGTCGTGTCTGACTCTTAGCGACCCCATGGACTGCAGCCTACCAGGCTCCTCCATCCATGGGATTTTCCAGGCAAGAGTACTGGAGTGGGGTGCCATTGCCTTCTCCACTAAACTGGTTAGTCCTCCTTATTTTTTGTCACTCTCTTTATTTTGCTTGTTCTTATCTTTATTCTCATTCATGAAAACAAATGAAATAAAATGGGGAAATGCAGTGACTCTTTTTTTTTTTTTTAAGCTTAAGGAAGGGGAAGGCACTTTAACATAGATTATTTCATTCAACTGTTGAAGTAACCCTGTGATTTAAATATATTCCCTTTCTTCCCCCATAAATTACTAAAGGTTATAAAACCTTAAGGTGAGATATCTAGTTAATGGCAAAGTATAGTTCAGGGAACAGAACTGAGCAACTCAGGAGCCTGTCTTCTTTTCCTTTGGTACAACCAGCCGTACCATAAAAATGAAATTAATTGTAATATGTGTTTTGCTGGAACTTCCCTGGCAGTGCGGTGGTTAACACTCCAAGCTTTCCCTGCGAAGGACTCGGGTATATTCCCTGGTTGGTGAACTAAGATTCTACATGCTATACACCACACGGCATGGCCAAAGACAAAAAATACACAAAAGCATACTAACTGCTTATGTGTCCTAAGAACAAAGGAAAAATGCAAGGAATTGGATGCCTCATAAAAAACTCAAATGCTCTATGGGAAAAAAAGCGATTACGTTTATATTTGTGACCTATGATTTCATTTTTTCCCCCTCTTGCTCTGTGTATCAGTGCCTCTTCATGGGTCCTTCGGCTATTTTTAAAAATCATTGTGTATAGTTTCAAAGAATGGCTTCATGTTTGAAACTTACGAGTCATAGAGACATTGTACGGCTTTATTTTTAGCTCTATAGTCTATTGCTTAAGGTTATGAAAATACCTAACAACACTCAATATACATATTACTCTGTATCAATATCTAATGTCTTGTTTTTTCTCATGACACATATGTTGGCCATTTTTTTCTTCTCTTGACGGTTTTTGAGGCCATGTATTGACATTTTGCAAAGAATGTTAACATATAGAGGTTCATGGTTCATTTACTTGTGTGAATTATGTGCCTGTAATATGGAAATTAAAAATCAGATCATCATTAATAAATTAGTCAATAAAAGTAGACATGTGCTTTATCAGTTCTGTGCTATCTGTGCACGTATTATTTCTATAAAACTGTACACTAACTGGAAGTTGCTTTTAAAAAGTGCTGTTATTGTTTAGTATTAACACTTACCTTTTTAAGAGCCACACTGATAGGATATAAATATTTGCAAGGGTGAAATTAGAATGTTGAAGAGGCTACTGTGAAGTGTATTTACAGAGGAATATACTTACATTTAGACTGTTTAAAGATTCTGTATTCTTAAACTCCTCTCTGGGCTGCCCACCACCTTCAACCCTTTGAGAAAACTGAAATTCATCCCTCCGGTCCACTTCTCAGGAGAGTTTTCTGTGTCTGACCCTTTTTAGGCTGAAGCAGTATTTGTTCCTCTGATAGCTGTCTGTAATGATTTACTTAGGTATGTCTTCTCAACCAAGTGTGAACTCCTTCATGTAAGGATTATCTTGAGGGAGCTCCAGCAGCATCTGAAACATTACACAAGTCACTCAATGTTTGATTTTGGTTTAAGGAACAAAGTTTATGATTTGCCTTGGCAAAGGAAATATATTAGAGCAATTAACTGTGAATTTTATAGTTGTGTAATACATTACGACCTTTGGGAAAACTGAAGTCCGGGGTAGCTAAATAGCTTGCCGAAGTCACGCAGAAGGTTCCTTAAATTTAGACTGGCATCATGTTCATTTCTCTTTCAGCCGCATACACTTTCTAACACTGGCTTTTGCCAAACTGTACTCCACAGGACACTAGTGCCCTAGGAAGTCATGCAACTGGAGTCATGGCGAGTAAGGGAGAAACTGGAATTTGACAAGGGGAAAAAAACCTTTGGTTAAATAAAATTTGAGGTTTTTGTTTTGTTTTTTTAACTCCAGGACTCTGCTGAATTGTAATGTGTGAAAGTGCATATTGCCAAAGAGATTACTATAACATGGAGTAGCTTCCAAAGTTACATGTTAATAGAATCCCCCTCTTTAAAATTACTCTTAAGAAAAAAAAATAAAATAAAATTACTCTTAAGAGACTGTTTTTTCAAAGGATGCAATTTAAAGAAGCTTTAGTAATTGAATTCTGTATGATGTTCATTCAAGTTCTTTATGTCAAAATCAACTTGACTTTGTGAATAGCAAAAAAAAAAAGATATTGGTTGTGGACTCCTTCCCTGGATTTTTCTCTGATTTCTCTATGAGTTTTGACAGATTCCAAAATTGCAGTAAATTGCTTCCATTTATTCATTGGTGAAGGGAATCTCTGGGGAGACAGTGGTCAAATATTTAACCTTTGGATTTGTGATTTTGAGCCTATAGTCATTGTTTTGCTAATAGGTCCTGGCCAAGATGTATGTGTCAGATCGTATTATAGCAGTAATAGCAGACAGTCTACATGCGTTTATTTTACTGAATTTATGTTTTATTGCCTGAAAGAGATTCGCTTGGTAATTGTTTTTTATATGGAGACTTGGGTGTCCACTGTGGTCCAGGGAACATTAAAGGGACCACTCTCTGTTTTATTGGGTTTGGCCAACCTGATAGTTTGTTAGTTGGTAAAAGGAGAAAAAGAATTCTAAAGTGATATTAAATGTTAATTTAATAGTATCTGTTGTGAGAAAATTTGACTTTATCAAATTCAAATCCTCGACTTAATAGGAATTAAAATTTAATTATAAGATGGTAGTTTGAGGTAGTTACATTGTAATTTGAGAAGGAAATGTCAGAAAACTATTAGAGATTGTAGATTTGGAGAGAGAATCCGTAGCACTAGTTGCAGAGAGAATGAACCCATTAGTGTCTGGGATAATCAGTGCAATCTTGATGCCAGCACTATGTGGGATTTGTAATAATAGAAGGGAAAATTGAGGTTTTATAGTTTGCCCAAGGGAAGAAGTAGCTTAATTAGGTTAAATACAGCCTGGAATAAAACATCCACACAAAAGAATGTAGATTTCAGAATGAGAATATTGGGTCTGTCCGAATTTGAAAGGGGTAGGAGAGCTCTAGACTTAAATTGGAATTCCCAGGTGGCGATAGTGGTGAAGAATCTACCTGCTGATGCAGGAGATGGAAAAGACACAGGTTCGATCCCTAGGTCAGGAAGATCCCCTGAGAAGGACATGGCAACCCACTCCAGTGTTCTTGCCTGGAGAATCCCATGAACAGAGGAGCCTGGTGGGCAACAGTCCCTGGAGTTGCAAAGAGTCAGACATGACTTAGTGACTGAGCCCAAGCACAAGGCTTGAATTAGTCTGGAAGGACTGTCACTCAGAACATCAGACTCCTCTATCTTCTGTCTCCGTGACCTTGGTTAACTCCATCTCTCTATTTACTTAAGAGAAAATGGAAGGTCATACTTCATATGACTAATTCCATGATCCTGAGCTAGGAATGTAAAAAGAAGTAGGGTAGACTTGTCTTTGCAATTGAGTCAGCATGTTAGAAACATGCTCATAAACAGATTTTTTTAAATATCCTGATTTGATAATCTAATTGAATTTTATCCATAAAATACTTACTTTAGGAGTATGTGTGTGTGTGTGTGTGTGTGTGTGTATATATATATATATATATATATATATATATGCTGCCATTGTTACAAACATTTAAAAAATCTTCTTTTGGAATTACCTCATGGCAAATTTAGAGCTTCCCTGATCGCTCAGTTAGTAAAGAATCCACTTGCAATGAAGGAGACCCCAATTTGATTCCTGGCTCAGGAAGATCTGATAGAGAAGGGATAGGCTACCCACTCCAGTATTCTCGGGCTTCCCTTATGGCTCAGCTGGTCAAGAATCTGCCTGCATTGCAGGAGACCTGGCTTCGATCCTTGGCTTGGGAAGATCCCCTGGAGAAGGGAAAGGCTACCCACTCCAGTATTCTGGCCTGGAGAATTCCACGGACTGTATAGTCCATGGGGTCGCAAAGAGTTGGACATGACTGAGCAAGTTTCACTTCACAGAGCAAATTTAAGGACCCCCAAATTAAATACAATTCTTATATATATATATATATATATATGTTTTATATACACCTCATATATTATTTTGTGTGTGTTTATGTATATTTTTAAGAACTGGACATGGAACAACAGACTGGTTCCAAATAGGAAAAGGAGTACGTCAAGGCTGTATATTGTTACCCTGCTTATTTAACTTATATGCAGAGTACATCATGAGAAATGCTGGGCTGGAAGAAGCACGAGCTAGAATCAAGATTGCCGGGACAAATATCAATAACCTCAGATATGCAGATGACACCACCCTTATGGCAGAAAGTGAAGAGGAACTAAAGAGCCTCTTGATGAAAGTGAAAGAGGAGACTGAAAAAGTTGGCTTAAAGTTCAACATTCAGAAAACGAAGATCTTGGCATCTGGTCCCATCACTTCATGGCAAATAGATGGGGAAATAGCATCAGACTTTATTTTTTGGGCTCCAAAATCACTGCAGTTGGTGATTGCAGCCATGAAATTAAAAGGCACTTGCTCCTTGGAAGGAAAGTTATGACCAACCTAGATGGCATATTGAAAAGCAGAGACATTACTTTGCCAACAAAGGTCCGTCTAGTCAAGACTATGGTTTTTCCTGTGGTCATGTATGGATGTGAGAGTTGGACTGTGAAGAAAGCTGAGCGCCGAAGAATTGATGCTTTTGAACTGTGGTGTTGGAGAAGACTCTTGAGAGTCCTTTGGACTGCAAGGATATCCAACCAGTCCATTCTAAAGGAGATCAGCCCTGGGTATTCTTTGGAAGGACTGATGCTAAAGCTGAAACTCCCAGTACTTTGGCCACCTCATGCAAAGAGTTGACTCATTGGAAAAGACTCTGATGCTGGGAGGGATTGGGGGCAGGAGGAGAAGGGGACGACACAGGATGAGATGGCTGGATGGCATCACCGACATGATGGGCATGAGTTTGGGTAAACTCCGGGAGTTGGTGATGGACAGGGAGGCCTGGTGTGCTGCAATTCATGGGGTCGCAAAGAGTTGGACACAACTGAGTGACTGAACTGAATATATATTTTTAAACAGCAAATGATACTACCTAATTCGTTTACTTTTACTCAGTCATTAGACTGAGGTTTGAATGATTTTAAGTGGTTAGAAAATCTGTAGTAGACAAAGAAAAGTTACCATTTACTTTCTTTAAGGCAGTTTCTAAAATATTTAGAATTCTAGAATATTTTTAACAATGGTGGCAGCTCTGAAGCAAATATCTAACATCCATCATCAAGAACCTTGGAAAGACTGACTCTTCCTTGGATGTTTAAATTCTTCTATGTTACTTAAAAATAGCAATTATCTTATAGCATATTCTTACCTGGTGAAATAAACAGAAAGGATCAAGTAAGCAGTAGATTTGAAAATCTAAATTCAGAGATATATATAAAGATTATCTTGAATTGTAAATGTTGTTACACCAAAGGGTTCAAAATACCTAGAAAGTCTTAATTTTCCAAGTAGAATTTTTCCCTGAGTAATTAAACTGTAGTCCTCAACTTTAGAAATTTTCCATTATCTGAATAGCTCTACATCCTCAAAAAGATCAGTGCAGAGTGTAATAGAATTGCATAATTCACAATATGAAATGGGATAATTTGAATTGGAGCTGAGTTGAAGCATAATATTACCTTAAGGATTTTAATGAAGAGAATATTAACACTATTAAACAAGATCAACAGCATCAAAAGCTAATAATCAAAGCATTTTTAGACACTGTTAAAGAGGTTGCTTCCACTGAGGCTTTGCTGTGCCAATTGTGTGTAATTTTTATTTGTGTATTAAATTATACTTTTTACTAGACAGCATTTGACTAGATGTTCCAGTGCATTTAAAACTTTAGAAATGATCAAGCTTCATTTCAAATAGAAGTATCACATTCACCTGTTCTTTCTGTTAGTGTGTGAGTGGTTTTCCTACCGACCATTTAGAATTAATGCCACTATGATGCCCACCATGTGCATGCATGGATGCAGGTCTGCATCAAAAGATATATTTCTGTGTATTTCTTTTAATTTGACTAGTTCCATTAGCTTTAATATAATGAAATTATGGTGAAACATCTGGTTAAATATATTCCAGCATGGTACCTTCCTTCTGCATTACAGAAACTTACAGACTTGGTTTATCAGTTACAAGATCATACTACAAAGGTGATTGACACACATGTATATTTCTATTTCTGTTTGTTTACATTTATACACATATACAGTCTTGTAAGTCCAGTTTAGACATAGCTTTCATTGACAAATGAATGCTCAAATTAGCACTATCCAAAAGAAATATGAGCCACAAAATGTAATTTATTTCCAGTAGAGATATATATACCCAATTTTTAAAAAGCATAAAGAAACGGGTAAGTTTTAGTAATATATTTCATTTTACCCAATACTTCCAAAGTATCAGTTCAACCTGTAAGCCACAGAAGAATTGCAAATCTGTTTTGTGTTCTTTTTCATAGTAAGTCTTAGAACTGTGTACCTTAACACTGAAAGCACATCTCGGTTTGGCCGCGGCACATCTGAAGTGCTTGCTAGCTCTGTGTGGCTTTTGGCTCCTGTGCAGGATGGCACAGAGCTTGATGCTTGACAGTGTGGACACCCAGGTGAGTGGGGAGGAGGGAGGGGATGGCGAAGATAATGAAGCTAGGATGAAATCATAGCTCATTTAACAGCGTCTCCAGTAATCACCGCTTCTTTAGAGAAGGTGGAACAGTGGCTAGAAAACAAAAGACCGTTTCCTATATATATGTGAACACAGGGGAAAGAGCTCCTATATTGTTTTTCTTTCTTTGCTGGCAGAAGCAAAATTCCAAATTGGGGGTAAGACTCACAGAAATTTCCAGAGCTTGCTGACTCCTTCTCAGGCTGGGGAGGAAAAGCCTCCCAGTCTCCCAGCTGCAGGAGGCCTACAGAGATAAGATGCTTCCACTACCATTACCGTTCCTGATGTGGAGGGCTGGGACCAGCCTTCTGGAAGGGGAGGCACAGAGTTGTTTGAGTAATTTACTTCTCAAGAGAGATTGCACCTGCAGACGCTCAGGCCCAGTTAATATGAATACAGAGACAGAATATGAAGGGGTGCCTCAGCTGGGACCTCTGTAACAAAATGCCATTAACTAGGTGGCTTCATCAACAGAAACTTACTTATCACAGTTCTGGTGGCTGAAATCCAAGATCAGATGCCAGCTTAGCTGGGCTCTGTGGAGTTCCCTCTTCCTGGCTGATAGATTCGGCTTCTCTTCTTGCTAAGTCCTCAAGCAAGAGAGCTCCGATGGCTCTTCCTTTTCTTATATATAAGGACACTAATCCTATCAGGAGGGCTCTACCCGAGGACCTCAGCAAAACGAAACCTAAGCTTAATCACCACCCAAAGATGCACTTCCAAATACCATCACATAGGGGATTGAAGCTTCACATGTGAATTACGGCAGGAAATAGGGGAGCAGGGCAAATACTCAGTCCAGAGTATGGGAACTGCTGTCATATCTCCAGCTTTCACTATATCCATGCCTGGTAAACCAGCATTCTTACAAGATTTTGTATGTGTACACATGTAGTGGCCATTCCTTCTTTCTTTTAAAAAATAAAATTGAAACCAAGAAGTTCATTTTAGCAGATAATTAAGTGCTAGGTGGTTTGAAGGGTTTGCATTGAAGCTTTTATTGGTGAAATTATAGAATTCAACTTATGCCAATGATTAATAAAATGACAAAAGAAAAGTCATTATAAATAGAAGCAAAGTTGACAATGAAATACCAATTAATAAGATTAATACTTTCTTCTTTTAAAGTAGATTATAGAAATCTGCTTAGTTTTTTCTCAACTCCCAAATTCTCATTTCTGGATAATACTTGCTATCATTTTTGTTTCTGACAGATTTGAGGACATGATATTCTGATTATATTAAGTGACAATGGGCAGTTACTTAGGTAAACAAATAACAGAAGTAATACCTGAAATTTATATGATGTTTATAGTTCATATTATTTATAAAGTGCGTTTTTGAAATCCTTAAGATAGAATTTAATGAAAACCTTCAGACTCAGAGTTTTGGGGTAGGGCTGCAGAACTGTCAGCTAAGACAATCTTACTTCTCACTGGAGATCTGTTAGTTCTTCTGTTTACAATACAAGCATATCTCCCAATGGATCAGAATTACTGTAAGATGAAGAAGACAAAAAAGCGACTATGTGGTCAATACAGGAAAACGGAATTCTTCATAAATGACTGAGTAAAACTAAAATAAATGAAGAATTTGAGGCATCTGTCATCACAGACTCTTCTTTAGGTTTCAATACTAACTTTGGGAAATAACAAACATTTTGGATGGTTTGGTAGGGACATACTGATTGGATTCAGTAACTTACCTAGTCCTAGTGGGAAGATTTGGGAGAATGGCATTGAAACATGTGAAATGTCATGTATGAAACGAAAAAAAAAAAAAAAAGGCAGATCTAATCACTTAATTATTTTGTCATAGAAAGTATAAACCTGCTTTGAGCAAGCCCATTCATTCACTCTAACACTACCCACTGCATATGAATAGTGTAAACAGTGTTACATGACAGCTCTTCATAATCTTGAACTCTGGTACTTTGACGCCCTCTTTTCTTTATTTAAAATTCCTATGGATACACTCTGACTTATCAATGTACAAAAAAAAAGAAAAGAAAATACCAGATGGTGAAAAGTGCTGTTTAAAAAATGGGAAAAAAAAAAAAAAGGCATTTCTTTGTATTTCACTAAAAAGAGGAACTGATATTAATCAACATTACTAAAAGGAATGAAGCAATCAGTATGTTTATTCTTTCATTACTTATTAAGTATCTATTGAACATTTATTTTGTTCTGCAGGACAGACAGACAAGAGTCTTTGTCATCCTAGAGCTTAAATTCTTGTGGAGGAGGTTTTGTTTTCTTATAGGCAATGTAGTAGGTACTTTTTGTATTCTCTTAGAAGTTCCATAGCAGACTATGGCATAATGATTATTTCCAATTTGAAGTTGAAGAAACTGAGTCTTACTAAGTTGCTTAAGACTGTATAACCAGTAAGCAACAGGAGTTGGTGCCAGTAGTGAAAGCTTGCCTTGCCTGACCCCTTCACTTTGCAGCTCCACTAATATACCATCTCCTGTGGACCCATTCTTTATAAAAATATCTTACCAAATGTCATCATTTAATAACATTAAAACCTGTTTTTGCTTATCATTCAGTTGTTTTTTTTCAGATCAGTCATTTTGTAGTATTGGGCTTGATTGCATTTTCAAAAGAAATTACGCCTGGTACGCTTAGCCTGATCTAGTAGCACAAACGACAGCATCGCCTCAATAACAACAGGAAGATCCTTAATGGGCACTGTCTTCAGAATGGTAATTCTGATAAGCAATTGCCTCTTTAATAGTGTAGTTGGAGTAATAGCAAAGGACAGCCAATTATAATCAGACAGTGTCTGCCAAGGTTGACCTTGGTAGGGGTACTGTAGAAATATATGGATTTATGGATTTTGTGAAGGGATAGTATTCAGGGGATGGCATCAAGAGAGGAAAAAAAGATAAAAGTGGGGAAGACAGTTTTGCACGTTTCTGATTAGCACAGGGAAAAGTTCTGCTAACTGATTATCAACAGTGCCTTGTCATCAGGCACTGCCTGTGCAGGTTAGAGTTGTTATCTGCCAAGCTGTAAAGATACCTTGTTTCTATTCCGATTAAGGCTTTGGTTACATCTATCTCAATAGAAAGGAGCGTAATCAAATTTAGTATGTGTGTGGTCAAACCTCAGACTTGGAGCTGGGAGATTATGTCTGATCATTGCCTATATGACTTTAGCTTTGTTTTTTAAGATTTTCTGTGATGGACTCGGGCTTCCCAGAGGGTGCAGTGGTAAAGAATCTACCTGCTAATGCAGGAGGCGCAAGAAATGCAGCAATCGTCACTATCATAGTTTGTTTTCTATTTCAGTTTTTGGGAGGCATGAGATTTTAGTATAGTGGTGAAGAACTTCGGGCTCTGTAGCCAGATTGACGTGGTATCAGTCTCTTCCTTGTTGCAAAGCCTTGGGCAGATGACTTAATCTACTTAATCTCTCATTGACTCAGTTTCCCAGTTAAATGGGAATAGCAGTAGAACCGGAGAAGGCAATGGCACCCCACTCCAGTACTCTTGCCTGGAAAATCCTATGGACGGAGGACCCTGGAAGGCTGCAGTCTATGGGGTCGCTAAGAGTCGGACATGACTGAGCGACTTCCCTTTCACTTTTCACTTTCCTGCATTGGAGAAGGAAATAGCAACCCACTCCAGTGTTCTTGCTTGGAGAATCCCAGGGACGGGGGAGCCTGGTAGGCTGCCATCTGTGGGGTCGCACAGAGTCGGACACGACTGAAGTGACTTAGCAGCAGCAGCAGCAGCAGTAGAACCCACCTGGTAGGATTTTTGTGAGTAAAGAACTTAGAGAAGTGCCTGGCCCGTGGTAAACACTATGTGTGATTAGTGGACTGTGATTATTGATAGTATTGTTGTTACTGTCAGAAACATATTATCATGGCATAATTATTGTGGTCACTGTATCCTCTTAACATCAAATGGCAGATGAACAAGAGCGTTTACCTTTAGCTTCTTAGTCCTTTGTGAATGTTGGGACATGTATATATTAGCCGTGAAAGAACTTGTAAATTTAATGCCATAGTAGTCATGGCATTTAGGACAGAATATTTTCACTGCATGCAGTAGTAGGCATTTAGGACAGTATATTTGGTAGCTTAGTTCTGGTTGCTATAACAAGAATTCCACTGGCTTAAACAAAAGATATTAATTTCTCATAGTTCTGGAAGCTGGAAGTCCAGGATCAAGGTGGCCAGCAGATCACTGTCTGATGAGGACCTGTTTGTTGACTTGCAGGCAGCCACCTTCTTACTGTATCTTCACACGGCTGAGTTGAGAAATCCTCTCTCCCATGACTCTTCATATAAAGGCTCCAATCCCAGTCATGAAGGCTCCACCTTTGTGACCTGATGACCTCCTAAATTTCCCACCCCCAAATACCATTACTTAGGCTATCAGGACTTCAGCACACAGATTTTGGGGGGACACAATCCTTTAGTCCACGGCACTTGGGAAGAAGGGCAGCAGAAACAGCAGCAGCAATGGAGGGGCTCACGCACCCAATTGGGGCAGATCTTGGGAGTAGGCTTATCCTCTGATCTCTTAGGCACCTTCCTTCAGCTTCTCTGTGGCTCCCGGCCTGGGTCCGTGCAGCTGCTGTGGCTGCTATTATGTGTGGGGGGATTACACTCAGTAGTGACGTGATCTGGACGTGAAAACTGGCTGCGGTGTAAATTGGTAGGTGCAGATACAAAATGCTACTATGTGAGACCTCACCTATAACCTCCACTGTTTTTGTTGTGCAGTCAGTCAGAGAGACAAAGGAGTATATTGTGAGGCAGCTGCTGCTAATTTCTTTTTCCTTTGTTTCACTTTAACATGACTGCCCATTCTTTTGAATTTTTGTAAGTAATCCTAAATCAGACAGCTATGTCATGTTAGGCTGAAAATTAAAGTCTATCAGGCTGAATTTTAACAACCACCAAAAAAAAAAAAAAAAAGGAAAAGTCATCACCACAGATATATCAAACATATTACAAAATGAAGGAAGGAGGATGGTACATTAAGCACACTCTTGGTAAAGTGGAGTTCAAGGTGTGGGGATACAGTATGCCACACTGTCCCCATAGAACAGTGATAGAAAATAAACTGTATCATTTTTTACTGACTCATTCTGTCAGTGATTGAGGCATTTCAGTGCACAACCAGGAAAATAATAGGTTATTTTCACGATGGTAGAAGTTTAACAAATGCTCAATCATTCTCCTACATCATCACTGTCGTTGGCGAGAGCTTTACTGTATGATATTGATGCCTTGCTTCTTTCTTATTGCTGTATTCTTTTCAGATTCAATCTTTCTGCAATGGGCCACTAAACATTTCAATTTGCTACCTGTAGAGCTGGATTGCATGGCTCAGACTGAAATGAGAGAGAAATGCATTTCCTGAAACTCCAAGTTGAGGGTTTCATGGATTTTTGTAGAAGGGCACACAGACTGAAACCCACTGATAAAGTTGCACACAATCACTTTTGAGTGTCTCATGAAAGTACATGGTATTAGGCAATTCATGGATGTTTTTAGGGAAAATAGGCTCAGCTAGATACTGATGGAACCCCTACATTTTGAGGAACTCAGACCGTCAGCCTGGGGTGTTCATGCCTATAGTCAGGGCTCTCACAATGGCCCTTGAATACTTCTAACACTGCTTGTTTAGGTGCTCTTAAGAGCTCAGGTACTGAAGAAGAGGACAAAGTCTAAATTATTTCCTGGCCCAATCCAACTGAAAGGGTTTTATTCTACAGTTGGGGAGAGATTTTTTGTCCTTTTGCAATTTTACGGGTAGGTAACATAAGGACAAGTTGGCTATGGAGGAGTGAAAAGCCAGGAGAATCATGGACAACAGGGGACAGGCACCTTGATTTTCCAGTTCCTGATGACCTCCCGCCTCTGGACCGCTTGCTCTAGTGGAAAATAGATTGTCAGTCGTACTGCTGTTTTCCCTTGCTGCTGAAAGCATACTGATGGCTAGATCACCTGGAATACTTATATTCCAAAGTCTGTGTTGTACACTGAAACCTGTAGTGTTACTTTAGAAAATAACTCTTGTCCTTTAGCAAGCATCTGACCAAGTGGAAATGACCTAGAGGGGAAGTGATTTGTTCAAGGCTCAGCCAGGATTGCAGTCCTCATCATTGAAACCCAACTCTAGCCCTCTGTCCCATTCTTATCATTATCACAGTCATAATCCAAAATAATTCTGGACCAGAAGGGAAGCCGTGACTGTGCAGGCATGCCTCTGCTCTGTTGCTGTATGATCTTGAGCAAGACATCTCTCTGGAACTCACTGTTTCTCTTTCATAGAAAGGGGTAGCTTGTATCTGTTGATCTCTGTATTTTCTTGTATAAACTCTCTGGTTCTATTAGTTTTCTTTTTTTTTTTTTTTCTTTTTCCTCCATTTTTGACTTCTTTTTTTTTCTTCTGAAAATTATGAGTATATTCACAAAAGAGCAACAGATCCTTGCTGGGTTTTAGAGCTAGAGGAGAGCTAGCTGTAGAGGATGGATTTTTGTAGAAGGGCGCACAGACTGAAACCCACTGATAAGATGCACACAGTCACTTTTGAGTGTCTCATGAAAGTACATGGTATTAAGCATTCATGGATGTTTTTAGGGAAAATAGACCCAGATAGAGAATAACAATTATGAGTAACATTCTACTGAGTTTTTGAGGCTCTGTTGTTTGGGGGCTTCAGGGGTCTCATGGTCCTCTGACTTCTTGTCGTTACCACTGGACACTCCCAGAAGGAAATGGTCTTCCTTCATTCGAGGCTATAAAAATGGATCTGGTCTCCCACCATTTCCCTCTGACCCTGAAGTAGTCATGAAAATCATGAATGTTTTCTAATGATTTGGGGGAAGGGGGTAGGTAGTAATATTGAGAATTCAACAAATGGGAAAGATCCAAGGTTTAAGATTCAAAAAGTTAGAAACTGTAGTCTTAAACATGAGGGGCCCCATATCTTGACTGAGTATTACAGGGACTTAATTTTTTAATTACATTTGGCCTTATCCGTGGTCTTCTTTTGTGTTTCACTCTTACTTCCTAAGCTGCTGCTTACAGACTTTCTGTCCCAAATAATTTTGATGACTTTAAAGGTGACTCCTTCTCACTTCTGCATTTTGTGTGTTTCACGAGACATTGCTTGCTTGTTTGTTCCCTCCTGACTATTAGGGGCACAAGAGAGAAAGAGAGTGAGGAGGGGAGAAAAGGGGGAGTGCAAGGGCACCAGTGCCTTCGGTTATTGAACTTGGAGAGAACGGGTTCTTGTAGTGTAGACACATGAAATTAGACAGTTTACTTTTCATGGGAACTCTTAATTCTTACTCTAGAAAGCATATTTCTTCATAGGAAAGATACTGTTGAGGATTCCTGTTCAAATGGGGAGAACCATTTGTAGGTGATACAGAGTCATTAAAGCAATTAACATTGCATCATGTCCCATGTAGAAAGCAAAGCATACCATATATCAATCAACAATTTTTTTCTTTTTAAAAATACAGACAGATTCTCAAAGACTGTGTTCACTCTACTACCCTCAGAGAAGTTGCTTCTAGTGTGATGCTTGTTAAATATACTTTTTCTAGATTCTATTCATTTAGTGATTCATTCAACAAACTTATTGACTACTTCCTATGTGCAGAGAATTGCAAAGTGCTGAGGACATAGATGTGAAAAAGTTGAAATGGGACTCTTACATCAGTGGGCCTTCAGCATGGTGGAAAAAGCAAACTGAACAGTTGCAGAGTCTTGTTATAAAATTAAAATACTTGTGTAAGGGAGAGACTTCTGTGTGATCACAAGTTTTATTTATAAGCATGAATTTAGAAAATTTTGAGAGTTGGGTACTGGTTGAGAAGAACCTTTGTGAGAAATTCTCCCTGTTCACAAAATAAATACAGTCAGCTTTTCACGTCCACAGATTCAACCAAATATGGATTGAAAATATTCAAATAAAATAAAATTTCCAGAAAGTTCCAAAAAGCAAAACTTCAGTTTGCCTTATTTTGCAACTATTTGCATAGCATTTACATTGTATTTACAACTATTTACATAGCATTTACACTTATTCCTATTATAAGTAATCTAGAGATGATTTATAATAAACAGGAGGATGTGAGTAGGATATATGTAAGTATATATATGCAAATACATATATGTGCAAATACATTTTGTATAGGAACCAGGTACCCAAGGGATGGATTCTGGGAACAACTCTGTGCACTTTTCATATCTGGCCTTAGCTATTTGATTTGAGACTTAAAGTGATTTATAATATAGATCTGGTTTTCTGGCATGAAATATAAAAATGAGATACCACCAAGTTGGAGCCTTGTCCTAGAGTATTTTTGTAATTAAACAGTTTGTTTTGGATTAGTTTTAGAAAATCTTTAAAAGTGTAATTCTTCAGTTGCCGAAAATTCACACTGGTTCTGTGTTTCTTAGACATAAACAGAAATATGTTATTTTTTGATTCACTTAATTTCTTTTTAGTCTTGTTAGCAAGTTATTCACCTTGATATTTTCCATTGATTTAGCTTCAGATCTTAAAAAAAAGAAAAAGCAAAGAGCAAAAAGTTGTCAAAACTTCTGAAAGTTTCACTGCTGTTTCTTATCTTTTCAGGTGGCTACTGCCAAATAATGAAATCAGTTAAATTGCTCTTTTTTGTGTAATTCAAGGTTAATAACTGGTGAAAGAAATTTTTATCATTGGGTAAGTTTTATAATTTTATAAATGATAGGAATCCTCTCCTTTTAAATTAGTATTGTTCATTTAATAGCTAAAGAATTCACCTATATCTCTCATTCAGTTATAGAATCTTGCTCCTTTTTAAGTCTGGTTTATTCATGAGACTCTAGTAAAATGTGAATGTTCTGCATGTGTGCCCTTCCCTACTCACTGGGGACACTCTCCACGTTTCGCACTCTACCCCATGTCTTTATATAATTATATTATTATATGTCATCCATCTTTCTACTAAGTTATGAACTCCTTGTGCCAGAATAGTATCTTTGTTATCTTTGTAAATCCAGTGCCCAGCACAGCACTTGACATATAATAGGTACTCATATATATGTTGGAGAAGGCAATGGCACCCCACTCCGGTACTCTTGCCTGGAAAATCCCATGGATGGAGGAGCCTAGAGCGCTGCAGTCCATGGGGTCGCGAAGAGTCGGACACGACTGAGCAACTTCACTTTCACTTTTCCTTTCATGCACTGGAAAAGGAAATGGCAACCCACTCCAATGTTCTTGCCTGGAGAATCCCAGGGACGGGGGAGCCTGGTGGGCTGCTCTCTATGGGGGTCGCACAGAGTTGAACACGACTGAAGTGACTTAGCAGCATATATATGTAGTGATTGAATGAAATGTGGCCTTCTGAAGAACAGAACCTACTTACACACACACACACACACACACACACACACACACGCACAATCAGCAAATAGGCATTAATCTTTGTTGTATATAGGGTTGCCACTGGGCCTGTTGCAGGTACTAAATTTATAGGGTCCCTCCCCTACCTTTGGGAAGATGAATTTCATTGGATTCTAAATGCACACAATCATATCTTGTTTTATTGACTTCACAGATATTAGGTTTTTTACATACTGAAGGTTTGTGACCAACCTGCCATCAAACAAGTCTACTGGCACTATTTTTACAACAGCATTTGCTCACTTTATGTATCTGTGTCACATTTTAGTAATTCTCACAAAATTCAAACTTTTTCATTATTATTAATACATTATGGTGATCTGTGATCATTGATCTTCGATGCTTATGTTGCCAAGAAGATTTCAACTAACTGAAGTCTCAGATGACGCTTAGCATTTTTTTAGCAATAAAGTATTTTTAATTAAGGTATATGCATTATTTTTTAAGACCTAATGCTTTTGCATGCTTAATAGATCACAGTATAGTGTACACATAACTTTTCTGTGCCCTGGGAAACCAGAACAGCCTATAGGACTCACTTTACTGCGATGATCTGTGAACTCAGAATATCTCTCACGTCTGCGTTTATTAATGGAAAAGATGCCGTAACCAATAACATATCAGAGATGTGCTTTGTGTAGAGGCCAAAGGATAAACTCTGCTATAGGATCCTTGGAGCTCCAAGGATCCCCCTTCACTAAGGATAATCAGGAGCTTATTTGTAGAATAAGTGGGACTTTAGCTCAACTGTAAAAGAGTGGTTAACATTTATGCCAAAAGGCATCATAGGTGGTGGCTGTGTCCAGTACATTCCATCTAGGTCTTCAGTCACCATGTACCGGGATTCAAGACTGATCATACAACTTTACCCTGCATGTGTTAAGGAATTTACTTAATGTGTGAAGATTTTACTTAGGAAATGGGAAACTTACACGGCTCAGTCAGGAGGAGAAAAGAAGGCACAGTTCCCCCAGTGTTCCCGTTGTCCCACTGAGATGTGTACTGAGTTTGGGCTTTGTGAGCCTGAAGTGTGGGCTTGAGTTCTCTTGTCGTTCTGCCTTACCAGAGCAAGAGAATGAGAAAGCATCCTTGGCATTGGAGGAATACTCAGGCTGCTTAGTTCAAAACAGTTCAGTTTGGTGTCCCAGCTGTCTATAGGCATTTATGAATGTCACCTTCTGGACTAGAGACTTTCAGACCCATGGGAAGTTTCAGTTTCCTCTTCCAAGGGAGGAAGTCACCCACACTGTGGATAACTGATATAAAGTACAGTCCCTTCTGCTGGGAAAAAGGTGTTCACCTGCTCTGTTTGTCATGCAGGTGACGCTGCCTGAGCTCTGGGGTCACCATCAGATAGTCCTGCTCATTGCACTACAGTGGTAATGAGTTTGGCCCTGAAAGTAAAGACCTCAAGTTCAAATCTCTGCTTGCCCACTTACTGACTATGTGACTGTAGGTTCATAACCTCTCTAAGCCTCAATATTCTGAAATGTGAAGTTAGAATAATAATAACTCATTCTTCATAGAACTGTAATGAGAATGAAATAAAATAGACATTTAGTACATAGCAAGTGTTTGGTGAACATTAGCTGGAAAGCAAGGATTATGATTTTCCAAGAAAGGAAAGAGAATGTTGCAGAATGTTCCAGTGGGGACAGGCATTGTTCCAAGGGTAGGCATTGTTCCAGGGACAGAGGATGGGCCAGTTTTGTCAGGGAAAGGGCTTATTTGGGGGAGAATAGAACTGTACTGGGGGAGGGAGGGCCCTTAGTGCAAATTAAAGAACCATCCTCCAGTCAGCTTGGAGACATTGGAGATTTTCTTGTCAACTCATGATATGTAGTGGAATTTTTTCAGAAAAAACAATGTGGTGGTAGGCATTCTAAGTATATTAAAAGGAAAATAAACTGGAGACAGGAGTACCTTCTAGGCTAGAAGTAATTTATTTTCCAGGAAGCTGCAGATTTGAGTTCTGTGCCCTTTGACTTCCATTTGCTTTGCCATCACCCTCTTCCAGCGAGTTACAGTGTGAGCTGCAATATGCCTCCAGACCTCTGTCCACCTTCTGCTGTTCTTCGTGTGCAGGCATTGTAATAACAAAAGGTTTAAAAAGTAATCCAAGTTATTTTTAATAGGATATAGGCACAGATAAAAACAGTATAAGACAATACATCTAAAAGGCATTTCTTTGGATTTTGGTGATTTCTCACTATATTGAATTGACAGACTCAGAAACTCCCCCCCCCCTTTTTTTTTCTTTCTTTCTTTCTTTTTTTTTTAACTGGAAAATAATTGCTTTACAATGATGTGGTCTCTGCCGTACATCAGTGCAAATCAGTCATAATTATATATATATCTCCTTCCTCTTGAGCCTCTCTCCCCCTCCCCCTTTTCAAGAAATATATTTTTTAATGTTATAAGCCAGGGTTTTATAAAAGTTTGCAGTGCTTTACTTAGCTTTCTGTTTTCCAACCCTTCCCCATGTAATACTTGAGAGAAAATGAACAGGAATGATGGGTAAATGAATGAACAATATGATGAGCTGCAAAGGAGTTCAGAGTTGTTGGCCTTTGCCCTGTGGGACTGTGCCTCATGGAGCATGATTGCCTGATGTATCTTCCACCATCACCATGACTGGACCGGGGGCCTCTTGGAACAAGGACTGTGTCTCTGTTGTTCTCACTGTATCTCCAATTCTTAACTCAGTACCTTGGATGGTTTTTCATTATTTCTAAATAAGTGAATCTGCCCCTGAAATAGGATTAATTGTGGGATTTTGAGAGTACATCACTGATGAAGAGTACATCACTGATTGTATCCTGGGCTTTGGGCCACTCCCTTAAGATCTTAGTTTCCTTGGCTATAGAAATTCGTGAAGCACCTATTTTGCTAATAAACAGTAAGTTAAAATATACTACAAATCACTTCAGAATTTTAATCACTAAGTTCAGCTAAATATGCAACCAATAAAGGGATTTATCTCCTGCATGTTGCCCATGAGCCATCCTGACAATGACATTTCAAAAGCCTGTAAGGAAATGACCACTTACACAAGGAAACCATGATGTGCACACAGCCCACCTTAGGATCTGATTTTGGAGGTATTTTATTTTCTTCTTCATATAAAATGACAAGGTGTAGTTACTTTGGGGATATTTCAAGTTGTAAAACTAGGAATTTCTGACAATGTGGTAAATTTTGCATGCCTGTCTCAGTTGTTTGCTGTTAAAATATCAGAGAAAAAGAACTTTTAAGAGAGAACAGTGCTTGTCTTACCTTGCATCCTTATGACAGCCCGGCCATGGTGTTTTGTTGTTATTTAATCACTTAGTTGCATCTGACTCTCTTGTGACACCTGGAGGACTGTAGCCCTCCAGGCTTCTCTGTCCATGGGATTTCTCAGGCAAGAATACTGGAGTGGTTTGCCATCTCCTTCTCCAGGGGATTTTTCTGACCCAGGGATCGAACCTACATCTCCTGCATTGTCAGTTGTATTCTTTACCTCTGAGCCACCAAGAAATTCCACTGTGGTGTTTACCAGACAGTGATATTTCTTTGATGGGTAAACAGAACATAGACCATTTGAAGATATGAAAAATGACCTTTCCCAGCAAGGAGATGGACAACTTGAGATGGAGTTGACTGCCATTCGAAATATGTAGTGTTGGTCAAGGTTTAAATTTATCAGATAATTTTAAGGAGAAGCAATTTGAGGCTAAGATAGAACTTCTTAGCATTAAATAGGCCCCTTCAATTTTCCTAAGTAAATATCCAGCTCAGCGGTGTTTGATATTAAGCCTGGCATTTTGCTCTGTTCCTTTTGCTTCTGGTAGACATGCCCTTGCATTTACCATCCACATCCAATTAAGGGGAAATGGAGAACTTGAAATTCAGAGACCTCATTCTTCTTGTCACTGAATTAATGGACTGGCCTTGGTTTGGGGTAGAGATGGGAAACTGTGGAGCTTCATTTCCATTTTTTCCTTAAGATTAAGAAAAACAACCATATTTTACACATTTGTCAGCAGTGGCATCACCTTGCAGTTTACTATTTTCCATACTCTTAGGAGCTTATTATAAAGAAAAATACTTTGAAACATCATCAAGCTTGCTTTCTGAGTGTTATCTAGTTGGGGCTCATACAATATCCCTAGGGAAAGAACTAGGAATCAGACTGGAAATTGGAACCATTGATAAAATAGAGAATCTCTTTTAATACAGACACAGTGTGGTGTAGCAAAAACATTGATAGATTTGCAAGTCTCATTCCTGTTCCTAATTTTGTTACTATGTGAGAGACGAAGTTTTATCCCATTGGATGTTGACCGTTTTAAGATTTAAGACAGAAAGAAGCAAACATAATATGATGCTGAGTGTAAGGTGGAGTAGGTTTTTGAACCGTTGTAGTCAGCCAAAAGCACCAGTCTTTTACCTGACCTACTGAATCGAGTGTCTCTTTTATGTATAACCACTGGGCAAGTATACATGGTAAGAGATGATGAGTATTGGGAGACAGTTTTCCTTCGGTCTCGTGCTTCACGTCTCACGGACAGAATAGCATGGCACGCTTTTGTTGGGGACTGTCTTCTCAAGGTTGATCGTCCATTGGATATCCTTAGAAGAAGAAGAAGTAGGGTCTCTCCTCTGGAGCAAAGGGCAGAGTTGTTTACAGTCTAGTATCATAAAAACAGCTCCCTCCAGGGTGCAAAGTTGTAGCAGGTTTGCTTACAGCCCCTTGTAAAGGATCAGGGATTCCTGACCTTTGGATTCCTGCCTTGTCCTGTTCCCCGTTATGTATCATGTACTTAGCTGACCTGCATCACATGGCTTCATGGCAGTTGAGCCTCAAGGGACTTGAACAAGGAGGTGGTGATTCGCTGACTCCTGTTATTGCTGAACGTAATGAAATGTACTTTGTCTCTGAACCACAGAATTTTTTTCTTGTGCCAGCATCCTTGAAACTGTGGCATGCTAACTTGTTAGCTTGCAAGTAGGGTAAAAACTCAGACCCTTCATGTTCTTGACAGAGTTGAGTTTAAACATATTAATTTTAAAGTAAGATACATTGATCTGGTGAAATTGGGAACTGCCTATGAGTTCTGGCCAAAAAGAAGAGGGTAGAACTCAAAATAGAAACTGTAACTCGAAGACTTCTTGCTGAACAGTCTTTACCTGTTATCCCATTTGAGACTTGCCTAAAACCATTCTTTCATTGCCATGAAGTGTTAGACATCTATGGATAATGCACTTTGATTTTGAGAGTTTAAGACAACAAGACTAAAGAAAAACTGTTTCTTCAGCCACACATATCAGCTGCTTTACCTGAGTTCCTTAAATTCCTGTTGCTTCTGCGTTTATCTAGGTTTCAGAGGGGAATCAGAGGCTGTGTCAATGGAGGAAATAGTTAATTTCTTTCTCCTTTAGGAGAAAAAAAATCAAGATTCTGCAGAATGAGGAATGTTAAAGAAGAAATAAATCTGTTCCTTTCACAAGGAAATGGAAGCTGGCTATTGTTAGAGTCTGCTTTGAGCAATTATATGTCTCTATCAGTAGCCAATTTGGAAACATTATTGAAACTTTAGGTCTTAGATATACTATAACTGGTGCAGTAAGCAGAAGTGATAACCATTAGGTACTTCAGCTTGAATTCTAGGCATTTTAAAGGTCACTGGGAAAGGGAAAATAATGCATTAATTTTTACTAGTGTGTTCATTGAAGTATCTTCTGTGAAAATCAATGTAAAATTTCCTTGCCATTCAAAATGCAGAGTGGTGTATAATATCACCACTCCCAACTACCCTGTATTGTTGAATTTTTAAACAAGCAGGCTTTTGAGTTATACCCTGACCATATAAATTCAGCCTCTCAGATTGGATTATTGCCATATGGAAGCAGTAGCAGGAAAAATAAATTTATGTCCGTCTGAATTCTACTTCTGGATTTATTATTTAAGCTTCTCTTAACCTTTTCCTAGGTCAGTGATCATCTCATAGATTTGCTTTTATGCATATGCCTCAGGGAATAAAAAGTCCATTCTTTATGAGTATTACTTGTAAGTGAAATGTTACTTCTCCGTTTACATTAGTAATCTTAAATTATTTACCTGCTTTGAAATTCATTCCTTGCAAATTAGAAAGATGAAAGCTGTCAGATGAGTGCATATGTTCATGCTACTTATCTGTTTGCCCATTATGGTAGCTGGTTTGGGGTTTTTGGCGAAAATAGAAAGTCTGTTTTAGGGATGTTGGCAGGGGCATAAGTTAGGAGTTTGGTCTTAAGGTAACTGTTCGCAACCACATGGACTGTAGCCCACCAGGCTCCTCTGTCCATGGAATTCTCTAGGCAAGAGTACTGGTGTGGGTAGCCTTTCCCTTCTCCAGGGGATCTTCCCCAACCCAGGGAATGAACCCGGGTCTCCCACATTGCAGGAGGATTCTTCACCATCTGAGCCACCTGGGAAGCCCCATGTATACACAGTACTACATATAAAATAGATAATCAAGGACCTACTATAGCACAGGGAACTCTATTCAATATTCTATAATACTGCTATGGGAAAATAATCTGAAAAGAATAGATACATGTATAACTGAATCACTGCTGTACACCTGAAACTAACACAAAATTGTAAATCAACTCTACTTCAATATAAAATAAAAATTAAATTACAAAGAAAAAAAAAGCCCTCTGTTAAAGAAGGGAGAAAGAGGCCAGGTGGTTTATGTCAAAATGAGCCCTGCCGCAGCTGGTATCAGCTGACCTGTGGCGGCTTTCACTAAGCCTTGAGCGGCTGCATTCACCTTCCTACCTCCTGTGTGTTTCCTTCATTAAATCCTGGGAGGAGTTGGTTAGGGTGGAGAAACAGGACACAGTTTAAAACCAGAGAAATATTATCTCCCTCTTGGCAGCCATATGACAACACCTCCTGACTTGATGGCTAATATATATAATAATATCTTGCATTACTAAAGAAGTCTACTTTCTTTCCATAATGATTTATTCAAAATTAGCAAAGCCCTGACTTATATAAACAAAAAAAAATGTTATAAGTGATTACTAGTCATGCCAATCTGAGTGATGTAAGAATCGAAAATTCCATTATTACTATTAATAGTGAACTCCAGGCTGGCAGATTTGGCAATGGCAAATTTTGCCCTTGGACTGGTAGATTTAGTCTGAGGCCTTGGGCTGCTCAATCGGATCTGGTTTTCCCAAGCTGATATTTCCAAAAACTTTCAGCCTTTCTTGTTGAATGGATTGAAGCAGAGAGGACTCAATGGCAGCTATTGAGAAAATTTCATTTCATCAGTTACTGCAAATTCAAGGGATAAGGGAGCTCAGCAAAACTAAGGTTTGGTGGAAGTAAAAGGCAAAATTAAAAAAAATTTATCAAAGTATAGTTGATTTACAATGTGTTAGTTACTGATGTACAGAAAAATTATTCAGCTGTTTGTGTGTATATATACCTGTATAGATAGATACCTGTGGATACTCCATGTTCATATGTGTGTGCATGCAAATATATAGATGTGTGTACACACACACATACACATACACATACATGCACACCTATGGAGAATGAAATGGCAACTCCAGTATTCTTGCCTGGGAAATCCCATGAACACAGGGGCATGGTGGGCTATAGTCCATTAGATAATAAGAGTCATACATGGCTTAGTGACTCAGTAATCAGTTCAGTCACTCACTTATGTCTGACTCTTTGTGACCCCATGGACTGCAGCGCTCCAGGCTTCCCTGTTCATCACCATCTTCCGGAGTTTGCTCAAACTCATGTCCATCAAGTCAGTGATGCCATCCAACCGTCTCATCCTCTGTCGTCCCCTTCTCCTGCCTTCAATCTTTCCCAGCATCAGAGTCTTTTCCAGTGAGTCAGTTCTTCACATCAGGTGACCAAAGTATTAGAGCTTCAGCTTCAGCATCAGTCCTTCCAGTGAATTTTCAGGACTGATTTCCTTTAGGACTAAACCACTATTATACCCATGTATATTCATGTTATTTTTCATTATGGTTTATTTATTACAGGACATCAAATATAGTTCCCTGTGCTATATAGTATGACCTTGTTGTTTTATCTATTTTTCATATAGAAGTTTGCATCTGCTAATCCCAGACTCTTAATTTATCTTTTCCCCATCTCTTGCCCTGTAGTAACCGTAAGTTTGTTTGCTGTCTGTGAATCTACTTTTCCTTTTGTAAGTAAGTTCATCTGTATCATGTTTTAGGTTCCCCATATATGTGACATTATATGTTAAAGACAAAATTTTAAACCCACATCCGGAAGATAGGCCAATGAGGCAGATTTCAAAGAAGACTCTCTTAAATCTGAATTCTTCTGGAGCCTCTTCTACAGGGTGTTCCCATTTATTCATTCACTCAATCATTTACTCAAGAAATATTTATTGAGTACCTACTGTGTACCTGGCATTGTTCTAGGCTCCAGAGATATACCAGAGAGCAAAATAGACAAAATTTGGGGGCTTACACACTGCAATGGTGAAACACAGATATTAATAATAGTATATCTTTTATTGGTTAATCATAAAATACAGATATAATAGGTCAGCTGGTGATGCATGTCATAAGGACAGACAGAGTGGACCAGTGGGCTGGTTAGGGATCTCTGTGAAGGTGCTCTCTTCAAGGCTCCAAGGTGCTGTCTGAGCAGAGGCCAAGGGAGAAGACGTGGTGATTCCTGCAGATACTTGGAGACAGATGTGAAGACCGGGGGAACAGTGGGTGCAGAGTGCCTGAGACCAGTGTGTTTTCAGCAGGAGGAGGGCACTCCTGATTGGAGCAAAATAAGGTGGAGAGTGAGAGGAGATGGGGACGGAGAAGTGGTGGGGCACTGGGGATGGGAGGTGATTGTATAGTAGGCCTTACCCGAGACTTTGACATTGAATAAAAGAGGAAGTTACTGAAGGGTTTTGAGGCACGGAGGGAAGTGACCCTCCATGCCCAACAGCAGTATCCCTGACATACTCCATTGTGTAGAGAGAAAACAGACGTGTGCTGTGCTAAGTCAGTTCAGTCATGTCTTACTCTGTGGGACACTATGGACTGCAGCCCGCCAGGCTCCTCTGTCCGTGGGATTCTCCAGGCAAGAATACTGGAGTGGGGTGCCATGCCCTCCTCCAGGGATCTTCCCAGCAGTACTGAACATGCAGCTCCTGTACCTCCTGCACTGCAGGCGGATTCTTTACCAATGAACCACCAAGGAAGCCCTAAAAGGAAGCTAAAAAGGACACAGTAATTTAAGACCGTAGGATGGGTCCGAGCAACCCAGAAAGTGATGTCCTAGCAACCAAATAAAAGCGTGTCTAAGAAAGAGCCATCAATACTAATCAAGTGCTCTTGGGGTACAGTAGGCCCATGTTTTTTTGTGGAGTCAAGAATTACAGCCACACACTACTCCATACTGACTGCTATTGACTTGTAATGTACCATCCCTCTGTTCAGAAGCCTTTGATGACTCCCCTTTGCCTGCATAAGTCAAGTCCAAGACTGGGAATTTATATTTTAATATGACTGTGAGCCAAACTGCACAGCATTTTACAAGTCTCCAGGAAGCTCTGCAATGTTTACATCTCCTTATTTACTCATTCTGTTCACATTCCTCTATGTGTGGAATGCCACTCTGTCCCTCTTTGCCTATGGAAATCTTGGCAGTCCTTTAGGGGCTAATTCTGATACCCTCCTCTCCATAAATACTTTACCACTTGCCTTTTCTCCATTTCTCTCTTCTCACCCATTCTTCAACCTGTGTCATGGCTCTACCAACATTTCTTCCACTTTACACTTGATTCCAGTTGTTTGCTTTAATTCCCATATAGCATTTTAGATTCCCTATAATCAGGAGCATGGTACTAGAGTAGACTGATTATAAGACTGATTATATAGACTGATTATAAGCATTATAAGGACAATGATATAAAACAGACTTGTTTTTAAATACCATCTCTGCCATGACTGGCTTTTGACTTTTGCTCAGTCAGTTAAACTCTTCAAGGCTCCATTTCTGCACCCATAAATTTAGACAAATAAGGTTTCTTGAGAATTAGATGAGATAGTCATATTAAATTTATGCATCTACACTTTGTCAGATTAAAGCTATTTCCCCCCATGGAGACAATGTATCAAATAAGTTTGTGCAAGGGAAAATCATCAAGAGGTTGTTGTTATCTCAGTGAAAGTTTATCACTTTCTCTTGTACATACCTCCTCTTCAATAATTTACAATGAAAGGATTAAACATTGCATATATGCCTTAAGTTAATTATAGGTTAATTGTGTCTTATTTGACAATCTTTGTTGCAGTTCCTTTAAATAATTGCCACTTGGCAATTTATTAACTTGACAACAGCACATAAGTATCTGATTCTTCCTTTGCCCCCAAATGCTACTTTTCTTGTTAATCAACAGAGTATCTCTGAGTGAGGAGGAGCTGCAGCTCCAGTCAGTACTTATAACTTTTTCATTAGACCTTAAAATGTTATGTTAAAAATTGATGGTGGTACATCAGGTGGAGAAAGGGAAAGTGACATGGAGAGCTAAACCTTTGCTTAGCGCCTTTATGAAGTTGCAGCAGTAACCCTAAAATGATGATTTGCTAGTGAGTTGTCTTGAAAGGATTGTTTGTGCCACAGCTTGTATTGGGGAAAGTTTTATTGAGACTTTCTGTTGATGCTGTCACATACTGTTTATTGAAGACAGCTTTTTATTTCAGAATGCTAGATAACATTGGAAGTTGTAGACTGTCTCAGTCATTTTTGACTGTATTGAGTCGACCAAAGAATACCTTCCCTTGTCATATTTGAGCTGGGTTTTCTGCCTTTCCTTTGGGGGGGAAAATGGTTGTGTTTGCTGACAGTTTGTCTTGATATTATTATATGCAAACTTTCCTTATTTCGTTGCCTTCTAGCTATTTGTAACTTACATTATGTCCCCCTATAACATGTTGTAAAGTCTGTCTATTCTGTGAACTCCGTTTGGGCTCTTAACCCTCTTATTAGTTAGCTTATAACAATGATAAGAATGACTTTTATGTACAGGCCATTTTACTAAGAACGCTGAGAGTCTTCTGAGACATGATCTTCTCTGCAGTAACTGTTTATCTTGGATTTGGTCTGTTCCAGTGTTTAGACTTTTAGTAATACAAACTCTCCACCTTTTGAGGAAACTTATTTCATCATTCTGTGAAACTGACTTTTAGAAAGCATTTTTTACTTTGTTTTGGGGGGCTTGTGGGTTTGTTTTTTTTTTTTTTTTTGTCTGTTTTTTGTGCAAACACTTTGTCTCCTAAAAAGCCTTACCTGTCCATGCCAGTTCTAGCTTGAGTTTTTTAAGGAAAATAGTCTAATGCCTCTTCCGCAGAACAGTCCTTCAAGTGTTTGGACAACAAGAACATGGTTCTATTCTATAAACCCTGCAGGTCCTCAGGTAATGTCTATCATTGATGAAGTTTCTCCCTTGATTTTTTTCCTTAGAATTAGTTTCAAGAAAAGTTGCAGACAACAAATGCCAAAAACTTTATTTCTGACTATAAACTTGGGGCAGGCTATAAGAAGAAATGTAGGAATGATTGACAGGTGGCTTGTTTACTCTCTGTTGAGTAAATGTATACTATGCTATTACAACCAAATCTTAGTTGCATGAGTATATTGTGTAATTGTTAAAGCATGACTGTTTGCTTATTCATCACTAATCAATGGATTTGGACTTGACAAATCTTGCAACCTGTTGTATGAAGGAATGAAGAAGAAATACATGAAAGATACTTTGAGGTAAACATTTAGGTTGAAGGAGACATTGCTGTCAGTTCACTGCATATTAGGGAGCTGTGGAGAGAACTCATCTGGCTTCCTACTGAAATGATGTTATCTGACCTGACTGGAAGGGGGTTCTTAGCTACAGGGTATCTTCTTGGGCCCTTGGAGTGCAGTAAGATTTGTGAAAACTTTCCTTATGTGATTTTGTTTTTATTTAGAGGAAGATTCTTATATATGACTTAATAAGCCTTCTTTTGCTAGGTTGCATACCCAGGTCTTTTATTAAAAAATTTTTTTAAAGAATTGAAGCAGTCAAAATCAACTTTCATGATTCTCCTTTTCTAAATTGTCTTTTGAATTCAGGAGATAAGCTCTCCCCTTACTGTAGAAGATTGTTTAAAAAAAAAAAAAAAAAGCAGAACTTCCTTTTCTAGGTCTGAAATAGCTTAGTCTCATGGTCAAAGGAATAAGATTAATTAAATTTTAATCTGGAAACCTCCCAGAGGAAGATATAAAGTAATTGACCTCTAGAAATTAAATGTAATAGCATATAAATGAGCAATCATTGACTATTTTGATTACTTTTCTTAGGTTTAGGTAAAGGAAATAGATGATGTAGGCTTTTGACCAAATAACACCATGCCTTTGATTTTCTTTTGTTCCAGTAGTGCTACTATTTCTAACAACCACAAAAAAAGAGAGGTTGGGGGGAAAACAAAAACAAACACACTCCACAGATCTTAAAGGCAGATAAATCATCTTTTTAGTAACCTTCTTTCTTACCTATTTACTGCAAATGAAATGATTGGACCGGGGTAACGATTATTGATGGCAATAACAGGAATCTTGTTAAATGGATTTGAAATTATATTCTCTACCTGGAGAGGAATCTAATAGGGGAAGTCCTAAAGGTTAGCAAGTAGGATTTCCAAGTACAAAGTGTTAGGATTATTTGCATATGATGACCCTTTACTGAAATGTTCTACATTTATATTCTTCCTTCCAAACAAATGATAGATTGGTAAGATGTTATTAATGGCACTGTCATATCTTTCAAGCATGGCTCTAGGGAAAAAAGATATCTTTTGATATAATCAAGTCAACTTGGTGAACTATCAAGTATTTCAGATTTGGCAGATCCCAAGTTTTCTTGGTTACTTGCTTGGATGTGTTCATAAACCATTAGTTTTCCTTCTTTCCCCTTTCTTCTCTCCCTCTCTTCCTTCTTTACTTAATTTTTTAGTTTATTTATTAAAATTAAAAAATATTGTAGTTTGTGACCCATGTTTCAGGTATACAACATAGTGATTCACAATTTTAAAAGATTATATTCCATTTATAGTGATTATAAAATATTGACTGTATTCCCTGTGCTTACAACATATCCTTGTAGCCTATTTATTTTACTTGCTAAAGTCCGAACATACAGCAAAGAATAAGACTAGTCTTTGTCTCACGGAGCTTACAATCCAAAGCATTTTGGAAGAATTGTGCAAAAATACCAGTATTAAATATTAAATGATATACAATTAAGTGCTTCATTGCTTCCCCTCTCACCATTTTGTATGAATTAGCTCACATTAACAGATATGGGCCATTATGGTGAGCTTGAGTCATTTCATGTTAATTTTGTGAAAGACATAAGCCTTTAGTAAGACGAAGTATTCTTTTTCTCTCTTAGATTTCATTTGACTTCATAAAACTTACTTGATAGTCATTGCACAGTGAATCTAGTTGGGAAGTCAAATGGGAAATGAGATTTAGTTCTTTCTGTCTACTGCAGATTTTGGCTAAAGTGTAGGTCACACTTAGAGGAGCAATACATTTAACACAGATAATGAAAACCAGTAGTAGATTTCATATACTTATTTACTTTTTTTTACATTTCAGATTTTAAATGTGGTTTTAAAAATGTTTTATTATCTTCATTATTGTGATAAAATATGCATAACTCATATTTGCTGTTTAAACCACTTCTAAGTGTACACTTAAATAATATTAAGTACATTCACATTATTCACATCATTGCTATCCAACTCCAGAACTTTTTCTTCTTTCCCAAACTGCAGTCCTACCCACTAAAAAATCCCTCCTTTCCTCTTTCTATTGCTTTTGGTCTATATAGAACATAAGCTTTAAAACATCCTTTATCCTTGGACTCTTTGTAAAATAATAGGTGCTAATTAAAGACTTTGTTGATTGCTGGGATACGATTAAGAAAAAATCATACTAACTTCTGGGACTACTGAATTTGCAAAACAGGAGAGAGAGGATAAAGAGAGAAAATAATAATTTGTTTAGCCAAATCTGGATGTTAATGAAAACTTAAGTTTGAATCCTGGCTTCTGCACTTACTCTAGTTGCCTCTGGGCAAGTTACTCCACTTCGGTTGGTCTGAGTTGTCTCAGCTGTAGAGTGGATATAACAAAAGCTTGCTTTACTTAACTCACCGGGCAGCTGTAAGGAACCAAGAAGTTAATTCTATCCAAGTGTTCTGCAAATCAGAACTCATATTTCGTATGTTAATCTGTATGTTGTTACGCCAGGCATCTGAGTGTTTTCCTCTTCCTGCCATTCCTTGCCAAGTCTAAATAGCCTACACTGAGATTTTGTCATTACATTTGACCCATGGGCATGTTCTTTAATTATTGTTGTCCTTAAGCTTTAATTTTTATAAGTTTATGGTGACTCCCTTTTTAGTATTTCGAACCCACCGTATCTCTGTAGATATCTTGTAGTGAACTTTTAAGACACTTCTCTTCTAATTCCCCAAGATACTATGCACATGATCGGTTCAGTTCAGTCGTGTCCAATGATAGTAACCTGTTATTTTGTTAGGAGGGGATGGTATTGTTTATTGGCCCTCTCTATTCCAAACATGTCATGTAGATTTAATTTAAAATGCAGATTTTAACTCATTTTTAGTGAAGTCCCGAGAAGATACTTGCCTAAAAGATTAATTTTCTCCTCTTCACCAAATAGTTTTTGCTATTTTTCACAATGTGGCTTGTGACAGAGGAATATGATATTTAAGTAAAATTTGTAGAGTCAAAAAAGTGCCAAAGTGAACAGCTTTTTAAAAAGGTTACTTTACCAACTCCATAATTGACATTCTGTCACTGCTCAGATTTTATTTCATTTCTGCTCAACTCAATATATGGATTTTTATACAAACCATTTACCCAGCACTAGACAATAGCGCCTGTGGCAGATCACATTCATACAGGTGGGTTGTTTGTTATCCACAAGAGAGCTTCCTTGTATTGCGGGAACAGCTTCCTTCAGCAGGCCAGGGTGAGAGCTGGCGACACTGAAAAACTCAAATTATTGATGGGAACATCCCAAGTACTAGAAAGGGTTTAAAATTAAACCTTTTAAGCCTTTGTAGTCATTATCACATTAAGCAGGGAGGTGGTGATGGGTCATAAATTGGTTTTCCATTTTATTTAAACAGAACCTGGCCAAATGTAAATGGAATCTTTGAAGTTCACTTATCTTATGATAATTCTTCATTTTTTTTCCAACGTAAGATATGAGGTTGAAACTTTAGATAATCTCTGATTGTTTCTGTTAGCCTCCATTTGTTGGAAAAATTATACTTAGAGTTTTGTTTTCTAGTTCATTTTAGTTTCTGAATGCCTTCTAGAAATTTAGGGATTCCTTGATATTCTAATTTTCCTGTATTGATTTCATGGAACTTTTTGGAACTTTGAAGAATTTAATGAATTGAGATTCTTAATTCATTGTCAGAATTTCTTGAAGGAAAAACTATAGCTTAGTGTTAGTCAGTTGCTTTAAGGTCATTCATCACTTGAAACTTTGATCAGCTCTTTAACTTTCTTGAGACTTGATGTAGATGTCAGTTGAAACTTTGGTTTGATCTGTCTTTTTCCTTTTTTTGTAAAGCAGTTGGTGCCTGATTCTAATTTCAGCTGTGTTGGCAGTTCACAAGTTAGATTATCTGAGTCCTCTCTGTGTATTCCAGTCATCTTCCTGACTTTTCTGATAAGAAATCTGATCGGTTACATTAGTAGAAGATTGTGTACCTGCCTCAGTTAAAAGAGATATTGAGTGTTTTGCCTTTGGTGATGTTATGGTTTTTCTCTTCTTCTTGAAACCCCAACTCTTTCCCTGTTAATCTACCTATTGAGACCATCTGAAGAGGATTCTCTTAGCATGACCCTGCTCCACTCTACCTCAAGTATTTCTCTTTATCTTCCTCTTACTTCTCTTCCATTTTCATTTTTCTGGGAAATAAATCTTTTTGCCACCTGACTTAAGCTCTTGATTAGTGCTTTTAATTGTATCCTCTTTCAAATTTTCCAGAGTCTTGTTTCACTGTTTCCTGTGTACCCCATGTCCAGCTCTCTCTCTAAGCCCATATTTATTTTCTGTACATCTACTGATTTCTTTCCCTAAAACATGCTCATTCTCTCCGCATCCTAAAGAAACCGTCTCCTGACTTGAGATCTTCTCAAGATCCTGCTGTCCTTTCTACACCAAGTTTATCTGAAGATTAGATTGTGCTAACTCTATTCTTTTCTCTTTCTCCCTTTCTTTCTTCCTCTTCTCCCCTTCCATTTCCTTTTTCTCCTCTTCTCCTTCCTCCTCCTGCTGTTTTTTCTTTTTTTTAACATATTCTGGTTTCATCATTTTGTCTAGAATAGTGGTTTTCAAACCTGGCTGCATTTGAATCATCTGGATAGCTTTTAAAAACTACAGATGCATGGGGACCACCCTGACTATTCTGCTTTAACTGGTCAGTGATAAGCATCCCCACTGATCTTTTAAAAAAATATCTTCCCAGAGGTTTCTGATGTACTGCCAGGGTTGAGAACCACTGTCCTAATGATCATTGTAATTGTTAACTCCAACAGGTTCTCTCCTTATGTTTTCTTTTTGTCTTATTAGTTCAAGATAGATAAAAACCTTTTCCTTAAGCTCATAAGTATTCCTGGTTGTAACTGTGCACTGTATTTGTCTGCTCCTGTGTGACTGCTCATTTTCTTTGTCCTCTTTTTCCTTCTCTTTCTCTTTCATATTCCTAAAATATTGCTTCTGCCCAAAGTATCAGCCTAGATAGATCTTCTAGTCTTTATTATCTAGATCACAGATCTTATGTCCTTGCTTTACAATTATATTTATGTACTATTTCTCTGCTCTCTCTCCCTAAATCCAGATTCCTCAGTATAAACTGCCTTCTAGACACTTACCTGCATATACCATTGCCACTCATGTCCAAAGGAGAGCTTATCATCTAGCTGGGATTGTTTTTTCTTTTCCTTTCTAGCTTCTGTTTTTTCAGCCGTGAATGCCAGAAGCATCATATTTATCTTCAATTTCATCTTTCTTTTTGCCACTATCATTATCATCTACATCCTATAGATTTCATCCTAGGAACTTCCCTTTGGTTTGCTCTTATTTTACTCTTTCCACAGTCATTAATTTTGTTCTGGTTGCATGTGAATAATTACAATATTACATTAGCTGATCTTTCTTGTATCCTGTGGCACTGTAGGATAACTGTACTCAGTGCTGTTATATTCATTTTCAGGCTCAATTCCAATCTTTTCATTATCCTTTAAACCTTCTATGGATCCATACTGACTATGGTATTAATAGAATATAATTATCTGGCAATTCTAGGCGTTTGGTAATAGCTCCCTGCCGGCATTTTCAACCTAGCCCTGTTTCTCTTCAATAGGACTCTGTACTTCAGCTAAACTGGGCTATTTGCTGTTCCCTCACCTGTAAGCTTTCTCTCTGACATTCTTGTATAAATGTTCTATCTTATGAAGCCTACTAATTTTTTCTGAAACCCTTGGAAAGGAGAATTTTTGCCATAAAAGTTCTAGGCTTCATGGATCCACCTCATGTTTGACTTCCAAAGTCAACTAAATAGCTTAAGGTTTCTAGTTGCTTGAATATAATTTAACCAGAGTATGTTTGTAGTTTCAAAGATGGCTTGTGACTAATTGTGATCCCTGGCATATTCTGGGACTTTGTCTAGCTAACTGGTCTTTATTTCACACCATATCAGGGTAAAGATGAGGTTTTTCTTTTCTTTTTTTTTTTTTAAGACAATTCTCATGTTTTCTGTAGGCTGGAGTCTATCTTCCTAACCTGGACCTTTTGATAAAATATGCCTTCAGCCCTTTGAATTCAGCAACAAAATAAATATCCTAGAAAGTTGGACTGGTATGCTTTTAGATTCTTTTAACTTTGCATGCTTTCTATGCCCCACCATTATTAAATCCAAACTGTCCTCCTGCTGTCTCTAAAGAAATGAGATTTCTCAGCAGTAGCAAACAATAATGTCAATCTATTTGAGACTGTTAATGACTCATTTATAATTCTGGCAGACACATGAAGGCTGGAAAAATTAAATGTACAGCATCATTACCTTTGTGGTTAGCATTGCTGGGAAACAATATAATGCTTTTAGGGCAACACTTTAAAAGCAAGAAGAATTCTCAGCAGAAGGAGCTTTATACTTGAAGGTGTGGATAATGGAATGGCAGACTGATCACTTCTTGCTATTTGAGCTTTCTGCTACAAGGCATTCAGCAAATATTAACTACAGGCCCTGCATTTCTGCAAAAGCTGAGCTGTTTCAGTCACTATGACCTGTTTTACATAGATAATTTTGGATATGCATTTTTGGCATTTTGAGAACATCATTTTCATAGAACATAACTTAGAATCTTTTTTTTAGAGTAGTAATTATTTGAAATCGTCTTATTAGCTTCTTCTGATTTGAAGATATTACTTACGTCTCCAGGGATACTGCAGAAAGGAGCTTGGGTATCTGAGTCAGCCTGCCTGAAGCGTCCCTTCCAGTTCCCTTGTGTTAGGTCCATTCCACTGGAATTCTTCCCCAGCAACTGAGATGAAAATGGTCTAGTTTTTCCTTTTTTACGTAGAACACAGTTATGAAATGGATGGCGTGTTTTGACAGTTTGTAGGTAGGGGTGAGAACAAAACGAACTGGCCCAGATGAAGCCAGACAAAACGTGAGATCTAAAAAGTGCCATCTCGACTATCCAGGGTAATATAAATGCAAGCTCCGTGTGGTCCTGACACCTGGCACTGCTCCCTCTCCTGTTTTTTTTTTCTTTTCTTTTTTTTTTTTTTTAAGAAAACTCACTGCAGTACAGAACTGTGCTTTTTCTAACAGGAAACAGAAGACGTTTTGTGAAAGCACACCATTGAGCTTCAAGACATCGACCTACCGTTTCTTTTTTCTCCATGATGAATGTGTACCTTTAATTTATCAGAACACCTTTTGCGGTTTTAATTATTTCAAATCTGTGTTGCTTCCTTGAGTAACAAGTTCTATACATCTTCTATTCATCATTTATGATACTTTCTTGAATTCGTTCTGAAATGATCTTTAAACTTGAAGATAGGACCCCTCTGTTGTAGAGTTAAGCAGTTTGGTGAATGAATCTGCATATTGTTTTTAGACATTTTTTTTTCAATGAAAAAATATGTTTTTGTATCTATTACCAGCCTTATGTTGCCAGATTAAAAAGCCAGTTGATTGTGAAAATGAGTAGGGCGTCATTGAGTGCCCGGTGTTTGTAAAGCCCTATGTACAGTGGAGGGGATGCACGAAAGGAGAAGATACGGTATCTGCCGTCAAGAGGCTTGCGCCAGCTGGCCCATAAAGACCACAAACCATTGCTCCATGAAAATCACGTCTATATGCATGTTACTCTAAAATATCTTGAAGTGCCTTGAAGTTAGAGACTTGGCATCAGGAAACGTACATTCTGATCAGAGAAAATTGGTTAGACCTAGATGGTTTAGTTAGGGGATCTGAGTAAAGACATTGAGATGAGAAGCATTATATGTTAAAGAACTGATTATCATAAGCAATATTTTTGTTTCAAAATATTTTGTATGAATTTTTAAGTTGTACACTTTTGTGTGAGTATATGAGTTCAGGAGTTGGTAAAAGCCTTGTCCCTGTAGTTTCCTCTTAGGTGATCCTAGGAAAGCTCTTGCTCTTGTCTTAGATTCCTTATCAGTACAAAGGAGGTAATCATAGTTTTCCTATGTTGTTGAGGTGAACTGTTATATCTGAAACTCATAAAATAGGATTGTGCTTTTAGTGAAACTTCACTGTAGAGCCATATATGTGAGTGTTAGCTATAATAATAATTATTCTTGAGAAGACTTCTACTACATAACCCCTTTGCTCAATAGATGCTACTCTTATCCCTCCTTATAGAGATCTATATATTTAACATATTTTAAATGCTATTTTCATTTTATCATTTCCTCCAATGCATGGGAGTTTTGAAAGCAAAATTCAGCAGATAACTAAGGTTTGGCTTTTGATGCTAAAAGTTGGTTTTGAACTTTTTTCAAGTGGAAATCTCTCTTAAATCTTGCCTCTCTAAGCTTTACCTCTTCTTTTTCTTGATTATTCACACATCTCTCAACTACTGGATTGTAGGAAGTTGTAAAAAAGCTCACCTTTAGTCATTTCACTTCAGAATAAATATCTTTGTGGACAGACACAAAACCATGGAATGATATTCTGACAAATAAATTATGGCGTTAGATTAGTGGTGTTCAGTCAGAAAAGCAGAAGCACAGGTAGGCGTTTGTGTGTATTGTACACAAACACACATATAAGAAAAGACTTGTTACAGGGACTTGACCTTATGCAGTTGTAGGCTCTGGTTAAGCAGTTCACAGCTCTTACTATAATCTGGAGTCTATGTAGGGCAGGTAGAAAGGAGAGAGGGATATAAAGTAAGGGATGGTGTAGACAAGGTTGAACTCATGAGAATCAGCTGGAATTCCTGTGAGTTCTCACTGTCTCCAACCCTGATGATATGAGCGTCCTACAGAGCATCAAAGAAGCTTACTGTAAGAGGGTCCAAGTGGAAAGTGGAAGGGTCATGGGCTCAGCAGTGCCCCACACCAAGTGCTTGAACAGCATCTGCATTAAGAACCCAAGCTCCTGAATCTGTAAAACAGTGGATGCTGCTTCACTTCCACCCCTCAGTCTCAAGCAAGAATGTCTCTTATAACCCATCTTAACAGAAGTACCCAGGGAAGGGAATTCAGGGAAATATTGTTTAGCCTGGCCAAGTTGGCACATTTCACAGCTATCATACTACAAATTTAGCTTTCCTATATAACTTCTTTATCATTTCAGGAGGGTAATATCATTTCAGGAGGTACAGGTCAAAGCTTCTTCCTCCCTTCTCATAACATCTGAATGGCAAAATTCTAGGCATAGTAGTGTCAGTCAGTCAGTCGTGTCTGACTCTTTGTGATCCCATGAACTGTGGCCTACCAGGCTCCTCTGTCCATGGGATTCTCCAAGCAAGAATACTGGAGTGGATTGCCACTCCCTTCTCCAGGCATAGCCAGGATATATAATTACATCATTAGTGTTACTATGGGCCTGAGAATCCTATATAATGGCTCATTGAATTTGAGGGTATGATTATAATGTAGTAAAATTAAGAGTAAATAAATGAGAATATTAAGGAAAATTCCTTTGAAAGTTCCATCATCAATTTATGAGATCAGTTCTATAATAATATTTCATATTACAGTGTAATTCGATTCAGCGAATTAACTGTTGCAAGCTGAAAGATACTATAAGCATATTAATAGGCAGTCATCCTTGCTACCTTCATTCAACCATAGGATATGAAATTCCACTGAGTGTACAAAAGAGCTTGAACTTGCCAGGAAGAATTGATCTGCATTAGCTAGTACCCTGTAAGCAACAGGTGTGACCCTTTGAAATATCTAGGGCTGTGAAAGTTGCAATTGTCCACACATTTTGTATATCAAACCTACATGGATATTAGCATTTGCATTACTAATAAGCCCTGTCCTCTCAACTTCAGGCTCTTGATCCATGATTACCTGCTGGGATGGTGTTTACCGTGCTTCATACACATGGTTGCTTCATCAGCCGAGTGACACTTGCTCGAGAGAGTCTTAAAAACAACCAAAGAGTTCTGTCTCTGGAAACACTCCAGTAATGTTGGGTGGTTTCATGGTTTATTGATTGTCTTCCTTCAGATAGAATCTAGCCCTCTTTTCCATAATGACAGTATAAAGTGCTTCAAAAACACTCATCTCAGCAAATTGCTTTTCCTCAAGACAATTAGTTGCCCTTTCAATGAACACTATCCAGACAGGGTGGTACTTGCTGAAAACAAAAGTCTTCTTTCTCACTCCCCCTTGTGCTAATGATGATGACCTCTCAGATCATCTGCAGAGGTCTTATACATGTCACTTCATGTGATCTTCCAGGAATGATGGCCCTCTTAGATGAGGAGGCAGATACTAACTTGAGGAAGGTAAGACATTGAGAGTTGGAGATAAACAGTTTGCTGCACCTCTGTATTGCCTTCCCCCTTCTTCCTAGCTGTCCAGTGCTAATTTTTGTTCTCTTGCAAGGCCATATGCTCAGGGAAGGGTCCTTTTTCCTGCTTCTCAGTGTACAGTAGACCAGTCATGCTAATGATGTTTCAGCAGTGATGGTCTGGGCCACGAATAAGTAATTCAGTTCTGTTCAGAAAGTCTGAAAATCTGCTGAGGCATTTGGGGAAGGGTTTTCTTTGATTAAAAGGTAATAGAAAGAAATAGGCCCATTTGTCTCTGTTAACAATGTCTAATGTATGTGTGTTACCCGTGACAGCCATTTTGCCATCAAAGAGGGGTAAGCCTCTGATGCTAAAGATAGAAAAATGGAAAAACCCTGAGTCCTTAATGGTGTTGTAAAGACACTGAATCAAATAATGCTGAACTGCTCCGCCTTTGGAATTCTTCTCCTGAATGCCAGTATTATTTTTATTGTTTCATCTACCTGTGAGTCTGGTGGGTTGGTACTCAGAATTCCAGGCTCCTCCTGGTGGGCCCTCGGGAGTACATTTCCTGATCTCCCTGCAGCAGAATTCAAGGGTGAATTGAGTTCTTCTTATTGTGTCTTCAGGCACTCTGTCATGTCCGACTATTTGCAAATCCCATGGACTGTAGCCCGCCAGGCTCCTCTGTCCATGGAGTGTCTCCATGCAAGAATACTGGAGTGGGTTTCCATGCCCTCCTTCAGGGGATCTTCTCAATCCAGAGATCAAACCCACGTTTCTTGCGTCTCCTGCATTGGCAGGTGAATTCTTTACCACTAGTGCCACCTGGGGAGCCCCTAGGTTCTTATTATTAGATGCGTTCATGTGGCATTTGGAAGGGAAAATTGAGATGAAGGCTCTTTTGAGTGGCTTGGCTCTTTTGTGGGAGCAAGAATAGAGATGTTGATATTTTTGCAACAATGTTAAAAGTTACTCACTAGTTTCATGGCTATCAAGAGCTGATGGAAGCTGGGCAGCCTCTTAACTCCTGGCCTTCCTGATAGTGCTGGAGAAGGGAAAGACTACCCACTCCAATATTCTGGCCTGGAGAATTCCATGGACTGTATAGTCCATGGGGTTGCAAAGAGTCGGACACGACTGATCGACTTTCACTTTCCCTAATAGTGACCTTCTCTGGTGGAGTCAGTTCTTTAGTGTTACTTTTGAATAATTTCCTGGAAATGCGGCTTAAGTTCAGCTCCACCAGCCCTTCCTGTGATACCATAAGCACTCAATTTCTTACGTTTAGTTTCTTACATCATTTTCTGCTTAAATTAACTATAGTCGTTTCTGTTTCTTACAGTAAAACCCTGTTTCCCACTTTGAGTCAGTTTTTCTGTTACTTAAAACTGAAAGATCCCTGGTTGAAACAGTCAGACACATAGTATTGGTAAAGAGTGGAGCTGGGACGTCAGTCAAAGTCACGTGACAACAGATCCGTAGCTCTTTCCATTATACCATGACTAGGATGTCAGTAAGAGCTAAGAAATTAAACTCAACTCCTGGAATATGACTCTGCTTTCTCTTTCCTTCTGTCTGCTTTTCCCTTTGTCTTCCACAGTCGCCTCTCAGTGGTGTCTCTGCCTCTTCCCACCCTTGTCTTTCTAAACACAGGTTTTCTCTGGTCAGCACTGGTTTGTGCCTCCCCATTTGAGGCCTGAATTGACCTGAGGATGCTACAGAGTCTCTTTTTCCACACTCCTCCAGTCCTGCTGTTCTTCTGATGGCCATTTCAAGTATATTTAAAGATCTGCCTTAAATATAACGCTTTTAAACAGTGAAGGCTCTCCTGTTTTTTCCTTTGGCTGGCTTAACATCTTGCTCCTGAGATGATTATCCTCCTATCACACTGTGTTAGAATCGTTAGAGTGTTTCTCTCCACCACACAATGACCTTTGTAGAGAGAAAGAGCAGGTCCCATCTGCCTTTGTATCTTTGTGTCTGGGACATGGTAGGCACTCAAAAAATATCCTGATCTGCTGAAACGTTGTCTAAGTGTTTGAATCCAGCTATAAGCAGATCACAGTGTTATTCGTTGGGAGTTCATCCATTCCAAATCCTGAAGATATTTTTCAGTTTTCATTTCTGAAATATGTCATTTCCTGAGCCAGTCTTTCACTAAAGCATATTTGAAACCTATGTTGTGGACGAATGTCTGTGATTATTATCTGATGGTGTTATGCACGACAGTTGTACAGATTATAGTGTGACTTGGTTTCTCGGTACCTTCGGATGAATTGCTTGCCACTGGTTAATCTGGACTGATGATGTAGCCTATGCCTGTGACCTGTTGATGACAGTGATGCCCTCAGGGGGTCTGATGAAGTTATTTTTCTAGAAATCCATTTTCCCTTTCCCTAAATGTCCCCCAAGTCTGTAAACTTGTTAATTTATAATAGACATGCCTTCACTGCTACAACACTGTGCTTTATGGGGACTGTACTGTTTCTTCTACTTCTGCTGCTTCTACTGTCGAGAGAGCCATTTCAGCTCTGTACCAGTCCTTAACCCCCTTCTTTAGTCTTAACAATTCTTTCATTTCATATAGTTTTTTCTTTTGGATCCATTGGCTGCCTTTTCCTGTGGCTTTCCTCTATGCTTCTTGGATTTTGAACCACTCATTTGGTTTTTATGTGTATTCCCCATCCTTTTTTAAGAACACTTCTTTCCTTCTGGAATATGTAAGAGAATTTGCGACCGGGGTTTATTGAGAACTCCCCCATTTAGATATTTCTGGTTTCTTTTAGAGTTGCTAACATCTCCTGCTTTATTTTCCTGTAGAGTTGCTTTAAAAGATGAAATAAAGCAGAATGTAGCACGCCAGCCACCTTGGCTTACCAGGGTTTTCTTCACTCCTAAGAAAATGGATTTCCACTCGGGGTTACTAAATTGTGTTTGCTTATATTGAGGTAGACCTCGATAGCAATTTAAGACTCTCAACCTACAACGCATTATTAATGTTCTTGAAAACTGAGATATATGAGAAATTGAAAAGTTAAAAGTGCTTGAGAAATAATTATTTTTTAAATGGGTTTCCTATTCTATAGCAAGAAAACTTCACATTTCTCCCTGAGAGAGGAAGCAGGAACTGTTAAAAGCGTTTGTCAACAATACATTAATATGCAGGACAGCTCACCCAATATTGCTAAGGTATTTTCAGGTTGAAACTTTCAGTACAACAGCGTTTAAAAAGCACTTGCAGCTCCAAGGGATGTCACCTTCATTCCTGGGCTGCCCACCCCTCCGGAGTTGTTGACCTGGGAGTTCTAGGAGATTATGTGCTGAAAGTAAGGGGCATTGTATTATTTTAACATCAGGAGAGGAACAAAGAAAAGGGGGTTGTTTTTCTTTTTCCCAGCTGCCCCCTGGTGGCAAAGGCAGAACAGACCACCAAGGCATTGAACAAAGATGTTCGCTGTATAGATGCTGCTGGTGATTCTTAAGCGGGTCCCCCACCAAAGTGTGTGCTGTTCGTGTGTGCTTCTGAGAAAGAAGAGCTGACTATTGGATCTCCTAATTCCATCTTGCTTCGCAGCGGCATCTGTTCTTATCACAGTAACACCAGGCTCTCCTGGCTCGGTCAATACTTGTATATTAACAAGAGACGATCGATAGAAAAATTAAAAAGGAAAGTCAAGGTAATTAGGCTAAAGCTGCTGCTTATGAGTTTTCAATAATTACTTTAGCTGCCTCTTGTTTTCCCATCTCCAGAAAAATAGGGCCTGATTGAAGGACTGGGTCGTGTTTGACTGAGGACATGTCAAAATTATACAAAGCCAGGCAGGAAATAAAATTAAGCCGTATTTGTATGAGAGCAGTAAAAGGGGCTTTGCCTGATGGCACGGGAAGAATAGGCGTTGATTTAAATGCACCCATGAGCAGCTGTGCCATTGTGGATACCTGCTTCATGTCATCAGTTTTTGCACCACTGGCAGAAGCCCACTCAGAAGTACTGTGACATGTCATGTATCAAAGCTCCAGAAGAAGAGAGCAGATGAATTTCTCCCAGACACAGGATCTTTGGGGAAATTAGATGCCATCCTTTACAAAACCACGAAATAACTCAAAACCCTATGGCTGCCATACTTTGGCCACTACTTCCTATGCACGTTATTGACAGGGTTCACACACCAGGCTGTTGTGAGCAAGCTGTCCGCGTTAGGGGAATGAGCCTAATCTTTGATTTTTGAGCTACTTTGTCATTTTTGTGCCCTGATGCTGGGAGTCCTAAATAAATCAGAACCACCCTTTTTCTAATTGCTCCGTGTGAGCTTGTTACATCTGCCTCTTTGTGCATGCTCAGTCGTGTCTGACTCTTGGCAATCCCACGGACTGTAGCCCGCCAGGCTCCTCTGTCCATGCAATTTTGCAGACAAGAATAATGGAATGAGTTGCCTTTTCCTTTTCCAGAGGATCTTCCCAGCCCAGGGATCGAACCCCTGTCTCTTGAGTCTCCTGCATTGGCAGGTGATACTTTACCACTGTGCTACCTGAGAAGCCTCTTACAGGAAGCGGGGAAACAGAGGAATCCCTAGTTTGGGAGAGAGAAATCTGAGGAGAAAAGATAGGTTAGTGAGAGAGATATTTCATGTTTTATATCCATTTACAGTCTTCATTTGCACTATTTCTGTCAACTTAAAGCACTTTATAAACTTTACAACCAAATTATGTACCAACATCATTTCATTTTCTGCTGATACGTAGCTGTTAAACATCTGCCAGGTATATATTTCCTAGAGGCAAAAAAAAAAAAAAAAAGTAGAAGGGAATGAGACCTGGTTAAATATACAGAGAAAATTTAGATATGGGGGAATATAATAGGAATATATTTACTGAGCATCTGCTATGTATAACGCATTATAAAAGATTGCCTGGGTACAGGAAATAATACCATAGACTTTTCTGCATACACCCCCAACCCAACCCATCCCATCACCTAAGTTTATAAATCAGAAGTGAGTGATGCAGCCAAGATTTGAATCCAGGATAGTCTGATTTCAAAGCACAAGCTCTTAACTCTTGGAATACAGTATCACTTTACCTTGAGGCTTAATTTAAAAAAGACTTTCTAGGGGAAGATGAAATGTGTGACATATGACTTTTACTCAGTAAACACAAATCTGATTAATTATAGTGATGCTAGGGAGTGGGGGTGGGAGAATGTTCAATAAAACATATACACCCAAAGTCACTGAAAAGTAAGATGAGGGGTCAGGTAGAACTAGAGCTCTGGTGAGAACTATTATCACTAGTTCTTAATATTACAAACGGTTGTATATTATTCCACCACTGTTGGGTTTGCATATGTGAATTTCTGCTCCATGTAGCACTTAGCAGCAAGTAAGACCAGTGCTGATTGGTGATTTGGGTCTGTCTCTTTTATAAGATTGTGTGAAAGCTCTCAGAAGATTCTGTGCACCATTTGGATTAGCTGAGGCCAAGGAATTACAAATGCAGCTAAACTCGGACACACCTAGTGCCTGAATTCTTTGCTGCATATTTCCCATGCTGCATATTTCCCAAATGTTGCAAAGGATCCAGCTGATGCTTGTTATAAAGATTAAATGAGCCAGCATACAGAAAGTGCCTTGTATACAGTGCCCTATAAATGTTAGCAAGAGAGTTCCAGAAAAGCATCTACTTCTGCTTTATGGACTATGCCAAAGCCTTTGACTGTGTGGATCACAACAAGCTGTGGAAAATTCTTCAAGAGATGAGAATACCAGACCACCTGACCTGGAAATCACAGATTTCCTGAGAAATCTGTATGCAGGTCAGGAAGCAACAGTTAGAACTGGATATACAACAACAAACTGGTTCCAAATCGGGAAAGGAGTACATCAAGGCTGTATATTGTCACCCTACTTATTTAATTTATATGCAGAGTACATCATGCCAACTGCCGAGCTGGATGAAGCACAAGCTGGAATCCAGATTGCTGGGAGAAATATCAATAACCTGAGATATGCAGATGACACCACCCTTATGGCAGAAAGTGAAGAGGAACTAGAAAGCCTCTTGATGAAGGTGAAAGAGGAGAGTGAAAAAGTTGGCTTAAAATTCAACATTCAGAAAACTAAGATCATGGCATCTGGTCCCATCACTTCATGGCAAATAGATGGGGAAACAATGGAATCAGTGTCAGACTTTATTTTTTGAGGCTCCAAAATCACTACAGATGGTGACTGCAGCCATGAAATTAAAAGACGCTTACTCCTTGGAAGAAAAGTTATGACCAACCTAGACAGCATGTTAAAAAGCAGAGACATTACTTTGCCCACAAAGGTACGCCTAGTCAAAGTTATGGTTTTTCCAGTAGTCATGTATGGTTGTGAGAGTTGGACTATAAAGAAAGCTGAGCACCAAAGAATTGATGATTTTGAACTGTGGTGTTGAAAAAGATTCTTGAGAGTCCCTTGGACTACAAGGAGATCCAATCAGTCCATTCTAAAAGAAATCAGTCCTGAATATTCATTGGAAGGACTGATATTGAAGCTGAAACTCCAATACTTTGGCCACCTAATATGAAAAACTGACTCATTGGAAAAGACCCTGATGCTGGGAAAGATTGAAGGCAGGAGAAGGGCCGATAGAGGGTGATGAGATGGTTGGATGGCGTCACCGACTCGATGGACGTGAGTTTGAGTAAACTCCGGGAGTTGATGATGGACAGGAAAGCCTGGCGTGCTACAGTCCATGGGGTTGCAAAGAGTCAGACATGACTGAGTGATTAACTTCAAATCGCTACTGATTCAGTTTTCTAAAATACTATTATTGCTGTACATTAAGACCTATTTTTTTTTTTTTTACAATTTTTATATATCAGAATGCATTGCAGTGACACCCCTAGAAGTAACATAATCCAGAATATCAAGACAAATGTCTACTTAGTAGGAAGAATAAATGGTCAGTGCCACGTTACTCTTTGGTGGTGGTGGTGATCTCTATTACTGTTATTATTTTGGTTTTCTTTTTTGAAATAAATTTGGCTTGTTTAACTTATAAGAACTCTTAGAAGATTAGAAGTAACATAAATTATTTAAAGTCATGCCAGAAATTGGTGTGCTCTGAGGGCTAAAAGAAATAATGTGAGTTGGTCTCACATGCATTCAGTGCATTCACATGCATTGAAATGTGTGTTGACAAAATGTTGATGTATCTTTCTAGACCTTTATATAGTGAATTATGATTGGAGCTGTCTTGCTCTTCCTAGAACAGCACTGAGCAAGCAGTGTAACTTAGTCTCTTCATTATTCCCATCCCCTACCCCCCAAAGCTCAATATAACTGTTCCTGTTCTGAGGCAGTTTCTAAAATCTGTATGATTCAGCAAGAAAAACCAACAATAAGGAAGAATATTAATTTATTTTCATGCCTATCAGCCATCACCACATAATTGAAGCATCTACGTTCTGCCTGAAAATTTAGTCTCTCAGACTTAGAATATCTAGTTAACTTTTTGCTCCCTGTTCTCACACTGAAAAAGAAGGATCTAAATGAAGAGGTTAGGAGACCACTAGATTTTTTTCTTCCCTTTTGTTCCCCAACCCTATTTACGTATCTAGAAACTGCTGGTGTCATGTGAGCTGAAGTACTGCAAAGCTTGTATTTCCCCTAGATACTTTTTTTTTTGGCCATGCTATGTGGCTTGAAGAAGCCAGGTACCCCGACCAGGGATTGAACCTGCACCCTCAGCAGTGAAAGTGCAGAGTCCTAACCAGGACCACCAGGGAGTTCCTCCTCCAAAGATTTCTTATACTGATCAATTGTTGAACTGACATCTTTCTACCTGGCCTTAGATTTCTACCACCAGAATTCATACTTTGGGTTAGATAATGATTCTGAGGATGTTTTCTTGAACATAGTACTTGAACATACTTTAGAAGGAAAACCTCAGATCTTAGAAACCTGTGATTCTTTGCATTAATATGGTTTTATGAATAACCTGGAACAAACTTCAAGAGAGGGAAGGTGAAACCATCAATGAATGAATCCTTGTTACAAGAGGAATCACATGAAGTCCCAGATTGGGAAGTCATTTCATAGTTCCATTGGAAGTTCAGATGATCACTCTTATTTTGGGAGATTCAGTAGGACTCATGGAACTCAACATAGAGTTGTACCGTGGCTACGATTTAGAACAGTGATATAGTCAGGGTACACAACTGGCTGATAAGGGGAAGAGGCCCATATAGTTCAGTTCAGTTCAGTTCAGTTTAGTCACTCGGTCATGTCTGACTCTTTGCAATCCCATGGACTGCAGCACACAAGGCCTCCCTGTCCATCACCAACTCCCAGATGTTGTTCAAACTCAGGTCCATCGAGTCAGTGATGCCATCCAACCATCTCATCCTCTGTCGTCCCCTTCTCCTCCTGCCTTCAATCTTTCCCAGCATCAGGGTCTTTTCCAATGTGTCAATTCTTCGCATCAGGTGGCCAAAGTATTGGAGTTTCAGAGGCCCATATAGGTCTGCAGAAATTCATGTACTGGCTTCCTTACGCTCTCCATACTGCCTACTCCCCATGAGAAGATCACTAAGGGCACCTTCTTCTTCTCCCAGAAACAGAAATGCAACAATATGTATGAGAAATTCAGCACCCAAGGTCAGGGAGTGGGCACTGGGTCATGTAGGCACCCTTTGCCAAGCACTGAAAATCCCAGACTACAAGAAGTTTTTTGTTGTTTCACAGAATCCCTGCTCTAGCTGATAGACTTCAGTGGAGTCCAAAGGGTTGATGAAAAGGGGAGAGATTTCCCCAAGAGCCTACTTCACAATTTTACTCATGTCTCTGGGTCCTGATGGGTGATGGCCTTTATTAAAAACTATGTAAAATCAGGCTGAAGAACTCTAAACATGTGGCTTGTTTTGAGTGCAGCGCAATAATAGTTCAGACTTCACAGGGATAATGTTGTGTCTAAAATTCCCAAGTTCAAGCACTGAGCAGGGTCCATCATGAACTAGTATTTTAACATCATATCGGTGGCCAATTCTTTTTCCACACTAAACTGATTCTCCTTTTATAGTATCTTCCCAACCCAGGGATCAAACCCAGGTCTCCTGCATTGTGGGCAAATTGTCTACCATCAACAATCCTGGAGTGGGTATCCTGTCCCTTCTCTAGGGGAACTTCCTGACCTGGGAATCGAACTGGAATCTGTTGCATTGCAGGCGGACTCTTTACCAGCTTAGCTACCAGGGAAGCCCTAATAGTACCATGAGATTCAGTAAAAGATGATTTCTAGCCACCTGGTTAACATACTCCCTTCTTCCCCCTATCGGCCTTAATATAGGCTGGTTGGCTTTCTCTTTGCTAACAGGTTTTAGTGCCTTGAATACTAAACAGACAAGCCTCTGAGACTGAAATGAGATTTGCGGGAAATTTCGCTGAAGTGAAGCAAAGTTACAAGGCCTAATGTTCTGATTTTTCTAGTCATCAAGAGAGTAGATTGTATATTCGAGTTACTTGGGGATTCAAATTACATGGGCTTCTGTTTCTGGACCATATCTGCCTCCATTGTCTCCTTTCCCTCAAGATTCTGGATTCTGTGTGTCCTTAATATTGAGCCATTGTTATTAATGGCTGATGGAAATGTGTTTTATATTTCAAGCATAATTAGACCCCAACATATTTAAGAATCATTGGCCTAGAGCACTTTATCCGACAGTGTGTGCATTGAACTCCAGTTTCTCAGGCAGAATCTGGCTATTTTGATTTTATTATGCACTTCCTGGGATGGGAGACCCAGAGCACCATTGGTAGATCACAGGTTTCTTCTGGTATTAATCTCATATGTAAAGCAGAAATGCTTCTGGTGCTTCATTTTGTGGGGAGTCCAGTTCTAAAATTCTGTAATACCTGAGAAATGAGTAATGGCTGTGCAAGGGGATTATAAACTTGTTTTTATCTTTGTCAGTGGGAAGACCTCAGAAAATCAATTATTGGGAAATATGAAGCTTCCTAAAATGTAAGAGGCAGACCACTTAGAAATCATTTGTGTTTCATACCCACACATGTATATTAACCACAGGAGGAGACTCTTACAGAAAGTCCATTTCCCCCTCAACTAGTTTACTGAATCCTTTGAATCACTCGTGTCATTGAAGACCATAAGAGTATTTGGAGAGCCAGTGTATTTCACAGTCACAAAGGCACCTTTAATTGCTTGCATGAAGTTGGATCCTGTCTTTCTTCTTTCCCAACAGAGTGACACGTATTAGCATTTCTCTGGTAGTTATTTGTAATTGCACTGGTGTTCACCATTCCCAAATGTTACAATTGAACCATTTTAAGAGTCTAGTCACATCTCTAAGCAGATGTACCAAATTATAGCTCAAGACTTCTGCTTGAAATCTAGAGTTCCAATTAGTCAAATATCGGGCATGAGAAGGGCTAGCAAGGCAAAGACCTGAGAAGACACACAGCCCAAAATAGTTCGAAATTTCCCTGCTGCTCTGCCTCCTCCCAAATTTGATTTGTCAGCATGTGAAAGGGTGTTAGATCGTCTAAGAAACTGCTTGGTTTCCATTGCATTCAAGTATAATTGGTTTTCAGGGACTGAATTAAAGCAGGAAAGCAGAAGTTAGGTGGATGATGCCAGTGAGCAAATAACTCTGTATGTAACAGCATCTTGACTTGAGTGTTAGTTCTTTGTTCTGCATTTTCATCAAAACCGCAGTTTCATATACTGTTCTTTTTGGCATACTGGTGGTCTTTACGTTTTATCTTAAAACACAACAGTGAAATAATTGTATCTTTTTTCTCTTTTAACTCGTTTCAAGAGAGTTCACACAGCCCTCTTACATACTATTCCTTTCACTTGGAATGGCTACTTTATCATATCTCCTGAATTTTCTAACTTTTCTGATGACCAGCATCTAAAATCTTTTCTTCCACTTAATCTTCCTTTTCCAGTAGACTCATTTGTAATCTCTCTAGATTGCTTCTGAATTGAGCTAATTCAGTTGCTTTCTCTTATTGCACTGCTACTTAAGGGGAACTGTGTGATCAGGAAGGAGAATCTGGTGGTAGATTTTGAATCATTCTGGCTTTACACTTGGCTTTCTTGCGCACAATCTCTGAGTTTAGTTACAGCCGCTAACTTTTGGAGTGATGATATTCTCTCATAATGAGATGGGGCTGATGGCATCTGTCTTTCTCGGTTGTTTGTTATTTCAATTGTTCCTTCTTTGGTCTGCATTCTTTCATGAATTTGTTCACAGTAGGTATTGAGTACTCACTCTGGTGAGCACCATGCCAACTGAAGGGATGTCAAAATGGACATGGTCTGTGCTTTTAGGATGCTTACAATCTAGTGGGGCAAGTGGATATTAAACAGTAGTTACAAGCATGAAAGAGAAAAGTTAGTCATTTAGTCCAACTCTTTGTGACCCCATGGATTGTAACTCACCAGGCTCCTCTGTCCATGGAATTCTCCAGGCAAGAATACTAGAGTGGGTTGCTGTTTTCTCTCTGGGGGATCTTCCCAATGCAGGGATCAAACCCAGGTCTCTCACATTGCGGGCGGACTCCTCACCAACTGAGCCACCAGGGAAGCCACTGCAAGAATGACCAATGTTTAAAAGCAAAAAAAAAAAAAGAGTACGGAATGCCGCAGGAGCATGACAGGGTAGAAACAGTGAGAAGCTGTCTTGGTCCATTCTGGCTGCTTCAAGAAAATACCTAGGCTGGATGGTTTAAACAACAGAAAATTATTCTGAAGGCTGGGAAGTCCAGATCAAGGCACTGGCAGATTCAGTTTCTGGTGAGGGCTGTTTTCCTGGACCATAGAGGGCCGTCTTTGCACTGTGTCCTCACATGACAGAAAGAACGAAGGAGCTTAGGGGGATCTCTTTCATAAGGGCACACTAATCCTACTCATGAGGGTTCTACACTTATGACCTGATCACCTCCCAGCACCCCCACCTACAAATAGCATCACATTGGGGATTAGGTTTTACACATGAATTTTTAGGAGGACACAAATATTCAGTCTACAGCAGAAGTCATCAAAATATTTTTAATTTTTTTGGCGGGCAGAGAGAGAAGTCATGAGCAGCTTTGCTCAGCAAATAAATGTTGACTTAATGAATGTTTCCATGGAAGGTGAGCTAAAATAGGCGCTACTTTGCTGACCCAAGCAGATTTTGCGCATCTTTCCCCAGGCTCTCAGTTTTCCAATTTGTCTCAATCTTTGAACCCTCAACTTGCTCTGTCAGACATTATTGCACATAATTGCCTGCATCTGGCCCCTTGTTTTCTAATGCTGCCCTGTGTAGATGAAACCTGCTTCCTTTCCCTGAAATTTGCTTGCTCCTGCTTCTCTGACATCATTCCTCTTATCCCCAACCTGCAGAATACTCTTGATGTTTTTCTCCACCATTTTGACCATCTCTTTCAAAAATCAAAGAACTTATCTCTTTAGAATCTGATTTGTGTGCTCTGAATCTTTTCAGCTTAAATTTATAAATATAGGAAACTTGAATCTAATAGGAACATGAACACCAAGAAGCTGAGATAACTGTTCTCTCCTAAGACCAACTTTGTAGTCCTCATTGTACCTATTTATTTTTTAAATCTCTTACCTTATGGCAAGTACTAGAAGTGATTCACTGTTCTATCACTAGCACACCCAAGAATATGATGCTTGGTAGATACTTGACAGGGCTTCCCTGATGGCTCAGATGGTAAAGAATCTACCTGCAATGCAGGAGACCTGGGTTTGATCCCTGGGTTGGGAATATCTCCTGGAGGAGGGCATAGCAACTACTTCAGTATTCTTACCTGGAGAATCCCCATGGACACAGGAACCTGGTGAGCTACAGTCCACGGGGTTGCAAAAAGTTGGACACGACTGAGCACCTAAGCACAGCATAGATACTTGACAAGATTTTTTAAATTGTTTAAATTAATTTTTATTGGAGTATAGTTGCTTTACAATGTCTGGTGTACAGCAACATGAGTTAGCCATACGCCCCTTCCCATTTGGAGTTTCTTCCTATTGAGGTCAGCACAGTGCATTAAGTCGAGTCCCTGTGCTATACACTATGTTCTCATTAGTTGTCTATTTTATACATAGTAGATGTTTTTAAATAAAGGACTGTATTAACAAATACTTGGGGATGAACTTAGATTACATCTAAATAAACTCTAGAGAAACTCTAGAAATGAGAAATGTAAATATCTAATAGGTAGAGCAGGATGTCATTTGAGCTGCAGAGATGCACTGGAAGAATTAAATGACCCCTGCCTAACATGGTCCAGAAAGGCTCTATGACCATCACACCACTGTCTTAGTTCATTCATGCTGCTATAACAAAATACCATACTGGACAACTTGTAAACAACAGAAATTTATTTCTCATTGTTCTGGAGGCTGGAAGTCTGAGATCAAGGTAACAGCATATTTGGCTGAGGGCTTTCTTCCAGATTTGACTTCCCTGATAGCTCAGTTGATAAAGAAGCCTCTAACAATGCAAGAGACCCCAGTTCGATTCTTGGGTTGGGAAGATCTGCTGGAGAAGGGATAGGCTACTCACCCCTGTATTCTTGGTCTTCCCTTGTGGCTCAGCTGGTAAAGAATCTGCCTGCTATATGGGAGAACTGGATTTGATCCCTGGGTTGGGAAGATCCCCTGAAAAAGGGAAAGGCTACCCACTCCAGTATTCTGGCCTGAAGAATTCCATGGACTACAGTTCACAGAGTTGCAAAGAGTCGGACACAACTGAGTGATTTTCACTTTCTTCCAGGTTGCAGACTTCTCATTCTGTCCTTGCATGACGGAAGGACTAGGGAGTTCTGTAGGACCTCTTCTATAACAGCATAATCCTATTCATGAGGGCTCTGCTCTCAGGACCTAATCACCTCCCAAAGGCGCCAGATGCTCATATATATATATCACCTTTGGGGGCTGATATTCCAACACACGAATGTTGTTGTTGTTTAGTCATTAAGTTGTATCTGACTCTTTGTGACCCCATGGACTGTAGCCTGCCAGACTTCCCTGTCCATGGGATTTTCCAGGCTAGAATACTGGAGTGGGTTGCCATTTCCTTCTCCAACACTAATGTTGGGAGGACACAAACATTCAGAGCTTCTCAACTACTTATGTTAAAGGATGACAAGAATTTCTCCATGTGAACAAGAAAATAAGCACATTCTAGCTTGAGAATTCAAATGTGAATTGCATAAATTTGGAGAGATGTGCTTACACGTTGGTTCAGCTGCAAGTTGCTCTTGTGACCTGGAGAGCTGGGAGTATGTGGGGCTGCAGTGGACATGCAGCTAGAGAAGTGGGCTCAGCCTGGAACCTAAGTGTCCATGTTGTGTTTCGGGGTAGTGACCTTAGCCTTTATGAGTTGGGGAGTATTGAAGGAGTTCAAATGAGAGGAATGCATTCATCACATTTAAACTTAAAGGATAAGGTAGAGAAAAGTTAGGAAGAGATGAGTTATTATAATGTATTGGGTTGGCCAAAAGGTTCATTCAAATTTTTTCCATAAGAATAAACTTTGTGGCCAACCTAATACCAGCCAGAATCCACACTCTCCACCAGTTCTAACTCAGGTAACCCTCCCATCTTTAAGGCCCACAGTCATGTGTCGGTAGCATCAAGGATATTTTGAAGCAGGCAAGACTGAAGGAATGAGAACAGCATATTATAGTAGGTTGCTTGAGAAATGATGGGGTCTTACAATAAAATCACTTCAGTAAAAGCTAGAGTGAGGAGGTCTTGGTGGCAGAATTGACAGATTTTGGACAGGCTGTTGGAGGTCAAAGGGAGGAGGCCAGTATGCCAGTTCTCCCTTGGGCAGCTGGAGATATAGTGGTGCCCTTCTCTGAAATAGACTGAGAACAGGAGTGGGTTTCTGGGGAAAGTTGTTAAGTTTAGGTTTGAGCTTGTGGCATTTGGTCCTGATGAAATATCCAGAAGGCGTGTGTTAGTTATGAACACCTCTCAGGAGTTCAGAAGGGAAGAGGTAGGAGGTTACATGTGAGGGAACCAGTGCTATTTGCATGATGTTAATAGTCAAAGCCATGACAGTGGTCGGAATGGACTAGGGAGTTTGTTAAGTAAGAAGATAACTGGGTGACACCTTAGGGAACATCGCACTTACGGAATGGTCAGAGGAAGGGGGCACTCAACTAAAGATACTGCTACTGATACTATTGTAATTCTTTACTGTGATAAATGTTTAGGCATTGTAAATGTATAGTACCAACTGATTATACGAGGTACTCTGTTGCATGTGACATTTAAAAATACGTGATTTTACTTAAAATCTAGGAGCTACAAAGTACTATTTACAAGATTCAGATCTAAAGCTGCTGAAAGAAACAGAATTGATGCCCTTTCCCAACATAAATGTTCTTGCTCTTACCAAGGAAGTGTGCGTGTGTTAGTCGCTCAGTTGTGTACGACTCTTTGCAACCCCATGGACTATAGCCCACCAGGCTCCTCTGTCCGTGGAATTCCCCAGGCAAGGATACTGGAGCGGTTTGCCAGTTCCTCCTCCATGCCAAGGAAGAATGGTACACATTTTTCTGTAGGTCTGGAAACACAGTACTGCAGTTGTTGATGATAAGTAAATATTTACTGATAAAGACCTTTTTTCCTCTGGAAGGAGAATACCTTGGCAAAAAAAGGCTGAGCTTCCATTTCTCTCATGTGCCTTCCTCTGTCAACATAGTTTATTTAAAATGCAATGGAAAAGATAAAAGAAAATGTAATACGGAAGCTGAAAACCTAAGTAAAAACTACTAGAAAATAGGTGCTAACAAGTCCTCAATTCAACAGTTTGCCTTCTAAAAGACCTGCTTGATGCTGTATAAACTTCTTCACACAACTTAAAAGCTTTTGCACAACAAAAGAAACTACAAACAAGGTGAAAAGACAGCCTTCAGAATGGGAGAAAATAATAGCAAACAAAGCAACTGACAAAGAATTAATCTCACAAATACACAAACAGCTCATGCAACTCAATACCAGAAAAATAAGCGGCCCAATCAAAAAATGGGCCAAAGAACTAAACAGACATTTCTCCAAAGAAGACATACAGATGGCTAACAAACACTTGAAAAGATGCTTAACATCATTCATTATTAGAGAAATGCAAATCAAAACCACAATGAGGTACCGTTTCACACCAGTCAGAATGGCTGCTCTCCAAAAGTCTACGAACAGTAAATGCTGCAGAAGGTATAGAGAAAAGGGAACCCTCTTACACTGTTGGTGGGAATGCAAACTAGTACAGCCACTATGGAGAACAGTGTGGAGATTCCTTAAAAAACTGGAAATAGAACTGCCATACGAAACAACAATCCCACTGCTGGGCATACACACTGAGGAAACCAGAATTGAAAGAGACACGTGTACCCCAGTGCTCATCACAGCACTTTTTTATAATAGCCAGGACAATGGAACCAACCTAGACATCTATCAGCAGATGAATGGATAAGAAAGCTGTGGTATGTATACACAACAGAATATTACTCAGCTATTGAAAAGAACACATTTGAATCAGTTCTAATGAGGTGGATGAAACTGGAGCCTATTATACAAAGTGAAGTAAGTCAGAAAGAAAGACACCAATACAGTATAATAATGCATATATATGGAATTTAGAAAGATGGTAACGACCGTATATGCAAGACAGCAAAAGAGACACAGATATAAAGAACAGACTTTTGGACTCTGTGGGAGAAGGCAAGGGTGGGATGATTTGAGAGAATAGTATTAAAACATATAAATTACTATATGTGAAATCGATGACCAGTCCAAGTTCGATGCGGGAAACAGGGCACTCAAAGCCTACGCACTGGGACAACCTTGAGGGATGGGATGGGGAGAGAGGTGGGAGAGGGGTTCAGGATGGGGGACACGTGTACCCATGGCTGATTCATGTCAATAATGTATGGCAAAAACCACTACAATACTGTAAAATAATTGGCCTCCAATTAAAATAAATAAGTTAATTTTTAAAAAAAGTTCTTCACACAAGATTGGAAGGCCATAGGAAGAAATCAACCTCTCATTTATTTTGTTGTTGTTGTTCAGTCGCTCAGTCATGTCTGACTCTTGCCATCCCAGGGACTGCAGCATGCCAGGCTTCCCGTGTCTTCCACCAATTCCCAGAGCTTGCTCAAACTCCATCTAGTTGGTGATGCCATCCAGCTATCTCATCCTCTGTCGTCCCCTTCTCCTCCTGCCGTCAATCTTTCCCAACATCAGGGTCTTTTCTGAGTCAGCTGTTTGCATCAGGTGGCTGAAGTATTGGAGCTTCAGCATCAGTCCTTCCAATGAATATTCAGGATTGATTTCCTTTAGGATGGACTGGTTTGACCTTGTTGCAGTCCAAGGGACTCTCAAGAGTCTTCTCCAACACCACAGTTCAAAAGCATCAATTCTTTGGCACTCAGCTTTCTTATGGTCCAACTCTCACATCCATATGTGACTACTGGAAAAACCATAGCTTTGACTAGGTGGACCTTTGTCAGCAAAGTAATGTCTTTGCTTTTTAATAAGCTGTCTAGGTTTGTCATAGCTCTTCTTCCAAGGAGCAAGCATCTTTTAATGTCCTGGCTGCAGTCACCATCTGCAGTGATTTTGGATTGGCCAAATCTCATTTATTGGGTTAGCCAAAAAGTTCCTTTAGGGTTTTCCGTACCATCTTATGGAAAACCCCAAACAGACTTTTTGGCCAACTTAATACAGTATTTCAAAGGAGCTATAGTGTAACAAGAGCAGCATGAAGCTGCATTGTGGAAGCCTGCTGTCCTGTAGGCCCTTGGCAAATAGGCACAATCCATGTCTCTATTGTCCTGAGAACTAGGTGTTCACACACTCTGAACTTCTTGTACTCGTTCCCTACTGATTCCCATTTTTAATTCCTTTGTGTCTTGACTCAAGGTGGAATGTTGGCTCCTGATACCTTGTCTTCTCTTCTTCTCTAATACCTCACCCTCCCTTCTTCTCTGATCCCTTGTCTCCCTTCAAGACCTAGCTTGTTTTACCTGAGTCTCCATGGTGGCTCCCTTCCCAATGAAATCATTGGAAAGACAGTATGTGGATAAAGAAAAAAATCATCACTCCCTTCCAACAGAACAGCCTTTTTTAAATTCTGTACCCTCCAGTTATTTTCCTTATGCACATATATATTTATGCAAGACTACAGGCACTAATTTGTATTCTGCTTTTTTCTTATATATCCTGTTTTCCATATTTTTGTGTAATTTTCATAATTATCATTTTCATCATAAAAACAGTACGATCCCATTACAGAAAATAAGTCACCTCTAATCACCATCTTGATGACACTTCCTGCTTGTTTTCTCTAAGTACCTGTGTTAAAGTTTGCAGAGGAGGTTAGGGATGTTTCAATGCTTAGGCAGCCTCCATTGCCATTTTACTTTCTTTGATGATGTAAATTTTTTTGTTTTTGTTTTCAAAACACCTTTGAAATTGACATAACTGTTCTGAACTTCCATTATCCCACATATTATGCTAAATGAACATGCAAGGAATAACTTGAAAAGACCTTAAGGTAGTTCCTATCTTCCAAGAAATACATAGTGAGTTATAGGATGTTGCAGAATGTTCAAAGATGGATAAGAAAAGTCTCAAGAGGATGAAGAGCTTTCCATGGGAAAATAAAGGAAAACATATCCTCCAACTTGTAAAGGCTCAAGGAGAGGCATACTTTAAGTTCAGTTGCTCAGTTGTGTCCAACTCTTTGCCACCCCATGGACTGCAGCAAGCCAGACCTCCCTGTCCATCACCAACTCCTAGAGTTTACTCAAACTCATGTCCGTTGAGTCAGTGATGCCATCCAACCACCTCATCCTCTGTTGTCCCCTTCTCCTCCCGCCTTCAATCTTTCCCAGCATCAGGGTCTTTTCCAGTGAGCCAGTTCTTCGCATCAAGTGGCCAAAGTACTGGAGTTTCAGCTTCAACATCAGTCCTTCCAATGAATATTGAGGACTGATTTCCTTTAGAATGGACTGGTTGAATCTCCTTGCAATCCAAGGGACTCGCAACAGTCTTCTCCAGCACCCCAGTTCAAAAGCATCAATTCTTGGACGCTCAACTTTCTTCGTAGCCCAACTCTTACATCCATATAACCTGTTTAACATATAACATATGTTAACATATCTCACATCCATATAACATATATACTGGAAAAGCCATAACTTTGACTAGACAGACCTTTGTCGGCAAAGTAATGTCCTGCTTTTTAATATGCTGTCTAGGTTGGTCATACTTAGATGCTATCAAATCTTTACAGCCTGGGCACAGAGTGAATTCAAAGACATTTACATCAAGTGCTGATATATTGGAACAACTCCTGCCCTCTGGGTCTATCCCACCTGTAGAATGAAGGCATTGATCAAGCTTGTCTCTGAGATTATCTCTAAGTCCTTTTACGTGATAACCAGTCTATGACTCTTTGAATGTAATAAACCTCTCTAACATTGATAGTTCTTTATCTTTTGTGTCCTACACTCCATTAAGAATATGGCAAAAGCTTTGGATTCTCTCCATTAAAAAATGCCACTGTGCACAAACACATAAAATGTTTCATGATCAAGGGACCAAGAATTTTTTGCCCTAAGCAAAGAAAAGAAGCTGTGGAAATGACATAGAATTCAGAAAGTATTTCACATCCAAGAAGTAGCAGAAATGATATGGTTCATTTTTCTCTAATGTTGTGTAACCCAGAAAGAAAATGAGAAGACATTCTGGAAGACATGTATAAAACACTTTGAAAAGTTACATAAAAACATTGACCAAAATGAGTTTAAAATATTTGGATGTAATCTAATTATATAATTTAGGAGACCGTAGTAAAAATGGTGACTCTTGGAGCTATACATGGAAGTGCTGAGTTCAGGCTTCTAGAATGAGAGGGACAATGGGCAAGACTACAGTTGTCTGGCTGTTTTTAGAAAACATGTGCTAATGGACTAAATATATGCCCTAGCTCCTTTGTACATTATTAGAAGCTCTATCTGTGAAGTTGGTTATTTGCAATTTTGTTTTCTATATGTTACACCAACATTTGGTTTTAATACAGATGAGGCCACTCTTTCTTCTAACATTGTCTCCTTCTGTGTGAAGTGAGTGGATTCTCACTTTAAACTGAGATTATAGTGGAGAAGTGATGTAGTGTTGACTATAAGCCATTGAACATAAGTTGCATTTTGTGGCTCTAGTTAAATTGCTCAGGATTTTTCTGCTGTGCTAAAGTCGATAGAAGAAGAAAGCTGTTTTAGAAAAAGAATATGAAGCATCTCATTTTTTAAAAGATGTGGACCCTGTTCGCTTTGTGATTCAGATGCTTAAAGACGTGTCATAAGGATGCTTCAGTTTTGGAAATGCATAGTTTGAAATGAGAAAGAAGACTGTCATCAGACAGCGCTTTTCCCAAGAGATTTTGGAGTCAAAACTACTTGATGAATTCTTCTAAAGGCAGCTTTTTTTGCCATGTTCTTCCAAAATGTATTAAATTGCAGTTTAAAAAGAACAATAAACTTATAATGATATGTCTTGCATACTGTGTGGAAAAGGCCTTTATATGAACATTCTTGAAGTATCACGGATGTGGGCAAAGACCAGGTATTTGTGGGTCTGGATCTCAGACAAATAATTATTTGTTCAGTGAACTTAACAGTTTGTTTTTGAATGCCTCTTCCCTGGTGGCTCAGACGGTAAAGTGTCTGCCTGCAATACGAGTAGACCCGGGTTCAATCCCTGGATCACGGAGATCCCCTGGAGAAGAAAATGGCACCCTACTCCAGTACTCTTGCCTGAAATATCCCATGGATGGAGGAGCCTGGCAGGTTTCGGTCCATGGGGTCACAAAGAGTCGGACACAACTGAGTGACTTCACTTTCACATTCCTAAGTACCATCCATATCACACCCTATTGTTTCTGCCTGTCTGGAGAACCCTAATCACTATAGTACTGTTTTTATTCCCGTTTTGAGGAGTCTGAGTCTTACATATTTTAAATAACTTTTAAAGGTAAGTGGTGAAGCAGGGATTAGAACTCAGGGTCTCTGGCTCCAGAGCCTACTGTCTTAACCAAAAGAGGATGATAAAGGATTGCTTTTATGGTTGCTTTTATTTTCTGTTCAGTCAGACAAATTCTGAATTAGTGGGCTGTTTAGGAAACATCTTAAATAGTATTGCTTATGATTTTAACTGAAGCAGAACATCATGAAGTTAGTATAAAATGAGTGCATCGGTGCATAATTTACCCATTGAGTAGAGCGAATATTTATTGAATATGCCATGCTAGGCTCTAGAGGGTACAAAGATGAAAAGGCCAGGATCTGTACCTGAGGGGCATGGTCCGCTGTGTAGAGAGGCAGACCACCAGGTACACTTGGGCTGGGACAGGTTATATAGAAATGAGAGCACTGGGGATGAACATATGTGCTTTCCTTCTCACCTTTATTTGCTGTATGTCTGGGGTTGGCCAGAACATTTGCTTGGGCTTTTCCATAAGATGTTACAGAAAAACCCAAACAAACTTTTTGACCAAACCAAGATATGCATTTTGCAAAGAAACACAGCACATGGCATAAAATTCAATGGTATATAGTTATACACTGAAAAGTGTGGTGTGTATGTGTGTGTATGTATAAAGCAGGATTAAGTTTTCTTCCCAGACCACCCAAAGGATTATTTATAATCTTTGTGGTTTGATGATCTAATATATGTAATATTTTTTATGTAGTACATTGTTCCTTTTCAGTCTTCAGATTAAGTAGAAAGATCATGTTGTTCATTGAGGAAAACCAAGACTTAAATTACATTGGCAGTTTCAGATAGTTAAGGAATAAATGTTAAAGTTTTGAGGTGTTTCTGGAGGGTGAGGAAAAACAAAGAAATGGGCCAATAGCATATTGATAGAGTGGATGGTTTTAAATATGATAAGATTTTGTGGCATTGAAGGATTGTTCTTCATACCATAAATCCCTCCCTCCAGCTTGTAACATACCTACAGTGATACCATTAAAACCTTCTAGGTTAGGACACTTCACCCTAAGAATCATCTTGTTCTGCAAGATGTTGAAAGATGTGCTGAGCATGTAAAGAATTCCATCAGCAAATAAGATTGGAAAATACTATTATTAATCCAATTCTAGGCAGTTCATTATTTCTTAGGACAAGAAAGATTCTAAAACGTCCCATAGTAAGAAAAAAATTCCGTTTACTTTTGTTATGTCAACACTTCACAAATTTATATGATAATAGAATTTTTTCCCCTAGAATACTGGATTAATATATTGTTTCTCTAAGCAGTCTCCTAATGGCTCTCTGGGAGAGGCTAATAAATGATGAAGAGATGCTGATGATAGCATTGATGATGTAATAACATAGTATGTAAGCTTCCCTGGATATTTACTGTATCCCATGTACAGATCTACAGCGGTTTTACATGTATTATCTCATTTAAATACAACAATTCTATGAGCTTTCTCACTTTGCAAATGAAAAAAGATAGGCTTAATGGAACTACATAGTGTTTTTCTTCATGGTCACACACGCAACCAGTCAGTGTCAAAGCCATTGGTAACGAGACTCCAGAGCCACTTATCTCTGTCTTTACCTGCTCCGTGTAATCCTACACATAAAGTTCTCATCAGATACTTACAGTCTAGATCACTGAGTCATTGTCCCCTTTTCATCATGACAGCAAGCAAGGGAAGAGCCTTGGGGAGTTGGAGTTCTGATGGATGGTGAGACAGAAGAGTGAAGAGAAGGAGCCTCAGCCCCTGAATGTTCAGAGGAGTGGAGGCAGGGGATGGGGGTCCGAGTTTAGGAAGGAGCACAGTAGAAGGAAGGTAAAGTGGACAGGTAGGTAGTGGTAGGCTTCTTCTGTTTTCCAACTTGGTCTGGAAGCAGCCTCTTACTTTTCATGAGGAGTATGATACAGAAGAAGAAGAAGTAGGGTACAGGTTAGAATGAATCACTGCCTCTCCAAGTTAGCTCGAGTCTGACCAAAGATGATCATGTCAGGACAAGTCAAATCCCTTACAGGAAAGATCACTGGGAGAACTCTCTGTTTTTACACACCCGATTGTGGTGCTCAGTTCCATGGAGTGAGGCTCTTTGGAGAGCCTCTGGATATAGCACATGGTATTAAGTGAAAGCAAATTTGTACAGTGGAGATATTTAGAGGGCCCTGTTCTTGTTAGTTTAGTCTTTTTTAGTGAAGAGAGTAGCATTTTGATGTAGTATCTTTGTACAGTGACTATATTTGAATATGTATACTACTCCTATGTAACACAGAAATGCTTTCAAAATATTATTTTAGTCATGGGATATGGAAGGAAATATACCATCTTAATATTTTCCTTGAATAGGATATCAGTTCTTAGAGTGTGCAGGGGAGGAGAGCAGCGAGTGCCGTACAGTCCCTGACAACCTGTCCCCTTTGATCTTAGACCCCAGCGTCTCCCAGGGCAAGTCTCTGATGCTGATGCCTCTCCTTCTGACCTCACTCCACATCTGCAGTTTTTCTTTCCGATTTCAGGGACTTCCCTTCTGCCCGCTGGTTGGACCGTGCACTATTCTAGGCCTCCTTTAGGAAAGACACTAGTAACAAAGGCAGGATCTAGGTCTCCTGGTGTTTATTCCTTTCTCATCTCCACCCTGGTGGTTCAGACGGTAAAGAATCTGCCTGCAATGCAGAAGACCTGGGTTGGATCGCTGAGTCAGGAAGATCCCCTGGAGAAGGAAATGGCTACCCACTCCAGTATTCTTGCCTGGGAAATCCCATGGACAGAAGAGCATGGGGTTGTGAAGAGTCCAACATGACTTAGCGACTAACACTTTCACTGTCTTTCTCATCTCCACTTGACATATAACTACGTTTCTTTAAAAGCTCAAACAACGTGTCTAATGTTTTACCAGGCTAATTTAAAGGAAGTCTTTTTTTTCTGGATGACAGAAAGTTCTGGGTAACAAAAATATTTCCGAGGCCTAGGAAATGATCTCCTTATTCTGAGAAATATTCTATATGGGGAAATGATAACAGAATACTACACAGTGCCATCTCATCTTTTGGATTTTCTGTTATCATTCTTTGATTATCATGCTTTACAATTTGATGACAAAAACAAAACAGCAAATTGACAAAATGTACAAAATCTGCAGCAAAATATGCATGTATCAGCCTATCCACAGTCAGAGAGCAAACAAATTGGTAACTTAAGATTTAGTATTAATAGTATATCTATGGAGAAGGCAATGGCACCCCACTCCAGTATTCTTGCCTGGAAAATCCCATGGACGGAGGAGCCTGGTAGGCTGCAGTCCATGGCGTCACGAAGAATCGAACACAACTGAGCGACTTCACTTCACTTTTCACTTTCATGCATTGGAGAAGGAAATGGCAACCCACTCCAGTGTTCTTGCGTGGAGAATCCCAGGGACAGGGGAGCCTGGTGGGCTGCCGTCTATGGGGTCGCACAGAATCAGACACGACTGAAGCAACTTAGCAGCAGCAGCAGTATATCTACTGGGGCCTCAACCCTCCCTAATTAAGAAGTCTTAAAAGAAGATTAACATTTTCTGTTGATATTTACCTCTGAAATTTTGAACAAAACAGTGCAAGTAGAAGATACCCTAAGGAGCATTTTGGAAAAAAAAACCCAACAATTGCATAGAGCCCCACAGATGTAAGGATTTAATTAGCTTGGATAATGCTACGTCTTATAAAGTATCTGAAACAGACTCGGGAAGCTCATAAAGAGCCTTGTATTTTGTAATGTATGTGAGAGTTTAAGGGTGCTTTAGGGCCTACTTTGAAAGATTGGCTCTGAGCCTCCCTTGATGAAATGTAGTATTGCCAGAGTTCCAAGGAAAAGGGGCTGACAGTAGTTTTAGCCAGTTGCCAATGTCTTCATAGAACTTAGAACTGGAAAGAGACTTTAGAACTCCTCTTTTTACAAAAGAGTGAAAATGATGGATCAACTGGCTGTGGACTCCAAGAATGTCCATCACGAGTGGGGATGACAGAGCTAAGGCAGACCCCAGATTGCCTGAAAGATAAAGAGAAGTTCACTGCTCTTCCCACCCAGTTGGGAGTTGCTTGATATTGATCAAGCTTTTGCTAATCTGGAGTTGAGCTCTATTATACATATCTACAGATCATTCTTCTTTGTGTGACATCTGAAAAGTGGTGGGAAAGACAAATTCAAACTCAACGATCTGGTTTTGCTTCCTGGTGTGCCATCTGTTAGGTAGGTGACCTTGGGCAGAATATTTAACCTCGCCATTCTCAAATGCCGCGTTATTAAACATAGATACTAATCAGTAGGTAATTGGAATTGTTGTGACCACCAGAGAATGTGAAATGTGTGAAAACTTTATCTAACCTATCAATTCTTATATCAAGGTAGGTGGGACTTGTTAAGCTACAGGCTGCTATTTTTATGTTACTCTATGAACATAAGTTTTGGGGGGGGTTGTATGTTTGTTTTGGGTTTTTGGTTTTGTTATTGTCTCTATAAAATGAGCATATCCTGTTGCTTTGGGAGAGTTTACACTTTCATTATCGAATTAGGATGGCTGTTTTTTCCTCGTTGATTTCAGGACTTAGGATTTAAATGGAAGAGATCTCTGACAGTCATGACTCACCTCCCTTTTGATTGAGTTTATCATTGGTTTACCTCTAACCTTTGCTAGGTAAAACTTTAAAAGCTCAATAGTTGGATCTTTTTGTACACCAAGCAGCTAGGATTTTAAAACGGCCTGTTCTCATTTTGAAAACCCAAGATTAACGGGATACTTTTAACAAGGGTTGACTAGGGCGTTAGAAGTGGTGTGTGTCTCTAGATGCGTTCTTTTACCATGGGCGGGTCAGTTGTTTCTTAATCACTAAAAGCATCAAGTTTTTGTGAGTATAAGATAAAAACGGAGTGTATTTTAAGGTCTTGGTGTAGCATTTTCTCTTTGCTGCATTAATCATCTTCCCCTGTATTATCATCTTTTCTATAAAGAAAATGTCAGGTTAACCCATCATTTTTCTTTCTTCTGGGTTTAAGTAAGCATGTATGCTTTATAAACCGTGAGTCACAATTCCTCTCTCTTTTGTAATTTATTTCCCTTTTCTCTTTTGAGACTCTTTCGGGCCTCAAAGTGACATACGATTTCTGGGTGACTTGCTTTGTTTTTGAAGGACAGAGGACTTAACTTGAGGCGATTATGTAAAATCAAGCTCTTAAAAATAGATGTAATTCTGTCTCTGCCAGCTGAGGGATACTACCCAAAAAAATTGAAGTAAGGATAAGTCTGGTGAAGTTCAGGCAGAGCTAAAGAAGTAAAGTCAATGGAACTTTTATCGGGAATTCTGAGTGAAATAATTGTTTGCATTCTCCTATGTTCCCCCTTCAGAAAGATTTCTTTTCTTTGTATTCTTTTGCTTGAATATGGCTTCTAGGAGGCTCATATTTAGATTTTCTGTGCTTATTTTATAAAAAAGCTTTATAATTACTATGTAAGGACTATGAAGTGGGAAGGAATACATTGGCAAGGCTTATTACAATTACTTTGTCATGCATCTGGTTATGTTGGCATATTTGTTTAATTAAATTCCCTGCTAATTATAACTGTATGTACTTCTGTTAATTATTATTTGCTTAACACAGGAAACAGTGTAATTCTTTAAAGGAAAGCAACTCACTCTCTATTTAAATTAAATTTCAACTTAATATGCTTTCTAAAATAATAGTAGTGATGTTTCATTAGAATGGTAGTTGGAAAGTATTTATCAACCTCAGTGGGAATTTGGACTGGCTAAAATGTAACAGAGCTATTTTAATATCAAATTGTAATTGGAAATCAAAAGCTTCAGAGTATAATGGTCAACATTCCCCAACCATTCCCACCATCCAGTGCTGCGTATGGTTCATTTACTGAAGGACACATTTTCACCCTTTAAGGTAAACCTTCCCTACCCTTCAGAACCTCATCGCCTACTCTAGAAGAAAGAGGGGGAGAATTAGCACTTGAGCATGATATCCCAAGACCCAAGTTCACATCTCTTTCTAATACACACATTCTCTGAAGCATTTGTTTTATAACATTGCCCAGATTGCTTGGTTATGATCACTCATGATACTGAATATATTTATAGACTTTCTCAAGCTGCAGGTCTTCCATTAGAGTTAAAATAAAATTCCCAATGAAGTTGCGTTTTTTTCCATTCCACTTTTTTCATCTTCTCTCACTTTCACAATTCTTATATAGGTTTCCTCTTCCTCCCACTCTTTATCAGGCATGATGTTTTGTTTTGTTTTGTTTTTTAATTTCAGCATTTATCTCATGATGAGCTGGGAACTCTTATTTACGTAACTGTCCTCCTTCATTTGCGTGTACCCTGGCACCTGTTTAAAGGGCTCAGTTCTTACCAGTTCCTTTCCTTCATTTAGTTTAAAACTAGTTTTTCTCTCTAAAATAGCAACTTAAAATATTTGCAATATGTTCTTACTATTAACTTTAATTCGCATTAAAAGCTTTCTTTTCTATCTCAAGAGCTTTAGCTTTGGCCTTACACAGAAATGGGCTTCCCTTATAGCTCAGTCAGTAAACAATCTGCCTGCAATGCAAGAGACCTGGGTTCGATTCCTGGGTCAGGAAGATTCCCCCGGAGAAGGAAATGGCAACCCACTCCAGTATTCTTACCTGGAGAATTCCATGGACAAAAGAGCCTGGCGGGCTACAGTCCGTGGAGTTACAAGAGTTGGAGATGACTTAGTGACTAAATCATCATCATCTACACAGAAATGGATTTAAAACATGCCTCTTTAGGTAAATTGCCTCTTTTCTGAGTCTCAGGGTTCTTAATTATGAAATGGGGCTCGAAGTAGTGTCTCTACCTTGTAGGGCTAAAGAGGAAGTCAAATGATAAGGCATATTTAAAACATCTAGTTTAAACCATCACCAAGATTAGATAATGAACCTTAATTGGTGAAAGTGGAAATGGAAATGAAAGTGTAGTTGCTCAATCATGTCCAGCTCTTTATGACTCCATGGACTATAGCCCGCCAGGCTGCTTTGTCCCTGGAATTCTCTAGGCAAGAATATTAGAGTGGATTGCCATTTCCTTCTCCAGGGGGTCTTTTCAACCCAGGGATTGAACCTGGGTCTCCCGCATTGTGGGCAAATTCTTTACTACTGAGCCACCTCGGAAGCCTAAAAGTGGAAATACTGCATTGTTTTTTTAAATGGGAGTCTTAGTTATCATCTGAAATTTGTATTTGGCTCACAGGAAGGTAGTATCTATTAGCTACATGATAACACTCCAAGAAATTCTGCAAAATGTGACTGACTTTAGGACAGCTGTTCAATTCAATAGATACTTTTTGACTGACTACCATATACCAACCTTGCACTGTGTACAAGAGGAAAAAGTCAAGGCCTCTCTTCTCAGAGAGCCATGCTGCTGCTGCTGCTAAGTTGCTTCAGTCGTGTCCGACTCTGTGCGACCCCATAGACGGCAGCCCACCAGGCTCCCCCGTCCCTGGGATTCTCCAGGCAAGAACACTGGAGTGGGTTGCCATTTCCTTCTCCAGTGCATGAAAGTGAAAAGTGAAAGTGAAGTCGCTCAGTCGTGTCCGACTCTTCGCGACCCCATGGACTGCAGTCCACAGGCTCCTCCGTCCATGGGATTTTCCAGGCAAGAGTACTGGAGTGGGGTGCCATTGTCTTCTCCACAGAGAGCCATAGTCTTGTGGAAAAGTCAGATTGTTCAGAATATTATGTTAAGTGTTAGGGAAGAAACATAACGAGCACTTTTGGGACCATAGAAAAGAGGATGTCGTGTCTGAGGCCATGACATTGAAAGTGAGTCTTTCAGAATCAGTTAGAAATTAGACAAGTAAAGACATGGGGAAGGATGCCCTCCCTATATGCTTTGTCCTTGAGTGGAGAACACTTGGTCTTTGTCATCCATCTGATGCTTCAGAGACCAGCCAGCCACGTGCAAGGCTCTGTGGTCTCACACAGGCCAGTCATTTAATTAACCTCTCTGAACATCACTTGCACATCTCCATATAGGGTTTACTGCAAAGCATTGTGAGGATGCATATAAAAGGGCTGAGACCTAATACATAGTTTAAAAAATAAGTTGGTTTGGTTGTAAACACTGAGAATTTGGCATTCATTGCCAAGGAAGCCAAATTTTGGTATTTGATAGTGGCTGAATTTGCCAACCACCTACACAGTGGTTGGGCTACTCAAATGGAAAATTTCCTTCCCAATTAATGCACCATTTTTCTCAGAGACTTTGAACAGGCATATTTTTGATCCATCAAATCTTTTCTGTCCTGGGGTTGTGTCTGGTTTTTATTCCAATTTTAAAGTCTGTCTGCACACATTGTGCCTTGAGCCATGTAGCAGATAGAAAGACAAATGATTTCCTTTTATTATTCTTTTTATTAACAACTAAGGGAAATAACATTTAAGGAAAAAAGAAGACTGACTTGAGAAAAACTTCTGGTTATTTTCTAATGAGGGAAGAAATCTCTAAACGCAGTATATCAATCCTATTTCCAGGATAACAAAGCAAATCTGAAACAGTTTTAAGCTTTTCCCTTATTCCCTTTATCATGAATGTTTAATATCCAAAGGAACCAATTTTTGTTCAGAATTAGCTTCCAGGTTTGAAGGACTATTAGCAGTCACCACAGGGAGCTTCACACTCCGATGATATCTGCCACCCTTTTTTTCTGGAACAGAATCATTTTCCAGGTAGTTGTAGCAAGAGCCTTTGTTTCACTGGCCTCGTCAACTCTAATATATTTTAAATATGTCTACCTGCGCCAACATGAGACATCAAGACAGTAACCACACTGTATGTTGAGAAAGAGTAGGTCTCTGCTTTAGTAAGCTTGTAAAGGCAACATGTTTAGCCTCTATACATGACCCTTCATGTAGCTATTTTGATTTGAAATGTTATAAATATGTTACAATCATGTTGTAGTCATAATATGAGTTAACTATTTTTTTAACCACTTAACACATGCTAGGTGCTTCATGTAAGTGGTCTTGTTTATCTTTACAGTGGTCCTGTCATGGAGATGCCCACGTGATATCATTTATCTAGAAAACTAAGGCTTCAAGAAGTCAAGCGACTTGCCTCTTATTCTGTGGCTTACAGGCCTGGAGTACACACCCCAGCCTGTTTGATTCCAGAGCCCAGGCTCTGATACACTAGCCTACACTACATCTTTTCAGTCATTCTGTGATATTCTAAAATAGACTTTCCACATGACAGTCCTTAATGTAACGCATTATTTGATGTCTTATGCTAGTACTTACTCTTAAGCTAGTACTAGCTTATTAACGTTTGTTTATAAACACTGAAAGCAAGATGAAGCTGGTGTAGGCTTAATAAGATATTTATTTAGCAAGGATGTCCTTGCTACTAATAAGCCAAACATTATACCAGGCATTGGATTTTAAAAAATAAAAAAAGATATCACTTGACCTTGAGAAGGTCACATGTAGTTGGCAAGATGTACAAGAGTTCCCAAATTCCAAAAACCTCTGAAAAATGAAAGATTTTTGTATGAGGCTTATTTAGCACTAATACCTGACCTGAATTGATAGTAGGCTATACATGGCCTTTGGGAGTTGTTACATAATCTGTAGTAAATGCCCTGCATAACTTTTCTAAATTCTGAACTTTCTCATTTCTGGAATACATCTGGTTGTAAGGGTCTAACAGAGGGGATTGTGGACCCATTACAGTGAATTCAGGTGTGGAGGTCCCAAGAAAGGTGTGGTCACTTGACCTGACTGAGTTAAAGATTCACAGAAGAAAGGTTTCAGACACTGAAGGTAGAATTCACCAAAAATTCACCAGGCAGAGCAAAACTCAAGGGCAAAGATACACTCTCATGAGAGAATGTGACGAGGGTGTATACGGGAGACAAGACTAGAAAGGCAGTTTGGCCTCGGATTACAGAGGGCCTTGCATGCCACAGGAAGTGTGCACTGGTTTTGGCTGTGGCCGAGCCCTAGGGAAGCTTGGGAAGGCTTTAAGCAGAGGAGTCATCTCATCAACTTTCTGCATTTGAGAATTCCCTCCTGCCTCAGCGAGGATGCTGTGATAGTAAATAGGGCCCAGAATGCTGAGGATTTGGAACAATGTGGTGGCAATAATTGAGCAAGGACAGAGAAGGGGAAGTGAAGAAAAGACCTCAAAGCCGACTTCCGGGTTTTCTAATCTGAGCATCTGAGTCAGTGGACGTGGAATACAGAGGGAGGCACAAGAGCTAGTGATCATGTCCATGTTGAACTTGACTTTCCTCTATATCATGTTTGTGGAGATGGGGCAGGCAATTGAGATTTGGGATCTGAAGTACCGCTTGTAAGTTTTATATTTAGTCATAGATATTTGTAATGATTTGAAGCTGCTAGAATAAATGATATTATCGAGATGAAATCAGTGTAGGTGACCCACATTTAAGGTTAGATGGAAGACATGAAGCTAACGAGATTAAAGAGAAGCAGTTAGTGGAGGAGACAGATGGAGGTGTATCAAGGAATGGAAGGATGGCAGTGTGTCTCCTTCCTGCATGAGGCAGGGTGTCAGGAGATGCTGTCAGATGCTGTGGAGACATTGTCAGAGCACGTGCACTCTCAGGAGATCACTTGGCACTTTCAGGCCAGCATGTTCTGGAAGAAGAGCTGAGGTGGCTGAGAGCAGGTGTACCATTAGCGCAGACTGCTCTACAAAACGTGCATGGACTAATCAGAGGGTTCTGTCATCTTTCAAAATACTAATATTTGGGAAAGGCAACAATTGATCGAAGTAGTATGTTAAGAGGCATTAGCTATAGCTTATGGCTTACTGCTCATTTCCTATGTCAATAAAGGAGAGAATCCTACCAGCTCAGCCTCTTGGACTTTGTCTCCAACAGCATGAATTAAAGAATAGCCATTGAATGTGTTCGCAGTGCAATTAGTGAATAACTGAGTAGATTTTGATTTTAAGCTTCAGTGATTAAGGTATGGTGCCACTGACAAGCCTTCAGGTGTTCTTTCTAGGATTTTATTGTGCCATATGTTTAAGAAGTACATTGAACTATGACCCAAGAAACTTCTACCACTTGGTGATCAAGTAGCATATCAGTTGCAACTTCCATATTTTTTAGGTGAGACATGGAAATGTGATGGTGGGAGAATAAGTTGAAGAATAAGTTTCCAAACTGAAGAGAACAAAGGGGTCCAGTCACTTCATAGCTTGAAAATAATGATGCTTGTCTTATTTCATCAGAAGTTTTTACTTTGCTTTTAATGAAACAGTTTATCATTTTAGGCAAGAAGGTACTATGGGAAGCAGTTATCTTAAAAATTTCTTTGTTTTATCCTAATAGAAAATTCTGTCTTGTAGAATGTCTGTGTTGCTAAAGAAGATAGCCTAAATGCATCTTCTCTAGCAACATGTAAGCAAGGCATCTTACACTGATTAATTACTCATGAAAATCCTGAAAGATTAGCATCTTTTACATGACATGCAAAACCATCATGCCTGGCCCCTATAGGAAACTGACTCTTGAGAACCAAGTCTCAGCTAGAAGTATAGAAGCTGCTGTTTGCAACCTCAAGACCCATGGTGGTGTGATTGGTGGGGAAAGGGTGGGTAATGACTTAAACTCATAAATCACCTTCAAGTAGGCAGTTGTATGTCATATCTCTCCGTCTACTCAGCAACAAGTTTTATCACTCCGAAGAAATCCACAAAATTATATCACATAATTGACTCTTCTGATGCCATAACTCTAACTGCAGGGACTTCCCTTCCATAAGTCCTGGGACTCTAATCTCCATGATTTAATATGAGGGCATGCAGGGACACGTCCATGTCCAAGAGTCTTTTTCCCTTAAGCTATTCAGTTCAGTTCAGTTGCTCAGTCATGTCCGACTATTTGCGACCCCATGAATCTCAGCACACCAGGCCTCCCTGTCCATCACCAACTCCCAGAGTTTACCCAAACTCATGTCCATTGAGTTAGTGATGCCATCCAGCCATCTCATCCTCTATTGTCCCCTTCTCTTCCTGCCCTCAATCCCTCCTAGCATCAGGGTCTTTTCCAATGAGTCAGCTCTTCGCATCAGGTGGCCAAAGTATTGGAGTTTCAGCATCAATGTCAGTCCTTCCAATGAACACCCAGGACTGATTTCCTTTAGGATGGGCTGGTTGGGTCTCCTTGCTATCCAAGGTACTCTCGAGTCTTCTCCAACACCACAGTTCAAAAGCATCAATTCTTTGGTGCTCAGCTTTCTTTATAGTCCAATTCTCACATCCATACATGACTACTAGAAAAACCATAGCCTTGACTAGACGGACCTTTGTTGACAAAGTAATATCTCTGCTTTTTAATAGGCTGTCTAGTTTGGTATTAACTTTCCTTCCAAGGAGTAAGCATCTTTTAATTTCATGGCTGCAGTCACCATCGGCAGTGATTTTGGAGCCCAAAAAAATAAAGTCAGTCTCTGTTTCCACTGTTTGCCCATCTGTTTCCCATGAAGTGATGAGACCAGATGCCATGATCTTAGTTTTCTGAATGTTGAGCTTTAAGCCAACGTTTTCACTCTCCCCTTTCACTTGCATCAAGAGGCTCTTAAGTTCTTCTTCACTTTCTGCCGTAAGGGTGGTGTCATTTGCATATCTGAGGTTTCTCAGCATATTTCTCCTGGCGATCTTGATTTCAGCTTGTGCTTCCTCCAACCCAGCGTTTCTCATGATGTACTCTGCATATAAGTTAAATAAGCTTATGTAGAGGTATAATGAATGCATGAAATAAATATTCTCCAATCAAATTTCCTTTACCTCAGCGTAGAAGTCAGTGAAGAGAAATCTTGAGGCATACTTTTTTTTTCCTTTATAGAAAGAGGTCTTAGGTAAGGTACTTCGGTGATAAAGTCTAGACAGAAAATAACATGAAGGTATTAGGAGGGAGATCAATTACATATTTTTGATGAGATAAACCCTGAATAAGGAGGTTCACTGTCAGTGACTTCTAAGTGAACTTCTTGGCACTAGTCTTTCTCCCCAGAGCAATCTTTCTGAGACACCCAGCAAGTTACTTTGTTACTTAACCTACCCTTCCCCACTTTCTGGTTAGAGTCCAGACTCTTCAGTGAGGCATGCAAGATCTGGCCCTAAGCATGCAGGGTCTTCTTTTGCTTTGCCCTGCCTTGGCTCTGTGTCTCACACTCAAATGCTTTATGTCTACTCCTTCTCCAACTGGCATTCACCCTAAGAGTCAGCCCTCTGATAATTAGGCCTTCCTGAGAACGAATTGCTCCTTCCTTTCCTCTCCACCATAGATGGTATATATTTGTATCACAGAATCTCTAATATTTCATGCAGTCATCTGTTTATATGTAAGTATCCTTTTATTATATAGTATATATTTAGAGAACAAAAAATATTATGACCAACCTAGATAGCATATTCAAAAGCAGAGACGTTACTTTGCCAACAAAGGTTCGTCTAGTCAAGGCTATGGTTTTTCTTGTGGTCATGTATGGATGTGAGAGTTGGACTGTGAAGAAGGCTGAGTGCCGAAGAATTGATGCTTTTGAACTGTGGTGTTGGAGAAGACTCTTGAGAGTCCCTTGGACTGCAAGGAGATCCAACCAGTCCATTCTGAAGGAGATCAGCCCTGGGATTTCTTTGGAAGGAATGATGCTAAAGCTGAAACTCCAGTACTTTGGCCACCTCATGCGAAAAGTTGATTCATGGGAAAAGACTCTGATGCTGGGAGGGATTGGGGGCAGGAGGAGAAGGGGACGACAGAGGATGAGATGGCTGGATGGCATCGCTGACTCGATGGATGTGAGTCTGAGTGAACTCCGGGAGTTGGTGATGGACAGGGAGGCCTGGCGTGCTGCAATTCATGGGGTCGCAAAGAGTCGGACATGACTGAGCGACTGATCTGATCTGATCTGATCTATATATCTTTGTACTTAGCATTATGCCTGCTTCATAGTTATCATTCAGTAAATACTCATTGGATAGAAGAATAGATACATGGACAAATGAAATATTTTGTCCTGAAGGGACCATTTATTTGGTAACCTATTTCACAAAGTCTATTAGCCTTGTTTTCCCTTTGCGCCAATTCCACTCTCTAAGGCCAGAGCCACGTAAGAGTCTGGACAATGTATTGTAGCTGAGCTAACACAGGAAAACTCAGATTTGATTTTCAATACAATAATTACTTATCAGTACTCTCATGGGCAGATGTACATATCTGATGCGTAAGTAGATTACTGGATTTTATTCGTCTTGAATATGTTATAATTAAGTGACTGCTTCTGACTATGAGGTGAAGAACATAGCATTTTAAAAATAGCACGTAATTATCTGCTGTGATCATCTAGATTAAATATTATGGCTTATTTTACATTTCAGTAATTTGCATAGTAAAGCTTTTTCAACATTTACCAGTGTCCTACATCTCACTTAATTCTTAAATAGAAGTTGGAACTGACTTTAAGAAGTTACGGGTTTATCTTTAGACCTTTGACACTAAGATGATCATTATTATACTCTCTGATTCCTCCTTGTAGAAGAAAAATGAGAACAGATATGTCTAATAAGTAGAGTCTGAAGTTAAATCAAGTAGCTGACAAGCAGAAGCTCACTTGAACTTACTTTGAGGTCACCTGTGTATTTAATGAATATTTTTTGTTGACCAATTTCATTGCTTTGGTCCAAGGATTTTCAAAAATTTTAGCCATCACTACAATATACAGGCATGCATGCATACATTCTTATGTACATACACACACACACACACACATATACACACACACACACATATACACACACACACATACAGGGATATCTGAAAGAAAAAGAAATGCAAAAAGTCAAAATGGCTGTCTGAGGAGGCTTACAAATAGCTGAGAAAAAGAAAAGCTAAAGGCAAAGGAGAAAAAGAAAGATATATCCATTTGAATGCAGAGTTCCAAAGAATAGCAAGAAGAGATAAGAATGCCTTCTTAAGTGGAACAGTGCAAAGAAATAGAGGAAAGCAATTGAATGGGAAATACTAGAGATCTCTTCAAGAAAATTAGAGATACCAAGGGAACATTTCATGCAAAGATGGGCACAATAAATGACAGAAACTGTATGGACCTAACAGAAGCAGAGAATATTAAGAGGTGGCAAGAATACACAGAAGAACTATACAAAAAAATATTCATGACCCAGATAACCATGATGGTGTGATCACTGTCTTAGAGCCAGACATCCTGGAATGCAAAGTCAAGTGGGCCTTAGGAAGCATCACTATGAACAAAGCTAGTGGAGGTGTTAGAATTCCAGCTGAGGTGTTTCAAATCCTAAAAGATGATGCAGTTAAAGTGCTTCACTCTATACATCAGCAAATATAGAAAACTCAGTAGTGTTCACAAGACTAGAAAATGTCAGTTTTCATTCCAATCCCAAAGAAGGGCAATGCCAAAAAATGTTCAAACTACTGTACAATTGCACTTATTTCCAAGCTAGCAAAAGTCAAAATGAAAGTCGCTCAGTCGTGTCCCATTTTTGCAACCCCACAGACTATAAAGTCCATGAAATTCTCCAGGACAGATTACTGGAATGGTAGCTGTTCCCTTCTCCAGGGGGTCTTCCCAACCCAGGGATCAAACCCAGGTCTCCTTCATTGCAGGCAGATCCTTTACCAGCTGAGTTACTAGGGAAGCCTCCATGCTAGCAAAATAATGCTCAAAATTCTCCAAGCCAGGCTTCAACAGTACATGAACCACAAAATTCCAGATGTTCAAGCTGGATTTAGAAAACGTAGAAGAGCTAGAGAATAAATTGCCAAGTACCGTTGGATTATAGAAAAAGCAAGATAATTCCAGAAAAACATATACTTCTGGTTCATTGACTATGCTAATGCCTTTGACTGTGTGGATCACATCAAACTATGGAAAATTCTTTAAGAGGTGGGAATACCAGACCACCTTACCTGCCTCCTGAGAAATCTATATGCAGGTCAAAAAGCAACAATTAGAACCAGACGTGGAACAATGGGCTAGTTCCAAATTGGGAAAGGAGTACATGAAGGTTATATGTTGTCACCCTGTTTATTTAACTTCTGTACAGAGTATATCATGTGAAATGCCAGGCTGGATGAAGCACAGGCTGGAATCAAGATTGCCTGGAGAAATATCAATAACCTCAGATATGCCAGTGACACCACCCTTATGGCAGAAAGCAAAGAGGAACTAAAGAGTCCCTTGATGAAAGTGAAACAGGAGAGTGAAAAAGCTGTCTTAAAACTCAACATTCAAAAAATAAAGATCATAGCATCTGGTCCCATCACTTCATGGCAAATAGATGGGGAAACAATGGAAACAGTGACAGACTTTATTTTCTTGGGCTCCAAAATCACTGCAGATGGTAACTGCAGCCACAAAATTAAAAAGACACTTGTTCCTTGAAAGAAAATCTATGACCAACCTAGACAGCATTTTAAAAAGCAGAGACATTACTTTGCCAACAAAAGTCTGTCTAGTCAAGGCTGTGGTTTTTCTAGTAGTCATGTATGGATGTGAGAATTGGACCATAAAGATGGCTGAGTGCTGAAGAATTGAGGCTTTTGAACTGTGGTGTTGGAGAAGACTCTTGAGAGTTCCTTGCACCGCAAGCAGATCAAACCAGTCCATCCTAAAGGAAATTAATACTGACTATTTATTGGAAGGACTGATGCTGAAGCTCCAATACTTTGGCCACATGATGCAAAAAACTGACTCATTGGAAAAGACTCTGATAACTGGGAAAGATTGAAGGCAGGAGGAGAAGAGGGCAACAGAGGATGAGATAGTTCGATGGCATCACCAACTTGATGGACATGAGTTTGACCAAGCTCTGGGAGATGGTGAAGGACAGGGAAGCCTGGCGTGCTACGGTCCATGGGGTCGCAAAGAGTAGGACATGACTGAGCGACTGAACAACAACAATATCTGACTACATGTAATACACTCAGATATTTTCTGTTCTGTTCTGTCCTATCCATTGGATATCAATGCACTCCATGCTGATTATGATATAGTCTGGAAAAGTCTGCTTTGATCCCCATCAGTAACACGTATTTGGCCAGGTCAGAATGTGACCTCCACTCCCAGAAAATCCTGCCTGGTTATGGATGTGCATTGTTCCGATACTGAAGGGGGTGAGTGGCAAGTACCATGGATGTGTCACATGCAGGATCTCATACTTCTGTCTGATGACAGTCTTTTATCTAGTTTCACTCAGCCTCATTTGTTCATGCTTCTTGCTTAGTTGCAGAATGTCATGGATCCCTTTGGGGAAATGGATGAGTAATCTTGTGAATGGAATAGTGAATTGAGGGAAATTGTTTATTTTCGGTGTTGATTCAGGCCCCATTTCGTCTTAACCCCTCGTTAGAGGACATCAGTAATGATTCTGTTTCTGCAGCTCATTCCTAAAGAAAATTAATTGGAAGCTAGATAGCTCCCTAATAACCACACTTGTTTTTACATAATAGAAGGAGAAAAAGATTAAGTTCTTTGTTCTAATTAATAGGAGTGAAAATAGAATCACAATCTATGGTATGGCAAAATGAGAGAAAATAAGGCTTGTAAGTAATTTTCATGGTTGTTTAGGAATAATTGTTTCATTATTGAGTTAATAGTTTTTACAAACAGCTTCCATTTCCATATCATATTTCTGCAGTAGCTCTTTATTGAGATTGCCTAGGCAGAAGATGACAAGAAGTTGTTTTAAACCCATCACTTGTCTAAAATATGAGTTCCAGAGTAGTTAGGAGAGGGGGCTACTGCAGGAAAGAAGGAGGTAAGGGAGGGAAAAGGGGGGTCAGATTGAAATCAGTTGATTAATAAGACAACAAAATTCATTCACCAGCTTGTTTCAAAGGAGACTCTTATTATTCTGGAGAGAAATTAGACATCAGATCTCTCATAGGCCCTAGGCTCTGACATGTGTTTTATAATGACAGTTAATTAGATACTGTCTGCAGCAATCATAGGCTGTCATTTCTAATACATTTCTGGGAAGTTGAAGGACAGGAGAAGTCACCCCCTCCCCATCTTCCCCCTTCCCGTAACTGAAATCAGTTGCCAAAATTAACTATGAATATATGAGGCACAAGTTCAACAATTATACAGCCGTTCTGCACATTTACGTTTTCCTACTTAGTATGTGCTCTGCATCTCAGGCTGTGCCGGGCGTGGATTTTGCAGACAGAGTTGTTACTGCAGCCCTGGTAATATTTAGGAATATCTCACACTGCAGTCCCTCACACCTGGTCTCATGGAACATACCACTCATCTTTGTAGCTTACGTGTTAGAACACAAAGAATTTTTCACATTGTTGAATTCAAACTCTAGCTCTACCCCACCCGACCCCCTGCCACCCTCCTGCCTTCCATCTTTAATAAAGAACTTGCCATGCGTTAATTAAAATGATGTATTCTCATTATAAACCTTAAATTTCGATAACTCCTGCAGGGAAACCTAACCTGGATTTTCAATGCCCCCTTTTGCTGAATGTCATTATAAACATGGCAGTCGAGTACAGTGTACAAGAAGCTAAGCCATGAGGCAGAAATCCTGCTTGAGACAGCTTAAAATCATAGATGGTTGAAGTTTTAAAAGACCTTAGGAATAGTCTAATCAGTTCCTTTATAAGCAGGACATTTGAGGCCCTGAGAGCTTAAGCAATGTCAGAGCAAACCTGAGCTAAAACCTGGTTCTCCTGACTTCTAGAGTCTTGCTCGTTTCCCTGCACAGCACTGCCTCCTGCCTGATTATCTGGGTTACTCTGAAAATCACTGGACTTTTCTGACCTTGAGCTTTTTCAGCTGTAGAATGAGCAACCCCAGGGTTGCACTGAGCATAAATGGGAAGGCTACTCCCCGGTCATTTGTGGGACTCCAGGCAATCTTGTGTTGCCCTCTGATTGCTCTCATCACGTGTCATCTTTCCCCCAGTACGTGCCTGGCCTCATCACCACCTGCCAGGAAACAGAAGAAGGTGCTCAGCCCCTTTCTGGTTGAAAACAGCACTCTTTTTACAGGCTACCCACTCAGTTTCTATTACCTGTTGTTTGAGACATGGCCGCTCAAGTCATGTGCAGAAATTCTGTCTTTTTCAACCCGAGGTATCATCCCTGATATGTCCATTGGTGATTTCCGAACACGACAAATAAGACTCCCATGGAGTTTCTTAAGATCTTCCCTGAGAGCTTGGTTGGTAAAGAATCCTCCTACAATGCAGGAGACCCCAGTTAGATGCCTGGGTCGGCAACATCTGCTGGAGAAGGAACAGGCTACCCATTCCAGTATTCTTGGGCTTCCCTGGTGTCTCTGCTGCTAAAGAATCTGCCTGCAGTGTGGGAGACCTAGGTTCAATCCCTGTGTTGGGAAGATCCCCTGGAGAAGGGAAAGGCTAACCACTCCAGTATTCTGGCCTGGAGAATTCCATAGATTATATAGTTCTTGGGGTCACAAAGAATCAGACACGACTGAGCGACTTGTACTTTCAGAGTTTTCTTAAAAGTACAGATTCCTACTCCCCATGGTACTTCCACCCTCCTGTCAGGCCTCCTTGAGAAAAAAACCTAATGTAGTACGTTTGCAGCAGAGCCTGATCATCAGTAGATTAGCTAGGTTTTGTTTTACTTGTTTTTGCTTTTTGAGCTCCCGGGATGACTGCTGGGGAAATGCTGCTTACCCAAGCAGATCAGATCCCCAAATGTGCTACCTTCTACAGCTGCTAGAATCTCTGGGTACTTCTCCGTGGGTTCTAATTAACTTTTATATTTTAGAGGTTGAAGTGTCAGCAGTAAGCTGATACTACAGTTCTTGGAGGCAAGAATTGGTTCTCCTCTTCTTGCCTTTATAGAGACTTATACAAGCACCACCACCCACATTCCCCACAACGCCACCACCACCCTGTCTGCAGCCTTTCCAACTTGAAATAGACAGTATAACAAATATCAGTGTCAGTAAAGGGAAGTCTGCTGTCCACTTCCAGTTTGAGATTTGCTTTGTGGCAGTGGTGATTTTAATCTCCCCACATCCACCTTCCCAGTAATAGGGCTGAGTTTATATTACTCCCTTCTCTCCTACATCTAACCCACTCCAGTACTCTTGCCTGGAAAATCCCATGGACAGAGGAGCCTGGTAGGCTGCAGTCCATGGGGTCGTGAAGAGTCAGACACAACTGAGCGACTTCACTTTCACTTTTCACTTTCATGCATTGGAAAAGGAAATGGCATCCCAGTCCAGTGTTCTTGCCTGTAGAATCCCAGGGACGGCAGAGCCTGGTGGGCTGCCGTCTATGGGGTCGCACAGAGTCAGACACGACTGAAACGGCTTAGCAGCAGCAGCTCCTACATCTGGTCCCCTCATGATTGAAGATGTGTTTTCAAAACACGTAGTTGGGATGAAGGATATGGTGTGTGATGCTAAGTGATTATCTCTGTGCAGAATAAACTGGTATCAGGAAGCACACTGAGCTAGAGTCTTGACTTTATTGTATGATTCTCTATCCATGAGCTACCAGCTGGGGCAAAGTAGGGAAGGCTACAGGGGCACACACCATCAACATCCCTTGAGATCCAGACTGATATCTTGAACTATTCTTAGGCATGAGCAGAAAGTGAATGCTTAGCCAATTCCATATGTGTTACTATAATGGTTCACTTGCTTTCTAAATGAAGGCAGCCTCCTTACCAGCTGTGGACTCTTCAGTGTTGGTAAAGGTTTAAAGATGTTCCAGAAGGAAGTAGAATGACATTGAATAAAGATGTTAGAAAAAGAAGGCAATCAAAGATAATGAGATTTTACATACCTATAAAGTTAGTTTAGACAGAGCCCAGTATATAAGTAAGCATGTAATAAATGTTAGCTCCTGTTGAGGTTATTGCTATTATTCTTATGTCCATGCTATTTTAAATCAAGCTATTGCTGATAATCAGTGGCATATTGACCATGGTTATTAAGTATTAAAATTTGAGGACAATTAACTTGACTTTTTAGAAAAAAAGCAACTTTAAAAATCCACTTAGTTCAAGCCTAACTTCTTACTCTATTTGTGCATATTATAGTATATGGTCCTTAACTTATGGACATTAGTTCTGAGTTCATATTTCCATTGGGCTTAGTGAGTTAGATGTTTTTAGGTGAATTAAATGGGCTGTATGAATCTCATCCCCAGGCCAATTTCAGGAATCACTGAGGCTTATGGGTAGGTAACTCACAATGTCATTTCAAAGTTTATGATTATTTTTCCCTGAAGCTTCTAATCCTCTGTTCAATTTATCCCTCCCTTTTATTAGTTGATTTAATAATGATGAAAATATGGTTAACCTGACTAAAGTCTGTTACCTCCAGCAATGACTCAGATATGTGGCAATAAGATGGAGTAATGCATTTATCCCAGAGCTCCAGGTCTATGGATTTTAAGAATATTTAACTCTTTATGGAGTCATAATTGTGACAGTTTTTTTAAAAAAACATAATATTTTACTTGGTTTTGTTGTTTCAATTGGCTTCAATTCAGTCGCTCAGTCCTGTCCAACTCTTTGCCATCCCATGGACTGCAGCACGCCAGGCTTCCCTGTCCATCACCAACACCTGGAGCTTGCTCAAACTCATGTCCATTGAGTCGGTGATTCTATCCAGCCATCTCTTCCACAGTGGTCCTCTTCTCCTCCTGCCTTCAATCTTTCCCAGCATCAGGGTCTTTTCTAATAAGTCAGTTCTTTGTATCAGGTGGCCAGAGTATTGGAGTTTCAGCTTCAGCATCAGTCCTTCCAAAGAATATTCAGGACTGATTTCCTTTAGGATTGACTGGTTTGTTCTCCACGCAGTCCAAGGGACTCTCAAGAGTCTTCAACACCACAGTTCAAAAGCATCAATTCTTCAGTACTCAGCCTTCTTTATGGTCCAATTCTCACATCCATGCGTTACTACTGGAAAAACCATAGCTTTGAGTAGATGGACCTTTGTCGGTAAAGTAATATCTCTGCTTTTTAATATGCTTTAGGTTGGTCATAGCTTTTCTTCCAAGGAGCAAGCGTCTTTTAATTTTATGGCTACAGCCACCATCTGCAGTGATTTTGGAGCCCAAGAAAATAGTCTGTCATTGTTTCCATTTTTTCCCCTTTTATTTGCCATGAAGTGATGGACCGATGCCATGATCTTCATTTTTTGAATGTTGAGTTTTAAGACAGCTTTTTCACTCTCCTCTTTCAACTTTCATCAAGAGGCTCTTTAGTTCCTCTTTGCTTTCTGCCATAAGGGTGATGTCATCTGCATATCTGAGGTTATTGATATTTCTCCCAGGACTTGATTCCAGCTTGTGCTTCATCCAGTCTGGCATTTCACATGATATAGTCTGCATAAAAGTTCGATAACCAGGGTGACAATATATAGCCTTGACATACTCCTCTCTCAATTTGGAACCAGTCTGTTGTTCCATGCCTGGTTCTAACTGTTGCTTCTTGACCTGCATACAGATTTCTCAGGAGGCAGGTAAGGTGTTCTGGTATTCCCATCTCTTTAAGAATTTGTTGCTTAGTTTGTCTTGCAGGGAGTCAGGAATTTTGGTTTCTTCTGAAACCCTTTACTATGTTGTGTGCATGCCAAGGTGTCTTATTGTCTTTAATATGCAATATCCCTGTCACTGGGGGAAAGGCATAGAAATCAACATGGATAAAATACAGAGCCTGTATGGGTTAAGCATTTAAATAAATTAAGAGTGTACATTGATCATTCTTAGCCTGTGTTGTGGAGAAATAATTTCTAGCCATTTGTTAAGCTATTCAGCAAAATAGTCAAGTTGATAATCCCACAGGGTGATCTGCAAACAAAGTTTCCTCAGTCTGGATACACAGTGTAGCACTGTCCTGTACTGTCTTTAGTTTGTCATCCTTAATGAAGTCTGAAAAGAAGACAAGTTAATTATATCTGCCAAATATAAAGGAGGTGCACCTGGAAGAATACACGTATAGCCACACTTAGGTTATCTGGTGTACATTCGCCAGTACAGCTTTTCTGTGGATTTAGTACAATAGAGAGGCCTCTTAACACACTTAACGCATCAGAATATCCAAGACAATAGATGAGGTCATTTCCCTGTACATGTTTTGTGTGTGTGTATGTGTGTGTGTGTGTGTGTGTGTGTGTGTGTGACTTCCATAAGCCCACAAGTTTACTGTTCATTCTTCTGTTGAATGTCCTTGGTCCTTAAATACATAGGAGAGAGTACGACTAGTGTGGAGCCGTCTCTCAATGCAGGTAAGTCATGGCTATAAACTGTTTGGGATGTTGTAGTGTCCACAAAAGAAAAACTGAAATTGGGCATAATTGAAACTTCAGGAAAGGATTTCTCAGGAATATAGAATTAGACTCAGTGCTGGAAGAAATGACATCATCAGTTTTCTTGAAGAAATTGCATGTGTTGTCTTTTTGTTTTCAGTCTTAGTGGACTTAAGGTGCTTTGGACAGTTACGGGTGTTCTGTGGATTAAAAGCACTCTTAAAGAAATAGGGCAAAATAAATTCAAGATATAACTCTGGCTAGGCTAGAAAGCTAAAGAAAGTGGGGACTTCAAATTGCAAGCGTGTGTGATTTTTAAGGAATAGATGAGCCACTTGAGGAAACGGACTTCTTTAGTTTCTTTTTTTTTTTTTTTAAACATTATCTCCTTTTGGATCATCACATTCTATTTTCTTTCTACCCTTTGGTGGCAAGAATAAAAATGGTGGCATCTTTTGTTGTTGGCATATTGTTGCTCAGTGAGGCAACAGTGTACATCCCCTTACAGTTTGTTCTTCTACCTGCCTCCTCCCTGTGCTAAGTGCACTGACATGATTTGTATTTATGCGTTAGTCTTAGTTCTATATTAATTTATTCAGTCATCTTTCAGAAGTTAATTGAACATCTTGTCACTTGTTCCAGACATTTGGCACGTGTTGCCCCAAGTTTAGTCTCTTTATATGGAAAAAGGGGCCGCCCAAGGAGGCTAATTGACCTCCTTGTGAATGAAGGACTGTAGCACGTGAAAGATGAATTGGGTTTCATGTGAAGATGGACAGGATTCATTCACTCTAATTTTTAAGATCATGTGCAATTTTTGAAAATCTCAATTCATGTTTGTTTCCTCTTAAATCATCAACATATTATTTTTTTAGAGTTATCAAATGTTCAAGAGCTAACATTTGGCTCAGAGTAAACCTATTCATATCCCAAATAATTTGGATTAAGTTCAGAAACCCATTGCTTTGAATCTTAAAATTAGTATTCTTAACAAAGTAAGAATTTTCTTTGTTTCTTCATTGCAAGTTATGGGCCATGAATTTATTTTCTTCTTCATGATGTTTTCCTAATTGCCTTCTATCTAAGAATACTTGTATGTAGTTCACTACCACATTAAAAATATGAAATAAAACTGTTTTGCAACAAGAAGGCCCCTTTACCCTTCTAGAAAGGAACTAAAATGAAAATAAAAACGAGCACAAGCTTTCATTTTGTTCTAAATATAGGACCACTTGAGGGCCAAGAAAATTACTTAATTTATATTTTCTGATGCTTTTTCATAACTTTATCATTTTTTTATATTTAGTCTGCTAAGATTATTGGCTTAAAATGCTTTTACTCAGATCATTAATGATCCTTATTCCCTATCAAGGATAATTCTTTGACCATTATTGTACTTACCAGAATTCCTACTGAGATTTGTTTTTTTGTCAGTTGATTTTGCCTTTATAGATACCTCTTCAGAAGATATTCTCAGGAAACCTTATTACTGAGTTGTATACCAAAGTTTGATTCAGACTATCTGAGGATCTGTTTTTGGACCACAATGTATAATAAAAATCCTTCCTGCAGAGCATAAAGTGAGAAGTTGTTACTCTAGAGGTGGAAAGTACTTTCACCTTCTTAATAAATGCCATTATAAAGAAGAAAACAGTATTATGATTATTGGTGATATCAGAAATGGCTTGCTTTGGAATTGTAGTAAGAAGCTGATGAGCAGTATAGATTAAAGATACAGCACGTGGTTGAGAATGCAGACTTTACAAACATACCCTGTCTAGATTCAAATCCTAGCCCAGTCATTTATATTAGCCGCATGATCTTGACCAAGTCACTAAACCTCTGTTTTTCAGTCCTCATCTAATGTATGGGGATGATAATAATGAACCTATCTTGTGCAATTGTTGTAGGGATCAAGCTTGTTAATACGCATGAAGTTCTTAAAACTGTCTCTGGCATAGAGCTAGCCAGATATAGCACGTTTATTATGAGCCATTATGAAGATTGTCTTGGTTCTATACCTTAGCCAGGTGATACTGTGTTCTCCCTGGAACTACATCTCCCCTGTACCCCAATGCTATTTGCAGCCTATATATCTAGTAACATTCACTCTTTATATGGATCTCTATGTCGTCAAAAGAAGGCTTCCCTGGTGGTTCAGATGGTAAAAAATCTACCTCCAGTGTGGGAGACCTGGATTTGATCCCTGGTTTGGGAAGATCCCCTGGAGGAGGGCATGGCAATTCACTCCAGTATTCTTGCCTGGAGAATCCCCGTGGACAGAGGAGCCTGGCGGGCTACAGTCCATGGGGTCACAAAGAGTCAGACACGACTGAGCGACTGAGCACCGCACACAGTCAAAAGAAGAACGTCCCTGAAAGGCTTACAGAGCTACACTTGACTGATGAGAGCTGCAGGCATTCTTCTTAGGACATGTTGTCATTAAGACAAAGGGACTGTCCAAAGTATGTAGAATAAGCGCTTTAACTCAAGTTGCCATTAATACTCCCTACCTCTTGATTCAGATCTTAGGGAATAATTAATGAGAAAAAAATATAAACCAAGTTCCTCAGGATTCCCTTACCTTTAAACAAGACTTAATCTAAGATGCTATCTCATATGACTTTTCCACTATTTCTCCAGTATTGACAGAATCCAGAAGTTGTGGTTCACCTACTATCTTCCCATGGTTACTAACTTCAAAAGTTATACTCTAATCAGGGTTTCAGTTATTTTCCTCTTCATTCTACCTTATAGCAGAAACAATACCCAAACAATAATTGCTTTATCTAATCTCTTATTAGTCTATAATGTGGTCTCTGCCTTGTCGATTTTTTTTCTATTAATTTAATTCTTCTAAAATGCCAACAGCAGTTCCCTTCTGAGTTAGCCTCGCTTGGGCTGCATCAGAGACTCTTAAGTAAATTGTTACAGTGTTAATTAAGATTTCATGGTCAGGCTCTTTTCCATAATAGGTATGCTAGGATTTGGCCTCCTCTGTATCTTCAAATGAACAATCCTCAGGCATCCTTATGATGTTTTCTGCTGCCTTAGAAGATTTGATATAATGGAGGAATGATAAAGCAATGAAACTATTAACTACTGAGTCATCTCTGTGAGTATAATTCATATATCAGTAAGTACCCTGGATGCCAAATTACCTTTGGAGTTTAAGTTTAGATTGCAAAGTTTCATCTGAAGGGAAATTTTGTTTTGGTAGGCCACAGGGTTTTGCTTTTAGAGACTGTAAAATATCTGTCTGCGTGCCATATTCGTTGTATAAGTGAGAGCTTTAAATACTATGCATTAAAAGGAATTTGTCTATAAAAATGAGAGGTTTCTTCTTAACTGGCTTTCTCAGTACAACTTACTCTTAATTTTGCTGTAGTGCTGGGTGAGAAGTATGGATTTATGAAACAAAAAAAAGCAAAGAGTAAAGAGAAAAAAAGAGAAAGTACAAATATCTTAGAAACTCTATCTTGAAACCTTCTAGAACTCACTAGGCCTTAGGATCATTTGGGAAATTTCGGTTAGATTACTTGATATCTAGGTTGGAGGACTTTCCCTGATGAACTAGGGAGGAAATCAGTATACTCTGGTGGGTTGGAAGAGCAGGGGTTGGATGCTAGAAGGATGGGTTTTGTTTTACAAATGATATTAGCATAAAAGTAATGGGGTACTAATAGTTTTGTTTTTTTTTTACAACTCATTATGTTTTTATTTCTAGTCATCAACCAGTACCCTGAATGCCTTAACATTCATAGTTAACATGCTTTCCAAAAAAATCCTTCATTTTCTTTATATTTGAAATAATTTCTTCTTCCTATGATTGCTTTTTAAGAGCTAAAAAAGCCACAATTTTAGCATTTTACTTGAGAGTGTTACCAAGTCAATGAGAAGGTTTTTTTTGTTCTGTTTTTGAACATTTGGAAAAGGAAAGCATTAATGGTATTAGCAGTCTTTGAGATGTGTTGGATTTGGGGGCTCAAAAATTCATTTAAGCTTGTCACCAAAGATGTTTTTTTCCTTTGTATGTGTTTCCCCTCCCTCCCCCAAACTACCCTTTTATGCTAATAGAGTCACCTTCTTGACTGGACTTAGCAGCTCTCCCAGGTTTCCTGGGAGTCTCCCAGTATTACTGTTAATAATTGCCAAGAGCAATGTCTTTTCTTCTTTTTGGAGCTGAAATAGTGTTGTAAAGAATCCCACACTGGGTTTCAGTGGCCCAGTTCAAGTATGCCTACCACGCTCGGTCACTGGCTGGGAGCAACTCCAGAGAACACGGCCACCATGAACACCCAGGAGGTCAGGAGGTGTGGTGTCTGGAGGTTGGCAGTCAGCTCCACTCCCCACAACACATTCCCTCAGAGGGAGAGCTAAGTGGAGCGCCTCTGTGGCTGCCATAACCCCTGTTAGCATGTTGGTATTTTTAAAACTAGGAATTAACTCTTGCCTCCTGAAATGTGAAGTGACTAACTTGAGCCTCTAAGATTGCCATGATTAGAATCAGCTTTGCCTCATGGTGACTCCACTTATGAACATCACTAAAATGAGCAGATGATCTTCTATTAGTTTTTGGAAACATGAGACACTAAGCATGCCTTAGCTATGTTGATGAGAGTAGAAAGTGCTGCCTCTGTAAACCTCTAACACTTCGGTTCCAAAAGAAAATGATGGCTCTTAGCTTCAGTTTTTTTCTGTATATGCTATGCTAAGTCACTTCAGTCGTGTCCGACTCTGTGCGACCCCATAGACGGCAGCCCACCAGGCTCCCCCGTCCCTGGGATTCTCCAGGCAAGAACACTGGAGTGGGCTACCATTTCCTTCTCCAATGCATGAAAGTGAAAAGTGAAAGTGAAGTCGATCAGTTGTGTCCGACTCTTAGCGACCCCATGGATTGCAGCCTAACCGGCTCCTCCGTTCGTGGGATTTTCCAAGCAAGAGTACTGAAATGGGGGAAATATAAAGTATCAAGAAGCAGAAACCCCTCTCTCAGAGAATGTAGAACTTGAAACAGCCCTTGCCAAAGGCAGCTGGAGGCTTAAAACTTTCGAAGGCTGGGTTAGGTTGCCTGGTTCATTTGGTCTGTGGTGGGGGGAGTGGGTCATTAAACGCTAGATTATACTAGACTTCTTGGGGTTCCTGGAATCACTATAGAAATAAATTGGCTTTCTGTGAATTCTGAAACCTGAAGATAATGTGTCCACACTGTGGTAAGGTTCTCTGATAACGGGCTTGGAGTTGGTAGACCCGAGTTTGGGATCTGGTTCTGCCACTTACTGGTTGTGTTTCTTCCAGCAAATCACTCAGTTTTTCTGGGTTGGTTTCTTTATCTGCAAAATACAAGAATTGAAATACCAGTGAAGGCAGAATGCTTTCCAATTCTAAAATCTGTTGATTCTGTCTTAGGTATTCCTGTGCAATAAAAGCCTATATACTCCCATACCTGAAGCTTGTGGGAAAAATATATGCATCCCCAGAGAACTTGTCTTACCATGGGCCTCCTTTACCTGTGTGGGTCTCCCACATGGGGCTGATTATCCCCTGACTATGATCAGTTTAGAGACAGGGGCAGAGAACCTCAACTCCCATTTGTGTTCTTGACTTATCATAGCTCTATGCCTTTGGGCAACTTGTCTAACGTATCTTTAGTTTCACCAGCCAAAACACAAATAATAATCTCCTTCCACTTAATGAGTGACAACACAGAAAAAGCTTTTGTTGTGTCAGAATCAACCTCTTATAATTTTAATCATTCCCCTGTGGCTTCTAGTATGTATGTATGTGTGTGTGAGTGTGAGTGAGTGTGTGTATATGAATAATTGTTCCTTTGTAATCCTAGCCTGTATGATTTTTCCATCTAATTTATCTTTGGGGATGAATGCCACCAACTTGGGCCAAAACAAATAGGCTGCCAAGGGTTATAGTACCGTCTACAACTAAAAGCTATTCATAGAAATTTTTAAACTTTTGTTGAGAACATGTGAGATTCCTTAGCTCAGAGGGAGTCATCAATTCAGACATCGGCAGTTATTTGTCAAAATGCTACATCAGGAACTATTATATTTATGCATATCTAGGTTTTCTAAAATAAATGTAACCTCTGAGGGAATGCAGTCATTCTGGGATCCAAATTAGTTAGATACCTGGGCCTCTAGGCTTAACATTACGCAAATATCCCTTCTTGGTTTTATAAAATTGTTGAATTATTTCGAGTCACACAAATGCACCCATCCTTGGGGCCTTGAGGGCATTAACATTAATCAAAGTGATGCAAAATTCAATTAGAAATTATCTGATGCTCCCTGCATGTTGATCTCACTAGACAAGAAGTCTCGTTTGCAATAATATACTTGAACAGATGAGGCTCAGATCAGTCTCTGAAGCTGAAAGCTGTCAAAGGATAAGTTTCAAATCAGGGCAGAAAAATGATCCCAACATGGGAGACTTTTTCGAAGCATCATCCATAGTAGAAGTGGAGCCTGGGGCAAATCACACTTTAATGGGTCCCCTGAAACACTTTCTTTTGTCGCTGACATCTAGTTAAACGAATGGCAGGAATTATTGCCTTTAGATTAAATGTTCTCTGGACCCAAGTACATATGTAACTACAATTATACCATGCATATGGAGAGAGGGACTTGCTATGAAGCGCTTGATAGTATTGTATGGAGTATACAGACAGATAAGGTCGCTTTCCACAGACCTGCTCTCTGGCTTCCAGGCCACACTGCTTTGGTCCCTGGCTCAAGCCATTGGAAAACAGGCAGTCACAGAGTGGAAAGATGTAGGTGTTAGTCTAGAGTTTGAATCCCAACTATGCCATTTTTATTTCCCTAGTGACTTTGGACAAGTTGCTTCACTGTGCTTCACCTTTAAAACGAAGATGTTTATCTCATGGGAATATTGTGAAGGTTAATAATAAATATATATGTAATACATATAATGTACAAGTAGTTCATAGTATTCAATGATTTCTTTAAAGAACCTTCTGTAACTCTTCTATCATGGATATGAGCCACTGGACCCCTTGAAAACTTTACTCTTTTAGCCCTTTCCCAGCCTTACGGTACTTAGAGAATCCACATGTTCATAGCATTCTTAAGTCTCAGAGCTGCTAAGGACTGGAGATATCTAGAGACAGGGATTATCTGTGGTTAACTGGTGGGAGAGGATCATATGTCATACCTGTGTGGATTTTGATGCTTACATATGAAACCCTGGGCTTCCCAGGTATTGCTAGTGGCAAAGAATCCACCTTCCATTGCAGGCGATGCAGGAGACATGGGTTCAATCCCTCTATCAGGAAAATCCCCTAGAGAAGGAAATGGCAACCCACTCCACTTTTCTTGTTAAGAAATCCCGTGGACAGAGCAGCCTGGTGGGCTGTAGTCCAGGGGATGCAAAGAGTTGGACACTACTCAGTGAAATAAGTTATAAATTACAAGCATGAAGCCCTGCTGTGTGTGACGTCATGGTGTCTAGCCATGGCCCTGGCCATCATCCCACTTGCAGTTCCCCTAGGGCATAACTGTTCTTATGGACAATGAATTTTATGTGATTCCTAGTGGCAAAAGCTCAGTGTTCATCTCTTTCACCAGTCCGAATTACTCCTCCACATTTGTGCTCTTGAATTCTTTCACTTAAGTAGTGTAATAAACTGTGCATTCAGTGAACTGTGTGAAGATTTAGTGTATAGGATCATTGCTTGTAGGTAATTTTTAAAATTACAAATTATTTGGAAGGGAGGAAGGTTCAGATTTTAGCAGACTAACAAAACTTAATTTTTATTCCTTTGCTTATGATATAGCAATGATATATGTTCTCAGTAACAGGAGGTAATACAGATTTGGGGTTATCATGCTTTGAGATTCTGTTAAACTCTCCTATGCAATTTGATTGTTCAGATCCTTAGTTTATGGTGGTGAGTCCCAAGAGAAAGCTTCCTGAAGTAGATGAAATGTATTTATTTTTGATTTGTTGGACAACTTAGGGATGTGATGATTTCTTCACATCCCCATCCTTATGCTCTTAAAGAAATAGTAATCACTCGTTTAAAACATCGATTTCATCTGTCCTTCCATTTTCCGTGATAACATTAACAATTATTATGTTGATTCAAATCAGCAAAGTTTTTAATTATTATACCACTTAATTTTTTCTTAAAGCACTTTCTCATTTGCTTAGCACCTTGGCTTCTCCTTTGTTCGTGTTTTCTCCCCTCAATCTTGATCCTCTCTCTCTCACCAGATGCAAGGTCAAGCACAAGCGCTCGTAATGGCACATGGCAGCTACTGAACCCCAGCGGGTACGACTTCAAGAGACCATTAGGAGGACAGAAAAGTGTACCTTTGATATCTTAATTTGATCACTCTAATTGAGAAAAATACACCTTAATAATTATTCAGTAGGTATATTGACCTAACTATTCATTTGCCTTCTAATTTGTGCCCTCAGTCTCTGCTTTTCTGAGTTTTATCTCCATTTAACTAGATGATATATGGAGACCCTCAGACATTAATATTCAGGTGATGGAGCACAGGCCTTGACCTGCGCCTTTTTCTCTTCTTTTTTCCTCCCTGGAGTCTGTTTTTTTTGTACATGGCATTGCTGGTGGGTTCCATCAGGGAACTGCCAGCATAGGCTAGTTATAATGATGCTTTCAGATTGCTTCAGAGTCTGTAATTAAATGACATCACTAAGTCTTAAATGCATCTGCTGTGAAAGTCAGAAGGCTAAATTATCCCATTAGAGAAGAGTGTTAGTTGCTGTTAAAGAATCCCAAGTTTAGTATGCTGAAGCGTTGCTTCAGGAAAGCTGTTGAAAGCCAGTTGAGCATGGAACATAGTGGGAAGATTGGGAGGCTGGAAGGCCATGTGGTTCAGAACAAGCTGTTCAAGAATCACAGCTGCACTCAGGCTAACTTGTTAAAAAAAAAAAAAAAAAAGGCATTTTTCCCAAATGCAGTTAACTGCTTGGCTGCTGGTCTTCACTCTGAAGAAATACTATTTGAGGCAGCTGTCAACTACATGACTCCAGAATAGTATGTTGTAGTTTATTGGAGCACGGTTCAAGTGAGACCAGTGCTGTGAATTTAGTTCCCATAGGACCAAACAACTTAACTTAATAAATCACCAGTTACTGTGCCTCTGACCCTAGTTAGCCAAACCACACCCCCGCCCCATATTATTGCCTCAGAGCAGAAGAGAAAGAACCTCTGTTGATTGGCCCAAAAGTCCCATCACTGTTAGAATGAAACTGATGAACCTATGTCTTCTGTGCCTGTTTGGGGTTACAAGGAGTCGGACATGACTGAGCAGCTGAACAACAACAGAATGCCTGTTTGGGCTTCCCGGGTGGCGCTAGTGGGAAAGAACCTGCCTGCCAATGCAGGAGACATAAGAGACTTGGGTTCGATCCCTGGGTTGGGAAAATCCTCTGGAGGAGGGCGTGGCAACCCACTCCAGTATTCTTGCCTGGTGAATCCCATGGACAGAGGAGCCTGGAAGGCTACAGTCCCTAGGGTTGTACAGGAGTTGAACACGACTGAAGTGACTATTTGGCTAAGCAGATTTCATTTGTTTATCTACTTATTTTAAAGATTTCTTTTCTTATATTGACAATTTTTTAAGTCTTTATTGAATTTGTTACAATATTGCTTCTTTTTTTTTTAATTTTTTTTGGCTGCATAGCACATAGGATCTTAGCTTCCTGACCAGGGATTGAACCTGTATCCCCTGCATTGAAAGGCAAAATCTTAACCACTGGACCATCGGGGAAGTCCCAGGCTAAGGAATTTTTATAATTAACTTGTAGAATTCTTGTATTATTCCTTGTGCTACTATATGAAATATTTGTTTTGTCTTTGTCCCAGGTTCCCTGCAGAAAGCTCTTAAAACCTTTGGACTCTCTGGAATGACAGAGAGAGTGTCTTTTGTATGCTAATGAGATGACTGGAGAAGGCAATGGCAACCCACTCCAGTGTTCTTGCCTGGAGAATCCCAGGGGTGGGGGAGCCTGGTGGGCTGCAGTCCATGGGGTCTCACAGAGTCGGACACAACTGAAGCAACTTAGTAGCAGCAGCAGCAGCAGAGGTGACTGGTAGCTGGATATCCCTGGATAGCTTCAGGATGGGGGCTGGTGACCAAAAAGACCAAAGCATGATTATTGGAACTTTTCAGCCCCACCCCTTGGCCTCCTTGGAGGCAAAGGAGGCTAGAGATTGAGTTAATACCCCATAGCCAATGATTTTATCAACCATACCACCCTCCCTAAGAGCCCCTGAACAACAGGGTTCATGGAGCCTCCAGGTTGCTGAATATGTCCACAGGTAAGGAGGGTGGTTGTCCCAGCTCCACTGGGACAGAAGGTCCTTTATAATAAATGAAAGTGAAAGTGAAAGTCACTCAGTCATGTCCGACTCTTTGTGACCCAATGGACTATATAGTCCATTGAATTCTCCAGGCCAGAATACTGGAGTGGGTAGCCCTGTTCCCTTCTCCAGGGGATCTTCCCAATTCAGGGATTGAACCCAGGTCTCCCACATTGCAGGCAGATTCTTGACCAGCTGAGCCACAGGGGGAGCGCATTTATTATCATAAATAGTCATAGTAAGTCCATTGTTTTACCTGATTCTGTGACCTGTTCTAGCAAATGACCAAATCCAAAGAGGAGGTCTTTGTTTCCATAGTCTAGCTCCTGATTTGGCTAGTCACTCAGAAGCATGAAAGACCTGGGACCTGTGACTGGTGTCTGAAGTGAGGGCCTGGTAGGACTAAGCCTTTAACTCATGGGGTCTAATGGTAACACTCAAATCAGATCAGTTCAGTCGCTCAGTCGTGTCCGACTCTTTTTGACCCCATGGACTGCAGTACGCCAGGCCTCCCTGTCCATCACCAGCTCCCGGAGTATACCCAAACTCATAACACTCGGTAGTTAATGTTAGAATTGAACTGAGTTGCTGGACATACAGTTGGTGTCCGGAGAGCTGGAGAATCGATTGGTGAAAAAATCTGACACAATGGGTGTCAGAAGTGTTGTGATTAAAACCAGCTCACACTCATTCATTACTCTTTCTCAGTCATCAGTTGTGATGCTCCCTGTTAAATATAAAAAAAAATAATGGAGGTACTTGACCAAGTCTTAGGTTTTCCAGTCACTGTTTTCTGTGACACTTCTATAGAATTAAGAGGTTTCCTCACTGGATTTATTTCCTTCCCATATGTGTCTGGCTTATTGCACTGTATCATAATTCAGATTTTATCCTTTGTTTACTGAGTGAGATAGGGAGAATAGTGAGAGAGTCTGGACGTGGATGACAGGGACAAAAACCACCCCATTATTTCTTCCTTCACCCCTAAGCATATACTTGGGTTCTCGAAATTGCCTGATGTCTTCCATCCTCAGCCCCTGAGAAGGCCATTATCTCCAGGTCACCAAACGAGATGTCAAAGGAAGAGATAGAGGAAGGAAATGAGCAAATGTTCTATATTCTTGATTTTGCTTTAGAAACCTTTTTACTGAAAGGTCTTCTTCCTTCAAATCTCATACTCTTTCCAATATACACATATATCAATGATAGTTTTTTATTTTATTTTTTAATTCTGTTTTGTTTTGTTTAATCTTGCTCTGAGGCATGTGGGATCTTTGTTCCCTGACTAGGGATTGAACCCACGTCCCCTTTAGTAAACGTGTGGAGTCTTAGGGCCTGGACCACCAGAGAAGTCCCAGTTGCTTTTTCTTTCTTCCTTTCTTTTTTTAACTGTAAGTAAAAGAAGTCAATACTCCCACCCCACCTCAAAACAAAAAACAAACAAAAAAAAATTTTCAAAGAACAGTAATCCAAGGTTTCTTTTGGAAGGACAGAAACCAGGGCAGCTCTGGGGCCTCAGCAAGGGGAGTCTATGCATCTTTGGTCTGCAGTGTGCTCGTCACATGACTCAGCTCTCCCACTTTTGCCAGTTATCTTTGGACATCATACAAATCAATTTGTGTAAAGACATGGCCGTGCAACAGAAAATCTACTCTCAAAGTTATTCTTCTGGGGGTTATAGATTCTTCCCTGAGGAGGGGACTGCATAGGCCATCCTCAAAGCATCTATATTCTTATTAAAGTTTTTAGAGGCTTCATTTTGTTGGGTTGGCCAAAAGTTTGTTTTTGTTTTTGTTTTTTTTTTTCTATATGGAAAAACTCCAGTGAACTTTTTAACCAACTCAACAGTTCATCAAAATGTAGGTGTCAGAGTCTTTTAGACCAGCACTCATTGCAGAAATGTAATAAAGGCTCTCAGAGCATCTTCAGTACCTGCGAGGCTTGGAACACTAGGTCTAGAAAAGCATTTTTCCTCTGACTTAAGGCTACGTCGAGGATCTACATCTGGTGTCATGTTACATTTTGATGATCTTTATTTAGTTGTTTGCTGCTTCTTCCCCCATCTGACAGAAGGCCAGGTAGGATCTAACAGTGATGACCTCATCATCCTGTCTGATGGTTTATGGATCTCTAAGGAACATGTTAGTTGACTGCATATTAAGTTTTCCCTTCCAAGTATCCAGGAGAAGAAAAACCCAAAGACCTATTTCCTTCTTTGCCCTGTTAAAAATGTAGAATAATGAAATTAGTCCACTAATGTATGTGTGTGTGTGTTTGTATGTATTCAAGCTTCTACAGTGCTCAGAGTCTTGTGCTTGAATTGTGGAGAATACAAGAAGGTTGAACTAGTTTCTGAATTCAAATGGCTTGCACTTTAGTTGACAATATAACTCATAAACATAAAGTAGTTACCATTACCCTTCAACGTTGTAAATAAATCCCAAATGATCAGTATACAGATGGAAAGTGCTTTAGACATAAAAGAGGAAGGATTCATAGAGAACAATAATGAGAAGTAATATTTATTGAGCGTTTTCTGTCAGGTCCTGTATTGAGCACTTTTTTATGGGTTGTGCCATTCAATCCCTCAACATATAGTTGGTATTGTTTTGTAGATGAAGCAACAGGCTCAGAGAGGTTAAACAACTGATTTAAGTTTGCACAGATAGTAGGGACATGACCTTCTCAATGTTCATAGTCTTAACTGTTTTTGACAGTTTTCTAGAGGAAAGGAAATAAAGCTTATGTCTATTCAAAATACTGTAACAGGTTCTTGGAGAAGGCAGTGGCACCCCACTCCAGTACTCTTGCCTGGAAAATCTCATGGATGGAGGAGCCTGGTAGTCTACAGTTCTTGGTCAACTCACCCACTCCCTCAGAGCTGTGACCCACTCCTTGGCTTTTCCATTTGTGAATTAGGATATCTCAGGGCTCAGTCTTTGTGCCTCTCTTTTCTCTTCCTAATCTCATGCCTTTAAATACCAACTATGCACTCATATATTCTAAAAATTTTTATCCGCCCTGCCAGGCTCTCCTCTCAGCCCTAGACTCATATATCTACCTCCTTACTTGACTTCTCCACTTAGATGTCTAATTGGCATCGTCAGCTAAATTCACCTGAAACAAAACTCTTCATTTCCCCCTAGACTTGTTCCTATCATTGTCTTACTCATCTCAGTAAATGCCAGCCCCATCCTTCTGTTGGCTCCAACCAACACTCTTCATGCCATACTTGACACCTCTCTGTGTTTTACACCCCATACACCCCAGGTCATTGGCAAAGCTTGTGTGCTCTGCCTTCAGACTACATACGGAATCTAGCTACTTCACACCATCTCTACTGCTCCTGTCCTGATCCAGGCCAACATAATCCCTCATCTGTATCACTTTAATAGATGGCTGATGCTCTCATGACTTTTTCTTGCCTGGTAAACTTCATTGTCCACATGGCAGCCATTTGCATGATCCTGGTTAAAAAAAAAAACAAACACAAAGTAGATCATGCCACTAGTCAGATTCTTTACCATGGTCTTTAATTTTTTTTAAGCTTTTTTTCTTTTTAATAATGTGGACCATTTTGTTTGTTTGTTTGTTTAAAGTGTTTATTGAATTTGTTACAATATTGCTTCTTTTTTTAATGGTTTTTTTTTTTTTTTTTTTTTTGGCCATAAAGCATTAGCTCCCCAACCAGGGATTGAACTCACACCCCCTGCATTGGAAGGGCAAGTTTTAACCACTGGACTGCCAGGGAAGTTCCTACCATGGACTTTAAAGCCCTGTTAACTTGTCCTACTTGATACATGTCTATTTCATGTCTGTCTGCCTAACTAGAATGGAATGTAAGCTGCATTAATATCTCTGTCTGTTCTGTCCCTGGTGTCTAGAACAATGCCTCCCACATAGAAGATGCTCAACAAATACTGTGAATTGATTATCCATTGGGTTCAGATGTTTATTCAACACTAAACAAATCAGTCATTTTAAGTACAGTTCCATGAATCAAATGTCTTCATACCCTGCAATGACCTGAAAGAGTGTGTCTCTTAGAAGGTTTTTGCTGTGAGATCCCAGTGCAGGGACAGGTTCTGGCATTTTCATAGGGAACCCTGAAGCTGGAAGATGTGATCATTTAATAAATATTTGTTAACTCTGGTTGGACCAGATGCTATTCTAGGCTTTCAGAGAGGTTCAAAGATGTGTAAGACACAGGAGCTGGCAAGTGAGTGGCTCCCACAGTGACACTGCCTCGTGCTAATGTCATATTGAGAAATCATGATGAGAACACTATGAAACCCACCGTCTCTGTTTAGTCATATTCCGTGGTGATGCCACTGAATCTGCACACCAGCACATTCCTAGATAACGTATTGCCTAGTTCCTGAGACCCACATCAATTTCTTTTTGTTATTCCACTATTAGTTCACAGTTCACTGGATTATTCTTCATACAAATATATGGCCTTTCAGTTATCTTTAGACTTGCTTTCAGTTCATTTTTGGATTGCCTTGGTTTCTTCAGTCACTATTCCGTTAGTGATTATGAACAAAAAATAAAAATAGTGATAGCTGTGGACTGTAAGTTAATGAAGAACCCAGAGGAGTGTTTTGTTGTTGTTGTTGTTTATTTATTCATTTGACTGCTCCAGGTCTTAGTTTTGAGATCTTTAGTTGTGGCATGTGAACTCCTAGTTTCTGTATGTGAGATCTAGTTCCCTGACCAGGAATCAAACCCGGGCTGCTTGCATTGGGAGTGTGAAATCTTAGCCACTGGACCACCAGGGAAGTCCCAAGAGGAGGGATTATTAACATGTTAAAAGGCAAGAGTCGTCTACCAACTGATGAATGGATAAATAAATAAAATGCACTGCATCCGTATAATGGGATATTATTCTGAATAAAGCACAGATCCATGCTATAACATGGATGAACTTTGAAAACATTATGCTAAATGAAAGAAGCCAGTCACAAAGTCGACCTACTGTATGATTCTGTTTATATAAAAAGTCTGGAACTAACAAATGTATAGAAATAGGAAGTAGATTGGTGGTGGCCTGGGCTGGAGGTAGGGGTGAATTGGGGGAGAAATGGAGAACCACTGCTGATGGGTGTGGGGGTTCTTGTGGGGGTGATGAAATAAATATTCTAAAGTTGATTTTGGTGATGACTGCACAATTGTGTGAATATACTAGAAATCAATGGATTATAAACTTTAAAAGGGTAAATTGTATGGGATGTGAATTATATCTTAGCTAAAGATAGTATGAAGGAAGAAAGGGAATTATTTGAAAAGTTCTGGAACACTGGGGTGAGAAAAGCATTTTCTGCACACTTCCAGTTTCAGCAACTCTCTACCTTGTGCCACTTTGGATTTTGCCGACTTTGGTTCAATTCTATGCCGCGTGTCAGCACCTCCCTCCACCCCGACATAAAATAGCACATGTTTTTCTTTTGTATCTCTTAATTCCTTCAATTTTTAGTTTCATCCATGCTTTCGAATATAATTTTATAGTCAACCACACTAACAATATGCGGCTACCATTTGATAATAAAGCAAAACAAAGCATTATATTGCAAAGAAGACCAGAGGAAGATTTGAAAGTCCTGGATTCTTTGCCCATTACTGACCTAGAAATAGCCATGCTCAAATTACAGGACTCTGTACCTCAGTTATTTACTTCCATTATAAGATTGTGTTACCATTATAATGGTCTTCCCTGATGGATCAGATGGTAAAGAATCCACCTGCATTACAGGAGACCCAGGTTCAATCCCCGGGTCAGGAAGACGCCCTGGAGAAGGGAATGGCTAGCCACTCACTCCAGTATTCTTGCCTGGAGAATTCCACGGACAGAGGAGCCTGGCGGGCTATAGTCCTTGGGGTTGCAAAGAGTCAGACACAATTACAATAATAGCAGGTATACTGATCAGTCTAAGGCTATCCATTTCAAAGAGAAAATGTTATTTTGACAATTGTGGAGGAGAAAAGACTTTCAGTTTCTAAGAATACAGTGTTGTTGAAAATAATGACAGACTTTGTGTGTTAGTTTGTGCATTTGAACCATCACAATTGTATTACCATATTTCGTTTTTAACTCTTCATCTTAGATGTAGTAATCAATATATTGATCATCTGGTAGAAGGAGTGTAAGGATTTGCCATGAAGATCATGGCCAGCAAGATCTTCAGCCCATTGACCACATAATTAGTAAAAGTACATATTCTCGTGTAACAGACCTGACTTTATAGAGTTAGGTGGCTCCTGAGGGAGCCCAGAGCTGCCTCCAACCTGGTAAATATTGAGCACATATCTAACACAACCTGATCTTCCCAGCAGAAGAGTCAGCCTACTTTATGGTCTGCAGTGTGGTCAATGAATCAGTGCTTGCTGAGTGAACTGCACTTAGCCCAGCTGGAGGAGGATCAAGCTTTTAGAGCAATATAGCATACAATAGAGTATAGACAGGAAAGGAATTTGATGAATTGATTTTCACTGGAAAAGTCTAAGAGATGCCTTTACCTAAGATTGCTTAATAGTCCTAAAGATTGAAACTGCTAATAAGTCCCTGCCCATCCCACTGGGGACACTTAATACAAGTCGCTAAGCACTGAGTTGGAGAAGGCAATGGCACCCCATTCCAGTACTCTTGCCCGGAAAATCCCATGGACGGAGGAGCCTGGTAGGCTGCAGTCCATGGGGTCGCTAAGAGTCAGACACGACTGAGTGACTTCACTTTCACTTTTCACTTTCATGCATTGGAAAAGGAAATGGCAACCCACTCCAGTGTTCTTGCCTGGAGAATCCCAGGGACGGCGGAGCCTGGTGGTCTGCCGTCTATGGGGTCACAGAGTCGGACACAACTGAAGCGACTTAGCAGCAGCAGCAGCAAGCACTGAGTAGTCTGAAACAGATGATGCAAAAAGTCATGCTTGGATTTCCTGGAACTGCAGGGGTGATCACTGGTGACATCTCAAATTGCACCAAGGTGATAGAACTTTGGTAGAAAGTTCTATTGGAAGGAAATTGGTAGAATGTATGTAGAAGCTCTTTGCTTTTCTCACATTGGTGCTGTTTTACATAATTTTTATTTTCTGAGTGGCCACATCCAAGCCATTTTAAATAAATGATTAGGCAAATTCTTTGTATAATTTATCCCCTATTACTAGAGCTGGGTTACCCTCTTAAGATTTACAACCAGCTGGTAATTGAAGGGAGGACATCATGACTGAAATGTTCTTCAGCTTCACTAAAGGGCCTCTCCAGCTTGAGATTGTTGGGTAGATGTTCATGGTACACGCTGCGGGGGCTCTGTGGAGTCCGCTTGTCAAATCAACAGAATGTTCATCCACAGGTTTGTGGTCCCCATAGCTTTCCAAGAATTAACTTACTTAGAAAATAATTAGTAATCAGAAAAGACATTTAAACTCAACTCTCTGAAGCATGGAGGCAGATGTACATTACATAAATTGAATTATCGTTATAAATACCTACTTTAGTTACAGACATAATTAGGTTTTCGTGAAAGAAGACATTTATGTAGATTGGGGAGACGTGGGAATGTTTTAATCATTGAAGAATCATTTTTATTGGGGTTGAACTATGGGGTCCTGTCGTCTCCACTTAGAATGATAAGATCTTAATGTTTTAGAAATCTTAATATTTTAGAACTAGAAGGAAGCTGACAGCTGATCTCATTCAGCAGCTGACTGTCCTGGATTCCCAGCTTCTAGAAGCCTGTGAAGTTGGTGGTACGCTTCACAAGTTATTTTCAGGATTTTCATGTGTATGGATGCGCTCATGATATGGCTACAAAATTACGAGTAGGTTTATTTTTTTTCTGACTGGTGTTATATCACCTCGAGATGTAGGACTTACTGTAGGCGCTGTAGCAGTGGAAACTAGGTCTACTCTAGCTCAGGTATGTGTCCTTAGCATCCTAAATAGGTCCTCACACGTGCTCGGAACTTAATAAATACTTGTTGGTCATGTGGTTAGACAAATGGAATGAAGCACTGATCAGGAGTTCTGTTGGCAGTTATATAAACTTGGGTTAATTTTTTAAAGGAGAAACAGATTATTGTTTAATAAATGCAATTTGGTTAGTAAAAATATTTCAAAACAAAATCTCAGTGAGAGTGCATCACTAAATTACATTTTGGATGTGTTCACTGCTTCTAGTAGTTCTGAACCAGGGCCTGGAAAAGCTCATTGGCTTGCTCCAAGCTGAGCAGCAGGCTGGGTGTAGCATCAGGATTAAAACCCAGAGCTGTGTGTCTACATAGTGTCCCCAACCATGAATTATGTTAGCTAAAACTGATCAGGTTTCTTAGTATGTTTCATCTTTATGAACTGAAAATACTATCTGAGATTTAGAAAGCAAACATCTGTGGCTCTAAATAAAACTTACCTCTGTGGTTGCTTCCTTTTACTTTTACGTATGATGCATGGAAACTAAATTGAACATTGTTTGTTTCCATGCAGATGAGGGACTATTGAATTCTGTGGTTTAGGGAATTTGGGAAGGGATGGTTACAGCTGCCTGTGAAAATCTGGTGACAGCTGCGGACCCTGGAGAAAGGCTGCTATGCCCAGACCCATGCAGCGTTACACACTGCGTCGGGGGATTCACAGACCCCGGGTTAAGGACCCTGAGTGAGGGGATCGACTGCCTTTTCTCTCGCCCCTCCCATAGTCTTGGATGTTCTCTTTTGAGCTTTCACATTTACTTCTGCTCAGATCACAATCAAACAGCCCGTAACGGTTCATCATTTAAAACACCCCCAAAGGGACTTTTCATATTGTCCATAGAAAGTGATTATTTGATTTACAACTAACGCGTTTTCATTAAAATATATATAGAAAATGGGGAAAAAACTGCTATAGAAGAAAATTGTTCAGAGGGACAAAAGTGTAAATTACTATGCTATGATGAAGCCATAAGTGGAGTTATTGTAGAATATGCATTTTTGCATGGAAATGGAGCTGTAAAGACTGAGACAGTTTTGCTGCTCTGAAAAAACAACTGTGTAAAATGGTGTGTTTACAGCTCTTCGGGATTAAGTATCAAATGGGATAGTCAAGTTCGGGTTGTCTGAGTGGGTCTGGAACCTCCTTAGCATAGACGGAGGCTGACAGGGAGTTGTCGCGTCCCAGATGGGACAGAACAGTCCTTGCCTTCGGAACCTCTGCAGGACTGGCTCCCAAAAAGCAAAGATAGATATGCCCTTGGCTTTTTAGAGGCATTCCCTCTTACCCCACATTTTTTCTTCTTTACCTGTAAAAATATGTCAATTAGTGGGAAAAGCACAGTGTGTTTAATTGGCAAATGAAGATGTTTAATAAAAGTGAGGCCTCGGAATCCTCAAAGAGGAACTTGATCAGGGAGCCTTGCACCTCTTCTTACCATCTTCACTGGAGATTCAAAGAGACTCGGACAGAGGCAATGGTGCTCTGTTGACCTTGACTGTATTTATCAGAAGCTCATGTAACTTTTGAACTCTGAGTCTCAGACATATGACCCCAAGAGGACTTTTGGCTTTACATTGGCTCTCCCAACACCCAAGAAAATATCCCCATGACTTCTGTAGGTCTTTTTCCCCCATAGCCTCTCTTGATATAGTAAGAGACAATTCAAGAATTAGATTTGAGGAGCTTGAGCTTGTGGAGCCATTTTATCCTCATGTATCTTACCCAGTATTTTGCTCAATGGGTTTTTCCCCCTAATATCCAGTCTTTGTAATTGACTTTGAATCCTTCATAAAGTCTCCTAGTTGGAAAAATAACTCTTTAGAGATGCTATCTCATATATTGATACATTCAGGTGACTTCAGTACTTAGAGTGGTATTTTCACCTTTGCTGTCCAGATGAGTCATAGACTGCTTCCCATTTTAAGTGATGAATTAATTCAGAAGGCCAGTGGCAGCTTAGACCCTTCTCACCCCTACTGAAGACCTTGACACTCTCTGACCTCCCTGGGGAGCCTGGAAGCAGAGCCTCCCTCTTCTGCCTTGGAATTCATACTTAATTTTTAATATTTGTAAAGTCTCCAAATTAAATCACCCTTTTCTTGATACTGAACTTTACTCTCTAGGTTATTTCATCTCTTCTCTTAGCACCTGAACGGCACCACCTTGAATTTAACTCATTCAAGTTTCAGTTCTTCCAGCCGAGGTGTTCTTTCTGTCATTATATTAGTGTCGCTGGCCATGTCCATGCTGTTGATAACAGCCAGAATGTTTTACAGCTATCTGCCACTGAGCACCTTCTCTTCTTCAATAGCAGAACTCTCTGGCTCCATTGACTGAGCATCTCCCAGTCTAATCACTTTTAATCCCTCTGTTTTTCTGCAGCAGCTATTCATTGTGAGTGCTTTAAGTGTTCCATCAAAGAGATTGTGTATTCAAAGAACTTTAAAAAAAAAAAAAGTCAGGTGTTACACAAGCAAGTTCATATATAACTATCATTGAATATAACTATTATCCTCCATAAATAAGGAATGAAGACACATTGAAAGGGGAGAATGATTGTTCATGGGCCTGCCTTTCCCTTTAGCCACAACCATGAAAAAATATAATCCTCATTAAAGGGCCATAAAGTTGTCTGCTGCAGTAATTCAGCACTTTCATGCCTTCTTGCTTTTAGTGCTGTTTTAGTATGTTGACCCTCTGTTCCCTGCAGCTGGGATTTTGTTCGTCTTTGTGGCCTTTGGAAATGAATATTCATAATGAGATAGCAGTGAGACTTCAGGTCCCTTTTAGCGCCCTCAGGGAATTAGTCTTAGCTTCTAGGAAAGCTGAGGAAAAGGTCGTACTATGCCAGCCTCCCATATTGACTCATGTAAAGTTGTGGGGGGGCGGCATATGCTCAGTGTCCGGGAAGTTCATTTCACCAGTAAACTGAGGCCCGGGGTTCCTAATTATGAATTGGACACCCAGGTTGGCATCCAGTCTTTGGATACCCAAGCCATATTCCTCCATAACATCATGCTGACTCCATATTAATTTGCCATTTTCATTCCTGGGCTTCTAACCCACTGAATGCTCACTAACTAATCAGAACTTGACCATGATAGTGAGAGGTTTGTGACATAGCTGCTCCAAGAGGGAAGGGAACTGGAAAAGGGTCTCTGTCAACCATGTGAGCTCTTAGTAGTAAACTCTCACAATATTTGGGGGCATTAATTTCACCCACTACATCGCCTTTTTCCTTCTAAAAATTATCATCATGATTATTAACAACTTTGTGATATCCTTAAATTGATTCACAGAGAGTTTATGGGATACCTGTTACTAATAAATGGTGGTTGTTATGGTAAATAGAGTCCAGAATATAGAAGATAAATGATGGTTCTTCCTTTAAAATTTCTTTTCCTTAATTATACTGTGAGCATCCTATGAAGATTTATAATTATAAGATAACTTTGTTAAAATTCTTGTGATGTATTTTTATTTACTGTAGTTACCCAGGCCTCACCCTTAAAAGTTGTGGGTTAAGTTCTACTTGACTTTCTCCATAGGGAGCTTATTTTAATGTGTCCTACTCCTTTAATTTCTTGATGAAATCAGGTCAGATGAAAGAACAGTTTTGCTTTCCCAAGGTGATGTCACTCGGATCCCAGACTAAACTGGTTTTTTTTTTTCCCTGGAATGCAGATCAGTCAGATTTCTGGCAGTAAAGGGCTCTAGTGGAAAGATGACCAAAGGGCCACCCTTCCTAATCAAGCCTGCCCAGGCGGGTTCCTAGGTTGGCTGAAGGGTAAGCTAGATGGCTTTGCCTATTTTAGGCATGGCATCAGTGTAACATTAGGCTCATGAATTTACTTTTAGTGATCTGTGTCTTTGGTTTTCTTTAGAAGACACCTGACTTTATCTAGATGGACTCCTTCCCCAGTTATGTGCCCGGGAAGCTAATTATTCAGTCGGAGGGTAATGAGAGACCCGGCCATCTGTCTGCCGATTTAATGGAGTGCCAGCACATCCCAAATAAGAAGTAATTGGATTGACAGACACAAAGCCAGTTATTAGACTGTTACTATCTGATTGGAAAAAGCAGGCGGAGAAGAAGCATACAACTGTAGCAAAACTAATCTGTTGATGTCTGCGGTTCCCGGCATGCATAGTCCGCCACCCAGAATTCATGGGCTTTGAAACTCCTGACTGGCTTAGGAGTATTTGGAGTTCTGCCTCAGAATTCATCTCTGTATTCTTATTGCAAATCATTATAAGGCAATCTAATAAAACACAGTTTGCATAAAGATGGGGCCCATTTATAAAACTGTCACTGCAGCCTCTCTATTAATAGAGCCATTTTAAAGATTTATTATGAGCATATGTTACTTCTTACAGGGGGCCAGATTGAGAGCTGCAGGATTGGAACACACGAGAATGTGTTACTGGTGATAATTTAAAAAAAAAAAAAAAAAATTTTTTTTTCAAGTTATTCTGCCCAAGGAATGTCATTAGCCCCATGCTCTTTCCTTACATTCAGGTGTGATCGTTAAACAGTAGTCTTAAAGAGGCATGAAAGAAAGGTGATAAGACCTAGAATACCATGTTGCATAAACACGTTTCTTCTCACAGGTTCCAGTTTTACTGTCTGGCACCATTGAAGGTCAGAGGACATGGGGGATGGGCTCAGTGTGAGAGTAGGGCAGCAGATAAGCTCTGCAGCTTTATTCTTCTCAGAAGGATGGGTTGGGAGGGCTCTGATGGGGTTGGGGAGAAGCGGTAAAAATAGTACTTCCGTTAGTCATTAATGGATTCAGGGATAACTGTCACCTCTTAGAGTTTCTCGTCTTCCATGTTCATGGCTGGAACTAGACCAGAATCCAGCAAGTTTATATTTATTCAGCAAGTGTCTCTAAAGTACCTGCAGCATCTTACGCACTTTCCTAAGTTGTCCACTGAAAACTAATGCATGACCTAAAAGCTGAGAATTATGTTTTATCTGGTAATAGCTTAGTTGGTAAAGAACCACCAGGAGACCCCAGTTAGATTCCTGGGTTGGGAAGATCCCCTAGAGAAGGGATAGGCTACCCACTCCAGTATTCTTGGGCTTCCCTTGTGGCTCAGCTGGTAAAGAATCTGCAGTGTGGGAGACCTGGGTTTGATCCCTGGGTTGGGAAGATCCCCTGGAGAAGGGAAAGACTATACCCACTCCAGTATTCAGGCCTGGAGAATTCCATGGACTATAGTCCATGGGGTTGCTAAGAGTCAGACACAACTGAGTGACTTTCACTTGGTGAATTTGCCAAGGACTTAAGCCCAGGACACAGTCTCTCAGCTCTGAGGGACTGTTCTAAAGAAGTAAGGGAGGAGTCAGGATAGTCAAAATATCCAAAGATTCCTGTTAATTAAAGAAAACCAGACATCTCAGGGCTTCCCTGATGGCTTAGCGGGTAAAGAATTCACCTGCCTTGCAGGAGACACAGGAGATGTGGGTTTGACCCCTGGGGGAACATCCTCTAGAGGAGGAAATGTCAACTCACTCCAGTATTCTTTCCTGGAGAATCCCATGGACATTGGAGCCTGGTGGGCTACAGTGCCTGGGATCACAGAGTCAGACAAGACTGAGTAACTACGCACACACACACAGATATCTGAAGTTAAGAAATTTAGTGCCTTTCTATATATGGGAAGATGCAGTAACTTCAACATCAGTGAAATTATTGCTTTGATGAGCACCTGAGCTGTCTGGGGCTGGTATCATATGCTTTCTCATCCTGAGTCTCCTTAGGGTGCATCATTGTGGGTGGCTGGAGTGGGTCACAGCTAAATCGGAGTGTCCTGTTTCCACCCTGAGTTTCCTCAGGGCTCACTGTCGGGGCTGCTGTAATGTGATGGCCTAATGGCTGCAACATCCTATTATACCTGACACAGCAGGCAACGTTTTTTCCATTCACATAGTTCAACATATACACCTATAAATCAACCTGAGTTCCTGCTCTCCTGGGGCTTACATTGCAGTGAGGCAAATGGAGAATAAACAAATAGGTGAGTAGATATATTGTAGTTCAGTCACTAAGTCATTTCCAACTCTTTATGACTGCATGGACTGCAGCACCCCAGCCTTCTCTGTCCTTAACTATCTTCCAGAGTTTGCTCAAATTCATGTGTGTTGAGTCGGTGATGCTATCTAACCACCTTATCCTCTGCCACCCCCTTCTCCTTTTGCCTTCATTCTTTTCTAGCATCAGGGTCTTTTCCAGTGAGTCAGCTCTTCACATCAGCTGGCCACAGTATTGGAGCTTCAGCATCAATCCATTGAATATTTGGGGTTGATTTCCTTTAGGATTGACTGTCCGTCCTGAAGGGATTGATCTCCTTGCAGTCCAAGGGACTCTCAAGAGTCTTCTATGGTATCCAATTATAATAAGTTCTAACAAAAGAAAAAGAAGATGGAGTTTAAGATGATAGTAGTTAGGAAGCTATTATAGATGTCAGACCTTCCTTGAAATTCTTCAGAAGACGTCATGTTTGCAGAGACCTGGCTGAAGTGTGACTAGAGGAAGAACAGATCAGAGAAGGGGCCCAGCACTTGCCTAGAGTACATATGAAGTACACTGTCCATAGTCACCAGGTGCTGCCAGGCTGCTTGCATGAATAAGGTCTCCGGCGTCTCTTGTCTGCAAGTTAAGAAAGACTGATAATGTATATGAAAGGGTGTTGTGAGCTCTAAATGGTATGCAGACATGGATTTGGTTACGAAGCTCCGGGTAATCTCTAGAAAGCTCTGTTATTGTAAACTGAATCCTTAAATGTTTCAAAGGAAGTCCTATTTATTGAGACTCAGTGATATGCAAATTTTCATGATACAAATACTATATCGTTTATTTGATAGGCACGTTTTCAAATAAAGGAACACATTAATTAACGGTTAGTAGCATTTGTTGTTCAGTTGCTCAGTCATGTCCAACTCTTTGTAACCCCATGGACTGCAGCATGCCAGGCTTCCCTCTCCTTCACCATCTCCCAGAGCTTGCTCAAATTCATGTCCATTGAGTCAGTGATGCCATCCAACCATCTTGTCCTCTATCACCCACTTCTCCTCCTGCCTTCAATCTTTCCCAGCATTAGTTCAGTTCAGTTCAGTCACTCAATCATGTCTGACTTTGCATTCTCATAGACTGCAGCACACCAGACCTCTCTGTCCATCACCAATTCCCGGAGTTTACCAAAACTCATGTCCATTGAGTTGGTGATGCCATCCAAACATCTCATCCTCTGTGTCCCCTTCTCCTGCCTTTCCCAGCATCAGGGTCTTTTCCACTGAGTCAGCTGTTCACATCAGGTGGCCAAAGTACTGGAGTTTCAGCTTCAACATCAGTCCTTCTGATGAACACCCAGGACTGATCTCCTTTAGGATGGACTGGTTGGATCTCCTTGCAGTCCAAGGGACTCTCAAGAGTCTTCTCCAACACCAGAGTTCAGAAGCATCAATTCTTTGGCACTCAGCCTTCTTCACAGTCCAACTCTCACATCCATACATGACCACTCTAAAAACCATAGCCTTGACTAGATGGACCTTTCTTGACAAAGTATGTCTCTGCTTTTTAATATGCTGTTTAAGTTGGTCATAACTTTACTTCCAAGGAGTAAGCATCTTTTTATTTCATGGCTGCAGTCACCATCTGCAGTGATTTTGGAGCCCCCCAAAATAAAGTCTGACACTGTTTCCACTATTTGCCCATCTATTTGCCATGAAGTGACAAGACCGGATGCCATGATCTTAGTTTTCTTAATGTTGAGCTTTAAGCCAACTTTTTCACTCTCCTCTTTCACTTTCATCAAGAGGCTCTTTTGTTGTTTTTCACTTTCTGCCATAAGGCTGATGTGAGGTTATTGCTATTTCTTCTGGCAATCTTGATTCCAGCTTGTACTTCGTGCACCCCAGCTTTTCTCATGATGTACTCTGCATATCAGTTAAATAAGCAGGGTGATAATATACAGCCTTGACGTACTCCTTTCCCTAAATGGAACCAGTCTGTTGTTCCATGTCCAGTTCTAACTGTTGCTTCCTGACCTGCATACAGGTTTCTCAAGAGGCAGGTCAGGTGGTCAGATATTCCCATCTCTTGAAGAATTTTCCACAGTTTATTGTCATCCACACAGTCAAAGACTTTGGCATAGTCAATAAAGCAGAAATAGATGTTTTTCTGGAACTCTGTTGCTTCTTCGAAGATCCAGCGGATGTTGGAAATTTAATCTCAGATTCTTCTGCCTTTTTTAAATCCAGCTTGAACATCTGGAAGTTCACAGTTCACATACTGTTGAAGCCTGGCATGGAGAATTTTGAGCATTACTTTACTAGTATGTGAGATGAGTGCAATTGTGCAGTAGTTTGAGCATTCTTTGGCATTGCCTTTCTTTGGGATTGGAATGAAAACTGACCTTTTCCAGTCCTGTGGCCACTGCTGAGTTTTCCAAATTTGCTGGCATATTGAATGTTGCACTTTCACAGCATCATCTTTTAGGATTTGAAATAGCTCAACTGGAATGCCATCACCTCCACTAGCTTTGTTTGTAGTGATGCTTCCTAAGGCCCACTTGACTTCACATTCCAGGATGTCTGGCTCTAGGTGAGTGATCACGCCATCGTGATTATCTGGGTCGTGAAGATCTTTTTCGTGTGGTTCTGTGTATTCTTGCCACCTCTTCTTAATATCTTCTGCTTCTGTTAGGTCCCTACCATTTCTGTCCTTTATTGTGCCCATCTTTACCTGAAATATTCCCTTGGTATCTCTAATTTTCTTGAAGAGATCTCTAGTCTTTCCTAGTCTATTGTTTTCCTCTATTTCTTTGCATTGATCACTGAGGAAGGCTTTCTTATCTCTCCTTGCTATTCTTTGGAATTCTGCATTAAAATGAATATATCTTTCCTTTTCTCCCTTGCTTTTTGCTTCTCTTCTTTTCACAGCTATTTGTAAAGCCTCCTTAGACAGCCATTTTGCTTTTTTTGCATTTCTTTTTCTTGGGTCTTGATCCCTGTCTCCTGTACAATGTCACGAACCTCCATCCATAATTCATCAAGCACTCTATCAGACGTAGTCCCTTAAATCTGTTTCTCACTTCCACTGTATAATCATAAGGGATTTGATTTAGGTCATACCTGAATGGTCTAGTGGTTTTCCCCAGTTTCTTCAATTTAAGTCAGGGTTTTTCTAATAAGTCAGTTCTTTGCATCAGGTGACCAAAGTATTGGAACTTCAGTTTCAGCATCAATCCTTCCAATGAATATTCAGGACTGATTTCTTTTAGGATTGATTGGTTTGATTTCCTTGCAGTCCAAAGAACTCTCAAGAGAATTCTCCAACACCACAGTTGAAAAGTATCAATTCTTCGATACTCAGCCTTTTTTATGGTCCAACTACCTTGTAATGAGTGCTACTCTATTTCAGGAGCTTTCCTTGTATATATTATATGGTGAATATAGGGCATTCTTCCAATGCGTACATCACTGACAACTTTACATTAACCCTCCAAGGGAGGTATTGTTTCCCTGTTGTGTAGATCAGGAGTCTGAGGGGTGGGGGCGAGTCAAGGAAGTCCTCTGGTTAAATATCTGGAGATGTGAGATTTCAACCGAGGTGTGTCTGACCCCAAACCTTGTGTATGATGTTGTCCAAAAGGTCATCCCGTGGAGTTCTTAACATGAGTGGCACATTGTGTTAGGAACCATGAGACATAGAGAAAAAAACTACAAGCACAGTCGCTGTACTCAGAGAAATGAAAATATAGCTGGGAAGAGATGATTACATTAGAAACACCCACAGACAGTGAACGATGAGATATAAACACATAATTGCGTTCCGTGGTCTGTGAAAGCTAGGGAAAAGAGGGAGATGAATGCAGGCTGGAGACAGTAGGCCTGAAGCTAAGCTTTTAAAAGACGGGTAGGATTTAGGTAGGCTGTATGATGGAGTTTCAGTCATATATGAGCATTAGCAGCTACTCTTGCCCTTAAGGGGAAAATCAGATATCATGATTATCTGTGGAAATCACTTAGCAACTTAGAAATTAACTACCATTTCTTAACATGGTAAATACAATACAATTAGGTTTTTCTCCAGGGTTTTTCTTTTTCCTTTTTGGTTAAGCTCTAAGAGAAGTATTTCCCTTATGAATGATAGGCATTCTAGTGCATTCAAAATATATATTTTAAAATACCAGGTTACAGAGTCACAGTGGCTAGATGCTGATACCAAAGAAAAGATAGCCAGGACCTGGGTCTGATCAAAAGACCTGGATTTGAGTCTCCCTATTTGCATACCCTGGGAGCTATTCTGACGAAGTAGAATGGCAGTTTGAATACCTGGTAGTATTTACACTGCCCTCTTAGCCCGTGTATTGTTGATTTCATTTATACTGAATATGTTTGTTCTGAAAGTCACTGAAATGAATTGTGCTCTGAATGAATGGAAAGGCGTAAGTGAAAAGTCTTATGAGATAATGAGCATCCTGCAGAAATGTGGGAGCATAATAATTGGGCCAGGAAAGAGTGTTTTCAGAAGAGCCCTGAAACCCAGAGAGAGAATTTTGGATTAATGTAATGGAAGTTGAAGCCATAGAAGGTTTTTGAGAAATGGACTATCACTGTGAAAGGGATCTTCAGCGTAGATTAATCAGGTTGGTGGAGCTTAGGGTGGATAGTGAAGTAGACTTGGGAAAGACTGGTCCAGAGACAGTTTGTCAGAGTCTATGAGAAGAGGGATGGACCAGAATGTTAGACCAGTCATAGAGATGGGACTTGTTTGGAGAGAACTTTGTTGCCTTTTTACCTTACTTGATCTCCTTAAGGGGAATGATGTACATTCAAAGGAGTAGGTTAAATACAAGTAAATTACTGAAGCATCTGGCTGTAGCTTTTTGGAATGTACATCCATCTATCCATCCTACATTCTTTCCTCCCTTTCTAAATTTATACTTAAGAGTCAATCACATTTCCCCAGGTAACAGTCCCAGCGTAGCACTATGTTGGAGGCATAAAAACAGGTAATGAATATGAAAGTGACTCCCATTGTAAAAGCAAATTTGAAACATCATGGTTATTATTATTTAGTTTTCATCCCTTTTGACTTCTCTTAAACTCATGTTTAGAATAGGTGGGTAGATACATGTATTGCTTTGTACATTTGAAAATAAATACATCCTTCAGTGATCTAGTTTCTTCTTATTCTGATTCCTCCTGCATTTTTATGACAGTACCTTCTACTAGAAAATTAGTTCATCAAGGAAAAAGGAAGACTTCCTTTTCTTCAAGACCTAAAATGATCACTTTGCTTCCCTCTCTAATGCTCTGAATGGAAGAGGCACAGCAAAAATGTTTGCTGTTTCAATAACATCTCTTTTATTTTCCTCATAATAATAAAGAATAGTCATATTAAGTTACATTCCTACAATAAATTTTCAGTCCTCTGATAGGGTTTTCTTTTGTTTCAGAAATTCAAATAGTTTAGAAACAGTAGTCAAAAACAAGTTCATTGAGTTCGAGTTCAACATTTCATGGACATCTCCTGATCATCGCTTTATGGTTTAGTCATTGACATCCAATCAGACTACCCGCCCCAGTGTGGAGACCTAACAGGCAGGCATCCTCTATTCTCCAGTAAAAACGCTACAAAATATTGGGTTTGCTCTGGAAAAACACAAACTAACTTTTTGGTCAACTCAGTATTACTACAAAGTCAAGCATGCAGTTTCTCAAGTCAGAGAAAGATATATAAAAATTTAAAGATTATCTCATCCTTTCCTTCCTTTACAGTGTTGTAACTTGCATACATTACCTTCTGGAATAGAGTGGTTCAGCCTTGTAGTCAGAGTTGATCAAGCTTAGCTTTTCTTCAGATGAAAAAAAGAATTGTTATTTGACAACTGGCCAAAAGCCATGACCTGCATGGCAGACGCCCATTGAATACTTGAATGTAGTGAGGGCAGATGGTGAAGGCATGGCGTGTGTGGCCGGGGTGACTCGAGAGCTTGAAGGTGACTCTCTTTCTCCTTGTTGTTGCTTTCTTAACAATGCTATTTATTCCTGTGCTAATTTCCAAGGTGAGCAACGCGATGAGAAACGTGCACCCCACTCCACTATTCTTGCCTGGAAAATCCCACGGATGGAGGAGCCTGGCGGGCTTACAGTCCCTGGGGTCCTAAAAAGTCAGACACAGCTGAGCACTTCATTTTCACTCTTGGCTGTGAGATATTATTTGCTAGCATCCCCTCATGCTTATGTTCTCTTGTTGTTTGGTTATGTCATATTTGCTCTTTATGAATAATCAATAGGCACACTCCCTCGCCTTAAACCACTGCCTAACCAGCTAATAAGAGGCACAATTTGTCTTAGCAGCAATGTTGTTTGTAATTTCTGAATACTTCCTAAAGGACGAACAATGAATTAATTAGAGCTTGAACAAATGAAGTTAGATCTAATTGTCATGGGTAGAGAAGATATAAGCATAGACTGGTCATAAACAGCAAATGGCCCACTGCAAATGAATATGCATTTTCCTCACATATGCTCAGTTAATCACAGACCTAAGTTGGCTGGCTTGTATCAGTGTCATTTTCAGAGACGGCTTCATACGCCAGTTTATGCAGGAAGTTTTACAGTGAGCTTCTAGTGAACTGTACTGTACTAGGCATGGAGGGGAATGCAGTGACAGAGCTGACCAACATCCTGCATTAAGGACCCTAGAGTCATGTAGGTGGGTGAGACATATAAACACATTACGAAGTGCTATGCCGTGAGTCATATCAGCCTGTCTGGAGAGCATTCTTAAATTCTCTATTCTCTGGATCAATGGCTTGCAAACAGAACAGTGAAGTATGTGTATTTTACACCCTGATCTGGTATACTCCTACTATGTGTGTGTGGAAAAAAAAAAAAAAATGAATAAATAAATATGCACATATACATGTACCTGGGCTTCCCTGGTAGCTCAGTCAGTAAACTGAATCCACCTGCAATGCAGTAGATGTGGGTTTCATCACAGGGTCGGCAAGACCCCCTGGAGAAAGAAATGGCCACCCACTCCAGTATTTTTGCCTGGGAAATCCCACGGACAGAGAAGCCTTCTATGGTTCTCGAGTCAGACACAACTTAGCAACTAAACCACCAGCACCATAGATATATCTATAAGGTAAAGATTATACAAATCAATATTTACCATTAATGTATGTAATCAGTTCAGTTTAGTCACTCAGTCATGTCTGACTCTTTGCAACCACATGGATTGTAGCACGCCAGGCCTCTGTTCATCACCAACTCCCGGAGTTTACTCAGACTCATATCCATTGAGTCGGTGATGCCATCCAACCATCTGATCCTCCATTGTCCCCTTCTCCTCCCGCCATCAGTCTTTCCCAGAATCAGGGTCTTTTCCGAGTCAGTTCTTCGTATCAGGTGGCCAAAGTATTAGAGATTCAACCTCAACATCAGTCCTTCCAATGAATATTAGGGACTGATTTCCTTCAGGATGGAATGGTTAGATCTCCCTTTAGTCCAAGGGACTCTCAAGAGTCTTCTCCAACACCACAGTTCAAAAGCACCAATTCTTCGGCACTCAGCTTTTTATAGTCCAACTCTCACATCCATACATGACGAGTGGAAAAACCATAGTTTTGACTAGACGAACCTTTGTCGGCAAAGTAATGTGTCTCCTTTTTAATATGCTGTCTAGGTTGGTCATAACTTTTCTTCCAAGGAGCAATCGTCTTTGAATTTCATGGCTGCAGTCACCAGCTGCAGTGATTTTGGAGCCACAAAAAATAGTCTCTCACCGTTCCCACTGTTTCCCCATCTATTTGCCATGAAGTGATGGGACCAGATGCCATGATCTTCGTTTTCTGAATGTTGAGTTTTAAACCAACTTTTTCACTCTCTTCTTTCACTTTCATCAAGAGACTCTTTAGTACCTCTTTGCTTTCTGCAATAAGGGTGGTGTCATCTGCATATCTGAGGTTATTGATATTTCTCCCGGCAATCTTGATTCCAGCTTGTGTTTCTTCCAGTCCAGCGTTTCTCATGATGTACTCTGCATAGAAGTTAAATGGTCAGGCTGACAATATACAGCCTAGAGTACTCCTTTTCCTATTTGGAACCAGTCTGTTGTTCCATGTCCAGTTCTAACTGTTGCTTCCTGACCTGCATACAGGTTTCTCAAGAGGCAGGTCAGGTGGTCAGCTATTCCCGTCTCTTGAAGAATTTTCCACAGTTTATTGTCATCCACACAGTCAAAGACTTTGGCACAGTCAGTAAAGCAGAAATAGATGTTTTTCTGGAACTCTCTTGCTTCTTCGATGATCCAGCAGATGTTGACAATTTGATCTCAGGTTCCTCTGCCTTTTCTAAAACCAGCTTGAACATCTGGAAGTTCACGGTTCACATACTGTTGAAGCCTGGCTTGGAGAATTTTAAACATTATTTTACTAGCGTGTGAGATGAGTACAATTGTGTGGTAGTTTGAGCATTCTTTCGCATTGCCATTCTTTGGGACTGGAATGAAAACTGACCTTTTCCAGTCCTGTGGCCACTGCTAAGTTTTCCAAATTTGCTGGCATAGTTGAGTGCAGCACTTTCACAGCATCATCTTTTAGGATTTGAAATAGCTCAACTGGAATTCCATCACCTCCACTAGCTTTGTTCGTAGGGATGCTTCCTAAGGCTCACTTGACTTCACATTCCAGGATGTCTGGCTCTAGGTGAGTGATCACATCATTATGATTATCTAGGTCATGAAGATCTTTTTTGTATAGTTCTTCTGTGTATTCTTGCCACCTCTTCTTAATATCTTCTCCTTCTGTTAGGTCCATACCATTTCTGTCCTTTATTGAGCCCATCTTTGCATGAAATGTTCCCTTGGTATCTCTAGTTTTCTTGAAGAGATCTCTAGTCTTTCCCATTCTATTGTTTTCCTCTATTTCTTTGCATTGATCACTGAGAAAGGCTTTCTTATCTCTGCTTGCTATTTTTTGGAATTCCACATAAAAATGAATATATCTTTCCTTGTCTCCTTTGCTTATCCCTTCTCTTCCTTTCACAGGTATTTGTAAGTCCTCCTCATTCAGCGATTTGGCTTTTTTTTACATTTCTTTTCCATGGGGATGTTCTTGATCCCTGTCTCCTGTACAAGTGTCACAAACCTCCATCCATAGTTCATCAAGCACTCTGTCTATCAGATCGATTCCCTTAAGTCAATTTCTCACTTCCACTGTATAATCATAAGGGATTTGATTTAGGTTATACCTGAACAGTCTAGTCGTTTTCCTTACTTTTTTCAATTTACGTCTGAATTTGGCAATAAGGAGTTCATGATCTGAGCCACAGTCAGCTCCTGGTCTTTTTTTGCTGACTGTATAGAGCTTCTCCATCTTTGGCTGCAAAAAATATAATCAATCTGATTTCAGTATTGAGCATCTGGTGATGTCCATGTGTAGAGTTTTCTCTTGTGTTGTTGGAAGAGGGTGTTTGCTATGACCAGTGTGTTCTCTTGGAGAAACTCTATTAACCTTTGCCCTGCTTCATTTTGTACCCCAAGGCCAAATTTGCCTATTACTCCAGGTGTTTCTTGACTTCCTACTTTTGCATTCTAGTCTCCTATAATGAAAAGGACATCTTTTTTAGGTGTTAGTTCTAGAAGGTCTTGTAGGTCTTAATAGAACTGTTCAACTTTAGCTCTTCAGCATTACTGTTTGGGGCGTAGGCTTGGATTACTGTAATATTGAATGGCTTGCCTTGGAAACGAACAGAGATCGTTCTGTCGTTTTTGAGATTGCATCCAAGTACTGCATTTTGGACTCTTTTGTTGACCATGATGGCTACTCCATTTCTTCTAAGGGATTCCTGCCCACAGTAGTAGATAAAATGGTCATCTGAGTTAAATTCACCCATTCCAGTCCATTTTAGTTTGCTGATTCCTAGAATGTCGGTGTTCACTCTTACCGTCTCTCCTGTTTGACCACTTCCAATTTGCCTTGATTCATGGACCTAACATTCCAGGTTCCTAAGCAATATTGCTCTTACAGCACCGGACTTTGCTTCTTGTTGTTTTTGCTTTGGCTCCGTCTCTTCATTCTTTCTGGAGTTATTTCTCCACTGATCTCCAGTAGCATATTGGGCACCTACCGACCTGGAGAGTTCATCTTTCAGTGTCCTATCTTTTTGCCTTTTCATACTGTTCATGGGGTTCTCAAGGCATAAATACTAAAGTGGTTTGCCATTCCCTTCTCCAGTGGACCACATTTTGTCAGAACTCTCCAGTATGACCCGTCTGTGTTGGGTGGCCCTACATGGCATGGCTCATAGTTTCCTTGAGTTAGACAAGGCTGTGGTCCATGTGATTAGATTGGTTAGTTTTCTGTGATTGTGGTTTTCAGTCTGTCTGCCCATTGATGGTGAAGGATAAGAGGCTTACTGAAGCTTCCTGATGTGAGAGACTGACTAAGGGTACACTCTGATATTTTCTATCCTATTCAGCCCACCCTCCTCCCCCCTACTCTGTCTCTATCAGTGCTGATTGCAAACCTTTCGTTTTGTTTCATGACCCCTCATATGGTTTGGATTCAGCATTGCTTCAACCCAAGCTCTTTTAAGAACAGATTCTTTTTTTTTTTTTCAACCTGGATCCTCAGCAGTAAGCATGTGGAGTCCTAACCACTGGACCAATAGGAAATTCCCAAGAGCAGGTTCTGTGTTTTGTATGTTTTGTCCATTTTTCATCCTTGTCACCTATTGGAGTATGTGGTATAGTAAGCACACTGACTGTTTGCTGAATGAGTGAAGAAATTTTTGATCGATCCTTGACAGATAGTACAGATATATTCCCTATAATCCTGACTGACAGAAATAAAAAAAAAAATTACGTGTCTTATTGTGTCCCCTCCTTGTGATACATATAACAGGACTATGATCTAAATATTGGGAAACAATCCATGTAGACCAAGTGGAAGCAAAGCATCTACCACCCTCAACTTTTAATACATTTTACTTCATTAATGCTCTCTCTTTATTCAGTATGCTCTTGAGGATTTTTTTTTTTTTCTGAAACCATGTATTAAGGAATGAAATCTACCTTCAATTATTTATGGTTTAAATTAATACAAATAAGACTTTCTGGCTTGCTGTGCTGATACTCATTAATAAATATTTTACTGGGTATTAGGAAGATTCAGATTGACTAAATGAGGTTCTTTTTCAGTATAAACAAAAGCCCTTGTGTGTATGTGTGTATGTTTTTTTTCTTTCCACAACTGTGCCTGCCCGATTCTTCCGTCTGGCTTTCATTAAGGCAAATGAACGTTAGATGGGTGCAACCTCAGAACGATAGGTCTTTGGGGAACTGGAGTCAGCGGGGGCTCCGCTGTGAAATAATCCCCTCGTTAAACCAAATTTAATCTCATTAGCAGGGTAATTGTGCTGTTAGGAGAAATGGCCAAACAGGTTAAAGAGAAACCCACATAGTCTAGTTATTCTTTCATTTTTGTCATTGAAAAATGGAACGCTGAACCGAGAGGCAAAAGATGCAGATTTTGTGTTTGGCCTAACTATGTGATCGAGTCTTAAAAAATTCGAGGTCTCTTGCAGCTCCACGGGCCTGCGTATGACACTGGTATTATGTCACAACACTACCTGGAATCCTTTCCTATAGAAGCACACCAGTAGCCCAGGTTCCTGTCATGTCTGTCCTTTTTATACACGCATTTTGCCCACTCACTTTTCCAACCAAGTTGTATGTATTTGACTTTGCCAGTGTTTTTAAAACTATCAAAATATCCCAAACTTAGTTGTGAAAAATATGCCTTTCCATCTTTGGAAATGAGCGCATGGGGAAATTTTCTAAAATCATTGAATCTGTGACCATTTATTTTGCTTTCTTCTGAATTTCCATGCATATGGGCTTTGCCATTTTTAGGACAGGATATAGAAGAAAGAATAGTGAATAAATGAAGAGCCGGATCGAAGTATAAGGCAGAGTCTTAAAACTTGATAGCAGGGTGACTTTCAGTAAATTACGTAACTTGTCTACAGTTCCTTCATTTGTAAACTGCAGTTCCTTCCTTTGTAAAACGGAAATAATTATCACTATCAAAACATCCTCCAAAGCAGAGTGAGGTTCAAGTATGTGGAAGTCCTTTGCAAGTGCTAACAAGCACTGTGGTTGTGAGAGATCATCCTGTAGCCACTGGCCTTATGACCTGGCATCCCTTGCTCCTGGGTCATGGCCTATCCATGGTCAGTAAATGTTAACTTTAATGAATGAACAAATTAGATATTAGGGAGGTTCACTGCCAGGTTTCACATTATTGATTTCACCTGAATGATGATTGCTAAGAATTTGTCAAAAATAGAGTTGCATACTTTTTTAAGAGAGAAAACACAACAAATCTCTCCTGTCCAGTTCAGTTCAGTCTCTCAGTCATGTCTGACTCTTTGTGACCCCATGAATTGCAGCACACCAGGCCTCCCTGTCCATCACCAACTCCCGGAGTTCACTCAGATTCATGTCCATTGAGTCAGTGATGCCATCCAGCCATCTCATCCTCTGTCGTCCCCTTCTCCTCCTGCCCCCAATCCCTCCCAGCATCAGAGTCTTTTCCAGTGAGCCAGCTCTTAGCATGAGGTGGCCAAAGTGCTGGAGTTTCAGCTTTAGCATCATTCTGTCCAAAGAACACCCAAGGCTGATCTTTAGAATGGACTGGTTGGATCTCCTCGCAGTCCAGGGGACTCTCAAGAGTCTTCCTGTCCAAAAGGAGCTTATTACAGAGCCACTGAAGCAAAATGTGCACGTGGGGAATGATATTAAAAAATACTTCAAGGTGTTGGTAATTCTGAATGCACATAAGTAACAGTCTGAATACATAAATGATAAATGTAGAACTAAGTGTTGTGTCTGTGGCTGTGATTTTGTATTGTTAACCTCATAGCAGTCGTCAGTTGTTGTGCACAGTTGGCCCTCCATACGATGGTCAGCACAGAAGACTGACTGCACTATGCTGTTGTATTTAAAGGATTTGAGCATCCGTGGATTTGGTATCTATAAGGAGTCCTGGAACCTAGTATTCGCTAATACCAATAATATTAGGGTATTAATATTATATATAATATATATAATAATTTTCAAAATGATAGTATTAGGTTGCTGCTGCTGCTGCGGCTAAGTTGCTTCAGTCGTGTCCGACTCTGTGTGACTCCATAGATGGCAGCCCACCAGGCTCCGCCATCCCTGGGATTCTCCAGGCAAGAACACTGGAGTGGGTTGCCATTGCCTTCTCCAATGCATGAAAGTGAAAAGTGAAAGTGAAGTCACTCAGTCGTGTCTGACTCTTTGCGAACCCATGGACTGCAGCCCACCAGGCTCCTCCGACCATGGGATTTTCCAGGCAAGAGTACTGGAGTGGGTTGCCATTGCCTTCTCCAGTATTAGGTTATATATATTATGCATATAATTACATATAATATAGGTAATGTTACATATAATAATTACATATAATATATAATAACCTAATGCATATAATATATATAACCTAATACTATATATTATGCATAAAATATATATAACCTAATACTATATATTATATAATATATATAACCTAATATATAGTATTAGGTTATATATATTATATACATAATATGTATGTGTAATTTCTCAGAGGAAATTTACAGCCAGTCTGATGAGTTAGATATTTTTTTAAAAAGTTAAATACAAAACAAAGTAGGTTTTTGAAATGAATTTTTCCAGTAAGATGTATTTCATGTTTGTGCAATGGTAAATCATATTTTCATTACATTTTTCCATTGCTTTGAAAACAGGAAACATTTCTCAGATGAAATCAGGGCTTACATTGGCTTTTTTAAAAAATAATGTTCAAACTACTTCTATAGGCTTTTTCTGTTTCTCGCATATTCAGTAGCAATAACCAGACCAAACGTGTAACTCACTGAACCGAGTAACCTTACTGTCGACCCTGACTGTTGGACTGGTCTTTTATCTGCTCTGTGTTTTAGGTATTTGTCATCAGTATAATCTCAAAGAGTATCCATTCTGTGGGAACTGATAGTATTGTAATCGAAATTCTTCTCTAGAGTCTCGTTTTTTCTTCAGAAACATGTATATTCCATCATTTTAATGTTTCTTCGATTGATAAATATTAACCTACAAGTTAATCTGCAGACAAGAGGCTTTCTTTTTTTCTGTATTATTTTTACATACAAATGTAATAATCTATGCTGCTCTGGATCTCAAGATTTTTGAGCAGAATTTAAAATTCTGATTTAGCCTTACAGAGGATATGAAAACCTGAATAAAGGAAATGGTAGGAATATAACGTGTCTAATTCCTCCAATAAGTAGACCTATTTATGAAACTATAAAGAAGAAAATGAGTGAGGCCTCTGGAAGGAAAGGAGGACAATAATAGCAGAATGCCAGCTAAGATGGCTTAAAAACATTTAGCTTAGTTCATATTCAATATTAAGTTGATACTACTCCAGCCCTTTTTATCATGTTAAAACCCTAAGAGTGTGATATGACTCTCAATGGCCAAAAGCAAGGCTCTCGAAAGCACAAAATCTCTTCTAAGTAGTAAAGAACTCTTTTGGAGGTAAATCTGAGGAGAACTTTGAACCATTATAGAAAATAACTTTGTGAACATGTGTAAGATAATTATAGATATTGGTCTGGAAAAGTATGGAGATGGGAGCAGGGGTTGGAACCAGCAGTGTTTATGAGAAGACGAGCATGGCCTAATTGAAACAATCAAATATGTGAGTAAAGGAGATAAAAGCAAAAAAGTTTAGGCAAGCAATGTCTGTGACTCTCACATATCAGATTTGTCAGCTAAGGGATCACTCGCTGTTTTCCAGGTACTTTTTCTTGGAGCACTTTGCATTCAGGTTGGCAGTTGATCAAGTGATGATAAACCTAAGAGCAGGATATGAAATAATAATAAGCTAAGTTCAGAAACAAGGTTAGCTGCCAAATAGGCTCATTAGAGATAATTCAAACTGAGTTTTCCAAAGCATTCATTTATTAAATATAATCAAATCCATCCTTATTGAAGAACAGTGAAGGTGAGAACCAAGTGGCCAGACCATGTCTTCCAGCAAATATATATTGTAATTTTATCCCAGCAGGCTCGCAGTTCGTGTTTTGACACATGACATACACCAAGCTCTGACTTTTATCATTGATGGCAAAGTAGTATTCAGTTTAGGCCAGAGTCGGTAAATTTCACATTACCAGGAATGTGATCAGGATTTGATTTGTTAATGGTGTGCCTAAAAAGGCCTCATATGGATAGATTTCACATAATGCATCATTTAACTTCACAGCCTTTTCTTTTTTCTTTCACTATCTCCGTTCTGTCTTTCACCTTGTTTAGCCAGCCATATTTATACCTTAAAACATAGCCTTACAGTAGCCTATGCATTGTAACCCTTCAGAAAAGCACTGGCCTTTTAGACAAGCCTAACCAACTTGTGATAGAAACATAATATTATCATTTCTTAAAACATTTATTGACAGTGTCCACTGTACTTGACATAGTGTTATGTGCTTTGAGTGTGATTGGAAATGTGCAAAGCACAGTTGCAGCTCTAAAGGAGCTCGATTCTGATAGGAGAGAAAAGCGCCTAGGGAGAAGAATGACTAATGCTATCTGATGAAGTAAAATAATTCAAATTAATAAACTGGCTTAAAGAGATCAGGGAAAACCATGAGTGAGTGAGCTTTGAATGAGTCCTTGAGGGGAGATTATAGTGAAAATGACAGTTTTTCAAATATCCACTGTAGCTTACTTGTCACAATATAGAACATGCCTAGATGAGCTAGAAAAAGACCACATGGACACCATGAAAAAAAAAAGTTTTGTTTTGTTTTTTAATGTAGAGAATACATAGAAAACAAAATTTGATGAGTAAAAGTTGAAATATGTTACTTGTTTCTTAATTTCCTATTAAGTGCTACTATCTTCAAGAAGCAAGACACCTCCCGTCACCTCAAGATGTTTACAAAGTAGGAGGGAATACAGGCACCTCAACAGGAATATTCTTCGGACCTGGGGTGCTATGGGCGGGGGGCGCAAAGTGAAAAGCTTTCAACTGGACTCGAGGGACAGGCGTCCTGGAGAAAGTATTTCTAAGCTAGATGCTGTTGGGCAAATGACATTTGAAACAAGAGGTGTGGGCAAAGTGTTCAGGCAAATAGACCACCGTGGGCAAGACCTGGAAGTAGGAAAGAAAGCAGGGCTAGTTCATGAAAATGCAAGCAGTTATAGTCTGTGCTTTAGTGAAATTAATATAGCAGCTGTATGTTAGATATTAATGCATTGAAGGAAGAAGAGATGAAAGATGGAAAAACCAGTTAGGCGATTGTTGTGGGAAAGCCTGGGAAATAAATTACCTTTATTAAGTTCCACCTATTCATCTATGTCATCTAATTGAATGAAAGGCTAAAGGATGCTGCCAGGTGTTATAAATGGAGATGCGGGGAAGTTTTCCCAGGGTATGGCATGGAACTGTTGAGGTGGTACCATTCATAGCGTGTGCTATGGTCATGGCAGTCCCTGGGCAGGGTGATTTCACTGTGAATGCTTTAGCCCCTAGAACAGTCCATGACCTCAGGTAGATACTCCATAGATACTTCTTAAATAAATGAAGGAATAAACAAGTGAATCAAGAGACAATGTAAAGAAAATGTCTCTAAGTCTGGAAGTGTCTTGCATGAGTAACGATGCTGAAAACAGAAGGAAGTGAAAGATAAATAAGTTTGAGACTGGGTGACTGAAAGGGAATGGTGCAAAAATAGAGAACGCAGAAGGAGAGGATTGAAATCACTAGAGGGTGGCTCTGAGATTCCATTTTGGACGTCGTTTGAGTTATCAAGAAGATATCCAGAGAAAGTATCTAACAGGTGATTTAAAAGGCAGCTTAGGAGCTTGGGTAAAGAAGTAAGGAGTAGAAATCAGATTTACTACATTTCAAGAGAAATAATTTATTGTTTTCTAATATTTGTATTTAGCAATATTAAGGTCCTCTCAATCCACACAAAGTTCGACTACATCAGTACACATGCTGGGGTTCTCAAAATGAAATCGTTGATTGTGTTCCCCTCAGCAGCCCTCCTCAAGAGATCTAACCTCAGGAAGGCATAAAGGAAGCAAATCGTGGCAATTGCTTAAAGCAGTGCTGCCATGTCATTAGCACAATATAACTCTCAGCTATTAATGTTACTGTTATTTTTTCATTTGCTCAGTTTCATCATTTATAAAATACAGATATTAATGGAGCAGATTTCAGGGAGTTATTGTGAAAACGGCAGGAAAAAAGTCTATATAAAGCTCTTCAGTCGGAACATGGTAAGACCTTCCCAGGTGGTGCCAGTGATACAGAACCTGCCTGCCAATGCAGGACACAAAAGAGATGCAGGTTCAATCCCTGGGTTGGGAAAATCCCCTGAAGGAGGGCATGGCAACCCACTCCAGTATTCTTGCCTGGAGAATCCCATGGACGGAAGAGCTCAGTAGATGTAAGCAGTTATTAGCACTGCTCCTGCTCACATAGCAATGGTAGATTTGCCAGATTGCTCTGGAACACTTGAAATATATTTAATATATTATACATAAGTTTCCAGGTGATATGATAGACATTTTATAAGTTGAGATTCTTTTTCTTGAAAAATTTTCTGACATCCTTATCTTCTATTAAAAAGATGCAAAGGAGAGGTGATTTTACAATTAAATGAAAAGGATAAAAACAATTCCAGGCCTGTTGGAAGAAGCAGGACTATCATTTTGTCTTGAGTTTTATATCAAGTCCTTATTTACATGATTTTTTTTTTTTTTTTGGTTAAAAAAAAAGGACCACTTGATATTAAGAGTTAGCATTGGAGTTATTTCAGTTTCCAAATTACATGCTTAAAAAATTTAAACAGCTGTCATTATAAAGAGGCTTACTTCATTTTACCTAAAGTGCTTCTCAGTCTGGAGGGAACACTTAAGTATAGTCACAAATCACTTGCTATCACAAGTGTAAGGTTTTTTTTTTTAAGTTAAATTTGTTTACAAGCCTGCAGAGCTCAAATTGTGTAGATAATTTTCTTTTCTACCTTTAGTTAATGATTTCTGCCTCTTTTCTCCTCCAGTCCTAGGCATGAATTTCACTCGTTACAAAGAGAGCACCCAAATCCCTTTTTATTTCATTAGTTCAGTAAATTGTCTCCTAGGGGTTTAGACTGAGGACATGATTGGGCTTTGCAAGGATGAGCTTGTTTTGCACTTTCAGCCAGAAAATCTTTCTATACAGAAGTCACAGAAAGTAGTTACACTCAGCGTGAACAATTACAGGCTGTTGGGGGAGCCTCTTCCTGATGTGCTGGTGACTTACTCCTATGAATTAAGAGGCAAATGTGCTCCAAAGTGCATTAACCTTTATGGATTTTTTCTTCGGTTTTCATGTTCCCCTGATTTATGGTCTTAAATATGCCTGTTGCAGCTGTTTCTGAACGAGTCCCTTGTAAATCATTTCTAAATGATCTTTTCCAAGTGAGATAATCCAAGTCAGTTGAATATATCCCCAGTCAATTCCTCTGAGGCTTCTTTCCTTCTTTGCCCAAGTTATTTCCAGTTTGCTCCATGGCTTAAATGTCATGTGTGTATGTGTGCTGAGTTGCTCCAGTCGTGTCTGACTCTTAGCGACCCCACGGACTGTAGCCTGCCACGCTCCTCTGTCCATGGGATTTCTGAGGCAAGAGGACTGGAGTGGGTTGCCATTCCCTTTTCCAGGTGATCTTCCTGACCCAGGCATCAAACCTGCATCTGCTGCCTTGCAGGTGGATTCTGTACCCACTGAGTCACTTGGTACCAGTCAAGCATGGCAGGAATTTTGAGTGTGTTCTGTATATTCATAAAAGCCCACTGTTCCCCTTAGAGTGATGTGCAGGAAGTGTCATGAGCACATAGTTCCCTGTTATTAGTGATGTTTGGCATCCTTTCGCGTGGGCCCATGTTTCTCCAGAAGAGTTCTGCATTGAGCAAGCAGTGTTCCTTCTGGGTATGAAGATGGTCTTGGATTTGAGGGAAAATGTGAGTTTTTTTGTCTCCTCATAACTAATGTGTCATTCTGGCTATAGGGTGGCTGTTACTGCTATTGTTTGCATTCTTTCCATAAAATGAAAACACAAAATCAGTTTCAGAAAATTCAGAAAATTTAGAATTCTGGCTTTTAAAGCACAAAATTATTTATTCATGTCTCTGTCATAAACAGTGCTTCACTGCTTATTGCTAATCAAGTTTTAATGTAGATATTTATAAATACCTGTATCCTGTGACATTATTAAATGTACATACATTAAACGTGATGGTGAGCATGGTGACATGGGGATTTACCTCTGAATATGCTTGATGACATAAGCAGATTTTCTGCAGGCCTGTAAATGTCTCATAACTTTTCACATAGAAAGCTTGAACTTAAGGAAGGGAAAGAGATGGTTCAGATTTTTTAAACTGTCTTTAAAGCCATTGTGCAATAGAAGAGATTCAGAGCTTCTTGATGGAGGTAAGCATGTTACATCTCTGCAGAGTGGCAAGACTGGATTAGAAGTTACTTTGGCAGAAATGGTATGTTGCAAGATCCTGCAGAATGCAAGAGGTCAGAGGAATAAATCACATGTAACTACTGGTTCTAATACATAAGATCAGGAGGAAAATCCCAAGCTTTTCAGATAAATATTGTGTGTACATAATGCAGCCCAAACTACCAACACATGTGTGTAATAATATGACAAATCCAGGAATAATAAAAGTGAAAAGAATTAAAATGTTTTATGTTGTATGATATACATTATATACAGATGTATGTATTACAAACAGAATTAGCAGTAAACAGTGACATATTGTTTGTGAGAGAGCCATGAATGAATTCCTTGTAGTCCAAAAGCCAAAATTCTTAATTTGAATTTTCTGAAGTGTATACTTTTGATTTGTATTTTAGTTCTCTGGAAAGATGTTATTTCCCCATGACTGGATTCAGGTTATGCGCTTTTTGGCAAAAATACTCATTTCTGGTAAGAGGTGCTGCTGTGTTCTTCTCTGTACCATGTCAGATGGTACATGGCGTCAGTTTGTCCCATTACTGCTGTCAGCTGTAGGATCTTTTAAATTACACAAGGAGCTCTTATTTACTGTGAGCAACTATTTTTATTCAACTGAGTATTGCTCTCATTGCAACTTCTTGAACACAGAGGATCCAAATTGTATTTTAGGATATTTCCAGCTGGTAGCAACCATAATCATTGACTGAGATGAAATGGAGCTTTACAATAAGATGGAATTTGTGATGAGGAGTCTGGGTTAAACAAGGGGCTTGGGAAACTTGAGTGAAATTTTAATTAGTGTGATTTTCTTGGATAGAAATCAAATCAGAGTAAAAATTTTGAAAATACTAGGTTAAGTGTGGGTACTGTGTGCTCATGTATGTGTTCCAAAGTACACATGCTTGTTATAAGAAAGAATAAATTTAAAATATAGGGGGAACTTGCTATAAAGCACAGGGAGCTCAGCTCAGTGCTCTGTAATGACCTAGATGGGTGGGATGGGAGGGAGGGTCAAGGGGGAGGGGATATATATACACATATAACTGGGTCACTTTGTTGTAGCACAGAAGCTGACACAACATTGTAAAGCAATTATATTCCAATCAAAAATAAAATATAGGTATTACATATGTACAGATTTTTGGAGATCCCCTGGTTGATGGTAATTTGAAAATAAAACCTTTGGTAAAATAGTTATAAACGGCAACATTAGAATTTAGGAAGTAAGATCCATGCTTTAGACATTCAAAGACAATAAGGATAGATTGCATACACTCTTTGTTTTCTGGTATATCCTGCGCTACTGCTTGAGGATTGGGAGGCTGATCTGAATAACGTTCTTCAAAAATCCCGTAATTAGATACTCTGCATCTTTCATTATGTAGATCCTTCTCTTTGATTCTCATTGTCTCTCTTTCCATATACACAGATGTACCTGCATTTTGTGTTTGCCTTCTCATCGTTTACAAGAAGAGGAAATCCCCAGTGTGAAAGCACTTCACAAGATTAGATAATACCCTTTTGACGGGGTTCCATCTGTGTTCCATTTTAACTTTGAAGTGAAGTGTTTTCTTTCCTAATGAGATTCCTTTCACTGTTAAAAATTCAATGTTTTCTTACTTCCAAAGAGCTGATTAGGAGCATTGTTGGAAAAACTGGGTTTTTTGATGCTTCTCTTCAACACCCTTGACTCTGTCTTCTGTCTTCCATTCAACAGATGATTTTTTAAGGTACTTAATAGGTGAAAGGAGCCATGCAGCATTTTTTGGGAATCTGAGGGAAATAAAATATAGGCTCACCCATGAAAGATGATGAGGAAATATTCCTAGTACTTTAACTCATGGAAAGAATTCCACAGAAGCAAAATGAAGATGTTCACTGTAGGCTTATCTATAGTAAAGCCAGGAAGCAGCATTGATGTTCCCTAATAGATGTTTGGGCTTCCCTGGTGACTCAGACAATAAAGAATCTGCCTGCAATGCAGGAGACCCAGCTTCAGTCCCTGGGTCCGGAAGATCCCTGGAGAAGGGAATGGCAGCTCACTCCAGTATTCTTGCCTGGAGAATTCTGTGAACAGAGGCTACAATCCATGGGATCGCCAAGAGTCAGACATGACTGAGTGACTAACACTTTCACTTTTCACTTTCACAGGGATGTTTAGGTTAATAATGTGTTCATTAGATGATGGGACTTCCCTGATAGCTCAGTTGGTAAAGAATCCACCTGCAAGGCAGGAGACCCCAGATCGATTCCTGGGTCGGGAAGATCCCCTGAAGAAGGGATAGGCTACCCACTCCAGTATTCTTGGGCTTCCCTTGTGGCTCAGCTGGTAAAGAATCCACCTGCAGTGTGGGAGACCTGGGTTTGATCCCTGGCATTGGGAAGATCTCCTGGAGAAGGAAAAGGCTGACTACTCCAGTATTTTGGCCTGGACAGTTCCATGGACTGTCTAGTCCATGGGGTCACAGAGAGTCGTACATGGCTGAGTGACTTTCACTTTCATTAGATGATGAAGTGAGTCTTAGGCTTACAAGCACTAACCTCTGTGAAATGGCTAATATGAAGTAGTGTGAACAACCTTATTGCATGAAGCAAAAAACAAGTGAGAATATGGGCACGGAGTGGAGAATACTCTTTCAATCCAAGGCATCTGTGGTTGAGATATAGGATTATTTTCTTCCTTTCTCTCTTTTTCTTATAATCTTTCATTTGGACCTCCAGTCCAAATCGTTTGGGGAAGGGCACTATTTATCAGAGAGATCACACTCTAGTTTTAGGAACTAAGGGTAAATGAAAGGACCTATTAATTATTTTATTCAATACTTGATTCAGCAAATATTTCCTGAGACCTACTATATGCCAGCAGTAGACTAGTCCTAGGCCCTGAAGATACAGCTGTGAGAAATTTAAACTTGACCCCTGGCCACATGGGGTTTTGGTCATTCCTACATATGTGCATTGCTGAAATAGTCCAAGTAATAATCTAATGGCCCAAATTGCCAATTATGGATAATTGCAAGGCAAAGTAAAGGAGAGAGTGAAAAAAAAATGATAAAATATGTCACACTTTGTTTTAAATCTCCAGCCTCATCAGGGTTTATGCACTGATAGTAAGTATACAAATAGCAGCAGCCACCACCTACTTAGCAGTTAACTATATGTCAGCCTCTGTGATGAGCACTTGCATTTTATTTCCTTAGTTAATCATCAGAGTAAATCCTGTGTGTTACATCCATTTACAGAATGCACAAAAAGGATGAAGAGAGGCTAAGTAACCTGCCCAAGACAGTACATTCAAGATTCAGACTCAGGAATCCCTACTTTCCGTGTTCCACCCTTGGCCATCCCACTTCCTAAACCTTTCCTCTCTGCACAGACTATGAGTTTGGTTCACCTCTTAGATGCCTAGGGACAATCTTCCTCTGTGTCCTTCCTGTCTAAGAAAGGGCGTTTTGCCCATTTGGTGTGATTGCTTCTCATTCTTGACCAGAGTGTGGAGAAGAGGCTGGTGAGACGGCCCTAATTTTTCTCTTTCTTTCTCCCCTCATGTCTCATGTCTTCTGCACAGTGGGACCCTCCCAGCTCCAAAAGCAGATTTAGAAACATGTTGAATGGGTCCCCTCGAGTCAGAGATGACACCATCAACCTGACTGTGTCATTTTAGACGGATGTGTATGCTTTAGGGAATAAATGATTTGTATCCGAAAAAAATCATTTGGCTGAAGGTGATGGAAGCTGCTCCATCCGTGCTGCTCAGAGTGGTTTCAGATTCGAGGGGCACCAAAGGCAAATAAGGGACTAGAAAAAAAGAAAAATGGGGTAATTTAGAGCCTTCTGTTACTTTGTTTAGGAGCAGGTTAACTACTAAAAATCTCCTCCAAATAATTGGTCGATTTTGAAAATACAAGAAGTATTTCTGTCAGAGAACGCTTCTTCTAAGACCCATGGGAAAGAATAAATAGGGATTCTGATGACAGGTGTATTTATTTGTTATCAGATTGGTAACAGTGGTTGTCTTTCAGAGTCAGACCAAGGGAACCGGGATGCCCCTGGGTGGAGGGTTTCTCTGTGAGTTAGATGAGATCAGAGGGGATCACTCTAGCATGATGTGGGACCTGGAGATCTTAAAACTATAACCATAGTTAACTATCTGCTCTTTATTTCTTCATTTCTGCTCCCCCCCCCCCCCCCGCCCACCTTCTACGCAATCTCTTCTTAAAGATTTATTGTATCTTATTTTGGGTCAGGCCTTAAAAACATATATATATTTATTAACTTATTTATTTTTATTTGGCTGCGCCAGGCCTTAGTCGCAACATGGGGAATCTTTAGTTGAGGCATATGGAATCCAGTTCCCTGCTCAGGGATCTAACCCAGGTCCCCTGCATTGGGAGCCCAGAGTTCTAGCCACTGAACCACTAGGGAAGTCCCTTGGGTCAGGCTTTTACTTCCCTTTAGTTGTTGACAACATCAGTTAAGAAATCTCATTGCTGTTTGTCATGGCTTCTCTGTGTCCCCTTTCCTGGGTGACTTTTGCACTGTAATAATCCTCTGTGTTCTCTTTCCTGCCCCCACTCCCCCTCCAAGGGCCTGGAGGTTAATGGAGCGTTTAACTGGTGATATGGAAGAGTAACCATGATGTATTTATTTATTAAGTAAAGGAAACTCTTTATTAGGTTAAACAGCTGAACTTACGGAACATTTATACCCCAAACTTTAAATGTGATCTAATTAGAAAGCAACTTATGAAATAGAGTCTTTGATAAATATAGATAATTTATTTTATTTGAGTTGCTAATATATTCACAGTTTTTTAAAAATTAAATGATTATGAAAATTACAATTGAAAAGTATATTCTCACTCCTTTGCCAGACCCCACCCCCATCCTGCTTCCTATAAATACTCACATTTACTAATTTTTTTATGAATCCTTCCAAGATGTCTTTATAATAAAACAAATAAATGTATAATTCTTATACAAAGGTGCATATTGGTATGCACCTTGCTTTTCTCACTAAACAATATAAGTCCTAGAGATCTTTGCATGTAAGGTCATCAAAAGCTTCCATGTTTGGGAGCTGGGTTGCTGCCCATATTGTAGTGTGTAGATTCACCATAGTTTATTTAACTGATGTCTAACTGATGGATTTTTTGTGTTATTTCTAATCTTTTGCTATAAAAACAATGCTGCACTGATCTCTGTACCCTGTGCATAGATCATCTCATCCATATTCAGATGATAGCTGTTGGAAGAATTTCCCAGAAGTGAGATTTCTGGGTCAAAAGGAAATACATTTGTAATTTTGAATGATAGTGCCAATTTGTCCTGCGTCAGGGTTGTAACATTTTTCACTCCCATCAATAACATATGAGACTGTCTCTCTGCCCACACTTAAACCAACAGCGTGTTTTCGAACTTCTGGAATCTGGCTGATGCGTGGGTATAAAAAATGGTATCTCGGTACAGTTTACCTCTCATTTTTCTCATTATGAATGAAGTTAAAACTTTTTCTTATGTTTAATGTTCACTTACTGTAAAATGTCTTTTCATGTCTTTTGATCATTTTTCTACCACGTTCTTTGGTTTTTCACTGCCTGTCGTCTGTGACATAAGTTGCAAATAGATCTTCCCGGTTAATCACTAATTTTTTTTCTCTATTACATTAGATTCTGTTTAATTTTATTTAACTTCTCTTCTTTTGGGAAAAATTTAAAGTGTAAGGCCTTTCTTGCTTTACAGAACATTGCAGAACTGTAAAACTCACCAGGCAAAGCAGTATTATTAATCAGTAGGGGAAAATAACAATTGTTTCATGACTTGAAATTTTTTGGTATGAGAACGTTAAAAAATTCTTACTGTCAGTTACAAATATATACAGAAATGAAAAATAAAACTAATATGTATTAGTACCCTGTAACATTAGAAACATTGAGAATAAGAGTTTTGTTTCTTTGTTAAAATCTTTCCAAGAGTGGGGTTCCCTGGAGGTCCCTTGGTTTAAGACTCCCGCACTTCCACTGCAGGGGGCACGGGTTCAATCCCTTTGATCTGGGAACTAAGAGATCCCATACGTCACATAACCTGGCCACAAAAACAAGTCTTACCAAGAGCAGTTTGAACAGTGCTTGCCACCATCTTCTTTTTGGGTCATTTACAATACATAGCAAAGATCTTTTGTCTCTGCCTTAGTGAAATGTCATACTTCCCTCTCAGTTTGGGTCAGCTGCCTGTATTTTATCCTTTGCTTTTCAATGTCATGAAAAATCTCCAAGAGTTCCTCTTACGTAACATGTTTTGGTCAACATCACTTCCTCTGGGATGCCTTTCTCTCTTTCATGACAACTGTTTTTCTCTTTTAAGGTCAGTTGGTTTGCCCTCCCTCTGGCTGCATGTTCCTGTCACATGTTCCCAGGGTCTGTTATTTCTTCTGTAAATCCACTTATGTTCAAGTCAGATTTTGCTCCCAGTATTACTTTTAGGTGGGTCCCCCCCCACCCTGTACTTTTAGCTCTTTTGGCCAATCCGTTTTTCAGTTATCCATTTCTGTAAACTGTCACAGGGGTTAATCACTGAGAGACAGGAGACAACAGCTACCCACATTGTTGTCTTTCTGCGAACTGAGTAACAGATGTGAAGTGACCATTCACTGACTGGACTTTGAAAGAAGTGATATGACTGATCATTGATTGTGACGAACATCAATTATTTACATAGAAATTTCTGGATTGAAGCACTGGAGTCTCTGTTTCATGCCACTACTCATAGTTAATATATTGTGGTAACTGGAATTCAAATCCTGTTGAACTGGTGTGATTCACTACACTGTAGTAACTTATATTTGTGCATATCAGAACCATGAAAGCAGGAGCTGCCATCATAGAAAAATACAAAGAATAACATAACAAGTATCTGTGTACTCATTTGTGAGGTTTGACAGTTAGCCTTCTGCTATAAATGCTTTAAGTGTTTTTTTTTTTTTTTTTAAGGAAATTGATCATTGCCAATAAAGTTAAACTTCTCCTTTGTCCCCAACCCCTCCTGTTTCCTTTCATAACCTCTCAACCCACATTAGCATCATAAATTCAAAGACTATCCTTATTGGAAAAGACCCTGATGCTGGGAAAGGTTGAAGGCAAAAGGAGAAGGGGGTGGCAGAGGATGAGACGGTTAGATAGCATCGCCAACTCAAGGGACATGAATTTGAGCAACCTCTCAGAGATAGTAGAGACCAGAGGAGCCTGGCATGCTGCAGTCCATAGGGTCGCAAAGAGTCACACATGACTTAGAGAGTGAACAACAATATCCTTTATTTTCTCTCTTTTCGAAAGTTCTGTCCACACATATATTGAGCTTAAGAAATATGCAGAATGAGGTTTGCTCTTTTCTTTGCATCATAATTTGTTTTTTATCACACTTTCTTTCACTTTTTATATTTTTGTTTCCTTCTTGAATTAATAAATATTTTTGTCTCTCCTTTCTCCCCACTAGTTTGAAATTTTTGTTTCTGTTTCATCCTATTTCTATTGAATAAGTGAAATAACTTGTGTTTAAAAAACAGACTCGTCTGTTTTAAATATAGGTGGATATTAAAGTGGCCTGCCCTTGTTTAGAATTCTGGTAATTTCTCCAGATCTCTCCATGGCAGCAAGCAGAGATACCCATATTTGGTCATATTTCTGTAACTATCTTTCTGATACGTTTGACAGTGGCTGTGCTCTGTTTGTCTTCCAGATTCATTCAAGAGATAGAGCACGCCCTGGGACTTGGTCCTGCCAAACAGTGTCCTCTTCGAGAGTTTCTCACCATGTACATCAAAAACATCTTCCTCAATCAGGTCTTGGCTGAGATCAACAAGGAGATCGAAGGAGTCACGAAAACATCTGACCCCCTGAAGATCCTGGCTAATGCAGACACCATGAAAGTGCTGGGGGTTCAGCGGCCTCTCCTCCAGGTAATCACATCCTTTGAACTTCTTTCTGTCAGCAGTTTTCACTGACTTGGCAAGGGTTACAAATTGAAAAGAGAAGGAGAAGAATTACCATCTGTTTCCATGTTCATCAGGGACAAAATAAGAGGAAATAAATTAAATGGGCACTAGGGAAATTAAAGGACTAATGTAGAGATAATGGAAGTCCTGAAGATCTTTAAGAAAAAAATGGTTAGTTTTGAGTATAGGAGATGGTGAGCCTTATTAACATGCAGGCAACTCCTCATTATTGGCCTGAAATTTGTCCTTGAATAGAATTCTCTTTCCAGTGGTGAGTGCATGCTGAAGTAGAAGGATTTACAGGGAGGAAGTGACTCTGCCTAACCTCAATGACCAACAGTAAACCCTCAGTTCCATTTGAATGCTGATTTGGCTAGCTCACAGTGAATCTGAACCCACCTTGCAAACTGGCTTTTGAAGGTCAGATCATTTGTTAATTCGAGTGACGATCATCTTAATATGAAAATGTTACTTTCCCTATTTTAAGTGATGGTTTCTGGGCAACAGAAGTAAAACAAGTTGTTAGATATTCAGATTAATAGACGAGGTATTTATTTTACATGCTTTAAGCCAGTGACTTGGAGGTAAATATAAAACCAAAAGAAAATTTGTATTAATATGAATTTCAATTATGAATATACATTAATTACTGTTATATTGTATAATAATTGGACCTTTGCAGTGTTTCTTCATTTAAGAGAATGATAGGCACAATAGTGCATTTTTGCATATGTTGTATGATATGAGGATACGTCAAAATGTGGAAGACTTGAGCTCTTCAAAGAGACATTGGATAAATGGGATAGTTGCTTCAGTTGCCTTCCTTTACCTGCTTTACATATGTCATCCTAGATTTTCCTTCTTTGTACACTAGATTGAATAAAAATGCTGGCCCTCTCGTAGGGAAAGGTCCTAGTGTGAGCATTCTCCTTTTTTATGAGCAAAGTCTTATATGGTCTTGAGAACATAGACAAGAGGCATTCATGTCCCCCAGAACTAGAGTAATAGCAACACATCTAGGAAGATGTTCATTTGGATTGTCTGAGTCCGCGTTTCTGGTGAAGGATCTGTCCTGAGTGTGGGATGCAGAACAAGGAGAAGAGCAAAGACGTGTGCTCACTTACCCTACTGCTGGCTCATTCTTCTACTGGCTCTTTGCATGGCCGGCCTCCTCTTGGTGCCAGTTCAAATGCCACTTCCACAGGGAAGCTTTTCCTGACTATCTGCCTAAGTAGGTTCCCTTCATTGGTTTTTTTTCGTCTTCCCTCCTCCACCTTCTCAATCTGTTCTCAACACTGGAGCCAAATTTTATGGATGTATCACACAAACTCCCATTCCAGGTGACTTATGATCAGGTTCTGCCAATAGGAAGTGCTAACAGGAAGTTGGGGATAAGGCAATGGCACCCCACTCCAGTACTCTTGCCTGGAAAATCCCATGGACGGAGGAGCCTAGTGGACTGCCGTGTCTGGGGTCGCTAGGAGTCGGACACGACTGAAGCCACTTAGCAGCAGCAGCAGCAGGAAGTTGGAGGGTAAAAGGAGAAAGAGAGATTGGGCTCTTGTCTCCTTCCTCTCCGTTTTGGACCAGAGTTCTGGCCTTGGGTGCCTCCCTCCATAACGAGAGGTCCTGCCAGATAACATTTGCTCCATGGCTCCAGCTCTCCCTGGACTATGACAACACCATTTCCTCTCCTCGGTCCTTGATGAGAGCTTTCTGCTGTTACCAGTCTCTGGGAGCCTCAGCATCCCTTGTTGCTTTTTTCAATGTTGCCTATACCTCTGTAAGTCACCTCTTCATTAGTATTTCTTCCGTTAATCATCTGAATGGAATTCTGTTTTTCATTTAGGATCATGAATAGATTTCCCTACTTAGTCACTATTTTCAGGTTTTAATTTTTTTTCTTTCTTCGCACAACAGTCATAGGTGTTTATTTTCTGGCTTGTTGATGGTGGGGGACAGGGAGGCCTGGCGTGCTGCCGTCCATGGGGTCACAAAGAATTGGACACGGCTGTGTGACTGAACAACAACAACAGGCTTGTTGATTTCCTATCTTTTCTCACTAGAAATTAAGTTCCAAACACATAGGCAGGAGGAATGTGCTCAGGAGTTTGTTGGATGAATGTATATGTGGGTGGGTGGGCAGATAGATGGTCACAGTGAATAGGTTTTGAGTGTCTTAACTGCAGAGTCAGAGTGGGAAGATGAGAAAGAGAGAGGGACAAAAACTTGTTTACTTTTATGTTATGTCTGACCATATCATTAATTTCTTCTCCATTAGAAAGCCTCTCAGTATGTATATCCCTCAAGTATCATGCTAGATGCTATACAGAGCAACTTTAATACATTTAGTGTGGTGAAAATAAAAGAAACATTGCACTACAGACAGAATCTGGGACCTAAAGATACTGGCTCATTAGACATGACAATTTTCAACTTGAGTAACAGAGACACATTCAAACTCCTAACTGGTTGACTGCAGTCTGGGCCATGTCAGGGCCCCATACTGCTGGCTCCATGGCGTCTCTGGGCCGTCTACCAACGTGCTTATCAAGTCACTCCTAACCTCATCACCAGCCATTTGTACATGTCATTACACCTCTTGTTCTTCAAATCAATGACTCCATTCTGAGGCTACATTAAGAACTCCAGCCTTACCTCTTCTTTCTTTGACCTTGTCCAGACATGATAGTTGCACATAAGTGAATAAATCTTAAAAGCCATTCAAGCTATTCATCTCCAAATAGGTTTACAGAGCCCAGATACCTGCCTTCTTATTTGGTTATTTTGTTCTCCCTTTCTTCCTCAGAGTTTTATTTTTGACAGTGAAAATGAGTTAGAGCACATCAGTAAGTTTGTTTAATATTCTCAGAGTTAGGTTAAAAAAGCACATGAGGAGGAGGCTATTTTCCTTTCCCATCTTGAGAAAGTCTCTGGCTTTCTGATGGTTGTAAATTGTTCTCTGACAATTTCTCTCGTGCTCAGATTTCAGTGTTTCTTAAATGTGTTTCAGTGTCACTTTAATATTTTTTTATTTCCAGCTAATTATAGGTAGCTAATACAAAGAAAAATAATTGAGAAGTAATTCTCAGTAACTGTAGCTGAGAATCCAAAGCAGTTGTGAAGAAGAGAGCTTGGAGAAATATCTATATGTGTGAAAGATGCAGGAGGGCTAAGTATGGAATTTTGTGTCCTTCAAAGCCGTTCTTCCTGCTCACTGTTGTTTGCTTACAGACTGGAAAGGATGGTGCCTTTCCCTGGAGGCAGCACCCACTGTCATAAAGCATCAGCCCGATGGGGTTCTCCGGGGACAGTGGACAGACAGCTGTCTCAGTGCTGCTTCCATTTATTTCGTGATGTGCAGACACAGAGAACCCCGGGACACTCGGTCGTTTCCTCTCTGAAATGGCATTTGGTCAGGGTAGACAGTCAGTTATAAGGGGGCATTTATTTGGGCCATAACGTGCTTTTACATAGACTTCCAGGTGACTCAGTAGTAAAGCGTCTGCCTGCCAGTGCAGGAGACTCAGGAGACATGGGTTTGATCCCTGGGTGGGGAAGATCCCCTGGAGGAGAAAATGGCAACCCACTCCAGTATTCTTGCCTGGAATATCCTGTGGACAGAGGAGCCTGGCGGCATATAGTGCATGGGGTTGCAAAGAGTTGGACACAGCACACACGTGTGCTCACGTGCTTTTCCATTGGTAACTTTACTTTCTAGGCACATAGGAGGGAAGAAAGGAAGGAAATAGGGAGGAAGAAATTACAAGCACCATGTTATAGGTGGAATAACTGTGTGGATGCTGGCCGCTGATACAGCAGCATTGTACTAGAAGTAACAGAAGCAGTAATGATAGCAGTCATAATAGTAAATAGTAATAATGCTGACAGCTCACACTTTAATAGCATTTACTATGAGCCAGACACTATCGAGTGCTTTACATGTATTGACTTGTAAATGTTTTATATGCATTGACAACAGCTTTGTGAAGGTAGCGTTCTTATTGTGGGGAAGAAACTGAGAAACAGTGAAATTAAATAATTTGCCCACAGTCATTTAGCTAGCATCAGTAAAACTGTAATTCAAAGGCAGGTGACCTAACCCTGGAACCCGTGTTCTAACTCAGTTTTACTCAGTGTAAGAGAATGCTTCCCTGCAAGCTGTTTATTTATTTATTTTTTCCCTCTGCATGCGTGCTCAGTCCTGTCTGACTCTTTGTGACTTCATGCACTATAGCTGGCCAGTCTCCTCTGTCCATGGAATTTTCCAGACAAGAATACTGGAGAGGGTTGCCATTTCCTACTCCAGAGGATCTTTCTGGACCAGGGATCGAACCCATGTCTCTGAATTGTAGGTAGATTCTTTACCACTAGGCCACCTAGGAAGCCAAGCTCCATTGAGTCGATGTTGCCATCCAACCATCTCATCCTCTGTCGTCCCCTTCTCCTCCTGCCCTCAGTCTTTCCCAGCATCATGACAATGTTTAAATTGAAACATCACAGATCTTATACTTCTAATGCTGTTAGATGGAGACAGGTGGACTATGCTTCATGCTCTTACCATCTGAGAGTCCTCTGTTACCATCACTTTTTCTGCAGAGTGGCCTCCATCCATTGCAGGGCAAAGCATGCTGACTCAAATGAAAGAAATCCATTAAGAGAAATTCCTCATTTCTCCTGACTCAGATCTTCTGGCATTCCAGACATAGAGCTATGGAAACAGTTGATTGTTTGAAGTGGATACCCCTTCATGCCTTATATATCACAGCAATCAACCAACTGTTCACTCATCAGATAGGAGGAAACATTCTCTCTGTTCCCTAACTTGCCCTTGGTTTGGGGATGTAATTTGATTTATTCCTCTTTAGTGTCTCCATCCAGAAAAGGGGAGAGGAGACTAATGCTTAGGTTTTTCTCCCTTAACTATCATACAGCTGAACAGACATGTTTCTGTGTGAACAAAAGATACAAGTAAAGGTGTCCCCCCCCCCACCCTCCCACCAATGAAATACCTGGTATCCTTGTTACTTAGAGAGGGACCTGTGGACAAGAACATAAGACCTCTGAGTCAGAATATGCATGTATACGGCATCCCCAGGTGATTTGTACGTACATTAGATTTTCAGAAGCACTGTCTTGAATGAGCACGGCTTCCCTAGTGGCTCAGAGGTGAAGAATATGCCTGCCACTGTAGGAGATGAGGGTTTGATCCCTGGTCAGGAAGATCCCCTGGAGTAGGAAATGACAACCCACTCCAGTATTCTTGCCTGGAGAATCCCATGGTCAGAGGAGCCTGGTGGGCTACAGTCCATAGGGTCGCACAGAGTCGGACACAGCTGAGTGACTGAGCACACACATACTCCTTGTACGAGAGCAACATGAAGTGTGGTCCATGGACTGGTGCATCATATCACCTGCTGCTGCTGCTGCTAAGTTGCTTCAGTCGTGTCCGACTTGATGCGACCCCAGTATCACCTGAGCTTGTGAGAAATGCAGATTCCTCAGCCTCAACTGTGCTCAAGAGTGGAGCTCAGGAATCTCTGGTCTGACCAGCCCTCTCGGTCATTAATAGAGGTGGAAGTTTTAGAAGCATTGTCTTACATAATACGGGCATTTCCAGCTGGAGGCTAGGCAATGGGGTTCTAATGCTGTGGGCTTCTAGCACTGCGGCAAACAACAGTAGTTACTTCAAGAAAATGATTCAGCTTTGTTTCATACAGACGCCAAATTTGTAAAAACAATATTTGCAGCGGCAGCAGAAGCTGCTTCCTAGTCTAGCACATTGCTGAATGTTGCAAAGTTCTTTCCAGACACAGGCTGAGTGTACGTTTCCTGGCTCATGTTGAGCAATGTGAGACAAGGACAGCTTTCCTAAAGCCGAGGCTTACATTCCCACATTCACAGGAGGAAAAAACCATAAACTGTGCAAGTGAAAAAGTTGAAACAATATTCAAACATTTAAAGTACATTTTCATTTTCCTCATTGCCCCAGTGTGTGTCAGAGCCCTTCTGAGAAGTGAGATAGAGGCAGCCTGCAAACCCTACATTCTTCTGTCTTCCTCATCCTTCTGAGCTCCCCACTGCTGCCTGGGGGTGTGTGGGTATCAGTAACAATTTTCATTAGAAGCACCCAAAGGCTTTCTGAACACACCCAGGGAGTTGGTTCTGTTGATCAGGGGTAAGATTCCATCCCAGAGATATGGTTCAGTAGATCAGGGATGAGGTCTGGGCATCCAGGTGTTATGAGCTGTCCAGATGATTCCAACATATACAGACAGTATTAGCATCACTTGTCGCTGGCCTGCATCTTTCTACTCCATAGAATCAATTACTGCCCTGAGAGGAAGTACAAAAAAGTTATAAATAAGGGATCCTTTCTTTCAGTCAGTTTTGTAACAAAGGATCTGTTGGATACTTTGAATCAAGCTTGGTATATAAGACTTGGGATCAGATACAAATAGATTTAAATCCCAGATGTTTCAGTGGATACTTCTGTGATCAGGACCAAGTTTCTCACCTCTCCATACCTATTCCCTGCTCTATAAAATAAGAATAATAAAATATGTGTCCTAGGAACACAGACATCATTTCTAGGGTTTGGATGGAATAATGGTTGTAAAACATGCCTCCTTCCTTTTCCATGTCACAGATGCCTGGACTTCAGCCTTGACTACTCTGATGCCTGCTACCTGCCCACAGCTTATCTCTCAACATCGCAGCCTTTTGACTTCTCCTGACCACGCCTCACCACTCCTGTTGTTTCTTTGTAGATTTCAGCCTGCATCTCCTCTCATCACTAACTGTTTACTCACTCCTGTTCTCTGTGCTCCCTCACCCAGCTAGTAACTCGTGTTTCCTGCTTCCTATTACCTTAGACTGAGCAGGAGATGGTATTGTTTCACTTCCTTCCTCTTTTTCCTGGATTTGCCCACTGATCATTTGTTAGCAGCAGAAACATCATGCAATATTTATGATCATTAAAGCTAGTATGTTCATTTCCCAGGGCAAGTAAAACAAATTACCACAGACTTGGTGGTTTAAAAAAATAGAAATCGATGGACTCCTAGTTCCAGAGGCCAGAGGCCACATTCCCTTCAAAGGCTCTAAAGGAGGACCCTTCCTTGCTTCTTCCATCTTCTGGTGGTCCTGGCCTTTTTTGGCTTTGGGGAGCATAATTCTGATCCCTGCTTCCATCTTAACATGATCTTCTCCCACATTCTCCATTTTTCCTTTTCTGTCTCTTCTCAGGATACTCTCATTGAATTTAGGGCACACTTTAATCCAGCCATGACCTCACCTCAACCCTTAATCATATTTATATCCACAAAGACCCTATTTGCGACTAAGGTCACATTCTGAGGTTGCCTGTGGAATGTTGGGAGGACTATTCAACTCACCACAGCTAATAATTTGAAGCAGTCTATATAGAATGCAACATATTCAACTTGCTATATTTTCCTAGAAAACACTCTGGCAGGAAGCAGTATAGAAGTAATGTTGTTAAGTCAATAGGGCCAGAATGGTCTAAATTCTAGATGTCAGCAAGGTTCCAAATGAAAGTTTTTGGTGGGCTGAGTGATTGCTGGAGCTCTAGTTAAGCTTTATTGAAGGTTAGCAGACACAGCTGCTTACAGTATAATGATTTGCCAGAGATAATTACACTGATGCCCAAGCCTATTATCTCCCCGGCTAAGTCAAGGTGCTGCCAGTAACCTCTTGTTGGTTTCCCAGGGAAGTGTGGCCAGCGGAAGTAGCATATTGTTTTCATCATATCAAATTATGTTAATGTGAACAATGTTGGATTTGAGTGGTGTTTGCATACAGCCAGTTGTTACCACTCTACTCATGGTACAGAACAGATTTAGTTTTTATTAGCCTAAATAGATTAGTCCCATTTAAGGTCTGCTGGAAGTCATCATGGAAATCATTAAGTGGAAAAGAGAGCTGATCAATTTTTTTTTTTTTTCTCCCCTGTAAGCTTGGAGAGGTGGTGCTAATGGTCTCAGTGTGCTAAAAATAGGTCTCAGAACCAAGATGCCTTGAGGCCTAATTTGATTCTTCAGTGTTTACCTAAACCTAAAGAAATACTAACTTAAATAGTAACTTTGAATTTTCCCTTGATAAAGGTAAAATAAAAATAAAATAAAATACTCACCGACAGTATTATTTAGGCCCTTCATGCTGCACGAAGGCCTCCAGTAACCAACCACTAGTGGCCGCTTGAGGTTTTATCTGGGAAGATGGGCGACAATGTTCCTTTGTTCTTTTTGAATGTTCAGATTGTCAGCATGGCTTTCAACACTTCGCTGTCCACTTCTGAGACAACTGAGCAAATTAAATCTTTCAATACTGATGTGGACCTCGGGTGTGTCTTCAGATTTTCTTGTCAACTTGTGTTATTTTTGTATGATTTATTTTGTTAATAGTTTAAAGCATTTTATTTGTTGTAGAATTTTTGTTGTGATTCTTCATAGCCATTCAGGAAAATAACTCACAGAAATTTCACCATGGTATGGTAGGAAAAGCATTTAAAATGGGGATCCGGTCTCCCTGTTAGTCCAGTGACCTTAGGCAATCCCAAACCACTTATTGTCCCTCAGCTTCACGTTTCTCTATGAGAATGATACTGGCTTAAACCACCTCGTAAGATTAAGGTGATGAGTACAGCGAGATCATGTATTCGGCAGGGCTTTCTGAACTGCTCTACGTATTGAGTTGTCTCATAATTGTTATTATTGGTCCACACACCCACATGATCATTCAGAAAATCCATTAGCATTAAAGGAAATGATGCTAAGAAAACACCTACAGAAATGAAAAATATTTCCTATTAAATGAGAGGCTTCTCTAAGTTTTGCCAACAGTTTGTTTTATAAATGATTGGACAACCAACATAAGAACCTGGTATTTTCCCCCTAGAGTTTATCATGAAAATATTTGAAACATCTAAAAAGGCTGAGAAAAAGAAAGAAAACCACCCACAGCTCACTATCCAGATTTTACAGTTAGCACTTCTCTGAATTTGTTCCATAGCATAACCAAACCTGATACATTTGAATTCTTTTTCAGTCATTCTAGAAATGAATTCCCAGTCATTCCTAATCACTTTACCATGGTGGTGTTCACAGGTTTTTAATATCTTACGTAGGAAATCTGAACATAAAAAGAAATATATTAAGTGAGAAAGTAGTTGCTTTGTGTTAACTGTTCAGTTTCTAAAAGTATCCATCCAGATGTTTCCTTAAAATAGTGTCATGGAACAGGAAATTGACCAACCCATGCTTGTTGTTAATCTATTACCTATAAATTGCCTTTATTGAATATACTACCAAGGAATTTGCCCTTATAACTACTGATGAAAAGGGCTGTGAAGTGAGCAAATGAGAGTGATTTTTATATACATGCAGAATAGGCACATCATATGATCAATTTTTTATAAATATCTTTATAGTCTTATCTCTGGATGAAGAAGAAATAGGACCTTGTTGTCCATTTGGCTGGTTTTCATAGAAAGTCCCTGGTTAACTAGATGGGAGAAAAGGGTGTGTGTGTGTGTAAATATGCATATATTTAAACTAACTTCTATACAGTATAGCCAGTGAGGCATTTGGAGAAAACCAAGAGGGGCTAGAAATAAAGAAATCATTTTTCTTTTGTCTGCAGAAAATCATCTGCAGCCAACCCAATGCATTGTATAAAAATCATTAATGATATGAAGTTTTCCGTTTTTGAAGTCGGTTAAAAATCCGACTGTTTTCTCCAGCATTCCATCAATTCTCAGAATGTGTTTGGGACAGATTTTAACTTAGATGCAACTTTCCCAGAATTCATTTATTGTATCTGGGTTATGAGGTCAGTGTATAACACAGAGGCTGGGAAGGGCTTATCCCATGAGGAGGCATGAGGGGCTGGAGGAGGCATGAGGGGCTGCTGAATGAGAAAGTAATTACAGCCAATGACACTTGTTTACCAGCTTTGCTTGGTACTAAGAAACTTGCTTGAGCACCAGGCTGTTTCAGAATGACATCAATATAGGGATAAGCCCTGGGTTTTAAAGGAGGATTCTGAATTTACTTTCTAAGTAAAGGCAGGCCCACTGATGGCCATCTTGGTTTTCACCTAGACTGGGCTATGTAACAGGGCTTATTCGGGGTACTATCTGTCTTGATCTTGCCTCAGCCCACTCCTTGGTGGATAAGCAGGAGAGAAGGTAATGACTAGTGACAGATATGCTGACAGGGACTGAACTGCATTAACACTCTGTTGTTCAGATCTTTAGAGAGCTGTCTTTGCCCAAAATAGATTTGACTTTACTTGCTAACAAAGGCATCTTCAGATGTATTTCTCTTCCTTAAACACTGGAGAAGAGGAAGAACATCCCATCGAGAGATAGCAAGAAGGGAGAAAAGACTGGCTTGACAGCCCAAGCAGATGATAGTCATCGTTCTTGTGAGCAGCAGGATTGCTGACCTGGCAAGATGACTGGTGGAGGCCGGATGAGCATGGACAGAGCACTGCTGCTCTTGGGGAATCTTTGAGGTCCTTATCCTAAGTCAGTTTTGCCCAGTGCAGCTCTGGCTTAGAGATGTTCTAGTGAGCCAAGGAAAAGGATGAAGACTGCCTGAGCTTGAGAGTTAAACGGCCCTTTAAGATGAACTGTTCAAATAAAGTAGATGTTTTTCTTCATGCTTTTCAAGGATCCTGTCCTGCTCAGAACCTGGCACGTGCTTTGTCTTAGATTAGATACCCTAAGATGGGCTGGTGAAAATCTGACACATCAGATATAATAAGAGAGACACGACACAGCTGGTTAATTTCCACTGATGAAATTCTAGTAAGACTAAATGATTACTCACTATACACCTCCTTTGTGCTATCACTGGACAAGGAGATGAGGATATACAAAAGAAATTTAAAGCCCGACTCCCACTTCTCAGGGGCCTCCAGTTTAGTTGGGGAATCAGAATTCCTCACGCCTATAAATGTGACAGCAGCAGAGGACCATGGGTACCTGAACACTGAAGGTGATGGTTCAGAAGATTTGCAGTTTAAGAGAAAGATGGTAACGATGACCCTATATGCGAGACAGCAAAAGAGACACAGATGTAAAGAACAGACTTTTGGACTTTGTGTGTGAAGGCGAGGGTGGGATGATTTGAGAGAATAGCATTGAAACACGTGTATTATCATACGTGAAATAGATCTCTAGTCCAGGTTCGATGCATGAGACAGGGTGCTCAGGGCTGGTGCACTGGGATGACCCTGAGGGATGGGATCGGGAGGGAGGTGGGAGGGGGGTTCAGGATGGGGAACACATGTACACCCATCGCTGATTCGTGTCAATGTATGGCAAAACCCACTACAATATTGCAAAGTAATTAGTCTCCAATTAAAATAAATAATTTAAAAAATAAAAAAGAGTGGAGGACTCAGCTGAGGGCTGGAGAATTCTAGAAACTTTAAACAAGAGGTGGGTCCTGAACCGGACATTGTAGGATATGTAGCAATAGAGAAGGGGAAGTATTACGTGAGCCAAATGATACATGTGAAGACACCAAAGGGATTGTTCACAAAATGGTGGGGCTAGTCTAGGTGAGTGAAGGAATGGAGAGTGATAAGCAAGGTTCTCAGGGCGCAGAACTCCCATGGAGGTCTTAAACTTTGACAGGACTATTTCCTTTGTAACAGAGCCTGGAAGGGTATACTTTAACGGGTGCTCTCTTAAGGGAGAGTGGGCTTGGGCAATTCATGGGTGAGATTAGAAGGAACCCAAATGCCTAGGAATTCACTTGATCTGCTAGGCAGAGACATTTCAAACTCAGGGGACACAGAATGGGAACTTAGTTCTCTGTGTCCCAGAGATATGTAATTCTCTTTGGAGATTTTACTTGATAATAGCTGTGCCCCAGAAAACCATCTTGTTTAACCAATGTGATAAGCTGACAATGTAGTTTTTCTCTCTGATTATTAGGTACTCTGTGTAGTCAATACACTGGTACCATGTGAGGGTAATTTCCTCTTTTATTTTATCTCAATGCACTGTGTTATAAATAGTTAAAAACAAAGCAAAAAGATAAGAGACAAAGAGCCTGGGGTCAGAAGGGCCAGCCAAGATGGGAGTCCAGTAATCCAACCCAGAGAGGAAGATGGTTTCCAATGAGTGTTTCTCTCTCAGACAGAAGCTTCAGGTAGTAACCTCACGGCTGCCTGAGGTTTGGTGAACCCCAACCTTTTGCTCGGATTTGAAGTCATTCTTTTGACTCAGTGTCGTGATTGGGCAAACACCCACCCCAGATGTGTTTACTTTCTGGGATAAGTATTGTACTTGTTAATCATCATCAGGTTTTTCTCGCCGAGCCTTCAAACGGCAGCCACTGGATGGTGTCCTGTCCTTCATCACCTCTGTCCACAAGAGCAGCCGCTCGGCTGCAGCATGTTCGTATTTGTTCAAAGATTAAGCTGTACATTTCTCCCTTATTACCTTTTTTAGACACACAGGAGCTCTGTCAGTTAAAGCCCTGCTTTGGGGAAAAGGCAACACGCAGCTAACTCATTAACAGGTTATCTATGTCATTATGTCCTTTTTGGATTGTACATATTGGAAATCGTCTTTTGAGGAGAAAAAAGAATCCATCTAGGCTTCTAGTTTCCCTTTCTTTTTCTTCCTCATTTTTATCTGCCTTTTTTCCTTCCATAGTTACAGCTATTCCCATGATGGATGGTCATATCTTTGGAGTCCAGAATACCCTGAGTATTCACTTGCAAATAGCTACAAAGTCAAGTTCAGATAACTGCTCTTCAATGAGAGCTATTCTGTACCTTATTGGACCCACACTACTTCTCTTGGCCCCATTGCAACCACAGGAGTTTAATTGCTTCTTCCTTTTTATTCCACAAAGCGTTTTTTAATTTGTTCTCCTCTTGGTTGTTCCAGGGTCAAGGCTGCCTATCAGGTGCTTGCAGAAGTGCTCTGATGACCTTGCTTGCTGTTCTTGCCCGTAGCTTCCAAGGCTGGGTCCAGAATGAGCAGCTTGCCTGAGTGAGAGATGGCTAGTTGGTACGTGAATTTCGTACCTCTTGAGCAAGACATATCTGTCCTTCCATCCTTTCACAGTTTTGCTTTGGAGCCAAAAGAAACCTCTTATACTTAGTAGGCTCTCATTTGGTGAGTGAGTAAAATAGAAATTGCCAAAATAGAAATTGCCTTGAACAATTATGTTCAAGGATGGCCTTTGGCTTACAGTTAAGTAAAGGGTATATAGAAGCAAACCTATGTTGTTTGCCAAGGAAAGGAGCTCTAAGTTTTATGGTTCTTTAAATAAACATTTTATTTTAGAAACATCCAAGATTTATAGAGAAGTGGCAAAGATGACACACTTCCCATACACCCCACACTCAGTTGCCCCCTCTTATTAGTATCTTATATTCGTATGGTGAATTGATTGCAATTAATGAACCAATATTGATACATTCCTGTTAATTAAAATCCACACTTTATTCAAATTGCCTTGTCTTTCACGTGATGTCGTCTGTTCCCAGATCCCATCCAAGATATCACATTATGTTAAGTTCTGTCTCTTTAGGCTCCTCCCGGATATGACAGTTTCTCAGACTTTCCTTTTTTAAATGGCCTTGACAGCAAGTTAGGTATGTTGCAGAATGTCCTTCAGTATGGACTAGTCTGATGTTTTTCTCGTGATTTGACGAGGGGTATGTGTTTGTGGGGGGAAGACCACAGAGGTAAAGCATATTTCTCATCATGTCACATCAAGTATATATACTGTCGGCTTGATTCATCACTGTCAATGTTAACCTTGCTCTCCTTGCTGAGGCTTAGATTTCTCCTTTAGAGAGTTCCCCTGCCCCTTTCCATAGATTACTCTTTGGACTGAGTGAAGTCGCTCGGTCGCGTCCGACTCTTTGTGACCCCGTGGACTGTAGCCCACCAGGCTCCTCCGTCCATGGGATTCTCCAGGCAAGAATACTGGAGTGGGTTGCCATTTCCTTCTCCAGGGGATCTTCCCAACCCAGGGATCGAACCCAGGTCTCCCACATTGCGGGCAGACGCTTTAACCTCTGAGCCATCAGAGAAACCTTACTCTTTGGAAGGAATTCATTATGCACAGCAGACACACTCAAGGAGTGGGGAGAAAAAAGAGTGAGGATTTATGCCCCACTTCCGTGAAAATAGAGTATCTGCATAAATGATTGGGAAGGCTTCTGCCTGAAAGATGTGTCCCTTCTCTCCCATTTTTGTATTTATTCAATCATTCATGTCAGTATGAACTCATAGATTTTTATTGCATACAGTGGGTTAAAATCCAATACTGTCTTTGTTTTCTGTTTTAAATCCCAGCTTTGGCCATTGGAGGCTCCTGTATCATCACCCTTGTGATTTTTTTTTTAAGCACTTATTTTCTGGTGCCCGAAGATGCTACGAGCTCCATCTTTGTATTTCTTACCCCAGTCCTAGAATCAGCCATTTTCCCCAGAAGCTCCAGTTCCTGTTATTAGAGAAAATAGAAATGCCAACCAAGATCTGGGGATTTGATATGATTATTTTTACTTGGGTGTCATTATGTCTGTCCTCTCGGTCTACAGAGAAAGGAAATACATGTGTATGCTAACTCGTGTATATATTCATATCCCTGTATATTTCTGTATGTGGCCCCTTTACTTATTGAGCTAAAACTGAGTTTATACTGACGTCTCTGCCTCAAGTGCATTGCCACATGGATCATTCTAACCTCCTCCTCTTGCTTATCTGTTACCTTCCTCTCCCACAGTGAAAGAACCTCCGACCGCCTATAATCCATGTCCCTAACTGTTCAATTCCAGCTTCCATGCATAGCAATATCAGAATTGATAACCCCTGCCCTATGAAAAACAACTTTATTCAACTCATTATAGTCCTTATGTATAATTTCTTCTGCCTTTAGTTTTGTAGACTTTACTAATTTCCAGAATTACTTGGGCTAGCACCTTTTTCTCTCACTTTCCTTTCAAGAGGGTTATTTTAGACATTTGTGATATAGTTAGATGGTTTTATCATATTCTGTATGTCGTTAAATTTAAGGTATTGTAGGATACCTTAACCTCCTAAATGAATTTTTAATTTGCATATATTAAGCTGTATTATAAGTTCTGTGGGTTTTGATAAATGCATAATGTCATGTATTTACCGTTAAAGTATCACATAAAATGATTTTTACCCACATCCCCCAGATACCCTGTATTTCATCTGTTCAGCCTTTGTCTCCTCTCCTCCCCATGCCTTTGACAGTCACCAGTCATTTATTGTCTCTAGAGTTTTGCACTTTCCAGAAGTCATATAATTGGAGTCATGCAGTATTTAGCTCTTCCAGACTGGCTTCTTTAAATTAGCACTCTATGAAAGATTCATTCGTGGCTTGACAGCTCATTGCTTTTGATCACTGAATAATAGTCCATGGTATGGATTATGGATGTGGTATATGATATAGAAATAACAGTTTGTTTATTCATTCACCTATTGAAGGATATCTTGGTTGCTTCCATTACAAATAAAGCTGCTGTAAATATCCACATACAGATTTTTATATGATTATAAGTTTTCAGATCAGTTGGGTATTGTTTTTAACTATGTATAGAAGTTGTGCAAGTGGATGGGGTTGTGGGTTACTCACAAATAAGCAAGTACTTTACGTGGTAAGTGCTCTAATAGACATAGGAATACGATCAGTAAACTGTTGAGTCTAAGAAAAAGGCAAAAGTAAATATACTTAAATTTACTCTTAAGTTCTATTTTTAAATGATTCCTCAGTTCAGTTCAGTCGCTCAGTCATGTCCAACCCTTTGCCATCCCATGGACTGTAGCACACCAGGCTTCTGTGTACATCACCAGCTCCCAGAGCTTGCTCAAACTCATGTCCATCAAGTTGGTGATGCCATCCAACAGTCTTATCCAACCATCTCATCCTCTGTCATCCCCTTCTCCTTCTGCCGTCATTTTTCCCAGCATCAGGGTCTTTTCCAATGAGTCAGTTCTTCGCATCAGGTGGCCAAAGTATTGGAGTTTCAGCTTCAACATAGTTCTTCCAATGAACAATGAACCATACTTCCAATATTCAGAATTGTTTTCCTTTAAGATTGACTGACTTCATTTCCTTGCAGTCCAAGGGACTCTCAAGAGTCTTCTCCAACACCACAGATCAAAAGCATCAATTCTTTGGCTCTCAGCTTTCTTTGTGTTCTAACTCTCACATCCATACATGACTACTGGAAAAATCATAGCTTTGACTAGATGGACCTTTGTCCCCAAAGTAATGTCTCTGCTTTTTAATATGCTGTCCATGTTGGTCATAGATTTTATTCTAAAGAGCAAGCATCTTTAATTTTGTGGCTGTAGTCACCATCTGCAGTGATTTTGGAGCCCTAGAAATTAAAGTCTGTCACTATTTCCATTGTTTCCCCATCTATTTGCCATGAAGCAATGGGACTAGATGTCATGATCTTAGTTTTTTGAATGTTGAGTTTTAAGCCAGCTTTTTCACTCTCCTCTTTCACTTTCATCAAGAGGCTCTTTAGTTCCTCTTTGCTTTCTGCCATAAGGGTGATGTCATCTGCATATCTGAGGTCATTGATATTTCTCCCTGCAGTCTTGATTCCAGCTTGTGCTTCAGCCAGCCTGGCATTTTGCGTGATGTACCCTGCATATAAGTTAAATAAGCAGGGTGACAATATACAGCCTTGGCGTACTCCTTTCCCTATTTGGAACCAATGCATTGCTCCATGTCTGGTTCTAACTGTTGCTTCTTGACCTGCATGCAGATTTCTCAGGAAACAGGTCAGGTGGTCAGTATTCCCATCTCTTGAAGAATTTTCCACAGTTTTGTTGTGATCCACACAAACTTTGTGATCAGTTTGTGTGATCCACACCACAAAAGCTTTGGCATAGTCCGTAAAGCAGAGTAGATGTTTTTCTGGAACTCTCTTGCTTTTGCCATGACCCAACAGATGTTGGAAATTTGATCTCTGGTTCTAAATCCAGCTTGAACATCTGGAAGTTCACAGTTCATATACTGATGAAGCCTGGCTTGGAGAATTTGGGGCATTACTTTGCTTAGCATGTGAGATGAGTGCAATTGTACAGTAGTTTGAACATTCTTTGGCATTGCCTTTCTTTGGGATTGGAATGAAAACAGACCTTTTCCAGTCCTGTGGCCACTGCTGAGTTTTCCAAATTTGCTGGCATATTGAGTGCAGCACTTTAACTGCATCATCTTTTAGGGATTTAAAATAGCTCAGCTGGAATTTCATCACCTCCAGTAGCTTTGTTTGTAGTGATGCTTCCTAAAGCCCACTTGACTTCACATTCCAGGATATCTGGCTCTAGGTAATTGGTTATCTGGGTCATAAAGATCTTTTTGGTACAGTTCTTCTGTGTATTCTTGCCACCTCATCCTAATATCTTCTGCTTCTTTTAGGTCCATACTGTTTTTGTCCTTAATTTACTCTTAAGCTTCATTAAAAAAAAAAAAAAAACCTTCACATTGCTTTCCAGGAAAACCCCCTCCCTCCAACTTCTTCCCCTTCCCTCCACCAAAACCCACCAATTTACCAAAGACTTTCTGCTGCAGCTACAGTGAAGACCTTGAGACAGGTGGCCCAAAATATTCTGCCTGAAAAATGAAAGTCATAGGAACTCGCTCATGACAGACTCCTTCACAACTTAATAGTGGGGGAGAAAATCCACATAAGGTTGAAAAAACAGTTCTTACCAATGAGAAGGGAAAAAAATGCATAGAGACTTTTAGCTGTTTGGAAATCTGGAACTAGTAGGACGAAGGAACTGATGTAATTTTTTTTTTACCAAGTGCAGAGCTAACAACAAATAATTTATTCTGGGATTTGGGGTTCCTCCCCCAGAGATTTCTCCTAGAGCTAAACCCAGTGAAACTAGCCACATGGGAAATGAAACCCTGCTTTGTCAAGAGCTAAGCCAGTATCTTTCAAGAAGAGCTTTTGTGTTATATGCCCAGGAAGAGATGCCAGGGAGTCATGGGAAGGCCTCTCGTTTCTTGCTTGTGCACTTTTGCATGTTAGCTGCCTGGGTCCACTGTGCGAACTGGAGCCGGACTTATACCCCCGTCAGTGGTAGAGAAGGTGGAATAGCAGGGGAAGGAAAGTGTGTTTACTGCCTGGGAGGTGGAATGCACAAGAATTGGCCCACACATACCCTTCTTGAATGTATCAGATCAGATCAGATCAGTCGCTCAGTCGTGTCCGACTCTTTGCGACCCCATGAATCGCAGCACGCCAGGCTTCCCTGTCCATCACCAACTCCCGGAGTTCACTGAGACTCACGTCCATCGAGTCAGTGACGCCATCCAGCCATCTCATCCTCTGTCGTCCCCTTCTCCTCCTGCCCCCAATCCCTCCCAGCATCAGAGTCTTTTCCAATGAGTCAACTCTTCACATGAGGTGGCCAAAGTACTGGAGTTTCAGCTTCAGCATCATTCCTTCCAAAGAAATCCCAGGGCTGATCTCCTTTAGGATGGACTGATTGGATCTCCTTGCAGTCCAAGGGACTCTCAGGAGTCTTCTCCAACACCACATTTCAAAAGCATCAATTCATTGGCACTCAGCTTTCTTCACAGTCCAACTCTCACATCCATACATGACCACAGGAAAAACCACCTGCATTTTAGTAAAATAGAACACAAGCACAGAGGCTTGATTTCATGAGCAAGTGCTCTTCGTTTACAGAGTAATTAATAGGAAGGAGTACAGAGATCCTGATTGTAAATAAAGAAAGAATTTTCTCCAGCACCCTGGATAACAAGAAATGTGTTGGCTGTAAGTTATCACAAACTTTTTGATGTGTGGAACATAAATAAGAGTAAATTAAATCTTTCTCCTTAAGTGAAAAATAAAACAATATTCAGAGAGAAGTTGTAATTTATAATGTTACAGTTAAGTTGGTGAATATTTTTAATTAGTCCCTGGGTAACTGTCTTTTTAAAAATCTTGCTAGAGTACATATATTTGTCTAAAATGCAGTGGTTAAATATTTATGTGATTAGTTATTTATAATGTCTGCCTCCTCGTAGAGTAGTTTTATAGAAATAATCATAAGTGAGTGGATTGAAAGCTGTTTTTGCTCTTTCTCAACTAGCTGTATCTAGGGAAAACCAAGTTAATGAATTCATGAAACTACTTCCCAGACTGACCTCATGAATACGAACCCAATTGCAGACCTTGTACCTGGTAGAAATAATCAATTGCTTTAGAGCTAGTCTTGCAAATGCAAATACTTCAAGTACTGGCCACAGTTTTAGGTTTATTTGCATTCTACTTCCTTCCTTCCTTCTGCCAGGTCCTGGACATATAGGCACAGGCTAGTTTGCCTAGATGATAGAAATATAGCAGACAAGGAATGTTGTAACCAAACTCATGTACATGGAACAAATATTCTTTGTAAGTCATAACTCTTGTTTGATCAAGGACTGATTGTGTGTGGTTAGCCTTCAACATGAATTTCCCCCAGCTAGTGTTGATATTCTCTAGCATGTAAAGACTAGACTTCAGCAACATTTTAGTGCAGATTTTTTATCCAAATCTGAGTGAAGTCGAGCTCAGCAAGTTTAGTGTCTTGTCTTAGGAGACCAGTGGCAGCTCCAACAGTAGAATCCAGGTTTCTCTCCTGCTGACCCACTCCTCTTTCTTTTCTTCCTGCGGTATTATTTAAAGCCCGCTACCCTTTTAGGTACTGAGTAATTTATTTATATCAGACTTTTAACAGCACCAATGCTTGTACTATAAGAATACTTGTCTGAACTCCCAGAAAAGCATCATTTTGAACCACCTCCAATGACTCTGCTTTTCCTTTCGCTTCTTCCTCTAAAGGCAGAGCACATTTCAATCGCAAATCAAATAACAAGCATCTCTCTCCTAATTTATGGTTTTCAAAAATTCAGAGTTTTTTTTTCCTCTTGCTGTCCAGAATGCTGTCTGAAAAGTCACAATGATTTAAATAATTGATGGCTACTTTATGAAATTGTCAGCCTGAATCCATCCCCCGCCTCCTCCAGCTCCAGGTCCTTGAGCAGCTAATCGTTTTATGTTGTATGCTTGGTTTTTTGTTTTGTTTTTTTTTGTTTTTTTTTTTAACTTTTTTTTTTTACTATTTCATTTAGATAATTATATTATTCACCCCAGAATATAATTGCCATTGTACTGTGGGGGAAGGGGGGTGGGGTAGGGTAGGCTGCCTGCTGTTGGCATCTGCAGGTTGTAAAATGTCTGTTATGCTCTAGCCTCTAATTTCTTTGCCATCCCACCTTTTAAAGATTTAATTATACCTGTGTAAAAGCATAATTTGAAATGTGACTTCTGATTCTTTTGGAAGATAAGAGAGAGATTAATCCATTGTTAAACATGAACAACCATGGTACAAGGGAAAAAACTTTGGACTGGCATGCTGGGATCTTTATTCAGCTGAACAAACAATTTCTGAATGCCTAGCATATACCTGGCACTGTACTAAGCATTAAGAAATACTAAGACTTAAATGAAAACTGCTGTTAGGAGTGGGTATCGTGGTAATCTGCCACCCGACTTATGACTTTGGGAGGTACCTCTCTGAGCCCCCAATTTTCATCTAAATGAAGGATATCGTACCTCTTCAGAATGTCCTTCTAGCTGTAAAATCCCATGATGCTCTGAAGAAAAAGGGCCATAAAGTAGCTGCCACATTCCTTCTTTGTAAGATTTAATTAGAAGAATGAGAGATAGTAAAAAAGCATACATTTTCTGTGACTGAAGTCAATTCATCACCTCTGAAATCAAAGATGGTCCAGCCTGAATGCTCTTAAAGGATTCTTTTATTTATTTTTTTAATATATTTTCTACCTGCTATGTCCAGAATGCCCAAAACAGGGGGTGTTTGGGAGCAGAAAGTAACAGTCTCTAAGCAACTGAAAGGTGTTATCAAAGGAGCAGTAACTTTTCCTCTCAAATTACTGCCTGACATCTTTTTACTAGTTCATGGAGCTGTTTTTCCAGTGAGGATTCTGAGTCTAACATGTTTTTTTCACAAGGCTGAACTTTGCCACCCATTGACTGGAAGGAAATTTCACAAACTGGTTCTTGTGCTTCTTTATATATTGTTCTTTACTCTTTGGAAGTATGTAGTTTGGATACAATGAAACTTGCCAATTCAAGAAATTAGGAAACTTGGTGTTAAGTATAAACACAATGATAATTCAGGCTTTGCAACTTTTAAGAGGAAATGGTGTTCATCTCTTGTCAGAGCCTTAGAGTGTTGGATAAAGTAAACCCAAAGTGACAGCGTATAGCCTGTTTCAAATGGAACATAAATAACACATATTAAAATAGAGATTTAGAGTGGATTTCATAACATGTTTATTTTCAGGGAGCAAATCATAATCCATTTGCCTTATTGGAAAAACAATTTTTCTGTTACAGAGGGAAAATGGAGTATTTAAAAAGGAAATGAACATGACAGCCAAATGGACTTGGTCAAAATTGGCAAATTTGTTTATTTACTTGTTTTTGCACTGCTGCTGCTGCTGCTGCTGCTAAGTCGCTTCAGTCATGTTTGACTCTGTGCGACCCCATAGACGGCAGCCCACCAGGCTCCCCCGTCCCTGGGATTCTCCAGGCAAGAACACTGGAGTGGGTTGCCATTTCCTTCTCCAGTGTATGAAAGTGAAGAGTGAAGTCGCTCAGTCGTGTCCAACTCTTAGCTGCCCCATGGTCCTGCTTTGCACTAGGGAGAGTAATGTGGTGCCTGAATCTGCTTTCAGCAATCATGCTTCTTTTTTGAAAAAGACCTAACCATCTGGGGTAAAGTAAGTTGCTCATGTCCCATCTTCTCTAAGGGTAGAAACTGAGGCTAGAAATCTTCCCTTCATTTGCAGTATTAATGCTTTCCATAATTTGCAATCTACCTTTTTCCTCCCCTTCATCTTTATAAAACCCCTCTATTGTCTAGTAATAAAAACACTATGACTAGTAGTAAGCCCACCTCTTTTTTGTAATTTTAGTTTTTTTAGGACTGTGTTCTTTAGACCAGTGCCTCTAAAATTTTAATATTCATGTTAATCACCAGAAATTTTTGCAAAATGCATATGCTGCTTCAAGCAGCCTGGTTAAGACCTGAGATTGTGCATTTTGAACAAGCACTTGGGTGATGCTGATGCTTCTAGCTCATGAACCATGCCTTGAGTAGCAAGTCTGTAGACCAGGGATCAACAGGCTTTTTCTGTAAAGGGCCAGATAGTAAATATTTCTGTGCGGGTATGTGAACCATATGGTCTCTGTTTGAACAATTGTACCATTGTAATATAAAAGCAACCCTAGATAATGTGTAAATGAATGATCATGGCTGTATTCCAGTAAAACTTGACTTACCCAAATATGCAACAACCCGATTTGGCTTGTGAGACATATTTTGTCAAGCCCTTCTTTAGACATTGTATTTGAAACGAGGTATATATATTTTTAAAACTTGAAGGCTTTCGTCCACATGTTTAAATAGGATTGTTTTACAGTGCTGGGAACATGTATAAAATGGTTAGAATTTAATTTGTGCTCTAATGAGTTATTACGCAAAAAAAAAAAAAAAGTAAGCCAAATAATGATATCTTTTCCCTGTAGAGGACTTAGAATAAGGTAAGAGGCATAATGTTTTAGCGCTGTTGTGGCATAACGATGACAACATTTTGAAAAACCACTTCCAGCTTGGCAAGCAGCGGTTTACAGTTACACATTGTTAGATGTGTGTCTCTTTCCGAACTACCTCTTTCCTGCGTATGTGCGTTTCTCTTATCACATCCCTTGCCATATCATTTGGCACTGATCCATATTTGGGTAATGAGATCGTTTGTTGTGCCTGCAATGAAGAAAATGATTTAAAATGTTTTTTAATAAGTTAACAGGAGCAAGTGTTGAAATTGCTGTAATGAGATAATGACAGTGCAGCATATTTCTTTGAAGATTGTGCTCTGGTGAAAAACGTATGCTTTAATACATTCATTTTCACTGGGCTTTCCTTGACGAGGTCAGTTAGCCTTTGCCTGTTTTTCTGCCAGTAATGGAGAAATGGACCCAAGAGTTGGAAGTCAACAGAGAATGAAGAGCAAGGCTGGTAATCATTTAACAGTACTCTTGAGTTTTAAGATATCAGCCATGGGAGACCTTGTACCAGCGTTGCAATTTTGTAATGACAGATGCTACATGGGAAGATTAGAATCCAGACTACTGAGTGAATTCCCTGGCAGTCCAGTGGTTAAGACTCTGTGCCTCCACTGCAGTGGGCACAGGTTTGATCTATGGCTGGGAAACTAAGATCCCACATGCTGTATGCTGCTGCTAAGTCGCTTCAATCGTGTCTGACTCTGTGCGACCTCATAGACGGAAGCCCACCAGGCTCCCCCGTCCCTGGGATTCTCCAGGCAAGAACACTGGAGTGGGTTGCCATTGCCTTCTCCAATGCATGAAAGTGAAAAGTGAAAGGGAAGTGGCTCAGTCGTGTCCGACTCTTAGCGACCCCATGGACTACAGCCTACCAGGCTCCTCCGTCCATGGCATTTTCCAGACAAGAGTACTGGAGTGGGTGCCATTGCCTTCTCCGACATGCTGTATAGTGTGGCCAAAAAAATTTTTTTAATTAAAAAAATAAAAGCAACTGTAGATTAAAAACTTAAAAAAAAATACAAGCTCAGAAAACTTAGGTCACTATATTAGATTCACATTTTTAGTATTTGTTGATGTAAATAACATGTACTTTCTTTGACATTTGAAATGTTATACTTGAAAGTTATCTAACTGTTCTTTAACATGTTTAGCCAACATGTTTTCATGGTGTAAAACACAGAGCCATCCTCATGTTTACTGTTTAATAGAGAGGCAGACATATTAACAAGTCATTGTTACATCTGCCATGACCCACACATGTACATGGCACATTGGGAGCTCAGGAGAAAGAGTGGTCATTCAAGAAAGACTTTATAAAGGATATGATATTTAAGCTGAATATATTGATAGAAAGTGGGAGAATTTTTGAAATAGAGAGAAAAGCGTTGGCGAAGATACGGAGGCATGCAATAGAATCACACATTAAGGGAAATATTAATAGATACATGTGATGTGTGCCTATGATAGAATTCTGTATGAATGGACTGCATGGTATACATAGCCTGGATGAACCTAACAAAATAATGTTCAAAAAAAGTAAGACCCAAAAGTTGTGTAAATTGCAATTGTATTCATAACAGGCAAAATTGTATTATATAGTTTAGGAATATATATATGTATATTTATATATATATAAAAGTAGTACAGTCATAAAGAATAGACAAAAAAGATAACTTAGATGGGGAGAAGGTTTTGGTTGGTATTGGGCGTGCTTGGGGACCTAGAAAGTTTTGTTTCTTTCCCAGGATCATGATGATTCCATTGGGTGTCTACATTATGATTGTTGGTTAAGATGTACATACATACTATAAAAATTCTTATATGTATATATGTTACTGTGAAATATATATGTTCTATTTTACAATAAAAGAGATTTCTTGAAGAGAAGATCAATCCCTGAAATGAGGCAGTAGGAAGTGGAAGAGCAGGAAGGAGATTTGGCAATCACTCAAGGGAATCACGGACGACTGATTCAGTTGAGGATGGAGCGTCAGAGCGATCCCTTGATCCCAGGTTTTTAATTTGTTGACCAGAAAGATGGCCTTTGCTCAGATGGGGAATACATTCAGTACCAGCCACAACTGGCGAGGCCTTTCCTGCTTCAGCTTTCTCTTCTTTTAGGCCCCTTCTCATTCTGCACAAAGGTTGCTATTCATACCTACTTCAGGTAAATGTTGGGTTGGCCAAAAAGTTCATTCGAGTATCGTTGTTGTTGTTGTATCTTATTGTCCGGACTCATTGCAACTCCAGGGGCTACAGCACACATCTTATGGAAAAACCCAAATGAACTTTTTGATCAACCCAGTATGAATCACTACCACCTCCACCAGCAGTCCTACCAAGAGACTGCTTAGTTGTCCATCTTCACATCTCCACTCATTCCAGCAATCACCTCAAATTCTTTCTCTCTGCGCACACACACACACACACACACACACACACACACACACTGTCTTGTACATTTTTAGCCAACTGGTTTGATTTGGCTGATTCTTCAATATATCACACATTCCTTTCTTACCAGTTTGAAACATGCAGTCCTTAATGCTCACTGGTCTTCTCCATGTATTTGTCCATACCTCTCTGCTGTGCTTCTGTAGGTATAACACATTGCTTTGTCCTTCTCCCCAGAGTCCACTACTCAGTTTTTACAACCAAATTTAAAATCCCCTTCAGAAACCCATCTCTGAATAAAAAAGGTCATTGTTGGCCTTCTCTAAACTAATCCCTGAAAATATCCGTGTTGATGTTAAAACCACACTAGATGTTCTACTTTGATTGTAATAGATTTTGTTCTTTCTCATATGGCTTTCTTTCTTTCCTTTCTAATTTAAAGGAGCCTTTCATTAACTCAAGACTGCAAATCCAAACCTGTATCTTGAAATTGAAATTTGTATATGTGTAAGTAGCCTCTGTGTCATGGGAGCTTTGGTTTTTATTGCTTGTGTATTTTCTCTTTATATGAAATAGACTGAACAAGCTGTTACTTATTTAGAAAGATGCTGTAGAGGCCTACTGTGACTAGGTAGGCAGCTGCTTTATGCCGCTTTTCTGATGCAAGAGCTTCATTTGCATCATCCTTACTTATCCTGTTGCCTGGGTTGTCGTGTGACAGATGGCCCAGTGGGAATGTCCCATTCAGTCAAAATGTGTTGAGGGCCCGGTATTGGCAACTGCTAACTCAAGAGATCCATGGCTCAGACCCATCCCGCACTGTCTGGTTTCTGATTCTCTTGGAAAGTCAAAAGTCCTTGGTCAGGCTTGTTCTGCTTTCTCCCTGACACAGACACTTAACATACATCCCAGTCATGTTGTCTCCCCTCACCTAACAAAGCACATCTTTTTAAATGCCACTTTGGAGCTCAGATGAAACAAAACTCTGCAGTTCATGTTGCCATGCAGTGAGGTAGAGGAAGCTTTGCTTCCTTTAATAGACTAGAGGTCCATTTTTGCAATCATGTCATGAACACAGGTCTTAGTAATCTGGTCTTTGCTATAGTGGTGTCAGAGTGCTGATGCTGCACTCTTTTTTTTTTGGAGCTAGGAGGAAATGAAGTGTCTCTGGTTGACTGGTTGAACTTGTCAGCCTTCTAGGATGTAAGAGAACATAAAAGGCAGGCATTTTGTTCACTATAGGAAACCAACAGGCTTTGCAATAAATGCAATGATCATCACCCCTTACTCCCCGCTTAGAATACACATACACACTGGGAAAAAATTTAATTTATGGCAAAAAATAGTAAAACAACACACTTATTTAATGTCTTTGTGGTTGGTCTTCAGTGAAGCAAAAAATAGGGGATAAAGTGAAAGAAAATTTGAGAAAAGACGATGCAAAAAGCAAGCTGAGACTGGAATTTCATAAAATCCATTTCTGTCTCCATCACCTGCTTGCTTCATTGAATCTTTGAAACCTTCAGTTCTATCGTTTTTATTCAGTTCTTTAGTTTCATTTAAGCCTCAAAATGCTTGATAACAGAAGTCATAGGCCCTCCTGAAAGTAGTCAAGTCCTTTGTAGGCTCAGTCTTTCTATCGCCCTTAGCTGAGTTGTGGCTGATACATCGGTAACATGCAACCCGTGCTGGTACCCCGGGCCTGGAGGACCCCTGTCGGGTACTCAGTACCTCTGGATCACTCCACTACAGATGGGACTGGAAGCGTCCATCTCTTCTGGAAATCTTGGACCACTCTACTGAGGCAAGGTGGGGCATAGTGTAGGGTCAGCGAACTTTCAGTAAAGGGCCAGATGGTAAGTATCGTAGGCTTTGCAGGCCATATGGTCTCTTTTTCAGCTCTTCAACTCAGCCTTTGTAGTAGGAAGATCGCCATGGGCAGTACAGGAATAAACACGTGGCTATATTCCACTAAAATTTTATTTACAGAAATAGGTAGCAGGCTTGATGAGGCCCACAGACCATAGTTTAGACCACTGACTCCTAATAGAGTGGCAAGATTATTTGATTTTGAGGTGGGTTTTCACATGAGATCTAAAAGCTGTATATCACAATGTGGTCATAAATGGGTCTCATCACTTGTGTATTCATTTGGTAAAATTTGTAGAACTAACACTCTCCATGCCTCCCTTAGAAAGTTAAATGGGGTAATATGGATAAATAAGATTTATTCACTGTGAAGTACTGTGTAAACATAGCTTTTTTCCAGCTGAGTTTTATTAGTGGCAGCAAGGACAGTTTTTCCTAGAGGAGCAGCAGATTAGAATTCACTTACAATCTCTCTCAGTTGTATCAGAGTCTTTCAGAATTTATGGGTTTGGGAGCAAAACCCCTATAAGCCATCAGAGAACCTCACTCTGGGATGTAGACTGTACCCAGAGATGTTCATGTGCCTATGGGCCTATTTTAAAACCCCAGCAACATAAAAGGGGGCGAAATCAGAGATGGCCCTTTTTGTCTGAGTACACAGCTTCAGGAAGATCATATAGGAAAAGGGAGAGGATGCCAACATGGTCTCTTATAGCTTTTACATCAGCCCTGGCGTCAGTGGGATGATCAATATTGGATGGTCTCCCTCTCATCTAAGTGTTCTCATGTAAAAAGTAATTTTTTTACTGAAGTGTAGTTGATTTTCAGTGTTATGTTCATTTCTGGTGTACAGCAAAGGGATTCAGATGTACGTATTTTCAGATTCTTTTCCGTCGTAGAGTACTACAAGATGTCAAATATCATATGATGTTTATATGCTTTATATAGAATAGTTCGTATCAGCTAATCCCAAACTCCTAGTCTATCCTTCCATACCCATTTCCCCTTGGTAATCATAACTGTTTTCTGTGTCTGTCAGTCTGTTTCTGTTTTGTAAACAAGTGCATTTGTATCAATTTTTTTAGATTCCACATATAAGTGATATCATAAGATAGTTCTTTCTCTGTCTGACTTACTTGACTTGGTATGATAATCTCTAGCTCCATCCATGTTGCTACAGATAGCGTTATTTCATTTTTACAGCTGAATAGTATTCCATTGAATGTATAAGCCCCATCTCCTTTTTGCGTTCATCTGTCAGTGGACATTTATCTTGTTTCCATGTCTTAGCTGTTGTAAGTAATGCTGCTGTGAGCATTGAGGTGCATGTATCTATTCTAATTAGAGTTTTCTCCAGATCTCATGTGAAATTTTTAACTTGCCAAGAAGGATTTGCTATACTCAAGGAACATCATTTTGAAACTTTCCTAGTTTCTGTATTTTTTTTTTACACTAATGAATTTAGCTTGTAAATATGTCTCATAAGGGTTAGTAGTGGAAGATAATTGTATCTTAGATAGAATGGTATATTCTTTGTAACATGAAGTTTCTAATTCTGGTGACAGTCCTCAAAATTATACCTGGCATTTGACTCCTTAATGTCTTGCATGTGACGTGTAGCACATGTTTGTTGAGTGAAAATATATTTAGGGAAAGGTAAATTATTTTGGTGTGGGAGAGCCTTTCAGAAGCTAAGAGTCCCTACCCTGGCCATTTTTTTAAAAGCTGAAGAATAGTTGATTTACAGGCTTATGTTAATTTCTGCTGTAAAGCAAAGTGATTCAGTTATATATCCTGTTTCATATTCTTCTCCCTTATGGTTTATCACAGGATATTGAAATTAGCTCCCTGTACTAGATAGTAGGCCCTTGTTGTTTAGCCATTCTGTATATAATGGTTTACATCTACTAACCCCAGACTCCCAGTTCACCCCTCTCAAGCACCTGTTCCCTGTTGCAACAAGTCTCTTCTCTGTGTCTGTGAGTCTGTATCTGTTTCATAGATAAGTTCATTTGTACCTGTTTTTTTCCCCACATATAAGTGATATCATATGATATTTGTCTTTCTCTTTCTGACTTGCTTCACTAACTCTCGGCCTATCCATGTTGCTGCAGATGGCATTGATTCATTCTTCTTTATGGCTGAATAGTATTCCATTGTGTGTATGTGCTACATCTTTATTCATTCATCAGTGGTCATTTTGGCTGCTTCCATACCTTGGCTGTTTTAAATACTGCTGTAATGAAGACTGGGATGCATGTATCTTTTCAAATTATAGTTTTATCTGGATATATTCCCAGGAGTTAACCCTGACCAGTTTTAATCTACTAATATCTTGGTTCTGAATGCAGTGCTGAAAAGAAATGAACATGATTATATGAAATTTTCAGTATAAAGAATCAATGGACATAAGTGACCTCAAGAACATGGATAATAGTAATAGTTATGTCTTTAATAATATCTGGATTTAAGAACTCATTTGCCAAAGTGGTGAAAACAGTTCACTCTTATGAACAAATAGGAGTCAGCTCCAGACCATCACTATTCTTAGCACAATGTATTATAATGGTTTATTTGTCTTCCTTCTTCCCTAAAGAATGAGCTTCCTGAAAGCTTGATTTACTGACCATTGCATCACTAATGCCTGGCACATAGTAGGTACTCAGGTACTTGTTGAGTAAATGAATTATTCCAGCTGTTTGCATTCTCACCAAATTAATACACCATGAAACCAAAGATAGGGTTTCTTTTTCTAAAAACCACATTTTATTTTCTTGGTTTTGACCAACTTTGACAATATATACTTCTATGAATGTTCATCTCTAGGTACTTTAGCTTATGAAATATTAATATTTTCAATACCTTACAACTAAGGATATGTGAGTTATTCATGGTCATAGTGTTCAAAGAAATAATTCAATATATAAATATGTCCAGGAACTATATTTCAGTAGAATGTCAGTTTCTTTGATCTGTGTTCTTCTAAACCAACAGAACACTACCAATTCCTGTCATATGTACATTATTCTGTTTACAAAATTGAGGAGAATTATATTTTCTCTGTATGCTGTGTAACTTACATATTTTCAGACTAAAGTTTTGGCATTGACCAAACATAGGAATTCTAGTATCTGTGCACTTTAAGGTATTCTAAGGTGAAAATAATACCCGCTTATAGTGTAGACCTGGTTTCCTTGATGGCTCAGTGGTAAAGAACCTGCCTGCAATGCAGGAATCATGGGTTCCATCCCTAGGTTGGGAAGATCCCCTGGAGAAGGAAATGGCAATCCACTCCAGTATTCTTGCCTGGAGAACCTCATGGACAGAAGAGCCTGGTGGGCTATAGTCCCTGGGGTTGCAAAGAGTCAGAAATGTCTTAATGACTAAACAAAATCAACATAGTGTAGGCTAACATTTCTCAAAATGTATTCTGTGGGATCCAGTTCTGCAAGATGTTAATAGGCATTGTGTGAGAACTGGTTCCAAGATAAAATGGGCTTGGGGAAAAATTAGTCTAACATTAAATAGTATTTTTTTTTAAATAGTATTTTTACAATAGCACATTACAGAGTGGGATACGGTATATACTATTTCCCAGTGAATTTTTTTCATAAGAATTTTATCACAAGGACCTGATGTTCCCAGGAGCACTCTTTGGGAAATATCACACTCACAAATGAACAGACTTATAGCATCCTATAGTGTTGAGAAGTGAGACCCCTTAAAAGTTATCTCAGCTACCTCTCCTGACTCCCTCCTCCATTTCAGAATCCATTTTGCATCACCCCGGCCAGGTAGCCATTCAGCTTCACTGGAATTGCCAACCTTAGCAGGAAACTCACCATTCCATGTCTAGCCTCCTTTCCTTTTTTTGTTTTTAAAACTAAGTCCCTACTTACAGTTGAACCAAAAATCTGCCATGAATTGTCCATTACTTCCTGTTTTATCATCTGAAATATTGACAAAACACCTTTCCTTCCTTCCTATAACTGTCATATCTCCTGTTTAGCCTCCTCTTCTTTAAATTGAACAATTCTAATTTATTCAACTCCTCCTCCTATGAGGAATTTTCTAGAATTCTCACCATCTTGATCATTCTCCTCTGGATAACATCCAGTGTCTCTCTCCAAATAAGATACCTAGAAATTAAATACAGTCTGCTATGGTCTGCCAAGCCCAAGTGTTTAACTTTTTAGTCAACAAATGCTTCTGGAGTCACTCCTCTATTTCGGGCATTTTCAGACACTGGGAATATAGCAGGCAATAAGACAGGACTGGTAGTGAAAAAACCAGTAAGTAAATGAGGGAAGATGATTGGTAGTCAAAAATGTTATAAAGTCAATAAGATAGGAATCTCTATTCTAATAAGAAGTATTTGGGAAGGAGGTGACTTGTTTTAGGTCAGTGGTGCGGGAAGGACCCTAGAGAAGTGATGTTTCAGCTGTTCTTGAATGATGTAGAGGAACCCCAGGGAGGGAACATCATGGGTAGTATTGTCAGTGGGAAGGAAGACTGTGTTGGGGAGTTTAGGAAGAGAATGGGAGAGCAACAGGAACTTCTAAAGGGTAATTCCAGTTAATTCTATCTCCACTGATGGTACATTGATCTGCATTTGATTGGACATTCTACTGCTTCTAATCCAGCCCACAATTTTTGGTTGTTGCTGTTATTTTTTCTACAAATCTGATCAAATTTCCAATTCCTATTGGTTTTTGATAAATTAAAATCCTTAGGTCTTTGCTTTTTCTTATGCTAATGATAAAGCCAATAATTTAGAATCTTAAGTGAAAAATATTTGTTGCTCTTAAATTGCATAGATTTGATTTCCTGCTTATCAGGAAAATGTTGGATTCTGACTTTGTCATCAGTGGTAATAACAGCAGTCTCAGGTTTCTGTTTTTCTTAAATTTAATAAATAAATCTTATATGCCTTTACTCAAATTTACCAGTAAAATGATTGCACAGGTTGTTGCCAAGGACCGTAGTCTGTTAGCCTTTTAGGTTGAAAATAATCCACTAAGCAGTCCTTTCTCAGTATAGCTTTTCAACTGCCTGCTCATAATTGACCCCATGAACTTGCTTCCACCCCAAATTTTTACCACAAGGATAGCCCTTCAGATAATTGAAAACATAGATCACTGAGTCTACTAATCCTATAAGAAAAGAAAATTTATATAATACATTAGTGAATGCAGGATAACTCTTAGATAACATTTCCTTTTCTAAATGTTCATAACTCAAAAGATTGAAATTTAATCAATTCTTTCTGAAATACATTCTCTCTCATTAAAAACAAAACAAAAATCCCTAGAATTTTCTGACTCCGGTTTTTGAAATGGAGATTAGGGAGCAAGCAAAACTCTTAATGAAGTCTTTGACAAAAGCATTCTTTCTAAGAGAAGGGAATAGCAACATCTGTTGTGGCTTAAAGTCCATGCCCAAAGTGAATTTCATACAAAATAAATTTATGTTTTTTGAGCACTTCTTATATTGACCTAGGGACCAATGATTTGTTAAAAACACAAAATGTAACAAACAAATTAAAAGACAATCTGGTGTCTCTGCTCTTAAGTCCTCCTTAAAGGCCTGGGAGGTCTGAGAGGGGGTTAAGTTAACCAGAAGCTAGTTTTAGTCAATTACCTGTCTTTTTCTCCTGATGTTCAGAATCCAGTAAATGATTCTAGCCTAAGGTACATGAGTGCCTGTTAAAGTGCAATTTGGCCATGAGTTAGGCAATCGAGGTGTTGGGAACAATGCCATCCTTTAGTGTGACACCAAAGATAACTGCGTGCTTCGTCACCAGCCAGAACACCTGCTCCACGTAGCTAGCTGGGTTCTGTTGCCGTCCACTTCTTTCTTCTCACTCTTGTTTTTGTCAAGATTTGATTGTTTTGATAGTCATCATTTCTCTTTCATGGAGAAAGAAAATCTTTCTTTGCCAAACCTCTAAGATGCTTAGCAGTAGGCTTAGGCATACCTGAGGCCCAGCAAAGCCTTCACATCTGCTCCTACTCCCCGGACATCCCAATTCCATTTGGTCCGGTTCAGCATGCATGCATTGAATCCTTACCATGTGCTTATATTTGTGTTCATCTTGGAAGGGCACAGAGGTCCTGCTCTAACATTTCCCACCTCTTCTCACAGGGTTAAACCTTGGAAGAACCTGTCACGTCATGTTAGCTGAGCAGCACACATGAATGATACCCTCTTCCCAGCCCCAGGCTTTGCTCCTCCTCCTCAGAGAGAACTCAGTCTCCAGCTGCCTCCTTTTTCTGACTTGTCTGTGAGCACAAAGGTCCTCACCTGCAGGTTCTGGCAGTCTCCAGTCCCTGGTGCGTGCCCCTTTTACATTTTCCGCATGGAGGTAGAGTGTTGAACCTTTGAGAAGATGTGGTGTACACAGAAGAAAACAGCCCTATCCAGGAGCTGGTAGGCAGCTGCCTCATCAGAGAGGCAGTGTTCCAAGGAGAGGGTGTGTGTGAGGTGGTCCATCACATTTGACTGCGGGGCAAGGACTCCTAGCAGCACATCAGCCATGTCAGTTCAACACCTGGCTCTCCAGGCACTGGCCATCCTGCTTCTTGCTTCTCAGGGTGAGTCGAGGTGGAGCTGAGTGATAGACAGCAGGGCATGCGGGGACCTTGGGATTCACGGAGTAAAGTGCCTTCAAAGGCTCTAGGGACAACGCCCCCCCTCACACAGAAATGCCCTTTCTAGACTGGTTTTCTGGTTATGAGGTGTTTTTCAAAAAGCACATTCTCCTCCTGGGCTCAACTGTTTAGGGAAAAAAAAAAAATTAATCTTGTACTTTATATGCTCCAAAGCTGAGAGAGTGCAAGAGGCAAAAAGTTTACATCAGATCTGACAGTCTTACTGATCGTTGCTGATAAAAACTGGCAAAGGGAAAGGTAATCAGAGCCTCGGGAATTCAATTCACTCCTTTAATCCACTCAGCAAGTATTTTATTTTTAAAACACAAGCACAGCCATCAGCAAAACTGAGAGACTGTGTGGGACCCTGAGGCGTATTAAATTTTTGAGCCCTCTTCACTCCCACCCCACCCCGCCCTCCAATAGTCCCTCAGCCATTTCTTCTTTCTGGATGTATCTTCCTGACTTCCTTTTCCTTTATTCCTTGGAAACCAATAAAAAAAAAAAAAAAAAAAGACTTACCTGTTGGCATTAATTAAAAAAGAAGAAGTTGAGCTACCATCAGCTAGAGACTTGTGCAGTACATCATATCCACTTGTGACTCTTAATTGTTGTTCAATCGCTCACTCATGTCTGACTCTTTGCGACCCCATGGACTGCAGCACACCAGGCTTCCCTGTCCTTCACCATCTCCAAGAGCTTGCTCAAACTCATGTCCATTGAGTCAGTGATGCCATCCAACCATCTCATCCTCTGTCATCCCCTTCTCCTCCTGCTTTCAGTCTTTCCCAGCATCAGGGTCTTTTCTAATGAGTTGGCTCTTTACATCAGGTGGCCAAGTATTGGATCTTCAGCTCATTTGAAGGAAGGAGATAACACAGGGTTGCCCTGTAGCTGATGATGGACTTGTAAGTGCCTTCCCCTCGTCCCACCCCCATCTGTTCCCAAGGTAGTACTGAACCACCTTCTTTTACCAGCCAAGAGAAGTGGACAGTTGCTTCTCATGGTCAACTTTTATCAGAGACGTAGTAGAGTCATTCTACTTTATATTCCTCTCTCAACCCCTCTCAAGCCTTTCTGGAATAATCTAATAACCTAAAGCAGAAAATCAACTTAGTTTCACCTGTGAATTTTAACTCCTCCTCTGTAGTACAGCAGGTAACCTGGAAGATTTCTTTTCTCTAGTAAGATATGAAAAGAAAACTGAAGATATGAAAAGAAAACACTCATGTCCGTGTCTTTGACTTACCAGGCAAGGAGGATTGTTATTTCACTTCTCAAGATACCAGCACAAGGAGATAGGGCCTTTGTGTCTGGACCCTGGGATTCACATTTTATCCTTCGGATCTCCAGGTTCATTTTCTCTGCACCAAGTGCCCAAGTGGTGATGTAACAGTACTCAACATGATGTAGAATGACGAAGGATTCTGACAAGCCGAGTGTATATACCTTTTTCTTTGAGAAGAGAGTGGAAGCAACTGGGGACAGGACATTAGGCATTAAGTCAGCTTCCCGTGTTTTGTGTGCCAGTCAGGGCATTTCTCTTCACATTCAGCAGTGCTGACGAACAGTTATCACATGTGTAGGCTCTAGTGGAAAACATCAATTTAGAATCTAGCACCTTCTTGTAAGCCTTTAGTTTTATCACTCATTAGCTGTGTAAATGGATACTTTCCCTTAACATCTATGAGCTTCAGTTTCCTTATCTGTCATCAGAGATGTTTACCTTACAGTGTTTTCTGGAAGATGGAATGATCTGGAACATGCAAAAGCACTTGGTAAAGTGAAACCCTACATGAATTTTGATTTCTGAGAAACCTGGCCCATATAGTTACAAAAGCATGGCCTTTGGGATTAGACATGGAGTCGGATCCCAGACCTGCCACTCTCTAGCCATATGGCCTTTCACAGGAAGTTACCTTAAGCCTTTGTTTCCTGACCTATCAATTGGAAATCATACTGTCCTGACTCTTATAGCATTTTCCTCCTTTCCTAATCTCTCAGTCCTGTCCGTCTCTCTGTGACCCCGTGGACTATACAGTCCATGAAATTCTCCAGACCAGAATACTAGAGTAGGCAGCTGTTCCCTTCTCCAAGGGATCTTTCCAACCCAGGGATTGAATCTCCCACGTTACAAGCGGATTCTTTACCAGCTGAGTCACCAGGAATGCCCCTTATAGCATTAGTATGTGGATTAATGAGTAAGGCATATAAAAGTACATTATGTATGATATATGTTAGTTCTGTAAAGATTCAAGTTACTGGTACAATTGTAAAGGAGATGATGTAATGACTTGGAGTTCTGAGAGCATGATGTCAGTTGAGTACCTGGAGCACACTACTCAGGCGTATTCTTGACACTGCCATTTACCAGCAGTGCGACATCACCTTTTTGTAATGGCTTGTTTACTTCTCTGTCACCCACAAGTCTGTGAATTCCTTGTATATAGGGTTGTCTTCTTACTGCATATGCATCTCCTAGTAGGGTATCTAACGTGTAGTAGCTTGGAACAAGTCTGTTGAATGAATAAACGCATGATTTTTATCATCTGCTATACCTTCTATAAGGGTTTCCCAGGTGGCTCAGTGGTAAAGAATCCATGTGCCAATGCAGAAGACACTTGAGATGCAAATTTGACCCCTAGATCCAAAAGATCCCCAGGAGTGGGAAATGGCAACCCATTTCAGTATTCTTGCCTGGAAAATTCCATGGACAGAGGAGCCTGGTGAGCACAGTTCATGGGGTCTCAAGAGTCAAACACTGTATGCTGTTGTACCTCGTAAGTACCGCTCATGTTTATAAAATTAATCAAACATTTGAATGGTAGGGCAGTGACGAATTAATGTAACTTTTGGTGAAATACACAATGCTGCTTCTGTTCTGCATCTCCAGGCTTCTTAACACCTCTTGATTCACGTTCCTTGCTTGATCAGTTCTTATCAAAAGCCAGAAATGCAGTAGAGAAATGGAACATTTTAAAAATAACACCTCCACTTGATCTACCTGGACGGTTGTCCTCTAATACCTTGAGACTAAAGAGGCGTCATTTATTTGACAGCTGGGTCCAGTAAAGACGTTCTGACTACCTTTTGCAATCACACATTTTGGAAACTCCTTGAGGATAGGGACTTGATGTTGTGCAGGTGCTCAAGAAGTGTGGCTTCTGAAATGGGATGGTGTTCTTCTCAGTGCACAACAGGGAGTTTCCCTATGCTTTTACCACATGGCACTGTTCAAGCCCTGTAATATTAAATCATTTTCAAGTTAGTCAAAATAGTGTCAGCAACTCAGGCATCTCTCATGCTTCATCTGCTCTGAACAGCAAGTGGCATCTTGTTGCAGCTTGCTGTCCAGTCCCAGCATGCATTCTAAATTCCAGGTGCTTGTTTTGTGACAGCCATCCGCTCCAGCAGGTTGTTCTCCTGCCATCCTAAGCATCCTCTGGGTCCTTGACTCTTCTCTCCCACAAAACCTTGCCAGACCCCACCCAGTGGCACCAATTTGTTTCTCAGAGACCTCATTTCACTTGTCTCATGGATTTTTTTTAGGTGAGTTAAATCTACACCCATTGTTTGTGTAGTCCATTCCCCTACCCCTGCTGTTCTTAAAGGTAAATGGCACCCCAGCTACTGCTAGGTTTCAAGCACGCGTCCCACAGGTAGCAAGACTTCCTACATCAATCTTCAGTGCCACCTGGCTCCCTGATACGCTTTCTTTTTTAGACGTTGCTCTGTTGTCAGGAGCTTCCCTCCCACTCCTCCCACCACCTCTCTGGAAAAGCTTTTCTGAATATGACAACCATCTGAAGATGAATTATCTGCTCGAAAAGTTAATTTCTGTTTCTCAGCAGGGAGCCATGGGTTCCCGCTGGGTTTGAAAGTGCTGTTGTTTGGTTAATGGATGAGTGTTTCTTGGATCCGGAACCCACACTGGAACTGCAGCAGAGTCTGGCTTCCCATTTACTTTAATTTCCTACTTGCAGCTGGCGTTGGAGACCTAAATGGGCTTATTCACAGGATAGTGGCTTCCGGTTGTTAGCACCGGAAGGAAGTCAAACTGCTGCTTCCCTGCCATCTTCACTCACTTGGGAGGATTTGATTGGCTTTTTTTTTTTTTTTTTTTTTGAGAGTGAAGCCACAAAATCCTTCCAGAGGTAGAACAAATGGCTTAACCTAGGAAATTCATCATGGAGTTTTAAGAGTTGAAAAAGAATGGGGGTTTTGTATGTGTCTTTGGTGTACAGGATTATGAAAATAAAATAAGATGCTAGGTAAAAATTGCTTTGAGCACTTATAATAATGTTGTCACTCTTTTGTATGCTAAAGCTTTTTAAAAATTCAAGAAATTTTGTAACAAATTGTTGTATTATCGTCTAGAAAGCAGAGCCAGAAACCAACTAGAAAATTCCTTAGAACACATCTGTAATGCTTCCATCAGGTTATGAAATCACCTCTTTCCATAGGTCACACAGGGCAAATATTGGCAATTTCATATGGTCTGCCCTATACAGAATTCTGGCTTTTTAGACAGACTTCTGAAGGCCAACAACATTATAGATGCATTTTTCCCTTTGACAAAAATCCAAAGCCTGTAGGCCAATGCCCATATGTCCTTGAGAGGATCCCAATCTAAACTGTTGGCTGTGGGAGTCAGAAATATGCTTCAGAACTGCTCTACGAGGGGAACATCTGGTTATACAGACGGGCTCACGTTGGACAGCTTGCTGTCCCTTTCTGAGCCTCATTTTCCTAAGCGTTTCTACATATGACATAGTCAAGCTAACAGAGCGTGAGAAATCATCAAACTTCAAGTTCCGAGGAAGAAAGGAAAGGAGTCAGCAATTCCTCATTCCAAAACCTGCCACTTACAATGAAAAACTTTAATTCTATACAAAATAAATTAAAAGCAAGTCTCCTCCTTTCCTCCATACCTCCCTCACTCCTGCCCTTACAGCTGCTGTGTGACTTAGGGCAAATATCTTAATGTCTACTAGTTTTGGTTTCATAAGAGGGAAAATATATTTCAGAGAAATGGTGAATTGAAGCTCAAATAGTAAAGAATCTAGAGCCAAAATATTTTAGTACTTATGGATGTTACTTCTGCTCTTGCTCTGTTTGTTGCCACGTTTCAGACCTGGAATTTATTTAGTTTGTTTGTTTTTAATATCCATTGATTTCTTCCTCTTTTTTGGTGGAGGGGGTATAGCTGATTAACAATGTGATAATTTTAGGTGAATAGCAAAAGGGGAGAATGGATACATGTTGACCTGGAGTTTAAATTTTTTATATCCATGCAATAATGATACCCTGTAGAAAACACTAAACTTTTAAAAGAATATATATATATATATATGTATGTGTAATCTCATGCTCTACCTAAATATATCATATGCATAGTATCAGTTCAGTTCAGTCTCTTAGTTGTGTCCAACTCTTTGCGACCCCGTGAATCGCAGCACGCCAGGCCTCCCTGTCCATCACCAACTCCCGGAGTTCACTCAGACTCACGTCCATGGAGTCAGTGATGCCATCCAGCCATCTAATCCTCTGTCGTCCCCTTCTCCTCCTGCCCCCAATCCCTCCCAGCATCAGAGTCTTTTCCAATGAGTCAACTCTTCGCATAGTATGCATGTCAACATTTATATGTTTCTCTGTATTGGGCTTCCCCGGTGTTGCTAATGGTAAAGAAGCTGCCTGCCAATGCAGGAGACATGAGACATGGGTTCGATCACTAAGTCGAGAATATCCCCTGGAGAAGGGTATGGCAGCCCACTTCAGTATTCTTGCCTGGAGAACCCCATGGACAGAGGAGCCTGGCGGGCTACCACCCATGGGGTCGCAAAGAGTCAACATGACTGAAGCAACTTAGCCCTCATGCATGCATACTATACAACTAGAAATAATTCAGCTCAGCAGCTTCTTGTTACCCTTACATGATGAGGGCATTCTTATTCCTTCACTTTTCTCTATTGGGAATGTCTTTCCATCCATTTCCAACTGTCCAGATATTACTATTTAATAGCTTAACTGCCATCTCCTTTACAAAGCAACTCCTAATTCTCTTCAGCATAAAGTAATTCTCTTCATCTATTCTCAAGTCAAAAAAGAAATTGAAGGATGAGAAGGGAAGATTCCTTTAAAGCAGACCTGTGATCAGGCAGGGTAGGCACTAAGTTGTAGAAGAGATCCCCAGTGGTTTTCAGGAAATGAGAAAACTTACGATAGGACCAGAAACAGTGCTTCTCAAATCCGGTGTGTGAAATTGCCTGCGGCCTTTGTTTTAAAATGGGAATTCCCAGCTCCCTCCGCACAGATTCTGATTCTCTGGATCTGGGCTGGGGCTTGAGAATTGCCAGCTTTAACAGGCACTCCAGGGTTATGCTCACGAGGTTGTTTCTGGACCATGCTTTGAGAAACACTGGTTTGGAAGTAAGTAGCTCACATGTCAAGATAATGAAAGGTGGAGGAGGCAAGATTGGAAATGTCAAAAGGGTGCTTTCACAGTTCTAAGATCAGACCCATTTTCCTTGGTGACTGCAAATAAAAGTCATGAAATAGGGTATTTGATCAGCTGTTTGCATGCATAACTTTAGAAATATTCCGTTAAAGCCATAAGGCACACACCAAAACTGACCCACATGGTTCGTATCTTTAGTTTTCTTTATCCTTTCCCCTCCCCCCCCCCCACTTTGTCTTGCTTCATTAAAAAGAGCTTTATTCCTGGAGACTTCATTAACTGAAGCATTTTATTTCTTGGGTTGCTCAATTGATTTATTGATTGATTAACTGAAATCCTAGTTACGACACAAAAGATGACCTTTAGGTAAGCTAAATCATTGCTTTCAGCTGTGAAACTGATGGCTGCTCCTAAGATTTTTCAAAGATCTCTACAAGAAGCTAAGGTGTTTTTTAAAGTAAATACAGATACATGTGTACATACATATACACATACATGTTTCTTTTTACATTTGGTATTGGTGATAGATTTATGTTAATGGTGATAAGTTATATTAGGGCAAAGATTTGAGTAAACGCTTTTAAAAATTACTTCTAAAGCCACATTTACAAGGCTAAGAGTGTCTGAGTTTTTGCAAGGTTCATGAATCTAAATAATTATATCTCATACATAAATGGACTCCATCAATACAGATAGAAGTTATAATAACAATACACTATAATATGATCTATAAACATTACTGAATTTATAGTATTTTGGTTCATTACATAGTTGCTTTATCAATGAATATTGAAAGTACAAATACCACCAGGAGGAAGTTAGCACAGTTTTTCGCATTAAAGATAAATCACTGAAGCAGAGTAGAGGGTCAAAAACAGACAATAGCTGATTTATGACAAAAGTGCCCTTGGAGGGCCATAAGTGAAGGGTGATCCTTTCAGTGGTGGGTGCTGGATCAACTAGATATCCAACTGGAATTTCAAAATAAGGTTTTTGTAGGAGAATATCTTCATGACTTAGCAAAGACTTTTCAAACAAGACATAAAAAGCACAGTAATGAAAGAAAAGATGGATAATTTTGAGCTTCATTAAGATCTTCTGTTCACTAAAAGACACCTTACCGCTGCTGCTGCTAAGTCGCTTCAGACTCTGTGCAACCCCATAGACGGCAGCCCACCAGGCTCCCCCGTCCCTGGGATTCTCCAGGCAGGAACACTAGAGTGGGTTGCCATTTCCGTCTCTGAAAAGACACCTTAAGAGGGAGTAAAAAAGCAAACCTTAGAGTGAGATTTGTACTACATACTTCCAACAAAAGATATGTGTCCAAATAGATCTAGAACTTCTACAAACTAGTAATAAAAGACACACAACCCAATTTAAAAATGGGCAAAAGACTTGAATAGGAAGTTATGAAAATAAGCTCTTCTAGTACACATAAGAAAAGATGTTCAGCATCATTAGTCTTAAGGGAAATATAGAATACCATATTGAGATACTGAGATCATTATATAGCATCACCAACTCAATGGACATGAATCTGAGCAAACTCGGGGAGGTAGTGGAGGACAGAGGAGCATGGAGTGCTGTAGTCCATGGGGCCACAAAGAATTGGATGTGACTTAGCAACTGAGCAACAACAAATTGACATACCACTAGCAAAATGGCTTCAAAAACATTGCCATACCGAGTGCAGTAAGAATGGAGGAAGTAGAATTCTCACACATTGCTGGTAGGATGCAAACTGACGCAACTACTTTGGAAACTCTTTGGTAGTATCTGTTAAAGACAATCATATAAATAAATATCCTGTTATCAGCAGTTCCACCCCTAGGTATAAACCCAATGAAACTATGAACATATATTCACCAAAAACCATGAACTGAGGAGCCTGACGGGCTACAGTCCATGGACTTGTAAGAGTCAGACACGACTTAACGAGTAAACTACAACAAAATTGATCTCTATATGGAAATTGATGAGATCAATGAATATTTGGACAGCATCTTACCTACAGCTGTGGTATCATGTACACAACAACTTTGTAAGGTAGATTATTTCTTCCGTGTGATAGAGAAGGAAACTTATGACTTACTTAATGTAGCACAGCTAGTCAGTGGTAGATCAGGATCTAATATCCAGATCTTCTAACCCTGACTCCATGTTCTTCTCTCTTGACTTCACTGCCTCTTCTGAATCAGGGAAGTTTTAGGGGGTCATGTTAATTTATAAAAGTTGATGAAGCTGTTAGGTATTCTACATGCTCCCAAAGTTTTCCTGTTAATATTAGTATTTTTTCCTGTAAATATTAGTATTTAGTAACTTGCCAAATATCAATCCATAACATATTGATAAGCAGTAAATTGTCAAATCCTTTTCTTCCAGCCTTTGAGACATTTGTACTCAAATTAGGAAAGGCAGTGGGGTTTGGTTAGTATAGGTAATTCTAGAACAAGAGATAGCTTTCCTGCCACTCAAATTTTGGGATTTTGTAAGTAAATTACATATACCAGTTGTGGAAACCTAAATATTGTCATGCCATGGTGTATTTGGATCTAGTAGTCTGACATGGTAAGAGGTAAAGATATAGAAGTAGGCTAGATGGTCGGATTCCTCAGAACAGGAAACCTGAGAGGAGACACCCGAGGAATGGTGTGCTAGTCCTCATCAGTTCAGTTCAGTTCAGTCACTCAATCATATCTGACTCTTTACAACCCCATGGACTGCAGCAAGCCAGGCCTCCCTGTCCATCACCAACTCCTGGAGTTTACTCAAACTCATGTCCATTGAGTTGGTGATGCCATCCAACCATCTCATCCTCTGTCGTCCCCTTCTCATCCTGCCTTCCCAGCATCATGGTCTTTTCCAATGAGTCAGTTCTTCACGTCAGGTGGCCAAAGTATTGGAGTTTAAGCTTTAGCATCAGTCCTTCCAATGAATATTTAGGACTAATTTCTTTTAGCATGGACTGGTTGGATTTCCTTGCAGTCCAAGGGACTCTCAAGAGTCTTCTCCAACACCACAGTTCAAAAGCATCAATTCTTCGGCACTCAGCTTTCTTGATAGTCCAATTCTCACATCTATACATGACTACATTGGAGAAGGAAATGGCAACCCACTCCAGTGTTCTTGCCTGGAGAATCCCAGGGATGGGGGAGCCTGGTGGGCCACCATCTATGGGGTCACACAGAGTCGGATACGACTGAAGCGACTTAGCAGCAGCAGCAGCAGCATACATAACTACTGGAAAAACCATAGCTTTGACTAGACAGACCTTTGTCAGTAAAGTAATGTCTCTGTTTTTTAATATGCTGTCTAGGTTGGTCATAATTTTCTTCCAAGGAGCAAGGATGTTTTAATTTCATGGCTGCAGTCACCATCTATTGTGATTTTGGAGCCCAAAAAATAGTCTCTCACAGTTTCCACTGTATCCCCATCTATTTGCCATAAAGTGATGGGACCAGATGCCATGATCTTAGTTTTCTGAATGTTGAGTTTTAAGACAGCTTTTTCACTCTCCTCTTTCACTTTCATCAGGAGGCTCTATAGTTCTCCTTCATTTTCTGCCATAAGGGTGGTGTCATCTGCATATCTGAGGTTATTGATATTTCTCCCGGCAATCTTAATTCCAGCTTGTGTTTCACAGCCCAGCATTTCTCATGATGTGCTCTGCATATAAGTTAAATAAGCAGGGTGACAATATACAGCATTGACATACTCCTTTCCCTTTTTGGAACCAGTCTGTTGTTCCATGTCCAGTTCTAACTGTTGCTTCCTGACTGTATACAGATCTCTCAAGAGGCAGGTCAAGTGGTCTGCTATTCTCATCTCTTGAAGAGTTTTCCACAGTTTGTTGTGATCTACACAGTCAGTGGCTTTGGCATAGTTCATAAAGCAGAAGTAGATGTTTTTCTGGAACTCTCTTGCTTTTTCGATGATCCAATGAATGTTGGCAATTTGATCTCTGGTTCCTCTGCCTTTTCTAAATCCACCTTGAACATCTGGAAGTTCACGGTTCACATATTGCTGAAGCCTGGCTTGGAGAATTTTGAGCATTACTTTGCTAGCATTGTGAGATGAGTGCAATTGTGCGGTAGTTTGAACATTCTTTGGCATTGCCTTTCTTTGGGATTGAAATGAAAACTGACATTTTCCAGTCCTGTGGCCACTGCTGAGTTTTGCAAATTTGCTGGCATAGTTGAGTGCAGCACTTTCACAGCATCATCTTTTAGGATTTGAAATAGCTCAACTGGAATTCCGTCACCTCCACTAGCTTTGTTTGTAGTGACACTTCCTAAGGCCCACTTGACTTCACATTCCAGGATGTCTGGCTCTAGTTGAGTGATCACACCATCATGATTATCTGGGTCATGAAGATCTTTTTTGTATAGTTCTTCTGTGTATTCTTGCCACCTCTTCTTAATATCTTCTGCTTCTGTTAGGTCCATACCATTTCTATCCTTTATTGTGCCCATCTTTACCTGAAATATTCCCTTGGTAGCTCTAATTTTCTTGAAGAGATCTCTAGTCTTTCCTACTCTATTGTTTTCCTCTATTTCTTTGCATTGATATCTGAGGAAGGCTTTCTTATCTCTCCTTGCTATTCTTTGGAACTCTGCATTCAAATGGGTATATCTTTCCTTTTGTCCTTTGCCTTTTGCTTCTCTTTTTTTCACAGCTATTTATTTGTAAGGCCTCCTCAAACAACCATTTTACCTTTTTGTACTTCTTTTTCTTGGGGATGGCCTTGATCCCTAGGGGCCTCCTGTACAATGTTGCTAACCCACAGCCATAGTTCTTCAGGCATTCTGTTTATCAGATGTAATCCCTTGAATCTATTTCTCACTTCCAATGTATAATCGTAAGAGATCTGATTTAGGTCATACATGAATGGTCTAGTGGTTTTCCCTACTTTCTTCAATTTAAGTCTGCAGTTAGCAATAAGGAGTTCATGATCTGAGTCACAGTCAGCTCCTGGTCTTGTTTTTGCTGACCGTATGAAGATTCTCCATCTTTGGCTGCAAAGAATATAATCAGTCTGATTTTGGTATTGACCATCTGGTGATGTCCATGTGTAGAGTCTTCTCTTGTGTTGTTGGAAGAGGGTGTTTGCTATGAGCAGTACATTCTCTTGACAGAGCTCTATTAGCCTTTGCCCTGCTTCATTCTGTACTCAAGGGCAAATTTGCCTGTTACTCCTGGTATTTCTTGACGTCCTACTTTTGCATTCCAGCCCCCTATAATGAAAAGTTAGGCCTTATATACTGTGATAATACTTGATGGCCCAGGGACAGTAAAGGGACAGGGCCTCTCTGAACACTGTCTTCCCCAGACCTGAGCTCCTCCTGTGGTTTCTCAATCTGGTTACATTGTCATTATAACTGTCTTCCCCATTCTGTGCTCTGATAGGGAGATATGCCCACATAGTTGCTCTCATCATCACTGGAAGCCATTGATTCATTAGATGAAGATGCCAAAGGTTCCTTTTCTCTAACTCCTATGGTTATTTCAAGAAGCAAATAATCATTGATTGCTAACTGTATACATACAAGCTACAGCATTAGGTGCTCTGAGATATACAAAAGTGGATAGGACTTAGCTTGATTCAGGAAATGTAAATACAAGTCTATATATGAAAAATACATCTCTCTCGTAAATCTCTTATTTATCGGTATTGTACTTTTCACACACCTGAGTTACTATTGTGGGAGAGGATAGTGATGCTTGCATTTCGTTTCCTCTGAATACTTGACTGATACTGAAAGTTGGTTAATACAAGCAAAATTGAATGCTTCTGAGTTACATGAACAGCAGTCATAATAAAACTGGGTATCAAATCCCTTGTGCTTCACCCTTCGTCAAAGCCTATTTATTCTAGAAAAGTTTGTCTATCTGATTTTCTGATTTGCAGTACTTTAAGAAGCAGCAAAATTAGCAGCTGCAGAAACTGAGAGTAAGAATATACTGTTATTTTTTGTTCAGTGTAATGAAATTTTATAGCCGTTCATCCCTATAAGAAAAACTTTATAAAACCATAAAATGACATGCTGGTTTGGAGCTATTTAAATGGGGTGCAAACTGCTTTGCCTGCATTAATAGCCTTTAAAAGCATGACTGTATTACCAAATGGGTTGATATTAATAATGATGAATCATTAATTTGTAATGAATCATTATGGAGTTACATTAAGACCTGCGGAGTCTTCTCCAACAAGTGGAAATGTATGAATAGATTTTTCAAAAAGCATCACAGATGGGCATATAGGAAATTATATTAAGTATATGGTTGTATGGGACCTTTGTCTTATTAAATATTATTTTGAAATAACTAAATCACCTGTTAGGGGATTAGGATTTTGAAAAACTTTGCCTGAAAAATGAAAGTGAATAGTGAAGGATTATTATGTATATAATTTGAAAGATGTTTACCATCATATTAGTATAATACTTTAACATTTTTCCTAGATAAATTTCATGGGACAAAGTTGTTATCTTCACTAATTCCATTTGCCTCATCAGATTTGAGATGATTTCTAAGATTTTTATTTTTAGTGAATTTCTTGTTTTCATTTCCTTAAAAAAAAGGAAACCTTTTATTTGTAGAAATGAAGATTTAAAAATTCTTTGTGCATTGAAACAAACAGATGAAAACAAAAGTGTAGCTTGTTTTTGATGAAAACCTTGAGAGTTGTCTTATGTAGTTTACTTATGTGTAGAAATGTATATAAATTCAGTGTATTAACAGTTCTTTCAAATTATGTTAATACTGCCAGCATGTTTTTGAACCAGATTATCTTTGCATCTTTTGCATTTTCATTTTCACTCATTCCTCTGTAGAAATACTTGTATCCTAGTTAATTGCTCAACTGTTTAGTTGCTAAGTTGTGTCCTACTCTTTCGCAACCCCATGGACTGTTGCCCACCAGGCTCCTCTGTCCGTGGGATCTCCCAGGCAAGAATACTGGAGTGGATGGCCATTTCCTTCTCCAGGGAGTCTGCCTGAGCCAGGGATTGAACCCACATCTCCTGTGCTGCAGGCAGATTCTCTACCACTGAGCCACCAGAGACGCCCTCACTGCTTCGTTCCAGTGCCTTTATCACTGTCCACTCACTGTGCACTTGGAGACGTCTGTTTTGCTGTGTGTATTTTCTTAGTAAAGACTGTATTTATTTCTCAGTATTTTCTCAGGAAAATTACATTCATTATCATTTATGAAGAAGGCAATATGTTTTTTATATGTGTGATCTCATTTAATCTTTGCAACAGTCATGTGGTTGAGAGAAATTAAGTGACTTTTTGAAGTTACAGGGCAAGTCACCGACAGAGTCTCTGGTGAATCCCGGTCTTTCTAACTCTTGCCTCTGACTGTACGATGTCTACTGCCTCCCTCAGACATGGGGCTTAGTGGATACCAGATGCCAACCGGCCACTCAGGATATTCAGGGCCTTGTGTGTCTCAAGCTCTAGCTTCATTGAAATGGTCGGGAGTTGGGAAAACACATAATTCTGTAGTCACAATTTGTCCAAAGCACTGTGGGAACACAAAGGGATGAATGACTGATTCAGAAAGAGTCAGGAACAGCTTTGCAGAGAAGGCTAACATTGAGCTTGCAGATTGAGAGGGGAATACCAAGCAGAGAAAGGAGGAGTGGCCATTTCATGTATTAGAAAGAAAAGGTCCTAAGGCCCTGCTGTGGCGGGAGTTGTGTGGTTCAGGACAGCTGTGGATCATGGGGGAAGAAGGCAGGAGATAATGCCAGCTAGACCGGCTATGCTGGTGACACCTCTGCACCTCTTTTGGTGAGGAGGTGTGGGGTGGGCAGTGGGGTCAGTTCATCTGGGACATTGCCACTCACTTCTTCCACTAAGTCCCAGCTCTGACCAGTACCTTCCAATTTAATTATCTAATTCCCCTGTTCTACTAGCTATGTGGCCTTGGGCACATTTCCCACACTCTCTGTGCCTCAGTTTCCCCCTTTGTTTTATTTACTTATTTATTTTTAAACTTTTTAAATTTTATGTTGAAGTGTAGCCAGTTAACAATGTTGTGATGATTACAGGTGAACAGCAAAGGGACTCAGCCATACATATACATGTATCCACTCTCCCCCAAAGTCCACTCCCATCCGGGCTGCCACATAACATTGAGCAGAGTTCCCCATATTATACAGTAGGTCCTTGTCAGTTATCCATCTTCAGTATAGCAGTGTGTCCATGTCCATCCCAGACTCCCTATCTCTTCCCCCCATTCTTCCCATTGAAAAATGGCGATAACAGTACCTTCTTCACAGGGTTGTTGCAAGGATGAAATAAACTACTGTATAAATTTCTAACTTAGGTATCAATGAGAACACCTTCTGAGGTGTTAGAACTGTCAGAGCTCTGGAAGTCCACTGTTGTCATTTCCATCACTGTCCCAGTACTTCCAGAGCATGCAAAACCTCCTGCCCTTTCCCCCAAGGCAGTCTAGCTCAGTTTCCAGAGACCTGGATGGTAGACTTTCTTTTTGGGAACTGCTTGAGGCAAAAGGCAGCGGTTAATCCTTTCCTGGGGAACCAAAGCTTTGCTTTTTCTTTTACAAGTGGGAAAAGGAGAAAAATATTCTTCTAGAGTGTCCCTGCCCCCCTCAGTCCTGCCAAGGTTCCTGTGGCAGTGAGAACAGAAATGAGTCTCCAGAAAATTATCCTGCCACATTCACTTAAATGTGATACATGGTCTGACCTGTAGGATAACAGTGGAAAACTCTAATCACTTACTTAACCCTGCCAAAGACTAATTTTTAGAAACCTCAGAGGTAGGTGTGCATATTAAAAGAGACTGGGTCCTTTCGGTAGAACCTGAGCAAATGTGTATTGATTGACTTAATTAAAAGAAGATTATGACTTGTGCACTGCCCTCTGTGTGTTATCTGACTGTATGGTTCCCAAGGATCTTGAAAGCATGTGTGCTAATGGCCTTCTCATTTAAAGCAGCATGAATCGGAGGTTATTTCATCAATTTGGTAATCAAATAATTGCCAAGAACACAGAAGGAAAAAAACAAGAATTTTCTCTAATAAGTAAATTAAAGGACTTGAAACTCTCTGTAGTAAGAGTTCTGTATGGAGGTTGGTGCAAAGAGATCCTTTCTAGTTTTCAAATAAGGGTGAGAGCTCTTTAGCTTTTACTTGTTCTTCTAATCTCACTTCCTGGCTTGGGCTGGGGTCAGGGAACCCTGAAGATTTGACTGGGTTATTTGTTTGAGATGCCTCCAATGTCAGTATCTTCAGGTCATTTCTCTTGGATCAGACTTCCCAGAGAAAGATTCTTTCATCTGCTGCCTAGAGGTTGAAGGCCTCACTGCCATCATCCAGGGAACCAAGTGGGAAGAGGATGGAAGAAGGCCAGGGATTCTTGGCATCTGATATGCACTTAACTCCTTAAATCACTTAACTCCTCTGTTTCCCCCCTTCTTTAGTTGTTCATTCTGTCTCTGAGCCCAGAGACCTTCTGTTTCACTCTTTCCAAGGAACAAACCTTCATATTTTTACCAGAGTGGAGGAGAGACAATTACCCAACAGGGAGTATAGTCTATGGCTCTGACTACTTTTTTTAAATAATAGACTTTCAACTAATCCTCCTTGTTTTAGCCACTCCTTATATTAGTCGCTCCTCTTGTTTTGCCCTCACATCCAGATAAACCTGGGGCTGTCTGGAACTTGCAGTGGAAAGTGGACTGTTTCTCTGCTTTTCCCACTACTGACATAAGATTCCACTCTCTTGAGCCTGTTAGAAGCATTTACCAATCTGATCTGCTTTCTTGCTTCCAATATTGCATTGTCTTTGTCTTCTCCCTCCTATTTTCTTTATCCTATAGATTTCTGTCTTGGCCAAAAATAGTCTCCTTACTGTCATTTCTTGAGATTTGGAGGTGGAGAGAGAGAGTGAATAGAGGTGTATGTTCTTTACCCAGAGGTAAGTTCTCCCCTAAGTCCATCTTTCTCATCTTCACTAAACACAGTTATTCTGTTTTTCTGTATCCAGGCTGTACCATATTAGCTATAGCAGGAAGATAGGATCTGTCCTCAAAACTAGAATTTTATGGCAGGAAATCCTTATCACTTGAGAGAAGAGATTCTGGAGGAACTAGAAATACAGTATTCAATACAGCTGAAAGGATCTTAATGTCAGTATTAGCCTTACCAAAGCCAACCAGGGGCTTACATCTGTGCTTCCTCTTAGCAGTTATAAAAGTGAGAACTGTGTTAGCTAACTTCCAATTCAATCCTCAGTTTGCCACTTGGGATCTGGAAGCTAGCTGATTTTTTGACCTAAGGTGCTCTGCTATGTAGGGTCGCCAGTTATAATTATATGTTCAGGTGTCAATTAGCAAAACAGACCATTATTTGGCAGCCTGAAGTAATGAGATGGATCTTGCACTAATCTCCCAATTCTACAAGCAGTTGATAAATGCTTTAGCCATAAAATTCTATATTGTACTGGACCTAGTGAGGTTATCTGAAGAGCTGGAGGTCAAAATTTTCAATGTGCATTCCTTTGTGAGCTCATGAATTTTCAAATATTACTAGGATCTTGAGTAACAAATAAGCAGAAAGTTTTCCATAAAAAAACAGTTTCACACTCAAACACACACAAGCATTGCTTTTTACAAAAAGTGACAAGAATTTCAAAGACCTCATGAAACAGATAGAATGGAAATTCATTTAGTGGGAAAAAATTACTGAATATGACTGTACTACTCTGTGCTTGACTATGGAGAAACCTTGGTGAGTGAAACGGACTGACTTTCTCCAAAGGTTACTAGTTCCCTGTGATATTTGACTTTTTCTTCTCTCTGTATCAGAGCTTTACATTTTTCTCAGTGCCATGTCAGATCCTAATACTACAATAGTACTCGTGATGTTCCTGAATCCTCTTTTTATACAGTTTATCATTACTGCTCACCTAAGGCCTTTTATTCCATGAATGTCCTAGTCTATTTCCTTACTTCTGTTTCCTGTGAATAAAGAGCCTACGTAGAACAGAGTGGAGAGGCAGGCCCTCATTTAGAGAGTGTGAGGCTAGATGGTAGGTTTGTGCAGTGGTCTTCTGTTTGATGCTCATGACCTATGGCATGTTAGAAAATGTAGACTCGGGCCTTCTCTGAACTTACCTTCTCAAACTCCCTTTTTTACACTTGACCTCTTGGTCATCTCCTTTCATCAGATTAGATTGGCTATTTGATTTGTTTATATATATATATGTAAGCTCTATCATTTTTCTTTGATTGCCTCTTCCTGAATTTATTTCCTGGTGTGGCAAATTTTGGACACTGTGAAGGTCAAGTTTCCACCCTATGACCCAGCCCACTTATTTGAGAATGGATGTGTTTGGATACTCAAACTCAGTGATGTACAGCTGGCTTCCATAGGCTCCCAAGAGCTGGATGTTAAAATTGTCAGAAGTTGTGTGAGCCAGTTAGTAAACACAGCCATTACTAAAAAGTAAGTCCTGTAATATTAAAAACAAAGGTAGTAAATACTAAACTCATCACTTGATTATTTTGCATTTTACTAGCATCTCTGTTCTTAGTTTTTTGCACATATTACAGCCGTGGCAGCAGCACTGTATTACCAGGTGTGTTACTATGCATCTCTTCCCACCTCTGAGTTCAGAGACTCATTGGAAGCTTGAGATATACTGTGGCAGGAGTGTCTACAAGTGGAAACCATCAAACATCACAAATCAGGACTCCCTCAGCTCCCTAAAGAAAGAAGAAGTGAAAGTGAAGTCGCTCAGTCATGTCCGATTCTTTGCGACCCCATGAACCGCAGCACGCCAGGCCTCCCTGTCCATCACCAACTCCCAGAGTTCACCCAAACCCATGTCCACTGAGTCGGTGATGCCATCCAACCATCTCATCCTCTGTCATCCCTTTCTCTTCCTGCCGTCAGTCTTTCCCAGCATCAGGGTCTTTTCCAGTGAGTCAGTTTTTCACATGAGGTGGCCAGAGTACTGGAGTTTCAGCTTCAGTATCAGTCCTTCCAATCAGGCTCCACCATTCACTAGTTGTGTTACCCTGGGCTTTGTGCCTCGGTTTCATCATCTGTCAAGTGGAATTCATAGTAGTATCTGCCTCATAGAATTACTCTGGGGATTAAATGAGTTAATAATTTTAAAAGCACCTAGAATAATGCCTGGCATATTGTAAACAATATATGCGTATTTATTTAAGAAACTAAACACTTGCAGTTGCTCTCCATCTTTAACCCACAAGCTTATTGTATGGTAGATAGTTTAAGACAGAAAAGAGAATAGCAAAAGAAACATCTGAGGGTAAAAGAAGAAGAATGGCCTGGGGTTATAACACAGGATTAGTAGCTCCAGGGAACTAGGAAAAGCTTTAATGAAAAGGGCTTCCCTTGTAGCTCAGCTAGTAAAGAATCTGCCTGCACTGCAGCAGACCCCGGTTTGATTCCTGGGTTGGGAAGATCCTCTGGAGCAGGGAATGGCTACCCATTCCAGTATTCTGGCTTGGAGAATTCAGTCCATGGGGTCACAAAGAGTTGGACATAACTGAGTGTCTTTCACTTTAAAGAAACAACCTGGAGAAAAGGTGCTCGAGAGGGGAGACAAATAGGAAGAAAAACAGTCACATTTCAGAATAATAGGCAAAGATTAAAGTATAGAAATGTCTATTTTAGATATACACACCAAGAAAATTAAGGGATACTGTGCAATGCATAAAAATTTCCCATTTTAATTTAAGCAGTGAAACCAATTTTGCCCCCTCATCCTGTGTAGAAATTTGGTTGTCACACACTGAAGGTACTTAGGCTAAATAAGATTTGTGCTGAACAAGAGCCTTGGAGCCCGAATGGGAGGTGTCCGACCGTATCTTATGAAAAACACAAGCCCACGAGCCCCATACTCATTTGTCTGACCATCTGGAAATCTCGAGTGATCTAAGCTCTTAATTTTACCCTCATTTTTAGAACAAAAAGGAAACAATAAAGGAAGAAAATGGGCAGCAGGGACATTCCACTTTTCATTAAAAAAAAAATCTTAGTGATAAAAGGAGCAGAGAGTTTAAAAGAAAAAAAAAGAGAAACCATTAAAATGATTTGAATGCTCTGTCTGTATTTTGCGGTAGGCTCTATTGTTTTCAGTTACATGGGAACGGTGGTAATTTTATGAATCATTAGAGTTTTCTTTCCAAATTATATCTGCCTGTTCTTAAAGTACCTCCTGAGTTACCTACAGTAAGAGGCTGTTGAACAAATTTATTATTCCATTTAGTACGTTTGAGTTTTGTGTTAATTCTGTATTGTAAAAAATTTTATACTTACAACTTGAAGATAAAATCTTGACAGCTGAATCTTTGTGTGCTTAATTTCTCTTAATTTTTAAAACATGTGAGCCTGTCTCTGCTCTCCTCCTTCATTTAATGAGAGAGTCCGGGGTAAATACAAAATCCTGTTTTGGTGCAGTGATGACCACCCACCCCCTCACCCCTACAGGTGAAAACAGAAGAGTTGAACGTGTCCCTTGGCACTTTTGTCTCACCAGGCATAGTGATCTGTAAAACATGTACGCTGTTAATGATACCTAACCCCTCCCTCATAGAGCTGTGGTTCCCAAAGCCCAATCTACCAACCCGCCTGAGTCAGCCCAAAGTGAGATCCACAGAGAATGGATAAAGTAAATTCAGCACAGTGGGGGTGGTGATGGGGGCGGGGGTAAAGGTGGGTGTAGGTGGGTGTGATGTGGGTGGGTGGGTGCGAGAGAGAGAGAGGGGGGATTTTTAGGTTTACTTTGTGGGGAAGAACTGTCCTTTTTTCTGATATTCTTTTCCTCCTCTATTTTTTTGCTGCTGAAGCATTCATGCTTTTATCATACTTCTGTAAAAACAGTGACAGTGTAGGTGATCTCTTTTGGCTCTGTTTTAAGCCTCATAGCTTAGCACCATCAAAAGTTGAATCTGTGTTGGTCCATTTATGTTTCCTGGCTGGGGATATCCTAAAGTCTATAAATTATCATACACCTAAATGCTGGCTGTGTCTTTGCCAGTAACGTGGGCGTTTCCTGTGTGAAGAAATTCTTACAGAAGGAGACACGTCAAACCTTCAATATTCTGATTTCTAGCCACTAACTGTTTTTAGACTCAGGAGAAAAGCTGCTTCCCTGGGCAGTGTGTGTGGGTGATTCTGTTATTGCTCCTTCCATGCAGACTTTGGCAGGATGCCATGAGTTGAGTTCATCAGATGCATTGTGAAATTTCTCATCTCATATAGGCGCAGATCATGTGCTTTGATACCTAAAATCTAGGATAAATGTGAATGAGTCACCTCCTAAACTTGGGGAAAAGAGGTAAAGCTCAAATCAGCTTTATGGTAGGCAGGCTGAAGATGTCACCATGGGTCAGGAAGATTATCACAGCCCTTGCCAATGAAGAAAGAGCGAATATCTTGTTCAACCTCCTAAAGGCAGTCAGTGTTATAACCATGTTTGGAACTCAGGTCTCCTGATTTCTAGTGAGTTGATTTTTGCCCAGTGGTACATATTGTTCTGGTGGTGGTGGTTTAGTTGCTAGTGCCCAACTCCTGCGACCCCATGGACTGTAACCCACCAGGCTCCTCTGTCCATGGGATTTCTCAGGCAAGAATACTGGAGAGGGTTGCCATTTCCTTCTCCAGGGATCTTCCCAACCCAGGGATTGAACCTGTGTCTCCTGCATTGCAGGTGAATTCTTTACCAACTGAGCCACCAGGGAAGACCTTCATACTCTTTTGCTCAGCATGCACAGGTCACATAGAGCAGTTAACTTTATAGAATGAGCTAGAATGCTGGATGTACAACAGCCAGTTTTTGTCAAAAACCAGATCTAGTTTTTTAAATTCATGAGCTCTTCTCAAATTGTATTGGCCCTCCCAGTATGAGTCATAACCCAGTTGGGTCTTTACCCTTGAACAAATTTCCCCTTGTGTGTGCACGCTCGCATGCTTCCTTGCACACTGTCTCCCCAAAATAATCCCATATGTTCTATTTTCCTGAAAGCCGAGCTCCCTTCTCATTCTCCTCCATGGAGGGCTCCAGCTCTCACCTCTGAGTAACTGAGGCTGAAACGATTTGGAGGGAAACTTGTCAGCATAATTGATGATTATATGGTGTGAGCCACCGAAGACAGGTGAGCCTGCACAGAGTGGAACAAAGTGTGTGTAGCATGCATTTCCCACTGGGTTCAGCCGGGCTTCCTCCTCTGACATGTTGATTTATAAGTCTGTAGCTCTTCCCTCATGAATTGTGCCCCACCGTGGGTCATTGGAACTTCCTGCTGCAGAGGCCTTGCCTTAACTAGAAAAAAGAATTGTGAAGGTTCTGCTCTGTGAATTTCCAGGTTTGTGTGTGTGTGTTGGCACCAAATGGAGTGACTAGGACATGTAATCTTCAAGAGGACAAAATAATCACATAATACACTTGAATAGCACCACTACATCAAGAAAGGGGTCTCTGTGAATACAGATGCTTTGCAGCTTGACAGAAAGTGGTCTGAGTCAAAAAAGAATTTGAAAACCATAGCCACATGCAAGCATTTAGGACCACCTTTGGTGGCAACTTGGTGTTCTGGAGTTCTTTACAAACCTCTCTCGAATTGTTATACTTGTTCCTTGAAACTGCTTTAAGTGTTAGACTTGCTAAAACATAGGAGTGGTAACGACTGCTCTACTTTCTCACAATCTGTTGGGATATTGATTGAAATATTTATGCAGTACTCCGAGTTCTCAGGAAAAGGGGTGTTAGAAAATGCGACAGTGATGGCAGGGCATGGAAAATTATGTGAAAATATAATCTCCAGAAAGATAAGTTTGAGACAGTTTGAATTACTAGTCGGAGCCTGTCTGGCAGTCTTCTGTCCTTCTGTCTAAACCTTTTGTCTCAGTTATCAGTTCTGGGTGATGTAAGAGGGCGGGGTATAAGGAAAGCGTTATAAGATTAAACCTCTTGCTGGCGTAGCATTGTCCCCGAAGAGTGTCTTGGCTGCTGGCATTGGAGTGGCCTATCCTTCCAGATGGCAGGTTAGCCAGGAGAGTCTGGGGCCAGGAGTCTCCAGTCTTCACTCCTTGCCCTGACTCCATCCTGTCTGCTTGCTGAGCCCCTTCACAGCTTCCTGTAGACCTGGTTATGGTCTCACCAGTCACAAGATTGACACTGTCATCTGAAGGTCATCATAACCTTCCAAAATCAGTCCTCATGCACCTTGACCATGCTGTACTGGACACTGCGGACTGCCTGAAAAGATTAACTCATCACTCACTCTATCTGTATTTCTTTCTAGAAGCAACTACAGATTCAGGCTGCCTGGCTGGAACGGCAGCTTTCTAGTTGTGTGATGTTAAACAATTTGGTCTCTTAGTGTTTGGTTTCCCCAGCTATCAAATGGGCTTCCATTTCCCCAACTATCAAATGGGCTTCCCAGGCACAGCGGGTAAAGTATTCACCTGCAAATGCAGAAGACGAAGGTTTGATCCCTGGGTGGGGAAAATCCCCTGTAGGAGTGAGAGAGTCATTTCCTAGGCAGGTTGATAGGGAGTCTAGGGGTCCCCAAGGAGAGAGGGGTCTGGAATTCTCAAGGAGGAAAAAAGGACAAACTTTTTTTCTTTCTCCACATTCCTTAGGATTATATGCCAATAATGTATCCTGCCTAAGGACAGTCTTTGGATTCAGCCTTCTGTTATTTTAAAATGTTAATTATGGGAGTATACCTGGTCTTTACAAGGATGTATCTTGCCTGAAGAGTGTTATCTTAAAATGTAAATTATGGGAGTAGGTCGGAGGAGGTCTTTACAACCTCCAGACATTCTTTGGATTATATAACCTCATTGTTAACACTAGCAAGCAGGTACTCTTTCTACCCCCTTCTGATGCCTATGTCAGAAGCTTTTTCTATCTCCTTTATACTTTAATAAAACTTTATTACACAAAAGCTCCGAGCGATCAAGCCTCGTCTCTGGCCCTGGATTGAATTCTTCTCCTCCGGGGGCCAAGAATCCCGGTGTATTCGTGTGATTCAACAACAACCTTTCAGGAGGAAATGGCAACCCGCTCTAGTGTTCTTGTCTGGAAAGTCCGATGGACAGAGGAACCTGGTAGGCTATAGTCCGTGGGGTCCCAAAGAGTTAGACACTACTGAGCAATTGACCACAGCACACAGCTACCAAATAGAGATAATAGTATTCTTCTTACAGATAGTAAATACATATTATATAAATAAAATGTATAGAGAGTTAAATGAGGTAATGCATAGTAGGTGCTCATTAAGTGTTGGGTAGATTGATGGATGATGAGTAGGTAGCTCATTCTAACATTTGCTTTTATATTATAATATACATGTTACTAATCTTTGCCAGTGTATCCAAAATAAGAAGGAAACATATATTTTATCTTCATTAATATAGTCAAGTACTGGCTAGAATTTGATTATCTTTGAGTATGTGTTTTCTATAGGCTTGTCTATATTTGTTCTTTTTTATGACTTTTTACTTTCATGTGGCTTTCTGTTATTCATTTTTTCTTTGAGTAAATTACATCTTTAAAAAAAAGAACTTGTATTGGTTGGATTAAGGAGAAGAATGTTTTGACTTTTAAAAATGTATATATAACTAGAGTGTAGAGCATGGGATCATATTGGGCCCTCTGAACAGAAAGAGAACATTTAGAAATATACAGTGGGAAAATAAAATTCCTGGGAAGACTGTTACCCAGAATAAGCCTCCCATTGAAGGTTCTTACTGCTCCATTAGGCCTTCCCTGATAGTTCAGTTGGTAAGGAATACACCTGCAATTCAGGAGACCCCAGTTTGATTCCTGGGTTGGGAATATCCACCAGAGGAGGGATAGGCTACCCACTCCAGTATTCTTGGGCTTCCCTTGTGGCTCAGCTGGTAAAGAATTCACCTGCAATTCAGGAGACCTGGGGTTGATCCCTGGGTTGGGAAGATCCCCTGGAGAAGGGAAAGGCTACCCACTCTAGTATTCTGGCCTGGAGAATTCCACAGACTGTATAGTCCATGGGGTCACAAAGACTTGGACACGACTGAGCGACTCTCACCTTCACTGCTGCATTGGCGGACTTGTGAGTGGTTGGTTTCTTACAAGTCGGACGTCCTTACACTACCCCTCTTCTTTGGAACTCTTCTACCTCAGCTTTTCTCATACTTGTTTTCTTGATTATTTGTCCTTGTCCCTCTCTTTTTCTCCCTGTTGAATCTTCTTTTCCTCCTATCGCCACTGTCCAGGCCACCCTACACTACCACCAGAGCCTCAGTCAATCCCACTGTGCCAGCCAAGTCCATCCTCATCTAACACCATTTCCCCCAGGAGAAGTCAGCGTATGGGGTAGTAAAGAGAGCACGGAAATGAGAATCCAAAGGCTTCCTTTCAAATCTCTTTTCTTTTTTTTTTTTTAATTAATGTTTTTAAGATTTTTCTATTTATCCTTAATATCCAGTAAGTTGATTGTAAAGGGCCCCCCCTGTAGTTTCTGACTTCGTCTCTTTTAAGTTTGTTGAGCTTCTTGGATCTGTGGGCTTATAGATTTCATCAAATTTGGAAATTTTTCAGCCGTCATTTTTTTCTGCCCTGCCGCCTCCTTCGGGAACTTCGGTTACACGTATATTAGGTTGCTTGACCTTGTTTTCATCCTTTTCCCCTCTGTGTTTTATTTTGAATAGTTTCTATTGCCGTGTCTTCCACCTCTCTCCTTGCCATGTTCATGTCTTTCTTTTATGGTCTTGAGCAGAGGAGCATATTTACAATGGCTATTGTATCTTTTTCCTTGTCTGCTTATTCTGCTATCTGTGTTCTTTCCGATTCTGTTCCTCTTATTTTTCCCCTCCTTATGTATTTTCCCACTTATTTGAAAGCCAGGTAATTTTTTATTAGATGTGTGCATCTGTGCTAAGTCGCTTCAGTTGTATCTCACTCTTTGTGACCCTGTGAACTGTAGCCCACCAAGGGTCCTCTGTCCATGAGATTCTCCAGGCAAGAATACTAGAAGGGGACGCCATGCCCTCCTGCAGGGGATCTTCTTGAGCCAGGGGTCAAACATGCATCTCTTGTGTCTCCATTGGCAGGTTTATTCTTTACCGCTAGTGCCACCTGGGAAATGATTGGATGCTGGACATATAATTTTTATACATCATTCACTTCAGTTCAGTCACTCAGTTGTGTCCGAGTTTTTGTGACCCTATGGACTGCAGCACGCCAGGCCTCCCTGTCCATCACCAACTCCCGGAGCTTACTCAAACTCCTGTCCATTGAGTCAGTGATGCCATCCAACCGTCTCATCCTCTGTCGTCCCCCTCTCCTCCCACCTTCAATCTTCCCCAGCACCTATCATCTGTACATCATTGGATGATAGATTTTGCTGTAGTCTTTTCAGTATTATTGAGCTTTGTTTAAGACACATTTTAGTGACATAGAATTGCATCAGTTATTTCAAGCTTTGCTTTCAGGCTTTGTTATACATGTCCAGGGCAATCTTTAGTCTAAAACTAACTTGTCCCACTACTGTGGCAGTACCTTTCTGAGAACTCAGCTGGATTCCGTATCTATAGGGAGATCCTTCTGCTCTAGCTGGTAAGAGCATGAACCATTCTTGCTGCTATATGAACTCTGGGAATTCTACCTGCTCTTAGCAGGTAGTTCACTCACCAGCCTTGGGAGTTCCAGCCACACAGGCAAAGATTAGTACTCAGCCAAAGATTGAGAAAACTAAGATCATAGCATCTGGTCCCATCACTTCAAGGCAAATATATGGGGGAACAGTGACAGACTTTATTTTGGGGGGCTCCAAAGTCACTTCAGATGGTGACTGCAGCCGTGAAATTAAAAGACGCTTCCTCCTTGGAAGAAAAGTTATGGCCAACCAACACAGCATGTTAAAAAGCAGAGACATTGCTTTGCTGACAAACATCTATCTAGTCAAAGCTATGGTTTTTCCAGTAGTCATGTATGGATGTGAGAGTTGAACTATAAAGAAAGCTGAGCACCAAAGAATTGATGCTTTTGAACTGTCATGTTGAAGATGACTCTTGAGAGTCCCTTGAACTGCAAGGAGATCCAACCAGTCCATCCTAAAGGAGATCCGTCCTGGGTGTTCTTTGGAAGGACTGATGTTGAAGCTGAAACTCCAATACTTTGGCCACCTCATGCGAAGAGTTGACTCATTATTGGAAAAGACTCTGATACTGGGAGGGATTGGGAGCAGGAGGAGAAGGGGACGACAGAGGATGAGATGGCTGGATGGCATCACCGACTTGATGGACGTGAGTCTGAGTGAACTCCGGGAGTTGGTGATGGACAGGGAGGCCTGGTGTGCTGTGGTTCATGGGGTCGCAAAGAGTCAGACATGACTGAGCGACTGAACTGAACTGAACTGAAGTATTCCATTTGTATATATGCACCACATCTTCTTTATCCGTTCATATGTACACTGTTCAGGTTGTTTTCGTGTCTCGGCTCTTGTGACCAGTGCTGTGAGCATAGGGGTGCATGTATCTTTTTTTTTTTTTTTTGCGTGTATCTTTTTGAATTATGTTTTTGTCTGGGGGTATGCCGGAAGTGGGATTGCTGGATTCTATGATAGTTCTTCAGCATCAGTGGTTGGGGCATAGACTTGAATTACAGTGATATTGAATGGCTTGCCTTCGAAACAAAACGAGATCATTCTGTCGTTTTTGAGGCTGATCCCAAGTACTGCGTTTTGAACTCTTTTGTTAATTATGAGGGCTACTCCATTTCTTCTATGGAATTCTTGCCCAGAGTAGTAGATATAATGGTTATCTGAATTAAATTCACCCATTCCTATCTATTTTAGTTCACTGATTCCTAAGATGTCGATGTTTATTCTTAGCATCTCCTGCTTGACCAAGTCCAATTTACCTTGACTCATGGACCTAACATTCCAAGTTCCTATGCAATACTGTTCTTTGCAGCATCAAATTTTGCTTTCATTACCACACACATTCACAACTGAGCGTCATTTCCACTTTGGCCTGGCCACTTCATTCTTTCTGGGGCTATTAGTAGTTCCCCTCGTCTCTTCCCCAGTAACATATTGGACACCTTCCAACCTGGAGGACTCATCTTTCAGTGTCATATCTTTTTTTCCTTTTATACAGGTCATGAGGTTCTCACTGCAAGTTTACTAGGGTGGTTTGCTATTTCCTCCAGTGGTATTAGATGATACCACTGTAGTGGCAGAAAGCAAAGAGGAACTGAAGAGTCTCTTGATAAGAGTGAAGGAGGAGAGTGCAAGAGTTGGCTTAAAACTCAGTATTAAAAAAAACTAATATCATGGCATCCAGCCCCATTACTTCATGGTAAATAGAAGGGGAAAAGGTAGAAGTCATGATAGATTTCCTCTTCTTGGACTCTAAAATCACTGTGGATGGTGACTGCAGCCATGAAATTGGAAGACAATTGCTTATTGGCAAGAAAGCTTTGACAAACCTAGACAGTGTCTTGAAAAGCAGAGACATTACTCTGCCAACAAAGGTCCGTATAGACAAGGCTATGGTCTTCCCAGTGGTCACGTATGGTTGTGAGAGCTGGAACAATAAAGAAGGCAGAGTACCAAAGAACTGATGCCTTTGAACTGAGGTGCTAGAGAAGACTCCTGAGAGTCGCTTGGACAGCAAGGAGATGAAACCAGTCAATCTTACGGGAGATCAACCCTGAATACTCATGGGAAGGACTGATACTGAAGCTCCAGTATTTTGGTCATCTGATGCCACAGATGACTCATTGGAGAAATCCCTGTTTTCCATAGTGGCTGCACCATCTTACATTCCCATCAACAGTATAGGAGGGTTCCTTTTCCCCCACACTGAGGGGACTTTTCTTGATGATATACAGAGGTCTCTCTCTGTTTCTCCCTTCCTCCCTCCCTCCAACGTTCTCCCTCTCTCTCTTTCTCTTTTCTTCCCTCCTCCCTTCTTTCCCCCTTTCTTTGTGCAGCTCCTGCCTTCCCAGTATTTTTCCCCATGAAACTCCAGCTTCCTTAATGTTCCAAACCTCCAAGTTCTATCTCCTCAACTCAGAAAGACTTCTAGGCTCTGTCTAGCTACCACCTTCCGCATTATGGCATGGAAACACCAGCTGGGGTGGCCATAGGTCTCGCTTCATGCATTCCCTTCTCCGGCATCTGAAATCTATTGCTTCGTGTATCTCATCTGGTTTTCTAGTTGTGTTAGCCAAGATTTCAAGCTGTTTTATACCAAAATACTTTAATATTACTTTACAGAGCAGGAGCATTTTCTTATCAAAGTAACATTATCACTGTTATCAACATTAGCAGTAAATTCTTAATGTCATATAATATCTAGTCTGTTTTTAAATTTCCCAAATGTTACAAAGCTGTTCTTCACAACTAGCTTTTCCAAACTAAGATTCCATCTAGGACCATAATTGTAACATGGCTTAAGATAATTAGACTGTGGACAGCAAGTTGCTTTTGGCACTAGAATTCAGTTTCTGGGCTCCACTGTCTAATACACTGCCCTCTTTCTCTCCATCTGCAGGAAAAGGCCTTTAGCTTGTCATTCAGGGTTTCCACAAACTGGTTCTCCCCTGTCTGGTCAACCTTTCTCCAACCACCCTTGACTTCTCTTTGCTATGTGAGACCAGCTCAATCCTCCTTCCCAGCCTTTGCAACGCCGTTTCTCTAGCCTGAAATATCTTACCTCTTGCTTTCCATGTATCCAACCTGACCCGTCCTCCAGGTCCCAGTTCATGCTCCCTGAATCCTCCTCCATTGTCTTTCACACTTAATTTCATCTCTTGGAATGCCACTCATTTCTTGTTCTGAATGATATTATCCCAAGTAGACAGTCATCACCCCTTTGAAAAGAGACCGTGCTTTATACCAAGAACATTGCTTGACAAAAATGAAGTACTATAGCTGCTAATTTTGTTACTATGATAGTTCTGTGACCCTCCTAACATGTAGCACTAGGTAGTTGGCAGAATAATAACCTTTGAAATATGTTTGTGTTTAGAGGGGAGGGCAGACTTGGGGATACTTCTTGCAAGTGCTAATGCTCACCGATTGTTGATTATTTTGCCTCTCTGGGTTCCATTACACATCAAGGGGAATTGATAACCAGGCCATAGAGTTACATTGATTTGAAGTATATAAGTCAACAAGTATTCCTTTGTTATCTAGTGTTAGCTCAGGAAACAAAGATGCCCCCTGGGATCTCACAGTCTAATTAAGCACAACTGTTCCACACTTCTTTCCCCTCGCCTGCTATTTGTTTTGTTCTGAATATGAAATCACAACCCCCTAAATAAACCTCATAAAAAGCCAGCTGTGCTTATAATGTTAGGCACAGATTGTATTCAACCATAAATGATCCTCTATTCAAAATGTTAAAAAATAAGTATTATTAGTAATTTACATCATGTGTATTTCAAGTTTTTACTTGGCAGATAAATTTTATGAGCACTTTTGTGACTTCTACAGGGATATAGTCTTTTTGATTGCCCAGAATTTAACCTTATATTTTCTTTGTTTAAGCCTACTTATAAATTCTACCTGACTCTTGAGGCTGCCAGAACTCAGAACGTATTTCCCTTTTGGCTCTATGTTTTTCTTTTCTGAACGGTAGAATAGAGCCTTCTGAAATTGTCTTCCTGTACTTGAAGTGGATCATCTAGTGACTAGTGACATCAATTGGGATTAATTTGTTGTATTTTCTTGCTGGAGAAGGAATATTCAAAATATTTAGATACCCTGTTTGTATGTGTTGTAAAAAGGCCTCCAGGATCTAGCTTCCGGGCTCCTCTCTCTGCCTGCCTTCCCAATCTGCACAAACACAGCACACTCTCACCCCAGCCGTGAGGAACCACGTGCAATTCCCAGAATCCCACACCATTTCCTGATTATTCTATTCCATCTACCATAAGCATAAGTATTTTTCCTGCCTTCTTTGTCAATTGACAAGTTGCTATTTGTCTTTGTGGACTCAGTTCAGTTGTATCTTCCTCTTTCTCAGGATTCCTTCCACCCCTTCTACCGTAGTCCAGTGAACTCTTTCCTCCTCTGTACCTCTACTGCCATATATACAGATGCCCAGGGTGGCAGTGTCTATGACACTGTTTTGTCCATATTTGTGAACTTGTACGTCTCCTCCTGTGGAAAATTCTGAAAGAGATGGGAATACCAGACCACCTTACCTGCCTCTTGAGAAATCTGTATGCAGATAAGGAAGCAACAGTTAGAACTGGACATGGAACAACAGACTGGTTCCAAATAGGAAAAGGAGTACATCAGAGCTGTATATTGTCACCCTGCTTATTTAACTTATATGCAGAGTACATCATGAGAAATGCTGGGCTGTGAAACACAAGCTGGAATCAAGATTGCCGGGAGAAATATCAATAACCTCAGATATGCAGATGACACCACCCTTATGGCAGAAAGTGAAGAACTAAAGAGCCTCTTGATGAAAGTGAAAGAGGAGCATGAAAAAGTTGGCTTAAAGCTCAACATTCAGAAAACTAAGATCATGTCATCTGGTCCTATCACTTCATGGCAAATAGATGGGGAAACAGGGGCTGACTATATTTGGGCGGGGTTGGGGGGGTTCCAAAATCACTGCAGATGGTGACTGCAGCCATGAAATTAAAAGACGCTTACTCCTTGGAAGGAAAGTTATGACCAACCTAGATAGCATATTAAAAAGCAGAGACATTACTTTGCCAACGAAGGTCCATCTAGTCAAGGCTATGGTTTTTCCAGTAGTCATGTATGCATGTGAGAGTTGGACTATAAAGAAAGCTGAGCACCAAAGAATTGATGCTTTTGAACTGTCGTGTTGGAGAAGACTCTTGAGAGTCCCTTGGACTGCAAGGAGATCCAACCAGTCCATCCTAATAGAAATCAGTCCTAAATATTCATTGGAAGGACTGATGCTGAAGCTGAAACTCCAATACTTTGGCCACCTGATGCAAAGAGCTGACTTATTTGAAAAGACTCTGATGCTGGGAAAGATTGAAGGCAGAAGGAGAAGGGGACGACAAAGGATGAGATGGTTGGATGGCATTACGGACTCAATGGACATGAGTTTGAGTAAACTCCAGGAGTTGGTCATGGACAGGAAGGCCTGGCATGCTGCAGTTTATGGGGTTGCAAAGAGTTGGACACAACTGAGTGACTCAACTGAACTGAATTGATGTCTCTTCCTCCTATCTAAGATTACTGGAGTCAGGAAATTTGTCTCTTCTGGATCTCTGTCTCCTACAGTTAGGTTAGTATTTGGCATACAAGAAATATTTACTTAATAAATATGTATATATTTAATCAATTTATTAAATTCTCTGCTCTTTCTCCACAAAACTTCTGTTCTTTCGGAACAGTTCTCATTTATAACGGTGCTCTATAATAATATTGCCAACAATACTGCTGCATCTTCACGTTTTAAAAATACACCCTAAGTGAAAATCATTATAAAGAAGCCTTATATGCTTACATATGGTATTCTCAGACAGAGTTTTGAAGGGATGCCTATTCATTTGTGTAATGGCTGGATATAAATTGTTCAGAGTTGAGATATAACATGTGTGCGTGTAACCACCGACCAGATGTCCCTCCCAATCAGTAGCCCCCTCCTCGACTAATCTGGGCTCCCCAGAGAAACAGAACCAAAAGAAGGGGAAGGAGAGATGGCTGTATAGATAAATATGTTCTAAGTGCTTGTAACAGGAGAACCTAGTGAAGGTTAGGAAGAATCTTCCCACAGAAAGGAGTTCTTATCTAAGACCTGAAGGATAGGAGAAAGTGCTCTAGGAAAGGAAGGCAAGGGACTGAACTTTATAGGCAAGTACAGAGCCTTGAAATGAGAAGGAAAAATGGAAGCAGCCTCATGTAGCCAGATCTTAGAGAGCAAGGGGGAATGGCACTATTGAGGCTGGAGGGGTAGACGGAGCCATGCCATGAAGGGCGCCACAGGTTACACGAGAATGATGGGCTATAGAAGCATGATTGGGAGGAGTGTAGCAGTGGCAGTTTCCTTAGTCACCAACTCCTTGGGTGCATAGTCTTTTACCAGTTGGCTTATTAAAGGAGCAAACCAATTCAGATTATTTTAAACATCACAGAAATCAAAATATAGATTATAAACCAGAAAGAAGATTTCTGTCATTATTGTCTTTGTCATTGCTTACAGCCAACAACAACTTAGAGCTGATAGTAACTGGAAGGACAATATGCAATGATGAGATCTGGCAACTTGTAGTTGGATATAGCCTCCTAAACAGAAACATTGTCATCATTAAATATTAGGAAAAGCCCCTCCCTCCACAATTATTGCTGTTTGTCTTGCTGAGGGGGTGTGGTGGGGCATGTCTAAAGTGATAGATGGATTTACTCTTTTCTTTCAAATTCTTCCTAAAGCAGTTTCCCAGGACCCTAGGCTATTTGCCGCATCTCTGAACCATCTCTGATCCAAGGGCTAAAACAGCACACATACAGAGACCACATTCTCCAAACTAAAGTTTTTTGTTTTTTCCTGAGTTGAGAACTTATTTATACAGCTTAAAACTTTAAATTAGCAATTTAGTTGTGTGTGTATATATATTTATGGATTGTCATTAAAAAAAAATAAAACAATTAGGGGAAATTAGGACTGTTTATATAGAAAAGTCCAAGATCTTCAGTCTTTAGAACCGTGAGAATTAGGATACAGTAATGTAGTAATATTTCCAGTGGTCATGTAAGGATGTGAGAGTTGGACTGTGAAGAAGGCTGAGCGCCAAAGAATTGATGCTTTTGAACTGTGGTGTTGGAGAAGATTCTTGAGAGTCCCTCGGACTGTGAGGAGATCCAACCAGTCCATTCTAAAGGAGATCAGCCCTGGGTATTCTTTGGGAAGAATGATGCTAAAGCTGAAACTCCAGTACTTTGGCCACCTCATGCAAAGAGTTGACTCATTGGAAAAGATTCTGATACTGGGAGGGATTGGGGGCAGGAGGAAAAGGGGATGACAGAGGATGAGATGGCTGGATGGCATCACCGACTGGATGCACATGAGTTTGAGTGAACTCCAGGAGTTGGTGATGGACAGGGAGGCCTGGCATGCTGCAATTCATGGGGTCGCAAAGAGTCAGACACAACTGAGTGACTGATCTGAACTGAACTGAACTGAATGTAGTAATAGAGACTGTATTCTGATTCAACATTACCAAATCAGGCTTTTGAACCATTATCCTGTGTTATAATTCTATTCTGTCTTTTCACCTTGTTCTGAATGTGCATCAGTTCATCTAATAACCATCTGTTGAGCACCTGCAATGTACCAGTTACCTTCTCCTAGGCAGTAGAGATGAAGGTATAGTCACCCATCAAAAGGATTTTGTGACGTGATGGAAGAGACTATAAGTAAGGAAGTGACAGACAGACAAATATCATGATATTGTTTATACATGGAATCTTTTAAAAGGGTACAAATGAGCTTATCTACAAAACAAAAATAGAGTTATAGGTACAGAAAACAAGCTTATGGTTATTTAGGGGTTAAGTCGGGGAGGGATAAATTTGAAAATCAGGATTGACATATACACACTGCTGCTGCTGCTAAGTCACTTCAGTCATGTCCGACTCTGTGCGACCCCAGAGACGGCAGCCCACCAGGCTCCCCCGTCCCTGGGATTCTCCAGGCAAGAACACTGGAGTGGGTTGCCATTTCCTTCTCCAGTGCATGAAAGGGAAAAGTGAAAGTGAAGTCGCTCAGTCATGTCCGACTCTTAGCGATCCCATGGACTGCAGCCCACCAGGCTCCTCTGTCCATGGGACTCTCCAGGCAAGAGTACTGGAGTGGGGTGCCATTGCCTTCTCCAATATACACACTACTATGTATAAAATAGATAACTAATAAGGACCTGCTATATAGCATAGGGAACTCTCCTCAATACTCTGTAATGACCTGTGTGGGAAAATAATCTAAAAAAGAGCAGCTATATGTACATGTGTGTATGTATATACGTATATAACTGATTCACATTGCTGTACACCTGAAACTAACGTAACAATGTAAATCAACTATACTGCTATTAAAAAAAAAAAGTTTACCACTGGTTGCTGTACCCCATTAGGACTTGGGCTAAGTGGACAAGGTCTTTAATGTCCAATCATGTTTATTCATTTATTCATTCATTAAAAATTTTAAGTGCAGAACCAAAGAGCTAGTCCTTATATATCATCTTCTTATTTTACATTGCTGATATATCCCTGTAAGAAACTTTAGTTGTTTATTCTTCATAGCAATTTTTTTTTTTTTATTGCCTCAGCTATCCTGGGATTTTTTTTGTTTGTTTTTCCTGTTCTCATTTTTCATGTCAAGCTCAGACTTATTACCTGGTAATAGGTTGCAAGAAATGAGAATTGAGTTATTTTTAAACAAATATCAATCATGTGTGACATGTTTAATGGCAATTATAATGAATAAAATCAAGGTTTTACTTATGATGAAGTCATTATAGTCACCACTGGCAAATCGCCAAATTAATAATGAGACAATAAATCATTTGTGATGCCAAAGGGATCAAATAAATAAAAACAGGATTGACCTTGTTAGACATTTGATATTTTCAGTATTTATCTGTCAGAGCCACTGATTTGGAAATTGTTATAAATTCTTGGAAAATGGAATCTTTTTCCCCTGTAAAAATGCCCATCATTTGGCAAACTACAGTGTCATTTTCCTTGAAGAGAATGTAGTGATTGATTATCCAGAGTGCTACCATGACAAGGAAAACCAAGCAAATAGCTGGAAAATTGTATATAATCATATAGCATCACATAGGCTCTGTGTTGAGCACAACCATTAGAATTAAACCATGGCATTCTAATCATTCCCTGCAGGTACTTTCTGTTTACCCCAAAACCTTTATCTCCAGGGGATATTTCTATGTGCTTCCAACCTCTCCTTCCCTTCCAGCTGATATCAGCACAATTCTAGTCACCCAAAAGCCCTGGGATAAATACAGACCAAACTGAATCCACCCAGAGACTTCAAAATACAAAGATGTATGTGTCTCACGTCCTTCACATATATGACATCCCTCACATTATTTATATGAGTTAACATTATTAGTCCTGTTTCTTTGATTAGTAGTGCTGTGCTGAAGATCCTAAGAAATTACAGAATACGTGAAGAAAGGGAAGGATGGGAAGGTTATGTTTTGTTGTTGTTTTTTTAATTTAAGTTGGCTGAGTTTAAGATTTTTTTAGTGGAGGATAATTGCTTTACAATGTTGTGTTTGTTTCTGCTGTACAACAGTGTGAATCAGCTGTAAGTATATACATATCCACTCCCTCATAAGCCTCCCGCCCGCCCTTCTGCATCCCACCTGTGAGAGTAGGCACTGACATATATACACTGCCGTGTGTGAAATAGCTAGAGGGAAGCTGCTGTGTGACACAGGGATGGTTTCAGAAAAGAAGAAGACCAGTGTCACTATGAGAAGTCGATAGTCTAATTAGGAGGAACAAACACACCTGAGATGACCTGGGACAGTAACACAGTATTCCCGAAGTCTGCAAGCACCAAGGTACCAGTTGAGTGATGAAGGCCCGTAGAGGACCATCAAGTTCTCCTTGGTTACCAGAAAGCTAGATGGAGCCATCAGAAAGGCAGGAGCTCCCCAAAACTGTCCCAGAGTGGATTATCAATAGCATAATAGGAAATAGAACCAGGCCCTTTTTCTCAGTGATCTGAGCCATCTGCTTGTGCTCATCTTCCCTGCAGTGTTTCAGATTTTAAATGGCCTTTGTTAGGATGGCTGGAGTCCACTCTCCTTTTATTAATTGCTGTTCCACGTGTGGTAGGATATCCTGTGTTCTTAATCAGGATGAGGATTTTTGATTCTTCATAGCAGCACAGGGACATGTAGCTGAGCAGAACCAATTCCTGTCATTCACACACAAACACCAAGGAACAGAATTATGGATCAGGGTGAAGCTGCAGTGCTTTAATCTTAAAATCAATACAGAAAAGGAAGTTGAACTTGCGGGGATTCTGTAGAGACTGTAATTTGGTTTCCCATGGAGTTTTCCCTACACGATGTAACTGCTCCTTCCTTTTCATCTTCTGATTATTTTACTTGGGGTGTGGGGAGAGGAGAGGCAAAGAAGAAACTTCTAGACCCAAATTAGCCTAAATAAGCACGTACGTGTAAACTCATAACTTAAGCTGGTCCCCCACTGTGTTGAGAAAAGCTGTACACTTTTGTCCGTTCTTTTTGACTGTAGAAGAAAGAAAACCAAAACCCTGTACCCCATAGTCTGTATTTAAGCAGAATAAAATGCCTTTGATTATTTCAAAGGTTACTGTCAGACCGGGAAAAAAAAAAAATTTAACATTCACTTTTCTGGCTCAGTCTGGAATTCTATATAAATAAATACATATTCATTAAACCAGTTATTGACCAAAGGATTCCAAAATGCTAAGCGTGCGATTAATATTTACTCCAGTGTAATTGAGCTCTTTGGGAAAGTGGCACAAACAAATGGTTTGAACAATTATACCTTTTCTTTTTTTCTGGCTTGGCTTGCCACCTTTTTCTTATTCTTAAGCAAAAATATAGAATTTATTGAAAATGCCTCTTTTTAGATATAGCATTGTTTCACTGCACAGTATTATTAGTCTCTAAAGATGGGTTTATTTTTTCCCTTGGATATTCCTTTAATTCGCTTTTAAAACACATCTATTTGGACACTGCTTCTACAGTGACAAAAACAAGAAGCACCATGATCTCATGAGAAATGTTTCTAAAGTGCGATGGTGTAGTGAAAAGACAAGTCTGGAGTCCTTGCTTTGCTTTTTTCTTTCTCTAAGCCTGTTTCCTCCTTTTTACACTGGGGATGGTTAAGGGATTCAATTGATGGCTTTGTTGAGAGGATTAAATGAGATAAAGCATGTACAGTGTCTAGCTCAGTACTCTGCACTTGTAAGAATGCGTAAGTGTTCGTGATTATCATTATTATGTGAGTTTCAAGTGAGGGTAACATATGCTGTATATGTGAAAACATACTACAAGCTGTAAGGCACAATACAAATGTTATTTGGTATCCTTAATAGATTGATGGTTTTGAAACTTTTAAAAACAACTCCTGGAAGGCTTTTTCTTCAGGCTGCCTGTCATGGATCCCTAATCTGAAAGTAGAACCCTGAGGATGATAAATCGACTGCAACTGAATTATGTATTTCCTTTCTTAAAAGCCACAGAGAGATATCTTGTGAATGCCAAGAATTTCATGAAATAAGTTTGAAATTCCCTGTCCTGTGTCCTTCCATAAAAAACACCTTCTCAGGTCTTGGGAGGATCAGCCCTATGTAAGATACTTATTTCTTTTTTTGTGAGTAGTTTTAAATGTCATGTCTTTCTAGGAAGGTTCAGGTGTCTTAAGTGATTACATCCTTCAGTTGTCCTTCCTTGTCCTACGCATTACCTGAGTCAAAACCCTCATCAGCTTCTGCGTCCTCTCTGTGTTCTTTTCCAGAGCACAATCATTGTGGAGAAGACAGTGCAAGACCTCATGAACCTGATGCACGACTTGAGTGCCTACTCAGATCAGTTCCTCAACATGGTGTGCGTGAAGCTGCAGGAGTACAAGGACACGTGCTGTGCAGCCTACAGGTAGAGCATCTGTGGGGCTAAGCAGGCAGTTTAGAACTTGACCATTGGGGCGGTGGGTGATACTGCCTTCATAGCCTAAATTTCCACCTTTATAGAAAAGGACCGTCCTTCAGTTTGTCAAGAAGCCTGATGAGAACATATACAAAAGCAGCAGTCTCCTAAACACAGACGTGTGTATCAACAGAGAGTGGGAGGGACAAAGGGACAAAGCCAACTAGCACTGCCACTGAGCGGCTTAGGTGAAGTGTCAGCCTTGGTTTTTATGAACTTCTAGCCTCACAAGGTGTGTCTTCCTCAAGGAAAGTCCAGATCTTGATTAACCCCTCTTGTGATTCTAGAAGATCTTTAAAGAAAGCAATTTTGAACTCTTAGCAACCCTTAATAATCAATACGGTTTTCTTTTAGTTAGTACAAATGTAGTCCTCCTGATATTTGATCTATAGCATTCCTACTGTCATGAAAGGATGGTTAATCTGTTTTTAGCGTCAGTGGAGATGAAAGATCATTGTTATAAACTTGAAAACCTTTCATTTTACTCCTGATTTCTTTTTTCTGAGTTCAAAATTCTCTTTGAGCTTGTGGAAAAGATCATGGCACTTCTTGTAAAAAGCTAATAATAGGAACAAATTATGGTCTGGTTGACAAGACCTGAAACAATTAGGGAAGAAAAGAATGTATAATAAAATACTAAATTTATGTGATATATAATTAAGAATAGACAGTATAGCACAGGATCAGGTACTGCTTGTACACTACAGACTGTAAAAGCAGAAGGAATAAAACATTAAAAAGAGTGACAGGCTGGAGTCAAGAGAAATCTCACAGAAGGTGAGATAGATTCAGAACCTTAGACAGATGGATGAGATTAGGGAGGTGGAAGAAGAAATAGGAGCACTGCAGGGATAAAGACTCAGCAAAAGCATAGTTATCTGATATTCAGATGGACGGTTGAGGAGGGAGAGGTTTGAATCGAACAGAGTTCCTAGAGAAGATAGTAGGAAATAATGTTGAATAGGGAAAGTAAGACCATATAACAAAAGGTCTTAAAAAAATAAGACTTGGAACTTTAGATGTTGAATAGTAGATGATAAGGAGCCATTATAAGTAAGCCAGGAAGCAGTGTTTAGGGAAGATTAATCTGGCCAAGGGATATAACATAGATTAATACTTAACCTCCTTAACTCCAACAGTAAGTAATATTTATCCACAGTTACACAAACCAAAAAAAAAACAAAAAACAGTCATTTCACTGAAAGATGCACTCCCAATAATATTTTTTTTTGTTCAGTAATTATTCATCAAGAATGTTAATACATTTAGGTTAAAATCATACATATAATCAACATATATGTTATACTCAATTGTGTAATTGTGATATACAAGTGATAATTCTAATGGCACATCAAAAAAAATATGTTTACATTTAGTATTTTGATAAATAAAATTTTAATTTAAATTTTTAGATTTTAATTAGATGATTTTTTTTGCAGAAAACTATAAAAGATTAATAATAAAATACTTTTGAGCATTAAGATATATTCCATTAGGATAGAACTTGGTGAGGAAATGAAGTATAAATAATACTTCAAAGAGAAAAATGAAAAATATTTAACCATTAATAATAATTAATGAAGTCGCTTAGTTGTGTCCAACTCTTTGCGATCCCACGGACTGTAGCTTGACAGGCTCCTCTGTCCCTGGAATTCTCCAGGCCATAATACTGGAGTGGGTATTTGTTCCCTTCTTCAGAGGATTTTCCCAACGAAGGAATCAAACCAGGGTCTTCTGCATTGCAGACAAATTCTTTACCAGCTGAACTACAAGCTTATTTTCATATATTTTAAATGTATTGTGGTGGATATCAAATCCCTAAGGTACTGAGATTCTATTGGTTACACTTAAAATAGTGATTTAAAGTATCAATATTTATAATGTGCCAAAAATTATGTATTTATAACCATTGAACTCATGCTTAAAAAAAAGAAAAAAAAACACCCTAAATTTCAATTTTAAAATTTGGGAAAAAGAATACAGTTTTTCAAAATTCCTTTAAGAGATACACATAAAAATTTTAAAAGCCATTGCCCTTGTTAGTTGCCCTTAGTTAGTTGTCTAAGAGAGGAATCTGGACCAAAGCTGTATTTTCAACTTTACAAAACCAAATTCCATAATGGTTGTACCAATGTCACATTTACCAAATGACAGTCAAAAAACATATTTTAAAAATCGATTTTTACGTTTACTTTAAGTGGCATTGAATTTTAAGATTTTTTTAAAGCAAGGTATGTCTTCTCTTTCTTATATTTCATAAGGGCAACCCATAATTTCTAACAAATAATAATGCCAATGATTACTAATTATAATGGAGGTTGTATAGCTTACTAAATTCACAGAGCACTGTTGAACATTCTTGTTTTGAAATGATACTCAGGTTGAGTATAGTTCTTTTTCCTGGAGTGTTTCCAGATCAGTTTCATCCTTACACGTGAACAGCCCTTCAGATATGTGACGATGACTATCACGGTCCATTTAGTAGTTTTGGTTTCTTAACTCTAGACTGAACATCCTTGGTTTCTGATACATCCTGGGTCCGTAAACCATCCTACTCTTCTTTCTTCATTGCCATTAGGCAGGCAGTGTCTATCTTAAAAAAGGAGCACTCCCCTCTGAGCCCAGTATTCCAGATGTGCTGTCATACTTCAGCAAAACCACTGCCTTCTTTTTGTAGGACCCAGTGCCGAAACACATCCTTCATTGCGTGTGAATGTGTAGGACTAAAGTAGTCAGTTACAGATTATATCTCTAAAGAGCTTACATTCTTGGTAAAGCATAGAAAGGAAAATAGGAGACAAAGAAAGCAAGCAAGTATACCCACAGCACTAACTTATGATGGAAAATATGGTAAGATAGGCAATGATGACATGTTCTAGGAAGAAGAAATTACAGAGGACAAGAAAGACTTGGGGAAAGACACCGACTTGGACTTGTGAAGAATGAGTAGGATTTTTACAATATTTGTTTATTCGGCTGCATCTTGAGTCACAGCATGCAAACTCTTAGTTGTGGCATGCAGGATGTAGTGCTCTGACCAGGAATCAAACCTGGGACCCCTGCATTGGGTGCCTTGGGTGTGCAGAGTCTTAGCCACTAGACCACCAGGGAAGTCCCTAAAACAAGGAGGATTTAGACAGGATTTAAGCTGAAGGGGCTGAAGGAATGAAGGAACCAGAACAATGTCAAGAAGGTGGAGAAGAGCAGGACAAGGATGAACAAATGATGAATATTTGGGTTTTGGACAAGATGGCCAAGCCAAAATAGAGGCTGTTGAATACCAGGTTCAAGGAACTTGACCTTTTAAAGTTAGGGAGTGGGAACCACTGAAGATGAGTAAACAGGGAGCGCCCGGGCAGACCTGTGCTTTAGGGAGATGTTTCTGAGCTTGAGTAAGATGGGTTGGAAAGGCAAGAGTGTGGAGGTGTAGTGGAGAGAGGCAGAGCACCTGAATTAGAGGAGACATGGGGGAAATGGAGGGGAAGGGGCAGACCAAGAGACACGAGGGGCTGAATTTGTAGGACGTGGTCACTGTCTGGCTCTAGAGGGTAGGAAAGTGTAAGAAGAAACACTAGCTGAAATTGGCCTTATCTTTTCTAACCTGTATTTGAAGGAATTTTTTTTTTAAACTTAAATTCAAGATCTCACATGTAGCCATTGGACTTAATGTTATTTTTAGCTCATCATTTCAGTCTATTGAGATATTTTTGAATCCTCATTCTGTCATCAAAATAATCATAGCTATTCCTCCAAATTCCATGTCATTCTTGATTTTATAAGCAATCTTTTGGTTTCTTTGCCTATGTCATTTAAAAAATGTTTGACGGGACAGGGCTAAATTAAGAATTTTGTGCTCTATATCTCTCAAGACTTCTGTTGAGATTGACATCCATATACTAGTCAGTACTTCAGGGGTTCATATGTTTTTCTCACTATAAACCCTGGACTATAGCTCAAGAGCAGTCTCTGGGGCCTGAACTTCAATACCAGCTTTGTCACCTATTAGCTTTGACCTTGAACTGAGTTACTCAGCCTCTTTGTGCCTTACTTTTCTCATCTACAGAAAGAGAAAATAATAGTTCTTCCCTCATACTATTGTTTTGAAAATGTCAACTTTATAGAGCTGTCTTAGCAAAATAGTAAGCCCCCTCCCAAATGATTAGCTATTCATATTGTTCTGATAATGACAATGATGATCATGACAAAGATTACCTTTACTACCACCCATGGTCAATACCCCTATATTTCATCATGCATCCCATAAGAGACTTAGATTTCTTACTAGTGTCCGCCCAGCTCTGATCCTTACAGTGCAGCTAGCCCTTCCTTCTGTATCCCCATGATGGGCATTAGAAGACAGCAGTAGACAATACCTAGTTCTTTGTTCTGGAATCCTCTCATCCCTTCATTTTTAGCATTCATCGCCTCCCGCTTTGCCAGACTTTTTGTTAAGAACTCTCCATCTTAGAAACAAAGTCTCTTGACTTTGAGCCAAATTTTACCATTGCTTCATTCAAGTCAGTGACATACCCAGTTAGGAAAGGAACAAAGTCATGTTACTTGTTTAATTGTGAGATCTTCCTATTTCCTAGTGAGTACCACCTCCTAATTGTTCATAAACCATCATTAATAATCTATTCTAGAATTTTTGCCTATAGTTCCAAACTTACCCAATTTCTGTAATATACCTTCTTTTATGAACATCAGGGCATTTGTTCTCAGGCGTTTTTCAATCTGCCAGGATACGTCTAAGATTATCAGCAGTGGTTCTATGAGTTTATGCTTTGAATTATTTCTGTGCCCCACGGTTCTTGACTAAATTTATTAAACCTATCAAAATATTATTTAATTTCAGTTACTCTTGACACAGTTAATTACTTGATCCTTAAAACAGTTCATTTGCTTGGTCTCTAGAATTTCATTCATTTAATGAATGTTTCAGATCAGATCAGTTGCTCAGTCGTGTCTGACTCTGCAACCCCATGAATCGCAGCATGCCAGGCCTCCCTGTCCATCACCAACTCCTGGAGTTCACTCAAACTCACGTCCATCAAGTCAGTGATGCCATCCAGCCATCTCATCCTCTGTCGTCCCCTTCTCCTCTTGCCCCCAGTCCTTCCCAGCATCAGAGTCTTTTCCAATGAGTCAACTCTTCGCATGAGGTGGCCAAAGTACTGGAGTTTCAGCTTTAGCATAATGTTTATTGAGTACTTATCCCAGGATTTGTAGATACAGCAGTGAACCAAACAGAAAATATACTGCTTTCTACAGGTTTACACTGTAGAGGTTTACACTCTGTTGGAGATGGGAGAGAGGAGATATACAATAAATAGAATACATAAATCCATAAAGAATTTTAGAAAATGCTAAGCCCTGCAGGGGGAAACAGAGTAGAGTCAATAGACCCTGGGATGTAGGAGAAGAAGGTTGCAGTTTTCAGTAGGGTGCCCCAGTAGGCCCTGTCATGTTGAAGTTTGATAAAAGACTGGAAGGAGTTTGGGGAGTTAGAGAAGATTATCTGGAAAGAATGCCCTGGCAAAGGACAGAGGCCCTCAAGCATGACTACACATGACACTTTTCAGAACCGACAGGGAGGCCAGCGTGTCTGGGGTAAACTGAGCAGGAAGGAACTAGAAAGATATCCGAAAGGGAACAGAGGGCCAGGCGTGTAGGGCCTCGTAGGCCACTGTAGGGCTGTTGACTTCTATTCTGATTAAAACAGGAGCCATTGCAAGAGCTGTGCCTACAAGCAGATATGGTCTGATTTTTATTTTTAAATATAAGTATTGAGAGTAGGCTGTAGGGGTTACACAGATGGAAGCAGGGAGGCTGACGAGGGCCTGTTGCGGTCATCCAGGTGAGAATTGCAGCTCATACTGGTTAGCAGCAGCACAGGGGGTGAGAACTGGTTGAATTCTGAATACATGGTTGATCTTTGAACAGCCCAAATTTCTACTGCATGGGTCTGCTACTAATATGCACATTTTTTTCAATAAATACAGTACCTGGATTTTCATTCTGCACATCTTTAAGTGTGAGGGAAAGTTTGTGTTTGATTCCAGCATGTGGAATCAAAAAACTTAGGGTTTGGGTCCTGATTCTGTCCAGACTGTTTCAGTTTCGTGCCCCTGGGTGAGTCACTAATCAATCTTTGGTTTTTGAGGCAGAAATAGTATATGGATTTTTAACTGTGCGGGAAGTCAGTGCGCCTAACCCCTGCGTTGCTCAAAGATCGACTGTATTTGTAAGGGCCAGCCAACAGAACTCCCTGCCAGACTGGATAGAGTGTGAGAGAAAGAAAGCTATCAAAAATGATTCAGGATTTTTCATTTAAATGGTGAAAAGTCAGAGTTGCCAGTATTGAGATGGAGAACATGGCAGGTTTGGGGGCAGTAGGTAAGATTCCAATTTGGAGTGTGTATTAGGCAACCACATGGAGCTATGGGATGGGCAGTTGGATGTATGTATCAAAAGGAAAGAAGTCTGCCCTGGAGATAGGTATTCTCAGCCACCAACATATAAATAGTGTATATAAATGGTATTTAAAACTATGGACTACATGAAATCGCTAGGGGATTGAGTATTACTATGACAGAGAAAAGGACTGTGGAATTTAAGAAGTTTGTAAGATGAGAAACCAGCAAAGGAGACTGAGAAGCGACCATCAGCGAAGTAGGAGGAAGAAGAAGACAGTGTGGGGTCCAGGAAACCAAGTGAAGGGATGGAGGGATCCTTTGTCCCAGTGCTGCTATAGGATCGTGTTAGAACTCATCTTTGAGTGATAAATGGAACACGGGGGTATTCCTGATTGTCACAAGAGTTGTTTCCATGGACTCGTAGATGGGAAACCTGGATTGATACGGACTTAAAAAAAGAATCTGGGAGTAGAGAACTTGTAAATATAGGCAGAACTTTTACAGTGAGTTTTGCTGTGAAAGGGAACAGAGAAATGGAGTGATAGCTGGGGAATTGAGACCACATGAAGTGTTTTTTAATTGTTTTAGCTGTTATTTTAAATAGAAATAAGTGCATGTTTATATTTTAAGAAAATTATTTAGGACAAAGGGAAAATTATCGATGCAGGAGAGAAAGAATGAACATTGCTAAAATTGTGTTTGGGGGTTGGATTCAGTGCAACAAATATAGTAACTGGCTTTAGACAGGCTCACAGGTAGTTTTGTTCACCATGCTCTGTCCTTCTCAAAGGAATGATTTCTGTCATTTATAGTTCACCGTTTTGTCCAAACAATGCACCAATCTATTATACTACTGGGTTGGCCAGAAAGTTCACTCAGATGTTTCCGTGCCATCCTGTGGGAAAATCCGAATCCACTTTTTGGCCAACCCCCATGCTTTTCTCTTGGAAAATACCCATTACTTTTGGTTCTTGATACCTTGTGGTCAACAGGTATCGTGATTCCTTCTCCCGAGGGACTAATCATTTTGGTGTCCTTCCTGGCCAAATTCTCTGGAATGATGTCGACTTACTGGTGCCCACGATCACACTGTTCCTTCTTCAGAGTCTTCTCTGTCCTGGTCTACCACAGTTGCTGAATTTATCTCAGAGCTGGGAAAAGTACTCCTGTGAAGCTCTGCCGGGGATTAAATAGAAAATCGTTTACGTGGTTGTTACACAACAGCGCGCTCACACACGCAACACAGAACCCTGTGGTGCCTGTTACCTGTCACTTAGTCAGGCTTTCCAGGCTCGGAAGAAAGTGTTTCCTTACTGTGTGAGTCTGAAGATGTAAAGTGTCCTTACTTCCTCTCTTCCCACGTGTTGCCCTCCCCCAGACTGGCACCTGCTGAGGAGTAATTAGGGCAGTTCTAATTTGGACAGCCAAATCCTGATTACAGTGAGAGGAAAAACAGGAAATGTTCTAGTTTTGCTGCCAGCAAATGACTGACTTAAATAGAAAGCCATATACAATTCAAATGATCCAAAGTGATATAACATTGGGGAAGGAGGAAGGGAGCGGGGAAATACCGCCATCGGATTCTTTCTCAGCAGATATCTTTTACACAAAGAATCTGATCCATAAGCTCACAATGCCCTCTGCTGAGAGCTGGAGTGTTTTCCGAGTTTGCCCTGAGAACCCAAGTGAACCACTGGGAGTTTGGAGTGAAGTCACTCAGTCATGTCCGACTCTCTGTGACCCCGTGGGCTGTAGCCTACCAGGCTCCTCTGTCCATGGGATTTTCCAGGCAATAGTCTGGAGTGGATTGCCATTTCGTTCTCCCAGGGGATCTTCCCAGCCCAGGGATCGAACCCGGGTCTCCCGCATTGTAGACAGACGCTTTACCGTCTGAGCCACCAGGGGAGTCACAAGGAGGTCTAAGGAAGGGTCAACAACATCTCACCTTTCTCTGAGCCCTTCACTCTGGAGAGAAAGCCTGTTATGTATACTGATGTCATGTTATATGCTTTGGATAAAAAGGCATCCTAAAAGGGAGATGAGGACTAGAAGTCTACTTCTTAATTAGTCACAACTCTTGAGTCTTAAAAGAAAACTCAGCTGTGAATTCTTGGGTCCTCTGCATTAGTGAGGGGCTTCCCAGGTGGCTCAGTGGTAAAGAATCCACCTGCCAATACAGGAGTCACTGGAGACAAGGTTTCGATCCCTGGGTGGGGAAGATCCCCTGGAGGAGGTAATGGCAACCCAAATCCAGTATTCTTGCTGGGAAATCCCATGGACAGAGGAGCCTGCCGGACTATAGCCCATGGGGTCGCAGAGAGTCAAACACGACTGAGTGACTGAGCATGCATTTATACTGCATTAGCGACAGGTGGCCAGTCTGTTGGTCTGCTACTTATAAGCTGAGTGTTTCTCTCCCTATATCATCCTCTTTGTCCTAAGGTACAAGCAGCTGCTTATGTGCCCCCAAATAGTCACTTGAAGATGGAAAATCATTTTTGTAAAGTTTGTCTGTTCCAATTGAGCATCAGCTCATTAATCAAATTTCTGGGCCTTCCTGCATTGTGTTGGGCCGGGTAGAAAACACAAATAAAACATCTAATCTTGAAGAAGCAGTTGATACAAGACACAGGCATGTTTTTATTAGGAGAAGGTAGAACCAACCCCAGAGCCCACCTTTCACCACTTCTCCTCGGAGGCCTGAGAACTCATACCAAGGCATGAGTGACATGGAGGTGCACTTACCACCACCAATGGCAGAAGCCAGCTCTGGCACAAGCCTGGACACCTTGTGGGGCTTCAAGATGTTTATTTAATGAAGGAGTCAGTTCCTAACAGACCGAAGAGGATGAGCAAGCAGTAGGGAAGCATGGATGGACGTGATGCATGGGGGAGGGGTTGAGAAATGAAAATGACTGGGGTGGTCAGTGTAGTTAAGAATGAGCAGAAAAGGTTTCTCTTCTTTTAAACTTCCCATGTTAAGTACAGGAACACCATCATGGGTATTTGGGAACAGGATGACCTGTCCTCTCTAATCCAAGTAGTGTCTTCAGAAGCTCTCAGTGGCTACCTTGTGCCAAGTAGCAGAGACTAGACACCATGGTTTGTGAAACCCTGTGGATTTGCTGTGCAGAAAGATGCCAGGGTCCTACAGGAATGAGAGTTTAATTGACCTGGTCTCACTGTCTTTGCCAGCTAACTAACTCTGAACCTCAGATGAGCCAAGGGCTGTGCCAGGGAACCCTAGTCAAGCTCCATGCTAGCCTGTCTTCTGGTTTGCCTCTTAAACCTATGCTATGTCCCCTATTCTTGGCTCACCTACCACTGATACATTCATTTTCATTAAATAGTGAAGAGATTATGAAGACATTTATAAAAATATGTACAGTATCTGATTCACAGAGCACAGTCAGCAAATGCGAGCTTTTATTATGTGCTCCTATAACTTATTAGGCATAACATTTCAATATTTATCCAGCTGTATTATAATTGAAGACTTTTATCATGTGTTATTTGATATATTATTGGTTTACATGTCTTTCTCTCTCAAACACTGTGGACTCGCAAGTTATTTGAGGAGATTTTAAAACACACCACCTCGATTTCTCACATAAGGCTCACAGAATCCTGGACCTGGGCAAGAGTAGTTTAAAAATGTCCCCAAAGTGATTCTTGTATGTGTTACTGATCTGAATTCTGGAGTTATAGAAGCAAGTTACTGTGTCTTTTTTCCACAAAATTGTCCCAACATTTAGCATGACATCTGCATACAGGCCTTTCCCTCATGTTTATTGATCAAGTGAATAACTCTACTTTTCTGTGTGCATGTTAAATCACTTCAGTCATGTCCCACTCTTTGCGACCCCATGAACTGAAGCCCACCGGGTTACTCTGTCTGAGGGATTCTCCGGGCAAGAATACTGGAGTGGGTTGCCATTCCCTTCTCCGGGGGATTTTCCCCACCCAGGGATAAAACATGCGTCTCTTATGTCTCCTGGGTTGGCAGGTGGGTTCTTTACCACTAGTGCCACATGGGAAGCCCCATATTCTAGTGCCCATCAACTGCCTTCTTGTCAAGTACAGATACTGCCCTTCCAATCACATCTCCCAGGAGTTCCCTAGCAAGCAGCCAGTCTTAATTTCCCCCACCTAACTCACGATGAAGGAGGAGTCAGTTGCAGTCACTTTGAAGCAAAGTAATAAGGACCCGAACTAGAATGGAAATACACACTTGGGAAGGTGCGTGGTCATTGTGCAAGGACTCCATAGTTATCTACTCATTTTGTCAGTCACAGCAGTTCTCAAGATTAGATTCTCCCAACCTTACAAATGAAGAAACAGAGGTTCAGAAAGGTTCATACCATGGCTAAGGTCCCAATGTAAGCAAGTGGTTGTACAGGCATGAGAAGCTAAGACTGGCTCTACAGCCCAAAGAAGAGAAAGTGGGAAACTCAAATAATGTTTCAGATCAGAGAGACATGTTCATTTAGGGTGGAAACTGGGAGTTACCTGGTCTGAGATCTTTTTATAAAGATCTTTATATTTATATTTAAATTGGCTTATCATTAAAAAAAATCTGAGCCCTGACAGTTGAGGCAGATTTTGTATTCTTGGTCCACTGTGTTATAATTATTTTTCTTGGTTTTTAAAATATCAAACACTTATGACCCTTCATGTGAGAGCTTATCTAGTTGAAGGTTGTTATTAAATTATCCCCTAAATAATTTCGGTAAGCTCTGAAATTTCAAGTCTTTCCCCCTGGGTCCTCTTAAGATTATTTCTTTCCATCACCCATCTCTAGAGTTATCAGATGTTTCTTGAGTTACAATTCCAAGGTGGAGATACATACCATCATAAAGCTCTCTGAGCAGCATTGAGTGTGATGTGAAAGACAACCTGATGTTTCTCTGCTCTTTTCCTATTTATTCTGCTCCGTCTTTTCTTAAGAGAATCTTTAGTTTTGCATCTGCTTTTGTGTTTGCTTGATTTCACTCAGCGACATAGTACCAGCTCTGCATTCTGCGTTCATTGTCATGATCGCCGAGTTGCTGAATGTCGCTCTGCAGTCTGACCTGCTACAGGTCCAGTCATTCATGGTCAAAAATCAACTATAGTGGCTTCATTTGGACCAGCCTTGATGGGGTTCATTTCTCTAGCTTGGCTCCTAGTTTTTTTTTTAATTGTCTGAAAGATTCAGTCTGGGAAAGCAAACATCATGCCCAGGCTGTCACCAAACAGTTGAATCCAATTAGCCCCACCTGCCCCTGCTTGTTTACCTAATGAAAGACTCAGCACCCCAGCTGTGTCCGGGGACCAGGCACACGTGTACTTCCCAAATGTTCCAGCAAGGAAGCGGTACACGTCGGAGCCAGTCGACACCAGCAGATGTTTTCTGAATGAAATTCACTCAGCTGTGTCCAGAGGGTGGACTCTTCCCATGGCAGCCCCCTCACCTGTTCCAAGAGGTATACCTCTTTTCCTCTTCCTCCTGGGAGCAGGTACAAATAGCTACACAGATGGCTCTGTCTGTGGCCCATTGAGCTGTGAATTAATCAGTAGATTATAGTTCTGGTAGTGGTGATTAACCCTACCCCTCTTATGGAGTAATTGTTGTAAATTTAGTTCTCCTTTTTGGAGGCTGTTTGGATATGTCCTAGAATTGTGTCACCCACATAGTACCATTTTTCACAGAATTATAAAGTACTGCGGTTGGTCAAGATGGGAACTTTGCCATTTGAATGAAAAATTCCCCTTAGGGTAATCGTATGTTGCTAATCAATGCTAATATTTCAAATTAGGATATTTGGAATTGCTTTTGGGACTGATTACAATATGAATTAATAATTTATGGTTGAGGGCATTATATAGGTGGATAGCATGCTCGTTAATTTGGATTACTGTTTTTTAATAAGACAGGATCTATGACTATTAGTGGAGACAGTAATGTAATACTGTACTATTGAATTAAACCAGGCTTTAAGAAATACATAAGTAAATAGTATGAGTACTTTTAACATAGTACCCCACTAAGCGATACTTTTTCATTCCAACCAATGCTAAAATGAAAAAGTCTAGTTCTTGAAAAATGTACAGTACTATCTCATGCCTATAGACCCAGCCTTTTCCCTGAACCGGGGAACAGATGGGGGCCATCATGGATGGGCTCAAAGATTTACATGCTGAAAAACTGTGTTGGGTTTGGGCTTCTAACTCCGTGGAACAGAATTTTGATTTGTACTGTGGGCATGAGAGGAACTGACCCACTCAGCCATAGCTCTTAATAAATATGGACACTGAAATTTAACTTTTAAAAATTTTTTATTTTTTAAATGAAGAATAATTGCTTTACAGAATTTTGTTGTTTTCTGTCAAACATCAATATGAATCAGCCATAGGTATGCATATGTCCCCTCTCTCCCACCTCCCTTCCCATCCCACCTCTCTAGGTTGATACAGAGCCGCTATTTGAGTTCCCTGAATCATACAGCAAATTCCCATTGGCTATCTATTTTACATATGGTAATGTAAGTTTCCATGTGACTCTGTCTATACATCTCACCCGTTCCTCCCCTCTCCTGCATTCATGTCTGTTCTCTATGTCTGTTTCCCCATTGCTGCCTGCAAATAAATTAATCAGTACCATCTTTCTAGATTCCATAGAAATTACATAAAGGTTAAATAAATCTGAAATTTAACCTTTATGTAATTTCCATATGTCACAAAATAGTTGTCTTTAGATTTTAAAAAAGCATTGAAAATATCAGCACTATTCACAGCTTTTATAACACATATGAAATTAGCAGGTGAAGCAGATCTGACATGCAGATTATTTAATTTGACCAACCCATGGTATAGGACAAAGTCCTAGCTATGAGGTTATAAATTGTAAGTAGAAAAGGAGGGGTTTTGTTCATTTGCTTTCCAAAGGGGAAAATACTGTAGGCTGACACAGTTAACAAGGTCCTCCCAGAGAAAGTGAGGCTTTGAGGAGACTTTCCAGTAATAGGCCATGTATGAGTAAGTGGAGTGGAAAGGGAAGGCTTGACAGTAATTACTCCTTGGCTCGTTTGTCTTGTGAGTCAGGACTTTTTAATGCTGGGCTTTTTTTTCTTTCGAAAGGGGGATACACTTCTATTCATTATTCTAATTTTGTTGAATTCACAGAGGTATAGTGAGAGCATAGCAGAATGATCTATACTTTGGTCAAAATGCCAGATGGTTTGATGGCTCACCTGAGTCATTTGGTGCAGAGAAGGAGTAAAGGAAAACCACTGACATGGTTTTAGCTTAATCAGTTACCCAAGATTCCTAAAACTGAAGAGGGCTTATTTTTATGTCCAGTTCAGTTCTTACACACTCCAAATACCAGGTTTTGTGCACGGCACTGGGTGCACAATAGCTAGTGAGGAATCAACTCTGTCCTCAGAGAAGCCACCATCTAGTAAGGGATACTAGCTTGTAAAGAAGTGTGGTAGGACCCGTGAGAGCAGAGGTATGTGGGAGGTAGTGGTTCTCACCTTGGAATGCCCACTGGAATCACCTGGGACACTTTTTAAAATGTTGATGCCCACATGCCATCCCCAGAGATTCTGGTGTACTAGGTTTTAGACGTGGCCCGGACATCTAGTAATATTTTTAAAGCTCCCCAGGGCATCTCATATGGTGCTAGTGGTAAAGAACCCTCCTACCAATGCAGGAAACATAGAGACAAGGGTTTGATTCCTGGGTCGGGAAACTCCTCTGGAGGAGGGCATGGCAACCCACTCCATTATTCTTGCCTGGGAAATTGCATGGACAGAGAAGCCTGACAGTTATAGTCCTTAGGTTTGCAAAGAGTTGGGCATGACTGAAGTGACTTAGCATGCATGCACAGATGCAGTCAAGATTGAAAGCCCCAGTAAAGGGTGATAAGGCACAATGAAAGGACTCAGTTGTCTCAAGGGAAAAGCTGATGTAATGTTTAATCAGTAGAGATGGAAAAAAGTTCTCTAGGCAGAGATGATACACATAAGCAGGAAGCATTCAGAAAACAATTGAATTTTGACTGTGGATGGGATGTTCAGCCAACACAGGCAGGGATTTGACTGGGGGGGTGTGTGTGTGTGTGTGTTAGTCACTCAGTCATGTCTGACTCTTTGCAACTCCATGGATTGTAGCCCACCAGGCTGCTCTGTCCATGGGGATTCTCCAAGCAAGAATACTGGAGTCTGTTGCCATTCCCTTCTCCAGGGGATCTTTCCAACCCAGGGATCAAGCCCAGGTCTCCTACATTGCAGAGAGACTTTACCATCTGAGCCACCAGGGAAGCCGTGACTGGGAGTAGTGAATATACAAGAGAGGAAAGCAGTAGAAGGAGATGAAGTTGAAAAGGTAGATGTTCATGACTTGCTAAGTTTGGACTTGGTATTAGAATTAAGAATCAGTGAATATTTCTAAGAAGGAGAAAACAGGATTGCATTTGTACAGTTTTAGAGAAATGACCCTTCCAATGAAAGTGGTGAATTGGACTGATGGTCTTGAAGTTCCAGGCAAGGCACCCAGTTATAAGGTCATGGCCAAGTCCAAGTGAAAAGTGATGAGGGTCTGCATATGGGTGAAGGGCATAGTCAGGAAACAACAGACTTATGAGATACTAAGAACATGAAATCAGCAGGATGTGGTGTCTATGAGTGATGAGGATGACTTCAAATTTCCGACTCAAATAGCAGGACGTATGGTTGGTCTGTCAATCAAACTAGGGAATACTAGATGTTCAGTGGGACAGGGAAGGGTGGATAATAAATGACCTCTTTTGACTCAGTTTAATCTAAATTGCTTGTAGGACTTTTAAGTAGAGTTCTCCAGTTAGCCTTTTCATATGCTGATCCGAGACTTAGAAGAGAGGGCAGCCCTGAAAATATTAATTTGGGAGTCCCCGGAATACTGGTGGGTTGGGTCTGGCAAGAAGATGAGATTGCCCAAATGGCACAACCAGAATGCTATGGAATCAAATACCTAAAGTAGGGACAGAGGAAAAGAGCCCTTGGTTTGGCTAAGAATGAACTTACGAGGGATAATGACATGGATACCAAAGGAGTATTATTTTTAAAAAGGAATAGTCAAAAGTATCAGATACATCTCAATAATCATAGTGATCAGTCCTGGGTGTTCTTTGGAAGGAATGATGCTAAAGCTGAAACTCCAGTACTTTGGCCACCTCATGCGAAGAGTTGACTCATTGGAAAAGATTCTGATGCTGGGAGGGATTGGGGGCAGGAGGAGAAGGGGACAACAGAGGATGAGATGACTGGATGGCATCATTGACTCGATGGACGTGAGCTTGAGTGAACTCCGGGAGTTGGTGATGGACAGGGAGGCCTGGCGTGCTACGATTCATGGGGTCACAAAGAGTCGGACACAACTGAGCGACTGAACTGAACTGAACTGGACTGAAGGTAGAACATGCCCATGGATTGGTAGAACAGTTCCAGGGGAACAATAGTTTTAGAACCCTGACTTCAATTTATTTAATACTGAATTTTGACTTTATTTAGAAGTGTGGAGTGGGTATATTTAGGAAACCCCTTTCTACTCCAACACATAGAAAGTCAAGATAAAAATATGACTTTAAAAATATTTTTTAAATATGTTGCCAAATTCAAAAGAAAGAATTCTCCACATGCCTCAAATGAAACAGAAACTAAAAGTCATCACAACAAGCAAATGTTACAGTTGAGAGTCCCACCACTGTATGAGGACCACATCCAGAGGTAGTCTTTGTTTGGGCTGCTGTAATAAAATACCGCAGACTGGGTGGCTTATAAACAACAGAAATTTATTTCTCACAGTCCGGGAGGCTGTAGTTTAAGATCAAAGTGCTGAAAGCATCAGGGGAGGCCCTCTTCTGGTTTGAAGCCTGTTTATTGTATTACCACCCGGAGGAAGGGGCTAGGGAACCACATCTGTGGGATCTCTTTCGTAAGCCACTAATCCCCTTTATGAGGGCTGCACCCTCATGACCTAATCACTTCCTAAAAGCCTTACCTCCTAATACTGTGGCAGCGGTGGTAGGATTTCAACATGTGAATTCCAGGGGGACACAAACATTTAGATCATAACAGAGGTGAAGACCCAGTAGGGGCTAGCGTATTAACACCTACATGGCCTGGAAGTTTATCTGTGCAGGAGTTATGCATGGGGTCTTTCCACCCATATATGAGACTAGGAAAACTTTGTGCTTGGGAATAAGCCACTCTACTCCCAGGAGAAAAGTTCAGTTCAGTTGCTCAGTCATGTCTGACTCTTTGCGACCCCTTGGACTGCAGCATGCCAGGCTTCCCTCAGTTCAGTTCAGTTCAGTCACTCAGTTGTGTCTGACTCTTTGTGACCCCATGGACTGCAGCACGCCAGGCTTCCCTGTCCATCACCAACTCGTGGAGCTTGCTTAGACTCATGTCCATCGAGCCATTGATGCCATCCAGCCATCTCATCCTCTGTCGTCCCCTTCTCTTCCTACCTTCAACCTTTCCCAGCATCAGGGTCTTTTCAAATGAGTCAGTTATTCACATCAGGTGGCCAAAGCATTGGAACTTCAGCTTCAACATCAGTCCTTCCAATGAGTATTCAGGACTGATTTCCTTTAGGATGGATTGGTTTGATCTCCTTTCAGTCCAAGGGAAAAAGTGACCTCTAAAAGAAATCAGAATCCTACACATGTGACGTGTGCAAGTAAGGACCTCAATTTATACCACTCGTGTAGGGGGAGAAAGTTGTAAGCCAGAATAAGGAAGGAAAAAAAAAACTTAAAAACTTATTTGAAAGTAGTGAAACTTAAAGGATCCAGGAGGGGCGAATGCAGCTCATCTAATAGTGACATCTCCAAAGCACAGGGCAAAATGTGGGATTCGTTCAAAGGTCAAGTCCCTCTGAGGTAGAACTTGCAGACCTGAATAGCAAACCACCCTCATGAAAAAAGAAGGAAAATGCAACTTATAGGACATTTGACATCCAGAGTGAAAGGGTTAGTGGCTCGGTCACGACCAACTCTTTGCAACCCCATGGACAGTAGCCAGCCAGGCTCCTCTGTCCATGGGATTCTCCAGACAAGAATACTGGAATAGGTTGCCATCTCCTTCTCCAGGGGATCTTCCTGACCCAGAGATCAAACCCAGGTCTCCTGCATTGCAGGCAGATTCTTTACCATCGGAGCCACCAGAGAAACCCCGAAGAACTTGCTGAAAATACAGAGCCACATAAGAACTTTAAAATCTCTGCTTAAAAATGATTCAGAGAAATAAAGGAAGGATAGAATCTGCAATACAAGTACGGAACATTTTAGAGGAAAGAAGCCAGTGGATTTGTAAAAGAGCTAAACAGAAAATCTAGAACTAAAAATCACTGAAGAAGTTGCAAGAAGGAACAGATGGGTTAAACCATAGAGTAGATCCCAGAGGGAGACTTCAGGAATTGAAAAGGTAAATGGGAGGTGAGAGAATGAAGTGACTGGGTGAAGGCCACATTCATTTGATAACAGTGTATGTGGATGGAGAGAAGCTTTATTAGAGAGATACTGCATCGGGAAAGAGATTCAGTTATTCATTCATTTAAAAAATAGAACACAGGGGATTGAGGAATATATTGAGAGAGATCCCAGATATGCAGGAAAGGGGGGGTGTCGCTGGAAGGAAGGGCAGAGAAAGGAGCCCCACAAGCCTAGGTAGAGGAATTATTGCCAATAAGTGGTGATGAAACAGATTTGAATATATTTCTATGGAGGATAAGAGTTGAGCTGTTTGAAAGTATATACTTCGGTCCCCTCCTTTCTTTGACAAATGGAAAAAATGTGGGGGTCAAACAATGAGGAGATAAAAGACAAAGGTTTAAAAGATAGCCATAGAAGGAAGGAGAGAGGAAGTCGATCAGAGACAGGTAAAAAGCATGCCAAAGAACGTTGAGGATTCTTCTGACATGCAGTAGCATAGATTTGTATTCTGTAAGACTGAATACAGCACCCCATGTATAAAAGTGTAAAGTTATCTTGTGGGATCAATCCATGTAGATTGCGGGAAGATGCTTGAAAATAACAAAGAAAAAAATGAACAAAAGATACCAGTCAGAGTAATTTGAGAGGTCTCAGGGAAGAAGATTCTGTAATCTAAGTTTTGTATTGCTGACCACACTTACTGTTAGAAACCTTTTGCTTGTGGTGAGTGAGAATTCTAGAAATCAACTATGGTTCTCTTATTTATTCTAGTTTATTTTCAGAGAACCAGGACAGTGTTGCTCCCTGCAACATAGAATTTTGTTACCTCAAGTTAGGTTGCCATGAGTCAAGGTTTGTAGGTGTCAGCAACTTCTGTCTACATACACTGTCTGTTGGGTAAAGAAGGTTTTCTCATACATCCAAGCATATACACTGTGTATGTATTGTATTATTTAGAAGGACATCGTGTTCTTCAGTAGAACCATTATACCAACATAAATTCCTGCCTGTGATGGAGGAGAGAACTTCTTAGCCTCAGAGGGCTCGCCAGCTAATTAGCAGTCCTTTCATAAATATATGCCATTCTGTCACCTAGAATTGCTGAGGAGGATTTTTAGACCATTGAAATTAGTTACAGTGAAAGAAATGTTGAACAGAAAGGGAAGCTTTTTAATTAAGTTGGAATTGAGTGTTCACGATGACTTTCCAGGTATGTTTTGGTAAGAGCAGTGTTAATAGCTCACCCATGGGCCCTATTAAAGGACTTGAAGCCTGTCACTCCAGGTCACTTGTCAGAGCTCACTAGAGAGAACAGTAATCAAAGACTTTTTCTGCCTGACATCAAGGGCAGAAGGTTTCTCTGTGATGGTGGATTTGCTTTGAATAGAGGGGTGTCCATGATTCAAAAAACATCTTCAAGTAGAGCTAACTGGTAGTTTAAACCAAGAGGTCAGAGAACAGCCTTTTGTAACACTTCCATCACCTTTCAGATATAATTCATGTTGTTGTTTAATTGCACTGTCTTTGTGGTTAACCCACTTTTTGTTTGTTCAGCATCTTTCTTGAAAGAATCCCTTTCCACTCCCCACCCACAAAAGACCTCCCATACACTTTTATTTATCCTTAGAGATTAACTAGGATGAGGGGAGCTAATTAATATTACTAGTTTCACAATTACTCAACAATGAAGAAACTAAGAATGGAATCTAGAAATGATGTTTCCCACAAAGGTGGCCTATCCGTGGATGTCATGCCTCCAGCTGGATAATGGGTTAGGTTAATAAGAGAGGTGAGCATGGTGTCTTTTTCCAACAACAAAGGTAGATGGAAAATGCTGATGAAGTGTTCTGAAGTGTCTCTTTTCTGTTGGTTGTGTTCAGGGGTATCGTCCAGTCTGAAGAAAAACTTGTCATCAGCGCATCTTGGGCAAAAGATGATGATATCAGCAGGCTCTTGAAATCCCTACCAAACTGGATGAATATGGCTCAACCCAAACAGCTGAGGTCAAAGAGAGAAGAGGAAGAAGATTTCATAAGGTAAAAACGTTTAAAAAGTCCTTGCCCTTGTACGGATATGTTATATGTTGCAGTTGTTCTTAACGTGCTTTTTAGTTCATAGAACTTAGGTGAACCTTGTGGAAATGAGATGTGCTTCCCACATTGGTGCATATACAGTGCTTTATCTCTGATTATTTCCTACATATTTTGACAAAAGTGAAGTCTCTCAACTTTATCCCGCAATATTTACTTTGGTACAATTTAAGTTATTTTTTTAGCAGTGAAAATGTGGCCTAATCTGTTGACACTCTTGAATTTCATATGGCTGGCCTGGCACAGTGAAATATTTTCACCTCTGTCATTTTAGAGCTGTGTAAATTGGTGGTCAGGTAGGGGAGAAGTGGAGGTAATATTTTGTCACATTAAAATAAATAAAATTTATTCTTATTGTCTTTTTGCCTATCCAAGTGAATGAATAAATATTAATAAAATAAAGTAAAAGCACTTTAAAGAAGCAAAGACCAGAAAAAGAATAAAAGAAGTAGTGACCAGTATTTTAATTTTAATTCATCACAGAACTGTGAGCTTGTCTCCTTCTCAGAATGTGGGCTGCAACTGTAGATAAATAGGCCTTTACTGTTCATGAAGTTAACTGTATTTGTGTATTGTGGTGCCATATCTTTACTATTTTATTATGAAAAATTGCTATAGTGCCATTTAAAACTTTCTCAAAATCATGAGACTCAAAAGTTCTTCCATAATTTAACATAATGCCTCTTGATGAAGGTGAAAGAGCAGAGTGAAAAAGCTGACTTAAAACTCAGCATTCAGAAAACTAAGATCATGGCATCCAGTCCTATCACTTCATGGCAAAGGGATGGGGGAAATGTGGAAACAGTGTCAGATTTCATTTTCCGGGGCTCCAAAATCAATGCACACGGTGACTGCAGCCAAGAAATTAAAAGATGCTTGCTCTTTGGAAGAATAGCTATAACAAAGCTAGACAGTGTATTAAAAAGCAGAGTCATCACTTTGCCAACAAAGGTTCTTATAGTCAAGTCTGGTGTGCTACAGTTCATGGGGTTGCAAAGAGTTGGACACAACTTAGTAACTGAACAACAACAACAATTTATGTTTTCTTCCTTATATTTCACATTCTCTCAGAAAAACTTGTTAGCTAGTTACATTGATATAAGAAAACATATACATGATATAAGAAAATACACATATATATGAATATATATGTATTTTTTTAATTAATAGATTTTTATTTGTATAAGGGAGCAGTTTTAGGTTTGTTAAAAATATTGAGTGGAAGATGCATAGTTCCCATGTGACCCCTCACCCACTCTTACCCCCACTTTCCTCTACTTTTAATACCTTGCAGCAATGAGGTACGTTTGTTAAAACTGGTAAGCTGATACTGACGTTATTATCAACTGAAGTCTGTAGTTCACAGTGGGTTCACTCTTTGTCTTGTACATTTTAAAAGTTGAGAAATGTCTAGTGATTGTATCCATTCACTGTTTAAAGTAAATGTAACCATTTCAGTATCACTAAGAATAATAGTTTCTCTGCCCTAAAAATCCTCTATGCTCCTCCTGTTCATCCAGCCCTTCTCTCCTCCAACCCCTGGCAACCCCTGTTTTCTTTTCAATCTCTGTAGTTTTGCCTTTTCCAGAATGTCATATAGTTGGAATCATACAGTACGTAGCCTTTTCATATTCGCTTCTGTTCTCTGTCATTTTGTGGCTTGATAAGCTTTTTTTTTGTAGATGTCTGAATAACATTTCATTGTATGGACATACCAGAATTTGTTTATCTGTTCACCTACTGTTATGTTTCTTGGTTGCTTCCAAGTTTTGGCAGTTATCCATAAACCTTCATGTGCAGGTTTCTTTGTGGATGTAAGTTTTCAGCTCATCTGGGTAAATACCGAAGAATGTGGCTGTTAGATTGTATGACAAGAGTGTGTTTAGTTTTGTAAGAAATTGCAAAACTATTCCAAAGTGGCAGTCCCATTCTGCATTCCCACCACCAGGGAGTAGGGGTTCCCGCTGCTCCATATCCTCGCCAGCATATGGTGGTGTCAGTGTTTCAGATTCGGTACATTCTTATCAGTGTCTGGTGATCTCATTGTTTTCATTTGTAGTTTCCTGATGACATATGATGTTTAGCATCATCTCATTTTTTATTTAATAAATAAGCATTTATTAAAGCAGTGACTGCTACTTAGTCACTTCAGTCATGTCTGACTCTGTGTGACCCTATGGACTATGCAGCCCACCAGGCTCCTCTGCCCTTGGGATTCTCCAGGCAGGAATACTGGAGTGGGTTGCCATGCCGTCCTCCAGGGGATCTTCCCAACCGAGGGATCGAACCCAAGTCTCCTGCATTGCAGTCAGATTTTTTTACCACTGAACGACCAGGGTAGCCTATATGTGTGTGTGTGTGTGTGTGTGTGTACACATATATATGTATACATATACGTGTGTGTGTGTGTATATATACATATAGTAAGGTATCTATCTGTTCAGATGTTTTCCCATTTTTAAATTAGGTTATGTATTTTCTTACTGTTGAGCTATTTTGGATGCCGCTTATTTAGTTGACAGGTGTTTACAAAAACTTTCAGTCTGTGCCTTGTCTTTTCATTCTCTTCACAGAGCCTTTCATAGAACAGAAATTTTTAATTTTAACAAAATCAAACTTAATGGTTTTTTAAAAATGGACTGTGCTTTTCTGCTGTCTGGTTTTGAGTGTTTTTGTGTAATTCTACTGTATCACCTTAGGGTATATATTTGTTTTATTTATTTTTTGCTTTTTTAGAGGTTCCACTAGAGTTCGCAACATACATTTGGGACTAACAAAAGTACGCTATAACAGAGTAGTCCTAATTCTTTCCTCCCATCCCTTGTAACATTTCTGCCATTTATTCCATTTATCCTTAAACTATGATCACTGTATATAATGTTGCTATTATTATTTTGAACAAACTGTTACCTGTGGATCAATTAAGAATAAGAGAAATAAAAGATTTTATTTACCTTCAATTATTCCTTCTTTAATTCTCTTCCTTTTTAAATGTAGGTCCAAGTCTCTAACCTATATTTTCTTTCTTCCTAAAGAACTTCTTTTAGCATTTCTTATAAGGCAAGTCTTTTGAAGACAAATTCCTTCAATTTTTGTTGGAAAAAGTATTTTCCCCTCACTTTTGAAGAATAATTTCACAGGGTTCAAATTTCTAGGTTGATAATTCTTCTAACACTTTTTAAGTATTTCACTTCACTATTCTTGTTTTACGGTTTTTGAAGAAAAGCCCAATGTGATTTTTATCCTTGTTTTTCTGTGTGTAAGGTAATTTTTTCCTCTGGCTTCTTGCACAATTCCTTTCTTTGTTTTTGATTTTGCACTATTCAAATCTTGTATACATGTGTGTTTTTCATGGTGGTGATCTCTGAGCTTCATGGATCATGGTGATTCAATGGGTGTCATTGGTTTGGGGAAATTCTCAGTCATTATCGTTTAATTTTTTTTTTTCTCTCTTTCTTCTCCTTCTAGTATGCCCAAACATACATTACACCTTTTTAAATTGTTCCTCTGTTCTTTGATATTCTGTTCTGTCTTTTCATTCTTTGTCTTTGGATTTGGCTTTTGGAAATTTTTATTGACATTTCTTAAAGCTCATTGATTCTTTGCTTGGTTATGTCCAGTCCATTAAATAAGACCATTAGAAGCATTCTTCATTTCTGTTATGGCATGTTTGATTTCTATCATTTCCTTATGATTCTTTCTTAGAGTTTCCATCTCTCTGCTTATATTGCCTATAGTTTACATGTGCACACGTCAAAGGCACAGTTTGGCAAATTTTCATGCTTTTCATTGTGTAAGCAGTATCCAGATCAAGAAACAGAATAATACCAAGAAACAGAACAAAGCGGTAGTGAGCCTTACCATTCCTCCTGGTCACTGGCCACCTCTTTGAAAGTTACCTGCGTTTTACCTTTAAGTACCAAGATTAGTTTAGTCTGTTTGGGGTTTTTTTTTTTTTTAATGGAATCATGCAGCTATATATTTTATAACTGGCTCCATTTGTTCCACATTATGTTGACAAGATTCATGCGTATTCTTGTGTATAGATCGTATATCGTATTTCATCATGCGCAGCCTATGGGGTTGCAAAGAGTCAGACATGACTTGAATGTGAATACACAATGAATGTGAACACACCACAAGTATTTTTTTAATATTTTATTATTTGACTGTGTATGTGTATATATATGCACTCATTTATTTTACTCCTGTTAGGTACACCTGGGTAGTTTCTAATTTGAAACTGTTACAAATAGTGCTTCTTTGTATATTCTACTCTCTCTTGGTAACCATATGTATGTATGTTTTTTTATTGCTTACACTGTAGGCTTCAAGTTGCTGGTCATAGCATATGCATGTGTTCAATTGTAGTGCACATGGCCAAATAGTTCCCAAAGTGGTGGTAAGAGCTTGCCCTCTCAATCAAGCTTTACAATGTCACGTTTATTTCTGCTGTACAGCAAAGTGAATCAGCTGTATGTATACATATATCGCCTCCCTCTGAAGCCTCCTTCCCCCTCAATCAGTTTTATTAGTTGTCTTCAAAAGCTTAAAGGGGAGGCCTTCTAGCCATAGTTAGAAAGAGAGAATGCTGATCAAGAGATGAGCCTCCCTATACCACCTCATATGTCTGATTTAAAAGAGCTAGAATTTAGTTCTTGGCTTTGTTCTTTTCTGTGTGTGATTTGAATTGTTACATTCCATCTTAAATTTGAAGGCAAAACAAATTATACATATTTTTAAAATTTTTGGTGAATTATTACATCCATGAAGTAACATGTTAATCTTAGGTGTATAACTCAGTGAACTGTTACATGTTATTTTACTCCTGTAACCACCTCCCAGATCAAAATACAGAACTTTTCTTGTACCCATAAGGTTACCTGAAGGTAACCACTGTTCTGACTTTCATCACTGTTGTTTAGTTTTGTCTGTGCTTGAATTTTATATAAATTTTTCCATATTTATCTGGTTTATTTTGCTGAACAAGGTGCCTTAGATATTTGTTCGTGTTTTTGCATGCAAATAAACATGGGTTGAAAACACATTCTGTTTGCTTTAACAGAAGAAAAATAATTTTTTATGTCTATTTTGCTTTATATGTGATTGATTCTTTTCTCTTAATCTATCACATTCTCTATCCTGAAACCAAAGGTAAGTGGAGGGGACATTCTTCATTGATATTCCAATGTGGTAGAGTTGACAGAGCCTTGATTTAGCACGTTAGAGTACCACAGGAGCGTGGCATGAGCCAAAAAGACTGAAAAATCACACTCTCCTCCTATAATTAGTTTTTAAAGCTTAGAGGGCTATTTGGCGCCTGGATGAATATAGACTCCAGTGCCCTTTGCATTGAATAAAGGTTATGTTCCCTTCATTACTAAATGAGACCCTTTTCCATTCTCGTTTTTTAACTAAAAAAAATAAAATGTATTATTTCCTGGCTTAACTTTGAATAAAGGGGGAAAAATAGGTCAGGCCAGGGCCTTAATAGAAAAATGAAATATAGCAAATATCCTTTTGTTCCCAAAGTAGCTGAAAGCAGGCTTTCTAGCCCATTGTCTTTGTACCTGTCTTATATATGTATATAGTTATCCTTTTGATATCACTGGATAGCCACTGATAAAAGCAGCCCTGCTTTCTGGAGATGTAATTAACAGAAGAGATGAGGTGTTGGAAGAAGTAAAGGGGTGGGGAGGCCCTATGTATTAGAGCCTGTCCCCCATAATTTGTTACACCCATTTCACTCAGGGCCCCATAATTTCAAAGAATAAGAATCATTACTTTACAGCCAGGTTTGAAAATCCTGAAGTGGAAGGATGTAATTGACATCTATCTTGACCAGGAAAGTGTTAGTCACTCAGTCGTGTCAGACTCTTTATGACCCCATGGACTGTAGCCCACCAGACTCCTCTGTCCATGGAATTCTCTAGGCAAGAATACTGAAGTGGATTGCCATTCCCTTCTCCACTTGACCAGGAAAAGAATATTCAAGTGATAAAAGTTAAAGAATATATAAAACCTACAAATTGTTCTGGAACTCCAGCATGAAGCAAAATGAATGATAAAGCATTAAGTTTCTATGAAATTGTTTAATCTATTACAACAATCAGAGTTGACAGGGAGTGACACTAAATAGGGCTTCCCTGGTGGCTCAGCTGGTGAAAAATCTGCCTGCAATTCAGGAGACCTGGGTTCGATCCCTGGGTTGGGAAGATCCCTGGAGAAGGGAAAGGCTACCCACTCCAGTATTCTGGCCTGGAGAATTCCATGGACTGTGTTTACAGGCACTATTAACTCTCATTCAACAGATAAGGAAACTGAGGTGCAGAGAACTTAAATAATAACTGCCCCCGAATTTGCAGAGCCACTAAGTTGACAGAGCTAGAATTCGAGCCCCGGTAGTCTGGTTCCCAGAGCTAGCACACAGTGATCATCCAGACTTAAATTGGCCAAGAATTTTACTTTTGGACATTTGAGTTATGCCTTCATTTGCATTCACCATCATAATCTTGACTGATATTTTAATAGTTATTTGCTAATGGGTTTCCCTGGTGGCTCAGATGGTAAAGGATCTGCTTATAATGCAGGAGACCTGGGTTCAGTCCCTGGGTCAGGAAGATCACCTGGAGCAGGGAAAGGCAACCCACTCCAGTATTCTTCCCTAGAGAATTCCATGTACAAAGGAGCCTGGTGGGCTATAATTCATGGGGTCGCAAAGAGTTGGACACAACTGAGTGACTAACACACACACTTTGTTGCAGAAATTTATCATACAGATACTTTTACCCTTCATTATTATTAGAATTAATTGTATTTTGTGTATTATATTTTTGCCCATTTTTTCCCTTTCAGTAACAGGTTGTTAACAGAATATCCAACTGTTTGAGGGAAAGACAGGATAATGATACCAGGAATGTACATGCTCTAAAACTGATTGTCTTACTTCCCTCTGAATTATATGTTTGCCTAATCAAAGAAGAGAAAAAAGAAAATCATTGTTGGAAAAAAGAAGGATACAAAGGGGCTGACAAGATTAAAAAGATATAAAGCAAATTATGTTGGTTTCAAGTAATGTGTGATACAGACCTGAACAAGGAAGAGAAAATGAAAGGAGATTTTTAGTTATTTTTATTTAGAAGATAGCTTTTTCATCTGGAGAATCAAATGAGTGATATGTTTATTAAGACTGATTTTTGTTATTTTTTGAGCTGTATGAACTTAGTGCTTAAAGAACAGCAATTTTGGTTCCAAATATTCTTTCCAAAGAGCAAGACAATTTCTAAGATTTTATTTGGCATGAGTTTTATATTAGATGCTTAATGAAAGAATCAGAATAAAAGCAGAAAACAGGTTTGTATTTTTACTTTGCATGGACCCTGCTAGTACTTCATGCTGCTGCTGCTGCTGCTGCTAAGTCGCTTCAGTCGTGTGCAACCCCATAGACGGCAGCCCACCAGGCTCTGCCATCCCTGGGTTTCTCCAAGCAAGAACAGTGGAGTGGATTGCCATTTCCTTCCCCAGTGCATGAAGGTGAAAAGTGAAAGTGAAGTAGCTGAGTCCTGTCTGACTTTGAGTGACCCTATGGACTGCAGCCTACCAGGCTCCTCCATCCATGGGATTTTCCAGGCAAGAGTACTGGAGTGGGGTGCCACTGCCTTCTCCACTAGGGCACGCGGGCTTCAGTAATTATAACATGGGCTTCAGTAGTTGTGGCTCCCAAACTCCAGAGCACAGGCTCAAAAGTTATACACAGGCTTATTTGCTCCAAGGCATATGGGATCTCCCCGGACCAGGGATTGAACCTGTGTCTCCTGTATTGGCAGGTGGATTCTTCACCACTGAGCCACCGGGGAAGCCCTCATTCACTCTTCAAATGAAAAACTAAAATAAAATGTGAAGAATGGTGAGCCAGTCGCCTTAATTGCAAGAAAATGCTTTCAGTGGCCTCCCAAAAGCTTATTCCTTTTGGAAGCTCACAGGTCTGAGTTCTAGTCCTCAGCACTGCCATTAATTAATCATTTTGTTTTATTTGGGGTTTGTCTTGGTCTTCACACCTCTTTACTTTCTTCCTCCTGCTGAGATTTAACAATTAATAGAAGTAGAAATCTTGTAGGCCTAGGAATGTGTTTAGATGTAAGCAAGTATCAGTATTAATAAAGTAGAACAAAATAAGTGTCAGAAAAATTCCACTTGGAAATGTCAAGGTTCTCAAAATAATATAAGCAATGACTTAAAAGGTTCTTGATAACTATAGCTATTGAAGAATCTTTATATAAATTTGAAGATCTGATGCAGTTAACTCTAACAAAATGTTCATTAGAAGAGAGACATTTATTCTACTATCTCTGAAGACTTAATATGACTTTAAAAATATAATTATAAAAGGAAAGATGAATCAGAAAATATGAATATGTTGAATAAGTACAGGAGTAGAAAGTGCTTTGCAAGAATTTTTTTTTCTCCATAATACAAGATGAAGGTCATAGATGTATGTAGGACACAGACAGACAAGACCGGATGAGAAGCAGACTTAAATTTCAAGATTAAACAAAAAAGGTAATTAACTGGAGGCTCAGCTACAAACATATCAATTAATTTTCAAGATGATTGAATTAGGCACTTTGTTATTATATCAAAATGATATGACTCTTGTTAGCATAAGATTGGCAGTAAATGAAAAAAAATGTGAATCTCCTCTATGCAGTGCATAAATGCTAGTCTATTGAGACAGTTATTCGAGGATTATGATTATCTATTAGTACCATTAAAAAGTCAAAATACAGTATTTCTGCATTTTATTTTTTGTTTCATTTTAGGTCATGGAATTATTTAACTTTTTTTTTTACATAGATACACATTTAATGCCATCCCTCTTTCTCTCATCTGGAGTCTTAATAAAATTTAAAAGTTAATCCTTCCAATTTAGTCTTACCCAGCCCTTCAGAAAGTGAAGCTGAGAATGATGTTCTGTGACACTGTGTTGGTGGGCAGGATACCTGTTATCTCTCTGGGGTAGGAGCAGAAAGAGGTGTTCCTACAACGGGGGCAAACATGAATGAGATAGTCCATAGCCATCACTTGCTGTTCTCCCCCTAGGACCATCTCTACTGGTGGCTGCTCTCTGCTGCAGGCTTAATTCCCTGCCAGGTGATGAAGGACTCTTGGCCTTCTCACCCCTGTCTTACTGAACCTTTTCAGGTTCCCAGTCTACCATGCTCTTTCCTCCCTCTATGTCTTTGCCCATGTCCATTCCTCTTCCTGCTCATTCCACCCCTGCTTCCTGTGCCTGTCCCATTCAGCTCTCAAGATACAGCTCAGGTATGAACTCCTCCAGCATCTCTGCCCCCGTAATCCTCTCCCTTTCTTCATCCCACCCTGCATCCCTCCTAGATTAGGAGCTCACAGTCCATGGGGGACTTAAATAAGAACTTTGAGCATAGTGAGTACGGCTGCTAGAGGCAAAGATAATATATAAATGTATTGTAAAAGAGACCAATAGAAAAACTAAAAATAATAACATAACTGCACTCTGAAGGGGAAATTGGTATAATCAGGGAGTTGCCAGAGGGACATAAATAAGATAATTCCTTACCAATCATGTCCTCACCTCATACATTCATAAAATGTATATATCAGTGAGTAGTGGTTTTCACAGATTACATAAAAAGATGGATGTAACATTGAAAGAATTAGAAACGGAATTTTTTTTTTTTTAAGTTGTAGGTGCTTCTTTCTGGGACGAAAGTCCAAGGTGAGAAGGGGTGGGACAGGGGATCACTGCTCATCGTTCTTGGCTATTTAACCATGACCAATAAGTACTGAGCTTTTAAATTTTTATTGGTTTAAAATTTTTTTTCCACACGTCCTCAAACCCTGTTATTATTCACTGCCAGTTCACCGGTTCTCCACAAATACAGTCATTCTAACCTCTCTTTATCCCTGAAAAAAAAAAAAAAAAAAAACAAACTTAATCTGTCTGTATTTTTCTGCTAATTTTATGCAAAGCTTTACTCTTCTCTGTAGTAGTTTACTTTGACTTTGAGGTTCCCCTCTCTCTGTCTTCCTCCAAATCCCCCAGCAGTTCCCTAATCCCTTCCCCAGAGAGCTACCTTCAAAACATGACACTTGGTTGCTTAGCTCAAATCATTGCCATTGCTTGAAATCAACTGTTTAATGTGTCTGCTCTGAACAGATGTAAATTTTTTTTCCAAAGGAAATTGTATGGAAATTTGAGGAATAACCAGAATCATCAATAAGCTGAAATAGTTAATGAGGAAGTTCAATGGTATATACATTTTTACTTTTAAATCTGTCATCATTCTTGGTAGTTGAAAAACCAGAGTATATTTTCAATTAACAATAAGTAATTATTGGTTATTTTAATCTTATGTATTGATCATCTGTTTTGAAGCTTAAGAAATGTTCTTTTTTCTTTATTTTTATTGAAGTATGAGGTACAATGTTGATTGCTGTTGTACAGCAAAGTGATTCAGTTGTACATGCATATATATATTCTTCTAAAAATATTATTTTCCAAGAGATGTTCTATGGACATCTGTTGTTGTTTATAGGAATGCATAACTTACAGTGGCTCCTGGTGGAAAAACCACACACCTCTGGAAATCACAGCACCTACAGAAAAAAAAAAAACAAACAAACAAGCTGGTACCTTATTGTGTATATCCCATGTTGCTTGACAACATCCTGCAAAGAAAACTTAGTAACCAGGCTTATTGAGTGGCTTGGCTAAAGAAAGATACATTCATGTTCCAAGCTAACAGAGCATTTCCCGTGCAACTTTGTTCCAAGTTGAGTTTATATCAAAACTCTGAGCGGTGCCATCAGCTTGAAAATAATGCACTACTTCGCAATTCATTCTTTTCTTGTTGTTAGCGAGTACCAGTTTTCATGGAAATTTTCACTGACTTCACACACTGATATATCAGTTTCCTCATCTACTTGGGACCCAAAACAGGGGTACAGAATGTGGAGAAAAGCCTGAGACTGAGCCCTGACTTCCTGCCCTACCCTGCCCCTACTTCTCCATATGTCTTTAGCCAGGTTCCCTCACTCCATCCCTCATCTATAGATGCCAACTTTTAAAAAATATGATTTTATTGAAGTTTAGTTGATTGGCAATGTTGTGTCAATTTCTGCTGTACCACAAAGTGATTCAGCTATATATACATTCTTTCTCATATTCTTTTCCATTATGGTTTATCACAGGATATTGAACTGAATATATAGCTCCCCATGCTATACATTAGATCCTTGTGGCTTATCCATTCTGTGTATAATAGTTTGAGTCTGCTAATGCCAAACTCCCAACCCATCCTTCCTCCAACACCCTCTTCCACTCGGCCGTCATGGTTCTGTTCTCTGTAAGTCTTGTTTCATATACCATTGTGTCATGCTTTAGATTCCACATACAAGTGATATTATCACATGGTGTTTGTCTTTCTCTTTATGACTTAATATGGTAAACTCTGGGTCCATCCAGATTGCTGCAAATGGCATCATTTCATTCTTTTTTATGGATGAGTCGTATTCCATTGTATATATACACCACGTCTTCTTTATTCAATCATTGTTAGGTAGCTTCCATGTCTTGGCTATTGCAGATAGTGCTGCAGTGAGCACTGGGGTGCATGTATTTTTTCAAATTAAGAGTTTTGTCTGGATATATGCCCAGGAGTAGAATATCTGGGTCATATTTTCAATTTTTAAAATATTCTGGGTCTATTTTTAATTTTGGGAGGAATCTCCATACTGCTTTCTATAGTGGTTATACCAATTTACATTCCTACCAGCAGTGCGGGAGGGCTTCCATTTCTCTACATCCTCTCCAGTACTTATTATTTGTAAACTTTTTATGATTCAGGTCTTTTTGACATGTGTGAGGTGATACCTCGTTGGAGTTTTGATTTGTATTTCTCTAATGCCATCACTTCATGGCAAATAGATGGGGAAACAGTGGAAACAGTGGCTGACTTTATTTTTCTGGGCTCCAAAATCACTGCAGATGGTGATTGCAGCCATGAAATTAAAAGATGCTTACTCCTTTAAAGGAAAGTTATGACCAACCTAGACAGCATATTCAAAAGCAGAGACATTACTTTGCTAACAAAGGTCCATCTAGTCAAGGCTATGGTTTTTCCTGTGGTCATGTATGGATGTGAGAGTTGGACTATAAAGAAAGCTGAGTGCTAAAGAATTGATGCTTTTGAACTGTGGTGTTGGAGAAGACTCTTGAGAGTCCCTTGGACTGCAAGGAGATCCAACCAGTCCATCCTAAAGGAGATCAGTCCTGGGTGTTCATTGGAAGGACTGATGTTGAAGCTGAAACTCCAATACTTTGGCCACCTGATGCAAAGAGCTGACTCATTTGAAAAGACTCTGATGCTGGGAAGGATTGAGGGCCGGAGGAGAAGGGGGCGACAGAGGATAAGATAGTTGGATGGCATCGCCGACTCAATGGACATGGGTTTGGGTGGACTCAAGGAGTTGGTGATGGACAGGGAGGCCTGGTGTGCTGCGGTTCATGGGGTTGCAAAGAGTCGGACACGACTGAGCGACTGAACTGAATGCTTAGAGATGTTAAGCATCTTTTAATGTGCTTGTTGGCCATCTGTATATCTTTTGTGGAGAAATGTCTATTTAGGTCTTCTGCCCATTTAAAAAACGTTTTTGTTATTGAATTGTGTGAGATATTGTATATTTTGGAAATTAAGCCCTTGTATAAACACCCACCCTTGATTATTGAGCCTGTATTCCGGTTGTGTGTGTGTGTGTGTGTGCGCGCATGTGTATGTGCACACATCCTTTAGCACGAGAGTTGAGTCTTCAAGAAAGTCCAATTCCATGATAAGAGGCAATTTTTATGTCTCTTGGTGAATCCCTAGGCAAAGAGAAATGTTAGAGTGACTGAAACTTGTGAGAGGCAGCATGGCTTGTGGCCCTGAGTAGTGAAAAAGAACAAAAACCATCTCTGCTTCCATCATGGCTGCAGCTGTGCAGTGAGCACATCTCCTGCCATGGGCCTCAGTTTCTCTTTAAAATGATTCATAGAAGTTTGCCATCTTCAGGGGACACAGTCAAGGAACACATTCACAGAGCCAGATTTTAACGCAGCATTTTTCAAACTCTGGGTCACGGCATATTAGGGAACTGTGAAGTGATTCTAGGGGACTTTGAACCCACCACAGGAACTAGGATGGAGCCTGAGTAATAGTAGATTCCTAGTAAATATCTGATAATGAAGGCATGGCTTGATAATAAATAAATAACCCAATTAAAAAATAATCTAAAAAAAATAATAATAATCTAAGGGTCAGAATTGCCACTTCTCTAAAGGAGATAACACAAATGATCAATAAGCATATGAAAAGATGCTCAGTATTATTAGCCATCAAGGAAATGCAAATCAAAACCAAAAGATACTACTTCATGTCCACTAAGATAACGATACTATAAAGATTGGTAATCACAAGTATTGGCAAGGATGTGAAAAATTGGAACCATTAAATACTATTGGTGAGAATATAAAATTTTGGAAAATAGTCTGGCATGTTCTCAAAAGGTTAAAGTTAGTGTATGAGCTAGCAATTCCATTCCTAGTGTATACACCCAAGAGAAATGAAATCATACATCCATTTAGATGTGAATGTTTAGAGCAGTATTATTCATAATAGCCAAATAACGGTAATAATCCAAATATCCATCAAGTGACGAACAGATAAAACGGGACATACCCAATGCAATACTTTTTGGTAATAAAAGAAATAGTATGCATGCTTCAATATGAATGAACCTTGAAACCATGTTAAATAAAAGAAGCCAGTCACAAAAGATGATATATTGTATGATTCCATTTATATGAATAGGAATTATACGTGAATGTCTAGAATAGGGAGATCTATAAAGGCAGAAAGTAGATGAGTAATGACCTTGGGCTGGGGTTGGAAATAAATGAGAAGTCTGATTTCTTTTTTGGAGGAGATAAAAATGTTCTAGTTGTATGATTGTCTGATACTGTGAGTAAACTTTGTGGTATGTGAGTTCTATTTCAGTTGTTCAGTCGTTCACTTGTGTCTGACTCTTTGTGACCCCATGGACTGCAGCATGCCAGGCTTCCCATCTCCTTCCCTTCACCATCTCCTGGAGTTGCCTCAAATTCATGTCCATTAAGTGATACCATCCAACCATCTCATCCTGTGTCATCCCCTTTTCCTCCTGCCCTAAATTTTTCCCAGCATCAGGATCTTTTCCAATGCATCAGGTGGCCGAAGTACTGGACCTTCAGCTTCAGCCTCAGTCCTTCCAATGAATATTCAGGACTGATTTCCTTTAGGATTAACTGGTTTGATCTCCTTGCAGTCCGAGGGACTCTCAAGTCTTCTCCAACACCACAGTTCAAAGGCATCAGTTCTTTGGCACTCAGTCTTCTTTATTGTCCAGCTCTCACATCCATACATGACTACTAGAAAAACCATACCTTTGACTAGATGGACCTTTGTCAGCAAAGGGATGTCTCTGCTTTTAAATATGCTGTCTAGCTCTGTCGTAGTTACTCTTTCAGCATCTTTTAATTTCATGGCTACAGTCACCATCCACAGTGATTTTAGAGCCCTAGAAAATCAAGTCTGTCACTGTTTCCATTGTTTTTCCATCTATTTGCTAGGAAGTGATGGGACTGGATGCCATGTTCTGTGTTTTTTGAATGTTGAGTTTTAAAAAAAAAATTATCAAAAAAAAAAAAAAAATGCCCATGACCGAGCCCCACCTGTGACCAATTAAATAAAAATTTCTACAAGTCAAATTTGGCATCAGGTATTTTGTTTAAGCTTCCCTAGTTAAGTTTTTAATGTCTAGCCAGGATTATGGCTTCTGGTTTAGACTATTTTTCAAGATCCATCTCGGTGTTAAAGCACCATGATTCCTTGAGTCTAGTGTTTTATGTTTGTCCCAGTGAACAAGGTGATTTAAAAGCACAAGGGAATCAACTGGTGGTCACCCCCTCAACACACCTTAATAATAGTCATGGTTAATTTCTTTGGCTGACATCTTTGAGTATGCAACCCAGAAACTCCAATTTCCCTGTAACCAAAAAAATTTGTATTTGTATGTGCATGTACACACACACACACACACACACACACACATATATATATTTATTTGGCAAGTGTATCAAGAGTATTGCAAGTTTCTAAATCATGGACAGACAGTAAACAAAGAAAGCAAATGACAAATCCTTGATTGTGCTTACTGAAAGAGGAGACACTTTCTGAAGAGGAGCAATTACTTATTAAATATGAAAAATAGCTACTCACATGATCATCTCTGATGAAAACCATTGAAGGACAGACTTAGTGATGAGTTTTAGCAGTCTCTAGGAAGAAAAAAATACTATAATCGATAACTAAGCTGTTTTATGCCTTCCTATTTTTGAGGGCTTAGCCAGGATCATTTTAGAAAGGCAGTTTTTGAAGACCTGAGTAAAGAACTCTTCAGAATGGTTACCACCTCCATTATTTTTGACACAGACAAATTAGACAGGTTTTGAAAGTGTTGAAGATTGAGCAGTTGTAAAAAGCAGGAGTGATAGATGGAAGTGTCATTGTCACATCTCATAAGAATCACTCGGTTTTATTAGGAATTTAGGTAGGTGACCTAACCTTTTTATAGCCTTCATCAGTTTAAGCTCTGACAGATAATAGTGAAGTGATCTTTACAGGTTATCTTAACATGTCTCAGTTTCTCTACCTATAGAACAGAACTAATTAATCCCATGCCAAAGAATTTAATCAACTTCCAACTGCCTTGAATATGGTCAGACATCTTACTAGGTCTGGTATAAGTCAAGGTCTTTCCCAGAAAACAGAAATCCCTTCAAGTAATCCCTTTTCATTAGAAAAGACCCTGATGCTGGGAAAGATTGAAGGCTGGAGGAGAAGGGGACAACAGAGGATGAGATGGTTGGATGGCATCACTGACTCAATGGGCATGAGTTTGAGGAAACTCAGGGAAATGGTGAAGGACAGGGAAGCCTGGCGTGCTGCAGTCCATGGGGTTGCAGAGTCAGACACGACTGAGCTACTGAACAACAACCAAATTCCCTTAACTTGGACTTCCCTGGTGGTTCAGTAGTAGAGAATCTGCCTGTCAATGCAGGAGATGCAAGTTTGGTCTCTGAGTCGGGAAGATGCACTGGAGAAGGAAATGACAACCCACCCCAGTGTTCTTTCCTGGGAAATCCCATGGATAGAGGAGCCTGGCAGATTACAGTCCATGGTGTCGCAAGAGAGTCAGACGTAACTTACCAACTAAACGACGACATTCCCTTAAATTCCTTCAAGTTGGATTTAAATGGAGAGAATTGGTTTCATAGGAGAATGAGGATCTGAGTGTCGAACAGGGGACATTAAGAGAACCCATAGAGCCCCTTCTCACAGAAGCCACTGCCTCCCTTTAGCTGGAGGGCCAAGGGGAAGAGGTTTTTACTGGAACACAAATTAGTCAAAGGAATTGGAGCATGGTAGATGCTAAAACCAAGAAGGAGATGCGTCTGTTGCTGGAGACATCACTTGAGGCAGAGGGGAGGGAAAGAACAGAAAAGCCCTGGATTCCCCTTTCCCTTTAGCCTTCAGTTTCCCATCAGGGTCCCCTGTGGTCAGAACCTGGAACACAGCCTGCAGAGAGTCAGCCCCTGACTCCAGATATAGAGCAGAGCAAAAGTGAGGAATGGGACTTAGGGAAGACAAGCCTAGGGCTTTCAGGGTTCACCCCCTTTTTAATTCTGTATCTGTTAAAACTTGGTATTTCTGCCTAATACAAGGTTAACAATTCTCATATAAGGGCATACCCCACCCCCGACAACAAAAGTGAGCTGGCCTCATTCATCATCGAATTCTCCTCAGAACTAGTATCTCTGCAGTCCCCTATGTCAAGGCAGAAGTGAGTGCTTATATGTGGTGATCTCTGAGCTAGAAAAAAAGTTAATGCCACCGGTTCCTCCTGTAAAACAGTTTGTAATGAACCTCACATTCATTATGATGACTATCATTTTAAATGTTAAAGTAAAACAGTAAGTAGCAAATTTTGATGAGGATGTGGAGAAGTCGGAAGCCTTGTGCATTGCTGGTAGAAATGTAAAATGGTGCAGCCACTCTGGAAAGCAGTATGATGATTCCTCAAAAGAGTAAACGTAGAATCACCACAGAATCCAGCATTTCTGTTTCTTTGGGTATACCCCAAGGAATTGAAAGCAGAGATTCAAACAGATACTTGTGCACCAATGTTTACAGAAGCATTATTCACAATAGCCAAAAGCTGGAAACAATCCAGATGTCCATCCCCAGATGAAGGGATAAACAATGTGTGGCATACACACAATGAAATACATAGCCTTAAACGGGAATGAAATTCTGATACATACTACAACATGAGTGAACTTTGAAATGTTATGGGAAGTGAAGTAAGCCAGACTCAAAGGCACGTGTATGAATCCACTTATATAAGGTACCTGGAATAGGCAAATTCTTAGAGGTAAACTAGCATAGTAGTTACCAGGGGCTGGGGGAATGGGAAGAGAGAATGGGAAGTTCCCCTTTAACGAGTACAGAGTTTCTATTTGGGAGGATGGGAAAGTTCTGGAAATAATGATACTGGTCGCACAACATTGTGAATGTGCTTAATGCCATTAAACTGTACACCTAGAAAAGGTTAAATGCTACGTTTTATGTTGTTGTTTATTCGCTCAGTCGTATCCGACCCTTTGCGACCCCATGGACTGTAGCCCTCCAGGCTCCTCTGTCCATGGGATTCTCCAGGCAAGAATACTGGAGTGGGTAGCCATTCCTTTTCCAGGGGATCTTCCTGACCCAGGGATCAAACCCGGACCTCCTGCATTGCAGGCAGATTCTTTACCATCTGAGTCACCAGGAGCTATTCGCACTATGGCCCTGGAAATACTAAAAGGGGTTCCAGTGAATCTGACATAGTGCTCTCTGCCTTTATTGCATAGAAGCAACTAAATTTGCCCTTGGCAATTGAGATCAGTCCTTCCAGGCATCAAAGTGACCCCTTTCTCCACCTGTTGGTTCAGTAGTGTGAGAAACCTGAAATAGCCAGATGACAGTCTCTCTTTCCCATGTAATTTAGTCATTGTTGTATTTTCTGGTGGAAGCATTCCTTCCTGAGTGCCTCGAGACCAGTTTAGCCCAAAGCTGTGAGAGCAGTAACAGAACCTCCATGCATGGTTTTAATAATGAGAAGAGAGATCATTCCTACTTCTAACCCTTGGGTTTCTAGATCCATATTTTCTTGGGGAAAAATAAAACAGCACTATATATTGGTCTCTAGGTCAAAGTACTCCAGCCTTGTAAAAGTTGTCTCCCAACTGGACCGTAGATGAATCTTGCATCAGCCATTTTCACCCAAGAAGTTTCTTGGCCAGAAACATTGTTGAATAGGATATCGTGATTTCGAATAAGAGCTTGAGTGAATCTCCTGATAATGGTGCTGCTAGAAACACTTCAGTTCAGGAGAGCAATTCCGTGCTCCGTGTGGGTACAGCACTGCCCCCTCCGGGACACAAGGAGTCTGGTGACCTGCTTCTCCATCTGAGCCCGGCTGTGTCTTCCCCTTGCTGTCTTCTGGATCACAGGGGACTTTGGGCAGTGTTTCCTGTTTGTGGGAGAAGTATTCTTACAGCAGAGTCAGCAAAGGGAAGCGTGGTACTAACAGAAGACTTGGAGAATGGAGAGGGTCTGAGCATATATGATATGCGGTCAACTATAGCCTCAATCTGCAAATCGCTTTGAAACTATTTGTGCTATTTCCTTCATAAGCACCATTTAGTCTGCTGAAAGTGTACTTTGTTTTTTTTCCTTCCTAAGATTTCAGGGAAAAAAAACAATTACTTAATGACTAAATGGAGACAGTTTGCGGCATCTTTGGCAAACTTCTCTTAAACGAATTCTTGTCAGCTAGATCTCTTGAAAGATTATGATTGTGTGGTAAGATTGAGTTAAACAGGTTTTACACTCTCGGCAAAATTCTCTTAAATGGATTCTTGTCAGATTCAGGCTCTTTAAAGATTACAATTGTGTGGTAAAATAAAACGAACAGGTTTAACACTCTTCCTTCAGTTTCTTAGGCTTCTGTGAGTGCGTTGGCCTACTGATGATTAAAGTGACTTCTCAGATAGGGTTCAGTGACTGAACCAGTGAGTGCTGGGTTCTGATGTCTGTTCCTGGGTATGCCAGATAATCTTTGGGCCATAACTGAACACTTCTTACTTCATCTTCTCCAGGTAATGATTTACTCTGCTGCCCATTTCACACAAACATATGTAATACCTTCGTTAAATAATGTGCTTTCATAATAAGAAGAAGATGAAGGCTAAATAAAAATTCAGATCTAGAAAGAGGAAACACTGCTGACCCGGATGCTGGCAGGCAATCACCCTGACAGTGAGACCTCTGAGGCAGACGCTGACCACCATCTTTTTTTTTTTTTAAACATATTTTTAAAAATTGAAGTATAGTTGATGTACAATGTTTCAGGTGTACAGCAAAGTGATTCAGGTATAGATACAGATGATTCTTAGATTCTTTTCCATCATAGGTTATTTCAAGATACTGAATGTAGTTCCCTATACTATACAGGAGGTCCTTCTTTATCTATTTTATATACAGTAGTGTGTATCTGCTAATCCCAAATTCCTGATTTATCCCCACCCCCTTTCCCTTTTGGTAACCATAAATTTATTTTCTATGTCTGTGTGTCTCTCTGTTATGTAAATAAGTTCATTTGTATTACTTTTATAAGTGATACTTTATGATGTTTGTCTTTCTGACTTACTCAGTATGATAATCTCTAGAGCCATCCATGTTGCTGCAATTGGTTGTATTTTACTTTTTTATGGCTGAGTAAGATTCATATATAGATATACACGCCACATCTTCCTCATCCATTCCACGGTTGGTGGACACTTAGGTTGTTGCCACGTCTTGGCTATTGTAAATTCTACCACTAAGAACATTGGGGTGCGTGTACCTTTTCGAATACACAAATAGAGTTTTGTCTGGATATGTTCCCAGGTGTGGGATTACTAGATCATATGATATGTCTATTTTTTTTTTTTAAGGAACCTGCAAACTGTTCTCCACAGTGGCTGCACCAAATTACATTCCCACCTACAGTGTGGAAAGGATCCCTACTGACTGCAGGCTGAGCAGGCCTGGAGCCACGGTCCAAACCAGACTTGAGACCAACCAAACTTGCCTTCACTTTGGCTCAAATAACTGCAATACCCAAATACTCTAATTTTCCAGGCTAAAATGCTTGGTGCATCCGTTTGAAAGGTTTTTCTCACTTGTAGGGTTTTCAGTTTTTCGTTTTTAATTATAAAGTAAATGTGTCCTTTGGAGAAAGTATAGAAAATACAGAGAAGCACACAGCATAATCGAGTCATGCAACATTTTGACTGATACATATCCAATCTTATTTCGGTTCACATAGATACATAATTCTGTTCCTTTTATATATACAATGCATACAGTTTTATAACAGTTTATTTTACTCATTTGCATATTATGGCTAAAAGTATGCAGTATCAAGCTTTTTTCTGTGGTACCATGTATTAATAATTTCTTTTTTTTTTAAATAATTTCTAATGATTGCATAGTTTTCCATAGTGTGGATGTGCCATAATTTATTTAATAAATTAGAGGGTATAGGAAAAAAATCTGTAGTTGAGCAGCTAGAGCCATCCCCTTAAGGTTATTGTAACACGTAAAAACCGTCCACCAGACTCTTGGACACACACGAATCCTCGAAGGTATGATTTTTCGTGCGAAATGGCTCTAGCTGTCAATCATTTATTCTCCATGTCATGGTTGTGGTGCTCTCTCCAGGTTGTTAGGGGGTGATTATGGATTCCTGTCAAATGAGATGTCTACTATGTATTCAACACGAGGCAGTTTGTATTTTTCTCCGTCTATTGCTTTCCCGTCGGAGGGAGTTAAGCAAATCTGTGAGCCAAAGGGGAATGGGATAGGCCTCGAGTGCTGGCAGCTCGCAGCAGACATGCCCTAAGCCCAGAGATCCCCAGATAAGAAGATTAGACTGCTACATAAATACATTTGTCTTGATTGTCACTTTCCACCCAGGGTTACACCTACATGCATAAAAATGGCTCCAAGCCTATTTTTTCAAAGCCAGTTTGCCTCCCTTGTTGCTTTTTAACCACCCAGCTCAGAGGCATTTTTTTGTGTGTTATATCTATCAAAGATGATTAAGGGACTGAGAGAGTTGATGTATAAGGATGGATTGAGAAAACTAAATATTTACAGCTTGACTGAGTGACAGCCAAGGGGTAGATATTATGACTGTCTGCTGGGCTCAAATCATGGAGGAGATATTGTTTTGCCTTCCCCAGTAACTCGATTGTAGGGATATCTAAATTCAGGGAAAGTTTTCTGCAGATGACATCACTTATGCTAATTAGATAATTGTGTCAGTTGAAATTACATTTCACTGCTAGTAGCAGAAACTTGGAATAGCAGTGGCTTAGACAAATAAGGTTTCATTTTCTCTCCTATTATAACACGAAGCCCAGAAATGTATCATCTGGGGCTGCATGGCAGTTCAATGATGTCATTGGTGCCTCTGTGTCCTCCTGCCTTTAGCTCTGTTATTCCCAGGGTGGTTTTCATACTCAAGGTCACCTGCTATTTGAAGAAGAGCTACTGCGGCTTCACTCTTCACGGCTGCACTCAGAAAGAGGGAGGCAAAAGAAATCCCTGCCAGTAAGACTGCTTGGAAGAACTTTCTCAGAAGCCCATTTCCTGATCCCAATTTATGTCTCATTGACTGCCACATCCACAAGAGAGGCTGGGAAAGTGAGCAGGGTTTTGGTTTGGTTTGTTTTGATTTTACATTGGGGACGTTGCTTCCTGCAGTCAAGATCCTTTGACCGAGAAGGTGTGGCAGCCTGGCGGTCTAGTAGGCAGCTGGTGGTTTCTGTCACAGTGACTTACCTCTTCAAGATTCTGAGAAGTCTGGACTCTGAGACATGGCAACGTTTGCTATGATGTTACAAGGTTCCATTTGTAAAACTAGCCCTTGCTATCTAATTTATTTACTTCTGATCACTCATCTATTTCAATTTATTCATCACAGCATACCCTGGGTTGACAGTAAATAAACCCGTGATCTCAACAGACTTAAGAATAATAATGACTACAGCTTATTAGCTTTAATCCAGTTCCATGCACTGTGTTATGCATTTAACTTTACCTGAATGATTTGCTTCAAAATATTCCAAGGGGGATGGAGAGTAGATCTGAATAAATGAACCAGTACTCACCATGTGAAAGTGAGAGTGTTAGTAACTCAGTCGTGTCCGACTCTTTGCAATCCTATGGACTGTAGCCTGCCAGGCTCCTCTGTCCATGGGATTCTCCAGCAAGAATACTAGAGTGGACAGCCATTCCCTTCTCCAGGGGGTCTTCCCAACCCAGGAATCCAACTGGTGTCTCCTGCATTGCTGGCAGATACTTTACCATCAGAGCCACCAGGAACCACCATGGGTTGCTAGTAATTAAAGCTGAGCAATGGCTACAGGGGAGGTGATTATATATATGCTTTGCTCTACTTTATAATAATGGGAAATTTCCCAGTGAAGATCTTTAAATCACTTCATCAGCTTCTTACATTATTTCGTATGAGGGCAGTACTATTAGCCCTAGCTAACAATGCTCAGGGCAGTTAAGCAGCATCACACAGCAAGTGAGTGGCAGTTTGAGGACTCAGACCCAGGTTTGCCTGACTTAGAAACCTGTGCTGTAACCCTTATTATTCAAAGAGAGTGTGTCTCCCAGGTAAGGAAACTGAAACTTATTAGAACTTCAGACTTCTGAGTCCCATCAAGACCTATTACATGACCCTGACGTTTCTTTTGTGTGCCTACCCAAAGTTCCCATGCTCTGTCCACAGCAGTGTTATTGCCTCCGTAGCCACTGCTTACCCAACTCAATCAACTGTGACTTTTCCTTAAAAAAATACAGCCCTCTTTTAGGGAGAGGACATAGGTACACCTGTGACCGATTCATGTTGATGTTTGGCAGAAACTAACACAATACTATAAAGCAATTACCCTTCAATTACAAATAAATTAATTTTAAAAAGTTACCCTCCTTTGAAACAAGAAGTCTTATCATGAGCCACTCTTTGGTAGCATTTAATAACAATTTAATAAGCATTTAATTCAGAGCAGTTACTTCTTTCAACGTTGAGCGTCCGCCTTTAGTGCTGGGCACTGCATGCCTGTATGTCAATTAAGCATGGTTCTGACCATATTGTCAGCTGCTAATAATCACTGCTTGCTTGAAACTTACTTTGGTTTGTTCTTAAGTAATACTCTTGCTTCTGTTCACTTAAGGTATTGTGAGTTTTAAACACTTTGGGGCTTATAGAAAACTCCAGGCACCTGTTCTTCTCACCATCTCTATTTACCTGTGTGTACCTTTTCCAAAAAGAAATTTTTTTCCATAACATTTTCAGTCATCTTGTATCATTTCAGCCATGTTTTTGAAAGAAGGAGAAATATGGGTTAGTTTTTATGTATCATGCAGCTGAAACACTGAACCGTGTGAGCCTCCATCCCTCCTTTTGTACAGTGGCCGATCACTTCCAATGTCATTCTTCTTTAACCTCATGTAACTTGATTTTTCAACCCATCCCCTCCCCCCACAAGAAAACCACAGAAACATTTTGAAGACACTGGACTGTATAGGAAATGCGCTTGATTATATTTTCCAGCCAGTTAAAGGATCCCTCACTGATTTGTACTGGTTTCTCTATCCAAATAGTGAATGCCTTGATGTTTTATAGCTTCCTTGCCTCCAATCCTTTTTAGAACAAGGAGAAGATTCTTGAGAGTCCCTTGGAAAGCAAGGAGATCAAATTAGTCAATCCTAAAGGAAATCAGCCCTGAATATTCATTGGAAGGACAGATGCTGAAGCTGAAACTCCATTACTTGGACCACCTGCTGCAAAGAGCCAACTCATTGGAAAAGACCCTGATGCTGGGAAAGATTGAAGGCAGGAGGAGAAAGGGATGACAGAGGATGAGATGCTTGGATGGCATCACTGACTCAAGGGAGATGAGTTTGAGCGAGCTCTGGGAGATGTTGAAGGACAGGGAAGTCTGGCGTGCTGCAGTCCATGGGGCTGCAAAGAGTCGGACACGACTGAGTGACTGAGCAACAAGCACAAAATGAATCAATGAATAAGGCCTGTCATCCATTTCAACTATAATCTACTTTCTTAAAGAGATTGGACCCTCTTTGCTTTTGAACAGCTTAAAACATTTTCTAGCTGCCAAGTTAATATGGCTGTTTCATATATTATAATCACCTTCAAACCATGTATATACTTAACACCCTAAGCTATTATTCAGCTTTCATAGCAGAAGAGGCAAGAGGAAAACCTACAAAAGGGCAGGTGTTGAAGCCATCCTCAAGGACTGTCACTGTATAATCAGGCCCACCCTGGTTGGAGTACAAGCATCAGGGTCTTCGTTCTTCCAATAACTCTTTCTCTTACAACAGGAGAAAGTATATGCATATGATAATGCCAGTATATGTATATTATGATGTTCTGACAAAACAGAATGTAGGAAAAACAGCATGCTATAAGATAGTGATGATAACAACCATCTTTGCTAGACAAGCATTAGAAAGTCTTGCCCCCTCTGTCTTTTCCAGACTGTAAGTAAAATGTGCTTCTGATTTGTTGTGCAGGGCAGCATTTGGCAAGGAGTCGGAAGTTCTTATTGGGAACCTGGGTGATAAATTAATCCCTCCACAAGACATCCTCTGTGACGTCAGCGACCTCAAAGCCTTGGCCAACATGCACGAGAGCTTGGAATGGTTAGCAGGCCGAACAAAGTCAGCTTTCTCCAGTCTTTCTACGTCCCAGAGTAAGTATTGGTGGGGTGGATCTTGTGGGGACAGCTGAGAAACTAGGCTGAGTACATTCATTTGAAATGAGAGAGTGTCTACACGTCTCTGTATGGGCACATGTCCAAACTGTCAGAAGATCCGTGCAAGGATTCTTCTTGTGCTGAGCCTCTGGTACTTTGGGGTTCTGTGAAATGAAGAAATCTTGACTTCTGTGTGTTGGGGCATGGGAAGTCAAAAAAGGTCCATGTTAGCATAGCTTGACATTAAACCCTAGAAACCCAGAATCATGTAAGATAGAAACACCATGTCTCAAGAACAGAAAGCAGTATATTTTGTCCTCCTTATGATTTCTCAAGGGGAGAAGCTATGTCTTGGAGCTCCAAGTTGTGTATTTGGTTGATGTTTTCATTTTAATTGATAGAAAAGAAATGAAAAGTATCTAAAAAGACAATTATATTGATAGAAATGGTTAAGGTGCTAGAAAACAATGAGAAAAACAGTTATTCTAGATAAGAGATGGCTAAAAGATAACCTCATTATACATTTCAGGGAATTAAGGCATAGGGTCTGAAGTGAAAATAGGAAACCTGTTTTTCTATCAAGGAGCAATGATCAGTTATTTCAAAATAATTTCGAAACTTTGGGACACAAAATTTATTCATTAAGTATAACATAAATACTTTTTAAAAGCATTAGTTAAGAAGTGTTAAACAGTTAAAATAAAGGCAAAGAAAAAACGATAATGCAGAAGGAATAAAGGAGATGGCAGATTTGAATGCATGAATGGAGGGACAAAAAACAGGATAGAAAATAGCAAAATAACAGCAAGAACATGAAAGAAACTAAATCAGCTCTGAAGTTAATATTAGACTGAACTGTTAGAAGATTATTAAAGGAAAAGCTTATATTATTTGGACTGTGAACTTCAAAGACAGTTATTTTTTATCACTGTCTCTTGAAAAGTTATTATTACTTGATGAACCATGATTTCCAGACCCAAGAGGGAGAAGATGTGGATGAAATAAACTAGAGTAAATTATTTCCTGAAACACGAGTCTCACGGGCACAGTCTAGGAGACTTTTGAATGCTCACTACTTATGATCTCCCGCAGGTTGTGTAGCTGTCCTGGGGGTCAGCAGGGGGTGAGAAAGAAGGATGGAAGGGAGGGGGGCTTTTGATGTTAGGTATTCTGCTTTAGAAATCTCATTAAAATACTGCTCTTTGATAATATTTTTATTTTTATACTTTTATTATAGAAAATATTGCTTTTAGCTGATAATAAAATTGTACGTGTTTACTCTTAGAAATATATTCATCTACTATGTATAACTTGGGTGCAGTATTAGTCTGAGCAGACTCTGCCTAAGTGGATACCCTTGAGAGGCTTTCAACTTTATGATCCCTTCAGATCACGGAACCTGTCATGAGTAGAAGTTGAAATTAGCCATTTTATCTCCCAGACTCACCTCACTCCACCACCACCAACAACAAAAAAACCAGGGAGGAGCTGACTTTCCCTTTTGTTCCTTGCAAAATAAACAGCTCTGAAGAGGAACCCAATGCTTCCCGTCCCAGTTTCCTTTGACTCTTGAAACGTAGGGCTGCTTGGGCTGGTGTGTTAGTGATGACTGGAAGGAGTCCTCTCGTTTGGTGGGTCATCCAAGTCTAATATTTAATAATGCAGTCTCTTACTTTGGCAGCACAGCAGTCCAGATTTCTATTCTAAAAGGGTTCCACAAGGCAAAATAGGTTCCACACAGCCTCTACAGCAAGCCACTGAGTGATCCACACAGGCTAACCTGGCTTCAACTATTCTCAAGAAGGGAAAGACATGCTCTCAGAGTTATGCTCAACTCTGTAATTGCACCATTTCGCTGTTGTGTTCATGTCACTAAGAGTCCCTGGTACAGTTGATGTCTAATTCATGCCTTCTATCATCTCTGGTTTTCTGACAAAGATCTCTCATACCACGCCCGTTAATACCTCTCGTATGCTCAATTCCATTTTATAATATAAGTTGTACCCTCTCGGTTCCTTTCAGGTGATTATTCCACCCAGTGAGTGATTTAAGTGACTGTCAGCATTTTGACGATCAGCGCAAAACCCGAGTGAACTGTAATCACTAGTTATGTTGTCTTTGTTAAAACAAAACATCAAGCAAGCCTGGTTTGTTCTGTTAGCAACATGCCTCGCTCACCCACACTCGTCTAGTCTTCGAATTCCCAGCAGAGATGCCCATTGCTGTTTATAATTTGAACAAAGCAGGGGATTCTCTGATAATGGGTTACTTTGATTGTTCCATGTCAGTGTGACTTTAGAAGGGGAATCAGGAACAGCTCTTTATATTCTTTTGAAAAGTGAACCACATGATTACCTCAACAAAAGTATTGCCAAGTCTGGAGACTCAATAGCATGAGGAAAATGCCAGCCCTTTGTCTAGCATTCCCAGAGACTCAGGTGGGGGAAAGTCAAGAAAAGAAGTATAGAAGTTTATTTTTTGTCCACATCTGTTCAACTATTTTGGATGATAATACTGTGCCTTATTATAATTAAGGTACATGGAGAAAGTTTGCAGAAAATTATTTTCATAGTAAAAAACAATCTCTTCAGATACTATAACAGGATTCTCCTCCTGTTCAATATAAAGACATGAAATATTTCAAGTAGAGGAGAATGGCAGAGCATGGCTGGCCATGTGCCCAGAAAATAAGAGTTGACCCTTTTTTCAAAGATGGTTTTTCTGTCTCTTCTACTATTTTGTTTTCCTTACACTTAGGAGAGTCTCCTTACCTCATGTAGATCCTAACTGCACCGAAGACACTGCTCCTTTTTCATCCCTCCACAGTCCTTTGTTCCTGCTCCATTTCTCCCAGTACTCTCCTGCTCAGTCTTCCTTCAACGTATTCTACTTAAAATTCTTTGTGTTGAGTGCTCAGTTACTTCAGTCGTGTCTGACTTTTTGTGACCCCATGGACCGTAGCCCACCAGGCTCCTCTGTCCGTGGGATTTCCCAGGCAAGAAGACTGGAGTGGATTGCCATTCCCTCCTCTAGGGCATCTTCCCGACCCAGGGATCAAACCCATGTTTCCTGCATCTTCTGCATTGCAGGCAGATTCTTTCCTACTGAGCCATCTGGGAAGCCTGGTGACAGTCACAGCCCAATTAAAGGACCAAAAAAATTCTTTGATTTATAAAACCAGTAAATCAAAGGCTTCAGATGTGGCTGAACGCAGAGGTTCACAAGATAACAGGACATAACAGACCTGTTTACACGCCTGCGCCCTCTCTCTCCCCCATTCGTTATTTTTGCTGTATTCCTTTATTTCATCTCAGGGAAGACCTTTTCATATAGTAACATTCTTGGCCACCAGCAGCCCCAAGATTATTTGATCCCAGACAGAAAGAGCATTTTTACTAAGAGCTCATGAAGCCGTCCTAAGGAAGACTTGGATTGACCTAACTTGGCCTCCGCTCGTGGGTCTCAGTTTCTCCTTGTATACGCCTTGGTTTCTAACTCTCTATCCCCCTACCCACGGCTCAGTCTCCCACTCCCACTCCTAGAATCTCTGTGTTCAGGATCTGTTTTTAACAAATATGCTTCCAGTGCAAGGAAGTTGAGCAGGACCATGTTTAGTGTTGGACATTCAGGATCTAGATTTATAGGTACCTCCCGTCATTGATCAGAGTTTCAACTTTGTAGTCAAGGCACAGACTATCTGTCCTCTGTAATAGCTGCTGTTTGTAAGAATACTAAATAAAAAGTCTGAAATTAACTTTAAGAAAATTCTCAGCAAAATGTGACCTACATAGAAATTGTTAAAGTGCATTCAATTGAAACACTAATGATTTTCTTTTGTATTTTATCCCTGTGTTTTAAGGAGGTGTTGCTTTTAAAAATAGAGTACAGAGAACTTGAAGGGGGCTCCAGGGCTTATTTTCACTGCCTTGCTTCCTCAGGGGTCCCTTCTTCCTTTCTTGGATTCTGCAAAAATCTCCAGGATTAGAGAATCTACAACTTCTTGATTATATATTCTGCTCTTTAAGTAACCTTACCATTGAGGAGGTCATCTAGTTTTTATTAACCTCCCTTTGCTTCAGTCTAAACCTCTTTCTTCTGTCCTATGCCTCAGAAATTAAATGTTGAATATTTTTTCTATAAAATAATGTGCCTGAAAACATTTCCCTGGCCTCTACCTGCCCATCCCTGGATGTTAAAGACTTTTGGCCTGAGGCTGCCAGTGTCTCAGTCCAGAACAACCAAGCTGGACTCAGGCTCCTGGCAGCATTAGGAGCCCAGATCAGCCTCTCAGATGGTGGTTTAATTGTTAGCCTTTCTGAATTTGGCTGATATTGAAAGTTCGTTCGACCCCAGGTTTATCTTGCTCTGGCTCCCTCAACTCCCATTACTGTGGTTCTTGTTGTGCCCACGTACATGGATAATAAAAAGTCATACCATAATCTTTTTTTTTTTTTTTGAGAAACCACAGGGTCAAATAAATCTCATAACTTTGTTTCCCAGAATTGGCTCATGAATTACAGTACTAGCTATGCAGTTATACTGTTTTTTTCAATTGCATTAAGAAATGCGTAGCATCAGATACACCATCTTAACCGGTTTTAAGTGTACAGGTCAGTAGAGTTGTGTTCACAGTGTGTTTATTACTACGCATCAGGTTTCTGAAACTTTTCCGCCTCACAGAACTGAAACCCTATACCCCTCAACACCCGATTTCCCCCTCTCCCCCAGCCCCTGATGTAACCACTGTCTACTTTCTATTTCTATGAGTTTGACTACTATTTTTCAAATTTTTTTTATTCAACTTTTTTTTTTTTTTTTTGGCAACCACGTGACATGTAGGATCTTAGTTCACCAACCAGGGATCAAACCCACACCCCCTGCAGTGGAAGCCCAGAGTCTTAACCACCAGACCACCAGGAAAGTCCCAAGGTTTGACTACTTTAGATGCCCCCATATAAGTGGAGGGGGCTTCCCTGGTGGCGCAGTGGTTAAGAACCCACCTGCCAATGCAGGAGATGAATGTTCAACCCCTGGGTCGGGAAGATCCCCTGGAGAAGGAAATGGCAATCCACTCCAGTGTTAGTATTCTTGCCTGGGAAGTCCCATGGACAGAGAAGCCTGGTGGGCTACAGTCCATGGAGTTGCAAAAGAGTGTGACATGACTTAGTGACTATAAACAATAACAATATAAATGGAATTATACAGTATTTGTATTTTTGTGACTGTCTCATTTCACAGTGTCCTCAAAGTGTATCTGTATTATAGCAAATGACCGAATTCCCTTTTTTTTTTAATGGCTGAATAATATTCTGTTGTATGGATATACTGCATTTTCTTTATCCAGACATCTCTCAGTGGGTATTTATATTTCATCCATCTCTTGGTTATTGTGAATATTCCCACAGTGACACAGAAGGGTGCCAATAATACTTCTTTCTTAGAATGTGCCGGGAGAAATATCAATAACCTCAGATATGCAGATGACACCACCCTTATGGCAGAAAGTGAAGAGGAACTCAAAAGCCTCTTGATGAAAGTGAAAGTGGAGAGTGAAAAAGCTGGCTTAAAGCTCAACATTCAGAAAACGAAGATCATGGCATCCGGTCCCATCATTTCATGGGAAATAGACGGGGAAACAGTGTCAGACTTTATTTTTCTGGGCTCCAAAATCACTGCAGATGGTGACTGCAGCCATGAAATTAAAAGACGCTTACTCCTTGGAAGGAAAGTTATGACCAACCTAGATAGCATATTCAAAAGCAGAGACATTATTTTGCCAACAAAAGTTCGTCTAGTCAAGGCTATGGTTTTTCCTGTGGTCATGTATGGATGTGAGAGTTGGACTGTGAAGAAAGCTGAGCGCCAAAGAATTGATGCTTTTGAACTGTGGTGTTGGAGAAGACTCTTGAGAGTCCCTTGGACTGCAAGGAGATCCAACCAGTCCATTCTGAAGGAGATCAGCCCTGGGATTTCTTTGGAAGGAATGATGCTAAAGCTGAAGCTCCAGTACTTTGGCCACCTCAAGCGAGGAGTTGACTCATTGGAAAAGACCCTGATGCTGAGAGGGATTGGGGGCAGGAGGAGAAGGGGACGACAGACGATGAGATGGCTGGATGTCATCACTGACTCGATGGACGTGAGTCTGAGTGAACTCCGGGAGTTGGTGATGGACAGGGAGGCCTGGCGTGCTGCAATTCATGGGGTCGCAAGGAGTTGGACACGACTGAGCAACTGATCTGATCTGATCTGATAGAAATCATCTGGTCTAACTCAGATGTTTTGCACATAAGGAAATTAAGGTTTCAAAATGATCACTCTGCACATCTCTACCTGAACTCCAATGGAAACAAGTCCTCAAATTGCCAGTTTAACTTTCTTCCACATCATTGTCTTGACCATGACCGAGATTAAGTACTAGAAGTGATAGCACTTCATACCATATTCCTCCTAAACCACCAGGAAGGTCACCTTTTTTGTTGTTTAATGAAAGCAATTAAATGCCTACAGTTAACTTGTCATCATTTCTGATCATCGTCTTTTATGTAACCAGACTTCCTGTGCTTTAAATATGTTGGATATTGCACATACCCCTTTCTGAATTTTATCTTAGTTATAATAAAATAGTTTTTCTCCCTCTTTTTAATTGTTCTACAAGTATTTTCTAAGTTAGAAACGCCACCTGTCTTGTTATTATATTCAGTTCAGTTCAGTTGCTCAATCATGTCCGACTCTTTGTGACCCCATGGGCTGCAGCATGCAAGGCTTCCTTGTCCATCACCAACTTCCAGAGTTTGCTCAAACTCATGTCCAAGTCAGTGATGTCATCCAAGCATCTCATCCTCTGTCATCCTCTTCTCCTCCTGCCTTCAATCTTTCCCAGCATCAGGGTCTTTTCCAATGAGTTGGTTCTTCTAATCAGGTGACCAAAGTATTGGAGTTTCAGCTTCAGTGTCAATCCTTCCAATGAATACCCAGGACTGATCTCCTTTAGGATGGACTGGTTGGATCTCCTTGCAGTCCAAGGGACTCTCAAGAGTCTTCTCCAACACAACAGTTCAAAAGCATCAATTCTTCAGTGCTCAGCTTTCTTTATAGTCCATCTCTCACATCCATACTTGACTACTGGAAAAACCATAGCGTCGACTAGACAGACCTTTGTCAGCAAAGTAATGTCTCTACTTTTTATTATGCTATCTAGGTTGGTCATAGCTTTTCTTCCAAGGAGCAAGCATCTTTTGATTTCATGGATGCAGTCACCATCTGCACTGACTTTGGAGCCCAAGAAAATAAAGTCTGTCACTGTTTCCATTGTTTCCCCTTCTATTTGCCATGAAGTGATGAGACCAGATGCCTTGATCTTAGTTTTTTGAAAGTTGAGTTTTAAGTCAGCTTTTTACTTTCCTCTTCCTTTCATCAAGAGGCTTTTTAGTTCCTCTTCACTTTCTGCCATAAGGGTGGTATCATCTACATATCTGAGGTTATTGATATTTCTCCCGGCAATCTTGATTCCAGTTCATGCTTCATCCAGCCCAGCATTTCGCATGATGTACTCTGCATATGTTAAATAAGCAGGATGACAATATGCAGCCTTGACGTACTCCTTTCCCAATTTGGAACCAGTCCATTATTCCATGTCCAGTTGTAACTGTTGCTTCCTGACCTGCATATATATTTCTCAGGAGGCAGGTAAAATGGTCCCATCTTTTTAAGAATTTTCCATAGTTTGTTGTGGTCCACAAAGTCAAAGGCTTTAGCATAGTCCATAAAGCAGAAGTAGATGTTTTTTCTGGAACTCTCTTGCTTTTTTGATGATCCAACGGATGTTATCAATTTGATCTCTGGTTCCTCTGCCTTTTCTAAATCCAGCTTGAACATCTGGAAGTTCTTGGTTCATGTACTGTTGAAGCCTGGCTTGGAGAATTTTGAGCATTGCTTTGCTAATGTGTGAGATGAGTGCAATTTTGCAGTAGTTTGAACATTCTTTGGCATTGCCTTTCTTTGGGATTGTAATGAACACTGACCTTTTCCAGTCCTGTGGCCACTGCTGAGTTTTCTAAATTTGCTGGTATGTTGAGTGTAACACTTTAACAGCATCATCTTTTAAGATTTGAAATAGTGTGTTACAGAATATATTCTAGCTACTGTACTTCCCTATACAGCAGCCACTAATCTTGTGTAGTTATTTATATTGAAATTAATTAGGATTAACTAAAATATATAATTCATTTGCTTCGGTATACTAGCCACATTTCACATATTCAGTGAGTACTCTCGTGAACATGGCAGTTATACCACGTTTCCATCTTCACAGAAGGTTCTGTTAGTGTTACAGCTCATCACTTAGGTCACTGTTGATGAAGGTCTAAAATCCTGCCAGTCCATACAGCTGGCTTTACGAAACTTACTTGAAATGTCCTCTTAGTTATATCAAGACATCATAAATACTTCAATTGTCCAGTCTCCAAATCTCCTGCAGAGAAGTATGTTTCAGGCCCAGCATTTTCTAAAACTCTTCTGTTGATACTATAGGCAAGAGAGTTTAGTGACCAAATACACTTGAGAAACATTAAAGAACATTAAATATAGTTCCTGCATACAGTAAAACTGTTCAAACCTTAGTATGTTAACGAGGGACTTCCCTGGGTCCAGAAGTTAAGACGTCACCTTCCAGTGCAGAGAATGCAAGTTCAGTCCCTGGTCAGGGAGCTAAGATCCTACATACTCCATGGCCAAAAACCCAAAGCATAATATAGAAGCAATATTATAACCAATTCAATAAAGACTTTTTTAAACGGTCTAAAAAAATTCTTTTAAAAAATATGTTAATGGAGTAATTATGACAGGGCAGTGTTTCCCAGACTTCTTTATTGATGGAATTCTCTCACCCCAGAGCATCTTACAGGACTTTACTGCTCTATTTATATAATTTGTTGAGAGTCTTTTTATTTCTCCCAACATAATCAGGCACAAGACAGGACATACATCTCCCTGTTTCAGGCGTGCAATTTCATAATATTGGCAGATCTGCACAGTATCAGATGACTTCTGTGGCAATTTGGTTATTTTGTTATTTGATTTGATTATCTTTAGAAATGTTCAGGCCAACCAATATGAAATGACTATGGCTTCCTTTTTGCTTGTTTCAAACCTGACTGCTCTCCAATCATTACACGTCTCTCATGATTCCCAAGAGATTTCAGCTGCTAATGTATTGTGTTGGCCAAAAAGTTCATTAGAATTTTTCCATAAGGTGCTATAGAAAATCCCAAAGGAACTTTTTGGCCAGCCCAGTGATTGCACACTTCAATTCACTGATGAATGCTAATATATCCATTGTGGGACTTCAGAGATTTATTTTTAAGAGAAATTCTAATTTAGAATACTTTTAGATTATACTTGCAAAGACAGTGCAGATTTCCTGTGTATCTCATACCCAGTTTTCCTAATTGTTAACATCTTAAATTTGTCACAACTGATAAACCAATATTAATCCATTATCATTCATTAAGGTCTATATTCATATTACCTTGTTTTTTATCTAAAGGCCTTTTTCTGTTCCAGGATCTCATCTAGGGTATCATAATACATATAATCATAATCTCTTTAGACTGTGACATGTTCCTAGTCTTTTCTTGATTTTGATGATCTTGACAGTTTAGAGGAATACTGGTCAGATTTTTTGCAGAATGTCCTTCAATACGGATTTGTCTAATCTCTTTTCATGATTACATTGGGCTTGTAGGTTTGGGAAGGAAAAGCACAAAGATAAAACCATTCTCATCACATCTATCAAGGCAAACTTCTATCAGTGTGACTTATCGCTGGTGATGTTCTAGGATTGATTTTTATGCCTCCAATTCATATGGTCCCCTCTAGACTGCTCCTTCTGAATTCTAGATTGACTTTCCACTTTCCCACCACAAATTGCTTTTGTCTATCTTTCTAGTGATGAATTTTTTTTTTAACATGATGAATGCATCTATTATAAGCCCAGTGTTTGGACAAGTTGAATAGCTTGCTTAAAAAAATAGTTGTCCACCTTAAACAGTTATGCAGTTGATAGATTATAATCTTGTGGATCTGAAAACCTTTATACAGAAGATGTTTTTTCTTCCTCTGAGCCACTCATTTAGGGTCTGTAACTACTTCTTAGTTGCCGTGTGTACTAAACAATCTGTAGTAAATGTGTACAATCATATTAATTTCGGACAAGGCCATGCTGAGATTAAACTGCTCTCTGAATTTTTCTTCACCAAAAATAGTTTTATTTTAGCTCATTTACATTAGGTCCTTCTAATATGCATTGTTGACTCAAAACTCATTTGTAAGTGAAAGTTATTTCCTGAAAAATATCCTTTTAGAGTAGCAGTTCTCAAAGTTAGCTGCATGTCAATTATAATCAGTTGGGGAGTTTTAAAAAATACTCATCAACACAACATTATAAAGCAATTAGTCTCCAATTAAAAAAGAAATTTAAAAGGTTGTCAAAATGCAACATCGCCTCTTCCCCCAAAAAAATACTGATGCTGGGCCCTGCTCCAGATTTTCATTTAATTTGTGCCAAAATGTGGCCTGGGGATCCTTAAAACATTCAAATCAGGGGTTGAGAACCACTATTGTAAGGGATTGGTTCTCAACCTTGACTTGTATTAAGATGACTTATAGAGTTTCCAGTCACATTCTCTGGGGGACATGCTCAGAGTACCAAGCTTTTAACAATCATCTCAGGCAATTTTGGCTTCCCTGGTGGCTCAGATGGTAAAACAATCTGCCTGCAATGCAGGAGACCCAGGTTCAATCCCTGGGTTGGAAAGATCCCCTGGAGAAGGAAATGGCAACCCACTCCAATATGCTTGCCTGGAGAATCCCATAGACAGAGGAGTCTGGCGGGCTACAGTCCATGGGGTCACAAAAATTTGGACATGACTGAGTGCTGAAGAATTGATGCTTTTAAACTGTGGTGTTGGAGAAAACTCTTGAGAGTCCCTTGGACCGCAAGAGATCCAACCAGTCCATCCTAAAGGAGATCAGTCCTGAGTGTTCATTGGAAGGACTGATGTTGAAGCCAAAACTCCAGTACTTTGGCCACCTGATGCAAAGAGCTGACTCATTTGAAAAGACCCTGATGCTGGGAAAGATTGAAGGCAGGAGGAGAAGGGGACGACAGAGGATGAGATGGTTGGATGGGATCACCAACTCAATGGACATGAGTTTGAGTAGACTCTGGGAGTTGGTGGTGGACAGGAAGGCCTGGCGTGCTGCAGTCAAGGACATGACTGAGTGACTGAACTGAACTGAGCAACTAATACACTGAGGCAATTTCAACAAATAGCCAAGGTGGAGAGCCACTGATTTTTGATCTGAAATTCCTCCAAAATGTCTTCTTGGAGTAGCTCTTCTTTTGGGGAAATACTCTATAGTTATTTTGCCAGGTCTGGTCTCAAAAGTTTGGGGTTAGCACGACTTCCCTTTTTACAGACAAGAACACCAGGCTCAGAGTGTGGCACAGAAGCAGGACAGCCGCCCACTTCTGCTCAGCAGTCCCTAGTCACCCCAGCTGTTTCCCCACACCTGATTAAAGATAGAAATCTTCCTCTTCCCTTCTTCAAATCAGTTAAATGAGAAGGGCACAGGAATCAGTGCCTCTCTTAACACAAAAGGCTGTGATTGCCAAACCAATTGAATGAATGTGGAAGTGTTTACAAGTGAATTATATCGTTGCAAATGAAGATGGACAAGGTCCAAGTGTCTATACACCCCCATCCCTCAAACACATGGTTTTGTGGCAAACCAGGGGGTCTTTGTGCACTGCTATGATTTAACATTTTCTAGGAGATGGAATAGGAATTGAATATGAATAGAGCTTGCTGTCATGGGCTTTTTCTGCCTTAATGGCAAACAAAAGATAAAATCCAGGCTCCCCCTCCCCTTGCTGTTTGGTTTTCTGCCTTGACACAAATGAGAATAAAAACGTCCCTAGCCAAGATCTCATGGGACATTGTCCTGGTTCAGCTTCGCCTCTGTCAAATCATTAAGCCAGAGTTTTCCTGTCATGATTTCATCTGATTGTTTTTAATTAAAACTCCGTGCATGGTAATTTCTCTCCTGCTCCGGTATTTACAAGTTTCAAATATTTGTAGACTGTTATCAGACCAGCTCCTCCTCAGCAGTTGCTTAGCCTAACTCTACACATTTAGTTTCTCAAATCGTCTTTTTGAGGTTGGGCTTTCTCCGCCATAATCATTTTTTGGTCTCATTAGCTGTCATTTTCTTCAGCCAGCTCTCATTCTGTGGTTTCATCATTCCTCTTCCTCTTTTGGTGACAACTTCCAAATTCATTGTCATTGGCTGGGTTCACGAGTATACTGTTTACTGGGAAAATTGCACTAACCCCGGAAGTATACCTCGTTCAGGAGTTTGCCACCTTCTGCCCAATTCAGAATTTGTTTTGATCTTATCTATTAATAATTGATACAACTTCTACTTTTGTGTGAGCCTTGAAATATTTGGAACTGTCCAAATATACTCCCAGTATACTTGGGACATGCCCAATATACTTGGTCTATGTTTTACCAGTTTCTAAACCAATCATATGTTTTGCAGGAATAGAAATGCTAAACAGTCATTTTATGATGATTCAGCTTTGTTCATTTTCAGCCTTAATTGTACTCTATTGTTCCTTAAAAGTTGATTGAAATTTATTTTAATGAAGAAAGAATTGTGTGCAAAGTCCCTGTGCTGAGGGTGTTCACATCATGTTAGGAGTTTTCTGAGACCGTATTGTTACAAACAGTGGAGATGCTGGTAATTCTGTCACTTTATAAGGAAGAACATGTGGACCCTCCCAACTCCTTCTCCACAATGGTGTACTCTGCACTGTTACTGATGATATCATCCAGGCTTCAGGCTGACCCATGGGGTTCCCATGTTCCTGTCTCCTTAGTGCATCTTAAGTACTGATACGCAGGAGTTAAGTCCCCTTTTTCAATATGTCTACTCATTTTTTTCCCTTTCTTCTCATTGAATACCCTCACATGGCTCCTAGATAGTGGTTGTTTGCTTCCCTCTTACTCTCTCTTTTAATTCACAGACTCTCTCCCTTAGTCTGCTGCTGCTAAGTCACTTCAGTCGTGTCTGACTCTGTGCGCGACCCCATAGACGGCAGCCCACCAGGCTCCCCCGTCCCTGGGATTTTCCAGGCAAGAACACTGGAGTGGGTTGCCATTTCCTTTTCCAGTGCATGAAAGTGAAAAGTGAAAGTGAAGTCGCTCAGTCGTGTCCAACTCTTAGCAACCCCATGGACTGCAGCCTATCAGGCTCCTCCGTCCATGGGATTCTCCAGGCAAGAGTAGTGGAGTGGGTGCCAGTGCCTTCTCTGCCCTAATCTAACAGGCGTGTATATAGTACATACTTGACTTTGAAGTCAAGCACACCTGGGGACAAATGAGGCAAGTTATTGTATCACCAAAGGGAAATTATTTAGCCTTTCTGAACTAAATTGGTCTCCTTGTAAAGTAGATACGATGCTGGATCCTCACTGGGTTGGTGTAAGCACTACATGAGAGGATAAACTTGGAGTTCCTAGTATGTAACACTCCATGGGAACTCAGCACGGGCTTCTTGGGGTTACGGCTATCAATCCTATCACTGGGGCGCTCACTCATTGTACTGCTCCCCAAGTACAGGGTCTTCACTTTTTCCTACCCCTTCAGACTTCTCTGAATCTCAAGTTTTATGGGTACTTTTAAAACCCTGTTAACATCTGTCCTTTGTGTTCTCCGAAACTATGAAGAGAGGGTTCCAATGCTATTGGAAACCATGTCAGAATCAACTACAGTTCCCTCCTGTCAATTAGCTGGTCATCTGTAGAGTCCGCTGTCCCAGGCTGAGTACTGATTAGAAAACAGCCTCCTACCTCCCTCAGCAAGCAGGTAGTTATCAATTGTGAAACTACAGAGGGCTAGTGCTGTGAGCATTCCAAATAATTTTGGAGTTTTGTTACATGGCTGTTTCTTTGAAAAGGCCGAAATTTGTATCCAAGAGGGAAATATTTGATGAAAATATGGTAATATCATGGATTGGCTTAAGTGTGGTGGCTGGGAGCTTCCAGCTGAATGATTGAATCTTCAACAAAACTCTAAAATGGAATCTGGAAGTAGAAATAGGAATGAAAATCTCTGGGGAAAAGGGAAGGCAAAAGAAAGTGGAAAGCAAGAAAGGGCTTTAAAATGACATGCTGAAATAGAACCAGACTGAGGAGAGCGTGGAAATGTGAGATTACCCAGATTGACACCTTGAGTGGAAATGAGGAGCAGTGGCTACTTGGGCAGCAGGACTTGAATGAGAAATTGCAGGGGACTGATTTGGCTGCCAAACAGGGAAATAAAAAAACCCTTCAAGTGAGTGAGAATCAAGTTAAAGATTGTACCTGAAGGCTCTGATGATGCTATTAAACCCAAGCTTTTATCTGGAAAAGCCCTCAGATCACTGAGTGCTTTAGAACGTGAGATAAGGTCCCTAACCAACATGAAGCCATGACTTCATGAACTGCTCGCTAGAAAAAGAGTATGTCTTTTCATTTCTTCACCCTTCAGACTCAGCATGAGTGTATGACAAATGCAGGGGACCAGGAACCACAAATCCTGATGGGGAAATGGAAAGAGGCTAAAGGGTTAGCTTGGATTGAATGGAAGAAATCTCCCTCAGTTTGTAGGATTGGATTTAGAAAAATGTTCTACGTGTAAACTGGATCTGGCTTTTCAGACAGCTTGCTTATTAATCAGTAGTGCACAAAGGCCGTTTGCAATCTGCCGGCCCCCAGGAGAGGGGCGATACATGCACACGTGTGTGCCTGTGACGGTCCCAGAGGACGCTGCAAGGACAGTAATGGCACTCAACGTGTAGATTGTTTCATACTTTTTCAAGGGCCTTTATAATCATTAATTCCTAATCCTTTATCCCTGCCTCAAGCTGGAGTTAACAGCCTTTATTCTCTCCGTTTACAAAACATGAACATGAAACAGAAGTTTGGGCCCAAGGTCAGAGTGAGACGATGACATTAGGCCAAACCTGACTTTTCTCAGAGTGCAGACCACAGTGTTGGGAAAAACAACACCATTGCCTGTTGCTAGTGTGCCTCGGAGCACGAAACCAGCGCACTTCTGTTCCCCCTCGTGGTTAATGCTGTTCTTTAGCTGTCTCCCCAAATCACAGCAGTCAGATGAGTGCCCGGCCGTGTCCCTAAATGCATCTATGAATGGCACTGGATGTACTTTATTTATTTTGACCACACCATGTAGCATGTGGGATCTTAGCTTTCTGACCAGGGACTGAATCCATGTCCCTTGCATTTGGAAGCACAGACTCTTAACCACTGGACAGCCAGGGAAGTCCCTGAATACACTTTAAAAGGAGTGGTCTTGACCTTCACCTGCTATAAAAAAACTAAAACTACCACGTCCCTGCCAGAGATCTATTTTGCAACCAGATTTTTCAGGCATGTATTTAGGGAAAGGTTCTCTGGAGAACTCCATGGACTGTATAGTACATTGGGGTTGCAAGAGTCGGACATGACTGACGACTGTCACTTTCTCTTTTACTTTATTATCCTAAATTTAATATTGTAATTTATATCCACTCATAAACTCTACAATAAAAACATAAAAGACCTCCCTCCTCCTTCATATGAGGTACAGGAACGTATCAAGTGTAGGTCTCCAAGGCACAGTGTTGTTTATGAAGAGCAGTTAATGTTGTGTACTAACATCTTTAAGGTCTGGTCCTTGAATCCTAGGTGGATTTGACTGGAGTTCTTAACTAACATAATCCAATTTTTATGAAAGGAAGAATATGGAAGACTTTTCTATAAGACTGATGAAAAACCTAAGTGTTTTTCTAGAAACCAAGAATATCTGATCTGATTCTTCAAGGAAACAAAAATCCTGTAAATGTCAGAAAGATGTTACACACTGGAAAACCCCTTTGGTCAAATTCATCTAAAGAAGGTGCTATTTGTAGGTGACTTTTCAGCAAGTCTGTCAAAAGCTTCCTGCTACAGATAAAAATTCAATAACCTTTCACTGGGGAAGTGCCACAATTATCACTCATTTAAAAGCAGTCCCTCTAATAGAGTATTTTATCATGCTGGACAGTCTCTGCATTGTTCATTATTTAGTGTTTGCTAAGCTGATGGCACTTCCACAGGACTTTTCTTATCTCTCCTTCTTCAGAATTGGATTTTATATTTCCGAACCAGTCAGATATGACAAGTCATTTTCTTCCCTCTTGTCTTTTAAGAAACTCAAAACTTGATTTCTTCTTTTTTTTTCCCCCCAACAATCACCACTTAAAGATTAAAGTTATGGGAAATGTCTGTATTAACTAGCATTGGGACACGCAGTAGAAGGCTATTGCATTTTAATTGCAGTGGGGGGTTTCCTCTTTTCTTTGTGGTTCTTTTTATTTTCCAATATTTGTGTATTCTGTGGCTCTTTAGAGCCTCATTCTTCTAAAACACACAGTGCATGGCAAAGATGAGGTATTAGGAAATCTGATGTTGCTTGAAGACAAGGTATTATCAGAATTACTGTATTACTGAACCTCAGGAAAGGAGGTGATAAGCTGTGTAAGTGGGTCTCTGTATATAAAGATTGTCTTTATATGAGAAACTTACTGAAAGGAAAATGATAAAGTCATTAGCCTAACACCTGGGGGAGAATGCCAGTTCAAACAATATCTCTTTCTATGTATAGCTCATTATTGAGCATCTTAACATTTTAAATCTGAAAAACTTCAGTGGTTCCAAGTGAATGATTTTTTTTTTTTAATGTGTTTTCTTTACCTAAGCTTTGGACCTGATCCACAGTACATACTCTTAGGTGTTTACATTTTACCCCAGGTTTTTATCTTGCCCACTTTCCTGAAATAGTTCTATTTTCAAATTAAGATCAGGCCTCTTCTCCTTATAATGGGAAATCTCTGGGAGATTTAGGCAAGGCGTCCTGAACAAAGGACCAGAATAAAGTGGACACATATGTTCTTACTTTATTGGAAACTCTTTTCTTGAGCCCACTGAGGACCTGTCCATTTCCTCCAAGGGTTTCTCTTATACAATTTTTAGGAAAATATAAAACTTCACTCAAGAAATGATGACAAGATTTTTGACCTTTTCTCCTACAGTCTTCAAATAGTGGTGTCAGAATACTGAGAAAGATTGTGTAGAGAGAAACTCTCCCAGAAATATTAATTTTAAGACTTACGCATTATGAGTATAAGTATGAAAACAGAAATAACATCAGAGTCTTTTCTCATACACTGATTATAAAGGCCACCCTTTGGATCGGCTTTATAAAATATATATATATATATATATATATATATATATATTTGCTCAAACTTTACCCAGAGAGAGATGTTCCGAACTTTTATCACGTCCGCTTCTGAGAGAGGGAATGTGATGAAAAATCCACCAGCGTTATTATGTGTGTAAAGGTACCGCAAGCCCAATTAACGCATTTGCTCAAGCCAACAGCCTTTGGGCTTTTCACAGGAATCTTGGAAGTGTGGTAGAGAAACGCCCCCACATCAGAGTTCTGCATATGCTGCTGGGTCTGCCTCGCTCCGGGAAGCAGAGCAGGGGTCACTGACAGACAGATGGCTGTCACAAGCGCCACCAGTGGCCGGAAACTCCTCCCACCACCTCCTGTTTCCCCAAATAAGCGGACAGAGATGGCTTTCTTCCACACCATGCCCAGGCTGTCTCTCCCCCCGGACCCAGCCCTACCATGGAATATGGAGGCAAGACCGACATCTAATGTTACAGTCCAGCCTTATTTCTCTTCTCGGCACCAACATAACAGAGAAACACGGCCATGGCCTTGAGCTTGGACAGGGCACTTTTAACATCATCGATGGCGTTGTCTATGTTCTAAATCCCTCGCAGTAGCAGTTCCCACTACCTTAGCACCAGGGGATGGTTTTGTGGAAGACCATTTTTCCACGGACCAAGGAGGGAGGGGACGGTTTCAGGATGATTCAGGTGCATTACATTTATTGTGCACTTTATTTCTATTGTTATTACATCAGGTCCACCTCAGATCACCAGGCATTAGATCCTGGAGGTTGGGAACCCCTGCCTCACCCCTGCCTTTGAGGATCAGGTCAACTACTTTATGCATGACACTTGATCTACTGCCTACCATACAGTGATCTTTCAATAAATGGCAGTTGTTTTTCCTTCTGTTTCTTCTCCCTTTAAACTCATTTCCTCATTCTTAGCCATCCCTTTAAGAGTATTTCATTTCTGACTCTCTCATTTTACTGTCCATGTTTCCCCATGATGGAACTCAGTGTGAAATGCCCGAGTCTGCCTCTAGTTTTTCCCCTTCTCCTATCCTTCCTGCTGATAACCGGGCCTACTTGTCTACTTGATCATTTAATTTCACCATCAAGGAATCTTTGGTGCATTGCATTTGAAATTCGACTTTGAGCACTTAAGTTTAACAGCCTTCCAAGATCCATGTGGCCCTTGAACTCTGGCACAGGGTATGTTTATTCAGAGCCACAGTGAGTAAAATTTAATATTAAACCTCCACTCTCATTAAATGACTTTCTCTGTAAATTTGTACTTTTAAATCAGGAGGTATGAAAATGAAGGAGCTGTGCAATTTTAATAAAAACTGTAACAAAATGACAGTCCGTCCAGCACAGGGCCATAGGAGTTCTGAAGCTCTGAGCCTTTTAGAGGCATCAAAGGGTTCTGTGTTCAGCTGCCTCTCTTGTTAATTAGGGATTAACTTGAACATGTCTCATTGAGTTGATTATTCATATGGACTTTTTTCAGTTAGATATCTTACACATTGTTTTATTAAAAAAAAAAAAGAAAAGTGAAAGTGAAGTCGCATAATTGTGTCCACCTCTTTGCAACCCCATGGACTATAGCTTGCCAGGCTTCTCAGCCCATGGGATTTTCCAGAGCACATTGCCGTTTCCTTCTCCAGGGGATCTTCCCAACCCAGGGATCAAACCCAGGTCTCCTGCATTGCAGGCAGACTTTTTACCATCTGAGTCACCAGGGAAGCCCCCCAAAAAAATAACTGAAGATGATTAAATATCTTAGTAGCCCTGAATATTCCTAGGAAGGTGAATGAGATACTGACACTTCAGTAATACCAGAAAGAGTGAAAATTTTTAACTAAATAAATATGCATTAATTTAAAACATCTGCCATAACTTTAACATACTAAAATTTTATTAACTATATTCTGTGCGTGCATGCTAAGTTGCTCAGTCATGTCCTACTCTTTGGGACCCTTATGGACTGTAGCCCCCCAGGCTCCTCTCTCCATGGGATTCTCCAGGCTAGAAATACTGGAGTGGGTTGCCATTTCCTTCTCTGGGGATCTTCCCAACCCAGAGATCGAACCTGAGTCTCTATGTCTCCTGCATTGGCAGATGAGTTCTTTACCACTAGCACCACCTGGGAAATTGTATTAACTATATTCTGTAGTATTCAGTAAAATTCTGATGGCAAAGTATAACCAGGTCCAAAGTAGGATTTTTCTTGTAAGGATCTAAAGGAGTTCAAGCCATTCTGGGGTTTAGATTAAGAGTTTTCCTTCTAATTGAGGTATAGTTGATATACAATGTTGTGTTAATTTCTGCTATACAGCAAAGTGATTCAGCTATCAGTTCAGTTCAGTTCAGTCGCGTCCAACTCTTTGCGACCCCATGAACCACAGCACGCCAGGCCTCCCTGTCCATCACAAACTCCCGGAGTTTACCCAACCTCACGTCCATTGAGTTGGTGATGCCATCCAACCATCTCATCCTTTGTCGTACCCTTCTCCCGCCCTCAATCTCTCCCAGCATCAGGGTCTTTTCAAATGAGTCAGTTATAAATACACATACACTTTCTTTTTTTTATAATATTCTTTTCCATTATGCTTTATCATGAGATTTTGAGCATAGTTCCCTGTTCTATACAATAGGACCTTGTTGTATATCCATTCAATATGTAATAGTTTGCATCTGCTGATCCCAGACTCCCAGTTCATCCTTCCCCTACAGTTTCTGCCCCTTGGCAACCACACATCTGTTCTCTATGTCTTGGATTCTGTTTCATAGTTCATTTCTGTCATATTTTAGATTCCATATGTAAGGGATATCAGATGATATTTGTCTTTCTCTTTCTGACTTACTTCACTCAGTGTAATAATCTCTAGGCTTATCCATGTTCCTGCAAATGACATCATATCATCTTTTTAATGACTGAGTAGAATTCCCCTGTATATACATACCACGTCTTCTTTATTTATTCATCTGTTGGTCGACATTTAGGTTATTTCCATGTCTTGGCTATTGTGGATAGTGCTGTGAACACAGGGTTGCATGTATCTTTTCAAATTAGAGTTTTGTCTGGTTATATGCTCAGGAGGCAGATTGCTGGATCAACATGAATTTGCAAGTTGTACAGACCCAGAGTGCCCAGCATAGTGGATGAAAATAGATTCCCACCAAGTCGATCACTGCAAAATTGCAGAGCCCTCAGAATACAAAGAAAGTGCTAAACTGTCTGGGGCAGAGGGGCACAGGAGAGGTTTTAGAGAATCAAGAAGCAGAAAATTACTCTTCAAAGGTAACACCAGAAGCTAGAACACAATAGAAAAATACCTTTAGATTTTGAGAAAAATTATTTCCAACCAAGAATTATAAACTTAGTCACACTACCAGTTCAGTGTGAGGGAAAAAGAAAACCTTTTCAGACACACGTAGTCTCAAAAAAATGTACTTTCCATGCCGCCTTCCTCAGAATCTACCAAACTAAAAGAGTTTACCTGAAAAATAGAAAGTCATAGTACACAAGGAATAGAGATTCCAGCACAGAGAAAGAGCCCAAAAATGATCATGGCAGGAGGTGCCAAGATGGCAACAGGCATAGAGAGTAACTCGCCCCCATTGGAACGGTTCAGAAGGTTGCAGGAGAGATTTGTTCAAGTAGGTGATGTTAATAGGAAACCCAATATGTTTTGATGTATTGAGAGAGAAGTATTTGAGGCTCAACAATCTCTTAAGTACAAAAAGACTAAGCAAACAAATAACAAGATTGTTATTAGCGCCAGAGAAAACACACCTATTGTGCAAGGGGAAAACGTGGTTACTGCATGGCCCTAGATGCCAGTAGCATTTAGAGAGTAAAAGAGCTGGCTTGAAACTAAATATTAAAAGACCTGAGATCATGGTGTCCAGCCCCATTACTTCATGGCAGATAGAAGGGGAAAAAGTGGAAGTAGTGGCAGAGTTCCTTTTTTGGGGCTCTAAAATCACTGCAGATGGTGACTGCAGCCATGAAATCAGAAGCCAGTTACTTCTTGGCAGGAAAGCTATGACAAACCTAGACATTGTGCTGAAAAGCAGAGACATTACTCTACCAACAAAGGTCCGTACAGTCAAGGCTATGGTCTTCCCAGTGGTCACGTATGGTTGTGAGAGCTGGACTGTACAGAAGGCAGAGTGCAAAAGAACTGATGCCTTCAAACTGTGGTGCTGGAGAAGACTCCTGAAAGTCGCTTGGACAGCGAGGAGATCAAACCAGTCAGTTTTAAGGGAAATCAACCCTGAATGCTCGTTATAAGGTCTGATGGCCAAAGCTAAAGCTCCAGTATTTTGGTCATCTGATGCTCACAGCCAACTCATTGGAAAAGTCTCTGATGCTGGGAAAGATTGAGGGCAGAAGGAGAAGAGGGCGTCGGAGGATGAGATGACTGGGTGGCATCACCAATGCAATGGACATGAACTTGGGCAAACTTCAGGAGTTGGTGAGGGACAGGGAGGCCTGGAGTGCTGCAGTCCATGGGATCACAGTCAGACCCAACTGGGCAACTGAACAAAACAACAGTAACATGAAATACTGATCTAGCCACAGTTATGAGACAGTAGTGGGAAGAGATACGCATATGTGCAGGAAGTTAAATCCCCATCTTTCTTAGTGGGAGGGCAACAAACACCTGAGCATTAAAAGTTAAGAAAGTAGCTAAATAGACAAGTTCTTTATACAGGGATAAGCACTAAGGAAATTGACTAAGATGAAAAAGCTTATAAAACCTACCTGGCTCTTTAATCTTTGTGCATACCTAGATTTGATTAAAATAAAAAGTGAACGAAAAATTATTACAGTAGCAAAAGTCCTTGCTAGGTCCTCATTTTTAAGTTTTAATCAATTCTGATGAATAATTTACACTATTATATGAACTTGTTAGGTAGACCCAATCAAAGAAGAGCCTATTGTCCACAAAGTTTCAGTTCATCTTCCTGGGATCCAAATACTAGAGAAAAGGGAACCTTCCAAACGTCCCTTGGAATCTGGGCTTTCACCATTTCTCCTGTGAAATTTATGGCTAGGTTAACTATGGAATCTGCCCTTGTTCCAAGTACGCTCCACCAAACCCAGCTCTTCCCAGAAGAATGTATTTGCTTGGATTTGGATTAGATAATAAAAGCTCTTCTATCCAGCATGTAATAAGTTCCCCTGGAGGCTGCTTCTACATTCTGCCTTGCTCGTGGATGCACCATCTTGACCATGATGTTTTCTGGTTTCATAAGGACTATTATGGTTTTTCCTGTGGTCATGTATGGATGTGAGAGTTGGACTGTGAAGAAGGCTGAGTGCCAAAGAATTGATGCTTTTGAACTGTAGTGTTGGAGAAGACTCTCGAGAGTCCCTTGGACTGCAAGGAGATCCAGCCTGTCCATTCTGAAGGAGATCAGCCCTGGGATTTCTTTGGAAGGAATGATGCTAAAGCTGAAACTCCAGTACTTTGGCCACCTCATGCGAAGAGTTGACTCATTGGAAAAGACTCTGATGCTGGGAGGGATTGGGGGCAGGAGGAGAAGGGGACGACAGAGGATGAGATGGCTGGATGGCATCACTGACTCGATGGATGGGAGTCTGGGTGAACTCCGGGAGTTGGTGATGGACAGGGAGGCCTGGCGTGCTGCGATTCATGGGGTCACAAAGAGTCGGACACGACTGAGCGACTGATCTGATATGATCTGATCTGAAGGACTATTAGATAGCTAAAATTAATACGATGCCTAACATAGGCTAGATAGAACTAGTTTCTGCTCGTCAGCAATAATTCTATGAGAAATAGTAGAACCCTGATCATTTGACTTGATTTTTTTTAAGATACAGTGAAAAATTTTAAGTCCTTAAGTTATATGTGCACGCATGTATAAATAAATTCACAAGAGAAAAATTGGCAAAGTAATTCAAGTCTGTTTAATATTTAGAGATATAATATTATACCCCCGTAAGTAATATTATAAATAATTCACTGTTGTTAAGATGTTTCCACAAGCTGTCTGACAGAGTTTTTGAGGCAAATCCCTATATAGTATGATAATCATCCTATAAGACTTTACTTACCTCAATTTGCTACCAACAGATTTATCTGGAGAGCCAGATACTTTGCTGTAATAATATTCTGACTGTTAACAGACAAGTGTTTATAGATCAGAACTTGGAGCCTATTGCTTTATGATCAAAACATAAAACTGTTAGCAAAACATTTACCTACATTATAACAAGATTACAGAACTTCCAAGATTGACAGGACCTTAATTACCAGTCAGCTCCAATAATGGGAACGCTGCTATTTATCGAGAGTTTTATCATGTGCAAGACACTGTACTGGGAATTATAGAGTATTATTTCTAACTTTCATAATGCTGTGAGGCTAAGTGTAGTAGGCAGAATATCACTCCCCTAAAAGTGTCAGCATCTTAATCCCCAGAAGCTGTGAAGATGTTCAGCAAAGGGGAATTAAGATTGCAGATGGGCTTAGCGTTGCTTGTCAGCTCACCTTAAGGTGGGGAAATTATCCTGGATAATCCAGGTGAGCCCAATGTAATTACAGGGTCCTTAAAAGTGGAAAAGGGAGACAGATGAGTAGGCCAGAGTGATACAGTGAGAGACTAACCCCTCTGTTGCTGGCTTTAAAGATGGAGTAAGGGGGCCACAAGCCAAGGAATGCGGACAGCCTCTAGAAGCCTCTGACACCTCAATTTTGGCCCTTTGAGCCTTATGTCAGATTTCTAGTCTCTGAAATTGTAAGATAAGCGGTCTGTGTTCCTTTAAGCTACTGCAGTCGTAGTCCTTTGTCACGGTAGCAACAGGAAGCTAATACAGTAAGCATTATTGTCTCTAGTTTTCAAAGGATAAAAATAAAGTTCAAAGACTGAATACCTTCTGTACAAGCATCAAGTAGCAAGAGGCAAAGCCCAGATTTCCCAAGAGTGAATGCTGACATTTCGCTTGCGGTTGTAGCTGACATTTATTGAACACCAACCAAGAGTGAGGCAGGCCCTGGTCTCAGATCTCCACCGTGCTAACTCATCCTTACAACAACCTATGAGGGACGTGGTGTTACCCTCATTTCTTACAGGACAGAGTTGGGGCTGAAGGAGGTCACAGAGAGCGATCGAGGCAGGGTTTAAATCTGTGCCATCAGACTCTAATGCCCACACTGTCCATCCCAACACCACTTTGTCTTCTTGCAGATGAACAAGAAAACTGAGCGCCAACTGGCTGACTCTCGCGAGGTCTCACATCAACATGGGGCTAAAACCCAAGTTACCTCCTGCCTCCCTAAGGCTTCCTCTTCTTGAAGAGTGTACTTAATGTGGAAATAGAGGTGGGAAAAAAAGGACCTGAGACAAGATACTCTAGAGAGCAAAGGGCACATATGCTGTCTACTTCTTGTTGGTGTATTTCAGTTTTCTGAGGAACTTTACACCTATCTCAAATCACTTCTGTCACAAATAATTGTACAGCTCCCAGGTAGCTCTCCTGTCCATAAGGAAGTGGTTAGAGGCTCATTAACATTATCTTTTACCTTAGACGAAGCTTCACATTAGGTTAATGAGTTAAAGGATGATCACCATGACTACGTAGCTGTAGTCGGGTCACAGATGCCCCGCCCTCAACCCTGTGTTTCCTCTGACAGACCCTGCAGAGAAGAGGCCCAAGAGGTTGAAAGAGCTGTGCTCTTATTTTCTGTCACATTTACACATAATCTAAGTCTTATCACACAAACAGCACTTATCATGCAAGTTAAACAGATTTAAATTTCAGCAAAATTGAGTGTCACCACATGTGCTTCTGCCAGATCTATATAATTCTTCAGAGGTTTCTGGAAACATGAACCAAGCCATTTACGCTTCATAGGAACAGATTATATCATTTGAAATCCTCAATAAAAATGCAGTCTCATATTCTACAGATGGGTGTCATTTAATTAAAATATGTATTTAAAATGCAAAGGACTACATTAATTCTGTACTGTGGCTGAGATTTTAATTGCACTCGAGTTAGGAAATTGTGAGTTAATGTTCCCCTGGCATCTCTCATTCAGCCTCTTAGAACAGATGTATTGTGATCCAAAGAGGCTTTCAATATGTTTTCACACACGGTACATGTAGGGATGGCTTTGCAATGAGAAGGTGGCAGTCATCATACAAATAAGAAGATGGTTCCACAAGGGGCGAGCAGGACAGCCTGAGGCCACTTCCCCTGGTTCCTCCACTTAATCACATGGGCCCCAGATAATCACTCCCTGCCTGTGTGCCTCATCTGACTCCCCAGCATCAAATATCCCCAACAGGTTGTCATGGGGGCTCCCTTTTAGGAGGGTGGGGTCTGCAGTATTTAAAGGGCTCAGGAATTTATTTTTGAAAAAGCAAATTTATGAATGTCTTTCAGGTTTAGAGCATGTGGGGGTGGTTTAGTCATTAAGTTGTGTCCGACTCTTCGCAACCCCATGGACTATAACCCACCAGACTCCTCAGTCCATGGGATTCTCCAGGCAAGAATACTGGAGTGGATTGCCATTTCCTTCTCCAAGGGGATCTTCTCAACCCAGGGATCAAACCTGCATCTCCTGCATTCTGGGAGGATTCTTTACCACTGAACCACCAGGGAAGCCCCTTAGCGCATACTCTTACCTGTTTAGTAAATGCTAACTGACCTCCAGGAAGATCATCAGCCTCCCCTAAGTACTGTAGTGATACTCTTAACTGTTTAGTAAATGCTAACTGACCTCCAAGAAGATCATCAGCCTCCCCTAAGTACTGTAGTGATATAATAAACAACAAAGTGTGTTCCATGTGGAACACAGAAATTTGAACTCTTAGGGATGTCTCTTTAGACTACAGACAGTCCAGGGGCAAAAGAAATGCCAGCAATCAGAAGCGTTTCTGACAAGTAAGGAATTTAAAGGAAGTAACAAATAATAGAGGCCATGGGCACCAAACTGGGATAACTGGTGTCAAGGATTTGGGGGAAAGACTGATTTTTATACTTAAATTATTAGAAAGAAATTTGTGATATTAAAGTATCAAAAAAAAAATGAAAGAGATGAGAACTCCCATGGAGGGAAAAGGGAGGATGAAATTGACGCCAACCCTTCCATCCCTTCAGTCAATAGCCTGCTCTGTGCCCAGGGGGAGGGTGTTCAGTGGTGAACAGAAGATCGGGGGTCTAGTTGATCTGTGGTCTTAGAGCTTAGTGAGGCCGTTAGCTACATAAGACAGGAATGCAGATACGTGGTTAAATTATGCAGAGGGTTGTGCACAGTCACCTAGGAAATATTGAAGATTACGGAGAAAGGAAGAAAGGGGTAGCTCGACTTGAAGGGATGAATGTTAAGAATAAGTTTAGAAATAGCAACCTGTCTTATATATTTTATGAGATTGTTTTTATTATGTATGTATGCCCCTGTGAAATCTTTTTAATTAAAATCTGCAACTCTAATATAAGAGAATATATGAGAAAGAACACGTTGTTAGAGAAATTGGCAATATATAAATCTCTGAGGAAGAAAATAAATTCAAAACTCTTAGAAAAAAGGCAGTAAAAGAACCAATCATAGGACTCAGGTCTTCTGGTTCCTAATCTAGTTCTTTATTTCAGAATACAATACAGTCTCCCTGATACTAACTTTCTATATTAGAAAGAGAAAGCCAGCTAAGTTGAAGAAACAAACTTTTTTCTCTCAGGCTTTAAACTTACTTTTATCAGTCCACACTTCACTGGTTCAAGATAGTCAGCCACAGAGCCAACAACAGCCACCAGAAGGAAGACTCCAGTTTCTAAATGGCCTTCTCCAGACTCATCTTTCTTAAAAACAACCTGTGGAGCAGCTCGTTTAAGGCTGAAAAGAGAACCTAGGCTTTAACTGTGCAGTCCTTTGTGAGCTTATAAGTGGTTATAAGCCCCAGAGAAATGAAATGCAGTAATGTGCTTCCGAGGCCCAGGCCTGGCTTTTTAATTCTGCAGGGGAGATAAGGTTTAGAGGACCTTGGCTGGTGGAGAAACTTGATCGTCAGGGTTAATGTGCAAGACTTGACTAGTAAAAGATTGGTTTCTCTTTATTGTTTTAGAGGACTAACGGGTCTTCAGTTGTGGATTTTTTTTTAAAATTATTCCCAGCTCGTATCGGGACTCGTGTAAATCATGAATATCTATAAAATTTTATGGAAGATTGTTTTCTTTAATTGTTGTAAGATAGAGAAAGGAGGGAGATGAAGGAAGGGGGAGGGAGGGAAGAAGGAAGGAAGGAAGGAAAAGGAGCACACTTTCTTAGGGCAGGATGTTTGCACAACCTAATTGAAAACAAACTTTTTTTTAAAAGGAGTTATTGCCTCCTTGAAGTGCTGAATTTCCCAGTGAAAGATGTAATTTGCAGAGGCAGAGAGGAGTGCCTCAGGCAGTTCTAAGGAGACAGTTCACTATAGAGTGTTCAGCTGGCTCCCTGCCCCCTCTTCCTCTGTTGTGTTTACTCAGCCTGGGTGGGGCGGGGGTGGGGTGGGATGGGAGTATGGTCAGGCCTGCTCATCTCAGTGAGTTTACATCACTTTCTGAGCTTCCTTGGGCATCCCTCCTGTCTTCATTGAAGTGAGTAGGCCATGGGTACCAAAGAAGCTCTGAGTTATTCTGTCCATTTAAAAATTTTCTTCCTTTCTCTTTGACTTCTAATGTGTCCCCAGCAAAACCTCCCTCACAGTCTCCATTTGTAGCTTATACCGTAGTCATCCCTTGGTTCATCTGCACAGATGCATCCTGAGCTAATTAGAAAGCTACCATCTTTATTCCCATTTTAGAGGTAGAAAAGCTGAAGCAAAAAAGTGTGAATTCTGCTTAGCCAGTGTCTGAGCTGGGCTGTTAATCTTGGAGCCTCATTTCTTTTCATCAAACTAAAACCATTTTACTCTGTTTCTCTTTTTTCTTCTCAAATCCTGTATTTCTCATGCTTTCAGCGCCCCTCATTGTACGTGATGAATCTGTGCGTCTGTGATTCCCACTTCCTCATATGACAGATTTTTACCTGTCATTCATCTGTAGTGCTTTAATTCCCTTCTTAAAAAATCCTTTTTGGTGATTCTTAGACATATGTTCTTAATTTCTGGATTAGAAAGTCCTTTGTCTCTCTTATTTAAGTTGCTTCCTTACCTAATAAAAGAAGTATAATGACATTTTATTTATTTTTTAACTTCTTATTTCCTATTGGTTAGAGCGCATTAATAATGAGACAGTTTCAGGTGAACACGTGTATACATACACGTGTATCCATTCTCCCCCAGACATTTTAACAAACTTGAAATATCAGAATGGCTCAAGTTCAAAGCATGTTTGAAAGCATACTGTGGTAGGATGTGCAGAGGGGATGTTATTCATGTGTCTTCAGGTTTAAATAAAGCAAATCTTAGATGAACACCACAAATGCAAAAATTTAGGGATTCACTGTCTGTATTAGGGGAATTCTTGTGTTTCTTGTGTGTGATGGATTGTTTGAATTGCAGAGAATAAGGAAGGGCTGGAAGTGTCATAGTCACAAAAGTGAATTTGGCTTCCCCCTGTTTTTACCTTTGACCTCTGACTGACCTGTCGTGTTTCGGCTTTGCCAACTGCTTTGCCTTGCGTCCATCTTCTCCAGTAGGCCTCCCCTATTGAGAAGACAATAAGGCACAGTCAATTAGCTGGAGCGTCACATGGTTACAGGTTTAGACAAGGATTCATAAATCATGTGTTCTATTGAATTTATCCAATAGTTAATTTCTATTGGCTAAATGGAAAGTTTATCTTGTTTAATTTACTAGATCAGTGAAGCGCTCTCTCATGAGGCCATCAGGGAAGATATTCATTCATTCAGTAAATATTTATGGATCAACTTGGTTTAACAAATAACAGTACTGGCTCTGGGCTAGGGCCCTGAGGACATGAATGAACACGACCCACCCTCAGCCTGCAGGGGATTTGTAAGTCATGGCAAAGATGGGCATGAAAGAATTATACCATCCTGTGATTCGGCACCTATGGGGTAAACACAGCGTACTATGGGAATATATAAAGAACACATTTTAAAGGAGAATGTAAATATCAAGAGAAGGCTTTCTGGAGAATGCAGCAGCTGATCTGAGGCTGAAATGATTACATAGTAATTAGCCAGACAGAAGGGCCTTTTAGGAGGAGAAACCAAGAAGGAAAGGGGAGGGGAGGAGAAAAGACTATGGAAGAAAATATGGTGAGTTCAGAGTAATTCACTTATTCCAAAGGGCTGGAGCATGAAGTTCACTGTAGGGAAGCAACAAACCATGAAACTGGAGATAGGAGCAAAGATCAGCTGGGATTTTATTTGGAAGACACTGTCATGGTATTGAAATATTTTAGACATGGAGAGTCTAAAATATTAGACTTTTAAGAGTACACACAGCTATTAATTATCAAGGACACGCAGCTATTAATTACGAAGTGGTGGACCAGAATTTGAACTTGCTTAGCTTGCCTCTACAATCTGTACTTTGACCACCACACTGTTGTCCAGCACCCAGAGAGCTCTCTGATGAGCTCACGTAGAAGCATCATAGATGCATGGCAGACACAAAATGTAAGGGAGCCTGTAGGTAAAGCGTCAGGGAGGCAAAACCCAGACTGACCTGCTGATACCTGAGATACTGAGGATGTTTAGACACAGAAAACAGGAAGCGGATAGGCCCACAGTTGGTAAAGTGGTGAAGGTCATTAATAGAAAGCCCAACCACTCTGTTTTTCTCTATTTCTTTCTTACTTAGAAAGGGGACTATTCTCCAAACTAAAGGGCGAAAGGGCAGGACAGCTCGTGGTAAGAGACAGTTGTGAGAAAAGCATCAGAAGGCATCTTGCTTCCAAAGTGGAGTTCAAATATATTATCCTTTGGGTGTTTAAGGAAATTTAGGAAAATGTGGAACATGTGAAATATGACAGAACACCAGATTACAGCAGATACGCCTTTTCATTTTTTTGGCACGCCATGTGGGATGTTCTCCAACCAGGAACTGCACGTGTGCCCCCTGCAGTGGAAGCACAGCATCCTAGCAACTACCACAGTAGGGAATTCCAGATTTGCCAGTTCTTAGAACAATGAATGCTAAAGAAATTCTAGACACCATAGACAAGAATTTGACAATGATGCCTAGAACCGATATGATTCTTGGCACCTAGAAAAGACTGCGGAGAAGGCGATGGTACCCCACTCCACTACTCTTGCCTGAAAAATCCCATGGACGGAGGAGCCTGGTGGGCTGCAGTCCATGGGGTCGCTAAGAGTCGGACACGACTGAGCGATTTCACTTTCATGCATTGGAGAAGGAAATGGCAACCCACTCCAGTGTTCTTGCCTGGAGAATCCCAGGGATTGGGGAGCCTGATGGGCTGCCATCTATGTGGTCACACAGAGTCGGACACGACTGAAGTGACTTAGCAAGCAAGCAAGAAAAGACTGAGTGCCAGGAGTCAGTGTGGTCTCACAGGAGTTAAAGAAGAGCATCACAGCTGCTGAAGGGCCACCGAAAGATATTGGACCAGATCTGTAGAGGAGAGAACGGGGGCCTGTGCGTGTCTTTGTGTAATTAGCGGGCAAAGACAAATCTAGCCACAATCTCAAATGTATATGCTTAATTTCCAAATAGATGTGAATATGTTTTTCAACTTAGCTCTATGTATATCAAACCAAGATTTACCACTATCATCTTGTTCTTTCTCCGAAAATGAAATTCTATTAGTCCAACAGGGGAAAATGGGAAAATGTTTAAATGTTACTCAGTTTTTAAAAGTGGGTGTTCTAGCAAATGAAGCAACTGACAAAGAATTAATCTCAAAAATATACAAGCAACTCCTGCAGCTTAATTCCAGAAAAATAAACTACCCAATCAAAAAATGGTCCAAAGAACTAAACAGACATTTCTCCAAAGAAGGCATACAGATGGCTAACAAACACATGAAAAGATGCTCAACACCACTCATTATCAGAGAAATGCAAATCAAAACCACAGTGAGGTACCATCTCATGCCAGTCAGAATGGCTGTGATCCAAAAGTCTACAAGCAATAAATGCTGGAGAGGATGTGGAGAAAAGGGAACCCTCTTACACTGTTGGTGGGAATGCAAACTAGTACAGCCACTATGGAGAACAGTGTGGAGATTCCTTAAAAAACTGGAACTAGAACTGCCATATGACCCAGCAATCCCTCTGCTGGGCATACACACCAAGGAAACCAGAATTGAAAGAGACACGTGTACCCCAGTGTTCATCACAGCACTGTTTATAATAGCCAGGACATGGAAGCAACCTAGATGTCCATCAGCAGACGAATGGATAAGAAAGCTGTGGTACATATACACAATGGAGTATTACTCAGCCATTAAAAAGAATACATTTGGATCAGTTCTAATGAGGTGGATGAAACTGGAGTCTATTATACAGAGTGAAGTAAGCCAGAAAGAAAAATACCAATACAGGATACTAAAGCATATATATGGAATTTAGAAAGATGGTAACGATAACCCTATTTGCGAGACAGCAAAAGAGACACAGGTGTATTGAACAGTCTTTTGGACACTCTGGGAGAAGGCAAGGGTGGGATGATTTGAGAGAATAGCATTGAAACATGTATATTATCATATGTGAAACAGACCACCAGTCCAGGTTCATTGCATGAGACAGGGTGCTCGGGGCTGGTGCATTGGGATGACCCTGAGGGATGGGATAGGGTGGGAGAGGGGCTCAGGATGGAAAAAAAAAAAAAAGTGGGTGTTCTGATGAATAGCCTAAGAACAAAGAGATCTAAGCCTTTATGGGTCAGTATCTAGGTGATTTCTCCTAAACTTCATGCCTTCAACCTAGTTACCAAAGGGCTGGTGATCCAAACTATAGAGCCCAGAAGTAGCTGTGTGTATAACATTCTCAGGGACATGGAGTATTTGGGGGATACCTCAGTGTTAAGCCAGAGCTTTTATATAATCATTGAAAACAGCTCCAGACTGAGTGACCTCGCTAAGATAAGAAGTCTACTTTGTGGAGTCTACATCTTCAATCTGTGATTTCTTTAGAAAATGGCAGAAATAGCTATGGTAGTTTTCTGAAAATTTAGACAGCAAAATGATTCTGTGAAACATTTTCAAAGGGAAGATTGAATCTACTTTGCCAGGGAATCTTGGCGTGCATTAGTCAAAATGAGAGCAATGTATAATTTCTTCAATACTCAGTAAATACCCCTAAAATGATCCTACAATTCATGTAACTAAAATGATAGAGAGAAAGCAAGTTATTTGTTCCCAAGTAAATGTTATTTCTGTTACTTAAATAGCTCTTCCTGCCACTCATCCCCATTCTATAGGAGTTGTGCCGTAGTTTAAACATTTGGCCTTTGTCCCTACTGACTGGCTCTGGAGGTTGCAGTGCAGTGGGGCATTGTTTGCTAGTGACCAGATCCTTCCTTTTCAAGGGCTGTTACTGTCATTCAGTTGCTAAGTCGTGTCTGACTCTTTGCGACCCCCTGGACTGTAGCACGCCAAGCTCATCTGAGTTCCACTGTCTCCCAGAATTTGCTCGCACTCATGTCCATCGAGTTGGTGATGCCATCCAACCATCTCATCCTCTGTTGTCCCCTTCTCCTCCTGCCTTCAATCTTTTTCGGCATCAGGGTCTTTTCCAATGAGTCGACTCTTCACATCAGGTGGCCAGAGTGTTGGAGCTTCAGTTTTCCATCAGTCCTTCCAATGAATATACGAAGTTGAGTTCCTTTAGGATTGGCTGGTTTGATCTCCTTGCAGTCCAAAGGACTCTCAAGAGTCTTCTCCAGCACCACAGTTCGAAAGCATCAATTCTTTGGCACTCAGCCTTCTTTGTGGTCCAACTCTTCAAGGTCAGTGGTTTGCAAATAGCTATCTCAGCAGCAAGCTTGTCCTGCCAAACTTTAATAGGTAACGAGTGAAATTGGAGCTTCTCTGATGAAGGTGGAGGAGGGCAAAACTGAGAGATTAGATTAGGACTGCTACAGTAGAACACATCTTGAGAATCCTTGCCTTAGTGGTTACAATGTGCCCTTCAGAGATAGCCCAGGGGTTCTTGGTGACTCTTCATCCCACTCCTTCCTACTCCAAATATGCTCTGAGGTTGGAGTCGCCACAGCTCAGAAATATGAGTAGAAGGTTGTATTTATTCATCAAGGCTCAGTCAGGAAAACAGAAGTCATTATTTAGGGATTTCAGGCAAGAGGGAATTTAACACAAGGAATTCAGTGTTTTGAAGGTTGCTAAGAAGGCTTAGTTGGAAGGAAGCAAAGAGCAAGGAGAACTAGCAGGTGGCGAGTGGGGAAATGAGATACAGGAACCATGCCAGTGGTTCCACCTGCCCGCAGCAGGGAGGCGGCTGTTGCGGGAGCAGTTCTGGATGCTACTACGAGCCTCTTATTTGCCATCTGCCTGAACTTCTTTGTCCCACTGCAAGGGGGGAAGGATGCCCTCCCTTTCCTTTTACCTTCCACCTCTTTGGGGAGTGCCCCTCACCAGCAGAATCTAAACTCCAAACCCTGCTGGCTGGGAGTTAGAAAATGTCATTCCTGTGCTTCCAGGAAACGGACTGGGGATGATGTCACGATGCCAACAGACAAGGGCACTGGGCATTTTCCCCCCTCACTTTCTACAGTAAATTTAATCCCAGGTGATATCAAACGGAACACAGTCCTAGGAAAGCAAATAACATAGCCAGTCCCCCATGGTGGTGAATAGAAAAACCATCTTTCCAAAATAAGCCCGATTCAGCCGTGTCAGCCTTAATAGAAGATCCGACTTGTCATTGTCTTTATGTGCGTACTGAAATAATTTATAATGCAATTTCAGTCTCTTCAAGTGAAATCACAGTTCCTATCATTTCAGGTCAAAATTTCAGAGTCTCTATGGGTTCATCATCATTGCTCCCTCACCTGTACCACAGGGATGCACACTCAGGTGTATTTCTTCTGTCTCCTCATAATGCCTTTGGCAGAAGGGGAAATAAACTGTAACCATGAAATAAATGCTGATTCAAAATATAAATATGACCTTTCAGACCCAGTTGAGTAAGGCAGACCTGATCGCTCAAAAACATAGTTTCAAAGCTTTGTTGAACATCCATTTGAAGTCCTAAGATACCACCCAAGTTCACTTGGCTATAGAATCAGGCACTGGGGACATACTGTCTTGAAAAGAGAGATCCCTGTCACTTCCCCTTTAAAATAGTTGCAACTCTGGGGAAAATCATTCTCCCCCTTTTTGTGGGTAAAAAGATCAAATTTAAGCCTGCCACCCTGAATCCCTTTTTCCTCCTGCATGTCTCCACTGATTTGAACTTTCGAGAATTCTGCTGTGTTCTCAGACCTTGGCAGTTTCTTATTTGAAGGTCAAAAAGTCATGAGCTTATGCAGTTTGAATGTCTTACTATCTCGATATGTTGTTTCCTTTGTGTCCCTTAGCCACAGGAACAACTAAGCCTATAGCTGTCTAGTTTTTGCAAGGGTGTCCCTGGTGGCTCAGATGGTAAGGAATCTGCCTGCAATGCAGGAAGACCCGGGTTCAATCCCTGGGTCGGGAAGATCCCCCCGAGAAGGGATTGGCTACCCACTCCAGTATTCTTGCCTGGAGAATTCCGTGGACAGAGGAGCCTGGCAGGCTGCAGTCCATGGGGTTGCAAAGAGTTGGACACTGCTGAGCAACTAACACTGGAGAAGGCAATGGCACCCCACTCCAGTACTCTTGCCTGGAAAATCCCATGGACGGAGGAGCCTGGTAGGCTGCAGTCCATGGGGTCGCTAAGAGTTGGACATGACTGAGCGACTTCACTTTCACTTTTCTCTTTCATGCATTGGAGAAGGAAATGGCAACCCACTCCAGTGCTCTTGCCTGGAGAATCCCAGGAACAGCGGAACCTGGTGGGCTGCCGTCTATGGGGTTGCACAGAATCGGACACGACTGAAGCAACTTAGCAGAGCAACTAACACATACTTGATCTTGATGAGTGAAGATATGAGTCTAGGAATTTCACTCTTTGGGGGTTCCTTCTTGAAGGTCCAACAATAATCACTTAGATTTACTGAGCACTTACTATATACTGAACATTGTTACGAAAGTTTTATGTGTTTTATATCATTGAATCCTTACAATGTCCTTTGGAGGCTGAAACAGTAACTGCACTGATTGTAAGTTTTCACAGTTTGCCCAAGGTTATTCAGCTGAATTGAGTCAGGTGATTGAGTCAGAATTTAACCACTACTTACTGAGGCTAAACATAGGTAGTCAATCCCAAAGAAATGTAAGAGATGTTGTGGTAGCTGGAAAAATCAAGTTTATAATGAATATGAGAACCATATTCTTTTACTTAGTAAAATAAAATTATTTAGAGTTTCAGACGGTATCCTGAAATTACATGACCACCTGATAAATGATTACTTCTCTGTATAGCTTATCCTTAATGGGCATAAAAACAGATTATTATTTTGGTTTTTAGAAAGTTGATTCTGGAAGCATCTCCTTGAACTGTTAATTATCCTAGGGATTATGTGGCGAGACTGGAATGGATGTGTGAACGGGACTCATGTGTTACTAATGCGTAATGACTGAAATATGGCTGTGTATTATGAACCTTCACAAGGCATTAGTCAGTAGGTCCATGGCATCCATTCATCATCTTAGCCTGCACAGGGAGTATCTGACACAAGAGAAATTAGAGGGGAGCTACTGAACCGTTATCTTTACCCCATCCTAGGGAAGTGGCCACACTTATCCTCACAGAGTAGCAATAGTCTTAGCAAGATTTACACCTGCCATCCCTGCACTGTGTGTTAGCGAGGTGCTTCTCTCTCTATTTCTTGCTTCCAGCCTCCTTCCTAGGGAGCTGTCATCAGCTGCGCAGCTAGCCTTGGTGACTGTGTGCTTGGTGGCTGAGTCGGCTGTGTCTTGCAGTTAAGTCAGTTGTCCATGTGTTTTCCACATAGCAATAGGATCAGAGTGACCAGTGCTTATAATTTTACCTATTTGCTCCACAATGACAGTAGCCCATCCGATTTTGGCATTAAATGTATCAGTTCAGTTCAGTTCAGTCCAGTCACTCAGTCGTATCCGACTCTGCCACCCCATGGACTGCAGCACACCAGGCTTCCCTGTCCATCACCAGCTCCCTGAGCTTACTCAAACTCATGTCCATTGAGTCGGTGATGCCATCCAACCATCTCATTCTCTGCCGTCCCCCTCTCCTCCTGCCTTCAATCTTTCCCAGCATCAGGGTCTTTTCAAATGAGTCAGTTCTTTGCATCAGGTGGCCAAAGTACTGGAGTTTATTAAATGTATAAAGCTAGTAGAATTGTTCCTTTACCTGAAGCTATAGATAAAGGAGAAGGATACTGAGTTTTTGTCATTTTTTTCATTCAGCACATCTTTATTGAATATATAATAATAGTGGTATTAGTAATTGATTTGCTTCCCTGGTGGCTCAAACAGTAAAGAATCTGCCTGCAATGCAGGAGATGTGGGTTCAGTCCCTCGGTCAGAAAGATCCCCTGGAGAAGGGAATGGCAATGCACACCAGTATTCTTGCCTGGAGGATTCCATGGACAGAGGAGCCTGGCGGGCTATAGGCTATGGGTCACAAAGAGTCAGACACAACTGAGTGACTAACGTACACAATAGGAATCGCCACATATTAAGGACTATTCTTAATATATAAACTATTTTAAGTGCTTATGTATTTTCTCATTTAATATTAAGAATCCCATGAGGAAGGTATGAGGATTCTCTTTTACAAATAGAGAATCTGATATGGAGAAGTTCACCCAAATGGTATACAAGAATTTGAACTCAGGTCTGTCTGTCTCCAAAGGGTACTGTCTTGTTCATTGAACTCGATACTTGATGGCTGATTCCAGAAGCTACATTATATGCTGGGTCTGCAAAGATAAAAGTGAGATTGTACTTGCTGTCCATCAGAAGGTGATGAGTATTTTTAAGCTTGGCCCAAATTTTTGAATGGTGTAGCTGCCTGAACAGTAAACTTGTGGGAAAAAAAAAAAAAAAGACAAGAAAAAATTAAAAAGAAGAGAAACTACATATGGGACTTTCTAGTTCTATATTTGTGGAACATTTTTTTGTTTTGTTTTTTTGCTGTCATATTGGGATCTAAGCTATATTTCTCTTTGGTTCAGTTTCACCATTTGTAAATGGACCTTATGTTTCTAATTTAGCCAGTGAATAAGCCATCCCCTGAGGCTCTTTGGAAGATTTACAAATGCAAAGCTGGAGGGATCCTGTTTGAACACATGGATAAACGTTATCTCTTTGCCATAAAATATTTTTGCCTCTATAATTCTGTTAAAACTTAAAACTGTGTTGTTTTTTTCACCTACACTCTCTTGTTAAGTAGTCACTAACATTTTAAGATGGTCTATGATGCAGGGATTTACAAGAATACAGAAGGCTTACAAAGTCCATGGAAATCTAAGATAGCTCCACAATAGTGCCTTTTTCAACAGAAGAACAGGAGCTGTTCATTAACTCTTCTCCCCACTTTCTCTTTCCTTTCTGACAGGACCTGAATGAGCCAAACCACACTCCTTTTTAGTAGATGATTAGGTTTTTTACCAAGCCTGGGGGAAGATTATTTGGAATGAAAGAAAAGTCGATCTTAGTGTTTCCCCCTCAGGACTGAAAGAGACTGAGATCTGTTTTGTCACTGTCCCAGTGTGTAAAGACGATGTGTGTGTGCTGTTTGCCCTGCATGGACATAGGAGCCTAATGCTCCGTGTAACGAAGGACCAAGGCTTGTTCAGGCTTGTGACCGTCGAGCACTGTGTCATGAGAAGCCGGATGTGATTTTCCTGCTGTGGAACCAGGCGGCGTGTAGTGTAAACCGCTGGCTCAGAATCGGCCTCTTCTCCTGTGGTAGCCCAAGGAAACAGCTCTTTTTTTTGAACCTTGGTTCTTATTTTTGATTTGTTCTTCACAATGGGTCTTACACCAGTCTCCTTTCTTTTCCCTATATAGGTCAGTATTTGGCATAATTTTGCAATTTCAAACACTCATAGGCTTTCCAGAGCTTCAATTTCTTACCCTGAAAGAGAATAACGTCACAGGCCAATGAACTGTTTGGAAGACATTAGGTTAATGTCATTGTGCAGATGTTAATATAATGGGAAAAAAAGTTTATGAAATTCTTTGGTCCTTCACTTGAAGATTAAATTCAATAGGCATTATTGCTGAATGTAAAGAAGAGCTATAGGCTCTGAGAGATGCCAGGATAAATAAGTTATTGCCTCTGTTGTCATAGATCTCACAATCCACTAGGCATTCTGTAGGCAAATGCAGCCCGAGATGGAAGTGTCGAGGCTGGAAGGAGGACGCCAAGAGTTACTGGAGCTCAGAGGGTGATCCCTAGCTCCGCCGCAGGCCCTGTGTCAGGGACCACATTCCCCATTTGATCCTCACAGCAACTCTCCAAGCTGAAGAGATGAGGAAAACAAGGTTTAGGATTGTTGAGAAATGTCTTCTAGAGGTGATAAAAAGTGAAAGAATAAATTTTACTCCTTTTGGAAGCAGTAGAAAAGAGTTTGTTTTCACTGAGATAAAAGTACTGTTGAGCATCATCCTTAAAATTAAATGCGTGGTGTTGTTTTTTTTTTTAATTAAAATATAGTCAGTCTACAATGTTGTGTTAGTTTCTGGTGTGCGGCAGACTGTTTCAGTCATACATACATACACGTGCGTGTGTATGTGTGTGAGTATATTCTTTTTCAGATTCTTTTCCATTATAGTTGATTATAAGATACTGACTATGTTCCCTGTGCTATACAACAGGACGTATTGACCTATTTTATATAGAATAGTGTGTATCTATTAATCCCAGATTCCTAACTCATCCCTGCCCCCATTTCCCCTTTGGTAACCATAAGTTTGTTTTCCGTGTCTGTGAGTCTCTTTCTGTTTCATAAATGAGTTCATTTGTGTAATATTTTCAGATCCCACATACAGGTGATGTCATATCTGTCTTTGAGTCACTTCACCTAGAATGAAAATCTCTAGGTCCATCCAAGTCGTTGCTAATGGCAAAAGTACAGGTTCTTATAAATCTGGTCCTTGGGTTCTTTTGGTTTGGGTTTTGGTTTGGTTTGAGTTTTGCCTTATCATAATAGGTTCCCAAAGAAGTGTTATTGAACATCTGGGACGTTGGGTTGGCAGTGAGTGGGACAGGCATATTTTTTCAGCCCCAAAGAGTTACTGTCTATAGTTAGGGGACTGTACAGCATTTCAGAGGAGAGAGAGGGAAGTGAGAGGGAGAGTGTCCAAAAAACACTAAGAATTTATGTTGCCCACTGTCTTATGATTAATAGTGAGAAAAGATGTAACACAGGATCATTAAATAGCAAACAGTACCACGACTGAAATTATTTGCAGGGCAGCAATGGAGACATGGACATAGAGAACAGACTTACGGACACAGCAGCAAGGGAAGGAATCAGAGGGGGGCTGTATGGAAAGAGTAATGTGGGAGCCTACATTGCAATATGTAAAATAGATAGCCAATGGGAATTTGCTGTATGACGCAGGAAACTCACATCAGGGCTCTGTAACCACCTAGAAGGGTCGGATGGGGAGGGAGGTTCAAGAGGGAGGGGACATATGTATACTTGGGCTTCCCTGGTAGCTCAATCAGTAAAGAAACTGCCGGCGGTGCAGGAGACCCGGTTCAATCCCTTGGTCAGGAAGATGCCCTGGAGAAGGAAATGGCAACCCACTCCAGTATTCTTGCCTGGAGAACCCCATGGACAGGGGAGCCTGGCGGGCTACAGTCCATGGTGTCACAAGAGTTGGACATGACTTAGAGACTAAACCACCAACCACCACCACCATGGCTGACTCATGTTGATGTTTGGCAGAAACCAACACAATTCTGTAAAGCAATTATCCGTCAATTAAATAAAAATTTTAAAAGTAAAAAAAAAAGCAGTACCACAGAAAAGAAAGTAGGTCCCTGCCTCCTGTACTCCCTGGAAGCATTCTTTTGATCATGAACTTATTATCAATTAGGAGGTTACACCCAGAAAAACAAATATAAGTAAAACACCTTCCCCTCATCCTGCACGTCCCCCATTCTTAAGTTCTTTTTCCTTCCTGATAATGAATTTTTTCACTTTTCCCCGTTCCAGTTTTAAAAAGTCTCTTTATTTGCCCTTCTTCCCCCAAAAGGGTAGACAAAAGAGAGCTCCCTTCCAGAAGCAGCAGTGAAAAGGCTTAGCATTTTTTTTGCATGGCTGTGAGATACAAAAGGATTCCTTGGTTGAGTGTGATGTCTCATAGAGCAGGCTGTATTTCCAAAGCGGGTTATACACATATGTATACGTGTGCATACAGAGTCTGATCTGACTAATACACAAAGTGTCCCTGTACTTCGCAATCATAATTGTTTTTGGGTCAAGGAGCAGTTTGCATCAGCTTATTTTGCTTTTCAGTGTCAATTGACTTTGCTAGTTTAAACCCCAAATTTCTAAAGGTATCAGGGCTGAAAGAGGTAGTTGTTGTTTCGGGACAGGAGAACCATTGCTTTAGGAAGTAAAACAGAGAGAGCCTAGCAAACATGTTTCTTAGATAAGGCCCATTCTTACATCGAAAAGAACTTAAAACTTGAGTTGTTAGAGGATGGGGGAAAGTGACTGTATGACTTAATAATAGGGGTTAAAGCTCGGACTATTGACAAAGAGAAGCTAGGTATTAAAATAGGTTTCAAGAAAGAGAAAGAATGTTCAAAAGTGTCACCATGAAATGTTAGCTTGGAGTAACTGACTTGGTTAAGGAGGAAGGACATCCCTATGCTAAGAAAATACAACATAGATGCTAATAAGACAGTAGACCCTTTAGCATATGAAGATCATCTGTCCATCCCAAAAGCCTGTAGATTTCATAAATAGGGAAGCAATATATTTAAGAATACTTTAAAAGTTCCTACTGTGTACAGAGCACTGGGGTGGAGGAAGGTTAGCATGCATGTGTTGCAAATAATTTAAGGGAATGAAAAATAGGGATAGTGATATAGAGACATTAAGAAAGCTGAGGATAGAGCTCGCTGGCATTAGAAGTTCAACTTGGACCTGGGGTATTATAGTGTAAGACATTTTTAAATCCTACTGTAGCACTGGGCTTGACAGTAGTATTAGTATATCCCACAGGTATTTAAGGAGAAAAAAATAGGTTAGATGGGGGTCTCCTGTTGCAGCCCCTGTTAACTCTGTAAGTCCCAGGAGTTCTTAATGTCACAGGCTGATCAGCATCCTTAATTTTATTTTTTTACAGTGTGTGCCAGATGACAGCATCTCAAAATTATTTACAAAATCTAATAATACGTTGCACCAGGAGTTAGGAAGGTCCTATTACAATTTTCTAAATAGGAAAACTGAAGATTGAAAATTAAATAATTTTATTCCATGTTCAAGCAGAGATCATTTTGTGGTATCTGTACAAATAGAAAGAGGGGTCAGAAATAACAATTATGCCAAAATTTGATATTCTAAACTGTTTTCCAGTGAGACATCTCATGAGATCATTTTTCATCGTCTTTTTCTGTCTTCTAAAAAGTTTGAATTCACAGTTAACCTTCCTTTTCCTGCTGTAACCATCTTCCCCTGTTCAATTTATCACTTTCATGACAGCTGATACTAGTCTAAGCTAATATGGTAACAATTTGAGATTATATTGCAGATGCACAAGGACATGCTCACATGAGACAATTAAAGAAGTCACAGTAAGTTGCCATTGAAAGTGTAGCAGCTGCATCCTTGAAAACAGATGCTCTTCTGGGTCTGAATGAGTTCAATTTTGACTAATTTTAAGACCTAAACAGATTTCAGTCTGGTTAATATTAGGATGTGGAACCACTTGAGACATCCTAATGCCCTAGACTGATTGCTTCTCCATGACAGTTAGTGTATGTCTTTCCTTGAGAGATGCTGAGTATTTGATATGCTAGGGATTGTATGTCCATAGGAAATATAGACCCTCAAGTCCCGGCTGTAGGAAGGTGGACTCATGAAATCAAGGTGACTTCTGAAGGCAATGCAGTTTTTTTGTTGTTGTTGTTGTTTTAAAGTGCTTTGACTGTAGGGATTGACCAGAATTGGTTTATACTATACATATGCAAGATTCCTTGACAGCCCAGGAAACTAGCTATAATAAATGACTTCCCTGTCTTTACCTTGTCCCTTGGATACACTCAAGAAACTAAAGTGAAAGTTAGTTGTAAATGCCAAGTCATTTCATCTCCTGCCTGATCTTTATCAATCTGTTATTATGTGAATTATTTGTCATGTTATATTGGTCAATTAAAACATTTGTTCTGTTTGAAAAATCAGGAACTGAGCTCCTGTAAATGCCTCTTATTATTTTGCTGGCCCTGAAAATAGGGGCATGTGTGTATAAAATCCCTTACTGGAAGGAGTTAATGATCTGGTAGGCATACATACTGATATACAGATGATAAGCAGCATATGATAGCTAATAGAACTGTGTGAAAAACATAAGCAGAGGAACCAGTGACCCTGCCAGGAATGATAAATATTTCAGAAAGAGGAATAAGAGCCATCAAAGATACAGAATCATTAACCACCCTGATATGTTTAGGGAATTTGCTTTAAAAGGCTAGCAAGTCAGAGGGCCAGAGCTGGGGAAGGGAGACGTTTGAGAGAAAGGAGAAAGTGGTGAAAGATGGAGAAAAACTGAAGTGTTGGGCAGAAAACAAAAATCATGGAAAGCCTTTCTAAGAAGCTTCATCATATAAGCAATGGGAAACGCTGATGTCTTTACAAGTAATTCTTAATAACATAGTCAAATTTTGTATCTTAGAGAAATAAGTCCATTGATCTAACTCGTATTTAATTAGTTATATATGGAGTAATGATGTAAAGTAGAGCCAGGCATGAGGCAAAGACATCAGTCAGGAGACTGTTACAGTAATCCAGGGAAGAGATGAAGGCTTCGGCAAGGAAGTGAGCAGATATATAAAAAGGACAATATATTAGGGAAACATTTAGGGAATAAAGTTGGCAGAAATTAATCTTTGCTGAGGAGAGTGAGGGAAAGGAGACATTCAAAGATTACTCTCATGTTTGCAGCTGAAATTCCTAGATTTATATACCACTGATAGAAAAGGAATTCAGGATAAAGAGCAGATGCTGAAGAGTTTAGTTTGAACATACTGCATTTGAGAGGCTTGTGGGATCTACAGATAAAGATAGCTTGGTAACAGTTGATCAAATAAAGTTTAGGAGTCAGCAGTTCCTAGATCTTCCAGACCCAGGGATCAAATCCGCATCTCTTAACATCTCCTACATTGGCAGATGGATTCTTTACCACTAGCACCATCTTGGAGGCCCTGCTGCTGCTGCTGCTGCTGCTAAGTTGCTTCAGTCGTGTCCAACTCTGTGCGACCCCATAGACAGCAGCCCACCAGGCTCCCCCGTCCCTGGGATTCTCCAGGCAAGAACACTGGAGTGGGTTGCCATTTCCTTCTCCAATGCATGAAAGTGAAAAGTGAAAGTGAAGTTGCTCAGTCGTGTCCGACCCTCAGTGACCCCATAGCCTGCAGCCTACCAGGCTCCTCCATCCATGGGATTTTCAAGGCAAGAGTACTGGAGTGGGGTGCCATTGCCTTCTCCCCTTGGAAGCCCTAGATAATAGCGAAAACCATGAAAATTGATGCACTCACTCAAAGAGAATCATACAGAATGACAAGCAAGGGAGACCAGTAGAGAAAAAAATCCCTGGGGACCCCAGCATTTATGGGTGTGCTAAAGAGAATCCAGTGAAGGAAATTATTAAGGTAATGGCAGAGAGGTGAAAGGACAGCCAGAGAATTTTGGTGCCATCCTAGCCAAAAGAAAACAGAATTCAAGAAGGAAGTGGCCAGTCCTATGGAATATAGCAGAGAGCCTTTCTGTGGGTAGCACTGAATAGCACCTAGTGGATTTGGCAATTAGGATACCATAGGCAACTATTATCAGAATAATTACCTAATAAAGATGTGAAGGCAGAAGTCAAATCATGGCACATGGAAGAGTTAATAGAAGACATGACTATGGAGAAAGCAAATGTTGATAGTTCTTTTGAGATGTCAGTAAGAATCTGAGGTCCTCAAGAGAGGAGTTAACAGTCAGAAGGACAAAAGGCCTGGGGAGAGCAGCGTGAATTTGGGAAAGGTGTCTAGAAAGGGAAAGGAGATGGCCAAGCACTACTGAAAGATTGCCAGGTGATAATGAAGACTTTCGGGGGTGTAAAATCCAGAAAATTCTAGTGGCAGCCATCTGTACTTTGTTTGGTTTTCCTGTCAAAAAAAAATGTGTCATGGAATTAGCCTAGAGTTAGTTAAGAATCAGCCGAGAGGGTCATTGGCCAGACAGTGGCAAATGGCCACCACCAGCCACAAGCAAGACTGGGAATGAAGACATTCAGCTTCTCAGAGTCTACTGAGGAACGAGCAAGAGAGAACTGGCAACATCTGTTCATTCACCTAGCAAGCAGTAGCTCTCCCAAAGACCAAGGTTTAGCTTCCTCATATAAACCGATCAATTTAGTACAGAAAGCCACAGTCATGTAGCCACAAATGCTTAGGAATCTCAAAGATGCCTGCTTTTATGCAATGGTTGTAAGAGGAACAAGGATGTTTTAAATGATCTGATGTATTAGAAAAACAGCTCAAAGTGCATATCTTAATAAAATTGTTGTTGTTGTTCAGTCACTCAGTCCTGTCCTACACTTTGTGACCCCATGGACTGCAGCATGCCAGGCTTCCCTGTCCTTCACCATCTCCTGGAGCTTGCTCAAACTCATGTCCATTGAGTCAGTGATGCCAGCCAACTATTTGGTCCTCTGTCATCCCCTTCTCCTCTGCCTTCAAACTTTCCCAGCATCAGAGTCTTTTCCAATGAGTTGGTTCTTTACATCAAGTGGCCAAAGTATTGCAGCTTAGGCCTCAGCACATCAGTCCTTCCAATGAATATTCAGGATTGATTTCCTTTAGGATGGACTGGTTTGATCTCCTTGCAGTCCAAGGGATTTCAACAGTCTTCTCCAACTCCACAGTTGGAAAGTATCTATTCTTCGACACTCAGCCTTCTTTATGGTCCACCTCTCACATCCATACATGACTACTGGAAAAACCATAGCTTTGACTAGATATGGACCTTTGTCAGCAAAGTAATGTCTCTGCTTTTTATTACACTGTCTAGGTTGGTCATAGCTTTTCTTCCAAGAAGCAAGCGTCTTTTAATTTCATGACTGCAGTCACCATCTGCAGTGATTTTGGAGCCCAAGAAAATAAAGTCTATCAATGTTTCCATTGTTTTCCCCATCTATTTGCCATGAAGTGATGGGACTTGATGCCATGATCTTGGTTTTCTGAATGTTGAGTTTTCAGCATTGACCTCTTTGACCTTCATCAACAGGCTCTTTAGTTCCTCTTCACTTTCTGCCATAAGGGTGGTGTCATCTGCATATCTGAGGTTATTGATATTTCTCCCAGGAATCTTGATTCCAGCTTGTGATTCATCCAGCCTCCCATTTCTCATGATGTACTCTGCGTATAAGTTAAATAAGCAGGGTGACAATATACAGCCTTGATGTACTCCTTTCCCAGTTTGGAACCAGCCCGTTGTTCTGTGTATGGTTCTAACTGTTGCTTCTTGATCTGCATACAGGTTTCTGAAGAGGCAGGTTAGGTAGTCTGGTATTCCCATCTCTTTCAGAATTTTCCAGTTTGTTGTGAACCACACAGTGAAAGATTTGAGCGCAGTCAATGAAGCAGAAGTAGGTGTTTCTTTGGAATTCTCTTGCTTTTTCAGTGATCCAGTCGATGTTGGAAATTTGTTCTCTGGTTCCTCTGCCTTTTCTAAATCCAGCTCATACATCTGGAAGTTCTCAGTTCATGTGCTGTTTTAGCCTAGCTTGGAGGATTTTGAGCATTTCTTTGCTGACTTGTGAAATGAGTGCAATTGTGTGGTAGTTTGAACATTCTTTGGCACTGCCATTCTTTGGGATTAGAATGAAAACTCACCTTTTCCAGTCCTGTGGCCACTGCTGAGTTTTCCAAATTTCCTGGCATATTTAGTGTAGTACTTTAACAGCATCATCTTTTAGGATATCTTAATAAAATAATCAAGTATGGATATTGTTGAAGGCCAATATATGTGGACTCTGTCAATGAGAAGAGTAATCCCCAACATAAATATACAGACGTGAGCCTCTAAAGGTGTACATGCATGTGTGTGTGTGTGTGTGTGTGTGTGTGTGTGTGCATGCGTCAAGTAATCTCTATCTTGACTGTAATCTCCCAAGGAGATTCTGTCAGCTTTGCTTTTTTTGGTAGATTTCCATTTGACAGTTAAGAGGTAGTTAATTGTTTCATGTTTTCTTTTCCATCCTCAGCATCTCTTTGCTCAATATATTCCTTTTTGTTAAAAAAACTTCATATGTTTGAGTGAGCTGAATTCTCAAACCAGCTTTTCAGTGGAGCCCTGGGCATCATTTTTCATGTTGCTTTACTAGAATGTTATTTTTGCTGTAGATTACAGTTTAGCAAAATATAAAGTGTGCTGCTGTTATAAACTACTTCTACCTCATTCATTGCAAGTTTTACCAAGACTGCTTATCTGGCTGTTAACTTACTATACTTGGATTTTTTTTTTTTTTTTAACATTTGTAGAGTTTGAAAGTAGTCAACTACTACACATGATGAAATTACATATTTCTGTAAGAAGAAAGGGAGATTTTTTACCTTGGTGAAATTTGTCCAAAATGCCTTTTGTAGGTTGGGCGATTAGTATAGCCTTGGACCTTAGACTTTGAACAGGGATTCCTAGGTGGTGCAATTGGTAAAGAATCCACCTGCCAATTCAGGAGACACAGAGATCCTGGTTCGATCCCTGAGTCAGGAAGATCCCCTGGAGTAGGAAATGGCAATGCACTCCAGTATTTTTGCCTGAAAAATCCCATGGACAGCAGAGCCTGGTGGGCTATAATCCATGGAGTTGCAGCATTAGACACAGCTGAGCACACACACGTGTGTGTGTTTAGACTATGAGCCCAATTTCCTTAGGGTCTGATTTCCTCCTTTTTTTTTTAATTTTTTTAATTGATATATGCTTTGCTTTTCCTGGCACAGTGTCACACAACAGAGGGATTTAAGGATTCAAAAGCCCTAATTGCCTTGAAATATTAGAACACTGTTGCTTATAGTTGTTTTTACCCAATCTACCAAAAGAAAACGTTATGAAGACAGTGATCTTACCTTGTATCAAACAACTTGAAAGACGATACCATTAGAGAGGAAAAGCAGTGTCTACTTCCAGTCCTGCAGACCAAGTCAGTGCACATCTCAGATAATGCCAACGCTGGTAATAATTTTAAATCTCCAAAACTGTATTTCCTTCCTCCTTACACATCTGTTCCCTTAAACAGAATTCTTTTTTTGTGTGTTTTCCATATTTTAACTTATTGAAATCTGCCTCCACAAAGGAGAACTTAGCCTTTTAAGTCTTGACTGTCTCTCTGGGCTCGTCTCCATGCTTGGCTGAGTCTAGGAGCAGATGCAGCACTCAAGCGCACAACTGCAGGTACGCCTTCCACGACAGGTGTTGACGCCCTGCTCCGAAAGGCAGACACCTTCCAAGTTAGTCAGCGTGCCTCGCCAAATCCCGTGTCCCTTAAGGCCAGGGAGCTCTTCTTCCAAACGTTTCATCCTCTGAGGAAGAGAGTTTTCACATGGAAAAACAGAAGATACTGATCAATGGAAATTGAACCTCAAGGTGGATGCCTTTATCTTTTAAGTACCTTGTTGCCATAATTAAGCTTAGAACTCTTAGTCTGGGGAAACCACATGCTAAAGGATAATTCTTAATATTAAAATTAATATTGCTTGTGTTTATTATTTATATTGAGTAAGTTTTCTGTGCTATTGTCCTAAGTATTAATATTTAATCTACATTAACCCATTCAATACTCCCAACAACTGGAAACTATTCAAAGTTCCCAACAACATTCTGTAGGTACAGATGCCCCTTTTACAGAAGAAACTGAGGGGGACAGAATTTAAGTCCTTAGCTCTTGGTCACAGTAAGTAAGTAAGTAACAGAAACTGGACTCAAGGCCAGCTTTTGAGGCTCTAGAGAACTCAAAGAACTTTTGAATGAAATTGCCAAATTATTATTGGTGACGTTTGAGAAACTGTGGGGAACTGTTTACACGACAGAAGTCTAGACATAAGGAAATAACAGCTCACATTTTTGTTTAGTATTTTGCTGGTGAAAAATACCAAATGCTGTTAAATGTTTTATCAGTTACTTGGGAGAGTGAGAGAAGTTAGGTTTATCAAATTTTCCAAAAAGACCTTTTTATGAATTTTAGCTGATGTAAGTAGGCTCGATATGAGTTAAAGGAAAATGCAGCACACTACTTCTGGCCCCCCACCCTAGGAGATTTTAGGCTTCACACAAGGAGCATGGCTTCTAGAACTTGAGAGTTGATCATTCTCTCTAGACAGGTCAGACCACTCTGTAGTATTTATTATGTTTGGTTCTGAGTCCCACATTTCAAGGGAAATAGACAATTGGAATGTTTTTGTTGGTGAACTATGAGAATTATAAAATGGCTCAGTTGTATTATTTGAAGAATAGTTGAAAATCTGGGAATATTTAGCCCAAAAAAGAGAAGAGCTCAAGGAAGACAGAAGAAAGATTTTTAGTATTTGAAATACTGACACTTGTAAGAATGATTGTTAAGTTGGTAGAACCAGAGCCCATGATTAGAAGTCAATGACAACAGATACAGATTGACATAAGATGGTCATGTCTTTCTTAGATGGAATAGGTTGTCACAAAAGGTATTGAGTTTCCTTTCACAAGGGCTTCCCAGGTGGCACAGGGTAAAGAATCTGTCTGCCAGCACAGAAGATTCAGGAGAAGCATCTTGATCCCTAAGTTTGATCCCTGGATTGGGAAATGGAAATGGAAACCCACTGCAGTATTCTCTCTTGGAAAATTCCATGGACAGAGGAGCCCAGCGGGCTACAGTCCAAGAGAGTCAAACACAACTGAGTACACACACCTAGCCTAGCTACCCTTCCTGTCACAAACATTTGTATGCAACCAAATGCTCCTGGGTGTGCAACCAGGAGCTGAACAGCCACTTGCAGATGTACAAATAACACAAGCATAGACCACATGGTTGGGCCAGATGACTAAATTCACTTCCAAATCTGAGTTTCTGTTTCTATCATTCTGTGAATTGATGCAAGACAATCCGCTGGGCTTCTATGTTTAATCAAATACAGAAATAGTCTATCATGTCTTGAATGTCTGAGGCTGCCAACGCTAGCATTAGCCAAATTGATAAAAACAACATGATGAACAACAAAATCGTATGTCATTTCAAAATCTCTCTGTAGGCGTCTAATGAAACGATGGGTGTTTTGTCCTCACCTCTTTCTGCAGATCTGTCTCCTGCTCAAGATAACCCGGTGAACGTTGATCTCCCTCCAGTGTCAGAGCAGATTATGCAGACTCTGAGCGAACTTGCCAAGTCTTTCCAGGATATGGCTGACCGCTGCTTGCTGGTCCTACACCTGGAAGTCAGGTATGACTTCTTCAAGTACAAGACTTCGTGATTTAAATGCACTGTGGGTCATGTCATCATCCATTTTTGTTCTTATTATGGATGTTGTTCTTTTTTTGATACTAAAAGTGATATTTAGTGTTATTCAGTCACTGTTAGTTTTTAAGTACATGATGTATTGTGAATATGGTGGTTTGGAGTTTGCATGGCCCATGACATCAGAAATGCTGTGGATCAGAATATCTATATGGGTTGGATAGGCTATCTTAAGTAACTTAATTAACTTGACTAATTCAGTTTCCTCCTTTTAAAAATAAAGACAATAATTTCTAACTTCAGTTCAGTTCAGTCGCTCAGTCGTGTCCGACTCTTTGCGACCCCATGAATCGCAGCACACCAGGCCTCCCTGTCCATCACCAGCTCCTGGAGTTCACTCAAACTCACGTCCATCAAGTTGGTGGTGCCATCCAGACATCTCATCCTCTGTTGTCCCCTTCTCCTCCTGCCCCCAATCCCTCCCAGCATCAGGGTCTTTTTCCAATGAGTCAACTCTTCACATGAGGTGGCCAAAGTATTGGAGTTTCAGCCTCAGCATCAGTCCTTCCAATGAACACCCAGGACTGATCTCCTTTAGGATGGACTGGTTGGATCTCCTTGCAGTCCAAGGACTCTTGAGAGTCTTCTCCAACACCACAGTTCAAAAGCATCAATTCTTTGGCACTCAGCTTTCTTCACAGTCCAACTCCTACATCCATACATGACCACTGGAAAAACGATAGCCTTGACTAGATGGACCTTTGTTGGCAAAGTAATATCTCTGCTTTTGAATATGCTATCTAGGTTGATCATAACTTTCCTTCCAAGGAGTAAGTGTCTTTTAATTTCATGGCTGCAATCACCATCTGCAGGGACTTTTTAAATGAAATAAAAAGTTCAATGCCTGCCACAGAGTAAGTGCTCACTATATGGTAGCTTTTCAACTATGGTGACTTTATTGCCATCGGTATTTTTATTATGGTATTCTGTTAATCAAGAAAGGAGTGTACAGATGAAAGATCTATGATATCTTCCTTTAAGAACTTAAAACCCAATTGAAGGAATTAAGTTCAATCATAATTCAAGAAAATAGTTTCTAAGATGTGATATTGCTGGGCTCTTGTTTCCTCCCCTGAAGTGTAGAATACTATGATTAGTTTATTATCTATTATCTGTCGAGACTCTAGTATTACACCTATGGAAATGGTAGGAAGAAAAGACTAGGAAGTCTCCAATCACTTATTTATTCATTCAATTAAATATTTATTGAGTGTTCTAAGAATTGGGTAACAGCAATGAAAACAACACTCAAGGTCTCTGCTCTCATAGAGCTACATTCTTATTGGGTAAACAGCCAATGAATAAATACAAAGGAAAATTTCAGATTAGTGTAACTAAAAAAAAAAACAAAAACAATAGCAGAATGGAATTAAATGGTGCTATCAAATAGAAATATAAAGTAAGCTACACATATGAACCACATCAGTTCAGTTCAGTTCAGTCACTCAGTCGTGTACAACTCTTTGCAACCCCATGGACCGCAGCACGCCAGGACTCCCTGTCCATCACCAACTCCTGGAGTTTACCCAAACTCATGTCCATTGAGTTAGTGATGCCATCCAACTATCTCATCCTCTGTCGTCCCCTTCAATCTTTCCCAGTATCAGGGTCTTTTCAAATGAGTCAGTTCTTTGCATCAGGTGGCCAAAGTATTGGAGTTTCAGCTTTAACATCAGTCCTTTCAATGAACACCCAGGACTGATCTCCTTCAGAATGGACTGGTTGGATCTCCTTGCAGTCCAAGGGACTCTCAAGAGTCTTCTCCAACACCACAGTTCAAAAGCATCAACTATTTGGCACTCAGCTTTCTTTATAATCCAACTCTCACATCCATACACGACTACTGGAAAAACCATAGCTGTGACTAGACGAGACCACACAAATAATTTAAATATTCTAATAGTTACCTTTAAAAAAATAGAAACACATAATCTTAATGTATCATATTTTATCCAACCCAGTATGTCCAAAATATTATCATTTTAATTTGGAATTCACATACAAATTATTAATGAGATAGTTTACATTTTTCATCCTACACCTTTGAAATCTATGATATCTTATAGCACATCAAAATTTGGACTAGTCTCATTTCAGCTGCACAGTAGCCATGTGTAGCTAGCATTATCATACTGGACAGTGCAGAGAATGGCTGAGGTTTACTAGAGAGCGGGGTTAGGTAATTTTATGTTTTATATAAAGTGGTCAGGGAAATTGTGACAAGGTACTAAGAAGGAGTCATCTGTACAAAGACGTTATGGAAAAGAGTTTCGGGCAGAGGGAGGGGCACTCACAAGATCCTGAGGTGGCAGATTTGAAGAACAGAGAAGATCCCAGTATGACTATAACTCAGTGAACAAGAGGATGAGAGGACTGAAAGGAAGGGTAAAGCTGATCTCCTTTAGAATGGACTGGTTGGATCTCCTTGCAGTCCAAGGGACTCTCAAGAGTCTTCTCCAACACCACAGTTCAAAAGCATCAATTCTTCGGTGCTCAGCCTTCTTCACAGTCCAACTCTCACATCCATACATGACCACAGGAAAAACCATAGCCTTGACTAGATGAACCTTTATTGGCAAAGTAATGTCTCATCTCACACGCTAGTAAAGTAATGCTCAAAATTCTCCAAGCCAGGCTTCAGCAATATGTGAACCGTGAACTTCCTGATGTTCAAGCTGATTTTAGAAAAGGCAGAGGAACCAGAGATCAAATTGCCAGCATCTGCTGGATCATGGAAAAAGCAAGAGAGTTCCATAAAAACATCTATTTCTGCTTTATTGACTATGCCAAAGCCTTTGACTGTGTGGATCACAATAAACTGTGGAAAATTCTGAAAGAGATGGGAATACCAGACCACCTGATCTGCCTCTTGAGAATTTTGTATGCAGGTCAGGAAGCAACAGTTGGAACTGGACATGGAACAACAGACTGGTTCTCAATAGGAAAAGGAGTACGTCAAGGCTGTATATTGTCACCCGGTTTATTTAACTTCTATGCAGAGTATATCGTGAGAAACGCTGGACTGGAAGAAACACAAGCTGGAATCAAGATTGCCGGGAGAAATATCAATAACCTCAGATATGCAGATGACACCACCCTTATGGCAGAAAGTGAAGAGGAACTCAAAAGCCTCTTGATGAAGGTGAAAGAGGAGAGTGAAAAAGTTGGCTTAAAGCTCAACATTCAGAAAACGAAGATCATGGCATCCAGTCCCATCACGTCATGGGAAATAGATGGGGAAACAGTGAAAACAGTGTCAGACTTTATTTTTCTGGGCTCTCAAATCACTGCAGATGGTGACTGCAGCCTTGAAATTAAAAGATGCTTACTCCTTGGAAGGAAAGTTATGACCAACCTAGGTAGCATATTCAAAAGCAGAGACATTACTTTCTGTGAATAGATAAATGCAACTGATGAGGAAAAAAAGAAACAGTAATACCCTGATGCCTCTGTTACCTGGGTTGTGCAGAAAACCATCAAATTAATTACTCTCACAGCTCCTAGAATTTATGTTATTGATTGCATAGGTACACGATGTGGTCTTCATTTGGAATTATCAGCTTGTAGTGTAGTTAATTTAAAGTGTGATATTTTCAAGGCATTTGAGTAAGATCATTTTAATCCTTAACCTCTAACCTGCTTTTTAAAATTTTTGTACATCTTGGCAATAGTATTTTTAATAATGTTAAGCATATTTTAGTCATTATTTAATAATTAACTTTACAAGAAACCATTCAGTGCTGTAACATCTATTGCCATATCTCCTTCCTCATTAATTTAAAAATAGAAAAAGGATCATTTTAAGACTAAATTACAAAAAAAAGACTGAGTTTTAGAGTCCCGGATGCAGAATTATCTTTACTTAACTGTAAATGAAAACACTAAATATGTTTATTTTTTCCAAATTAAATTTTCTTGTATCTTCTTTTAACATGGTTTCAGCATTCAGGTTGCTTTCCTATGAATGTGCTCCAGATTGTCTTTGCTTCTTCTTAAGTATGGTACAAAAAACTAGACAGAGCGCTCCATGTACGGCTCAGATAGTGGATGTTGACATACTTTATTCATTCCTTGTCACAGTAACAAGATTTCATTTGTTTGTACAGTTAATGATAGAAAATGAATAAGGAGAACCCCAAGTAAATCGTTACTGTAGTAGTCCAACGCTACAATAGAGGAGACGGCTAAGGGCTATGGGTGCCCACAGTGGGTGACTGTGGAAGAAACTTTTAGCGCCTGGGAGGCAGGAATCAGGTGTGCCTCATCATTGCTCTGGCTCTAGAACCTGTAACAGTCCTGTTGTATAGTAAGTGTTCAGTAAAAACTTCAGTGACTCTGGAGATTTAGCTGGTTTGAAATCAAACCCAGATAAAACAAGTGCAGGTTCCCCAAACAAAACATGCTACTCATCAAAGATAGTGAACTAGTTTGAAACTCACAGTCCACCATATGGATTGGATTGGCCAAAAAATTCGTTTGGGTTTTTCTATAAGCTGTTACGGAAAAACCCAAATGAAACTTTTTGGCCAACCCTATACTTAAGAGGTACAAAGACTGCATGGCCCGACATCATCCTTGTCATCATAATCAGCTAAGGTTAGTTTTGTTCCCATCCAGTTGTAAAGGAGAATCAGCTTAGGACCTGTGGTCCTGGAGCTGGTACGATGAAGAAGTGGCTGGTTTGGCATTCTCTGGCACTTTTACCCAAGAAGCCAGAACAAACAGAAAAAGGAGGCGGGGCGCAGCGCATTTAATGGCGAAAGCTAGCAAGAAGTCTAGAACTTCAGACACCAAAAATTTGTCTTATTCCCCCAAATATTTTTACATCTATAGCCCATCTTTTTCTTGAACATTGTTATAGTTCAAACCAAAAAGTGCTGTCAAAGCCAGTAGATTCTGTTTTGAAAGACATGTGACATATTACCTGTGTCCCTGTAGGTCACATTTAACCACCAAGCAGTGCTTTTTTTATACAGTTTGAAGCATAAGGCATGTGACAACCCCAAGAGATGAAAGACGTGGTGAGACCATTAAAAATGGTTGAGGTTTTTTGGTTTTTGGTTTTCTCCCCTTTCTGGACTTTAGAAGAGGATAATTAAGTTGCCATTTCAGTCTCAGATGCTAAGAATGTCACCTTTATCAGCTGATTTCTCTCACCATCAGGAGGGTTCTAAGTGGGTTCAGCAGTAACTGCCTGTCTCTGTTGGGATCCTAAGCATGCGCTTTCTGAAAACCAACCATCCTGCTGTGTAATCAGCAATATTTGCAGAAAAAATATTAATGCCAAAGTCATGTTAAGGTCAGCGACAACATGCCAGAATTCCAAAGGAAAAAACCCACTTTTTCTGAACTTGATGTTTGCCAATGACTATTTTAAGTTCTTTTTCATCTCTGATCATTTGGGGAGAGGAAGCTAGTGCCTTAAAATAGTTTTTCTCTCTCCTGTCTGCCATTCACTTCAGTATCTCATGAAAGTGTTAGTCGCTCAGTCGTGTCTGACTCTGCGACCCCACGGACTGTAGCCTGCCATGCTCTTCTGTCTATGGGCTTTTCCAGGCCAGAATACTGGAGTGGGTTGTCATGCCCTTCCCCAAGGGATCTTCCCGACCAAGGAATTGAACCCGAGTCTCCTGCATTGTAGGCAGGTTCTTTACTGTCTGAGCTACCAGGGAAGTCCAGTATCTCATAAACACCTCCAATTCATAGTCATTTCCTAAGCAGTCTCTACTTCTAGTTTCTATCATTCTCTACCATCAATTTACTCTTTATACTGTGCCGAATCATCTTGCAAAAACTCGTATCTGATTATATCATTTCACCTCTTAAAATCCTGTTGAGATGACCTCAATCTTATGACGACCTGGTCCCTGACCACCTCCCCAAGCTCACTTCATGCCTCTGTCATGTCATCTCTATGTACTGAAAGGAACCTCTGGTCAGTCCTTAAAACTGTCCTCCATTCACACCCTCATGCCATTGCACATGGTCTTCCCGTTGCCTGAGGCATGCATGCGTGCTCAGTCACTCAATCGTGTCCGACTCTTTTCAACCCCATGGACCATACCCTGCCAGTCTCCTCTGTCCATGGGATTTTCCCAGCAAGAATACTGGAGTGGGTTGCCATTTCCTTCTCTGGGAGATCTTGTCAACCCAGGGATGGACTCCAGGTCTCCTGCATTGGCAGGCGGACTCTTTATGGCTGAGAGACCTGAGAAGCCTCATTGTCTGAGGTGGTAATGTCTATAGTTTACTGTAAAAGTATTTTAGCGTTGATGACTTGATTTTATTTTCAACTAAGAGTTACTTAGTTTAAATTTCAACTGTGAAATAGCAGTCAGTTTCCCCAGGCATGAATCCCACTCCAGGGTTGTTCAATTTTCATTTTATCAAAAATGTCTCATTCTGGAAGGACTGTAACTGGTGCAGTTACTGGTATCCTGATCAAAACCATACACTTCAAGCTTATGAATGTCAGAAAGAGTTTTTACTGGCAAAATTAATCTTTAGTTTTTAGTAACTGTTAAAGTGATCACCTATCATAAAAACACACTGACAGTCAAGATATTTGGATTTCCTTAACTGAACAGATTATAAAAATATAGCACATCCTATGCAAAACTTCCTTTTAAATGGATCATACATCTAAGTGTAAAACTTCAAACTGTAAAAATCCCAGAAGAAAATATAGGAAGAAATCTTTGTAACTTTGGGCAAAGTTTTCTTAAAGCTAACCCCTAGAGTACCAGCCATAAAAGAAAAAATTTATTAAATTGAACTTCATCAAAATTTAAAACCATTCTTTGAAAAACATTGTTAAGATGAAAAGACAAGCCAAAAATTGGGAAGAAATATTTACAAAACGCATGTCTGATAACTTGCTACCCTGGTGGCTCAGACGGTAAAAAATCTGCCTGCAATGCAGGAAACTCAGGTTCAATCCCTGGGTCTGGAGAAGGGAGTGGCAACCCACTCCAGTATTCTTGCCTGGAGAACCCCATGGACAGAGGAGCCTGGTGGGCTACAGTTCATGGGGTCACAAAGAGTCAGACACAACTGAGTGACTAACACTTTCTTTTCAGCCTATATTAAAAACCCTCAGTACTTAATAATAAGAAAATAAACAGCTCAATAAAAATTTAGGCAAGTGATATGAATACAAAGATGTATGGATGGCAAATAAATATATGAAAATGTGTCCAACATCATTAGTCACTAGTAAAATGCAAATTAAAGCCCCAGTGAGACACCACTGTACATCTATTAAAATGAATTAAAAAAAAATTTTTTTTTAACTGACAACACTTGAGGGCAGTATCCTAGAAGAAATAAGCTAGACACAGAAAGACAACTACTGCATGGCATCACTTATATGTCAAATCTTTTTTTTAGGAAATCACAGAAACAGAGCAGAAAAGTGGTGGCTAGAGGATGAGAGAAATAGGAAGTGGTTGGTAAAAGGCTACAAATCTCAGCTGTAAGATAAACAAGGTCTGAGGATCTAATGTAAACCAGACTATACTTGATAACACTGTACTGTATAATTGAAATTTGCTGACAAATTTAAAAAAGAAAGGATAAATATGTGATGTGATGGATGTATTAATTATCTAGATGAAGGGAATCCTTTCACAGTGTATACATATATCAAGTTGCCATGATGTACACTAAATATCTTATAATCGTTTAATGCCAGTTATACCTTCACAAAGCTTAAGTTTTTATAAAAAAAAAAAAAGCTAACAACAAAAAGTGCTGGTGAGAATGCAGAGCGACTGGAACTCTTTCCTACATTGCTAGTAGGAAAGCAAAGTGGCACAGCTCCTTTAGAAAACAATTTGGTGGTTTCTTACAAAATTAAATGTATACTTACCATATGATGCAGCAATCCCACTTCTAGATATTTACCCAAGAAAAAGAGAAAATTATATTTACATAAAAACCTATACGTGAAGCTGATTAATTCATAATCACTGCAAACAAGAAACAACCCTGATGTCAGCTGGTGATGGCTAAATCATGGCACATTCATAGGCAGGAGGCCACGCTGCAATAACAAGGAATGGACAGCAACATGGATAAATCTCAGATGTTTGAGGCAGACTGAAAGACACTAAACCCCAAAGGCTACATGCTATACAATTGCATATATATGGCTTTCCAGAAGAGACAAAACTGTGGGGACAGAAAATAGATTTGTAGTTGCAAGAGCCTTGGGGTATAAGTAGAGGTTGACTTCAGGGTGGCACAATGGAGTTCTGGAAGTGAGAGAATTGTTCTATAATTTGATTATGGTGATGCTTATACAACTGGTTGCATTTGTCAAAACTCATAAAACTGTACACTAGAAAGGTGAATTTACTGTTTGTAAATTGTCTGTCACCAAGATGATGATTAAGCCTGTGGTTGCAATATTAGGGATGATGTTCAAGGCTGTGGCCATTTGTTTAGGCATATTCTCATTACCTGATGCCAGGTCTAGGCGTGACAGAATCCCTACTCTGGATTATCATCCTGTCTACTTCCAGTGAACCTTTCCTGTCAAGATCAGATGGAGCACAGAAAACAATCAATAAACTTACAGAACAAACCTGTTTGATCTGTACCTGCCAGTGGATGGGGGAGGGGTGGGATGGTTGTATATTTGTTTTTAGTAAATATCTGTACGTGTGGGTGGCCAGTCCTGGGTGTTCATTGGAAGGAATGATGCTGAGGCTGAAACTCCAATACTTTGGAGGCGAGGGGTACATAAAAATTTAAAGGGCCACTGCTGTCTTAAATATTTGGGTGCTCTGTCACAAGAAGAGGGTTGTTTTCATCAGGAAGAATCATTACCAACTTCTTTCCCCATCTCTCTCTCTTCCAGGGTCCACTGTTTCCACTATCTCATCCCTCTTGCGAAGGAGGGGAACTACGCCATTGTCGCGAATGTGGAAAGTATGGACTATGACCCACTGGTGGTGAAGCTCAACAAAGATATCAGTGCCATTGAAGAAGCCATGAGTGCCAGCCTCCAGCAGCACAAGTTCCAGTACATATTTGAAGGTCAGACCCTGCCCCTGTCCCGGAGAGTTTGGGAGGAAAGAAGGGTGAAGGTTTTCCTGATTTTTTTCTCTATTACTGAAGCTCAAAACTTGTAGTAAAAAGTTTTTGATTTTTTTTTTGTTTGTGTGTTTTTTGCTTTTTGGATTAAAGCAGCAATACCTAGCTTCTCTGTGTATGGCTAGGTAGGCAACAGTGTGGCTGCCGTCTGCTCTTTCTTGACGAGGAGATTTAATCCAAGACGAGGCAGATGTCAGCCCGGCTGCCTCCTTGACACACCACTCATGAGAGCTGGGTAAGTGTGTGGAGTGGACCACAAATTAACTCAAGAAGAGCTCATAAAGGAAAAAGAAACACACGCAAGAAGAAGAGAACCCTGAGAGATCCCCTCATTGGCTAAAATTATCCCTGGAAGGGGACGTTTTCTTTCAGAGAATGAATTTTTGTCTGAAGAGAAAACAGAAACCACTGATGAACAGCAGCTCTGAGAAGTCTGCATCCATAAATGCCTTCAGAGGCAAGGAAGCAAGGAAGGGTGTGGACAGCAGTACTACCCAAAGGTGTTTGCCTTCAACATTCAAAAAAGTGAGCGGCCAGCCAAATCATTTGCGTGATGGATTCCTCCAAAGGACCCTTTTTTAAGACTTCCAGTCATATCCGCTTTTTTCTTGTTTCGGTTGGTTTGTACATAGACCCCGGGGCCAAAAGTATCTATGGTGTCTCACAGAATTCAGCCAGTGTAACTTAAAACAAGAAGGTACTTACTGCAAAGGATTGTGGCAGCCTGAAGATAGAAAGAAAGTGTCAATGCATGACCATGTCTTGCTTCTAGCAAATGCAGAAACCACCCCCCGCCAAAAAAAAATCCTATTTTCTCATTAAATTATGTCATAGTGATGAAGATGTGTTCTGAAAGGGAATGTTCCGGAAAGACTTTAGCCAGAATGTATAAGTGATGAAAAAGGTTCGTCAGCCCCGTGGCTCTGTGTCCTGGGGACTGCAGTCATACTGTCTGTCTTAACAGTCTAGGACCCATCTAAGAATCACTCTCCTGACCACACAGAATTCCCGTCTGGCTTTTGACACTGGCTCTTCCAAGTCCCACATGTCACCATTCACATCCCAGAGTTTTCCTCTCATTTGGACCAGACATTTCTTGACATCTAATCCTTCTGGGAAACAATAGAGGTATAATCCTCTGACACAGAAGAGATTTTAACTAAAAAAAAAAATCATAAATTGGAAATTTCCTACTTAAAAAGAGCTAGCTATCCCCTGTCATATCACTTTCTAATTCAAGGGCATATTATTGAATTTCCCAAGTGGAGGAGGTGACAGTGGTCTCAAGTCTTCTTGGTGTGGCAAGGAGAAATATTTTATTATTTTTTTAAGGGGTGTATTTAATCACAGATACTGTTTAAAATTCCTGGAGTATAGTGATAATACAAAGCAGACCAACTTTTAACTGGTTTATTATTATAATTTATCATGCTTAATTATTATATACATTTATTTCTGTAATCTGTTTTTTATTCTCTATAACCAGTGCATCACCTCATAGTCTATGCTTAGGGCAGACCACATTAAACCACTGCAGAACAAAATTCTGCCTGAAGTTATGGGCTCAAGGGCATCATAGCAAAAGAACCAACAGAGATTTTTCTCATAAATTGTCTAGTTTTAAATGTAAAATCCATGTGTGTGTTTCTTTCCCTTTGAGTGAAAAGCTTTTTACTTCACCTTATAAGAGTAGCTAATTTGTCATCTTGAAGCCACATTGGGTGAGTGTAGCTGAAGCAATGGAGAAGGCAGTGGCACCCCACTCCAGAACTCTTGCCTGGAAAATCCCATGGACGGAGGAGCCTGGTAGGCTGCAGTCCATGGAGTCCCTAAGAGTCGGGCACGACTGGAGTGACTTAGCAGCAGCAGCAGCAGCAGCTGAAGCAAGAGATGTTGCCTTCTCCTGTCCTTTTCCTACATGTATCCTAATCAAGGGAAAACTTGCTTTGAAGACAGAAGAAGCCTTTGAACCTGAAGTTGCACCCTGAGACAAAAATAGTAGACTATTCTCGACTAGTCAGACTAACTTGAGATTTCTGAGAAAATATCTTGCCAGAGTCCAACTTTGTAAGAATAAGAGAAGAAGGAGGAAGAGAGGTTTACTTAGTTCCAAGCATTTCGAATTGAAATCTAACTTCTAAAAATGGTAACCCACATGTTCCTCGGGTTGTTCTGAACCAACATTCCTCAACTTCATTACCTAAGATAACCTGAAATGGGATCTCTTAGTTTGCTGACATCCTAACCAGCAATTTGTCAAATTTCACAGACCTTAAGACAGTCCTTTGGCGGTGAGAACAACTCACTCAATGAGACCCCTGAAAAACTACACAGGAGTCCTGTGGGAACTCAGCAGTTCATGTGTGATCTGCTTTTCCTTCCACTTTGTTTCGAGTTATGTTCTCTCCCATTACTCCTTTAGAAATATACCCCATTGTCAGCGTTGAGGTATCTTAACATTAATGCCAAGAGTCCAATTTCTTATTGATTTATTTTTATTTACATAGGTTCCCAATCAACTTCTGAGCCAAAAGTACAACCCCTACCTGTTTTGTAGGAGGAAAAGGAGGCTAAACAGATGATAGTATTTATATATGGTGTTCTCTGCTTTAAAATAGTTCAACAGGAAAAACAGAAGTTTTACGCAGTAATTTAAAAAATTCTAGCATATACTCTTCCGGAGAAGGCAATGGCACCCCACTCCAGTACTCTTGCCTAGAAAATCCCAGGGACAGAGGAGCCTGGTGGGCTGCAGTCCATGGGGTCACTAGGAGTCAGATATGACTTAGCGACTTCACTTTATTTTTTCACTTTCATGCATTGGAGAAGGAAATGGCAACCCACTCCAGTGTTCTTGCCTGGAGAATCCCAGGGACAGGGGAGCCTGGTGGGCTGCCGTCTATGGGGTCGCACAGAGTCGGACATGACTGAAGCGACTTAGCAGCAGCAGCAGCATATACTCTTAAGCCTTGGCCTGTGGCTTTAGCTGTATATGGCAGTGCAGAAACTGTGGATGTACTCGGTTTTTTACCAGCATGAAGCCTCCCCACTTGTAACTCCTTGGGCAGTATCTAACTACTCCAAAATCACTGTAAGATCAGGTGGTCCAACCATCACAGCTAAGTTTTCTTTGGTCACTTACATTTTCTGAGGACTAGAGAGAGGAATCCTGTGTGTCCGTTTCTTCAAGATGGCATTAATCTGTCTCCTCCCTCCCCATCACCCTGTGCTGATCCCTCAGGCCTGGGACACCTGATCTCCTGCATCCTTATTAATGGGGCCCAGTACTTCCGGCGCATCAGTGAGTCTGGCATCAAGAAAATGTGTAGGAACATTTTTGTCCTGCAGCAGAATTTGACCAACATCACCATGTCACGGGAGGCAGACCTGGACTTCGCAAGGTAAGAGAGGGTAGACTGGACTCAGTTCGTGTTCCATCATTAATAAAAATGGATTCTTAATCATTAAAAAGCTAGTTAAAAAAATGAAACAAGTAATTGATGTTAATTAAACTTATTGCAATGATCTTTTCACAATATATCCATATATTGAATTATTACACTGTACATCTGAAACTAATATGTCAATTATACCTCACTTTTAGAAAAGGAAAAAAAATGGAACTAACAGATGTCCTTTGGTAATAGGGAAGTAAGTCTATAAAATTCTATTGAATGTTTAATGACTGTGAAACAGGTAATTTTTCCTGTTGTCTAACCTAAGGTCTTTTACTACAGAACTTCAGTAACTTTGTTTTCTAATTGTAAATGTAATATGTGCTCATTGCATAAAATATGTAGCATAAAATATGTAACCTAAAATACAAAGAAGAATATAAACATTACTCATAAACTTTTAATCTAAAAATGCAATATTTGATATACTTTCTCCTGGTTTTTATGAATGTGCTATGTGTACAGGTGAGTCTCATTCGTGGGCATGTGTATCATTTCTCTTTATAAAATTGTTAATGGGTTTTTTATTCATTTACTTTGTGTTTTCCTATATCATTAGTAACCTTTGAAAACATGGTTTTTTCCATATCCATTAATGTCCCTTGAAAATACTCTTTTTAATGCCTGAACAAATGTTTCATGGGGTAAGTAAATCATAATTTATTTATCTGATTATTAATATTTGCAGATTTGTAGACATTGGGATTTTTTACATTTTCTCTCATTATAAATAACATGTATTGAATGTATTTTTACATGAATCTATTTCTTCATCTCTTCTGTCTTTCCCAGTTGAAATCCATCCCCACTTCTTCCTTTCGGTGGGGAGAAAATGGTTACTCATCACTCTCCATGCTGTTCCTTCATGTAACTGAACGTTATTTTTTTTAAATAGTGTTTGGACTTTCTCTTTTCAGGGTTTGCTGATCTCAGTCTTTAGGGTTTCCTTGTAATACTCTTTTTCAAATGCAAGAGTTAATCTTCTCTCTTTAGGGGTCTCAACGCTACTCACACCTTTCTTAAGTCAGTGGATCTTTGGGGCTTTAATGAGAACTTTAGAAGTTTTGAAGAGGATGGATGACGATTATGGTGTTGGTTGGTGTTTTATTGCTGATTATACCTGGATGAATGTTTCCATGAACCCCTTTATTGCTGGGAAGTTTTCTGCTTTTAATAGTCTGGCATGCTCCTGCCTATTATTTAGTGTTTCTGTGTCTTTGCACTTGACTTTTTGATTCCTGAAGAAGTTTAATAAAATTTGAAATAATTGTTGAGAAACTTCTGGGGATGATGAAATGCTGTGTTACTTTGACAGTCATTAGGACATCCACGCTAGGATCTTCGTCTTGAAATCATATAGCCAAACATCTTCACTTTGACCTTTCTTCTCCAGGTTGTCACTCGTTTGTTCCATTGCTGTCCTGTCGTTCTGCTTTTCTGTCCTCCTCCTCTGTTGTTTTCTTTCTGTTTGAGTGTGTGTGTGCATTAAATTCCCTATGTTAGGCTAAATTCAGTGGAAAGCGTTCCTTGCTCAGATTAGGGAAAGCAGGTGTGACTGAATGCTGCATTTATTTGGCCTCCCTTATGGGGAATGATCTCATTATTGAATTAGTCTATTCATAATAACATTGAAAATGGGAAGTTAAGAACACAGAGGCCTGAGGGATACAGAGAAGCATTACTAATTCTCTGAGGAATATAATTCCTAAATTCAATCATCCTTTTTTAAATGAATTTTTTTTTTATTTTGCTGAAGTAAGTAAATTAACACAGCTTTTGACAGACACCATGGGGCCTGCACACATACTGAAAACCCTAGCATCTGAATAATGAAATGATGACTGGGCAGTGTTGAGGTTGACATTAATGGGCCGTGTACCAGCAAAGCATTTCTTCAGCGAAGCCACGCCTGTCACGGTTGGATTTGGGGGTGATATCCAAGGAAGTGGCTATAAGCTAAAAGATGACCACTTGGGAGAGATACTGCTCTCGTTACTGTTCACGGATTTTGAGAGGAGATAGGCTAGCTTAAGTATATAGCACTAGATGATTCCATCCTGATCACAGTTCAGAAAGACACATCTTTACTAGACTTGTAAGCTCCAGGAAGCCGAGATTTTCGAACCAGAGTAAGTGCTCACTTTGTATACTGGACGAATGACTAGGTATCAAATCAAGGCTTCTTTTTGTGGTAAGGAGCTTGGATAATGGCAAAGTCTAGTTTATCTTTAACATCCCATACATTTTAACCAGCTGATGTGAGATCATTTTCTTACAGGCTGTTGAGAAACAGAGCATCTCCTTTGCAATTCTTTCTTTCTAGAAAGTGTGACAAGAAGGAATACTACATCCCTAACTATTCATAGGCTCTTTCTCCTTCATTTTCTCTTGTTCTCCTACATACACATATACTAAATACACTTTATAGCCTTGTTGTTGTTGTTTTTTTCCCTGTTCTTGATTTTGGTAGGGACAGGTTTTGTGAAATGGGCTCCATCAATTCTACTGAATGTGAAGTGATGTAAAATAAACATAAGAGTGATACCAAAATAGCCAGAAATAATAGACTGCAGCAGTGTGTCTCAGCATTCCTTAAGCAATGTCTAATCAAGCACAGACAACATCTGTATTTCCAGCAAACCTCTATAGGAATGTTATCTCCTAACGTAGTAATTAATCACTAGTTGCCATGTGTCAGAAAATTTACTTAACAAGAAGTTGCAAGGCTCTTGTAGCTTTTCACTTTCACAGCCTTCCTGACCAGTGGAAAATAGAACACTCTTCCAAAATAAAGAAATGAGAGATCTGGACTCATTCCATTTATGTTAACTCTTCTACTCATGGTATTGTTGTCTCTTCGTACACACCTTTGGTCCAGCTAATCTCTAATAGGAATAAATCTTGGGTGAGCAAAGGCTCAAAATAACCCATAATGTGACCAGAACTGCTGAGAGACCCTGTCCCCTATGGTAATGATCTCTGCTATGTTTTTGACCCTTTTGACCCAACCGTTGACTTCCAGGCTCAAAAAGAGGCTTTGTCCTGGAAAATCACTACAGACTAGCTAGAAAGTGGAAGGCCACTCTGAGTGTGCTCTTTAATTGCCTTCATCAAAGAACATCTTACCCTGAACTGTCACGTGCTTCGAAGCAACCCACTAGTCAGGAGTAACAGGAAAAGTCTGAATGAGTACTTCCATCCCCAGGCAGCCTTTATAGTTCAAGTGAAGCCATTGTTGGGGGAAAAAAATCCCAGGATTTTCCTCCTAGTACTTCCGTCTCTTCCCACATTTCCCTTTTGTATTGGTCTCTCTCATTACCGTTGCCTCTTTTCTCCTTTATCTCTCCTGTTACCTCTATTATCTCTCCTTGATTCTGTGGTCTTCTTGGTTTTCTTTAGACTGGTATCTCTCTCATTATTTAAGCTGGCACAGATAAGGAAATGAAAGCTAAGGTTCAGGACGTGGTGAGGTCCTATCACATAAGGAAGTAAAAGGAATCCTTTTACTCATTTGTTCAACAAATGTTTATTGAGTGTGCATCCTCTCTAGGCCCTACCCTTGTGGAATTTACATTATTATGGGCAAGAGAGACCAACTAATAAACAAGTAAGATACAAAGTATGCCAGATGATGATACGTGCTATGGTGAAAAATTCGATGTTGAGAAGAATAGAGTGTATTCAGATATAATGAAGGTGATTTGTGATTTTGAGTGTTCAGGGAAGTTCTCAATGAGATGGTAACATTTGAGGAAAGACCTAAAGAAGAGTAGATCATGTAAATATATAGAGGAGCTTCTGAGGAAGGGAGCACTAGGAGCAGAGAACTAGAAAGAGGCATGTATTTAGCATTTAAAGAACAGAAGAAAGGCCAGTAGGGCTGAAGTAAATAAACAAGGAAAGAATAAGAGAGGAGTCAGAGATTTAATCAAAGAAGCTGAGATCTTGAAGACCAGTATAACATTGGCCTTTACTTTGAGGTTGGAAGCTATTAGAAGAATTGGAACAGAAGAATGTCATGATCTGACTCAGGTTATAAAAGAGTCGCTTTGGCTGCTATGTGGAAAATAGATGATTTTCTGTTTTTCCTGAGGAGGGGAAATTACACACAAGGGCAGAAACAGAAGGATCTGTTAGAAAACTATTGCAATAATTTGGGTGAAAAATAGTGGTGATTCAAACCACAATTGTAGCAGTGGAGAGGATGAGAAATGGACAGATTAGGATATATCTTAAAAGTAGAGATAACAGGATTTGTTAAGGGATTGGAAGTGAACAAATGACCCCAAGATTTTTGTTCTGAGCCATTCAAAGGATGGTATTTTCATTTATTGAAATGAAAATGAGCCAGACGACGGGAAAGGCAGGTTGAGTTGAGGGGGCAGGCAAATACAAAGAGGCTATCAAGAGTTTGGATTTAGAAATATGAAGTTTGAGATGCTGATTAGATGTCTAAATAGAAGTAAAGAAGAGAGACCTGGATACACAAAGCTAAAGTTCAGGAAAGAGGTGGTTGTTCAGTCTCTCAGTCGTGTCTGACTCTTTGTGACCCCATGGACTGCAGCACGCCAGGCTTCCCCATCCTTCACTACCTCCTGGAGTTTACTCAAACTCATGTCCATTGAGTTGATGATGCCATCCAACCATGTCATCCTCTGTCTCCCCCTTCTCCTCCTGCCCTCAGTCTTTCCCAGCATCATGGTGTTTTCCAGTGAATCAGCTCTTCACAGCAGGCCCAAGTATTGGAGCTTCAGCTTCAGCTTCAGCATCAGTCCTTCCACTGAATATTCAGGACTGATTTCCTTTAGGATTAACTAGTTTGCTCTCCTTGCTGTCCAGGGGACTCTCAAGAGTCTTCTCTAGCACCACAGTTTTAAAGCATCAATTATTCAATGCTCAGGCTTGTTTATGGTCCAGTCTCACATCTATACATGACTACTGGGAAAACCATGGCTTTGACTATATGAACCTTTGTTGGCAAAGTGATGTCTCTGCTTTTTCAGGAAAGTGATATACACTGGAAATGGGAATTTGCGGTTCATTAGCTTATAAATGTCATGTTAAAGCCGTGAGACAGAGTGAGAAGTGAGACTGCAATGAGAATGAATAGAGCAGAAAGAAAGGCGGACCAAGCATTGGTCCTTGGGTCCTCCACTGCTTAGATGTTGGAATACTGGGAAAGAATCAGCAAAGGAACCTGAAAAGGAGCAGCCAATGAAGTAGGAAAATAAACAGGGGAGGTTTGTGTCCTAGAAGTGAAGAAAATGTTTGAAGAGGAGAGTGTCTTCATCTGTGTTAAATGCTGCCAGTAGGTTAAATGAGCTCAGGATAGAGAATCAGCCCCTAGTAGACTTGATCAGATATCTGAAATGCTTTGGTTTGCATTCCTTTATCTGCCCTACAGCTTACCTAGTATAGCAACAAACTTGGAACATATTTAGGGAAGGCTGCTTACTCCTCAATTCCATGGTAGGGTCTGAAGCATTCGGGGCAAACAGAAATGCAATTAGTGTGATTCTAGTGTAATATATAAAAGACCAAATTGGCAGCCTCCTTTTTTCTCATTGAATAGTTAGAAAGAAAGCCCTGCTCTTCCCAGCAAAGGTACTCATCCAGTTCCCATGATGAAGTGGAGTTGTGATCACTCTCAGAGAGAGACTAACCAATGGTGACTTCCCTGGTGGCTCAGATAATAAAGAATCCACCTGCCATATGGGGGACCTGGGTTCGATCCTTGGGTTGGGAAGATGCTCTGGAGGAGGGTATGGCAATCCACTCCAGTATTCTTGCCTGGAGAACTCCCAGGGACAGAGGAGTCTGGAGGGCTACAGTCCATGGGGTCACAAAGAGTCAGACACAACTGAGCGACTAAGCAGAGCACACAGCTAAGTGAGTTTGCTTTTAATGATGGCAGTCTCTGCTCCTAGGTGCCTCACCCCTCTTTAGCCCCAGTTCCTCTTCCAGAAGCTCCAAGTTAGCTTTGAAGCTGTTCTGTACATATTGACTTAACCAAGTCCTATATCTCCTATATATAGTACCCTATGGAGTGGGAACATCTACTCCACAGAAGACAACAGAAAAATCTGCACTGATAGAGAGTAAACTGTTTGGTACCTGGGAACAAAAGAAGAAAAATATCTTGCCTGAACTGCCTCCTCTGGACATAGGTTTATATGGAGAAGTACAGTACATCATAGACCACCAATAGAATGGGAGAAAATATTTGGATATCACATATCTCATAGGGATTTATATCCAGAATATATATGGAACTCTTACAACTCAATAATACAAAAGCAAATAACCTAATTTAAGACTAGGTAAAGCTATCCCAGTAGCATTGTGCATACCTAGTACCCCAGTCTGGTTCTAAGTGCTATTCAATAAAAGGAAGCAGGGCTCCTGCAGAAAGTGACTGATTGTAGGACGGAACAAGAAATAGACAAGATGAGCCTGTAGTATTAATACTTTCTGAAGATCCCCTGGATAAGGAAATGGCGCCCCACTCCAGTATTCTTGCCTGGAAAATCCCATGGACGGAGGAGCCTGGTGGACTACAGCCTATGGGGTTGCAAAGAGTCAGACACAACTGAGCGACTTCACTGTAGTACCAGAAAGTAAGGAAGTACTAAACACACACACATACATAACAGTGTGTCAAAGAGGCACAGGAAGAGCTCCCAATGGCAAAGAGGGGACCATTGGAGCAACAGAACAGACAAAGTACTACTGAATATCAACCCAAACTATCAAGTAAATGTCCATAAGTCCATACTGATGTAAATGGTTGACTACAGTAATAAACAAGGAGGAAGAGAAAAATCTGTGCAGAAGCATTCCGGATAGATTATGGAGCTAATCTACAGGTAGAGGCCCACTTTTTAAGGCTGGCTGCACATAATTACTTCCCTCCAAAGAGTACATGTGGAATGTGGGGGAGTCACTTTCTAGTGGAAAAGTCTGACAAATAGTATTTCAGCCAGGTTATCAAAGTCAGCATCAATATGCATAAATCGTGACCCATATAGTAAAAAGTATCAAATTAATCCCACCACATGAAGATCCTGCAAAATACCCATCCAATTCTCCTCAAAACTGTCAAGTTTGTTAAAACCAAGGAAAATCTAAGAAGCTGTAATAGCCGAGAGGAACCTAAGTAGACATGATACGTACATGTAATGTGGTATCCTGGGTAGGATTCTGAAACAGAGGAAGACATTAGGTAAAAACTAAGGAAATGGGAATAAACTATGAACTTCGGTTAATAATTTATCAATATAGGTTCATCAGTTGTGCTACATGTATCATACTAATGTAGGATGTTAATAATAGGGAATTTGGGTATAAGTTAAACAGGAAATGTTCTATCTTCCCAATTTTTCTTTTAGTCTAAAACTGTTGGGAAGAATTAAAATCTATTAATAAAAAAATGGGCAAAAAATTTAATAAACATTTGTCTAACAAGACATATAGATGGCCAGTATACATATGAAAAGATCCTCAACACTATTTGTTACTAAGGAAATGCAAACCAAAATTACAATAAGATACCACATCACAGCTACTAGGATTACTATAATCAAAAAGACAAAAGCAAGTGTTGGATTACTGTAATCAAAAAGACAGACAATAGCAAGTGTTGGAGAGAATGTGGAGAAACTAGAACATTCATATCAATACATTGGTGATAGGAATATAAAACGGTGCAACCGCTCTTTGGAAAACAATTCGTAAGTTCCTCAAAAAGTTAGCCATAGAGTTACTGTGTGTGTGTGCACACGCACACATGGGTGTGTTCAGTCGTGTCCATCTCTTTGGGACCCAATGGACTGTAGTTCACCAGGCTCCTCTGTTCATGGAATTTTCCAGGCAAGAATACTGGAGTGAGGGACTTCCCAGTAGTCCAGTGGCTAAGACCCTGTACTCTTAATGCAGACGGCTAGGGTTCCATTCCTGGTCAGAGAACTGGATCCTACATGCTGCAACTGAGACCTGGTGCAGCCAAATAAATAAAACTTAAAAAAAAACAAAAAGAATACTGGAGTGGGTTACCTTTTCCTCCTCCAGGGGATCTTCCTGACCCAGGGATCAAACCCACGTCACTTGGTATCCATATAATCCAGAAATTCCACTCCTAGGTATATACCTAAGAGAAATGAAATTTTATATCTCCACAGAAATTTGTACATAGATGTTCAGAGCAGCATTACTCATAAAAGCCGAAAAGTGGAAACTGCCGAGGTAACCATCAACTAATAAATAAAATATGATCAATCCATATCTACAATAGATTTATTCAGCCATAAATACAAAAGTACTAATATATGATACAACATGGATAAACCTTGCAAACTTTAAGTGAAAGGAGCTCGTCACAAAAGATCATATGTTAACTCCATTGATATGAAATGCTCAAAATAACTAATGTTATAGAAGTTGAATGCATAGTGGTTACTTAGAGCTAGTGGGTTGGAAGGAAATGGGACATGGGTACAAGGTCTCCTTTAGGGGTGGTTCTAAGATAGATTGTGTTGACAGTTGTACAGCCTTACAAATATATTAAAAGACATTTAACTGTGCACTTTGAATGAATTGCACAATGAATGAATTGTATGGCATACTCTCAATAAAGCTGTTTTTTTTGTTTTTTTTTTCTTTTTAGAAAAAAACTGACACAGTGTTATATGGCAGTTATACTTCAATTTTTTAAAAGATTGAACTTTAAAGATTAAAGTCCTAAACTTTATAGGCAATAAGTAGCTTAAGTTTTGTATTCACATTAATGGGGAGCTTTGTAAAGGAAATATCTAACTCTTTTTGAGTTTCCCTAACACATCTGAGAGAGATCAAGACAGAATTCTGGAGGAGATAATACTTAATTTTTTAAAAATATTTGTTTGTTTGGCTGTGCTGGGCCGTAGCTGTGCCGTGCTAACTGAGTTACAGCATGTGGGATCTAGTTCCCTGACCAGGGATCGAACCTGGGTCCCCTACATTGGGAGCATGAAGTCAGCCACTGGACCACCAGGGAAAATCTCAATACTAATCTTAACTGAAATTATCCAGGATAGGGAGAGAGCCATTTGGAACAGAAAGGGCAGTTCAGGGTGACTGGAGCAGATGCTCAAGGCAGGCAGTGGTGAAGTGTAACCTGAGGAGAGACCAGAGCTGGCTCAACATAAGCCCCGCCTCATCAGAGGCCTTCTCTCTACAGTTCCAAGACACACCTGCTTCTCCTCTCAGCACTCCCTGTATTCCTTACCCTGATTTATTTTTTAGCACATATCACCATCTGATGTATTTAATATATACTTGGTTCTTTGTTCCTTGTCTATGAACTCTAGAAGGCAAGAACTCTTGTTCATTTCTGTATCTCCAGGGCTAAGAACAATACCTGGGATGCAGTGTTGTTGTTCAGCCACTAAATTGTGTCTTAACTCTTTGCAACCCAATGGACAGCAGCATGCAGGCTCCTCTGTCCTCCACTGTCTCCAGAAGCTTGCTCAGACTCACATCCATTGAGCCTGTGATGCTATCTAACCATCTCATCCTCTGCTGCCTTCTTTTGCCTTCAGTGTCTCCCAGCATCAGGATCTTTTCCAATAAGTATGCTCTTCACATCAGGTGCCCGAAATATCAGAGCTTTAGCGTCATTCCCTCCCATGAGTATTCAGGGTTGATTTCCTTTAGAATCAACTGGTTTGATCTCCTTGCAGTCCAAGGGACTCTCAAGAGTCTTCAGTAGGCATTCAGTAAATATTTGTGGCGTGATAACTTTAACCGTGTTGTGGCCTAAAGAGCTTTAAGCAGAAAAGGGAGATGGTCAGATTTGTTTTCTAAGAAGATTATTTCAGCAACTATATAGAAAATGGCCTTGAGGGCAATAACCCTAGAGGCCTTGCAGACCAATTGGAAGGTAATTGTAGAGAGAGAGATGTGTAGAGCCTGAACTAGGTCAGTCCTGGTGGAGATGGAGGGGACAGATTTGAGATGTATAAATGAGCTGAAATGTGCGGGATATAAAGAGTGATTAAATGTTGAGGATAAAGAAAAATGGGTCAGATTTGACCCTCCACTCTCTGACATGGATGTATACGTGGGTCCCCACACTGTTATTTCAGATAAGCCTATAGGAAGAGGGAGGAGTGGGCTTGGCAGAAGGAAGATCATCAGTGGATGTGACAAGTGTAAGATGTTTGTGAGATTTCCAGTGGAGATGGCTCATGTGCAACTGAGTGTGTAAGCTAGAAGCTTGGAGAAGAGTGGAGGAGGGGAGGGGCCTGGTTTGAACAGTTTGGGGAATCATCAGCTCGAGGTTGTTATTTAAGACCATTAGAGGACAAGACTTCTCTGGCAGTCCAGTGGTTAGACTAGTGGAACCCCTCCGCGCTTCCACCGCAGAGGTCATGGGTTTGGTCCCTGGTCAGGGAACTAATATCCCACAAGCTGCATAGCACACCTAAAATTTAAAAAAAAAAAAAAAGAGAGAGAGGAGACGGAGAACACCAGCATGTAAAGGGCATGAGAAGGAAGAGGGACCCCAGAAGAGGACAGGGAAGGAATGACCCCACAGTACAAGAGCCAGAAAAGAGCACAGCGTGAAATTGCTACCTGCACTGACACGGTACTCTCCCCACAAAATGATCCAGCATCTTTCCTCCCAATCAATGATCACATCTTCTAATTTTAATTTCTCCCAGCTCCTCTTTGAGGTAGACTGTTTAAATGCTTCCTCAAGGCGGCAGAGCGAGTGACAAAGCCAGCCTAAGCATATCAGCTTGGACTCCTGCTTTATCCTTGACCTTGTACTTTCTCTAAGGCCAGCGATGACCTCTGGCATAGCTGAGAATATTGAATTCCTTCCAAGGGAGCTGCTTTGGTAGACGTGATTCCTACAGACCTATTGTCCCAGGGACATTACTCTGGATTTCTGCAGAAAAGGTTATTATGGGTTTTCCTATCTGAAGTGACCAGGGAGCTGTTTGATAGGTAGGGATTAGCAATGACATGCTGCCATCTACTGGAAACACCCATGGACATCCAGACAGGCCTGTGGTCTCTTAACTCCCTGTCACTCTGATGAGTCTGGAGCAGGGCTGCCTCACTGGTAGGCTTCAGAGGTGAAAATAATGAAGTGTCCTCGCCTATTACGTGAAATTTCCTGACTGCAGTACTTAAAGAGCAGCTCTATTCCTAAAATATGTATATGCATTTTCCCATTATTTTCACATTTTCCCCAACTTTATTGTGCTGTTAGTCTTACCTGCCTTTCTGATTCTGGGGTAATGCATCCTTTTTCCAACCTTTACCTGTCATATATTCCAGGACTGTGGCTCAAGATTATTAATTTTGATTAATTTTGTGATTAATTTGCAGGAGAAATTAGTCTGCTATCAAAATTCTTTCAGTGATGATGCCACTAAAAATTCTGTTACATCTCCTGAGTTTCCTAGTGATACAAAGCGAACCTGACTTTCCTAGGTACCCAAGTCATTGGGGAAATACAAGAGGCTACATGGCTTTTGCTCCCTGGAAGAAGGAAATATGCCAGTTATTAAAATTTAGTGACAAAACAAAACTTTGTGTGGCATGATCTCTGAGGCAGTTTTTGTAAATATTATTACAAGTAGATTTAAATATCATTACATTCCCCCTAATTAAACTTGTATTTGACTTTGTTCCTGACCATACCTGTTTCTAACGATACCACTTTCTACTGATCTCCTTTTTTGTGTTCACTGCACTCACAGTAGGTTCCATACATTCTACCAACTAACTGGTGATTAATTGCTTTATTAATTAGGTGAGTATGCCTACTGGTCTTCATATCCCCCGAGAGCACAGCAGAACAATGAGTACTCAGAAGGCTCTCAAAAAATAATACCTGTCAGTATTGGTGTTTGATTCCTTATAAACCTATCCAGTGTGTGAGCTTTGATTAAGTAAGATTTCTTTTGATTATGCTCAATTAACGTCACCATACCTTGTACATATACAACGTCAGTGTATAATTTAGGGTTCCCCGAGAGTATCGGCAGCCATAGTCGTCATCTTCCCTTTGTTGCACATGTGCTAGGATTGGATGATTCAGAGATTAGCATAGATGGCAGGTGTTATTATATCCAATAAAGATCCTATGGAACAGAAATCAGAAGTGACTTGTCCAAAATCTCTCATCAAGTTGTGCTATTTATATCCCCTGCATGGCCTCTGTAGTCGCCATAGTGTGGAAATTAAATTAATTCACCCAGTGAGGCCATTTTTCTGCCAGGAAAGGATTGTATTGTTCTAGAAAGACATTACGCTTATTCTATGACTAAAGCAGGGGAAAGATCATTCTAATGATCACTCTAATAGAATCCTTACTGAAAAACTTGAGACTGGAAGCTGACGCCTTTCTTATCTTATAAATAAAAATAGAGGGTTTAATTTTGATGCCTAAAAGGAAGAAACAGGCGCAATTGGCTATCATGGTGTAAACAGAGCTACAACCCCTTACAAGTCATATGGAGGCTAGACTTCCTTCTGCATTCCCTCTCTTGTTCCATTTTATACAGAAAGCCCTTCTCTCCATTCTCACCCCCTGCTTTGCCTAACACCATTTGTCAGTCTACGAGAATAGTGCTGAAGGGAGGCCAGGTGGCTGCAATGAGCTCAGTGGTCAGCACCCAGCCAGACCATTTTGCTCTCTCAACCACCCCCTAACAGTCAGGTCCACATCCATTTCTCACCTTATCATCTCTTTCCTCTCCACCTCAATCTTCTACCCTCTGTAATTATTAAACAATACCTTATTATATCCATATGGTTCTTCATTTGTTATTGTTGTTCAGTCACAAAGTGTGACTACTCAAAGTGTCCTACTCTTTGTGACCCCATGGACTACAGAACACCAGGCTTCCCTGTCCTTCACCTGAACTTCACCCAAACTTCACCCAAACATCAATCTGCCGAAGTTTGCTCAAACTCATATCCATTGAGTCAGTGATGCCATCCAACCATCTTCATCTGTACCTATTGTGTAATACTTTATTGCTCTAATTCTTACTAACATGTTCTTCCTCCCCATTTCATTATAAAGCCCTTGTGACTAGTTACCATGATTGTGTTTTGCTTTCTTGCGGTTTCTGAAATTTGTCTTTTGTTTTCCTTTTCTTCTTTGTAATAGTCAGCAACCTGAAGTGTTCATGAATGTAATGTGAGTTTCCAAGCATGCTTGATGAATATGAATTTACTTGCATGTTTCAGAGAGCATCCATAGCTAATTATAGATAGGTTACCAAGAAATAAACATGTGCCTGATAGACCTGTGGCTGCAGCCTGCTTTTACTAAAGCAGAGACAGCATCTAGCAGTCAAGTAACTTTAGTGTAGATCACCTAGAGGCTTAATTATTTACTTTCTCCCAGTTATGATGATGATATATTCCCATTTTAATGAAAGAGTAGTCACTGATACTATTATATAATTAAACTCAGTGAATGACATGAACCTTAGGAAATGTTTGACCTACAATGGTTCACTGAATCCTTCCTGAAACTCCATATGTAGCTACTACCGCCCCATTTTCTAGTTGCAAAGAAAAAGCTAAAGCTTGAGGAGGCTAAAGTAAATTCCCAGTTTACACAAGAATGAGCTTCAGGATTCAAACTTAGGTCAGTCCAACCCCAGAGTCTCTGAATGTCCTTAACCATGTGGAACCAGGGCTGTCATTGGGTAAATCCTAGGTTTCTGTTTTGCTCTGTTTAATTAAAATATGATTTTATTTTTCAATGAGGCGCTTCTCTTTTCCGTTCCTTTATTTTTTCTGGTTGTGTGTCTCCATCGAGCTCTGGTCTTGGCAGCTGTAGTTAGCTTTAATGAGCAGTTTCACTGGAGGATGCAGATTCTCTTTCACGAATGTGTTGCACTGGTTTTGCTCAGCCAGTAGGTACTCGGTGCTGCTTGCTGCTCACCTGCCCACTTTCCAAACAGCTGTCCAGGAGCAACACCACTGGATGCCCAAGACCATGCTCTTGGAGTCATAGCACAAATTAGAACCACTACACGATTCATATTCCCAGTAAACTCTATGATTAACCCCAAGTACATACACCTTTGCTTTAAAAACACGGTGCCAAGTGGTCGTCAAAAGCCAGAGGGCGTAAGAATTTCCCAGGGAACTTGCTTTTGGTGGAATTCTCTGACTCCATCCATAAAATTTCTGATTTAGACGGTTGAGGGTGGGCCCAGGCATCTGCAGTTTGTTTAAAGGTGCCCAGGGATCCTGATGCAGGTAGTTCTTGGACTCTAACCTCATGTTCTTTGAGACTCTACAATATCCAGGCCATTTTTCTTTTACCCTCTTATTCTCCTTTCTTCCCCTTTACCCTTTTTTTCTCCTGCTGCAGGCAATGAAAGTAAAAATTATCTGAAAACACTTTTCATCATTTAAAACCCCTTATGGAGTCACCATTATTGTTTTGAGGAAGAGTCAAGCTGTGTTCTTGGAAGTTCGGGGGTGAACAAAGTAGTGTTTTATTATCTAGTGGGAGGCTGTAAACGAATTCAGCCCATGATTTTTGCATAAACTTGGGCCCATCACTTGAGCTCTCTTGGCTGAAGTTTCCTCATCTATAAAATGAGTATTTGACTAGAAAATCAACTCAAGGGTATCTTGTAGATTAGACTTGTGCAGCCAGAGATGGGATTCAGGGGTCTAGAGTTCCACCCCAACCCCTAGCTCTCAAAAGAGACCATCCCAGGAAAGGCTTTTAAAGGGACGGAAGTGAACTTCAGTCTAATTCCACAAAGACACTGTAAAGATTTCTGAGATACACAGCATGTAACAGGCATTTTAGTGTTTGTTGATAGGATGAACAAATTATTGCATGTGTATATGACTGGATGAATGGATGAATGAATGGAGAAAGAAGTAGTGTAGGCCTGTTTGTTTCACAGTCGAGATCATGGTTGTAGCATTGCTCACCCCATGTACTGGGGAGTTAGACAGATAGAGAAGCTGGCTACTGTGTTTTGCGTGACCTATAAAGGTCTCATAAGGCTCTGAACAGTAATTCAAAAAATAAACATGTAGGTACTCAAAAATATAAATGTCACATCAGCTATAGCTCTTCATCTCCTTTGCTGCGCTGTGGTTTTCCAATTGATGGAAAGGTTTTATTCAGATCAGCTATTTCACTTTTTCCTGGAGGTACTCTTAATCTTTGTGTTCTAACCTTTAAGGATATAGGCTTCGGTTGCTGCTATAATGATTTCCATTGCCTGGCATCTACATGTTTAAATTTCTCCAAAGAATTGTACACCTTCCGTTTTTTGTCGATTAGAGATAGAGTCAAATGAGGAAAAAAACAAGTGGGGGTTGGAGAGGCCGGTTCTTGATTGACATCTCTCTCTTGATACCTGGGTCAAGGAAAGGAGTGGATCAATGGTCTTTGCTTTGCAGCCGGCGTTAATACCGTGTCTCTTGCTCCTTTTGGCAATCTGTATCACAAAGATGCTGATTAAACATTTTGGGGTACCAGGGACAGAGGAAGGAGGGAGAGGTTGGTGATTTTTAGCAGCTCAAGCATTTTATTGACAACATTAAAGGCTTCATAATATATTCGACCGGAAATTAATTACAGCCCAGTTTCCCCGTTTCTCCCTTAGGTGACTGTCTTCTGTTGATGTGCGCCGCTGTGAAAGTAATAATAGGTTTCAAATGTTTGTGAAAAACATAAAGTAATTACTTGCTGTGATAAATCAGTCATTAGAAGTTTCGACTTCTCTCGGCTCCATGTATGTGGTGGTAGGTTGGCGTCTGTTGTTAACTTTAATTATATAGCACTGAAGAATTTTTACTTTTCGGTTTTCAGAAATTTTGCTTTCTTTCTCCCTCTTTTGGTTTCCTGGTTCTCCAGGGATGAAAGTACTGAAGTGATAATGACATGTAACTAACATTTGAACAGGGGAAGCATATATCTGCCAGGGAACTGATGCCTTCCTTAAGTTTTGTAGCTATTGGCTATCAGCTATTTGCCAGTTCCTCTAATGAGCCTTAAATATTTACTTTTTGTTGTGCGGAGGGAAAGAACCTGCTCTCAGGCATTTTGAGGCTCCTCACCAATGGCATATGTTTAAATTATGGGCCCCGAAGCCAGAGAGATTCTAATAACTCTTTTTCGTTTTTTTAAATTATGGGAGAAAAATGCAGTTTTTTCAGTAAAACCTTCAGTTGCTTTCCTGAGGTCCTTTTCTTCTGACAGCACCTGTGCAGATCTGCTTGGATAATATCCACCCCTTTGTTAGCTCACCTGGAAAATGAGAGAGAAATTTCCTTTTGGCAACTGTCTTAGAAGGGATCCTCACCCAGACAGATACAGTAGGCAGGACTAGATACTAGCTGGTGTGACAGCCATCACACACAGGTATTCTGCTGTTGGCATGAAGGCTGGCTCACCCCTACAGACATGAACAAAACATTATACATGTTCACAGTTCTTTTTAACTCAGTTAATATTAATATTAAGTTTTTCTATTCTGTCTAATCTGTCTTGTCCTTTCCTGATGCGTGAGCCATTATAAATCCTAACTTCAAAGCTTTTCTTAAATCTCCATCAGACTGTCCTTTTCTTAGAACAATGAGTTTGTTTTTCTTTTTCCTGAATCTCTTCCTTTGAAATAGTGTTTATATTTAGAACCAAATAGAAGAGCAGCAAGAATTGGTTACTAATAATTCTGCACAAAACAATCATACAGACTGGTACTTCTGTGTTTTTTCATTGCAATGATAATTGGGGTTCATGACGTTTGCCCCTGAGAATGGAAGATCCTGTCCGCCATCAAAGAAGACTACTGCATTCAGCATAGTTTTAGCATTACATGTATTTTCCTGTATTCTGTCTTTTAAAAATTGATGACTCAATATGATATCTCAGTATAGGCCAGAATATCTGATTAACTGTAACCCCTGATTTTCTTTTGATGCCATATCCTGAAGTTTTTATAGCTCTGTAGTTCTGTCACAGCATTTCCTTTTTCCACATACAGTAAGAGCAAATTGCTTAAAATAAATATTTTTTATTATTTTTATTCGTATTACTACTAACACCTATTGTATTGAGTACTTTGTATAAGGCACTCTGCTTACGTGATTTACACACATTATCTTATTTAATCCTTATGATAACTTAGTGTGCCTGTCTATTAGCATTTTCGTTCTACAAATGGGAAAATTGAGTCTCTGAAAGATTAATTAACCCAGGGTCTACACAGCTGATAGATGACGGAACCATGATTCAAAGCCAGGTCTGGCTGCATTTTAGCTACTGTGCTATACAGCTCATGACAGTGTAATGTGTTAGTATTTCAAGAAGATAGACCATGGCCTCGATGATTTTATAGACTCTATTAAAACAATGATGATAGGGTGTTCCTAGCTGAAAGGGCTTTTAAAGGAGGGGTAATATTTTTTTTTATCTTCCTTCAGGGAAAATGAAAGGAGAGATTGTTTTGTAGGCCTGTGGGGATAAACAAAAGAAAATCCCAAAGGTGATGAGAGTGGATTTTAGCATAGCACCAAGGTCCTGTCTAGAAATGCTCACTAGTCATTGTTGAGCCCAACAAGGCCAGGATGGGGGTGGGACATCCAAGAGACCTGGCCCAGCAACAGCAGCATTGGAGGGTGTCCAGGTCAGGGGGGAAGGCTGGACCAGAGAGCCCAGGGAGAGAGGGCTCACTGCCAAGTGTACACCTCAATTCTCCAAGTATCAGGAAAACACCTACGTGTGGTGGTAATACAGTGACTGATGAAGTTGTCTAAAATAGCTTTTAAGAAGCTACTTTGATTTTTTCCAATGAATTTAATATATTCAGAAAGGAAGGGAAGCAAGAGGCTATGTCTTTTTGTTGTATCAGTAGAAAACCCAGTCACTTTTAAAGGAAAATACAATAGTGATACATGAGTGACACGTGTCATTTTTTTGTCCACCTAGCTTCTACGTCTCTTGCTGTGTTAAGGGAATTCCCCACAATGTGGCCTTGTGGGAATCCCCCTCCTTGGGGAGGGAGGCAGGGCCCATTTCCCATTATAAAAACACAAAGGCCAGGCCTGCTCACTCTGTGGTGACCCAGCCTCAGCTGGGTCAGATGCACCTACTCAAAACTAATCAGGGAGCCCGGGACGAGTGCAGGGGTGATGGGGAGTCTTGTGACGTGGCATCAGCAGTAGTGGTAGCTGTCAGTCACCTGAGTCAGTGGCAGTGGCCATGACACGGTCAACATCCATTTCTGCCGGCAGCAGAGCGAGACGTGGGGTTCTGTGTGTAGCAGCAGCAGTAGTGGTCTCTTCAGAAAACTGTCCTTGAAGAGTGATCCTGGAGTGACTTGGGCCTTGATCCCTAACATTGTTCATTCCTGCTCACTTTCCAAGTCTGATGTTTCCGTCTTTCTGAATCATCTATGACTTACCCGGAATCCTTTCAATAATTTCTTCTCTGCAACTTAAAACCAAGACTATTCCTTACAGACATAGTAAAATCTAGTGAATCTGGTAAAATTTAGCTTTTAAAACTGTCAATCCTCAGTAAAGCTTGGAGTCTTAAATTATTACTCACCACTGTTGAAGTTTTGGTATGAAGTTACGGCATATCTCTTTATCTTGATCAATTATAGAGAATACTTCAATTCATATCAAGAATTTTACTTTAAAAAAAAAAAGAAAGCAAAACTGGCTGGATTACATGCCCTGAAGCTTGGCTCCTTCTGGAGCTGAGAAAACTTAATTATTGGATGTGTACATTTGTTTCCATTATATAATGGAATCATCTTATTATATAATATAAATATAATATATAATAAATCATCCCAAAACTTAGTACCAAGAGCAACAACCATTATATTGATTCTCTTGATTTAGAAGATTGGGTCCCAGCTGTGCAGTTCTTCTCCTGAAGCATCTTGGGATTTCTTGCATGACTGTAATCTGATAGCAAATGGGGCTGGAACACCCAAGATGGTTTGCCTCATGTGTCTGGTGGGAGTCTCTGTAAGGCCGGACTCAGCTGGGACACTCAGATGATTGGATCCCTCCTTCCCCCTTCTCCCCATAGTCTCAAAGATTCCTCCCTTTCGTATAGCTTTTCCATGTGCTTTCTCCATCAGGGTGGTCCTACTTCTTACACAATAACCTAGGGCTCCCAAAAGCAGGCAAGTAGAAGCTTCCAGGCCTTTTTAAGGCCTGCCCCCCGGACTGGTGCCATTATCTCTTTTACCACATTCTGTTAGTTAAAGCAAGTCACAGGCTAGCCTAGACTTAGTGTAGGAGAAGACAACACAAAGACATAAATAAGGGAAGGTCTCACTTATTAGGGGTTATCTTTGGAATGTAAGTGCCACTCTGTCTAAACTTGAGGCCCTAGATGAGATGTTCAGTGATTGGTACAGTAAACAGCTCATGTTGGTCAGGATTCTTTCAGTTGTAAGGAGCAGAAACCAAATCCAAACTAGCTGAAGCCAAAAAAGAGAATGTATTGAATCATGAAATTTGGATATTCAAGGGGTGATTGGTTTTAGACTTGATTTTTATCCAAGGGTTCAAGCCCTATCAGCAGGACTCAATCTTTTCGTTTTTTTCCTGTCAAACTCTTGCTTCTGTTCATATCTACTAGACTTTATTATTGTATAGCCTAATTCCCTGTGTGGCCAAACATCCCCGAAGTTACATCATACTCGTAGCTAGAAATCTTAGCAAAAGAGAGAGTTATCTCTTCTAAAATCCATTTAACAGATCTCCTGAAGGGATTCTGGTGGACCCTGTCCATCTCTGACCCAGTTGCTGTGGCCTGGGAGAATGGAGCATTCTGATTGGACAGCCCGCATCACATGCCCACATCTATTGTGAAGGGTTGATCCATCCAACCTGGACCTCTTAGAACAGAGAAAAGGAAAGTTTCTCTTATCAAAAGAAGTGGGATGAATGCTTGATAAAATGCTATAATGTTAATATTGCATCTAATAACCATTTGCTGGATGAAATTTAATTGTGGCACAGCCAATAACGTTTGGAGTTTATCATGTGCCAAAGAAGATAGACAATTTAAAAATTATTTTATGGAGAGAGAGAGAGAGAGGTGCTGCTGCGACATTATTCAGAGTGGACTGGAATAATTAGAGAAAAATATAAAAGAAGCAATTTTTGAGCTGTGCTTTGAAGAGGTGGAAGGAATGGGATGATATTTTAGCCAAAGGATTACTTTCTGAAGAATCAAAACGCTATTAAAAAGAAGGTTATAAAGTTTAATTCTAGGGTGCTACTGCTCTCCTTAAACTATACCCTCAAGAAAATTCAGAGGCTGGTTACTACAGTGTGTTGCACTGTATAGTTTCAGAATTAGCTGGTTGTAAAGAAGATTGTTTTTTTAACCCTGAATATGACAAGTGGGTATTTTAAGTGTTTAAGGGACTCATATATAAATAAAGCTTCCAAGGTGATTGCAATCAAAAGAAAAGAAAATCTTTCAAAATATATATTCGATTTGTATCATCTGTAACTTTGATTAACAACAGATGCCAAAATTACCAGAAATAATAGTAATCTGCATTTCTGCGTATATAGTCCTCTTGTGAAGTTGAAAGTTTCCATGAATGTGAATTAATTTAGCTCCCGTCTCATGTGCAAAAGAAGAAAAGAAAGTGAGCCCAGCTCCCTCTCTCGGTCTCAAAGTCAAACGTAACAGAGTATGAGGAGAGAGTAACGAAACATGAACTGTCTAAACTGGCTACAGTTTTAATGAGATTGGTGAAAAGAGAAAGCAGTAGAGAGCAAAGAGGAGTTTAGAATTTGGTGAGTTGGGAGGGAAAGATAAATTAGGAGTTGGGTTTAATGTAAATGCACTATATATAAAATGGATGAACAACAAGGACCTACTGTATAGCATAGAGAACTGTACCCAATATCTTGTGGTAACCTAGAGGGGAAAAGAATCTGAAAAAGAATACATACATACATATATATATGTATATGTATATCCATATATACATATATATGGATATCCTTTTCAGATTCTTTTCCATACATATATATATGTATGTATAACTAAATCAGTTTGCTGTATACTTGAAGCAAACACAACATTGTAAATTAACTATATTTCAAGTGAAAAAGAAAATAGAAATGGAATTTGGTAAGAAGAGTTCTGATGACTCTCAGACATCTTGGATCATATTGTCTTCCCAGAAACCTTTGTTGGATAAGACTTCAATATGGTATCTCCTGGCCCCTTTCTTTGACACTCACAGACATGGAGTAATAGGACAGTGGAGGATCCTGATAGGAGGAGAGCCCAGACTTGACTCCTCGTTCAGGTCTCCCTCCCAGAGACCTTGATGCCTCCTGCAGGCTGATGTCAAAGGGGCTTACAAATTCACATTCACATCAGAAGCCATGACTCCCCGGGGCAGTTAACAGGCAGCCTGGGGAGAAGAGACATCATCCTGGGTTTGAAACCCCCTCCTAGTTTGTGATAAAACTCTAAGAGTGTTATGCTAACCTCATTCCTCTTGTATTTGCCTTCTCTGAGGCTAACAGAGTAATATGGCTGCTGGCCACATCTTTATAAACAGAAATTACTATGTGAGAACAATTACGACTTCTGTTCACTATCTACCCATGTGCATGTCCTTGTTAATAAGGGAGCACAGAAAGATTATTAGCTTTATTAGCTTTTAGTATTGATATCGCCATGTTCTCCCTAACCTATAAATATCTGTTCTGCCCACGTCAATTTGAATCTTTTTTTCTCAAGTAAATTAAAGTAGAAATGCTACCATGATTAGTTACTATCTGAATTTCAGTAAACTTTTTTTTTTAAGAGTTGTATTTTTTGTTTGGCTCTGGTGGATCTGTGCGGCTTGCAGGCTGTCTCTAGTTGCAGAGAGTGGGGGCTACTCTTCGTTGTGGTGTGCAGGCTTCTCATTGCAGTGGCTTCTCCTGTTGAAGAGCATGGACTCTAGGGTACACGGGCTCAGTAGTTGTGGCTCCCGGGCTTAGTCGCTCCATAGCATGTGGGATCTTCCCAGAACAGGCATGAAATCAGTGTCTGTCCCTTGCATTGCAAGACAGGGACTTTTAACCACTACCACCAGGGAATCCTCTGATAAACTCTTCAGTTCAGTGCAGTCACTCAGTCATTTCCAACTCTTCGCAACCCCATGAATCGCAGCACACCAGGTCTCCCTGTCCATCACCAACTCCCAGAGTTCACCCAAACTCATGTGCATCGAGTCAGTGATGCCATCCAGCCATCTCATCCTCTGTCGTCCCCTTCTCCTCCTGCCCTCAATCCCTCCCAGCATCAGGGTCTTTTCCAATGAGTCAACTATTCTCATGAGGTGGCCAAAGTACTGGAGTTTCAGCTTTAGCATCAGTCCTTCCAAAGAACACCCAGGACTGATCTCCTTTAGGATGGACTGGTTGGATCTCCTTGCAGTCCAAGGGACTCTCAAGAGTCTTCTCCAACACCACAGTTCAAAAGCATCAGTTCTTTGGTGCTCAGCTTTCTTCACAGTCCAACTCTCATATCCATACATGACCACTGGAAAAACCATAGCCTTGACTACACAGACCTTCGTTGGCAAAGTAATGTCTCTGCTTTTGAATATACTATCTAGGTTGGTCATAACTTTCCTTCCAAGGAGTAAGCGTCTTTTAATTTCATGGCTGCAATCACCACCTGCAGTGATTTTGGAGCCCAAAAAAATAAAATCTGACCCTGTTTCCCCATCTATTTCCCATGAAGTGATGGGACCAGATGCCATGATCTTCGTTTTCTGAATGTTGAGCTTTAAGCCAACTTTTTCACGCTCCACTTTCACTTTCATCAAGAGGCTTTTCAGTTCCTCTTCACTTTCTGCCGTAAGGGTGGTGTCATCTGCATATCTGAGGTTATTGATATTTCTCCCGGCAATCTTGAGTCCAGCTTGTGCTTCTTCCAGCCCAGCGTTTCTCAGGATGTACTCTGCATATAAGTTAAATAAGCAGGGTGTCAATATACAGCCTTGATGTACTCCTTTTCCTATTTGGAACCAGTCTGTTGTTCCATGTCAGTTCTAACTGTTGCTTCCTGACCTGCATATAGGTTTCTGTGATTACGTGTGAGAGAGAAAGAGAGTGTAGGAGGGAGACTTCACTTGTTAGTACAAGGAGTAGAAAGTCAAGTCCTAGTCTTCTGGGGTCATCCCAATGTGGAAGACAGCTAGACTCTTGAGTTTAATGTCATTGCTGTCTTGTAATGGCACTAGTCTTCCACCTCCAATGAAGATTCTCCAGAGGTTTCCCTCCTGAGCCCCAGAGCTCGTGATGCTTATGTTGAGAAATAGCCTTAAAATGCCAGGTAGACAAGTAGACAGGGAGGATCTATGTATCTCTGACCAGTGTACTCTTTAAATGAGTTAATTATGTGGTACGTGAATTATATTTCAATAAATCTTTTTTCTAAAAACTCCATTAAGAACAAATATTGAGAGTAGTGGTAGTAGAATGACAGGGAACCCTCCCAACCCCATTTATGTTTCTTTCCCTCTCTCTTCTTCCTATTTCCCTCCCTCCCTCCATCTCTCTCTCTAAGAAAAGAAATGCAATGTTTATAACACTGCCTCTGGTAGCAAGGGGATGCTTTTATTAGTCCTGGTGATTTTTTGTAATTATTATTGAGTTGGTTATGAAGGTAATTATGACTAAAACCCTTTCAGGCAGAGAAAGAGATAGATTGCACTTGGAGGGAAGAGACAGGTATTACCCATTTCAGATCTGACACGTGCTTCCATCCCAGCTGGGAGAAGACTTACTTATTATAGCAAAAGAGCTGGGCTGCAAGAAGCTATGGAAGAAACAACTCGGAAGTTAAAACAGATGCATCTTATGACGAGAAAGAAACTTCTGTGCAGATGAAGATAAGACTCCATTATAGATCCACTAAGTTAAGCGGAACTAAAGAAATGTCGGGGAATTCTTTTGCTTTTGTGTTTGCAATGAAGTTTTGCCTTTTCTAAGTTTTTGTTTCTCACTTCATCTCTCAATTAAGGTTGTTTTAACAAGCAGACAGTGAGTTTAGTTACAAAGTCATGATTAGGATAACAAATGTCTAATCTCCCTGGTAACCCAAGCCATCTGAGATTATAAATTGCAACTCTCTTTTGCCACCTTGGAAAAGACTCCAGTGATGCAAAAGACAGAGGGCAGGAGGAGAAGAGGGCAACAGAGGATGAGATAGTTGGATGGCATCAACAACTTAGTGGACGTGAGTTTGAGCAAACTCTGGGAGATGGTGAAGGACAGGGGAGCCTGGTGCGCTGCAGTCTGTGGGGTCGCAAAGAGTCAGACAAGACTGATCGACTGAGCAGCACCAGCGGCTGCCCCCTGATGACAACAAAGAGTACAGCCCTTCTAGAAAAAACAAGCCTTTTTAGAAACAAAATTAACCCCTTGCAAGCTGAAAATCAGAATCTTTGGTGGTGACAAAGGTCCTATATAAGGTCTTCTGACCTTGGTGTTAGAGATCTTTCTAATGGAGGCATCTTTTGTCAGAGGCATCTTGAAGCAGACTGAAGTCTTTCTCATAACCACATTAACCGAGAAAGCTATCTTTTATGTATTGAAAGTGATTGTCAATCTGTTACATCCAAGTGTGAGGTATGCATCGCCTCAGCCTGCCACCACTTCCTCCTACAGCGGGAGCTGCTGTCACTGTCCAGCGGCGGCTCCCGGGGTGTCATGGCAGCTGCCAGCCTGTTCTCACCACAGCTGCTGTTGTCACCATCACATACAAGCTGATGCCCTTGTGACTGTCATCCTGCTACTAATGGAAGTGATTGGCACCTCGTCGTGCCACATCAAGGGGCAGAAGCTGTTCCCCAACCGCAGGCACAGAGCCATCTGACACCCCTTACTGCCACTGCTCGTCACCACCCTCCCAGCCACGATGCCAGCTGCGACCATCACTTCACTGGCACAGGGGGTGTGACAGTCCCCTTCCAACCTGTGGAAGCAGCCTCTCAGGGAGGCCAGCCCTGGGCACTCAAAGTATCTTTATGTTTTAAAGTCAGCACATCGCAGCCCAGCATCTCTCTTCCTTATTTGTTTCTGGAGATGTAAGCAACTTGAAAACTAAGCAGCACCGTGCTTCTCCCTGACTGTACACTGTAAATTTTAGTGCCTACGTTAGAAGTTACTTTAAAAGGTTCTCCATCATCTCCAGTATTTTAAGTTGATTCGTTGTATTTTTATTTCTATTCAGTTCAAGAAATTTTATTTCTTTTCTTTTTGGCTTCGTGGCATACAGGATTTTAGTTCTCCATCCAGAGATTGAAGCCATGCCCCGTGCATCGGAAGCACAGAGTCTTACCCGCTGGACTGCCAGGGAAGTCCCACGGATATTTTTAACAAACCTTGTGACGTTTAAAATAATATGTAGGATTCAAGATGGCAGACCAACTTCTGTCCTTTCATGGAGAAACAAAAAGGAATAAATCCACAGTTGAGAAAGAATAGGAAGGGATTTACCAAGGAACAAATGAAGTCAACAGATTTCTGGAAGATGAGAAGAAAATGGGACACAGTTAATGGATAAACTAGCTGGTTGGGGAAGGGGGCGGGGAACCTCAGTTTGAGAAATGCAAGTGAGTGCTCTGGAGAAGTTCTAAACTCATAATCAACACTACCCGCCCGCCCCCAAAAGTGAGAGTGTCAAGAGAAACTGAAGACAGAGGGATTAGTGAAAACTTCATAAATGGGAAAATATATTGCACTATTTTGTTCACCCCTTCAACGTGGTGACATATAAAATGTATTCCTGAAAGGAATCCTAGGAAATACTGTGTTGGTCAAAAAGTTCATTTGGGTATTTCCGTAAAATCTTACCAAAAACCTGAACAAACTTTTGGCCACCCCAGTAGTTGAGGCAAGTCAGGGCTTCTTGGCGTGGATTCTGGAGCCCCAGGATAAACCCTCCTCATAGTGGCACCAGAGAAAGAGGTTCTCAGCCTGACAGCTGACACCCTACCTTCTTACCCTAAAGGAGAAACCTACTTGTTAGCATTACTTTCTGCACCACCCACATGATCCTTCCAGGCAGAACTCCCTCTCACTCAGAGTAGAGGCTTTTTAGGAACCTATACTTAGAGACCTTGTTTAGTCACTAAGTCGTGTCCAATTCTCTGCAACCCCATGGACTGTAGCCTGCCAGGTTCCTCTGTCCATGGGATTTCCCGGTCAAGAATGCTGGAGTGGCTTGCCATTTCCTTCTCCAGGGGACCTTCCCAGACCAGGGAATCAAACCTGTGTCTCCTTCATTGGCAGGTGGATTCTTTCCCACTGAGCAATCAGAGAAACCTCATACGTACAGGCCTCAGTTCAGTTCAGTCGCTCAGTCATGTCTGACTCTTTGCGACCCCATGAATCGCAGTAAGCCAGGCCTCCCTGTCCATCACCAACTCCCGGAGTTCACCCAAACCCATGTCCATTGAGTTGGTGATGCCATCCAACCATCTCATCCTTTGTCGTCCCCTTCTGGTCCTGCCTTCAATCTTTCCCAAAAGAAGGGGCTTTTCAAATGAGTCAACTCTTCGCATCAGGTGGCCAAAGTACTGGAGATGCAGCTTTAACATCAGTCCTTCCGATGAACACCCAGGACTGATCTCCTTTAGGATGAACTGGTTGGATCTCCTTGCAATCCAAGGGACTCTCAAGAGTCTTCTCCAACACCACAGTTCAAAAGCATCAATTCGTTGGCACTCAGCTTTCTTTATAGTCCAACTCTCACATCCATACATGATCACTGGAAAAACCATAGCCTTGACTAGACAGACCTTTGTTGACAAAGTAATGTCTCTGCTTTTTAAGGTGCTATCTAGGTTGGTCATAACTTTCCTTCCAAGGAGTAAGCGTCTTTTAATTTCATGGCTGCAATCACCATCTGCAGTGATTTTGGAGCCCCCAAAAATAAAGTCAGCCACTGTTTCCACTGTTTCAGGCCTAGCATTGACCTAATTGGAGTCCCTGGGAAAGATCAGAAAATGAAGGGGAAGGGAAAGTACTTCAGAATTAGGAGAAATGCATTTTTAAAGCTAAAAAGTGAAAGTAGCTCAGTTGTGTCTGACTCTTTGCAGCCCCATGGACTATATAGTCCATGGAATTCTCCAGGCCAGAGTACTGGAGTGGGTAGCCTTTCCCTTCTCCAGAGGATCTTCCCAACCCAGGAATCAAACCCAGGTCTCCCGCATTGCAGGCGGGTTCTTTTACCAGCTGAGCCACAAGGGAAGCCCAGGAATACTGGAGTGGGTAGCCTAGCCCTTCTCCAGGGGATCTTCCCAACCCAGGAATCAAACCGAGGTCTCCTGCACTGCAGGCAGATTCTTTACCAACTGAGCTGTGAGGGAAGCCCTTCTTAAAACTAAGGAAGGGCACAAATATTCACAGTAAAGAAGCGTATTGGGATCCCAGTGCAGTGAGTGGAAAAAACAGCCTCACCTATACCCTGCCTCCTGAATGATCAGAATGCCTAAAGTCAAGTCCCTAAAAGAGACAGGGAGAGGGGGAGGGGGACGAAAGTCAGCCGGCGTCAGACTTGCCATCAATAGTACTAAGTGCTAGAAAATAATGAACTGGTGGCTAGCGTCTCAGCTCTGAGAAAGAAGGATCTCAACCTAGAAGTACATATCCAAAGAGCGTTTCAGTCAATTCTGAGGGGAAGATAAAGACATTTTCAGATTTATAAGGATTCAGAAAGTTTGCTTCTCATGTTCTTCTTCCTAGGGAACTAATTAAGTGTGTGTCTGAGCAAAGAGAGTAAATAAACCGAAAAAGTAGAAAAATATAGTGTTTAAAAAACGCTTGCTCCCACTTAGAAAGACAGTGCAAGGGCATCCACAAAGCAGGCTCAGAGAAGCAGTCCAAGTTCAAGTAATAAGATACAGCTACTCAGGAAGGTCTCCGGGGAGGGGAAAGACTCAAGAAAATAGACGGTAGGATTGAGAAGTTAGGGGCAAAAAATTGAAGTATGATAAATGTAAGACATGCAAGAAAAAGGAAAGTCAACTGGAAATCTTCAGGGGGGAAAAAACCATGCAAGACATTTGTGGTCCAAATACTAAGTAAACTTCTAGAGCATCTTCTCTGAGAGGCCCTAAGGCTGTAACTGACTGATGGAGCAGGAAGTATTTTACCTAACTGCACCAGGCCACTCACAGAAGAGTACTGAGAACACACAGTAGTGTAAATGCTTCTGATAGTTTTGCATGAATAACACAGAGCATGAAAGACTTGATTGTGTTTGCAGCACAGTACAGGCCAAAGGTAAAATGCAGCTGCGAGAGACTGGAAGAGGGGGGCAGAGCGAGAGGTGGTCCAGGCATAGTAGAGGGAGGAAGGTTTTAAAAAGGGTCATTAGGGACTTCCCTGGCAGTCCAGTTATTAAAGAATCCACACTTCAGTGCTTGGGGGCGCAGGTTCCATCCCTGATCAGGGAATGAGTGAGATCCCACATTTCTCGTGGTGTAGCCACAAATTAAAAAAAATAATAAAGAAACTGATAGAACCATTTAAAAAATATTAGACAGTTAAATCTTAAGAAAAGGTCATAGCTTCATCTCAGAAAGTGGGGACAGGCAGGAGACTAGTAGAGGTAAAAATAATGGTTGAGGTAGTTTATGTTTAAATTACTAAGAATAGCATTTTCACACTAAAATAAAATATAGGAAGAGGAGAGAAGGATTATAGGTGAGCTATATCTGTATCTTTCACATCAAGAGGCTTATTAGGATACTTTTGACTGCATGTAGCAGAAAACCCTGACTTAAGTCACTTAAAATGTTTATTTTAAGAAACGTTTGATCTCCTATCACAAGAAGGACTAAGATAGGGTGGCTTGAGGGTCGGCTAATTCAGCAGCCCATTGATGTAGTGAACCCGTGTTCTTGCCATCTCTTTGCTCCTCCTTCCTCACGGTGTGTTGGCTTCATCGTCCACAGCTCCCTCAGTGGCCCTAGGCTGGTTCCTGCATTTCTAAGCATCATAGAAGTATCCCGTAGCAAAAGAGTATTTTCCTTCCTGTGCTTTAGATTTGTCAAGAAGGAAGCATTTCCAGGAGTCCCTCAGCAGACTTCCTCTTATGTCTCATTGGCCCCAGCTGTATCACACACCCTTCCCTAAACCAGTCAGTGGCAACAAAAAATGGAAAGCTGCCTTCCTGCAGCCACTACTCAGGTGACTTGACTTGGCAGGATGTCCCTGGAAATGGCAATTTGTATCTCAGCATGAACCTAAGACTTGAACACGGCAACTGTTAATCTCATCTTTCTCTTGTTAAGTGTTCATTCCCACCAATGGACCTATTAAAGAAAAGTGGTCTTTGTCATCCCTGTACTCGGTTTAATTACAGGCATAATTCAGAAAAAAAGACCAAAGTGACAATCTAGTTTCCTTCTTTGGTAATCCTATTTTGAGATATAGAAATATAGGTTCCTTCTTTCTGGTTGATGCATCAAATCTGAATCCTCAGAACTGCTGACTGCTTTTTTCTTTATTAAACAGCTTTATATAATTCATAGATCCTGTAAGATCCTTCCTCTATTTAGATAGTCCTTAGCTTTTCCATATTGTGTAGATTCTATAAAGAGAAGGCTCCTATGTCTCCTCTCAAAACCTCGTGGTTTGTACCTTGGTAAAGTGGAACCAAAGTGCAAACCCAGGCTTGAATCCCAATCCCACCACTCACTAGTAGCTGTATACCGCCAGTCATTTCTTGATCTTTGGAGACCTTAGTTGTCCTATCTCTAAATAGAAATGATCTGCTTACATTTTAGGATGATTGAACTGCCAATAGAAGTACCTAGTATAAACATAAAGAGGATGTGGGCAATTGTTAATTCTATTTCTTCTTAGTGTAACACGCAAAAGGACACCCAGTGCCTGGTTTCCCCGTTTTTTTGTTTGATAGTTGGTTGACATTATTGAAAAGTGAGTCAAATTAGGGGGCACGGCAGTGGAATTTAATTCTCATTTGAAACATGAATATAGTAACAAGGGGAGAGATGAAAGGCAGCAAGGATAAAGACCAAAGGAAGGAGATATCAGTGGTTCTGACCAAGTTTTCTCAATCAAAGACCACAAGCTGCTCCCACATTGCCCTGAGCTGGATCCTAGGGAGAGCCATTGAAAGGGGTTTCAGTAGAATGGTTCCTCACAGAAGGAGACCAGGGCAACTTGATTTCTTCACTGAAACACTTTGAATTATAAAAAGAAATCGGGTTCAGATAATCAAAAAGCAGGAGATGATGGATAAAATATGTTATAGGATTATAAATTCAATAATAATTGAATTTCTGGAGTGTTTTTCCCCTGGCGGAAAAGCTCAAAGAAGTTCAAACATCATCTCAATGAATTACAACATGTGTCTGTGATCAGTTGATGGCAAAGAGGGCCTGGAGTTAGACTTTTTGCTCTTCACATCCTAGACCAGGGCACCGAGGCAGAACAATGGTCATATCTATAGTTTTAGCATCCTGGCTTTAGACACTTTGCCGTGAATATTTTAGGCACAACAAAGAAGTAGGTTATCCCCATTCCTCCTCGAGGGCTTTGTTGGCGCTGAATGGAGATACTATCTTTCTTGTCTCATCTCTGGATGCCCTTAAAGCAGTTGCTCTGGTTGAACAAAATGCCGTGACAAAATAAAGACTTTCTACAAGTTGTTAGTCCGCATCTGTAGCCCAGGAATTCTTGAAAAGGCACATATTTTTGTTTCCAGTATTCCAATTATAAAAGAGTAATCCACAGCATCTCACGACCAACCAGCTTCTGAACCTAGGGAGTTCTTTTCAAAACGCCTAGCACCATGAACGGCAAGGAACTGAAATAGGTTAACTTGTCTTTCCACTGCCTGCTTTTAAAAGGTCAAGATGAAAACAAAATCCAGTGCCGGTATCGGCCTCCTTCACCCACAGTGGAACAGACATCGCATTCTCTGAGGCCTGTCTGAGAAGCATGAGGCTAAGGAGTTGCAGTATTGATTGTGTAAAATTAGCATATCTGGCAGATGGGGACTGTCTGGACTCACTCAGCTGTGAGGCGTCTGGACCAGGTGGACTGGCACTGCTCAGCTTTCGTGCGTCTGATTTAGGATTTTAACGCACCGCCAAAGATGTAGCAGCCTGAGATTTCTCCCATGGAGATCCGGTGAACACATTAGAAGATTTCCACCTTTATTAATTCTAGCACTGCCACATCAAAGTATTTTCCCCAAGGGCTCTGTTGATACTGTATGCATTTGTATTTGCATTTCTGCTCTTTGGGAACTGCTGCCTGTGGTCAGCTCTTCAGATGTGGTTGGCCTTTCTAATTTGTCTTCCAAATCTTTTCAGTTGTCTTAGAGTGCTGAGCTAAATTGTGTGGGTAAATTAATCCTTTTTTTGAGAAACCAGTTGCAAAACATTCTGATTCCGCATCTCTCCCTGTCTCTGCCTTTTCATCTCTATTTTGTTTCTTTCACTGGTCCTTGCCTTCTGTTCCTTTGCTGTCCTCCAGAGCCCCCAGACCTCATCTTCCCCAGTAGTACAAGGCCCGTACCAAGCAGAGTAGGCATAGCACAGGATGCCACCAACCTGTATATGTTGCCAGCAAAAATAACGAGGGGCTTTTGTAAGACCTCTTAAGCAAGATGTTTGAACCAGGATCTTTCTAGAGCTTGACTGGCTCTAGGTCAGGACCCTGAGAATCAAGATAAATGAACATTTGCATACCCAGCAACCTCAAAGCACTCCAAGTGCACGTGGAAAGATAATCCGTATATGTGTGTGCTCAGTCGTGTCTGACTCTTTGCAGCCCCGTGGACTATAGCCCACCAGGCTCATCTGCCCATGGAATTTTCCAGTCTAGAATACTAGAGTTGAGTGCCATTTCCTGCTCCAGGAGATCTTCTTGACCCAGGGATCAAACCCGCATCTCTTGTATCTCCTGCCCTGGCAGTCACATTCCTTACCACTAGTACCACCTGGGAAGCCCATCCATCTGTGTGTCCTTACAATAAATCCCATAGCTCATGTTGCCACTTCTGGTGATACTGAGGTTTCTTCCTTTATTTTCTTTGCCACAGTGTAAAAAAATCCACCTACCTTTTCATTGTCCCACTCTCTTGCTTCTCTGTGGTCTGAATAGAGATCCTGATTATTCAGAAATGGAAGTGGGTGAAAGACAGCCACATGCAGATACATAGATAATACATGCATATGAGTATGGAGTATGTTTGTGTAGAAAAGATGTGCCTCTCAATATAGATATTTGTGGGACTCAGAATATCCACCTGCCAAGGCAGGAGACACGGGTTCGATTCCTGTTCCAGGAAGATCCCCTGTAGAAGGAAATGGCAACCTACTCTAGTATTCTTGCCTGGGAAATCCTATGGACAGAGGAGCCTGGTAGGCTACGGTTCATGAGGTTGCAAAGATTTGGACATGACTTAGCAAATGAACAACAACAATTTGTGTGTGTTTGTGTGTGTCTGGGAGTATGGTATTCAGAATATAAATGATATAATCCTAACTTGAAGCGCATGATGGAGCTTCAGAAGCTCCATAAACATCCTCAAATTATGTGCAAAATCTAGTTTATGGGATGTTAATCTTCTCTGGCAAGATAATCCCTAATTTCACCAAGTTTTCAAAAGGTACTGTGAAATTCTAAATCCTTTCTCTTCAGCCCTCTATGATCCTTGGAACAGAAAGTTAGGGATCAGAACAGAATATCATGCCAATGATGAAATTATATAATCTTGCCAGGCCTGACAATGTTGGTGCCCTATTCACTGCCCACCATCCTGGTCCTCCATTTAGAACTGACTACTCCTCCCCATATACTCATACTGCTTTGCTTAGCTATTTCAATAGAATGGATGATCATGGGCACAGAGTCTCAGAATACACTGACTTTCACTTTATTGAATCATTTACATTTGAAAAGAACTCATCTTCTTTCATAAAGCAAGTTCCCATTCCTAAACCTGACAGCATTCTCCACTCAGGAGAGAATTTGGATAGTCATTGACTCCTAATTCTCTTTCATCACACTTTTCTGGTTCTCGCAGTTCTTCCTTAAAGTTTTCAGATATTAATCATTGGTTCATTCACTTTAGTTTTGGTTCTCTGTAAGAGCAGGCTCAAAGATGTGCCAAATTTGAATCTTAATTCTGTTCCCCACCCCTTAACCTTAGAGTTTACGTTACAGGAAGATCTAACACCTCTCCATGGCTCTTCCATCTATCATATCAACCTCTTACGTCCTTGTTGACTCTTCCTCTAAACGGCATTCAGTTTGATTTCTGTTTTGCTATTCCCACCATCACTCCATCTGGAATAAAGCGACGGTCCTGAAGCTGATGTTTGTCTTTTAGTCTCTTCCCTTTGGTCAGCCTTTGTGATACTGCGTCCCTTAATTTTACGCTCAATACTTGGAGTGACTTTTTGCACATACTCTATCCAGCCAAACTTTTTAAGCCTGAATAAAAATTCTGCTAATCACTGTCCTTTCTTAACTAGCTTCTCCCATTATTTGTTCCAGAATCTTCCATCCCCAGTGATCTCACAGTCCTCCTTACATGTGATGTATAGTCCAATCTCCACTTTGTTCTGGCTGTTGTTCCTTTTCTTCTTGTTCTTTTTATTTATTTTTTTATTTCTTTACTGCGCTTGGTCTCTGTTGCAGCCATCCGGCTTTCTCTACAGCACACAGTTTTACTTGCCCCGAGGCATGTGGGATCTTAGGTCCCCAACCAGGGATTGAAGTCATGTCCCCTGCATTGAAAGGCAGCTTCTTAACCACTGAACCACCAGGGAAGTCCCTCGTGTTAGCTTATTCTTAAACTTCCTCCTCTTCAAAATGCATCACACTCCCACCCCTTTTCTGAAATGATTGACTACTCCAGTTAGCACTCATTTTTCCATTGTCTACAGATACTGGCATCTTATTTGTATCTCCCATAATGCAAGTACATGACATGTAATAGATATTCAGTAAATATTTGATTATTTCAAAGATAGCTTTCTAGCCAATGGAATCTTAAGAATAATCAAGGTATGTTTGGGGGGAAAGCAGATAATGGCTGGACCAGAGTAGTCACTGCACAAGTTTTTACAAATACACAGCAAATTCTGAGGTCACTGAGACTCAATTACAATATTTGTCATGTCTTCAGTATTCGTGTATGTCTTACGCATGTTTAATGCTAATGATTCTAAGGGGTAACCAGTCACCCATGGAAACCAGGAATGGTACTGTCATCAATCAGCTTATATGGTATAGGTAATTGGGCCTTGTCTTTGACTAGGCAAGTGAATATTTAACATGGCTTCCCAAGTATATTCCTTGACTGAACTGTGAAATGAAGTCAGCTGGTGTATACCATTACCCTCTGATAAACGTAAGAAGGCATTTCCCATCTCCCAACTGATAGAAAACACCACTAAATTTGTATGTACCCTTCTCTCCCTGTGATTATGGCATCAGATGTTATGTACAGTTTTATTCCAGTTGATCCCAAATAAGGAAGAATTTAACCATTGTAATTGCTATTCCTAAAGGGTAGCATAAACTGCTTTAGTCAGCAAAATATATATCTCTCATCTTTGCCTTGCTATATATTAAATTGCTGACTCTCTCTTCTTTAGACCCAGTAGTCATTTCTTTGCCTCCTTAATTTATGCATGAAGCCAAAAGAAGAATCACTTAGTATTCTTAATAAAATGACATAAGGTTTAGATAATTTTTTACTATATGCAGTAAAAATGCAAATGTGTGTGGCTTATTTGCAAATGCAGACATTAATAACTGATATTTAAACAGGCTGGATTAGCAATTTTACTGATATCATCACGAGATTTTTCCAATAATTTGCACACTCAAAATCAATTTGAATACAACAAGTAAATTGAATTTAATTTTTTGATATAAAATTATAGTTATCAGCTTGAACCATTAAATTTACTACTTAATATATGCTTTCCAGCTCACTTGGTTAGAATTTCATTGCTCCTTATCTATATAAATTTAATTAGGCTTGATATCATCAGTATATTATAGAACTAATTAAAGATGTAGATAAGTGCTGAGGGGTCTTATTGAAAACTCCATAAAGTTCCATTTGGAAAATGAGATATTCTTCCTTCAGTTCATTGTGAGAAAATGAAACAGCAAGAAGTGTTTCTTGCAGTGTTTCTGAAAAATTATTTAACTGGATTTAATGGACTTATTCCATTCTTTGAAGAGCTTTTTAATTACTCTGTATCTTTGTGCAGTCCAACAACAGTTATAATCTGTGTTTAAAGACTTTAAAATGCTCTCCTCCCACTGAACGAAATGTCTTATACTCTGGTGTGCGTGTATATGTGTGTATAGAGGTAGGTGGTACAGGATTTCTACATCCTGATTGAGATCATATAGTATGTAATGGTTTTTATGGGGAAAGCTCCCAGTCCTAACAAGCTGGATAAACACGGAAAGATCAGAGCATGCAGGCCATAAACACAGTAGGAAAAGGGAGAAGATAAGAAACCCTGACCCGAGAGAGAGTACCTGGGCAAGCCTGAGATTCTGAGTGTGGCTTCTTTGAGTCAATCATTTTGTAGAAATCACTTTGAATTCCCTTGTATCTGCGACTCCACTATAGAATATAAAGCAGATTATTTAAAAGACTGATTTCAACTAAGTGCTTTGTGTCTTCATTACAAAGCACAATAAAGCCTTTTATTACAATGAAGCCACTATTACTTTCCATTGATTATGCACTGAAATAAAGCTGCATCTACTATACTCCCAGGGTGCTTAGTGCTCTTGTCAAAAAGCACAGTTTTTGTTTTTTTTGTTTTTTTTTTGTTTTTTTTCAGTGCAGATTGAGTGACACAATGCGTGGTTAAAAAAAAAAAAGAAAGAGAAAGGACAAATAGCAAATGTAGGCCATCTCTGACCGGGCACATTGTTGTTCAGTACACAGGCACCCAGGAAGCCAGCCAGCCAGAAAAACTGTTGAGAGTCTCTGTGGTGTAATTGAAAAGTTCCAGGCCTTGGGCTTGGGAGAACAGATTGAAAGCTCTGCTGCTGATGACCTAAGCTTAATCTCTCTAAGTTTTTTTTCCTGGAAAATGGAAATAATATTAATAATGATGCCCCTCCTGCCTACTTCAGTCTGCCTCATGGGTCCAAATGGTTTTTAAGTGTCATTCATTCTCATTTTAATCCCATTTACTTTTCCAGATACAGAAACTGAGGTACAGCGGGATGGAGTGGTACGATCATTGTCACTGATTGAACTAGAGGCAGGGCCAGAATTGGAGTGGGTGCTTCTGAGCTCAGCCTGCACCATCACGCGGAGTATACAAGAACACATGGGCATCTTCTTAGTGACATCCTCGCAGCACTTGGTAGCACTGGGATTTTTTTTTTCCCCAAGCAACTATTTCTGAAACACATCACTTCAGTTTTCTTGCCCAAATGGTTTGTAAACATTTGCACCCCCTAGTCTGAGAAAACATTTGCAGGAACATTTGAGTCACAAACCAATGTTTGTTTCACCACTACACTTGAAATGTTTCTCTTACAAAACATTAGAAATGTTTGCCAGTAAAGCAGATTCTCAACAGAAGTATAAGCCTTGAGTAGGAGGGACACCCCCAGCTACCTGCTTGGGGACTTCCAGGCAGCTCCAGGCACAGCAGTTCCTTCCTTGCCCAGAAGGAATGTGCAGCGTCTCCCAGCATGACCTTAGAGTGTGACATTCTTTGATTTTGAACTATAATAGGTACATGAACTAAAGTACATGAAGAAGCTACAGATTTGTTGTTGTTGTTCGGTCACTAGGTCATGTCTAACTCTTTGCCACGCCATGGACTGCAGTGCACCAGGCTTCACTGTCCTTCACTATCTCCAGGAGTTTGCTCAAACTCTTGTCCGTTGAGTTGATGATGCCAACCATCTTGTCCTCTGTCACCCCCTTCTCCTTCTGCCCTCAATCTTTCCCAGCATCAGGGTCTTTTCCAGTGAGTTGGCTTATCGTATCAGGTGGCCACAATATCGGAACTTCAGCTTCAGCGTCAGTCCTTCCAATGAATATTCAGTACTGATTTCCTTTAGGACTGATTGATTTGATCTCCTTGCTGTCCAAGGGACTCTCAAGAGACCTCTAGCACCACAGTTCAAAAGCATCAATTCTTTGGTGTTCAGCTTTATTTATGGTCCAACTCTCACGTCCATACATGATTACAAGAAAAACCCTATCTTTGACTAGATGGACCTTTGTTGGCAAAGAGATGATATCTCTGCTTTTTAATATGCTAACTTTGCCATAGCTTTTCTTCCAAGGAGCAAGCGTCTTTTAATTTCATGGCTGCAGTTACCATCCACAGTGATTTTGGAGCCCAAGGAAATAAAGTCTGTCACTGTTTCCATTTTAGGGGGACTTGATTTAATTCCCCTCTACCAATTTCTTCCCATTGCCTGATCCCAGGTCTCAAGAGCAGCATTTCTTTGGGGCCACAGGAGAACTGTCATAAGCCCCATCCTGCTTGCCAACAGAACTCCACTAGACTATATATGAAGCACTGTGGAAGTTCATTAGACTTTTGAAAGCCCTGGAAATTATGAGATGCTAATTCTGAAGGTAGCAGGTATGAGGAAATGGAATAAGCTCTCTCACTCTTTCCTACTACATTCTTCTTCGGTATTTGTGGAAAACTGGGTTCAGGAGCCCAGGTTATTTTTGCTGTTTTTTAAAATAACTTTTCTCACCAAGGATCAGCATATTTTTCTGTAAAATCTGTACCCATCCCACACTAAACCTTCCTGTAGTTACAGTCTCAGTTCAACCTTAAAGCATCACTAGCTACCAGGAATAAAGACCTGAAGGTCAGCTGTGTGAAAGAGCAGATGATTGTGAGAAGTCTCAACTTTCGTTTTAATTTAGCATAACTTAGTACAACAGTCACACTTTGAGCTGTAGATGAAAAATGAATCTGTAGATCTAAGAAAGAGCAGTTTTTATTTAAGCCAAATTTAAGGATTATAATTGGCAAAGAGCATCTCAGAAAGCTCTAAGAACTGTTCCACCCATTAGAAGTCAAGGTACAGTCATGTAAGGTTTCTTGAAACAGAGGGCTATACATCAAGTAATGTACTATTGAAGTTTACATAACCCAAATTTAAGTGTCATCATAGTGGGTTGTGTGACCCTGTACAAGCTCAAGAAGGAATGTTATCTTTTAATGGATTGTCTTGTTGATGCTACAAGAATGTTGCTCTTTGTGGCCATCATCCTGCCTGATGGCCGCGATCTGGTTGATGCATAATACAGATATATAATGCACAGTGAAGGAGATAAAGGAAACCAAAAGGTAGAGAATTTTTATGTTAAAATTCTTCCTGTCTTTCCATAAAATATGAATTTTATTTCATAGAGCAGTCAGATTCTGTGACTACACCTCAGCTTCTTGTTTTTCCCCCATCTGATACCCAATTTGAAATAATATTCATGTTGTCTTGCCACATATGTATATTTGCATTAGCCCTTTACAGTGCTGTCATATATATGATCATGATAAGTCTCTTGATTATGAGTAAACACTTTTGTCTCCCCGGACTTGACTCAGGGTGAGAATTGTTTTCTCATGGCCCAAATCAGAGTTTTTCTGGAATGATCTGGGGGAGGTAGGCTAGGGATCTGGCTATTGTTAACCAGCCTGCCAACCTTAGGTATTTAGCCTTTGTGATGCTCAATTGTGAGGATGAAATCAGGTGAACTTTAAAGCATTTAGCAGTGCCAGTGGTCAAGAATCCACCTGCCAGTGTTAGAGACATGAGAGATGCAGGTTCGATCCCTTGGTCAAGAAGATCCCCTGATGTAGGAAATGGCAGCCCACTCCAGTATTCTTGCCTGGAAAATTCCATGGATAGAGGAGCCTGGCAGGCTAACATCTATGGGGTCACAGAGTCAGACATGACTAAGCATGCACACCAAGTGTTAAATAGTAATAAATGGTCATTGTTCCCCTTAATAAAAAATCAGTATAAACATTAGTGGGTCTTCGACTCAATTATATTTCTGTTACTCTGTAATCATATACCTAGAATTATTCCCAGTCTTATCCTGTTTTCCTAGTGGAGGTTATTCTTCATGAGTTGTCATAAATTTTTCCTGAGAATAGAGTGTAAGGATGGAGGGAGTTCAAAGGCATTTGGTGTAAAGATGCTGGAAAAGTTACAGAACCTACAAAAATTTAGAACCCTGAGAAATGGCTTTAGTTCATTCAGGACACTCAGTGAAAATGTGAGCTGGTGAAAATATTTCTGTATCTGTCAGCTTACAGAATCTTTTCTGCAAATGTCACAGAAGAACATGGAACTGCAGCAAATGTCTGGATTAATGGATCAGTCTTCACAACAGTATTGGCTGTGGGTATACGTCTTCTGTATGGTTAAGATGGAGTTCTAGTTCATAAAATTAGCATTTTTATAACAGCTTTATTGAGATATAATTTACATACCATAAACATTAACCCTTTTAAAGTGTGCAGTTCGCTTTTCTTTGTGTAGTCGTAGAGTTGCATGGCCATCATCCCTAGCTATTTTTAGAGCGTTTTTTATTACCCCCCCAAAAGAAACCCACTAGCCACTAGCAGTCACTCCTCATCCCTCCACCCCACCCCTGACAACCACTCATCTACTTTGTCGCTATGAATTTGCCTGTTCTGGTTATAGCATGTAAATAATAGCACGTGATCTGTGATGAGCTCATTTTACTTAGTATGTTTTCAAGGTTCATTAAGTTGTCTTAATGTTAGGGTATGAGACTGAATTAAAAAATCCAGGTACCCACCCCAACACTTAGCCTGTTGCCTGCTCTCTCTTTCTTTTTTATTCAGAGTAGGAAGGGAAGTGGGAAAAGGAAGGTAATATGTTTTTATTGGAGTATAATATACGTACTGTAAACTGTACAAATCGTAACTATGCAGCTTGATTACTTGTTTCATATTTACTTTTATTTATTTGCTTGTTTGGCTGCCTTGGGTCTTAGCTGTGGCACATGGAATCTTTTAGTTGGGGTGTGTGGCATCTAGTTCCCTGACCAGAGATGGTATCCAGGCTCCCTGCATTCAGTGGGTGCTTGGAGTCTTAGCCACTAGACCACCAGGGAAGTCCTCACAGCTTGATTACTTTTTTCAAAGTGAGTACACTCAACTAAAGATAACCGTCACCCAGATAAAAACAGAGAATATCAGAATCAGCCCAGAAACTTCCTGTGTCCCCTTCCTAGTCATTACCCCCAGCACAGATATTTCCGAATTTCGTTTGGTTTGATTTTTCTGAATTTGATTACCTGCACAAGTGGGTGTCCCAGCCTCCATGAGCTCTGATTTCAGGATGGACGTTTCCCTAGCACTCAGGGGCCTCGGTCACTGCGTTCATTACCGCTGGTTCCAAGGAAGTAAAGCAACACCCAGTCTTCCCAGAGCCCCTGACTGCGCACTGCGTGCTCCTGACCCCAGGCAGCTTTCCTTCCAAACACTAGCGCTCCCTCAGCGCGGACCATTACAGAGGAGGGGGAAAAAGCATTCCCTTCCAGGCAGGTACAATTTGTGACCAACGTTGACCTCCAAAGGCAAGTCTTTTGAGGGGTGACTCCTACTTGCAATGAAGGCAGCCTCTACTCCGCCTTCAAACTCCCCTGCTGTGTCACCGTCTGGTTTTTACTCTGAGCAAAAATGTATTCCTCTCATGAAATTCTGTGTGTTAGCCTCTCTGCAGAAATAAGAAAAATAAGGTCTTTTATTCCAGAAATTAAGTTTTCATTTTAAATTCACTTTCTGCTCTTTGGAAACTTTAGTTTCTGTGTGGTCCAGAGTTATAGGTTAGCATTAGCATTTAAATAGAGGTATTAAGCGTACTCAAAGACCTTTCTCTCATAACGTTGCCCTTTCTGGGAGGTTTCTCAAATCTGATACTTTTTCTTCCTAAAAAAAGAATGCAAATGCTATATATATATTCCCCATCAAAGGCCCTTTTCTCTTTATACAGACTTAGGAGAAAGGCACCGTTGAGAAGTCTCACTGTTAGTCTTTTTATATGGAAAGGGTCAGTTTAAAAAAATTGCTATTCCATCCCTCAATGCCTGATTTTCTCTGCTAACTCTAACAATTAATTTTCCTGTGGTTAATTTTATCCTGTTATGTCTCATTTCCCTCAGGCATCCTCTGGGAACTCACACCCCAGTTCTAAGAACCTGGTGCCAGCCCTCGCCATGTAACACGCCACTCCCAGAGCCAGTGTAGAGCATCCAAGGGCCAGGGTCTGAATCCAGTGTCAGTCTCGAGAAGACTGACCTTCTCTCAGGGCCTCTATTTACCTGCCAAACTGAGGTTATTAAGCCTGTTGTATGTGGTTATCAAGATATTAAACAAGATAGTGACTTTCCTTCTAATTTATAATTTTATATGTAATTGTGAGCATCTTAAATCTTCCCTCCCTCACATTGAGCTCCTTCAACCAGACCAGTGATGTCAACTAAATATATATAGAAAGTAGAAAGTAGTGTCAACTAAAGATATATATATATGCCCAACCTAAAAGTTAAGAGTTATGTTTATTCTCTGGGGATTATTAGGACTTTGAGTCCAGGAGATAGCATCTCAACTACCCCTGAGAAAACTGTTTCTAAGGAGGCTGAGGGAGGAGTCAGGCTACATCATTTTTCCTCAAAGAGCAGGTAATCTGAATATCCAAAGATTATTGTTCATTAAGGAAAACCAGATATCTCAATTTAAGGAATTTAGTGCTGGTCTATGTATGGGAAGTGTAAGCATGTAGGCTCACTGAATTCATTCCTTTCATATGCATCTCAGTTATGGGGCCAAATCCTGCTTCTTGATTATTCACATCCTTAATTCCTCATCCACACAGGGAGTGGCAGATGTGAGATGCCTGCCTTTTGTGCTTCCTCGAATGCCCCCACCTCCATGGCTGTGACATCCTTGTTTACCAGTATGGCAGGAAATATTTCCTTTCACAGTAGCTTCTGGTGAAAGGTATCCCTCCAGCTTTCTCCTATTCTTACTGCCAGCCTTCCCTTTCCTCTCCACCTCATCCCAGTCCATAGTGGGTAACTGTAATAGTTGATTCCAATGGTGACCTGAACAAAAAGCTACTAGAGGTGAGGGCCTAAATTTTCCTGGCTTTTCTATCAAGGTATTGGTGCCCTTCTCTCTCTTTGAGGTTGATTTTATTCCATTACAAGCTTGGGGACAAGAGTTATGAGGAAACCTAGAAGATGGATATGGCCAAATAGAGGAGATCTGAGCAAAGCAAGGAGAAGCTGGGTAGTCCTATAGCCTGAAGATTCTCTGGCTTCTCAAACCATCTGTCCTCCACCTGCAGAACCACCTTGAGAGGTCTTTCTAAAACCCAGTTGTCATCATGTCTGAAAATGCAGTTCTGATCTATTTCAAAGACCAGATCATGAAGAGAGACTGTATTATGTACAGATAAGACTTTTGCAAGCAGAGAAAGAGCAAAGGGCAAGTGCCTGACTGGGAGGAAGGCCTGCGGTGGGCAGACGGAATAGGAGCCGATAAAGGAAAGAAGGGACTCGGGCTGCTGGGAGAAGAGCTTGATGATGTGGCTCAAAGATGGACACTGTCGAGGGGAAAGACCACTGTGTTTGTCCACTAGGATGTCATCAATGACCTTTTCGTTTCAAACAAAATGGAGGCCTTTGAAGCATAGTGAATACAAGTGATTTTTTTTTTTTTTTTTTGAGAAATTTGACAATAAAAGGGAGAAAAGAGACATAATGAGACACAGAGTGGACGCAGGATTGCGTGAAGGGCTTGGGGTTTATTGTTTGGTTTGTTTTTTCAAAATAGGAGAAACAAGGATGCTTGAAGCAGACGTGAAAGAACCTGTGAAAGGGATAGATAGTAGATACGAGAGTTAAAAACAAAACAGCAAAACAAAACCCCAGCAGGATCCTAAAGGCATTGGGAGGGATGGGGATTAAAGGCATAAAACCAACCTTAGAAGGAAAGGAGCAGGGAAGGCTAGAAAAGAAACCCATCTTTTGAGCCTAGAGTTGAAAGGGGAACAATTAGTAAGAACTCATTTCAGCGTGGAAGGTATGATGCCTTACACAATTATGATAAAGTAGGATCCAAAGAGATAATATATGTGTGGCCAGTACAGTAAAAGTTAGCTGTGGTTTCTACTTGTGTGTGTGTGTGTGTGTTTCGTTACCATTTTTACATCGTGGGTGTCCTACCATGTCATTTGAGTTAATCCTCAAATCTCCCGTGAGACGCTATATTATCCTACCTCATTGCATAAATGAAGAAACTGAAGTTCGAATAGGCTAAGAAGTTGCTGAGGTCAAACAGATTAAGTAAATATATGAGATTGATGTCTAATTCTGCCAAAGAATGAAAGAAAAGTTGAGAGGATTGCACATCACTATCCTGAAACAGACATCTTCCCTCCGTGCCCTCCCCTTTTTCATTTGCAGCCATTTATCCCGGACATCCACATCACCACCCTAGAATTATATTAGAATACCCTTTACCCTGTTACACAGAGCCACCTGTCTTATTCATGCTTCCCCAACCCACCGGCGGGGGTCAAAGAGTCATCAACTGTTCTTTTATCTTGTGTTCTGTCACTTAATGAAGTTTACCGACTGTTGGCTCTCTCATTCATTCTTTCCTTTTCCTTTATTCACCACTCGTTAGATGCCCTGTACTCAGCCCTGAGGGGTAACAACAAATGGTACAGAATTCAACCCTGCTTTCGTACAGCCTGCATTTGAGGATGGGAGACAGACATTTACGTAATCCATACTTACGCAACTCTGTTCCAGCCACTGTTCTTCATCATTTGATCCCTGTAACAACCTCATTTACTTTTGCCTTTCTCAGATGAAGAAAGTAAGGCCCAGAGAGTCATAAATTGCCCAAGAACAAGAGGCAGAATTGAGATTTGAACCCAGGTTCCTGACTCCTGAGTCCATGATCTTAACCACTGTGTTATGCTGTGTCTAATTGTGTGTATGCACACACACATATTTTTAAAATATATAACATATATTAAAATATATCTTGGAAAAGATACATATTTTTGATGAGGATGAAAGCTAAAAGGAAAACAAGCTCAGTAAAAGGATAAAGCTTAATGAGGATGGGGCAGGTATCATTTAGGTTAAGGTGGTCAGGGGAAACCTCACTTATTGATAAGCTGACATTTGAGCAAAAATTGGACTAAATTTCTTCAAATCTTCTATTTTCCTCTAGCCTTCTGCCCCTTTAATGCCATTTGATGCTCTTTTTTTAATTTTATTTCAATTGGCTTGTAGCCTAAAGCAGTATAAAACTATGAAGTTCGGTGAAGATGGGTTATCATCACCTTCTTTTCCTATAACTGACACTTTTTTAATAGTAAGTTAAAGAAAAAAAAATGCCCTGATTTAGTGCCCTTAACCCAACACACCCTCATGGACCATTTTTTTTTTTTTTTTAACTAGTGCTGTTCTAAAATTTCTCCGAACTATTGAATGTGTTGTTGTTGTTTAGTAGCTAAGTTGTGTCCAACTCTTCGTGATCCCATGGACTTTAGCCCGCCAGGCTCCTCTGTCCATGGGATTCTCCAGGCAAGAATACTGGAGTGGATTGCCATTTCCTCCTCCAGGGGATCTTCCTGATCCAGAGATCAGCATCTCCTATGTCTCCTGCATTGGCAGGTGGATTTTTTTTTTTAACCACTGTGCCACCTGGGAATCCCCACTATAGGAGATTAGAATTTCTTCTAGACAGATTCGCCTGGGTTTTTCTAAAAAAAAAAAAAATCTCATTCCATTATTTGCTACCCACGATTCTAAATTCTCTGGCTTCCTTTCCATATTTCTGTTACTTTGTTGCTGTTGCCAGCCTTTGCCCATTTGGTAGCCCTTGACCTTTTCCACACTGCTTTTATATGTTCTTGCACATTAATTAAAGTGTTTGGTGAGACCGGTTAGAAGGAAGTGTCCTTAGCATTCAGCAGATGCTTTCACTTCTGAATTTGACTTGCCTTCGTCATTATCCTTTGTTTATTTTTCAGTCTGTGTCCTATCGGGGTAGCCATTCAGAATAAACTCATTTTGCTAGTTGTATTTTTTGAGAGGCACTGTATAAAACGGCTTGCTACTGCTACTGCTAACTTGCTTCAGTCGTGTCTGACTCTGCAACCCCATAGATGGCAACCCACCAGGCTCCACCGTCCCTGGGATTCTCCAGGCAAGAACACTGGAGTGGGTTGCCATTTCCTTCTCCAATGCATGAAAGTGGAAAGTGAAAGGGAAGTCACTCAGTCATGTCTGACTCTCAGGGACCCCATGGACTGCAGCCTACCAGGCTCCTCCATCCATGGGATTTTCCAGGCAAGAGTACTGGAGTGGGGTGCCTTTGCCTTTGCTGACATCCAAATATATATCAGCCACAGTGGTCTTTACATCCACCAGATTCATACTGCTATCCAAAGCTATCCATCACATTTGTCAGAATATTTGGATCTTTAATTAAACCCTGCTGGATATTGTACACATTTCCATAGCTCCTTGTGATTTCATCAATTATTTTTCTAATTGACATCCATTCTGAGTCATGTGTCCTGGAATCTCAGGTAGCCCAGTTTGTAGCTTTGGCTTATTTAGTTGTTTGTTTTTTTTTTTTTTTTCTCTGTCTTTCATAAATAATCTAAGGGTTTAGTAAACACACCCTTGAATTTTTGCCCTTGGGACCTGTTGATTTCCATATGCTCATACTTTGCAAATAACCCCCAGATTTTTTGGTCTCTCTGCCCAGACTATTTTCCTTTCTGGCCCTTCATTCCTAAAAGATACAGTCTTTTGTCTTGGCAAAGTAGAGAAATTTCCCAAACACTATTGAAAAGCATGGGAGGGTCCTTGACTAGGACTGAAAGGTAAGAAAGGAGTCAGTGTTTGAGTGACTCTGCCAACTGTTGGCTGAATACCAGGTTTTGCATCTTAAGCCCCCAGCAGGAATAATGGCTTGCTTGAACTGTCCATTCAACCTTGTCGAGTTTTTGTCTTAACATACTGATAAGGTAGCTGGCTGGGGCAGACTCAGTTGGAGGTAACTAACTGGCACCTACCAGAGTCAATCCATCATCCTGGTCTCATTGGCTTAATATTCTAATGAATGTGTTCTCCCATCAAAGCATGCAGTCTATGCCTATCCTCACAGACCTTTCTCCCCAAGCACTATATGTAGAGAAGAATCTCCATGTTATAAATACAAAAACCCAACACCTGTTACCCCTTCACTTCTCCATTTCATCACCTGAAGCAGAAACCTTGGTTTCTGTACCTTGTCTGCTGCTGCTGCTGCTAAGTCACTTCAGTCGTGTCCGACTCTGTGTGACCCCATAGACGACAGCCCACCAGGCTTCCCCGTCCCTGGGATTCTCCAGGCAAGAACACTGGAGTGGGTTGCCATTGCCTTCTCCAATGCATGAAAGTGAAAAGTGAAAGTGAAGTCGCTTAGTCTTGTCCGACTCTAGCGAACCCATGGACTACAGCCTACCAGGCTCCTCCATCCATGGGATTTTCCAGGCAAAAGTACTGGAATGGGGTGCCATTGCCTTCTCCGGTACCTTGTCTAGGGCCCCTCAACTCTTTTTCTCATGATCTGAAAGAGAGTAGTCAATTATTAAAACATTTCCCTGGTGTCTTAGAGATCTTTGATCTAGGCCTAGATTGGATTTTTTTTTTAAGTGTAGATTTAAAAAATACCTTCTTGAAGCCAAGGACTGTACCTTTGTATATTAGCATTTAAAATGTTATTAGAGCTTCCTAAGCATTAGTAATAATAATATTAGGTTTTCCTTTGAAGAAAGCCTTTGCATTATTTATTGAAAAGTTGATCATTCCATTTCATTACTTAAAACTGAAAAAGCCATAGGACTTTTGAATTATTTTTATTTAGCATATCTCAGCAGTTGTCTCCCAGATTGATAATCTGAGAAATAGAGACAATATCCAATACAAAGGCCTTGTGCTAATTGGTAAACAATTTATAGTGTTGAGGCCACCAAAATGCATAATACTATGTCCTCTTATCAACCCATGATATTAGATCATTTTTTTAATTGAAAAGACTTTCTAAAGTGATATTCAATGAATTATACTTTTTTAATGGAAAAGACTCTCTTAAATGATAGCACAGCATAGCTCACCTTAACCTGAACACACCTTTTGATAATCAAAAGAGCATTTACAGGAGTATGAGACAAACACAATTATGAAAGTAAAATGAAGGACCTAAATAAAAAATCACAGAACAAGAGGGTAATTCTATTCACTCTTTCATATTTCATTATTTGATAACATCAGAAGATGAATCCATCAGAATTGCTTTGGCAAGTGCAAACAGAAATGTGCCTGATCAATATTTATTAAAACCTTCAAAATGGGAGAAGGAGGAGAGCAGACTTCTTAATGGACTGAATAATTATTCATACCAGTGGGGTTTGACCAGAGGCAGTGCCAGACCAAAGAGACACAGTTTTAATTGTACTGAATTTAAAAATGCAGATCTTCCTCCAGCCCTGTTGCAGAAAACTTAATTTAAAAAATTATCTGATGCAGCAGAGGGTGACATGTGAATCCTTAAGTCACTGAGGAAGAAATTTTAACCATAGATATTTATAATTTAGAATGTGTTCCAAAGGTGGGGAGCAAAACTTCCAACTAAAGGAATAAAAAGACATTTTCTTCCCCTTTCGGCAACTGTAACTGAGCTTGGGAGAGGGTCCTCATCTCAAAAGGGCTGGATCTCAGAGAAGTTTCTCTGAGTAGTTGTATTTTTTGAAGAGAAATAAAGCAAGGCGCTGGCCACTGCTGTCAAACATATCAGGGTCCGTTACTGAGAAGAATGAACGCAGATGACTTTTTAACATCTTTTTTAACATTAACAGGTTTAACATCTACTCTGGGGAGACAGCCCCGCCCCCCAGTACTGGTTATCAGAAACAGACCAATGGATAACCATCATTTAAGCATATGTGCTGTTGAAGGAATCTCTGGTATATGCACCACATTATATACAGAAAATGTAGGTAGATGACCCATCCAGTTTCTGCAAGCCTTGTAGCAGTGGCCTTCAGGCTCTCTACCTCTTGAAAGGTTTTCAGCTGCCACCAGCTGAAGGAAGTTCTACATTGTTTTTTTCCTAAAGACCATTCTTCACTTCTCTTCTGGATTGTCCTGGTCAGAACAAAAACTGCACAACTTATTTTGAGGAGTGTTAATAACTATCCCCATGTAGAATACAAATGTAATTCTGCCACAAACTCTCAGAAAAGTATTTAGCTTTTCTTTACCTTAGTTTTCTTATTCCTGCAATGGAAATAACTTCAGCTCTTTCAAAGTAGGATTTTCAATCCTGTCTGTAATAAACTTTGAGCTCTTTGAAGGGGAAGACAAATGAGAGCAATTATATTTATATTTTTAATAAAGTAATTTCTTTTTCTGACACACAGAATTACCATCCATTTTATTATTGGTCTGGAAAGTACATCTGAGCTAAGTTTACACATGTTCAGAATGTTTTCAAATCAAGCAGTACTGCATCTTGCTTCCCAGAGCTTAGGGAAAATCAGCATCAGCTAATTCTAATGGAGGCCCAGTGTGATTTTTTTCAGTGTTTATTATTTATCTGGCTGTGCCAAGTCTTGGTTGCTGCACATGGGATCTTTGATCTTCGTTGCAGCATGAAGGATCTTTTAGTTGAGGCACAAAAACTCTTAGTTGTCACATGTGAGAGTCTATAAATAATTCCCTGACCAGGGATTGAACCCAGTACCCCTGCATTCCAACAGAGAAGTCCCGGAAGCCCATGATTTTAAAGGACCAAGCAGAGGATGCTGTTGTTGTTGTTGTTCCATTGCTCAGTCGTGTCTGACTCTGTGACCCCATGGACTGCAGCACACCAGGCTTCCCTGTCCTTCACCATCTCCCAGAGCTTGCTCAAACTCATGTCCATTGAGTCAGTGATACCATCCAACCATCTCATCCTCTGTTGTCCTCTTCTCCTCCTGCCTTCAATCTTTCCCAGCATCAGGGTCTTTTCTAATGAGTCGGCTCTTTGTATCAGGTGGCCAAAGTACTGGAGTTTCAACTTCAGCATCAGAGCATCCAAAGAATATTCAGGGTTGATTTCCTTTAGGATTGACTGGTTGGCTCTCCTTGCAATCCAAGGGCTCTCAAGAGTCTTCTCGAATGCCACAGTTCAAAAGCATCAATTCTTTGGCTCTCAGCCTTCTTTATGCTCCAACTCTCACATCCATACATGAGTACTGGAAAAACCATAGCTCTGACTAGACAGACCTTTGTCAGCAAAGTAATGTCTCTGCCTTTTTTTTTTTACTTTACAATATTGTATTGGTTTTGCCATACATCAACATGCATCTGCCATGGGTGTACACGTGTTCCCCATCCTGAACCCCCCTCCCTCCTCCATCCCCATACCATCCCTCCGGGTCATCCCAGTACACCAGCCCCAAGCTTCCTGTATCCTGCATCGAACCTGGACTGGCAATTCGTTTCCTATATGATATTATACATGTTTTAATGCCATTCTCCTAAATCTGTCTCTGCTTTTTAACTAGGTTTTCCTCCAGGGAGCAAGCATCTTTTAATTTCATGGCTGCAGTCACCATCTTCAGTGATTTTGGAGCCCAAGAAAATAAAGTCTGTCAGTGTTTCCTTTGTTTCCCCATCTATTTGCCATGAAGTGATGGAACTGGATGCCATGATCTTAGGTTTTTGATTGTTGAGTTTTAAGCCAGCTTTTTCACTCTCCTCTTTCACCTTCATCAGTAGGCTCTTTAGTTCCTCTTTGCTTTCTGCCATAAGAGTGGTGTCAGTTGCATATCTGAGGTTATTGGTATTTCTCCCAGGAATCTTGATTCCAACTTGTGCTTCATCCAGCCTGGCATTTCCCATGTACTCTGCATATACGTTAAATAAGCAGGGTGACAATATACAGCCTTGATGTACTCCTTTTCCTATTTGGAACCAGTCTGTTGTTCCATGTCCAGTTCTAACTGTTGCTCCTTGACCTGCATTCAGGTTTCACAGGAGGCAGGTAAGGTGATCTGGTATTCCCATCTCTTGAAGAGTTTTCCACAGTTTGTTGTGATCCACACAGTCAAAGGCTTTAGTTGTAAAGGTTTTAAAATCCAAAAATACCAGTGCTTGAATAGCATCTTCTGTAACCTCTTTGTTTTTCATGTTGGAGGCAGAGGTTCAAAAGCTGGTAGCAGTTATACAAGTTCTCATAACTAGTTAGGAAGAAATTAAAAACTTAACTGGAATCTAAGCTTAGTTGATCTCTTGAGTATTTACTTCTCCAGGTCTTTCTGCTATATTACCTCTCAATTATTTATGAGATGATTATCTAGTTTATGGATTATTCAGTTCTTTTCTTTTCTCTTCCTATTTCCCTGCTTATTACCTTATATACCATTGAGTCAGCAGAGAAAACAGTAGTTGAATATTTTACCTGACAATTTAGTGACCTATCAACTACTTGATTTTTATTAAATTGCTCATAATGCTACAAGTATTGGCTAAAAAGAATTTGGGGAGCTACAGTCATTACTAAATTATATTCAGGTAAATTTTTCTTCCTTAGAAACTTACATTTAAGAAGTCAGCTCCAGAGCCTAATTCTTTCATTGACATTAATACTCTCATTATGGGAGAAAGGACTACATGAGGAAGTCTTCACAATGAAAAGCCAGAAGTCTTTGCTGTGACTCTTGAGTGCTGAATATACAACATGACTTCATTATTTGGTTTAGAGTGCTGAATTCCCAGATCAAATCCAGTGTTATTCAAATATTATTGCAAAATGTATAAATGAATTTTGAATTGTCACAGTATTACTTTGTTGCATTACAATGGAAGGCAGAGGGTTGAGTTAGTATGCAAATTTTATTTAATTCATTTTTCCTAAATCATGACTAAAAATGAATAAGCTCAACAAGTATCCTGTGCAATTAGTGCTTTTGCTTTTTATAGTTTCTGTATTAGGGGCGACTTTGGAGCACGTGTAGGCTTCAGGGTCCTTCATTTTGAGGCCCTGGACAAAACACCCACACTCTCTATAGCTCAGTGTGTTCATTTATAAAATGTGGGTGATTGCAGGAGCTACTTCAAAGGGTTGAATGTGTTAATGTAACTAAAATTTTGACATCACTGTTAACTACTACAATGATCATGATGGATTATAAAACCCAGTCTGAGACATAGCTGTGTATCTGTGGAAAATATAGTTTCCATTTGGAGATCCAGGAATCTGAACCCCAACAGTGGAGGGAGGCAGAGGGCAGAGCTTTTCCAGAGACTGTGGGCAGGCCCCCAGCTGGTGCCTTCCTTTTACCCCCACACCCAAACTTTAGGGGCCGCCCACAAGAACAGGAATGAGGGGTCACTGGGTTGAGAGTAACTGGTCTTATTAGGGCTTTCTTCCCTCTCTTGACAAAGAAGAGAATGGAAACTCTTTCCAGAAGCTCTCAGAGATACAGTGATAACTTTGAGTTTGGTGAAGTGGGAAGGGGAGCCAGGGATGAGAGACTAGAACTCTCCTTGCTTCATGTCTGTGAAAACAGGAAGCATTCTTAAAGAAAAGTATGAAAAGCACTAATACTCAAAAGATACAAAGATATCAACAGTTTGCTTATACATATATGCATACCCATGTACTTTAACAGGGTTTCCCAGTGGCGGAGTGCATGGCATCCCACTCCAGTATTCTTGCCTTGAGAATCTCGTGGGCAGAGGAGCCTAGCAGACTACAGTCCATAGCGTCACCTAGAGTCGAATATGACTGAAGCAGCTTAGCATGCATGCACACACATTAAAAATATATATGTAGGTAAAAAATTGTCCAACCTCATGTAAATTAAAAGAAAATGAGGAGCTAGGGGCTGTCATATGCTATTGGTAGGAAGATATTGATGCAACTTTTTTAGAAAGCAATTTGGCGGCATTGCCAAAGTCCTAAAAATATATATATACTTATCTTTTGACTAATTCTGTTTTGGAAATCTGAAATCAGGAAAGAAAGTTTTTTAAAATGGAAACAACCCATGTGTCCAATACTGTGTCACCCTAAAGTTTTCAGCTGTAACAAAGAAATGGTAGACTTCTACATATGGGGGGAAAAATCTAGAAGGAAATGCTAAATGTGGTGATGCAACTATATGAGTAATTTTTTTTCAGCTTAATCTTTCTGTATAATCTGTGTATCCTATGTGAAAGTCACTTGGTCGTGTCTGACTCTTTGCAACCCCATGGACTGTATAGTCCTGGAATTCTCCAGGCCAGAATACTAGAGTGGTTAGCCTTTCCCTTCTCCATGGGATCTTCCCAGCTCAGGGATCGAACCCAGGTCTCCCGCATTGCAGGTGGATTTTTTACTAGCTGAGCCACAGGGACAGCTGTGACACATGTATTAATATCCAATCACAGAAAAACAAACTTTATTTCTACACGTGGAAAAGAAGATTTGCCCAGCTTACTAAAATGTCCTTCGTATACTTACTGTTATGAATGTTTTAAGACAGAATCACTGGGGAGAAAAAGTTGCAGTGCAATATTAAAATAAAATAAGGGAAAAAATAAGGAAGAAAGGTCTGTGGATAAAGGAGATATGAGGAAGATATGAAAAAATAATCTGCTTGGACCCAAGCAAAATGTAAACGTTGTCATGTTATAGACTGTGAGACCCGTCTATATGACGTCACTTTTCTATCTTTGCATTCTCTCCCCCTCCACTCATTAAACTTGGAAACTGCCCAAAGGCACTCAGCAAGGCAAGAGAAAAAGAGCAGGAAAGAACCACCTCCACACAGAACGTTCCACCCCTAAGGGGGACGTGGATCTCTGGTTACTGGAATGGGATATTTGGTCCATGTCTAGCAATCGGACTCTGAATGTATCACCAGCTGTGAAGAAACTTGCTCTACAAGTCATGAGCCAGAAAAAGTCTAAATCAAATATGTTTTCCCCTGGTCCTGTCTCGGCAGTCAAGTAGAGTGCCACCTTGTATAAAACGCGGGGCCCTGGAAGCCATGGCTGCTATTTTAATTTGTGATGATAAAGATCAAGCTTTCATTTTCCCGGGGCCTCAATAAGCACTGATAAATTATTTATCCCACTTGGATTACATGTTCATTTCAGTGTGTCAGTGTTTAGCATGGAAGCTCATCCTAATTGTATAGTTCAAGGCATTTTTCTCTTTTCTCCTTAGGGCACCTTGTAGCACCCTTTCTCCATCTCCAAGTAGAACTGTTGCTATGCTGATTTAGTATACCCTTTGCCCCTGGGTACTATTCTGAAAGATGAATGAATTTCATTCTCTCTTTAAATATTTATGTTTCTTTATGATCTAATATATCATCGTAGTTACGGGGAATTTCTTCCCCTTAACTATGGAAAATACACCATCAGTTACCTGTCAATTTTGTTTAATAACTCAGCTTTGCAGTTCTGAGGCACTGTTCATCCGAGGCTGCTGAGGACTCTTTTAGTTTCTCAGTCCACTTCGCCGTGTCATTCTGGGATTTATAAAGGTCTTCATCGCACAGAGGATATTGAAACATTAAGGGCTTAAGTAGTATGCCCTTTATCACTTATCACACTGGAGGCTCCAGGACTAGAAATCCAGGCGTCTTTGTTTTGTTGTCTGCTCCCAGCATGAAACTGCTGTCTCTGTAGAAAACCAGCCAGTATCCCTGGAAACAATTCATTGGATTTTTCAAAAGAAATCCAATTTCACTTGGTCTGGTGGGTTCAGTGTTACTTCTTAAGATAAATGATGAAAATATCAACATCATAGTACAAAGAAACTCAATTCTTTTGGTTTAATCTCAGTGAAAAGCATCACAACTCACCTACTGCTTCTGTCTCCTTCCCTAATGCTTTGAGATCCTTGGCTCAAGGAGGTGGGAATGGGTCTGTAACTATTCACTTACCAAACAGACGCTGGCTCAGAGTCTTGCCTAGCTCTAAACTTTTGAGGATCACAGCCTCTGGGATGGAGATCTTGGGGACCTGTGCTTTTCCTAAGTTCCCTAGTAACTCTACAGTTGGTGAAGCACCATTCTAGAACTTCAAGTCCCTTCTAGCTTTTTTTTTTTTTTTAAGATTTTTTTTGATGTGGACCATTTTTAGAGTCTTTATTGAATTTGCTACATTGCTTCTGTTTTATGTTTTGGTGTTTTGGACCCAAAGCATGTGAAATCTTAGCTTCCTGACTAAGGATCAAACCCACATTGCAAGGTGAAGTCTTAACCCCTGGACTGCCAGGAACGTCCTGTCTTCTAGCTTTGAAAGAACCCTGAGCTCCCAATCCTCTTTTATTCCATGTGACAAATTTAGCTTCAAACATGTGTCCTTAAACAATTGTTTCAGTGTTTTCTGAAGTAGTTCCCTAAATGGATAGCTGTCTCCCTCAACTGTGCCTCTAGGGCCTTGAGCCAAACGGCTCTCAAGTCCCTTCCTTTTTGCTAGAATTATACCTGGTCCCTTCCTAGATCATCCTGCTTTCATAGTGCCATCACATTAATCTTCCAGAAGCTTGGAATGCTGCCTCTGTTCTCAGCAGAACCTGGGACCCCAAGTGGGGCGGGCTTTATTGACGTACCTCAGTCTCAAGTTCTCTGTTGACTCAACTAACCTGATGCCAGGCTCTGTACCCTTGGCCTTTAATCCCTTTTCCCACGGCTCTCCTCTATTCAGCTGCACTCCCAGGCCAACCAGTTTGCTCTTCCCTGTCTTTACTCATCTCTTTTCTTTTCCTTTAGTCTAGAATTTCTTCCTGGAAGCCCCACCTGACAGCATCCTACCCCATAGGAAGTCTTCCTTGGTCCCTCACGTCCCAGCAATATGCCTGGTTCCTCCTTCCTCTGCTGTCAATTCATAGCATTGAGACCTCACTCAGGGCACTCGGAGCATCATGTCTGTGTCCTTGAAGAAGAGTACTGGACTTAGAGTCCAAAACCTGAGTTTATCCTGGCACAGTCACAGATGTCTCTGTGACACTGGGCATGTCCTGTCGCGTCCCTGGGCTTCAGTTTTCTTATCTGAGGAAAGGCAGTAATAGCTCCCTAGGTATTGCGAGTGTTACATGACCGAGTACATGGAAATTAACTTTGCCAGCAGTTTTCTCTGCTTTTCATTACCTTCTCCTACCTGTCTCTGAGCTATTTAAGGAAAGGGACTGTGTTTTGCTCATCATTATATACTACTATTTTTATTGCTACATTACTATTAATGTATTATTATAGATCTGTTTCCAGTAATAATAGTTAATGTTTATGGAGCAGGTAGAATTGTGTCAGGCACCATTCTAAGTACTTTCATATGGATTAACTGATTCTTCCAGTGACCCTAAGAGGTACTATTGCCTCAAGAGGTACTCTTATTATCCCACTTTATGGAGAAAGCCATATATTTCACAGAGCTTCCAATGAATATGTTGATGAATGAGGGGCTGAATGAAACAGAAACTACTAGCAATGTCTGCTGGATGGTTCTCTCTCTTACTTCTGTATCCCAACTTTTCTCTCTTTTTTATATCCTGAGGCAAATGCAAAATTAGGAGAGTCTTGAGTGATCTGAGACCCTGATGAGAGGTCTCTCTGGGTCTGCATTTAGACTTCTCGTGAAGTGAGTTCCAGGATGACAGATGTCATATCTGTCTTATTCTCCATCATAGTCATGGGACCTGGAACAACATCAGCGTGGGTGCTAAGTCACTTCAGTTATGTCTAACTCTTTGTGACCCCTTGGACAACAGCCCACTGGGCTCCTCTGTCCATGGGATTCTTCAAGTAATAATGCTGGAGTAGGTTGCCATGCCCTCCTCCAGGGGATCTTCCCAACCTAGGGATCAAACCCATGTCTCCTGAATCTCCTGCACTGCACACGGATTCTTGACTGCTGAGCCACTGGGGAAGCCTGGAACAACATCCAGTGATAAGTAAATGTTTATTGAATAGGTAAATGCGGTAGCTTCTGAACAGCACATTCATTACCACTGAAACCGTGTAGACTGCTGACCATGCAGCCAATGAACCCTGCTGTGTCTTGCTTTCCCAGGCAGTACTACGAGATGCTGTACAACACGGCCGACGAGCTCCTGAATCTGGTGGTGGACCAGGGCGTGAAGTACACAGAGCTGGAGTACATTCACGCCCTGACCTTGCTGCACCGCAGCCAGACGGGGGTGGGAGACCAGACCACCCAGAACATGCGGCTGCAGCGGCTCAAGGAGATCATCTGCGAGCAGGCAGCCATCAAGCAAGCCACCAAGGATAAGAAAATAACTACAGTGTGAACAGGGTGCATGGCGGGAAGGGGCCAGGGGATGGGTCACTTTTGTTTCCTCGGTCACAGTCCCTTCTTTGGTATGTTAGTTGCTATGTTCTGAGCTGACTGAGTTTTCTCCACACTGAAGCTTGGGTGGAAAGAAGGCGTAAGGCTTCTTTTCTTTTTCTTTTTGGCTTTTCTATAAATGCTAAAGGGACTTCACAGTACCTGTTTGGGTTGGACATTTACTTTGATGTGGTCAGCTTCAGAGGGTCTAGGGTGCGATGGGGAGGAAGGTTGTAAGCAATAAAAATGAATGCATGAGTGACTAACACCCAGCAATCTTTAGTAAGTAGATTGTTACCTAAGTTCTAGTCCCTTCCTAAAACTGCTCAGTGGGGTTCTATTACATAGGCAGTAGGATTTTTATTCTCTTGACCTTGTCAGTTTACTGTTCTACAAAATAAGTGTGTGTGCATTGCTTTCTGTCTCTATTACCAATGGCTTCTCAGCTAGTTGTACTTTTCAACCAGTTTTCCTAACCAAACAGGACCTCTTTGCCTCTTCAAGTCTTAGGGGATAAAGTCCTTTTATCTCAATCCTTGGGAGAGTTTTGTATGCAGTACCCTGGACCCAAGTATCTGTTGGTTTGATGCCTTTTTGTTTCTATTTCTGCTGTATCAAAACCAAGCAACACCAAATTAATGACAAAAATGGAAGAATGAAAGGTGATTCAACTCTTCTTGATTTTTTTTTTTTCCTCCACTCACCAAGAGAAAATGATGGTTAGAGAACTTTTAATCTCACTTGACACCTTGCCTGGGTGTTATTCTTTTTTTTTCAAATATAAATTTATTTATTTTAATTGGAGGCTAATTACTTTACAATATTGTATTGGTGTTGCCGTATATTGACATGAATCCGCCACAGGTGTACATGTGTTTCCTGTCCTGAACCCGTTAGTTATTCTTAAATGCTCAGTCTCCATGGGAGCCCCTAGGACTTCCTCATCTTAGACGGTAGCTCCAGCTGCCAGCCGAGTGCAAGGAAGCTGGTACAGCCATGACCTTCCTCCTCTGTGCATCCCCCAGCCGAGGCTGTTTCTACAGGGCTTTCAGCTGGGGTGGGAGCCCGCTGCTCCCCGCACGCTTGCCTCCCCACTGTCCCCACCTCTCTAAGTGCCCTAGCCACCTATGGCTGATATGTCACAGAAGAAAGCAATGCACTGACTGGGACACAACTGGAAAACACGTGGCAAAGAAAGCAGAAAGGACTTGGACTACATGAGGTCAGAATTTTACACCTGTTTGTACAACTTAGGTCTTGGTGGGAAAAGCAGAAAATTAAAAAAAAAAAAAAATGCTTTGAGAAGCTTAAATGTTGTGTCTCGTTTTTCTTGTATTTATTCCTCAAACATGCCCTGAGACCCTAATATGCGCCAAACACTGCGGGGCACAGATCCACAGTATTGAGGGCTCCCGTATTACCTACCTAGAAGACAGAAGAACAGAAGCTGGACTCTAACCAAAATCCTAAGAGATGTACACTCAGGGCTGAGTTCGAAATCAGGCCAGTGGGGCGGCTGTGAAGGGAACTCAGCAGGCAACTGGAGCATGGTCTTCCAGGAGAGTCTGTGGAAGGAATACTGTAAATCTCTGTAGCTTCAGAGGCCCAACAAGGAAGAAGTTGAATCTACATGGGAGATGATCATGCAAGAAGGTACTGTCCCTAAACAACATCATTGGAGTAGTCTCCCTGAGAAGTGGGGGTGAGGGGAGGGAGAGAGGGGAGTCAGAGCTAATTGCTGTGGTTTGGAAGCCTCCTCTTGGTGGCTGTGACCTGCCCTCAGCGCTTCTGTGTCCTCCCTTTCTTCCCCTTCCTGTCCACTCTGGACAAAGAGCCCTGGAGTGGTGACAAGGAGACCAGAAGAGCCAGGGTGGGATGGGGGAGTGCTTAGAATCCTTTAATTGGATGCGGAAAGGGACACGGGTTTGGACAGAGTAAACAGCCAAGAACTTTGAGAACCGACAGACAAATAGCAAATGAACTGTTTCGGGGGAGCATTTAGAAAAGCGAAATCTCTGCTTTGCTTGCAATAATGATAGGCTTGAAAAATGTCAGTTCTGCACATAAAAAGCAGTCTGTGATTCTTTGTCCCAAATCACTATTCAGGATGGTCCATCAGTCATTATTCTTTAAGAGATCAAGAATAGCTACTCAGTGGTGATCCCGTGGATGCAGATGGAGCTGGTACAGCCACCCGAAGACCTGCCTCCATCTGGAACACAGTGAAGGTTTCTACTTGTTATGGTCCTAGTTTGGGGATATTTTGTGAGCCTGCTTTTGTGCTGTTCACAGCTGTGATCAGAAATCACTAGAGAGAGCCAGAGTCTCCCAAAGGCAAGGTCCAGCATCACACTGATATGCAGCCACAGGAGTTCGTTTCCAGCCTTGAAAACCACAATAAAAAAGACCTCCCAGAAAGGGCATTAAAACAAAGCAAACTACCATCTTGCTCTTCTACAAAGTGACAGATGGAATGGACACATGTGGGATACTATCTGTACCACTGTCAGCACCATGGAAAAGGCTCATGAGGAAGGGTCTGAAGGTGGACAACAGACAAGAGCCCAAGGAAGGAGGGCTAGGAGGTGAGATCCAGCCCAGTCATCAGAGAACCAACTCCGTAAGCCAGAGCAGCTCTAGGGAGAGTTTGCTTCTATTATCGTCACTGGCATCTGCCCTCTGGCACTTAACATGCTGTCCCACAACCATGCTGTCAATACTACGATCTTTCAGGTCTTAGAAGATGCTAAGTGGAATCTCTCCCAACTCAGCCTCCCTTAAAATAAATTTTTTGAATAAGAAGTACTCATTCAGAGCATAGGTTCCTTTGAACCTTGATAGATTTTGGTCAGTTGTATTCTCAGAACTGCTGACAATGGTTTCTTCTGGGGTGTTTTGTTACTTTTGATTATCTTATTATCACTTGTGATTGCACCTCTTAATTTATAAGCAGTACTCTGGATAATGCTGTGCTGTTCACCCCATGAGCACTCATTTATACCTGCACTATGGTTACGATTTATCTCAGGGCTTTTCCTCCTTGTACAGTGTTTTTATTCCTGCTTCACAAATGGTTTTTTAGTCTTACTGCCCAAGTAGAACTTTTCCCTCTCACAGCTGGTTACATGTCTGCTGGTTAGATAAGGAACAAGGATATAGGTTCCTCGTGAAGCCCTTGGCTGAAGAGGACCCCTGTGTCCAGGCTCTGAAGGACAAGTTCATTTCTGAGTAGGTGAATCAGCTCAAATTCAGTGGTAAGACCAGACCTAAGCTCCCACAGCTCATACCCTTGAGACGGGCAGTCATGTGGAATCCAGCAGGGACCCTCCAGCTGGAATCACTACCCTGGGCACAGTGACCTCACCTGTAGAAGCTCCAGCCTCTCTCCAGAACATCATTTTTGCCTGAATGTTTTCTTAGCCTGATAATCATTAATTTGTATTTCAAATAGCTTGGGAAGAAAACCTCAAAAACAGCCAAGTTGATTGGCAACCAAAGCCTGATCGTTCTTACTGTCAAGTCATATCCATGAAAGTCTTGGTGCTAAGGTGTTCACTGTCCGTCAAAAAAGATATGATTGCCTGTTACAGCAATAACAAATCCTGATATGGAATAATGTAATGGCAAGCAAAAGAGACAGTCCCTGTGACATGGAGCAGGTACCTGCACTCGCATCTTCCCCTCCCCAGACTCCATATTTCCCAGGGCTGCCCTTTCATCCAGTAGGACTGAGGACTGAAATCTTCAGCCTAACCCTCTGCTACTCTGAGCTGTGCTCTTCTGGAAGCCAGTACTGTGTCTCACTAGTCTCTCTTTCCTCCTTAACTGGGGCAAAGAGCCTGGAAGTTGATGGAACAAGTGAATTCCTGCTCCACAGCCTCTATGAATGTACCAAGGCCATTGTGTTCAAGATTCTTGCTCTGAGACATAGCGTGGCTGCTTCCCCAGGACCAGGGCATAGAAATTTCATAGTAAACAACAGAGGATAACCAGGGTCCCACCAGCCCAAGCTAGACTCACTCCAGTGGAGTCAAACATGATAAAGACCGCCAGCCAAGTAGCCATCTTTCTAGCAGAATGTGAAAAGGAGCTATAATACACACACGTGAGAACAATTGTCTTAACGTGGCAGGGATGGAAAACAAATCGAGCATAATTTGGAGGGAGGGTAATGAGGTACCAAGAACAAGAAAACAAAGAATAACTGGGCTCAGCAAAGGTCCTGACTCTGTCCTAATTAGGCACAGTTGTCCTAAGAAGTACATAATTAATAAGCAGATGACCAGATGTGAAATACGGAGATTCTTCCTGAGGTGGAAGTTGTACTGAGGTGAACACAGCTGGAGGTGTTTGTCCTGATTTGGCGGCGGCTCAAGGCCTGCCTGGAGTTTTGAGGCAGTGTGGAGGGAGGCCCACCACAGCTCTACACCTGAAAACAACATATCCTCTTCCAGCTGGGCTGGGGTGTGATGAGAGAGCTACTTACCAAGTGTAATGAGATGCAGAAGCCCCTGGACTTGAGCTGGAAATTTCTTTCAAAGTGAAATGTGCCCGATTTGAGGACTCGCTTTCCCGTACCTGGGCCACAGACTTATGTCTGTAATTAAAAATATCACCAGGGCGTTCACACACCTGGAGCGGGCGTCTCTGGGAACCCGAGAACGCGGTGACCTGCAAACGTTGCACATGCACTTTTTTTCATGTATGTACAGTTTATTTATGTACATAGAACTGAAAAGAAATAAAAGTCAGGTGCTGTTGGGTGAGTGTAGTTCCCATTATGTTCAAACTCATTTAGAAACGTGACCTCGGCTTCCTGCTGACTTCGAAAATAGATACTCTAGGAGGAGAAAAATTGGCAATCTTCTCATCCCAAACATTTAATTTCCTACCAGGCTGAGTTTTCTTTCACAAGGATTTATTTACTGTGAGAGAGCAGGAAGCTCTTGGTACCTGTTTTTTGTTACTGTTTTTATTTTATGATTGTTATTGTTATTTTAGATAATAACACCTATTGAATGACAATTACTGAATAATACTTATTGGAAGTTGAATATGTGTCAGGTGCTACACTCAATGAATTAACATTTTTCCACGTAATCCTTGCAGTAATCCTATGAGACAGGTGTTAGAATCATTCCCACCTAGGCCCACCCCCACCCCTTACAGAGGGAAGGAAACAGAGGCTCAGATTAAGGACTTGACCCCAGACAGATGCTGATGCCAGAGTCCGTGTTTGAAATCCCCTCTGTTCTCTATCATGAGCCAAAACCCCTCATCCCGTGAAGCAAAGGGAGGGTACCTCACCTGCTGTATTTGAGTTCCAAGTGACATTTTCTGGTAGTTTGACCCCTCCATTTGCTCTGCCCTCTCCTGTGGCCCCCAGAGGGAACCATTCTTGAATTTGGAGTTACCTGGCTCTCTCCTCTGCTTCTCCTCAGCCCCCAACTGCCCGAGCCCACCCCTGTGGCCAGTACATCAGCATAACTCTTGGAAACCAAAACCTTGGGCTCAGAGGCTGAGCCCAGCCAGCTGGAGACTTAAGAGGACCCACACTTCAGCCAAGTGATAGAGTGACCAGGAGGGTGAGAGCGAAATGCTTAGGTTTTAAAATCTGCTCTGCCTTGGCACAGAAGATCATCTCAGCCTTTTACAACTGGTTTGCTGTTGTACAAGTTGTTAAATGCCCTAAGCCTCAGTTTCCTCATCTGTGAAATGGGATGATGATAATAATATAAAAGAGGGTGTTCAGTGCCTGGCACATAATAAGTATTATATATATATATATGACTAATAATAGGCTAATAATATATCTTGTCTGTTTCTGTGGGGTGCTGTTGACCCAATATCTAGAAAACCTGCCCTTTTGATATGACATATGAGTACAGCTATCCTGACCAGCCCTGTTGTTAGAAAAGCCTAGGTTTTGCCAGGTGGAACCCAGGACTTGGAATCCTGAAGCCTCCCACCCCCAGCCCTACCCCGACCCCACACCCCCGACTCCTGATTTTATTACTTCACTGTTTCAGCCCCCTTTCCCACAGAGGACAACTGCCCTTGGTGTCTGGTTCTCACACTTGCTTCCTTTTTAGCTGTTAGTGAGTTTGCATCTCATTGTCTGCCAATGTATTATGCACATCTCATTAAAGTCTGAAGGCTCCAGTACCCTTTAGGGACCAGACCTTAACAGACAAAGTGGCCTCTGCCTGGGCTTTGACTTTGCTGTCAGTCTTCCCACCCGTGCTGAGGAATATCTGATCCTGGATCTCCAAATTCAGATTGCTCTGTGAAATTGAGGTAAGGAAAGTGTCACTTTTTAAAAAATTTTGTCAATCGAATCCAACTCTGAGCTCTCACTTACCATTCTGAGCAGAAGTCCGAGTTCATTCATTTTCTGTGGTTTCTTCCTGGAGGATGGGGTGGGGAGGGGAGGCGTCCCTGAGGACAACATGCTCATCCATGTGTCCTGATCTCTTCGTCGCCTCTGCCGTGGACAGCCAGCTGCCCTCAGGTGCTGCAGCTCTGGGTGCGGAGGTCCTCTCCAGTGTTGCCAGGCATCAGTGACCAGCCTCCAGAGGTGACCCCTTTCCCAGTCATCCCCACCCAAGGTCCTGCCTGCTGGGAGGCACTGAGTGGGGTGTGGGTGGGAACCTCCATGGAATCTATGGCCCCTGTCTCTCCTTTGAACTTTGAGGGTCTCAACACTCTAGGTTGGATAGTTCTCCCCTCTTCCTTCCAAATGCCAAAATCTCTACTCCTTTCTGCCACTGGGTGATCCAAGGTCCTTTCCCAAGGTCTAGACCTTTCAAAAAACTTGAAAGGGACTCCTCTCCTTCCCCTCTTCTCTTCTGCCTCTCTGGGCTCCAGGAGCAGTCCCCAGGAAACCTCCCTATTGGGCAGCAGAGGGAGGGGGTGTTTACTCTAATTGGGGGTGAGCAGATGACATCAATCAGTTTCTCAGTAGGGGCTTCCCAGATGGCACAGTAAAGAATCCACCTCCCAATGCAGGAGACAGAGGAGACATGGGTTCGATCCCTGGAGGGGGGAAGATTCCCTGGAGGAAGAAATGGCAACCCACTCCAGTATTCTTGCCTGGGAAATCCCATGGACAGAGAAGCCTGGCAGGCCACAGTCCATGGGGTCACAAAGAGTCGACACCACTGAACAACTAAGTATGCATGCCATTGCTCAGTAATTCACCCTGTTGTGGACTCATAAGACCTGGAGAGCTTTTGTTCCAACCACCTATGCCTTCTAAGGCGGTCAGGGGAGGAGTTCCAAGAGAACAGAATGGGGACACACAGTGCCTGAGGCAGGACTAGCACCTAGGTCTCTTGACTTAAATCCAGGGAGGCTGCATTAAGAGCCCAAAGGTGCCCCACTCTATTAGGCTGCCAAGTGTAGAAGCAGAAGGCAAAGACCTGACTTCAAAGACATGACTCACATGGAAAGAACCAGGCAACAGACATGGATCAGCTATGGAAAACTGCCAGCCCATGTGGTGCTAAAAGTTCATGGTGTGGTTTAGACTAAATACTTCAAGAATTCAGAAAAAAAGAATTATAGGCTACTATTAGCTGGATACAGCTTCATGGAGAGGTAGGAACTGGACTATGATCTTGAAGAAAATGTGGAGCCAAAATCATAATAGGGGGACTTGAGATGAAAGGCTGCTGCTACTGCTAAGTCGCTTCAGTTGTGTCCGACTCTGTGTGACCCCATAGACGGCAGCCCACCAGGCTCCCCCGTCCCTGGGATTCTCCAGGCAAGAACACTGGAGTGGGTTGCCATTTCCTTCTCCAATGCATGAAAGTGAAAGTGAAGTCGCTCAGTCGCGTCCGACTCTTAGCAACCCCGTGGACTGCAGCCTACCAGGCTCCTCCATCCATGGGATTTTCCAGGCAAGAGTACTGGAGTGGGGTGCCATTGCCTTCTCCGGAGATGAAAGGCTGCATATTGACAAATGTTGCTGTTTAGAAGGAAGCAAAGGAAATTAAGCAAAAAAGAAAACCTTCAGAAATATAAGAAGGATCAGCATGAAAACTAGTCAAGAGGGAACACCAGTCAGGGAGGAGGCCCAGCACATTGAATGTTTTTTCATTTGTTCTAAACCTTGCTGGGGGTCAGTGGATATGTGGGATCTTTGAATCTCCTAGGATTACATGGATGCAGCATTTGGGGGGTTGGTTTGTTAGTGCATTATAAGAAATAAAAGTCAGATTTTTAAATCAGGGTCTCCATATGTCCTGTTTTTCACCCTCCAGAAATGTGGTAGGATAGCATTTCCTGGCTCCTTTGTGTTTGGCTGAAACCATGTGATTAGGTGGCCAATGAATTGTAAGAGGTATTTCACTTCCCAGCCAAAGCATTTAATTGCCTTTATACAACCCTCCACAGCACTGCCCACTCTGCCCCATCTAGCAGTGTTCCAGACAGTGAACACTCAGTGTGCTTGGGTCCCACAGGGAGGAAGATGCAGAGCTCCAGTTGACCTGCAGGGGACATGTGATGTAAGCATGAAATGAATCTTGGTTGTTTTAAGCCACTGAAATTGAGGGGGTAGGGGCGGTGTTTGTTACTGCAGCAGAACCTTGCATGTCCTGACTAATGCACAGAACAAAGATGAGAAGGGGAAGACCAAGGGAATTTTAATGAAGGTTGAAGTATTACATCAAAGAGAATTATTTGAGTGTAGTGATGGGAACAAGAGGTAAATTTGGAGGCTCAAGGGAGAAGTGGTGCTTTGCTGCTTTTAGTCAGCACGTTTGTCCTAGAGATAGAGGCAACAGGGACGTGTTGTTCACTTGCAAAAGGACCCTGGAGCCCCCAGTTTATTTATGTCTTTTGCTTTTTCTGCCTCCATCCTTAAACTTGTGTAATAATAGTGATAATAATTATGTAATGATTATGTAATTATGTAATAATTGTGTAATCAATAATGTAATAATAGTAAGGTCTCAGTGTTTCTAACTATTCATAGGAAAGCCTGTATATTCAATACATAAAAAATTAATGCCTATGATAATTGAAGTTATTAAAGCTTAAAACCTCTCATTTTCACTGAGGTCTAATCATCTCACTGGTGGGCTGCCGTCTATGGGGTCGCACAGAGTCGGACACGACTGAAGCGACTTAGCAGCAGCAGGAATCATCTCACTGGACCAGCCCCTTTTTCTTTTAAAAGCTTTCTAACACAGGGCCATTCAATGCCAATCCTCTCAGAGGAATTGAGTTTTTAATCCTCTGACAATTCAGGTCCATTCACCAAAGCAAGAAGAAGACTGAGAGGAAAAAAAAAATCTACTTTCTGTTTTTCTACACTCTTCTCCAGTAGCTCAGACTTCCTTATATTTCTCTGATGTCCCAATGGAAGTAAATATTAATGCTTTGAAGGAGATAATGAAGTTGCAATTTAAAAATGAAGAAACATAACCCTGAGAAGCTGTTAACTCAGCCAGTTTTAAGAGACTAATAAAGCATAAGGTACTAGGCTTTTGACACTTACAGAGCTGCAATTTACTCATCTACAATATAGCAAATGTTTAAAGTATTTTAACAGAGGTTATAGAAATCCTTAAGTTTTGCAGTTGTATTAACTTGTGTAAATTTTTTTTTTATTTTTAATTTTCATTTCCGTGTTTCCTAGATACAGTTAGTTGTGGTACAGGTCATGTCCCTGTACGACAGGTCTCAGGGTAGACCCCTGAGATGGTTTTGCTGTCCCAAACCCTACTCAGAGTCAGAAGCAAGAAAGCGTATCTAAATCACTTTATATTTTGCCCCTTGATTGAGGTCTGTGTGTTTAGTCCTCCTGGCAGGTGTAACAAAATACAATAGACTGGATAGGTTATAAGCAACAGAAATTTATTCATCACAGTTCTGGAGGCTGGAAAGTCTAAGACCAAGGCACCAGCAGATTTGATGTCTAGTGAGGGCCCACTTTCTGGTTCATGGATGGTGCCTTCTTGCTCTGTCCTCATGGTGAAGAGGGCTAGGATGCTCTGTAGGGTCTCTTTTTTAAGGCACTGATCCTATTGATGAGGGCTCCATCCTCACAACCTAAGCACCTCCCAAGGAGGGATTTTAATTTTGGGAAAACACAAGACATTTAGGTCATAGCATGTATCTAAGCCAACTTGATAATTCTGTTTGTCAGGTTCTTTTGGTAAACATTATTAGCCTTCAACCATAAGGTAGGAACAACATACCTCTTTCCCGTGACTTTGCCAGCAGTTAATATGCTACAAAGAAAGCAGGCCACAGACAGCATTTAGCAAGCAAGGACAAAACTTGCCTTCCGAAATGCTCTGTAAATTCATCAGAATCCCCTCTCTCTGTCCCTTCTCTCTGACCACCACCATTATTGAAATGTTCACTTCAAGGGCAAACACAAAAATATTTTGACAGCAGCACCAGACTCACCTTCTAGTCAGATGTGGAGTCCGAGTTCACCATGATTAAGGGGAGTCAAAGACCCAAAGTACTGGGTCCAAAGTCCATAGCTGTCAAGTACTGGGTTTACTTATTTTTAAAGTCATTCATGAAAAGTCTTTATCAGCCAAGCACATGTCTTGAACACATCTCACCACTCATTTCTAACCCCTCTCCTAGCAATTAACCAACCCTCTGCTACTGGTCAGACTGAGACGGCAAGATTGCAACAGTTTGCCACAGCCACCTCTGGAGAATATAGCTCCTGGACAGATGCCGTTGAGTCTGTTCTTTGGGGACAGAATTTCTCAGGGAGGCATTCTACCCTTCATGAATATCCCGCCCTTCAGATGCCCTGTTAGTGGCAGTCTCCAATCCCCTACAATAGGATATCTGCTGGTTGTCATTTTCCAAGTTGTGGACACAGCTCTGCACTGAGTGGTCCGTGTAACCTTGGGACCTAAAACTCTAATTTGCAGGACAGGACCCAGGCTTTAGTCCCAACCTGCCTCAGAGCACAAGGACACTAACTCCTTGGTCCACTGATAACAAGGCTGGACCCAGCCCCAGTGATACGTGCTTCACTAAACTGTTCCACTCCAGCCACGCACAATCAGGAAGCCTGACTCAGAGAGCCCCCCAAACCTCACTCCTACTGCTGTGGCAAACTGCTCCCTGTCCAAGGGGGCAGAGCTTTATACCCTTCTCACAAGATTTATAGTCCATTTAACTTACCCTGTTAATATCCAAGGCCACGCCACCAGCCGCTAGCTTATTAATAATGTATCACTGCAGCGTCTGACTTAGTGAAGCTGCAGACGTCTCTCATTTGCATGATTAGCTCTTACCTTCCTGATTAGAAAGTTTCATCCTATCCCCAGACCTACCCTTTCTGAATGAATGGCTCTTTTTTAAAGGGAGCCAGTTTCTCTAAAATACATCTCAAATCCAAATAAAGAGAAACCAACCAACAACAAAATTAAAACCCCGTTATTCTCTTTGTGGAAGGAGAAGAGAGGAGCTTAAGAGGGTTTTAAAAAGTTCAGCACCATGCTTATTGCAGGACAGAGAAGTAGCTATGGTTGTCAGCAGGGACTAGAGGGGTGTACGATCTGAGAAGAACTTGGGTTCACAGGAGATATTAATGAACTGTTAGTGTTTACCTTGAGGAGTGCAGGGTAACCACTAAGGATTTTAAGCAATAGAGTGGAGTCAGGTTTTGACTTGACAGCTATTACCCTGGGAAGATGAATAATGAACTGGAAGATGGATGACAGGAAGACTAATACAATCCAGGAGGAAGATGATGCTTCACTTTATTGCTCTTGTCAGATATTGCTTTTTTTTTTTTTTAACACAAATGGAAGGTTTCTGGCAATACTGCATCAAGCAAGTCTATCAGTACCATTTTTTTCAGCAGCATTTGCTCACTTCATGTCTCTCTGTCACATTTTGGTAATTCTCAAATATTTCAAATTTTTAAATTGTAGTGATCTGTGATTAATTATCTTTGATATTACTACTACGACTCAGATGATGGTTAGCATTTTTTATCAGTAAAGTATTTTTAAATTAAGATATGTACATTTTTAAACATAATAATATTGCATATTTAATAGACTATAGAATAGTTTAGACATAACTTTTATGTGCACAGAAAAAATAAAAAACTGTGACTTGCTTTCTTGCTGTATTCACTTTATTGCAGTGGTCTGGAACTGAACCTACAATATCTCCCAAGAATGTGTTTGTACTCAAATCCATTGAAATTATACACTTGAAAAGTGTGAATATTCTGGTATATATCTCAATAAAAAAGTTTTTAAGATAAAAGTTTCCAACAAAGAAATTAGGAGACATACAGAGAAGCAGGAAAGAATGGCTCATACTCAAGAAAAGAAGCAGTCAATAGAAATTATCCCTGAGAAAGCCTGGATGTTGGACTTACTATACAAAGACTTTCAGTTAGCTATTATGAATATGTTTGAAGAATTAAGAAAATCGTGTAAAGAATTAAAGGGAAGAAAAAGAATAATGTCTCACCAGATAGAAAACATCAATAAAGAGAACCGGTTAAGGAACAATAAACTGGTTCAAAATTGAGAAAGGAGTACATCAACACTGTATATTACCTGTTTATTTAACTTATATGCAGAGTACATCGTGAAATGCTGGGCTGGATGAAGCACAAGGTGGAATCAGAATTGCTGGCAGAAATATCAATAACTTCAGATATGCAGATGACATCACCCTTCTCTTTCTCATCAGAAAGAGGAGAACTAAAGGGCCTCTTGATAAAGGTGAAAGAGGAGAGCAAAAAAGCTGGCTTAAAGCTCAACATTCAAAAATCTAAGATCATGGCATCCGGTCCCATCACTTCATGGCAAATAGATGGGGAAACAACAGAAACAGTGACAGATTTTATTTTCTTGGACTCCAAAATCACTGTGGATGGTGACTGCAACCATGAAATTAAAAGATGCTTGCTCCTTGGAGGAAAAGCTATGACAAACTTAGCATATTAAAAAGCAGAGACATCATCACTTTGCCAACTAAGGTCCATCAGTCAAAGCTATGGTTTTTCCAGTAGTCATGTATGGATGTGAGAGTTAGACTATAAAGAAAGCTGAGTGCCGAAGAATTGATGCTTTTGAACTGTGGTGTTGGAGAAGACTCTTGAGAGTTCCCCAGACTGCAAGGAGATCCAACCAGTTCATCCTAAAGGAAATCAGTCCTGAATATTCATTGGAAGGACTGATGCTGAAGCTGAAGCTTCAGTGTTTGGCCATCTGATGTGAAGAGCCAACTCATTAGAAAAGCCCCTTCTGCTGGGAAAGATTGAAGGCAGGAGGAGAAGGGGACAACAGAGGATGAGATGGTTTGATGGCATCACTGACTCAATGCACATGAGTTTGAGCAAACTTCAGGAGATGCTGAAGGACAGGGAGGCCTGGCGTGCTATAGTCCATGGGGTTGCAAAAAGTTAGACATGACTGAATGACTGAACAACCACAGCAACAATAAAGAGATTTTTTTTTTTTAAGAGGCAGAGTTTAATTCCACTCCCCTTGAGTTGGGCTGCAGTAAACAACTCAATTCTGCTGAGTAGAGTAAGGCAGAAGTTATGGTATGTGACCATATTAGGTCCTTTAAGTACTGACACTTTGCCTTACTCACTTCGATCACTTGCTCTTGGGGAAGCCAGCTGCCACATTATGAGGACATTTAAAACAGCCCTATGGGGAGAGCCCAGAGAAGGCAATGGCACCCCACTCCAGTACTCTTGCCTGGAAAATCCCATGGACGGAGGAGCCCAGTGGGCTGCAGTCCATGGGGTCACTAAGAGTCGGACACGACTGAGCGACTTCACTTTCACTTTTCACTTTCATGCATTGGAGAAGGAAATGGCAACCCACTCCAGTACTCTTGCCTGGAGAATCCCAGGGACGGGGGAGCCTGGTGGGCTGCCGTCTATGGGGTCGCACAGAGTTGGACATGACTGATGTGACTTAGCAGCAGCAGCAACATGGGGAGAGCCACATGCCAAGGAACCGAGACCTCCTGCCAACAACCGTGTGAATGGGTTACCTTGTGCAAATCTTCCAGCTCCTATCAAGGTTTGAGATGACTGTAAACATACCAACTGATGTCTTAGTAACTCATGAGAAACCCTGAGCTGGAACCATCCAGGCAATTTGCTCTTAGATTCCTGACCCTCAGAAACTGTGTGTCTCACTCAGATTGTTGTTTAAATAGCTAAGTTTGGGGATCATTTGTTATGCAGCAAATATTAATGGTAACTAATAATATATGTGGAGAGGGAAAAGGCCTTTAAAATAATCCAAGAAAAGAATTAAGAGCATTAGAGAAATGTTACCAGGGAGCTAATTTTGTGTTAAAAGAGGGAAGAACTTTCTGTAGTGAGAGCAGCCCACAATGGAAGAGGTCACATTTTAAAGTAGTGAGTTGCTTGTCACTTAAAGGTTTCAACCAAAGATAGATGGCCACTTATCATAGATGATGAATATGCTTTCCTTCTCCTGTGGTAGATGATTTTTGTGAATGACCTCTGTTTTCGATTTTGTTTATAATTTGACACCTACCACTAGCACTGCCATCTGTTTTCCAGAAACAATTTGAAGGTCTCTGGAATTATGGCCTACATGCATAAAAAAGCTAAAATAAAAACAAGAAACAGAGATTGGAAATTACCTAGAAGAGTTAGGAAAACTTGCAACCAAAAATAAGCCCGATAGAAGCTTAAAGAGGAAGAAATCCAACTCCCAACCCCTGAAGATGTTGACATGTAGGCATAGAATGGGACCTGGCCATTTGTTCCTTTTTTAAGTCCACTAACATTCTGGTTGGAGGATCTATTGGCCCAGAATGTTCCTCCAAATTCTGTTATCTCCTGTATGCTTTTTTGAGATCCAACCAGTCCATTCTAAAGGAGATCAGCCCCGGGTGTTCTTTGGAAGGAATGATGCTAAAGCTGAAACTCCAGTACTTTGGCCACCTCATGCGAAGAGTTGACTCATTGGAAAAGACTCTGATGCTGAGAGGGATTGGGGGCAGGAGGAAAAGGGGACGACAGAGGATGAGATGGCTGGATGGCATCACCAACTCAACGGACATGAGTTTGAGTGAACTCCGGGAGTTGGTGATGGACAGGGAGGCCTGGCGTGCTGTGATTCATGGGTTCACAAAGAGTCGGTCACAGCTGAGTGACTGAACTGAACTGAAGCATTACCCAGTTTAAGGTAAACTGAAGACTATTCCCTGTTACAGAGTAGGAAAAAAAAAATATCTCTGTAATGTCTTAAAGCTGTTGCACTGTACCTAATCCCTTAAGGTAAGAGAAAGCCTAGCTCCCTCCTTAATGGAAAAAAGCAGATCTCACTGTCCATATCTTTCAGGGACTGCCTTGAAGTCTCCTAAAACAAACTATTTAAACTTGCTAACATTGGGAGGCAGTCTCCTTGGTTCACTCCAATGGAACATGAAGGAGGTGGTTTGGGCTCGTAGACTGTCCTTGCTGAAACAAGCTCCTGAGTAACCCCAGACAAGGGTCAATGGACCAGCCCCAAGGCATCCTGCACTCTGACCAGGGATTAGCCACCACAACCTGATGTGGGATGGAAACATCCACGTTCCTAACAGATGCCTCTAATCCCTAAACCTCTCCTCCTGGTTATTTCAGTGCTCCTGAAAAAGACACTAAGATGTTACAGTCTAATTCTGAATCTGATTCGGGCCTTGAAAATATTCATGAACATATCATTTGGCCACCTCAGCCATAAAAATTTCTGGAAGAAATCTAACTTGGAATTGTACTGCCTTCCAATGAAAACTCAAGATGATCGGTGATACCCAAGGTCCTAATAACTCCTGCATTCTCAGATTACAGTGCTGTGAGCTTTGGGCAGTGAAATCAGATATATGGAACCTGACGATCATGCATCCCCAGCACTATCATGAAAGGAGGACACATACTTGCTAATCGAAATCAAGTCTGAGACCAAAGTAGAGAAATGGCACTTGATGTTCTTTTCAACCAAAGTCTCTGCTTAATTCCAAACATATTCTGCAGGCTGGATGTCGGGCAGCTGAAGGGTGATCAGTCTTATGCTGGAATTAAAGCCTGCTGGGAGGTTAATGAAGAAGCACCAGTGGGTTTGCTGGAAGGTAATTTAGATCTACATAATTATGACTTAATCCCTCACCCTGTGACATCAAAAAGGTCCATACCCAAGCGGAAGCTGCATGATTTCATGCCACAAAGAGTATAGCCATGGGCCTCCTGTTCGCTTTTGTGTGTAGTGCTCACATCAGTCATGATCGCTTTATTAAATGGTGTGACCCAACCCAGTTCTCACACACAGGGCACTATCTTCTAATCAAAACTGCAAAATGGGCCTGGGCAGGCTGTGGAGAGAAATCAAGATCTGCATTTTAAATAGCAGATTAACTGCTCCGGTTGGGAAAGCTACAGGTGAGCAGGCGGGCATAGCTCAAAGCAAGCTCAGGTTTTCATGGGAGCAGCTGGAAGCACCGTTTTGAGTAGTTGGAAGTAAAGGAGGCCTCAGGAACTATCTTCAGAACTCCAGCACTGGTTCTGGACACAACTGTCATGGCAGGATATTGTCACTGGGACACCCCCTCATCACACACAGCAGGCTCACAAGGCCACGGAGAGCCCTCTCTGAACCACATGTGCATCTCTTGCATCTTCTGAGGGAGATGAGAGATGAAGGTGGGAACTAGAGGCCCTGCAAGCAGGGTCAACATTCCCTTCAAAAAACATCTTGGAGCCCATTCAAGTACCCGAATCAGATGCAAAGCTAGTGCTTCTGTCATAAAGCACAGAAAAGTTACGGAGGCTACTTAGGCCAAATGTCATCAAAGAGGAATCGAGATTATGTCAAACTCAGAGTCAGGAGATGGAGACTACACCTACGATGTTTCCAGAAGGAGGTGACTCTGAGCTTGGCTGTTAGGATGATGTTATGAATTGAATTTTATCAAATCAAAGTTCTTACAATGAAGTCCTAACCCCCCAGTACTGCAGAATAAGACATTATTTGGAAAAGGGTCATTGTATATGTAAGTAGTTAAGATAAGGTCATACTGTAGTAGGGTGAGTCCTTAAGTCCAGTGCCAGTGGTGTCCTTCAAGGGGAAATTTGAACACACACGCACGTGTGCACACACACACACACAGATGGCATATGAAGATTGGAATTATGCTGCCACGAGCCAAGGAACTTAACCATAAGCTAAGAGAAAGGCCTGGAACAAATCGTTCCCTAGTGCCTTTAGAGGTAACATGGCCCTACTGATTTCGGACTTGCTTCCAGAACTGGGAATTCGGTTATCGTTATAAAAACGATAAATTTCTGTTGTTCTAAGTCAACCAGTTTGCAGCACTTTGTTACAGCAGCCCTAGCAAACTAATACAGATTTGTAGGACTATATGTGTAGACAAGGGAAAAGAGAACCCCAGGTGAAGAGAATAGCACAAGCTTATGGAGTTAAGAATGTGCTCTCATCGCAGGAGCACCCTGCAGTTCAGTTCTATTGGAAGCGAGTCTGAACAAGAGCTGGGGGAAGTTGTACTGGGGCCAGGCATAGATTGATCTGGGGGAGTTTGCTTCTCAGCTGGTTTGTGTTGTGTTTGTATTTGTTTACATCCAGTAGGGCAGGAAGTGATTTGAGGTGTCTGCCTTTAGTCTGTAGGTCACAGGAAAGCAGATTGGATGTTGGGTGTGACACGATCGGAGCCTCTACAGGACAATGAACTTGGCCACACATCCTTACGGAAATGAGAGGCAAGCAGCACCTAGGTAAGAAGCCACAAGGATAATCTGAAAATAGAGGCAAAGAAGGACTGAAAGAAGCAAATGGCAGCAGAACAGAGAATAGGGGATGAAGACAAAGGGTAACAAGTCTTTGTTGACCTGGTAAATGTTCATGAGTGGAGAGGAAGAGAAAGGGAGGAATTGACAGCATTTTGAGCCTGGTGACTGGGAGGACGATAGCGCCATTAACACATTCAGTGAGGAACTCCCTCCAGTGTTGGGGGAGTTGAGAGGTTCTAATGCCAAGTTTCAGCCTCTGTAAACTGGTACCAAATCAAATCTCAGAGACAGAGTTTTGGTGCAGTAAAAAGAATTGTTTTATGGTTTGCCAGGCAAGGAGGGGGACACAGTGGGCTCCTATCCTCAAAAACTGTGTCTCCCCATCCAGGGTAGTTTGGTGAGGAGTTTTATGGCAATAGTTCAAGGATGGGGTTGCTTATATGATTAGAGCATGTACAGGATCTGCATTCCCTACATGTGGTCCCAGGTAATCTTGATGAGCTTCTCCAGTTCCTTTAGTCTGGCCTCAGGTGGTCTTCTCTGGTATGAAGAATGCTGACATCTTCCAAGTGCTGGGTTTTCATTCTGTAAAGGGCACAAACACACTGTTACGTCTATCCCTTGAGGCCTTGCCCTGCTGCTGCTGCTAAGTCACATCAGTCATGTCCGACTCTGTGCGACCCCATAGACGGCAGCCCACCAGGCTCCCCCGTCCCTGGGATTCTCCAGGCAAGAACACTGGAGTGGGTCGCCATTTCCTTCTCCAATGCATGAAAGTGAAAAGTGAAAGTGAAGTCGCTCAGTCGTGTCCGACTCTTAGCGACCCCATGGACTGCAGCCCACCAGGCTCCTCCGTCCGTGGGATTTTCCAGGCAAGAGTACTGGAGTGGGTCGCCCGTGCCATTTCCAAGGCCCTGCCCTAAGGCTGCACTATTGTTTCCTGGCTGCCCCTCCCTTCTTTGCATCCCTTTCCTTCCTAGATTAGCAGCTGTTCCAAATCTACCCTCTGAGACTCAGGGAAGGTCATAGAGGCTGAAGGCAAGAAAGGGTGGACAGAAAGGCTTCCTGTTGGGTTTCAGTTCTTCTACACACACTTGACTATGGGGTGTCTATGAGGGCCCCAAGCAGAGGAGTCCAGCAGGCAGTTGAACTTGGAAGAAATATGGTATTATTCACCTAGACAAGAGATTTGACATTTTGAAGCCAGCTGAAAAATAACAATTCTACTATACAAGAAATGGGGAAAAAACACTGTTAATCCATTTGAAGGTTGTTCTAATCTATTCAAATATGGGTTGTTTTTCTTTAAAGTACTGTTAACAAAGAAAAAAATTTGGTGAAAAAAACTGCTTGAACCTTGCTTCTGTGGAAGGCTGAGTAATGAAATGAATAGCTTTTTATCAAGGAAGGTCTCTCCTAACTAGAAAAACAAAAGCATGAACTGAAGCCTGAGGCCCTACAGCCCCTGAGGGTGATCTCCCCACTTTGCTCTTCGGGCCACAGCAGGAAGCAGGAAGCAGAAGAGCCACCGAGAGAGTAAGAAAGCACAGACAGACAGAGCAGCTCAGCTTTCTTTGGAGAGTTAATTAGTTGATGAATACTGAGCTCTCTGACAGAGGAAGCTCCGGTCATCAAAGAATTCTTAATTGATGCATCGGGAGAAAGAGACAAAAGAAGCAGCATCTGGGAAGAAGACCTTGGATGCTTTTAGCACCAGAATGAGAAAGCACTTTTCTTGAAAGCAGGATAAGAAAAGCCTTGGTTAAGTTCAACAGTGAAGTGTAGCAGAAGAATATGCTTAACTCATACCTGATCATACTTAACTCCTTGCTTACTTAAGTATTCAGGAAGCCTGGTAATTGTGAGCAAAGCTCATACGATCTCACCACCAAAACTTATTAAGCCGAGTAAAAGTGGATAAGAACTCCCATGGTGGCATGTCACCCAAACTAGTCACTACCTCATTGCCTCACCAATAAAAATAGAATGTGAGTGTTTTGTTTTGGGGACAAATTATTCTCAGAGGCTGAGCTTGTCTTTGCCAATATTTTATTTAACACAGGTTCACCACAGGAATTATAATAATTTCACAAGCCAGTAGCATACAGGATAATGTCTCTTAGTGAGCCAATAAATAAATAACATACCCCAATCCAAAGTTAGATTAGTTGCACTGTTAATTCAGGCAAGGGTTTTATTGTTCAGTCACTCAGTCATGCCCGACTCTGTGACCCCGTGGACTGCAGCAAGCCAGAACAGCTTCCCTGTCCTTCACTATCTCCCGGAGTTTTCTTATAGTCATGTCCATTCAGTCGGTGATACCATCGTCATTGTCCCCTTCTCCTCTTGCCTTCAATCTATCCCAGCATCAGGGTCTTTTCCAATGAGTTGGCTCTTCCCATCAGGTGGCCAAAGTATTAGATGAAAGGAATAAGATCCAAATTTCATTCAGTGTGTACCTTTATATGAGTTGGTACTTGGGAGAGATGGCTGACCAACCAAGAACTGATCTCCAGCTGCTAGCACAAAAGCCAAAGTCCCTTGTGGCTCAAGCATATTGCTATGGAATATGGTCCCTGGTGATGGCAGGCAAGGTGATCTCCAGGATGGTTGCATGACTTTTGCCGCTGTCACTAAGAATCACCTTTACCATGGTCCCAAGGAGATTTGGAAACGAAGAGTCTCCTTGCCCAGATCAAAATTCTGAGAACTCACATCTCTGGGTATTATAGTCTAAATGTCCCCTCACCATATTTGCTTCTTCATATGTTTTAACTGATAAGCCCCAGCAGGACCCTTGGGCAGCTGAGCGCCTAGTGCTTATCAACAACAGATGAAACAATGACATCTTGACACAGCTTCATTCTTACATCAAAGCTACTTCTAACACAACTTTTTTTGATCTTTGTCATAAACCAGTGGATTTGATATCCTATTAAACTAATACACAACAGGAAACCATAAGTAATTGACCTCCCTGGTGGCTCAGTGGGAAAGAATCCACCTGTCAATGCCGGAGACGTGGATTCAATCACTAGGTCGGGAAGATCACCTCCTGGAGAAGGAAATGGCAACCTACTCTGGTTTTCTTGCCTGGGAAATCCCATGGGCAGGGGAGCATGGCAGGCTACAGTCCATGGGGTCACAAAAGAGTCGGACATGACTTAGCAAACAAACACCACCACCAACAAAGTAGAGATCCTTCTAAAACTACTTCTAAAACAACTTATTTTTATATTTGTCATAAACAAGTAGATCTGAAATCCTACTAAACCAATACACAACAGTGAACCACAAGTAATTCTAGTAGCCACATTTAAAAATGTGAAAGAGGCAAAATCAATGTTAACAAATATTTAAATGAAAGATCTTATTTAACCCAATATGTCCAAAATATTAATTTAAACATTTCATTAGTATTTTAAAATGTTGAGGTGTTTTGTGGCACTTACTAGAGTATACATTACCCGAGGTCAGGGGCTTCCCTCAGGCTTATATCTTGTACTGTGCTTATCCTAGTGCTTTGCACATAGTAGGTCCTTCATAAGCACTTGTTGAATTTAAGGATAAAAATCTGGGGTATCCTGTGAGCATTAAGTTGTACTGTGAAAAGGTTAAGAGTATAAAGAACACATAGAATACTGAGAGATTCATTTGGATTGAGAGAGAAATGGGAGGAGGATGCTGAGAGAGGATTGAACTGGGGGAAGAGTTGCACGTGGGGTGCAGCCTGCAGACTCTTGAAAAGCCCCAGAGAAATCAGACACCAGGCTTTATCTCATTATCACATTAAAGAGCGCAAGCTTGGGTTGACTGCCCTTTGTTGACAGAGATCTGTTTGATCTTACAAAAGAACGTGGGAGAGATGTTTCCTATGGATTCTGCAAAATTGCTCTGCATTTTACAGAGAAAGATCTCTAAATTACAAAATAGAAATGAATCTGAAGTGATTAACTACCCCAGACTCCATCAAAAGGAAAAAAAAAATAGCAGTAAATAGCTCCAGTAATGGGTCAACCATTGGGAACATTCAAGAGTGAGTTCCATCATCAAGGAAAATAATGAAAGACACAAGGTGGTCCTTGATCTGGGCAGAAGGTGGCCATTTCAGGAAATCCAGGCTCCCTCTGACCCCATCCTGCCACTATAAAGATTGGTGATTTCATGCTAACACACTTCTAAGAGCACCATGTGAGAGTGTCACCAATCCATGGAAGAAGAGACCATATCTGCTTGTGAACCATTTTTTCTTTTTAAAGGAAACCCAGATGCCCCTCCACTGGAGACATCCCATTGGCCAGACAAGTGTCATGTGATCATCCTAAACCAATCAGTAGCAAGCAACAGGACACTCTGATTGATTGAAATGAGTCAAGGCCCTGTCAGCAAAGGCTGCAGCTGGATAGCGCCAGCCTCCTAGAAGCAGCACTTGGCTGCTGGAAGGCAGGGTTCCTGGAGGAGGTTGAATTTGTTTTAGGAAGGAGAGGGTGCAGTGGAGGTTGAGGGAACAGATGTTAGGTCTGCAAGTAGCAAGGAATGCTTTAGCCTGTGTATCAGTTTCTATTTTTACTTATTAAACTAATCGGCTTTTTTCCTCTAAGAGATTTCAGTGGTACTTGATTATATTTCAGTTTTCCGTAGGATGCACAGAATGTGGTGAAAAGAGTGTGGACTTTGGGGTCAGAGACCTAGGTCAGAAGTCAGAGACCTTATTTTTTTTGCTGTACCATCTACTGCCAGTATGCACTCTTAGGCAAGTCACCTAACCTCTTAAACTCTGTCGTCTGACTTGTAAAGTGGAAATAATAATTCCCATTGTTGTGAATATGAAGAAACAGAGTATGTAAAGAACTTAGCATAATGCCTACCGTACACCAAGAGCCCTTATTGTGAAATCCCTTTATCTTTGTTAGAAATGGTGGCAATATAGGGGGGCAGCTGCTCCTTAATTTGCTGGGGGTTGACATCCACTGTTTCTTTTCAGGAGAAACACATGAAATAATTTACAGTTCCACAGAGTCTTCTGAGAAACAGTGACAGTGAGGTTTGGTTTTGTTTTGTTGTTTTTTAATAAATACTGAGGAAGGGAGGCATCTCAGGTCAGTCTAGCGAATTAGGGGACCCAAACAAAAGGGAAAACATTGGCATGCCCTTTGTCTCCTCACTGGACTTGACATTGTGCTTGTTGACTAGCCTACAATAGTGAGAATGGCTGGGTTCCGAAAAGGTTCGGGTGGCTAATAGCCCCCTCTGCTTTCCCTTAGTTCTTGGTCCATGGCTCCATCGTTTGTATCTCTCACATTATATTACAGAACCCACCCATCTTGATGAATCATCTGTACTGAGTTCAGTTTCTCCTACTAGATCAAGGGTTAGCATAGGCACCTTTTCTTACTTATCTTGTCTCCCTAAGAGAAATTCCAGGAATAGAAGCTTCTGTTTAGTATGTACATTCTAAGAGAGACTGCCATTTGTGAACTAAATTGTGACCCCTTTTAGTGCTCTGATGAGGTCATGGGATGTTCATTTTTGTCTTTAAGGGGCGATTGCAAAGCCAACAGATTGGCCCGCGGAGGAGCCATTAGGAAGGCTAGGAAGGGCTGCTGCTCTCGCCCACATTTCATTTTGAATGGGCTGCCATCTTCTTGCTGAGTCATTTCTTTCTTATCTCAGCCTCTCTTGGAAGCTGTCGTTTTAACAGTTGCTCCTTGAAAGCAAGTTCTTGTTCCTCTATTCTAGCTCAACATTTATGGAATCAACTCTCTTCGATTTGCTGCTTTTCTCCAAGAGCTCGTGTTTTTCAGACTTCCTTCAAGAAGCATGTCCAGTTTTTTAAACAATCTTGATTGAGGTTTGGCAAGTGGTAGTGTAGTCCCTATTTGGGTATTTCCACACATTTCTCATGCTGTAATATTTCCTCTTCTTAAATGGTTTGGTTTTTGAATGGTTGAGCTCAGAATTATAACTTTGACAGCCTACAGCTCAGATTCTGCAGTCACCTAATTAAAATGCTTATGCTCTTTTGCTCTCAATTAATACATTAATGGACTTGGTGAACAATGAAATGTATTTCATTTTCATATTTAATATTGCTAACCAGGAATTAGATAGGCGGCTAGTCCTGGCAACATGAGTAGTAGACCAGCGTTTGTTTGGTGAAAGGAAGGAAGGGTGGTAAACATACCTATGTTATAAATCCAAGTCCTTCTCCCCAAGTAGGTTCTAAATACCACCAGTATTTCAATGATGGAACTTTCCTAAAGACTTAAAACCAATAGCCGCACTGTAATTTGGCATCAACTGGACTTGTCTTTGGCCTTAAATGATGCTCCTAACCTACCCTTTCAAAGCACCTGATCTTTTTCACAGATGGACACCGTGGTGTCCAGTGTTCTCTGCCCTCTGTGTCAAGGTAGGGATCTGGATGCTGTTTCTTCTTAGGCTCCTTCACCTGTTTTCCTACTGCTGGAAACAGTAATGCTGTTTTGCTCATGCTTTTTAGATTCTCAAGCATCCCAGTGCATTCTTTTCTTTCCCAATCATCCTCTCTTCTGTTCATCTATTCCTGTCTACATAATTCAAATGACTGCCTTTACTACTGTGGCAGCCTCTTCAGTGGGTAGTGTTGTAAAACAATATAGATTTTTCCCCCTTCTTTACTCAGAAAAACTAATGTCTTTTGTGGTCAAAAAGAAAATTAGTAGCAGCTGAAAGTAGAATTTTAATGACACTAAAGCCTAATTATTATTCAGCTCTAACTTTAAATCCTACCTCCTCTTCTACAAATTCCTATTAATTCATCAGCTAAAAAATGAAGCTGCTACTAAAGATTCTGACATCCAATTCTTGGCCTAATGCAGGTTTATTGCCAGGGTGAAAAATACTTCGTCTTTTTACTCTCATTTTTTAAAACAAGCCTAATGAAAATATAAAATATTGTTTAGGATTTATCTAAGAAAGCTTAGCAGCTTCTTTGAGAAATGGTTGGATGGGGAGATATGAATCAAATTTGAAAGTTCTCTCTCCCAGCTTCCTAGTCATTATTTGAATCAATATGAATTGATTGGGCATGGAGAAGTTCTCCCCACCTATAGTTATAACTGCAATCCATATCCATTTACTTCTTTAAAATATGAACATAAAGAGGAATTTTTGAGGTGGCAAAGTACTGAGAATTAGCCATGTAACCTGATAAGTTGTGAAGATTGCCATCCTTGGAAGGGATTGGGTTTACAAACTATCCCACAGGTGGTGCACTGATTATTCTCCTCTGAGGTGTAAACCTGCAACTCTGATTGCTGCTGCCTGGTGGTAGCTGGGGATATTTGTAAGTGCAGAAGGATGGTCTTATGAATTGAATCAGCAGTGACAGTAGATGGAAGGTGTGGGAAGTGCTTTCATTCTATGTGTGCACCCGGGATTCATCCCTAAGATACAAAATTCTACGTGTAGTTTACAGAAAGATTTGACTCAAGTAGATAGCTAGATAGTAGAGGCCCCTTCTGGACACATTCAGAATAGTTCAATAACTGAAGCAGGCTTGGGTGTGGATTGAGTTTGCCCATTAGATTCAAATGCATATAAGAAAAATGAGACAAGGGATGATACAGTTCTTTTGAGAGGCAACTGAAGGAGCAAGATAAAAAGGAATAGAATACTTGGGTAGTCTTATATTTGTGCCTTCTCTCATTAGCCTCTGATGTATATTATTGATTAAGGTAGTCCAGACTGATGCTGAAGCTGAAGCTCCAATACTTTGGCCACCTGATGCGAAGAACTGACTCATTGGAAAAGACCCTGATGCTGGGATAGATTGAAGTCAGGAGGAGAAGGGGACGACAGAGGATGAGATGGTTAGATTGCATCACCAACTTGATGGACATGAGTTGGAGCAAGCTCTGGGAGTTGGTGATGGACAGGGAGGCCTGGCATGCTGTAGACCATGGGGTTGCAAAGAGTCACACATGACTGAGCGACTAAACTGAACTGAAGGGAATCCATCCCTGGGTTTACTTCTTTTGCCCAAATTGTAAATGTAGCTCTATGCTGAATAGTATATAAACAGTGCCTTAGTTGAAGCTATGGAAGGGGACCTTCAGACAAGAACCACAGTTACAGAGAGATGCAGCTGTGAGGGAGATTCTGACCATTCTGTTTCTTATCCCCCCATACTTTACCTTCCATTGGCTAAAATCAGTGAAAAGACAAAGGACAAGAGATCCAGGTGATACTGTCTGCAGGAATCAGCCACTCGAGGGATACAGAGATGGAAACGAAACCAAAGGGGCAGGGAGAAATGGAGACTAGCCAGTGTTTGTGTCTTACATATTATTAAGTGACCACTTCAGGTGTTCAGTAATGCCTACCCTATAGTCAGTCTATATAAGCACAGGCGTCTGCGACCGGCACACTAATCGTGGCCGAGAGGAGCTACCCCACATCCGAGGTCAGGGGCAGAAGCCGGGAGGACCCCATGCCCAAAGGGCAGCGGCCAAGGGGAGTTACCCCACGTCTGAGGTCAGGGGCAGTGGCCCAGGCTGCGACGGCACAGGATCAGCCGAGAGGAGCTATCCTGCATCCGAGGTCGGGGGTGGGGGTGGCCGAGAGGAGCTACCCCACGTCCAAGGTCACGGGCGACGGCCGGGAGGAGCTACCCCATGCCCCCAAGGCCAAGGCCAGGGGCGGTGGCCAGGAGGAGCAACCCCACGCCAGAGACCAGGGGTGGCAGCTGGGAGGACCAACCCCATGTCCAAGTAGCGGTGGCTGCGTGGGCACAGGAGGGCCTAGAAGAGCTATCCCACGTTGAAGGTCAGGAAGGGCGGCAGTGAGGAGATACCCCTTTTCCAAGGTAAGGAGCAGCAGCTGCGCTTTGCTGGAGCAGCCGTGAAGAGATACCCCACGCCCAAGGTAAGAGAAACCCAAGTAAGATGGTAGGTGTTGCAAGAGGGCATCAGAGGACAGACACACTGAAACCATACTCACAGAAAACTAGTCAATCTAATCACACTAGGACCACAGCCTTGTCTAACTCAATGAAATTAAGTCATGCCCATGGAGCAACCCAAGATGGGTGGGTCATGGTTGAGATATCTGACAGAATGTGGTCCACTGGAGAAGGGAATGGCAAACCACTTCAGTATTCTTGCCTTGAGAACCCCATGAACAGTATGAAAAGCTAAATGATAGGATACTGAAAGAGGAACTCCCCAGGTCAGTAGGTGCCCAATATGCTACTGGAGATCAGGGGAGAAATAACTCCAGAAAGAATGACGGGATGGAGCCAAAGCAAAAACAATACCCAGCTGTGGATGTGACTGGTGATAGAAGCAAGGTCCAATGCTGTAAAGAGCAGTATTGCATAGGAACCTGGAATGTCAGGTCCATGAATCAAGGCAAATTGGAAGTGGTCAAACAAGACTGAATATCGACATTCTAGGAATCAGCGAACTAAAATGGACTGGAATGGGTGAATTTAACTCAGATGACCATTATATATACTACTGCAGGCAGGAATCCCTCAAAAGAAATGGAGTAACCATCATTATCAACAAAAGAGTCCAAAATGCAGTACTTGGATGCAATCTCAAAAATGACAGAATGATCTCTGTTTGTTTCCAAGGCAAACCATTCAATATCACAGTAATCCAAGTCTATGCCCCAACCAGTAACGCTGAAGAAGCTGAAGTTGAACAGTTCTATGAAGACCTACAAGAACTTTTAGAATGAATATCCAAAAAAGATGTCCTTTTCATTATAGGGGACTGGAATGCAAAAGTAGGAAGTCAAGAAACATCTGGAGTAACAGGCAAATTTGGCCTTGGAATGCGGAATGAAGCAGGGCAAAGACTAATAGAGTTTTGTCAAGAAAATGCACTGGTCATAACAAACACCCTCTTCCAGCAAAACAAGAGAAGACTCTATACATGGACATCACCAGATGGTCAACACCGAAATCAGATTGATTATATTCGTTGCAGCCAAAGATGGAGAAGCTCTATACAGTCAGCAAAAACAAGACCAGGAGCTGACTGTGGCTCAGATCATGAACTCCTTATTGCCAACTTCAGACTTAAATTGAAGAAAGTAGGGAAAACCACTAGACCATTCAGGTATGACCTAAATCAAATCCCTTATGATTATACAGTGGAAGTGAGAAATAGATTTAAGGGCCTAGATCTGATAGATAGAGTGCCTGATGAACTATGGACTGAGGTTCGTGACATTGTGCAGGAGACAGGGATCAAGACCATCCTCAAGAAAAAGAAATGCAAAAAAGCAAAATGGCTGTCTGGGGAGGCCTTACAAATAGCTGTGAAAAGAAGAGAAGCGAAAAGCAAAGAGGAAAGGAAAGATATACCCATCTGAATGCAGAGTTCCAAAGAATAGCAAGAAGAGATAAGAAAGCCTTCCTCAGCGATCAATGCAAAGAAATAGAGGAAAACAACAGAATGGGAAAGACTAGAGATCTCTTCAAGAAAATTAGAGATACCAAGGGAACATTTCATGCAAAGATGGGATCGATAAAGGACAGAAATGGTATGGACCTAACAGAAGCAGAAGATATTAAGAAGAGGTGGCAAGAATACACAGAAGAACTGGACAAAAAAGATCTTCACGACCCAGATAATCACGATGGTGTGATCACTGACCTAGAGCCAGACATCCTGGAATGTGAAGTCAAGTGGGCCTTAGAAAGCATCACTACAAACACAGCTAGTGGAGGTGATGGAATTCCAGTTGAGCTATTTCATATCCTGAAAGATGATGCTGTGAAAGTGCTGCACTCAATATGCCAGCAAATTTGGAAAACTCAGCAGTGGCCACAGGACTGGAAACGGTCAGTTTTCATTCCAATCCCAAAGAAAGGCAATGCCAAAGAATGCTCAAACTACCACACAATTGCACTTATCTCACACGCTAGTAAAGTAATGCTCAAAATTCTACAAGCCAGGCTTCAGCAATATGTGAACTTACTGATGTTCAAGCTGGTTTTAGGAAAGGCAGAGGAACCAGAGACCAAATTGCCAACATCTGCTGGATCATGGAAAAAGCAAGAGAGTTCCAGAAAAGCATCTATTTCTGCTTTATTGACTATGCCAAAGCCTTTGACTGTGTGGATCACAATAAACTGTGGAAAATTCTAAAAGAGATGGAAATACCAGACCACCTGATCTGCCTCTTGAGAAATTTATATGCAGGTCAGGAAGCAATAGTTAGAACCGGACATGAAACAACAGACTGGTTCCAAATAGGAAAAGGAGTATGTCAAGGCTGTATATTGTCACCCTGCTTATTTAACTTCTATGCAGAGTACATCATGAGAAACGCTGGACTGGAAGAAACACAAGCTTGAATCAAGATTGCCAGGATAAATATCAATAACCTCAGATATGCAGATGACACCACCCTTATGGCAGAAAGTGAAGAGGAACTAAAAAGCCTCTTGATGAAAGTGAAAGTGGAGAGTGAAAAAGTTGGCTTAAAGCTCAACATTCAGAAAATGAAGACCATGGCATCCGGTACCATCACTTCATGGGAAATAGATGGGGAAACAGTGGAAACAGTGTCAGACTTTATTTTGGGGGGCTCCAAAATCACTGCAGATGGTGACTGCAGCCATGAAATTAAAAGACGCTTACTCCTTGGAAGGAAAGTCATGACCAACCTAGATAGCATATTGAAAAGCAGAGACATTACTTTGCCAACAAAGGTTCGTCTAGTCAAGGCTATGGTTTTTCCTGTGCTCATGTATGGATGTGAGTTGGACTGTGAAGAAGGCTGAGCACCAAAGTATTGATGCTTTTGAACTGTGGTGTTGGAGAAGACTCTTGAGAGTCCCTTGGACTGCAAGGAGATCCAACCAGTCCATTGTGAAGGAGATCAGCCCTGGGATTTCTTTGGAAGGAATGATGCTAAAGCTGAAACTCCAGTACTTTGGCCACCTCATGAGAAGAGTTGACTCATTGGAAAAGACTCTGATGCTGGGAAGGATTAGGGGCAGGAGGAGAAGGGGACGACAGAGGATGAGATGGCTGGATGGCATCACTGACTCAATGGATGTGAGTCTGGGTGAACTCCGGGAGTTGGTGATGGACAGGGAGGCCTGGCATGCTGCAGTTCATGGGGTCACAAAGAGTCGGACACAACTGAGTGACTGAACTGAATTGATAGTCAGTCCCATCTTGTAAAGCATTAATGTTCCATGCTTGAAGAGACAATCTTGTTTCTTAATTAATCCTCAAAGGATTGGAAAGATTTTAAAAAGTAATAGTGTCTTTTCAACAAATGATGTTGGGAAAACTGGATGTCCATATGCAAAAGAATGAAGCCAGACCCTTGCTTAATTCAGTTCAGTTCAGTCACTCAGTCGTGTCCGCCTCTTTGTGACCCCATGAACTGCAGCACCCCAGGCCTCCCTGTCCATCGCCAACTCCCGGAGTCCACCCAAACCCATGTCCATCGAGTCGGTGATGCCATCCAACCATCTCATCCTCTGTCATCCTCTTCTCCTCCTGCCTTCAATCTTTCCCAACATCAGGGTCTTTTCAAATGAGTCAGGTCTTCGCATCATGTGGCCAAAGTATTGGAGTTTCAGCTTCAACACCAGTCCTTCCAATGAACACCCAGGACTGATCTCCTTTAGGATGGACTGTTTGGTTCTCCTTGCAGTCCAAGGGACTCTCAAGAGTCTTCTCCAACACCACAGTTCAAAAGAATCAATTCTTCAGCGCTCAGCTTTCTTCACAGTCCAGCTCTCATATCCATACATGACCACTGGAAAAACCATAGCCTTGACTAGACAGACCTTTGTTGACAAAGTAATGTCTCTGCTTTTTAATATGCTGTCTACTTTGCCAACAAAGGTTCGTCTAGTCAAGGCTGTGGTTTTTCCTGTGGTCATGTATGGATGTGAGAGTTGGACTGTGAAGAAGCCTGAGTGCCAAAGTATTGATGCTTTTGAACTGTGGTATTGGAGAAGACTCTTGAGAGTCCCTTGGACTGCAAGGAGATCCAACCAGTCCATTCTGAAGGAGATCAGCCCTGGGATTTCTTTGGAAGGAATGACGCTAAAGCTGAAACTGCAGTACTTTGGCCACCTCATGCGAAGAGTTGACTCATTGGAAAAGACTCTGATGCTGGGAGGGATTGGGGGCAGGAGAAGAAGGGGACAACAGAGGATGAGATGGCTGGATGGCATCACTGACTCAATGGACGTGAGTCTGAGTGAACTCCAGGAGTTGGTGATGGACAGGGAGGCCTGGCGTGCTGCGATTCATGGGGTCGCAAAGAGTTGGACACGACTGAGCGACTGATCTGATCTGATCTAAGGTAGGTCATGACTTTCCTTCCAAGGAGTAAGCGTCTTTTAATTTCATGGCTGCAGTCACCATCTGCAGTGATTTTGGAGCCCAGAAAAATAAAATCTCACACTGTTTCTACATCTATTTGCTATGAAGTGATGGGACCAGATGCCACCATCTTCGTTTTCTGAATGTTGAGCTTTAAGCCAACTTTTTCACTCTCCTTTCTGCCATAAGAGTTGTGTCATCTGCATATCTGAGGTTACTGATATTTCTCCCAGAAATCTTGATTCCAGCTTGTGCTTCTTCCAACCCAGCGTTTCTCATGATGTACTCTGCATAGAAGTTAAATAAGTAAGGTGACAATATACAGCCTTGACGTACTCCTTTTCCTATTTGGAACCAGTCTGTTTTTCCATGTCCAGTTCTAACTGTTGCTTCCTGACCTGCATACAGGTTTCTCAAGAGGCAGGCCAGGTGGTCTGGTATTCCCATCTCTTTCAGAATTTTCCACAGTTTATTGTAATCCACACAGTCAAAGGCTTTGGCATAGTCAATAAAGCAGAAATAGATGTTTTTCTGGAACTCTCTTGCTTTTTCCATGATCCAGCAGATGTTGGCAATTTGGTCTCTGGTTCCTCTGCCTTTTCTAAAACCAGCTTGAACATCTGGAAGTTCACGGTTCACATATTGCTGAAGCCTGGCTTGGAGAATTTTGAGCATTACTTTACTAGCGTGTGAGATGAGTGCAATTGTGCGGTAGTTTGAGCATTCTTTGGCATTGCCTTTCTTTGGGACTGGAATGAAAACTGACCTTCTTCAGTCCTGTGGCCACTGCTGAGTTTTCCAAATTTGCTGGCATATTGAGTGCAGCACTTTCACAGCATCATCTTTCAGGATTTGAAATAGCTCACTGCAATTCCATCACCTCCACTAGCTCTGCTCGTAGTGATGCTTCCTAAGGCCCACTTGACTTCACATTCCAGAATGTCTGGCTCTAGATGAGTGATCACACCATCGTGATTATCTGGGTCTTGAAGATCTTTTTTGTACAGTTCTTCTATGTATTCTTGCCACCTTTTCTTAATATCTTTTGTTTCTTTTAGGAAGCATTTCTGTCCCTTATTGAGCCCATCTTTGCATGAAATGTTCCCTTGGTATCTCTAATTTTCTTGAAAAGATCTCTAGTCTTTCCCATTCTATTGTTTTCCTTTATTTCTTTGCATTGATCACTGAAGAAGGCTTTCTTATCTCTCCTTGCTATTCTTTGGAATTCTGCATTCAAATGGGACTATCTTTCCTTTTCTCCTTTGCTTTTCACTTTCTCTTCTTCTCACAGCTATTTGTAAGGCCTCCTCAGACAGCCATTTTGCTTTTTTGCATTTCTTTTTCTTGAGGATGGTCTTGATTCCTGTTTCCTGTACAATGTCAGGAACCTCCGACCGTAGTTCATCAGGCACTCTATCTTGCTTAATACCATATATAAAAATTAACTCAAAATGAATCAAAGACCAAATCATAAGAGCTAAAACTATAAAACTATTAAAAGAAAACAAAGGACAAAAGCTTTATGACATTGGATTTGGCAGTGATTTCTCAGATAAGACACCAAAAGCACAGATAAAAGAAGTAAAAATAGGTAAATTGGGCTAAATCAAAGTAATAAACTGTGCATCAAAGGACGTAATCAACAGTTGAAAATGCAGCGCTTAGGATGAGAGAAGATATTTGCAAAGCATATATCTGATGAAAGATTAGTATCCAGAATATATGATGGACTCCTACAAAGCAACAACAGAAATAGAAGCAATCTGATTTTAAGATGGGCAGAAGACTTGAATAGATATTTCTCAGAAAAAGACATACAGATGAATAATAATCACATGAAAAGATGCTCAACATCACTAATCATTAGAGAAATGCAAACCAAAACCTAAGGAGATACAACTTCACACCACTTAGGGTGACTATTATCAAACAAAAATAAACAAAAACCTAGAAAATAGCAAGTGTTGGTGAGGATGTGAAGAAATTGGAAAATGTGTGCTCTGTTGGTGGGAGTGTAAAATGTGCAGCTGCCATGGAAAACAGCATGGCAGTTAATTAAAAAGTTTAAGACAGAATTAGCTTATGATCCAGCAATTTCACTTCTAGGTATACACCCCAAAGAATCTGTGACAGGGTCTCTGTACACCCATGTTCATAGCAGCATTATTCACAGTAGACAAAATAGACAAAATGTGGGAGCAACCCAAGTGTCCCCTGACAGATTAATAGATGCAAAATATGGTGTATGCACACTGTGAAATATGCTTCAGCCTTAAAGAGGAAGAAAATTTTGATACATGCTACAACGTGGATAATCCTTCAGGACATTATGCTATGTGAAATAAGACACTAAAAGACATACACTATATGATTGTACTTAATATGATATTCGTAGACCAGTCAAATTCATAGAGACAGAAGGTAGAATGGTGATTTCCAGGGGCGGAGGTAAGGGGCAGATTGGTAAGGGGGGTTATTGTTTGATGGGTATAGTTTCAGTTTTGCACAAGGTAAAGAATTATGAGGGTAAATGATTGCTTGACAGTGTTAATATACTTAATGCTACAGAATGGTACACTTAAAAATGATTATGATGGTGAATTTTATGCTTTGTTTATTTTACTACAGTTTTTGAAAAGGCATTGTGTATAAACAGCAGCTCAGTACCTAAATAGTTAAAATCAAATTTCTCCAAGATGATTTTTATGCAAAAGAATTTTCATAAAAGCCACAAATCTCTTTCTGAATGAATTCACAATCAAGATGGACTCTTCGGTAACTGGACTTGGTCAGGAACAAAAATCAAAACAGGACAGAGTGAGAGCTGCTTGAGGGAACCTCAATAATTAATGAACTTTGAAAAATGCCTGAAGCCTCCATTTATTTGCCATAAAAATACTATGCATATTCAGAGCTGTTTGTATCTGCAAGGCTCTTTACAAAGCAGATAAATAATTCAAACATAAATTTGCTCACCTGGATACCTAATGGCGGTGAGATGCCAAAGGTCAGAATCCTGACCTATTCTTCTGATGCTTACTGATTTCTATTTTTTTCCAGAAAAGTATGTTGCCAGCATCCTGTGACTCACTTAAAAGGCCTTGGGGCATGACTCAAGGTATGGTTTCTCTTTACCATCTTCTTTCTACTTTTGAATATAGACTGTTTCATTTGAAGGGGAAAGTATTTGAAAGCTACCCCTTACCTACTTATACTTTTTCATGCAAGTGTGGCTTTATTATTGTTGTTGTTATCATTTCTATGTACATCCTAGACTTTTTAATACTCTCAGTGGTTTGAGTCATCACAGACCTTAAGGAAAGCCAGAGTGCTCCCCAGACCAGTGGGGCATGAAATGGAGGCTGATGTTCAAGCCCACTTGGCTGGACAGGGTGGTTGGTACTATGATAGTAAAGGACGTGACTTCTTCTTTTTCACAGACTCCAAAGGACTTTCTTTCCATGCCTTACTTACAAACCACCCATAAGAATCACCTTCTGTGATGGTTAATTTTATATGTCAACTTGACTGGGCCATGGGGTGCCCAAGACATTTAGTCAAATGTTATTCTGGGTGCATTTGGGAGAGTGTTTCTGGTTGAGATGAACATCTGAATCAGTAGACAGGATACAGCACGTGGCCTTCCCTAAGGTGGGTGAGCCTCAGTCAATCAAAGACCTGAACAGAACAGAAACTGAATAAGAGGGAACTTAAGCTTGTGGTCGTGAAGAGCTGGACAAGCTGACCAACTGAGCACCCAGTGCTTGTCTGACTGTTGAGCTGGGACATCTGTCTTCTTCTGCTCTTGAGCTGAAATTGATACCATCAGCTCTCCTGAGTATCCAGCTTGCCAGTTTCAGATCTTGGGACTTCAAATCCTCTATAATCATGTGAGGCAATTAATATGGTTTTGTTTCTCTGGAGAATCCTGGCTAATATACCTACCTTGTTGAAAAGATCTGCAGTTTCTCTTTTGGGCTTTATAAAGCAAAGATTTGGGTTTAAAAAAATTACTTATTGTCTGCACTAGGTCTTCATTGCTGCATGCAGGCTTTCTCTAGTTGGGGCGAATGGGTGCTACTCTTCATTGCAGTGTGCGGGCTTCTCCTTACTGTGGCTTCTCTTGTTCTGGAGCATGGGCTCCAGGTGCAAGAGCTTCAGTATTTGTGGCCTGTGGGTTTAGTTGCCCTGCTGCATGTAGAATCTTCCCAGACCAGGGATCGAACATGTGTACCTTGCATTAGCAGGCGGATTCTTTACCATTGTACCACCAGGGAAGTCCAAAGATTTTTTTTTTTTCTAATTTTATTTTATTTTTAAACTTTACATAATTGTATTAGTTTTGCCAAATATCAAAATGAATCCATCACAGGTATACATGTGTTCCCCATCCCGAACCCTCCTCCCTCCCCCTCCTCCCTCCTCCCTCCCCATACCATCCCTCTGGGCCGTCCCAGTGCACCAGCCCCAAAGATTTGTTTTTGATGGAAGATAGTACTGACAGTAGCAAAGGCCAATATGAAAATAATCACCTGAATGAGGGTCAGAAGATAGAGATTTTATATTCAATCTATTACTAGCCAGTTGGCTGAGACTGTAGGCAATTCATGCACTATATGTTAACTTTTGCTGCCTTCCAAGCCATCCCAGACATTACTGGCTTGACACAACCGTGTATTTAGTTCATGATTCTTCAAGTTGACTGAGAGTTCTTCTGGTCTGGTTTCTGCTGAGTTCCCTCAGGCATCTTGGATTAGTTGGTAGGTCTGCTGCTGGTACTGGGTGATCAAGGCTGGCTTCATTTGCATGGCTGGCAATGGGAGGAGCTGACCAAGGCCCCAGAGAACTAGGTCATTGTCTCTATCTAGCGGGCTGGCCCTGGCTTCTTCACAGCGTGATCACATTATCCCAAAGCCCTAGCACTTTCAAGTCTCTACTGGTGCACCATTCGCTACTGTTCGTTGGCCAAAGAGAGCTCCACTGGCCACATCCAGACTCTGGGGGTAGAGAAGGAGGCTCCACCTCTTGATGAAAGTGAAAATGAAATCGCTAAGTCGTGTCTGACTCTTTGCGACCCCGTGGACTGTGTAGCCCACCAGGCTCCTCTCTCCATGGGATTCTCCAGGCAAGAATACTAGAATGGGTTGCCATTTCCTTCTCCAGGGGAGTCTTCCCGTCCCAGGGATGGAACCCAGGTCTCCTGCATTGCAGGCAGACACTTTAATCTCTGAGCCACCAGGGAAGCCTCTTGATGGGAGGGGCTAAAGTCACATAGCAAAGGGTGTGTACAAGGATAAGAACTGGTGGCGGTATTTACAGTCTACCACACTGAGTCAGTCAATTTCACATTCATTTAATTCTCTCTGTAATCCTGGGAGGCAGGCATGAGGACTGGCTTGGATTAGCCAGGTCATTCCCTGGCGGCTCAGAGGTTAAAGCGTCTGCCTCCAGTGCTGGAGACCTGGGTTCGATCCCTGGGTTGGGAAGATCCCCTGGAGAAGGAAATGGTAACCCACTCCAGTGTTCTTGCCTGGAGAATCCCATGGACTAGGCTACAGTCCACGGGGTCACAAAGAGTCGGACATGACTGAGCGACTTCACTTCACTTCAACTCTGAAGCAGTCTTGTTAGACCCTTTGAATGCAGATTTGTGTCTTTATTTTTTTTGGCAGTTCTGAGACAGGCATCCTGCTAACTTCTTTATATTTATTTATTTTGGGCTGTACCCAGTGTTGTTGGGACACACAACTAACACAGCACATAGGACCTTTTGTGGGCTCTGTGGGCAGGCTTAGTTGCCCCAGGACATGTGGGATCTTAGTTCCCCAACCAGGGATCGAAACTGTGTCCCCTGCATTGGAAAGGGGGTTATTAACCACTGGACTACCAAGGAAGTCCTGGCATCCTGCTATTTTAATTCCAGTCACTCATCTGCACAGTTGTGATTTCACTTGAAAGGAATAAAGTGGAAACTGCGTTCAGTATTCTCACTGAAAAAACAAGCTTTTGTGGAGTCAATGTTTATAAAGCATTTACTCTGGGCAAGGTGCTTTTTTGCAAAGAAAGGAAGGGCCCTCAGTGGAAAGAGGTAACTAGGGAAGTTTGGCCATTAGGTGTAGATGTAAATTATGTAAAGTGCCCAAAATATACAGTACATTAGAGACCAACAGAATCTCCTATTAATCTCATGGGAAAGCATTATCTAAGGGAAAAAGCCTTTGTCCTTAACTATAAGGTTTCTGCCTTCCCCCCATGGCTGTCAGAATCTCTCACCAGGCCCATCTTTTCTCTCCCTCTTTTAAAGTCTCATCTCCTTGGTTCTGCTAAGACATTTTGACATGTGAGGAAATTTCATCCACTTCTTCACTCATGCCCTGTTTCTCCCAGAAAGGCAGCATACTCTTCGTTCTTGCCAACTTCTTGTGAGCAGGTTTCATTTCAAAATCAGTGACTTCTCAGAGACTTCCTAAAATATCCAGGCGAACTTTTCTGCCTCTACTTATGCCACTTCCCATTTGGGGACTGTCCAACACCTCTTCCTATGTATCTCTTTCCTTCTTGAAGCTCTAACTCAACTCTTACCTTATCTATGAAGCTTCTGAGCATCCCTGTCTTGGGACACAGATTTTATCCCAGTGGACAACTCCCATGCACCTGCTGGGGGGGCCCAGCTTTATCTGCCTCAAGGAGTGAGTCCCTCGTGCCAAGCCTGGTAAAGGGAAAGTGGTGGTCATGTCGCCTCCGACTCAGTGCCTGCCTGAGGGCCTGAAACATGAACTAGAAATCATTCAGGTAGGGCTTACCTTCTCATGTGAGCTTTTTTTTTTTTTAATCTTTTTTAACTTTTTATTTTGTTCTGGAGTATAGCTGATTCACAGCATTGTGTAGTTTCTGGTGGAGAGCACAGGGACTCTGCCGTGCATATACATGTTTCTCGTGTACTTCTGATTCATTTAGAAAATTTCTATATCCTACTGTCCCCACCATAACACAAATCTCTTAATTAAAGAGACCCGAACTTTAGCTTTTATATCTCCAGCACTTGAAACAGACCCCTCTTACATAAATTGTGTGATTAATTGCTGATAATAATGATCTGGGTGTTTCCTGTCCTTTGCATCAAAGCCTGCATGATTTGCTTTTTCCCAATCTCCACCATTGCAGACTTGCTCTTAACTAGATGAAGTATGCTGTGCTTTTGGAAGTGCATGGCTATGGTGGGAATTCTTGCACAGTTCATTCACCTGACTTCTGTTTGCTCTTCCTTCTGTTTTTATTATTTAGTGCCACTGGGATGCTTTGGTTATTAAACCTCATGTCTCTAAAAAGCACTTTCCTTTCTATCCCTTATGTGATGATTTCTTCTTGAATTCCTTCTGGTCTTCTTTGATCTTCTGAATGGCCTTGCATAACATCCTCCCATCCTCGTATCTTTCCCCAGAAGATTCCATATAGTCCCTCTCTGGTCATCATTTGTAACATTTTAATAATTTTGATCTTAAGTGGTTGTGACTTCCCTGATGAAATCATCTTTCGCTCTGTAAAGATAATCTCAGAAATTGAATAGTCCTTATCTAGTCCTCTGTTCAGGTTTTATTCAAGATCTGATGCTTGCAAATCCTTTGCAAATCCTTTCTTGGCTTGATTTTTCTGCCTTTGTCTATGAACTTTTACAATTACCTCTTCCTAGACTGCAGTTTTTGTCTCTGGTCTCAACACGAGTATCTGATTCAGGGTATCTATTAGTGGGACAGCCCCCAAAATGCTTTTGATATTTGCTTAGAAGAGGTGTTATTTGGCTCAATCAAGTCCTACCTGGATTTTATCAGGCTCTATGAGCCCAATTCATTACTACCTTCATAACTTTAAGACAGCTGATTTCTGCAAAGATGACAGCGTTTCTCATTTATACTGTCTTTCCCCAACATTTTTGATAATCCTTGTGAGGCTCAAAATGTCGGACAATTTTAAGGATACTTCCACCCAATATTGGATCAAGGTGGCCCCAGGTGATGCTCTCATGACTCCTATATTTTCCCTTCTTAGCCTTTATGGCAGTTGAAACAAATGATTATTCATATAATTATCTGCCTAATGGCTATAGACCCACTAAGCTGTTATTAGATAATAAACTCCCTTCCCTATGAATAATCATCCCTTATTCATAGAATGAATAACAAAACATAAAACGATATGACATTAATGCATCAAGTTTAAGATTCTCCCCTGTCTTAGTCAGTTTGTGCTACTATAACAAGAATATATGGACTAGTTTATAGACAACAGAACTTTACTTGCCACACAGTTCTAGAGTTTGGAAGTCCAAGGTCAAGATGCCAGGTGCAGGTTCTGGTGAAAACCTCCTTCCAGGTTGCAGAAGCCACCTTCTCCTAGTAGCCTCACCTGGTGGAAGGCTCTCTGGCCTCATCTTATCCCATTGATGAGGACTTTGTTCTCTTGACCCCACCATCTCCAAGAGGCCTCACCTCCTCATACCATCACATTGGGGACTGGAGTTCAACATATGACTTTTAGGGGAAGGGGACCCAAAAATGTCCATAATGTTGCCCATAAAGTTTTACTAAAGCAATTGAGTGAAGTACAATGTTTTGACTAAGGATGTGGACTGGGACACCAGACTCCCTCCATTTGAGTTCTATAGAGCTTTACCACTGGGTGATAAACTGGGTTGAATACTTTACAGAACCTTTCTATGCCTATCTTTCCTCATCTGTAATATGGGGATAATATCAATCTCTACCTTGTAGGATCCTCTGGGGGATAAAATGAGTTAATATATGTAAAGTATTTATAAGGGTGCCAAGCACATAGTTATTATTCATAAACATTAGTTGTGGTTCTATTTTTGTTGTTATTATTATATCAGTGGTGCCTTCTACAGTCTATCTATTCTCCCCATTTCAGAATATTCTGTGAAAATTTAAGTGTTCTGTCAAAAACACCATGAGTTCAAGGTGCTGCCATCTCAAACATACCTAAGAAGCACTATTAAACTTGTTTTTCCTCTCATAAAATTGGGGAGGGGCATACATTTTTTGCTTTGCCGAAGGTCAACACACCTAGGGAGATCCTCTTCCCAAATGAAGGAAACAAGAGGTTGATCCCTGCCTCGTCATTCCATTCTCAGTGAAGTGAGGTCTTACATCAGGGTGCTGGCTCCAGATTGGAAGAGAGCCTTATTCTACATAGAAAAGCTAGGCGTAAGGGTAAATAATACTACCAGGGCAAAGCTAGCAAGTGGCTGAAGCTGGTAGGTAGCACCTTCTTTGAAACTTAAACTCTTGGCCCCTTTGATATTCCCCTTTCAGTTTCCTGTCCTGGATGTCCTCTCGAGAAGAGCTCTAGAGTGTCATGGTGACACTCTTCCACTTTCTCCTTCCTCTCACCCCCGTGCTAAGGATCCAGTGCCATCACAGAAGACCCTGCTACCCTAGGTCCCCTGATAATCCCCTGGATTATCATATCCCACTGCCTTTGCCCGCCCACTGTACTTCTCTGGATTCAGAAACCCTGGGTATTCCTGCCCCCACCATACACACACACACACACACACACACACACACACACACACACACACTTTCAGTACTCAGGGCCAGGCTCTCTGTGCCTCACAAATGCTTCCTGAGAAATTAACTCATACTTCCAGAGAAAGAGTATTATTGGTTAAGATCAGGGGCTTTAGATCCAGGAAGACTTGAGTTGGAATTTGGGGCTAGATGCAGATTGTGTGACTGGGCAACTTGCTTATCATTTTTGAGCATCATTCTTCTCCTTTGAAAAATGGGGGTGTCAATTCCTATTTTGGAGAGCAGTTGGAATAATTAACTGAGACATATCTATAGCATTGAGCACAGGCCTGGTTTACAGTAAGCAATAAAAAAACAGAAGCAATTATTGTTGTCTTATGCTAATAGGAAAACTTTTGACAAAGTATCCCCTCCCCTCACCCCTGTCCCTCTGCCTAATTCTGTCTTCTTTACCTGGTAAAATAACTTTTATAAAGATGATGCCTTCTGTTTTGATGCCCAGAATCCCAAATTAGGGATTCTATGCATACAGTTCCAGCCTACGGGTCATTTTGGTGAACCAGCAAAAGCAAAGATAGAGCAAGGAGAGGTATAGACTCTAATTCCTGCTTGACTGCTAACAAGTCAGGTGATTTGGGGCAAGTTATTATTCCTGGAGGGCCATCAGTTTTTTGTCTCTAAAAGGGAGAGTTGGGATAAAATGAGCTTTTAAATTCTTTCTGTTAATAGTTCTGACATACTGTGATTCTATATGAAAGGATTATTCTCTGAGTTCTTTTATTTACACTTAAGAACATTCTCTGATTACATGTTTTCTTTTTTCTTCTGAGACAGTTTGTGCACCTTTACCTTGCCTCACATTTTCCACCTGCAAAAATAGTAGTTGAAGGTAGACAGTGGATTTGGTCATTCTAGATTTGGATTGCAACACCAGTGCTTGTCCTTAGGCCATTTATTTAAATTCTCTGAGTGTCAGTTACCGTATCTGTTGAATGGTGGTAGAGTAGATGTGAAGGTGAAAAGAGAGAAAGCATAGAAATATTTAACACCAAAGGCTATAGTTTAATGTCCTGTAGGGCATAAACCAGTTTTATCTCTAACCTAGTGAGCTTTTTTCAGAATGTCTTTCTGTGTGGACAATGAATAGTCTGTTACCATCTTGCTGGTTCCTTCATTAATTAATGAGTTTAATAAAATCCTTCACAGGTGTTTTTATTTTTGTATGACAATCACCTTTTTAACCTTTTGAAAATTACTCTTTGACAAGTCCTACCTAACTCTGCCTTGACACTTTTCTCAATAGACTGACATTGGCAAACTAACTTTCCTGGAAATGCTGATTCAGTTCACTTCAGTCACTCAGTCCTCTCTGACTCTTTGCAACCCCATGGACTGCAGCACGCCAGGCTTCCCTGTCTATCACCAACACCCGGAGCTTGCTCAGACTCATGTCCATCGTGTCAGTGATGCCATCCAACCATTTCATCCTCTGTCATCCCCTTCTCCTCCTGCCTTCAATCTTTCCCAGCAGAAGGGGCTTTTCTAATGAGTCAGCTCTTTGCATCAGGTGGCCAAACTACTGGAGGTTCAGCTTCAGCATCAGTCCTTCCAAAGAGTATTCAGGACTCATTTCCTTTAGGATGGACTGGTTTGATCTCCTTGCAGTCCGAGGGACTCCCAAGAGTCTTCTCCAACACCACAGTTCAAAAGCATCAATTCTTTGGCACTTGCTGCTGCTGCTGCTGCTAAGTCGCTTCAGTTGTGTCCGACTCTGTGCAACCCCATAGACGGCAGGTAGCCCACCAGGCTCCCCTGTCCCTGGGATTCTCCAGGCAATAACACTGGAGTGGGTCGCCATTTCCTTCTCCAATGCATGAAAGTGAAAGGTGAAAGTGAAGTCGGTCAGTCGTGTCTGACTCTTAGCGACCCCATAGACTGTAGCCTACCAGGGTCCTCTGTCCATGGGATTTTCCAAGCAAGAGTACTGGAGTGGGGTGCCATTGCCTTCTCCATCTTTGGCACTTAGGTTTCTTTATAGTCCAACTCTCACATCCATACATGACTACTGGAAAAACCATAACTTTGACTAGACGGACCTTTGTCAGCAAAGTAGTGTCTGTGCTTTTTAATATGCTGTCTAGGTTGGTCATAGCTTTTCTTCCAAGGAGCAAGCGTCTTTTAATTTCATGGCTGCAGTCACCATCTGCAGTGATTTTGGAGCCCAAGAAAATAAAGTCTGTCATTGTTTCCATTGTTTCCCCATCTATTTGCCATGGAGTAATGGGACTGGTTGCTGTGATCTTCATTTTTCGAATGTTGAGTTTTAAGCCAGCTTTTTCACTCTTCTCTTTCACCTTCATCAAGAGGCTCTTTAGTTCCTCTTTGCTTTCTGCCACAAGGGTGGTCATCTGCATATCTGAGGTTATTGATATTTCTCCCGGCAATCTTGATTCCAGCTTGTGCTTCATCCAGCCTGGCATTTCCCATGTATTCTGCATATAAGTTAAATAAGCAGGGTGACAATATACAGCCTTGATGTACTCCTTTCCCAATTTGGAACCAGTCCATTGTTCTATGTCCGGTTCTAACTGTTGCTTCTTGAGCTGCATACAGATTTCTCAGGAGACAGGTAAGGTGGTCTTTTTCCCATCTCTTGAAGAGTTTTCCACAGTTTGTTGTGATCCACACAGTCAAAGGCTTTAGCATTGTCAATAAAGCAGAAGTAGATGTTTTTCTGGAATTCTCTTGCTTTATTATGATCCAACAGATGTCGGCAATTTGATCTCTTGTTCCTCTGCCTTTTCTAAATCCAGCTTGAACATCTGGACTTTCCTAGTTCACGTACTGTTGAAGCCTAGCTTGGAGAATTTTGAGCATTACTTTGCTAGTGTGTGATATGAGTGCAGTTGTGCAATAATTTGAACATTCTTTGGCATTGTCTTTCTTTGGGACTGGAATGAAAACTGACTTTTTCCAGCATGGTAGCCACTGCTGAGTTTTCCAAATTTGCGGGCATATTGAGTGCAGCACTTTAACAGCATCATTTCTTAGGGTTTGAAATAGCTCAGCTGGAATTCTGTTACCTCTACTAGCTTTGTTCGTATGATGCTAAGTTATTGGAAACTGCAAAAAGCACACAGAGTTTTTCCATTTTTATACTTTCTTCCCTCTTCATCCTTCTGTCAGTTAGCCAGCCAGGTCTTATGGGGGTGAGGGTAGAGAAAAATCCCTTGGAGGAATATTCTACCCAGTGGAAAAAGAAGCAGGCAAGCAGTAAGATGAGCCTAGCCAAAAGAGATACTTTAATTATGGCCTTTACATTTATGACCAGTAAGATAATGAAGGAAGGTAATTCTGAAAGCTTTCTGTCAGTTTTAATGGGCCCTCAAGCCCTGAGAAAAATAAGAGTCAATGGCTGGTGTCCATAAGGATTTTTTCTTCTATTTCTCCCCTGACAACCATTGACAGGATCATTTTGTATTTGCAACTACTATCACCGAAGCATGGAGAAAAGGCCTGTAAGGCAGGAGGATGAGAGCGACCTTTCCGCAAGGATCTCTATGGTCATCATTATGGCAATAATAGTCTCTATAATTTTCATTCTGCTTTTCTATACAGTGTCTACTTTGTGGAGCCCAAGGCTATAGGATTTAGGTCACATGAAATCACACTAGCATAAAATCATGCTTTATAATCTTGCAAGAGTATTTTATAAAACTGCAAAGAGAACCTATGCAACAAGGTAAAAATTATTACCAATGCAGATCATTGACTACTATAGTTATTTCTGCAATGCTAATAGTTTTATAGAGGCTTTCGGATAAAGTGTGAGTTTGACAGTCATTTTTTCCCCCCTGTATTTGGACTGTTAAACCACTGCCAGCTTTTCTCCCCAAGGACATGGCTTATTATTTTGGGGTAAAAATGTTAATTAACTGCCAACCAGATCTCAGTCGTCGTCTGGTAGTTTCTCTTTATTATCCGCAATTAAATCATAAGGACAGGAGCCATGCCTTCTATATCATGTATGCGCACTGCACTCTGCATAGAGTAAAATTTCAGTGCTATCAACTTTTCTGACAGACAGCTTTACAGACATCTAACACTAAGTACATAAAGACCCTTCATGAAGGAAGCAGGATGGTGCGCTCACCAGTGATCTCAGGGTGGGATGAAAAATCTCCAAGAGGGGTCTCGAAGTCGAGAGAAAATAGTTGAACACTGAAAAAAGGGGGCGCAGAGAAAAAAGATGAAAAACGAGAAAGACAAGCCAAAAGAAGCAGAGCCAACGACTTAACAGACTGAAAAAGAAAGATCACAGCAAGCGAACAGAAAACTAAGTTGCGCTACAGTGGCAAAGCAAGCTGAAAGGGAGAACGCACGAGGGGCAGAGACTACAGCCCCCAAAATCCCTTGCGGCACCTCCGCCCTAGCGTCCGTCTCCTAGGCAACTCAGGTAAACAAGATGGCGACCTCCGGGAGAGAGCCCAAGTTTCCGAAGCCTTCCTCTCTCCAGGGAGGCAAGAGCATTTCACGAACTGGAGCGCAGTCAAAAGTGCTGCACTCAGAAAAGGATCGTCACTCTTGCTGGTCTCCTTTTCCCATGGGTCAGAGACCGAAAAATACTTTATGCAAAGCCTCCTCCTACCTGCTCCAGCACCTCATTCACCGCTATCAGGAGTCAGACGTGGACAGAGATTACTACGACCTGGAAGAGGGTGAGGGCGAGGGCGAAGTGGAATCCGAGGAGTCCTCAGAATCCGAAATGCTGAATTTTGAGGTGTGCCTTCCCCCTACCCCTAATCCCCTCAGTTCCTTCTCCAGCGGTCAGAACCCCTTCACCAGCCTGCGGCTGAGCCCCATTCCTAGGGCTCCTTGCCTCTAAGAGTGCCTCTTCCTTACTGCTCCGGGACTCCCCTCCTCTCTTCCCCATTTCCGTTAGCCTCTTGCCTCACCCTTCATTTTTCATTAGCACATGTGATTCCTTAAAAGTCGTTACGCAGCGTCCTTACAAAAAAGTATCTATTAGAGTTGTGACTTTAACTTTTTCAAAATTATACCTCTAAAGCGTTGTGAATTGACCAGAGTTCCACCTCTGCACCTTCTGTACCTTTTCGTCATGACTGTGAAATACTCCAACACTCTCCTCAGTTTCTAGTCCCTTCATCCTCCTTCCTCTAGGAAAAACAGACAAACCAAAAAAACCCCTCTTGAAGTAATCTTAAGTGCTGCTTGCTGTTCCTTTCTACAGAAGATCTTCGCAACCCACGGATCGATCCCAGGTCTCCCACATTGCAGTCAGATTCTTTACCAGCTGAGCCACAAGGAAAGCCCACTTTATTCCTCAAAGACCAAGTGTCTTGAAAGTTTTATATATTACTTATGCCAGGGGTGTATAATGTATTATACAGACAACACACACATGCACGCACCGCTCACTGTGAGAGTATTTTAGGATTTGGGGAATGTCCCAACATTCCCATCAGTGATAACTGTTGGCAGCTTGGCCTTTCACACTGATAATACAGATTCCCTCTTTTCTGCAGTGTCTCATCTAAACACCACCCAATTCCACTTCTTACACTTACCATCATCCTGTTCCTTCCTTAGTTCCTTACCTGCCTTCTTGTCCATTTCTACTTCATATTGTACCAATTCCTTCTCTTGACTTCCTAATGAATTGTTTGCTTTCTTTAAAAATGTAAATTGATTTGCTTTCTTTTAGTAAACTGTTAGGTTTTCCTCTTTGTCTTGGCTGCCAGGAAATATAACATTTTTTCCCCCTTAACTCAAAAATTTTCTTAATTTCAATAGTTTTTCTCTAGATTACATTTTTCTCTTCTCTTTCCTCCTCTTTGATAGTATAAATTGCTTCAGACTCTTTTCAGAAGTAGATATAACAGAGAAATAGTTTCCAGCATCCGATTCTGTGATGTTTTTCTGACATCCCCCTGTCTCATTGTACCTTTCATTTCCTAGTCACCTTTCTTTCCCTCTTGAGTTCAAACAGGTCTCTCTTTGTTACGCCTGTTCTCATCTCCATTCCTCATTTGTTTTATTTTTTCCTGTTTACCCCTCTGTGACTTGCACTGCCTTCTGTCACTCTGGTTTTGCCACTGACTATCTACAGTGTCCCTGCTTGGGTTCCCTTCTCTTGTAATGTCCTTTTGTTCAGTTCCCACATTTGGCCCATATTTTTCTACCCTCACATTCCCCCCCCTCTCCAATCTTCTACCTTTCTTCTTCTTCTCCCTCCTTTTACCTGGGCTAAACATCAACTTTTCTTAAAAGTGAGCCATAGAAAATTATTACTTATTTTGTTCATCTTTTGTTGATTTATTTGCCATGCTTAATAGTGACTACTGCAAAACTGTAGCAATGTTTTTACAACTTTGAGATGTTTATATGGTTTCTACCATCTTTCACCCCAGAGGAATTAACAAATGAATCACCAGTTTACTTTATTATTCTAATTAACGTGTGTTCTTCAGCTATGGGGTTCATTAATACCGTTGTTAATCTGTCTTCAGTATGCCATTAAAAACCATAGAGGGGGAGGGGGTTGACTTGAACTAGTTAATCCTTTTTCGCTTGTAGGCTCTGTGTGGAAAAAGTGTATTATTTCTTTTGTTTATGTTCCAAATATTAATATTTATTTTATGTTCTCACATTCTGTTTTAATTTTTATAGTGTCTCATATGTTTTTGTATGTTGAGTAAACTGAAAAGTTTTAAGAGGAAATACCTGAACTTTTCTGTTCAGTGATTTATTTTCCATATCCTAGCCTGATTAAGTTTTATAAGGCTCTGATGGTCAGAATGACAAAGTGCCTATAATGTAATTAGGCTCAATGAACTTGAGGGAGGTCGGGCAGAATATTGTTCAGAACGTTGCCTTTGGAATTAGATATTTATATAAAATCTTTTGTTCGTTGTGAGATCTTGAGCAAGTTATACTCTCTGCGTCTCATCCACAGTATGGGAATTATAACAATACCTACCTCACAGGAGAGTTGTGAAAATTAAATGAGATCCTATGTGTAAGCTACTTAACACAATATATCATTTATACTGTTTACTAACACAAGTAATAACTTACCTATCCTTATCTACTAACTCCAGCCTATCACTTGACTTCATTAATTCAGCCTTCATGGAACAAACGATTATTCTATGGGAAGTACTCTTTTGACGATATAGGTCAGAAGAAGTGTCTGGGCCTGCAACACATTTCTGCTGTGTGAAAGCCACTCTTTGCCAATAACTTTATGTGGCTAATAATGCCTATTCATTGAATAGTTATAAGCATCAAATTTAATGGGAAAGTCTGTGTTAAAGTTCTTAACATAGGGTCTGATACAGCGTGGGCTCTCAAAAGATTTTATGTGTAATACATAATAGCAACAGTGATGATCAAGGAAGATGAGAGTGCAATGGAGGACATGCATGGTCCCAGCTCTCAGGGTGAGAGAAGACTGTGAGTAAACCATAGCTATTCAGCCTGTGAACAGATGCCTGCAGTGATAGCCGGGTTACAGGGTTGGCAGAAGACTTGAAGGGAAGTAAACCCTTGTTTGGGTGCAGCGGTGGGGTATGGGCAGGCAGATGGCATCTTTCCAAGTGATGAATTATAGGTAAGAACAGAAAAGGTAGATGGGTCAGAGGCCAGATTGTGGAGAGCTCTGGGCTGTTGTGCTTCCTAGGTGGCGCTAGTAGTAAAGAACCTGCCTGCCAATGCAGGAAATAAAAGAGACACAGGTTCGGGCCCTGGGTTGGGAAGAACCCCTGGAGGAGGGCGAGGCAATCCACTCCAGTATTCTTGCCTGGAGAGTCCCATAAACAGAGGAGTCTGGCAGGCTCCAGTCCATAGTATTGCACAGAGTCGGACACAACTGAAGCACACACATTGCTGTAGGGACTGTGGACTTGACTCTTAAGCAGTAGGGAACCTCTCTTGTGGCTGAGAGGGTTAGATTAGAGGGTGGTGAGTCTGGAGGCAGGGAGATTAGTGAGAAGCTGAGCAGCATCTGTGCAGGAGAGACAAGAGTCTGGATTAAAGCAATGGGAATAGAAAGGAAGCTGGTGATGAATACGTATTTAGAATGAGACACTAATGAACGTGGGAAGTCTAGGTTGACTGTCAAGTCTATGGAATGTTCCAGAGGGATATCAGACCACTGACTACCATGGGAAACAATGGCAGGCGGAGCTATGCATTCAGGAGGTGGGCATGTGAATCATGGAAATCAGGAGAGGGTCAGCGACCTGGGAATCATCAGCACTGGAGTCTGTGGGATCATCCAGGAAAAGAAGAAAGAAGAGAAGGGGAGGGCCAAGGAAAAAACCCTGGGATACAGGTATCTCAGAAGATGAAGAGGACCTGGGGTTAGGGGAGGGAACTGGAAAGGACTGGCAAGAGAAAAAGGAGAAGAACTAAGAGCTGTATGGGTGGGAAGTCAGAGCAAGAAAGAATCGCAGAACAGGGGAGAGGGTTACGTTGCCAAGAGGGTAAGTGGACCGTGAAAAGGGCTATTTGTGGGCCATTGGAGATCTCAACCCATATGCATTTTGTGATGTGGTGAAGCCTGCAGCCTAACTGAAGTGAGTTGAGACATGAGTGGGAAATGAACAAGGGGAGACTGAAGAGTAAAACAGCACCTCTGGAAGAGCTTGGCTATTAAGGGAAACTCCAGCTATCGCTGAAGGAACATGCAGGAGCCAAGGGCCCCTTGGAGGACAGAAGGGACTCACGCACTCCTAGAGCTGGAGAAGTGACAGCTTGGAGAATGGCAGTGGAGAGTGACTGGTTAAACCACAAGCAAAAGATAGTACTATTGACGGTCCCTGAACATGGTCTCTGGGGAAAGGGAGCAGGACCCTGTGTGAGGAGAAGGAACTGTCCTCCTCTGAGACCCCAGCAAGAAGCTGACTTGAGTGTGGCACCAGAATGCATGCTTGTGGGTCTTTGCCGGCTCACTCAGAAGCGGGCAGGGAGTAGGTTCATTAATTCGTTCAGCCCATGTTTGCGTGCCCTCCATGTACTAGGTACTGTCTTCCCCACCCGCCCTTACGCTTCAGCTGTCTGAACTCTCGGTAGTTTGCCCAGTGGGCCATGCTTGCCTTTGCAGTTTTGTACATGTCCCTTGTGCCCACAGTACCCTTCTTGGCCCTCTTCTGCCCTTTCTTCTCCTTTGTCAGAATAACTCGCAGCTTCAGGTCTCAATAGCTGTCTCTCCGAGGAAGCCTTTGCTAACCCCCTACTCCTCACTAGAACTGCCTTGAAATGGGAACTCTGCTAGTCAAAGCACCCTGCCCACCTCTATAGTGGTTTATGCAACTCCTGAAATCATCTGTATACTTGTCTAGCATGTGCTTGGCATGCTAGGAAGATTTTTTATCCCAAATGGATAATGAACATGACATAATCCCTGCCTTGATGCAGTAGTTGATTGTGAAGTTGATTCAGGTTTGGGTTTGCATGGTACAGTTGCAATCAGGACAAGGAGGCTGAGACTTGAGGGTAGAGAGACATTGAAATTGCCCATGGGAGACCCAGTCAGGAAGGAAGTATATAGTTGGGAGGGGACAGATAGACTCGGAGAAAGGGGTGGATGAACAGACTGGAAATGTTGTTGTGGTCAGTGACCAAATTCAGGAGATGCTGGGAAGGCTGAAGGATGAGCAGTTGTGGGATCCGAGAGCAATGGAAGATTTGAGGTCTAAGGTTTCTAAGGTAGAGCAGTTTAGCATGATGACTAGGTCCAGGGCACAGCCAGGGGAGTGAGTGGCTGAAGTTATCTGGATCAATTTTTAAATGTTTGGAGTTGAGAAAGTAAAGGAACGTGTGTGTGTGTGTGTGTGTGTGTGTGTGTGTGTGTGCATTTGCATGTACTTGGAGTGGTTGGGTTGTTGAGTGGCCTTCCTTAGGAATTCTGAAGCCAGCCAACGTACAGATTGGGCCAGTCAAGGTCTGAAAATGACCAAAGACCAGAAGGGAGAGACATGACTCTGACAAATGGCACGGAACTTAAGGAGGTGTGAGGGGGTGGCCATGGAGAGTCTTGCCTTGGGGGTCTGGGAATATGCTGACCATGTGGCCAGTCTCTGTATCAATGGCTGTGTTAAGAAACAGACCTACGGTGAGGAGGGGCTGCTGTAGCATCTAGTTTACAGGAGCTGGAGGGAGTGGGCTATGTGAAAAGTTTGAGAGGTAAGGTCACACTGTCTTACCTCGATTCCTTCCCAGGCCATCTATAAAAAATAGTAACTCTGTTGTGAAAAGTAGATCTCTTTCCCCCATTTTGTGAACAGATTGATTGGTATCAATGAATGAGACATTAAGATGTGGAATTTCTGAATTCATCAATTTGTACTAACAGCTCCCATTTATTGAGAACACTTGCTGTGTTCTAGGCACTGTGCTAAGAGCTTTATGTTCACAGTTACTTTTAATTACCTTCAAAACATTAAGAGAAAGTAATAACATTCCCTATTTATAGATGAAAAATATGAGGCTCAGAGAAAACTTTGTCTCTCAAAGTCATATATATTCAAAATGGCAGATCTGGGCTTCAAACCAAGCCTGCCCAGCTATGAGCCATATTTGATTCTCTAAGATAGTGGTTGGATGGCATCAACGACTCGATGGACATGAGTTTGAGCAAGTCCATCTGGGAGATGGTGAAGGACAGGGAAGCCTGGCACGGTGCAGTCCGTGGGGCTGCAAAGAATCAGACATGACTGAGCTACTGAAAAATAGCAACAAGATAGGGGAAATTTGGGAGGAAATAAAACTTTTTACAATAGCACCACCCTACATACTTATGTCCTCAGTACGAGCAGTCTGAACAGCACTCCTGATTCCCAAGTTAACGTAAAGTGGCCCAAAACACCTGAAATAGTATTTTGCCTTCATAGTCCACGTACCAGTTACACTGGTTAGTTGTATTGCTATGACTTAAAAAATTGCTCTATTTTGTGTCCTAATGCTGATGTTAGTGTTAATGTGTTGGTCATTATAGAGTTACCAGCAGCACAAACACAGCACTATTACCTCTGCTCTTGGGGAGAATGGGGAGAGGGGGTGTTGGGCCACCACTGGTTCATGGTGTCTGTAGACTAAGGACCAGCCTCCTTCTTGAAATTATTACCCTTTTAATTTTGTAAATGGTATGAATCCAGCAAGATTAGCCAATGCAAAGTGAACCCGAGGACCCATTTTCTCCAACAAGAATGCCAGATGTAGAGAAGTCACTGCCTTGATGTGGTGCAGCCCTCCTTTGGGGTGTGGACAAGCAGTCAAGTGCAGTTGGTGGTTAGAACTGCCTTGAGGTCAGGCAGATTCTGGTTTGTATTCTGGGCTTTGTGGTTTCAGGCTAGTCTTGGTCTGTGAGCCTTAGTTTCTTTATTTGTAAAATGGAGTGAAGAGTACCTCCCTCAGAATCATTAGGCGGATCAGTGAGTGGACCCACTGAGAGCTCTTAGCAACAAACGGCACTCAATGCTATCAGCAGTGAGACATTGATTGGATAGATACATTTTTTAATAGTGTGTAATATGCATGGGTCTTCAACACAATTTTCTTGGGGGCCAGTAAATTTTGGAAGTCTCAGCTCCCAGATGTGTAATATACTAAATAAGTGCTGGATATGACGAAGCGGATTGTTTCTTTTCTAATGGAAGTCCTTTCTTTGTCCACCTGTCTGTTTTGTTTTTGCAGGGAGGATTTGATGGGGTCCTGAGAGAGGAGGTCGTGGCTGAGAAGCTCTACCAACTGGGGCGCTCAGGCTCTGGGACGGAGCAGGTCTACCTCAGCCTGACTTTATCAGTGAGTATGACAGGGTCACCCTTGCGTGGCTCCATCTTGACCCTGGTTGGACCATATCCATGTTCTCTGCTAACTCACAGTTATTTTGGTGGTCCCAAATCTCTGAGTCTTGCATTTGACAGAGAATGGCAATGAGTTATTTACGTTTGACATCAAAGAGCCCTGGCCAGTCCAGTAATCAGCTGCCTTCCCCCCAGTTCCTTTGTTTTCGTTTCCTTCACAGTCTGTCTCTTTCATCTTAAGCAGTCTATTTTATAGTAATCAATGCTTTCTTTCTAGGAGCTTGAATTTGATTCCGTAAAACCAATCAAAAACTCTTTTAAGAATTTTTTTTTTCCTCTGATCAGTGGCAGGACTAAAATTTATATCTGAATCCAGGGGAACAAAGTATTTTGGTATTGACTTGGCCCCCCTCCCATAAATATGTAGCTGTGAGCTATAGCTCACTTTCCAAAAGATATCTATTATGAAAGAAAACATGTATTGTTATTCATCAATTTATAAGATGTCGATACTAGCACAGAATCTTGGCTCTAAATTTATCATAAGAGAAGCTGTGAGAGCAGATTACTTAGGATTTCAGCTTTTGTCCTCATTTTATTTCTTTACAGACATAGAAATACAATTTATCTCTTTCTGCTTCCTCATATTGTAAAGTGTTAACTTCTCCTTGGAGGTCCACAGAGTAAGTGCAGATATGTTGGTGAAGAAAGCACACTGAAATTCTGCTATGGCACCCTCCTTTGGCTCAAGCATATATAATTCATAGCAAGGCTGTTTTGTCTTAGATTTGAACACACGAACTACCTAAGAAATGCTAAAGCCCCTCTCACCCGTGCTGGTTTCACGGCATGCCCTTTGACAACAGCACACGAAGACTCTCATCTTTTACTCTTTTCACTTCACGGCATTTTAGGGATGACTGCGAGTCAGGCAGGAACATACAGGGAGCGCCTTGGGTGTGCTGCGCTGTGTTAGGCTTTGGAATGGAAGCTAGTTCCCGCAGCCAGTACCTCCTCACATAAATTCCTTTGAATCAAAATTCTACTTACGTATACAGTACCTCGCCTTAAATTGATCTGCAAAAAAGCACAATTCTTTAAATCGTATTTCAGCTAGATGGACTGAAGCTTAACTTACTTTGTCACTGACCTCCTTACATTTGAGATATTACATGTTGATTTACTTTGCCCTAATAACCTGTCTTACTGAATACACTTTCTTAGGGTTGGCCAGGTTAGTGATTTTCCCCCCTTATATCTTACTTACGTTACATGTAATTTTTAAAACTTTCTTTTATTACTTGTGTGCACAGTTTCTCTCCTCCCCAAAGTCATAAGTTTATAAGGGCTAAATATAGCTCTAGTCCATCATTATATGTGTTTCTCATCATGCTGAGCTTAATGCCTTGTACATAGTGGGTTTCTTAGTAATTATTACTGTTCCAGTGGCCTTCATTAAACATTCTTATCATTCTTATATTTGAGAACTTGCTTATAATGACACTTTATCATTTGGCTTTGTCTGACTCTGGCATCACAGCATAGACCAGTGACATGAATCTTTGTTCCAAGTGACCAAATTCCCCTCCAACCCCTCAGGACGTTCAGTAGATTTCATGGAGAGCATCTGAGACGTGGATTCTGGAAATTTGGAGTTGCTTCTCTATCACTGGCTTGCTAAGTGATTTTAAGCTATTTGTGTACTTCTCTGTACCCCACATGCCTCCTCACTCCACTGGGGATAATGTGCCCTACAAATCTCACAGGTTTGTTTCATCAGATGAGACTATTGTGAGAGAGCTTTGAAAACCCAGCCTGAGAAAAAGTGTAGGAAGTATTGTTATTAATGATCACTTGATTAGGTGTGAACCTGCCTAACATTTTGTTTGAATTCTAGGCATTTGCTTTTTCTTTTCTTCTACAAGATAAAGGCTTTGGCTTTATTGCTTCTATGTGTGTGCATGTTTTTATAAAATATAAAACTCTGCTCTAAAGGTCTTCATGAACACGGCTTTAATTTGCCTTTTCATGTTGTATTTGTGCTTGCTAACAACCCTAATTTTCCAAGCTATTATTTCCTTCAGAGGAATGCATTTTTGATGGGGTTTGTAGTCTGTTTTGAGATCCTACTAGTAATAGGCTTCAGGTTTTATCCTCTCACTCCTACAATACTTTCAAAGGAAATTCTGGATTTCTCTGTCAGCTTTTATTTCCAGATATCTTGAAAAGCCTGAGTACTCATCTGCTAAAGCCACATTAAAGTCGTTTACCTTTTATTTTCTCAGGATCTTGATTTAACTGACGTTAGCATCCTCTGTGGATATGTTCACCTACAGAAGCTGGATCTTTCAGTAAATAAAATTGAAGGTATGTCGTTGTCATTCTAGTAAATCGATGGACCACTGAATTATTACAAAATTTAAGCTTTGCAGAGTGCAATATACTTTAATACTACCAAACTTGATATAAATGCTATTATGGATCACTTTATGCATTAATCCTCTACTTTTTCCATGAGAAAAAAAAAAAAGCACCCGACTCACGAGAAAAGAAAAATGCAGAGGTCAGCAAACATGCTGCTTTATGCAATGGTTGAGACACACTCAGTGATATTGAAGAGCATCAGATGGAACGTTTGCTCTTTCCTTTCCAGAGATGGATTGTTACTTCTTTAATACTTCCTGAATATTTGATGGTTCCCATTTCTTTCCCTCTATGAGTTTATTCAGTGGAGAGGGATTAGTCCTTTTCTTTCCCCTTTAATGGATGCTTTTCTTTAATTTGCATTTGAGTCTACATCTTAATCCTGGCTAGCTGCTTCTGTTCTTATTTGAGCACCAGGGATTCAGAAATATTTTTTCTCCCCTCTCTTTGCTCTCCTTATGTAGTTAGTGGGTTCTTACAGGTCTAACCCTGCCATTTATGGTTCCTTATAAGGTATCTGTTGTGATACCTTCTCACATTTAATGAAATTAGTCACATTTTATTCAAAGCTTGATCCTTGTTTCTGTAATAATTTTCTGATCTTATTTGAAATTTCTGACCTGCTTTTTTCTTCACTGATAACCTTTCTATTCACTTCTTTAGCTCTTTTTTAAAGACCATTAAGGGTCACTGATATGGTCTTCTCTGATTTGTTTTCTGATTTCTTCCTCCCATCTGACTGCAGTAATTAAAATTCACTCCTTTCAATGGCTCAGACACATTCCAGCATATTTTAATTCTAAAGTGCTACTGTTTTGAAACACTTTTTAGGACTTTTTTTCTAGTTTCATAAAACTTTTTTTTTTTGTTTTGAAAATTACAAACGTGCACAAGTAGAGAGGTTTGTAATGAATATTCAGGTTCAACAATTATCAGCCCATGGCCCCTCTTGCTCAGGGTCCTCCCGTGCTCCCCTCCCCAGGGCTATTTAAGGCAGTTCCCAGACATCATATCATCAGAAAGACTTTTTAATGTTACTAGCAGGTGCTCTTCCCACACTCCATACCTCCAAGATTGTTTCCACTTACTAGATAAGGGGTTGCAGGGACTCCAAGAACTTTTAGTGCTCAATGAAAGGGAAAGAAATGTGGCTTCAGACCTTTACCTCTTGAGCAAGTAGTCCTTGGGAGCAAATGAAGCTTTCCTCTTCAGATCAGTCTCTTTCAACCTTGTATGTCATCTTTTATTAACTCATCAAGTGTCCAAGAACCTACTGGGAGTGAAATGAGTGAAAGTGAAAAGTATTAGTCGTGTCCAAGTCTTTGTGACCCCATGGACTGTAGCCTGGCAGGCTCTTCTGTCCATGGAATTCTCCAGACAAGAATGCTAGAGTGGGTAGCCATTCCCTTCTCCAGGGGGTCTTCCCAACCCAGTGATCAAACCCAGGTCTCCTGCATTGCAGGCAGTTTCTTAACCTTCTGAGCCACCAGGGAAGCCCGTGGTGTTGTTCAGTCGCTCAGTTCTGTTCAGTCGCTCAGTCGTGTCCAATTCTGTGACCCCATGCACTGCCACACATCAGGCTTCCCTGTCCTTCACCATCTCCCAGAGCCGTCCAACCATCTCATCCTCTGTTGTCCCCTTCTCCTCCTGCCTTCAATCTTTCCCAGCATCAGGGTCTTTTCCAATGAGTTGGCTCTTCTCATCAGGTAGCCAAAGTATTGGAGCTTCAGCTTTAGCATCAATCCTTCCAATGAATATTCAGTGTTGATTTCCTTTAGGATGGACTGGTTTGATCTCCTTGCTGTCCAAGGGACTCTCAACAGTCTTCTCAACACCACAGTTTGAAAGCATCAATTCAAAAGCAATGTGTAAGGCATAGTATATATTTTTCTTTTCAAGAGAACAGCTTTTTTGGCCTGATATGGACCAGATTTCAACTTGCATCAGTATTACCTGGAGGGGGTCTGTTAAAACAGGAATGCCCGTGCCACACCCTCAGACTTTCTGATTCTGTAGATCTGAGGTGGGACTTAAAAATTTGCATTTCTAATTACTTCCCCTGAAAGAAGAGACAGGACCAGACTTTGGGAACCATGGATGCAGACATGAGGAGCTCCTGCCATCTGGTGGACACTGGGGTCACTACACCGAGTAGAGAGAGTTAGGAGTCCAGCAACCCAGACGGTGAATTTTTTCTATCAGAGATTTCAAAAGCACTCGGCGTATGCCAGATGTGAAATGTACTCACGATCCAAGTGGTAGCTGCTGCTTCTGCTTTAAGATAGTGCTCCACGGTACAGCACTTACCTGCCCACAGAAAGAGCAACTTCAAGGGGACATGGGGGCCTGTGGAAATGAAAAGGGTCAATGTAGATAATCGCTGACAGACATGGAGCTGATCTTGTCTGGCGCAAATAGGCAAAACTGTAGCAAATAGCCAAAATTGTGAAGCCATTACACTTCTCCTTAGCTTTCCTCTTACAGGCAGCCTTCCTGGATTTGCTCATGAATTCCCACCAAAGTGTTGATGTCTTAATGTTTTGTAATTTCATGAGAAAGACAGGCTAAAGAAGGCTGAGGTTTAGTCCAGAGAAATGAAGTCGAAATTGGTAGGAATCTCATGGCTTCTGCCACCCTGAGAAGCAAAGATGTCAAGAGGATGGGTGGGGAGGACCCTCACCTTACCAGCTCCACATTCTTCATGGCACAACCCCAGGGTTCGGCTATGCTCCCTTCTCCTGGCCTGGGCGTGACTCTGTTACCTGGCGAAAGGAGAAGCACTTTGCTGGGCTTCAGGGGTGTGAAGGCTGTGTTCTCCTCCAGAGGCCGTCCTCTGAAGAGTTGTGATGGCTGATCACGTGATCTCGAGTGAAAAGATGGGTGGAGACGCCCATTAGTGGTAGAGATGGTGCTGTAAGTCCTTAAGATGTGACTTTTCCCGAGCCTCTCCCTGATTCTCCTGCTGCCCCAAAGTCCGTCTCCTGTCAAGTGGCAGAGAGAAGCAGCACAACGCTTCACTATTTCTTATGTTGTATATGTCATGTCATTAGCACAATCGTCTTTTACTTAGTATTCTAGGTACAGAATATTGGCTGGGGATAAAGTGCAAAACTCAGACATGGTTTTGAACCAGCCCAGAATCAAAGTAAAATAATAGCCATAATTTAAATCACTTCAAATAATTAATGAGATTTAAGATTGAGTCCATCTGAAACAAAATGTAATTTATAACAAAGAACTAATTGTGGCATTTGCCGTCTTTCCGAAAAGACCTAATGCAGTTATTCAGGGGCTAATTATCGAGAGGATTATGTAAAGCTTTAGTTCCTCCAAGCCTGGCATTTTTGAAGCATTGACTGTTAGCAGCCTCGGGGAGAGTGAGCTGGAACTCAGGAAACCTTGGCCATTTCTTTCTTGAAGGTGCTGGAAGATGGGAACAGGAGAGGTGAGGGGGCCCTGGAGAAGAAGGTTACACTGTGGGGGGTGGGGGGCCCTGGAAAAGAAGGTTACACTGTGGGGGGTGGGGGCCCTGGAGAAGAAGGTTACACTGTGGGGGTGGGGGCCCTGGAGAAGAAGGTTACACTGTGGGGGGTGGGGGGCCCTGGAGAAGAAGGTTACACTGTGGGGGGTGGGGGCCCTGGAGAAGAAGGTTACACTGTGGGGGGTGGGGGCCCTGGAGAAGAAGGTTACACTGTGGGGGGTGGGGGCCCTGGAGAAGAAGGTTACACTGTGGGGGGTGGGGGCCCTGGAGAAGAAGGTTACACTGTGGGGGGTGGGGGCCCTGGAGAAGAAGGTTACACTGTGGGGGGTGGGGGCCCTGGAGAAGAAGGTTACATTGTAGGCTCATGATGTGAGTTCTATGCTGTGTGTGTGTGTGTGTGTGTGTGTGTGTGTGTCTGTGTCTGTGTGTCTGTGTGTGTGTTGTTTTGCATATTCCTATTTTTGTTCATTTAATTCATCTGGAATAATTAAGATGTGCTTGCAACTAGCATAATTTTAAAATGTCCTGACATAATGTTTGCTGTTTTTAATGACTTTGTCTAATTTTTACTTTATTGGCTTACCTTATTCTGTATTCATTTCCACTGTCCCTCCTCCCAGATTTGTCTTGTGTGAGCTGTATGCCTTATCTTCTAGAACTTAATGCTTCTCAGAATCACCTGAAAACATTCTTCAATTTCAAGCCACCCAAAAAGCTCAAGGTAGGTTTTATTAATACACTAATTACATGTGTTAACTGAGTGAAATACATTAACAAGCCAAACAGCATCCAAAGAGAATTCAGAGAGAATGAGGTACAGGAAAAATGAGTTTTAAAAAAGGAGAAGGACTTGTGTATCAGTTATTTTAGAAAAAAAAAGAGTCAGATGTTTTTCAGAAGCTTTGCTGAAACCTAGTCTTCAAACCAAAGAATTAACTTCCTTCCTTTTTCTATGGTTCATTTAAATACTAGTTATTGTTTGTTTATTTTTGTTATAGCGGAACAATTTTGTACCTGAAAAATCTGTAAAAATTTCCTGGGGGCTTACGTTTTGCCTTCTTATTGATCCAGCCTTAGCTTCTGTTTAGAAAGCAGTGATTTCAGATCTTCATTCTTGCTTCTCTGCACATGCTCCTGCATTTCTGAGGCAGAATGAAGCCCGAGGAATGTTGATTGATGGAGCAGCTTACTCTGCTATGGAACCCAGTGTCTCATGCTTTAATGTGAATATAGCTCATGTGGCATTCTTGTGAAAATGAGATTCTAACCTAGTAGGTCTGGGTGGGCCTGAGACTCTCCTTTCTAACAACATTCCTGGCAAGCCATTGCTGCTGGTCCATGGAGCATACTTAATTAAGCAGGGAGATCACAGACTGATGGTACCCCAGTTTTCTGCACATTGGAATCACCTGGGAAGTTTTAAAAACTGCTGATGCCTGGACCCCACTCCCAGAGATTCTGATTCAAGTGGGAGAGTAAATTGAGATCGAAACAGAGAAAGTGAAGAAACTGGAAACAGGATATACATATAAACTAGGTGCACACAGGCTCCTGGGAGTTAGAGAAGATGGAGACATGCTGGTTAGGAAGGGTGAGGCTGAGGTTAAGTTCTGAAGGAAGATCAAGAAAGTTTAAAATGAACGCTGAACAAAAGAGACACAGATGTATAGAACAGTCTTTTGGACTCTGTGGCAGAGGGAGGGGAGGATGATTTGGGAGAATGGCATTAAAACATGTATAATATCATATAAGAAACGAATCGCCGGTCCAGGTTCGATGCAGGATACAGGAAGCTTGGGGCTGGTGCATGGGGATGACCCGAAGGGATGGTATGGGGAGGGAGATGGGAGGGGGGTTCAGGATGGGGAACACATGTACACCCGTGGCAGATGCATGTTGATGTATGGCAAAACCAATACAATATTGTAAAGTAATAAAAAAAAATAATAATAATAAAAAAAATTTTATCCACAAAAAAAAAAAAAAATGAATGCTGAAAATGGGGAGAGTGACTGCAGAAACGGACAACGTTTCTGTTGTGAGGGGTGTGTGCACTGGCCACAGGGAAGGGTCTCCCCTTACTTCCCCCCAAAGTGGACAGAAGAGAGTCCCAGCTAGGAAGTGATTAAACACAGGGCAGGTAAGTCAGCCTGAGTGTATTCTGAACTGGTAACTCCTCATCAGAAAAGACATTCTTCTTGTGCCCAGTAATTGTGTGGTTAAGATGAATAACATCTTGCTCTCTTTCTCTCATCAGAAGGTGGATTTTTCCTACAACCAAATTTCAGAAATGTGCAGTTTATCGGCATATGAGTCTCTCACAAAACTAATTTTGGACAGTATCCTTTGAATGAGTAACGGGGAAAGTTTGGTTAATAGGCCCATGTAGTTAATACATGTGTAATAAATGTGTATGTACTGGATGATATGAAGTAGGGCCAGATAGGCAGATTTACTAGAGATGTGTGACTCACTGAAATGGCTCAGCATTGATACTCACAAAATGAAGGAAGGTGTCTTACTGACCGTGGAGTAAGATTGTAAGCAAAGCTTGCCAAGAACTTCTTACACCTGAAAAGCTAAGAAGTCAGTCATTCTTCTGATAAACATAGTCTTACTTTTAATTCTAGAACCAGATAAGCTCTGTTTACCCAACTCCCTTCTTCAAATTTGCTTAAACTGGTGCCCTACTTTATGTAAGTCCAGTATCTGAAAATCCAGATACAACCAAAATTAGTGAGTATTTATTTTACAGAAAAATTCATACAAAGCTCCCTTTAACTAGCAGTCTTCTCCAGTGTATTTCAAATGATGCTTCCATAAAAAAACGTTTTAACAGTTATTAAACCAACAACTTTTGATTCGTAGCCAACTTTAGCAACATACCTGTTTCATGAGCCAGGCTCCCGTGCAGACACAGCACCTACTTTCAAGTAGACACACTCCAGCTTCTGGACCCTGAGGGGTTGACAGGGGATCTGTGAGTTTAATGAGCTTGAACTTTACACCAGAGACTGATGTTCTCTGGGTGATAAGGGAGCAGTGCCTTCTCTTTCTCAGTATCTTTCTACCCACCTGAGGATTTTTCGGGGCAGAGTGGAGAATGAATTGATTGCCCTCGGGTGCCTCATTCCAGGGATGTGGCAGCAGCTAATACACACTATACTTGTAATGAGGCTGGGATGTGGGGAGAAGAGAAGATACATTTTCTTGAAGGCATATTTTGTAGGAAAAACCCTTTATTTGTATATGATGGAAAGCTTAAAACATAGCATCACTCTCTTTAGAACTTATATGTGAAAATGAGCAATTAGTGGAAATTTAGATGGTGCTCTTGAAACGAGCAAATGTTCCTGAATGTTGCCTAATAAGAAAATGAGCAAAATGAAACAAAATGAAGGAAGGGTTTGTTTTGATGACAAGCTAAAAGGAGTACACTTTAGCAGCACCCGTTCACAGAACCTTCACTTTATGCTTGACTGTTGTACGTGTATTTCATTTGCAAAGAGATACAGTCTGACAGCCCTGAAGCAGTCTGGCTTGGAGATCTCGTCATCTCGGGCCATCTAGAAGAATGCTCCTCAAGGAGTAGCAGCAGCAGCAGCATTGCCTGGAACTTCTTAGAAATGCAGGCTCTTGGAGGCTCCCCCAGACCTCTGAAATCAGAATCTGCATTTTTAACAAAACCTCCAGGTGATGTGAGTTGATATTAAAGCTTGAAAAGCACTAGTCTAGAAGTCAGCTGCCCCCTAAGCCCCAGCCAGCCAGCCAGAAGAAATTGAGTGTCCAGAGCCACTTGTGTCCCCCAGGGTACCCTGAGTGACACTGTGACACAGCAGTCTGGAATTTTGTCTCCCAGAAAAATAGTCTCCCATATGCAGCATGGAATTGTCAGAGAAAACAATGCAATGGTATTTTGGACTGAAGATGCTCTTTAAAACATATCTATCATGAAAGTCTCAATTTCTACTAAATTTATCTTTCCATGTAAAAAGCTAAACTATTATGACTTTGTAAATGTCAGTGGAGGAAGAAATCAGGGTTTTTTTAAAACTTAACTTTAGATGTAACAATGGAGTCTTCTCTCCAAAGTATAAAAAGCTTTAATTACTATATCAGAACGGATTGAAATTCAGAACATGGACACAAAATTAGAATGTACCATAGCACTGTTCCTCACCTGGGTTTTTAAAAATGCGAAGACAAGTACCCAGAACAAGCTTCCCTTCATAAACAACTTCTTAGATAGCTTACAGCTTTGAAAGAGGGTAGGCTAGTTTTTAAACAGTACTAACTATGCCTCTTCCTTTTGTTCTGTTCAGGCATATCATGCTGTGTGTAATTATGTAATTAGAGTTTTGAAAAGACTAAAAAGCTTTAAGATAAAGAATTTCTAGACAACTTTTTAATGCCAGGACATTTGAAAACTTAGATGAAGTGAATAAATCCCTAGAAACATGTTATGTACCAAAGCACTGACTTGGAGATAGAAACACTGAGTAGTCCTATAACTATTAAAGTAACTCATTACAAATTAAAATGAATTAAATATCTTCATACAAAAACCCCACCAGACCCAAACTTTGAAGAACAGACTTTTCAAAAATGAACACATTCTTTCAAAGATTTAAAACAGAAGGCATATGCACAGTTCATTCTAATAAGATTACTTTGATACCCAAACCAGACAAGGAAAGATAAGAGAAAGGAAAATGGCAGGCTTATTTCACTCGTGATATAGACATAGAAATCCTAAACAAAATATGAGCACACTGCATCTGACAATATATGAAAAAGACAATATATCATGACCAAGTTAGGTTTATCTCATGAATGTAAGGCTAGTTTAACAGTAGCAGATTTTAAAATGTCATTAATAACTTGAACAGATTAAGGGAAATAAATCATGTGAGCAATAGATACAGAAAATTTAATAGAATACATTTTTCCTTCACAATAAAAACTTAGGAAACTAGTAATAGGAAATTTCCTCAACTTGGTAAGAATGTCAACAAAAATATTTGAAACAAACTTTATCTCAACTGGGGGCATGTTAAAAGCATTCTTTAAACTCAAGGATACAAGGCAAGATAACTACCTTTGCCACTTCTAACCGTCATTGTTTTAGAGGTGTTGCTCAGTACCAAAAGATAAGAGAAAGAAATTAAAGGAAAATATAAAGATTGATACAGAGAAAAAGTCATTTTTTATAGATGATGTGATTGTCTACAGAGAATAAGTAAAAGAACTTGCAATAAATTACTAGAAATAATAGAGTTTTGAGAGTTCAACCAGATAGTTGGATATGATTTCAATAAACAGAAATCAGCTGCGTTACTCTACACCACAAACAAGCAACATAGAAAACACAACCTTTAAAAGAAACACTATTTATAAGAATATATTTCTTATTAAAAATGAATAAGACCTGTAGAGGGAACATAGTAAAACTTTATTGATAAGTATTAAAGACATAGCTGAAGGGAAATATATTATGCTCCTGGATATGAAGATGGGAGAAGGTATGTAAAAATAATTTTATAGAAAATGAATCAGAAAGACTAATAAACATATGAAGACATGTCACCCTCACTTGTACTCAGGGAAATGCAATTCAAGACCACGAGATACTGTGTCACAGCCATTCAATTGGCAGAATGTAAGAAATCTAAAAATACCCCACGTTGGAGAACACCTAGGTCAAGAGGATCTCTATTTTTCTTCCTACAGCTGTGAAATTAGTTCAGCCACTTTGGAAAGCAATTTTGTGCAGTCTTGTGAGGTTGAACACCCACGTTTTGTGACCTAACCCTTTCATTCTTATGTCTAGGAAGTTTAGCATACGTGTACCTGGAGGCGTGTGTAAGAATGCTCGTAGCAACATTGCTTATAACAGCAAAAATTGAAATAGCCCAAATGCTCCTTGATAAGAGAGAGCATAAATAAATTATGGTATACTGATACAATAGCATTATCATACAGTAGTGGAAATGAATGAACTCTATCTCCATGTGCCAGTTCAGTTGGCAGTTAATAAAACCAAATATAGTTGAGGTTTAAAATCAAAGGGAAAAGAAAAGAATAGGCAATTCAGCCTAGGGGTTATCTCTGAGAGAGGGACATCAGGATGTTACAGGAGACATGGCAGCTCAGGACTCTAAGACACAAAATAGGCCACTACCAAGCCTTCTTAAGTCTTAGATTTGGAACCAGGACTTTTCTGCCATATCCTTTGGGTTAAGGCAGGTCATGGGTGCAGCCTGGATTCAAGAGGAGACACCTGTACAAGAGCATGAATAAGCAGAGGCATGTATCAGACTACCACTGACCTGTGTTTCTAGGAATATTCATCAAAGTTTTAAAAGTAAATAGAAGCAGGCCGAGTATGACCAACAATGTACCCATTTTCCATTAAAAAATTTTTTAATTTGAAAATTAGAAATTAATTTCCTTGAAAATTATTATTTACCAAACTTCAAACTTTAGCTCTATCAGAATTCCCTGGAGGGCTTGTTAAAACACCTATTGCTGGTCCCCATCCTCCAGAGCTTTTGCTTAAGTAAGTCTGGAGTGGTACCTGCGAATTTGCATCACTAACAAGTTCCTGTTGTTCAGTTGCTAAGTTGTGTCCAACTCTTAGTGACCCGGTGGACGGCAGCCTGCCACACTCCTGTCCTTCGCTAGCTCCCAGAGTTTGCTCAAATTCATGGCTGTTGAGTCAGTCATGCTATCTGACCTTCTCATCCTCTGCCAATTCCTAGGTGATGCTGATATTGCTGGTCTGAGAACCACACTTCTGAGATCCACAGCTCTAACCTAATCAGTCTGTCTCTATTATATTTTGAATATCATGTTTTTTTAATCTGATACCATTCTACTTGTCCTTTTTTAAATGCTTTAGAAATTTAGCTGTTACCTATTTTAAACTTTTTAAATTTGTTCAAGCTATCTTCTATTTGAGGGGAAAGAAATGCACCTTTGTTTAAAATAAAATTAAAATAGAAGTATAATTATCAATATTAGAAGCAGTTATTTAAAATAAAAACAAATCAGCTAATCAGACTAGTCGTGCTGACAATGTGATTGTAGTAGATTATGTTAATAACTCAATGTTAGTTATACGATACTAACTTTTTAGTTTATTATACTATTTTGTCCTTTGTAGGTGGGCAACTGATGATTAATTGATAAGCACCCCAAAATGAAAGAAGATAAACTTTACCAAGGATAAGTACATTTGTTTAGGTTTAAGAAAGGATGCAGCTTATTCTTTACCTATATATACTAATTGATTGTTCACTGGAATTTATTCTATGATTATAGAATCATGAAATTTTGAAAAATTGATTCATAGAATTTTTAAATCTAGACAGGACTCTAGGGATCATCTAGTGCTGTTAGTTTATTTTTTTTTTTCTTTTCTTTTTTCTTTTTTGTCTTTAGTGCTATTATTTTATGAGAGAGAAGCCCAAGACCCAAGGACATGTCCAAGATTATTTGGTAAATGGTTGAACCAAGACTAGTCTTCTGAATTCCGTTGTTCTTCCTATGTTGCAATTCATTGAATAATTACTACTTTGATCACATAGCCATTTAAAGTGTATGCGTGTTTCATTTCTTAAAGAGATTCACTCTCAGAGTGAAGAACATTTTTCACTGGTAAGGTGATATACATCCTTCAGGATTGATTTTGATTAAAGCCATCACTGTGGTTCTTGCCACTAAGAGAATTGTGATGGATTTCCTACTTATTTCTTAGTAACTGTTTTCTATACACCAGGCCCATATTTTATGATTGTAGACAAATGAATAAGAGCAAATACCAGAGTAGCGAATAATTCATGTCAAGCACTGCGAACTGCTGACAGCATCACCAAAATGTAAAAATATATTGTTGGGCTTTTCCCTAGCTGCAAAGTTATGCTTATGTGCTTTTGGGTTCCTTCACTCAGTCTCCATGAGGATCTAACATTCCATAGTAAAAGATTTATTCATAGGGTCATAAAACTTTAGAGTTAGAATGCAGTATGTTGATTCTTAGTTCTTTGAGTCTCTTTCTCCTAATAGTGGCCTTTTAAAATTGAAATATACCTAAGAGAATTAAACTAGTAAACTAATTCATTGTAACATTTTAATGACTTAACTGATTATATTTCTTCTTACTGGATAGTCCCAAGACCTATTAAAGAATGTGAAATAATAATGTTAGGAGAAAGGGCAAGTAACATTTCATGAAGGTTCTCAAGAAAATGAGATGGGAGAGATAAAGTTATTCCTGAACTCAGAACGTTGGATGGACCAGTCCTGCATATTGACTATTGTCATTGCTGATAGTCACATATGATGTAACTGTGGAAGTAATTAGTGAAGAAAGCTCTTATACCACGGTTAAAAGTATTCTTAAGAACATGATTGCAGTTGATCCTTGAATAATGATAAGAGTTAGGGACCAACCCAGAGCAATCGAATATCCTCACAGAACTTTATAGTAAGTTCTTTGTTAGCCACAGTTCTGCATCAGTGGAGTCAACCAAGCTCAATAGACGGTGTATCACTGTAGTATGCATTTAGTGAAAAAGAAAAAACAACTCAAGTATAAGTGGTCCCATAAATTTCAAACCTGTGTTTCAAAGGTCAGCTGTAATTTATAATGCTTGAAATTCCTTGAAATTTAAAGAGGAGTGAAGAGTTGGAAACAGATGGTTTTGGTGAAATGGAAGTATTTATCAACAGAGATGTTCAGTCAATTCCTCATCCTTTGCCCCAGTGTAGAAGCCCTGGCCATGACTGCAGGGGGCATCTGAATTGCTCCTTCTTTTGGCCCTTGCGGCACCAACTTCATAATACATGACTTTCCCTCCTATTCAGAGCTAGAGAGTAAACTGAACGTAGTCTCTCATGTCTTGGAAAATCATTATATACACAGTCAACAAGCTTTCCTTTTCAATTCCCATTATCTCTTGATGGTTTCTCCTGCCTGCTTCCCATGGGAGTCCTTCCTGACTCAGCCACTGACAACCATTTGTTTTACTCTCCATCATAACTGAGTATCTTCATTTCTGCTGAGGCTGAGCTACCAAGACCCTAGGGCTCCTGAAATAGGACGTAAGAGACTATTCCTTCCTGGGCTGGAGTGAAACCGTTGTCCATTTGAAGTTTTCCATGCTTAATTTTTCTTACCAAAGACTGCTACTCTGAGGATATTTTAATTCATCTATGGAGTGATTATTTAAACAGCTCAAAGAAAATGGAATTAGAAAGAAGGATCGTGTTTATGAGCATAAATGTCTGTTTGTAGGGCTAGTCTGGCGGGAAGCTTTGTGAAAGTGGTTTTGAAATGCGTGCTGACAATAAGCAGAATTATGCTTCCGCCTAAGGATTGAATCTGGACCCTGTGAGGAAAATCGAGGAATTTCCAGTTCATTTGGCAGTATTTTCTCATCATTGCTCTTAGTTTCTTAATTAACAGCTGTCTCTGGCCTTGTTCTTTCAGAATCCATCCTGGCCTGAATCCTTATTTGTGTGCTATTGGCCAGGAGGCAGAGGATATGATTCCTTAGCCTCATGTGCTTGTAATTTAGTAACAATAACATCTTGTAAGTGTGAGGTACTTGATAGTTTGTACAACTCATTCACACCTATTTTCTAAATTTTTTTCCTCATGATCTAACTTTTGGGCTTCATGGCAACCTGATGTTGTCTTCATTGTACAGATGAAAAATCTGAGCAGAGAGAAATTATGTCACATAACTAGTAAGTAATAGAGTTAGGATAACTACAGATAATTATGAAGCAAAATGTATGTTTTTGTGATACTTACGGTCTGTTCCTTTCTCTTCAAAGCATTTGTTGGTTCTGAGATTGATCTCCATAGGTGGGGTGTTCAAAGTTGATCAGAAAAGGCTGTGGGGAAGAAACAGTTTGTCTAGAGTGAATACCAAGAATTGGAATTGCCCCGATATTTACAGTTATAATAAACATTGCCAGATTGCCTCCAGAGAGGCTGCACCGTAATGAACCCTCTCACTCAGTGGTATGAAAGAATCCATTCTTCAAAACTTTTAAAATGTTTGCCAAACCGATAGGCAAAGAATAACATCTTGATTTACTTTCTCCTGACTACAGGTGAAGCAGAGTGTCTTTTCATATGTTTTTTATGTTGGCGGTGGTGGTGTAGTTGCTAAGTTGTGTCTGACTCTTGTGACCACATGGACTGTAGCCCTCTATCCATAGGACTTCCCAGGCAAAAATACTGGAGTGGCTTACCATTTCCTTTTCCCTGTTATGTTATGTTAGCCACTTGGATTTTCTCTTCTGAGAATTTCTTGATTATATTCTTTCCCCATTTTCTGTTGGGCTATTGTGATCTTTATATTTTCTAGATACTTAATTCTTTGTCTACTCTGTATGTTGTGAATATACGTTCTCCAAGCCTGTCACTCGTACTTATTTATGTAATTAAAAAGTAATAGAAGTAGAGAAATGAGGCTATTCATCAAAAAGCAATGCTTAATATGCCAGTCTAAAGCAAATGTTAAAAAAAAGAGAAAACTTAAAAAGTGGAATTTTAAATTAAATCCTGAAGAATGAGCAGATTTTAGAAATAATTAGGAAAGCAGTATATAAAAAAAAAGAAAGTCAAATGTAAATTCCTGAACTATTAAGAAGATGGACCTGGCAGAACTGGAAAATTCTCACTGGATTATAATGGGGATGAAATTCAAATAAATAGCTTTTGCTTAAAGTAAAGGGTCTTAAATGCCAGAGTGAAGATTTTGGAATTTGTCCTGTAAGAATTTGTTAATTAAGCATGATAACCAGTCAATATTTTGAAAAAAATTTAACCTGACTATAGGGTGTAAGATGACTTGAAGACAAGAAGAAATGTAGGTTAGAGGTACGCACTTGTATCAAAGCTGAATTAAGCTGGAGATGAAAAACAATGGCATGTTTGAAGAGATGTTTTAAAGCAAAAAATGCCAGGTCTTGGTGATGACTGGACGCCCTGAAGATGACAGTTGGCTGAGAAAATGGTGATGTCTTAGGCTACTTGGGAAGGAAAACTGAGCTTTGGTGGAGAATGACATTAAATCCTGGAAATTTGCCAAAAAGCTGTTCCTCTCCAAATTTTCTCACATGACCCATTTTCTGCAGATGACATCTCCCGGGCTATTTTCCCAGTTATGGGGATGATAAAGCACGTGTACTTCCCCAGGACAACCCTGGATTCAGAAGTTCTGCCTGTAGGAAAGTACAAGAGTTTCCCATGAAGACCATTAAGGGAGCAAAGGAAAAATGCTGCCAAAGAGGCAGCTTTGAACCACCCTGGTGGTTTCACTTCTGGCGATTGCTTTTTCCTCACCAATTAAATGAGTCACATATGAATACAAATGCAACTGAGTGCACTCAAAAGCTGTTCCTTTAAAAAAAAATAAATAAGTACTGCTAGGACTAACTTCTTTCTTTTCTTTTTCTTTTCTTTTTCTTTTCTTTTTCTTTTTCTTTTTTTTAAAGTTTTTATTGGAGTAGATTTGATTTACAATGTGTTTCAGGTGTACAGCAAAGTGAATCAGGTATGTTGCTAAGTTGATATATATGAAGTATATGTATACATACACACACACACACACATATACATCCATTCTTTTTCACGTGTTTTCCCCATGTAAGTATTAGCTTACATATAAAAAATATTTTAAGATGTGGCATGCTTTGTATTGGGCATGTAGTACTTTTTATTTATGCGGTTGTCATTTTTCTAATGATGATTTGACACTGATTCATTGTTTCTTCAAAATGTTTCCAGTAACATTTTCCTTAAACATAGTCGTGGTGTACAGGCAATGAGATAACTGAAATCAGTGGACTAGAGCTGTGCAGCAGCCTTACCTACCTTAGTTTGGCCAACAACAAGATCACAACCATTAATGGCTTAGGCATGTTACCAATCAAAATACTTTGTCTGGTGAGTCTACCAAAAGTATTATTCTTTATAGAAGTACCAATTAATGTCTTAGTAAATATATGAATGATAGCTAGGATTTTTCAGTTTTATAAAAGCTAGTTTCTTTATGAAATGTCGTGATCTTCCGTTTTGTTTGCTCCTTTTCATATCTGGTTTGTTTATGTGTGTTTGATGAATATTTCATGCTTAAAGTAAAATGATTTTCTAACTTGGAATACAAATTCCATTTTTTAAAAGACTAACTTTACCACTAAGAAAGAAAGGCATACTTTTAGCACCTGTTAAGAATATAGTTATAATGTCTTATTAATGCAATAATATTTAAACATATTTAAGCATAATATTTGGACTTCCTTGGTGGCTCAGCGGTAAAGAATCCACCTGCCAATGCAAGAGACACAGGTTTGATCCCTAGGTCGGAAAGATCCCCTGGAGAAGGAAATGGCACTCACTCCAGTATTCTTGCCTGGGAAATGCCATGAACAGAGGAACTTGGCAGGCTACTGTCCATGGGGTTGCAGAGTCGGAAATGATTTAGTGACTAAACAACATGAAGAAGTGTAATATTTATTGCAGTTAAAGCATCATTGCAAAAAAAAAAACCTTCATTACTTTCAAATGAACCACTGGGCACTGAATTTTGGCAATCCTTTTATATCACTATATGCTAGTCTCCCATTCTAGAAAACCAGAATTTTGAATAAATTTATTCATAATTTATTATGAATGAATAAATAAATAAAGTTCATTTATTCTCTCTGGCTGAGAATAAATGAACAATTTCCTTCAGAAAGTTAATATTTTAAATTTTTTCCCCATGAAGAGCACTATCCTTAAGCTATATGACATGCTCTGTGAATATGACTGAATGAAAACACAGACAACTTACTTAAAAATCAGCAGGATCATATTAGTTCCAACCAAAAATACAGTATTTTTGAAGTAATAGTCTAGCTCACTAGTTTGGGGGCTGATAAAGTAGTTTGTGGATGATGTAGGAGTCTTTCTTCTTCTTTCTTACCCTTGGATGGCTTTTCTATTCTTCATTTTATCTGTCACAGGATAGGCAGGGATTTTAAGCCATGAGACTAGTAATTTATTAATTTCTTAAGTTAACATCCCACAGAAGATTGTCGAACTGTTGTTTAAATTCTGTTATCTGCAGATTTTTTACAAATATGATGCATTATTTCTGTCTTGTTTAACTACAGACAGCTGATGGTTGGCTATGTGTTAATTTTTCTTTCCCCGAGCTTGAAGCCTGAAGTGCTTTTTCAGGACTCTTCACTCCTTACAGTGAATTAGATGAGGGCACACTACTGATTGCCAGTAGAGACGTGGTAAAGTTTAATTATTCCCCGGAAGTTTCATGTTTTCTGTCCACCAAGGCACAGTGGCAAAGCTGTAAATGAAAATGACTTGGGCAAGTCAAATTGCAAACTTAAAAATTATAAAAGGAAGTCACATTTAAAAATTACGATAATTTGAAGGATTCTTGGCAGTATGTTCTATTCAATTTGCAGCTTGTTACAACTTTATCCTTTTCTTTATGTATCTTTTTACATTGCATTCCTGTTCACTTTAAGTAGAGCATGATATGCGGAAAGAGATACACAGCTGTGCATAAGGGAATGAGAATTCAGCTCATTATTAAGAATAACAACACATAGCACTTTTATCGTAAGACTTTGTTTCAGTAACTGAATAAGTAAACTGTGTTGACAGTTTCATCTCAAGCAGCTTTTAGAAAAAGCATAAAAAAACTTACTTTTCCTACAAGTAGATTAGATGGATTGTTCCCCATTCCCTTTCCCGTCATCCAAGATTAACTAGAAAATACAGAATTTTCCATCATTCATTTTCCTTAAAATTTTTGAGAATGGTAAAGTTTTCTTTTCCATATATTAATAAAATACATAAAATGAGACTCATTTGTTTCAATAGTTCTTCATGCTTTTTTAAAAAATTGTGGTATCAGTAAAACAATTGTACTGCTGAAAGTAATTCCCTTTATTGAGATAAATTCAGAGGGAAAAAAAGAGCCATTCACTATACAAACCAATTGTTAATTCCCTACCATCAACTTCTACAATAAATATTAAGGGAAAATGTGGTTCACTCATGGTCTGTTCTGCCAGCCACCTCCTTTAGCAAGTAAGGGCAATCCATTCCAAACTTCAAAAAATCATTGTGTCTCAGTAAAAGTCATTTGTTTTTTTTTCCCCTCCCAACGTGGGAGATTGAGACTATTTCTCATTTCATTTATTTAATAAAACAGTTTCTCTCTTAACTGCTCCCTTTTCCCTGCTCAACATGATGAAACATGCAAGAGGAACTGTTCTTGCAGAAACTGGCCATGCGCTTTGAGCAGAGACGTATCGGGTTTTCATCATTGGATAAAAGATTTGACTAGATGACTTTCAACTCAAATTCTGATTTGACATATTTCTAAAGTTCTGCTTTCTTTTATGACCGTAGACTATCTAATTAAACATTTCTATGCCTTACTCTGCTCTTGAGCATCTACCACTTTGAAAGCCATCAGAGACACACTAAAAAAGAATTACAGTTTATCTTCCACATCTATGGCACATCAAAAGTCTTTAGGAAGAAGTGTATTATGTATAAACTTGATATGTGGGTATATTTTAAATAGGATATTGAGGTCCTATTTCAATAAGTTAAATTAATATGGACATTATGTTCAGTGTAGTTTTTTCCTTTCCTTTTTCTATTACTCTTTCTAGAACTTTTTTGAACAGTAGGAAATTTGACTTAGGCAAATGGGGTCATTAGTATTCTTCCTTCTCATTATGGAATTTTTCAGACATACATAAAAATAAAGGGAATAGTTTAATGAATCCCATGTACTATCATTCAGCTTTATAGATTATCAACATTTTATTAATATATTTTAAAGAACCATAAAATTATATTAATGAATATAAATCTTGCTCATTATTAAAGTGAAATCTTATGAAAAATTGGGTGAAAATGAGCTCTTACTATTAAATGTATCAGGAAACATGTACCAGGAAAAATATTATAGATGGTAGAGAATACTAAAATTTTTTAGTTAGAAAGTGCTCAGTAAAAGTTTTAAAAGGTTAAGGATGGGTATAACATGGCATTAGTTGAAACCTCAAAATTACTCTTTACTGTGATTCTCAACTCAGAGTTTAGCTTTACTGGGACATATTCTTATACTTCAAAGACTAATGAGCACAAGGAATTTTGCATGTGTTGGGAAATGTACAAGAAAATGCAAATTGTTGTTACCACCATAATTTGTGTTATGGGTTCATGGGGGTTGGAAAAGAGAACAACATTTAAGTCCTATATCTTTCTCTGTTTCATGGTGTTGTCTAAGAAGATGTTTATGTGTGAATTATTTAAGAACTTAGTTTGTGTATGTATTGTTGTAAAACATGCCACCCCAAAATGTAGTGGTGTTGAGAAATTCTGTTAGTGAACCATTTTGTTATTTTGCAGTTCTGTAATCTGAGCTGGGCTCAGATGGGTGGTTCTGCTGGTCTTGCCTTGTCCAGCTAGCAGATTGACTGGGGGCTGGGCTCAGCGGAGATGCTACAGTAGCTGAGTTTCTTCTCTCTCTCTAGTCTCAGGGCTCCTCTCTGTTTAACATCTCCACAGATTCTTTCTAGAGGAGCTAGAGTTCTTACATGGCAGCTCAGGGCTCCAAAACACAAAAGGAGCCACTGCCAGGCCTTCTTATGTCTTAGATTTGTAACTAGGACACTTGTGCCATATTCTTTGGGTGAAGGCAGGTCTTAGGTGCAGCCTGGATTCAAGAGGAGAGAAAGGTACCAAGAGCATGAATAAGCAGAAGCATATATCAGACTGCCACAAACCTTGTGATATGAAGTGATTATATTCAGAATATTTCTGAAGACAGAGTAGATGTGGGAGTTGTAGCATTCAAGTGGTTTGTTAAAATGGCCATGAAAGAACTGTTGTTAAATTTATATTTCTGAAGAGGAGCATGGAGTCATGCTGCCATTAGGCTTGAGGTTAGCAATGTCCAAATTTTATACTGCCTAGCTTTTGTCTTTCTTACTGAACAGTGTTCCTATGAACATTCATCTGCTTATCTCTAGCAAAAAATATTAAGTTCTGAGTCTTCCAGCTGAAATACCGTGATTTCTTTCTATGATGTATGTATATGTGTTTAGGGAGGTGAATGATGGGAATAGAGGGAGACAAGAATGTCTTACTGATTTTAAGAGGTTTGAGGCAGTATACCCAGAATGAAAACTTGTCACTGCAGTTTTCTCTTTAGGACATTAAGTGTATTTTTATCAATTTTAGAGCAATAACCAGATTGAGAAGATGACAGGTTTGGATGACCTAAGAGTCCTGCAGATCCTCGATCTGAGCCAGAATCAGATCAGTAGCCTCCAAGGCTTAGAGGGTCATGATTTCTTGGAAGTGATTAACCTCGAGGATAATAAGGTAATGTCATACTTTAAGAGTCTTGGTTTTAGTGTCTACATAAGAGAACATATTAGGACCCATTATTAATGTCTCAAGTGCTATCACATGCAATGCCAGCTCAGAAATATTCTAGAAAACCTCCTGGAGCAATAGGTGAAGGGCTTTTTTATTTTTTTAATAAATAGTGATTCTTAGCTTTTAAACATTCCTGACTTCATAATTTTGAAGGTTTAAACTGCAACCAAGGGCGCATGACTTTGTGAAGTAGATATGTTCATGTGAAATTTGGGGTAGAAAGATTGCATTAGGAATGTCTGACATGTCAGAGCAGGGAAACTGGAGCCAAGAGAATAGCCTCAGGCTGGTGTTGCCTCCATTTAATGAGAAGAGACCCAGGAAGTGAATTCTCATATCCTATTTGTAACAATAGCCTATGTTTGCAACTTGGATACATTTAGAGACTCGACTTATTCAGATTTCCATTCTGGCTTAATGCACACATTACTTCACAAATTATATCAATTGGCTTTCACTCTGAATTATATTTTATTTTTAATAAAGCATGTATGCTCCTAATAATGATATATTCAGTTAGTACCTGTAGCTCACTTCTTCTGCGATAAGATCTACTTTGTGATTTTATTCATCTTGAGTACTTTGTTGTATTTTTGGGAAAGATCTCACAAGTAAGTTGATTATTTACTTCTTGAAAATGAAAAGTCTGCCTGACCCTAAAAGAGACATAGAGAGTATAAGATGAATTTCTGAGGAGACGTTTCTCTGTTCAGCCGTGATGGTGCTCATCAGCTGAATCTAATGACTTTCTCCAGTGAGCTTCCATTAGCTGTTATATTTCTAAAAATCAAAAAAAGGACAGTCTTTAGGTCTGGCAAGAGTGGATTTTTAATAACAGGAAAAACTGTTCCTCATTTTCATGTGACTTGCATATTAAATGGTCAACTTCTAAGCTTAATGCGTTTGTTCACTGTCCCATATGTCTTATGAAGTCATAGACTTCATGAAATCATTAGACTTAAGAAGTCATAAGACCTAAGAAGTCATAAGACCAGGTTCCAAATCTCTTCATATGGTTTTGTGGTTGTTGTTGTTCAGTCACTCAGTCGTGTCCGACTTTGCAACCCCATGGACTGCAGAACGCCAGGCTTCCCTGTCCTTACCCATCTCCTGGAGCTTGCTCAAACTCATGTCCATCGCGTCAGTGATGCACCCCAACCATCTCATCCTGTGTCATCCCCATCTCCTCCTGCCTTCAATCTTTCCCAGCATCAGGGTCTTTTCCAATGAGTCAGTTCTTCGCATCAGGTGGCCAAAGTATTGGAGCTTCCGCTTCAGCATCAGTCCTTCCAGTGCACACTCAGGACTGATCGCCTTTAGGATGGACTGGTTGGATCTCCTTGCAGTCCAAGGGACTCTCAAGAGTCTTCTCCAACGCTACGATCCAAACATATCAATTCTTTAGCCCTCAGCTTTCTTTATACTCCAACTCTCACATCCATACATGACTACTGGAAAAAACATAGCTTTGACTAGACGGACCTTTGTTGGCAAAGTAATGTCTCTGTTTTTTAACATGCTGTCTAGGTTGGTCATAGCTTTTCTTGCAAGGAGCAAGCATCTTTTAATTTCATGGCTGTAGTCACCATCTGCAGGGATTTTTGAGCCCTCCAAAATAAAGTCTGTCAATGTTTCCATTGTTTCCAATGTTTCCAAATGTTTCACATTTGCCATGAAGTGATGGGACCAGATGCCATGATCCTAGCTGTTTGAATGTTGAGCTTTAAGCCAGCTTTTTCACTCTTCTCTTTCATCTTCACCTAGAGGCTCTTTAGTTCCTCTTTGCTTTCTGCCATAAGGGTGATGTCATCTGCATATCTGAGGTTATTAATATTTCTCCTGGAAGCCTTGATTCTAGCTTGTGCTTCATCCAGCCTGGCATTTCAAATGATGTACTCTCCATATAAGTTAAATAATCGGGGTGACAGTATACAGCCTTGATGTACTCCTTTCCCAATTTTGAACCATTCCATTGTTCCATGTCTGGTTCTAACTGTTGCTTCTTGACCTACATACTGGTTTCTCAGGAGGCAGGTAAGGTGGTCTGGTATTCCCATCTCTTTAAGAATTTTCCACAGTTGTTGTGATCTACACAGCCGAAGAATTGTTGCTTTTGAACCATGTTGTTGGAGAAGACTCTTGAGAGTCTTCTCAAGAGTTATGTATAACTCATAAATGTACAGTTTAGCAAAGAGTTTTCAGGTGAAGTCATGTAACATTGACATCAAGAAATATGTCATGCAACTTGCCATTTTTATCTTTTCTTAAAACAGTGACCTCATTGATAAAATGATAGAGCTGCATGCAGTAAGAAGGCTTCCCCAGTCACAAATAACCACAATAACCTGCAGAACCAGTGGTGGGGAGGGGGACTGGGGAACTGGAGGCTAGATAGGATGAGTGATGGGGAGAGCCGCATAGCCCATGCGTGCCTTTGTTGCATTTTCTCTGTTTCTACATACTATTTTATTCCTGCCTTAAATGTGGATGAGATGAGGAACATCTGTCCACCTCACTGTTTTCTATCCAGAGGGGAGAAAAGAAAATGTGACTGTGAGTTTACATTTATTGAAGGAATATGCAGTTATTCTCTTGTTCTGTGTGACTTTATGGAATTCTCATTGAAAAGCTAGATATTCACAAGAGCAATTTTTAAAATAAGTTGAGTTTAAAGGATCCAATGTACCTCCTCTTATATTATGTTCTCTGTTGTCTTGGTACATTTAGCCTGTTGATAATATTGTCTGTGTGTGTGTGTGTTTGTTTTTCTGTTAAACAGGTTGCTGAGCTGGGTGAAATAGAATACATTGAAAACCTACCTCTCCTTCGAGTTCTCAATCTTCTGAGAAATCCAGTTCGGGTAAGACGTCCTTTGTTTTGAGGGTGGGGGTTAGGGATGAGAACATTCTTGGAATTCTTCTTTATGAAATACTTTTGATAGAACATGAAGAATGTGAATACAGTGTGTTTATCACCATTCTCTATTAGAAGGGTAAGCAAAGTCATACCCGTGCTCCACCATTGGTGCAGGTAAAGCCTGAAATTGAATATTAGTTGTCTACGCTGTATGACCATTTGTGACTCATCCACATGGTAACAAAGATTATCAAGAGGGACCTATTGAGATTATAGAGCAATGTCTTTTTAGTGCAAGAATGCCTGAGGTGTGGAGAAGGCAATGGCACCCCACTCCAGTACTCTTGCCTGGAAAATACCATGGACGTAGGACCTGGTGGGCTACAGTCCATGGGGTCGCTGAAGGTCGGACACGACCGAGCAACTTCACTTTCACTTTTCACTTTCATGCATTGGAGAAGGAAATGGCAACCCACTCCAGCGTTCTCGCCTGGAGAATCCCAGGGACAGGGGATCCTGGTGGGCTGCCGTCTCTGGGGTCGCACAGAGTCGGACACAACTGAAGCGACTTAGCAGCCTGAGGTGTAGATGGAATGTGGCTCCTATTTTATATCAGGGAGAAGTCTAAGATTAGACACCTAAAGAAATTATCCTGGCGATTGCTGTAAAACTGGCATTGTAAAATGATTATAGGAAAAAAATCATTTATATCCCAGTGATTCTTCACCTTTGGATATCAAAGATCCAGGCTTTTTCTTTTTTCTGGGTCCTCTCTTTTTTGTCACCAATGATAGATCCTTTCTGCTCAACTCTGTCCCTCCCTCTTTGTGCAAATGTCATTCATTCCCCTTTGAATCTATATCCTTTGCTCACTTTGCCGTAGATTCTTGAATTTGTATGTATCTCTGAGTACCTTTCTTTGTGCGTGTATGACTTGAGAAACATAACTAGGCAGGCAAAAAATCAAAATGAAAAATGAAAATACAGTCTGAAAGTAAAAACAACGCTTGGTATGGGAATAGTGGCAGACACTGTAAAAGCGTCCCCTGGAAAGGAAGGGATTTAAAGTGGCCATCCCTCCCAATTCCAGACCCATAAAGAGCATCCAGGTGTTTGCATAAATAAATAGCCCAAACCCTTTCACAATGTTACCTCATTTATTTATAAGCCCCTCCCACATATGCACTTTGAAGTACACAAAAGATGCCATTGTATATTCATTTCATGTGTATTCTTATCTACAAAATGCATCACCCACTTAATATCTTTCCCTTCAAAGAGACGTAGCTTCTTGATACAATGTAACTAATTATATTTCTAAAAAGCAGATAGTCCTAACACAGCAGATGATAGAGTATTAAGGGAACTGTCCTATAAATGAATATCATTTTATTATTGTAAAACAATCATAATTAATGATACAAAAGTAATATAAAACAACACAAAGAAATAATGAGGAATTAATCATAAGGACTGCTACTATTATAATAATGAAACTCCTTTAAGTTAGAAGATAGGGTTTCAGTCACTGGCCATGGAACATCAGATGAAATACTCCACCTCCCTGAGCCTTAGGTGTTTTTCTCTTTAGAGATGAAGATAATCAGGTTTGTCCTGCCTATCTCACAGGGAGATTAACAAGATCACACATTTGAAAAGCTTTATAAGTTACAAGGCAGAGTCTGCATTTGAGTTGTTAATATCAGGGGACTGCAATTGTGAAAATGTGAAGACCTAGTGTGTGTGTGTGTGAATGACAGCATTCGTGGGTAAAAGGCCTTGGCTTATGAAAGCAGACTGCTACTGCTTTTTAATTTGGGAAAAGGAAGGTAACAAAATAACCCTCTTGACATTTTAAACAGGAAAAACCTGACTATTGGTCCTTCGTCATTTTTATGCTACTTCGATTAACAGAATTGGATCAGAAGAAGATTAAAGTGGACGAAAAGGTATGTAGTCATATTTCACGTGTTTATGAGTTGATAGGTTCAAAAGCTCATGCCGTCTGCTGCAGGACCATTGCAATCCAGAAATGAGTGTATAACAGTATGCTCATTCATTATTTATTTAAGGAGCATTTCCTTGTCCTAGAGTCTAGTTGTTTAACCCTCTGCAGAGCTGAGCGTCAACACAAACACAGTGAAAGCCCTGCTTTTGGTACAGTAAGGAGACTGGCCATGGGAGACAGAAGCAGCCTTCATGTACCTAGGCTGGCAGCTGTAAGGCTGACTATAAGTTTGGAAAATTATCATATGTGGGGGATGTGTGATTCTGTGTTCCTCTAAATCTTCACTTAATACTAAAATGAATTACAATGCCATTCTACCACATCACTGTAAAGGACTCAAATCACTACTCTGGTTTTTTAAATCCTTTATTCTCCTCTTTAAGATAATGATTCTTTTCTGGACACGCAACTTGAGAGTAACCAGACCTTGAATGCTAGCACCTGCCTCCCCACACCATACCTGTGGTAGCCAATTTGTCATGCTGTCGTGACAGGTGTCAGCTGAGATCTCTACTAATGAGGGATTTCTTACACCTGATGCAAATTTGAGATGGGCGTGAAAGAGCAGGTATAAATATGCAGAGAGGCAGATATATTCCAGTTCATAAATGTCTTTCTGAAATCTTGGTTAAAAATAGTTATAGATGCTGGTCTGTTATTATTCTCACACTCAGAGGCACTTATTAGATTTCTCTTTCCCTTTAATGTTTTGCAAAGGGGATAACATTCAAAACCACACATTAGATAAAGATGTGGTAGACAAGTATACTGTATTTAGAGTGATAGCAAAGCTGAGGAACAGACAACTGTCTGTCATGAGGAAAAGGCCTGTATCTTTGGAAAAGAGAAAGTTATATTAAAAGAGGAGGAGGTTTAGTAGAATTTGAGATAGTAGGAATAGTTCTTGGTATGATGGCAGGAGGAAAACTTCTACAATAACAGCTACCTGAAATCTGGAACTAAGAATTTTATTCTTCTCTTAGTAAAAGTTGAAACATTTACTGTATTAAAGGTAATCTTAGACTTTTGCGGGTTTTTTTTTTTTTTTTTTGCTTTTTCCCTCCCAAACCAGAAAATATAAAGAAATAGGTGACCAAGGGGTTCCAGTTCAATATTTTGAAAGAATTATCATTCTTTAGGTTTTAGGAAAGCTAGAGTAGACATGAACCCAGAACACAGATTCCTGGTTGCATGTCTAGAACATTTCAGTAAAGAAAGTCTTGTCTTTCTTGTACAATGAATTTTTTTTCCCCTTTGCATTTCTAATTCTGGAAAAGATCTCGGCCGTGAATAAATACAACCCTCCCCCGGAAGTGGTCGCGGCCCAAGATCACATGACCCATGTGGTCAACAGCGTGATGCAGCCACAGAGGATCTTTGACAGGTATTCTGAGAGACGCCTTGGGTGGAACTTGGGGTGGTCAGCACAGGACAACCTCCTCATTGCCCTAGCCATCTCTCTTGTGACTCATTCCTTTCTCACCTCTCTGAGGAAGGGATCGGGTCTTCATTTGACAGGTTGTATTGTCTCGGATATAGCATATCATCATCACATGTTCAAGCATGGGACTCCCTTGTTGGCATTTTCCCAAGTGTGGCGATAAGTGGATTCAATTTCTCTCTTTCATCTGGACTCTTGAATGGTGGCTAGCCTGTGACATGGTAGTGAAAGTCACTCAGTCATGTCCAACTCTTTGTGACCCCCATGGACTATACAGTCCATGGAAATCTCCAGGCCAGAATACTGGAGTGGGTACCTGTTCCCTTCTGTGTCGAACCCAGGTCTCCCACATTGCAGGTGGATGCTTTACCAGCTGAGCCATCAGGGAAGCCCAAGAATACTGGAGTGGGTAGCCTATCCCTTCTCCAGGGGAGCTTCCCGACCCAGGGATCGAACCGCGGTCTCCCGCACTGTAGGCAGATTCTTTACCAGCTGAGCTACTACCAGGGAAGCCTGTGACATAGGATGGTGAAATGAAAAAGGAAAAAAAATTTGCCGACAGACCTGCTATAGGAGAGAACCCCAGACCCTTGCCTCATCAACAGAGAACTGTGATGGTCTCTGTCCACTGACAATTTTTCCTTAGCTGTGAGTGGATGCTAGAAACCCCTGCCAAAGAGCACCCGTGACCACGGGTTCTATATTAGAGAGTCCGTAGAGTCCCTGCTCGCTGAAGGGGAACTGAAACAGCCTTTCCAGGGGTTGCACTGAGCTGCAATCAACCCCACAGGGAGGAGTCACCCAGCTTGGCTAAACACAGGAATAGAGACCCTCACCTCTAAGTTTGAAGACAGATTTACCACAATTTCTCCATTTCTTTTTAAACACTCTGTCGAAGCAGATGGCCATTGACACTATAAGTATAATACAGAATTTCTATCAGTACCCAAAGGCATTTGAAAAATACTTGTAAAATCTCTAGGTTATAAATGGCTCCTCTTCTTCATGTGGTCTGGTCCTGTACTCCACCCGGTTGGTTTCCCACAGAGAGAAAATGTTTTATTTTGCATCCAGGATATGATTTTTTACGTGTAATTTAATCATGTAGACGTTGACAGTTTTATATATTTATGGTAGCCCTCTAGGTGAAATGATTTATCATTTATTTGCATACATCTGGAAAAGCACATTTGATTTAAAAGAAGGGCATTTATTGTCCTCATTGTATTTCTTTTCTAGTTTATGAGATTGCTAGTTGTTTCATGCTTTAGGGTACATTTATATAAAAATATGTATCAAGCAAATTTACAGCAGTGTCTGATAAACGCACATTTCTTGATCATTTCTGGCTGTCAGACAGAGAATAGCAAATGGCCAAGCCACCGTAGATGCCCTGGGATGGAGCAGTGTCCATGATGTAAAGCTTGTGGAGGCAGGAGGAGGCATGCTGTGTCCTTCCCACCCTGGGTCAGGACATGCTCCCTGGCAGCCCCAGAAGTCAACCTCCAGGAAAGAAACCCTGACTCTTTCTCTTGGAACTTTTAGGCTGTGATACTGGGGAATCACTGTCCTCTCTCCTGGCGAGACTGAAGTAAGAATCGAATATGAAAATGGATTTTTCATATTGTCTTGACTCTGGCCTCATAGTCAGTGATGGCTTTCTTGCTGTCTCATATGACAAGGTTCTTCAGATTGATGTTGTCCAAGCCTTGTCCGAACTCTGAAATCAGCCGTTTCTCCAAGAAGCCCTAGTTCGTTTTAGTGAGAAATGGTATTTCCCAATCACAATGTATTCCCATCTCTTTCAGAATTTTCCAGTTTATTGTGATCCACACAGTGAAAGGCTTTGGCATAGTCAATAAAGCACAAATAGATGTTTTTTTCTGGAACTCTTTTGCTTTTTCAATGATCCAGCAGATGTTGACAATTTGATCTCTGGTTCCTCTGCCTTTTCTAAAACCAGCTTGAACATCTGGAATTTCACAGTTCATGTATTGCTGAAGCCTGGCTTAGAGAATTTTGAGCATTACTTTACTAGCGTGTGAGATGAGTGCAATTGTGTGGTAGTTTGAGCATTCTTTGGCATTGCCTTTCTTTGGGATTGGAATGAAAACTGACCTTTTCCAGTCCTGTAGCCACTGCTGAGTTTTCCAAATTTGCTGGCAAATTGAGTGCAGCACTTTCACAGCATCATCTTTCAGGATTTGGAATAGCTCAACTGGAATTCCATCACCTCCACTAGCTTTGTTCATAGTGATGCTTTCTAAGGCCCACTTGACTTCACATTCCAGGATGTCTTGCTCTAGGTGAGTGATCACACCATCGTGATTATCTTGGTCGTGAAGATCTTTTTTGTACAGTTCTTCTGTGCATTCTTGCCACCTCTTCTAAAATTCTGAAAGAGATGGGAATACCAGACCACCTGACCTGCCTCTTGAGAAATTTGTATGCAGGTCAGGAAGCAACAGTTAGAACCGGACATGGAACAACAGACTGCTTCCAAATAGGAAAAGGAGTACGTCAAAGCTGTATATTGTCACCCTGCTTATTTAACTTATATGCAGAGTACATCATGAGAAACACTGGGCTGGAAGAAGCACAAGCTGAAATCAAGATTGTCGGGAGAAATATCAATAACCTCAGATATGCAGATGACACCACCCTTATGGCAGAAAGTGAAGAGGAACTAAAAAGCCTCTTGATGAAAGTGAAAGAGGAGAGTGAAAAAGTTGGCTTAAAGCTCAACATTCAGAAAACGAAGATCATGGCATCTGGTCCCATCACTTCATGGCAAATAGATGGGGAAACAGTGGAAACGGTGTCAGACTTTATTTTTTGGGGCTCCAAAATCACTGCAGATGGTGACTGCAGCCATGAAATTAAAAGACGCTTACTCCTTGGAAGGAAAATTATGACCAACCTAGAGAGCATATTCAAAAGCAGAGACATTACTTTGCCAACAAAGGTCCGTCTAGTCAAGGCTATGGTTTTTCCAGTGGTCATGTATGGATGTGAGAGTTGGACTGTGAAGAAAGCTGAGCGCCGAAGAATTGATGCTTTTGAACTGTGGTGTTGGAGAAGACTCTTGAGAGTCCCTTGGACTGCAAGGAGATCCAACCAGTCCATTCTAAAGGAGATCAGTCCTGGGTGTTCTTTGGAAGGAATGATGCTAAAGCTGAAACTGCAGTACTTTGGCTACCTCATGCGAAGAGTTGACTCATTGGAAAAGACTCTGATGCTGGGAGGGATTGGGGGCAAGAGGAGAAGGGGACGACAGAGGGTGAGATGGCTGGATGGCATCACTGACTTGATGGACATGAGTCTGAGTGAACTCCGGGAGTTGGTGATGGACAGAGAGGCCTGGCGTGCTGCAGTCCATGGGGTCGCAAAGAGTCAGACACGAATGAGCGACTGAACTGAACTGAACTGAATCTGTATATAGATAGCTCTATCTATAAATAGATAGTAAAGTGAGTGAAGTCGCTCAGTCGTGTGCAACTCTTTGCAACCCCATAGACTGTAGCCTACCAGGCTCCTCCGTCCATGGGATTTTCCAGGCAAGAATACTAGAGTGGGTTGCCATTTCCTTCTCCAGAGGATCTTCCTGACCCAGGGATCGAACCCGGGTTTCCCACATTGTAGGCAGATGCTTTACTGTCTTAGCCACCAGGGAAGCCACCAGGAAATAGATAGTAAAATACCTCCTCAATTGATACAATTCAGCTTCAAGACTACAGTTGAGCTTTTACTGAACTTCACCTGTGTTACATCTATATCTCCTTTTCTCCCTCACCAAAGACATTGAAGAAGCTGAAATTAGAACATCCCATTATTACTCTTTTTTTTAATGTCCCATATTACACCACAACAGTGTAAGAATACCAGTAGTAATAATTACTGAAGCATTAAAACCATTTTGCTGATGTTCTTCCTGTTAAACATCCCCCATTGTTTTTTATTTCAGTTAAAAAATATATATATATATATAACATAAAATTTGCCATTTTAGCCACTTGGAAGTGTACAGTTTAGTGGCCTTAATTATATTCACAGTATTGTGCGACCATCACCACCATCTGTTTCCAAGTTTCTCATCACCCAGAACAGAAGCTCTGTAGCCCTTAGGTAATAACTCCCTGTTTCCTGCTACCCCACCCCCTGGTAACTTCTAATATACTTTCTGTCTCTATGAATTTGCCTACTGTATATATTTCATATAAGTGTCAATCACTCCATTTTAAAAATAGTGCAGTATATTTATATTGTCAGAACATATATCCATCACACATTGTACTTTCTCCTTTGCTGTCATTTAGCCTTAGTTCTCTGGGTAACTGCATATTTATTGCCCACTGCCAGCCCTTATAGTGATGCCTCTTGAGTCATTTTAGTTGTATGAAGCTTGTTCTTTAGCACAGTCCTTAGGAAGGGCTGTGGAATCAGTATCTCTTGAAATCTTCCATGTTGATAATATGGACGATTATCTGCCCTTTACACTAGAAAATCATTTTTTGCTGTATATAAAAGCCATGACTCACACTTTTTTCTTCCTGGAATATATTAAAAGTGCTTCTCCCATTTTCTTTTCGTGCAAAAATTGCTGTCAAAAATGTGATGACAATTTAATTTTCTTTCCGGTATAAATCATGTGTTCTCTTTCTAGCTAAATAATTACCCCCACTTCTGCCTTTTTTAAGGAGAAGTAAATGGCAACCTACTCCAGTATTGTTCCCTGGGAAATCCCATGGACAGAGGAGCCTGGTGGGCTACAGTATTTGGGGTTGCAAATAATTGGACACAACTGAGCACGCACTGCCTTTTTAAAGTCCACAATTTTACGAGACTATGCCTTATTATTATTGTTACAGCATTTCTAGCCCAGTTGTTCTGGGCTAATATTCTCAGATATGTTGTATACTGTTATTTTTTTTTTTTTCAGGAAACTTTTTTCTTGAATGACAGTCTGTAATATTTGCTCTGTTCTGTAGGTTTTGGTTTTCTCCTTTAGGAAGTAGATCTTCTTTGCCTATCCCCAATTTTCATCACTTCTTTCAAAATTTTCCTCTTTAATCATGTAAAAATTATTGAGGCAATTTTAGATTCACATGCAGTTAAGAGATAATACAGAGAAAGTCTAGATATCTTTCACCCAGTCTCCCTCAGTGGTAATATCTTGCTTAGCTATAGTGGAATATCAAAACCAGGAACCTGACATTGATACAGTCCATCATCCTTATCAGATTTCACCAGTTTTGCATGAACTCGTGTGTACATTTAGTTATGTGCGATTTTATCACATGTGTAGATTCACATGAGCATCACGCCACTCAAGATGGAAATGGGTAACTTCCCAGGTGGCACAGTGGTAAAGAATCTGCCTCCCAGTGCAGGAGATGCAAGACACGTGGGTTCGATCCCTGAGTTGGGAAGATCCCCTGGAGTAGGAAATGGCAACCACTCCAGTATTCTTGCCTGGGAAATCCCATGGACTCAGGAGCCTGAGGGGTACAGTCCATGGGGTTGCAAAGAGTCGGACATGACTGAGCGCAACATACTTCCAGTCAAGATACAGGAGTTTTGTCACGTGAATCCCTTTAATAGCAACAGCTGCCTCCATCCTTCTCATCTTCCCATAATCTGTTCCCCTTCTCTGGAATGTTGTCATTTCAAGAAGCCTATATAAATAGAATCATATAGTGTATGTATAACCTTTGAGGGTTGACTTTTTTTTTTTTTTTTGCTTAGCCTCATTCCCTGGAGATTCATCCAAGCTGTTAAATGTATCAACGGCTCACTCCTTTGTGTTGCTGAGTAGTATTCCTTGTTGAATACACCACAATTAGTTTAACCAGTCATCTCTCAAAGGACATCTGGGCTGGTCTCAGTGTTTGGTTACTGCAAATACAGCTTTTATGAGCATTCATGTGTAGGCTTTTGGACATGTACAGTTCCAGCCTGCCTGCTTTTCGCTGGATACGTGTTGTTCTGGGGTTCCGTTGTCCTCAAATGCTGCCCATCACTCCCTCCTCCTTCCTCCTGCACAGATTCCAGTGCCATAAAGGTCTTGTGGCTTTGTGGCTTTTCGTCTGGTTTTGTTATCCACATTTTCCATGGACTTCTGTTCTCAAGTTTTTCTGTCTTTCTGTGAGTGTTCAGAGAGATTGAAAACGTATGCTGTGCTGCCCCCGTGCTTCATAGAATCTACACCTCAGCCATATTGTTTTCAAAATATTATATTTTAGTCTGTATTTCTAGAATTTGTGTCATGAGTGAAGCCCACACACTTCAGCTCTGCCTGTTGTAAGAGATTTTATGTAAATGAGTCCAAATTGGTCTTTTAGACCTGGAAGCCAGGCCTAAATTCATATACCAGCTCTCGCTTACTAGCTGTTACTTTGAGCATGTTAATTAACCTCTCTGTACTTCAGTTTCTTCGTGTGTTAAGTGGGGAGAATGAATTCATTAGCTTCCTGCAATAATTAAATCAGGTAATACACGTAAGATGCCTAGAGTAGTGCGTGGCACATAGTAATTGCTTATGTAAATGTTAGTGATTATTATTTTCTTTGCACACATGTGTTCTTTTTTATAGTAAACTTGCCATTTTATCTTTATTATTATTATTATTTTGGCTGCCCTGGGTCTCCGTTGTGGCATGCAGGCGTTCTCTAGTTTTGGTGGTTGAGCTCTAGAGCCTGAGGGCTCAGTATTTGTGGCACATAGGCCTCTCGAGTTGTGTGCAGCCTTACCTGCCCCGTGGCACATGGGATCTTAGTTCCCTGACAGGGACTGAGCCCACATCCTCTGTGTTGGAAGGAGGATTCTGAACCATTGGACCACCAGGAAAGTCCCCACATCAGTGTTCTAAATCAACAGATAAGAGCTGGAGCCTATTATACAGAGTGAAGTAAGTCAGGAAGAGGAAGACGAATACTGTAAATTGATGCATACGTATGGAATTTAGAAAGATGGTAACAATGATCCTACATTGAGGGCAGCAAAGGAGACACAGAACAGACTTTTGGACTTAGTGGGAGAAGGCAAGGGTGGGATGATTTGAGATAATAGCATTGAAACGTGTACATTACCATATGCAAAAAAGATACCAGTGCAAGTTCGATGCATGAAGCAGGGCACCCTAAGCCAGTATTCTGGGACAACCCAGATGGACAGGGTGTGAAGGGAGGTGGGAGGAAAGGTTCAGAATGGGGGGACACATGCATACCCCATGGCTGATGCATGTTGGTGTGTGGCAAAAACCATCACAATATTGTGTAGTAAGTATCCTCCAATTAAAGTAATTATTAAAAAAGATATGAAAAAGTTTACCTCTGAGAGGGCAAGGCTTATTTCTTTCATTTTGAATTTCTTGGGGGAAAACTCCATCAACCAGAAATGAGTATCTCTCCTACTGTCTTTTTCCTTCAAAAAATGGTGTTAAAGTAAATTCTTTGCTATTTTGTAATCAACTTGCTTCTGGAAAGTAGGACCGTCCTTCCATACCGTGTCTGCGGATAGCAAGTGCCGGATAGCCGGATTCACCGTGACTGCGACGTGGACAGCTTTCCACGCCGGATGCATTAATGCGTGTGCCCGCTCTGCCCTATGTTGCAGCACCCTGCCTAGTCTGGATGCCCCGTACCCCATGCTGGTATTGGCTGGTCCTCAAGCATGTGGTAAACGAGAACTCGCTCACCGCCTCTGCAGACAGTTCAGCACTTACTTCAGATACGGGTGAGTTTATTGGCTGCTGAGGCTGTAAAATGTCGGCTGTTGCTCACAATGGCTATTAATTTTAAGCAAGTTAAAAAAACATGCATAGAAGGCTTATGAACTGCTTTGCCGGTTATTACACTGTGATATACACTGTATTTATTTGTTTATTTTTTACTTTAACCCTCCAAATGTTTTGATGCACTCAGCCACAGCCAAAATCCTGCTCCAAGATTTGGAACTACATGCGGTTTTAACCGGAGAAGGCAATGGCACCCCACTCCAGTACTTTTGCCTAGAAGATCCCATGGACGGAGGAGCCTGGTAGGCTGCAGTCTGTGGGGTCACTAAGAGTCGGACACGACTGAGCGACTTCACTTTCACTTTTCACTTTCATGCATTGGAGAAGGAAATGGCAACCCACTCCAGCGTTCTTGCCTGGAGAATCCCTGGGACGGGGGAGCCTGGTGGGCTGCCATCTATGGGGTCGCACAGAGTCGGACACGACTGAAGGGACTTAGTAGTAGTAGTAGTGGTTTTAATTAAGCCTCGTGGTATTGGAGCATGGCCTCTTCCTATCGCCGTGTGGTGTGACACGCGAATCACAACATTATGATTGGGGTGTGGGGGGTGTGTCTGCACTCCAGTCACAGCCTCTCCTCATCACTGTTGGAGCGCACGCTGCCAGCATGTCAGCTGCTTTATTTCCGCTCAGGTCATATTTCAGAAGGAAGGAATGAGAAATAACAGCCAAAGGGTTCCTTTTCCTTACCCTCAGGTTAGCATTCAGTACCCTTTCAGTTTTCTGGGGCAGATATTTCGCTGTGTGATTCCCAAATGACTCAGTGAAAATAGCTGGATATATCCAAAACACAAGAACCTTCTGGGGAAATCATCAGCTGGACTTAGAGACTTTTTAAAGGTTTCTGTGTCTCAGTGTTAGAGTTATCACTGTGGCCTTTTCAACTGTGGCTTCCCCTTTTCTTTTTTACATATAGCAAAGACCTTACTTTTAGATTAGTGATGTTTCTCAGTGAGCTGAGAATGTGACTGCAAAGATACATAAGACGGCAAGAAAAAGAAATGTAAGTTATGTTCTAATGCTGTTACAGACAAGTTCCTTCCCTTAAGCTACATGTGTTCAAACAATGTAAACACTGTGTTAAACAGGTTCATTTATGCTGGATAAAATTATATCCAGCATTTGAGCAACTCCAGGAAACAAATACTATAGAAGAATTTACTCATTAATCTATTCTAAACACCCTGAAGCAACAAAAAGTAAATTAAAACTTAATATCAGAATTGAAAAGGGCAGAGTGTCTTTATGCTTATACAGCGGTATAGAACCTGCTTCGAAAGATAAGTGGAGCATAATGAATGGATGATCAAATTAGAGCAAAAAAGATATCTCTTGACTATGGTGCTAATGTGTAAACCTGGAACCTTTTAGCGAACCAAAGTAACTTACATGAACCAAGGCTTTCCTGCTTAGAAGTCCTTCCACATGTCTGACACCAGTTCTGTTGCAAATGATTCAGAGCCCATCCTTCGTGTTTGTTTGTGGTTTACTCTCTGAGGCATGTAGGGCCAGATGTGTTCTTGGAGATGTCTGTTAAGTCATCATCAAGGTTCTTATCCAGTTGGCCTTGACATTCTCACTGGATAGCCCCCACCTCTACCCCACCAATGTTCATTTTCATTAAATCCTGCTTTTCCACTGTTACAAATATCTGTCCATCATGCTTTTGATGATGCACTTAATGCCTGGTTCCCCTGCTCGACTGTAAGCCCAGTGAGGGTGGGGACCAATGCCAGCTTTGCTCACGACTAAGTTCCCAGTGTTCAGCGGATGGCCAGGCACTTCCAATTGCATGAGAAATATTTATTAAATGAATGACTAAGTGATTGTCTGATGAGTTAATTAGTGGTATTACCTGCAAAATTCAGTGGGAAATTACTATGCTAAGAAGCATAGGTGTTTTTTTTTTTTTTTCCAACCTCCACTGATGGGTACATGGAGAGATGAAGAGATTCATTCATTTGTTCATCCATTCTTTCTATAAAGATTTATTGAGTTCTTCCCATGTGTTGGGCCCTGAAGATGCAGTGGGAACAATATTGATGAGGCCCTTGCCTTAATGTCTGTAATGTATTTGGAAATAAATGGAGAGACTCTGAAGGTGGGGAACTCAGACCTTAAATAGTTAGCATCATATGCACTTTGTCTGGAGGCACAGGATGACAAAACGGAAATCCTAAATTAGCTTCCTGCTCCTCTAATGGTACTGTTACCACTGCTATTTTTCTCCTCTGGATAGGATTAGTGGCCAGTAGAAAGATACCTGAGTGGAAAGACCTGCAGTCACCCTCCCACCTCCCTCATGGGCTCAAAAGCCTTGTCTGACCGTGCATTGGCATCTTCATGGAGGCAGAGATCAGGGCTTGTAAATAGGAGGGTCATTCTAAGAATTTCACCAAGGCATGGATCAAAGAGCATGTCATGCGTGCTTGCTAAGTCGCTTCAGTTGTGTCCGACTCTTTGCAGCCCTTTGGGCTGTAGCCCGCCAGGCTTCTCTGTCCATGGGATTCTCCAGGCAAGAATACCAGAGTGGGTTGCCATGCCCACCTCCAGGGGGTCTTCCCCATCCAGGGATAGAACCCGCATCTCTTATGTCTCCTGCGCTGGCAGGCGAGTTGTTTTACTATGAGCGCCACCTGGGGAGCCCAAAGAGCATATCATTGGACCATAAAGAGTATTAGGAAACCAGTAATTTCATGCAATAAGAAAGTCAGATAGTACTATGATGATATGCAGCAACTTTCTAATTAAAACAAATGATAAAACCAAAGCATATCCTCAGGGGCAAGCCATTGCTCTTGTTTAGATTTTTCTTTTATTTTAGTCTTCAGCCAACATAAATTTTATTGATTTTTAATTAAATGGGAAAAAAAGGCTTGAACATAGTCTCATTGTGAAACACATAAACATTTACAAGGGCACTTTCTCTAGCGCTTGCTTGAATCTTTTCTTTCCCTCCTAGTTAGCTCATTTTCTCCTGGCATTTTGTCTTTCTTTTTAAATTGCATTTACCCAAGACCATGACATTCAATGAAATATTCACATACTGAATTGCATATCCAGATGTATAAATATTAAAAATGTATCTCAGTGGTATAACAGATATTGGGATGGCTGAGAGATTGTTCTCTTGCCTCAGAATCTGATTTTAGTATTTGTTCTTGGTTTTAGGAATAGGCTGGATGTTCTTTCTTTACCAGTATTAGTTATAAGTGACCTAAAGATGGGGCTTCCCAGGTGGCTCACTGATAAAGAATCTACCTGCCAATGCAGGAGATGCAGGTTCAATCCCTGAATCAGAAAGATCCCCTGGAGAGGGGCATGGCAACCCACTCTGGTATTCTTGCCTAGAAAATCCCATAGACAGAGGAGCCTGGCAAGCTATAGTCCATAGGGTCACGAAGAGTCAGATATCGCTGAGCAACTGAGCATACATCCATGCCTTCTGAGTCTCTCCACTTATTTCCAGTCTTACTATTACTGCACAGATCAGTAGCTTCCTGGACGAGTGCTGGATAATGAGAGAAACATAAAACAATACCAGCACGCCTGTTCATCTTCCAGATTTAAGGCCTTGAAAGTGATCTGAAGAGGCATGAAAGCAAAACCTTATTCTTCTTAGAGAAATCTTTATTTTTATAACCTTTTCATGATGTTGACTACTAAATATATTCTACTAATAATACAGTAAATCAGAGACTCATAGCTATTGAGCTAAATGAGATGATATGAGCTATAGCTCCCTAGTGCTGTCTAATCTAATGCCCCTTTATACAGATGTGACAGACTAGTAGAGTGGTTTATTTATTCTTTCTGTCAGTGTTTCGTAAGCACTATCTGTGTGCCTTGTTCCAGCGATAAAACTGTGAAACAAGCAGACATGGGTCTTGTCCTCCTGGCAGCCTACAACCTATATGAGATTCAGTTAAGTAAAGCCATCTAACAAGATAGGCACTCATCTCACACGCTAGTAAAGTAATGCTCAAAATTCTCCAAGCCAGGCTTCAGCAGTACGTGAACCGTGAACTTCCTGATGTTCAAGCTGGTTTTAGAAAAGGCAGAGGAACCAGAGATCAAATTGCCAACATCTGCTGGATCATCAAAAAAACAAGAGAGTTCCAGAAAAACATCTATTTCTGCTTTATTGACTATGACAAAGCCTTTGACTGTGTAGATCACAATAAACTGTGGGAAATCCTGAAAGAGATGGGAATACCAGACCACCTGACCGCCTCTTGAGAAATTTGTATGCAGGTCAGGAAGCAACAGTTAGAACTGGACATGGGACAACAGACTGGTTCCAAATAGGAAAAGGGGTACGTCAAGGCAGTATATTGTCACCCTGTTTATTTAACTTATATGCAGAGTACATCATGAGAAACGCTGGACTGGAAGAAACACAAACTGAAATCAAGATTGCCAGGAGAAATACCAATAACCTCAGATGTGCAGATGACACCACCCTTATGGCAGAAGGTGAAGAGGAACTAAAAAGCCTCTTGATGAAAGTGAAAGAGGAGAGTGAAAAAGTTGGCTTAAAGCTCAACATTCAGAAAACAAAGATCATGGCATCCGGTCCCATCATTTCATGGGAAATAGATGGGAAAACAGTGGAAACGGTGTCAGACTTTATTTTTCTGGGCTCCAAAATCACTGCAGATGGTGACTGCAGCCTTGAAATTAAAAGACGCTTACTCCTTGGAAGGAAAGTTATGAGCAACCTAGATAGCATATTCAAAAGCAGAGACATTACTTTGCCAACCTAGTCAAGGCTATGGTTTTTCCTGTGGTCATGTATGGATGTGAGAGTTGGACTGTGAAGAAGGCTGAGCGCCAAAGAATTGATGCTTTTGAACTGTGGTGTTGGAGAAGACTCTTGAGAGTCCCTTGGACTGCAAGGAGATCCAACCAGTCCATTCTGAAGGAGATCAGCCCTGGGATTTCTTTGGAAGGAATGATTCTAAAGCTGAAACTCCAGTACTTTGGCCACCTCATGCGAAGAGTTGAGTCATTGGAAAAGACTGATGCTGGGAGGGATTGGGGGCAAGAGGAGAAGGGGACGACAGAGGATGAGATGGCTGGATGGCATCAGTGACTCAATGGACGTGAGTCTGAGTGAACTCCGGGAGTTAGTGCTGGACAGGGAGGCCTGGCGTGCTGTGATTCATGGGGTCGCAAAGAGTCGGACACGACTGAGCGACTGATCTGATCTGATCTGATCTGATGATGAGGGAAGTGAAGAACCTCTGTGACAGAAGAAATCAGGGGTAAATGGGATGTGAGATTTGAGCAGGGAATGCAGTCCAGGCAGAAAGAACAACAGCACATTTGATTAACTGAGAGTGTTATACTCTGTAGCCTGTCTAGGCGTGAAGCATGGAGGAAGATGGCAGAAGATGGGACCAGAGAAAAAGTCAGGGGTTTGGCCATAAAGGATCTCTGAGCAGAGGAGTGTCAGGGTCACAGCTGCATTTCAGAAAGTGGCCCCTGTGGGCAGTTTGGGAGAGGGTTTGGGGAAGGAAGGCTGGAAACTAGGAGACTGGGGAGGATGTAGTGACAGGTGCTGGTGGCACGAACTAGAAAGTGGTATGTAGTTACTGGAAAGTGGACAGAGTAGTGGATCCCTGGAATTTGATAGTCAGACACAGTATATGCTGGAATCTTCTGTGTTCCTGATCTCTTAAATTGTATCCAGCAACTTACTGATACACATTTGCATTGGGCATTGGGACCAATTCGGCATGCCTACCAAGCACCCTCAGAATACCTGGGCATTTGTGAACACCCAGTTCCCTTGCTCACAATATGGCATTCTATAAATATGCTTGAATTTGGATGCACTCACAGCCAAAATGCGCTCTGCCTAAATATTTGCAGTAACAAGTTCATTATTTCTTAAGGCAATCTGGTCCAGAATTGAGATTCTAAATCTGCACGCTTCTGAATCACACTGAAAAAACTTCTACTCCCTCAGCCATCTCCTAGCTCTTCTTAGACATCTTTGCTTCTTCCTCTTATATCTTCCCGGATGTAGAGACATTTCATTATTTGGCCTGGCCTTCCAGATTCCTTTCTGTCCTGATCATCTCCCCCAGCCCACGGACTTGGTTTGTTAGGATCCTAGATGACAGCTGGCCAGTGAATCGGCCTTTGAGAATGTGTAACTCACCCTTAGACTTTTGAGCACCTGTGTTATAGTCTGAGGTTAACTGCTAACTCAGCTCTTTTGTCTGTTAAATGAAACTAACAGGGAGTATGGCTCCCATCACAAACCAGGTTTTAACTAACATACCATGATTGAACTAGTAAGTTAGTAAAAATAAACTCATAGAAATGTAAATTACAATTGAAATTATGTTTAGACTGGGGACAGGAAAGATATTAAAGGTGATGGCCCAAGCAAATTTCTTTATCTGGTATTGTGTTTATCTCAGTTTAATGAACATTGCTTTCACTATGAAGTATTTCCTTTTTAAGATATTCATATTTGGACAGCATGCTACAGAGCAGACATTTCTATATGTGAAAACTGGATGACAGATTCAAAAAACCGTAGGTCATCCCAGGTCCTTCTTAATAGAAAGTTCCACAGTGGATGCCGGTTCTGTCATCAGCATTCTCCACGCCAGTGAAGCCATCCCTTTATTTACCTGCCTAGAAGCTTCAGATTGCTTCTTTGCTTTGTCTTTCTTTTAGAAATTCTGAGAAAATCCCTGCCACTCAATTCCTTTGTTGGAAAATGCAAATTCAGTACAGTGTGTAAAGGCTACATTAAGGGTGCACCGTACCCGAAGCGAAATCACTGAGTTATCTGTCCTGACTGTCAAGGACACCAACAAGCAGAGGGTCTCAGGTCCCTGCCAAATGGTGGGAAGAGATGTTGGTGCGAGCAAACACCTCAACAAAGGTCGTGGTGTTTGGACCGCCTTCTCTTAGAATATGTGCACTTTCTTCAGTATGCAATTTAAATGCGATCTTAAAACCTTTACATTTATACTATTGTTAGTTCTTGGCTATAAAGCAGGGGAACAATAGTATGGATTATAAAAGCTTGGTGGTTTTTTACTTTGAAATGGAGAAGATGTTGAGGTTGTGACTTTACCCTCTTAGTTTAGTTCAGTCACTCAGTCGTGTCCAACTCTTTGTGACACCATGAACTGCCGCACACCAGGCCTCCTTGTCCATTACCAACTCCCGGAGTTTACCCAAACTCATGTCCATTGAATTGGTGATACCATCCAACCATCTCTTCCTCTGTCGTCTCCTTATCCTCCCACCCTCAATCTTTCCCAGCATCAGGGTCTGTTCAAATGAGTCAGCTCTTCGCATCAGGTGGCCAAAGTATTGGAGTTTCAGCTTCAACATCAGTCCTTCCAGTGAACACCCAGGACTGATCTCATTTAGGATGGACTGGTTGGAGCACTCAGCTTTCATTACAGTCCAACTCTCACATCCATACATGATTACTGGAAAAACCATAGCCTTGACTAGACGGACCTTTGTTGGCAAAGTAATGTCTCTGCTTTTTAGCATGCTGTCTAACTTAGTCATAACTTTCCTTCCAAGGAGTAAGCGTCTTTTAATTTCATGGCTGCAATCATCATCTGCAGTGATTTTGAATCCCAGAAAAATAAAGTCTGACACTGTTCCCACTGTTTCCCCATCTATTTGCCATGAAGTGATGGGACCAGATGCCATGATCTTCGTTTTCTGAATGTTGAGTTTTAAGCCAACTTTTTCACTCTCGTCTTTCACTTTCATCAAGAGGCTCTTTAGTTCTTCTTCACTTTCTGCCATAAGGGTGGTGTCATCTGCACATCTGAGGTTATTGATATTTCTCCTGGCAATCTTGATTCCAGCTTGTGCTTCTTCCAGCGCAGCATTTCTCATGATGTACTCTGCATATAAGTTAAATAAGCAGGGTGACAATATACAGCCTTGACGTACCCCTTTTCCTATTTGGAACCAGTCTGTTGTTTCAACAGTTCTAACTGTTGCTTCCTGACCTGCATACAGGTTTCTTAAGAGGCAGGTCAGGTGATCTGGTATTCCCATCTCTTTCAGAATTTCCCACAGTTTATTGTGATCCACACAGTCAAAGGCTTTGGCATAGTCAATAAAGCAGAAATAGATGTTTTTCTGGAACTCTTTTGCTTTTTCAATGATCCAGCGGATGTTGGCAATTTGATCTCTGGTTCCTCTGCCTTTTCTAAAACCAGCTTGAACATCTGGAAATTCACGGTTCACATATTGCTGAAGCCTGGCTTGGAGAATTTTGAGCATTACTTTACTAGCTTGTGAGATGAGTGCAATTGTGTGGTAGTTTGAGCATTCTTTGGCATTTCCTTACTTTGAGATTGAGATGAAAACTGACCTTTTCCAGTCCTGTAGCCACTGCTGAGTTTTCCAAATTTGCTGACATATTGAGTGCAGCACATTCACAGCATCATCTTTTAGGATTTGAAATAGCTCAACTGGAATTCCATCACTTCCACTAGCTTTGTTCGTAGTGATGCTTCCTGAGGCCCACTTGACTTCACATTCCAGGATGTCTTGCTCTAGGTGAGTGATCACATCATCATGATTATCTGGGTCATGAAGATCTCTTTTGTATAGTTCTTCTGTGTATTCTTGCCTCTTAGTGTGATCCTAAAAGGACTTGACTTCAGTGTCATCCTGTGGTTGTTACTGAGTCGTGTTCCTTCACTGATGTGTCTCAATTTCATCATCTGTAAAATGAGAACAGTAGTAATGAGGTAATAACAGTGGTAATGGTAATGGTAATATAACCATTGGTAATGGTAATAATACCTACCTCATATCTTTTTGTGAGGAGTCAATGAAACAGCATGTCATTTGTCTAGCTATTTGCATCTCCTGTTTTAAAGCCATAGGATAATCTAAAAATCAGTTTGCATTCCCAGAACTTAGCACTGGGAAGTCAGCATGTCTGAAATCAAGAGTCCTGGACTAGTTGGGAGTCACAGTTTAGTTCTGGGACCAGTATTGGCCTGCTCTGTGGCCTTGGACAGGTCTTTTTTTTTTTTTTTGGTGGTGGGGGCATGCCACCTGTCGTATGGGATCTTAGTTACCCAACCAGGGATCAAGCCTGAGCCCCCTGCAGTGAAAATTCCCGAGTCTTAACCACTGAACCACCAGGGAAGTCCCTGGGCAAGTCATTTTTATAGTCATCTTAAAATGGAGCTTATCACAGCTACTGTCCACCTCACATGTTTGATTAATTCATTCATGTTACAGATATTTAGTAAATGCCTACTGTGGGCCAGGCACTGTGAATGAAGTAGCAGATTCGATGAACAAGATAAAGTGCTCCCTATTTACAATAGCTGGGACATGGACACAGCCTAGGTGTCCATCAGCAGATGGAGAAGGAAGTTGTGGTACATATACACAATGGAATATTACTCAGCCATAAAAAGGAATGCATTTGAGTCAGTTCTAGTGAGGTGGATGAACCTAGAGCCTGTTAGACAAAGTGCGGTTCGTCAGAAAGAGAAAAACAAATACGTATATTGATGCATATATGTGGAATCTAGAAAAATGGTAAGGATGAACCTATGTGCAGGGCAGGAATAGAGATGCAGACATGGAAAACAGACGTGTGGATACAGCGCGGGGAGGAGAGGCTGGGATGAACTGAGAGAGCAGCGTTGAAACACATACATTACCATATGTAAAGCAGATAGCTAGTGGGAATTTGCTGTATGACACAAGGAGCTCAAACCCAGTGCCCTGTGACTACCTGGAGGGGTGGGATGGGGAGAGGTGGGAGGGAGGTTCAAGAAGGAGGGGACATATGTATACTTAAGGGTGATTCACATTGTGGTATGGCAGAAATTTTTTAAAATTAATGAAAAAAATTTTTAGGAACATAAAGTGCTCCCTTTATGATTCATACATCCTCCTGGGGAAAAGAGGAAAAAACAGAAAAGAGAAGGAGTAACAGGGTAATTGGGGTGTGGTGAGCTGGTTGCATGCATGTGTGTGCTCAGTCGTGTCTGACTCTTTGAGACTCATGGACTGTAGCCCTCCAGGCTCCTCTCTGTTCATAGAATTCTCCACGCAAGAATACTAGAGCCGGTTGCCATTTTCCATTTTCTTCTTCAGGGGATCTTCCTAACCCAGAGATCAAACCTGGGTCTCCTGCATTGTAGGTGGGTTCTTTATCATCTGAGCCACCAAGGAAGCTGTGGGGATGTTATTTCAGACAGTGGGCAGAAAAGCCCTCTCTGGTTGAGCTGAGAATGCCATACTGAGAATTCCATACAGTGTTGGAATCATGGAGTCCATCAGGAAATTCATATAGATTGATGAGTGTGGCAGGAATGAGGAACGAGCAGTCTCCACCCTCCAGCAGTGGAGGAGATGGGGTCCTGAACAAGGGGGCGGGGGAGGAGTTGGCGGCAGGCATTGAGACTACAGGTGGATAAAGAAGAGGTGCATAACCCAGCCACAGAGGGTCCAGAAAGGCCTTTTGAGAGTGACACTTAAACTGAGTCCTGAAGACAAGTGGGCTAACCAGATAGAGGAATGGGGTAGGGAGCATTCTAGAAAATAGCCATAGACCAGGGAGAGTATGAAAACATTTGGGTGAAAAGAATATGGGTAATAAATATTGTTTTATTTCTTAAAGTTTGATGATACGATATCAGAGGTCATGACTCAGAAGGTGGTCAGGAACAGTAAGTGAAAACTTAGTGTTGATAATCCAACACTAAATTTTGGGGGGCTCTAAAATCACTGCAGACAGTGACTGCAGCCATGAAATTAAAAGACTCTTACTCCTTGGAAGGAAAGTTATGACCAACCTAAACAGCATATTAAAAAGCAGAGACATTACTTTGCCAACAAAGGTCCGTCTAGTCAAGGCTATGGTTTTCCCAGTAGTCACATATGGATATGAGAGTTGGACTATAAAGAAAGCTGAGCGCCGAGGAATTGATGCTTTTGAACTGTGGTGTTGGAGAAGACTCTTGAGAGTCCCTTGGACTGCAAGGAGATCCAACCAGTCCATCCTAAAGGAGATCAGTCCTGGGTGCTCATTGGAAGGACTGATGTTGAAGCTGCAACTCCAATAATTTGGCCATCTGATGCGAAGAACTGACTCATCTGAAAAGACCCTGATGCTGGGGAAAGATTGAGGGCAGGAGAAGAAGCGGATGATAGAGGATGAGATGGTTGGATGGCATCACCGACTCAATGGACATGAGTTTGAGTAAACTCCGGGAGCTGGTGATGGACAGGGAGGCCTGGCATGCTGCAGTCCATGGGGTCACAAAGAGATACAACTGAGTGACTGATCTGAACTGAATCCAAAGTTTGTATAACCCCTATACAGCATAGCAAGTGAACATGTCTAGCACTGCCAAACATCAGGGTTTTCATGGTTACGTTACTTTATGATTTGTGGATCCATTTTTTAAAACATACTTTATGCCAAAACCTTTTCCATTTTGAATTTCAAATTAATAGAAAGAGAAACTTTCTGTTTTCAGGGCCTGTCACACCACCAGACTGCCTTACTTTGGAGAAGGAGATCGGGTTGATTATCATTTTACCTCTCAAGAAGTTTTTGATGAAATGCAAAACATGGTAAGAATGCTCTTTATGTGCACAAGAAATACATGTTCTCTGGTAGAAGTATTAGGAAATCATGATAAGAAAGAGAACAATTACTTGGGTGTATTCTCATTGAGTTGTGTTTTTAATACCTTTGATATATCATCGTCCACACACGGCTTTATGATCTTGGAGAAAATACTGTAAATCTCCAATGAAACTGAATAAAGAGATGTTTTAAGAAAATGGAAGAAAGAGCACCGTGGAAAGTTCTTGAGATCTGTGTTTGTCAGGTGCTGCTATTTATGGTCAGATTTTACTCAAGATAAACAACTCGCACAGAACTGATGTTACGCAGCTAACTTATGAATTGAGCACTTCCAGGGAGTTGGCATGTTCTGTCCACAGACCACTCCCTGTGTTTGCTATCTTTGGTGCTTTCTAATTGTTGTGACCCTACGCACCACTTTCAGCCAGTTGGTCTGCCCTGGACACGTACGTACACAGCCTTACTCTTCCCCTGAAACATCGCTGTGTGAGGAGTCCTCAGTCCCAGAGAGCCGGCAGGCAGGTCACTAACGCAGTTGGAAGCCCTCGACATTAGATCAGAGAAGATTCCTCATTTCCTTGAGGTCTGTGGCTTTCCTGGGTGAGGGTCACTACCCTGCTCTGGTCCCTTTCATAGGAGCTCTGGACAGTTTTATTCAATTTAAGGCTTTACCCCCTGAAACCCTGATCATCTGGTCATCGGTAGTAATTCACAACAACCTGGTGTCTGAGTTCATTTCCTTAAAAATAATTTATTTGCTCTTTCTTGGCCCTTCACATCAAAGGGAATCCTCACAACCCTAGTGTGTTTCATCTGTCAAAGGTATATTGCTAATGTCCATACATTATCCACCCATGACTTTAGTTAAAGAGTATCTCATATCTTCATCACTACTGATAAATCTGTAAGCCTTTTTATTCTCTTTTCAGGCATGGGCCTTAATTTTGTTTATCTTATCTTCACTTCTTTCTATCACTAAATTAATCGTACACCACTTTTTTTTCCCCCCTGAAGCCTGGTGAAGGACAGGATTAAGGATTAATCTCTGTTTCTGCTTTTGAAAGATTACCATCCAACCAGTGATGCTCTTACTGCTGCAGGCTTCCTCCTCTCTGCCCCCTGCTCCTTCATCTGTCCTTTCTCTGCCCCATCCTCGGATAACAGACCTGGCTTCCACCTCAGTGCAGGCAACTGTGGGGCATGTAGGCATAGGCTCTGCAGTTGCTATGAGTTTAATTGTGAATGACCAGCTTTCCACATGGTACATATTTTCTCTTGCTTTCACAGAGAAGCCGAGTGAGAAAGCCCTATAAGTCCCTCGGCCATTTTCCCTCTAATCTTGTCAGAAGAACATCTTGGAACTTCTTTATGATTTTCTCTCCTAGGGCTATATTTTAGAAGTTTGGTTTAATGTACCAAGGGTACTCTGAGACTTTCTATTTCTAAAAGCCATAATAGAAATCTGAAGAGTTATCTTGATATTAGTAAGAAGCATTCTCTTAGGACTCTTTGGGTTGAAAGACAACTAGTTCCCCACACTGCTGTTAATTTCTCGTGGTAGAGTCTGGGGCATTTTTTCTTGATTTAGTTCCACTGCTCTCAGTGCCCCATGGGCTCCCCTGATGTTTCAGACCTTATCTTGTCTGTAATCAAGTAAGTCCAACAGTCCCTAGTCTAAGAAATCACCATACGTCTGAACTGTATTTAGTCTTCTATTTACTCTCACTATGAAAGTTCTTGTGTACTGGAAAAGCACTCACTTTTACTGCCTCTGCTAACATGCATGACTTCACTGTGGTATCAGCATCTTTAACTTGAATTTTGTAGTTAAGATCTTTTCTTTAAAGGGAGCTTGAGGCTGTTTCGTGAAGAGAGACAAACCTAGAGAGGAGAAACTCACGACACCTTGTCAGCTGCATCAGTCACACCCACACACTCAGCCTCTGCACACAGAACCCCTCTACGGAACACTCCCCAGCCAGCCTGTCTCCTTCCAAGTCACAGTCCCGCTTAAGAGAAGCCCTGGCACACCCCAGCCCTGCACACCTGCTGTGGACAGTCACACTTCCCCACTCTGATGGGTACACGTAGACGAGCACACACTTCAATATACATTCCACACCCCCCAAAACACAGATCATCTCTCCATGTGCCCACAGACACATGAACCCTTAAGGCCATATACACAGTCACTCACCTGCTTAGCCTCTTCTTCCCTGGTGGAAATAAGACCGCAGATCTGGAGGTGTCTGAGATAAGATTATTGCTATGTATGAAGAAATCCACAGGCCGGAAGCCATGACAGGAGTATACCTCTCCAGAAGCTGGGGGACCACTCATCTCAATTCTTAACAAATCAGTTGAACAAGGCTTGTTTTATGTACACAAGTACAGTGCAAGATGTCTCCCAACCCTCCCTTCTTCCAAAAAATGGTTTTTGGGTCCACTTGTGTGCCCTTGTACACACAAGTAAGCAAACTCATAGTCTACATCTGGAAAGTGATTCAAATATACATTGTAAAAAACAGGGTGAGTCACAGTAAACAAGATGAAATAAGTCATACCTGACAAGAGATTCAGATATCTGTTTATCTGTATATAAATATAATATAGATATTAAAAGGAAAGGAGTCATAGTGTTTGTTGCAGAGAATACAGTATGACATTGAGTGGGTAAAGTATTAAGGATATTTATTGTTGAGTCTTTAACTTTTAGAATATATAACATAAATTTCATTTGATTATGGGAGGGTATGGATTTTTCTCATTGCCCACACCAGACACATGCCCCAGAGAACCCATCCCACCTGAGGGACACCCTATGTTTCATGGCCTTCCAACACCGCCCCCTGACAGGTAGCCCACCCCCCATCCCCATGGATCTCCAGAACCTCCAGGCCAGGAGGCACAGGGTAGCATCAGAGACCCCCAAACTGCTACTGTTTGTAACGACAGTGCTGGCTGTTGCAGGGCTTCGGAGGATGGGGCTTAGCCTGAGGAGTTTTCACTTCATTATTTATTTCAAAATCATGTATCGGAAGAGACCTGGTGGCCAAGGATGTCCACATTTTTCTTCCTTCTGTTGTCATCAGCATCCACCTTGTAATTTAGTAAATATCATATCATCAAAGGAAAAGTCAAGACAATTTTGAGAGATGTTTCTAGTTCTTTTTTTCTTTCTTTCTTTTTTACACATGACTACAGTTTCAGGAGGAGCTTCCGGAATATAATGAGAAGGCAGTATTTATACCTCAAATGTCTAGAGGGCACCCAGCGAGGCTGCTGAATACATTTGGGGCAGTTCCAATAAAAAGCTGTGTTTATGAGGAAAAGCAGGAGGGGTCTGTATTTTACAGCTTATCTCAGAATGCAAAAGTTGAGAATGTGGCTGTAACTCACAGCCTTCAGGCTTATCTGGGAGTGCAAGGCCTTTGGGAATGAAAGCTTTTGGGGGAGAGCTGGTGTGCTGGGAGACCCAAAACGGCTGAGGCACAAAGTAACTATTAGTTTTGCTTTCTCCTTAATGAAGGTTTATAGCACACATTTGGCAGGAAGTGGGTCAGTGGACAAAATGATCTGTTTACCGTAAGCTTCATTGCCTTCACTCTGCTCTAGATTATCTCCAAAAGCCTTTTTTTTTTTTTGCCAGCCAGGAATTCTGAATGAACTTCTCCATCACAGTTTGATATTAAGTTTCTTAAACCCATTGTCATCCTTATATAATCGCTAATATTTATAAGTTTTATGGAGTCATATAGAAAGAAGATATCAAGTCATTTAATTTATATTAAATTCCATGATGGCAGCTGTTATTGGAAAGTCTTTTTACTTCTTCCCTTGCAGGGGAAATTCATTCTAACCTATAATTACGGTAATCACAAGTACGGATTAAGTAGGGACACCATAGAAGGTATCGCAAGAGATGGTTTAGCAAGCTGTGTTCATATGGAAATAGAAGTAAGTACTTTCCATTCAGTCAGTTTCTTTTTAGTGTGTAAAACTGTGTGTATATTTGGGACTGGGGAGGAGACTATGGTGTGCAGGCAGCACACTTCTAGGCCCGAAAGGAATGCATACGAAAGGTGAGATTTGGGGGCATCCCTGGTGGTCCAGTGTTTGAGACTCCATGCTCCCACTGCAGGAGGCTTGGATCCGATCCCTGCTCAGGGAGCTAAAATTCTACATGCCACATAGTGTGGCCAAAAAGTTAAAAAGTAATAATAATGTGAAATTTTTAATTAGCTTTACTTCACTTCAGTCGCTCAGTTGTGTCCAACTCTTTGCGACCCCATGAATCACAGCACACCAGGCCTCCTGTCCATTACCAACTCCCGGAGTTTACCCAAACTCATGTCCATCGAGTCAGTGATGCCATCCAGCCATCTCATCCTTTGTCGTCCCCTTCTCCTCCTGCCCTCAATCTTTCCCAGCATCAGAGTCTTTTCAAATGAGTTAGCTCTTCACATCAGGTGGCCAAAGTATTGGAGTTGCAGCTTCAAAATCAGTTGTACCAGTAAACACCCAGGACTGATCTCCTTTAGAATGGACTGGATGGATCTCCTTGCAGTCCAAGGGACTCTCAAGAGTCTTCTCCAACACCACAGTTCAAAAGCATCAATTCTTCGGTGCTCAGCTTTCTTTATAGTCCAACTCTCACATCCATACATGACCACTGGAAAAACCATAGCCTTGACCAGATGGACTTTTGTGGACAAAGTAATGTCTCTGCTTTTTAATATGCTGTCTAGGTTAGTCATAACTTTCCTTCCAAGGAGTAAGCATCTTTTAATTTCATGGCTGCAATCACCATCTGCAGTGATTTTGGAGCCCAGAAAAATAAAGTCAGCCACCATGTCCACTGTTTCCCCATCTATTTGCTGTGAAGTGATGGGACCGGATGCCATGATCTTAGTTTTCTGAATGTTGAGTTTTAAGCCAACTTTTTCACTTTCATGGAGAGGCTTTTTAGTTCCTCTTCACTTTCTGCCATAAGGGTGGTGTCATCTGCATATCTGAGGTTATTGATATTTCTCCCGGCAATCTTGATTCCAGCTTGTGCTTCCTCCAGCCCAGAGTTTCTCATGATGTACTCTGCATATAAGTTAAATAAGCAGGGTGACAATATACTGCCTTGACGTACTCCTTTTCCTATTTGGAACCAGTCTGTTGTTCCATGTCCAGTTCTAACTGTTGCTTCCTGACCTGCATATAGGTTTCTCAAGAGGCAGGTCAGGTAGTCTGGTATTCTCATCTCTTTCAGAATTTTCCACAGTTTATTGTGATCCATACAGTCAAAGGCTTTGGCATAGTCAATAAAGCAGAAATAGATATTTTTCTGGAACTCTCTTGCTTTTTTGACAATCCGGCAGATGTATGCATTTGTTTTTAAAAAATATGTAGTTATATTAAATATTTGAGATCTTCAAATACAGTTGATTTTTTTTTTCCAAGTTACCTTCTGACAGTGTAACATTTTTTTAGTCAGAAAGAAAAAAAATGATAAAAAGGATCCCATTACACCAAACACACAGAAAACAAAATCTAGGGGTCAGGTATTCCGTTACTATTGATTACCCCTCCCTTAAATTTTTTCCTCTCTGACTTTGAAGAGCAGGAGACTGTGATTCCTTTTTGGTCTTTTGTGTTGGTCTAGTCCCCACAAGGGCTTCCCTGGTGGCTCAGACAATAAAGGAATCCACCTGCAATGCAGGAGACCTGGGTTTAATCCCTGGGTCTGGAAGATCCCCTGGAGAAGGGAATGACAACCTGGTCCCATATTCCTCGAGAATCCTTTGGACAAAGGAGCCTGGTGGGCTACCATCCAGGAGATAAGTGTTGCCTCGCTTCAGTGAGACTGGTCAAGTTTCTTCCACCTCAGTAATTTTCCTAACTTTAAAACCCTACAGTTCTTATCTTCCTGCAGTTGATTGGTTGTTCATCCTTAAGGTTGACTTTGTTTCTATGCTAATTAGCCAGAGCAACAACAACAAAGACCTTTCCCAGAAAATGACTTCCTTGAACAAGGCAGGCACAAAAAGTATGCGTCTTTGAGTGCAGACACAGCTCCAGTGTCCACCTTTTTCCAGCTCAGTGGTTCTGAGTTCTGGCTCCCGTTTTACTTTCTTCCTCCCTGAGAGCTTCTTCCTACTCATTTCCAGGAGGTTGAGTCTATAAACCAGGCTTTATTCCTGGTTCTTCCTAGCTAAATCCTTCTTCCAAACTCTCCTTGTCATTGACGCTTTTAGACATTGTTTTTTTTTTTTTTTTAAAGAGTCTCTATTTCTTCCCCTTGAATTTTTAAAAACAAAGATTTTGAACACTGAGTTAAACTACTAATGGTTGGATTGAGATGGAAGGAACTTCAGAGTCCATTTGAAAGAACTTCCATTTCACAGAGGAGTTGGCACAGAGTCACGGTGGCCGGCGAGCTGCAGTCCTGACCCAGGCCCCTGGTTCCTCAGAGCGCTGCTACCTACCGCCGCTTCCCTGCTTCGTGTGGGCTCCTGGTTATCAGGGTATCAGGAGCCTGGCCTTCCCGTGCTCTGGGTACAGCCCGTGAGATGGAATAGGAACCAGCCAACCACCAGGCTGCTGGTTTAGGAACAGGAAGGCACCAAGTTGGTGACAAAGGGGAAACAGAGGAGCCTTTCTCTCTGGTAAGATCTCTGTCTCCTGCGGCTGCAAGGATGCCTTTTGAAAAGTAGAATTGAAACTGCTTTTCAGTTATAAATATGCAGTATTCTGTGAGCATACCTATTTGTCTCTAGCAATTTTCTTTTTTAACAGTAATGTTCCTTAGAACTGTTAAAGGATAACCAGGTAGGATGAATTCTTATTTTTCTAATGATAATGTAATATTTGATACACAAACAGAAGTAATCCAATCCTGAGGAAAATAATAGCTAATTATACAGAGTAAACAAATTCTTCAGTACAGCACTACTTATTAAGCCTATGTTGTCACATATTTCCTAAATGATTTCTAAATTGTATCTGTGTTTCTAATTTATTATCTTTTATTTAAATACATAGGGTGTAAGAAGTTTAAAACATTGCTATTTTGAGCCTCGATATATCCTAGTGGTACCCATGGACAAGCAAAAATATGAGGGCTACTTGAGGAGAAAAGGATTATTCAGTCGTGTAGAGATTGAATTTGCTGTCTCCAGAGTGGACCTTTATATTAAAATTAACCAGAAATATCCAGGATACTTTGATGCAGTAATCAATGCAGGTAAGTAACTTTCAGCAAAGTTTTATTTTTGAAGTATAAGATCACTGGGGAAAAACCGACTCCAAAGTACATTCTTGTTGTTGACTGAAGGCAGTTTCTTACGGTTGTAGGACTGCGGTTCCTGATTGCTGGCTGGCTGTCTGACAAGGGTGACCCTCAGTTTTTAGAGACTGTGCTCAGGTTATGTGCATGTGGCCCCTCCACTTTCAGGGCAGCAACAGCCCATTAAGTTCCTCCTCCTGCTTCGAGTGTCCTCATACTTCTCCAGACAGAAAACCTCCTTTTATGGGGAATCATACGATTAGATTAGGCCCACCTGGATAATCTCCTTTTTGATTAGCCCAAACTCATAAATAACCCTAATTATTTATTAGGATAATAAATTATTTATTAGGATATTTATTATTAGGACAGTAAATTATTTATTAGGATCTTAATAAAATAACCCTAATTACATTTGCAAAAGTCCCTTATGCCATATAACCTAACATAACCACGGGAGTCATAGCTCATCAGATTCACAGGTTCTGCCCACACTCAAGGTGTGTGTGTGTAATTAAGCAAGGGTGAAGTGTCACTGGGTCTTAGAATTCTGCCTACCACGATATTCATGCAGTTAGATCTAGCTAAAAAATTATTGCCACAGATTGGCTGTTTTTACATACGTCTGTTGCTAAAGTAAATTCTCTCCTCTGCTGTAGATGATCTGGATGTTGCCTACCAAAAGCTGAGTCAGCTCATTAGAGAATACCTTGGATTTTCTGAGGTAACTGCCAAGAGTTTGGCTCCAACCACAGGTACGGTCCTGTCCCTTTTGTGCCAAAACTTATTTTGCGTTGAAAGGAAAACAAATCTATCGGTTGTTATTTGAGGACTCATCAACCAGGCTAATGCTAGTTTCTTTTTTTTTTTTAAGAAACAAATTTATTTGCATATTTGGCTGTTCCAGATCTTAGTTGTGGCACACAGGATTTTTAGTTGTGGCATGCAAACTCTTGGTTGTCACACATGGGATCTGGTTTGCCGACCAGTGATCAAGCCTGGGCCCCCTGCAGTGGAGCACAGAGTCTTAGACACTGGACCACCAGGGAAGTCCTCTAAAGCTGGTTCTTACTCTTTAATCCCTGTCCTTCCTCTGGGGTTACTGTCCCCACAAACAAATTGTGTGAAACAGCCCCTCTGGATGTGTCCCTCTGTTTGTCAAGGTGACCATAATGGATCGCAGAGGACTGTCCTTTAAGGATGTGCTGGGCAGTACCTTGCAGGCTGGTACTAGTTAGATATAGGTCAGTCCCATGGTTCAGAACTCAGCCTTCTGGAAGTTTGGCTTCTCAGGGGCTGGGGTGGTGTTCTGCCTGACAGCATTGTTCAATCCAAGAGATTATTTCCCTCTTTGTTTGCGCTGCTCTAGTCCTCAAAATGCGGCCCATCAGAGAATAATGGAAGAGAATGTGAGAGTGGTCCTGGCCCGGCTGCCATCTGGGACAGGCTGCTTAGCTGTTCTGAGCTTCAGTTTGCCCTCTTGTTAGATGGAGTTAATCCTCCCCACCTGCTTCATGAATCATACGCAGCAAAGAAAATGGGATATGTGAGTGCCTCTCCTTGGAATCTAGGAATTCTAAAGCCCTAACTTAGAATTTCAGTACATGAGTATTTTGAGATGTCTTTAACAGTTTTCCCCCAAGTCCACCTCGCACCCATTAGGATGGCTACCATGAAAAAAAAAAAATAGAAAATGTGCTGGCAAGGATGTGGAGAAATTAGAAATGTAAAATGGTGTAGCTGCTACGGAAAACAGTATGGTGGTTCCTCAAAAAAATTAAAATTAGATGTCTCATCTTGAAAGGAGTTTGACGTTTCTACTTGTTCAAGAGCTGCATTGCAAGCCAGGTAAAGGGATCTACAGTTTTTTGCATGTAACTGTAGTGAGAAAAAAAAAAAAATTAAAATTAGAAACACCATCTGATCCAGTGATTCCACTGCTGGGTATATACCCGAAAGAACTGAAAGCAGGGTCTTGCACAGATGTCTTTGCGTGTTCACAGCAGCATTATTCACAATAGCCAAAAAGTGGAGGTGACCCAAGCGTTCATTGGTGGATGAAGGTTTGTACACACAACAGAATATGATTCAGCCTAAAAAGGAAGGAAATTCTGACACCTGCCACAACATGGATAAACCTTGAGGACCTTCTGCTAAGTTAAATAAGCCAGCCACAAAAACACATATACTGCATGATTCCAATTATATGAGGTACCCAGACTAGACAAATCATAGAGACAGAAAGGAGGAGGGTGGTTGCCAGGGGCTGGGGGAGAGAGAGGAACGGAGTGTTGTTTAACGGTGTCAGAGTTTCAGTTTTGCAAGATGGAAAGAGTTCTGGGGATCGGTTGGAGAATGGTGTGAGTGTGCTTAATGCTGTTGGACCATCCATTTAAAAATGGTGACGATGGCAAATTTTAGGTTACATGTATTTTACTATCATCATCATCAAAGAATGCCCTCATGAAAGAAGTTCTTCGATGGACTGACCTGCCTTCATGCTTATGAATGCTCAGGCAGTCTGTTGTGTGGTTTGGTCTTTATGACCCTGCCCAGTAGGATCTTGCTGGCCGGGCTGCGTCCTGGCCAGCCAGCAGCATGTCAGGTCATGGTTTTTGCCAAAGTTCAAACTAACTGCGTTGTTTTGCAACTCTACACACTTTCTCGAGGGGAGGTGCCCTTGGAATCCCTGAATGAGATTGGTGTGAAAATGGTGGCACCCAACATATAATGACCAGCGTGCACGCTGAGAAAATGGGCACCCCTGGAGGAGGGAAGGTTTCAATCAGTCCATGGAGGGGCACGTCCAATGAGGGGTGGGCAGGGTCCACCCTGCCTGGCCACTGCCTCTGCGTCAGGCTCTGTTCTTTAGAAAGCTTCGCCTATCCAGTTGTACAGTGTTATCTCGTGAGGCTTCCATAGAAGCTCCATGTAAGTTTCTCCTGAGGAAATATGGCTCCCTTTGCTTTAAATCTTTGCTAGCAGCCCAGCAACCTCTGATGTTTAATTTGGTCCCCTGCATGGACCTGTCCCTATGGGGCTGTCCCCTAGGTGAGAGCACCCTGCCCCATCCCTGCACCAGGCCCATCTCCCATTGTAAATTAATAAGTTGGTGTTTCTGGCTTTTAAATCAGCCCCTCGTGGGTTGGGAGAACCATGAGTCAGTCCCCTGAGCCTGAGCGGTTCCGAACAACCAAGACACAGCAGCCCCAAGGGCACCTCTAAACTGTGACTGCCGAGCAGGACTTAGCACCCCGGGCAATGGGATGTGGCCAGTCCCCCAACGCCCCCCCACCAACACAGCTCGTCTTACTCTGCAGCCATCAGGAACACTGATGGTTGATTGCAGTGTGCCATTTGGCAAATTAATAGACCAGATAATGTGTGCATAAGGAAATAGACTTCTGTTTTAAACGGTTTGGGGAAACTTCATTTATTTGGACTAATTAGGTTAGACCTGTCTGATTTAATGAAAAGTATGACTTATGGAACTTGTAAAAGTGTTCTCACTCTCAGATACATTTACTACCTGAAATTGGGCCATCCAGTTATTGACTAATAGAGCCCCAGCTTTTAATAGTAGATGGGAGGGTTTGTACTCATTATATCAAATCATTGGCCTTGATAGACCCCAGTTGCTCTGACAGGCTTACTATTTGGAAACTGATATATTTTCTTTAGAAGCCAAACACTCTATTTGGTTTATGCAGTTCATCTGTGGAAGAAGGTACTTTTTTCAGCTGATGGTTTAAGGATAAATTTGCACATAAAGTGATTTTGTGGAGGCCAGATATTATTCAAGTATTTAAAAATTCTAATTAACATAGTCCTCATTAAGAAGCTTATACATTGTCTCCAGTGGCCCGAGAGTAGAGCCAGCGGCCCCTCTGAGTCTCCGGGCGGTGAGGTGCGCGCCAGGGAGCGTGGAGCAGATGGTAACAGGTTCCCAGCGGGAGAGCAAGGCCTAGCCATAATCACCTTAAGGTGAACCATGTGACTCCCTGAGAAGGGTCCAGAGCCCCAGCAGGGTCACTGCCACAGGCTCGGCTGGCTCGCAATTCTCGGCCTCCCTTCTGGGCCGGGTCACTCTGAGTTAAAGTACTGTGGTTTACGTATGTCTATATAAAGACTTTCATTACTTTCATGCATGTAAATGGGATCCTGAAAAGCAAAACTCCATAATTTTAGTATGTGGAGTCACTTTCATGTATAATTGAGCTGTCAAAGGTAAGAAATTGAAATTAAAAATATTTAAGATTCTATGATGCCAGTTTTGCCTTAACAATTAAAAAATTGGACTGGAAAGAGGAAACCTCAGTTTTGCATTCAAACTTTCACCAATAATCATTAATTTGATTAGAACTCCCATTTCTAAGAAGCAAAATGCAAAAAAACTATATATAACATTCTGGAACACGTTAAAATATGTTCTTCCAGAGCTGAGGTTTTCCACAACGGGCCTGAACTGTCCATCTATACGGTCAGCTTCACTGCAGACAAAAATCTGATAGCAATGGTGTTTTCATAGAAGCAGTGATCCTGTGTCAATGCAAACAGAAAATGATTGCCAAACATCTGAATTGCTAATACATAGCATACATAATACATAATACATAATAACTTCATGTTACTAATTTGTACTTGAGAATGCAATTTTAAATTCTACACTTAATGATGAGAGTGGAATGAAGTGAACAAAGTAAGTCCAGTGTTTATCAGTTCTGAGTATAGCAGCCCATCAGCCTGGACCCACAAGTGCAAATCTTCACTGGAGGAGAGACTAATTAAATTTTCATTTAATACATGTAAATATAAAATAATAACTTTGGGCACAGAGTAATTGTAAACCTTCAAGTTCTTTAGTTGTTCCGTCTCTCCGTTGTGTCTAACTCTTCGCGACCCCATAGACTGCAGCACACCAGCCTTCCCTGCCCTTCGCTATTCCTGGAGTTTGCTCTAACACATGTCCATTGAGTCGATGATGCCATCCTATATCAATTAAGGTACAGAATTGCCTTCCTCCCCCCACAACAATGCAGGTAATATTCATTTCTAAAACCAAGACGGTTAAAAAATCCTGAGTAAACAATATAATGTCTATAAAATAAGGGAAAACTCACTATATTCACAACCCAGTGTATGTGATGTTTTTTCTCTCCATTTGTCTCTTCACAAGTGATTTCTGGAATTGTCAGTACTTCCAGTAAAGCTTTTAAAAAGCTGATCCAACCACCACCCTGAGTTCTCACTACAGAGGTCATAAAACAACATTTTATTTGAAAATCATTATTCAAGATTCTGACTAATGATAGAGAAGAATGATGATGGCGATGATGAGTCTAACAAGGGGAAAACTGAGCAATTTACTAGTCCGTAAAGTGGTGCCTTTATCTCTAATGAGGGGCCTGGTATCATTTGCCAAACTATATGGTTAAATTGTAATGGTTAAATTGTGAAAGTGGGGTGGAAAAATCTTTGTGTATCTGATTATTGGAAACCAGGAGGGCTCAAAGAACTTGCAGCATTGGATTTCACCATTCTTAGAATTTTCTGTTTTTTTAAAATGCTTTTTATTGTGGTTTAAAAAAACAACATGAAATTTGCCATTTTAACCATTTTAAGTGTACGCCTTAAAGGTATTATTTATATTCACAATGTTGCAAACCATAGCTACTACCTATTTTAAGTATTTTTCGTCACCCTAAATAGAAACTCTATACCCGTTCAACAATAACAAACACCCCCACCCCTAGGCCCTGGTAACCTCTAATCTACTGGGTGCCTCTATGAACCTGCCTATTCTAGATATTTTTTTTACTGTTCTTTTATTTTAGCCTTGTTTCTTGACTAAGTTCGTATTTTAATTTATAACTGTTACAAACTAGGATGTTAAGAATGATGAACAGGGCAGCCCCTCAGAAAACCCACCACATGGCAAAATTTTCCTTGTTCCCCCTCTCCTTCCTCCCTGGTTACCTCTCACTTGTCTGGACACTCGGGGTGCACACCCAGACCAGGAGGTTCAGAGAGAACCCGGAGTGGTCTGAAAGCCTCCTGTGTTGTGGGAGGAGAGGGGTTGGTGGCCAGGAGCCCAGCTGGCTCCTGGAGATGGACTGCTCTGGGCTCCCCTCAGAGGTCTGATTGGGTTTGGCCTCTGAGTAGCCAGTCTCCCCCAGGGTCAGCTGAGGCTGGTTTCTTGAAGGCTGTTCCAGACTGGTGTGCCGCCTCTGACCACTAACCTTTCAGAGCCGTGTCCTAAGGACTGGGTTACAGTGATCCACGGGCCACCAGGATACACCAGGGGTTCTATCCTGAACAAGAGCCTGCTGAGGTGATTGTGTCCAGGAGACCAGACTCACATGTGCTCTCATGCAGGTGACTGAAGAAGGCAACCCCCCTCTGCAACATTGGCATGGATGTTGGCCTCTGAGAGTCACTTTTGAAGCCAGGGTGGATCTGGAGGGAAGAGGTTGCCCTGGGGGGGTGGAGGGGTGGAGTGGGGATGGGTAGCAGCTTGGACGGTGGAGCCTCAGGTGCAATGTCCCTGAGCCATGGCGTCTTGTGAGATCCCACTGGATCTATTCTTTCTTTCCTCCTTCCATTCATCACTCACTTACTGAGTGCCTGCTGAGCTTCTGCACCTTGCTAGGTACTCGTTACAGAGCTCACAATTTCTTTATGGGACAAGGAAACAGGCCACTGAACAAGGAAACCAATCAGACTTGGTAGCCTAGCTGTCCATCCTCTAGTTTCTACTGTGAAAAGCAGCATTGACCTCTAAGCTGGTGAAATGAAAATGTCATTCATTTAGAAAATATTCTGGCCCATTCTCAGACCTGAATATAAATGTCAGTTCTGTGAAGAAGCCTCTTCATGTTTATTCATAAAAGTTTATGCTTTCATTTGACTAAAAATTACTCTGCGTGCTCAGTCGTTTCAGTCGTGTCCGACTCTTTGCGACTCCATGGACTGTCACTCGCCAGGCTGCTCTGTCCATGGGATTCTCCAGGCAAGAATACTGGAGTGAGTTGCCATTTCCTCCTCCAGGGGATCTTCCCAACCCATGAATCGAACTCGTGTCTCTTATGTCTCCTGCATTAGCAGGCAGGTTCTTTACCACTAGCACCACATGAAAAGCCCCCAAATTGCTCTGATTCCATTAAATAAGAGAATTCTACGCACTTAGTATACCAAGGAGAAAGGATCGTTAAATTCTTCTATATGTGTAATTTTATTCTTTTCAAGGTCCTATGTGCATCAACAAAAAAAGGAAAGATAGTTTTGGTTATTAATTTCTAAAGTTACATTGTTGCCTTTGTTAAGATGTTTTTTAGCTAACTTCTTTTTATGTTAAAGCAGGCGCTCCCTCTAGCAAGAAGACTGCCTCTGGGGTGCCAGCACACCTGGTTCCATCCCCAAGGCGCTTGGCGAAACTGCAAGCGGATGGCCAGGTAACAGAGCATCTCTCTGCAATGCAGATCCCCACAAAGGTCCCTGAAAATCAGAGCCTCGCTCCCTCCCAGAACCAGGAGCTGATTCAGGAGGGAGCAGCCCCTCAAAAGGGGCTTTCTCCCGAGAGCCAGGTCAGCGCTCAGCCTCCTGCAGAGCCCAGCCCATCAGCGCCTGGTCTCCAAAAGGCCCGAGACTTATCCCCAGACCGGAAGGAAGGCGATGCCCAACAATCAGCTCTTTCTTCAAAAACAGCAACCACAAATCCACCTGAGAATGAGGCCCAGACATCCGAGGTGAAAGCAGGTAAAGAGGGGCAGCCTGCCACCACTCCTTCCCAAGGGCCTCTTCAGCATCCTGACCCACCGCCAGCCCAGAGCCCTCAGCTGGATCAGGATGAAGAATCAGGGGAGGCCAGAGTAACCCCCAGCAGCCCTCCCTGCTCTGAACTTCCACAGGGATCTGACCCAGCATCCTTAAGCCCCCAGGGAATCCAGGAGGGGGAAACCAGGTCAGCCAGCCTGCAGGCCAGCAGCTCCCACCATGATCCTCCCAGAGATCTCTCCGGCCCTGACGAGGTGAGGCCTGGACCACCTCCGGGAGGCTCTCAACAACCACCCGAGGAGGGCGTCCCCAAAGCGGAAGTTGCACGGGTCGACACACCTTACCCAGAAATGCCACATCCCCAGGACTCAACAGATACCCAGCAGACGCAGGATGGGGGGGAACTTGTGACTTTGCCTCCCAGAAGCCGGCTGGCTCCCACCAGGCTGCCCCAGCCCCGGGTCCTTGCTCCATTCCAGAGTCGGAGGCCTACGCCCAAACTCCTGTCACCCAGCAGGGAGGAGGCCCTCGGAACAGCCTCAGATCAAACCGTGACTCCCTCTCCCAGGCCCCAGGTAGCTCAGGATGAAGACCCTAGTAAACTTCCTCTTATCAGCTCCCCCCATTCCAAACAGCCACCCAACCCAAGCCCCCATCAGGGCCCCGGCCCCCAGCAAGTCCAGCAAGAGAGAGTCCAGGAGGTGAAACTCCCTCTTATCAGTCCTCCGGTGCAAGAGCCATCAGCTGCACCCCACCCACCCCAGGAAGGGGAGACCCACTTAATCAAGCTCCCCCAAATTTCCACTCCTTTCTCGGAACAGCTGCCTCAGAATATGGCTCCTTCTGATTTGAGGTCTGCCAAGGAAAGGCAGACTCCCAAGGCAGGCCACTCCTCCAGCAAGAAGATTCCAGATATGCATGCCTCATCCCAAAACCACGAGCCAGGACAGCCCACAGGAGCTAGGAAAAAAAAACTTCCTGGCCACAGGGAGACAGCTAAAGGGCCCACACACCTGAAGAGGGCGCCACCTGGAGGCCACCATGCAGCATTGCAGCCAGAATCCCAGAGGAAGCCAACCCCCCTCAAGGCCCCCAGCCACCCCAACCCCAGCCCTCCCCGGAGCCCTCAAGGGAATCGGAGAGGAAAAGTCCAGACATCAGACATTCCTGAACCACCCGACACTGAACCAGTGCCTAAAGATGCCCAGGTCCAGGAAGAGAAAAGGGGAAACGTACATCATTTCAGGAAAAAGGTCCAAGCCAACCTCCCTGCGGATGACTTGGTTCAGAAGGGAGCCAAGTCGAAGAAAGGACCGGCTTTGAAAAGAGAGGATTCTGGAGGATTATCTCAAGAAAATGCAACTACCCTCAGCAGTGATCAAGCAACTCCAGAAGGTCAACCCCTTCACGGGAGACCCCCCCAGAGTGAGGAGGTCTCTGTAGAGTCAGCATCAGAGGGCTCTGCTGCCCGTGAGCATCCGAGGAGAAAAAAAGAAGATCACAGAAGGGGTAGGTCTCAGATGGGAGAGACTTCTTCGGATCCCCCAGAGCAGGATGGCACGTCCCCTGTCCAGCAGCCTGTCAAAAACACACAAGCCGAGCAGGGAGCCAGCCAGACTGGGCTGAGCTCTGTCCAGAGGGACCATGCTTCCAGGCAGCACGCCAAAGAGAGAGGCACCTGGAAATGCAGGGGAGCCCCGGGGAGCACCAGCCCGGCTGCACCCCAGAGTCAGGCATCTGCTGGGGAGCAGGGCAACCAGAAGGGGAGGCTTCGAGCTCGGGGGAGTCAGAGCACCAAAATGTGAGTCATCCCAGGGCCACCAGGTCATTGACATACGTGCCCCTAAAGGCAGGAAAAGCTACGGTCAGGGTGGAAGAGCAGCTCTGTGGTGGTGGGGTATGCCAGCAAGTGGTTCCCCTGCTGCAGCAGAGAGAGCAGGTCTGAAAGGTTGGTATCAGCAAAAATGCTTTGTGTCCAGACTTACACGAATTCCATCATGATTGTAGGCTCTGTCTGAAGCAATGCTTTATAGCCACTAAGTTTTCTTTTGTTGTTCTTCAGTCACAGTCGTATCCAACTCTTTGCGACCCCATGGACCGTAGCATGCCAGGCTCCCCTGTCCTTCACCATCTCCCAGAGTTTGCTCAGATATCATGTGCATTGAGTCGGTGATGCCATCCAACCATCTCATCCTCTGTCGCTCCCTTCTCCTCTTCCCCTCAATCTTTTCGAATGAGTTGGCTCTTTGCATCAGGTGGCCAAAGTATTGGAGCTTCAGCCTAAGTCCTTCCAATGAATATTCAGGCTTGATTTCCTTTAGCATTGACTGGTTTGATCTCCTTGCAGTCCAAGTGACTCTCAAGAGTCTTCTCCAGCACCACAATTTGAAAGCATCAATTCTTCAATGCTCAGACTTCTTTATTAGGAAAAGTCATTTCTAGATTAGCAGATTCTCTTATGCTTCTTGCCTTATCAAGGGGTTCAAAAGCAAAAAGAACTCTGAGAAAGGAATCCTTTGTAGTTTCTTGGTCTCTCCCACAAACATTCCAATCCCACAGTTAATTTGTGTGAAGAGGACAGGTTTTTTACATCCATGACAAGTGATCGAGTGCTTCAGATTTGTATTGGCATGTACGGCCTGAAACTGACTTTGTTTGAAATGAACGCCTTCTTTCTCTGAACCAGAACCCCATGTAAATTAGCCCATGCCTTAGTTATGCCTAACCAGCTGGCTAAAAGAATTAGGAAGGAGAAAATTGAGGCGAATCGGTTTTTTGTTTATCTGTTCATATCATCAGGATTCTTTTGCTGGCAAGTGTCAGGAATCCAACCTGAGCCAGCTTACACAAATCTATCAGAAGGGAGGGGAATATCTCACAAAGCCAAACTGGGGAGAGCAGAGCGGCAGAAGAACCTCAGAGAGACCGGGGACCATTTCAACACATCCATAACTCGTCACCTCCAGGATTTTCATCATCTACTGGACTCCTGTCATTTCCTAGACTTCTGTCATCTCCAGGACTCTTACCATTTCTCATCTCTGTTTTTGCCTGCATGCTGGCTTCGTTCTCTATGACATAAATGACTCTAAATCAGATTCTGCACTTGGCAGGGAATATGACCATCAATCACTCCTAAAGTTTACATTTGGTTTTATATCTGGCAGCTCCCACTGTCAGAGAGGGATTAACTCAGGTGCCCCTTGGTCCAAAGATTAAAATATACATATATATTTTTTCTTTTTTTTCAGGGATGTTCTCTGAGTGGCCCAGTGTGAGTCAGATGCTCACTCTTCAGCCAGTCTACTCTGGCTGGGGACAGGGGCGCATTTAGATATACTCCATAAGTTCCATTCTATGAGTCCTATCATTCACATGAAAGAGAATAACTAAAGAAAGCAGCCAGTCTAAGATTTGACTCCGAAGAATTTACAAGACAGTCGTTGAGCACTCTTACTGTGTGTTCAGTATCATACTAAACTGTGTTTGGTGTCCTGTGTTTTAAAAACGTCATTGATGACTACATTACCTGTAGCCTGTATAAATATGTCTTTATCTTACACAAAAGGTGTGTCCTACCTTAACACATATCCCCCAAAATTGTATGTAGGTCAAGTGTTATTTCAAGTGCCATAGAGGAAATTGATATTTTTTACAATCCACGGTGCAGGACTCCTCTTGTATGATGAAGAGCCTGTGATATACTAATAATTACCCTCTGATTTATCTGGTTTGTCCAAGATGAAATTAATAAGGTGAATGTTTTTAACATATCATAACTTATTTTTATGAAGTTAGTTCAAGTCCTCTGACAAGCATGGATTGAGTACTTCATATATGCCAGACACTTTGATAGCTTCTACACAGAGTGGGATGATGAGGACACTTCAAGGAGCTCTGTCTCTTATCAAGGGAGACAGATAAGAGGGTTCATTACAACACCATGTGATTGGGGCAGCTGGAGGCCCTGCAGCATGCAAGGGTAGGTTTAGCACCAAATAGAGAAGAAAACTCATTTATTAATTTTTCCAGAATGTCACAAGAAGAATACTAAGGAAGGACATTGATTCAGCCTGGGATGTGAGAACTGGATGAGAAAACACTTCCAAGAGGAAGCTACCCTTCAGCTAAGTCCTCAAGTTTGCAGAGTAGTCAGCAGGCTGACAGGAGAGGAGGGAAGTTCTTTCAGAAGGGAACAGCATATGCCTGAGCAGGGAGGTAAGAGCAGGCATGGCATCTTCTAAGGACCCAAATGTCAGGAGAGCTGTAGGTATATGTAGGTATTTGTAGATCCAAAGGGCACTTTATTATGCTAGTGAGCCTGGAAACTTGATCTGTTAGAAAATGGTGGGGAGCCATTGAATGGTTAAATGTTTTATCTTAGGGGGCGTCTGTTGTCTAGTCAGTATAGATGATCGCTTTAAGGAGGGCAATACAGATAGCTGGAACGGTGGCTGGAAAGCTGTTGCATTAGTCCTGACGCAATGCTAAGGGGCTGAAACAAGGCACGTTGTTGCAGGAATGGGCAGATTCGAGACATTTGGACTGGATGAGGGGGAGTGCAGACTGAAAGAGAGGAGGAAAATCAGGATAAGCACCCATTTTTTTCTGACCTGCGTGTGGGGCATTTTAGAGGCACAAATACCTCACTTAGGTGAAAAGCTTTAGAAATTGATTTGATTTCCTCCTTGAGCAGCTGTTTTGGAGGCTCATTAAGGAATTCGGGACTGCATCTTCATTAGGGCTCTAATACAAAATAAGATGCCAAACTTCCCATCTTCTGAATCGGAAGAAGCTCTAGCATCCTTCCCTGGGGTCCATGATGGTGTCCGGTTTGTGTTTTGGTCGTATAAATGTCTCTGAGTCAATGCAGCTGGATATTTTGTCTGTGATTCAAGGAAATAGGTAGAAAAGATTGCCGTCTCCTCTCTTGGTACGAGATTTTTAACAGCTTTTATTGATTTTCTTGGCATCAGGGACACTTCTGCTTTTTAATCATAGAATATAAATATTTAAAAATTGTCATTTTCCATCTACATTTACAAACAAAGTTCATATCACTTTCATTTGTTTTGTGCCTTAGCAAAGTGATGTTTATGGGGGAAAAAAACAACGCTGTGGACTTTGGTCTCTCTCTTACCTAATACAATCCTCAGCTTTTTAGAAGAAGTCTGGTACCTGGTATTCAAATCAACAGAGGTAATAGTTCCACTGTGTGCCAAGAACCTTCTTCAAATACTTTAATCAGTTATTTCCAAATCTCAAAAGATAATTGGGCAAAGGATAATTTGGTAATTTATAAAAGAGGAAATAAAAATGGACAAAAACTTATGTCAAAACTTAATTGCTTGGTTCAGCTTAAAGATAATCATTCTAGAAATCTTATTTCTTTATTGACCAGGCATTCAGAAAAGAGGATAAAAAGAGACTGTTTCTTTGTGTTGATGATAAATAATGTTAGACTAAAATCTTTCATCTCAAAGGTAATTATGAGAAACCAGTCCTGATTAGCAAAAGCTGGAGATCTTTTTTTTTTTTTTTTAAGTTTGTAACCTTAGAAATTCATGATTTCAGAAAACATTGAGTCAAAATTATCATTGGAAATTCCAGTTCCAGTGTAATCTAGTTGTGCGACCTTAGGCAAATTACAAAGCTCTCATGTATAAAATGGAGATACTAGTAGTACCTGTTCACAAGAGTATTGTGAGGATTAAATGAGCTAATATATTGAAAAATACCCAGAACAATGTCTGGCACATAGTAAGTACTTATATGTGTGTTTGTACATTAACATGTAAGCAGCAAAAAAATTTTTTCTAATTATCATCTTATCCTTAATTGGAAAGCACAACATTGTTCAAACTAGGTGGAAATATTTGGCAACTGATGTGGTTTTCTCATAGGGCTTTCCAGGTAGCTCAGTGGTAAAGAATCTTCCTGCCAATGAAAGAGACTCAGGGGACTCGGGTTCAGTCTCTGGGTGGGGAAGATCCTCTGGAGGAGATACAGCAACCTACTTCAGTGTTGCCTGGAGAATCCCGTTGACAGAGGAGCCTGGTGGGCTACAGTCCATAGGGTCGCAAAGAGTCGGACACAGCTAAGTGACTTAGCATGTATGCACACACAGAACAGATTTGTAATAGCACCTGAAACATAGTGTGCTCAGTAAATGTTATCTATTTTTTTTTTTACCATTATTATGTCATTGATAATATCAAAGGCATTTATGTTCCACCTTTCAGGTTGGTTACATCGTAAATGCCATCAAGGTATATGATTGAGGAAGAAACTACCAGATAGTGGGCATTTTGGTTTCTCTTTGTGGTAAATTGAAGCAAAGACTGGCTTCTATAAGCTACCAGATCTAAAGTCCCTTAGTTTACAGGGACAAAGATAGCATAGGTAAGAAATAAAAGAAAGATGTATTTGCTTGAGAAGTGACCAGTGAAACAGCATCTTTGAAAATGTTGTTCTTAACGGATGAGCCCTTGCAAGCAGAGACCACATTTAGCCAAGGTGAGATGTAGGATTGGGCAGAAATCACATCAGAAATTTAGTTCTAAAACATTTTGCTCCAAGGAGAGGAAACCTTTAATCTGTGTTCAAGCTTCCTGAAGATTTTTATCCTATTTCCTGCCAGCCATAGCCACTCTTTCCTTATCCTCTCCTTTCCCCAAATACTATACACATCCAGATTTTATTCATCGTTTCCACTCTTGAACTTATCTGCCCTACATTTTATCTCCTTCAAAGTGTCAATTAACTACTTCCTGATAAACTCATCTATTTTATAAAACCCTGAAATTCAGGGTAATGTTATTATCTGTTTTATTTAGGACATTCTGGATACAGTGTCCAAATACTGAACCCATTAGTTCGCCTCTGCTGAAGACATTTCAAAGCATGGAGTTCAATGGATAGAAGCATTCTTTTTGTGCCTCATAATTTCTGTCTTAGAAAATACATTCACATGCTTTCCTTTGTAGAATCTGTTCTCTGTTTAAATAACTGGTTATTCCTTTGACTGGACACTAAAGAATATAGCACTTTGCTGTTAGAATAGTTTAGTACAGTATTCATTTATCCTGTATAACATGAACATTATTACTATATTTTTAGACTCATATGATAGCTTTCTACTACAAAAGCTTATTTTGTTATGGAAAATTATTATAGATATTATGTGAAATGATTGTTTTTCTAGTTGCAATTATTCCTTTCTCAGAAGAACAGACAAGACGTTTAAGATTTAAATCTGTCCTGGGAAAAATGGTTTCTTTCGGCCCCATTGGTTTTGTGTTAATACTTTCTAATGCACTGAGCAATTTTCCACTACAAATTGTATAACTAGCCTATTAAAAATAAATAAATATTTAAAATTGCGTAGCAGATTATTGCGCTTTAATTTGTTTCTGGTCCTTTTTATGGTTACATATTTCAGCATCGAAACTTTCACAGAGATTTTTATAGTTATTTGCATTTTATATATGTATATGTATTTAATCATGGTAGGCATATATTACTCTTGCTAACTAAAAAAAAAAAAAAAAAACCCCACCTCACTGCTACCAAAATAAGCATGTATTTTAAGCCCCATTTGAGTGGGGAAAGAAAGGAATGATTCTGGTTGTCTGAGAACTTTTGTGTGAAAATTAAAGCCTACTTCCAAGTCATACGTTTCCATGTGTTTTCAAAGAGAGACAAACCTAGTCTAGTGCTGATTCATTTATTTTGTTGTTGCAAAGTTTTATTTAACTGTTTTTTAAAAAAAAATGTATACTTAAAAGTGTTCAGGAGCTTCCCTGCTGGCTCAGTGGTAAAGAATCCGCCTGCCAATGCAGGAGACAAGAGTTCAGTCCCTGATCCGGGAAGATCCCACATCCTGCGGAGCAGCTAAGCTTGTGCCTTGGAGCCCGGGAGCCTCCACTACTGAGCCCACGTGCCACACTACCGAAGCCCTTGTGTCTTAGAGCCATGCTCTGCAACAAGGAAAGCCACCGCAGTGAGATGCCCCACAGCTCGAGCTTAGCCCTGCTCTCCACAACCAGAGAAAAACCCGTGCAGCAGTGAAGACCCAGCATAAATAAAGAGAAAAAAAAAAAGCATTCAGCCTCATGTCTTTAGACAATAGAGCGACTTAGTTGCTTTGCTAAACAAGTAATCTTACAGCTATAGAAAAATTAGCCATCGAAATAGGGATTTTTATTTTTAAAAATATTTACCATTTGACTCCCAAATTCTAATTTTATTACTAGTTATTAAGATGACTATGTGCCTATGATATCAGATCATCAACATTTTTTCTTTCCTCCTTTTTTTGCAGTACAAGGTCTTATTTCGTTTGTGTAATAATGTGTTAGGAAATACACACAGATGTTTTATCTTAGGTATATGGTTTCTACTGCATTCGTTATTTGGATTCTGGGCTCATTTTTTAAACATCTTATATAAATATTATTTTAATTCACTGCAAAAGGGTATAATTCTAAATAAAGTCTAAGTTACTTTGAATTCATTTGAGATATAGTTCTGGTTGTTCCAGATATTTCATTGATATTTTCCTGTATTTGGTAATGATACCAATCCATAAACTAACTTGACAATCTGTTATGCATCAGTAAATTCATTTATGCTTCATTGTAGGTGTTTAAGTAAATGTAACTAGCTTATATACTGAAAGAACTTGGTAATTTTTGTGGACTGTACAATGACATATATAATTTAATGTTGCCTCAAGTTTGACTTTAATTTAGATACTTTGAATAACATCACTTTAAGAAACTTTGTTGCAGGATATTATAACCAGTAATTATGATTTTTCAATAACTGAAAAGTAGTATCTCTTGTTCATTAATGTATCAAGACATTTGAAACTATATTAAGAACTGTATGAAACTCTTTACTATAAGAGTCCAAGTCTCGAAAGTAATGGCATTTCAATGTAGTCTAATGTAGTCTAAACGCATTATTTTTACCCAGAATGTTTTGTTGCTGAGAAACCATTAAGACATTCATCTGTTGAATTATAGGTCCATTGTATCACTGGATAGAACTTGGTTTGTTTACATTATGGTACAATTGACTTATGGGTGAGAAAGCTAGAATAAGGGACCCTGACACAAATACTATACATTAAGTAAGCTTTTATATAGAGAGGATCATTTCTATGGAAATTATAGCTTCTGTTTCTTTAAATTTCATCTTTTTTTTTTTTCAGATTCATCTGATCTTTTTCACAATGCTCTATTCTTTTTTTTTTTTTTTTTTTTTTACAATGCTCTAAGAGCCTCATCAAGAGAACAAATGTTTTGGGTTTTGTTTCTTTGTTTTAATAAGATTCAGCCAGCCCTTCCCTCTCTTCTTGTTTTGTTTGCCTTGCCTCAGCCATGCTGAATTCTTTACTGTAAGTCAGTTGTGTTGAGCATGTTTCTGGGTGTTTATACAAAGCCATTCTCTCTGCCTGATATGCTTTTGTCCCATATCAAAGGTATCAAGGTATTTGAATGCCTTCCTTTATAACTTTAGACCACTGTGCAGATGTCATCTCCTTAGGACTTCTTTGACCATCATGCTCTTCCTCACTCTGCCTCCTTATCTACCTTCCTGGTTGCCCTTATCACCACCTGACATTATCTGGTGTGTTATTTGTCTGTCTAGTCTCCAACATGAAAATGTAAATCCCACAGGTCAAAACATTTTATTTACTGCTCTACCCCCAACAGTCAGTGCGCTGTCTGGCACATAGTAGGTGCTCAACCAATATGGGTTGGATGGCTTTTCCATCAGGAAGACTGAATAGAGGATGTTTCCACATAACATTTGTCTCCTATTATCTCTGTGATTGTTGTAAACTTAATTACTTCAGTGTCTCAAGTGCTCTGTCACCTGGAATTCCTTGGGTGTGGATTCATGCGTTTGTTACATCTTCTGAGTCTCTCCCCTTCAAGACAGGTGCTGAATGGTGGCGCTTTAGACTTCCCTACCATGGTTAAAAACTCATTTGTCTGCAACAGCTTTTACCTTGCTTGTTTTTGTTGGCTGCTGTGGGGATCGCTACGCAATTTGGTAGGAGTTCGAGTTCAGATTCTGTACCAGCACACAGCCCAGAATTAAAGGTCTGATTTCCCATGGGTGTTTCCATCATTGGTGTAGGTGAGCCTGTGCCAGACTAAGTCCTGAGATTTCCAGACACGCCTTTTCCAACTTCCCACCTAATAAAGAGCCCAGGTCTTGTCCATGAAGCACATGAGAACTGGCCTTGCCTCTCAGTCCAGAAACCTCAGGCCCAAAACATTCTGACCTCTTGGTGTCAATGTCTTCTGCTCTGACTTAGAATCTTCACTTTCAGCACCTGAAAATGTTTCTTTCTTGGTTTCAGTTTTGCTCTGTGTTAAAAACACACTTCTGTTATATATTATCCACTATTCGATTTTGTCTTGAGTTGGGGCTCACTTCCCACATCTGTTCAGTCAGCCGTATTGGTACTGTGGAGATGATTTATTTTGGCATTTTTATAGCAATACTGAAAATGGTGATATTCCTAATACATCCAAAAGTATTTACACTTGGCCCCATGATACATGAGCAGTGATAGAAATTTAGATTCTTTATATTCTAGGTCTGCTGCTAAGTCGCTTCAGTCATGTCCGACTCTGTGCGACCCCATAGACAGCAGCCCATCAGGCTCCCCTGTCCCTGGGATTCTCCAGGCAAGAACACTGGAGTGGGTTGCCATTTCCTTCTCCAGTGCATGAAAGTGAAAAGTGAAAGTGAAGTTGCTCAGTCGTGTCCGACTCTTAGCGACCCCATGGACTGCAGCCTACCAGGCTCCTCCATCCATGGGATATTCCAGGCAAGAGTACTGGAGTGGGTTGCCATTGCCCTCTCCATATTCTAGGTCTATGGACATTCTAATGTTTTAAAGGAAACTTTAGACATTTATGTATAAATTCTGCTAAATAGTGACCTCATCATCCATTCCATTCTTTTTAGAAGTTTTTTCTTAGCATTGTGTGTTTATTATGACTATTATTATTAGCACTGCATGTTCATTATTATTTTAGCCTTTTAGGACAATTTTGTCAAAAGGAAAGTAATTATTAAGGGGACTTTTCAGTTAAGTATCTGGAAGCCTTTAATTCCATTCATAAGTCTTTACTGATTGAACACAAAGTGTACTCCCAGAATGTTTCTACTAGGTGATGTGGACTACCTTTATATTTACAATAATAATTATTATTGTACTCTTAAGATATATTTTTAGTTATCTTACTTTCAAGTTGACATGCACAGACTTCAAGTATACACTTTGTTGTATTTGAGCAAATCCAGATATAAAACATTTCCCCCGCTTCAGAAAGTTGTTGTATCCTATTTTATGCCTTTGATTTGAAACCTTATTTTTTTTCCCTAGGAGATACTAAGAAACCTCAGCTGAAACCTGAAAAGATTTCTAGGAAGTTAAGAGTTTCAAATGAGTTTGAGTCCCTGGATTTCGCAGACAGAAACTACTTTGTGAAATTATGGGCCAGACTTTCAGGCAAAAAAACGCCAGTGGTAAGAAGGGATAGAAGGGGAGGGGGAAGCCGCAGCTGAACATTACGCAGTTCAGACAAAAAGGACACTGGATATTTTAACACTAAGTTTCACCAGGACTGTTCTCTGACAGTGTCAGCTGAAGACAAGCCCCCCCACCGGCGCCCCCCCACACTTTCTACACCTCTAAGAATAGGCACGGGTTTTAAAAGTAGAATATTCAGTGTAGATTTTGGGAGTAGCTTTCCCCCAGGCTCCTAGTCAAAACTCTGACACTCAGTTCTTCTAGTTAAGAGGCACAGAAAAACGCTACACAGAATTAATACTGTGAAATATGTATATTTCAAGGGAAAACTTGCTTTGATGTTGAGATACAATTTTGAATATTTTGTGCTGAGCCTTCAAAGGAAGTCCACTCAAAGAGCCCATGTTTTATAAGCTTGCAGTATGTAGACTTGTCCTATAACTTACTCTAATTCCTTTGAGAACTTAGAGAAGTCAGGATGGACTGGAGTTGGCCTGCATTCACATTAGGTCGTGTTCTTTTCCTGTTTGTGATGGGTTTTCTGTGAATGTTGGGAATACAGAGACCTAAATCATTGCCACCTCTGCAGAAGTGATCCTGGAGTGCAGGAAATGTCCCATTTGTTTATGCAAAATAAATTGAATCTAGAATTGTTCCCACATACTAGAATCTGTGGGAAATCAAACATCAGTCATTAGGAGTGGGGATCACTCCCAGTCTTTGGATTAAGTTCAAGAATCCTGAGGTTTACATCGTCCTGGAAATTTAGGGAAGGGAAGGGCCCCTGGTTACCATGGTTATCGTGGTTACCATGGCGATGCACCTTGTCTGAAACCCTGAGTTCCATTCCCAGCCAGTGGTTCTGGTATTCTCCAGATCTCCTCCTGCAAGTACCTTCGCCCAGTGCCAACTCCTAAGATCTCACCACACCCTAGGAGCTCCCTCGACATGAGGGGCCCATCAGCCCCTCTCCTTGTAGTCCTGGGAAGCCCAGCTCTTTTTTTTTCCCCATCACTTTCTCTCTGTATCTGTTCTCCCACCCTCCTTGGATGGTACATCTTTATGTTCCTTTGAGCTTAGACTTTCAAATATAAGTTCTTTGTTTAACTTCCCAGGGCATGGTGTATCCAGACTGTGAACTCCAGAACACACATTCTTGGCCACCTTTATTCTTTTTTTCCCTCTAATATATTAAAAAAAATATTTCCACCTTTATGTATTTATCCATTTTGGGGGCAGTGCTACCCATAGCATGTAGGATCTTAGTTCCCGAACCAGGGATCAAACCCACAGCCCCTGCACTGGAAGCCCAGAGTCTTAACCACAGGACCACCAGGGAAGCCCCTTGGCCACTCTGTAATGATAAGTCTGTGTCTTAACAAGAACCAGCTCATGTCGCAGTTAGGTTGTCCTGCCACTAACCCTCATACACACTGATGGGAAACACACATCACTGCCTCACAGCCGCTGCCTGTTAGTGTGTATCGTGCTTTATTTACATATGACCAACCTGAATGCTACCTGCTAGAAAGTTCTCAGGTCCGATTAAAGGCAGCTTTTCTCTGGTCAAGGGCACTCAGGTACTCAGGAGTGAGAGCAGAGAAACAGAGATGAAATACACACACGCTGGGTTCTCAGCTATAATTCAGCATCTCAACATAAGATTCATGAACATTGTGGAGGAACTGGAGAGTAGAAGCTGTGATCAAAAGGCAATATGAGAGTAGAAGGGGCCGCATTGGCGGGGGGAGGGGAGCAGGTAAAGCAGACCACATGTTGTCAAAAGTTCTCCTGAACTTTGACATGCCCAGGGTCATGCCTTATCTGTTGCCACCTCCTTGAGAAACTGTTCAGCCCCCATAATCCCAGGCTTCTAGAGCCTAGTGTGGAAATCTGCTGTGTTCTGTGTTAGAGGGTTAGCGGTTTCTCATCCATGATGGCAACAGCGCTCAAGCCTCTTGCAGCCCGAGGTTCTGGTAACTTCACCTGCCAACCCTGGTGGAGATAAAATCTAACAGAGTAATTTCATAGAAAAGCAAATCAAATCCCACCAGGAACCAACAGATTCACTCCTCAGAAATGAGAGAAGTAGTGCTAAATTGCTGCTGTCATACACATGAGGTGAATTTGCCTGAGATTATTTTTAGTGCCTCATTTTCTTATAAAGATTATGAAAATTCAATGCTATTTTGAAATTTTAAGTGTTTATCAGCTTTTAGGATAGTTCATAGGTTATCAACCTCTTGCACAGCTGTTACAATGCTGCAAAATGAACAACAACCTTCTTAAGATCATCACAACAGAAGTTTAATGAGATGTTATGGCGGAGATCATAAATAGCCTTTGTTGTTCAGTCGCTCAGCTCAGTTGTGTCTGACTCTTTGCGACCCCAAGGACTGCAGCACACCAGGCTTCCCTGCCCTTCACCATCTCCCAGAGCTTGCTCAAACTCATGTCCATCGAGTCAGCGATGCCATCCAACCATCTCATCCTGTGTCCTCCCCTTCTTCTGCCTTCATCCTTTCCCAGCATCAGTGTCTTTTCCAATCAGTTGGCTCTTCGCATCAGTTGGCCCAAGTACTGGAGCTAAAGCATCAGTCCTTCCAATGAATATTCAGGGGTCATTTCCTTTAGGATTGAAAACAGACTTTATGCATCACTTATAATTTGGAAGGGGCTTTCGTGTAAATTATCTCATGTACCCCTCATTGCAACCCTTAGGAGAAGCTATTTTAATTCATTTTACTTTCCCAGCATAAATCCCTATGTATATTTGAAACTTTTTATTGGATTGGGGAAAGTAATTACAACTTCCTCAGTCAGATGTCTATATCGTAAATCATTCATACCCCAAAATAGAAATGTTTGTGCTTTTTGGTATTTAGTGATGGTGATGGGGTGTTGGTGAAATACTGGAGGAAAACCTCACAGTCTGTCATATTTCAGATTCATACTTATCATCAGATATATTCAGTCAGTTACTGTGTGTGCAAAAATATGATAAAACTAAAAAGACAGTAATAGTCTGTATCATCAAGAGATAATCTCATTAGATGTAGGAAATAATATGACATGTTAATAAAAATTGCCACATTTAAATTTCAGTCTTCATAAAAATATTTTTGTTTTATAAAGTTTTTTTTCTTTCCACTGGACAAATATTGTTTTATAGGCCTTTTTTTTTTCTTTCCACACATTTGGCAGTCTCTCTCAAGAAGAGGATGATTATAGCTATTTTAATATCTGACATTTTTAATTCAGTATAATTATAGATCATATTTCTTGCCTAGGAAAGAGAGTCTTTGGCGAGACAGTATGAGACAGCCCGGCAGACCCTAATGGGAAACACGCCTCCTCAGCACACATTCCTATTTCAAAGGTAGATATTTGTCATGTGTGTTTATAGTTGGGCATCTTTAGATTGATTTTTTAGTATCCAGGTATACCAAGTGAATCCTAAATCGTCAGCATAACCAGGGACCTTTGTACTAAAATGGACCTGGTGGTAGTAAGCCTAGTTCTAGAAGTTGTATTTCCCTTTCATTTATACATGTTTTTAAAGGCACAGTATACTCACTGTTGCTAGAAACAGATGATTTTTTGCAGTCTTTGAGGACTGCAAAGGATGATATTTCTGGTCGTGTTTGAATATGAGTATCTGCCTTCACCAAGGCTTTGATGATGGAAGGTTAATTTTATCCTATTGAATATCCTGTCCTTGTCCTTCCTGAATCTCAGAACAATAGTAGTTAATGATTTGTGGGATCATTTGTTTAATGTCTCCTTTCCACATTAAACTGTAAATTCCATGAGGATGGGGACTGTTGTATCTTTATTAATCCATGAATCCTCCATCCTTAATATGCAGTGGTTCACTTAGCCCCTGATTCATAGTAGAGGCTTCATAGATATTGGTGGCTATAATAATTACTGTACTATTAATTATCACGTGATGAGGCACATTTTAACTTTAAGAGATACTCACAACGAATAACCAGGATGTTTATGAAATGTTTGTGTTTTATTTTCTCATGAAAGTTATAGGCTTCAGTATTCTGAATTCTCTTTTCTGTGTGACCTTTTGGAAAGTTCGAGTAGTAAAGTGATGCCCCTGTTTTCAGAAAGTTACTAAGAGCACTGACAAGACCTTAATTATAGTGTTTTAAAGAGCTTTTTAAAGTGCAGTGATTCAAGAAAGCAGAACGCTAAAGCCATTTTAAAATGTTTTTCAATTTCACTTCTTTTTATTGTCTGTAATTTTAAGCTATCTGTTGAAAATCTTTAACCCAATATAAATTAAGTTTTATCTTTGTCTTCTATGTAGAAAAAAAAAAAAAGAGTGATTTCTTTTCTCCATATTGGTAAGCTATCTTTGGATAGTCTGATTCTAAAGGCAGGCTGTATGAAATATACAAATCCTACTGGAGGAGGGGTTATGGGTGGTAGTCAGGAGATGGGCAGTATACCCCAGAGCAGCTAAAGTAGGGGCTTGTCCGACCTCTGACCAGCTGAGCGGCCATGCCTACTGGCACACTGTGGACATTTTAAATCTGAGCCTCTGATGGGTCATACAAGGGCAGAAGGGTGCTCTGAAATTTGCATGCCTTTATATGCAATCGGTCTACTTTGCACATAGCAACTCTATTTAGCAACTCTAGAGTGAATAGCGGCAGGATTTATTTACTAAAAGTAGTTAATGATTCTTTCAAGTCACTCTGTCTGGAAAAACAGGCTGGTATAGATGAAAAAAGGATATTTTGTACTAGAGTTCAGTAGAAAGTAAAACAGAATTTTTATAAATATTTTATTCTGATATTATTTCAAAGTATTAGATTACAGACAAAACTGAAAAATATCTGTTTCAGTTCTTATAGCAGTTGATATATTGCTGGACTTCACATAACAAATAGGTGAGGATTTACAATAGAATATGCACTAATCAACAGGAAGATAATCTGCCTATATTAATGTCTTAATGGATAAGGAATATTCAGAAAAATACAAATTTGCTTAATCTACAAATTAAAATGTAATACCAGTATCTAAGACAAGCTCTGATGTGTTTGTAAGTGTGTACATTACATTATTCCAAATAGATTTTGCTGTCAAATGCATTTACTTGTGATGTAAGAGTCACTATTTAGGTATAACATGTGTGTATATGCTTGGTATCATTACAGAATTCTGTGGATCTTTTTTCCAATTTCAGGGGTCTAGTACCAGCACCCATCATCAATAGTCTACGTTATTTTACAGCGTTAGAACTCAAGAAAAGTTTTGAGCTTTATGGAGATTATTTTAAAGCCCCCTTTGGACCTTCTGAAAAGAGGTGAGTTGAGTTTTGTCAGATAGAATACATTATTTTCTGCTGGCTAGTTACAATCATGGTGCTTGTCCCTAGACTTCAGAGGATTCCTGACGCTGGGAAGCAGGCCCCACTGTGGAATATGAATGGAATAGATCTGAGCCCTCTAGGGAGGGCACAGCCTTATAATCAAGGTTCACTGGAACCTAAGAAGCTTCTCTTTGGGACTTTGAAACTTGAGGGAATGGCACACAGATGCAGGGGCAGTTTGAGGTCATTCAGGTCACCAGTGGTGAATAATCAAGAGTCCGGTGTGAAGCAAAAGCTGTGATGTCTACCAGTCTCTTCCTGTACGGCAGCTTGGCTGTGTTCTTGGCATCTAGCTCTTGCCAGGTGTAAAAGCCTGGTTCTCTAGTTTTCCATTAAATCTGCAAACTACCCAATAGCTTTTCAGTGACTCCCTTTTTGAAATTTAAATTAGCCAGAGTTGGTGTCTATAATTTGTAATCCACATCTCTGATTAGTACGATTGAAAATGTTTGCTAGCTGATGCTCTCTCTCAATTATTATAAAAGTCTTTTTTTTCCCTGGGTCCCTAATATGTCAAACTGTGATTCAAAATCTGATATGTGTAGGTTGAGAACTCCATATGGGCCTCCCAGTGGTTTTAGCACTTGACTTTTGTGTGCATTCTATTACATTCCATTTCTGTTTCAGCTGTCCCTGCTACTACCGTTGACTGTCTCTCTATAGGTCTTAAATCCATGCTTCTCAAGCAAAGATGTGGCTGGTTGAGTCAATCATCTTGGGTAAAAATCTCTAGCTGGAATCCTCACAGGTAACATAGGTAACAAGCTGTTCTATAATTGGTGGCCCCTATGTCAGATTGAGAAATTTGTATGCAGGTCAGGAAGCAACAGTTAGAACTGGATATGGAACAACAGACTGGTTCCAAATAGGAAAAGGAGTTCGTCAAGGCTGTATATTGTCACCCTGTTTATTTAACTTCTATGAAGAGTACATCATGAGAAACGCTGGACTGGAAGAAACACAAGCTTGAATCAAGATTGCCGGGAGAAATATCAATAACCTCAGATATGCAGATGACACCACCCTTATGGCAGAAAGTGAAGAGGAACTCAAAAGCCTCTTGATGAAAGTGAAAGAGGAGAGTGAAAAAGTTGGCTTAAAGCTCAACATTCAGAAAACAAAGATCATGGCATCTGGTCCCATCACTTCATGGGAAATAGATGGGGAAACAGTGGAAACAGTGTCAGACTTTATTTTTCTGGGCTCCAAAATCACTACAGATGGTGACTACAGCCATGAAATTAAAAGACGCTTACTCCTTGGAAGGAAAGTTATGACCAACCTAGATAGCATATTGAAAAGCAGAGACATTACTTTGCCAACAAGGGTTCGTCTAGTCAAGGCTATGGTTTTTCCTGTGGTCATGTATGGATGTGAAAGTTGGACTGTGAAGAAGGCTGAGTGCCGAAGAATTGATACTTTTGAACTGTGGTGTTGGAGAAGACTCTTGAGAGTCCCTTGGACTGCAAGGAGATCCAGCCAGTCCATTCTGAAGGAGATCGGCCCTGGGATTTCTTTGGAAGGAATGATGCTGAAGCTGAAACTCCAGTACTTCGGCCACCTCATGCGAAGAGTTGAGTCATTGGAAAAGACTCTGATGCTGGGAGGGATTGGGGGCAGGAGGAGAAGGGGACGACAGAGGATGAGATGGCTGGATGGCATCACTGACTCGATGGATGTGAGTCTCAGTGAACTCCGGGAGTTGGTGATGGACAGGGAGGCCTGGCGTGCTGCGGTTCATGGGGTCGCAAAGAGTCAGACACGACTGAGCGATTGATCTGATCTGATCTGATGTCAGATAACCATCTTTTTTTCTAATCATCTGTGGCCAGAGCAGTGACAGAGAACTAAGTAAAGAGCTCTTCAGCAGGAGTTTGTGGGTTTGGTCTCTCTGAATGAATGACAACAAAATAGACAAGAAGTGACCGGAAGCAAGCACACTAAAACATTAGCAGTGGGTATTCCTCTAGAATTATCAGTTATTTTTAATGTCATCTTTTTTTCTGTAAATTCTAAATCATCCACACAGCATATATGTGTTTATTTTTAATATCCTAAAATGTTAAAAGAAAAACTAATAAGAATTTGATGAAAAATTCAGTAAATTGGAAAAATTGGTCCTATAATACAATTAAGTTGCTCATTGCTTCCATATATTAAAATAAATTTTGGGTAAATTATAAAGTGAAAGTGAAGGTACTCAGTCATGTCCAACTCTTTGTGACCCCATGTACTGTAGCCTACCAGGCTCCTCTGTCCATGGGATTTTCCAGGCAAGGGTACTGAAGTAGGTTGCCATTTCCTTCTCCAGGGGATCTTCCCAACCCAGGAATCAAACCCAGGTCTCCCACATTGCAGGTAGTCGCTTTACCATCTGAGCCACCAGGGAAGTAAATTACAAACAGTTAAATACAAATCAAAAGATGCTTGCTCCTTGGAAGAAAAGTTATGACCAAACTAGACAGCATATTAAAAAGCAGAGACATTACTTTGCCACCAAAGGTCTGTCTAGTCAAAGCTATGGTTTTTCCGGTAGTCATATATGAATGTGAGTGTTGGACTATAGAGAAAGCTGATTGCTGAAGAATTGACGTCTTTGACTGTGGTGTTGGAGAAGACTCTTGAGAGCCCTTGGACTGCAAGGAGATCCAACCAGTCCATCCTAAAGGAAATCAGTCCTGAATATTCATTGGAAGGACTAATGCTGAAGTTGAAACTCCAATAATTTGGCCACTTGATGCAAAGAACTGACTCATTTGAAAAGACCCTAATGCTCGGAAAGATTGAAGGCAGGAGGAGAAGAGGCCAACAGAGGATGAGATGGTTGGATGGCATCACCAACTTGATGGACATGAGTTTGAGCAAGCTCCGGGAGTTAGTGATGGACAGGGAAGACTGGAGTGCTGCAGTCCTTGGGGTCGCAAAGACTGAGCAACTGAACTGAACTGAAATACAAATCAGTGCTTATAATAGCAATGGTGTGTTAAAAGTCAGATGCAAATGTATATCCAGGATATAGTGTAGCTTTAAAAAATATTCATGTATATGTAACATGAAAAAACAACACTAAAAAGGCATATGCCAAAATATTATCAGTTATTATCTCCTAGTGATGGGATTATGGCCAATTTTTATTTTCTTTATTCTTCACCATATTTTCCAAGTGAGCATTTTATAATTTTTGAGGTATTAATGTAACTTTAAAATGCCATTTTAGAAGTCTGCCATGGCAAAGGGATGTTTTATGAGGGGGATGTTTCATCATGAGAATGCCAACCTAAAAAATGAGTAATGGCTTCCTTTATTTATAAGTTTTATTGTCATAATATTTTGGGTTTCCTTTGAGAAATTTGATAACCAAAAACTAGAGTCCCCACTAAATGGTTCCCCCAAGTCGGCACATCTCACTGGATACTAGATACTCTAGATTATAATTAGTTAACTCATTATAGTGACAATGTTGAGACTGTAGATCTCTGAGCATTTATTCATGCTCTCAGTTTTTAGTACAGTTGGGTAGCTTGATGGGAACACTGAGAGAAAGAATGTCTCAGTTTAGGCTGTTATAACAAATCACCATAGGCTGAGTGGCTTAACCAAAAGACAGTTATTTCTTAAAGTTCTGAAGCTGAGAAGTTTGAGATCAGGAGGTCGGCGTGGTTGGGTTCTTATGAATATCCTCTTCCTAGTGTGCAGATGGCTGGCTTCTTGCTGTGTCCCCACACAGCAGAAGCGAGCTGCCTTTTGTCCTTTCTTGAAAGTCACTCAGTCACGTCCAACTCTTTATGGGGACCCCATGAACTACATAGTCCCTGGAATTCTCCAGGCCAGAATACTGGAGTGGGTAGTCTTTCCCTTCTCCAGGGGATCTTCCCAATCCAGGGATCGAAGCCAGGCCTCCCGCATTGCAGGCGGATTCTTTACCAGCTGAGCTATTTCTTATAAGAGCGTTAATCCCATTCAGGAAGGCTGGACTTCTGGACCTGGTCACCTCCCAAAGGTCTTATCTCTTTACTCCATCATATTGGGGGTTAGGATTTCAACATATAAACTTGGGCAGAGTGGGGAAGGGACACAAACATTCAGTCCATAGCAGAATTTAAAAAAAAAGAATTAAAAATTGCTTACTAGACTGCAATGGGCTTCTCTGTCAACTGTGGGTCAGACCTTCACTCAAGGCTTCTCTGTCAATCGGTGGGTCAGACCTTCACTCAAGTCTGCTCACACCACATGGTAACGCCTGTGTCTTTCAACCCCACGACTTTTGGACTTCTGACTTTCAAAGCATTTTCATTTACTACATCCTTTGATACAAAGGAACAGTAATTGTTTGAAAGGCAGAACTTGCTGTGATCCCTTTCTTGGTGTGTGTTTTAAATGAAGAGGTATTCTTTTCTAAAAATAAGAGAGCAAACCATCTGTCTTTTGAGTCAAATTGCGTTCCCCCAGAAATGTGTATGTATTCACATAAGTTGATATGGAAAACATTCAGAGCCTCAAAACATAAATAAAGAAAAGAAGTAAATAGTTCATAAAAGCTAATTAATAGGTGCAAGAAATAATGATTAACCTTGCCGTAAACAAAGCTCAGCTGTTTACAGTGCTCTCTCTGAGGAATGAGCTCCCCCCTCGGTGGATTTGCTGCCTCCCACGCCCCTCCACCCTGGAGGAAGCAGGAACAGGTAGAACGCAAAGGAGAGCAGCTTGCTGATAGGAAGTGCACTGGCCCAGAGGCAGAGAGTCCAGGCATCCAGATCACACCCCAGCTTCGTCCTTAAAAGGGGAACTAACATCTAGCAACAGTTATGCCCAATGTATGGTCCAGATCAGGCTGCCTAGCATGCTTTCATCTTTTCTGACCTTGAAATAGCAGAGACTGCCTGTATAAGTTTCACTTGATTCTAAGGGCTTCCCAAGTGTATTGGTGGTAAAGACTATACCTGCCAATGCAGGAGATGCAAGAGATGTGGATTTGATCCCTGGGTTGGGAAGCTCCCCTGGAGAAGGAAGTGGCACCTTACTTCAGTATTCTAACCTGGAAAATTCCATGGACAGAGGGGCCTGGCAGGCTACAGTCCATGGGGCTGCAAAGAGTTGGACATGACTAAGTGACTGAACATACACACACATATAAACACACACTCTAAAGTCCTAGGAATCAGGATCCACGCCTGACTCATCTTGTTTTATAGACGCCAGCACCTCTCACCATGCTCTTTGCAAATATTCAGTGATGTTTTGTATAATGGATGAGAACTTTATGCTAATATATATATGCTACTTAATATATCAGCTGCTAATAGGTCTTGACTACTAAGTATTGTTGAAAACTTAAGCTCAACAGAGATACTTTTGCAAACTACTGAATAATTTGACAATGATAACCCAATGGTCATATGACCATTCATGGTTTTACAGCTCAAAGATATCCATTTTTCATATTTCAGTGTCATGGATTCCAGTGATTCCATGCAATATCCTGAATTACTTCATTCTTGTCCATGGCCAAAAGATTTGCCTTTTCAGCCTCTAGAAGACAGAATTTATTCGCAACCAGGCTCAATAATAGGTGATACTGAGGATCATGCCCTAAAAGGTATGAGTCATTTACATATGGTTCTCTTATAGATATTCATATTATAATTATATCTATTTTCCACCGTCTTTCTGTTTTCTGATTTTTAAAAATTAAATAAGTGTTTTACCTGAGAATCCATCTGTTGAGGCAGGATGAGATTGTAGCAGATGAGAAACAAAGTTCGAAAAGATCCAGAACGTGCCCAGGGTTACTTAGCTATTCAGGGTGGGTGCTGCTGCTTGGCTTATCTGACCACACTACCTGCCTGGGTGCTGTGGAGCGAGAGGTGCTATTTTATTAATAGGAGCTTGGGCTCCATTCAGTGAAGGTGAAGAAAAGCAGAGAAGGTGCCATATTACTGACCAATCTCCTGCTCCGGGGGTCTAGCAGAATCCTGATGGTTCAGGGCTTGAAGGATCAGACTCAGCCCCCACTCCCCTGCACCTCCTTTTTACACCCAGCTGCCCAACAGACTTGTGAATGTGTATCGCCTAGCTCAGACAGGATGAGCATTGCATTTTTGTCTCTGGCACTGTTCATAAAGGACATTGAGTAAAGACTGAAGGGCTGGAGGCCAAAATGGATAAGGGAGAGAGTAGTCCGTATGGGGCTCCGTGAGCGATTGATAGAGGGATGAATGAATAAATTGGGGGGAATTCTCTAGGACCTGGAGGCAAGGAGCCACCATGAGCAACCTGAGGTGGGGTGGGGTGACCTGCTTGAGCCCAGAAGACTTGAGGATCGCCTGCTTGCTCAGGTGACCATGGGAACCAGAAGGAGGGTACAGGCTTGTTAGGTCACCAGCAACAAGAGGACACAGTAGGTGGCATTCTCCAGAAGGAAGGTCCTGAATCAGGCACCTTCTAACCATTTCTCTTCAGGTGGTGTCTTCAGGACAGCTGACCAAGTATCTTCAAGGATTTTACTCATAAGGGTGGACATCAACCATAAGAATTAGAATCTGTTGGACTAGTTAGTGGTGAAGAACCCGCCTGCCAATGCAGGAGGTGCAAGAGACGCGCATCTAATCCCTGGGTCAGCAAGACCCTCTAGAGGAGGGAATGGCAACCCATTCCAGTATTCTTGCCTGGAAAATTCCATGGACAGAGGAACCTGGCAGGCTAATCCATGGGATCACAAGAGTCAGACCCAACTGAGCCTAGCACACGGCCTGAAACAAATAGACTGCCAGGTATTTCTCCAGCAAAGATGGGTTTATTGGGGCTGAAGCTGAGAACTTCAAAATTTGGGGTCTACAGCCACAACCATCCACATGCAAGACCTCACAAGGCAAAGGAAGGAGAAAGCTTTTACAGGGAGGGAACGGAAGTTGGGAGAGCCTTAGTAAACAAACAGTCCATGGCTTTTCATTGCCTGAGTCCATCCCAAGAAAGAAGAGGAGACTTTCTTCTTCCTGGTGGGCTCTACTATGGTCACAGGACACAACAGCTCCAACTTCACTTAATTGAGATTTCTGTTTATTAATATATATATTTTTTTATAAGTCCCAAGTCTCACATTCCAGGAAATAGTCCCAGGTTCTCAGGTAGACATACTGTGTCATCTCACAGGATGTGGGAAGTGCTCTGGGAACGCTTTAAAAGCCGTGAGCTGCCACTTCAAAGCCTGAGGAAACAGGAGCCCTGGGCCAAACATGCCCCCAAGGTCCATCATGGTTCTGGCTTCCCACAGGACATGTTCCCAGACCTTTCCCATCTCATTTCTCCTCCTCTGCCTGTCTCCTTCCTTATAAATGGAATCCTTAGAGTTGAAAACTATATTCCAAACCTAGTCTAGCCAGAGCAAAGGAGGGATGCTACCTGTGGGGCAGGGCTGTGGAAAGAATATTGCATTAGGGATCAGAAGACCTGGGTTCCTGTTCCATTTCTACAGTGGGCTGGCTGCACAGTGTTGGGCAAATCAATTAATGTCTGAGCCTTAGAATTAATAATATCTGTCTCACAATGATATAGTAATATCCTGTATTACTATAATATATGCATTATAATGTGAGACATAATGTGATAATACAGGACCAGCAAGATGGGGTGTGGTGTAAGTAAGAAGTTAAGTGTTAGATACCTGCCAGGTATTATGCTTGTAAATTTTTACACACATAGAAGATTGTGGTTGTTTTCTAATGGAATGTTTGGAGGAGATTTATTTCACTGAAATAGATTAGAATGAATGAATGGAATGAATAAAATTGAAATGGGCGAAGTTTTCCTATTTCTTTATCTGCATTGTGATCTTGTGTTGAAAACTGGGCATTTGGAAAAGCAGCTACCTCTCTCAAGGTGTAGACTGGCTCAATGCAGGGGAAGCCCTTCACTAACCAGAGACATGTGTCCTGAGCCCAGGATCAGCCCAGCCTGAGGGACCAAGGTCTTTTCATTCCCTTCCTGGGCATGCCCTTTCCCTGGATCTCGGGGGGTGCTTTTTTTCCCCCAGTTCCCCAGTATACACAGATGCTTTTAAATGAGTGTATTGATTTTCCTAAATGTCTTCTTGGAGTCTTAGCTGTTCTCTTGTGTTCCTCAAGTAGGAATCCCTTGTTCCAGGCATCTTTGGGTCTGTGCCTCCTGTGGGGTTTTCCAGGAGCCCTGCCCACTGCTTGCCATGGCTTCCTCTACCCTGAGATCCCACTTCTAGCCATCTGGGCTCCGAGTTAGGTGATGCAGACACCCAGAAGGCTGCCCCTAGATGGGTTAGAATATTACTCTCTCTGATTCTCATGAGAGAGCTGGGAGCCAGACCTCTCTTCCCCCAAACTGTACTTTAACCCCCTGGAAGGGGGAGAGACAAAGATGAGTAAAAACTTCATTAGATTTCCTACCCTTGTGCCTGTGGTTTTTTCATGACTGGGTATTCACTTAGTCACTATGGATTGCTGACTGATTTCCAGAACTCCTATGCAGTTATTTTAGCTAGTCCCTAGTTATTCATTTAATGTTTCCCTGGGAGAATAAGGGCCTGGAGCTTCCTAACCTGCCATCTTGCCAACGTCTTTCCATCTTTCCATGGTTATCTTCTTAGAAATCACAACACACTACTGGTTCTGGGTCAGTTAAACCCATATATACATATACATATACATATACGTATACATATACATATATATATGTATATATATGTGTGTGTGTATATATATGTGTGTGTGTGTATATATATATATATATATATATATATATATATATATCAGAGAAGGCAATGGCACCATACTCCAGTACTCCTGCCTGGAAAATCCCATGGATGGAGGAGCCTGGTGGGCTGCTGTCTATGGGGTCACACAGAGTCAGACACGACTGAAGCAACTTAACAGTAGCAGCAGCATATATATATATACACATAAATATTTTCCCCCACAAACTGCCAAAGTTTTTATTATATATGTGCCATTGATGATATATATATATATATATATATGCAACTTTTATCTTTATCTTTTTGTTATTTTGGTTTCAGTCCCACATTCCAACTTGATTAGATCATTTGGGGTCTTTATTCATCTTCCATATTTACTTCTATAGATTGGGCCTTCCCAGGTGGTGCTAATGGTAAAGAATCCACCTACCAATGCAGAAGATGTAAAAGATGCATGTTCGATCCTTGGGTTGGGAAGATCTCCTGGAGTAGAGAATAGCAACCCACTCCAGTATTCTTCGGAGAAGGCAGTGGCACCCCACTCCAGTACTCTTGCCTGGAAAATCCCATGGATGGAGGAGCCTGGTAGGCTGCAGTCCATGGGGTCGCTAAAGTCGGACACGACTGAGCGACTTAGCTTTCACTTTTCACTTTCATGCATTGGAGAAGGAAATGGCAACCCACTCCAGTGTTCTTGCCTGGAGAATCCCAGGGATGGCGGAGCCTGGTGGGCTGCCGTCTATGGGGTCGCACAGAGTTGGACACGAAGCGACTTAGCAGCAGCAGCAGCCAGTATTCTTGGCTGAAAAATTCTATAGACAAAGGAGCCTGGTGGGCTACAGTCCATGGAGCCGTAAAGAGTCAGACATGACTGAACCACTGGGCGCATAGATTTCTATTAAGCCAGCAAGCATGCCACTATGCCTTTGTCATGGTCTCTGTCAACATTGACACCTAGGGCTTGGCCAAGAGTAACATCCTGTGACAAGTCTCTGGAGTCTCATGTCTAGGGAAAGTCTACCTGCTTTGTGACTCTTACTCACATCTCTCTAATGTATTCAGAAGAGAAACTTTGATGTGTGCCTCGCATCATATTAGTCGTATTTTCTAACTCAGAGGTCATCAAGATCTCTGTAAGGGGCCAGATAGTAAATACTTTTGGTTTTGTGGCCATATAGACTTCTTAGCAGCTACTCATCCCTACTATTGTGTTGTGAGAACTGCTATAGACAGTATGTAAATGAAAGGGTGTGGGCTGGGTTCCATTAAACTTTTTAACTAAAATGTCTGCAGACCAGATTTTGCCTATGGGCCATAGGTTGTTGACCCCTGCCAAAGTGAAAGGGAAATTAAGTTAATTATGAATCATTTTTCTTTGCAAATCTCTTCCAACACTTATTACTCACTACATTGCTTTCTGAACACACAAACCATTTCTTTCAGTTCAGTTCAGTTTAATCGCTCAGTTGTGTCCAACTCTTTGTGACCCCATGGACTGCAGCACACCCAGCTTCCCTGTCCATCACCAACTCCCGGAGCTCGCTAAAACTCATGTCCATCGAGCTGGCGATGCCATCCAACCGTCTCATCCTCTGTTGTCCCCTTCTCCTCCTACCTTCAGCCTTTCCCAGCCTCAGGGTCTTCTCCAATGAGTCAGTTCTTTGAATCAGGTGGCCAAAGTATTGGCGTTTCAGCTTCAGCATCAGTCCTTCCAATGAAAATTCAGGACTGATTTCCTTTAGGATGGACTGGTTTGACCTTCTTGCAGTCCAAGGGACTCTCAAGAGTCTTCTCCAACACCACAGTTCAAAGACATCAATTTTTCAGCACTCAGCTTTCTTTATAGTCCAATTCTCACATCTGTACATGACTACTGGAAAAACCATAGCTTTGACTAGACAGACCTTTGTTAGCAAAGTAATGTCTCTGCTTTTTAATATGCTGTCTAGGTTGATCATAGCTTTTCTTCCAAGGAGCAAGCGTCTTTTAATTTCATGGCTACAGTCACCGTCTGCAGTGATTTTGGAGCCCAAGAAAATAAAGTCAGTCACTGTTTCCATTGTTTCTCCATCTATTTGCCATGGAGTGATGGGACCAATTGCCATGATCTTAGTTTTTTGAATCATTTCTTTAATAAACCTGAATTTGCTAAGGATTAAACTCAGGTGTGGGGAAGGCAATGGCAACCCACTCTAGTACTCTTGCCTGGGAAATCTCATGGACAGAGGAGCCTGGTAGGCTGCAGTCCATGGGTTGCGAAGAGTTGGACAGGACTGAGCAACTTCACTTTCACTTTTCACTTTCGTGCACTGGAGAAGGAAATGGCAACCCACTCCAGTGTTCTTGCCTGGAGAATCCCAGGGACGGGGGAGCCTGGTGGGCTGCCATCTATGGGGTCGCACAGAGTCGGACAGGACTGAAGGGACTTAGCAGCAGCTGCAGCAGCAGCAGCAGCAAACTGAGGTGTGCTGGTTTGTCTATTTTTATTTCCATCTTCTAAAGCAAGAGAGTTCCAGAAAAACATCTATTTCTGCTTTATTGACTATGCCAAAGCCTTTGACTGTGTGAATCACAATAAACTGTGGAAAATTCTGAAAGAGATGGGAATACCAGACCACCTGACCTGTCTCTTGAGAAACCTATATGCAGGTCAGGAAGCAACAGTTAGAACTGGACATGGAACAACAGATGGGTTCCAAATAGGAAAAGGAGTTTGTCAAGGCTTTATATTGTTACCCTGCTTATTTAACCTATATGCAGAGTACATCATGAGAAACGCTGGGCTGGAAGAAGCACAAGCTGAAATCAAGATTGCTGGGAGAAATATCATTAACTTCAGATATGCAGATGACACCACCCTTATGGCAGAAAGTGAAGAGGAACTGAAAAGCCTCTTGATGAAAGTGAAAGAGGAGAGTGAAAAAGTTGGCTTAAAGCTCAACATTTAGGAAATGAAGATATGGCATCTGGTCCCATCACTTCATAGGAAATATTTTTGAAGCCCCCAAAAATAAAGTCTGACACTTTCCACTGTTTCCCCATATTGTAAATTAGATGGACAGGGAGGCCTGGCATGCTACAATTCATGGGGTTGCAAAGAGTCAGACACGACTGGGCGACTGAACTGAACTGAAGTGAACTGAAGTGGCAGTATCATTTACCTCCAATGCTTTTCTTATGGTGATGAATTCTCAAAAACAAGACACTCTAAAAATTACTCCTGTTTTTTCAACGCCCTGAGAGGTAGCTTACCTGGGTATGAAAAATGAACTGATTGAGAAGGGAGGCCGACTCTGCTACTCTCTGCATTCTTCCTACAGGCCTTTATTTAAAGTGTTTTTATTATCCTTTCCAGCTTTAAAAAATATCTCCTTGGTGAACAAAAGAGAAGAACATGAGGAGGAGCCTTTTTGTTTTCTTTTTGTGTGTGTGTCCTCTGTTAACACAGTATCATCTTCTCAAGGAGTGTGCTGTTCTTGCTCTGAATATACCTTGAAAGTGAAAGTTGCTCAGTCCTGTCCAACTCCTTGCAACCCCATGGACTATACCGTCCCTCAATTCTCTAGGTCAGGATACTGGAGTGGGTAGCCTTTCCCTTCTCTAGGGGATCTTCCCGACTCAGGGATTGAACCCAGGTCTCCAGCATTGCGGGTGGATTCTGTACCAGCTGAGCCACAAGGGAATATACCTTTCAAAAGGCCCATATTGCCTTTAACTGTGGGATTGCATTGCTTTGCCTGATAAACTGAGTCTTCCCAATCTTACAGGCCGTTCTGTTTTGCTCACTTCCTATAGAGTCCTCTAGCCTCACTCTCTTAATTCTTCTTACACTGCTTTCTCTGCCCACTGAGAATGCAGCTTCCTCTGTTGCCAGCATGCGTCCACCTTCAGTCTCTTATCTTCCAAACTCCTCTTGCTTCCACAGTCCCTGAAGGGACCTAGCTCCACGGTTCATCCTGTGTCCCCATCCTTGGTGAACAAGCCAATCTTAAGAGCATTTGATAAGGTTTCTCTAGGAAGGTTTCTCATCAGAGAAGGCAATGGCACCCCACTCCAGTACTCTTGCCTGGAAAATCCCATGGATGGAGGAGCCTGGTGGGCCGCAGTCCATGGGGTCGCTACGAGTTGGACAAGACTCAGCGACTTCACTTTCACTTTTCACTTTCCTGAATTGGAGAAGGAAATGGCAACCCACTCCAGTGTTCTTGCCTGGAGAATCCCAGGGATGGGGGAGCCTCATGGGCTACCGTCCATGGGGTCGCACAGAGTTGGACACGACTGAAGCGATTTAGCAGCAGCAGGAAGGTTTCTCAGAGTGTGTGTGTGTGGGTGGATTGTGTGTGTCTGTGTGTCTGTGTTAAGTCTGCTCATATATGATGGAAAGGGAATATGTGCAGGGCATTGTGCAGAGGGTATGAGCAAGGTAGAAGAGTAGCATGGGAATTGCTCGCTGTGGCCACCTTCGGGTCGTTGGGCAAGTCTATACAACCCAAGGTTTGTGTAACCACACACATGATATATTCTCAACCTCATTCCTATTTTTCTTATTTGGATGTCATTAATTTTTTATAGTTTGTTATGAATGCATTCTAAAAATTATTCTGTTTTTTATGTCATGCAATGCTTATTTTCTTTGTTTAATGCACCAAGGGGTTAACCATACATACTGTATTTTTTCCTTAATGTTTTACAGCACTATATAAACAAGCATTTCCACATGGAAAAGGGTCTCTCCAACACAGAAGACACATGGTCTCAGCCATCAGTCGCCCAGGTTCCAACATCAAACCCACCCTCCCTCCGATACCTCAGGGCCGCAAGTAGACCAGTACTCGATGTTTGATCTTAATGTGGAAAATCCTCTCTGATCATGTCTGGTCCCTCTGTCTTACCTGGCCGTGCATCCTGGCTATTCCTCACTCAACCAACTGCCTACAAAAGAAGGTTCTATGTGCCCTTATCCTCTCAATCAGCTTCTTTTGTGATTCTCTGAATAGTGTCTATCTTTTTTGAAATGTAAGTTATTCTTAGCTTTTATTAATGTAATTTCAGTTTTTCCCATAGCTATGAATGACTCTTCCAGCTGCTTCCTGCTCTGAAATATCAGATGGCAAAAATCTCCTAAGATATTTGCCTTGCTACATGCACAGTGGTTTGGGGATAAAGCCAATGGAGATTGTGGTCTTAAAATTTCAACATGTCCATTTGTAACATTAGTGTATACTTTACAGGACTGAAATATTTTGTTCTTCTCATTATGAAAAAATTATAGCATTCCATTTAACTTCTGACCAGCATGATATCTCAACTTGCTTTAGCAATATGAAGAAATAAAGAGTATCAGGTATTTTTTCTATTTTATCCTTTTTAGAGTCTGATTATGAAAAGCTTATAAACAATTTTCATCATCTTTGTAGTTTCACTTCCTGCTATCTGCAAAAAAATTTTTTTAATAGTTATAGATGAAGCTGGTATTCATCTGATATGTGTGAGCAAGACTAACTAGGTTGTTAAAATGTTGAAACACATCCCTTTGGATTGGCAAATGGCCTCTCCTCTGAATCCTCTATGCATGATGGTTCATGGGAACTAGAGCCCTCACGTAGTACTGCACTGATTGTTAAATATTTTAAGCATCAAAATCTGCTAATGTTTTCCTTTTTAAAAAATATCAAAACCTCCTTCAATAACCCTCTTTGCTATAACTCAAATTTGGATGTAACATGATATGCTATTGGCTCCTATCTTACACCTAGCCCTATTCTCAACTGGAGCTGGTTAAATTCTTCTCTTGGTGGTGGGTGGGAGAGGATGGGAGGGGGAACGCAGAGGAGAGTAATAGGCTGAGCCAGAGAAGGGAGGCAATGGTCTCTGGAGAAGTAGGGGTGCAGAGAGTGGGTCTTATGCCCCAAGAACCTTAGAAAATAAGATTCACCAGCATCATCTAATCTTCTTAAATGTTATTATGAAATATTTTAGACATACTGGAAGGTATAAAAATAATAGTTTCAATTTCGGACAATATGGAAGAGATGCCTTTTAAAAATTTATCCTACTAAGCACAGCTAAAAAAATGTAAGATTGAGAGATAGAAGGGAGAAGGCAGAGCCCCTGAGGACACTGGGACTTGAGTAATGACAGTGGTGATTTCTCTGGGTTTCCTTTTGCCACAGACGTTTCCTTTACCGGGCGCTGGAGAAGCTACAGTCCCACAACACTAACAACAGAGATAACAGAAGTTCCAAAAAAGAGCCTGCTCTCTTTAGCTGAAAGACTGGGGAAGGAGCAGACTAGCAGCACAGAAACCTTTTAGACAAGAACTGCTTTACTCCAGCTGCTGCTGCTGCTAAGTCTCTTCAGTCGTGTCTGACTCTGTGCGACCCCAACTATGAAGAAAGTCATGGCCCCATTTTACTCTCTTGTTCGCAAATTGTTGTTCAGTCTCTGAGTCATATCGACGCTTTGCAACCCCATGAACTGCAGCATGTCAGGCTTCCCTGTCCTTCACTATCTCCCGGAGTTTGCTCAAACTCATGCCCATTGAGTCGATGATGCGATCCAACCATCTCATCGTCTGTCGCCCCCTTCCTCTCCTTCCCTCAATCTTTCCCAGCATCTGAGCAAATGCTTTCACGCTTTCCTAGCTGTAATGATGCTCGCCTTCTCCTCCCTGCTATGATAGTATCAGAACATTTTTTGTGGAGAGCCAGGACATTTACCACCACCTAGTGTTGAGAACCCTCTCTCAGGTCATTTGAATAATCCTATAAATATATTATAGGAGTTGAATAATTAAAGAATTCTTAATTGAACTATGAAAAAGAAATCTCCAGATCCAGATGCTTTCACTGGAGAATTTTACCAAGTGTTAGAAAAGAATTCATACCAATTCTACATTATCCCTTTCAGAAAGTGAAAAAGGAAAGAACAATTCCCAATTTATTTTCTGAGGCAAATATCCCCTGATACCAAAATGAGACAGATCATGAAAAGATGCTTTAACAAAATTTCAGCAAATCAAATTGAGTAATACATAAAGAGTTATACAGCATGACCAAGCAGAGTTTAATCCAGGGATGCAAGGCTGATTCACTCACTAGTTGAAATGAACCAATGTAATCTACCATAATAACAGACTAAACAATAAAAATTACATGATCAGATCAATTAATGCAGCATAAGCATTTAACAAAGATTAATACCCATTCATGATAAAATCTTGGCACAGAGGAGACTTTCTTCTATTTGATAAAGACTTTTTGGTACATGTCTCTATCCTTAAACAACATACACTTTTATTCACCATGACTTCAACAGTATACTGTATATATTCATCAATTAACTTTTTCTCAACTTTATGTTTGTGGGTTTATTCCGTGAACATTGTATTGGTTTCGTTTTAAGGTTTTTCACCACTGTGTAATATTTCACTGTTAGAATATACCACCGTTTATCCACTTTCTTGCTGATGAATGCTAATTTTTTCCTACTATAAAAGGTGCAGGTAAAAAAATTCTTATCTATGTGTGAAATTGCTGTGTTATTAGTATGTAGATCTTTAACTTATAGCTTTGGGCTTCCCTGGTGGCTCAAATGGTAAAGACTCTGCCTGCAGTACAGGAGACCCGGGTTTGATGCTTGGGTTGGGAAGATCCCTTGGAGAAGGGATAGGCAACCCACTCCAGTATTCTTGCCTGGAGAATCCCCATGGACAGAGGAGGCTGGTGGTCTACAATCCATGGATTCACAGAGTCGGACACGACTGAGCAACTAACACTTTCACTTTCTTTTCAGATATGGCTACACTGGTTATTCTAATATGTCCTCACAAATATGTAAGAGGTTTTTATTTTCCCACATCTTTAGCAACAAGTGGGATTGACAATCTTTTTATTGCTAATCCAATAGGTGATAATGTAAACTCATTGTGGTGCTTTGGATTTCTCCAAAGCTGAACATTCTTTATGAGTTTTTTGGCCATTTGTGGCTTTTCGGCGAGTTGCCTACTTATATGTCTTGTTCAATTTTAAATTATCTTTTTCTTATCAATTTGCAGGATTTATTTATATATTCTAGTTATTAAGTCTTTAGTTATATGAATCACATATCTTTTCAAAGGCTGTGTCTTTTCACCTTTTAAAAAATGTTATATTGTAATGAATAAAAGTTTTTAATATGGCCAAATGTTTCAACCATTTTCTTGATACTGCACTTTTTTTTATGTCTCATATATTCATTTCCTGTGTCGACTGTAACTGTAGTCCCTTAGATGTTATTCTAAATGCTTTTTTCTAAAGAATTTTGCCTTTCCAATTTAGGTCTATACCTGCAATGGATTTTTGTGTGCAGTGTGAGGTAGGGCTTCATTTTTTTCCAGTTGTTCCACCTCTTTTTCTCTCTAATCTGTAAGACCATGTCTCACATATTATTTCCATAAATGCTTGGGTCTGTTTCTGGGCTTTCTGCTCTGTGTTACTGTTTTATTTACTATACATTTATAATAAGACTTACAACCTGTAGGACAAGTTGTGTACTTTTATTTTCCTCAAAATTATCTTGACCATTCTTCACATTTTGCTGTACCAAGTAAGTTTGAGTGAGTGATAGTCGCTCAGTCGTGTCCGACTCTTTGCAACCCCATTGGACTATAGCCTGCCAGGCTCCTCTATCCATGGAATTCTCCATGCAAGAATACTGCAATGGGCTGCCATTCCCTTCTCCAAGGGATCTTCCTGACCCAGGGATTGAACCTGAGTCTCCTGCATTGCAGGCAGTTTCTTTACTATCTGAGCCACCAGGGAAGCCTACTAATAAGAGACATTTGTAAGTATAAAGACAGGTCCACTTTAAAAGTATCAGCAGATACATGCTTGACTGTATCTTATAATCTATAGACAATACATTAGAATATGTAATGAATCCATACATCTTTTCCAAAGGAATACCCAAGACAGAAGTAGCAGTAAATGTAGCAAAAATGACAGTCAGTCAGATGAAATAATTTAGATGAAGCTTGAAGACAAAATGAAGCTTGTCTCTCTCAAACAAACTGGGACTGGCAAGTGGTCAGGAATGGAATACAATGTGCTTTTAACTTTATATGAAAAATAACATGCAGTTCTATGTTGGTGAACATAGTTCTGGTTTTGCCACATAAATCCTCTACTTCAAGTAATTTTAGAATTTTTTAAACTTACAAATACCTTATTTGAAGTTAATTAGAATCACATTTAGTTCATAAATTTGGGAAGGCTTATTTTCTTTATGATATTGAACCTCCCTTCCTATAAAGGTGCTCCCTTTGTATAAACTTTAATTCCTTTAATAAAGTTGTATCAGTTCAGTTCAGTCGCTCAGTCGTGTCTAACTCTTTGTGACCCCATGAATCGCAGCACTCCAGGCCTCCCTGTCCATCACCATCTCCCGGAGTTCACTCAAATTCACGTCCATTGAGTCGGTGATGCCATCCAGCCATCTCATCCTCTGTCGTCCCCTTTTCTCCTGCCCCCAATCCCTCCCAGCATCAGAGTCTTTTCCAATGAGCCAACTCTTCACATGAGGTTGCCAAAGTACTGGAGTTTCAGCCTTAGTATCATTCCTTCCAAAGAAGTCCCAGGGCTGGTCTCCTTCAGGATGGACTGGCTGGACCTCCTTGCAGTCCTAGGGACTCTCAAGAGTCTTCTCCAACACCACAGTTCAAAAGCATCAATTCTTCGGCGCTCAGCCTCCTTCACAGTCCAACTCTCACATCCATACATGACCACTGTAAAAACCATAGCCTTGACTAGATGGACCTTTGTTGGCAAAGTAATGTCTCTTCTTTTGAATATTCTATCTAGGTTGGTCATAACCTTCCTTCCAAGGAGTAAGTGTCTTTTAATTTCATGGCTGCAGTCACCATCTGCAGTGATTTTGGAGCACAAAAAAACAAAGTCTGACACTGTTTCCACTGTTTCCCCATCTATTTCCCATGAAGTGATGGGACCAGATGCCATGATCATCGTTTTCTGAATGTTGAGCTTTAAGCCAACTTTTTCACTCTCCTCTTTCACTTTCATCAAGAGTTGTATACGTTTCTCCATAAAGGATATATGTATCTTTAGGTTTTATTCCTAGGTATCTTTTATTTTGGTCATTGTAAGTGGAATATTCTTTAAGATTATATTTTTTATGACTGATATATGGGATGCAATTCATTCCTATAGTTACATATTATTTATTCTAACAGTATATTTGGAGATTATTTCAGGATTCCATTCAGATATCATCAAAAATGAATTTTTTTCCCTTCTTTACATTCCTATTATTATTCTCTTTTGAAAATTTCATTTCATCATTTTCTTCTTTTAAAAACTTCCCTGAAGAGAACTTCTAAATTCAGTGTTGAGTGGAAACAATGATAGTAGACATCCTTGTCTCACTTCTGATTTTAAAAGGAATTTTTCTAATGCTTCATTATATTAAGTGTGAAATCTGCTGTAGATTTTTGGCAGATAATCACCTTTGGAAAAAAGAATTTTCATTTAATTCCTGGATTACCATACATTTTACCATGAATGAGTATTGAAAAAAAAAATGTTTTCTTTTGTAGGGCACAGAAATCTGAGGTATGTATTATACAAATTCAATCATATCAATTGTATTATTCAAAGTTATTTTCTTAATTTTTTTCCTACTTATACTGAAACATTAAAAAAAAAATACCCTCTCACTATGACTGGATTCCCCTCCCCTCCCCTTCCCTTCTTCCTTCTTTCCTTTCTTTTTTTTTTCCTTCCTCCTTCCCTCCCTCCCTTCCCAGATTACCTGTTGATTGTAGAAAAGTTAGTGGTACCTAAAAGACACGCTTACAGAAACATCACACAAATTAGAAAGACAGCAGAGCAGCAATTTTATAATCAGACAAAATAAGAGGTTAAGATAACAATCATTAAATGATATGTAAAGCACCTTTTCCATTAAAAGAGGCGCATCCCATTACCAAGGGATAACAGTCATGAACGCTTAGAAATTGAATCATATAACATCAAAGTATATACGGCAAAAAAAAAAAAATGTTAGAAATTTAAATTGCTTTCTATCTGAATCAAAGTGCTCTCATCCATAAACCTAGGATTATAACAGGTTTGCCTGTCAGGACTTTTTGATGGTTAAGCTAAATGACATGTGTATAGTAAGTGAGTACAGATACCTCAGGCCACAAACTCTTAAGTCAAATCCAAAGTGAAAGAAATTTAATCTTATTCTCTATCAATTCAGGACAATCTTAATTCTGTTGCCTCTCTCTTGCTTTTAACCTGGGATCTCATCCAACTTCTAGGGGTTTATAGAATTTTCAAGGCATCGGCAGAAAGCATCTGGTTCCTGCATTAATGAGAAAGTCTTGGGGTCTTGCCTGTTCTTCAGGGACCATGCCTGTAGCTGCTGACCTGCCCTATTATTTTGACCACTCCAGGTATGTCGACTCTTTTTTTTTTTCTCTAATGTAACTTTGATTACCTTTATGAAAGCACATAATAAACGCATTGCTCCGTTGTACCAGTCTGGGGCAAAGGGTGTGTCTTAGTGCCTCTCTCCCTTGATTCCCTTGCAGTCTTCTTTCTTTGCCAAGTTCCCAGAACATGGATATATTGGGAACTTGGTCAATTGGCTACCTGGTAGAGCTCCATACGGGAAGCCAAACATTGGGACCCTATTCTTCAAGTCCCAAGTTCAAATAGGATTTCTGTTGTATCCTAGACCTAAGTTGTCTCTGGAGTAATGGTTCTCAGCTTGATAGGCAAGTCACTCTCTCCATAAGTTAAAAAAACACCCATATCCAGGCTCCATCCCAAGTCATTTAGATAAGGATCTGTGTGTATGTGGTTGGGGTGGGTGTTAAGGCATTGTATTTTTAAAAAATTACCACTGCTCCTGGAGGGTTGAGTCATGGGGCTTTTCTACAATGATTTTATCAAATGTATATTTTTTTGTCTTTAACAGATGACTCACCATCTCATCATACTCTTAGTAGCATAAACTATGATTTTTTAATGTTTATATTTTAAAATCTTTATTGAAGTATAGTTGATTTGCAACGCTTCAGGTATACAGCAAAGCGATTCAGTTGTACATATATATATAGAAATATATGTATTCTTTTTTAGGTTCTTTTCTAGTATAGATTATTAGAAGATATTGAATATAGTTTCCTGTGCTATACAGTAGGTCCTTGTTGTTTATTTTACATACTGTATAAAATAGTATGATATAGTATTTTATATATATATATAGAGAGAGAGAGAGAGAGTTTATTTTATATATAGTAATGTATCTGTTAATTCCAAATTTGGCCTTCCCCCTACTTTTCCCTTTGGTAACCATAAATTTGTTTGCTGTATTTGAGTCTATTTCTGTTTTGTCAGTAAGTTCATTTGTATCATTTTTTAATATTTCACATATAAGTGACATCATATGATATTTGTCTTTGACTTACTTCACTTAGTATGATAATCTCTAGATCCACTCATGTTGTTAGAAATGGCATTCTTTTTTTTTTTTTATTTCTTTTTTATGGCTAATATTCCATTGTATGTATGTACCACATCTTTATCCATTCATCTGTTGATGGCTATTTAGGTTGCTTCCATGTCTTGGCTACTGTAAATCATTGTGCTTTGAACATTGAGGTTCTGCTTTGAACATTGAGGTACATGTATCTTTTTGAATTAAGAGTTTTTTCCTGATATATGCATAGGAGTGGGACTGTTGGATCATAAGGTAAGTCTATTTTTAACTTTTTTAAGGAAGCTTCATTCTGTTCTCGATAGTGGCTACACCAAATTTATATTCCCACATAATTGTTTATCATTACTAATTTGATAGTTGAAAAATGTTAATTTATTGATTAGGTTTAATATTTTTCATACGCTTATTTTTTTAATTGGTATTTCCATCTTGGTGAATTGTTGGTTCATATCTTTGTTACATTTTTATCCTAGGATGTCAGTGTTTTCTGTTATATTTTTATGAGAGTTTTCTCTATTAAATATTAACCAAGTGGCCCCCTCTTGTTTTACATATCCATCCCAATTTGTCATTGGTCCATATTTATTTTCAATAGAGAGGTTTTCAAAACTATGTTTTCTTATAAAGTGCTTATGATCATAAAATATGTTCTATACATTTTTGTATAGAACTTTTGTATATACTTTTTTGAACATAAAATGTGTTCTATTACATTATTGAACAAGCAGTGCTTGTTCAGTAGAGCTTTTGGTGATGATGGAAATATGTAAAAATATCTGCATTATCTGGTATAGCAATCAATAGCTCCATGAGGCTGTTGAGCACTTGAAATGTGGCTAGTGTGACTGAGGAACTGAATTCTTAAGTGTATTTACTTTTACTTAATTTAGATGTAAATAACTACATGTTACAAGTGGCTACTACACTGAGCAATTGAAAAGTACAGCTCTAAAGAATTTATCATTGTAGTCTTGGGTTTTTTTTTTTTTTTTTGTCTGACAGTTATTTTGAGAGTTCTTTTTCCTTATAAGTTCTAGTTTTGGTGGAGTATAATGAAGAAGTGATAATGAAGAAAATATGGCTTTTGTAATTTATATTTTATAAACTTTATTGATGTCCTTTATGCCTTGGCATGTGCTGAATTTTAAAAAATCATCACTGGGATTTAAAAGAAAGTCTGTGGCATAAAATTTTGCTCCATCTACTAATTCACTTTTTCTAATTTACATTATTCAAACAAGATATATCCTCTTTATTTTTATCAACTTGCTCTGTCATAAATGATATTGGTATTATAGTATCTCTCTGTAGACTGTAGTTTTATTTCTGTCTCTTCTTAAAATATCAAATAATTGTTTGCTATAGTAAATGTTTTCCCTTTATTTTGTTTGCTTTTTATAGTCTTTTAGTTTTCTTGCTATTTAGATTTTGATGTTATCTTAATCAGTTCATAAATGCTCAGGACTATTTCATAATTAGGATTTCACCTTGTTTCAAAATAAAAGGGTCCTGAAAGAGTCCTTTTTGTTTCATAGAATCCTTTTTGCTTTGAAGTTTCCTTTGATAGTATCAGGGCCACCTCTGCTTATTTCTGTTTCGCTGATATGTTTTACTCTATCTTCTTAATCTTATTCTTTCTATGTAATTTGATTTTGGTCTCACTATTATAAGAAACATGCAGTTGGATGCTCTCTTCTTTAACTCAATCTGATTTTCTGCCTTTTATTTCAGGTGTGGTGCAAAACAATTTTTATTTCTTTTTAATACTGACGAGTTCAGTCCTTTTCCTATCGTTTCTTCTCATGTTTTGACAGGCTGGCTTTGTTAACCATTTCACTTATTGGTTTATGTCTTTTGCTATATATTTTCTTCTTTTCATCTATAGTAATTTGAAAGGTATATTTCCCCCTACTCTGATGTATATCATAGAATTCAAAATGTCTGTAGTTCTCCCTGCCTTTTCCATTCCCACAATTATACATTTAATTAAGACTTTCATTATTTTTAAAAAGTGTTTGTTTATTTTTGGTGATGCTGGGTCTTTGCTGCTTTAAACAGGCTTTCTGTAGTTGAGGCGAGTGGGGGCTATTCTTCGCAGTCATATACAGGCTTCTAGTTATGGTGGCTTGTCTTGTTGCAGAGCACAGTCTCTCGGCACAGGGGCTTCAGCAGTGTGGCTGCAGGTTCTAGAGCCTGGTCAGGAGTTGTGGTCTACAGGCTTTAGTTGCCCGCAGCATGTGGAATCTTCCCAGACCAGGTATCGAACCCGTGTCCCCTGCCATTGGTAGGCAGATTCTTTTCCACTCTACTAGCAGGGAAGTCCTACTTCAGAATTTTAGACTCAGTTTATAGAGCCTCACCCCTCTTTCTATTTTCCCCAATTAAATTTTTAAGAGCTTTTTTGGCTTTATCCTCAGTTCTTATGTTATTTTATTTCTCTCTGGATTTTTCACTAATGTCGATGTTTACTACCAATTCTTTTATATGATTACTTTCTTACTGTCAAATTCTTAAGCTAAAAAATCCTGAAGGGAAAGTGAGGGAAGGGAAGTATTTTCAGAAAATAGTTCTAAAGTAATGGAGGAATCTGATTTCTGTATTCTACTAGGAAAAGAAAGAGGTGAGAGCTGACTGAACTCTTTTTACATTTTTAAAATATTTATTCTGCTTTTCCCAGGACATATTTTCTTTCTGCTCTCCCAGGATCCTGTACTCAATAAGTATTCTAAGATTTTGCATGTAAACTTAACTTTAGATTTCATTCCTAGTACCAGTTGCTTTTGTTACTTTTGTTTGCATTTTATAAGGGAAGTGTCTTTCATTATTTATTGAACAGGAAGTTAGGATAGGAGGCTGCTAATATGCGGCCATTCCAACCTAGACACGTGCATTTCAATTTCTAGGAAGCACAACATTTCAAAAGTTCATAAAGATATCTGTCTGTCTGTGTGGCCTGCTGGGAGCCGGCGAGAGGCATTCCACTCGTGACAAAGGTCATGAGGAAAGAGGCTCGGCATACGCAAAGGCGGGATCGAGCCTCAGGAGTCCCCCTGGATATTCTCGAGCATCTACCCCCAAAAAACCAGAGTCTGCCTACTTTGTTGCTTTGTGCTCTCACCTCTGACTTTACTGGGGGCTGTCCCCCACCATCATCTCACTCTCTCTGTCAAAGAGTTAACTTACAGCTCCAATTAATAAGTTCCTGGGCAATTAGGAGTGTTTAAATCCAAACCCCTCAGGTAGCTCTCTAACTCTCCTGACAAGTTTACCTGGACTCCTACAGCTGTGCATACGATTGTTTACAGTCTCCCAGCCTCGAGAGGCACGGGAAGCTTAAGATATTCAAATAGCTTAGAGCCTCTCAGAGAGTTAGAAACTGTCAGAATAAAACTAGTAAAAGATTTCATTGATGAGTCAATGCTTGCTGCCAAGTTTCCACATCCCCTGTATTGTATCCTTGAATGTGTATTAATATAGTTGGTATGTAGAAAAGATAAGTAGTGGCCTTGGTGCTAGCAACTTTAGACCCTTAAGGTAATAAATTCTTTCCTTTGTTGTAAACCCACTGCACCTCTGCCCTATAGGAATGCAGTTTTATCTAACACCTTCGGAGGATAGCGCCAAACCTTAAAATAATTACTCTTAGAGAAAATAAGTCTTACGGTTGACAAACCTTTGTCAAGAGTCATAAAATGTTAATAGGCCTTCTGGCCAGAAGATGATGTAAATCACCTAAGCCATTTGTATACGATAAATTTGCAGGAAAGAAACCCTGGTTTTTGATATGGATCAAAGACTGCTGACTTTGCATCCCCTATTATCCTCTATGTGTAACTTAGGGTATAAAAGCCCCCTGTTGAAAATAAAGCTACGGGCCTTGCTCACCAAAGCTTGGTCTCCCCATGTCATTCTTCTCCTCAATTTCCAGCTGAGTCTCCATCTGGAGTGCGGAGGTCCTCTGCGACCATTTATTTGCCTGGGCTTCTAAGACCCACTCAAGAAGGTGTCTAAGGTGGGGCACCTTCCGCTATTCGAGAGGGCGCCTGCGGCCTCCGTGGTCAGAGCTAACCTGGTGTCACAGGTTATATTGATTTTCTGCATAAACCAAGCTACTTAGCCTCTTTTCTCCACTGAATTTTCCTACTGAGCTATCCTTATTCTATTACTCTTTGTATCTTTGATGAATATGTAAATAGTCGCCGATGCCGTCTCCCCTTCGAATACCCTGGATCAGCCGGGGCTGGACCTCGGCAGTGGCCTACCACTGCATTCCAGAAAGGTTTGAGGACACATACAGTGGTGCATTCAGTTCAATCAGATAACACATGAAAAACTAAGGATATTGAAGCAACGAGGAAAAAGAGGATGCTTTAATATGTCAAGTGCAAGCCCTAATTTTTAGAGGAAAATTGAGCAAAATTAAGCTTTCTAGTTGTTGTTCTGTCACTCAATCATGTCCGACTCTTTTAGACCCCACGGACTGCAGTATACCAGGCTTCCCTGTCCTTCACCATCTCCCGGAGCTTGCTCAAACTCATGTCCATTGAGTCAATGATGCCATCCAATTATCTCATCCTCTATTGTTCCCTCCTCCTCCTGTCCTCAATTTTTGCCAGCATCAGGGTCTTTTCCAATGAACTGGCTCTTCACATCACGTGGCCAAAATATTGGAGCTTCAGCTTCAGCATCAGTCCTTCCAATGAATATTCAGGGTTGACTTCCTTTAGGGTTGACTGGTTTGACTACTATACTTAGTCACAGCACAAAAGAAAGCACGATCAGGACCACAGTTTCACGATTCATGGTGACCTTAACATAAGACAAGTCATTGCCCAGGAGCAGCAATAGCCTTTCTTGATAATGAGACTTAGAGAATTTTTCTCTCCTTGTTCTCCAAAAGTGGGTGCTGTCTGAACACATGGACCATATTTTCCATATCATGTAGGCATTGAAGAGTCTGACACAGCTATTTCTTAGAATGTCCTGCGATGCAGCCTATATAAAATTGTTTGAGAGGCTCTATCTAAATAGGTAGAGAGGCACTATAACATAATGGTTATTAACTGTGTAAGGCTGCTGTCCAAATTCCTGAGTTCAAACCCTGGTTCAGTCATTAGCTTAGAGTCTGACCTTAGGTAACTCACTCAAGTCCCTGTTTCTTCCACTGCCAGGCTCGGTCATGGAGGGACTGATGGAAATGTCCTTTTACAGACTGGAGTAGGGTAGAGGTGTGGGGTTGTAATTAATCACATTGTAATGAATGAGGTCTCCAACCCCCTGTGGTGGGCCTTGGTGGAGAATTAATAATCAAATGGTGGAAAATTGAAGGAAAAAGAAAGTATTCCATCAATTCCGAGAGACACATTTTTCACATTTTAAAAAATATTTAAAAAATCAGGGCACATTTTAAAATTGATGGCATGCCATAGCTGAATTGGCAGCATTGTTTTTCTTTCTTGGTGGAATATAAAATGATGGTGTATGTTATAATTTATAACATCTTAGATTCAATAAAATGTGATAGTGATAATTATTGCAAGAGACCAGCTTTTCATCAGGGGCAGCTAAGGTCTGTTTGTGGAGGTAGCATGGATGCCTCTAAACTTCTGGCAATCTAAGAGGGCCATGGCTGTCCAGTTAGGGCTATGTCAAAGAAGGTGGTCTCCCATTTAGGAAAGAAGTCCGACGAGGGCTAACCTTGCATTAGCCATCTTTCCCAGGTCCCTTATAATGAGAGAAAAGAACTGCATGTACAAGGAAATTCCTTTTGTCAACAGAGAAAAGAGTTAAACTACAAAAAAGCATAAGAATACACAGTTAGAAAAAGGCAGAGGAAGTGGACAGCCTGCCAGGAGCCCCTTCCATACCACTTCTTTGTGTGGTGGTTTTTCAGTCCCTAAGTCATGTCTGACTCTCTGCAGCCTCATGGACTACAGCATGCCAGGCTTCCCTGTCCTTCACTATCCTCCAGAGTTTGCTCTAAACTCATGTCCACTGAGTCGGTGATGCTATCCAACCATCTCATCCTCTGTCGCCCCCTTCTCTTCCTGCCCTCAATCTTTGCTAGTATCAGGGTCTTTTCCAATGAGTGAGTTTTTCACATAAGGTAGCCAAAGTACTGGAGCTTCAGCTTCAACATCAGACTTTCCAATGAATATTCAGGGATGATTTCCTTTAGGGTGGACTGGTTTGATCTCCTTGCAGTCCAAGGGACTCTCAAGAGTCTTCTCCAGCACCACAGTTAGAAAACATCAATTCTTTGGCTGTCAGCCTTCTTGTAGTTAGGTATTATTTCACAAGTCAGTCAGGACTGTTGAGAGACCATTGTCAGTGAACTATTCTTCTGACTTTAAGCCACCAGGAAGAATATCAGAGACTGCTGTGTTTGAACACTCAGAAACTCACATCAGCACAGGAAGGGCCGTGGGATGCTAACTGCACCATCCCAGTTTGGGAAGAAACTACATCTCCCTTCAGGGGAAGTTCACCCCCTGTTCCCTCCAGAATTGTCTACATAAAGTACCTGTCAAATGATAAATGCTCCATAAGCATTAGCTAGTTTTATAAGTAGTTTTGGCCACACATTGTTGGAAAATATGAAAGATCAGGGAAAAAACAGAAATGCTACTGCGATTCATGGTACCTAGGAGTGCTGAAGTGGGGAAGGACCTAAAAATTCCCTTATTGATCGAATGATCGTGCATCCTGGTGTTCTTGGGACTGTCCCCAGTTTATGCCCATGGTCCCAGGAAAATTCCTAACAGGACTCCGCTTTCATTCTCAAAAGCATCCTAATGTAGATAATAATTGATAAGCTCATTCTATGTACGGGTCATGAGGAGTCAGTCTTTCCATTTCTATGTGGACAATATGAGAAATACAATAATTTAAATACAGAAAGATAAAAATTCAATTAGTGAGATATATAAAAGCCTAAGAACAAGAACTGAAAAACCAAGAAATCAAGAATAAATAAAAACTAAAAAATAATTCCATAGTAAAAAGCCTACATCTTGGACTCGTTAAATGAAAAACATTTGAGAAGGTGAAACAACTCTTTTTTTTTATTATTAATTAATTTATTTTAATTGGAAGCTAATTACTTTACACTATTGTGATGGTTTTTGCCATACATGGACATGAATCAGCCACAGGTGCACATGTATCCCCATCCTTAAACCTCTTCCCACCTCCTTCCCCACCCATCCCTCTGGGCTGTCTCAGAGCACCAGCTTTGAGTGCCCTGCTTCATTCATCGAACTTGAACTGGCCATCTATTTTACATATGGTAATATACATGTTTCAATGCTATTCTCTCAAATCATCCCACCCTCTTCTTCTCCCACATAGTCCAAAAGTCTGTTCTTTACATCTTTGTCTCTTTTGCTGTCTTGTATACAAGGTCATCATTATCGTCTTTCTAAATTCCATATATATATATGCGTTAATATACTATATTGGTGTTTCTCTTTCTGACTTACTTTTCATTATTTATAATAGGCTCCAGTTTCATACACCTCATTAGAACTGACTCAAATGCATTCTTTTTTATAGGTGAGTAATATTCCATTGTGTTTATGTACCACAGCTTTCTTATCCATTCATCTGCTGATGGACATCCCATTTGCTTCCATGTCCTAGCTATTGTAAATAGTAGACACAAGAATTTTGCAAAAACCAATGAAAGCATTCTGTGAGGACCAATTTGCTATATGAAATTAACCACAAAAAATATTGCATATTTGTATTTTATTAGTAGTGAGTGAATAAGTGAAGTCGCTCAGTTGTATCCGATTCTTTGCGACCCCGTGGACTGTACCCCCCAGGCTCCTCTGTCCATGGGATTCTCCAGGCAAGAATACTGGAGTGGGTTGCCATTTCCTTCTCCATGTATTAGTAGTGTATTTTATTATTTCTAAAGTGTTAGTATTTTATTATTATTAGTTAGTATTTTATTATTTCTAGTTAGTATTTTATTATTTCTAAAGTAGCATTAGTATTTTATTATTTCTAAAGTGTGTACTGCCATCACATCAATAAAATTCACAATAAGCTTAAGCATGTACACATTCACATTTTAAAAGGGAGATAGGGGGTTCAGGACTGGCGGGACCCATGTATAACTGTGGCTGATTCATGTTGATGTATGGCAAAAACCATCACAACATTGCAAAGTAGTTCAGTTCAGTTACTCAGTCATGTCCAACTCTATGAGACCCCATCGACTGCAGCACGCCAGGCTTCCCTGTCCATTGTGAACTCCCACAGCTCGATCAAACTCATGTCCATTAAGTCGGTGATGCCATCCAACCATCTCATCCTCTGTCATCCCTTCTCCTCTGGCCTTCAATCCTTCCCAGCATCAGGGTCTTTTCCAATGAGTCAGTTCTTCGCATCAAGGGGCTAAAAGCTCAAACTAAGTATTCTAGAAATGTTACATTAGAATGTGTAATAATACATTTTAAAATACAAAACAGAGAACACAGAGACTAAATAAATTGTAAAATGGGATAAAAATATAAACAGAACAATACAAATAGAGTAAGAAAAACTCACTAAAATGAAAAAACTCACTAAAAATATACACATCTCTGTATATAATACACACAGATAGGCTTGTATTTATAGAATACTTTATATATACACAGATAGGCTTGTATTTATAGAATATATATACACAATGTTTAATTCTTTAACAAAACTAGCCAAAAACTAAAAGAGGAATGAGGGAGAAGTGAAATCTGGGCTGTGACTGAAAGCCATTGAACGCCAACACCACCTAGACTTCTGTACTCTGCTTTCTGTCAGTGCAGGGCCCAGGCAGAGTCCTCTGGGCAAGGGGGGTGTCAGGGCACCCAGAGAATGGCCTGACCCTCTTCTCCCAAAGCACATCAAACCCTCTACACAAAGACTTCTCACTCAGTGTTGGTGAAATGGTGAGATGTTGCATTTTTGCCATTCAGATCTCCAAGTGCATAAACATCACATACTAATAATAATTTTCATAGGTTTTGGAGACATGGTCACATGTGTAAAAATTCTTCCCTAAAGTACCCGATTAATGAAAACACCCCAATCCCAAACTGTATTGATAGCCAAGGGTGTTGTTTACAGAGATGGTGAAATCAACACATAAATAACAGCTCCTCAGTATAATAATCAGTGGAGCACCAGACAGAATTTGCAGTATCACTACTTTTAAAAAGCATATGCAGCAAGTTTTGTTGAACAAGAACTATGAAAGATGAGAGCAATTTGATCTACTAATTAGAAAGCCTCCATGCAATCAAAGTGGCTCAGCTAAGGTCACGTACTTCTTGCTTGCATTTAAGAAGGAGAAGGGTCTGCAGTTTTATATTTTCTCTTATTTATTAACATGAGAAAAGCTCTAGGTTTTTTATTAACCTGGGCAGTTGTTGGCATGGGAGATTAGCTCAGCAATTTGATGAGGTGAATTCACAGCATGTTAAATTAGAATCCCAGACACTAAAGCCCCCAATCTAATTTTCACCCAAGTTTATAAGGTTCTCTCGAAAATTCTATTATCCTAATGCATACCTCTAATTCTCTAACTCCTATAAGAAATAGTGCTCCCCTACCAATTGTGAAGTCAAAAGTATTCTCAATTGCCACTGTAGAATATTTAAATTCTTTATTTCCTGGATCATAGAGCTTAGGTATAAAGATCCAGTCTGTTTTTCCCAAAATGGAAGTACTTGTAAATTATAGCAGAATTCTTGATCTAACTATGAATTAAAGATTTGGAGGGCAGAGGCACTAATTTTACCTAAATAATAACTCCACTTGCTTGTTTGGGAGGCAGTTCCTTAAAAACCCAATCAATATCTGATTCAGAAAGCTTGACAAATGAAGGAAAAACAGAAAAGGCAAGGAAGCTTTAAGGTGAAGGATATTTTGTGGTTCTGATGCACAGACGAAGTTAAGCTACTGATGAGAATATATGAACTTGATGTAACCCTATCTCGGACACTCTTCCCCCAGATAACCACCTGGCTTGCTCCCCTCACCTTTCCAGGTCTCTGTTCTTACATCACTGCCTTAGGTCTTTCTGATCATCCTATGTAAAATCTGTCTATAGCCCCCGTCCCCTCCACCTAACCCTTACCCCCTTTCCCTGCTTCATTTATCTCTCTAGCACTCCCACCATTGATTTTCATTATTTATCTTGTTTACCATATATTTCTCCTTATTAAAATGAAGGCCCAGGAGGCAGAAATAACCATAATTCTCAGTTTTCAGCTTGCCATTACCTTGTGTTTTTTTTTTAATAGTACCTACTGTTTGTGCTTGCTAATTTTTGACCTGTATGAAAATGTTTGTCGTCATCTGAGATTTGCTTTTCTCATTCAATGATAGATCTTTGAGATTCATCTTTGTGGACAGGTAGAGCTATATTTCATTCATTCATTACTTTTCCACTTTTTCATTCTCTTGTCAATGACAGTTTTGGTCTTTTTCATTTATTTTTACTTCACAGAGTAAGCAGCACTATTGTGAAGTCTTGGATTTGTTGGCTGGTGCACATGTACAAGAGTTTCTCCTCGGGTAGAGCAAGGAGTGGAATTTCTTGTCCCAAGACAGACACGTTTTCAGCTTTAAAAGGTATCATCAAATTCTTTTTCAAGTCTGCTGTGCCAGTTTACACTCCACAACGCTGCCTAAGAAGTTCCTGCTGATATACTTCTTGTCCATGCTTGCCATTTTCTGACTTTTCAGTGTTGGCCAATCTGATGGCTGTAACATGATATATTACTCTGGTTTTAGGATGTACTTCTTTAATGATTAATGAGTTTGAGCATCCTTTCATGGTTAGAGGCCACTGGATGTTATTTATTCTGTGAAACACTGCTCATGTCTTTTTGCCTGTTGTTCTGTTCTGTGTCTACTCTTTATTAATTTTAGGAGTTCTTTCTAAATGCTGGATATTAATTCTTTGTTATATATATATATATCTGAAAGAGCAGATATATATATGACAAATATGTTCTGGTTCATAGGTTAATATTTCTCCTTTCCTCTTTCTTCCCTTCCTTGTTACACTTTTCCCCAGAATATCTATGGATTTAGAACAGGAAGGGGAGCCATCCATGTAGCTTAACCCATCACATTATATAGAAATTCCCAATAGACTCTTAAACTTTCCCATTCCTAATATTTGGGCAATTTTTCTAGATGATGTTTTGGAAAGATAGACAACTCTTTTCACATGTGAGTTAGTCATTTATATTTTTAAATTGTGAAAGTACAATAATATTTTTCTTTGTTTCTCTGAGCATCATTTGGAGTCAAATCAATTTCTAATATTCCTCCATAACCTTAACCAACTGAACACATAATTTATGATTCAATCACATAATTTATGGGTAATTTGCTGCTAAAATGCTTAGCAAATTTTAACTTGTTGCAATTATTTGCATAAATGGCATTTGGAGAGCCAAAGTTTTCATTTTGTTATTTTTACCTTGTCCAAAGCTCTTAATTCTGCATGAAATTTAACATAAACTCACAAAGATTCTTGTTCTCAGGTTAGATCTAGACTCTCAGTTGAGTCTAAGTTCTGTAAAGATAGGGCTTCTATTGGTTTTACTCACCTGTATACTCCTAGTGGCAGAGCATGGTACCTGGCACATTAGCAGCTTGTTCAAAAAATACTTGCCTAACGAATTATGTGAATTATAGAGCCACTAAAACTGGGCCATATGGCTTTCAGAATCTAGAAATGTTCGCAGCCTATGGACCAATAGATCTAGTTTGAGGTATGTACTCTAAGAAAGAAATCTGATCAAGGCAAAAAGATTTATAAACAAGAGTGTTCATACAATCACTATTTATAATAAAGTTTAGGAAACATTAAATATTATTGTTTACCATTAAACATTATTAATATTTAACATTATTGTTAAACAGTATAATATTTATGTAATAGAATGACATGAAGTCATTAAAACAATCTCAAGGAATATAAGAACTACAAACAAAATGGTGTTAATAAAACAGACATAAAACTGTGTATTTAATTATCTAATTTTGGTATATGGTATCTGGGCATAGAAAAAATTAGAAATGTGCCAGTATTTTCCAGTAGTTGTTTCTAGATGATAGGGACCATCAGTAAGTATAATTACCATGTTGCACTGTAAGTGCCTTGAAATTAGTTCCAAGTTGTTCCAGGTTGGTATTTTTATAATTCGGCACAGTACTTGTGAATTGTGATAGTCAATAATTAATTGGAATAATGCGCTTTAAAATAGTGAGAATTCTTAATCCTTCATAGTCCATTACCAGTAACTTATCACTGATTGTGTATTTTAAAGCTTCATTTATCATCATATATTCCTGCTTGCAAAACAGGCAGCTGGCATGCCCCACCAGTAATATCTGCCAAGGGCAGTCTGTGTACTGGAAGTGGCAAGGCAAATACATAGCGTATTTGTCACCAGCACCTTTGAATGCCTGCAGACTGTTTCCGTGACGTGTGTTTGTGTAATCTGTGCCTTAGCTATATGTGACATGAACTCAACCCGCAGTATCCACAGCAGAGTGTGTACATCCTTGATTTGAAATCAATGTATTTTCATACACTCTTGGTGGGAGATTGTCAAGCACAAGGCACTAAGCGTGCTGAGCTCAGATAACTTGTGTCTTCCACAAACTGCCTACTGTGGTTATATTTTGGCTATTTAAGGATGATTCAGAGGTTTGGGACATATGTTTTCAGTATGAAATAATGAGGATTTTGTTGACTCACCTATTGACTGCCAAGAGCTGATCCTGTATCAAAATCGTGTGACTCCAGCATTGGCTAATATTAAGCCTGGTCTTCCTGCCTTGCTGGGCTATTCAGTTATAGGATACAAAGTCCTTCCGGCATGAGAGCAGTCAAGGAGCCCTGGCAGGAATGACGAAGAGAGCTTTGGGAAAGTAAGGAAGTGTGTTCTAGTTTTTGCCACAGAGAGGCTCTGAAAGCAGCATGGTTGCTCTCATATAAGTTCTAAGATCAGCCGAAATTCCTGTAGCCACTCAGGAAGGAGAAATCTTCCTTCAGGATCTAGAATCAAGCAGTGGATATGGATGCAACAGCAGATGCCAGGGCCCTCCCTAGGCCACACTAGGTACCAGTCACACCATCCCCAGTCTGGAGGAGGAGGAGGAGTTAGTGGCAGGGGTGGCTAAGTCCTCTTGGAAGCTGGAAGAATTCCAGGTAGACACAAGGCTCTAAACCTTCTCTCTAAATGGACAGAGCTCTAAAGGCTCTTCTCAAGGCAGGAGAAACAAGATCTACACTTGTACAGTGTTTCTCTGAGTACTGATCTGCCTCTGACTTTCCATCCTTCTTCTCCATTAAAAGCCTTTGCCTGCTCTAACTCCCCCTCCAGAGCCTCTGTGCTCCCACACCTGGGGTGAGCCAGGGAAATACTTAGAGTAACACAGACAAGGAGACACCAAGACAAGTGTTTCCAGAGCAGGCACTGGGGATGCAGGGTCACCAGGCTTCAGGGATCCCAACATCAAGAATGGTCAGAAATCAGAACCTCCCTCCCATTCATTTTCTAAACATCACACGAGCCTCCTGGGTCTTTGTTCAACGCCAGGGAGATGCGAGAGCCATGGCAAAGACAGAATTTGGGACTCCCCGCTGAGCCTGGCAGGATGGGAGCTAGGAATCAGTTCTTTTAAGTCAATTTCTTTATATCAAATATATGTGACATTCTTTTCACAATCCCACTTGTGATCTAAAATTCAAACCATTACACTCACACCCCCTGGGATGGTGGGGAGTGTGGGTTTTGAGCACCAGTAACCAAGCTGGGCTTCCCAAAGACGTTAGGGAAAACACCCTAATCATATCAACAAATATTTAATCCTCATAAGACAAGGAGAGCCTTCTGTTGTCCAGCACATGACAGCAAAGTGCTAATCTTAGCATCGGTGAAATACCTTCTGTCACCATCAGCTGTCTCCATTTTCTGACACCCTTAAATGCCATTCGTGGTTATATATTCCACCAAGGCTGCCCCTCTTTGCATAATTAACAACCTTCTGCAGTGGTTAATAGATGAGGAAAAAGCTCTAAGGAGTAGATCTTAATTCATCCCATGCCTCTTGAAGGAAGACACGTGCTTCTGTACCCAGAGTAGACATGACATGATGGGGAATTTACACAAAGCCTTTCTGGAGTAATTCACTGGCAAACTGGGGTGTATGTTATTGTAAACTCCTGCCTACCGTGTGATTACAAGATTAAGGAAGAAGGAGTGAAATTTTCTAATCTTGTCAATCCAACTGTTTCCTTCCCTGATAACATTTGTGTTATTACACTTTGGGTGATGAAAGATTGTAATTGGCTGTTGACATTGATTGAAGGAAGGAGATGTGGGTTTTTTTGTTTTGAAGAGAATTAATTAGCTTGGTGAGTGAGGGAGGTAGCACAATTCAAATCCGTGGCTCTCACAGCTGCAAAACAGAAGTGAACTGTCAAAGAGTGTTTTCATCTCTTTCTTCCCCACCTGTTTTCCTCCTTTTGATGACATTTTTTTCCTAGATTTAACACATTTGAAATGGGCCGTCCAAAGAAAGAGTGGGGGCAGGGGGGCCAGGGAGCCTTCAAAAGAGAAAGAAAAAAATGTCACTTTCAGGATTTTTTTTTTTACACCAGAAACACTGCAAACAGTTGCGTGTGTGTTTCATTTGCATGTGTTTAAGTAGCATTTGGGGACGAGGCAGAGACAGGCGTATTAAGCTAGGCCAACTCCATGTCACTCAAGCTGTTCTAAACCAGAATGAACACCTGAGCCCTGAGAGCTTGTGCGGCAGCCAGAAGAAAAAAAAAAGGCTCTAGGTTTGCCTCATTCAGTCTTAGGAGAGCAATTAAAATCTGCTGTCCAGCAAGTATCTGCTTAGACCAGTAACCAATACACTGTCCCTTTTCACTCAGAGAGGAAATGTGGGTCCAAGAATTAGGAGGTAGATGTGAAGTGGCTTCACACCATTACCCCCAAGACACTTGTAAAACGTGTGTCTCACAACTTTAAATGCTGTTGGTCTATAAGTTTTAGATCCCAAGGGAAGAATGCTGTTGCCAAGGAGTGCAACAGATTCAGTTGAGGAAGTTGAGACCGCCACCTGGTCACTTTTGACTTATGTCACTGCAGCCATAGGTCAAGTAGGGGATTGTTATTGTTGCTGGAAGGGTGAAGGGGTGGGGATTGATCCTGATGATGACAGGGAAACAGAGGGCCTCCATATCATGGGAATAAGAAATGTTTGTGACTCAAGGCATCCTCTGGGGAACTTCCTTAGTTTCAATACTTACATGCCCAGAGGCACAAGTTAATGGAAGACACCACCAGCGCAGGCAGCAACTGGCTCAGATCCTTCAGGAATGAAGGTCTGGGTCATTCCACAAGGTAAAGACCCTCAAGCAAAGGGAACACAGCATAAGGAGCAGAATTAAAAGTTGTAAATATACCAATGATGGCCTCAGAAACAGTAGCTAAAATGAGGAATAACAGCAAGCCTGCATATTTTGCTTTTTGCATTGTTAGAAATACAGGCTCCTCTGTCCCTGGGATTCTCCAGGCAAGAACACTGGAGTGGGTTGCCATTTCCTTCTCCAATGCATGAAAGTGAAAAGTGAAAGAGAAGTTGCTCAGTCATGTCTGACTCTTAGCGACCCCATAGACGGCAGCCCACCAGGCTCCCGTCCCTGGGATTCTCCAGGCAAGAGTACTGGAGAGGGGTGCCATTGCCTTCTCCGGTTTTAACATTAGCAAATTAGTTTTATTTTCAGCTGCAAATCCCCATCTTCTGACCTTTTTCATCTTATATAAGATGTGTGGTGGTTAACTTTTACACTTTGGCTTCAGGTCACAGGATATCAAAAGGGAATTGTGATGAAACTAGAAATGGATCTGGGAACTTAAGGGTAAAGAATGCAAGACATTCATCTGCGTGAGGGATGTCACATCTTATTAGGCAGAGGCATGCTGCTTTACTAGAATTGTTAGTCTGGAAGTTAAATACTATTGTTTAATAGTCCAGCCACAGGGCACAGTGTGCTCGCTAGGTGGTTTAGTCGCTAAATTGTGTCTGACTCGGGTGACCCAATGGACTGGAGCCCGCCAGGCTCCTCTGTTGGTGGTTTTCCCAGGCAGGAATACTGGAGTGGGTTGCCATTTCCTTCGCCAGGGGATCTTCCCGATCCAGGGATCAAACCCAGGTCTTCTGCATTACAGGTCGATTCTTTACCAACGGAGCCACCAAGGAAGCTTGCCTGCTGGCAATTCGCTGTTTCCCTAGCTAATCGTACTCTCTCCCCTCTTCGGAGGTCTTAGAGTCTACAGTCCCCAGAATCTTTGCCAGCGGTGTTCTGGGGCAGGCTCCTCTAATGACAGGTACTTGTGTGATGTGGAAGGCAGAAATGAAACAGGAGCCATCTAGCTCCTCTTCTGGTGATCGTAGGCGGATGGGGGCTTTTGCAGACATGGCATTTTATGAAAGCTTCTACTTGCTTTCCTGAGTGGCTGAACCAGCCCTGACCTGCCTGCTGCTGCTGCTGCTGCTAAGTCGCTTCAGTTGTGTCCGGCCTACTTCCTGTGAAAAACAAGCCATTAGGTTAAGTTACTATAGTTGGGGTCTCTATTACTTGTAGTTAAACCTCATTCTGATGAAATGTGTATAAAATGGATGATAGTTAAGTTTTTATTTTCTGACAAAATTACATATGCAAACACATCTGCAGAGAAATGTTTTCCAGAGCTAAAATCTGAGCAATACTAGAACGTTTATTCTTGTTTGAAAAGGGGATATTAGACAATCCAGTGGATAATGTATAATGCATTAAAATCCATTTGTGCCAAAGATACTGAATTGCTGAAAATGAAAACTCTAGTAATGATCCTTGTATAATGGTTGAAGGTTTATTATCAAAGTATAATTTAGGGCTGGCACTGATCTAGGTAGATGAGATAACATAATTTAAATGCTTTCTGAGACAGGACTTGGAGAAACTAAAAGAACGATTAATGCTTACATTAAACATTCTGTGAATTACAGCTACTTAGGCAAATCACTGATAAAGGTTTTGTGATTTAATTACCTATGTTTCCATGCTGCACATTTGATAATGTTGATTAACCCAAAAGTCATACATCAGGAATAATGAGAATGTTGTGATGTGACATTTAAGAAGCAGAACTGTTTCAGAGTCCTATATTTACTGGTATTTATTTTCTTCTTTATTTTTTAAGATTCAAAAAATCAACTTTAGGTATACAAAACAGCACTTTTATGGCAAAAAGCCCAGAGGCTTCTTAATTGGACTAAATAGTTGATATAATATTGTGTTAGTTTCAGGTGTATAGCTTAATGATTCAGTATTTTTGCAGATTAAATTCCATTATAGTTAGTACAAGGTAATGGGTATAATTCCTGTACTATAGGATATATCCTTGTAGCTTATCTATTTTATATATACTTCTTTGTATCTGTTAATCACATACCCATAATTTGTCCATCTCAACTTCCCTCTCCCCTTTGGTATCCACAAGTTTGTTTTCTCTATCTGTAAATCTATTTCTATTTTGTATGTACATCCATTTGTATTCTTTTTTATATTCCACATAAGTGATACCATATAGTATTTGTCTTATTTCAATAAGGATAATGTTCTGTAGCTTCATCCACATTGCTGCAAATGGCAGAATTTCATTCTTTTTTATAGCTGAGTCATGTTTCTGTGTGTGTTTCTGCATGTGTATCACATGTTCTTAATCCAGTTGTCTGTTGATGGGCATTTGGGTTGCTTCCATGGTGGCTCAGACAGTAAAGAATCTGCCTGCAGTGTGCAAGACCCAGGTTCGATTCCTGGGTCAGGAAGGTCCCCTGGAGAGAGGACTGCCAACCCACTCCAGTATTCTTGCCTGAAGAATTCCCTGGACAGAGAAGCCTGGCAGGTTATGGTCCATGGGGTCACAAAGAGTCAGACATGACTGAGTGACTACACTCATTTTTTCACTTTGGGTTGCTTGCATGTCTTGGCTATTATAAGTGCTGCTATGAACATTTAGGTGCATGTATATTTTTTAAATTAGTGCTTTCATATTTTCCAGATGTATACCTTGGAGTGGAATTACTGGATCATTTGATAGTTCTATTTTCCGTTTTTTAAAGAACTTCCATACTGTTTTTCCTAGTGGCTACACCAAATTTATATTCCTACCAAGTTTACAAGGGTGCCCTTTTCTCCACATCCTCTCCAACATTTATAATTTGTAGACTTTCCTGTGATAATCATTCTGACAGGGGTGAGGTGATACCTCATTGTGGTGTTTTTGCATTTTTCTAATAATTAGCTATGTTGAGCATCTTTTCAAATGCCTCTTAGCCATCTGTAGGGTTTCTCTGGAACACTGTGTATAAGTTACTATAGTTTGTATATTTGGGGGTATTAACCCCTTGTTGGTTGCATTTGGAAATATTTTATCCCATTTCACAGGTTGTCTTTTCATTCTGTTGACTGTTTCCTTGACTGTGCAAAACATTTAAAATTTAATAAGGTCTCATTTGTTTTGCTTTTATTTATTTTGCTTTGGAGTCTCATCCAAGAAAATACTGCTGATTTATGTCAATTGTTCTGCCTACATTCTCTTCCAGGACTTTTATGGCTCCAGGTCTTAGGTTTAGGTCTTTAAACCACCTTTAGTTTACTTTTGTATGTAGTGTGAATGTATATAGTGTATATTTGTATATAATATTCTGATCCTGCGGACCCCGGAACTGCGGTGCCTAGTCTGTGGCTTGGCCTGTCTACTCCCTATGATCTCCCTTTTCCTCTTAGTCTCCCCCCAGGAGTACAGGTCCCCACCTGCTGTTTTCTGCCTGTCCTTGCCAATTCCATGAGAATCTTGCAGCCCTGGTTGTATAGGAGATATCTGCCAGTTTCCGGTTGGCTTTCTGTAAGAGATTTCCCACGTGTAGATGTAATATTTTTTAATGTGTTTGTGGCAGGAGGTGAGCCCCACATCTTCCTCCTCTGCCATCCTGACCCCCCTCTTCTATGTTCCTCTTGTTTGTACCATGGATCATAAACTCTTGGAGGAAAAGTAGATTAATAAGCTGAATTCAAAGACATATGATAACATAACGGTGAGAAAACAGATCACGACTAGTTGTTGACATAGAGATCAACACCAAACAGGGAGGCACAGGGTAGAGGAAGCTCTGGCAGCCTCTTCCTGTGACTCAAGAGGTGGCATAGTATGGTGATGATGAGTGTGTAGGTGCTGGCCTCGGTCTTCATGGGTTCAAATCTCGACTCCAATCTCACATATGAGTGTCTGAGGCAATTTAGCTCCTCTGTGCCTAAGAAACTAGGGTAATTTTCTAAGTTTAGTGATTTGTCATGAGGATTACATCAGTTAATGTAAGCAGAGCAAGGTGCCTCACACATGGTAAATACACATTTGCTACTGCTACTATTTCATGGCATGTAATTGTTGGAATGAAACCCATCACTGTAACAGTGTTGGAGATTTCTGGGAAATTGATACAGATGTGTGGCCTTCATGAAAGGAGGGTGTTCATGCAGTAAACATCATTCGAAGCTATTACAGGAAATAATAAACCTCCAATAATTATCAACATATGCTCCCTCAGCTACAGAAGGCATCTGTGCACCACGGAGTCACATGCAATAATGAAGCCAGATGCTAAGTTCTTGAAGTGCTGATTAAGAGACAATCAAACATGAACATAACTTAATTTTAATGATGGGATGATTTTATTAAGTTAATTTGCAGATAAAGAACATCACTGAAAATCTTTGACTATTAAATACTTCCATAGCCAGATGTGCTTTTTTTTTTTCTTTTAAAGAAAAGTTCTGACATTAATACACACTCCATTCATTCATCTGTGTTATTTATGATAGGTGATTGAATGCCGAATGTAAGACGAGGACAAAGAAACTGACTCTTTTCTGACATCCACATAAGTGCTCGAGCCCTTATCCATGAGGAATATTGAAGGCTGAGAAGTTGCTGCAGCGTCTGTACCTGTGTTTTGCTGCTGGCACTGGAATCACAGCATACCCTATAGAAGACTGCTCCACGGAGGTTATACATTTTGCTGGGGAGTTCATGATTTGGGCTTCCCTCGTGGCTCAGCTGGTAAAGAATCTGCCTGCAACACGTTTTTTTTTAAATTGTGTGACTTTTTTCTTAATTGTGTGGTTTTAAAAATTCTTTATTTTATATTGGAGTATAGTTGATTTACAATGTTTTGGTAGTTTGACAGGCACAGCAAAGTGATTCAGATACATACACACACACACACACACACTTTTCAAATTCTTTCCATTAGGTGATTACAGAATATTGGGTAGAGTTCCCTGTGCTATACAGTAGATCCTTGTTGGTTATCTATTTTATACATAGCAGTGTGTATCTGTTAATCCCAAATTCCTAATTTACTCCTCCTCCCTCCTTTCCCCTTTGGTAAACATAAATTTTCTAAGTTGGTGAGTCTGTTTTTTTTCTTTATTTTTCATAAACTTTTTATTAATATATGACATGTGCATGAAGGTATGTGTACATGCCACAAGTGTACAGCTTGATGAATTTTTTTTTCTTTTCTTAATTTTATTTTTAAACTTTGCAATATTGTATTGGTTTTGCCAAATATCGAAATGAATCCGCCACAGGTATACATGTGTTCCCTATCCTGATCCCTCCTCCCTCCTCCCTCCCCATACCATCCCTCTGGGTCGTCCCAGTGCACCAGCCCCAAGCATCCAGTATCGTGCATCGAACCTGAACTGGTGACTCGTTTCATACATGATAGTATACATGTTTCAATGCCATTCTCCCAAATCTTCCCACCCTCTCCCTCTCCCACAGAGTCCATAAGACTGTTCTATACATCAGTGTCTCTCTTGCTGTCTCGTATACAGGGTTATTGTTACCATCTTTCTATAAATAAGTTCATTTGTATCTTTTTTTAGATTCTACATATAAGCAATATTACATATTTTTCTTTTCTCTGACTTCACTTAGTATGATAATCTGCAGGTCCATTCATGCTGCTGCCAATGGCATTATTCTTTTTAATGGCTGAGTAGGACTCCATTGTATATTTGTACCACGTCCTCTATATCCATTCATCTGTCAGTGGACATTCAGGTTGCTTCCAATGCTTGGCTGTTGTGAATAATGCTACAATGAATACTGGAGAGCATGTATGCTTTGGAACTGTGACTTTCTCTGGGAATAAGCCCATGGGTGAGATTGCTGGATCCTACGGTAGCTCTATTTTTAGTTTTTAAGGGAACCTCCATACTGTTCTCTATAGTGGCTGTACCAGTTCACATTCCCACCAACAGTGCAAGAGGGTTTCCTTTTCTCCACACCCTGTCCAGCACTTATTGTTTCTAGGCATTTTGATGATGGCCATTCTGACTGATGTGAGGTGATATCTCATTGTAGTTTTGATTTGCATTGCTCTAATAATTAGCGATGTTGAGCATCTTTTCATGAGCCTATTGGCCATCAGTATATCTTCTGTGGAGAAATGTCTATTTAGATCATGTGCCTATTTTTTTATTGGATTGTTTGTTTCTTTGATCTTAAGCTGCATTAGCTGTTTGTAAATTTTGGAGATTAGTCCCTTGTCAATCACACTGTTTGCAAATATTTTCTCATTCCATGGGCTGTCTTTTTAAAAGCTTTGTTTATGGTTACCTTTGCTGTGCAAAAGCTTTTGAGTTTAATTAGGTCCCATTTGTTTATTTTTATTTCCATTAGTCTGGGAGACAGTTTGAAAGATATTGCTGTAATTTATGTCAAATAGTATTCTGCCTTTTTCCTCTCAAAGAGTTTTTATAGTATTTGGTCTTACATAGGTCTTTAATCCATTTTTGTAGGTCTTTTACTCCATTTTTAAAAATCCAGTTTATTTCTGTGCGTGGTGTTAAAGAATGTTCTAATTTCATTCTGCTACATGTGGCTGTCCAGTTTTCCCAGCATCACTTATTGACTGTCTTTTCTCCATTGTCTATTCTTGCCTCCTTTGTGTTAAATTAATAGCCTTGAATAGTATAAGCATCTTGACAATCTTGATTCTTCCAAGAACATGGTACATCTTTCCATTTGTCTGTGTTGTCTTCTATTTCTTTCATCAATGTCTTATACAGAGTACAGGTGTTTTGTTTCCTTTGGTAGGCTTACTCCTAGGTATTTTATTCTTTGTGATGCAATGGTAAATGGGATTGTATCTTTCTCTTTCTGATCTTTCATTGCTGGTGTATAGAAATGCAACAGATTTCTGTGTATTAACTTTGTATCCTGCAATTCTACTGAATTCACTACTGAATTCACTGATGAGCTCTAGTAGTTCTGGTAGGGTTTTGGGCTTTTCCATGTATGGGAAATAGATGGGGAAACAGTGGAAACAGTGTCAGACTTTATTTTTCTGGGCTCCAAAATCACTACAGATGGTGACTGCGGCCATGAAATTAAAAGACGCTTACTCCTTGGAAGGAAAGTTATGACCAACCTAGATAGCATATTCAAAAGCAGAGACATTACTTTGCCAATAAAGGTCCGTCTAGTCAAGGCTATGGTTTTTCCTGTGGTCATGTATGGATGTGAGAGTTGGACTGTGAAGAAGGCTGAGCGCCGAAGAATTGATGCTTTTGAACTGTGGTGTTGGAGAAGACTCTTGAGAGTCCCTTGGACTGCAAGGAGATCCAACCAGTCCATTCTGAAGGAGATCAGCCCTGGGATTTCTTTGGAAGAAATGATGCTAAAGCTGAAAACTCCAGTACTTTGGCCACCTCATGTGACGAGTTGAGTCATTGGAAAAGACTCTGATGCTGGGAGGGATTGGGGGCAGGAGGAGAAGGGGACGACAGAGGATGAGATGGCTGGATGGCATCGCTGACTCGATGGACGTGAGTCTGAGTGAACTCCGGGAGTTGGTGATGGACAGGGAGGCCTGGCGTGCTGCGATTCATGGAGTCGCAAAGAGTTGGACACGACTGAGCGACTGATCTGATCGGATGTATAGTATCATGTCATTTGCCAACAGTGGCAGTTTTACTTCTACTTTTTCCCATTTGGGTTTCTTATATTTTTCTTTCCTGACTGCCGTGGCGATGACTTCCAAAACTATTTTGAATAAAAGTGGTGAGAATGGACATCCTTGTCTTATTTCTGATCTTAGAGGAAATGCTTTCTACTTTTCACCACTGAATATGATGTTATCTATAGGTTTGTCATTTATATGGCCTTTATGATATTGAGGTAGGTTCCTTCTATGCACATTTTCCAGAGACTATCATAAATGGGTCCATTCTGTCAAAAACTGAATTCTGTCACTAGCTTTTTCTGCATGTATTGAGATGATCACGTGATTTTTTCCCCCTGAATTTGTTGATGTGGTGTATCATTCTGATTGATTTGCGGGTATTGAAAAGATCTTCATCCCTGGGATAAATCCCTCTTGATCATGGTGTATGATCCTTTTGATATAATGTTGGATTTGGATTGCTAGTATTGTGTTGAGGATTTTTGCCTCTAAGTTCATCAGTGATTTTGACTGTAACTTTCTTTTTCTGTTGTATTTTTCTCTAGTTTTGCTATCAGGATGATGGTGGCCTCACAGAATGAGTTTGGGAGTATTCCTTCCTCTGCAAGTCTTTGGAAAAGTTTCAGAAGGATAGGTGTTAACTCTTCTCTAAATATTTGCTAGAATTTGCTTGTGTAGCATCTGGTCCTGGACTTTCATATCTTGGGGGGTTTTTTTTGTTGTTATTTTTTCATTTTTTAAATTTATTTTTAATTGAAGTATAATTGCTTTACAATGTTGTATTAGTTTCTGCTATACAACAGTGTGAATCAGCTGTCAGTATATACATGTATATATATGCCCTCCCTCTTGAGCGCCCCCTCCCAATCCCGCCCCTCTGGGTCATCGCGGGGCACCAAGCACAGCTCCCTGTGCTATGCAGCAGTTTGCCACCAGCCATCTGCTTTACAGATGGTAGTGTATAAATGTCAGTGCTACTCTCTCCGTTTGTACCACCAGCTCCTTGTCCCGCTTGGGAGTTTTAAATGACAGTTTCAACTTCAGTACTTAATTAGTCTATTCATATTTTTTTCTATTTCTTCCTAATTCAGTCTTGAGAGATCATACCTTTCTAAGGATTTGTCCATTTCTTCTAGGTTGTCCATTTTATTGGCATATAGTTGTTAGTTTTTTGTAGTAGTCGCTTATGATCCTTTGTATGTCTGCGATGTCCACTAAAACTTACTCTTTTTCATTTCTAATCTTATTGATTTGAGCCCTCTTTTTTTTTTCTTGATGAGTCTAGCTAAAGGTTTATCAATTTTGTTTATCTTTTCAAAGAACCAGATTTTAGTTTCATTGATTTTTTTTCTATTGTTTTGTCTGTCTGTATTTCTGTCCTGATGTTTATAATTTCTTTACTCCTACTAACTTTAGGTTTTGTTTGTTCTTCTTACTGTAGTTGCTTTAAGTGTAAGGTTAGGTGTTTTATTTCAGACTTTTCTTGTTTCCTGAGGTTAGACTCTTTGCTGTAAACTTCCCTCTTAGAACTGCTTTGCTGAATCTCATAGGTTTTGGATTATCATGCTTTCATTTTCATTTGTATCTATGTATTTTTTTATTTCCTCTGATTTCTTCAGTGATCCATTGGTTATTTAGTAGCAGCACATTCTTTAGCCTACGTGTATTTGTTTTTTGCAGTGTTTTTTTTTTTTTTTCTTATAATTGATTTCTAATCTCAGAATTGTTGTTAGAAAAAATGCTTGGTAGGATTTCAATTTTCTTAAATTTACTCAGGCTGGCTTTGTGGCACAGCATGTGACCAATCCTGCAGAATGTTCCATGTGAATTTGAACAGAATGTGTATTCTGCTGCTTTTGAATGGAATGCTCTATAAATATCAATTAAGGTCATTGAAGGCCTGTGTTTTCTTATTTATTTTCTGCCTTATCTGTCAATTGGTTTAATTGGGGTGTTAAAGTCTCCATTATTGTGTTACTCTTGATTTCCTCTTTTATGGTTGTTAGTATTTGTTAGTATATTGAGGTGCTCCTACGTTGGGTGCATAAATATTTATAATTGTTATATTTTCTTCTTGGATCAAGCGCTTGATCATTACTTAGTACCCTTCATTGCCTCTTGTAACATTCTTTAGTCTGTTTTGTCTGATATGAGTATTGCTACTCCAGCTCTCTTTTGATTTCCATTTGCATGGAATACCTTTTGCCATCCCCACACTTTCAGTCTGTACATGGCCCCAGATCTGAAATAAGTAGCTTATAGACAGCATATATTGACAGATCTTGCTTCTGTATCCATTCAGCCAGTCTGTCTTTTGGTTGGAACATTTAATCTGCTTGTGTTCAAGGTAATTATCAATGCGTGCCAAGTCACTTTGGTGGTGTCCAACTCTTTGTGACCCTATGTACTGTAGCCTGCCAGGCTCCTCTGTCCATGGGATTTTCCAAGCAAGAATACTGGAGTGAGTTGCCATTTCCTTCTCCAGGTGATCTTCCCAACCCAGGGATTGAACCTGCATCTCTTACATCTCTGGCATTGGCAGCCAGATTCTTTACTACCAGCACCACTTGGAAATACATGTGTTCTTTCTGCCATTTTGTTAATTGTTTTGGATTTGTTTTGTTAGGTCTTTTTTTCTCCCCCTTCCTCTCTGTTCTCTTGTGATTTGATGACTAACTTTATTGTTGTGTTTGGATTCCTTTTTTGTGTGTCTATCGCAGATTTTCAGTTTGTGGTTACCATGAGGTTTTGATACAGCAGTCTATAAAAACAAGAATATTTTGTCTTACTTTTTTCATTTCAAATGCATTTCCAATATCCTGCACTATCCTCTTCTTACAATTGCTAGTTTTAATATCATATTGGTATGTGGATTATTTCCTACCTTTACTGTATGTTTGCATTTAACAGTGAAGTTTTCCATTCGTAATTTTCTTGTTTGTTTGTGACCTTTTCTTTTCCATCAGAAGTTCCTTTAGCATTTGTGGAAAGCTGGTCTGGTGGTGGTGAATTCTCTTAGCTTTTGCTTGGCTGTGAAGTTTTTGATTTCTCTGTTGAATCTGAATGAGAGCCTTTCTGGGTAGAGTATTCTTGGTTAGAGGTTCTTCCCTTTCATCACTTTAAATATATCATGCCACTCCCTTCCAGCCTGCAGAGTTTCTGCTAAAATAATAGCTGATAACATATGGGATTTCCCTTGTATGCTGCTTTTCCCCTGTTGCTTTATATATATTTGTCATATATATAAATTTATCTTTAATTTTGGTCAATTTGATCACTATGGCATGTTCCTTCTTGGGTTCATTTTGCCTGGGATTCTTCTTGCTTCCTGGACTTGCTTCTTTTCCTTTCCCATATTAGGGACGTTTTCAGCTGTTATCTCTTCAAATATTTTCTCAGGTCCTTTCTCTCTCTCTCTCCTCCTCCTGGGACCCCTATAATGCAAATGTTGGTGTGTTTAATGTAGTCCCAGAGGTCTGTTAGACTGTCCTCATTTCTTTCATTCTTTTTTCTTGATTCTGCTCTGTGACAGCAATCCCCCCCATTGTGTCTTGCAGCTCACTTATTCATTCTTCTGCCTCATGTATTCTGCTCTTGATTCCTTCTAGTTAACTTTTCATCTCAGGTATTGTACTATTCATCTGCTTGTTTGTTCTTTAGATCTTCTAGCTCTGTGTTAAACATTTCTTGTGTCTTCTTAGTGTGTACCTCCATTCTTTTTCCAAGGTTTGGCTCATCTTTAGTATCATTACTCTGAATTCTTTTTTGGGGTAGAATGCCTGCCTCCACTTCACTTAGTTGTTCTTTGTCAGTGTTACTTGTTTATTTGTCTGGGAAAAGTTCCTCTGCCATCTCATTTTGTCTGATTTTCTGTGATTGCAATTTCTGTTCTGCAGGGCTGTAGTCCTTCTTGCTTGTGCTGTGTGTCCCCTGGTTGATGAGGCTGGGCCAAGAGGCTTGTGCAGACGTCCTGGTAGGTGGTTTCCTTTCCTCTGGTGGGTCTTGTCCCTCTGCTGGGCAGGGCCATGTCAAGGGATCTGTTTAGCAGGCTGCTTAGGCTCCAGGCAGATAGACTGCTGTTGGTTTTGTGGCCTGAGGCATCCCAGCATTAGAACTATAGGCTGTTGGGTTGGGCCAGGTCCTGGTGAGAAAATAGTACTTTGCAGGCAGACTTAACCAGTGAACACTTTACACAACTACCACCACCAATGTCCTTGTGTCTGCAGTTAGCCTCAGCTGCTCCTTGCAGGACACTCTTCAATACCAGCATGTAGGTCTGACCCAGGATCCTACGAGGTCATTGTTTTTCCCCTGGGTCCTAAGGTACACCCTCCAAGAATCGAGTTTATTTCCCTTCATCTTGTGGAATTCCTGCAGTGAAACTCCACTGGCCTTCAAAGCCAGATGCTCTGATGGCTCCTCCCCATGCCAGACCCCCAGGCTGGTGACCCTGATGTGGGGTTTAGAACTTTCACTCCTATGGTAGAACCTCTGCAATATAATTATTTTTTCAGTCTGTGGGTAGACCACCTAGCAGCTATGGGTGATATTATTGCGACTGCAATAAATTGATTTTATTGTGATTGTGTCCCTCCTATTGTCTCACTGAGGCTTCCTCTCTGTTTGTGGACGCAGGGTATTGTTTTTGGTAGGTTTCAGTGTTTTTTTTTGTAGCTGTTGATAGTTTTCCAGCAGTTAGTTCTGTTTTTGGTGTTTTCATGAGAGGAGGTGAGCATACATCATTCTATTACACCATTTTCTCTCCCCTATCTGTGCTGTGATTCTTAGAGAGAAACTTTAATTATGCTATATTTAGTGTTAACCTGTTCTTTTCCTTTAGTGTTGTGTACCTAAGGGCCACTGAATAACATAATTAAAAATAGACTAGGGAAAAGGCTCAACATGGCAGAGTAGAAAGACCCTGAGCTCACCTCCTCTTATGGTTGCACTAAAAATTAAAACAATTTACAGAACAACTATCAGTGTTAAAGATTGGAACCTACCAAAAAAGATCTTCCACAATTAAAGAAATAAAGAAGGAATAACACTGAGATATGTAGGAGGAGTGGAGTTATCGTAAAGTCAAGACCCATACCCCTGAGTAGGGAGTCCACAAGTGGGAGAATAATTAGAATCGCAAAGGTTCTCCCCAAGGAGCAAGGGATGTAATTCCCATATAGGGCTCCACACTCTGGGGGTCCTGCCCTGGGAAGATGAGACCCCAGCACATTTAGCTCTGAAGGCCACTGGGGCTTACTTTCAGGAGACCCAATGGCTTGTGGGAAATAGACACTTCACTTTGAAAGGGCACACAAAAATCTCACATGCTAAGGTAGGCACTGAGAGAGGGCATCAGAGGGCAGACAGACTGAAACCACAATCACAGAAAACTAACCAATCTAATCACATGGACCACAGCCTTGTCTAACTCAATGAAACTAAGCCATGCCATGTAGGGCCACCCAAGACGGACGGGTCATGGTGGAGGGTTCTGACAAAACGTGGTCCACTGGAGAAGGGCATGGTAAACCACTTCAGTATTCTTGCCTTGAGAATCCCATGAACAGTATGGAAAGGCAAAAAGATAGGACACTGAAAGATGAACTCCCTAGGTCAGTAGGTGCTCAATATGCTACTGGAGATCAGTGGAGAAATAACTCCAGAAGGAATGAAGAGATGGGCCAAAGCAAAACAACACCCAGTTGTGGATGTGACTGGTGATAGAAGCAAGGTCCGATGCTATAAAGAGCAATACTGCATAGGAACCTGGAATGTCAGGTCCATGAATCAAGGCAAACAGAAGTGGTCAAACAGGAAATGGTGAGAGTGAACGTTGACATTTTAGGAATCAGCGAACTAAAATGGACTGGAATGGGTGAATTTAGCTCAGATGACCATTATATCTACTACTGTGGGCAAGAATCCCTTAGAAGAAAAGGAGTAGCCATCATAGTCAACAAAAGAGTCCAAAATGCAGTACTTGGATGCAATCTCAAAAAAAATGCCAGAATGATCTCTGTTCATTTCCAAGGCAAACCATTCAATATCATGGTAATCCAAGTCTATGCTCCAAGCAGTAATGCTGAAGAAGCTGAAGTTGAATGGTTCTATGAGGAACTACAAGACCTTTTAGAACTAACACCCAAAAAAGATGTCTTTTTCATTATAGGGGACTGGAATGCAAAAGTAGGAAGTCAAGAAACACTTGGAGTAATAGGCAAATTTGGCCGTAGAGTACAAAATGAAGCAGGGCAAAGGTTAACAAAGTTTTGCCAAGAGAATGTGCTGGTCATAGCACACACCCTCTTCCAACAACATAAGAGAAGACTCTACACATGGACATCACCAGATGGCCAACACCAAAATCAGATTGATTATATTCTTTGCAGACAAAGATGGAGAAGCTCTATACAGTCAGCAAAAACAAGACTGGGAGCTGACTGTGGCTCTGATCATGAACTTCTTATTGCAAACTTCAGACTTAAATTGAAGAAAGTAGGGAAAACCACTAGACCATTCAGGTATGACCTAGATCAAATCCCTTATGAATATACACTGGAAGTGAGAAACAGATTTAAGGGACTAGATCTGATACACTGCCTAATGAACTATGGACAGAGGTTCGTGACATTGTACAGGAGACAGGGATCAAGACCATCCCCAAGAAAAAGAAAAACAAAAAAGGAAAATGGCTGTCTGAGGAGGCCTTACAAATAGCTGTGAAAAGAAGAGAAGTGAAAAGCAAAGGAGAAAAGGAAAGATATAAGCATCTGAATGCAGAGTTCCAAAGAATAGCAAGGAGAGATAGGAAAGCTTTCCTCAGTGATCAGTGCAAAGAAATAGAGGAAAACAATAGAATGGGAAAGACTAGAGATATTTTCAAGAAAATTAGAGATACGAAGGGAACATGTCAGGCAAAGATGGGTTCCATAAAGGAAAGAAATGGTATGGACCTAACAGAAGCAGAAGATATTAAGAAGAGGTGACAGGAATACACAGAAAATCTATACTAAAAAGATCTTCATGACCCAGATAATCATAATGGTGTGATCACTCACCTAGAGTCAGACATCCTGGAATGTGAGTCAAGTGGGCCTTAGGAAGCATCACAAAGAAAGCTAGTGGAGGTGATGGAATTCCAGTTGAGCTATTTCAAATCCTAAAAGATGATGCTGTGAATGTGCTGCACTCAATATGAAGCAAATTTGGAAAAATCAGCAGTGGCCACAGGACTGGAAAAGGTCAGTTTTCATTTCAATCCCAAAGAAAGGCAATGCCAAAGAATGCTCAAACTACTGCACAATTGCACTCATCTCACACGCTAGTAATGGTCAAAATTCTCCAAGCCAGGCTTCAGCAATATGTGAACCATGAACTTCCTGATGTTCAAGCTGATTTTAGAAAGGGCAGAGGAACCAGAGATCAAATTGCCAACATCTGCTGGATCATCAAAAAAGCGAGAGAGTTCCAGAAATACATCTATTTCTGCTTTATTGATTATGCCAAAACCTGTGTGGATCACCACAAACCGTGGAAAATTCTGAAAGAGATGGGAATACCAGACCACCTTACCTGCCTCCTGAGAAATCTGTATGCAGGTCAGGAAGCAAGAGTTAGAACTGGGCATGGAACAACAAACTGGTTCCAAATAGGAAAAGGAGTATGTCAAGGCTGTATATTGTCACCCTGTTTATTTAACTTATATGCAGAGTACGTCATGAGAAACACTGGGCTGGATGAAGCACAAGCTGGAATCAAGATTGCCGGGAGAAATATCAACTTCAGATATGCAGATACCACCACCCTTAAGGCAGAAAGCGAAGAACTAAAGAGCCTCTTGATGAAAGTGAAAGAGGAGAGTTAAAAAGTTGGCTTAAAGCTCAACATTCAGGAAACTAAGATCATGGCATCCAGTCCCATCACTTCATGGCAAATAGATGGGGAACAGTGGCTGACTTTATTTTTGGGGGGCTCCAAAATCACTGCAGATGGTGACTGCAGCCACGATATTAAAAGACGCTTACTCCTTGGAAGGAAAGTTATGACCAACCTAGACAGCATATTAAAGGTCTAGTCAAAGCTATGGTTTTTCCAGTAGTCATGTATGGATGTGAGAGTTGGACTATAAAGAAAGCTGAGCACCGAAGAATTGATACTTTTGAACTGTGATGTTGGAGAAGACTCTTTTGAGAGTCCCTTGGACTGCAAAGAGATTCAACCAGTCCATCCTAAAGACCAGTCATGAGTGTTCATTGGAGGGACTGATGCTGAAGCTGAAACTCCAATACTTTGGCCACCTGATGCGAAGAGCTGACTCATTTGAAAAGACCCTGATGCTGAGAAAGATTGAAGGCGGGAGGAGAAGGGGATGACAGAGGATGAGATGGCTGGATGGCATCACCGAGTCAATGGACATGAGTTTGAGTAAACTGCAGGAGCTGATGATGGACAGGGAGGCTTGGCGTGCTGCAGTCCATGAGGTCACAAAGATTTGGACATGCTGAGCAACTGAACTGAACTGACCCAGAGCAGCAGCAGTAATTTGAAAGGGGCAGACGTAGCTGCTGATCTTGGAAGTCTCTTAGAGAAGCAGGAGGCGACTGGAGTTCACCTTGGGGACAGAGACTGGTGGCAGTCATTTTGGTGAGTTCTTTCTACCATGTGGACACTGGCGCTGGCAGCCACCATTTTGGAATCCTCCCTCTAGCTTATGAGCCTCAGGATCTAACCTCAGTGCCACCTACCAACCTGTAGGCACAAGATCTGGGATACTTCAGGCCAGCAACTACCTGGGCAGGGACACAGCCCTGCCCACTAGAAGGCCCAGGACCCGCTGCCACACACAAGGGCTCAGGTGCTAGATTCAGAACTGCCTGAGCTCTGGCCTTGGCCTCACCCACCAGCAAACCTCCTCTACTGTCAGGACCAGCTTCATCTACTAACGGGGCAAAAGTTCTGAGACCTGCTAGGCCATGGCCCCACCTACCAGCAGGTCAAGCTCTAGGACACCCAAAACCCTGTAGCCAGACTTCAGGACCTAGCTTTGTTCATCAGTAGGCTGGAACTAGCCCCAGGACATGACTTCACACCAGTGGGTGGGCACCAGTCCTAAGATCTCCTCCTGGAACCCAAATCCACTCACCAGAATACCAGCATTAGCCCTGGGGCTCTCAGGGGTTTCAGGGCTTCCCTGATAGCTCAGTTGGTAAAGAATCCACTGCAATGTAGAAGACCCCGCTTCGATTCCTGGGTTGTGAAGATCTGCTGGAGAAGGGATAGGCTACCCACTCCAGTATTCTTGGGGTTTCCCTTGTGGCTCAGCTGGTAAAGAAACTTCCCACAATGCGGGAGACCCCAGTTCAATCCCTGGGTTGGGAAGATCTTCTGGAGAATGGAAAGGCTACCCACTCCAGTATTCTCGCCTGGAGAACTCCATGGACTGTATAGTCCATGGGGTCACAAAGAGTCAGACACAACTGAGTGACTTTCACTTTGTCAGGGATCTCACAGGCAGGTGCATCATGACCTGGCCCTGCCAGCCAGTGGCTAGAAGCCTCCACCACATGAGGAAGGGCCTGGAAACCAGAGTGGGATCAAGCCATGCCTACCAGACTTCTCACAGTAGTCAGCTCACTATACAAGAAGGATCCATACACCCCTCAGATGGGGCATCACTACAGCATAAAGCTCTGGTGACCAAAGAGCACTGTGCTGCGCAGACTCATAAGAAGTCTCCTATGAAAGGCCACTTCTCCAAGGTTGGGAAACATAACCAGCCTGCCACATACAGTAAAATAAAAACGGCAAGTCAGGCAAAATGAGGTGACAGAAGAACATGTTCCAAATAAAGGAATAAGATAGAAAAAACCCAGAAGAAGTGAATTAGAGGTAAGCAATGTACCTGAAAAAGAGTTTAGGAGTCAAAGATAAAGATCTTGAGAAAAATGAGTGAAAAGTTTTGAGTTGTTAACAGAGTTAGAAAATATACAAAACAAACTAGATGAAGAATAAGTGAAATGAAAAATACACTAGGAATACAGAAAGAATAAACAGAGGACTAAATGATACAGAGGAATGAATCAGTGAGCTGCAAGACAGAGTAGTGGAAATAACTGGAGGTGAACAGCAAAAAGAATAAGAAGAAACGACTGTTTAAGAGACCTCTGGGAAAACATCAAGCATACTAATATTTGCATTATAGAGCTCTCAGAAGAAGAGAGAGAGAATAGGCAGAGAACATATTCAAAGCAATAATAGCTAAAAATACTCCTAACCTACAAAACAGATATCCAGGTCCAAGGAGCATGGAGAGTTGCAAACCAGATCAACTCCAAGAGGACCACATCAAGACACACTATAAGTAAAATGGCAAAAAATTAAAGAGAATATTAAAGAGTGGTAAGGGAAAAGCCACAGGTTACCTACAAGGGAATTCCCATAAGGCGATCAGCTGACTTTTCAGCACAAACTCTGTAGGCCAGAAGGGAGTGGTATGATATATCTAAAGAGACGAAAGGGAATAATAACCTACAACCAAGAATACTCTTGACAAAGCTCTCATTCAGATTTGATGCAAAGGTCAAAAGTTTTACAGATAAGCAAAAAACTAGGAGTCCGGCACCACCAAATCAGCTGTTTAATAGACATGTTGAAGGGACTTCTCTAAGCAAAGGCAACATAAAAGGGAAAAGCTCATTGGTAAAGGCAAAAAAAAATACAGTAAAGGTAGAAAGTCAACCATATATGAAGCTAGTAGGAAAGTTAAAAGACAAAAGTAGTAAAATATATCCATAATAAGGAATTAAGGGATATGCAAAACAGATATAAAATATAATGTAAAAAACTAATTATGAGGGGAAGAGAGTAAAATGCAGTGTTATTAAAATGTTTAAGGAGTCAGAAATTTAATCATATGTATGTGTGTATACATATATGTGTGTGTACACGTGCACATATATAGATTCAGATACCTTATGGTAACCACAAACCAAAAATCTGTAGTACATGCACAGAGGAATTCAAACATAAAACACTAAAAAAGAACTACCGAAGTACATACAATGTAAATTGTTGCAGCCACTGTGGAAAACAGTATAGAGGTTCTTTCCTCAAAAAACTAAAGATATTGACAGAACTACCATATGATCCAGTAATTTCACTCCTGGGTATATATATCCAAAGAAAACGAAAACATTAATATACACATACCTCAATGTTCACAGCAGCATTATTTACAATAGCCAAGACTTTGAAGCAACCTAAATGTCCATCAACTGATGAATAAAGATATGTATAAATACAACAGAACAGTAGTCAGCCAAAGCAAAGAACAAAATTTTGCTATTTGCAACAACATGGATGGACTCGGAGGGTTAAATTTGCTTAGTGAAATTTAAAGTCAGAGAAAGACAAATACTGTATGTTACTATTTTTATATATTATCTAAAAAATAAAACTAGTGAATATAACGAAAAAGTAACAGACTCACAGATATAGAGAACTAGTGGTTTCCAGTGGGGAGAGGGAAGCAGGGAGGGGCGTGATAGAGGTAGGGGATGAAGAGATACAGAATTCTATGTGTAAAATAAATAAGCTACAAGGATATTGCTTACAGCACAGGGAATATAGCCAGTATTTTATAATAACTATAAATGGAGTATAATCTATAAAACTTGAGTCACCAGGTTGTACACTGAAACCAGTATTATTGTAAATCAACTATACTGCAATAAAAAAGAAAAAAAAAGACTGAGTATAGTAAACTGCTTTGAAAGCTGCTTCCACATTAAGATTCATTTAAAAGTAACAGATGGAAGAGGAAGAGAGCTGGCCATTGCAATGTTACAAAAATCAATGTGTTTCTATTAAGGCAAAGAGGTTTTGAGAGATTTGCTACAGAAACTTACTGCCACGAACCTCTAAAACCTCCCAAAGTAAGCCAAGACTCTTTAAATTTCTGAAGTGGAAACTGACCTGTAGCCGGGGAAGTGGTTTGTGATTGACCCAGCTGCCAGGCAGCAGAAGACAGGTTGCTTACGACTGTGGTAAAATGTCCCACCACTGTACAAGGCAAACACTGCGGAGCTTTTGAAACGGCACCCAAGCACTTGAAAGGTAATGGTGATTGGAAACACCTGCAAGATATTTATCACTTTTATTAAGAAACAATGATTGTACAATTCAAGATTAAAAACCAGGTGTCTGATGAGTTGTTTCAGAAGGCAGAAATTTGCTCTTTATAAGAAATCATGGTAAAAAGACTCATTCAGTTTGTTTGGCAAAAACATTTTATTCACAAAATCTCCCTTTTCTCCGTAACTCTCTGCTCAAATAACTCAGAAGGCTGGAAGCTGACATTTGATATTTACACAGCTCAAAATCTGGATACTCACTAATGTCTTAGCTGTTCTACATACTCTACTACTGTCTAGCCACCACCCCCCACCCTCCGTCGCCATCTTTGTTCTTAAATCACAATATGAATGAAGAGCTCAGAGGCTGGATAAATCAAATCCCCATCATCCTTCCCCAGCCCCATGCCACATAATCTGTTAGAAAATCCTACTTTAAAAATCATCCTCTTTTTGGGGAGGATGATGCCATTCTCTGGAATGAAAGCAACTAGCACAGAAATGACTTGTGATTGCAAGTGACACACAAAGAACACTTTTATCACGTCGGGGAATAATTACTGCTTCTCCTGGTTCACGGGAGTCTTCTTTACATCTCAAAAGCTATAAGTAATTCAATGTGCCAAAGAACCATTACAACGTTTACTTTAAAAAGTATGAGTCTTACAAATGGAGACCAAGCTTTCCTCCCCCCAACCCACCTATCTCTGGTACCCTTGCAGCTTGCCTTACTTGATTGAAATTGAGGGCGTTTGGTAGAACGCTGAGTGACTTAAGTAGGTAAATCTCCACGTGATTCTGAGGAGACAAAAGACAATGAGCTTAAGGCATCAGCCAATGCAAACCCACTATACCAGCTTTGGAGATGTTGGGGACACCCCAAGCAGCCTACTTCAGAAACTTTTAAGCATCTTTAATGGTACCCTGAGGGCCTCTGCTTGCGCTGAGCATCAAATGATGCAAGGTGCTAAATATGTAATGCTCTGCCCTCCTCCCACTGGCACCTGGACAGCAGAAAGCAGCATCTGCACAACTCCTGGCGTGCACCCTCCCTTCCTTAGAATCTCAGGAATGTTGTCTTATTTGCTTTCTTGCTGACCTACTGATGAAGGGTGGGAAGGGGTATCAAGAACCATTAGAAGCTTTCTCAGAAACTCGAGGGAATAAGAGATCTTGGCGAGGATTTATGCATTCATGGGATGCAAGTCAGATCCTGGTCCCTCCCTCCTCTGCAGTGCCCACTGTAAGGAAGGCGCCAGAGAGCACACACAGCTATAGTGTCTCCCAGCCCAGCCTGCTACACACCACATGGATGCTAATGCTTATTATTAATTTTACTGTTTATATTCATTTCCAAAGGTCACACATCTAATAAAAATGGATTTTATCTATATTGACAGTTCTTCCACCCTAAGACTGAACTCTCATAGGTAACTTCCATGAACATTTTTCAGGATAAAACTATTGAGACCAAAATGCTCATAGTTCTAGCCAAAGAGAAACAGACCACAGCAAATGTAGGGTCTTGATTTCCCATCTCCATGTTAGGGTGCCTTTCACCGTGCATTTGTGGAGATGCTCAGGTCTTTGCTACATTGGCTTGTGTGCTAGCCCACCAGTAAGTGTGTCCCCCAGCCCAGAACTAATTCACTGGTTTATAATTACTCCTGACCTAATGCGGCCCACCTCCCCTCACCATAGACATTTGGCACTGCAACGGAAGTCAGCTAGAGGTAGGGTAAAAAGAGCAAAAGATGAAAACTACTGCTTCCCAAATACAGACAAGAATGTGGTAGGACTGACAGGATTCTCCACCCCACTTTGAGCTGTAACAGTATATAAACATTTGTACTTTGACCCTTCTTGTTCTTACCCGTCTACACATACATTCGCTCTGCCCAATATTTGCATCTGTATATATACACACCCCTAGTATCAGTGCTTAAAACCATGTATAACAAATACATGCTACACAGATATGTATATCCTATAAAAATCCACAAAAGACACCTAGAGGCCCCAAAGAATAGAGGCATAAATAGATACAACATTATACGTGTCGCTCAGTAGAAAACTACGCGAGTAACCAGAGGCTGCTGAAGAAATTGGAGGTAGGGGTTAGGATGTGAAAAAAAAAATATGCAGAAGGGAGGAAAGGTGCTCAGGGAATGACACAAGCTATTATCATCCTTACAAAACACCAGGTAATCTTCCCAGAAGAATGGAAGGAGTTTGGTGAGCTTGGCAGAGATCAACTCAGCTTCTGTGTTTTTCTTCACAGGATGCAATGACCAAATTTCAGGTACTGTATTCATTTTGGGTAACTATGCAGAAAGAAGGCAAATACTATCTAGACTGTGTCCAAATACTTCAGAACTTGACAGAAACTTATTAAATGGATTAATGGTTTCAGCTGGATGAAAAAGAAAGTAAAAGATCAAAAATAAATTCCTAACAAAATAAAAAAGCATTTATAATACAACAATGGAACTGTGGTAAAGGATATGCAGACATTAAATGCAATAACTCAAATATCACCAATTTTCTCCTTTTGCCTCATTTATGACCCTGGTCAAGCTATGAAGTGAGTTCACAGGTACATTCACACACACAAAACTTGTGTTTTCTAGCTAGTCATTTGCCATTTGATCTTTGCTCTAAGGGTAGAGTTCTGGATGCCTTAAACATCAATCTCTTTTGTAAACAAACCATACCCTCTCTCTCTGGGGCACAAAATTACATGGTCTTGATCCACAGAAAGAGGAGAGGCATTTAACAGACATTTCTTCTCCAGTTACAGATGAGCCAGATCCTCTATAAAATGGTTTATTTGCCCTTTTAACAGGGATTGAAATCAAGTTCAACCAGGATTGAAAAAACAGTTAACCAAGGAGGGGAATAAACTGTTTTTCAGTTCAGTTCAATCGCGAACGACTCTTTGCGACCCCATGAATCACAGCACGCCAGGCCTCCCTGTCCATCACCAACTCCCAGAGTTCACCCTGACTCACGTCCATCAAGTCAGCAATGCCATCCAGCCATCTCATCCTCTGTCGTCCCCTTCTCCTCCTGCCCCCAATCCCTCCCAGTATCAGAGTCTTTTCCAATGAGTCCACTCTTCGCATGAGGTGGCCAAAGTACTGGAATTTCAGCTTTAGCATCATTCCTTCCAAAGAAGTCCCAGGGCTGATCTCCTTCAAAATGGACTGGTTGGATCTCCTTACAGTCCAAGGGACTCTAAAGAGTCTTCTCCAACATCACAGTTCAAAAGCATCAATTCTTGGGCGCTCAGCTTTCTTCACAATCCAACTCTCACATCCATACATGACCACAGGAAAAACCATAGCCTTGACTAGACGGACCTTTGTTGGCAAAGTAATGTCTCTGCTTTTCAATATGCTATCTAGGTTGGTCATACCTTTCCTTCCAAAGAGTAAGCGTCTTTTAATTTCATGGCTGCAGTCACCATCTGCAGTGATTTTGGAGCCCAGAAAAATAAAGTCTGACACTGTTTCCACTGTTTCCCCATCTATTTCCCATGAACTAGGATCTATTAGATTTATTTCCTTATATGCAACTACTGGAAAGAAAAACCAATTCCCAGGGCATTATGTTCTTACATGCACTCATTTCATTGAGTGAGTGCCCTAAGCTCCTCCTATGAATAAGACCAGCAGAAGTGTTTAGACTGAGAAACACACGCTCCATAAGCCAAAACCTAAAACCTCAGGAACCCAGTTAAATGCTGTCTGTGTACATTAACACTGTTTCAGTTACTAAAAATTGTAATATTTCCCATCCACATAAAAAAAAAAAAGTTATACTATTTCATATAAAGCTCTATAGTTATCCTGTCAAGACTCCAGACATGTAGCAATCAAACAGCCCCTGGGGACAGGTTCTTTTATTATACAGTAAGAAAAGTAGCTTTTGTTCTTAAGAGGCTATTTAATACATGGTATTTATAGCACCACCAGTCTGAGAAACTCTACACAGTTCAAAGAAATTAAATACCTTTTGAGGCCATGAACAAATTCACACTTAATTCAGCATCTTTCAGTATAGACTCTCACTGGCACAGCACAGATGTCAATGTCCAGAACAACAAATCAATCTGAAAACCCTGGGACTTAGATGGAGAAACAGTATCCATACCGTATGTAACAAAAAACCCGAGGCAGCTTAACTGACTTCCCCCAAAGTGACCCAGGGTTTCTAGGACACTCATCTTAGGTCCCATCAGAGAACAGCTCCTGATAGTGGAATAAACACATCATACCCTGGGTGAGCCCAGGAGACCTGGATAGCCACTTCTCTATTTAAGAACACAATCTGTGCCCAGCACAGAAGGAGAGGCCTCTATGTGCAAAAAGAGACAGGCTGGTAAGTCTGATGGACCCCCCCCCAAAGCACATCCGTGGTGAGGCGATGCAGGTCAGGGCTGTTGAAGGATGAGGAAATAGAACACTGATTTTCATGTTCTCCTCTCACCAGTGATCACAAACTACACAAGAGCATACCCACCCCCTACACACACCACCCTAACGCTGTTGTTCTTTCTCAAGATTATCCCATGGGAGGAAACCAGACCTTTGAAACAATTAGCAAAAGGGCGGGGGGGGGGGGGCAGGTTTCTACATATAAAAAAACACACTCACCCCCAAACCGGGCAAGAACATTAAGACGCCTTGTTTAAAAAAAGAAAAACCTATTTCAGTTGTAGTTTGGCCTGATACACCACACCCACACGTACTGAATATATTGGTTTACCCATTAGCCTGACTGGTCATAACTCTGAAAAGAGTTGCCAGGCAGAGATGAACCTGATTAAGCAGCATTTCAAAGACTTAACCTCTCTTCCATGTGGAACCTGCCCTGAATGCCTGGCTGGGTGTAGAGGCGGGAGAGCCCGAGGCTCTCCGAGTGCCCTCTTGGCCAGTTTCTCCTGTGTCCTCCTGGCATCACCATCTAACCTTGAGGCTAAATGACTCAGACAACTGAGAGAAGACAGAGTAAAAGTCTCTCCTTCCCAATTCATACACAACTTCTCTTTAACACTGTGCCAGAGAACTGCTGCAGTTTGTTCTAAGTACAGAAAGCAAAAGGTATGAAAGCACATAACTGTTGCATAGAGGGGGAAAAAAGGAAAAATGTGGGAGAGGATCCCCACCAGTCTTGCCCCAGTGTCCCCAGGGCACACAGCGACACCCGCTTCTTTCCCAACCTTGGGGAGAAAACCCAGCCCCACCATCTCCAGAACCTCCGTTCTCGCGGCCATTCAGTTGTTCCTGGTGAGGGTGCCTGGAGCGTCAGACTGAAAAGTGCAGCCGAGGGTGGCAGGGTGATGGAGTAAGGGGACGAGGCCCCAGGAGGAGGATGGCTGTTACAGAAGAGAATCATCAGAACAGGGAGAATCTTGTCTGAGACCATAGATATAAAACTAATAGCTCTGGGGACTCAGAATTCAGTAAGCCAGTACAGTGCTAAATACAGTGTTTGGTAAACAAAACAGATAACAAATGAACAGGGCTACCCGATAGTGGAGAACTGTTCTCTTCTCTACTTCAGGGTAGAGGGGCTTCTCCTCAGGGTCCACAAATGTGGGTCTGCAGAGCCATGAGAAATCTGAGAAGTCCCTCCCTCTGAGGATTCCCTGGTACACGGCTGGTAATTCAGCATTAACCAAGGTGAATTGGTGGCCAGGCCCCAGCCCATTAGCCTCTGGTCTCTCTACTGCAGGCCGGCCTCAGTTCTTCTTCTCCTCCTTCTGAGGCTGGCCTTTGGTGGCCCCCAGGTTGTTCCACACCTCTGTGTACATGAGAGTCCCAATGAAGACAAATAAGGTGCCCAGCCAGTGCCACAGGGTGAAAGGGTTCTGGAAGTACAAGATGGAAAAGATGAGGCTGACGAACTTGCGCAGCGTCACGACGAGGGTGACGGTGAGGGAGGCGCATTCTGTGGTGAGAATGAAGACGCCCCGGATGCACACGTACCTGGAGGAGCGGGGTTAAGGCAGTTTTCTGTAAACAACCCAGAGATTAGCAGGAGAACCTTCTGGCAAGGTCTGTAGCTTCAATGTTCATATTCCAGGAACCAGAAAACAGGGTATCGGCCACGGCTGCCCTGAGGCTCCTCCTTGATAGAATACCCTGCAGAATTACTGTCCTGCCACACCATTTATGGATCCTAACCTGAAGCTGCCTGAAAACTTCCTATGATAGTCGTTTCGGATTTTTTTTGGATTCTTCCTATAGTTTACAGTGAAGGTCACCTCCCAAGTAATGACAGAAGGTAACACTGTCAGTAAAGCTGATGACATCTCCAAAAAGGAACTCTGTAGGGCAAGCATATGAGGTGACTTCAGAGGAATGAGATCAACTACAATCTGTTCCACTGTTTCAAAGGCTCAAGGGTTTTTCTAATGGGCGTAAGGTGGTTCAGAGGGCTTTCTTTGTGGCTCAGCTGGTAAAGAATCCGCCTGCAATGTGGGAGACCTGCGTTTGATCCCTGAGTTGGGAAGATCCCCTGGAGAAGGGAAAGGCTACCCATTCCAGTATTTTGGCCTGGAGAATTCCATGGACTGTCTAGTCCACAGGGTCACAAAGAGTTGGACATGACTGAGCAACTTTCAAGGTGGTTCAAAAGAGCCATTTTAAAAATTAGGCCTTATTTAATTTGAAATCTCTTGCAGAATTTTGTGGCAGCTTGTGAAATATCCTAGGATACTGGAAAACTCCATGTAGAAATCATAGAGGATTTCTGTCACATACTAATTCTTAGTTACCCATTGACTTCTATCCCCCCACCCAGAGGTTTTCCTTCCTGGTGTCTTATGACTTACTGACCTTCCACACCGCCAGCATCTCTTTGCCCCTCTCTCCCTGCAACAAAGGAGTTCACTGGATGGGCCTGTCTCCTATTTACTGCAGAAAAGATCAGGGCAAAAGCGAAATTCATGTCACTGCACCGTTAGAAGGAAAAACATTTCTGTGGCAAAAGAGCACAGCAAAGACCACATGGCAGAGGAGTGCAAAGGATACTGAGTGATGACGTTCATGAGGAGGTAGAACCACATGATGGGCACTGTCACACCAACGACTGGAACCTGATACAGTTCTGCAGAGATTGAGAGACAGTCGTATCACTTTGGATAGCTTATGTTTTCATCCCTTTGAACACAGTAACACAGATGAACATAGTAGAGATAGCAACCTTATTTCTCTTGCAAATAGACTTGGGTCATATACTTTACTTGCCTTGATTCCAGGCTACATTGTCCTCAAGAGTCATTACACTGGTTTCTTAAAACAAATTGTATTTTAACTTTAAACTTTTTACCTTTCACCTGACTAGGACCCCACTTTACAGAGAAAGACTGTGCAACACAGAGAAGTTCAAACTGATACAGTCTTAAGTATACTTGTCTTAAGATACTTGTCTTGAGAGACAAGCCCTAAATAAATGCCATTTGGAAATATGTTCAATCCTACCAGTAATCAAAGAATTCTAAATTATTACAAGGCCATACCATTCTATATCTATTAACTTAGCAATTAAACACTTATAATAATATCCTGATCTGGCAAGGTGGTGGCAGAACTAGCAGCCATTCAGTGGGTGTAGTATAAATTGGTGTTTTCAAAATCAATTTCACAATAGGTATTAAGTGGTCCTAAAGGCATTGATTCTTATTCTCAGGAATTAGTCCTAGTTAATTCAAAAGAAAAACAAATTCAACATACATTGTGGTGGTGTTTACAATAAAGGAAAAACTAAATCAGTCACAACACCCAGTGATAAGAGCAAGGACTATGTAAGCAAAGGTACTTTAACTAGATGTGACATTATACACTTGATTTAAAAAAAAAAAAAAAATCACATAGATTATATATAGTCACATAAAAAACGCAGAACAAAAGTGAAAAAGAAAGTGTAAAATTATATTTACACAAGGATTATGACTGTGTGACAATATATGTAAACAGTGTCAGGATGGAAACTGGTAAAACGAAATTAGCTCATGTGTAGGGCAACAGAACTGTAACTTTCCTTCCTTGAAATACATTCTTATGTTTAGTTTTATATAATGAGGCTTGCACAGCAAATATGTGGGAGGAAATAAAATATTCAAAGATCAAAGAGAATAAGGACATAGTAATCCTTGAAGGATCAGTCTTTTTATATTGTTAAATTGTGTGGAAGGCTTGAATTATACGGGCTTCCCTGGTGGCTCAGACAATAAAGAATCTACCTGCAATGTGAGAGACTCGGATTCAATCCCTGGGTCAGGAAAGATCCTCTGGAGAAAGGAAAGGCTACCCACTCCAGTACTCTTGCCTGGAGAATGCCATGGACAGAGGTGTCTGTCCATGGGGTCACAAAGAGTCAGACATGACTGAGCCACTAAAACTTTCACTTGAATTATACAGCATAACTGAGTGAAGTCTAACAAAGTAATGCTGAAACATGGTTAGTACATGAACATTAATTTTCTTTTGCAAAAAATAAAAATTTATATACATATAAATAATTTCTGAAATTCTACATCTGGACTAGTGGGAAATCCCAATAATTTAGTGTTCTATTGTCTTTGAAATACTTAGCAAGTACTGAAATGAAAAGAAAGTCAACAAATGTTATTACTGTATAATAACTTGAGAGATTCACTGTATCAGCTTGCTGGGGAAAGACAATCCATATGATGTACAGTATTTAGACGGATGTTCAGTTTCCTTGCAAATAACAAGTTCATCTGAGACGAAAAAATGTATACTCAGGAATGGTTTTAAAGAAGTTGAAGGCAGACCTTAAAAGATTTTTTTATAAAAATACCCATCCCTGTGACTTCTAGAAGGAGCATTCAAGTAACTAAATCAGTATCAATCTCAAGGAACTTGATAATGTATTTATTTCAATAGCCCTCTGCTATATGGAGCCTCTTAAGAGACCTTAGAAAACACTGCGTTAAAAATCATCTATATGTCAATTATATCTCAATTTTTTTAAAAAGTCAGAACCAATTGAATAATTCAGAGCCTTAAAAACGTTCTTACATGCCATCATCACACACTTTTTTGTAGGCAAATGGGAGATACAACTTTGCAGACTCAGAGAACAGTCAAACTTCACAACTTGTGACCAGATAGCAAACAAATGTTTACTGAGCCCCTACTGTCATTCTGCAAAACACACTTACCATTTTATAGGTCCGAGCAACATAAAGCCTTAATTTTAAAAATATTTGTTCCCTGTGTATTCATTTGTCTGTATAACATGCTCTGTCTTTTAGTAGATAATGAGATTATACTGGGTTGACTAAAAAGTTTGTTCAAATTTTTCATTACATCTTATGGGAAAACCCAAAGGAATTTTGGGGCCAACCTAACATTGGTAATTTCTTTTAAGTTAACTAGCAATTATTAGCTAATGTACTAAACGGCCACTGTAAAAAGTAATAGCCAGCTCGCACTGTAGCCACCTGAACTGATTTTGCTTATTCTTGCGGCCTATCTACCCTGTTGTCATTTCTGTGCCTCCTTGCTTGGAGGCAGCTCAGCCTGTATCTGTGAGATGTGCCTTTCCTAGCAGAGGGAGGAACAGGAGGAAAGAAGCTGGAGTGCTGTCCAACTTCTCATGGCTCCAGTCACTGCAGTATTATTACTGTTTGTTTGCATTCTCAGATCATACATCCCTATTCAAATGCAAACAGCACACAAATTCCAAAGCAGAACAGAAAATTTGAAGATATTGTCTTACTTCATTGGCAAATAATTGAGAAGTGCCTGCAAAAGCTTTTGTTTCTGCAACCACTGATTAATGGCACTATATTTCAGGAAGGTGGCATGGGGATGGGTGATCTGGATATGACAGAAACTGCAGAGGTGAAGTCACGAGTAAAACTGAGATGCTGCCTCTGAAACTGTCAGGTAATTCTACTGGATAACCCCAAACTCACCAGAATTATTGAACAGAACTGCATGGTCATAAATGTCAGAAGCCAAGAAGATGAAACCAGGAAGTGGAAGGGCATGCTACAGGAAGAAACATTTCGTGTAAATTTAAATGCAAAAACATTACAGAAATATAGAGTATTTTTTACAATGATTGAAAGTTTTACAAGTTGTGTAACAAGCAATATCAAGATAAACAAGTCAGACTTGTTAAAAGTATCCAGTGCTTTTAATAGCCTCCCAGGTGGCACCAATGGTAAAGAACCTGCCTGTCAGTGCAGGAGATGTAAGAGGCATGGGTTCATTCCCTAGCTTGGGAAGATCCACTGGAGAAGAGAATGGCAACCTACTCCAGTACTCTTGCCTGGAGAATCCATGGACTGAGGAGCCTGGTAGGCTACAGTCCATGGGGTCGCGAAGAGTCAGACACAACTTAAGCGACTGGGCACATACGCAGTGCCTTTTAAAGCACTGGATACTTTTAATAAGTCCTGACATTGTATGGCATGATATCAACCTGCGAATTACAGTTCTTGCCCCATAGAAGCTGATGGTCATTACAAAACAATAGAGCTAGCATCCTTTCCTCAACAAAAGGGAATGAGAAATTGAAACACAGTCATTCTGCCCAAAGGATCTGCCTACATCTTACTATTTTTGAGACTAGTTAAACAATATAACGGATTTAAAAATTATACAGAACATGAAGGCAGATTTTAGGGAGTTCATGAAACTAATGGGAGAGACACTAGAGGACAATATGAAGTCGGGGAAAAGAAATGAAGACAGAGAGAGAGAGAGGGGAGAGGAAGCGGAAACGATAGGTAAGCAAATATTAAGGTGCCTGACACCCACCCACCCACCACCACCACCACCACCACCACAGTAAACATTTACTAAGGAATCACAGGAAACATTTACCAAGCAGTTTACTATCTGCCAGGTACTGTGCTAAAAGAAACATGGGAACCAAACAGAATGCTCCTTTATTTTTTAAACTCCCAGCCACATACTGTAGCTTGAGATTAAATATCTCAAATTGCTTGTTTGCAACTTCAGTTCAAAAGGTTCCCAGGGAAGGACTCCCTGAGGTTACTGAACCTGGAGGCAACGTTATCCCTGAGACCTTGAGGAGTTGGGCGTTATCGCAACAGAAAAGAGTGGGGAGAAAGAAGAAAGCTAGAGAAGGTGGCTCTAGATCAGCAATTTCAAACAAGAGGCGAAAGGGCAAATAATTAGCTAATTAAGCTCTCTCTCAAAGGAATAAAGCCTGTCTGAGCGGCTTACTCCTCAAACCCCCCCCAGTTCTCCCCAACTCCTGCCTGCACATCTTTTCCTTGGCATAGGGCTTTTGGAACTTCTGTTCCCTTTCCAGGTTTCCATATTGGTTTTAACTTGATTTCATCTTTAGGAACATTGGGTTCCTAGAAGGGAATGGTTGTTCCTGGCAGACACATTCTGTTCACACTGACTAATAACAATCATTTCTTGTAGAGAACCATGCAGGCTATTAAAAGTGCCAGTCAGTGGGCCCCAAAGCAGTTTACTGGATAATAAATTGATCCTTCAACTATATCAGAAAGATGGTATATCATACTTGAACTAATATACTACAAAAACAACTCAGTAATTTTCCTTTTCCCCAGGTTCAAGAAATCGCTTACATTATAAAATAAAGCCTCCTTGGAGTGTTTCCCGAATTGTTTGTACAGAGTCTCTTGGAAAATACCCATCCTTGCGGACATCAGAAGAGCGAAAGTCAGTGCCCCAATGCCTGAAAAGCAAACATGGAATTACAAACGCCCATACTAACTAACTTCTCAAAAAACATTTCTTCTTTTCTTAAAAAAAAAAAAAACATTTATTCAGTTCTACAAATATTACACACTAAATTAAACATGGACCATGCACAAAATTTAAAAAGAAATAAAAATCAACCACCATATTACCATCCAGTCCTAAATAGTTTGCTATCTTTCCCTGTATATGTTACTTAGATAGATATATGTTAGATATTGGGTTAACTAAAAGTTCATTCGGGATTTTCTAAGATCTTACAGAATGCTCAAAGGAGATTTTTGGCCAACCCAATAGATACTTTATGCTGAGATGGGATCATAATGAGTATGTAATTTCATATCTTTTTATACATGATCTTTTTCCTGGATTTTCCTTCAAGTCATTACATTAAAAATGTTTTCAAAAGTATGATTTAAAAACGGCATACTGTTCTATCATGTGGACTGTACCATACTTAAATGTCTTACAAGAGAAGAATGGTTAGATTACTTCTAATTATTTCATCATTAAAATCAACATATATCCCAAACAATAATAATAAACAAAATGTTGATTATTCCCTTAGGAGAAACTCTTATAAGGGGGATTACTGAGACAAAGGTTGTAGACATTTAAAAAGCTCAAATACATAATTTTTTGCCCAGAGAGTCTGTGTCAATTTACCATAAACAATCTATATGAATATGGCTGCCTTACTGCACCCTCAGCATCAGTGAGAATAATCAATATCTAGCCAGTATAATAGGCCAAAACAAAAAGGTACTGCATTTTGGTTTCAGTTTGCATTTCTTTGTTTAGTAAACCAGTGAGGCTGAACATAAGTTTATTGAGTATTAATTCTGTGCCCATGAATTGTGTGTTAAAGTCTTTCATTCTTATTGGAGAAAGTATCTTCCTAATAGCTCATAAAGATCTTCCTACATTAAGAATAGCAACCTAAAGGGATAAAGCTGCAAAGTCAAGAAGCAAGGAGAATCCAGTTCTTTCACTGCCACTTTTCTTCCAGTTGGTCAGTCTCCATCTCTTATTGCTATCACTGACTCTCCCTTCCCTGTAAGATACAGCAAGGGCAAAGCTCTATAGGAGTTGTTTCATTAAACAAAGAGATATCTGTATTTTTAAAAATCACCCAGGATTCTGATGACCAGTCAGGTTTGGGAACATTGCCATGTGGAAGAGCTTATGAAGAAAAGAAATCTAAGATTTAGAAATGGGTCCTACAGAAATTTGAAGAGTCAACTGCTGTAATGTGCCCTCCTTTTGTAGAAGCTTCTGCTCAGCAGACAGATCATAAAGAAATGGATGACACTCCCATTGTTCCCACAGAGTGTGATGGGCAACTAGACACAGGCTTTTCTGTCTATACTAGTGGCAACCAGGAAAACATCCATGTTGTAGAACACGCTACCATGAACACAGACATTTTCATTTTAGTTTCTTCAACCCTAAGGTTCAGAGATATATAGTTCCAGGTGCCTCTCTCTTCCATGGCATAATCTGTTGAGTTGAAGCTTCTTGCCAAGAAACATATCCCTTAGGAGAAAACTCTGAAAACAGAACTGCAGAGGCAATTAGCTTTACTGTAATTACTGTACTTGCCTAGCAACCACCACGCAAATGCCTGGAATCCATCATTCTCAGTTGAGCTGGACTGGGAAGTCTAGGAAATAAAAAAACATATGAGGTACAGAGACCAGAACTACAGGCAAGGGGCCTTGATACAAGGAAAATATTTATGTTACCCATTTCCCTCCATAATTCTCTTTCGAAGATGTAAATCCTTATATTACATGAGCACTTACATTTATTGTATCATTAATAAGTACCTGGGCACCCCTGATGAGGAGTGAATAGAAATCATTTGTGAACAGACTCTTACCACCTGCTTTGCTGACATGAAAGTGCAAACAAATATCCCCACAGACACCAGGGCAATGGAGGTATATTTGAAGATACTGTATCTGCAAAAATAATAAAAAGAGCACAGATATGAATTTCCACATGATGCTGACAGTAAGATGGTTCACGAAAGTACAGATCACCAAGACATGATCAAGGGGATCACTTTTCAGCACAGTCCACCTAAGTCTGTGCGTGAAAAAATCAGGATACTACTCATTTCTAGACCACACCCTTTCTGGTGGTGTCCAAGACTTGGTACACCAGTAGACTGTTTCATCAGAAAACAAAAAAAGGCATATTAGGCACGACAGCCCATTCTGCTCTTGCGTCTAAATGAAAGCCTGACAGATCTTAATATAGAATTCCTGTTGCTTTTCCTGGTTTCTGGGGCCCAAACCTAGTGTGAGGAGACATAGCCTGCAGAGGAAGGACAGGACAGAAGGACTACCAGGACAAGCAGCAGGATTCCACACTCAAAAAAGAATTCAACTGTCCCTTTTCAGGGGAGGGTGTTGTCTTAATGTCTCTTAATGACTTAAATATTGTTTTTAAATGTTGGCATAGTTGGATAAAGCGAGTAATACTAAACCAATAGGACTATTAGCAGGAATAATGGTGGCATTTCACATTAACTAAAATAGTATCAATTAACATCCCTCTCAGGCTCTTGGTGATGAAGCAAAAAGCCTCCGGCGACAATGAAGAGACATTAAAACCTTACATCTGAAATTTTCTACTCAAATATTTTGTATAGTTCTGGTCACAGCATGTCAGAAAAAGGCCAAGGGGTGACTAAGAACTGGCTAAGGGGTGGGGCAAGGAGCCAAAAGCACCACTCTAGAGAAGAGGGGTGGGTGAGGAGACAGGCACTGCTGCCGCAGATGTATAAACAGACGGGAGCTCTTCAGTCTGCAATGATCGGAGAGAGGTCTAAAATTCAGGTCTGAACAATCATGAAGAACACAGTTAAGGTGAAGAGAGGTTTGGTTTTCAAATCCTGGAATGGGGAACACACTATAAACTTGAAGGGGTGCTACTCAAAATAAGCAAAAGGAGATGATAAATGACTAATCCATGATATAGATAGTTAGCTTAGAGAAGTTTCTGCTCTCTGGGTAAGACCCACTGGACAGAGTCAAAAACAGAGAGAGAGAGATGACAGACTCAGAACAGGTTCTTAAGGAAAAATTAGATGTTTGATAAAGGCCCCTGACATTTGGGGTATGTCAGAATATTAACGCATTCCTTTTATAGTAAGTTCTGTATCCCTGCTATGCACCAAAACCAAAGGTTATGAAGACCACAGGTCTGTCCCAATGTGAATTTTACACTACCAAGAAGCACAGGGGTCACTTCAAAGGTAATGAGCCTTGAGCATTATCTCTGTATGCTTGAACAGAAGAGCCTGAAAAAGCAATCACTACAAGGGTGCTCTCATCTGGGGAGTATCTGAGCCTCGGGAGATAAAGAGCTCATCACCAGGAGCCAGCAGGACAGGACAATTACCCTTTTCATGACCCAGTCCTTTTCAGCATAGGTTCCCATGCTGAATTGACAGCTACTTTCCAAGCTGGTACAGAGTTCCAGTACTGGGATTGGGTATGGACTACATTGAAAAGCTGGCACCAACTCACATTTTTGGTCCTAACAGTGAGGCTGAACTTTCCCTAAGAAATGTTCCAACCTGTATGTGCTGTCTCTGCCCCTTGCCCCTCCTCCTTGGGCGTGAGGGGTGAGGTTCTGAAAGAAGGTGAGACACAAATCCCTGGAAACAGCATCCCAGGTACTGCTACTTTTTTTTTAAAGATTGTTTTTTGATGTAGACCATTTTTAAAGTGTTTATTGCATTTGTTACAATATTGCTTCTGTTTTATGCTTTGGGGTCATGTGGGATCTTAGCTCAACCAGGGATGGAACCCGCACTGCCCGAATTAGAAGGCAAAGTCTTAACCACTGGACATTCAGGAAAGTCCCTCATGTACTTCTGATACTTCCCAACTGTACCCAGAGAGAGCTGCTCATGATAGTCACAAAGATCAGTCCTAAAACTTTTCCTTGCCTCTTCTTGGCCACTTGGGCCTTTGTTAGGAATCTTCTTTGTAATGAGTATGATTATTCCTTAGGTTGCTATGTTGTATGCTTCCTAGGAGAGCACTGTCCCACAGAACTTTGGTAAATCTGGAAATGTTCCACATCTGGGCTCTCCAATATGGTCACCACTAGTCACACATGACTAGAGAGGTGGAGAAAGTATATATTTTATTTTATTTACTTCTTAATATTTAAATTTAAGTGTAAATAGTCACATGTAGGCAGTGATGACCACGTGGGACAGTGAAGTTCTAGATCAATTTGCTTCATAAGTTACTGTTGTTATCTAGTTGTGAAGTTGTGTCTGATTCTCTGTGGACTATAGCTTGCCAGGCTCCTCTGTCCATGGGATTTCCCAGACAAGAAGCCTGGAGTGAGTTGCCCTTCCCTTCTCCAGGGGATCTTCCCAACCCAGGGATCAAACCTAGGGCTCTTGCATTGGCAGACAGATTTCTTTACCACTGAGCCACCAGGGAAGCCTGGCTTCACACGTTAGTATGGTACTAAAGATTTAATGACAAGAGTCTGTTAATTCTACACAGAGAAAATGCTGCTCCAAAGACACAGACGGGGCCTCTTCCCTGACCCACTGCCTCAGGAGTGGGCCTCACTGTCACAGACAGAACCAAGAAGCAAGGCAGATGGCCAAGAGCAAACTTATCACCTCTATGAGAAAAGGGATCCAGACAAAATTGGGGCTCAGGTGAACCTTCCTATATACAAAATAAAAGAGCACTGCTTACCTTTTTTTCAAAATGATAATTCCTAGAATCATGTTGGCAATTAGAGAACCCTGTAAAGAGAGACAACAGTTTTAGTGCATGAGGGAAAGAAAATAATGTAATTCAAGACAAACATGAACATAGACAAGGGGGAGAAACAACTGCAAAGATGGAGGTTAGGATTAATAACTAGTGAGAATCACTTGTTCTTAGGACAGCAAAAAGGACAAACTATAAAAATCTACCTCAGAAAATAACAACACCTTTTAAAGATGACATTAAGAATAAAAACGATCAGTTCCCAACATGGTCACAGGTGAAGCGAGGGCTAGCAGGAATATTACAGACTTATTTTTGGCAGATTTTCTAATTAATTGTTGTTGTTTGTTCTTTATTTGCTAAGTCATGTCCAACTCTTTTGCAGCCCCATGGACTGTAACCCATCAGGCTCCTCTGTGCATGGAATTCTCCAGGCAAGAATACTGGAGTGGGTTGCCATTCTCCTGCAGGGTATCTTCCCCACCCAGGGACTGAACCCAGATCTCCTGCTTGACAGGAGGACTCTTTCCTACTGAGGCACCTGGGACACCCACATAATTCACAGGAGCCTTAAATAAGCTTCTCCCGAGCTGTTTGACTGAATGAAGTTGTGCAGGGACCTCTCTGTCCTCTCAAAAGGCATCAGTCAGCCAGCAAGTGTTTATTGAAAGTCTACTCTGTGCGCAATGCTCTGAAGGTCATCTTAGTTATTATAATCAGCTCTGGAAAGTTCCTTTAGGGAAATCTCACATTTCATCTCACAAAAATCTCAGGCCACACAAAAAAGTTATTATTCCAATTTTCACCCATTTTGCATTCCTCTACAAGCCTAACTACATTCCCCTTTGAGTTTCTCTCTGGTTCTTCAGGAAACACTCTGTCCTTATTTATACACAGACTAAACGAAGCTCTCCTACCATGCCTGAGGCAAAGACGAAAACCTCTGCTGCTTAAGGAGAAACCCTACCTTCCTCAACAATATCCCTTCAGCTAATTATCTCAAGTCTCTGCTTTCAAAAACCAGCAGAAAAAAGAAGTAATCTATACCACATACTAGAAGTAAATATAATTTTACAGAAGAAACAAAAAGTGATGAGAACATAGTTAAACAACATTCATAGCAAGACTGAATATAAAACCAACCAGAAAATTAAAGGCAAGATCTGTTATCTGGGGAAATTTTAACTTTTCTTTTATTAACTGCCAATAAGCCCTCTGATAAATGAAAGTAAACCATCCACCTTCACATTTCTGTCTTTTTGCCTTCCATCTCAGATGAAATTCAGTCTCTTTTCATTCATCCATGAGACCTAGTCTTACACCCTAGACTTTACTTCCTATAGGACCTTTGAATTTAACGGACCCACTTAACTTCATTTTCCAGAGGAACATATGCATGTGAGTCTGAGACTTACAGATCTAAATATCATGTGCAGGGGCATGGCAATGTTGAGATTCAGGGCATAGTTGTTCACCACGCTGACGGTGAAGAACATGGTCACCATTACGGCGTAGTACCTGGGAGGCAGAGACAGCAGTTCATCGTCACACAGGGTCCACAATTTCAGGAAAATCAAGTAGGCTAGGAAACACATATTTTTGATTTTAAAAGTATTGTGCTTATCTTCTCTATGTTAAAAGACGGTATCACTACCACCTTAAGTCAAATACCAAGTATATGTGAAAATACTTCACAAAGCTACACTAACACAGAAAAGGTTTGAACTATTGAATGTGACACTATTTTAATATTCTTCCATAATGATAAAAAAAAACAACAAAAAAATTTAGGGACTCTAATCACTTAGATAAAGGGATAAATACAAATGAAAAAATTTTATATTTGTATGCCCCCATTTTGAGCTAGAAAATACTTAAGATGACTTTCATATAAATCAGCTTAAGCCATTTAAAATGTTTTTTTTTTAATTTATTTTTATTTTTTATTTTTTTTAAAAATGCTTTTCTCTTTTGGTAGGCTAAACATCAGCAATGTCATACAATTCAACCTAATATATTCAAAATGAGAAAAACTGTATTTGAAGTATCAATTCAGTTGCTCAGTTGTGTCTGACTCTTTGTGACTCCAAGAACTAACTACAGCAGGCCAAGCTTCCCTGTCCATAGCATGCCAGGCTTCTCTGTCCATCACCAACTCCTAGACAGTGCTCAAACTCATGTCCATCGAGTTGGTGATGCCATCCAACCATCTCATCCTCTGTCATCCCCTTCTCCTCCTGCCTTCAATCTTTCCCAGCATCAGGGTCTTTTCCAATGAATCAGGTCTTCACATCAGGTGGCCAAAGTATTGGAGTTTCAGCTTCAGCATCAGTCCTTCCAATGAATATTCAGGACTCATTTCCTTTAGGATTGACTTGTTGGATCTCCTTGCAGTCCAAGGGACTCTCAAGAGTCTTCTCCAACACCACAGTTCAAAATCATCAGTTCTTCAGGGCTCAGTTTTCTTTATAGTCCAACTCTCACATCCATACATGACTACTGGAAAAACCATAGCTTTGACTAGATGGACCTTTCTTGGCAAAGTAATGTCTCTGCCTTTGAATATGCTGTCTAGGTTGGTCATAGCTTCTCTTCCAAGGAGCAAGCGTCTTTCAATTTCATGGCTGCAGTCACCATCTGCGGTGATTTTGGAGTCCAAGAAAATAAGGTCTGTCACTGTTTCCATTGTTTCCCCATCTATTCGCCATGAAGTGATGGGACCGGATGCCATGATCCTAATTTTTTGAATGTTGGGTTTTAAGCCAACTTTTTCACTCTCCTCTTTCACTTTCATGAAGAAAGAGGCTTTTTAGTTTTTCTTCGCTTTCTGCCATAAGGTTGGTGTCATCTGTGTATCTAAGGTTATTGATATTTCTCGCAGCAATCTTGATTCCAGCTTGTGTTTCATTCAGCCCGGCATTTTGCATGATGTACTCCACGTATAAGTTTAATAAGCAGGGTGACAATATACAGTCTTCACATACTACTTTCCCAAATTGGAACCAGTCTGTTGTTCCATGTCTGGTTTTAACTGTTGCTTCTTGACCTGCATACAGATTTCTCAGGAGGCAAGTAAGGTGGTCTGGTATTCCCATCTCTTTAAGAATTTTCCACAATTTGTTGTAATCCACACAGTCAAAGTTTTGGCATATCAACAAAGCAGAAGTAGATGTTTTTCTGGAACTCTCTTGCTTTTTCTGTGATCCAGTGAATGTTGGCAATTTGATCTCTGGTTCTTCTGCCTTTTCTAAACCCAGTCTGAACACCTGGATGTTCTTGGTTCATGTACTGTTGAAGCCTGGCTTGGAGAATTTTGAGCATTACTTCACTAGCATGTGAGATGAGTGTTGTGTGGTTGTTTGAACATTCTTTGGCATTGCCTTTCTTTGGGATTGGAATGAAAACGGACCTTTTCCAGTCCTGTGGCCACTGCTGAGTTTTCCAAATTTGCTGGCATATTGAGTGCAGCACTTTCACACAATCATCTTTTAGTATTTGAAATAGCTCAACTGGAATTCCATCACCTCCACTAGCTTTGTTCATATTTGAAGTATTGGGTTGGCCAAAAAGTTTGTTTGGGGTTTTTTTGCAAGATGTTACAGAAAAACCTGAATGAACTTTACAACCAACCCAAAGCAGAGCTAAAGAATTCAGGGCAAACATGAACAAGTGGTTCCATATTCTTCAGGAAGTGTTGGACGTCTTTGAGCACAGAATCCCATCCTTTTACCCTTTTGCACATCTGGAGAATGGACACACTGAGTCTCAAGTTACCTTCCCTAACAAGAACCAGTTTTGTGTTCCTGGTGAGGTAGAGGGCTCTCTGCCCTCATAGGCAGCCATGCCAGTGCAACATTAACCCAGTCTGGGAAGTTTGAAGAGCTTTACAATGAACGCAGAACCCAGTAATACAGACATACAAAGTTACTGCTAAGAGCAATTTTACAGCTTCTGAATAATAAACTGTTAGTCATTTTACAAGCTTTTTTGTCCAATTTCCCTTGTCCTGTCTTGAAAAGATGCCATTTGGAGATAGAGTTCATCAAGTTCTTTCAGGATAATTAATTCCAACTATTCCACATCACTGCCTACATATTGCACTGCCTAGAAATTGCTTGTGGGGATGAATGACATGAGCAAGATTTTGATGATGCCTTCTTCACAGATAGAAAATAAAATAGCCAGCACAAACTGCACACATGGGAGCACGGCTGTTAGGGCAAGTTCATGAGGAGCCTCCAAAGGCAGGTTAGGGAGTTTGGGCTTCACTCTGAGTCCAGTGGTGAACCCTGAGCACTTGTGAGAGTGGGTGCTATGATACAATGGTAGGAAGCTGACATGGAGGGATGAACAGGTGATGGGCAGGAGGTCAGCCTGCTAGGCTATTAGTATAAAAGTTAAGGCAAGAGTGAAAATGTTCTTGAGGTATGCTACTGGCTGCCAGAGTAGAAAGAAATAGTGGAAGGAGGAGGAGAAGAAGGACCAGAGGAATAAAAAAAAGGTTGGGGCACCTACTCTGATGTAAATGTTGGTCTTGGAATGAGAAAGTTTTATACAGATACTAAAGCCACTGGGGGACGGGGGTATTTATCCTACTAAATACTCACAACTGGATGGATTACACTTTGTTTTTGTGTGCATGTATCTTTTTTTTTTTTTAATTTAATTGAACAACAGGACCTAATGTATAGCACAGGGAACTCTACTCAATATTCTGTAATAGCCTATACAGGAAAAGAATCTGAAAAAGAATAGATATATGTTTATGTATAACGGAATCACTTTGCTGTACACCTGAAACAAATACATTGTTAATCAATGCCACCCCAATATAAAATAAAAATCAAACTAAAAAAATAATAAATACACTTTGATTTCAAGTATCTCATAGCAAGAATGCTGTTTTTCAATACATTGTTTATTATAAGATCTGCCTTGTTTGTATTTGGCCCCATGAGTATAATTACACAAATTTGGACTCATGGATGGAGGTCTGGAAATAAGAATCTTACCTTAACTTGCCATTCATTTTGTTTTGATTGAGGCGAAATTCACATAACAGGAAACCAACCATTTTACAGTGAACAATTCAGTGGTATTTAGTATTATGTTGACCAAAAAGTTTGTTCGGGTTACAGAAAAACCAACCCAATATATTACAATGTTATGTAACTACCACCCCCATCTCCAAAAGCCATTCGTTTTTTTAAAAGTAACAACAGTACGACTCTTACCATATTTGGTTACCATCACGAGGATAACACACATAAGTACTTAAAAACTGGCTACCACACTAGGCCTTTAACTGACCATATGCCAGACACAGAAGATACACAGACACACACACACACACGAGTTATTTTAAGTGTTGTGGCAGGAACTGTATTCTAAAAACAGGCTCCCTGGAGTTTCACCACATATTAAATTCAGAAAATGAATTATTCTACTGATATCTTTGATATAAATCTTATAAAAAGGATGCCTCACATTCCTTTTATATGGTTACGAGAAGAATAGCTGTTAAGTTTTTTAAAAGGGCTAAAAGAAGACTTCAACGTGCCATACCTTATTGGGATAGCCGGACGCTTCCTTCCCAAATCAGCCTCAAAGAGGAAGCCTTCCACAGCGATAAATAAAAACTGTGCAAATGTCACAATGTTCCCACATCCTGGGTGTTTCCTGTGGAGTGGATAACAGAAAGGAAAAAAAAAAGCACAGAAAACTGAGCTAAAGGGCAGTGAGACTTGTTTTACTGGTAGTTCAGAATAACAGGGAAGATGGATTTCTATTACCCACTGTCCATCTTTATCTGCGTTTTCATATCCCATGGATCTCACAAACACAGCAACAGACCCACAGAGAAGAACATCAGCTTTCTTCCTTCACTCTTCCGAGGGTGCAGCAGGCCAGGAGGAAGAACCACTCTGATAATGCTCATTCCAAGAACTATGATACAACTTTCCCAGTGAACTGTAGGAAGTTAGTCATAGGCTCTCAGTGGGATCCTCACTTAACCAAGAGGGCTTTAGTCCAGATCCTTGTCAGCTTGGACACAAAGTCCAGGGACAGAAATATGCTCAGGTCTCCTGTACTGTTTTAGCTTCCCTTGTGGCTCAGCTGGTAAAGAGTCCACTTGTAATGCGGGAGACCTGGGTTCAATCCCTAGTTTGGGAAGATCTCCTGGAGAAAGGAAAGGCTACCCACTCCAGTATTCTGGCCTGGAGAATTCCATGGACTGTATAGTCCAAGGGGTCGCAAAGTGACATGACTGAGCCACTTTCATTTTGACCTGTAATGTTTACATATCCTCCCGACCAGGAATCTCCAAAACTGTTGTCAATCAAAGACTCCTGTCCAATGTTGACCACAAGAACACTACCTTAGACAGAGACCCGATGCGGGCAACAACTGGTTGGGGGGACAGGGACGCGGAATCTTACTCTTTTTCTAAGTATAAAGCACAGGATAAACATACAGCATGTAAGTCCATTTATAGTGTATCTGCAGAGGGATGACTAGGGGAAAAAATATGCCCACAAAGGGTCTTTTGTGGGCACTGGGGGAGGGGCAATGATGAAGACAAGACTGAGGAGCACTGCTACAGTCTACCAGTCTCCACCATCCTTAACACAAATGTGCTAGGCACTCAACATACATCCTGGAATTCACTGGAACCTCTTCAGTCATCTATGCAAGGGTTGCGGGATCTTCCACAGTGACGCTTAGGAACAAATCTACAAGGTAGTAAAATTCTCTGACATTCCTCTTGAGGCACTTTGTGAAAGTTAGTTACTTAATACGTGTGGTTTGCTTTCAGCCTCATTTAGCATCATGTAGTGCTGCCCCATCACTGGAAGAAGGACAAAGTGAGCAGCTGTCTTTGTTTTCCTGAATCTTCCACAGTGCTCACATTACCATTATTCCCATATTATGAAACAGAGCCTCCCAATTCTATATCCACATCTTAACCAAAGACATTTACTCAAGCCTAGTGATTAGAGGGATTTAACAATTATTATATATTAAAATAACATTATTTATTAACAACTCCATTCTCTATCGGTGGTGTGTGCGCGCTCAGTTACTCAATCGTGTCCTACTCTCTGACCCCCTATGGACTGCAGCCCGCCAGGCTCCTCTGTCCATGGGATTCTCCAGGCAAGAATACTGGCGTGGGTTGCCATGCCCTCCTCCAGGGGATCTTCCTGACACAGGGACTGAACCCACATCTCCTGCACCTACTGCATTGCAGGTGAATTCTTTTCTGCTGAGCCACCAGGGAAGCCCCTATTGGTGGTATTAATATCAAAATAGCAATCCCAAGGATCTCATTCTTAAACCCACTAAATAAAAATAACTATGCCAAGCATAAGCCATTCCTGTATGGAGCTGTGCTTTCCATCTGAAGCGGAACTGTTGCTCCTCTCTAGGCTCTACTGCTTATGAAGGCTTCCTTGAAAACTACTGCTCTGTATTCAACAATCTATTTTGGCACTCCTTATGTTTGAGGGACAGGGCGAAACATTGCAGGAATTCACACATAATCATATAAGTCATTTCCCTCATTCAAGGAACTAATCAAGACTATGAGCCTAAATATAAATGACAGGAGAGGGAACTTTAGCTTTAGCACAGCTCTCTTCAACTCCAGCTGAAATGAAAGTGAAAGTTGCTCAGTCCTGTCCGACTCTTTGCGACCCCATGGACTACACAGTCCATGGAATTCTCCAGGCCACAATACTGGAGTGGGTAACCTTTCCTTTCTCCAGGGGATCTTCCTAACCCAGGTCTCCTGCATTGCAGGCAGATTCTTCACCTTCACCAGCTGAACCGCAACGGAACCCCAAGAATACTGGAGTGGGTAGCCCCTATCCCTTCTTCAGCAGATCTTCCAGATCCAGGAATCAAACCGAGATCTCCTGCATTGCAGGCAGATTCTTTACCAGCTGAGCCACAAGGGACTCAGGCTAGGCTGCTCTTTAAAAACCTGTAAGCCTGAGAAGCCTCACCCTCCTCTGTGGGGTTGGGCCCTGGAATGTGCACTTTGAAAGCTTCCCACTAGATCCTAATGTGCACCCAGAGCTGAGAAGCACTAGGGTAGGTCTGGGAGGTCTAGGAGTGTGTGTGTGTATAAGACGCACAAGTCTTAAGGGCTGCCATGGGGCTGAGAGTCCGTGTGCTCCACAGAACTTGTGCATGCCAAGTTGCTACAGTCACATCTGACTCTTTGTGACCCTACGGCTTAGAAGCACACAGTGACATGCAGGATCCAGCTCTGCCACTTACCTGATGACGGCGGAAGTTAATTACCCTAAGTTTAGTTCCCTTATCTTTAAAGTGGGAACAGTACTAGTGCCCAATCTCCTTGAGTAAATAAGCCAGTCCCTGAAATGCACCTGACGGAGGGAAAAGGCAAAGAGCAGAACACTAGGATGCCTCCCAACCTAAGTATAGTAACTCTTTTAAAGACATTTATACTGACCAGGTTTTCTCACCTGTAAAATAGAAGTGATGTATTTTTAATGTCATAGTGAGGATTCAATGAGAAATCAACAATCACAGGACTCGGTCCAAGAAGGGCTCATGATACTTTTTGCTTTCCCTTCCATTTTCTCTTTATCAATGGCTTAGGCCAATTCAACTAATGAATAATTATTGAGAACATTCTGCATGTGCAGTTAAGTGCTGGCTGTGAGGGAGCTGCCAACTAAAATGAGACATGATCCCTGCCAAGCATGGATGGAGTAAGAGGCAGAAGGAACCCAGTGCCCTGATCCTTCTTCCTGGATGGTTAAAGGGTGTCCTGTTCATCTTCATGCTTCCAGTCTCTGGGCACTGAGTCTGGCCTTCACTCAAGCAACTGAAGCAAACATGACCTAGAATATTAGGATTGTATGAAAGTTAAAAAGAAACTACTTCAAAAAAAAAAAAAGGATTCCCTTTAAAAGTATATTCTTCCTATCCTATCCAGGACATTTTAAAGTGCATCATAACAGGATTGGATCAAGATGGCAGAGGAGTAGAACGTGGAGCTCACTTTCTCCCACAAATACATCAAAAATACATCTACGTGTGAAACGATTCTCATGGAACACCTACTGAACACTGGCAGAAGACCTCAGACTTTCAAAAGGGCAAGGAAATCTCCATGTAACTGGGTGGGACAAAAAGAGAAAAGAGAAAGGAATCGAGATGGGAACCTGACCCCCTGAAAGGGAGCTGTGAAGGAGGAAAGGTTCCTGCCCCTGGGAATGGCCCTCTCTAGTAGGGAGATCAGCCAGGACAGAGAGGGAGCTTCGGAGTCCTGGAGGAGAGCACAGCAACTCATCTGTAAAAGGAAAAGAGAAAGACCCGCATAGACGGTCAGTGTTGCCCAGCTCTCCCCAGACTGAGATGCTTCTCTACTGGGGTGGGTGGGGGCTGGGTACTGAGGCTCGGGTTTCAGAGCTCAGACTCTGGGGAGAGGACTGGGGTTGGCTGCATGCAGACAGCCTGAGAGGGCTGGCTAGGATGTGGTGTGCCACAGGCAAGGGAGTATGGGAAGATGCTTGGGCCCACCAGCGAAGCAAGGCCATTGTTGGGGGGTGCGTGAGGAGGTGGTGGGCCCACCACAGGAGCTTCCTTCTCTGAGTACACTCTCAGGAGGCAGGGCACAGGCTACTTGAACTCAAGGAGTCCCAAGGAAAGAGACACCATCCAAACCTAAAACAGCCCTCATGCCAAAAAATATTAAACTCACACAAGCTATGCAGGGATGCTCCCACATACAAATAGCCCTCCAAGACTACAGTAGATAGTTGTTTTTTCAAAACTCATAGAGTAAGAGGGATATAAGCAAAATGAAGAAGCAGAGGAAACACTCCCAATTAAAAGACCAAGAAGATTCCCCTGAAGGAACAATGACATAGATCTCCTCAGTCTAAAAGACACCAAGTTCAAAAAGGAGGTAATCAAAATACTGAAGAAATTAAGAAAGGCTATTGACAGAAATGCAAATTACTGTAAAAAAGAACTAGAAACATAAAGAGGCAAGAAAAATTTTTAAATTCACTTGCCAAGACAAAAGTAGAGCTAAAGGCAATGGACAGCAGGATGAATAATGCAGAAGAAAGAGTAAGTGACCTGAAAGACAGAATAATGGAAATTACCCAATCAAAACAGCAGACAGGAAGCCAAATGGAAAAAAAAAGAATGAAAGCAATATAAAAGACTTGTGAGATAATATAAAGCATGCCAATCTATATATATTAGGTATTCTAGAAGGAGAAGAGGGATTGAAAATGTATTTGGAGAAATTATGGCCGAAAACTTTCCAAACCTAAAGAAGGAAACAGATACTCAGATACAGGAAGCACAGAGAGTACCAAACAAGATAAACCCAAACAGACCTATACCAAGACATATTTTAATAAAAATGGCTAAAGCTAAAGAGAGATTTCTAAAGACAGAAACAAAAACAGTCAACTATAGGGCTTCCCTGGTGGCTCAGTGATAAACAACTGATCCAGTAAGATCCCACACGTGATGTAGAGCAACTAAGCCCATGTACCACAACTACTGAGTCTGTGCTCTAGACCCTGAGGGTCACAACGATTGAAGCCCGCACTTCAGGGCCTGCACTCTGCAACAAGAGAAGCCAGCACAATGAGAAGCCTGTGCACCGCACCTAGAGAGAAGCCCCTGCTCGCTGCAACTAGAGAGAGCCCGCACAGCAACAAAGACCCAGCAAAGCCAAAAATAAGTAAATAAAATTACTTTTTAAAATGAGTTAAGTATAAGGGAACCCCCCATAAGGCTATGAGCTGATTTCTCCACAGAAACACTGAAGGTCAGAAGGGAGTGGCAAAACATATTCAAAGTCTTGGAAGGGAAAAATATGGAGCTTAGATTACTCTACCCAGCAAGATCATCATTCAGAAGAAATAAAGAATTTCTTAGACAAGCAAAAACTAAACAAATACAGCAACTTTAAAAACTATCCCAAAAGAAATATTGAAAGGGCTTCTCCAAATAGAAAAAAAGCAAGACCATATAGGAAGGAGGAAATCACAATTGGAAAGTAAATCATTTAAATTGGCCAGTACACAGATTAAAAAAAAAAACAACCTACTTGTGAAAGTGATGATCAACACAAGGAACAAGAAAAAGATAAACATGAAAATGTAAAAAAAGACACCAAAATCAGAGGGAAGGACAGTAAGAAAATACAGATTTAAAAAAAAAAAAAAGTGTTTGAGCCTATAGTCTGAAGCAATCTAAAGCAATATGAAGGGGTTAACACAATTGGGGAAAAAAAGGTGGGCTACCACAAATCGAAAACATTGATTCTCAAAAACCAAAAAGAAGAGAACACAAGCATAAAATATATCAAACCACAAAAAGAAACAGAAGAATCAACTGGAAAACAAAGTTTAAAATGACAATAAATACATGCTGCTGCTGCTGCTAAGTCGCTTCAGTCATGTCCGACTCTGTGCAACCCCATAAACGGCAGCCCACCAGGCTCCCCCACCCCTGGGATTATCCAGGCAAGAACCCTGGAGTGGGTTGCCATTTCCTTCTCCAATGCATGAAAGTGAAAAGTGAAAGTGAAGTCGCTCAGTCGTGCCAGACTCTTAGCAACCCCATGGACTGCAGCCTACCAGGCTCCTCTGTCCATGGGATTTTCCAGGCAAGAGTACTGGAGTGGGTTGCCATTGCCTTCTCTAATAAATACATATGTATCAATAATTACCTTAAATGTCAATGAACTGAATGCTCCAATCAAAAGAACAAAGTGGCAGACTGGATTTAAAAACAAGAGCCTACAATATGCTGCCTACAGTATGAGACCCACCTTAGGGCAAAGGACACACATGGGCTGAAAGTGAGGGAATGGAAAAAACATATTTCATACAAATGGAAATGACAAGAAAGGAGTTGCAGTACTCATATCAGACAAAATAGACCTTAAAGCAAAGGCTATAAACAAAGATAAAGAAGAACACTATATAATGATTAAAGGATCAATACAAGAAAAGTATTTTACACTCATCCACATATATGCACCTAATAGAGGAGCACTCGAATACATACAACAAACACTGACATAAAAGGAGAAATTGATGAGCATATAATAGTAGGAGACTTTAGCTTCTCACTCACATCAATGGACAGATCTTCTAGACAGAAAATCAATAAGGCAACAGAGATCCTAAATAATACAATAGAATTGACGTTTTTCAGGACATTATAACCGCCTTCTTCCCCGAAAAAGAAAACACATTCTTTTCAAGTGCACATGGAACATTCTCTAGGATTGACCACACACTAGGGCACAAACTAACTTCAACAAATATGAGTATAGAAGGAGGCCCTGGAGCGTGTGGTGTGGCGGCAGTTGGGCTGCGCGAGTTGTGCCAGAGAGAGACTCTGCGGTAATATCTGTTACGCCTTGCTAACTGGAGTGGAAAGTAAAAGGGACCTCTCCTCCTCCATCTTCTTTTTTCTATCTCTGCCGGGCGGGCATGATGGCACAAGCCGCAGCGACAGGTGCCAGCAAGAGGCTATGGCTGAGGTGGCCGCGGGGGGAGAAGGTTCCTCAGGCCCGGCAGGCTTGCCTCGAAGCCGGGGCCTGTCGAACAGGCCCTTCGAGCCCCAGGCGTTGGGTCGCAGCCGGAGCTGGCGGCTCACTGGCTTCAGCATGCAAGGCTGAGCCTGCAAGGCCCCCCAGGGGATGCTGCTCAAACTCCAGGCGGGACTGACGCAACCGGAAGTACGACCAGCGCTGGGCTAGAGCCTCGTCGGAGGCCTTGAAGAGATGGCCCAGGAAGCCGATCTGCCTGGTGAGGGCAGAGCCCAGCCCGCCCTTCCCCAGCCTCGGCATTGGGATGGATTCCCGCATCATACCCCTGAGGCACAGGGGGCCTGTCCTTGGTGCAGACCACCGACCTCTTTTACCCCTCGGTGGAAGATCCCTACAGTGATGGGGCCCATCACATGCACCAACGTGCTGAGTGACCGCTATGCCATGGGCATTACTGAGTGTGACAACATGTTGATGCTAATCAGCGTCAGCCAGAGCATGCCTGAGGAGGAGTGAGAAAAGATCACACCACTCATGATCAAAGGCTTTCGGGATGCTGCCGAGGAAGGAGGGACTGCAGTGACTGGGGGGCAAACGGTGGTATTATCATCGGTGGAGTTGCGACTGTGGTATACCAACCAAATGAATTCATCCTGCCTGACAGCGGGGCAGTTGGGAATGTGCTTGTGTTAACTAAACCCTTAGGAACCCAAGTTGCCTGTCAATGCCCACCAATGGCTGGATAATCCTGAAGGATGGAATAAGATAAAGATGGTGTTCTTCAGAGAAGAGGTAGAACTGGGCTATCAGGAAGCTATGTTCAACATGGCTACCCTCGATAGAATTCAGTTCAGTTCAGTCGCTCAGTCGTGTCGGACTCTTTGCGACCCCATGAATCCCAGCACACCAGGCCTCCCTGTCCATCACCATCTCCCGAAGTTCACTCAAACCCACGTCCTTCGAGTCAGTGATGCCATCCAGCCATCTCATCCTCTGTCGTCCCCTTTTCCTCCTGCCCCCAATCCCTCCCAGCATCAGAGTCTTTTCCAATGAGTCAACTCTTTGCATGAGGTGGCCAAAGTACTGGAGTTTTCAGCTTTAGCATCATTCCTTCCAAAGAACCTGCCAGACTAAAGCCCATGTTTTAATGCCCATGCAGCCACAGATATCACTGGCTTTGGCATTCTGGGTCACTCTCAGATCAGATCAGATCAGTCGCTCAGTCGTGTCCGACTCTTTGTGACCCCATGAATCGCAGCACGCCAGGCCTCCCTGTCCAACACCAACTCCTGGAGTTCACCCAGACTCACGTCCATTGAGTCAGTGATGCCATCCAGCCATCTCATCCTCTGTCGTCCCCTTCTCCTCCTGCCCCAAATCCCTCCCAGTATCAGAGTCTTTTCCAATGAGTCAACTCTCCGCATGAGGTGGCCAAAGTACTGGAGTTTCAGCTTCAGCATCATTCCTTCCAAAGAAATCCCAGGGCTGATCTCCTTCAGAATGGACTGGTTGGATCTCCTTGCAGTCCAAGGGACTCTCAAGAGTCTTCTTCAACACCACAGTTCAAAAGCATCAATTCTTCGGCGCTCAGCCTTCTTCACAGTCCAACTCTCACATCCATACATGACCACAGGAAAAACCATAGCCTTGACTAGATGGACCTTTGTTGGCAAAGTAATGTCTCTGCTTTTCAATATGCTATCTAGGTTGGTCATAACTTTCCTTCCAAGGAGTAAGCATCTTTTAATTTCATGGCTGCAGTCACCATCTGCAGTGATTTTGGAGCCCAGAAAAATAAAGTCTGACACTGTTTCCACTGTTTCCCCATCTATTTCCCATGAAGTGATGGGACCAGATGCCATCATTTTCGTTTTCTGAATGTTGAGCTTTAAGCCAACTTTTTCACTCTCCACTTTCACTTTCATCAAGAGGCTTTTGAGTTCCTCTTCACTTTCTGCCATAAGGGTGGTGTCATCTGCATATCTGAGGTTATTGATATAGAACAGAGAAATGAAGTGTCCTTTGTCATTTGTAATCTGCCCAGCATTGCCAAGATGGCTGCCATCAGCCAGGCCAGCAGGAGCTCTGGTTTCCTGCAAGGAACCTCAGCAGAAACTTCTGGAGGGCTACTGATTTGTCTGCCAAGAGAACAGACAGTTCACTTTTGTTCAGAAATCAAATCTTCAAAGTATGGAGAGGGTCGTCAAGCCCGGATTGTCAGTATTCTTGAAAAGGGAAACCAGACAGCCTGGATCATTGACAAGCCTCACGTTATTGAGGTCCTGCCTTGTGGGGCCACTGGTACTGCTCTTGCTCCTGAGAACTCCAGTGCCTCCTCTGAGCCTGGCTTGTGAGATGGAACAGCAGAAGTTGTACACAAGCATGGACCATTCTCTACAGTTGATTTTAGGAAGAAATTTCCAAAAAAGGCTGCCCGGTTAGTACTTCCAGCTGCTCTTCCTAGGTAATTTGAATCAGCCCATCAAAAACTGCAGATTCCAAGGCCAGAAGTAACATTTTTGGACTTCCAAGGGGTAGATTTGTTCATCTCTTGAGTGGAAAAAGAGCAGGAAACCCCATTTCCTCTTTCCAAGAGCAAGATGAGATTATTCAGGTTTGAGATACTTTTCTTGGCACAGGGTTAATTGATTTTTTTCACAAGGAGTGAGGTTATTTATTAAAATTACATGGACACCAAAAATAGATTGCAAAATGAAAAACACTTAGATCAGATGCAAATAAGTTTGGACCAATACTGTTGATAAACTGAAACTGTTATGAGAGATTAAAATGCAATGTCAAATTCTTATTGGACTACTCTGAAATACTGGCTCTTTCCTACTCTGGAGCAGAATTGAGCAGCTTGTCCAATGGCTGGGAAAGGGGGACCTCCAACCACCTTACTTGATCTCTGCTAACAATGTCTCTCTCTAAATCCCTTTAAGGACTGGGAGAAGCAGAGCAAACCTCAGAGCCCAGGCCTTGGTGGATATTAAGATGTTAAATCTTGTGTTGAAAATTCCTGGTGATTTCATCAATAAAGCTATTTCTAGTGAAATAAAGAATTTTGTTGGGGAAAAAAAAATTACTTCAAGCATCTTCTCTGACCACAACAGCATGAAACTATAGATCAAATACAGGATAAGAAATGAGGGGGGGAAAAAAAAGATTATATGGGAACTAAACAACGTACAAAAAACCAATGGGTCAATGAGGAAATCAAAAAGGAAATTAAAAAATACCTTGAAACAAATGACAATGAAAATACAACCATACAAAAATCTATAGGATGTAGTAAAAGTAGTTCTTAGAGGGACATTCCCAGTGATACAGGCCTTCCTCAAAATATTAGAAAAATCTGAAATAATAACCTACCACCTAAAATAATTAGAAAAAGAAGAACAAACAAAATCTAAAGCCAGAAGAAGGAAGGAAATAATAAAGATTATGTGTGAAAGTTGCTCAGTTGTGTCTGACTCTTTGAGACCCCATGGACGGTAGCCTGCCAGGCTTCTCTGTGTATGGAATTCTCCAAGAAATTCTACTGGCATAAGTAGCCATTCCCTTCCTCAGGGGATCTTCCCAACCCAGGCATTGATCCCAGGTCTCCCTACTGCAGGCAGATTCTCTGCCATCTGAGCCACCATGGAAGATTAGTGAGGGAATAAATAAAATAGAAATTAAAAGGGCAACAGAAAAAATAAGTCAATAAAACCAAGAGCTGGTTCTTTGAAAGGGTGAACAAAACTGACAAACTTCTGGCCAGGATCACCAAGAAGAAAAGAGAGAAGAGAACAAGTAAGAAATGAAAAGGGAGAAACCACAACTGATAACACACAAATACATAAAAACCTTAATAGAATACTATCAACAATTACATGCCAACACAGTTAACAACCCAGAAGAAACAACTTTCTACAAACATACAGCCCACCAAAACTGAATCAAGAAGTAGATAATTTGAAGAGACCAGTCACTAGAAGTGAAATAGAATCTGTAACAAAAAAAAACAAAAACAAACAAAACACCCTATAAACAAAATTTCAGGACCAGACAGCTTCACAGGTGAATTCTACCAAACACACACAAAAGAACTTATACTGATTCTTCTTGAAGAGGAGGGAACACTCCCAAAGACATTTTACAAAGCCACCATCACCCTGATGTCAAAATCAGACGAAGATACCACCAAAAAATAAAATTACAGGCCAATATCTCTGAGGAATATAGATGCAAAAACCCTTAACAAAATATTAGCAAATCAAATCCAACAACATTTAGAAAAGATCATACACCATGACCAAGTGGGATTCACCCCAAATTCACAAGGATGGTTCAACATATGCAAAATCAGTGTAATACACGTTAACAAAAGAAAAGTAAAAAACCACATGATCATCTCAATAGATGCAGAAAAAGCATTTGACAAAATTCAACATCCATTTGTGATTAAAAAAAAGAAAAACTCTTACCAAAGTGGGTATACAGGGAACATATCTCAACATAATAGAAGTCATTTATGACAAACCCATAGCCATTTTAATACTCAATACTCAATATAATCAGAGAAGGCACTGGCAACCCACTCCAGTACTCTTGCCTGGAAAATCCCATGGACAGAGGAGCCTGGTAGGCTGCAGTCCATGGGGTTGCTAAGAGTCTGGCACGACTGAGCGACTTCACTTTCACTTTTCACTTTCATGCATTGGAGAAGGAAATGGCAACCCACTCCAGCGTTCTTGCCTGGAGAATCCCAGGGACAGAGGAGCCTGGTGGGCTGCCGTCGCACAGAGCCAGCCACAACTGATGCGACTTAGCAGCAGCAGCAGCAGCACTCAATAAAGCCTTCTTGCTAAAATCTGGAATAAGACAGGATGCCCACTCTCACCACTTTTATTTAACACTGTATTGGAAGTTCTAGCCACAGCAATCAGACAAGAAATAAAAAAGTATCCAAATCAGAAGGAAAGATAAAATTGTCACTATATGCAGATGACATGAAACTATATATACAAAACTCTAAGGTCTCCACATAAAAGCTACTAGATCTAATAAATGAATTCAGCAAAGTGCAGGATACAAGATTAACATTCAGAAATTAGTTGCATTTCTTTACACAAACAATGAAATAACAGAAAGAGAATGTAGGGGGAAAAAAAACTTTAAAAAAATCACACCAGAAAACAAAATAAAAAAATAGGAATAAATCTGACCAAGGAGGTAAAAGACTTATATGCTGAGAACTATAAAACACTAATAAAGGAAATCAAGTAGGATTCAAAGAAATGGGAGAATATCCCATGCTCTTGATTTGGAAGAATTAATATTGTTAAAATGGCAATACTGTCAAAAGCAATCTACAGATTTAATGCGATCCCTAAAAAATTACCCATGATATTTTTCACAGAACTAGAAGAAATAACCCCAAAATGTATATGGAACCATAAAAGACCCAGAATTGCCAAAGCAAACCTAAGTGGGGTGGGGGGAGCAAGAGACATAACTCTTCCAGACTTCAGACAATACTGTTAATAAAAAACTACAGTAATCAAACCCTGCAGGAGGGCATTGGCAACCCACTCCAGTATGCTTGCCTGGAGAATTCCACGGACAGAGGAGCCTGGCGGGCTACAGTCCATGGGGTCACAAAGAGTCAGACACAACTGAGCGACTAACACACACACAGAGTAATCAAAACAATGTGGTATTGGTACAAAAACACATGTACAGATCAATGGAACAGAACAGAGAACCCAGAATAAACCCACACACCTACAGTCAATTAATCTTTGACAAGGGAGACAAGAATATAAAATGGGCAAAAGACAGTCTCTTCAGCAAGTGGTACTGGGAAAGTTGAACAGCTGCATATAAATCAATGAAGTTAGAACACAACCTCATACCATGCACAAAAATAAACTCAAAATGCCTTAAAATCTTAAACATAAGACATGATACTATAAAATTCTTAGAAGAGAACATAGGCAAAACATTTTCTGACATAAATCATACCAATGTTTTCTTAGGTCAATATCCCAAGGCAACAGAAATAAAAATAAACAACTGTGACCTTACAAGCTTTGGCAGAGCAAGTGAAGTCACTCAGTCGTGTCCGACTCTTTGCGACCCCATAGACTGTAGCCTACCAGGCTCCTCTGTCCATGGGATTTTCCAGGCAACAGTACTGGAGTGCATTGCCATTTCCTTCTCCAGGGGATCTTCCCGACCCAGGGCTTGAACCCAGGTCTCCCGAATTGTAGACAGACGCTTTACCGTCTGAGCCACCAGGGAAGTCAAAGGAAACCGTAAAAAAAAAAAAAAAAAATATCTATAGAATGAAAGCCGTAGCATCATTTGCAAATGATGCGCCATACAAGGGCTTAATCTCCAAAACATACAAACAACTCATACAACCCAACAACAAAAAAAACAACCCAATCAGAAGACCTTAATAGACAATTCTCCAAAGAAGACATACAGATGGCCCATGAAAAGATATTCAACATCACTGTATTAGAGAAATGCAAATCAAAACTACAATGAGGTACCACCTCACACCAGTCAGAATGACCCATCATTAAAAAGTCTACAAACAACAAATGCTGAAGAGGATGTGGAGAAAAGGGAACTCTCCTATCTGTTGGTGGGAATATAAATTGGTGCAGCCACTATGCAAAACAGTATGGAGGTTCCTCAGAAGATTAAACACAGACTTATCTTATGTTCCAGCAAACCCATTCCTGTGCATACATCCAGAGATAACTCTAACTCAGAAAGATACACATACGCCAGTGTTCAAAGCAGCACTACTCACAATAGCTAAGACATGGACACAACTCAAACGTCCATCAACAGATGAACGGATAAAGAAGATATAGTACATACATACAACGGAACATTATTCGGCCATAAAAAAACAAACAAACAAAATAATGCCATTTGCAGCAACATGGATGCAACTAGAGAATATCATGCTAAGTGAAGTCAGAGAGAGAAAGACCACATGACATTTATATGTGGAATCTAAAAATGGCAAAAATGAACCCATCTATAAAACAGAAATAGAACCACAGACATAGAGGTCAGATTTGTGATTGCTAAGGGGGAGGGGAGGACAGCGATGGACTGGGGAGTTTGGGGTTAGCAGATGCAAACTATTATACATTGAACAGATAAATAACAAGGTCCTACTGTATAGCACAGGGAACTATGCAGTCTCCTGGGATACACCATATACCATAATGGAAAAGAATATTTAAAAACATGTATGTGGTGGTGGTTGGTGGTTTAGTCGCTAAGTGATGTCCGACTTTTGCAACCCCATGGACTGTAGCCTGCCAGGCTCCTCTGTCCATGGGATTCTCAGGCAAGAATACTGGAGTGGGTAGCCATTTCCTTCTCCAGGGGATCTTTCCAACCCAAGAATCAAACCCAGGTCTCCTGCATTGCAGGCAGGTTAACATTCTTAACCTACTAAGCTACAAGGGACGCACTCCCCCACCCCCACAAAAATTTATGTATGTGTATAACTGAGTCACTTTGCTGTATAGCAGAGATTGGCACATTAGAAATCAACTATATTTCAAGTTTTTTAAATGTTAAAAATAACTGACTGAAATCAAGATCTTGAAAGCATAGCTGTACCCCCGTATTCACTGCAGCACTATTTGCAATACCTGGTGATGATACAGAAACAACTGAAATGTCCATGGACAGGTGAATAGATACAGAAAATGTGGTATAAACATACAATACTATTAACCTTAAAAAAGAAGGAAATGATATCATTTGCAACGACATGGAAGACATGCTAAATGAAGTCAGTCACAAAAGGGGAAATACTGCATGACTCCTCTTACATGAAGCATCTAAAATCAATCTTACAGAAGCAGACAACAGATGGAGACCACCAAGGTCAAGGGGGAAGGGAAAACGGGGACCTGTTGTTTAATGGGTGTAAGTTTTCAGTTATACAAAGCAAATAAGTTCAAAAGATACCTGTGCATTGAAGTACATATGGTTAACAATTCCATATTGTACACTTTAGAATTTGTTAAGAGGGTACGTCTTATGTTCAGTGTTCTTATCATAAAATAGAACACAAGAAAATTTTGGAGGTGATGGATATGTTTATTACCTTGATTATGATGGCTTCATGGTGTTATTTTATAACAATACCTGTCTCCATAGTAGGTATTATTATGCCCATTTCATTGCTAAAGACACTGAGGGCCATATGACACTGAGTTAGGTAAGTCTCTCAGGGCTACCTGGCAAATAAATGGTGTTTCCATTTTATTATTATTCTATTTATTATTATCATTGTTATTATTATTTTTTTCTTTTTTGTCACGTAGCATGTGGGATCTTAGTTCCCCCACCAGGGATTGACTCGTGCCCCTGCACTGGAAGCGCTGAGTCTTAACCACTGCACTGCCAAGGAGGTCCCTTTTTAATTCAGTGATTTTTAGTATATGTAGAGTTGTGCAGTCATTTCCATTATTTAATTTTAAGACATTCCAAAAGAAATCCCATACCCATTAGGAATCAGTCCCCATGTCCCCCTCCTCTTGACAATCTAATCTACTTTGTCTCTATTTCCATAGGATTTTTATATCTCCCTAATGTGCCCACATAATTCAATTTTTAAGAAATCAATTTACCGAACTTTTTAAGAACACAATGCTGTATAGCTACCAGTGGAACAATTTAACTTGAATAATTCATTTGAAAACATCAGAGTACAAACCTAGATCTTTTTCTCCTAAATCACTTATTTTCTTGAACTTTATTCCTCAGGAATTATAATCACTAACTGCAAATCATTTCTGTTTGAATTCTCTTTGGCAAGAATCCAAAGTTTTACTTTTAGAAAATGTCCTTATTTAACATTAGGCACTTGATTAAAAAATAAAATGCCAAAAAGAAAATGTTTCAGATTGTTTTCCTGATCTAAGACACTTTGCCTAGACAGGGAACTGATGTATATCTTGATTCCAAAGTAGAAGGTGAACTCTCTCAGAAGGAAGATCAAAGCACTCATTCAATACTTCATGCTTGCCCTATGCACTGCATGGGTGCTTTGTATTTTATTATAGGTCCCAATCATAGGTATGAAATCAGAAAGAAAAACCTAAATTTGTTTTCCAATTTGGAAGAGAATGATTAAAAATGCTCACTTTACAAGTCACTTTAGTATTTCCATTCATACTTGGTGTTCCATACCTAATGATTTCAAGAAAACCACAGAAGAAGCACAGTGCCTGCTCTACAAAATTTTATTAGCTTTCCACTATGGAGAAGGCGATGGCACCCCACTCCAGTACTCTTGCCTGGAAAATCCCATGGATGGAGGAGCCTGGTAGGCTGCAGTCCATGCGGTCATGAAGAGTCGGACACAACTGAGTGACTTCACTTTCACTTTTCAGTTTCCTGCATTGGAGATGGAAATGGCCACCCACTCCGGTGTTCTTGCCTGGAGAATCCCAGGGACAGCAGAGCCTGGTGGGCGGCCATCTATGGGGTCGCACAGAGTCCGACACGACTGAAGCGACTTAGCAGCAGCATGATGTCCCAAGACAAGAGTTACAAATTATGGGAAGCCAAATCTACAAAGAACCTTGAAGACTATCTAGTCCAACCAGTTCTTACTTTCTCAATCTGAAACATGATTAAGTTGGAGTTGCCCAAGAAAATTAGGAAAAAACTACTATTCAGTCTGGGGTACCACTCATTAAATTAGCAAATGTACCCCTTACCACTGTATGCAAACATTCAGATGAATAATGCAGAAAAACATTCTGTACAGTTATATTTACCTATAACTTTTCAGGAACAGTTAATAAAACAGAGTTGTTGTTTATCACTAAATCATGTCCAACTCTTTGCAACCCCCATGGACTGTAGCCCACCAGCCTCCTCTGTCCATGGGATTCTCCAGGCAAGAATACTGGAGTAGGTTGCCATGCACTCCTCCAGGGCATCTTCCTGACCAAGGGATCGAACTCTCATCTCCTGCATTGCCGGCGGATACTTTACCACTGAGCCACCTGGGAAGCCCAATAAAACGGGTATACAAATACTGAAACAAAAGTTGTTAAAAGGGGAACAAACCAAATATGAGCTTCAGGCTTTGCACATGAATTTCATTTAATCCTTCAAAACCCTGTGAGGATGGCAGAGGTATCGCCACCCTTTCACAGCTCCGGAACAGACTCAGAAAGACCAAGTAATTTAGCTAAGGGCTCACAACTGGTTAAAAAAAAAAAGGCTCTCAGTTGCTAGCATATTCTGATGTCATACAGCCTTTGGCAAAATTTAATTTAATGGCATATTCAACATAAACACACTATTATTCTCTGACCTTCATTTCCATGGCTGACCTGATTTCATCACATTTTTATATTTTTAAACCAATTTCCAAAGTGACCTTCCTTTGAAGTGTACCAGCTGACAGCTGGGTGCATCTTTTCCTTTTATTTTCATATCCCTCACCACTTAGTCCCAAGAATGACAAATGACAGATCTTTATCAACACTTTTTGCATAATAAAATTTCAAGCTCTGTAATTGCAAAAATTAACCCCAAAGAATTCCCTTAAGTAAACTGGTTGCTTCTGAATAACTTAATCAATAGTGTCATGAAAATAAAATACAAGTCTAATAAGCACCACACGAGGAACTGGGTGACCAAAACTATGGGCTACTCCAGTTTAAAAATAACAGGAAGGCTGAAAAAGATACTCGACTAAGAGTTTAGATTCTTGGGTTCCAGTTCTGGTTCCGCCACTTACAAGTGATAAAAGAGAACCTAATTTCTTGGGACGTGTTTCACTTTCAGTAAAACAGAGAATATAATTGTTGACCTATCTTGTACATAAGATTGTTGTGATGGGCAATGGAGATAATTGTGCAGATTTTAAAACAAGGTGTTAAACAGCACAGATATTATTTTATAGCTGGAAAAAGGAAGCCCAGAGAGGCTAAATAACTTGAAAACGTCACACAGCCAGGCGAATGACGGAGCCAAAGGCTGAAACTCATGAGATTTTCAGTCTTGAGCTTTTCCAGTCCACTTGTCGCCTTTTCTGTAACAGTTTGTGCTCAATGACCTTTGCACATTGTTACTTAATACTGTTTGTGTGCCACCTCAATACAGCTACCTTAGTGTCCTTTGGGAAAGTGTCATAACCATTCTTAATTTATAAAGTTTACGCCTCAAATTGCAAGCTTCCTAATTTATTGAATAGTATCTTAATGCTGGAAAATCTATCTCCGGTCAATTAGACAACTTTCTGCCTAAGAATTCGTTCTACTACATCCCCAAGAGGTATGCTGGGTGAAGTATCATAACCATCTCTAAGGCCAATAAAACAAATGTTCTGCAGCCTACTTTAATACAACTGAAACCTTCTTTGCAGTGTAAACCAAGTCAGACTGCTTTTTAAGTCCAAGCTTTGCTCAAGTCATACAAGAGGCATTAGCAGGATCGAGAAGAGCTGGGGGGAATCTTGGCTTCTGCCACGAGTTACCTTCGACCCTGCGGGGTGGAAACTCTACAGACTTCAATCCTCCAGGGTATGAAACGGGCGGGTGACGATAGCATACACCCCGAGGGTTCCCCTAGAGGGATGCTGAGAAACTGTTGGGCAGGAGAGCTGACGGTGCATAGGATGACGGACCAGCCAACTCAAAAAGGTCCCAGGTAGTCCAGGGCAGACCCGGGCGGAGGCGATTCCATCCCGGCCCGCGCGCGCCTCGGGGTAAGGAGGGAACGGCAACAAGACCGGGCGCGGGCGCGGGCGCGGGGGGTACGCCGAGCTGCAGCGTTCGGGGGCGCCCCTCCTCCCGCTTCTTTTGTGCGACCGACGGGGGTCACTCACCGGGCCAGGAGCTCTAGGAAGATCACGTTACTGCAGCAGCCTGCGAAAACCAGGCCCACCGCGAAGGCCGGGCGCATGGCCAAGACAGGGGAAGGGGAGCGAGAGCGCAGAGGAAGCGCCCAACTAGACCACTACCCCAGGAAGCCCGGCTACCGCCTCGCCGTGGCACTGAACATCACCACCGTCCTGGAGCGCCGCTCTCCCGGGTCCGTGACGGTCTCCCTTTTCTCAGCGGCTGCCACCAACGCTGCCGGTCAAGGAGCTGTAGTTCGCCGTCAACCGGAGCCCCATTCATACGAGGGGTCGTCCGAGTCCGGGCTAGACTACACTTCCCAGAATGCCGCGCGCCCGTACGTCAAGCTGCAACGTATTCCGCTTCTGCCGGGCAGCTCAATCGAAGAGAGAGGCGAGGTGCCCGTCATGCCTCGCGCCGTAGCGAGCCGCGAGGCTTGCTGGGAAGTGAAGTTCCAACGCTGTCAATGTTGTTTCCCGTGAGGCAGCCAAAGGCTACGAAAAGGATTCGTCCATCGTTTTCAGGGCAAACTCACAGCTGAGGGCACTAGAACAACACACCTGTGATTGACTGATAATTAGAAGTGTTCTAGGATCTAACACGGAGAAGGCAATGGCAACCCACTCCAGTACTCTTGCCTGGAAAATCCCATGGACGGAGGAGCCTGGTAGGCTGCAGTCCATGGGGTCACAAAGAGTCGGATACGACTGAGCGACTTCACTTTCACTTTTCACTTTCATGCATTGGAGGAGGAAATGGCAGCCCACTCCAGTGTTCTTGCCTGGAGAATCCCCGGGACGGCGGGGCCTGGTGGGCTGCCGTCTATGGGGTCGCACAGAGTTGGACACGACTGAAGCGAATTAGCAGCAGCAACAGCAGGATCTGACAATTCTCCTGAATTGGGAGAAAGTGCAAATTTTCTGAACTTCCTTCTCTACCTTTTGAGAAGAACTTTGGACTCAGGGAGTTGGTGATGGAAGGCAGGCCTGGCGTGCTGCGGTCCATGGGGTCGCGAAGTGTCGGACACGACTGAGAGACTGAACGGAACTTGGACTCAGGAAGTTCTAGTACTCAATCTTGGCTTAGCCACTAATCAGCTCAGCTAAGGCAACCGGTTTCTTATTATACGTAAAGATGGGAACAGTAATGCCCATCTTGCTTCCCTTGTGACTTAGATGGTAAAGAATCCGCCGGCAATTCGGGAGCCCTGGGTTCAGTCCATGGGTTGGGAAGATCCTCTGGAAGAAGGCATGACAAACCACTCCAGTATTCTTGCCTGGAGAATCCCCATGGACGAAGGAGCCTGGTGGGCTACTGTCCAGGGGGTCACCAAGAATTGGACACGACTGAAGCCACCAGTATTCGCCTGGAGAATTCCATGGACAGAGGAGCCTGGTGGGCTGCAGTCCATGGATTGCAAGGAGTCGGACATGACTGAGCAACTAACACACAACAGTACATTATATCAGCACTGGAAGGGGCTATCACTCAACTCCCTCAATTTTACAGACCATAAAAAACTGAGTCCAAGCAATCCCTCCTTGTACCCTGACCAGGCCACACTCTACTCTACGATTCTGGTTCCCCACATGTGTTGCCCTTCTCTTTTAGGTCTCCCACATCCCAGTACTGGAGAAGGAAATGGCAACCCACTCCAGTATTTTTGCCTAGAGAATCCTGTGGACAGAGGAGCTGGTGGGCTGCTGTCCATAGGGTTGCACAGAGTCAGACACGACTGAAGTGACTTAGCAGCAGCAGCAGCAGAAGTAACTAAGCACAGAACACAGCAATGCCCATCTTACCTGGTGGTTGTAAGGATTAAAAGCTATGATCATCTGGGGATCTTGTGAAAGTGCAGATCCTGAGGGTCTGCATTTCCAGCAAGTTCCCAGGCGGTGGTGATGCTACAGATCCATCCACCACACTTTGAAGTGTGTGTGCTGTTGTTCAGTCGTGTCCAACTCTTTGCAACCCCACAGACTGTAGCCTGAAAGGCTCTTCTGTCTATGGGATTTTCCCCCTAGACGACTATTAACTAGTTGACTCTGAAGACCTTTTTATCCCACCCCTTCCATTGGCTCAGGGATTTAGTGCCCCTTGTGGCTCAGCTGGTAAAGAGTCCACCTGCAATGCGGGAGACCTGGTTCCATCCCTGGGTTGGGAAGATCTCCTGGAGAAGGGAAAGGCTACCCACTCCAGTATTCTGGCCTGGAGAATTCCATGGACTGTATAGGCCATGGGTTGCAAAGAGTCAGACATGACTGGGCGACTTTCACTTCCAGGTGGCCAGCCAGGCTCCTTTTTCCCTCATGGCCTACAATCATGCTCAAATAAGCTACCATGTCTTTCTCCTTCACTTTAACGCCAAATATCTTTAAAGAATAATCTATATTCGTGGTTTCTTCATTTTACTCTAACTGAAGCCAGCCTATTGAAAGCAGTCTTATTTAAGAAACCTAGTGACCGCTTAATTGTCAAAACCAAATACCACAAGCTCACCTTACTCAATCTTGCAATGACTTTTGATAATGAGAGCTCAATGCTCTTGACCTTCTCTTGTCCTTCTGCTTGTATGACATGAATTTTCTACTTCTCTGACTTAATCTGTTTTCAGTTTTTATTTGGTTTTTTCCTGCTCTGTCCACTGAATTCTCCTAACAAACCTCTACTATCTGTCCCTCCTCCTGTTGCTGTGTATACTTTCTATTGATGACCTCGCCTCCATAACTTCAGCCATCACTGTTTGTTAATTGAGATGGTACATGAATGTACACGTGCAGCCCCAATCTCCTGTGTGCCTTAAAGTTTCCAATTGCTTATCAGACATTTTCACCAATGAATCCTTGTAACCCCCTCAACATCAACATATACACAGTTCATTATCTACTCTCTCAAATAGGGCCCTTATTTCTATTAAGGACATTATCCACCACCTGTTCTCTTTGGGCAAAAAGCTGAAAGATATTCATAGTCTTCTTTTCACAACACTTCTACCTGACAAGTATCTCTAGATTCCAGCCTTTGCTTTCTGTTTACATCCATGCACACTTCCCCTCCTAACACATTCTTGGTAGCTTCAGCCCATCCTCCATGCTGTCTCCACACTGCTCCCAAAAATAGACTCTTTATGTCACAATGCTATTCCAACAAGTCTTCCAATTGCTACTACTTTGTAACAAACCACCCCAAAATATGGCGACTGAAAACATAGTATAGGGCTTCCCTGGTGGTCCAGTGGTTAAGAATCCACCTGCCAATACAGGAGACACAGTTCGATCCCTGGTCTGGGAAGATCCCACGTGCCATGGAGCAACTAAGCCTGTGCAACCCAACTAATTCATCTCTAGATCCTCACTGAAGCCTGAGAAGCCTAGAGCCCATGCTCCACAATGAGAAAAGCCGAGAAGCCACAATAAGCCCACATGCCAGAAGTAGACAGTAGCCCCCGCTCTCCACAACTACAGAAAGCCTGGGTGCAGAGCAACAAAGACCCAGCACAGCCAAAAGAAATAAATATTTAGAAAAGACAGCACAGAACAAAAATATTTTCTCTCACTCACAGTTCTGTATGTTGACAACGTCCGACACATGGCTAGTCCATTCTCCACTGGGGTTTTGGATGCAGTTGTGGCCAGATGTCAGCTACGGGGGAGTCATCTGAAGTCTTGGCTGGTGAAGGGTCTCTCCTCATGGCCTCTCTTAGGTTGTGCTTCCTCACAATAAGGTGAACTTAAAATAGCCAGACTTCCTACAAGACAACTAGCTCCCCCTAGAACAAGCATTCCAGGAAATCAAGTCAGAGAAGCTGAAGTGGTCTCAGATATCACTTGCACCAAATTCTATTGGTTCCACTGGCCAAGAATGATTCTCAGATTCATTCTGAGAAGGGACTAGCAAAAGCATCAGCTATGTGTGGGTAGAGAGGCATCTTTGAAGACTAATTATACGTTGTTTTTTGGCTCCTTGTGTGAAATTCACACTCTGTAGAAGGCATACAGACGTATCACCATCAAGCCTCAGTTTACATTTGGAATTTCCTCTCCTGCCAAAGCCTCAGTTTACATTTGGAATTTCCTCTCCTGCCATTCTTTCCAGGACTACCTGGATTCCTGCCACATTAAACACTGTTCTCTGAGTTTATGGAGACTCAAAGTTCACATCTCCACATGCTGTTTGGCCTGCTCAGAACACCCTTTTCACTTTGGCCAACTCCTGCTCATCCCTTTATGGCAATGGAGGACAGAGGAGTGAGTAGGTACTTCACTGTGCATGGGGGGAAGTCCCCTGCTGAAACATCACCTTTCTGTGTGTAGTTTTTCAGTGCGCCATTCACAGCTTCCTCCTCTATATCTCTAGCACCCCATACATACCCGAACCAACCCGTGAATCATGTTGCACTGTAGTTTACATGTTCATGTCAGTCTCCTCCTTTATACTATGCCCCTTTATGAACAGGAACCACAATAACTAATTCATCTCTAGATCCTTAGCATTATAGACAGTGACTGGTATGTAATACATACATATACTTTTTGTTGAGTGAATGAGTTTGACTTCATTGGGAAGTGAAAGTGAAAGTCATTCAGTCATGTCCGACTCTTTGTGACCCCATGGACTATACAGTCCACGGAATTTTCCAGGCCAGAATACTGGCATGGGTAGCCTTTCCCTTATCCAGGGGATCTTCCCAACCCAGGGATCAAACCCAGGTCTCCCACGTTGCAGGTGGATTCTTTATCAGCTGAGTCACAAGAGAAGCCCAAGTACACTGGAGTCGGTAGCCTATCCCTTCTCCAGCGGATCTTCCCAACCCAGGAATCAAACTGGGGTCTCCTGCATTGCAGGCGGATTCTTTACCAACTGAACTATCATTATTTGAGTCAAATAAGTCACACTTTATAATTTCAATAACTACATCATACATTTCAGCTTGAAACATTTCTAAAATACAAACGTCAAAAATGCACTACTCAATGAATTTGCATAACTATATATAACCAATACCCTGGCCAGGAAACAGAATATTACCAGCACCCCCAAAGATCCCTGTGCCTCCTTTGAATCATTAGTCCCCTCCAGGAATAACCACGTTTCTTACTTTTTAGCACCGGAGATCAGTTTTGCCTGGTTTGGGACTTGACATAAATGGAATCATACAGAATATTTTCTTTTGTTTCTGCTTCTTTCACCTAACATCAGTTCGTCAGTTCATCTGTGCCGTTGCATGTACTTGTGGTTCATTTACTCTCATTGCTGGATAGCATTCCCTTGTATTAACGTACTACAATTTCTTGGTGATGGACATTTTGGCCACTATGGAAAGTGCAACTATGAAATTTCTTGTACATAACTTTTGGTGAACATAAACACACATTTCTGTTGGGTATCAGTGAATTAATCAAGGTCTTTAGGAAAAGTTTAATATACAAGAGTATTAACTAGTAACAGAGGATTCGTTACCTTAAGGGGTTAAGAAACTCCCAAGATTATAGGAAGAACAAGTACAACCTAGGACAGGAGCAGACCTGCCAAGGAAGGAACAAATCTAGAAGAGAGGGCCTTCTCTCCTGAAAACTGAGACTCAGGCTTTCCTGAAGAGGGCATGGCTATACAGCCCTCTGGCTAGCAGAGAGGTTCTGTAAGGTCCTGATGAAACTAGCTATGAACCACCCTCTAGGGTTTGGCTGGGGCACTGGCTAAGTCATGGGAAGTTGCTGTGGGGGTGTACTTTCCAGAAAGTACCCAGACCCAGGCTGGGGCTCTGGACAACTTCCTGGTGACCACCTGAAATGGAACCACTGAATTCACTGCCACGGGATGTCCCATGTGCTGTAGAAACAAGCAGAGAGGAAAAAGCCCCAGATCCAGGAAGAAGGCCCTTCCTCCTGCGGTGCTCCTACAGCACCATTGTGACTGAGGTCCACAGTGTGCCACTTGGCAGAGGATAAACAGCCAGAGGATCCACCTCCAGAATCACAAGAGGAAACATAAGAGGAGTCTTTGGAGCCGGGAGGCTCTAAGTCAACACCTGGGACACCCTGGGACTTTGTTAGGTGTCATGTCAACTTCAGTATTTTAATCGTTTCATCATAAAACCAAAGTTATGAAGTGCAAACAAGGCTTCATCTCCCAGGCTCCTTTCTACATTCCATTCCAAATTCTAGCATCTTTGAATGAATAGCAACATCTTAGACAGCAGCGGGGCTCAGTGTATTCAAACCCTCATGCCAACCACTTCGCTTACAAGGAGGACCTATTGTTTTGGGAATGTTCATCATCTTTGCCCCTGGGGTGTCAGCAGGAAAAGTCTGTCAAAGTTGTCTTAAAAGCCATTTGTGCTTCTAGCTCCAGCCACTCAGACATATTTTGAATCATTTATTAAAACCACTTAACCAACTCGTTGACAAAAAATTAAGTAAGATGACTCCTGTGGGATACTCCTCGACAAGTGTCCTCAAGTTGACAATCCTACAGAGATCTGTCACTTGAGTTTTTTTTTTAAACCTGTTTTCATATCTTTCATATGAGGATGATTTTCTCCTCCATTACATAAATCCGGAGACACTTGGAGCTGTGCATGGGAAAGTCGCACTATAAATATATGTACAGTATTATTTATAAAGTCAAATATTTTTGTTACTTGTTTCATAGGTCAGAGTCAAGCAGTGCCCATTGTGTTGATACATTGATGTCATCTAGCTTCTTCAAGGACATTATTCAAAGACAGATGACCTTTTTCAGAGTACTACAGAGTTTTGGCGAGGAAGGAAACTTTCTCAATCAGAGTGTTAGTGGCATAAGTTAAGGATTTTGTCTTATCAATCATGGTACCTTCCATATCTCAATGGCGTTTGGCTCATAGCAGATGCTCAATGCGTATGGATGGAGGTAGAAAGGAAGGAAGGAATGGAGGGACAGAGTGAGGGGAGAAAGGGAGGGAGGAAGTAATGAAGGACCTTTAGAAAAACCAGCTTCTATTTACAAAACTCTTAGATACAAAACAGAGGAAGGGTTGAAAATGGTACTGGCTATAGTAGAAACTACAAATCAGGCTAAATGCCTGAAGAAACAGTCCTGCCTGCTAGGGGCTATGGGCGAGCTCCTGATGTCAGAAACTATGTCTCTTTGATCTGTGTGCCTCCCAGTAATCCTCTTCATTATTACTGAACTGATGTTTATTAAATTATATTATTGAATTGAGATGGTAAGTCTCACTACCAGGAAAGTTCAGTTCAGTGGCTCAGTTGTGTCTGAATCTTTGCGACCCCATGGACTGCAGCATGCCAGGCTTTCCTGTCCATCACCAACTCCCAGAGCTTGCTCAAACTCATGTCCATCGAGTTGGTGATGCCATCCAACCATCTCATCCTCTGTCGTCTCCTCTTGCTCCTGCCTTCAATCTTTTCCAGCATCAGGGCCTTTTCAAATAAGTCAGTTCTTCACATCAGGTGGCCAAAGTATCGGAGTTCAGCTTCAGCATCAGTCCTTCCAATGAATATTCAGGACTCATTTCCTTTAGGATGGACTGATTGGAACTCCTTGCAGTCCAAGGGACTCTCAAGAGTCTTCTTCAACAGCATAGTTCAGAAGCATAAATTCTTCAGCACTCAGCTTTCTTTACAGTCCAACTCTTACATCCATACATGACTACTGGAAAAACCATAGCCTTGACAAGACAGACCTTTGTTGGCAAAGTAATATCTCTGCTTTTTAATATGCTGTCCAGGTTGGTCATAGCTTTTCTTCCAAGGAGCAAGTGTCTTTTAATTTCATGGCTGCATTCACCATCTGCAGTGATTTTGGAGCCCCCAAAAATAAAGTCAGCCACTGTTTCCACTGTTTCCCCATCTATTTGCCATGGAGTGATGGGACCAGATGCCATGATCTTCGTTTTCTGAATGTTGAGCTTTAAGCCAACTTTTCCCACTCCTCTTTCATTTTCATCAAGAGGCTCTTTTTAGTTCCTCTTCACTTTCTGCCATAAGGGTGGTGTCATCTGTGTATCTGAGGTTATTGATATTTCTCCCGGCAATCTGGGTTCCAGCTTGTGCTTCATCCATCCTGGCATTTCGCATGATGTACTCTGCATATAAGTTAAATAAGCAGGGTGACAATATACAGCCTTGACGTACTCCTTTTCCTATTTGGAACCAGTCTGTTGTTCCATGTCCAGTTTTAACTGTTGCTTCCTGACCTGCATACAGATTTCTCAGGAGGCAGATAAGATGGTCTGGTATTCCCATCTCTTTAAGAATTTTCCACATTTTATTGTGATCTACACAGTCAAAGGCTTTGGCATAATCAATAAAGCAGAAGTAGATGTTTTTATGGAACTCTCTTGCTTTTTCGATGATCCAGTGAATGTTGGCAATTTGATCTCTCATTCCTCTGCCTTTTCTAAATCCAGCTTGACCATCTGGAAGTTTCATGGTTCACATACTGTTGAAGCCTGGCTTGGAGAATTTTGAGCATTACTTTGCTAGCATGTGAGGTGAGTGCAATAGTGTGGTAGTTTGAGCATTCTTTGGCATTGCCTTTCTTTGGAATTGGAATGAAAACTGACCATTCCCAATCCTGTGGCCACTGCTGAGTTTTCCAAATTTGCTGTCATATTGCGTGCAGCACTTTCACACCATCATCTTTTAGTATTTGAAATAGCTCAAATGGAATTCCATCACCTCAACTAGCTTTGTTCTTGGAGATGCTTCCGAAGGCCCACTTGACTTCGCATTCAAGGATCTCTGGGTCTAGGTGAGTGACCACATCATTGTGGTTATCTGGGTCATGAGGATCTTTTTTGTATAGTTCATCTGTGTATTCTTGCCACCTCTTCTTAATATCTTCTGCTTCTGTTATGTCCATACCATTTCTGTCCTTTATTGAGCCCATCTTTGCATGAAATGTACCCTTGATATCTCTAATATTCCTGAAGAGACCTCTAGTCTTTCCCATTCTATTATTTTCCTCCATTTTTTTGCACTGATCACTGAGGAAGGCTTTATCTCCTTGCTATTCTTTGGAACTCTGCATTCAAATGGGTATATCTTTCCTTTCTCCTTTGCCTTTAGCTTCTCTTCTTTTCTCAGCTATTTTTAAGGCCTCCTCCGATAACCATTTTGCCTTTTTGCATTTCTTTTTCTTGGGGATGGTCTTGATCACTGCCTCCTGTACAATGTCACAAACCTCTGTCCATAGTTCTTCAGGCACTCTATCAGATCTAATCCCTTGAATCTATTTGTCACTTCCACTTATACAGTAAGGGATTTGATTGTAAGGGATTTGATTTAGGTCATACCTGAACCGGTCCCATCACTTCATGGCAAATAGATGGGGAAACAGTGGCTGACTTTATTTTTCTGGGCTCCAAAATCACTGCAGATGGTGATTGCAGCCATAAAATTAAAAGACGCTTACTCCTTGGAAGGAAAATTATGACCAACCTAGACAGCATATTAAAAAGCAGAGACGTTACTTTGCCGACAAAGGTCCATATAGTCAAGGCTATGGTTTTTCCAGTGGTCATGTATGGATGTGAGAGTTGGACTATAAAGAAAGATGAGCGCTGAAGAATTGATGTTTTTGAACTGTGGTGTTGGAGAAGACTCTTTAGAGTCCCTTGGATTGCAAGGAGATCCAACCAGTCCACCTGAAAGGAGATCAATTCTGGGTGTTCATTGGAAGGACTGATGTTGAAGCTGAAACTCCAATACTTTGGCCACCTGATGTGAAGAATTGACTCATTTGAAAAGACCCTGACGCTGGGAAAGATTGAGGGCAGGAGGAGAAGGGGACGACAGAGGATGAGATGGTTGGATGGCATCACCAACTCAATGGACATGAGTTTGGGTGAACTCCAGGAGTTGGTGATGGACAGGGAGGCCTGGCGTGCTGCGGTTCATGGGATTGCAAAGAGTCGGACACGACTGAGTGACTGAACTGAACTGAACTTAACTGAATGGTCTAGTGGTTTTCCCTACTTTCTTCAATTTAAGTCTGAAGTTGGCAATAAGGAGTTCATGATCTGAGCCACAGTCAGTGCCTGGTCTTGTTTTTGCTGACTGTATAGAGCTTCTCCATCTTTGACTGCAAAGAATATAATCAATCTGATTTCGGTATTGACCATCTGGTGATGTCCATGTGTAGAGTCTTCTCTTGTGTTGTTGGAAGAGGGTGTTTGCTATGACCAGTGCATTTTCTTGGAAAAACTTCGTTAGCCTTTGCCATGCTTCATTTTGTACTTCAAGGCCAAATTTGCCTGTTACTCCCAGTATCTCTTGACTTCCTTTTGCATTCCAGTCCCCTATGATGAAAAGGACATCTTTTTTTTGGATGTTAGTTCTAGAACATTTGTAGGTCTTCATAGAACCATTCAGTTTCAGCTTCTTCAGCATTACTGGGTGGGGCATAGACTTGAATTACTGTGACATTGAATGGTTTGCCTTGGAAACAGAGATCATTCTGTCATTTTTGAGATTGCACCCAAGTACTGCATTTCGGATTCTTTTTGTTGACTATTGACGGCTACTCCTTTTCTTCTTCTGGATTCTTGCCCACAGTAGTAGATATAACAGTTACCTGAATTAAATTCCATTCCATTTTAGTTCACTGATTCCTAAAATGTCAATGTTCACTCTTGCCATCTCCTGTTTGACCACTTCTAATTTACCTTGATTCATGGGCCTAACATTCCAGGTTCCTATGCAATATTGCTCTTTACAGCATTGGACTTTACTTCCATCGCCAGTCACATCCACAACTGGGCGTTGTTTTTGCTTTGGCTCTGTCTCTTCATTCTTTCTGGAGTTATTTCTCTACTCTTCTCCAGTAGCATATCGGGCACATATTGACTGGGGAGTTCATATATATCTTTTTGCCTTTTCATACTGTTCATGAGGTTCTCAAGGCAAGAACACTGAAATGGTTTGCCATTTCCTTCTCCAGTGGACCACGTTTTGTCAGAACTCTCCACCATGACTCATCAGGGCATGGGTCATAGTTTCATTGAATTAGACAAGGCTGTGGTCCATGTAATCAGTTTGATTAGTTTTCTGTGATTGTGGTTTAAATTCTGTCTGCCCTTTGATGGATAAGGATAAGAGGCTTATGGAAGCTTCCTGATGGGAGACACTGACTGTGGAGGAAAAGATACTCTTAAACCATTTTTAGGAAAAGAATGATGTCAGAGAATCAATCATGCTTGTTTGCATCAAATGTGATGTGTCTCTAAGTTACTTACTATGCTTCCACCTTCCCTCACCCCTAGATGATAACTGATAGTATTTTAAGGGAATAAAACAAACCGATGGACTCATTTCATTTTGATTTTCCTACTCTGGTTCTGTGACCTTTTCTCTGGCTCAGGCATTAAGCTATGTTACTAACCCCCCTGGTGGAACACTTTGATAAGCTCCTCCCCGCGATGAACATAGCACATCACAGTGACCAGTTCAGTTTATAAATGCCTCTAAATGCCCACCTATCCCTCCATCAATTACGTGAGGGAGATAGGGATTATTATTCCTACAAAAAAATCTGAGGGTCAAAAAGTTTAAATACATTTGCTAGGGCTCACAAATTTCAATGCATGTGGGGCCAGACAGGTGAAGTCAATGTGAAACTGATTTTCAAGGTAAATGTGTGAAACTCCAAAATGTATTGAGTTTTGGGGGGAATCGGAAGGTGTAAACTGTTTCTGGGTACATTCAAATTAAAATTTTTTTAATTTTATTTTTAATTGTGGTAACATGTATTTCACACACAATTTACCATCTCAACACTTTTTAAGTGCACAGTTCTGTGGTATTAAATACCTTTTCATCACCACCATCCATTCTCAGAACACTTTTCATCTTGCAAAACTGAAACTCTGTACCCATTAAACAACCATTCAGCCTTCCCTCCTTCCCTGCAGCCCCTGGAAACCACCATTCTAGTTTCTGCTTCTGTGAATTTGACTACTCTAAATACTTCATTGAAATAGAAACATGCAGTATTTGTCATTTTGTGACTGCCTTAGTTCAGTTCAGTTCAGTTCAGTCGCTCAGTCATGTCTGATTCTTTGCGACCCCATGGACTGCAGCATGCCAGGCTTTCCTGTCCATCACCAACTCCCAGAGCTTGCTCAAACTCATGTCCATAGAGTTGGTGATGCCATCCAACCATCTCATCCTCTGTCATCCCCTTCTCCTCCCGCCTTCAATTTTTTCCAGCATCAGGGTCTTTTTCATTGAGTCAGTTCTTCACATCAGGTGGCCAAATTATTGGAGTTTCAGCTTCAGCATCAGTCCTTCCAATGAATATTCAGGACTGATTTCCTTTAGGATGGACTGGTTGGATCTCCTTGCAGTCCAAGGGACTCTCAAGAGTCTTCTCCAACACCACAGTTCAAAAGCATCAATTCTTTAGCATTCAGCTTTCTTTATAGTCCAACTCTCACATCTATATGTGACTACTGGAAAAACCATAGCTTTGACTAGATGGACTTTTGTTGGCAAAGTAATGTCTCTGCTTTTTAATATGCTGTCTAGGTTGGTCATAGCTTTTCTTCCAAGGAGTAAGCATCTTTTAATTTCATGGCTGCAGTCACCATCTGCAGTGATTTTGGAGCCCCCAACAATAAAGTCTCTCAATGTTTCCATTGTTTCCCCATCTATTTGCATGAAGTGATGGGGCTGGATGTCATGATCTTAGTTTTCTGAAGTTCTGCCTCCTGAGATGACCTGAGTGGCTTATTTCACTTAGCATAATGTCCTCAAGGTTCAACAATGTTGTCACAGGTGTCAGAATTTCTTTCCATTTTAAGGGTGAATAATATTCTACTGTCTGTTCACACCACATTTTGTTTACCCATCATTCAGTGATGGACACTTGAGTTGCATCTTTTGGCTGTTGTCAGTAATGCTGTCATGAACATGGATGTACAAATATCCCATTGAGACCCTGCTTTCAATTTTTCTGGGAATATACTCAGAAGTGCTAGATCTGATGTTAATTCTATCTTTAAGTTTTTGAGAAACAATCATACTATTTTCCACAGCAATCACACTATTTTCTGTTTCTAAACAATGCACAAAGATTCCCTTTTTTTCTGTCTCTTTACCAACACTTATTATTATTTTTTAATAGTAGCCATCCTAATGGGTGTGAGGTTGTATCTCATGGTGGTTTTGATTTGTATTTCTTTAGTGATTACTGACATTGAGCATCTTTTCATGTGCTCACCAGTCATTTGCATATCTGTGCTGGAGTCCATCTAATTCACATTTTTAAAGCTTGGATTTTTGAGCTATGTTCTTTCTCCAGGCTGGAGACCCTGGATCATGCTCTGAGCAACAGAACCAGGAGGAGGGGGTTCTTGTTCGGCCCTCATTTGGCACCTGGTCAATCTGCTCCACCATCTCACCAGGTTGCCTTTTCAATTGATGACATTTCTTACTTTTTCCTCATTAAAAAATATTTTTTGTAGATTTTTGAATTTGTAACACATGTGCATGGTACAAAATTCAAAAGGTACAAAGGATACCAGTGTAAAATAATTTCCTTCCCTTTCCTGAACCTCAGTTGCCCAGCACCCTTACTTTGAGGCTAGCATTGTCACTGATGTTTTGGGCATCCTTCCACTTACTATAAAAGATGTAGGTTTTTTCACTCAATTTTTTCTTTAACAGTACATCTTGAAGAATGTTTCATTTTAACATTTTGTTCCCTGTTTTTGGATCTTTGGGTTGTTTACAGTATTTTGCTCTAAAGAAGTGGACAACTGGTCATGACTTAGCTATGAAACATAGCCCAGTTAACTGACTGTCTCAGGTTTTAGATTCATGTTCTAGATTGGCAGCATTAATAGCACCAAGCTTTTTCAATGCAGCATTATTTACAATAGTCAAGATACAGAAACAACCTAAATGCCTATCAGTGGATGAAAGAAGATGCGTATATATGGTGCACATATATATTACATACACACGATATGTACGTGCTTTCCCAGTTGCTCAGCAGTAAAGAATCCACCTGTGATGGGAGCCATGGGAGACGTGGATTCAATCCTTGGGTTGGGAAGATCCCCTGGAGGAGGGGCATGGCAACCCACTCCAGTATTCTTGCCTGGAGAATCCCATGGACAGAGGAGCCTGGCAGGCTACAGTCCATGGGGTCACAAAGAGTCAGATATAACTGAAGGGACTTTAGCACACATGCACATGGTCACATGTCCACACGAAAGTGAAAGTGAAGTCGCTCAGTCATGTCCGACTCTTTGTGACCCCATGGACTTGTAGCCTACCAGGCTCCTCCATCCATGGGATTTTCAAGGCAAGAGTACTGGAGTGGGTTGCCATTTATACAAACACAATGGAACACTACTCAACCATAGAAAAGAATGGGATCTTGCCATTTTCAAACAACAGAGATAGACCTTGAGGGTATCATGCTAAGTGAAATAAGTCATACAGAGAAAGACAAATACCACACAATTTCACTTATATGTGGAATCTAAAAAAAAAATAAAGCAAACAAACATACAAAACCAAACCAAACCCAGACTCATAGGTACAGAGAATAGATTGGTGGTTTCTAGCGGGGAGAGAAGTGTGGGGGAGCATGCAAAATGGGTGAAGGGGATCAGAAAGTACAAGCTTCTAGTTATAAAATAAACGTCATAGGGATGTACAGTACAGCATGGGGGATATAGTCAACAATATTGTACTAACTTTGTACAATGACATATGGAACTAGACTTATTGTGGTGATCGTTATATACAAATGAATCACCATGTTGTACACCTGCAATTAATATAATATTGTATGTCAATTGCACATCATTAAAAACAAAATAGAGACTTCCCTGGTGGTACAATGGATAAGAATCTGTCTGCCAATGCAGGGGGCATGGGTTGAATCCCTAGTCTAGGAAGAGTCCACGTGCCTTGGAGCAACTAAGCTCACATACCACAACTGAAGCCTGTACAATCCAGGGCCCACATGCCACAACTGCTGAAACCCATGCACTTAGAGCCTGTGCTCTACAATGAAAGAAGCCCCCACACCACAACTAGAGAGCTGCCCCCCACTCTCTGCAACCAGAGAAAGCCTGTGCACAGCAATGAAGCCCCAGTGCAGCCAAAAAATTAAAAATAAATTAAAACGAAGCAGGATCCAACCCTCAATTTGCATAGTCACCTCACCCAGCTTACTGTATTAAAAACTGTTATTTAATTCATTGTGGCTTTTTCTGCACTGATTTTGATGTTTTAAAATATTGCATTAAAATATTATTTGTCTTTTTACCACAATAAAGAAAATAGGGGGAAAAAATGCCAAACTTTCACAGGACTTCCATAGCAAAGGATATTTCTTCCTAAACCTTTTCCCATAACCAGTTTTTTTAAAAAAGTAGGCGCTTTATCTAATATTTATATACAAGACAAAATATTATATAGTAAGCCTCATACATTGTCTGAAAAACTACGGCCTAACAATAATCCCTCATAGATCTTGTATCACTAGGAAATAAATGTTAGTGCCACGAGGGCAAGACTGCAATGAAGCAAAAATTTCCAGATAATGCATCAATTTAAGAACTGTAAATTGTACTGAAATAATTTTTAATGGAAATCTTCATGTTATTCCCTGCCTTATGAAATAAAATACAGGGAACATTGCCGATCCTTGTCTTGTGCACTGAACACTGTGGTTTTGAGCATCCATTATTGCAGTGTGGTGATTCTTACTGAGTCACTGGATGGACCACGGCCTCTGAGTGCCCTGATGCTAAATGGCCTCCAATTTTCTCCAGGAAATGAGCGCTGCCCGATGAAGGCTGATCGACGCTCCTCCAGCGCCCTCTAGTGTTCTGTGCTCACTCTGGCCTATAACTTAACGCTGTATTGAAATTGTTTCCTTGCTTGTCTTCCCTCCCCACACCACAAGCTCTGCCAGGGCAAGGATGAGGGTCTTGCCACTTTTGCATACCCAGCTCTTAACAATAGTACCTAGCTAACAATAATCATCCATAAATATGTGTTGAGTAACTGAATTAATGAATACGTGAGTAAAGGGGTGAGTGAGTAGATTCCTGTTTTCCTGTTTTGAATTCTCCTCCTTGCTTTCTGTGGTTTTCATTTGATGTTCTTTTGCACTGTTGCTATCTATACATTAAGCTAAGTGTGTTGGTGTTTGGCCACTGTCCCTTTCAACTCTCTGTAACCTAAGAAACCGACTGATGGAGCACGTGATTGGGTTTGAAAACGTTAGGCCAAGGAGCTCTCTATTCCTAACGTTTTCAAACCCAATCACGTGCTCCATCAGTTGGTTTCTTAGGTTACAGAGAGTTGGAAGGAGGAGCTTTAGCTTGCAATCTTTCTGGCAAGTGTTTGGGGAATTTAAAGACATGTTTTGTTTTCCTTCTGGTTCTTGGGTTCCAAATAGAGTTGTCAGTAAACTGATTCCTGGGTTAGAAAGTTATTGCTCTTTTGTAAATCTACAAAAGTTAATTAGGCATTGGGTTAGGTGGTCAACACAATGCTAGGAAGTATGGGATTATACCTCACAAGGCATGTCCGTGGTAAGAGCTTCAGATGGATCTGCTGATGGATAAAAGTGCAGAGCATGGATCTGCTGTCCTCAATGGTAATAGCTAAAGACACTCATGCTGGGAAAGACTGAGGGCAGGAGGAGAAGGCGGCACCAGAGAATAAGATGGTTGGACGGCATCACTGACTAAATGGACATGACTTGCAGTAAACTCTGGGCGATAGTGGAGGACAGAGGAGCCTGGCATGCGTGCTGCAGTCCATGGGATCACAGTCAGACCTGACTTAGTGACTGAACAACAACATTTGGACACTTATTCAATGTCCAGCACCTCTCCCAACTTCTCTCATCTAATCTTCATAAAAACCCAATGAGATAGGCGTGGGCACTATTACGAGCTCCACTTTCTAGAGGAGGAAATTGAAGCTTAGTGAGATTAAGAGATCTTTCCAAGCTGATGCAAAGTTGTGACCTTGGCTAACTCCCAGATCTGCCTGATACTAGAGTCTGGAGTTGTAACTGCTCTGCTCCACTGACCCCCGAGGTTTTCAGCTTCATCAGAGATGCAAGATAAACTCCCACGAAACCACCAAGGTGTCTCGGGACACTCCAGCTATAACCCAGCCCCTGGTACTTCTCTTCCACTCTTCCCTGGGCCACTACTCTTCAGCCGCTCTGGGCACCTTGCTGGTATTTTTTTTTTTTTTTTTTTCCAGGATGTTGAGCCCATTCCTGCTCCAGGGCCTTTGCACTTGCTATTCATTCTGCCTGGAACACTCTTCCCCCAGGTATATCCATGGCTTTCTTCCTCATTTCTTTCAGTTTTGTGCTTAATTGTTACTTCCTCAGAGAGACCATTTTTGACCACCATATCTAAAATAGCATCCCTTGACATTCCATCTGGCCCACCCCCGCTTTATTTTCTTTACCATTACCTAACATGATGGTCATTATCTTTTTATGGATTTTTTTAAAATTTTCTGTGTCTTCCACTAGAGATCTGACTCCAGGAAGCCAGGGACTCTGTGTGTACCTCCAGAATGAGAAGAGTGCCTTGTACATAGGAGCACTCAATATACCTGTCGAATGAACAAATTAAGATCATTAAGATAACTGTTCTTTAAGATAATTGGCAAGTATTGAACAGCAGTTCTGTGCCAGGCATTTTGCCAGATGTTTCATGTTACAGCATCTCATATGTTACTTTGCCACATCGCTACGAGAACTGTATTTTCTTCTCATTTTACAGGCACAGACAAGGTAACCAAAGTTTAGAGAGGCTGGATAACCTGTTCCATGGCAGTTAGTAGCTGAGCTAGGATGTGAAAATGCTCTTTCCTATAATTCATCGTGGGCTTCCCAGGTGGCTCGGATGGTAAAGAATCCGCCTGCCAAGCAGGAGACGTGGGCTCTATCCCTAGGTTGAGAAGATCCTCTGGAAAAGGAAATGGTAACCTACTCCAGTATTCTTGCCTGGAAAATCCCATGGACAGAGGAGCCTGGCAAGCTACAGTCCATGAGATTGCAAAAGAGTCATACAACTGAGCAAATAAATAACAACCACAACATTTATGCATTATATCCTGAGAGTTCGTTTTCTCCGGGCTTATTTTTCCGGCAGAGCTATACAGTCAACCTCTTGAAACTTGCAGAAGAGAGTAGTTTCTCTTCCATGTTGCACTGATGTCAACAAGTTCTCACAGAGAAGACAACTGGAAGATGAGCTTCTCAAGCCTCAGCATCCACAGCATAGCCCCACCAGGGTCACACACGAGGAGCCTGCTTGTCCAGGATGCTTTTTCCAATTTCCTCCAGGATGCTTTCCATTCTCTGCTTTTTATTCCAGCTATGACAGATGGCTTATAAAGGACAGACCGCTCCTTGAGTGAACGGTAATGAGGAGTGGTCAGGGGACCTCCTAGGCAGAGAGGATTTTGTGTTCCTGCCCACCTCTTTAATACAAGGAAAGCTCGTTCCTATGCAGAATATTTTCCAAGGCTTTTGATGATATGTCAACAGGGTGGTTTTTTTTTTTTTCCCCTGAGTGTAGTTTTTGCATCCTGCTTTCCTTGAGCTGCTCTGATTGCTGGAAGTTGCATCATGCCCTGCGAAAGTGGAGTGTCAGTCCCTGATCTCCTGCTGGAGGATAATCATTCTCTGAATGTGGACCTGGAAGATTCTGTCTTTCACAAACCTACCCCACCTGTTTTGGCTTGGTCTTGAAGGGAAGGGTGAGGGAAGGCGGTTCTTTCATACAAAATCAAAACAACTCATAATTACTACCAACTGTTTCCCCTGAGGCACCAATATGGTAGTCTGAGTTTCTGTTAGAAGTTTTGTTGTTGTTCAGTCGCTAAGTCAAGCCTGGCTCTTTGCAACCCATGGACTGCAGCACACCAGGCTTCCCTGTCCTTCACTATCTCCTGGAGTTTGCTGTTTTCCTTGAGGCAACAATATGGTAGTCTGAGTTTCTGTTAAAAGTTTTAGCATTTCATTATGAACAAACCCTGTAACAAGACAGATGCTCTTTTGGTCATGGTTATGAGCGACTTCACTTTCACTTTTCACTTTCATGCATTGGAGAAGGAAATGGCAACCTACTCCAGTGTTCTTGCCTGGAGAATCCCAGGGACGGGGGATCCTGGTGGGCTGCCGTCTATGGGGTCACACAGAGTCGGACATGACTGACGTAACTTAGCAGGAGCAGCAGCATGGAATAATCCTGGTGGCATAGATGGTAAAGAATCTGTCTCCAGTGTAGGAGACCTGGGTCCAATCCATGGGTCAGGAAGATGCCCTGGAGAAGGGAATGGCTACCCACTCCAGTATTCTTGCCTGGAGAATCCCATGGACAGAGGAGCCTGGCAGACCACAGTCCATGGGGTTGCCAAAAGAGTCAGATATGACTGAGTGACTGACACACACAGTCAGAACTGGTTTCCTCCCTAAACCCCCAACACCCACAGTTTCATGCAACAGGGAGGAGGGTAGTTCAGAGGAGAGGGGTGGATTGGAAAAGAGGAAGTTCTAGTCTGTTCTACGTCAGGCCCTCGGGGGTGACCACTGAGAAAGGAGGCTGCAGCTCAGCCAGAGATGCCACGTGTTGACGAGGCAGCTGGAAGAGACTAGAAAACCAGCGTTTTGGCAGCCCACTCCAGTATTCTTACCTGGAGAAGTTCATGGACAGCCCACGTGGTCTCAAAGGGAAGAACACAACTGAGTGACTAATACTTCTGCTCAGGACAGTCCTGACACAGACAGATCTGTGAGGTGAGGTGGACCTCGTTATCTGCAGTTTTGCAACCCCCAAACAGTGAAACGGAAGCTCATAGAGGTTGATCACTAGCCCAAGCTTACTTACCTAAGATTCCCTTCTCTATTTAAAACCCTTCATTGATATCATGTATCTTCACAGAAAAAGAAAACCAAAAAATCCAAACTTCCTTTCAAAAAGGAAGGAATTCACTTCCTGGAGTGAATTGCCATGCCCTCCTCCAGGGGCTCTTCCTGACCCAGGGATCAAACCCATATCTCTTATGTCTCCTACCTTAGCAGGCAGATTCTTTACCACCAGCTCCACCTGGCAGGTGAAACATACACATTACCATCCATAAAATAGATACCCAGTGGGAGTTTGCTGTGTGATGAGGGCCTTCTCATCCCATCTTCCCAGCTGCATCTGAGGCCCTCCAGCCCGTGCGCTGGGCCCTGGGTTCTGAGAAGTATCTGGGCCTCCTGAGCATGCACTGACCATCTTTGTGTGGCCTTGCTGCTTTGCGTCTGTTATTTCCACTTCCAAAGTCCTCCCTTAAGAGCCACCTGGCAAATGTCTGCTCATTTCTTCAGTTCTGCTCAGGTGCGACCTCCTCTTTCAGGTAGTTCCCTTGACCTCATCCTGAGTTGGGACTCCATCTTAAAAAGTCCTGTGCTGCCTATGATACAGAGCGAAGTAAGTCAGAAAGAGAAAGATAAATATCGTATATGAACACATATATACAGAATCTAGGAAGACAGTGCTGATGATTGTATGTGCAGGGCAGCAAGGGGGACATAGACATAAAGACAGACTTTTGGACACAGTGGGGGAAGGAGAGGGTGGGATATTTTGCAAAACAGCGTTGAAACATACATATTGCGTGCATGCTAAGTTGTGTCTGACACTTTGCGACACCATAGACTGTAGCCCACCAGTCTCCTCTCTCCATGGGCATTCTCCAGGCGAGAACACTGGAGTGAATTGCCATGCCCTCCTCCAAGGGATCTTCCTGACCCAGGGATGGAACCCACGTCTCTTTATGTCTCCTGCATTGGCAGGCAGATTTTCTTTACCACCAGCTCCACCTGGCGGGTGAAACATACACATTACCATAGGTAAAATAGATACCCAGTGGGAGTTTGCTGTATGACCCAGGAAACCCAAAGCTGGTGCTCTGCTCTGTGACAATCTAGAGGGCTGGGACGGGGAGGAAAGAAGGAGGGAAGTGCAAGAGGGAGGGGACATATGTGTATCTAATGGTCAATTCATGTTGATGTATGGCAAAAACCATCACAATATTGTAATTATCTTACAACTAAAAATTAACTATTAAAAGAAAAGTTTCTGTGCTTTGGGTATCCTGCACAGTGCTTCAAAAATCTGACCACTAGTCTTTTCCAGTCTAACACTTCTCAGGAGCGTCCCCTTGCCCACAGGATAAGGTTCAAAGCATGGCATCAGAAGTGTGTCCCTCCTTATTGTGAACCTTCCCCTAACCTTTTCTTCTAGAACCACACTGCTCATCATGGTAGCTACTATCCCCATGTGGCTATATAAACTTAAAGAATTTAAAAGTAAATAAAATGGAAAATTCAGTTCTTAGTCACATTAGGTACATCCCAAGTACTAAGAGAAATGTGTGGCTTGCAGCTATCATTCTGGATAGATTTAGAGAACATTCCATGGGCAGAACCTCAGATGGGAACAGAAAGTTCTATTGGACAGCACTCTTCTAGAAGCATCTACCCCCACTTCCTGTACCACCTCTGTGTCTTCACTTGTTTGGTCCTTTCCCAGTCCTTTTTAAAGCCCCTAGTCTGCCCCCTTCAAGTCCCGGCTGGACAAACTGCAGAACCTCATGCTTGGGGAATAATGACTTTCACTATTGCCACTCCCTTGCTTTTATCTTACCAGGTGGTAGAGCATCCCTGCTGGAGTAAAGGTGATTTGTGCTCTATCTGAAGGTTATTATTTCAAGGCCACCAAATTCCACTGATTCGAGTGGAAAGACACTGTAGAATGTCCCTTACCTTCTGTTGACCTGGGACCCCGTGATTCCTCTGCAGGAGCAGCTTCCATATCACAGTCTCATCAAAAGGATCTCAGCGTCCTTATTGGCATTCTGTAGGAGCCTCGGTGACAATGCTGAGCTGATGGAAGGGTCTTATGCGTCATAAATATGAATATCATTATTGAAATGCCTCTGGTAGATGTCAAAGATAAAAGGAAATATTTTATTTTGTGTTCATTAAGCACTAGAAGGTATGTTTCCCCAGGATGCGACTCATTAAGCCTGTAATGGTTAATGGGAGTTAAATTCCAACATCACATCAAGGGGGAGAAATGATCCCTCAAGTATTTGGAAACTCCTTCCTCCAAATTGCTGATCAAAGCTAGGTTATGAACTTCTGCGCTGTCTTGCTAATGGATTAGACTACTGTGTTCTTTGAATTTTTTTCCCTCTCCAAATACTAACTTTCCCTAAGTAGAGATGATTACAGAAAGTTTACAAGCATGAGAGATTGTGAGGTCTACCAGAGCCAGTCACCACGATCATGGTGTATAAATCGTTCATTTATACAACAAACATTGTATAAATGCCAATTATATATCAGGGATTCTACTTATGCCTTCTCACAACTCATAGAACCCCAGTGAGATGCTTGTTTCTGTCTTATCCGTGAGGAAACTGAGGCCTGGTGAAGTCCCCTGCCCTGAATCACACGGCTGATGGGAAAATAACATAACAAGCCCAGAGCTGCCTGGTTTAAACATACATCTGGATACACTCTTATGGGTCATCTCCCCAGTGTCTGTCAGATCCCTACTCTGTGATACATGTGACATATACGGGACTGGGGTGCACACCCAAGATGAGGAAAAACAGCTAACAAAATATCCAGGAAGGTGTGGCTGATTCATATACACTCATCCACTAATATAAACTCATCTACTAATGTGGTTTCCTCTCCTTCTGTAAACCTGCTGGTGGGAAAAATGAAGGGATCCCAGATCATGGTGAGCAAGTAACTAGGAAAGTGCCCTGGCTTGGGAGAGGAAGGAGCCGGTGCTGAGGCGAGAGGTGTAGACAAGGAGCTGGCTGGTGCTCTCAGCACGCCTGTGGATGGGACCTTCTCCCCTGCGTCTCATCCCACTGTAGAGGCGGCTTCTGGTGACTTCTGGAAGAAGAGAAACCCCAGACAGCTCAGCTCCATGCAGAGTTTCATAACATTTACGACAAAATGTCTCAGCCGCTGAGGATGGAGGAGAAAATGGATCCCTGCTCTCCTTACGCCATCTTCCTGTGACAGTTTCTGGGCTCTGAGTGGAACACAGCCCAGCTTTGTCGTTCTCCCTCCAAGACCCATTCTATGGGTCGGGCTAATATCTGTGCTTTTCTCCTTTGTACTCTCTTTGGCTTATCCTGTCTGGAGGGAAATGTGGGACCCAGGGAAAAAAAAGAAATGGATTTGCAAAGCAATGCTTGGAGTAACAGACGACCCTGCTGAGACTCCACCTGGAAGACTGTGCTTGGCTCTGAGCATCTAATTACCAGCCGGGTACCAACAAATGGGGTGAGTGTTGGGAGGAAAGATACAAGAGTGATGGAGGAGGGAAACTGGATTTATGGAGGACGATTAAAAGAGCTGAATGGTGGAACTTTGTAAATGATGATCTGGGGAAGCTCAGGGACCATCTACTCATATCTGAAGGTTGTAAAAAGTCAGCAGGGTAAGAATTATTTTGCTTAGACCTAAGAAATATAACAAAGAGTAATGAAAAGAAATATATAATAATAATGGACTGTAATTTTACACCTATTCCCATCCCAAGAAACCTCAACACATTTTATAGTTCAGTGTAATATACATGCTACAGTGGGGGTATATTCAGACTATAAAGTGGCTTGTAATTTAGCTAAAGCTTTTGCAAAAATAATAATATTTAGTGAGAGGGTAATGGGCACTTTGAGTAGGAAGTGTGGGGCCCTGGTTGTGCTTGGCTTGCTGCCTACTCATGAGCAGACTAGAGGTGGACGAGAGGGTTGTATAAGTATACTTATACTTTGTATAAATAAGACCACTAACCAAGTTTCCCACTGCCATTTTTCAGAGGCACACACGATTCAACTCTGTTTTACAGAAAAACATAGAGGACCTACATAGTCTGAGAAATACGGGTCTCAGAAAACCACAGAGGCTACTACAGCTCAGCTCTGAGGTTGTCCGATACCTGCTCGAGTGGCAGGGACCAGGGACCACAGCCAGACCTCCAGGTCACTACACTGCTCTCCCCCAGACCCTGGCCCTTCAGTGACTGCACGGGGTCCCTGCCTCTCTCTGGACCTCAGCTCTTAGTCTCCACTGGAGGAGACCAATCTTTGTCCCTTTTCTGAATGTGTTACCAAGGAGTGGTGAGACTTTGCCTTTTGCTGTTCCCTCTGCTTAGCATGCTCCTTCCTCCAATATTCATATGGTTCACTTCCTCACTGTGGTCAGCTCTCTGCTTAAATTCCAAATTGTAGACAGACTGTATCTGGCCACCCATCTGCAATAGCAATATTCTCCCAACTTCATTACCCTCCAGCCCCTCCCTCACCTTCTTTAAATTGTTATTACAACACCCAAAATATACCATATATCACATACTTTCTGCCTCTCATGACTAGAATGTAAGTTCCTGCAGGAAAGGGACTTTGCTGTTCTGTCCACTGTAGCATCACCAGCAGCTGATGATATCACTGGATGTCACATTTGACCTTCCCAAAGTGATCTGACCTTACCAAATGACCTTGGGCTCTGTAAAGAGATGTGAGGATGAAGGGTCTCAAAGAGAAGGAATAACTGCAAACTGAGAGAGGTTATGGGCTCCAGAAACTGTTCTTTGATCGCTTCTGTCCCTCATAAGTGAGACAAAGAGATCTGCCCTTACTTGCTGAGCTCTTGGGCAGGAAAAGCCTTCTGCAAAAATGAAGCAGAGGACTCCCCTGGTGGTCCGGTGGTTAAGAATCTGCCTGGCGATACAGGGGACGCAGGTTCAACCCCTGGTCTGAGAAGATCCCTATTGAGCCCACGAGCCCTAGAGCCCATGCTCCACAACAAGAGAAGAGGCCACAATGAGAAGCCCAGACACCAAAATGAAGAGTAGCCCCCACTCGCCACAACCAGAGAAAGAGCTTGTGCAGCAACGAAGACCCAGTGCAGCCAAATTAAATGATAAATTTAAAACAAAAAAAAGATGAAGCAGAGCATGAACTCACTGACTATCTGAGGCAGTGTTCAGGAGATGAGGAGGAAAAGCCAAGCCCAGATGTCCTCTCGGGCACACAATCTCATAGCATGTCCCTGGAGGTTTTGTGTGTGAGGCTGGTCCATCCCATCACCTCCTGGCCACTCACAGCATATGCTCAGTAAATATTAGCAAAGTGATATATCTTTTTGATGTCTCAGAATAAAGGAACCTTATATACTGCACGTGTAATTTATACCTGCAGTATGCATTTAACCTTTTATATTCTTACCATTTTGGTAGTCCTCTTGGATGCACTAGTGATTTTCTCTCCAATTTACAGATCGGAACACTGAGGCACAAAATTACAGTGCGAGGGAATTTCACATTACAGGAACCAGATTGATAGCCAGAGCTCCTCAAATTTTAGAACTTTCTTGGGACCCATGGGCATATCCTACTGGAGTCCAAGTTTTATATCTATAAGCTCCTTGCCTCCCACTTTGCACAAACTTGTAGAAAGTTGTCAGGGGATTATAAGGAAACTCTTCCTGCAGAGTTGGATATGTATATAGAGTAATGATCTCATGCTAGAAAATCTTTATATCCAGACCAACTCTCCCCTGCTGCTGATCACAGGTACCTGAGGTCTCTGGCACAGACTGTTTGCGCAGTGTATATTTCAACTGGCTGTAAGGCCTCGCTGCTCCAAGGAGCACTTTGGTATTGTGCTATTCCTGCCTTTCCATCTGGTTAAGAATCTTAATGGCCATGTAGGGCTTCCCTGGTGGCTCAGACAGTAAAGTGTCTGCCTGCAATGATGGAGACCCAGCTTCGATCCCTGGCTTGGGAAGATCCCCTGGAGAAGGAAATGGCAACCCACTCCAGTACTCTTGCCTGGAAAATCCCATGGACGGAGGAGCCTGGTAGGCTACAGTCCCTTGGGTTGCAAAGAGTCAGACATGACTGAGTGCCTTCACTTTCACTCAACTGGTAATGTATTTTCCAAACTAAGTTTTCAGTGATTGTCCTCAACTTGTAAGTTGCTGATGGGTCAAGAGGATCAGAGGTTTCTCTGGTTTCTTTATTGGTGGGTGTCAGCAACCTTTTCACTTTTGTCATTAATGCAGCGTCAATGGTATGCCAGGTAGCAATGTGGGGGCCTGCAGGAGGTGGACCCTGTTCTTGGCCGGGACCTCACAGGAGAGTTGAGAAGCAGAACAGCAAGTGACTTGTCTTGGGAGGTGAGGCCACCACATGTTACTCACCATGCGGGGAGACTCTGAAACCACTTTGTCTAATTATGGGTGGAGCAGCCGTACACACAAAACCTCCAGGGATGTGCAGTGAGGCACCACGCCGGAGAGGACATTTGGGCTTGACTTTCTCTTCTCGTCTTCTAACACTGCCTTGGATAGTCGGGGAGATGATACTCAGCTTCACTTTTTCTTCTGCATGCCTGCTTTGCTTCATTTTTGCAGGAGGCTTTTCTCTGCCCAACAGCTCAGCAAGTAAGGACAGACCTCTTAGTCCCATTTACGAAGAACAGAGGAAGAGATAAAAGAAAAAAGATCCTGGAGCCCATGACCTTCTTCAATCTGCAATTATTCCTTCTCTTTCAGACCTTCCCTTTCCCCATATCTCCTTATAGACCCCAATGTCATTAGAGAAGGTCAAATTAGAAGTACAAGACCAAGAAAGCCAGGTGCCAGTTAAGAAGTACCTTTTCTATAAAAAAGCGTTAATGGAGCCATCTCAGACACTCTGTGCAGACCTTCCAGACTAGGTAGCTAATGATGAAGGGACCCTTCTTCTTTCTTTTTAATCAAAGATATATATTTCTTTTCCATTCTTCAGCTGGTGGTGTGGAAATTTCACTAACCAGGTAACAAAAGGGAGTCCATTGGGCAATATGCTTTCGAAGGGAAGGAATTAGGTCCATTTGCCATTTGGTTCCACATTTTGTGAAAAATATTGCACAGATTTTGGCTCCCAAAATGGCAAACAACAGTGTGGAATGCTCAGTGTGATTTGGGCATTGTGGCTGCCTTTGTGAGCCTGCACCAGGGTGAAACCTGGACCATAATGTTCTCAAAAAAAGGGTGTCCTGCTCCATTTGCAAAGAAATTTTATTTGACTCATGTCAGGTGTCATGGTCATGTGTCCATACTGAACATGTTCAGTTGCTCAGTCGTGTCCAATTCTTTGCGACCCCATGGACTGCAGCACACCAGGCCTCCCTGTTCTTCACCATCTCCCAGAGCTTGCTCAAACTCATGTCCATTGATCAGTGATGCCATCCAACCATCATCCTCTGTCATCCTCTTCTCTCTCTGCCCTAAATCTTTCCCAGCATCAGGGTCTTTTCTAATGAGTCAGCTCTAGGTAAATAAATCTGGAGACGAAAGTGGCAGGATACGGGCAACGTTTTGAGCATTGGGTGAAGTGATGATTTTGAGTTCAGTATGTGTGGTTTTTGTTTTTTTCTGTGCAAATGAGTTTTTGAGGGTTTCTCTATCCAGTTTTAATTTAGGAATGTAAAGTTGGTCTGTAAGAGTTAACAGGTTCTAATTTTAATGTAAAACACCAAAATAAGAGAAACAGTATGGAGTTACAGGAAAAGTAAATACACTCTTAGAATCAGATACTGGCTTCAAACCCTAACTCTGTTTCTTACTAGGTGTTAGGAGCAAGTTGTTTAAAAACCTGCAGCTTCCACTTCTTTGTCTGTAAAAGGGAATAATAGCATCTATCTAAGCCTGAGAATTCAGTGATATTACATATGTAAAGCTCCCAGCACAAGGGATGCACTCAATTAACTTTAATCGCTTTTCACCCTCTGTCCACCTTAAGATGCAGCAGATGAAATGCACAGCCAAGGTCACCAGAGGAGGCTCTGTGTTCTGCATACAAGAGCTGTTGCTGAATGTGTTTTCAGATACCGGTTCTCACAGTGGCCAGATCAAACCCACAGCCTCAGGAGGCTTTGGGGCCCCAAAGAGCTCTGGGCAGCTGCTTACTGCACACCAACTTTGTTTAGAATCCAGATCCTTGAATGCTTCAGTCCTCTTCGGAGATGCAATATGTCGTTGGAGGAGTAAGCCTGACCTGGGAGTGAGGAGCCTGGATGAGCAATGAAGTGATCAAACATACATCGAGGTTGCTGCCTCGTCAGCATGTACACTCCACCTTGGGTCTGAGAGAAGAGAGAGGTGAGGGGCATTCCAGGGCATTCTCAGAACTCTGGCAGGAAGCCCTGCTCTTGCAAGTGATGGTAGGCGTAATCACAGGCTCTGCGGAGGATTGGAACGGAAGCCACTCCATCTCGCTGTGACCAGTGACACTTCCTTCCTCCCGGGGGAAAGTCCTGGGCAGTTATGCCGTCCCTGCTTTGGCAGGACAGATGCCATTCTGTCTTGTGAAGCAGGGAAGAACTTTGCCTTCCACTCTGTCCTGCTTTTTCCTCCATCCTTTCAGAGTCTCCTATAAATTTTCTCCTTATAATCAAGTCTTGTTCAGTACAAATGGGAAAAAATAACTTCCCTCAAGTTAATAGCCTCCACAATCTTTAGAAATACTGCTACATGTCTTGTTGTTCAGTTGCTAAGTTGTGTCCTACTCTTTGAGACCGAATGGACTATAGCATACAGGGCTCCCCTGTCCTCCACTATCTCCCAGAGTTTGCTCAAATCCGTGTCCATGGAGTTGGTGATGCTATCTAACTAACCATCTCATTTTCTGTCACTCCCTTCTCCTTTTGCCTTCAAAGGACAGAAGAGCCTGGTGGGCTACAGTCCATGGGGTCACAAAGAGCTGGACATGTCTGAGTGACTGACACTTTTACTATGTGTCTAGCATGGCTTAAAACCAACTCAGGACACCCCCAGAGGTGGTTTCAGGGAAGTGGGCTGGAGTGAGCTGGAGGTGCTTTGGGAATAAAAAAGGAAATGTGAGAGCCAGGGGGCTGGAGCAGGTGAGGACAACCAATGAGAAGTAGAGAGGTAGGGTCTCTGGGTGAGAATTGGGATTTGGGGGCAAAGAGAACTAGACTGGCGGGGGGGGTCTGGCTCTCTCTCTGCCTCCTTGAGACACTTTCAGAAAAGGCACATATTACCTTCCACTGCTTTCTGTGACGGAATTGGTGTTTCTTTTGAATGCAACCCTTCAGCGAGACATGCCTGGATTAATTCAGGGGCCAGCAGTTGTCGTGACATGTTTAATGCACACAGGATGCTGATGACACCGGCTGAACACTTCACATTCATTTGCACACCTAACCTTTACAGCAATCTTTACATTTATCCCCATTTCACAGAGGGCAAAACCAAGGCTTAGCAGGTTTTAAGTTAAAAAAAAATTATACAATAAATATTTATTTCTCACCATCTTGGAGGCTGGGAAGTCCAAAAGTAAGGGGCCAGCAGATTCAGGAAAGACACTGTGAAGTTGTGAAGTGGTGAAGGCAGGGTTGGGTTAGAAGCCCAGGTGTGTCTGACTCCAGAGCACACAAGCTCTCCCTGCCCCCTGCACTTTCTTCCTGTTACAGAAGACGCTATGTCTTGGGACGGCATCTGTGCTCACCACTGAATCACCAACACTGGGCTGTATTTCTGGACATCACACAAGCAAATCCTGGAGTAGCATGAACTCAGTTAATCCACCCAAAACACCTGTGCTGAGCAAGATGGCGTGAGTCAATCCTCTTTGGCTTTTAAACTCAGAAGGCTTCATAGGAATACGCTTCTGAGTTCACAGTTAACCTCTCAAGCAAAACATTTCATGGCTTAATTATTTCTCAGGAGACTTTCGGTGCCTCACAGAAGTGCCCATTCACTCGAAATTTGGAATGATGAATAGGCAAAGAAAATCAGCAAAATTGGCAAATCCAAGACACAGTCAAGTATGTTCCCAGATGCTTAATTGTTATTCGGGGACAGAAATAAAAGGGTATAGGGTTAGAGTTCCCAGATGTAATATGGACCCCAGAGTATGCTTCAGATATGCTTTTGATGGGGTGTACACCTCATTCCATCAATAAAATTGGTTCAACAGATAAAACCGATGGAGGGATAGGTAAGTTCATCAGGGCATAACTTCTGAAATCAGAGGGCAGAGTTGGGGAGAAATGAATAGTAGCAACTCAGAACTGGAAGGCATTTGAAAAGTTATCTAATCTGTCCCCCCCTAAATCACTGGAGGTAGTTTTATTTTGAAAGACCCCCAGAAAACTTTTTTTTTTTTTTTTTTGGTAGAGCCATTGCAGTGTTAACAACTCTCGCTTGCTGGAAATTGAATCCCCCTAATTCATCACCTGTCATAGCAAACACAAGCTTATGGAGTCTATCTATTTTTCTAAGGATTTACAATTCTACCGCTTCCAAAAGGTGTGTGAAGAAACCCGCTGATGGAGCTGGCTCAGAGCTTAGGGAAAAGAGAACATAAAGAAGCTGAGGGCTATGTGATATGTTGGCCTAAAAAAGGACAAAGGGTGGCCTCAGTGTGTGAGCATCTGGGCTGGACATAGCATAACTGGAATGGACCGAGGGGCAGAGAGAGTCCCAGAGCTACAGCTGGTGCAGAGTGAAAAAACTGTGTGTAAGTTACTTTGAAACTCTCTAGGGAAAGAAGACAGTGGCAACAGGTAAATTTTGACACAGTAGAAGATGAGAGGAAGTAATCCTCAAATCTTACATCTCAGTTTATACCCTGTGTCACAGAGGATCCTTAAGGAACATGTGCTGTGCTCAGTCGTGTCCAACTCTTTGCAACCTCATGGACTGTAGCCCACCAGGCTCCTCTGTCCATGGGATTCTCCGGGCAGGAATACTGGAGTGGGTTGCCATTTCCTCCTTCAGAGGATCTTCCCGACTCAGGGATCGAACTCGAATTTCTTAAGTCTCCTGTGTTGGAGAGACATTCTTTACCAAGGAATATGTCGGGGAGTTCAAATGAATCCTGCCATCGTTCCAAAGCTGGATGGGTAAGTGACCTATAAAAAGGGAAGTCCAGGTGGTAGCAGGAGGGAAAGGAGAACGTGTGGTTCTGGAGGTAGCAACTGGGGGGCGGATATTGGCTGTGGGCAAGGATGCTGGCTAAGCCAGGACTGTGCAAGGCGAGAATGAGGCTCGCTATCAAGTGAAGCACAACAGGAAGGAGTCTCATCAGCCTCTGTGAAGGTACTGTGCTGACCTTTCAGGCATCGCTACAGAAGAGCTTTTCATGCTGACAGGCTGAAAGAAAATGCAAATGTTGAGAAAAACTGACTGAGGGCGAGGAGCCTTAAATGGGCTAGAAGCAATCTTGGCTGTGTGAAAACACAGTGTGCATAATGCGGAAGCTAGAAATGCTCCTTCTCTTCATTAAGAGGAAGATTGTTCAATCATGGTGTTCCTCTTATCGCTATGGTTACTACCGTGGACTCAACGCAGTAATTAAACTGGGATTCGAGGTGCTTTACCAAGACCAAACATCAGGATGGATATCATGGTTTGTATGTGAGGGAAATCTTGCACAATGCCTTCAGAGGAGAAAACAAAAACTAGTAAAAATATGCAAACAAACAAACAAATAAATAAACAAAAGGAAGAGGACCGAGGGACCCTTGTGGACCCTTGTGTGCCCTGCACCCAGCGGGAAGACTAGGACTTGGATGGAAGGAGGGGCTGAGGGATAGATGGATGGATAGGTGGGTAAATGGATGGATGGAGGGATGGATGGATGGACAGATGGAGGGATGGGTGGATAAATAAATGGATGAATAGGAGGATGGAGGGATAAGTGGATGGATGGGTGGGTGGATGGAAAGATGGGTGGGTGGGTGGGTGGGTGGATGGATGGATAGTTGGCTGGGTGGGTAGATGGATGGATGGATGGATGGATGGATAGGTGGATGGATGAATGGATGGATGAGTAGATGAATAGGTGGATGGATGCATAGGTAGGCACATCGATGACTGGATGTTTACAGTTAAAAGTTTACCCAGAATAGCTGTGAAACAGGAAGGGCCTGGGAGGAAAACGGATTAGCATCACTGGCTTCCCAGGCGGCACTAGTGGTAAAGAACCCACCGGCCAATGCAGGAGGTGTAAGAGATTCGGGTTTGATCCCTGGATTGGGAAGATCCTCTGGAGGAGAAAATGGCAACCCACTCCAGTAAGTTTGTCTGGAGAATCCCATGGACAAGGAGCCTGGCAGGCTACAGTCCATAGAGTCGCACAGAGTGGGGCCCGACTGAAGCGACTTAGCATGCACACGCGTCACTAGTTATGGATAACCGACGCCTTCTGGAGCACCGCTGCACCGTCTGCACGCACAGTCCTTGAACTGCTGTTGATCTGGGTGACGACAGCAGCAGCCGTTGTTCCAGATTTCAATTCCCGCCCTTTCCTTGCTCTGTGACAGCCTGTTTGCCCGGTTTTTCCTCAATCCTCTTTGGCCATTGCCCCTCAGACCTCCTAGCTGATTTTCCTCTACCTAAGCTCTAGATGTTACAGTGTTCACTCTCAGCCCTGGGCACTGTTCTCACTCTTACTCCTTGGGTGAACTCAACCACTGCCATGATTTTAAAACCCTCTTTATCCTGATGGATCTAAATTTTATCCTTGGTGAGAGCTCTCTCTACATAGTACATTCACAAGTACAATGACCTACACTTCAACTCTGATGTCTCAGAGGCAGCTGATGCTTCATGTGTTTGAAGCAGAGCACTTTCCCCTCCCGCCCGTTCACTGCTCCAGGGCTCTGGTCTCGGTGCTGGTACCTGCATGCACCCAGCTGCTCAGACCCAGAAGTCTGGGGAGCACTCTTAGTTCTACCTTTTATCTCACTCCCTGCTCTTCCCAATAGAATACATCCACACACCGGTCATGTCTGTCTCCCAAGTTAATCTAGAATCCTTCTCTTCATCTCTGTTGCCATAATCTTGGACTAAGAAGTCAGTATAGTTTCTCCTCCAGACTCTCAGTTGCTCCTCACTGATCTTCCTGCTTCCACTTTTCCTTTCCAGTTACCCATTTATGCTGTCACTAGGATGATCTTCCAAAATAAACAAAAAATGATATATCTGATTAAAACTCTGTCATTGCTCCCTAATTGCACTGCCAATAACATTCACAACCTGGCTGTCAGACCTAGCAAAGCGCGACTTCTGAGACCCAGCCTAATTCAGCCTTGGGCCACCCTGGCATTTAAGGTTCTCAAATATACCCAACTGAATGCAGTGTTACAGAGAATAGCAAGGAGAGATAAGAAAGCCTTCTTAAGTGAGCAATGCGAAGAAATAAAGGAAAACAATAGAATGGAAAAGATTAGAGATCTCTTCCAGATAATCAGAGATACCACAGGAACATATCATGCAAAGATGAGCACATAAAGGAGAGAAATGGTAGGACCTAACAGAAGCAGAAGAGATTAAGAAGAGGTGGCAAGAATACACAGAAGAGCTATACAAAAAAGATCTTCATGACCCAGATAACCATGATGTTGTGGCCACTCACCTACAGCCAGACATCCTGCAGCATGAAGTCATGTGGGCCTTAGGAAGCATTACTATGAAGGAAGCTAGTGGAGGTGATCGAATTCCAGCTAAGCTACTTTAAATCCTAAAAGATGATGCTGTTAAAGTGCTGCACTCAATATGCCAGCAAATTTGGAAAACTCAGCAGTAGCCACAAGACTGGAAAAGGTCAGTTTTCAATCCAATTGCAAAGAAGGGCAATGCCAAAGAATGTTCAAATTACTGCACAATTGCACTCTTCTCACATGCTAGCAAAGTAATGCTCAAAATCCTTTAAGTTAGGCTTCAATAGTATGTGAACTGAGAACTTTCAGTTGTTCAAGCTGGATTTAGAAAAGGCGGAGGAACCAGAGATCAAATTGCCAACATCCATTGGATCACTGAAAAAGCAAGAGAATTTCAGAAAAACATCAACTTCTGCTTCATTGACTATACTAAAGCCTTTTACTGTGTGGATCACAACAAACTGTGGAAAATTCTTCAAGAGATGGGAATACCAGACCACCTTACCTGCCTCCTGAGAAGCCTGTATGCAGGTTGAGAAGCAACAGTTTGAAATGAACAACGGACTGGTTCCAAACTGGGAAAGGAGAATGTCAAGGCTGTATATTGTCACCCTGCTCATTTAACTTATATGCAGAGGACATCATGCGAAATGCCAGGCTGGATGAAGCACAAGCTGGAATCAAGATTGTCTGGAGAAATATCAATAACCTCAGATATGCAGATGACATCACCCTAATGGGAGAAAGTAAAGAGGAACTAAAGAACCTCTTGAAGAAGGTGAAAGAGGAGAGTAAAAAGCTACCTTAAAATTTAACATTAAAAAAACCAAGATCATGGCATCTGGTCCCATCACTTCATGGCAAATAGATGAGGAAAAAATGGAAACAATGACAGACTTTATTTTCTTGGGCTCCAAATCACTGCAGATGGTGACTACAGCCATGAAATTAAAACCTGCTTGCTCCTTGGCAGAAAAGCTATGACCAACCTAGACAGCATATTAAAAAGCAGAGACATCACTTTCCTGACAAAAATCAGTCTAGTCAAAGCTATGGTTTTTCCAGTAGTCATGTACAGATGTGAGAGTTGGAACATAAAGCAGGGTGAGTTGATGCTTTTGAATCTCTAAGAATTGATGCTTTTGAACTCTGGTGCTGGAGAAGATTCTTGAGAGTCCCTTGGACAGCAAGGAAATCAAACCAGTCAGTCCTAAAAGAAATCAATCCTGAATATTCATTGAAAGGACTGATGCTAAAGCTGAAGTTCCAATACTTTGGCCACCTGATGTGAAGAGCCAACTCTTTGGAAAAGACCCTGATGCTGGGAAAGATTGAGGGCAAGAGGAGGGATGACAGAGAATGAGATGGTTGGATAGCATCATCGACTCAATGGACATGAGTTTGAGCAAACTCCAGAAGTTGGTGAAAGACAGGGAAGCCTGGTATGCTGCAGCCCATGAGGTCACAATGAGTCAGACATGACTGAGTGACTAAAAAACAATAGCAACAACAAAATAAACTCAGCTCTTCCCTGCCCTGTGGTTTCATTGGTGTGGTTGCTTAGACTGGAATATTCTTCCCCTTCCCTTTTTTTTTAACTTTTAACTTTATATTGGAGTACAGTTGATTTCCAATGTTATGAGAGTTTCAGGTGTTCAGCAAAGTGATTCAGTTATACATATATATGTAGCCATTCTTTTTCAGATTTTTCCTCCTTTAGGCTGTTACATAATATTTAACAGAGTTCCCTGTCCTGTACAGTAGGTTCTTATTGGTCATCCATATTCTTCCCCTTCCCCTTGAATGACTAATTTCTACTTCTTCAGGGTTCAGCTTAAACCCCTAAGTTATATATCCCTCCAGTATTTGTCTATTCAGGCTGCTATAACAGAATACCACAGACTGGGTGGCCTATTAACATCAGAAATATATTTCTCCCAGGTCTGGAGACCAGGAAGTCCAAGATTAAGCTTGCAGATTTTGCATCTGGTGAAGACCCTCCTCCTGGTGCATAGATGGCCATTTCCTCACAATGTCCAAAACGGCAGAAGGGGTGAGGGAACTCTCTGGGGGTCTCTTTTAAAAGGGCACTAATCCCATTCATGAGGGACCCACCCTCACCATGTAAGCTCCTGCCAAAGGCCCTACCTCCAAGTACATCACATTGGGGCTTAGGTTTCAACATGTGAATTTGGGGGTAGACCCAAACATTCAGTCTATATCATTCCCCCCAACCATTCTTCTCTACCATAACAGTTTGTACTTCTGCATACTACTTCCTCTCGCTTTATAACTTATAAACTTATGTGCCTATTTTGGTTGTGTCTTTTTATCTCTACTAAATCACAGTTCCATAAATACTGGGGGTACTTTTTGTGTTGTTCACAAGTTTCTATTAGGTTAGCCAAAGAGTTCACTTGGGTTTTTCTTACCATCTTACAGAAAAGCCCAAACTTTTGGCCAACCCAATATTTTCTTGGAATCTGGAACTGAGAATCAGAGATGGTGTCAGTCTCTATTCATTGCCTGCATTCAAGACAAATCCTCCAGAAGCTGTGGGAATGAATCTCTTACCAGAGAACAGAAAACAAGAGAAGAAACTCCTACCAGAAAAGTGATATAGACCCAGCGGTGGAGAGACAGGGAGAGACACAGGCTCAGAGAAAGGCAGATACACCCCTGCCTTCTCTGGTTTTGGTTTTGTTAGTTTTTTTTCTTTCCTTATGAGATCTCAAAATCCTCACACCAGTCCTGTTTTAGCTTGGGCTAAGCTGAGTACATTTCTATGACTTGAAACCAAGAAGGGCTGTTTAGAGATGGAGACAGAACAACTGGAAGAAAGTTTTCCTTTAAGCAAAAAAAATACACATCTTGAATCACTTGTTGCAATGGACTCAGTGACAAATTTCAGGAACAGGGGCATGAACGCTCCACAGCCCATGGAGTGCCTGTTACCTGTTCCCATTTTGGGATGGCACTTCTCTGATCTACAGTCTCTCCAACTGTCTTTGTGCTGGAGTGTAGCCATGGGCTCAGGAAGGCCAAGCCTCTGACCACCAGGACACCGGTCAACTGGAAGTAGAGTCAGATGTGAGCCCTGGAGTTCTCTCTCTTGGCAGCTGCAGCAGCCCTTCAGGGCAATGATACATTCGTGTTTCTTCTTTCAAAGGATGGGGCTGGGCTAATGCAACACATCCTTCCTGAAAATGATGCTTGTCTAGGTTTCTGTGCTTTAGGGTATGTGATTTCTGAAGGGTAAATATGGCCTTAAAGGGGGGAAATTGTTCTGCTTAACTATGCAGAGAATTCCCAGTGGTTCCTTTAATTTGGTTTTCTCCAATAGGGCACATTTGCATTTACTGACTTGTGGCTTTTTAGAATAGCAAATGCATCTCTCTCTTCTCTGTGTTTCATTAAATGACTAGGCGGTCTCTAAGCTACACTAACATTAGCCAGTACTCCTGAGATTCAGAGGCTTGTCCATCTAGCTGGGTGGTTTCTTTTCCTCCACCCTTCCTCCCCCATTATTTTTCATTTTATATCCTTCTGGTCATTGGGCCTCAGAAATGAGGGCGTGTGTGTTTTTCTGTGGGCTTCCCAAATGGCGCTAGTGGTAAAGAACCTGCCTGCCAATGCAGCAGACATAAGAGACACGGGCTTAATCCCTGGATCGGGAAGATCCCCTGGAGGAGGGCATGGCAACCTACTTCAGTATTCTTGCCTGGAGAATCCCCATAGGGAGAGGAGCCTGGCAGGCTACAGTCTATAGGGGTGCACAGAGTTGGACATGACTGAAGTGACTTAGCACACACGTACACACGTGTGTAGGTGTGTACAACATACAAATGTAATGGGATAGGGAGATAAGAGGACAAAGAGTGTATGCAATCTTGCTTAGGATAAAAAAAGACTGCTTTGGTCCACAGCTGAAGTTAGTAAAGGCATAGATTTTTTTTTTATTGTTTTACAATTTAGTGTTTTATTAGGCTGTCACTGCATGGCACTTAATATTTGGTGTTAGTGATGTGTGTTACCAAGTGGATCCCCCTCTTATCCAACAGTGGGGAGGGGCAATTCTGAGCAGAAGGTCTGTGACTCCTGTGGTCACATGGCCCCTGGACTCCAGCCTGAGCCTGGGGGAGCAGCAGGGACGGAGACCAGCCCAGCTGGCAACTCACATTCCAGAGTGACACAGCTGAATGATCAAAGGGAGAATTCTCCATACTCTAGCAGAGAAGCCAAGACATCGGGGCTGATCTAACACACCCTCTGTGGTTGGATGTTTTCTTTGCTCCAGTGTTTTGCAACTACGATTAAGGCAGATCAGGAATCACTCGCTGGAATGAATTACAAGTAGAGAGCAAAAGGTTTCCCACAAGAAACTCTGAAAATTAGACAGGATTCCCCAAAAGACAAGAAGGCTACAAAACAATTCCATGATGCACTGGAATTACCAACATGCAAGATAATAATTTTCAATCAAATCAGTTTGCATCCACATTGTCCTTTGGATTCATTTAAGTAAGTTTCTTAGGGTTGGATGATCTAAATCCGTGCCTGTGGACAGCATCTTTTGCCTTTTTAGTAATAGTCTTTTAAAAATGAATTTGTTCTCCTCTACATGTTTATGAGCTCTTTGGGTAGGGAAAAAGGCACTTCCCAGACTTTAAGCTTTGTAATGGAAGCAATTTTGTAAAATACAGCTTTATATATCTGAGAAGAAAAAGAGCCTAGCTCAGGAGTCAAATATTCTGGTTTTGAGACATTATTTTCCCACTGCACTTGGGCAAATTGCAACATTTCCAAGCCTTCCTCCTCTGAAAATAACACCTCCTTCACCTGGATGTTAGAAGGATTTGATGAGATATGGTATGTGAAAGTATTTTGTAAACTGTGAACCATGAAGAAATTTATTATTTCTCCTCTAGGCTACTAGCTGTAGTTTTCAGCAGTGGTTGGTCAAAACAGTGAAAATTCTTTTTCCACTTGCACAGTATTTTATAGGCACATGATATTCAATATTTATGTGCTCAGAGCTGTAGCTGCTCTGCTGACTTCTCTGGATTCATCTTGAAGCCAGGACCCATCAACTTGTTCTAGGATGTGTTAGGAGCATGTGTTAGGATTAGAACCTTCTAGGTTATGTATGCTGTGGGAGTAACTTCTGTTTCTGGAACTATCAAGTGGCATTCAAATTATTTCATCTCTTTCACCTATATGAATCTCCTCTGATCACCTTCAAATTTCCTCTGGCATGCTTAGATGGAAGGTGTAGTTCAGGAGCATAGCATCTGTGATATTTCTTATAGATCTGAACTCTAACACGACAAGAAGTTGTCTCAGGGAGTCTGCCCCATAGGGGCTTCTATAATGTGCTGACTTAAAACTCATCCAGCACTTAGTGCAACATTTATGACGTAAATGTTTGGTGCAGGGTTAGGTCCTGTGGAACGTAGAACATGTGCAATTACACTCTTCCAAGGTAAGAAGCAACCCCAAATATATGTAAATATTCACATGACATGAACTGAAGATTATTTATAAAAAGAACCTGTGGGAATTTCCTGATGGTCTAGTGGTTAAGTACTCTGTGCTCCCAATGCAGGGGGCATGGATTTGATCCCTGGTCAGGAAATTAACATCATGCATGCCACACAGCAAAAAAAAAAAAGAATCTTGCATTTTTGCTGGCAATGTGCCCTGTGTGGTTTGGAAGGTGGCACAGTGGTGATGCTAGAACTTTTCAGGTGGTGCTCATGGTAAGGGATCCACCTGCCAATGCAGGAGACATAAGAGATGTGGGCTTGATCCCTGGGTCAGGATGATCCCCTGGAGGAGGGCATGGCAACTCACTCCAGTATTCTTGCCTGAAGAATCCCATGGAACCTGGCAGGCTACTGTCCATAGAGTTGGTCGCAAAGAGTTGGACACAACTGAAGTGACTTACTATACACAGCACACAGACATTCCAGGGCCACATTATCACAAAAACACAAAACCAGCCCAGGGTCCAGAAAGGCTGCTCTGGTGGGCATTGCTCCCTTATTTGCCAGAAAGCAGTTTGGCCCAAACATTTCTTTTCCTTAACTGCGAGAAGCTTAAGGCAGAGTAAATGGCTGAAGATAAACCCTTATATCCAGCCCACTCTCAGGACCAGGCCTGTTGTCAGGAGGGCTCTATGGCCAGCTTGTTGAGGAAGTTACCTACTGGCACATGAAACAAGATGGGGAGAGTGAGGATCTTGGCTGGTGGCTTTGAGGGGGTACCTGAGCAGTTGTTATCTTGATAATTTCTGCTTCATAAAAGGATGTTAATTTTGTCAGTTTTTCTTGTCATTGACTGCATAATATTTACCCTTGGAAGTGACGTTACCACATGGAGCAGCTCTTTTCCAACTTAAAATGGGAGGAAGTTGATGTCATCAGTGAGGTTGATATAAGCTCCAAACAACAGTGGATACGGATTGGTGGACAGACTAATGTCTTCTAAACGAGGCTTGACCAAGCCTACCCCATGACCACCTGCTATTGGACGTATCTTCCACGAGCTGTTTATGTTCACAATCAATGGGAGCCAATCAAGTAAGCATCACACAGCCAGGAACAGACATGACTGATCAAACACGGATCCAATGGTAACTGTCCTCCTATTTTCACCTTCATGGTGATGCTTTCAGAGATTCATTAAAATGTATTGTTTTGATTGTTGAAATTTAAGAAGCATTACTTCTTTCACCGTTTCAAGGCTTCCCAGAGCTTAAAGAATTTTGAATATCTAATTGCTAAAGTGTCACAATGTAAAAACAGACCCGGAAGATTTTCTTGGCAGTAAGACCTGTCTGTGAGCGTTTAAGCCCCTGTGGAGGTATGGTCAGCAGTGGCCTGACACGGGGACACTGGCACGTGGTCATTTTGGAGGTCACCTTTAGTCCTACCAGACAGTCTATAGGCTTCAGGACTGGGCCACCTCAGGCCAAACGACTAACAGGGAGGGAGCAGAGCCTTACCCATCAGCAGACAACTGGACTAAAGATTTACTGAGCATGGCCCTGCCCACCAGAGCAAGACACAGTTTTCCCCACAGCTGGTCCCTCCCATCAGGAAGCTTGCACAAGCCTCTTACCAGAGGGCAGACAGAAGCAGCAAGAATTACAACCCCACAGCCTCCAGAATGAAAACCACAATCACAGAAGCTAACCAAAATGATCACAGGAATCACAGCCTTGTGTAATTCAATGAGGCTATGAGCCATGCCATACAGGGCCACTCAAGATGGATGGGTCATGATGGAGAGTTCTGACAAAACACAGTCCACTGGAGTAGGAACAGCAATCCACTTCAGTATTCTGGCCTTGTGAATCCCATGAATGGTATGAAAAGGCAAAAATATACGACACTGGAAGATGAGCCCCCCCAGGTCAGTAGGTGTCCAATATGCTACTGGGCAAGAGCAGAGAAAGCTCCAGAAAGAATGAAGTGGCTGGGCCAAAGCGGAAATGACAGGTGTGGATGTGTCTGGTGGTGAAAATAAAGTCTGATGCCATAAAGAACAATATTGCATAGGAATCTGGAATGTTAGGTCCATGAATCAAGGTAAACTGGAAGTGGTCAAAGAGGAGTTGGCAAGAGGGAACATCAACATATTAGGAATCACTGAACTAAAATGGATGGGAAGGGGTGAATTTAATCTAGATGACCATTATATCTACTACTGTGGGCAAGAATCCCTTAGGAGAAATGGAGTAGCCCTCATAGTCAACAAAAAAGTTCAAAATGCAATATTTGGGTACAGTCTCAAAAATGACAGAATGATTTTGGTTCATTTCCCAGGCAAACCATTCAACATCACAATAATCCAAGTCTGTGCCCCAACCACTGATGCCAAAGAAGCTGAAGTCAAATGGTTCTGTGAAGGCCTGCAAGACCTTCTAGAACTAACACCAACAAAAGATGTCCTTTTCTTCAAAGTGGATTGGAATGCAAAAATGGAAAGTCAAGAGATACCTGGAGTAACAAGCAAGTCTGGTCTTGGAGTACAAATGAAATGGGGCAAAGGCTAACAGCTTTGCCAAGAGAATGTCCTAGTCATAGAAAACACCCTCTTCCAACAATAGAAGAGATGATTCTACATATGGCCATCACCATATGGTCAATACCAAAATCAGATTGATTATATTCTTTGCAGCTGTGGATGGAGAAGCTCTATACAGTCAGCCAAAACAAGACCAGGAGCTGACTGTGGCTCAGATCATGAGCTCCTAATTGCAAAATTCAGGCTTAAATTGAAGAAAGTATGGAAAACCACTAGACTAGTCAAGTATCACCTAAATTAAATCCCTTATGATTATACAGTGGAAGTGACAAATAGATTCAGGAGATTAGATCTAACAGAGTGCTTGAAGAACTATGGATGGAGGTTCATGACATTGTACAGGAGGCAGTGATCAAAACCATCCCCAAGAAAAAGAAATGCAAAAAGGCAAAGTTGTTGTCTGAGGAGGCCTTACAAATAGCTGAGAAAAGAAGAGAAGTGAAAGGCAAAGGAGAAAGGGAAAAATACACCCAACTGAATGCAGCGTTTCAGAGAATAGCAAGGAGAGATTAAGAAAGCCTTCTTAAGTGAACCAGAGATCAAATTGCCAACATTCATTGGATCATAGAAAAAGCAAGGGAATTTCAGAAAAACGTGGCTCCCACTCTCAGCCAGGCTGATGCCTCAGGCCTGGGGCTGTAACATAAATAACACACCTGCCCTTGAGTGCTTCCCAGGGAATATAAGCGGACCCACCAGCCCACTGTGAACTGTAGGCTGCTGCTTCCTGGGATTTCCTGGGTCAAACATCAGGGAAGGTCCCAATATATTAATATATCTTGGGGCCTAACATAGGATTGTCATTTTTTCAATCTGGCCAAGTTAACCTTACATACAAATGTGAATCCACAATTAGCATCATTTCATGAAGAAAAGGCATTTTGAAGGAAAAAAACAGGAAGGAAATAATCACAGAATATAGGACAATCTTATAAAATGAAAAACTTAAATTTTTAGGAACTCACCAGATTGAGATTGTTTTTTTTAATCATTTGACTCTGATTATAAAAAGGTGGGGGTGGTGGATATTGGGATTAAAGATCTGGCTCAAGTCCTGACCCACTCACCCCCATTCAACCATGGCTCAAGGCAAGCAGCTGCTGCTGCTAAGTCGCTTCAGTTGTGTCCGACTCTGTGCGACCCCATAGATGGTAGCCCACCAGGCTCCCCTGTCCCTGGGATTCTCCAGGCAAGAAGACTGGAGTGGGGTGCCATTGCCTTCTCCATGAGGCAAGCTACTTCTTGTCTTTCAGCCTTGGCTTTCTCAGTCATAGAATTGGGATGGTAAAGCTCACTTTTCAGGACCATCGTGAGGTTTGAGTGAGAGTCCACAAGCGAGAGGGCTAAAGGGCATTGTGAATTGTCAGGAGGCAGGCAGAAGTCAACCACACACAGACTCTGGAGCCTGCAGGTGATTCAACCAAAGAGGCAATCCAGAGCTGCGTAGGTAACTTCCCCTTCATATAGGACTGAGATGATGTAAGTGATGCTTCAATTCTGGCCGCTATGGTATGGTTGCTCATCAGAAATTCTACTCCGAGGGGCTAAGTATTCTTTCATTGTCAACAGGGCTGTGGCTGAAAAGGTGCTGGAGTGTTGGGGGATCTGGGGTCTCTTTTGGCGACAGTATTGGAGGTACAAGGTGGGAGTGAGTCAGCCTCTGTCTGTCCTGTTTGGGGTTTGTGTTCCTTTCCTCTCCAGTGCTTTGCCCTAGGCTTTCTGACCAGTAAGGACTCTCAATGCTGTGCTCCGCAACCTTCCTCCTGCTCATTAGAACCACTATTCCAGAGAATTCCTGCAAAAGCATCCTACAGACTGAAGTCCCAGTTACTTCAGAGGGTTCATAAGCAATCACTCATCACACGGTCATGCAGTTCAAGCTAAGTCCGAGCCCAGCCACTTCAGAAGTGGCTTCAGGAGATTCCCAGCATAGCTGCATGTGCTGGTATTGCTGTCATTTCTCAAGGGCCATTAAAAAAAAATATATATATATATATATTTTTACTTATTTATTTGGCTGTGCTGGGTCTTCCTTGCGACATGCAGAATCTTTTTTTTTAGTTGCGGCATGTGGGATCTAGTTCCCTGACCAGGGATTGAACCCAGGCCCCTTGCTTTGGGAGGGCAGAGTCTCAGCCAAAGGACCATCAGGGAAGTCCTTGGAGGATTCTTCTTAGAAATCAGAGGCCACTTTCAGAGGCTGACCCCTAGAGCCTCATTTTCCGTTCGCAGGGCCCAACCAAGTGTACCTGCGGCGAGGTTCAAGGTCCACTTGGCTGAGCCTCCCGGGCAATAGGCCGGGAGGGGAGGCCAACAGCACCCCCTGCAGGCAGGGCTGGACCCTCCTTGGTTCCTGTCAGCGACCTGGTCCTGCCCTCTGACCTCTCTTTTCACTTCCTGTGCTTCCAGTCCGCCTTTCCTGCCTGTGAGCTCCCGCTTCCACCTCCTGAATTTCCACATCCTACACGGAACCGGACTCTGGGCTCTATCTGCTCCTGGGCTTCCGTCATCACCCAGACACCCCGCACCAACCTCGCAGGAGCCCCCCACCACGCTGGCTGCGTCTCTGCCCCTCCTCCGGGGGAGCGCGGGTATTTGATCAAGTGATGCTCTTTAGGATCATCTGGACAGGAAGGGGACCCGGAACCCAGAGGGGAGCCTCGGAGCCTAAGGGGATGGTAGGGACCAGGGTTCTTCAAGCCCAGGATGCCAACTGGAAACCGTCCCACCCCGCCCCCCCGCCCCCGCTCCTCACAGGGGCTCCCACCTCCCTTCCCTCAGCTGATGCAATCACCTCCCCGTGGCGGTGCCCCAGGAACACTGAGAGCCTTGGCAAGCCCTGGCTCCATCCCTCCTCCTGCTCATTCACCTGCCCTTCTCTCAACACCTCTCTGACCCCAGCCTTTCTCTCCCCCTCTGCCACCCCCGTCTCAGACACTTTATCAAGCAAAGCTGATCACACAGCTCATAAGAGCTGCGGGCACCCCAGGGAAGATGGGGGGCCTTGAGGGGTCTTCACATCACCCCTCCAGCCTGGACCGCGACAGGTTTTAGGTTGCCTGGCAGACTAACCCCCACGCGCAGCCCTGCTAATCTCCTCCTCATTAAGGGGATGTCTGGCAGCATCCCCCCGCTCCCCAATATTTAAAGTTCAGTAAGCATCCCACCCCCCACCCCCCACGCCGCGAGCTCATGCCGGGGGAGCCCTCCAAGTGCACGGAGCCCTCTCTCAGCTCATGTGGCTCAGGACGTGGAACCCAGTCATCTAGTCCTCGGGTGAGAGCCAAACAAGATGGGGCCTGGACTGGAGGGCAACCGAGCAGCTTGTACCATTAGAAAAAAGGCGGCCGGCGCAGAGTTGTCTTCAGGAAACTGCGCCCCTGACACCAAAGCGCAGAGCCAACACTGTGGCCTTGAAGGCAGCCACCACTCCAGCCCTGCCTCTAATGAGCGGGGTGTGATCTTTGGTCGGTTAATTGAGCCTCTCAGAATTTCAGCCTCTTCTGCAAAAATGGGGGGTGGTAATTCCCTGTGTCCCTGTAGACCACAGAGAGATCTCGCAGGCATCGCTCCCAGCGCAGTCTGACAGGCAGGCTTTTGTTTGCTGGGAACCGGAAGAGCAAAAACTGGGGTGTCACCGCCACCTGCTGGCGGATCTGGGTGTTGCAACTAAAAGGCTCCAGAAGGAACACAGTGTATAAAGGCTTGCTTTGACTTGCTACAATATGATGCATAAATATGGATAGAAACTGGGGAAGATTGTACTAAGAGGTGGATGGGAAGGCATTCTATTCAGAGAAAATCTCAGGTGAGGAGGCATGGCAAAGATTTAAGAGATCTAGTGTTTCTCAGTCTGCCGTGAACTCTGCACCAATAGGCAGTGGACAGGGATACTGTTGAACTCCAGGGTGCGGCTGTTCACCGTTACCCCTCCATCTAGGCTTTAGAAAATCCATGGCTTCTCTGATCCTATACCCATGTCCCTGGTGAACGTGCTTTTCTCTGGCTGTCTGAAGCGAATGGTGTAGGAATTCTAGCATTGCTGGGCAAGACCTTCCGAAGAGGATGTCCTCAAGGTCTGTGGATTCTGCAGGGACTGGTCTGGTATATAGAAGTCTCCAGTCCTGACTGCTGAGGAACTGCATTCACCCAGCTCCAACTTTCTTTCACTGGATGCTCTCAATGGGGACCCCCAAGGGGTCAGTGGGAAAATCTTGGGTTGCACACAGTGGATATCACCCATTGCTTCAGGAAGGGAAATGTGAAAGCATGCTGCTTGAAGCTTAAGCTTAAGCTTGAAGCATGAAGCTTATTCAGCCAATGGGAAGTGACTGATATCAGCTATGGGGTACATCTGAGGTCTGTAGCATCCTCTGCGTGAGCAAGAGCATGTGCTCCATGCCCTTCAGCTCTACTCTCTGCTTTTCAAGGGCTTCTGTTTCCTGGATGGCATCCTATTCCTTTACTGATTTCTGTGCCAGCCAGTGAGCTGAGACCATGATACTCTGTGACCTAAAACAGTTTTCACTATGTAATGCTAACTAGTTTACAATCAGAATTGAACCTACAACCTTGGACCCATCATCTCTGTATTCTAAAAACCGAGACCACTAGCTTAGAGGAAATTGCTAAATAAACCACCCATGGGTATACATGGATCAAACTCGGGTCTCCTGCAGTGCAGGCTCCTTACCATCTGAGCTACTGGGGAAGCCCCATGAGTGTACACACACACACACACACACACACACACACACACACACACACACCTGCATGTGTGTACATACAATGAGAAGCCACAGAGAAATGGACTGAGATAAATAACGTAGCCTTGTCACAACTTGAGCAGAGCTAGCATCTCCCGGGCACAGCAGAGAATCAGGAAAAGCCAGAAGGATTTGGCAACATCCTTGTTCCTCTGACAAATTCCAGCCCCTTTTTCTTATCTTCTTTCCCCCAGAAAGACAGTCCTGCTGACTCTGCAAATGAAGCCAAAAGGGCTTCTGAGGAGATGCATTTCAGACCTTTAAGTGATGCCCTCTTGGTGAGCTGAAGCTGGGGATGCATGGCTGCCAGCTGTCCCCGCTTTCATGAAATCCAGACTGAGCCCGGGTTATCAAAGCCATGTGAAGCCAATCCTCAGCTAATATGACATGACCTGGCCTAAGTCCTGGCAAATATACTTTGGGCCTTGATGGGTCATTGTCAGAAGGTCTTGGTAAGCTGGAGACCTTGCTGACCTTGGCTGCTGTTTGGTCTAAAAGAGCCAAGAACCTCAAGTTTATGATGTTTTTCTTATTGTGATAAAATATACATAATACAAAAGTTCTTCCCAAGGGGCTCAGGGGTTAAGAATCTGCCTTGCAATGCAAGGGACATGGGTTCAATCCCTGGTCCAGGAAGATCCCACATGCTGCGTAGCGACTAAGACCGTGCACCACAACCACCGAGCCCGCAAGCTGCAACTAGTGAAACCTACAAGTTGAGAGCCTGTGCGTGTGTGCGTTCTTAGTCGCTCAGTCCTGTCCAACTCTTTGCAACCCCATGGACTGCAGCCCGCCAGGCTCCTCTGTCCGTGGGGATTCTCCAGGCAAGAATACCAGACTGTGTTGCCATGCCCTTCTCCAGGGGATCTTTCCAACCCAGGGATCGAACCCAGGTCTCTCGCACTATGGGCAGATTCTTTACCATCTGAGCCACCAGGGAAGCCCAAGAATACTAGGATGGGTAGCCTATCCCTTCTCCAGCAGATCTTCCCAACCCGGGAATTGAACTGGGGTCTCCTGCATTGCAGGCAGATTCTTTATCAGCTGAGCTATCAGGAAGCCCGCTTAGAGCCTGTACTCCACAACAAAAGGAACCACGCAATGAGAAGCTGGCATCGCAAGCAAGAGTAGCCTCCACTCACCACACTTAGAGAAAGGCTTTGCACAGCAACAAATACCCACCACAACCAATAAATAAATAAATCTTTAGAAACTGTTAGCATTTTAACCATTTTCAAGCGTACAATTTAGTGGCATTAAGTACATTCACAGTGTTGTGCGAACATCACAGCTATTTCTGGAACTATTGCATCTTCCCCAAAAGAAACTCTACCCATTAAATGATAACTCCTGTCCCCTTATCTCCCAGCCCCTAGTAACTACCATTCTACTTCCTGTGTTTGTGAATTTGCTTCTTCTAGGTAAAAGTGGAATCACACAATATTTGTCCTTTGTGTCTGGCTTATTTCACTTAAAATGATGTTTTCAAGGTTCATTTATATTGTAGCATCTACCAGAATTTCATTACTTCCTAAGGCTGAATAATATTCCATTGCAAGCATATACTGCACTCTGTTTATCCTTTCTTCTGTTGGACATTTGTTTTTTTCCCACTTTTTGGCTATTGTGATTAATGCTTCTATGAACACTGGTGCACAAATATCTGTTTAAGTCGCTACTTTCAGCTCTTTGGGGAATATACTGAATTTTTGGGTCAAAAGGTATGTGCTAAGTTGCTTCAGTCATGTCTGACCCTATAGACTGTATCTCACCAGGCTTTTCTAGAATTCTCCAGGCAAGAGTACTAGAGTGGGTTGCCATTTCCTTCTCCAGGGCATCTTCCTGACCCAGGGATTGAAACTGCGTCTCTTACATCTCCTGCACTGGCAGGCGGGTTCTTTACCACTAGCACCACCTAGGTCACAAGGGAAGTCTATGTTAAACTTTCTGAGGAACTGCTATGCTGTTTTACACAATGACTGCACCATCTTATGTTCTTGCAAGTGCTGGACAAGGGTTTCAATTTCTCCACATCCTCACCAACACTTTATTTTCCCTTTAAAAAATATATATATAATGGCCATCTTGACAGGTGTGAGATATGTGGGCTTTTATCCTACTTTGCATCTCTCTCCTGTCTCAAGTTTAAAGAGAGCCTTGAGCAATGCAGAGGGTTTGAGCCTGGTGACACCCTGGAGAGCATCCCGAGGGGACAATCTTCTTCTAAGGGCAGAATTTCTCAACTGAGGCATTATTGACATTTTTGACCAGATACTTCTCTCTTGTCCTGTGCACTGCAGATGTTTAGGCATCATCATTGGTCTCGACCCACCAGGTGCCAGTAGGCCCCCCTTTCCAAGCTGGGACAATGAAAAATGTCTCCAGAACAGCCCCTAGTTGAGAACCACTGCCCTGTATCAGGACCTGGCACATCAGAAGAGGTAGGGGCTTCCCTAGTTGCCAGGAGCTAAGCATGCTGAGTTCCAGTTCCAATTCTCTCATTCTCTCAGTTTACATTTGTGTCTTTCCTCCGAATAAAAGTATAATTCAAACCGAGCTAATTGGTTGCTATGTTCCAAAAAATGTGAATGTTTTTGACATACCACTAGGGGGCCCTGTTGATCAAGGAGAAACTCAAGATGGCCACCAGGGTTGAGGGATGGAGTGGGTGGTGGGGTGATGGTAAGGGGGCTTAGAGAGGGGGATTTTACTGAGCAGCTGGTTCACATACCTCAAAGTCTCTGGTTTGCCGGTTGCACCCTACTGCACCCCTAGTGGGAAGGATGCTTGCCTTCTTGTCCATACACCCCTTTCATGTTACAGATCATTTTTCATTGCCATCACATCTCTCCAAGGCTGATCTTGAAGACCTCCATCAAATTGCACCAACTGGAAGAAAGATGCTCAATCTAAAATACCTCCAAAGAATTCACCTCACCCAGCCTCCTGATTCCTAGATACCCTGACATGACTGTCCTGGCTTCTGAAAAATGGCAGCATGTACAGGCTGCCTTCTCATTCTTTCTTAGAGCTAGGGTTCTAGGTGCAATTCAGCTTGTGCCAGTGAGCTGGACTGGCATGAAGAGTGGAGAAGCAGGCAGAGCTGTGAGGTCATGGTGTGGCATCACCAGCAATACCAGCTTTCTGACCTGGGAATCACAGAGTAATTTGAACTTGAAACCAATAGTTTAAAGGTGGTCCCTTATTCTGCCTGCCCAGTGATATCAGGAATGCCTAATTCTTATATTCCATCCATTTCAGCAGGAGAGGTTCTGTTTCCTGCTTGACACATGTATGCTCACTCACATACACATATGTATTTCTGGCTGTCTTCCCACTCCCCGTGATTTATCTTTGGGAAGTATTCATCTGTTATCTGCTGAGGAATACAGTGTGCCAAGGGCTATCAGAAGTTGATGTCCAAAGGCAACTTCTTTTGAACTCATATTAAGAAAATAGACTCTGGGACTTGCCTGGTGGTCCCGTGGTTAAGAATCTGCTTACCAGTGCAGGGGACATGGGTTCGATCCCTGCTGTGGGAAGATTCCATATGCTGTGGAGCAACTAATCCCACAAGCCGCAGCTGCTGAGCCCAGGCACCCTGGAGTCTGTGCTCCATAACAAGAGAAGCCATCACAATGAGAAGTTCATGCAACGCGACTAAAGAGTAGCCCCTGTTCGCTGCAACTAGAGAAAGCCTGAATGCAGCAGCAAAGACCCAGCACAACCAAAAATAAATAAACATTTTTTAAAAGCAGAACAAGGGAAAATAGACTCTGGAACTCAGGGATCAGCACCCCAGGACCATACAAAGTCAATAAAGGAACAGTTGCTAAGTTGAGTATAGTTGAACACCATGAAGGGTGCTTGGTAGTCAGAAGGGGTGGGATCAACGGACTTAACTTCATTCAAACGGGGCTTGAACTAGACTTTAAGAACAGGTCCACCCTAGGAAGTGAGGGGTAGGGGAGGTACAGTATGAAAAGAGACAGGCAGGGAGCGACAGACATAAGGGTAAAATCCTAGACTCGTGTCCTCACTTTGCCATCGCTTCTAGCTAGGCTGTAGATTTGATCTATTAGAGAACCGTTACCTTACTAGAAACACGTGAATATCTGGGAGCATTGTGTAGAGAATCAAATGAGATTAAAAAGGATATACAAAGGAACTTATTTGTGAAGCGGAAACAACCTCACAGACTTAGAAAACAAACTTAGGGTTACCCAAGGGGAAAGGTGGGAATAGATAATCAACAAGGACCTACTGTGTAGCACAGTAGGAACTCTACTCAATATTCTGTAATAATCTATATGGGAAATAGAATCTGAGAAAGGATAGATGTATCAGTTCAGTTCAGTCACTCAGTCGTGTCCAACTCTTTGTGACCCCATGAATCGCAGTACTCCAGGCCTCCCTGTCCATCACCAACTCCTGGAGTTCACTCAAACTCACGTCCATAGAGTCGGTGATGCCATCCAGCCATCTCATCCTCTGTCATCCCCTTCTCCTCCTGCCCCCAATCCCTCCCTGCATCAGAGTCTTTTCCAATGAGTCAACTCTTCACGTGAGGTGGCCAAAGTACGGACTGGAGTTTCAGCTTTAGCATCATTCCTTCCAAAGAACACCCAGGACTGATCTCCTTTAGAATGGACTATTTGGATCTCCTTGCAGGCCAAGGGACTCTCAAGAGTCTTCTCCAACACCACAGTTCAAAAGCATCAATTCTTCGGCACTCAGCTTTCTTCACAGTCCAACTCTCTTATCCATACATGACCACAGGAAAAACCATAGCCTTGACTAGACGGACCTTTGTTGGCAAAATAATATCTCTGCTTTTGAACATGCTATCTAGGTTGGTCATAACTTTCCTTCCAAGGAGTAAGCCTCTTTTAATTTCATGGCTGCAGTCACTATCTGCAGTGATTTTGGAGCCCCCAAAAATAAAGTCTGACACTGTTTCCACTGTTTTCCCATCTATTTCCCATGAAGTGATGAGACCAGATGCCATGATCTTAGTTTTCTGAATGTTGAGCTTTAAGCCAACTTTTTCACTCTCCTCTTTCACTTTCATCAAGAGGCTTTTGAGTTCCTCTTCACTTTCTGCCATAAGGGTGGTGTCATCTGCATATCTGAGGTTATTGATATTTCTCCCAGAAATCTTGATTCCAGCTTGTGTTTCTTCCAGCCCAGCGTTTCTCATGATGTACTCTGCATATAAGTTAAATAAGCAGGGTGACAATATACAGCCTTGACGTACTCCTTTTCCTATTTGGAACCAGTCTGTTGTTCCATGTCCAGTTCTAACTGTTGCTTCCTGACCTGCATATAGGTTTCTCAAGAGACAGGTCAGGTGGTCTGGTATTCCCATCTCTTGAAGAATTTTCCACAGTTTATTGTGATCCACACAGTCAAAGGCTTTGGCATAGTCAATAAAGCAGAAATAGATGTTTTTCTGGAACTCTCTTGCTTTTTTGATGACCCGGTGGATGTTGGCAATTTGATCTCTGGTTCCTAGGTATAGCTAAATCACTTTGCTGTACACCTGAAACCAGCACAACCAGCACAGTAAATCAACTGTGCTTCAATGTAAAATAAAATTTAAAAGAAACCTGTAAAATATGTTTAAAGATAGATCTCTATATTAAAATCTACGTGTCTCTGCCTCTGGATGTCAGAATATACTACACAAGTGCAGACTAGATCTTCTCTGTTAGACCCAGCACCTCACGTGCCTACCTGTCTCTGGCTCTGACCCTAGGAAGCTGACCTGAATGCACGGTGTCTGAGGGCTCCCTTGCCTGCCCCCCGGACCCCCACACTGGGTCTCACACCCGCGTTTAGCCAATGGGAGGCTTTTGAAGGAGACTGGAGGGCGGGAGCCAGGCTCTTTCTGGCTCCCTCCATCCCAACCACGCTCTGTTCCTCCATCAGAGGCCACAGCTTCCCGCCGTCTGTTGCAGTAACTGTTCAGGGTCTCCCACACTTTCCTTTGCTCCATTTGCTATTCTCCACCCACCCCATTGTACTTCGTCTCTTTAACGAACTTCCTTCAAGCACCAACTGGGAACATGCCATTCATTTCTGCCACCATTCTGGCAGATACAAAATATAAACCGCTACATTCAACTATTTCTCTCAACTAAGAACTTGTGATGGGTCCCTGTTGTTTAACAGGGTCAAGTCCAAATTCGTTTTAATAGCCTATGAAAAATGCAATTAAGAAAGTGAATCCATGTGACATGATTTACAGATTACAGGGCTGCTGCTCCTGACAACCACATACAGAAAGGGAGCCGTGAAGCCTGAGCTGGACGTGGGGCTCAGCGGGAGGGGCACAGAGGTGGTCTTCCATTGGTTTCATTTCAGTCCCCTGCTCCCAAGCTTCCAGAGAAACAATTCCAGAACATCCTTTCTGTCCTGTTTTCCTTCTTGTTTCCTTTCCTTCATTTTTGTGTGCTCTTTTCCCCCACTGGAAATCCACATGTAGACACAGGAGGGGAGGCGAGATCTTCCATGTGAAAGGTGGACACGCTGAGCAGCAAAAAAATGTCTCAGCCATTAAAGCCCCGTGGTTCATCAGGCAGCCAGCCTGCCAGACGAGGGAGGCAGCGGATGACTCACTGGGTAATAGGAGGCCAAGATGGGGAGACAGTTGGGCAGAGGGAGGGGTCACAGGGGGGCTGAGGGTCTCATCCAGACTCAGCGCCTGACTGAGTTCTGTTTACTCTGCCTCTTTCCTCCCAGGTGGAGGGTCAGAGATGAAGACTCCATTTCCGTGGTCTAATGGCCACACTTGCAAATATAGGCATGCCAAACCTATGCTGAGCTAAAGCGATTAAACAATTTTTTTGATATGTTGCATTTTCATTTTATTCAGTTAATGTATTTGTTGTTTTCCATTGAGAATAGCTCTTTGTCCCGTGAATTATATAGAAGTACCAACAGTGCTAGTGCAAATATAAAAGAAGTAACAATAACACTATTTCTTTATTATTATTTTTGGCCACATCACATGACATGCAGGATACAGAATCTTAGTTCCCTGACCAGGGATCGAACTTACACACCCTGTCATGGAAGCATGGAGTCTTAACCCTGGACCACCAGGTCAGTCCCTGAAGAAGTGAAGCAAAGCGAAAGTCGCTTAGTCTTGTCTAACTCTTGGCGACCCCAAGGACTACACAGTCCATGGAATTCTCCAGGCCAGAATACTGGAGTGGGTAGCCTTTCCCTTCTCCAGGGGATCTTCCCAACCCAGGGATTGAACCCAGGTCTTCCACACTGCAGGCGGATTCTCCCCAGGGAAGCCCCTAAAGTCCTTAAAGCGACGTTTAAAAGTATTGTTAGTAGTGGTTCCACAGAGAAAAGCACTAAGAAACTTAGTCTCTGAATGAGGATTACAGCATGAATATACCCTGTGTCATCCTGTCACATCTCACAAGCTTTCCCGAGCACCCGGCCCTCTTAGCCTCTAGAACTCTGAGGGAGGGCAAATGTTAACCACCGGCTCTGCCTCTGGCTCACCACAGGGGCTGTTTCTTGCCGGAGGTCTTTGCTGCATGGTTCATTTCATGGACCAGCTCTAATCTCACCCATTCCTGAAGCCTTGCCTTTGTCTCCAACAGCGTGGTAGGAACCCTCTATGTGGCAGTTACTCAAATGGGAAAATATGTGAACACTCCAGAGTTTGTGAACTCTCCCCAAGTTTGCCAAAAGACTGAAATCAGGTTTTACATTTAACCACTTCCCAGCATTTCACTGAGGAGCTGAACTAGAAAATAACGATCAGTTTAGAATTCAGGTTTACAATATTAGGTGAATACCAGCAACTGTTCTAAGAATTTTCTGAAGGACATAAACTGACAGGCAAATAGAGCTTCAGGCACAAAGATATTTACCAAAGCATTATTTCTACAAACAAAAACTTGGAAATATTCAAATTTGCTATAAGAAGAGAAAGGTTAAATCAATTATGCTACATCCCTAAAGTGAAATATTAAGCAGCCCTGTACATAATGTCATAAGAGTTGTTTTTTTTTTTTAACAATATGGGAACATATTTTAAAAAAGAAGCAAGATCTAATGTACAGCAAGAGTATATGGGTGTGTGAATTACATACAATTTTTATTTCCTCTTTATGCCTTCAAATATTTTGTCTTTTTATGCAATCAATCTACATTTCTCTGTCATCAAAAATATTACTTGAAAGAAAAAGTATTTTGATGACAATGACCAGTCAGACTCTCTTCTATCATCAGAGAGTGCTGAAGCTCGTTCGTGGGCTGCTGAGGAAGGGTGGGTATTCAGCAGATATGCACCTTTATGGCTGTACACATTATTGACTACTGGCTCCCATCCGACTGGGCAGTGCCCTGGCATTAGGATGGCTCCATATTTTGACTGTCATGGCAGAGAACTTGTATCACCAGAAACTTTGTTTCAAAATAGGCATCTTCCTGAGAATGTGTATGTAGCTTCAATGGAAAAGTCATAGATTTTAATGCTGGTCCTGATTCTTACTATCTGGGTGACCTTGGGCAGATTGTTTTAGTTTTCTGAGGCTTGTTTATAAAATGAGGATAAATACCTATCCCAGAACCTATGTGGCAGATTGTGAGACTAAATGAATGTGGGTAATGCCTCTGGCCCTAACTGGAGTTCACTGGCCTCATCTTTGTCCATACAAAGCATATCTGAGAACGTCACCTTGCTCATCAGCTAGTGTTGTCACAAGATCGCCAAGTACACCTTGGCCTAATATTGGACCACAAAGTTATCTGTAGTGCATGCATACACCTGGGCTTCCCAGGCGGTGATAGTGGTAAAGAACCTGCCAGCCAATACAGGAGACATAAGAGATGCTGGTTCGGTCCCTGGGTTGGGAAGATCCCCTGGAGGGAGAAAATGGCAACCCATTCCAGTATTCTTGCCTGGGAAATCCCCTGGACAGAGGAACCTGGCAGCCTGCAGTCTGTAGGGTTGCAAAGATTCAAAAATGACTGAAGTGACTAAGCATGCGCTCTCATTAAAAAAAAAATGTACTTACTTGGCTGTGCCAGGTCTTAGTGGCACATGGGATCTCTGTTGCAGCATGTGGGATCTAGTTTCCAGACCAGGGATTGAACCTGGGCCCCCTGCATTGAGAATGCGGAGTCTTAGACACCAGAGAAGTCCCTGAATGATAGCCTTTTAGATTTCCAAAAAGGTGGTGAATTTTCCCTAGAAATTGCTGGTTTCACTATCATTTTCCATGATTCTCCTCAGTTGAACCACTGTTGATGTGTGCTTGCTCAGTCACTTTAGTCATGTCCGACTCTTTGCAACCCCATGGACTGTAGCCCCCCAGGCTCCTCTGTCCATGGACTTTTCCAGGCGAGAATACTTGAGTGGGTAGTCATTTTCCTCTCCAGGAGATCTCCCTGACTCAGGGATCAAACCAGCATCTCTTATGTCTCCTGCATCGGCAGGCAGGTTCTTTACCACTAGAGCTACCTGGGAAGCCCCAGAATAGAGGCACAGTCATTCAAAACCGACTTGTGGACACAGAGGGGGAGGAAGGAGGACGAATTGAGAGAGAAGCATATGCATGCATGCGCGTGCTCAGTAGTGTCCGATTCTTTGCGACCTCGTGGCCAGGCTCCTCTGTCCATGGAAGTTTCTAGGCAAGAATACTGGAGTGGGTTGCCATTTCTCTCTCCAGGGGATCTTTCTGACCCAGAGATTGAACCCACGTTTCTTGTGTCTCCTGCATTGGCAGGTGGATTCTTTACCACTGGCACCAACTGGGAAGCCCACTCCTGACATGGGGACATTTTTTAGCTAACTTCACTCAGCTACAGAAACTTTTCACCAACAGTCATCACCAGCTTGTTGGCAGCACAGAGGAGTTGTTTCTGATTGGGCATGCACAGAACCTAAAATATCCATGAAAATGGAATTTTACCAGGATTTTCTGTCAAAGGGGAACCAAAGTTCCCTCCATTCTATTTTTCTTTTTTTTTGCCAGACACAGCTTTTCTGGCAGGGTTTTGACACTGCAGGAGGGAACATGTATATGAAATGTTGTGATAATTTAGTCCACTAAAACAGAGAAGCCCAATGCCCACAAATGATGTAGCTCAAATTTCCTAAGACCCTGAATTACAGACAGGACCAGTTGTTCAGTTATACTCTTTTTTTGCATGCAACAGCAGGTTGCTTATACAACCAACATACCTCATTTGTAGAAAAGAGATAGCAAACCTTTTTAAATGCCTTGTAGGTTGCATTCTTCCCCGCCCCCCGCCCCCATTGGAATGGGAATTTTAATGTTACCATATCACCTTGAATAGGACATGGGTTGAAGTTAGTTTCTGTAGTGGATCCAGGATGGCTGCCTAAGGTTGATTTCCCCCTAAGGGATAAACTTTTCTAGCCATGGGCCAAAGTAAATTTAATAGAGGGGAGTGCTGGGGAAGGTTGTCCTGGGTGGGCAGAGCTGCTGAGGATCAATAGGTACTTCTAAATTCTGAGAAAGCGAGTTGCCTTGCATTTTGTTCCAGTTCTGGAATCATGGAAAACTAAGGCTAGAAATGACATTGCATGAGTCACAGCCATGCATGGCGGTTGCATACTGGCTTTTAGGTTGTCAATGCATCATTTGATACTGGCCATGCATTGCCCTGACCTGGCCAAGCTGAGAAGAGAAGGAAGCATTCTGCAACTAACAGCCCCAGTGTGGAGATGTGGGGAGGATGGTCTCTGAGCACTGGATATGTCCATCCCAGAGCTGAACAAAAGATAGACATCTGGTACCTTCTTCACCCTAAGCCAAATCCCAGCTGGGACACTGGATCCCTAGCCTCCAAGAGACTATAGTTTGGGAACTGGGAAGAGACTTGTAGAAAGAGGAGTCATTTGAGATGGGTGAGAGCAGAAGAGCTGGTTAAAGAAGAGGAAGGTAGAAATCTAAACTCAGTGAGGAAACCTCACAGTGCATGGTACGATCGCTGAGACCCAATTCTGCCAACGTCTCTCTTAAGGAAGGCAGAAAATTTCATAATGCATTTCAGAAAAGTGTCAGCATTCTCATCAATAACAAGAAAAAATTATTTTTCTAATTTTAGACGACTGGCAATTATCAGATCCTGGGAGAAGTAAAAGGCAAGACGCCTGCCTGGGGAAGCAAGGCTTTTGTGGGTAGAAAAATTAAAAATGCAAGATGGCTTCTGCAAAGTGCCAAATAAATGATTTAGGCAGTAATTGCCTTGCAATTGAAAGAAAGGAAAATAATCAGGGCTCCCTGGACTACCCCCTCCCAACACCATATGACTAACTTCCTAGGGAGGAAAGAAATATTTGTTGAAGGCATGATGGACCTGTCAAAAATCCAAGAAATCAATTATATAAATTGTGAAGCATAAGTCACAATTCTATTTGCTCTCCATGTGTGTGAAATTTACCATTTTCCACTGAAAGAAAATAAGAACACACTACTGCTTCTGCCCAGAGAATCACACACGCCTCTTGCACAAGTCCCCTAATTTTAATCAAGCCATGTCTGTAGCTGTTTTGATGACTAGCGTTTGTCATTTGAGGCATATAGACAGACCATTGGTCATCAGGTCATCTTTATTTTGATAGGATCAGTGATATAGACTAGTATCTAATGAAGCAATGAAACAGAGATGGTCAGGAGGCAAAGTAGATGACCTGAAGTCATCAAAAAGTCTACAATGTTGGCAAATCACTTTGTCATAAATGTGCAGGACTGGCTCCTGGGTCTTGAAGGACTTAGGTGGGGAGAAGGGTTGGGAGGCTCTTCCAGGGAGGGCAAGATTGTGTTGAAAGATGTGGAGATGGGACTGAGTAGGCATCAGAGAACAGCTGTGGAAAGGGTGAGACTGAAGCAGATGTTTCTCTGTGGGGACTTGGGAAAAAATGATGTAGAGTGCTGGGTGACATGGGATATGAAACGGTAGTGACTATTTTGAGAAGACATGCTGTCCCGGTCTGAGTTCCCTCAAAAGCACACCCTGTGTATGGAATTGGGGACAAGCAGTTTATTCAGGAAGTGAGAACAAGAAATGTGGTGAGCAAGTGGGAGAGTGAGATGGGGTACTTCCCTGGCAGTCCAGTGGCTAAGACTTCATGCTCCCAAATGCAGGGGGCCTAGGTTCAATCCCTGGTCAGGGAACTAGATCCCACATGCTAAGACTAAGTGTTCCAGTGACATAAATAAAGATCCTGCATGCTGCAACTAACACCCGGCACAGCCAAATAAGTAACATATATTTAAATTAAAAAAGAGAAAGGAAGTGAGATAGGAGGATGGAAAGTCAGCAAAGCATGTGAATGAGGGTCGTCACTGTGCATAACCAGGGCGCAATCCTGCTGGGGTCTTCCCAGAAACTTGAGGAACACTCAAGTGATTTTTCCCTTGGAATTGATCCCCTTGGAATTGATCACGAGTCACAGAATGAACAATTTCCATTTTTAAAGATATCATCACTTTCCTTCATAGTTAACGGAAAATGAAGAAACACAATTTCATTCAAACTTTACAAGTATCTTTACATTTAGCCTGTGATGAAGGATGAGAAAGTTCAAGCTGCAGTTAGACTTCATGACCCAGTTAAGCTTCCAGACATGACTGAGCTACTTCACTTTCACTTTAAGCTTCCAGAAATAAAGCTGAGAATAAGCATGCATTTAGCAAACACAATTAAAGCCTTCCAGTGAAGTCTGACAATGAAGAGTGGCACAGTCGTGAGTAAGACTTCAGGATGGTCCCACACTGAGGCATGAGGAACCTGAGGTTTTGATCTATCCAGTTCTATCTTACTGGCTTGAAGTTTGCACCTGGGTCTTTAACTCCCTGCAATTATGGCCTCTCCGCAAGCAAGCTAAATGTACTCCTAGTATGAGGTCAGAGAAAGCCTTCAAAAGTGACAGCACTATTCACTATAGCCAAGACATGGAGACAATCTGAATGTCCATCGACAGATGAATGCATAAATAAGATGTGGTGTATACACAATGGAATAGAACTCAGCCATAAAAAAGAAAGAAATAATGCCATTTGCAGCAACATGGATTGACCTAGAGATTATCATACCAAGTGAAGTAAGTTAGAGAAAGAAAAATACCATGTGGTATCCCTTACATGTGGAATCTATAATATGACATGAACGAACATATCTATGAAACAGAAGCAAGACTCAGCAGACACAGAGAACACACTTGTGGTTGCCAAGGGGGCGGGGGTAGGAGAGGGATGGTTTGAGAGTCTGGGATCAGCAGATATAAACTATTATATACTTAATAGGTAATAAGGTCCTACTCTACAGCACATGGAACTAAATTCAATACCCTGTGATAAACCATAGTAGAAAATAATATGAAAAATAATGTATCTATAACTGAATCACTTGGTTGTACAGCAGAAATTAATAGAACATTGTAAATCAACTGTACTTCAGTTTAAAACAGAACAAAAAAATAAAAAAGCATAACAGGTGCTTGAGAAAGTTAGCCATCACCTTGCATGGAAACTTTCCATTGAGTTGCAGGTGACTCGAGCTGGGCAGGGGAGGGATGCATTGCCCTGCATTCATTAGCTCTGCCATGCATTCTTCTTGCCTTCAAGGAAAATTCTAAGAAAAGGATGTTGGTTCTCGCATCCCCAGCTGCCCCTTTCTCCTTCTTCCTGTGTTTTGTGCATTTCCCTTCCAACCTCATCTTCCAGAGCCCTTGTCTCTTTTTCAGGTAACTGGATGGGGGTGGGAGACCAAAGGCAGCTTTTGCCTTTTAGCAGATGACCAAAGAAGGAATTTTAAGTTATAAAATGTCAGCTGATTGAGAAATATGTTTGGGGAGAGACAGCAAACTACCCAGACCCTTGAAATAAAGTTACCTTCTGGGCTTCTGCCAAATGTCAGCTCACTCCCAGCCCCGGGGACTCTGATGTGTTGCTCATGAATGCATAGCATCACCTTATTTTCTGCAAGACTGCAACCCAGGAGATATTCTTCTGTTGACATTTGGAATTGCCATAACTGTAAAGTGACGGTGACTTTGGATGGACACCATACATGCGAGTTGAGAATAAGAAAAGAAATAAGTTTTCAAAATATTAATCAAAAGAATTCTTTTCAACAGGAGATCTTCCTTGCTCTTATAAGAGCAGCTCAGGAGCCAGAACTATCACAGAAACTATCAGCCAGGGATGGAGAGAGTCATCCGACACCTGAAATGATGACATTCTGTATTCCTGCCACACGCAGGCATCTCCACGGCGACCGACTGTCACGTCACCGAACAGGCGAGAACACGAACACAGAGAGAAGTAACGCTAGTGGATGGATGATGATTCAGTTTCCATGCAAATGGCCTAAACCAGAACAATAGAAGAAAGGAAATCTCCTAACATGAAAGTAGAATTATTTAGGAATTGACTTTCCCCCCTCTCTGATAGCATTTCTTTTTACACAGGTTATTTTTTTAAGTTGCTTTTGGGAGGGTATGGCAGGAATGACATGCCTGTTAGGGATCACAGTAATAAAAATCATAAATCTGGAGGGAGTTCAAGGGGTCACCTTGCTCACCTTCTGCTTTCCAGGCAGAAATGATCACTAACAATGGCGTTCTGAAAGAGACTGCAGGAAAGATGATTTGACAGTCTTTTACAATATCCCAGCTTACAATGTTTTAACCCCTCCAAAAGACAGTCCTTTCCTATATCAACTGTGTGTCTCTGCACTGAATTTTAAGACTATGTTTTACATTCTGTTCTCACTGGCACAAGGAAACAGCTGGTCACGCCGAATGAGACACTCTGCATTTGTGATAATATATTTCCCCCTCATGCTCTGGGTTCCCGCTGTTCCTGAGCCAATAGACTTGGCCCTTCACAGAATTACCAAAGAAGAAGCGAGTAAGGAATAACTGGTTGGCATGAGTGTGAGAGACTGCAATTATTGCCCCAACACCTGCCACTGTTGCTTATAAGAAAATTACTTTCAGGACTTCCCTCGTGGTTCAGTGGTTAAAAGTCTTCCTACCCGTGTAGGGGACATGGGTTCAATCCCTGGTCTGGGAAGATTCCACATGCCTTGAGGCAACTGAGCCCGCGTGCGGTAGATCCCATGCTCCGCAACAAGAGAAGTCACTGCAATTGGAAGCCTGTGCAGCAAGAAGCCCAAGCACCACACCTTAGACAGTGGTCCCTGCTCACTGCAGCTAGAGAAAGCCCGCGAGCCCCAGAGCAACCAAAAAACAAATAAATAAAATGTTAAAAAGCACTCTTAAAAAAAAAAAGAGGCAGCAGCCCGCAGCCACTGATGTGCTTTCAGGGGCCACCACGGTAAGTGGCTGCAGTGGGCAATTCCCGTGACAACACTGTTCCTGCCGGTAAACACATGAGATTCTTGGTTGTTTTGTGAGTAACAGTATATCAAAATATATTCCCTGTTTCTAATAAGGAAAATAAAAATAAGAGAATGACTAAAAAAAGAAAATCACTTTCCCTCGGAACTTCCCTGGTGGTCCAATGGGAAACTCCATGCTTCCGCTGCAGGGGGCATAGGTTCGATCCCTAGTGAGGGAACTAAAAGACCATATGCCATGTGGCATGGCAAAAAAAAGAGCAGCATACTAACTAAAAGAAAATTGTGTGTGTGTTAGTCGCTCAGTCATGTCCAACTCTTAGTGATCCCATGGACTGTAGCCCACCAGGCTTCTCTGTCTATGGGATTTTTATGGCAAGAATACTAGAGTGGGTTGCCATTTCCTTCTCCAGGGGATCTTCCTGACCCAGGGATCAAAGCTGGGTCTCCCACATTGCAGGCAGACTCTTTACCCTCTGAGCCACCAAGGAACCTTCCCTAAATTTCTGCAAGCCAGCATGTAGGCGAGGTGACCCAGCTTTGGCCATCCAGACCCAATGCCCTGGAGGGTAGGGGGTGCAACAAGAAAGGAGAAAGTGCATGGAACAGAGCTGCTCTTCCCATCAGGACAGCCCTCCTAGGACCTAGCACTCAGAGAGGAACAACCCTCCTGAAACAGAAGTCATGCACGTTTTCTTGTTGGAGAAGCCTCTGCTGTCCCCTAACCCAGTAGTCCAGCCGCCGGAACGCAAGCAAAACAAACAGGGAAGAGGCCAAAACAAACAGGGCCTTCGCCAAGACAGTAGTCCTCAGGTCTACTTCCCCACCTCCCATAACACACATGATGAATGAGGTTCACACATTGAACGCTTGCGAGGGCCACAAAAAAGAATAATGTCATTTGCAGCAACATGGATGGACCAAGAGGTCACCATACTAAGCGAAGTTAAGTCAGAAAGAGACAGACAGATACCACATGATATCACTTGTGTTGCTGCTGCTGTTTACTTGCTAAGTCATGTCTGACTCTTTGCAACTCCATGGACTGTAGCCCGCCAGGCTCCTTTGTCCATGGGATTTTCCAGGCAATAATACTGGAGCAGTTTGCCATTTCCTTTTCCAGGGGATCTTCTGGACCCACGTCTCCTGCTTGACAGGTGGATTCTTTACCACTGAGCCACCAAGGAAGCCTGAAATCACTTATATGTGGAATCTAAAACACAGCACAAACTTATCTATGAAACAAAACCAGACTCACAAACATGGAGAACAGACTTGGGGTTATCGAGGGGGAGGAGTGGATTGGAGCCTGGGATGGATTGGGTCCTATACAGTAGGACCTTGTTTATCCATTCTATATATAATAGTTTGAGTATGCTAATACCAAACTCATACCTAGTTATTCTCTCTCTGGGGGGCGTACAGGTGGGTTTCATGTCCCTGCTTTCCTGGTGGTCAGGCAGACCATGTGTTTAGTGCCTGTCAGTGGGTTGTAACTGGGGTGTCATTCTCCAGGACTGAATGCTTATTTGATGAGGTAAGACTCTCCAGCCCTCTATTCTCCTGCCATGGTGATCCTGGAAGCCTGGGTGGGGTGAGTCAAATGAATATCTGGTGCCGCTGAATCATCACATGGAGTACAGTTGCCCAGACAGTTTTCTAGATTCAAAGTGGACTTTATGTGAGTGAGAAGGAACCATTTACTGTTAAGCCCCTGAGATATTTACATTGTTACTGCAGCATCACCTAGCTTATCCTAACCAGTACAGTGTGGGCTTTTAGCCTGCTATAGCTATAGTCAACTCTTAAAATGAACTGAAATCACTCAGAATATTAGTAGTTAAAATCTCAGCCACCATCCCACAGAGTTCTTGAAGAATAATAAAAATATAGATGGCAATCACTAATAATTATTCCTGCAAAGTAAGCAGGAAGGCACTAATTTCCATTTGAGTTAGTGGCATCTTTGTTAGTGGGAATGGAAGGAAAATACCAATTTTAGTAAATCTGAGGATTACATAATCTGTTTGTGCCATAATTGAAATTGTATGTTTTGCTTAGCAATAGATTCATGAAATGATTTAAAAACAAATCTTAAATTGTGTTGTAACTTTTGAATCACAACTTCTCCTCCTTTTCCGTGTACTGCTACTGCTAAGTCACTTCAGTCGTGTCCGACTCTGTGCGACCCCATAGATGGCAGCCCACCAGGCTCCCCCGTCCCTGGGACTCTCCAGGCAAGAACACTGGAGTGGGTTGCCATTTCCTTCTCCGATGCGTGAAAGTGAAAAGTGAAAGGGAAGTCACTCAGTTGTGTCCGACTCTTAGCGACCCCATGGACTGCAGCCTACCAGGCTCCTCCGTCCATGGGATTTTCCAGGCAAGAGTACTGGAGTGGGGTGCCATTGTCACAAAAGTTTTCTATCCTCACCTCAAGAAGACAGAACTGCAATTAGAATGTTTTTGACTACAAGTAGCAACCCTCCCTGGAGAAGGCAATGGCACCCCACTCCAGTGCTCTTGCCTGGAAACTCCCATGGACTGAGCAGCCTGATGGGCTGCAGTCCATGGGGTCACTAAGAGTCAGACATGACTGAGGGACTTCACTTTCACTTTTCACTTTCATGCACTGGAGAAGGAAATGGCAACCCACTCCAGTGTTCTTGCCTGGAGAATCCCAGGGACGGGGGAGCCTGGTGGGCTGCTGTCTATGGGGTTGCACAGAGTCGGACATGACCGAAGCGACAGCAGCAGCAGCAACCCTCCCACCCCTACACAAACAAACTGAAACAGTAAGGACCTGAATTATCTCACATTTTTAAGAGTCTAGGGGCTTTGTGGGGTTCAGGGCTAGCCCATCCAGCAGCTCGATCACATCATCAAGGACTTAGATTATTTTCTGAAGTTGGTAGTGAGGCAGTACAACAGTTCCAGACATCACATCTACACAGGATGATGTTCAGAAGGTTATAAGAGATCATCCCATCTTGTGTTTCTTGCTTACAGAGAGAAAATATTTCCCAGAAGCTACTTCCCATTGGTCAGAAGTGATCACAAGCACAATCCTGAAGCCATCACTGGTGAGAAGGATAAAATCGTCATGATTGGTTGAGAACCATCAGCTCAGGTGTAAGAGGATGAGCATTTGGGTGGAATAGGTATTTGGGGAGTCTATCACAGACATTATTTCTATTTCCACTTGGCAAAATTTACAGCTGCAAAATGGAAATACAGAGAATTTGGGTCATTTTCCCTTTATTCTCCTGGGTTGATCCTTTTTGTCTTAATTCTTCTCTGACTACCAAAGTCAAGATTTTGCAATAGCTTCCTACCTGCCTGCTCCAACTCATCTTGTTCTTCTCCAGTTCATTCTACACACCCCCTGCTAGATGAAGGTTCTTAAAACCCTCTTCTCATGTTGTCACATCTTTACCCAATTATGTCGAATGTCTCTCTTTTGACACTGGTTTTAGGTTTAGACTTCTCTGGGTGCTTTTCTGGGTGGTGGTATCACACCCATCCCACCCACCACTAACAGGTAATACACATTCTTTAAATGCCTCCCTGACTCAACACATCAATTTCTACTTCCATACTTCTGTATTTTCTCCCATCTTGAACATCCTATTTCATTGTCTCTGTCCAAAGCCTCCACTTTCTCTAACCATCTTAGCCTAATCTGTTTTTATATAAATTTATTTATTTTAATTGGAGGTTAATTACTTTACAGTATTGTATTGGTTTTGCCATACATCAACATGAATCCACCATGGGTGTACACGTGTTCCCAATCCTGAACCCCCCTCCCACCTCCATTCCCATACCATCCCTCTGGGTCATCCCAGTGCACCAGCCCCAAGCAACCAGTATCATGCTTCGAACCTGGACTGGTGACTCATTTCATATATGATATTATATATGATGGTTTCTCCCAAACCATCCCCCCCTTGTCCTCTCCCACAGAGTCCAAAAAACTGTTCCATATACCTGTCTCTTTTGCTGTCTCACATACAGGGTTATCGTTACTATCTTTCTAAATTCCATATATATGTGTTAGTATACTGTATTGGTGTTTTTCTTTCTGGCTTACTTCACTCTGTATAATGACTTCCCTGGTGGCTCAGATGGTAAAGCATCTGCCTACAATGCAGGAGACCCAGGTTCGATCCCTGGGTTGGGAAGATCCTCTGGAGAAGGAAATGGCAACCTACTCCAGTACTGTTGCCTGGATAATCCCATGGATGGAGGAGTGTTGTAGGCTACAGTTCCTGGGGTTGCAAAGAGTCGGACACGACTGAGCGACTTCACTTCTTCACTCTGTATAATAGGCTCCAGTTTCATCCACCTCATTAGAACTGATTCAAATGTATTCCCTTTAATGGCTGAGTAATACTCCATTGTGTATGTGTACCACATCTTTCTTATCCATTCATCTGCTGATAAACCTAGGTTGCTTCCATGTCCTGGCTATTATAAACAGTTCTGCGATGAACACTGGGGTACACATGTCTCTTTCAATTCTGGTTTCCTCAGTGTGTATGCCCAGCAGTGGGATTGCTGGGTCATAAGGCAGTTCTATTTCCAGTTTTTTAAGGAATCTCCACACTGTTCTCCATAGTTAGCCTAATCTTTATGAAGATTATCTTGGTTAATTGCAGCCCACACTGGTCTCTCCTCACTGAATTCTTATTTCATGTATAGCCAACACCATAACTGATTCTTACTATGTGTTGAGATGCTCTCCCCAATAAATTAGGCATGTCCTGAGAGCAGAGACCATTGTTTTGCTTTATGTCTGTCTCACACCATCTTTGCACAGGTGTCACACCTTATTGATCCTTCAGTCCGTCAGCAAGCAATGACTGAGACCCATTCCTCTATGGTTCCGGTATGACATTTGCACAGATGGAATCCGACAACTTGATCCTATTGGGAAAATTAGCATCAATTTTGCATATTTTGCTTCTCCTATGGGACAGAGAGGGGTCCTCTCTGAGTAAGTTCAGCTCAGCAACAGGGCTGGGAGTTGTTTCTAGCTGTTTCTATCTGCAAGTTTCTAGCCTACTTAGATAACGAAATTTGTATACCTGTTTAGAAGGCCATGCTTTTGGAATTGTTTTCCAGAATAAATACTGAATGTTAACAAGTATTTATCCAAGTCTGTTCAATAATAGACTTCCAATCATGTAAATGTACTTTAGTAGGTACCAACTTTGTTTATTAAAAAAGACTTGAGGGGGTCTTCCCTGGTAGTCCAGTAGTTAAAAATCTGTCTTGCAATGCAGGGAAGGGGCTTCCCCTAATGGCAGTAAACAATCCACCTGCCAATCCAGAAGATGCAGGTTCGACCACTGATTCGATCCCTGGGTCAGGAAGACCCTCTGGAGAAGGAAATGCAACCCACTCCAGTATCCTTGCCTGGAAAATCCCATGGACAGAGGAGATTGGTAGGGGACAGTCCATGGGGACACAGAAGACTTGGACACGACTTAATGACTAAACAACAACAACAACGCAGGGGACATAGGTTCAATCCTTGATCAGGAAATGAAGATCCCACATGCCTTGGGGAGAACCTAAGCCATCATGCAACAGCTACTAAGCCACGATGAAAGATCCTGTATGACACAAGGAAGATCCTACTCGTCGCAACTAAGACCTAATACAGCCAAATAAATATTTAAAAAAAAAATCTTGAACCTCAATTCTTTTTGTTTTTTAAGGGGAAATATTCATAGACATGTTCATCTTCACTTGTCTCTTTTCCCCTTGTGATCAGTAATGGCATTTGGTGGTCAGGCAGTCTGAACGAGGCCTGCAGACAAGCACCACTGAACAGAGAGAAGAGGAGTGTCCCTTAGAGGAATCAGATTATTCCTCTGCTCAGTGCTTTGTGCACCAGACCCTGGAAGGCCCTCTGGACACTGGGCTGCCTGTGCTGTATGTGACTGTGTGTGATGGGAATTAACACCTAATTCTGCATCCCAGCTTTATGGCTGAGGTCCACAGTGAGTCAGTATAATTAAGCACCGTTTGCCTGGTTAGTTAGTTCTGGTGTCTAAATCTGTCACAATAAAGTATGTGATGTTAAACATGTTTGGATTAGAACCTTCTGGAGCCAATGCCAATGCAGACAGCTATATTAATCACATGGGAGGTTATCTTATTTGAGATTTTCTATGCACCTCTGAGTTACAGTGTTTCATCCATCAAGGGCTTGCTGAAGACATCTGTAAACTTTGATTTATTGCACTGTTCCTGCAACAGAATTAAATAGCATTATACTCAAATATATTGGCTTAATTGACAGGTAGAGATTTAATCCTGTTAATTATCTAGCCAGCTCAAAAGCTTCCATTAACCCTTTGTTGAATCCGTGGGATTCAGAAAAGGTATCTCAGCACCTACTTGAGGCTCAGGTAAATCCATCATCATTCCTCCTCTTCAAAAAGTTTACTCTTGCTAGCCCCAGTTCATGAGCAAACGCACACACTCATGAGACAAGTGTGTTACTTTGGGGTGGCCCCCTCTCTGACTCCAAACAGTTCGTTCCTTTAGGTAAATGATGTCAGAAGGTTTGTAGTCAACCACCTCTCCTGGCTTTGGGTTTTGTCTGTGAGTATCTATTGAGATAACACGTGTGAACGTCTTGCATTCACTTATTTACACAACATACTTTTATTGAGCACTTAGTATGTTCAGGGACTTTGCCGGGCTGGAAAGAACAAAAATACATGGAAAGATAGTTGAGACCCTCGAGAAACTTACATCAGTTATAAATCAAAGTGCTTACAGACCTATAGGATATTCATTAATGGTGATCATCTGTGCTGTTATAATAACACACATGTCGCTCAGTTGCGTCCAACTCTTTGAGACCCTGTGGACTGTAGCTCATGAATCTCCTCTGTCCATGGGATTCTCCAGGCAAGAATACTAGAGTGGGTTGCTAATTCCTTCTTCAGGGAATCTTCCTGACCCAGGGATCAAACCCACATCTTTTGCATCTCCTGCATTGGCAGGAGGATTGCTTACCATTAGCAAATGCACACAAATAGGTCATCCATACCAGAAAACTTAAGTGTAGCTAAACTTTATCTTTTTAGAACCAATATTACTAAGAAAGGATATTAGGTGGAAATTTCAAACATTGAGAAACAATCATGGGAGACATTCAAAGAAGGCAGATACTTTAGGAACTTTTAAACTCATCCATCACAAGGTGGCTCTATTCTCTTCTTGCACACATGGCAGGACCCCACTTAACCATCTGCTAAGCTTCTCTACTCCTCAGGGCTAATGTCCTCTCTGTTCCCAGTCACTGTGCTAGGTCAGACTTCTCTGCCTTTTTGGAGCTCACAGTCCAGTGGAGACACAGACAGCAGTAAGAGGGCTGTGACGGAGGTTCCCACAGGGGGGCCCTTGGAGCCCAGAGTGGACACAGCCTGAGAGGATTCAAAAAAGGCTTCCTGGAGGAGGAGGAGTCTGAACTGGACTTTAGCAAATGCTTAACACTTATTCAGTTAAAGAAAGAAGGGTGTGTAAGGAGGGCAAGTTAGAAGATGGCAGTTTGTACAACATGAGAAACCAGGCCGAAGGCAGAGAAGAGGGAAACCACAGAGTCCTCCTATGAAGCCACAAGTACTGATACTTAGTGCTTTTAAATTAAGTGCAGTGAGTTGTCGCAGCTGGGACTGGGCAAGGGTTATGTCAGGAGAGTCCTGTGGGCCAGGCTAGAAATGTGGTGCTCAAGGACCAGCGGAACATTCTAAGCAGGAAAGGAAAACGGCTGGGGTTCTAAAACTGGTCAGCCTGGTGGGATAGTGGAGGATTTACTCACATTTCTCAACTTGAATAACTTTTAAGGAAAAAAAAATTGTATACTTTAAGAGCACTTATCGAACCTAGGTCCATGAAAGACATGACACTTAAAAAAATATTTTTTATATGATTTCACACTTAAGAACTGTAAGAAATATAAAGAACATCCATATAAGCTTCACCGAATTCATCAGTTGTTAACGTGTTTTTGACATTTTGCCCCACTTGCTCATTTATCAATCTACAAGCCTACAGTATACACACATACACTCATCTGAAAAATCTCTGTAGCCTTCATTCACATTCATAATTACTCCAATGTCTACTTCCTAAAGACAAGAGCTTTCTTTTTTTATTAATATAAAAATATTATCAAAATCAGGAAATCTGCTAGTTGTGCTAATAATGACTCATGATAATTAAGATCTGTGATGTAAAAAAAATGAAACCTTGGCCCTGTGCAAATGTCTTCCATTTGTAAATTATCACTGAAATGGAAATTAATCTTTATAATAATAAATGCTTTCAGATTATTATAAAAGTAAAAAGACAGGATTTTAAAACTCTCATAGAACTCATGGGTTTCTGGATGCACATTTGAGAAAAACTGTTGGTAGCCAAGATGGAGATGAGACAAGCTCTATTCAGCACGCAAGCCTAGATTGTCCTTGACTGTTCACGTTGGTCAGAGCATCAGAAAGTTGAGCTGGGGGAAAGAGGTCCCATTTCTGTTCAGCAAAGCTGGGTACAAAAAGCCTGAAGGACCAAGGAACCAGAGTAGGGGTCCTGCACATTGACACTCAAGCCGAATACAGAGCAAGAAAGGGGCCGAGAGTAAGGCCAATGATACTCCCATGCCCTGTCTCTTAGCAGAAAGCAAGTTTAGGATAAACAGAGAAAAAAGAGAAAGCATGGGGAGAAAGAAGGATGCAATTTTCATGGCTTGGTGGGGAGGGCCTCTGAAACTAGAAGAAAATTGTAGAGGGTAATATGATATCGTTAGTAGTATGTAAGAAGATACAGTTTCTACAAAACAGAATAAAGTAATGGGAGAAGCTGAGATGAAAATGCAATGGAGTGAGGCAAAAAAAAGAGAGAGAGAGAGACAGTGGAGATAGGCTTGTGGGGAAACCGAAAGGCAATATATTGTTTTTTTTAATAATTTTTCAAAATTCACTTTGGAGTTAATAAAGGACAGGATTGAAACTGTGGCAAACAGGCTCAATGACAGGGCAGGCAGATCTTTACAAATTTTAAAAGGTTTAGTTATTTCAGGCACAATCAGGAGACACAGAGAGAAGCATGATCATTGAGACTTGAATAAACCTCTTCTTGGTCTTTTATGAGGGAGGCAATACAAATAATGACAAATGGAGTGCCATTAATAGATCTACTTCAAAACTGATGAATTTCAACAGCATTTTTATCAAGCACATATGCTATATTACCAACAGCTGAACTTAAATAAGAGCCCATACAACAATCTCAATAAGTTCAGATGAGTGGGGATTACTATGTGGATTGAAAGCACAATGCAGAAATTGTGGAGCCACATTCTGGCTTACTAACTGAACCATGGTTTCTTAATCTGCAAAATGTGAAGATTAATAATACCTACCTTCTATAGGTATTATGAGGACAAAATGAGTTTTTACAGAACTTATTACTGTGGTTGGTAAATAATAAGCACTCGATATATACTAGCTATTGGTATTTTTACTGTTAATAGTTTTTGGTCATATCCTCTCAGTCAGTCAGTCAGTTCAGTCGCTCAGTCATGTCCGACTCTTTGCGACCCCATAAATTGCAGCACGCCAGGCCTCCCTGTCCATCACCAACTCCCAGAGTTTACCCAAACTCATGTCCATCGACTCGGTGATGCCATCCAGCCATCTCATCCTCTGTCATCCCCTTCTCTTCCTGCCCCCAATCCCTCCCAGCATCAGAGTCTTTTCCAATGAGTCAGTTCTTCGCATCAGGTGGCCAAAGTGTTGGAGTTTCAGCTTCAGCATGAGTCCTACCAGTGAACACCCAGGACTGGTCTCCTTTAGGATGGACTGGTTGGATCTCCTTGCAGTCCAAGGGATTCACAAGAGTCTTCTCCAACACCACAGTTCAAAAGCATCAATTCTTCTGTGCTCAGCTTTCTTCACAGTCCAACTCTCACATCCATACATGACCACTGGAAAAACCATAGCCTTAACTAGATAGACCTTTGTTGGCAAAGTAATATCTCTGCTTTTGAATATGCCATCTAGGTTGGTCATAACTTTCCTTCCAAGGAGTAAGCATCTTTTAATTTCATGGCTGCAGTCACCATCTGCAGTGATTTTGGAGCCCAGAAAAATAAAGTCTGACACTGTTTCCACTGTTTCCCCATCTATTTCCCATCAAGTGATGGGACCAGATGCCATGATCTTTGTTTTCTGAATGTTGAGCTTTAAGCCAACTTTTTCACTCTCCTCTTTCACTTTCATCAAGAGGCTTTTTAGTTCTTCTTCACTTTCTGCCATAAGGGTGGTGTCATCTGCATATCTGAGGTTATTGATATTTCTCCCAGCAATCTTGATTCCAGCTTGTGCTTCTTCCAGTCCAGCATTTCTCATGATGTACTCTGCATATAAGTTAGATAAGCAGGGTGACAATATACAGTCTTGACGTACTCCTTTTCCTATTTGGAACCAGTCTGTTGTTCCATGTCCAGTTCTAACTGTTGCTTCCTGACCTGCATATAGGTTTCTCAAGAGGCAGGTCAAGTGGTCAGGTATTCCCATCTCTTTCAGAATTTTCCAGTTTATTGTGATCCACACAGTCAAAGGCTTTGGCATAGTCAATAAAGCAGAAATAGATATTTTTTTGGAACTCTCTTGCTTTTTTGATGATCCAGCTATTACCCCAAATAATAAAAGTTTAAAGAGGAAAACAATAATTTAAAAAAGATCAGCTATGAATACATGAAGTCCAATGGAAGGCAGTCAAAGCACTATTAACAGGTAAACTCAGACTCAAATCATTTTTTTATTTTGTAAAAGAAAAAAGGATAAGAATACAAAGAAATGACACAAAGAAATGGAAAGATACCTTGTGCTCTTGAATTGGAAGAATATTGTTAAAAATGGCCTTACTACCTAAAACAATCTACAGATTTAATGCATCCTCCATCAAAATACCCATGACAGTTTTCACAGAATTAGAACAGTAATCCTAAAATTAACATGGAACTATTTAAAAAAAAAAACAGAATTGCCAAAACAATCTTGAGAAAAGAACAAAGCTGGAGGTACCACCCTTGCAGGCTTCAGATTATCCTATAAAGCTACAGTAATCAGAATGGTACTGACACAAAGCAGACACACAGATGAATGGAACAGAAGAAAGAACCCCCAAATAAACCCATGTGCTTCTGGTCAATTAATCTATGATAAAGGAGGCGACAATATGCAATGGGGAAAAAGATAGTCTCTTTAATAAGTAATAAGTAATGCTGGGAAAACTGGATAGCTACATGTAAAACATTGAGTTCAGAACATTTCCTCATACCATACACAAAAATAAACTCAAAATGGATTAAAGACCTAAGTGTATGACATGATACCATAAAATTCCTAGAAGAGAACATAGGCAGAATACTCTGACATAAATTACAGCAATATTTTCTTAGATCTATTATGCAAGGCAAAAAAATAAAAGCAAAAATAAACAACTTGGATCTAATTAAACTTAAATACTTCTTCACAGGATAGGAAGACATCAACAAAACAAAAAGACAACCTATATATGGGAGAAAATGTTTGAAAATGACATGACTAACAAAAGGTTAATATCCAAAGTGTATGAATAGTCCATACAATTCAATGTCAAAAAAAACAACTCAATCAAAAAATGGGCAGAAGACCTGAATAGAAATTTTTTCCAAAGAAGACGTACAGATGGCCAACAGGCATGTGAAAAGATCCTCAACATTGCTAATTATTAGAGAAATGCAAATCAAAGCCACAATGAGGTATCACCACACATCTGTCAGAATTGCTGTCATCCAAGAATTGATGCTTTTGAACTGTGGTATTGGAGAAGACTCTTGTGAGTCCCTTGGACTGCAAGGAGATCCAACCAGTCCATTCTAAAGGAGATCAGTCCTGGGTGTTCATTGGAAGGACTGATGCTGAAGCTGAAACTCCAATACTTTGGCCGCCTCATGTGAAGAGTTGACTCATTGGAAAAGACCCTGATGCTGGGAGGGATTGGGGGCAGGAGGAGAAGGGGACAACAGAGGATGAGATGGCTGGATGGCATCACTGACTCGATGGACGTGAGTCTGAGTGAACTCCGGGAGTTGGTGATGGACAGGGAGGCCTGGAGTACTGTGATTCATGGGGTCGCAAAGAGTCGGACACAACTGAGTGACTGAACTGAACTGAACTGAAAATCTACAAATGGCAAATGCTGGTGAAGATGTGAAGAAAAGAGAACTCTTGTACGCTGTTGGTGGGAATGTAAATTAGTGCAGCCATTACGGAAAACAGTTTGGAGGTTCCTCAAAAAAAAAAAAAAAGAAAGAAAGAAAGAAACTAGAACAATTAAATGATACAGCAACTCCATTCCTGGGTGAAAGTGAAAGTGAAAGTCAAGGTCGCTCAGTCGCCACAGACCCTTTGCGACCCCATGGACTATACAGCTATACAGTCCATGGAATTCTCCAGGCCAGAATACTGGAGTGGGTAGCCTTTCCCTTCTACAGGGGATCTTCCGGACCCAGGGATTGAACCCATATCTTCCTCATTGCAGGCAGATTCTTTACCAGCTGAGCCACAAGAGAAGCCCATTCCCAGGTATATATATGGGAAAAAACAAAACACTAATTCAAAAAGATACATGCACCCCAATGTTCATAGCAGCACTATTTACAATAGCCAAGATATGGAAGCAATCCATGTCCATCAACAGACAAATGGATAAAAGACTACTGGGGGAAATATCTGTATACACACACACACACACATAATGGAATATTACTCAGCCATAGAAAGAATGAAATTCAGCCATCTGCAATATAGATGGGCCCAGGTCCTCCTGCATTGCAGGCTGATTCTTTACCATCTGAACCACCAGGGAAGCCTAAGAGATTATTATGCCTAGTGAAAGAGGTCAGAGAAAGACAAATACTGTATCGTTCACATGCATGATCCAAGAAGTAAAACAAACTAATGTACATAGCAAAACAGAAACAGGCTCACACGATAGAAAAATAGTGGTTACTAGTGGAGGAGAGAAAGAGGGAAGAGGCAAGATGGAATTAAAAGATACAGACTACTATGTACAAAACAGATAAGCAACAAGGATATATTGTATAGCACAGGGAGTAATAGCCATTATCTTTTAATAACTTTTAATGAAATATAATCTGTAAAAAACACTGAATCTCTCTGCTGAATACCTAAAATATAAAATTTATAAATTAACTATACTTCATAAAAAATAAATATAAAAATATTAAAACTAATCTTAGGAAAACAGAAGGAATGAAATGGCAGATATAAAAGCAGAAATTGCTTTTTAAAAAATAGCATAAGATGAGTATAGTTTGGGAGGTAAAACAGCAAAATATACTTATTACTTATAAATTTAAATAGTTTTAAAAAAAGTTTTAAAAAGATGGAGACATATGCATACTTCTAGATACCAGGGTTGAATACTGTAAAAATGTTAATTTGTCCCAGATTAGTTTATCTACTTATTAAAAACCCAATCAATATGCTGATGGGACTACTTTTTGGAAATTGGCAATGTAATTACAAGGTTCATCTGGAGAACAGGTGAGAGTTGCTAAGAACATTTGAAAACATTCTAATAATACAAAATTCATCCAAACAGTCTAGATTCGGGGGAAAATTATTTTGAGAGCAGACTGACATCAGGATAAAAAGGACCTTATTCAACCTGATACCTTATTAAAATACTAATTGCCATCAATCTGGAATTCACACCTACTCAACCCCAGCTCTAGGTATTCTCACCTCTTTGATGTACAGACCTTCAAATCAGATAACAGAAAGACAGGCTGAAAATGAATTGCTCTATGTCCCTCAACGAGGAGCCCCCCCAAATGGTGAAAATCTAAACCATAAAATATCTTTCAATCTTATTCAAGTGGAGTGTTTATTGTGTATTATTTTGTTATTTATTAATCACAAAAGGAATTTGGTGTGCACCAGCCATTTCAAATCCTCTTGGTTATTTTCAGCCCCTAGGTTTTGCTCATCTTCAGGCTAGGAAGATTGGAAAGGTTATGTCCAAATTTTAACGTTACTGTTCAAGGACAAAACTATAAACCATTTCTAAAGTGACTGCTAGACTGATTCTAAAGTGGGATTCGTTTTACACTTAAGGTCTGAAAATAAAGCAGGTTGCTTTCATCTACCATCTGAGTTTTGATGGATGGGGAGTGTGGCTTGGGGCAATTGCTGAGTGGGATTGACTAGGCGAAGATGCCTGTGGTTAGCAGCATAAAGACGGGACAGAATGCACAGGATTCCCTCAACCTTCCTAAAATTATAAGAATTATGTGGAAAGATGAGGAGTCTAGAAGTTTAGGGGACTGGTACAGCAATCAAATGTTAGTGTCAGTACTGATTTCAAATACTTGGTACCATAACCAGGCCATGGGTTAAGAAAACATGTTCTAGAGTCAAAAGAAACATGAAATAAGCGTCAGAGCCACCACTTACTAACAGAGTAATGTTAAGTAAGTCCCTTAAACACTGGCTGCCAAGTTCCTGGTCTCTATATCAGGTATTACTCAGATCTAGACAAATGATAGCCAGTATTACTTAGTACAAAAGACTGTGGTCATTGTAAGTCTAAGTTTCTCATCACAGCATGGTAGAAAATGAGTCAGAAATGTGTAAATGTGCAGGCAAAAGGTATTCTAACAAGTGAAGTATTGGGCATAATATTTTTACTGTGTGTATATCGGGAGGTAAAAAGAGACAGAATATAAGAATAATACAGATTAAAACTTAAATGATGCACACCATGGGGGAATTATGCATGCTTCCCTGGTGGCTCAGACAGTAAAGTGTCTGCCAGCAATGCGGGAGACCCGGGTTCAATCCCTGGTTTGGGAAGATCCCCTGGAGAAGGAAATGGCAACCCACTCTAGTACTCTTGCCTGGAAAATTCCAAGGATGGAGGAACCCAATAAGCTACAGTCCATGGGATCGCAAAGAGTTGGACAAGACTGAGCAACTTCACTTTGTACTTTGTACTTTTTTATGGGGGAAAATTATAGATATTATTGCTGGTTTAAAAATACTAATAAACTGGAACTTCCCTGGTGGTTCAACGGTTAAAATGTGGGGGCTCAGATTTGATGCCTGGTCGGAGAACTAAGATCCCACACACATGAGGTGCAGCCAAAAAAATAAAATTAAAAAAAGAAATATTAGTAAATCCACAAAAGAGGGCTTCCCTGGTGGCTCAGTGATAAAGAATCTACCTGCTGATGCTGGAGACCCAGGTTTGATCCCTGGTCTGGGAAGATTCCACATGCCGCGGGGCAGCTAAGCCACAGTGCCACAACTACTGAGCCTGTGCTCTGGACCCCAGGCTCCACGGGAGAAACTAATGCAATGAGAAGCTCGTGCACCACACCCAGAGAGCAGCCCCTGCTCGCCACAACTAGAGAAAAGTCTGCTCAGCAACAAAGATCCAGCACAGTGAAAAATAAACAAACATTAAAAAAAAATCCACAGAAGAGAAGATCCAAAGATGTTTGGTATAAAACAGAAAATGCATGGTGGATGGTCCAGAGAAGCACTTGAAATTCAGCTTTCAGATAAAGAAAGGATGCTGATGTTAAAACGTCCAGCCTTTGAGCGGCCATTTAGGATGTCATTCCTGTGTGCTAGGGAGGACGCAGAGATGTGGGGATGAAGGGGAAGATGGCATGAGGTTAGCGGGTCCTGCTGCACCCAGGTGACCTCTGGTCTGGTGGCTGCCCTGCCTAGGGAAAGGTGTAAGCAACCTTGAGCAATGGGAGATGTCAGGCACAGGCCAGAGAGTCTCCATGAACTCAAGTACAGGATTTATAACCACGAGCACACACCTGTTTACACACTTTATGCTTATTCCCATGCAGATCATTAGGTGAAACAAATTGGTATTGACATGAAGTAAAGCTTACAATAGCACTGAACTTTCAACTCCCTTCCAGCAGATTTCTGATCTTTTCCAATTTGTGGCTCATCTATTTACAACTTAAAACAGTTAGAAGGATATTGATGACAACATAATGAGTGTGGAGTAAATTTCACACTTTGTAAAAACGATTATATGACTGAGCAGACTATAAAGCTCCTGGCTTGATCTGAGGTTTATAGGACCAGGACTTTAAACCTTAAGAAGGTTAATGCCTTAAGTTATCCCTTAATGCATAGGGCTTCCCAGGTGGCATAGTGGTAAAGAATCCCCCTGCCAATGCAGGAGATGTTGAGACGTAGGTTCGACCCCTGGGTGGGGAAGATCCCCTGGAGTAGGAAATGGCAACCCACTCCAGTATTCTTTCCTGGAGAATCCCATGGACAGAGGAGCCCAGAGGGCTACAGGATATGGATTCGAAAACAGTCAAACACGACTAAGCAACTGAGCATGCAACGCATGGGTATGAAGATCTTCAGTTCACTTCAGTCACTCAGTCGTGTCCGACTCTTTGCGACCCCATGAGTCGCAGCACGCCAGGCCTCCCTGTCCATCACCAACTCCTGGAGTTCACTCAGACTCACATCTGTCGAGTCAGTGATGCCATCCAGCCATCTCATCCTCTGTCGTCCCCTTCTCCTCCTGCCCCCAATCCCTCCCAGCATCAGAGTCTTTTCCAATGAGTCAACTCTTCGCATGAGGTGGCCAAAGTACTGGAGTTTCAGCTTCAGCATCATTCCTTCCAAAGAAATCCCAGGGCTGATCTCCTTCAGAATGGACTGGTTGGATCTCCTTGCAGTCCAAGGGACTCTCAACAGTCTTCTCCAACACCACAGGTCAAAAGCATCCATTCTTCGGCACTCAGCCTTCTTCACAGTCCAACTCTCACATCCATACATGACCACAGGAAAAACCATAGCTTTGACTAGACAAACCTTTGTTGGCCAAGTAATGTCTCTGCTTTTGAATATGCTATCTAGGTTGGTCATAACTTTCCTTCCAAGGAGTAAGCGTCTTCTAATTTCATGGCTGTAGTCACCATCTGCAGTGATTTTGGAGCCCAGAAAAATAAAGCCTGACACTGTTTCCACTGTTTCCCCATCTATTTCCCATGAACTGATGGGACCGGATGCCATGATCTTAGTTTTCTGAATGTTGAGCTTTAAGCCAACTTTTTCACTCTCCACTTTCACTTTCATCAAGAGGCTTTTTAGTTCCTCTTCACTTTCTGCCATAAGGGTGGTGTCATCTGCATATCTGAGGTTATTGGTATTTCTCCCGGCAATCTTGATTCCAGCTTGTGCTTCCTCCAGCCCAGGGTTTCTCATGATGTACTCTGCATAGAAGTTAAATAAGCAGGGTGACAATATACAGCCTTGATGTACTCCTTTTCCTATTTGGAACCAGTCTGTTGTTCCATGTCCGGTTCTAACTGTTGCTTCCTGACCTGCATATAGGTTTCTCGAGAGGAGATCAGGTGGTCTGGTATTCCCATCTCTTTCAGAATTTTCCACAGTTTATTGTGATCCACACAGTCAAAGGCTTTGGCATAGTCAATAAAGCAGAAATAGATGCTTTTCTGGAACTCTCTTGCTTTTTCAGTGATCCAGCAGATGTTGGCAATTTGATCTCTGGTTCCTCTGCCTTTTCTAAAACCAGCTTGAACATCAGGAAGTTCACAGTTCACATATTGCTAAAGCCTGGCTTGGAGAATTTTGAGCATTACTTTACTAGTATGTGAGATGAGTGCAATTGCGCAGTAGTTTGAGCATTCTTTGTCACTGCCTTTCTTTGGGATTGGAATGAAAACTGACCTTTTCCAGTCCTGTGGCCACTGCTGAGTTTTCCAAATTTGCTGGCATATTGAGTGCAGCACTTTCACAGCATCATCTTTCAGGATTTGGAATAGCTCAACTGGAATTCCATCACCTCCACTTGCTTTGTTCATAGTGATGCTTTCTAAGGCCCACTTGACTTCACATTCCAGGATGTCTGGCTCTAGGTCAGTGATCACACCATCGTGATTATCTGGGTCATGAAGATCTTTTTTGTACAGTTCTTCTGTGTATTCTTGCCATCTCTTCTTAATATCTTCTCCTTCTGTTAGGTCCATACCATTTCTGTCCTTTATTGAGCCCATCTTTGCATGAAATGTTCCCTTGGTATCTCTAATTTTCTTAAAGAGATCTCTAGTCTTTCCCATTCTGTTGTTTTCCTCTATTTCGTTGCATTGATCACTGAAGAAGGCTTTCTTATCTCTTCTTGCTAGTCTTTGGAACTCTGCATTCAGATGCTTATATCATTCCTTTTCTCTTTTGCTTTTCGCTTCTCTTCTTTTCACAGCTATTTGTAAGGCCTCCCCAGACAGCCATTTTGCTTTTCTGCATTTCTTTTCCATGGGATGGTCTTGATCCCTGTCTCCTGTACAATGTCACGAACCTCATTCCATAGTTCATCAGGCACTCTATCTGATCTAGGCCCTTAAATCTATTTCTCACTTCCACTGTATAATCATAAGGGATTTGATTTAGGTCATACCTGAATGGTCTAGTGGTTTTCCCTACTTTCTTCAATTTAAGTCTGAAGATCTTAACTTACATGTAAACAGAGTTGACTGGGAGGTGGGGGAAAGATGGAGAGATAAGAAAGTTATGAAAATTCAGGAGCACCTTTAATCAGATACAGGACCTTCTCTGCCCTATATATCTATGTCCCTCAGAGAGGAAGAAGGAAGAGAAAAAAGGCAAGAGAGGGCCAAGTTATCCAAACTCTCTTTCCTCCACTTTTGAAGTTATTCTTAAATAACCTTGAGCAAGACAAGCCGCGCTGCTATGTGCCATGGAAGACAAATTGACAAAGCACATGTTTTGTTTGAGGGATTATTTCCTATTCGGTTGTAGAAAACCTAGCAGAGAGACCCAGATAGGTCCCCTTGTTATCCTCTGCTAAGAACCTAGGACAGTTAATCCCTTTAATGCTCAAATTCCTCCCAGAGCATTCCAGGCACCCTGGAGTGAGGGTGTCTCCTGTGGATTCTGTGCATCTGTTATCTTGGTTGCACAGTGCAGTTTTCCTTTTCTTGTTCATTGGATGCTGCTAGATTGGGTCAACTCCAAAAGCAACATCTAAGCATGAATTCTCCTTCTAGGTCCCCACTGCGGCTGCCTGATGTCTGATTAAAAGGCCTAGACATGAGAGCAAGGGAGTTGTATGGTACTTCTGAAGTCCCTGGCACTATCTCCCACCATTGCAGAGCTGCTGGGACCAATATGGCCGCTTCTTGTGCTCTCAGAGCCCTGTGGAGACGGTGATGAAAAAGCTCACGGAGATCGGACTTGCCCTTTTATTGCAGAACTCAGCCATGAGCACCTGGGGTCTGAGCCAGGAGGACATGGTTTGTCTGACAGATCCCTCACTCTACTCAGTGGCAATTCCCAGGCACAATGAGATGGGGGGGCGGAGGGGGGAAGCGCTATCCTGTTAGACTCTGGTACAAGAATTTATCTTAGTAAGAGATTTGCCTTTTTGAGAAAAATGCCTTGATAAGCTCACTTGTGTAGTCAATTCCCTTTGAAGTATAGCTGTTCTCTGGTGCCAAGGTTTCCAAGAAAGGGCCAACGTTGCTCTGTTTAAGAAAGCAAACGTAATTTATCTACCCATTTATTTTGTCATGGAGATGTGAAAGAGGAGAGTAAAAAGGAGGAAGAAGAAGATAACCAGACAGTGGGAGGGGACTTCCCTAATGGTCCCGTGGCTAAGTCTTTGAGCTCCCAATGCAGGAGGCCTGCCTGGATTTGATCCCTGGTCAGGGAACTAGATTCCACGTGGCAGAACTGAGAGTTCACAGTGCAACTAAAAAGATCCTGCGTGCTGCAATGAAGATTGAAGATCCCTTGCAGCCAAACAAACAAGATAGCAGGAGGTCATGTGTCACACAGCGGGATTCTTCTTCACTAGTATTATTAAAGACCATAAAATGGTTGGTCTGATTGGATTTCTTATGGGAAAAAAAGCTATTGGGAGATGACCTTGTGTATATGCTGACTTGGGGGCAAAACAGCAGCCACAGAAACAGATAAAGGAAGGGCAGACAGACCAGTTGCCATCTGCACAGTTAGACCAGGTTTGTGGACTGAAATCAAACCTGTCAGCCCACCAGGTCCTTAATTATGCAAATTGTTATGCAAATTGAGCCCCAGGAGATGTGCCCGGTAAGGGCCCAGGAGGAGATAAGACAGGTCTATAAGTCGGGGTAGACACAGCTTAGGAACTGCAGAACGCTTCAGAAATCACTGAAAGTGGAGGCAAAGCGGACCTCAACAGCCACCTCCTATGACCTTCTTTGCAGTACGCATTCCCTTGCCTCCTCCAGGAGGGGCCTCGACAGGCTGGGCCCCTTCTGGTGACCAGGTCTCCCCCGTTTCCAGTAAGACCTCTGCCTCTGCTCCAGCTCTCCCTCCCACTCCATTCCCGGCCACTCCACGCAATCAGTGAGCGCCACCTGTGTGCCTGACACTTCAGCGGACCCTGAGCCTACAGGAATAAACATCACAACATCTGTGGGAAACCAGTGCTCAGCTTCTCTGCACTGTCGAGCCAGGGGAAAGTGAAAGTGACTCAGCTGTGTCTGACTCTTTGTGACCCCATGGCTACACAGTCCATGGATTTCTCCAATACTGGAGTTTGTAGCTGTTCCTTTCTCCAGGGGATCTTCCCAACCCAGGGATCAAACCCAGGTCTCCCACATTGCAGGCGGATTCTTTACCAGCTGAGCCACAAGGTTAGCCCAAGAATACTCGAGTGGGTAGCCTATCCCTTCTCCAGCGGATCTTCTTGACCCAGGAATCAAACCAGGTCTCCTGCATTGCAGATGGATTCTTTACCAACTGAGCAGAGAAGCCTGTTGGTCCAGGGGATGGACCCCTTTTTCCTTTCTTGAGCACCCTGTTGAAAACACAATTCTTGTCGCCTAAACAGGTTATCATTTCCTCGTCTTCCAGATCAGTCTATCACAGAGATGAGTTTTGATTCTAGCATTTCTCACACATTTCCATTATTTTCTTACACACAGGTGCCTCCTGCATTGGTTTTCCATTGCTGCTAAACAAACTACCATTAACGTCATGACCTAAAGCAACACAAATTTATCCTCTTACAGGTCTGGAAGTCAGAGAGGGTGTGATTTTCTGGAAGCTTTGGAGAGAATCTTTTTTTTTCTTTTTTTTGCCCCTGGCTTTTTCCAACTTCTAGGGACTGCCACACTCCTCTGCTCGAGGCGCTGCATGCAGCACTCTGGCGCTTCCGTCGTCACATGACCTCTTACATATTCATCAGTGCCTGCTTTAGGGCCCAGACCCAGCCTGCCTCCCTTATTTATGAATGCTTGTGGTTAATTAGACTCACCTGGCTAATTCATGCTACTCAGCTCATCTCATGAGCCTCAATTTAATCACACCTGCAGAATCCCTTCTATTACTTAAGGCAACATATTCACAGGTTCTAGGGAGTAAGATGTGGGTCTTATTGTGCTGTGTGCTAAGTCTCTTTGGTTATGTTCCACTCTTTGTGATCCTATGGACCCTACTGGCCAGGCTCCTCTGTCCATGGATTCTCCAGACAAGAACACTGGAGTGGGTTGCCAGGCTCTCCTCCAGGGGATCTTCCCAACCCAGGAATCAAACCCTCATCTCTTTTGTCTCCTGCATTGGCAGGTGGGTTCTTTACAACTAGTATCACCTGGGGAAGCCAAATTGAAAACTGCATCCATGTGAAAACCTTAACGGGCTTCCCCAGTGGCTCAGCTGTACGAGGCTCAATGTGTGGGGCCATTATTCAGCCCACATTCCCCCACATATCAAAAACACTGCCCTCCGCACCCTGCCCCTTCTGGAGCTGTCTTCCCAGTGTCAGGTCCACAGTGGCCTCTGGGTCGAAGACCAGTCTCCACAAGATGGTGGGGGGTCATCTTGGACATGAAGTGCAACTGAGAATTAAAATTCATAAAACCCACTCTTAAAATTAAGAAATGCTTATTAATAGTCTACTTTATATAGATGCTATTCTGAGACTGGGGGAAGTAGCAATGAGTGAAACAGAGGAGTCTCTGTTACCAGAGGCCTGGTGAACTAGGGAAAAAAATACAAAGGCTTGTTCAATGTTATATGTCATTCAGTTCAGTTCAGTTCAGTTGCTCAGTCGTGTCCAACTCTTTGTGACCGCATGAATCACAGTATGCCAGGCCTCCCTGTCCATCACCAACTCCCGGAGTTCACCCAGACTCACGTCCATTGAGTCAATGATGCCATCCAGCCATCTCATCCTCTGTCGTCCCCTTCTCCTCATGCCCCCAATCCCTCCCAGCATCAGAGTCTTTTCCAATGAGTCAACTCTTCCCATGAGGTGGCCAAAGTACTGGAGTTTCAGCTTCAGCATCATTCCTTCCAAAGAAATCCCAGGGCTGATCTCCTTCAGAATGCACTGGTTGGATCTCCTTGCAGTCCAAGGGACCCTCAAGAGTCTTCTCCAACACCACAGTTCAAAAGCATCAATTCTTTGGCACTCAGCTTTCTTCACAATCCAACTCTCACATCCATACATGACCACAGGAAAAACCATAGCCTTGATGAGACAAACCTTTGTTGGCAAAGTAATGTCTCTGCTTTTGAATATGCTATCTAGGTTGGTCATAACTTTCCTTCCAAGGAGTAAGCGTCTTTTAATTTCATGGCTGCAGTCACCATCTGCAGGGAGTTGCAAATTAAAGCAACAAGGTATCATACACATCTATTAGCAGGCTAAAGTGCAAAACACTGGCAACACCAAATGCTGGTGAGGATGTGGAGCAGTAGGAATTCTTACTCATTGCTGGTGGGAATGCAAAATGATACAGACACTTTGGAAGCTAACCATATTCTTACCATGCCTGCCTGCCTCCCTGCTAGGTCACTTCAGTCATGTCCAACTCTTTTCTACCCTATGGACCATAGCCCACCGGGCACCTCTGTCCATGGGATTCTTTAGGCAAGAACACTGGAGTGGGTTGCCAGGCCCTCCTCATTCTTGACATATGATCCAACAATTGTGCTCCTGGGTAAGTTGAAAATTGTGCATAAAAGATGCCAATCTGACCGAAAATCAGTCACTCAGTCACGTCCAACTCTTTGCAACCCTGTGGACTGTAGCCCACCCGACTCCTCTGTCCATGGAATTTTCCAGGCAGAAATACTGGAATGGGCTGCCATTTCCTCCTCCAGGGGATCTTCCCAAGCCAGGGATTGAATTCTTTTATCTCCTGCCTTGGCAGGCGGATTCTTTACCACTGCGCCACCTGGGAAGACAAGTTGAAAATAATATCCATGTAAAAACCCTGCACCCAAATGTTTATAGAAGCTTTATTCATAATTGCCAAAAATTGGAAGTAACCACAATGTCCTTCCATAGGTGAATGGATTAAAAAAAAAAAAAAAACTGAAAAACTGTGATCAATTCATACAATGGAATATGGTTCAGTGATTTTTTTTTTTTTTAATAAACTATTAAGCCACCACAGGAGAAGGAAATGGCAACTCATTCCAATATTCCTGCCTGGAGAATCACATGGACAGAGGAGCCTGGTGGGCTACAGTCCGTGGGGTCGCAAAGAGTCGAACACGACTGAGTGACTAAGCACACAAACCACCACAATGACATGAGGGAATCTTAAATGCATATTGCTGAGTAAAAGATGCCAATCTGAGAAGACTGTGTACTGTATGATTCCAACTGCATGACATTCTGGGAAAGACAAAACTATGAAGACAGAACAGAGGTCAGTGTTTACCAGGGGTTTGGGGGAAGGAGAAGAGATGAGTGGGTGGAGCACAAGGAGTTTTAGGGCAGTTGAAACTATTTGTATGATACCATAATGGTGGATATAGAACGTGTAATGGTGGGTACAAGAACTTATGCATTTGTCAAAATCCATAGAATGTTCAACACAAAGAGTCAACTCTAGTGTAAACTATGGAGTTTGTGGGACCTCTCTGTTAACTTTCCCTGGTGGCTCAGACAGTAAAGCGTCTGTCTACAATGCGGAAGACCCGGGCTCGAGCCCTGGGTTGGGAAGATCCCCTGGAGAAGGAAATGGCAATCCACTCCAGTACTATTACCTGGAAAATCCCATGGACAGAGGAGCCTGGTAGGCTACAGTCTATGGGGTCGCAGAGAGTCAGACACGACTGAGCGACTTCACTTTCACTTTCTGTTACTTTCTGCTCAATTTTTCTATAAATCTTAAACTGTTCTAAACTTAAAACCTATTCATTTAAAAAGGCATGGTATGTTGGATAATGATGCGTGCAATGAAAAATTAAAGCAACACATAGGTACAGAAGTAATAGTGTGGTGGGGTGTGTGTATGTGTGCAAACTATTTTATTCTTTAGGTTAGGGATGACCTCACTGATGATGTGACTTTCTAAGACTTGAGTCTTAGAGAAAGTCTAAGACTTTCTAAGTCTTCGAAAAGTGATGGCAAAAGTCATACAGACTTCTGGTGGGGAAAAAGAAAGAAAACCTTACAGATCAAGGGAAGCAATTGCAAAGGCCCTGTGGCTGGTTATGTGTTTGGTGTGTTTGGTGTCAGTGTGGCTGGAGTGGATGAGCTTGAAGAGGACAGCACGGGTGGGGGAGGGCCATGTCGTATTGCAACTTGCTAGTCACTATGGAGAACCAGGATTTCACCCTGAGTGAGATGGGAGCCCTCGTGGGGGGGTGGTGAACAGAGGAGAGACACCGTTTGCTTTATTTTTAAGAAAATTCCTCTCACTGTTGTGAGAACAGACTGTAGTGGGGACAAAACTGGGACAGGGAGACCTGATTTAAGTCTTGTGGGCTTGGTGGGAAGAAGTGTCATAGCTAAGCCCAGAAGCAAGATCATGTAGACATTTGAACTTATGATCCATGTAAATAACAGGAGACCCTGGGGCCCAGTGCAGCTGGGAGAATTCTAACTTGTGCATATGTGTATGCTGGCCCACTTCAGTCATGTCCAACTCTTTGCAACCCTGTGAACTGTAGCCCGCCAAGCTCCTCTGTTGGTGGGATTCTCCAGGCAAGGATACTGGAGTTGTTTGCCATGCCTTCCTCCTGGGAATCTTCCCGGCCCAGGGATTGAACCCATGTCTCTTATGTCTCCTGTATTGGCAGGTGGATTCTTTACCTCTAGTGCCACCTGGGAAGCCTGGCAAACTCATGGGGGACCCTAATTCTCAGGAGAGATTTAGAAGCCAAGGAGTTGAGAGTATCCTGGTGAAGCCACTCTGCCTGTTTCTCAAAGCTTCCAGGCTAGGATTTCTGCTTGGTAAGTCTCATAATGTCGATGTTCAGAATGAGCCTTAACAACTCATTTCCAAGGAGCATCCAAATTCTGTGCCCCTGGAATGGTTTGGATATATTCATGGTGTCTTTTGTGATTGAAGACCCAAGATCTTCTAAGTTCTGCCCATAGTTTTTTTGTATTCATTAACTAAACTTAATCTTCATAAATATCCCATTATGAGGTCCTATTGACAAGTGTAAGGAATCACAGACCCAGAAAGGTTAAATATCACAAAGTCATCTAGTAATCAACAGCACGCAGACCTACCTGATCCTGAAGCCCAGGCCCATCCCGAGAGAACTGAACATCCCAACTGACACACTCACCACACAGCCCTGGGGTTTAATTCCAGAGTGGAAAACGTGAAAGACAAACATTTCCATGTAAGACCTCTTTCTTTTCTTTGACTATTTGATATCCTCTTTCAAAGTGGGTTTGGGGAATATGGTGGAGTGAATGAAGGAGGCAGGGGTTGGAGAGGAAGAGTTTAGAGGGCAGGAGAGTGAAGCGTGCCCAGAAGCGGGGCAAGTTTGGGCGTGTTTCTTTACGTCTCACTTACTGTTTCTAAGTGGCTCCCAAGGTGTGGAGGCTAATGGCGTATAAAGACAAAGAAAAGCCATGTGCTTCTTAAAAGCTGGAAGCTTGTGGGGGCCTTCTGGTTTCTGCAGCTTCTTCTAGGCAGGGATTTAGACCAGATAAGGGAATCAGGCTGGGTGGAGGGTTGGGTCAGTGCTGTGGTCCCCAGCAGGCTGGTTCTCCGAGCCTCGTCCCAGCCTCTTCCTCCCCACTATTGAGTAGAAGAACCTTCCCCAACCACAGCAGCTGAGCGGATTTGCATGGGGAAGGTCCCTCATTTCCAGATGCAATGATAAATGGAGGTTTGAGTGGGAAAGGATGTCAAAGAGACCCCTGCTGACTGATGACTCTGGGGTCATTAATGTTCACATCCAAGGGCCATTCACCAGCTGAGTCATAAACTTCAAAAGCAGAAATGCTGGCTGAATCCAAACAGTATGTGTGTGACAGAGATGGAAGTTGGCAGAAGATGGTGTTGACTTTATTGCTGCTCCCCAAATCCTGAAGGCCATTTTAATTAGCTTTCAAACAGCGTTTGTACTCTTTGGTCTTTGAGTTTGCTCTTACGGCTACACACACCCATCCACACATAATCCCAGTTTAATGAAACCAGAGGAACATCAAAACCGCTATATTGTATCAGTGTCTCATTAAAATGGACATCTCTTGCTCTGTAGTTCATTAATGTTTTTAATTATTTAAAGCAAAATTTCTACACACTGTTGTGTTGGTGAATAGAGGTCAAGTTTTTGTTTTTGTTTTTAATAAACAAGAGCGGTTGTTTTCTAATTTTCAAAGTAAGCTGCCAAGGAAGGAAAGGCTGTGACTAGCTTTGAATATATCAGATTCCTGGTATAATTGGTTGTGTTTTTCAAAACATACTGCTAATATTTGGAGCGACTTTATACATATTTATGGGGGCGAGGGGTGGCAGGAGCCACACTAGGGGACTAGTGGGGAAATGAAAGGATATCCAATTAGCTGTGGGTGGAAATTAATTGTGTAGTCCTGTAGAAATGACCAAACTGTTGAATCACCACATCTAAAAGAAAAATGACAATAACAATTTAAATAACCAAAGTGTTTGTGTGTGTGTGTGTGTGTGTGTGTGTGAGGTGATCTCTAGACACTGCTGGGGAACCTCTGGCCTTGACTGTGCTGGCTTCAGAGGCTGTGGGCTAGCTGGTCCCACAGACAGCAAGTCTCAGAGGCTGGGGAAAGGGGATGCTGAGGGTGTGGAAAGATGATGTGATACTGTGGGAAATGGGAGGAGTTGCTTTTCCTTGCTGCCAAGATGCAGTAAAAAGAGAAAAAAAAAAAAGGTCAAGAGTAGATGAGAGGGACCTGAGTGAGTTCCATTCCCAGTAGAGAACACCTTGGAGAGGAAGGGGGTGGCGAAGACACGCGCTGAGTTTTCCCAGACAGCTGGACAGCTTGGAAGGTGGCAGTCTGGGGACTCCAGAAAAGTGATGAGCACTTGAAGTTTTCCTAATGGAATTCTTCCTGACATTGTTTAATCCACATACCTGGTCTGTGATTGTCTGTTAAATGGCTTTCTCTGGCATCTGTACCCTTGGGGTCCCTGTAGTAAGCAGATGGCATCCTCAAACTGGGTACTTAAGAAGAGTTTAATAAAGGAACTGTTTGCCAAAGTGTGGGCCCAGTGTGAGGAAACCACAGGGATGGTGCCAGGGGCTGGAACAGCGTGGGGGAGGACAGTCGCCTGGTCTCCTGGAGAGGGGAGGGGAGGAAGCGGCACTGAACCTCAGCAGTGGGAAGAACCACTTCGGAAGGCAGCTTGGAATAACCTACCAGCAGAAAGCCAAGGGGACAAATGCCCCAGCCTCTCTCTCCCCACATCCTCCAATTGCCTGCTGTTGACCCCCTTTGGCTAAATCCCAATTTGAAGTCAGCCTTGACTGTGGAGCTGTCCAGTCCAAAATCCATAGTCAAGTGGTAAGCTGCAAATCTGAATAAAAGTTGACATTGCAGGCTGTAGTCCAAAGGCCAAAAAATCAAGCAGAATTTCTATGCTACAATTTAGAGAGAGGATTTCTTCTTCGGGTGGGAAACCTGTCTCCTCAGTCTTCTCTGAAGACCTTCAGCTGATTGGATGAGACCAACCTGTATTTTGGAAGGTTGTTTGCTTTACTTAAAGTCAACTGATTGTAAGTGTTAATCCCACATTTAAAATTCTTTTTCTTTGCCATCTGCAGAGATGTGGATGGACCTAGAAACTGTCATAGAGGGTGACATAAGTAAAAAAGAGAAAATCAATTATCATATACCAACACATAAAACATTGCATAAATAAACTTATTTGCAAGCAGAAATAGGGACACAGACATAGAGAACAAATGTACGGAAACCAAGCGGGGAAGGGGTGTGTGGGATTGGCATATATACACTGCTATGTATAAAATAAATAACTAATGAGAAATGACTCAACAGCGCAGGGAACTCTACCCAGTGCTCTGTGGTGACCTAAATGGGGAGGAAATCCAAGGAAGAGGGGACACGTGTATAGGTACAGCTGATTCACTTTGCTGTAGAGCAGAAATTAACACAATATTGTAAAGCAACTATACTCCAACAAAAGAGGGGAGAAGGCACAGGGGAAGGGAAAATTAGGGGTATGGGAGTAAGGGATACAAACTACTATGTATAAAATAGAGAAGCAACCCGGATATACTGTATAGCACAGGGAATCATAGCCATGGTCTTGTAATAGCCTTTAATGCAGCATAATCCGTAAACATACACAATCACCATGCTATATACATGTAATGTAATATGCTATACACATGTAATTAATGTAATATATTAAATCAACTATACTTCAATAAGATATAAATACCTTTACAGAGACATTCAGACTGGTATTTGGCCAAATAGCTGGTCACCATAGTCTCATCAAGTTGACGTATAAAATTAACCATCACGGTTCTCATGGTGGGGCAAGATGGAAGCAGAGCTACACTGAGGTTCAGTCAAAGCCTTAGTTTAAATATTACTCACATGTGTTGAATTATCTAATCCTCAAAACAATATGGTGAAACCTCTGTAAACAAACTTTACAGATGATGCAACTGAAGCTCAGAAAAGTTATTGCCCAAGGACACAGCTGAAATGCGGTCGAGGCAAAATCCAAGTCTTCTGAATTCAGTTCTAGACAGTTTCTAAGTGACTAGCACAATCTTTTAAAGTTCCATTATGAAATCACATGATATCTAGAGTTGACTTAACTCTTTATTGACTGGGGGATTTTTGCAGAAACACTTGTGGCTGGTGATTTGTTATGTAAGCGAAAATTGAAACATGCTAGTCAATAATATTCAGGTAACAAAAGAGGTATTAACATGTTTCTGGTCAATAATGTGTTAAAAACAATACAGTTTGGAAGCAGGTGAGAGTATGGATGAAATGTGATTGGTCATGTGGTTAATTGTTGGGCTGGGTGATGAGTACACAAAGGTTCATTGTATTTTTCTCTACAATTCTGAATATATTTGAGAGAATTTCCACAATCAAACATTAAATATAATCTCACAGCTTGGTCAGCAGTTGGCATTTTACAAGATGGAGCTAACCACTTGAGCCCACTCATAGCTGCATGAACTCAAGCCCTTTGAATCAAGCTCTGCTTTTTCCTGCTCTGCTTTTGAAGGGCATATTTGCCACAGAACAACGGCAGTTACAGCAGATGTCTTTACTGTCAGGTTACACTGAGTGTCTTCTGATGACACGACCCTTTTACCCATGAGCCAACTTGCAGGTCATGCCACAGTGTGCTGCTCACAAGCACAGACTCTGCAGCCAGACTGGGTTTGACCCCTGCCTCTGTCACTTACCAGCTGTATTCCCTCGACACGCCACTTAACCTCTCTGTCCCTCAGCTTCACTGCTCAAGAAGTAGGACATCAATAGTACCTTCCTCCTAGGTTTTATTACAAGGACTGAAGGAGTCAATATTGCTCAGAGACTTAGTCCCTTCATACAATAAGTGCGATGGAAGCATGGATTGAATAAAACCTACAAAACTCTCTATAAGAAAGAATTGCTTTGGACTGCAAGTGGCTTTCTGATTTTTGTCTCCCGATGCTGGAAGAGAAAGCAAAAAGTAAATTGTTCATTCACTCAATAATTATTGCAGAGAAGGCAATGGCAACCCACTCCAATACTCTTGCCTGGAAAATCCCATGGATGGAGGAGTCTGGTAGGCTACAGTCCATGGGGTCGTGAAGAGTTGGACACGACTGAGCGACTTCACTTTCACTTTTCACTTTCATGCATTGCAGAAGGAAATGGCAACCCACTCCAGAGTTCTTGCCTGGAGAATCCCAGGGATGGGGGAGCCTGTTGGGCTGCTGTCTATGGGGTTGGACAGAGTCGGACATGACTAACGTGACTTAGCAGCAGCAGCAGCAATGATTGAATCCCTGTTTTATATCTATTATGATGATGATCATAAAGACAAAAGTCTTTGACAACAAAGAACACAGTTTAGTTGGGAGAGGCAGACCGTTAACTAAATCAGTAGTTCTTAACATTTAAATATAGACCTTCAGAGAACTGTATGAAGTTTATGGATCATCTCCACAAAATATACCTACACATAAATTATTGGGTACCATGTTAAGAATCCCTAAAATAAACAATTATAAATAGTATGATAAGTATCATGATAGAGCTATGTATCCTGCTTATCTCTCTAGACAAATTGCTCTCCTCTACCCACCCTGCCCATCCCCAGTTCTACCATATTGTCTTCTTTCAGTTCTTGAAAGAAATGGTTCCCCAAGTCTCGGTTGTACACCTCAACTAGAAAACCACAGATAAGCAAAAACATTCTAGGCTCTAAACATTCTAGAAACAACTAGAAAACCACAAATAAATAAGCAAAAACATTCTATACATTGTGTGTGTGTATATATATATATATATATACACACACCTATGTATATACCCCAAGATATGTATATTTATTTATAAATTGTACACATGCATTATCACCATTAATTAAGATGTCCAGATGAGAACCATAAACAGGCCCAGGTTTGCCTTTAACAATAGAGGATGCAAATCCATATTTCAAGAAGACTTGGCGATAATTTTGTATTCTTTTGGTAGTCTTCTTGTCAGGTCTGATTAATCCATTGTTTTTATTTCATAACATGGTTGACAAAGAACTTGTATGAGGCAGTGTCAGTTCAGAAGAAAATTCTTGTTCACTTGTACTTACATTATCAGCATTACCTTCCGTCTGTGACTTCTTCGCAGTAAACTCTGTGAGCCATGTTTCACTTCGTGAGGTTTGGTTTAGGCTAAGTCATGTGATCCATGCATTCACATAAAAGACACACAGACACTGCTTGTAGGGCGTGGCCATTCTTCCTTCAGAATACTTCATGGGCTTCGTACTTTGCATGGCATGTGACCCTCTGACACTATAGGAGTTGCTGGTTTCAGCCTGTTTATTAGATCATCGTAAAGCTTAATTTCTTTTTCAGTTAGATTAAAAATTCAGCATAAGGGGATGAATATGTTTTCCTCCTGCTTCCTAATGGGTTATCTTATGCACCCTTTGGAGAATAAGTCCTCTACCATGGAAACACGTGCTTGAAAACACCAGCCCTTCTAGTTACAGTCTTCCCAAAGCTGTTTGCCACCTGGAGCACTTTGGCTGGGCACTTGCTCTTGGCCTAATTCCTTCATTCCCTGCAGGGTGTCTAACTTCTTACTTACTCTGGGCAGCTTTGCATAACATAATAACCAGGTGGAGGTCTTCTGTTCACCTCCCTGGCACTGCTTTATACCACAGATACCTGCTGCTGCTGCTAAGTCGCTTCAGTCGTGTCCAAATCTGTGCGACCCCATAGACGGCAGCCCACCAGGCTCCCCCGTCCCTGGGATTCTCCAGGCAAGAGTACTGGAGTGGGTTGCCATTTCCTTCTGCAATGCATGAAAGTGAAAAGTGAAAGTGAAGTCGCTCAGTCGTGTCCGACTCTTTACGACCCCATGGACTGCAGCCTACCAGGCTCCTCCGTCCACGGGATTTTCCAGGCAAGAGTACTGGAGTGGGGTGCCATTGCCTTCTCTGCAGATACCTGCTAAGTTTCAATTAAGCCAGGTTTACCAAGGTGAGCAAACTGGACGTGGCCCATCATTCACAAAGATTACGGCCTAGAGGAGTTGGACATGAATCAAGCAGTGATTCAAATATATATAAAATTATAATTGTGTTACAAGCTTTGATGAAGTACAAAATGTGATAAAAGCATAGAGAGCAGAGATTTGATCTAACCTGGGAAAATAATTAAATTTAATCTGAAGGGCTTCCCAGGTGGTGCTAGTGGTAAAGAACCCACCTGCCAATGCAGGAGATACAAGAGACATGGGTTCAATCCCTGGGTTTGGAAGATCCCCTGGTGAAGGGCATGGCCACCCATTTCAGAATTCTTGCCTGGAGAATCTCATGGAGAGAGGAGCCTGGAGGGCTATAGTTCACAGGGTCGCAGAGTCGGATATGACTGAAGCAATTTTGCATGCAATCTGAAGGAGTACTAGTCAAAGGGAAGAGAGAGTCCCGGGGGAGAGCGGGGCATAAGCAAAGGCCGTGTGGCAGAAGGGGGCATTTATTTGAACACTTACTATATTTTTTATAATTCCTTGTAAAATTGCCTCCACCCCTCATGCAATGCTGAGCTCTATGAAAGCAGAGACCAACAGTCTTGTTTGCCATTCTATCACCCTTGCCTAAGAGAATGCCTGTTACATAGAAGTTGCTCAAGAAATGTTTGTTATGAATGAATGAGCACATAGGAAACACAATAAACCCGGACTGGGGACTGGGAGAAATTTTCTCAGAGGAAACAGCACCTGGGTTGGTATATAAAGAACAAGTAGGATTTCACTACAGGAAGAAGCTGGAAGAATCCGGGTGAGGAGGAGCGGGAGGTCACAGGAGGACAGCAGGAGTTCTCAGGGTATGTGAGGACCTGCAGGGGTTTTGTACATATGGAACAGAAGGTGAGACTGGAGAGGCCATGGGGAGGGGACACAGAGAACCCTGCTCACTGGCCTTCGAAAGACTAGACCAATGGAAAGGTGTAACACAGGTGCAGGAGTGACGGCCCCAACCGAGGTGGGTGCAGTGAGAATGCAGATGCCACTAGCCAAAAGGGGGCACAGGAAGAGCAGCTGAATGTGACGGGCTGGGGCTGGGGACTGCAGGGCTGGTCAGGCTGAACTTGAGGTGCATGGGACATGTGTGTGTACTCAGCCGCTTCAGTTGGATCCATGGGATTCTCCAGGCAAGAACACTGGAGTGGGTTGCCATGCCCTCCTCCAGGGGATCTTCCGGACCCAGGGATCGAACCTGCATCTCCTGCATTGCAGGCAGATTCTTTACTGCTGAGCCACCAGGGCAGCCTGCGTGGGAACATAGCCCCAGACATAAACTGTAGTGGTCAAGTTTGCTGGTCTGCCGTCACGCGTCAGGGTGAATCAGGGAGAGGGAATCCTAGTCCGAGTGCTGGATAGGATACAAAAATGGGGAAGACTCTGCCCTGTCCTCAGGTGAGTTCCAGTCTACCAGGGATGCATTTATACATAATTACATATAAAGTGGAAGACGTTAGGTAAGAGAGAGAAGAATCAAAAACTACTTCTGGAGGGGCCAGCAGAGGAGGGAACCTGCTTAGAAATGCCCCATGGGGTGAAAGTCAGAAGTCATTCATATTTCGTAGTGGAGGCAACAGGAAAATGTGGGTGTCTCGTTGGCGTTAATCTCAAAAAGCTAGTCCTTTAAAACCTAGATTCCTCAGTGACTTTTAAAAATAGCCCTTAGCATGGAGTCTTTCTGAAAGTCTAAATAAATTGCCTTCATTGGTTTCCCCTTGTCCGCACATTAATCTTCTCAGAGGCTGCAGCACATTAATCAGGTCTGCTCTCTTCTGGAATCGCCTTTCCCGGCCAAGTTCTGCCATGGATGGTGCTCATCGACTCCACGCCCTGCCGGTGCTGGTGGAAAGGAGCGTGCTCTGCCTGTAGGTCTCTGAAGGCCCTGTGGGGTCTCCCCCGTGTTTGGGGTCCCAATGGAATTTTCTGGCCCCCAGACATCAGGGATCTCCATGTGGACAAGCCACACCTGTTCTGAGAGCTGTGCAATTTTACCACCCCCTAAAAAGTTGTTTTTTTTTAAAAAAGCTGATATTCTTTAATTTTTTTTATTTATAAATTGTTATTTATTTCTTTTGGCACCAATGAGCAGCATGCAGGATCATCATTCCCCAACCAGGGATTGAACCCACAGTCCCCTGCATGGCGAGCACAGTCTTAACCACTGAACCAAGACAGAAGTCCCTAAAAAGACTTTTCACCCCTCTAAAACTTTTGAGTGAACCCCATCCATTCCCAGGGATATATTTACATCTAGTTGAATGATTAATAGTTGAATGATTAAGTAATTTGGCTAGATACCTCCAAACTGCCTGCTTCAATAAATATTCTAGAAGTGGCCCAAAGCATCTGAGTCGTGTGGTTCTATGCCTTTCTCCCTCTGCCCAGGTACTATCATCACCATAGCCAAGTGTGCCCTTGATTTGTGGGACAGTCAAGCTGAGCTGGGTGCCGTCAGGCAGCATCTTCTTAGAAGCTTTGGAGCTCCCAGCAGGGCGTCTCCTAAATTATTTTTGTCCCTGTTGATTCCACTTTGCCCCAAATCTGCCACAATTCACGGACTCCCCAGATCTAGTTGACAGTGCTTTCTCCATGTCTACAAAATGCACTCTGCCTGCACCCCAGCCTCCCCTAATGAGTTTGGCCATCCAGCCTGTCAGGGGTCCTGTGGGCTGGCTGGCCTGTGAGAGAGTCATTTCGGACAAAGAGGGACCAGGACTGGCTTGAGCACCGTGCCCAGACGGGGTAGGATCGGGGCTGGGGGGAGCCTGCACGGACTACTCAAGGGATGTTGTTGATTTGCAAAGAAGATCTAAAGGGTTTTGTTTTGTTTTAGTTGAGAGTTGTTTTATCCAGTGGGAACTTTTAGGACTTCAAGCCCAGGAGACAGCATCTCAAGTAACCGTGAGAGAACTGCTCAGAGGAGGTGAGGAGGGGGACCCAGGTTATACAGATGTTTTGCGACAAAGGGCAGGTAGTCGGAAAATCAAAAGATAATTGTTAATTAAAGGAAAACCAGATCTCCTAAGTTAAGGAATTCAGTACTTTTCTCTGTATGGGAAGATGCAAGCATCTAGGCTCACTGAAGTCATTCCTTTGATATGCATCTCAGCAATCTGGGGCCAGTATCCTGAGTTTCCTCAGGGCTCGCTGTAGGGAGTGGTTGCAGTCTGAAGAAGCTCTAAAGTTTTGGGTAGAGCTGGGAGCCTGTTTGCATGGCTTGTCCATGGCTCTGTAGCCGACCATGAGTCAGGAAAGCTATTCTGTGTCTTTAATTAAAGGGCCATCAGAGGTAAAGACTCTGCCTGCCAATGCAGGAGACCTGGGTTCGATCCCTGGGTTGGGAAGATCCCTTGGAAGAGGGCATAGCAACCCACTCCAGTATTCTTGCCTGGAGAATCCCATGGACAGAGGAGCCTGGCGGGCTACATAGTCCATAGGGTCACAGAGTCAGACATGACTGAATGACTGAGCATGCACACAAAGGACCATCAACAGCAGTCCAGATTCATAGACTCCTAGATCATCCCCAGACTGAAAAACTGAAACCCATAAGGCTGTCCTCCTTGTTCAGTCAAGCCCTTGATTGTAATTGAGGAGGTGGGCTCATTTTGAGACTGAATCGGCAGTGGAGGTCTCACCCCCACCCCCCCACCCCCCCAGAAAGCTGACAGGGACTGAGAAGCCAGTAGTGTGTGGGGTTGCCTTCCCCTCATACCCTGTCCCCTCTTGGCTGTCTGAAACTTGGTTGTGTGTGTCTGACGTTAAGGGCCAGGCTTCTTCTACTCATTATCCAGACAGTTATTAAAACAGTCTGAAAAATAGCATCCTTAGACTTCAAAGGCAGCTGTGGCCATGATTGTTAGAGAGAAATTTTTTGAAATGGTTGACTTTAAGTTGTTCTTATTCAAAAATGACAAGGGGAGAGCTCTGAATTTGTAAAGTTGTTTGAATAACTTTCTGAGTTTATTGTCAGGCAAGACAGGTTGAACTAAATGATATTTCAAGTCCCTTCCAGCTATGAGAACCATGTTTTTCATAGGTGGTTGGGCAAGTAAGGGGCTTCCCTGGTGGCTCAGACAGCAAAGAATCTGCCTGCAATGCAGGAGACTGAGTTCAACCCCTGGGTCAGGAAGATTCCCCTGAAGAAGGAAATGACTACCATCTCCAGCATTCTTGCCTGGAGAATTCCACGGACAGAGGAGCCCTGCAGGCTCTTTGCATCCATGCGGTCACAAACAGTCAGACACAATTGAGTGACTCAGTTCAGTTGCTCAGTTTTGTCCAACTCTTCATGACCCCATGGACTGCACACCAGGCCTCCCTGTCCATCACCAACTCCCGGAGTTTACCCAAACATGTCCATTGAGTTGGTGATGCCATCCAACCATCTCATCCTCTGTCGTCCCCTTCTCCTCCTGCCTTCAATCTTTCCCAGCATCAGAGTCTTTTCAAATGAGTCAATTCTTCACATCAGGTGGCCAAAGTATTGGAGTTTCAGCTACAGCATCAGTCTTTCCAATGAATATTCAGGACCAATTTCCTTTAGGATGGAATGGTTGGATCTCCTTGCTGTCCAAGAGACTCTCAAGAATCTTCTCCAACAAATTGAGTGACTAACACTTTCAATTTCTGGACAAGTGAGAAACATAGTGGAAAGACGATTGACCTTGATCTGGAACAGTTAGGCTTCCAACAAACTCAAGTTCCAAGTCTGGAACAAGTAGGTGCCAGGGGAGACCCCACTAGGTAGAAAACAAGATTCCTTAAGGAATTTAGGTTCCAAAAGAGGACCTCAGTCCTTAGAGGATGCAGAATGAAGTGTTATCCTATCCTTGGATGTGCTGAAGTCCTTGGAACCAAGGCCAAGATTCGGTCAGAATTGGGGCTCACGGCAAAGCTGGGGTTGGATTAAACAAAGCAGGAGGAATGATTGGAAACGAGGGACCAGGATCAGATAGAGACTGATAGCCAAGGTGGTCTGATGCTAGCTACTAGTTATGTGCTCTAAAATTTTTACTACTTGGGGACAAGATGGAAAAGGTTGAACCTCAGATCTGGTTTGGTGGCCTCAGTTGGAAAAAAGCAAATAAATGAATTTCATCTGGTTATTAACGTTAATATTGAGGAATGAACTATGAAAATACACACACAGAGAATGACTGAACCTCTGGGAACATCTGCACAGATAGCCAAGCCAGCAGAGTGATATTCAGGGCTGGCTTTTAGATCTGATTCTGGAATTGTCCTCCAAGAACCTGTAAGTGTGACTTTTCACACAGATCACACAGTGAAGGAAGTGCTTAACTAATTGTGCCCAAGAGAGTTATCAGAAATTAACGAGATGCCAGAGATGGACCATCAACAAGCCATGAAAGAGAGACCTCAGGTCACAGTTAGACAATTCAACAACTAGAGATATTCTCCCAAGGGGTGGTGCTGTGTCCTTGGCTTTGCAGACATCTCGGAAGGTTAAAGGAAGATGGGCACACTGCTCTAGAAACTGTTCTGTTATTCCTTTCCTGCTCCCAGCTCTAGGCATCTCAGTCCTAAGCCCTCCAGCATCTCCCACCCCATCCCACTTGTGCTACATCACCGCTTTCTATGGGGAGCTTCAGGGAGGGTTGAAGAAGAGTTTGGACCCCCAGCTGGCTTCTGCTGGATCGGCCACTCACCAGCTGCATTTCTGATCTTGTTCTCATCTCAGAAATATCAGTTTTGGTATTCTTGCCTTAGTGCCCTTTTCTTGGTCTTGCCTGTTTGGTTAAAGCACCACTTCTCACAGTGTGCTCTGGGGAAGCTTGTGTGCGTGTACAGGTTCATATCAACATCCTCTGGTTTTAGTGTGCAGTGGATGGGGAGGCAGAGAGAGGGTTGGAGTAACAGCCAAACCATCTTCCTTCCCCCTTTGTCTTAACACATTCACGTGTCAGGCTTGAGGCTGAAATGCTGTGCTGCAGAGCAGCAGTCCACAAACTCTTTGTCACCAAGGACTGGTTTTATGGAAGACAAATTTTCCATGGAGTGTGGAGTAGAGGGGTGATGGTTTAGGGATGATTTAAGCGCATTACATTTTTTTCTGCACTTTATTATTATTACATCAGCTCCACCTCAGATCATCAGGCACTAGGTCTGGAGACTGGAGACCTCTGCTGTAGAGAACACGAGTTGGGGGTGGAAATGCCCTGGATGAACTTCCCAGGTGGTGCTAGTGGTAAAGAACCCGCCCACCAATGCAGCAGAGGTAAGAGACACGGGTTCAATCCCTGAGTCAGGAAGATCCCCTGGAGGAGGACATGGCAACCCACTCCAGTATTCTTGCCTGGAGAATCCCATGGACAGAGGCACCTGGTGGGCTACAGTCCATGGACTGCAAAAGAGTTGGGCACGACCTAGTGACTAAACAACAATAGATGATGAATATACTCAGCACGTGGCTTTCCTCTTGCTCACCAGCCTCCCACCCCTGTTCTCTGCAGGAAGACAAGGAAGGGAGCAGAAAGCAAGTGGGGAGATGCCCTTATGGGAGGAGCTAGAGAGTTGACAAGTCCTCGCTCCTCGCCACTGAGAAAGAACTGTGGATGTGGCTCTCCCTGGCTGCAGAGGAGGTTGGGGAGTGTGGGGTTTTGTTTTTCAGCTGGAATTAAAATCAGGGTGTAGTTAGTAAGGAAGAGAGGGAATGGATATTGGAAAGGCAGCCTTACTATGTTAAAATAGATTAATTACTGTATTAAAATACATTAATACACATTCCATTCTGCATATTCCTTTAGGGTCTCCTAAGCTTCCTTTTTGGCATCATGGGACCTATAAAATAAGGCTGGTCTGGCAACATAGGGTAAACGGAGAACACGGCTTATGGATAAGGCAACTCGCCCCAGGGACATGGGTTGATGTGAAACCCACCCAACTTCTCCAAGGGCTGAGAGCACCAATCTCTGTAGCCCAGCCACCCATTCACCGTAATACTGAGCTATATTATAGCTACTGCTGCTGCTGCTGCTAAGTCGCTTCAGTAGTGTCCGACTCTGTGCGACCCCATAGACAGCAGCCCACCAGACTTCCCTGCCCCTGGGATTCTCCAGGCAAGAACACTGGAGTGGGTTGCCATTTCCTTCTCCAATGCATGAAAGTGAAAAGTGAAAGTGAAGTCACTCAGTCGTGTCCGATTCTGTGCAACCCCATAGACAGCAGCCCACCAGGCTCCTCCGTCCATGGGATTTTCCAGGCAAGAGTACTGGAGTGGGGTGCCATTGCCTTCTCCGTATTATAGCTACAGCGGCTTGCAGATCAGCACACAGGCACTTTATTAAGTAGTGTTTGTAGAATGGCTCTGTAGTAAAGAATCTGCCTGCAATGCAAGAGACCTGAGTTTCATCCCTGGATTGGGAAGATCTCCTGGAGAAGGAAATGGCAACCCACTCCAATCTTCTTGCCTGGAAAATCCCATGGACAGAGGAGCCTGGTGGGCTACAGCCCATGGGGTCGCTAAGAGTCAGACACAACTGAGCGATTATCACTTTCACTTTGTAGGACAACACCTGTGAGGGGTGAGGGACACAAGACTTGGCAAAGGAAGAAGCTGGGTGGCAATAAAATTGGCTCAAAGCTCTTAGGAGATCCTCTGGGGAGCTCTGGAGAGGGAACATCTTTCAGAGTTGTCCCACTCTGAGACAAGGAAGTCAGGCCCTCATCCCACCCCTCCCCACTCTGACCAGTCACTGGGCGTGGGAGGGGATGTGGCCCTGGAACAGGGGCCCTCAGGCTGAGGGCAATGCTCAGACTGGGACTTGATGGAGAGCCATCAGCTGCCATGACTCCCTGCAGCTGTGGAAACGGGTCCCTCAGTCCCAAAGTGGGCTGGGGTCTATGCAGAGCTCCCCTAATTCACTACTGGGGGCTTTGTGCTCTACAGGGAACAGCCATGCCCTCCTGCAAAATGGCCCTTGGTGGCCTGGTAAGAACAGAATACAGGAAGGTGTGAAATAAAAGGCTTACCTGGAATGGCATCTGTGGTGTTCTCGTGTGAAGTGGCATCTCAGCCCATGCTGAGTCCCAGAGGCTTATGGGAGAATCCCACCTGATTTCAGCAGCCCGGGAGGCTTGACAACTGTGCTCCACCTGCTGTTTATTTGAATTCAGCCAGGCTCTTCTGCGGCATTCATTATCATGGACATAATGTAGCAAGAAGCAGCTGAGAGCCTGAAACAAGCTCCCAATTTGTCTTTGGAAAATTTTCTCCATTATGAGCAGAGAAAGATTAAAGGGATAATAATACCTCACATGGATATCATGCTTTCCTACCAGCAAAGAGCTTGCAGATGTATATTATCTTATTTGAGCCTCACAGAGCCTATAGCCCTGTGAGGTAACTAGAATAGGAATTACTATTCATCATAGAGGTGAAAATATTGTGACTTTAGAAACTCATGACTCCATCTTATATTCCAAGAATAGGTTGCATTTCTTAATTTATTTTTTTTTCTTTACCATGATCCTTTCTATTCTCGAAAAATCCAAGAAGGCTAAAGCAAGAAGGCAAGTGGGAAAAAGACTTTCCCTTCCCTATGCATGTCTGCTCTATGGCATCTTTCTCCAATCTCTAATACTACAATATGAGAATGAGGATGCTGAAATTAAACTACCGACAAACAAGAAAAATATGGCAGCTGTCAACTTCTGAGACTGCATCACTTATGTATTTTTAATTAATTTGTTTTAGAGTATAGTTGCTTCACAGTGTTGTGTTAGTTTCTACTGTACAGCAAAATGAATCAGCTATACGTATATGTATTACGTCAGTTAGTTCAGTGGCACAGTCATGTCCGACTCTTTGTGACCCCATGGACTGCAGCACACCAGGCCTCCCTGTCCATCATCAACTCCCGGAGCTTGCTCAAACTCATGTCAATCCAGTCAATGAAGCTTTCCAACCATCTCATCCTCTGTCGTCCCCTTCTCCTCCTGCCTTCAATCTTTCCCAGCATCAGGGTCTTTTCCAATGAGTCAGTTCTTCACATCAGGTGGCCAAAGTATTTGAGCTTCAGCTTCAGCATCAGTCCTTCCAATGATTATTCAGGACTGATTTCTTTAGGATGGACAGGTTGGATCTCCATGCAGTCCTATGTATCCCCTCCCTTTTGAACTTCCTTCCCATTCAGGTCCCCACTGTGTATTAAGTAGAGTTCACTGCACTCTACAGTATGTTCTCATTGAAATTGAAAGTGAAAACCGCTCACTCGTGTCCAACTGTTTGTGACTCCATGGCCTGTACAGTCCATGGAATTCTCCAGGCCAGAATACTGGAGTGGGGAGCCTTTCCCTTCTCCAGGGGATCTTCCCAACCCAGGGATCAAACCCTTGTCTCCCTCATTGCAGGCAGATTCTTTCCCAGCTGAGCTACCAGGGAAGTTCTCATCAGTTATACATGGCATCATTTTATGTCATGATCTTTTATATCATCATTTATATATATATAAAATCATCTATTTTATACATGGTATCAATAGTGTACCTGTGTCAATCCCAATCTCCCAGTTCCTCCCACCCCTCTTTCCCCTTTGGTATCCATGTATTTGTTCTCTACATCTGTGTTTCCATTTCTGCTCTGCAAATAGAGAAAAACTTTCTATATCATATATTAGTGCATATATGTGGAATCTAGAAAAATGCATCCCTTATTTATTGTGCCCCTGCTGCATGCCATGGGAGTGGTAAAAAGGGTGAATAAAATGTATAGTTCTTGTAGAGCTAGCAATCCAATAACGGATATAAAATAGGAAAAGGACTAACAAACATTAGAGCGCAGAAGTGGAGCCCTGCTTGACAGTTTCAGAGGAGGCACAGACGCCAGGAGGCATTAACGGAAGTGGCAGTGTGCGAGCCAGTCCCTAAGGGTGAGTTGTGCTTCTTCCACTGATGATGAAACACACTGATGACCTTGTGAGTCAGCCAGAATCCCGGGCTTCCTGAGTGCCAGCGGGGCTGAAATGCAGGCAGGAGCGTCCACTGTGTTGCTGGTCAACTCAGGTCAATATTTAGCCCACTGCACACTTGTTACCACCAGCCAGCCACCTAAACAGCCCGTGCTTTCTTGCTCTTCCATTGGCTTATTTTTTTAAAACACATTTTGTCTTTTCAACACTTCTTGTAGCATTGGATAGGGTTATTACCAGAATTTTTAAAAGAAATGTTTACTGCAGCTTCCCATGAAAAATAGACTCCCTAGGCTGGGACATCACAGGGTCTTCGGGGAAATTCAGAAGCCACTTGGAGCAGCAGATGCTGTCATATCTTCACCAAGTCAGATGTTTTTTTTTTCACACACAGGTGATACATAAGCTTGTTTCCGAGGGAAACAGCAGGACTTTGAAAGGGGTGTTTTTTCCACAGTTGCCCGTTTGTCTTGCTTTTTTGTTCCACCTTTATTATTCTCCTGGAGGGAATATTCCTAATAGGATTAATAAATGAAAATGTAAATAATGTGACTATTGAAATATAGATTTTCCAGGTATACAATTTATTACCAGCTTGGTAGAAGTGAAGTCATCTGATGCCATCTGTTCCACGGCCACTTCTCATGCTGCCAGGGGGAGAGGATTTCACAAATTAACAGCCAGAGCTCCCAGGAGTCACTGACCTTGGGAGAAACTGGAGGGAGAGAAGGGCGTCAACTCTGGGAGCAGAGAAAACCTCCGACCATAAACTGGTGTCACGTGGGCACAAAGTCTTGAATCAATACCAGTGAGGGCCTGATGCCTAAACTCTAAATAACCATTTGAAAGCTTGGGGTGATGGTGGAGGGGGTAGATTTAAAAAAAAAATAGAAGGGGAAATCAAGGGGAGAGGATAATTAGCAGTAAATGTGTCAGATCCTTGAGCAACAATGTAGGCTGATGGGGTGTGTTTACAGGCTTGACCCTTCGGTGGAATTATTTGCAAGGCTGAATGAACCCATGCACACTTTGGAAATCAAACTTCCTACTGGGGAGAATCTGTCTTTGCCTCACCTTGGTGGTCCCGCTTGGCTGGACAGCAGACTGGGAGATTCCAAGGCTTAGCTGTGCCGCTCACCAGCTCCATCCACAGCATCTCTGTGTCTCCGTTTCCTCATTAATCACCTGAGAAGACTGGGTGTTCTGGTCTCTGGAGTTGCTCAATCTTTTATGAATGATTCCATTTTCAGAGTCAGAAGTTTCATAAAATCCTCCTTTGCTAGCGTCATTCAATGTCACCCTTGATATCGCCTGCAGAAGGACATGGAGTCTGTGGTGAAGTGTGGTGACTTTGCCTTCATCAAGAACCATCCCCTGCAAGGGGGAACGTGGACACCCAGGTAGGAAACCTGGAGAGTGAAGGAGTCGTATCAGGAGCCACGTCTTCCCCTGGGGAGGGCAGTGGAGTCTGACTCCACCTTTCTTAACTGGAGAAGGATAAACCCCAAGAGTCCGAGGGGGCAGTCTGCCTCCTCACAGCTTCTCTCGGCCCATCCCTCCTCTCCTCCTGTTTCCAGTCAAGGCTCTCTCTCCTCGCTATCAGCGGTTGACTCTTAGAACAAGGCTGTCTGGGACAGAGGCATGTGTTTCTGGGAGCTGGTGTGGACCTGAACCGAAGCAGGAGCCGGGAAGCATCTCCCTTGCCGGGGCGGTGGGCTGGAGGAGGAGGAGCTTGAGAGCTGTGTGGAGATGGGGTGGCTCCAGAGAAAAGTGAGATCCTGCCCCAGGCTGGCATTCAGGGGCCAGGCTCCCGAGGTGTCTCTGAGAGGTGGGTTTTGGAAGGGGCTTCTGAGGAGAGGGAGGAGGCCATGAGTCTCCTACTGCAGCTGGAGAGCCAAAGAGCAGCTGGGGCAGTTTCCCTCCCCAAACCCTTCAATTTCTTCAGAGCCTGTTGTCTTTCATGGGAGACTGAGCTGCTGCTCCTCTGTCACTCATGCACTCAACAAGCGCTCCTTGCCTCTGCAAGGCACTATGGATCCCGTGTGGGGGTGGGGGGGGGAAAGTTACATGTAAAATTCTTATGCCTTCAGGGAGCTTATGGTTTAGTGGAAGAGACAGGTGCTCAAGGCGTAGTTGAGGAGACTTCCCTGGCGGCCCAGTGGTTGAGACTTCACCGTCCAGTGCAGGGGGTGTGCATTTGACCCCAGGTTGGGGAGCTAAGATCCCACATACCCCATGGCCAAAAACAAATAATAATAAAACAAAACAGAAGCAATATTGTAACAAATTCAATACAGACTTTTAAAAATGGTCCCTGTGGAAAAACATTTTTCAAAAGACGTAATTGAAAAATTATGAAATGATAGCAAGCGGTGAGGCGTGTGAGGGAGCAACGTCCAGCAGAGTGAGGACAGAGACGGTGAGGGAGGGTTGGTTTTCTGTCACATGGTGAGAGAAGGCTTTCTTTCTGAGCTGAGACCTAAATAAAGCGAGGTCGGGTGGGGGCAAGCCCTGGGGATTTCTGGGGTTAAAAATCTGTCCCCGGGCTGAGGGAACTAATCCACGAGGGCCCGAGGCAGGCGTGTACCTCCTCTGTCCAGAGAACGTGCTGCTGGAGCAGAACGAGAAAGAGGAAGGGTTCTAGTGATGCCATCCCAGACGCCAGTGGACGCCAGCCCGGGGCTCCACGTGGGACCCTGGAGTTGGTTCTCAACGTGATGGAGACCATGACGGGATTGACAATTGCGAGGGGTCACCCTCGGCTGGTCTGTGGAGAAAGGACTTACCTGAGGGGAAGAATGGGGGCTGGGGACAGGATTTTGGCGCTGCTGTCCACCTGGGCCAGTAAGTGACAATCCCTGATGCTTTGCCACTTTGTAGGATGTTAGCAGCCCAGGCATGGAGTCCTGGCCATCGCACGGAAGGACGCTCCGGGGACCAGGGCTGCGGGGCCACTGGATGCCAGCATCTGAGAGCACGACTTGCAGACAACTGGGACCATGTGGCTGCAGAGCTTTGATGTGCTGGGTAAAGATTACAGGTTGTTCTCCAGCTCTTTCCCCAGCATGCTGTAGGAGAAAAAAAGACAAAGCTTTGTAGTCAAGGAGATCTGTTCAAATCCCAACTCTACTGCTTCCATGTACCACTTCAGGTAAGTTACTTCATGAACCGCAGACTCCCACAGACTCCCAACTTGAAGCACGGATGTGAGGGTGTGAGACGGTTCATGCCTGGCTCTCTGTCACCTGTTACTGCTCTTCAGGAAGCGTTGGCTGCCGTGACATCTATGGTTCTGCTCCACCTCCCACTGCAGACGACAGTCCTGCCTCCCATTATGGCCTGGCCTGCATGCATGCTCAGTCCTGTGCAACTCTGTGCGACCCCATGGACTGTAGCCTGCCAGGCTCCTCTGTCCATGGGATTCCCCAGGCAAGAATACTGGAGTGGCTTGCCATTTCCTTCTCCAGGGGATCTTCCTGACCCTGGGATCAAACTGATGTCTCCTGCAAGTCTTCTACATTGCAGACAGATTCTTTAGAGCTAAGCCACCAGGGAAACCCCTCTATTATGGGCTGCATCACAATTAATGTTAGAAATCTCCTCCAAGCTAAATTAAGCACTGCCACGTATAGGGGAGAGGGGGGCCAGGAATCTGGAAAATCAAATAAATTATTGTGAAGTTTTCCATATGCCCCCTTCCTTTTCCCAGGAAATCAGGGGCCCAGGGGAGGAACAGAAAGCAGATATGTGATGGGCAGCTGTGTGATGTGGGAAGCCTGCAGCCTGTCCAGCTTCAGTTCTGACCCCTGTGAGGGAAGGGTCGGCTCTGGACCACCTGTGAGGCAGGAGACAGAGGATCAGCGCTGATCTCTAGCCTCTTCCCCACTACGGTGGGAGGGCAGTGGTGCCTTGAGAAATCTGTAATCCTTGCCCCAGGGTCTTACAGCATCGCTGAGAAGCAATGACATCCTCCATTTTCCCTGATGCCTGTTCCCTGGTTTCCTCCTACAGAAACCAGCCCTGAGTCCATCCAGGCAAGAATGCTATGGTTGGAGACAGATCCCATCCACTCTCAGCCAAGCCCCTCTTATGTTCAGGCATGCCACACTTCTCTGCTTTTATCCTGGCTCTTATCACCATCTGATTTGTGTTTGCTTGCTTACTCTTTGTCCTGCTCACTGGAACACAAGCTCTGTGAGAACAGAGGCCTCCTAGTCATGCCCACCACGGTGATCTCTGGTGCCCCCAAAACTGCTGGGCACAGAGCGGGCACTCACCAGCCTTTGGCTGAGGGAGCTTGAGAGTGAGGGAGTGTGTCACTGGTGTGCAGCACACGCATGCTGGGTCCACGGGGTGCTAAGGTATCTGGACTTGGCTGTTGACCAATACGTGGAAGCAACAGCCCAGCTCATGAGTGATCATGGAGAGGCCAAGCAATGCAACCCTTCAAGCTGCAGTTAAATGACCTTGACATACACACTTTAGTATTAAGTGAATTGATCAAACAGTTCCTCAGCTGCACCCAGAATGGTCACCGGTTAGCTGAGTTTTCCCCTTTTTGCCCTGCGTAGGCAGATTTGGAGTCCTGAGAGTGGGGAGTAAGGCAGAGAAGAGGGATGTAAATAACGCAGGCTGATGTCCAGAAAGGCCATGACACAACCTCAGATCTGCCCAAGAGTGGGATCAGGTGGCCAACTGGATATATGGGAGGCTCATGGAAGACAGGTGAGGCAAAAGAGCCCAGCAGGCCTTTAAAATAAAAAAGGCTGCCTGCCCAAGCAGGACCACGTGGATGCTCCTGGGGGACCAGCCTGAGACTCTACAGCGTCTCATGATTTGCTCAGACAAGAGTCCCTCCTACCATATCAGGCCTGCTTTTAACTGTCCCCCTAATGACACCACGTATTGATAATTCCTAAATTTAAGCCTTTGAAAGTTCTGCTTGTACCTCAGTTAATCTGGAGCCCCAGCCTGCCTGCACCCGTATTAGACATAAGGGATGGACACAGACAGCTTGGAAATCATCTATTTTGCTTATCCCATATGGCTCCAGCAGGATGTCCCTCCAGTGTCTGTTGGGGCAGAATTCTGGAGAAGGGACAGGAGGGTCCTCGGGAGGGGGCGGCGGGGGACGAAGGAGATGCAGGGCTCTGGGCTTCACTCTGGCTCACTCAAACACCTTCTATTGTGCTTCATTGACTTTAGCCGCTGATGGGGCTGTGTTTGCCCATTCATTAGAAAGTACTACATTTCCCTTCCTCTCATTTATTTTTTAGTCTGCTCTGCCCTTGGTAGTAGAAGTGAATCACTGTGTCGTGTCCGCTGCTTGCCAGCCGGGGGCTCAATATTTTCCTTTCTGAATGTAGGCAGAAGCCCAAGTAGCATCAGTTTGTCTCAAACAGAATCACTTGCAAAGCTGCTTTGTTATCAGTGTTTGGTCAGTGGATGAAGAGCGTTGATGCTGTACGCAGAAAGAGTGTGCTGTTTGGAGAGCTCTCTCCGAGTCTCATTTTTCCCCAGGCCTGGCATTGCCCTCTTGAGAGACATGAAATAGGGGGTTATGGTGAGGATTCAATGAGATGACGTAAGTGTTTGGCACACAGGAGGTAATCAAGTCATATTCGGTCTCTTCCTTATACTGATGTGTAAGCTCTGTGTTAAGGCCTAGAGGAAAGACAGAAAAATGACTCTCCACGACGCTGAGGTGTGTGTCCACCCCTCCTGACTTGGTTGTCACTAACCCTGGTCTTTTGTTGATGCTTTGAAACCATCTTCTTTAACTCTACCCAAAATGTATCCCCCAAACCTGTGGGGAGGGTGAGAATTTAGAAACGCATTTCCCTCTCCACGCTCCTCATTGTGTCACTGTCTCTCTGAATCAAAGATTATAACAGAGGATGAAAAACTCATCAGAGCAACAACAAATATTCCCTCTAAGCCGTCAGCAAAATGAGATCGTTTTCAGGACGCCCGTCAAAAGGACCAGAAGTGGAAAGTGGAGCCATGGCGCCACCACGTGGTGAAATGGCAAACGACAGCTTTTACGGCTGTGGGTTTTTTTTTGGTTTTTGTTTTTCCATTAATTTCGTATCTTCGAGTTTTCTAGGTGGCGCTAGCGGTAAAGAAGCCGCCTGCAGATGTAGGAGACGAAAGAGATGCGGGTCGATCCCTGGGTCCAGAAGATCCCCTGGAAGACGGCATGGCAACCCACTCCAGTATTCTTGTCTGGAGAATCCCACAGACAGAGGAGCCTGGCGGGCTACAGTCCATAGGGCCACAAACAGTCGGAAATGAGTGAAGCAACTGAGCCGGCACACGTTATTTTCATAGTTACAGGCCTCCACCTGACCCAAGGCCAGGCTCATCAGAGCACAGAGCTGAGCCTAGGGTTCACGGGGACCGGCCATGCTAACACAGGGGATCGTCACACAACTGTGCTAGTGAGGGTGACAAGCAAGAGAGTGGAAATGGATGAGCAGAAATGAACCTTCTCTACAGGAAAAAACAATAAAGCACCCTGTTGTTTATGGCTCATCAGTGACACAAGGAAGTATTTTGCTGTTCTTATACCACTTGCCTCAGAATTACCTGCAGAGCCTGGTAAAGGTGCCGACTCCTGCCCAGAACCTCCAGGGAGGCAGGCTGGCAGCCTGCATGTTTAACAAGCACCCTGGGCAAGTCCGGGGAACGTTACAACCTGGGGGCTGGAAGGGGACCGGAGACATGAATGAGGAGCCCTGAAGGCTCACTGGGCTCATCCTATAAAAAGAGAAAGTGAAGAGAACAATCACGTTTAGAAGGGACAGAAACTTCAATTATCCTTCAATTAAAAATAAATACAATTTTTAAATAGTTTTAAAAAATAAAAGAGACAGAAAATTGAAGGGAAAGGGAATCCTGAAAACAGGCAGATCTTGGATATATTGTGAGTTCAGGTCTAGACCACAGTAATAAAGCACATATCGTGATAAAGAGAGTCACAGGAATTATTTTTTGGCCCCCCAGTGCATATACAAGTTAACTTTACGCTACAGTGTAGCCTATTAAGTGTGTGATAACATTATGTCTACAAAAGCAATATGTTGTTTTTCAGTTGATTAGTCATGTCCGACTCTGTGACCCCATGGACTGCAGCATGCCAGGCTTCTCTCTCCTTCACCATCTCCCAGAACTTGCTCAAACTCATGTCCATCGAGTCCGTGATGCCATCCAACCATCTTGTCCCCTGTCGTCCCCTTCTTCTCCTGCCCTCAATCTTTCCCAGCATCAGGGTCTTTTCTAATGAGTTGGCTCTTCGCATCAGGTGGCCAAAGTATTGGAGCTTCAGCTTCAGCATCAGTAATAACATTACGTCTACAAAAGCAATGTGCCTACTTTAATTTTGAAATACTTTATTGGAAAAAAAATGATAACCATTATTAACAACACAGGGTTGCCACAGACCTCCAATGTGTAAAAAAGGCAGTATCTGTGAATCACAATAAAATGAGGTATGCCTGAATAGATTACTACACACACCCACACACACAGAGTCCTACATGTGCAACTGGCTGAATATGTGGATAGGGATTTGTTTGCTGGGCCAGTGAACCCTTAGTCACTGGTAAATTGGAAGGACTGATACTGAAGCTGAAGCTCTAATACTTTTGGCCATGTGATGCAAAGAGTCAGCTCATTGGTAAAGACTCTAATGCCGGGGAAAATTAAAGGCAGGAGGAGAAGAGGGCAGCAGAGGACAAGATGGTTGAATAATATCACCAATTCAATGGACATGAGTTTGAGCAAACTGGGAGATGGTGAAGGACAGGGAAGCCTGGTGTGCTGCAGTCCATGGGGTTGGTCACAGAGTCGGACAAGATGTAGCAACTGAACAACAACAAAAAGTAAAAACAAAACCAAACTTTCATTTGAAACATTTGCCTTGTTTCCACGTCATAAATACTCCCACCGTGGCCTATTTCCAGTCACAACCTGACATCACTGAATGCAGAGGAAATGCATAATCGAGTATTTCACCATACGGATTTGGTCGTAAATCACCCCAAGAGCTTACGTAACAGTAAAATGTAATAAAATAATTAGGAAGGGCTGAGCTTTGAGTATTACCTTTGTTTCTAATGTAATTTATTTAAAGTTTATATCATTTAATTTTTAAAATAAGCAGTATTTTAGCAAAATTCCTGAAAATCAGCTCTCGTGAGCTGATCTGAGCCAGTTTCCAACTCACCACTGCTGCTGCTGCTAAGTTGCTACAGTCGTGTCCAACTCTGTGCGACCCCATAGACGGCAGCCCACCAGGATCCCCTGTCCCTGGGATTCTCCAGGCAAGAACACTGGAGTGGGTTGCTATTTCCTTCTCCAATGCATGAAAGTGAAAAGCGAAAGTGAAGTCGCTCAGTCGTGTCCAACTCAGTGACCCCATGGACTGCAGCCTACCAGGCTCCTCCATCCATGGGATTTTCCAGGCAAGAATACTGGAGTGGGGTGCCATTGCCTTCTCCGAACTCACCACTACTCCATACCAAAGAGCTAAGGCCACTGAGCTAAGGCTGGAGATGGAGGGCAGGACCAAGCTTCGAGAGGGAGATGCTGACAGGAGCTGAGATGACTCTCATGAAAAGACTTTCTGAGGCAGCTGTCAGGCAGACAGCAAAGCCTTACTGTGGGGTTTTCTTCCTGAGGTCAGCTGTCCACTGAGCATGAAGTGGCCGCCTCTCTCAGCCCTCCCTGAAACCCTCCCTAGAGCTGGGAGCATGTGGATTTCCAGTCAGATTTCCCTGTCTAGCACCCTGTGAAGTCCATGACCCATAAAAGGCATCCAATGACTACTCACTGTGGAATGAATTACATGGCCCAGAATCCAAAGAGCTGGGTCTCGGGTCTGCCATTACAAGCTTCTGCAGATCTGTGGTTTCTGGGCTTCTGTTTCCCAGTATAGGAGTAGAGCATCAAGCCACATGACTCTGAAGGCTCTGCCAGGGTCCCAGGACTTTCTCTCCACAGCCATTGGCTCTGACACCGCCCCCCCAAGTCTGGGGTCCTATCCTGGTTAACTCATCCCCAGGGCTTGACTTCATCATGGGGCCTGGAGTCTCCAACTTCTCATGGGTTGACCTTGGTGACACTGATGTAAGAGCTTCTGATACATAAAGTGAAGTCGCTTCAGTCATGTCTGACTCTTTGAGATCTCATGGACTGTAGCCCACCAGGCTCCTCTGTCCATGGGGATTCTCCAGGCAAGAATGCTGGAGTGGGTTGCCATTTCCTTCTCCAGGGGATCTTACTGACACAGGGATCGAACCCAGGTCTCCCGCATTGCAGGCAGACTCTTTGCTCTCTGAGCCACCAGGGAAGACCCTAGCTAAGAACCCACGTGTCCCATCAATGGCAGGAATCCAGCTCCATGGACAGGATTTCCTCAGGGATTCCGGAGAGGGGTGAGGCTGTGTCACGAGGCTGGAGCAGCCTTAGGATGCCAGCTGCCAGGGCGCCTTGGTGCACATCAAGGAAACTTCCAGCCCCAGCTTCCTTCCTCTGCCTGCCAGGGAAGATGTCAAGGGGATAAGATCCCACGAGGAATCACGTATACACTAAAAGGAACTCCACTGAGGATTTTAAAAAGGTGAATTTTATGTTGGGTAGATTATACCTCAATTTAAAAAGCCTTTGAATACTTATGGAGGAAGGAGGAGAAGGGGAAGGAAAGGAGGAAGAGGAGGAGGGAGAGAGGGAAGAAAGGAGAAGAAATCCGAGTGACTCTTGTGGGTAGTGAGAAGGTACAAGAATGTTCCAGGATTCCCTGGACCAACCCCCATCTCAGGGATTTCCTTTCGGAATAGAAATTCAAATTGAAGGTGTTTTCTATTCCTTGGTTCAGTATGTTGGATAATTAGGGTGCAGGTGCAACCCTAGTGCTGGGTCTTAAAAGAGAACAAGTCGGGGCGTGAGCCTCCCTAACCCTAACCCTAACCCTAGCGGGAGGTGATGTGGGGGAGGGGAGGCAAGGTGTCCCCAGTCCAGCCCCTCCAGGAGTCCCTTCCGATCCACCAGCTCTTGATTCTTTGCAGCTTTCAAACAAGGGTCAACTGGGGCCTCTGGGTTCACCCGTCAATCCAGAACCCCTTCTGGAAAAACCCCTTTTTTCTCTTTCATTTAGCAGAGACTGAGCTGGAATTTTCCATGAGGAACTTTGCCTCAGAAACTTAGGGAACCAAACAAGCCCAAAGGTTTTAGAAGAAAAAAAAAAAAACCTATTCTACCAGAGTGTAGCTTTCCACTGTGATCAAAGCACAGATTGAAGGTGGGGGAAGGGCTGGTGGGACCCCCTCCCCCCACCACATACTTCTTGCATCTTCACTTCCTGCCCTCCTCTGCGGCCTCCTTACCGCGCTGGGGGCGGGGGAGCCCAGCCCTGGGCCTCCTGTGAAGCCACATCCAGGCTGGGCACTGGAGGAAGAAGAATCCTGAGCAGCCTTCCTGGGTGCTAAAGTTCATCCCAGAATTTCAGAAGGACAGACCCAGTAGAAACTGTGTCCAGTAGCCAGATATCTCATCCTTCTAGTAGAAGTAGCCTGCCCAGGGTGCCCAGGTATCAGGGTGCCAGGCTTCTGTGGGGGCACAGAGCGGGCCGCCTGGCACTGGGCACCTGGGAAGCCAGACCCACCCAGGCCTTCCTGTGACTTCAGAGAGGACTCTCCCTGGAGCTGAGGGGAGAAACCCTCGTCCCCACTTGGAAGGGGAGAAACCCTTCCAGGAACCTTGGAAGGTGGTATGGCGTGTTGGGAGGAGAGGAACCTCACCCAGGACTCTGCCCTCCAGGGAGTGGAGGGTGTTTTGCCCTTGGTAGAGCTGGAGCTGCTGGATAGGGACCACGGAGCCTGAGGGCTGGCCACCCCTATGGATGAGACACCTAGAGGGGCGCTCACCCCAGGCCACCAGCTTCCTCAGCCTGCGATCACTGACCAAACTACACTCACGTTATATCCCCCACCCCTGAGTCTGGTCTCCCCACAGACAGCCTCACCCTGTGGATCTCTGAGTTTTGCTAAAAGTGCTCACAAGTGTCTGTGACTCAGTCCTGTGGTCTCCTTGGTGCTTGCACTCCTCACGCCTCTGGCAGTCCGAGGCCCCCGAAGGTCCTGAACCCACCGTGACCTGTGCCTGTGACCTTGGGACGGCCCCCGGCGTGTCTGACTACAGTCCTGAGAGCTGAGCAGCTCTGCTGGTGGCCTCTTGGTCCTCCCTCAGGGGATTCCTCAGCTGGCCTGGCCAGGCCATGAGTGCTGCAGCTCTGAGGGTACTGCTCTCTCAGTGTCCCTCTCTTTTACACACACACACACACACACGCATGCACACATACGTACACACACGCATTTACACATGTACACACATGCGCACACACACGCACACTACACACACACACATGTACACACACATACACATGCATATATGCACACACACATACACACATACACATGTACATACATACACACATGGAAACACATAAACACACACAGCCATTCTCTCAAGGCCGGTGAGCAGGGTGATAAGACCGAGATTCCAGCCCCCCGACCTCGGCCCACCCCCCTGACCCAGGCACCTGGGTTTTACAGGGTCTGGCTCCGGCCACAGGCCACTCCCTCCCTCTCTCAGAACGTGCCCTGTGGTCTCTCTCAAGGGTTTTTCAGTTTGGCTTTGTCTGGGGGCACAAGATTTCTTCCCTGGTGGCTCAGACGGTAAAGCGTCTGTCTGCAATACAGGAGACCCGGATTCGATGAATTTACCTCCATTTTTTGCCCAGGGAATTTGTTTTAGTCAACCTGTGAATTCATACATGGGACAGGGGCTCATGAGGACTCCACACCCAGCAGCATACAAACTCCAGCCTGGATGCTGCAGGAGGGTGCCAAATACCCCCCACAGAAGTAGCCCCCCAGGTTCAGCTCCCCAGACGTTCTCAGAACCAGGCAGGGGAGACTGGGGTGTGAGGTCTTCTCTCCCCGTTAGCATCTGAGCCTGCCCCAGTGCCCTGGGGTTTTAAGGAAATAGCCCACTAGCCATTTTCCTATACCTTTATTATTATTAAAACTTTGATATTGGTCTTGGGCTCTTGAAGCAGGGACATTAGTGGTTAAAAGAGACCTGTAGCAGCATCTGACCCCCCTCAAAGGACCGTGAAGCCACAGTGGTGCCTGCCCATGGAATCCTGTCCAGGCACTTTCTCACTACAGGCCTGAGGCAGGCTTGGTGGAGCCAGGCCACCAGAGGAGGAAGTGGAAGGAAAAGATAGAAGCCCAAAGTGATGGTCCCTGACAAGCCCCTCCAGAAACCAAGGCTCCAGGGAGACTCCCCTCTGGAGGGCATGGCTCTTCATGGCCAGGGGCAGCTGGGGTCAGCAATCCAGTCCTGTCAGCCCCATGGGACACAGCAGGTCTACCTGTGGGACAGATCAGAGTGGCTTGGCAGAAATGTGCTTCCTCTGGATCAGAGATCCCCATCAGGTAGGGTCTGACTCTCAAATAGACCAGTCTGGCTCCCCTCAGAGGTACTCTGAAGCTTGCCTCAGAACTTGATTGGCGTGTGTGTGTATGTGTGTGTGTGTGTGTGTGTCTATGTGTGTTAGTCTTTCAGTCGTGTCTGACTCTGTTGACCCTGTGGACTGTAGCCTACCAGGCTCCTCTGTTTCTGAGATTCTCCAGGCAAGAATACATGAGAGGGTTGCCATTTCCTTCTCCAGGGGATCTTCCTGACCTATGGATCAAACCTGGGTCTCCGGCATTGTAGGCAGATTCTTTACCATCTGAGACACCGGGGAAGCCCGGTTGGCACAATAGCTGAGTGCAAACTTTATTTAAGGCTGGATCTTATCCCATCCCTGCTATGCCACCTTCTGGAGTCACCTTGGTTTTAGACCTGCTGGTACCCAGGATCTTGGTATCTTTTTGCACACAGTTGCCAAGTAATTGATACAGACATGAGCATCTTGGGTCCAGAGAAGGGGACTCCTGTGGGCTGGGCTGTGAGGAAGCATGGCCAATGAAGGTGGGCATGACTTTGGAAGGGGTAAGGGGGATATTCCAGGGAGAGGGACCATAACTCAGTCACCAAGATGAGGCATGCCTGGCCAGGTGAGGCATATCTCTGCCATGGACATCTACAGGAATTTCCATCTGGCCTGCAGGGACAATGTGTCTGACAATTTGGCCTTATCACAGAAGGGCACAAGATGGGCAGAGAAGGCCTGAGGCCAGCTCAGAGGACTGTGTGTACAGCAGTCATCATTCCAGCTGACAACCATCCACACCAAGGCATGCAAAGCATTTTCAGAGCACTTACACATGCCAGGAAGCACCCTGGGCTGTTTGAACATGTTATCTCGCCCAATCCTCATCACAGTTCTAAGGTATTATTATAGCCTTCATTTTACAGATGGTGAAACTGGGGTACAGAGTGGCACAGTAACTTGCCCAAGGATCTACCAGGAAACCCAGAAGTCTGGCGCTGGAGTGTAGCTGACCATGAAGCCACACTTCCCTCCATCTAGGGCCTGGGCAGTGGGTGGTGACGTGAGGAGCTGAGAGGAAATTCCTTGCTCTTGGGATGTTGGAGTGGATGCTTTCTACATGGATATTGTTTTGGGGGTGTGGGTGTTTTTTATTATTGAGTTAAAAGAAACCTTTATCCAGGATGCAAGTTGCTTACCATGTAATTTGTAAATACTTCCTTCTGCTATGGGGGTTGTTTTTCACTTTATTTTATGATCAGAGTCTACATGGATGTTTGATTCATTTCCAGTCAAGGGTTGACCTTGGAGTTGCAGGGAACTCCTAAACCAAGGGGAACAGTAGCATCTAGGGTTCACTGTGGTGCTTGGTACATAGTGTGATGTAATGACTGCTGGCAGTTCAGACACAGGCGGGGGGAGCTGGCACTGGGCCCAGACCAGGAAGATAGGGAGGCACTCACCAAAGCCCAGTTCCAGCCTGGGGGCAGTCCAACCCAGGTGCATTTGGACCCAGAGAGCCAGGCAGGTACTGGCTAGCCCAGGTGTACAGGCCAAGTTCCATCGTGGAAGGAGGACCAGAGGTCGGGGATGGGGTCGGGGGGGGTCCACTGTGTAGGTTGCTTTCTCCTTGGCTCTCAGGTTTGTTCCTGGATGGCAGTTAGGCTTGGAGAACATTTTCCAAGTGTGGCTCCCATGCCCCGACCTCCATCAGCATCAGCGCCATCTGATTCCAGAGCTGCACTCGGATTTCTGGGGGGAGCCCTGGAGCTTGAAAAACACTGGGTTCTAGGGGTTCATAATTCCCTGTTTTTCCCCCACTTTTCTTCCTCCCAGTAAATGCTGATTCTAGGAACATAGGAAGAAGAGTAGGTTGCAGAGGGAAGATAATGTTTGGCTTTAAAGGGGTTTGCAGACATGGTGCTAGTGGTAAAGAACCCGCCTGCCAATGCAGGAGATGTAAGAGATGTGGGTTCGATCCCTGAGTCAGGAAGATCCCCTAGAGGAGGGAATGGCAACTCACTCCAGTACTCTTGCCTGGAGAATCCCATCATTCTGGCGGGCTACAGTCCACGGGGTTGCAAAGAGTCAGACACAACTGAAGAAACTTAGCATGCATGCCCTTAGTAGGCAGTGAGGTGGTAAAAGCTAGAGTTCAGAGAATCCCAGGGACAGGGGAGCCTGTTGGGCTGCCAGAGTCGGACACGACTGACGCGACTTAGCAGCAGCAGCAGCAGCAGCAGAGCTCAGAGAAGCCATTGGGCTGGGATGGGTCTAGAGATGTAAGCATGTAACTGCAAGAATGATTTGAAAAAATTGTATGTGATTTTGTCTTTTGTTTTCATGAGTCTACGACCTTTTCACACAGTCTGCCTAAGGCAGCCGCATGTCTGGTTAGAGACAGAATTTGTTACAGAAGGATTGCCTAAAGAAAGGCCAGGTTGACATTCAACTTTTGACACTCGATATAGGAGGATGTGGCAGGACAAGAGTCTTCAAGCCAAGACAGTGTCTTGATGTAGGATTTGCCAGATGCTTTCAGTTCAGTTCAGTTCAGTTCAGTCGCTCAGTTGTGTCCAACTCTTTGCGACCCCATGAATCGCAGCACGCCAGGCCTCCCTGTCCATCACCAACTCCCAGAGTTCACTCAAACTCACGTCCGTTGAGTCGGCGATGCCATCCAGCCATCTTGTCCTCTGTTGTCCCCTTCTCCTCCCGCCCCCCAATCCCTCCCAGCATCAGAGTCTTTTCCAATGAGTCAACTCTTCACATGAGGTGGCCAAAGTATTGGAGTTTCAGCTTTAGCATCAGTCCTCCCAGTGAACACCCAGGACTGATCTCCTTTAGGATGGACTGGTTGGATCTCCTTGCAGTCCAAGGGACTCTCAAGAGTCTTCTCCAACACCACAGTTCAAAAGCATCAATTCTTTGGCACTCAGCTTTCTTCACAATCCAACTCTCACATCCATACATGACCACTGGAAAAACCATAGCCTTGACTAGACGGACTTTTGTTGGCAAAGTAATGTCTCTGCTTTTGAATATGCTATCTAGGTTGGTCATAACTTTCCTTCCAAGGAGTAAGCGTCTTTTAATTTCATGGCTGCAATCACCATCTGCAGTGATTTTGGAGCCCAGAAAAATAAAGTCTGACACTGTTTCCCCATCTATTTCCCATGATTTGATGGGACCAGATGCCATGATCTTAGTTTTCTGAACATTGAGCTTTAAGCCAACTTTTTCACTCTCCTCTTTCACTTTCATCAAGAGGCTTTTTAGTTCCTCTTCACTTTCTTCCATATTCCCTCTTTTCCATGCTGGCTCATCAACAGTGAGGCTCCTGCCTTGTCTCCAAGGCTCAGGTGGAAATCTAAAGGAACAGTAAATATGACAGAAGGGAGGTAGGAAAGGCATGTCCTCCTGCTGTCTTCTCCTTCCCTTAAGGAGACTTAAGGGAAGAGGAGAAGATGGGAGAGGTAGGATGGGGTGGGAGAACGAGGATTCCCCAGCCAGTGACAGTTAAGATAGGACCCTGTCATCCAATGACCTCGCCAGGCTCCATATGAGCAGAACTCAAGTGAGACAGCAGATAGTCAAGATCTGAGGCCATACAAGCATATGAGAGGCCAGCAAAGGGCATAGTCCTGGAGAGCAAGGGACCCTGCTGGAGAGCTGGGCCAGCATACCACAGGCCAAGGGCCTATTCTCCCAGCAGAAATAGACCAGGCTAGCTGAACAAGTGAGCATTTTAGACCAGGAAAGACTGAAGACACCTAACGGGCTTTTTGAGTTATCCCACCTGATTAAACTTCATCAGTAACAGGTCTCATTGAAAATTGCATTTTTGAAAATACTTTTTATTTGTTCATTTATGTATTTATGCTGCACTGGGTCTTCATTGCTGTGCGTGGGCTTTCTCTAGTTGTGGCGAGTGGGAGCTCCCCTCTAGTCGCGGTGTGCTGACTTCTCATTGCGGTGACTTCTCTTGCGGAACACAGGCTCTAGAACTCAGGATCTGTAGTTGTGGCACACAGGCTTCATTGCTCCTTGGCATGTGGGATCTTCCTGGACCAGGGATCAAACCCATGTCCCCTGCATTGGCAGGTGGGTTCTTAACTAGTGGATCAATAGACAAGTCCAAAAATTCCATTTTTAATCCTGCACATCCAAGGGGTTCAGTTCAGTCACTCAGTCATGTCCGACTCTTTGGACCCCATGAACCACAGCACGCCAGGTCTCCCTGTCCATCACCAACTCCTGGAGTCCACCCAAACCCATGTGCATAGAGTTGATGATGCCATCCAGCCATCTTATCCTCTGTCGTCCCTTTCTCCTCCTGCCCTCAATCTTTCCTAGAATCAGGGTCTTTTCAATGAGTCAGCTCTTCACATCAGGTGGCCAAAGTATTGGAGTTTCAGCCTCAACATCAGTCCTTCCAATGAACACTCAGGACTGGTCTCCTTTAGAATGGACTGGTTAGATCTCCTTGTGGTCCAAGAGACTCTCAAGAGTCTTCTCCAACACCACAGTTGAAAACCATCAATTCTTCGGAGCTCAGCTTTCTTTATAGTCCAACTCTCACATCCATACATGACCACTGGAAAAACCATAGCCTTGACTAGATGGACCTTTGTTGGCAAAGTAATGTCTCTGCTTTTTAATATGCTGTCTAAGTTGGTCATAACTTTCCTTCCAAGGAGTAAGCGTCTTTTAATTTCATGGCTGCAATCACCATCTGCAGTGATTTTGGAGCCCAAAAAATAAAGTCAGCCACTGTTTCCACTGTTTCCCCATCTATCTGCCATGAAGTGATAGGACCAGATGCCATGACCTTAGTTTTCTGAATGTTGAGCTTTAAGCCAACTTTTCCACTCTCCTTTCATCAAGAGGCTCTTTAGTTCTTCTTCACTTTCTGCCATAAGGGTGATGTCATCTGCATATCTGAGGTTATTGATATTTCCCCTGGCAATCCTGATTCCAGCTTGTGCTTCCTCCAGCCCAGCATTTCTCATGATATACTCTGCATAGAAGTTAAATAAGCAGGGTGACAATATACAGCCTTGATGAACTCCTTTTCCTATTTGGAACCAGTCTGTTGTTCCATGTCTAGTTCTAACTGTTGCTTCCTGACCTGCATATAGGTTTCTCAAGAGGCAGGTCAGGTGGTCTGGTATGCCCATCTCTTTCAGAATTTTCCACAGTTTATTGTGATCCACACAGTCAAAGGCTTTGGCATAGTCAATAAAACAGAAAGAGATATTTTTCTGAAACTCTCTTGCTTTTTCAATGATCCAACGGATGTTGGCAATTTGATCTCTGGTTCCTCTGCCTTTTCTAAAACCAGCTTGAATGTCTGGAATTTCACGGTTCACATATTGCTGAAGCCTGGCTTGGAGAATTTGGAGCATTACTTTACTAGCATGTGAGATGAGTGCAATCGTGCAGTAGTTTGAGCATTCTTTGGCATTGCCTTTCTTTGGGATTGGAATGAAAACTGACCTTTTCCAGTCCTGTGGCCACTGCTGAGTTTTCCATATTTGCTGGCATATTGAGTGCAGCACTTTCACAGCATCATCTTTCAGGATTTGAAATAGCTCAACTGGAATTCCATCACCTCCACTAGCTTTGTTCGTAGTGATGTTTTCTAAGGCCCACTTGACTTCACATTCCAGGATGTCTGGCTCTAGGTGAGTGATCACACCATCATTATTATCTGGGTCATGAAGATCTTTTTTGTACAGTTCCTCTGTGTAATCTTGCCACCTCTTCTTAATATCTTCTGCTTCTGTTAGGTCACTACCATTTCTGTCCTTTATTGAGCCCATGAAATATTCCATTTGGATCATGTGGCTCAGATCATGAACTCCTTATTGCCAAATTCAGACTGAAATTGAAGAAAGTGGAGAAAACCACTAGACCATTCAGATATGACCTAAATCAAATCCCTTATGACTATACAGTGGAAGTGAGAAATAGATTTAAGGGACTAGGTCTGATAGACAGAGTGCCTGATGAACTATGGATGGAGGTTTGTGACATTGTACAGGAGACAGGAATCAAGACCATCCCCAAGAAAAAGAAATGCAAAAAAGCAAAATGGCTGTCTGAGCAGGCCTTACAAATAGCAGTGAAAAGAAGAGAAGCAAAAAGCAAAGGAGAAGAGGAAAGATACACCCATTTGAATGCAGAGTTCCAAAGAATAGCAAGGAGAGATAAAGCCTTCCTCAGCAATCAATGCAAAGAAATAGAGGAAAACAACAGAATGGGAAAGACTAGAGATCTTTTCAAGAAAATTAGAGATACCAAGGGAATATTTCATGCAAAGATGGGCTCATCCAAGGGGTAGCATGAGTTAAATATCCAATTCCATGGAGGCATCATTAGGTGATAGTAGAAGTTCTGAGAATAATTGGATGTAGCTAAGGATTGTAAATAGAATGGAAACAGTGGGCTGAAGGAACAGAAAAGTGGTTAAAGATATGACAGAGAAATCAGAGAGAGGCTGGAATGCCTAGAAGTATGGGTTATAGGCTGATGATGTTGAACAGTGCAACTCAGTGTTGCAAAAGCAAGGGAGGATGGTCATTCGATCTGACCATCAGGAGATCAAGATGACATTTCAGAGGCCAAGATGAGAGTAGTGATGGGAAAGAAAGGTAAATCACTGGTGTTAAGGAGTGATGAAATGAAAATAGCCGAGTCAGTGTTTCCTTTGAGGGAAACACTTCCTTTGTTAATGGGGTAGGCAAGTAAGAATACATCAGATGGCAATATGAGAGGATAGCGTGAATGGGAGGGAGTAAGAGGACCTGGGTGTGACTATAGGTAGAAAGAGGATACAGTCAATGCAAGAGGATTAAAGATGCTAGAAGAAAAAAACGAGGACACTGGAGTGATGGCTGAGCAGGACATTGTGTGGAGAAGATGAGAAAGGTGATCAGGAAAACAAGATGGAGAGATTGACGAGGTTAAAGAAGCAGGGACCTCTCTCTCCAGGAAGACAAGTGAAGACACAGGTGTTCTCAGATGGAGACAAGGGTTTATTAATACATGAGACATGTCCCCATCTCCATCTCCCTTTACTAACTAAAAAGCAAGGTCATCTGTAGATGAGGCCATCCAACTGGGGAGACATCAGTGACAAAGAAATGGGGGGGACAAGATGCACGGGAAATGCACCTGCCCGCCGGGTGCTTGGGCTTTGGCTTTAGGTCCACTTCTCAAGAGGAGGGGCAATGCTGATGAACTGGGTTAAGCTTCTGACAACTGCCAGTGAGAACAGTGGGATCTGAGAAATGGAGGAGCCAAAGGAAGTAGGGGCTTTCCTGAGAAGAATTTCCGAAGCTTTGTCAGCTTCACTCCTTGTTCACATAATTTTTATTAATCATTTTTACTCATTACCCAAATCATATTGCCAAAACAATCACAGGATTTCTCTTAAAGCAGGATTTCATTTTTCCATGTTTCCTCCTAGTCTTTAATCCTAATGGTTTTGTGACTTTTATGTGGTTCTAACCAGATCATAGATTTCAGCAGATTGTATTTTCTGAAAAACAGCCACAGCAGCATTTTGAGTCTTGCATGCTTGTTTGGAAACTGGTCCCTCTCCCATGACAAGGTAGTCTCTTTTCCTTCTCCTTTGAAACCACCAGATGGGACTTTGTGACTGTCTCCATGAATGGAGAAGGAGTTAATGCTGCATCATTACCAAAGCCAGGGCATGTAAGGTGAGTTGACTTCTGCCAGGCTCCCTCTCTGGGGACTGTTCACCCTGGGAGCCCAGATATCATGTTCTGAAAGAGCTCAGGCCACCCGTAGGTATTTCAGCCAAGAGATCCAGCTGAGGCCTCAGCTGATGGCCAGTGTCCATCGCCAGTCCTGTGATCGAATGAGCCATCCAGATGTGTCCTGTTTGAATTCCTAATCCATAATAAATGGTTGTTTCATGCCACTAGGTTTCAGGGTAATTTTTTATGCAGTCATAGTAACGGGAACTTTGATAACTTCTGCATTTGTTAGCATGAGCATCTACTCAGGTTGCTTCATAATCATAATTATCATTTTATTGGCTGAAAAATATTTTGCATTGATGCAGAATAGCTAATGTAAATACGGTGCTATTCTTGGCTATTTAGACTGCTTCTCATTTTTTTACTACTTAGGTACTGATATAAAAAGTTGTTGCGTAGAGATTTTTCTTTTTCTTTGAGCTGCTTCACTGGGACAAATTCCCAGAAGTGAAATTACTTTTGGGTACAAACATTTTTATGACTCCACAAATGTACCACCAAATTGCTTCTCAAAACTGCAGCGATAGATTCTACACTCCATTGTATTTGGCAGTTTCAGTACATAAAACCACCTCAAATTCATTTTGAATTAAAGTGGGGTATAAATAACTGCATTAAAGAAAACCCTTTACTCTAACGCCATTAATTTAATCAGTGAAATTGTGTTTTATCTCTGCTTTATAATTTGTATATCTTGGGTGAGTACTGAGGCTGAGATTTTGCTCAATTTAAAAATGGTTTTGCCGTATTTTAAAAATTGCAAAGAATTATTTTATACATAAAAAATCTTTGTATATTCTTTACCCAATAATGTATTTATAAGAGCACTTGAGATCACTGTTTCTTCAGCTGCAAGTCACAATTCATTAGTAGATTATGAAACTGATTAAGTGGCTTGTGACCAGCATTAAGGGCTTCCCAGCTGCTATTGGTGAAGAATCTGCCAGCCAATGCAGGAGACACAGGAAACACAGGTTCCATCCCTGGAGTAGGAAATGGCATCCCATTCCAGTATTCTTGCCTAGAAAGTTCTATGGGCAGAGGAGCCTGGCAGCTATAGTCTGGCATGCTGCAGTCCATGGGGTCACAAAGAGTCAGACACAACTTAGCAACTGAACAACAACAAAAAGAATAGAACAGAATAAAAATACAAGAAAATTACATAAAAATAAAAATGCCACTCCACACATGATGAGTTTCCTGTGTGTGAAAATTTTTGTTTTAATGTCCATAGTGGGTTATGATGTAAAATGTTTTTTCTTAGCAGAGGAGGCGACCAAAGTGTTTTTAAAAATCGGCCTTATAAAACCATATTTATTAATCTCTTTTCACATTGACATGAACATTTCCAAAGCTATATCTTCTCTTTTTATTTTGAATTTTCTTCCTTTTTTACCACTTCAATTTTTTACGCACTCAGGCCCAGCAGTCTTCCGTCATTTCTTATTTCAGTTGAAAGCAGAAATTCATCTTGTTTCCACGAAGGTGATAAATGATCCATCCCATTTTTTTTGTCAACTCAATTTATACTGAAGCATTCTCCAGACACCTCCGAACTTAAAAAAATTCATGTCGGCTCAGCAAAACCCGAATGAAATGCTTGGACACAAATGCTATTACGGAGTGGGCAAATCGAGAAGATGTGATAAACTTGAGAACGTGTAGCCCTGGTCTCACTTCCAGCTGTCAGAGTTTTCACTGCATCAGCAACATAAGTTCTGGCACAAATGCTACATTAGCACACGTGCTCACAATCACCCAAAGATAGCTACAGAATGGTGGAAGAAAGATGAAGAGGAAGCAGAGCAGAAGATTCCAGAACACTCAGAAACACTCTGAATAATAGAGAGAGATGAGTTTGGGAACAGAATGGCTAGAGACTAATAAAATGATAATCATAATAATTGCTAGCCTGTATTACATACTGAGAGGCGCTGCTGCTGCTGCTAAGTCGCTTCAGTCGTGTCCGACTCTGTGCGACCCCATAGACGGCAGCCCACCAGGCTCCGCCATCCATGGGATTTTCCAGGCAAGAGCACTGGAATGGGTTGCCATTGCCTTCTCCGCTGAGTGGCGCTAGTGGTAAACAACTCGCTTGCCAATGCAGGAGAGTTAAGAGACTCGAGTTCAATACCTGGGCTTGGAAGATCCCCTGGAGAAGGGGATGGGAACCCACTCCAGTATTCTTGCCTGGAGAATTCCATGGACAGAAAAACCTGGTGGGCTTCATGTCCATAGGGTCTCAAATAGTTGGATACAAGTGAAGTGACTTAGCACACATGAACATCACATATTGACCAGGCTCACTGATTCCTCACCACCACCTATGAGGTTTATCATTATTTCCATTCTTCAGATGAGAAAAGTACAGTCCAGAAAGCTACATAACTTAGCCAGGGCTACGTGACTTAGCCAGGGCTACGTGACTTACCCAAGGCTACTTGGTTTGGTAATCAGTGCCCAAAATTTCAACTTCAAGCCCATGTTCTTGATCCTTGCCTCTCCTACAGGAGCCCTCTGTTGCAATCAAAGGAAAATGGTGAATGCCTGGGGAGAGATCCTTATAATTTAGGAGTCTTAAAGGAGCACGTCTACTGCTCACTATCCAGATTCCTCCTTCTCTGGAGAATGTCTTTCAAATAACTGGATCTTGTCACCTAGAAAAAAGGCTGCTTCTACCTTACACTGCGCTGGAGATAAACAAGACTAATCTGCCATGTTCCATCTGTTATTTTGCCGGTTTCCTTTCAGATAGTGAGATTTCCTAATGTTACAAAGTCTCAAAGTGAAGAACAAGGCTTGGAGCACAGACACAGCAGTCAGTGTACGTGTGGATTTGTGACTCAGCCCCACTTCCTTCTCGCTGTGTGATGCTGGCCAAGTTTTCCTCGTTTATAAGTGAGGATAATAATACCAATTGTTGTTGTTTAGTCATTGAGTCTTGTCCGATTCTTTGCAACCCCATGGTCTGCAGCATGTCAACCTTCCCTGTCCTTCACTATCTCCCAGAATTTGTTCACACTCATGTCTATTGAGTCGGTGATGCCATCCAACCATCTAATCCTCTTGCCATTTCAACCCCTTCTCCTCCTGCCCTCAGTCTTTCTCAACATCAGGGTCAGTCCCTACCAATTAGGACAGACAGTGCTTGGTCCACAGTAAGGGGTACATTTGTATAATTTGTAATATATTTATATATTGTAATTATTTATTTTGAATTCAGTATACTTTATATTCCCTAGAGGAGGAAATGGCAACCCACTCCAGTATTCTTGCCTGGAGAATCCCATGGACAGGGGAGCCTGGTGGGCTATAACCCATAGGGTAACAAAGAGTCAGACATGACTGAGCAAAGGAGCTTGCATGCACGCATACTTTATATTAGTTATATTTTATGTTCTGGTTGGATTTTAGGAGATAATTTAACTTTATCAGCAGCATATTTATAGATAGGGTGAGTTTTTATGTTGATGTAGGTTACATTTAATCACATGGCATTTTCTTATCTAATTCCTTGGTTTCCAGAATGCATGCTATTTGGGTGGGGTGACCTTACATCTCAGTTTGCACTTGTCCGGACATAATTATTAATAGTGCCACCTTTCAACTCAAAAGTTGAAAGTGTCCTGGTTTACAAAATAAGTCACGTGGTCATCCTATTTGGAGAACTGCAGTTGTTCCTATATCTCTGGTCACTGCTATGTTATATGATCTGGGTCAGAAGCCCCAAAGCCTGGCATAAAATCAAGGGCAGCAATCCTAATCATTTTTCATGCCAGGACCCCTTGGCATCCTGCAGAAGCCTTTAGACCCCTGTCTAAGAATTCTTTAATACATAACATTAAATGTACAGGATTACCAAGAAATTCCATAATTTTGAAAGAATGCTAATCAAAATATTGAAAAAACAAATTTGTGATATAGTAACAAATATGTTTTAAAATTAATGATTAAGTAATATCAATAACCTCAGATATACAGATGACACCACCCTTGTGGTAGAAAGCAAAGAGGAACTAAAGAGTCTCTTGATGAAAGTGAAAGAGGAAAATGAAAAAGCCAGCTTAAAACTCAACATTCAAAAAACTAAGATCATGGCATCTGGTCCCACCACTTCATGGAAAATAGATAGGGAAACAATGGAAACATTGAGAGACTTTATTTTCTTGGGCTCCAAAATCATTGTAGATAGTGACTGCAGCCATGAAATTAAAAGACACTTCCTCCTTGGCAGAAAAGCTATGACAAACCTAGACAGCATATTAAAAAGCAGAAATGTTACTTTAACTGACAAAAGTCCGTCTAGTCAAAGCTATGGTTTTTCCAGTAGTCATGAATGGATGTGAGGGTTGAACCATATAGAAAGCTAAAAATCGATGCTTTTGAACTGTGGTGTTGGAGAAGGCTCTTGAGAGTCCTTTGGACTGCAAGGAGATCAAACCAGTCAATCCTAAAGGAAATCAATCCTGAACATTCACTGGAAGGACTGATGCTGAAGCTGAAGCTCCAAATACTTTGGCCACCTGATGGGAAGAACTGACTCATTGAAAAAGACCCTGATGCTGGGAAAGGTTGAAGGCAGGAGGAGAAGGGGACGACAGAGGATGAGATGGTTGGATGGCATCACTGACTTGATGGACATGAGTTTGAGCAAACTCCATGAGATGATGATGGACAGGGAAGCCTGGCATGCTGCAGTCCATGGGGTCCCAAAGAGTTGGACATGACTGAGCAACTGAACTGAACTGAACTAAGTAATAGGATTAATGACAGGTGTAGTAAATATTATAATTTTATTTTGAGACATCTGTAACAATAGTGACATGATATAGAAATGCCTGTGATTTCTGTTGGCAACAAAATCATAGCTACCATTTCTGTTTGTTTTCTATATTCACAGTAGAGTGTAATTTTTTCCCCCATCCAAGTTCACAGACCTCTTGGATTCTATCCAGAGCTCCGTGGGCCCCACCTTAAGAACTCCTGGACTCAGGTGGATGTTTATGGCCAGCAGGAGGGATATAAATTGCACAAAGATCAGGAAGGAAAGAAGAGACTGTAAAAGTTGTGGGTGTGGTGATGGGGGAGAAAGCTGTGTGGGAGGTTGTCAGGATGTGGACAGATGGAATAAAAAGGAATGTGGGTCTATGGCTTGTCATTTTTGACAGAATATGGGAAAGGTGAGCCTATTCAAGATATAGCCTGCTGGAAACAAGAATTTGCAGAATGGCTTGGAATGTGGACTTTGAAGTCTGACACCACTGGCTCTGAATCCAAACCCTGCCATTTAACAGCATGCATTTTGCTTGAGCTATTTATTTGTCCTGTGACTCAGTTTCTCCTCTGTTTAGGAATATTAATATTACTACAATTGATGCTTTTGAACTGTGGTGTTGGAGAAGACTCTTGAGAGTCCCTTGGACTGCAAGGAGATCCAACCAGTCCATTCTAAAGGAGATCAGTCCTGGGTGTTCATTGGAAGGACTGATGCTGAAGCTGAAACTCCAATATTTTGGCCACCTCATGCGAAGAGTTGACTCATTGGAAAAGACCCTGATGCTGGGAGGGATTGGGGGCAGGAGGAGAAGGGGACGACAGAGGATGAGATGGCTGGATGGCATCACTGACTCGATAGACGTGAGTTTGAGTGAACTCCGGGAGTTGGTGATGGACAGAGAGGCCTGGTGTGCTGCGATTCATGGGGTCGCAAAGAGTCAGACACGACTGAGCGACTGAACTGACTGACTGACTGACCTACCTCTCAGAATCACTTTGAGGATTAAATCAGATGATGTATGTAAAAAGCTTAGTATAGTGCCTGATACTCTTTTATAAGTTCCCCACTGACAGTATCGGCCAGAGTACTATGGCTATTGGGCATCCCAGGTGGCGCAGTGGTAAAGAATCTGCCTGCCAATGCAGGAGATGCAAGAAACACAAGTTTGACCCCTGGGTCGGGAAGATCTGCGGGAGGAGGAAATGGCAACCCACCCCAGTATTCTTGCAATTGTTCCTATGAAGGTCTACCGGCCAGCAGTAAACACGGGCTCCCCAGTCACCAGGGGTTATTAATACTAAAACATGTCTTGACTCATGTGTGGCCGTAGGGGGCAGCAAGCATCACACAACAGCCTAAGCTTAGGAAGAAAAGAAAATGCAGTGGGGAGTATGGATGGAGCCTTACCTCTGCTCACAGGCAATGAACTAGAGGAACTAGTTTCCTTCCGAACCACCCACCCAGCTCCGTTTGGCCCACAGTGCCTAGAGGAGTGTCCAATCCTTGTTTTAGGATCAAGCCCACCCAGACCACTGAAGTACTGTCAGGAATGTTCTGGGGGAGGCTGCAGGCCAGTGATTGGGCTGAGAGCAGAGGTTTAGATGTGCCCCCATGCTATCCAAGCAGCATTTTAATATAACTGAGGGACATGGGTGCTGGGTCTGGGGAATTCTGGGTACAACATCAATTCACTCTCACATGAAAGTTGTTCAGTCGACTCCTTGCAACTCCAGGGACTATACAGTCCATGGAATTCTCCAGGCCAGAATACTGGAGCAGGTAGCCTTTCCCTTTGCCAGGCGATCTTCCCAACCCAGGGATCAAACCCAGGTCTCCCACACTGCAGGCGGATTCTTTACCAGCTGAGCCACAAAACTTCCACCTGTCCTCCAGGTAGTCCCAGGGGCATCAACAGGGCTACACAGGCTGTGCCCAACTTAGGAACATCAACCTAGAACATCCTTCCTTATTTCTCTGTGAGGAAGTTATTGCCTTATGTTACCCTGTACAGGAAATTGCCTGGAAACTTGTGAAATAGAGCTCCCATGCACACATAGAAAAAAGTCATCCCTACTATAGCAGCAGAAAGTTGGCAAGTTGTAGGCGCCAAGGTCTTATCTCTTTACCCTTTGCAACCTTTCTCCAGGATAGCCAAGAAAAGGGATGCAACTAAACAGGATGATGGTAGGAACATGGTATGTGAAATAGGCAAGCTGAAGTATCATTTGAAAATGCTTCCTCAGACTTTGTGGCTCAGTGGTAAAGAACCCGCCTGCCAGTGCAGGTGATTCAAGTTCAGTCCCTGGGTCGGGAAGATCCCCTGGAGAAGGAAATGGCAACCCACTCCAGTATTCTTGCCTGGGAAATCCCACGGACAGAGGAGCCTGGCAGGCAACAGTCCATGGGGGTCACAAAGCACAACTGAGCAACTGAACAAAAACAAAGCATAGAAAACAAACTTATGGTTACCAAAGGGGAAAGGGTGGGGGATAAATTAGGAAATTGGGATTAACAGATACACACTACTATGTACGATGTATATAGGCTTTCCCAGCCTGTAGGCTGCAGTCCATGGGGTCGCGAAGAGTCAGACACTGAGTGACTTCACTTTCACTTTTCACTTTCATGCACTGGAGAAGGAAATGGCAACGCACTCTAGTGTTCTTGCCTGGAGAATCCCAGGGATGGGGGAGCCTGGTGGGCTGCCGTCTATGGGGTCGCACGGAGTCGGACACGACTGAAGCGACTTAGCAGCAGCAGCAGCATACATACAGTAACAGTCCATGGGGTCGCAAAGAGTTGGACGCAACTGAACACCCATGCACTGCACTACTATATATAAAATGAACAAAAAGGACCAACTGTATAGCACAGGGAACTATATTTCAAACTCTAGTAATAACCTACAATGGAAAAGAATCTGAAAAAGAATATATATAACTGAATCACTTTGCTGTACACCTGAAACATTGTAAATCAACTTATACTTCAATAAAAATAGTAATTTTTAAAAAAAGGCTTCCCTCCTCCAAGTGACAGAAATCCGTTGTGGATCTATGCCTTGAGGATGGAGTGATCTCCCTCTCTGTGCCCCTTAGCACGTGCCACAGAGCTGAACATGAAATGAGGAATCTAAGAATTCCTACTGAAAGGTACTAAAATTGGGGAATGAGCAGAGAGACCCCAAGAGATACAATCTGGTTTTCCACAGAATGATTTTTAATCTTTGTGATCTTTTTTCCTAAGGTTCAGAACCCTTCTCCGCACATGAAATCTTACAATTCCAACAAACAAAACAGATAAAAAGGAATTTGCTCCAGTTGAGGCGAGAAGGAGAGAGGAGACCTAGACACTCCTTCCCAACCCTCAGCCCAGGTGCACAAATCCAGACTTCCTCCAAATTCAGTTTGGACCCCTTGGCTTTGCACCCCACTTGGCTTTGCAGTCAGTCTAGCCTCTAGTCCAAATGAGGCCACAGATTGAGAGTTGGGGGTTTCCAAAATGATGTTTTCTGGCTAAGAGAACACCAGTGTAGGTGAGCTAGGGAAAAAAGAACACTGGATGAACAACCAAAGACATGAGTTCTAATCCTGACTGTCCCACCCATTGGCTGGCTTGTCTTGATGGAGTCATTTGGTCCGTTCTGGACAAAGAAGGCTGTGACCATGTGACCTCTGAAAGCCCTAGCAGAGCGGACATGCTTGTCCAAACCTGCTGACTCATGGTGACTGAGAGGGAAGGCCACATAATTCTCCTCGGGTCCCAGGTCCAAGCTGGGGGCCTCTGCTGCCGACCCAGGAGAAGCCCTGCAGCAGGCGTTAAGTCCTCTGCTGTTCCCCCTCCTCGTCCTGCGCTGGGTCTCTGTGCTCTCCCTGCCGTACTGAGCTGGGGGGCCTGCCCCTGTGGTTTGTGTTCCTGTCTCTGCTCCTCCATGACCCTCGGCTCCAATCCACAGAAGCATGTCGACTTCTGTCTTGGGGCCTCAGGCTGACTTGCCCTCCAGGGTCCCAGCTTTAATCCATATACCCTGAGAATTCTCTTCCAAAATCTACTGTCTCTTGCCTGACCGTACCTCACTTTTCAGTACCACTGCAACGATTCCTGAACTGCAACTCTTGCATAGTTTGCTTATCACTAGTGAATGGCTGTGTTATCTACACAGCACAGAAAATCACAAACACGATAGGAGAGAACAGAAATTTCTAAAGGGTAATTCTATTAAAAGAATCTGATATCTTTTGCTCAATAACTGCAGTTTGGTACTCTAGGTTTTCGTGTGTAGAGTTAAGACAGCAACAGAAACAGTCATAAAAATTAGTTTCAGTGAAATTCAGTGGAAAGATCACAGAATGAGAAGGAGGAAACATTGACTAGATATTTGGCACATCAATGAATTTTTTTTGATTTAAGTTCATCTGCAAAATGAGAATTGTGGTGCATGTCTAACAGGTTTGTTGTAAGGATCACATGAGATCATGTGTTGATTCAGCAAACATTTACTTTTATTTGAAGTGCATATCCAAAAAAGTATATAAAATCTGTGTATATCACTTAAAGAAGCAAAATAAGCAAATATGTTCTAGAACCCATGTTAAGAAATCAGTGGTACATTAGAAGCCCTTGGTCTGTTCCTCCCTGATTGCAAAATTCACCCCAAATCCCACCCTTTATTTGGCCATAATTTTAGTTTTCATTTTTCCCCGAGACTGTCTTTTCCCCCCAGCTCTACTGAGATATCATTAATGTATAACTTGGGTTAAGTTTAAGGTGTACAATGTGATGATTCAATGTATGTATACATTGAGAAATACCTACCACAATAAGGTTAGCTAACACATCCTTCGCCTCATGTAATTACCATTTTGTTGTTGTTATGGTGAGAACATTAAAGCTCTATTTTCTCTTTCAAGTATACAATACAGAATCATTAACTAGAGTCACCGTACTGTACATTATGTCCCCAGAACTAAAGGAAGTTTGTACCCTTCGACCAGCGTCTTCCCATCTCCCTCACCCCCGGTAACCACCACTCTACTCTCTGTGTCTACGAGTTCATTGTTTCCTGATTCCACATTAAGCAGACCATCTTCCTTTGTCTGACTTACTTCACTTAGCCTAATGCCCTCGAGGTCCATCCATGTTGTTCTAAATGTCAGGGTTTCCTTCTTTCTCATAGCTGAATAGTATTCCATTAATGTATATTAATCTGGAGGAGGAAATGGCAATCCACTCCAGTATTCTTGCCTGGAAAATTCCATGGACAGAGGAGCCTGATGGGCTGCATGGGATTGCAAAGAGTTGGACATGACTTAGCAACTGAGCCCAATGAACAGTGTATATTAACATACTGTTGAATCTGCCAGCCAATGCAGGAGATGTGGGTTCGATCCCTATATGGGAAGATCCCCTGGAGAAGGAAAATGGCAATCCACTCCAGTATTCTTGCCTAGAAAATCCCACGGACAGAGGAGCCTGGCAGATTACTATCCATGGGGTCGCAAAGAGTCAGACATGACTTAGTGACTAAATAACAACAATAATTGATACATGAATATATTTAAATAATATATCAATAATCAATATCAATAAATATATTACTTTTTCCATTCAACCATTGGCTTTCCCTGGTGGCTCAGATGGTAAAGCGTCTGCCTACAATGCAGGAGACCCAGGTTTGATCCCTGGGTCAGAAAGATCCTCTGGAGAAGGAAATGGCAACCCACTCCTACAATGCAGGAGACCCAGGTTTGATCCCTGGAGAAGGAAATGGCAACCCACTCTTGCCTGGAAAATCCCATGGATGGAAGAGCCTGGTAGGCTACAGTCCATGCGGTCATGAAGATTCGGACACAACCGAGCGACTCTACTTCTTCAACCATTGGTAGACACTTAGGCTGTTTCCATGTCTTGGCCATTAGGAATAAAGCTACAATGGACTTGAGTTAGCAGATATCTTTTTGAAATAGTGATTTCATTTCCTTCAGGAAGTATACCAGAAACTAATAAAACATTATAAATCAACTGTATTTCAATAAATTTTTAAAAACTTGCATTGTGAGCTTTGACTGGTCTCTTCACCTCTCTGATCCTCAGAGATTTTTGTTGTTGTAAAACCAAAAGTTTGCTTGGCTGGAAATGCCAATCTGATCATATATTCTTTTGAAATATGTGCATGTTTGTTGTTACTTCTGAGGGCTTCCCTGGTTCTACACAAGATGCAGTTCTAGGTTTGTAACTTGTGGGAGCCAGCCTCCATGGTGTCATTGGGGTTGACTTTTGGTGGAAATGATGGTGTCTGACTTCTGAGTTTAGATAGTGAAGACCTGTGGCTTCCCCTTTGTGCCCTCTTGGGTCACTCACATCAGGGAGAGTCAGCCACCATGTCATGAACAGCAGATTTATGGAAAGGGGCATGTGGGGAGAAACTAAGGCCTCCTGCCAATAGCCAGTACTGACTTGCCAGTGGTTGAGTGCACCATCTTGGAACTAGACCCTCCAGCCTCAGTCAAGCCTTAGCATGATGAGTCACAGCTGTTGTATTCACTGAGTGATTCCTCCATCCAAAACCACCCAGCTAAGCCCCTCTGAAATTCCTGGACTCTAGCAACTAACTGTGTGAAATAAATGTTAAACGTGAGGTTGCTCAGTTGTGTCCAACTCTTTGAGACCACATGGACTGTAGCCTACCACACTCCTCCGTACATGGGATTTTCCAGACAAGAGTATTTGAGTGGGTTGCCATTTCCTTCTCCAGAGGGTCTTCCCGACCCAGGGATAGAACCCAGTTCTCCCTCATTGTAGGCAGAGGCTTTACCGTCTGAGCCACCAGGGAAGTCAAGTGAAAGTTGTTCCATCTTGTCTGACTCTTTGCGACCCCATGGACTGTATAGTTCAATGGAATTCTCCAGGCCAGAATACTGGAGTGGGTAGCCTTTCCCTTCTCCAGGGGATCTATCTTCCCAACCCAGGGATCGAACCCAGGTCTCCCTCATTGCAGGCGGATTCTTTACCGGCTGAGCCACAGGGAAGCCCAAGAATACTGGAGTGGGTAGCCTATCCCTTCTCCAGAGGATCTTCCCGATCCAGGAATCAAACCAGGGTCTCTTGCATTGTAGGCGGATTCTTTACCGACGGAGCTAGAAATAAATATAGTTTGTTGTTTAAAACACACATACACAGAGTTGAATCCCAAGGCTTAGAAACTGTGTTCCAGGGCCCTCACGGCTGGGGCTGTGTGTAGGGGGGTAATAACTGATTTGGTTCCCAGACTCCTCCCTCACTTAAACCACAGCAGCTCTCTTCTTATCTAGTGTATATATTGAGGATAGAGAGAGGGTTTATTTTAGAGAAAGGAGCCTACTGCCAAAAACAGGTTGGAAAACCCTGGGTTATTTGATCTCCAATGCTCTGTGATTCCATCAGTACAGGGAAAAAAAAAAACTTCTTAAAACACGTGGGCAGCGTTTTCTTCAGGGCTCACTCTTCTTGCCAGGAAGCACAGTCCTTGAGGCTGGAAGCAGAAGTTCACAGTGTGCTGCTCACAGATAAAGGTACTAGGAGTGGCCCTTTCTGTACCTGAAGCTGGACTGAGTCCAGGCAGTGGAGAAAGAACTAGTCGTGCAGAGCAAACAGCCTCACTCTGGACACAGCTCCAACCCCTGGGGCACCATCCACAAACTGGGGAGGTGGGGTGCCGGGGGCTTGCTTCTGTTGCAAAATATAGTTACAGTAATAATAATGATATTAACAACATCATGTTAACATTAATTAACATGCTAAAGCTGAAACTCCAACATTTTGGCCACCTGATTAGAACTGACTCCTTGGAAAAGACCCTGATGCTGGGAAAGATTGAAGGTAGGAGGAGAAGTGGGCAACAGAGGATGAGATGGTTGGATGGCATCACCGACTCGATGGACATGAGTTTGAGCAAGCTCCAGGAGTTGGTGATGGACAGGGAAGCCTGGCGTGCTGCAGTCCATGGGGTCCCAAAGAGTTGGACATGACTGAGCGACTGAACTGAACAACATCAACGATGATGACTAGCATGTATCAAGGGCTGTGTGCAAAGCCTGGGAGGTAAATTTCACATTCACAGTCTTAATCCTCCTGACTGCTAGGAGGGCAGCACTTGTATGAATAGAGGTGAGTCACGGATTAGGAAGGACAGAGCTGCAGTGAAGTCTCGGCACATCCAGGACTTCCTTGGTGGTCTGGTGGTAAAGAATCTGCCTGCCAATGCAGGGGACACAGGCTCCATCCCTGGTCTGGGAAGATCCCACGAGCTGCGGGGGAACTAAGCCCATGCACCACAACTCCTGAGCCTGCGCTCTAAGGCCTGTGAGCTGCAACTGGAGAACAGCCCCTGCCTGCCACAACTAGCGAAAACCCACGTGCAGCGACAAAGACTCAATGCAACCAAAAATGATAAAATAAATTTTAAAAATAATAAAGCCAACCTTATTTAAAAAATACAAAGACACTGTCTATATTTATACAACTCTGCTACCTCTCATGTGTTTTGGGCCACTAGTCAGAACTAAGCAGCCCCTCTTTGGTCTAAAATACACTGATTTCACTCTAGGTTTTCACTGCTAGTTGTTATAAGCTCTTCATGTGTTAACTCACTTGCACACACAGCTGCCGTCACCAAGTGCCCACTCTGTGCCCAGGCACGGTTCTAGGCACTGCGGACAGGAGGGCAAGGGAAACCAACACTGGTGCTCCCTTGGGCTTAGCTGGGAGTTGGGCTGGAGGACCTGAGAAGCCAAACTCTGGGGAGGAAAAGAAAAGAGGCTCCCCTTGGGGATCCTGAGGCCCACGTCTTCCTTGCAGCACAGCTGGAAAATGCCATCAAGGGTCAGAAAGACTAAGCGTGACCCAGAGCTGGACCCTAGGAGCCATGAACCCCCAGAGACAGCCCCTCGCCAAAGCCTTGCCGGGCTGAGCCCAACTTATTTCTCCTGGAGGGGGAACCCCCAGGACTCTGCCAGACGCTGCACTGAAACAGCTCATTTGGGAAGGATGTTGTGTTGAGAAACGTGAAATCCTAGACCTTCAACTATGCGGTCTGCATTCAACCTGCGCCACTATTGTTCAGGGCAGGTTTTCAAGCACGTCTTAATCACCCATGCGATTCAAATTCTGTTCCATCTTTCAGCTGGCCTCATTATCTGAACAATACTACTCTTTGCCTGGAACTTTGTTTTGGTCCAACTCTAAACCTGTGAATATATTTCAGGGCCCCAACAGAGCTCCACAAAGCAAAGACCTGCACCATTGTTCTGTAACTGCCACTAACTTGGCCTCTGAAGTGTCACTGCATTTGGGACCAGGGGTTTACCTGAGTCCTGAGGCTGGGCTGCAACCTGCCTGGGGATGGGTGAGAGGAGGGAGGTGGGGCGAGAAGCAGCATCTCTATCCATAGAGACCCTCTGGTGTCTCTCAGCTTGGGTCTTATGCTGCAAATACTCTATTTCATCTTCAACATGCAGACCCAGCTGTTCATGATAGGTTTTGATCCCCCTCATCTGATCCCCCTCCTCAACCTCCACACCAGCCAAGTGAGAGTTCTTAGATACAATTGGAAAAGAAAAAAAAAAAAGTGAAGTTGCTCACTCCTGTCCAACTCTTTGCGACCCCATGGACTGTAGCCTGCCAGGCTCCTCCACCCATGGAATTTTCCAGGCTAGAGTACTGGAGTGGGTTGCCATTTCCTTCTCTTGGGGATCTTCCCAGCCCAGGGATCGAACCCAGGTCTCCCACATTGCTGGCAGACTCTCTACCATCCGAGCCACCAGGGAAACCAGATACAAGTCGAGGTAGGTTAGAAAGTGGGAGGGGGACCAGCAGAGGGAATTTTATCTGGTTTGTGCTCCTGGCTGGCTTCTAAATGGTCTTGTTTTGAACGTGTTTTTAAGCAGGGACCTAGAAGGCAGGCATCTGATTTTAAATCTTACTAGCGATGACCCCAAAGCTTTCCCAGAGAGCACTTAAGCCAGCTCTTGCTACCTGGAGAAACAGGGTTTGCGAACTAGTTCTCAGAGGACTTGCCATAACCGTTTATAAAATGATAGTCTGCTCTTGGTGGCTGGGAAGATCCCTTGGAGGGCATGTGCACCCGCTTCAGTATTCTTGCCCAGAAAATTCCATGGACAAAGGAGCCTGGTGGGCTACAGTCCATGGGGTCACAAGAGTTGGACATGGCTGAGCGACACACACACAGTTCTTGGTGATTGGAGGGTGACGCAAGAGGTTTGCAGTTCAACTTGGGATAAGGTGGGACCTGCCTACCAAGCAGAGGGAACACAGTGACGGGTAGGTTTCAGTAAGTGAGGGATCCAGGCACAGGGCTGCCAGCTGGTGAGCTGGTGGGCCCCCCACCTGGATCCACCCCAGCCACTCAGGGGCCGGACTGTTCTCCTGCATCCCTGAGTGAGACCCAGCAACGAACGCTGCTGAACTAAATACTATCCATCTGACACATGGATCATCTGCAAAGCAGCTCTCACCGAATGAAAGTGGCTAGTCATCCAATTAACAGAGCCAGGAGCAAAGCAAAGCAACTTGTCTTTTTAAACTTGAAGTCAACACTTGTCTATCCAATCTCCTTCCTGGCCTTTGTTATTTTGATCAGTTAAGTTAGTGTTAGTCGCTCAGCCGGGTCTCCCTCTTTGTGACCCCCTGGATTGCAGCACTCCAGGCTTCCCTGTCCTTCGCTATCTCCTGCAGTTTGCTCAAATTCATGTCCATTTAGTCAATGATGCCATCCAACCATCTCATCCTCTGTTGTCCCCTTCTCCTCCTGCCTTAAATCTTTCCCAGCATCAGGGTCTTTTCCAATGAGTTGGCTCTCCTGAAAGCTTTCTTTCATTTCTATCACGGGAAGATATAGTGAGAAGGTAGCCATCTACTTGCCATAGAGGGCCCTCATAAGAACTCAACCACGCTGGCACCCTGATTTCTGACTTCAGACCTCTAGAACTGTGAGAAATACATTAAACCACCCAGTCTCTGGTTTTTTGTTATAGTGGCCCCAGCTACCAATTATTGCTGCTTTTCTTCCCTCTGCCCCAGACAAGGAGCTTCCTGAGAGCAGTCTCTCATGAATGGTGCTGTTTAGTAACCACAGGACTTTGGCCTTCACAAGTAGGAGAAAAAACCAAGTAAATCTGTGAAATTACAAACGGGTTTGTGTCCTGGTGCGGTCCTAGAGCTTTGGCTCTCAGCTTGGCTGCACAAGGGTCACCTTGGGGTCCTGCAAACTCCTGATGTCCTGGCTACACCTGCACCAATCAGATAAGTTTCCAGGGATGAGGACCAGCATGCTCGCGTTCAAAGCCCCCCGGGTGTCTGATGTGCAGTCAGATGTCCAGCCCCCTAAAGCCAAGTGGATGTGGTACTGAGGTCCTAAGTGCTAAGATGCCAAGTCTTTCCTCCTGTTGTGGAGCTGAGCTGTATGGTATCTGGGGAGGAAGGTCGAGGGGCACAGAAGGCAGTGTACTGTTTCAACAAACGGAAACAAAACAGACAACATCAAACTCATAAGAGCACTTTTTATTTGAGGCAAAGAAAAGCCTAGCTGAAAGGATTACAGTTCCAAGCAATCAAAACCCCACTGTTAGAGGCACTATTCTGATTTTGTGAATTCAATTTAGAAAAGAGTATTTGGGTTGCATGTTCCCCAGATCCCCAGACTAGAAGGGCAAAGGAAAACTGAAGAGACTTCTACTAATCTACTGATTCTGCTCTTTGGACCCGACACCAAGCTGGCCGAGCCCTCGCGGGTTTGTCTAGAAGTTGCTGACCCACCACTGAGGGACACGGGCCAAATTACGCTACACACAAGAAGAGTGAGGTGGGAGACGGCGGGTCACCTGGGCAAGGGCAGGCGCCCGCAGCTTCAGAACGCCTTCAGAACTCCTCGTGGAAGGGGTAATCCCTGTGGGAGGCACAGCTGTCAGGAGGAAACAGGAACACATTAGCCTTTCCTGGCTGAGACTGCTACCGTAACCAATTTCAAATAGAAATGATGTCTTGAGTGTTGTACATTAATGCGTATACACGGAATCTAGAAAAACGGAACTGATGAACCTGGTAGAACATGGATTTGTGGGTACAGCGGAGGAAAGTGAGGGTGGAACGAACGGAGAAAGTAGCACTGACATATATATATACTATCATGTGTATAACAAAAAGTCAGTAGGAAGTTGCAAAATAATACAGGGAGCCCAGCCTGGCGCTCTGTGATGACCTGGAGAGGTGGGGTTGGGGGAGGGCAGGGAGCCTCGAGGGAAGGGATATATATATACACACAAAACTATGACTGATTCTTACTGGTGTACTGCACAAACCAACACAAAATTGTAAAACGATTTTCCACCAATTAAAAAACAAAGCAGACTCACAGATACACAGAACACACATAACACAGCAAGTGCTTGGAACACAGGGGGCAAGAGGCCACTGTCATCTCCAGAAGTCTCCCAGGGCCAGTGGGAGCTGAAGTGAACAACTCAAGATTTGCTATAGGAAACACAGGGAGAAGGGACAGGCTGGATGTTGAGCTGGGGGTGGAAAGATACAAGAGTTGTTTGCCAAGGTTCACGGTCTTATGGCCTGTGTTGGAGGTATATAGTGTTGGAAAGCCTGGCTGGGAGGAGTGTGAAAGGCCTCAGGGTGAACCCTGCTTGGGGAAAACAGCTCTTTCCTAATCCATTACACATCAGTGGCCTCCAGCAGCTGCCCTGCCACATGCTGTGTCAGCAGCTGGAAGGAGAAAGGAAACTGAATGATGAGCGGTTCTCAAAGGAGAACAAGGATGGAACCTGGTGACTGATTCACTTCTCTTGTCTCTCTCCTTTGCCCACTAGATCAAACAAGACTTTAATGTCTAAAGGGTCAGTGCCATTAACACATACAGGGACCTCAGAGAGGGCCAGTGGTAAACTCGCCTGTGGCCATAGTGTGGCAGCCACACGCTCACAGGCGAGAGTTGTTAATTAATCAAGAAGCAAACCTGGGGACACCTGCCGGAGGAGTAGGGGGACCACCAGGGGTGCCAGCTAGGAGCTGGAGGGAGAGAAAGGGCTGGAAAGACAGCTAGCACCCGGGCTGGCCTGAGGGAACGCTCAAACTCTGCTTAGGATGGTAACTACCAGAGGGGACAGAGAAGAACGGTGAGGTCGGACAACACAAACAGGGACAGGCAAGTTCTTAGTCTCCGTGTAAAATGGGGAGAGTCTCCTTGAAAGCAGGAAATGTGTTTTAAACTTTCCTGAGTTAATGTAGTAGAACGAAAAGGAAAAAGAAAATAAAACCAAACCCTACTTCCTTGTCATCTCCTTCCAAACTACAAATCAGAGGGAACACAAGGAACCAGCTCATGTCTACTGGAGGGGTCTAGTGGCTCCAGTGTCAGAGCTGGGGTGCTGGTGGGCCCCGAGCACATAGTCTTCCGACCAAAACCCTCTCATGAGTCCTTATGGATAAAGAGTCACGGGGAAATTCTTCCAGGAAGGTGGGGCAGGAGCCACCTGGAATCATCTGGTTTCATATGAGCCACTTAATTTTGAAAAGGAAAAGTTAATATATCTAGATGGGTGGGACAGGGTAGGAGGGAGGGGATCTATATAGACATAGCTGATTTACTTCCTTGTACAGCAGAAACTAATGTAATATTATGAAGCAACTATACCCCAGCTTAAAAAAAAAAAAGGAGCTGTTTGGCCCCCAGGTTACTGCAGGTTAGGCCAACAGTGCACAGGGTGAGGAGAGACTAGGGCAGGGCGCCGGGCATTTCCCCGGAGCTGAGTGCAGCTCAGCTGACATGCTGTAAATGCTCCCTGCTGCACACGGAGAAGGCCAGGTAACATGAACAAGCCAAAGCTGCTGCATGAGCAGGACCTGGGTGGTAAGGCCTCCGGCAGTTATTCTTTCGTCTGCATCCCTCCAGGGGCTCTCCCGGCACTCACCTCACCAAGGCACAGGCCCTCCAGTCCCTGTTGTAGCTCAGCAAGGTGTTCATATCCTCCTTGTCCAGTTCAAAGTCAAAGACCTAAAAAGAAAACAAAACAGAAACCACAATCTGGTAAAGCTCTGTAAATAGCTATCCAACACAGGTAAGGGCTTCCCTGGTGACTCAGTGGCAAAGAATCTGCCTGCCCATGCAGGAGACTCAGGTTCGATCCCTGGGTCGGAAAGATCCCCGGGAGAAGGAAATGGCAACCCACTCCAGTATTCTTGCTTGGAGAATCCCATGGACAAAGGAGCCTGGGGGGCTACAGACCATGGGGTCGCAAAACAGTCAGACATGACTTAGCATCAACAAAATCCAACACAGAATATGAAAGCATATGATCAGCTCCAGGCAGGACCACTGGTGAGATGTTGCCTGCTATGCAGAGGAGCAGGAAGGTAGACTAAACTCAGAGAAAGTTTATTACATGGCCACTCAGAATGCACATGTTTTGTCTGGGTATGATACGAACGATGAAAACAGACCTTTGCCTTCCAGATCCTCCAGGCAAAATGATACTTCTTTTTTTTCCTATTCAGTTCACTTCAAAACCTCTGCCCAGGGAATTCCCTGGCAGGCCAGTGGTTTAGACTCTGTGCTTCCACTGCAGGGGGCGAGGGTTTGATCCCTAGTCAGGAAGCTAAGATCCCACATGCCATGTGGCCTGGAAGCTTAAAAATGAGGGAGGGGGATGTATGTACACCTATGACTGATGTGTGGCAGAGACCAACACAATATTGTAAAGCAAGTATCCTCCAACTGGGCTTCCCTGATGGCTCAGATGGTAAAGAATCTGCTTGCAGTGTGGGAGACCAAGTATCGATCCCTGGGTCGGGAAGATCCCCTGGAGAAGGGCATGGCTACCCACTCCAGTATTCTTGCCTGGAAAATCCTATGGACAGAGGAATGTAGGAGGCTACTTTCATTGGGTCGCAAAGGGTCAGAAAGGGTCGGAAACGGCTGAGCAACTAACACATCCTCCAATTAAAAGTAAATAGGTTTGAAAAATAACAAAAGTGGGTCTTTAAAAAAAATTTTTAATGAAAATTTTTCCAACGCTTTGAAAAAATAAAACAGGAAACAAAAAAATCCATCTCTAGCAGAATATGTGGTTCTCATGCTGTTTTATCACTTTATCTATCTCCTCCACCCTGCCCAGGCCCCAGGCGGACAGCAGCTGGTGTTACAGCCACAGCCTCCGACCAGTGGAACAGGAGTGATCAGTTGCTCTCCCTGGAAACAGAGTCACAGGAACCAGGGCTTGGGTGAAGACTGAGAGCTGCTTGCCTCAGGGTGAGCAGAGGCTCAGGGGGCACTGGCACTGGGACCCTCCTGGTGAGCTCGTCTCCTGGCCCGGCCCCCGACACTGGTGTGGGAGGCAGGCAGGTGGGCAGGAGGGGCTGTGGAGTCAGAAGGCCTCCTCGGCTCTGGCAGGTGCCCAGAGGACCGCACAGGACACCTCACTGGAGCCCTGCAAGGTCTCTGCAGGCCACGGAGCTGTCAGCACGGCAGTGTTTCCTGAGTGCACCAGGTGCTGTGTGCATCTTATTTCATCTTCGTGATAACCCTTGAAATAGGTTATCAATTTTACAGATGGGGAAACTGAGCCCTGATGCAAATCCGGGCAGCATCACTCAAGAGCAACATTTCTCAGGCAAATGACAAGTCCCAGCACAGGTGTGTGTGCGTACAATGAGGCCCAGGGCCCACCCTGGCACAGCACTGCCACCCACGAGGAACCAGTGTCCTGTGTCTACAGTGGGCTCCCTGTCTGAGCGGAGACGGCGGGGGGCCCACACTTGACCATCCAGAGGCCTGGTAAAAAGCTGGCCCCTCCTCCACCGAGGGGGCCCCGGGGCGACCAACCAGGGCTTACCTGGAAGTTCTCAGCAATGCGTTCAGGTGTCACTGACTTGGGGATCACGATCAGGTTCCTCTGTATGGGGAATCGGATCAGCACCTGTGCAAAGAGATGTCAAGGGCGTACGTCCATCAGGAGCTCTGCACTTTCCACTCGCCCAATCTGACCCCCAGCCTGGCCCACACCCTAAGAGAGAAACCCCAGAACTTCACAGTGAGGAGTCCAGCTCAGGGGTGATGCCTCACACCCTGCAAGGAGGAAGGGAGGCGCTCAGTCCCCCAGCCCAGCTCTCAGCCTCCGTGTCTCTCTGTATGTTACTCCCTGTCTAGGAGCTCCTGCTAGCCTTTGGGAGCACACAGCTGAGCCCTTCTGCAAGCAAAGATGGGCTTTCCCGAACAAGGGCGAGTGTGGACCCTCAAAGTAGCCTTCAGAGGTAGCGGGGCAGGTCTGATCATCCCCAGCCCCATATGGTCTTCTAACGGTCCTCTGTGCCCTTTCTACCATGCTTCAGGACCCAAGCCATACGTCTGGGGAGGGCTGACTGGGCTTGCTCCTCCAGGCTAACGGGAACCACCACAAATGCAGGAAGTTCTGGGAACAGTCACGAGAGCCTGGAAACGGCCGTACCTGGGCTGTGGTTTTATTGTACTTGTCTGCAATCGCTTTGATCCTGGGGTCCTCCAGTATGGAAGGGTCCTCCGGCTTGGCCCTGGAGATAGACAGCAAGATGGTCTGCGTGAGCGACCACCGTCACCACTGCTCAAGGCAGCCATGACCCTAATCCTAAGGCCCATTGACCTCAGAGGGCAGCCCACCAGTCTTCTCCTCAGAGCTCAGTTATAAACTCACAACCCTTTGAGGAAAAAAGGAGGCATCCTGCTACTAAAAATGCCAACCAGGAAACCCAACAGGAGGCTCCCAGGAGATCTGCTGATCACCTCGGAAGCACTCTCCTTGATGCTGAATTTTCCTTTTTCAGCCATTTCTAATCTCTGCGAACAGATAAGAGAACATGACCCCATGGAGACTCACCAGGGCCTGTCAGGAGAGCCAAGGGGACTATAGGCAGTCACCACAATGCCTTTGGAGTTGCAGTACTGGATTAACTTCTCCTGAGTGAGGTATGGGTGGCACTCGATCTGCAGATACACACAGGAGGGTTGATGCTGCCCATGGGCACGGGCCACACCGGAAGTCCTCCCTGGCTAAGACCCCTCCCTCCAGACAGAAAGTTATGGGCAACCCACGTCCCATCTCCTGGCTGGGTGGTGACAACTCTTGCTTCCCAGCTAGTGTTCTTGACATTAAGGATCCTAGTCTTGTTACCATGGCCATGGGCCTCGAGGTTTTTTTCTGGCTTTGGCCATTTATCAACTGTGACATGTCTGAGGATGTCAATGTCTGCACACAGCTCGTCTCAAGACTCTGAGTCATCACAAGCCAGGCTCAAAACCCTTTCTCTCCTGCAAGTTTCAATCAGATGTGGCACTGTCTTTTCTGAGCCATAACTCAGGGTGTTATCCACACCAGGTGGTGTGGATAACAAGGAAGTGCTAGCATCAGAGTGTCACAGAACAGTCTCCCATGCACACCAGCTCCCCTGCTGACATTACCTGGTTAACCGCCGGCTTGTATTTTAAGCCAGGTTTGTTTAAGATCTTCTCCACTTGGAGATGGTTGAAGTTGGAGACTCCAATAGCTTTCACCAGCCCTTCGTCCACCAGCTCTTCCATGGCCTAGAAACCAAAGAGGGTCTGCTTGCTGCTGACATGTGCCCAGAAGGACAAGGACCAGAAGCACCTTTTGTACCAGCCAGCTTAACAGGTCATGCCCTTATTATTCAGTGCAAGCAAGTCAGATCTTTGGGAAGACAAGAGGCATCAAGACAAAAGCCAGGATGGCTTTAATGAGGCAGGAAGAGCCACAGCAGTGACAGAATAACAATCATGGTGAAAGAAATGGTGGAGCAGATCATTCACGCCTGGTCCCTTACGAGGAGGCCGGGGAGCCAGCAAGAAAGGGGAGGCCAAGCCAGGGGCCGCCTTACCGTCCAGGTATCCACGAAATCTTTCTCACTGGGAATCACGTTGCCGTCCTCATCCAATGGGAAGAAGTCCTTCCCAGGCTGCAGTAACAATCAAAAACAATCACAGACCTGCAGAGATCTGCTGGGGCAGACGCACTGTGGAAAGCAAAGTTCTAAAACAATTACTCTAAGCTGTAACAGCTGTCTGTTTGCAGAGGATAATCAAGGGCAAATTCATATCATTGGGAAAAAGAAATAGCAGACAGCTCCTGAAGCCTCTAGACCCCTTTTCTATCAGATGGGTGGGCACTGACCATTGTGTGGAGATGGACAATTCTTGGTCAGTGAGATGAAGCCTGCCATGGATGGGGGTGTGTGGATAGCAGGGGACCCAGGGCCCATGTTCTGGCTAGACCCAAGCCTACAAAACCACCACCTCGCTGAGCCTTGCCAGCTTATTGTGAAAAAAACAAAGGATGTAAGTCAGGCCCAGATACACCACAGTGCAATAAAATAAGAGCTTCAGGGTAAAACCCACATGCTTTCACACTGGTTGATGAAGCAGAAAACTGAGCCTGTGGCTAGAATGGAGGCTAAGGATGGAATAACTCTAGAGTTCTTTTGTGTCAAGAGGTAGGTTGCCGAGGTTTATCAAGCTTCCACAGGATGTCATGTGTATGGAATACGGGAAAACGCATGCATTAAATGCAGGGTGCAGGCGTGTGTATATATATGTGTGTGTATGTATGTGTGTGTGTGTATATATATGTGTGTGCGTGTGTATATGTGTGCGTGTGTGTATGTGTGTGTGTGTGTGTATATATGTGTGTGCGTGTGTATATATGTGTGTGTGTGTGTATGTGAAGGTGCCTGAAGTGGTGGGGAGTGGTGGCAGCTGATGACGCTGCCTTATGGGCAGGAGTGTCACCTCAGCTGTGTTCACTGTTGCAAAGGTTGAAATTACCCAATTACCAAATAACAAAGAGTGGTGCTCCTCCAACTCTGAAACGTGCACGTGAGCCACCCTTGGTTTGGGTCAGAGGGCTGGGTGGGGCCCGAGGCGGACTTCTAACAAGCTCCAAGGCGAGGCCACTGCTGCTGGTCTAGGGACCGCACCTCAAGTGCAGCGGCAGGGACACACACAGAGGGTCTACCCGCTCGCGACCTGCTAACAGCAGAGGGCGATGCCACTGGAGACCGCTGAGCCCCTACCTTGAAGCCTGTGGGCCAGTGGATGAGGTAGAGGTCCAGGTAGTCCAGCTTCAGGTCGCTGAGCGTCTTCTGGCAGGCACCTTTCACCAGGTCCTTGTCGTGATACGTGCACCACAGCTGAAGCCGGGGAGGGAACACGTCTTAGCCCGCAGGCCGGAAGCCAGATGGCTCGGGGACAGGGGACTCGCTTTCCGCACCCACAACCCACAGACTTCACCGTGATGCTGTCAACGGTGGGGACAGAGATTCTATTGCACACGTGAATCCTACCTTCCCAAAGGAAGGGAGGATAATCAGGTCAAGAAACCCTTTCAGGAGGACCAAACTGAAGGCACAAAATGGAATGGGCAGGTTGGCAAGCCAGCCCCAGGCCCTGAACATAGTTCCCACCAGGCTGGTCTTCGTGGGGCCAGCCTCACCCTCCCACCCGGTATCTCTTGGATACCACCAAGAGAGCTCGATCTGCAGAGGGGAACCAAGTCCTGTCCTCAGAGATAACCCTCTGGAAAGGGGATGCTAACCCATAGCCTCAGCCTCATCAGCAAGGGGCTCCAGCCAATGGGTCCCAGTGGAATGACCAACCAACAGACAGGCGAGCCCTGGAGCCCACATGGCCTTGGGTGTGGCCTTGAGTCAACACCTTTACCCAGGAAGAACCGCCTGCTGGGTGATAACCCTAGCCATGTTCAGAGACCCCAGAGTGTGGTCTTGGCCCCTAAACGGATGCTGCCCTAGATGAACATGGACGAGAACCCTCCCTTAGGCTCCCCTGCAGGGTGGGGTACCTTGCTGACGATGAAGAGGTCCTCACGCTTCACCACTTTCTCCTGCAGCTTTGCCTGGAGGGCCAAACCCACCTCGTTCTCATTCTGGTACACGTGGGCACAGTCAATGTGACGGTACCCAAGGTCGATTGCCACCTTCACAGCCTCTGTCACTTTGCCTGGAGGGGACTGAAAGAAACAGGAAATGGAAGACAAGGGGATAAGACCAAAAATGAAACAAAACACAGTCTGCACAGAAGCCAGGAGGAAGGGAACCCAGGCTTCTCAGCGGCTCTTGTTCCTTCAAGGCCCCCGCAAAGCCAGGCCACCCGAGGTGAGATGCCACAGTGCTTCACTTTAGGAAAATCTGACCACCCTTTACTAGCAGCACAGATCACCTTAACTAGATGGGCCAAAGCCCCTCGCTTCCTTGTTTGTTCAGCATCTGTTGATTAACAAATCACTGTGGTGGTAGAGAAGACTCTTGAGAGTCCCTTGGACTGCAAGGAGATCCAACCAGTCCATCCTAAAGGAAATCAGTCCTGAATATTCATTGGAAGGACTGATGCTAAAGCTGAAGCTCCAATACTTTGACCACCTGATGCAAAGAACTGACTCACTGGAAAAGATCCTGATGCTGGGAAAGATTGAAGGCGGGAGGAGAAGGGGACAACAGAGGATGAAATGCTTGGATGGCATCACCAACTTGATGGACATGAGTTTAAGCAAGCTCTGGGAGTTGGTGATGGACAGGAAAGCCTGGAGTGCTGCAGTCCATGGAGTCGTAAAGAGTTGGACATGACTGAGCGACTAAAGTGAACTGTATAAACAATAGCCCCCACTATCTCAATCTATTAGGTTCCTAAGATAATGAGGGAAACCACTGCTTTCAAACAACTCAAAATACTTCAAAATCACTGTTAAATATTCATTCCAATTACTGTTTGGTTCACGAGTTTCGTCAATGAATGCCTATGACTTATTTTATCCTTTTACAAGTGGATTCTGGTATTGGTCATCACTTGTTTTTATGCAGTTTGGGGAGTATCAAAGTCAAAAATGACTGCTGCAGGTTCAAAGGCTTGTGCTCAAATCTCACTGTGCAGGAATCTGCTTTAAGAGGTGGAGGCGGGAGGTGGCCGCTCAAAGGCACTTAGCGGACAGAAAGGAGTTGACAGGAGGGGGAAATGGGATTCATGGAAGACCACCATATGGTTTGTGGTCAGAGCTGCATAAAGACTGAACGCTGCCCCTGCTTGGACCATGTGCGCATCTGGGTGAGCAGGAAGGCACAGAAGCACCCCGCCATCCAGCACCCAGCCTGACTGCGCACACACCATCCGCACGACACTCCTGTTTGGACCAGAGAGGTGGAAAACAAACACATGCATGGGACTGTTGGGTGAATAGGGCGCGTTCCTCCGGAGAGCTGGGGTAGAAAAGAATGAGCAGGGAACTCCCCGGGGGCCATGAGCAGCTGCAGACATCTGCTGTTTTGATATCAGCTGTTGCGAACAGAGGAAGGCGGAGGAATGCAAGACCGAGCCATGAGCTCGCTCGCCACCATGGAGGGAGCAGGGTGGGCAGACAGGCAATGCTGACCTCGGGTGTGACATCAGACATCTTCAGACGACCTGGCCATCGCCTAGGTCCCCGAAGGACCCAAGCTGTTCCTGCAGTCTTCCCCGCCCTTCACGGTGAGAAGAACAGGGCAGGGAACCTCAGCATAGCCAGAAATGCCACAGCGTCCCTGGGGCCCCCTGTCGCTGATGAGAGCAGGGCACACCCCTTCCCAGGAGAGAGAGCCAGGTGGAATGTGGAGACCCAGGAAGGGGACTCCAGCATGCCATCAACTTTCTTCAGGCTTGAAGGTACCCTGGCTGGACTTTCTCTGTGGGGCCCTGTACTGTGCTGGCCTAGCAGCTCACTGCCCTCAACCCCGGGCAGAGGGCAGGCACCTTTCCGAGGCCTGGCCACGCACTGCATCTGCCACAGTGACTGGTACAGGGCCCGAGATGTAATCCCAGCAGGCCCACAAGATTCCACCTTTGGACTTCAGCTGGCACTCTCAGGACACGGTTTCATTCTGCTGGCGACTCTGTGCGGGGAGCACGTGTGCCAGGAGGTGCTAGACGGAAGTGGGGTTTGAGGGGCAGATGAAGAGTGGAGGAGAGATAGCTCCTGGTCACGTGCTTCATAGCCCTGGATCTGGTACTCCTGACATCCTCTAAGTCAGTGACTCCCCACCCCCAACACATTTTCTTTCCTGCTTAAGATTAAATTGGTTATTTGGTTCCTTGGGACCAAAAGAGTGCCGAGTAGGATAATCAAGGCTGCTGAACAATTGACCCAAAACTGGGAAAAAAAAAAAAAGTTCTTATGATGCTTGTGTAGATGAGCCAAGGACAGAAATGACCTACAAGAGGTCACCAAGAAGCTGTGGCTCCCTGACCCTTGCCCGGACAGAGAAGACTGATTAGTTGGGAAGCATGTGCTGAGAAGCTGAGTCCAAACTGCTTTCAAAGGACAATGAGAAGCAGAAGCAAGGACTGTTGGGCCTTTACAAATTCAATACGTACAAGCTGTGGCAATCCATAAGAGGACTACAGCAAACGGATACTACATGCTGGCTTCCCCTCTCCAGAGACACCTTCGCAGTAATGGGAGGGAAGGCTGTGTGGGGCCTCCAGCCCTGTGTGCAGTGGGGACAACGGCTCTCACCTGTGCTGGGCAGGCCAGGGCCAGCCCGGGGACAGGCATGAGGTTACTAGAAGGCTTGTGCCAGGGCAGGTCCTATCACAAATGGAATCTGACCCACGTGGTGTGCAGCGCACAATGGCTCGGAGAGAAAATAACAACAGCTCCCACTTATTATGGATCAGTCTTCACTAGTTTTTAGTATATCACTGAATTGCATCTCCACCACAACCCTGGTTATCTGTGATCTCTGGATTAGGGAACGAAGGTGTGGAGTTTACGAAACTGGCCCGTGATTGAGCAGTGAGAAAGAGATGTCGGGGTTTGAACCCTGGCACCAGGACCTGAGGGCCAGCCTTGGCTCAGAGGTCTGTCCTTGGAGGAAGGGAGACACTGGTCAGGGAGAGGACAAGTCACCCGGGCTTGGAAAACCATCCTCTGAGATGAAAATGTACTGGAATCCACAAACTACGTTCAGTACTAATTACCCAGAACCCTCCCCCGAAGGAGGCTAAACTAACTTTCCTCATCACTAATGAAGCAGCCACTTTAAGATCTGGTGGGGGGGGGGAAGGCTCAATAAACTTGGGAATGCCAACACATGATTACGCCATCTTCTCACCCCCTGGCCACACTGAAAACTGCAAACACAAGTCAGGGGTCCAGACTGAGACTTTGAAAAGAGGATAAGTCATGAAAATATGTTTCTATACATCTAACAGGAAATCCACAGAAAACCAGTAGAGGAAACACTCAAGTTATAAGTAACCAAATTATACAAATCATATAGGCGAAATCATGTTTGAAACTCACTTCTGCCACCAATCTGTCCTGTGACTTGGGCACATCTGCCCATGCCCATCCCCTCAGAACTTAGAGCTCTGAGCTTGAGCAGCAACTGGACAACATTCTAGCTGATGGTACCAAGTGACATCGCTGACACGTCTCTACCTGAGACCCCCCAGTCAGTTCCACAAACTGGGCCTATTTCCTTTTCATGTAACACACCAGGCCAGGCAGTCCCAATTCGAATAATTACTATCCGTGTCTCTCTCTCTCCTCTCCTCTTAAAACCCAATCATCTTCCGCTCTGCATGGAGCTCGTGCTGCTAGTTACCTTAATATCCTTCCCTCTGTTCCCTCTGCAAGTCAGAAACAAACAAACAAACAACAAAAATACTCCAGCTCCAAACTTGGAGAAGGGAATGGCAATCCATTCCAGTATTCTTGCCTGGAGAATTCCATGGACAAAGGAACCTGGCAGGCTACAAAGTCCATCTAAAACAGTATCTCAGACATTGACTCCTTTGTAGTTTTAACATGCAGATGTCTGGAAAGAGAGGACTGTGTTCTTTCTGACTTTTTAAAAATATTTTCTTCAGTTAGCAGGTATCACTTTTGTAATGAAGAGGGGGGATAGGAATAAAGGAAATTTTACTTTGAGGGGAAAAAAACCTGGGTAAGAAGTTTAACAGTGTGCCAATGATAAACTTGGAGCAAAAAATAGGTAACCATAACTTCTGATGTAAACTGATAAAGAAACAGGGCATCAACCTCTAAGGCCTTGAAAAGTAACACATCAGAAAAACGTTGTCACTGAAAAGCATTGTTTAACCTCTTCTGATTAAACCAGCTTCACTTCAGAGAAGCTCAACCTACATTAAAAAAAAAAAAACTAACCTTACTTTTTAATTATCGGTTTTGTTCAAAATATTAGTGATGTCATGATATGATTTTCTGCTTCTCATTGTATATAAAGCATTTCAACTACATGTATGCTAAACAGACATTTGTGACCTAATTTCTCAAAATGTATTCCAACTTCCAGTTAATTTATTTAGAATCTTCTGGAAAAGAAATTTGCAAACTTTTTCTGTTAAGTGGCCAGACAGAAAATATTTTAGGCCTTGTGGGCCAAACAGTCTCATCACACCTGTTCAACTCTGCTGCTGCAAAAACAATATGTAAAGGAGTGAGATGTGTTCTAATAAAACTTTGCTTATAAAAACGTGCTGCGGTTTACTAACTCCTGGGGGTTGCTGGAAAAGCACACAAAGTAATGGGCATTAGGCAACAGTCCCTGTCTTGATTTGTCCTATTTACAAATAACATTCTCGTTTGCAATTCAGCACCTTAATAACCAAAAGGTGAGACTTCCTTGAGATTCAGTGGTTAAGACTCTGCTCTTCCAATAAAGGGGCACTGGTTCGATCCCTGGTCAGGGAACTAAGATCCCACATGTCATGTGATACAGCCCAAAAGCAGACAAACAGAAACCCTCCCAAAACAAAACAAAATAAAGGTATCCTGATATTGAACGTAAAGATATTCTGGAGACTGAAAGGGTTTATACCCTGCTCCAGTTTAATCAATGGACAATAAGGTCCGGGGAAACCTGAGCAAGCTGGGCCAGCTTGCCTGCCCTGTGCTTACACATGATGCCCGTATCCATCGATTTTGTACCAAGAAGTCTTCAAGTCTGCCACACTCATAAGACTCCAATAGAATACGCATCTGGGAGAATCCAGAGAATGACAAAGTCTTTCACCTCAACAGAGGTGTTTTTATTGCTTGGTGCAGATAAGCCAACCTCATTTGGCTCATGTTCAATTACGCCCAAATCTACAGTTTAATAATGTAAAACATAATTTCATATGATAAAGAGCAGACTGCCGAAGAAGGATCTTTTTCATTGCCTTATCACATGAAAACAGTCCATTTTGGCTATTTTTTTACACCAAAGCTCACAACCAGGTCTGGCCACAAACACAAACCAACAAGAAAACTGAGATTAACTTTCTCTCCAGCTGTCCTAAATTACACCACTGTCTCCACTTGGTTGTAATGGGGGTGGCCCAGGGCTGGCCCTGCGCAGGCAGGACTTATTTAAGTATCTTTGCTCTTGAAGAGCTGCAGGTGGAGGCCTGCAGGGAGATGAAGCAGGTGAACAGAAAGACAAGCTACTGGTTTAGCTCCAACGTTTCTAGCCCAGGATCCCAGGCCGGCAAGAGCTTGGCCTGAGTTCTTTCTCAGCATTTTCTCCTCAAGGAAGTGTTCATCAACCTCAAAGAGGCAAAAACCAGTTTGTTGGGGGCAAAACCAAAAACACTTAGCTTATAAAATGTTCTGTGGCCTGTCAAAGGGTCAAAGGACACACACAGATGTACTGTCTATCTGTGATGTTGAATTTTCATTGGGTGGGGGACATTTAGGGGGAAGTGTCTCAAAGGCTCGTGGGTGTGGGCAGAAGACGATGGAAAAGCAGCGGAGAAAACTGTCCTCTACTCCTAGGCTTGGAGTATGTAGGTAAGTTACAATGGCCATTTACCATCAAAAAGTTTCCAGCTAGTTCCACACATTTATCAGCAACAGGACACTGGTCAGCATCAGAAGTAATCTGTTTTAGCCGCTTCCTGGGAATACAATACCCGTGGCTTATTTATTGTCCACTGGGGAAGGCAAGCCTGCCAAGGGGAAATGGCCTCTAAGCCACATGGGCTTGGAGGCATAGGTGTTCTTCCAGTGGACTGAAACCGTCACCTCCAAGGAGAGGAAGGGGGAGTCTGAGGACCTTCAAAGTAACTGACTGGAGACTCCCAGAGCCCTGCCAAGGGTCCGAAGGATACAACAGAGCCACCATGATACGGAAGATGCATGGGAACCAAGAACTGCCCTCACTCCCAGGGCTTCCCGCAGTTCTCACAAAGATAAGCAAATGGTATTTGGGTCACCCCATTTTTGTCCGGCATCTGTGAAAATATATATTTTACACATACAGGGGAAAGGTATCAAACACTATTCATATACTTCTCCTTATAAAGAAGGAACTCTACTCCAAGCCCATACTTAAACCATTTATCTCCCTGTCACCTCCCCTACCATGCCTCTACAAGGTTCCAAACAACTTCAACTCCTCACCCACTGCCCCACATCTGAAATTATCTTACTTCTTCATATTAATTCAACATGTTATCCTCAGGATACCTACCATTTCCAGGCTCTGTGAGCAGTTCTGTAAATAGTGTGTGACCAAGTCAGTCGCTACCCTTACACTCAACGAACTTACTGGAGTGAATGATCTAAACACACCAATTTATAGAGCTATCTTAACTAAATATACATCCTTGGGAGTAGGTTTTAAGAGCTCAAGCAAATGATAAAGCCCTAGTTTTAAATCAACTTTTACTCCTTATTTAACCCGAGAGTACTGATTTTGAAACAATGGACCTAAGGTCCCAGTTTTTGAAACCACAAACTTATAAGGCTCAGAGAGGTGGTGGTTTTGTTCCAGCCACACGTGTCTGTCTGTGTGCTGCCTCAGAAATTGTAATTTGCCACTGCCAAGAAAGTGTCTGTTCACATCCATTCCAAGAGAATAACCTGCGACAGACCGAATTTTACTTGGTACAATGGTCATAATTCAATTACACCCTTAGAGCCACCACTGGATTTTTGGAAGGAAACACAAGGCACATATAACTGATTCCTTTGTCCAAGAAATACTTTTCCTAGGAGGCAACTCCAGGACAGTGAACGTTTACAAGATTTCAGCTGCTGATTTTAGGGTACAGATAAATACCATCTTCTGTCTCTTTCAGACCATTTCAAGGTGCCTTTAATCTCTATAGTCTTTTCTTTCCTTAGTGTGCAAATGGCTAATGCCCAGTCCTATATTTAAAATTCCTGGAAAACCCGAATCATAGCCGTGGAATGTAATGTACAAAATACCCCAAGCTAACTTATAAGCGGTTTAAAATTTGGGGGTTTTGCTTCGGCTTCCGTAACATCACTCGGTGCTCCCCAACTGTCAGATACTCAAGACTACCATTTTTACTCGTAACCTTTTCCTGGGGACGCTGTGAAGAGGTTCCAGAGGTGCCGAGGTTTCAGGAGGCAGTTTTAACTACCGATGCCAGCCCTCAGTTTTGCATGGGCGGGAACCTCCCCTCACCACCCGCACCCGCGCAGATTCCTTCGTCCAGCACAGGACACTCCGAGGGGCACGCCGGCCTCCGGGAGTTCAGCGACCAGCGCGTTTGGAGACAGTGTAAATAAAAAGGTCCTAGGCACACTCATGCCGCCTAATTCAATTACCTGCAGACTCCAGGCTTACCTTGGGATCCTTATTCCTGAGGGAGCAAAGCCGGAAACGGTTAAGGATCAACTATTGCGAAGAAAGAAGACGCGGGGGCCCGCAGGTGCGGTTAGGCAGGGACGCCGGCGCCCCACGCCCCACGCCTCTTTTTGCTCCATCTCTGGGAACGCCCCTCCTAGACCTTCATCCACCGAGCCACAGCGACGGAGACATGGGAAAATTTCCCTTCGATCGGCGCCCCCTAGTTGCCTTTCCAGCTGAGATCGGATTCCAGCGGATCGCAAGCACGAGGAGTTATGGGGTCGGCCACCCGCGAGCCGTTCTCAAGCACCCCTTCCCCACCCCACCGTAAGTCCCCCGGCCCGAGACCGAGGCGAGCGCCCCGCCCGCTTCAGCGCCCGGGCTCCCGAACCTCAGGCCCAGATCCTGCCGGTACCCGACCAGCCCAAGCGTGACTCCCTCGAGGCCTGGTGTTCTCCGCGGGGGGCACTGCTCAGGGTCACTCTCGGTCTCTTCCCGCCCCAGGCCGCGCCGAGCACTTAAGCGAGCCCCGGAGCACGGTCGCCAGAGTACTTACCTTCCAGGTGCCCAGCCCCAAGATGGGCATCTTGGCGCCGGTGTAGAGCACGATGTGGTTGGCCATGACTGCTTGAGCTCTGCTGACCGGTATCAGAGAACCGTGCCGAGGAGGCTCAGCGCGGTTCTTTAAATAGCGGGTGAGGCAGGCCGAAGGGGCGGGTATGATGGGTGTCTGGCTCGGCAAGCGCAGCTTCTGATTGGCCGCCCCGGCATTCAGGATGCCGCACGTCTGTTAGCCCGGGGGGCTCTGCGAGGACGTGCCTCCTGCTAGGTCCTAGCGTCTCCGGATTCCTTTTGAGTAGGCGGTTTACCCATGCCCCCACGCCCCGCAGCGAGCTCCGCCAGCAGCTGTGGCGCGTGGAAACGCGAATGCTTTAGCAAAAGTAACAGAATTCCCATAAATAATAGCCTGGGAAGGAGTTTTGGTTTTTCTCTCTCCTTTTTTTTTTTTTGAGAGCGCAAAAGGATAAGTTTATTGTTCAAGCCTATTAGCATGGTTTTTTGGGAATTTGACCAAAGCCAGGACTTTAATTTGTAGGAACACACTGGTGAGATGGTTGGCTGGCATCACCGACTCAATGGACATGAGTTTGAGTAAACTCCAGGAGTTGGCGATGGACAGGGAGGCCTGGCGTGCTGCAGTCCATGGGTCGCCAAGAGTCAGACACGACTGAACTACTGAACTGAACTGACTACTACTTCTGGAGTTAGCGCCCTTTGCTCTTAGTAAGGTGCACCCCAGAGAAATGGTTTGTATCTTGTTGCAGAACATCAGCTTGAGATTTAGGTGAGCCTGAGTGAACTCCGGGAGTCGGTGATGGACAGGGAGGCCTGCCGTGCTGTGATTCATGGGGTCGTAAAGACTCGGACACGACTGAGCAACTGAACTGAACTGAACTGAGCCTGTAGAAGGAGGTAGCAACCCACTCCAGTCTTCTTGCCTGGAGAATCCCAGGGACGGAGGAGCCTGGTGGGCTGCCGTCTATGGGGTCACACAGAGTCAGACACGACTGAAGTGATTTAGCAGCAGCAGCAGCAGCCTGTATGTAGCCTCCTAGGGCTATCTTCACACTCCGCCCTAGATGTAAGCTGTTTGTACATAATGTAATTCAGCAACCCTTTCTCCTAAAGCCAGCCTCTCTTGAGGTTAGGAGTCCCTGATGAGCTTAATCTAAAACACGCAGAGGACATTGAATCTTTAGAAAGTAAGGCTCTATGGAAGCAGCACATTTCATACACAGTAACTTAGCAAAGCTCTCTAGATGAATAAGACAGAAACCCACAAAAGAAAAGATAACTTTAATATTGTAGCTTCAAGTATGCCAAATTAGGAGGAGTTAGATGAATTGGGCTTCCCAGGTGGCGCTAGTGGTAAAGAACTTTCCGGCAAAGCAGGAGACAAAAAAGATGTGGGTTCAGTCCCTGAGTGGGAAAGATCCCCTGGAGGAGGTCATGGCAACCCACTGCAATATTCTTGCCTGGAGAATCCCATGGACAGAGGAGCCTAGTAGGCTATATAGTCCATAGGGTCGCAAAGAGTTGGACATGACTGAAGGGACTTAGCAGCAGCAGGTAATGAGTTAATCAATCCTAATTGGCAGTCCTAACACATTCTTTCCCAGGATAACCAAAGGAAAGTTGCTGAAAGAGTTTTGTGGACAATTTTGGTTTCTTTTAAACAACCCCTTTCCATTATACCATACTCTACCTCAACCTTGCTCTTTCTGCTCTATCTCCCTTTAATATTTCCCCTAATTATGTGAGATCGGGAACTACATTTGCCTGGGGATGACTCAGAACCCAGACCTTTCTGAATTCCATTCTGGTAATTTTCCTTTCAGTGCCTTTTAAAAAGTGCCCTGCCCCACCACCCCCACCCCCGCCCCCAGGAAAAAAATGTGTACAAAACAGACTGGGCCAGAGATTTTTCCATTTACTTTTACAGAAACTGTTGTGGGTAGGCAAATTCTGATACTATTTGTCCCCCAATAATAGCAATTTCATTTGAGCCCTACAGCTAGGAACCTGGTTTGTGATAAAATAGCAGTAGTCATACCACTCTTCATGCATGACTCTGTTGGCAAGAGGCTGCTGTCCTAAGGGCTAGTCTCATAGAGAAATTATACACCTGGAGTGAGCAGGTTGGTATACACAGAAGGGTCATCTGCTAGGGACATACATTCAATATGAATGGCTTGTTGTGGTTACTTTGATGATTGAGTTTAACAGTTGACTGCATGAAGACATAACTGGCTAAAAATGGAGTATTCTGACTGGGCTAGCACATGTAAAAAGTCAGACCCGTGGATCTTCTATAGCAATGGCTGTACTACAGTGGGGACATACTGTTGTCATAATCACTTTACTGCTCTGTTACGTCTGTAATCTTTGTAAAATGCTGTGGTGCACATATCAAAATTATGTTTTAAAAAAACCGTCAATGGAATTCTTCTAAGAAACCTTCTAGTAATCCCTAGCAAGAGCAATAAGAACTTTAAAGGACTCTAAACCAATAATCCTGTCATGAGAACCAGTAATCTCATTCTGAGGGAATAATTTAGAAGGAAAACACGCATACCTGCACACAGACACCTCGCTATAAGTGTAGGGCTGGGACTGGGCAAGTGAGGCACTTAGGTGAAAAATTGCAGCCTGAATGTGGATACTTCCTTAATTTTTATACCCTTGGCATTTCACTTGAATCACCCTAGTCCACACACACACATGTATGTTTGAAAAACAGTTCTATACACACAATGGAAAACTATAAATGTCCAACAACAGCAAGAGACACGGTGTAGCTTAAGGGAAGACAGGGGTTTCCTGGTAGCTCAGTGGTAAAGAATCCACCTTGCAATGCAGTGACACTGGTTCAGGGCCTGGTCTGGGAAGATTCCACATGCCTCGGAGCAATTAAGCCCTAACGTGTGCGCCACAACTGCTGAGCCTGTGCTCTGGAGTTGGAGAGCCGCAAATGCTGAGCCTGAGAGCTGCAGCTACGGAAGCCCACACACCCAGAGCCTGTGCTCTGCACCAAGAGAAGCCACTGCAATGAGAAGCCCACGCGTGGCAACAAAGAGTAGCCCCTGCTGTCTGCAACTAGAGAAAGCCCACGTGCAGCAACGAAGACCCACCACAGCCAAACAATAAAATTAACAAATCTTTAGAATGAAGACAATCTAGATATAGAGAAAAATATATACGAAATAACCCTAATGTTACCACAGAAAACAAAGTCATAGATAGGACATGGTTACAAACATGAAAAAAATAATGTGACATATGGATAAAATTAGGAAGAAGCCGAAAGTAAGGGTAATACTGTTTGTCAGATTATTTAATTAGTAAACATTTTTTTTATGCAATTAAAAGAATTTCCTATTAACTCTCCAATTGCTGTAGGATAAAACTGAAACTCTTTAGCTTGGCATTCGAGGTCCTGTGAAATCTGGTATAACTCTGTAAATATATGAGAAACTACCAAATTGTACACTTAAAATGGTGAATGTTATGGCATGTGAATTATATCTACATAAAGCTGTGATCATCAAGCACACGGAAGTTACATGCGACCTGTCTGCACAGGTTAGTTGAGGTGAATGGAGGCAGTGGGCTCTAGTCACACAATCCCTCAAGGACCCAGGCTAGAGCTTCCACCACCTCGTTCACAGATTGCCCCAACCCAAGTCTTCAGGGTTTGCTTCAGGAGAGTCAAAGAGCACCGAACAATCACAAATGAGCGATGAATTGTTTAGGCCTGGAAGTGGCACACGTCCCTTCCATCTACAATCTTGGCCAGACCTAGTTGCAAGGTCCTATTTGTCTTCACTGAGATGGGCAAGCGTCATCTTCTCGTGTGCAGAGGAGAACAGAATACAGTAGAATACAGTGATAAACAAAGTGTATTCCACGAGGACAAATAACTATTGAGCCCATATCATGTCTCAGGCACTGCTTCAGTCACTTTGTGAGTGCATACTTGTGTGCTAAGTCGCTTCAGTCGTGTCTGACTCTTTGTGACCCTATGAACTGCAGCCCGCCAGGCTCCTCTGTCCATGGGATTCACCAGGCAAGGGTACTAAAGTGGGTTGCCATGCCCTCCCCCAGGGGCTCTTCCCGACCCAGGGTTCATACATTATATGCAGGTGCTGCTGCTGACAGGAATAATATAATAGCTCATTTCTGTGCCTGGCACTATTCTACAAACATTGTATGCATTAAATCATTTAATCTTCACAACTATCTTCGCAGTGGGTAGTATTAGTCATGGATTTTACACATGAGGAAACTGAGGCATAGAGAAGGGGGGAAATATTGCTAAGGTCTCATAGCAAGTTGAGGGCTTCACAGGTGGTACTAGTGGTAAAGAATCTGCCTGCCAGTGCAGGAGACACTAGAGACAAGGGTTTGGTCCCTGGGTCTGGAAGATCCCCTGGAGGATGAAACGGCAACCCATTCCAATATTCCTGCCTGAAAATTCCCATGGACAGAGAGGCCTGAAGGGCTTCAGTCCACGGACTCACAAAGAGTCTGGCATGACTAAGCATGAACGTGTAATAAGTGGCATGGTCAAGATTTAAACCCAAAGAGTTTGACTATAGCACCTGAACTCTTCACTGATACACAGGTGGCTTTCAAGTCATTTTACTGTGACTCACAGTAAGGAATAGATTGCATTTGTTGACTGAAAAAAAAAATGTACAACCTAAAAGTTGAGAATTATGTTTTATTTGGCAGACTTCCTAAGGATTTATGCCTGAGAATCAGCCTCTTAGATTGCCCTGAGGGACTGCTCCTAAGGAAGAAGCTAGCATACTAGGAGTTTTTGCAACAAAGATCAGATGGAGAGATCAGTAAAAGACTACTGTTAATTAAAGGAAACCAGGTATCTCAAGCTAAGGAATTTAGCGATTTTCTTTGTATGGGAAGATGCAAGGCTCCGGCTCATTGAAATCATTCCTTTGATATGCACCTCAGCTATCTTTGGTCAGTATCCTGGTTTTTTTCCATCCTGAATCCCTTCAAGGTACACCGTTGAGGGGTGGCTGCAGGGGCTGATGGCTTGCTGGCCACAAATTCTTTTTTTTTTTTATCGATATAGCAGGTGAAAAAGCTGGCATATGTGTATATATAACAGAAACAAAAGACCTACAAAAAATTTCGTCCTTATTATGTGTGGCATACTCTGATAGTGCATATTGTTTTATTTTTCTAGTATTGATTGCAACCATGATTCACTCCCAGTTCCGTGATGAATGATTTTGTGATCCACTCTTGGGTCATGGTCTCCAGTTTGGAAAACTCTGCCCTCCATCCACACCGTGGCCTCACCACGACTCCTCATTTCAGGTAGCAGGAGAACTGTGATAACCAGACTCTGAACACCTGACCAGAGCAGCACCCAGAGAAATCCACAGTGTGCGCATCCCCAACAGGCCAGCAAAGGTGTCTTTTATCCTTCGGTACCCTTGGAGGAGCAATCATCATTTTGGAATGAGAACACCTGAGACTGGCCCTCTAGAAATGGGAAGCAAGGAAAGGCAAAAGAGAAAGTGTGGAGGTCACAGGAAAAAGACAGAGACTTCAGCCCATGTCAGGGAATGGGCTGGACGTAAGAGACTCAGGGAACTTGTCTGATGGAGGGCTCCTGTCAATACTTAATTGTGTTTGTTTGCAAATGAGGTTTAGATGGTAAACAACATTGGAAGAACTGTCACTATTAATCTTCCTCATAGATATTGCAGGATAGCAAAAAAAAAAGAGAGAAAGAGAGACAAACATCATGTCACCCTTAGCACAGTTCAATAAATTCTTGTGAATAGTAATATCCATGTGAGAAGTGAAGGTGTTAGTTGCTCACTTGTGTCCAACTCTTGGCGACCCCAGGGACTGTAGCCCACCAGGCTCCTCTGTCCATGGAATTTCCCAGGCAAGAATACTGGAGTTTGTAGCCATTCCCTTCTCCAGGGGATCTTCTCCCCAACCCAGGAATCGAGCCCAGGTCTCCTGTACGGCAGGCAAATTCGTTACCATCTGAGCCACCAGGAAAGCCCAGTAATATCCATGGGTGCCTCCTGTGTATCAGGTGCTTCAAATTCATTTTCTGATTTGATCCGTATGGCCTCCTGGCCAAGACAACTGACTATATTCCTTTCTCATTTGGGGCATCAAAGAAACTTGAGGTTTGGTAATATTAATTTTGCAAGACCAACAAGTTAGTAAGTGGCCTTCTTTTAAAATTTTGATATTTTTGTTCATCATGGATTTTTTTGGCATTAATATAGATTTTTAAAAATATTGCATTAAAATATAATCTATCTCGGTTACTAAAATTTTTGGTGCTCTCCTCCCCTTAAATTCTGTGTAGAGGCAAATTTCCCCCTCACCTCACATTGCCTAAGAGCATCCAAATAGGAAGGAACCAACTCCCAGAGGTGGGGTTACTGGCACAGAGCATTCATTATCCTCCCCGTGAGCATTCATGCTGTCTACACTCTTACAGTGCATGTGTGAGAGCACGTGAGGGCCTGTGCGGCCTTCAGCACAATTTCCCGTCCCTGCAGCTGTGACGCCACCCTTTTTCTTCGCCTCAAAAAGCCTAAGAGAAAGGAGACGAGTGAGGGAAGCACTGTAAGAAATGCCTAAGACATTAAAGAATTCTTTATCCTGGGGTGTGGTGGCTCTGTGGCTGAGAACCTCTGCTGCCCATGGCTTCTCTTTTCTGAGTGAGAGGACTCAGGATGCTTGTGGCAAAAGGAGAGACTTAACTCATACATCATTGCCAGCTGAGGGAATGAATGGGCCTCGTATGCAAATAAATGTCTCCTGCACTCCGATTTAGGAATGGATTACTAGTGAGATTGACGGGTCTCCTGAGGTGGGGATGGAGGGTATCAGGTCAGTGATTCTACAGAATTGATAACACAGGTGTTGGTATCTTCAGGAAGCGTGTCATTCCCCATGAGCATGAATTTGGATGAGGTGATTGATAACTTCCTGGCTGCCTGCCCCTGTTTCATCCTCAGTGCATACTTTTGCTCAGAAAATCTTCTAGAAGAAAAGATTTCTGTGCACAGATAAAGCACATGCAGTATTAGCAAGTTTGGCATCTTTATGGGAGAGGTATATTCAGTCAAAACTTCATTCACTTATACTGTAGGTATTTACTGAATATTTACTGTCAACCCACTCCAGGATTCTTTGCCTGGGAAATCCCATGGATAGAGGAGCCTGGCAGGCTACAGTCCATGGATTAGCAGAGAGTTGGACACAACTGAGTGACTAACACTTTCACTTCACTTTCTATGCCAATAAGTTCTGTTTTAGGTTCTGTGATTACAAAGATAAACAGGACAGTCTCTGGTCATATGCAGCTTCCTCTCTAGCCTGGAAGAGATAGTAAACATACCTAAAAGCAAGCTAATGTAATATCCAGCTGCTGCTGCTAAGTCGCTTCAGTCGTGTCCAACTCTGCGCGACCCCATGGATGGCAGCCCACCAGGCCCCTCCGTCCACGGGATTTTCCAGGCAAGAGTACTGGAGTGGGTTGCCATTGCCTTCTCCAATATCCAGCTAGATAAGGATAAGCCATGTGATAAAAATAAAGGAGGTGATCAGGATAAAGAAGAGGGCTAGGTTGACAGTCTGGACAAGGAGGATGGAAAGTGAGGTGAGCCATGTGCATACTTAGAGAGACACATTCCAGCAGGTGAGAAGAAGCCTCCATGGACCTGAGAGTGGTTGAGTTGTTTTGTGTATATGAGGAGTGGCAGAGAAGCAAGGAAAGATGGTGACTCTTCTTATTTGCTGAAGAAGACACCCCAAATACCTAGGCAGCAGTAGGAGCTTATCATTTAATGACACTCCTGCTATGTCTTCTGTACCTTTGTTTTGATGGTTTCAAGATGCTATAATTTGTGCTTTCCTTTACTTTGGTGGGGGCTTCCCAGGTGGCGCTAGTGGTAAAGAACCCGCCTGCCAACATGGGTTCAATGCCTGGGTTGGGAAGATCCCCTGGAGGTGGGCACGGCAACCCACTCCAGTATTCTTGCCTGCAAAATCCCATGGACAGTGGAAGGCTATAGTCCATGGGTTGCAAAGAGTTGGACGTGACTAAAGCCACACACATGCACATTACTTGGGTGGGCTGTTCCAGAATGTGCCGACCACCAGACCCCTAAAAACTTTGTTGATGTGGCATGCGTCCTGAGTCTTGGTGGGGTTTATTTCCCACCCTCTGGAGGACATGCTTCATTCTAAGGTCTCCAATGTACTAACCATTTCTTGCTGGGACAGTCCAATTACTGTGCTGTGGTTGGTATAGTGAATCCATGTGGGATGTCCTGAGGTCCAGATATCTTTGGACTATGACAGAAGACAAAACAATTAACTTAATCCCGGGGAAAACCTGTAAATGCATACTATTGTCCGTTCTGTCTAAGTGGAAAAAGCCTTTGATTCTCCTTATTGGTGGGAACAGAAAAACTCTTATTTGCCAGGTAAACATAAATGCAACAATTATTGCGATAGACCATGGAATCTAAGCTGGATAAAGAGGGAATCAAGGATGAAGGGATGTTGACTGTCTAGTGAAGGTGGAGGTGAGGGACAGAGAAATGAGATAAGATTAGTCAGTCAGAGGTCTTAATGGTGCCAAAGAACTGATGAAATATGAGTGTGAGAGGAAATAAATGGGATAAGAAGTATTGGTCAGGATTTGATGCTTAAATTTGAGATTTAATGGTAATAGGTTTATTGGTAAGTAACAGTTGGAGAAGGCAATGGCACCCCACTCCAGTACTCTTGCCTGGAAAATCCCATGGATGGAGGAGCCTGGTGGGCTGCAGTCCATGGGGTCTCGAAGAGTCGGACACGACTGAGCAACTTCTCTTTCACTTTTCACTTTCATGCATTGGAGAAGGAAATGGCAACCCACTCCACTGTTCTTGCCTGGAGAATCCCAGGGACGGGGGATCCTGGTGGGCTGCCGTCTATGGGGTCGCACAGAGTCGGACATGACTGAAGCAACTTAGCAGCAACGGTAAAGAAGGGGAAATTTCATAACAATTGAAGGCGGTCAACTAACTGAGATATTAGAATTATGTGGATATTGAAGATTACCTAGAATAGTTACAGAAGCCCTAGAGAAATGTGGAAAAGTGACCCTGAGGTCAGTAGAAGGGATCATGGAGCTTACAATTTGATGCCATGTGCTGCACAGTATATGAGATGTTGAGAGAGGAAAAGAACTAAAAGCTGCAATATGCCAGGAGTGTATTTTCAATTTTAGGCTCAGTGGAATGAAGATTGGCAGAGGAAAAACGGCCCCCTCTTAAGAGAGCTCTGGGAGTTTGTGATGGACAGGGAAACCCCGGCCTGCAGCAGTCCATGAGTTCGCAAAGAATCGGAGGCGACTGAGCGACTGAACTGAACTGAACTGAACTGAAATTATCCCCACTGAACTGAACTGAACTGAAATTCTCCCCACTCCACACCGTCCCACCTCTTTCAAACTGCCTCAACCTCCAGGGCCAAGATCAGGGTGAGCTCAGGGAGGCATTCGCCTCAGGCTCGACGTTTCTCGCAGCGCCAAAAAAAAAAAAACCTCAGTAATCACGATGCATACCATTTTAACACTTGAAAAAAAAAAAAAAAAGGAATAAATTCATTAACCAAATGGATATGATGATTTCATAGACAGATCACAAGGTTGAAAGAGTTAGAATGACGGGTAGGGAGTGCCTGGGGGTGGGGGAGGGCCCCACATTTCATTGTAATTTTTGAGGACTCTGCGAAAATCCTGAAAGAACTCTTGTCTGCTGCTGCAGGCATCATCAGTTTCATCAGAATCAGGGCTTTGAATGCCTGTTTGAATCACAAGATTTTGTTGAGAAATGGGAACACAGTCCCAAGAAACTCACGGACTTTGCAGAGGCAGCACATGCTGAAACTTGAGGCAGTTTTTTTTTTCTTTTGTTAAAAGAAAAGGAAATCCCATTGTCAACACAATTCACCAAGCTTCCACATTTATGAGAGTGAATGAGTTATAAATCTTTGTACATGTTAAAATGTTATTTCTGAGAAAGAAGTACATTTTTAATGCAATAAAAAACCATTATATATGTACAATTAGGAGAATATATTTTTGTGTGCATCTTTTCAGGGAAGGCTTCCAAGCTTCTTTTTTTTTTTTTTCCCAAGCTTCTTTTAAGATCCTCATATAGTCTAGTCAAAGCTATGGGTTTTAGTCATGTATGGATGCGAGAGTTGGACTATAAAGAAAGCTGAGGGCCAAACTGCAGGGAGATCCAACCAGTCCATCCTAAAGGAAGTCAGTCCTGAATATTCATTGGAAGGACTGATGCTGAAACTGAAACTCCAATAGTTTGGCCACCTGATGCGAAGAACTGACTCAGTTGAAAAGACCTTGATGCTGGGAAAGATTGAAGGCGGGAGGAGAAGGGGACGATAGAGAATGAGTTGGTTGGATGGCATCACCAACTTAATGGACATGAGTTTGAGTAAACTCCAGGACTTGGTGATGGACAGGGAGGCCTGGTGTGCTGCAGTCCATGGGGTCCCAAAGAGTTGGACACGACTGAGTGACTGAACTGAACTGATGGATTTCTAACTTCCTCAAAAGTTAACAGAGGGCTTGTTGTTGTTCAGTCACTAAGTCATGTCACACTCTTTTGTGACTCCTTGGAATGTAGCCTGCTAGGCTTCTCTGTCCATGGGATTTCCTAGGCAAGAACACTGGAGTGGGTTGTCACGCCCTCCTCCAGGGGATCTTCCCAGCACAAGGATCAAACCCGTGTCTCCTGCATTGGCAGGTGGATTCTTTACCACTGAGCCACGTGGGAAGTGCCCTTATAGAGGGCACTGTCCATAAAATGTAAAATGACTGATATTTACACTATAAATCCATTGACTGCAGCTTGTCTATACATACATGCAACTTGTTTCATATATATACATATGTACATGAAACTTCTTAAGGAAAAATGTTTTCTGAAATTCTGAGATTTGTTTCAATTATGAATGTAGAAAAATCACCAGCAGGTGTCACGTAACCAGGAAGGGTTAATTTTGAATTCACACTGGATCCTCTCTGTGACTTTAACCCTCATCTTGCTGCTTTTGTTATTATAGGCATACAGAATAGCCTGCTTCAGGGAGATAAACTGACCCTGCCCACCTGTGAAGGACTGTGACATTCTTAATTCTTTGTGCGGTAAATGGCGCAGAGCCCCTAGTCTGCTGCTTACCAGCGTGGCCTAGAAATTCACTTTTGGGGAGGCCAGCATCAAAGATAGATGTGGCATCTTTGTTTGTTGATATGACAGGAGATATTCCATTTCACACCACCTATGAAAATGACTGTTAAGGAAGTGAAACTAAGACATCCCCCTGCATGAAGCTCACCATTCTAGGGACATTTGCAAGGACTGAATAGTCTTCTTACTTTGTTTCCTCACCTTCCCCCATCTCTTATCCATAAAAGAACCTAGCATCTAGGTCCCAACAAGATGGTTGTTTTGAGGTGCTAGCCTGCCATCTTCTTGGTCATTCGGCTCCTGAATAAAGTCCCTTCCTTGTCTTAACACCCCATCTTGGATTTATTGGCCTGTTGCACAGCGAGCAGAGCAAGCTTGAACTTGGTAACACAGGTTTTATAGGAAGTAAAATTATAGTTGAGAAAAGGTTCTAATTCCATGCCAATCAAGCGAAGGGAATTGAGTTTTCTAAGAGAACATTTGGTAAACCTAACAACTAAGTAAATTGTTAAGGGTATACCTTTCCTTCTTTTCCTTTCTGTAGCCTGGAATGTAGATATATGAGACCTGGAGCTCAAGCAGCCAGCTGGAATCATGAGACAGCCTGGATAAAGCAGCAGGAGAGAAGGAGCCTAGGTTCTTTTAATGGTGCAGCTGTCATGTCCGTCCTGGACTGTCTTCCTTCAGTCTTCTCTTTTGGGACTTCGCTGGGGGTCCAGTGATCAAGACACTGCATTTGCACTGCAGGGGCACGGGTCCCATCGCTGCCTGGGGAACTAAGATCCCACCTGCCCTACAGGGTGGTCAAAACAATAGGAAAAAAATCTTTTTCATGATAGAAAGATATCATGCTTATTTATGCTCCTGTTTGCCACAAACTCTGCACAGATGTTCTTACTTATGCGTCATACTCACCAAGAGGTGAGTATTGTTAAACCAGTTTTATAGATGAGGAAACGAAGACCTACAGAGGTTGAGTAGGTGGCAGGTTGAGTTATGCAGTCTGGTCCCAGAACCAGTGTTCTTACTCTGTGCCAGGCATCATTACAAGCCTATTAATATAAGTAATCCCCACAGGAAACTCAGAAGACAGTTACTATTAATAATAATTCCCTCAATTTGTGAAAGAAGAAATTGAGGCATGGGAAGGTTAAAAGGTACCATAGATCACAGCGAGGAAGATGGAACCTGGTAGAAGGCAGGTATCTGACTCTGGGATTCGTGGCCAACACTCTGCAATACAGCCTTCCTTAGAGGGCTGCTTCTGTCCAGCGAACGAATATCAGTCATCTGGTCACCTGATTTACGGCCATGTACCCAGAGTTGACCCTGACTTAACTCTGGTATTGAAGAAGCATCAGCTTTGTAGCACTGCCAATGCCAAAACTACATATAGGCATTGATTTTTAAAAGGCTGAAACAAAAGTCAATATTTGCAAAAAAAAGAAAAAAACTTTCTTCAGTAGTCATTTAAAAAAATCTCAAAGAGAGTTACCTTTGTAACAAAACCTAGAAAGATATTTACCCGGGGACTTCTCTTGGCAGTCAAGTAGAGTGGGTTTGATCTTGGTCAGGGAACTAAGATCCTATTTGCTGCACAGTGTAGCCAAAACAGAAAAAAAAAAAAAAAAAAAAAAGAGAGAGAGAGAGAGATTTACTCCAACCATAATCTGATTTAATGCACCCAAACACAAAAGTTGGATTTATCTATTATAAAAGTATCAGAACTTGCTTGACAATCACTTATCTGACGTTCAGAAAAAAATGGCATATTGCATGTTCCTAGCATGGAAATGCCTGTGCAATCAAAAGTCAAAGTAATCGTCAACATGTATTCATCACATTCTATTGGAGTCTGAGGGTGACTGCTTTTCACTTCGTGGGGTGAGAATAAATTGAGCCAGAGCTACAAGAATCAGATACATGGAACCCAAATATCAGCTTTGTTTCTGACAAGGCTGAGCTGGAGAACAGGGTTTGAACTTTGCAACCAGGCTCCACCATGTGCCCTCCCCTGAACTTCTGATTAAATGTTCCTACCAGAGCCATGCAAACCCGGACCACTGTGTCCAGAGGTTGGTCATTTACCTGGTGGAAAATGCATACAATCCAAAGACAGGTTTTCTCTGAGACACAAAGGGAGAGAAGATCTGGAAAAGGCTGCCCCAAACAGGCACAATTCAAATTCAGGAAAAGTCCTGGATTCACTGAAGAAGTCACTCCACCACCCACAAGGAAGAGTAAGTGAAGCTGGAGGAGGTGAAAGGGAACGAATGGTGTCTTGTCCTCTAAAAAAGTTCCCAGAGAGCAGGTTGTCCTACTTTATGGGGGCAGGGTAGAACCTAGAGAAATACAACAAACAGGTCCTGCTAAGATGACTCAAGTGAAAGGCAGTGTGTTAAGAGTTTTACACGACAAGGTGACGGGAAGCGAACTGGTCTGACTCTGGCTGCAGAAGCCCATATTGCAGGGGTATTCCCAGTGCATGGAGAGCAGTCACCAGGGTCCATCTCATCGAAGGAATGTCCCACGTGCGTCATTGTTCAATCACATTCTCTCTACCCTTAAAGTGGCTATCTGGGCAAAGATGTTCAAAAATGAAGGAGGAGTGTGTGAAGTCACCTTCTCTGTGCAGCTATTGACACCCAGATTTTACTAATCCAGCCTGCAGGTGGGTATTAACGCTACCTTACAGGTGAGGTCTTTAAGGCTCAGAGGGGTTAAGGGACCTGCTCCTGACCATATAAAGCTAAATGGAGGGTGGAACCCAGATGGAATACTTTAGAAAGTCCCTTTACTTTCTCTCTTATCTCACTGCCAAGGAGAAAATGATCTACGAAGAGCTTGAACCAGGTTGAGGAGTAGAACATGAATGATCTGTACCTTAAGACTTTTCAGGAAGAGTGTTTATAAGATCTATAAATAGAGAAGGCTCATGGTGAGGGATCTATGAATATGTAATAAGTTTATTAATAGAACTTCTTCCTTTTTCTAGCTGATTTAAGTGTTCAGAGCAGAAATTGCTTTCTCTTTCTTATGAAATCTTCAGAAAGAAAGCTCGTAACTATGTAATAGTCTTGAATACCAGGTAACTGGGAGAATGCGTATCTGTCAGCTGTGCATCTCGACAACTTTTTCTTGTGGTTAAAGGCTGGGGGCCTTGTGTTTCACAGTTACAAGTTCACAATGGGCCAAGAAGGGTTTAGGACAAGAAGTTTTGTGGAGCTGGAAGAGGTGATAATGACGGGTGACAGTGAAAGATGCAGGTAGACATCATTTGTCAGAACTTGAGTGGGGGCAGTTCTTTGATTTTTCTTTATTTAAAAATACACACTTTGAGTAACATTTAAATAATGATGGTTTATTAATTAAAGAAAGAGTTATGCTTTTGCAGGAAGCACATGCATTGCCATGGTTTTTGCTAGAGGCAGTTCATACTTTATCCTCTTTAATCCTTACAAGAAGCAGCAAAAGTACGTTGCAATCTTTTTATTGTTTAGTACATGAAGATCCTTAGGCTCAAGAGATTAACTAAACTAAGTACTCAAGTCCAAAACCCAAACTCCTTTCAACATAAAAGAATACTTTCCAACAACTAATATTCTTAAAATGCTATTGAGTTACAATGAGCAATTCACATATATTGTCCTCTTAAAAGTCTTTCCCAGACCCCTCTGAGCCAGGCTTTGTTATGCTCACTTTGCAGGTGAAAAAGCCAGAGCTCAGAAAAAGTTACTTCTTACTGACAGTAAATACCAGAGTTGGAATTCAAATGCAGGTCTTCTGACACACCATCTCAATTTCTTCCCAGGACAATGCCACTGAGATCAGAGACACATTCCTTTTCACCCACAGGGAGCCTTTCTGTTTGAGTCATGACCTCACAGACAGAACAAAGCTGGCTGCCTAAAGACAGACTGGGGGATTCTAATGCTTAGACTTTGAAAATCTAAATCTAAAAGTGATGAATAACACCATTATCTTAAAAAAAAACCACACACACCTTATGAACAATTATGGGTGGCAGCTCCAGAGTGCATCTACAGGGAACTAGAAGCTTTGGCAACCATCTCTGTATGAGTCAGTGTTCTAGTACAGAACCAATAGTGTGTATATATTTCTCCCAATAGATACATGCATACATATATACATACATATACAGACATGCATTCTTTCTCTGTCTCTCTCTGTCTTGCTGTCTCTGTTTCTCTCTCTCTGTCTGTCTGTCTCTCTCTCTATATATATGTAAACACACACATAGTCTTTCTTTTCCTCTTTCTATGTATATCATATATATATCATCTCTTTTAATCCTCACAAGAACCTGTAAAACTAGGCTATAATGTCCCTATATCTCTCTTTTTGCTCATTAGCAGGATGCTTTAGCAGGATCAATAGAATTTATATAGAGAGATCTCATTTAATCCTCACAAGGGTATCTATACATCAAATATTTATATCTACATTTACCTAGATATAGATGTCCATGCATGGCTAAGTTGTTTTAATCATGTCCAGCTCTTTGTGACCCTATGGACGGTAGCCCACCAGATTCCTCTGTCCATAGAATTCTCCAGGCAAGAATACTGGAGTGGGTTGTCATGCCCTCCTCCAGGCGATCTTCCAGACCCAGGGATCAAACCCAGGTCTCTTATGTCTTGTGCATTGGCAGGCAGGTTCTTTACCACTCATGCCACCTGGGAAGCCCTAAAAGTAGATGAGAGGGGTTTATTATAAGGAATTGGCTTATGTGATTATGGAGACTGCATGGAAGTCCCAAGATCTGCAGTCTGAAAGCTGGAGACTTGGGAGAACTGGTGCTGTAGATTCCAGGCAGAGGACAAGACTGGCATCCCAGCTCCAGCATTCAGGTAGGTAGAATTCTTTCTTACTCTGCCCTTTTTTATTTTTCTACTCAGGTATTTAACTGATTGGATGCAGCCCACCCTCATTTGGGAGGGCAATCTGCTTTACTCAGTCCACCAATTCAAATGTAATCTCTGGATGAGATTACCCAAAATAATGTTGATCAAATATCTGGGCACCCCATGGCCTAGTCAAGTTAAAATTGAATATAAAATTAATGATCGTGTTACCTAACCAATGACATTGACATTAAGAAAGAGAAGGGACATCTACCACATATAGCTCATGGCTCTTATGAGAGGCAGGCTGACTGGACAATCATTATATTTATAAAATCTAGACATTTGCACCAAGCCCATAAGTTCTTTTTCTCTCCCACTCTTACTCTTTGTTCTTTTCACACATCTCCTGTATTAAGCTGCCCCATAGTTCCACTTGGCAGCACTTGTCTGTCAACTGAATAAAAGGCACACAAAGTAAGAATTGTGAGTTAAGTTTGATTTGGTGTCCTTACTGACAACGAAGGGCTTCCCAGGTGGCGCTAGTGGTAAAGAACCCATCTGCCAATGCAGGAGACACAAGAGATGCGGGTTCAATCCCTGGGTGGGGAAGATCCCCTGGAGGAAGGCATGACAACCCACTCCAGTATTCCTGCTTGGAGAATCCCATGGACAGAGGAGCCTGGTGGGCTATACAGTCCATGGGATCGCCAACAGTCAAACACCACTGAAGTGACTTAACACGCACGCACAGAGGACTGTAGTCCAGAGACAGCCTCTTAGATAGCCCTGAGGAACAGCTCTGAAGAATTAAGGGTGAAGCCAAGATAAATAGCAATTTTTTTCTTTTTTGCTGGGAAAAAACATGTAGCCAAACATCAAAAAGACTACTGTTAATTACAAAGAATAGGCATCACAAGTTAATGATTTTAGTGCTTTTTTATGTAAAGGGAAGATGTAAGAACCTAGGGTCATTTGACATTTTCCCTAGATACGCATCTTAACCATCTGGGGGCTGGTATATCCAAAGCACAGAATGCTTCCTGTTTTTCTCCATTCTGAATTCCTTTCAGGGCAACTGCAGTGGCTAATGGCTTGAACCTTGTAGAACTGGAATGGTAGGAAATGTTTTTTTCTTTACCTGTCCAACTAAAAACAAGTTTTACTGACAGCAACAGTTTGAAAAGTAAGGAAGTACTAGGGGCTGGGACCCAGAAGGCTTGAGTTTGGATTCTAGGTTTGCATCTTACTAGCTAAAATAAGATAGAACCGTAGTAATGTATAAATATTCAGCTTTTTAAAATACAGAAATGTCATGTGACTCAGAGAGAAAAAGGAACAAAATTATGCTATTTGCAGAGTTGTGGATGGACCTATAGTCTGTCATACAGCGTGAAGTAAGTCAGAAAGAGAAAAACAAATATTGTCTATTAACACATGTAGGTGGAATCTAGAAAAATGGTACAGATGAACCTATTTGCAAAGCAGAAATATAGACACAGGCACAGAGAACAAACGTATGGACACCAAGGAGGGAAAGGGGGTGGGATAGATGGGGACACTGGGGGGTTGACAAATACATATTACTATGTTTAAAATAGATAACTATTGAGAACGGATTGTATAGAACAGGAAACTACTCAGTGCTCTGTGGTGACCTTACTAGGAAGGAAATCCAAAGAAGAGGGCTCTATATGTATACATGTGGCTGATCCCCTTTGCTGCATAGCAGAAACTAATACAACATTGTAAAGCAACTATACACCAGTCAAAAAATAAACACAATACAAAAATGTCAAGCTCATGTGGTTTAATGTAATAATGATAGAGGAAGGGAGCGACACCTACTATCTCATGTAGCTCTTCCAAAGCCCTTGTGAAATAGGTTTCTCATCACTTACATTCTACTGATGAAGAGACAGAAGTTCGGAGAGTGTGACCAAGGCCACAAAGCTGTTGTGTGACTGAACTGAGATTTCTAAACAGGTTCTCATTGTTTCCAGAGCCAACACTCTTCCAGGCTTCCCTTGCCCTTTATGTGTATCATTTAAGCATAGTAGGCCTCAGGCATTATCTTTTTATTTATCCTATGCAAGAAGAAACTCAGGGTTTTCTTTTTGTCCATCAGTATTAACAAAAGAGGAAAACCATACCAATTATCAGAATTCATAAGTAATGAAATAAAGGTTAAAGTAGGTCAGGCAGGCAATGAAAAGAGTAAAATCTGGCTGCATGCAAGAATCAGAAAGTATTACTTGTGAAAGTAATAATGATGAATATGAATGTGTGATGCCATCTGTACTTGAGTCATTGCATGCATGCTAATTTGCTTCAGTCGTGTCTGACTCTGTGCAACCCTATGGACTGTAGCCTGCCAGGCTCCTCTCTCCATGGAATTTTCCAGGCAAGAATACTGGAGTGGGTTGCCATGTCCTCCTCCAGGAGGTCTTCCTGACCCAGGGATTGAACCCATCTCTTAGGTCTCTTGTATTGGCAGGCGGGTTCTTTACCACTAGAGCCACCTGGGAAGCCCAACTGAAGTTACTGAAAATAAGGGTGTCATTTTCAATGACTACAGTCTATAAATTGTTATAAACAATATAGAGGAATATTGGATTCCTTTCTAGGTTGTTATTTAGCTCTGTGTTTCACTCAGATTACAGCTTTCTTGTCTATATAGAAAATGGAGCTGAAGACCAATCTTCCCCCTCTCACTCGCTAGAAGAAGGAATTTTGCAAAGCAATGAGTGTAACATGAGAGGGAGACCTGACCTTCAGCCTCAATGGCTGGGACTGTATCCTTCCTGGAATTCAAGGCTTGGGGAATCCCAATGAAGGCCTGCCTCTGCCTTGGCCAGTCTATGGGTCCTTCCACTTGGGGTTGGCAGGGCAGTAAGAAGCCCTCTTCCCAATCCCATGTCTGCCTCAGCTGAGACAAAGCACCATAAAAAATGTATGTCTCCTCCCCTTGTACTCCCTAGACCCTCTTCCAAGGCTGCCCACATGGCAGCTACACTAAGCAGATGATACATAGCAGTTAGGGGCTCTGGAGGTTATGGATTCACAAGTACTAGAGACAGAACCCAGAACCCAGGAAGGCTGGCAGGGGTTCCCAGAGATGATGGTGGAAATGAGAGACATGGGAAAACCTTTTTTTTCTTCCATAATAAGAAACATCATGATCAACCTGGGAATGCCTTTCTTGCCTGACATGCCTCCCCAGCCTCAGGTAACTCTATGGAGGGAAAGAGCAGGGGGCCATTCATGGATCTCAGATCACATAAAATGGAGTCTACTCTCTGTCCTTGGATCGAGTCTTCTTTTTTTTACAAAAAAGATCTCCCGGACTTTATTGGACATTGTCAACAAATCTTTTTTTCCAAAAAAATTAAAAAAGTGCTACCAAATGGAAGGTTGAAAGAAATCATTTAGTCTAGAACCAGGACTCCTGGTAATGAAGCGTGGGTCCATTGTTCTGCCTGTGAAGATACACTTCCTTATAATTAACATAGGACTTGTCTTGTTTACCTGAATTCTTCCCGTTTGATACCCAGCGGGTGACTCCTTTACAATACTGGTCTAATTTTAACATTTTAAATGACTTCTTTCTTGGATCGATTCTTAACATCCAAAATCAATTGTCTGTAGGAGGGAGATGTTTATTATACTTTAGGTGGAAAAAACAGAGTAATATTTCAAATATCTATTTTAAAATAAGATTCTATTTGTCTCCTGCCTGGAAACCAGAAGCAAGAGAAATACAGCTTGGACAGGGAGTTGCTCTCATGACACTTAAAGTTTAAACTGATTGGATGTTTTCCATTTCTCTCATGCATCTGCTTAGTCTGTAATGCAACAAGGAAACCACCACAGGGGTTGAAAACACAGTAAAACTATAGAGGTGTGTGTAGTGGCAGGCTTATGTCAAGTTAATGAAACCAAACCAGTTCAACCAACATGAGTTGAACTGTGTACCAGCCACCTGCTTAAAGCAAAGGTACAGAACTGTGACATGACGGGGGAAGGGCAGGAAGAATGCAGAGGAGGGGGGATGGGAAAGTTTTCACAGAGTGGGTCTTATTTGGAGTAGGTTTTGAAGTTGAGCAACATCCCCAATGGCTCAGCAGGTAAAGTACCCGCTTGTAATGCAGGAGGCATGGGTTCAATCTCTGGGTTGGGAAGACCCTTTGGAGGAGGACATGGCAACCCACTCCAGTATTCTTGCTGGGAAAATCCCATGGACAGAGAAGCCTGGTAGGCTATGGCGCATGGGGTTGCAAAGAGTCAGACATTACTGAAGCAACTGAGCACACAGCATCATACAGAGAGTTTAGGAAGGACATTCTAAGAAATGGTTACCTTGACATGAATGAGGATGCTGAATCCAAAAAATGGCAAGTATCTTGGCATTGATAGTTGGGGAGGCATTGGGGAAAGAAAAGAGATGAGAATGTGGCCAGAAATGTAGACTGATCCAGACCACGAACATCTTGTTGTTCAGTCACTCAGTTGTGTCTCTTTGCGACCCGATGGACTCTAGCAAACCAGGCTTCCCTGTCCTTCACAGTCTCCCAGGACTTGTTCAAACTCATGTCCATTCAGTTGGTGATGCCATCCAACCATCTTATCCTCTGTCATCCCTTCTCCTCCTGCCTTCAATCTTTCCCAGCATCAGGGTCTTTTCTCATGAGTTAGTTCTTCGCATCAGGTGGCCAAAGTATTGGAGCTTCAGCTTCAACATCAGTCCTTCCAATGAATATTCAGGACTAATTTCCTTAAGGATTGACTGGTTGGATCCCCTTGCAGTCCAAGGACTCTCGAGTCTTCTCCAACACCACAATTCAAAAGCATCGATTCTTTGGTGCTCAGCTTTCTTTATAGTCCAACTCTCACATCCATACATGACTACTGGAAAAACCATAGCTTTGACTAGATGGACCTTTGTAGGTAAAGTAATATCTCTGCTTTTTAATATGCTTTCTACATTGGTTATCAGACCACCTGACCGGCCTCTTGGGAAACCTATATGCAGGTCAGGAAGCAACAATTAGAACTGGACATGGAACAACAGACTGGTTCCAAATAGAAAAAGGAGTACATCAAGGCTGTATATTGTCACCCTGCTTATTTAACTTATATGCAGTGTACATCATGAGAAACGCTGGGCTGGAAGAAGCACAAGCTGGAATCAAGATTGCCGGGAGAAATATCAATAACCTCAGATATGCAGATGACACCACCCTTATGGCAGAAAGTGAGGAGGAACTCAAAAGCCTCTTGATGAAAGTGAAAGTGGAGAGTGAAAAAGTTGGCTTAAAGCTCAACATTCAGAAAACTAAGATCATGGCATCTGGTCCCATCACTTCATAGCAAATAGATGGGGCAACAGTGGAAATAGTGTCAGACTTTATTTTTGGGGGCTCCAAAATCACTACAGATGGTGACTGCAGCCATGAAATCAAAAGATGCTTACTCCTTGGAAGGAACGTTATGACCAACCTAGATAGCATATTCAAAAGCAGAGACATTACTTTGCCAACAAAGGTCTGTCTAGTCAAGGCTGTGGTTTTTCCAGTGTTCATGTATGGATGTGAGAGTTGGACTGTGAAGAAAGCTGAGCGCCAAAGAATTGATGCTTTTGAACTGTGGTGTTGGAGAAGACTCTTGAGAGTCCCTTGGACTGCAAGGAGATCCAACTAGTTAAAGGAGATCAGCCCTGGGTGTTTTTTGGAAGGAGTGATGGGAAAGCTGAAACTCCAGTACTTTGGCCACCTCATGTGAAGAGTTGACTCATTGGAAAAGACTCTGATGCTGGGAGGGATTGGGGACAGGAGGAGAAGGGGACGACAGAGGATGAGATGGCTGGATGGCATCACCGACTCAATGGACGTGAGTTTGAGTGAACTCTGGGAGTTGGTGATGGACAGGGAGGCCTGGCGTGCAGCGATTCATGGGGTCACAAACCGTCCGACACGACTGAGCACTGAACTGAACTGAACATTGGTTATAGGTTTTCTTCCAAGGAGCAAATATCTTTTAATTTCATGCCTGCAGTTACCATCTGCAGTGATTTTGGAGCCCAGGAAAATAGTCTGTCACTGTTTCCATTGTTTCCCCTTCTATTTGCCATGAAATGATGGGACCGGATGCCATGATCTTGGTTTTTTGAATGCTGAGTTTTAAGCCAGCTTTTAACACTCTTCTCTTTCACCTTCATCAAGAAGCTCTTTAGTTCCTCTTCACTTTGTGCCATAAGTGTGGTGTCATCTGTGTATCTGAATTTATTGATATTTCTCCCGACAATCTTAATTCTGGCTTGTGCTTCATGCAGTCCAGCATTTCTCATGATGTACTCTGCATATAAGTTAAATAAGCAGGGTGACAATATACAGCCTTGATGTACTCCTTTCCCAATTTGGAACCAGTCTGTTGTTCCATGTCCAGTTTTTTCTTAACCTGCACACAGATTTCTCAGGAGGCAAGTAAGGTGGTCTGGTATTCCCATTGCCTGAAGAGTTTGTCAAGGGCTTCAGTGTAGTCAATGAAGCGGAAGTAGATGTTTTTCTGGAACTCTCGTGCTTCTTCTATGATCCAACAGATGTTGGCAATTTGACCTCTGGTTCCTGTACCTTTTCTAAATCCAGCTTAAACATCTGGAAGCTCTTGGTTCACATACTGTTGAAGCCTGGCTTGGAGAATTTTGAGCATTACTTTGCTAGCAAGTGAAATGAGTGCAACTGTGCGGTAGTTTGTTTTATCCTCAAGATCTTGACCTTGCTGGATCCACCAGTCCTAGTCTGTTATCTCCTAATTCTTCCCTAATTCTAATCAAGCTCCACCTCTGCCTGCTTCTCCTTTAAGAGACCAGACATCAAGAGTCTCAATAAATATTCCAGTTTTGCCTGCCCCCCCGAGATGCTAATGAGACTCCCCAGAGGTAGCATTCTCCCTTACTTCTGTCCGGTCAGCATTCTCTTATCAGCAGATTGTTTTGGTATTATCTGGGGGACTAGCATTCCAAAGAAGAGTTTCCCTTAAATTAGTAGAAATATGAAGGTTTGAGCTGGAAAAGTTTATGTGGGAAGAACTTTTAAACAATTGAATTAATGGATGGGCAGCCTCACCAAGGAATTAGACCACAATAGTAGGAAAAAAATCAGATGACTAGGTAAAAAAAGAAAGTGAGAGATACATGGAAACAGGAATTTGCTAGCAACAAATGAGAAAAAGCAAATGAGTTTAGGAAGTTAGATCTTTTTGAGAAATGATTAGTCAACTTCATCTTTTACTAAACAAATATCGCAGTTATTATCTAATTACTAAGAATAAGCTGTGGGCTGGGCAATAAATTTGGCTTATTTTGAGAATAAAATGAATATTAAAGCAGTACTAAAAATTCCTGGTGGCTCAATGGTAAGAATCCACCTGCCAATGCAGGAGACACAGGTTCAATCCCTGGGCTGGGAAAATCCCCTGGAGAAGGAAATGGAAGTGTACTCCAGTGTTTTTGCTTGGGAAGTCCCATGGAAAGAGGAGCCTGGTGGGCTACAGTCCGTGGGGTCGCAAAAGAGTTGGACATGATTCAGCAATAAACAACAACAATGATTGAAAATTAGAGCAATGAATTTTGTTTGGCTATTGTGGAGAAGGCAATGGCACCCCACTCCAGTACTCTTGCCTGGAAAATCCCATGGATGGAGGAGCCTGGTGGGCTGCAGTCCATGGGGTCGCTAGGAGTCAGACACAACTGAGCGACTTCACTTTGACTTTTCACTTACATGCATTGAAGTAGGAAATGGCAGCCCACTCCAGTGTTCTTGCCTGGAGAATCCCATGGACAGGGGAGCCTGGTGGGCTGCTGTCTATGGGGTCGCACAGAGTCGGACACGACTGAAGCAACTTAGCAGCAGCAGCATTGTGGCTTTGTAATATGGTACCACAAAAGCAAATATTTAGACTGATTGATTTAATAGGGTCAGTGGGATAAGCTTTTATTGTTTATAAATTGGCACAGTATTTTACTCTCAATCTGCCAGAAGTTTAACACATAGTGTGTAAGTACATGTTTTTGCAAATTTATAAAAATAGAAATGTTGCTTTGCATAAGAAAATGCATTCTCATAAATATGATCTGAAAATTTTTAGTGTTATGAAAACGTGTAAGTGTAAATTTAGTTTAAAAAAAACATAGTGCAAGCTGGAGTGTTCTTATTTAATTACAATTTTGACTTTGTATCTATCTCAACAGGTTTGAAGCATAGTTGTTATAAAGCTCATGTGGAACTGAAAAAAGTAGGGAAATTACTCAGAAATTAAAAATTCACTTTGCTATTAGATTTAGGAATCAAAAAATTACTCTTTGGACAACGTCAAATTTAAATTTCCTCATAACTGTGTCAACTTTGACATGACACAGTTGTGAATTTTTTTTTAGATAGATTCTTTGCAGACGAATCATTTGAGTTTTTAATAACCAACGATATGATGCTGTCAAGAGGATTGAACTTCTCCTGGTTGAAGATTGATAGATCTTGACTAGGGGGGAAAAATGAACAGTCCTTTTGTATTTTGATGAATTCACCCGTGGATACTTTCTTCCAATCCACTCAGTCCTAAGTGAAAGAGGAGCATCTGGCTTATTCGTGTAGTATTAGTTCAATAAATTGGGTTGATGTTATTAGACAATAAAAGGGTTAAAGTGTGACTAGCATTGTGCAAGATGTTTCTAAGGGGTTCATGAGGCCAAAACTATTTCAATAATACTTCCAAGATAGCACTTTCCTTTTTTGACTGTCATTTTCTTATAAGCATATGGTGGAGTTGCCAGAGGCTATGTGACATGCAGCATTGCAACAGAGTGAATGCCCAAGATATGAGAATTCAAATGTCTTCTCTTAAAACATACATTACAGAGGTGGTAAAATAAAAAATAATGTTGCTCTTCTCTTTTGTATTGCAAAAGAGCCATTTTCACATAAAATATATGTATAATATGTAATGAGTTTACTATTGTTATTATTATAATTATCTCTGGCCAAATCCCGTGGCTTTTGGAATTCTAGTTCCCCCACCAGGGATTGAATCTGGGGCCAGGACTGTGAGAGCACTGAGTCCTAACCACTGAGCCACCAGGGAATTCCATATTATTGTTATTTTTTAATGAACTAATATATTAATATTTCTTAACTCTCTCAGTTCTAATTTTTAATATAGCAAAGATGAGTTAATATAGCCCACATTAAACTAGAGCTCTTCAGGGTCCTCAATAATTTTTAACAGTACAAAGGGGTCCTGAAACCAAACAGTTGGAGGACTCCTGCCACAGAGTTTTACTTCTACTCAGCATTCAATGAGGAATCATTTTCAGCAACCCTAATCGTTAGTCACCCAACCCGGGAAAAGATGCTGAATTCAGAGATTTGGGAGGCAGCTTGCCAATGTGCCAGACAATGGTATTGTCTTCACGTCTGTTTTGCACCCCATAGAACTCCTGGCAGCATCTTCTTTTTGGTCTTTGTGCTTGCAGCCTTGAAAGTTCCATATGACAGTTCTTCAAGTTCTGAAGACAGTACCATCTCTTGTACAGTTTGTCTCCAAGCGTATTCCTAGTCCTATCTCTTTTGCGTGTTCTCTGTCTGACTTGATTTCTAATCTGCTCGACAGCACACTTTGGTTTGTCCTGGTCTTAGCACACATAGGAAGAAAAGAGAACTTCTCTGGAAAGGATCTTGCCAGAGCCAAGTGCAATGAGGCAATAGCTTTCTTGATTGGTCATTCTATTGTTTCATACAACTTTTTTTTCTTACTGAACTGCTGGAAGCAAACCATTTTTTAAATTATGAATTTCTCCAAGAATTAGGTACCTCCTATGCTGTATTTGGAGAAGGCAATGGCAACCCACTCCAGTACTCTTGCCTGGCAAATCCTATGAATGGAGGAGCCTGGTGGGCTGCCATCTATGGGGTCGCTAGAAAACACGACTGAGCGACTTCCCTTTCACTTTTCACTTTCATGCATTGGAGAAGGAAATGGCAACCCACTCCAGTGTTCTTGCCTGGAGAATCCCAGGGACGGAGGAGCCTGGTGGGCTGCCATCTATGGGGTCGCACAGAGTCGGACACAACTGAAGCGACTTAGCAGCAGCAGCAGCAGCAGCATGCTGTGTTTGACCAACAGAGCCCTTAAACCCTAACCCTCATTCAGACATCATTGGATTTGGTCTCAAATTTTAGCATAGCATATGTTTTATCTTCCCTTAGATGAAGAGTGGCAAAACTTTATTCCACTAGTATTACTTTCTTCCATTTTTGAAATAAGGAATTGAAATATGAAATTTTATTCTGTTTATTTTTTTATAAAACATTTTTATTGAAATATGGTTAATTTACAATATTGTGTTAATTTCGGCTGTACAGCAAAGTGTTCAGTTATATATACATATATGTATATGTATTCTTTTTAATATTATTTTCCATTACGGTCTATTAACAGGATATTGAATATAGTTCCCTGTGCTACACAGTAGGACCTTATTGCTTGTCCATGCTATATTTGATAGTTTGTATCTGCTAATCCCATACTTCCAATCTATCCCTCCCCAGCCCCCTCTGCCTGGGCAACCACAAATCTGTTACCTGTGTCTGTGAGTCTGTTTCTCTGTCATGGATTAGTTCATTTGTGACATATTTTGGATTCTCCATATAAGGATATCATATGGTATTTGATTTTTTCTGACCTACTTCACTTTGTATGATAATCTCCAGGTCCATCTATGTGGTTGCAAATGGCATTGTTTCATTCTCTTTATGGCTGAGTAGTATTCCATTGTGTTTCTGGGTCACATCTTTTTTATCCATTCATCTGTCAATGGGCATTTAGGTTGCTTCCATGTCTTGGCTATTGTAAATACTACTGCACTGAACCTTGAAGTACATGTATGTATAGCTTTTTTCGGGATATATGCCCAGAAATGGGACTGCTGGGTCATATGGCAACTCTAGTTTTAGTTTTTTGAGGAACCTCCACACTGTGTTCCATTGCAGCTGCACCAAATACATTCCCACCAGCAGTACAAAAGAGTTCCTTCTCCTTGGGGAGAATGCTTTAGTGAAAAAGATTGAGATGAGCATGGGAATCCATTAAAAGCAGTCCAGTGTGTGACAGTCTCCGGCTGGCAAGGGCTGCTTGGAATACTTATGCAAATTACACTTGATTTCTGGGATATGGGTTCTGCTGCTGCTGCTGCTAATTCGAGTCAGTAGTGTCCGACTCTGTGCGACCCCATAGACGGCAGCCCACCAGGCTCCCCTGTCCCTGGGATTCTCCAGGCAAGAACACTGGAGTGGGTTGCCATTTCCTTCTCCAATGCAGGAAAGTGAAAAGTGAAAGGGAAGTCGCTCAGTGTCTGACTCTTCGCAACCCCATGGGTTGCAGCCTACCAGACACCTCCGCCCATGGGATTTTCCAGGCAAGAGTACTGGAGTGGGGTGCCATGGCCTTCTCCTGGGACATGGGTTCAGGAAGCTTTTTATCTGATCTAATGAATTCTTGTTTTCACAGAAAAAATCTAGAAATACTTGTGTGAGCATGGCCAAGGACTTTTTTAGTTCCTTTTGGTAACTCTTCTGGGTTTTCTCACAGGGACATCCAGGACTGTCTGTTGGGACATGACTAAAATAAACTGAATGATCCCAACTCATAGCAAGCGCCTATATATACCATTACTTCCCAAGTGACAGTAGTAGTAACGAATCTGCCTGTCAATGCAAGAGACTTAAGAGGTGAGAGTTTGATCCTTGGGTCGGGAAGATTCCCTGGAGTAGGAAATGGCAACCCACTCCAGTATTCTTGCCTGGAAAATTCCATGGACAGAGGAGTCTGGCAGGTTACAGTCCACGGAGTTGCAAAGAGACAGACAAGACTGAGCACGCACACACACATATATACCATGGTATATGAATCATTCATTTAATTTTCACAGTAAACCTATAGATTAAATATGACTATCCCCTCCTCACAGTTAACAGAGAAGGACATTTGGAGAAAGTCACACAGTAAGGTACAGCTAGGACTCTGAAGTCTTCATACTCAGCCACTCTGCTTTCAGTGTTTAAAGTACTTGATGTAAAGTATTCCTGTTTCTGAGATATGTGATTTTTAAACTTATTAAAGAATATAACAGTTGAAGATTTAGAGAGGAATCCAAAATGGATCCTATTAGGCAGTCTGCCAAAAACAAAATTAAACATAACATTTTTTTTTAATCATTTATTTATTTATGGCTGCACTGGCTCCCCATTGCTGCATGCAGGCTTTCCCTAGCTGCAGCGAGCAGGGGCTACTCTCTAGATGTAGTGCTCCGGCTTCTCATTTCAGTGGCTTCTCTTGTTGCAGAGCGCAGGCTCTAGGGCGAATGTGGGTTCAGTAGTTGTAGCACATGGGCTTAGTTGCTCTGCGGCATGTGGAATCCTCCTGGACCAGGGATCTAACCCATGTCCCCTGCGTTGGCAGATGGATTCTTAACCACTGGACTACCAGGGAAGTCTAGGAATTGGATATGAATTTTAAAGCAAGTAAACCAGCCAAAAATTGAAGTTATATTAAAAAGAAAGTGAAAGTGAAAGTTGCTCAGTTGTGTCCGACTCTTTGAGACCCCATGGACTATACAGTCTATGGAATTCTCCCGGCCAGAATACTGGAGTGGGTAGCCTTTCCCTTCTCCAGAGGATCTTCCCAACCCAGGGATCAAACCCAGGTCTCCTGCATTGCAGGTGGATTCTTTACCAGCTGAGCCACCAGGGAAGCCCATATTAAAAAATAGAAAAGTTAAATAATAATGATAATTATGACCTACCTATTCAGTGCTTTTGGAAAGGGTAAAATCTGGAGTGGGAAGCAGTTTCACATATTTTCAGAATTATCTGAAATAATCTTCTTTTTAGGCAAATTGCCTGAAATGACTGTACCAGGAAAAAGTCTGTTATTGGCTTTTATCCCTGAAGAGAAAAATCTGTTACTGCCTCTATCTCCAAAGAGAATGCTAAACAAAGCATCTTACTTCACCCTCCTTCCCTGTTTTAATGTTAAGCACTGAATGTACTGTATAAGTATAGTTATCTTGACCCCTGGATGAATTTATCTCACAGGAATTATTAAATTAACCTTTTGGTCTCACTGGCTTTGTTGTAGGGCAAGTGAAAGTTATTTGGTGCAATCACCTGTCAAAGACAAAGTGTACAAACTCTTCAAAGTATCTCACAAGGGCCAGGTAGCAGAGGATAACCCTGTCTGTCCACTGAGTGGTGAAACTCAATAACTCAAGCTTTTAGATTGAAACTCCAGACTATATATATACATGTATGTGTGTGGGCTGCCCAGGTGGCTCAGTGGTAAAGAATCCACTTGCTAGTGCAGGAGACCCAGGTACAAACCCTGGGTTGAGAAAGCCCCCTGGAGAAGGAAGTAGCAACACCCCACTCCAGTACTCTTGCCTGGAAAATCCCATGGATGGAGGAGCCTGGTGGGCTGCAGTCCATGGGGTTGCAAAGAGTCAGACATGACTGAGCAACTTCCCTTTCACTTTTCACTTTCATGCATTGGAGAAGGAAATGGCAACCCACTCCACTGTTCTTGCCTGGAGAATCCCAGGGACGGGGGATCCTGGTGGGCTGCCGTCTATGGGGTCACACAGAGTCGGACACGACTGAAGTGACTTAGCAGCAGCCAGTATTCTTGCCTGGGGAATCCCACGGAGAGAGGAGTCTGATGGGCTACAGTCCATGGGGTTGCAAAGAGTCAGACATGACTGAGTGACTAAAGAACAACATGTATGTGCACATGGTGTCAAAGAAAAATGCCCACCATGAGAGTTATGAGTTTAAGTTTTACTCAGGGACTTATTGAGGGCTATAGCCCAGGCGACAGCTTCTAGTAGCTATGAGGGAATTGCTCCAAAGAGGTAAAGAGAGAAGTCAATTTACATATGAGTGCTTTTTTGGGCCAGGAAATACATGTAGTCAAGTATTTTGTTGTTGTTTAGCTGCTAAGTCGTGTCCAACTCTTTGAGACCCCATGGACTGTAGCCTACCAGGCTCCTCTGTCTGTGGGATTTCCCAGACAAGAATACTGGAGTGGATTGTCATTCCCTTCTCCAGAGGATCTTCCCAACCCAGGGACTGAAAGTGTCTCCTGCATTGCAGGTGGATTCTTTACTGCTGTGCCACCAGAGAAGCTCACAGTAGGATATACATCTTGGTAAAAGATTATCGCTAATCACAAAGAACAGATACCTCAAGTCAAGGATTTTAGTGCTTTTCTATGTATAGGAAGATGCAAGAATCTAGAGTCATTGAAATTCTTCCTGACATACATTTAGCTATCTAAGCGCCTGTTTTTCCAGAGCACAGAGGGTCTGAGCCACTGTTTCTTCCTCTCAGGGTGCGCAGTCTGGCGATTGCTGTGAACCTGACCCTTGTAGAAATGGAGTGTGAGTAAAAAGTAAACGCTCTTTGCTTTTCTATGTTCACAATAGCAGCTTTTGAAAAAAGTCTAGCTAGTGTGCTATATACTCTGCACATTTGGATAAATTACTCTGAAGAATAATCTCACACTAAAACTACAGTTGGTAATGTTTTAGTGAACCTGAAACTTTTTTCAAAAGTTGCACTGAGACTATGATAGATTCAAAATGTATACTTTAAACCCTAACGCTACCACTAAAAAAATATAACTTAGAGTTTCAGCTTACAATCTCATGAAGGAGATAGAATTCATAAAAGTCACTCAGTTCACCTAAAAGATGCAGGAAAAAAAAAAAAAGAGAACAAAAACCATGAGACAAACAGAGAACAAACAGCAATCTAACTTCACCTCAATAGTTACATTAAATGAAGATGGTCTAAACATCCCTGTTAAACGGCAAAGATCATTAGATTGGATAAAAAAGCATAATGCAACTATATGCTGTTTATAAGAAGCATGCTAATTATAAGGAAGCAACTGAAAAAGGATGAGAATTATATTCCATGCTAACACAAATCAAAAGAAAGTATGAAGGGCTTTATTAACCAAACAAACTTGCCATCAGAGCAGATGATATTTCATGAATAAAGAAGGTTATTTCATAATAACAAACTATCAATTAGGAAGATATAACAACACTGAACATTTATGTGCCCAATAATAGACTTAAAATATGTGCAGCAAAAACTAATAGAACTGAAAAGTAAACAAATCTGTAATATAAGAGATTTCAATAGTTCTTTAGTAATAATTGTTAGCACAAGTAGAAAATCAGTAAGGATATATAAAACTCAAACAACACAATCAGTCAACTTGATCAAATAAACATTTATATAATATTTCATCCAACAACAGCAGATATATATTCTTTTAAAATGCATATGGAATATTTACCAAGATAAACAGCAACCTTGTCCATAAAACAGGTCTCAATAAATTTAGGATTCACATCATACAAAGTATGATACACAACTTGATGTCGTGTATGTATGATACACGACAAAGTATGATACAAAGTGAAGTGAAGTCACTCAGTCGTGTCCGACTCTTTGCGACCCCATGGACTGTAGCCTACCAGGCTCCTCCCTCCATGGGATTCTCCAGACAAGAGTACTGGAGTGGGTTGCCATTTCCTTCTCCAGGGGATCTTCCCGATCCAGGGATTGAACCCGGGTCTCCTGCATTCCAGGCAGACGCTTTAACCTCTGAGCCACCAGGGAAGCCCATAGTATGATACAAATACACGACTGAGCGACTAAGCACCCACACTACAAGGACGGGCTTCCCGGGCAGCTCAGTAGGTAAAGCACCCACCTGCAGTGCAGATGTGGGTTCCATCCCGCATCTGGAAGATCCCCCAGAGGAGGACATGGCAACCCACCCCAGTATTCCTGCCTGGAGAATTCACGGACAGAGGAGCCTGGTGGGCTACAATCCACAGGGTTATAAAGAATCAGACGCAGCTGAAATGACCGAGCACACACGCACACACTACAAGGATAAAGCGTTTTCTACCCAAAGCCCTAATCTAGTTTTGCTCATGCAATTTATGTGTGTGAACGCTCAGTCGCTTCAGGCATGTCTGACCCTTTGTGACCCTGTGGATGGTAGCCTACCAGACTCCTCTGTCCAAGGCATTCTCCAGAGAGCAATACTGAAGTGGGTTGCTATGCTCTCTTCCAAGAGATCTTCCTGACCCAGGGATGGAACCCAAGTCTCCTGTATTGCAGGCAGATCCTTTACCACTAGGGGAAGCTCCATAATTAATGTGTGAAAAAAGTGTAAGTGTCAGTTACTCAGTTGTGTCCAGATCTTTGCAACCCATGGACTGTGGCCCACCAGGCTCCTCTGTCCATGGAATTCACCAGGCAAGAATGCTGTAGGTAGCCATTCACTTCTCAGGGGATCTTCCTGACCCAGGGATCGAACCTGGGTCTCCTGCAATACAGTCAGATTCTTTGCGGTCTGAGATGCCAAGGAAGCCCATAATGTATGTGATTATATGCTAAAGAGAGATGTTAGAATTACAGAAACTCCCTGCACTGATTATTTGCTTACTTGTCTAAGACAGCAGGGATGAGCTGCTTCTTTATTCTGTAGTAAACACGGGACTGTCTTCATTTCTTGACTCTTCTGTTAATCTCTGTCAGTTTTTGGATCATAGGAAACTATGTTCAGGCCTCTGAGACTGGGCCCACCCCGACCCAAGGAGCAGCTTGGTGGGCTGCAGAGGACATGATGGAGGCGCTCACTTCCTCTTTCCTGTGCCCTAATCACTCAAACATAGAAGCTTTGAGCCTTTATTCTACACCACAAACAATCCCCCATAAATTAAAACACATCACTTTCTTTGTGGACAGTGTCTCTTGAGTCTGGGCCAGTCTTCCCCAGGACGGGGGGGATACCCACACTTCTAGGGGTGTCCTGAGGTTTCTATCAGAAAGGCCTGCTCAGCATCTTGGATGATCTTAGCTTTCTGAATGTTGAGCTTTAAGCTAACTTTTTCACTCTCCTCTTTCACTTTCATCAAGAGGCTCTTTAGTTCCTTTTCACTTTCTGCCATAAGGGTGGTGTCATCTGCATATCTGAGGTTATCAGTATTTCTCCCAGCAATCTTGATTTCAGCTTGTGCTTCATCCAGTCCAGCATTTCGCATGATGTACTCTGCATAGAAGTTAAATAAGCAGGGTGACAATATACAGCTTTGATGTACTCCTTTCCAGATTTGCAACCAGTCTGTTGTTCCATGTCCAATTCTAACTGTTGCTTTTTGACCTGCATACAGATTTCTGAGGAGGCAGGTCAGGTGGTCTGGTATTCCCATCTCTTTAAGAATTTTCCACAGTTTGTTGTGATACACACAAAGGCTTTGGCGAAGTCATTAAAGCAAAAGTAGATGTTTTTCTGGAACTCTCTTGCTTTTTTGATGATCCAGCAGAACTTTTGATGATCCAGTGGATGTTGGCTGCAGGTAATTGCCCCTCCGATAAGAACTCTTTTCACCCACCCAACACTTAGTACCCCAGTGAAAAGCCACCAGGGAATCCCAGGTGGCTCAGTGGTAAAGAATCTGCTTGCCAGTGTAGGAGTTGCCAGAGATGTGGGTTGGATCCCTGTGTTAAGAAGATTCCCTGGAGAAGGAAATGGCAACGCACTGCAGTATTCTGGCCTGGGAAATCCCATGGACAGAGGAGCCTGGTGGGGTAACAGTCCATGGAGTCCATGGAGTCGCAAGAGTTGGGCACGACTGAGCACGCATGCAAAAAACCTCTCCAGACATCCAGGAGAGGTCTGGCTCTAAGTCAGCCCCTAGCCACCGGTTACTCTGTATTTCTTTGAAGAACCGATAACCGACAACATCTACTTGGACCCAGGTGCTGGCAGATGAAGCAGAGCCATCTTATACATAATGTGCTGTGCTTGCCAGTGAAAATGACTTTGAACGTGGTGTACCAGGTCTGACTCATAAGAGAATGAGATAAAAATCAGAGTCAGTAGGACAGCCATGGAGATGCGGAACAGAAATTCAGAGCCAACCTGTGTCCATAAAGGGGCCCAGAGTTTTTATGTAAAAGCACGGGTGGTATATATTAACCTCAAGCATGTCCACTGTTGAAGAAGGATCAGTTAACTGCCTTGCCAGCATCTTCCCAGCTTCCTTCTGTAAAGCCTTTAAAGATCACCTGGAAAGATCTCTGGTCTCTTTCCCACTTGAGCTTGTCATGGAAACTGTACCATTCATTGCTTCACTTGTTGATTTACTCATGAGATAAAATGGACCAATTTCATGGTAGGCGGAGCTGAGTTGGGAGAATGGAACTGTACATGGTTCCTGCTCCTAGGAAGCTTCTGGCTAACAGCTTTTACCATGGCATGGGTGGTTTCATAATGCTATGAAAGCACAAAGTGTTTTCCACAAAGAACTCTGGGCTCATTCATTCCCCAAGGGCTGTACTTACTGTACTTGAGGTCCTGTCCCAGGCCCTCTGGGGGAGCAAAGAACACAAGGTCCTAGGTCTGTGCAAAAGAGCTTACAGTTGTGTTAGGGGCCACACAAAGGTGTCAGTGGGAGGCACAGAAGCAAAGGCGGTGGGTTTGTCATGGGTGTGTGGGGCTTTCCACGTGTCATGGCACACAGACCCTAAAACTACCTTTATTAACTTTTCTCTGATTTTCTTCCAGAAATTAGACTTGTTTCCAAGTCATGTGTTTACCCCAACAAATCTTAGGCTCAGAGAGCCAGTGTCTAGGGTTGCTGTGCAGATGGCAGTGAAAAGTGTCAATGACCATCCATCTCTGCGTGCATGCGTGCTCAGTTGCATCCACCTGTTTGTGACCCCAGGGACTGTAGCCCACCAGGCTCCTCTGTCCATGGTGTTTTCCCGGCAAGAATACAGGATTTGGTTGCCATTGCCTTCTCAAATCCATCTCTGATCAATAATTCAGTGTTCACAGTGTCAGTGGTTTCCAATGTCAATATTTACCCAAGAACGCATCATCACCACTGTGACTAGAGTTTTGTGGCCCCTATATATTCCATTTTCTTTTTTGTTTGTAATATCGTCTGAGTGCTTACCCCAGGTCCAGACCTTTTCCAGGTGGGAACATTCAAAAGCAGGGGCCATAGGAAGAAGCAAGTACCCTTGAGATGAGTGACGAACTCAGGACCATATATACTCCCTTGGAATCCAACCTTCCCTGCAAATGGAGTAACAGATCCGAGTTACTTCTCAGACCTTCTTTAGCAATTCACTCTTCAAGAATTCAGCTCCGCTTCAGGCTTTTAAATGCAAATCGCCCAGAAGAACTTAGCTCCAGGACCCAAGGAGCATTTGTGACTCAGTGTGAATACATTTTCAACAGGTTTGATTGAAGAAAGGAGCAGAGCATCCATGGGGGCTAAGCTTGAGAGACCCAGAACGTGCAGGGAGGAACATGTAGGGAGGAGGGACTGGGAAACGATGCGTGAAGGTGGATCCTGCTGGAATCATGAGTTCATGTTATAATTGCTTCTTACTGTACAGGAAAGAAGGAAGTGTGCTGTGTTGAGGGCGCAGGGACACAGAGGGGGAGGGAAGAAGGGAAGGAAGATGTAAGGCAGGAAATAAGGAAGGAAGGGAGGTGGGAAGGAAGGAGGGGAAAAGGAAAAGAGGAAGGGAGGAGGGAAGAGGGGAAGGAAGGAAAGAGAGAGGAAGGAAGGAAGGAAGGAAGGGTTCCTATCTCACAGACACTCCAAGTCTGGACCTGGAGCAGGCTTGTTACCTGGGGCTTCCCTGGTAGCTCAGATGGTAAAGAATCTGCCTGCAGTGCAGGAGACCTGGGTTCGATCCCTGGGTTGGGAAGATCCCCTGGAGAAGGAAATGGCAACCCACTCCAGTATTTGCGCCTAAAAAATCCCATGGACAGAGGAGCCTGGTGGGCTCTACAGTCCATGGGTCTCAAGGGTCAGACACGACTTAGTGACTAAACCACACCCCTTCTCCAGCATGTACCCCCTTAAGGAGGGGAATTAGGGAATTCAAATGGTGGCTTTCTTCCTGTCCTGTGCTCTGTTTCTCCACCCCCCCCCCCCCCGCCCCCACCTCCTCTACCTCCCACCAAGGAAGAGGAAGGTTAGGTGATTAAGAGGAAAGTAAGGCAGGGCTGAGAGGTCTCTCAGAGAGACAGCAGTGAGGGATCCTGAAGAGAGATCTTAGTTTCCCACCCAAAGCTTCCCTAACAGCTCAGAGGGTAAAGAATCCGCCTGCCAATGCAGGAGACACAGGTTCGATCCCTGGGTTGGGAAGCCCCCCAGAGAAGGGAACGGCTACCCACTCCCAGTATTCTCGCCTGAAAAATCCCACGGACAGAGGAGTCTGGCGGACTACAGTCCAAATGGTCTTAAAGAGTTGGACATGACTGAGTGACTGAACATACACACAGCCTGGATGAAAACCAGGAATCCTGGCCACTAGAGCATCAGGGGCCAGAGGCTAGAAGCAAAGTGATCCTGGCTCTTTCCCCCATTTGAAAGCAAGAATGTTTCAAGGAGTCAAAAACTGTAAAAATGGATACAAAGTTTATTATTAGAGACATAGTACAACCTATGGGAGAACATGCATAAAAGTGGTTTGTTTATTTAAGACAGAAGCTATGAGTGTCCTGAGTGATGGGTGTCCTGAATGAGGACACAGGAAAGAGGGGATTTAAATGGCTTATGTAGGACAGTTCTTTGACTCTTTGTTTGCGTGTGTGTGTACTAGGTCACTTCAGTCGTGTCAGACTCTTTGAGACCCTATGGACCAGAGTCCGTCAGGCTCCTCTGTCCTTGGGATTGTCTAGGCGTGAACACTGGAGTGGGTTGCCATGCCCTCCTCCAGGGGATCTTCCCGACCCAGGAACTGAACCCTCATCTCTTACATCTCCTGCATGGGCAGGCGGGTGCTTTCCCACTAGCATCAGCTGGGAAGCTCCGGGTCTTGGTTTACTTTTGACCAATTATCTGGTTTCTTTTTTCACATCTGACTTGTCCTAGGACCCTCCCCAACTGATCTGTCCTAGGACCCTCCCCAACATGTGTGCGCAAATTTTTTCTAAGATGGATCCCAGTACAGCGGCCTGTGGGTACTTGTCCACTCTTATTATGGGGTGGGGTCCCTCCCTTTTTGAGCCCCAGAGAGTCTTCCTGCACATGTGCAGACAGGGAAGCTTTCCTTGACCTCAGAAGTAGCCACCTTATCTCTTTACTCCAGCAGAGCTCAGCTTCTGCCATTAGCTTTGTCCTTGGAGTGTCTGCGTAAAAGCAAAGCTTCAATTTTACCCCATTTGACAAACACCAGCTGTCCAGCCCGGGGGCTCATCTATCTCCTACCTCAAGAGGAGTCGGGGTGAAGAAGCCTGGGAGGCGTCAGAAGGTTTTTGCCTCTGTTATCTGAGCACAGCGTGTCTCATTCCCATGGGAGCATCTTCCATCCCATGGTGCTTCCGGGAGGCTGAGTGGGTTCCCAGGCCAGCTCCCTGCACTCTTACAGCATCGGCATCAGCTCCCATGGTGGCAGTCGTTCTTCCCAAAGAGCCCTGGGGCTGGGCAACCACATCCAAGGACCCATCTGACAGTCCTGGGGAAGCTCTCATTCACCCAAATAAATCTGAGGCCACGGCTCAAAAGCCCTTATTCTTCAGAAAGACAAAAGTGGAGTCGCTTAGTCACGTCCAACTCTTTGCGACCCCATGGACTGTAGCCTACCAGGCTTTTCTGTCCATGGGATTTTCCAGGCAAGAATACTGGAGTGGATTGCCATTTCTTTCTCCAGATCTTCCCGACCCAGGGATTGAACCCAGGTTTCCCACATTGTAGGCATATGCTTTATCGTCTGAGCTACCAGGGAGTCCAAAAGACAGAAAAATCTTTGCAAATCAAAAGACAGATTTGCAGAAAGACAAATCTCTCCCCAAAAAGCTCTTGACAAGCATTCACCCCTCAAGAGGAATTTGTTTCCAGTTTCCTTTCTCCTCCACAGGAAGCTAATGGCAGCTTTGGACCGGGAGAGGAAACTCTAGACAGAGCTCCTTCCTCAAAGAGGCACTGAGCAGCCGGGGAGAAGCCTGAGATACGAGACATGCTCCCTGTGGAGACATAAGAAAGAGGAAGGGGCTGGCTTATTTCTTTTCACTATTTCAAGGAATTAAGTACCAAATATGAATACATAATGGAAACAGTGACAGACTTTGTTTTCCTGGGCTCCAAATTCACTGCAGATGGTGACTGCAGCCATGAAACTAAAAGATACTTGCTCCTTGGAAGGGAAGCTATGACCAACCTAGACAGCATATTAAAAAACAGACATTACTTTACTGACAAATGTCTGTCTAGTCAAAGCTATGGTTTTTCCAGTAGTCATGTATGGATGTGAGAGCTGGACCATAAAGAAAGCTGAGCACCGAAGAATTGATGCTTTTGAACTGTGGTGTTGGAGAAAACTCTTGAGAGTCCCCTGGACTGTAAGGAGATCCAACCAGTCCATCCTAAAGGAAATCAGTCCTGAATATTCATTGGAAGGACTGATGCTGAAGCTGAAACTCCAATACTTTGGCCACCTGATGCGAAGAGCTGACTTATTGGAAAAGACCCTGATGCTGGGAAAGATTGAAGGCAGGAGGAGAAGGGGACAAAGGATGAGATGGTTGGATGGCATCATTGACTCAATGGACATGAGTTTGCATAAACTCCGGGAGATGGTGAAGGACAGGGAGGCCTGGCGTGCTGCAGTGCATGGAGTCGCAAAGAGTTGGACACAGCTGAGCGACTGAACAGCTGCTGAGGTCCTGAAGAGGACATCTCACAGCTGCTCACCTCAGGCCCACTGCCTGGCCTCCTGCCTGAAACCAACGGGACACCCTCTGTGGTGCTGTGGGTGAAAGGGTGGGAGAGGGGAGGAAGGTTGGGGTCTAGGAATAGGGTGAGTTTCTGGGTGCCATGTGTCTGTAGAGAAGGGGTTGTTATCCTAGCACTTTTCAAACTTCCGTGTGAACATGAATCTCCTGGGAATCTTGTGAAAATGAAGATTCTGCCTTAGTGGAATCTGCCCCAAAGACAGATCCTTATTGGATCTGAGGTGGGGCCTGAAATTCTACATTTCTGATAAACTCCTACTTCAGGCTGTTGCTGCCAGGCCCCCAGCCATACTTTGAGAAATAAAAGAGGGACAAAAACAGGAGGTGGTGAGGATTTAAAGACAAAATTTTCCTGGGCTTGAGTTCCAGATTGCGTTTTATTTTTATTTTATTTTACCATTTCTAGTTTTTTTTTTTTTTGGCTGTGCTGGGTTTTGGTTGCTGCATGGGCTTCTCACTGCAGCGGCTTCTCTTGGTGCCGAGCACAATTTCTAGGAACTCGGGCTTCAGTAGTTCCAGCTCTCGGGCTCAGTAATTGTGGCTCCCGGGCTCTAGAATATAGGCTCAGTAGTTGCAGTGCGCGGGCTTAGTTGCTTTGATGCATATGAAATCTTCCTGGATCAGGGATCAAACCTGTGTCTCCTGCAGTGGCAGAGGGATTTTTTTTTTTTTTTTAACCACTGAGCCACCAGGGAAGCCCCAGATTGTGTTCATTTAAATGGCTTTTAATTGATACACTGGAGTAGGCTTTGTGAAAGTTAGTTTTTTCTCCCTGGAAACACCACCTGAGAACCAGTTTTGTATTACGTGTCTGGAAAGCCGGGTATGTAGGTATGTGCTGCCCTCTGCTGGTCATACTCTGGCATCGTCCATTCTGCTGGATGGGGCAGTTCTGGGTCAACGTTTAATAAAAGTCATTGGGCTCACTCCAGACTCATAGTTTCATTCTGTAGCAAGCCTTTAGACAGCCGCGTTTTCAAACTTTAACACAGCTTGTTATTGCAGAGCTGGTTCTCCAGACTACATGTTAGATCTGTTAGGGGTTCTTTATGGTCATTTAGTACTGGGTGGTGTGTATGTTAGTGACTTTGAAGCTTTTTTTCATTTGTTGTTGATGTTCAGCCACTAGTCACCTCCAGCTCTTTGTAACCCCATGGACTGCAGCACGCCAGGCTTCCCTGTCCTTAACTATCTCCCAGAGTTTGCTCAAACTTGGTAACTCAACTGTTAAAGAATTCTCCTACAATGCAGGAGATCCCGGTTTGATTCCTGGGCTGGGAAGATCCCCTGAGAAGGCAATCCACTCCAGTATTCTAGGGCTTTCCTGGTGGCTCAGATGGTAAAGAATCTGCCGGCATGGCTGGAGACCTGGATTCAATCCCTGGGTTGGGAAGATCCCCTGGAGAAGGGAACGGCTACCCACTCCCATATTCTTGCCTGGAGAATCCCATGGACAGAGGAGCCTGGCAGGCGACAGTCTATGGGGTCACAAAGAGTCTGACATGACTAAGCGACTTTCACTTTTCACTTTTTTCAAGTCTGTTGAGTCAGTGATGCCATCCAACCATCTTGTTGTCCGTTACTCTCTTTTCCTCCTTCCCTCAATCAGGAGACAAGAATAGCATTCCAAGCTCTTCTGGCAGGCAACCCCTCCTATCTGCTGAGAATGACCACAGCATTGTTGTTTTTCATATAAAGAAACTGGGGGCTCAGAGAGGCTAAGTGATAGAACACACTGACCTTGGAAAAGCTGGCCCTGAAACTGTCAGAGCATCTGCCACCTCACATTTGCGTCCCAGGTCATGACTCTGGGAGAGGAGCCAGTCAGTCCCCTTCAAAAACAGGAGGGTGGTTCTTCAGAGCTCCACCAACCCCTCCTGCCCAATAAATCAGTTTGATCAGAAGGAGGGGAGAGAGGGCAATGGAGCAGCCTCTCCTAATACAGCTACTCTGGGAATAATCTGGCTCTGGCTGTCCCCAGGCTTTCCCCTTGTCGAGGACAAGGCCTGTAATGTCCACTGAGAAACCCTAGAACCGGGAACTTAAGCCCCAGGGCCTTCCTCTATATTGAAGTCCTTATTGAATTTTTTACAATACTGTTTCTGTTTTACTTTTTTATCTTTTTGGCCATGAGGCATGTGGGATCTTAGTTCCCTGCCAGGAATCAAACCCACCACCCCTGCCTTGGAAGATGAGGTCTCAACCAGGGGACCAACAGACAAGTCCCTAGGACTTTCCTTTAAAGATTACTGTGAAAGACGGGGATGGAAGGCATCATGAGAAACTTCTACATGACGAAAACAGTATCCTACCAATTTCTGTCTAATCCTTCCAATTCCTGACTCATCCTTCCAATTCCTGTCTCATCCTTCCAATTCCTGTCTCATCCTTCCAATTCCTGTCTCATCCTTCCAATTTCTGTCTCATCCTTCCAATTTCTGTCTCATCCTTCCAATTCCTGTCTCATCCTTCCAATTCCTGACTCATCCTTCCAATTCCTGTCTCATCCTTCCAATTCCTGTCTCATCCTTCCAATTCCTGTCTCATCCTTCCAATTTCTGTCTCACAATGGAGGGCAGCTTCAGCTGTGATCTTAAGGTTTCTGCACGTAACCCACCTAATAGATTCACCAGAAGGCCACTCGGGGCCTGTTAGCTGATGGAGGGGAAAGGGCCAAAAAGAAAAGTACAAGGCAATGAATGGCTCCCAGCGGCCATAGAAAAAAAAGAAAGAGAACATTGATTGGTGGGAAAATACCCAAGAGGCCAGTTTTGCTCTGTCTTTTTCTACTTTATTGTTGTTTTTCAGTTGCTCAGTTGTGTCCAACTCTTTATGACCCCATGGACTGCAGCACACCAGGCTTCCCTGTCCTTCACCATCTCCTGGAGTTTGCTCAAACTCATGTCCATTGAGTCGGTGATGCCATCCCACCATCTCATCTTCTGTCATCCCCTTCTCCTCCTGCCCTCAATCTTTCCCAGCATCAGGGTCTTTTCTATTGAGTCTTCGCATCAGGTGGCTAAAGAACTGGAACTTCAGCTTCAGCATCAGTCCTTCCAATGAATATTCAGGGTTGATTTCCTTTAGGATTGATTTGGGCTCCTTGCTGTCCAAGGGACTCTCAAGAGTCTTCTCCAAAACTATCTCATGCCTTCTCCTAGAATCATCACACTTTTCTTTTCCCATTTAGTGGATGATCTTCATGCATATTTAGAGACATCGAGACACAGAGAAAATGGACAAGCACCACTTCATTCTTCCCATGGTTACGCCCACCATCTCCCCACTCTGCTGTCCTACATCCACAAGAAGCTTCCCTCTGGTTACAAAGGAGACATGACTGTGGTCCTGATGAGGACTTTCTAAGGAATGAGAAAACAACGATAGTTTAAGGCAGCAGTCCCCAAACTTTTTGGCACCAGGGACTGATTTCATGAAAGACACTTTTTCCACAGGGATGGGCGGGGATCGTTTCAGGATGATTCAGGGCCGTTACATTTATTGTGCACTTTATGTCTACTCTATGAGGTACCTTTGTGCACCTAGAGATTTCGGACCCCGCCCCTGGTTTAAGGAAATCAGTTCCCAGATTCTCATGGAGCCCCAGTGTTGTCTAAGCAGGTCACACAGGCATTCTTGCTCTGTAACCAGCCCTGGTGCTACACTCCTCTGGGGCCCTCACCAACACGAGGAGCAAATCATGCATATCATCACAGAGTTACATTTCTTATTTCATAAGACTGTTCAGCCTGGAATTAACCCTAACAGCACAGCTTACCCCCAGTCTGCACCCAAAGCCTTTTTATGATAAAACAAACACTCTTCGTTTGACAGTACCTATTTGTCTTGTAACATTGCCTAATCAGATAGACATCAAACGGTCCATACAGATTCCAAACATTTTTGATAGCCGGTGAAGGGTTACTTTAAACAAATAGCTGAAGCCTTCAGGGATTCAGGCACAAACTATCTTTTATTTTTGTAGTAAATTTACAAATCTTTTACTTCCCTGATCTATAGCCATATGCACTTCATGCTATACATCTGTTGAATGATTAAGAACTATAATCAATCATTAATTAAATCAAATCTTCAGACCAATTCTCCATAGAGATAACATCCTTTGGGGGCTTTAATTCATTTTCCCAGTAAATGTGATTATCAGCATCAGTATTATGATGTCTCATTAGCTTCAATGACATTAATTTCATTTATTCTGCCTAAATTATGTTGCTGTTCAGTTGCTTTGTTGTATCCGACTCTGCGACCTCATGGACTGCAGCATACCAGGCTTCTCTTTCCATCACCAACATCTGGAGCTTGCGCAAACTCATGTCCATTGAGTCAGTGATGCCATCCAACCGTCTCATCCTCTGTTGTCCCCTTCCCCTCCTGCCTTCAATCTTTCCCAGCAACAGAGTCTTTTCCTAAATTAGAGCAACTAGTACTCTGGAGGTATAGTTACAACCTGAATCAGATATTATCACAATATAATTATTTTTTCCCTCTCAGCAAAATCTAACTTTGCATACAGTATGTGAATTACTTTCCCAATACTACTGGGATAAATGACTACAAACTTACTGGCTTAAAGCAATGCAGATTTGTTATATTCTACTTCTGTAGGTCGCACATCTGACATAGTTCTCATTGGGCTAAGAACAAGGTGCTGGCAGGGCTGCCTTCTTGTCTAGGGGCTCCAGGAGAGATCTTGTTTCCTTGCCTTTTCTAATTTCTGGAGGCTGCCTGCATCCTCATGACCTCCTTCCTCCATCTTCAAAAGCCAGCAATGCTAGGCTGAGTCCTTCTCATGTTTCCATCTCTGACTTTCTTCTCATCTCTCTTCCTAACCTCTTCCACTTACAGGGACCCATGCTATGACACTGAGCCCACCTGAATAATCCAGGATACTCTCCCCATTTTCTTGGGCTCCAAAATCACTGCAGATGGTGACTGCAGCCATGAAATTAAAAGACGCTTGCTCCTTGGAAGAAAAGCTGTGACCAACCTGGACAGCATATTAAAAAGCAGAGACATTACTTTGCCGACAAAGTCCATATAGTCAAAGCTATGCCCATAGACGGCAGCCCACCAGGCTCCCCCGTCCCTGGGATTCTCCAGGCAAGAACACTGGAGTGGGTTGCCATTTCCTTCTCCAGTGCATGAAAGTGAAAAGTGAAAGTGAAGTCGCTCAGTCATGTCCGACTGTAGCGACCCCATGGACTGCAGCCTACCAGGCTCCTCTGCCCATGGGATTTTCCAGGCAAAAGTACTGGACTGGGGTGCCATTGCCTTCTCTGTCCCTTGGACTACAAGGAGACAAAACAAAAGTCAATCATAAACGAAATCAGTCTTGAATATTCATTGGAAGGACTGATGCTAAAGCTGAAGCTCCAATACTTTGGCCACATGATGTGAAAAGCTGACTCATTAGAAAAGACCCTGATGCTGGGAAAGATTGAAGGCAGAAGGAGAAGGGGATGACAGAGGATGAGATGGTTGGATGGCATCACTGACTGAATGGACATGATTTTGAGCAAGCTCTGGGAGATTGTGAAGGATAGGGAAGCCTGGCATGCTGCAGTTCGTGCAGTCACAGGGAATTGGATACGACTTAGCTACTGAACAATAGCAAAGTTCATCTGGAAATTTAATTCCCCTGTGCTGTGTAACCTAACATATTCACAGGTTCCAGAGATTAGGGTGTGAATACCTTTGAGGGGCTCATTTTTTTCACCTACCATTCCCCATATATTATTTCTCAACAGAGTATGAACTTGAGGCCATTATAATCCTTTGTTATTCCAGGATTCAAAATATCTGAGTAAGGAATTAGAGAGTCTTGAGTACACAGCCAAATTCCTTTCCCCTGGGTATATGGCTTAAATAAATACTGCTTCCCAGTGAGAAAGGTCCAGAGCAGGGACCATGGGAAACACTCTAGTCCTGTTTAAAACGTGTCCAGTGGAAAGGGTAATAAAAAGGGAAGAGAAAGTCACTCAGTTATGTCTGATTCTTTGCAACTGTATAGTCCGTGGAATTCTCTAGGCCAGAATACTGGAGTGGTTAGCCTTTCCCTTCTCCAGGGGATCTTCCCAATCCAGGGATCAAACCCAGGTCTCCCGCATTCTTTACCAGGTGAGCCACAAGGGAAGTCCAAGAATACTGGAGTGGGTAGACTATCCCTTCTCCAGAGGATCTTCCTGACCCAGGAATTGAACCTGGGTCTCCTGCATTGCAGGAGGATCCTTTACCAACTGAGCTATGAGGGAAGCCCGAGAGTAATAAAACAAGTACCTGTAAGAAGAGCGCCAGGTCCAGACAATAAGGATGAGTTTTGTAAACTTCCGAGGAACAGATCATTTTCATGTTGTATATATAGTCCCACAATATAGGGAAGAAAAAAGAGATATTGAGAGAAGCCAGCCAATTGTTTCATCAAACTAGCAAACCCAATAACAAATAACCACTCTTCAGTACACAGCACATTCCTACTGGCCCATGCAAGGCCTCTCAATTTGTCATCTGTTTCCACTTCCATTTTTCCCCTTTACCCTTCAACTGTGCTACACGCGCCCTGTCCCTTGTCATGGGCCAGTACTGTAATATAATTAATTACAACCTTGTAAAATGAGTTTTGATACTGTGCTTTTAAACTTTGTAAATAACGTGCTGTTAGCAAGAACAAAGAGTGTAGGGCAAGAAACAAAAACTATTGGCTAACCTCATGCATGAATTTAGGTACAAAATTCTATTCTAACAACTTTTCTGCTACACACCTTGTTATTATGCTTGTTACTCATGCTATTATGTTCAGATGTCCAAGATACTGCTCAGCAAAAAAGTTTCCCCCGAAGTGCATGATATCTTCCAAAAATAAAGAAATAAAATGTGTCCAACTGCCATGAGTTGCAGGACGGGGAAAAGAATGGTTGGTGCTCAGTCATGGTGCTGACCCTTGGAAAGAGGGTTTCAATAGGTTGCATTCCCCAATTAAATTGCATTCCCTTTTCATAGACGGGAGCAGGAGGAGCCTATACGTCTCTATAAGTCCCTGTAAGTCCCCCAGGAGCATTCACTTGGGAGCTCTACCCTGAGCTCCCCTGGTCGTCGTGCCTGGGATGCCTCAGACGCCATTCACAGGAAGATATCTAATAACCCAGCGTGTGTGGACCTGCCAGCTCATTTTCAACGCTGGGTCTCGGTATGTTGTCTTCATAACCGCCCTTATTACAGGGCCCTTTTTATGAGTGCTGTGTTTTCATCACAGGTGACTTGCTACATTTCCCCTTCTCCCTGGAATAGGATGCCTTCTTGGTGCCCTATTTATGTTAAAATGTCTTATCCTACAATATGTCTTTACTCATGAAAAGTGCATTCTGGACTTGCCTGGTGGTACAGTGGATAAGAATCCGCCTTTCAACGCAGGGGATACAGGTTCGATCCCTGGTTCAGGAGGATCCCACATGCCGTGGAGCAGCTAAGCCCATGCCCCACAACTACTGAAGTCCATGTGCCTAGAGCCTGTGCTCCAAAACAAGAGAAGCCAACACAATGAGAAGTTTGTGCACTGCAATGACAAAGAGTAGCCCCAAGTGACAAGTGAAATCATTCAGTCGTGTCTGACTCTTTGCAAACCCATGGGCTATAGTCCATGGAATTCTCCAGGTCAGAATACTAGAGTGGGTAGCCTTTCCATTCTCCAGTGGATCTTCCCAACCCAGGGACTGAACCCAGGTCTCCCTCATTGCAGGTGGATTCTTTACCAGCTAAGCCACAAAGGAAGCCCAAGAACACTAGAGTGGGTAGCCTATCCCTCCTCCAGGGGATCTTCCTGACCCAGGAATTGAACTGGGGTCTCCTGCACTGCAGGCAGATTCTTTACCAACTGAGCTATGAGAGAAGCCCTTGCCTGCTGCAATTACAGAAAGCCTGCACGAAACAACGAAGACCTAGTGCAACCAAAAATAAAAATAAATTAATTAAAAAAAATTGGCCCACTTCTCCTGTCTCCGATTCTAATTCTCTCTTTTTCTTTTTGAAGATTTTTTTGATGTGGGCCATTTTTTAAGTCTTTATTGAATTTGTCGCAACATTGAATTGAATTGAAGTCGCTCAGTCTTGTCCAACTCTTCGTGACCCCATGGACTATAGCCTGTCAGGCTCCTCCGTTCATGGGATTTTCCAGGCAAGAGTACTGGAGTGGGTTGCCATTTCCTTCTCCAGGAGATCTTCCCTACCCAGGGATCGAACCCGGTCTCCCTCATTGTGGGCGGACACTTTATCCTCTACTTCTGGTTTATGTTTTGGTTCTTTGATCTTGAGGCATGTGGGATCTTAGCTCTATGACCAAGGATCGAATCTGCACCCTCTGCTTTGGAAGGTGAAGTCTTAACCACTGAACCGCTAGGAAAGTCCCCTCCTAATTTCCCTAAGGTCTGTTATTTTGAATGAGCCAAATGCTGTTTGATCCTCCAGACACGTTGCCGCTGGTGACTACTGTTTTAGTACAGTTAGGAAATAAAGCGAAGATGCCAAAAAGTCGAGTTCCTCAGGCTACGATCACAGGAGTAGCAATGATGGCTGAGTGAATTGTTTTGTGTGTCCTGCCATGTTTCTCATAACCATCCATAGTGAAATTTTGTCTTTTCATCCTGAGGCATGTGGGCCCGTCAAGTTACACCTAATTGTTTTCCTTTGTCAGTAACCCGAGAATGCTGATTGAACCTCTACCTCAGCATGGATTTCTTACCCACAACAGTTATTTTTATAAACGATATTCTGGCAGGTGAGACACGCAGTGGATAGACTTCTACCATTATATGCCAACACCTTACTTAAACTTTCATTATCACAATTAATGGTCCACATTAGCAGCACTCTGCATGTCTCCCTAAATTAATTCTATCTTTTCAGATAGCTCATTTTAAGGCTCAGGAAGAAATACATAGTGTATCCTTGCATCCAATAAATCTGAAAGAGTATCTTGTCCACTCCTAGGCTATTTTACCCTCATGTTTGTAAAAGCCCTTGATTTCCACAGCCAGATGGGTTTCAAATGGTAAACAAGATGCAAAGGATCCAAAATGACAACGCAGGAATCTATGGGTTCTTGTAGAACAAGGACTCAATATAGAATAGCATTAAAGTAAGAATATCCATCACAGCCAAAGGCTGCCTCACAGCAAAGGATCTGGGGAGACTCTTGAGCTCCCATTTCTCCCTCACGGTAAGGGCTGTGCCAGGGCTTCCCTGGTGGCTCAGCGGTAAAGAATCCTTCTGCCAGTGCAGGAGATGCAGGTTCCATCCCTGGGTTGGGAAGATGCCCTGGAGAAGGAAATGGCAACCCACTCCAGTATTCCTGCCTGGGGAAATGGACAGAGGAGCCTGGAGGGCTACAGTCCATGGGGTGGCAAAGAGCTGGATGCGACTTAGCGACTAAACAACAACAACAAAGGGCTGTACCAAGACATACTTTGTCTCTTGAATCAGGAACCACCAACTTATACATGAACTTCCCTGGTGGCTCAGACGGTAAAGCGTCTGTCTACAGTGTGAGAGACCTGGGTTCGATCCCTGGGTTGGGAAGATTCCCTGGAGAAGGAAATGGCAACCCACTCCAGTACTCTTGCCTTGAAAATCCCATGGATGGAGGAGCTTGGTGCAGGCTACTATCCATGGGGTCGCAAAGAGTCGGGCACGACAGAGCAACTTCACTTTCAACTTATATATGAATCCCGTGAAATGAGGGGGTCCAAATGGGATCTCAGTGTTCCTTATTCTTCACTGGCCATATCAGCATTTTCTTGCTTACCTCAGTTCAGTTCAGTTCAGTCACTTAGTCGTGTCTGACTCTTTTCGACCCCATGAATCGCAGCACACCAGGCCTCCCTGTCCATCACCAACTCCTGGAGTTCACTCAGACTCAAGTCCATCCAGTCAGTGATGCCATCCAGCCATCTCATCCTCTGTCGTCCCCTTCTCCTCTTGCCCTCGATCTCTCCCAGCATCAGAGTCTTTTCCAATGAGTCAACTCTTCGCATGAGGTGGCCAAAGTACTGGAGTTTCAGCTTCAGCATCATTCCCTCCAAAGAAATCCCAGGGCTGATCTCCTTCAGAATGGACTGGTTGGATCTCCTTGCAGTCCAAGGGACTCTCAAGAGTCTTCTCCAACACCACAGGTCAAAAGCATCAATTCTTCGGCACTCAGCCTTCTTCACAGTCCAACTCTCACATCCATACATGACCACAGGAAAAACCATAGCCTTGACTAGACAGACCTTTGTTGGCAAAGTAATGTCTCTGCTCTTGAATATGCTATCTAGGTTGGTCATAACTTTCCTTCCAAGGAGTAAGCCTCTTTTAATTTCATGGCTGAAATCACTATCTGCGGTGATTTTGGAGCCCAAAAAAATAAAGTCTGACGCTGTTTCCACTGTTTCCCCATCTATTTCCCATGAAGTGATGGGACCGGATGCCATAATCTTCGTTTTCTGAATGTTGAGTTTTAAGCCAACTTTTTCACTCTCCACTTTCACTTTCATCAAGAGGCTTTTGAGTTCCTCTTCACTTTCTGCCATAAGGGTGGTGTCATCTGCATATCTGAGGTTATTGATATTTCTCCCAGCAATCTTGATTCGAGCTTGTGCTTCTTCCAGCCCAGAATTTCTCATGATGTACTCTGCATATAAGTTAAATAAACAGGGTGATAATATACAGCCTTGACGTACTCCTTTTCCTATTTGGAACCAGTCTGTTGTTCCATGTCCAGTTCTAACTGTTGCTTCCTGACCTGCATACAGATTTCTCAAGAGGCAGGTCAGGTGGTCTGGTATTCCCGTCTCTTTCAGAATTTTCCACAGTTTATTGTGATCCACACAGTCAAAGGCTTTGGCATAGTCAATAAAGCAGAAATAGATGTTTTTCTGGAACTCTCTTGCTTTTCCATGATCCAGCAGATGTTGGCAATTTGATCTCTGGTTCCTCTGCCTTTTCTAAAACCAGCTTTAACATCAGGAAGCTCACGGTTCACATATTGCTGAAGCCTGGCTTGGAGAATTTTGAGCACTACTTTACTAGCGTGTGAGATGAGTGCAATTGTGCGGTAGTTTGAGCATTCTTTGGCACTGCCTTTCTTTGGGATTGGAATGAAAACTGACCTTTTCCAGTCCTGTGGTCACTGCTGAGTTTTCCAAATTTGCTGGCATATTGAGTGCAGCACTTTCACAGCATCATCTTTTAGGATTTGAAATAGCTCAACTGGAATTCCATCACCTCCACTAGCTTTGTTCCTAGTGATACTCTCTAAGGCCCATTTGACTTCACATTCCAGGATGTCTGGCTCTAGGTGAGTGATCACACCATCGTGATTATCTGGGTCATGAAGCTCTTTTTTGTACAGTTCTTCTGTGTATTCTTGCCACCTCTTTTTAATATCTTCTGCTTCTGTTAGGTCCATACCATTTCTGTCCTTTATTGAGCCCATCTTTGCATGAAATGTCCCCTTGGTATCTCTAATTTTCTTAAAGAGATCTCTAGTCTTTCCCCTTCTGTTGTTCTCCTCTATTTCTTTGCATTGATCACTGAGGAAGGCTTTTTTTATCTCTTCTTGCTATTCTTTGGAACTCTGCATTCAGATGCTTATATCTTTCCTTTTCTCCTTTGCTTTTTGCTTCTCTTCTTTTCACAGCTATATGTAAGGCCTCCTCAGACAGCCATTTTGCTTTTTTGCATTTCTTTTCCATGGGGATGGTCTTGATCCCTGTCTCCTGTACGATGTCACGAACCTCATTCCATAGTTCATCAGGCACTCTATCTATCAGATCTAGGCCCTTAAATCTATTTCTCACTTCGCCTGTATAATCATAAGGGATTTGATTTAGGTCATACCTGAATGGTCTAGTGGTTTTCCCTACTTTATTCAATTTCAGTCTGAATTTGGTCATAAGGAGTTCATGATCTGAGCCACAGTCAGCTCCTGGTCTTGTTTTTGTTGACTGTATAGAGCTTCTCCATCTTTGGAAACCTTATGGTCATAGACAATATGCTCAGATACTCAGTCATGTCCGACTCTTTGCAACACCATGGACTGTAGCCCACCAGATTCCTCTGTCCATGGGATTTTCCAGGCAAGAATACTGAAATGGGTTTCCATTTCCTCCTCCAGGGGATCTTCCCTACTCAGGGATCGAACCTGGGTCTCCTGCATTGCAGGAAGATTCTTTATACGAACTGAGCCTACAGGGAAGTGGTCACAGACAATAAAACATTAAAAGTTTAAAACTCGATTTTTGTTGGAGAGAAACAAGGTCTAGTTAACAAGAAAAATATTTCGAGCATAAGAAGGTACTACACTAGATAAAATTCTGTGAGTGGAGCCTGGAGATATGAGTTAAAGGAGCAAAAGGCAAGATGTAAAGTTTCTAAATGTCAAAGAAAAATCTCAGGAGTGATGTTTTATTTTTAAATGGCAATATTGATAATCAAGAATCTCTTTCAAAACGTAAATACTTTGCAAAATTTATTTGGACAAAAATATTAGATTTCAACATAAAGAGTAAGGTTTATGTAAGAAGGTTCATATTTTTTTTTCAAACCCTTTTAGGAAAAGTGCGAAAAATTAGAAGACATTGCCTTAAAGAAATTTATTTAGGTCTAGTAGAAGAACTGTCGAAATTTTTCACAGTAGCATTTTCAAAATAGCAAATAAAAATTTTTTAAGTGTAACAAATCAAATGTCCATTAAGAGGGTTAACCCTTGGCATGAACGAAAGGAAATCAACTCTGAAGCTGAAACTCCAGTATTTTGGCCACCTGATGTGAAGAGCATCATTGGAAAAGATCCTGATGCTGGGAAAGACTGAGGGCAGGAGAAGAGGGTGGCAGAGGATGAAACGGTTGGATGGCATCATCAACTCAAAGGACTTAAGTTTGAGCAAATGCTGGGAGATAGTGAAGGACAGAAGAGCCTGGCATGCTGCAGTCCGTGGGGTGGCAAAGAGTAGGACACGACTTAGCGACTGAACAGCAGCACCAACAAATGAGCAGAATATGCCAGAGGGGAGGCACACACAGGTGCTCCAGTGGAACTGGGCCAGTGCAGCGGCTGGCAGACTCCAGCCCCTGCACCAGATTTAGTCTGTCACCTGGGTTGTAAATAGCACTTTATTGGAACGTGTGAATTCATGCTGCACAGCAGGGTTGACTGTCTGGACACCACATGGTTGGCAACCCTTCATTCTCTTCTCACAGGAAAGAAGGCCAAGCTAATTTGCTCATTTGAGAAGTTTTGGCTTTTTACAGAAAAAGTTTTCTGACCGCTGGTTTAGTTCATCAAGCTGGGGCAGAGGGCAGGGTGGGGAGCACAACTGTCCTTTATAATATTCTGTACAAAATTGAAATATAGTTTATTTACAATGTCATGTTCATTTCAGATGTACAGCACAGCAGTTCAATTATATAGATACCCTTTTTCAGATTCTTATATATTATGGATTTATTTACAAAATACTGAGTATAGTTCCTTGTGCTGTACAATATGCCTTTTTGGTTATCTATTTCATTTTTTATAAGTTATTCATACATTATGTTTATTCTTTCATAGGTATGAAATATGGCATAAATTTTAATTTAATATAAAATATCTAAGAATATTTTTCATTTCCATGCAACACAAAATTCTAAGTAGGTAAGAAAAACACCCTGGACTATTAACACATAGTTTTTGAGGAATAAGTTTTCTTTAGTATTGTTTCTCATTGTGTGCTCTGCAGTTCACTCGTGTCAAGGATGATCTACTAACAAAAGTACATCAGAGTGGGAGGATGGTCTTCCAGGACTGGAAAAGTTTAGAAAAATCACAACTATACTTCCACTTTAAGATTTACAATACATATGGTTAGTGTATTAAAGGCCCTGACAAGTCCTGCACAGAAAGTGGCCTGCTTACGTTTGCTTAACCCAGAATTTTCCAAGCTGTTTTGAATACATCCATTCCCCCCCGCCCCATATGACATCTATTCCCTGGAACACACTTTGGGCAGCTCTCTAACAATCTACCGGCAGTAGGGAGGAGGAGGAGAGGGCCAAAGGGAAGCAAAGGGCCATGACATTGATTTGGGGGTGATTCTATATGGTTTTGAACTAAAGCTGGGACTGTGGAACAGAAAAGTACTGATTGAAATAGAAAACACTTTAAAGAACTGGTAATGCTAGAACTCTATTTGAATATGAGGAAGAAGACAGGGAGATAGAGCATGACCATTCTACACATCTTCATAATGGGATGTGTGTTAGTCACTCAGTTGTGTCTGACTCTTTGCAATCCCATGATCTATAGTCTGCTAGGCTCCTCTGTCCATGGAATTCTCCAGGCAAGAATACTGGAGTGAGTTGCCATTCCCTTCTCCAGGGGGTCTTCCCAACCCAGGGATTGAACCTGGGTATCCTGCATTGCAGACAGATTCTTTACTGTCTGAGCCACTAGGGAAGTCCATTCATATTGGAGTGGCTGGGAACACCTGAAGGGGAGAAGATATTGGTGACAGAGGCTGGGCCAGTGCGTCCATGGGGCAGACTAAATGCCTGTTGCTGCGTTTGATGAGGCTGCTGCCTGTGTTCCTGACAGTCAAGGAAACGCAGAGAGGGAGCTGGACAAGAACTCCAGTAGATCAGTGTGAGATTCAGTTCAGTTCAGTTCAGTCGCTCAGTCATGTCCAACTCTTTGCGACCCCATGAGTCGCAGCACGCCAGGCCTCCCTGTCCATCACCAACTCCCAGAGTTCACTCAAACTCACGTCCATCAAGTCAGTGATGCCATCCAGCCATCTCATCCTCTGTCGTCCCCTTCTCCTCCTGTCCCCAATCCCTCCCAGCATCAGAGTCTTTTCCAATGAGTCAACTCTTCGCATGAGGTGGCCAAAGTACTGCAGTTTCAGCTTCAGCATCAGTCCTTCCAAAGAACACCCAGGACTGATCTCATTTAGGATGGACTGGTTGGATCTCCTTGCAGTCCAAGGGACTCTCAAGAGTCTTCTCCACACCACAGTTCAAAAGCATCAATTCTTTGGTGCTCAGCTTTCTTCATAGTCCAACTCTCACATCTCTATATGAACACTGGAAAAACCATAGCCTTGACTAGACAGACCTTTGTTGGCAAAGTAATGTCTCTGCTTTTGAATATGCTATCTAGGTTGGTCATAACTTTCCTTCCAAGGAGTAAGCATCTTTTGATTTCATGGCTGCAATCACCATCTGCAGTGATTTTGGAGCCCAAAAAACTAAAGTCTGACACTGTTTCCCCATCTATTTCCCATGAATTGATGGGACCGGATGCCATGATCTTCGTTTTCTGAATGTTGAGCTTTAAGTCAACTTCTTCACTCTCCACTTTCACTTTCATCAAGAGGCTTTTGAGTTCCTCTTCACTTTCTGCCATAAGGGTGGTGTCATCTGCATATCTGAGGTTATTGATATTTCTCCCAGCAATCTTGATTCGAGCTTGTGCTTCTTCCAGCCCAGAATTTCTCATGATGTACTCTGCATATAAGTTAAATAAACAGGGTGATAATATACAGCCTTGACGAACTCCTTTTCCTATTTGGAACCAGTCTGTTGTTCCATGTCCAGTTCTAACTGTTGCTTCCTGACCTGCATACAGATTTCTCAAGAGGCAGATCAGGTGGTCTGGTATTCCCGTCTCTTTCAGAATTTTCCACAGTTTATTGTGATCCACACAGTCAAAGGCTTTGGCATAGTCAATAAAGCAGAAATAGATGTTTTTCTGGAACTCCCTTGCTTTTTCAATGATCCAGCAGATGTTGGCAATTTGATCTCTGGTTCCTCTGCCTTTTCTAAAACCAGCTTGAACATCTGGAAGTTCACGGTTCATGTACTGCTGAAGCCTGGCTTGGAGAATTTTGAGCATTACTTTACTAGCGTGTAACAACAACACAAGAGAAGACTCTACACATGGATATCACCAGATGGTCAACACCAAAATCAGATTGATTATATTCTTTGCAGCCAAAGATGGAGAAGCTCTATACAGTTAGCAAAAACAAGACCGGGAGCTGACTGTGGCTCAGATCATGAACTCCTTATTGCAAATTCAGACTGAAATTTAAGAAAGTAGGGAAAACCACTAGACCATTCAGGTATGACCTAAATCAAATCCCTTATGATTATACAGGGGAAGTGAGAAATAGATTTAAGGGCCTAGATCTGATAGACAGAGTGCCTGATGAACTATGGAATGAGGTTTGTGACATTGTACAGGAGACAGGGATCAAGACCATCCCCATGGAAAAGAAATGCAAAAAAGCAAAATGGCTGTCTGGGGAGGCCTTACAAATAGCTGTGAAAAGAAGAGAAGCAAAAAGCAAAGGAGAAAAGGAAAGATATAAGCATCTGAATGCAGAGTTCCAAAGAATAGCAAGAAGAGATAAGAAAGTCTTCCTCAGTGAACAATGCAAAGAAATAGAGAACAACAGAATGGGAAAGACTAGAGATCTCTTCAAGAAAATTAGAGATACCAAGGGAACATTTCATGCAAAGATGGGCTCAATAAAGGACAGAAATGGTATGGACCTAACAGAAACAGAAGATATTAAGAAGAGGTGGCAAGAATACACGGAAGAACTGTACAAAAAAGAGCTTCACGACCCAGATAATCACAATGGTTTGATCACTGACCTAGAGCCAGACATCCTGGAATGTGAAGTCAAGTGGGCCTTAGGAAGCATCACTAGGAACAAAGCTAGTGGAGGTGATGGAATTCCAGTTGAGTTCTTTCAAATCCTGAAAGATGATGCTGTGAAAGTGCTGCACTGAATATGCCAGCAAATTTGGAAAAGTCAGCAGTGGCCACAGGACTGGAAAAGGTCAGTTTTCATTCCAATCCCAAAGAAAGGCAATGCCAAAGAATGCTCAAACTACTGCACAATTGCACTCATCTCACACGCTAGTAAAGTGTGAGATTACTGCAGGATAAAACCACCTCCATTCTCTTCTCACAGGAGGGAGGGCAAAGCTAATTGGCTCTGTTGATAAGTTCTTCAAGAAACTTGTCAGCAAGCACGCTTTGCTTTGGTTCACAGCAGTTTCAGTTATTGTCTGTTATTTCAGAACAGGGCAGCCTGTGAGTTTCCCTTCAAGGTGCTCATGTACTGTGGCCTGAGCCAGGGTCAATGTTGGTATTTTTGCAAAATGTTGTTAGAGGGCTTTGCATCGGCTGCTGTTTGTACTTGGTTTCTGAGCAGAATGGTGGAAGGAAGGACAGATTCTTCATTTGTTGAACTTTAGTCTTGACATATCAAGTGGGCCACAAACTCTGAGCAAAGTCAGGCAGGAGTGAGGTAAGGACAGACCGGTGAGAGAAGAAAGAAAGCACAACAACAAAGAAAGGGTGCTTCTGGCTGTCTTTGATCCTGGCCAAATGAGAAGTGGAGAGGAGGTAAGAGGTCGTGGGGACAGCACTGGGAAATACCCTTATCAGCCTCGGGTCCAGGCCCCAGGACAATCACTGTCAAAACCCCAGAGCCTATCCCTGTCCCATGGAGCCATCTAATCTTCCTAGGCACAGCCTTTTCATTTATTTTCTTCTGAACTTTGAGGTTGCCCCTGAACCATTTAGAGAGAATACTTGTTTTTGAGATTCTTAACAAAATAACAGCTTAGTTAAAGTCACGCTTTCAGTTCAACTGCACTGAGTCACGTAGGCTAAACTTCAAGGCCTCAGCAGCTGAGCCCGGGGCCTGCTCAGGTACCTGGGGGCCCTCGGGCTCCTGCCCTGGCCTCCCTGGCCTGTCCAGGCGGCCCTGTTCAGTGTGAATGTTGTCCTGTCCTCACAGCTCTGCTCTTGGTGGCCCCCAACCCTTGAGGTGCCAAAGCCACAGTGTGGCATGCGGTGGGGGATGGGCCCTGGGCCTGAGATCATCCTCCTCCTTCTCTGCCACCTGTGCAGACAACTGTGGCCTTCTGGAGGGCTGGGACTGTAGCCGGGCCTTGAGCTCAGTGGCTGGCCCATGCCGGACACATAGTGGCTTAGTAGTGCTCAGTCCCTCGGTCGTGGCCCACTCTTTGTGGCCCCATGGACTGTAGACCACCAGGACTGTGGCCTGCCAGGCTCATCTGTCCATGGGATTTTCCAGGCAAGAATACTGAAGGGGATTGCCATTTCTGTCTCCAGGGGATCTTCCCGACCCAGGGAGCAAACCTGGGTCTCTTGTGTCTCTTGACTGGCAGGTGGATTCTTTACCACTAAGCCTCCTGAGAAGCCCCAAGACATCTGAACTTTTACACTATTACAAGGTGATAATTCTTTGTAAGGTGGCAAGGGGGCCGACATCTTGGTTGAGGTGGTCTTTGTGCTAAGTGCTCTTCCTAAAGTGGAGAGTTTCCTTCATTGAACTCAGATACTCAGCGCAGGAAATGTTTACTCATTACCAAGAGTGCTGAGAGGAGGGCAGTCTGTTAGTAATATCTTATTTCTCAGCCTGCTCCATTTCTCCCACCTGGGTCTTCTCCAGTCATCATACTAATGGCTATCAAGTCACCTCTGACCTCTGACCATCTTGCCCCAGCTTCCATGCTAGCACTATCAAGGTGGCAGGGTTTCTGTGGAATATACCAAAAGCTGTGGGCCCCCAGCACCGTGGCATGGAGGTGCCTTGCTTCTCCCAGGCTGGAACTGCTCCCTGCTTCTTCAGGTTGCAGCCAGCCTGAATGGGTTTTGCCTCTTCCCCATTCAGTGCTGCGGTGTTCTCTGAGAGCTCTGGACACTTTGTCCTGTTGCTCGTCCTGGCCCCTTCACTTCCAGCCACCAGATCAGACTGGCTTTCTCTGCTTTAGCCCGTAAATGCATGATCTAAGAATGGGACCTCCTTTGTATCATAAGGTAGCTTTTTGAATAAGTGTGGTTAAATTCTATGTTTTGATATTATTAAAATTTTTACTCCAGTACCCATGAGTGTATTGGTTTGTAGCTTTTTTCCCCTGCCAGTTTTATTGAGATATAATGTATATCTTGTGGCATGATTACTTTAGTTAACATCCATCACCTCGCATAGTTACCAAAATACACAAAAATACTTTCCATGTTGAGAGCTTCTAGGATCTACTCTCTCAGTGACTATCAAATGTATCATAGAGCAATGTTAGAGTCATGGTGTTGTACGTTACGTCCCAGGATTCATTTATCTTATAACTGAAAGTCTGCACCTTTGACCACCTTTACCAGTTCCCCCACCCCCACTCTCTGCCTCTAGTGACCACAAATCTGATCTCCTTTTCTGTGGGTGTTCTTTTTTTTTTTTTTTTAAGATTCCACATATAAGTGAGATCATATAGTATTTGTCTTTCTCTGCTTATTTCACTAAGCATAATACCCTCAAGGTCCATCCACGTTGTCACAGAGCCAATAGTTTTCTTTTGGTGAAGTATCGTGATGCTTTGGTAACAGAGCCACAGGGAATTCATAAGAGAAATTGTGAAGCTTTTCTTACTTGGAAGGAAGTCAAAGAAAATCAAAACATAGAGTAATTATTTGTTCATTAAAGGTTTGAAGAAACTTGATCTATAAACCTGTTTGGATCTTTAATTTTTTAGGAAGTGGGAGGGAAAGAGATACTGCTCTTTGACAAATTTCTCATCTTTCTCCACAGATGCTTATGGGTTTAGTAAGTAGATACTTCTACTTTTGAAGTACATTTTAGCAACTTAAACACACAAATGTTCCACAATTCAAAATGCAATTGTATGGAATTATATAAGAGAATTGCAAAAAATTTAAAATTTCTCCTATATCCGTGATGATTTTTCCTTTTCTATTTTTGGGGATAAGTATTTGCGACTTTCTTGTTGTTTTCCTCATCAATCTAGTGGGAGGTGTTGTTCTTTTGTTATTGTAGCTCATCTTTATTTATCTCTTAAAAACATGTTATATAGATTCAGCTTTTTTACCCAATTTGATAAATTTTGATCATGAACTGAATTAATCATATTGATTCAATAACTATTTATTATACATAATCCTCAAAAGATACCAGAGGATTGTTGTAAAGATTGCTTCATGAACATTAGCACAATTGCAGAAGAATCATAGGTGCTCAACCAAGGTTATTCAATGTAGTAATAGATTATGAATAAGACAGTGTCCCTGTCCATAGAAACATGACAGTTTTCTTTGATTTTTAATAGGTAAATTCAACAAATTCATATTATTGTAATAAGTCTTTTCAGATTTCTATTATCTAACCTTATTTTGTTTTTGTCATGCTTTCCCGACTTTTTCCAGATTGAGAGGTTTCCTTTAATTCTGACTGTTTCTCTTTCTATTGGTTTGGGTGTTCTACAATCCACTCATTCATTCAATTATTTGCTCTTTCTTGGATAATCCTTCCTTCACCTTTTATCCCCAATTTTCCTCTAGGATCTTTCCACTATAAGCCATGAACTCAGAGAAGAAATGGGAGCACCAGTTCCGGGGGTAAACAGTTCCCTCTGATTGTGGAGAAAATGATAAATGACAGATACAGAGTAGAGCAGCAGGAAGACAGAGCTGTTGGTTAACTTTTTAAAATTTGCACTGACTCAAACTTTGAAGGAATGTAACAGGCTGGGTAGCCCACTCCCTTAAAGATGAAGGCATTCACCAGCCACAATCATTCATTCATTCATTCATACACAAAGTTGTGCTGAATACCTGCTATGTACCAGGTACTCCCCAGGCAGTGACGGTGGTGAACAAGACAGGTAAGGTTTCTTCCATGTGGAGTTCACATTCTTGAGATGGGAGAAAGAAACAAGTAAACAAACACTAATTCAGGTTGTAATGAGTTGGCATGAGAAATAAATTGGATGGTAGAGAGCTGTTGTGGGGGGAGAGTGGGTAATCATACAACTTTACACAAGTTGGTCAAGGAAGGAAGCTTCATTTCAGAGGAGACAATTTGCTGAGACATGCAGAGAGAAGTCAGCTCTGCGAACAGCCAAACAAGAAGATTTCAGGCAGAGGGCACATGAATTTATGCATATGTTAGTAATCAGAAACCTGTACATCTAAAGAGTCTGTGTGCTAATTTTTAATAAAATTAAAACCTAATTATGCCAGTTAAAAAAAAAAAACGGACAACCATTATCCTATATTCTAATCTCAATCATAACTTTCCTTCCAAGGAGTAAGGGTCTTTTAATTTCATGGCTGCAATTACCATCTGCAGTGATTTGGAGCCCCCAAAAATAAAGTCTGACACTGTTTCCCCATCTATTTGCCATGAAGTGATGGGACCAGATGCCATGAACTTAGTTTTCTGAACGTTGAGCTTTAAGCCAACTTTTTCACTCTCCTCTTTCACTTTCATCAAGAGGCTTTTTAGTTCCTCTTCACTTTCTACCATAAGGGTGGTGTCATCTGCATATCTGAGGTTATTGATATTTCTCCCGACAATCTTGATTCCAGCTTGTGCGTCTTCCAGCCCAGCGTTTCTAATGATGTACTCTGCATAGAAGTTAAATAAACAGGGTGATAATATACAGCCTTGACGTACTCCTTTTCCTATTTGGAACCAGTCTGTTGTTCCATGTCCAGTTCTAACTGTTGCTTCCTGACCTGCATATAGGTTTCTCAAGACCACCCTAGATAGCATATTCAAAAGCTTTGCCAACAAAGGTCCATCTAGTCAAGGCTATGGTTTTTCCAGTGGTCATGTGTGGATGTGAGAGTTGGACTGTGAAGAAAGCTGAGTGCCAAAGAATTGATGCTTTTGAACTGTGGTGTTGGAGAAGACTCTTGAGAGTCCCTTGGACTGCAAAGAGATCCAACTAGTCCATTCTAAAGGAGATCAGTCCTGGGTGTTCTTTGGAAGGAATGACGCTAAAGCTGAAACTCCAATACTTTGGCCACCTGATGCGAAAAGTTGACTCACTGGAAAAGACTCTGATGCTGGGAGGGATTGGGGGCAGGAAGAGAAGGGGACGACAGAGGATGAGATGGCTGGATGGCATCACTGACTCGATGGACGTGAGTTTGAGTGAACTCTGGGAGTTGGTGATGGACAGGGAGGCCTGGCGTGCTGCAATTCATGGGGTCGCAGAATCTGACACGACTGAGCTGAACTGAATTTCCCTGAGAACGGACACCTTAAAATGTTTTTCTTAAAATGCTGAGCACAAAACTCAGCATCCATAATGAACTAAATAAAAATTCATATTAATGGTATTAATATATAACAATTTTAAATTAAATATCTTAAAAATTAAAAAAACAAATCAAGTGCCTATGTCCTGTGTTGACTAAAAGCAAAATGCAGCATGTATAAGTAGTGAGTTAAACTTTATCCACAGACCTTACTGAAGACTGTGGCCTGGGAAACAATGTCAGATACCTCTGAGAAACTGCTCCAAGAGGTAAAAGAGGAGCCAGGATGTCTCTGAACTTTTTTTGCTTGGAAAAAAATGTAGTCAAGCATCAAGAGATTACTGCTAATCATAAGGAACAAACATGTCAAGTTAATGATTTTAGTGCCTTTCTCTGCGTGGGGAAATGCAAGACTCTGGGGTCATTTGACATTTCTCCTTAGATATGTATCTTAACTATCTAGGAGCCATCCTGAATTCCCCAAAGGTGACTGTAGGGGCTAATGGTTTCATCTTTAAAGCACTGGAATGGCAGGCAACATTTTTTCCTTTACCCCTGGGACAGGAAAGAACTTAGACTCTTTGAGGAATGGCAAGGAACTCCAGTATTCTTGTCTGGAAAATCCCATGGACAGAGGAGCCTGGTGGGCTACAGTCCACAGGGTAGCAAAGAGTCGGAGAGGACTGAGCGACTTCACTTTCACTTTCACTTTCACTTTGAAGGAAGCCTGTAAGTGTGACACATGATAAGCCAAGGGAGTCACAAAATGAAGGGAAAAAAAGGTAAAAAAAGGACAAAGTGCAGAGGCCTTGAAGGTTCTAATGCAAGCCTGTGTTTCCCTGTGAGTGCAGTGGGAACTCCATGATATGATCCATTTTCATTGTTAAAAAGGTACAGCGAAGAGAGTGGTTTGCAGCAGCGGTTCTCATACTTGAGCACGCATCAGTACCACCTAGGTAAAATATAAATCGCTGGGCCCCACCTCCAGGGTGTCTGAATCAGTAGGTTTGGGGCAAGGCTTGAGACTGTGCCTTAAAACAAGTTCTAGGTGCTGAAATGGAGCAGGACTCTATGTCCTTGCCCCCGCATATCCTCGGCCTTCCGTTTGTCTATGGAAAACTTCAGCCAAAGAATAAGTTTAATCAGAGAAGTGAGAACGTGAAGAAACAAAGGAAAATAGTCAAAGGAGACTAAATAATGACAGTCCAGTCATTAAGCATAATCAAGCACCTTTTGTTCCTTTTTCAAGGGCTAGAGATAATATTCTGAGCCATATCCTGTGAGCTGTGTTATAGAGACTGAAACCCCTACCAGGATGAGAAGTTAATTACATGATGACCAGACTAAAGCCAAGACATAAGCTGCCACAATTCTGAGAACTGGCTTCAAGAAATGAAAACAAACCGACCCTGGAACTGAAGATTAACTGTTGTTGTTCAGTCACTCAGTCGTGTCCAACTCTTTGCAACCCCATGGACTGCAGCATGCTAGGCTTCCCTTTCCTTCACTATCTCCTAGAGTTTGCTCAAACTCAAGTCCATTGAGTTGGTGATGCCATCCAACTATCTCGTCCTCTGTTGTCCCCTTCTGAAGATTAACTGTGCTTAAAACAATCAAGATGACCTGATGCTGGTTAGACCACTGATGACCAGTTTCAAAATGATTGTCAGAGCTGATTATGTTGTTTCTGCATGTAGTTCCTCCTTCAGCCTATAAAAGCTCTTACCCAACTGATTGTCACTGGGAGAGTCAGCCTTTGGACAGACACCTGGCCCCCTCACACTCCCCACTGCGGTTGCTGTCGTTCAAAATAAAGCAAACTTTTCTTTCCACCAACATGGCCTCTGTATCGGCTTTTGAATGGTGAGCATCCAGATGTGGGTTGGATAAGAGGGATATTGTTGCAGTGAAATAAGAAAAAATTTTATTTTTCTCTTTTGCCTTTTGAGTCCTTCTGTACTTTAATTGTTCCTAATCTGTAGTCTGCATTGGTAACTAAGTTTTCTTCTTTTCTGTTAGTCTTCTGAAAGACTAGAGAACTTCCAGATGTTCAAGCTGGATTTAGAAAAGGGAAAGGAACCAGAGACCAAATTGCCAACATCCGTTTGATCATCAAAAAAAGCGAGTTCCAGAAAAACAACTGCTTCTGCTTTATTGGCTATGCCAAAGTCTTTGTGTGGATCACAATAAACTGTGGAAAATTCTTCAAGAGATGGGAAATACTGGACCACCTGACCTGCCTCCTGAGAAATCTGTATGCAGGTCAAGAAGCAATAGTTAGAACTGGACATGGAACAACAGACTGGTTCCAAATAGGAAAAGGAGTACATCAAAGCTGTATATTATCACCCTGCTTATTTAACTTTTATGCAGAATACATCATGTGAAATGGTGGGCTGGGTGAAGCAATAAGATGGAATCAAGATTGCTGGGAGAAATATCAATAAATTCAGATACGCAGATGACACCACCTTTATGGTAGAAAGCAAAGAACTAAAGAGCCTCTTGATGAAAGTGAAAGAGGAGAGTGAAAAAGTTGGCTTAAAACTCAACATTCAGAAAACTAGGATCATGGCATCTGGTCCCATCACTTCATGGCAAATAGATGGAAAAACAGTGGAAACAGTGACAGACTTTATTTTTGGAGGCTCCAAAAATCATTGAAGATGGTGATTGCAGCCATGAAATTAAAAGATGCTTGCTCCTTGGAAGAAAAGTTATGACCAACTAGAGAGCATATTAAAAAGCAGAGACATTATTTTGTCAACGAAGGTCTGTCTAGTCAAAGCTATGTTTTTTTCTAGTAGTCATGTATAGATGTGAAAGTTGGACTATAATGAAAGCTGAGCACTGAAGAATCGATGCTTTTGAACTGTGATGTTGGAGAAGACTCTTGAAAGTCCCTTGGACTGCAAGGAGATCCAACCAGTTCATCCTAAAGGAAATCAGTCCTGAATATTCATTGGAAGGACTGATGCTGAAGCTGAAACTCCAATATTTTGGCCACCTGAAGTGAAGAACTAACTCATTGGAAAAGACTCTTATGCTGGGGAAGACTGAAGGCAGGAGGAAAGGGGGATGACAGAGGATGAGATGGTTGAATGGCATCACTGACTCAATGGACAGGAGTCTGAGCAAGCTCTGGGAGTTTGGTGATGGACAGGGAAGCCTGGCATGCTGCAGTCCATGGGGTTGCAAAGCGACGGACATGATTGAGTGACTGAACTGACTAACTGAACTTGTTATGTAAACTATATCCTGCACCTATGCATCTGTCACCCTCTAACTCTGCATGAGCCACACTCTGCATCTATTATCTTCTAACTGTATGCAGGTCACATCCTGATGCTTAACTTTACAGAGCTCTTTCCTCAAACCACCATTTGTAGTTTGTTTTTCCTTTTTTTTGCATTACAGAAAGAAAGTTGCAGTGCAACCACAAAGGACAATGGATCCAACTACCAGACTGCCAGACACAAATTACTGGGCTAACTGACGCCAGTCTATTGAATGTTTTGAAACAATGCAAAAAGAAAGAAGAATACAGGATCCTTACACCTTGGTTCTTTATCTCCAACCCCTGAGTGTGAGCCCCAACTATATGATTCCCTTGATTCCCCAAGGAGGGGAGATAAAATGCTTGAGGCAGGAGGCTACTGCGCTCTCTCCTCTGCTGGCTTGAGGATTAAGGCTATCTTCCTACTTCCTCCAAACTCTTTTCTCTGTATTCTCTTATTCAATGCTGGTAGGCAGAGAAAGCCAAAATTTTGGTAGCAGCACCATGGGCTGAATTGTGTCCCTGGCAAATTCACCTGTTGAAGTCGTAACCCTCAATGTGGTGATATCTGGATGAGGAGTTTTATGGAGGTAATTAGGTTTCAGTGAGGTTGTGAAGGTGGGGGTCCCCATGAGAGGATTAGTCTCCAAACTACCGCACAATTGCACTCATCTCACACGCTACTAAAGTAATGCTCAAAATTCTCCAAGCCAGGCTTCAGCAATATGTGAACCGGGAACTTCCTGATGTTCAAGCTGGTTTTAGAAAAGGCAGAGGAACCGGAGATCAAATTGCCAATATCTGCTGGATCATCAAAAAAGCAAGAAAGTTCCAGAAAAACATCTATTTCTGCTTTATTGACTATGCCAAAGCCTTTGACTGTGTGGATCACAATAAACTGTGGAAAATTCTGAAAGAGACGGGAATACCAGACCACCTGATCTGCCTCCTGAGAAATCTGTATGCAGGTCAGGAAGCAACAGTTAGAACTGGACATGGAACAACAGACTGGTTCCAAATAGGAAAAGGAGTTCGTCAAGGCTGTATATTGTCACCCTGTTTATTTAACTTCTATGCATCATGCGAAACGCTGGGCTGGAAGAAACACAAGCTGGAATCAAGATTGCTGGGAGAAATATCAATAACCTCAGATATGCAGATGACACCACCCTTATGGCAGAAAGTGAAGAGGAACTAAAAATCCTCTTGATGAAAGTGAAAGTGGAGAGTGAAAAAGTTGGCTTAAAGCTCAACATTCAGAAAACGAAGATCATGGCATCCGGTGCCATCACTTCATGGGAAATAGATGGGGAAACAGTGGAAACGGTGTCAGCCTTTTTTTTTCTGGGCTCCAAAATCACTGCAGATGGTGATTGCAGCCATGAAATTAAAAGATGCTTACTCCTTGGAAGGAAAGTGATGACCAACCTAGATAGCATATTCAAAAGCAGAGACATTACTTTGCCAACAAAGGTCTGTCTAGTCAAGGCTATGGTTTTTCCTGTGGTCATGTATGGATGTGAGAGTTGGACTGTGAAGAAGGCGGAGCGCTGAAGAATTGATGCTTTTGAACTGTGGTGTTGGAGAAGACTCTTGAGAGTCCCTTGGACTGCAAGGAGATCCAACCAGTCCATCCTAAATGAGATCAGTCCTGGGTGTTCTTTGGAAGGACTGATGCTAAAGCTGAAACTCCAGTACTTTGGCCACCTCATGTGAAGAGTTGACTCATTGGAAAAGACTCTGATGCTGGGAGGGATTGGGGGCAGGAGGAGAAGGGGACGGCAGAGGATGAGATGGCTGGATGGCATCACTGACTCGATGGACGTGAGCCTGGGTGAACTCCAGGAGTTGGTGATGGACAGGGAGGCCTGGCGTGCTGTGATTCATGGGGTCGCAAAGAGTCAAACACGACTGAGCAACTGATCTGATCTGATCTGAAGGAGAGACTTCACTTTCTGTGCTATGTAAGGACACAGGTAGGATGCAGCTGTCTACAATCCAGGAAGCAAGCTCTTATCAGAACCCAACCATGCGGGCACCTTGATCTTGGGCTTCCAACCTCTTGAATTATGAGAAGTAAATTTCTGTTGTTTGAGCCACCCAGGCTGTGGTACTTTGTTATGGCAGCCAAGTTAAGATATTAGGTGATGCTGATACCGGGCTGGGGTCACTTGGCAGGGAACCGCTGCTCAGAGAGAGACAAGAATAGGTCTATGGAGACAAGTTAGGAGTTATTTCAGGGATCTGGGTGAACATGGACACCAAGGTACGGCTTCAGTGGAAAGGAAAGTGAGAGGGAATCAGTCAACTGATCTGTGAAAAGCATTTACCATCATATAAGCAAGAAGAGTTAATGTAGTTCTCCACTAAATTTTTTCTAAAGATTGCAAAGAAGTTATCTCAAATTTGTTTCAACATTATTCTATTTTTCTTTTAAGTATTTTAAAGTCACAAATAAAAATGTTCAGCAGAGAGTCAGACGTGAATGAGTGACTGAGCATACCCACACAAAGTGGTGAAACTGAGAACTGAATGTTTTCTCTGACTTAGGTCATGTATGGGCATCATTAGGGCTTCCCAGGTGGTGCTGGTGGTAAAGAACCTACCTGCCAATGCATAAGTCATAAGAAAGGTAGGTTTGATCCCTGGGTCAAGAAGATCCCCTGGAGGATGGCCTGGCAATCCACTCCAGTATTCTTGCTTGGAGAATCCCATGGGCAGAGGAGCTTGGCAGGCTATGGTCCATAGTGTTGCAAAGAGTTGCAGATGACTGAAGTGACAGCACACACATGCACACACACACACACACACACCACACATATACAGGAAACCTTAGAAAAATGTACAATCCCACTGTGGTGTTGGAGAAGACTCTTGAGAGCCCCTTGGACTGCAAGGAGATCCAACCAGTCCATCCTAAAGGAAATCAGTCCTGAATATTCATTGGAAGGACTGATGCTAAAGCTGAAACTCCAATACTTTGGCCACCTGATGTGAAGAACTGACTCATTGGAAAAGACCCTGATGCTGGGAAAGATTGAAGGCGGGAGGAGAAGGGGACAACAGAGGATGAGATGGTTGGATGGCATCACCAGCTCAATGGACATGAGTTTGAGTAAACTCTGGGAGTTGGTGATGGATAGGGAAGCCTGGTGTGCTGTAGTCCATGGGGTCACAAAGAGTCAGATACAACTGAGCAACTGAACTGAACTGATAATCCTCATGTCAGCATAGGATGTCCCTTCTTTTTGTCCCTGTTAAAAACACCTAATTAGGCCTTCATCCATGAATAAAAACACCTTGTGGACCTAGTGGGATCCAGGACTATACACCAAGGGACCCAAGAGGACTCTTGCCTACCTGTGCATCTATTAATAGGCAGACAGACTTCAGAAAAGGCTGTGGGACCAGAAGAGCCAGCAAACCTGCCCCAAACCCTCTTGGCTGTGGCCAGGGAAGATGTGGAGAGTGCTAACTTGGGCAAATAGCCAGTGTTGGAAGAGAATTCTGGCCTTCTGAAAAAAAAGATTCAGAAAGCTGTTAGAAAAAAAAAACAAAAACACAAACACATGAGTTTGCACACAGTGGAGAAAATAAGAGGAACTCTGCCAGTGCTGCCCCTTCTTCACACTGACACAGAGGGGCTGAGCTGTTCCACGGACACCTTGCCCAAGGGGAAAGGGAAGTGAGTCTCTGGCTGAGTACAGAACACAGCTGGAGAAACCCATTTCTCTCCAGCAGTGTCCCTAGCACTGAGATAGGACTTTCGTGATGGGTGGGTGGGAGGAGATCAGGAAAGAGGCAGATTAAAAATACCAAAGGACAGTAAAGGGATGCAGTTCCTGCGGACTGAGCTCAGGACTCCCAACAGGAAGCTCGCCCACAAGCCACTGGGAGGACCTCACCTGACGGTCTCCCCACCAGCCTGCAGGCACCCCAAGTGCCCCAGGACTAAAGACACATCACCCCGCACTCTTTAGCTGGCTTGCCTCTGAGGGCAGTGGCAAGAGAGTCTGGTAAAATCAGTGCAATCAGAAAAACAGATCAGGATCTGTGGACAAGGGAGAAGCCACAAACTTGAGCTATAGCTCCACCTTCTGGAAAACAAGAGATTCCAGCAGTCAGCCGAAGGAGTTGAAAGAACCAGAGACAACCTAAAAGCTTGAGAATTCGGCAATAAAAGAAAGACGTGTGGAGCAGGTAGACCTATACAAAGGCAGAGGGGAAAGCCCAGATATAATAGGACCAATAAAAAAATACACCCCGTCAGAAGGCAACTAGTAATCTTTTGAGAAGACTGCTACTTCAAATGCAAAAGCATCAATGCAAAGCTATAAGGAACACAGAGAATCAAGGAAATGGCACCAAAAATTAACAATAATCCTCCAATAACTGAGCTCAGAGGCATAAGCCCTTCTGATCTAGCTGCTGAAGAATTAAAAATGGCTGTTCTGACAAAGTCAATGAGCTACAAGAAACAGACAATTCAAAGATATCAGGGAAAAAAGTAAACAAAGTGAGAAATTTAACTAAGAAATATAAAGCATAAAAAAGAACCAAGCAGAATTTCTGGAGCTGAAGAATTCAAGAATGAAATGAAAAATGCAATAGAGAAAATCTGTACCAGAGTAGATCAAAGGGAAAACAGAACAAGTTACCTAGAGGACAGGAACTTTGAAATAACCCAATCAGAGGGGAACAAAGAAGGGTGGAAGAAAAAGAGCAAAGAAATCATACATGATCTATGGGATGCAATGAAACATACAGATATTAGAATAAACAGGTTTCCAGGAGAAGAAGAGAAAGAGGAGGCAGGAAGATTGTATCAAGAAATAAGAACTCAGGTGATGAAAATGCTCTGGAATTAGTGGTGATGTTGTGGCTCAGATGGTAAAGCATCTGTCTACAATGTGGGAGACCTGGGTTCCAGCCCTGGGTTGGGAAGATCCCCTGGAGAAGGAAATGGCAATCCACTCCAGTACTATTGCCTGGAAAATCCCATGGACAGAGAAGCCTGGTAGGCTACAGTCTATGGGGTCGAAAAGAGTCGGATACGACTGAGCGACTTCACTTCACTTTCACTTTTGCAATTACTTAGTCATTAAACACTGTACACTTTAAAAGGGAGGAAAAAAAAAAAAGAAATACTAGCTGAGAACTTCCTGACCCTGAGGAGAGATTTGGACATCTGTATTCATAATGCTATTATCCCTTATCTCAATGCAAAATGACCTTCTCTCAGACACATCCTAGTGGTCAACAGTAAAGAATCTGCCTGCAGTGCAGGAGACACAGAAGACAAGTTCAATCCCTGGGTCGGGAAGATCCCCTGGAGAAGGAAATGGCAACCCACTCCATTATTCCTGCAGGGAAAAATCCCATGGACAAAGGAGCTTCGTGGGCTGCAGTCCATGAGGTTGCAGAGAGTCGGACATGACTGAGCAACTGAGCATTCACTCACGCAAGATATATTATAATGAATCTATCAAAAATAAAAGATAAAGACACCATGCCTGCCATCAGGAAGACAGGACACAAGGCAAGGATGTGGAAGGAAGAGAACTCTGACACATTGTTGATGGGAATGTAAATTGGTTATCCAAATAGAAAATGGTCTGAAGGTGTCTCAAAAATTAAAAATAGAACTATCATATGATTCAGGAATCTCACTTCTAGGCATATAGCCAAAGAAAATGGAAACAGGATCTCAAGAATATATCTGTACTTGCATGTTTATTGCAGCAGTATTCATAATAGCCAACATATATAAATAACCGAAATATATGTCAACAGATGGATGGATAAAGATGTGCTATGTACATGCAATGGAGTAGTATTCAGCTTTTAAACGAAGGAAATCCTGCCATTTGTGACAACATGGATGGATCTTTAGGGCATTAGGCTAAGTGAAAAGACAGAGAAAGACAAATACTTCATGGCATCACTTACACATGGAATCTACAAGAAAAGTCAGACTCATAGAAACAGAAGAGAATGATGGTTGCCAGGGAAATAGGGAGAAGTTATTAAAAGGGTACAAAATTTCAGTTATAAGGTGCATAAGTCTGAAGATCATTGTGTAATATGGCGGCAATAGTTAACTGTATTGTATGCTTAAAATTTTCCAAGAGAATAGAACCTAAATGTTCTTTCTTTCTCATACACACACACATGTACACATACAAAGGGCAAATATGTGAAATGAGGAATGTGTTCACTAACTCAAAGTGGGGGGGACCACTTTCACAATGTGTACATATATCAAATCATGTGCACTTTAAATATCTTAGAATTGTGTTTGTCCATTATACCTCAATAAAGCTGAAATATAATAAGTAAAAACCTATTGGGCTGTGTTGTGCTTAGTAGCTCAGTCTTGTCCGACTCTTTGTAACCCCATGGACTGTACCATCAGGCTCCTCTGTCCATGGAGATTCTCCAGGCAAGAAAACTGGAGTGCACTGCTGTGCCCTCCTCCAGGGGATCTTCTCAACCCAGGGATTGAACCCAGGTTTCCTGCATTGCAGGCAGATTCTTTTTTTTTTTTTGGGGTGGACACCATCCAACCTACTACAATGTGATAAATGACTATACCAAGGGTCATAGGTCAGAAAGCTAGAAGATTCTGGGTGCTTGGAGGCAACACTGAAGCCCTATACCTGCTTATCCGGTCCTTTTAATAGGTTAAAAAGGACTTATCCAATAAAATAAGTCCATTTGTTTAAGCCATGGTGAGTGGGACTTTTGTTACAGGCAGTAAGCAGCAGTGAGGATTTTTCTTTTCCTTACTGGTAAGGTAGCTAAGCTATGTGTAGCTAAAAAGCTGGCTTATCTCATGGGACTTGGCCCCTGTGCTCACTGAACTTTAGTGGACTTAGTAGAAGATGCTGGAGCAAGCTGGCTACACTGCTTCTTAGTGAAACAATCTCCAGAAAGAACTTTACCAGATTCTTTACCGTCTGAGCCACCGGGGAAGCCTTCTACTGAGAAAAAAGATTAGGGCAACTGAAATTTAAGTTTCATGACAAATCTACCTTTGTGGGCATGGCTCTGTAGCTCTGCACCATCTGGTTTCCATATACTTCTCTGGCTTCATCCTTAGCTCTGTTCTTGGATCATCCACTCTGTTCTGTGTCTCACCATTTTGGGAATTGTTCTTTTCCTCCTTGTTCCCATCAGATACATGAGTTGCTGCTTCCTCTCCCTCTTGGATATATTGACGTGGGAATATTGGACAGGTGAAAAATGATCGCTGCCTGTCACTTATTCTTCTGTAAAGTATTGGATTGGCCAAAAAGTTCATTTGGGATTTTCACGTTACCAAAAACTCAAATGAAATTTTTTGGCTAACCCGATCATTTTCTCTTAACTTTTATCTTACACAAAGTAAAACATTGTACATACATATTCCTCAGACCAAATGAAAGAGAAATTCAGCTTCTTAAAGTATAAAACCAAGAAGCGGGAAGGTACCTAATCAAAGCTCTTACTAAACCTCCTGGGGTTGATTAAACGCAGCCACAAATTCTTCGTAACAACTCTCATCAAGAAGTAGAGTTTGTTTTCCCACATCTTGACTCAGTGTTGGCCCTGTGACTTGCTTTGACTAATAGAATGTGGTGGAATTAATACTGCAGACGTTCTAAGAATAGGTCATAAAATGCCTCGGTCTGGAAACCTGGCGAGGATGACGGACAGGCATGTGGAGAGGGGTCTCGGCTGTCATAGCTGGCAGCCACCTCAGTCAAATGAAGCTGGAGGTGTGAGCCCAGCTGACACCATGTGGAGCAGAAACAAGTTCGCTGAGGAATTGCAGCCCGAGTTGCCAACCCATAGACTCATGAGCAAATAAATGGTGGTTGTTATGACAAGCTCATTCACACAGAAACAGCTGATACACCTTTCTAATCCCAGTTATCCAATAAAGATCTTTTTCCTTCTCATTGGATCATCGGTTAAGTGGTTCTAGAAGAAACATTGTGAAGGCTAAGTGAGACACATTTCAGTATTCTGTGAGTCACAAAGAACTTACTAATTCAACAATACTTACACTGCCATGGCATCAGTATGTGCTGGGACAATAAGATGGCCCTGTGCGATTCATTAGACTTTCTACTATGACCTAGTGGCCACAGTTATGAGACAGGCGTATGTTACCTGTTATTGAAGTAGACCATTTAACAAACATTATTGGAGTCTGAAGATTTTCTATTCATAGGTGCAAATGCCATGTCAGTTGGCCTCAATAAGTTATATCATAATCCACAGTCTAGAGGTTAATGTTCACTTCAAGAGTCAATCAGAGGATTTCCCTGGTGGTCCACTGGGAGCGGCTAAGACTTTGCACTCCCAATGCAGCGGGCTCAGCTTCAATGGGAACTAGATCCCCCATGCTGCAAGTGAAGATTCTGCACGCCACAACGAGGATCAAGGATCCCTCATGCGGCAACTACAACCTGGCACAGCCAAATAAAAATAAATAATTAAAAAAAAAAAAGTCAATCAAAGCCAACTCACAAACAAGTGAGACCACAAAGACAGAAACCCCACTACCTGCAGGCTGAAATCTATGCTGTGCCATGCCACGAGACTCTGTCATGTCCTCTGTATTGCAGACTACCCAGCTAGTCACAACCGACTTGAACAAGATCAGGATCTGGCCATCTTGCAACTAAACCTAGAATTGCAACCCTCATTACTGAGTCACTGCTGCTCCCCTCTCCTTTTCTAGACCCCATTCACAGTGGAAACAATTACGAGGTAAGAGAGTCCCTTTATCCTCTTCCTTTCTTTCTTTTCCTCTCTCCCTCCCACCTCGCCGTTCCTCCCCATGTCTCTCCTCTAGCTGAGATCCTTTTACACAAAAGAAGTGCACCTTTCCAACTTTCGCATGTGCTGACTTTGTTACCTCACCGTGAACAAACAGAAACTTCTATTGCACTTGTGATCTAGGGCTCTGAAACTTAATTCGGGTCTATTAGCAGGCACTTGATCAAATAGTTTAGTTTCTGCTAATAGACCTAAAGCTACCCTCAAAATGAACCCTATTAACAAAAAAAAAAGTCACACAAAAAAAGGTGAGGCTGTCCCATCTCAAAATGAGCTATGTGCAGGGCCCATAGGTCCATGAAACCCAGTAGGCATGGGGTCTAGGGTCTATGATTTTTTTACGGACCTGCAAAGATGTTTTAATTTTCGTATCTTTAAAACTCAGAAGAAAAATATGTAATATAATAATGTGATGTGTGCTCATTCAGTCCTGTTGGACTCTTTAGCGACGCCATGGACTGTAGCCCACAAGACTCCTCTGTCCATGGAGTTTTCCAGGCAAGAATACTGGAGTGGACTTCCATTTCCTCCTCCAGGGGTTCTTCCTGACAGGGATGGAACCTGCATCTCCTGCATTGGCAGGCAGATTCTTTACCACTGTGCCACCTGCTGCTGCTGCTGCTAAGTTGCTTCAGTCGTGTCCGACTCTGTGCGACCCCATAGACGGCAGCCCACCAGGCTCCCCCCATCCCTGGGATTCTCCAGGCAAAAACACTGGCGTGGGCTGCCATTTCCTTCTCCAATGCATGAAAGTGAAGTCGCTCAGTCGTGTCGAACTCTTCACGACCCCATGGACTGCAGCCTACCAGGCTCCTCCGCCCATGGGATTTTCTGGGAAGCCCCTAATACAATAAACTGCATAAAATAAAACATCAGTTCAGTTCAGTTCAATCACTTAGTTGTGTCCGACTCTTTGCGATTCCATGGACTGCAGCATGCCAGTCCTCCCTGTCCATCACCAACTCCCGGAGTTTACTCAAACTCATATCCATTGAGTCAGTGATGCCATCCAACTATATCAGCCGTCCCCTTCTCCTTCTGCCCTCAATCTTTCCCAGCATCAGGGTCTTTTCAAATGAGTCAGTTCTCTGCATCAGGTGGCCAAAGTATTGGAGTTTCAGCTTCAACATCAGTCCTTCCAATGAACACCCAGGACTGATTTCCTTTAGGATGGACTGGTTGGGTCTCCTTGCAGTCCAAGGGACTCTCAAGAGTCTTCTCCAACACCACAGTTCAAAAGCATCAATTCTTTGGTGCTCAGCTTTCTTTATAGTCCAACTCTCACATCCATACATGACTACTGGAAAAAAACATAGCTTTGACTAGACAGACCTTCGTTGACAAAATAATGTCTCTGCTTTTTAATATGCTCTCCAGTTGGTCATAATTTTTCTTCCAAGGAGCAAGCATCTTTTAATTTCATGACTGCAGTCATCATCTGCAGTGATTTTGGAGCCCCCCCAAATAAAGTCTGTCAGTGTTTCCACTGTTTTCTCATCTATTTGCCATGAAGTGATGGGACCGGATGCCATGATCCTAGTTTTCTGAATGTTGAGTTTTAAGCCAACTTTTTCACTCTCCTCTTTCACTTTCAACAAGAGGTTCTTTAGTTCTTTGCTTTCTACCATAAAGGTGGTGTCATCTGCATATCTGAATTATTGATATTTCTCCCAGCAATCTTGATTCCATCTTATTGCTTCACCCAGCCCACCATTTCACATGATGTACTCTGCATATAAGTTAAATAAGCAGGGTGATAATATACAACTTTGATGTACTCCTTTTCCTATTTGGAACCAGTCTGTTGTTCCATGTCCAGTTCTAACTATTGCTTCTCGACCTGCATACAGATTTCTCAGGAGGCAGGTCAGGTGGTCCAGTATTTCCCATCTCTTGAAGAATTTTCCAGTTTATTGTGATCCACCGAGTCAAAGGCTTTTGACATACTCAATAAAGCAGAAGTAGATGTTTTTCTGGAACTCTCTTGGTTTTTCAATGATCCTGTGGGTGTTGGCAATTTGATCTCTGGTTCCTCTGTCTTTTCTAAATCCAGCTTGAACATCTGGAAGTTCACAGTTCACGTATTGCTGAAGCCTGGCTTGGAGAATTTTGAGCATTACTTTACTAGCATGTGAGATGAGTGCAATTGTGTGGCAGTTTGAGCTTTCTTTGGCATTGCCTTTTTTTGGGATTGGAATGAAAACTGACCTTTTCCAGTCCTGTGGCCACTGCTGAGTGTTCCAAATTTGCTGTCATATGGAGTGCAGCACTTTCACGGCATCATCTTTCAGGATTTGAAATAGCTCAACTGGAATTCCATCACCTCCACTAGCTTTGTTTGTAGTGAGACTTCCTAAGGCCCTCTTGACTTCGAATTCCAGGATGTCTGGCTCTAGGTGAGTGAGCACACCATCGTGATTGTCTGGGTCGTGAAGAGCTTTTTTCTATAGTTCTTCTGTGTATTCTTGTGGACTTCCCAGGTGGGACTAGTGGTAAAGAACCTATCTGCCAATGCAGGAGATGAAAGAGATGCAGGTTTAATCCGTGGGTTGGGAAGATCCCCTGGGGGAGGAAATGGTAACCCATTCAAGTATTATTGTCTGGGGAATCCAATGGACAGAGGAACCTGCCAGGCTACAGTCCATAGGTTCAAAAAGAGTCAGATATCACTGTCGTGACTTAACAACCAGGCACAATATGTATAATATAATGCAATATATATAATCATAAATTCATCCTTTATACCAGCTTACTTATAAAATATACTTTAAAATATTTTTATGGAAGCAGGGTTTATGGGTTCACAAATGTCATAACGAGGCCCTTGCTGAGTGGGGGTGAAATATAACACCCAGTGAACTTGGCTGTGAGCCTGTTCCATGGCTGGGGCTCAGTTGGAAATGAGCTAAGAGCTTTAAACCGAGCTGGGATGTTAAGAAACGAAGGGGCCTAGGGCCTAGTTTCAGAAGAAGCTTGGGCAACCAGCCTACTGGAAAAAAAAGTAAAAAGCAAGTTAGAAGCAGCATGAACAGGAGCAGAATGAGGCTGGTGGTGGGGTATGGGGTGGGAAGCTAGAGTATTTTGTGTTTGGGATAAGAAACTGGGCCCTGAGGAACAAGGGCATACATGTGTACTAAGTCACTTCAGTCATGTCTGACTCTTTGCGACCCTATGGACTGTAGCTTGTCAGGCTCCTCTCTCCATGGGATTCTCCAGGCAAGAATACTGGAGTGGGTTGGAACGACAGCATTAGGTACCAATTACATGGGGAACTGCCTATGGATGCTGTGTTCCTGGAGGCAGGGCCCAGGTGAGACAGAAGAGTCCTGTTCTCAGGGTGTGGGGACACCAGAGCGGGGACCCCACTCTGGCTGGGCAGAGACTAAACAGGCCTGGAAAGCACTTCTGTTACTTGTGTTTAACAAAAAAAAAAGAAAAGAAACTAAACAAAACAGGAAATCATTCCTGTTCTCCTGGTGGAAAACCGGTGTGTCTTCATCTGCCACAGATAAGAATGCTATGGCCTTGACTTGGATCCATCTCATGAGTCCCATTTGATGTGAATAAAGGAAACATATTCTATCACCCCAAGGGATAAGCAATCCAACCAAAGAGTGCTTTCACGAGTTACAGAAGTATATAAATGTCTTTAAACTATCCCTATGGAATGAGGTTTGTGACGTTGTACAGGAGACAGGGATCAAGACCATTCCCATAGAAAAGAAATGCAAAAAAGCAAAATGGCTGTCTGGGGAGGCCTTACAAATAGCTGTGAAAAGAAGAGAAGCGAAAAGCAAAGGAGAAAAGGAAAGATATAAACATCTGAATGCAGAGTTCCAAAGAATAGCAAGAAGAGATAAAAAAGCCTTCTTCAGTGATCAATGCAAAGAAATAGAGGAAGACAACAGAATGGGAAAGACTAGGGATCTCTTCAAGAAAATCAGAGATACCAAAGGAACATTTCATGCAAAGATGAGCTCGATAAATGACAGAAATGGTATGGACCTAACAGAAGCAGAAGATATTAAGAAGAGGTGGCAAGAATACACAGAAGAACTGTACATAAAAGATCTTCATGACCCAGATAATCTCGATGGTGTGATCACTCACCTAGAGCCAGACATCCTGGAATGTGAAGTCAAGTGAAAGCATCACTACGAACAAAGCTAGTGGGGATGATGGAATTCCAGTTGAGCTCTTTCAAATCCTGAAAGATGATGTTGTGAAAGTGCTGCACTCCATATGACAGCAAATTTGGAAAAGTCAGCAGTGGCCACAGGACTGGAAAAGGTCAGTTTTCATTTCAATCCCAAAGAAAGGCAATGCTAAAGAATGCTCAAACTACCGCACAATTGCACTCATCTCACATGCTAGTAAAGTAATGCTCAAAATTCTCCAACCCAGGCTTCAGCAATACGTGAACCGTGAGCTTCCTGATGTTCAAGCTGGTTTTAGAAAAGGCAGAGGAACCAGAGATCAATTTGCCAACATCTGCTGGATCATCAAAAAAGCAAGAGAGTTCCAGAAAAACATCTATTTCTGCTTTGTTGACTATGCCAAAGCCTTTGACTGTGTGGATCACAATAAACTGTGGAAAATTCTGAAAGAGATGGGAATACCAGACCACCTGATCTGCCTCCTGAGAAATTTGTATGCAGGTCAGGAAGCAACAGTTAGAACTGGACATGGAACAACAGACTGGTTCCAAATAGGAAAAGGAGTTCGTCAAGGCTGTATATTATCACCCTGTTTATTTAACTTATATGCAGAGTACATTATGAGAAATGCTGGGCTGGAAGAAACACAAGCTGGAATCAAGATTGCCGGGAGAAATATCAATAACCTCAAATATGCAGATGACACCACCCTTATGGCAGAAAGTGAAGAGGAACTCAAAAGCCTCTTGCTGAAAGTGAAAGAGGAGAGTGAAAAAGTTGGCTTAAAGCTCAACATTCAGAAAACAAAGATCATGGCATCCGGTCCCACCACTTGATGGGAAATAGATGGGGAAACAGTGGAAACAGTGTCAGACTTTATTTTGGGGGGCTCCAAAATCACTGCAGATGGTGACTGCAGCCATGAAATGAAAAGACGCTTACTCCTTGGAAGGAAAGTGATGACCAACCTAGATAGCATATTCAAAAGCAGAGACATTACTTTGCCAACAAAGGTCCGTCTAGTCAAGGCTATGGTTTTTCCTGTGGTCATGTATGGATGTGAGAGTTGGACTGTGAAGAAGGCTGAGCACCGAAGAATTGATGCTTTTGAACTGTGGTGTTGGAGAAGACTCTTGAGAGTCCCTTGGACTGCAAGGAGATCCAACCAGTCCATTCTGAAGGAGATCAGCCCTGGGATTTCTTTGGAAGGACTGATGCTAAAGCTGAAACTCCAGTACTTTGGCCACCTCATGTGAAGAGTTAACTCATTGGAAAACACTCTGCTGCTGGGAGGGATTGGGGGCAGGAGGAGAAGGGGACGGCAGAGGATGAGATGGCTGGATGGCATCATGGACTCGATGGACATGAGTCTGAGTGAACTCCGGGAGTTGGTGATGGACAGGGAGGCCTGGCGTGCTGCGATTCATGGGGTTGCAAAGAGTCGGACACGACTAAGCGACTGATCTGATCTGATCTGATCTGATTCTTGTAGCAAGCTTTCAAAATTAACGATGCCTGAGAGGAGTAGTACTTATCTATAAATCCTCCCTGAAGGCAATTAAAGTCATCATTCCCTTTAGTTGTTGTATGTTCATCAGTTTCAAAAGATCTTGGATGGAGAAATATATTACCGAGTCTGGATTGACTTCTTTGCAGCATGGCATAATGCATTGGTTCTTCAACTTAGGTGTATGTAAGAACCACTTGGATGGTGGTTGTTAAAACAGTAGACTCCCAAGGACCACATCCCCGCTCCCCATTTTAGTTCACTGGATGCTGTTATCTGCATTTTTAACAAAGAAATCTGAGTTGGTTTAGGTGCCAGTGATTGGTCGATGGTATTATGAGAAACATCTTCATAGTGCTGCAGGTATACTCTCTAGTGGAAAGAAGAGTGTCTCCGCCTTGGGAACACCTTGAGGACCTCCCTAGGGAACTTTTTACAATGCCACTGTTTTACCCTCAGGCTTAGCAGTTCAACTCCCATGTAAATACCCACCGAAAATGTGAACATATAATCACCAGTACATACATACAAGACTGTTAATATCATCATTAGTTCATAATATCCCCAAACTGGAAAGATCCTAATGTTTATCAATAGTTGAACAAAATGTCATAGAGTGGAATACTACACCACAATAGGAATAAACAGACCACAGCTTCATTCAGCAACACAGATGAACTTTACAAGCATACTTTTCAGTGAAAGGGACGAGGCACAAAAGAATATGCAATGTATGAAAAAAATAAAGTCGCTCAGGTGTGTCTGACTCTTTGTGACCCCATGGGCTTTTAGCGTGCAATGTATGCATGCTTGCTAAGTTGCTTCAGTCGTGTCCGACTCTTTGTGACCCCATGGAGTGTAGTCCACCAGGCTCCTCTGTCCGTGGGATTCTCCAGGCAAGAATACTGGAGTGGGTAGCCATTCTCTTATCCAGGGGATCTTCCTAACCCAGGGACGAAACACGGGTCTCCTGTATCACAGGTGGCTTCTTTACCATCTGAGCCACCAGGGAAGCCCACACAATTAGTTCAGAACCAGGCACAACTGCTCCGTGGTGTCAGAAGTCAGGAGAAAGGTCATCCTTGAGGATCTGGACAGTGACTGCAAGAAGGTGTGAGGGAGTTTCTGTGTCTGTAGCGTTGTTTCTTGTTCTGGTGTGTTTACATGGGTGTGTTCACTGTGTGAAACTCACCAGCCTCTGCTCAGGTTCAGAGCACTTGTCTTGAGGGGCATGTTAAACTGCGACCAAATAACTGTGTGCTAAGTCGCTTCAGTCATGTCCAACTCTGGACGACCCTATGGACCTGAGCCCACCAGGCTCCCCTGTCCATGAGATTCTCCAGGTGAGAATACTGGAGTGGGTCGTCATTTCCTCCTCCAGGGGATCTTCCTGACCCCAGTGATCGAACCCCATTTTCTTACATCTCCTGCATTGGCAGGCAGGTTCTTTCCCACTAGCCCCACCTGGGAAGCCCCATACTTAAGACTAAAAATTAAGTTCAATTGGTGTCTGGGTTCTCCTGGAGCTGAGCTAAATCTGAACTTGAGTGAGTGTGGGTGTGTATAGGTGGGTGGTCCTGAGTGTCAGTGGTTATAAGTTCCCCAGGTGATGCTAGTGTACAGGCAAGGTTAAGAACCACTGTTCAAGGAAAAGCCTAATCTGGGTCTATGTGTGACCTTTAAGGTGACCAATATTCCTGCAGATAAATTGACCTGAATAGTTTACCTAATCTCCTTGAAGCTCTTTCTCTACCATAGGAGGATGATAATGATGTCCACTCAGTAAAGTTAGCTGGGATGAGAAATGGGAAAATAGCCCACAAGTGCTTGGCCTCGTGGCAACAGCATCCTTCCTTTCCCTCTCTCCTTTTCCAGGGTGTTTCCTCTTCTACCTGATCTCTCCCTTGCCTGACAGACTGTCTTAGGGAATCCTATACTCCTGAGCTGTCCTTCTCCTTGAGAAGGAAGGGTCTCTTTACCTGGATAAAGATGGAGATTGTAAGCAGAATGCACAGCGCAGAGCACTGTGTGGAGACTATGGACTAAATGCTCATAACACAACACTGTTTGTATTAACTCCAAACGCAGGCAGATTTCACATCAGTATCATGAAAGCAATTCACCAAAATGTTAGCATATGGCCTCAGCATGAGGAACAGAAAGAAAACAGGGTGAACACAGGGCTTCCCAGGTGGCTCAGATGGTAAAGTATCTGCCTGCAATGTGGGAGACCTGGGTTCGATCCCTGGGCCAGGAAGATCCCCTGAAGAAGTGAATAGCAACCCACTCCAGTATTCTTGCCTGGGGAATCCCATGGACAGAGGAGCCTGGTGGGCTACAGTCCCTGGGGTTGCAAAGAGTCAGATACAATTAAGCGACTAACACTTGACATTTTATCAATACTCAAACATTGGGTGAAGCAATGATGTTCATATGCCATGGATGGAGTCAGTTCATGCGTCTGACCACTCCCCAAGTACATGAATGAAAAACATAGACATTGATATCTAGAAACATGTATTTTTATGGAAACAAAGACAAAACCCCATCTGACTTCCTTCTACACTCCAGGGACCCCTGAACCTGAGGACCCTTTCTCGTGATAACATGGTTTTATGGGTAGCAGAAATGAAACTTGAGAGCTTTTGCCTATTTTGGCAATCTTGCCTCAAAATATGTTTTCTTTTATGCTCTAGATGACTCATATTTCCTTAATTTACATAGCTGAATACATGCTTGATCAGTCTGGACGTCTGGGTTTGCTGGTCATGGATCACTGTGACTCATCAATCCACACAAACTATGAGAAAATAAATGTTTGTTGTTTTAAACTGTTATTTTGGGAATAACTTATCATGCCGCAGTAGGTAACCACTGCACCAGAGAACGGCCTTCTCATGCTCATGGATGCACCCTGTTGGCCATTGTCTGCCATGTGCTGGCACCACCACCCCTTCCAATGAGTGTGTAAGACCTACAGATACTGGCATCATATGTCAGCCACCTCCACTGGTTGTCAGTGTCCCCAAGAATCCCCACTGCCATCCCCTACCAGATGCTACAGCCTCTCTCCTGCTCTGGTGTTTGCTTATGTTTAGTTGCTAAGTCATATTCGACTCTTTTGCGACCCCGTGGACTGTAGCCTGCCAGGCTCCTCTGTCACACTGGCTTTGGCTTTAGAGCCCAATAACCAGTATTCATATCCTAGCTCTACCATTTACCTTGAACAAACTACTGAACATCTCAATGTGTCAGTTCCTCTGTTATGAAATGGATAGTAATAGTATCTACCTCATGAGGCTACTTGAAGAATAAATGAGAAAATGTGTTAACACATGCACTATTGTGTATTGCACATGGCTACTAGTAGTAATAATAATAATAGTAAATCAGAATCAGAATTACCTCTTTTCTCATCTGACAGTGAAGGTTTTTTGTTTGTTTTAAGCTGAGTAAGACTTGTGGCTGGATCATTCTTCCTGTGAGATAAATTCTGAACCAGATATTCCTCAGTTCATCATGGGACTAAAGCTTGCTTTTATTTGTAAGTGAGACTGAAATTAATTTTTGATGGCATGAATGAAAAAATGGGCTGCAAGCAACTGCTTCTGGCTGATGATATCCACTTCTGAAAATGTTCTGTGTTACACTTTCAGCTTACACGGCCTTTCTTTTTTGCCAGTCTTTACTTTTAGTTTCTTGTATTTCAGGATTAAAATCCACTAATTTAGGATTCCTTCTCTGTAGGTATCAGCAGGGTTTAGAAGAGACTTGCAAAATCCAGCAGTGTGGGAAAAGTACCTGGTGTGAATCACCATCTATACAATGACTTTCCCTGAAATGGGATTTGTATATCTGGTCCTTAGGTGTGATCATCCATCCTTTTGTATAGTTATCTGAGATGTCCTTATTCCCATTGAATCCTTAGTTATACAGCCCACTCTACAACCTCCATCCAGCTCTCCTGAATATCATATGCATGACGAACTTGTGTTCATCACAACTTTCACAGTCTCTGACTTGAGACGTTCAGGGGCTCACTGATTCCTTCTGAAACCTTACCCTGAATTGTACACACTCAAGGATCATAAGGTAGAAGCAAGACAATTAACAGAGACCTCCCCCTAAGCTTGTCTCGCAGAGCACCAGGGAAACGAGGTACGGAAACACTTACTAACTAACAGCACTTTCCACTGGCACATTGAGGGACTAAAATGCTCGATCGTGAACTTTGTACATCGTTCGCCAAAAATCTACCATGTATAACATGTGGAACTATCCTGATACTGCACATGCCACCTGTGAAGAGACGTGAAGGACAGTCATCCCGTGCACAAAATTCCTGAAACTTCTCCTTCATTTCCACCAAATATTTCAGAGCCGCCTCCCCATCTTGCTCCCTACTTCCACAATAAATACCCAACACAAAAGCCCATCGGGGAGACAGATCTGAGCTTTGCTTCCTGTCTCCTTGCTTGGCTGCCCTGCAGTAAAGCCTTTCTCCTTCTGCAAAAGACCTTTGCCTCTTTTGGTCTTGTGCAGGGCAATGGTTTCACTTGTTTGGTTTCACTTCCTTTCAGCCAGCTTTGCCAGTGGACGTGAGTAATCAGGCTGCTCTCCCAGCCCCTGGGGCTCATGGGACACTCTGAGACTACATTTAGCCACTCATCCGGACACCTCCTGTGGTCATGAAGACCCTACAGTTTTGGGAACCAAGAGATCCCATCCTAGACTTGATGCCTTCTCCACAGCCTCACCCTGGGAAATGAGGCACAGTTCTCCTCCACTTTGGGGCATCCAAACTCAACTGGGTATCCATAGATATGCTCCAAAATATTAACAATAATCATTTCTAAATGTGGGACTATGTGTGGGTTTTATTTTCTTAATCTATCCTGTGTTCTCTACTGATTTTTCTTTTTATATTTTATAAAGAATATAATATTAAAAAAAAACGAAAGTTGCAAATAATTACTGAAACATCACAAACGGTGGAGTGTGTTATTGTATAAATGGTGTTGCAAAAATACCCGTTAATTTTGGGACTTTCCTGGCGGTCCAGTGGTTAAGAACCTGCCTGCCTGTGCAGGGGGACACAAATTCGATCCCGGGTCCAGGAAGATCCCGCATGCGGCAGAACAACTAAGCCCTTGACCCACAACTACTGAAGCCCGAGTGCTCTAGAGTCCATGTGCCACAGCTACTGAAGCCTGAGTGCCTAGAGCTCATGCTCCCCAGCAAGAGGAGTCCCTGCTCACCGCAACTAGACTAAGCCTACCCACAGCAATGAAGACCCAGCATAGTCAAAAATTAATTAATTAATTTAAAAAATCACTATTAAAAAAATTCGATTTTGAACCACATTTCACATGATAAACAAAAACAGATTTCCTTTGACTACATACTCCCCTTTCTGGAGAAAAGCACAGAGACCTCAGATTAGTTGGAACCAGAAGGCTGGGGATGCTGACTTCTGATTACCTCACCACCAACCAATCAGAAGACTGTCCATGAGCTGAGCCCACACACCCCATAACCCTCTCCTAAGCATGTGGTCTCTTCCTCTTTTCCCTCTGTTATCTCAGAGCAAAACCTGGGGAGTCATGAGTTGGTTTTTTGGGACATGAGTCCACCTTCTCCCCAGAACTGTGGGCTTCTGCAATAAAGCTATCTTTCCTTTCCACCAAACCAATACTACTCAGTATTGGTTACTTAAGTGACTAGCAGTTAAACCTGAGTTCGGTAACATATGCAATGTATTAACTATATATTTTGAATGTGTATACACACACGTGAACACACATTTACACATATACAAAAGTCTGGAGGAAACAGTACTTACTCTTGTAATGGTATCATGAATGGTGAGAATATAGGTGATTAATATTTCCTTATTTATAACCTATATTTTTCAGTTTTACTATAGTGAGTATAAATCATTTTTTCTTGATAAGAAATTACTTTAACAATTTCACTAACCCAAATTAATTTCTTGATCAGTTTTCTATATAGCACACTTACATTATTTCCAATTTTTTCACGTGAATAAAAATATTGAAATTAAAAGAAAAAGAGGAATCTCACATGAACATTGTCTTAAGGGAAAAGAAGCCTAAAAGTTTAGGGCTTCTTAGGACTTGAGTACATAGCATTTTTTTTCCAATCACAAAGTTTGTTTTTTAAGAAAGTGACAAGAATCACTAATATATGATGAATATTAGCATACAAGGATCCTGTCCAGGTGGTTAACAGACAAACATATTCTTATACTTCGATAGTTTCCATGCTCTGAGGGGAAAAAAAAATTTTACAACAGTTGAGTAATAAGATAGGAACAATTAAAATAGATGCACATTTTAATTTTCCATGTGCATTATTTTAATTTGTTGATAAAATTTCACTCTTATAAAATAATTCATGCATTTTTTTTATCAGGGAGAACTTTCTCGAGGTAACAGTGTTTGATGTTCATTAACTTGAATCTTATGAAAGGATGAAAGGACTTTCCTGCTCGTGCCAGGGCAGGGTGCTTCCTCTGCAGCCAGCACATTTCAGTGGGGCAGAAGACCTCTAACTGGCTCCCTCGGGGCTGTTTCTGCACGCACCATGGTCTCCTTTGTGGAGCTCAGTACCAAGGCTAAGGTGCCCATCTTGGGCCTGGGCACCTGGAAAGTAAGTGTGCACATATGTGGACACCTTCTTCCCTTGAGGGCCTTTGGGCATTTCCTCCTGTCCTGAGGGAAAGCCCAGAGGCAAGGGTTTTGGGGAAGTAAATATTGGGCGCTGGAGGCAGGACTGAGTTGCTTTCTGAGGGCTGATTCAGCGGTAGTGCTCCAAGACTGACTTTTTCTAGCAGTGGTGAGAGCTTTCTTAGCAAGTATCAAGTTTTAAGCGGTTTAAGTGGAAGTGTTAGTTGCTCAGTTGTGTCTGACTCTTTGTGACCCCATGGACTGTAGCCCACCAGAAGAAAGGATAGGTTGATCAGTCGTAAATGTTTCTTTTTCTTTCATTCTTTGGCTTGGCTAGATTAGACAGAATGTGGTATTTTTAATGCCCTTCCTTCCTTCCTTCTCTCTTTTTTCTTCCTCCCTTCCTTCCCCCCTCCCTCTCTCTCTTTCCTTCTCTCTTTTCTTCGAAGAAAGAAAAACTTTCTGCCTTCGAGTGAGGGGAGACATTCCATTTTTACAAGGTTTTCTATTTCTCCTTTTCTGAAACAATAATTATATAATGTCTTTTATCTACTGACTCTTAGGTGTATGCCTGGTGCTGTACTTCAAATTTGACACTCACTATGGCACTTACCACAATCACCTCATGTATATTCGTGCAAGTGCGTGCTAAATCACTTCAGTCTTGTCCAACTCTTTGTGACCCTATGGACTATAGCCCACCAGGCTCCTCTGTCCATGGGGTTCTCCAGGCAAGAACACTGGAGTGGGTTGCCATGCCCTTCTCCAGGGGATCTTCTTGATCCAGAAATCGAACTCTCATCTCTTACATCCCCTGCATGGGCAGGCGGATTCTTTACCATTAGCATCACCTGGGAAGCAGCAATAGCTTCACGAGGCAGATTCTCTCGTCATTATTCCCATTTTGCAGACAAGGTTTAGAGAAATTAAGCAATCTTCTCAGATCACACACCTAGCATGAGATAAGCCTGAATTTATGAGGTAATAACTACTTTCTCTCTGGAAATTCCTTTAGTTTATTTCAAAATCCAGTGTGTAGCCTGGTCATTAGAAAAAGTTTTCAGTCTCTTTTACGTACCTTGACTTCCCTGGTGGCTCAGATGGTAAAGTGTCTGACTGCAATGCGGGAGACCTGGGTTTGATCCCTGGGTTGGGAAGATCCCCTGGAGAAGGAAATGGCAACCCACTCAAGTACTCTTGCCTGGAAAATCCCATGGATGGAGGAGCCTGGTAAGCTACAGTCCATAGGGTTGCAGAGAGTCGGACATGATTGAGTGACTTCACTTCACTTCACTTCTGTATACCCGGAGACATTTCTGGGCTGGAGCATAAACCTGAATCAGAAGGGAATAGGCTTGAGCTAGGATGGGACATGATGCTCTAATCATAAAGTTAATTCACTTTTCTTCCTTCTCTTTTGAAAAGTTTTCCAAAGCATGCTTTCTTCCCAGGTATCCCCTAGAAAAAGGGATCTCAGGGAAATCTTGGTTTGGAGAAGTTGGCTGAGTAAGACAGTCTGTTGAAGGTGGTCTGGGGAGATGGTTTTTTCTTTTTCCTTCCAGTCTGGCCTAGGAGAAGTCAGAGAGGCTGTGAAGGGGGCCATTGACATAGGATATCGCCACTTGGACTGTGCTTATGCCTACGAGAATGAGCATGAGGTGGGGGAAGCCATCCAAGAGAAGATCCAAGAGAAGGCTGTGAAGCGGGAAGAACTCTTCATAGTGAGCAAGGTACCCAGGGCTCACCTGGTGGGAAGACTGCACTTCAAAGCAGGCAGAAGTGTTGGATCTAGTCAGCACCCAGAATTCTGTCTTTCCGTACTGTTCGAGGGGTTCTGGAGGCAAGAATACTGAAGTGGTTTGCCATTCCCTGCTCTAGTGGATCACATTTACTATCTAGAGTCTCAGTGACCCTAGCACAAATATATATAATTCATCTCACTATATGGCGCATCCCTGTTGGCTCAGAACTCTCCACTATGACCCATCCATCTTGGGTGGCCTTGCACAGCATGGCTTTGTTACACAAGGCTGTGATCCATGTGATCACTTTGGTTAGCTTTCTGTGATTGTGGTTTTCATTCTGGAGGCTTTGGGATTATAGTTTTTGCTTCTGGATGAGGTTAAGAGGCAAGCTTCATTATGGGAGGGACTGGCTGTGGGGAAATCTGGGTCTTGTTCAGGTGGGCAGGGACATGCTCAGTTAATCTTTAATCCAGTTATCTGCTGTGGGTGGACTGTGCTCCCTTCCTATTAGTTGTTTGGCCTGGGGCAACTCAGTCCTGGAGTTTACATGCTCTATGGTAGGGCTACTCAGCTCAGTTTAGCTTAGTTGTGTCCAACTCTTTGCGACCCCAGGGACTACAGCACGCTAGGCTTCCCTGTCCTTCACCAACTCCCAGAGCTTGCTCAGACTTCTGTCTATTGAGTCAGTGATGCCATCCAACCATCTCATCCTCTGTCATCCCCTTCTCCTCCCTCCTTCAATCTTTCCTAGCATCAGGGTTTTTTCCAAGGAGTCAGTTCTTCGCATCAGGTGGCCAAAGTTTCAGCTTCAGTATCAGTCCTTCCAATGAATATTCAGGACTGATATCCTTTAGGAGGGACTGGCTGGATCTCCTTGCAGTCCAAGAGACTCTCAAGAGCCTTCTCCAACACCACAGTTCAAAAGCATCAATTCTTCGGTGCTCAGCTTTCTTCATAGTCCAACTCTCACATCCATACATGACCACTGGAAAAACCACAGCTTTGACTAGACGAACCTTTGTAGGTAGGGCTACTGGAGACCTTCAAAAAGGAGGAGATACCAAGGGAACATTTCAAGCAAAGATGGGCACAATAAAGAACAGAAATGGCAAGGAACTAACAGAAGCAGGAGCAATTAAGAAGAAATGGCAAGAATACACAGAACTATACAAAAATGATCTTAATGACCCAGATAACCATGATGGTGTGATCACTCACCTAGAGCCAGGCAGGCATCCTGGAATGCAAAGTCAAGCGGACCTTATGAAGAATTACTACAAACAAGCTAGTGGGGGTGATGGAATTGCAGCTTAGCTATTTCAAATCCTAGAAGATGATACTGTTAAAGTGCTGCACTCAATATGCCAGCAAATTTGGAAAAGTCAGCAGTGGCCACAAAACTGGCAAAGGTCAGTTTTCATTCCAATCCCAAAGAAAGGCAATGCCAAAGATTGCTCAAGCTACTATATAATTGTGCTCATTTCACATGCTAGCAGGACAATGCTCAAAATCCTTCAAGCTAGTCTTCAACAGTATGTGACCTGAGAACTTCTAGATGTGCAAGCTAGATTTAGAAAAGGCAGAGGAACCAGAGACCAAATTGCCAACAACTGTTGGGTCATAGAAAAAGCAAGGGGATTCCAAATATATATATATACTTCTGCTTTATTGACTACACTGAAGCCTTTGACTGTGTGGACCACAACAAACAGTGGAAAATTATTAAAGAGATGGGAATGCCAGACCACCTTACCTGCCTCCTGAGAAAACTGTATGCAGGTCAAGAAGCAACAGTTAAAACCAGACATGGAACAAAGGACTGTTTCAAAATTGGGAGAGGAGTATGATAAGGTTGTATATTGTCACCCTGCTTGTTTAACTTATATGCAGAGTACATCATGTGAAATGCCAGACTGGATGAATCACAAGCTGGAATCAAAATTGCCAAGAGAAATACCAACAGCCTCAGATATGTAGATGATACAGCCCTAATGGCAGAAAGAGAAGAGAAACTAAAAAGCCTCTTGATGAAAGTGAAAGAGGAGAGTGAAAAAGCTTGCTTAAAACTCAACATTCAAAAAACAAAGATCATGGCATCTAGTCCCATCACTTCATGACAAGTAGATGAAGAAAAAATGGAAACAGTGGCAGACTTTATTTTCTTGAGCTCCAAAATCACTATGGACAGTGACTGCAGCCATGAAATTAAAAGACACTTGCTCTTTGGAAGGAAAGCTATGACAACCCTAGGCGGAATATTAAAAAGCAGAGATATCACTTTGCCAACAAAGGTTCATATAATCAAAGCCATGGTTTTTTCAGTAGTCATGTACGGATGTGACAGTTGGACTATAAAGAAGGTTGAGGACTGAAGAATTGATGCTTTAAATTGTGGTGCTGGAGAAGACTTTTTAGTGTCCCTTGGACAGCAAGGAGATTGAACTATTCAATGCTAAAGGAATTCAACCCTGAATATTCGTTGGAAGGACTGAGGCTGAAGCTGAAGCTCCAGTACTTTGGCCATGATGCAAAGATCTGACCCATTGGAAAAGACCCTAATGCTGGGAAAGATTGAGGGCAGGAGGAGAAAGGGTTACAGAGGATGAGATGGTTGAATGGCATCCCTGACTCAATGGAGCAAACTCAGGGAGACAGTGAAGGACAGGGAAGCCTGGCATTCTGGGTCCATGGGGTCACAAAGAGTTGGACATGACCGAGTGACTGAACAACAAGAACAATTCAGGTCATTTCCCCCAGCTGTCTTCATCACTGCCTTTATAACATCCCTGGACGCAAACATCCACATTATCATCCAGTGTCGTGCACTGATGCTGATGCTACCCACCCTTCTCGAGTGGGTTCCCCCCAGAGGAGTAGTCTCCATTGAGCCAGGGTGGTGTCTTTAGCATCTCTGTTCCCTATTGGTGGGCTCCATCTTCCCCCTGGCAGCCAAGAGCTAAGGCTACAATTGGATCCTGAAGCTCCACCTTTCAGCACTGTGGTCTCAGTGGTTGTAGGCCAGAGGTTCTCAGCTGGCAGGTACTGTGGAAAATGGTGGGACATACTTATTGTCATATATGAATTTCGCTTCAGTTCAGGCTAGTAAAAGGCAAGTTACAGAATGTTATAAAAAGAGGGAGGGGTGGGGTGAGAGAGGGTTGAGAATCACTGAATATGCATTATACCCAATTTACTAAAAGGGACTAGTTACAGGTACTTGGAAAGTGCATGTATCTAGTGGGACAAATAGACCCCACTGGTTGTGTCTGGATAAATTCCTTGTAGAGTTATTATTGGTGGCCCATGGGCTCAGAGACATAGGAGAGCAGTAGAGGACCACCTGTTCCCAAAGGCTTAGGAACTTAAATCCTGGCCACAATCCACGACTTCAGAAACCCTACTGCTGAGGAAGAGAATAGCGCCTGTAAACAAACACTGAGTCTGTGCCCAAATATGGTACCTGATGTAACAAATACATAGAATACCAGGTGAGTCAAAAAGATAACTTGCCCTTGACACTTGAGATGTCAGTGACTTCCAGAGTGACCTGGTGACCTTGCATCCCTGGATGATACATCTTAACCAGCTGTGCTGTAAATGGCCTGCCCCTGGGGTTAGCTCAAGCTGAGGGTCAAAAAGCAGGGAAAGCAGAGAAAGGTAGCCCCTTCTCTGTCCATTGCCGATTTCTCCCTGCTCTGCTCTCTGCAGTTGTGGCCCACCTTCATGGAGAAGCATCTAGTGAGGGAATCCTGTCAGAAGACCCTCAAGGATCTGAGACTGGACTATCTGGACCTCTACCTCATTCACTTTCCACAGGCTTTACAGGTTGAAGTTCCTCCCCATCCCAATCTCTGGTTCCTGGGCACGTGTTGGAAGATAGCAGCTGTGTCAGGAGTGGGGAGGGGAGGGTTGGGGGCTGGAGGCTGGGGACCAAGGGGAACTGAAGCAAGAGGCCTTGCACTTCAGGACTCCACAGGAAAGTTTTCAGGATGAGACGGTGGAGCAGAAAGACACTGGCCTGAAAAGGAGTCCAAGTCCATGGACCAGTGTGGAGGTGACCCCACATCTTGGCTTTCTCTGTTACATTTGAAAAAACCATGATTTCTAGCAGCCCAGGCAAGCTGCAACTGCCACTCTGCTTTGGTCCTGATTCCATGCCAAGGGCTCTCCTCCCAGGGCAGCTCTTACATAATGCTGTTTCAGGGTTCAATCCTCTCATTAACTGATGCACTGGGAATGCCGTTTTGGAGAAGAGCCCAAGTATGATCGTGCTGAAAGGTAGGCAGTGCTCAGTGAGGAAATAGGACTCTGCTCCTACCAGAGAGCCTGAGGGACATGAATTCCCAGCTCTCTCACCTCATGAAATTGAACTTTGTCCCCAACTGTTTGTGAGAAGTCCATGTCCCCGGGGCTAATGGTGGCTTCTGGAATGATTTTATGATAGATTTTAAAATCAGTCCAGCAATTTCTGGGAATTCCTTGAGGGTCCAATGGTCAGGACTCCATGCTTTCATGCCAAGGGCATGGGTTCAATCCCTGATTAGGAAACTAAGATCTCAGAAGCCGTGTGGCATGGCCAAAAGAAGAAGAAAAAAAAGTCCAGTAATTTCTAAAATATAAGAACTTATGTTTTATACTCTAGCAGATTGATCTAGAGATTTTATTTCAATTCAGCTTCTTGAAATTTATACTGTGGAGCTCAGAAAAAAAAAAATGGTATGCAGATGTGGGTGTTTAGGATGAGTCAGGATCCTGAAACCTCACTTGACAGAATCAAGTGTTCAGATGCACACTGCACTAAGCTTCTTGTTTTGCATTTACAGCCTGGGGAGGACCTTGTTCCCAAAGATGATAAAGGCAATACCATCATCAGTAAAGCAACATTCTTAGACACTTGGGAGGTAGGTTCCGTCTTATTCTCAGTGGGCTAGAGTGAAAACTTGCCTTCAGTCATCTACAAGGGTCTATACCAGTGTGAAGGAGCCCAGGTGCTCGATGAGGTTTTACCTCATCATGATTTTCTCCTTCCTAATCACCTTAGACTTTTGGGGTTCACCTGACACTTCTTATATTTTTGAAAACTAAGACCAAATCCTCAAAGGAGACTGGGAATACAACATGCCTGACTTCAGAGGATACCCAGTTTATTCTTAAACCAGGGTTTGAAACAGTGTTGCCCTGGGATTGCAGGTATTGATTAAAATAACTTCAGTCAGTTCAGTTCAGTTCAGTCGCTCAGTCATGTCCAACTCTTTGCGACCCCATGAATCGCAGCATGCCAGGCCTCCCTGTCCATCACCAACTCCTGGAGTTCACTCAGACTCATGTCCATCGAGTCACTGATGCCATCCAGCCATCTCATCCTCTGTCATGCCCTTCTCCTCCTGCCCCCAATCCCTCCCAGCATCAGAGTCTTTTCCAATGAGTCAACTCTTCGCATGAGGTGGCCAAAGTATTGGAGTATCAGTTTCACCATCAGTCCTTCCAATTAATACCTAGGACTGATCTCCTTTAGAACGGACTGGTTGGATCTCCTTGCAGTCCAAGGGACTCTCAAGAGTCTTCTCCAACACCACAGTTCACAAGCATCAATTCTTCGGTGCTCAGCTTTCTTCACAGTCCAACTCTCACATCCATACATGACCACAGGAAAAACAATAGCCTTGACTAGACGGACCTTTGTTGGCAAAGTAATGTCTCTGCTTTTGAATATGCTATCTAGGTTGGTCATCACTTTCCTTCCAAGGAGTAAGCATCTTTTAATTTCATGGCTGCAATCACCATCTGCAGTGATTTTGGAGCCCCCCAAAATAAAGTCTGACACTGTTTCCCCTGTTTCCCCATCTATTTGCCATGAAGTGATGGGACCATATGCCATGAGCTTAGTTTTCTGAATGTTGAGCTTTAAGCCAACTTTTTCACTCTCCTCTTCTTTCACTTTCATCAAGAGGCTTTTTAGTTCCTCTTCACTTTCTGCCATAAGGGTGGTATCATCTGCATATCTGAGGTTATTGATATTTTTCCCAGCAATCTTGATTCCAGCCTGTGCTTTTTCCAGCCCAGCGTTTCTCATGATGTACTCTGCATAGAAATTAAATAAGCAGGGTGACAATATACAGCCTTGACGTATTCCTTTTCCTATTTGGAACTAGTCTGTTGTTCCATGTCCAGTTCTAACTGTTGCTTTCTGACCTGCATATAGGTTTCTCAGGAGGCAGGTCAGGTGGTCTGGTATTCCCATCTCTTTCAGAATTTTCCACAGTTTATTGTGATCCACACAGTCAAAGGCTTTGGCATAGTCAAGAAAGCAGAAATAGATGTTTTTCTGGAACTCTCTTGCTTTTTCCATGATCCAGCGGATGTTGGCAATTTGATCTCTGGTTCCTCTGCCTTTTCTAAAACCAGCTTGAACATCTGGAAGTTTACGGTTCACGTATTGCTGAAGCCTGGCTTGGAGAATTTTGAGCATTACTTTACTAGTGTGTGAGATGAGTGCAATTGTGCGGTAGTCTGAGCATTCTTTGTCATTGCCTTTCTTTGGGATTGGAATGAAAACTGACCTTTTCCAGTCCTGTGGCCACTGCTGAGTTTTCCAAATTTAGTGCAGGTTATTTAACTCCTCCAAACCTCAGTTTCTTGTGCTTTTTAAAAGAAAGATCTTCCAATAGATACTAATAATATAAAGCTTCCTGGGTGACTCAGTGGTAAAGAATCTGCCTGCCAATGCAGGGGACATGGATTTCATCCCTGATCTAGGAAGATTCCCTGTGCCTGGGAGGAACTAAGCCGGTGCACCGCAATAATGAGACTGTACTCTAGATTGTACTCAGCAGGAACTACTGAAGCCCATGCGCCCTAGAGCCTGTGCTCTGCAAAAAAGAGCAGCCCCTGCTCACCACAACTGGAGCAAGCCCTCGTGCAGCAATGAAGACCCAGTGTGACCAAAAATAAAAATAAATTCATCAAAAAATAACAGAAAGACATTTAAAAGTTAGCAATAATAAAAGAGCAGTGATTATGTGATTAAAAGCCATTCTAAATAATAAGCCATTGGCAATATCTCATGAGCAAGAGCGTATACACACACACACACACACACACACACACACAGTTGCTTCGGTTGTGTCTGACTCTTTTCGACCCTATGGTCTGCAGCCCACCAGGCTCCTCTGTCCATGAGATTCTCCAGGCAAGGATACTGAAGTGGGTTGCCATGCCCTCCTCCAGGGATATATGTGTGTGTGTGTATGTGTGTGTATATATATATATATATACACACACGTAAATCAAGTTCTCTTGGGAAAATCTTATGAAGGCTTCATTCTGTCAAACATTCTGCTATCTTGAGCATATAATTAAGTATAAACACATAGTAAATGTGACAGAACATCACTGCTGTACAAGCCAAAAGCTGGTTGAGCCCACATACATGAAGGTGGGTTCAAACTTCAAGTTTAAAAATGCTGTTTTTCTTAGATTTACATATTCTGTTTAACCTAACGACCACACAAGTCTTTATCCAACTACATAATCTTAAACACTTGTTTGATATACTCAATAAAACAAATTTATGAAGCCTGAATTTTCAAGAAAATATACTACTTTCTTTCTGCTAGTGCCAAAAGAGTACCCATAAAGAGAAAGGTGAATTCTGGTACTTAGCTAGTTTTTTAAAAAGTCAACATGTTTATTTTCCTAACACAAACAACCTCCTGTGAGAGAAATATTTCAGGAGGAAGATTTAATGAACCATCTAATGGTGGGAAATCAATCCTGAATATTCATTGGAAGGACTGATGCTGAAGCTGATGCTTCAATACTTTGGCCACCTATTGCAAAGAACTGACTCATTAGAAAAGACCCTGATGCTGGGAAAGATTGAAGGCAGGAGGAGAAGGGGACAACAGAGGATGAGATGGTTGGATGGCATCACCAACTTGATGTACATGAGTTTGAGCAAGCTCGGGAGTTGGTTATGGACAGGGAAGCCTGGTGTGCTACAGTCCATCGGGTTGCAAAGAGTTGGACATGACTGAGCGACTGAACTGAATTGAATGTTTTATGTGCATGGACTCAATTCAGTGAATGTTTTATTCCTGAGAATGGAAGTTATGATAAGACCTACCACAGAGCCTACGATTTTAATAGACTAAGCTTTTGCATTAAATTTGACAAGAGGGCTCTGTCATATACATTACCTTGGTAAAACAAGACCTCTGAAATATCTTAGGGATTATTCTTTGTGAGATATGGAGTCTGAGACACCTCTAGTGTTGTTTCCACAAAAGTTTTGACCTTATTCTTATTTTCTATTTCTTTTTTTTTTAAGTTATGAAATTATGAGAACACATTTACATGAGACTTGGAAAACACAAGACAAAGTTACATATAGTTCCACTAAATGTTATGATGTTTTTAAGTAGATAAATTGAGATTTTTAGTTGGAGTTTCAATATCAAACTCTCAAAAATTAATGGAATGAATAGACAGAAAAGTAGAAGGAAGTAGTAGACCTGAAAAGTACCATGAACCAATTCAACATAATTAAGATTTACAGAATTTTCACACAACAATACGATACGAATTCAAGTTCTCATAGACTATCAACTGGGAGACACTGGAACACATCCAGGGATATGAAACAAGTTGCAAAAGTTTTATGGTCTAAATGTATTGAAATCATACAGAGTCTGTTCTCTTCATCACTGTGGATTTATGTTAGAAATCAAGATATGTGAATATAACCCACATATTTTCAAGTGCAGTGTGACATTTACCAGGAGAGAGCTCTTTGACTTATCCATTGAAAGCCTCAATAAGGTTAGAAGACAGAAAGAACACAGAGGGCGAGTGCAGGGAAGAAAGCATTTAAACGAGAAAGTAGTACCAAAGGTACTTTTAAAACTCCATGTATTTGGAAATTAAATGTCCACTTTTAAATGATGTTGCCCTCATTCTTAACAAATACTTAATATATTGTTTTCATTGTGACAACTATATCATTGTTCTCTGCAAAAAGTACCCTGATTTTCACATTGCTGTATCCTTAGAATGGATTTGAGAATGATTACTAAATGAAAGATTTTGATGATCAGGTTCAAAGCATCTAGGAAGAAAAGGCAGGACTGAAGCAATCAACGTTTATGTGGACCCATAACCAGTTCAACAGAAACCTTCTTGAACACCCTGAAGCAGATGGGAGAAAAAGAGTAGAACAACATCAAGATGTATCATGCACCCACCTGTACCTGCCCCACGGTACACAGAAACAGTTACACTGCTTCATGGCCCAACTCAGGCGGCTTGGGGACTTTGCAATCTCATCAGTTCTAAATTTTATTTGTCCAATTTAAAGACTACATCAGCTACCCTAGTGGTTCTCTCTATGCATTAAAATCACCTGGGGAGTTTTAACGATCCCAGTGCTGAGGCCACATGTTACACAAATTTGGTAAGAAACTCTAAGGGTAGAATCTGGGCATCAGTGTATATATATATATATATATATATATATATATACACATGTATTTTTAACTATTTATTTTTGGCTGCCCTGGGTCTTCATAGTTGCCCTTGGGCTTCCCCTAGTTATGGAGAGCATGGGCTACTCTCTAGTTGCAGTGCACCAGCTTCTCGCTGCTTCTCTCCTGGGACATGGGCTCCAGGTGCACGGGCTCAGTAGTTGTGGTGCACGGGCTTAGTTGCTCCACATGCAGCATGTGATATCTTCCTGGACCAGGGATCCAACCCGTGCTCCCTGCACTGGGAGGCGGATTCTCAACCATTGGACCACCAGAGAAGAGTCTAGGCATCAGTTCAGTTTAGTTCAGTCGCTCAGTCATGTCCAACTCCTTGCAACTCCATGAATCGCAGCACGCCAGGCCTCCCTGTCCATCACCAACACCCGGAGTTCACCCAGACTCACGTCCATTGAGTCAGTGATGCCATCCAGCCATCTCATCCTCTGTCATGCCCTTCTCCTCCTGCCCCCAATCCCTCCTAGCATCAGAGTCTTTTCCAATGAGTCAATTCTTCGCATGAGGCGGCCAAAGTACTGGAGTTTCAGCTTCACCATCAGTCCTTCCAAAGAAATCCCAGGGCCGATATCCTTCAGAATGGACTGGTTGGATGTCCTTGCAGTCCAAGGGACTCTCAAGAGTCTTCTCCAACACCACAGGTCAAAGGCATCAATTCTCCGGCGCTCAGCCTTCTTCACAGTCCAACTCTCACATCCATATGTGACCACAGGAAAAACCATAGCCCTGACTAGACGAACCCTTGTTGGCAAAGTAATGTCTCTGCTTTTGAATATGCTATCTAGGTTGGTCATAACTTTCCTTTCAAGGAGTAAGCGTCTTTTCATTTCATGGCTGCAATCACCATCTGCAGGGATTTCGGAGCCCCCCAAAATAAAGTGTGACACTGTTTCCACTGTTTCCCCATCTATTTCCCATCAAGTGACGGGACCGGATGCCATGATCTTCGTTTTCTGAATGTTGAACTTTAAGCCAACTTTTTCACTCTCCTCTTTCACTTTCAGCAAGAGGCTTTTGAGTTCCTCTTCACTTTCTGCCATAAGGGTGGTGTCATCTGCATATCTGAGGTTACTGATATTTCTCCCGGCAATCTTGATTCCAGCTTGTGTTTCTTCCAGCCCAGCATTTCTCATGATGTACTCTGCATATAAGTTAAATAAACAGGGTGACAATATATAGCCTTGATGTACTCCTTTTCCAATTTGGAACCAGTCTGTTGTTCCATGTCCAGTTCTAACTGTTGCTTCCTGATCTGCATATAGATTTCTCAAAAGGCAGATCAGTTGGTCTGGTATTCCCACCTCTTTCAGAATTTTCCACAGTTTATTGTGATCCACACAGTCAAAGGCTTTGGCATAGTCAAGAAAGCAGAAATAGATGTTTTTCTGGAACTCTCTTGCTTTTTCCATGATCTAGCGGATGTTGGCAAATTGATCTCTGGTTCCTCTGCCTTTTCTAAGACCAGCTTGAACATCAGGAAGTTCACGGTTCACATATTGCTGAAGCCTGGCTTGGAGAATTTTGAGCATTACTTTACTAGCGTGTGAGATGAGTGCAATTGTGCGGTAGTTTGAGCATTTTTTGTCATTGCCTTTCTTTGGGATTGGAATGAAAACTGACCTTTTCCAGTCCTGTGGCCACTGCTGACTTTTCCAAATTTGCTGGCATATTGAGTGCAGCACTTTTAAAGCATCATCTTTCAGGATTTGAAAGAACTCAACTGGAATTCCATCACCTCCACTAGGTTTGTTCGTAGTGATACTTTCTAAGGCCCACTTGACTTCACATTCCAGGATGTCTGGCTCTAGGTCAGTGATCACACCATCGTGATTATCTGGGTCATGAAGATCTTTTTTGTACAGTTCTTCTGTGTATTCTTGCCACCTCTTCTTAATATCTTCTGCTTCTGTTAGGTCCATACCATTTCTGTCCTTTATCGAGCCCATCTTTGCATTAAATGTCCCCTTGATATCTCTGATTTTCTTGAAGAGATCTCTAGTCTTTCCCTTTCTGTTGTTTTCCTCTATTTCTTTGCATTGATCACTGTAGAAGGCTTTCTTATCTCTCCTTGCTATTCTTTGGAACTCTGCATTCAGATGCTTTTATCTTTCCTTTGCTCCTTTGCTTTTCACTTCTCTTCTTTTCACAGCTATTTGTAAGGCCTCCCCAGACAGCCATTTTGCTTTTTTGCATTTCTTTTCCATGGGGATGGTCTTGATCCCTGTCTCCTGTACAATGTCACGAACCTCATTCCATAGTTCATCAGGCACTCTATCTATCCGATCTAGGCCCTTAAATCTATTTCTAACTTCCACTGTATAATCATAAGGGATTTGATTTAGGTCATACCTGTATGGTCTAGTGGTTCTCCGTCTAGGCATCAGTATGTTTTAAAGCTGTCAGGTGATTCCAAATTGCAGCCACGTTTGAGAACCACTGGCTCGACTGTCCCCCGGTCACCTCATGCTTGTCCTCGCCTCAGAGGCTTTGCTCCTACTTTCCTCTCTACTCATGGGCTGGATGGAAAATTCCTTTCCCCCCCTTCTTTCTTATTTTTTAAATGATGGACATATGATAACACATTTACAGGAGAGTTGGAAAATACAGAACAAGGTTACATATAGCTCCACCATATATTACAATTATCTTTTTAGTAGATAAATTAAGATTTTTAGTTGGAATGTCAATTACAAGCTCTCAAAAATTAATAGAATGAATAGTCAGAAAAGTAGAAGGCTATAGTAGATCTGAAAAGCACTATCAACCAATTCGATGTAATTAAGATTTATGCAATTTTCACACAACAGCAGGATACAGATTCTATTCAAGTTCCCACGGACTATAAACCAGGAGACACTGGAACATATCCAGAAACATAAAACTAGGTACAAAAATGTCATGGCCTTTTGTAATCATGCCGAGTCTGTTCTCTTATCTCTGTGGGTTTATGTTAGAAGTCAAATTCTTTTTATTAGTTCTGCTAATCCACACACATATTCCTGTCCCAGAGAGGACTAAGCCAAACTAGGGTCCCTCTGGCAGTGGCCAAAGTTTTCCCTTTCTATGACAGGCCATGGAGGAGCTGGTGGACGAGGGGCTGGTGAAAAACATTGGGATCTCCAACTTCAACCACTTTCAGATCGAGAGACTCTTGAACAAACCTGGACTGAAATACAAACCAGTGATTAACCAGGTAAATTGTTTAGTAAAGGGTAAGGGTTCTGCTCTATTATTTCTTAGATGTCTGGAGGCAAGTTCAATGATTTGCACTAAGTCTCATCTTGAAGGTCAGGCATCACATACTTTGTGGGTCATGGGAGAAGGGTCTTGGGGTCTGGTTTAGCCAGCCTAGCAGGGGCCAGGATTTGGCCTTTGCTGATAGACCTTTTTCTCTGTGTAGAACTCCCTATGAGCAGCTCAAAGAGCAGGTGGATTTTCCCAGTGATGAGAATTCTTGCTTTTACAGATTGAGTGTCACCCATATCTCACGCAGGAGAAATTGATCCAGTACTGTCAGTCCAAGGGCATCAGTGTCACGGCTTACAGCCCGCTAGGCTGTCCAAATAGATCTGGGTAAGGCATCTGATCTTTCTCTCGACATTCTTTTAAGAAAGCCATCAGAAAGAAAAATGCGTGTAAGGCAATGTGCCTGGCATACTCAAACAGTGGGGAAAATATGGGAACTTAAAGAAAAAAAAAAAAACAAAAAACGGCAACCCTTTGGGAATACTCCAGTTTAGCCACCCAGCACTGGACCAGCCTTTGCAAAAATTCCTGAGGCTTCAGAACCCATGGGTGGACCCATGGGTAAGACATGAAGCTTTCAAATCCTTTTGCCTTATCTACCGCATGAGGAAGACTGAGATCAGCCTTGGGCCCATCACTGGAGTAATATTCATCTATATATGGTAGCCATGGTGATTATGCACACCAACCATCTTTCTCTCCCTAGGGCTAAACCAGAGGACCCTTCTCTACTGGACGATCCCAAGATTAATGAGATTGCTGCAAAGCACAAAAAATCCACAGCCCAAGTATAATGTGTAGTTTCTTAACCTGCCACAAACTAGTCTTGTGTGATTCTTAATATTGTCTTCATTTAACTCCTGTATTTATTTTATTTTGGGGGCTATGCCGGGTTTCCATTGCTGCGAGAGGGATTTCTCTAGTTGGGGTGAGTGGGGGCCACTCTCTGTTGCCAGGCATGGGCTTCTCACTGCAGTGGCTTCTCTTGCTGCAGGCTTCAGTAGTTGTGGTGCATGGGCTTAGTTGCTCTGAGGCATGTGGGATCTTCCCAGATCAGGGATCGAACCAGTATTCCTGGCATGGCAAGGAGGATTCCTAACCACTGGACCATTGGGAAAGCACCCGTTTTACTCCTTGAAGGGAAAGTGAAAAAGAGAGGAAGCCCTCTAAGGCCTTTCCTTGAAAGTCTGTTTGTTTGGACCTCCAGGAAATAGCATGGTTATCACTGAAACAGGGATGGCCTCTAACAAGTTCTGTTGAGACTGGAGGACCAAGAATAAGAACATGGCTTTGCAGCCAAAACTCTTGGGTTCAGATCCCAGATCCGCTACTTATCAGCCTCACGATCCCAAACACTATCCCAGGTCACTTTATTTTTTAAAAAGGAAGAAGACAGGGTTGTTGTGAGGATTAAGGGAGAGATTGAGCAGAGGACTGAGAAGTTATCTGATAGCTATAAAGTGCTCAGTGTGTATTAGCTATTGTAACTTAATAAAGACATAGTGAATGGCAGAGATGTTTCATTTTCTGAAAAAGTAGAGGGAGTGGTCGTTGCAGATGAGTGTAAACGAGAAGTCCCCTTCTGCACAGGTTCTGATCCGGTTCCATATCCAGAGGCACGTGATTGTAATTCCCAAGTCTGTGACGCTCGCACGCATCGCTGAGAACTTTCAGGTAAGGTTCTGGCTGGTTCAGTTCAGTTCAGTGGCTCCGTCGTGTCCGACTGTTTGCAACCCCATGGACTGCAGCACACCAAGCTTCCCTGTCCTTCACCAACTCCCGAAGCTTGCTCAGACTCCTGTCCATCGAGTCAGTGATGCCATCCAACCATCTCATCCTCTGTCATTTCCTTCTTCTCCTGCCTTCAATTTTTCCCAGTATCAGGGTCTTTTCAAATGAGTCAGTTCTTCACATTAGGTGGCCAAAGTATTGGAGTTTCAGCTTCAGCATCAGTCCTTCCAGTAAATATTCAGGACTGATTTCCTTTAGGATTGACTGGTTTGATTTCCTTGCAGTCCAAGAGACTCTCAAGAGTCTTCTCCAACACCACAGTTCAAAAGCATCAGTTCTTCGGTGCTCAGCTTTGTTTATAGTCCAACTCTCACATCCATACATGACTACTGGAAAAACCATAGCTTTGACTAGATGGACCTTTGTCAGAAAAGTAGTGTCTCTGCTTTTTAATATGCTGTCTATGTTGATCATAGCTTTTCTTCCAAGGAGCAAACTGGTTTTCTCAGTGGAGGAGGGGATGGGAGAGACTCCGTCACCAGGTCTCTCATGCTGTCCCTGTGTTTTCTGTGGGCTTCCACCACCTTCTCACCACCTTGCCATCTCTCAGGCCAGGGAGCTGACCTCAGGGCTGAGATGAATGACCCATGACCAAGGGTGGGCTAGGGGAGCAGCCGGTGATGTCCTGTCAGGTCTGAGCACAGCTGTACCTCTCACCACTGACCGAGAAGGTCTTGGCTGTCCCTAAGCAGTTATGTTGTGGGCCACACACAACAGCAGACTGTCCTGCCTAAGCCTCTGCCTCCCAGCAGCAGGAGAGGTATAGATCGTACTAGAAGACCTGCCTTCCTGGAGGAACCCACGTGTCCATCGGGGGCATGCACACTGTGCAGTTCAGAGCCTGTAAGGCAAGGAGGCTTACAGGCTTTGGAACACAAAACCTCAGAAACATGGCAGTCTCTGTGTAGCACCCAATTTAGAGCCATTCGTGTCTGGTGGACATAAGGGGAGAAACTCCCTTGGCTAGTTACTGCTGTGGATGTGAGCTTGCTCCCTGCTAGTGTGGCTGGAGATCTCAAATTGCACTGGCTTGCTGATGATGTTCTGGAACTCTCACTTTTCCAGGTCTTTGACTTTAAACTGAGCGAGGAGGAGATGGCGACCCTACTCAGCCTCGACAGAAACTGGCGGTACTACACCTTTAACTCTTGAGTGGCGCCGGGCTGAGTTAATTAGGAGGATTGCCAGGAGTCTGTCTCAACTGGTAGAAGTTTAGCTAGAAGGACCGAAAGATAACTGGAACTACTTTTATTTCAAATGCCATTTTCTGGCGGTGTTGAAAATCAAAACTGGAATACCTAGACTCATTGGGAGAAAAGAGCGGGCGTGTGTGCTCAGTCACTCAGTTGCATCTGACCCTTTGCGACCCCACAGGCTGCAGCCCACCAGGCTCCTCTGCCCATGGGGATCCTCCAGGCAAGAATACTGGAGTGGGTTGCCATGCCTTCCTGCTGGGGATCTTTCCGACCTAGGGACTGAGCCCAGGTCTCCTGCATTGCAGGCAGATTCTTTACTATCTGAGGCACCGGGGTAGACATATCCTTAACTGCTGCATATTGTTGGAACTCCTGGATGTCGAAGTGGAATCTTAAGAGAGAACATGTTGTCAATAGGTAGAAGGCAGAGGCAGTCATTCACCCTTTCATCCACTAAGTATTTATTGAGCATTTACTATGTGCCAGGCACTCTCTAGTGCTTGGGATATCATCTAGACAAAGTTCCTGCCTTCACAGTCTTACATTCTAGTAAGGGAGTGCAGAAACAAACTCACAAATGAATATGTTGAGTAAGTGTGAATCCTACAACTGACAAAGAAAGTGAATTGTAGGAAGGCATTGTCTACCTTCTCTACTCCATTCCATTCCCTGTTCTATCTAACTTCTCTATTTTCTATTGAGAGAATACAGAAATAAGCTCTCTCTTTATATATATGTGTGTGTATATATATATACACACACACATATATATATCAGACTGCAATAAAGGCTATGCAGAAAAATCAAGTAGGGTAGTAAGGGAATAGGGACTGGAGAGTGGTGGGGGAGTGATCCCTTACAATAGGGGGAGTCAGAGGAAGCTTTGCTGATCGGTGACAGTTGAGCAGAAACCTGAAGGAAGTGAGGGATGAGCTGTGTGGATACCTGGGGAAGAGCATTCTAGGCAGTGAGGACAGCATGTGCAAAGGCCCTGAGGTGGAATTGTGTTTAGAGCACTTGAGTAAGATGGCGAGTGGGGCTGGAGCAGAGCAAGTGAGCAGCAGAGGGAGAAGAGGCGAGGTCAGCAGTGTCAGGGGCTCAGAGCAAGCAGAGCCAGGTAGACACTGTGAGGAAGGCCTTTGGTTTGGGCTCTGAGGGTGCTGAGAAGCCAGTTGAGGATTCTGAGCCAAGGAGTGGCATGATGGGGCTTGTGCTTTAAAAGCCCCACTCTGACTTCTGAATTGAGAGACTACAGGGAGACTGTTGTGATAACCCAGGGGAAAAGACGACAGTGGCTGGACCTGGGTAATGGTAAGTAGAGAGAACCATCTTATTCTAAATACATTGGGAAAGCAGAGCCAATCGGATCTGAGCCATTAGGATTCAAAGGAGGCTCCAGATCTTTGGTTCTGGTGTTGCCTGAATCACACACAAGATGGAATTGCCATTTGGGGGAAAGAAATCAGGAGTTTGCCTTGGGAAATGTTTACAATACCCAGTAAAGTTCTAAGTGTGTGAAAAGTGAAAGTGTTAGTCACTCAGTCGTGTCTGACTCTTTGCAACCCCATGGACTGTAGCCCGCCAGGCTCCTTTGTCCATGGAATTCTCCAGGCAAGAATACTGGAGTGAGTCGCCGTTTCCTACTCCAGGGGATCTTCTTGACCCAAGCATTGGACCCGAGTCTCTTGAGTCTCCTTCATTGGCAGGTGGATTTTTTACCACTGCGCCACCTGGGAAGCCCTTACTTTTGTTGCAGAACAACAAGCAGCAGCTACTTAGAATGAAAAGGAGTGTCAAAAGTAAAATGAGGGAGGTGGGAGGGAGGCTCAAGAGGAAGGGGATATATGTATACTTATGACTGATTCACCTTGTTGTATGGCAGAAACCAACACAACATGGTAAAGCAATCATCCTCCAATTAAAAAAAAAAAAGTAAAAACAGCAAAAAAAAAGTAAAATGAGGGACTTCCCTGGTACTTCAGTGGCTAGGACTCCATGTTCCCAATGCAGGAAGCCTGGGTTCTATCCATGGTTGGGCAACTATTAATAAATCCCACATGCCACAATTAAAGATTCCACATCCCAAAATGAAGTTTGAAGATCCTATGTGTCACAACGAAGACCAGAACAACTAAATAAAATAAAATTTTAAAAGTAAAGTAATATCTTCCTGGAGAGGAAACTGCTTTTCCACCAGAGGCATTAGAGGGGTGGGACTCAGGAATGAATCCAGATCAGATCAGATCAGATAAGTCATTCAGTCGTGTCCGACTCTTTGTGACCCCATGAATCGCAGCACGTCAGGCCTCCCTGTCCATCACCAACTCCCGGAGTTCACTGAGACTCACATCCATCGAGTCAGTGATTTCATCCAGTCATCTCATCCTCTGTTGTCCCCTTCTCCTCTTGCGCCCAATCCCTCCAGCATCAGAGTCTTTTCCAATGAGTCAGCTCTTTGCATGAGGTGGCCAAAGTACTAGAGTTTAGCATCATTCCTTCCAAAGAAATCCCAGGGCTGATCTCCTTCAGAATGGACTGGTTGGATCTCCTTGCAGTCCAAGGGACTCTCAAGAGTCTTCTCCAACAGCACAGTTCAAAAATACCAATTCTTCGGCGCTCAGCCTTTTTCACAGTCCAACTCTCACATCCATACATGACCACAGGAAAAACCATAGCCTTGACTAGACGGACCTTTGTTGGCAAAGTAATGTCTCTGCTTTTGAATATGCTATCTAGGTTGGTCATAACTTTCCTTCCAAGGAGTAAGCGTCTTTTAATTTCATGGCTGCAGTCACCATCTGCAGTGATTTTGGAGCCCCCCAAAATAAAGTGTGACACTGTTTCCACTGTTTCCCCATCTATTTTCCATGAAGTGATGGGACCGGATGCCATGATTTTAGTTTTCTGAATGTTGAGCTGTAAGCCAACTTTTTCACTCTCCTCTTTCACTTTCATCAAGAGGCTTTTGAGTTCCTCTTCACTTTCTGCCGTAAGGGTGGTGTCATCTGCATATTTGAGGTTATTGATATTTCTCCCGGCAATCTTGATTCCAGCTTGTGTTTCTTCCAGTCCAGCGTTTCTCATGATGTACTCTGCATAGAAGTTAAATAAACAGGGTGACAATATACAGCCTTGATGAACTCCTTTTCCTATTCATTCCTTTTCCTATTCCTTTTAAATAGGAAAAGGAATGAATCCACCCTGTTCAAATCCCAGCTCTAACACTTAATGTTATTAGACTTGTGACCTTGGGTAAATTTCCCAGGCTGGTTTCTTTATTTACAAAATTGGAATGATAGGATTAAATACAGCTCAGATCTCTTGAGTGTTAGCTTAGAATGTGCCAGGCACCCTAAGCCCAGTGCATGTATCATTAACTCATTCAGTGATCATAACAAGCCCAAGTTATTCTATTGTTGTTCCTTCCAGGGTTATTATTAGCTACCATTATGAAGCTTTCTCAGAGAAGGCAATGGCACCCCACTCCAGTACTCTTTCGCTTGGAAAACCCCATGGACGGAGGAGCCTGGTGGGCTGCCGTCCATGGGGTCGCTAAGAGTCGGACATGATTGAGCGACTGCACTTTCACTTTTCACTTTCATGCATCGGAGAAGGAAATGGCAACCCACTCCAGGGTTCTTGCCTGGAGAATCCCAGGGACGGGGGAAGCCTGGTGGGCTGCCATCTATGGGGTCACACAGAGTTGGACAAGACTAAAAAGACTTAGCAGCAGCAGCAGCAGCAGCAGCATGAAGCTTTCTGGTATCCTGGTCACCGTCCCCCCACCCTCCCTCCTAGCACACCCTTCAGATCTGTTTGATGGAAGGTGGAGGAAGACTTGGGTTCTTATAAAATCTTGGGGGAAGGGGAGAAGCTGAGAGGGCACAAAGCTCATAGGATCCATGAGGAAGAATGCTGTTTAACCCAGAGTTTAACATTGGCATATCCTTTACGACTGTTTTCTCTGCAGGCTGAAAAGTCTGGAGGAGTATCCCTTCTATGCAGAATATTGAAGCTGAATCTCTTAATGCACATTCTCCTTCTTCATCTTACCGAAGTGTAATTCTCTCCACCAGTGTCCTGTTGTAGCCAAGCTTGTCTGAAATCACACCGAGCCTGCCCTGCTGAAGTCCAGGGGTTAGGCAGTTGCTGTATCTGGACTGATTTGTTCAACCAAAGGAACAGAGTACAAAGGGGAGATTCGACTTAGATAAGCCACTTACACGTTTTTTTCTGCTTCTTAGATCTGATCACGGGGACTCCACTAAACTTGAGGATACGATGACTGAAAATAATAAAGAATAATAATAACCAACAGGTATTGAGAGTTTACTATGCGCCAGCACTATTTGGGTGATTTTTGTATGTGTGATTCACTGAATCCTGCCCCTTAGAGGGAGATATGCTTACATTTCTCAGAAGATGAAATGCAGGAATGGGGAGGCCAAGGCACTTCGTCAGGGCCACTCAGGTTATAAGTGGATGAGCCAGGTTTCAAAGGCTCTGGGAGATCTTCGGTTTCACTGGCAATCAAAATGTCATCTACATACTGAAGAAAGGCTCCCTCATATAACTGTAGGTCCTTTAGATCTTTGGCTAGGGCTTCCCTAAAACTGGGAGAAGCATTCTTGAATCTCTAGGGAGGCACAGTCCACCAGAACTGCTGTTTCAATTTGGTCTCTGGGTCATCTTATTCAAAAGCAAAAAATCCCTGTGATTCAGGACTTTAGGATGTGCAATAAAAGGTCTCTTTGTGACCCCATGGACTGTAGCCCACCAGGCTCCTCTTCCATGGGATTCTCCAGACAAGAATACTGGAGTGCGTAGCCACTCTCTTCTCCAGGGGATCTTTCTGACCTAGGGATGGAATCCAGGTCTCCTCCCTTGCAGGTGGATTCTACCATCTGAGCCACCAGGGAAGCTATATAGGCCCAAAACTGTAAGCCAGCAGAAATCTCCAAAGAAAGTAAGGTATAGGGGTTGGGTGCCACCAGATGAATGTCCTCAGCTACCTGATTTATTGCTCTCAGGTCCTGTATAAAGTGATATTCTTGGGTCTCTGGCTTTTGGACTGGTAAGATGGGAGTGCTGTGTGGTGACTGGCAAGGACAGATGAGGTTATATCCATGAAGGCACATATTACTGGCTGGATTCCCTCTTTGACATGTTCCCTTAAGGTCTATTGTTTTAAGTTCAGAATGTTAGACCTTGGATGGAGTTCTGCCTATGCCGGGTGTTGCTAACTTTTCTCTTTGTGGGTTCCCATCTGCCCAAACATCCCATCTTACCTTCTGCAAGATCTCTTCAGGTAATTTCAGGCACTCAGCATTTCCTACCTATAGTAATGCTGCCTGAAGCAAGTAAGATTATCCTGGCAGCACCTTCATGTCCATCCTTTCTTGGGAAAAAGTTTCTCTTGCATTTATTTTACTCAAGAGGTCTCTCGTCCCAGCAGACGTACTGGACACTCTGGCATGTACAGGAAACTGCTTCAGATAAGTCTCTCTCATCTGACATTCCTGTGGTTTCCAAAAGGGCTTTTGGAGAGGTTTAGGAGACAGTCTTACTTGGGCTTCTCTTACCTTGGATGTGGGATATCTCTTCACGGCTGCTCCAGCAAAGTGCAGCCGCTTGCTCCTTACCTTGGACATGGGGTAGCTCCTCTCGGGCGGTGCTGTGCTCCTGTGCCATTGCAGCCGCCACATCCGGTCCCATCACTTCATGGCAAATAGATGGGGAAACAGTGCAAACAATGGCTGACTTTATTTTTCTGGGCTCCAAAATCACTGCAGATGGTGACTGCAGCCATGAAAAGAAAAGACGCTTACTCTTTGGAAGGAAAGTTATGACCAACCTAGACAGCATATTCAAAAGCAGACACATTACTTTGCCAACAAAGGTCTATCTAGTCAAGGCTATGGTTTTTCCTGTGGTCATGTATGGATGTGAGAGTTGGACTGTGAAGAAGGCTGAGCGCCAAAGAATTGATGCTTTTGAACTGTGGTGTTGGAGAAGACTCTTGAGAGTCCCTTGGACTGCAAGGAGATCCAACCAGTCCATTCTAAAGGAGATCAGTCCTGGGTGTTCATTGGAAGGACTGATGTTGAAGCTGAAACTCCAGTACTTTGGCCACCTCATGCAAAGAGCTGACTCATTTGAAAAGACCCTGACGCTGGGAAAGATTGAGGGCAGGAGGAGAAGGGGACAATAGAGGATGAGATGGCTGGATGGCATCACTGACTCAATGGACATGGGTTTGGGTGGACTCCGGGAGTTGGTGATGGACAGGGAGGCCTGGTGTGCTGTGGTTCATGGGGTCACAAAGAGTCGGACACGACTGAGCAACTGAACTGAACTGAAGGAGACAGTCATTAACACTGAGGAGGTGTGGCCAGTTTAGACTTAACACAGAGAAATTAGCTCTGATATCAATCAAAATATCAACAAGCTTATTTCCCCCAGTAATTTTTACCCAGGGCTCCAGGTGGAAAATATCAGAGGAACCAGTGCTTCCTAGGGGAGCCCCCTAGGCCCTGTCATTCTTGGCCACAGTCTGGGGCATCCGTGAAAGGAGGAATGAGCCTACTGTTTCTGTATCTATGGTTTCCCTGGCACTCTGCTAGAGAGCTTGGGAGTCTGTTTTTACCTCATGAAGCTTGTAAGTTACAGAGTATGGTATCACACTTTCCATCCATATTTTTACATTCTTGCTATTATACATTCATAATCTATGAGATTGTTTTGAGCACTTTCAAAAATTAAAAATTTTTTCCTTCATGTGATTATGATTTCCTTGATTTAAAATCTTAGGTATAGAATAAAAAGATTATATTCCTATTAGCAAGTTATATGACATTTTTTGTTTCACTTGATTTTAACCAGAGGTGAATTAAAATGTGGATATGGAGAAATATTTTAAAAAGCAACTTCCTAGTTTTTTCTGATTTTATTTTTCACATTTTATCTCAAATAATAACTTTTCAGACCTTAGATTCTTCAATTTCACAATTCTAACCAATACAATGATTCCATCTTAATATTTTTTCATTGATTTTGGATTGCTGGGAATAAAGCCACACTAGGCAATGGCAACCCACTCCAGTACTCTTGCCTGGAGAATCCCACGAACAGAGGGGCCTGGTGGGCTGCAGTCCATGGGGTCTCGAAGAGTTGGACATGACTGAAGTGACTTAGCAGCAGCAGCAGCAGCAGCAGCAGCCATCAACTAGGTGGCTCAGTGGTAAAGAGTCTGCCTACCAAGGCAGGAGACTCATGTTTGATCCTTGGGTTGGGAAGATTGCCCAGAGAAGGAAATGGCAACTCACTTCAGTATTCTTGCCTGGAAAATTCCATGGAGGACTACAGTCCATGGAGTTGCAAAGAGTCAGACACGACTGAGAATGCGGCATCTAGTCCAATGTATACACTACAGGTGTGTTAACTCTGTTTACTCTATGATTATGTCATTATGTAGTGAATTTTCCTTTTCTTACGGGGAGAGAGGACAAGGAGTAATGGAAGGGGAGGATGCTGAGGCAGGATATGGAAAAGGAAGGAAGCTTGTCACAGGAAGTAGGTGAACAAGAAGTAGTCCTCATGTCCCAAGTATGTCTCTCCAGCCATATTTTTCTCATTGAGCTGGGAAGATGGGTACCAGCCAATATGGAGATCTGCAAACAAGTCCCAGGGACTCTCAGGACCAGACTGGACCCATTAGTATTTAAGCAGGGTCTGATAAGGGCTTCCCAGGTGGCTCAGTGGTAAAGAATTTGCCAGCCAATCAATGCAGGAGCTGCAGAAGATGTGGGTTCAATCCGTGGGTCAGGAAGATCCCCTGGAGAGGGGGATGGCAACCCACTCCTGTGTTCTGACACAGGAGTCTGGTGGTCTACAGTCCATGGGGTCGAGAGGAGTTGAACATAACTCAGAGACTAACACTTTCACCTCACTTTCAAAGTAAAGTCTATCTAGAAAAATATATATACAAGATTTTTTCCTAGGTGGTAACCAGTGAATTTCATTTTTTGTTATTCTCTTACATAATTTTCACATTTTCTAAAGTAAAAAATTCATGTTTATAATCAGAAATGTATTAAGTATTAAAAAAATAACAAACATCCAACTCAGTTATTTCACACACTTATTGGGAAAGTCAAATCATAGAAACACTTATACTTTACATTATTTTCATTCAATTGGCCTTTCAACTTCAGAAAACAAACACACTTAATATACTACAGGTGGAGTTTGATTGCTGTTGTCGTTCATTCACTCAGTCTTGTCCAATTCTTTGCGATGCCATGGACTGCAGCAGGCCAGGCCTCCCTGTCCCTCACCATCTCCCGGAGTTTGCCCAAGTTCATGTTCATTGCATTGGTGACACCATCCAACCATCTCACCCTCTGTTGTCCCCTTCTCCTTCTGCCCTCAATCTTTCCAACATCAGGGACTTTTCCAATCAGTCATCTGTGCACATCAGATGACCAAAATACTGGAGCTTCAGCTGAATATTCAGGGCTGATCACCCTTAAGACTGACTGGTTTGAGGTCCTTGCTGTCCAAGGGACTTTCAGGAGCCTTCTCCAGCACCACAGTCCAAAGGCATCAATGCTTTGGTGTTCTGCTTTCTTTGTGGTCCAGCTCTCACAACTGTAGTGACCACTAGGAAGACCACAGCCTTGACTATACGGACCTTTGTCAGCAGAGCAATGTCTCTGGTTTTCAACACACAGTCTGGGTTTGTCATCGCTTTCCTGCCAAGAAGCAATCATCTTCTGATTTTATGGCTGCAATCACCATCCGCATTGATTTTGGAGCCCAGGAAGAGGAAATCTGTCACTACTTCCATGTTTTCCCCTTCTATTTGCCATGCAGTAATTGGGCCATGATCTTAATTTTTTTAATATTTAGTCTTAAGCCAACTCTTTCACTCAACTCTTCACTCTCATTAAGAGGCTCTTTAATCCTCTTCACTTTCTGCTGTTAGAGTGGTATCATCTCCATGTCTGAGGTTGTTGATGTTTCTCCTGCCTATCTTGATTCCAGCTTGTAACTCATCTAGCCCAGCATTTCTCATGACGTGCCCAATGTATTGGTTAAACAGGGTGACAGAAGATAGCCCTGTCATACTCTTTTCTCGATCGTTGAATCAACCGGTTGTTCCATACAGGGTTCTAAGTGTTGCTTCTTGACCTGCATACAGGTTTCTTGGGAGACAGGTAAGATGGTCTGGTGTTCCCATCTCTCTAAGAGTTTTCCACAGTTTGTCATGATCCACACAGTCATAGTCGATGAAACAGAGAGCTGTTTTTCTGGAATTCCCTTGCTTTCTCTATAATTCAGCAAGTGTTGGCAATTTGATCTCTAGTTCCTCTTCCTTTGCTAAACCCAGCTTGGACATCTGGAAGTTCTTGGTTCTCATAATGCTGAAGCCTAGCATTCAAGATTTTAAGCATGACCTTACTAACATGGGAAATGAGTGCAACTGTCCAATGGTTAGCATTCTTTGGTACTCCCCTTCTTGGGAATTGGGATGAGGATTGACCATTTCCAGTCCTGAGGCCACTGCTGGGTCTTCCAGATTTGCTGACATAATGAATGCAAACGCTCTATAAATTTGATTACATCGTGTTTAAAATTCTATCCAGTTTGTATTTTCTCTTATGTTGTCATCAGGGTAAATGTTTTCCCAGCAACTCTGGGGAAGTTTTTCACCTTTCACCTTTCAGGGCTGGCTTTCAGCACTTTTGTTGGTTCAGAACGGTCAGGGCCCACATAGGCTGAAAGGACCAAGAAGAAGACTTTGACCATTGCTTAAAAATTACACAAGAGGGGTGGTTTGAGATTACCACTGAGTGTGCGCTCCAGGGCCTCAGTCCTGGTGGTTCTCACTGCCCGGGATGTTCTATCTACCCTCAGACAGTGCGAGCCATTGTGTGTCTCAGATTCTTTGGGTCTTTGCTTGTTTGTCATCTTCTTTGAAGGCCTTCCTTCACCACATTATTTAAAATTAATCCATCTTCTCTGGTGTTCCCTCTTTCTCTTCTCTGTTTGCTTTTTTTCCCTATGGCGTTTATTTATCTAACATATTACATATTTTATTTATTTGTTGTTTGTTTGAGGAAACATCAGACAATCCCATCATAAGAGCTGTTTGACAGAATTAGTGGTCATGTATCAAAATGGTAAAGCTGAAGCTCAAAGGGACAGAAAGAGTGTTCCTTTTGATAGTGTATTAAGAATGTAATTAATGTTTTTTAAAGCACACAGAAATGCCAAGGGTTTTGTCAAGGTCCCAGGCCACTCCTTTATATAGCAAGAAGCAGGGGTTTTAATAGTTTTCTTTTAATTTTAAAAGGAGTTAATATTTGCTGATTATTTTTACATATTTCTCCTAGAATTCAGCAAGCAGTAAATACAGAGGGCCTACATTTTGGTTTCTGTTTTTAAAAAAAAATCACCCTGGACTCTTTCTTTTTTAATTAGTTGTCTTAACAAACTTACAAACATCAGTCTCTGGACATAACCAGAAACAAGGTCAGCAGTTTCCACTTTCTGAGCAGCCCCACTGCCTTCTGTGTGTTTGTTTCTCTGCACTTGGCACTACCACGTCCAGATACAATCTTATCAATTGTTACATGGTTGGCCAAGTTCCCTGCACCATGACTTTGCATATGCATCCTCCTCATCCTGTCTTTGAATCTGGGCTTTGGCCTTTTGTTGACAAAAGACATATCACTGTCTCTTTCTCTCCCACCAAGGCAAGGGCAGTGGAGTTAGAGGGGGCAGGCTTCTGAAAATCAAAAATATCCACAAACCCCAGCTCATTTATTTCTCTTTACAACCTTTCTTTTTCCTGGTGTTAGTTATCATAATAAAGTGACACACACATCACCTAAATACATTCTGCAGAATAAATCAAACACCAAGTATTTTTGTAAGTCCAGAAACAGGTTAGTAGAATGAAGTTAGAACCTACAGCTCTTCTGAAAGTATTAATAATCGCGCAAGTGACAAAATAAAGCTCCTTCCCTTCTGCCTGCCTCTCAGAAGACATGGCTTTTCCTAGACCCACTCTTTCCACTTCCTGGCAACAATTTGAAAACCAGCTAGTCCTGAGGGCTCTTAAACTCTTGAACAAATTCCTTAATTTCTGCTTGAGAGTGCAGAGGGAAAACATTATGTCAGGAAAATACATGTCTCTACGCCTTTCTTCTCTGATTCCAGAACTTTAAATGTGCCTCTTCTTTCAGATTTGGTTGACTTATTTCTGAACCAACTGGTGATATTCAAAAGTGGAAAATACTGCTGCAATTGCTGTTTTCTAATTTTTTGTAATTTATTGCTTTTCTGCCTATAAGCTAGAAGCCAAGCACCCAGACAGGGACTTAAATATTTGCTTTCTGTGCTGTATGCCAAGTCACTTCAGTCATGTCCAACTCTTTGCCACCCTATTCACAGTAGCCCGCCAGGCTCCTCTGTCCATGGGATTCTCTAGGCAAGAATACTTGCCATGGCAAGTGGGTTGCCATGCCTTTTTCTAGGGGATATTTCCAACCCAGGGATCAAACTCAAGTCTCCCATGTCTCTTGCATGGGTAGGCAGGTTCTTTACCACGAGCGCCGCCTGGGAAGCCCACATATTTGCTTTGTGTGCACACTCAGGTTTGTCTAGCTCTTTATGACATCCTGGACTGTAGCCAGCCAAGCTTCTCTGTCCATGGGATTCTCCAGGCAAAGATACTAGAGTGGGTTGCCATTTCCTTCTCTAAGGGATCTTCCCAACCCAGGGGTCCAACTGGTATCTCCTGGGACTCCTGCATTGGCAGGCAAATTCTTTTACCACTGAACCACCTTTGCTTCATTCTAATTATCAACCTTGCAAATCTATCAACTGAAAGATAACTGCGCAACATGAGGGTTGTGAGTTAAGTTATATTCAGCGTCTTACTGAGGACTATAGCCCAGAAGACTATGGCCTCTTTATAGCTCTGAGAAACTACTTCTAAGAAGTAGGAGGGATGATAGTTCATATATGTTTTTTTTTTTTTTTTTGACTGGGGAATCCATGCAGTCAAGTACATCTTGGTAAAAGATTGCTGCTAGTGTTGCAGTGAAATAAGAAAACAATTTTCTTTCTCTCTTTTGCCTTTTGAGTCCTTCTCTACTTTAACTGTTCCTGATCTACTGTCTGCATTGATAACAAAGTTTCCTTCTTTTCAGAAGACGAATCTGTTGTGTAAACTACATCCTGCACTTACGTACCTGTCACCCTCTAACTCTGCATGAGCTGCACTCTGCATCTATTATCTTCTAACTTTATGCTAGTCAAATCCTGATGCTCGACTTTACAGCACTCTCTCTGCAACCCCCCAGCTTGTAGTTTGTTTTTCTCTCTTTTGGCATTACAGAAAGAAAGTTGCTGTGCAAGCCACAAAGCACAATGGGCTTACTACCAGACCAATTGCCAGAGCCAAATTACCAGGCTAACTGATGCCAGCCTATTGACCGTTTTGATACGATTCAAAAATAAAGAAGAATACAGGATCCTTACAACTTGGCTCTTTATTGCCAACCCCTGACTGTGAGCCCCAACTATATGATCCCCTCGATTCCCCAAGGAGGAATCTTGAGGATTCTTCTTGAGGCAGAAGGCTACTGTGTTCTCTCCTCTGCTGGCTTGAGGATTAAGGCTATCTTCCTACTTCCTTCAGACTCTGTCTCCATATTTTCTTATTCTGCTCCGGTGGGCAGAGAAAGCCAAGATTTTGGCAGCAACACTAGTCCAAACAACAGATATCTCAAGTCAGTGATTTTAGTGCTTTACTATGTACGGGAACATGCAAGACGCCGGATTCATCAAAGTTCTCCCTGAGATATACATCTAACTCTCTAAGGGGCCCGTTTGTTGCAGGCACAGGACATCCTATTATGGTCTTTGTTTCCTCCGTCTGGAGCACAGAGTGCGTCCTCCTGTTGTCGTCTTGATCTCTTCTATCTGAAGTATAGGATGCACTGTTGGTCAGCCACTGCAGTGGGTTAATCTTTGTAGAACTGGCTGGTGACCTGGTGACCCAAATGCTCTTTGCTCTTCCTCTGTTTGCAAATCTACCAGACGTTAAGCAGTCTATTCACAGCTGTACGCTCTACAAGTTCTGCTGAATAAACAGGTTTGTCTCCCTGGAGTTATGCCCTGCTTCTTTGTATGAGGTAGGCCAGAGCCAGCAGCCGAGGGAGCCCCAAGGCTAACATGCATCTGTGTGTTTTGGGCTGTGGCGGAAACGATAGGACTGATTTAAGAGAGTCACCTGGTGCCAGCCAGACTAGACCTACAGGCTATCGAGGCTGGTGGGGCTTTAGAAGCACTGAACATTTTCCAGGTCTTCAACATCACAGTCTGGCTAATGCCCAGCCTCCTCTGGTGGCCAGGAATTCACTTCTGACAACTAGTATTCAGGAAAATCTTGTGTTAAGAGAGGTCTTTCTTATGTTGAGGCGTACTATGCCTTCCTATATCTTCTGAGGGCTTCCCTGGTGGTTCAGATGGTAAAGAATCTGCCTGCAATGCAGGAGACCCAGGTTCTATCCCTGGGTCAAGAAGATCCCATGGAGAAGGGAATGGCTACCCACTCCAGTATTCTTGCCTGGAGAATTCCACGGTCAGTGGGCTACAGTCCGTGGGGTCACAAAGACTGGACATGACTAACAGTATGTATCTTCTACTTATAGGTCTCAGTTTGGTATACTGTGATCACATGCCATTCTGATCCTTTTGTAATAGGGAAAAACAAATCTGACTCCATATTGAATCTGTTTCTTTTACTTTAACCTTTGTATTCTATTGCTTTTTCTGCAAGGTAATCACAGAGGAATGTTGCCTATAGCTTATAGTATACACAATGGCTCACCTCTGGGACACCTGCCTCCCAGGCCTGAGCATTAAGCTAAAATACCATTGTTTAGCTCACGGGAAACATCCTGACCAGGCCCACTTATGAATGGCTGCAAAGAAATTAATGCAATGCCTCTGCAGTCTGGCCAGAACCAGGAAATATTTGTAAATAGTTTTTGCCTTTTTTTTTTTTTTTTTTTTACTTTACTTTCTTCACCTTCCCCTCTTTAACCTATAAAAGAAACTAGTATCCAAACCTGGGTAAGGGGCTTCCCTGGTGGTCCAGTGGTTAAGAATCCACTTGCCAATGCAGGGGACACAGGTTCGATCCCTGACCCAGGAAGATCCCACATGCTGCGTGGCAGCTAAGCCCATGAGCCACAGCTACTTAGTCAGCCACTGAGCCCCGAGCTGAGCATACTGACCTATGCCTGCTGGCCATTGGGTGGATCCTCTTTCCATAATGCTGGATGGAGAGTCTGGCAAATTCTGGATGACTCTTCCTTTTAAATATTCTTTATCTGCCTCAAATGTGCTCCATCATCATGTCTGTTCTTGCCAGTATGAAGCAGATAGGAGTCTTGGCTAAGTCAATACTTGTCAATTGAATGATTGAATAAATGAATAAAAAATCATCGAATAAGAAGAATGATGTAAATTAAAGTTGGAGAGAATAGAATATATTTTATGTTGGTTTGTGAATTTTTTAACGAATAGTTTAAAAACACTGTCTTTGAAGACGAGATTTGTAAGAGCTACCACCCCAGCAGATTAGATCATGCCATTGAAGCAATAATGGGATTGGTGTCTTTATAAGAAGAAAGGGATCCCTTTTGTGTTCTGTATGCATTCAGGGAAAGACCATGGGACTTCACTGGTAGTCAGTGGTTAAGAATCTGCCTGCCAATGTGAGGGACACAGGTTCGATCCCTGGTCTGGGAAGAGTCTACATGCTGTGGGGCAACTAAGCTCATGAGCTGCAACTACTGAGCCCGTGCTCTAGAGCCGGTGCTCTGCAACAAGAGAAGCCACCACAATGAGAAGCCTGTGGACAAAGAGAAGCCCCAAGCTCACTGCAACTAGAGGAAGCCCAAGCACAGCAATGAAGACCAAAAATAAATAAATGAAAGACCACATAAGGATGTAGGGAGGAGGTGGCGCTCTGCAAGCCAGGAAGAAAGTGCTCACCGAAAATCAAATGTGCCCACATCTTGGAATTCCCAGCCTCCAAAACTGTGAGAATAACTCTGTTGATTCAGCCACCCAGATGTGTTGTTCTGTCGGCCTGAGCTGACTAAGAGAGTAACATACCATTCAGAGGAGTAAGTTAATTCTGAGATGAGATGTAGGTGGTCTGTTTTCTTACTTTGCCTTGAAGAAGATGGGATTTCTGACATCTTTTCCATTCAACTCAGGAAATGTAACACAGAGAACTCTGTTGGTCCTGTGCTCAGTCTGCTGTGGAGAGGACCTGCACAAGAGGATGGGATGGATGGTCCCAGTTCTCCAGACAAGGGAGGATATGAGATCACCTGCTGTGGTTGAGGAGCCGAAACGCAGAACAGGATTTCCGGGAGTGGCGAAGGCTTGCAATTGCTCCTATGAGCAATGCCCCAAGCAGTTAACAAAGAATGAAAGAAGCAAACTTGAGCAGCCTTGAGGTTGCCACCGAAGTTACATATCATGGATTTAGTGTTGATTCAATGTGTAGACTTTTGTAACTTTCTGCAGGAGCACCTGGCTGTCCAAAAGGAGAGAGACAAGAGGGTTGATTCCATCTAGCAATAGGAATTGGAAAGGCAGTTAAGAACAAAGAATTCCAGAGGCTTGTTGGCATTAAGTAACTAACTCTTAACTAGAAGCAGCTTCAGAGCCATTGGGCAGGGGATGTCTCAAAGCAGGAGGAGACTACCCATGTATACAGGTATGAAATGATTACAGACAATGAACCTGGGAGAACCCTGCCGTCTCCATCATAGCTCAGGTCTGGCCACTTCGCTGGTTTACAGTTATATGAAGCTCAAGTTCTTCTTGTCCCCCGCTGACTGACCTTCGGCATGATCTATTCTTTGTTTAATTCCACTGCCCCATCAAACTTGAGGGTCCCAATATAAGTAACAGTTACCATACCCTACTTGGTGTCCAATTTGGTGGACAGTTGAGACTCTACTGCCACCTGGTGGCCATTGGTCACTTCAGATGTCCATGGGATCCAAGCTAGGAAAGAGGCCAAGTGAAAAACCAAGACAGAGCTGAATACTTGGGTATGAGCGTTCAAGAGGTCTGGAGTTCATGATGAGGGTAAGGAAAATATTAATAGGTATAAGAAATACAGAAGAATAAGAGTTTGTGGTTTAAGAGAATTTCAGAGTTTTAAATTTTGAGTATTAAATGAGGTCCTCTTCATGGATCAGAGCCTTGTTCTGGTGAAGGGGCTTGCATAACTCAGTGAAGCTATGAGCCATGCCATGAAAGACCACCCAAGATCAATGGGTCATGATGGAGAGTTCTGAACAAAACATGGTTCACTGAAGGAGGGAATGGCAAACCACTCCAGCATTCTTGCATTGAGAACTCCATGAACAGTATAAAAAGGCAAAAAGATATGACACCAGAAGAAGAGTTCCCCAGGTCGGAAGGTGTCCAATATGCTACTGGAGAATAGTGGAAGGCAATTACTAATAGCTCCAGAAAGAAAGAAGTGGCAAGTCCAAAGCAGAAAAAATGCTGAGTTGTGATTGTGTCTGGTGGTGAAAGTAAAATCTGGTGCTACAAAAAACAATACTGCATAGGAACCTGCAATGTTAGGTCCACCAGTTCAGTTCAGTTCAGTCGCTCAGTCGTGTCCGACTCTTTGCGACCCCATGAATCGCAGCACGCCAGGCTCCCTGTCCATCACCAATTCCTGGAGTTCACTCAAACTCACGTCCATCAAGTCGGTGATGCCATCTCATCCTCTGTCGTCCCCTTCTCCTCCTGCCCCTAATGTCTCCCAGCATCAGAGTCTTTTCAAATAAGTCAACTCTTCCTCTTTGCATGAGGTGGCCAAAGTACTGGAGTTTCAGCTTCAGCATCAGTCCTTCCAAAGAACACCCAGGGCTGATCTCCTTCAGAATGGACTGGTTGGATCTCCTTGCAGTTCAAGGGACTCTCAAGAGTCTTCTCCAACACCACAGTTCAAAAGCATCAATTCTTCGGTGCTCAGCTTTCTTCACAGTCCAACTCTCACATCCATACATGACCACTGGAAAAACCATAGCCTTGACTAGACGGACCTTTGTTGGCAAAGTAATGTCTCTGCTTTTGAATATGCTATCTAGGTTGGTCATAATTTTCCTTCCAAGGAGTAAACATCTTTTAATTTCATGGCTGCAGTCACCATCTGCAGTGATTTTGGAGCCCCCCAAAATAAAGTCTGACACTGTTTCCACTGTTTCCCCATCTATTTCCCATGAAGTTATGGGACCAGATGCCATGATCTTCGTTTTCTGAATGTTGAGCTTTAAGCCAACTTTTTCACTCTCCTCTTTCCATAATTCAAGGTAAACTGGACATGGTCAAGCAAGAGATGGCAGGAACATCAACATCTTAGGAATCAGTGAACCAAAGTGGATGGGAATAGGCAAATTTAATTCAGATGATCGTTATGTATACTACGGTGGGCAAGAATCCCTTAGAAGAAATGGAGTAGTCCTCATAGTCAACAGAAGAGTCTGAAATACAGTACACAAAAATGATAGAATTATTTCAGTTCATTTCCCAGGCAAAGCATTCAACATCACAGTAATTCACAGTTTTTGCCCCAAACACTAATGCTGAAGAAACTGAAGTTGAACAGCTCTATGATGACTTACAAGATGTTCTAGAACTAACACCAAAGAAAGATGTCCTTTTCATCATAGTGGACTGGAATGCAAAAGTAGGAAGTTAAGAGATACCTGGAGTAACAGGCAAGTTTGACCTTGGAGTACAAAATGAAGCAGGCACAGCAAAAGCTAACAGTTTTGTCAAGAGAACACACCTGTTCATAGCAAACACCATTTTCCAAAAACACAAGAGGAAACTCTACACATGGATATCACCAAATCAGTTCAGTTCAGTTCAGTCACTGAGTCATGTCCAACTCTTTGCGACCCCATAAACAACAGCACACCAGGCCTCCCTGTCCATCACCAACTTCTGGAGTCCACTCAAACCCATGTCCATTGTGTCAGTGATGCCATTCAACCATCTCATCCTCTGTCATTCCCTTCTCCTCCCACCTTCAATCTTTCCCAGCATCAGGGTCTTTTCAAATGAGTCAGCTCTTCACATCAGGTGGCCAAAGTATTGGAGTTTCAGCTTCAACATCAGTCCCTCCAATGAACACCCAGGACTGATCTCCTTTAGGATGGACTGGTTGGATCTCCTTGCAGTCCAAGGGACTCTCAAGAGTCTTCTGCAACACCACAGTTCAAAAGCATCAATTCTTCGGCGCTCAGCTTTCTTCACAGTCCAACTCTCACATCCATACATAACCACTGGAAAAACCATAGCCTTGATTAGACGGACCTTTGTTGGCAAAGTAATGTCTCTGCTTTTTAATATGCTGTCTAGGTTGATCATAACTTTCCTTCCAAGGAGTAAGCGTCTTTTAATTTCATGGCTGCAATCACAATTTGCAGTGATTTTGGAGCCCAGAAAAATAAAGTCAGCCACTGTTTCGACTGTTTCCCCATCTATCACCAAATGGTCAATACTAAAATCAGATTGGGAGAAGGCAATGGCACCCCACTCCAGTACTGTTGCCTGGAAAATCCCATGGATGGAGGAGCCTGGTAGGCTGCAGGCCATGGGGTCACTAAGAGTCGGACACGAATGAGCGACTTCACTTTCACTTTCCACTTACACGCATTGGAGAAGGAAATGGCAACCCACTCCAGTGTTCTTGCCTGGAGAATCCCATGGACGGAGAAGCCTGGTAGGCTGAAGTCCATGGGATCGCACAGAGTTGGACACAACTGAAGTGACTTAGCAGCAGCAGCAGCAAAATCAGATTGATTATACTCTTTGCAGTCAAAGATGGAGAAGCTCTATACAGTCAGAGAAAAAAAGACCTGAAGTTGACTGTGGCTCAGTTCATCAGCTCCTTATTGCAAAATTCAGGCTTAAATGGAAGAAAGTAGATGAAACCAATAGGCCATTCAGGTATGACCTAAATCAAATCCCTATGATTATACAGTGGAGGCGATGATTCAAGGGATTAGATCTGGTAAACAGAATGCCTGAAGAACTATGGACAGAGGTTTGTAACATTGTACAGGAGTCAGTGACCAAAATCATTCCCAAGAAAAAGAAATGCAAGAAGGCAAAGTGGTTGCTGAGGAGACTTTACAAATATCTGAGGAAAGAAGAGAAGCAAAAAGCAAAAGAAAGGGAAAGATATACCCAACTGAGTGCAGAGTTCCAGGGAATAGCAAGGAGAGGTAAGAAGGCCTTCTTAAATGAAAAACACAAAGAAATAGAAAATATTTCGTTATTGGAAATATTGGAATAGAATACTTCAACTACCATAAAATTGGATTCAATGTTAGGAAGGTTATACTCAAAATCCTTCAAGCTAGGCTTCAGCAGTACATAAACTGAGAACTTCCAGATGTACAAGCTGGATTTAGAAATGGCAAAGGAACCAGAGATCAAATTATCAATAGTTGTTGGATCATAGAGAAAACAAGGGAGTTCCAGAAAAACATCTACTTCTGCTTCATTGACTAAAGGCTAAAGCTTTTGTGTGGATCACAACAAACTGTGGAAAATTCTTAAAGAGATGAGAATACCAGACCATCTGACCTGCCTCCTGAGAAATCTGTATGCAGGTCAAGAAGCAACAGAACTGGACATGGAACAACAGATTGGTTCCAAACTGGGAAAGGAGTACATCGAGGCTGTATATTTTCACCCTATTTATTTAATTTATATGCACAGTACATCATAAAAAAATGCATTTTTTTTTTGCATTTATGTGACTGGATAATCACAATCTGGAATCAAGATTTCCAGAAGAAACATCAACAAACTCAGATATGCAGATGATACCACTCTAGTGGCAGAAAGTGAAGAGGAACTAAAAAGGCTTTTGGTGAAGGTGAAAGAGAGTGAAATAACTGGTTTAAAACTCAACATTCAAAAAATGAAGATCGTGACCTCCAGGCCTATAACTTCATGGCAAACAGAAGGGGAAAAAGTGGAAGGAGCGACAGACTATTTTCTTGGTGTTAAAATCACTGCAGATGGTGACTGCAGCCAATAAATTAAAAGACGCTTGCTCCTTGGAAGCAAAGCTATGGCAAACCTAGACAGCACATTAAAAGAGCAGAAACATCACTTTGCTGACAAAGGTCCATCTAGTCAAAGCTACAGTTTTTCCAGGAGTCTTGTACGGATGTGAGAATTGGACCATAAAGAAGACTGAGCGCTGAAGAACTGATGCTTTCGAATTGTGGTGCTGGGGAAGACTCTTGAGAGTCCCTTGAACTGTAAGGAGATCAATCTAGTCAATCCTAAAGGAAATTAACCCTGACTCTTTATTGGAAGGACTGATGCTGAAGCTGAAGCTTCAATACTTGGGCCACCTGATGTGAACAGCTGAATCATTGAAAATACACTGATGCTAGAAAAGATTGAGGGTAAAAGGAAAAGAGGGTGTCAGCTGATGAAACGGTTAGATAGCATCACCAGCTCAATGGACATGAGTTTAAGCAAACTCCAGAGATAAGGAAGAACAGGGAAGCCTGGGGTGCTGCAGTCCAGGGGGTCAAAAAGAGTTGGACCCCACTTAGCAACTGAAGAGCAACAACAATTAAGTGAGGATCAATACAAAGGAGTGGCCGTAGTTGTGTATGGCTAAAAATGTTCTGAAGAAAGACAATAAAATTGAGAGTCAGAGAATCCAGGGCCAGGTTTTTGCAAGCATCATTTACATTCCCCACTTGGAGTGATTATTCCTGTGATAGAGTCCATATTTTAGTAATATATTCATCTACAGCAGTTCAGTTCAGTGGCTCAGTTGTGTCCGACTCTTTTGCAACCCCATTGGCTGCAGCATGCCAGGCTTCCCTGTCCATCATCAACTCCCAAAGCTTGCTCAAACTCATGTCCATCGAGTTAGTGATGCCATCCAACCATCTCATCCTCTCTCGTCCCTTTCTCCTCTGTCTTCAATCTTACCCAGCCTCATGGTCTTTTCCAATGTGTAAGTTCTTTGCATCAAATGGCCAAAATATTGGAGCTTCAACTTCAGCATCAGTCCTTCCATTGAATATTCAGGACTGATTTCCTGATCGACTGGTTTTAGAATCGACTGGTTTGATCTCCTTGCAGTCCAAGGGACTCTCAACAGTCTTCTCTGACACCACAGTTCAAAAGCATCAATTTTTTGGCACTCAGCTTTCTTTATGGTTCAACTCTCAAATCCATACATGACTACTGGAAAAATCATAACTGACTAGATGGACCTTTGGTGGAAAAATAATGTCTCTGCTTTTTAATATTCTGTCTAGATTTGTCATAGCTTTTCTTCCAAGGAGTAAGCCTCTTTTGATTTCATGGCTGCAGTCACCATCTGCAGTGATTTTGGAGCCCAAGAAAATAAAGTCTGTCACTATTTCCATTGTTTCTCCATCTATTTGCCATGAAGTGATGGGACTGGATGCCATGATCTTTGTTTTCTGAATGTTGAGTTTTAAGTCAGCTTTTTCACTCCTCTTTCACTTTCATTAAGAGGCTCTTCAGTTCCTCTTTGCTTTCTGCCATAAGGGTGGTGTCATCTGCATATCTGAAGTTACTGATATTTCTCCCAGCAATCTTGATTCCAGCTTGTGCTTCATCCAGTCCAGCATTTCTCATGATGTACTCTGCATAGAAGTTAAATAAGCAGGGTAACAATTTACAGCCTTGACGTACTCCTTTCCCAATTTTGAATCAGTCTGTTGTTCCATGTCCAGTTCTGTTGCTTCTTGACCTGCATACAGATTTCTCAAGAGGCAGGTCAGGTGGTCTGGTATTCCCATCTCTTTCAGAATTTTCCAGTTTGTTGTGACCCACACAGCCAAAGGCTTTGGCATAGTCAATAAAACAGAAGTAGATGTTTTTCTGGAACTCTCTTGGTTTTTTGATGATCCTATGGATGTTGGCAATTTGATCTCTGGTTCCTCTGTCTTTTTTAAATCCATCTTGGACATCTGGAAATTCTCGGTTCATGTACTGCTGAAGCCTGGGTTGGAGAATTTTAAGCATTACTTTGCCAGCGTGTGAGATGAGTGCAATTGTGCAGTAGTTTGAACATTCTTTGGCTTTGCCTTTCTTAGAGATTGGAATGAAAACTGACCTTTTCCAGTCCTGTGGCCACTGCTGAGTTTTCCAAATTTAATGACATATTGAGTGCAGCACTTTCATACCATCATCTTTTAGGACTTGAAATATTTCAACTGGAATTACATCACCTCCACTAGCTTTGTTCGTAGTGATGCTTCCTAAGGCCCACTTGACTTCACATTCCAGGATATCTGGCTTTCTATGTTAGTGATCACACCTTCATGGTTATCTGGGTAATTAAGGTCTTTTTTTGTATAGTTCTTCTGTGTATTCTTACCACCTCTTCTTAATATGTTCTGCTTCTGTTAGGTCCATACCATTTCTGTCCTTTATTGTGCCCATGTTTGCATGAAAGATTCACTTGGTATATCTAATTTTCTTGAAGAGATCTCTAGTCTTTCCCATTCTACTGTTTTCCTCTATTTCTTTGCACTGATCACTGACGAAGGCTTTCTTATCTCTCCTTGCTTTTCTTTGGAACTCTGCATTCAGATGCTTTTATCTTTCCTTTGCTCCTTTGCTTTTCACTTCTCTTCTTTTCTCAGCTATTTGTAAGGCATCCTCAGACAACCATTTTGCTGTTTTGCATTTCTTTTTCTTGTGAATGGTCTTGATCACTGCCTCCTGTACAGTGTCACAAACCTCCATCCATAGTTCTTCAGGCACTCTGTCTATCAGATCTAATCCCTTGAATCTATTTGTCACTTCCACTGTATAGTCATAAGGGGTTTGATTTAGGTCAAACATGAATCGTCTAGTGGTTTTCCTTACTTTCTTCAATTTAAGTCTAAATTTTGCAATAAGGAGTTCATGATCTGAGCTGCAGTCAACTCCCAGTCTTGTTTTTGTTGGTAGAGCTTCTCCATCTTTGAATGCAAAGAATATAATCAGTCTGATTTCAGTATTGACCATCTGGTGATGTCCATGTGTAGTTGTCTCTTGTGTTGTTGGAAGAGGGTGTTTGCTATGACCAATACATTCTCTTGGCAAAACTCTGTTGGCCTTTGCCCTGCTTCATTTTGTACTCCAAGGTCAAACTTGTCTGTTGCTCCAAGTATCTCTTGACTTCCTACTTTTGCATTCTAGTCTCCTATGGTGAAAAGGACATCTGTTTTTGGTTTTAATTCTAGAAGGTCTTGTAAGTCTTCATAGAACCATTCAATTTCAGCTTCTTTGGCTTTAGTGGTTGGGGCATAGACTTGGATCACTGTGATACTGAATGGTTTGCCTTGGAAACAAACAGAGATCATTCTGTCATTTTTGAGATTGCACCCAAGTACAGCATTTTGGACTCTTTTGTTGACTATGTGGCTACTCCATTTTTTCTAAGGATTCTCATATACCACAGTTGTCTACAAAATGTTGGCTGTATCAGTTTGGATGTTGGAAAATCATAAATGGTGATAGTAGGAGATAGAAGTGGAGATGATAGGAGTGGTAGGAGGTAGGAGTGGAGATGATAGTTAGGAACTGGTTGAGCTATACTTTTAAAGAAGACATAGTTTTAAGTACTTGGTTTTCCCAAGCTAAATAGCTGTTTTCAACCTTTCAACCTTTAACACATGGCCATTGTGAAAATCTCCCCATTCACAGTTTTATGCATGTCCTCCTAGGGTGGGAAAGCATCCGTGATGTTGTTACGTGTTCATTGCCTGAATTAGGCACACCACACTCAGAAATGCCCTGCATTATAGTAAGTGAAATGGAGAATGACAGTACTGTATGATCTCACTTTATGTGGCATCTAATTTAAAAATAACTCACAGAAAGAAGAGATCAATTTTGTAGTTACTGTAGGTGGTGTGTGGGGGAAGGGGGAATTAAAAAAAAAAAAAAGAAATGCCCTGGACAGCAGGTTCAGCTCAGTTCAGTTCAGTTGCTCAGTCATGTCCGACTCTTTGCGACCCCATGAACCATAGCACGCCAGGCCTCCCTGTCCATCACCAACGCCTGGAGTCTACCCAAACCCATGTCCATCGAGTTGGTGATGCCATCCAACCATCTCATCCTCTGTCATCCCCTTCTCCTCCTGCCCTCAATTTTCCCCAGCATCAGGATCTTTTCAAATGAGTCAGTTCTTCACATTAGGTGGCCAAAGTATTGGAGTTTCAGCTTCAACATCAGTCCTTCCAATGAACACCCAGGACTGATCTCCTTTAGGATGGAGTGGTTGGATCTCCTTGCAGTCCAAAGGACTCTCAAGAGTCTTATATTTCACATGGAAGCATAGGAGTGGTTGACTGAAATTCACATACTTTGCCCAGTATTTTTCAAATAATTTCCTGAATATGACCTTCAAGCTCTTATTTATAAGCTGAATCCTAAGATAAAGCAAGTGGGAGTAAGACTCTGCTAAGGAACCAACGAAAGGGTAACTGCTGAAGAAGACAGTGAAGGGTAGGGTGACTAGCTGTATCATACACTTGGAGGGATCGACTTGGCAAACAAAGAGAACCTTAAAGATCTTACTCTGACTACCAGCCAGCAATAGCAGAAGTGGAAACAAACAGGTGCCTCTTACTCAAGCACTGTTTCTAGCTTTGGCAGCTTCTGATAAACCCTTTGTTCCTTGACATCCACTTACTGCCCTGCCCTAGTCTACTCCTGGTCTGAGTACAGAAAGTAAATGATACACCACTGTGTCAGACCCTGGGAGCAAAGGGCCTTCTTCTTCTGAAGTTGACTGCTTAACCTTCAAGTTGAATACTGGAGCCCAGTACCTAAAGACTATGCTTACGTTAGCAAGCATATGCCTGATCTTCAAATGGAAGCAAGTTATTAGAATGCTGCTAGGAAAAGGAGTACGTCAAGGCTGTATATTGTCACCCTGCTTATTTAACTTACATGCAGAGTACATCATGAGAAATGCTGGACTGGAAGAAACACAAGCTGGAATCAAGATTGCCGGGAGAAATATCAATAACCTCAGATATGCAGATGACACCACCCTTATGGCAGAAAGTGAAGAGGAACTCAAAAGCCTCTTGATGAAAGTGAAAGTGGAGAGTGAATAAGTTGACTTAAAGCTCAACATTCAGAAAACGAAGATCATGGCATCCGGTCCCATCACTTCATGGGAAATAGATGGGGAAACAGTGGAAACAGTGTCAGACTTTATTTTTCTGGGCTCCAAAATCACCGCAGATGGTGATTGCAGCCATGAAATTAAAAGATGTTTACTCCTTGGAAAGAAAGTTATGACCAACCTAGATAGCCTATTCAAAAGCAGAGACATTACTTTGCCAAAAAAGGTCCGTCTAGTCAAGGCTATGGTTTTTCCTGTGGTCACGTATGGATGTGAGAGTTGGACTGTGAAGAAGGCTGAGCGCCAAAGAATTGATGCTTTTGAACTGTGGTGTTGGAGAAGACTCTTGAGAGTCCCTTGGACTGCAGGGAGATCCAACCAGTCCATTCTGAAGGAAATCAGCCCTGGGTGTTCTTTGGAAGGAATGATGCTAAAGCTGAAACTCCAGTACTTTGGCCAACTCATGGGAAGAGTTGACTCATTGGAAAAGACTCTGATGCTGGGAGGGATTGGGGGCAGGAGGAGCAAGGGACGACAGAGGATAAGATGGCTGGACAGCATCACCGACTCGATGGACGTGAGTCTGGGTGAACTCCAGGTATTGGTGATGGACAGGGAGGCCTGGTGTGCTGCGATTCATGGGGTCACAGAGAGTCTGACACGACTGAGCAACTGAACTGAACTGAAGACATCAATAACTGTCTCAGATAGTTGGTGAAAATGAAAGTATTAGTCAATTAGTTGTGTCCAACTTTTTGCAACCCCATGGATTGTAGCTCCCCAGGTTCCTCTGTCCGTGGGATTCTCTAGGCAAGAATACTAGAGTGCGTAGCCATTCCCTTCCCCTGGGGATCTTCCGAACCCAGGGATCAAACCCCGGGTCTCCTGCATTGCAGGCAGATTCTTTACCACCTGGGCCACTGGGGAAGCCCAGAGAGGTGGTGCAGGGAAGTAATGTGACAACACATGTAAAGTGGTTATCACTTACTGGCCCAGAGGAGACACTCAATAGTAAGTTCCCCTTTGGTCATTTTTCTATAGAAGGAGGTGGCACAGAGTAAGTAATTTATCTCTTCTAAACTCCCTGTGGAATCTCCCTGTCCAGCACAGATATACCCCTCACTATATTCCCCATTCTTGCAGGCACACTTCAAGCGGATGGTTTCAGCCTTGCACTTTCCCATCCCTTTCCTCTGGACACCTGTGGCCTGACGCTGTCCCCCCATGGTGCAATGCCTGGGGCAGTACTCAGATCCCCAGGTATGGGCTGATTAGTGCAGGAGAAACAAAACGATTTCTTCACTTTGGCCCAGGTACTACAATTCTGTTTTCCCAAGCTAAGATGTCTTTAAGGTTTTGTTTTGCTATGTTTTGTTTGGTTAAGAAGCCACAACTTGCTGTTGACTCATATTCAGCTCCTAGCCAACGGAAACCCCAGAGCCTTATTTTTCCCCGTGTGATACTGTTAAACCATTTTTCCCCAAGCCAGATCTTGGATGGCTGTTTGCTGTTCTAGATCTGAGGAAAGGACTTCTCATGTCTGCTAAGTTCCATCTTGCTAGATTAATTTTTTCCATTCTAGCCTATCGCAATAGAAAATTCTTCAGTAAGTGAACAAATAAATCCAGTACATTGTCATACAGTCGTCAGACCAAAACCCAAAACATCCAACTCTAGCAGCAGTGTATAGTAAAAACAAAACACCATAGCCAAGAGAGACATTCTAGTTTTAACATAAATGAGCCACAAGTCATATAACTTACCAGTGTTATTCTCTGTTAAATTTCCAACATGTTAGACTCAAAACCTTTTTTCTCAGGAGAATATACTGAATCCCTAGAACATATGATTTCTTATTACAGTCCAGTACTTAAATATTTCATTTATTTATTTTTTATTAAATTATTTTTAAAAAATTCTATAGTGTTTTATACTTTTCAAAAACTTCACACAGATGATTTCATATAATCGCATAATAACCCTTTTTTTCTCCTACCCCTATATTATCCCTCATCCAACCCTCTTCCTATCTTATATTAACAAACATAAACTTTCCTCTTCCAAGAGAATAATTCAGTGACATTTAATACACTCATGCTGCGGTACAGTCATCACCTCTCTCTAGTTCCAGAACATTCTCCTCACCTCAAAAGGAAACTCCAACCCATTAAGCAGTTTCTCCCAACCCCCTCTCCTACCAGGCTTGGGCAACCGCCAATCTGCCTTTTGTCACTGTGGATGTCCCTGTCCTGGATATTTCATATAAATGGAATCACATAAGGTGTCCGTTTGTGTTTGGCTTCTTTTACTTAGCATAGTGTTTTTGAGATACATGCATGTTGTAACATGTATCAACTTCATTGTTTTTATGGCTGAATATTAGTCCATTATATGAATATGACACAATTTTTTTATCCACAATTTGTCATTCACTGACGGAAACCAGACTGTCCTATCTTTTGGCTCTTGTGAATGGTGCTGCTATGAACATGTATGCACATGCATCTGAGTACGTTTGGTTGTTTGGGGAATATACCTAGCAGTGGAATTGCAGCTTCATGTGGTAATTCTATGTTCGGTTTTTTGAGAAAGCACCAAACTGTTTTCCACAGTGGCTGCACCATTTCAAATTCCCACCAGCATGGTAAGAGGGTTTCAATTTCTCTACATCTTTGCCAACATTGATTATCAATATTTTAAAAGTTATAGCCATCCTAGGGGGTGTGAAGTGGTATCTTATTGCAGTTTTGATTTGCATTTCCCTAATGACTAATGATACTGAGCTTATTTTCATTTACTTGTTGTCCATTTGTATATCTTCTTTGGAGAAATGTCTACTCAAGTCCTTAACCTATTTTTAAATTAGGTTGTCTTTTTTGTGTTGAGTTGTAAAGATTCTTTGTATATTCTGGATATTAGATTTTTATTATTTGTATCAGTAGCAAATAAATTATCCCAAATAAATTATGTTGTATCATTAGCAACATAAATTATAAATATGTTGCTCATTCACTTCTCAATAATGTTTCTTGGTGCACAAAGGTTTTTTTAATTCTATGAGGTCCAATTTATCTATATTTTTCTTTTATTATTTATGCCTTTGATGTCCTACCCCAGTCCCTAGCCAAATCTAAGTTCGTGAAGGTTTATACCCATGTTTTCTTCTAATAGTTTAATGGATTTAACTCTTATACTTAGATTGTTGATATATTTTTAGTTAATTTTTTTGTATATGGTGTGATGTATATGGTCCAATTTTGATCTTTTTGCATGTGGATATCAAATTACTTCCCTACCACTTGTTGAAGAGATTTCCCCACTGAATGATCTTGGGTACCTTTGTCTAAAATTGATTGGCCATAGATGTAAGGGTTTTATTAAGGATTCTAAATTCTATTACATTGGTCTATCTGTATATATTTATCCTAATAATACAGATTTGATTACTGGAGCTTTATAAAAGTCTCGGAATTGGGAAATATGTGTCCTCCAGCTCTATCCTTCTCTTTCAATATTACTTTGGCTATTTGGGACCCCTTAAATTCCATTTAATTTGAGAATTAGATTTTCCTTTTTTGTGAAAATCATCTCTAAAATTTTTATAGAGATTGCATTGACTCTGTAGATTGCTTTGGGTAATTCTGCCATCTTAATATTGTCATTTATCAATGAACACAGAACATGTCTTTCCTCTTATTTAAATATTCTTTATTTTTTTCAACTATGTTTTAGTTTTTGGTGGGCAAATTTTTAATTTCTCTGGTTAAATTTATTCCTAGGTACTTTATTCTTTTGGATGCTGTAGTAAGTGAAATTGTCTTTTAAATTTTTTTAAATAAATTGTTCATTGCTGGTGTATAGAAACACAACTAATTTTTTAGTGTTGATCTTGTACCTTGCAACTTTGCTTCATTTATTAGATTTGGTAGTTTGTGTGTGTGTGTGGATTTTTTTGTAGATTCTGTGACTAGCCAGGAGTTTCTGTACACCCATTATTGTTTTTCTAAAACCAAACCAACACTTATGTGAAGAATCTTTTTATTAAAATCTCTTCAAATTACACATTTTCTTTTGGAACGGAAACTGATAAATTTTCAGTCAGGATTCAATGAGTAAAACAGAAATAGATCTGAGTATTTTAAAAGAGAGAAGTTTAATGAAAAGAACTGGTTATATGGATATTGAAGATCTGAGAAGCCAAATAAGTAACAGCAAAGGAACCCAGAAATCAGCAACTGCTGGAAGCCACTACCATCCTATGATGGGGCCACAAGGATTCTGTGCTGCCATATCCTGGAGGCTGGAAGACCTCAGTTCAAAGGGAACAGGAGCCACAGAGAGACTTGCTGCTGCCTGGTAATGCAGCCTGAGGCTGGAGAAAATATCCCTCTCTCTCTTTTCCGATGGAGAAGGAATAGGTTACCCACTCCAGTATTCTTGGGCTTCCCTTGTGGCTCAGCTGGTAAATAATCCCCCTGCAATGTGGGAGACCTGGGTTTGATCCCAGGGTTGGAAAGATCCCCTAGAGAAGGGAAAGGCTACCCTCTCCAGTATTCTGGCCTGGAGAATTCCATGGACTCTATAGTCCATGGGATCACAAAGAGTCAGACACGACTTCACTTTCTCTTTTCCTTCTTCCAACTCTCTAGTCTCCTAAGTTGACTGAATCTAACCAGAAGCCAACTAATATTGGAGTGTGAGAAAAGCAGCATGCAGGAGAAAGCAGAGTTGGATAAGGGCATGATCAGATAACATGTACCTCATACCCTACAAAGAAGGCCCTTCTAAATAAGGTGACATTTCAGAAGGGACTTTAAAGAAGAAGCAAACTATGCAGTTATTTGGAATAAGAATGTTCCAGATTTCAGGGGGAAAAAGTGCCAAGGTCCTCAGAAGGAGCATGTATAGGGGCACATGGAATCACTGACCCTAAAGCAGAAAGAGTGGGAGAGTGGCAGGAGATGAGATCAGAGGGAAAGACAGGCAGCAGACCACAGAGGGCTTTCTATGCCATATCATGGACTTTGGCTTTTGCCCTGAGATGAAGTCATTGGCAAGTTTTGATCGGAATGACATGATCTGACTCTGGCTTAAGAGGATCCTTGTGGCTACTGAGCAAAAGAAATCTTAATGGGGCAAGAGGCCAAGAGAGAAAACAGTTTGGACATTATCTCAATACACAGGGTAAGGCAGCTTGAATGGGGGCTTAATAGGTACAGGAAAGGTAGGATTTGAGCATAAGATGGAGCCAACAGACAATGTTGTTGGGTTGTATGTACACGTGAAAGGAGTGACCTCAACTTCAGCAGTGCAGGTTTGGAGGGGAAATCGGGAACTCACTTATAGACACATTAAGTGTGAAATGGATATTAGACACCCACACAGAGCTGCGAGGGAAGGCTACTGAATATAGTGATTTTGGAATCTGACAGATGTTTGAACTGGAGATATAAATATGAGAGTCGCTGGTATACAATTAGTATTTGTCTTAGTTTGGGTTCCCCTGGAAGTGTGCATGCTAAGTCGCTTCAGTCGCGTCTGACTCTTTGTGACCCTATGGTCTATACTTCCAGGCTCCTCTGTCCATAGAATTCTCTAGGCAAGAATACTGGAGTGGGTTGCCATTTCCTTCTCCAGGGAATCTCCCCAACCCAGGGATCGAACCTGAGTCTCTTACATCTCCTGCATTGGCAGTTGGGTTCTTTACCACTAGTGCAACCTGGTAAGCCCCAAGCAGACCCTGACAAGAAATTGAGTGCAAATCGTTTATTTGTGAGGAAAGTCCAAGAATTATCAGTAAAGAAGTGAGATGGGGAAAGGAAGAGAGTTAATAAAAGGTGTATTATGAAATATGTTTTCTCTGTCAGCAACTGAAATTTGCCCCATCGTGGGATTCTTGGAGAGAGGGTAGGATAGGCTTCAAAGGAATGGAATGGGGCAGGGCAGGTGCCTGGCCGTTAGGGAGAGACCGTTAGCAGTCCCGCTCAGTCATTGGCCGGCATTGCAGTGGGTCCCTCCTCCCAGGGAACGACCGATAGTGAGTGACAGTTAGCAGTTCCACTCAGCCAGATCGCAGTGGGCGCCGCCCCCTTCCGTTCTTCTGTATAGAAGGAGCCGGAATTTGGCCTGAGAAGATGGTGTTTTAGAGGCACTACTCTGTCATCTTCTTTGTCTGCTAGCTTTCTGATTAAAGTCATTGTTCTTTGCCTCAACAACTTGTCTCACAATTTACTGGCCTGTTGTGTGGTGAGCACAGTGAGCCTGGACTCCGTGACAGGGATCCTGAGGGGCTGGAAAGCTACCCGAGAATTACCTGCTAAACCGGCGTCCATCTTGGGCTGAGGACTGCTCTGGGGGCATTAAGGCAGCAGCACTCCCAGCTTCCTCGCAGGAGAACCCGTGCTCCCTGGGCCGCCAACCCCCTCCCCCCACCCTGGGAGAATGAGAAGTAAAGTTCCCAGCAATAGCCTTCTGTGTGGAGAGGTGAATCCTAAAGGAATACTGGTAGGGCAGCCACAGCATGAAATGATCTAGTATCACCCCAAGAGTGAGTGAAGTTAGACACAAGAGGTGTCCTGTGTCTCTAGCATTCTGCCATTGAGAGGTCAAGAAGACGAGGAGGAAGCAGCAAAGGAGACTGAGGAGAGGTCAGTGAAAAACAATGGAGTCCTGGAAGGCAAGTTTGAAAAGTGCTGAACGAACTTACACTTCCCAGGGTGGAAGGATTGGGGGAAGGGAGGGTTAGGGAGTTTGGGATGGATATGTACACTCTGCTGTATTTAAAATGGATAACCAACAAGGACCTACTGTATAGTACAGGGAGTTCTGCTCAATGTTATGTGGCAGCCTGGATGGAAGGGGAGTTTGGGGGAGAATGTGAAAGTCACTCAGTCTTGTCTGATTTTTTGCAACCCCATGGACTATACAGTCCACGGAATTCTCCAGGCCAAAATACTAGAGTGGGTAGCCTTTCCCTTCTCCAGGGCATCTTCCCAACCCAGGAGTTGAACCCAGGTCTCCCACATTGCAGGTGGATTCTTTACCAGCTGAGCCACAAAGGAACCCCAGGAATACTGGAGTGGGTAGCTGACCCCTTTTCCAGCTGATCTTCCCGACCCAGGAATCAAACCGGGGTCTCCTGCATTGCAGGTGGATTCTTTACCAATTGAGCTATCAGGGAAGCCCTTGAGGAAAAATGGATACATGTATATGAATGGCTTACTCCTTTTGCTGTCCACCTGAAACTATCACAGCACTATTAACAGGCTATAATCCAATATAAAATTGAAAGTTATAAAAAAAATTTTTAAAGTGCGCCTAACAGGAGCAAGACAGTAACAGTGTCAAATACTGTAGAAGGACCAACTAAAGTGAGGACTGGAGATTGTCCATTGGATTCAGCAATTTGCAAGCCGTGGTAACCTTGACAGGATCAATTCTGGAGGTGTGGTTCAGGACAGAGAGTGAGTTCAAAAGAAAGAGAGGACACAGCTGTATAGACAACTTTTTCAAATAGTTTTGTATAGAAACACTGAACAGTGGAGAGTCAAAATAGAGGTGTATGTGTTTAAGATGGTAAGTGTTGCAGCAGGTTTGCATGTTGACGGGACATCCAGTCGAGAGGGAAAAAAGCTGATGATGCAGGGCTAAGAGGGAGAACAACAGACGTGATGCCCTCAGTAAGGGAGAGGGAATGGGGCTGGGGCACAGCTGGAGGGAGCTTCCTTGGGAGCACACATTCTAGAGTAACAGAGAGAAGGCAGAGGGTCTGGTCATGGGTGTGGATAGCGAGGGAGCGCGTGGAAATTCTCTTCTGAATTGCAGTATTTTTCACAGAAACAAGGAAGTCAATTGCTATTTGAGAACTGAGGAGAAAGAGCTGTTGAAGAATTGAGAGAGAAGAAGGTGTGAAATTGTCATTCAGGATTGGGAGTAGATGAGACATGTGGAGAGAAATGGCCAGGTAGCACCAAAAGACTGCTTGAGCTTAGTGATCACTAATTTAAAATCAGAGGAGTCAGCACGGGGCAGTCTTTCTCCAGCCGTGGTCAGCTGCTTGCATGCAGGCATGGAGTAGGAGAAATTAGATTTGGCCAAGCTTGAGTAGGCTTTATTTACAATCCCAAACCTATAATTTTGCTTCTGGAAGACATTAAATTTGCTAAGAAATAAAATTTTCTTGGGAAAGTCATCCTAAATTCCAAAATTCTTGGGAATACGTTATAAGCCAACAGAAAAAAAGTGACTTGTGGGGAAGCAAAGCAGAAGTAGTTTTACTCAACCCATTTTGAAAGTGTTGCTCTGCAAAAACTCATGAGGGATTTAGCAGGAAACAATCAGTGAACCCCTCTGCCCTCAATAAAAGTTGTGAACTGACCTTCCTTGCTGAGCCTCTTGGCTCTGGGGGACTGTGTAGCTACTGATTAGCTAAGGGATCAGAACCCAACTTGCCATTTAACTGTTAGTGTCGTAAATAATCTGTTCTCATTCACAAGAGGCTGAATATATGACAACCATAGAGATTGTGTAAAAAAAAAAAGGAGGGAAAAAAAGGTGTGTTTGAAGTAGCCCCACATTTTTCCAATAGAAATTTTTACTCTGAACCTTTTGCAGTTAGTGTTCACATCTTGGATGAGTTTCTGGTCAAAAATTCTAGAAAGAAAAGTCTTGGAGATCTAGAGCTGGATAATCTGGACCTTTGTTTTACTCCTTGCCAGTGGGAGTTACGATACTGTGTCTTTCCATCCCAGTGCCCAGTTTCTGCACAGGGTCTAACAGCTCATAAACAAGTGCTCAGAAGACATCGATGTGGGCTATAAAAGGGGAAGACATAGTAAATTGAATACTGTTCCCCCAAAAGGTATGGCCAGGTTCTGAATCTTGGAAACTGTGAATGCAGCCTTGCTTGAAAATAGGATCTCTGCAGATGTAATTGAGAATCTTGGGATGAGAGCATCCTGGATTTAGGATGGGCCCCAAAGCTAATGACTGGTATCCAGATAAAGAGAGGGGAGAAGGAGCTTTGAGACACACAAGAGACATAGGGAAGAAGGCATTCTGAAGGTGGAGGCAGAAGCTGGAGTGCTGGGATTTCTGGTATTACCAGAAACTAGGGGAGCAGCACAGAACAGATTCTCCCTCAGAGTTTTCATAAGGAATCACTCCTGTTCACACCCTTGTCTCAGACTTCAGGTCTCCTTAACTACCAGAGAATAAATTTCTCTTGTATTAAGCCACTTTGTGGCTTAATGGTAGCCCTAGGAAACCAGTAAGGGGAATGAACTCGCAGTTTAGTAAAGGGAAGAGTGCATGTTTAGGAAAACCACAAGGGACTATAGAAGGAGGCTGGGACCACTCAAAGTTCCTAAAACCTTGGGGCATTTCCTTTAGATTCTTTCTAGAAGAATATGGCTCCTCCTCCAGAAATCGCGTTTCCTGATAGTCTGGGAAACCTGCAGTTATCTTGAGTCCATTGTCCCATCTCCATGAAAATGTTTGCAAATATTTTGCTCCCCAGGAAGTCCTGCCCTATGATTTAATCAGCCTGATTCTGCAGTCCTGAAATTTCTGCTTGCAGCGTGTCTGAGCTGAGAAGAGCATCCTTGAGGAGGGCAAACTCCCAGACACTTGTCTTTCCCTGGATTTTTGACCTGTGTCTTCCGGAATGAAAAGAAATAACAGCCAGCACTGCACTTTGACGTTCCGGTGTTTTTACTCATTATGTTCTCACCTTAAGTGCTCTTACTGCATTTAGGGAGCCCCTGCTCATCCTTTGAGACTTGCCCAAATGGCTTCTGCTCTGTGACAGCCACCCTAGAACCACAGAGTGGTTTTCTTCACCGGTACCACAGAACTCATGCACTTCAGTTAAAGGACTTATTAAATTTTATTATGGCTTATTCGCTATATATTTGTCTTACCTGAAACACTCCAGGGGAAGTGTTATTCATGTCTGAATCATCAGCACTTAGTCTGGAAGCTAGCTCAGTAGATTTTTTTTTTTTAATATAAACTGAGGAGAGCAATAGCTTAGAAAATCTATAGTAACTAAACTCAGAGTTTCTCAAAAATATACAAGTGCTCTTATTTAACCTCATCTATTTTGGATTTCAAGCCATTGGAATTTGGCAAAGGAACAAAGTGACATGGAAATTAATGTGTCCTCTATGAGTAAAAAGTTCAGTAAGTGTTTGCTGATTTGCTGTTATGATCAGAGGAGAACTTCTCTCCAGGAGATGAAAAGGGCAGTGTTACTCCCAGCATTGCGAGCTTCATTCACGAGCAAGGGAGATTCTATTTTGGATTAGAATTTAGCAAACGCTTTCCAGAATTAGCTACCAAAGAAGCTCACTGAGCCATCTTTCCTTCATCTGATCACTTCAGAAAGCTAAAATGTTTACCGAAGATGGTGTTCAAAGTGACATTACCACTCCACAGTCTATCCAAATGCCTCCTTCCATCATATTTGGTTTGGAGTTTTATGTATTTGAAGATGTGAATCCTCACTTGTGAAAGAAAAATAGGCTGTGCTCTAAGCTTTTATGTGAATATGCCCCATAGAAGAGATGAAAACATCCAAGTGAACAAAGCTGAGGGCATAAATAAAAGAGGAAGGTTTAGACAGGTAAGTATGTGTGTTCCCATGGGAACATACAGCTGCTGCCAACAAAAATCATGGGAAAAGGCTTCAGACTCTTTTTGTGATTCAGGCTCAAAACAAATTTGTAAAGAAGTCAAAATACACATGATTCATCTCCTGTTTCATTGACCACAGTCATTACTATCAAGTCAGAAGCTGTCCTAGAGTCACAGGGAAAACACCAGAGATGTTTGCACTAAAATAATTTCCTCACCAAGAAATCCAACAGTTTCAAACATCCACTGCGTAACATCAAAATGCCTTTGCCTATTAAGACCCTCATAACCTGGTAGTACAATCTCTGTCTCACCTAATTCATGACAACTTTCCCATCTTGATCAAGATGATCTTCTCACTATCCCCTACAGACAACTCCACATATCCTTTCATTCCTCACTCCAAACTTTACTCACCCTCTGTTTCCTGGTACATTTTTCTTTTCCTTTATTCAATCTGATTTATTCCTGAAATGCAGTCCCAGTATCATCTCATCTGCATGGTTTGTCATGACTGCAAGCTATATTAATATCTCTCTACTGTCAATTTCTATACTGACCCTTGATAGCTAGAATACCAAGCTAATGTTTCTTTTGAAATTAACTCATCATTTATAAACACTCATTGGGTTGACACACTGTGCTAGGAGAATAATGAAGATTTCTTGCTGATTTTCTAGCTGGTTTTTCTTTGCTGGGTTCACCATTTTAAACAATGCTTTCCTTCCCAAAGATGACCAAGATAATTAAGGACTTTTTGCTCCATTTCAATCCTATGCAAAGGATGCACTTCCCCACCTCCTTGGGCTAAAAAGATTAGTAGGTATTAAACTGGTGAGAGTTATTAGAATCTTCAACTTTAACCCCGTCCAAGTTGAATAAATCTCAAAGTACAAATCAGTCACTAATTAAGAAGAGCCTGTGCAGATAAGGAAGTATTCATTTTAGACCCTTTGACCTTTTTTTTGGATATCCAGATTGTGGAATTACTAGCAAGCATATTCAGTAGGATGTGCTGATTCTCATTCCAGGATTCAGAATGAGAGTAATTCTTTTGGTATTTGAAACTTGCAAGGAAAAAAAAAAATAGACAAGGCTAGATTCAGGTGTCAAGTCTGGTAATCCCAGTTTAGTCATGAACAGATCATGGAATCTCCATAACATTAATACCCAGAAACTCCAAATGCCTCTGTTTCTAAGGCAATATCATCTCTGCATTAAGAAACTTTGTACAACTTCCCTGGTGGTATAGTGGTTAAGAATCTGCCTACTAATGCAGAACACACGGGTTCAATCCCTAGTCTGGGAAGATTTTGCGTATTATTTCATGTAACTAAAACCTGTAAACCTCAACTACTGAGCCCGAGTGCTGGCAGCTACTGAAGCCTGAGCACCTCGAGCCAGTGCTCCATAACAAAAGAAGCCAACCCAATGAGAAGCTCTTACACCACAATGAATAGTAACCCCTGCTCAGGGCAACTAGAGAAAGCTCATGCAGCAACGAAGACTCAGCCCAACCAAAAATAAATAATTTAAAAAAGAAAAAAGAAACTTTCAAGATGCCAAGAAATTTAGCCTGCTATTTTAAAAAGTCACTCTAGTTCACTTTTGATGCATAAGAGGTAAACAAACCCAAATTCTCCTCCATTTTATTGAACAAATTGTAGCCTGCCTTTGAGTGAATTTTCTGTAGTTTACCTGCTGTGGTAGATTTTCAAAAATATTTACGCACTCTCCCTTTCACTCCTTGACCTTGGCCTTGGCCATATGACTTGCTTTGGCAGATGTGCCACAAACAGGGACTTCACACTTGCTTGAGTGGTTGGACTTGCCTCTTGCACTCTGTCATTGCCGTGAGAACGTGTCTTAACTAGTGACTCATCTAAGCAAGATGAAGAGCCACTGCCCAGCTGACCTGCAGTTTTGTGAGATTAAATGATTAGTTTTGGGGTGGTTTCTTACACAGAATAGGGGGGACCATAGCTAAGCGTTATATATATACCAGTAGTTCCACAAATGATCAGATTTTCTCTAGTTCTGTTTCAGTTCCCAGAAAATACCATTCTTGACCCTAGAAGATGCAAACCCTTTTTTTATGAGCTTCTAGATTAAATGGCACAGTGTGCTTCTGACAAACACTTCTGTATTTTTATTCTTTTTTTATTTTTTGACATCAAGTTTCCCTCTGAGTATTGGGAGTGCTCAGAGGGAAATGTGATGTCTTTATCTGCATCGGTACTTACTTGATTCCAGGTTCAGAGAGATGACTGTGATCCCTAGACCTGTCACTGCATCATAGACTGCTGAAAACTAGAAGGTAGGAGGCTGTATTAGCCAGGGGCTAAGCAACAAATAGGGGGTTTTCCAGGTGGCTCAGTGGTAAAGAATCCACCTACCAATGTAGTAAATGCAAGAGATGCAGGTTCGGTTCCTGTGTTGGAAAGATCCCTGGAGGAGGAAATGGCAACCCACTCCAGTATTCTTGCCTGGAATATCCTATGGACAGCGGAGCCCATCAGGCTACAGTCCATGGAGTCACAAAGAGTTGGACGCAATTTAGCGACTGAGCATGAACATGAGAGCAACAAATAGACAGCATACACAACTTTGTTGTGCAGAGGCTTTTCTATAAAGGAAACATTTATTGAGCCAGGAGCCAGTGACGGATACTGAGACCCCCAGAAATGAGACAGAGAGGGCTGTTGGAATCCCCAGCCTGAACAACAAAGGGAGACAACACTATTACCAGAGCCTGGTTGACAGCTGGAGTCAAGAGGGATTGCCCAACCATAACTGTAGTTTGGGTGATAAGGCCATTGATAGAATCACAGTGGAGCAGAGAGTGGGAGGGAATAAACACCCTGGCATCTCTCTCTTCCTACAGTCTCGTCTCTTGCTGGTATCTCCCACTGGTCAGAGGGTGACATAGTTCACAGAGGCCAGCCTCCCAGAACAAAAAACATATCAGAGGAGAACAGAGAATGGATCTGGGGACAATCAAAGAATAACCAGAATAGGTGTTTATTAACGCTTGTCCCAGTTTCCTCCCATGGGTGGGGAGGGAGGGTGAAAAAGGTATTACATTTACAAGGATATTGGTTACAGGAAGTGTACAAAGTCTTTCGTTAAGAATTGATGAGTAAGGAGATGGAGGATTAGAAAGTCTGTTGTTCAATTGATCAGTTGTGTCTGACTCTTTGAGACCCCATGGACTGCAGCATGCCAGGCTTTCCTGTCCTTCACAATCTCCTGGAATTTGCTCAAACTAGGGCTGCCCTGATAGCTCAGCTGATAAAGAATCCACCTGTAATGGAGGAGACCCCAGTTCAATTCCTGGCTCAGGAAGATCTGCTGGAGAAGGAATAGGCTACCCACACCAGTATTCTTGGTCTTCCCTGGTGGCTCAGCTGGTAAAGAATCTGCCTGCAATGCAGGAGACCTGGGTTTGATTCCTGGGTTGGGAAGATCCCCTGGAGAAGGGAACAGCTACCCACTCCAGTATTCTGGCCTGGAGAATTTCATGGACCATATAGCCCATGGAGTCACAAAGAGTTAGACATGACTGAGCAAATTTCACTTCATATGTCCATTGAGTCAGTGATGCTGTCCAACCACCTCTCCTTTGCAGTCCCCTTCTCTTGCCCTCAATCTTTCCTAGCACCAGGGTCTTTTCCAAAGACCTGGGAAAAGTCTAAGACTGGATCAAAATATATCTTTGCATTGCACTATGTTGAATCAAGGATTTCTCTAAAATGATAGTGAGACAAACCTCCAACACTAGGTTCTTTATATAAACCATAGAGTATATTTAATTCAATTAAACATGAAATTAGAACAAGGTTCAGTCCTTATCAAGAAAGAATTACAACATTTTTGAAAAAAAAGAACAGTGAAATTAATAGTGAATTACCTGGAAGACACTTATTTGAATGGGGGCTATGGAGCCAAGATTCAGGTCTGAATCTCTGGATTTGGGATTAGGATTTAAGAAGAAATACTTTAATGGCTAGAGAAGTAAAATTTATCTTGATGCCAGAAGATTTCTAGCATCTTGAGCTATGGGACCCTGACATTTCAATTTTGTGATACTCTTCTGATTCTTGACCTTTAAAAATATTAAGGGGAATTGTTTACCAAACTTTTCAACCTATGCCACATCCATAAACCTGAACTTGCCAGAATATTTTAGTTGTTGCTGTATTCATGTTTTTGAAGGAGGAGAGTGTGAGAGCAAAGAATGCACAGGTCTCCTGGGTCCACACATACATGCATGCCTATATACACACCAGCATCAGCCATCTTTCTTTCTTCAGCAAAATTATCCTTGCTTTCCATTTTTGGTTCCTAAGATGGGCAAAGGTGAGTAAAACCAAAACATCAATACATTAAGGATTTTTTTTTATTATACACAGAAGTATCTTAATATACTGGGAATAATATACATGATATCAGTTTGCTTTGAGAAAGCAAGTAGCTGACTATTTGAACTTAAATATGAGGGACAGAATTCCTTGGTTTTGGGTATTATTCCTTAAATTCAGTCTTTACCTGAGAATTCTCTAACAACATTAGTTACTCAGTCGTGTCCAACTCTTTGTGACCCCAAGGACTGTAGCCTGCCAGGCTCCTCTGTCCCTGGGATTCTCCAAATAATACTGGAGTGGGTAGCCATTCTCTTCTCCAGGGGATCTTCCTGACCCAGGGATTGAACTCAGGTCTCCTGCATTGCAGGCAGATCCTTTACCATCTGAGTCATCAGGGAACACTTTGGGGATAGCTCCAGTGAGAGGGTAACAGGTAGGAAGGCCAGATTTGGGGATAGCTCCAGTGAGAGGGTAACAGGTAGGAAGGCCAGAGGTCCCCAAGCGGCAGGAGGAAATAAACTGCAAGTGGCAGATGTTTTTTTCTTCCTTCTCTGAAGTGCAGTGAAGTGAAGTGGCTCAGTCATGTCCAGCTCTTTGCGACCCTATCGACGGTAGCCTACCGTTCCTCTGGTAGGAAGATCCCATGGAATTTTCCAGGCAAGAATACTTGAGTGGGTTGCCATTTTCTTCTCCAGGGGATCTTTCCAACCCAGGGATCAAACCCGGGTCTCCTGCACTGCAGACAGATGCTTTACCGTCTGAGCCACCAGGGGAGTCAAAATTAAAAGAGGCTTCTTTTAATTCTGTGTTGATGACACCTGGTTCTGCCTTGAGTTAACTAATGTGTTTTTCTAATGGAAATGTTTTTCTTAAGATATGTTAATGAAACTATGTATTTGCTTTGGAATTTGCCTTTCTTCATAAAGGTTCCACTTAAGACTAACTTTTTTCTTTCCTCAAACCTTGGGCTGCTAATGGCTCAACAAACCAGTATTCCTGTTAATTGTTTTATGGCTGGGGAATGACACACCTCGTGCTATCCTATCTCAAAATTGCATATTGTGGGAGAGGGGCCTGGTGAAACTCCCTCAGCCTTGAGGTTGTCTCTCTTATCTGATTAATAGCTTTCTAACTTATATGAGAAATGCTGGGCTTGAAGATGCACAAGCTGGAATCAAGATTGCCGGGAGAAATATCAATAACCTCAGATATGCAGATGACACCACCCTTATGGCAGAAAGTGAAGAGGAACTCAAAAGCCTCTTGATGAAAGAGAAAGAGGAGAGTGAAAAAGTTGGCTTAAAGCTCAACATTCAGAAAACTAAGATCATGGCATCTGGTCCCATCACTTCATGGCAGATAGATGGGGAAACATTGGAAACAGGGTCAGACTTTATTTTTTTTGGCTCCAAAATCACTGCAGGTAGTGATTGTAGCCATGAAATTAAAAGATGCTTACTCCTTGGAAGGAAAGTTATGACCAACCTAGATAGCATAAGGTTAATGTCTCAAAAGCAGAGAAATTACTTTGCCAACAAAGGTCCATCTAGTCAAGGCTATGGTTTTTCCAGTAGTCATTTATGGATGTGAGAGTTGGACTGTGAAGAAAGCTGAGCACCGAAGAATTGATGCATTTGAACTGTGGTGTTGGAGAAGACTCTTGAGAGTCCCTTGGACTGCAAGGAGATCCAACCAGTCCATTCTAAAGGAGATCAGTCCTGGGTGTTCTTTGGAAGGAAAGATGCTAAAACTGAAACTCCAGTACTTTGGCCACCTCATGCAAAGAGTTGACTCATTGGAAAAGACTCTGATGCTGGGAGGGATTGGGGGCAGGAGGAAAAGGGGACGACAGAGGATGAGATGGCTGGATGGCATCACCGACTCAATGGACGTTCAGTTTGGGTGAACTCCGGGAGTTGGTGATGGACGGGGAGGCCTAGCGTGCTGCAATTCATGGGGTCGCAAAGAGTCGGACATGACTGAGCGACTGAACTGAACTGAACTGAACAGACATAAAACACCTTGCTAAAAACTAGCAAGGGAGCACTCTTTCTGTCCCCTTCTGATGTCTATGTCAGAAGCTTTCCCTATCTCTCTTATACTTTAATAAAACTTTGCTACACAAAAAGCTCCAAATAGTCAAGCCTCATCTCTAACCCCGGATGGAAATCCTCTCCTTCTGAGGTCATGAATCCCGGCATTACACACAGCTCACAGCAGCAACCTTTCACCAGGTAAACTCAAAAGAAGTGAATTCTAGGTCTTTAGAATTCTAGGTCTTTTGTTGGATGTGAAGTGAAGCATTTAAAGTGTTAGAAGATTTATTAACAGTATGTTTATTCTAATATAATTTTATCAGTTTGCTTGATATTATACTAGCCTAGAAACCTATTCTAATAGGTTCTCCAGAACAGACCTTGAGACTAGGATTGAGGCTAGTTTATCTGGAAGGTGACCTCAAGAAGCAGCAGTAGAAGAGGAGGGCACAAAGCGCCAGGGAAAGGAAGGCAGCCAGTGAAGGAGGATGTATTCATGAGTATGTGACTGTAGTGGGGACCCTGGGCTCATTTCTACTGTGCAGCCCTGGGAGGAGGAGAGCATGCCTGAGAATTGTCCCACCCAGAGGATGAGAACAATGGAGAATTTGGCTACTGACTCTCATCTGTCATTAGCTTGGGGGCTGTTCCCAGAGATGTTAACTTCCCAGCACTTCCAGTCAGCCTGGCACCCAGCATGTTCCTGTGGTCAAAGAAAGCTCTCGGATACAGGGAGGCAGGTATGGGCAACAGAAAACTACCAGTGTGTACAGGAATGTTGAGTGCCAAGGGGCTATGAGTGGTGCCAACAGTATCTACTTCAGAGACATAGCTGACTATACAGACACTACTGAAGCTTCCTCTTAATGCGAGGAAACCAAAAGACCAGCACCCAAGGGTGGCAAGATACAGAAAGTATAAACTGTTACCATTGCAGTAGCAGCCCTAGTTTCTTCCCAGACAGATCTTTGCATTCTTCTCCTCAACCCCCAGGTAGTCATTGAAGGTCAGGCTAAGGGAGGCTTGAGAAAATTCCTGCCTATCTTCTTAGAAGACCCTGGAAACAGTTCAGGGGAGGAGTTTTACAGAGCACAGCCAGCAAGAGAATATAGTGCCTTTCTCATCAATGGGAACTTCATGCCTGTATTCCAAGAAAGTAATATTTCTTTCTCATGCTGTAAATTTGAACCATCCTATTACTGTATGGGCTTGACAGCCACAGGATTATTCCTTCAAAGGGAAAGATTGAAGCTGAGGTCCTTAATATTCTTCAATAAACTTCCACATAGTACTTTCCTTTTAGAGTTTATGATATGCCCCAGTCTCCATTTAAGTCCCAGCCAGAACTCTTAAAATCAAACTAGAGTTCTGCCAAGAGAATGCAATGGTCATAGCAAACACCCTCTTCCAACAGCACAAGAGAAGACTCTACACATGGACATCACCAGATGGTCGACACCGAAATCAGATTGATTCTATTCTTTGCAGCCAAAGATGGAGAAGCTCTATACAGTCAGCAAAAACAAAACCGGGAGCTGATTGTGTCTCAGATCAAGAACTCCTTATTGCCAAATTCAGACTGAAATTGAAGAAAGCGGAGAAAACCACTAGACCATTCAGGTATGACCTAAATCAAATTCCTTATAACTATGCAGTGGAAGTGAGAAATAGATTTAAGGGCCTAGATCTGATAGACAGAGTGCCTGATGAACTATGGAATGAGGTTCGTGACATTGTACAGGAGACAGGAATCAAGACCATCCCCAAGAAAAAGAAATGCAAAAAAGCAAAATGGCTGTCTGAGGAGGCCTTACAAATAGCTGTGAAAAGAAAGGAAGTGAAAACCAAAGGAGAAAAGGAAAGATATACCCATCTGAATGCAGAGTTCCAAAGAATAGCAGGGAGAGATAAGAAAGCCTTCCTCGGCGATCAATGCAAAGAAATAAAGGAAAACAACAGAACGGGAAAGACTAGAGATCTCTTCAAGAAAATTAGATACCAAGGGAACATTTCAAGCAAAGATGGGCTCAATAAAGGACAGAAATGGTATGGACTGAACAGAAGCAGAAGATATTAAGAAGAGGTGGCAAGAATACACAGAAGAACTGTACAAAAAAGATCTTCCTGACCCAGATAATCATGATGGTGTGATTACTCACCTAGAGCCAGACATCCTGGAATGCAAAGTCAAGTGGGACTTAGAAAGAATCACTACAAACAAATCTAGTGGAGGTGATGGAATTCCAGTTGAGCTATTTCAAGTCCTAAAAGATGATGCTGTGAAAGTGCTGCATTCAATATGCCAGCAAATTTGGAAAAGTCAGCAGTGGCCACAGGACTGGAAAAGGTCAGTTTTCATTCCAAACCCAAAGAAAGGCAATGCCAAAGAATGCTCAAGCTACTGCACAATTGCATTCAACTCACACGCTAGTAAAGTAATGCTTAAAATTCTCCAAGCTAGGCTTCAGCAATACGTGAACCATGAACTTTCTGATGTTCAAGCTGGTTTTAGAAAAGGCAGAGGAACCAGAGATCAAATTGCCAACACCCAATGGATCGTCAAAAAAGCAAGAGAGTTCCAGAAAAACATGTTTCTGCTCCACACATTTAGTCATTAAGGAAATGCAAATAAATATTGACAGGCTACTCTACACTCTGGCTTCCCTGGTAGCTCAGCTGGTAAAGAATCCACCTGCAATGCAGGAGAACCTGTTCAGTCCCTGGGTTGGGAAGATCCCCTGGAGGAGGGCATGGCAACCCACTCCAATATTCTTGCCTGGAGAATACCCATGGACAGAGGAGTCTGGTGGGCTACAGTCCACCGGCTTGCAAAGAGTTGGACACAACTGAGCAACTAAGCACAGCACAGCACTCTACACTCCCTAGAACAGCTAAAATTTAAGACAGACAATACCAAGTACTGATGAGAATGTGGAACAATTAGAAGTCACATATATTCCTAGTGGAGAGTAAAATGGTATAACCACCTTAGCAAAGAGTGTGGTAGTTTCTTATAAACATATGCTAACCCAGCGATCCAGTCCTTTTAGTTCATTGATTTTTAAAATGTTGGTGGTCACTCCTGCCATCTCCTGTTTGACCACTTCCAATTTACCTTGATTCATGGACCTACCATTCCAGTTCCTATGCAATATTGTTCTTTGCAGCATCAGACTTTACTTCCATTACCAGTCATATCCACAACTGGGGGTTGTTTTGGCTTTGGCTCTGTTTCTTGTTTCTGGAGTTATCTCTTCACTCTTTTCCAGTAGCATATTGGGCACCTACTGACCTGAGGAGTTCATCTTTCAATGTCATATCTTTTTGCCTTTTCATACTGTTTATGAGGTTCTCAAGCAAGACTACTGAAGTGTTTTGCCATTCCCTTCTCCAGTGAACCAGGTTTTGCCAGAACTCTCCACCATGACCTATCCATCTTGGGTGGCCCTACACGGCATGGCTCATAGTTTCATTGAGTTAGACAAGGCTGTGGTCCATGTGATCAGTTTGGTTAGTTTTCTGCGATTGTTGTTTTCATTCTGTCTGCCCTTGATGAATAAGGATAAGAGGCTTATGATCTTAATGGCTTATGATCAAAAAAGATCATAATGACCAAGATAACAATAATGGTGTGGTCACTCACCTAGAGCCAGACATCCTGGAGTGCAAAGTTAAGTGGGCCTTAGGAAGCATCACTAGGAACAAAACTAGTGGAGGTGATGAAATTCCAACTGAGCTATTTCAAATCCTAAAAGATGATGCTGTAAAAGTGCTGCACTCAACATGCCAGCAAATTTGGAAAACTCAGCAGTGGCCACAGGACTTGAAAAGGTTAGTTTGCATTCTATTCCTTAAGAAAGGCAATGACAAAGAATGCTCAAACTACCACACAATTGCACTCATCTCACACACTAGCAAAGTAATGCTCAAAATTCTCTAAGCGAGGCTTGAACAGTATGTGAACCGAGAACTTCCAGATCTTCAAGCTGGATTTAGAAAAGGCAGAGGAACCACAAATCAAATTGCCAACATCTGTTCGATCATAGCAAAAGCAAGAGAGTTCCAGAAAAACGTCTGCTTTACTGACTATGCCAAAGCCTTTGGCTGTGTGGATCACAACAAACTGTGGAAAATTCTTAAAGAGATGGGAATACCAGACCACCTGACCTGCCTCCTGAGAAATCTGTATGCAGGTCAAGAAGCAACAGTTAGAACTGCACATAGAACAACAGACTGGTTCCAAATTGGGAAAGGAGTACATCAAGGCTGTATATTGTCACCCTGCTTATTTAACTTATATGCAGAGTTATAAGTCATGTGGAATTCTGGGCTGGATGAAGCACAAACTGGAATCAAGATTGCAGGAGAAATATCAATAACCTCAGGTATGCAGATGACACCACCTTTATGGCAGACAATGAAGAGGAACTGAAGAGCCTCTTGATGAAAGTGAAAGAGGAGAGTGAAAACCCTGGCTTAAAACTCAACATTCAAAAAACGAAGATCATGGCATCTGGTCCCATCACTTCACGGCAAATAGATGGGGAGACAACGGAAACAGTGGCAGACTTTCTTCTCTTGGGTTCCAAAATCTCTGCAGATGGTGACTGCAGCCATAAAATTAAAAGACGCTTGCTCCTTGGAAGAAAAGCTATGACAAACCTAGACAGCATATTCAAAAGCAGAGATGTTACTTTTCTGACAAAGGTCCATCTAGTCAAAGTTATGGTTTTTCCAGTAGTCATGTATGAATGTGAAAGTTGGACCATAAAGAAAGCTGAGTGCCAAAGAATTAAAGAGTTTGAACTGTGGTGTTGGAGAAGGGTCTTGAGAGCCCCTTGGACTGCAAGGCAATCCAACCAGTCCATCCTAAAGATCAGTCCTGAATATTCATTGGAAGGACTGATGCTGAAGCTGAAGCTCCAATACTTTGGCCACCTGATGTGAAGAACTGACTCATTGGAAAAGACCCTGATGCTGGGAAAGATCGAAAGCAGGAGGAGAAGGGGGCAACAGAGGATGAGATGGTTAGATGGCATCACCGACTTGATGGACATGAGTTTGAGCAAGCTCCAGGAGTTGGTGATGGACAGGGAATCTGGCATGCTGCAGTCCATGGGGTCGCAAAGAGTTGGACACAACTGAGCGACTGAACTGAATTGAACTGACCCTAGTGATCCAGCAATTGCAGTTGCAGGTAATTATCCAAGATAAGTGAAAACACTTATTTATGAAAGAACTTGTATAAAAATTTTATAACAGCTTTATTCATGATAGCCCCAAATTGAAAACAACCCAAAAATCCATCAACAAGGATGGCTAAACAAGTTGTGGTATATTACCACTTGGCAGTGAAAAGGATGAATTATTGTACCAATACATGCAACAGCATTACTGAATCTCATAAACATAACATTGAGAGAAAAATCTAAGCACCAAAAAAATGTAGAAAATTGTATGTTTCCACTTAAATAGAAAAAGCAAAACCAAGGTCAAACAAAGTCAGTGGTTGCTTTGTGGAAGTAGGGGGACCATCTGGGAAGGGAGGAGTACCCTTTTTTTCAGGAAATTCAGGAGATCTGGTAAGGGTGTAGGTACACAGGTATGTCTAGTTGTTAAAATTGTTCAGTATGTAAATCTCACCTTAAAAACTAAGAAAATAATGATAATCAAATGGAGGAGTTGGAACTGGATGGTATAGATGAAACGTGTGGTAGAATATTAATAGTTGAAGTTGAGTGATGAATTAGTGGGGTTCATTATACTACGTTATTTATCTATGTTTGAAATTTTCCACACACAAAAAATGACTTTTTAAAAAATACAGTAAGCAAAAATTATCAAAAAGCTTTTGGTGAACTAAAAATAGTTTAGTACAGCTGGTATGGGGAATGTCTTTTCCACTGTTTCATTTCATAGGAATCTTTCCAGACAGTGGTAGACTGCCGATACCAAATCTCTTAGTCATACCTTATCTGAGACAATGGAAGGTTACAATGACTAGCTAATAAACAAATAATTGTGGTGGGAAAAACAGCCACGTGTCTCTCATGTGTAAACAAAGCTTACCAAATATTGTTCACTGAGGTACCTTGTAGTAATTGGAAAAACAGTTAAATGGCAACAGCCATTTAGTTGCCATGGAATATGGGTATGTTTACTGGTACATACTCAGATCAGTATAATCCCTTTTCTTAACTTAGTAAAACTCCCAAAGTGGCAGTAACTAAAACACACCACACCCAATCAACAACTAATTAAGAAAAAAGTATGAACATCTTATAAATTAACAATTATATCTGAAAAAGTATAAAAATATGCTCCATATATCACTTTCTATTTTAAAATAGATTAATGCCAATGCTTTTGGGTATTTCCTGAGAGTCTACATTAAATTTCCTTCATCTAGATGCAACACATTTGTACATGATTATGTGTAAGTGCATGAAATCAGGGGTCTCCATAGACTTGTTAGAGTGAATACAGATTTCTTTTTTAGGAAAAACATAAATTTCCCTTCAATTTTACAAATAAGGGAACTGAAACCAGGATAAATGAAATGACTTGTCTAAGGTAGCAAGGGATAAGACCACCACTCAGATCTTCTGATTTCCCCAAATTGAGGTAGACTGTTCTGCAATGTTCATGGATAAGAAATGCTTTCCATCAGCTGTAGAAATCCATACTGAATAACTCAAGAGAACGTTATCTTGGCAATTCATTGAATACTATTCAAATGCAGAATTTTTCAAAAGGTTTCCAATGCACTAGTAGAAACCCTTTGCCTTAAGGAGATTCCAATCCTAGAACAGGGTGATATCATCAGAAGATTTTGAAAAATACTGGCAGTTCATCATCTGCTGATGCTTGTGGATATAGCATCGTAGTCAACATTGAACTGCTCAAGACCCTTTCTTCTCTTATTTTCTCTTCTTTGTTGTTGTTGTTTAGATGCTAAGTCATGTCCAACTCTTCTGTGACCCCATGAACTGTAACACTCCATGCTCTTCTGTCCATGGGATTTTCCACGCAAGAATACTGGAGTGGGTTGCCATTTCCTCCTCCAAGGGATCTTCCTGATCCAGGGATGGAACCTCAATCTGCAATTGCAGGTGGATTCTGTAGTTGAGCCACCAGGGGAGCCTTCACTGGGTGTCACCACATGCTCTTTACATTAATTTTTTTCAAATGGTGTATTATAATCCATTTAATGGGTCATGAAATCAATTTAATGGGACATGATTAGCACTTAAAAAATGAAATTAATTAGATTAGAAAATATCAGCATATAACACATTCAACCAGCATTATTTTGTGAAATTTTTGTTTCAGTCATATACATATTTGTGTGCACTGGGTAGCAATTTCTAACTGTGGATTACAGTCAAAAACAGTTGAAAGTCAATGGCTCTCATGGGGTCTCATAGGAACTGTAAAATACTTTAACTCTGATTACCCCTTTCTCAACTCATGTTTGTACTGTGCACTATTTTTTAATCTCATTTTAAGAAAAACACATATAATCATTTATCATAATATATAATATACAATGTCTGGTTTTACTCATGTTTGCTGATTTCTTTATATCTGTGAACTTTTTTATTACAGTAAAACTCACATAAAAATTCAGTTCTAACCAATTTACAGTGTACAATTCGGTGGCATTTAGTGCATTCACAATGATGTGCAACCATCATCACTATCTGGTTCCAGAACATTTTGATTACCCCACTAGGAAAATCCATGCCAATTAAGCAGTTACTCTCCTTTCCTTCCTCTTCCCAGCCTCTAGCAGCCAGTAACCTGCTGTCTCTGTGGATCTGCCTACTCTGGACATTTCAAATGGAATCATACAGTATTTGATTTTTGGAGTCTGACTTTTTTCACTTAGCATAATGTTTTTGAGATTTATCCATGTTGTAGCAAGCATCAGTACTTAATTATTTTGTGTGTGTGTGTGGGTGAATAACATTTTATTGTATTAATATAGCAGATCTATTTATCCATCATCCATTGATGGACATTTGGGTTGTTTTTACCTTTTGGCTATTGTGAATAATATTGCTATGAACATTTGTGTCCAAGTATCTGTTTGAATATCTGTCATCAGTCTTTGGAGCAGGAAACGGCACCCCACTCCAGTACTCTTGCCTGGAAAATCCCATGGACGGAGGAGTCTGGTAGGCTACAGTCCATGGGGTCATGAAGAGTCGGACACAACTAAGTGACTTCACTTTCACTTTTCACTTTCATGCGCTGGAGAAGGAAATGGCAACCCACTCCAGTGTTCTTGCCTGGAGAATCCCAGGGACAGGGGAGCCTGGTGGGCTGCCGTCTATGGGGTCACACAGAGTCAGACACAACTGAAGCGACTTAGCAGCAGCAGCAGCAGCAGCAGCAGCAGCATCAGTCTTTGGGGTTATATACCTAGAAGAGGAATTGTTGGGTCGTATGGTAATTCTTCATTTAACTTTTTAAAGAACTATCAAACTTTTTTCCATAGTGGCTGTACCATTTAAACTTTCTAGCAACAATGTACAAGGGCTCCAATTTATCCACATCCTCATAGATATTTGTTTTAAAAAATTTTTTTATTGGAGTGTAGTTGATTTACAACATTGTATTAGTTTCAGGCATACAACAAAGTGAATCAGTTATCCACCCAGTTTTTTAGATTCTTTTCCCATATAGGTCATTACGAAGTAGTGAGTAGTTTCCAGTGCTGTACAGTATGTCCTTATTAGTTATCTATTTTATATATAGTTATGTATATGTCAATCCCAATCTCCTAATTTATCCATCACCCTTCCCTCCTGATAGCTATAAGTTTGTTTTCTGTATCTATGATGTTTATTTTATATTAAAAAAATCAGTCATTCTACGGGGTATGAAGTGGTATCTCCTTGTGGTTTTGACTTGAAGCTCCCTAATAACTAATGATGCCAAACATTTTTTGTGTGCTTATTGGCCATTTGTATATGCTGTTTAGAAAAATGTTTATTTACCTCATTTGCTCACTTTTTGATTGGTTTGTCTTTTTGTTGATTTATAAGAATTCTTTATAAATTCTGGATACTAGATACATCATTTATATAATTTGACAATAATAGTTCCATGTCTGTAGGTTGTCTTTTCACTTTCTTGATAATGTCCTTTGATGCAGAAAAATTTTTAATTTTGATGAAGTCCAGTGTATTTTCTCTTCTGTTTCTTGTGCACTTGGTGATATCTAAGAAACCACTGCCAACTCCAATATTATGAAGATTTACCTCTGTGTTTTCTTCCAAAGGTATGCTTTTAATTTTCACATTTAGGTCTTTGATCTATTTTTAGTTAATTTTTGTACATGGTGTAAGATAAGTGTCCAACTTCTTTTGCACATGGGTATCCTGAAATTGTTTTTAGAATCATTTTTCTTCTTTCAAGAGTGCATTTGTGAAAATGTCCCTTTAGGGAAGGTTTGTTGGAGGTAAATTCAGTCTATGTCAGCCCGACTATGTTTCTGTTTCCCTTGTCCTTGAAAAATAGTTTTGCTAAATCTAGAAATCTAGGATGATGGTTATTTTCTCTTCAGAACTTCAGAAGATATAATTCTCCTGTGTTCTGTCTTTCATAATTGCTATTGAGAAACTAGATATCTACTTGTTGTTCTTTGTAAATTATTTATCTTTTTTCTCTGCCTGTTTAAGAACTTCTCTGTCTTTGATATTCTTTGCTTTTACTAAAATATATCTGGGTATAACTTTATTTTTATGTATCTATTCTGTCTTGGACTCATCTGTGGATTCGTGTCCTTTTATTGGTTTGGGGAAATTCTCAGCCTTTGTGTCTTCAAATGTTGCCTTTTTTCTATTTTTTCTTCCTGGAACTCCAATTAGATGTGTTACACTTTCTCATTATATCCTCCATGTGGCTGACTCTCTCTTTCATACTTACTGCTCTGTCTCTATGCATTACAGACTGAGCATTTCCTTCAGACTTAATATTTTCTTCACCTGCATATATTGTGTTGTTTAATTCATCCAGTGACTTATTAATTTCAATAATTATGTTTTATTTATAAAGGTTCTAATTTTTTTTTTTCCAAAAATGCTTGGTATTTTTTTATTGGCTCTATATTTTGGTCCTTTTCCAGTTTTTATTCCATCTTTAATTTCTTAAAACATTTGATTCATAATTACTTTATACTCTATGCTAATTTCAATATATAAATTCTCAAGAATTTAAATGTATTGTTACTGTTTTCTCCTATCTTCCATTCAGGATATGTTTTAAATTTTCTAATTATATATATATATATTTTTTTTTCTTCTGCAGAAAGTCCTCTGGCTTTGTGCCTCAACACTGGGTGGGCCACTATGGAGTGACTGTACAATTTATCTTGAGACTAGGGCATTTCTGAAAGTGAAAGGGAGAGCTAATTATATTTGATTATATTTAATCTTTGAAAAGCAGAAGTCCTCAATGAGGGACAGAGATTTGTTTCTTCATGAATACAAAGGAGTTGGGGGGACAACTGATCTGAAACTACTCTGGTCCCCTTCAAAGAGCTTGGCTTAATGGAAGAGTCTCACTTTCCATTTTGGCGAAAGCCAAAGGTTTAATTTTCTAATCTCAATGCTGGTATTGACATTTTCCCTCAAGGCAGTCCTAGCCTTTTCATTTGTTTAAACTGCTCTTCATTGAGATTTAGTTGTTTTCATTTTCCATTTTTGACATGTAGGGATATCACTTTGTATGTTCAGTTCAGTTCAGTTGCTCAGTCGTGTCCCACTCTTTGTGACCCCATGAATCGCAGCACACCAGGCCTCCCTGTCCATCACCAACTCCCGGAGTTCATCCAAACTCACATCCATCGAGTCGGTGATGCCATCCAGCCATCTCACCCTCTGTCGTCCCTTTCTCCTGCCCCCAATCCCTCCCAGCATCAGGGTCTTTTCCAATGAGTCAACTCTTCACATGAGGTGGCCAAAGTATTGGATTTTCTGCTTCAGCATCAGTCCTTCCAATGAACACCGAGGGCTGATCTCCTTTAGGATGGACTGGTTGGATCTCTTTGCAGTCCGAGGGACTCTCAAGAGTCTTCTCCAACACCACAGTTCAAAAGCATCAATTCTTCGGTGCTCAGCTTTCTTCACAGTCCAACTCTCACATCCACACATGACCACTGGAAAAAACATAGCCTTGACTAGACGGACCTTTGTTGGCAAAGTAATGTCTCTGCTTTTGAATATGCTATCTAGGTTGGTCATAACTTTCCTTCCAAGGAGTAAGCGTCTTTTAATTTCCTGGCTGCAATCACCATCTGCAGTGATTTTGGAGCCCCCAAAAATAAATTCTGACATTGTTTCCACTGTTTCCCCATCTATTTCCCATAAAGTGATGGGACCAGATGCCATGATCTTAGTTTTTTGAATGTTGAGCTTTAAGCCAAATTTTTCACTCTCCTCTTTCACTTTCATCACAAGGCGCTTTAGTTCCTTTTCACTTTCTGCCATATGGGTGGTGTCATTCTGCATATCTGAGGTTATAATGTATTAAAAACTATATTTGAAATTTATTCAATTTTTAGTCATCTATCTAGTCCATCATAGTCCTGGCTGTGAAAGTGTGAGAAATATTTTAAGTCTATATTCTAATATTTCTATTCTATTCTATTTGTTCTATATAATTGAACATTATTAACTTTGGAAGAAAAAAGAAGTGTGAAATAAATAATAAGCCATGTAGATGTGTTACATAACAGGATTTACTTCTTGGGCCATGATTATATCCTGTGTCTTTTTCTGGGGGCTAGAAAGAGGGACTGGAAAAGGTCAGTTTTCATTCTAATCCCAAAGAAGGGCAATACCAAAGAATGTTCAAACTACCATACAATTGCAATCATTTCACATGCTAGTAAAGTTATGCTCAAAATCCTTCAAGCTAGGCTTCAGCAATATGTGAACTGAGAACTTCCAGATGTACAAGCTGAGTTTAGAAAAGGCAGAGGAACCAGAGATCAAATTGGTAACATCAGTTGCATCATAGAGAAAGCAAGGGAATTCCAAGAAAATGTCTACTTCTGTTTCATTGACTATGCTAAAGCCTATGACTGGGTGGATCACAACAAACTGTGGAAAATTCCTAAAGAGGTGGGAATACCAAGACTACCTTACCTGTCTCCTGAGAAACTTGTATGCAGGTTAAGAAACAACAGTTAGAACTGGACATGGAACAAATGACTGGTTCAAAATTGGGGAAGGAGTAAGACAAAGCTGTATATTGTCAAGCTGTTTATTTAACTTATATGCAGTGTACAACATGCAAAATGCTGGGCTAGATGAATCATAAGATGGAATCAAGACTTCCAGGAGAAATATTAACAAACATATGCACATGATACCACTCTAATGGCAGAAAGGGAAGAGGAACTAAAAAAAACTCTTGATGAGGATGAAAGAGGAGAGTGAAAAAGCTGGCTTAAAGGTCAGTATTCAAAACATTAAGATCATGGCATCCAGTCCCATCATTTCATGGCAAATAGGAGGGTAAAAAAGGAAACAGTGACAGACTTTATCTTCTTGGGCTCCAAAATCACTTCAGGTGATGACTACAGCCATGAAATTAAAAGATGCTTGCTGCTTGGAAGGAAAGCTATGGCAAACCTAGACAGCATAAAAGCAGAGACATCACTTTACCAACTTTCCAGTAGTCATACACAGATGTGAGAGTTGGACCATAAAGAAGGCTGAGTGCCAAAGAACTGATGCTTTTGAATTTTGGTGCTGGAGAAGACTCTTGAGAATCCCTTGGACTGCAAGGAGATCAGATCAGTCAATCCTAAAGGAAATCAAGCCTACATATTAATTGGCAGGACTAACGCTGAAGCTGAAGGTCCAATATTTTGACCACTTGATATGAAGAGCTGACTCACTGGGAAATATCCTCATACTGGGAAAGACTGAAGGCCAAAGGAGATGCGGCGGCAGAGGATGAGATGGTTAGATAGCATTACCGACTCAATGGACATGAGTTTGAGCAACCTCTGGGAGATACTGAAGGACAGGGAAGCCTGGCGTGCTGCAGTACACTGGGTAGCAAACAGTCAGACATGACTTAATGACTGAACAACAACAAGAATGAGAGATATTAGAATAGATGAAGAAAGTTCAGTTCAGGTGTTCAGTCGTGTCCAACTCTTTGTGACCCCATGGACTGCAGCATGCCAGGCTTCCCTGTCCATCATCAACTCTGGGAACTTACTCAAACTCACGTCCATTGAGTACGTGATGCCATCCAACCATCTCATCCTCTGTCGTCCCCTTCACCACCCACCTTCAATCTTTCCCAGCACCAGGGTCTTTTCAAATGAGTCAGTTCTTCACATCAGGTGGCCAAAGTATTGGAGTTTCAGCTTCAGCATCAGTCCTTCCAATGAATATTCAGGATTGATTTTCTTTAGGATGGACTGGTTGGATCTCCTTGCTGTCCAAAGGACTCTCAAGAGTCTTCTCCAACACCACAGTTCAAAAGCATCAATTCTTCAGTGCTCAGCTTTCTTTATACTCCAACCCTCACATCCATACATGACTAATGGAAAAACCATAGCTTTGACTAGATGGACCTTTGGTGGCAAAGTAATGTCTGCTTTTTAATATGCTGTCTAGGTTGGTCATAACTTTTCTTCCAAGGAGCAAGCGTCTTTTAATTTCATGCCTGCAGTCACCATCTGCAGTGATTTTGGAGCCCCCCAAAAAATAAAGTCTGTCACTGTTTCCATTGTTTCCCCATCTATTTGCCATGAAGTGAAGGGACCAGATGCTATGATCTTAGTTTTCTGAATGTTGAGTTTTAAGCCAACTTTTTCACTCTCCTCTTTCACTTTCATCAAGAGGCTCTTTAGTTCTTCTTCGCTTTCTGCCATAAGGGTGGTGTCATCTACATATCTGAGGTTATTGATATTTCTCCCGGCAATCTTGATTCCAGCTTGTGCTTCATTCAGCATTTCTCATGATGTACTCTGCATATAAGTTAAATAAGCAGGGCAACAGTATACAGCCTTGATGTACTCCTTTCCCAATTTGGAACCAGCCTGTTGTTCCATGTCTAGTTCTAACTGTTGCTTCTTGACCTGCATACAGATTTCTCAGGAGGCAGGTCAGGTGGTCTGGTATTCTCATCTCTTTAAGAATTTTCCACAGTTTGTTGTGATCCACACAGCCAAAGGCTTTGGCATAGTCAATAAAATAGAGTTTTCTGGAACTCTCTTGATTTGTCGATGATCCAGTGGATGTTGGCAATTTGATCTCTAGTTCCCCTGTCTTTTCTAAATCCAGTTTGAACATCTGAAAGTTCTCAGTTCACATATTGTTGAAGCCTGGCTTGAAGAATTTTGAGCATTACTTTGTTAGTGTGTGAGATGAGTGCAATTGTGTGGTAGTTTAAACATTCTTTGGCTTTGCATTTCTTAGAGATTGGAATGAAAACTGACCTTTTCAAGTCCCAAGGCCACTGCTGAGTTTTTCAAATTTGCCAGCATATTGAGTGCAGCACTTTTACTCCATCATCTTTTAGGACTTGAAATAGCTCAACTGGAATTGCATCACCTCCACTAGTTTTTTTCATAGTGATGCTTCCTAAGGCCCACTTTACTTAGCATTCCAGGATGTCTGGCTCTAGGTGAGTGATCGCACCTTCGTGGTTATCTCGGTCATTAAAGTCTTTTCTGTATAGTTCTTCTGTGTATTGTTGCCACCTCTTCTTAATATGTTCTGCTTCTGTTAGGTCCATACCATTTCTGTCCTTTATTGAGCCCATCTTTGCATGTAAATGTTCCCTTGGTATCTCTAATTTTCTTGAAGAGATCTCTAGTCTTTCTTATTCTATTGTTTTCCTCTATTTCTTTACACTGATCAGTGAGGAAGGCTTTTATATATCTTCTTGCTATTCTTTGAAACTCTGCATTCAAATGGATATATCGTTCCTTTTCTCTTTTGCCTTTCACTTCTCTCTTTTCACAGCTATTTGTAAGGCCTCCTCAGACAACCATTTTGCCTTTTTGCATTTCTTTTCCTTTGGGATGGTCTTGACCCCTGCCTCCTGTATAATGTCATGAACCTCTGTCCATAGTTCTTCAGGCACTCTGTCTATCAGATCTAATCCCTTGAATCTATTTGTCACTTCCACTGTATAATTGTAAGGGATTTGATTTAGGTCATACCTGAATGCTACTGGTTTTCCCTACTTTCTTCAATTTAAGTCTGAATTTGGCAATAAGGAGTTCATGATCTGAGCCACAGTCAGCTCCTGGTCTTGTTTTTGCTCACTGTATAGAGCTTCTCCATCTTTGGCTGCAAGGAATATAATCAATCTGATTTCAGTATTGGCCATCTGGTGATGTCCATGTGTAGAGTCTTCTCTTGTGTTGTTGGAATAGGGTGTTTGCTATGACCAGCGCATTCTCTTGGCAAAACTCTATTAGCCTTTGCCCTGCTTCATTCTGTACTCCAAAGCCAAATTTGCCTGTTACTCCAGATATTTCTTGACTTCCTACTTTTGCATTGCAGTTCAATATAATTAAAAGGACATCTTTTGGGGGATGTTAGTTCTAGAAGGTCTTGTACATCTTCATAGAACCATTCAACTTCAGCTTCTTCAGCATTACTGGTCAGGGCATAGACTTGGATTATTGTGATATTGAATGGTTTGCCTTGGAAATGAATAGTGATCATTCTGTCATTTTTGAGATTGCATCCTAGTACTGTATTTAGAACTCTTTTGTTGACTATGATGGCTACTCCATTTCTTCTAAAGGATTCTTGCCCACAGTAGTAGATATAATGGTCAGCTGAGTTAAATTCACCCACTGCAGTCCATTTTAGTTCGTTGATTCCTAGAATGTTGATGTTCACGCTTGCCATCTCTTGTTTGACCACTTCCAGTTTGCCTTGATTCATGGACTTATCGTTCCAGGTTCCTATTCAGTATTGCACTCTACAGCATCAGCCTTTACTTCCATCACCAGTCACATCCATAACTGGGTGTTGTTTTGCTTTGGCTCTGTCTCTTCTTTCCTTCTGGAGTTATTTCTCCACTGGTCAGTAGCATGTTGGGCACCTACCCCCCTGGGGAGTTCACCTTTCAGTGTCTTATCTTTTTGCCTTTTCATACTGTTTGGCAGCTGCATGGCACTGGAGCAGATACCCCACATCCAAGGGCAAAGGATCAATTTAATTAAAAAGAAATAAATAATAAAAATAAAATAAATTAAAAAATAAAAATTTAAAAAGTATTAAAAAGGTGGGGGGGGGGCAAAGGAGCAGCCCCAGCAAGATGGTAGGAGGGGCAAAATCACATTTAGAATCAAACCCCATACCCACCAGAGATGCTCAGAGAGCTCAAACAAATGTGCACACCAGGACCCAGAGACCCCACAGAGACTGAGCCAGAACTGTGTTTGAGTGTCTCTTATGGAGGTACAGGTCAGCAGTGGACTGCTGCAGGGACACAGGCTCTGGGTGAAGCAGACTTGGGTATGGCATAAGCCCTCTTCGAGGAGGTCGCCATTAACCCCACCATAGAGCTGCCAGAACTTACACAGGACTCGGGAAACAGGCTCTTGGAGGGCATAAACAAAACTTTGTGCGCACTAGGACCCAGGAGAAAGGAGCAGTGACCCCACAAGAGACTGACCCAGACTTGCCCCTGAGTGTCCAGGAGTCTCTGGTGGAGGCGTGGGTTGGCGGTGGCCTGCTGCAGGGTTGGGGGCACTGAGTGCAGCAGTGCGTTCATGGGACCTTCTGAAGGAGGTCGCCATTATCTTCATTACCTCCACCATAGTTTGGCCTCAGGTCATATAACAGGAAGGGAATAGAGCCCCTCCCATCAACAGAAAATTGGATTAAAGATTTACTGAGCATGGCCCCGCCCATCAGAACAAGACCCAGTTTTCCCCTCAGTCAGTCTCTCCCATCAGGAAGCTTCCATAAGCCTCTTATTGTTCTCCATCAGAGGGCAGACAGAATGAAAATCACAATCACAGAAAACTAACCAATCTGATCACATGGACCACAGCCTTGTTTAACTCAATGAAACTATGAGCCATCCTGCATGTAGAGCTACTCAAGATGGATGGGTCATGGTGGAGAGTTCTGACAAAATGTGGTCTACTGGAGAAGGTAATGCAAACCACTTCAGTATTCTTGCCTTGAGAACCACATGAACAGTTTGAAACGATGAAGAAATAATAGCTATAAATGGGGCTAAAATGATTTGAACCAAGTTCACCCTAAAGATTGAAAAAGAAAACTGTCATCTTATATCTGACTACTTAAAGTCACATTTTCATGAAATGATACGTTTCTTGAGAATAAAGACTATATTTTTCCCATACTACTCAGGGCCCCCAACAAAAGATAAGTACTCATGTACTTTTGGGGATTTGAAACTGCTGTGTTTAAAAGATCTTTGAAGGTTATATAGTTTAATATCTTAAATTTACAGACAAATAAATTAGATAACAGTTTTATGCAATTTATCCTGAGGTCACATGAGTTTGAGCAAACTCTGGAAAATAGTGAAGGACAGGGAAACATGGTGTGCTGCAGTTCATGGGGTCACAAAGAGTCAGACACAACTTTAGTAACTGAACAACAACAATGCACAGCTACTATAACAGACTGGGGAGTAGACCCAAAGTCTCCTGACTCCAGGCCATGTTTGTGCATTATACAACACTGTACCGCTGAATTGGGTCAATGTGAATTGTTCAAGTGGGTGGCTTTGCATTCCAGAGAAAAGGGAGAAAATTCTCTTTGAATGAATTGTTTTTCTTCTTTTTCTTTTACAGAACTAATGACTTCATACATAACCTTGTTTGCTGAAAGAAGCACTATTATTGGTGCTAGTGCTCAGTTCATTTCAGTTCAGTCGCTCAGTTGTGCCCGACTCTTTGCCACCTCATGAATTGCAGCACGCCAGGCCTCCCTGTCCATCACCAACTCCCGGAGTTCACTCAGACTCATGTCCATCAAGTCAGTGATGCCATCCAGCCATCTCATCCTCTGCCGTCCCCTTCTCCTCCTGCCCCCAATCCCTCCCAGCAGCAGCGTCTTTTCCAATGAGTCAACTCTTCGCATGAGGTGGCCAAAGTACTGCAGTTTCAGCTTTAGCATCATTCCTTCCAAAGAAATTCCAGGGCTGATCTCCTTCAGAATGGACTGGTTGGATCTCCTTGCAGTGCAAGGGATTCTCAAGAGTCTTCTCCAACACCACAGTTCAAAAGCATCAATTCTCCGGCGATCAGCCTTCTTCACAGTCCAACTCTCACATCCATACATGACCACAGGAAAAACCATAGCCTTGATTAGACGGACCTTTGTTGGCAAAGTAATGTCTCTGCTTTTGAATATGCTATCTAGGTTGGTCATAACTTTCCTTCCAAGGAGTAAGCATCTTTTAATTTCATGGCTGCAGTCACCATATGTAGTGATTTTGGAGCCCCCCAAAATAAAGTGTGACACTGTTTCCACTGTTTCCCCATTTTTTCCCATGAAGTGATGGGACCGGATGCCATGATCTTCATTTTCTGAATGTTGAGCTTTGAGCCAACTTTTTCACTCTCCACTTTCTCTTTCATCAAGAAGCTTTTGAGTTCCTCTTCACTTTCTGCCATAAGGGTGGTGTCATCTGCATATCTGAGGTTATTGATATATCTCCTGGCAATCTTGATTCCAGCTTGTGTTTCTTCCAGTCCAGCGTTTCTCATGATGTACTCTGCATAAAAGTTAAATAAGCAGGGTGACAATATACAGCCTTGACGTATTCCTTTTCCTATTTGGAACCAGTCTGTTGTTCCATGTCCAGTTCTAACTGTTGCTTCCTGACCTGCATACAAATTTCTCAAGAGGCAGATCAGATGGTCTGATATTCCCATCTCTTTCAGAATTTTCCACAGTTTATTGTGATCCACACAGTCAAAGGCTTTGGCATAGTCAATAAAGCAGAAATAGATGTTTTTCTGGAACTCTCTTGCTTTTTCCATGATCCAGCAGATATTGGCAATTTGATCTCTGGTTCCTCTGCCTTTTCTAAAACCAGCTTGAACATCAGGAAGTTCACGGTTCACACAGTGCTAAGTAGTGCTAAAAGGAGCACTATTAAAGAAGGATTATTTTCTATGAATATACATCCTCTATTATATTTTTTAAAAATAATTTATATCATAAGGGCAATTTTTCTGGGGTAATAGTTCAACTCCTAATCTCAGTGGTTAAGGATATACCCAGGAATAAGCAAGAACTACAGCTTTAGTTAGAGATCAGGAAAGATCTGACCTGTGCATAAGAATCAAGGTGTATCAGACAGAGGTGTAACTAGCAAAGAAGTGAAGAGGGAAAGAAAGAGCTGTACATGTGTGAGGTGGGTCAAGTTGGGACCTAAAATCCTGAAAGATGGATATGCTTAGCTGATTTGGGGGAGGTTTTGATGAAGGGAAGACTAAATGTGTACTGTCTTTGTCTACTTTTCCACCTCCCTTTAGGGTGAGGCTGAGTAGAATTGGATTGGAGTTTCTATAGTGATTTATTTAGTAAAAGGCTGCCACACAGTTGAGGGTTTGCCTGTAGCACTATAAACTTCCTTTAGACCACTGACTGCTCAGTTGTTTTATGTAATGTTAGGAATTCAAGATGATATATACAGGGTATCTTAATTTTCTTCCCCATAATAGAGGTGAACTATGGGGGCAGGGTAGGGAGGATGTATAGGATAGACACAGCTGGGCTTAACAGAGCAGGGACCCATGAAAGACAGGTGTATGTATATATAGGTGAGGAGAGCAAAAGATGTAAGCAACATAATGACAACTCTCCATGGCCAAGAAAGGCTGTCCATAGCTCACAGATCACCTAGAAAGGGACTATACCTGTTTTGTTACTTAAATAGTCCCTTTGGGCCATTGATGGATACAGCAGGGAATGATAAAAGATGCGGTGGATACATGGAGAGAGAAGGTGGTTAGAGTGGGTATGGGAGACTGTCAGTCAGGAGCTGCAACCCCATCTACTGTAGCCCACCAGGCTCCTCTGTCCATGGAATTCTCCAGGCAAGAATACTGGAGTGGGTAGTCACTTCCTTCTCCAGGGGATCTTCCTGACCCAGGGATTGAACCCGGGCCTTCTGCATTGTAGGCAGATTCTTTACCATCTGAGCCATCGGTAACTTCAGCCAAAGTAAAATGAAACCAACTTAAATAACAAAAGGGTTATAAGTACAGTCAAAAAGACATTTGAATGTTCTAAGAAAACTTTACATAAAATTTTGGTGCCACAAACTTGAAAATCTAGATGAAATGAATGTTACATAGGAAACATGAATTACTGATACTGACCTAAGAAAAAGAAAACTTGAGTAGACTGGTTTGTACCAGGGGTGAGAAGTGGGACTGAGGATAGACATCTTTACATGCTTTTTACCACTTCACTCCTATCTCTCAAGCTAGGATGATTAACCAAAAGGATTCTATCAAATATTCAGAATGAAGGTAATATGTATGATATTCACATTTTTCCAAAATCAGAAAAGAAGGAATTTTCCCAATTCATCTTACAAGGTTAGAATAACCTGGGGACCAATATCTCACCAAGAATCATTCAAAACTGTAGACCAACCTCTTAAAAAAATAAATAATAAAATATAACAACTGGTTGTAATGCCATATTTGTAAACTATATTGTGCCCAAATATGCTTTATTTCAGATATGAAAAGTTATTTAAATACTAGAATATGTATTTATTAATAGAATAAAAGATTTAAAAAGCAGAAGGCCAAGAGCCAGTCATTATAGCATAAATCAGAGGCTGAAGAAGAAGCCAGTGTGGGCTCCAGTCAAGATAGGTAAAGAGGATTATTCTAAGCAAAGAAGAGGGACAGTGAGTCAACTGAAAAAAATAGGTTGAGTCTGTAAATTAGAAATTTGGTGATCTTTCCTGTTTTTTTTTTTTTTTTTTTCTGAAGGGTCCTTCAACTACAATAGGAAGGTCCATCGCGTTGTGTGCTCAGTCGCATCCAACTCTTTGAGACTCCGTGGACTGTAGCCCACCAGGCTCCTCTGTCCATGGGATTTTCCAAGCAAGAATACTGGAGTGGGTTGCCAATTCCTACTCCAGGGAGTCTTCCCCACCCAGGAATCGAACTGACTCTCTTGCATTTCCTGCACTGACAGGCAGATTCTTTACCACTGAACTACCTGGAAAGCAGGAAGATCCTCCCTAAGCACAAATAATTCAAGCTCTTTAGTATTCCCCATGAGGCTCCCACTGGTGTGTTACCAGTAAAGCTGGAATTTAAAAACAAAATTAGTAGTATCTAATAAAATCACAGCTTTATTTGTGAAATTGGCTGGTGATGAGAAGTCATATCAGCCCAGAGATTACACCTGCGAAATGTAAAGATCTCTCAGGAGAACTCAGTTGAGCAACAGACAATTGGGTTAGATAATACATATGGGCTTTGGCTGCAGATGGCCCTGAGGAGGAAATTGGCCCTTGTCACTCATTTGGTGACCTTGGGTCATTTACTTCAACTGTCCAAGAGTCTATATTCTCATCTGTAAAGTGGGGATAATATGACATATCTCTCAGGGCTGTTATGAGCATTAAATGCGATCATGAAAATGAAGAAGTTAGAACAAAGTCTGGCATGTAGTAAGGCATAGTAGCCCTTACCTTATACAGATTATCGTTGCATTTATTGAAACTGAGGCTGATGGCCAACCTTTCTCGTGTGCTTTCTCCTCTGACCACCAGGGAGCACATTAAAGTTGCCCTTTCCAGGTGAGAAACACCTTAGTTCTCCAGTCTGAGACGTCATAAATGCTCTGGGTAAGTCGCTCAGAAGAGCAAACCAACCTTCTGGAAAGGCATAAACAAATACCTGCTTTCCTCCTGATATGTTAGTTCAGCAAGGAGTGTGCAGGATAGAAGTTAAATAGTGGCTGAATAAAAAATTATATATAAACATCAAGGTACACTAGGTTTCTGGCATTGGGAAGCAAGGTGATTTGAGGTATTAACTTTCTTTTTCCTTTATATTTCAGAATACTTTATTTCTTCTTTGAAGTACTATTCTACACGTAGTTTCATTTTCTCCCTCAAAAGAACACTGTGAGGCATACAGGGCAAAGAACAAATTTTACCTATTTAACTGGTATGAAAACGGAGGCTCTGAAAAGTTTAGTGACTCACTCAAAGTCAAAGAGGTATTTGGTGTCAGAATCTGAACCACCCAGATCCTAAGATACTGTGTTCAGGGATGCTCTTTTGTTTCTTTCTTTCCCTACCTCCGTCCATCCCTGTTTCCTTCCCTCCCTTCTTTTTTTCCTTCTTTTCTCTTCCTTCCTTCCCTCCAGCTCCTCCCCTTTTCTTCTTCATTATGCAGTATTTCACACATACATATGTCTGATCTAAACAAAATGAATGCCCATTAATCCACCATCCAGCTTAAGGAATATGGTACAACCAATACTTGTGAAGCTCCACACATTCCACCCCTAACTGTAATCACGCTCCTGAATTTTGCCATAATGGTTGCCTTTTCTTTCTAGTTCGATCATCTTATCACTTATGCATCCCTACAATATCTATATTGCTTTATTCTGCCTATTGATGAACTTTCTATAAATGGAATCATACAGTCTGTATTCTTTTTGGCTAATATTATACATCTGAGATTTATTCCTGTTGATATGTACAGCTGTAGCTCATTTTCACTGCTTTAGAATTCTCCATTGTATGAATATACCACACTTTATTCATCTGTTCTCCTACTGATGGGCGTTTGGGTTGTTTCCCATTATGTGCTAGTCTAAACAAAACTGCATACAACTCTTGTACACGTGCAAGAGTTCCTCCAGTGAAATTACTGACTCATGGAATGTACCTACCTACGCTTTAGTGGCTAATGAAAAATTGTTTTCCAGACTGCTTGCACCAGTTCCCATAAGCCTATGAATTTTGATTAGCCCTTATTTTCATCAACTTGAAACTGTCAGAAATTTTAGCCAATTTCACACCTTGTGCTCGTATGTTGGATTCTAAACTCTGCTCTCTAATAAAACGAACCAGAGTTTCTTGGAGAAATGGTTGATTCCAGGGTCAAGGCAGGTAATATAAAGATGAGCTTAGAATATCTTTTCCCAGATGGTAATAACATGCTCCAAAAGCAAAACAAAATACAGGGGCCAATCCAAAGTAGCTCCTAAGTGCCAGAGCTGGAACAATTTGAGCAGTAAAATAAATAATTATAGAGTTAGATTATAATTCATAAGTATAATAAATGAGCCAATACTGATAAAATAATCAAATAAATAAATGGCAGAAATAGGACAACTCTTCTTTATGATATAATTTGAATTAATATAAAAGGAAAGAAAAAAATAAAATCACCATGCAATACCACAAAAATAACTTGAAGACAAGTTGCATCAATAGATGATAAAATTGGTGGGTAAAAGTTTGAGGAGAAGTAAAGTCTGCATGATTACAAAAAATCTCCCCCAACATACTTTTTAATTGCAAAGGGAAAGACATGACTTTATGGTGGAGAAACTTGGCAGAAACCATATTAACCAACTGGGTTAACACCGCCAATAAGAATACATATCAACATCATGAACCCTGTGATATATGATGCACTGAGGATAATAGTATTTCATGGTATTCTCACATTACCAGAGAACCTCAGTCCAATCATGAAAAAACATCAGGCCAACTCAAACTCATAGACATTTGGCAAAATCACCTACACTCTTCAAGAATATCATGGTCATGAAGCACAAGGAAAGACTGAGGCGCTATTACAGACCTCAGGGAACCAAGGACAATTAACAATGAAATGCAATGTGAGATCCTAGATAAAATCCTGGAATAGAAAAAGGACATTAGTGGGAGATTCGTGGCAAAATTTTAATAAGCTCTTCAGTTTAGCTAGTAGTGCTGTACCTATGCTAATTTCCTGGTTCTAATGATTATAGTATGCTTATGTCAGATGTTAACACTGGGGGAAGCTGGGTGAAGGATACATGAAACTGTACTAATCTGGCACGTTTTCCATCAGTCTAAATTTAGTTCAACATAAAAAGTTTTTAAGACGGTTCTTCACTAGTCCAAATTTGTAAAATTGGTAACTAATCACGATGGTGTGATCACTGACCTAGAGCCAGACATCCTGGAATGTGAAGTCAAGTGGGCCTTAGAAAGCATCACTACGAACAAACCTAGTGGATGTGATGGAATTCCAGTTGAGCTATTTCAAATCCTGAAAGATGATGCTGTGAAAGTGCTGCACTCAATATGCCAGCAAATTTGGAAAACTCAGCAGTGGCCACAGGACTGGAAAAGGTCAGTTTTCATTCCGATCCCAAAGAAAAGCAATGCCAAAGAATGCTCAAACTACCGCACAATTGCACTCATCTCACATGCTAGTAAAGTAATGCTCAAAATTCTCCAAGCCAGGCTTCAGCAATATGTGAACTGTGAACTTCCTGATGTTCAAGCTGGTTTTAGAAAAGGCAGAGGAACCAGAGATCAAATTGCCAACATCCACTGGATCATGGAAAAAGCAAGAGAGTTCCAGAAAAACATCTATTTCTGCTTTATTGACTATGCCAAAGCCTTTGACTGTGTGGATCACAGTAAACTGTGGAAAATTCTGAAAGAGATGGGAATACCAGACCACCTGATCTGCCTCTTGAGAAATCTGTATGCAGGTCAGGAAGCAACAGTTAGAACTGGACATGGAACAACAGACTGGTTCCAAATAGGAAAAGGAATACGTCAAGGCTGTATCTTATCACCCTGCTTATTTAACTTACATGCAGAGTACATCATGAGAAACGCTGGACTGGAAGAAACACAAGATGGAATCAAGATTGCCGGGAGAAATATCAATAACCTCAGATGTGCAGATGACACCACCCTTATGGCAGAAAGGGAAGAGGAACTCAAAAGCCTCTTGATGAAAGTGAAAGTGGAGAGTGAAAAATTTGGCTTAAAGCTCAACATTCAGAAAATGAAGATCATGGCATCCGGTCCCATCACTTCATGGGAAATAGATGGGGAAACAGTGGAAACAGTGTCACACTTTATTTTGGGGGACTCCAAAATCACTGCAGATGGTGATTGCAGCCATGAAATGAAAAGACGCTTACTCCTTGGAAGGAAAGTTATGACCAACCCAGATAGCATATTCAAAAGCAGAGACATTACTTTGCCAACAAAGGTCTGTCTAGTCAAGGCTATGGTTTTTCCTGTGGTCATGTATGGATGTGAGAGTTGGACTGTGAAGAAGGCTGATCGCCAGAGAATTGATGCCTTTGACCTGTGGTGTTGGAGAAGACTCTTGAGAGTCCCTTGGACTGCAAGGAGATCCAACCAGTCCATTCTGAAGGAGATCAGCCCTTGGATTTCTTTGGAGGGACTGATGCTGAAGCTGAAACTCCAGTACTTTGGCCACCTCATGCGAAGAGTTGACTCATTGGAAAAGACTCTGATGCTGGGAGGGATTGGGGGCAGGAGGAGAAGGGGATGGCAGAGGATGAGATGGCTGGATGGCATCACTGACTCAATGGACGTGAGTCGGAGTGAACTCTGGGAGTTGGTGATGGACAGGGAGGCCTGGTGTGCTGCGATTCATGGGGTCGCAAAGAGTTGGATACGACCGAGTGGCTGAACTGAACTGAACTGTGAAAAGAAATAGATGTAGGTGTATGAAACAGGTGTATGAAAATAAAGGTAGAAACAGAATATCATCTGTATGCTTGATTAAGAGCCTTGTGATGAGTGTGAGAGAGTGAAAAAGCTGGCTTAAAACTCAACATTCAAAAAATGAAGATCATGGCATCTGGTCCTATCACTTCATGGCAAATAGAAGGGGGAAAAGTGGATTTTCTTGGACTAAAAATTCACTGTGGATGGTGACTACAGCCATGATATTAAAAGATACTTGATCCTTGGAAGAAAAACTACAACCAACCTAGACAGTGTATTAAAAAGCAGAGACATCACTTGTCGACAAAGGTCCATATGTTCAAAGCTATGGTTTTTCCAGTAGTCATGTATGGATGTGAGAGCTAGACCATAAAGAAGGCTGAGTGCTGAAGAATTGATGCTTTTGAACTGTGGTGTTGGAGAAGACTCTTGAGAGTCCCTTGGACTGCAAGGAGATCCAACCAGTCCATTCTGAAGGAGATCAGTTCTGAATATTCACTGGAAGGACTGATGCTGAACCTCCAATACTTTGGTCACTTCATGTGAAGAGCTGACTCATTGGAAAAGGGACTGATGCTGGGAAAGATTGAAGGCAAAAAAAGAAGGGGGTGGCAGAGGATGAGATGGTTATATAGCATCACTGACTCAATGGACACGAGTTTGAGCAAACTCTGGGAGATAGTGAAGGACAGGGAAGGCTGGCATGCTGCAGTCTATGGAGTCACAAAGAGTCGGATATGAATTAATGACTGAATAACAACAATGCTTGAAAAAGTTGTTAGATAATGTGGCTCAAGTATGAATAAGGCAACAGTAAGCTTCTTAATTGGAGAAGGAAATGGCAACCCACTCCAGTGTTCTTGCCTGGAGAATCCCAGGGACGGGGAAGCCTGGTGGGCTGTCGTCTATGGGGTTGCACAGAGTCGGACACGACTGAAGCGACTTAGCAGCAGCAAGCTTCTTAATACCATCCCCAAATCTAGACAGACTGACTATCCACCTAGATAGGCAGCACCAGAACCTAAGATCTATCCAGCAAGGGCAGCACCTTTATAAATAAGGTCACTCATGCACTTTCTGTCTGAAACAAGCCAATTAAAGGAGGTAGAGGTCAGGTGAACTCAAGCTTATTCTCCTATATTTACTAATGAGGCAGTTTTTCCCCTTTCCCCTGAAGGTAAGTAACCTTGAGAGCTAGACAGATGCCAGCTATGTTAGGCCAACACAGTTCCTTCCACATGGTAGCAAGTATCAAGCACTAGGAATAAGCATTTCCTGCAATCCTCAGCTACAGAATGTTCCAGGTCAGTGATTTTGGTAGGGGAAGATTTTATACTGTAGATTCCATTCCTTTATTGATTATGGAATGATTCAGGTCTTCTGTTTCTTCTTGAGTCAATTTTAGTAACTTATGTAGTTTTTATATACTTTTTCATTTAATCTGTATTTTCAAAATGTATTGTCATAACATACCCACCACCTCTGCCCCATCTCTGGAAGCAAGTGTCGCCTTCTGGGCCTGGGGAGGCCGGGGTTGGCCAGTGGTGAGCATTTTATCTTTTGCCACCTATGATGATGGCTATTCCTATCCCCACATGGGTGGCAAGCTGTGGCTTGACCTCACAGACAAGAAGAGAGCCTCTAATAAGAGACAGGATTGGGGAAGTAGGAGATCCCAACATCTGTATGTTTGAAATATTACATAATTTAAAAATTCCAAAAAATAAAAGAATGATTAAGGGTTAGTTAAGTGAAGGAGGTAATAAACACATCACAGGTGGAAAGAGCAGTGTGTGCAAAGGCATGGAGAAATATCATTGGAAGTATGGGTAACATGCTTGGTGAAGGTGCTTAGCAAGCAATGGAAGAAGAGAAATGGGAGAATATTGGGGGAGGGGGCGAAACCATGTAACTCAGACTGGGACTTGAACCTACAGTCCTTTAATTGTGATCACACACCTGGTTCCAGGACTTAATGAAGCTCAGGTTCTTGAGGTCTCATTTATAGGAAAAATTCAGGGAGAGACAAAGTTATAGGTAAGAAGTCAAATTGTTTAGAGAGAAACACACTCCACAGAATGCAGGCCATCTCAGAAGGTGAGAGCAGCCCCAGGGTATGGGGTTGTCAGTTTTTGTAGGAGTGAGTAATTTTATAGGCTAATGTGTGGGAGGAATATTTCAGCTATTTGGAAAAGAGGGTGGAGATTTCCAGGAATTGGGCCACCACACCCTTTTTGACCCTTGTGGTCTGCTTTGACACTGTCCTTGCACCTGTGGGTATGTCATTTAGTTTGCTGATATGTAACAATGATTGTATACTGAGGTTCAAGTCTAGTGGAAGACAATTCATCTGCCATCTTGGAGCCATTTGGTTCTAGTCATCAGGCTATATAATTCTTTTTTTTTTTTTTTTTAACATTATTTATTTTTGGTTGCACATCCCCACACCCGAGGCCAGGGGCGGCGGCCGGGAGGACCAACCGCACTTCCAAGGAGCGGTGGCTGCACAGGCGCAAGAGGGCCTAGAGAAGCTATCCCACATTGAAGGTCAGGAAGGGCGGCGGTGAGGAGATACCCCTGGTCCAAGGTAAGGAGCAGTGGCTGCACTTTGCTGGAGCAGCCGTGAAGAGATACCCCATGCCTAAGTAAGAGAAAGCCAAGTAAGATGGTAAGTGTTGCAAGAGAGCATCAGAGGACAGACACACTGAAACCATACTCACAGAAAACTAGTCAATCTAATCACAATAGGATGACAGCCTTGTCTAATTCAATGAAACTAAGCCATGCCCATGGGGCAACCCAAGATGGGCGGATCATGGTGGAGAGATCTGACAGAATGTGGTCCACTGGAGAAGGGAATGGTAAATCACTAAAGTATTCTTGCCTTGAGAACCCCATCAGATCAGATCAGTCACTCAGTCATGTCCGACTCCTTGCGACCCCATGAATCGCAGCATGCCAGGTCTCCCTGTCCATCACAAACTCCCGGAGTTCACTCAGACTCATGTCCATCGAGTCAGTGATGCCATCCAGCCATCTCATCCTCTGCCATCCCCTTCTCCTCCTGCCCCCAATCCCTCCCAGCATCAGAGTCTTTTCCAATGAGTCAACTCTTCGCATGAGGTGGCCAAAGTACTGGAGTTTCAGCTTCAGCATCATTCCCTCCACAGAAATCCAAGGGCTGATCTCCTTCAGAATGGACTGGTTGGATCTCCTTGCAGTCCAAGGGACTCTCAAGAGTCTTCTCCAACACCACAGGTCAAAGGCATCAATTCTCCGGCGATCAGCCTTCTTCACAGTCCAACTCTCACATCCATACATGACCACAGGAAAAACCATAGCCTTGACTAGACGGACCTTTGTTGGCAAAGTAATGTCTCTGCTTTTGAATATGCTATCTGGATTGGTCATAACTTTCCTTCCAAGGAGTAAGCGTCTTTTAATTTCATGGCTGCAGTCACCATCTGCAGTGATTTTGGAGTCCCCCAAAATAAAGTGTGACACTGTTTCCACTGTTTCCCCATCTATTTCCCATGAAGTGATGGGACCGGATGCCATGATCTTCATTTTCTGAATGTTGAGCTTTAAGCCAAATTTTTCACTCTCCACTTTCACTTTCATCAAGAGGCTTTTGAGTTCCTCTTCCCTTTCTGCCATAAGGGTGGTGTCATCTGCACATCTGAGGTTATTGATATTTCTCCCGGCAATCTTGATTCCATCTTGTGTTTCTTCCAGTCCAGCGTTTCTCATGATGTACTCTGCATGTAAGTTAAATAAGCAGGGTGATAAGATACAGCCTTGATGTCCTCCTTTTCCTATTTGGAACCAGTCTGTTGTTCCATGTCCAGTTCAGAATTTTCCACAGTTTATTGTGATCCACATAGTCAAAGGCTTTGGCATAGTCAATAAAGCAGAAATAGATGTTTTTCTGGAACTCTCTTGCTTTTTCCATGATCCAGCGGATGTTGGCATTTTGATCTCTGGTTCCTCTGCTTTTTCTAAAACCAGCTTGAACATCAGGAAGTTCATAGTTAATGTATTGCTGAAGCCTGGCTTGGAGAATTTTGAGCATTACTTTACTAGCATGTGAGATGAGTGCAATTGTGCTGTAGTTTGAGAATTCTTTGGCATTGCCTGAGGACCCCATGCCCGAAGGGCGGCGGCCAAGAGGAGTTACCCCACGTCCGAGGTCAGGGGCAGTGGCCGAGAGTGCAGAAATGCAGTACTTGGATGCAATCTCAAAAACGACAGAATGATATCTGTTCATTTCCAAGGCAAATCATTCAATATCACAGTAATCCAAGCCTATGCCCCAACCAGTAACGCTGAAGAAGCTGAAGTTGAACGGTTCTATGAAGACCTACAAGACCTTTTAGAACTAACATCCAAAAAAGATGTCTTTTTCATTATAGGGGACTGGAATGCAATTGGCCTTGGAATATGGAATGAAGCAGGGCAAAGACTTCTAGAGTTTTGCCAAGAGAATTCACTGGTCATAGCAAACACCCTCTTCCAACAACACAAGAGAAGACTCTACACATGGACATCACCAGATGGTCAACACCGAAATCAGATTGATTATATTCTTTGCAGCCAAAGATGGAGAAGCTCTATACAGTTGACAAAAATGAGACCAGGAGTTGATTGTGGCTCAGATCATGAACCCCTTATTGCCAAATTCAGACTGAAATTGAAGAAAGTAGGGAAAACCACTAGACCATTCAGGTATGACCTAAATCAAATCCCTTATGATTATACAGTGGAAGTGAGAAATAGATTTAAGGTCCTAGATCTGATAGATAGAGTGCCTGATGAACTATGGAATGAGGTTCATGACATCGTACAGGAGACAGGGATCAAGACCATCCCCATGGAAAAGAAATGCAAAAAAGCAAAATGGCTGGGGAAACCTTACAAATAGCTGTGAAAAGAAGAGAAGCGAAAAGCAAAGGAGAAAAGGAAAGATATAAGCATCTGAATGCAGAGTTCCAAAGAATAGCAAGGAGACATAAGAAAGCCTTCCTCAGCGATCAATGCAAAGAAATAAAGGAAAACAACAGAATGGGAAAGACTAGAGATCTCTTTAAGAAAATTAGAGATACCAAGGGAACATTTCAAGCAAAGATGGGCTCGAGAAAGGACAGAAATGATATGGACCTAACAGAAGCAGAAGATATTAAGAAGGGGTGGCAAGAATACACAGAAGAACTGTACAAAAAAGATCTTCACGACCCAGATAATCTCGATGGTGTGATCACTCACCTACAGCCAGACATCCTGGAATGGGAAGTTAAGTGGGCCTTAGGAAGCATCACTACAAACAAAGCTAGTGGAGGTGATGGAATTCCAGTTGAGCTATTTCAAATCCTGAAAGATGATGCTGTGAAAGTGCTGCACTCAATATGCCAGCAAATTTGGAAAAGTCAGCAGTGGCCACAGGACTGGAAAAGGTCAGTTTTCATTCCAATCCCAAAGAAAGGCAATGCCAAAGGATGCTCAAACTACCGCACAATTGCACTCATCTCACATGCTAGTAAAGTAATGCTCAAAATTCTCCAAGCCAGGCTTCAGCAATATGTGAACTGTGAACTTCCTGATGTTCAAGCTGGTTTTAGAAAAGGCAGAGGAACCAGAGATCAAATTGCCAACATCCACTGGATCATGGAAAAAGCAAGAGAGTTCCAGAAAAACATCTATTTCTGCTTTATTGACTATGCCAAAGCCTTTGACTGTGTGGATCACAGTAAACTGTGGAAAATTCTGAAAGAGATGGGAATACCAGACCACCTGATCTGCCTCTTGAGAAATCTGTATGCAGGTCAGGAAGCAACAGTTAGAACTGGACATGGAACAACAGACTGGTTCCAAATAGGAAAAGGAGTACGTCAAGGCTGTATCTTATCACCCTGCTTATTTAACTTACATGCAGAGTACATCATGAGAAACGCTGGACTGGAAGAAACACAAGCTGAAATCAAGATTGCCGGGAGAAATATCAATAACCTCAGATATACAGATGACACCACCCTTATGGCAGAAAGGGAAGAGGAACTCAAAAGCCTCTTGATGAAAGTGAAAGAGGAGAGTGAAAAAGTTGGCTTAAAGCTCAACATTCAGAAAATGAAGATCATGGCATCCGGTCCCATCACTTCATGGGAAATAGATGGGGAAACAGTGGAAACAGTGTCACACTTTATTTTGGGGGACTCCAAAATCACTGCAGATGGTGACTGCAGCCATGAAATTAAAAGACGCTTACTCCTTGGAAGGAAAGTTATGACCAATCCAGATAGCATATTCAAAAGCAGAGACATTACTTTGCCAACAAAGGTCCGTCTAGTCAAGGCTATGGTTTTTCCTGTGGTCATGTATGGATGTGAGAGTTGGACTGTGAAGAAGGCTGATCACCGGAGAATTGATGCTTTTGAACTGTGGTGTTGGAGAAGACTCTTGAGAGTCCCTTGGACTGCAAGGAGATCCAACCAGTCCATTCTGAAGGAGATCAGCCCTGGGATTTCTTTGGAAGGAATGATGCTGAAGCTGAAACTCCAGTATTTTGGCCACCTCATGCGAAGAGTTGACTCATTGGAAAAGACTCTGATGCTGGGAGGGATTCTGGGCAGGAGGAGAAGGGGATGGCAGAGGATGAGATGGCTGGATGGCATCACTGACTCGATGGACATGAGTCTGAGTGAACTCCGGGAGTTTGTGATGGACAGGGAGACCTGGCATGCTGCGATTCATGGGGTTGCAAAGAGTTGGACACGACTGAGCGACTGAACTAAACTGAACTGGGGCATGTGAAATCTTAGTTCCTTGACTAAGGATTGAATCCATGCCCCCTGCATTGGCAGCACAGAGTCTTAACCACTGAACCACAAGGAAGTCCCTATGGCGTTTTTTTTTTAAAAAGGTTGTGCTCTGTCCCCTTCTCTCCTGTTTCAGGATGGGGTTTCATATTCAAATTCTACTGAAAGGAAGTCAAAAGAAGCTATAGCTGCTGCCAAACCATTTAAAAAATAGAGCAAAGAGAGGTGTTTAGTAGACAGCACATACGAACTTTCATTAAGCATCCCAGTGAGAGGGAATATTTCATACTGAGCATAATAATGTACCAGGAGCTTTACATACTCCATCCCATGTAATCTTTGCAACAACCCTGAGCTAGAGAGAGTAGATCATCATTCCTCCTTCACATTGAGGTTAACTAACTTGACCAAGATCACACAGCTAGTAAATTACAGAGCCAGGAATCTGTCCACAGGTATCTGTTTCTAAAGCCAATGTTCTTAAGAGAAAAAAATATATATCATAAAATTCAGCCATTTTTAGCATATAATCCAAATGAGTTTCAGTGAGTTTAATACAATTGTGAAACTATCTCCACAATCCAGTTTTGGATTCTGGCTAGAAGTCTACTCAATTTTTTTTAACACTGCTCACTTTACCTCTTCCCCTGTGTATTTAAATTTCTCACATCCCATCAACTCTTCTCACCCCTAACCCCTCCCCTCATACATTTAAGAACTCCCCCTCCCCCACCCACCAAAACACCTTGAGTCGTCAATAATTGCACTTGCATTTGTTGGACTGTAATTCATAGTTCATGAGTTCTGTCTTACTGGGCCATGCTCCTTGAGGACAAGGACTATGTTTCACTTTATTTCTCTTGCTCCTGGTGCAGTTTATGGTCAGTACTAAAAATACTGTTAATTCTCTTTCTTCAAAACTTCAAAATTAGGAAGTTTAAGAACTTCTTGGGTTTCCCTGGTAGCTCAGCTGGTAAAGAATCTGCCTGCAATGCAGGAAACCTGGGTTCAGTCTCTGGGTTGGGAAGATCCCCTGGAGAAGGGATAGGCTACCCACTCCAGTATTCTGGTCTGGAGAATTCCGTGGACTGTATGGTCCGTGGGGTCGCAAAGAGTCGGACACGACTGAGTGACTTGCACTTCACTTCAATTCAACAATGTCTTAATACAATCTCTTAAACACTAGGTGACATTCAATGACTAATTGGTTACTTTTTAGTTTGATTTGCTGTTTAAGACCAGATCCTGTGTATTTCTGATGGTTTCACTTGTTTTCTCCTTCCTTTCCTATTTTTGTTCTTCTTTCTCACCCATTTTAGAGAAGGCAGAAAAACAAAGCATAAAGAAATTAAATGTTTTTAGGCAAAGAGGAATATATATACATACACACACACTTATGATTTTTGGATAAAAAAATGAATCATCTACCATAATATTTTGTTAAAAGTTGGCCTGTTCTTAATATCCTGCCTAATATGGTTGGATCTGAGAACACAGGTTTTTTTTTTTCCCTCAGTTTAGTTCAGTCACTCAGTCATGTCCGACTCCTTGCGACCCCATAAATCATAGCATGCCAGGCTTCCCTGTCCATCACCAACTCCTGGAGTTTATCCAAACTCATGTCCATTGAGTCGGTGATGCCATCCAGCCATTTCATCCTCTGTTGTCCCCTTCTCCTCCTGCCCCCAATCCCTCCCAGCATCAGGGTCTTTCCCAATGAGTCAACTCTTCGCATGAGGTGGCCAAAGTATTGGAGTTTCAGATTCAGCATCATTCCTTCCAATGAACACCCAGGACAATCTCCTTTAGGATGGACTGGTTGGATCTCCTTGCAGTCCATGGGACTCTCAAGAGTCTTCTCCAACACCACAGTTCAAATGCATCAGTTCTTCGGTGCTCAGCTTTCTTCACAGTCCAACTCTCACATCCATACATGACCACTGGAAAAACCATAGCCTTGACTAGACAGACCTTTGTTGGCAAAGTAATATCTCTGCTTTTCAATATGCTATCTAGGTTGGTCATAACTTTCCTTCCAAGGAGTAAGCATCTTTTAATTCCATGGCTGCAATCACTATCTGCAGTGATTTTGGGGCCTCAAAAAATAAAGTCTGACACTATTTCCCCATCTATTTCCCATGAAGCAATGGGACCAGATGCCATGATCTTAGTTTTTTGCATGTTGAGCCTTAAGCCAACTTTTTTACTCTCCTCTTTCACTTTCATCAAGTGGCTTTTTAGTTCCTCTTCACTTTCTGCCATAAGGGTGGTGTCATCTGCATATCTGAGGTTATTGATATTTCTCCCGGCAATCCTGATTCCAGCTTGTGCTTCTTTCAGCCCAGAGTTTCTCATGATGTACTCTGCATAGAAGTTAAATAAGCAGGGTGACAATATACAGCCTTGACATACTCCTTTTCCTATTTGGAACCAGTCTGTTGTTCCATGTCCAGTTCTAACTGTTGCTTCCTGACCTGCATACAGATTTTGCAAGAGGCAGGTCAGGTAGTCTGGTATTCCCATCTCTTTCAGAATTTTCCACAGTTTATTGTGATCCACACAGTCAAAGGCTTTGGCAAAGTCAATAAAGCAGAAATAGATGTTTTTCAGGAAGTCTCTTGCTTTTTTTCCCTACTGGTCCTAAAAATAATTTTCAAGGGAAGTTTTAGCAAGCTATAGACGCCTGGCCTTTATACACTTGCTTAACATTTCAAAGGTGAAGAAACTAGGTCATTTGGCATTATAGTTCACCTCAGCTGTCACTGAGTGACCATGGCTCACAACCACCTGAGTTTCAGCACATCATCTCTCCAAGAACCATCAAGTGGTAGAGCCTTTGCCATAACTCATAAGTCTGATAATAGTCTACGGAACACCACATACGAGGATAGCTTTTCTTGCTAATTTTTACATCCTGTGGCCTACAACAAGTGATTTACCTATTCCCTCTTCTTATCTGACCTCACAGAGAGATGGTGGCAGAGACTAGTCAGGAGATTCAATGGGCATAAGGAGGTCAACAAGTGGCTGGAACTCACTCATGGTTACCAAACTCATAACAAATTCTGTATTCTCATTATTCTTTACTTGAAAACTCACTAGTAAGTGAAGCCAGTCAAACTATTTTCTAAATTTAATTAATAAAGACTCTGTGAGTCATTAAATGGGGGATACAAAGAGCTTTGTCTCACTCAAGTTGAAGTCTCAGATCCACAGTAAGTAGAGAGAAATAGGAGAGTAATAAACAGGAGAGTAGCTTCTCTCCTGTAGATACAAAATAGTACCTAGAAGTAGCTAGAAATGATGGATCTTAAAGCTGCCAGAGAACATTCTGGTAAGAAGTTCTGGGACCTCAGATAGCCTCCAAAATGTTTATCACGTAAGTAGAAGATATTTTACATGATGGGGCTTAGTTGAGAAGCTGAAACTGATTTCATCTGTAAATATATTATCTTTTTGCCTGCTGTTGTGATTTTTTTAATTTCTTTTTTTTCCTTGTGTATTTCTTAACCCCTTTTAGGCTTCTTCATATTATCTCAGTTCACTGGTATCTGTGGCCTGGCACCTGTTTTGACTAAGTCATCACATGTCTTTCCCTACATAGTGCAGCCCCTGAAGCCTTATCTGCTAGGACCAGCCTTTGGCTGCCCTGGGAAGGCCTCCCAGTTGCTTGCTGTATCTGTTTTTCTCCAGAAGAAAACAAGAGAAAATTAGCAATGTTGATTTTACCTTCCACATAAGGAATTATATTGGGGCCTTCATTTATTGTTGAGACTTTAAAAAATTTACTGAGTTCTTTCCATGTATTAACTTATTTAAATCGTATAACTTTATGAGGTAGATACCCTTGTACGTGCGTGCTAAGTTGCTTCAGTTGTGTCTGACTCTTTGTGACCCCATGGACTGTAGCCAGCCAGGCTCCTCTGTCCATGGGATTCTCCAGGGAAGAATACAGGAGTGGGTTGCTATGCCCTCCTCCAAGATACCCTTATAGTGGCCCATTATATAACAGAAGAAATAAAGCAAGGGTGTTGAAAAAAAAAAATTTGCCCAATATCATGTGGTTAGTACAGGATAGAACCAGGACTGGAATCCAGGCAGACTGACCCTAAAGCCCACACTCTTACCCACTGTGCTACTGAATTTCCTTTGAACCTCCAAATCATATTTTCCCCCAGCTGGATAACAACAAATCCCCAGGAACACACTTACGTTAGAGATTCAGCCTGGGAATTATGAAACTTGGATTCGTCTTCTGCGCTTTAACTACCTGTAAAGGAAGAGCATTCTAGGTTGGGCAAATGCTCGTGCAAAGGCCTAATGGCCATAGGGGAGAAGAAAGGCCAGTATTAGGAACAGTGGGAAGCTGCTGTGGTGTTTCAAGCTGGGGGAAGGAGGGGATTAGCTGTACCACAATGACAAAGCTCACCCTGTCTAGCTAAAAAGGAGCAAAAGTGGATTCCGGGAGATTTGTTACTGATAAAATCCAGCCATGAGGCGATGGTGGCTTGGGTTAGGGTACTGCTATAATGCGTGTGGCGGGGTGGGGGTGGGGGACGCAAAAAGCTATCTTTTTTTTTTTTTTAAGTATTTATTCAGCTGCATGGGGACAGCTTGCAGGATCTTTAGTGCAGCATTTGAACTCTTAGTTGAGGCATGCAGGATCAAGTTCCCTGAGGGGCTGAACCTGGGCCCTCTGCATTGGGAGCACAGAGTACTACCCAGTGGACCACCAGGGAAGTCCCCCAAAAGTTGTCTTCCTGGTTAAAACTGTGATTTGATGATGTATACAGCCTTTAACAAAACATTCCAGAAATTACACTTCCAAATATGTGTTACTGCCTTCAAAGTGTCATATTGGGAGGTGATACACCCATTTTAATGATGCTGCATGGCTCTAAACAATTTTGTAAAGCCTCTTTTAGAACTTCCTTCAGAACCAGTTTATAACCAAACCAAAGAAAAAGACTTATTACTCTCTATACAGTCATACTTCATAACTCCCCAAAGCTAAGGGAACTATGCAATATTGTTAAACTGATGCAGCTTGAAAGAACTTCCCTTTATGAGTCTGACTTCCCAACATATATAGTGAGAATGCTTCAGTAAGAAAACAAGCAAATATATGGGTGGGAAAAAGGTAAGTTGTCTGATTCTTCATCAAAGAATGAGGATACATTCTTTAGGCAAAGAAGGAGCCAACTTGGGAAACTCAGAGGCAGAAGAAATTCTTGGACAGTCAGGAGGGAATATTTTTTTTTTAAGGGAGCAGATAACCAATAAATCTTAGGAGACTGACAACACATTTCTCACAGGGAAAAAAAAAAAAAAAGAATGAAGTTATAGCCATCAGTTTTTAGAAGAAGTAGGAGCTTGGTGGGGAAGAGTTCAAATTTCAGAACCAAGTCCAGGAATCAAACTCAGATGCTCTAATTAGCAGGTTTGCATAGATTCTCTCTGTGCCCTACTTTCCCCATCTGTAAAATGAAAACACATATGCCAGGAGTTGTGTAAGGTTTTATTAGTGGAGCCCAAGTCAATCACTCCCCCAGTTTCTCTCATCTCAACACCTTTTCTTCAGGTTAAAGAACAGGAAACTTAGGGGAGGGAGGCAGGGCTGAAGGGGCAACCCTCCAGGAACCTTCAGGCTTCCCTGGCTTCAGCTTTCTTAGCTCTGCAGTGCCAGGGCACAGAGAGAAAAATGCCTGGCAACTTTATCAGCTTCTTTTCAACAGACATTCCCAGAGCACCCTGTTATTTAAGGAAAGTAGCAGCCCGTTTAAGTCCCTGAAACTTTGAAAGTAACTGAAACAACCTCAACGCACAAGAGTAGGAGACTGGTTGAACTGTGAGACGGAATACCCAAAGGTAGTCACATGATGGAATTGTAATTAGAGACTATTAAATGACATGGGGAGATGTTCATAATGAATTAATATTGCCATGAAACAGTATATATACTATAGATTCCCCACTTTAAAATAATTGGTTTATAGTGGAAAATTAGAAGGAAATAAGAATTGTTAACAATTTAACATGTTAAATTTAAAGAATTTTAACAAATTCTAAGTGGTAGGAATATGGATGTTCAAAATTTTTTCCTTTATAAGCCTTGTACAATGAACATAATATTTTTAACATACAATATTATATGTAAATCTGATATGGAATTTGAAAAACAACTCTACAGGGAGAAATTATGACCACTTTGTTCACCCTATGATGCTCCAGTTGAGACATATAATTCAGACTTCCTAATACCACAGGCTCCTGGCCACACAATGGGTTTGTACCCTCTTCAGCATTCACATCTTGACAGTTACCTCTCTGGTTAGCAGCAAGATTAACAAAGAAAATTCCTGTCCTATAGCCTCTGCAGGAGGCCAGATCTCCACTTGAGTAGACAGTGTGAAAGGGGAAGAAAGCATATGGCCCAGACTTTCTTGAGTTTGTATAATAGGAATACAGCGTGAGTAGTTAAAATATATTTTATCACTGCTAAGGCAATGGCACCCCACTCCAGTACTCTTGCCTGGAAAATCCCATGGATGGAGGAGCCTGGTAGGCTGCAGTCCATGAGGTCGTTAAGAGTCAGACACGACTGAGTGACTTCACTTTCACTTTTCACTTTCATGCATTGGAGAAGGAAATGGCAACCCACTCCAGTATTCTTGCCTGGAGAATCCCAGGGACAGAGGAGCCTAGTGGGCTGCTGTCTATGGGGTCGCAGAGTCGGACACGACTGAAGCGACTTAGCAGCAGCAGCATAGCTGTTAAGAATAACTACCATTTACTGAACACTTCGTTTGTGCTGGATGCCTCCTGCGTCATCTAATTTTCATGATGGCCCATTAGGTATTATCCCTATTTCACAGATAAAGACACAGATAAAGAGGTCAGACAATGTGCCTAAGTTCCCAGTGCAAGGAAGTGGCAGACGTAAGGTGCTTTGGAGATTGCAAAACTGTTTCAAAATGGCCTCCATCATTCTTTGCACTACTCTGTGAGATGAGCATTCTATGATTTAACTTGAGAAATGAAGGGACAGATGGCTTCAAAGGCCTTTCTGAGGTTCTTCATGACATGGGGAGATGTTCATAATGAATTAAGTAAATATTGCCATGAAACAGTATATATACTATAGATTCCCCACTTTAAAATAATTGGTTTATAGCGGAAAAATTAGAAGGAAATAAGAATTGTGATTAATCCAAAAGGCCATTTCCAGTTTTTGGCTTCAGTAGAGGAGTTGTGTACTGACTGGGAAAATGGTGAAGCCAAACATTTTGGGTATGTTACCCCAGATGATGAGAAGCAGCTTGTAATCTGATCTTGAAGAAGGCAGGGTGTGGCAGGAGACCAGCAAACAACCAGATCATGGTGGTAAGATTGCTAAGAAGATAAACCTGTACAGAGGATATAGGACCAGATACTTTGGAGCTTCTGGAAGAAAGGAGAGAGCTAAGGCAGAAGAGCCTAGGTTCTTGAATGAATTTGATGATTGGTGCACCAGCTCAACCCTACCTGTAAAAGGTAGTGGCTCCATTCACATAGTGGTGAAATAATTTTGGCCCAGTGTGTAGGTTACTATAAAATTGTATTTTATTCAGGTCCTGAATAAGACACTCTGCTACTAATTCTTAAAGTACTATATGTGCTAATATTGACTTTTTGATATACTCACATAACAGAAAGAAAGACAACATGGCTATAATAATTTACTGCATTTTCATTTCTTATTTGAGACAACACCAAACGTTGTTTGAAGTAGTGAACTGGTACATTGAGTTATTTGCATACTATCTATCAGATCAGATCAGATCAGTCGCTCAGTCGTGTCCGACTCTTTACGACCCCATGAATCGCAGTACGCCAGGCCTCCCTGTCCATCACCAACTCCCGGAGTTCACTCAGACTCACATCCATCGAGTCAGTGATGCCATCCAGCCATCTCATCCTCTGTCGTCCCCTTCTCCTCTTGCCCCCAATCCCTCCCAGCATAAGAGTCTTTTCCAATGAGTCAGCTTTTTGCATGAGGAGGCCAAAGTATTGGAGTTTCAGCTTCAACATCAGTCCTTCCAATGAACACCCAGGACCGATCTCCTTTAGGATGGACTGGTTGGATCTCCTTGCAGTCCAAGGGACTCTCAAGAGTCTTCTCCAACACCACAGTTCAAAAGCATCAATTCTTCGGTGCTCAGCTTTCTTCATAGTTCAACTCTCACATCCATACATGACCACTGGAAAAACCATAGCCTTGACTAGACGGACCTTTGTTGGCAAAGTAATGTCTCTGCTTTTGAATATGCTATCTAGGTTGGTCATAACTTTCCTTCCAAGGAGTAAGCATCTTTTAATTTCATGGCTGCAGTCACCATCTGCAGTGATTTTTGGAGCCCAGAAAAATAAAGTTTGACACTGTTTCTACCGTTTCCCCATTTATTTCCCATGAAGTGATGGGACCGGATGCCATGATCTTCGTTTTCTGAATGTTGAGCTTTAAGCCAACTTTTTCACTCTCCTCTTTCACTTTCATCAAGAGGCTTTTGAGTTCCTCTTCCCTTTCTGCCATAAGGGTGGTGTCATCTGTATATCTGAGGTTATTGATATTTCTCCTGGCAATCTTGATTCCAGCTTGTGTTTCTTCCAGTCCAGCGTTTCTCATGATGTACTCTGCATAGAAGTTAAATAAGCAGGGTGATAAGATACAGCCTTGACGTACTCCTTTTCCTATTTGGAACCAGTCTGTTGTTCCATGTCCAGTTCTAACTGTTGCTTCCTGACCTGCATACAGATTTCTCAAGAGGCAGATCAGGTGGTCTGGTATTCCCATCTCTTTCAGAATTTTCCACAGTTTACTGTGATCCACACAGTCAAAGGCTTTGGCATAGTCAATAAAGCAGAAATAGATGTTTTTCTGGAACTCTCTTGCTTTTTCCATGATCCAGTGGATGTTGGCAATTTGATCTCTGGTTCCTCTGCCTTTTCTAAAACCAGCTTGAACATCAGGAAGTTCATGGTTCACATATTGCTGAAGCCTGGCTTGGAGAATTTTGAGCATTATACTATTTATTATATCAGAAATAAATGCTCATGACTGGTCTTAATGGAAGTAAATTTTCAAAATTTTTGTTGTTTAGTTGCTAAGCTGTGTCCAACTGTTTTGCAACCTCATGGACTGTAGCCTACCAGGCTCCTTGGTCCATGGGATTTCCCAGGAAGAATACTGAAGTAGGTTGCCATTTCCTTTTCTAGGAGATCTTCCTGACCCAGGGATCGAACTCACATTTTCTGCATTGGCAAGTGGGTTCTTTACCACTGAGTAACCAGGGAAGCCCCAAATTTTCAAATTAGTGATCTTGGCAAATTTTCAACTTAGTAATCTTGACTTTTTTTTTTTTAATTGCTTTGTGTGTGTGTGTGTGTGTGTGTGTGTGTGTGTGTGTGTTAGGAGAAGGGGAGAGGCAACAGAAGAGGAAGCATTTTCCCAGAATCATGAATTAGCAACCTTGGATCCTTGTCACTCCAGTATTCTTGCCCAGAAAATCCCCTGGACAGAGGAGCCTGGCGGGCTATAGTCCATGGAGTTGAGAAAAGTCGTGTTGGACTGAGCATGCACGTGCAGATCCTTGTCTAGGTTCTGCCCTCACCTAGCTAAGTAATTCTGAATAAATCTCTTAATCTTCAGATTACTCACCTGTACAATGAGATTCTAAAAGGCAGGTGATGTTTGGTGTTGTTAATATTCTGTGTGACAAGCTAGCATTCCACAGGTATCCATAACAACAGTAAATAGACTTTAAGTCCAGAGTAAGTATCCCTAAATGTCAAATGCTATAAGACAGACATTTGTGAATGGCTGTCTTTATTCTCCATTGGTGGGCACTCTAGAGAGCTTTGATGTCAACCTGTAGGAAAGTTTCCCCTCACTTTGTCCCCACCTGGTGTGGAGAAAAGGAAGAGGAAGTGGGTAAGAGTATAGGATTTGGAAGCTACATTCTTGGGAGTCCGGACTGGAAGTCACCTCCTCCAGTTGCTTAGATCTGACCTCTAGTTAATGACAAATACAAGCTGAATTCAACTATCCCTGGATGTTATCAACCCCTTGCTGAGATTTGTCAAGCCTTGGATTTGTGCTCTCCCAGAAGGATCTGTTCTTTGAGATCCTAGGAGAAACTGTTATGCTCTAAGGATAAATGAGATAATAGAACTAACTACAAATGCTAAGGTCTTAATTCAATATAGTGGATCACAGAGTTTAAAATGTGGAAATTACCTTTTCAAATGTATGTTTAATTATTCTGAGGATCTGGTTGCCTGTCAGATATCTACTGGACTTGTTATGAGGATGAAATAGGAAAAACTCAAAAAGAAGACACTGAACACTAGGAAGGACAGCTTTCAGAAATACAGGAAGGGAAGTTTCCCATGTGGTCAGGCAAACACACCAATCCTTACTATCTTTCTTGCCCACCTAAAAGCTCTGACAGTTATGCTTCAAAGGCTTGTGTGGTGGTTCAAGCTTACTTAGAAGTTTACAGGGCCCTATGCTAAGCTTCTGGAGAAGGCAATGGCACCCCACTCCAGTACTCTTGCCTGGAAAATCCCATGGACCGAGGAGCCTGGTAGGCTGCAGTCCATGAGGTCGCTAAGAGTCGGACACGACTGAGCGACTTCACTTTGACTTTTCACTTTCATGCATTGGAGAAGGAAATGGCAACCCACTCCAGTATTCTTGCCTGGAGAATCCCAGGGACGGGGGAGCCTGGTGGGCTGCCCTCTATGGGGTCGCACAGAGTCGGACACGACTGAAGCGATTTAGCAGTAGCATGCTAAGCTTCGGGTATTTTCATAGGTTCTTCTTGTTCAGTAATTGTGGCCTCCAAATTTATAACTGTCATTTCACTCCATGCTCCCTTCATCTGTCCTCTAAGCTCTCAAGTGCCTTCCACGAAACATTTTTCTACCTCCAACCAAAACAGTGTAAGAGGACTGCCTAAGTGAAAGCGATAGTCGCTCAGTCGTGTCCCGACTCTTTGCGACCCCATGGACTGTCCATGGAATTCTCCAGGCCAGAATACTGGAATGGGTTGCCATTCCCGTCTCCAGGGTACTGTCCCAGCCCAGGGATGGAACCCAGGTCTCCTGCATTGCGGGCGGCTTCTTTACCAGCTGAGCCACAAGGGAAGTCCCTGAGTGCCTACGGGGAATCTACAAAAGTATTAGGAGAGAGTGAGGGCCAGTTACTGCCCATATGTTGGGCACTTTAAAGGCTTTTACTTTAATCACCGTTTAGGATTTAAAACACCAGGAAAGCAGGAGCTTTCCTCCGCGAGGAGTGCCCACCTTCATCCCCAAGCTGCAGTTTCACATGAGTAAAGGGAGGCATCACCTCATCACTTCAAGATTCCGTCGACACTTCACTAGGTTGGCAGATAGTTCCTTTTCGACGCGTAAGCGCTTTCAAGCACCTCAACCTAAGAGATTTCAAGCACCTCAGCCTAAGAGTTCCTGAGGTTTACCCATTGCCCAGGCGACGCGCCGGGTTTTGTTTTTCTACTTCCCCGCCGGAACAAGCCCGCCCACTAGCGTCAGAGCTAGCTCCTCACTGGTCCGGAAGTGTGCTCGTCTCCTCAAAGAGCCAATCAGAGCCTCATTTTCTACTCAGGGGATTTGAAAAACGGAAAAGACCTTGACCTGTTCCTGGGAGTAGGGCGGGGGTGTGAATGATTGACAACTCGACTCTCCAATAGTCAGAGCTCTAGGACCTGCCCCTTCTGGCTCCGGGGCTAGAAAAGAGAGTCGATGCCGGGCCGCAGTGATGAGCCCTGGGAGACGCTGGCTGTTCGGTTTTCCGAGGAGCGGCTGCTACTGGTGGCCTTTTTGCAGGTGAGTGGTTGCTGTTGTTAATAGTGCTGTTGCGAAGGTTTTCCATTTGTCAATGATGTGGTGGTTTATTTCAGCGCGCTGGAGGGCCAGTTTCTTTCCTCCCCAGGTTCAGTCTGTGGTGGGAGTCTGGCACTCGCACGCCCACCCCTCAAGCTCCGACCCTCACTTATCCCGCAGGTCCCGTTCAGCTGTCCCTTTCTCAGAATAAGCCTGTCTAGTCTGCCAAAGGAAAGGAGGACCCCGCGTTGGTAGTGGTGTCTTGACGGCAAGAATAAACAGAGAGTCGAAGGGAGTGATAACTCTACTCCCCTGGACGTCTCAGGTACCGGGTGTCAGTCAGCCCCGTTCATCGTAGGACTCCCCCTGAAAGGGCGCTTCGGTGTGTTTTCAGGGCCTTGGCGCTATATTGAGGGCGATGGCAGACTTGGCCCTTGAAGGCTCTGTAGATAGAAAAAACCTGAACGTCATGAAAGGAGAAAGGTAAATATCTGCAGTGGTTTCATGGAGGGTTCAAATCTGGAACTAAATCACAGGTTCTTTGAACCACTACAAATGAAAAAGTAAGTGTATTTCTTCTTCTTGCCAAGGGATGAGCGCCATGTTATTGGAGAAAGAGAGTAGGAATGCCAAATGGAAGTGAAATTCACAGTTGAGTTTTGAGGAATAATTGGTTGTTGGCTAACTTACTATAACTCTCATTACCTTACCGCCTCCCAAATTATGGAGGCTTAATGGCTTATAAGTGGTATCAGAATGTTAACTGCCCACTTTGGGGGGGGAAAAATCCGATGCAATCTTTCACCAGTAGTTTCTAGGGGTTTCTATAATGAAAGCAGAACACATGTCATTTTGTGTTTTAAAACTGCCTCCCCTGAGGCCAAGGGACTAGGTTTGTTCCATCCTTGTATTCCTATGCACCTCACATACCACAGATGCTACTCAATTGTGGTGGGGTTTAGAGAGGCATAATTCAGTCAAATGGTGTTGTGGAAGGAGCTCTGAGTTGGCAGTCAAGACACCTGGGTTTAGTCTTGAAGTTGTGTGATCTTAGTGAAGTGAAAGTCACTCAGTCATGTCCAACTCTTGCAACCCCGTGGACTAGACAGTCCATGGAATTCTTCATGCCAGAATATTGGAGTGGGTAACCTTTCCCTTCTCCAGGGCATCTTCCCAACCCAAGGATCAAACCCAGGTCTCCCACATTGCAGGCGGATTCTTTACCGGCTAAGCCACAAGGGAAGCCCAAGAATACTGGAGTGGGTAGCCTATCCCTTCTCCAGGGGATCTTCCTGACCCAGGAATCAAACCAGATTCTCTTGCATTGCAGGCAGATTCTTTACCAACTGAGCTACCAGGTGTAATCTTTCAATTCTCTGACTCTTAACTTCTGCCTCTTTAAAAAGTGGATGTTGCATTAGATTATTTCTGAGGTTTATGCCTGTGTTCAAAGTCTGTTTTAAACTAAAGATTCTTAAACATTTCCACCACAAGTACATCTGCAAAATCTCATTACAGTAAATTCCTAACCAGTCTGTTAGCAAACAAAAGCTCCCAGCTACAAGGGTCGTACCTGGTTCTTTTGTGTCCACATTTAAACCAAACCAAGTGGGTCATTGTAGAAAATTTGGTCGTTGTCCAGAATGAACATTGTACAGAAGTAAAACAGAAAATGTCATCCTTTATTCCACTACTCAGAGACAGCTGCTGTTGGTGTCTGGGTAGATCTTTCAGTCTCTCTTCCTCTTTTGCCTTCTATGGTTGGTTGAAATTAAGTGGCACATTTCATTTTAAATTTATATTAAGTAATGACATCTAAATTCAGCCACACCTTCATCTTTGTCTTGTGCCTAGAGCACAGAGGACACGCCAGTGTCTGAACTGATGATGGGTCACTTGAACATCCTTGGAATGAAATCTGGTGTGAAGGGATATTTGTATGGGAAAATAGGACTAAAAGTATCACTGAATAACAAAACTCTTTAACTGAAACATGGCCACAAATATGAAAAAAAAAAACATAGTTTATAAAATGTAAAATAAATGTTAGCCACTTTACCAAAGCATGTGAATTATAGAATATCACTTAGTATTTGGTATGCTTCTAGGACTGTATGTTACCATCAACACCCCTGCCCTGAAACACATACAACATTTGATTGCATTCCTCCTTCCCCTATCTAATTTAACCTTTTCTCCTTACCCCCACCCTCATTTTATTTTATCCCCAGCTTTTGTTTCTGCTCAAACCATCAGCAAGGTAGGATCACTTTCAAGGGCCTGAGGTCTGTATCAGTCTTCATGTGTTAGTCAAAGTCTGCGCCATTCAACCCAGAATACCTTGCATTCTTTGGTAGGGTGCTTCACCATCATCTCATTTAGTATTCCTCATAGCCCCTTGAGAAACAGTAATTTCATTATCCTCATCTTTATGGACAAGGAACCTGAGGTGCAGCAGATAACTTAGTCAAGATGACACTGTCATTAAGTAGCAGAGCTGGGACTAAAGTCTAGGTTTCTTGACTTCACACTTTTGGGATTTGGTGGAAATGGTTTGTTTTGACACAAATGCTACTACTGTAGGGGAATAAGTAACCAGAGATAGGAAGGAGAAGTCTTGAATGGGTATTCCGCACATGAGTGATGCCATGCCAGCTGGAATAGGCCACATGCCCCACGCACACACATCTCGTTGCTGGACATTTCCCTGTGAATAAGGGTCTACCTGCTATGGTTTGTTACCTCTGTAACATGGGGTCAGTCAGGGCTGTTAGAAGGTATAGAGTTGGAGAATGACAGGGTAATAGTGTCTGGAAAACACCTATAAGTAATAGAGTTTGCTCCTGGTAAAATAGTTGTTCTTATAATGCAAATACAAATGGAAAAATTACCATCAAGCTTTTGGAAAAGTAATAAATGAGGAACAGGAGGTACTTTTGGATACAGGCATCTTTGAACTTTTCATATTGAGCTGGGCTCGGAGAATCTTAGGAACTGAGCTCCAGATTTCATTTCCCTTAAGAACTGTTCCTTTTTAATTTATTAGAAACTTGATTAACCTCTCTTTTTCCTGTCCTCAAGTCTAGCCAGTCTGTCTTCTGTAGAGCTAGCTCCCTAATGCAGTGGGGTTGAGAGTCATTCAAAGCTGCAAGTGAGGATTCAGACCTCCAAATGGTCTAGGGGAGCATTTGAATATTTATTATTGAAGAGAAGGCTTTGGATCAAAGCAACTCTGGCTCTGTATTCCTTATTTTATATTGCTTCAATATTCTATCATTGATCACGTTTCTTACTCAATTTTTGGAAACAGAAAACAAGCTGAGACTGGACTTTATCCTATAATTTTCCCCACCTGTTCATGAGTTGCCAGTTCAAGTTCACTTGAAGTGTGAAGCACTGTGACAATTTATAAAGATGTCTAATAAAAGTAAAGCATGTCAAAGTGACATATTTTTGAAGTTGGTTAACAAGATGAATAATTTTTTTCCTTATTCTGTCTTGAACCCATTATTAAGTAATTTGATGAAGCAAAATAAACTACTCAGACTGATGTAAATGTGCTCAGTATTGTCTTATGTGAAGGATTAAAAACAGTTATGAATGGGATTCCATTATTCACAGTACTTGCAGTGCTGGCCAAGAATAAAATAAGGTGATTTTAATAATGTTGGGATTATCCTATGACAGGATGCTTAAATGTTCAAAATGCTGATGTGATTAGTAGATCCAGTAATCTCAGCTAGACCAGGGTTTAGGAAGCTAAGACCTTCTGGCCTACTATCTTTCCAGCCCACAAGCTATGAATGGCTTTTACATTTTTTTAATGGTTGAAATAAGTCAAAGAATAACAATATTTCATATGCATGGAAATTATATGAAATTCTCATTTCTTTATCCATATGTAAAAGACAAAAAGTTCCAATATGTTTATTGGAACATAACCTTATTTGTTCATATATGCATTGGTTATGACTGCTTTCAGCTACAGTGGCAGAATTGAGTGATTTTAAGAGCAACCATATCACCCACAAAGCCTAAAAAATTTACTCTTGGACCTTTTACAGAAAAAGTTGCCCCCGCCTTTTTTTTGCCTCCAGCTAAGCTGGAGTGTCTCTCACATCATTACCTTCATCCCATTTCAACAGCAATTATGCTGCCCCAGGTCTTCATTAAATGTTGCCAGAATAGTTGCAAAAGATTCATAAGTATTCACATACATTTCCCTTACTTGTAAATGCTGCCTGATCCTCCTAAAATACACATTATTAAAGCTTTAATGATGTCCCAGTACTTGCAGAATAACCTATGTTTTTTGGCACAATGTCCTTTCAGGGCCACTGTTCAGCCTTATCTTTCTAGAGTAGTGTCCTCCTACTTCCTTATTATACCCTATACTTAGTATAGGGTGATCATATAATTTTCTAGATGGGACTTTCAAGTGTGAAAGGGGCCCTATAATAATTATGTTGGGGAAACAGGTCTAAAGCAAGACTGTTCTAGGCAAACCAGTTTGAATGGTTCTCCATAAATACCCATTCCCTTACGTCTATTCACTGTTCCCTTAGACCAGAATTCCTTTTCTTTTTTCTATAAATCTTAAACATCCTTTCAAATCCAGCTTAAATAGTGCCATGTCCACGAAGCATTATTCAAAAAAACAAAAAAACTCCTTTTCCGTCTCCCTTATACATCAAGTGCTTTCTCATGCTGTGGATTACTTTCTGCTGTCGTGATACACACACGTCACTTTCCCCCCATTAGTCCCTTGGAGGCATCATTCAAGTTCGATTCTCTGTTCCCCCCAGGCCTAGCTTTATGCCATGTTCAAATGAGATTTGCAGCATATGTTTGAAGAATGAGTTGTTTGACCAGACTGGGCAGACTGATGAGTATCTGGGGCTGTCAATGGATGCATCATCCATTTTAATGTAATTAAAGTCATGAGAAAAGTTGGGTTTCCAGGGTAGGAAGACAGAGCCTTGGGCGCCAATATGGTAGTAAAGCAGAGTGGGTCAGGGCGTATGTATAGGCACTGCGGTCCAGGCTGGCCTGATATTGAACTCCTGCTCTGCCACTTACAGTCTTTGTCCTCTTGGGCAAGTTAGCCTCTCCTGAGTTTCTGCATCTATAAAATAGGAGTAATTGTAGTAACCTGTCCATAGAATGGTGGTTGAGAATTCAAATCGTCCCAAGCACACGATGAGCACTCCAAGAAAGGTAGTGGCCATGGCGTCATACCGGCTTCCCTGGTGGCTCAGATGGTAAAGAATCTGCCTGCAGTGCAGGAGACCCAGGTTCAATCCCTGGGTAGGGAAGGTACCTGATGATACATGCTTCACCATCCTAGTACTGTTGCCAACAGGTGGGCAGCACCAGGACGTAACAGTAGAAGAGGTGGGAGAAATGCAGCCCTGAAGTCTTAGAAGAATTTTTCTTCCCTTGATGGAAGTGCTTAGCTTCAGAGGGGTCAAAGCAGTGGGAGTCCTGAATGAAGATGGTCTCCACTTACTAAGAAGTGACTAATCAGCAGTCTTTTGAGAGACTGTTTCAGTAGAGTGGGCAAGGTACAAGGGAGGTGTCAGACGACTAAAAAAATAATGGCCAGAAGGAAGGGAAAAACAGCCAAGAGGAAGGGGCAGGAAGAGGAGATGCAGAGTCATGTAAAAGATATGTTTGCTTAGTATTTTTTTCCTTTGAGCCACATCATATTTTAAAAAGGAAGGCACCCTGAAGTGTGGTCACTCAGTGACCTGTGTGGCCCCTTGGGGGTATGAAGTAAATCGTTGACGAAAATCAGCGCTTAATTCAAGTGCCAATAACCCTTGTTGAGAGGATAAATGAGCACCTTTAAAAAGAATAGTTTTTAATTCTTAGCATGGCCCCTCTTTCTAAGTTGGGGGTGTCTGGTGCCTGATTTGACATTGTGCCTTGAGGTTCACACGAGCAGTTACACGCCGAGCCCTCCTTTATACTCACCTTGTTTGTGAGCATCTCATGAAATGTCTGCCTGGGTTGGAGAGACAAGCTGTGACTGGAGATGCTCCTGTGAAGTGAAGCCAAGTGAGCCTAGATGCTCACACCCAGACTCGCAAGTCTTCCATGATGAGGTAGAGAGAGCATGGGTGTCAGAGGCACAGGGCCTGGATGACAGCTCCAGTCTCATTTAGTGCCTCTGTGTGTTTGAACAAATCAATCTCTTTTCTCTGTGCATATTGTTAAGGCCATTTAGGAACATGCTAAACTGTAACAGATACAAAAATATGATGGATGATTGTTCTTGGCTCTGCCTTTGCCATAAAATACATTGGAATTCTTGAGTTAAATCTTCCTAACATCTTGGACCTGCCAACTGACTGTTGATATGTTTTTTTGGCCATACCATGTGACATGTGAGATCTCAGTTCCAACCAGGGATGGAACCCACACTGCCTGCAGTAGAAGAGTGGAGTCTTAACCACTGGATTGCCAGAGATGTTCCCCACTGACTGTACTATGCTTTGGCAGTTACTACAAAAACTACTGGACTTCCCAGCTGGCATAGTGATAAAGAATCTGTCTGCCAATGCAGGAGATGTCAGAGATGTGGCTGGGAAGATCCCCTGGAGTAGGAAATGGCAACCCCCTCCAATATTCTTACCAGGAAAATTCCATGGGCCGAGGAGCCTGGCATCCAGCAGTCCATGGGGTCCCAAAGAATTGGACACGATTCTGAATACTCGTTGCACCACGCTTAGCCTTATTACACAGTCTAATCATTTTTGCTTGTCTTTGATTCAGTCAACACACCTACTAAGTACCTAGTATGTGTCAAGAGTCATGCTGGGTTCCAGAGATAGGCAGTGAGTCATCAGCTCTAATGCAGGTTACAGGGCACACGGACGGGGAACAAGCGATCCGTCACAGTGACCCATCACAACTGTACCCAATGTCATAAAGCAGGGGGCCTTGGGAAGGCACCTCACCACTTTCAATGGGTGAGAAAGAAGGGCATACACAGAAGTCTGAAAGCATCATCCTTAAACCAGCAGCATCAGCATCACCTGGAATCTTGTTATACCCACCCCAGACCTACTCATTCAGGCTGTGGAAATGGGGCCCAGTAATCTGAAACAGTTCTCTTGGTGATTCCAGTGCACATTAAAGTTTGAGAAACCACCAGCCTAGAGGAAATAACATTTAAACTAAGCGCTATAGTCACACCATTCAATATAGTAACCACTGGTCATGGGTGGCTATGGAGCCCTTGAAACTTGGCTAGTTCAAAGTGAGTTGTGCTTTAAGTATAAAATGCAGATCAGGTTTCAAAGACTTACTAAGAAAAAAAAATACCTCATTAATTATTTTATATAGATCATATGTTAGAATGATAATCCTTTGAAACTAAAGGGTTAAATAAAATGAATTATTAAACTTTCACCTACTTTTTTCTGCTTAATATGACTTTTAGAAAGTTTAAAATGACCAATTTTAAAAAGCCAATTATATGTGGCTTGAATTACATTTTGATTGGACACAGCTGTTGACTAGTGGGTCCAAAAACCAGAGTGAGATTGAAGTGGCAGTCAGAGGGGAGGTGGTGATGGGTAAGGGTTCTGTGTAGAATACAGAGTATGCAGAGTTCCTGAGGCCAGAAAGAACATGGTATGTTAAGGAAATAAAACCAAAGCCTTACTGGTCACATTAAGGATTTTGAGTTTTGTCCTAAGATCAACAGGAAGTAATTTGAGGGTTTTAAACAGGGTACTCAATTTTCAGGAAGTTTGTAGCTAATACATGAGGGTAAGATAACTATGGCTGAATATTGCACGACTCTCAGAATCAAAGCTCCCTGCTCCTGCCCAGAAGATGGTGGGGGTGGAGGCATTTGGTCAGGCGGTACCATCAAGAGGGAGGGAGCAGGACCCTGACCATCGGCTGCCTCCACCCCAGGATATGAGGCACAAATAACCCTGCTAAAGGGAAAAGCAGACACCTGCAAATAGTTTTGTGCTCAGTTCATTTTCAGTTTGGTCAATGTTGAGAGCTGGAGGAAACATTCCAGAAGAGTCCAAAGTTGAGTAGGAGTTTGATTACAGAGCTGGGACTCTGCAAGGCACTGGCAAAGGTTTGGTGAAAGGAGGGTCGGGAACAAGGGAGCCTGGCATATGTGGGGATTAGCAGGTCTGTCCTTTGAAAAAGTGCACTGGACAACCACAGAGAAAGGGCCCAGATTAGAGCCTGGAGGCCTGGGCTCTGCCCAGCTCCAGGAGGTGGGGGTGGGGCTTCCCATTCACCTGTGATCTGGAGGAACTTCCCCTTTAAGTCACAGGTCATACACTAGCAGACTCAAGCTACCCTCAGACAGGTCTTGTTTAGCTCATGTTTTTTAAAATGTATTCTAGTTAGTTGCTAGTATTTGTATCAGATATCACATGAAATTACATTTCCAGTTCTTTTGAAAATTGGAAAATTGAAGACCTCAGTTCCTCAGTCTCACAGAGAAATGGGCTGGAGCTAAGTAGTAGTTACTCCTTTCATTTTTCCTATGAGCTTCTAAGCTGAAATGATCATGTTACCAAAAAAAAAAAAAAAATTATTTATTCTTCAAAACAGAATCCACAAGTTTTTTCTGGTCTGAGTCTTGCATTCTCTCCAGTCTTCTGTTTCCAGCAGCCCTCAGCTTCTCTGTGTTCTCCAGAAAAGTTCTAGAATGGTACCCTTAGCTCAGCAAGACTAGATTATACAGATGCTCCATCCATGTGTCAATGTGCATGAGTTGCATCCATCAGAGAAGCACATATGTTCTCTGCAGTTCAGCAATGTTCCCACTACCCCTGCAGCCCTGCACAGATCTGCAGCCCCTGCCTGAAACTTTAAATGAAACTGCAGTATTGTATTTGTTGGTAAACACTTGGCTTACCAGCTCCCACAGAGATTGAATCATAAAGATTGCAAGCTGTAAACCTCAATAGTTCCTTTGTAAATATTCAGCCATTAATTAAATGGCAAAGGTTAGTTGATAGCAAGGAGGAGAGAGGGAAGGGACTTTATTGACCTGAAGTAGATGGCTCCAGTTCAGTATCTTACCCTGTGTTTGCCCTCTGTGCACCATAATAAGGGGCTGGTGTATTTGTAGAGTCTTTGTGGCTGTAGCACTATTTCTCTGCTCCAGTGTATATATTTTGAGAGGGAAGAAACAGAAAGTGTCTTATTTCTTAAAGTAAACAAATAGAGCTGATTAAAATACTGTAAAGCTTTGTGATAGGTGCCTGAGTGTTTATGATATTGCTACACTTTTTTCCCCCTCAGAATAGTTCATCATCAAAAGACGTTGAAGAGGTGCATCTGCCTACAATATTTGTGCATCACACTCTTCATTTGAAGTGAAAAATAACTTCTTTGCTATAAGGAGCTTCTTGCTTGACAAGACACAGTAAGGGCTGAGGTAGAGAACCATTGACAGCTTCTCTTTTCTCCATCCCCCTCCAGCACCACCACCAAAAACAGGGCAGTAAATAAAATGTTGCATGGGCATGAATCCAGTTTTTGATGGGCCAGAAGCTTCTAGCACTTAGTGGATTGGGGTGGGCTGTTCAAAAAAACAATACCCAAGTGTCTTTGTTTTGCTGATTAAACACACATACATGTTCTCATCCATGTGAATTCATTAATTGGTCTCTCCCAGCACCTTAGAAGTAGCTTGTTCAAGTGAGGGGCCCTAAAGCTTGAGCTTCATTCGTTTCATGGATACTCCACTTCCAGGTACCAGTAATCACCTAGCCAAACACTGCCTAGCTGCCTTTCATCCCATTTTGAGTTTTCTGCCCCTTGATGCCCATCTGGGTTGAGGGGAGAGGCATCGTTCTCCCTCTGGAAAGTCTCGGCTCTGCAAGGTACCTTCACCTGCGTCCTGAGCCCAGGCTCTTCCAATAACCTGATGCTTCCCTGTTGCAATGCACTAAATGAAGGTCAGACTTCACTGACGCCCGATGAGAAGGGAAGGTCATAAACCTAACTGCTGTCACCTTTCAACCACTTGCAGATCATCTCCATCTGCTTCCTCCCTCAGGTCCGCTCTTGACCCTCTGAAATTGGAAGCTTTGTTGTAAAGACTTTCCTCCGACTTCAGAATCTCTTGGAATTAACTAAAGAAAGGAAGAAATTAGGTCCAGATTCCAATTAACTTCATCACTGATTATTATATAACTGTGGGCGAATCACAGGTTAAGTGGGACAGAGTATCTCCAGTTCATGGAACTTGCCAAGAATGGCAGAATACCAGGCCCTGATGTTTGTATAATCTGTGCCCCCTGGTGTGGAAAGTGCTGGGTGCACAAACCGAGTAGCATTTGTCAGTGTGGATGTGTCCAGTGAAAGGCCAGTGAGGCAGGCTGGTGCAGCCAGGCTGCAGATTTTCTCCAGGGGACTGAGTGGGTCCAGATTTCTGGGCTAGCAGCTTCAGTTAGGGGGTTCAGAAACACTCTAGGGTTGCCTGTCCCACCTTACTAGAGTCTTCCTCTGCGATGTGGCTGGCATGGATAGGACAGCTGAAGGGTTACGAGGAGGAGCTGTGGCCTCCCTATCTGTGTGCTCCTCTCACTCCTGCAGACCTGCTTCTGGTAATCTGTTCCTACAGGCAGCATCTCTCAGCTGCTTGATTTGATAGCTTGTTTTGTATCCAGATTTATTTCTGCCAAAAACTGTCATCTTGAGTCAGGTGAGAGATTATTTAAGTGACTACCATATTGAATGCTAAGGTTGGTTGAAATCATCTTCAGTTCAGTTCAGTTGCTCAAAGTAATGTCTCTGCTTTTGAATATGCTATCTAGGTTGGAATCAAGATTGCTGGGAGAAATATCAATAACCTCAGATATGCAGATGACACCACCCTTATGGCAGAAAGTGAAGAGGAACTAAAAAATCTCTTGATGAAAGTGAAAGTGGAGAGTGAAAAAGTTGGCTTCAAGCTCAACATTCAGAAAACGAAGATCATGGCATCTGGTCCCATCACTTCATGGGAAATAGATGGGGAAACAGTGGAAACAGTGTCAGACTTTATTTTTGGGGGCTCCAAAATCACTAGAGATGGTGACTGCAGCCATGAAATTAAAAGACGCTCACTCCTTGGAAGGAAATTTAGACCAACCTAGATAGCATATTCAAAAGCAGAGACATTACTTTGCCAACAAAGGTTCATCTAGTCAAGGCTATGGTTTTTCCTGTGGTCATGAATGGATGTGAGAGTTGGACTGTGAAGAAGGCTGAGCGCTGGAGAATTGATGCTTTTGAACTGTGGTGTTGGAGAAAACTCTTGAGAGTCCCTTGGACTGCAAGGAGATCCAACCAGTCCATTCTAGAGGAAATCAGCCCTGGGTGTTCTTTGGAAGGAATGATGCTAAAGCTGAAACTGCAGTACTTTGGCCACCTCATGCGAAGAGTTGACTCATTGGAAAAGACTCTGATGCTGGGAGGGATTGGGGGCAAGAGGAGAAGGGGACGACAGAGGATGAGATGGCTGGATGGCATCACTGACTCGATGGACGTGGGTCTCAGTGAACTCCGGGAGTTGGTGATGGACAAGGAGGCCTGGCGTGCTGCGATTCATGGGGTCGCAAAGGGTTGGACACGACTGAGCGACTGATCTGATTTGATCTGATCTAGGTCGGTCATAACTTTCTTTCCAAGGAGTAAGGGTCTTTTAATTTCATGGCTGCAGTCACCATCTGCAGTGATTTTGGAGCCCCCCAAAATAAAGTCTGACACTGTTTCCACTGTTTCCCCATCTATTTGCCATGAAGTGATGGGACCAGATGCCATGATCTTCGTTTTCTGAATGTTGAGCTTTAAGCCAACTTTTTCACTCTCCACTTTCACTTTCATCAAGAGGCTTTTGAGTTCCTCTTCACTTTTTGCCATAAGGGTGGTGTCATCTGCATATCTGAGGTTATTGATATTTCTCCCGGCAATCTTGATTCCAGCTTGTGCTTCTTCCAGTCCAGCATTTCTCATGATGTACTCTGCATAGAAGTTAAATAAGCAGGGTGACAATGTACAGCCTTGACGTACTCCTTTTCCTATTTGGAACCAGTCTGTTGTTCCATGTCCAGTTCTAACTGTAGCTTCCTGACCTGCATACAAATTTCTCAAGAGGCAGATCAGGTGGTGTGGTATTTCCATCTCTTTCAGAATCATCTTAGTATTGTTTAAATGTTGAAACTTAGATTTTCTTGTGTGTGTGGTGTAGACTATGGCATTGAAGAGCCAGTTTTCTCCACTCGGTGATTTACATACCAGCTGAATGTGGTTTATTGAATTAGCATGTTTAATAACTTCTATAATAAGATAAGACTGTAAATATTTCTTTCTTCACCAGAGGGAAAACAGAATGAGAAGGGTGTTCCTTCAATCTTGAATCAGCTTCTCAAAGCTGGGAGTTCCCAGTTCTAAAGTCATCATTTTAGACATGTACAACTCATTCTATTAAATTGTCTCTTCTGTAAGCAGGAACTGCCTTTTTATCTGATGGAAATGTAGCATGCCATTAGAATGAAGTGTTCTGTTGTTTTATGTCATCCAATTAATGTATACTATCTAACCATCAGAAAATTTAAGTCAGCTAACTAGGTTCCATGTAATTATCTGTAGACTCTGCCCGTATGTGCCATAGTGTGTATGAGTTGCTGGATGCCTGATGTCAAAACAGTTCAAGGAATCATTCCAGTGTATTTTAGAAACTTGCTGTTGGAAAGTTGTGCTTCCACTCCCAGGTAGTCATTTGAATGAAACATATAACTTTCATACTTCTTGTTTCTTCTCCATCTAGATATATTGTTGTCACTGAACACTGGCCCTAGAGAAGCTCAGCCATCAATATGTCCAAGTACAAACTGATTATGTTAAGACATGGAGAGGGTGCCTGGAATAAAGAGAACCGCTTTTGTAGCTGGGTGGATCAGAAACTCAACAGTGATGGACTACAGGAAGCGCGGAACTGTGGGAAGCAACTCAAAGCACTAAACTTTGAGTTTGATCTCGTGTTCACATCCATCCTGAACCGGTCTATCCACACAGCCTGGCTGATCCTGGAAGAGCTGGGGCAGGAGTGGGTTCCTGTGGAGAGCTCCTGGCGTCTCAACGAGCGTCACTACGGAGCCTTGATCAGTCTCAACAGGGAGCAGATGGCATTGAATCATGGCGAGGAGCAGGTGAGGCTGTGGAGAAGGAGCTACAACGTGACCCCTCCTCCCATCGAGGAGTCCCATCCTTACTACCATGAAATCTACAACGACCGGAAATATAAAGTGTGTGATGTGCCTTTGGATCAGCTGCCACGATCCGAGAGCTTAAAGGATGTTCTGGAGAGACTCCTTCCCTATTGGAATGAGAGGATTGCTCCTGAAGTATTGCGTGGTAAAACCGTTCTGATATCTGCTCATGGAAATAGCTGCCGGGCACTCCTGAAATATCTGGAAGGTACCATCTTCATGCTATTACTAACCAGGTCTTAGTCTAGAAAGAACATGGTTTCTAAACTAATAATGCACAGTTTACATTATAGACTTTCCTTCCCTAGCACCTTCTGTCACTTCAGCCGTTTAAGGATTGTTTTGTTCTATCAGAAATCCTGGGTATTTTACGTTTGTATTATTTGCTCTAACTTCAGGAAGCCTCAGAATCACCTGAAGGGAGGGAGCATTTGGACCACCCCTGGTTTCTGGCCCCACTCTTGGAGCCTGTAGGCCCGGGGTGTGGCTCCATAATTTGCTTTTCCAAAGAATTTTCAGGTGATGCTGATACTGCTGCTTGGGCTTCTCCAAGTGCTTGAGAAGCACTGATTTAAAAGATTATGTGTCTTTTGTAGTAACCAGGTAAGAGGAGGCTGGGGAGGGAAGAGGTTTCTGTAGAAATGGTATGCAAGGTACATTTTTTTTGTTGTTGGTTGTTTAGTGTTTCACGATAAGTAAAATTATATAGATTTTAGTCTTGCTCATGTTCTTCCAGCTTTAAACAACCATTGCTGTATTTTCAGACGTAGGTTTCCTGGATAATTGTTTTGTTCCAGTCTTCTCTTTCCAGACCAGATTTAGTCATCGACTGGGAGAAAGTTCAGGAGAAGGAAAAGAAAATGATGGCTTATTAGAGATAATCAGTAGCTTTAATTTTAATTCCTTGATGTTGTGTTCTAGAAAGTACTGTTGTTACCTATCTCTTAAGTAACATGAACTCTTTGAAGGACTCGAGCTCACCAGTTTGGGGCACCGTGATTGCACTGTAACATCTTCAGGGGTTTTCTCTCTCCTTTCTCCCTTCACTCAACAATCCCGGTTGTTGTTCAGTCGAGTCCGACTCTTTTTGTGACCCCATGGACTGCAGCACTCCAGGCTTCCCTATCTTTCACCGTCTCCTGGACCTTGCTTAAACTCACGTCCATCGAGTTGGTGATGCCATCCAACCATCTTGTCCTCTGTCGTCCCCTTCTCCTCCTGCCTTCAATTTTTCCCAGCATCAGGGTCTTTTCTAATGAGTTAGCTTTCACATCAGGTGACCAAAGAATTGGAGCTTCAGCACCAATCCTTCCAGGACTGATTTCCTTTAGGATTGGCTGGTTTGATCTCCTTGCAGTCCAAGGGACTCTCAAGAGTCTTCTCCAACACCACAGTTCAAAAGCATCAATTCTTTGGTGCTTAGCCTTCTGTATGGTCCAACTCTCACATCCATACATGACTACTGAACAAACCATAGCTTTGACTATATGAACCTTTGTTGGCAATGTCTCTGCTTTTTAATACACTGTCTAGGTTGGTCATAGCTTTTCTTCCAAGGAGCAAGTGTCTTTTAATTTCATGGCTGCAGTCACCATCTGCAGTGATTTTGGAGCCCAAGAAAATAAAGTCTGTCACTGTTTCCATTGTTTCCCCATGTATTTGCCATGAAGTGATGGGACCAGATACCATGATCTTCGTTGTTTGAATGTTGAGTTTTAAGCCAGCTTTTTCACTCTCCTCTTTCACCGTCATCAAGAGGCCCTTTAGTTCATCTTTGCTTTCTGCCGTAAGGGTGGAGTCATCTGCATATCTGAGGTTATTAATATTTCTCCCTGCGTTCTTGATTCCAGCTTGTGCTTCATGCAGCCCAGCATTTTTTGCATGATGTGCTCTGCGTGTAAGTTAAATAAGCAGGGTGACAATATACAGCCTTGATGCGCTCGTTTCCCAAATAATCCTGATGGTTGTGCATTTTGTGTGATGGGCTCTGTCTGGTGTTCTCCTGTCTCTTGTCACTGTCAGCAGTTAGCTCACTGGCATTAGAATGTATTTCTCCAACATTCCCTTTTCATTCTGCTTTGCTTTTCTATTCGAGGTTGTGAAAAATGAAAAGGTTGACATTGCACATGAAATAAATGAAAATAGGTTATTGTTAACAAAATGAAGTGATCTTTATGAGATTTTAATGTAAACCTTTAGCATGTGTTTTTTTCCCCTCTAATTTTTATAACATGGCCAAGAGCCAAGTCGTAACTCGTATACCTGACATCCATTCCTTGTGCAGAGATCTGAAATCTATAGACTTTATTAGCTGTTAAAAACTTTATTGGCCAGGCATGGTGCTTGATCTGTTTATGTGTGGGTATGTATGTGTATCTTATTTACTCAACTGTATAAAGAGTTTTATTCTTCCTTGTTCAGAATAGTCAGATATTTGATTAAATATGTATATATAACTTCATCATTACTGGGTTTATTATAGTACTTTATTGTTTGAAGAAGAGTTGAGGCTCCTTTCAGGAGAACAACAAACCAAAATTCAGAATTTCAAAGTTTCTTCCAGAAGATATATTCTCTTCTCCCCAGACTAATTCCTTTTTTCCAGAGATGGAATTTAGATCTTTCTGTGGCCAGATTCCCTTCGTTCAAGAAACTGCTATCATCTCCTTATGGATCCTCTTCTCTTCCCCGTCTCAGCTTGGAAATCCTCCTTTTAAAGACAATTTCCTGCTGTCTGGTACTACTTACTCTTTGCCTGTCTTAACGTTTAGAGTGCTTAGATTATTCTACAGCCCCAACTATAGTTTACTCTAATACCCCCTTCTATTAGTGCATTGGTAATTTAACCATGTTATTATTCTTTTTTGAAAAATATGGGAAGGCTTAATAAATGGTGGTTAGGAGGATTGCCATCTTGGGGGGGTTGGAGAGAGAATTACTCGTCAAGGACAAGGTAACACACAGAAGAGCTGACTGTATTTGAGGGAGGTTTTGAAATCACTAATAATTTATTGAAAACAACCAAATGATACAGCTTTTTGAGAAAACAATCTGGCAGTTCCTTTATGGTGAAACAGTGATCCAACAGTTCTACCCCTAGATACATTCCTGTATTCATTTCCTAGGGTGACTGTAACAAAGGGCCGGTGACTGGGTGGCTTAGAAAAACAGATAATAATTGTCTCACAGTCCTGGGAGCTGGAAGTCCTAAATCAAGTATTGGCAGGGTCCTGCTCCCCCTAATGGCTGTAGGAGAGAATCTTGTCTTGCCTCTTGCATTTTCTGGTGTTTGCCAGAAATCCGTAACATTCCTGGTTTGTAGATGCATCAGTGCAACCCTCCATCTTCACTTGGGGTTCTACCTGTGTGTCTCTGCATCTTGTCCAAATTTTCCTGTTTATAAGGATACCCAAAATATTGGACTGGAGCCTAACCCAGTGACCTCATTTTAACATGATTACCTCTATAAAAACTCATTTCTAAGTGAGATCACATTCTGAGGTGCTGGAGGTTACCTTCAACATACGTTTTTTGGGGGAAATACAGTTAAGTGCATAACAATACCTAAGAGAAATGAAAACATATGTCCAAACAAAAACTTGTACACAAACTTTCAAAGCAGCATTATTCATAAAAGACAAAATGTAGAAGCAACCCAAATGCCCATCAGTGGATGACTGGACAGATGAAATATGTAGTATGTCCATACAATTAAATATTATTCGGCATTAAAAAATAGCTAGTGAACATTCTATAATGTGGATGAGCTTCGATATCATTATTACATGAAAGACCCCAATCAAAAAGGATCACATATTGTAGGATTGTACTGGTATAAAATCTCCAGGATAAGCAAATCTATATAGACAATAAAATAGATTGTTTGTCTCCTGGGACTGAGTTGGAGGGGAAGAGGGTGGAGTGAAGAGTGACTGCTTATACATGCAGGGTTTCTTTTTGGGGTGGTGAAAATATTCTAAAACTGATTGTGGTGATGTTTGCACAACTCTGAATATGCTAAAAGCCATTGTGTACGTTCAATGGGTCAGTTGTATGGGTCAGTTGTATGTGAATTACTAAAGCTACAAAATAATCAATGAGATTTAAAAATGAGAGGATTTGATATAGCCCTGGAAAGCAGTAGTTTGGGGCAAATACATGGAAGTGACAGGTAACAAAGGAGAAGTGCATGGATGTGGAGTATAGAATAAATACAAAAATTAAAACGCAGCTTTGACCATTGGGGCAGAAATGGATTTATAGGCATTACTGAGGCTTCCCTGGTGTCTCAGATGGTAAAGAATCCACCTGCAATGCAAGAGACCTGGGTTCAGTCCCTGGGTTGGGAAGATCCCCTGGAGAAGGGAATGGCAACCCATTCCAGTATTCTTACCTGCAGAATCCCCATGGACAGAGGAGCCTGGTGGGCGACAGTCCATGGGGTCACAAAGAGTCCAGACACGACTGAGTGAGAAATTAGTGGGCATTTGTTCTTAGGCTTCAATTAACTTTTCTTGTGAAGGTCTTTCTTCCTTTAATATGGATTGTATGGAACTAACTTACCTTTCAGTGGAAACAGTGTCAGACTTTATTTTTGGGGGCTCCAAAATCACTGCAGATGGTGACTGCAGCCATGAAATTAAAAGACGCTTACTCCTTGGAAGAAAAGTTATGACCAACCTAGATAGCATATTGAAAAGTGGAGACATTACTTTGCCAACAAAGGTCCGTCTAGTCAAGGCTATGGTTTTTCCAGTGGTCATGTATGGATGTGAGAGTTGGACTGTGAAGAAAGCTGAGCACCAAAGAATTGATGCTTTTGAACTGTGTTGGAGAAGACTCTTGAGGGTCCCTTGGACTGCAAGGAGATCCAACCAGTCCATTCTAGAGGAGATCAGCCCTGGCTGTTCTTTGAAAGGAATGATGCTAAAGCTGAAACTGCAGTACTTTGGCCACCTCATGTGAAGAGTTGACTCATTGGAAAAGACTCTTATGCTGGGAGGGATTGGGGGCAGGTGGAGAAGGGGATGACAGAGGATGAGAGGGCTGGATGGCATCACCAACTCGATGGATGTGAGTTTGAGTGAACTCTGGGAGATGGTGATGGACAGGGAGGCCTGGCGTGCTTCGATTCATGGGGTCGCAAAGAGTTGGACACGACTGAGCTACTGAATTGAACTGAACTTACCTTTCAGAGATTAATGAAGTAGGAGCAACTTTAAATTATAACTCCTATCCCTATCACTGTAAACAAGCTGTATAAAAAATGTTTTCATTTGGGGAATAACTGATTTAAAACAGCAGTGTTCATGCTCGAAGAGGTCAGTTATACAAAGAATAGAAGGTACGTGTAGAGAAAGGTATAAGGCTGGCTGTTGTCTGCAGGAGAAGACAAGGGAGGTATATGGAAGGGAGATAGGGAAGGTAGAAATGGTGGGATTGGTAACCAGGAAGTATGGCAGACATTCAGGGGGAAAAAATTGGCAGAAAAACCAGAATATATCATTAGGCACAAGCCAATAGCTGGGGAAGCAAATGAGTGAAGATTGCAGTTTGTCCATAGGAAGTCTTTTTTTTTTTTAATTTAATTTAATTATTTATTTTAATTGGAGTCTAATTACTTTACATTGTTATGGTGGTTTTTGCCATACATTGACATGAATCAGAGGAAGTCTTAAGAGTGGTTTGTGATCTTGGCTCCCCGATCCTTGGGAGGAGAACAGCTTTGTTCCCTTTTGGTCTATAGTACCCCCTGGTGGTACTGTTGTTAAGATTCATCAAGGTTCTTTGCTGTTGCTAAGATTCCCTGTAGTAACGTCCATGCCTAACGTGGAAGAAAAGGACTTCACGTGCTGGAAATAGACTGGACTAGGCTTTAGGGTCACATCATAAATACTTGTTATCTCTTGTTTTAGGAATCCTCTAAACACTAATTCCCTCTACTAAAATTTCTCTTACAGTGTATGTTGAAAAAGAAGATCCAAGTATTCTATGCCACAGCTCCAAGAATTAAGCATAAGTCACTTTTTAAAGATCAGAAGAAAGTGTTTATTTCTTCCATGTCATTTCTGATAATTTAGTGAGATCATAGCCCTTTAAAAAATTTATTGTAGATGTATATGCTCACAAATAGGAATACCAACATTAGTTATTTTATATGTCATTAACCTTCATGAGTTCATGTATGAAGGCTACATGTGTCGTGTTAGTCGCTTCAGTCATGTCCAACTCTTTGTGGCCCCATGGACTATAGTTTTCCAGGCTCTTCTGTCCATGGAATTCTCCAGGCAAGAATACTGGAGTGGGTAGACATTGTTTTCTCCAAGGGTTCTTCCCAACCCAGAGATCTAACCAGGGTCTCCTGCTTTGCTGGTGGATCTTCTTGGAAGGTTAGGAAACCTAATTTTCATGTGGTACTTGATAAATTCTCAATCTAAAAAAAAAAAAAAAAACATTCTATTGAATTTGGAAAATATCTTGATTTGGGAAAGATAGAAGGCAGGAGAAGGGGATGACAGAGGACGAGGTGGTTCGATGGCATCACCAACTCAGTGGACATGAGTTTGTGCAAGCTCCCGGAGGTGGTGCAGGACGGGGAAGCCTGGCGTGCTGCAGCCTGTGGGGTCACAGAGGCGGACACAACTGAGCCCCTGAGCAACAACAAATTGAATTCAGATACTGACTTTCCAAGATTCCAAAAATTAAGTGAATCTCGCTTATTTAAAGGGCTTCCCAAGGGGCACAATGGTAAAGAATTCGCCTGCCAATGCAGGAGATATAGGAGACGAGGGTTCAATCTGTGAGTCAGGAAGATCCCCTAGAGTAGAAAGTGGCAAACCTGCTCCAGTATTCTTGCCTGGAAAACTCCATAGGCAGAGGAGTCTGGTGGTCTACAGTGCATGGGATTGCAGAGAGTCAGGCATGACTGAGCAAGAGGCACACACCCCCTTACTTTAAGGGGAAAATACAAGATTTTTCTAATAGAAAAAGATGACTGGCCAATTTATTTGTGTTTATATGTGTTTATTGTGTTAAAAAAATGTAAAGGACTTCCCTGGTGGTCCAGTGGTTAAGAATCTGCCTGCCAGTGCAGGGGACATGGGTTCAATCCCTGGCCCAGGAAGATTCCGCATGTGGTGGGGGCAATTAAGCCCATGCACCACAACTGCTGAGCCCATGTGCCTAGAGCCTGTGCTCTGCAACAAGAGAAGCCACCACAATGAGAAGTGTGTGCACCAGAACTACAGGGTAGGTCCCACTTGCTGCAACTAGAGAAAGCCCTCACGCAACAGTGAAGATATTTTTTTGAAAAACCATAAAATTTACCATCTTAATTGCTAATTTATTTTTTCTGTGAATTTATATTTCTATACATCCCCCTGTTTTTGACTAATGTCTATTACCCTAGTACAGTTATTCACAGCATCTCCTTTCACTTTCTGAAGTGCCCCAGCTTGAATGATAAATTATATGGTCATTTATTATAAAGGTTATTCACCTGTATTAAGAATGAATCTTTGAAATGGGTGTGACCCGATTGCCTATTCCCTGTAAGTACAAAAGTTGCTAAATTCTTTGCATTGGTCACAAAGGTAACAATGAATGTTGTTGTAGACTGATCTGATTCCTAGTCCTGTTTTCTAGATATGTTTCTGTAAAATTCTCCCCTTCAAACAGGATCTTTCAAGGAAGTGGGCAGTTTTCCCCCATACTGTTCTTAAATTGTTTGACACACTTAAAGCATCTTGCCTTCTGTTGGGCAGAGTACGATAACTGAGAGAATCAATGACAGCATACTGTCTTATACAAATACCTTATTGTAACTTTGGATTGGAAAGAAGGATAAGCCAGTCACGGAACTAATTGGGAAATTGGTCTGCCCTGAAGTCTCCAAGGGCCTTAAGATCTTTTGGCTAAGAGTGTACACGTGTTACTCATCTACTCTAGATTGTACGTACCCTGATAATGGAGAAAGTTCCTAAGATGTTATTTTGTTTCTCAAATATTTGGTGCTAAGTCGCTTCAGTCGTGTCCAACTCTGTGTGACCCCATAGACGGAAGCCCACCAGGCTCCCCCATTCCTGGGATTCTCCAGACAAGAACACTGGAGTGGGTTGCCATTTCCTTCTCCAATGCATGAAAGTGAAAAGTGAAAGTGAAGTCGCTCAGTCGTGTCCGACTCTGTGCGACCCCATGGACAGCAGCCCTTTAGGCTCCTCTGTCCACGGGATTCTCTAGGCAAGAATACTGGAGTGGGTTGCCAATTTCTTCTCCTGATTCTGTCCTAAAGTCAGTCAAATCCTGCCTGTGGGAAAGAAGGCAGATGCTGTTGAATTAAAGTAAAACCCAGACAGACCTCAGGGCTTAGCCATGACCATGATAAGTGAACAAAGCCCAAACCCAGTTCAGTGAGTCTCCTCTTACTACCTGCTGCTGCTGCTAAGTCGCCTCAGTCGTGTCTGACTCTGTACAACCTCGTAGACGGCAGCCCACCAGGCTCCTCTGTCCACAGGATACTTACCACCTGAGCTGTTTTAATTTTTTTCCTGAAAAGTAGCCCTTCCCTTGATCTTTCTGTTTGGAATACTGTTATGAGAAGCTGACTTGAGTATCTTTGGCAAGTAAAGTATAAAAAGGTAATTTCATGCAACTAATTGAGTCTTATATTATTATGGTTTTACATTGTGGTTTGTGAATGACACTCCCTGGTACAGCTATATGAGATGGCCCTTTTTTGAGCTCATGCTGTGCGCTAAACACAGTTCTGGGCATTTTGCATACATGTTTCTGGTAGGAATTAGAACAAGTGTTTGAACTTACTGGAAAACTGTGGTTCGGTATTTTGTTTTGCTTTGTTTCTATGTCTTACTCTGCTATTTAGTATAGCCAAATCATGTTTTTTTAATTTTTAAAATGTATTTTTGGCTGTGCGGGGTCTTTGCTGCTACATGGGCTTTTCTTTAGTTGTGCGAGAGGGGGCTGCTCCCCTTGCAGTGTGTGGGTTTCTCATTGCACTGCGTCTCCTGTTGTGGAACACAGGCCCAAGGGTGCGTGGGCTTCAGGAGTTGCAGCACGTGGGCTCAGTTGTGATGCATGGGGTTAGTTTTTCCACTGCATGTGGGATCTTCCCAGACCAGGGATTGAACCCATGTCTCCTGCATTGGCAGGTGGACTCTTTACCACTGAGCCACCAGGGAAGCCTGTAAGTCATGTTTTTAAATTTTCATTTGAACAATCATTGATTGTTTTCATTTGTTTTGTTTGGTTGGTTTTTTAGGTTTCACATGTGAGATCACATGGTATTTGTCTTTCTCTGCCTGATTTCATTTAGTGTAATACCCTGTAGATCCATCCATATTGTCACAAATGGCAAGCTATCTTTTTTATTACTAAGTAATGTGTCATTGTGTATATGCACCACATCTTGTTTATCCATTAATTTATCAATGAATAGTTAGGTTCCTTCCATTTCTTGACTATTATAAATAATGTTCCAGTGAGCATTGGTTTGTGTGTATTTTTTTTTTTTTTTTGAATTAGTGTTTTTGTTTTCTTTGGATAAATACCCAGAAGTGAAATTATTAGAGCAACCCACTCCAGTGTTCTTGCCTGGAGAATCCCAGGGACAGGGCAGCCGGGTGGGCTGCCGTCTATGGGGTCGCACAGAGTCGGATATGACTGAAGTGAAGCAGCAGCAGCAGCATAGTGGCTCTATTTTTAATGTTTTGAAAAACCTGCATATTGCTTTCTATAATGGCTGCACCAATTTACAGTCCTGCCAACAGTGCACAGGGTCCCCTTTTCTCCACCTTTGCCAGAAGTGGTTATTTGTTGTCTTTCTGATGATAGCCACTCTGAGAGGAATGAAATGGTATCTCCCTGTGGTTCTAATTTGCATTTCCCTGATGTTTAGTACAGCTGAGCGTCTTTTTATGTGTCTGTTGGCCATCTGCATTTCTCCTTTGGGAAACATCTATTCAGGTCCTCTGCCCAGGTTGCTTTTTTTTTTTTTAATGCTGAATTGTTTGAATTCCTTGTCTACTTTGGATATGAACCCCTTATCGGATGTATCACTTTGCAGGTATCTTTCCCCATTCAGAATGCTGGCCTTGGGTTTGTTGATAGTTTCCTTCTCTGTGCAAAGGCTTTCTGTTTGGTATAGTGACATGGACTGCTTTACTTTGAACTTTATAGTAGTTCTTAATTCCTTCAGAAGAAAGACTTAAATATATGAAATACTATATAGTAAGAAAACCTCTACATGAAGGACTGCTTTATTGATTTTTAACAGCATAAACAACCACCCATGCTGTACTAAGAAGTCGAGATTACAGCAGGGCCCACCTCTCACCAGCTACTACCACGATGACTCCTAGCCCAGGCTTAGTATCTAATAGCTCCCTGTTCCTTTGCATTCCAGACGGGTGTGTGTTTCTTTCTCTGTGGTTGGCAGAGCCATTTCCTGTTTGTTTCCTGAAGGCCCACATTGGAGGAGAAGCGAGGTACTGAACTGAAGCATTGGATGTAGTCTGCCTGTTGCCAGCGGAAGTGGATTGTTTAGTCTGGGTTCAAGAAAGGACTAGGCAGTTTCAAGTTTGGAGTAAAAGTGGCATGCAAGATGGGCTTGCCCCACTGAAGAACTGTGTGCAGCTGCACACGTAACAAGGCAAAGAATGATGAAGTGAAATTAGAGACTTAAGGAGGAAAGGTCAGCTGGGACTTGCTGTGGGGACAGGGACTGACTGACCAGTCACCTTTGGCATTTTGTGGGATATTTTCAGAAGTAGCAAAGTCAGGCCTCTCTTCTGTGAAGCAAATGCTTATCTAGCGGTATGGTTACACTTTCTCTTATTGATTTATAGAAACCTTCCTTTTTTAAAATTGTAAAGCATTTAACTATAAAATTAGATGTAGGATGGATTCTACTCTCTGCCTTATTCTAAATCAGAGGCTGTTATGTTATCATCATGTTACACTACTCAAATAACCAATTTCTAATTCTCCCCTGGCCAGTCTTTTAAGTTGTACATGGATAGCATTCAAACCTAAAAGAAAGAAAATTAAAAGTAGGTGGAACATATATGAAATTCAGAATCTGTGTCAGCTCTTATTTTGGCAACAGAAGAATACAGAACTCTCATCACAAGTCCCCGTCAGTGGGGTTTTAATTGTGACTGATGTGATTGGGAAAAGGAAGGGGGGCGCGGCTGGCACCTCCCATTTGTATAATTTGATTGGAGTTTTGCCCTCTTTCTCTAATTCCCAAAAATATGCATCATGTAATTGGGGTTTCCCAGGGCTTCCCAGGTTGCGCTTATGGTAAAGAACCCACTTGCCAATACAGGAGACACAAGAGACATGGGTTCGATCTCTGGGTCAGGAAGATCTCCTAGAGGGGGACATGGCAACTCACTTCAGTATTCTTGCCTGGAAAATCTCATGGACAGAGGAGCCTGGCAGGCTACAGTCCACGAGGTCACAAAGAGTCGGACACGACTGAAGCAGCTGAGCACGCACGCGCACGTTGTCCTGTATAGATCTGTCTCCCCAAACATCTTTTCTCTTGTTTCCTGATATTCAAAGATTTTGGGCAAACACTTTGGAGAAAACCAAAGAAAATATATAGTAGACAAATTTAATTTCAGTTATTTGCTGTTTGTGCACTAAATACAAATAACTTTTTCTTCAGCCTTTTTGACCGTCTCTCTTTTTTTTCCTTAAAAAGGTAATAAAGGAATCACAATCTTTAGTGAAAGCTTCAACAGTAAGGGACTAGATTTAATTTGAAAGCTTAGAGAGTTCAGGTTCATTCATTTCGGCCATGTGCCAAGGGTCCATTAAGTCAGGTGCCATATATTCTTGGTGCAAGGATGCAGCACCTGGACCTGGACATGCAAAGTCTGTACTTCTGAGGCACACTGTGAGTCTCCGTTTCGATCTCCTGAAATTTGGCCGGTACTGTACCTCCGACATAGTCCTCTGAGGACTATATGTACAGACTATATGTCTTAGAGTTTTTGTTAACATTCTATTCCTAACAGCCTTTACTTAATTCATATAGTTGTAATATCGGATCATTAAGCTAAAAAAATTTCTGGATTCCAGCAGCCAACACATGATAAAATTCCTTACAGTTGAACAAACATTACTAAATTCTTGCATAAGGCCCCGTTCAAAAGCATGAGCATCACAAGAGTGGCTAAAACATTGCCTTACAATCCTGGTGGGAGAAGTGAGTATTTGCTCAGCCACCGCTGATAGAATGCAGAGGGGTAGTGCTGTATATCTGTGTGGGGATCTTCATGACTGTCCATGGTTCCTGTTCCTGCTCAGTGGTCAGGGGAATCATTGTAGATACAGTCTTGATTTTTTGAAGTCGGTCCTGTGTGCAGAGAATTAAGCTGTTAAGATTTCTTCCCATATTGGCTTTGAGTTACTCCTTTGACTTACCATCAAACTTTCATTATTTCTTAGTTGAAATATCCCAGTCATTAAAATGGATTGCAGTTAACTTTCAGATGCTCCTACGTGGAAGATTCAAGAATGAAAGACAACAGTTGGGAGTTGGAGAAGGGGTTGATTCGGGATTAGATATTTCCCTTCAGAACATTCTTAGATGTCGTTTAAAACAATCTAAACCCATTATCAGATGGAGGATGTGATATCTGGCCACTCATTATAACTTTCATATGATGTTCCCGTTAATGCATTTGTAATATGATATTGCATAATATAGTATTGATTTGGTTTGATTTAATCCAATGCAGATGCATTTTTTAGCCTTAGGAGTTCTGCTTGCTTAACTCTCTTAGGACAAAGAATGTGACTTATGCCAAAATTGAGGAATAAGTAATGGCTTCATTGTGGTTTTTCCTAATTTGCTTTTTTAAAATGTCAGTCACTAAGTCTGTTGACTGATTATTAAGTGGTCTAAGTATTTTAAATATTTGTAAGTAATTAGTCTGCTCTGTGAATGGCTTGAGTAGTCATTAAAGTGGAATGTCAACTTTATTTATTGGAAATATTTCTATTTTTGTTGAACTCTCCTTTCTTTATAGGTGAAATATTATAGTTCTCGTGGCCTTTGTTTAGTTTGCTCTTTCATTTGGTCCCACACAAAGCCGGGTTGTTATCTAAGCCATAAGCATGAGCTTGAGAGTAACGCTCTTAAAAATAACACTTGTTACACCTGGTTAGATCTGAGGCCATGGTCAGATGAGTTCCACGTATGCCCCTTGACCCTTGCCAAAGACCTAGCACTTTCCTCTGAGGTCACATCATAACCCCTAACCCTGGCCCATGATAATCCCCGTGTGTTAGCTATTTCAAGGGGATCGGACAAGTCAGTTCATCCCTCTTGTTGTTGTTTAGTCACCAAGTTATGTCCTACTCTTTTGCGACCCCATGGACTGTAGCGTGCCAGGCTCCTCTGTCCATGGGATTTCCCAGGCAAGAATACTAGAGTGATTACCATTTCCTTCTCCAGGGGATCTTCCCAACCCAGGGATTGTGCCCTGGTCTACTGCACTGCAGGTGGATGCTTTACTGCTGAGCCGCAGGCGAAGCCCATTCATCCCTGTACTAGTCTTGAAAACATGAGACCTCTAGGTTCAGGAGTCCAGTTAGCACCCAGCCCTTCACAAGGGCAGAACACAGACATAAACATTCTCCTCTCTCCTAGTACTGAGGTGGAAATAGCCATCGACGAGTCAGATGACCAGAGCTGAAGTCCTGGAAGTTGGAATTTTTTTTTAAAGTCCAATTTTACTACCTTAACTGTCTTGTGATTTGAACCATAAACTTCTCTGGATCTGTTCAGTAGTTTTTCAAACATCTTTCTAGAGATATAATTCACATGCCATACAGTTCATCCATTTAAAGTATATAATTCAGTGGCTTTTCACAGAGTTGTTTATTCACAGAGTTGTCCATCTATTAGCACAGTCAATTTCAGAACATTTTCATTACCCTCAAAAAAAAAAAAACAACACCCCGTACCTGGCTGTCACTGCGCAGTCCTCCCATCCCCTCTGGCCCTAAGCAACCACACACCTATTTACGTCACTGTTAGATTTGCCAGTTCTGGCCCTCATTCGTGCTTAGTTGTTCAGCCGTGTCCGACTCTCTGTGATCATTTGGATTGTAGCCTACCTGGCTGCTCTGCCTATGGGATTCTCCAGGCAAGGATACTGGAGTGGGTTGCCATGGCCTCTTCCAGAGGATCTTTTTGACCCAGGGATCAAACCCACGTCTCCTGTGTCTCCTGCATTGGAAGGCGGATTCTTTGCCTGCTGAACCATGTTGGGAAGGCACCATTTGGTATAAATGGAACCATGCAGTATATACTCCTTTGTGACGGGCTTCTTTCACTTAGCCTACTGTTTCCAGGGGTCATCAATGTTTAGCATGTATCAGCACTTCATTCCGGAGAAGACAATGGCACCCCACTCCAGTACTCTTGCCTGGAAAATCCCATGGACGGAGGAGCCTGGCAGGCTGCAGTCCATGGGGTCTCTACGAGTTGGACATGACTGAGCGACTTCACTTTCACTTTTCACTTTCACGCACTGGAGAAAGAAATGGCAACCCACTCCAGTGTTCTTGCCTGGAGAATCCCAGGGACAGGGGAGCCTGGTGGGCTGCCGTCTGTGGGGTCGCACAGAGTCGGACATGACTGGAGTGACTTAGCAGCAGCAGCAGCACTTCATTCCTTTTTATTGCCAAATAATAATCCATTGTCTGGATCTACCACATTTAATTCATCCATTCATCAGTTGGTGGACTTTTAGGCTGGTTCCATCTTTTATCTGTTATGAATGATGCTGCTCTGAGGGTTTGGGTATGGGTTTTTGTGTGGACATATGTTTGCATTTCTCTTGGGTGTGTACCTAGGAGTAAAATTGCTGGGTCCCCTGGTAATTCTGTGTTTACCTGTTTGAAGAATTGCCAGACTGTTTCCCAAAGATTCCACAGGATCTTATACTCTTAATTTACAATGTATTAGGATTTCAGTTTCTCTATATCCTTAGCAGTCAGCTGGCTCTAAACCACGTGCTGTTGCATTCTGCTCTGTCTCCAGGGGTTGCATGCGGCAGCTGCTGTGCGTCCAGCTGACAGATCTGACCTGACAGAGCCCGAGGGCTCTTAAAATCCAAGGCAGTCATCTCCCAGCTAAACAGCTGGCTGTCTGGTCTGAATTTATTTGTTCTTGCCAGCTTTAGTTAGGAGTGGTAATCATAGGTAGGGTTGCAGTGTGAGGGTGGGAGCTTCGCAGGACAAAGTAATGTGTTAGTAGCCTACTCTTTAAATCTTCAACCTAGAAGAGAATTCCTAGTGGAGAAAGAAGAAATACTTTTCATGCTGTCCTTTGTCATGTTTCTCTTTTTAAGTCCGTTCCTTCTACCTCACACCCTGTGTAATGGTGGTAGAGAAGAGTGTGTGTTTCTTTTTTTAATTAGACAGAGGCAGTGGAGGCCCACAGAGGGCCTCCGAGTTATGACCATTAGTTAATAAAAACAACAGAGTGCATTGATAACTAACTGCCACTAACTTATTCTACCATTCTCACCTTCCAAGTAAAGGAGGACCCTTGAACTTGCCTCAGAACTTGCTCTCCCTAGGTCCTTTCTGTTAATATAGCACAGAAGCATATGGTTAGTTTAGAAGTCTATATAATAAATGTCTGTTTTTAAAGCAGATAATTTGAACACTTTCGGTTACCTTTTAATTAGCTTAACTCCATTTCTTCAGGTCTCCTCTCTTCTCTTTGTCCATTTTGAATCAGAAAAACTTGAAAAACATTGTATACTAATTACAGACACTTAGGTTTCAGTTCACCCACTCCAGTGTTCTTGCCTGGAAAATCCCAGGGACGGGGGAGCCTGATGGGCTGCCGTCTACGGGGTCGCACAGAGTTGGACACGACTGAAGCAACTTAGCAGCAGCAGCAGTAGCAGGTTTCAGTTCAGTTTAGTCGCTCAGTTGCGTCTGATTCTTTGTGACCCCATGAACCGCAGCACACCAGGCCTCCCTGTCTATCACCAGCTCCTGGAGTTCACCCACACCCATGTCCATTGAGTCAGTGATGCCATCCAACCATCTCATCCTCTGTTGTCCCTTTCTCCTCCTGCCCTCAATCCCTCCCAGCATCAGGGTCTTTTCAAATGAGTCTGCTCTTCGCATCAGGTGGCCAAAGTATTGGAGTTTCAGCTTCAACATCAGTCCTTCCAATGAACACCCAGGACTGATCTCCTTTAGGATGGACTGATTGGATCTCCTTGCAGTCCAAGGGACTCTCAAGAGTCTTCTCCAACACCACAGTTCAAAAGCATCAATTCTTCAGTGCTCAGCTTTCTTCAGAGTCCAACTCTCATATCCATACATGACCACTGGAAAAACCATAGCCTTGACTAGACGGACCTTTGTTGACAAAATAATGTCTCTGTTTTTCAATATGCTGTCTAGGTTGGTTGTAACTTTCCTTTCAAGGAGTAAGTGTCTTTTAATTTCATGGCTGCAATCACCATCTGCAGTGATTTTGGAGCCCAGAAAAATAAAGTCAGCCACTGTTTCCACTGTTTCCCCATCTATTTGCCATGAAGTGATGGGACCGGACACCATGAGCTAAGTTTTCTGAATGTTGACCTTTAAGCCAACTTTTTCGCTCTCCTCAGCTAGGTTTAAATCCAGGCTTTGTTTACAGCCTGTGTGATCTTGAATTGTTTGCTTAAGCTCTCTGTGTCAAAATTGTTACATGGAAAAATAATAGTGCATATCTGATTAAACAAGTTAACACACATAAAGTACTTCGAAAAGTATGTGGCATGTGGAATGTACATTAGCTATTTATCGTTTAAAGCACTCATTAAAAAAAAACCAAAAAACCTATAACCACCACGGCTGCTACTACCCTTGCTACAACTCCAGCTCTTCTGGTCAAAGTTGAACAACCTATGATTCAGGTTACTTAAAAAAGATCTGATGGAATTCCCTGGTGGTCCAGTGGCTAAGGACTCCATGCTTTCATTGCCAAGGCTGTGGGTTTAATCCCTGGTCTGGAAACTCAGATCCCACACACACCTTGCTCTCCCAGCAGTTGGAATGTTAAAGGGCAAGAGGACGAGACCTGTCAATCATTTAGTTAGGAAACAACCAGCAACAGGTTGCCCCAAAACATGTTTTCCTAAGATTTGATGTAATGTAAATTTCTGTCTCATCTTTCTTTCTTTTTTTTTTTTTTTAAATCTTCTGGAATGTCCTTGGCTTCCAGTGACCATAGCTGGAATCCTTGAGTATCTGGCATGGTTCCAAACACACAGTTAATGTGGGACTAAGTAAGTGTGCACGTAAATACGTAACCAGAGCTTCCTCCTGGGTTGTCTTTAACACCTTGTTTCTTCCCCTCTTGATCTCCAGGTATCTCGGATGAAGAAATTATCAACATTACTCTTCCTACTGGGGTCCCCATTCTCCTGGAACTGGACGAGAACCTGCGTACTGTTGGGCCTCACCAGTTCCTGGGCGACCAAGAGGCTATCCAAGCAGCCATTAAGAAAGTTGACGATCAAGGAAAAGTGAAACGAGCTGACAAATAAAGTTTTTCCCACGTGCTGGCTAGGAATAGCTGCAGAAGGAATGGCATGCGGTGTGTTATGAGTGCTCATCTCCCACACCCCCCCCCCTTTTTTTTTCTGTCTTCCCACCTGATTTTTCCAGATCTAGGCTGTGGGGTAGAGTTTGTAGAGGTAATTAGGTCTTAACGTTGGCCCAGTTAAAGGCTTTAGGATGCCCATAGCCTTATGTGCTAACCCCTGCCAGCCTCCTTTTAATTAGTCACTAAGTTAATCACCAGTGGGGCTTAATCAATGTCCTAAGTTTCTGAGATGGAAAAGCAACAAGTGAAGCTTAAGTTCAAGGTCGTCCTCATTCAGTAAATCAGTATTGAGTCACTATTGACAGACCTTCACTTCAATAAGACGTTTGTATTTATAGAAAATTTCTGGGATGATAATAAAGGATATTAGATAATATGCTCTACTTAAGTATTTATTACTAGTCTTTTGTACTCTGATAGGTAAGACCAGAGGCCCATTAAATGGGAGAGTCACAGATGGATTCTTCCAAAGCAGCCAGCTACAAACAGCAAGGCCTTTTGCTCGTCTCAAGTCCAGAGACATCCTGTTTGACATCTGGTGGAATTCCTCTCTAGTGCTGGAATTAGCAGCATATAGACAGCCATAGCTGTTCATGTTCTCTTTTGTTTTTAAACATTAATCTTGGGCTCCTTAAAATTGATTTAAAAATAAGTTCTGTGTCTGAAAATGGTACCTCCAAAGTATTTCCATATGATTCCTAAGTATTAAGTACAGGCTACTGAATTAGTCTCTGCTTTCATCTTCCTGTAACACAAAGAGTTGTACTTGTTTCAACACACAGACATGCTTAATTCTCTATAAATTGAAGTTTGGGTCAGGGTGCAGTTAGAATATAGTGGGTGTAATTTCATTCACTTGAACAGGGGAAATGGTATACTGGCACTTGTCAGTGGACATTTGTTCTTTATCTGCTGAGGGCAAAACATGGTGCATAGTCTACAGTACTCAGGGTAGACCACAGACTGATTGATTGATTGCTCATCAATCTTAATGATACAGGATGTCTTTAGATGCTGTAGACAGGTACGTCATCATTTCTTTAAGCTACTGCTGCTGCTAAGCCACTTCAGTCGTGTCCGACTCTGTGCGACCCCATAGACAGCAGCCTACCAGGCTCCTCTGTCCCTGGGATTCTCCAGGCAAGAACACTGGAGTGGGTTGCCATTTCCTTCTCCAATGCATGAAAGTGAAATGTGAAAGTGAAGTCACTCAGTCATGTCCGACTCAGCGACCCCATGGACTGAAGCCTACCAGGCTCCTCCATCCATGGGATTTTCCAGGCAAGAGTACTGGAGTGGGTTGCCATTGCCTTCTCCGTTAAGCTACTGCCTTATATCAAAGCAAGTGACATACGTTTCAATGATAGAGTCATCTTAACAGTTTACAACTATAATAGCTATTACAGGTATCATGAGTTTTTCATGGTTTTCCATTGGTGGTTAGTTTATTTGTATCCATTTTGTGGTAAAATTGGCATTAGAAGGAAACTAACTATAAAACCCTTGCCACTGCTTGGTCTCCACTGATCCTTAAATCAAGATTTAGAGGGACTTTCCTGGCAGTCCAGTGGTTATGACTCTGAACTTCCAATGTAGGGGACACGGGTTCCATCCCTGGTCAGGGAACTAAGACCCCACGTGCTGTGTAGCGCAGCCAAAAGATAAAAAATAAAGAAGACTTAGAGCATCAGCTGATAAAGATGGCTGAAAAGAACGTGGTTTGCTCACAGCTGGCCACATCTGCAATGCGTAAGGACGTGGAGTGTGGCTGCTTGACATTCCTGACCGACTACTGTCTTTTCTGCTGCCGTCCTTCTTTTCAGTCCTGTTGCCCAACCAAATAGCACTCTTTATGATAATTCAGAGATCAGGGTCACAGACACAACTACCGTCTTCCTAGAATTCCAAACCTATGGCTAAACTTCAACTCAGACCATTTTTGAACAGCTTTATCTCTGGAACTGGCATCTGAATTTTCCAGCCCAAGTGGTGACCATGTCTTAAAGCAGCTCAAGATCCCAGATTTGGATTCTTCCCTCACCCCACCTCTAGACGTCCACCTCCAGAGGACCCCCAGCAGCATGATTGCTCCCTTGCGCAAAGCTGTGCTCACACTTAGTCACTTTGGAATCTCACAGACTTCCTCAGAGAGGGATAATTGTTGCTGACACATTCTGGTACAATTTTGGTTTTATTGTTTTTGAGATCTTGGCTGAAATAAAAGAGATATTTATGAAAACTTGATGTACAATTATCTTTAACAACTTTAGCACGTCAACCTCGAGACCACCTAGTGAACCGGTTTTCTTTGCACGGTTTACAAAGTATTCAGGATTTTTGATGTAGGTACCTCGAAGTATGCCTAACCTGGATCCTTGGTATCCTCTGTACTATGTCAAGCTGGGACCATAAAAAGGGGGAATTTTTCAAATCTAAAAAATGATAGCTTATCTAGAAATTTGGTCCTTGGCAGGCCAGGTTTGGCTTGCCTTGGAACCACCTAGACAAGTTTTTTCTACCCAGGCTGTAATGCTTGTTATATGCAGGTCCAGTGTGGTAAGATAATAGCCATAGCAAGATGCTATGAATTTTCATTTTTAAATATCTCAAATGAATCCTGTATCCCAGTACATTGAGACTTTGTTTTTCTTAAAAAAAAAAAAAAAATTCTGCCTCAGGAAAAAAGGTTCTTAAAATCATCCAGTACAAATTTGAGCACTGAATTAACAAAGCATCCTCAGTTAGGATACGTTACATCATGTATATTTCCTTGATAAAGATGTGCAAGGAAAATTTCTTAACATGATCTGGCTATTTCCATGCTTAACCAGATTCTTTTGCCCCAAATTTGCAGACTATTTCTCATCTTGGGTCATGACCACTTTTATTAAAATGCAGCCCTTTGTGTGCACATTAATGGCAGTGGTTATTTGTCTTCTAGCCTGGGAAGCCTCCCCAGAGGCTCTGTAGCTTTGTTGCCAAAATGCTTTTTTTTGGTTAAAGCCAATCCCTGTTGGGCTGCAATTGGCCAACTTGGTGGCCAGAAGCAGAAATTCTTCCAGGAAAGAAAAGTCAGAGATCACGTATGTTTACCCCCTTCCTACCATATAGTTTTTTATTTTCCAGCCCCTCTCTGTTTATGACAGAATGAAGTAGGGGAACCGGCTTTACTGGACAGAAAGTTCATCATCCCCAGCATCATTTTTAAGCTCTTACAAGTGGCAAGTCTCTCTTCAAAGTTCAGGTTCCCTCTCACCTGGGAAGTCTTTCATATATTTCTCTTCCCTCAGAAACACAAAATTGCCTCAACATTTCAGACTCTGATCACTTTTCCTGCTTTTGTCTTCTGCGTGGTTGGATTTTGCAAGTTTGGGGCTCACTTCTATAGCACTACTCATCATAAATCATGCCTTGCCTCTCAGCAGATCTGACTGTGGCAGATGCTATGTTATGCTGTATCCTGAGGGTTTCCACATTGGACTGTGAGGGAAATTTTGTCCCAAGGGAAATATGAAATGGCCATACTATAAGAATATTTTAATCATGTAATCTCCCTCTAGTGCCAAAGCTATTTAGCAAAATGATAAGCAGAATTAAAGTCACTCTTGCCCACAATAGGCGAAATTGTATTCATTGGAGGATAATCTCACTATATAGACTAGCTTTTAAGGCGTGGAATTTAAGTCCAAAAAATGTAAGTTCCTTAGACAAAATCGTAAACATGAGCCAGATTGTCATCATTTGACTTTCACATAATAGAGCCACATTTTATTTGCCTTTTATTTAGTTCGGGCTAGCCATTTAAACTTATGCTTACTCTGATTTAACAGGAATATATTTTTAATATCTTTTTATTATAAAACATTTTAAACATCCACAAAAGCTGAGACTAAATAGCACAAGCAATACTCATTTACTGATCACCCACTACCACTTCATTAACTTTGTTGTTGTTTAGTTACTAAGTCATGTCTGACTTTTTGCAATTCCAGAGCCCACCAGGCTCCTCTTCTTCCCAGGCAAGAATGCTGGAGTGTATTTCCCTTTCCTTCTCCAGGGGATCTTCCCAACCCAGAAATCGAACCAGTGTCTCCTACTTGGCAGGCAGATGCTATACCACTGAGCTACCCGGGAAACCTTCATTGACTTGTGACCACCATCATGTGGGTCTTCTCACTCTGCCCACTGGATTGCTTTGAAACAAATGCTGAATATCAAATAGGATAGATTTTGAGAAGGAAAACTCCTTTAATAGTCTTCAACCAGTTAAAATGGAAGCCCCAGTAATTTCTTCTGATATTTGTCCATTTTGGTACTCTTAAGAAATAGCCATTGCTAAGTTGTCCAATTCAGGTCCTAAATACAGTTGCATTATCTGTCCTTGCTCTTTAGAGAGCTGTTAGTCTGTTCTGTGTGACTTCTGCAGGATAATTTGGGATGATTTGGTAACACTGATGTTAAATTCAAGTATTTAAAGATGAAAGTGTTCCTGAGACTGTTTTAAAGAATTACTTAAGTAATTCTGAATTTCATAGGTTTAAAAATTGAGCATATTTGTTGATGTTATTGTAAATTAGGTTACTCACAAAGGGAGAAGAGAGAGAAGGTGGAGGAAGATAAAGACCACCATGTTACTAGTTTTGAACTGCAGATATTTGTATGAATGTGTATATAATTTCTTCTCCCTTTCCCCCACCCCAAGCTCTGGCTGTGTGCTCTGAAAGGGCCTGGAAGCCATAACCTAGTAATAATGAACACACCTAGTTACCTTGATCTTGTTTTCTAAATACTGTTTCACAGATGTTTGGGAAAACACCAACTTCCAGGTTGGAAGCAGATAAAGTGAGCTTAGAACACCTTGAGTCAGAAAAGAAGAAAATGCCCAAAGACTGGTAGGACATAAACATTGGCTTCAGGTGCCAAATTTGGGGCAGTTTGAGATTAAAGAATAACAGTGATGGATTATAAAACCTTTGTCTTAGTCTGTTCAGGCTGTTGTAACAAAGCACCACAGATGACTTAAATAAACACCTCTCACAGTTCAGAAGGCTGGGAAGTCCAAGATCAAGGCACTGGCAGATTCAGTGTCTGATGAGAACTGTCTTCCTGGTTTTCAGACAGACGTCTTCTGGCTGTGTCCTCACACGGTGGAGAGAGAGGGGGCTCTGGTCTCTTCCTTTTAGAACACTATTCTTATCATGGGGGATCCACCCTCATAACCTCATCTAAACCTTCTCACCTCCCAAAGGCCCCACCTCCAAACACCATCACCCTGGGGAGTAGGGTTTTACCAATCAGATTTAAACCTTAATTGGATATTTTGATTAAAAGTTACAAAAGACATTTTAGGGGCTGAAAAATTTAAGGGTGAGGTGTCACGATGCCTGCAATTCTCCTTCAAATGGTTCAGCCAACACAGTGTTCATACATATTTAAAGAGACACATAAAGCAAATTAGTAAATTATAATTGATAAATGGAGGAAAATTTATAACGCTGTACTATTCTTCCAGCTTTCCTGTAGGTTTGATATTTTTCAAAACAGAACCAAAGAAAAATAGGAAACATTGATAAGCAACCAAAACAGCCTCGTATTGAAAACATGTTTTTGCTATATGCAATGACTGGATAAATGTGCCTGGTTTCTGTACTTTTTATTTCTTCTCGAAATTTCAGTCTTTGTTAGTAAAGGAAAACCTTCTTAAGTCTATATTGTCAAGAAACAAATAGTTGTATGCTTATTTTACTTCTGCTAGATCTAGTGCTACAGTTACATATCGGACCAACAATTATTAATACTTTCTCTGCTAATACAAGTCAGAAACAGGATTATGATTGCCATCACCTTGTAGCTGAAAAAACAGAATTTCTTTCTCCTGATGCAAAACCTTGGGCTTTAATCTTTTCCTGCCTGAGGCTGACATCCCTTCTTAATGACACCTGTTTGACTCCTAAAGTCCACTTAATCTCTGGGCCTCCATTTCCTTGGAATTTAGCTCCCCGAAGCAATCATCTCCCATGTCCCTTGTTTCACTCAGCTCAGTGTCATACCTCAGCTTGAATACGTGTGACCTCGAAACAGCTCTGGTCTCTACTGCTGCTCCATGCTTCCTTCTACTAAGACTGCTGGGGGTCAGTAGCCTGTAATGAATGCTTCTCATTGGCACTAAAAACCAGCCTTTTATTTATATTGTGGTTGGCCACTTAAGCCTTAAGTCTATTCTTACTTTAAAAACAAGGTTCATGAAAACAATCCCTGTTTTCATGAAGGAAGCTCTACCTTTTCAAGACGGCTTCATTTAATTCTCTGCAATGCCACGTTCTTAAAAACTTCAGCATAGACCAGAATGCAACATAAGCTTGTGTCCAAAGAGCCAGTGCATCACTTCCAGTCTGCAGAAAACAGATGCCATCTAATAGCAACTGCAGCAACCATAGACCAAGATGTTAGGTGGTGCCTTTCTTTCCCTGAAGCACTTGCACCTGGAGGAGCTATTTTGCTTCAGAGTTTTTACTCAAGAATTTCTCATGAATTCACTCTAGCCACACAGATACTTAAAAGGGCACATTAGCCAACCACATTGCCCTGCATCCACTTGAGAGGAAATTTCATTTGATGTAATATTGACCTAGTGTTAGTCGCTCAGTTGTGTCTGACTCTTTGTGACCCTATGGGCTGTAGTTCACCAGGCTCCCCTCCAGTCAAGAATACTGGAGTGGGTTGCCATTCCCTTCTCCAGGGGATCTTCCCAACCCAGTGCTGGAACCCAGATCTCCTGCATTGCAGGCAGATTCTTCACCATCTGAGCCACAAGGAAAGGTCAACGTTGACCTAGGTGGAGAATAAAACACAGCTGGAGTTTGTATCAGTCAAATTAATTGTGTAAAAATCTCCTCTTTTACAGAGAAGACTTTGGAGTATTTAAACCTGGACCTTGGAGCAGAGAGGGTCAAGACCATTATATCGTTGTACACTCATGATTGAGGTCATTTAATCCATTCTGACACTTTTTCTATAGAACATTCACTGGAGTTCTCCAGGCAGCTACTAGCCGTTGGTATAGTAAAATACTAGTCAGTATTTTTATTTCTGAAGCACCCCAGGATTCTGAATTGGATTGTAGGAAACATTATTTGTAGCTGGAATTCTAGGTACTCTCCCAAGAGTCTTGGTATTTTATAATCTTTATTTAATCTTTATTTCTGCACCTAGACACTGGGGGTCAGTATTTATTCATAAATGCCTCTCAATTTGACTGTAAGCCTAGCTCTGGCTACTTACAAAAGGTGATGTCTAGAGAGTCCTGGAGTTGATTGTGGGATTTCTTTCTCTGATTATGTAACTACAGAGCCCAGCCTAGGTAAACATAAAATGTAAATATAAACATTGTGGATCCCTGTAGGACTGTAACCAGAGAAGGAGGCAGACAGTTTTCAATCTGAAATACAAACTAACACCAGATCCTTTTCATTTCTGGAGACTTGTCTGGCAACATTGGTCCTATGGGTGCACTCAAATGCTCAGGCAGAATTTGGCCATCACCCTTAACTTTCCTTCTGATTACTTATTTTTTGTTGATTCTCTCTCCTCCTAGCTGTCAAATTCATCTCTGTCCCCACCACTCACACCTTGAGTCACATCTCTACTTTTTCTGTCATTATGAGACTCACATGCTGCCTTCTGCACTAAGAAGGCATTTTTCTCTCTCTAGACATTTAAGCAGTCTTCTAGATGATCTGCTTTTGTTCTACTTCAGTCCTCTCCCGGGTGATCTTTCAAAAGGTCTACCACACAGTACTTCACACAAACTTTCAAGGACACCAACATTTTTTAAGCCTCTGCCTTTGTACTCATTTCTCCTCCATCACCACTCCATCTTTTTATCTCCTGCCTAATATCTGCTTATCTCTCAGGGCTCTTAGGCTCTCAAGGATCCCTGTGATTTACCTGTGCTGGATCTCATCTGTTCCTTTGTCTTTTCCCTGGCAGGAAAGTGGAATGAATTTCAGTTCAGTTCAATTCAGTCATTCAGTCATGTCTGACTCTTTGTGACCCCATGAATCACAGCACACCAGGCCTCCCTGTCCATCACCAACACCCAGAGTTCACTCAAACTCATGTCTATCGAGTTGGTGATGCCATCCAGCCATTTCATCCTCTGTCATCCCCTTCTCCTTCCCCCAATCCCTCCCAGCATCAGGGTCTTTTCTAATGAGTCAACTCTTCACATGAGGTGGCTAAAGTACTGGAGTTTCAGCTTCATCATTAGTCCTTCCAATGAACACCCAGGACTGATCTCCTTTAGGATGGACTGGTTGGATCTCCTTGCAGTCCAAGGGACTCTCAAGAGTCTTCTCCAACACCACAGTTCAAAAGCATCAATTCTTCGGTGCTCAGCTTTCTTCACAGTCCAACTCTCACATCCATACATGACCACTGGAAAAACCATAGCCTTGACTAGACAGACCTTTGTTGGCAAAGTAATGTCTCTGCTTTTCAATATACTATCTAGGTTGGTCATAACTTTCCTTCCAAGGAGTAAATGTCTTTTAATTTTATGGCTGCAATCACCATCTGCAGTGATTTTGGAGCCCCAAATAATAAAGTCTGACACTGTTTCCACTGTTTCCCCATCTATTTCCCATCAAGTGACGGGACCAGATGCCATGATCTTAGTTTTCTGAATGTTGAGTTTTAAGCCAACTTTTTCACTCTCCTCTTTCACTTTCATCAAGAGGCTTTTGAGTTCCTCTTCACTTTCTGCCATAAGGGTGGTGTTATCTGCATATCTGAGGTTATTGATATTTCTCCCGGTAATCTTGATTCCAGCTTGTGCTTCTTCCAGCCCAGAGTTTCTCAGGTTGTACTCTGCATATAAGTTAAATAAGCAGGGTGACAATATACAGCCTTGACAAACTCCTTTTCCTATTTGGAACCAGTCTGTTGTTCCATGTCCAGTTCTTACTGTTGCTTCCTGACCTGCATATAGGTTTCTCAAGAGGCAGGTCAGGTGGTCTGGTATTACCATCTCTTGAAGAATTTTCCACAGTTTATTGTGATCCACACAGCCAAAGGCTTTGGCATAGTCAATAAAGCAGAAATAGATGTTTTTCTGGAACTCTCTTGCTTTTTCCATGATCCAGCAGATGTTGGCAATTTGATCTCTGGTTCCTCTGCCTTTTCTAAAACCAGCTTGAACATCTGGAAGTTCACGGTTCACGTATTGCTGAAGCCTGACTTGGAGAAATTTGAGCATTATTTTACTAGCGTGTGAGATGAGTGCAATTGTGTGGTAGTTTGAGCATTCTTTGGCATTGCCTTTCTTTGGGATTGGAATGAAAACTGACCTTTTCCAGTCCTGTGGTCACTGCTGAGTTTTCCAAATTTGTTGGCATATTGAGTGCAGCACTTTCACAGCATCATCTTTCAGGATTTGAAATAGCTCAACTGTAATTCCATCACCTCCACTAGCTTTGTTCGTAGTGATGCTTCCTAAGGTCCACTTGACTTCACATTCCAGGATGTCTGGCTCTAGGTGAGTGATCACACCATCGTGATTATCTAGGTCAGGAAGATCTTTTTTGTACAGTTCTTCTGTGTATTCTTGCCACCTCTTCTTAATATCTTCTGCTTCTGTTAGGTCCATACCATTTCTGTCCTTTATCAAGCCCATCTTTGCATGAAATATTCCCTTGGTATCTCTAATTTTCTTGAAGAGATTTCTAGTCTTTCCCTTTCTGTTGTTTTCCTCTATTTCTTTGCATTGATCGCTGAGGAAGGCTTTCTTATCTCTCCTTGCTATTCTTTGGAACTCTGCATTCAGATGCTTATATCTTTCCTTTTCTCCTTTGCTTTTTGCTTCTCTTCTTTTCACAGCTATTTGTAAGGCCTGCTCAGACAGCCATTTTGCTTTTTTGCATTTCTTTTCCATGGAGATGGTCTTGATCCCTGTCTCCTGTACAATGTCACGAACCTCCGTCAGTAGTTCATCAGGCACTCTGTCTATCAGATCTGGTCCCTTAAATCTATTTCTCACTTCCACTGTATAATCATAAGGGATTTGATTTAGGTCATACCTGAATGGTCTAGTGGTTTTCCCCACTTTCTTCAATTTAAGTCTTAATTTGGCAATAAGGAGTTCATGATCTGAGCCACAGTCAGCTCCCAGTCTTGTTTTTGCTGACTGTATGGAGCTTCTCCATCTTTGGCTGCAAAGAATATAATCAATCTGATTTCGTTGTTTACCATCTGATGATGTCCATGTGTAGAGTGTTCTCTTGGGTTGTTGGAAGGGAGTGTTTGTTATGACCAGTGTGTTCTCTTGGCAAAACTCTATTAGCCTTTGCCCTGCTTCATTCCGTACTCCATGGCCAAATTTGCCTGTTACTCCAGGTATTTCTTGACTTCCTACTTTTGCATTCCAGTCCCCTATAATGAAAAGGACATATTTTTTGGGTGTTAGTTCTAAAAGGTCTTGTAGGTCTTCACAGAACTGTTCAGCTTCTTCAGAGTTACTGGTTGGGGCATAGGCTTGGATTACTGTGATATTGAATGGTCTGCCTTGGAAATGAACAGAGATCATTCTGTTGTTTTTGAGATTGCATCCAAGTACTACCTTTTGGACTCTTTTGTTGACCATGGTGGCTACTCCATTTCTTCCAAGGGATTCCTGCTCACAGTAGTAGATATAAGGGTCATCTGAGTTCAATTCACCCATTCCAGTCCATTTTAGTTCGCTGATTCCTAGAATGTCGATGTTCACTCTTGCCATTTCCTGTTTGACCACTTCCAATTTGACTTGATTCATGGGCCTGACATTCCAGACTCCTATGCAATATTGCTCTTTATAGCATCGGACCTTGTTTCTATCACCAGTCCCATCCACAACTGTTCTCTGCCTCACAAAGCTGGGTGCCAGGCAAGGTCATGCAAACTTACTCTCCAGAATCCACCAAGTTTATCACCCATGAGCATTAAACTGTCCAGTTTTTGTGGATATATTCTTTAAAATAGTTCTTGTCTAGAGATATTTGATCTGAAGCTGTACTATGCTTTGTGGCTGTCTTCCCACTGTGTGAATTCATGGAAGCAGAAATGGAAACCCTGCTGCTGGTGGAGTGGAAGGCAAGTGAGGCTGAGTAGCCCTTCAACTCAGAGCATTTCTCCATAGGCAGCTGCTATAATGGTGAGAAAACAGGTTAAGGAGCTATGTTCTTGCTTTTTATTCAAATTATAGAGTTAAATATATCAGTCTAAATATGTTAAAAATAAGTAAACTCCTTAATCCTGCAATCTAGAGAGCTATTTTTTTTTCCTTGTATGAATTTTCACATAGATATATTCTTAATTTGTATTCAATTTTGTATTCTTTTCTTCATCATAAGCATTTCTCCATGCTTCATAGACTTCAAACAATTGTATTATATAGATAAATACCATTCCATTATTTGGATAAAATTTAAATGTCCCAAAAGTAGGCAATTAGATGCTTTCAACATTCTGCTATAATAACCAATTCTGTCCCTATAACTTCTCTCCCAGACTCTTTTTGAATGTTTATGAGCTCCAATGAAAGAGCACAGTGGAGGCCCACATGCTTTTGTCCAAATATTTTAAAATATCAATCAAACTAACAGACATTTTATGTACCTTGACAAATATACTTTCATAACAAAAATATTTCTAAATATGTAAAGGTATTTTTTTTATATAACTGAAAGCCACCACACATCAGGAATGGTTATGGAAGTCTTCTCTGAAAAGAAGAGTGGCCCAATGGCTGAAGACCTTGTTGCCACTGAAGAGCTTCAGCTACATAACACACAGTCTCCCCAAAGCAACATTTACATTCTACTCAAGAAATACAATCCCTGTAAGAATCATAAATCCTTATTATTTTAAGAGAGATTAAGGCTCCCAAATATATGAATCATTGAAGAACCAAAGGGAGAAATGAACAGCAACACCATAATAGTGGGAGACTTTAATTCCTCCTTTCAGCTATGGATAGAACAGCTAGAAAGAAGATCAATAAGGAAACAGAGGACTTTAACAGCACAATTAGACCAATTAGACTTAATGGACATATACAGAACATTTCCCTCCAAGCAGCAGAATACAGTTTTCTCAAGTACACATAAAATATTCTTCCCACAGACCACATGTAATCTACAAGACAAGTTTTCACACATTTGAGAAGCTGAAATCATATAAAATATCTTCTTCAACCATATAGAATGGAACTAGAAACCAACGGCATAAAGAAAACAGGAAAATCCACCAAAATGTGAAAATAATCAACTCTTCTACAACCAACAAGTCAAAAAAGAAATCACAGGGGAATTTAGAAGATATCTGAAGACAAAATGAAAATACAACACACCAAAACATATGACATACAGTGAAAGCACTACTAAGAAGAACATTTATGGTGGCAAATGCTTACATTAAGAAGAAGAAAGCTCTCAGATCAACAACCTAATTTTACATCTCAAGGAATTAGGAAAAGACCAAACTAAAGGAAAAGTTCGGGAGAAGAAGGAAATAACAAAGATTAGAGCAGAGATAGAGAATAGAATTAGACAAAATTAAAATCAAGAGCTGATTTTTCTAAAATTTTTATTGGAGGATAGTTGGTTTAAATGTGCTAATGTATTCTGTACAGCAAAGTAAATCAGTTATATATATATATATATATATATATATATATATATATATGTATATATATACACACACACACACATACCACTGTTTTTAGATTCTCTATTTTCCTATGACAGTGTATTGAGAAGAGTACTCTGTGTTATACAGTAAGTCCTTATTATCTATTTTATATACAGTAGTGTGGATATGTCAATCCCAATCTCCCAATTTATCCCTCCCCCACTTCCCCCTGGTAATTAGAAGTTTGTTTTCTCTATCTATGACTTTATTTCTGTTTTTGAAATAAGTTTATTTGTACCATTTTTTAAGATTTCACATATTAGCAATATCATATATTTGTCTTTCTCTATCTGACTTACTTCACTCAGTGTGACAAACTCTAGGTCAATCTATGTTGCTGCAAATGACATTATTTTATTATTTTCTATGGCTGAGTAGTATTCCATTGTATAGATGTACTACATCTTCTTTATCTATTCCTCTGTCGATGAATATTTCAGCTGTTCCATCCCCTGGCTATTATAAATAGTTCAGCAATGACTATTGTGGTGCACATGTCTTTTTGAATTATGATCTTCTCTGGATATATAAGCTAAAGGCAAAGGACAAAAGGAAAGATATACCCATCTGAATGGAGAGTTCCAAAGAAAAGCAAGGAGAGATAAGAAAGCCTTCCTCAGTGATCAATGCAAAGAAATAGAGGAAAACAATAGAATGAGAAAGACTAGAGATCTCTTCAAGGAAATTAGAGATACCAAAGATAGGCTCGATAAAGGACAGAAATGGTATGGACCTAACAGAAGCAGAACATATTAAGAAGAGGTGGCAACAAAACAGAAAAATTATACAAAAAAAATCTTAATGACCCAGATAACCATGATGGTGTGACCTAGAGCCAGACATCCTGGAATGTGAAGTCAAGTGGGACTTAAGAAGGAAGCATCACTACGAACAAAGTTAGTGGAGGTGATGGAATTCCAGTTAAGCTATTTCAAATCCTAAAAGATGATGCTGTGAAAATGCTGCACTCAATATGCCAGCAAATTTGGAAAACTTAGCAGTGGCCACAGGACTGGAAAAGGTCAGTTTTCATTCCAATCCCAAAGAAATGCAATGCCAAAGAATGCTCAAACTACCGCACAATTGTACTCATCTCACACACTAGCAAAGTAATGCTCAAAATTCTCCTACCAAGGCTTGAACAGTACGTGAACTGAGAACTTTCATATGTTCAAGCTGGATTTAGAAAAGGCAGAGGAACAAGAGATCAAATTGCCAACATCCACTGGATCATCGAAAAAGCAAGAGAGTTCCAGAAAAACATCTCCTTCTGCTTCATTGACTACGCTAAAGACTGTGTGGATCACAGCAAACTGTGGAAAATTTTTCATGAGATGGGAATACCAGACCACCTGACCTGCCTCCTAAGAAATCTGTATGCAGATCAGGAAGCAACAGTTAGAACCAGACATGGAACAACATTTTCCCAAATTGGGAAAGGAGTACATTAAGGCTGTATATTGTCACCCTGCTTATTTAACTTATATGCAGAGTACATCATGTGAAATGCTAGGCTGGATGAAGAACAAGCAGGAATCAAGATTGCTGGGAAAAATATCAATAACCTCAATTATGCAAATGACACCACCCTTATGGTAGAAAGTGAAGAAGAACTAAAGAGCCTCTTGATCAAAGTGAAAGAGGATAGTGAAAAAGCTGGCTTAAAACTCAACATTCAAACAACTAAGATCATGGCATCTGGTCCCATCACTTTATGGGAAATAGATGGGGAAACAATGGAAACAGTGACAGACTTTATTTTGTGGGGCTCCAAAATCATAGCAGATGGTGTCTGCAGCCATGAAATTTAAAAAATGCTTGCTCCTTGGAAGAAAAGCTATGACCAAATTAGATAGCATATTAAAAAGCAGAGATATTACCAACAAAGGTTCATCTAGTCAAAGCTATGGTTTCTCCAGTAGTCATGTATGGATTTGAGAGTTGGACCATAAAGAAAGCTGAATGCCAAAGAATTGATGCTTTTGAACTGGTTGGAGAAGACTCTTGAGTGTCCCTTGGACTTCAAGGAGATCAAGCCAGTCAATCATAAAGGAAATCAGTTCTGAATATTCATTGGAAGAACTGATGCTGAAGCTGAATCTCCAATACTTTGGCCACCTTCTGGAAAGAGCTGACTGATTGGAAAAGACGCTGATGCTGGGAAAGAGGCAGGAGGAGAGGGGACGACTGAGGATGAGTTAGTTGGATGGCATCACTGGCTCAATGGACATGAGTTTGAGCAAGCTCTGGGAATTGATGATGGACAGGGAAGCCGGGCATGCTTCGGTCCATGGGTCACAAAGAGTTGGACATGACTGAGTGACTGAACTATATAAGAGCTGTTTTGTTTTTTTTAAAGACCAACAAAATTGGAAAACCCTTACATAGAATAACTAAGAAAAAATGAGACTCAGTTAACTTAACCTGGAAATAAAATAGGGGACATTGCAACTGATGTCTCAGAAATAAAAAAGGTTATAACAGACTACTGTGAACAATTATATACCAACAAATTGAATAACCTGGAAGAAAATTATATATTCCTACCAACTAACCAACATAAGAATCATAAGAAATTCAACAATCTGAAGAGACCTAAAACTAGTAAGGAGATTAAAGCAATAATCAAAAGCCTCCCAACAAAGAAGAGTCCAGGGCCAGATGACTTCACAGCAGAATTCTACCAATCATTTAAAGAAGAATGAATACTAATCCTTCTTAAACTCTTCTAAAGAATTTAAAATAAGGGAATGCTCCAAACTCATTCTATGAGGTCAGCATCACCCTGATATCAAAAGAAGATATAAAAGGCACCCAAATTGACAAGGAAGAAGTAAAATTATCTCTGTTTACAGATAACGTAATCTTTAAGAAAACCCTAAAGATTTCACACACAAAAAATGGTTAAAAGTAAGAGATTATTTTAACAAAGTTGCAGGGTAAAAAATCAACATGTAAAAATCAATTGTGTTTCTATACAATAATAATGACCAAACTGAAAAGGAATTTAACGAAATAATCTCCATTTACTATAACATCAGAAAGAATAAGATACTTGGGAATAAACGTACCCAGGGAGATGAAAGACTTATATACTGAACACTACAAAATATTACTAAAAGAAATTGAAGAAGATACAATTAAATGGAAAGGCATCTGGTACTCATGGATTGGAAGGTTTAATGTTAAAATGGTCAGACTACCGAAAGTGGTCTGTAAATTCAGTGCAATCTCCATCAAAATCCCAGTGGCATTCTTTGCAGAAGTAGACCAAAAAATCTTAAAACTGAATCTCATAGGACCTTCGGTAGCTAAAACAATCTTGAAAAAGAGGAGCAAAATCAGAGGTCTCACACTTCCTGATTTCAAACATACTACAAAGCAGCAGAAATCAAGGCCACTGGGACTGGCAAAGAGACAGATGCAGAGACCAGTAGAACAGAATAGAGTCCAGAAATAAGCCTGATCACATACGGCCAAATGATTTTTGACAATGGTATCAAGACTACACAATGAGGAAAGGACAGTCCCTTCTCAAACGGCATAGGGAAAACATTGCCCATCAGGACACTGAGTGGAGCTCGTGAGCTGAGTTTTTTCAAACAAAATTGAAGTGTTTGCTTTTCAAGTTGGAGGAAATAGAGCTTGCTTTCCTTCTTTTCTCAAGCCATCTTCGCTATTCAGAGAGTCCAGAGCTAGTATATGAAACCTAATTGGATTATATGAAGGTATACCGAAGAGTAGGTGAGCTAAACATTTTATTTGCAAAAAAATTAAAATCAAACATTGTGCCTTCTTCAGCATAGGGTATTTAAAGCCACAAACCCCCAGCCTTAGAAAATATCAGTGTCAGGATCCTTAGTCAGGAACAGTAGAAACCACTCTAGTCTAAACAGAAAAGGAATTTCTTCAAGGATATCAGATGCCTCACAGACTCTTTGGGAAGGCCAAAGAGTTAAGTTTGGAAGCCCAGTCAGTTGAGAATAACATCCAAAGCACTGTATGAGAATAACTCCAGCAAGGACTCCCCACTACTGGGCTCAGTTACTGCAGCTCCCACTGATGCTGTTGAAAAGCAGTATAGAGGTTCCTTTAAAACCTAAAAATAAAATTACCATGTCATAGTGTGAGAGCAGCCATATACTATACGAAAATGAATGGGTGTGGCAGTGTTCCAATAAACTTTACTTACAAAAACAAAGGCAGTGGGCCTGATTTAATTCAGAGACTAGAGTTTGCCAATCTCCACTCTGGAGCAATGTCATTGGTGATCTTATTAGACATTAACACCATTTTTTAAAGGTGAGAAACTTGGATGTCTTCACTTGGTGCTAGAAATACTGATGTTGCTATCCTAATTGGCAATGGTCTGGTAGATGGCAAAAATGACCACACTCTCTCCTTTCATCCATGCTTCTTTACCTGGAGCTCTGTATCCCCTCCCACCTGATTCTGGGCTCAGCCAATGGGTTATCAGAAAAATGTGACACAAGCAGAGATTTGGAAATGTGCACAATGGGGCTTGTCTTTTCTTAAAACCCCTCCCGGATGATGTAATACATATGGCCCAGTCACTCCTGTTACCCAGACCTACAGCTTGACAAACACCAGCCCTGTGACGGAATTCATGCTAGACTGCCCATCCACTAGCCAGTTTGCCAATTCATCATGAACGCATGAGTGAGCCTAGCAATGATCAACTAAGCTGGCCCAGATCACACAGTCCAGCCAATTCACGAAGTCACAAGCTAAAGAAATAGTTATTATGAAAAGCCACTATGTTTTAAGGTATCAGCAGCAAAAGCTCCGAGCTATTAGTTTGCTATATGTTTTTCACTTACCTTACCTCACCTCACCTCACCTTACTCCCATAACGCAGGAGGAACAGATATGTAATCCCATGTTGCAAAGGAGAAGAAATTGAGCCCCATAAAAACTTAGTGACCTACCAAATATCAGTGAAAGTGAAAATCGCTCAGTCAAGCCCAACTCTTTGCGACCCCATGGACTATACAGTCTATGGGATTCTCCAGGCCAGAATACTGGAGTGGGTGGCTGTTACCTTCTCCAGGGGACCTTTCTAACCCAGGTCTCCTGCATCTCAGGCAGATTCTTTATCAGCTAAGCCACCAGGGAAGCCCGCCAAATATCAAACTGGCAATAAATAAAAATCTGGGTCTAGAATGGAGTTTGCCTTGACACCCTAGTCAAAATGTACATATTGACTATATTGTTTTGTTTGTGGAAAAGTGATAGAACAAATATCGCTTCAGCTCAGTCAATAGTTCTGCTAATATACTCTTATCTCCTCCAATTATCTTCTAAATTCTAATAATTCAAAGGATGGTCCCTTGTCAAAATTTGTCCTATCATTTACAAGAAATTATCAAGTATCCAGACTTGGCCAGAGAGACTTTCAGTTGACTGTAGGGAATAAGCAGCCAAACATCTCCTGTGAAAAGCATAACTTGGAGGAAATCAATGTCTGTTAATCTCTGCATATCTCTGCTATGGTTTCACACTTGCTGATAACTCATAGGTAAATGAGCTCAGCACATTATAGGCAAAGTTCTTGGGAAATGTTTCCTGTGAAGGGCTGGCTAATAAATATTGTCATCCTAACTCTCAAAACAAACTCTCAAACTACTCATTCTGAGTCATACAAACTCTCAAAAACTACTCAATTTTGCTGTCATCCATAGTTTAAGAGCAGTCATGGACTATTTAAAAATGAAAGGGTGTGGCTGTGTTCCAATAACTTTATTTACAAGGGGTCTGATTTGGTTCACTGGTCAGAGCTGACCAATTCCCACTTTAGAGCAATGTCTTGGGTGGCCTTATTAGGATGTGAATGTCCATAGATATTAACACCATTTTTAGAAGATGAAGGACTTGCATATTTAATGCACTATAGTTAAAGGGGACCAACCCACACTCAGGTCCTGTGATTCAATCATTACCCTGGCAAAGGACACCTTATTAGACCAGCCTGTTGAGTGCATGGGCTGCCTTGCTGTAGAGCATCATCTCCTCCCTAGCACTGTGCCTGGCACATGGCACAAGTGGCAGAGGCTGCTGGTTGCCCACTAAGACACATTCTCTCCCTGTGTAATAAACACTGCAGGCAGGGTCATAGCCAGCCAGCCAGAAACTGCTTTTCCCAGCCTCCCTTGCAGCTTACATGGCCCTATTTCTAAGTTCTCACTAGTGGAATGTGAGCTTAAATGAAGTGTTCAGCTTCCCACCCCCACATCCTTAAAAGGAAATTGCTGCTGTGGATTTACTTTCTCTCTTCCCTTCCTTCAAGCTGGCACCAAAACATGCCAAAGTCCTGGCTCTGACTGTGTGAAGGAGGACAATGCTAGAGACAAGGGCTTCTCACACCTAAAGGCATTAGCATCATCTGGAAAGCTACTTATTTGCAAAAAAACACAGTTAGACCTCTACCTAATATTATATATAAAAACTGGGGCTTCCCAGGTGGCGCTAGTGGTAAAGAACCTGCCTGCCAGTGCAGGAGACCTAAGAGACTTGGGTTCAATCCCTGGGTTGGCAAGATCCCCTGGAGAAGGAAATGGCAACCCACTCCAGTATTCTTGCCTGGAGAATCCGTGGACAGAAAAGCCTGGTGGACTATGGTCCACAGGATCTCAAAGAGTCAGCGACTTAGCACAACATAGCGTATATAAAAATTAATTCAAAATGACTCAAAGACCTAAGCATAAGACCTAAAACTGTAAAACTCTTAGAAGAAATCTTCATGACATTGAATTTGGCAATTATTTCTTCATATGACACCGAAGGCATAGGCAACAACAACAAAAATAGACAAAGTAGATTTCATGAGAATTAAAAATTTTGTGTATCAGAACACAGTATCAGCAGAGTAAAAAGACAACCCATAGAGTGTGAAATACTATTTGCATATCATATATCTGCTAAAGGATTCATATCCAGAATACATAGAGAACTCCGAAAACTTAACACAATAAACTCAATTCAAAAAAGGACAAAGGACTCGAATAGACATTTCTCCAAAGAAGATATACTAGTGGCCAATAAACACACGAAAAGATTCTCAACATCACTAATCCTTAAGGAAATACAAACCAAATCTATAAAGATATGCCACCTCATACTCTTTAGAATGGCTACTACCAAAAATAAAACAGAAACCTACAAGTGTTAGTGAGCCTGTAGGAAAACTGGAACTCGTGCGCTGTTGATGGGAATTTTACATTTAGCAGCTGCAGGAAAACATTCAGTGATACAGCAGCTGTGGGAAACAGTACGGAGGTTTCTAAAAAATTAAGACTGGACCACCACATGATTCAGCACTTCTACTTTTAAGTACATACCCTTAATAACTGAAAGTGAAGTCTCGAAAAGATATTTGTACACTCATGCTCACAGCAGAATTATTTAAAATAGCTAAAACATGGAAGCAACCCAAGTGTCCAGAAGAATGGATAAACAAAATATGGTATGTACATACTCTGCAGTATTCAGCCTTAAAGAGGAAGGAAATCCTGACATATGCTACAATGTAGGTAAACTTTGACAATATTATGCTAAGTGACATAAGCTAGTCACAAAAAGACATGTGCTGTATGATTCCACTTATATATGATATTTAGAGTAGTCACTATCATAGAGACAGAAAGTACAATGGTGCTTGCCAGGGGCTGGGGAAATGGAAAGTTACTGTTTAATAGGTTTCAATTTTGCAAGATAAAAAGGATTCTGGACATGGCTAGTGGTGATGGTAGTACAACATTGTGAATGCGTTTAATAGCACTGAACTGTATGCTTAAAAATAGCTAGAATGATAAATTTATGTGTATTTTACCACAATTAAAAAAAAAAAAAGAATTACCTGGAGAGTCTGGTAAAACACAGATTGCTGGGCCCCACCACCAGAAGTACTGGTTCAACAGCTCTGAACTGGGGCCTAGAATTCAACTTTCTTACAAGCTCTCAGGTGATGCTGATGTTGCCTATCCCTGGACCATACTTTGAACAGCACTGCCCTGGCAGAAAACAGGTTCACAATAGTTAAGGAATTTGGGTCATCGAATGATCTTATGTAACTGGGAAGAGAAAGAAACTTTCTTAAGCCAATATCAGCGTAGCGCATGCCTCGTTGTCACAGCAGCTTGGCTCCTGTCCTCCTTCAGTTGGTACTCAGTGGTCATTTGTTGGATGATTAAGTAGGCGAACCATTGCATGTATGGTGGTAAAAATTACTGATTGGTCTGGGATGTTTGGTTCTTCTGGTCTGCTTTATTCTATCCCTAGGGTTGATCCAAGGGGCATCCTACTCACTGTGAGGACTAGAGAGTTGGACCATAAAGCAGGCTGAACACTGAAGAATTGATGCTTTCAAACTGTGGTGTTGGAGAAGACTCTTGAGAGTCCCTTGGACGGCAAGGAGATCCAACCAGTCAATCATAAAGGAAATCAGTTCTGAATATTCATTGGAAGAACTGATGCTGAAACTGAATCTCCAGTACTTTGGCCACCTGACGCGAAGCGCAGACTCATTGGAAAAGACCCTGATGCTGGGAAAGATTGAAGGCAGGAGGAGAAGGGGATGACAGAGGATGATTGGATGGCAGAGATGGGGACAACAGAGATGGTTGGATGGCATCACCAACTCAATGGACAATGAGTCTGAGCAAACTCCGGGAGATGGTGAAGGACAGGGAAGCCTGGTGTGCTGCAATCTGTGGGGTTGCAAAGAGTTGGGCATGACTGAACAACAACAAAAGAGTCCAATAACTGGGATGTGGGCAATTGCAGCAGTGTTGCTCTGCAGGGAGGTCTGCTGCTCCCCAGAGCCAGGCCCTCAGCTCGGAGAGCTGCTGCCACTTCACATGCAGGTCCTCTGTGCAGGCCTGGATGGCTCCAGCTCCCTACGCCTCCAGCCGCAACTGTTTACCAACCATTCTCATACAGAGTTAAAGAATGGATTATCTCGCAGGGAATGCTGGGCACACAGGCTTGCTGAGAGAGCTGGATTCCAAGTTCAGGAGATGAAAAGCCAGATGGGCAGCATTAGACAAGGGAGGTGCTCTCATGGTGGGAAGGAATGCTGGTGGTGACCACTTCCTTCTCTTTATCCTGCATCGGAGTTAAGTGCTGGCCTTGCGCGAATCTCACACAGAGACCTGGACCTCAGTAACTCCAAAACACACACCCTTTTCAGAAATTTGTCATTTCATCATTTCTTAACCAAATGACTCCAACCGCAGAAAGCCACAAATTTTCCATTGGGACTTATTCCACTGCTCCCTTTTGGTGGGTATATTCTTTCCTGCTTCCTTTAAAAACCCCATTCATTATATGAAGTATAGGTTTTTTGAAACTGCTTTTAAAGTGAACTGGTTATTAAATATCCATATCTTGTCTTCCAGTCTTTCTCACTCCACTTTATAGATTTGAGAACTGAAACACAGAACGGTCTATGGCTTAGAAAAGCTAAGTTCCCTTTTTATTTGGCCCATGGACCATAATCTGAACTTTGAAGTCTAAAGATATAGGATTACCCACCCTCTCCCCCACCCTCAGTATAGCCAGACCCTGATGTAAAAAGCCAGGAACCTCGCTCCACAAGGGTGGGCAATCCAAGACTTCCAGTTTCTGGTTGCAATTGAAGGCCAGGAAATTTGGAGAACAGGATGGAATTGTTTCTTGTACAGGCAAACAATTTGTAATCATTAAGAAGTACGAAGCTAATGAAAAGCAATTCATCCAATGGCAAGCGTTGCCATAAATTTCATTCCTAAAGGGAACACATGATACAGGCATGATTCTTGATTTCAGATAAAGAGAAAAATGTGGAGCTATTATTAAATACAAAGTAAAACAACATAAAAAAAAAGCCAGATGATAGAAGGAATGCAAGCAGGAGCCCCGGGGCGGAGGGAGGGGAGAGCTCAGTGAGGGTGGGAGAGATGTGTGAAGGGAGAGAGGGCCCTGAGGTGGAGCTGTGCCAAGTGGAACCCATCTCCAGGCTGGCGAGGCCAAGGGGCAAGGACAGAGCCCATCCTCCCCCAGGAAGCCCGAGTGGGGCCTCTGCGGGCTCCAGCTGAGCCACTCACCCTCCCCACCCCGCCGCCCCCTGCCACAGGGAGTCACGTGGGGCCCTCCCCGTATGAAGCAAGAAATAAAGAATGACTCCTCATTTCCTGGAACACTTGAGACCACAGGGGAGTTGGCAGAAGCAGGCAAAGTTTCAGATTTTTGGTAGCATAGGAGCGGAGGTGGGGGAAGAAGGCACCCAAGCTACCTAAGTCTCTCTCCCCAGGGAGACATCTGGCAAATATACCTGTGAGGGCTTTTGAGGTAGCCTGCAGTTGAAAAAATATCAGCCAGGGATACTGCAGGTTCTACTCAGATCCAGAGGACCAGGTAGAGATTTCTGCCTTTGAAATATCGATACATCCTTTGCCCTTCAAAGTCCACTTAAGGGTACCTTGAATGAATGAATACCTAGTATAATGACAAGATCTTCCCAACCACTAAGAAAAAGTGTCTTTCCTTTTTGCCACCACAGATGCCTGAAATTCCTTTCATAAGGGACTTACAATCTCTATGAAATCATTAGAGATAAAAAAAATTTAAAGCAAATACCACCAAGAAACAGAGCATACTGAAGACATTCATTCATAAGGAAAAGGTAAGCAGCAAATGGAGCCACAGGCTTCCCAGATGATGCTAGTGGTAAAGAACCCACCTGCCAGGGCAGGAGACATGAGATGTAGGTTTGATCCCTGAGTTAGGAAGAGCCCCTGGAGGACGGCAGCCCACTCCAGTATTTTTGCCTGGAGGATCCCATGGACAGAGGACCCTGGCAGGCTACAGTCCATGGGAGTCGCAAAGAGTCAGACACAACTGAAGCAATAGCACACATGTAACCACTTTGACAGAGGAAAAGGGGTGCTAAAACAAAGGAGGGCTTCCCTGGTAGCTCAGATGGTAAAGAATCCTCCTGCAATGTGGGAGGCCTGGGTTCAATCCCTAGGTTGGGAAGATCCCCTGGAGGAGAGCATGGCAACCCACTCCAGTGTTCTTACCTGGAGAATCCCCATGGACAGAGGAGCCTGGTGGGCTATGGTCCATGGGGTCACGAAGAGTCGGACATGACTGAGCGACTAAGCGCACACAAAGCAGAGGAGGGACTGAGGACTTCACTGGTGGTCCAGCGCTAAGACTCCACCTTCCAGTCCAGGGGTGTGGCGTTGATGTCTAGTCAGGGAGCTATATTTCCAAATGAAAGTGAAAGTCAGTCATGTCACTCTCGACCTCGTGAACTATACAGTCCATGGAATTCTCCAGGCCAGAATACTGGAGTGGGTAGCCTTTCCCTTTTCCAGGGGAATCTTCCCAACGCAGGGATTGAACCCAGGTCTTCTGCATTGCAGGTGGATTATTTACCAGCTGAGCCATGAGGGAAGCCCAAGAATACTGAAGTGGGTAGCCTATCTCTTCTCCAGGGGATCTTCCCGACCCAGGGATCGAACCCAGGTCTCTCGCATTGCTGGTGGATTCTTTACCAGCTGAGCAACCAGGTAAGCCCTACAATCCCAAATGCCTCTCAGCCAAAAAACCCAGAACATAAATGATAGAGGCAATATTGTAATAAATTCAATAATGACCTGAAAAATGGTCCACATCAAAAAAAAAAAAAAAAAAACAACAGAGGAAGGACTTATGTTGAAGAAAGACCTGGAAAACAAAGTTACTGACTAGCTGATTACACTCAGTGTTGACCTTGTTTATCTTCAGCTCCTGGGGAGAGAACTGGGTGTGACGATATCTGTGTCTCATGGGTCTGTTGGCAATAGATAGTCTTGTGTATGCTTTATGGAGATTTCGGTGCTTTCTTTCTTACTTTTTTTTTTTTTTTAATAATTTTTGGCTGTACTGGATCTTTGTTGCTCCGTGGACTTCTCTCTAGTTGTGGGAAGTGGGGACTACAGTCTTGTCTCGGTGCTCAGGGTTCTCACTGTGGCGGCTTCTCTTGTTGCAGAGCACAGGCTCTAGGGCGTGTGGACTTCAGTAGTCGTGACTTGTAGGCTCAGTAGTTGTGGCGCACCAGCCCAGGTGCTCCGAGGCACATGGGATCTTCCTGGATCAGGGATCGAGCCCAAGTCTCCTACACTGGCAGGCAGATTCTTCACCATTAAGCCACCAGGGAAGTTCTGGTACTTCCTTTCTTAATGCTTTTTAAAAAAGCATTATTTGAGCATTCTATAGTATCATGGTTGGGGATATTTGTATATGACACAGTTTTTGGTACAACCTAGTGAGATGCAGAGGACCTGGGCACTGCGACCCCAGGATTTGGATTCTATCCCAGGCTCTGCCACCCACTAGCTGAGAGACCTGTGGCCACTTGTGTCATCTTGGGTGCTTAATTGCCTTGGGCAGCACTTTCGATCGTGGTTCCCTTCTTTCTCAGTTGGGACACTTTGAAAGCAGAGCTGCCCCATTGGAAGTGCAGGAAGGCCTCAAAACTCTGCCCACTCTGTCCCCCTTTCTCCCATGGCTTGTGTGGCACCTCATCCAAACCTTGGGACAGTTTCAACTGCACTGGCTCAAATGATGGCTAAACTCTCTTTGAGTTCATCCAAAGGTAGCTTCCGCTAGAAGAACATCACAGACAGGCTTTGAGACTCAGCAGTTTGGATTTAGAGCAAGGCACGTGCTTCATGAGCCTTGTTCTGCTGAGGAATTGTGCATGGGGGCCAGAGGATATATATCTCTATCATTGTCTCTGTACATAGATCTCAGGGCTCCAGTGTCCCATTTGTTGGCAGTAAGCATTTCTTGAACACTTTCCTTTTGGGAAAGTAAGTTATTAACCAGTAGAGAGAATAAGAAGTCACATAAAAAATGAGAAGCAGTGAAACTGGTTCTTTACCTCTTCATGAAAATCAGTGCCACATCACATATGGGAGAGAAGCTCTGCAGATCCTTAGACGCTGGAGAACAGTGAGAAAAAATTGTATTTGAACAAAACTATTCCTGCAAAGAGATGTAAAGGAGATCAAATCAGGGAAAACTCAAACAGGGAGACTCAGTACTTGAGGACTGGGTGTGATGAGGACCTGGGTGGGAAATGACTGCTCTCCCCTCTGAGAGCAGCTCCAGGCCATAGGAAAAACTTGTTCTGGGACCTGGAGACCTAGGGTCTGGCACTAGATTTGTTCTCAGCTTGTCAGTAAGAGTCTCTAGAATGAGAGGTTAGGGCTTGAGCATCTGTGAGGCCCACGTTGATCCATAAAGTCTAGGATGCTCTCCTTCAGCAGCCTTTGTGACCGAGAGGGGCCGAAAATCACTAGGCATGTTTCCCTGTGTTCTCTGCATATATTTTAATGGGTCCCCAGGTTCTTCGAGACATTTGCATGTTGATGGTTGAGACATTAGAGCAATCCGCAATGGCCAAAAGCACAACCTTGTGTAATAGCAATGAGCACTTGTGTGGAACTTATTCTGCTCAGGCCCTTCTTAACTGCTTTATACACATTAGTGAATGAAGTAGGTGCTATCATCATTCTTGTTTTATAAATAAGGAAACATAGGCACAGAGTGGTTAAGCAAGTGGCTCAAGGTCACACAGCTACAAGTGGTAGAGATGGGCTTCACACCTAGGCAGTGTAGCTCTGGAGCCCACGTGTTAAACCACTCTATCTTGGTTATAAAACAATAATAATAGCACTGGCATATAATACCATATATGGGAACTTCTGGCCATTCTGAACATGGAGAGCTTTGAGGCCATGTGTCAAGGAGGCAGGTGGGAGTGGGGTGTCAGGGTACCTCAGAGGCTGCTAAGGGGCTGTGGAGGATCACAGCTACTGTATACATGTATTGCTACCACTGTATCTGTTTCTCTCTAAAAATTAACAGCAACAAAGAGACATGGTCTTTTGCAACTTTGGAAAGAAACTAGCAGCTGTAGGAATCTGGAAATAATATCTCCTTAATTCAAAGAACTGAAGCATTGGTTTAAAAGGGGTTGACTTTAAAGCTGGTATGTGAGTTTACTGGGGCCACTGGCAGGGATGTTAACAATTTATGGAATGCATTTTTGGAAAGGATTAGGGGATAAAACATGTTGTGTCTTACAAACCCAGAGTTAGGAATACAGCTCTAAGGGGTGAGCATTAAATATCAGGCTTTCAGTATGCATAGTTTTTAAGGGACTTGCTTTGCCTTCCCTCTTCTTTCTTTTCTTTTTCAGATCTTACCCAAAGGATCAAATTCAGGCCATGCCGGATGTGTCCAAATCACTTCCATCTGACGCCCAGGACGGCCCAGGAGGCCTGGCCTTGGGAAGCAACCCCCAGTGAGTGCTGTTTGTGAAGCGACTAAGATAGAACCCTGTCAGTCGTTCCGGCTCAGCCTGGTCCCAGGCCCGCCAGCACTGTCTTGCTGGTATTCCTCTGTCAGCCGAGTTTTAGAAATAGGCTGCTGTTTACATTCTGGCCATGAATTGAAATAAGAAAAAAGAAGCCCTTCTTTTTATTCTAATTCCCTCTCCCCTTCCCCCTCCCCACTGTACAAATGACATGCTTCCCACAGAGGAGAGTGGATGTATGACAGATGGGTAAACTGAGGCATGAAGAAGTTGACTGATGTGACCTGACTCTGCTTGGCTGCTGTAGAACAAAGAAAGGCACACAGATCTCTCAGCCCAGAGGAAAACCTCTGGCCGCAAAGAGAGTGTTCAGTCAAAAGGAAAACACCAGGCTTTTAAAAGAATCCCTTTGTTGCTATTTCTGGGAATGGTGCTTGGAGCCCACCTGCCGGCCCCAGATTTTCACAACTCCCCAAAACACAGAGAACCTTTTAGTTCTGTTTTCACCTCCTCAATGACTAAAAGGATCGGACAAAATACACCTGGCAGAAAGGATTTCCAGCTGTTCCTGCAGGCAGCGGTGATTGCGTCGAGGTGGAGGTTGGGCACACTAGTGTTTACCAGGGAGGCGGTGTCTAAACTGAATGAGACGAGCAGAGGGGCAGGCAGACCCCAGCAACAGGCCAGACGTGCACGCAACCTCTGCTTCTGCTGGGAGAGAATCTGATGGGGAAGCTTGCTCTATTGCAGACAGTGGTCCTAGCCCAGGAAGGGCCTGTAGTTCCATGCTTCCAAACCCTACATCCAGCCTTCTGGGTTGTTTTTCTTTTTAAAGATTGTAGTTTTAAAAAACACTTTTATTTATTTCCTTATTTTGGCTGCCCTGTGTTTCACTGCTGCATGCAGGCTTTCTCTAGTTGTGAGCAGTGACTACTCTCTGTTGTGGTGCACAGGCTTCTCATTGCGGTGGCTTCTCTTGTTGCAGAGCACAGGCTCTAGGCAAGAGCTTCAGGAGTTGCAGTGAGAAGGCTCAGTAGTTGTGGCACATGGGCTTGGTTTCTTTATAGAATGGGAATCTCCCCGGACCAGGGATTGAACCCACGTCCCCTGCATTGGCAGGTGGATTCTTATCCACTACGTCACCAGAGAAGTCCTACTGTATTTTTTAAGAGCAGTTTCAGGTTCACAAAAAAATTGAAAGGAAGGTACAGAGCTTTTCCATATATATACCCCTTCCCCTACACATGTATAACCTTCCCCAGGATCAATATTACTCACCAAAGTGATACATTGGTTGTCAAGGATGAACCCACATCGACACATCATAATCATCCAAAGTCCATAGTTTACCTTAGGGTTCACTCTTAGAGTTGTACACCTTCTATGGATTTGGTCAAATGTATAATGATATACATCCATCAGTAGTATATCCTAAGGAGTATTTTCATTGCCCTAAAGATCCTCTGTGTTCTGTATATTTGTCCTTCCTTACCCTCCGAAACCCCTGGCAACCACTGATCTTTTTACTATCTCCATAGTTTTGTCTTTTCCAGAATTTCATAGAGTATGTAGACTTTTGGAATCACAATATGTGGCCTTTTCAGATTGGCTTCTTTCACAGTAATATGCATTTAACTTATCTACAGCCCCTTCCATGGCTTGACAGCTCATTTCTTCTCAGTGTTAAACAATATTAAGGTGCCTGGATGTACCACAGTTCATTTATCCATTCACATGCTAAAGGATATCTTGGTTGTTTCTAAGCTTTGGCAATTATAAACAAAGCTACTATAAATATCCCCGTGCAGGTTTTCCTGTGGACGTAAGTTTTCAGCTATTTTAAGTAAGCATCAAGGAGTGCGATTGCTGGATCATAAGGCAGGAGTATATTTAGTTTAGTAAGAAGCTGCTAAACTGTTGTACATAGCTGTCTACCCCACTGGTACGTTCCCACCAATAATATGTGAGAGTTCTTATACAGGGTGTGGAGCATGTTTTCACGTGTTTATTTTCCATCTATGTATCTTGGAGAAGGAAATAGCAACCCACTCCAGCATTCTTGCCTGGAAAATTCCATGGACAGAGGAGCCTGGTGGGCTACAGCCCAGGGGGTCTCAAAGAGTCAGGCATGACTGAGCTCACACACACACACACACACACACACACACACACACACACACACATGTATCTTTGGTTAGGGGTCTGTGAAGATCTGTGGCCCATTTTTAAATCAGGGTGGTTGCTTATTGTTGATTTTGAAGATTTCTTTGTATTTTTGTATAATAGTCATTTATCAGATATGTCTTTTGAGAATATTTTCTCCCAATCTGTGGCTTGCCTTCTATTTCTCTTGACATTGGATTTCACAGACCAGAACTTTTTAAATAAAGTCCAGGTTATCAATTATTTTTTCATGAATTGTGCCCTTGATGTTGTGTCTATAAATGTATTACCATGCCCAGTATCGTATAGGTGTTCTCCCATGTTATCTTCCAATAGTTTTACAGTTTTGTATTTTAAATCAGGTCTGTGATCCATTTTGAATGAATTTTGTGAAGGGATATAATGTATGTGTCTAGACGCATTTTTTTTTTTTGCATATAGATGTCCGATTTTTCCAGGACCACCTGTTGAAGAGACTGTCTTTGCTCCATTGTATTGTCTTTGCTTCTTTGTCAGTGATCAGTTAACTGTATTTAAAGGGATATATTTCTGGGCTTTCTATTCTATTCCATTGAGCTCTGTGTATATTCTTCCACCAATGCCATCCTGTCTTGATTAATGTAACTTTAAAGTGTCTTAAAGTCAGGCAGCATCAGCCTCCCACTTCTTTCTTCTATCTCATATTGTGTTGCCTGTTCTAGGTCACTTACTGCTCCATGTAAACTTTAAAATTGGTTGGTTGATATCCATAAGATAATTGCTGGAATTTTGATTGGTATTGCATTGAGTCTATAGATTTAGTTGGGAGGAACTGACATCTTGATGATATAAAGTTTTCCTACCCATGAACATGGAGTTCATTTCCTTCATTTTTAAGGATGTTTGAAAAGGACTGATGAGAGAAGACCTCTTTGCCTGGTACCTGATTTTAGTGGGAAAGCTCCAATTTTCTCACCAATAAGTATTAATATAGTATAATGTTAGCTGTAAGAGTTTTGCAGATAGTTTCTAGCAAGTTGAGAAAGTTCCCTTCTATTCCCATTTTACTGAGAGGTCTTTTTGAATTGTGTTCAAAAATATTTAATGACTATATAGGAACATGGAAATATAAATGGTTAGCTGGGAAAATATTTATAATACATAAAACAGTCCAAGAATTAAAATACTAACAAGATAACCCAAAGGAGGATTTTAAAAGTTTTTTTCACTAAAGTATAGTTGATTTACAATAAGTTTCAGGTGTACAATATAGTGATTCAAAATTTTTAAATATTATACTCCATTTATACTTATTATTAAAAATTGACTATATTCTGTGTGCTGCACATTACTGAGAGTTTTTGTCATGGGTGAGTGCTGGTTCTGCCAATTTCTTTTTCTGCATCTATTGATTTGATTGCATGATTTTTTTTTATTTTTTAGTTTGTTGATGTGATGGATTTTTTAATATAAAATTTTAGTTGCATGAAAAATGTTATTTTAAAGAATGATATGTTTCAACATCTAAGCTACTGTTCTTGCTCCATAAATCAAGACTTTACAGAGAGACCTCTAGATTTTGTGTCACACACAGCATTCTGCTCCATACTGGTTACATTCCGCTCTCTAGAAATCGAATCAATCGCATCAGTAAGCGTTTATGAGCACCATCTGTGTGCAAAAGACAGTGCCTGACATCAAGGAAAATGCCAAGTGGCTTACCCCTACCGTAACATTTAAACTTTCCACTTTGAAATCATTTTAGAAGTTCCAGAGGAGTTGCAAAATTAGTACTTAAGGTTGCCATCATGCTTCATCCTGTTTTCCCCAATGATAACAGTACACATAGCCATAATACACTGTCAAAACTGGGAAACAACCTCTAGTTTTATGGATGAAAATATGGAAGCTTGGGAAGGCTGGACTTGCCACAGAGGCACATGGTGAGGGAGGTAATCCGGTGTCCCCCACAGGCACACCTCACACCCCACAGGGGCAGGTATACAGTAGTCAGGAATATCAAGGTTTGCTTGAGTCCAGCTTCTGGCACTGATGAGCTGGGTGACTTTGGACAAGTTTGTTAAGCTCTCTAAGCATCAGTTTTCTCTATTAGTGCCTACCTTGAGGGATTATTCTGGAGACTAAGAGGAAGTATATACCAAATGTTACATACAATGTCTGACCTATAACAAGGATCTACGCTTTTTGGAGGCTTCCTCTGCTTCTGGCACTGTTGCAGGTACTCTGGGTGTTCAAGTGTGTGATTCTTAGAACAGCTCTAGAACACTTCAGCATCATTTTACACGCAAGGAAAGTGAGGCACAAAGATGTCACAGACCTAGTGAGGGACAGCGCTGGGACTCAGAGTTAGGCATTCTGGGTTGAGGGCTGTTGCTTCAACATCCCGTGGCCAGCACTTAAGGAGCAGAACTGCCACAGTTGCTGTTCCAGCGCCCTGCCTCTCGCCTAGACCCACTGGCTAGCTGGGATGGCTTCTCTAGGCCATGTCACTGGTGCCACCTGTGTGTGAACTTGAGGACAGGCACTTAGCATTTGGCCACCATAAGCTAGTGGTTAATAAGCTACTGGGCTGACTTCACAAAGCTCTGGGGTCTTGAAGGAGCTCAGCAGCCATCCAGTCAGGATTCCTGCCTTTCCATCACCATTTTCTCCACCTCTTAGGTCCCCTATGTCTCAAAAGATTTTTCTATCAAAATCTTATATTTGTTAATTAGTTGAGCTATATTTCCATTTTTTAAAAAAAATTAAACAAAGATAATTACAATGAACAAATAGAGATATTGAGCAACAAGGGATAATCAATGTCATCACATTTGTTTAAGAGAATTCTGGGTAAAAACAAACAAACTTTGATATTTTAATGGGCCTATGCAGGCTTAGCCGGCAGTGTGACTTCTAAAAATACTGAAAACAACTTAAAGATTCCTAAGGGATTAGGAATCCCAAAGACCTAATCCAGTCCCAAAAGACTCTAAAGATTCCAGAAAATCCCTTACAAAATATAAATATGCTTTGTTATATGTGCTTTATGTTGGCCTAAATCCCCATTTCCATATCTTAATCTCATTCTACCTTACAGTTTGATATTTACATGGGAATCTCTAGAATTTAAAGATATCCAATTGCATTAAAATATTTCTATGCACATATGGTACCCAGGTGCATAATAAATGTAGAAATCATTATTTCAGAGCTAGTGGCATGTAGTTTCTTTTCTGGTCATGCAATCTGCCTACCTTTCCACACATTTTCAGCCATTTTCCCTCTCCTATTCAGCTTTTTGCCCACTTTCCATATTCCTTTTTTTGCAATTAAGTCTGAGGTCTAAACAAGGACTGTGTTATTAGGGTTACCCACAGAAACAGAACCAATATTTTATATGTGTGTATGTGTATGTGTGTGTGTGTATAGAAAAAGAGAGAGACAGACAGAAGACAGGAGGAGAGATAGAGAGACAGAGAGCAAGAGAAACAGAGAGAGAGAGAGACAGACACACAGAGGGAAATGGAGACAGAGAGAGGCAGAGAGTTTTATTTTAAGAAGTGAACTTACATGATTGTTGGGGCTGGCAAGTCCAAACTTTGCAGAACAGGCTGGCAGCCTGGAAATTCCAAGAGTTTGATGTAGCGACTCGAGTCTAAAGGGAGTTTGGAGGCTGAATTCCTTCCTCTTCGAGGGACTTAAGTTTTTTCTCTTAAGGCCTTCAACTGATTGGATGAAGCCCACCCATACATGGAGAGTAGTCTGCTCTACTCTAACTTAACTGATTTAAAAGTTAACCACATCTTTAACGTATCTTTACAGCAATATCTAGATTGGTTTTGACCAACAACTGTGCCCCATAGCTAGCCACGACCTATTGTGCTTGTTTGTACCCTACTCTCTACAGCCCCAAGGACTACAGCCTGCCAGGCTCCTCTGTCCATGGAATTTTCCAGGCAAGAATACTGGAGTCGGTTGCCATTTCCTACTCCAGGGGATCTTCCCAACCCAGGAATTAAACCCATGTCTCCTGTATCTCCTGCATTGGCAGGCACGTTCTTTACCACTAGCACCACCTGGGAAGACATGTTGGCATAAATGTAACTATCATGTGTAAAAGTACTGTATTTAGCACTGGGGCTGAAAGATATATGTATATAACCTTGTCCCTGACCTTAAGGAGTTGATAATCAAGTAGCGAAGTGAAGAAGTGATTTTGACAAGTATCATATTCAGGAGTGAACAGGAAACTAAGACCAGTATGAGAAGGTTATGTTTTAACAGGTATGATTTGAGCTGAATTTTAAAGGCTGAGAAGAGGCTGACAGAGGAAAGGCGTCCGTCCCAGTGACAGAGTAGTGAAAGGAAGTAGGAGACTGTGGATGCCTTGATGTGACGGGGGGTGGAGTGTGAGAGTCTCTAGGATGAGGATGGAAGGATGCTAAGGTACAGACTGTGAAGTGAGGGTTGTAGAGGGTTTTATGGAGGAGGTAGAAGCCCCCTGCCCACCTCTGGCTGTTTCTATCAGAAGATGGTATCAAGGTCACCACACAGCAGGTGGTGAGGCTTCCTGGGATTATTCCAGCTGGAAAGTCCCTCAGAAGTGACCTCTGAGGGTTTTCACCTAAGGAGGTACCCCTGGCACCACTGCGGGGGTAAGGGGTGGGCAGGACTCTGGGGGATTCCCACACCCTTTTCAAGTTAAGCACTCAAACGCTACACATTATCACATGGGGATTTTCGGCTTCCAGCCAGCAGCTGTTTTCAGACTGGCACCCTTTCCTGGGTGGCCTTCACACGTGCCTCAGCACAGGAGGGGTGGGGGGCACTGGGTTGTCTGAACATTTCAACCTCACCGCCTGTTTACACTTTCCCACTCTGTCCTCCTGTAGGTGAGACAAAATAAAAATAGTGCTGAAGAGGTTCACTCCTTAATGTGATCAGATAGCACCTTATCTGAGACCACTTGTTATCCAGCTGGTTCTGCCTGATGAGCCAAATGCCCTGCCTGGCTAGAGCCCCAGGCTAGGGGCAAGGTGGCAACTGCAGCTCTGTGGAGGGGTCTGAGCCAGGGGGTGGGGGCATAGGAAGAGATCTCTCATGCAGGACATAACTTACCTGCCTCATTGAGGATCTGGGGAGGAAAGAAGGTGAGGGATAATGTGCAGAAGACCCTTCGTGCATCTGAATGTAGGTGTGAGGACCCTCTTCTCTCTGATGCATCCTGGTGCAGTTACTATAGAAGGAGTTCTTCCAGAAGTGACCTCTGAGGGTTTTCACCTAAGGAGGTACCTCTGGCACCAACTGCAGGGGTAAGGGGTGGGCAGGACTCTGGGGGATCCCCACACCCTTTTCAAGTTAAGCACTCAAACGCTGCACATTATCACATGGGGATTTTCGGCTTCCAGCCAGCAGCTGTTTTCAGACTGGCACCCTTTCCTGGGTAGCCAGGAAATAAAATAAAATAAAAGCAAGCCAAACACTAAATCTTTTTTCCTCCAGTCTTCTCCCAAAATTTTAGAAACAATCCTTCTTTCCTCATGAACCAAAGTTAGGTCCTTCACATTAATGCCAAGTAGAAAGAAATAACATCAATTAACGGTCAACTACAGCAAAGAACGTTTTCATTTCTGGATAGGGAAATTGACATTTTAAGTAATGTATATGGCAAACTGAAATTAAATATTTTTTGAAAGTAATTTTTGCTCTCTTAAAGTATCAGAAAAGCAGAAGAACAAAGACATCCTACGCTAAAAGGTAAACTTTAAAAATAAGCAGAGAAGCAAAGGTACAGAATCAGTGAGCCTGGAAGACCTAAGAGATCATTCAGCCCATAGATGAAGACCTCTGCTCAGAGAGGCTGTTTGCTTTACTAAGATCACACAGCTAACAGGTAAAGTTAAGATAAAACCACATTTATGTCTTGATAACACTTGTTCCTCTACATAATGTTGCCATCTAGATTTGTGACCATTGCTTCTCCATTTTGGAAGAATGTGAGGGAAGTTTCTGGAATCCATAGAGCAAAATAATGAGCAAATTTCATTCCATTTTTTGTTGGCTTGTTTTGGTGAAATGTGTATAGAATTCACCACCAGACACTATTGGATAGTCTGAAAGAAGTAGGGAATGAAAAATTTTGTGCTCCATCTTTTGGTAGAAGAAAGCATGGTAACATGCACCCCCAAGGGTGTGACTGCGTTATTTGAGGTTTTAGGTGTATTAGTGGGGTGGCTTAGCTGGTAAAGAATTCACCTGCAATATGGGAGACCTGGGTTCAATCCCTGGGTTGGGAAGACCCCCTGGAGAAGGGAGAGGCTACCCACTCCAGTATTCTGCCCTAGAGAATTCCATGGACTATATAGTCCATGGGGTCACAAAGAGCCGGACACGACTGAGCAACTTTCACTTTCAGTGGGATTTGTAGTGTGAAAAGAGACAAAAGAGGAGTTAACAGGAATTGCTGCTTTCTGGAGATCAAGAATGCCCTGAAGTCAGACATAACTACACTGAACACTTATCTACTCTTCTTACAAAGGTAGATTCTATCAATTGGTTACTTTTGTGAGAAAGGGATGTATTTGATCTAAAAGGGAGATATAATTAGTTTGTTGGACTAAATGACTCTTGCGGCAGACTCAATGTTTATGTCCCCCTGCCCCAATTCATATGTTAAATTCTAATGCCCAATGTGATGGTATTTTGAAGTAGGGTCTTTGGGGGTGCTTAGGTCATGAGAATGGTACCCTCATGAATATAATTAGTGCCCTGATAAAGGAGGCCCCAGAGAGATCCTCACTCTTCCTACCATGTGGGGACACAGCAAAAAAGAAAAAAAGTTCAGCTATGAACCACAAAGATGACTCTCACCAGACACCAAACCTCCTAGCATGTTGGACTTAGACTTCCAAGAGCTTCCAAATAAATTTCTGTTGTTTATTAGCTGCCCAGTATATGGAATTTTTTTTGTAGCAGCCTGAATTAACTCAGGCATGTTGTACCAAGTCAACAAAGAAATATGAAAAAAAGCTGGACTATACAAAAAAACCTGCATGTTTACAATGATATTTATTGAAGTGAAATTTTACCTGGCCATAGCATAATGAAAACACAGAAGTTCTTTCCTCTGGAGCAAATAATTTATTGGGTTTTATGCAGCCTTAGCCTTTGACACAGGCCTTCATAACTCTTCCTTCATGAAACCAGGATGGAATTTGTCTCCCTACCCCAGGAGGTGGGAGAGATGGATACTGGAGAAGAGATGAAATTGACTACTTACTGGTGATGAAGAGACTGTAGGTGAAAGGAGGCAGGACAGGGGGATATTTTTAAGATAGTGAATACTTTCTGTTTCCTCAAAAACACCCCAAGGCACCCAGACAACCCAAACAAGAAGCAAAATGAGTGATCCTTTGCCTCCAGCCAGATATCTGTACAGGTTGGGAGAGCAGCCTCACAAGAGTCAGGGAGATAGGCTGTCTGCCTGCCTAGTCACCATGAGGTGACAGGGTCAGAAGGTCATTCAGATCTGTTTGTTGAGTCTTTGAGCCCCCAAGTGACTTCTTAAAGAGGAGGAAAGCAGGCAGATTCTACGGAAGGCAGCCTTATCAAGACTCTGGGAGTCCCCAGCTGGCTCCGGTCCTATGCACAGCCTGTATTATTCAGCAGTATTACTGAACACCTGTCATTGGCAATATTCTGAGGGGAGTTAGGAGGCCTGTGAAGGCTTACCTTTCCTAAGGGTATGAACTGACACAAACCAGTCAACAGAAATGCAAGTGATCAAGACATTTACCCTCAACCTCAGCTGCCCAGAGATGACACACACACCCCTGCCAGCTCTTCAGTGGGACACACATTCAATCGTAGAATTGGAAGCAGCCTCAGCAATCACCTTGAACATCCTCTTTCCAAATTACAGATGAAAGAATAGTACCCAAAGAAGGGAAGTTCTGTACCCAGTAGAGTTAGGAACAGACAGAGTTGGAGCAGCGCCCCAGGCTGCTGGAGCTGACCACGCCTCTCTGTCCTGTCTATGGTACCTGCCTCTTCTTGTGAGTTATGGGAAAGAATGAAGTGATAGAAGCCAAGTAATCCAACAATTTGGGTTTTAATCTCCTCTCTGATGTAATCAGTGCTTCCAAATCATCAAGACAGTGCGCAGCTTTTCCTCTTTTTCCACCTGACACCCTGCCAGAAGAACAAAATGACAAGAATAGCAGGATACCCTTGTCCCTGAATTCTGCCTGTGTCTTCCCAACACAGTTATGCCAGCCTACCTTCCACTCAGCTCAGCTCTCTCACTAAATCTTTGCACTGAATAGGACTTCCCTGGTGGCCCAGTGGCTAGGACTTCCATGCTCCCAATGCAAAAGGGCCCAGGGTTCAATCCCTCGTCAGGGAACTAGATCCCCCCATGCCAGAACCAAGAGTTCGCCTACCACAACAGAAGATCACACATGCCACAGTGAAGATCAAAGACCCCACGTGCTGCAACTAAGACCTAAGTAAATAAATATATTTTTTTAAAAAATATGCTGCTGCTGCTGCTAAGTCGCTTCAGTTGTGTCTGACTCTGTGCGACCCTATGGACAGCAGCCCACCAGGCTCCTCTATCCACAGGATTCTCTAGGCAAGAATACTGGAGTGGGTTGCCATGGGAACCCCTTTAATTAAAAAAACTTATGCACCATAGAGCATGGAGGTTATAAGCATAAGTTCTGAAACCACACTGCCTGGATCTGAATCCCACCATTGGCCCTGCTGGCTCTGTGATTTTGGGCAAGTCTCTTAACCTCTCTCTCCTTTAGTTTCCTTACCTGGAAAGTAAGGAGGTGGGATCAGGTCCTTTCAAAGGTGCTGCTTACCCTGACATGACTGTGCTTCTATTAATTTACTGAAAATACATAAGAAATGACCAGTGTACCAGTGAGAGGAGGGGATGGGTCCAGGGAGCAAGCACTGGTAGAGAAAGATGGACCACAGAGTCCTTTCACTCCACTGGAAAACAGTTGCTTTTGTTTCTCTTTGCCTTGCATTGGGGTGGCCCTGACAACAGAAGGAGAAGAACACAGAAACTTCGAGCTGTTGTTATATAGAAGGACTGTGTGTTCAGGTATTTGACCATGTGTTCAGGTACACCAAATAGCAGTGAAGCACTGACTGGCTAAGCGTTTGATGAAGACTGGATATTTGGCCCCAAGCTGGGACTCAAAGACGTCTAAAGTCTTGGGATGTATCAGCTGGGGTGGACTAAGTGATCACCAGGGTTACCCTGTAACTAGTCTGGAAGTCGTTGGCAGTGGGCTTGAAACTAATGAATCAGAATTGCTGGAAACGAGGCCCAGGAATCTGCATTTTAACCAGCACCTCAGATTGGCTTTTTAGGCTTAACTTTTTTTTTTTAGAATTTTTTTCGATTTTTTTGGCTGTATCATGGCATGTGTTGAGTTTTAAGTCAACTTTTTCACTCTTTCACTTTCATCAGGAGGCTCTTTAGTTCTTCTTCACTTTCTACCATAAGGGTGGTGTCATCTGCATATCTGAGGTTATTGATATTTCTCCCGGCAATCTTGATTCCAGCTTGTGTTTCTTCCAGTCTGGCGTTTCACATGATGTACTCTGCCTATAAGTTAAATAAGCAGGGTGACAATATACAGCCTTGACATACTCCTTTCCCGATTTGGAACCAGTCTGTTGTTCCATGTCCAGTTCTAACTGTTGCTTCTTGACCTGCATACAGATTTCTCAGGAGGCAGGTCACGTGGTCTGGTTTTCTCATCTCATGAAGAATTTCCCAGTTTGTTGTGACCCACACAGTCTAAGGCTTTGGCGTAGTCAATAAAGCAGAAGTAAATGTTTTTCTGGAACTCTCTTGCTTTTTTGATGATCCAGTAGATGTTGGCAATTTGATCTCTTGTTCCTCTGCCTTTTCTAAAACCAGCTTGAACATCTGGAAGTTCACGGTTCACAAACTGTTGAAGCTTGGCTTGGAGAATTTTGAGCATTACTTTGCTAGCATGTGAGATGAGTACAATTGTGTGGTAGTTTGAACATTCTGAGTTTGAACAAGCTCCGGGAATTGGTGATGGACAGGGAAGCCTGGCATGCTGCAGTCCATGGGGTTGCAAGTAGTCAGACATGACTGAGCAACTGAACTCAACACGGTATGTAGAACCTTAGTTCCCTGACCAGGGATAGAACCCATGCCCCCTGCAGTGGAAACATGGTTTCCTAACCACTGGATTGCCAGGGAACTCCCTTTAGGCTTAATTTTTTAAACTGCTGATAAAAAAGTGAGTTAAACTGCTGAGACAAAAGTGAGTCCTTTGTCTCACTTTTAAACAATAATAATCTAGTTATTTTTGCTCTGCTTCCTTCTACACAAGGAGCTAGAAAGTTGGCATAAGACTGTGGGTAAAAAATGGCCAGAAAATTCTCAGGTCCTCAGTCAAAGACAGATTTGCTTCCCTTCAGCCTATTGCTCCCTAAGATGTGTTAATTCTGGTGTGCAAGTGGTCTCAGGTGTTGCCAAGGGAGAAAAGCATCCTAAGAAAGGAGGCCCTTACTCTTCATAGGCCTCGGTGCAGGGCAGAGGTGCCTTGGACGGTCTTGTTCTGGAAAAAGCTACCCCCTCACCACCATCACCCCCACCTCTCCCTGTCCCCACCCAGCAGAGTCCTAACCTCTCGTGAAAACAGTCTCTCTGAGGTCAAGGACTGAGAACAAACTGCAAATAAAAACATCGGTCTTCTTAGCAGCTGACTCACGGGACCAACCCGAGGGAGAAGCCAAACCTCTGAATAAGGCAGAAACGGCTTGATTTGGGGCATGTATAAATTAGGAAATGTGTAGTACTGCATGGAAAAATAATAGGTAGTTTTATCTGCAGAGTTGATAGACAAATTTGGTGTTCTGTGTGCTCAGGCTTTTAAATATTTATAACCGGGAATCTGCAGGGGTAATTCTTACTGAGACCTTTCTGACAAAATTTTGCAAACTACAAAGAGATCCTGGCTAAATCTTTCTGCAAACCCATTCAACATCTTTTTAAAAATAATGGCTAGATATTCCTGGGTCACCTTAGTAAATACCGTATAGTAATACTCTAAAGGTGGCCAGGGGTCCAGTGGGCTGGGATGCACCCAAAATACAGGGGTAACTCCCCAGCAAAGAGGTAGTTTGCGGATAAGCAGTGGAGATGCTAAACTTATTGTAATTTAACATCGAGGAACCACAGAACCTCCTTCCCAATGCATTTTGCTTGAGGTGAGCCTTGGAGACCCACTCTGGCAGTATTTCAGGATTCATGAAAATCTCACCTTCTCTTAGAACTCAAGATGGTCTTAGGGAGTCCTGACCAAACCCCAACTCTGAGGAAGAGGTTTCTTAGGCATGTTGAGACTCTGGGGGAGTTCGTGAACTTGTCCTTCTCAAAATGTCCTGGAAATGGGGGTAGCTGACCCAAAAGTAGACACTCCATTATAGCACCTCCCTTATGCTATCAATACACACCAATGGGAGTGCCTGGCCCCCACTGCCCTACCTTGCACACCAGGAAAGAGTTCTAGGAGAGTAAAAACGGCTTGTCCACAGTCCCAGTAAAGTGATGGCAGGGTGAAGATTCAAATTTATATCTTCCAAACCCCAAAGCTGCATTGGTGCATATGATACGTGCCATGGGGACATTTTCAAGCAATTATGAAAGTAATATTATGCTTTTAGTTATTGAGGAGTGCTTTGCCGAACTTCAGACTTAATTATAAATAGATTTATATATCTATAAATTAAGTCTCTTAACATCCATTCATAAAGTTGCATTGAGTACTGAATGAACTAACATGTATGTCGAGCTCCCAACATTTCTTTTTTCCTAGAACATAGAAAACTCATAAAATGTGAGTGCTAATATTTTTATTGTGTTTGGGGAGTAGAAAGGAATGGTTTAGGTGAAGTGTGCACACAGTTTTCTATGACTCAATACAGAGACAAATGAACTCAATGATTTGGGGGCCCAGATCATGAACTCCTTATTGCCAAATTCAGACTCAAATTGAAGAAAGTGGGGAAAACCACTAGACCATTCAGGTATGACCTAAATCAAATCCCTTATGGTTATACAGTGGAAGTGATAAATAGATTTAAGGGACCAGATCTGATAGGCAGAGTGCCTGATGAACTATGGACGGACGTTCGTGACATTGTACAGGAGACAGGGATCAAGACCATCCCCATGGAAAAGAAGTGCAAAAAAGCAAAATGGCTGTCTGAGGAGGCCTTACAAATAGCTGTGAAAAGAAGAGAAGCAAAAAGCAAAGGAGAAAAGGAAAGATATAAGCATCTGAATGCAGAGTTCCAAAGAATAGCAAGGAGAGATAAGAAAGCCTTCCTCAGCGATCAATGCAAAGAAATAGAGGAAAACAACAGAATGGGAAAGACTAGAGATCTCTTCAAGAAACGTAGAGATACCAAGGGAATATTTCATGCAAAGATGGGCTTGATAAAGGACAGAAATGATATGGACCTAACAGAAACAGAAGATATTAAGCAGAGGTGGCAAGAATACACAGAAGAACTGTACAAAAAAGATCTTCACAACCCAGGTAATCATGATGGTGTGATCACTGACCTAGAGCCAGACATCCTGGAATGTGAAGTCAAGTGGGCCTTAGAAAGCATCACTACGAACAAAGCTAGTGGAGGTGATGGAATTCCAGATGAGCTATTTCAAATCCTGAAAGATGATGCTGTGAAAGTGCTGCACTCAATATGCCAACAAATTTGGAAAACTCAGCAGTGACCACAGGACTGGAAAATGTCAGTTTTCATTCCAATCCCAAAGAAAGGCAATGCCAAAGAATGCTCAAACTACCACACAATTGCACTCATCTCACATGCTAGTAAAGTAATGCTCAAAATTCTCCATGCCAGGCTTCAGCAATATGTGAACCGTGAACTTCCTGATGTTCAAGCTGGTTTTAGAAAAGGCAGAGGAACCAGAGATCAAATTGCCAACATCTGTTGGTCATCAAAAAAGCAAGAGAGTTCCAGAAAAACATCTATTTCTGCTTTATTGACTATGCCAAAGCCTTTGACTGTGTGAATCACAATAAACTGTAGAAAATTCTGAAAGAGATGGGAATACCAGACCACCTGACCTGCCTCTTGAGAAACCTATATGCAGGTCAGGAAGCAACAGTTAGAACTGGACATGGAACAACAGACTGGTTCCAAATAGGAAAAGGAGTTCGTCAAGGCTGTATATTGTCACCCTGCTTATTTAACTTCTATGCAGAGTACATCATGAGAAACGCTGGACTGGAAGAAACACAGGCTGGAATTAAGATTGCCGGGAGAAATATCAATAACCTCAGATATGCAGATGACACCATTCTTATGGCAGAAAGTGAAGAGGAACTCAAAAGCCTCTTGATGAAAGTGAAAGAGGAGAGTGAAAAAGTTGGCTTAAAACTCAACATTCAGAAAACTAAGATCATGGCATCTGGTCCCATCACTTCATAGGAAATAGATGGGGAAACAGTGGAAACAGTGTCAGACTTTATTTTTGGGGGGTCCAAAATCACTGCAGATGGTGATTGCAGCCATGAAATTAAAAGATGCTTACTCCTTGGAAGGAAAGTTATGACCAACCTAGATAGCATATTGAAAAGCAGAGACATTACTTTGCCAACAAATGTCCATCTAGTCAAGGGTATGTTTTTTCCAGTGGTCATGTATGGATGTGAGAGTTGAACTGTGAAGAAAGCTGAGTGCCGAAGAATTGATGAATTTGAACTGTGGTGTTGGAGAAGACTCTTGAGAGTCCCTTGGACTGCAAGGAGATACAACCAGTCCATTCTAAAGGGGATCAGCCCTGGGTGTTCTTTGGAAGGAATGATGCTAAAGCTGAAACTGCAGTACTTTAGCCACCTCATGCAAAGAGTTGACTCATTGGAAAAGACTCTTATGCTGGGAGGGATTGGGAGCAGGAGAAGGGGATGACAGAGGATGAGATGGCTGGATGGTATCACCAACTCAATGGACGTGAGTTTGGGTGATCTCCGGGAGTTGGTGATGGACAGGGAGGCCTGGCGTGCTGCAATTCATGGGATCTCAAAGAGTCGGATACGACTGAGCGACTGAACTGAACTGACACGTGTTACAATTGTCTCCCTATCCAATTTGGAGTTGACAAAGCTTTAAACTAGTCAACCAATAAAGAAAAAAAAAATTAGGGATAATTGTCAGAGATTCGATAGGGATGAACTCAAGACTATTTAGAATTGTGAAACAATTCAGAGTTGCAAATATAAACAATAAAGATAGTGAAAGTTGCTCAGTTTTGTCCGACTCTTTGTGATCCCATGGATAGTCCAAGGAATTCTCCAGGCCAGAATACTGGAGGGGGTAGCTGTTCCCTTCTCCAGGGGATCTTCCCAACCTGGGGATTGAACAGAGGTCTCCTGCATTGCAGGCGGATTCTTTACCAACTGAGCCACCAGGGAGGCAAAAAAGGACATAGTAGCCAACCTGCCAACAATAAAAGGGCAGCCAAAAGGGACATAATAGCCAACCTGCCAAGACAAGAAAGATAAAGTATCCATCCTTCATTCTGCAAGAAATGAGAACTTACTGCATGGTGAGAAGTGTGCAGCCTTGATCTGTGCCCCTCTCAGGAGGGCACTTCTGTGCTAGAGACTAAACTGGAGCCTCCAAGGGTTACAGACGAATCACAGCACATTTCTATAATGATGGGGGAAGACCATCCCCAAGGAACCCGTGTAGGAGACGATAGTAATATAGCTCAAAAGTTTTTAGCAGTAACAGCTGCTTCTGCTGTCAGTGTTTCTTCCAAAGCAGTTGTATTTATTAGGAAAGCTTTTGTAAATATAATTTTATTGAAATTGTGACATGATGTTTTGAATAAAGAATGTGAGAAAGATATGGTTATTCCTATCAATCAAAATATGAAACTAATGAGCATTTTTGAGGGGTAGGTGTTCTCTTGTATTTATGTAGCTGTTGAAGTTTGTAGAAAGGAATATCAGAAAAATGTCTGCAATTTCAAAAAGCACCTGTGGCCAACCTATACCTAATAATATAGATAAAAATTAACCCCCAAAGGATTAAAAACCTAAATGTAAAACCTAAAACTATAAAACTTTTAAAAGAAAACACAAGGCAAAATCTTCAGGACATTGGGTTTGGCAATGAGGTCTTGGATATGATACCAAAAGCATAGTCAAGAAAAGAAAAAATAGACTGGGCTTTATGAAAATTTTAAAATATGTGCCCCAAAAGACAAAATCAACAGAGTAAAAAGACAACCCACAGGATGGAAGAAAATATGTGCAAATCATATATCTGACAAGGGATTCATATCCAGGCTATATGGAGAACTCATAAAACTTAATACTGAAAAAATGACTTGATTCCAAAATGGACAAAGGATTTGAATAGGCATCTCTCCAAAGAAGATATACAAATGGCCAATAAGCACATGAGAGATGCTCAACATCACTAATTACCCGGTAAACACAAATCAAAACTACAAAGATATACTACCTCATGCCCCTTAGGATGGCTACTAAAGGAAAAAACATAATGTAATGAAAAATAACAAGTATTAGCATGGATATGGAGAAGCTGAAACTACTATGCTCTGTTGGGAATGTAAAATGGTACAGCAGCTACGGAAAATAGTATGGTGGTTTTCAAAAAATTGAATATAGAACTACCATATGATCCAGCAGTTCCACTTCTGGGTATAAACCCCAAATCATTCAAAGCAGGGTCTTTTAAAAAATTTTATTGAAATATAATTGACTCATAATGTTGTGTTAGTTTCTGCTGTGCAGCAAAGTGACTCAATTATATAATATATATTTATACATATTTGCAGCAAAATGACTCAATTATATACATTCTTTTCCATATTCTTTTCAGCTATGATTTATTACAGTATATGGATATGATTTATCACAGGATATCAGATATAGTTTCCTGGGTTACACATTAGGACCCTGTTGTTTACCCATCCTATACATTATAGTTTGCATAAAAGCAAATTATTGTTGAAGATGTATTTGCACACCCATGTTCTGCTGCTGCTAAGTCACGTCAGTCGTGTTCGACTCTGTGTGACCCCATAGATGGAAGCCCACCAGGCTCCTCTGTCCCTGGGATTCTCCAGGCAAGAACACTGGAGTGGGTTGCCATTTCCTTCTCCAATGCATGAAAGTGAAAAGTGAAAGTGAAGTCGCTCAGTAGTGTCCGACTCTTAGAGGCCCCATGGACTGTAGCCTAGCAGGCTCCTCTGTCCATGGGGTTTTCCAGGCAAGAGTACTGGAGTGGGGTGCCATCGCCTTCTCCATTTTGTACCTACTGTTCATAACAGAGGATGTTTTCCTCAGCCATATTTGTAAATGCTGACTTGATATCATTTTGCTTGTTTTGTTTCCATCAAAACCCATGTTCTAGCATCTCAAAAGTCTAACATCTCACCTAACATCTCAAAAGTCCTTGGTACCTTCAGGGAAATGGATGCTAATGGAGACTTTCAGAGCACATCTAATGCACCACACACACACACACACACACACCATTGGTCTTGCTACATTAAAGTGATACCTCCTTTTTTGACCAAAATCTACCTTTACTTAGTTTGATGGCAGCTGGGACCACTAGTTATTCATCTAATAGTCTCCTCAGATAGTACATCCATGGACCATTCCACGAACAGTGCCCAATCAATATTTCTTCATTGATTTAGCCATTGATTGAAGGTCCCCTTGAGTTACAGGACTTCGTTCTGAATAACTTATAGCTGCCTGTTTCCCAAAGCGCAAGCCACTTTCAGAGGCATGAAGTAGATGTGAGGTGGAAGGAATACTTCGCTTGGAGCCAGAAGTCTGGTTTATTTGCCAGCTCCATGTTCTTGGCAAATCACTTTACAACTCAGGGCCTCTTTCATGCTGTGGAAGTAATATAAAGTTTGGGGGCTGTTTTGAGGATAATTGGGATGATGTATAAATATATGGTATGGTTATTTGTTATTGTCATTTACAGGACTTTCTATAGGTTGTGAAGGAGTTTCACACAAAGATTTCCCCCAAATGTTTGGATTCATGAAAGTTAACTGGAATAAGTTTTTGTCTTCACAAGGTAGACATTGCTCATTTGTTGCATTAGTCCTGGAATGTTGATTAAAAATTCAGTCACTCTATTACCATTTGAGGGCTTAATAAAATGAGTGACAATTTGACAAAGACTTTTACAATTCCCAGCTTTTTCATTACCGTTTGCAAAGCAAAGGAATGCTATTGAGACTAAAATGAGAGGGAGGTAGAGATTTAAAATGGAAAGTACCATGACGGGGCATCCGAAGTTTCCTTCGGATTAGGCTCTGATTAAAGAATGGAAAATATTTTTGCAATGAAAGTTCTTGTCATTAAGCCAAACCCCTTGGATTAGGTTCCTCTTGGGAGAGCTGAAGCTCCCTGCTGGGCAAGGTGCCTTATCTCTTTAAGGGCTGACATCCCTTCTGTAACCAATAATCTCAGTATGGATCTGTCTGAGTCTAGTAATTGTAGGACTTAATTTGTTAAAATAGATTGGTGTAGCATTTAATTGCCAAGAAAGAGGTAAATATTTAAGTTTCTCTATGTTGGTCATTTTTGAATCACAAAAGTATATATTTTGTACACTTTTACAAACTATATTTAAGTGTTTAGTTACAAAATGTGTTTATGTTTTATCATAAAAACGTGGTATTTTGTACATGTATACAAAATATATTTTTTGTGAAAAATTTGGACAATGCAGAGAAACATAAAAATCACTCTTACTCATAATTATATTTCATTTTTGAGCCTATCTTCATTCTATGTGTGTGTGGATATATATATATCCACACACACACACACACACACATATACATACACACATATACATACACACACATATACACACACACACACATATACACACATATACATACACACACATATACACACACATATACATACACACACATATACATACACACACACACATACACACACACACACACACGTATATGCTTACTTGGGGCTTTGGGGCTTCCCAGGTGGTACTAGTGGTAAAAGAACCCGCCTGCCAGTGCAGGAGATGTAAAAGACACAGGTTGAATCCCTGGGTCAGGAAGATCCCCTGAGGAGGGCATGGCAATCCACTCCAATATTCTTGCCTGGATAATCCCATGGACAGAGGAGCCTGGCGGGCTATGGTCCATGGGGTCATCAGTCAGACATGACTGAAGTGACTTAACACAGCACATTTATATGTTAGATATATATAATATATGGAATACACACTTTTAATGAGTTCATATTTACAAACTGGTAGGAACTGTATTTTTTTTTAATTTAGTGCCTCATGAACATTTGCCCATGTCATTAAACCTTCTCCTACTGAATGACTGGAGGTGGCTGTAGAATAACCCATCGCCGTGGGTTTTGGTATGGTCTGGCCACTGGGTTCAGGAAGCCCTCTGCTGGGCCAGGCTGGTTAGCACTTCCCTGCCCTTCTGTGCTCTAGAGGAGCGTGTGTTGTGGTGAGGACATCCCATGGAGCGATGCTTGCTGGCATCCTCTGCTGGGTCCACTGCAACACTCCGTGTGCTACCCCCTGGGGCTCAGCAGAATCTGCAGCAGCAGCCTCTCATCGCTGAGGACTTCAGCAACCTAGAACCGCCCCTTGGAGAGTGGGAGGAGGCAAGGATGCCTTTGGTCGTGGCCATCCTGCATATTGAGTGGGACTATAAAGAAAGCTGAACATCAAATAATTGATGGTTTTGAACTGTGGTGTTGGAGAAGACTCTTGAGAGTCCCTTGGACTGCAAGGAGATCCAACCAGTCCATTCTAGAGGACATCAGCCCTGGGATTTCTTTGGAAGGAATGATGCTAAAGCTGAAACTCCAGTACTTTGGCCACCTCATACGAAGAGTTGACTCTTTGGAAAAGACTCTGATGCTGGGAGGGATTGGGGGCAGGAGGAGAAGGGGACGACAGAGCATGAGCTGGCTTGATGGCATCACGGACCTGATGGATGTGAGTTTGAGTGAACTCTGGGAGTTGGTGATGGACAGGGAGGCCTGACGTGCTGCGATTCATGGGGTCGCAAAGAGTCAGACATGACTTAGTGACTGAACTGACTGACTGATCCTTCATATTGAGGGAGGCAGCCTGGCCACCACATGACCGGCCTTGACTCCCTATCCCACTCTGTACCAGCTGTAGGACCTTAAGTAAAGTGCCTCACCTCTCTGGGTGAGAGAAGATAATAATCATAATGACTGCTTTATAAAGTTGTGAGAATTAAATAAGAAACTCATGCAGAGTTTAGCACAGTATCTGGCAAATAGTAAGAGCTCAGTAGATGTTAGCCACTCTCAAAGTCACCTCAGTGTTCCTCGGTAAAGGTGGGGGATATTTGACAGAAAAACAAGATGGGACAAGGTACAGAGATGACTCACAAGAAGAAAGAATCCCAAAGGATCCTGGAAAGGGTGGGGGGAGAGGCTGTGTGATGGTTAATTTTATATGTCAAGTAGTTCCGGTTGTAGTACCCAGATATTTGGCCAAACACCAGTCTAAATGTCACTGTGAAGACTTTTTTTTTTATTTTAAAGATGTGACCCACATTTAAATCAGTAGACCTTGAGTAAAGGAAAACTTTTACTCTACCCTCTATAGTGTGGATGGGCTTCATCCAATCAATTGAAGGCTTACGTTAAGAGAAGACTGACCTCTCTCCAGGAAGAAGGACTTCTATAATACCTCCAAACTGCTTTGGGACTTAAACTGTAACATCAACTCTTTACAGCATCTCCAGCCTTCCAGCCTGCCCTTTAGATTTTGGACTTAGCAGCTCCCATAATCATGTGAGCCAATTCCTAAAAATCTCTCTCTCAAAGAGAACTATATATATATGTTGAACATCACAGGTTTAAACTGTGCAGGTCTACTTATATGCAGATATTTTTTCAATAGTAAACACTACAAGACTGAGGTTGGTTGAATTTGTAGATGCAGAACCGTGGATACAAAGGAAATTCATGTATGGAGGGCTGAGTGTAAGTTATCCATGGATATTTGACTGTGCAGAGGCTCGGTGCCCCTAACCCCTGCCTTTATTCAAGGGTCAATATATACAACATATGTGTGTGTCTGTGTGTCTCTGTGTGTGTGTATCTCCTATTGATTTTTTCTCAGGAGAGCAATAACTAATACAGGCTGTCATCTAAAATGTAGGAAAAACAGAGAAAGGTAAATGGACACGAATGTTCAGATAAAGTCAGTGGGAAAGGAAAACAGGCAGCTGGGGGTATTGGGTATATTCAGAGCAGAAACCATGCCATGTCTCTGTAGCTTAACACAGTTCCCAGTGTTTGAGTACCAATGAAAGAAAGGAGAAGAAGGGATGGAAGGAGGGAGAGAAAGAGGAAGGTAGCAAAAGTAGAGGAAAGAAGCGGGAGTGGGGCAGACAGGAAAGAGGGGAAGGAGGAGAAAAGGAAGCCCCACGGGAGGCTTGAGGCAAGACTCTTCTAGTTGTCCTTTTCTTTTTAATTCTTGACCTGATGCCTGAAATATTCCTCTTCTGTTTACTTAAAATCAAGCAACAAGCCCAAATCTCTTACCATTTTCCCCCAACTTTTTCCTTCATCAGACACCTCTCTCATCTACATCACTTGGAGGTCTGGCCAACAATATCTTTTTAAATTAAAGTATTTAGTCTGAAATCTGCCTTGGCAGAGCTGTAACATTCTCCTTTGATTATGGATCAGTTGGAGAGATGGGACCAGGAAGATGAATGCTCAGATTGCTGGCTAATTACGTCCTGACCACTAGAATTCCCCCTTGTGGTTTCAGTTGGATATAGGCATGCTTTCCTGGCATGCACTGGAGTCACCCACAAAGTAGTCACATTCCTGCCCAGGGCACAGGGACTATGTCCCCTGGAAAACATTCCACCTGGCACAATACCTGGAGGGTACTCTGGAATGAAAGTAGAATCCAAAAGGTGATAGGCTATCATTTTCTTGTGTTCATTTCCTGGCTCCTTAGGGTTCATTTAAGAGTGGGTTTTCTCTTTTGTGATGATATTGCAAGGATCTGGAGAGACTCTGATGCTCAGAGATCCTTCCCACCATAGAGTCAGAGAGTCTTTTAAGTAAGATTTGACTTGCATCAAGATAACAACCTACCCCTGAAAAAAGAGCACTTTAAGGTGGAATCAGGCACGTCTTCCTGACTTCCTGGGACTTCCCAGGTGGCACTTCCTGACTTCCTGGACTTCCCAAGTGGTAAAGAACCCACCTGCCGATGCTGGAGACATAAGAGACGTGGATTCAGTCCCTGTTGGGAAGATTCCCCTGGAGGAGGGCATGGCAACCCACTCCAGTATTCTTGCCTGGAGAATTCCATGGACAGAGGAGCCTGGCAGGCTACAGTCCACGGTGTCATAAAGAGTCGGACACGACTGAAGCGACATAGCACAGCACACAGGCATGTCTTAGTGGGAAGTTTTCATAATAGAAGGAAAGAAGAGAAGAAAGACACTGAAACCCAAGACAGGAGAAAACACACCTGAAAATAAGCTTTACTTTTTTATTTTTCTTATTTGGCCTAGAATCATGTGCACTCACTCATTCATGAAATTCCCTTAAGACTTCATTGAGTGTCTATCACATGCAAGGCACTCAGGTATATATCACAAGGAATACAAAATGGTAAAAGGAACTTTAAACCCTTTTTTTATATTGACACACAAAGTTCTGGAGAGTTCTTAAAATTACTTCGAAGCAAGTCAGCACTGGGAAGTAAGTGACGTTAGTGTTTATTTTCCTCTCACCGTCTTTTCAGTCCCTGTTCCCTGGGCGCCCTGCATACACACGTATCTCTTTGGGAGTTTACTGAATGCCTGCCTAGAGCCTACACTGATTTGTTAATTTCCACTCTGTGGCTCAGACTGTAAAGAATCCGCCTGCAATGCGGGAGACCCAGGTTTGATTCCTGGGTCAGGAAGATCCCTTGGAGAAGGAAATGGCAAACCACTCCAGTATTCTTGCCTGGAGAATTCCATGGACAGAAGAGCCTGGCAGGCTACCGTCCATGGGGTCCCAAAGAGTCAGACACAACTGAGCAACTAACACTTTCACTCTAATTCAAACTTATCTGACCTCCGTCCTGTTCCTTCTCACCTGGAAAATAACCACAGCAAACAATTTCCTTTTAAGGAGTTTAGCTGACTATGTGTTTGGCTCCCCAACATCCAGTTTCCTGAGATGTGGACAGAATGGTGAATGATAGGCTGTGAATGTGACTGAGAGCAGAGGCCTCCAGGAGATGCCATATTCCTCAGACTGTGTTCTCTGGAACAACTTGGGGAGATAGTTACCAGCACTCAATAAAGAATTTATTTCTCAACTGAATGAATGTGGGAAACATGATATATTATATTCTCCCTTGGAAATTCCCAAGAAACATTATAGTTTAAGTAAAGACTTGATAGTTTGCAGTAAAGAAACTAATTTAATTTAGTTTAACTTAATAATAATCCCAGGTGGAAAAAAATTTTTTTTTTCCTATGGACTGATGATTCACAGAACACTAGTTTGGAAAAGGCACACACCTGACCTAATGAAGTGGAAAACAAAGAACAAACAAACAAAAAAACCCCAGAAGTGTAGATGGAGGGATTTCAGGTGAGTCCAGACAGCAGAGAGAAGGGATATCTTGAACCACGAGGGCTCGTTTGGAGCAGAAGACATTCCAGCTCCATGACATGATCCTACACAACCACGGAGATGGCTAGTCATTGTCATCCCACATCTCCTGGACAACCCTCCTCCTCGGCAGGGTCTGTCCAGACCTTTGGGTGTCTCCCCTTCCAGTCTCTGTCTGCTTCTCAGCCAGAGAAGTTCTATGGAGAAGATCCTGCTCTATTCAGGTATCTCCTTCTCTCAGGCTGTTTCTTCCTCTACATCTCTGCATGCTGGCATGAGTTGTGGCTTCATGTTTGCCTAATGAGTGGAGGGGGCTTCATTTTCCTGGTCATTTGAGTCAGTTCCATTCCTGTATTATCATATGTTACCCATGGAGCAAACATATGCCTGGTTGCAAAGATTCCATAAATGTAGAATTATAGCTTCTTCTTAAAATACACACACTTCAACTATTTAAAAAAAGAAACTATGATAATAAACACATGCTCTAATTTGACACGCACCAGGTTTTAGCATATTTGGGACCACCACTACTGTGACTCGTACTGTTGGGCGAACTTGGTTTAATTCAGACCTAGAAATAGCATTTCTCTTTATGTCTATGTGTATGTATATATTTGGATGTCTCATGGATAGATGTGCCTCTGAACAGAAAGTAGCTCTGCTCCTTTCTGTTCCTGAATTCAGGCCTGTACATTTTTCCTGGGGTAAATTATTACAAGTGCCTACCCTCCACTAACACGGGAGTGCCCATGCTTTGTTAAATGCTGGGCAAGCCTTATGTGCGTGTGTTTAGCACATGCTCTCCTCATGGAGTGGAAATCAGTTGCACAATAACAAGTGGACATTTAATGCATTGCATTATGATAGTATCGCATTATTGTGGTTTTAATGAATTGTTTCATCTTTTCAATCTTCATATTTACAAATATAATACATATATATGTATCTGTGAGCTTCCCAGGTGACGCTAATGGTAAAAGAACCATCTGCCAATGCAGGAGTCATAAGAAATAAGGTTCAATCCCTGGGCCAGGAAGATCCCTCAGAGGAGGGAATGGCTACCCATTCCAGTATTCTTGCCTTGAGAATCCAATGGCAGAGGAGCCTGGTAGGCTACAGTCCATACGGTCGCAGAGTCAGACATGACTGAGATGACTTAACACACACACATATGTGTCTATGTCTTTGAGAGGGTTTATATTTATCTCCCCCATTGTTGTCATTGTTTAATCACTAAGTCTGTCTGACTCTTTGTGACCCCATGGACCGCAGCACTCCAGGCTTCCCTGTCTTTCAGTATCTCCCGGAGTTTGCTCAAACTCACATCCATTGAGTCAATGATGACATCCAACCACCTTGTCCTCTGTCATCCCCTTCTTCTCCTGCCTTCTGTCTTTCCCAGCATCAAGGTCTTTTCCAGTGAGTTGGCTCTTCGCATCCAGGTGACCAAAGTAGCTTCAGCCTCAGCATATCCCCCATAGTAATATGAAATAATTATATTTATAATAAGAAAAGGATCAAGTTAATCATGACAAATCTGACCAGAAAAAGCGTCTTTCCAGAAAACCAAGGCCCTGTCTGGAAAAGTATCTCATGAAGTCATTGAAAGACAAGAAGAACAGTAGTTATTATTTGTCATTGGGGTTCACCTTTTATGGTGTTAAAAGTTACTGGATGTACTTCATGCAGTAAAAATTTGCAAAATAGTTCTACAATGCCTGCCAAGTTACAGTGGCATTTTGAAACAGAATATAGTGAGAATAAAAGAAGGCTATTGACATCTTGCAGTCTTGAGATTACTGTTCCTAGAAAACAGAATACACACTAAAATTAAATCTGACAATGAAAATTTACATGCAGCATCACGCATCATTCAAAGTAGATGGGCTCTGAGAGACAGAATGGAATGTTCCATCAGGGAAACCTCATTAAATGTTCCATTACTAAGGAGGCAGTTGGCTACTATAAATATTCAACCACTACCATTGTCTGACAAGAGTATAGTGCAAACTTCAAGAATTATTACCCAGTGTGCTTGGTGAATTAATTCAAAGGTTAAGATTTTCAAAATCTTCACGGATCCGGTGGACAACACTACTTTTCTTGGCTTTGTATTATAAGTTCATGCAGACAAATATGAGAAAGATGCATTCGTTTTAAAAACTTTTGACATGTACACAAAGAAGAAGAAATTTTAAGGTGTTTAGACCAGTTTTTAACAAACTCTCAAAGAGAGTGGCAAAAATATAAGCTATCTGTAGGAATGGTATGAAAACAATGGTAGGGAAAGACCTCAGAAGGAACAGTTCATTTTATTTAATTTATTTATTTATTTTAATTGGAGGCCAATTACTTTACAATATTGTGGTGGCTTTTGCCATACATTCACATGACTCAGCCATGGGTGTACATGTGTTCCCCATCCTGACCCTGCCTCCCACCTCCCTCCCTATCTTAAAGCCATTGTGTGCTGCCTGCAAAGTGACTTCAGTCGTGTCCAACGCTTTGCAACCTTATGGACTGTAGCCCGCCAGGCTCCTCTGTCCATGGGATTCTCCAGGCAAGAATACTAGAATGGGTTGCCATGCCTTCCTCCAGGGGACCTTCCCGACCCAGGGATCAAATCCATGTCTTGTTATGTCTCCTGCTTTAGCAGGCGGGTTCTTTACCACTTGCGCCACTTGGGAAGCCCTCAAAGAATACTGGAGTGGGTAGCCATCCCCTCCTCCAGGGGATCTTCCCAACCCAGGGGTCGAACCCTGGTCTCCTGCATTGTAGGCAGATTCTTTGCCATCTGAGCCACCAGGAACTGCACTGAATAGTGCCACACAAATTGTCAATTTTATTAAAAAGTATTTACATTGTGTCCTTCCAAGTTGGATTTAAACAATATGATTAATGACTTCTAGAATTTACTTTTTCATACCAAAGACAGAAGCCAAATGAGATGAGATATTATTGGTATTGTTTGTTTGTGGCTATTTTCATTGGTAAAGAAACTCCATTACCACATTATTTCTCAAATATAATAAGAATGGACTACTGTAGGTTTTTAAAAATAGATATAATAGATTTATTTTATTTTCAGTCACATTGCATGGATTGTAGGATCTTAGTTCCCTGACCAGGAACTGAACCTGTGCCCTTGGCAGTGAAAGCATGGAGTCCTAACCACCAGGGAATTCCCAGATTTTTTGTAAAGAAGTTTTAGGGTTACAGAAAAACTGAGGAGTATGTACAGAGTTCCTTGATGTCCCTCTAGTTCCCCTAGTAGTACTGGTTTCCCTTGTATTTGCATGTTGCTTGACTGCGGTAGACTTGTTGAAATGGATGACCCAATACTGATAGAGTATTGTTAACTATCAGTCTATGGTTTACAGCAGGCTTCACTCCTTGTGTAGTCCATTCTTGGGGTTTTGACAAGTGTGCAACATCATGTGTCCACCATCACAGTGTCAACCAGATGGTGTCACCTCCTTGAGGCCCACAGTAGTCTTAATAAGCTGAAAGAGCCCAACTGGGAAATCAGAGTAACCTGGTTACCTTGCTCACAATGGCAGGCAAAGCACCAGCAGCTAAAATGAAACACATTTCGTTTCTACTCAGTCCATCTCATTCAACACATTTCATGCAATACAAAGTTGACCTGCTTTGATGCTGAGAAGGAAGGAAACATAAGGGAATAGAAAGTGGTGAGCAGAAGGAAAGGTGTGATGCAGAACATCAGACAGCACTGGAACCCAGCTCACAGCTTTGCCATTGCCTGATGGGGCTCTGTCTGCTTCTGCTGGCTGCGCTCCTTGTCCACAAAGCAAAGGGTTTGAAGCCATGATTGCAAAGGCCCTTCCAGCTCCAGTTGAAAGAGGGTACAGATAATTATAACTAGGGTAGTATGTGTTTAGTGGATTGGAAAACATTTTCCTCGAGCCTGAGGATTTCTTGTGCTGATTGCCTTTGGAGAATTCAAGAATTAAAAAGACTAAGAAAACATAAATAGAAAGATTCTTATTTTGGATTTTACCAATTTAGTCATTAAATAGCATGTTTGGGATACAGCTAAAAGAAACAAACAAACAATAATAATAATACTAACAGATTCTTTCCAGATAAGAATCCATAAATGCTATTTTCTTCATCTCCCTTAAGTACATGAATAAAGTATATTAAAGAACATTCTTCTTGGAATAGAAATAACACTTGAAACTAACTGAATGACTGCTCAGGGAAGCTCAGGGAAGGTGGACCTTTTATTTGGTATGGATTTGTCTTTCTTCTTATTTACATATAACTGAAACAGGAAGAAAGAGGGCAGGGCACAACCTTTGAAAGAATGACTCAGCCAGAGGACACAATATAAACTGATCAGAATCAAATGGGCCCAAGATGGCAGACAAGTCAACTTCGACTAGACCCTGATCCTCAGAATTGTTGTTGTTCAGTTGCTCAGTCGTGTCTGGCTCTTTGCAACCCCATGGACTGCAGCACGCCGGTCGTCCTTCACTATCTCCCGGAGCTTGCTCAAACTCACGTCCATTGAGTCAGTGATTCGAAGAGCTGACTCACTGGAAAAGACCCTGATGCTGGGAAAGATTGAGGACAAGAGGAGAAGGGGGCGACAGCAGATGAGCTGGTTGGCCCATCAGTATACGCTCATTGTAACACATCAGCAAGCTAAATGACACCTGGGGTTGTTGCCGTGATAGTTTCAAGGTCCACAATCAAAGACCAAAAAGTGGTTGGTGGCCCAATTCCTGGAAATCTCCACCCCTTCTCCAAAATACTTGGAATGACCCTCTCACTCATTAGCCTGTGAAATTACCCAGCCCATAAAAGCTAGCCACACCACATTTTGAGGCCACACTCAGCCTCTCTGACAGCCTAACTTTGTCTCTCAGTGACTTCTTTCTGCAGTGAGACATCAAGAACCTGGACTTCATTAGGTCTTAAAACCAGGTTTGCGATCTCAGTTGGAAGATGGTGGGTTTTGGACGAATTAGAGTCCCAGCACATAGGTTCAAGTCCCAATCTGAGGTAAACGGTTTCAGAACTATACTTAAGTCATTTAGTGGTGAGGAGCAGAAAATACAGAGGGCAGTTTTGGTTATAAGTGCTTGTGGATTTATTCTGAAATCCTAAGTTCTAGGCTGAATACAGTTTAAAAAATCCGGCACTTGAGGAAGAAGAATATTCCAAAGGAATGTGTGAATATTCATTGTTAAAAATAGCTAACATTTATTGAAGCCTGACATCATTCTAAGTACTTCACATGGATTAAAACATTTTATCCACTCATAAATATTACGAAGGAAACACTATTATTATCTCCATTTTACAGAGGCAAAGATAAAGTCGAGAAGTTAAATAACCCTCCAGGCTGCTCTACAGTGATTAAGTTGAATTTTGAACCTGGGCAGGCTGACTCCTGAACTTCACTTCCTACCCACTATACTGCTGCTGCTATAAATTACATGTTTATATCTATGGTTTCATTTAATGGGAAAATAAGGAAACTTTAATATAATGATGTATCTCAGATAGGAGCCAAGATAAGTGGCCAGATAAAGCTGGTCTGTAAGACTTGTTCTATACTTAGAAATGCATGAATCTTGGCTTTCAGCTCTTTTTAAATTGTAGTAAATTACTGTTCAGATTTATGTCACCATTAGCAGTCTTCCATTGTTTAACATAGATTCTGTTGTAGTGCAGAAGGACCTAAGAGACTTGAGCTTACATTCAACTTTCAAATACGCTGTCCATTTGTCACTGCTGCTGCTGCTGCTGCTAAGTCGCTTCAGTCGTGTCCGACTCTGTGCGACCCCATAGACGGCAGCCCACGAGGCTCCCCCCTCCCTGGGGTTCTCCAGGCAAGAACACTGGAGTGGGTTGCCATTTCCTTCTCCAGTGCATGAAAGGGAAAAGTGAAAGTGAAGACGTTCAGTCGTGTCTGACTCTTAGCGACCCCATGGACTGCAGCCCACCAGGCTCCTCCGTCCATGGGATTTTCCAGGATTAGGCAAATGCTTGACAGTTTGTTCTGTTTGGAGACAGTTCTCCATGGGTCGCTTGCATTTCTGGATGTTCTATAAGCAGAGGCACTGACTTGCATCTAGATGATTTTTTCAATGATATTTGTATAGTAAAGAGCTTTGGAATGTACAAACGGCATCACCTCCCAGAGCAACGAGCAGGCATGCTTTACTGCTCTCTATTACTGAATCTCTGGGCTTCTCTGGTGGCTCAGATGGTAAAGAATCCACCTGCAATGAGGGAGACCAGGGTTCCATCCCTGGTGGGGAAGATCCCCTGGAGGAGGTCATGGCAACCCACTCCAGTATTCTTCCCTGGAGAATCCCCATGGACAGAGAAGCCTGGCAGACTACAGTCTATGGGATTGCTAAGAGTCAGACACAACTGAGTGCGATGCAGGCACACACATGTGTGCACACACACACACACACAAGCACACATACACTGCTAGAAAAAGCAAAGTCCTTTGTTTCTGACCCAGCAGTCTTATGCCTTCTGTCAGCACTCACACCAATGTACCAGGCCAACTTACTAGCTTGTAAGAAGAGTAAAACCTCAGACTCTTCATAGTTCTTGACAACTGCATCTGTGATTTTTTACTTTCTAAAAATATTGTCGCCATTACTTAGATGTCATACCTGGATGAATAATACTTGCCAAATGAATATTTTAGTTCAATTGAATGAACGAATCACCTTCTAACAAGAATCTACCAGGGGTTTTCTTCCATGCCAGCTTCACAGTTCTGCTTAGTGTAGACTATTATTTTCATTTTTGAATGAAGAAACTGAGGTTTAGGAACATTGAGAACTTTCCCAATATCCTAAAGCTAGTAAATATGAAAACTAAAGTCTTAAACTTGGCCAATGTTCTTTCTGCCACCATTACATCTTGTAATGTTTTAGCTCTAGAAGTGTTAATTTTCAAGCCAAATTACAAAGGCTAACTGGGAAAGGGAAAATGATTGTTTAAAGAGAAGATGTGAGCTTCAAACATGAAGGAAAGGGTGAAGTGGAGAAAGAGTGAGAGTGAAAGAAAAAAGAAAGAGGGGAGACCGATAGGATGAAGATATAAGTCCTAATATTTTTAGAGAGCAAATATTGGACTGGGGTTCCCTGAAACAAGGGAACAGGAGGAGATTAAGGAGCTGGTTAAGGGAACTTGGTGGAGATCCATGGAAAATCTCAAATATAGCACCCAAGTAAAGCCTGGAGGGAGCCAAAAAGTCAAGTTCAGGAGTCCAAGAAAACAGCGGGTGGCGGGGGGGGGGGGGTGGGTAGAGGAGAAATGCAGTTCATCAGAGTCCTGTAGAAGTGAGAGAAGGGGATCAAGCAAGAGGTCTTGGTGGTTGGAGGGGACAACTAGGAGTAATTTCTTGAAGCACTTGAATATTATAAAGTGAGGACAGTCTTTTGTCATTATTGGGTGTTTATCTGCTTTGTTTTCTTTAGGCACCAATGGTCTTTCCTATGTGCAGAAGGGAACTATTAAGGACCACATGTGGTTTGGATAGAGCGACAGTAACCACCAGTTATCACTGCTGGCCCTCAGGAGAATGAACTCTGTAAGGTACTTGTTTAAAACCCAAAATGTTTGGGATCAATCTCCCAAGATACCTGCAGGGAGTTTTTCTGTCCCTGTTTTTATCTCTATTTCAATTCACTTTGAGCTTCAAAGAGCCTTTAAAATAGTAAAGTTTGCTGTTATACTTAACTCTCACTCCGGGTAGTAACTAGAGTATGATGTTAGCACATAGCCCTGGAAGCACTGCCCACCATATTTTGTTTTGTTTAGACTCACACTTCATTCACTGATATTCTGCAAACATGTATCAGTGAAGAAGGTGGCATCCTGGTAAGCCCCCCACCCCCGGCTTCTTTGTTTCCTGGCAGAGCATGGTTGAAATAAACTGGGAAAGTTTCTTTTCTTCAGGGGAGCTGCGAAAGAATGATAAATGGGTTCCTTGTTCTGATGCATCCTTCTGTTTCCTACAAGGGAAAAACCCAACAGCTGCTCATCTCTGTGTTGTCAGGAGCCCCATTTGCTCTCTAATAAGATCACTCACTGTTGTGTGGTGGAGGTGAAGGTGAGTTTCATATTATTCATTAGGCTTGAGTCCTCATTAGTAACTTTTTTATAAAATAAACACTCAGCTCTGCAGACACAGAGAACAAGAGCCTACTTCATACAAATTACAATGATAAATGTCTCCTGTGGCCCTAGATTCCAACTCTTAACATCTGGGATCTCCCCATCTCCATGGCAACATAAAGTAAATAATAAAAATAGTCCACATCCAGGAAAAGCACAGCGGGGAATGTCTGTCCTGAAAGAAAACAAGCGCTTAACATGCATTCACATACCCGCAAGAGGACCCATGCAAAACTTAACAGTTGATCAATAGGAAAACAGCAGTGAGTGGATAACGCCAAGTGTAAAAGCAAACAGGCAAAAAACGTCAGATGGTTTGAAGTATTGTCTGCTTTCAAGAGGATGCCTGGAGGGAACGCTGCTTCTTATATTCACGGGCTTGTACAGCGTGTCTTTTACATTTTGTACAAATGTGTTTTGAATTAGAAGCCTGTTATGTTACACCATATTTAAAGGGAACCATAGATTATAAAAGTAATAGTATCAAGCAAGGAGTTGGGAACTGCTGATTTTGTTTTTGCCACATAACTTCTTAGCAAAGCCTCCGCCTGCCAAATAGGCCTCCTGCAACTCCTCCCAACATGCACTCCAACAACCCGGAGGGCCACTCCTCCCACACCCCCGCCTACCCCAGGGGGACACAAAATGGCACATTTGGGAGGCTCCAGAGCCCCCACAGTTGGCGTGAGAGCCTCCAAGCAGCCCTCTGGGAGAAAAGAATGTGCCTTCAGGGGCACAAGAAAAAGCTCAGGAATAGGATGTTTTCAAGAATGGGGTTTTTGACTTAATTTCCCAGTTAGCTGTAGTGACTTTGGACCTTTCAGTTCACTGAGCCTGGTTTAACTCATCTGCGAAAATAGAGACAAGGGGACTTCATGACCTGATGTCCCTACCAGCCCTGGAATTCTACTGTTCTGTGAATTGAGCACAAAGCATGATTTTGTTTCAATCTTTCTGGGTAAAACTTTCTGAGTTTACTGTTCTACCCTAGCACTGAATGTAACCAGATGGCAGCGTCAGGGCTAGGGGGAGTGGAAGGAGGGGAGGGTTAGACGCAGCTTAGGGGAAAGACAGAGGGGTCTAGAGCCAATCCCGGTGACCGCCTGTGTGACCCTGGGCAAATTGCTCAACCTTTCTTGGCCATAATGTCTTCATCCCTACCAATGGGAATGATGGTCCTCACCTTACAGCATCACTGTAGGAATAACTGCAAGTAATCAATAAATGGCAACTATTAACTTTTTTATGGATCTTTGAGACAGTTATTTAAAAACTATTTTGATCACAGAAGTAAGATTTTATAGTAGTCGGGCCACTTGTCTGGTGTGATTTACGGAAAGCCAACCCAATGCTTTGTCATGGGGATACTATTTGGCACTTCCTATGTGTGAATCTATACTGGAGATCCACCATGGGGCTTTTCTTTGAATCCCTAACAGTAGCTTTCATACTCTGCATCTTTCTCCCAAAATGGTAAAAGTCTCTTAGTCCTGTCTGACTCTTTGCGACCCCACGGACTATACAGTCCATGGAATTCTCCAGGCCAGAATACTGGAGTGGGTAGACTTTCCCTTCTCCAAGGGATCTTCCCAACCCAGGGACTGAACCCAGGTCTCCCACATTGCAGGCAGATTCTTTACCAGGTGAGCCACGAGGGAAGCCCAAAATACTGGAGTGGGGTGCCATCCCTTCTCCCAGGGAATCTTCCCAACCCAGGGATAGAACCCAGGTCTCCTGCATTGGTGGGCAGTTTCTTTACCACTGAGCCACCAGGGAATCTCAAAATTAGAGTGTAGCTAAACCATTCTGGCTTTAATTTAATAATCTAGAAAAGTTGGGCTCTGTTATAGTAAGTGAAGGTTTTTGCTATATGAGTTGTGCACAGACATCTTGCCATGTATTCACAGGCAGATATTCAAATTAAAAGCTAACCATGTCCATTGTAGCATTATTTATAATAGCCAAGATATGGAAACAACTTGAGTGTTCATCAGTAGATGAATGCATAAAGATGTGGTGCATGTATAGAATGGAATACTACTCGGCCAGAAAAAGAATGAAATCTCTCTCACCATTCTCAATGAAACAAATAGACTTCATTAAATGAGTGAAATCAGTTAGACTGAGAAAGATAAATAGAGTATGATCTCACTCTTATGTGGAATCTAAAAAAAACCACACAAAAACAAGTTCATAGATACAGAAAGGCAGATTGGTGGTCACCGGAGGGGAAGGGAAAGGAGGTAGATGAAGTGCATGAATTCATTGTATAATGATGGACAGTAACTAGATCTTTCTTGGTGATCACTTTATAATATATACAGATGTTGTATTTTAGCAGTGCACACGTGAAATTATATATGATGTTATATACCAATTTTTTAAAAATCACCAGAGACTAACACAATATTGTAAATCAACTATTCTTGAATTGCAGGGAGGAAAAAGCTAACTAGAAGTTAACTGTCACAAAGATGGCTTTGGGGGCAGATTCTTTTTGTTGAGGGGCTTCTCTGGTGGCTCAGATGGTAAAGAATCTGCCTGCAGTGCAGGAGACCCGGGTTCGATCACTGGGTCGAGAAAAGATACCCTGGAGAAGGGAATGACTACTCTCTCCAGTATTCTTGCCTGGAGAATTCCATGGACAGAGGAGCCTGGCAGGCTACAGTCCATAAGGTCACAGAGACTCGGACATGACTGAGCAACTTTCACTTCTCTATTTATTCCTTTCTTCCAGTTAAGTTCCTCTTCATCTCTTTTGTGTCTGTTGACCACCCTCCCCCTCTTAGTTTTCCCTCCCAATCTTCTGATTTTAGTGGGCTCTTCTTTCCAATTCTGTGTTCTATATTCTTCAGTACTGTGCATTCCTCACTCCTTTACTACTTCTTATTCCATTCCTGACCTCCTTTCCTTTTTATTTTCTCAAGTTTAACTTACACTGATCCACAGTACCTTCTGGAAGTGGGTGGGTGGGTTTTGCGGAAAGATAAATACTAGAAGGGCAGATAGACTTTCCCTGGAATATAAGAAACAGGACTTGCAGTTAACTTCTGGGACTGAATTTCCAGAGGATGGTTCATATCAGAGCATCCAGCTGCCCAGGATTTAGAGACATCAAGTGGAGAACCAGCAAGTGTCTGGGCAGTAGTGACTCCAGGGTCACTGGAGCCTAACCTGTCAAGGGAAGAGGGAGTCTGTTAGAAGTAGCTGCGGTTAGAAGAATAAGGTGTTGTATTTGATCCAAAAGACAAATCTAGCATTTGGGCTGCCTGACCTGAAAGGATGGGAAAAAAGGCTAAATGAAAAAGGCTAAATTGACCTCTGTTCCAATACTACAATATGAGTAACCCAAACAATATGATTAAAATAACTGATGTATTGAACTCCTTGGTCAAACAGGAACACTAGTTGATTTCTAATATTAACTATCAAAGAACACACCTGCCAGTGCAGGAAACATGAGGGACGTGGGTTCGATCCCTGGATCGGGAAGATCCCCTGGAAGAGGGCCTGGCAACCCACTCCAGTACTCTTGCTTGGAGAATCCCATGGACAGAGGAGCCTGGCAGGATATAGTCCACAGGGTCACAAAGAGTCAGACACGACTGAAGTGACTTAGCATGCACGCACACCTCACCCTAGTCAGCTCTGAGTCTTATGCCCCTCTCTACCAGTTATCATCTGACTGATCTTGGATAAATTACTTAACCTTTTCAAGTTTTTTGTTCCCTCTATAAAAACATATGACACCTGTGTCTTTTATAAGTAACAGAGATTAAATGAGATCTCATGTGAAGTGCACTCAGGGTACTTTGAAGTTCCTATGCAGTTACTGCATCTTGGTCTTGGGATTTTCATATTTCAGAGATGCTTTGTTCGTCTGATGGGTAGTTAAAGGTCCATTTGGCTCAGCGCCCTACCCTGTCCTCATGCCCTGACGTTAAGCGAGTTTGAATTAACCTTACATCTGTATCGTGCTGTATAATACATTGCTCTCCGCACCCTTACATCCAGCCATTCTTGGCACCTCCTCCCCAAATTCCCATTTGGCTCACTAATGATTTAACTTGTCTGGTATGGAAAGAAAGGTTAAAAGCCAGAGGCTTAAAACCCATTTTAAGCCTCACACCAGGTATGTTAGAGCAGAAGTTTCCAGGTAGGGGTGACTTTAACTCCCAGGGACATTTGATAATGTCTGGAGACATTTTTCATTGTTACAACTTGGCGGGTAGGTTGAGGTGGTGTTCCTGGCAGGTAATAGGTAGAGGCCAGGAATGCTGCTGAATATTCACAGTGCAAAGAAATACCTCATCCAAAATTTCAACAGTGCTCAGGTCGAGAGACCCTAGTTTGGAAGTAGCCAGTTGGACAAATCGTTTTTGTAAATAGGAGACCTTCCTTTTCAGTTTTAGCCTCTTACTATTTATTAAGTTTGAGAATGTCTGGACAGAGGAGGCGTTCAACGGGATCAGAAAACCTTTAAAACTGAGCTGCTGTTATGAATTCAGAGAAATATGTTTGCCTTTTGGACAAAGAGATCTGTAGCCTTATGCATGCCAAAAAAATTTGCTCAGGGTTTGCTGTGCGGCAGCAAGCGAATCTATCCATAAAAGGGATGGACTTCACTGCTCAGAGGGGTTCCCTTCAAGGGTTTCCCTTGCGAGCTGAAAAAAAAAATCACTGGGAAAGGCAAGGCTGGCCAGCCTTCTGAGTTCCAGCCCCTCATCAAGGAGTGTTTATATTTCCCCGGAGGTGAGAGCATGGAGGCTGTGGGGAAGGGCAGCACTCTAGCCCTAAAAAGGGGTTGTTTGGGAACCATCTTATTTTTTAGATGCGAAGATGAACCAGCTTAGCTGGAAAGTTCTTTTAAAGGAGAATCTTGGTTTTATTCTTAGGGGAAGCTGAGACGAAGTCATCATGGAGGGACAAATGCCTGGGCTTCTGGATCAGGAACATCAGGGTTAGACCCCAGCTCCTGCAGCGCTTACTGACGCTGTCACCTTGGACAACGAAAATAAATTAGCTAAAATTACCACACACCTCCTACATGCCAGACTTAATGCTAGTCTTACACGTGCAATATGATTTCACTTTATTTTTACATTAACACTTTGAGGTAGCTTGGTTATGTCATATAGTCAGTAATGGGCTAAATCACCTAGGTTTGTTTGACTCCAAAGCCTGTGATTTTTCCACTAGACCCCATTCTCTCCCTAAATCCCACTTTTAGCCTCAGTTTCCTTGCTTGTTAAATGGACTCAGACCACCTCAAGAGAGTGTTAGAAAGATCAGCTCCAACCTTGGATGCCTCTGGTCTGTAGGCAGTTCTGGCCTCCAGGGGGCGCTCAACACTCCTCTTGTCTACTTCCGGCGCCACTTTCAGCATCTTTAAGGACATTTATCAGCCTTTGCATCTGTTGGGGTACATCAGTGAGCTGAGATAAAGGCTCGTGCCCCTCCAGGAGGCTTGCTTCTGCTCCCTCTCCTTTCCTTTTATTTTTTTTCGTTTAAATATTTATTTATTTATGTAGTTGGCTGTGTCAGGTCTTAGTTACAGCATTGCAACATGCAGGATATTTAGTAGCAGCATGCAGGGTCTTTTAGTTGCAGCATGTGACATCTAGTTCCCTGACCAGGGATCGAACCCGGGCCCCTGACCCTGGGAGCACGGAGTCTTAGCCACTGGACTACCAGGGAGGTCCCTGCTTCTTTTTCTCTGAAGCCACACTCAGCTCCCTTTGACTAGGGAGTCTCAGAGATGGGGGCAGTCACCTCCCTCTCCCAATGGCCAACCTGATCTCTTCCACTTCTGAGAGTGATGAGGCTGGGTGGCCTACATCTTGCTTCTCCGACTTGCACACACCTGTCCTCTCTTTCTGACTCCTCGGACACCCTCCTCCAGATCTACTGCCCTGATCTGGGCATCTGTGTGGAGAGCCCAGGCCAGCTCCTCTCTAGGCCTCAGAGAAAGTCTTGCTTGTGCTTGTGCTGGCTGGAACCTTCCCTCAACCCAATATTTTTGATCCTTGATGCAGAGATGAACAGATAACACCTCTGCAGGCCTCTCTGCAATGGAATGGAAGGAGGACCCTGTAGGTTCAGCCTGGCTCCTTGGCTTCTACTTTGCATACAGGATCCAAATCCTGCTGAGAATAGTGTTGCTTTATCTGGTTTCATAATCAGTGCTCCTATCTCTTTCAGAGAAGCCTTCAAAAGTGGGACGTTTAGGATAATGTTCCACTATTCCTTAATTTCCTGTCCACAGGATATTCACATCACCTGTTGAATCTGACATCCTCCTGTGTCTAACAGTTAGTGCTTCACGGGTGTTACTCCTCCCTTAGACACAAACGAGAGCCTGAGAGATCATACAGTTTAGGGGTGTTTAACTTAGAATCCTACTAAGGGTAGAGTCAGTGACATAATGAGCATTTTCTCTCTCATTAGTCAACAATCCAAAACTTTTGACCCATGGAATAAAGCATGAGACAGAAGCAAGAGGCTTCTCTATGTCAGGAAGAGAGACACAGTTATCGTTACAGTATGGTTGCACTCTTGGTCAATTTGAATCCCAAGGATTTGAAGTGTTCCAATACACTCTTTTGGAGAAGGCAATGGCACCCCACTCCAGTACCCTTGCCTGGAAAATCCCATGGATGGAGGAGCCTGGTAGGCTGCGTCCATGGGGTCGTGAAGAGTCGGACACGACTGAGTGACTTCACTTTCCCTTTTCACTTTCATGCATTGGAGAAGGAAATGGCAACCCACTCCAGTGTTCTTGCCTGGAAAACCCCAGCCTGGTGGGCTGCCGTCTATGGGGTTGCACAGAGTCAGACACAACTGAAGTGACTTAGTAGCAGCAATACACTCTTTATAAACAAAAATTTTAAAATATGAATCTCCTTATTCTTTCTGGAGGTGGGGGCGGGGGAGGAGAAACCTCAAGAAGAGTCTAATTCCAAATCTGATAGCTTGAGTGAGTAGAAAATCTTGGTTAGGCTGTGTGCTCCATGAGGGTTTGAAATACCTGGGGAATAGCAAGGCCCATCAGCTGTTGACTGTGATGTATGAATTCACTACTGTTTACATGCTGTGAGTGGACTTAATGTCTATCAATTGCTGTTGCTCTGTGTGACTGTCCTCTTTGTATCATATACCAATGCCATCTATATGCCTATTAAGTGGTAGAGCTAGAGTTTTCTTTTTTAAAAAGTGTTCTTTGGACTAAAATAGGGGTCAACATACTTTCTCTCCAAGGGCCAGATAGTACATACCTTATGCTTTGCATACCGTATAGTCTTTGTCACAACTATTCAACTCTGCCATTAAAGCATAGAACCCACAAATATAAATGAAGGCACAAGGCTGTGTTCTAATAAAACTTTAAATACAGATGCTGAAATTTGAATTTCATATAATTTTCACATGTCAAAAAATCTTTTTTTTTTCTATTTCAAAATGTAAAACCTATTTTAACTTGTAGGTTGTACAAAACCAAGTGATGAGCCAGATTTAGGCCACAGGTTACAGTTTTATGGCACCTAGACTAGAAGTTAGATATCATAAAAAGGCGGTAAGTGTTATTTATTTTGCTTAGAAACTTTGTTAGAAGAAAAATAAGTTACAATGACTGTTGATCTGTATAGTACTCACATGCATACACACACAGGTATACACAGACATGCATATGCACTGATTCCCATTGGAAATTATTTTTGAGTTGTTGAGGAGGGTGTGTCTATAGGCTGCTGCTGCGGCCCAGAGGCACCAGCAAAAAACTGGATCAGTTTTCAAGTCCCTTAGCCAGAAAGGGCAAAAAGAGAAGATACTGTGATGTTCTGTATATAATTCTATTAGTTGGGTACCAGAAAAACAGAGATCTAAATACACGATGGTTTGAACAATATAGTAAATATATCTTTCTGCATGTAAGAGTCTGGACAGGCAGTGCAAAGCTGCACCCAGGTCCCTTCATCTCAAGTTTCGATCAACTTCAGCAGCCTGCTCTTACCCTCATAGTCCATGAGGGCTGCTCCACCTCCCCCCATCATACCCATATTCCAGTGAGAAAGAAAAGAGAAAGGGGCAGAAGATGGCACACTTGGTCATGATTTTTTTTTAATTTTTATTTCTTAATTTTTAAATTATTTTTTGCCACACCATGCAGCATGTGGGATCATAGTTCCCCAAACAGAAATAGAACCCACACCCCTTGCAATAAGTGCATTTTCTTAAATACTGGACCGCCAGGGAATTCCCATGATTTTTATTTTCAGGGCTGGTGCACTGGAATGACCCAGAGGGATGGCATGGGGAGGAAGGTGGGAGGGGGGTTCAGGATGGCGAACACATGTACACCCATGGCGGATTCATGTCAATGTATGGCAAAAACCAATACAATATTGTAAAGTAATTAGCCTCCAAAAAAGAAAAAAATGGTGCTTTCTTTTTCCAGACAAATGGGGTAACAGGGACTGGTTTTATCCTCATGTTCCAAACAACAACAACAGGACAAACTGCCAGACAATGGTTTTCACGATGTAAGACATCAGGCAACAAAGGGCAGCAATCCTCGAAAGAGAGGAAACAAAGGAGGTGAGCTCTGAATGTGTCCCAGACCTCGGTGCAAGATGGGGAAATCCAGAGTGGAGAGAGTGGAGTGGAGCTGGGAGTCCCGGGAAGCCCAGGTCGTTAGGGCTCACAGGTAGAGCACCGCGAAAGAGAATGCTGCGTGGAGATAACTCTGGAGGTCTGCCAAGGGTCCCGCTAACCCCGCCCCCTCACCCCCCACCCCTTGGTTTCATCTGAGCACTGATCACTACGCGTGTGAAGGAACTAGCCAAGGCCTGAGAGTATTGGAAGGAAAATTCTCTAGAGCTCACCCAGAGGCAGGAAGAGCTCCTCTTACAGTAGCCAGAGTAGAAACTCTTCTAATTCATAGGGCGTCAAGTAGAATTCTCAGAGTTCTGCCTCAGTAGTGGGACAAAATGAATTCTAGCTTAAATGCTACTCTGCTTCCACCTAACAAAACCTAAAACCAAACATAAATAGATCAATAGATCATTTCCTAATGTAATGGGATAATTTGGGAGCCCAAAGGTAAAAGTCCTAATCTTTGGAACCTAGAAATGTTACCAGATTTGGGGAAAAGGATCTTTATAAGTGTGACTGTGTTAGGGATCTTGAGATGAGAAGACCATCCTGGATTATCCCAGTAGGCCCCAAATGCCACCACAAGTGTCCTTATAAGAAGGAGACAGGACTTGCCACATGGTCCAGCGGTTAAGAATCTCTGCTTGCCAATGCAGGGGTCTCAGCTTCGATCCCTGGTCAGGGAGGATCCCACAACTAAGCCCGGGGGCTTCAGTTACCGAAGTCCATGCACTCTAGAACCAGTGAACCGCCCGAGAGAAGCCTCTGCTGTGAGAAGCCCATATGCCACAGCTAGAGAGTATCCTCCACTCGCCACAACAAGAGAAAGCCCAAACACAGCAATGAAGACCCAGTGCGAACAAAAATAAATAAATCAAAGAAGGAGGCGGGAGTAGAGCCACACAGAGGCAAGGGCGATGTGAAAACAACTGGCTGAGATTGGAGTGACATGGTCAAGGGATGCTGGGCTCCACCGAAGCCGGAAGAGGCAAGACAGAAGCCGGAAGAGGCGAGAGATGAAATCTTCCCCGGAGCCCCTGGAGCTGTCCCCACTGACACTTTGGTTTCAGACTTCTGGCTTAAAGAATAAATTTTTAGTGTTCTGAGCCACTACGTTTGAGGTAATTTATTACAGCAGCATCAAGAGACTAACACACCAAGTAACTTAATCACATCCTGTAACAGAACTCATATTTATAGGAATACAAAATTATTCAGCACCTAACAAGATAAAATTCACAGTGTTTACCATCCAAGCAAAAATTACCAGGTATGCAAAAAAGCTGGGAAATACATAACGAAGGGAAAAGTCAATCGATTGAACTGACCCAGAAAACATAGATGGTAGCACTAGCATACATCCTTTTTTTCTTTTTTTGGCTTCCCTGGTAGCTCAGTCGGTAAAGAATCTATCTGCAATGCAGGTGACCCTGGCTGGATTCCTGGGTCAGGAAGATCCACTGGAGACAGGATAGGCTACTCACTCCAATATTATTGGGCTTCCCTTATGGCTCTCAGCTGGTAAGGAATCCGCCTGCAATGTGGGAGACCTGGGTTCGATCCCTGGAAGATCCCCTGGCGAAGGGAAGGACTACCCACTCCAGTTTTCTGGCCTGGAGAATTCCATGGACTATATAGTCAGACACGACTGAGTGACTTTCACTTTTTCAGTTCGGGACCTAAGATCAAGACGTGATGCTGCTGCGGATGCAGCTGAAATCCTGAGTTCTACAACCAAAAGATGAAATGGAGAAAATTGGCAGATGGCTAGCAGTCCCAGCCATCATAGTAAAAACTTGTCTCACCAGTTGTATTAGTCAGGGTTTTATAGTTACAAACAACTGAAACAGATGTGGTTGATTTAAGTGAAAAAAAAAATTTAATAAAAGGATATTGTGTATTTCACAGACTTTAGAACCAGGCTTAGAAATCGATCAGGAACAAATGAGACCTGGCAGCAGCCAGGACCACAGCCAAAATCTTGCTGCGGAGCCCATCTAGTGAGGATAATGTTCGCTGGACATCACAATCTGTCCTCTGAAGTCACCTGGCACATGTGCAGCTGCAGCTTCCCGGATGCTGCTGCCACTGGAAAGTCCACATCGTGGAGTCCGCTGCTGCCGGCTGCCAACAGGGATGCTCCTTGTCCTGTTTCTTTGGACCACTAACTATAGGCTGCCATGGGTGCACTGGACAACTGGGCTTCACCATAGTCTGAGTCCCAGCTGCTAGGAAGGCTGACAAAAGGAGTTTTCAGCTTCTGCCCCAGGAGGCATCAGGAGGAAAAGAAATTGTCTCAGAACCGGAAGAGGGTGCAGAAACTGAACAGCCAAGTAGTAACAGTAATTACCAACAAAGTCCATTTTATGAGTTCTACTGATGTTGCAAATCATGAGCGCAGAGTGAAGGCGGGGGGTGGGGGGTGGGGGGGCCTTAACATTGGTGCATGTGTAAAGTCTCTCCAGTTGTGTCTGACTCCATCCTTGGGATTCTCTAGGCTAGAATACTGGAGTGGGTTGCCATGTGCTCCTCCAGGGGATCTTCTCCACCCAGGGATCGTACCTGCATCTTACATCTCCTGCATTGGCAGGCAGATTCTTCACCACTAGCACCACCTGGGGAGCCCTAGCATTGCTGATGCAACTTCTACTCTTCTGAATTCAGTTTTCACCATCTAAGCCCACCTTTGTTTTTTATTCCTAATGAATACATTTTAGTCATATTTACATGTATTTGAGATATGTGAGTGATCCTTCGGAAGTAAATCATCTAAGTCAGTGTTATTAACTTCCCATTTTTGGTGATTTTCTTACTAACATGTCCATTCCTTTATGGACATCCTACTGACTACCAACCTTTGTACTGAGGATGGGAAAAGTAAAATCTAAAAAGAGAATGGCAGTTAAATGCATTCTTTCCTTTGTGCTCTGGTGTTTACTGTAGAGAATGACTTTAACTCTGGTTTAGTCACTTGCTTCCTGGATTATGTCTTTAATCCGTGATGATTCTTAAGCAGTCCGCTTCCCCACCCCACCTCCACCCCCACCACCAGCCTGGATTCTCCTTGCTTAAAAGGAAGTAGTAGGGAATATCTGACTGGAAGGACCAGTGTTTTAGAAAGCTGCATTAGTATGACTGAAGAGTGATGGGAGGATCTCTACGTTGTCCCTATAGTTCTGTCCTTTAAAGTTAATTCCTTGGACACTTTCCATAAGTCTCTCAGTAAAATACCAAACAAAAACAAACAAAAAAACATAGAAGGGACAACACATGAAACGATAATCACTTTTAACATCTTGGAGGCCTAAGTTTTTCCAGCACTAACTTAACACTTATTGGCACTACAGAGTGCCTTGGGCTCCCCTGGTGGCTCAGTGGTAAAGAATCCGCCTGCCAATGCAGGAGACTTGGTTTGAACCCTGGGTCAGGAAGAGCCGCTGGAGAAGGAAATGGCAACCCACTTCAGTATTCTTGCCTGGGAAACCCCATGCACAGAAGAGCCTGGCGGGCTACAGTCCATGGAGTTGCAAAGAGTCAGACAGGACTTAACAACTAACAATAACAACAGAGTGCTTCACGTGCAGTTTAAGTCACTATTATTCATGAGGTCCTATCTTGGGGGTATTATTATTGCTGCTTTTCTACAGATGAGGAAAGCGAGGGTCGGAGAAGTCACATAACTTGCCCAAGGTCACACGGACAGTTAATGGCAGAGCTGTGATTCAAATTGCTCTGTACCTGTCTAGCCTCTGTGCTAGACTGGTGGCTGCCTCTCACCTAAGAGAGTACTGACCTGAACAAGATACAGGGCAGCTAAGTACTAATAAAAGGGAGAAGGGAGCTCAGGTCCAGGGCACAGCACACCGCCCATGCGGGGCAGGCCTGAGTCCAGGTGGAAACTCTGTGGGACACACAGAAGACAGATCTAGGGGACTGGACAGCACAGATCACCCCGTGGCTAAGGGTCTGCCTTCTTTCTGGCTGGAGGCCCTTGGCCATCTTGTGCCGATGGCTCTGACTTCAGGGATCTGCCTTCTTGAAGAAGTCCCCAACTACTTTCATTCCTGATGAAATCGGCAAACTCTGTCTGCCACCTTGAGGTCCAAGGACAAAGGTGAGGGAGGGGGCACTATTACACAGAACTCTCTGGACACTGCTTAAAGAGGCACAGAAAATGATTTGCTGCCTGTGCAAAGCAAAGTCAGCAACATGCATAACAGTGAGGCCAGTTGCTTATGAGAGAAAGAAAACCTGTTGGAGCCATCATTAAATGGAGAGTCGGACGGGAGACTTAATGGCCAGGATGGCAGTCTCTGTGGACTCTCCAGCCTTTTCACTGGAGAGATGGATTCACAAAGCACCACACAAGTGCAAGTATTCACAGACAGGAAACCGTGAAGCTGCTGCTCTTGTTTCTGCTGGGGATTTTACTACCTCTAAAGAAAACAGTGAGTTTTCGTTCTGCGGAACTATCCTTTCAGGCATCCCGGGTGGTATTAGTGGTAAAGAATCCGCCTGCCACTGCAGGAGACAGGAGACCTGGGTTTGATCCCTGGGTCTGGAAGATCCCCTGGAGGACGAGGGTATGGCAACCTACTCCAGTGTTCTTGCCTGGAGAATCCCCATGGACAGAGGAGCCTGACGGGCTACATAGGGTTGCAAAGAGTAGAACACGGCTGAAGCAACGAAGCACGCACACATCCATTTCACAGAAAAGTCCAGAATTCAAACTCCATTCAAATCCCATCTTGGTTCTCTTGGTCTCTTTTCCCTCCCTACCCTACAGCGTCCAAAGTATCTGATTCTAAATAAAAATCAAACAACCAGAAACATTAGAAGATAAGTAAAGAGCACTAAAGCAAAAGAACATCAAGCAATCCTTCAGTTTTTGCACCCAGACCAGACAATGGTGGAGAAAAACAGAAAAGCTTCTGCCAAAACCATCCTGCAATAACTCCAGCTTTCTAGTTCTTTGCTCATCAGCAGGCGAGTCAGGTACTATCAGCAGAAATAGGCTTTACAAGTGGCAGCGTGAGCACTGCACCATGATTTAAGCTTCTTGAAACACCCAGACTTCGGGCACTTAGACTGATAACAGATTCTATCTCAAAAATGTCTTCTATCCAGCATCCTTTCTTTTGAGGAAACACAGAAAGGAGCAATGTGAATTAGCCTGTTTATAAATTTTTTGGCCTTATCCATTCTTTAGAATTGAAAAATAGTATTAAAACACTGGGTAATACCATACTTAAGAACAAAACAAGTTACAAAGCAGCAATGTAGAAGGCAATTTTAGAATTCAAATTAGACATCGGGCTTTCACGAGTCATAAGATTTTATATATCAGACAGGCTGGCATTTGTGTGGGGGAGGGCCAGGGAGGGACTGAAGGTGGTGGAGTGGGGAGATTTGCAGATGTAGAGTGCATATACCCACAGGAAATCGGTTCTTACCCAGCTCCCACCCACCTATCCTTCCCCCTCGGTCCCACTGCTCTGTTATCTGTTGACCCACAGTCACCTCTAGCATCTGGTCTCTCCCCTTGTCTCTCCATCATTCCATCTGTCCACCTGGACTTCTGTGGTTCTGATGTTACCTCCCCAGCTTCTACCTGCCTTTGGAGCAGCCTCCTAGGCTAACCTGCCATCCTAGTCTCTCTTTTTTTAAAAGAAAATGTGCACCCATGGCAAATTCATGTCAATGTATGGCAAAACCAATACAGTATTGTAAAGTAAAATAAATAAATAAAACTGAAAAATAAAATAAAATTAAAATTAAAAAAATAAATAAAAGAAAATGATAATTTTTACAGGAGTATAGCGGTGGCTCAGACGGTAAAGAATCTACTTGCAATTCAGGAGAGCCAGGTTCAATCCCTGGGCTGGGAAGATCCCCTGGAGGAGGGCATGGCAACCCACTCCAGTATTCTTGCCTGGAGAATCCCATGGAAAGAGGAGCCTGGAGGGCTGCAGTCTTTGGGGTCTCAAAGAGTCGGACACAACTGAGTGACTAACACACACACAGTTGCCTTATGATGTGTTAGTTTCTGCTGTACAAAAAAGTGAATCAGCTATACATTTACATATATCCCCTCTTTTTAAAAAATTTCCTTCCCATTTAGGTCACCACAGAGCACTGAGTAGAGTTCCCTGTGCTTTACAGTAGATTCTCAATAGTTATCTGTATTAATGTCCCCATTAATCCCATCCTCCCCCCTTTCCACCTTAGTATCCTTAGCATCTATGTCTGTATCTCCATTTGCTTTGCAAATAAGACCATGTTATACCATGTTTCTAGTTTCCACATATTTTATGAATTAACGCATTGTAGTCTCTTAACTGGAGAAGGCAATGGCACCCCACTCCAGTACTCTTGCCTGGAGAATCCCATGGACCGAGGAGCCTGGTGGGCTGCAATCCATGGGGTCGAGAAGAGTCGAACACGACTGAGCGACTTCACTTTGATTTTCACTTTCATGCATTGGAGAAGGAAATGGCAACCTACTCCAGTGTTCTTGCCTGGAGAACCCCAGGGACGGTGGAGCCTGGTGGGCTTCTGTCTATGGGGTCGCACAGAGTCGGACACGACTGAAGCGACTTAGCAGCAGCAGCAGCAGTCTCTTGACTGGAGTTCCTCCACCTGCACTAAAGCTTTGCTCTGTTTCACAGACTGTGCCTCTTACTTTCCTCTCTTTATCTCCACCAATGGATCTTGCTCCCCGATTGTAATCACATGTAAGTTTTTCCTATCCAAAACCAGCTAACCAACCCCAAAACGAAAATAAAATAGAAAAAAAAAAGAAAAGAACAAACCACAAACATAAACAAAACCACTGGTCCTCTAGTCTGCTTCCTCACACCTCCCAGAGCAAGGGCCTTCACTCTATCTCTGTCCATTATAAAACTTCTTTAAAAAGTCGCCTTTGTCAACTGCTTTCTTTCTGATACCACTGGCTCCCTTCTTACTTCTTGCAATTAGGCTTCAGCTCTTATACCTCCATAGTAAGTTTTTAAAGGTCAATATTCCAGTGTTCATGGAGAAGGAAATGGCAACCCACTCCAGTGTTCTTGCCTGGAGAATCCCATGGATGGAGAAGCCTGGTAGGCTGCAGTCCATGGGGTCGCACAGAGTCGGACACGACTGAAGCGACTTAGCAGCAGCAGCAGTCAGCCAGTTACCAAAGGTAGTGATTTTTGTTTTATTCTCATTCTGCTTAGCCACCTTATATGATCAGCCCTGCTCTGCCACTCCCAACCGTTGTCTCCATGCCTGGGAAATTCTCAACTTTATTCATTTCTCATCCCCTCCTTTATCCCTGTGTCTCCTCCCCTTCCTCTTTGGAGGAAGTTATTTGGATTTCCAAATAAGTTTCCCCTAAAAATCTGCCCTTGACCCTGTTCTCCATCCTTTCTTCTGCACGTTTCTTCTTGGAAAACTCATCCAGTCTCATGGCTTTGAGTCTTATGTCCAAGTGACTCGATTCTGAAACCTCCTCTCTCGCTCTGACAACCCTCATGGCTCCTATCTGGCTTCACCAACTCCTGGCTGGAAGCTTCCGCCCTCATGTTCTCCCAGTGTGTTGATCTTCAATTCAGTTCAGTTCAGTTGCTCAGTTGTGTCCGACTCTTTGCAACCCCATGAATCGCAGCACACCAGGCCTCCCTGTCCATCACCAACTCCCAGAGTTCACTCAGACTCACATTCATCGAGTCAGTGATGTCATCCAGCCATCTCATCCTCTGTCGTCCCCTTCTCCTCCTGCCCCCAATCCCTCCCGGCATCAGGGTCTTTTCCAATGAGTCAACTCTTCGCATGAGGTGGCCAAAGTACTGCAGTTTCAGCTTTAGCATCATTCCTTCCAAAGAAATCCCAGGGCTGATCTTCAGAATGGACTGGTTGGATCTCCTTGCAGTCCAAGGGACTCTCAAGAGTCTTCTCCAACACCACAGTTCAAAAACATCAATTCTTTGGTGCTCAGCTTTCTTCACAGTCCAACTCTCACATCCATACATGACCACAGGAAAAACCATAGCCTTGACTAGACGAACCTTTGTTGGCAAAGTAATGTCTCTGCTTTTGAATATGCTATCTAGGTTGGTCATAACTTAACAGGTTCAAATCTAAACTCCTTTCCCCTGCTGACCATTAACTTCCTATTTCTGTTAATTAAGAAACAGAAACAGTTTCTAATTGCATCAGCTCAAAATGTTGGAGAATCTTTCACTCTTTCCTGTTTTTTTTTTTTTTTTTTGGCCCATATTTGATTAGTAGTCAAGTTCTGTCAATTTGTTGAAAACATGTATCTTTTGTGTTTCTTCTTTCCTTTTTATACCCTCTGATACCCTCTAGTTCAAGATCTGACCTCTTCCCTCATTATTTAATGCCATAATTTCCTGATAGGTCTCCCTCCTTACTTCCTTATCCCCTCCTTATCCCCTCCTTATCCCCTCCTTATCCCCTCCCTCCTTACTTCTCCCTCTTTACTTCCAGTTTCACCCCACTGCGCTGCACCTGATATTCAACACAGCACTACTGTGTTCATCTCCTGAAACACATGTCAGAGCTGGCTGTTTTCCTGCTCAGTCACTTTTAATGGTGCCAATGCCCTAAAGCATAAAGACCCAAACACACACAACACATGTAGGATCCTTCACCTCTAGCCCCAAACTACCTCTCTAGGTTTATTTCCCATCAGTTTTTTTCTTTTCTCTCTACCAGTTATTTACTCTGGCCACCACCACACAATCATATGTTAATTTTTAAAAAATATTTATTTATTTGGCTGTGTCAGGTCTTAGTTATGGCATGCAGTTATCTTTAGTTGCTGCATATGGGATCTAGTTTCCTGATCAGAGACCAGACCCAGGTCTCCTCCACTGGAAATGTGGAGTCTTAGCCACTGGACCACCAGAGAAGTCCCTCACATGCTAAAGTTTTACAGCCAGTGGCAAGAAACAAACAAACAAACAAACTCTAAGTCAAAATCACTTAATAACTCAATTTATGTATGTATAGATTTAGTTAGTGATAATGAAATTTATTGATTAAATTTAGGCTATACATGATAAAATTACCACAGGAAGTTCTGAAGCAGGAGGCCCCTGGCATGGATGTTCCCGAGCTGATCCTGCTTCTTTGCAATTCTGTTGACAGAAGTGACTGGTGTTTTGCTAACAACCTTACTCGAAGTTGGAACTCATCCAACTCACCCTGCGCTGATCACAGTGTGCTTTGTATTATAATTACCTGTTGCCAGTCTTATCCTTGTTGAGATTGGAGGGGGCCCCATGAAATTACACCCTTCTCCTCTCCACCTGAGTTCTGAAGTGAAGGAGAGAGAGGAAGGAGTGGCAGATAAGATCAAAACAACATTTTATTACTAATAAAACTGGTTCTGAAGAAAGGTGCTTCTCTGTGTTGCAACAAAAGTCTTCCTAACACACGAAACCCCAGAACATGACAGATGCCTCTCCAGTCACAGGCAGGGTTAGAAGACGGGGCTCCTGAATGGGCAAGAAGTAAGTGGCTCATCCCAGTCAGTACTCTGGAAATTACATATGGTAACTCATTCCTCCAAAGGGAGGAGTAAGGGATGAGACAAGAACCCAGGGGTGGTTAGGGGAAACATCTCTCCTGGAAACCATCGAAGAACTCAAAATCCTCTCTCTGATAAGATCATAGATTTCTTGAAGTCAAGGGCTAGATTTTATAAATCTTTTAAGGTGATACACATATTGGGTGCTTAATAATGTCTGCTGTGCATGCGTGCAAGCTAAGTTGCTTCAGTTGTGTCCAGCTCTTTGCAACGCTATGGACTGTAGCCCATCAAGCTCCTCCATCCATGGGATTCTCCAGGAAAGAATACTGGAGTGGGTTGCCATGCCCTCCTCCAGGGGATCTTCCCAATTCAGGGATTGAACTCAAGTCTCCTACAGCTCTTGCACTGCAGGTGGATTCTTTACCACTGAGCCACCAGGACAGCCCCAGTAGCCTGCTACATTATATTAAATTATATGATAATTATTACACATAAATGATATAGTGACTATGCCAAAGCATTTGACTGTGTGGATCACAATAAACTGTGGAAAATTCTGAAAGAGATGGGAATACCAGACCACCTGACCTGCCTCTTGAGAAACCTATATGCAGGTCAGGAAGCAACAGTTAGAACTGGACATGGAACAACAGACTGGTTCCAAATAGGAAAAGGAGTACATCAAGGCTGTATATTGTCACCCTGCTTATTTAACTTATATGCAGAGTATATCATGAGACATGCTGGGCTGGAAGAAGCACAAGCTGGAATCAAGATTGCCAGGAGAAATATCAATAACCACAGATATGCAGATGACACCACCCATATGGCAGAAAGTGAAGAGGAACTCAAAAGCCTCTTGATGAAAGTGAAAGAGGAGAGTGAAAAAGTTGGCTTAAAGCTCAACATTCAGAAAACAAAGATCATGGCATCTGGTCCCATCACTTGATGGGAAATAGATGGGGAAACAGTGGAAACAGTGTCAGACTTTATTTTTGGGGGCTCCAAAATCACTGCAGATGGTGATTGCAGCCATGAAATTAAAAGATGCTTACTCCTTGGAAGAAAAGTTATGACCAACCTAGATAGCATATTGAAAAGCAGAGACGTTACTTTTGCCAACAAAGGTCCATCTAGTCAAGGCTATGAACTGAACTGAAATGATATAGTAATTATATAACAATTTATATTATATAATTTATATATTATAAGCTTGGTATGTTATATTATTACAAAATATCACATATAAAACATATTATATAAAATTATTTATATTCAGTTCAGTTCAGTTGCTCAGAGTGTCCAACTCTTTATGACCCTATGACTGCAGCACACTAGGCTTCTCTGTCCATCACCAACCCCTGGAGCTTGCTCAAACTCATGTCCATCGAGTTGGTGATGCCATCCAACCATCTCATCCTCTGTCATCCCCTTCTCCTCCTGCCTTCAATCTTTCCCATCATCAGGGTCTTTTCCAATGAGTCCATTCTTCGTGTCAGGTGGCCAAAGTATTGGAGCTTCAGCATCAGTCCTGCCAGTGAATATTCAGGACTGATTTCCTTTAGGATGGACTTTTGTTTGATCTCCTTGCAGTCTAAGGTACTCTCAAGAGTCTTCTCCAACACCACAGTTCAAAAGGATCAGTCCTTCAGCACTCAGCCTTCTTTATGGTTCAACTCTCACATCCATACATGACTACTGGAAAAACCATTGCTATGAGTAGATGGACCTTTGTTGGCAAAGTAATGTCTCTGCTTATTAATCTGCTATAGGTTGGTCATAGCTTTTCTTCCAAAGAGAAAGAGTCTTTTAATTTCATGGCTGTAGTCACCATCTGCAGCAATTTTGTAGCCCCCCAAAATAAAGTCTCTCACGGTTTCCATTGTTTCCCCATCTATTTGCCATGAAGTGATGGGACCAGATGCCATGATCTTCATTTTTTGAATATTGAGTTTCAAGCCAGCTTTTTCACTCTTCTCTTTCACTTTCATCAAGAGGCTCTTTAGTTCCTCTTTCCTTTCTGCCAAAAGGGTGATCTGCATAACTGAGGTTATTGATATTTCTCCTGAAAATCTTGTTTCCAGCTTGTTGCTTCATCCAGCCCGGCATTTCACATGATGTACTCTGCACAGAAGTTAAATAAGCAAGGTGACAATATACAGCCTTAATGTACTCCTTTCCCAATTTTGAACCAGTCCGTTGTTCCACATCCAGTTCTAACTGTTGTTTCTTGACCTGCATACAGATTTCTTAGGAGGCAGGTAAGGTGGTCTGGTATTCCCAGCTCTTGAAGAATTTTCCACAGTTTGTTGTGACCCACACAGTCAAATGCTTCGGCGTAGTCAATAAAGCAGAAGTAGATGTTTTTCTGGAATATCACATATAAAATGTATTATATAAAATTATTTATATTAAAATTATTAAAATTTAAAGAGCTACTAATATGCAACAGTGACATTACCAGAGACTTACACAAGCAAAACTGGTCATAACACAGTGAAACAAATTCTTCTTGAGCCTGCATAGCATAAGGGGAGGCTTACAGAGAAAATGGACCCACTTAGAGCTTTGTGTATCATCAGATAGAATAAGGTAATTATTAGATAAAATATTTCCTATGAAGAGTTATTTCTTAAAAATCCTATCAAAGCAGCCAGGTTTTTATTTCTTTCCAAAATTCATAAGAAAACTTATTCATTTTATTTTTTTAACAGTGAATCATTTTGTACCACCTAGACACTTCCGACGATGCCAACCATCTGGGTGTGTAGAAAACTAGCATTTGTGACTCACTGTTTTCAACTTTCATTAAGATATTTGGTGCCAAATCGATGTGACACAAATGTGTCTCTTTGAAGTGCTTTAATATTGATATGTCACATTGTCACAGCACATAATTCAAAATTTAGACACATTAATCTATTTGGAGAGTCTTGATGGAAAAACTTATTGCACATTAACAAACACCATTCAGTCTATTTGAATAACTGAGTTCAGAAGGGTGAAATATTGAAGTAAACCTTAGAACTTAAACTTGGGTGGTAATACCATATATGCATATAATCTGCTGAGTGTGTGCATATCACATAGCTCACTTATTTAAATAACAGTCAAACACTTCTAAAGGAATGGCCTCTCTCTTTCTCTTGGGGGGTGTGTGTGTGTCTAGGTGGAACTTGATTCTCTCAGCAGAAGCAATTTTCTGTCCTTATTCCAAGTACTAAGATGTCCCTTGGACTGCTTCTGGGACTTAATTTACACACCATCCTATTGCCCTAAGGGATTTTAAAGCTGAATTTAAAACTTTTTGTGAAGTTCCATGGCTGCCTGAGGTTGAGCACTGCTGGGAAGTAGGGATATATAACAAGCCACTCAGAGGGAACCACTGAGTAATTAGGGAAATCGTTTAAGGTAAGACAGTGTTCATGCTGCTTCCCTGGACAGGCAATGTGTGATGCTCAGGGGAGAGTGAGCTTCAGGGCTGGAGAAGTGCTGTGTGTAAACCTGGAAGCTCTGAACAGTCCTCTGAAAGCTGGTATCTGAGAGCACAGCTGGGATCCATTTTATGAGGGGTCTGATTGAGTCCCTGAGCAGTAGCCTATGGAGAACTATTTTAGGGACACTGATGACTGCCATCTGGGAAACTGATCACATTACTTTGATTGCTTGTTGTTTAGCTGCTAAGTCGTGTCCAACTTGTTTTCATCCCCATGGACTGTAGCCTGCCAGGCTCCTCCATCCATGGGATTTCCCAGGCAAGAATACTGGAATGGGTTGCCACTTCCTTCTCCAGGGGATCTTCCCAACCCAGGAATCGAACTTGAGTCTCCTGATCTGGCAGGTGGATTCTTTACCATACTAACAGGAAAAAAAAAAAAAAAATCCACAGGGACACTGATCAGATATCTACAAGAACTACTTAAAATCCCAGAATGGAGAAGAATGAGTAGATACAGTATCCTACTGTTACTGACCTTTTAAGGTTGGGACCTAACAAGGGTCCACCTGCCGGTGTCCTTTGAGCCAGTAGAATGAGGCAGAGTTCAGTTCAGAAGCAAAGGAAAGCTTTGGGTTTGTTTTTGGCCATGTCCTGCAGCATGCAGGATCTTCTTTCCCTGGCCAGATATTGGACCCATGCCCCCTGCATTGGGAGCATGGAGTCTTAACCTCTGGACTGCCAGGGAAGTCCCAGGAAAGCTTTCTTTATTCTCTGATCTAAGAACGGAGAAGTGTGGTCTCCTGCTGTAGAGTACACCTCTCCAGACAGGCTGTGGGTGAGGCTGCCTTATAGGATCTCAAGGGGTGCTTTCCAAACACAGCTGTGCTACTTAAGCTTCTGATTGCAGTGCTGGGTGCAGAATCTCTGCACACGTCCCGTTGCCACCATCTTGCACTGCAGGGTCGAGTGCAGAGCTTCTGCACAAAGCCCGCCCAGCTAAAGCGTCCGAGCAGCCATTTTGCACCGGGAACTCTGGTCTGAAGTGCAGAGTGTGATGTCTCTATACAGGGGATCCTAGGAGCAAGTGAAACTAGGTGAAGCACAAAGGAAAAGAAAGGAGAAAAATGGTCAGAATTTATTACCGAGATTCTATTTTTATTTCCCTGGGATTATTAATGGACTTTGCCAGTGATAGCACTTTTTAAAAAGCCCCTCTTCAAAGGGTTTTGGTTCTAGATTCTTCCTGCCTTTGGTGGTATAGATGACACCACCCTTATGGCAGAAAGTGAAGAGGAACTCAAAAGCCTCTTGATGAAAGTCAAAGAGGAGAGTGAAAAAGTTGGCTTAAAGCCATTCAGAAAACGAAGATCATGGTATCTGGTCCCATCACTTCATGGGAAATAGATGGGGAAACAGAGGAAACAGTGTCAGACTTTATTTTTGGGGGCTCCAAAATCACTGTAGATGGTGATTGCAGCCATGAAATTAAAAGACGCTTACTCCTTGGAAGGAAAGTTATGACCAACCTAGATAGCATATTGAAAAGCAGAGACGTTACTTTGCCAACAAAGGTCCGTCTAGTCAAGGCTATGGTTTTTCCAGTAGTCATGTATGGATGTGAGAGTTGGACTATGAAGAAAGCTGAGCACTGAAGAATTGATGCTTTTGAACTGTGGTGTTGGAGAAGACTCTTGAGAGTCCCTTGGACTGCAAGAAGATCCAACCAGTCCATTCTAAAGGAGATCAGTCCTGGGTGTTCTTTGTAAGGAATGATGCTAAAGCTGAAACTCCAGTACTTTGGCCACCTCATGCAAAGAGTTGACTCACTGGAAAAGACCCTGATGCTGGGAGGGATTGGGGGCAGGAGGAGAAGGGGACGACAGAGGATGAGATGGCTGGATGGCATCACCGACTTGATGGACGTGAGTTTGGGTGAACTCCAGGAGTTGGTGATGGACAGGGAGGCCTGGCGTGCTGCAATTCATGGGGTTGCAAAGAGTCGGACACGACTGAGCAACTGAACTGAACTGATGGTGGTGCCTGCCATGGGAAATGGTAATGTAAATCCTTCTCCTTGATGTGCCTGTTAAAGGGAAAGGAGTGAAGGCAGAGGTCTTTTTCTGCTTTAAAAACCACCATCACCACCATCAAAAACCCACAGCAAACATTTCCCTTAAACGCAGAGAATAATAAGGGAGTTATATCTGAACAGATAGGATGAAGTCCAAAAATCTCTTACTGGAGGTGTAAGATCAGTGAAAGCCTATGGAGAAAGTCTCAAATTCCAATTTAGGGTGTGACCCAGTAAAAGAGGACAGCACGTTTATGTACTTAAAACTCTTTGTATGTACACATACATACCTGACAGTGTAGAGCTACAGAAAAATGCTTAGACGTGCACGTTGGCTCTATGCATCGACTCCCCTCAGGCTATTCCTCTATAGCTGCACACTCCCAGACTGATGATCGCAATTGGAGGTTCTGAGCAGCAGGACCCCTCCCTTTCTTTTTAAGCCTCAGACGCTTCCAAGAGAAATCACATGTTGTGTACAGAGAGACAAAATGACTGCCACTCTCCATCCCTTAAAGAACAAAATGAAACAATATGTCACCTGGCCAGAGTCATCTGATTTGGCTAATGACAACTCTGTCCAGATGGCTTTAAGTTCCCTGAGAACACTTACCGGATGGTAGGTAGGGTACATCACAAAGATGATGTTCTTGGCAAACTGTAGTACCTGCTGCATCACTGGGAGGACTCTTTTTATTTTTTTTAATCAAATTAGAAAATTCTCACCATTCATTATCTTTTTCATTATTGCCTTGGCACCTTTCTCTCTCCTTATTTTCTAGAAATCCTTTAATTTATTTTATTATTATTTTTAAAATTTTGGCTGTGACTCGTGGCTTAGTACCCCCACCAGAGATTGAACCCAGGTCCTGGGCAGTGAAAGCATTGAGTCCTGATCACTGAACTGCCAGGAAATTCCTGTAGAAATCTTTTTAGACTTAATTGAAACTTCTCATGATTTCTACATTTCCTATCTTCACTTCCCTTCCAAGTTTTCCATTTCATTGTTTCTCTGGGCTGTATTCTGGTATGTTGCTTTAGCTTGGTCTGCTCATTTACTAATTCTTCTTCAATAGATTGCATCTAATCTACTGTCTATCCATCGAGTTTTTAATTCCAATAACTATATTTTGTTTCTAAGCTTTCTATTCAGTTCTTTATTTTTTTCTTTTGAACTTTTTATTTTGTATTGGAGTATAGCCAATTAACAATGTTGTAATAGTCTCAGGTGAACAGCCAAGGGACTCAGCCAAATATATACATATATACATTCTCCCCCACCCCCTTCTATTCAGTTCCTTAAATCTACCTTTTCTTTATTCCTTTTTTCCTACCTTCCTCTCTCTCTTCTTTCTTTCCTTTCTTTCATTTTCTTTCTTTCATAGATTTCTTTCTTTCCATAGATTTCCTTTTAGATTCCCTGGTGGCTCAGATGGTAAAGTGTCTGCCTGCAATGCGGGAGACCTGAGTTCAATCCCTGGGTCGGGAAGATCCCCTGGACAAGGAAATGGCAACCCACTCCAGTACTCATGCCTGGAAAATTCCATGGATGGAGAAGCCTGGTGGGCTACAGTCCATGGGGTCACAGAGAGTCGGACACGACTGAGTGACTTCACTTTCACTTTTCCTTTTGTAATGTCTGCAGTCATTTTGAGCATGCTTATTTCATTTTCTCTTTCAGAGTGTTTTAGTAGCTCAATTCCTTGGGAGATGGGAAGTGATGGAGGTAAATTCTGTTGTCTGAAGTATCTTTTGTTTCTTTTTTAAAAACACTTTTTGACCATGCCATGAAGCATGCACAATCTTAGTCCCTCAGCCAGGGACTGAACCTACCATCCCTGCAGTGGAAGCTCGGTCCTAACTGCTGGACCGCCAGGGAAGTCCCTGTTCATAATTTCTACTGACTCTTGCCCATGATGGATTTGTCCCTCCAGTGTTTTGTAATTTCTTTTATTGTGAGCTCATCTCGTGTGGGACTTGCTTATTTCTGTGAAACTACCTGTATTCTAAATTGTGAAATGTTTCTCTAGAGTGTCTTTTATAATGGCCTACGCCAGACACTCCCAAAATATTACTAGATGGGGACCAGTTTTTACATTAATTTCTTGGCTTGGAAGTTTCTGGGCCATTCCAGTAGGGCAATTTGAAAAAACAAATTCATTTGTAGAGTTGTTCCCGGGTTTCAAATTCTCAGGAAAGGCTTCTTTTCCACTAAGGGTGCCAAATAAATGTTCATGTCCTCTTGCTGTGCTGGTGAGAACATTTTTTTTCTGGTCAATACTCTCCCTGATGGTTCAGGCCTATCAAGGATCTTGGCTTCCTGTGGGAGTCTTATTTTCATCCCCATCTTTTGCAGGTTTATATCCTTGGTCCATTATTAATAAAATCCAGTTTCCAAGATTGGTGAAGATCTGTGACTCACTTCAGTTCTGAGGGCAAAAGGAGCATCAGTTCATATACTAACTTCTTTGGTTTCATTCTTCCTCCTTCTGTGATTTCTTTTTCTTTCTTATGATCTTAACTTTGCTTAAAAATTTGTTTTTGTTATATTTTATCCTGTAATCCTAGATACACTTAGGAAGGAAGAGCTTTCAAGTTATGTAAGCCTGCCATACCATCATAATCAGAAATCCTTTCACCTGTGCTTTATATTTTCTTCCCCATACTCTTAAGTCCTCATGTTAAGACTGCTGCAGTAGCCCCCTAATGTAGTTCCCTCCAAGAGCTCTAAGATATCTCTCAAATGTAACTTTCTAAAATGCTGCTGTGACCACAAGACTTCCAGGCTTTACAACAGTTAATGGTCTTCTTGTGGTCTGTGGCATAAAGTCTGATTTCCTTGTCCTTGCATATAAGATTATTCATTGATTCACTCAACAGTTGAACAAATCTTTATTGCACCAACTACATGCCAGGCCCTGGGCTAGGGCTGGGGGTACAGCAATGGGTAAAATGAGTTAAGACTGTGCTCTCATGGTCCCCGAAATCTTACAGTTCTGTGTTTTCTCCAAGTCTATATTTAACCAAAAATGGTAGACTTGGAATTAGAGTCAGGCTTTTTAAACTTTTGATCCATTGAACTCCTCTAGTCACAGGTTTAGCTTCGTATTTGATCTGGAATAATATGTGGCTCCCACCTAAATTATGTCTGCTGTCTGTTTTAGAGTTGGGTTTACTATACATCTAAGTCATATCGTCTTTTTGCTGGGCACATAATTAGACCACATTTCCCAACTTCCCATGCAGGTAGAGGCGGTTATGTGACTGAATTCTACCCAGTGAAATATGCAGAGGTGATATGTACTACTTCCCAGCCTGGACCACAGAACCCTGCCCCTGTCATCATCTCTCCTTTCTCTCCATTAGCTGCTGAATATAGAGGACTCCAAGGACCAAGAAAAGGGTGAATCCATAACATGGAAGAAACATTTCCTGAATTACACATGGAAAGCAGACTGTCAACCAGGAGAACTTCGCATGACTTTTTGTGAGTGAGAAATAAATTTCTATTGTCTTAAGTCACTGGGGTTTGGGAAACTCTTTTTTTTTTTTTTTTTTTGTTACAGCAGATAATAAATGCACCCTTCAAATAAAAACCTAAAATGGGACTACAAGAATGATAATCAAATGACATAACTTTATTCTTAAATAATCTATTAAACTATATGCCCTATGTTGTTCTTTGACAATCTGGATATAGACATCAATAGTCTCATCAAATTCAAAGGAGATAGCAGCACTCCCGGAGAAGGCAGTGGCACCCCACTCCAGTACTCTTGACTTGAGAGTCCCATGGATGGAGGAGCCTGGTGGGCTGCAGTCCATGGGGTCGCTAGGAGTCGGACACGACTGAGCGACTTCGCTTTCACTTTTCACTTTCATGCATTGGAGAAGGAAATGGCAACCCACTCCAGTGTTCTTGCCTGGAGAATCTCAGGGACGGGGGAGCCTGGTGGCTGCCGTCTATGGGGTCGCACAGAGTCAGACATGACTGAAGTGACTGAGCATAGCATAGCATAGCATAGCAGCACTCCAGGAAAATTTAAAATGATATTCAATGATACTGTAGATCCAGTGTATCTTAATATCAACAAGGCGTGCATGCTAAGTGCCAACAGTCATGCCCAACTCTTTGCTACACTGTGGACTGTAGCCCACCAGGCTCTTCTGTCCATGGGATTTTCCAGGCAAGAATACTGGAGTGGATAGCCATTTCCTCCTCCAGGAGATCTTCCCAACTCAGGGATCGAACGCACATCTCTTACATCTCCTGCGTTGGCAGGCAGGTTCTTACCACTAGTGCCACCTGGGAGGTCCTCATCAGGACATTTTTGAACAAAATAGTGAAATAGGGGTACTACTCAATGAGCTCAAAGCTGTCTAATCAATTATACCCCAGATGATTAGTGGACACATTTAAGTATGTTCTGCAATTCCAGAAATATTGGGCTATTCTCTTAGCCTTGTCTTGGTCAGCATTTTTATTGGTGTCTTGCATGAGGATGTAATAAGTATGCTGATCAAATGTGCTTGTGACACAAGTCTGGAGGGGCTAGAAATGAGATATAAGATCACTGACAGAATCAAGATTCATTATCTTGATGTGCTGCAGTGCTGGGCCAAAACCAGCAACATGGCATGTAATAAGGATAAATGCAAGGTCTTGTTTTTAGTTCCAAAAATGAATTATAAAAATACAAGATGGGGAACATGTAACTTGGCAGCAGTTGGTGTAAAATGGCTCTGGGGGTCTTATTTAACCAAAAGCTCAATTTGAGCCAACAGTGTGATATGGCTTCTCAAACATGTGCTTTAATCAAAGCATCATGGGACCATCATGAGACACATTAGGCTGTGTGCTCCTCAGATGAAACCTTGGGTATTATTTTTATTTATAATTTTTTAATGTATTTATTTTTGGCTGCTCTGGGTCTTCATTGCTTTGTGAGGGCTTTCACTGGTTGCAGTGAGCAGGGCTACTCTCGGCTGTGATACACAGGCTTGCCACCGCAGTGGCTTCCCTTGTTGAGGAGCAGGGCTCTCGCGTGAGAGCTGCAGGAGTGGTGGCACACAGGCTGGCAGGGCTCTCGGCGTGAGGGCTGCAGGTGGCACGCAGGCTCGGCAGTGGGGCCACGCAGCCTTTGTTGCTCCGTGACATGTGGCATCTTCCCGCACCAGGGATCAAACCCATGTCCCCTGCACTGGCAGGTGATTCTCATCCACTGTGTCACCAGGGAAGTCTTTGAATTATGCCTGTAAAGTTCTGTGTATGTCGGAACAGTGACGAACTGAAGACTCCATGGAGGAGGTGACGAAGGTGGTGAATAAAGATGTCTGCTGCCTTGCATCCATAGCATACTGCTATTACGCTCATTTCTCCAGCTTTGCACTACAGTCTGTCTCATCCACTAGGCAGGCTCCATGAATGAAGGGGTCCTAATAATTACAGCATCAACAATGGTTACAGGTAATATTGACTGAGTTTTTCCTTATGCAAGGCGTTTCTCTAAACGTTTTACATATATTCCCTTATTTAACCTCATGGCAGCTCTATGAAATGGATCCTACTAGCGATCCCCTTTTATGGATGAACTAAGGCATAGTGGGGTCAAATGATGGAATCGGGGCAAGTTTCAGGCAAGCTCTGAAATCCCCAACCTTAAGCCCTCATGCTCAATCATTTTACTGAGGGAGAGTAGAGTGGTACATAGAAACCAAGTTGTACAAAGAACCGAGAGGGGCAGGTGTCAAAAACATTTTAAAAACATTTGATGCTCTTTAATCCTCCAGATTTCTTCATAAATTAAGCATGGCCAGTTTAGAATAAAGAAACAAGCCCAGAAAGACTACATTAGTTCATCCACCCATATGTTTATCAACAAACACTTATTAAATGCCTCTTATGTTCCAGACAATACCACTAGATCATAGGAACTTTATAAAGCAGGTGTTATTTCTATTTCATATTTAAGGAAATGGAAGTTCTGGAAATGGAAGTTCATGTATACATATGATACATGTCTGGGTCCGACATTACATATTTTTCTTTCAAAGCTTGAAGTTGGAAGGGTCATTCTTCCTCAATGTTAAATTTCACAACCCTCTGCACTGGAAAGGGGTTTCCATATCTAATCAGTAATTGAGATCTTGGTTTCCAATATGATGTTCTTACCATAGGTTATGTGAAAAAAATCAAAGTGACATAAATGCAAAGAAGGGTCATCACTATCAGTAGGGATGAACATTCTTAAATAAACACCTGTTAGAAAATGAGATCATCCTTGGGAGGTGCTTTGAGATCTTTGGGAAATGTGATTGGGGTTGAGGGGAGCAAGCTGGGACACCTTCCTGTCCAGACATTCCAGGCTCCAGGCCTCCCAGCTGTGGAATGTCTTGGAATGTGCTTGAATCAGTGTGGGCTGTGGAGTCTGGGAGCAGTAGGGCTCTGATAGCAGGGGCTGGTCTGGACCCACCTGGGACCTCTGGTGTGGTTCACCAGTGAGGTAAAGAAACTAATAGGAAATGCAAAAAGCCTGCTTGACAAGGCAGAAGACATGGGTTCGATCCCTGCATGGGGAAGATCCCCTGGAAGAGGAAATGGTAACCCACTCCAGTATTCTTGCCTGGGAAACCCCATGGACAGAGGAGCCTGGTGGGCTACAATCCACGGGTCGCAAAGAGTCAGACACAATTGAAGCTACTTAGCACACTTGCGTGCACAGCTTGTCACTGCAGGCCTCCCTGAAAGCAGAGATGGTTTCAGGGAGAAACCAAAACCAAAGAAGAGAGTGGTTGCTCTATCCTTTCTTACAAACACCCACCAAATCAGCATAATTTCCAGCAGGGGCTGTCCAAACATCTCCCTCACCCCTGTGACCACGGAGAGTTAGAAAGGCTGTGTCACCTATCCTTCCTTTTAAAGGAATGGTCTTCTTTAAGGTCAGAACTGAAAAGAAATTGTGGGCCCAGGCAGTGAAGGGTAAGGAGTTGGTAGTGAAAAGAGAAGCAGAGTGTTTGGTGCCTCAGTCCCAGAAGTTCCTGGGAACTCTCCTGCCCACTTCACCCTTTTAGTACAGACGCAAAGGCTAGCCCCTCTGCAGCAGCCTTTTAAAGTGCTGTCAATAAGGGATCTTTCAAGGATAGTTGGAATGCTCATCAGGGGAAAGATTTCTGTTTCTCTACTGGGAGGCCTCAGAGACGTCTACATTTCCCAGAACTTCCCAGAAGAGAATCAAGGGGAAGGAAAATTACTGCTTAGACTGCAGTTGGCAGTGGCTTTGGGGATCAGCTCCCCGCCCCCCAGGCCCTGGCTTGGTGCCTCTATGGGGAAGCATCTTTAACTTCCATTGCCAGGGGTGTTTTGCTTCTAGTGAGTGGAGGAGGAGATAGGAGAGGAAATAAAAGTACAAAAATGAAAAACAAAGAATTCCTGAAGGTCTGATAAGTTGTTCAGCTATGCACCAAAACATAAATATTTGGCCAAATTAGTTACTCCAAATGCTTTATATTTCTAAAATTGAGCCATAGTTTTGTTATACTTTGAAGTTTTTCAGCTCTTGACAATCCTGTGCAAATCTAAGGGGAGTGGGGCTTGGAGTTCATTTCCCTCCCCGAGATCCCAGCAAATACTTAGCTTCTTTTCTTTGAGGCCTGGTAAAATGATTTTGTTTTGTTGGTCATCTCTTTCCAAAGGGACATGTTCTGTGTTTGTGCAGTCACTCAAGTCAGCATTTTATTAGTGAACAAGCAACAAGCAACATGTGCTGGAAAATAATAGCTTGGAACTGATGAGAAAGCTCTAATGATTATTAAAATATCTGCATCCTAATATAATCTGCAGTAATGCCGCAGCTTAATTTCTGCTCACCTTTTGTTGAATTCACCTTTTGAGATTTGCATGACTTCAATCATGGAGTATCTCATTACTGAAATCGAATTTACTTATGCTATGGCATGGTAGAAATCACTGTTCCCTCGGGCTGAAGAATGAACATCCATAAATTGAGTGTTTATATGATCCTCAGGCTGTTGGTTAATTTCCTTAGTGCAGTCCTATTACCTGAAAACTTGGGTTCACCTCTTGGTGGATGTCAAACCAAAAGACACAACCAAGCCAAGGAAGGGGAGATGGAAGGTTTTCTTACTATACTTGCAGCAAGTAAGGAGAACCAGGGATCTTTCCCAAAGCAGTGTTTTCCCGGACAGCAAAATTGGGGAAGTTTAAGCTAAAGATATTCATGAAAGGGTTTGAGTTGTAGGCAGAAACCAAACTTTAACTAATTAAAGTCAGGAGGGTCAGTAAAGGTCAACAGCCTCATCCTTTACGTTCCAGCTGACCTTGTGTGGTTGAGTGCTTCAGGCTAATCTTTACCTTGAAATAGAACTGGGACTCTTCACAAGTGGTATATTATCTTTGCTAGTGTTATTTCTCATGCCATAAGAGTCTTTGTTTCTGCATTCTTTTGTTCCCTAGAGATCATTAATTACTGAGACTTGGTCAAGGGTATGACCAGGCTTGAGTCACAGAATGGTTTAGGCCAAAAATGGCTTCTCTTATGTCGAGAAAGCTATGCCTAGTTTTATTTCTCTGGGCATCCCTTCCTTAACTGCTTATCTGATCAGTTGTTTGCTATCATTTTAAAAAGCAGTGAGATATTTTAAGGTCTAGGAAACAATGTGTCCCTCTTCTCCTGCAGTACCTATGTTGAAGGAAGTTAATTATTTTTTTGAATTTATTTTTGGCTCTGATGGGTCTTTGTTGCTGCATGGGGTCTGCTCTAGCTGCAGTGAGCAGGGGCTGCTCTTCTGTTGTGGTGTGCAGGCTTCTCACTGTGGTGGCTTCTCTTGTGGAGCACAGGCTCTAGGTGCGTGGGCTTCAGTACTTGCGGTTTGCAGGTTCTAGAGCTCGGGCTTAGTAGTTGAGGGCTTAGTTGCTCTGGGGTATGTGGGATCTTCCCAGACCGGGATCGAACCTGAGTCCCCAGCATTGCAAGGTGGACTCTCAACCACTCGACCACCAGGGAAGCCCGAGGAAGTTAATTAAACAAGGAGGGTATTAGATTAAAGTGGTTTAATGCCTTAGTAGCCTAACCTAAGCCAAACCTAAGCAAACCCAAACCTAAACCTGTAGACACCTCAAGGTAAAGAAATCAAACCTAAGGAGAACCCATCAGAACAAACAAAGTAGATTTTCCCAAATAAGGCAACTGCTTAAGCTATAGTCAAGCAGATAATTGCTTTGTTTTGGCCTCTTCTCTATCAAGTCTCTACTCGAGCATCTATAATATAAATGGTGAAGCACTCTGGTTTGCTGGTACGCAATTCAAATCAATTTTTGCTCAAATAAACTCTTAAAAGTGTAATATGCCTCACTTGATCTTTTATCAAGGGGAAGATCAAGACAGAAAGATGGAAGAACCAAGCCCCATGGTTAAGCCTTTGGCCAGTGGGAAACTTTTTCTCTAGTAGTAGCTCACTGTGCATCATACTAATGAAAATTATTTTAAAAATTATTTGGCCGCGCGGGGTCTTAGTTGCGGCACGCGGCAACTTTAGTTGCAGCATGCGGGATTCTTTTAGTTGTGGCATATGGGATCAAGTTTCCTGACCAGGGATCAAAACCAGGTCCCCTGCATTAGGAGCATGGAATCTTAGCCACTGGACCACCTGGGAAGTCCCAAGAACTATTTTTGTTAAAGAAGACAATGTGTGGTGTTACTAAGAACTGTCACTTTCTAGGCAAAGTGCTAAAGAAGTATCAAGCCTGCTCTCAGGCCCCAAATCTTTTGACCTCATTCCCAGGAAGCAAGACTACGGACCACCTCTGGATGTTGCTGATGAGAGTGAATGTGTAGCTTAGAGTTCAGGTCAGATATTTAATGCAGAAAATCAGAGGTCCTGCCTCTTTAGAGTTAGCTCTAAAGATTTATTCTATTCTCTTTTATTAGGAAATACTTGTGTTTGGGGATGGGGGTGGTTATGGGAGGGACAGAGCACGACTGAGTGTGTAATTTTTGTGTAGGAAACTTTGAAGATATTGAAAGCACAGGAGATTCACCTATATATGCAGACACTGACTGAATTACTCTGAAATTGTTTCTGTTGTTCGATCACTCAGTCATGTCCGATAATTTGCAACCCCATGGACAGCAGCACTCCAGGCTTCCCTGTCCTTCACTATCTCCCAGAGTTTGCTCAAACTCATGAGGATGAGATGGTTGGATGGCATCACCTACTCGATGGACGTGAGTCTGAGCAAGCTCTGGAAGTTGGTGGTGGACAGGGAAGCCTGGCGTGCTTCCCTGCAGTCCATGGGGTCGCAAAGAATCAGACACGACTGATCGACTGAACTGAACTGAACATTTAATCAAAGTAAACCAATCCCAGTAAGCTTTCCAGAGCAAAATTCTTCAGAAAATATTATCTCCACATCTTCCTGGTTACTATCACTTGATTTTATCAAAGGAGCCTCTCCCTCTCCTTGACTGGCCCCTCAGTTCCTGCCCTTCCTAAGCCTTGGAAGGCCTGTCTCTCTTTTCTCTTGAAAGAGCAGATGAAACTCCTGTTTCTCCAGGAAGGCTTTCTTGGAGAAAAGGAGATACTTGCCTTTCTCTGGACTCTTGCAGAACTTTACTTGCACCACTTCATGGCAGTTATTTCATTATGCTGCATTGTAGCAGTGTATATTCACATCTTATCTCTTCTACTTATCTCATCTGACTTATAAGCTCCTGGAAGGCAAGATCTGTGATATATAGATAGTCCCTAACTTAGGATTCAACTTACGATTTCTTGACTTTACAAGCATATGAAAGCAATATGTATTGAGTAGAAACTGTACATCAAATTTTGAGCTTTCCCCAGACTAGTGATATGCAGTCCAGTATGCTCCCGATGCTGGGCAGTGGCAGTAACCTTCTCTCCCAGTCAGTTATGCCACTGTGAGGATAAACAATGGATACACTCTCAACCATTCTGTACCCACACAACGATTCTGTTTTTCACTTTCAGTACAGTGTTCAATAAGTTACATGAAATATTCAACACCTTATTGTAAAATATGCCTTAGATGATTTTGCCCAACTGCAGGCTAGTGTAAGTGTTCTAAGTGCATGTATAATATCATATAAGAAATGAATTGCCAGTCCAGGTTCGATGCAGGATACAGGATGCTTGGGGCTGGTGCACTGGGATGACCCAGAGGGATGGTACAGGGAGGGAGGTGGGAGGGGGGTTCAGGATGGGGAATATGTGTACACCAATGGCGGATGCATGTTGATGTATGGCAAAACCAATACAATATTGTAAAGTAAAAAATATATATATATATGACATTTGGTAGGTTAGGTGTATTAAATGTATTTTTAGCTTACAATATCTGAATGTAACCCCATTGTAAGTCGAGGAAGATCTGCATTGTACTTCGTGCCACTGTGCAGTCATTAAGCCATGCCTGATTCTTTGCGACTTCATGGACTGTAGCACATTGGGCTCCTCTGTTCTCCACTATCTCCCAGAGTTTGCTCAAATTCATGTCCACTGAGGGGTGATGCTGTCTAACCATCTCAGCCTCTGCTACCCGCTTCTCCTCTTGGCTTCAGTTGTTCCCAGTATCAGGGTCTTTTGCAATGAGTTGGCTCTTCACATCAGGTGGCAAAAGTATTAGAGCTTTAGCTTCAGCATCACTCCTTCTAGTGAATAATTCAGAGTTGATCTCCTTTAGGATTGACTGGTTTGATCTCCTTGCTGTCCAAGGGACTCTCAAGAGTCTGCTCCAGAACCACAGTTCAAAAGCATCAATTCTTTGGCTCTCAGCCTTCCTTATGGTCCAACTCTCACATCCATACATGACTACTGGAAAAACCATAGCTTTGATTAGATGAACTTTAGTTGGCAAACTGATGTCTCTAGTTTTTATTATGCTGTCTAGGTTTGTCATAGCTTCCTTTCCAAAGACCAAGCATCTTTTAATTTCATGGCTGTAGTCACCCACAGTGATTTTGGAGCCTAAGAACATAAAATCTGTCACTACTTCCACTTTTCCCCCTTCTATTTGCCACGAAGTGATGAGCCCAGATGCCATGATCTTAGTTTTTTGAATGTTGAGTTTTAAGCCAGCTTTTTCTCTCTGCTCTTTCACCCTCATCAAGAGGCTCTTTAGTTCCTCTTCACTTTCTGCCATTAGAGTGGTATCATCCGCATATCTGAGATTGTTGATATTTCTCCTGGAAATATCTTGATTTCAGCTTGTGATTCATCCAACCTGGCATTTCGTATGATGTACTCTGCATATAAGTTAAAAAAGCAGAGTGACAATATACGGACTTGATGTACTCCTTTCCCAATTTGGAACCAGTCAGTTGTTCCATGTCCAGTTCTAACTGTTGTTTCTTGACCCATATGCAGGTTTCTCAGGAGACAAATAAGGTGGTCTGGTATTCCCATCTCTTTAAGAATTTCCCACAGTTTGTTGTGATCCACACAGCCTATGGCTATGTGGATCGTAATTTGTATCTTCACACTATTTAGCATAGTACCTCGTACTTAAAAGGCACACTGCTATTTATTTAGCAATGAAATAAATGCAGCCAAGGCCAGATCTACTGCGCAGCAGTATACTGCCTGTGACCAAAATGTTCTTACAAATAAGGATAGAAAAAGTCAAAGCTCCACTTTCTAAGTTTCAAATAAATACTTCCCTGATTTTCTCTATCAAAACTCAATACTGAGCATATTAAATTTGGTCAGAATCAACTGAGCAGTTTAGAGTGTAAACTCAAGTAAACTCAAGTAAACATTTTTCTTTCTCTTTCTTTTTTTCTTCCTTGGGAACAGATGACACTTTACTAGACAAAAAGGAAAAATATCTGGGTGGGAGAAATTGGGTGGGGCCAGTTAAGCCCACATTCCACTACTAGATTTAGTTGAAAATACCAAGCTGTTTTCAAGAAATCTGAATTTAACTGACTCCCTCACACCGTACTCAGGGGTGCCTTCCTTGGAGAACTGAAAGCAGAAGGAGTTGGGAGCTGAGAGTAATGCTGAACAAAAGGTAATTATTTTAAATCAAAACATATGCAGGAAGGGTGAAGTTAAGCTAAATTCCAAGGGGCAATTGCCACTCAGCTTTCACTTCTCAGACCTATCTTCTCTGATAAATTTTCCCTAGTTACATAAAAAAAAAAGAGGTGGGGTGGGGTTTGCTCTGCCATTCTTTAAAATAGCACTTTTAAATAAACTGTCTCCTTTTAATATGCTAGTACCTCTCATCTCCTGATTGCCCTATGTATAATACCTGGTACGATGTGGTCTTAATAATGCAAGTAATGAGAAGATGAGGAACAAGTGGTAGAAGAATTAAAAGGAGGAAGAAAAGGTAGGAAAGATAGTTCCTGTCCTGTTTACTCAATGTCTGAGAGTTCTGGGAGACTTGGGAAGCCTTTTGGTTGTGGCAATGGTAGAATTTATTTTTCAGTTTGTAATGCATAATGTTATCTCTCATGGTTGTGTGGATTTGATGAAACAACTGCTATTAGTTTGGGATGATTGGGGAGAATCTATGGGCAATCAGTGCAAAGAGCCTAACTGGGCTGAAATCTCCAGCAGTGATAACTTTGGGGCACAGAACTTAAGTCCTGTCATTTGGATACTTGGACTTTGGGGAAGGAAGAAATTGGTGAGAAATAATAATTAGAGATTAGCCTAATGAGGCTAGAGAAATGCAAACAGAGGCTTGTTTATGTTTCTTCACAAATACAGAGAAATGCCTGTCAGCCCTGGCCCCAACAATGGAAGTGACACAAGAGTGCAGAGCAAGGAACAGGACTCTCAAGGCCAAAGCCAAAAGAGTGAGATCAAGGGCAGGTGTGCCGCGGGTCTAGCCTTGAAGGGCTTCTGGCACAGAAGGGCACGATGCAGCCCCAGCTAGGGACCGAGATGGACACTCTAACTTTATGAAGGGATTCTGTTTAGCCAACCCTAGACAGGGGCTTTTCAGAGTCCCAGAAACAGCAGGGAGTTTTAATAGTGCCTAGGAAATACACAGATGTCGGAGAAGTCAGAGGAGCAAGAGTGGGTGACATTTCTGGAATTTTATTTAGAGAACACATAGATATTTAGAGCTCAGGGTTGGAGCAAAGATGTTCTTGATCTCACAGAAAGAGCAAATTCTGAGACCTCTTTAGGGAATGCAATTCGCAGTAAAGAACAGCATTCTAGGAAAAGCAGGTCTCCCAGAACTAGAGAAATAAGAGGAAGAAAGAGAGAACGACCCCTTCACAAACCCCAAAACAACTGTTCTGATAAGGTGAGAGCACTGGGGAACTCTGAGTCAGGACAGGTACTGCCCCTCAGGATCCTGAGACCTACCTGTCCTCTGAGTAACACCTCTCCAATGGACGACTTCCTCTGGCACATTTCTGCCCATTGATGACCCAGCCTAACTTCTAAATCCTCCAATAAAATGGCACCAGCCACTTTACCATCCTCTCCAAACATCTGGCTTTCCTTTGATCTTCCTCTTGATCATGAAATTCCTTTTCAAAACCCCATTGGTTCCCATGGATTTTTAAAAATTTTTTATTTTTTGATATTTTCTTCTCACTTAGGGCTTTAGCATTCCCAATGCTTTCTCCATTAGTTCAAGTCCATTCAGAAGATACAACTGCTACTAGTTATTTGAACAGAGAGAATTTAACATGTTTTTAAAGCCTGTTAATGAGATATAGAGCTGGTAGCAAAGTAACTAAAAGAATAAATCTGTGCATGCTAAGTCACTTCAGTCATGTCCGACTCTTTGCGAACCTATGTACCGTAGCCCACCAGGCTCCTCTGTCCATGGAATTCTCCAGGCAAGAACACTGGAGTGGGTTGCCATTTCCTACTCCAGTGGGTCTTCCCAGCCCAGGGATCGAACCCAAGTCTGTTGAGTCTCCTGCATTGGCAGGTGGATTCTTCCCCACTGTGGCACCTCGGAAACCCAGTACCACTATCTATACATAATTTATTTTCAGTGATCAAGTCTAGCTCTTACTCCTGTACTAGTTTTATCTGTCGGACGTGTGTAATAATTTCAAGCTCACTTTGCTTATACTGCACACTCGGTAGGTTAGGGAGACAGTATGATGTAGTGTGAATCCTGGACCACATTGTGTGTGTATGCACTCAGTCGCTCAGTCATGTCTGACCCTTTGTGACCCCATGGACTGTAGCCTGCCAGGCTCCTTTGGGTCCAGGAAAATTTCCAGGCAAGAATACTGGAGCAGATTGCCACTTCCTTCCCCAGGGGATCTTCCTGACCCAGGGATTGAACCTGTGTCTCCTGTGGCTCCTGCACTGGGAGGCAGATTCTTTATCACTATGCCTCCTGGGAAGACCCATGAGAAGACCCCTGGACCAGATTGCCCATATCTAAATGCTTGCCTTCCCTTTCACCTGCTGTGCATGCCCTTGTAAACACAGCTTCTTAAATGTCTATAAGCTTAGTTTCTATAAGCTTCATTTCTCTGTCTGTAAAATGTAATGGTACCTACTTTAAAGGATTGTTTTTAAGTTTAATAGTGATATGCAGGGAGTAAATAATCCATGACAGATATCATTAGTATAAGGATATTAAGTCTATCAGTTATTTCCTTCTCCTCGCCAATGTTCTCTGGGTACAAAACACTAAGTCCCTCCCAATACTCTTATTCTTCTTCTCATCTTACACTTGTTGTCCTCTACAGGTACCACTTTCATAGGTTTGTCAAGGTGACTGTCTCCCCCTCCTTTAGTTTTTCAATCAAGTCAGTTATACTCTGGTTATACATACTTCCCTGGCCATGCATCCGTCACTCCTCCCAGTATCTAAGACCATAGTTTTGTCTTTTAAATCTTGTTTCTCATCATCATCTCTTTATTGGGATGTTCAACTCCCACATCTGCCTTTTTCTTCCAAGCCTTTGCTGTCAGTAGAGAAATTATGTCTATCATCTATGCTATATTGGCTTTTGATTCCTAGTCCAAGGCCTCTTAGTTTCTTTTCAGTTAATGTTGTTCTTGCAGCATTTTAAACCTGAGATGTGCTGGGAGGAGATTTCCAGGAGCAAGTGAACAGGAATCTTCAAGTGGCAGAGGAATCATGAGAGCAGACATGAGAGCGTAAGATAATAACTTTCAAGAGCTCGGTGATCTGTCTTGGGTATTTGACTTGGACAGAATGCTTATTTCATATAGGTTAAGCAGGGCATCTCAAGACTGTCAGAAAATCAATCTGTCTTTGTTATGCCAAAGAAATCTGTTATCTAGTCAAAACAACTAATCAAATAATTTCCACATTAATTTTTCATTTTATGCTTGTATTTGCACATCCAGCCCAAAACTCTCCAAGGAATAAATTATTATTTCAGTATGTGAAGGTTTAGTTTCTTTTGGCTACTCCAAACCATCCAAATTATAAAAGTTAAACTATCTATCATGCTTCATAAACGTACTTCCAAGAGCCAGAGAAGAGGCATCAGGAGTGGGGAATTTCTTATGTGTCCATGCATGTACAGAGTTCAAGCTCTAGGAATAAATGTGTCAAGAATGTGTAACTGCTGCCGAGTAATTATGCAACTTACATTTCTGCCAATAAAATTTGAGCCTGAGTTATGTAAGATTGAATTATAAATCCAACCTTTGCACCAATTATCACTGAGATGTGGAAAGAAGGAACATTATAAAGGGTAGAGGGGAAGAAAAATGAACGACAAGTAATAGTCTTTAGGTAAATCTGGGAGTGCACAATAAATGTTAGTGTTGGTTACTCTAGCTTGTACAGCTGCCACTATCATTTTTAATTCCTGCAACATGTCTTCTTTGTGACATGTTAATAGCACACTTGTCTCAAGGGTGCAAGCACAGAATAGGAGTGTAAATTTTTAAAAATGTCAATAAAAAACACCTATATTCTCCTGTTCAACAATGTAAACATTAAAAGTAACTAAAACTGACTTCCATGCCTAATCCCAGTTGGCTCCCAGAGGTACCCCCATAAACTGAGGTATAATCCTTCTAGTGCATTCACATACAAAGACATACATATATGTTATATAATACATATAATTATATAATATACATATTATATTATAAGATTGATTACTGTGTGTGTATGAGAGGATGTTTTATATATCTGGTATCATACCATACATGTCATTATGAAACTCACTTCTTTCACACAACAGTATATAATGAAGATCTTTGACTTCACTACATACAGATATCTCATTCTACTTAACTACTAAACTCTATCTGCATACAAATAAGATGTTTCTAGTTTATGTGATTACAAACAATTCTGCCATGAATAGCTTATATGTGTGAGAGTAGAGGTTTCTTTAAATGGAGAAATAAAATTGTTAGATCCTAGGGCATATGCATTTTTAATTAAATGTGTATTGTCACATTCATATCAGGAATGCAAGAGGATACCATTTCACTATATCCTAGCCAACAATGATATTTTACATCTTGTCGATCTGAAATGGTGTTTCTTAATTGATGTGAAATGTTTTCTCATTATTGATGTGGTGAAAATATGCTTCATTGTTGTTCCAGTTTGCACTTCTTTGACTGTAAGATTTGACATCTTTGTATATGTTTATTGTTACTTGTATTTCCTCCTCTTTGAATTCACTTTTCATATCCTTTGCACACTTTTCTTTTTTTTTCAATTCTGGTTTCCTCACTTTCTAACACCATACACAAAAATAAACTCAAAATGGATTAAAGATCTAAATGTAAGACCAGAAACTATAAAACTCCTAGAGGAGAACATAGGCAAAACACTCTCCAACATACATCACAGCAGGATCCTCTATGACCCACCTCCAAGAATATTGGAAATAAAAGCAAAAATAAACAAATGGGACCTAATTAAACTTAAAAGCTTCTACACAACAAAGGAAACTATAAGCAAGGTGAAAAGACAGCCTTCAGAATGGGAGAAAATAATAGCAAATGAAGAAACTGACAAACAACTAATCTCAAAAATATACAAGCAACTCCTACACCTCAATTCCAGAAAAATAAATGACCCAATCAAAAAATGGGCCAAAGAACTAAATAGACATTTCTCCAAAGAAGACATACAGATGGCTAACAAACACATGAAAAGATGCTCAACATAACTCATTATCAGAGAAATGCAAATCAAAACCACTATAAGGTACCATTTCACGCCAGTCAGAATGGCTGCGATCCATAAGTCTACAAGCAATAAATGCTGGAGAGGGTGTGGAGAAAAGGGAACTCTCTTCCACTGTTGGTGGGAATGCAAACTAGTACAGCCACTATGGAGAACAGTGTGGAGATTCCTTAAAAAACTGGAAATAGAACTGCACACTTTGCTATTGGATGGTTTATTGATCTTTTCTTCTTATTGACATAGGAGTGCTTTAAATATCTTGGATTTTGATCAAGGCAACTTTAGGGACACCATTCACACGGTGGTCTACATGAAAGTCTCCCCCTGGTGGTGCGCAGTGTACAATGTACATAGTCACACTTGGCAGTTCATCTTTGGTTTGTGATGAATTGTGTAAGCATTTTATCCTTAATCTGTCTCCTGTCTTTTAACATTGCTTGTGTTATTTTTTTCATAGTAGAATAATCATACCTAATCAGTCTTTTCCTTCATGTTGTTCGCCTTCTCTGTTTTGTTTAAAATGGTCTTTCCTACCAAAGGTAATGAGACATTTTCCTGAATTTCCTCTGATTGTTTTCATAATTATTTTTTAATGCTTGTATCTTTAATGTTTCTTAAAATTATTAAATTTTGTAAATGATGTGAAATAGGAATCTAAACATTATTTTTCCTATTAATCATAACCAATAGTCCCAACAAATTATTGGATAGTTATCCTATCCCCTTATCTAAAATACTACCTTTATTATATACTCTTTTTTTCCTATACTCCTGACTGCATTTGGGGGTTCTACACTATGGTCTTATGATTAAAATAATATTTGGAGAAAGTACTCATTTAGCTACACTAGGGTGATCGCTATCTACTAATAACTGAGAGGTTGAGATTAAAATAAGAATCCATTCAATATTGGCTTTAATTCATAGTATACAACTTTATGTTAAACTTTGTGTTATAAATTATGTGAAATTCTCACTTCTGAGAGGAGGCTCAGTCTATCATATTAATCTGTCTGTCATCTTTATAGAGTCCCTACATTGAAGACCCTGTCTAGTTGCTCTTATAAACATATAATTAGAACTGGTGGATGTTACACAATGTCTCTGGTGCCCAGATTCTGGTGCCCAGCTAAGCAGCCAAACTTTTTCTTCCCGAATACTGTGCTTGACTTGAAAATGCTTAACCTGATTTAACCATGTACATAGTAAATTAATAAAAATTAATAACTATATCTTTTAACTTTAAATGAATAGATCACTTCCAACAAAAGTATAAAGCATTTGAGCTTTTCTGTAGGGCCATGGGGAACTTAAGTGTAAGATTCATCTGATAGCCCAGTTTGACAGATAGTCAGCACTAAATACACATTTGCAAGGTGAAAGAAGCTAATACCAGGCTTAACTTTAAAGAAAAAAAAACCTTTTTTTTAATGGGAGTATAGTTGCTTTACAATGTTGTGCAAGCTTAACTTTTTAAAAAAGCATTATTATTATTTCTTTTTTCTAGGCATTTGACTGATTTGCTTCATTCAGAGTTGCTGTTTTGCTCTTATTGCTTTACAACATATGATATTAGAAAAGTTCAGTCTCTCAGTCATGTCCAACTCTTTGCAACCCCATGGACTGCAGCACACCAGGCTTCCCTGTCCTTCACCGTCTCCTGGAGCCTGCTTAAACTGATGTCCATCAAGTCAGTGATGCCATCCAACAATCTCATCATCTGTCATCTTCTTCTCCTCCTGCCTTCAATCTTTCCCAGCATCAGGGTCTTTTCTAATGAGTTGGCTGTTTGCATCAGGGGCCAAAGTATTGGACTTGGCATTAATCTGTCTTTATTAGCCAGAAAACTTTAAGTCAATTTATCCTTTTCTTTGAGATCTATTTAAATCCAAGATTTAGTTATTTGTTTATTGGTTAAAAGAAAAAACAACCTGAGGTATAAATCTCATTGTCCATATTTGCTTTCCATGTAGACCAACTGAATGAAAACTAACTTTCCTCTTCCTTCTCTCCAGATATGCTGGTGTTTTTGAGTGATGCTAGCTTATTCTGACTGTTCTTTGCAACTCTGTTCTTTCTTAAAGCATGTGTGAGATAATGCAAAAGTCAAAGTCAAAGCCTAGATTCACAGATTCTTAGAACTGGAAATGCCTTGAGATATTCTAGTCTAACCATCTCATTTTAGAACTGGAATGAATGCCCTGTTGACACAATTTGATTATATATATATATATGTATATATATATAATAATTTTAGTTATATATAGTTAAACTTTATATGAACCAATCATTTGGGATAAGAGTCTAAATATATTTACAAACACATGAAGTTAACTCTTCTTTCTTTAAAATATCCATAGCACCTATTGAATGTACATGAATGTGCAATTATAAGAATGTGAGGATGGAGAAGTTACTGATTTTCACCCATTAGCCTGACAGGAATGGTTAAAATGTGAAACAGTTTCCAGCAACGTGTGGATTTCTGGCTGGCTGCTTTTTTATTTCAAAGTCTGTTTTATTTTCTGAAACAGTTCCTTATCACATTTATTTATTATTTCTCAAAGGGGTGCTGGGAAATATTCTGCCTTTATTGCTATTCTCATGTTCACACGTGAGAAAATCAAGTTCACACAGAGCTTAGCATTCTCTTCCTGGAAATATGTACTTAAAATAACCCACAAAACACTCAGCTATCTGTCACTCAGCTCAGCACCCTTTTCTAGTCCTTTCTCTTCCAGCCTGAGGGCTTTCACACAGATGAAGCTGATATTGCATGGAAATTCCCCAAATCAAGGCTTGTTTAAAAATCCCCAAGAGACACTGGACTAGGCATATCCCCATGTGGCTGAAAATGCATGCACACAAAATGATACCAATAAACTTGGGAAGAAGACATGTAACACCAAAACTGCACAATTAATTGAAGAGAATGGTTGTCTTCAGCAGGGAGAGGTGAAATAAGAGAATGTTGTGAAAACAACATTAAGTTTTATTTTTGCTTCTCCCCACCCCCATTCCTCATCCCAACCCAGTTTTCCAAAAGTATCTTATTCCAATATTTAAGAAAAACTTTAGTGTTTTTCTCTGCACACAGTGGAATTTCACCAATTTCTTCAGAATGACAAGTATCAGAAAAAGTTCTGCGGCTGCTAAAATCACTGTCCCACAATCTATCAAGAGTCAAGATCTCACAAGAAGAAAATTTGCAGTATATTAACTTAAAGTTAAAAACACACACACACAACTGACAGCCAGGAGACCACTTGGGTTTTAATCTTTGTTCTGTGCTGATAATGATAACCACTCAAAGCTAAGTACTTTTTTAACAGTTTATAAAACATGTTCACATTTATTAATCTATTTGATCTTCATAGCAACTCTTCAAGGGAGCTGTTATATAAATGAAAGAACTAAAGCTCAGACTGTTTAAATGACTTTTAAAAAATCATTTTAGAATATTTATTTTTACTTATTTATTTGGCTGCACCAGGCCTTAGTTGAGTTAAGGCATACAGAATCTTTGGTCTGTGTTGTGGCAGGCTGGAACTTGCAGCATGTGGAATCTAATTCCCTGACCAGTGATTGAACCCAGGACCCCTGCAATGGGACTACAGAGTCTTAGCTACTGGACACCAGGGAAACCCCTTAATGACATTAAGATTGCTTAATTTGTGATCTATACTGTTTCTGTGTTCTGAGGGCAGGTTCCTAACCTTCCTTTGCTTCGCATTAGTAAATATAACATTTGCCGATTGACTTTACAGGAATGTATAGGAGAAAAGTGATGATACTATGAATTAAATGGTTATTTGGGATAAAAGTGCTAAATAGGTTAATTAATATATAATAATAAATAATAAGTTGAGTATTATCTAAATTAAATAATGTATTAAGTAAATTGAATACTATAACATTGTATTAAATTAATATATACATTATGTATAAATAAATTAATATATTATTTATGTGTAAATAAGTTTACACAATATATGTGTATATATAGGTAGATATAGATAGTTACCATTATTTGTATGTTAGTATTATTATATGGCTTATTATTACTTTTGAAATATTTGCAACCAAGTCTTTGCAGTTTATAAACTATCTCAAAGGGATGGTATTTAGCAGGGACCTAGGAACACTCAAATTAGATCCACACAATCAAGCAGCCTTCTCTTTGAGTTTCTCAAGAGAAATAATGTACAGAATCCAGTGTTGGGTGAAGTATCTTTTCATCTATTAGCTGGAGATCTGGCCCCAAATCCAGGATAACTGCCAAGTGAGATTGGCTGGATTAAATTGAATCTACGATTGAATCTTGGATTTTATCCCTCCATTGAAGAAGCCCATTAGCTAGAAAAATGAAGAGGAAGTATGTGAAGAGGGAGTGGAGGAGATGAATGGCCCACTGCTCTCCTGAGGGTAGGCCCAGCTCTCCTTAATACTGTGATCTGGAAAAGGTAGAGCATCTCACCCTAAGGAGATCTACTCTAAGGCTCCTAATGCCTAGAAAACTAGCCCAATCGGTGTCCTTGAATTTGACCAGTCCCTAGCAATGATTTTCTTCTATGGAAGGCAAGAGTGTTAAGAGTGCTGGCTTGAAAGAGTTGCTGAAAGTTCTCCTAGCTAACTGTTTCCAAAATAAGAAGAATCCCCAAACTTGGGAATGATATTCAGTTCAGTTCCGTCGCTCAGTCGTGTCCAACTCTTTGCAACCCCATGGACTGCAGCCCGCCAGGCTTCCCTGTCCATCACCAACTCCCAGAGCTATCCCAAACTCATGTCCATCGAATCAGTGGTGCCATCCAACCATCTCATCCTCTGTCATCCCCTTCTCCTCCTGCCTTCAATCTTTCTCTGCCTCAGGGTCTTTTCCAATGAGTCAGTTATTTGCATCAGGTGGTCAAAGTATTGGAGCTTCAGCTTCAGCATCAGTCCTTCCAGTGAATATTCAGGGTTGATTTCCTTTAGGCTTGACTGGTTTGATACCTTGCAGTCCAAGGGACTCTCAAGAGTCTTCTCCAACACCACAGTTCAAAAGCATCAATTCTTTGGTTCTCAACTTTGTTTATAGTCCAACTCTTATATCCATACATGACTTCTGGAAAAACCATAGCTTTGACTAGACAGACCTTTGTTGGCAAAGTAATGTCTCTGCTTTTTAATAAGCTGTCTAGGTTGGTCATAACTTTCCTTCCAAGGAGTAAATGTCTTTTAATTTCATGGCTGCAGTCACCATCTGCAATGATTTTGGAGCCCAGATAAATAAAGTTTGCCACTGTTCCCCATCTATTTGCCATGAAGTGACGGGACTGGATGCCATAATCTTAGTTTTCTGAATGTTGATCTTTAAGCCAACTTTTTCACTCTCCTCTTTCACTGTCATCAAGAGGCTCTTTAGTTCTTCACTTTCTGCCATAAGGGTGGCATCATCTGCATATCTGAGGTTATTGATGTTTCTCCCAGCAATCTTGATTCCAGCTTGTGATTCATCCAGCCCAGCTTCTCTAAAATTCATTCATTCATTCCATAACATTTTGTGTTAGGTATTACATTATGTTTTGGGATACAGGGATGAGTATTTGCTTGTGACTGTGTGTGCATATAGAGAAAGAGATATGGACAGATTATGAATAATTGACTTAAATGAAAACTTCCCGGAAATTGTCCACTCAACAGAGAACAGATATAGAGGTAGTCCTTCTCTGGAGATAATTTCTTGGAATATAGATTCCTGTAGATTATGTGAAGATGGTCAATTACAAATAATATATAAATTTGAGATATGTAAGTTGAAAGAATTCGATGTAAATAGTAGGATAGGCAAAGAGAAGTCTGGTGTTTTAGAGCTTTGGACAGAAGAAAATGCCAGTATTCTCCCAGTACTGTTTTAGGAGAAGTTCTCTCAGCAATGGAGTCCTATTCTTCCAACAGAAATGTTCCTTAAAGACTGGCATTTTAGTCAGTCACCACTGAAGAAGTGAAATCATCCCTCCAAACTGGCCAGCCTCTTGGGCTTTGGGTCAGAACTTTCCCTAATACCTCCCTCGGCATCCTAAGGTGCCTGTTGGAAAGGAGACTTAATTCAAATGGCCACCTCAATTTTCTGTCTCAGGATATATTTTAACTTTTAGATAATAAGTTAGCACTCTAGTTTCTAAGGCAACACTAGTCATACCCACTTGTCTGTTATTTTTATCATGGCTCTAACTTTCCTGCCTTCCAGAAGAGCCATGAGAACCCAATATCCCCAAAAGCCTATACATGGATAGTTCTGTTTGAGGTATGCCTCGTATCCATATGTGTGTGGGAGTTCACCTCCCCCAGCCACCTGCTCCTCTTAATTAGGATCGCAACAGCAAGACTCCAGGGTTCCTGGCCTAGACCCAGTCACACTCACCAGTCCCCAAGCACTGACTTGAACTCTCAGTTTTGGTCCTAGATTTGCATACAGTTGAATATAAATAGTTTTTGTCAAGATCTTACTATTTCATTTGCTTGTATTTCCCAATTCTGGTCCCCCAAAGCAGTGTTGGGGGGACCTAAGTAAGCATAATATATGGCCCCAAATTTTAAGTATGATCCCTGTTTCTATTTCTTTTTTTTTTTTTACTTATTTTCTTTCTTTCTTTTTTATTTCTTATTTCTACTTATTCTTAATTCTCCCTGTGTCTTTGTTGCTGGGAGAGGGGCTGCGCTCTAGCTGTGGTGTGAGGGCTTCTCCTTGCGGTGACTTCTCTTGTTGCAGAGCACAGGCTCTAAGGCAGGCAGGTCTCAGTGGTTGTGGTGCACGGGCTATATTGCCACGCGGCATGTGGGATCTTCCCAGACCAGGGGCTGAACCTGTGTCCCTCGCACTGGCTGGTTCACCAGGGAAGTCCCTGGCCCCTGTTTTTAAAAGCTCTGTGCCTTGTTTACCACTGCATCACTAGGACCTGATAGTGTTAACAATGCATAGCAGACAATCAAGAAATATTTTTGCATTATCAATTCAGTTCAGTTCAGTCGCTCAGTCATGTCTGACACTTTGCGACCCCATGGACTGCAACATGTCAGGCTTCCCTGTCCATCACCAACTCCCGAACTTTACTCAAATTCATGTCCATCGAGTCAGTAATGCCATCCAACCATCTCATACTCTCTCATCCCTTTCTCCTCCTGCCTTCAACCTTTCCCAGTATCAGGGGATTTTCCAATGAGTCAGTTCTGCACACCAGGTGGCCAAAGTATTGGCGTTTCAGCTTCAGCATCATCCTTCCAATGAATATTCAGGACTGATCTTCAGAATGGACTGGTTTGATCTCCTTGCAGTCCAAGGGACTCTCAAAAGTCCTCTCCAACACCACAGTTCAAAAACATCAGTTCTTTAATGCTCGGCTTTCTTTATAGCTTTCATTATCAATTAATTAACCATTAATGAAATAACTGGTTAAGCCATCGTTAGTTAATTAATCTAGGATGTAAAAATCCAAATGAAATAATCAAGTCAGTAATGGATAAATAGAAAATGAATCAGTTTGACATCAGGTTTGTAATTCATTTAAGGAGGGCTGTTAACTGAAGGCTGAGATTTTAGTGATGGTTTTCGGGTGGATCTGGGGCTCAGGAAGTATGAAGGAGGAGGAGCCAGGTGACTGAAGTCCCTGAGGCAGAAGGTGCGTCATCAGAATGGGAGGGCGAGTGATTTGTGTCAGAATCATCAGAGGAGCAAGAAAGAGGGTGATTATGAAAATCACTGTAAAATGCCAAGTCAAGTTTTGACTTTATTGTTTTGTTGGTAAGATGATAGTGAAGATTTCTGAGCAAGGAAATTCATGATAAAACCTAAAGTTCAGGGCTAAATATGTATTTTTATTTAAAAATACATTTATTTAAAAGGCAAGCCCCTTTATGGGAAGGGGCCATACAGGGCCTTATATAGGACCAAGAAAAGTTTTAGTATGGGGAAAGTACTTCATAAATGTTTGTCCTATGAATAAATAAATGAGCGTTTAGTTCACAAAGCAACTTCATAACCATTTATCTCATTTAATTCTTACATCTGCCCTGTGAAACAGATATTATTATTCTCTGAGAGAGCTCAGACCTGGGCATAGGGGGGATGTCCAAATTGTGGGAAAAGAAAGAACAAAGGGGAAAATCAGAGAGGCCAGAGAGGTAAGACAACAGTCAGGACACCAGTGGCAGGAGCCCCCAAAGACAGAGCCAAGAGAGTCTGGGGGCTGGGGGAGGACTGCACAGGGGTCAGCTCTTCAGGGGCCACAGACAGGACTGCTCAGAAGCGGGGGAAGAGGGGACAGAAGGTAAAATGTCCAGGGCCAAGAAGAAAGGAGGTCACGGAAGAAGAAGTGGGGGTTGGGGCGGGGGGAGACTGCATCATAAATGCATCGTTTGGAGAAATTTGACATTGAAAGAGAGGAGTGAAGCTCAAAGAAACAAGACGCAAGGTGATTTTCCCCCAAGCCTCGAACATGTTTTGGACAGAGGGCAATGACCAGTGCAGAAAGAGGCATGCATGAGGGCGCATGAGGTGAGGTGATGCTGGACAGCAAAGACATCTCAGGTCTCACACGCGCTCTCTCACTGGTATCATGTGATCAACCCCAGCATAGCTTGATCAGTGGTTAGATGTATCTAAGTACATAGCTAGATTGCTTGTTCCAGACAGCCATCCTTCCCCATGTATTTCCAGACTCCACTATCTTTGAAAATATGTTTTCTCTTTTGTTGAATCTTAAAAATAGTCTCCCCCCCAAGAGAAATCACTGCCTCTTAGATGACATTCTGCCAGGCCAAAGCTACAAAACCTCACCCAAAATAGATCAAATATTTTAAATATTTTCTTATTTGCACCCTTCACAAGTATGCCTGCCATGCAAAGCCAATTATGAGACTGACTTTTTTTTCCCCCTGAAATGACAGAAGATATATTTTCTGGTAAAAAAGTGGACACTAGGTCTCACCACATGGTGTTGGTTGGATTTCAGTCAGCCTTCCCTAAGCCTGGGACAGGGAGAGGGAACACCTACAGCTGGGTTAACACGGGCAGAGTAAGGAGGTCTCTGTTAGCATTTGCCATCTGGGAGTCCAGCTCGTGCACGTGTCTGAGCTTCCCCATTAGAACAGTGATTCTCTAAAGGCAGGTGCAGTGTTTTTACAAGATTACAAAAGGCACATAGCCTAACACTAAGCCTTTCAGGTAATAGATGTTCAGAGGTTGGTTAAATGAATGAATGAATAAACAAAACTATCTGAGAAGAATCCAGTTTGCAGCTCTGAGTGACAAGAGGAATTTCTTGTGAATGAAACCTTTTTGCTTTCTCTGAGGGGGAAAGCAAATCCAACAGAAAGAGTGAGGGAAGAGTGGAAACCATAGAGCCATAAGAAATAGGGAGACAGAGATTTCTTGTTGGACACTGAGGGAATTGTTTAGTCCTGTTGGAGGGAAGTGGAGAACAATAACTTGTCTCAGATGGTCCTTCTTCCCTCCACACTGGATCTTCTCACTGGATCTCACTCCCTTTCTATTTTGTCAAGTCCTCACCCTTATCCCATGCAACCATGTCCTTCTTCTTCTACCTGGTGCCTTGGGAGACCAGCCCCTCCTTCTTTCTTCTTTGCCCCATAAGTGCAGGCTCTCCCTTCAACCATACCTTATTCATAAAACATAGGCTACGGCTTAAGGTGTTAGCCCTTAAGGGTAACTACTGTTTCCATGGTGTCAGAGCTTTACTACAAATGTGTGACTAAGTTGAGGACTTCCCATTCAGGGCAGATCCCCTCTCCTGCTAGTCAGGCTAGCCCTGAGTGAGGAACACCACTGGTCTGAGGACAAAGAAGGGCAACAGTTTTCCCAGTGTCCTATAGGTGACCACATACTAGTGCCCTGGAGAGAGAGTTCTCATCTGTATAGCAGTTTCTTTAAAAAAAAAAAAAAAAAAGTTTAAGGATAGAATAAAACCTGTGCACATGCTCTGCAGAATTAACAAATGTCATAATTTTGTCATCATTGCCTGAGATCTCCTTTTATACACTGCAGAAAAATTTGAAGTTCCTTGATTTCGTGGCCAGTACCACTCTCTCTCCCTCTCACGGGAAACCACTATGTTGAATTTTGGGGCTTCCCAGGTGGTCTGGTGGTAAAGAGTCTGCCTACCAATGCAGGAGACATAAGAGATGTAGGTTCAGTCCCTTGCTTGGAAAAATCCCATGGAGATCCCTTTGGCATTCTTGCCTGGAGAATCCCATAGACAGAGGAGCCTGGCAGGCTACAGTCCATGGAGTCACACAGGATCGATCACAACTGAAGTGACTTGGCAGTAGCATGTTGAACTTGGTGTGGTTCTACCATCACAGGTATTTATATAATTCGTAGGAGTAGGATCAATCATCCATCCCTTTTGGCTGCTATATAGTATTCCATCCCATACTTTAGTTTATATAGCCTCTCCCTCACTGATGGCTGTTGGAAATTTTGCAATGATAATGCAATTACAGATGATATTCCAAAGAGCTGCCTTTTACATGTCTCCTTGCTGAAGAATGTGGGAGTTTCCCAAGAAGATATACCTAAAAATGGAATTGCTAGATAAGAAATGCATGTATGGAACTCACTGGATGTTGCCAAATCATTGCAAAGTGAATGTTCCAATTTACTTTCTTACACAAAATACATACACATTACCAGCAATATTCAGTTTTTCAAAATCAGATGTCTTTTTCTTTACCAATTTGCTGGTTATGAACTGGTATCAATGTTTGATCATGCACTGTCTGGTTACGAATGAGTTTGAGCATCATTTCATGGGTTTTTGCCTTTGAATTTTTTTGTGTGGATTGTAATATCCTATTCCCATTTTCCACTGGGTTTTTCTCTCTGTGTGTGTCTTTGTGTCTTTCTCTCTCTCCCTCCCACACCTACCACAATTGATTTTCAGGCATTTTTTGATATTCTAGATTCTAATCTTTTGTTTTATACCTTGCACATCTTCTCTTGGCTTGTCTTTTTTTTTTTTATATGACGCTTTTGTTGCACAGAAGTTTTTACATCTTGAAATCTTGAAGTAACTAAATTTTCTTTAGTTTAAATTTCTTTAGCTTAATTTTTACTTTATAGAAATAAATATTACTTAGCCTTTTCTGGGTTAAAAAGTGTTTCAAAATCTCAGTGGCTTATGACAAACATTTATTTCTTACTCCTTGGCCAGTAGCAGCTCTGCTGGCCCTGGCTGTGTTCACTGGCCCAGCAGAGCTCTTTGTGTGTCCTCTTCGGAAACTCAAGCTGAAGAGCAGCCATGATCCGGGCTGTATTGGATTCCTGCTTTGCTATAACAAGTTACCACAAACTGGGGGGCTTAAAATGACAGAAATTTATTCTTCCACCATTGTGGAGGTGAGGAGTCCAAAATCAAGGTGTTGACAGGATTGTTGGCTTTTTCTGAAGACTCTGAGAGAGAATCTGTTCCATGCCTCTCTCCTAGCTCCTAGTGGTTGCTGGCCATCCTTAGCATTACAAACATTTATTTACTTCTTAGGCTGCGTCAGGTCTTATTTGAAGCACCCGGGTACTTCACTGGAACATGCGGGATCTTTCACTGTGGTGCAAGGGCCTGTCTCTAATTGTGGTGCTCAGGCTCCAGAGTCCATGGACTCAGTAGTTGAAATGTATGGGCTTAGTTGCCCCACAGACTTAGTTCCCCCATGGCATGTGGGGAAACTTAGTTTCAGACCAGGGATCAAACCCGTGTCTCCTGCATTTGATGGTGGATTCTTAACCACTGGACCATCCTTTTCTTATAACGACACTTAGCATTGGATATAGGGCCTACCTAGATAATCCATCCAGGCTACAGTCCAGGGGGTCAAAAAGAGTCTGACACAACTTAGCAACTAAGCACAACACAGATAATCCTGTATGATTTCATCTTGAAAGTCTTAATTATTAATACATCTGCAAAGACCCCATTTTCAAACAACATCACATTGACAGGTTCTGGATGAATATATCTTTGCAGGGGATGGGGAGACTCCATTCAATTCCACGGCGCCTGTTGTCAGAGCTAAGGGCAGACACTCAAGAGTAAAAGCAAAATGTGATGCCTCTTAAAGCCTCCACTTGGGATGGGCACATCGTCACTTTCAGCCACATCCCATGATTCACAGCAAAACCCAGGTCAAGACCTCCTAGGAGGAGCACTGTGGCGATACAAGGCAGAGGATATAAGCGTTTAATCCCAGTCACAGAGGAAGTGAATATTTGGCTGTAAGAATCCAATCTATTACAAACCACATTATTTTTGAAGTCAAATAATACATGCAGCTTTCAATAAAAGGCAGTCATCATCTACCTCACCCATTCCTGTAACTGATCCTCCCCCCAGGCAATGGCTCTCAATGATTCCTTCTCAGCCTCCTTTTCTGGGCTCTAAATGGGGTGTCAGTTCCCACACCTCTTCTCTTCACTGCCTACATCATTTTTTTTTTCCAGGTAACTTATTCTTGGTTTAAAAATACTATCTATCAGTGGACAACTCTCAAAGGTGCATCTCCAGCCTCATCCTCCCCCCGTAACACCAGATTTGTTCATCCCAGGACCTATCTGTGCTTCTACTTGGATACCTCTTATCATCTTAATATGCTTAACATATGTCTCGTGTGATTCCCACCCCTCCTTGAAATCTATACCTCCCTCAGGGGTCCCTGTTTCATGAAATAACACTCCCACTCAGTTATCCGGACCATGAAAGGAGATATCCTTGATTCCTCTTTTTCTCACATCCCTCATTCAAACCATCCAGATGTGTCCAAAATTCAGTGCTTTCTCAGTCCCCTGAGCACAACAGCCCTAGTCCCAGGAGCACCTCATGCCTAGGAGGAGGCAACAGCTCCCTCCAGCTTCTTCCCTCGCATTCGTGCCGCCTATTCTGCACAAGTGCGTGTGCACTCTGCCAGAGTGACCCTTTTCTCTCTGCTCAACATTTTCCAGTGCCTTTGCCTCTGCCTTGGAACAAAACCCAAAGTCCTTGCCGTGGCCATAAGGTTCTGGATGATCCGAGCCATTGGAGGTCACTTCTCCCAGTTACTCTGAAATCTCTGTTATTCTTCAGTATGTACCCGCTCTGCTTGCAGCCAGGAATGCCCTTCCTTCATGTAGTTTCACTGCTTACTCCTTCATTATTTTTTTAATCCACTTCTCTATTGAAGAACTTTTCCAAAGAGGACTTTCTGATTTCCTCTCTTCCTCTGCACTTTCTTATTTTTTCTGTACAGCACCTTCCCCTGCCTCATATTATATATTTATGTATTAGCTAATGTGTTTATCTGTCTCCCTTCATCGAAATGTATTTGTTCACAGTGAATGCCTGGAACAGGCCCTGGCATGTGGGTGAGACTCAATAAACATTTGTTCTGTGAATGAATGAACTATTGTAGGGGGAGTTGGTAATTGCTTTCATATTCCTAACAATATACTAATTCTACTATCTATTAAAAGTTCAAGAGTAGGCATTTATTACTAATTTCCTGCTAAACAAAATGCAGATTTAGCTCTCTTATCTAGCATCATCCTACTAACATGTTCTTGCTCATTCTCCTCTGAATCTAATTACATCATCACTGTTTTGGTGAACTCAACATGTAATGTTTACACAATTACAGCTGTAAATTTTTCTCACAGTTGACCTGTGTAGTGTACAATAGCCACTTTTCCTTTCTCATACAAATATTTAATTTTTCCTGAAATTATAATGACCTCAATCATATAGTTACTTGTTTTCTACATACCTATCATAAATACTTTTCCCAAGAACATATCAGTAATCTATCTACTTGCCTTTTTCTTAAAATATCTTTCCTGGAGTCCTCTGCTCCAGTCTCTACCGATTGGTTTCTGGACCAGCTGTTGTCCTGGAATTTTCTTTCACCATCATCATGGGACCACTTTTTACCTCTGTCGTGGGTTTGCAGCCCCTGTTTTCTGATCCTTGTCTTTGAAGCTTCTTGGTTTCTAGTTTTAGCTCCTATTTTTTTCTCCCTTTAAAATATATAACTTCAAGAACTTGATGACTTCAGAATACAATGTTTTCATTCATTTTACTGGATGACCAGTGGGCCCTCTGAATCAGGAAACTTCTGCCCTTTAGTTTGAGGAAATTTTAATTTATTATTTCTTTTGTAATTTCCTTCCCACAATTTTCTGGAGTACTCAGATGTTGGCTATTTGGTTGATTCTCTAATGTTCTTTTCTTTTCTTTATCCCATCTTGTCTTTTTCTTCTACTTTTCTGGAAAATTTTTCTAAACTTTATCCTCCACTTCTTGAATTGAACTTTTATGAATTTCTGTCATAGTATTTTTCATTTGCAATAGTTCTTTCCTGTTCCCTGCAAATACCTTTTTACAGAGTATTTCTCTTGTTTCGTGGCTACAATATCTTATCTTTCTGAGAATGGTAATTATTGTTTTCTTGAAGTTATATGGTAATTATAGCTTTCTTGAAGTTTTCTTCCATTTCTCACCCTCCCCCTTTTTCCTCTGAGTTTCTTTTTTTTGTTGTTGTTCTAATCTTTCTTCCAGAGCTTTTCTTTAACTCAATGTTCATATTTAAGAGTGAGATGCTAAAGAGTTGATTGAAAGTTCCTTTCAATTCACAAAAGTTTGCAAAAGGGTTTTGGGTGATAAGATAAACATTTCCAGGGTCCCCCGAATTTTGTGCCTTTAGATCCTTTTTCCATGGGTCTGCCAGGTTCTCTGGAGTGGGATCCCCCAGTTTCCTTTCTGTGGAGTACAGGCTCAATGTTCCTTGAGCAGACTTTCATTTCAAAGTCTGTTTTCAGCACATGGCATCTTTTCTGTCCTCTGCTTTGCCTGACATTCTGAGGCCAGCACTTCTCTTCAGAAAATAAACTTCATGTCTGTCTGGTTGGGTGAGGAGTGGGCATCTGGGTTGGTCGGGGCAGAGGAGTATCTAGGCTTCTAACTGTTCCTTACTTGGATTTTCAGCCTAACCTGTTTTCTGCTCCATTTCTCACCTCAGAGATTCCCAAGCTTCCACATCCTGAGCTTTTCCTGGTTCTGAGGCTAGAATTGGCTTCTTTCTTGTCCATCGGCCTTCTGCTCCACAGGGCCAGAGTTCAGTTTCTCAGCTCTGGTAAGTCAATTACTAACCATCCCGTTCACTTTCCATATTTCAGAATTTGGCTCATATCGACCTGTGTTGACTCTTTTCCAGTACTCTTCGCTCTGTAGGATTTATTTATGATTTTTTATTTCTTTGTTATCATTTTGATGAGATTTGGGAAAGGAGCAGAAATAAGTGAGGGATGTGCATTTAATCTGCTGAGTTTAACCATATCCTCAATTTTTTTTTTAGTCTTTTCATTTGTAGGTTCTGCTTTTTATGATTTAAGAATTCTGCCATCCTCTATCTTAAATATATTCTCCTATAATTTTTCCTAATCGTTTTCAAGTTTTGTTTTTCATGTAGTCTATATTCTTTTGCTGTGGGTGGAAATTCTGAATCTAATTGTATTATTTTCATATAATTGATTGTGACCTTACCATGAAAAATACACCATTTTCTCCCTAATCTATAATGCCTTCACTATTATTTTAAATGTTTTCATAAATGCTTAGGACTGTTTCTAAGCTTTCTACTTTATCCTATTAATCTATTTGTCTTATTTTAACTAGAATTGTCCTATAAATATATTGGTGCTTTTCTTTAGATCTTTACTTTTCCATATTACTTTTAGGATTATTTTGTCAAATTCTATAAAGTAGATCATTTAGGGATTTTAGTTGTAATAGTAAATATATAGGTTAATATGAGAAAAATGTACATGTTTATAATTTTGAGGTTTGCCATTTTATAAAAGTGATATATTTCACCATTCAAGCAGAACTTTAATGTCCTTAAATCCAGGACATAAGCATTTTGTAATTTTCTTGCACATATTTTGTTACATTTATTTCCCAGGTAATGCACACTTTTATTGCTAATAATAACATATTTTTCCACTATATTTTAAAATTAAAGATGGCTGGTTACAGAAACTCTGAATTTTGAATACTGAAAACCTGATTGCAGTAATCTTGCTAGCCTCTTTTAGTAGTTCTAATATATTTGATGATTGTCTTTCTACGTAGATAATCATATCATAAATAGCAAATAAATAAATCATATCATAGCAAATAGCATGTTTTTCTTTCTAATTTCAATAGCTCCTATTTCTTTTTTCTATTTCTTTGTCTTGGCTAGGACTTCCAATCCATTTTTTAATTGCAGAAGAGATAATAATCATTCTTGTCTTTTCATTAATTATAATGCAAATACTTTTAAATTTCATCATTAATTGTGATGTTTGCTCTATATTTCTGGTAAATATCTCTTATGTTTACAAAGATTCTGGTGCTAGTTTTTCAAGAGCTTTCTTTTTTCCCTATAAGTGATTACTAATTTTACCAAGCATTCAGTTTCAGTTTCAGTTCAGTAGCTCAGTTATGTCCGACTCTTTGCGACTCCATGGACTGCAGCACGCCAGGCTTCCCTGTCCATCGTCAACTCCTGGAGCTTGCTCAAACTCATGTCCATTGAGTTGGTGATGCCATCCAACCATCTAATCTTCTGTCATCCCCTTCTCCTCCCACCTTCAATCTTTCCTAGATCAGGGTCTTTTCCAGTGAGTCAGTTCTTCACATCAGGTGGTCAAAATATTGTAGTTTCAGCTTCAGTATCAGTCCTTCTAATCAGTCCTACCAAGCATTATTTTTTATCTATTGAGATGAGCTTTCACTTTCCTTTTTTCTATTTTTATAGACTTTTAAACTGCTAATAGTGTATAATATATCAACAGATTTTCAGATTTTGACCATCACAGAATTGGCCCTTTTTTTATATATATATATTCTTAAATATGGTTTAATACTCTTCTCCATTTCTGTACATCACAACACCAAGATTTTGCTGTTTAGGATCTCTCTGGAGAGGCTATAGAGAATGCAAAAGCTACGGTTTTCACCCCCTCTTATTTATGTGTTTGTATTGTGTAAGTGTAATACATATCAGTATATATTGATACACACATCAATATATAATGCAATATATATCACTGAAGAGAACACATTGATTAAAGAAAAACAAAAATTTGGCATCATTTCCAAACTTAAATAGTAATAATAAAAACTGCAAAAGGAGCTGCATACTCTAAATGTATCATGTGAAACAACAAGCATATTCAAAAATGTAAATTTACATCCAATTTCTTTGATCTTGTCATATATCACATTAGACCCATTTACAATGGCAAAACCCTAAGGTACTGCTATGAAGAGAGCATGTTTGCTCGCTCTTGGGTGTTCTGCAAACAAACAGCAGAGCCCAAAGAAAAAGCCTGTTCTGGTGAAGCCTCCCGCATTGGTGAATACCAATGAACTGACTCTTCTTACTGGGTTGAGACATCAGGTTATACATTGACAGTCATTTGGACCTCAGAGTACAGTGTTGAGAACCAGAAGCTTTACATTTAAGACATACTCCCTTCATTCAAATGAAACAGGATTACTGGAACGATAGGCAGGTCTGCAACCTGGGAACAAGGAGCTGGTTCAGACCAATAAAGCTACGAGTGACTGAGTCAAGTCAGTGAAGAACAGCAGTCAAGGACTAAAGTGTTAAAAGTACCCAATTTGAAAATCAAATGCACCCCACTACCCTAGCAGTATGGGGTGATACCAATCGACTTTTAAAACCTGTGGTCCTTCAAAGTCCATTTGGTATACTTTTATCCATTGCTACCACTGGGCACGTCCTATACACGTTGTTCACTGTCACCACCTCAGGCACCCTGTCCGTGACCTTGCATGTTTGCTGGGGTCAGGTCTGATTTACAACCCAGCTGTGAAGCCTAAGCTTCAGGTTTTCAGGCCCACTTTTGGGTCCAACATGGTTAAGTCCTTGGTGCCAGAAGCTGTGTCCCCATCCCTTCCCACCCCTGCCCTTTCCACCTTCCTCCCATAATCTCTCCTGTGAGAGGTGCTTGTAAGTCCCATATTTGAATGGCCCTTTTTTTTTGCACTGTTAGATTCAATATTCTAATTTTTTCATCTAGGTTCATAAGTACATTTAGTCTAATTTTCGTTTCTTTTTCCTTCTTTTTTTTTTTTTTTTACCATTTTTATTGCCCAACTTTGATATTAACATTCTACCAATCTGATTTTATTGTTTATAAACTTGAGTTTCTGGACATACTTCATTTGAGTAAAAGAAGGTATGTGTGTGGGGGAGACAGGTTGTTTTACTGCCTTTTAAAATGTTTGAAATATCTGTTCAATTGTATAAAGTAGATATTTTAAGTTGAAAGAATGTATATTTTTCATGGAACTCAATGAATTGATTTTCATTTTGAATGAGAAAAGTATGGCTTGCTTTTACTTTTCCCAAATTGACACACTAGCTAAATAAAACTGCTCACCACTGCAGGCTTGCAAATACTCAGTTGGAAATGAAAGAATACAGTGAATCATCCAGGTGTTTCCAAATGTCTTTTTAGAGTTGTTATGGTTTGATCAGGTAGATACAGCCTATGCTAGGCAAGCTGTTCCTTATCTAGGATGATCCAAGTGGGAAATATATTCCACAGAAGTTTCCTATGTAAATCCTGTATTTTTAGTGTCATTTACAAATGACTTCTGGAAAAAGTGAATATTATTATCCCATAACAGAGATTGGCAACATATATTTCTTTTCTTTCTTTTTATTCCCTTTCCTTTTTTATTCCTGTTTACTTTTTTAAAAGTAAAAGGACAATGAAAAAAGAATTTTTCTATGTCATGGTGTATATTACATGAAATTTGTTAAATTATTCTTCCAAATACATAGTTCCTGCACAATAAGTCTATTTTCAAATACACAAAATAGGTTGAATGATTGCTCATCCACAAAACCCTGGACTCAGAATTTATCTAGGGAAACATATGTCTCTTTTCTAAAGACATAATCCAAAAATATTTAGCCATTTATCTCCTAAAAACCATGCAAAATGCATGTCCTTTCCATGTTTCCTGCTGATAATACTTTCCCCATTTGTAGCACAACTTTTCTTTCCTCTGGAAAGCTGGTACTTATTTTATTCATAGATGGTAAATTATGCCCTGATCCTGCTCAACCAAAGGGTATTACTCAAACAAGCAGGGAGAATGCTGCTTAGGATATAATCAGCAGTGGCCATGGAAAGCAGCACATTGAAACAGGCCTCACTGAGTTACAGTCATACTGCCTGGAGATCACAGGCACCAAGCCTGTCTGGACACAAGTCCTATCTTCACATAAACTTCACCAGCCGAGTTGTTTTCAGAGCTCAGGGATGCCTGCCCCACCAAGTGTTCAAGCTCAGCAGTTTACCAGACTGCAGAGTGTTATTCTATCTTTACAACCTGTCCCCAGCAGCCCAAACTGGTTGTGTTCCCAAAGTTTATTTCCAAATCATTTCATTGGGATCAGAGAGCATTTTCCCATAGGAACAATTTTTATAAACAGTGGTGTTCCACAAATGCCTGGTTGAGCCACAGCGTACTTGAAATGCAGCAGTGACTGTCCTATTCCCACAAGCCGTTATTTATTCTGCTTCCCTGGGAAAGTGCATTCTGGGTTTCAACTTGGGATGCCTGGAGCTCACCTCTCCCTCCGCCTGGCAGCCTTTGCTGTAGATTTTTTTTTTAGGCTGTGCTGCAGTAGCAGTTGGAAAGAGGGGTCAGAGTAGCCTTTCCCCTAAAAAGGTGAGTGTAGGTTGACAGAGATGCCTCGAGTAACTTAGTGCTTCGAAACTGAGGAAGGAAGGAAGTCACCGATGGGGCTCAGTCACTTTCCCAGTCTTCTGAGGGAGGCAAAATGGGCAGGGACTTTCTCCTAAGAAGAGCTCATTTCTAATTCGGATCTTCCTAAATACGAAAAAGGCTTATACAAGTTATACCTAAGATTTCTGAAGACCATGCTTCTGGGCTTGTAATTAGCCAGGGAAAATATTTTAACTCCTTCTGGTCAGTAATGGAACAGTCTCCAAACACAGAGCAATAATGAATGAGGCAGAAATGTAGCACCTAGCCCCAGCACCTGGCTCACAATCTCTTGTTACTGAATTGAGTACTGATTGACTGAATAAATTCTGTATTGAGAAGTACAAGACCACAGGATATGTATAGACACAGGCTGCTGCTGCTGCTGCTGCTGCTAAGTCACTTCAGTCGTGTCCGACTCTGTGCGACCCCAGAGACGGCATCTAGTTAATTGCAGTTCACCATCTCCTAATCCTGATGCTCTCACGGCACGCATCCTACCAAGGTAGAGCAGTTTGGAGTACTTTCAAGAAGACACCAGGATGGCAGTGTCTCTCTGTGGGCATATGCGTCCATCTGCAGCAACTCCAAAGCAGGTGCTAGGTCCCTTCTCACCCTCTCTGTTGTGCACAGTTTCCAGCAATATCTCTCTGTCGCCAAATCGGAGTAAACAGAGGGGAGAGGGAAGGAGAGAGAAAGGTGATGTGGAAAACCAAAGAGGATAAGCCAAGTCTATAGGACCCTGCCTGGATGAATTTCTGGCAGCATACTTATTCTACTAAAAAAAGACCTGCTTTTTTTTTTGATGAGTTGTTTTTATAGCACATATTTTAGAAGGCTGTGCCTCTTTCAGTTTAAAATTTAGCCTGTACGTTGGACCTGGGTCCTAGCCATTTCAGGCTTTAAAATTGCATACACAATTAAATTCCATTTTGTATATACAACTACTTTTAAAAGAAATAGGCTATCAACTCTTTCAATTAAAAAGCCTTTCCCAGCCCCCACCCCAATAAACGTATGGACTGTTAAGTTTGAGTTTCATGGACCGTGCTTTCTTTTTAAAGCTCCATTTGTGTTCTACAAGACAGCCTCTTTCTCCAAGATTAACATTTCTTATGATTGTTCCTGACAATGGATTCACTTCCAGAGGCCCTGCTAAGGATAACCAAAAAAGGGCATGTAGCAGGCTGGTTTTGGCAGCCTGCACACAGTTTCAGAGCTTTTTAGGTCTTGGTTTTTTCTGATGAGTGATTTCCTGAGCATGCCTAGGGAATGACAGGCATCTCCACAGGCAGGCTGCATCCACCTCGGCCGGGGTGTCGTCATTGGCTGCCTATTAGAAAAACTACAGGACAATGCATACCACCGATGCCGACTGTAAACATAGGGGATATGTGTTCACTTAGCATGGACTTCTGGGAGGGGCTAAGGAAGGGCGGTCTGGAGTTTTATTGAATAGAGCAGTGTGTATTAGGCTGCCTGCCTGCCTGCCCTCTTGCTGTGCTCCTGCTTAAAGAAATCAGTCCTTCCTTTCCGACTTAGTCCCCGGGAAGAAGTTTCAGCCTACGAGGTAAGGCACAGAGGGCTTTCTTTTAATCTCCTCCAGAGAGCATGGGGGCTTTCTCTGGGTTTCAGTCAGCATTCCTGGGCAAGGTAGCTGGAGATGCAAGATTATAAAAGTCAATAAACCACGCAAATGCTCGGGACTGGGCTTTGCTGCCCTGCAGATGTTCCTGGAAGACAAACAGGATGAGATTTCAAGTTTTGTTCTTAGAGTCAGGATGAGAGGAGAGATTATAGAGAAACTTATATTCAGGGACCACTGGCAACTTTGATAAGATAGCCTTTTGTTCAGGAGTGCCCTGGGGATTATACCTGATTGCCATAGGCCAGTGTCAAGAGTTGTGAGGTGCCTATTTGCTCATACCAGCCGTCTCTCCTGCATCTTTTATTATCAGAGATTTACGGAGATTTTGCTTTAAAAGCAACAATAACTTTCTAGGTGGATAAGAAGGCAAAAGTGATCATTTTTAACCAAACACATTTACATTTTATTCTGCTACCAGTGTTTAAGACTTGACTTCTAGAGCTGCAAGGAGATAAGGTCGGGGGTGGGGGGAGGAAGAGCACTGTCATTTAGCATGGGCTGGGTTAATGTAACTGATCTGCTATTTGCCCAGACAGAAGATGCCTCCCGTGATCTGTTTCCTATAAAACCTAATAATGAGAGAATGCATGTGCTAGTGGGTGTGTTTTTAAAAATCGCATTTCACATCTGACCAAACTATTTCTCAAGAAATCCTATTTTCTGTTTGAAAGCATGCCTGAGTGTCACTGGAGAATTTGAAAAAGGTGTAGGTTGCAAGTTTGTTCTGGGAAGGGAGGGAGCAGGCTTTCATTTCCAGACAGTCAGACATATTGGGGCATCTTAAACAGTAGTGCAAGGCAGCTAGTTGGTAGTAGCCTGGAACTCCTTTTAGAAAGAGATGATTGTAAAGGGTGGGGAAATTTTAGTGGCAATACATGGTCAAAAAAAAAGATGAGTGAGAACAAAGTACTTGGTATTCATGGATCTCATCTGTTAATCAGACTATGCAAATGGGCTTGTGAGCTGGAATAGTGAAATCCTTCTAATGTGTTTGGCAAAACCAGACGTGGATGTCTAGAACTTAAGTGAAGACTAGGTGGTATGGGGCAAGAAAGGCAAATCTGAGCATTTTTTTCAAAAATAAACCTGGATATTAAAGGTTTCCAGTTCCAAATGACTGACTCGATTTGATTTTATTCCATGAATAGAGGTGGGTTTGTGTTGAGATTCATTAAATAATCTTCTGTCTTCGTATTTAAAAGTTTGAGGATAATTTTCTTGAGAATGCTTCCCTCTCCTTCTAGAAGTGATATATGAGAACAGAATTCCCTGTGAGTTTCTCTTCCTGGAACAGTTCTGAGTAAGTGTGAAAGAAAGGCTGCAGGCAAAGCTACAGTTTGATTATTGTCATTCCCTCGAAGAGATCAAGTTCCAAACTATTTACACAGTGTTTTTAATGTCAATCAAAATATGGAGAGCAGTTTCTTTCTCAGCTGCTCTCTAAACCATGTAGGGAATGTAGTTTGGGAGGAAATCTATAATCTTGGGATTTGAGGATAAATTCCATTTTGAAACCAACATCTCTGAATCCCTGACAGTTCAAACTTTGCTACCACTGCTCTCTCCTACCTTCCCCGTGTGCTCCCCACCCCCATAACAACCACAAAAATACATTTTCTCAAAATAATGCTTCAAGTGTTCTACTCTACGTAGTGACGGAGCAAGGGGATTTGGGCATTATACTTTAGGTAGGACTTCAGGCCACTCTTTCTGCTACTTTTGTTGAATATTAGCTAGCACTCATCTCCCCAAATAGTAAAGCAAAGGAGCACAATGAAACCACAGCGCAAAAATTTTTGTTTGATTAAAATCATTTAATAAAAAGAAATACAACGGCAAAAATGTGGACTAAAAAGACACTAGTGAAAAGTGATCTCAGCACACAGGAGGAACATACAATAAATTGATCCATATGTAACATGCTGGGTTGTTTTCATTATTCAAAACCAGCAGAATGTACAATTTAAATAATTCAGATCAAAAGACTGCTTTAAATAAACTCACACTTCTTACATTGAAGAAAAGATTCAAACTGAAGTTTAAAGGATTTGAATGAGATGCATATAAGTATTCCCTGACAGTGAGGCCATTAGCAGTTCTAATTGGCTCTTGTGACTGGCCTGAGGCTCTGCTCTGGGGCAGATGGTATAGAGTGGTTCTGTACCTGGCCATATTTTCTGTTCTGATGAGTACAATGTACCCGTGTACATGCTCACTCAGTCATGTCCTACTCTGCGACCCCATGGACTGTAGCCCACCAGGCTCCTCTGTCCATGGGATTTCCCAGAAAAGAGTACTGGAGTGGGTTGCCATTTCCTTCTCCAATGGATCTTCCCAACCCAGGGATCGAACCCAGGTCCCCTGAGGCTCCTGCATTGGCAGGAGGGATTCTTTACCACTGAGCCCCCTGGAGAAGCCCTCAAAATGTACCTTAGTAGACCTTTTCTTAAGAACACACGTAGTTATCAACATTTGTCATTTTCATGGTAGGATGGTTACTGGTTAGTCATTCTTTAGCAAGACAAAAAAATGACCTGTACATGGGCATAAGGAGGGACTGGCAGGTTCCCCATCTGCCTGCAGCCTGTCACGTGTCTCGGAAATGTGGTAGGGTGAGGCCATGGTGGGGGACCAGAGAAAATGCTGACGGGGTGGTATGCAAATAGCATGGTAGGACTAAGGAGGAGGTTAGAAAGATGCTGCCAAGGAATTTTCAGACTTTAAAAAAGAATTTTCTGGGTAAATTCTCCCAGGGCCCAAAAATAGAAACATTTTCTCCTTACTGAAAGGCCTTCATCCATCAAGTTAATTCAAGTTTGATATTGGAGAAATGCCCAAGGATTGGAGTAGTTGGTTAATTTAAAGAGATACTTGTAGCTCTGGCTTCACTCCTGAGAGTCAGTCTGAATACTGGTTTTCCTATTTAAAAAGCCCAGAACTTTGAGGGAAGTCATCAATCTTTGACCTCATCTGTGCAATGGGCCTTCTAATGCTTCTCCTACCTCCCACAGTGGTTAAGATGTGTGAATGAGATGACGCTGTTTCCCCTTCTTCTCTACAGGCTGTACGTTCCACTGCCTTCAATTTGAGTCCTTTGGACATTATGCTCATTTTGGCTGGCATCTCCCCTTCTTATCTATTTCCCCTAATTATCTTCTCCATTCTTCCTCATATTTGAAGACTTCTGAGTGATACCTGCTAGCTCCTGGTTCTTTCTAAAACCCAGAACCCAGAGTTTAGGGAATACTGGTCCACCCCAGTGTTGACTAAACTTTGGCTTTCATAATCAGAGACCAGGACAACAAAAGTTTCAGGAATCGAATAAGATGGGTCATCAATGGTGTGAGGCCATATCCAGGAACCAGGAAATCTGAAGATCCTGTTGAATAGAAGACTAGTGACAAGGTGCTGACAACAGAGAGGCCTCGGTAAATGAGGCAGTGTCTCTGCCCTCAGCCAAAAGTGTGGAGCGAATCCCAGCATGTCAGGCCTGGGTCTGTGAGGAGGCTGAGGTAATCGAGAGTGCCTGGCTGTGGTTCCTGTTGGTATTGAGACCAGAAAGAGCCATGCATCTGGCCTCTCATCTCTGCTCACTTCAGTCTTCAGCACCCCAGCTGGGTCCCCTGTGACAGACCCTGCGTGGCATCCCTTACTTCCTACCCCAGGCCTCCGCCTCTACCGATTTCTCTAGTTCTTCCATCCCCAGGCCAAACAAGGGGGCTTTCCTGATCCAACAAAGACAATTTACAGTGGCTGCTGGGCTGTAGGGTGAGGCCCAGACAATAGCAGAAGGATCAAGCCTAGATATACTCGAGATAGGGAAAGCCTCATCACATTTTTAGGTCAAAGGAGAAGGCTGAGAGCAGATGCAGAGCAGTTTCTGTGGTAAAGAGCCACTCTTCAGCTCTCAGGCTGGCTGCTGGTGGATGAGTGTTGTGAGCAGAGGGGAAAAGGCAGGGCTCATGGGGTGGCTGTGAGGAAGAGCTGTGAGGGCTGCTCTGTCAGCTGTCCTTCCTTGTGCTGCTGTCGTTGTTTTCTCATGGAAGCCTTTGAGAAACTGATAAAAACTCTAATCCCTCAAGGTCCACTGAGAACCCTCTTTTCTGACTGACTTGTGAGAAACCCTTGAGCCAGTAGAGGTTGGGGTGGGGAGTGGGATAAAGTGTTGGTTCTCCCTGGAGACAAGAGTGAATGGGAGCAGAACGTGTGAGGAGGTGTCCTTCCCTGTTTCCCAGATTCTTTGGGAGGAAGACAGGATGGTGTAAATATACACATATATAGAAGGAGATTACCTCATATGGCCTCCATTTCAAAGAAAACATCATCTCTAGAGAAGCAGTTTTCTGTGGAGAACTGAGGGGCTGAAGAATTCAGGAAAGGCTGCTGTTAAGCTCTTAAGTGTATGCTGAGAGCTTAGTAAAAGGATTGATAAGAATGGTTGAAAGAAAATGAATATTTGGGGGAATATTTTAGGTGAATTGGGTATTCTTACTAAGCGCTCATTTTAGAACATGACCTTTCTTTTAAAAAATGTATGTGTACCACTGATGGCTAACTTGAAGATAAATTACTTTTTAATAATTTCCTGAGGCTTCTAACATGGTTTTGAAAACATGTAGATGAAAGCACAAAACTGTAAGGAAGTCATCTCACTAGGAGGGGGATATATTAAGTAGGAATAGGTAATTAGTTTCTTTTACCCTCACATGCTACATCCCCTCTTGGCTCAAGCTGGGGAACTGGGCAGATTTCACCGTGTGCTAAAGAGGGGCAGGACCAGGGTGAGCCCCCCACCCCCACCAGAGAGCCTAGGGCCAGAAGTACCAAGGACCTTCATTCCACTGGAGTCAGAAGGGTCTAAGCCACATAGACATAAAATATACCAATGGGCTAACATGTGAATTACAGCCAGATAAGTAAAAGAAAAACAGCAAAAATCAGAAGTCAGACAGAAGTTAAAAACCAAGAGCTTGCTTAGCAAGGCAGTGTACAGACAGGTACAGTAACATATGTGAGAACTCTTGGCACACTGCTTGGAACAAATAGACCCTTATGTTAATAAGCTTCAGTAGCTTGAGTAAAGGGACAGAATGATAAGATACATGTGGAATAATAAACGGATGGAATTTCAAGGAAACCCAAGGATAGAAGCCAAGATAGGACCAGAGTCCGAGGAGAATGGGGCTGCAATCAAGGTGGGTCAAAGAAACCCAGCAGAGGTCCATGTGCTACCATTAACGTAACTCAGCTGCAGCACATATGGCTGCTGCTTTTTGTTGACCTGCAGACTGGGAAATTTTTTCTGCGCTTCCTGGTTAAATTCTGAGGGAAAAAAATGTGATTGGTTCAGCTAATAACTATTGTTTTTGGCAAATCCCTTAGGAAAATCAAGGGTTACTTGCATGCCTATGGATGAATTACCAGTGTGTCTGGCTGCAGTCGTCACCCCTGGGGAAAAATACAGCCCAGTGGGCAATTTTTTAGTTCGAAGAGAAAGTTAGGCATGGAAAGCAAATTAGCTGAAATGTCCAACAGCTGTCAATGAATATCATTTGAATTTTTATGTGACAGAATTTATAGAGAATCAAACACCCACCGTCAGAGTCATACAGTTCCTAATGATCACTTCAGCATGGTCTGATGAACCAGTCTTAAAGGAATTGGCCTGGAAGTTTGTACCATTGATAACTGAAAAGACAAGAATTATCCATTTTAGAAAGATTCCAAAGAAAACATGAGTATTTTCATATAAGTCATTTGTGTGATATGGCTCCCCACAAAATAAGGCAATCTTTAAAATTAAATATGCAATGACTTAGTAATGTTAATAAATAAAAATAACTATCAATACATCTCTTAGGCCTTCCCTGTCTCAGTTGGTAAAGAATCCGCCAGCAATGCAAGAGATCCCGGTTCAATTCCTGGGTTGGGAAGATCTGCTGGAGAAAGGATAGGCTACCCACTCCATTATTCTTAGGCTTCCCTTGTGGCTCAGCTGGTAAAGAATCCTCCTGCAATGTGGGAAACCTGGGTTCGATCCCTGGGTTGGGAAGATCCCCTGGAAAAGGGAAAGGTTACTCACTCCAGTATTCTGGCCTGGAGAATCGCATGGGCTATATAGTCCATGGGGTCGCAAAGAGACCAGACTGAGCGACTTTCACACACACATATCAATACATCTCAGTGTAAATCACAGTACTTAGTAAGTTAAATGCATAAAAGCTAATAAACTCTTAGTAAACGTTTCAGTTCTTGATGATGTTTGCAAGACAACAGTGCATGCTAAGTTCAGTCATGCCCAACTCTTTGCAACCCCATGGACCGTAGCTCGCCAGGCTCCTCTGTCCATGGGATTCTCCAGGCAAGAATACTGGAGTGGGTTGCCATGCCCTCCTCAAGGGGATCTTCCCAACCCAGGGACTGAATCCAGGTCTCTTATGTCTCCTGCATTGGCAGGTGGGTTCTTTACCACTAGCGCTACATGGGAAGCCCCTCAAGACAGCAGAACTAAATAGAAACAATTCATGGATTTTTAAAAGCTGGGCAAGGCCTTAGGAGTCATTTAGCCCAGGGAATGATAATAATTTTTCATCTGTTTGCCAACTTTAAACAGTTGGTAGTGACCATCTGGCATACTCTGTGGAGAAGGATTCTGAGGCTGAGGCTAAACTTCCTTTGGGCAGTTAAATGCTGTCATTGATAGTGATGTCTGCTGTATAAGAAAAGAGCCATTGCTACTCAAGCACCACGTATTTCATGAGGTTAACGTAGTCTGTACTTTCCTAACCTCTGTACCTGGGACCCCTGGGATGCCACTGAGTTACTGCAAGAGGTAAATAAGTCCATACATGCAGCAAATGATGTTGACAAGCTGAGTAAACAATATGTGCTACTATTTTTCTAATTATGTAGGTGTATCATGAAGACAAAAATGTTAATTTATTGTAAACAGTTATTGAATTCATAGTAGCTTTTGGTATTGTGTTTTCTCAATCAGTGGACCTAAAACATGTAATTATATTGTGTGTGGAAAGGTTGGGGCGAGAAATTTGGGGTCTTAAGAAGAAATTCTTAAAAAAAAAAAAAATGAACCAGTAATCTACTCTTCATTTTCCAGATGAGAAATTAAAGCTTAGCCACACCAAGTAAAATTACACACTTATTTGTAGGTTTCTTTGATTCTTGTCAGTAAGATTCATAATGGCAGGAAACATCTTTTTTTTTTTTTTTTTCCATTATATACCTAATGCCTGGCACACCACAGAAGTCCAGTAAATATCTGCTGAATGAAAGAACAGACCAAGTGACTCGACCAAGGTCACCCAGTTAATTAGTGGCAAAGGTGGTTCCAGAACACACATGTCCTGAGTCCCACGCTGTTAATCTTCAAGTACACCAGATTGCTTCTCCTGGTAGCATAAGAAAATGTCCCTCCCATTTTAACAGTTTATGGATTTGGATTGTACACTGCAGCCCAATCTGCCTATAATCCAGGAGATCTTAATCAGAGTTAACTGTAGGGTTTTCTGAAAACATCCCTGAGACCCATCTACAGAGATTTTGATACAGTAGGATTAGAATAGGGTCCAGTTTATGAAAACTCCCTGTGATTCTGCTAAAACACCCCGACTCAGAAACAGTTCTGTACATCTGTGCTTAAAATAACTTATAGTAGATCCATGGAATCACTTACTCCTCAGAAGCCTTGTTGTTTAGTTTCAGATAATTTCTTTCCAAAAGTTACAGCTGTCTATTCCAAATAATCAGTATTGCTAAAGAGTCTCTCCAGAAGCACTAGAATATTTATCTGAAAATTCCTCCAGCTTCCAATACTCTTTTGGTTTGGCCGCAAAGTTATCAACCCTGTAAGGTCAAGCTCTCTGATGAGATTTCCAGTGTTTGCTTTTGTAAAGCACTGAAAATGTGGCAAGAATAAAATTTCTCATGGTATTTCCACTTCCTGTTCCAGCCACCATTACTAAGTGAAATTTAGGCTTCAGGGGAAGGGTGAATTGAAGAAAAATTGTCTCTTTAAGTGTTTCTGTCCTTAGGATGTTTTGAAGATTGGTTATTTTAGATATTTAGCTTACCAAGAAAAACAGAAAATGTTTTTCTCTGTTTTCCACTTTGTGGTAAGGAATGTACAAAGCCTCCACTCTCACCGTCTATCTCCTCTTAGTCTGAGGCCTCGGATGCTTCCCTGGGTGGCCCCTTCAGAAGTCTGTTAGCCCTAAGAGACAAGAGACCTCAGGTTCATGGACAGGGGGAGTAATTTGCTTTTGGAGGACAGAAAATCCATCCCTAGGGTTTTCCTTTACACAACAGTCAGGAGGTACCTCCGCATTGCGCAGAAGAATCTGCTGTATTCAGAGCACCAAGGACATAAATTATATTCACTAAGGCTGGTAGAGTTAAAACCATATGCGTATGAACAACCTGATCCAGTACGAGTGCCGGAATGGTTGCTATATTTGTGCCGACGGTATTTAGTTTACAGAGCAGTGCTTCCACAGCGTGCATGAAAGCAGAGCTTGCTGGAAAAAAGCAACTAAAAAGGAATCAGATTAGGACCTGTGTCTGTGTGATGACACAACTGTGACTCAGTCTTCTTTTCCTCTGAAATGTCTCCTTACCCAGTAGTGTGTGTAGCCAGCTCATACTAGCTCCCAAAAGCCAATTGCTAAATTTTCAAGATTTTGAGAACTAGTCATTATACAGTCATTATCAAAAACTAAATTACATAGACTTTCAGTTAAATTATAGCAAAAAACAAGGTTAAAAAAAATACTCAAAACTGATCTCTTCCTAATTATTTTACATTTTACTATTAACTATGCTGTCGAGGTTAGTTACATCTATTTTATCCATATAATGGAAATACCACCAAATACTGTGCAAGAGAACTTCTCCTCCCAATTCTTCATTCACTGATGACATGTTGGAAGCTTGAGGTCAACGATGATGGAAGTATTTACACCCTGGAAATTAGGAAATAACACAAATCAGACTCCCCGCCCCTGCCAACCCCCAGGGATTGTTATCGAACGTTTATTAGCACACCACTGACCCTAAAATATCAAGTCAGTAAAATTAATTGAAGAGCCAATCAGGATACCCTGATGCTTAGGTACACGCATATTCATAATGTATGCTTATGACTGCCTGTTTATTTGTTTACTTGTTTATTGTTTCCCATGCTCCTAAAACAAAGCACTATGAACTCAGAGACCTTGTCTGGATTTTTCAAGTGCTCTGACTTGAGCCTAAAAAAGTGCCTTGCCCCACATAAAGTAGGTGCTTAATATGTGAGTTAAATAATTAAAGGAATAAATGTCCATAATTTCTTCTTGATAAGAAAGCAGAAGCCAATATTCATGTTTGAATTCATTGATTGCTCTCTAATTGTATCAGTCCTGAGTGCTTACAACAGCCCCTGACACAGACCAATTAGCTAATTAAATAAATAATCTTCTTAACAATCAGATTGACAGATGAGGAAACTGAGTCACACAGTTAGGTTAAGTAACACATCTAATGTCACACAGATACTAAGTGGCAGAATCAGGATTCAAACCTGGATAAACTGGCTCCATAGTCCACATTCTCAACCACCACACTGTGCTGCCTAATTACTCCATTTGAGCTTGTGTATGTTCCTGGGGATGTGGCCTATCTGAGAACACACTTTAAAATCAGGAAGACTTGAGCTGGAATCTTAAACTTACCATTATCTGGCCCATTTCTTTACCTTAACAAGGGGGTCATTTTTTCCTTTTTGTCATTGTTATAAGGACTAGAAATAATAGAGTTGAACTGCTTTGCACATGACAAGCACTAAGTTAAAAATCATCAGCTACTAGCCATGGCTTCCTATGGAGCTTATCTGTAGGCATGGGACTCCTTTTAAAAGTGCCAGTGCCCTTAGCTACCCATTCTCCCAAGTTCCCTACTCCACTGCTATCCTGTAGACAGAGCAAAAGGAGCCAAATTCTTTCATGTCCAGTCCTCCAGGAAGTAAAACTAGGACCAATAGATACAGTTCCAGGAAACCCTGTTTCGATCAGCGTAAGCACTTTCTTGGAGAAGGCAATGGCACCCCACTCCAGTACTCTTGCCTGGAAAATCCCATGGATGGAGGAGCCTGGTAGGCTACAGTCCATGGGGTCACTAAGAGTCGGACACGACTGAGCGACTTCACTTACACTTTTCACTTTCATGCATTGGAGGAGGAAATGGCAACCCACTCCAGTGTTCTTGCCTGGAGAATCCCAGGGACAGGGGAGCCTGTTGGGCTGCCGTCTATGGGGTCGCACAGAGTCGGACACGACTGCCGCGACTTAGCAGCAGCAGCAGCAGCAACAGCAACCACTTGCTAACTAGATCTATCTGTCTCTGGAGCTCAGACAGCCCTACTCTGCAGAGGCAGACAACCCCCACCATCCCTTTCAACCACAGGATTTTCTCTCCTACACTTATCGTTGGGTCTGTGCTGCCTTGAACATTCTAAATCATCTTTTATCTAGTATGGCTAAAGAGTTTTATTATTCCTGAGACTGGGTTGTTTCATAGGATTTTTGTGTTTTAGACCTAGAGTGAGAGAGGTAGAGAGGAAAGAGGGAGAATGGGAGAAGGAGGAAGATTGAGACTTATCTAGGGAGCAAAGCACTGACCTTGGAAGATGGCGCAAACAAAGAAAGTGACTGATAGCTCTCCTGAGCCTTTAAGTTAGAGATGGTTGTGAAGGTAAGCTAACTCAGTAAACTACCTTGTTGGCATACTTGTTACATGACAGGCACTGTTCTAGTAGAAGATAACTATCTCAGGTCAGTAAAGCAAATTCAGTTTAGTTGCTCAGTTGTGTCTGACTCTTTGCGACCCCCATGGACTGCAGCACACCAGGCTTCCCTGTCTATCATCAACTCCCGGAGCTCGCCCACACTTATGTCCATCAAGTTGGTGATGCCATCCAACCATCTTATCCTCTGTCGTCCCCTTCTCTTCCTGCCTTCAATCTTTCCCAGCATCAGGGTCTTTTCCAGTGAGTACGTTCTTTGCATCAGGTGGCCAAAGTATTAGAGTTTCAGCTTCAGTATCAGTCCTTCCAATGGATATTCAGGACTGATTTCCTTTAGGATGGGCTGGTTTGATCTCCTTGCAGTACAAGGGTCTCTCAAGACTGTCAAAAGTAAATCAGTTGCCCAAAGTCACACAACTGGCAAATAGCTAAGCTAGATTCGACGAAATTCCCTGACTCCAACCTTTTCCACGTCCCTACAGCTGTCTGTTCTGTGTCTTTCCCGGGAAGAGCGATGGAAACCAGAGCAGGAGGTTTCCATAACCAGTCATTATAATTTGTCAGAGAGCCACACTGCAGTTCAAATAGACAAGCACATTGTCTTTCCCTGCCATATAAGGAAGCAGGGCTAAACACCACTGCTTTCACTAGTGACTCAAGAGGTTATTCAAGTGAGTGTTCAATAGGATGAGATCTAGGCCTATAACAGCTTAAAAAAAAAAAAGTCATGTGCAGAAATATTTTTGTGTTTTCTTTTTCTGGTAGCAGAGATAGTTTAACAAGCAGGTTAACAAGCCTTTTCTCTAACACAAGAGGAGATAGTCTGTACTGAAAGAAAACTCTTTGTCCAAATATATCAAGCTGTTTTGGGTTTTAATTGTGTCAAATTTAGGTACTCAAAAGGTGGAGACAGCTGATTCTGTGAGGATCACGTGGGAAGTCCTCCACTTTGGTGATCAGCTAAAGAACCGGGGGCCTACTTTCCATGACAGCTGTTCTTAGTGTATTTATTAATAAGGCTCCACATTTGAAGTTTGGTCTTCCTGCCCCCAACTCAGAATGTTTCTGTGATCACCCTTCACCTTGCCACTCAGTCATAGTGTGAATTTCAGACGATAGGCCCTATGATCAACTCCATGGAGGGAGAAACTGAGGCATGAACTATCAAAATTATTTCCTCAGGATCATCCAGTCCCACTTGCCATAGGGACTCTTTCAGACAACTCAAAGAAGCATTCCTTAGTCTTCTTAGGGAAATGAAAAAAACTGTAATTAGTCTGGCGAGCTTCTCCTAACTCTCATCTTCCACCAGACTGCATCTCTAGGATATCAGTCTCCTAGGACTGCTATAATAAAGTAACACAATCTAGATGGCTTAAATAACAGAAACCTATTGTTCTGGAGGCTGGAAGTCCAACATCAAGGTGTCAGAGGAGCTGGTTCCTTGTGAGGACTGTGAGAGCAGGATCTGCTTCAGGAATCTCCCCTTGGTTTTTAGATGGCCTTCTTCATGAAAACATAGCATCCTCTCTGTATGCAAATTTCTTCTTCTAAAGTTACCAGTAGTGTTGGATTAGGGCTCATCCTAATGACCTCATTGTAAGTTGATTGCCTCTGAGAAGATCCTATTTTCAAAAAAGGTCACATTCTGAGGTACTGGGGGTTAGGACATCAACATAAGAATTTTGAGGGAGACACACTTCAACCCATAATATGCCCCAATTCAAAATAATGGTAGAAATCTATGAGACATACTTTTTGAAACTCTAAATACCAAAGACCCTCTTGCTGGTGTGGTATTCCATCTTCCCTCTGGGTGTAAGCAAGGCTTAGCTAGAAATCACTTGGCCTTTTGAACTTGCCCTTGACATTTACTTTCTGCTTTTTGCAACACAAAATTCCGATCCAGGAAAAAGTCAAAAGAGGTCTCTGAAATGACGCAGCGAAGGGCAGCTTCACATACTGTGGCCTATCTGTGGAAGCCTGTGAAACCACAGTGGCAGACAGTCTGGTATGCGGCCATCAGAGGTGGGGGCGGGGGCTCGGTGGGAAGGCTTGCTCGTGGCAGCCTGCAAGGCTGAGAGGCAGAGAGTAAGGAGGAGGTGAGCAGCTTTGGAGCAGCAGCAGCAGATGGGACTTCATGTGTGCCTACACAGGGTGGAAAGCCAGGGTGGCTGTTTTAAGTCATTTTTATACATGCTGCTCATAACCACGAATCCCCCAATACAGGGGGAAATATAGGAGCCCAAACATATCTGTGCTCTGAATCACATCTCTTGTCTTTGGTTTCTTCTATCTCTTCCCCATCCATCTTTAAGTTTTCATACACTGTTTCCTCTACAAGGCCTTTCTAACCTTACCTGTGTTTGGCATAATTGGTTACAAACTGTCTGCACATTATACCTGGTCTCCTTTTTTCCCCTCTTTCTTTAGCTATTGTTTCCTTTTACCCCTTCCTTAAAGCTCTTCTTGATGTCATTGCCCAGGTTGAGTCCTGCTTATGGCTACTTTCTGTCTTTGGCCAGAGGTGGTCTATACAGACGGTAACTCTATCATTTATTATCTAAACCAGGAGGGAAAGGAAGAGCTATTAATAATTTTCCTAAAATAACAGTTCTAAACGGAGACAGCCCTGGGTAATTTGGGGTGGACCCGTTATCCGTCCATGATTGTTTGCTGCCTTCCATAGAGCCTACTTCACTTAGCAACGGCTCCCTCTATTTCTGGATCTTAAAAAAAAACACCATTTATGTTCTGATTCTTCTTTTTATTTCCACCCCAGAAACCTTTTTGTATTTTTGTCATTGTGAGTTTCTATTTTCCCTTATCCCCTCCTCACTTTTCTTTCCTCTTCTCTATTCCAGATCTTACGTCACCACTTGAGTTCCTCTTCTTCCCTTTGTTTTGCTGCAATCTTGACTGCATCTCAAAGAGGCCACATCTGTTTGCCATAATACATGCAGGACACACATGCATGTTTGTTGAACACACACAACCACCACCACCATCAAATGGGTCTCAAGTGAGTCCTTTATAGGACTGTCACCAATTCAGCACCTCTGCTCAGAGACTAGAACAATCTCTATCCTACATAAGCAGCCATACCTAGAACTATCACATGGATGCATTCTCTGTATGCATCTGGGATCTTACAGGGCATATTTTCAGTATGTGTACATGTATACACTTAGAGTTGAAAATATATGGCCTGAAAAAGATAATCAAAGCTGACTGTGTTGTGACTTCAGTAAACTGGAGTATTTTAGCCACTAAAGTAATATATACTAAAAATCTAGTAATGGCTGCTATAGGCTTAAAGTGAAAGTGAAAGTGAAGTCGCTCAGTCGTGTCCGACTCTTTGCAACTCCGTGGACTGTAGCCCACCAGGCTCCTCCATCCATGGGATTCTCCAGGCAAGAATACTGGAGTGGGTTGCCATTTCCTTCTCCACAGGATCTTCCCAACCCAGGGATCAAACCCAGGTCTCCCACATTGCAGGCAGACGCTTTAACCTCTGAGCTACCAGAGAAGCCATAGGCTTAACATATGTAGAAATAAACTTTGAGGTGAAAGATTAAGAACAAACATTGACTTAGATCTCTTTCAAATGCAGTTCTTTTTATGATTCAGTCATCTGCAACTTACGGTTCATTCTGAAAAATCACATCAGTTATCATTCAAGGTCATACAAGGATGTGCCTTCTCAACTCTAAAATGAGAAAGGCAAAATAGCTTCCTCTTGTGAATTACTGGAAACCACGCCCTCAATTCTGAAATATTCGACAATACAGCACTGTGTTGGGCTTCCCTGGTAGCTCAGCAGTAAAGATTCTGCCTGCAATGAAGGAGACAGGACATGGGGTTTCAATCCCTAGGTCAGGAAGATCCCCCTGGAGAAGGGGATGGCAACCCACTCGTTTTCTTGCCCGGAGAATCCCATGGACAGAGGAGTCTGGTGGGCTACAGTCCATGGGGTCGCAAAGAGTCAGACACGACTGAAGAGTCAGACACAACTGACGTGATTGAGCACGCATGCATGTAGCACTGTGTCAGCCAGAAAAAGCTGCTTTTGTGCTTTATTTATTTAGTTATTTTAGAATTTGGATCATAATTTCCCCTCCTTTTTAAAGTACTCAAAAAATTAATAAACAAAGGAAACTGAAAGAAGGTACGTTTTGGAAGGAAATAAGGGTTTTGTTAACGTTTACTCCCTTCTTCCCTCCATCCTTCTTTTCTCCTCCCACTACTGGACCTCCTTCCCTTTCATCTTCCCCCCTCCTTTTTCTTTTGAAGGTGATAGGGAATAATTTATTAGAAAATGAGATTTGATTATAACAAAAGTAGAGAGAATTTTCACTAAAACCTTCTGGTCTGATTTTGGAGCCTATGGGAAAGACTGACTCAAGGCTGAAGTGTGACATCCTTCACTTTTTTTGAGGTGGAATGTACACAGAGTTGTAATATACATACAGTGAAGTGCACTAATCTTAAAGGTACAGCTGGAAGAATTTCTACATATGTATACACCCGTATAACTATCCTCCAGATCAAGATGGAGATGAATTCCATCCATTCTCCTCCAGCCCCTCTCCCCATTGCTGTACCTGGGCCCAGGGAACCACTGTTCTGGCCTCTGTCCCTTCCATCCATTTGTTCCTAGACTTCACGAAGGGGCATCCTATGTGGCTTGTGAAAGTTACCCTGTCACCAAGTCGGCCAGTTGCTCACCCCTGACCCTGCCTGTGGTATCCTTCACCCTTTCCATTGCTTTGCTGACAGTCCATTGAATGATTATACCCCAGTTTGCCTGGTGAAAAACTCAAGTCATTTCTGACTTTTGATGAATATGACTAGAGCAGCTAGGCATGTTGTGGACTCTTCCTGGTGGATCACGTTCAGCACTCAATTCTGTGGCTTTTTTTCCCCTCTATTATTTATTTACTTATTTATTTGGCTGCTCCGTGTCTTAGCTGCCCAGAGATGGAACCCCAGGCCCCCTGCATTGGAAGCACAGATTCTTAGCCACTGGACCTCCAGGGAAGTCCCTCAATGCTATGGCTTTTTCTCCAGGTAGTGCAGGCATGATACTGATGCCGCAGCACTTGCCCCTCGCTGATCTTCTTCTACTTTTGTTGTTGTTGTTGTTTCTTCTCCCATTGAGATTTATTTGGTTGAAAATGTTCTATAGCTGTTGGGTAGGAGTCAGACATGACTGAGTGACTTCCCTTTCACTTTTCACTTTCATGCATTGGAGAAGGAAATGGCAGCCCACTCCAGTGTTCTTGCCTGGAGAATCCCAGGGACGGTGGAGCCTGGTGGGCTGCCATCTATGGGGTCGCACAGAGTCGAACACGACTGAAGTGACTTAGCAGCAGCAGCAGCAGCCATATGCTTTAGCCATGAAGTCCTTATGTCTCTCTTGCTTAGATATATCTTCTTTAAAATATTGATGATAATAAAATGAAAACTCAATTTTCAAACACTCTGCAGGGTAAGTATAATAGACAGTTATGGCAATGACGGAATGGAAATATCTAGCCAAGGAGCTCTCTAGTGCCCCTAAGATTGGGTACAGAGATTATATCAGCCAGCCTGGAACTGCTGACCCACCTGTGCTTGAATAAATAGGAAATGAAAAGTATAGAGGTTTGAGAATTTTTTATATGTCATAGCTTTCCATATTTCTGCTTTTAGTTTCGCTGTTAAAACAGTCTTACCATTGGGAATAGTTTGCTAATTCTTTTTCCTGAGAGCATGTGCAATGAGTTTAAGTTTTTGCTATCTTGGTTCTTATGGTTTGTGGGTACCTCAGATTCCAAGTGGGTGGTCTCACCAAAAAGTGGCCCTGGTGCCTGCTTCATGTCTACAGCTGATAACCTGTGTGGCTTTGAACAGACTTCTATGCCTCAGGCTTCCTGATTATAAAACTCACAATAGTCTTTTTCCTTCTCTGTAAACCCAGGTAGGGAGCAGTGAGATCTGAAACATAAAGGCACTTTATGTAGTAAAGTATCTTTAGGACATAGTTTTCTTTTTTTTTTTTTGAAATATGAAGACTTTTTCTAGTTGGTTTTCTGGAAAGATATAAGTCATATTGAATACATTCTTAAAGAAAACTCTCTAGATTCTAAGTTCAGCATTTGAAGTTTCCAAAAATTATGCTGTGCCTGACAGCTTCTGCTTTCTCTTTCTGGAAGTAAGCTGCCCCACCCCTGGTTCAGCCTTTCCTTCTCTTCCCTCCACCCGCCCCCCCACCACCCCCGCCTTTTTTTTTTTCCTTTTTAAGGCTTCTTGGACAAGCACATTCCTTTATATCCTTGCCCTAAAAAGCAGTATTGACCAGCATCTTGTTTGGAGACAATCTGAAACACCAAGGTGCTGAAAAAGGGTGGTTAAGACAAACTACCATCCAATCTGAGCTTTTTCTCTACTGTAGTCAGAAAAGATTTTTTACAAGCTTTTCTGAAACCAAACCACAAAGCGAACAGTTGCAGATCTTAGAATCTTGTCACCCTCCGATTCGTTAAAATTGTCTTCATCAGCATTTAAATTTCTAACACATGAGATCACATATGTGAAAGTGCTGTGCTTTGTAATGTCTGTGATTATAGTATCTATAGCCAAATATGTTAAAGTTTAAAAATGCTCTAGGAACCTAAGGAGAAGAGTAGAAGAAAAGCGAGTTTGATCCAAGCAAGAGTGCTCGGGCCAAGCTTGCACAAGCAGTCCTATGGGTGGGTCATGCTGTTTATTATTTTTAAACTAAAATTTTATTTTAGAATAATAATTTGTAGATTTATAGAAGAGTTGCAAGGACATTACAGAGTTCTCATATACCCACACCTGATATCCTCTGTTGTTAACATTGCTGTGCACATGTGTCACAGCAAATGAAACATTATCTGTAACATCATTATTAACAAAACTCCATAATGGCTCAGATGGTAAAGAATCTGCCTGAAACGCCGGAGACCCAGGTTTGATCCCTGGGTCAGGAAAATCCCCTGGAGAAGGGAATGGCTACCCATTCCAGTCATTCTTGCCTGGAGAATCCCATGGACAGAGGAGCCTGGTAGGCTACATAGTCCATGGTGTTGCAAAGAGTCGGACATGACTAAGCAACCGACACTTTCACTTTCATACTTTATTTGGATCACCTTAGATTTTGCCTAGTATTCTTGGCTTAATTTTTAAGCCCCTTAAAACAGAATTGTGCTTTACATAGTAAAAGTTTTATATGTACATCATTAGAGATATGGATGGAATATTATTGCATGTATGAAGATTGTGTAATCCCCTGAGGACTTTCCACCTGAAATACACAAATACTCCTCTGGATTCTGGTTTGTTTCCCTTGAGGCTGATGGCAGATTCCTCAGCCTGCTCTGCCTTGATGCCAGATTCTGGAACCTTCTTGCTGCTTTACTGAGATGGGTCATCCCAAACAAATGGTAACATCCAGCAACACCTCTCACTATCACTTTACAGTTTTAGGCAGAAGTACTAGAGTGACAGGGTTTATTTACCTGGATGTTCAACTCCTGACACTCTGCTCTGAAACTGCATCCTATCAGTTATTTGTAAGAGCTTCAACACTAACAAAGGTAAGAAAGATGATCCATGATCCCCCAGACCTTGAAATCTATAGGTTTTAGCCAATTTAAAAACACCACAATTTATATAAAAAAAAAAAAACCCTATTACTAAAACAAATTATGGAGGGACTTGCCTTATAGAAGTTATCTCAGTAAAAGTCTTCCTTATACTGAGCTTCCAAACTTTCTCTGAAATATGAGTTAGCAGTAGATAATAGTGGAAAGAGTCCATTTAATTCTGCCTTTGAGCCACTTGATGATGTCAGGCAGGTGACTCAACCTTTTGGTTGTCAGTGTTTGTAATGAAGAGGGTATACTAGATGTGGTCTCTCTTAGCTCTAATGCCCTGTGGATCATTGGCTTTATGACTTCCCCTCAAAAGGCTTGTTATTGTCCTTTCTATCAGGGTTACCTCTCTAATGTTGTACTTTTATTGGCAAATCATCTTAAAGGGAGAATAACAGCTAATTTGGGCATCCCTGGTGGCTTAGCAGTAAAGAATCTGCCTGCAATGCGGGAGACTTCTAGGAGATACAGGTTCAGTCCTGGGGTTGAGAGGATCCCTTGGAGAAGGAAACGGCAACCCACTCCAGTATTCTTGCCTGGGAAATCCCATGGACAGAGAACCGTGGCAGGCTACAATCCTTGGGGTCGCAAAGATCAGACATAGCCGAGCGAGTAAACAACAACAACGAAAAGCTAAATTAGGTCACACAGTCATTAGAAATCAGTTGCATTCAAGGTATCCAGGCTTTCTTTTTTGTTTTTTTATAACAGTTTGTTTTTAAAGTAGATTTTGTGTGGAGATGTAACACATGCAATGAAAACAATAAAAATGAAAATATGTATTAATGAGGAAGGTATCCTCTTGTTATATTCATATCAAAAAAATTAATTGAAGGAATCTACAAATCAGTGAGTGAAAGTGATAGTCTTGACTCAAAGATTGTCCTTAAAACCTCCTGATAAGAACATTATCATCACTGAGTTTGTTATCTATGTATAAATAAAGCTGGTAAGAGACACCTTCCATAAAGGAAACGATTGAACTGACTCTCAGATAGGAAGACATCAAAGTCAAGGAAGAGAGTAAAAGCTAAAGCCATGGAGTGGAAATGGTTACTGGGTTTAGCCATCTGCTTTGGTCTTTCCTGTTCCACATGTAGCTATACAGTTTACATAAAAATATCTCTCCAGAGGATCAGAAAGAACAGATTTATGGAACCAGATGTGAGTTAGCATTTCTACAGGTGTGGCTCTGCAGCTGAAAGAACATGTTGTACCAGGGATGGAGTTTCTTATTATGTAATCAATATAAATTACCTCTAGACTTTTACAGAGGTTGATAAAGCAAACATGTGTCATTTGGACTGGCCTTCTGATATATAAAGAGAACCTGCTCTACTTGGGGCACAACGTGAAAAAATGCACCATTTAGTATTTATGAAAGACTTGGTAGCAAATGCCATCACAGTGATCAGGCGAAGTCGTTACAGTTTGCACCCAGAGGGAATAGCTGGTGAATAGATGGAAATGGTATATATGTGTTTTTCTTCATCAGGAAAGACAAGGAACAGGTCATAAATATTTATGACATTTTTCAGCATCTGATAGTAAAGGGCCAAGAGAATGAAAATGATTAGAGGACTGGGGAAAAGAAAAATAGAACATGAGAAAAGATGAAAAAATTAAACTAAAGAGGCAAATATCCTGCTTAAATGATACATAAAGTCAGGACTATTAATAAAAATTAACTTGGTAAATCACAGAGCACTTTAACAATTACACAGAAAAAGAGGATTTGAAAATTCTAGACAGTGAGAATAAAAATTTTGATGGCTAATTAACTTTGGTCACTAGATTAACACAAATGTTTTGATTCTTTAAAAAACTGGGTGCTTTTATGTTAGATTATCTAATGAAACAAAAATGAATATTCTGACACTTCTCATTTACTTAAAGCTTTTTTGATTGAGTTTAACTGTATTTTTCAAATATCTTATATACTTATTAATTTTTTTAGTTTTTTAATCTGGTAATTACTAAGAGAGCTGTGATTGTGAATTTGTCTACTTCTACTTGTAAAATTTGTCATTACTATGGTTCACATGTTTTAAGGCTCTGTTATTGATACACGTATGTTCATGATTTTTAAATCTTTCTGATGGAGTATTCCTTTCATCATTAATTCACCTTAAATTCTACTTTGCCTGCTATTAATATTGCTACAATGCCTTTCTTTCTATAGTTATTTACTTAATAAATTTTAAACCTTTCACATCAGTATTTCTATGTGAAATAAAAATTAAAAACATTTAACAAATAAAAATAAAGTGGCTCTTTCATAAATGGCATATAGACAAATTCTAAATATCCTCAAAGATTTTTATCATTCGATGTATAAGCCCGTTTGTTATGATTCATGATCTATAGGATGTTTGAAAATTCTGAAAACATAGGATGAACTTAATTTTTTTTAAAGACATGTATTTATTGGCTGTGATAGGTCTTCACTGCAACCCCAGGCTTTCTCTATTTGCAGCAAGTAGAGTCTGCTCTTCACTGGGGTGCACAGGCTTCTCCTTGCAGTGGCTTCTCTTGTTGCCAAGCACAGCCTCTAGGTGCTGGCTTCAGTGGTTGCAGGACACAGGCTCTGGAGTTACGGCTCTCGGGCTGTTGCTCTGCGGCAATTAGCATCAAACTAGTATCTCTTGCATTGCAAGATGGAGTCTTAACCACTGGACCACCAGGGAAGCCCTCAGACTTTATTTTAAATAGTAAATTAGCTACATTCTAACATAATTTGCTCAATATATTTTTCTTCAAGCTTCAGAAAACATTTCAAGTGAAGTGTCTCTAAATTTAAAGCAATGGGACCAATTATTAATCTAAAAAAAAAAAGACAGTATATACACTATTTTCCTTGAGTTTCCAGAATTGTTAGACCTTATGTGGTGTGTATATTATATAAGACATATTGCACATATTATTTGAAAATGGAACTAACCTGCAGTATAAGCATGCAAAATCCTTATCTGCTGTAGTCCCTGGGATTCTCCAGGCAAGAATACTAGAGTGGGTTGCCATTTCCTCCTCCAATGCATGAAACTAAAAAGTGAAAGTGAAGTTGCTCAGTTGTGTCCGACTTGTAGCCACCCCATGGACTGCAGCCTACCAGGCTCACTCTGTCCATGGGATTTTCCAAGCAAGAGTACTGGAGTGGGGTGCTACTGCCTTCTCCAATAGAAAGTTAACAGGTAATCTCTAACACTAATAAGACTACCAAAATCCAAAATCCAGTTTGATATTGGTGTAAGAATGAACAAACAGATCTATGAGACAGAAGAGAAACTACTGTCAGAAATAGACATCATATTCCCCATTTTTCTAATATTATTACTGTATAAATATTGCTCCTGGCTGACCACATAGTATATATTAATACTATTATTAATTTTTATTTTTTATATTACTACCTTCCTTCTCCCAACTCTCATAATTTAATAGTTACTCTGTTTCTTTTACCTGCTTACCTTTCTATCATTAATGCAAACATCAAACTCTTTTCAGTACAGTCAAATACATCAGGTAAATTGACTTTTTTTTTTTCTTTAAAGGTATCCTTTTTGGAAACTGCTTAGAATTTTTCTAGGTTTGTTGCACAGCTAGCTGTTCTAAATCTTTACTTCACAGTCATCTTAGGAATTTCCTTCCTAGGATTGAAAGGAATTTCCTTTGCATGTGGGTTGAAATTTGAATCCTGTTCCCTGATTCCCATTCTTTCTCTTTCTTTAATACCCTGATTTGATGGAGAAGATCATCTAGGATCTTGCTGAACATGGGCCCCAGTCAGGAAGATGCTCTGGAGAAGGGAATGGCTACCCACTCCAGTAGCTTGCTTGGGGAATTCCATGGACAGAGGAAGCTGGCAGGCTACAGACCGTGGGGTTTCAAAGCAACTAACATGACTAAGCAACTAACACTTTCACTTTTCAAAAAACAGTCATGATGGTCGGAAAAGCTAGTTCTTACTCCTATTTATGTTTTTCCATGCTCAACTTCTTAAACAGAGATGGTTCTCCTAATGGAAGAAATATAAACCTTGCACCTTGAGAATCATGAAGAATATGAGATCTGGAGACGTCTAATTGCATACATATTTAGACATTAACCCAACTATAGAAAATTCTTTCTGTGATAGAATCACTGGTTTATTAAGAAGTCTCAAATCACTTGGTGTATAAAGACAACATGGTTTTATGGGTTTGTTTTTTTTTCTTATTAGTACCTTTAACTGTTCTGTTTCAAACTTCCTTTTATCATAGAGTACAGGAGTCCCTTAAATACATCTCCACCCAGCATCCAAACTCAAGAAAGATAAATGTTTATTTTAAAATTTCAATCTCATCTCTTATTTGATTCAAAGCTCTGCTCCCACCTCTACTCCCAGGATAGTCTAGTGGCTTAGAGTTGCATGGCTGAGGCTCTTCAAAAATTCCCCCTGTCCCTCCTTCATCAAGGTGAATAACTGGAATTCTGGAGGGTTGGGAGAGGAGAGAAGGAGGAAGAGGTCTCTACTGGACTTCCACAGTACTGGTTGTTGTAAAAAGACCTACTCTAATTTGCCTGGCTCTTTATGGTCAATGTCAGTAGTCTCTAATTATCAGATGAAGTCACTGCTTCCTCCCAGATAACCTGCCAGATAACCAGGTATGTTACAATGGAAACAAGGCTCAGAAACTAAGTTCTGCACACATGCAAATATTCATTAGCCGGTAGGCACAAAAACAACTAGAAAATCTGTTCTGTAGACTTGGAGAAGCTCTCGCTTTGTCCTTTTAGTTGCTCTGAAAAACACCTTTTACAAAAGGTTTACTCCCTGGCAAGTATTACAATATTCTGATGACAGCATCAGTTTCCCTTCTAGCCAGGTCCAAATTTTTAAATGGGCATATTTGAAGCCCAAATAGGATCCTAGAGTTATGGCACTTCTCCAATGCAGGGCTTGCCAGATTCTTAATCGCTATACACACTAGGATGAGATGCATGAACAAGTCTTTCTAGGCAAATCAATCATATATATTGACCCCCCCCACACACACTCATTTGCCAAATGAAAAGCTATTTCTGCATCCTTTATGCTAATTTATAGGCTTCTTAGGTATGTATTTAGATCGTGGTATTTGGGGCTTCCCTTGTGGCTCAGCTGGTAAAGAATTTGCCTGCAATTTGGGAGACCTGGGTTCTATCCCTGGGTTAGGAAGAGCCCCTGGAGAAGGGAACGACTACCCACTCCAGTATTCTGGTCTGGAGAATTCCATGGACTGTATAGTCCATGGGGTCACAAAGAGTCGGACTTTCACTTTCACTTTCAGTGGTATTTTAAACATCAGTCTTATACACTTTGTGGAGTGTATATTCCTAACTAGAGTCCTTCATATACTAATTAACAGAAGTTCCTAGCATACAGGTTAGAGTTAATTTACACACACATGCATTTGTTGTTGTTCATTGCTCAGTCATGTCTGACTCTTCGAGACCCCATAGACTGCAGCACACCAGGCTTCTCTGTCCTTCACCATCTCCCAGAGTTTGCTCAAACTCATATCCATTGAATCGATGATGCCATCCAACCATTTCATCTTCTGTTGTCCCCTTCTCCTCCTGCCTTCAGTCTTTCCCAGCATCAGGGTCTTTTCCAACGAGTCAGTTCTTCGCATCAGGTGGCCAAAGTACTGGAGCTTCAGCTTCAGCTCCAGTTCTTCCAATGAATATTCAGGGTTGATTTCCTTTAGGATTGACGGGTTTGATCTCCTTGCTGTCCAAGGGACTCTCAAGAGTCTTCTCCAGCACTGCAGTTTGAAGGCATCAGTTCTTGGGCACTCAGCCTTTTTTATTCTCCAGCTCTCACACACATGTATAAATTACATTAAATACACTGAAGTATTTAAAAATAAAATTTCAACAGTGTAACATTGGTCATAACTCTGAACTAACTCTTTGAAAACCAGTAATGAGAAACGCATTCCAGAGGGATGAAAAGAAAAGTAGGTAAAGAGTCTAGGGTGGTAAGAAAATAGTACAACTAGGGGAAAGACTAACTTATAAAAAAATCTATGTTTACAAAGGAAATGATAGTAAATCCATGAGGCTAAAATCCATGAGGATAATATATTCCTCCAAGCTTTCCACTTTCGAGCTAAAATTACCAATATGATTTATATATAATGAATCCATACTAAGTCGCTTCAGTCATGTACAGCTCTTTGAGACCCTCTGGATTGTAGCGCACTAGGCTCCTCTGACCATGGAATTCTCCATGCAAGAATACTGGAGCGGGTCGCCACGCCCACCTCCAGTGGATCTTCAGCACCCAGGGTTTGAACCCATGTTTCTTATGTCTGCTGCATTGGCCGGCAGGTTCTTTACCACTAGCACCACATGGGAAGGCCCTTATGTATAATAATGGGGGTGCAAATAATATTCTTGCTACCAATCATGCTGCTAGCCTTTGACTGACATTGCTAATTAAACGTAGCATTCTTTCTCATGCCTTCAGAATTCTTTTCAATGCAGTATTCTAGGCAGCTGAAGCTGATAGATTAGAATTGACAGACAAGTGAGAACCTGGTGTAGGACAAAAGTCACAGGGTCTGTACAGTATATAAGACCTATAAGTAAAATTTTGAAAACCCCTTCAAATTTTAATTTCCTCATCTGTAAAAAAAAAAAAAAAGGCATGGCTGGAAGTTATAAGAACTAAATGAAATAATATAAATAACTTAGCACAGAGCCTGTAGAAGTTCAATACATATTAGTTCCCTCCTCTTGTAACCTTAATTTTTTTTTTTTTATGAAGATGATATATGTTACTTTCAGCTCATGTCTTTTCTATGAGAACAACACTTCATCTGGAACAAAATGTACATTCGATGCGGTACAGTTGTCTATATTTTGACTGTCAGTTTTAGTCATGTCTGTCATTGTTTGTTTTCCAACATGAAAAGAAAGGTTTAGGATAGTAGTCACATTGGAAAACAAAGACAATAAGATTAAAATTCCCTCAAATCAGCTTTGGAGCCACAAAAATATTAATGCCTTGGAGCTTACTCACAATTTCAAGAGGCTGTGAGCCAACATCTTGCTTTGTATCATAGAGGTGATGAGAACATATTTTCATTGCTAGAAAAAAAATTAAGCTATACAGACAGAAATGGGACATGAGAGCCAAATTCCACAAGAACACCCTCAAGTTTAAAGATTTTTTTCCCCCATAATTTGACAAAGTTTAGAAAACCAAAGACTATACACTTTTAAAGGATTCTTGGATAGCTTACAGATATAGTAAGGTCACCAAAACACTTAGCAGATATTGAATTTTAATAAAAGTACTTAAATTGATTAATATTAGTCTCAGAAATAGCATAAACTTAAAAATCAGAAATGCTTACTACAGTGAACATATTGTGACTAGTTGCCAATTGTCTAATTAACCCAACTGGCCTAATCCTCCATTTTAAAGGAATAGAGAGATCCTGCCTGTGTAAAGAGAATCAAATGGTTGGAGATGGCAAATCATCCAGTGAATTATCCTCTGCTGTCTTAAGCAGTGTTTTCTAGATTTTTCCAGTTTCTGACACACCTCTGAATTGCCAGATTATGCCTGATGAGGGTCTAGTCTCCCTTTCTCTGATTGGTTATAATTACCATGATTTATTTATAAGAATATGCACTATGAACACACTGTTGGTAGGATTTTTGTGTGTTGTTTTTCCAGTCATCAATATATTCTTGTATAGCACCATAAGTCAAAAGTGCCCTCTGCAATGACTCCATGGAGTGAGAGTTACAGTCTACAACCGATGATCTGGCCATTGAGAGGACCAAACCATTGACTTCTTCATTCATGCTCCTCTTTGTGGTGGCGGAAGTTCGTCTCTTTACCCATACCCAAGTGTATGCCAGTTTTTTAATTGGGTAGCAGTTTAATGAAACCCAGAGTTTATCTGTGAGGTTTGCTCAGGTTGTCATCTGTTCTCAACCTTTGTATTCTCAGTCTGAGTATAGCTCCCATTCCCTTCCAGCTGACAGTGCGGCTGCTAGGTGTGTGTGGGCAAGACTCTTGGCATCTCCTGGACCAAGGAGGAATGACTAACCACCCAGGCTACATACATAATTTTCCAGAAACATGTCTATCAACACAAGCCATCAGCTAAGAAGAATGTTTCTTGGTCCGCGGGTCCTTTTGCATTCGCTCTCTGCAATTGAAAGTCAGTAATCCATAGTTCGGCTCATGTACCACCACCCCCTTCTTGTCCCAGTCAGACTGGATGGAGAAGTTTCCCACAGCTTAAACCTCTGTGTATTACATCTGACCAAAAGAGTTTACCATTCTTTTCTCTCCATTCCACCATTAGGCAGGAACAATTTTCATTGATCTTTGTATATCCTGCCCTCAATTCAACTGTAAATTACAACTTCAAGTCCAAAGTAGAGGATCAACAAATGCTGAATTGAATTCAGTTAATTGAAGACAGGAATGTTCACTGACACGATTGATACTTCTGGTATTATTCTGCCTCCCTGGGGACTCATAACTGGGGAGAAGGGTTGCCAAGTACAATCAGAATTGGCTGGAGAGTTTTTTCAAACTATCCAGGCTGATAGTGTGAATTGTGCTACTCAGGACATTCTGAAATTATCCTCACCCGTTCCCCCACCAACCCTCATCCTGGTTGAGAACCTTCAGAGAAGGCTCTCTAAGATTCACCATTCAGAACCTTCTATTTACTCCTATTCATTTTAATGAAAATTTCATAAAACTACCCATAGCTGTGTTTCCATCACATTTGACGTTTAATTGACTGATAGCTTGGGCGTGGTGGAAATGCTTAGCTAGATTATCTTAAGTTACATTTAAACAAAACTATTTACAAAAGATCTACTTCTTGGATGGGCTATTTTTAATGTTTCCTAAACAAGTTATTGTAGGTGGGCCAATTTCCCTCTTTGCTTGTCACTTTAGAAGCCCATGTGGACATGTTCTATCCCCGATCTGGTTCTCTCACCCCACTGGCTACAGAGTAGTGGGTTCTTGTTTGAAAGGGTCAAAACATTCAGAATCTGACATCCAAAGTATGTGCTCTTTTCCCTTTTTTTTTTCCTTCTGGAGTCAAAACCCCTGAAGTATAAATCCTTTTTAAATGAAGAAAACAGTGCCAAAAGGAATGAAACATTTTTGGTCCCTCTCCAAAACAGAGAGATAGCACTGAAACAGGAAGTGGATGATTTAAATATCCACTCGGCATCTTGGCAACATATTTATGTTTGAGGGACTTAAGGTTAAAAGGTTTTAGTCTGGCCTGGGAACACTCTATCTTCCCTTAGGGTTTGGAGCTTTGGGGAAAACTTTTAAGCACTTATCAAATATTCGCAATTAGCCATTTTTTTTTTCCCGAGACCAGACTGTTACTAAGAATGTCACAGGACTGTGCTCCTGATACGTAGCATGCCACCATTACTCTCCTGCTTCTTATGATTATCCCTTTAGCCATCTAGGCTGGTATGGTATTTTCTATAAAGAAAGAAGAATGCAGTCTCCAGTTCTGCTTCTCCCAAACCTGGAACTACACAGAAGGACTGAACAAGCAGAATACAAAATTGGGGTTCAATTGACTGTGTATCCCAGGGGCCACTGAAGGGCTCTATCCTCCAGGAAAATTTCCCTCTCCCCTATCTAAGCTCTTCAGTCTCTATACCTCTCTGCTCTCACAGCACCACCTGTCCATACCATTATCATTTATTTTCTTTCTCTCTTTTTCTTTTTTCATTCTTTCCTTCTTCCTTCTCTTCTTCTGCTTCTCTTTCATTTCTCTTCTTTCTTCCAGTTTATCCCCATTCTTTCAGGTAATGCCTTGTGGACAATTTGTTGAACTTGGGATTCTATTCTGTGTAAATCAGGAAGCAATTAGAAAGTTTTAAGCAAAAGAGTAATGTGAATTGACTTAGCATTTACACCTGACTCCTGTGTTGAGAACAGACTGGCGTGGGGAGAGTGGAGGAGGTGGGGAAGCTGATGGAGCTCAAAGAGAATGATGGCTTGAGTTAGAGTGGCAGTGATGGAGACAATGAAAAGTGATCAGCTTCTAGATATTTATTTTGAACATAGAGCCATCATGATTTGCTAATGAATTGAAAAGTGAAAGAGACACAGACAGTAAGTGGTATTCTGGAGCCAGCTCATTAGAGCTCATGAGAACCAATAGCTAAATTTTTAGGAATTTTGTAAGCCAGTTGTTAAACACAAACTGTATTACAAATTAATTATATAAACTTCTAATTAAAAGTTGTATTAAAACAAAGGTAATGAATACTAAAAAAAAAAAAAAAAAAAAGCCTCATCATTTCCTAGTTATTTTACTACATTTTACAATTACCTAAGCTCTTGAAGTTATTTACATCTTTGGTTATCTGTATGGTGGGAATATTACATGATAGAGAGCGAGTATGCATCTCTTTGCAACTTAGTGTTCAGTTATGTGATCTTTGCCACTAGAAATGCATAACTGTGGGAGTATTTATACAGGAAAAGTTGGACCTTCTCCTACTGCCCACCCTGTTACAAAACTTCTTACATGTTTACCAGAAAATCATTGGAAAAAAGCAGTCAAAAATGAGCTCAAGGATTTTAGTTTAAAAAATTGGAAGAAAGGAATTTTCATTTACCAAGTTCAGGAAAAATGAAGACGTTGGGGGTTGGAAATCCATAGTTAGGTTTTGAACATTTTGAATTTAACATAACGACTATTCATCTGATTGGAATTATTAAATAGGGTGTTGGATATACAAATCTGGGGTTCAGGGGAGAGGTCCTGGGTGAAGATAATGTTTTTGAGAGTCATCAGCATTTTCATGATATTTAATGCCAAGTGACAAGATGTGATCAGGGAAGTGAGTTAGATAGAGAAACACAATCTTAGGACAATTTCCAGGGTCCTCCAACTTTTAAAGATCAGAATGAAGGCCAGGAACCATCCCAGGAGACCAAGAATGGCTAATGGAAGTAGAAAGAGAACCACGAGGGTGTGATGTGCTAGAAACCAAGGGAAGAAAAGACTTCCAAAGAGAGGAAGTGACCATGTCAAATGCTAATAGGCCAAGTGAAACAACGATCATTGGATTTAGCAACGTAGAAGTACTGATGACTCTGAAAGAAAAGTGGATAAAAAGCCTGATTGGTATGGATTTCAAGAGAAAATGGGAAGAAAACAGGAACTGTGAGTAAAGGCAACTCCTTCCAGATTTTTAAAAAATAATTTTATTTTTGTGTTTATTCATGTGTTTATTTTTGGCTTTTCTGTGTCTCGTTGCTACACTCGGGCTTTTCCCTAGTTGAGGGGAGCTGGGGCTACTCTTTAATTGCAATGCTCAGGCTTCTCACTGTGGTGGCTTTTATTGTTGCGAAGCTTGGCCTCTAGGGCTCACAGGCATCCTTAGTTGTGGCTTCTGGACTCTAGAGCACAGGCTCAATAGTTGTAGTGCACGGGCTTAGTTGCTCCATGGCATGTGGGGTCTTTCTGGATCAGGGATGGAATCTGTGTCTCCTGCATTAGCAGGTGGATTCTTTACCACTGACCCACCTGGAAGCCTCAGAATTTTTATTGACAATGGAGGGGAGGATTATAATAGTTTTTGAAGTGTCACATGAGTTTAATAAAAGTTCTCTTTTCTTAATTGAAGATGAGATATATTTAGGCATGTTTGATGGTTGAAATAATTTGGTGGAGAAAGAAATATTGATGATGCAGAAGAGAAGTAGCAGTTGCTAAAACAATGCCCTTGGGAAGGATTCAGCTATAGGCAGATTGGGAAATATGGTGGTGGGAACCTGTGAAGTTTCCATCTGATTTCCTCCATTTTCTCAGTGAAACAGGAAGCAAGTTTATCAGCTAAGCTGGTAAGGGAAGAGGAGATTTTGGAAGTTTTAAGAGAAGAGAGGATGTTTAGACTCAGGAAACATAGAACTTTCAGGTAGCACTAAGGATCCACTCAACCTTAGTAGTAATGAATTTTAAGTAAAACCAGTCAGCTTAGCTGTGAGTTTCCTCCAGCTGGGTGCAGCTGCCTGCCTACTACATGGAAAGAATTGTTTAGAGCAATGAATCATGGGGGTATCATCTGGGAAAGGAGGTGGGTGGCTGAGATATGTTGGAGAGCAAGATCACTGGAGGAGAGGAGCTCAAGGAACTAGGAGGCCAGGTATTAGAAGGATCACGTACATGAAATTTGGAATCACTGAGAATTTTGGCAGGTATCATGTTGAAAAGAGTTACAACCAGGAGCTAAAATCTTCTAGAAATGAAGGGGAGTAATGCAGAAATCAGTAAATTACTGTAACAAGAAGGAGTAATGGGTAGTATTTTTAGGGAGAAATGAGGGATGAAAAACGCCAAAGAGGAGAAAGGATACCTCCTCCACCCTCAAGCTCTGTGATACACGGGTGTGGATGACAGAAGGACTGTAAATTGTAAAGGGATATATGAAGCATGAAATTGAAGGGAATAACTGAAGAGTTTGTGATATGGGATCTTGGTTGATGATGGATTCTGAGTTCTAGAGAAAGCAGGTAGGGGGATGTTATGGGATCAGAACAGGAGATGCATAGAGCCAGCTGGACTTGGACTGTGGGTCATGTGGGAGGATCTGACGGTCTTGGGAGCCGTGCAGAATGTAAGGCATGTTATAGTCAGTCCTGATAGTCTCATATGCAGACTGCGATAGTAAGTCTGGGACTGTTGCTGAGAAGGGAGGGATTTCTTTCCAGGAACATGCAGAACTCTGGGGCTTCTTTTCCAAGCCAACTTAGTGATCAGTAGAGGCTTGTGAAGGGGTTGTTTACTAGGATTGCTAAAACTCTACAGGCCACCTTTACTCCTGCATAATATCTGTCCCTTCTTTCTAGCCCTTAGCTCACCAAGATTTGATACTGTTTTACTTCACAGTCCTCTGAAACACTAGAAGTTCATGCCTGTGTCTGTGTCCCTAGTCCTAGCATTCTCCTGTAATACACTCAGGAATATGAACAAGTGAATGAACAAATAAGGATTTGAGTGAATGGTAAATCTTTAAAGATCTACTGTTGGAAAAAAACGAATCAGCAAAGTGAGAAGCAGCTTCTGCTCCCACCCAAGATCTTTCCTCAACAGACTTCTCCCTCCTGAATCTTTTGAACTCACTAGACTTGTTGACTCCTACTGGCAATCTTAGCCAAGCCCTTCACGCTCTGTCTTTCTGACTGGACTGCGTCATCCTCTGTAAACAGGTATAACTCCAGTAAATGAAGGGCTTCCCAGGTGGCGCTAGTGGTAAAGAACCCGCCTGCCAGTGCAGGAGACACGAGAGACATGGGTTCGATCCCTGGGTCGGAAAGGTCCCTGGAGAAGGAAATGGCAACCCACTCCAGTACTCTTGCCTGGAGAATCCCATGGACAGAGGAGCCTGGTGGGCTACAGTCCGTGGAGTCACAAATAGCTGGACATGACTGAAGTGGCTTAGCACACAGCCAGAACATGAATCTGGTGACCAAGCCCCAATTCTCCTGATCCTGACCTACCTCACTGCTTGCCAGATTCTGAGAGAGGGCTTTGAGCACAAGTTTTGCCCCTTTCACTGGTGTGTTTAGGATGATCTGGTAAGCTACCTGGCCTCACTTTTGTGGCCCTCGAGAGCAGTATCGGGGACTTGCCTGGTGGTCCAGTGGTTAAGAGTCCACCTTGCAATGCAGGGATGCAGGTTCGATCCCTGGATGAGGAACTAAGATCCTACGTGCCACAGGGCAGCTAAGCCAGCACGCCACAACTAGTAAGTCCATGTGCTGCAACAAAAGATCCCACATGACACAATGCATTTCAATAAATTGAATTTATATTGAATATAAATAGAATTAATATAAAACAAATATAAAATGAATTTCAGCTAAAATTCAATATAGCCAAATAAAATGTTTTTTAAAAAGCAATATCCAGCTGCATCCCCTCAAGCCAGAGCAAACATTGCTTATGATTGCTCTTCGTCCTTTAGTATACTTAGTCAATGGTGCCATCTTGTTTTGTAAGGAAATAGTAATTCTAATTAGTTTCAGGAGGCTTAGACTTGAGACCTCTTTAGGGAATAAGATGGGTGGGTTTGGGACTTTGATGTGGCTGATACTAACCTGAAATTTACTTATAAAATTTAAATTCTGCATTTAGAATTGTCTTTCTGAGAATGATATTTACTTTCAATTAACCATATTTCTTGTCACACTGTGGTGAACCCTAAGATGATTACAGATAAGGGCAAAGTCAGGGACTTAGAGATTGTTAGAAACTGGATGGATGAAAGCTACATGATCAGACATATAACCATAGAGAATAGGGTAAAATAGTATGTAGTTAAATGATAGAAGGCAGGGGTCAGATCCAGCCAGAACAGGAGAAAGAGTTTAAATGGAAGTCATCATGATCTAATAAGACTACTCGGAGGAGATGGGGTTTCATCTGGGCCTTAAAGATCAAGCAGGAGTAAGACAGAGACAAAAATATGTCATATGGAGATATTTATATTAAAGCACAATAATACAGACATTATTGTAAGACTTTCTGGAGAATTCACTGACCTGATGACAGTGAAAGGTGAATGTACAGGAGTAATGAAAGGTAAAGTTGAGTCCACAGCAGCAGCTATGAAATGGCCTCTCAGCTCTTCAGCTGTTGGGGGTATAATTGCTCGATGCCTCAGCAGCTGCACTTTAAAGTCTGTGCTCTTGCTGAAACCACAGATCCCATGGAACCTTGCCAGGAATATTAAAGGAGGCTTGTTCCTAGGAGATGTGGGACTCCTCTGGTGGGCAACTTGGTTTTGAAGACTACCCTAGGTCTTGACTGACTTCTTTTCTAAGATTGAGGGTCGGGGGAAGGACCATTTTTAAAGTCTTTATTGAATTTGTTACAATATTGTTTCTGCTTTATGTTTTGGTTTTTTGGCCACAAGCACGTGGGATCTTAGCTCTCTGACCAGGGATTGAATCCACATCCTCTGCATTGGAAGGTGAAATCTTAACTACTGGACTGCCAGGGAAGTCCTTGCCTGACTTTCTCAGAACTGCTCTCTAATCAAAAATTATTCCTACTACCCACCTTCCTTCTCTCCCTTCTTCACAGAGCTGAGCCCTGCATCCCACTCTCTGTTTCTCTCAGCTTCTCCTAGTTCTTCACAATCACCAGCAGTGTTCCTCCAGTCAGCTGCTCTGATTTGTACCAGCTCATGCTGGGTCATCAATATTGTACCCTAGTCATTGGTCTGGAGGAGTGACCAAACTAATGGTTTTCTTATGATTTTTTAAGGTCGAGGGAATGTTTAGAGCTATGCAAGATGGATTCCTAACCACTGGACCATCAGGGAAGTCCCCTAAACTCTTAAATATTTTGGAGTAGCCTTTAAAATGCAAACTAAATATAATTAATCAAGTTCCACTTTCTCTAGCATATTAAAATTACTAATTGGAATCTCCAAATTAATAGGTAAAGTTTAGAGAGTAAGGACACTTTGGGCATTGATCATATGAACAATGTTTTCTGCCAACTACAAGTAAAGACAATTTCATTGGTTCCAGTGCAGGTCACATTTCATTGACAATCCCATGGCTTCAGTAGGTGAGGTTTTACTGAATCAGACAGTATAATAATGAAATTAATGATGAAATCCCTAATGAAATCTGTTTTCTTCCTGGCTTTAACGCAGTCCCAGAGTTTTATTTTAACTTCTAGAAGCTGACAGGGTCTAGGGTTTTGACTAAGCTGAACAACTTTACTGAAGCAGTTGGACTGAGAAATCTAATGTTTGAACCAAATGCATGGAAAGAATGAAAGTAGAGATCAAATGTGTGTTAGTTACTTGTGTGTGCGTGCGTGTTCCACCTCTTCAGTCATGTCCAACTCTTTGAAACCCTATGGACTGCAGCCCACCAGGCTCCTCTGTCCATGGAACTCTCCAGGCAAGGATACTAGAGTAGGTAGCCATTCTCTTCTCCAGGGGATCTTCCCAACCCAAGGATCGAACTTGGGTCTCCTGCATTGCAGGCAGATTCTTAACCATCTGAGCTACTTGGGAAGCCCGAATACTTTACACTATTAATATATGACATTCTCAAAAGGTTGTTTTTTATCAAATAAAGCATTTAAAAATATCTTTCCTCTAAAAAAAGTCTATTAAAAAGTCAAGTGGTATATATTCCTTTTGTGAAATATCAGTTTCTTAAGAATCTTCCTATTAATTGCAGTTATGTTAACCAGGGTCATTGAGTTGTGAATCCATCTAGTCTTCTCTTGACCAGATCTAGAACACTAGTTTTGCCCATTGCTTTCTGTTTTTCTCCAAGCCTAGCTAAGGGTTTGGTAATTTAGTTCAGTTAGGTACTTTCCTTCCGGTTGCAATCTTCCTTCAGTCCTAATATTTTATTTTTCTGGAAAAGTGCAAGAGCTTATATGCACAAATATAGACTATAGAGTTTTAAAATAAAGCAAAATGTTATATCAAATCAAGTGTAACAGCATCTGGTTATATGTGTATATCAAATCAGCAACTGTGTTCCCAGAAAAATTAGATGAGGTTGAGGAACAGAAGGATCCTACCATCACCTTCAGACTAAGAATCTCACAGCTTATCAATTAACAACATTTTATTGAAGGAAATTACTGGAGTTCTTGCATCTTCCAGTTAGTAATTTTCATATGCTAGAGAAAGTGGAACTTGACTAATTATATTTAGCTTGCATTTTAAAGGCTACCCAAAATATTTAAAAGAGTTTAGGGGACTTCCCTGATGGTCCAGTGGTTAGGAATCCATCTTGCAATGCAGAGGACATAGGTTTGATCCCTGGTTGGGGAACTAAGATCCCACATAGCCTGGAAGCAACTAAGCCCACAAGCCACAACTTCTGAGCTCGAGCATGGCAACCAAAGATCCCGCATGCTGCAACCAAGACCCAAGGCAGCCAAATTAATAAATAAATAAATTTCAAAATAAATAAGTTTAGGATATCTTTCTTAGATCAGGTGTACAGTCACAGCAACAAAACCATTCCTAAACAGTCTCTATTCAGCCATTCTAAGCCAGCTGTGGGCTGTTTTGTATATGCTGTGCTTAGTTGCTTGGTTGTGTCCAACTCTTTGCGACCCCATGGACAGTAGCCCACCAGGCCATACTGGAGTGGGTTCAATGAGTTTGGAAGATTTATGTTTATGTTACTGCTTTGACTGAGCTGGCATTTTAGAAGACTTCTGGAATCTCCAAATTAATAGGTAAAGTTTAGAGAGTAAGGACACTTTGGGCACTGATCATATGATCAACGTTTTCTGCCAAATACAAGTAAAGACACTTTCATTGGTGGCAGAGCAGGTCACATTTCACTGACCATCCCATGGCTTTAGTAGGTGAGGTTTTACTGAATCAGATGGTAGAACAGTGAAATTAATGATGAAATCCCTGATGAAATCTGTTTTCTTCCTGGCTTTAAAAATAATCATTTTATCTGTTGTTTTTGAAACAGTGGCTATTAGAGGTGTTAATTCATTGAGTTGGATTATTTATTGTAGAGAATGTTAATGTTATAACCAGAACAGTGAACTGCTGTTTACATTTGCTAGGAAATGGTGATTGTTTGGGTTTTATTTTTATTTTCATTTTTTATCACTAGTCTTATGTATGGTCAAAACTGTCAAGAGTGTACCTTAGGAGGAGTGTAAGGTAGACAAGCTTGCTGTCTACAGGACTATGTCCAAGGAAGAGTTCCATTTAACAAACAGTTATAGTCTCAGCAGACACTTTCCTTCAGAAAGGGCTATTTTCTTTGTTTGTGCTTTTTGACCACTGACATTTATTTTCATTTTTTAACTCTCTATTTTGAAATAATTATAGATTTGCAGGAAGTTACAAAAATAGTACACAGAGGTCCTTAAGAACCCTTCACTCAGTTTTCCCCAGTGGCAATATCTTATATAACTACAGGACACTATCAAAACCCAAGATTCAACTTTGGTACAACCCACAGATCTCATTCATGTAGGAAGGACTTTTTAAAACAAGAAATAATTCATAACAACCACATTCGTCTTCTAAAACCTGACCTTCTTACAGGGAAGAACCTGAGTGTTGCTTATTGAGCACTTCTCCACACTTTTCAGAGACAAACTCACTTGGAACTGAACTTTTTAAAAAAATTATATCTCTTCTAAAAGATTATCTTCACAAAGTACAGCATGTTGAGGACAGAACAAAGTTATTGTTTCCTTTCATTAAGTATACAAAAGTTAAATGGAAAAACCATATGGGAAGGTAGAAATCAGTTTGCACAAAGCACTTAGAAAGCTGAATGAGGCAGGAATTCTCTTACTTGCTCCATTATATAAGAAGCCTTTCAAGACAGAGGATATTGTTTTTTATTTCCCCATATAGGATTTGCCTGAAAAGTCACAGGTGTGTGGCAGCAAGATAGGAATTTTCAAACAATAGTTTTCCTCAGAGTAACCTTCAACTCACTGAGCTATAACCTTTTCTTAATGAAACCATGGAGTTTTCCCTTTCCCCCTTTTTCTTAGTTAAGTGTTTTCAAGTTTGATCCATATATACACAATATATGTATATTAGTGACTTAGCACAACTCTTGTAGGAGGAGGCAAGGCACACACACACAAGTTGTTTTGTGTTGCTGGTTTTTTCATGGTGTACTTAAACTGGGCTTCCCAGGTGGCCCTAGAGATAAAGAACCCACCGGCCAGTGCAGGAGGCATAAGAGACACAGGTTTGATCTCTGGGTTGGGAAGATCCCCTGCAGAAGGGAAGGGCAAGCCACTCCAGTACTCTTGCCTGGAAAATCCCATGCACAGAGGAGCCTGGCAGACTACAGTCCATAGGTTTGCCAAGAGTCATGCACGACTGAAGTGACTTAGCATGAACGCACACACTTAAACTGTTTTGAATGCAAACACCCAAATATTCTGAGGTGAAAACAGCTCTTTACTTGTCACAATTTTTATTAGCAACAAGATATTATTGAGGTGTAAGTGACTTACCTCTCTGTATGTTTAAGGCATACAGCACGAAGGTTTGATTTTCATATGTAGATTGTGAAATGATTACCACAATAAGTTGAGCTAACGTTCATCGTTTCTTATAGATAACATAGAAAGAAGAAAAGAATAAAGGGAAAACAATTTCTCTTTGTGGTGAGAACTTACAGGATTTCCTCTCTTAACTTCCTGTCAATATATATCATACAGCAGTGTTAGCTATGTTGTATTCCTCAGTTCAGTTGCTCAGTCGTGTCTGACTCTTTGTGACCCCATGAATCACAGCACCCCAGGCCTCCCTGTCCATCACCAACTCCTGGAGTTCACCCAAACTCATGTCCATTGAGTCGGTGATGCCATCCAGCCATCTCATCCTCTGTCGTCCCCTTCTCCTCCTGCCCCCAATCCCTTCCAGCATCAGAGTCTTTTCCAATGAGTCAGCTCTTCACATGAGGTGGCCAAAGTACTGGAGTTTCAGCTTTAGCATCATTCCTTCCAAAGAACACCCAGGACTGATCTCCTTTAGAATGGACTGGTTGGATCTCCTTGCAGTCCAAGGGACTCTCAAGAGTCTTCTCCAATACCACAGTCCAAAAGCATCAATTCTTCGGCGCTCAGCTTTCTTCACAGTCCAACTTTCACATCCATACATGACCACTGGAAAAACTATAGCCTTGACTAGATGGACCTTTGTTGGCAAAGTAATGTCTCTGCTTTTGAATATGCTATCTAGGTTGGTCATAACTTTCCTTCCAAGGAGTAAGCATCTTTTAATATCATGGCTGTAATCACCATCTGCAGTGATTTTGGAGCCCCAAAATATAAAGTCTGACACTGTTTCCACGGTTTCCCCATCTGTTTCCCATGAAGTGATGGGACAGGATGTCATGATCTTCGTTTTCTGAATGTTGAGCTTTAAGCCAACTTTTTCACTCTTCTCTTTGACTTTCATCAAGAGGCTTTTTAGTTCCTCTTCACTTTCTGCCATAAGGGTGGTGCCATCTGCATATCTGAGGTTATTGATATTTCTCCCAGCAACCTTGATTCCAGCTTGTGCTTCTTCCAGCCCAGCGTTTCTCATGATGTACTCTGCATATAAGTTAAATAAGCAGGGTGACAATATACCACCTTGATGTACTCCTTTGTATTCCTAGTACTTACTTATTTTTTAACTAGAAGTTATTAGCAATGAATTTAGTTTTGTGGGATAAGGATGGAACACTATAAATACAGAAGTACTACCTTAAGGTCAGTAATAAACCTGATACCATCTAGAATAGATCCAAGACTGGTTTGAAGTTTCAGCTAGAATTTCATGCAGCATACTTTTTGCATCTTAAGTCTTAATGCTAGTTGATAAAAGGAAAAGTAAACTGCTTTCTGATAACCAATTATCACAGAAGGCTTTCTGCTCAAAACATAGATGTATTTTATTCTTGGGTTCCTCTGTTTTTGAAGGGTTCAGTGTTTATTGGAGGAAGGTTTATGTCAATTATCTAATCAGAAGCAGACCCCAGGCTCTGCCAGAGATATTTTGGAATGTACGATCTACTTCAAAGGAAGGTTCCATGTCTCTGTACCCAGATGAACCCAATTTTTCATAGTGAAGACCAAGGTAATTAGATTTTCTTTTTCAGAGCAAAAATTATTTTTAGGTTGAATTTAATGGGTCATATTTCTCTGCTCAGTAAATCTTACAATTATCACTCCTCTCTGGAAAATGTAACTGGATGATCCACCAGTGTGCCAGAGCTTCTGTGGGTCACCACGGAAGCAGGACGGATGGCAGCCACGCTCCAGGAAGCCCCTGGATGCAGTGTGAGGCTGGTGTCTATGACACTCTCCAAGATCGAAACCAAGCCATTGACTGATGGCAGTAGTCCACATGCCAACATTTTTGTTTGTTTGGAATGGAAAACTTTAGGAGGAAAAAGACAGGAGACTGGATGCCAGGAGTATGTGGTAGAGATTTTAACCATGTTCAGTCACTGGAGAAAATCTGAACTGACCACTCTAAAGAGGGCCTTTCTTTGAAAGGAAAGGCAGTAAGTCCAGATCTAAATTCTAGACATATGTCTTCTTCTCCTCTCTCCTCTATAAGCTCTTCTGATACTGTACAAAGCAAGAGGAACTGAGGACAAGGAATCTGACCAGACGGAAGAGTGACCCCAGGTGAGGCCCAGGAGAAAGAACCAAGGCCCTAGCATGGAGAATACACTTGAGGCACAAATGACTTTCTCTGGGAAATTAAAAAAGATTCTCCATGCTATTGCGTACCCTCTTACTCCATCTAAGCTGAGACCTTAAGTCTCAGCTTAGATGTCACTTCCTCAGGAAAGCTTAACAGACTTGTGTTTGGCTAATTGCCTTCTCTGTGCTCTGACAATGCACAATTCTTCCTCTATAGCAAGATTATCATACTGCATTGTGATATTTGATTTATATATACCAAAGCCTTTGACTGTGTGGATCACAATAAACTGTGGAAAATTCTGAAAGAGATGGGAACACCAGACCACCTGACCTGCTTCTTGAGAAACCTGTATGCAGGTCAGGAAGCAACAGTTAGAATTGGACATGGAACAACAGACTGGTTCCAAATAGGGAAAGGAGTTCGTCAAGGCTGTATATTGTCACCCTGCTTATTTAACTTCTATGCAGAGTACATCATGAGAAACGCTGGGCTGGAAGAAGCACAAGCTGGAATCAAGATTGCCGGGAGAAATATCAGTAACCTCAGATATGCAGATGACACCACCCTTATGGCAGAAAGTGAAGAGGAACTAAAAAGCCTCTTGATGAAAGTGAAAGAGGAGAGGGAAAAAGTTGGCTTAAAGCTCAATATTCAGAAAACGAGGATCATGGCATCTGGTCCCATCACTTGATGGGAAATAGATGGGGAAACAGTGTCAGACTTTATATTTTGGGGCTCCAAAATCACTGCAGATGGTGATTGCAGCCATGAAATTAAAAGATGCTTACTCCTTGGAAGGAAAGTTATGACCAACCTAGATAGCATATTCAAAAGCAGAGACATTACTTTGCCAACAAAGGTCCATCTAGTCAAGGCTATAGTTTTTCCAGTGGTCATGTATGGATGTGAAAGTTGGACTGTGAAGAAAGCTGAGCACTGAAGAATCGATGCTTTTGAACTGTGGTGTTGGAGAAGACCCTTGGACTGCAAGGAGATCCAACCAGTCCATTCTAAAGGAGATCAGTCCTGGGTGTTCTTTGGAAGGAATGATGCTGAAGCTGAAACTCCAATACTTTGGCCACCTCATGCGAAGAGTTGACTCATTGGAAAAGACTCTGATGCTGGGAGGGATTGGAGGCAGGAGGAGAAGGGGACGGCAGAGGATGAGATGGCTGGATGGCATCACTGACTCGACAGACGTGAGTTTGAGTGATTGGTGATGGACAGGGAGGCCTGGCATACTGCAATTCATGGGGTCGCAGAGTCGGACACGACTGAGTAACTGAACTGAACTGAACTGAACTGAGTAGACTTCAAACTTAAGAGGACTGGGACAATGTCTTTCATGTTTATGGCTTTATTCTCAGTGCTCTTAGCAGTCTATCTAGCACATAGTAAATACTCACTATAAATGTGCTGTTTTGAGTTGGTGTAGTGAGGCCCAAGTGATATCCACACCCTTAGTGTTTGGGATACTCAAGACTGCTTAACAAAAGTACTTGCATACCCTCAGAACCTCAATCCAGTCCAGTAGTGTTGAAACCATCTCTATAAAGTTTTGGAAAGTTCAGTCAACAGCTAAGAAGCCATTGTAAAATCACTGTAGAGCCTCACAATAACTGCACATAAAACACATTGTTTTTATCATATTTATTATTTTTTAATCATAAAGTCCCTGTAGAGATGGAAAAGGAAAAATAGCTTCAATTTCGTAAGTGAAGAGAGTCAGACCTCACAGTAGAGAATTATCAGCCAAGGTTGTAAAAATTGACCAGCCTGTTTGTGGCACCTCCCAGACATGGCATCCCATAGTTCTGCACGCTCTAGTTAACTGCTGCTTGAATATCCCTCTGCCACCAGAGGCCAGTCTTTATTGCCCAATGGAAAGAAGAATTGTGGAACACTAATAATCCCCCCAAATAAAAGTTTCTGTTTCTCTAGTCATCATCCAAGTTTTAAAGAAAGGATTGAGATAGCCATGAAAATATACCTGAAAAGGTAACAGGAACTGAAATAATGGGTCTAGTGAAAATCAGATGTTGTCTTATAATTTTGTTAATGTGCTTATTTTCAGCCTTCTACACAGTTCAGTTTTGGTTTTCAGGAGAATTTGAATCTAAAAAGGGAACTTTGAGTCATGCCTCTTTATACATATGATAACCAGAAACTTCTAAGCTATAGTCTAAGTGTAACTTCAGTCCATGTTGATGAGAGTAGTTGGGTAGTCTGTCCACACTGTGATTAAACTGACTGACCTGATGATTTTGACCCTGTGTAGATGGACAGTAGGACTTCCCAGTTAGCACTTGTGGTAAAGAACCCTCCTGCCAATGCAGGAGACATAAGAGACTCAGGTTCCCTGGGTCGGGAAGATCCTCTGGAGGAGGTCATGGCAACCCACTGCAGTTTTCTTGCCTGGAGAATCCCATGGACATAGGAGCCTGGTGGGCTACAGGCCATAGGATCACAGAGTGAGACATGACTGAGACTTAACAAGGCACAGCACAGATGGACAGTAATCGAAAGCTATGAATAGAGGAGCTGCCCTTTAAACCATTTTACTCCAAAGTCTATTGGTTTCTATAAGAAAATAGTTCTGTTTTTTAAAGGAAGATCAGTAAAGTGTAGGAGAAATCTAACACAGGTCAAAATAAATAGAGCACATTTAGTCTTCCAGGTAAAATACTTCTGGGCCTAAAAGACTGCTGAAAGATATATGAAAGTCTAGATGTTGGATGATCCATTCAGATACTTTTGTGTGACATACAGAGTATTGAAAGAAAAGTTACAGTACAAAGTATATAGAAAATAGTACACAAAATAGAGAAAAAGCATCTGGCTACTGGAAGACATTTTGGCTGTATTATCCACTAGAAATGTTTAAGCGATCTGAAGGTCTACCGTATACCTTTCAGTTCAGTTGCTCAGTTGTGTTTGACTCTTTGCAAACCCATGGCCTGCAGCATGCCAGGCTTCCCTATCCACTACCTGGAGCTTGCTCAAACTCATGTCCATCAAGTCCGTGACGCCATCCAACCATCTCATCCTCTGTCGTCCCCTTCTTCTCCTGCCTTCAGTCTTTCCCAGCATCAGGGTCTTTTCAAATGAGTCAGTTCTTCACATCAGGTGGCCAAAGTATTGGAGCTTCAGCTTCAGCATCAGTCCTTCCAATGAATATTTAGGACTTATTTCCTTTAGGATTGACTGGTTTGACCTCCTTGCAGTCCAAGGGACTCTCAAGAGTCGTCTCCAACACCACAGTTCAAAAGCAACAATTCTTTGGTGCTCAGCTTTCTTTATAGTTCAACTCTCTTGCACATTTAGTGATTCATATAATTTAAAATGAGATTCCCTGTAAGCACTAGATGTCCATGGTTGCCCAATTTAAAAAAAAAAATGTGTTTTACTTTGCAATTTTGGCCAATTTTTTTTTTTTTTTCCTGGAAGGTAAGGTGGGAGGAAGCAGGGGGTGGTGGGATATGGTAGAAGTTTCAACTTTAAAATATATGTGAGCATTCCCATTATCTAAAAGAAGGCTCATAATGTAACATGTTGTTTTATATTAATCTTAGATTGTATTTATAATTAAATATAAAACTAAGGCTAAACAACTGTTACTATTATGATTTAAAATGTAAATGTTATATACCTTAACAACTAAAAAATAATAATGATATTGTTTTAAAATAGGGAAGGAACTGTAAAACATAGTGTTAAGGAAACAAATCTCCCTAAGTTTTATAGTGGAGAGTCAGGTAATGTCTAAAGATAACATCTGTAGTGAAAACAACAGTTATAACCCCAGTCTGTCTGTCTGTCTAGCCATCCATCTTTCCTTGTGTCCTTCAAAGATTTAGTATATAATTTTTACAAAAGTGGGTAAACTTCAGCACACCAAATTCTATTGGCCAGACACTTGTAGGGGAAAGTCCTAAACTATTAACAAAATGAGAGTGAAAGTAAAATTCACTCAATGCTGTCCAACTCTTTGTGACCACATGGACAATGCAGTCCGTGGAATTCTCCAGGTCAGAACACTGCAGTGGGTAGCCTTTCCCTCCTCCAGGGGATCTTCCCAGTCCTGGGATCGAACGCAGATCTCCTGCATTGCGTGCAGATTCTTTACCAGCTGAGCTACCAAGCCCCTGTTAACAAAATTGTTGAGACTAACAAAACAACTGACAACTTTGTGACTTTTCACCAAGAAGACGATGATGATGCTCAAGATGGTGTCAATCCTTGGGCAACTCTATCTTGTTTTAGGTACAGTACTGCTTGCTAAGTTAAAGTTATACATAGAAGGGAAATCAGAAATGTTCAGTTTTAGAATTTTGTATTTAATGAGATGCCAATAGCTACCTTTTACTATTGCAATGTCTGGACTTAAAATGAGTTTTGCCTCATTTCCCCGGTATGTGGGAAAATGTTATACTTCCTTGCTTTGTTCTGACAATCAATTTATTTGGTGAATGATAATGGGTAAATTGAATGAAGAGAGACTTTCTGGAATTTTATAGAATCATGTGTCTGAACAAGACATACAATTGATCGATTCAGTTGTCAAATGTGTTGCCCAACATGGTATAAATAAGGCATGTAGTAGACTGAGATTTTATTCTTCAGTTGAATGTCATATTATGGTGATTTTCATAAGAATTTTGACAAAATTGAATGTTATAATTTTTTTAAAGAAAGACGCTAACTAACACACTCCTGGAATGCTGTCAGTATTGAATAATTGTCTAAAGAGTGAAAGCTAACACTATAAATAATCTATGATGTGGATACTTCCTTATATAAAAGTATTTCAACTTTCTCAAACAGTGCCTCTAATCATCACCTTTTCAAACTTCCTTTCCAGATCTTAAAGCAACTTGTGCTACTTCATTTGAAGAGAATTAGGTATGTTTTATTGCATTTTTATTTATTTTTAACATAAATTTTTGAAATGTATTCCTTTATTTATTTGGCTGCTTTGGGTCTTAGTTGTGACACATGGACTTAGTTGCCCTGCTGCATGTGGGATCTTAGTTCCTCTTCAGGGATTGAGCCCAAGTCCCCTGCATTGCGGAGAAGGCAATGGCACCCACTCCAGTACTTTTGCCTAGAAAATCCCATGGACGGAGGAGCCTGGTAGGCTGCAGTTCATGGGGTCGCTAGAGTCGGACACGACTGAGCGACTTCACTTTCACTTTTCACTTTCATGCATTGGAGAAGGAAATGGCAACCCACTCCAGTGTTCTTGCCTGGAGAATCCCAGGGATGGGGGAGCCTGGTTGGTTGCCATCTATGGGGTCGCACAGAGTCGGACAAAACTGAAGCGATGCAGCAGCAGCAGCCCCTGCATTGGAAGGCAGATTCTTAGCCACTGGACCACCAGGAGAGTCCCAATTGCATTTTTTATACTCGGCTTTCTATTTTGTGGTACAGTTGGTTGTGTCTGTCTCCCTGTTTAAATTCTTTGAAGACAAAAACTGTGCCTTCATTGACCTTTGTTTTGCTGCCTCTCCACTATGACTAGTACAGTACTTTATATATGGACACTCCAGACTCAGGTCAATAATTGTTGAGTTGCTTTGAGATGAAATTGTTGGGTAGGTTTTTAGAAAACTTCCTGTGTAACAGGCCTGTGACAAAGCTCAAATGTGATTGTGACAGAGAAAGTTTTGACACTATAAAGTTATAAACTGGTCTTCAGTTCAGTTCAGTTCAGTTGCTCAGTCGTATCTGACTCTTTGCGACCCCATGGACTGCAGCACACCAGGCCTCCCTGTCCGTCACCAACTCCCAGAGTTTACTCAAACTCATGTCCATTGAATCAGTGATGCCATCCAATCAACTCATCCTCTGTCATCCCCTTCTCCTCCCGCCTTTAATCTTTCCAAGCATTAGGGTCTTCTCCAAGGAGTTAGTTCTTTGCATCAGGTGGCCAAAGTATTGGAGTTTCAGCTTCACCATCAGTGCTTCCAATGAATATTCAGGACTGGTTTCCTTTAGGATGGACTGGTTGGATCTCCTTGCAGTCCAAGGGACTCTCAAAAGCCTTCTCCAACACCACAGTTCAAAAGCATCAGTTCTTCGGCACTCAGCTTTCTTTATAGTCCAACTCTTACATCATCCAAACATGACTACTGGAAAACCCATAGTTTTGACTAGATGGGCCTTTGTTGGCAAAGTAATGTCTCTGCTTTTTAAAGACATTTTTCATCATTTAAGCTTCGAGCATGTGATACGTGACTGAATGGAATTCCTGGAGAAGTGTATTAACGTGTTCCAAAGAGCTGAATCCCGAGGAAAGGATTAGGAGTGCACCTTCAGAGACGCAGCCTAGTTTCAGCCCAGAGACCCCACAGAGACTGAGACAGAACTGTCTTTGAGTGTCTCCTGAGGAGGTACGGGTAGGCAGTGGACTGCTGCAGGGCAGGGGCTCTGGGTACAGTGCACCTGGGTATGGCTGGGTGCAGCAGACTTGGGTATGGCATAAGCCCTCTTGGAGGAGGTCGCCATTAACCCCACCAGAGAGCTACTAGAACTTACACACGACTGGGAAATAGACTCTTGGCGGGCACAAACAGAACCTTGTGTGCACCAGGACCCAGGAGAAAGGAGCAGTGACCCCACAAGAGACTGACCCAGACTTGCCTGTGAGTGTCCAGGAGTCTCTGGCGGAGGCGTGGGTTGGTGGTGGCCTGCTGCAGGGTTGGGGGTACCGACTATAGCAGTGTGTGCGTGGGATCTTTTGAAGGAGGTCACCGTTATCTTCATTACCTCCACCAGAGTTTGGCCTCAGGTCAAATAACAGGGAGGGAACACAGCTCCGCCCTTCAACAGAAACTGGTGTTAGTGGTTATTATCATATTTCTTTGGAAGGGATGATGCTAAAACTGAAACTCCAGTACTTTGGCCACCTCATGTGAAGAGTTGACTCATTGGAAAAGACTCTGATGCTGGGAGGGATTGGGGGCAGAAGGAGAAGGGGACAGCAGAGGATGAGATGGTTGGATGGCATGACTGACTCGATGGACGTGAGTCTGAGTGAACTCCAGGGGTTGGTGATGGACAGGGAGGCCTGGCGTGCTGTGATTCATGGGGTTGCAGAGTCGGACATGACTGAGCGACTGAACTAAACTGAACTGAACTGATCACACCCATCTGTAGATTGGAAAGTTTAACTTTGGAGCCCTTAAGCAAAAATTCTAGAAAGTCTCCATTTATCCCATTTAGTCATTATCATTTACTAATCTCTGTGGGTCATCCTATCAACCCCAACTGTCCCCTCATCTATGTTCCTTGAAATGCCAGAGTTGCTAAAGGCTTGGGGAAGGTTTGGTTTTCACATTATCTTCTTATGTACACCCTGACATCATCTCAAAAGTACAATTGGTATAATACTTACATAAAAGGTGTTTATGAGGACAAAATCAAAGAAGTAACTAAAGACTTAAGCACTCCGTATGCTTCCCAGATGGCTCAGCAGTAAAGGAGACATGGGTTCGATCCCTGGTCAGGAAGATCCCCTGGAAAAGGAAATGGCAATCCATTCCAGTATTCTTACCTGGGAAATCCCATGAATGGAGGAGCCTGGCAGGCTGCAGTCCACGAGGTCACAAGGAGTTGAACACGACTTAGAGACTAAACAGCAACAGCAAGCACTCAGTAGAATGAATACAGAATAGATATTTGCATGTTTCACAGATTTTACAGGGCAGCACACATCTGCTTGAAAAGTAAAAAATCCAGCCCTTTAGATGACTGATTCCAAATTGTCAAGCATTAGGTATCTTGTCATCTACATCTGGTTGATAGAATGTGAATCCTCCCCCACACCCCCCCCCCGCCCTTTTTTTTTTTTTTGCCAGATGGCTTGAGCCATAGATAAAGCATGGACTTTTCCATGTTTCACATGGTACTTGATGTTGTAGAATTCAGTTTTCGTGCTGTTCTTTTCTCCCCTCTTGCTATTGCCTGGATCTCATTAGAAACCATTAGTGATGTAATACTAAACCTATGGAATCTTAAACATGCTTTTAAAATCCTGCGGAATAAAGATGTCTCCTACCAAACCAAAAATGCAGTGGGAATAGACAAAGTTACATTTCTTTAAGAAAAAATGACTCATTTCATAGTTTCCAAACTGTTTTGACTGAAGCCTCTCAAAATAAACTTTCTGCAATATGCAGCCTTTGATGTCTGACTTTGAAAAAAAAATCATTTCTAAAGATACAATTCAGTCTTTTTTGGGTGTTCATGTATTTTTGCAGATTAACCTACTTTTATTTCAACCAGTGAATGACACAATATTAAATAGCCATCAGACTAAAAAAGAAAAGTATGTTTGAAGTGGTCTTAACTCCTACATAAACCAAATGTAAAGAACATGCCATATGACTTTTTAAATTACCACAAAAATAGAATTTCCAGAACATTACCAGAAAGGGGATTTGGTCCATTAAGAATAACAAAACAGTGTAGATGTCATGAAAGTGGAAGATTAGGAGTGCAGTTAAGCTTAGTAATGATATTTTTGATTCATATGCTATTTCCTAGGCTAGGCAACATTTTTAATTTTTCACAGCCCTGAACCTTAATCCTTAAAGGGTAATTCAAGTTTCGGAGCTTACATGCCGCAATTTGTTTGGGGTGGCGATTTGCCATTGACTTGCCTCCGGCTTCTTTCGTGCTCTTCCAGCTGGGGGACTCAAAGGTGGTCATTTATTAAATCCAGGTCTACATACGGCCACTGAAATAACTGGCTTTCAATCAAACCTTTATAAAAAATCCAAACAACCCGTTCTTGTGCAGTTGATCAGATTGATTTAAGACATCAGTTGCTTCTGTTCAAACAACAGTGAATGAAATAACTGGGTAACTGAACAACCTTTTCTTTCTTTCTTTAATTCTTTTTTTTTTTTCTTTTTGAATGTTTCCCTTTGGAGCGGTGGGAAGGAGCTAGATTAAGATGTGCATTCTAGTTCCAACTCTTCCACCTCTATCTGATGCTTGGCAAGTTCCTTAACCTCTCAAACCTGTACTTTCTCATCTACAAGTAGAGAGAAAAAACATTCTCCTCATGGGTTTGTCTGAAACATTAAAAAAGAGATGTATGGCATTTGATACACACTTAGCATATGGCAAATATAAATTTCTTTCCAGTTGCCTGAATGGCATATACATAGCATCTTCTGCTTTTTCCACTTTCCACTTTAATGATAACTTCTCAATAAAAAAGTGAAGAGAATATTTGACACTCAAGTCATTAGACTCAAGTCATTCATATCAGAATCTAAGATATCTCTCACTTGGTCAAATTCAAGCTCTATAGCCTGATGTCTGAGATAATGGCAAGAAGTGACTGTTGTTGGAATTTATGTTATATTATGAAACCTGTACATCCTCTAGAACTTATGTTATCTTCAAGCCTTCTTTTTCTTTCCTTTGTTTCAGAGGCCCTTTTAAGTCTAGTATCCAGTAATATCTCTAGACTCTTCTTGAACCTATATGCATTTTCAGCCTGGTACCAGCACTGCAAGTAATGTTTTCCAAGTGTTTACTACCCATAATTTGAAGAGGTTCTTCTATTATTTGGCCTGAAACTGTCATTTCAAAGCATCAAAACTGAGATAAAGCAGGGAATGGGAGATGGGAAAAGGGCAAGGCAACTAATATTTATAAGATGACAGAAAGTTTAATAGAAAATGAATGGGGTCGTACATTCTGGTAGGCTTGGATTTCATTCCAGCTCTGTTTCATTCTACTTCATAGGGTTGTTAAGAGGATGCTATGTACCCAGTTAAAACAAATCTGCTTTGCAAACTTTGCTAATGCTAGTAGACAGTTAATTTTGGATTCCTTCTTTCAAATCATTTATTTTAATGAGTAATTAAGGGAACTTCTCTTGTGATCCAGTGGTTAAGTCACTGTGCTTACCCTGCAGTGGGTGCAGGTTTGATCCTTGGTCTGGAGATTAAGATCCCACATATGATGTGGTGTGGCCAAAAAAGAAAAAGTAACTAGGTAGTTTACGGTCTTTAAATTGCTATAAAATGTCTAAGTATTAAAGAGGGAGAGAAATTAGTATTGTTTTCTCTGTAAAGCGTCTGCCTACAATGCAGGAGACCCAGGTTCTATCCCTTGGGTCGGGAAGATCCCCTGGAGAAGGAAATAGCAACCCACTCCAGTACTCTTGCCTGGAAAATCCCATGGACGGAGAAGCATGGTAGGCTACAATCCATGGGGTCGCAAAGGGTCAGATATGACTGAGCAACTTCACTTTCTTTCTCTGTATAAAGATAATTTCCTAGCCTAACTTTCAGATTTGTAGAAAGTGAAAGTCGTTCATCCGTGCCCTACTCTTTTCAACCCCATGGACTATACACGTTCATGGAATTCTCCAGGCCAGAATACTGGAGTGGGTAGCCAGCCCTTCCCTTCTCCAAGGGATCTTCCCAACCCAGGGATGGGACCCAGGTCTCCCACATTGCAGGTGGATTCTTTACCAGCTTAGTAAGTCTTATATATATTATTTCCACCCCCACCCCTTGAATTATTGCTAACCACTTTTATTGCTAAGGGCATCTGCTCTAATACTTTAACATAGTGGGTCTCACACTTTAACACTGGGATCATCTGGGGGACTTGTAAAACACAGTGCCAGGCCCCTTCCCCTGTCTCTAATTCTGTAGGTGTGAGGAGGGGCCCCAAAGTTCCACAGTTTTGAGTAAATTTCTATATTATACTGATGCTGCTGGTCTGAGGACTACATCTTGAGGACCACTAGGGTGGTATTTGGAGAAGGCAATGGCACCCCACTCCAGTACTGTTGCCTGGAAAATCCCATGGACGGAGGAGCCTGGTAGGCTGCAGACACGACTGAGCGACTTCACTTTAATGTTTCCCTTTCATGCATTGGAGAAGGAAATGGCAACCCACTCCAGTGTTCTTGCCTGGAGAATCCCAGGGACGGGGGAGCCTGGTAGGCTGCCATCTCAGGGGTCGCACAGAGTCAGACGTGACTGAAGCGACTTAGCAGCAGCAGCAGCAGGGTGGTATTTTGTTCTAGATAACCATCAAACCCCAAGAGCTAGGTTTCAAGTTGTGCCCAGGTGGCAATAACCTTCCCATGTCAAAGAAAAGAGAAAGGTGATTGGGAGGATCAAGGTTTCCTGTGTGGCAGGCCTTCCTCAGGGTGAAAGTTCTCATTCTTTCTGAGACAATCTCTTACTTTTAGCTGGATTTCAAGAAAAACGTGAGAAGCAGGAACTAAATCTTTAGTAGGTAGTGTCAGTCGCTGAGTCGTGTCCAACTCTTTGTGACCCATGGACTATAGCACACCAGGCTCCTCTGTCCATGGAATTCTCCAGGCAATAATATGGAAGTGGGCTCCATTCCTTTCTCTGGGGGAATCTACCCAACCCGGGGGTAAAATCCAGGTTTCCTGAATTACAGGCAGATTCTTTACCATCTCAGACACTTGAGCCACCGTGGAAAACCTTATAAGGTATAGGCAGGCCTAAGTTTGCTGTGTGTATAATGTGTGTATTCTTTCAGAATAAGATGGAGATTTCTTTTTTACTGAAGTCATTTGGAGTGGATTATTGATCTATTCGATTTATAAAATTATATTCAATCGTACAATTAAAGAAAAGACCTCTATTTGCAAAATAGCCCAAAGTCATTTTATACTTACAAAAACAAATGATCTTGGCACTTCCTGTAGATAAATCTTCCTAATGATTTATGAATCATTAATAGCTCAATTCTTAGACCCAGGTATTAGAGTTAAATGTTGTATCTGAGAGAGGATAACTCCACAGACTAACCAGAGGAGATAGGACAGGTTGGAGAGAAACAAATGCATCATTTCTAGATTCTTCACCGACTATCTTTTCATCCAAAGTTTCATTGTCACCATTTTAATTAAGATTTCAAGAATCACCAAACTTATTTCCTCCCTGACCCATCTCATTCTAGACACTGATTGTGAATCTTTCCAAACTATCATTTATATTTAAAAACCCTAATTCCTACTGACTGTTCCAAGAATAAAGTGTGAAGTGGATATCCAAGGACATAATCAATACAGCATGCTTCCCCAACACTCCCAGCCATACTTTTGAAAGTGCTCGCTCATGAATTTAACTTGCGCGTTTCTGCTCAAATGGCTTTGCTCTGTTCCTGAGCAAGAGTGGAATATCCTCACTCCTTTTTTTTCTAGTTATCCTGAATCTTAACTCTACCCTGAGAGCCAATCTTCTCTGTGAAGTCTCTTCTGAGTACTGTGTGTATGTGTGTGTTATGTGTGTGTGTGTGTGTGCTCAATCATTCAGTTGTGTCCCACTCTTTGCAACTCTATGAACCATAGTCTGCCAAGCTCCTCTGTCCATGGAATTTTTCCAAGAAACAATACTGGAGCAGATTGCCACTTCCTACTCCAAAGGATCTTCCCAACCCAGGGATCAAACCCGCAACTATTGCATCTCCTACCTTGGCAGACAGATTGTTTACCACTGTGCCCCCTGGGAAGCCTTCCTGAATACTGTGGGTCATCTAATCCATAAATAGCAGAGCTCTTCCAATACACCCTTCATCCTTTTACCCTTGAGGGACTTGAGGTCTGCAGAGTTCATGACTTGCCCAAAGTCCCGTGACTAGTTAGCAGTGTCACCAGAACCTAAAATTGAGGCCATTTAACATCTAGCCAGTACTTTCCATTACACAGCGACAGTTGTCCGAATTATTTAAACTAATCATAACCTTTTTTGTATTGTTGATTAATTGTTCATCATAAGTATGTAACCTGGAAATGACAAAGCTCTTCCTGGGTTATTGGGGCCTCAATCTCCATATTTCTAGGAATCCTCAAGAAAGAGAGTGCTGGGAATGCCTATGTTTTCCAGTCACCTCCTGCTCCAAATTCCTGTCATCCTCTTAGAATTTTCCACCCTTCCCTATCTCTCTCGGCTTCACCCTATGCATGGAAAAACTCCTTTTTTCCTGATTCCCACAAAACTGTGCTGTTTAATAGACTCTGATGAATGGTTTGAAGTGTTAGAAGGACATCATGGTACAGCCCAAACTGGATCACAGTTTAAAAGAAAATGTTAGACATGGTGGCCAGTGGGGCCTAAGGAGGAAGAGGGCAAATGAAAAGTTACCTGAGACTGGAATGGCTGCAGGGGTAAAAATCAGCTTTTTAGCTCTTTGCCTAATTCTCTCCCAAGCAACTTGGGGGTGGGAACATTGTTCCCCTTTTACAGAAACAAAAACAGATCAAAGTGTTCAATTTACATAAAACAAAACAGTCATCTGCCCTGGGCTTATGCTCTTAGTAGCTCTAAGTCACAACAAAAATGTTGACGTTAGTTTTTCTTTAACTTGGGCCAGACTGAATTTTTAGGCAGCATGCCATTCCTCAATGACCAAGGCAAATTTCCGAGGTCAATGGTATATTTTTCCCTTTGAATTTCTGCACAGGTAGTTAGGAAAAAGCCTCGCGCAGGAGTGTGCAGAACGCCCTGAGATTAGGAAGAGAACAGATGCAGAACGTGGGAGCTTGCTGACATTTACCGGGTGTTTCCTTCATGGCGGGTGTCACTGCCATGTGAGATCTCACTTAGTTCCCACAACAACTGTGCAAAATAGATGCTTCCCATTTTTACGGAGAAATTAAAACAGTCCGCAAAAGTCATCCAGCCAGTAAGTGGCAGATCTGCAGTGCAGATCCAGGTCTGTCTGCCTCTAAACAGCCGAAGAAATTGCAGTGCCTGATCAGATGACAACTGTAGCAGGCCAGGCACAAAAGTTTATGAACGAAGAAAACAGTAGTGGGAATGGAAACAAGGAAGCCCTCATGACTGAAACGGCCCAAGGAGAGTTCTCAGATTTGATGACTATTCATTTGTGGACTTCCCCGATGGCTTAGCTGGTAAGCTGGTAAAGAACCCACCTGCCAGTCCAGAAGATACAAGAGACATGGGTTCAGTCCCTAGGTTGGGAAGATCCCTTGGAGAAGGAAATGCAACCCATTCCAGTATTCTTGCTTGGAGATTCCCATGGACCAAGGAGCCTAGCAGGCTTCAGTCCATGGGGTCCCTAAGAGTCGGACACGATGGAGCACACACACATATGTATTGTATTTGTGATGAGAGAAAGGGTGAATTTAACACAGTATTGATATCTATAGCTGAGTACCAGGAGTAAGAAGCAGAAATGTCAGTCAGAGATGTTGTTTGCAGAAGATAATGAATGATAAATCCATGATGGGAAATGGTAAATTTTCTTTCATCCTTTCTTCTGTGTGAAGCTATTTGATTTTACACAAACTCAGAGGCTCTCCTACAGAATCTTAATTGGGTATGCTCAGTCACTCAGCCTTTATAACCCAAGAAGGGAAACGTATTCAATGTAGTATCACTGAGAGCCTTCTTGGGCAACTTTTATTTATTCATCTTGCCTGTGAGTGGGCAAGGCGGGCAGGTATCTGGTTTTTGTTACTGCGCAGAAGTCCTTACAGTTTTGTTGATGTGAACGGATAAGTACTAGCATCTGAATGGCAATTACTCTATGTCTAAACAGAGGACTCTGTGGCAGTTTTCTTACTAAAAAGTTGTTAAATTTGGCAATCCTCACTCTGTTCCAGTCATACATTTTCTTAGCCATATTAGGTTATATGGAAATAAGCCAGTATCATGGCTGGTGTATGAGCAGTTTTTCTGTACCAAGGCAGTTTTCTGGAGAGCCTTTTCTCATTAGTTTAAAAGGAAAAGAGGCAAATGTGGTTCAGAGTATATTTTGATATATGGCTGGAAAGAAAAATAAAATCTTGCCAATCCCAAAAAATATTAGGAATAGCAACTGAGACCAAAATCAGATTTTTAACCTTGAAGACTTGGGAATTTATTTGCTTTTGGGTATTTGGGTATTTATTTGCTTCTTATTGAAGGGCTGTATCAATTTATTAAAAGTCCAACTAACCTTATCACAGATGCGGAGGAAGAGATTAGAACAAAGTCACATTGACTGTCTCATATTTTCTCTTGCTCTTGTTATCGCTCAGTCTCTCATGTTAGAAATTCAGCATCTGCGTTCTGGACCCACTACAGTGTGAGTAGTCATAGACATTGGACTTAATTTCATTGTTCACCAAATGGAGATGATATATTCTCTATCTCACAATGTTCTTATGAGAATCAAAGGACGTAATGCATGATTCAACCATTAATGATGGAAAGTATACTTTCTCTTCCAATCTACTTTTAGAGAAAAGTGTAGCAGCAGGTTATTTATCTGGTTGCTTTGGTATGGTTATCTCCCTTTCATTCAGAATTTAATCATATGCTATTTTGACACCTAATAACAATTCATCCAAATATTCATTAATTTATTCAGTTTATTGAGGACTTGTTCAATGACAAACTTAGTAAATACTCTATCTGCAAATAGATAATAAACCTATAAATTAATTAATCTATAATTAATTGATTCCCTATCTTCTCACTGGATATTCTTTTGAAATATTGAGTGTTTCTTGGTCAATTATTCATTTTATACATATTTGTTGAGGGATCACTATATTTTAGGTAATTGCAAAGGGATCAATGGTTTTAAAAAAAAGCAGACAACCTTTATGGAGCTTTCAACCTGGTAGGAAAGACAAACATTAAATAAATACATAGACACCAAAACATAAATGTCATTACAAATTGTGATTGTACATGAAGATAAATAACAAGAGCCACAAAAAAAAAAATAATATGAAGGGAAAAAATCTTAAAAATCTTCATAGCTAATATCTTTAATTTATATACCTCAGCAATATAAATGGATAAAATACTTAAAGCTTTAATCATGTGTCTTGTGGTTGTGCTATAACAAAAAAATCATGTTTTGTGAGTGTTGCAGAAACTTTGTCTTTGTGGGTTTAAGGAAAGCTAAGGGCTATCCAAGTGAGAAATGTGCTGGTATTACTAAGGAAAGGTAAGGGAATCATTTCAGTCTTAGAGAACAGCATGACCTAAGGCCTGCAAGATTTAGATCCGTGCAAGAAACTGAAAGAAAGTCTGACCAAATCACAAAATTAGTGATGCAAGAGGAAACTGGAGAGTGAGGCAGGGACAGATCATAAATAGCAGCTGCAGGTTGTGTAAATAATTGAATCTATAATGTAAGCGCACTATGAAGCTATAGAGGTATTTTGAGCAGGGCAGGGATCTGATCAGATTCGTGTTTTTTAAAAAGGTCTTTATTTGCAGAAGGCCTTGAACAGAAAGACGTGTAAAGGAGTCTCCTGGAATGATCAGAAGAGATAACGTGGCTCGGATTAGAGCAGTAGCAATAATTATGAAGATAAATAGACTGCTTCTCTAAATATTCTGGAGGGAGAATCACTGGGCTTATTTATTGCATGGGGAGTAGTGGGGAATATACGGTGAGGACAAAGCGGCTGGAAAGACTCCCGAGTCAGGGCTCAAGCAGTCAGGTGAATGCTAGTGCCATATTTGAAGATGGGAAAACTCAGGAAATATGGATTATGTTCAATTATTAACATATTCTTTTTGCTGAAAGAAAAAGGAGCAGTGCTTGAATGTTCTCAGTTGTAGAGAGGAAACAAAAGTATAAACTCTACCTTCACGGTATTTGCACGGTAAGCATTAAGCCCACTATTGACACTATTTGACTTCCCTGGGCTTCCCTGGTGGCTCAGACAGTAAAAAAATCCACCTGTAATCTGAGGAGACCTGGGTTCAATCCCTGGGTTAGGAAGATTCCCTGGAGAAGGGAACGGATACTCACTCCAGTATTCTGGCTTGGAATTCCATGGACAGAGGAGCCTGGAAGGCTACACTCCGTGGGGTCGCAAAGACTCGAACATGACTGAGTGACTTTCACCACCAGACCTTCTCAAACCACCTCCTATGATGCTATGGGTTACCTCACTACTAGGGCTTATTCCCTCTCCTTTCTCCCACTGTGTGACTGTGTGTACCTACCTATAATGTGTTTGCTTACAATACACCTTTGTGTGTATTTTGCTTATAATACACTTTTGAATTATCTCATTTCCCAAGACTTCAACTGGTCGGTCTTGAAAATGAGGTATTTGTTTGGTTTTTGGCTGTGCCAGGCCTCGGTTGTGGCATACCAGGCCTTTGCCGTGGCATCCAGGGTCCTTAGCTGCAGCACGTGGGATCTAGTTCCCTGACCAGGACTGAACCCAGGCCCCCTGCATTGGGAACATGAAGCCTTAGCCCACTGGGCCACCAAGGGAGTCTCCCAAAATTAGGTTCTTAAAAACAACTTTGGGGATGGGAAGTTGTTCTACAATCTTGGCAGTGAATGGATAACACTAGAGGTCTTTTCAATTTTGTCTTGCTATGAATATATTATTTGCTGTAACTCATCTGTGAGTATTTTGGTGGCATTGCAATTATTGTTCCAACTTTTCTAGCTGGTTATTTGAAAACAAGAATTCACATAAAGAAAATGTGATCAAGTTGATCCCTTGAGCATCACTACACCCTCTACATTACTTAACAATTAGAAACAAAGTGACTGAGATTTGGGGATTATGGTTTATATATAAGAATGACCATTACAATATTACTTATAACAGCCCAAACTTGAAATATATGCCCAGTCATAGGGGAATGATTATGTAAACCATGACATTGTTAATTAAGTTAAAAGAATGGTGTAGGAAAATATATGTAGGTGAAAAATATGAATACATAACATATTAAATTTGTTTTTAAAATACTATCATATGTGTTAGTAAAGAGAACCAGAAGGAAATATATTTAAACTTTAAATCTCAGGGTAGGAGGGATTAAGAGACTTTAAAATTGTTCTCTACATATATTTCTATATTTTCTAAATTTTCTAGAGTGAAATTTATATTTGTATATTCTCCCTTTTGTTGTTGTCTTTTAGTCACTAAGTCATGTCTGACTCTTTTGTGACTCCATGGACTGTAACCCACCAGGCTCCTCAGTTCAGTTCAATTCAGTCACTCAGTCATATCTGATTCTTGGGGACTGCATGGACTGCAGCATGCCAGGCCTCCCTGTACATTACCAACTCCCAGAGTTTACTCAAATTCATGTCCATTGAATTGGTGATGCCATCCAACCATCTCATCCTCTGTTGTCCACTTCTCTTCCCGCCTTCAATCTTTCTCAGCATCAGGATCTTTTCCAAGGAGTCAGTTCTTCTCATCAGGTGGCCAAAGTATTGGAGTTTCAGCTTCAGCATCAGTCCTTCCAATGAATATTCAGGACTGATTTCCTTTAGGATGGACTGGTTGGAGCTCCTTGCAGTCCAAGGGACTCTTGAAAGTCTTCTCCAACACCACAGTTCAAAAGCATCAGTTCTTCAGCACTCAGCTTTCTTTATAGTCCAACTCTTATATCCATACATGACTCCTGGAAAAACCATAGCTTTGACTAGATGGACCTTTGTTGGCAAAGTAATGTCTCTGCTTTTTAATAAGCTGTCTAGGTTGGTCATAGCTTTTCTTCCAAGGAGGAAGCTAGTGGATGTGATGAAATTCCAGTTGAGCTATTTCAAATCCTAAAATATGATGCTGTAAAAGTGCTGCACTCAATATGCCAACAAATTTGGAAAACTCAGCAGTGGCCATAGGACTGGAAAAGGTTGGTTTTTATTACATTCCCATAGAAAGGCAATGCCAAATAATGTTCAAACTACTGTACAATTGCACGTATCTCACACACTAGCAAAGTAATGTGCCGGGGTCCTGCCCTGGCTGATCCAGGGTATTCGAAGCAGGGACGGCAGTAATGCTCAAAATTCTCCAACCAGGCCAGGCTTCTCTGTCCATGGGATTTCCCAGGCTAAAACACTGGAGTGGGTTGCCATTTCCTTCTCCAGGGAATCTTCCTGACCCAGGGATCGAACCTGCATCTCCTGCATTGGCAGGCAGATTCTTTACCACTGAGACACCTGGAAAGCCCATATTCTCCATAATAAGATGTATATCTACAGAGCATTCAGAGATACATCTGACTTTACAGATTTAATGATCTGAAACCTTTTTCAACAGAGTAAAATAGAAATAAAAGTAGTCTTGACAAGCATCAGTCTTTCAGTCTGTCAATAAATAATTGATGAGTACTGCACAAGTTACATCTTTGGGGATGTAAAGTGATAAAATGTTACTCCTCACTCAAGGAACTTATAATCAAGTGCCTGCTCTCCTAGATTTGCCCCCTTCGGATTCAAATAGCCTAAAAACATAATAAGGACAATTTTTATTTTTGTCTCTGAGCTTTTCCTTTTGAGATACATCAGGAAATGAAAGGGCTCAGAGAGAGATAGAGGAAAAAACACTACCTGAGTAGCTTAAGTATCTATGCAGCCTCAATGCCATTTAAATCCTGGCTAAATTTAATGTTTTCCTCTCACATTTCTAGTATATTTCATGTAATGTATTTGTAATTCTAACCAAAGTTCTAGGATGGCATTTGTATGCAAGCTTAGTTGTTCTGAATTATTCACAATCATTTATTTTTCATTCTTAGCAGTGATTTCTCATAATCTTATTTTGTGTTCCAAACATGTAAGAATTGTTGTCTCTGAAAAGTGCATTTTCTTTATAAAGCTGCAAGGTATGTTTTACATACATGTCAGCTCTATTCAGTCTTTATGTGCCTTTGTAATGCCAGAGTTGCCATTTCAAAAGACAGAGAGGTGCCCAGTATGAAATTATTTGGTGGTGGCAGTTGCCCAAAAGATTTTATTGAACTAATTTGTCTCTTTCATTTAATTCAATGAACTCAGCTATAAATGCTGTCCCTGATGAGGCTTCTCTTGGTATCTTTGTTGGCATATGAATAAAGACACTGGTGTTTAAAAAATGCTGTTCTTTAGAGATAAATTTACTATAGAATGTTAAATTTGAAATATTGTATTAATGTGAAAATGTGTTTTATTGATCCATCTGTATCTTCACTCCATGCTCCATTTGTTTAATCACACATAGATTTTTTTTTTTTTTTTTAAGAGATCAGCCTGGGTTTAAGTTTGTGGCTATAAAAGATTGAAGCTGAGGTATTGTCCACACAACCATCAACCATCTAATATAATTTCCAACGAAATTGTTAGTAACAGGCTTCAGTGAGATTCTGATTGCCCTATTTGTATCCAGTTTGAATCTGGTCCCAGAAAAAATGACCCTGGATAATAAGTCAAGATTTAGAAATAGAAAAGTCAGAACATCTAGAGACATCACACACATTTACTGAGAAACTAACATGTACTCAGAACTCCACAAAGCACTGGGGATATAGAAAGAAGAAGACATTAAGAAAGTAGATTATATGTTAAGGGCTTCTTAATCACAAATTTTTTTTTCAAGAACTCAAGCCAAAAAAAATAACAAAAAAGTGAAAAATAGTTTAATATTTTTACTTTTCTCACTAGGGAATTAGCTCAGTGAGGGCAGAGATCTTGTCAGCCTGTCTCTGCCTCATCCTTAGCAGTTTCCATTTCATAACTAGAAATAGAATCTCAAACTGGGCTGATGTTTTGTGTCATGATATAGGAATAGAAGGCGAGCAGATCTCGAGATATTTTTCTCCCTGTGTCATGTGTGAGGAATGATATTCACAGCGAAGTCTCACTCTCAGGAACACAGAGAAGAAGGCCTTTTCTTCCACCCAAGAAAGATTCCGAGAATGCAACTGAGTGAGAGTCAGGTTTACAGAGATAACCTTGACTCTTTCCTAATGGTTTAATGAAGAGTGAATCACATGTAACCTCAGATTTCTGATGACACTTCACGGGCAGTGATGCTGTGATTGAGAATTCATGTGGAAAACCTCCGGTGGGCCTCCGTACCTTGACAGATCTATTTAGATGTTCAGGTACTTTGAGGTTAAGATGATTACTTGAAGGATTTATCGATTGTAGCACTCCCCACACCATGTCATTACTGCAAAGACAGTGCAAATTGTAAGGGTAACAAAGAAGCAGTTCTCAGGATTGTGGTTTTGAAAATTTTTATCCCATGATACCAGTTGGGAGTCAAATAAATGGATTTATCTGTCCCCTAAAAACAAATATAGTGATCGATTTGTCTTAAAATAAAAAACAACCAACTCCTGCTGAATGAAATTGGTTGTTAAGTAACCAACTAGAGTCAGAGTAGTGTTCTACAAAGAGAAAAGATCTGGAGACCCGTATCTACTCACCACTAGCTGAGAGGCCTTGGACAAACCATTTAACTTCTCCAGGACTCTCTAGGTCCTGTTTATAAAATGTTTCCAATAATATTTATCTTACTGATATCCAGGGTTGACATGAAAATCATTTGGGAAAAGGAATATGAAAGCTCTGTTTACTATAAAATTGCTTTTGTTTGTATTCTTAGTCCATTGATGATACCACTAGTCACTTGGAAATCAGTCCACAAATGACTGATCCCATTGATGATAGAAGCATAATTGCCTTGTGACCAACCACTTCATCCCTACCAAGCATTCCAGACATTTCAGTGCAAAAACAAGGTCTATGGGAAAAAGTCAAAAGGCAACTGATCAGAGGAATTCCACTGGCCCTTCCCAGGGCCCTGTGCACAAAATGGTCCCCTGTGCATTGTTATTTTGCTGTGTTTGCTGATGTTCACAGTTTCCAAGACAATCACAGACTGATAACTGGGGGGGTGATGATGAACAGAGACAGAGTGAGCATGATGTTATACCCATCTTCTGGTGCAAAGGCCCCTCTATCTCATCCATGGGGTTGCAGCCTTCACTGTCCACTCTTTGAGTTAAATGTGCAAATACATTATGCAGAGACTGAATTTTTAAATGCTGAGGAATGACATCAACCAGCAATTTTTTTTTTCAAGGCTACACACATTGATGGTTTTGTCTTTGTTACATGGGTAGGACAAATTGATTCTAGGTTCTAAGCCCTCAGTCCTACCACTGTTCACATTCCCGGTCAGACTTTTGTGCTTAAGGCTCTGAATCAGGTCTTGCCCTGGAGTGGAGGAGATAGGTGGGCAGTGCTAGTTGATTACAACGTAGAGAAGAGGAACAGGTTCATTCCACTTTCGGTGTTATTTTGCTTTGTGGCTTTGTTCATCTTGAGCAACCAGCCATACAAAAAATGTGTAATATACAGTCCTTGAATTTTAATCAGTAGTAAAAGGAACACTAGTAAAAGTTCTAAGAATACTGTAAACAAAGTACATGTTATATAATAGAAACAAGAATATTGATTCACAAAATCAATAAAGTGGGCTCAAATTTTCCACTGAGCTGAATTGAATAAATAATCCAATTGCTTTGATTACCACACTGCTTCTTTGTGAATATCCAAAAGTCCTGAGTACTGAGATTGTAATAAACTGAGAGTCTATTGGAACTACTGGGTTTGGTTTAATGAATTGTAACTAAACTTACAATTATCCAACTTATTCTATATGCCTGAAGTTTACTGCACAGCAAATATTTACAAGTTATTCACCTTGCATAGCAAGGATGTTGGAAAAATAGAGCCCTGCTGGTAGGAATATCAAATGGGGCAGCCACTTTGGAGAAATGTCTTATAGTCCCTCAAACAATTGAACATAGAATTACCGTATGACCCTGCAATTCCACTCCCAGGCATATGCCCAAGAGAAATGAGAACATATGTCTGTGCAAAAACCTGTACACAAATGTTTATACCAACATTATTCACAATAGGCAAAAGAAGCAAATAACAAAACATCCATCAACAAACAAAATGGATAAGTAAATTGTGATGTATCCATATAATGGAATATTATTTGGCCATAAAAAAGAATGAAATGCTGATACATGCTACCATATGGATGAACCTTGAAAACATTGTGGCAAGTGAAATAACTCAATCATGAAAGACCACATGTTGTATGGTTCTATTCACATGAAATGTTCACAACAGAGGACTTTATAGAAACAAAACATAGTTTAGTGGTTGCTTAGGGCTGGAAGATATAGGGGATATTATGGTGGGTGGGGAGATGGCTAAGATTGTGGTGATGATTGCACAAATCTGAATGTATTAAAACTATTGATTTACACACTTAAACAGATAAATTCTCTGACATGAATTGTGTGGTGTGTGAACTGTATCTTAATAAAACTGTTATTTAAAAATAAAGTAATACCTGATAAATAAAATATACTCAATTGAAAAATAAAGAAACCACAAATAACCACATAGGCAGATGAGTGCCACAAAGACTGTATGCTTTGGAGATTTTAATATATGTAAAAATTAAGTGTACCATTTAATATTACTCATGAGAGCCCCGTTATTTAAGAGTGCCTTACAAATAATATAAACAAACACCAGTGCTTGTTGATAATGATAATAATGGTGGTGGTGATGCTGATGTTTATGAAGATGATGCTGACAAAAACAATGCCAAGTCCACAATCTTTGGACTTCTAAAAATGTCTACATTAGGTTTTTCCTGATGGGAGGCTGTTAAACGAAATGCCAGGTGCAGGCACACCATGATTCTGTAAAGAGAAAGATTGCATTTTTCTTAGGAATTAATGTCTCATATGTTTGTAGCCACGGGAAGCTTATCAAACACTGACGTCAGCTACTTTCCCATGAGAAGCTCAGAAATTTCATAATACCATAAATTACTTTCGCTTTCCTGCTTGCTTCAGACACGTAGAGAACTTTTCATAAAGCTTAAAAATAAACATCTAACCCTCACCCTGCCATGGACACATTCTTAAGGCTTCTCTGATCAGAAATTATCTTGCCTCTAAAAATTCACCCTTATTCTTCTATTAACAATTGAAAAATCTTGGCCAATGCAAATAACATAATGGATTATTCCTATTCAAAAATTGTCCAAGAAAAAAAGAGGAAAGACTGCAGCAAATAGGAACCATTTTACAATATCAAAGCCCTTCTTTTGTACCATTATGTGATCTTGTTCTGTTCAAATAAGAATTTTTTTCATCTTCATACTTGTACAAAATTGGCTCCTCTGTGAACAAAAATACAAGCTATATCTTTGGCTTCCCATGAAATTTGAAGGGGAATTCAGAAAAACTTCCTTGGCTACCTTGGCTAGTCCTGGCCATCTAATAAAAATAAGCTAAGGGTTGATTAATTCTTCTTTCCAGATAGAGAATAACAAAAGGAGGAGGAAAAGAAAGGGGTGATATTCATTGGGAGCCTATAGCATTCTAGATTCAGTAATGGACGCTTTATATGTTATCTCATTCACTCACTCACTCACCAGTGAACTTTTACAGAGTATTATATGTCATGGAATTTACTAAATGCTTGGGATAGAATTATGAGTAAGACCATTCCTTGCCATCAAGATGCTCATGCTCATACATACACTATCACCTGTAAAACAAATTATTAATAGCAAGTGGGAAGCAGCTGTATAGCAAAGGGAGCTCAGCTTGATGCTCTGTGATGACCTAGAGGGGTGGGATGAGAGCTAGGTGGGAGGGAGGCTCAAGAGGAAGAGGCTATATGTGTACATATAGTTGCTTTACATTGTTGCACAGAAGAAACTACCACAACACTGTAAGGCAATTATACTCCAATTTTCTAATTGTAAAATAAATTAAAAGAAGCCCATGCGCATAAGATGACAGCCCACTGTGGCAATGCCTCCATAGCAACATTAACAAAATACTACATAGGCACAGATGAGTAAAAGCCCTTCAAAGCAGTTATTATTATCCTCATTTTAAAATAGACTCTGCTGTGCATGCATGCTAAGTTGCTTAAGTTGTGTCCAACTCTGCGACCCTATGGACTATAGCCCACCAAGCTCCTCTGTCCATGGAATTCTCCAGGCAAGGATACTGGAGTGGGTGGCTGCCATCCCCTTTTCCAGTGGATCTTCCCAACCCAGGGATTGAACCCACATCTCTTATGTCTCCTGCACTGGCAGGCAAATTTCTTTACCACTAGGAAAAATAAGTAACTGATACCTAAGCTCATATATCTCTCTTAAGACCTCACAGCCTGTCTTCTTTCACAATTCCATGCTGCTTTTAAGGGAAAGACATTTCCAACCCGACTGAATACTGTAAAGCTTTGTTAGCAATCCAGGGAAACTGTTTGTTGCAGAATGCCAAGACAATTTTTACTTTCATTGGGTAATTGACTTTTTCTTGAATTATAAGAGCAATTTCCTTACTCTCTTGCTTTATTTAGTCTGCTTGGTAGCTAAATTCCTAACATAGTATTCTGTTGATACATGTTGTCCCTCTTATCTACTAGTTTATACAAATAGCTCTGTATATCCATATGCATAATCTCATAAGAATATGAAAAATGCATCCTACAAAAATCAAGAGATTCTCCCACAGGCATAAAAATTTACACTGAAGTACAAGCACATTATAGGCAAGTGTTACTCAAGATACACAGGCAAAGACTTAAATGGAAACAAACAGTTGAAGCAACTGAAGGGGAAACTTTGTGCAAGAACTTAAGGTACACGGAGTCTGAGTGAACTCGGGGAGCTGGTGATGGACAGGGAGGCCTGGCGTGCTGCGATTCACGGGGTCGCAGAGTCGGACACGACTGAGCGACTGAACTGAACTGAAGGCACTGGAGATAGATTTGGGAAGAGCAGTGGTGGAAAGTGAAGAGGAGACACCGCGGTTAGTGAGCAAGGGTCTGAATGCACTGCGAGGTTTTAGAGCATCTTAAGATGATAAGTAGTCCCTGTATTTGAATTGCTTTGGTATGGGCCACTTGCAAAAACATTCAATATTTCCCTTCTAAGATATAGTAAGCCAAAATATATATGTGGAAAGTTCACTAAGTCATTGGTAAATAATCCAGTGTTGACTTTTAATTTAGAAATAACTGGCCAAATTGATCCCAGCCTTCCCGACTGCGACTTTCCCCCTACAGAGTACATTCATCTGTATTCCTTTTTTGTTTTCTCTCATTGTTTGTCTTTCTTTTTATTTTCCTGCTCTAACATATAGTAATATATGACTTGGAATATTAAATTTTCATAATTGTATGTATTTTGAGCTCATAAATTCCCTTTAGTTGTCATCTTTCCAGATTGAGGCTTCATCTTTTTCTATTCACATGTTATTAAAATACTCTTTTTATTGATGTGTAGCATACAGAAAAGCACACAAATCATAACTATACAGCAATGGTTCGTTTTCACAGAATGAGCAAAGTGATGTAGTCAGCACGCAGATCAAGTAACAGAACGTTACTTAGCACCCCAGGACCCCCTCGTGCCCGCTTCCACAGTCAGGCCTCCTCCCCTCCCCTCCCCCACTGCCCCAGGATAACCGTCATTTTGACTTCTGACACCTAGTGACAGTTTTCTTTGTTTTATTTGTTTGTTTTTGTTGAATTTTATAGTAATGTAATCCTATAGAATTTGGGGGAGGGGGTGTCCAATCTCTGTTATTTAAAATTATGTTTCTGAAATTCATTACGGGAGTGATAATTATATTATTGTAATTTGCAACACCGTATTTTGTTGTTTGCCAACCACAGTTTATCCATATTACTATTGATAGACACTGAGGTAATTTCCACTTTGTGGGTTTTGAGTAGTGCTGGTCTGAGCATTCTAGTTCATGTTTTCTGATGAATATACTCATGGATCTTTGTCATCTATATACATAGGAGTAAGCTTTCTGGGTCACCAGTTAGACCAATATTCAGCTTTAGCAGATACTGCAGAATATTTTACCTCAGTGATTATTCCAACTGACATTCCCACAGCAGCGCGTGAGAGTTACAGTTGCTCATCAAAACTTTGAATTGTCAGTCTTTTCAATTTTAGCTATTCTAGTAGTGTGTAATTTGAATTAGAATTTTCTAATGATCAATGAAATTGATCACTTTTCATATGTTTATTGCCATTTTAATATCCTCTTTCTGTGAAGTACCCATTAGAGTCTTTACTTATTTTTTATAGAGTCATATTTTTTATTGATTTTTGGGAATTCTTTGAATATTTAAAAACAAATCCTTTGTCAGATGTAAGTTTTGCTAACATACATTTTCTAAATCTGTGGTTTGCCTTTCACTCTCTTTATGGTTCTTAATTTTGATGCAGTACAGTTTATCAATTTTATTCTTTTATGGTTAATAATTTATGTACCCTATTTACAAAATCTTTGCCTGTCCCAAGATCATGGAGGTATCTTCTCTTTTCTGAGAGCTTTAATGTGTAAGTTTTCACATTTAGATCTATAATGAATCTGGAATTGGAGGAGGGGGTGTATGATAGATATATGATATTAAATAAAAGCCAAGATTTTCTTTTCTTTTCTTCCATATGGGTATCCAATTGAGGTACTAGGTGATGTTACTTTCCTCCAGACTGAGTTACTTTATCTTCTTGTGGTTTGATACAATTGGGGAAATTCCCTTTAGTTGAATTTGAAATTCACCTGCCATTTCCTATGATTCCATTGACTTCTAGTTTGCCCCTTCTCCACAGATGAACTCTCCAAAGGTCTGAGACTATATCCCAAGACCCTTTCCTCTTTTTTTCTTTCTTGCTTGCATTTTTTAATCAAAGTATAATTAATATATGGTAAAATTTTACTCCTTTTAGTGTACAGTTCTATAAGTTTTGACAAATACAGATAGTTGTGTAACTTCTATCACAATTAAGAAATAGATATATCAACTCCAAAGTAGTTCTTCCTTCTTGTACTTCTGAGTTTTTCCTACTCAGTGCCATAATACTGCAGAAACTCTGCGATGCTTTTCAGAAACATTGTTTCTTATTCTCTTATTTACTCCTGTCCTTTCCACTCCAAGTGTTCAGTCCTAGAAAGAGCTTTGAAGTTGAACAAGTCTGGGATGCAATTTCAACTCTGATACATGTTAACTATGTAACAATGAATCTGAATCTGTATCCTTACTTTGAAATAAGATACTAAAACAGCTATTTTCGGTTTTCTTTTGAAGGTTAATTAGATAACAAATATCAAGTGCCTTGCACATAGTGGGTGTTCAATAGATTCTCCAAGAACTGTAAGATACATGTATCTTTTAGAAATAATGGAGAAGGGGTGGTGTAGGTGGTCCCTGAAAAGCAGTTCTTTTCTCTGGGAACCCCCTTCGATGCTGAACTTGATTGAACTTGTTTTATTCCCAGCCATAACAAGGTCATTCATAGATACTGAGACATACACATTATATATTTTTTCCTTAAAAAACCATAGAATTATACAAAAACCCTCTGAATTGGAGAGATCTTTAAAAATCTATTCCAAATGCTTCATGTTACAGATGAAAGAATTGAGGGGCCAAGAGTACTTAAATAACTTGGTCAAGGTCAACTCACTCATTAGTATTTACTTAAGTGACCCAAATTCCCTGAGATCACATATTTCTTCTCTTCCAAAATACTCCTAGGTCCCATATTCAACTATAAATGTAAAACAGAGACAATTCACAAGAGACAATTATTAATGTTTTATTGTTACTGGCGCATTTTGACTAAAACCCATAGATCTATTTTTAAATATTTTATTTTAATTTCCATTCCCACAAATTATGTGACTTCCTGCCAACTAAGTCTGAAATAGCTTCTTACCATTCCTTTCCCATTCCAAGGATTATATCCTGTAGTGTTTCATTCTTTTATTATTAAAAAATATTCTGCCTTATTCTCCAATGCACAAGACCGAAAGGAGCTCATGGAAACCCACAAAAGACAGCTCTCTTCAAGTTTACCAAGTTAACAGGAGTGCAGGGGGACATCTATTGTCCTGGGCATTGGATGCCCAGGTAACCAAGTGCATCCCTGGCATGCTCCCCGATGGCTGGAGACAGATGACCAGCACCTCTGCCATCCTCATGCTTTCTGGCAAAGGTGGTACTCTGACAATCATTTTTTTTTTTTTTTTGGAAGTCCCTTTTTGTTCAGCACATCTTTCAGCATTGTATATTCTGCTAATGGACAGTTAAGCCCGAATCCCATATGGACTGAACAACTTGGAAGAGTTTCCTGATCACAGAACACACAGTCATCTCGTAAAACCCTCTACCTCCCACCAGGATTCTCAAAGGCTCTTCCAGAAACACTCTTCACATGAGTGACTCCTTAAACTAGAAATATATTTTCAGCCTAGGTATCTCCTCTTCAGAGAGACCATCTCGCACCACCCAGCATTCAGTGACCCTCTATCACATTAGGCTCTTTTATTTACTCACTATTGGAAATATGCATGCTATCTGCTCCACCAGAATATAACTTCCATGAGAGCAGAGTCCTCGCTCCTCACTGTGTGTGCCGTCCTGGCTTAGAGAACTCACTCAATCTGTAAATGAATGTGGGCGTGTATCCTTGTCCTACACCTGTCAGGCTGAGTCTGCCCCCAGATTTGAATACTGGCTTCATTACTTACTAGCTGGGTGAATTTGGGCCAATGTGTCAAACACAACAAATTTCTCAGGGCTTCTCCTATGTTAAGAACATGTATCTCATTAGGTTGTTATAATGATAAATGAGATATATGAAAGGAGCTTAGCCCAGGGCCTGGCACCAAAAACCCTTAACACACAGTAGTTATCAGAATCTCCATGAGGAGAGCTGAGCGTATTACAAAATTGTCATGGGGGATTTTTTAATATAAATATTAATGTTGAAATCAAAGGATCCTAACTCAACTCCACAGGGCAATATATAAATTAATGAAAACCCAGTTCTTCTTGTTGACTCCATGAAGTTATTCTTCTTTACAAAGGATCTCTAATTGAACCTTTTCGATAACTCCCTGTTATAATAAGTTATCATTTGAGATACTCTCCTTTATCCGACCCCTTGGTATCCTTTTGGAAAATGGCATCTTTCTGTGAAGACTTGTGATAGGAATTTTAAAGGAGAAGCATAACCACTTTTTGCAAGTACGTACTGTCAGTATTTTTCCATTTGCGTAACCTAGCAAGGTGCTAGGTCCTGCTCCTCATGCTACTGAATGGCTTTACCTAGAGGTTTCCTGAGGGTTTTAAGAAAATCACTCCCCTTAGAAGACTAGAAAGCTGATTGAAAGGAGAGAAATTCCTCCTTTCTTTTTATTACACCTTGATTCTCCCATAATGAATGCTTTCGTATAAAACCCCAATTTCCCCACATGCCTGAGCAGACAGTGCAATCAAAGGAGCAATAAATAGCACCTGGCCGTTTGCCACTGGCTGGGAAGGCGACTGGACCGAGGCAGCGGGGCTCATTTGCCTCACGCCGTCCAGTTCGCTCTTCCGGCCCCTCTCCCTTCATCTCGGGTCGTTCCCTTCCTTACCATGTCCGGTCTAGACTTAGCTTTGCCTGCAGAGAATTTCAGCAGCTGCCTCTGAGCCAAGTCAGTCCGTCTCTATATGCTGGGCACCGAACGTAAAGCTTAAAGGGATCCAGCGAATAATGGTTCACCCAGGCAAGTAACTGAAGTTGCAAGGTAGCGGACAGTTGAAAATGGTCTTGAAACAGGAAGTGAGAGCTTCATCAACTTTCTGGCCCTTCCGTCCTCAATCTGAAAATAAAAAGTATATGTGAAGACAAACTCTGTGTTTAGTCACTCTGCTATTCACCTTATGGTTTCTCTCAAAAGTCTTTCTATCTTTGTCTCGCTAACAAGATGGTTCATTAACATATACAGAGACTCTGCTGCTGCTGCTGCTAAGTTGCTTCAGTCATGTCCGACTCTGTGCGACTCCAGAGACGGCAGCCCACCAGGCTCCCCCATCCCTGGGATTCTCCAGGCAAGAACACTGGACAGACCAAAAAAGAAACATTTCCCCAGATCCCCAATTTCTTTATATTTTTCTTTATTCGTTCCCAATTTTAAAAATAAAAATACTGAGGGAATTGGGACCAGGGAAAGGGAAACTAAGCAATTAAGTAGTGACCCTGCCAGAGGATTTGGGGGAAGGTACTGAGGATTTTTTTCCCCTATAAGTTTAAATCTCTTGATTCATTCATTAGGCAAGTAACTCCCTGATTTCTTCTAGTCCTCTGTTCCTTCTATGAAGCCTGAGGGTCAAGAATGAGAGGCCTGTGTGGAAGGGGTGGACTTCGCAGGTAGCTCAGTGGTAAAGAATCCCCCTGCCACTGCAGGAGACCTGGGTTCAATCCCTGGGTGGGGAAGATCCCTGGAGAAGGAAATGGCAACCCACTCCAGTATTCTTGCCTGGGAAACCCCAAGGGCTCCAGTCCACAGGGTAGCCAAGAGTCAAACGTGATTTAGCAATTAAACAATAGCAAGAGCAGCATGTGGAGTGAGTACTATAATCTGCATCAGCATCTGAATGTAAGGAACTTCTTGTAATGTGCAAATTTCTGGACACCTCTCTGGAATTTCCCATGTCATATTTTCTTGAAAAAGCTCTCCCAGAAGATTTTGATATGCAGCCAGTCTGAGAACCTCGATTCTAGGGGGACAGTGTACCATAAGTGCCATGAAGCCAGGTGCAATGGCTGTTTCTTCACTGGCAAATCTCAGATATGTTCCTGGCACATACAGAGGAGCAGGACCTGGAGGGGAGTCTCTCCCACCTGCACCCTACATGTGGACAGGGATCAATGACTTGGAAAAGAAGTCTGAGTCTTTATCTCAGTGACTTGCAACCTGCCAGCACTTTAGACTCACTGGGGACAGTTGAGAAACACATATGCCTGGGACCTAACCCCCCAAATCCTCGTTAGGTTGATCAAAGGAGTCCCTGGGTTGAGTCATTTTTTCAGAGCTCCTTGAGTGATTGTAGTGTACAGCCAAGGTCAAGACCATCAACTAACTCTTAGGCCCTTGAAGCTGCCCTGAAGTTAGGAGGGTCAGAGATCATGCCTTCCCTGCATTCTAGAGATGATGAAAGAAAGGCCAGGGAATAGATGCAGTAGGTCTGGATATGGCAGCATGGGGACTAGGCACTCAATCCTTATTTATTTTTAAATTTACTCATGGGATTTGTTCTCGTCTAAACTCTATCCTCTCGTGCTATGCCAGGGCTTCCCAGGTGGCGTTAATGGTAAAGAACCCCACTGCCAATGCCCGAGACATAAGAGCTGTGGGTTCGATCCCTGGGTAGGGAAGATCCCCTGGAAGAGGGCATGGCAACCCACTCCAGTATTCTTGCCTGGAATATCCATTGGACAGAAGAGCCTGGAGGGCTACAGTCCATGGGATTTCAAGGAGTCGGACATGACTGAAGCAACTTAACACACATGTACTAGTGCTATCCTAATCATTTAGGCAGTGGTTCTTAATTTGAGGGGGAGGTAAAAAGGGAGCAGAGACTACTTTCAGAAATGAATGAAAGTTAATACACAAAATCTGGCCTACAGTTTTGAGGAGTTCATCACCCTCCTCTAACTCATAGGTTTTGTTCACTCACTCAACAAAATTTCTTGATGCCCTGCTGCTTGCTGGCAGAAGCCTAGGAGCTGCAGGGAACTAGACTGTAAGCCAGGCTTGAGCAACTTCTCCAGCTAGCAGATGTCTCACAGATTTTCTTGTCCCCCTTTTCTGCAGTTTTATAAGAAAGTCCTCCAATATGAGGCCCACAGTAGAAGGAAAGGAATTTAAATGGGATTTGGAGCTCTTACCACTTTCTGGCATTGTAACCTAGGAGGATAATTATATCTTTTGTCACTCCAGCTAGATATTAGGCTCCTTAAGATCAATGCCCACATCTCCAGAATCCTGAGCAAGGTACTGTAGGTGTACAATACAACAGTTGTAGTGTGCATTTTGGACAAATAGGAGGAGATGTAGAGGTTGAGGGAGGGGAGCTGAAGGCAGCCTGAGTGACTGCTCAGGAATAAAGAAATGGAATAAGAAATAACACCTGGCCCTGCTAAACAATTTACAAGACCCTCAGGGTTCCCCATCCTTAGTTTGCAAACCAGCCTTCCTGAGATGGATACAAGCCATTGATACCATGCTAGGCAGGTTTTTGTTTGGTTTGCATTTTACCTTTGAAATCTGAAATGAGAATCTAGGAATCTAAGATTGATTCCCAGCAGTGTGATTCCAAGCCAGTCCCTAAACTCCAAGAACTTCTAATTTTTTCCAATGCAAAAAACCAAAGAATGGGGTGGGGGAAGGCAGGGTGTGTCCTTAAGGTCCATGTGGGCCCCATTATTCTGCCAGAAAAGGCAAACGTTAAAACCCAGAGCTGCACTTCCCACACTCATACCCACAGCATCCTCGCTGCATCATGTTGGGGCAGGTTAGGGATGCAATGGTGATTTGCTGTTGCAGTTCATTATTTCTTTGGTCTAATATTTAATATTTGTTGCTGTGTTTCAAGTATAAGAGAGTTACCTCTAGATTATCTACTAGTGCATTCTATCATTATTTGTATTCTTCTGGACCCTCCTCTTTTACCTATTATCCAAGCTCCTAACCATCAATAGCAGAAGACTTTGGGCAAAGCAAACGGTCCAAAAAGACTTTGAGAGTCTGAGGTTTAGAAGGTTTTGAAGGTGAACTTAGAAAAGGCCGTGTCCCTGACTATATTCTAATGCCTTTGGTCTTTGATTTTTGGCATTGGCAGTGCTCCCTGCTTTGTACAAACCATCTCTCCCCTCCATTATTTAGAAGAATTTAGGGACTGACTCTGTAATAATTGTATTAATTTTCTTTAAAATGCAAATGCAATATCTATTTATATCTGTGCTTTATTTCCCTTTAATGGTCCTAACCAACATCAGTACCTGAGAAAGAAATTGTATCTTAAATATTTGGAATAGTTTGACGTTAACTAAAATTCAATCCACTATGTTTCCATCCTTTTATGCCAGGTAATCATTGAAAAGTTGAAGATCATCCAGCCGAATTCATAGAGATTGGTAATCAACCAGAGGTTCACGAGCAGACATTTGACTGCTTACCTGTGAGTAGAGTTTATGTGGTTTTGTTGGTGGGGAGGGCTCTGATCTTAGCAATTACATAGCCTTTCTGCCTGATTGTCTAAATTCTTGCACCTAAAGATGCATTGTGAGAAACCAAGGGTTCTGCTATGTCCTTCATAGTTTATTTACCAAGTAATCTAACAAGTTTGAAAGAATTGTTTACCTGTTTTGTAATATTATTTTTTTTGCTTTATTTTTAATTTTTTTCCCTGCATCTATAGTATATTAAGCAAAACAGTCCCCAATCAATAATGCAGTTCTCACTTCCCAAGAATGTTGCTGACTTGAGGGAATAGAGAGATGATGAGTCAGTCTTCAGGGTAAAGGAGCTCACCTTTGAGCAAACAATGATTTCAGAAGGAAGTACCCTTCACTCTCAGCAAATCCTCCTCACCTGGAAGAACTTCTACCAGTAGACAGTCTACCTGGGGAGCAGCAAGAGGAGCTTTCAGAAGGTAGAGGATGGAGAAGCTAAAGGAAACTTCACTCATTCACAATTTTTCCAAGGCTGGCACTGGTAGGGAGAAGTGGTTTTCTGTGGCTGCCAGAGCAAAATACCGCAGACCGGGTGGCTTACATAGCAGAGATTTATTTTCTCACGGTTATGAAGGCTGGAAGTTCAAGGTGAAGGAGGCGACAGGTTTGTTTTCTTCGAAGGCCTCTCTCCTTGTCTTGCAGATGGCCCTCTTCTCCTGTGTCTTCACTAGCACCCCACTGCCAGCACATGTTTGGAGTGCTCTCTCTGTATCCAACATTTCCTCTTCTTAGAAGGGGCACAGGCATATCGGACTAATACCTGCTCTAAAGATTTCATCTTAACTTAATTACCTCTTTAATGACCAGATCTCCAAAGTTGTTTATATTCTAAGTTATTCGGAGCTAAGATTTCAACATATGAATTTGTGGGAACACAACTCAGTCTCTAATATCTGATCTTTTTTTCCCCCTATATGCTGATTTTTAGTTTGTTGCGTATGGACGGCTCTCTGAGTCTCCTCTCCTGAACTACCTTAGCGTTTACATCACTCTTAGAATATCTAGTTTTCCTGCAGTATGTTGCAGTCCTTTGTATACATCTCTCACTTCCCTGTTTCATTACATAATTTTTGAAGCTGAAAAGTGTGCCTTTTACATCTTTCATAGCACTAGAGGAGGCTTTGTAAATAGTGAGCATTCAATAGTACTTATGAAATGAATAAATGAATGGAGAGGTAAGATACAAGTCTCTGAACCTGTAATTTGCTTTAAGACTACCTCCAAATAATGATTATTAGTGGTGCTTTCTCCATACTTGCTGCCTGTCTCCTGACTTCCAAAAAGTGGAAATAAGTCAAAGCTGGAGAGAGAGACTGAAAAAGAAAAAAAAAAATATATATATATATATATATATATATATATGATTAACTGATGGCAGGAGACTTACCTCGCTCCTCAAAGAGTAAATAATATGGACCTGCCCCAGATACTGAGAACACTCTTTTGGGAGCCAAGAGGGAAGGACAGTGAGTTTAGACTGAGACCTGCTGAGTTTAAGGGCCTGTGCGACATCCAAGGGTGTGTGTCTAGAATACAAGGGCTATGCACGTCTGAAGCCCAGGTAATAACTAGAGATAGAAATTTTCATAATCATAACCTACACATAGGAATTATGAGGCCACCCAGAAAGACTGCAGAGGGAGAGGAGCAGCGGTTTAACAATGCCACGAGAAACTGCATGTAGAAAGTTTTCCTGGTGAATAACAGGAGGAAGAAATCTAAATGGCATTTCTAATGTAAGAACATGTGTATTAGCAACTGTGGATGTCTATTTCTCTCTTCACTTATTCCTTTGGTCCTATATTATACCTTCTTCTGTCCTCTCCTTTAGGGCTTTGCCCCAAACCATTCCTGAGGAGCTTTCTCTACCCGAGCTTGCTCCTCTCTAGCCAGCTCCACCAGAAGCATGTGTTTGACTCCCCAGCTGCTTGCCCAGGGCTATCCTACATCAGCACTTCCCTTTAGGACCATTTCCTCCATCACAATCAGAGCTGATCAGACTGGACAGTAGGGGAGGTCCAGAATTAGACTCCTCAGTGTCCAAAGAGACAGAAGGTCAGGTGGCTGGGACTCCTCTGCCATGGAACATCGTCTTGTCCAGACAGTCAGTAAAGGACTCAGTTGAGGGGAATGTACCTCCTTTGCACTGAACCCCTTCCACAGTCCATTGGTCTCCCCACACTTCCTATGCCTTCAAGGAGGTTTTAGTGATATTTTCATGTTTCATGCGCAGGACAGAATGGGGGCTAATGAAGCATGAGCGGACCAGGCCCTGAGTCATGGTGGCCATAGCAAGCTTCTCCTCTCTGGGTCTCACCATCAAAAGTGATTTCTAATTGGGCCACCTTCACCCCAGCCCTGAATTTCCCACTTTTTTCCTGCTTAGTGTAATACAAACAAAAGGAGGAAAACTATTCATTCATTTCTCTGTTATTTTCTAAAGTGTCATTTCTTTTCCTTGCTTCTCTGTGCCCACCCCCCTCCCCTTTCTCCATTGGTTCTCTTTCTCTAGCAGAAACCCATGATCTTTCTTTGGATTGTCTGATTATTAGCAGGAGAGCCTGTCAGAGGTTTGTAAATGTCCTCCTTCTCTACATACCCCCTTCCATTTCTTAAAAATAAACTTTGAGATACCAGATTTCTTCAAGCATCCCCCACTTCCATACTTTCCTCTTGGTATTCTTCAAGTTGCCAGAAAAAAAGATGCCTTTTTCACTCCGTGACCTAAAGTGCTAATCACACCTGTGTCAGTGGATTTTACATTAATTGCTATTTGTATAAAATGAGCAGGGAGAAATTCTGAAGTCAAGAGAAAACAGCTCTGCAATCCTTGCATGGCCTAGGTCGGGTATTCCAAATGAATGGTGGCCAGTAGCCAGCAGAGGTGCCTCCACACTGGATTTCATTCATTTCAGTCAGCTATAGGATTTGGGCTTCCCTGCTGGCTCAGAGGTTAAAGCGTCTGCCTCCAATGCGGGAGACCTGGGATTGATCCCTGGGTCAGGAAGAGCCCCTGGAGAAGGAAATGGTAACCCACTCCAGTATTCTTGCCTGGAGAATCCCATGGACGGAGAAGCCTGGTAGGCTACAGTCCACGGGGTTGCAAAGAGTTGGACACGACTGAGCAACTTCACTATACTATAGGATATGAAAAGAAAGATACTTTTCCTATGAGCATGTATAAGTTGTAAGCACCTGGCAGGCTTTGCCTTGTTTTAGAACAGCATAAATGGGAGTTTGTATGACCACTGTGGGCCAGTATTTTTAGAGTCAGTTGAAGCTCCAGATGGTATGGAAAGAGAAAGTTTTTTCCCCTGTATCTTCTCTTGAGTTTTGCAGAACAAGCCTCTCTGGACACTCTTGACACAATATTCAGCTTCCTGTTTAGTTCAAGTGTGTCTATACTTGTTACAGCAGAATCTGAAGGGATCACTTTTGCACTAAAAGTCTTTTCTACAGATTTCTGGTAGTAGCTGCAGAACGACGCCCAAGTTTGCTTAGGAATCAAGAGGACTCAAGGAGCATGAGTTCTCAGGTCTTCCCAGTTCTTGAAACTTTCATGATAAGGAAGGTGACAGGACATTCCAGCATCACCACGTGCAGATTTTGTAACTTTGGCCGAGTGGTGGTGTTTCCCTGGCCAGGGAATTGACCTGGCCTTAGGAGGCACCTCCATTAAGCACACATTCCTACCCAGCATGGCTGTTGATGGAAAGAGGTTTTGTCAGGGTGGGCAAACCAAGATCAAGGCACAGATAGCAGGGAGGAAAACAATGGTGCCAGGAGTTCTTGCCTAGAACTCCTTTCCAGACTTCTGTTCCAAAAAACATGAGTGAGTATGCCATAAAGAGGAAAAAAAAAAAGAATGATCCTGCTATTTAGCTTTCAAACAAAACTATCAGAAGTCTGAGGTTCCAACTGTGACAGGATTTGTACAGTTCAAGGACACAGACTCAACTACTTCCAAAGTTTGCTTTGGGATGTTCAACAAAACAAAGCTGCAAACATCTTGCACTAGTCCATGGAACAGTCCTCCAGTAGGGTTTAAAGGCTCAATCTGGGGGGTGGTGGGGAGGGAAGACTAAGACATTTTCCTTCCTACTATTTTCTGTATCAGGTCCAACTTAATGCCAAATTAAATCTAGATTTTTTTTTTAATCGACTTTTACTGGAGTAAAAAGCAGAGCTGCATTCCCTGAAACAGATATTTTAAGGCCAAACTTATTACTTGGGGTTTTTTTTTTTTTCTCCTCCTTTTTGCTAATTCAAAACAAAATGTCTATCATTCACTCTAACACCAGTCTTTAAGAGCTGGAGACAAATGGAGTCTGAATATTCACGCCAACATGGTATAAATGAGCTGTGATTTCAGGAGGCTGGCTGTTTCTCTGACAGGGGAAAAGAGAGGCTGACTAGTTTAATATCTTTGGCTGAAAACACTTTGTTAAAGAGGGATGGAGACAGCCAACATTAATATCAAGTCCTGTTATTTAATGACCAAGAACGACATACTGTGGAACGGGGCATCCTGAGTTTGGAGAGAAGTGTGTTTATCATATTCAGAGAATGCAGAGAGGGCGTGAATACAAACATCTGTCAGACCTGAAGGAAGGCGCTCTTCTGAAAGCACTTTCTTCAAGTTCTTCAAAAGATTCCTCCCATAAGTATATTATACCCATGACTGTGAATCTGACTCCATCACAGACTCTCAAGATATATAAACATAAAGACATTTGTTATCATGAGGGACTCTGGGGACATATCTACTGCCTCCCCCAGCTTGCTGGCTAATGGATTAGAACTAAAAGATGCAGTTATAAGTCAGTGTTGGTGGGGGAGGCTTGCGACCACTGTTAGCACCATCTGTCCTTTTCTTGCTCTTCAAACATACATATTCAGTCACTCATTAATGTATTCACTCTACAGCTATATACTGAATTGGAACTTCTCTAGCCGGTGCTATATTAGGTCTGGGCTACATTAACAATTCTAGTGTTCCTTCATTCTTCCTATAAAATGGACTTTTTTTATTGAATGCAGTGGAAACTCTAGTGACTCCAATAATATACTCATTGACATAAATTGTGATTTCTGGTTCTTTTATTTATTTTTATTGGCCTTATCTTAACAAAGAGTCATAATATTTTATATATCTCTGCTGTCTCATTTACCTATCATTCTTAATTATGTGGTTTACAGGCAAAACACTGCAGAGCACTGGTTATATCTCGAATTCTACTTTTCTGAAAATTGCTTTGAAGAATGATGCTTAATTGTCCCCTGCCTTCTTTATTTCCTAAATTCTGCTTTCAAGAAGAATTTTTTAGGGACAGACATAACTGTAGTATCAAAATAATTGAAAATTAAGAGCAAAGTAAGGGTTTGTCATTCAATTAAGAGCAAAGTAAGAGTTTGTCATTTTTTTATTGGAATGCTCAAAGAATCGAAGGTGAGAGACCCAGAGTGATTCACTGTGAAAGCAGTGGTGTGTTAAGCCACAGAGCCCCTCATTTGAACAGATGTCTGTCACACCCCTGCCTAAGTTTTTATGTTTAACATTGTATTCTCTTTCTTAAAGGACTCCCAGATAATTTTCGGGTCCCACAAAATCTGTCTTAAGACAGACACTAACAGATAATCTTAGAAGATTTTGCTTCCTGTCTGAAATTAATTAAATGAAAAAGCAAAAAGAAATAGTCAAAGTGTGTTTTACTTTTTAAAGACTTTAGGATGAATTCAGCTTATTTTCTAAAGTGAACCCCACTTAAATGAAATAATAAATTAGTTTGCCAAAGCCCAAATGAACATCAACAAGATTCATTTTCATTTCATTGATAAACATCAAATATGGACTCCTCCTAACATCAAGCAAGCCAAATCCTTCCAACAGGAAACAAATTCTAGACAGGGTTGTTTGTAGCTGAGTATGGATCCTTTAGGCAATTACATGGTCTTTTCATCAATGAGGTTCTTGCCATAAGCTACCTTGTATTGCTTCTTGTGAGAAGTAGCATAGTCTTACAAAGCACAGACTCTAAGGGCTAGGCTGCCTGGATGTAAATCCTGGCTCTAATATTTGCTAACTCTGACCATTTTTGGGCTCCAGAATCACTGCAGATGGTGATTGCAGCCATGAAACTAAAAGACGCTTACTCCTTAGAAGGAAAGTTATGACCAACCTAGATAGCATATGAAAAAGCAGAGACATTACTTTGCCAACAAAGGTCCATCTAGTCAAGGCTATGGTTTTTCCAGTGGTCATGTATGGATGTGAGAGTTGGACTGTGAAGAAAGCTGAGCACCGAAGAATTGATGCTTTTGAACTGTGGTGTTGGAGAAGACTCTTGAGAGTCCCATGGACTGCAAGGAGATCCACCAGTCCATTCTAAAGGAGATCAGTCCTGGGTGTTCATTGGAAGGACTGATGCTGAGGCTGAAACTCCAATACTTTGGGCACCTCATGCAAAGAGTTGACTCATTGGAAAAGACCCTGATGCTGGGAGGGATTGGGGGCAGGAGGAGAAGGGGATGACAGAGGATGAGATGGCTGGATGGCATCACCAACTCGATGGACATGAGTTTGGGTGAACTCTGGGAGTTGGTGATGGACAGGGAGTCCTGGCGTGCTGTGATTCATGGGGTTTCAAAGAGTCGGACACGACTGAGCGACTGAACTGAACTGAACTGTGACCTTGGGCAAATGACACACCTTCTCTGAGCCTTAGTCTTTCCATCTGTAAAATGGACTCAATAAAGATTGTTACAAAGATACTTATAAAGTTCTTAGAACTGTACTGGGTACATAGCACATGCTATATAACCATTGACTAAATAAATAAACTTCTCCATCTAGAATGAAGGCTAATAGATGAATTCACATAAGTTTACCCTTTAACTCCTCACAGTGCCTAGCCTGGCACATGAGAGCCATTAAGGAATGATTGTATAAATTAGGGATTACTAACAAGCAACCTGAGGTCCACACTGACCTGCAAGTGGGCTTCCTTTGCCCAGCATGGTTTTCTTGAAATTTTGATTTTGAATTTTTTTAGGGATGCATTCATTCTCCATTTCCCCACAGGCCACCACTCCCCAAGTATTTACCTTTTGGGTCCTTAGAAGCATTTGAGTTTGTCATTCCTGGTGTAAGTGAATGAACACGTCACATGTGAGCACTCCTGCAGTTAGCAGCAGTTTTATGACTCATTGGAGTAGGCAGATGGGGCCAGTGAGCCATTTCCACTCCCTGAAGCCTTACCTGATTAGCTTACCCATTCCTATTTCTATGTTAGAAGCCATAGAACAGAAACAGAAAATCAGTAAGTTGAATAAATATCTTCATGAAGCAGTGCCTAATATCACAAGATCATTTTTGTCATGGACTAACTTAACCATGGCTATGTCAGTCACGGCGAGCTAGGTTATGCTGGGGTTGGGGACCACTCAAAATCTTAGTGACTTCAACACAAAGGCTGCTCACTCATGCTTTCTCTCTAACCCTGGATAGGCAGGAGTCTCTGGTCCACATCACTGCCATCCTTACTTGGGGACCCCAGGGCAGAGAGAAAAAATACCCTGAAGGATCTCATATCAACAAACAAATGCTCTGCCCCAGAAGTGACGGGATACTTCTGCTCACAACTCATTGGCCAGAACTAGTCACTTGGCCCCAGCTGCCCACAAGGAAGCTGACAAGTACAGTTCTATAAGGTCCCCAGAAAGCGCAAAGGGTACGAACGGCCAGAGGTGTGGAATTTTTGGAACTTGGATTTTTAGGCCAGAAGTTTTTCATTAAGTTCAGCTCAGCAACCATTCTCATGTATCTGTAAAGGCAGAGCAAAACACCCAGTACTGTGAGGGGATATCAAAGGAGACGCAGGCCCTGGCATTGAGCAGCTTCACATTTGCTCAAGAGAAAGAGAGGTTATAACACATTTGAATAACAAAGCTGTATAGTATTGACCATCCAAAAGAACAGTGCTAACAATGCTACAGAGTTGAAAGACAGGATGCTTCTGGAGTAAAGAGAAGACTGAGCTACACTCTAGAAAAATATATGGGATTTGCAGAAGGAATGGAGGGGACTGCAGGTTACAGAAGAGAGGAAACAGGGACAAAGGCCCAGAGGCAAAAATATTAGCTGGATTGTTGCAGGACTAAGGAAGTGGCCTGACTGTGGGGTCAGGAGAGGTGGTGGGTACAGTGGAGTCATTCCATGCAGGGCCTCTGGGGTGGTCAGGGAAACAGGATGGTCGCTTTGGCGGGTGCGGGGAGGGGGGCTGGGGGAAAGACCATCCCTCCTCACTAACCCCTTCAAAACCCAGGCACCTAAACCTCCCAGGCATCAACTTATTCCCTAAACCAAGATTCCCAGATACCCAGTCTTCCCAGACCCACAGGGCAGTCATTGAATAGAGACAGTAGTAAACCTTGGGTTGCGCCTGTTTTCAGTTCCAGGATTTGATCGCTTGTCCTACTAACAAAAGAATATTCAAGTTCAAGTGAAACAGCCTCTCATTGCTGGGGTCAGTTCAGCCCTTTTGCTATGGAACATCTGTTTTTGAAATTCAGCTGAGACCCTGACTTAAATCTGTTTAACTTAAAAAGCAGCAAGAGAACATCTTGTTTTCATGAATGTCCAGGGGCTGTGTGTCAACAAATTAAAGGTCTGCTTGTGGTATTCAAAGTAGAAAAGCTGGTCATGAGATGTGTTGCCACTGGAGTAAATTTATTACGGGTTGTTCATTTCTTGGAATCATGAACCAAAATTTGAAAAAACAAAGTGGACCAGCTACATTTGAATCAACAAATTTCTGCCCAGTGGAGAGTGGGAAACATGCTTTTGTTGTTGGAAGGTCACTGAGTTGGGTGGTTTCTAGAAAGATGCCCTCCACTCTAGCCATGTGAAATTAATATCTTAAGTGGATTCCCTATGTCTGTACCAGTTCTGGCAGACCATATTTGATAGGTCATTATTTTTACATTACTTACATAGGATCTGAAGTTGGAGAGAAAGGGTGAGACTAGTTCACCATCCTTCAGATCTGACTAGCTGCTTTACTTTACTCTTCACTCACTTTTTTAGGACAGAAAAGTAGAGACAAGTTCGATTTATCAACACCTCGTGTTGTTGTGCAAGTGCCCGGCACAATCTAGATGTTGACATATATTTAATAAATACACCTCAGTCTCATACATTTATGTTCCCTTTATCAATGCTTGTCTGTAGTGTATTAACATTATTCTTTTTTGAGAAAGCTATTACTTCTTAAATCCTGTTTTAACCCAAAGGAAACCTTGAGTTAGAACTCTGCTCAATGGTAAGTAGCAGCTTGGATAGGAGGGGAGTTTGGGGCAGAATGGATACATGTATATGTATGGTTGAGTCTCTTCACTGCTCACCTGAGACTATCATAACATTGCTAATTGGCTATTTCCAAATACAAAATAAAAAGTTTGCAAAAAAATATTAAAAAGCAAAAAAATATACAAAGAAAACTATGAGTCATTCCTGTAGTTCTCTCTCATAGTAGCTTATATTTTCCTTTCCTAACCCCATCCCAGTTTATGTTTTATTGATTTATTGCCTGTCTCCACCATCAGACTATAAGCACAGTGAGGGCAGAGTAGTTGCATTCACAACCTATTTGCCACACCCAGCAAGGTAGCAAATGGTAATTCATACTATTTGTTGAATGTTGTTTTTGAAGTTTTGATTGTGATGATGGGTGTAGAGCCTTTACCAGTCTTGAATATGTTGTTGTTGTCGTCCTTGTTCAGTCACTCAGTCGTGTCTGACTCTTTGCGACCCCATGCACTGCAGCACACCAGGCTTCCCTCTTCTTCACTATCTCCCAGAATTTACCCAGATTCATGCCCACTGAGTCCATGATGCCATCCAATCATCTCCTCTGTCATGCCATTCTCCTCCTGCCCTCAAGCTTTCCTAGCATCAGGGTCTTTTCCAGTGAGTTGGCTCTTCACATCAGGTGGCCAAAGTATTGGAGCTTCAGTTTCAGCATCTCTTGGATATACATGAATTTAAACTCAGTGAAGAAGACATTAGGACTTAAAATTCAGTTGAATATAGAGAAGCTTTTTGTGTGATGACACACTCCCACTCATTTGGGCATACTGTCTCCTGAAGGTCATGGCAGGATGGGTTGGTCTAATCATCCCTATGTTCTCTCAACTGAAAATCGTCAGACCACATCTGCAATGTGGCTGGCCAAGATTAATGTGAAAGCACATGGCAACAGTTTAGGACTTTTTTTCCCTCTCAAATAGTTAACTCATTCCTGGTAGGATTAAACCTATGACATTAGCCTTGTTTGTAACAATTTTTGATCCAGCAAGCTCCCTGGTAGACAGTACAAAGATCTATAGTCAGAAAGCTGTTTCAGTTGTCTGATGGGCATATGGCTTTGTGTGCTCATTCACTTGTCTGGTGGTCACCGTTTACGTTTCTGATGGTCAAGCAAAATACCAACACTTTAGCTGAGTGGGGACAAAGTGGATTCACTTTCTCTGTTTTACTGTTACTGTCTGTGTAGACAGGATTGAAATGGGACTTACTTGTGAGTTCTAAAGAATCTCAAGAGAAATGCTCATTCATTTACAGGAGGTGCAATTCCACAACACTTTCTTGCTTTGTATACTTGAAAACATTCCCAAAGAAACAAAGTTGGATGCAGAAAAAATAATGGGAGGAAAGAAAAATAATACTCTGAATTCTGAACAATTCTACTTTAATAGGTTGATCTGTCTGCCAGCTGGCCTCAGTGTTGACTACTTGTAATATATACTTTTGGTAGGCCGCATGTAGTTCTTGGAACTGTTTATATTAGACTGCAGAAACTTAATTATTCTGAAACTGGCAGGACTCGCTTTGGTTACTTAATACAGAGTTGCTTAGTCATCTTTATACATGGTGTGGACAGCATTGTTTAAGTGTGAAAATTTGGAAAATGCAAATGTGTTCTGAAGAGATTACAGGTCAGGTAGAAAAACAAGAAGTTATCGTTGTTTCAAGACGCTTGGCAGGTGGTTGCCACATGTTTTAATTTGACAAGCTAGGTGACTGTTGAGTTGAAGCCCTTGATTACAAGTATTTTTCCATTTTCTTTGTGAATTTTGTCAGAAGTAAAAAACTGCTGCTGCTTCTTAAATCATATTCTGATCCACATTTTGCAAAGCACAGATTTCCCAGCAAGACTGTGAGGTACTCTGGAAGACACTGTTGAAATGGCTTTCTTGTTTTCAGAAATAAATAAAAGGATGTTATTTCATGCTGGTCATTGCAACGATCCTTCTTCTTAATCTTCTGGTTTGAATGCTTATCTTGCCATACTTGAACTGCTGCCTTCCAAATGCAATACAGATTTATAGAGCTTCGGTAAGGAAACAAGCAGGCAAAATGAGTTTCTTCCGTGTATTTTAGAGTCTAAAGTGGCGCCGGAGGTCTCCAGGTTTTCCAGGAATGCCCATGGCAACCTCACACTCTTCCTGTGACCTGGGTAGGAGCTCCTAAGAGAGATGGTGAGAACAGATAAAGGTCCTGTAGCCAATGGGTAGTGACACCAAGCCGGGCAGGGTAGGTTCCTGAGAAAACATCCAGAACAGTGCCTTATGTTTCTAATTACCAAGCATGGTTACAGAGTAAAATCAGGCAACACTTTTTTTTTGACTGATGGAAGCATTTAAATCAGCTCTGAATGTCAGTGTTTTCTAGTTATGATGGAGGAGTGGCAAGGCATATCCAAAGGCCTTGGAAATTGGACGTGTTCAACCCTGATTCTCTTCTTATTCGTTGTCATCTCTTCTTTCTCCTTTTCCTTTGAACGTCCCAGAAATTCCCTCAGTTACAAAGGCCTAATACCCTTCTTTTCTGAAACCAGAATGTCTTTCTAAGACAAGTTTCTTTTCCACTAGAAGAAAACAACCACAACTACAAATCTCAATAAAAATAGAGCTTCGTAGTGAACCACCATCCCCAAGGTTACTAAGAGTTCAACTGGAGGCATGACCTTTTGATCACGTCTTAGCCAAGTTCCTCTGTTTACCAATTAAATCCAAAAATAAGCAATGCCCTGGAACCCACTTTAACTCAGTAAGTGTGAACTTAGTGCTGACTATAAGAAAAAAAAAATAGTTAAAAACTTTGAGGGTTGACGAAAATGAGTGATAATCACTAGGAGATTACAGCCTTCTGTGTGTCAGTCACTCAGTCCCGTACAACTCTTTGCAACCCTGTGGGCTATAGCCTGCCAGGCTCCTCTGCCCAAGGGATACTCCAGGCAAGAATACTGGAGTCGGTTGCCATTTCCTTCTCCATACAGCCTTCTAGGGAAGACAGATATGTGTTCACTAATTAAAATGCAAGCTCCAATAATACAGGTATCAGTAAATACTCATGTCGGTGAATACAAGATTCAGAGATCCTGTCATCTCTGCTTGTCGTAAGCGGGCTTACACTCTGAGCCATTCTTTATTTGAAGGAAAGTCCAGAAATTCCCAAACTAACAAATGGGTGAAACTACCATCTAAATGATTCATGAGAAAGGAAGGAGGAAGCAGTCTAGGCACTTTTCAATTTGTTATTTAACTTCGTTGCAGATTTATATGTTAAATTGTGTATCTATTACATTTGAGGGACATAATGGATAATGTCCCTCAGTTTGGCTTCACAGCTTATCATCTTAGATTACAAACTCCTAGAATATAGTCTTTGCTGCTGCTGCTGCTAAGTCACTTCAGTCGTGTCCATCTCTGTGCAACCACATAGACGGCAGCCCATCAGGCTCCCCTATTCCTGGGATTCTCCAGGCAAGAACACTGGAGTGGGTTGCCATTTCCTTCAATGCATGAAAGTGAAAAGTGAAAGTGAAGTCACTCAGTCATATTGGACTCCCAGCGACCCCATGGACTGCAGCCCACCATGCTCCTCCATCCATGGGATTTTCCAGGCAAGAGTACTGGAGTGGGGTGCCATTGCCTCTTCCAAGAATATAGTCTCTAACTTGCTTCAAAATTCTAAAACACAGTAAGTGCATTTGATGATCATGATGAGTAGATGTTGAATAATTACTAAGGAATAATTAATCCCCTGATCGTAATAACATGTCCTTCATGTGCAAAAATGTCACCAGTACAAAGTATCACTAGGGCATACCGTTGAATTGTTCCCAGCAGTGTAAATGGATTTGTATCCTGCTATGGGCTTCCCCATGGGCTGAGTGGTAAAGAATCTGCTTTTGATGTGAGAGACAAGGATTCAGTCTCTGGGTCAGAAAGATCCCCTGGAGGAAGAAATGGCAACCATTCTTGCTGGGAAAATCCCATGGACAGAGGAGCCTGGTGAGCTACAGTCTTGTTATTGTTCAGTCACTCAGTCATGTCCAACTCTTTGTGACCCCATGTACTGCTGCACACCAGACATCCTGTCCTTCACCACCTCCTGGAGCTTTCTCAAACTCATGTCCATTGAGTAGGTGACACCATCCAAGCATCTCATCCTCTGTCGTCCCCTTCTCCTCCCTTCAGTCTTTCCCAGCATCAGGATCTTTTCCAGTGAGTCGGTTCTTTGCATCAGGTGGCCAAACTATTAGAGCTTCAGCTTCATTCTCTGTCCTTCCAATGAATATTCAGGACTGATTTCCTTTAGGATTGACTGATTTGATCTCCTTGTAGTCCAAGGGACCCTCAAGAGTCTTCTCCAACACCACGGTTCAAAAGCATCAATTCTTCAGCACTCAGCCTTCTTTTTGGTTCAACTCTCACATCCATCCATGACTACTGGAAAAACCATATCTTTGACTATACGAACCTTTGTTGGCAAAGGTTCTGCTTTTTACTATGCTGTCTAGGTTTGTCATAGCTTTTCTTCCAAGGGCTATGGTCTATAGTGTCATAAAGAGTCGGACACGACTGAGTACATCTAAATTCTGTCACCTTATTAATCTCTTGTACTAGCAGGATACCTGGCTAAGGCTCTGGATCTTGTTGTTGATCACTAAATTGGAAATGTTAGATGAGAAGCCAATCATGAAGAGCAGACTCATGCGATGCTGATATTTTTATAGCTGAGTAGACTGGAAAGGCCAGAGAGTCATGCACAAGTAAAACTAAACTGTTATGTAAAATATGGTGACCTCCGTACCATGTTTATAATTGGTGAAGAGCTATGGCCTCTGACCTTTTGTTCCAAGTAAGCCACTCTTGGGTCTCGTTGTGCAATTCGAAGTGTGATCTCTCTTCAGACAGTGTCTCAGCTTCTTTTGCATTCACTGAGCAGTCATTTCACTTCCCAGTTGAAAGTGTGCTCAGAACAGCAAGACTGCAGATCTGAAAGATCTCTCATAGATCAACAAAGAAGTTACTAATGAGAGGATTAAATGAGCACATCCCTGCTTTGAGAGGCTGCCCATACCATACCCCTCATTTCCATTCCGTCTACTCTAGGAGATATAAGGTCTTTGAAGACAGAGACGTCTCTGAACTGCATAACACCATGGTAAAGTCACTTCATATTAGGAGTTGGAAGGCCTTACAGTGGGCTGTCCAATAGAACTTTCTGTGATGATTGAATGTTCCCTGTGCTGTCTTACATGGAAGCCACTAGACACGTGTGGCTACAGAGCACTTGAAATGGGGCTGGTGAGACAGAGGCACTGAATTTCTAATTTTAATTAAGTCACCTCCTGTGACTAGTGACAACCATATTGAGCAACCCAGCCTTAGAATCTCAAAAAATAGCTTTCCACTACAACCCTAAACAGATGGCCATTTCACCTCTACCTGACTATTTCCAGTAATTGGGTTCACATTTTCTCAGTAGCCCTACCCATTGTTGGATAGGTCCACTGGGACAAGGATCCTACCCTGATGTGACATCAGAATTAGCCTCTGGTATCAGGTATGCATTTAGAAAGCACATTTAGGAATTTTTAAAGCATAGCTATGCATTTTTTTCTCACCTGGGCATAGATTGGTGGAGAATTTCTGTCTTTGCTGTAGCAATTCGCTCCCATGATTTCTGATGCTTTTCTTTCTGGGCCATGAGAGCAACAGTGCCATATGCCTTTGCTGATTTGATATGTTCTGTTCTGTGTCTTTTGGTCTAATTCTCCTGGAGTTTGCTGTGAAAGAGTATTTTAAACTCTCGAAAAGGGTACCAAAGGAATAGTATTCCAAGTTTTTAATTCTTTCACTCTTATAAGAAAACTTTTCAGCTTGGTTTAGAGATGAGTCTAAACACCAGTCCTGGTTTTCCACTGATGGGCTGTGGTGCAGGGGCTGATGCCACAGTCCTATCTGTCTCAGTCTTCTTTCTTTAAATGGAGGTGAATCTACTTTTCTTACTTGGGAAGATCGGTGAAATGGCAAGGGACTGTGAACAACTTAAAGTGCTCCAGATGGGTAGTAATGCTTGGAGATGAGACATAAAATTCCAAAGTGTGTGGTCTTCCCCAGTGTGGAGGCCAGTGTAGATAAACACCATCCCTTCACAAATCTAAAACGCCCAGTGTCCACTCCTCTTAAGGTGGAAAGGAGGCCATGAAGACATTGATTTTTGTAACATTAAGACTTCTGTTTTTGTGTTTTGCAAGTGGAGAAATTATGAATAGAGAAAAAAGTAATAATGAAAGACTGAGCAGAGGAGGAAAGAAAAAACAGGTCATAACATGTTCATCTGCTCTTAATAGGGCGTTGTGTTCTGTATTCCATTGATGAGAGACAAGAAACAACTTGAGAAGGCAGAGTTCCTCAGATTGATCCCATTCACTTTTATTTCCGTGTTCCTGGTCTTGACACATGTGTCTTAGTGCTGGCATTTTTTAAAAAGTAGCACAGATTTTTGGAGCAAAATGGTGAAGGTTGAGGTAAAGTTAAGTCCAAACTGTATGTTAGAATCCATGTGTTTATTTGGATTTTGAGTCCCAAATGAACTATTTAGTTGAGAAAAGAGTAAAGCAGGTTGATAAATTGATTTTTTTAAAAAAGGACAAAAGTTCATTTTCTATCGTCAGAAAGAAAACACTGCCAGGTCTACTGTGTAACTACTGCAGATGTGGGTTTATATAACTTTTGAGATTCATATATAGCCTGTTACCTAGGTCTTTAATTCACTTTGTAAACACTGATCAGTCAGTAAACCACAGAGATGATTCAGCTTGAGTTACATTTTTCACTCTCAGCATGGTAAAATCAAGAATAAAAATCTAATAGTTCAAATCAGCTACAATTCCTGAGTGCCTACTATGTCCCAAGAGTGAAAAGAGCTTTTAAAAGGCTGTTTCTATTCCTAAGTGGCCTTAAGAATGAAAGCGTATGGAAAGTAAATTATCAGTAACATATTTAAGTACTAGTTAGAACAACTAATAAGCCAGGGAAAGGCAGTACGTTATTAATTATCAAAACTGAATGATGGATATTCAAAGAGTGAGATATCACTACCAAACTGGAGTCCTCAGGAAAGGCATAAAGGAATGAAATTTGAGCCAGGAATGAATGCATGACTGGACAGAAATGCATGAATGTGGACAATGAAACTATTCTGTCTGATACTGTAATGCTAAATACATAACATTATGTGTTTGACAAAACCCGTAGAATGTACCAAAGTGTGAAACTTAATGTAAACATGAACCTTAAAAGCTAGAGGAGGTGATAGAATTTCAGGTGAGCTATTTAAAAACCTAAAAGATGATGCTGTAGAAGTGCTGCACTCAATGTGTCAGCAAATTTGGAAAACTCAGCAGTGACCACAGGACCGGAAAGGGTCAGTCACTTTTCATCCCAATCTCAAAGAAGGGCAGTGTAAAAGAATGTTCAAACTACTGGACAATTGTGCTCATTTCACATGCTGTAAGGCTATGCTCAAAATCCTTCAAGTTAGGCTTCAGCAGTACATAAGCCAAGAACTTCCAGATGTACAAGCTGGGTTTAGAAAAGGCAGAGGAACAAGAGATCATTAGTTGAATCATAGAGAAAGCAAGGGAATTCCAGAAAAACATCTCCTTCTGCTTCATTGACTGTGCTAAAGCCTTTGTGTGGATCACGACAAACTGGAAAATTCTTTAAGGGATGAGAATACCAGACCACCTTACCTGCCTCCTGAGAAACATGTATGCCAATCAAGAAGCAATAGCTAGAACTGGACACGGAATGATGAACTGGTTCAAAATTGGGGAAATAGTACAACAAGGCTGTATATTGTCACCCTGTTTATTTAGCATATGCAGAGTACATCATGTGAAATGCCAGACTGGATGAATTGCAAGCTGGAATCAAGATTGCCAGGAGAAATATCAACAACCTCAGATATGCAGATGATACAATTGTAATGGCAAAAAGCAAAGAGGAACTTAAGAGCCTCTTGATGAGAGTGAAAGAGGAGAGTGAAAAAACTGACTTAAACCTCAACATTCAAAAAACTAAGATCATGGCATCCAACCCCAATGCTTCATGGCAAATAGAAGGGGAAAAAGTAGAAGCTGTGACAGATTTTCTTTCCTTGGGCTCCAAAATCACTGCAGATGTGACTGCAGCCAAGAAATTAAAAGACGCTTGCTCCTTGGAAGGAAAGCTACGACAAACCTAGACAGCATATTAAAAAGCAGAGACATCACTTTACTGACAGAGATCTGTATAGTCAAAGCTGTGGTTCTTCCAGTAGTCATGCATGGACGTGAGAGTTGGAAAAGATCCTGATGCTGGGAAAGATTGAAGGCAAAAGGAGAAGAGGGTAGCATCACAGACTCAATGGACATTAATTTGAGCAAACGCCGAAGACAGTGAAGGACAGGGAAGCCTGGTATAACACAGTCCATGGAGTCACCAAGAGTCAGACGTGACTTAGTGACTGAGTAACAAAAACAACAAATCAATATTAGCTCGTTAATTATGATGAATGTACCACTGCAAGATTTTAGTAATGGGCTGTTTTAGTTTGCTAGGACTGCTGTAACAAAGTACCACAAACTGCGTGGCTTAGAATAGAAATTTATTATCTCACAGTTCCAGAGACTAGAAATCAAAGTGTCAGCAGGGTCCCTCTGAAGACCCCAGGGAATGTCTCACTCCTAGCTGCTCGTAGCCTGAGGCGTTCCTGCCGCACCATGTTCTCATGTGTTTGCCCATGATCTTCCCTCTGTGTATATCTGTCTCTAAGTCCAAATTTCCCCTTTTTATAAGGACACCAGTCATACAGGATTAGGGCCCATCCTAACACTCATCTTAACTTGACTACATGTGTAAAGACACAATTTCTAAACAAGGTCACATTCTGAGGTGCTGGGGGTTAGGACTTCAACGTATCTTTTGGAGGGAAATACACAGTTCAGTGCAAACACAGAAACACAGGGTCGGGGTAAAGGTGAGGGAATATATGGGTACTCTACTTTCTGCTCAGTTTTTCCTTAAACTGTGTTGTTGTTCAGTCACTTAGTCATATCCAACTCATGAACACCAGGCTTCTCTGTCCTTCACTAAGTCCCAGAGTTTGCTCAAACTCACGTCCATTGAGTCAGTGATGCCATCCAACCATATCATCCTCTGGTGCCTCCTTCTCCTCTTGCCCTCAATCTTTCCCAGCATCAGGGTCTTTTCCAATGAATCAGTTCTTTGTCTTAGGTGACCAAAGTATTGGAGTTTCAGCTTCAGCCCTTCCAGGGAATATTCAGGCTTGATTTCCTTTAGGATTGACTGGTTTGATCTTCTTGCTGTCCAAAGGACTCTCAAGAGTCTTCTCCAGCACCACAGTTCAAAAGCATCAGTTCTTCTGTGCTCAGCCTTCTTTATAGTCCAACTTTCACATCCATATATGACTACTGGAAAAACCATAGCTTTGACTATACAGACCTTTGTCAGCAAAATTATGTCTCTGCTTTTTGATACACTAGGTTTGTCATAGCTATTCTTTCAAGGAGCAAGTGTTTTTTAATTTCATGGCAGCAGTCACTTTCCGCAGTGATTTTGGAGTCCAAGAAAGTGAAATCTAACACTGTTTCCACATTTTCTCCATCTATTTGCCATGAAGTGATAGAACTGGATGCCATGATCTTAGTTTTTTGAATGTTGAGTTTTAAGTCAACTTTTTCACTCTCCTCTTTCACCTTCATCAAGAGGCTCTTTAGTTTCTCTTCACTTTCTGCTATTAAAGTGGTATCATAGGCATATCCGAGGTTATTGATACTTCTCCCAGCAATCTTGACTCTGCTTGTGATTCATCCAGCCTGAAATTTCACATGATGTACTCTGCGTAGAAGTTAAATAAGCAAGGTGACAATATACAGCCTTGATGGACTCCTTTCCCTATTTTGAACCAGTTCATTGGTCCATATCTATTGTTCCTTCAACTTAAAACTACACTAAAAAAAAAATTTATTAAAAAAATTTTATTTTTTAATTAAAAAAATATGATCCAGCACATAGTACATATTTGATTCATGTTGGTTACTTTTGAAAGTTGCATTGACTTAGCATCCCTGACACAACAGATTTTATTCTTGCTGTGTTCTGAGACCAGTGTTGGCACTGCCCCAAATTCCAAGGACCTCCTGCAATCACTCACCATTCACTTTATGATGATTTGAAGGTAGATAGAACTTAGCTTTCTCTACAAATTTCTCCCCCTAATAATGGAGTATTGGCCAGCTGCTGCTGCTGCTGCTGCTGCTGCTGCTAAGTCACTTCAGTCATATCCGACTCTGTGTGACCCCATAGACAGCAGCCCACAGGCTCCCCTGTCTCTGGGATTCTCCAGGCAAGAACACTGGAGTGGGTTGCCATTTCCTTCTCCAATACTGGCCAGCTAGCTACCACCTACTGCCTTGACTATTTTTACACCTGTGCGCATGTGTGTGAATATACATATTAATACATGCAACTTCACGCATGCACACACAAACACATACACACCCACATATGTGCACACACATATTTAAGATTACTTCCTACCTGCCACCAACCCTGTCCCAAACAAAAGCAGAAACTGGTTCTGCTTATAAAGGTGTCTCAGGAAATATCTCTAGTGAAGGTCACATATCCATAAAGGAAAAAAAAAAAAACTTTGCAAAGGTGAAATATAATAATAGTTAGAATTCATGATTGAAAGACGCACATTGGAAATTAAACTCAATATTTTTAAGGAAAAGAATCCTAGATTGGATTTAATAAGTAGATTTTAATTCCCAATACAGAGAGGGAAATGAATAAGGGAGGAAACAAAGAAAGTATCACAGAATGAGACACATAAAAAAAGGAAATGACCGAAGAAATATTGATGAGTATCTCCTCATCCCCCAAAAAGAAGTTGAGAGGGAAAAAGAAAGCAGAGAGAAGGAAAGGGAAGGAGGAAGCTTCAGGATGCTCTGCATGGAGGTGAGAAACGTGGTAGACACACAGGAGGCCCGCTCACAGCGCCATTCACCTGTGTCATCGGCTTGGTAGTGCCGCTACCCAAAGGAAGGGCAGCATGTTAAGTAATTTGAAATCTCTGACACTGACTTACTCCTTAGTTGTACCAGCATAGACATGCCCTATTTTAAGAAAATCTGGTATTTGAGAACCCATATTGAAAAGACAGGTATATTAGTAGGTGATGGTTCTCCTGCCCTTTGTAAAATGCTTTTTCTCCCTTGATAAAAGGAGTCACACCAAGGTTTTTCAGTAGCATGACTACAGTCTCCCCAGCACAAAAATTTAGATTTCATAAAGCTCTTCAAGAACCCATCTGTCACATTCGTGGATACTTACCTCCCTTCGTCTGCGTCTGTCTTTCAAGCTACTCTGTCCACTTGCGACACTCACGAGCCCCACTGTTTACAGAAGCTCTCTGCCTTGACATGTCATCACTTGGTTGATGGAGAGTTTGTTTCCTGTCCAATGTTACTGGAAGGAGTTCAGCATCGACTGGGGGTCAGGGAGGAAATGAGAGATTACTAGCTGAGGACATGGGAGCTGCTGCTTCCAAAAGAGGGGAAAATTCACTTACAATTCTCCCCAGACATGGCTCTCCTTACGAGGAACAGTGCCAGGGAGGTTCAGAGAAGTTCTGTGATGATATAAGGGTGTGAGGATTGAGAAGACTTCCAGCTCCATCCTACAGTGGGACCAGCAAAGAGCCATTTTCACAAGCACAGACAACTTCTCCCCAAACACAGCACGTGTCCCAAAAGAGAGTCATCCCACACCACCCGGTACAGAAATGTGCTTCTTCCACCACCTCAAGTATACCCGTCACACATACGCCAAGCAGAGCCCAGAAAGCCATCATGTGTGTAGACGCTTCACTGAGCGCTCACTCCCTCTTTCTTCCTCCTAGTGCCTTCATTCAACGAGCAAACACCTGGTTAGGTAGAGTTCCTATATGGTTGAAGAAGAAAAACACCCAAATAATAAAAGATGGGATCTGCTTGCAATGTGGGAGACCCGGGTTCAATCCCTGGGTCAGAAGATCCCCTGGAAAAGGGAATGACAACCCACTCCAGTATTCTTGCCTGGAGAATCCCCTGGATGGAGGAGCCTTGCAGGCTCTAGGACATGGGGTCACAAAGAGTTGGACATGACTGAGTGGCTAACACACACACACACACGCACACATGATAAAAGGTGAGGAGTAGGAGGAGGGAATGGGTCGGGGAAAAAATTTGCGTGGGTCGAGAGCCGGTGAGGGTGGCCAACCACAGCGACCACATGATGTTAATTAGCTGCACTTCCCGAATGCTCCAGGATGCCGCTTGGCTCTGCCAGCCGTGCGCATCTCCTCCCTGCTTGGAAATGTTTGTTTCACCACTCATAGGCACCTGCACTAGAGGTATAGTCTGAGAAAAAACCCAGCTGCGGCTGCCAGCAAACCACCAGCATGACTCCTCGGCTTGATGAGGCTGGAGCGAGACCCAGAGGCTTAGAGACTGCTCTTCAAGCTACTAGATAAATTAAGAAAAGTGAAATTGTTTGCTTACAGACAGAACCTCTTTCTCCTGTTTCTGTTTGCTGTTGCTATAGTTATTCCAGTAGTGGTGTATATACCACAAAAGACTTTACTGAAGGAAGAAGCCTTTGCCCCGCTGCACCCAGGGCTGTCCTCATGCACCCTGCATTGTGCTCAGTACAGGAGCCCACCCCAGGGAGACACGTGGCCTCTCAGGAGACCCTCGAATCACTTTCTTTTTTTTTTCCATTCTGATAACTATGGAGAGATCAGACTGAAAAATATAAAGAAATTTTTTCTTGGTTGCTGAAGTAATTTTTCAAAAAAGAAAACTGATTTTTTTTTCCTTTATAACTAGCTAAATATTTGGAAAAAACTCTTTGTAAGAGGCAGATAGAAAAACACTGAAAAGTCAAAAATCCCCAAATAAACACCCAAATTTGAATTTCTAAAGGATTTATGAGCAGTATAAATAATACCTTAGGGAATAAGAAGGGAGGGGGAATTCAAACGTTGTATCGTTTTGTTTTGGTTGGCTGAGATTTTATTTTTGTTTTTGTGGGTTTTTTTAAGGGGGGGAAATGCTTGGAAAAATAAAAGCATCTAGTGATTTCACAAGGTTTCTGAACTTGGCCTTAAAGTCTAAGTTTTGCTTTTCACTCCCTCACACAAAGATGCCATTAGGGGATGGCTTCAGGTTTTGCACGTCTCTCTCTTCTTACGCAGGGCAAATGGCTTGTCTCATGTGCACAGAAAGGGCTGGAAAATATTTTTTGTGATCTGAGTGCAGCACAGAGTCTAGGATTCCAGAGGAAGTGGAGGCCTCCCGCTCCACACAGGAAACAATCTTCAAGCAGGCCTTAAATGCCAGATTCCAGGCCGAGTTTAACTAACCACTGACAGCTCTGTAAACAAAGCAAGGACAAAAAGAGCCCGCTTCCCCTTTTCTGGTAGTCATTTTGGGTTTGGGGGCTGCAGGGGAATTCTGGAATACTTGACTCCATGGCACAGAGACGCAGGAAAAGCGGACTCCTCAGTTGAAGAGCTGGAAAGGGAAGATCTTTCTGGGATTAAAACCATCGCGGAGGAGGTAGGAAAGGAGAAAATGGTTGGGTTACAAAAAGCAGTGACTTCTGAGCTCTGAAAACAGTTTGATCATATGTAACTGCTTTGAAAAATGCTGCTGCACTGTGTTTAGTCATGGTACTCTTGCTGTATCATTCTGATATTAATATTCTTTTAGGATATGCAAATGATGCCTGGATGCTTGTATTATTTTATTTCTCTCTTTACTACTGCTTTTCTCTTAGTTCCAGACATTCCTTTTCTTGCCACTTTTCTTTTTCTCACTTGTGTTTCCCTTTTCTCTTTCTCTGTTCACTGATTTTTATAACTTTGGTCTGTAGTTCAGCAGGTTACAAAGAACAATATCAGTCAGTAGCTTTCGAGTGATCCCAGCAATATTTCAAGTCGTCAGACCTTTCTGTCTCTCAAGGTCTTTGCTTTAAAAAAAAGAAAAAAAAAAAAAAAACAAAACCCTGAGATTCTGGGATTTTACTTATTTGTCTCTAAGTTGCATGAATGGGACTGAATTTAGCACATAAAGGACACAGCTTGGCTTGGGAGTCCAAAACTGATCACTGGCTACCTCATTCATCTTCTAAAGTGTTTTTCTTAAGAATAAACAAAAAGGGGGATAAAATAATGGTGAGGGGCTGAGATGACTCATCTATGATATCGATTTTGCTTACTCCCCTTTAGATCCAGACGTTCTCTGGTCTCCCTAAATCTGAACCCACACCATGGATGATTTTGAACGTCGCAGAGAACTCAGAAGGCAAAAGCGAGAAGAGATGCGTCTGGAAGCAGAAAGGTAAGGTTTCTCTGTTCTGTTATACACAATGTTGGTTTCAGGCCTCAAAGATCATGGGCCTCAAGGGCCAAATATATGGCATGCTAAACTGTTTGCCAAAGCAGTTGTAGTAAATATTCCCAGCCATTAAGACTCTATATTCTGGGGAAACAAACATCAAGAAAAAGAGAGATTGGAGATTTAATCTGTGTCTTTCATATTATCCATAGACTTTTAAATGGCAAAGACAATGTATAGATAAAAGTTTTAAAATCACTTGTAATATTGAAATGCCAAAAAAAAAAAAAAAGACAAATATTGAATACTGAAACCATTTAGGAAATGAAAGTCTTCGGTCTGAAAGAATAAAGGCAATAAGATCTGGATGGACCTCAGGACAAATTTTTATTCTTATGAGAAAAGTAGCCAAATCCAGTAATGGACATATTAAGGGTTAGTAGCTGGCAGAGTGTGTTATTGTGGAGATTGTAATTGAAAGTTGTTGTGTTGTGTGAGGCCTCTGTTGTGTGACTTTCAAGGGCAGGTTGGGGAAATAAAGCAGTGACATACGAAACACAGGACATAAAGGCATCTTTTAAATCTTTAGGCCTCAGAGCAAAGGACAGTGGCATTTAATGTGACTTAACTCAGACATTCATTTGAGAAAGCAGAATAGGCATTCACAGAAAGAAAAATGTTAAACAGTTATTTAAAACCAAATAGATTTTGCCTCATAATATTAGTAATTCCAAAAGATGGTAGTAAGATAATACCTTAGTGATTCTGTAGTAGAAAACTAGAAACTTACACTGATAGCAAAATATATTTAAAGCATGTGCTAAATTGCTTCAGTCATGTCTGGCTCTGTGTGACTGGTAGCCTGCCAGGCTCCTCTCTCCATGCGGATTCTCAAGGCAAGAATACCTGAGGGGGTTGCTGTGCCCTCCTCCAGGATTTAAAGCATGGGATCTACTTATTTGTGTAGAGAATTCAAAAGAAGAAGGTAAGATTACTGCCTTTGATTAAGTTGGTCCGAGTAGATTGCTGTATGCCACGTGGTACCATGAACAGTACCTGGGCTCCGTAGGTTCGGATCCCACCTCTCACTTATGAGCTCTGTGGCCATGAGCAAGGGACTCCTCTCTACACCACAGCTGCCTTATTTGTAAAATAGGCATGACATCTATGTAGCTTCTGTGGTTGTTGTGAAGATTATTGAACTTAATAAATGGCCTAGACTAGTACCTGGCACATAAATGTATGCTACTATTTTTTTTATTGGAGTATAATTGCATTACACTGTCATGTTAGTTTCCACTGTACAATGAAGTGAGTCAGCTATATGTATACATATATCCCCTCCCTCTTGAGCGTCCCTCCCACCCCACCCCCACATCCCACCCCCTAGGTCATCACAGAGCACAGAGCTGAGCTTCCATGCAATCAGCAAATTCCCACTAGCCAGCTATTATACACATGGTAGTGTATACATGTCAATGCAACTTTCCCAGTTCGTCCCGCCCTCCCCTTCCCCCGCTGTGTCCACACGTCCATTTTCTACATCTGCATCTCTATTCCTGCCCTGCAAACAGGCTCATTTGTACCATCTTTCTTGTATGTTATTATTTTTCAAAACCATTATCCTTAGCTAAACAAGTAAGAAACAACAGAGCGATATAACCAGAACTAAACATTAATGCCAGGAAAGGCAGTTATCATACTGTGATGAAACTAGCCAGGAAAGGCTCCCTGGAAGTGGAGAGTCATGGAGGAAGTTAACAATGGTGCTGATGAACGAATACAAGGGGGGCTGTGTAGAGGAGGGAGTAACATCTGCAGAAGCTCAGAGGAGGGAATAAGAATCCTGGTGCAAGAAACCTGCTGAGTGCTTAGGGAAGAATGAGTTAGATTTGTATATCTTGGGTGTTTCTATTTCATATAAAAGGCAACAGAGACTTCACCAAGAATGAAAACATACTGTGGGATGTTATCTACAGTGGGCTAGAGTGTGGGGTACTGGAAAGGTTAGTGTTGAACACACAATGATGAGGACTGAATCAGGGCAGCAAATGTGGAAATGAAGATCAAATGTGAGCATCTTTAGAGGGAGAATTAGCAAATCTTTCAGGAGAGGGAGAAATTCAAGATAATCCTACAGATTGTAAGTCTGGGGAACTGGAAGGGGAAACTGGAAAGTGTTGCATGCTTGGGTAGGCATGGGGAGAGTGCTTAATTTCAGGTAAAACCACATTCAAAAAGAGATTTCCTTCAGACATTGAAAAATAGACACTCCAATCTTTATTCAAAATGGGAGAAAAATTATTATTAGAGAAGTAGTTTGGGCAGATTCAGTGTAGCGACGGTAGCACAAAAACAGAAAATGGATGGTAGCAATGGTGATATGAGAGCAAGTGGAGACAGAGAGAGGTCATAAATACATAAGGGATGGGCTCCCCACTGGTCCAGTGACTGAGACTTTGCCTTCTACCTCAGGGTGCAGGGAGTTAAGAGCCCACATGCCTCGTGGCCAAAAGACAAAGCAGGAAACAGAAGCAATATTGCAACAAATTCATTAAAGACTTTAAAAATGGTCCACATCAAAAAAGAAAAAATAATCTTAAAAAAAAATAAAAGATGAAATGGAAACCATCACAGGAGACAAAAAATCAGGGAGAGGAGGAGAACCAGGGATAGCATGGGACAACCATGATGAGTGTATATGGAAGTTCTGTAGGGGTGTCCAGACCCACTGGAGTGTCCCTCTTATCCTTTCCAATGATGTGTTATGTGACCTCAGTTTCTCCTGAAGGTCTACAAGATGCTGTACCCTGTGAATGTTTGTTCAGCATCAGCACTATGCTGCTGCTGCCGCTGCTAAGTCGCTTCAGTCGTGTCTGACTCTCTGCGACCCCATAGACGGAAGCCCACCAGGCTCCCCCGTCCCTGGGATTCTCAAGGCAAGAACACTGGAGTGGGTTGCCATTTCCTTCCCCAATGTGTGAAAGTGAAAAGTGAAAGTGAAGTCGCTCAGTCGTGTCCAACTCCTAGCAACCCAATGGACTGCAGCCTACCAGGCTCCTCCATCCATGGGATTTTCCAGGCAAGAGTACTGGAGTGGGGTGCCATTGCCTTCTGCTAGGAACCATGAAAAATGGGGAAATATAAATAGACATAGTTTCTGTCTTTATATTCCTCATGATGTGCTAGGACACCAAAGTACAGCAGAATCAGAATACAGACCAGGCCAGGACAAGGGGGCAGATCTAACAGAATTGAGGCTAGAGGGATTCAAGAGTGGGTACAGGAAGCTGGGCATCAGGCTAGGTCAGTATCTTCAACTTCTTCCTTGATTGTGTGAATTGGGAAATGGGAACTCAACAGGAAAGGAATAATAGGATGAATTTGTTGTGGTTACACCCATACTATAATTACAGTGAATGAGCTACATTCTTTTAGAATTTTGCCTAAGAATTTTCCATACGTCTACACGGTTCGTTCCTTCCAGTTTTTTGTTTTGTGTGGAAGGATATGTCTTCCTTTAAAGTCAATCGTGAAAGAAATACACCCAGTAAAGCTTAGCTAGGTACACTTAATAACCTAAAACAAATTCACACAAATTTGTACTACTTCTGTTTAACTTACATTTCTTCAGGGATATTATAGTTCATGTGAATCCTTTTCTTTCTTTCTTTCTTTTTTTTAGATAAATACTTAAGACTTCCTCATATCTGCATGTATTAAGTTTAATGTTTCAAGGGGAACACTTTAGTTATGTTATTCTGTAATTTGTTAAGCAATCCCATGTTCACCCTATAGGATTTTGTAAAATCTGATCATTTATGGAAATGGTGAAGGTCAGGCTGTATGGTCCAACCAACTTTGATGGGAAATTTCAGGGTGTGTACAGGAAACAGATGTCCAGAATCAGGAATTAAGAGCCATCTAAAAGCATCTGAAAGGGCATAAGACCCTGGGCAAGTCCCTCTTCTTTTAGCTTTAAATCTTGGCTTCTTCATCTGTGACTGGAGTAAGGGATTGGCAAAAATTTTTATTTTTCTTTTGCTTTTGGTATTGTCTAGTTTTTACAGTGATCATGTGTTTCTTGGCTTAAAAGCAAATAAAACAATAAGGCAGATTTCCATTTTGAAAAATAAGATTCTATAGGCTTTGGCATTGTACCTGGGATCAGGATGGAGAAGATCAAATTCTCCTTTGGGTTTATGGAACTAAAAGAAAGAACTCAGCCTTGATTTGGAGTGGCCCTAAAGCTCAAGGCTGCAAGCTCATTCATTCACTCACTCACTCATTCATCAAATTTTATTGGGCTTCTACTCTGCTTCAAGCTTTATTTGGGGGCACTGAGGATAGACCAACAGAATGACAGAATTGGGGAAAGTGTGCTTAATTCTTTTCAACCTGTGTAAAGCCAGGTGGTGATCAAGCAACTGTACTCATACGTCCTTAAATGTAATATGTACTCTGATATTCACTGATAGTTTTTAAAGATGGCCTATGCCCTTTGTATGCTGTAGCCCTGCAGAGAGTGTGGGGAAAATGGTAACACAGAGAAGAGGCTGTTGACTTTTCCTCTTCTTACCCACAAACCCTTTCCAAATAAAAATACCCTGTTATTTTAATTAGTTGTTATTGAGTTTGACTAGCAGGTGCTGTTCTACTTTGCAATGATAAATAATTTAAAACTTGTACTCTCACCAGATGTTAAAACCATGAATTAAAATGAACCAGATTCTTTACACATTTTGTGTCTCAGAAATAGAGTTTTAAAAAAGGTTACTTAAAAAGATAACTGTACATTTTGGGCCATGCTGGCTTTTCAGGGTTTGGGACTGACAGTTCTTCACTGCACCTCAACTGCCTTGAGACTCTTGTGCTCACACCTCATTCCAAGGGTTTGCAGTCCAGTGCATTTCAAATCATTTTGCCTGCCATCACCTAGACTGGGAGCCTAGTTACATCAAAAATATACTTCCCTTCTTTGTCGTGCCTTAACCTATGCATCTTTTTACTATTCACTTGTCCAACATACTCTGTATTTTTGCCTAGAGACTCATATGGACAGAAGAGCTTGGCAAGCCCCAGTCCACAGGGTCACAAAGAGTCGGACGTGACTGAGTGATTAACCCTTGTCCTTGTCCTTCACTTGACTTTCACTCTGAGTCCTTAAGATGAAGACTTTAGACTTGGTAAAGGAAATACTTCATTCAGTCTTTAGATCTGGTAAAAATCCAAAGACTATCTGTTGTATCTATTTGGTACAAAAAATATGGAATATCTCTAAAGTACAAGATACTATATTGAACCAAAGGGATGAGCTCTCACCAATCGAGGCAGTATCCCAATAGCCACAAAGTGTGTATCATAGATGAATTAGTAACTTTAGAGCCAACTTGATCAAAAGGGGAAGAAAAAAATTTCAATAGGCAGAATGAATTCATCAGATAATCTGTGAAAATCCTAAATGTTTTATTTCTAAGAAAAAAATGCTATTTGTATACATCTCAAATTAAACTGTACTTCTGAATCAATTACCTATTTGAACAAACAATTTGTTTTGCTGTCTATTATTCTTTACCTATGTCATGGGGATACAAAATGAATAGGTATATTCATTCATTCTGCTTCCCTTTCTGTTCTTTTATTTCAATCCCTTTCTACCTCTGTCTCTGTATTCCTTTTCTTTCTTTAAAAATTTTTGGCATGCTGCACAGCGTGTGGGATCTTAGACCCCAACCAGGGATTGAAGCCGTGCACTTTGCCATGGAAGCATAGAGTCTTAACCACTGGACCACCAAAGAAGTCCTGTCTCAAAAAAAAAAAAGAAGTTCTGCCTCTGTATTTCTTAGTGCATCTTGATGTGTTTCCCCCTGGTCCATGTGCATCTTTATCAACACTCGATCCGCTTGTTTCTATTTCCATCTCCTCCTAATTATCTATCCTGGATTATGCGTAAACATCCTTTTGTATCATCAGGGAATACATTTTCAAAGGGCAAAATGTAGGGCAAAGGGATACATTCTCAAAGAGGTCAAGTTCAGCTCTCTCTCTGTTTAAACAAGTACCCCCCCCCACCCAATGCCAAGCATTTTGTGTGTATCTGGCAAAAATGGACTGGACACAGCACCAATAAAACGTATGTGTGAATAAAACACACGGTCTGTGTAAATGAAGCAACACGGAGAGGCCTAACAGTGAGAGGCAGTAGAGCTTAGCAGTCAAGGGCATGGACTTGAGCATTACACAGCTGTGCTGTCAAATCCAAGGTCTGCCGCTAATTAGCTACATGATCTTACATATTATTCATTCTTCCTAACATTCTTTTTCATTATCTGTAAAATGGGGGAAATAAGACTATCCACTTCATAGGGTTTTTGTGGGGATATAAAGAGATAATACATGTAAGTATTAACACAGTACTAATCATCTGCTAAGTAGCTTCAGTCGTGTCGGACTCTGTGCGACCCCATAGAGGGCAGCCCACCAGGCTCCCCCGTTCCTAGGATTTTCCAGGCAAGAACACTGGAGTGGGTTGCCATTTCCTTCTCCAACTAATCATCTAGTGTTTATTATTTAAATAACAATTTACTAGTATTTAAATTATTTAAATAATAATTATTTATTACTCATTGGATTACTTTTATTTATTGACTGTTATTCAATAAACATCAATATTAAATTACTTATCTAATCTGATTCTATGCAACACACAAAAAATTGAAGAAATATTTTATATGTACCGTAAAGCAAAACAAAAAATATGGAGGTTTTCTTTCTACACTTCTCAAAGGACACAGGAACCTTAGGAAGATGAAGAGCAGGAATTTGCTGTTGAGTGAAGAGTTTTGAGGATGTGACTGGTAACAAGGTCTGTCTCAGTAAGAAGTTCAATTCAGTTCAGCCACTCAGTCATGTCTGACTGCGACCCCATGGACTGCAGCACGCCAGGCTTCCCTGTCCATCACCAGCTCCTGGAGCTTGCTCAAACTCATGTCCATGGAGTTGGTGATGCCATCCAACCATCTCATTCTCTGTCATCCTGCCTTCAATCTTTCCCAGCATCAGGGTCTTTTCAGATGAGTCAGCTCTTCCCATCAGGTGGACAAAGTATTGGAGCTTTAGCTTCATCATCAGTCCTTCCAATGAATATACAGGACTGATTTCCTTTAGGATGGACTGGTTTGTGAAACTCTTTAGGATTGACTCTTCTTAAGAGTTCACATCAATTTAAACTGAGATCTTCTATTACATTTGGACAAAAGGGTTTTGAGCTTTGAGGTATCTGCTGAGAAACCTGCAGTGATGGTTTATCCATGAAGAGAGCTTCAGTGAGACATACTTTTCCCTGCATTTAGCTTGCTTTCAAAAGCAGCTCTCTTGCCTTCCAAGACGTGCACTCATTGCATTCCCAGCTCCTGCTTTCCATACCCGAATGTGAGTTTCTCTTTCTGATCAGAAGAAAGGCTGCTATTGTACAGTTGTTATCAGATTCAGCGGCTCATATATGTAAATAGAGGGAGCGAAAACACTCATGCTGTTGTCATCGTTCATGCATTTTTATAGGCCTCTGAAATATACTGATGATTAGACATTTGAAAGTAAATATTTTTATTTCACTAAAAAAAAAAACAATTTTTTAAAGTTCATTGAGGCTAAGTAGTGGCCTCCCAGAACTCTATCACTGAAACCTTTTTACATGATTTAATGGTGTGACCAATCAATGATTATACAAAAACACTTTTATTTATAGTGCTTAGTGCTGTGACATTGAAATTTCAAATCAAAACAGTTTTTTGTTACTCTGTAATCAGAAAATTATTTTCAACTAGGAAGTTAAATAAAATATTCCTCTGAAACTGTCTAAATTATTAGAGGAGTTAAATTTGCTCAAAACTTCCCTTCAGTTCTCTCAGCAAATTCATCACTCCAGAGGAACAAAAAATCGTTAAGATTTGTATCCGCATTTTTACTTTTAAGTTAAAAGATTTTTTTCAAGTAATTCATTTGAAAGAGATTTGAAAATATTTCTGTAAGGTTCTTATATTTATTTGATGTTATGTAGGGTCAGCCTCGGAGAAGGCAATGGCACCCCACTCCAGGACTCTTGCCTGGAAAATGCCATGGATGGAGGAGCCTGGAAGGCTGCAGTCCATGGGGTCGCTGAGGGTCAGATATGACTGAGCGACTTCACTTTCACTTTTCACTTTCATGCATTGGAGAAGGAAATGGCAACCCACTCCAGTGTTCTTGCCTGGAGAATCTCAGGGACGGGGGAGCCTGGTGGGCTGCCGTCTATGGGGTCGCACAGAGTCGGACACGACTGAAGTGACTTAGCAGCAGTAGCAGGGTCAGCCTAACTTGAATGTAGGGGCACTGAGAGAAGGAGGTAATTTTCACTTAAAGGATCTTTAATTATTTATTTGTGTCTAGTCACATGAAAATCAAAATATATACACATATTCACATTCTTGCTCTCTTTCTCACACATCATAAATAGACATTATTTATTGCCTCTATTGATGTATAAATGATCAAATTATAAACGATGAAGATGGCATAGTTGGACCAATTTCCACTAACCTAACAATTCTTCTAGTCCTAAAAGTATCCTACTTTATGAGGATCAGTAGATCAAGAATTCAGGATCTGCTTGAGGTGACACTTGTTCAGTAGGAATGAAAAATCTAGATTCTTAAGGACTTCACATGCTGACCTGTAACTTCATTCTTAGATGGAAAAAAATGTGGCACATACATGAGTCAATATAGTTTAAAATAGCACTGAAAAAAAAGAGAAATAAATAAAATAGTACTGAAATTTTCTAAACAATTTCTATATATGACTTATAATGTATCAGTCTTCACTCACCTGAGGAGAGACAGGACAATGTAGTGGTTAAGTATGTGAATGAGGAAGTCGGACAGACTTGAGTTCCATCCTGACTTTGACAACTACTGGTCGGGTAACCTCATGACAAATAACTTAAACATCTCATGCTTCAATTTCTTTATGTATAAAAATGGGGATAATTATTCTACCTTACAGGATCATTGTAAACAATAAGCTAGTTAACCCATGTAGGCAGATTAGCACAATGACTGGCATAGAGTATATGCTCAATAAATGTTAGCTGTTATTATTAAAGTCATATTAATGTTTTGGTAGGCTTTTGGTACAAAATAATATTTTACTGGGTTTGAATTTTCACTTGTCCATCAGGTCAGTCATTATGATTTGTTTCATCCTTCTTTCCTCTACTGATCTGTACACTTGCTAAGACACTTGCTAAGATACTTGCTGAATACTTTCTACTGAAGTTGGGAAAGAATGAAAACTTCTGACCATAAATAAGTCTATTGCACAAATATAACTGCTGTATGAGTATTTCAAAATCACATATTGTAGCTATGAAATTAATCAATTCATTCATTATAAGTCTTTATCTTAAATATAGCATATAAAACTTAACTGAGAATATTACCTGAAGAGTTCAATTCAGCAAAAATAGTTCTCAAGTTGAAAAAAGTATAACCAGATTTTTCATCCAGTGTTAAAAAGGAAAAGGAACCGTCATTTGTTTAGCATCAGCCACGTGCCAGGCTAGGTGATGCACTTTATACACTTGGTGTGTGTGTGTGTGTGTGTGTGTGTGTGTGTGTGTGTGTGTGTATGCTCAGTCACTCAGTTATGTATGACTCTTTGCAGCCCCATGGACTGTAGCCCACCAGGTTCCTCTGCCCATGGAATTTTCCAGGCAAGAATACCGGAGTGGGTTGCCATTTCCTACCCAAGGATCTTCCACACCCAGGGATCAAAACCGCGTCTCTTGCGTCTCCTGCATTGGCAGGCTGATTCTTTATGTCTAGCGCCACCGGGAAAGCCCCTATACACCTTATATCATTTAATTATCAAAACAACTGTATGACATTATCTTAGTTTGTTCACTCTGTTATAACAGAATACCATAGATTGAGTGGTTTATAAACAATTGAACTTTATTTCTCGTGGTTCCTGAAGCTAAAATGTCCAAGATAAAGGCAACAGCAGAATCACTGTGTGGTGAGGGTCTGCTTCCTGGCTCACAGACAGCTGACTTCTTACTGTGTCCTCTCCTGGCAGAAGGAGTGAGGGAACTCTCTGAGGTCTTGTTTAAAAAGGGCACTTACCCCATTCATGAGGGTTCCACCTTCATGACCTAATCACCTCTCAAAGTCCCCAGCTCTAAATACCATCACACTGGGGATTAGGTTTCACATATGAATCTAGTGGGGGGACCCATTCAGCTTACAGCAGACCTGGATATTATTATCCCTATTTTATAGCTGAGGAAACTGCATGTCTGAAAGATTAAGTTATATGTCCAAATTCTTATAGCTGTGGACCACAGTCTGGTTCTGCCTGCCCTAAATCTCAAAACCTTCTCACTGTAATAAATTGATCAATAGAATTTTTCCTGTTTCAACTGGCTGTCTTGGTTGAAGATCCATCATCTCTACAATGCCAAAATAACTCCCTAAGATACAGAGGGGAATCATTCAAAGAAGTTATGTGGCAACAGAGAAAATGAGGTCATTGGGCTTGATTGAACTACCCTTTATGCTTATTCAGGTAAATTACTTACATGTGTAGACAAAGTCATTGTTTTCTTTGCCCTCCAAAAAAAAATCTCCCATGTTATTCCCATTTCACAGAAAAATAGAAACAGAGAAGATCAAATTTTCTCCCTCCTAGCCAAAGTAGGTTGTTAGCATAAATCCTCTTGACTTTTCTTTGGATTTTTCTCAATAAGATTGTGTTTACCATTAGGATGGGACTTAGTCACATCGTCACTCATGAAATCTATGGCTGTCACTAACTTTATAGATAATCTGCTTCAGCGGAATATTACTTTTTCTTTTTTGGACCACACACTACTTTGAGTCTCTGATGAAAGATATAGAGACTCCTCCAAGAAAAATTTATATATGCACCCACAAACCTTGGCACTTACTTTCAATGGCGTCATGGTCCTCCATCCACAGACCTCGTGGGGCCCTTCAACATGGGGCCAAGAATCCCTGATCTAATGAATTTTAAAAGTTCATTTTACATAAGAAGAAACTTATCTCAAGGGATGTGGACCTCCTCAAGATCACCCAGCTAAGCTGGGGCAGAGCCTGCTGGCACAGTGCAGGCTCCTGAATAATGGAAGTGTGTATAAAGATGCCATGGCTATTGATTAGGAAAATAGAGCATGCTTTGGGGAAAATAGTGTATACTAGAGTGTAAGATGTTTTTTAAATTTAAAAACAGCTTTTGGATAATATTACAAAATAAAAGGAGACTGTAAGATTACTTCACAGTGAGTAAAATGAAAAGCAAAGAAAGATAAGTAGATAGGCACAATGAAAAGTTAATTGTTAGCAACTAGGAATCGAACTTTGCCATCTTAGTCAAGAAGGAAAAGAAAACTGTGGTGATTTTCCAAAGAGAACCCCGTTGCCATCAATTCTGGAAGCATTTTATCTGACATATGTTGTCTTGGCAAGATTTCTTTATACCAAGCTTAATTATGATACTAAGTTATTATGTAGGATTTCTCCTTCCTTACCAGTTTTATTTGAGCAATTCAAACTCATCAAAGGATTTTTCTCTCTAAAAATGAGAGGGGTAAGAACTGATATGATTAAAGAGGATCTCACGTTTCACCTTTATCATGACAATCTTTTGGGAGAATGGGCAGCTTTGAGTGGGACTCAGACATGAGGATGTCTCCCAGAAAGCAGAATCATGCAGACTTGGGTGCGAGTCCTGGCTGGGTTAGGAAAGATGATTCTACTTAGTCTCTCTGAGCCCATTTTCTCATCAGAAAAATGGCCTCATAACAGTTCCTCCTCGTGGGGTTTCATATAGATTACAAAGCACTAGGTAGATAGATGACTGATGATAGACAAATGGATAGATAGTAGAATATATATGCTATATATGGCATGAATACATGATATGATTGAAAAGGAAAAGTGACAGTGTTAGTTGCTCAGTCATGTCCTACTCTTTGCAACCCCATGCACTATAGCCACCGGGCTCCTCTGTCCATGGAATTCTCCAGGCACGCATACTCTTGGGAATCTTCCAGACCCAGAGATCAAACCTGGGTCTCCTGCATTGCGGGCAGATTCTTTACCATCTGAGCCACCAGGGAAGCCCCATGATTAGTGCATGGTAAATGTTGTCGGTGCTAGTTTTCAGCTGGCTAGAAGACAGAGTAAGGAAGGAGCTATTGGGAAAGCCCTCTCTAAAGTCATCTCCCAAGAAACTCAACCCCTCTCCAGCTACATTCTGGGGTTTCTGAATTACTGAGCATGTGCACAGACCCTATGTCTTCAGACAATCTGGTTTCCAATCTACTCTATTTCAAATCTGTTCTAGCAGTCACTTTGAAAGTGATGGGAGAGTTATGGATATGAAGTCTCCATGCTGAAAAGAAAATCTACCTCCTTATTTTAAAGTCTTTTTTTCTTCCATACTAGTTTGAAACCAAGATAAAAATATAGGGTAGTCTGGTATCTAACATATCAAGAATTTTTTATCTTGATAATTTATGTATTAGTTAATCACATATTCTAAATAGGTTTTTTTTCCTGCCTAGTTGAATCATGGTCTTTTTTTCATATTACGTAATTGTGGTTTCAATACAGCTAAAGAAGTAATTTAAAGACTCTCAACATAAAACTGTACTAATAAAATAAAGAAGTTATGTGCCTAATTTTTACAAAATAACTTTTAATCACTTTATTCTAAATTAGTGATTTTATTCATTTTAGTTATGAAAAGCCAATACATACGAAATAATATTATGTAATGTGTACAGAGATTATAGAGCTTCCCCGGTGGCTCAGGAGCGTGCAGGAGACAAAGTTTGATCCCTGGGTTTGGAAGATCCCCTGGAGAAAGGAAACGGCAACCCACTCCAGTATTCTTGCCTGGGAAATCCCCATCCATGAGGTTGCAAAAGAGTCAGACACAACTGGGCAACTAGACGACAACAATACAGAGGTTATAAATCATTGTAATGCATACACTATAAACTTATTCATCTTAAGACCTAGAACATTTCTAGTACCACTGAAACTCCCTCTCCAACCCACTCCCTTGCCACCACCGCCCCACCCACAGAGGTAACTAGAACCTTGAAAAATAAAATTCTAAATAAGATAATATGAACTTAGGTGATAGTTTTACTAGGACCCTGTGATCCAAAGTTTTCCAAAGATTCTTTCCAGACTCAAGTGAAGGTGTTCTTGAGAAGCCCTCTATTCTCTGAGAGGGCAACAAATTTGCCTTTCTAAACATAGAGGACCAAAGAAGTCCTTCTGTGTCTATAGCTGGGAACTTTGGAGAAGTATTACAAACAAAGAATTCTCTACAAGCAAAGAATGCTCATCAAAATCAAATAAAGTGTAATGAAGGCTATCAAATATGTATGCTGAATACATCTATTCTGCTCACTGGTTTTCTGACTGACCAGCCAAGCATAAGAGATCTGCATTGCAGCCATCATTTGACCAGGTGGGAATAGTGGACAGGAATGATTACAGACTATTCCAAATTCTTATTCAAGGAGAATCTATCTCAGTTGCTTTGAAGTCTTCTAGGGAAATTCTTGACCTTTATTAGCCCAAAAGTTCTTAACATTGTTACAAGAACATACCACTGGATGTGAAACATGAGCATGTTGGAATGAACAGTGGCTATATAAATGGATTCTCATCCATCTGTGAATGAAGTTAAAGAAGAATAATGTGCATACCTTATGAGCAAAACCAGTTCTTTTCATGAGTTTGCTATAAAATAGGTAATGTTCATCAGGAGTCGGAAAATCAGCTTTCAGTCTCATAAATCTTCATTAATATTCAGATTCTTCCATTTTAAAATCTTTATGAGACTGTTGAAAAGTATAAATTTGAACTATTTGTAAATAAAGGATTTGATTAATATGTTAAATATGCAAGCTGCATTCCATGGCTTAGTTATTAAGCACTTGAGAACACAACTTTTTAAAGAATTTTGGAAGAATTCACCCTCATTTAAAGACTTAATTTGCTAATTATAATTCATTTTTATGTATGCAAATTTTAAACAATTTTCTAATTTTTTTAGTCTGGTTGAAGTCACCAGACATTCTTGAACATATTTTCAAAACAGAATTTCTTTCAAAATATTACATAATTTGTATGGGCCTTCCTTTCATTTGGGCTTCCCTGGTGGGTGAGATGGTAAAAAATCTGCCTGCAATGCAGGAGTCCTTTCAGTTACTCTAGATTAGTGAGATTTGATGTTACATCTGAGATTATTACCAACTAAATAAATTAAAATGTGAGGGTGTATTTTCCATTTTAATAACCCCCTACATCACATACAGTTCCTTTGTTGGAATAAAAATCTTGGTAAAATACACATCAGCCTCTATAAATAGCAGCCATAAGCCTGTACATTCAGGAGAGTCTCCAGAGAGTGTATTTTAAACTGCACACTGTTTAGAATAGGAAATTCTTCTGATGTTCATATTTTCCACTGTGAGTGACATGTTCTATTCCATGTCACATATTCATTGGCTTCCATCTTCTTATACTATTTAGGGATCCAACTGGTAGATTCCAGAAGATTGCTCAATATGTGCTTTTTAGTTTCTTAAGTGGTCTGGGTCTTACCGCCCATGGGAATTCTGCACAATGAGGGGCTCTCCAAATGAAAACTAGATAACTTCCAGAGCTGGGCCCAGCAACTAGGCCGTTGAAACAATACTTTATCTTTGGAGGTAGTAACTCTGCTGTGTCCATTCAGTATAATAGTAGTCAATCCATTTTTCATTCCCACAGAAAGTTTTGCACTGTTGGCAGGACTTTCTGGAGAAATCAGGAGCCTAATATGGAAAACTCCTGAGCAGGAAGTGAACAAACAGACACACATGATGAGATGATGGGTTGTCGTGCAGATTCCAAGACAAGGCGCCTCAGCAGTTATAATTACACTGCATCTTTCCCAAGGCACTATTGGTAGCCACAGTAGCTATATGCCTCTGCCCACTCTCTCCTTGACGAGTCCTTCTGTTTCTCTAATCAAAACTGTTGTGTAAATCTAATTTTTTTTTAGTAGGGGCCCATTTTGGAGATCTAATATTCCCTGGCCATTTCTCCTTCCTTGATGAAGAGGATGAGAAATTACTATTTAAGGGGACTTGGACAAAAGTTGTGATATACAAGGAGTTGATATCTGATGCCCTTCCTTGCTGATACTCCCCTTTCAAAAGCCTTTAACTCTTCCCACCTAACTAACCATGAAAGCAAAACATTCCTAATATATGTATGTTTTCTGAGCCAGCACCCTCAGAGTATATCCTGGCTGCCCAGGGAGTATCATTGCTATGGATGGTTTATGAACTGAACAGGATGAAGCTTTTATAAAACTCAAGGCTGAGGCAGGATGGAAATTCCTAATCCTTTCATTTCTAAGTGCCTTATACCAGAGGCACGTGAATATAAGTTGTATCTCATTGAAACATTTATCAGAGCGATGGTAGTGTGAACTAGGGAGACGTGCCCTTCAGAAAGGAGTTAGTTTTCGGTAAGAATGGTGACTGAAGCCAGAATTACTGCTAGGAAACATCCTGGCATCGTGTTGGGTTGTGTGATCAGAAATTAAGACTCTCTTCCCTGCATGCTCAGGAAAGAGTTTAGAAATTCAAATCATTGAACTCAGACTTGCAAAGCACCACATCCAAGAGCACACAGTCAGTGGCAGTGTTAAGTCTGGAAACTCTGTTATTTACTTTAGTTCCGGTGCTCTTCTCTCTGCATTGTGCTGCGCCTGACCCCTCCAACTGCCTCTAACTCCATGAAAGAAAGTACCTGTTAGATCAATGATTAAAGAAAAAGGACCCTGTATAAAGGTTGAGCAGATCTGGGCTTCCTCAATAGTAAAATAGAATTAACACTTCTCAGGGTAGCGGAGAAAATGAAAAGACATATAGACAAATACCATCAAAAGTGTCAGGGGCTGCACATGACAAACGCTTATCAGGTAGAGATACCTGTATGATTCGTTTAAGTCAAATTCACTTCCATTTAACTCTATGTGTTGTGGCAAGTTTCCTTCTGGTCATATACTGTGTTTCAGACCTTCTGGTCATATAATGTGTTCCAGAAGAATGTTCACACTTCACATTCTGCTGTGTTATGCTGTCTAACTGGCCCTCGGGCATTCAAGTCTTTCAAAAATCTGACTCAAAGAAAACGCTGTAAAATGTTACCTCCCACTCTCCCCAGAGCCTGTCACCCCTGGAGAGGCCTTAAGACCTCAAATGCAGATTAAAAGATACCATTTTTATCTTCCCTTTCCTAGTGGTGAATTGAAGAGAAAATTCAAAAGATTTTAAAATGATGACTTTATCCCATTCAGAATTAAATCCTGCTGTTAGGTCACTTACCTGTCTGATTTTGCATCTAAGTGAGCAAAAGCCCTCAGGCTTAGAGGGATTTTGTGCTGCTCCACACCACTGTCCTTTCCTTCTGAAACTCTTATCAGTGGTGAACTCTTACCTTGAAGCCCCATCTCAACAGTCATCCTCTGGAAGAGTCCCCAGTCAAAGTGATTGATTTCCCACCTTGGGTTTCCCGTAGCACTTTTCTGGTACAGTAATTATTATCACCCATTTTATTTCTTATTTGTTCACATGTCTGTTTCCCCCACCAAACTGAAAGCAACTCCAAATCCAAAACTACATCTTACTTTTATTTCCCCAAAGACTCATACTCAATGCTGAAGAAATGAATGAAAAAACAGCTACTTCAATTTATATCTGTGTACCAAGGCAGAACTTTGCTTACTTCAATAAGCTATTTAGGGACTTCCCTGGTGGTCCAGTAGTTAAGACTTCACCTTCCAAAGCAAGGGGTGTGGGTTCAATTCCTAGTCAGAGAGATATGATCCCACGTGCGTGAGGCCAAAAAAAAAAAATGAAAAAACAAACAAACCCAAAGCATAAAACAGAAGTAATATTTAATAAATTCAATAAAGACTTTTTTTTCTTAATGGTGTTTAAAAAAAAATAAACTTTCGGGGGGACTCAGAAACATTGGTGGCCTCTGGGGTATTCCCTGAGTACCAGCACCATCCATACAGTGCTGGAGGTTCCATCACTCTCCTGACAAACCACTGGAATTCTGACTTCCTGTTTTTGTCTCTAGAGATATGAAGAAACTTACCTCTTGTATTTCTCTGATTATTAAGGATAGTGGACTTCTGTTCCATGTAATTTTTGACCATTATGTTTATTTAGTTGCCTCATGAAGGCAAATGATATTAATATGGTAAGAGTAGATTCCCTTTGAGCTTCCCTGGTGGCTCAGCAGTAAAAAAATCTGCCTACAATGCAGGAGACCTGGGTTCAATCCCTACATCAGAAGATCCCCTAGAAGGGGAAAATGGCAACCCGTTCCAATATTCTTGCCTGGAGAATCCCATGGACAAAGGAGCCTGGCGGGCTACAGTCCGAGTTGCAAAGAGTCGGACACAACTGAAGGGACTTAGCAGCAGCAGCAGCAGCAGCAGATTCCCTTTAGCTGGCCTATTTGCTCTAATACTCAAACTCTTAAGTGTTATTTGCAATTAACATGTGCATTGTGAGACCAGATAATCATTGAATTACAGGGTTCATACCAAGCTCCAAAGAGTCCAACAGTGAATAAACTATATAATCAAAAATTTCTCTAATGAAAGACCAAGTTTGTGGTCTAGAGGAGTAAACTTCTTCAGCTAATCCCAGGAGGATGGGCAGAAGTAGATGAGAGTTAGGGTCAACCTCAGATGAGTATTTACTAACACTCTTTCTGAAATAGAGAGTGTTTAACACACAAGTTGGGTCTAAAGTTTAGACTCTAAATAGTGCACTGTTTTCTAGCATTGGGATGTTTTACCAAGGGGGAAAAAAAGAATAGAGAAAGATGTTAGAAAACCCAAGACTTTTTAACCAAGATATGGACAGTTAACTTTATTTTCAGTGAAATGGAAAACTTTTTGTTTTTATTAATAGTTTATACACCTCCAAAAGTATTGTTTGGAAGAAAGAAGAGAAGCATTTATAAATAAATGTTTATTTATAAGTAAACTATTTATAAATAGTTATTAATCAAAACTCTAAGATTCAGATTAATTTAGTAAACATTGGCTATGATACAACACAGTAGGCACTAGGTTTCTTAATTATAAAAGTATAACCTTTGGTTGATTTGTTACCCTAAAATTTATAATTAAAATGAGGTTAATGAACTGGAACACCCAGAACAGATAGGCTTGGAAGCATTATAGAATAGTCTCAGAATTGTATCTTTTAATTTTTAATTTAATTTTTAATTCTTAGATTCACTGAAAAAGAGTCAAAAGGAAAGATAATTTGAAGTTATCCTAGAAAGACACTGAATTCTAAAATACCTATGGGAATCTCAGATTACATCAGCCTTCTCTACTTTGAAACATAGTTTAGAAAACTGAATGCATATTTCAGGTTACTGGCTTTCAGATTTGACTTGACTGAATGCTACTTTTTATATAAGTATCATCCACTTTATTTTCTTTGTTGTCTTCATGAGGTCTTAAAAAGCTTTCCAGATGGCTTTTGACTTCTAAATAAGAAAAATGAATATGATTTTTTAAATTAAATGTTTTCACCAAAACCCCTTCCCTGTCCTGTTCTGTAAACTAATGAACAAAATGGAGCTCTATTTGTTTTTCTTGCCTTGGTCTTAATAATATTTTTATTTCATTGCTCAATAACTTCAAAGTAATATAGTGTCCTAAAGCTGAAGAGCTTCCTCCTAGTCTACTTATAACCTCTTGTCTCAAGGCATATCATAAAGACACTCAAAAATTATACAAAAGAACATTTCTAATACATTCAACACGTGTCAAATTACATTAGGTCTCCCAGATGTAAGCAAATGGAATCTAACTGCAATCTACTCTATTAGTCAGTCTGGACTACTGTAGCAGAATGCCAGAGACTGGGTGGCTTAAATAGAATTTATTTCGTGTAGTGCTGGAAGCTGGGAAGTCTAAGATCAAGCTACTGGCAGATCTGATGTCTGATGAGAGCCCTCTTCCTGATTTGCAGTTGGTTGTTTCCTTGTTGCATCTTTATACAGAAGAGAGAGACAAAAAGCAAGGCTTCTCATGTCTATTCTAATAGACTAATCCCACTCATGAGGATACCACCTTCATGACCTAATTATCCCCCAAAGGCCCCATCCCCTAGTACCATCACATCCAGGGTTAGGATTTCAACATATGAATTTTAGGAGACACAAACATTCAGTCCACATTCCTGATGGTATCAGTAAGTCTGGAAAAAGAATGGGTTAGTAGAAGAGGTCTGCATGGGTGCCAGGTCCAGGGTTGGCACTGGGTATCTAGGAATATCCAGATGAGATAGACCTTGACTCTCAGGGTTTGTTCATTCTTGTGATGTGATAGATATTTTCTCCACTGAAGGAGATATTTCCCCACATCTCCCCTTAGTTTGGCTGAAATCTTCTTTATGGTGCTCTCCCTTCCCTTTGTTCTGACTCCATGTCATAAATCAGTCTCTGGTGAATGAGACTTCCTGACACTCTGGCGTGGGAACTGGGGGCATCCTGGTTGGGAAATAGGAGCTCCCCAGGCACTGAAGAAGGAGATCATCCATTCTATCTTAATTAACTGGCCTTAACTGGGCATTCTGATGCACACATCAGTTTCTCGTGAGTCTGTGAGCCAGTCAGTCTCTTTGAGACCTGTCCATCCTGAGAACTCTCAAGATTCAGTGGCTGGGGCAGCAGAGCATCTAGAACTTGTACCATGAGAAACACTCTGAAAAAGACCACTCCGTGGGAGTATCTGGTAGGACCTGGTACTATCTGGCCTTCTTCATGCAGCATCTCTAGTCCATCGCTGTCCCCCTTTAACCCAGAGAGCAAATGATGAGAATTATTTCAGCATCTGCCATATGTCTGACACTATTTTAGGCTGTATCAGATGTCAAAGAGGTGTTAGGAAACATCCCTGCCAGAAAACAGGTGAGAAGAGGTATAAACACGTGAACAGTGAGTAAATAAGACTCTCGTATCCATTCATCGATTTCTATCTATAGAAATAGATATTTCTATAATACTAATTCATGTGATCTGTTAATCGCAAAATAGGACAGTACCTTAAAAAGTGTCATTTATGTAATATAAATAGTAAACACTACCTCCAAAGTATCCAAAACACACAATGGGTTATTTCTCTAGCAATAGGAACAAATAGATATTTTAATCCAGGTCTGACCACCTAATAAAGAAATCAAGTTTTTTTCAGACCTTACATTGTATCTCTGGAAAAAAATCTGGATTTGATTCCAGTTCTGAAAGCCATGTGTAAATTTTATATCCAGATGCATAAAGTGGACATTCGAAAATCAATTTATGGTGTGGAAATCTTTAGATATTTGAGCAAGAGTGATACACACTGTGAATTCCGTGGCTTATGAACTACCATGCTTCCTTTGAAGATGTGACTTTTTCCCTGCACCAGAATTATATTCTGAGTCCCCATGATAGTTTCTTAATTTCCTTCACAGTTTAATTGTGTCTATATGCAAGAAATCTATATTCTAAAGTTATCACCAAGGGCCAAATCCAGTTTCCTACAGGCAGAGACCATATCTTTCATGTACACACTTCTTCCCTAGAATTATATAAGGTATATATTATTATTTTCTGAGACCAGAACCAGGGGTTTATAAATGTGCACTAGCAACCATTCATTCAAGAAACTGATGTTAGAACCCTACTATTTCCAAGCACTGTCTTACTGTTTTAAAAATGTGTTTCAAGCTGGAGGGTGGAGGGGAGTTGGAGGCACAATCTTTTTAAGATAGTAACTTTTCTTTCCAGGAAAAGAAAGTAGTGCAGCTAGCTAGAGCCCTCAGATTTTAAAAAGAGCTTAGAGACTAGACCTAAATAATTGCTACAAAAGAATTTAAACAGAAATGGAACCTCACAGCAAGTTAGCTGGAAGGGCTGAGTCACACATAACACAACTATTTCTCACATGCAAGCAAGAGTGGGCTCGAACTTTCTCATAGCTCCTCCTAAGATGATAGATTACGAAGAAATAAAGTCAAAACTAGGAAGACTTTATAGAGGTGGAGCCAGACACTGGTTCTTAAAGAATCACTGGAAATTTAAAAGGCCATTTTAGGGAAAAGGAGAAAGAATAGCCTCATTGGGTAAAGGCAGAACACTTCAGGAGATATTGGGAAAACGGTGGCAAATGCCAATAATCTTTTCACTGAACCAAAGTCTCCTTTATGATCCATGTTAGGGTACATTGCACCAAGGATGTTCATGTGCTAGATTGCCGATGGGTACAGCTGGAGGTCATGATTTCCTAAGGGGACGAATTAGTAAGGTAATGCTGGGGTTCAATGTTTGGCCTTGAGAAGGAGAGAATGCCCTCCTTTTAACTGAATGGTGGGGTCTTGAGCAGAGGACCTACATTTCACCGTGAAAATACAGAAGCATCAAGGCAGACTGAAATGATGTCTCACTCCCGTGCACCCATCCTGTTTTATTCTAGAACCAAATACATACTAGGGTGGCATTGATGGTGAGCCCACTGGGCCAGCCGGGAGGAGAAGAGGGGAAGAATAGTTCACAGGATTAGATCTCAAGAAAGCAGATTAGACAGACTGAGGAGGAACACTACCTCCTGAAAGGGAGAAAGGGAGAAGGTCATCCTGGGAGAACCCATGGCGCACTGAGTGACTCTGAAAGTCTTCTTTCTTTAGCTGAATGGTGAGCACACAGATGTTTATTATAGTTTCTTACTCCTTGTAGTTTGTCTAAGATTTAGAATAAAATGTAATTTTAGAAACGTACAGAAACCTTATAACCGGCACCCATATATCCTCAATCAGATCTGCCTATGGATGTCAACAAAATGACATTACTAGTGGTATAATTCTTAATGATCCCTGCTGATGCAAGACTAACTCCACCAATAACTTTTTTTAAGAAAAAGAGTCCTTCTGTTTCTAGAAGTCTGATTCAAAAAACCTAACAAATGGTGCATTCACCCACCATTTGCAACCTTCTGTGGCTCCTGCCGCTGATTCCCTGCCACAGTGAGGCCCTGCCCCCATCCTCCACCACTGCCCTGGGGCTTACTTGAGACCCTCCATTTCCACGTCAAAGATGCTGTCTCACGCCCTTACTACAAACTTTCAAGTTTCCAAAGTGGTCCTGCGTTTCCTTCACTCTTCCAGAATTCCAGAACGGCTGTGGTTATAGAAGCGTGTGTGTTGGGGGGGAGGGGCCTTTCCTCTGCCCCTCTTTGTCACCAGGCTCCCAAAACTCAGCCTAGACTCAGCAAACATCTTGTGGTTTTGGTGAGTGGTTTCCCTTTTAGACTCAGAAAACACTTTCCGCTTCCCTGAAGCCCACCTTGGTCCTCAGGGCACAAACAGGTATGGCAATAGGTCTTAGCTCAGGGGCCAATTCCAAGGCATGGGATAGCAGACAATGCGCCAAACCTCCATATGGATCAGCTCCCTAGACCCCCTTCACCACACAGTCACACCTGCCCAGATGCATCTCAGTTCCAGTGGTGGGCATAACTGGCTCTGAGGCTGGGCCACCAGACACATCAATTATCCTCTCATTTCAACTCAATGACAGAAAAAAACAAATTAACTTGGTCAAGGCCATTATTTGCTCTTTATGAAGCTGTGTGCCCTAATTTACTTATGCAGCACATATTACAGAAGGGCTGCTCTATGCCAGACATTGTGCTAACTGGGGTGAGAGGATGGGGTATGACCTCAAGGAGCTCACAGCCTAATAATGGGAGGTAGAAATATGTAAATATACTCGGAGTGCAGTCCAGGGCCTTGAACTCTATGCTGCTTCAAATAGATCATTAGAATTCCCAGACATTGAAATGTAGGTGTATATATGCTCTCTGAAAGAGCATGTCCTCCTTTCTTGAAATCATATTTTGTGTTTCAAGCAGGAGGGCAAGAAAAATACTATAAAAAGTAACCTGAAAGAACTGAAAAATGAGCCTCTGGAAATAGTATGAAGGACTTCGTATGAGGGTAATTAATAACAACAAAAATAGCTTAACATATAAATGTAGGAGATAGATTGACTAAACAACAAATCTGGAGAAAAAAAAAAGCCACCCTGGATTTAGCACAAAAATTAATGAATGATCTCTATAAGAGATGCTATTATCAACGTGAAAACAATGTTAGGATGTGTTAACAGGAATGTGGCAGGCAGTGCTGGGACTTCAGCCAGCCACATTCAGCCTTGGTCAAGCCTTTATTATGTCCAATTTTGGTTTCCCATTTGAAGAGTTGTTAAATTTCAGGCTGATATTAAAAGGATGGAAAATAGGCATTGGCATCTAGCCTAGAAAAGACGAGACTGAAGGATGACTTAATACCTGTGGCCCTAACAGAGATAAGTGGATTTCTATTTCAGGCACAGGAAGTCTAGTTCAATCACCGAATAAATTGAGCGTTTAAGAGTGATTAAACACTGGGACCTTGACCATGGGATGTCACCTTAGAAGTAGAGGACTTCAGCTGTGCCACTTTCAGAATACCGTTCACTCTCCATCTTGCATTAATATTTTAGAATGCATATCTTATCTCCCTTTGGGACTGCCCTTCTTATCTTTGGAGGCCTCATGGCTCTTAACTCTATGACTTGCTTGTAATAAATATCCAAATAGTGTTAGGTAGGGGGAAGGTGCTGGAATGGAAACTATATGGCCACCATTATGAGGTAGACAAGAGAATGTAGCAGCCCAAGCTGTGTTAACAGGCCTGGAGTGAGACCAGAGAATAGTTCAGAGAATTGTCTCAGCAAAGGCCGTAAACATTCTTGTGATGGACAGGGTGCTGCACTGAAAGACTATGAGGAGGGGAAAATGATGACTTTCTAGAACAGTCCATACAGCCCTCTACCCCCTCCCCTGCCCAGCCCAACACACATTCCACAGTGGGAACTACAGACTTTAGCTAAGACATGATATGGAAGGAGAGACAAGGAAAATACTGGATGGTAGAGAGCAGAAGAAAGAAGGAAGAGTAGTCTGTAATTTCTGCAAAAGGAGATGGAAAAGGGAGAAGCATTTCACAAGAAGGTTTCTCAGGAAAATCTGTTAAAAAAGCAGTAGTCCCAGGAAAAAACAAAGCAATATCATTTAAGTGAAACATGTTCAGTACCATTCAGGGAGGGGAATGGGGAGGAGGGTGATGCCTCAGCTGTGGAAGAAAGACTCTGAGAGGCCACAGGAAAGGAGGAAAGATGTAGTTAACCCCTTCGCTCCTGTTCCTGGTTAGCGGCTGTCTAGGCAAGATCTTTTGCCTCATTCTAAGAGTGTAGTGTCTGAATTTCTTTACAAGAAAAACTTTCTTCAAGAACTTTTTAAAACATCCTCTTTAAATTACTTGAATGGTTGCCTCTCATGTGTTTAGATATCCTTAAGTTGTGTTTCTGTAGGAGGTGTGTATGTGTCTGTCTGTCTTGGGTGCCTTAGGGTAGTACACAGGGCACTTCCCACATACCTCTCTTTTCCCTAGGGAATTGCTCCAAGGTAGAAGCTGTTCTTAAACAACCATTGCAGACCATAAAATCTGGAACAGATCATGGAGCTCCTACCTCCATGAAGTAAAGTTATTTTTAATCATATTTTATTAATAGAGGACCACCCTGTGGTGGGAGCTTATTTCTTTCTATAGCACTGACCTCCTTAAAACCTTCCCAGCCCAGAATCTCTTTAACGAAAAATGAAACAAACTATCTAGAAATGGAGGGTGCTATCAGTAATTTCCTTGATGCTGGAAAAGATTGAAGGCCTGAGGAGAAGGGGACAACAGAGGATGTGATGGTTGGATGGCATCACCGACTTGATGGACATGAGTTTGAGCAAGCTCTGGGAGTTGGTGAAGGACAGGGAAGCCTGGCGTGCTGCAGTCCATGGGGTGACAAAGAGTTGGACACAACTGAGTGATTGAACTGAACTGATTAGTAATTCAAGAGTGACCCAGATTTTCATTTCCACTAGTAAAAGAGGCCAGAAATGTCACATGTATGAGGCCTACTCTCTTGCTGAAGGATGACTGGCCCAGCTGTTCATAGTACCAATGAAGGATCATTACTTTGGCTCTCAGAGACACCAGTTCTGGCAGTTGGACCCTGAGTACCTGTATCTGTGCTACACAGTGAAAGCACATGTGCTTGCTGGTCTCTGCAGAAACAGACGCTGTTCACAAATTGCTTCTGGTATGTTCTTTCTGATTCCTCTCACTTTGCCTCTCCAGCCCTGGCGGCTGGACCTCAGAGGGCTACCTGGAAGCAGCTGCCTACTCCAACCCCGCTCTCGTCTTGTGAGTCTCTCATCTTCCTGCCTCTCAAATGCATCCAGTCTCCCTCTCATTGTCCTCTGTGCTCTCCCTCTTCCATACTGGAGTCTGACCGAGCCCCAGATTCATTCCTCTCTTTGCTCTTGTCATGTTAGTACCCTATTAGGTAGCAGGAGTTACGACATCCATTAGTTTTACAAACTGAAGACAGACAGCTACTTCCCAAACACATTCCATTAATTACAAGGGGCCAGCTACAAGAGTGCATGATTTCTCTCTTTCTATCTGTACAACTAGGGAAATAACTCGGTGGATATCTTTTATATAGCTGGCCATTAGCGTATTTTCAGTGCATGAATGTCAGCATGTTAGTGGAAAATTACTAAATTCTTGCTCTTTTCTATGTGTGTGTGCATGTGTGTGTGTGTGTGTGTGTGTGTGTGTGTGTGTATGTGGAGAAAAAAAGTCTGGCCTGGAAGAACCACTGAATTTTTTCCAGGCTAGTCGATTTTATGAATTTATTCTGATGATGCCAAAATTATAAGTGCCACCTCAAAATTGGAGTGGGAGTGGGAAACAGGAAATCAGGAGGTGAAATGTATTCCCAAGGTCAGTTGAGTCCCATAAGCAAATGCATTGGTTTTCTATCACTGCTGTAACAAAGAACCACAATCGTGGTGGCTTAAAACAGCACAAACTTACTATCTATTGTTCTAGAGGTACAGAGTCCAACACAGTTCTCTCCAGGCTAACCTCAAGGTATAGATAGACAGGGCTGCATTCCTTTCTGGAGGCTCTAGGGGCAAATCCATTTCCCTGCCTTTCCAGTTTCTAGAAGCCGCCACATTCCTGGATTCCTGGCCCCATGCTTCTATCTTCAGTGCCAGCAAGGTCATCTCTCTGGCCACTATAGCCATATCTCCTCGTGACCTCAGCGGGAGAGGCTTATCTCATTGTAGACATTTTGTGACTAAGAGTGAGCACATCTGGATAATCCAGGATAATCTCTCCACCTCAATGCCTTTAACTTAATCACATCTGGAAAATCCCTTCTGCCGTGTAAGGTAACATATTCACAAGTTCTGGGCATTAGGACATTGGATGTCTTTGGGAGAAACATTATTCTGCCTGCCACAGCAAATCACTGAATTTTAGAGGAAAAAAATTAAATGGGAAAAATATGATAGAAAAAGGAATGGCAAAATGCCTCAATGCATGTATCTATCACAGCTTTGGAGCAATAAACTCAAACCAAGTCAGTATTTTATTAAAGCCTCTTGTGTAATCTCTAATTTTATGAGTGTCTTGTGCACTTTAAGTAGTCTATATACATTGAGTGATAACATACATAATCAAAGGGATGTTTAAAGGTGTATATTCATTATGTGTGTGTGTTTAGTCGCTTAGTAGTGTCAGAGTCTTTGCAACTCCATGGACTGCAGCCTGCCAGTCTCCTGTGTCCATGGAATTCTCCAGGCAAGAATACTGGAATGGGTTACCATTCCCTTCTCCAGAGGATCTTCCCTACCCAGGGATCTAATCCAGGTCTCCTGCATTGCAGGCAGATTCTTTACTATCTCAGCCACCAGGGAAGCCCATTCTTCATAGTATACGGAGATAATTAACTTTAAAATTCATTAAACTCTATTACTCTATAAACTATGACTTTGAGAAAAGCATAGGACTTAAGCAGAAAAACAGCCAACATTTTCTAGTTAGTGAAAGTGAAGAGAGGATTTAATCTAACTAAATTAAACTTCTTTAAGTTGAGCACAAGAGTACCTGCTTTGGTTCCTCCCCGTGACATGGGATGAATTTTTGAAATACTCAGTGCTTTTGCATCCATGTTTGCAATGTGAAGCCATAGATTGCAAAGATTTTTTTTAAATCACGTGAAGGATGTGAATCAATGTGTGAAGGGGACTGTTTCTCCTGCTATATACCAAAAGAATCATCTTAACCTTACATTGTGGAGATCTGAGTCGTTCAACTGATTTAACAGAAAGCCAGTCCCATCAGTATCTTGGTGCCCCAGCAGCAATCTGTTCATTGCTTGTTAGAGATGAAGAAACACATTCACAACTCAGGCCTACACGGAGTGTCATCTCCAGATAGAATCAACACCACCCCCTCCACAGGGGCTGGAATCTGGCTGCTTTCCAAGCTCTTGCTGACCAGGCTCCCTTGCCTGGCCTGGCTGATGAGATCATCCCACCAAGTGCCACGGGGGCAGACCAGGCCCGCTGTTGCAACATGTTCCTTCCTCAGGCTGTTGCCTTCACTTCACCAAATGCCCTGTATAACACAGCATATCTCTGATCCACTGGCTCTCTTCCCTTTGCCTTTGTATGCATTTTTATATCATGCATCTTCCCCTGAATAAAAGGGATAATAGAGGTTTCTCAGATTTGATTTCTCAGTGGGAATTGTTTGCTTTGGAAGCCACCTACACCAATTCTAATTGAGAACAGAGCTCAGAAGGAGGGCCTGAGAACTGCACCCGGATGAACTTTTTGGTGGGCTGATTTCCGTTGATTTCTTTAGCATTGGACTGTGTATGTGAGTGATTCCAGGGTCGACTGTTTTACAAAAGCCTGGGCACGTGGATCAGTGTCTTTTTCTTTAACTAGTTCTCTACCTTAGAAGGATTCTTTGTAATTGATCATATAAAGTCTTCGTCATGAAAGCTACTGGGGATCCTGGGCCCCGCTGTCCAGTCATAAACATTGTGGAAATCACGAAGCAATCTGGGCCCTTTACAACCTACGTCTAAACATGATGAGCCTCTATTAGAGAGATTACAGTAAAAAATAACAATCAGCTCTCTGATGATCCTGTGCGGAGGGAAAGGGTGGGGAGGAGTAGATTTGGCAAAGGACAAGCCCAGACTTTCGTCACAGGGACAGACCAAAGTGTTAACACAAAGGGAGAACCCGGGAGCATCCCGCACACTGCATTTCAGCCCAGATAACATGGCACTTCCGCGGGCCGGGTCCACGCCCTGACCGCCGGAGGGTCTCAGCACCTCTGCGCCCGCCCGCCGCCCTTCCAGCTGCAGACATGCTCGCGGGATCCGGATCTCAGGGAAGACGCAGCCTGGCCGCGCTCTCCCAGTGAGTGCTCGCTTCACCTCTTCGGGGGTTTCTTCTTCTTTCTTATAAAGGAATTGCTGTTTTTAAAATGCTTTTTAATTGTGGGAGTGGGAGGAGAGAGGAGAAGCCAGGAGGCAAAGGAAGGCAGTGAATATGTAAGTTTCAGACCCGTATGGAACTTTTTTGGTCTCAACTTGGTGGTGGTTCTGATTGGTTTTCCTCGGTTCCATTTTTTGGGGTGGTTCGTAGACCATTTGCAGGGGGTTGATACCTAGGCACTGAGTTTTCTTATTCCAAATACCGATCCACAAAGCATCGGGTTTCTAAAGATCTGCTGTTAATTTAGACCTGAGCCCTCTGCTCGGAATGATCCATCTGCAGGGCTCAGAGACTTTGGCTAAAGCACACATTGCCCAATCCTTAGAGTCAACAGCCCAAAGCCCTTAATACACTGACCATCTGACTGTGACAGAACAAGACCCAGAGCACATGCTATTGATCAGAGAATTGTTCAGATAACAGGCTCCAAAGTTTAGGATCCTGGAATCTTAGAATGTTCAAGCTAGAGGGGCCCCTAGGGCTGTTTGCTGAAACTCTTTCCTATAGACTGAGAAACTGGAACCCCAAGGGGCAACTCCTCTCACCCAAAGCCAGACAGCAGTCAATAGCGGGGAAGCCAGTGTCTTTGTACTTGCAGGCAAGGGCCCTTTTCGCGCTGGCGTTTATGAGGTTTGGAAAACTCTCTGGGTCTTGGGAAAAGGTACCGCACAAGAGTAAGAACACCAGATGGCCTTTCAGTAAATCTGTCCCATTTTTGAAAGTTTTGGCATCGATTCAGCATGACAATTGTTGTTCCAGTCGCTCCAGCATTTGTGTAACAGTTCATCAAATAAACAGGAACTCAACAGGGTCCTAAAAAACGAGACCCACGTCCACTGCATTGGCAGATCTCTTGGATAACCAGTTTCTTTGCGTGTAATCACTCAAGTGTGAGAGCGAAAAGGGGTGTCAGAGCTTATCTGTATGGCTATCAGACTGGTTGGGTTTTTTTTTTTTTTTAGCAAATTTACTGTTAAGAGGAATTCTGTTACATAAAGGAGATGTTCTGATCAAATGGGTGGTTTTGGATCTAGAGCTTCTCTTCACCGCTGTAGTCCCCATTGCTCATCACCCCCACTCCCCATCCTTCTCTACCCCACCCCACTCTACCCACTCCACCAAAACTTCCTTGGAATCCTAGGTGTCCGTGGAATTTGAGAAACCCTCCAATTGTGTTCAATGGCTCAATTTCCAATGAGGAAACTGAGGCACATGGGGTAAAGGGCTGGCCCCGTATTCACAGCTGATCAACAACAGAGCCTGGAATGCAGGGCAAAGAGCCCAATCTGGGGGGGGGGGGGCGGTGTGTGTGTGTGTGTGTGTGTGTGTGTGTGTGTCAGTGTGAATTCCTGGTCCTGACTCTTCCCGCTTTATCATGCCCTTGCTTCTATCAGTTTACTTTCTCCATATCTCTCTCACTCTTATCTACTCATCTGTCATTACCTGAATTTCAGCAGTTACTGCCCCCCTCCCCCCCACACACACACCTGGACAGTTCTAATTGCCTCCTATCTGGTTCCAGCTTCAGTCTCTGTCCCCTTTCTGACCGTGTCCCCTCCGGCCCTCCCACCCCTCACCCTTGAAGATAGAGCTCACTGTCTTCCACGTGGCATTCAAGGTTCTCCACAATCTGCCTTTTGTATCCCTTCCCATTCTGACTGCCCCCTGCTCTGGCCAAATCAGATTACTCACTGGTCCCCAGATTCATTACATAAAAGCCACCTCCATTCCTTGGCTCACCCTATATCTTATGTGGAGAACACTCAGTTTCCCTCAGTTTCCCCTCCGAAATGGAGGAATTGAACAAGATTGGGGCTTCTGAAGTGTTCTATGGAGACCAAGGATTCCAAGGAAGTTTTGGAGTGGGTAGGGTGCGGTGGGATAGGGAAAAGACAAGGGAGTGTGGTGGGAGGTAGAGGCAATGGAGAGACGGGGTGTGATTGGAGAGTACCGTAGGGATGAGCGGCTCTATCTCATGTGCTTCTGACTCCATTCCTGTCCTTCAGGGCCCTCGTCAAACGCTCCCTTTCTCCACAGGGCTTCCTCCGCTCCTCTTTTGTCTCCACACCACTAACCTTTGTTGTCCATCCTTCTATTATTAGCTTTAAACTAAAGATAGTGGTGAGCATGCCTGTCCTCTTGCAATAAATGGTAATTCACTTGAGGGTAGGAACTATTTTGACTCTTTGGACCTTCAGCTTCCAGCGTGGTGCCAATCAATGATCAAAACATATTCTTTAACTTTCCCATTATTGGATAAATCAAACTCAGTTCATCTAAGTTTACACTTTTCATCGGAGTCATTTGAACACACCAGAGCTTCTGGACCTTCTGCTTGGGAAGAAGTTTTAAGTTAAATGCCAAAACAGATGCCCAACGAAACGATTTCTAAATTGCTTTGCATTTGCATCAGATAATTTATCTCAGTTTCATCACCTACGGAGCAAGATTGGAAGTATTTCTTTTATGAGGTACATTAAGATTCCTAAATGCCGAGACCTACCCAGGGTCATGTTATTCTCAGGGGCAGTTGTGAATGGTTTTTCAGTTCTTTCTAGTTTTCAAGGTGCTGTTTAATTTGTTCCTGGTATGATTATTGAGAGATTCTGTCACTTGCGATCTGATATTTTCACCACTTACTTTCTCATTTTCCCAAAGGCCAGGTGAAATCTTCTTGAGTCAAGATATGGGGTTTCCTGTAGATAGCCATGCTTCTGTCACTTTTGTAACAAACGTAGAAGGGTATATAAATTTTTAAACCATGATACCAAAGAAACGTAGGAAATTTTTTAGTTCATGCCACCGTTTTCTGAAGAAACTAAGTTAAAAACATGACAGGGAAATAAGCGTATCCAGGTCTAGTGGTTCCACTCACTACTCACAGTAGCCAAGACTATCAGGAAACCCCGTTTGTTACAACTGTGTTCAAGGAAAAAGTCAACAGTCTGGGCAGAGGAACATTCAGGCGTCTCCTCTCTTACCAAGTAAAGGGCATGTACATTTTGTGACTTTTGATTTGTATACCAAACCGGCCATTTTTGTTCACTTTGGAGTTCAAAGTTTGGCTTTAAATGGTTGACGTCACTGGACCTCTTATCTGGTTAAGGGTAAAATTACCACTTTCTGTTAGTAGATAAAAAATAAGAAAGAATGGCAGAGAAACGGGCAGTTACTCTTTGCCAGTATTGGGCACTCTGTGAACGATGTTGCTGAATTTCTGCTGGAATGGTGACTGTACCAAATCTTTATGGAAATGGTCTCGATTTTCTTCATGTGTCTTCCTAGCCACCTGGCCACAAGAGCACTGACTGGGTGCCTGGTGGCAACAGGCCTTTCTTTCCCCCCTGGTTGATGCAATTTGCATTGCTCACTTCTCTTTCACTCTTCTTACCTCTAACCTATTTCTATCCTTGACATGAGCGCTGACTTCCTACTGATTCTCACACCCCCCTCCCCAGTTCCCCCAAAATGGCTTTGCAGAGGCCAGGCTAGCTGAGGCCAGAGGAATGGGGGCTGGGGAGGTGTTCCTCTGCCATCTGGAGGCTAACATGCCTCTGGCATTCCCAACTGGACCAGTGAGGATGCCTTTTTCCCCTGTAGAAATGCAGTTTCAATTCTCAGTACTAGCTTCAGATATATCCTGGGTTTTAAAAGGTGGTTGTGGGCTGGCCCGAGATCCCAACTGCCATGTATAATAATGTTTGAAGTTCCAAAAACCAATTTGCAAATTAAGGTTTTGGAAACAAGCTTTTCATAAATGTAGGACTGCCTGAATTCATTTCCAAGCCTAATTGAGTTTTTAAGAGGAGCCTTTAAAAATCTGTAAACCTCACTCATTTCCATGTATTCATTCAACAAATATTCATTGAGGGTTTCCTGTGCCAGTTAGTGCTGCTGGGACTAGGCACTAAGAACATAAAAAAGAACAAAGCACAGGCTCTGGCTTCAAGATTATCTAGTCTTTTGACCTCCCGCCCACTGCAGGAATGCTCCTCTGTTCTCATCCCACACCCACCTCCCAGCAGACACACATCCCCCGGTCCATCAGGGGGCTGCCGTCAGAACGGACAGACACCTGACCAGCGCTAGCTGCGTTTCCCTGTTTTCTCTTTCCTTCTGACCCTCTGAAATGAATACTGGTTTCTGTTATACTTGAGTATAAACTTAAATACAATAAATTTATTTTGTGACTCAGTATGTCAGTGACTCAATGGACACAAGTTTAAGCAAATTCTGGGAGATGGTGGAGGACAGGGAAGCCTGGGCTGGTGCATGCCATGGGGTCGCAAAGAGTCAGACACGACTGAACTGACTAAGTACACAGGCACCACATATATATACCCATATATCTATTCGAAACAAATGTTTCACAAAATAATGCTCACTCTTGCTATGTACAGTGCCCTCTGATATTTTCTTTTTTCAAGTTGTACTATTGATTTTTTTCACTTTTATTAAAGTATGACTGACAGATAAGATTATTATACATCCACAAGATTCTCCAGGCAAGAATCCTGGAGTGGATTGCCATGCCCTTCTCCAGGTCAATTATTAAAGTCTAATTGACAAATAAGCTTATAATATATTTAAAATGTACTATATGATGATCTATAGATCTCTGCATTGTAAAAGAAGTCCCATAGTTAATTAACATATTCATCACCTATCATATTTAGCTTTCTTTCCTTTTCTAGTGAGAACACTTAAGTTCTACTCTTTTAGCATATTTCAGTTGACAACAATGTATTATTAACTGTAGTCACTATGTTATCCATTGGATCGTTAAGACTTTATTCACCTTATCACTATAAGTTTATAGCCTTTTACCAGCCTCTCCCCATTTCCCCTAGCCTCCAGCCCTTGGCAATCAGTATTCTCGTTTAAATTTTTTATTCAAATTCCACATGTAAGTGATAGGATGCAGTATTCGTGTTTCTCTGTCTGGCTTATCTCAGCGCAATGCTGTCCATATTCATTCATGTTGTTGCAAATGGCAGAATTTCCTTCTTTTAAAAAAATAAGTTTTGTTGGCCTATGGTTGATTTACAGTGTTGTGTTAGTTTCAGGTGTCCTTCTTTTTAAAGGCTGATAGGATTCCACATTACTGTGTACATATGTATATATTACAATATTGCGTATTATATATATTTACATACACATGTATATGGATCTCCATTCATCCATTGATGAATACGTAGGTTGTTTCCATACCTTGGCTATTGTGAGCAATGCTGTAGTAACATGAAAATACAGATATTTCCAATATAGTGATATAGTTTCTTGCCCTCTGATATTTTCTTTAGTCTATATTTCATTAAAAAATGCTAGTCATAACCTACTAAGTAGCCCCTGACCCTGATAGCTGCCTGTTTCAGAGATCAGCCTAGATACTTAAAGAGAGGCTTTTCAAGTGGGAATCAGAGGGTCTTGATTCTGGTCTAACTCCTTCAGCAATAAGCCCTGTGATCTCCAGGAAGCCACTTCATCTTGCTACAATGCAGCTGTAAGATAGAAATGCTCGTGTCTGCTCAGTGTAACTTGCAGGGTGGTAAGACCATCCAGTACAGTGATGTGTGTCAAAGTATATGGAAAAAAACTAAGTACTAAACAAATGCAAGTTATTATTAAATAGCCTTATTTTTCCCAATTAAATGGGAAGACCATTTGTTCTTTATAGAGTTGTGGAAAGATCCTTGCATGGGCTATAATATTATGCAACTTCACAAATGAAAATCTCAGAGTGACATTTGTTTGGGATGTTGTAACTAGGTTTGTATTTAAGAAGCTCAGCCAGGTCATCCTCTTTTCTCTGCCCTTAAATCCTTTTTCCGGTTGTAAAATCAAGGAAGCTACTAGGTGGTCGGTGGATTTTTAACTTCTGAGCCAATTTGTGAAGGAGTGTGCTTTGCCTGATAGTATCTGCTCTGGCCCACTGCATTGATAAATGCTCATTTCCACTGCTATTAAGACTGCTTTTTATTAAAAACAACTGACATTAAATAAAAGTAATGAGTAAAGGAGATAGCTTTATTAAGAACGGTTTAAAACAATAAAATTCTAAAGAAAATATGGTACTTTTCTCACTGACCATTCACTTTTTCTTTATAACCTTTATTGTAAACCTCATCTCATGCAGACATTGATTAGAATGCTTCTTACATCTTGATATTGCTATTTAGGCCCTGGTATTTTAGGCTGGTATTTTCTATGCTAATGAATTCCTATTGAAGGTCTAACCCACACTAGACAGGCTCTTCCAGGCTTGCTCTGTCTTTTCTTTCCATGACTTCTTTCTGATAGTTACAAGGAATAAGCACTCACCTTTTCTAGAACTCAATTCTGTAAGTCACTATGCCTTACTCTTTATATGCAACAGAGATAATACGTGCTTAGTTACTCAGTCGTGTCCGATTCTTTGTGACCCCATGGACTGTAGCCTGCCAGGTTCCTCTGTCCATGGGGATTCTCCAGGCAAGAATACTGGAGTGGGTTGCCATGCGATTCTCCAGGGGATCTTCCCAACCCAGGTATTGAACCCAGGCCTCCCGTGTTGCAGACAGATTCTTTACCAACTGAGGCACCAGGAAGAGATAAAATAACAATATAATAAAGTAAGGACTATACTCACCCCAAGATAATTAGCCACTTTTGCTCCTTGAAGAGTGAAAACATTCTTGCACAGATCAGCGATACCCCACCAAAGGCCACAGTTCATAATTATCTTGCATAGTTTCCAGAGAAGGGTACATGAAATATAAAACATTTAAGGAATTTTTTCAACCTACCTTTAATATGGTTTCATGATATTTATAGCTTTTGTGTAATTCCTATAGCTTCTTAATGAATTAATATGATATGTCTAAGAATTGAATTGAAAATAATGGTGTTCACACAACTTTTTAATAAGAGTAAATTTAAGGTCCAAGGTGGCCAGTGTATACTGAACTTTTGAAGCAGAAGAGATGGCTTTAAAGAGGAGCTGGTCACTCACCTCTGCTATTTCTTAGGTAGTCTTTCCAGAGTGAAACAGCCCTGCTGGCTGGGAAAAAGGTCTCAGTACTCTTTCAGACCCAGCTTTCAAAGCACTAAATGGGCACATTATTGGCAGGTGAAAACTAGAACCTGACTCCCACATCTGTTTGGACTTTGATCTTTGATAAGTGTGTGATTAAGCAGGTCTGTTAATTTCAGTGGGCCTATGTTTCTTCATATGTGGGGTGGAGCAGGTGGGGGGAAAGAAAGGTTTAGTGTCTGTCTTGCAGGTTTAGTGAAAATCAAAGGAATTAGTTATGTGACGGTGTATAAACCACAGCAGATAATCAATCAGTGTTAAATTATCCATCTTCCTCTCCCGTAAGAGCTCTTCTTTTCCTACAGACCCTAGAAGAGAAATGGCTTGATATCTTACACCAGCAAAGCTACTGGGGTGTAAGATGCTGGGGCAAAAGCCGGGTGAATTCAGTTTGTGGTTGACATGTGTTCAAAAAATCCATCTATTTTTAAAAAATCAGAGGAGCTCCTCATCTCAGATTTTAGTTGTTCCATGTACTTCCTACTTAAAAACTATAACCCATACTGCAATACTTTGGAGAACTCTTAAAGTTAAAAGAAACTTGCTAAAAATAGGCTTTGGGGGCAAAATATAAAATTGCTACTTTCCAAAACTGGCCTAAACCAGACACATTGTGAAGGAGGACATAGTAAGAAGTAGGGATTTGTTTGCCAAAAACTTTGATGCCACCAATCTCTAAGTAAGCTTGATAGAGAAGGAGAGTATAAATTAAGAATATTAACTTTGAAAAAATGCAGATAAAGTTAGAGCTGGACTCAAATCCTAGTTGCATCATTTTATTAACTATGTGCCCTTGAGCTGATTACCTAATCTCACTGAGTTTTTTCAGTTTATTTGTCTATAAAATGAGGAAAAGATATGTAAAGTGGTTAGCATGGTGCCTGGCACTTAGCTCAAAAAGATGTGTGTGGGGTGATAGACAGTGATAATTACTGGCATTAACTGGATGCCTAAGGGAATGAGTCTGAGGTAGCTTCCTGGTACAGTAAGCCCCCTACACATGAATCTTCAAGTAGTGAACTTTCAGAGATGCGAACATGCATTCCGTCAACATCAGGCATGCGTGAAATTGCAGCTTGCCCTCCGTCTCCTTGGCAGTCCTTCAGCTCTACCATCTCCCACCTCCACTTCCTCCTCCACTCAGTAACTCTTCTTGCCTGTTCACTCAATGCCAGCCTCTATGTATTAGCTTACTACTATACTTTTCAAGGTAATGTTCTGCAGGATTAAAAATGGTTTTTTTTATTTTTGGGTTTTTTTTTTTATGTATTATGTATGTGAAAAGTATACTATTACAGTACAGTACTGTATAGCCAATTGTGATAGTTGGGTACTTAGGCTAACTCTGTTGGACTTACAAATGCCCTCTCGGAACAGAACCTGTTCATATGTAGTGAACTTACTGTATTCACAGAACTGTGAATGACTGTGATGAGTTGTATTAGTTTCCTAGGGTCACATAACAGTACCACGAACTAGGTGGCATAGAACCACAGAAACTCATTGTCTCTCACAGTTTTAGAGGCTAGAAGCCTGATGTCAAGGTGTCTGCAGGACTATGCGCCCCCTGAATCCTATAGGGGAAGATTCTTCCTTGCCTTTTCTGGGTGCTGGTGGCCCCAGCTGGGCCTTGGTTTGTGGCAGGATAGCTCCAATTTTTCCGTTACTTCTCATGACATTCTCCCTATTTCTCTTCACATCATCTTCCCGCTGTCTGTCTCTGTGTCTGAATTGCTCCTTTTTATAAGAACTCCAATCATTGTGGATTGGAGTTCACCCTAATGACCTCATCTTAACTTGATTACATCTTAATTCCAAATAAAGTCGTGTCCTGAGGTACTGGAGGCTAGGACTTCAATGCATTTTTGGAGACAACACAATTAGACCCCACATAATTATGTGGGTACACAGAGTCCCTAGAATTAAATGCAACAAACCTGGGCCTTACCTCTACATTTTAAAGTTTGCTGAGGTCTCCACAAATTGAGCAAACCTTCTGGATCCTGGAGATACCTTATGTGGAAGTGGTATTCTGATGTGAGTTTGCTGAGTAGTAGATATTTCCGGAGGGATTCCCAGGTGGCACAGTGGGTAAAGAATCCACCTGCAGCACAGGAGAAGCGGGTTCAGTCCCGGTGTTAGGAAGATCCTCTGGAGGAGGGCATGGCAACCCACTCCAGTGTTCTTGCCTGGAGAATCCCATGGACAGAGGAGCCTGGTGGGCTGCAGTCCATAGGGTCACATAGCATTGGACACGACTGAAGCAACTTAGCAGGCACGCACACAGGTACTTCCTGATCACTAAAGGACAAAAGCTCCTTAGGCTCAAGCATTATGGGGCTTTCCTTTTAACCTCAGTGAGTGAAGGGCACCCAAGAAGTATGTACGTATAGCATAGTCTCTTCTCACCCCAAGGGAAACAGCCTTGAAGTCATAAATTGAACCATGCCAGGCCTGTACGGGTTAGCATCATGGGAAAGATTTACTTTCCAGTTATTCTCCCTCCCTTGTATACATTTTTAAACTTCTGACCTTAATTAAACATTCAGTTTGACCCAGGGAAGCATTATAAGTCTGTCTCTCTCAGATCTGAAGACTTGCAGGCTGGAAGGGAGACGCTGTAAAACATTCCCTCCATCCAGGAGCTTAAGAAGGCTAGTTTTATGAGTCCACCTAGAGCTACAGGTAAATCTCAAACCAAGACCCTCAGACACCAGAGGAGCAAAAGGAACACAGCAAAGGTGAGAACTGAGCATATGAGGAAATAAAATTATAAGTTACAATGGAAGGCAACTTCATGAATTAGATGGGCTACTAATTCAATGTAATGAACCACACACCAAAATAAACAGTAGAAGGTGCTTGTAATTGTTGAGAGAAATTAACAAAGTAGAACCATGTTGTTGTTCAGTCGCTAAGTAGTGTCCAACTCTTTGCAACCCCATGGGCTGAAACACATTAGGCTCCTCTGTCCTCCACTATCTCCTGGAGTTTGCTTAAATTCATGTCTATTGAGTTGGTGATGCCATCTAACCATCTCATCCTCTGTTGTCCCCTTCTCCTTTTGCATTCAGTCTTTCACAGCATCAGGGTCTTTTCCAGTGAGTAGGCTCTTTGCATCGGGTGGCCAAAGTATTGGAGCTTCAGCAGAAACATTCGATCCTTAAACTGAGTACTGTCTTAGTTTCCTCGGGCTGCCTTAACAAAGCACTACATACTTTAAACCAACATACTACATACGTTAAACCAACAGGCAGGGTTGTTCCCTTCAGAGGGCCATGAGGGGGAATCTGTCCCAGGCCTCTCTCCTAGCTTCTCTTGGTCTCCTGGTCATCTTTGACTGTCCTTGGCATGTAGATATCTCACTCCAGTGCTCTGCCTTCCTCTGACATTCTCTCAGTTTCTTCACATAGTCTACCTGCCATGCATGTCTCTTTCTGTGTCCAGTTTTCTTCCTTTTTATAAGGACTCCAGTCCTGTTGGATGAGGGCGCACCTTATGACCATCATGACTTGATTACCTCTGTAAAGGCCGTATTTCCAAATAAGATCACCTTCTGAGGTTCTGGGGGTTAGGTCACCAACCAATCATTTTTTTTTTTTTCATAATTTTATTATTTATTTATTTATTTTTGGCTGTGCTGGGTCTTTGTTGCTGCCAGGCTTTCTCTAGTTGTGGCAAACAGGGGGCTACCCTCTAGTTGAGGTGCATAGACTTCTCATTGTGGTGGCTTCTCTTGTCAAGGAGCACGGGCTCTAGGTGCTCAGACTTCAGTAGTTACAGCACGTGGGCTCAGTAGCTGTGGATCTTCGGCTCTACAGACTCAGCAGTTGTGGTGCACGGGCTTAGTTGCTCCAAGGCATGTGGGATCTTCTCCGAGACATGTTCTATCCCTCCCAGATCAGGGATAGAACCTGTGTCTCCTGCATTGGCAGGTGAATTCTTTACCACTGAGCCACTAGGAAGCCCCCAACCTGTCATTTTTAGAGAGGACACGCTTCAACCCATTACAGGTTCTGAGAGATTTAAAATACTTTAACATGACATTGCATAGTTTAATTCATAAGCAGTAAGTGGGATAACTTTCTAGTACAATTAAAATGCCAGCTGACTGAAGGATATGGGGGCAGTGTCAGGCCATCTGTTTAAAGCCATTCCAATGACACTCAGAACCAACCTCTATGTGTAGAGTTCTGAACCATCAATTCTCCACTAAGTTTGGGTGTTAAGCCAGCCCCAAAGAATAATAGAAAAGGGGATTATCCTCTTCTACTGGCATGCATGCGTTTTCTGGAATGGGAAGATAAAGCTGTCTGATGATAAATTTTACATTTTAACGACAAGTGACACGGGGACTAAGAGAGAGACAGAGAAAATGAGAGATAAAAGGCATTCCACTTATTGCACATTTTTAGCCCCTACTTTTTCTCTCCACACTCCACCCCTCAAAAAAAAAAAAAAAAAAAAAATACAGAGACAAGGTAGTCAACAGAGAAAGAATAAAGGAATACCAACAAAAGAATATTTCCCTACATTTGTTCTGCATTTCTAAGCTTTCTCTGGTGTTAATATTCTCAGTGAAAAGGAGTTTAAGATCCTTGAGTAGAAAAATCTACCTGCCCAGTTCTCCCCTTCATGCTGGGAAACAGCAGCATGCCCTGGAAGACATAAGCACAGAACCTATTTTCTATATGATGATGAAGAGGAGGAAGAGAAGGATGGTAAAAATAATAGTAATAATAATAATAGTTAGCACTCATACAGTACTTAGAATGTGCCAAGCCCTATGCTAGTACATTACAAATATGAGTTTATTTAATTCTTCAACAGCAGGACACGTTGAGTGCCATTATCTCCATTTTCAGTCATTTCAGTCGCTCAGTAGTGTCTGACTTTGGCAACCCTATGGACTGCAGCACACCAGGCTTCCCTGTCCATCACTAACCCCCAGAGCTTGCTCAAACTCATGTCCATTTTACAGATGAGGAAAATGAGGCCAAAGAGGTTGATTCACTAGCCCTCTTCCTCCCTGTGTGGGTGTGTAATGCCTGGCTTCTGCCTCCTGGCTGACTCCCGGCGGCTCCCTCCTTTCTCCAGCTAACACGGATGTTATTCCAGGCCTGTACTTTCACAGCTCTAACCTCTGGTCTTTGAGTGGGAGAATCTGGCAGCAATTGTAATATGACATCAGATCCTGCTTGATGAGCAAGCTTCTCCTCCTGGTGGAGCAGGGCTGGATGGGGTGAGACGAGTGGTCTGGTGAGGGTCTTTGATCTTTCATAACTCTTTAACCTTAAACAACCCACCCAGGGGACTACAGATTGCTTTAAGGGCCCTACAAAGAGGCAGTGAGTGTACCTTTCCCCCATGATGGGAGAGCTGTACCATTAATAATCACGTGGCTTTCTTATGCTATTTAAAAGAAAATAAACTCTTTGAATAATTCTGACCTTTTCCATATCTTAACTTCTCAGTCCTGCCCTGTCAAAGAACTGAGACCTGAAACGAAAGAGACAAGCTATGTCATAGTTGTGCAAAGAGCCCAGACTTTGGGGTCGGCCAGACATGCAAGCTAAGATCCTACAGGTATAACGCCTGGGCAAGTGACTTGACATCTCTGGGCCAGGCTTGTTCCTCTCGTCTGTACATGGGATCTGTTGTGTGTGTTCAGTGCTGGTGTAAGGGTTAGATGAGGTGCATCCTGTGCATTGCCTGACACCTGGTCAGTACAGGCAGGTCTCACTTTACTGAGCTTCACAGATACTGTGTTTTTTTACAAATTGAAGGTTTATGTCAATGCTTCATTGAGCAAGTCTATTGATGCCATTTAATCAGCAGCATTTGCTCTCTTTGTGTCTCTGTGTCACACTTTGGTGATTCTTGCAATATTTTGAACTTTTTCATTGTCACGGTATTTGTTATGGAGATCTGTGATCAGTGATCTTTGGTATTGGCATTGTTGTTCAGTTGTTAAATCATGTCCGACTCTTTGCGACCTCATAGACCGCAGCATGCCAGTCTCCACCGTCCTCCCCTATCTGCCAGAGTTTGCTCAGATTCATATCCATTGAGTTGGTGATGCTATCTAACCATTACATCCTCTGCTGCCCCCTTCTCCTTTTGCCTTCAAACTTTCCCAGCATCAGGGTCTTTTCCAACGAGTCAACTCTTCTCATCTTTAATATTACTATCATAATTTTTGGTATTTTTAGCAATAAGGTATTTTTAATTAAGGTATATAAATTGTTTTTTAGACATAGTGCTATTGCACACTTAATATACTGCAATATAACATAACATAACTTTTACGTGCCCTGGGAAACCACAGAATTTGTGTGACTAGCTTTATTGTGATATTTGCTTTATTGCCGTGGTCTGGAACTGAAACTGCAGTATCGCTGAGGTTTTCCTGTACTGTACAAATGGGAGTTATATATCACCATTGAATAAGCCCCCTCATTTTTTTTAAACAATTTGTTTTTAAAAAATTGTTTGCTTCATTCATTCAAAGTCAAGGTTGGCTGGTCTTATACATTCCTCTTTTTTTTTGTCACCAATGTTATTATTTCAAATGGATAATGGCTATTGTGTTTGGATCATTAGCCTTAGAAATATTGAACTTAAAACTTTAACACGGTGTAAAATTTAGTGGAATGAGTTGTTGGCTACAGCACCCAGATGGCAAGGTGACTCCTGGAGCCACCTCCAGTCTCCTGGTGGGGGCGGGGGGTGGCGTAAGCACTTTTTAAAAAAAAGTCCCTAGGGGAGCTTGACGGAGAAGGCAGTGGCACCCCACTCCAGTACTCTTGCCTGGAAAATCCCATGGATGGAGGAGCCTGGTAGGCTGCAGTCCATGGGATCTCTAAGAGTCAGACACGACTGAGCGACTTCACTTTCACTTTTCACTTTCACGCATTGGAGAAGGAAATGGCAACCCACTCCAGTGTTCTTGCCTGGAGAATCCCAGGGACTGGGGAGCCTGGTGGGCTGCCGTCTATGGGGTCGCACAGAGTCGGACACGACTGAAGCGACTTAGTAGCAGCAGCAGCAGCAGGGGAGCTTGAGGACTTAAAATCTCTGTGGTAGGCTTCAGAGCTCCATCTGAGCAGAACACCACAATTCTATGACATCATTGAGATGGAAGAGAGCATCAGTCAGAATAGTTCAAAATTACCATGATGTCCTGACTCTGAACGTAAGTCCCTCATCTTCTCTGAGCCTATTTCCTCAGTGGCGAAACAAGGATGATAGCAGCGTCTGCCCCACTATTGAGGGCGTGTACGTGCTGAAAGTGTTTTATAAACTCTAGTTAAAGTTAGAATTGTGTGGATGGATCTGAGTTTCTGAGTTGGCTCTGAAAACAGCTCAGCCACTAAACAGGATGGGATTGACAAGACAGCCCTGCTGACACAGATCATAACAGGGCAGCATCTCATTTTGACTTGGAAGCTGTTCCCAGTTGTACTAAAGTCCTAGAAAAAAAAAAAAAAAGCCTAGTTTAAGTGGTGGAACACTGTGAAAAAAGGAAGAAAGTGTTTAGCTAGGACAAGAGTCAGAGCGTAGCCAGGTGAGAAGTAGAAAGACAGAAGGAGTCAGGGTTTTTATTTTGCTTCAGGTTCAAAACCGAAGATGCAAATGACACCTCTAGGTTTGGGTATATGCTTTAAAACTGGGACAGGCCATCTAAGCCTAGCCCTTCTTTAGGTTAAGACCAGGTACTCACCGATTATACATATTCAACTCCCTGGAAGCATTCAACTTGAAATTTCTTGCCTGCATTTCTAAGTTTCAAAAACACCCTTCCCAAAAAAAAAAAAAAAAAACTGCATTTAAAAAATATTAAGATTGTGTTTTTTTGGTTTGGCTTTAAAAAAAATTTTTTTTTTTTTTTAAATCCAAAACCATAATTGTGGCCTACCAAGATGGATTCTCCTCCCATACAGAGAGGATTTAATTTTTCCAGTCCCCTCCCTCGGTGCCTGTTACCCTCTGCTCATTTTTGATGAACTGCACATGTTGTAGAAGCCACTCCTGGGCCTCAGACATGAGCAGTCTCCCTCGCCACTGCCAGTGTCCTAATAAGGGAATGAACAAGCTCCTATTGGTGAGCTAAGAGGAGTCAGGCGGTGGATGATATTTTTGCTGATTGAGGAGGATAAGGTGTGGTTTGGCAGGTACCTCGTTGGTTTGGCTGGCTCCCGAACTAGTTTTTTTTTTTTTTTTTCTTCTCTCTTTTGGAGTTCAAATTCTGTCAAACAGGCACTCAGAATTGTTTTCTTGCTTAAAGCTGAGCTGAGCTTCAAGAGTATCATCTTGACACAGATCATCCACGACGGGGGAAAAGATAGGAATCTGGAGTGAGATGAAGTTTTCATCCTGAATGGAGGTTGAGGGGCTGCCACCAGAAGGAAGGTGGCATCAGACTCAGTCAAATTTGGTCATGGAAAGAACATGCAATAGACCACTCAGCATACTTAACCAGTGTTTCATAGGTTTACAATTTTTATCTGCACAAAAATATTACATAACATTCACTTGCTGCCAGCAAATATTGATATACCCTAATTTTAAAAAATAAAAGAAACAAGAATATCTAGGATCATAAGGACAAGTGTCCCCATCTATTTCCACTCTGATCTCAAACTACTTGCCCCCTACTCCTGTCTCCACTCTTGTTTTTTGAATGACTCTCCGTTGCCGTTTAACGTGGCTGCATCTGGCCAGAACTGTTCCTCAGTCACTCATTATGAATCAGTGTTTCTCAACCTAGAACCACTTGGGGAACTTTAATGCCTGGATCGTAACCCACAGTGGGTCTGATTTAATTGGTTTGGGGCACAGCCTGGGCAGAAAGATGTTTAAAAGCTCCCCCAGGTGATTCTAATGTGCACCCAAGGTTGAGAACTGCTGCTCTGAATGCATCCTCTATTGTATTGTCCAAGGTCCTGGATGGCAGGGCCAGCGTCTCTCTCTTTCTGATGTTTTGAAACCTCTTTAAAAGAGAATACAACATGTATATGAAACGAGTTAGACAGGTTTCTTCTCAGGTTGGTAAGTTCAGTTCAGTTGTTTTAAACCTAACAATAGAGACTTGTGCTTTCAACCCAAATCAACTTCTAGACATATGGGTATCATTTGAACTTTACTTTCCATGCATGTAAAGGAGTGAAATTCTCTGCCAACTAGTCAAAAAACAGTGATTCCATTTTAAAGGTGTAAGTAATGATGTTATATTTTAATGTTTTCTCTGTGTTTATACAAGCTATTCATCTCTTGATATTTAATTTAGTTAATAAATGCTTCTTTATTTGACTTTTCTTCTAATATTAACCAAACTTCACATCCTGAAACTATGAACTTGGTATCTCTAGCAAGGATAGTATGATATGACTGAGAAATTTTTAACAACTATATTTAAGCGATCCATCTTTGAAAACAAGAGGATCTGAGAGTGTAGAACCACCATAGAGAGAAGTTTTGAATTTTGGAAAAGTCATGATCAATCAGATGTCCAGAATAACTTATTACTCTCAACTTCTTCACTGGAAATTTCATTATCAAAGAAAAAGGTCATTTAGAAATTCAGGAGAATAGCCTACACTCTAATTTATATGGACTATAGATTAGAAAACCATCACCTAAAAATTGACTTACAAGTTAGAAACATGGATGGGATTACTTAGGGCAGCAAGTATGTTGAATAAGACTAGAGCTGAGGAAGACACAGAGGAAACTGAAAAATATTTCATAAATGGTAGGCACAGTATTTCACATAGGAAAATACAGTCAACAGTGTCAAAGACCTCTGTGAGCTCATTTAAAATGGGGTCTGGAAAGGGCCACTGGACGCTGTGTTCCAAAGTGTAGCCCTAGAGAGCACAATTCAGCAGTACAGTGTCATTGGGGATTATGGCTACTAATGCCTGGATCAAAAATAGTCAACCTAGTGTTCAGAGACATTTAATTATTGTTGTTGTTCAGTTGCTCAGTCACGTCCAACTCTTTGTGACCCCATGGACTGCATCTTGCCAGGCTTCTCTGTCCTTCACCATCTCCCGGAGCTTGCTCAAACTCATGTCCATTGAGTCACATCCTCTCTCATCCCCTTCTTCTGCCTTCAATCTTTCCCAGAATCAGGGTCTTTTCCAATCAGTCAGTTCTTCCTATCAGGTGGCCAAAGTATTGGAGCTTCAGCTCCAGCATCAGTCCTTCTAATGAATATTCAGAGTTGATTTTCTTTAGGATTGACTGGTTTGATCTTGCAGTCCAAGGGACTCTCAAGAGTCTTCTCCAACACCACAGTTTGAAAGCATCAATTCTTGAGTGTTTAATAACCAAATTGAAATGTTCCTTTTTTGTTTGTTTGTTTATTTTGATCAGTTGGACAAGTGGGTAAGATGTCTGGAAAGTGTCAGTTGCTCAGTCGTGTCCGACTCTTTGCAGCCCCATGGACTGCAGCCCACCAGGCTCCTCTGTCCACGAGATTTTCCAGGCAAGAATACTGGAATAGGTAGCCATTCCCTTCTCCAGGGGATCTTCCCAACCCAGGGATTGAACCCTGGTATCCTGCATTGTAGGAAGATTCTTTACTGTCTGAGCCACCAGGGAAGCTTCAAGATGTCTGGAGATAAAATCACTTCATGAGCCCTTTGTAGATACGTCTCTGGGTGAGTTTAGGTTAGCTACAAAGTAGATTAAACTAATTTAGAAGCCTAACTCTGAAAATAGATGTAAAATGACAAGACTTCCCATGATATAGTGGAATTAGCTATTTTTTATTATCTTAACAATTTATCCCATGAGTTACAGAATCTGTTTTGACTAAAGCACATAAATATATTTCTAAAGGACTGCATAACTCAAATTTGCTTAGTTTACCTACTTGTACTGAAGTATTTTTGCTTTCTACGCACATTGCAAAAGGCCAAAACCAATACTAGGCTTGATAGTGAGAGGAGAGAGAATATAGAGGGATAGAAGGATTTTATAAGGGAAAATGATACAAGAGAGAGTGATGGGAGTGGCGGGGGAGGCATGCGCCAGAGTAACAGGAAAACAAAGAGTTTCTGCTCTGCTCACAAACCATACTGAGGCCAGTCCTCTTGCAGGAACAGAGACAGGCTGATGGCAGGTGTGCATGTGCACACACTCACACACACAAGCCTCTGAAGCAGGCCAGGATCTGCAAACAAATGAGAAAACGCTAGTTGACTCAGTTTAACTTTAGTCCCTGACTATTGACTATATTCTAAAGTCAAATATCTTTCCTGTTCATAACCATTTGGTTCTTCTTACCCAGGAAAACATACATTTTCCAGCTCTAAACTCAGAGTCTAAGTCTAAAGTCTAAGAGGATTTCTGTATGTAGTTACAACATAATCTCATACATAGAGAAAATAGCATTCAAATGAGAAACAAATTTATAATAAGTGCATTACAATTTTGGCATTTTTGGCCAGTGAGCTACATTTTCCAGGTACCCACAGAGACACTGTAAGATGGCTTTAACTAGTAGCTGTTCCCAACTTCTAGTAGGAAGGACTTGAGAGAAATGTGAGGTATTGGGGTTCTACCCCCTGCATTTCTTTGCTAACCCTCTTCTGTCTCCAAGCATAGCGTGGAAGCTGCCACTGGCACTCCCACTTCCAAGTAATACAGCTCTCTTCCATTACTTCATAGTGTTGAAGTTCAAACCTGAGAGGTGCTTTCTTCCCGCTGTGAATGATTAGGCTTCCACTGCTGGAACTCATGGTCAGAGAGCAAGTCCCATGGCCGATGCAGTATGGCCATGCACACAGCTAGATTTCCTGACTCATATTCACAAGCCAGTGTAGAGCGTCTGCCTTCTCGGAGACTCACAAAACTTCTAAATGAGTGTGCATGTTCATGCACACATGTGCCTTTGGGACATCCTTTGGGGGTGGCTTCTAATAAAGCTCTAATCACTCTAAACATCATTTTCTCAGTAAATACTTGTGAGCCTCGTGTAGAATTGTTGGCCTTTCCCTATTCATGAAACTGAGTCACAGCTCATTGATCTGTCCTTTGGGGAAGCATTGTTGTCCTGTATTTGACACTAAAACTTTTAAATAGCTTCATGTTGCCTCATTTGTCCTTTCCATATCTGATTCAGTTAAATCCACATAAATTTAGGCAGTTCACCTCATATGCAAGGAACTGAATTAGCCTTCATCATTGTTAATTAGCCGTATTGCTCACTGTCTTTTGCTGTATGCCTTTCTTGAATTTACTACTAAAAATACTTATTAAATACGTACCTTATGCAAACACATTGGAGAGGAGGTCTAAAAATATGTATAAAACATGACTCTTGCTTTCAATAAACATGAAATAGTATGAGAGAGAAAAATGCATGAGTGCTCAGTCGTGTCCGACTCTTTTTGACCCCATGGACTGTAGCCTGCCAGGCTCCTCTGTCCATGGGATTTTCCAGGCAAGAATACTGGAGTGGGTTGCCATTTCCTTCTCCAGGGGATTTTCCCAACCCAGGGATCAAACCTTCATTTCCTGTGTCTCCTGCATTGGCAGGCAGATTCTTTACCATTGAGCCACCAGGGAAGATGTACGAGAGATAGGACGTTACACAAAGAACAATAAAGCAATACTGAAAAATATCTGGAAAAACCGCAAAGATTTCAAGGAAAGAAGGAATTCCTTCCAGTTGACTTCCATTATGTCTGGTAAGACTCACAGATCTGAGCTGGCCCTGAGGGGTAGAGAAGCGCCCTCTAGGTAAAAACAGAGAGGCAGGAAGAGCGCAGTCAAAGAGCAGGCAAGAAGGTATAAATGAAGTTAAACTAATAGGAAATGAGGCTTGACTGATGCTTATTATGCTTTCTGGCCCTGACACCTTCACTTAGTTCCCATTTCCAACCATGTGACTGGTCTTGAAGGAAGAGCAGGAGTTCCACCCCCAGAGGTGAGGCGACCCTTGTCCTTTCCCATACTGTGACTCCTTGCAGTTTACTTGTAGCTGGTAAGTGCATCTACCGATGGTACAGCTTATCTAGTTTAAAGTAAACTAGCCTTTGTGAATGGAGAAGGCAATGGCACCCCACTCCAGTACTCTTGCCTGGAAAATCCCATGGACAGAGGAGCCTGGTAGGCTACAGTCCATGGGATCACTAAGAGACAGACACAATTGAACGACTTCCCTTTCCCTTTTCACTTTCATGCATTGGAGAAGGAAATGGCAACCCACTCCAGTGTTCTTGCTTGGAGAATCCCAGGGACGGGGGAGCCTGGTGGGCTGCCAACTATGAGGTCGGAGTCGGACACGACTGATGCGACTTAGCAGCAGCAGCAGCAGCAGCAGCCTTTGTGAAATGGATTCAGATTTCTGGACTCTGAAGGATTTCTGTAGAAACTGCAGCCTGATGGGAATACTGACCATGTGAACCCAGGGCAAGTCTGAGAACGAGCTCTAGGTGTCACTAATGCTTCGAGTGCTTACCTACTGAGCCGCGCAGGTCACCTGTACCTTTCAGTGAAGAGCTTTCCGCAAAGAGTGAGGAAGGTAACTGTTTTTAGAGGACGCTCATGCAGCAGAGAAATCATTTGGGAAATAATCCCATTGCTTTGTGACCTTTTTTTTTGGTCTAAAGATGTAACACATAACCTACCTAAGACTATTGGTTTTCATACCTCACCTTGGGACCAGCCTTTTCTAATCTATTAAAAGAAACCTCCCAAGCAAAACATAACAGTGGATTTGAAGCTGTTTATTTAAAAATGTAAAACTAAAATAGCTTTGGCTGACTTTAAGCGAACTGGTTAATAACACGACAAACATAAATTTCCTAGGCAAATTTCACCAAGATCTGCATAGTTGGGGGAGATGGACTCTATTAGTATAATGGGTAAAAATGCCAAGCCAATGATGTGTTCTATTTGTATCTACCTTTTAAGAGTTTTTGTTTTTTTAATTAAGTTATAGCTGTCATTTAAAATCAACTATCAGAAATAAATTGAACTTATAGACCGATTTTCAAACTACTGATCCAGAGTGTTAAACTCACAGTTTTCAAAAAATATTTTATGAACATTAACAAATTAAACTTATTTTAAATATTCTATTTTGTCATCATTATATCTTTTTCTGTTTTATAAATCTATAAACATTTAAACAGTACTACATGTATATTATTTATAAATAATTGAATATATACATGTATGTGTATGTGTTCATATATGTACATAAGCATATATGTGTATATACATATATATTTTCAAATTTGTGGGAAGCACACTCTCTGTCATAATTACTCAACTCTGTATGTGACTGCTTTCACATTTGAATGCCAATCTGGGGATGACTATGCTCCAATAAAACTTTGTTTACAACAATAGAATGTGGGCTGGATTTAGCCCTGGGGCCATAGTTTGCCAATCTCTGACTTAGATGACTGGAGCCGTTTGTTAATCTACAGAATACCCTAATAAAGCTGACCATAGTGTCATAGGTTAGGAAGAAAACAAATATGGGATATAAAGACCTGGGTCTAGTCCTGATTTTGTAATTGCTTGTGTGAGTCACTTCACCTCTTCAACCCCACGTTACCATGTATAGCATAGATTGAAAATAACCTCCAACATTCCTTCCAGTTTAATTATTCTATGTTTTTAATATCTTGCCAGATTGCCACAGTGGTAGACTGCACCTGGGATTTGATGAACAAGCGGAATAAGTCAAAATTTGACTTACTCTATGAGGGCAAAGTGGAGACAAGACAGTGGAGAATGTGGCAAGAACATAAAAGAACATAATGCCACTCTGAAAAATTGGAAATCATAGTGTATTGTTCTTGAAGCATCCTCCACAGTGCTTCTGTTCTAAATGATTGTAGGATTTGCTGAACTGAAGTCTCCTCTTGAAGCTAAGATTTATGAAGCCCTTGATATTGGGTAGCTGGCCCTTTATTTCTCAGAGAAAGCTGTGGAGTGAAATGAAACACCTGGAGTGGAGACTGAAACTGGAAAAGCCTCCCTGTGTGTTTCCGTAGGGCCACCGCCATGGAAGAAGCCTCCCGCCTTAAGCTTCGTAAAATGGTCAGTTTACTCTTCCAGTTACTGGAAGCTGTCCTTCTGCGTGTGCCAAGCACAACTGGAGCCTCACTAATACCCTTCATGTACTCCAAGCCCCAGCCAGGCTGGATTGTTTGCTTTCTCATGTCCATATTTCCTGACTCTGCAACCTTGCTATTTGAGCTCTTTGTATGCGGGAGGATCCATTTCTGTCCCCACCCCCAGCCCTAGTACTAAAGATCTACACTTTCTCCATGTACTTCTCTGATCCCTTAGCTGGAATTGCCTTCTTCCTCTTCTAAACTTCAAATCATTTCATCAACATTTCCTCTGATATTTACTGCATTCTACCTACTATTTCATTCTTATACATTTTTTTAGCTTCCCTATCAGATTACAAACTCTTTTCAGGGTTTTCATCTTGGTTTCCACCTTCAGTGGCTTGAATAGAGTAAATACTCAGTAAATGTGTGTTGAATGAATGGATTAATTCCAGTCACCTAGGTGTCAATTTGCATGTTAAGAGTAGCATTAACAATAAGCATCCCAATACCGTAAGTTAAAATGCCACATTCATATCTGGCACATCACCCACCACTTCTTCAGAATCTAGACTGCTCATGGCCCACCACTCTGATGTCCCACTTAGTCCTTTTCAAAGTCTATGTTCTGCGTGGATCAGTCGTCTGGTTGTAGAGAAGAATACATACAAGATTAGAAACCTATAAGGGCTTCCCTAGTGGCTCAGATGGTAAAGAATCTGCCTGCAATACAGAAGACCCAGGTTCGATCCCTGAGTCAGGGAGATCCCCTGAAATAGGAAATGGCAACTCACTCCAGTATTCTTGCCTGGAGAATTCCATGAACAGAGGAGCCTAGCAGGCTGTAGTCTATGGGATCACAAAGAATCAGACATGACTGAGTGACTAACACTTTAACACACTTTCAGAAACCTATAAAGCAGTGCCAATGCTGTAACTTTGTAATTTGTAATTAAAAATTTTTTTAAGTTGGTTATCTCCCCTACTGAAGCAGTGCCTCCTGTACTAGGTAACAGTTTTAAAGAACTAATGATTGCACTGGTATCTACTCAGAAGATTGCATAAGCCTTGTTGGTTTACACTCTGCTGTTGGGATATCAATCTGCTGGTACAGGACAGGTACCTCAAGCAATTTAAGTGTTATCCAAGAATGTTTCTAATGCCCATGTCCCCCTCTCTCAGAGCCCTGGCTGTCTGATTCTTAAGCTGTTGGTGATTCTACTTCAGTTAACATGCATAAATGTGGGAGCTTAGCTATTGAATATTACATTAACTATTTAAGTGTTCACATTTTTATAGGGGTCTTCTATTTAACCGTGGAAGAAGGTTTTTATCTGGTTTGGTTTGGTCAGGCTGGCTCTTTAATCAAATCACAACAAATAGGTGTCTGCTTTATCCCTTACCCATGGTGCAGGTCCCAGTGTAGGTTAACATTTCTGTTGACTGAGGAAGATGATCCACCAAGCGCAGAGCAGACCCCTTGACTTCTTTTCCTAACAGTAGGGAGGTTGGACCATCAGCAGCTGTTGGCTCCCAAGTCCCCTGCAAGAATAAGAGTTCTTCCCACAGGTCCAAGCTTCAGGATTTAGCCTTTCATTTTCCATTTCCTGTCTCTATCCGGAGTTTGTCTTTCTACTTGCTACTGCTTGTAAACAAAACTCTGTGGTCCTAGCATAGGCAGGGAGGCTATGAGCCAGCTGGATGTTACGTATGGGTATGTGTGCACTCAGTCATGTCTGACTTTGCGCCCCCATGGACTGTAGTCCACCAGGCTCCTCTGTCCATGGGATTATCTGGCAAGAATACTGGAGTGGGTTGCCGTTTCCTCCTCCAGGGGATCTTCCGGACTCAGGGATCAAACCCGCATCTCCTCTGTCGGCAGGCGGATTCTTTACCACTAGTGCCACCTGGGAAACCCATAGATGTCAGGTCAGGTTGTGTGATACCTCTAGAGTTGGGGGGGTAGTGATCACCCCTCAAATGTGCTTTCGTGTTAGAACAGTCCCTTCACTCACCAGAGTTGCCAGAAACCATGCTCCAGTGTCATATCTGTCAGTATATTTGAGCTTTTGGTTTCTGAAGAAGAGAGGAGGGAGAGAAAGGAGGGGTGGTGATGGGAGGCCATGCCACCCAAAGGGAAATGGAGCCAAGAGAGTGCTAGAAAAGAGGAAATGAATACTAAATCTTTTTCCAATTAAGAAAAAGGAGAGTGGAAGCACGAAAGCTCCAGAGGGCACTTTTGGGGGAGGAGAAGATCATAAAAGGCCTGTTATGAAAATCCATTACCCATAAATTTCCCTGCATTAAGCACTGCCTATGTAGAGAGGATGCTGAGAACCCTCTCAGCTGACACAGGACATGTGACTTCAGTTAGCAATACCCACACGCCATGTACCATTTCCATCAGCATGTCTGAAATACTGCTTTCCCTTACAAGAATTCCTTCTACTTACTCACAGGTTCATCTCCTCTTAAGGACATCTTGTTTTTGTTTTTCCAGTCACTTTGTTTCTTTTGCCCAATGTTTGGCAATGTGATAGCAGTACCATAATTCAAAGCCCCACCACGTGGAATTATGGGCCTTTGTACTGCATCATACAAGTATTTCAAATTTAGGGGTAATATGTGAATTTCTAGATCACACTAAGACTCATCTAAAATGAGTTCGTGTATTCACATTTGAAGATGGCAATGCAAATTTCTGCTTCTAGGAGATTGTTTTTGACTGTGAAAAGAATCTGCTTGATTATATATCTGTGGTCAGATGTAGTTGCATCCAAATTGGCCTTTGGGTGGGGTTTTACCTGCACCCTGCTCTCAGGTAGTTTTTTTTTTTTCAATCAGTTGTATATCCACGTTCAGACCTACATGGGAGAGAAAGAACTGGCAAGATGTAGCATTACCAGTCATAGATACCTGGGTCTTATGAATTATTTTATCACGTTTTATTTGAAAATAAATTACCTAGGCCCGAGGTTTATTGACCACATCTATTATGCACATTAAAACAAGATTGTCCTTACATAGATACATCAGGAAACAGCCTCAAGTCAGATTTTACTTTTGACTGATAGCATTTTAAAAAGTCTAAGTTTATTAATGATCATATTTTATTTAAGATTCTTACTAGACAAAGAATCCTAGGTTGAGGATGAAGAAAAAGTAATGTTTATGAAAACACAAGTAATAATTAGGTTTATCCCCCAGCCACATTTTATACCAGTTGAGTTTCAAATTCAAGTTAAGAGAGGAAAGTTTGGTTGCTTTATTTTAATTATCTTACTAGCCACTTAAACATTTCTCTTACTCCTTGTCATTCATTTCAAATCAAAGCTTAACTTGAATTATCAAGTGAGAAGTAAAATATATCTTCTCCATCATCAACCTTCTCTTTCCATAACTACACTTTCTAAACATTTATAAATTAAAACTAAACTGTATCTGACCAAGCTTATTGTTTGAATAGGGTGGGATCGTGGGAGTGGTGCAAATTCAGTCCTGTTTGTGACAGAATAAATAGAGTTTACTTTATCTCAGGAAACTGCCATGGAATTATCCCTCCAAAATCCGTGTTTAATAGATTTGACAGAAGCATTGTTCTTTTAAAAAATGTGAAAAAATAGCAATTCAAAAAGAAATAAATCCCGATTCTATTCATTTTATTTCTACTGAATATCACCAACCATCTGTGGAGTTTTAAAAAAACATGGCACCCACTGGATAAAAAATTAGACATTTATCTCATCCAAACTAGAATCTCAAGAAATGTTTGGGAAACCTATGTCTCATCTGTCATTATAAACTACAGGTATTTATATAAATATAGATGAATCTCAGAAGCATACTACTGGGTAAAAGAAACTAATCACAGGATTCATACAGTATGATTATATAAAGTTCTAAGAAGGCAAAACTGAAAACCGAATTGTTTAGGGGAATATCTGTTGGGGTAAAACTACAAAGAAAAGCAAGAAAATAATTAAAATAGGAAAAAATCAGGCTAAAGGTTACTTGGAGGCCTTGAAAAAGAGAGGTGGATGGGATTGAAGAAGAGCATGTAAGGCGCTCCCGGGTGCTGGTGTGATTTAAGCTGGGTAGAAGGCACATGCTATTGTTTCGTTATTTTTCTTTTAAGTGGTCATGTACTTACACTCATTCATAGGTAAAATAGACTTCATGCTAAACATCTTTTTAATTTAAAATACCGATCCCAAACAACTAGAGTTCATTTTTTAAAACTTGCCTGTGACTATGTGTATCAATTCAGAAGTGAGTCTCTAAGCTTAGGAATCTGCCAGAGCAGGACCCTTCTGAGAACTGTGTTCATATAAGCCCTTAGCCATAGAAACCTGAGTCACAATTGGAACTCCCTGTACTCCCCGATACATGATCAATCAGACCCGGTCTATTTATCTGACAGGACGTCACAGTTACGATTCTAAGAACCAGCCTGCTCCAAGAGTGTGAGGAGGCAAGTGGAGAGATCTTTCTCCCACTGCCTGATGGTTGTTTCTTTCTAATGTGTTCTGCAACAAATGTTGCCCCATCATGGTCTGTGGTTATAGAAACTCCTGTGATTATGGCCGTCACCAGTATATAAAGCATATGGTAGACTGGTGATGATGACTTGTGGTGACAACATATATAAGAACCCTGAAGTGTGCAAGCACACAGTGTCTTACTACTGAGAACCGAAATATATGGCTGGTTTGCAAACTTAGTAATTCTCATATGTGTGTGTATGAGGAGATGGAGTGGGACATACCTTTCTTCCTAAGTAAACTTCTTCAGAGTATCATATCCCCTTGCATGCCAGCACTCCCACAAAAGGCATACCCTGACATAGCAATGAATCCTACAGTGAAATTCAGCATATTTTTACCTTCATTACCAGGAAAAAAAAAAAAAATATATATATGTATATATACACACACACATTCTAAATGAGAGGGGCTTTCTTTCATTTTGGCCTGCATTAATTACTAATAGACCAATTGACTATTGGCTATTAATTCATTTCTAAACATATTCTGACCTGAAAATACTTTTATTTTCTTGATTTTTTTCCTCCACTGTAATTTTCAGTGCCTTTCTTTTAAGGAATCCAAGGAAAAACATTCAGAATTGGACCTCATGTGCATTAAATGAAGCCACAACATTTTACAGATACCACATATAAACAAAATCATATTTAAGAGCCTGGAATGTATCTATAAACCTCTTTTTAACTTTCAAATACACAATAAATCTGTAGAGCAAATATGACTCATTTCAGTAGCTCAGGATTTTTCCCTCCTGATCACAGCATTGCCCGAAATTTTACTGAAAACATTTGAGCAAGAATCGCTTGCATTTCATATTATGAAAAAAAAAATCACTGGGGTTTTTTGGTACATGGAAAACAATACTGAAAATATGTATGAATCATTCTGCCTCCTAATAGCTGATGAGTATATTTTCAGCCCAAAGGAGGTTTTAGCTCTAAGTTGGATCCCATTGTAAAACCCAGGTCAAGACAGTGACATTGTCAGAACCAAGAATGATGGAAATCAAAGAAATGTAATTAAGAAGTTGGCCTTTGTGGCTAAACCCCAGGCTGTCTTCCTCCTGAGTCTGGCCCACGTGGGGAATGTACAGCTGCGGAAAACTGGGGGCAAGATCACGTTTGGGGTTGAGTATCTCAGTTACCACCTGGAATCTTTTTCAGCCAGCACCACCTTCTATCAGATGACTCCTTGCATGAAAGCAGAGTTATGGAGGGATACAGGGAGATGAAAGCTGAACTTGGGGTTCAGCTAAGTGTCTACTGGTCTGCAACTCACTGTGAATCCACAAATGATGAGCTACTGGTAGAAGTCCTTCTTTCAGGTAGCGAATTTATTTGTTCTGTTGGAATTTTAGTTGCAACATTCTCTTTTTGAAGTAGAAGAATGTGGCAGAAACAATCAAGGGACAGAGAGACTTGGAAATTTTGATCTGAATGAGCTCTCTTTAAGTCTTTTGTACACAGGCCTCATTTTAGTGCCTTGAGCCTTTTGTTTTCCCCGAGGTTTTTGTCACTTAATCAGTGGGTCTGCATGTGTGCTTACCAAGAACAAGGAATACTAAAGGATGGAAAAGGACTTGAAGGGGATAAGTCCAAGTCTGTTCAGTGGCATTCTGGTAATCTTCTATATACCAGTGGTTCTCCAGCAATGAAATTACTGAGAGAGTCCCAAGTTTATATCCACACCAAGTGTTTTCTGTAGTCTGATAAATAATTTTTTAAGGTATGAAAAACTGTTCTCCAAATATGTATTAATATACTGCTTTATAAAATACAGATTCCTTTCTATACAGTGTTGAATTTATAGGCACTTTATAAGACATTTTTAATAGATAACAAATGTATAAGCAATTGCCATAATATTTTATTTTTTCTTGATATTTTAAAGGGATTCATATTTCTCAAGTGTTACTAACTACTGCTATAAGATATGGAAAATTAAATCTTTTCTGTAGTGCTCTTAAACTTTTAATAAAATCAGCCCTCTCATAAAAATAGTTATTATTTTTTCTTGTTCTATTTTTAAACACAGTTTCCTGATAAGAGATCTTGTTAATAAAATGTTATTGCCAGAATTTTTACTTGAAAGTTTAAGGATTGTGTACTAGATTTCAAATCAGAAAACAGCCAAAAAAAAAAAAATTTTTTTTAAGAAAAAAATCAAAGGAGATTGAGGGTAATATTCTTCTAACTATGGAGAACATGGGGTTAAAAAAAAACTCTAAACTGTAGATGAAATCATAAAAAGAATTTTGCCAGTGTTGAGCAAGTCTTGAGAAGTGTTTGTTGGAGAAGATGGGATTCAGGGGACGTTGGGGCAGGCTGACAGCTAGTGGCTTGCTCCAGTATCTGACTGTGGAAGTCTCTGCCACTTCCTCTTTCATCTAGTATACATTTAGACCCTAGCCCAGCCAAATGTAAAGACGCTGAGTCCTCAGTGGTTTCATTATTCGCCATGTCTGCAAAACTTTTATTTATTTGAACTTTCTATCTAAAAGGCACAGCTCGTAACATGATTACCGTGTTACTTGAATACACTGAGGCAATAGAAGTCTGGTGGTAAAGACTTAAAAAGTCTTTGGTGTGAAAGCCACAGCATTCCAAGAGAGTTTTCCCAGTGCATAGATCTGTTTTTTCTTATAATATAACACCAGGATATTTAGGCAGTGGTTCTGGGAATGGAAGAAAAGCCAGTCCTTTCTGCTTTTTTCATACCACTGACACAATCAAATAACATCATGTCATTACTATTGACTTTTGAGATTGGTCAACACTTATTCCGGAGAAGGCACCCCACTCCAGTACTCTTGCCTGGAAAATCCCATGGATGGAGGAGCCTGGTGGGCTACACAGTCCATGGGATCGCTAAGAGTCGGACAAGACTGAGCGACTTCACTTTCATTTTTCACTCTCATGCATTGGAGAAGGAAATGGCAACCCACTCCAGTGTTCTTGCCTGGAGAATCCCAGGGACGGTGGAGCCTGGTGGGCTGCCGTCTATGGGGTCGCACAGAGTCGGACACGACTGAAGTGACTTAGCAGCAGCAGCAGCAACACTTATTCATACACACACACACACAAGATCGTCTCTCTCCCAGACATCTGATGTGCCATTTTGCTGCCCTCAGCACTTGCCTTCCTGTGGTAAGATCAATCACGCCTTTCTCCAAGTGTTCTCTAAAACATGAGGAAAGGCAGTTACTCAGTAACAAAGTGTAATGCTCCAGAGTAAACCTGCTTACACCTAGGCTGGGTGGGAAAGTCATGGATTCTGGTTAATTGAACATTTCATTTAATAAGAGGTGCTTTACATATCACTTGAGATTTTGTTATTGTTGTTCAGTTGCTAAGTTGAGTCCAACCCCATGGACTGCATTTGCAACCCCATGGACTGCATTCCCCAGTCTTCCCTGTCCTTCACTATCTCCCAGAGTTTGCTCAAACTCATGTCCAGTGAGTCAGTGATGCTATCTAACCATCTCATCCTCAGCTGGCCTCTTCTCCTTTTGCCTTCAATCTTTTCCAGCATCAGGGTCTTTTCCCATGAGTTGGCACTTCACATCAGGTGGCCAAAGTATTAGAACTTCAGCTTCAGCATCAGTCCTTCCAGTGAATATTCAAGGTTGATTTCCTTTAGGATTTACTGGCTTGATCTCCTTGCTTTTCAAGGGACTCTTGAGTCTTCTCCAGCACCACAATTCAAAAGCATCAATTCTTCAGTCCTCAGCCTTCTTTATAGTCCAACTCTCACATCCGTACATGACTACTGGAAAAATCATAGCTTTGACTATATAGAATTTTGTTGGTAAAGTGATGTCTCTGCTTTTTAATATGCTGCCTAGGTTGGTCATACCTTTCCTTCAAAGGAGCAAGTATCTTTTAATACCATGGCTGTACTCACCATCCACAGTGATTTTGGAGTCCAAGAAAATAAAAATCTGTCACTGTTTCCACTTTTTCCCCTTCTAGTTGCCATGAAGTGGTGGGACTGGATGCTGTGATGTTAGTTTTTCAAATGTTGAGTTTTAAGCCAGCTTTTTCACTCTCCTTTTTCACCATTATCAAATGATCATTTGGGATTACTTGTTTTTAAATAAAATGCATTTGATTAAAACTTTAATAAACATATTTAATCTTTCTCAGATGATTCAGAGGAAACCCACTGCTTGTGAATCATCTGGGAACATCAATTATCTTTGTAGCGTAGGATACAGTAGACTGGTTACTGCCAGCATCTGCTGAAGTTTCACAGAAAGAACAAATGGATTGTTATGCTTTCATTGCAACCCACTGGGTGGTTAGGTGTGATTTTTACTGGTCAGCAGCATCTCAATACATGTAAATGTGGTGTGTGGAAAATCAGAAATGTTAACATTTTGTCTTTAACCAAAGCCTAAAGCAGTTGTGCTATCATGTGGGTGTATTAAGGATGCTGTGTTCTCATCTGTCTTTTTGAGTAAGTTTTTATTATGGTGAAATTAACACTCACACGTGACATACCTTTTTGGAGGGCAGTTTGTCAATGTGTATCAAAAAGCCTTTAAATGAGCATACTCCTAAACTCAAAAATTCTAACTTTTGAGAATATTTGCTAGATAAGTAATTGAACAAGTGGTAAAAGTATATCTGTAGTGAGGTCGGTCCTTTGCAGCATTGTTTATAAGAACATAAATTTGGAAAAAGCTTAAATGCCCATCAGTAGAAAACTGGTTAAATAGATTATAGTACACCATATACATATATTTACTACATACATCCAGTCAAAGAATACTGTGTTGCTGTTGAAAATTATATTTTGCTAATGTGTTAAAATAGTAATAAATAAGGTAAATTAGAGAAATTGTTTCTAAAATAATGTATATATCATGATCCAACTTGGTTAAAAATTAAAATGTCTATGCATGCATAGTTCTTCCCTGGTGGCTCAGATGGTAAAGAATCTCCCTGCAATGTAGGAGACCTGGGTTCGATCCCTGGGTCAGGAAGATTCTCTGGAGAAGGGAATGACAACCCAACCCATTCCAGTATTCTTGCCTGGAGAATGCCACGGACAGAGGAGCCTGGTGGGCTACAGTCCATGGGGTCGCAAAGAGTTGGACATGACTGAGAAACTAACACTTTCATGTAAAGATAGGAGAAGTTCTGGTAGGTTGCATTGAATATTGATCATATTCATATCTGAGGGGTGTGATTAGGAAACTGATTTTTACTTTCTCTTTTATACATTTTTAAATGTCTGGTTTAAGAAAACAATAAATGCATGTTACTTTTGGAGCCAGAAAAAAATTTAACAATTAAGTTTTCTCAATTTTGAAAGAAAAGTAATAAATCTGTGGTAGTAGTATGAAGGGTAGTTGTCATGGGAGAAGCCTGAAAGCTAAGCAGCCACTGTGTGCTCTGACCTTGGAAAGCTGGTGTAGGGAGGCTCACTTTCAAAGAATTTCCACACATATCAAGTCATTTGGCATGGACACAATTTCACGTATAAAGTCAACTGATATGTCATTGAGCCAGCAACTGGGCACATTCTGATTCAAAATACCATGAAATCATTTGTCTCCTTTTTTGTTTTTAACTTTGAAAACAATTTTAACATGTTTCTTTATTAATAGCCATATGTATTAAATAGATAACTAATGAGAACCTACTATAGAGCACAGGGGAAAAAGGAAGGTACAATCTGTAGGACATAAATGAAGCTAACCTTAAAAATACATCCCAATACACATTGCTATGCTGTGCTGTGCTTAAGTTACTCAGTCATGTCTGACTCTTTGCAACTCCATGAACTGTAGCCCGCCAGGCTCCTGCGCCCATGGGATACTCCAGGCAAGAATACTGCAGTAGGTTGCCATGCCCTCCTCCAGGGGATCTTCCCAACCTAAGGACTGAACCCAGGTCTCCCACATTGCAGGTGATTCCTTACCATCTGAGCCACTGGAAAGCCCATGAATACTAGAGTGGGTAGCCTATCCTTTCTTCAGGGAGTCTTCCCAACCCAGAAATCAAACCAGGGTCTCCTGCTTTACAGGTAGATTCTAAACCAGCTGAACTACCAGGGAAGCCCCAATACACTTAGGTACAGACAAATACTGTTTGATTCCACTTATATAAGAGATCTAGAATAGTCAAGTTCATAGCATCAGAAAGTACACTGGTAGATGCCAGGGGCCGGGGGTGAGGGGATGGGAAGGGAGAATTGGGAATTAGTGTTTAATGGGGACAGAGTTTCCGTTTAGGAAGGTGAAACATTCAGGAGATGGATAATGGTGAGAGTTACACGACACTGTGGATATACTTAGTGCCACTGAACTAACTGTACAGTTAAATACGGTTAAAATAGTACATTTTATATTATATTTTACCACAACAAAAAACATTAAAAATAAATAAATGTCCTCAAAAATCTAGCTCTGGCAATTGTGTGTCCTAAACAAGACTCTACCGATGGAATGTAATGGTAAATTGTAAGCAAATAGGAAAAGGGGTACATCAAGGCTGTATATTGTCACCCTGCTTATTTAACTTCTATGCAGAGTACATCATGAGAAACGGCTGGGGTGGAAAAAGCACAAGCTGGAATCAAGATTGCTGGGAGAAATATCAATAACCTCAGATACACAGATGACACCACCCTTATGGGAGAAAGTGAAAAGGAACTAAAGAGCCTCTTGATGAAAGTGAAAGAGGAAAGTGAAAAAATTGGCTTAAAGCTGAACATTCAGAAAACTAAGATCATGGCATCTGGTCCCATCACTTCATGGCAAATAGATGGGGAAACAGTGGAAACAGTGGCTGACTTTATTTTTCTGGGCTCCAGAATCACTGCAGATGGTGATTGCAACCATGAAATTAAAAGATGCTTACTCCTTGGAAGGAAAGTTATGACCAACCTAGATGGCATAGTCAGAGAAGGCAATGGCACCCCACTCCAGTACTCTTGCCTGGAAAATCCCATGGATGGAGGAGCCTGGTGGGCTGTAGTCCATGGGGTCGCTGGAAGTCGGACACGACTGAGCGACTTCCCTTTCGCTTTTTACTTTCATTCATTGAAGAAGGAAATGGCAACCCACTCCAGCGTTCTTGCCTGGAGAATCCCAAGGATGGGGGAGCCTGGTGGGCTTCCGTCTCTGGGGTCGCACAGAGTCGGACACGACTGAAGCAACTTAGCAGCAGCAGCAACAGGCAGCATATTGAAAAGCAGAGACATTACTTTGCCAACAAAGGTCCGTCTAGTCAAGGCTATGGTTTTTCCAGTGGTCATGTATGGATGTGAGAGTTGGACTATAAAGAAAGCTGAGCACCAAAGAATTGATGCTTTTGAACTGTGGTGTTGGAGAAGACTCTTGAGAGTCCCCTGGACTGCAAGGAGATCCAACCAGTCCATCCTAAAGGACATTAGTCCTGGAAGGGACTGATGTTGAAGCTGAAACTCCAATACTTTGGCCACCTGATATGAAGAGTTGACTCATTTGAAAAGACCCTGATGCTGGGAAAGATTGAGGGCAGGAGAAGAAGGGGACAACAGAGGATGAGATGGTTGGATGGCATCACCAACACAATGGACATGGGTTTGGGTGGACTCCAGGAGTTGGTGGTGGACAGGGAGGCCTGGCGTGCTGCGGTTCATGGGGTCACAAAGAGTCGGACACGACTAAGCGACCTAACTGAACTGAACTGAAGCCGTATGAAGTAAGAAGAGACAGTGGAGATGATCTGGTTGTTCAAGGTCGCTCCTCCAATGAGGATTCTGAGATGAAGGAAGACTGAGTGTGACCTGGCCAAGACAGATGGCAGATCTAGGTGGTGTCAGAACTAAAAGCCAACAGCCTCCACCATGAAGCTCATTGGGTGCGTGGGAGGAGACAGTAACATCTCAAATTGTTCAAGTGTAATGGGAAATTAAGGGCTTCAAATGAGATTCCATTTTTAGGAGATGGGAGAGTTTTGTTTCTGGCATTAAGTGTCCCATATGGAGCTTTTATGTGACTTGCTTGTCTTGGAAAAGGAAGGCCCCAAGTAATAGCCAAGACCTCATGGCTGAACCAGAGATGTAGAAAGGCAAATTAAGACTTTCTGTTTGATTAGCTTGGGAAGCCATCATTAAGGACTCGTTCTCCCTGCTGTGGTTAAAGTTGTCTATTGAGAAATAAGCCAAAGGAATATGAAGCCAAGAATCTGAAGACTGAAGCCAAACCACTGGGAAGGGCTTTTGACTGCAAGCTACAATGTGATTGAATTAGAAAAGAACATGTGAATCTTGTCATGCTGTCACCTCGAATTCAACAAGTCTAAAATTGAACTCATCTTTCCTCACAAAGCAGCTCCTCCACTGCACTTTCCTATTAACAACAAAATACTACACTGTAGCTTGCCTTACCACAACACAACCATGATTTCTTTTGATTATCACCCACTTCCAGACAAGGCAGTGTAACGCAGGTTAATCAAAGAGCTGCAAGCTAGGGAGAGACCAGTTGTAGAAACCAGGTTTTCTGAATATTAATCTAGTTATCCTTTAACTGTACCACACTACCCTTCCCTCCATATTTGTGGAAATAAACCAGTCAGCTTTATAGAATTACTAAGTGACAGTTTATTTATATTGGCATTTGAATTTTGCACACCAGCACATTTTAGCAAGTATGAAGTCAGAGTTTCTTAAGTAGCAAAGAGCAAACCAACCAACTTTCAGAACTGTTCATCTTATTTTGTTAAGATACCTAGGTCCAAAAACATTCATAGCATTTGTATTATTGAAGTCAAAAGATAAAGTACTGGATCTAAAAATACCTAGTTTGTAAACCCAACAGGAGCAAACTTCATCTGCCCTGTTAGGTTTGTTTTGTTGGTATAAATTGTATGATTTCATTTGTAAATTATTTTAGCTTAGTCATGATTGATAGGCATGTCATGTTTACATATCTGCATTTCTATTTGTAGATATGTAAGTAACACTGTTAAAAAAAAAAAAAAAAAGCACGTGAACTCCAATGTAAAAAGCAGTCTGGTGCACAACGCAGCTGCATCCCAACCCATGGAACCATCAGGTCACCCAGCACTGCCGTGCCTTCGCAGCGCTCTGTATCTCAGCCATAGCCCTCCCTCCAGAACATCCAGGCTACCCATGTAGGCCTTCTCCTTTTGAGTCTGGGCATCTGCTGCACTCCAGCTCCAACTCATCACTTGGGAATAAATATTAGAGGAAACATATCTAACTAGTGATTCCGATTGTATAACTTCCCTAAATAGCTCTTTGCTTCAGATTAATCCAGGAAGCTAAATATCACATATGCCTGTGAAACCCTCTCCGCCTCTTCTACTTGCTGTTCTTGCTGCTGTTGTTCAGTCTCTAAGTCGTGTCGGACTCTTTGTGATCCCATGGAGTGCAGCACGCCTTAGCCCACAGGTTCTATCTAAATACACACCTGTAGGCTCCCGTGAGGTGCCCCAGTGTGAGGGTGGTGGGACACTAAGGCAGTTTTAGAACAAAGGAGGGGGCCATCGAGGGCACTGCCAGTGGCTCAGTGATAGAGAATCCACCTGCAATGCAGGAGACATAAGAGACGCAGGTCAGATCCCTGGGTCAGGAAGGTCCCCTGGAGGAGGAGATGGCAGTCCACTCCAGTGTTCTGGCCTGGAGAACCCCATGGACAAAGGAGCCTTGCAGGTTGCAGTCCGTGCGGTCACAAAGAGTCGGTCACAATGAGCACACACACATATCCATAGAGGGCCCTGCCCTGAGTGTGAAGCCTCTTCTCAGTTGTCAATGAGACCTTTTTTCTTCCATGAAAAGGAACTACAAGGGAAAAAATAAATCCAAGCAAAGAGGATATCCTGCTTTGGTTTTTAGTTAGCTATTTGGCTTGTTAATGCCAGATTCCTGGCTTGGTAACATAACTTGATTCTTTTCTGACCTTTGTGAAAATGTATCCACAAATAATTGCTACAACATGCTGAATCTTTTCGATGAGTGTTTTGATTACTTTCAGTTCAATTCTTTGGATTTCTGCTTCTAAATCTTTACTAATCATCAGCTTAGTAAAGAAATCTAAATAAGCTAACCCACAGTCTTCAAAGGCAGTTGCTGTTGTATAAATTTTTTCAGTCTAAGCTGTTATTTGATCATTGTCAATTATCCTCTGTAGCTATTGGACTAATGCTTTTCAGATATTTAAAAGTTTAAAAACTCATCAGATCAGGTCTCTAAATGTTAAGAAACAGAACCGTCCTCTTAGAACTCTGTGGTTCAGTAAGTAGTCACGTTCAGGGTCGATCCTGCCAAGAAGCTGGTAATGATGGTTGGCATTTGGCTAAAGAGGTGGTGTTTTCAATGTTGCAGAATCGCCTACCAGCGGAATGACGATGACGAGGAAGAGGCCGCCCGGGAACGGCGCCGCCGCGCCCGACAGGAAAGGCTGCGGCAGAAGCAAGAGGAAGAAGCCTTGGGGCAGGTGACCGACCAGGTGGAGGTCAACACCCAGAACAGGTACTGTCCTCTTCGGAAGGGCACATTTCTCAATCGCTTCTTAGCCAGTCTGTTGAAAGAAATGTATTGGCGAAGCACTCCCTTCTCAGCCCAACTCAATCTCTTTCACTCTCTCTAGCTTGTTTAATTCTTGTGCGGCCATTATTGGCAACTCACCAGACTGGACAGTTGATCTGATTTAGACATCAGGACACCAGTACTCCTTTCTTCTCACCCCCTATCCCATCCCCTAAACAAACCCCAATTGAAGGATATTTTCTTTGTAATCTAGTAAAATTTTTATTTACTAAAAATCACGGGTCATATTCTTAAATAAGGAAAACTATTTACATTCATTCTTTAAGGTATTGTTATCTGTTCTGAACTAAAGATATATTAGTTTAATAGTCCTCTGCATCTACCAGTAGCAGAGAGAATACTTCAATTTTAAAAGTAGGCATGAATTGCAGATGTCTTATTCTTCCTAATATACACCCTAACCCAGTATTCTCTGTTCTCGGTAATATTCTGCAAGGTGCAGAATCCTGTTTGATTTAATGTAGTTATTCAAAGAAGCTTATGAGTTTAGTACTGCATTTTTCCCTATACCAGTCCTGGTGGAAATCAGGAAAGTTGAGATCTCTTAGTAATAAGTTCAATTTCTTATAACAAGTGTGTGTTAGTTGCTCAGTCGTGTCTGACTCTTTGCGACCCTGTGGACTGTGCCCGCCAGGCTCCTCTATTCATGGCATTCTCCAGGCAAGAATACTGGAGTGGGTTGCCATTCCCTTCTCCAGGGGATCTTCCTGACCCAGGGTCTCCTGCATTGCAGGCAGATTCTTTACCATCTGAACCATCAGGGAAGCCCTCGCTTCTTCTAAAGGGACTTTTAAAAGTTCACACATACAAGGTCACATGGTGCATTATGCTAATAGTTAGTATATGTCATGTATATGCTCCAAGGTACAGAAAAGATGAGGATGTTTGAGGGGGAATGGAGCAAAAGATAATTTGATTTTAAAATTATGGAATGGTTACATATAATGAAATCATCATATAAGATCTTTTATGTGGTTTTGGTTTTAGATTCTCTTATTTTGTGCATATTGGGAGGAAACTGTATTTGATCTACATTCCCCTTCATTCAATCTACATAGAAAATTCTGAAGGGAAAGAGTTCTGACCTCTTTAACGTGAATTTCAGTGGGTGCACAGAAGGTTTCTGAAGGCAGTCGCGAAAATGCTGGCAGGATGACTCAATCAGGAAGCTTCTTGGTTAGGTGGACAAACAGACCTCATCCCTCAGTAAGTACCTCCTAATTAGGGAGGGTGTATAGCCAAGAGGTTGAGGTTTGTTCTTTGGGGTTCACCACCTGGCTTTGAATCCCAACCTGACCCTCCCTTCACTAACTCTATTTTTTCAGTTAAATGGAAATAAAAATTATACTTTTGTTTAAGGCATGTCATTAAATTTAAATGAGATGATAACACATGTAAAATGCACATAATAATCTTGGCCATTATTAGGAAGATAGTAGCAGAATCTTATAAATCAGAGCAGTATGGTCATCACTTCCTTTTCCATTTTTGAGCTGAGGGAGATAGGAAAAAAAGAGTTTAAATAACGACATTTTACATTTTAAGGCCTTCCATGAATCTGGCTATTAGGGAATAATCAACAATGCCATAAAAAGTTACTGGTGCCTGTAGTTTTCTTGCTTTTAAAATCTTGCTCCTACTTGTATTTCTCTTCTTTCACAATTTACTATTACTAGCTATTTCATGCTATTGATTGAGTACAAATTCTTTTTTTTTTTTTTAGTAGCTCATATTCATGTAATTTACCTCTGACATGAAGAATAAGTATTCTTCTTGGGGCTAAGCAACTGTAATTGGTACTCAGCTTCTACTGATAATAGCTATCCTGATTTATAAATAGCAAATAGCAAAAAAAGATTCAGTAGAATCTGTTATTTCTTAAGAGTTCTCTAAGCCAACTAGCATTTTGGAATTTGGGGTACCTCTTAAAAATTATTTAAATTCATTTGGTCCAAATGCCTCACATACATAGATTTTTCCCCTTAAATTCTAAGCTATTTGCGTTTTCAGAGAAGTTTAACCCTTATGTGTCTAATTCATCAACATGATGCCTTACAGCAACAGCGAAGGCCAAGAAAGTTTAAAATCTAGCCTCTACTCTGCCATTTCTTATTGTTAAAGGTGAAGTGTGTTTTTCCAAAATTAAGTGAACTTGAACTTCAAAAGGGCCAAGGTTGGTATGAACCATGAAATTTGATGGAGTTTCAAAACACTGCAAGACATACTTTTCCAACTCTGGTTACAGTCCTAGGATCACATGACTAGTTGTTTCCTGCAGTGAAGACCGACACGCCTGGCTTGGGCAGTGTCCAGCCAGCATCCCACAGTAGTGAGCTTGGTGATGGACATGCTGCTGTTTGGATTTTAGAGATTTTCTCTTCTTATTTTATAAACATCAAATCTAACTGTTCTTTGTCTACTCTAGAAAAGAAGGGCAAGAGACCCTTTCCTCATGGAAATCTTGACAAAGAATGAAGACGGTATATTATGTATATATTAGAGTTAGAGCAACATCAGCTGCTTTAACAATGATTTCCCAAACTGGGTATTTCTGATTGGTAGAACTTGCCCCCTATCTTCTGTCCTCTTGCGAGTCTATCAACCTCAGGGGCTTTGGAGTCCTCTGATCTAGCCAGCAGACAGAGATTGACAAGGAAGAGAATGTACCTCTGCTTCTTATTTGTCCTGGCCTGGACATCACACTTCTACTCATACTTCATTGGAATTATTGGTCATGAGGCCCCACCCAGGTGCAAGGAAGAAGGGAGGGTTAGGCAATGACTTGATGGGCAATGACTTCCTGTGACTAAGGAAGGAGGAGCATGAATTGTGGTGGACAGTTGGATGTCCCCACCGTGGGGGTTATTAGCCTGAATATAGTATCTGTGCACTATTATTAATACATACACTCCCTTCCTCTCAAAGTACTTTGTGTTCCAGAAATCCAGATCAGGAATTCCAGATGACTTGGCAACATGTGGGAACACTATATGATATGAGAGGAATTTGTTTCTTCAGTTTGGTCCTTGTCTTAATTTGAGTTCTCCAAGAATCAGATTCTGAAACAAAGATTTAAGTACATTTTATTTTTAACATGATCCTAGGAAAAGCTGGTAGCAGTGTGGGAAAGTGAGGCAGAGAAGGCAACGCAACCAAATCAAGGTTTTCTTTCTGAGCAAATTACCACTGTGAGTATCTGGAGCTCACCTCCACTGGGCGCTCTAAGATCTAGTGTGCTGCAGGTACCTCGGAGCTATCTGATTCCAAAGGTGAAGAGAGCTGAGGTATTTATTCACTAATGCTCATCAATTTTTGCTAGAGGCACAGTGCCCAGGGGGCATTAATGCTCAGCTCTTCTGTTTACAGAATAGACTCACCATGGCCAGAGAAAGACCATGGACAAAGGTTTGCATGTGTGTCATTGAAATCCAGGCAGGAATGTACTAATATGGGGTTATATATGGGGAGTGTGTGTATATGTATTTCTCTATGTATCTGCTGTAGTTCCCACGTGGCACAGTACATGAATCCAGCTGACCGATTAATCAGCAAGCTGTCCTTGGTGTCGTTTCTGTTGTCCAGTGTGCCTGACGAGGAGGTCAAGACAACCACGACCAACACTCAGGCGGAGGGCGATGATGAGGCTGCTCTCCTGGAGCGACTGGCTCGGCGGGAGGAAAGACGCCAAAAGCGCCTCCAGGAAGCCCTGGAGCGACAGAAGGAGTTTGACCCAACAATAACAGATGCAAGTTTGTCGCTCTCCAGCAGAAGAATGCAAAACGACACAACAGACAATGAAACGGCGGAGAAGGAAGGAAGAAGTGAAAGTCGCCAGGAAAGGCAGGAGCTGGAGGAAACGGAAATAGTCACCAAGTCACACCAGAAGAATGATTGGATGGAAGCGGAAGAGAAAAAGAAAGAGGAGAAAGAAAAGGAGGAAGAAGAAGAAGAGAAGCCAAAGCCAGGGAGCATTGAAGAAAATCAGGTAGAGGTGGTGGTAGACGAGAAAACAGCAGACACCCAGCAGGAAACAGTAATGCCACTGAAAAATGGGCAGATCAGTACAGATGAGCCTAAGACCGAGGAGGAGGGGGAAAGGGGCTCAGATGAGATTCTCCAGAATGAAAAGATGGAAGAGGAAGCCAGGGAAAGAGCTGAGGCAGAAAGGGCCAGGTTGGAAGCAGAAGAAAGAGAAAGAATTAAAGCTGAGCAAGACCGAAAAATAGCAGAGGAGAAAGCAAAAAAGGAAGCAGAAGAAAAAGCAGCTGCCCAAGAGAGAGAAAGACAGGAGGCAGAGGAGAGGGAGAGGATCAAGGAGGAGGAGAGAAAGGCAGAAGAGGAGAGGCAGAGGATCAAGGAGCAGGAGAGAAAGGCAGAAGAGGAGAGGCAGAGGATCAAGGAGCAGGAGAGAAAGGCAGAAGAGGAGAGGCAGAGGATCAAGGAGCAGGAGAGAAAGGCAGAAGAGGAGAGGCAGAGGGCGAAGGCAGAGGAAGAAGAGAGAGCTAAGATAGAAGAGCAAAAACGTAAGAAGCAACTAGAAGAGAAAAAGGGGCAAATGCAAGAGAAAAAGATTAAAGGGGAAAAGGTAGAGGAGAAAACAGCAGGGAAGGGGGTCAATGAAAAGAAAGTACAAGAAGATAAACCTCATACAGCTGTCCCAAAGAAACAGGTACAGTAAACCTTTTGCACCAAGTGTGTGATGCCTGCAACTTGCGAGAAATGTAATGCACATCAAATTTGGGACTGAGGCCACATTCCTAAGGCCCCACGTGCTTAATCGTTTGGCAAGCTGTTCATTTTTTTAGGTCATAGCAATATGCAAGCATAGAGCAATCAACTGAGGGCTAAATATTCCACCAACCAAATGTACTGATACAACCAGAGAGAAGTGAATTGCTCTGTGCTTGATTGCTATGAATACCAGAAAAAATGAATTAACCCAAAGATGACAAGTGTGGTGGTGCTGCGCTGAAATGATTCTGCACCTGCATCTAAACTCATTCCTTCTAACAACTTACCTCTCTCCACAGGTCTACATGAGGCAGCAGGACCATAACTCCTCACCTCACCTGTTGTGTTTGGCATCTAATAGAAGATGCTAAAGTTGGGGTGGGAAACTGACATGACGAATCGTGGTCAGAAATATCTTAAGAACACAAAAATAACCCCCTTGAAATTAACTGGTAATAAAGGAGGGAAAGGAGCCATTTTGGACCTTTTATAAAAAAATGTCAGAATCCTGACTTGCCGTCATGTAGACCTGAGCCTAATGTAGACTTGCAGAAAGCCATTCATCTGGGGCAGCATCAACTTAAAACTGGTTGGTAGTTACAAGCACACATTCTGCTTCTTTTACCGTCTGGGTGATACAGATTTATGTAGCACAGGAAGAGTGGAATGGGGCTGGGGGAGTGTCTGTAATCTAAGAAACATTTTTTTTTCTCTGTCTGCAAGGCTACATTAAAAGCACTATAGAGATGCTTGTGTATTCAGCTTTCCAAAGAGAACTCTCTGTCGCTAAGCCTGCATTGCATTCAAGTCATCTTTCACTTCTGCTTCTTACAAGGGGCTCATAAACACAGCTATCATAAGAGATGATCAGGAACTAGATGCACCAAACACTCAGGAGGTTTTCAACACTCACGAGAAGCACCACATCACGCTGGACCTCAGTGAGCACGATGGCAGGCACATGAGGAAAGATTTGGTGGGAGGAAACTATCCCACATTGCTGTTAGAACCACTGGCACTGGGGAAATGTGAGGATTGGTACAGCCACAGAGAAGTCACTTCACGCCACATGCAGAGTGACCTGAGCACCCTCTCACTCTTGCTTTTAAATAAGTGACCTTACCATTCTTGAAAATAAAAAGGAAGAAGAAAGGGGGGCTAAAGTGCCAGCTAAAAGAGAAAAGTCCCAAGACGACAAGGCTGCCTTCAAAAAAGAAGAGGTAAATATCACTGAGAAGGAACCTAGTCATAAAGCACAGAGAGCAGTGTTCCATGACGTTTCAGGTCAGATGATCTCAAAACTGTAACCTCTAACCCAGTATTTTTCAAGCCGTGGCTCATGATCCATTGAATGGTGAAATCAATTGAAAGCAAAACTAGTTAAAAGTGTCAATCTGCATTGTTTTAATGAAGTAGAGTAGAAAATATCAGAGGGCATCGTGGCCACGAAGCATTGCATTGTGATATAAATTGTCTTTTCTACTATGGGTCACAGTCAGAAAGCTTGAGAAATACTTCTCTCATCAACCTTTCCTGCTTTCTACTCTCCTCAAAAAAAGCTATTTTTTTTTTTTTTTCTTTGAGCCATCCTACTTTCATTTCAATCATGAAATATTTCCAACTGGCTTTGATTAATGATTTAACTTTTCCAAGGGAAAACACTCCCACACCTCTCAGTAGAAAATCTGATGAACTGAAGATGATATTTGGTTTTCAAAAGAAAAGCTTGGCACAGTGTTCTGCATTGCATTTCTGAGGCACACACAGGAGCTGGTGCCAGGGTGTTTGACTGTAGGTAAGTAGTAAACAAGTCAGTGGACCAGAGGCTGCTGCAGACAGCATGTCATTATGTCCCGACATAATCAAAATGCCACATCAGAAAGCCTGACCTCAGGACTTCCGTGGCCATCCAGTGGTTAAGACTCTTCGCTGTCAATGCAGGGGGCACAGGTTTGATCCCTGGTTGGGCAACTAAGATCCTGCATGCCACATACCACAGCTTAAAAAAAAAAGGAGAAAGAAAGCCTGATCTTGTTTTAACCATCATGCTTATGTTAGCTCCAAGCAATCCTAAAAATGATGATAGTATTTAATAAGCTCAAAGTACTTGATCGTGGTAAACTAAATTATCAAACATAAGATTTGAAGTACTCTACTTGTGGGACTGAATTGTAGTTATTGAGCTCCAACTCAGATGGACTCTTGCTACATTTTTCTGCCCATTATAGCACAGAATAAGACACAGACAAATCTATATTTAGCAAATAGATGAGATTTAATAGGAGAATGATTATTTTCTTAAACCTTTTTTTCCTAAGATTCATGTAAAAAGAACTCTAGTTCATGTTATATTTATTTTGTTTTTGGTATGTGTTCCTCCCATTTTCTAGTAGAACTTGTGGTGGCTTGGGAGTAAAAACCAAATGTGAACACTGCCCAGTTAAAAGCAGGAGAAAGCATGAATGCTAAAAACTAGAAAACTAAATTTGGTTCTAATGAGGCTGCTGAGAAATTTGTTGAACATGTTGGGAAACAACTGTTCTCATTCTGTAACAGAAAAACAGCTACAAATTCATTTCCAAAAGATGAACATTACTTTGGGACTAAACTCAGAAATATCCCACATATATTATTTATTTCACTTCCCACATATATATTTATATATCCCACATATATTATTATTTAGCTTCATCTCTAAAGCTAGCATTTTGTGTGGGGGAATATCTTTAACTTATTTTTAATTGGAGTATAATCGCTTTACAGCACTGTATTGGTCTCTGCTGTGCAACAGCATGAAATCAGCTATGTGTAGACACATACCCCCTCCCTCTCGAGTCTCCCCCCCACCCCCCAACCCATCCCACCCATCCAGGTCATCAGAGAGCTGAGCTCGCTCTGCTATACAGAAACTTCTTGGGGGGAATACCTTTAAGTACAGGAGGAAGAGGGCATGAAATCATAGCTCAGTGATTACATTTCTATGGAGTAGGAGAGGCAGAATGACTCTATGAATTCTCCATTTCATTCAGTTCAGTCAGATGTGGATTGTTTTTAATGACCAAGGCATTCTGTGTCCACGTTTTGTGTCTGTGAACTACAAGGAGCTCACCAGCAGCCATCCCATCATCCTTTAGCTTCTTTTCAGATAAGGCCCCCAATTCAACAATGGCCGTGGTTTGATTTCAGTCCTGCCCCTTTCTCAGTCTGCCCTCCAGCACATTCCAGTGTCCCAAAACTTGGCCTCTTTTTGCCACAAGAACAGATTAGCTCCTTAACCCAAGCTTTGGGGAAAAAAAAAAACAAAAACTGCCATTCCTGTTTTAACATTGCATACATAAATTACTAGTTGAATAACTAGGTTTTCCCCTCTCCACCTGTTTGTGTAGCTACTCCACTTAGATAACTTTAAATCATAGTTTATGTGATGTGGCCATTGTAAATGCCCTCCTTTTACCCCCATCCCGCTTTTTGTTCTCTACTCTCAACAAAAGTCTTTCCTTTCATGGAGTTAGCAAGAAAAGGAAACACAAACATCAGGTGAGCTACATTTCCAGAAGTCACTCCAATACCTTACACAAAACCTTCTTTCTCCCACTGCAGTTTAACTGTTTGTGGCAGTGAATCACAGATGACCAGTAACCCTGAAACGTAATTTAACTTTTTATTTTCCCCAACTATAAAATGCCTTCTTTTAATTTTTAAAAAATTTTTGTTGAAGTACAGTGTTGTGTTTATGCTGTACGGCAAGTGATTCAGTTATACATATATCGCGTGTGTGCATGAGTTCATGCTCAGTTGTGTCCGACTCTCTGTGCCCCCATGGACTGTAGCACACCATGCTCCTCTGTCCATGGGATTTGCCAGGCAAGCATACTGGAATGGATTGCCATTTCCTACTCCAGGTTAATCTTCCCAACCCAGGCATCAAACCCACATCTCTTGTGTCTCATGCATTGGCAGGCAGATTCTTTACCCACTAAGCCACCTGGGAAGCCCTTTATACATATACATATATTCTTTTTTTATCTACATTCTTTTCCATTATGGTTTATCATAGGATATTGAATATAAAATGCCTCCCTGTAAAATGCCTCCTTTTAGTTCTTCACCCCAGAGCTTGTTTTTTGTTCTGGCCTCTAATAGGAAAACAGTTTCCAGCAGAGCTGTTCATATAATAATGAAACTAATATTCATATCACGTAGGCCAGAGCCTCTCACTAAACATCAGGGTACATGCTGGTCACCTGGGATCTTATGAAACACAGACTCTGCCTCTGTGGGTCTGGGTAGAGCCTCAGCTCCCCAGGGAAGTCCATGTTGTCCATGGACAGGGCCATTCATGTGATAGACATTGGGCCTGGAACAGGAAGTGAGGCTTCTGAATCTAACAAAAGTATGTTCAACTTAGTCTGAAAAAGTGTAACTTGCACCTGTTCTTATCATTCTTCTGGAATCAAATGATACAAAGCAGTACAACAGAGAAACTGGTGTCTCAGTCCTTTTAGACTTGTTCACAACTTTTTGAGTGTCTCTCTGGCACAAGAGTATGTCACTGGAATTCCTACCCCTACACACATACACCCATGTGTTACCCCACTGATCACTTTTTTTTTTTTTTGGCTGTGCTATACCAGTTGTGTCCAACTCTCTGTGACCCTGTGGATTGTAGCCCCGGCTTCCCAGGTGGCACTAGTGGTAAACAGCGTGCCTGTCGATGCAGGAAATGCAAGAGACGTGGGTTCAATCCATGGGTCGGGAAGATCCCCTGGAGTAGAACATGGCAGTCCACTCCAGTATTCTTGCCCGGGATAACCCCATGGACAGAGGAGCCTGGCGGGCTACTGCAACAGGGTCAGACATGACTGAAGCAACTTAGCATGCACAGACTAGCCTACCAGGGTCCTCTATCCATGGGATTTCCCAGGTGGGAATGCTGGAGCAGATTGCCATTTCCTACTCAGGATACATGGCCCTGTATTAATCCATCAGCACAGATTCTCTTCTTGGTAACATTTTGATCTAGAGGCTCTAATGCTTTTCCCAGTGGGCTCAGAATATCCCATTAGCTTAGGCTGAATCTGCTATAGAAGCCAACCCACTGTGCTCCTTAAAGTGTTACGGAATTTATTTATTCATTTCCCAGAAAGAAAAAATAATTTGCAGTCAGCATTAAATTATCATTATTTCTTTGGGAATTTTTTTAAGTCTTCCAAAGAGAATATAAGCACCACAACTTTGCCAGTACAGGAAGAACTTGAAAAAAAGGGATGTTTCTTCTGTTAGACATGTATGGTTTTATAAATCTATTTTACACACATTTTTGGTCAGTAAATTAGATAATGCATTTGGGGAGACTGGAAATATCTCTGACTCCAAAATAAGAGAAATGAGTTTCTCTTTGTATAGTGCTCCACAAACTGTAAGGTGTGACTCACAGTTTCTTTCATGGGTTCACTGCAAGGGGACCCCCCCTCACCTTAAATGTGTATCCCCAGATACTTCTTAACCAGGATATAAACTCCTATCCATAGTTTCTGGGGCTATTCCCAACAATGGTAGGTCAGAATGAAAAGAGACCTTGCTTGCTCCTGCCTGCCCAATAAATACTGATTTACCACCAGGCAAGGACAGTCGAATTAAAGCTGCGGGACAGACCAGGAGCTTCCTTCTCTTCTCTGAGCCTCTCAGCACAAATCTGGAGCCAAGAAGGAAGGCACAGGATGAAGATTAGGAAGGGATCATCTAGCCCAACCCTCTCTTTTCATGCACACGGAGCCAGCATTCCAGAGATGTTAGGTGACTTAAAGTAACAGTTAGATTTGTTGACAACACTAAAACTAAAACTCAGATTTCCTGACTTTCAGACAAAGCACTCAGAAAGAATAGCAAAATAACAGCCTTCCTCTTCGGCAAGTCCAAGGGATGTCCTAGATGTATGCCACTTGGAGAAAAATTAAAAGTCATAACTAGCTAGGGCACCGTGGTAGTGAATAGTCCATCGATAGTAATTTTATCAAATAATACTCAGCAAAAGCAATCAGGCAAAGGACTACTGAAGACCCATCAGTAAAAAGCAAAAAAAAAACCCTTTTCTTAGTAAAACATGCACTTTGGTGGGGGTTAGGTATCGGAAGCATAACAACTGCAAAGAGGTGAGTGATCAGGTAAGGGGTGGGACTGTTCTTGGCAGCCCCTGGAGCCCTGAGTTCTTACACCCAAACCGTCCTCCTTTGGTCTCTTTAGAATGTTAGTGCTTTGTCACTGTTTGTCTTCAAATGAGCAGTAATGAACCTCACCTGTTCTCACACTCATTTTTTAAGAATGGGTGAGATGATAAAGGTAATTTGAACTCCTTTACCTCCCCCCAAAAAGCTATGCAAATTCAGTATACTTTGAAATAATCTGTTTCACTGTGAGGAACTTGTAACACAAAGCCTACACGTACACACAAAAAATTAGAGCTAATACCTGCTCTCCATGTACCACCTTCCTCTGTCTCCCACAACAATCGCAAAGCCACTTTCAGAGACTAAATTATCACCTTCAGTGGAAGTCAAGGTCAGCCCTGGAATTTTTCCTTTGTGTTCTATCTTTAATGCTTTAGATGACTACAGACACGGCCCCGCAGGTCTCTGTGTCATCCCTCTAAAGGTAGGGTTATTATGTCTTCTATCCTGAAGACCCTAGTTATTCATTTGATTAAAATACTAGGGTGGTCTTCTTCTGACATCTGCCAAGACTGACTTGACAGATCTGGCTGACTCAGTAGGTTTCTTATTTCCTCCTCAACACATTCAAGTCCTTCTCAAAGAAGCACCCTTCATCCAAGAAGAAACCTGTCCAAGTAACTTGGCCATTCTCCCATCAAGACCACACTAATAATTGCTCTTCCCGGTGGGAACTGAAAACAACCCCTCTCATGTGGAGTTTCCAAATGGTAACACCTCCATCACTTTTGAAAATAAAACCTCAGTGAAATAAGGGATGATCCTGACTTCCTAAAATTGTGGTCAGGGTCTTTGCTCAGAAGCTGGAGGACCATAGCTCATGCTCCAAGAATTTCCTCTGATTCCAGGTCTACCACATCATTCTCCAGTGGTTTGTTTTACTTCTCAGTTTTCTGGCTTCCTAACAATGTTGGGTTTTATTTGGTGATACCAACCGAAACCTAATAAGATTTTTATCGTTATGTTTCTTCCTGATATGTACCATTGGTTAGCTCAAAGATGAGAAGACTAAAAAGGACAAAGAAAGCAAAGACGTTAAGAGGTTCTTGGATGCAAAGAAGGGATTTACAGAAGTGAAGTCTCAGAATGGAGAATTCATGACCCACAAACTTAAACACGCCGAGAATACTTTCAGGTAAGAAGTTAACAGTGACTGTGCTCATGTGTGAAAAAAAAAAAGTCAGTCTCCCTACTCTGTGACTCCAGACAGAAACGTGCTAACAGGCAACATACTTTTGTTGTGAGGTCACTGGCCATTGTCTTAGAGATACTCCATCAGCAGATCAGGCTGTCAATCACTTACAGAACAGCAAGCCCTGCTCAGACAAGGTTTGATCTGCTTTTCCCATTATTTGACAAGGCAGATCAATCCTGCTTGGTATCTATGTTTTTGTTCACTGACCTAATACATTCACGTAAGATCAGCTTATGAGAAAACATTATCACCGGAGTTCGTGTCATTGATTCATTCTCTGTAGGGTCCAGCAGACTTCATAGAAGAAATTTCTCAATACCATTTTCAAGAATGTATTTTCTAAACGTTGTAAATAAATTGTTGCAGAAAAGGAAGATTGCCCTGTGGCCAGATACTTCGGAAACATTCAGTCATTTCAGTTCAGTTCAGTCGCTCAGTCGTGTCCGACTCTTTGCGACCCCATGAATCGCAGCATGCCAGGCCTCCCTGTCCATCACCACCTCCCGGAGTTCACTCAAACTCACGTCCATCGAGTCAGTGATGCCATCCAGCCATCTCATCCTCTGTCATCCCCTTCTCCTCCTGCCCCCAATCCCTCCCAGCATCAGAGTTAAACTAAATAAGTTACGTCTCTTTACTACAGGACTTAGAGAGCCTTTGATGTTATTTTGCCTTGGAGAATCTCTAAGAGGGAGGAAGAGGGTGAGCAACTAATGCTCCAGTTTGGAAAACCCTCTTGCAGAGCTTCAGATTCCCCTTTTTCATCCCCTCTCCTATCACATTGAATACATCTGGGCGATTAAGTTTAGGACAGATAGACAAGTGCGTGCATGCTAAGTCGCTTTAGTCTTGTCCGACTCTTCACAACCCCATGGACTGTAGCCCACCAGGCTCCCCTGTCCATGGAATTCTCCAGGCAAGAATACTGGAGTGGGTTGCCATGCCCTCCTCCAGGGAATCTTCCTGACCCAGGGATCAAGTGTATGCAGGCAAATCCTCACTTCTAGGTTGAATATGGAGATTCCCCCCACCCCAGACCAGCTTTGTAGAACTCAAGTTACAGAAGCCTGCCATGGACATCTGACTACCTGACTGTCTGTGCCCCATTCCCACACACACTAGGTCCAACTGCTGGTGCCAAATTGCAGTCTCTGTTATGTCACCGGCTGCTGTGCCAAACATTCTGGAAAAGAGGGGGGTCCCTGTAATGTGGATTCCCAGAGGGTTGTTCTTTGGCAGCTGTCTTGCCTGTAGACCCTGTTTTTTTTGCAACACTTCAAATAAGAAAGTTCCAAGCAGGTATTGTATAGAAGTCAGACTGCTTCTTACACCAAAGCATGGGTAACACTCAGAAGCAAGCAGAACTATGAGGGACAGACATTTCTAGCCGCTTTAAGATGCTAAAGTGTTAGGTAAATATAGTTGTTATGCACACAATTTTTCTACACAAAAATTTGAGCAAAAATCTAGTCACAGTTTTACAAAAGAGAGCTGAAAGTACATGGAAGAAAAGATGTGTATACAAAGCCTAAATAAAGTGTGAAGGAATGAGAAGGGAAGAACCTATTAGATGTTACTTGGGATTGGCAAGAATGTAAATGTAAAAATTACGTTTATTAGGAATTCATAGAAAGTCTAGAAATCAAGCTGATTCAGGCTGGTAAGCTGAGTGCAGAGCTTGCTGAAGTGCCAGTCCTTTAATGTGTTAGAGCCCTAGAACAGTGTCAAGTTCATGAAAAGTGTTCAAAGAATATTACCTAAAAATATCATTGTTTAATTACTTAGATAAGACCCTGATCCTGGGAAAGATTAAGGGCAAGAGAAGAAGGGGGTGACTGAAGATGAGATGGTTGGATGGCATCATCAATTCAATGGACATGTGATGGTGAAGGATGGGGAGCCTGGCATGCTGCATTCTATGGGGTTACGATTGTCAGACACACCTTAGCGACTGAACAGCAACAACAATTACTTGATAGTTTAAAATATGTGCTGTAGGTGCAAGTACAATTTTATTAAGAGAAATAACTTTAAAAATCTGTCAGTAGAAAGAAGTTTGGTTAATAATTAGCAAGCTTCTCAACCAGTTTTAGTCAAAACTCAAATTGACAATTAACATGCCCATTGTTTGGAAATCCAGAAAACTGGGTAACTCGAACAGATAAGTCACAAGAGACGGCAACAGACAGAGGACTGAGAATCATAATTGGGACTCTTGCTTTAATTTTGCTATGTTTTGAAAGAAGAAAACGAAACAAACTGCTACCGTATTATTAGTTTTTAATTTAGCTGCCAACGTACGTTAGTTGTAGTTTCAATTAGAAATTGATCCCTGTAGAAGCAGAGACACCTCACTTTGCTCCAAATAGTTATACAGTGAGGGGAGCTGGGGAGGAGCGAGAGCCTCTATTTGGATTAGCTTAGTACCTATTAGTCTAACTGAAAACTAGCTGTGTTCATAGTGAAAGGTCTATATTCATCTCGACTTTCACCTAGCAAAGCCACAGAAAGAGAACCTTCTGGAAGAAATTTCCATATTAGTGGTACCCTAATGCTCAGGCCATCCCAGCACATCTGAGCAGATGTGATGCGGTCAAAATTCTTGTTCCTGTTTTGAGCATAGCTCCTTTTGTTGATTTAATTACTTTTCCCTTTGACAGACCAATTTTCTTATAGCTAGATGTTTTCTCTAAAATATGACATGAAAATCTCAATTCAGGAGCAAGTTAAGCACCCATCACCTAAGGAAACCACCAGTAACATTTTCCCCAGATACTCTTTATGTGTATACATTCAAAACACACATAGATGTATATATGTGTATAATTATAAATCTCTGTTTTAAAGTGATTCTTTCACTGAGCATAACAGTGTATCTTTTTGCTAGCTTTCTGCACCAATGAGTATAAGCCTACAGTTAATGTTAGAGTGTTTTACTGGGTGGTAAACACTCTAACATTAACTGGGTCATGACTGATTTAACAAGTCCCTAATGATGGGCATCTGAATATCCAAAATGAAGATTGAGCGACACCTAGTGGAGTCCAGAAAAGTTTCTATGTATTAGCAGTCCTACCAAACAAAACACTAAGAACAGGAAGAACCAACTCTCTGAAGATGGAGAGACTTTAACTGAAAGGAGAGGGTTCCTCTCTGAAGTCACAGGCCTATGGACATTTAAGACTTTGAAAGAGCAATATCAAGTCTTAAGGGGTCCCCTAACCATGGGGTCGCTAAGAGTTCGGACACTACTGAGCAACTTCACTTTCACTTTTCACTTTCATGCACTGGAGAAGGAAATGGCAACCCACTCCAGTGTTCTTGCCTGGAGAATCCCAGGGACTGGGGAGCCTGGTGGGCTGCCGTCTATGGGGTCGCACAGAGTCGGACATGACTGAAGCGACTTAGCAGCAGCAGCAGCAACCTTGACTGAGTTAAAAATAAGAGTTGACCTTTAGCTATCAAGAACCTAAAATGATATTTTTTAACTTTTTAACCTCAACTCCTAGTAAGATATAAATTTTACATCATATCCCAGTACACATCTACATATGTATTTATAACTGAAACAAGAATGTCAAGAAAAGGTCGTTTCCCTTGTTCCATGCAATACCCTCTGATGTTTTCTCCTTGGTTCTTCTAAATGCTAATTAAAGTCCACTAAATAGACTTTACAAAATGCAGCTTGAAAAGCATAGTACTAAAGGACATAGTTTATTCAGAACAATCTCACTATTTTAAAAGCATGAGATGCATGCAAAAAACCAGTATTGGTAACTATGTAATCTTGGACTCCTTTTCCGTTCCTCCTCTTGCTTCATAACTGGAAACACCAGTGCTATTCTCTGGATGGAATAAATGATACTAGACCATGGTAATTCATCTGTTACAAAAGTGTCAGAAATGGGCCACCTATGTTTAGATATAGTTAAGAATGCCCTCACTACCTGCTAATGAGTATTTATATAAGATTTCCTCCATTTTTGTGGCTCAATAATATTCCACTGTTATGTACTTTTACATTTTTGTAATATGTTCATCCACCAATGGGCACTTAGGCTGTTTCCATGTCTTGGCTATTGTAAATGATGCCACATGACTATGGGCGTTACGTGTATCTTTTTGAGTTAGTGTTTTCATTTTCTTTGGATAAATATCCAGAAGTGGAATTCCTGCATCATATGGCAGTTCTACTTCTAATTTTTTGAGGAATCTCCATACTGTTTTCCGTAGTGGTTGTACCAATTTACAGCCCCACCAACAGTGCCTGTTTGCTTCCATTGTACTACCTAGGGAACCCAGGGTAAGTGGCAGAGAGGGGATTCGGATTCAGACCTGGGAATTCCAGATGGACCCCAACTTAGCCGTGAGGGTCCGCTGTCCCGTGAGGGCAGTGGAGATTTCCGTGTGGGATGCAAGGCCTGCAGACCGACCTCCCCCGCTTCCAGGGGCGGTGAGGGTAGGCTGCAAGGCAGACGAGTGTCCCACTCCTTTGCAGCCGCGCTGGAGGGAGGGTCAGCGAGGCCAAGGAGGCTGAAGGCACTTCCCAGGTGGAAGCCGGCAAACGGCTGGAGGAGCTGCGCCGCCGCCGTGGGGAGACGGAGAGTGAGGAGTTCGAGAAACTCAAGCAGAAGCAGCAGGAGGCGGCCTTGGAGCTGGAGGAGCTGAAGAAGAAGAGGGAGGAGCGAAGGAAAGTCCTGGAGGAGGAGGAGCAGCGGAAGAAGCAGGAAGAAGCAGAGCGAAAAGTGAGAGAGGAGGTAAGGCAGGGCGCAGCGCGGTGGTCTCGCGCCTTCACTTACCCAAGCTCATGAGTACGTGTCTCTGTGAACATTCTGACCCTGGAAAATAGTTTCTTCCCTGGTGAACTGCTGCTGCCCTTTTGAACGTGAATTCTTACAAATGCATGAATCTGAGCAAACTCCCGGAAACAGTGAAGTACTGGGTAGCCTGGTGTGCTGCAGTCCTTAGGATCACAAAGAGTCTGAGTCGACTTAGCGACTGAACAACAGCAGCAGCTTGCTGTGTGCTAGGTGTGGTTCTAAAACTTTTATACACATTAATTTATGCAGTTCTCCTAAGATCTCTCTGATATAGGTAGTCTTCTCATCCCCATTTTACAGATCAGGAAACTAAGGCACCGAGAGGTTTTGTAATTTTCCAGAGGTCCCACTTTTTGTTGTCTTAACGCATGAACCTGTAAATGTCCCTCAGTAAAGACTGTGAGAGCAGAGAAGGATGAAAAAGTCTGCAGATCAGTTACAAGAACCAAGAGTCACATGGTAGTTGTTTTTTGATATTTGAAGAGGTTTCATAGAGAAGATTTTCCCAAAAATCGTTTTGGGGGTGTGTTAAGTGGAAGAGTAAGTAACTAGATTTTCACAGGCAGGGACAGTACCTGCTTTGTTCATTGCTGTACACCCAGGACCCAGCACAGCGCCAGGCGTGTAGCAGGAGCCCAGTGATTATGAGCAGATGAATTTGTTCCATCTTAAGCAGAACTGAAAATGACAGATAAAGTTACAAGAAGGCAAATTTTGAAAATTGAAAAAGTGCTTAACCAACTACTGTAGCATTGAAGTAGTTTACAAAGAGCATTTTTTCCTTGTATCCTGAGGTACATTATTTATCCTCATTTTATGGACAAAGAAATGGGAATCAAGTAGTTTGACTGACTTGTGTGAAGTCACTTGACTAATAATAAGTGATAGATTTGCTGCTGCGACCCAGCTTCTCCAACTCCTCCTAGAGCTTTCCACACAAATCTCCAGAGACTGTGATCTCCCATCATTTAGAATATGCAACAAGACTTTAGATGATTTTCTGACATGGATCCTATACAAACATTCCCCAAACTGTGTGGAAAGTTTGGATACATTACTCCAAGGTCTCGTTCAACTCCAGCTCTTCTTAAGCCTGCGACCTTTGGTTAGAAGGTAATTGGAATGATTGTTTTAGAATCAGACCCTCTGCCACTGGCAAGCTGGGACCTTGGGAGAGTCACTAGACTGTGAGACCTCTTTTCCTTATCTGTGAAATATCTACTTTCAGGATTGTGGAGGTGATTAAATCATGATATTCAGGGTGCCTGGTACATAATAGACACTCAGGAAGTCATAGTGTTCATTCCTGTTATTGCTGTTCTTTAGAGGAGCAAAGTATCAATGAAAGCAGAGGAGAAACATGGCCTCTGAGACCTGAATTGGACCTCAGAGATGATTTGGTCTAACCTCCTACCAAGCACAGTGTCTTAGTGGCGGCCGCTATAACAAATTGCCGCAGACTGGGTGGCTGATAAGACATACAGATGTTTGTCTCACAGTTCTGAGGCTATGAAGTCCAAGATCGAAATGCCAGCAAACTCTGTGTCTGGTGCAGCCGTTCACAGATAGCAGTCTTCTCGCTGTGTCCTCACAGGGCAGAAGGCGTGAGAGAGCTCCCTAGAGCCTCTTTTAGGTTCCATTCTCATGGCCCCCAAACCCCCACCTCCTAATGCCATCACTCTGGGGGTTAGGATTTTAACACAGGGATTTGGTGGGGGAGGGTGGGGGCACAAATATTCAGTCCACAATACACAGGATCTTTCTGCAGCATCCTCTGACACATGAACATCCAGTTCCTGCTTGAGAACATCCAGTTTGAAAACTACAAAGACTACATAAATCTGTCAGAAAACTGTTCCTAGAGGATGTGCAGCCTGATGAGAAGACAGAGTGTTCTAGGCCAGGAATGAAGGCACCGAGGGGTTGATGAGAGGGATTGTAAACATCCGTGGTTTCACCACTAGGGGGCAGTATCTACACCATTTCAGATTTGTCAAGCTATCTAGAAATAATCTACTCAGCTAAGGAAGGGACAAGCAAGAAACCATCTCTTGTACAATTTAGTAAATATAGTACTGTGTGCCTTGGCATATGGATGATCTCATTTGTCTTCACATCTCTCCTAGGAAGTAGGTAGAAGTGATAACTTATTTTACGTACACAAAATGAAAGGCCAGTGTTTGATGACTTGACGAGGTGATGACTGTGATGATTGTCCTGCTGAGCATGAGTCTAAGCATTCTACCTGAGCGTTCTCATTTAGTCTGTGTTAAATCCCTAGTCAGTGGATACTATTATTATCCCCATTTTACAAATGAGGAAACTGAGGCAGGGGGTAGATAAGTAACATGGCCAAGGTCACACAGTTTGGAAGGGGCAGTGCCAGAGTGCACATCAGCAGCTGGACTCAAGCCCTCAGGCTTAACCTCTGGTGCCACCCTTGAGGAAGGGCTAGCATCTTTTCTAGAACCCGGATCTTTCTCTTCTAGGACTATGACCATTCCCCTACAGCACTCTTTCCTTTGGGCTTGAAGCTGATATTAACGTCCTTGTTATTTGCTCTTTCTTAGGAAGAGAAGAGGAGGCTAAAGGAAGAGATTGAAAGGCGAAGGGCAGAAGCTGCTGAGAAACGCCAGAAGATGCCGGAAGATGGTTTATCAGAGGACAAGAAGCCCTTCAAATGTTTCACTCCTAAAGGTTCATCTCTCAAGGTATTTTCCCCCAGAAAACCTTCTTGTGTTTACTAAAATATGATAGAAACATGATTTCAGCCCCTGATTTAGTTATTGATTATTCAAAGCTTTTGTTCCATTTATCTTTTTGCTCCATCAGCAATTTAATAGCTTATTTTCATTTTCAAGATAGAGATAGGAGAGAAATCAAGTGGAGTACTTTGTGTCTTTTGATTATTAGATCTTTGATTAAAATGACCTCTGGTGATTACCTCTGGATTTCACTGACCCACACTCTCAGTGTGCCTTATTACTTTGAGCAATTAAAAGCAGAAACATTGAAACTATAAAATAGGCAAATATATTTTAAAGGTTTAAGCTGCTTTTTCATGCTAATTTCATTATTTTTCTTTGTCATTATTAAGAGCAGGACAGCTGGGGATGGCACAGGTCAAATTTCAAAGCTGTTATCAGCAAAGGAGATGAAATGTGACTCGGATAGGCTCCCTTGCCAGGATGAGTTTGGTCTGACTACTCCCTTCAGTGGGCATAGCTCCTAATAAAGGAAGACAGAAGCGCTGCTGAGAGAATGAGCAGGAAGGAGCTGACTCAGGGCGATGATGGGCAGGTTGAGATGGAGGGACAAGAGCATAGACTCAAATATGTATTTTTGCTTATACAGTTAGCATGGTTTGAGTCCCTGGCACAGTGAAGATACTCACTGATGTAGGGAGTATGTGCTTATTGAATAAATACATGGACGAATGAATCTTTAGAGATTGGAACTTTGAGCAGTTTTTATTTTCTGTCATCCTAGCTAGGTTACAAAGCCCTGACAACAGGTAAAGGCAGTATAGAATCATAGCCAGGCTGCAGCTGGTTAATGTGTGTGTGTGTGTGTATGTCTATCAGTGTGTGTACATTTTGATCAAAAGTCAGTTATTTACACTTACACTTATTACCTGTTTCACATGGAAACCAGTATGTTTTATTCCTAGAACATTTCCTTTAGTCTTTAGGATGGTCTGGGTCCCAGTTTACCATGGTTCTGCTGCTGCTGCTGCTGCTGCTAAGTCGCTTCAGTCGTGTCCGACTCTGTGCGACCCCATAGATGGCAGCCCATTAGGCTCCTCTGTCCCCGGGATTCTCCAGGCAAGAATACTGGAGTGGTTTGCCATGGTTCTAACCCCTCCCAAATAAGCTCCTTATACTTCAATCTCATCTCAAGGGCTGCTTCAGGAGGAGTTTTCTTATTTGATATTTATAACAAATCTAATATGTGCAATGAACTATGAAGGAGGGAAGCACAAAGCAAGGTCACTGTCCATAGGGCACTCATATCATTGACCGCCTCAGGAAAACTCAAGAATTACAAGGGTAACCAAGTGCAGACTACCAGCTCAGTGAGGTCTCTGAGTGGAGCAGAAGGAGGAGAGAGAGGCTGTGTGGAGTAAGTGAGCTTCATTTATGGATCTGAAATTTTAATTTCATAAAGTCTTCCTATGTTACAAAATATTCTTTTGAGCTTTTCCAAACCATTTAACAATGTAAAATGTTCTTAGTTTATGGGTGGGTGGAGAACACAGGCAAAACTCTATTTGCATACCCCTGCTGAAGGAGAACGGAGAAGGCAATGGCACCCCACTCCAGTACTCTTGCCTGGAAAATCCCACGGATGGAGGAGCCTGGAAGGCTGCAGTTCATGGGGTCGCTAAAAGTCAGACATGACTGAGCGACTTCACTTTCACTTTTCACTTTCATGCATTGGGGAAGGAAATGGCAACCCACTCCAATGTTCTTGCCTGGAGAATCCCGGGGATGGTGGGGGTGCCTGGTGGGCTGCCGTCTATGGGGTTGCACAGAGTCGAACACGACTGAAGTGACTTAGCAGCAGCAGCAGCAGCTGAAGGAGAAAGAGCAGAAAGATGCAAACCCTGCTCACTTTAGACCATCTCTGCACAGCCACTCGGTCCCCCTCTGTCTGGGTCCATTTCTTCCTGGCTCATCGAAAATCAAAAAAAAGAAGTGTCCTCTCTCTTTCAACCTTCCTTCAATCGCCACCTGACCTAAGCTTTCCTTGAACTGTGTGTGGGAACGTGAGAAAAGTTGTAGTTATCGAGACTTCTAATTTCTACTTTGTTTTTCAAAAGAAACTGCAACCCATCCTCTTTCTTCAAACATCTCTCTACCAAGGTTCCCAACTTAGCTTCTCTAGTGTTTCCATCAACCAGACTCCAGAGTTCCCACAAAGCCATTTATCTACTTATTCTGGTAGAGAAGGACAGGAAAGCCTGGCAAGTTGCAGTCGCAGTCAGACACGACTGAGCAACTGAACAACAGTGTTCTAGTAGAGAGGCGTGTGTGAGCCATCAAAATTGACATATAAAAAAGAAACTTTCAATTTCTGTGTAACAGAAACGTGCTTTCAAGAGTAGGCAATCTAGTGTTTTTCTCCATAGTATGTGCCTTGAAGAACCTGCTATGGCTCTTGTTTTATAATTTCATTTCATGTCCTACAATTGAAATTCCTGCAACTGTTGACACTTTTGGCCCTGCAGCTTTTATAAATGGTCACAAGCTAAGATTGTCGAATGCCAGCGGGAGGAGAAACATTTGATATCTGACCACACGATATTATCCACTGGTGTATTTTGTTGATTTCTCATGACTTATGTTCCTCGTCTGAGAAGCTCAGAACCTGGTTTCTCATAGTTAAATTATGCTGGCAGTGAATGAGCTTTCTTACCTAAGACATACAAAGAATAAGTTTTAAGTAAATTAAATTTATAATTTTGTTTTTATTATTATTATTTTCATATACTCGTGGTGGAAGGAGTGTGGAGTTAAGGACAGCACCAGTTTGCTGAAATGTGTGTGATTTTCCCGTTTTATTAGGACCACACTGCCACCTCTTGGTTTATAGAAGAACCAGTTTCTCTCTTTAAACTCCTTACACAGAACAAGTAATTTACAAATTTAGTAGAAACTGTTACATTACCCAGAGTCACTAAGTGCAGACATTTGCCAGCAAAAATGCAGAAGTAGGTCCTGGCAAAATGTGATGATGAGATCAAGCTGTATTGAATACTGTAGATACAGAAGGAGACGTTAGAGTCTAAGAGCCATAATGTGAATAAATGTGACTGCCAACATTAACAAGATGATCCCCAGGTCAGAACGATGCTAGAGGTGCTACAAAGATGCTAGCGGTTCTCCATTCTTCAGTCCCACTGCTCTGCTTGCTTCTTGGTTCCCCAAATCTTTGTATGTGTGTCTGCTCTACTACAAATGTCCTTTACCCTCCAACGCACACACTCCCCACCCTCACTTTCATGAACTCATTTATAAAGCCGTGTAAACTATAAACTATAAAAATCAGCTCAAATACTAGAACATCTGAAAAGCTTTCTCCAACTCTCCCATTTTTTAATCTTTAATATGGTACCTACTAGGTTAAAGCGTCTGCCTCCAGTGCGGGAGACCCGGGTTCGATCCCTGGGTCGGGAAGATCCCCTGGAGAAGGAAATGGTAAACCACTCCAGTATTCTTGCCTTGAGAATCCCATGGACGGAGAAGCCTGGTAGGCTACTGTCCACAGGGTCGCAGAGAGTCGGACACGACTGAGCGACTTCACCTTCACCTACTGTTTAGGTTTTTAATAATTTCTAAATTTTTATTTTTTTGAAGTACAGTTGATTTGCAATGTTGTGCCAGTCTCTTCTGTATAACACAGTGACTCAGTTTTACACATATATACATTCTTTTTTAATATCTTTTCCACTATGGTTTGTCCCAGGAGACGGGATGTAGTTCCCTGTACTACAGTAGGACTTTGCTGTTTACCTACCACTGAATTTTAAAATTTTCATTTATGTGTTCTGCTAGTCTCCCCTACTGACTCCGTACAGAATTGGAGCCCTATCTTATACACCACTGGTGTTTAATTTTATATAATAGGTTTAGTTCAGTTCAGTTCAGTCGCTCAGTCATGTCTGACTCTTTGCGACCCCATGAACCGCAGCACGCCAGGCCTCCCTGTCCATCACCATCTCCCGGAGTTCACTCAAACTCACGTCCATCAAGTCTGTGATGCCATCCAGCCATCTCATCCTCTGTCGTCCCCTTCTCCTCCTGCCCCCAGTCCCTCCCAGCATCAGGGTCTTTTCCTGGTGATGAGTCAACTCTTTGCATAAGGTGGCCAAAGTACTAGAGTTTCAGCTTTAGCATCATTCCTTCCAAAGAACACCCAGGGCTGATCTTCTTCAGAATGGACTGGTTGGATCTCCTTGCAGTCCAAGGGACTCTCAAGAGTCTTCTCCAACACCACAGTTCAAAAGCATCAATTCTTCGGTGCTCAGCTTTCTTCACAGTCCAACTCTCACATCCACACATGACCACAGGAAAAACCATAGCCTTGACTAGACGGACCTTTGTTGGCAAAGTAATGTCTCTGCTTTTTCATATGCTATCTAGGTTGGTTATAACTTTCCTTCCAAGGAGTAAGCAGTGCTCACATATAATTTATTGGTTTGTTGGTTGTTTGACAGACAGGTTGTCAGGGATAAAGGTCGGATGGATAGATGAGTGAATAATATTACAAGTGCCAGTACATTATGTGGTTCTAATGTATTTTATCTCATTCAGAAAAAATTTAGCTGGGAACTTTTCCTCCAAAAATACACTTCTAAGTTCATGTTAAAATCAGAAAAATAAGGGTTTTAAACCCTTTACACCTCATAAACTCAGGGATACCGATAGCACATTTTTGCATAAAGTTTAATATTAATGAGTTAGATTTTATCTTTGTAAGAAATCATTGGAAAGGATGAAGTGCCCTCACTAACATCTATAAAAGTATTGTTCAACTGATACTAGGAGTGAAGCATGTTTTCCAAAAAGCTTAAGGTTATTTATTAATAATCTCTGAGTCCTAGGCCAACAGTCTAGAAAAAGCCACTGACATTTCGAAGATTGTAGGCGAAGGTCAGCTGCTCCAGTATTCTTGCTGTTGTTGTTCAATTGCTAAGTCGTGTCCAGTTCTTTGTGACCCCGTGGACTGCAGCACGCCAGGCTTCCCTGTCCTTTAGTGTCTCCCGGAGTTTGCTCAAACTCGTGTCCATTGAATTGGTGATACTATCCAACCATCACATCCTCTGTCGCCTCTTCTCCTCCTGCCCTCAATCTTTCCCACCATCAAGGTCTTTTCCAGTGAGTCAGCTCTTTGCATCAAGTAAACGAAGTATTGGAGCTTCAGCTTCAGCAGTCCTTCCAATGAATATTCAGGGTTGATTTCCTTTAGGATTGAGAGGTTTGACCTCCTGGCTGTCCAAAGGACTCTCAAGAGTCTTCTCCAGCACCACAATTTGAAAGCATGAATTCTTTGGTACTCAGCTTTCTCTATTGGCCAATGCTCACATCTCTACATAATTACCAGAAAAACCATCAGTTCAGTTCAGTTCAGTTGCTCAGTCGTGTCTGACTCTTTGCGACCCCTTGAACCACAGCACGCCAGGCCTCCCTGTCCATCACCAACTCCTGGAGTTCACCCAAACTCATGTCCATTGAGTTGGTGATGCCATCCAACCATCTCATCGTCTGTCGTCCCCTTCTCCTCCTGCCCTCAATCTTTCCCAGCATCAGGGTATTTTCAGATGAGTCAGCTCTTCGCATCAGATGGCCAAAGTATTGGAGTTTCAGCTTCAACATCATAGCTTTGACTATATGGACCTTTGTGAGCAAAGTGATGTCTTCACTTTTTAATATACTGTCTAGGTTTGTCATAGCTTTCCTTTTAAGGAGCAAGCATCTTTTTATTTCATGGCTGTAGTTCACCATCCACAGTGATTTTGGAGCCCAAGAAAATAAAATCTGTCACTGTTTCTACATTTTCCCCATCTATTTGCCATGAAGTAATGGGACCAGATGCCATGATCTTAGTTTTTTGAACGTTGAGTTTTAAGCCAGTTTTTTCACTCTCCTCTTTCAACCTCATCAAGAGGCTCTTTAGTTCCTGTTTGCTTTCTGCCATTAGAGTCGTATCATCTGCTTATTTGAGGTTGTTGATATGCACGATTCTACGGTAACTAAAATCCAGTAGATTCCTGAACAGGACAGAAAATGGACCTATGTGCTTTGCACATGCAGTCATATGCAAAGGTGTTACTATTTGCTGATGACAGAGGATGCATGGCAAAGGCTATTTCTAGCCTGGAGTTAGGTATCATAAGGAGTCAACAAATATTTGCTGGCTTATGAAGAACATTTGGATTTGAGTGATGCAGTTTTAGTAAAATACAATGCTTGATTTAGCAGCTTTAGTTGTAGCAAAAATTTCTAGCTTTAAAAACATGTATTAAAAAATACTAAACTATCCATCAGTATACTCATAGCAGTTTCTCTGGGCTTATTTCCTTATTTCCCACTTGGACTACTAAGGTTTTCATGAGAAGCCTCAGCCATTCCTGGTGAGCTGTGCCCCAGTTTCACTCAGCCCCACATCGGTCTTCTACGTTCAGGGCAAATTGTGGAGAAGGCAATGGCACCCCACTCCAGTACTCTTGCCTGGAAAATCCCATGGATGGAGGAGCCTAGTAGGCTGCAGTCCATGGGGTTGCTAGGAGTCGGACACGACTGAGCGACTTCACTTTCACTCTTCACTTTCATGCATTGGAGAAGGAAATGTCAACCCACTCCAGTGTTCTTGCCTGGGGAATCCCAGGGACGGGGGAGCCTGGTGGGCCGCTGTCTATGGGGTCGCACAGAGTCGGACACGACTGAAGTGACTTAGCAGTAGCAGCAGCAATAGCTATCAAAATTAGGAAACCAGGCTAAGCAGTAAGTGAATAGATCACAGTTCCTGGTTATCATTCTTATATATACAAATATCAAATCATTATGCTGTATACCTAAAACTAATGTTATATCATTTATACCTCAATAAAAAATGAAAAAAATTTAAAGTATGTCAGAAAGCAAAAGCAAAAAAAGTTAGTCTTGAAATGTGATTGTTTTGCCATTGATTTTTGTTTTTTCAGAGGCATTTTTATTCCATTCTATCTAGTCTTTGTTTCCAGAACTTCATATTTCTCTGTCTTCTGCCAATCCTACCTTCATCTCCCAGTATCACAAACCTCATTATCAAATACCTAATGTGTCATTTTCCTCCCTAGCAGAGGTGCTGTGCACAGCACCCTCTTACTCTTTGACACTCTTTGGTGCTTTTATTCCCCAGATTCAGGAAAAATAATAGTATGGACTGAGAAACCCTCTTTATAAGCTGAAAATATTAACTGGTTTTGTTTTTTTTCCAATTCCTAGATAGAAGAGCGAGCAGAATTTTTGAATAAGTCTGTGCAGAAAAGGTAAATATGGTTGATTGTTGAATTGAGAATTATCAACCATTCGATGTAATGGGAAAGTTCTCTCATATTTTTATGCATGTCTGTGTGTGTTTATTTACTTAACAGTGGTGTCAAATCAACTCATCAAGCAGCAGTAGTCTCCAAGATTGACAGCAGACTGGAGCAATACACCAGTGCAATTGAGGTGAGAGACGTCCTCGATGTTAGGAAACTGAAGTGAAAGTGTTAGTCACTCTGTCGTGTCTGACTCTATGCGAACCCACAGACTGTAGCCTCAGTGTTATGGTCAAACAGAAATCAACTCTGATTGTATAAACAATCAGAGAAACACTTAGGACAATAATCAAGTCCAGTAGTGTTAGAATGTTAATGATGCTTTATTATTTTGAACTAGTTATAGAGAAAGCAATAATAAAGATAAATTATAGAAAAGTTTTAAATAAATTTTTATTTACTACTTTCCACCTGAGTGTTCTTTAATGAAGGTGTAATTATTTTTAATGAATTTGTTACTTAACTGTATTATTTATATGTTCACAAGTATATCTTCAATATTCTTAATTCCTTATAAAAGGTGTTCCCATATATAGTTTAAACAGGTCCTTTACAACCATGACTAGTCCTTCTTTGTCTATAAGAACTTTTATTATCAAATAAATTAGTAGTATAAATTAATATAAAGATGATAGCCAGCTGGAATTTAATAGTCAATTTCAAATTGATTGTTTTATATTTGAAGGATCATAGTTTTATGCCTCTGTCTAATCCAGCTTTCTTTCCCCACCGCCAGTTGACCTAGGAGTTCTACTCTATTTGGAAATGTATATTTCCAAGTACCAAAGCACTAAGAGGGTAGGGTGCCATTGATCAGGATGCAATACTGATTTTTTTTTCTCCTTTGTGTAGACTTTAGTTTCAGTTGTCTGCTATGATGTAACTGGATCAGTTCAATTTGATTAGATCCTGTCCTTTGTACTGCAGAGTGGAGATGCCTATAAAATAGTTTGTAATGAAGAGAGGGAATAAGAAAGCGTTCTGGGTGGTTTACCAAGTGAATAATCAAGTCCTAACATTCACGAGGAGATTTTCAGAAGATTAAATGGCCACTAAAATATAAGACAAATAAGACAAATTGCAAATAGTTTTTTTCTGTGGTTGAATTGGTCATAACTCTAACAGGGTTAATGAAGCCAAGACTATGGCTTCAGCCTTTACATAGTCCAGCAGTGGGGCCACTCACCCTGGCTGCTCACCTTGGTGACACATGCCACAGGCCCCAAAGCAGGACCAGGAGAGAAACTGCATGATTTAGGGTGTGTGCATCACTACTGCTGGAAAAGTATCTTGGATGCACATCTTTCTTTTTTACACCCATTCATTCCTCCTTCCAGTATATTCTCCATGCAGTGGTCTCTCAGTCTTTCTCGATGTTTTGGCATATCCCTATCTTTGTTTCTTGGCATATACTGTTAGCTCTGCATGAAACGGTGTTTGTGCTTTCCTTCACCAACCTCTTTGAAGTCTTCCATTAGATCTGGGTTTAAATGTCTCGTCCGCAAAGTGGCCTACTTTTGCCCCCCTTAACTAAGTGTGTCGGAGAAGGCAATGGCACCCCACTCCAGTACTTTTGCCTGGAAAATCCCGTGGACGGAGGAGCCTGATGGGCTGCAGTCCATGGGGTTGCTAGAGTCGGACACAACTGAGTGACTTCACATTCACTTTTCACTTTCATGCATTGGAGAAGGAAATGGCAACCCACTCCAGTGTTCTTGCCTGGAGAATCCCAGGGACAGGGGAGTCTGGTGGGCTGCCGTCTCTGGGGTCGCACAGAGTCGGACACAACTGAAGCGACTTAGCAGCAGCAACTAAGTGCGTGCTCAGTTGCACAGTCTTGTCTGACTCTTTCCAACCCTTTGGACTGTAGCCTGCCAGACTCCCCTGTTCATGGGATTTTTCTGGCAAGAATACAGGAGTGTGTTGCTGTGCCCTCCTCCAGGGGATCTGACCAACCCTGGGATCAAACCCATGTTTCCTGCATCTCCTGCAGCGCAGGTGGATTCTTTACCACTTGAGCCACCTGGGAAGCCCCCTAAACTAAGTACCACTGTCCTGTTCTGTGGTCTCTTGGCATGCTTTCAGCTCCACACTCATCTTTCATAGTACTTATTGCAAGGTGAAATAATACTGAATAACTAGTTACCATCTGTCCTACTAATGTCAGTCCAGTGGGGCTTACAGAGCAGACTCTTGAGTGCCACCATGTCCCCAGAGCCTAACACAGTGCCTGGCACACAGCAGGCACTCAAGAAGTGTCTGTTGAAGAAATGAAGTAGCATATCACTATAACAATAAGTGGCGGGGGGAGATGCTAATGAAAAGCATATTTCAATTTGAAAAGATCCTCTGAAGTAGATACAATGGTTTATTCGGAAATAGAGATGTTATCAAAATGTATGGAAATTATGAGTCACTTTTGGTGAAGGTGTTTACCCAATGAATTTGTTGAGTGATAACGTTGAGGCAGACAGGTTTACTATAGTTTTATGAGAACAAACTTATCAGCACCAATCCTAAAAATAATTCACATACTTCAGGGAACAAAAGCTGCAAAACCTACAAAGCCAGCAGCCTCGGACCTTCCTGTTCCTGCCGAAGGTGTCCGCAACATCAAGAGCATGTGGGAGAAAGGCAATGTGTTCTCATCCCCCACTGCTTCGGGCACACCAAACAAGGTGAGCAAGGGTTGCTGTCTTTTCATTCTGGAGGTTGGATCCCCGCCACCCGCCCCCACCCCCCCGCCTTTTTTCCCCCTTTTTTTTTCTTTTAGGAATTACATAGTTAATTACAAAAGCAGTGAAGAAAGTATAATTCTTACTTTTTTTTGCAATGACCACAAAAGCAAGGTCAGAAAGAGTGTGTTCCTGAGGTTCATATACTATGGTATGTGATTGTATACTGAGGTTGTATACTATGCCCTGGCCAGAGGCCTCTAAATACAATGCCCGGAGTTCATCACTAACCTTGGGATTGGCAGGGGAGGGGAAGTGCAGGGGGAAGAAAACCAGATATCATACGCTTTCAATATCAAGTTCAAGGTTCATTTTCCTTAAAATAGTTCGTATAATGATCAGCAATTGATTGGTGCTGTATGAAATAATACTGAATAGTATTTTGAGGTTGCTTTGAATTTCCAGGTAGTTTTTTTTTTTCCCTTTAACATTGGATGCTTGACCTTTACAGGAAACCGCCGGCTTGAAGGTGGGGGTCTCCAGCCGCATCAACGAATGGCTAACCAAAACGCCCGAGGGAAGCAAGTCGCCTGCTCCCAAGCCTTCTGTAAGTAGCTCCAGGTTTTTCTGAATGTCTTTGATAGCTCAGCTTCCAGCAACAGAAGAAAACAGGCTGTTGGGAGTTTTGTCTGGGAAAAACAGGGCCCCTGTTCTTGGCTGCGACTGCTGAGTAACAAACAAGGAGGGGCTAAGATGAGAGAGAGCAGTCCCGAGCAGCTGCACTGTCATTTACCCAGAAGGTAGAACGAAACGGTCATCACCTCTCCTCCCGGATCGCGGAGGCAGTTCAGATTTGCCCTCTTAACTATCTGTGTGTTTAGTTTCTATTCTATGAGTTAAGCTAGGAATTTGAAAATGTCAAATGATCTCGGCCATTTCTGTGTCAAGAGCACCCCTAGACTTAGAATGTTATGCTGGCTATCGAACTCACATTTTCTAATTTGCCTAATTTCTGTAACTTAACACAAAAATACAGTGATTAGGTAGTTGTTGAAATAATTGCTGTAATTTCCTTGTCAACACCTCCAAAGAAAAGCCATTTAAAACAAAACAACAGTAAGACTAGAAACTATAAAACCTGGTTATGAATGTTATTTTTGGAAATTTAAAATCTTCTTATTAAGCATGGCTTTCTTACTAAAAATATTCTCTTAACCTTTTCATTGAATGTATATGGTAGTTGCCTTGCATTTATCATTATAATCAAAAGACTTATGAAGCTCCCTACTGTACACTGGTGAGCTTTCTCTGTTCAGTTGGCTTTTATAGCTTTGTTGGTGCCCAAGGTAGCAAAAGACTCTGCTGTCACAACTACCCCATTCCAGAGGCAGAAGAAAAGCTTCCCAAACTCTAGGTCTCTGCACCATTGAGCATTTAATTGCACCCATTGGCTCCATGTTTAATCTCCAAAGTCACTAGAGTTTATCACCTTTCCAACTGAAAAAAGAAAAAATGGAAATATTTCCATACTCTTCTTGGGTACAATTCCTTATAATCAATTAATATTCAGCCTGAGATTCTTTACCTAAAGGCCTCACAGAGATATAAAACTAATGTGAACCTAGTTTACAACTGGAAAGTTAATATATTGAAAAGAAATCTTTTTCCTGCTCCCAATAGATATAGATTCTTTGTGACTGTGGACTGTAGCCCCTGAGACTACTCTGTCCATGGGATTTTTCCGGCAAGAATACTGGAGTAGGTTGCCATTTCCTCCTCCAGAGGATATTCCTGACTCAGGGATCGAACCCACATCTCCTGTGTCTTCTGCATTGCTGGCAGATTTCCTTGCCCTCTGGGCCATCAGGGAAGTCCTCAGATATACGAAAGGAAGCCTATAAAAGGAGATAGTAGGGCTTTCTGGGTGGCCCTAGTGGTGAAGAACCCGCCTACCAATGTAGGAGACTTAAGAGACACAGGTTCAATCCCTGGCTCGGGAAGATTCCCTGAAGGAGGCATGGCAACCCACTCCAGTATTCTTGCCTGGAAATCCCATGGGCAGGAATCTGGCAGGCTACAGTCCACGGGGTCAAAAAGAGTCAGACATGACTGAAGTGACTTAGCACACACAAGGCAAGGGATGATACCCTCAAGGTAAGTGATCTTTAGTGCCTCAAGTTTCCCTAGCACCCAAGGTGATATAAAGAATGGAAATTATTTTTTAATGGCAGGTAATATAAAGTTTTATGGTTCGAGACCAGTGTTTATCAACCTCATTGAATTATCCCTTTGAAAACCTAATGAAATCTAAGGACCCTCTCCCCTAAAACATTGCATATAATACAAGTTCAGCAAGTTTGTGGACCCATTTAAGACTTCTCAGGATAGCAAGATAAGAAGAAAGAGGTGTATGTTTTTCTTCTTTCTTCTTGGGTGAATATGGCACGTTGCTAAAGGAGGTGGTCAGTTTTTTACATGTATTTGCAACCTTGTTTCATTTCAGTCCCAGATTATACTCATATATTTGGTCAAGGACCTGACCCATACTCTTTTATCAACACTTTAACTGATAAGCCTATCATCTATTTCATCCTAATGGGAGTGTTAAAAAGATTCAATTCAGTTAGTATTACAATAGGTATAGCTGAGTCAAGGTTTCCACAAAAATCCCCATTTTCTGGGAATTATTGATGACCTCCTAAAAATGGCAGGACAAACAGGCATTACAGGGAAATTACAAAATCATTGCCTGCTTTATCTAATATTTAATAAGTAATTTGCTAGACTGTCTACTAGGGCAGGGTCCCCAACCCCCAGACTACAGACCAGTAGTGGTCTGTGGCCTGTTAGGAACTGAGTCACACACAGCAGGAGGTGAGTGGCAGGAGAGCAAGTGAAGGTTCATCTTTATTTACAGCTGTTTTCCGTCACTTGCATTACCGCCTGATTCTGCATTTTGCTGAATTGTATAATTATTTCATTATATTTCACAGTGTAATATAATAATAGAAATAAAGTACACAATAAATGTAACACATTTGAATCATCTTGAAACCATTCTCCCCTACCCCTGGTCCATGGAAAAATTGTCTTCCTTGAAACGGGTCCGTCATGCCAAAAAGGTTGGCAACTACTATAATACTGTGTAGAGAAGAAAAGGAAAGAAGAATGTGGCAATTAGTATACATCAGAATGATCTCTTTTTCCCCATGTCCCATTGGATTTTGTAGACTAGTGTGGCTTCCTTGATAAAGGCCAGGTCGAAAGATAATGATACATAATTGATGTTATAGATAAAAGGCCAGCTTGAGTATTCTTAATAAGCAACTTTGAGCTTTGTGCACATTCCAAGTGTAGTAGACCAGCAACATGTCATTCAGGAAGAGAAATAACTTGGAGTTCAACAAGGCAGGATTGTGAACCACAGACAATAAGGATTCAACAGAAAGGAAATGAAAATGTCCAAACTACTGGGAAGAGCCGGAAGGGTCCTGTAGATATGAGTACATGAAACTTATCAGACAAAAGGTTAAATCCAGGAAGGCGGCTTAGAAAGTCAGGTCAAGAAAGGCTGTTTAGGTCTTATCCAGGGTTTTTCACTCTGGTGGCCTGCAGCTAAGATCTGTGTAGACCAGGCCATCATGCTTTATTTTCCCTTTTAAAATTATAATTCAAACACATTTTTGAGGTGTGGAGGTATGCACTCTTTAATTTGTCGATTCCCTCTTTTTCAAAATTTAAAATTTTCTTCCACCAGCCACTTTCGGCTTTTGTGTTTCTAACCTGTCTCTTCATGAAAGGCATGTGAGTTTGACAGCCTGGGGATTCTGGTCAGGCCGACGCTGAGCTCAGGATGTTAGAAGATTACCTAAGGACAACAGTAGAGAGGAGGCTCCCAAAGCCACCCTTCTAATTGGGGGCCATAAGTGATTTATTCTTAGCCCTTGGTTTCTATTCCTTGGCATATGTGTGTGGAGGGGAAAGCCAGGGTTGTGTTTCCAGATGTGTGGCACGTGGCCATTAAGGAAAAATCAGAGAGAAGTTTTCTCACCAAAATAGTGCTCACCCAGTGAAACCTCAAGAAGTAAAAGAGATTCGTGTTCAGTTCTAAACTTCACCTAAGATAAAAACCATCCTCTGCTGCTAGCTATGAATTAATTTTCATGTAATTAAAAGTGCTCAGAAGCTTGTCAAATCAATATTACTTGGGGTTTCTAAAAATCAGTAACTTATTTAAACACTGATCTATACCTGATTCTTTGCTGGGACATCTATTGCTATTTGTGGGTAGAATTTACAGGACTTCAGTGTCACTGTGTAAAATTCTGAATATGTCTGTTGTACCTGGTTTGTCTGTTCTTTGTGTCTAAACTACATGTTATATACAGCAATTAAAATGCTAATTTATCTTTCTTTTTGTTTAAAAAAAACACCAACTTTGTCCTTCTCAGCTGAATTCTCTTCTTCATTCTTTGATCTCTGGTTGACTGGAAGTCTGCTTTCCTGCCTTCATTTTTCCCTGTTCTTCTGGAGTGGGTCTTTCTCTAAAATGTAGTAGGCCAGTCAGGTAATTTCATTTATATTTCCCATTTGATTTAAAATGCCAGTTTGCTACTTGGATGTTAATATTTTCTTTAAATGGACTCTCTAAACTCTTTAAGTGACCTCAAAAGATTCATAGGCAGGATTTAAGAGAGATACAATTCATTTTCCTCAGTAGAAGAGTATTCACATTAAAAAAAAAAGTATTTGTCTTATATAAATCAAATAAATAAAGTAGTAATAGCCACTTTCCAGAGCTACCATTAGCATGTTCCTGATTATAGTCTCCAAATTTTTTAAACAGTCTTCCAGACAATTTGGCAGCTTCTGCCTACATGGAAATATACAGTGGAACTTTTCAAAAACAACCTGATTTGTTGCTTACTGGTTCCAAGTTAAATAGGTGTAACTCTCTAACAGAATATCAGGAATCCACATCACAGTGAAAATCCAGAAATTTATTAATAATAAGATTAAGGTAAATCTGAACTGCTTCACATGATACTATTAACCAGTGCATCTTCAACGTTACAATCTCAATAGTTATCTATGAAAAAACATATGTCCGCTTAGACTGGTGTCCATGGATAAATGCAATTGCTGTTAGCTTTGCCTTCTAATGAGAAAAGGGTTTGCCAAAATAAACATTACTATTTCAGTAAAACACATTTATTTTCCAGAAACTGCCTTTGCCAAGGACTAATATAAGCAAATGTTAGAAGAAAAGTAAATGGAAACAGAAATTTGGATCCTTGTCTAAGCCAGATTCATTATGAGGTAGTAAATAAAAAATCCAAGATATATAGCTGTTATCGTATTTTAGTGTTTTCTTCCCAAGATTTTCACGGGTTCTTGCATATGTCATCAACCTGTCAGTTTCTCTTATGGGTACAGTTTGTAGTAAATGTTTACTTTCATGGGGCCGGCTTCTCCTGATACACTTCTGAATTACCACTTGCTTCTCAGAAAACATAAAATTATTTTAGTCTGAGAAAAGTGTAATTACAAAAGTGTCCTAGATTGGGCTGCCCTAAAATAGTGGTTCCTGTGCAAGTAGGGTACTTGGGACGTGAAGAAAACACTATAGGAAGTGAGGCGGGAAAAGAAAACAGCCAATTAAGAATGTTTATTAAGCAACTCACTACGTGAGCTTTTAAACGTAACCCCACTGGGAAAAACCTAGAAGCCATCACAAAACACATGCTTCTAGTTACCCTACCTGAGGCGTGAGCGAGTCTAAGAAATAGTCTCGCACCAAATCTCATGGATGAGTGATTGAAGACTGCTCTTAGGGATGACTCTGAACATCCAGGTTGCCCCCTGGGTGGGCAAAGTGGGCACCTGTAGCCTGAGGAAGTCCTCAGGCGAAGAGATGCAGGGTTGGCCATTGGAAGTCCAGCTGATATGCATTAGTCTTAAGGGCTGGGGGCCGTGAGGCCAAAAAGAAAGCTAATTGGCAAGGGATGAAGTGTTTATCCAATCCCCTGAAAATTATTTATTTATTTTAGGTATTTTTTAATTTTTAAACTTTTTATTTTATGTTGGAGTATGCCAAAAAATTGGGCTTCCCTGATAGCTCAGTAGATAAAGAATCCACCTGCAATACAGGAGACCCTGGTTCGGTTCCTGGGTCAGGAAGATCCCCTGGAGAAGTGATTGGCTACCCACTCCAGTATTGTTGACTTCTCTTGTGGCTCAGCTGGTAAAGAATCCACCTGCACTGCGGGAGACCTGGGTTCGATCTCTGGGTTGGGAAGATCCCCTGGAGAAGGGAAAGGCTGCTGCTGCTAAGTCGCTTCAGTCGTGTCCGACTCTGTGTGACCCCGTAGACGGAAGCCCGCCAGGCTCCCCCGTCCCTGGGATTCCCACTCCAGTATTCTGGCCTAGAGAATTCCATGGACTCCATGGGGTTGCAAAGAGTTGGACACGACTGAGCAACTTTCACTTTCATACCAAAAATTATTTAAAACCTATGTGCTATTCACTTCTAAGGACATAGAAAGTTAAAAATAGGCTATCTCATTTTAAATATGCTTATATTCCAATTTTACAGGTCAATAAACAGTAAGTCCTCAGTGAATAACGGGACCTCAGTGCTGGATAGTTTGAGCCCATTCTCGTGTCACAACATAGGTCAGGGTCTATATAAAATCAAACAATGGTTAGCAATCCTTTTGATTCAAACCATTTCACATCACTCGGATAAAGTGTGTTACACAAATAAACAACATGTGATTTATTTAGACCTGGCCAGAACATACAAAGAGCCACATATTAATTTTTCTGCTTTCTGTTCATTAGGATTTGAGGCCAGGAGATGTATCTGGCAAGAGGAACCTCTGGGAAAAGCAATCTGTGGACAAGGTCACTTCCCCCACTAAGGTAATCTACTGGGAGATTTGTTTTTCATGGGTTCATTTCCTACTGTATCCTGCAGTGTGAGGTCCCAGGGTCAAATGAGAAATAGCACTGATCCACAGTCTTGCCTGAGTAACCATCAGTTTCTAAAGACCTGTATATGGTACAGTGAAGGGCAGTGTCATGGAGCCTTCAGCGTGGTAGGTTTGTCAGTTACACAAGGTAAATAGTCCAGATCCGTGAGATGGTTCCCAGACTTTCCAGAAACATCGTAGTAAAAGGGGTGTTGATCTATACCATGAAACTCTTTCTAAGATATTCTAAGTCCAGGTTTGAAGATCAGAATTTTCAGATTGCCCAGGGAAGAAACTTCTCTCTCCCTACAGGGTAGTTTGAAAGCTGCTTTCTGGAGCCATTCTAAGGGGTCGCATTGCCAGCAGCCTAGGACTCAAGGCTGATATGACAAAAAATTAAAATAACATTCAAAAGTTAGCAAAATTTGCTACTCTATGAAAACTAGTGGCTAAGGATGTTTGGATTTGTCTTTTTTTTCTTCTTCTGCTTATTCTTCATAAAGGGGACTCTGGACAATACCTAAATGATGCATAAACTAAAAACAGGACCCCTTGTTGTAGCATTTTATTTCAAGTAATAATTCCAGTCTTCTCTTTTGGTAGAGAGAAAATTGAAAAAAGAAAAATCAGGGAGTAACAGTTAGTAAAATTAGGCTAGTCTGCTTATGGCCAGGGTAGAACTCCATACACAGAAGCACTTTTTAAGCAACTTAGGACTGAAGAACATCTCAAAAGCATCTGAAGAATCACTGCAATTCACAAAAGGGAAAGAATTGCTTCCTCTTTCCTACTTCTGTGTGCTAAAGTCTGGGCTGTTAAGTCTGAGTGTGTTATTCCATCTTCTCTATTAGTTCTCAGTTGTTACATTCTTGTAATAAAATCCACTGGGCCAGCCTCTCTACTTAAATGACTTTTAAATAAGCTTTCTAAATAATCGCTAATATATTAAAAGTATCAGTAATAATTATCACCATTACAAATCGCTAACATGTAATGAACATACACTATATACAAGAAACTGTTCTACCTTCTCAACCTACCTTATCTTATTTGACCCTCCAGTCACCATTATTTATTTTATTTTTCAGTCACCATTATTATTATTAGCCCCATTTAGATCTGAGGAAAATGAGGCACAGAGAGTTAAGTAACTTTCTCAAAGTCACACAGCAAACAAGGAGCAAAGCCTGGATTAAACTCAGGCAGTCAGATCTGAGCCTGCATTCTTAACTATTATACATGATGGGGTTTTTATGAGAATTGCATACTCAATAGAAAATATAACATTCTGAGTTTCTTACACAGTTTTCTCCTGGTGGAAGGGAAAGGAGTCATTTTTCAGTTGTTCTTTAAAAAAAAAAAAAAGAAGAAGTTTTGTTGGCCTAAGCCATTATGACCCTTCTAGGAAAGATCTTTCATAAATGACAGTCCAAATGTTTATATAGTCTCCTGAGTAGGAGATAGCTGTCCATAGGCCATCATCACAAGTTTAATAGATCCCCTCTGGACAGCATTCCTCTGAGGCAGTGTTCTAGAAAGTAAAGATACGGTCTGGGATGGTCAGACTCAGACAGCACCACTCACATACAATACAACACAAATGGTACTCCCTGAAATTGTGCAACATTGTGATAAAGGGTAAGACTTCACACATACCAGCCCCTCCTCTTTGATCTATACCATGAACCTCTTTCTACAGTAATAATAATAACATAACCAGCAGTCCCAGAGCTGAGTTTATGAGGTAGCAAAGTAGACAGCTCCTTTGGGCCAAAATGTCAAACTCACTAGTATCATGTCATGCAGTAATTCCTTTGAAATGAAACTATCTATTTGAAATTGCGGATTCACAACAACTCAACATTCATGAATACTTCAGCAAAGACTTTTATCAGCTAGCAGAAGAAAAGAAATGGTGTACAATGAGACCATGGATCAGACATGTTTCTAGGGTAGGGGTGTATGAATAGGAAGTAGGAAATGAAAAAACCGGAGAGAACTGAAGATAAGCCTAGTCCGCTTTACCATCATGCCTTGATGTGGCCTAGACTAAGCCATTCAGTCATGCATGCCTATCTTGGGATGCATATCATAGAGTCCTGGCCCTTATAGTAGTTAAAAAAAAAACAACAACAAACCTCTTTGACCCTGAATGCCATGAGCAAGGCTCCAGATCAAGATATGAAAAAGGGAATATAAAGAAGAAAAAAAGAGGAAAGTGAAAAAAACAACAGAGGAAAGGATAGACTGAAAGAACAGGAGCATATTTAAATGAAATGCCAACAATAGTCCTCCCTTTCATAAACATTTATTCCTGCCATATTATGATTCTTTTTTTTTATTCTGACACAAAATGTCTAGCTGAAACACCATGGCCTGCCTATTTAAAGCTTTCTTCTCTTAGCAGGTTTGAGACAGTTCAAGAAAGAACCCAAAGTAGCCGCTCAAGATGCTGGACCAGCTCAGTTGAAGAGGGCTAATTTGCTCTGTTTTATATTTATGTTGATTTACTAAATTGGGTTCATTTCCTTTTGTTTTGTTTTTCATTATCCCAGTAAACCCATGTATATTATCACTATATTTAATAATCACAGTCTAGAAATGTTCATGGTAAAAGTACTGCCTTTGCACAGGAGCCTGTTTCTAAAGAAACCCATGCTGTGAAATAGAGACTTTTCTACTGATCATCCTAACTCTGTGTCTGAACAGTGATACCAGCCACATTGAAAGTCAACAAAAGGAGATCCGAGTTGGAAATTGCCTGAGGAATGTGCAGTATCCAGAAAAATGAAACCTAGTGGTTTAAAAACAAAACAGAAGTCATGTCATTTCTGCACTTTAGAATAAAGCATGGAAGAAATTATCTTATAGGCAATTGTAACACTTTGTGAAAGTAACCCACTTCAGATTTGAGATACTGCAATGTTTCTCTTCAAAATAGAAAGATGTACGGTTAAGGTATTACTTTTTTCATGTTGATGAATATCTAAATTGGGTTATGATGTTAGCTGACAGTGGTACTGATTTCTTTAGGTTGGTTGCTTTGTGGATTTCTTTGGTAGTGATAGTAAACCACATTTTAGATGACCCTGATCATGTATGTATGTGCATACATGTACACAAACACACTAATGGTAGAAAGCTTTTTTATGTGCTAGGCTATTATATTTAGCAGTATGTCCCTGTAACTAGCCAATATCACTGCTTTTTAAAAACTAAAAATCACAATATTATATTAATATTTCATATTTGCCAATAGCAACATGGCAGAATAGGTATCGATATGTTTCCAATGCTGGATAACCTATAAGAAAGAGAGATTCAAAGTGTCAAAATGCATTGACATTTTCTATAAAACATAGTACTTAGTTTATAATTAAGAGCAATCTTGAAGTCCAGTGTGAATTGTACCAAATCTACCAAACTTAAAGCTTGCTCAGAACTTCACTCTTAAGAATCAAGTTCACAATAGATTGGCTTAAATGCTATCTGAGTTCTCTTCCTTCTCTGAAAATTAAAGACAAGAATCTTAGTGACAAAATTGTACAGCTTAGAATTCCATAAATAAGTGTACTAAGACCAACTTTGACTAATCTCTGGAAGCAGAAAAGTAAGCAAAAGCCACTATTTAGGAGTCATGACCTACTTACATCTTTAACATCTTTTTAGTTAAACTTTTCTACCTTTATTAGTCATTGGTACTTGCCATAAGTTGATAATGTGCTGAGCTTTCAAAAAATATATATGTAATTTTCATTAGTTTTACCTTTTTCCCCAAGAGTCTGTCAACTCATCATTTGTACACACACAATCCGGATATCAGATCTTCTTTTAGCTCATATGCATTCATCTATTCTTCACAATAAATAAGAGTACTCCAGTGTCTTGGCAATATGTTCTAGCATAGAGCTATACGTATAGTGTAGTTCTATAAACCTATACCTCATGACTTACCAAAGTTATCTTAGTATCAATTCCTACCATAATGAGGGAGCCTCCCAAATGACCCTTTTCTAATCCACAATGTTCCCTGGGGGAGCTTGCCAGGGTAGGGCTGGCATGAGGAGTGACTAGCGCCTTCCAGAGGCTCTTTTCCTCGAAAATCAATATAGAGTTGTTGACTCCTCTAGCTTTTAGCACACCTAGGCCAAAGAAAGTAAAGCCAGCAATATTGCACAAGTCACCCACCCATGACAGAGTAGACATGAGTCTATGATAAGATGAACTAGAATTCACATGCAGTGCCTGAGTTAGCACTGACTCCCACGACTGGAGTGAAATGGATCAAAGTTTGAATTATGGCCTATATCGAGATAAAGTTTCTTTGTTGTACTTTTGAATAAGAGCTTCTCCTGATCACTGTTATATATTTTTTTCTAGAAAGTCTAAAATTAAGAAGAGAATATATCGATTGATCCTGACTTTTATTCCAGTATTTGGATGGAATAACTTTTAGGGTAGATTTTTGTTTGGTTTGAATTTAATTTTTTGAAAAAGAAACTCCTCGTTTACTTGTTTCATTACAATTCTCTTTGTTATCTTTTTAAGAGATAAACCTGCAAGGTGACTAGCATGTTCTGTGAATCTGCCATTCCTGAAAATTTTATAAACACAATATTTTTCACTGATAATTGATCGCTGCAATAAATATATATTGTGAAAATGCATCCACAATAAATGGAATTCCTCCAAATGTCTTTGCCTCACTTGTTTTATGTACTATATTAATTAAAAGAGTTCTGTCTGATGTAATAAAGATGATGGCATAGCAAAATGTGTATTTCAGATTGAGTCTTGGATTCATTTTTTAAGTAAGAAAGCTATTTCATATTATTAGATACTTCTTATTACAAGCAGTTTTTCAACAGAACATTAAGAATCGCTCTGACTGGGACAACTGATCAAACATATATGGAAAGTTTGAAAAGAGGGATTAAAAACTTTTTCTTAAAAAAAAATTATCAAATATTCCTTTCTCCTCCTCTCATTCCCCATGTTGTCACAAGTCATTGCTCTTGCTCCTGCGGTGGCAGTATTGTTTTCTAAAAGGCAGTGTCTTTTATAGTAGAAATACCCATTTAATATATACTGCTATACTGCTAAGTCACTTCAGTCGTGTCCGACTCTGTGCGACCCCACAGACGGCAGCCCATCAGGCTCCCCCGTCCCTGGGATTCTCCAGGCAAGAACACTGGAGTGGGTTGCCATTTCCTTCTCCAATGCATGAAAGTGAAAAGTGAAAGTCAAGTCGCTCAGTCAGGTCCGACCCTCAGCGACCCCATGGACTGCAGCCCACCAGGCTCCTCCGTCCATAGGATTTTCCAGGCAAGAGTACTGGAATTGGGTGCCATTGCCTTCTCCAGGGGGCTTCCCTGGCGGCTCAGAGGTTAAAGCATCTACCTCCAATGAGGAAGACCCGGGATCGATCCCTGGGTTGGGAAGATCCCCTGGAGAAGGAAATGGTAACCCACTCCAGTATTCTTGCCTGGAGAATCCCATGGACGGAGAAGCCTGGTAGGCTACAGTCCACGGAGTCGAAAAGAGTCGGACACGACTGAGCGACTTCACTTTCACTTTCAATATATACTATTTGTCTATAAAATACTATTTGCAAGACACTAGTGATTATATTTAAATCCAAAGGTATTTTTTCATAGCAGTTTTATATATTTAAGTAGCACTACTTGAAATCTGAGGCTCGTCTTACAAAGGTTTTATTTATTTACTTGTATTATTTTGACTGTGCTGGGTCTTCATTGCTGTGTGCGAACTTTCTGCAGTTGTGGCATTCAGGCCTCTCATTGCAGAGCAGGGACTCTAGCACACGAGGGCTCAGTTCCCATCATGGTATATGGGATCTTAGTTTCCCCCACCAGGGATTGAACCTGTGTCCCCAGCATTGGAAGGTGGGTTCTTAACCACTGCACTACCAGGGAAGTCCCCTCATAAAGGTTTTAAATTGTGAGTCCAGAGGCTCTGAACAGCCCCCTCAGCCCTGTTCATAAGACTGATAAAGAGTTAGCAAACTACTGTACCTTAAAAACATTAGTACTTTTGACATTTCCATCCTCATAAGGACTCTAAGTTTAGACAATAAGATACTTATCATCAAAGTCTATCACAAAATTAAGCAATGAAAAGCATACAGCCTGTAGTACTAGTACCAAACTGATAGGATTAGGGATGGGTCAAAGTTAGTCCTACAATGTGCATATTCAGGGTTTGAGCTCAAAGATGTTACGGTCTTGTGTGTGATGTAGAAACAGGTCTGTATTAGGGAGTTTTTTCTACTCTTGCTTGCATGTGTGTTCCAAGTAGAAAGATGGATAAGATCTCATGACCCTAAACACATCTTCTTCCACAGAATAAGGAGATGGCCTAATAAGGTCTTGATTTGAGTGCTGTGTCTATTTGTGTTTAAGCTTATTAATCATGTTGTCCAAACATTCTATATCCTTACTAATGTTTTGTTCCTTTCTTCTAGCTATGACTGAAAAAGGAATGTGAAAATCTCCCTCTATTATTATGGAGTTGTCTATTTCTACTTGTGAATATATTAATTTTGCTTTCATATTTTAAGCTCATGGTTTTGGTGCATACAGAAATCTGGAATCATTTTCCAAGTGAATTGAATTATTTTAGTATTACAAAGTGCGTGTGCCTACTAAGTTGCTTCAGTCTTGTCCAACTCTTTGTGACCCAATAGATTGTAGCCCACCAGGCTCTTCTGTCCATGGAATTCTCCAGGGAAGAATACTGGCATGGGTTGCCATGTCCTCCTCCACAGGAAACTTCCTGACCCAGGATTGATTGAACAGTGTCTCTTAAGTATCCTGCATTGGCAGGCAGGCTCTTTACTGGTAGCACCACAATTATGAAGTGATGCTCTAATTATAGAAAAGATTTTTGCCTTAAAGTTTATTTTTTCTATTCTTAACGTTGCTTCCATGGCTTTCTTTTGGTTAGCACTCGCAGGTGGCTCAGTGGTAAAGAATCTGCCTGCCAGGGCAAGAAACACAGGAGGTGCAGTTCAATCCCTGGGTTGGGAAGATCCCCTGGAGTACGAAATGGCAACCTTCTCCAATTTTCTTGCCTGGAGAATCCCATGAACAGAGGAGCCTGGTGGGCGATAGTCTATGGGGTCCCAAAGAGTCAGACTGAGCAACTGAGACTTGGCAACTGCTAACTTTACTTCTACCCTTTTACTTTTTTCTTTTTAACTTCACTGCCTCAACGATAAGTTGTAGTTTTTGGTCTCTTATTTTTCAATTTTTTTTTTTTTATTGGAGTAGCTTTACCATGTTGTGTTAGTTTCTGCTATGAAGCAAAGTGAATCAGCCACATGTGTACATACATTCCCTCTTCCTTGGATTTCCTTCCCATTTAGGTTACGACAGAGCATTACAGTCGGTTCTCGACTCTTTTATTTTCAACCTTTGTGTGTGTGTGGTGTGTGTGTATTTGATGTATAACTTTCTCTACCCCTTTACTATCAACATTTGTATATCTTTAGTTTTAGATATACGTTCACTTAGCCTGGTATCCATGGATAAATGCAATTGCTATTAGCTTTGGCTTCCTAATGAGAAAAGAGTTTGCCAAAATAAGCATTATTATTTCAGTAAAACACATTTATTTTCTACAAAATACCTTTGCCAAGTACTAATAGAAGCAAGTGCTGGAAGAAAAGTAAATGGAAACAGAAATTTGGATCCTTATCCAAGCCAAATTCATTACGAGGTAGTAAATAAAGAATCAACATTCTAACCTCTGTTCCCCGTAATTCCTCACAAGAGATTGCTATTTCCTAGGAGCATGCCTTGAAGACAGCCCCTTGTCAAGGGGCAAGTTGGGGCCACCGTGCTCCTCTTGAAGCACACAGACAAAGAACAATAACAGCACTGAAGGCCACCACGGCAGACTCTGCAACTTGGCCCAGCCATGAGATATCTGCCCTTCCCCCAGCCCTGAATCATCCTCACACGACAAGGAACTAGCACTTGGAAGAAAGAGGGGATGAATGTAAATAGTAGAACATCACTTTCCTCTCACTTTCTAAGTCACCAGAGCTAGGGACAGATTTGGGAGGTAATGAAGAGGACACTGAATCGAGTTTGAAATTGAACATGTACTGCATATCAAATATCAGATAACCCCAGGTGCTTCTGGGATCCATACGGATTCCTCAGCCAAATGATGACAAGACCTCTACAGCCACATAACCACTGACTTCTGTGATGTCATAAATAACTGATTACCCTAGTCATCTCATCTTCTCATTTAAGTCTCTGCTCAAAATGATATGACCACACAGAATAAATCACATTCCTAACACAATTTACATTTGGCCATATGTTGCTAAAGTGACCTTAACTCCTGATTGCCATGCCAATAACTGTAACTTTTGGGTTTTTCTTTTCTTTTCTTACTATTGCCTTTTATACTGCAGGCTTAGAGGAGATGAATCCATCCAAAAACTGGAGGAGGAAAAGTTACTGCACAGGTAAAGCGGACTTCCTAGGAAGCAGAAGCTGCTCCATGTGGAGTGTATCCCTTAACCTCTGATAAGATCGTAGACAAGGGGAACAAAAACTCATTATGCCATAATAGACCTTTGGGATGACGTTTACTCCTTCCACTTTAATTTGAAGGCAAAGAATTTCATTTTCACTATATTCTACTGTCAAATAGGAGAGTAAGTTTTTCTTAAAAAAAAAAAAAAAGCTAAAAAGCAACAGGTGCTTAAGGACATCATTTTAAATTCATCTGGGGAAGAAAGAGGTCCTAATGAAACCTCTTTCCTTAAAATGTAATGACTCCAGCTAAACCAGCAGTCCCCTACCTTTTTGTCACCAGGAACTAGTTTTGTGAAAGACAATTCTTCCACAGACCAGGGGTAAGGGGTGGTTTGGGGATGATTCAGGCACATTTATTGTGCACTTTTGGCTCAGATGGTAAAGAATCTTCCTCTAATGTGGGAGACATGGGTTCAATCCCTAGCTTGGAAAGATCCCCTGGAGAAGGGCACGGCTACCCACTCCAGTATTTTTGCCTGGAAAATTCCATAGACAGAGGAGCCTGGTGGGCTACAGTCCATGGGGTCGCTAAGAGTCAGACACAACTGAGCGACTTTCACTTGACTTTATTTCTGTTATTATAATATGAGCTCCACCTTAGATCATCAGGCATTAGATTCCATAGGTGGGGGACCCCTGGGCTAAACAGTTCTGCCTAGTATAATTCATAACATGGTCTTCTCTCAGAACCATTGTACTTGCTGATTCTCCTGCCTGCTAAGGTCTCCCCCTAGACATCCACGTGGCTCATCCCTTTCCTTGCTTCAGGTCTCTGCTCAAAAGTCTGTTCAGAGAGACTTTCCTGGACTGTTCATCAGGAGAGCCACATCTACTGAGGTCCACCCACCAGAGTACTCCCTATGCGCTTTAATTTTCCATTTTATTTCTCTCCACGCCGATTATTATCAGCTGGGTGCTTTTTTTTTTTTTTTAACACCACCCTTATGGCAGAAAGTGAAGAAGAACTAAAAAGCCTCCTGATGAAAGTGAAAGAGGAGAGTGAAAAAGTTGGCTTAAAACTCAGCATTCATAAAACTAAGATCGTAGCATCCGGTCATATCACTTCATGGCAAATAGGTGGGGAAATAGTGGAAACAGTGGCAGACTTTATTTTGGGGAGCTCCAAAATCACTGCAGATGGTGACTGCAGCCATGAAATTAAAAGATGCTTGCTCCCTGGAAGCAAAGTTATGATCAACCTGCTGCTGCTAAGTCGCTTCAGTTGTGTCCGACTGTGCGACCCCATAGACGGCAGCCCACCAGGCTCCCCCATCCCTGGGATTCTCCAGACAAGAACACTGGAGTGGGTTGCCATTTCCTTCTCCAATGCATGAAAGTGAAAAGTGAAAGTGAAGTCGCTCAGTTGTGCCCGACTCTTAGCGACCCCATGGACTGCAGCCCACCAGGCTCCTGCATCCATGGGATTTTCCAGGCAAGAGTACTGGAGTGGGGTGCCATTGCCTTCTCCATGATCAACCTAGGCAGCTTATTAAAAAGCAGAGACATTACTTTGCCAACAAAGGTCCATCTAGTCAAGGCTATGATTTTTCCAGTAGTCATGTATGGATGTGAGAGTTGGATTATAAAGAAAGCTGAGTGCTGAAGAACTGACGCTTTTGAACTGTGGTGGTGAAGACTCTTGAGAGTTCCTTGGCCTGCAAGGAGATCCAACCAGTCCATCCTAAAGGAATCAGTCCTGGGGGTTCATTGGAAGGACTGATGCTGAAGCTGAAGTTCTAATATTTTGGCCACCTGATGTGAAGTGCCGACTTGTTGGAAAAGACCCTGATGCTAGGAAAGATTGAAGGCGGGAGCAGAAGGGGACGACAGAGGCTGAGATGGTTGGATGGCATCACTGACTCAATGGACATGAGTTTGAGTAACTCCGAGAGTTGGTGATGGACAGGGAGGCCTGGTGTGCTGCAGTCCACAGGGTCGAAAAGAGTCGGACATGACTGAGCGACTGAACTGATTGGTCTGTCTTCTCCCAGTAGCACATAATCTCCACAAGGAATATCTGTTTTATTCCCTTCAAAAGCCTTCCACAGGGAACAATCCCTGGCAAGTAGTAGGGATTGAATAAATACTTGTTGAATTAATGAAAGAATGAGTAAAAAATTTTCAAAGTTTTTAAATTTTTATTACACACTATAATTTTTCTCTGTAGGATCACTTGAAATACGATTGCGTAAACATTTGAACTAAAGATCTTGAGACCTAAGTTCCAGCCCTGCCATCCATTTCTTGTGTAACTTGGTTAGATCATTTCTTGGAGTTTCACCTTGTGTGTCTGACACTATGGCTTGCAATCTTGACTCTAAAATCCAACACAAAATAGATTCCATATATAAAAATTGTCTATGCATGTCATCTGTAGTAACATGTATGACCTCCAATACTTTGGCCACCTGATGCGAAGAGCTGACTCATTTGAAAAGACCCTGATGCTGGGAGAGGTTAAGGGCAGGAGAAGGGGACGACAGAGGATAAGATGGTTGGATGGCATCGCTGACTCAATGGACATGGGTTTGGGTGGACTCCAGGAGTTGGTGATGGACAGGGAGGCCTGGCGTGCTGAGGTTCATGGGTTCGCAAAGAGTCGGACACGACTGAGACTGAACTGAACTGATGACATAAAACCAGGTACAATTATAAAGGGTTATTATTTTCCAAGAAAGTGTGATCTAATAATGTGCTCTATTTCTTTTTCTGGAAGGGCCAATCTTCCAAACCTCTGACATCAAAAAATTATGTTATTTTTTAGAAACTGACAAAATTTAACCAGAGACTATTAATCTATTTCCATGTTTAAGCTATTGCTTTGCTCTTTATTCTACTGTGAAACTTGCTATGGTCCATCATCTCCATTTCTACAATATTACAAATCTCATGACACATAATGCCTCATGCAGGCACCAAAGTTTTTTTTTTTTTAGCTGTACTTGGAAAACTATTCCAAACAAACTATCCAATTAGCTAAAGACCAGGGGGAAATCAAGATTGAATATACAGGAATAATGACTAAGTCTGTTATGGGAAGATCATATTTAATTAGATGAAACAGTCATGTAATGTAATTTGCATAATGTCCTCTACACCGTTGTTGTCGCTGTTTACTCACTGCGTCGTGTCTGAGCCATTTCCGACTCTGTGGACTGTAGCCCGCCAGACTTCTTTGTCCATGGGATTCTCCAGGCAGGAATACTGGAGTGGGTTGCCATTTCCTTCTCCAGGGGATCTTCCAGACCCAGGGATTGAACCTGTGTCCCCTGTATTGGCCGGCGGATTCTTTATCACTGAACCATGATTATTATTCTTAAAGTATCTCTGAGCTGATAAAAATCTCGAGACTTCACCCTGGTTTATCTCTGACTCTTCTATCAAACATTTAAAAAGAAAAGTCTCATTTTCCAAATCCAATAAAGATTATTGGCCACACAACTGTGCAAAATGAACAAATAAAGTTCAACAAAGCACAAGCCTTAACCAGTCTGCTCCACTGTCTCCTCGGAGAAGGGAAAAGGCAGACAGCTGAGGTGCAGCACCGAGGGAACAAATACTTGTCCGCCCCTATGATTTCTTGCTAGCCACCTTCCCGCAGCCAGAGGCACTTTGACGCCTGTGTGTCTCTCCCTAGCTCCCGTCATCTTCAGCACTTTCCCTTTCAGTTCAGTTCAGTTCAGTCCCTCAGTCGTGCCTGACTCCCCGCCACCCCATGGACTACAGCACGGCCAGGCCTCCCTGTCCATCACCAACTCCCGAGCTTACTCAAACTTTAGTCCATTGAGTCGGTGATGCCATCCAAGTACAGCTTTCCCTTTCAGATCAGATCAGATCAGTCGCTCAGTTGTGTCCGACTCTTTGCGACCCCATGAATCACAGCACGCCGGGCCTCACTGTCCATCACCAACTCCCGGAGTTCACTGAGACCCATGTCCATCGAGTCAGTGATGCCATCCAGCCATCTCATCCTCTGTCGTCCCCTTCTCCTCCTGCCCCCAATCCCTCCCAGCATCAGAGTGTTTTCCAATGAGTCAACTCTTCGCATGAGGTTTATATTCTTTGCAGCCAAAGATGGAGAAGCTCTATAAAGTCAGCAAAAACAAGACCAGGAGCTGACTGTGGCTCAGACCATGAACACCTTATTGCCAAATTCAGACTTAAATTGAAGAAAGTAGGGAAAACCACTAGACCATTCAGGTATGACCTAAATCAAATCCCTTATGATTATACAGTGGAAGTGAGAAATAGACTTAAGGGCCTAGATCTGATAGATAGAGTGCCTGATGAACTATGGAATGAGGTTTGGGACATTGTACAGGAGACAGGGATCAAGACCATCCCCATGGAAAAGAAATGCAAAAAAGCAAAATGGCTGTCTGGGGAGGCCTTACAAATAGCTGTGAAAAGAAGAGAAGCAAAAAGCAAAGGAGAAAAGGAAAGATAAAAGCATCTGAATGCAGAGTTCCAAAGAATAGCAAGGAGAGATAAGAAAGCCTTCTTCAGCGATCAATGCAAAGAAATAGAGGAAAACAACAGAAAGGGAAAGACTAGGGATCTCTTCAAGAAAATCAGAGATACCAAAGGAACATTTCATGCAAAGATGAGCTCGATAAAGGACAGAAATGGTATGGACCTAACAGAAGCAGAAGATATTAAGAAGAGATGGCAAGAATACACAGAAGAACTGTACAAAAAAGATCTTCACGACCCAGATAATCACGATGGTGTGATCACTGACCTAGAGCCAGACATCCTGGAATGTGAAGTCAAGTGGGCCTTAGAAAGCATCACTACGAACAAAGCTAGTGAAGGTGATGGAATTCCAGTTGAGCTTTCCCTTTACTTCAGCTGAAATGCAGCGTAGCTGTCTGCCCGAGGTCTCGCGAGGGTGACCCCGTTGCCCTGGTAACGAGTGCGGCGCGCCACGAGGTGAAGGGCGTGGCGGGGGCTGCTCAACTGCGGTAGAGTTTTATCCAGTGTCGGGGCTGTTGGCGTCTGGGGCAGAGCTGCGGCTCCCGGCACGGAAGAGGCGGCTGGCCGGGCCGCGGGACGACTGACCTGGCCGGGAAACTCGGGGCGAGGGGGAGGTGGCCGCGACGGGACAGGGAAGTGCCGAGGGGGACAGTCCCTAAGGGGAAAGATAGCGCCCCAGAAAATGTGCCCTTCCCCCTACTGCTGGGTCGCGAAGTAAGTGTGGGAGGAACACCTGGGCCCCCCCGGGAATTGTGGCTTCACTGTCCTTCCAGCCGAGGAAGTTGTTCCTGCCCGCGGAAGGCCCCCCGCACGACTGGGCGGGGCGGTGCCGGCAGTGTCGCTTCTGAGATAGAAGAAGCGCGCGGAGGGAGCGCCCCTTAGATCTGCCTGTGTCTGTGGCGTCCCTGGCGCTTAGGTTCTACCCTGCAGCAGGTTGGTGCGCCTCTTATTTTCACCTAAAAACACAGAACCAAAATTTATACCAGTCTAGTTTTCCAAAATTGGAGTTGCGGTCCCCAAACGGAAACTTCAGTCTCTTACTACTGAAGGAATCACCCATAAGACAGACTTTTCTGTTGTATTCGTAGTTTTTCCGCTATGGAGCTTGGGCTTTATATAGTCCTCGCTCTAAACACTTTGTTGAAAAGAGCGTCTTTATGTCGTCCACGCTCTAAAACCCTTTTTGTAGAAAAGAGCGTAAACCAGTAGTTTCAAAATTAGTAAATTCCTTTAGTCTCTCAAAAATAGTAGCCTCTTGACAAGCAATTTCTATTATTTCATTGTCTTTACCATTTAAGAGAATACTCGCATTGGGAGGATTAATGGTCGTTGCCGTATTGATTGAAATTCCAGTAAGACTTACAACCGAATATTTAGAACAGACAGTATCTACAGAATATCAACCAAAATACAGAGAATAAAAGCCTATTTTCATTTGAAAAATTACGCAGAAAAAATATTAACTATATTATTGAAACTCAATGCCTGAATCAGTAACTGTAAATTTTCTTTGATTCATGATTTTTTTTTAATGCCTCAGGCTCATTCTGAACTTTCTATCGCTGTATGGTATTTAATTGTAAATAGAGGATGTAAATGATTTGACTGTGTACCCTGGAAATTCCTTTTTCAATTAAATTATTTACTTGTTTTTTCTTTTGTGATTTTTGTCTCTAATAAAAATAGAAAATTATTTAAATCTTTGAAATTAAAGGTTTAATTAGCTGTGTCCTAATTTACTTTATAGAGGAACCTTTTGTCACTATTAATTAAATTGAATATATTTGGGGATAAACATTTAATGTGTGCTTAAAAAGAAAACTACCAAACAAGTTCCTTACAAATTGTTTTATAGCCAACCTACATAATAAAAGAAATTTCAAGCCAGATACTGGAAGAGATGTCAGAAGATTCAGAAAAGGAAGACTATTCAGACAGAACAATCAGTGATGAAGATGAATCAGTATGTTTTTCTCAACTTTATCCTACTTAAAACTTGTTATAAAATACGAATTCCCAGTAAAAATGTTATCAATTCAATTGACTAACAATCAGTTGGATACTTAAATCACTTGTCACTGAAGTTGGGAAATAAATTGATTGAAAGCAAAGCTGTAACTGTGTGCAGTATGCCCTATGTAAAAAGAGAATCTATATTGGGGTTTATTTGAGAAAGTATTTTGGGTAAGACTTCTCTGAGTTATCTTCAGAGTGCGACCTCCTATTTCTAAACCTACTGTGTGTCACCATAATAGGTTTCCTGTGGCAGTGATGTAGCAAAAGTACATAGAGGAAGAAAGCGGGGAGGGGAGAAACAGTAGTTTTTCTCTATAAACAAAATAGCTCAGCAGTAGTTAAAAAGATTTCTTCTGGTTCCAGCACATATTTCTAAGAAATTCCCTTCACATTTTAGTAAAGTATAAATTATCTATGTAAGTTAAGGTCCCAAAATAAACTCCCCAAATGAGGTATAACCCATTAAAATGTCTGCGGCTTTCTGAGTTTCTTGTCTTTCTTCCATTTTCCGGTTAATTTTATATTGAATTTGAATTGTTTTGCCAGGTTTAACAAAAATCTTTAAACTATTTCTTCTCTACAATCATTAATACGGCCTTGCCTTGAAGAAGAGAAATAAAAGATGAAAACTTTGTTTCAGGATGTCAAAGTGTTGGGTACTTTGAGACCAACAGCTGATAATAACCCTTTAATTTTTTCATTTATTAAAGATTAAAGACACATTCAGTTCTAAGCATTAAGATGTAAAATATTTCTGGATTGAAAAGCTGTTTTTAAAATAGAAACATTTTTAAATTCTCTTGTTTTAGGATGAGGATAACTTTATGAAGTTTGTAAATGAAGACATCCATCAGTGTGCACTTCTAACAGGTTTGAAATTATTCATATATTCTCCCTTCTCTTTCTGATAAGACCTTAAGTAGATGAAAAATGAGAGAAAGCTAGAAAAGTCAGAGTGAATAACACAGGAATTATTATTCTGTTATTGGTAAGGAGAGATGTATTTTTAATAAGAGTATTTTGGAGTTTGAGCATTTTTTTTAATTGCAGTATAGGAGATTTACAGTATTCTGTTAGTTTCAGGTATACAGAAAAGTGACTCAGTTATATATATATAATATAGATAGTTTTTCACATTATTTTCCATTATAGGTTATTAGAAGATAATGTAATTGCCTGTGTTATTCAGTAAAGCCTTGTTTTTATCTATTTCATGTATAGTAGGTTGTTAATCCCATACTCTTAATTTATCCCTCCCCCTTCCTTTCCCCTGCGATAACCATAAATTTGTTTTCTATGTCTATGAATCTGTTTCTATTTTGTATATAGATTCATTTGTATTGTTTTTTAGATTCCACATATAAACCATATTGAAGTTTGTCTTCCTCTGTCTAACTTCACAGGTATTTTAAAAAATGGTACAAATGAACTTATTTACAAAACAGAAATAGACTGATAGATTTTTGAAAACAAACATGTTTACCACAGGAGAAATGTGGGGGAGGGATAAATAAGGAACTTGGGCTTACATACATACAGGTATAATGTTCTCAAGGTCCATTCATGTATTTTTGAGGTCCATATTGTTGCAAATGGCCATATCCCATTCATTTTTATGGCTGAGTAATATTTTATTATTATATATATGTATACAGTACATCTTAAATCAGTCATCTATTGATGGGGACTTGGGTAACTTCCAAATCTAGGCTATTGTAAATAGTGCTGCTATGAACACTGGAATGCATGTCTCTTTCTGAATTAGAGTTTTAGTTATTTCTGGATATAAATCCCAGGAATGGGATTGCTGGATCATATGGCTGTTCTATTTTTAGCTTTTTAAGAAACTTTCATACTGTTTTCCATAGTGGCTACACCAATTTACATTCCTACCAACAGTGTATAAGTGTTCCCTTTTCTCCGCACCCTCTCCAGCTTTATTCTTCGCAGACTTTTTGATAGTCATTCTGACCTGTGTTAGGTGATAACCTCATTGTTCTTTTGATTTACATTTCTCTGATATTATCAGTGGTGAGCATCTTTTCCTGTGCCTGTTGGCCATCTGTGTCTTCTTTGGAAAAATATCTATTTAACTGTTCATTTTTTGACTAGATTGTTTGGGGTTCTTTTTGTTTGTTTTTAAATTTTATTGGAATATGGTTGATTTGCAGTGTTGTGTTAGTATCAGGTGTGCAACAAAGTGATTCATTAATACATATACGTATATTCATTTCTTTTTCAGATCCTTTTCTCATAAAGTTAATTACAGAAAATTGAGTAGAATTCCTTGTGTTATACTGTAGGTCTTTGCTGGTTATCTATCTTACATATGATGCGGTCTGTATGTAACCGCAAGTTTCTTATTTATCCCTCTCCCACAACATTTCCCCTGTGATTACCATGTTTGTTTTCAAAATCTATCAGTCTATTTCTGTTTCATAAATAAGTTCATTTGTATCATTTTTAAAAATTAGATTCCACATATTGGTGATACATATGATATTTGTCTTTGTCTGACTTACTTCACGTAGTATAATAATATCTAGGTCCATCCATGTTGCTGCAAATGACATTAATTTGTCCTTTTTTATAGCTGAGTGATATTCCATTGTATATATGTACCACATCTTATCCATTCCTCTGTCGATGGACGTTTAGGTTGCTTCCATGTCTTGGCTATTGTAAATAGTACTGAAATGAACATTGGGGTGCATTATCTTTTCGAATTATGGTCTTTTCTGCATATATGCCCACGAGTGGAATTGCCAGATCATGATGGTGGTGTTGTTCAGTTACTAAGTTCAGTTACTAAGTCCACCTCTTTGTGACCCCATGGACTAAAGCCCGCCAGGCTTCCGTGTCCTTTGCTACCTCCCAGAGTTTGTTCAGATTCATGTCCATTGAGTTGATGATGCTATCTAACCATGTCATCCTCTGCCACCCACTTCTCCTTTTGCATTCAGTCTTTCCCAGCATCAAAGTCTTTTCCAGTGGGTTGACTCTGCATCAGGTAGCCAAATTATTGGCGCTTCAGCTTCAGTCCTTCCAATGAATATTCAGGGTTGATTTCCTTTAGGATTGACTGGCTTGATCTTGTGGTTAAATGGATTCTCAAAACTCTTTTCTAATACAATTTAAAAGCATCAATAGTTCTTCGACACTCAGCTTTCTTATGGTCCAACTCTCACATCCATATTGACTACTGGAAAAACCATAGCTTTGACTAGATGGACCTTTGAGGGCAAAGTGATGTCTTTGCTTTTTAATACACTGTCTAGGTTTGTCATAACTTTCCATCAAAGGAGCAAGTCTTTTAATTTCATGGCTGTAGTCACTATCCACAGTGATGTTGGAGCCCAAGAAAATAAAATCGGTCACTGTTTCCATTTTTCCCCTTCAATTTGCCATGAAGTGATGGGACTGGATGCCATGATCTTAGTTTTCTGAATGTTGAGTTTTAAGCCAGCTTTTTCACTCTCCTCTTTCACCCTTATCAGGAGGCTCTTCAGTTCCTCTGTACTTTCTGCTATTAGAGTAGAATCATCTGCATATCTGAGGTTGTTAATATTTCTTCTGTCATTCTTGATTCCAGCTTGTGATTCATCCAACCTGGCATTTTGCATGATGTACTCTGCATGTGTGTGTGCTAAATCATGTGTGCTAAGTCACTTCAGTCGTGTCTACCTCTTTGCAACCCTGTGGACTGTAGCCCGCCAGGTTTCTCTGTCCATGGGATTCACGCAAGAATGCTGGAATGGGTTGCCATGCTCTTATCCAGATCTTCCTGACCCAGGGATGAAACTCACATCTCTTACAGTCTCCTGCATTGGCAGGCAGGTTCTGTACCACTGGCACATATAAGTTAAATAAACAGGGTGATAATATACAGCCTTATCCTACTCTTTTCCCAATTTTGAACCAATCAGTCATTCCATGTAAGGTTCTAACTGTTGTTCCTTGACCCTCATACAAATTTCTCAGGAGACAGGTAAGGTGATCTGGTATTCCCATCTCTTTAAGAATTTTCCAATTTATTGTTATCTACACAGTCAATGGCTTTAGTGTAATCAATGAAGTGGAAGTAGATGTTTTTCTGGAATTCCCTTGCTTTCTTTATGATCCAGTGAATGTTGGCAGTTTGATCTCTGGTTCCCCTGCCTCTTCGAAACCCAGCTTGTACATCTGGAAGGTCTCAGTTCGTGTACTGCTGAAGCCAAGCTTGAAGGATTTTGAGCATAATCTTACTAGCATGTGAAATGAGCACTAATTGTGTGGTAGTTTGAACATTCTTTGGTACTCCCCTTCTTTGGAATTGGAATGAAAACTGACCTTTTCCAGCCCTTTGGCCACTGCTGAGTCTTCTAAAAATGCTGACATATTGAATGCAGCTCTTTAACAGCATCATCTTTTAGGATCTTAAATAGCTTAGCTGGAATTCCATCACCTCCACTAGCTTTGTTCATGGTAATGCTTCCTAAGGCCCACTAGACTTCACATTCCAGGATGTCTGATTTTAGGTGAGTGAGTGACCACACCATCATGGTTACCTGGGTCATTAAGACATTTTTTTGTATAGTTCTTCTGTGTATTCTTGCCACCTCTTCTTAATACCTTCTGCTGCTGTTAGGTCCTTGCCATTTCTGTCATTTATTGTGCTGTCCTTGCATGAAATGTTCCCTTGATATCTCCAGTTTTCTTGAAGAGCTCTCTAAGTCTTTCCCATTCTATTGTTTTCCTCTACTTTCTTGCAGTGTTCATTTAAGGCCGCCTTATCTCTCCTTACTTTTCTGCTCCATTTTTTCTAAGGGACTCTTGCCCACAGTAGTAGACATAATGGTCACCTGAATTAAGTTCACTCCTTCCCATCCATTTTAGTTTACTGATTCCTAAGATGTTGATGTTCACTCTTGCCATCTCCTTCTTCACCATGTTCAATTTACCTTGATTTGTGGACCTAATATTCCAGATTCCTATGCAATATTGTTCTTTACAGCATAGGACTTTACTTTCACCATCAGACACATCCACGGCTGAGTGTTGTTTCTGCTTTGGCCTGCTGCTTCATTCTTTCTGGAGCTATTAGTAATTGCCCTCGGCTCTTCCCCAGTGGTATAATGGACACCTCTCAACCTGACGGGCTCACCTTCCAGGGTCATAGCTTTTTGCCTTTTCATACTGTCCATGGGTTTCTCTGGGCAAGAATACTGGATGGAGTGGTTTGTCATTCTGTCCTCTAGTGGACCATGTTTTGTCAGAACTCTCCACTATGACCCATCTGTATTGGGTGGCCCCGCACTCCATGGCTCATAGCTTCTTTGAGTTATTCAGGCTCCTTCTTCAGGACAAGGCCTGTGATCCATGAAGGGATGCTTGATCATATGGTGGTTCTATTTTTAGTTTTTTATCTCTTTAAGAAAATTAGTGATACCAAGGGAACATTTCATGCAAAGATGGTCACAGTAAAGGACAGAAATGGTATAGACCTAACAGAGGCAGAAGATATTAAGAACAGCTGACAAAAATACACAGAAGAACTATACAAAAAAGATCTTCATAACCCAGATAACCATAATGGTGTGATCATTCACCTAGAGCCAGACATCCTGGAATGTGAAGTCAAGTGGACCTTAGGAAGCATCACCACAAACAAAGCTAGTAGAGGTGATGAAATTCTAGTTAAGCTATTTCAAATCCTAAAAGATGATTCTGTAAAAGTGCTGCACTCAATATGCCATCAAATTTGAAAAACTCAGCAGTGGCCACAGGAATGGAAAAGGTCAGTTTTCATTCCAATCCCAAAGAAAGGCAATGCCAAAGAATGTTCAAACTACTGCACAATTGCCCTTATCTCACATGCTAGCAAAGTAATGCTTAAAATTCTCCAAGTGAGGCTCCAACAGTATGTGGACCGTGAACTTCCAGATGTTCAAGCTGGATTTAGAAAAAGCAGAGGAACCGGAGATCAAATTGCCAACATCCACTGGATCATCTAAAAAGCAAGAGAGTTCCAGAAAAACATCTACTTCTGCTTTACTGACTAAACCAAAGCCTTTGACTGTGTGGATCACAACAAACTATGGAAAGATTCTTAAAGAGATGGAAATACCAGACCACCTGACCTGTCTCCTGAGGAACCTGTATGCAGGTCAAGAAGCATCAGTTAGAACTGGACATTGAACAACAGACTGGTTCCAAATCAGGAAAGGAGTACTTCAAGGCTGTATATTGTCACCCTGCTTATTTAACTTATATGCGGAGTATATCTTGTGAAATGCGGGGCTGGATGAAGCACAAGATGGTTCAAGATTGCTGGGAGAAATATCAATAACCTCAGATATGCAGATGGCACCACACTTATGGCAGAAAGTGAGGAAGAACTAAAAAGCCTCTTGATGAAAGTGAAGGAAGAGAGTGAAAAAGTTGCCTTAAAACTCCACATTCAGAAAACTAAGATCATGGCATCTTGTCCCATCACTTCATGGGAAATAGATGGGGAAACAGTGGCTGACTTTATTTTTTGGGCTCCAAAATCACTCCAGATGGTGGTTGTAGCCATGAAATTAAATGACGTTTGCTCCTTGGAAGTAAAGTTATGACCAATCTTGATAATATATTCAAAAGCAGAGACATTACTTTGCCAACAAAGGTCCATCTAGTCAAAACTATGGTTTTTCCAGTAGTCATGTATGGATGTGAGTGTTGGCCTGTAAAGAAAGCTGAGTGCCGAAAAATTGATGCTGTTGAACTGTGGTGTTGGAGAAGACTTTTGAGAGTCCTTTGGCCTGCAAGGAGATCCAACCAGTCAATCCTAAAGGAAATCAATCCTAAATATTCATTGGAAGGACTGATGCTGAAGCTGAAACTCCAATACTTTGGCCACCTGATGCAAAGAGCTGACTCATTGGAAAAAGACTGATGCTGGGAAAGATTGAAGGCTGGAGGAGAAGGGTATGACAGAGGATGAGGTGGTTGGATGGCATCACCGACTCAATGGACATGAGTTTGAGCAAGCTCCGTGAGTTGGTAAAGGACAGGGAAGCCTGGCATGCTGCTGCAGTCCATGGGGTCACAAAGAGTCAGACACGACTGATCAGCTGAACTGAGGCTGGAGGCTGAAGCTCTCCATTGCCAGAATGCAAGATCCTGAGCAGACCTTTCTGATAGAAACTTCAGGATACCCCTAGAAGTGTGGGTATCCCTCCACCTCCTGGGAAGACTGGCCCAGACTCAAGAGACACTGTCTGCAAAGAGAGTGATGTGTTTTAATATATGGGGGATTGTTTGTGGTGTAGAATAAAGGCTCAAAGCTTAAGCCGAAGTCATGTCTGAGTGATTAGGGCACAGGATAGAGGAAGTGAATGCCTCCATCATGCCTCTGCAGCCCACCAAGCCTGCTCCTTGGGTCGGGGGGAGCCCAGTCTCAGAGGCCTGAACTTAGTTTCCTGTGATCCAAAAACTGGCGGAGATTAACAGAAGAGTCAAGTAATGAAAACAGTCCCATGTTTACTACAGAATAAAGCAGCAGCTCATCCCTGCTGTCTTAGACGAGTAAGCAAATAATCAGTGCAGGGAGTTTCTGTAATTCTAACATCTCTCTTTAACACCAGTTCAGTTCAGTCGCTCAGTCATGTCCAACTCTTTGCAACCCCATGAATTGCAACAGGCCAGGCCTCCCTATCTATCACCAACTCCCAGAGTTCACTCAGACTCACGTCCATCGAGTTGGTGATGCCATCCAGCCATCTCATCCTCTGTCGTCCCCTCCTCCTCCTGCCCCCAATCCCTCCCAGCATCAGAGTCTTTTCCAATGAGTCAGCTCTTCACATGAGGTGGCCAAAGTATTGGAGTTTCAGCTTCAGCATCATTCCTTCCAAAGAAATCCCAGGGCTGATCTCCTTTAGAATGGACTGGTTGGATCTCCTTGAAGTCCAAGGGACTCTCAAGAGTCCCCACCAGTCTTCTCCAACACCACAGTTCAAAAGCATCAATTCTTCAGCGCTCAGCTTTCTTCACAGTCCAACTCTCACATCCATACATGACTACTGGAAAAACCATAGCCTTGACTAGACGGACCTTTGTTGGCAAAGTAATGTCTCTGCTTTTGAATATGCCATCTAGGTTGGTCATAACTTTCCTTCCAAGGAGTAAGTGTCTTTTAATTTCATGGCATATAATCACATAAATTATGGATTTCCTTGGCAGCCCAGACCATAAAGAATCTTGACTGTATTGTAGGAGACTTCCTAGGTCAGGAAGATCCATTTTGAATTTATTTTTGTGTATGGTATTAAGAGAACTTGCTAATTTCATTCTTTTACATGTAGCTGTCCGGTTTTCCCAGCACAACTTATTGAAGAGATTGTCTTTTCTCTATTGTATATTCTTGCCTCCTTTGTCATAGATTAATTGACCATAAGGGTAGGGGCTCATTTCTGGGTTTTCTGTCTTTTTCCATTGATATACATGTTTATTTTTGTGCCAGTTGTTGTTGAATCGCTAAGTCATGTCTGAAGCTTTGTGACCTCATAGACTGTAGCATGCCAGGCTCCTCTGTCCTCCACTATCTCCCCAAATTTGCTCATATTTCATGTCCATTGGGTCAGTGATGCTATCTAACCATCTCATCCTCTGTTGTCCCTTTCTTGTATTGCCTTCAGTCTTTCCCAGCATCAGCGTTTTGTGCCAGTACCATACTGATTTGTAGTATAGTCTGAAGTCAGGGAGCCTGATTCCTCTACCTCCATTTTTCTTTCTCAGGATTGCTTTGGCTATTTGGGGTCTTTTGTGTTTACATAGAAACTGAAAAAAGTTTTTTCTAGTTCTGTGAAAAACTCCATTGGTAATTTGATAGGGATTGCACTGAATCTGTAGATTGCCTTGGGTAGTATGGTCATTTTGACAATATTGATCCTTCTGATCCAAAAACATCATATATCTTTCCACCTATTTGTGTCATCTTCTGTTTCTTTCATAAGTGTCTAATATTAATAATTTTCAGAGTACAGGTCTTTTGTCTTCTTTGGTAGGTTATTATTTTTGATGTGATGGTAAATGGAATTGTTTCGTTAATTTCTCTTTCTGATCTCTCATTGTTAGTGTATAGGAAATTCTGCAAGATATTTCTGTGTGTTAATTTTGTATACTGCAACTTTACCAAATTCATTGAGCTCTAGTACTTTTCTGGTTGCATCTTTAGGATTTTCTATGTATAGCATCATGTTATCTGCAAACAGTGACGGTCTTACTACTTCTTTCCCAATTTGGGCTCCTTTTTATTTATTTATTTTTTCTTCTTGGATTGCCATGACTAGGACTCCCAAAACTATGTTGAATAAAAGTGGCAGCACTGAACATCCTTCCCTTGTGCCTGATCTTAGAGGGAATGCCTTTAGCTTTTCACCCTTGAGAATGCTGTTAGCTGTGGGTTTGTTACAGAGGCCTTTATTATATTGAGGTAAATTCAGTCTATGCCCACTTTCTGGAGAGTTTTTTTTTTTTTTATTATAAATGGCTGTTAAATTTTTTTAAAATTTTGTCACTTTTTCTGCTTCTATTGAGATGATAATTTTTATTCTTCAGTTTGTTAATGTGGTGTATCACACTGCATTATTACAGTGTGAAGAATTGCAGATATTGAAGAATTTTTGCATTCCTGGCATAAATCATGGTGTATGATCCTTTTAATATATTGTTGGATTTGGATTGCTAGTATTTTGTTGAAGATTTTCACATATGTGTTCATCAGTACTATTGGCCTGTAATTTTGTGTGTGAGGGGTGTGTGTGGGTGGGTGTGTGTGGTGTCTATGTCTGGTCTTGGTATCAGAGTGATGGTGGTCTCAGAATGAGCTTGGGAGTGTTCCTTCCTCTGGAATTTTTTGAAAGAGTTTCAGAAGGATAGGTGTTAACTTTTCTAAATGTTTGATAGAATTTGCCTAAAGATAATGGAAGTCATCTGCTCCTGGACTTTTGTTTGTTGGAAGTTTTTAAATCACTGTTTCAATTTCAGTACTTGTATTGGTCTATTTATATTTTCTGTTTCTTCCTGGTTCAGTCTTGGAAGGTTGTACCTTTCTAAGAATTTTGTCCCTTTCTTCTAGGTTGTCTGTGGTATTGGCATATAGTTGTTTGTCATCGTCTCTTACGTACCTCTGTATTTCTGTAGTGTCTGTTGTGACATCTCCTTTTTCATTTCTAATTTTATTGATTTGAGCCCTCCTTTTTTTCTTGATTAGTCTGGCTAAAGATTTATCAATTTTGTTTATCTTTTCAAAGATCTAGCTTTTAGTTTTGTTGACCCTTTCTGTTGTTTTCTGTGTCTCTGATTCATTTATTTCTGCTCTGATCTTTATGATTTCTTCTACTAACATCAGGTTTTGTTTGTTCTTGTTTCTCTAGTTGCTTTAGGTGTGAGGTTAGGTTGTTTGAGATTTTTATTGTTTTCTGAAGTAAGACTGTATTGCTGTAAACTTCCCTCTTAGAACAGCTTTTGCTGCATCCCATAGGTTTTGGAATGTCATGTTAAACTGATAGTCATACGAGTTTAAAGAAAGAAAGAAGAAGAAAGCAAGTTGCTTCAGCATGTCCGACTCTGCAATCCTATGGACTGTAGCCCGTCAGGCTCCTCCATTCATGGGATTTTCCAGGCAGGAATACTGAAGCGGGTTGCCATTTCCTTCTCCAGGGGATCTTCCTGGCCCAGGGATCGAACTCAAGTCTGCCACATTGTACCATCTTCGCCACCAGGGAATCCCCGTACAAGTTTAAACACAGTCTAAAGGAGCTAAATTTTTATACTCTCTTGCCAGCATTTTATGATTCTGATGTTGTGTTTTATATCCTCATGCTTATCCTTTTAGTATTAATTATAGTTATAATAGATTTTGCAGGATTTTTGGATTGTTTTTAGTTTATGTACTGGCTTATTTAAGTGATCTTCAGTCCTTTTGTATATTTGCCTTTCCTGTCGTGATTTTCCCTGTCCTACAGATACTTGCTTCTTTTCTATCAGAGAAGACCTTTCAATATTCCTTTTAGTTTAGACTTAGTGTTGCTGTATTCTTTTAGTTTTTGCTTGTCTGAGAAATCATTTCTCTCTCCATCTATTCTAAATGATAATCTTGCTGGTGGAGTATCCCAGGTTACAGGATTTTCTCTTTCAGGACTTTGGCTATATCATGCCACTCCCTTCTGACCTGCACAGTTTCTGCAGAGAAATTAACCTTATGGGGGTTCCCTTGTAACTGACTGTTTTTCCCTTCCTGCCTTTAGAATCTTCTCTTTGTCTCTAACTTTTGCTGCTTTAATTATAATATGTCTTGATATAGATCTGTTTGTGTTCCTCTTGTTTGGGACCCTTGGTGCTTCCTGTACTTGAATATCTGCTTCCTCCTCTAGATTTCAGGAAGTTTCAGCCATAATTTCTTCAAATACATTTTTGATCCCCTTTCCTCTCTCTTCTCTTTCTGGAGCCCCTTTTATACATAGGTTGGCACTGTTTATATTATTCCATTAAGTCTTGTATGTTGCTTTTTTTTTTTTTGTCTTTCTGTCTGCTATTCTAGCCCAGATGGTAAAGAATCTGCCTGCAATGCAGGATACCTGGGTTTGGTCCCTGGGTCAGAAAGATCTCCTGAAGAAGGGAATGGCAACCCACTCCAGTATTCTTGCCTAGAGAATTCCAGAGACAGACCAGGGGGTCACAAAGAGTTGGACACTACTGAGTGACTAACACACACTTGCTCCTGTTCTGATTGAGTAATTTCCGTTATCCCACCTTCCAAATCACTCGTTCATTCTTCGGTGGCACTTAGTCTGCTATTCATTGCTTCTGGATTGGCTTTCATCTTGGCAGTTGAATTAGCTAATTTTAATTGGTTCATCTTTGTAGTCTAGTTCCTTGTTCCAGTGATTTGCATTTCTAATGATAATCTTTCTTAATTTCTTTACCATTTTTATAACTTCCTTTTTGAACTTGGAGCTTGGTCACTTGACCCCTTGATAAGTGAAGAGGTGTGATTGGTTTCGTAGTGTCTAGAGGCTGTGCTCCATGTAGGCTAGGGTTTCATCTTTCTTTGTGGTTGTCATTGCCTCGTTGGGTTCTGTCTGCTCCCCGGTTTTGGGAATAGAAGTCCTGAGGGTTGGGTCGGATAAGCCTCCATTGAGTGTATGCCCCTTCCCAAAGGAGGTGATTGCTGAAGCAGGTGTGCTCCTGTGGTCACAATGCACCTGTGCATCACTTGTGTAAGTATCCACAGTTCTTCTCAGAAGCAGCTCAAAGTCATATCCCTTTGCCCATTGTGTTTGTCCCAGATACAGTACACGGTTGTGGTGTGGAGTGGACTGGGGCTGAGGATGTGGACATTGTGGCTGCAGGAACTGAGGTGGCTGTGCTGCTGCCTTGGGACTTGGGCTGCCTCTGTGGCACACTTCTCCCTGGACCTGTCTGCTCCGCATCTGGCGCTGAGCTGCAGCGTTGGGTGGACGGAGCCCGAGCGCAGTCACTGGGAAACAAGTTGTGGCATATTCTTGACCATGGCCTGTGTACCCAAGGTTTAGCACTTAGCTGCTTCACACATTCTTGTGGCACTGCCTGGTGTGTACACACTAACAGTGCTCTTCACAGTTCTGCCAGCATCACACCCAGGCACCCTGGTCTGATTCTGTGTAGTTAGACGAAATCTTTGCCCTTATCTGATGCCAGGTTGTAGTATGGAGTGAGTGGGGACAGGGTGCTCACCCCTTCGGTTTGGAAAGTGCAGCAAGGCAGCAGCTGCCAGTGCAAGGCTCTCTCCACCCTGTCAACCAACTCATGTGCACCCCTCACAAGTAGAGTCTAGGTTCCTCCAGCCCTTTTCTCTGTTTCAGTGGATTTCCCAGCAGGCAAGGGGGCTTGTCTCCTTGTGCAGGACCCAGGACTGGGATGCCCTGATTGTGAGTCTGTCTGCTCCCTCCCCAGGGTAAGGGTCTGCACATGCAGCATTCTCTTCCTTACAGATCCCTCTCAGAGGCACAAGTCCTACCTGACTTGGTGCCCTTTTTATCTGTCTTACTGAGTTACATGAAGGTCTTTATTGCTGCTTTAGTTGTATAGGAGACCTTCTGCCAGTTTCCAGTTAGTTTTCTCTGAGAATTGTGCCAGATGGAGGTTTTCTTAAATGTATTTGTTGGGAGGGGTGAGCACCTCATGGTCCTACTTTGTCATCTTGATCTCCCCCTGAAGTTCAAACTTTTAAGGTTTGTTTGATTTTTATATAAACTAAATGAAAGTGGTCATTATAGAGGACTTCACCTAACATAAGAATTTACCTTGACATTGCATTTTTTTTTTTTTGTCCATGCTGTGTGGTGGCATGCAGGATCTTAGTTCCCTGACCAGGGATCCAAATCATGCCCCCTGCACTGGGAGCATAGTCTTAACCACTGGAATGCCAGAAAAGTCCACTTTGACGTTTCTTTAAATAATCAGTCCTTTAAATGCAACTATAATATGATTCAAATTTTAATTTTACTAAACATTATATTCTGGAAATACATCCTTATGTAAAATGAAGTATGCCTGTGTGAAGAGTTTCTATAATAAAGTCATTCATTTGCAAATGTACATGTATATGACCATCTTGATGTATACTTGATTTAAAAACTTTTTACACTGTTTTAGAGCACTTTCAAATATACATTAAAATATTTCTTCTAAATATTCACGTGTCAGAGATATTCTGAAATTGAAGATAGGTTTTTATCTTTATTTGATCATTTTCACCACCATCCTAAAACAGATCTTCCTTTTTGAGATAACCACTGTTCTCAGTTTGGCATGTATCCTTCTAGACCTTTTTCTTTTCATTTGTATACATACCTATACCCATTCTTATAGAAAATTTATAGTACTATTTTTCAGACTTCTTCCCCCACATTTTTCTCTTTAAAATTTTGCCTATCTGTTGGAAGAAAGACAGTAACTCACTATTTTAGCTAACGTTTCTTGATTGCTACAGAAATTGAGGATTGTTGCCTATGCTTGACTGTTTATATCTACCTTATTATGAATTGCCCATTCGTGACGATTCTTTGTTAACTTTGTTTACGTTGTTTCTGTTACTTAGAATTATTTTGATGGTAAGTTTATTGTTACTTATTTATGGCTCTTTATTTTTATATCTGTTTAAAAGCTACAAAGACCTTCTCTATGCCAAGATCATGAATATAATCTTCTAAATTTCCTCTAAGTCCTTTTACCTACTTGTTTGAATTTTTATATTTAATTTCTATATGAATTTACAAAATAGTGAGAGGTACAAACCTAATTTTATTTTCTAACTCATAAATAGCTACCTTGTCATTTTTGAGTCATACTGTAAATTAGACAAAATGTCGTCTGTTCACACAATGGAATGCTAGATGATTAATAACTGTTGGGTAAATGGATCCAAGTAAAAGTCCTGAGAAGTAGCAAGGGAAGGTAATATTATCCCTTATTTGCATGTAGTAAGATTTATGTTCAAAGAGGCTGCATTGGCCAACCAAAATCATATAAAAACAGAGTGGTAGAATAGAACTCAGTTTGTCTGACTCCTAGTCCAATTGGTATATCTGCTGCTGCTGCTGCTAAGTCGCTTCAGTCATGTCCAACTCTGTGTGACCCCATAGACGGCAGCCCACCAGGCTCCTCTGTCCACAGGATCCTCCAGGCAAGAATACTGGAGTGGGTTGCTATTGGTATATCTGCTGTCGTACAAAAAATAGCCAAGAATTAAATCTAAAAACCCACATTTCAGAGGTGAAAGAGCAAAGGAGTCAGTGAGACAAAATGGAGAACCAAGTATGTGGAAAATAAAAGAAAACTAGGAAGTATAGCATCATTAAAAAAACAAGGGAACAGAGCTTAAAGAGGGATGATTATCAACATCACGTTGATGGTCCATAATTATCCCATAAAAAGATGGCCACTGCATTACCTACTTGGAACAACCCTATTGTACTTTATGCAAATATGTTCCTGGGGTTATATCACATAGTGACCCTGAAATGAGAATTGAGATCTTGTATCTCAGAGTTCACTAGCAAGCTCTGAGAATATAGTTCCAGTAGGTAGTCAGGAATTAAGGTCAGTGTGTGTCTTTTAATGCATTAGACAAATGTTGCAGCCTCAGTTTGATTAAGTTTAAGAAGGCTTAGCCATAGACAGTTTGCTAGAAAAATCATAAGAAACAAGTATTTTTAGAGTAGCAGTGAGAATTTAGTGTAAATTAATAGTATATAAGGTCAACAGATATTTTCTAGCTATTATGAAAATTATTTTAAAATTTCATTAATCTTTTTTTAATGCCATGAAATATAACATTTTATAACAATATCCACAAGTATTCATAAATTAATGTTATTAGAAAAAATAGACTATGTAAAATAATTATAGGAATTGGGGTTTATCCTTCTTATCACTCATGATTGTATTTGAATCCTTTTTCAGCTGACTCTATTAGTGACCCATTTTTCCCCCGGACTACACAGATACTGTTGGAATATCAGCTAGGGAGATGGGTGCCACGTCTTCGTAAACCACGAGATTTATATGGTGTCTCGTCTTCTGGTCCGCTGAGCCCAACACGGTGGCCATACCACTGTGAGGTCATTGATGAAAAAATCGAACATATTGGTATGTTCTTAGCAAGTTTTGGGGATTCAAACATTGGCAGACTTACTGTGCCAAACTTGACTTCAGTAAAAACACTCTTGGTATTAAACAGTATGTTCCAGCAAAAATATAACACAAACCATGTATATAATTTTTAATTTTTTAGTAGTTACATTTAAAAAGATAAAGTGAAATCGACTTCAAAATATATTTTATTTATTCCAAATATATTTAAAATATTTTACATTTTTTAATGTGAAGTCTTTGAAATCTAGTCTATATTTATACTTACTTTTCAGTTCCATTTTTTCCACATCCTCGTCAACACTGTCTTTTGGTTTTTGGATAATAGCCATTGTCAACTTAAAAAAGTAGTCACAACCTAGAAGGTGAGAGTTATGTTTTATTTGGTGGGAAATTTTTAGGACTTCAAGCTGGGGAGACGGCATCTCTAGTAACCCTGAGACAGCTGTTCCAAGGGGGCAGGGGGAGGAGTCTGGTTATACAGAAGTTTGCAGCAAGGGGCAGGTAGTCTGAACATCAAAAGATTATTGTTAATTAAGGAAAACCAGATTATCTCAAGGAATTTAGTGCTTTTCTATGTATGGGCTTAGTGAAATCATTTTCATATTGAAATCTTTTTCTAAGTCTGGGCTTATTAAAATCATTCCTTTCATATGCATGTCAGCTATCTGGGGCCAGCATCCTACAATTTGATTACTCACATCCTTAGTTCCTTGCTGTGACATCGTTGTGTATTGATAGGGCAGAAAATACTCCATTTCTCCATACCATCCTAACATGTATAAGATGATGTCTCACTGTGGCTTTGATTTACAATTCTCTAAAGATTTTTGATGTTGACAATGCAATCTTTATCAAAATTTTACAATGGTATTTTTTAATAGAAATAATAAACAACTCTAAAAATTCAGATGGAACCACAAAAGGCCACAAATAGTCATATCAGTCTTGAGAAAGAAGAACAAAGCTGGAGACATCACACATTCTGATTTCAAAATATATTACCAAAAAACTACAGTAACAAAAACAGTATGTCACTGGCATAAGGACACAAATATAGGCCTATGGAACAGAATTGTTGTTTAGTCACTAAGTCATGTCCAACTCTTTGTGACCCCATGGACTATAGCCTGTCAGGCTCTTCTGTCCATGGGATTTCCCAGGTAAGAATACTGGAGTGGGTTGCCATTTCCTTCCTCCAGGGGATCTTCCCTACCCAGGGATCAAACTTGGGTCTCCGGCACTGGCAGGCAGATTCAGACTCCAGAAATAAATCCATGCATATATGCCAACTGATATTTAACAAGAGTGCCAAGAATCCACAATGGGGGGGAGAGAGTCTGTTTAAAAATGTTGAGAAAATTGGACGTCAACATGCAAAGGAATGAAATTGGGACTTTATCTTATAAAAAGTCAACTTAAAACAGACTAAAGACAAACTTAAGGTCTGAAACTGTAAAACTGCTAGAAAAAAAACAAGAGGGAAGCTTCATGACATTGTTCTTGGCAGTGATATCATGGGTATGACAGGAAAAACACAGGCAACAAAAGCAAAAAGAGACAAATGGAAATATACATCAAACTAAAAAGCTTCTGCACACAAAGGAAATAATCAAAATCATTAAAAGGCAGTTTGTGGAATGAGGAAAAATATTTGCAAAACATATTTGATAAGGGTTAATCCATTGTGGCTCAACTGGTAAAGAACCTGCCTGCAATGTGGGAGACCTGGGTTTGATCCCTAGGTTGGGAAAGAGGCTACCCACTCCAGTATTCAGGCCTGGAGAATTCCATGCAAAGACTAGGACACAACTGAGTGACTTTCACATCACAAAATCTCTACAATATGTAAGAATTTCTGTAGCTCAATAAGAGAATAATAACCAGACTAAAAGATGGGCTAAGAATTTAAATAGACATACAAATGAATAATATTTACTGACTTTTTATGTGAACTGTTTGATAAAAATACTTTGCCCATTTTGTTGTTGGTTGTACTTTTCCTTTTCTTCTTGGTCTGTAAATGCTACCTACATATTCAGGAGGTTGGCTTGCTGCTGCTGCTTCTGCTAAGTCGCTTCAGTTGTGTTCAACTCTGCAACCCCATAGACGGCAGCCCGCCAGGCTCCTACATTCAGGCAACAATACTGGAATGGGTTGGCTTACTATGTCATAGACCTGGCATTCTTTTCTTCTTAGTTTGTCACTTTATCATTCAGAAATTTTTAATTTTTATATAATCAGTATGTCTACTGTTTTTCTATGACTTTTGGGTTTTGAAATTTTCGTGTCTCTCTCAACACTTTTTTTGGTGGTTTTTTCACAGAGTGCCAGGCTAGGCTCCCTGTGTTATACAGCAACTTCTTACCAACTATCTGGGAAAGACTGAAGGCAGGAGAAGGGGATGACAGAGGATGAGATGGTTGGATGGCATCACTGACTCAATGCACATGAGTTTCAATAAGGTCCGGGAGTTGGTGATGGACAGGGAAGCTGGCTTGCTGTAATACATGGGGTCGCAAAGAGTTGGACACAACTGAGCAACTGAACTTAACTGAATGGCTAGTATATTTCAAAAACAATTCAGATTAATAGTCAGTGGGTGCCGGGGACCAGCCCCGGCTGATCCAGGGAATTCGAAGCGGGGACGGCGTCGGCGAAGATCAGGAAACAATTGCTTAATTAAACGTTAATTAAGGATATAAAGAGTAATAGAATGAGGATAGCTCAGTAGGAAAATTCAGTGGAGAAAAGAGGCTGAAATAAGGATAGCTCAGTGAGGAAATTCAGTGTAGAAAAGAGGCTGAATAATTCAGCCAGAAGGTAAGAGAAAGAACGACATGGTGAGACCAAGTTTCGGTGAACAAGGCCCGCACTTTATTTTCCAAAGTAGTTTTTATACCTTAAGTTATGCATAGAGGATAATGGGGGAAGGGGTAGAGTCATGCAGTAAGCCAGGCTTTCTTCCTGCAAACATATCATATGCAAAAGTTTAGGTGATTTGCATCATCTTCTGGCCCGGAGGCCTTTTTCTCTAAAGGTGATTATTCTCAAGTCATGCGCCAGCCTCCAAAAAGCATTAGATAAAGTTGCATTCTTACAGAGCAAAGGTGTGGTGGGCTATAACAAGAAAAAGAATTAACTCAAGGGTCCCAGGTTACAAACATTAAAGCTATTACTTACACCAACTATATTAATCAATACACTGCCAGGGACACAGCAGGTAAGGGATATGGAAACTTAGCAGCAAACATTGGCTCAACAAGTGAAAATCCCTTCACCAATACAATTTCTAATCAATCTTTTAACTACTCAAAAGAATCTGTGTTTAGACAGTTTAGAACATCTCCTGCCTCTCACAGTTGGGAGGCTCTGAACAATCACATGTGGCCGGAAAAACCTATTCAGGCAGGCTAGAGGATTTCCAAAGGAGTTTGTAGGTTAAACACTGTCACACCCAGGAATTATTAACTGGAGCTGTAAGCTAACTCTTTTTTCAGAGAGGTCGTGGGGGACAGCCCCCCGTAAAGTCAGAGGTGTAGGTGAAAGCACAAAGCAGAAAGTAGGCAGACTCTGGCTTTGGGGGTAGATTGCTCGAGAATTTCCAGGGAGACTCCTGAGGCTTGATCCCGCCTTTGCGTATGCCAAGCCTCCTTCCTCATGACCTTTGCCAGAGGCGCTCGCTCCCCGCAAGTGGGATCTGGTTGTTATGGTTCCTGAGGTAATGGTTGTTAGGATGATGATAATGTGATGGGATTTATTAGTACAGGAAGGGTATAAACCAACATTTTAGGGATGGGCCTAATGGCTCATTTAGCTGACTTTCCTATAGAATATGGTATTATGTGGTAGCAGAAAGAATTTTGAATTCTTAAGGGTAGGTTCAATTCCTATGATTCTAAAGGTAAGAGAATTTAAACCTCTATTTACTCTATCAAAGTTACTTTTATCAGACATACTTCTTATGTTTATGGAGGGATGCTTGGTATTGTAGAAGCCTGATATTATAATGGGTAATGAGACATGTCATATGATTTGGACTAGCGTTAGATGGCATCACGAACTCAGTGGACATCAGTTAGAGCAAATTCTGGGAGATATTGAAGGACAGGGAAGCCTGTTGTGCTGCAGTTCATGGGTTTGCAAAGAATTGGATACAACTTAGCAACTGAACAACAACAAGTGTTAGCAGTATGAAATTTTTTTTCCAGATTCATAGGAAAAGATTGTTAGTGATAGTGTTCTGATAATGAAGTTGGTTGTGTATAGATCTGGTATATAGGGCTATGGAGTGCTCCTAGCAACAGGATTATTGTGAAAATGTTTATTCTGATAATGTCTGCTTAAGAAAAATACAACAAATTTATCTGCTGCATATTCTACGTTGAAACCTGATAAAGTTCAGAGTTTTCTGTTAAGTCAAAAAAAAAAGCTCAGTTAGTTTCTGCTAGAGTAGAAATAAATCATATAGCTAGGGGTCATGATGGGAAGATTATTTGTAAATGTTCTTGTGTTGTGATGAGGGTTTTAAGGGTGAAAGATCTATTTATTAAGAGAACGTATAAAAGAATAATTCGGAGAAGGCAGTGGCAACCCACTCCAGTACTCTTGCCTGGAAAATCCCATGGACGGAGGAGCCTGGAAGGCTGCAGTCCAAGGGGTCACTGAGGGTCGGACACGACTGAGTGACTTCACTTTCACTTTTCACTTTCATGCATTGGAGAAGGAAATGGCAACCCACTCCAATGTTCTTGCCTGGAGAATCCCAGGGACGGGGGAGCCTGGTGGGCTGCCGTCTCTGGCGTCGCACTAAAGTGACTTAGCAGCATAAAAGAATAATTACTAGTGTTACTTCATATGAAATTGTGCTGCTGCTCATCAGGCTCCGATTAAGTATTTTGAGTTGGAAGCCCATCCAGCTCATAAGGTGGAGTTTACAGCTAGGCTTGTTATAACTATATATAATACTCCTAGACTTATATTAATGAGGGGGGTAGGGAATAGCTAGGGGGATTCACATGATTAGGGTTAGAGTTAGGGCTAGGATTGGTACACATGGTGAATATGGAAATGGAGGGTGCAGCTGGTCATAGTGGTTCCTTAATGAATAAAATGACTGTTCAGCGGTGGGTTGTAACAGACCACATGGTCCTGTGATATTTGACTCTTTTTAGTTGCATATAACCTAAATTTTTCATTCAATTAATGTTAGGAATGCTATGACTGAAAGAAGAGGATAACAAGTATTAATATATTAATTATAAACATTTTGTTAGGGAGAAGATTTGAATCTCTGGCTTTAAGTTTTATACAATTTCTGGGTTCTGCCACCTTAACAAACCCTGGTCTTGGGTAGATGTTTTGTATCTGTTAAGTTGAGACTGTGTCATTAACTAGTTTTAACATAGTTTTTAAAGTAGACCTTATTTCTCTTGTTCTTTCATACTGGAAAGTGAAGTCGCTCAGTCGTGCCCGACTCTTAGCGACCCCATGGACTGCAGCCTACCAGGCTTCTCCGTCCATGGGATTTTCCAGGCAAGAGTACTGGAGTGGGGTGCCATTGCCTTCTTCTTCATACTGGAAGAAGTATATAATAGATAGAAACCAACCTGGATTACTTCAGTCTGAACTCAGAGATGACAGAGGATGAGATGGTTGGATGACATCACTGACTCAGTGGACATGAGTTTGAGCAAGCTCCGGGAGTTGATGATGGACAGGGAAGCCTGGCATGCTGCAGTCCATGGGGTCACAAAGAGTCGGACACGACTGAGCAACTGAACTGAACTCAGATCATGTAGGATTTTAGTTGTTGAACAAATGGACCTTTAATGGTGGTTACACCATTGGGGTGTCCTGATCCAACATCAAGGTTCTAAACCTAGTATTATTTATACTAGGTATATCAAGCCTGGCTGTAAACATCAAGGTCGATATGAACTCCAGAATAGGATTTTACTGTTATCCCTATGCTAACTTGTTCTGATGGTCAGTTTTTTACATCAGTAAGTCATAATATGTTTTGACTGGTAAGTCTAGACTTTAAACCCTTAGAGGCTTTTTTGTTCTCCAGGGTCACCACAACCAAAATTGTCCACCTATATAAATTTTTGTTATCTCTCGGTGGTTTAGTTATTTTTGTTGTTGTTGATAAAGCTCCATAAGACTTTCTCATCTTGTTTTGTTATTCCTCTTTCTTCACAGGAAGGTCAGTTTCACTGATTGAAACTAAGAGACGGTAAAACCCTCGTGTGGCCATTCATACACGTCCTTATTTAGAGAACAAATGATTATGCTACCTTGGCCTGGTCAGGATGTTAACAGTTGTCACTGGGCAGGCAGTGCCTCTAATACTGGTTATGCTAGAGGTGATGTTTGGTCAACAGGCAGGGTTTGTGTTTGCCAAGTTCCTTTTACTTTTTTAAAATCTTACCTTGGGTGCCTGCCTATATTGGATTAACAGTATATTTGACAAATAGTTTAATGTTGAGTTGTATTAATATTTCAGTTCAGTTCAGTCACTCAGTAGTGTCCGACTCTTTGAGACCCCATGAATTGCAGCACGCCAGGCCTCCCTGTCCATCACCATCTCCCGGAGTTCACTCAAACTCACGTCCATTGAGTCAGTGATGCCATCCAGCCATCTCATCCTCTGTCGTCCCCTTTTCCTCCTGCCCCCAATCCCTCCCAGCATCAGAGTCTTTTCCAGTGAGTCAACTCTTCACATGAGGTGGCCAAAGTACTGGAATTTCAGCTTTAACATCATTCCTTCCAAAGAAATCTCAGGGCTGATCTCCTTCAGAATGGACTGGTTGGATCTCCTTGTAGTCCAAGGGGCTCTCAAGAGTCTTCTCCAACACCACAGTTTAAAAGCATCAATCTTCGGTGCTCAGCTTTTTCACAGTTCAACTCTCACATCCATACATGACTACTGGCAAAACCATAGCCTTGACTAGACGGACCTTTGTTGGCAAAGTAATGTCTCTGCTTTTCAATATGCTATCTAGATTGGTCATAACTTTCTTCCAAGGAGTAAGCGTCTTTTAATTTCATGGCTGCAGTCACCATCTGCAGTGATTTTGGAGCCCCCAAAAATAAAGTCTGACACTGTTTCCACTGTTTCCCCATCTATTTCCCATGAAGTGATGGGACCAGATGCCATGATATTCGTTTTCTGAATATTGAGCTTTAAGCCAACTTTTTCACTCTCTTTCACCTTCATCAAGAGGCTTTTAGTTCCTCTTCACTTTCTGCCATAAGGGTGGTGTCATCTGCGTATCTGAAGTTATTGATATTTTTCCCAGCAATCTTGATTCCAGCTTGTGCTTCTTCCAGCCCAGCGTTTCTCATGATGTACTCTGCATATAAGTTAAATAAGCAGGGTGACAATATACAGCCTTGACATACTCCTGGGTCCTGAAATAAGACCCAGGTGCCTGATAAAGTTAATAGAAACCCATAAATTATGGACCTGGAGCAAGAAGAGGGACATCTTATTCCATTTATTTCAGAGTAAGTTGTAGCCATTCTTACATTTCACCTCTAAAGTTCAGTCTTTGTAATTCTTTTTTTATTTTGAGCTAAATTCTACATTCAATGAAATATACAAACCTAAGTATATCTGTCTGTGAATTTTAACAAATGCATACATCTGTGTAATCCAAACCCCTACCACAGTATACAACGATGTCATTGCAATCACTTGGAGAATTTAAATACTTAGGTTTGAATTTAACAAAACACCTTTAATACTTGTATGCTTAAAACTACACAATACTAATGAAAGGCATCAAAGAAGATGTCAATAAATCTCAAGAAATACACCATGATCATTGATTGGAAAACCCAATCTAGTAAAGGTGTCAGTTCTTCCCAAATTAATATACAGTTTCCAGGCAATTCCTGTCAAGACTTTTTGAAGATATAGACAGATTTATATGGAAAGGTAAAATAACTAGAATAGTTAGAATAATTTGAAAGGAAGTATAAAGTGGGAACAATCAGCTTACCTGATTTCAAGACCTTTTATGTAGCTACAGTGGTCACAGCCTTGTGGTATTAGTGAAGGGATATATGTATAGAGAGATTAGTGAAACAGAACAGAGACTAGATGCTTTTCCCTATAAGATCAAAGACAAGACAAGGATATCTGCTTTTGCCATTTATATACACATATTTGCAATGTGACTAAATTTGATACTTACCTTGCACCGTATTAAAAAAATTAATTCAAAATGGATGAGGAACTAAATGTAAGAGCCAAAACTATAAAGCTTTTAGAAAAAAAAAACATAGAGCTAAATCTTTATGATCTTGGATTTGGCAATGGATTCTTAGTTAGAAGATGAAAAGTATAAGCCACAGAAACAAGAAAAATGAATAAACTGGATTTTATCAAAACTTAAAACTTTCATTCTACAAAGGAAACTATCAAAAACAAAGAAGTACCTAAAGAATGGAAGAAAATATTTGCAAACAATTATATCTGATAAAGGACTTGTAAAGAACATACAGAACTCTCATAACTCACAGTAAAAGACAACCCAGTTTAAAAGTGGCAAGGGATCTGAACAGACATTTCTCTAAAGAAGAACACATGAAAAGATGTTCATCATCTTTAGTGACTTCAGTTCAGTTCAGTCGCTCAGTCGTGTTTGACTCTTGGAGACCCCATGAACTGCAGCACGCCAGGCCTCCCTGTCCATCACCAACTCCCAGAGTTCACTCAAACTCATGACCATTGAGTCGGTGATGCCATCCAGCCATCTCATCCTCTCTCGTCCCCTTCTCCTGCCCCCAATCCCTCCCAGCATCAGAGTCTTTTCCAATGAGTCAACACTTTGCATAAGGTGGCCAAAGTACTGGAGTTTCAGCTTTAGCATCAGTCCTTCCAAAGAACACCCAGGACTGATCTCCTTTAGAATGGACTGGTTGGATCTTCTTGCAGTCCAAGGGACTCTCAAGAGTCATCTCCAACACCACAGTTCAAAAGCATCAATTCTTCGGCGCTCAGCTTTTTCACAGTCCAACTCTTACAGCCATACATGAACACTGGAAAAACCATAGCTTTGACTAGATGGACCTTTGTTGGCAAAGTAATGTCTCTGCTTTTCAATATGCTATCTAGGTTGGTCATAACTTTTCTTCCAAGGAGTAGGCATCTTTTAATTTCATGGCTGCAATCACCATCTGCAGTGATTTTGGAGCCCCCCAAAATAAAGTCTGACACTGTTTCCACTGTTTCCCCATCTATTTCCCATGAAGTGATGGGACCAGATGCCATGATATTCATTTTCTGAATATTGAGCTTTAAGCCAACTTTTTCACTCTCCTCTTTCACTTTCATCAAGAGGCTCTTGAGTTCCTCTTCATTTTCTGCCATAAGGGTGGTGTCATCTGTGTATCTGAGGTTATTGATATTTCTCCCCTCAATCTTGATTCCAGCTTGTGCTTCTTCCAACCCAGCGTTTCTCATGATGTACTCTGCATATAAGTTAAATAAGCAGGGTGACAATATACAGCCTTGACATACTCCTTTTCCTATTTGGAACCAGTCTGTTGTTCCATGTCCAGTTCTAACTGTTGCTTCCTGACCTGCATATAGGTTTCTCAAGAGGCAGGTCAGGTGGTCTGGTATTCCCATCTCTTGAAGAATTTTCCACAGTTTATTGTGATCCACACAGTCAAAGGCTTTGGCATAGTCAATAAAGCAGAAATAGATGTTTTTCTGGAACTCTCTTCCCTTTTCCATGATCCAGCAGATGTTGGCAATTTGATCTCTGGTTCCTCTGCCTTATCTAAAACCAGCTTGAACATCTGGAAGTTCACGGTTCACATATTGCTGAAGCCTGGCTTGGAGAATTTTGAGCATTACTTTACTAGCATGTGAGATGAGTGCAATTGTGCGGTAGTTTGAGCATTCTTTGTCATTGCCTTTCTTTCTGATGTAAACTTATGCAAGGAAAAATACTTCTTGTTACTAATATTAACATTGTTGCCTCTATTAGTTCATAGATTAGTCCAATATAAATCTAGGAGTTGATTTGCTTGTTACTGATTATTAACGTAAAATTATTTGTGAGCTTTAGTACTTTCTTAATTGCCAGCTGTTTTTGAACCAACTGTGGTGTTGCTTATTTTTACTCTCTAGATAAGTTTGTACCCATTTCTAAAAAGCTATACCATTTTAGACTAACATTTAAAAATACATTAAAACTTATAAAGGATTTTTAGTAATTTTAAAATTTGAACTAAAATTCTTTTCCTGGACAACCAGCTGTCACCAGGCTTATTAGAATCTTCTCAGTACTTTGCTACATAGATGAGTTTGTTTTAATAAACGGTTCCTAAGTAGCTCATCTGGTTTTGGGATATTTAAGTTCTCTTTGTTAATGCTTGCTAGTTAAATCATTATGTGAAAGGTACAAGGGGTAAACTTTGTTTTTTTGTTAGTTTTTAGGCTTCTTTCATCACTCCCTAACTATTTTCTCTATAGTGCCAGAAGATATTAATTTTCTATCTCCTACACTTTGAATGTTGAATGAATATTTTAGTTTGCTTATACTAGTAGAATAGAGAAGGGTAGTAGGCTAGATTTAATTCAGAGTATTCATAAATTATGAAATGGCCTAGGTGTAAACTGGGTGCATTATTTTAACTATACTTTGAGTTATTCAAGCACACTTTCCAGTATGCTTTCTTTGTTATGCCTTCTCTCCTCTTATATAATTAGTATTTGCTATTAGATTATAGGAAATTATTACAATACTTGAGGAGGGTGATGGTTGGTGTGTGCATGCTTCATGGCCTTATTCAGTTTAAGTACTCTATTCTTAATTTACTACTAAATCCTCCTTTGGTTTTTTGCTTTCATAAAAAATGTTCTTTTGGTGAACATGAATTCTCAAAGTAGAAAATGTAGCTCATTTTTCCCAATTTTGTAAGTTACACCTTGGCCTAATGTTTTTATGTATAACAGTTATGCTTACTTTTGCTCCTTTTTAGGGTTTGCTAAAGATAGTGGTATATAGTCTGCATTAGCCAGGGTTGGTGAGGTTTATCAGGCTTTATTGGTTATAGAACAGGCTCTTTTAGAGGAGTGAGAAGTGCCACCAAGTCATTTGAGTTTTGAGCTGCTGCTAGTAGTACTCTAGCATATAATTTTGTTCCTGTAATTATTTGGGTTTAGGACTAAGCATAGTGGGGTATCTAATCCCAATTTGGGTCTTAGCTGTTGTGTAGTCAGGAAATAATAAAGTCACTTTCGTATTCTCTTTTTATTTTAGTTACAGCTTTTTATCGCTTAATTAAAACTGTATTTTATATTACTCTTTAATATGCTTTACACCATATTTCTGTTAATTTGGGTTAATCATTATGACCACAGTGGCTGGTATGAGATTTACCAGCCCTGTTAGTATAACTTAGTTGAACTTTTGTTTCTAGCTTAATTTTTATCACAGCTGCTTCCTATAGGGGTGTGGTTAAACAAGCTGTTGTGAGCTACTAATGTTAGTGTGCTTGATGCCTGCATTGTGTAATTTTATTAAAACTAATAGAAAGACTAGGACCAAACCTGTATGTTTATAGAGTTAGTGAACTCATCTTGGCAATTTCAGTGCCTTGCTTTCAGGCTTTAAGCTATATTAACATGTTGTAATATACTGAAATAACATGTATATTGTTTTTTATGTGATTTATGTTAGATTTAGTGTTAAAATTTTGACTAAAATTGTTGTCTAGGGATCTAGGAGATGTCTGTCTATATAAATGGCAAATATCTAAGTAGTTTATTGATACGATTGGGGTTTATTTTCTTGTTCTGTCTAATCTCAGTGGACATGAGTTTGAGCAAATTCTAGGAGATAGTGAAGGACAGGGAAGCCTGGTATGCTACTGTCCACGGGGTTGCAAAGAGTTGGACACGACTGAGTGACTGAACAACAGCAACAATCTTGGGTATTAAGTTGTCTTTGTTATTAGGTAGACGGCCAAGTTCTATGTATTTATATATTTTTGCCTTGTTTTGGGGATTTGGCAGGGCATTATGGGCATATAGAGCATGAGATTTAGTGGGGTGTAAGGGGGGTTTGTTAAACAGATCCATTACCTATTCACACGTTCATATGTGTGTATGTGTATGTGCACGTACGTGTATGTTTCTCTGCAATTATCTTTATGTCCTGTAACCACTGACTGAATAATACCTTATGGTTGATGATACTGGTAAATAATATTCAATTAAAGTCCAGCTACAGTTTTTTTTTTTTTTTTTTACTGTGTCAAGGCCACAGAAAGCCATAGCTGAGTCATACCTTCGCTTAAAAGTTCAGTCAGTTCAGTTCAGTTCAGTCGCTCGATCGTGTCCGACTCTTTGCGACCCCATGAATCACAGCACGCCAGGCCTCCCTGTCCATCACCAACTCCCGGAGTTCACTCAGACTCACGTCCATCGAGTCAGTGATGCCATCCAGCCATCTCATCCTCTGTCGTCCCCTTCTCCTCCTGCCCCAAATTCCTCCCAGCATCAGAGTCTTTTCCAGTGAGTCAACTCTTCGCACGAGGTGGCCAAAGTACTGGAGTTTCAGCTTTACCATCATGCCTTCCAAAGAAATCTCAGGGCTGATCTACTTTAGAATGGACTGATTGGATCTCGTTGCAGTCCAAGGGACTCTAAAGAGTCTTCTCCAATACCACAGTTCAAAAGCATCGATTCTTCGGTTCTCAGCTTTCTTCACAGTCCAACTCTCACATCCATACATGACCAGTGGAAAAACCATAGCCTTGACTAGACGGACCTTTGTTGGCAAAGTAATGTCTCTGCTTTTCAATATGCTATCTAGATTGGTCATAACTTTCTTCCAAGGAGTAAGCGTCTTTTAATTTCATGGCTGCAGTCACCATCTGCCGTGATTTTGGAGCCCCCCAAAATAAAGTCTGACACTGTTTCCACTGTTTCCCCATCTATTTCCCATGAAGTGATGGGACCAGATGCCATGATATTCATTTTCTGAATATTGAGCTTTAAGCCAACTTTTTCACTCTCCTCTTTCACCTTCATCAAGAGGCTTTTAGTTCCTCTTCACTTTCTGCCATAAGGGTGGTGTCATCTGCGTATCTGAAGTTATTGATATTTTTCCCAGCAATCTTGATTCCAGCTTGTGCTTCTTCCAGCCCAGCGTTTCTCATGATGTGCTCTGCATATAAGTTAAATAAGCAGGGTGACAATATACAGCCTTGACATACTCCTGGGTCCTGAAATAAGACCCAGGTGCCTGATAAAGTTAATAGAAACCCATAAATTATGGACCTGGAGCAAGAAGAGGGACATCTTATTCCATTTATTTCAGAGTAAGTTGTAGCCATTCTTACATTTCACCTCTAAAGTTCAGTCTTTGTAATTCTTTTTTTATTTTGAGCTAAATTCTACATTCAATGAAATATACAAACCTAAGTATATCTGTCTGTGAATTTTAACAAATGCATACATCTGTGTAATCCAAACCCCTACCACAGTATACAACAATGTCATTGCAATCACTTGGAGAATTTAAATACTTAGGTTTGAATTTAACAAAACACCTTTAATACTTGTATGCTTAAAACTACACAATACTAATGAAAGGCATCAAAGAAGATGTCAATAAATCTCAAGAAATACACCATGATCATTGATTGGAAAACCCAATCTAGTAAAGGTGTCAGTTCTTCCCAAATTAATATACAGTTTCCAGGCAATTCCTGTCAAGACTTTTTGAAGATATAGACAGATTTATATGGAAAGGTAAAATAACTAGAATAGTTAGAATAATTTGAAAGGAAGTATAAAGTGGGAACAATCAGCTTACCTGATTTCAAGACCTTTTATGTAGCTACAGTGGTCACAGCCTTGTGGTATTAGTGAAGGGATATATGTATAGAGAGATTAGTGAAACAGAACAGAGACTAGATGCTTTTCCCTATAAGATCAAAGACAAGACAAGGATATCTGCTTTTGCCATTTATATACACATATTTGCAATGTGACTAAATTTGATACTTACCTTGCACCGTATTAAAAAAATTAATTCAAAATGGATGAGGAACTAAATGTAAGAGCCAAAACTATAAAGCTTTTAGAAAAAAAAAACATAGAGCTAAATCTTTATGATCTTGGATTTGGCAATGGATTCTTAGTTAGAAGATGAAAAGTATAAGCCACAGAAACAAGAAAAATGAATAAACTGGATTTTATCAAAACTTAAAACTTTCATTCTACAAAGGAAACTATCAAAAACAAAGAAGTACCTAAAGAATGGAAGAAAATATTTGCAAACAATTATATCTGATAAAGGACTTGTAAAGAACATACAGAACTCTCATAACTCACAGTAAAAGACAACCCAGTTTAAAAGTGGCAAGGGATCTGAACAGACATTTCTCTAAAGAAGAACACATGAAAAGATGTTCATCATCTTTAGTGACTTCAGTTCAGTTCAGTCGCTCAGTCGTGTTTGACTCTTGGAGACCCCATGAACTGCAGCACGCCAGGCCTCCCTGTCCATCACCAACTCCCAGAGTTCACTCAAACTCATGACCATTGAGTCGGTGATGCCATCCAGCCATCTCATCCTCTCTCGTCCCCTTCTCCTGCCCCCAATCCCTCCCAGCATCAGAGTCTTTTCCAATGAGTCAACACTTTGCATAAGGTGGCCAAAGTACTGGAGTTTCAGCTTTAGCATCAGTCCTTCCAAAGAACACCCAGGACTGATCTCCTTTAGAATGGACTGGTTGGATCTTCTTGCAGTCCAAGGGACTCTCAAGAGTCATCTCCAACACCACAGTTCAAAAGCATCAATTCTTCGGCACTCAGCTTTTTCACAGTCCAACTCTTACAGCCATACATGAACACTGGAAAAACCATAGCTTTGACTAGATGGACCTTTGTTGGCAAAGTAATGTCTCTGCTTTTCAATATGCTATCTAGGTTGGTCATAACTTTTCTTCCAAGGAGTAGGCATCTTTTAATTTCATGGCTGCAATCACCATCTGCAGTGATTTTGGAGCCCCCCAAAATAAAGTCTGACACTGTTTCCACTGTTTCCCCATCTATTTCCCATGAAGTGATGGGACCAGATGCCATGATATTCATTTTCTGAATATTGAGCTTTAAGCCAACTTTTTCACTCTCCTCTTTCACTTTCATCAAGAGGCTCTTGAGTTCCTCTTCACTTTCTGCCATAAGGGTGGTGTCATCTGTGTATCTGAGGTTATTGATATTTCTCCCCTCAATCTTGATTCCAGCTTGTGCTTCTTCCAACCCAGCGTTTCTCATGATGTACTCTGCATATAAGTTAAATAAGCAGGGTGACAATATACAGCCTTGACATACTCCTTTTCCTATTTGGAACCAGTCTGTTGTTCCATGTCCAGTTCTAACTGTTGCTTCCTGACCTGCATATAGGTTTCTCAAGAGGCAGGTCAGGTGGTCTGGTATTCCCATCTCTTGAAGAATTTTCCACAGTTTATTGTGATCCACACAGTCAAAGGCTTTGGCATAGTCAATAAAGCAGATATAGATGTTTTTCTGGAACTCTCTTCCTTTTTCCATGATCCAGCAGATGTTGGCAATTTGATCTCTGGTTTCTCTGCCTTATCTAAAACCAGCTTGAACATCTAGAAGTTCACGATTCACATATTGTTGAAGCCTGGCTTGGAGAATTTTGAGCATTACTTTACTAGCGTGTGAGATGAGTGCAGTTGTGCGGTAGTTTGAGCATTCTGTGGCATTGCCTTTCTTTGGGATTAGAATGAAAACTGACCTTTTCCAGTCCTGTGGCCACTGCTGAGTTTTTCAAATTTGCTGGCATGTTGACTGCAGCACTTTCACAGCATCATCTTTCAGGATTTGAAATAGCTCAACTGGAATTCCATCACCTACACTAGCTTTGTTCGTAGTAATGCTTCTAAGGCCCACTTGACTTCACATTCCAGGATGTCTGGCTCTAGGTGAGTGATCACACCATCGTGATTATCTTGGTCGTGAGGATATTTTTTGTACAGTTCTTCTGTATATTCTTGCTACCTCTTCTTAATATCTTTGCTTCTGTTAGTCACTAGGGCAGTGCAAATTAACATTACAATGAGATACCATTTACAGTCACTAGGCTGACTAAAATAAAAAACCAGATGACAAAGTTGATGAGAAATCAGAACCCTCAAATCTTATAGCTACTTTGGGAAAGTTTGGTAGTTCTCTCCAAAGTGTATCAGGGTTCCCATCTGACCCAGCAGTTCCACTCCTGTAATATACCTAAGAGAAATGAAAACATGTCCAAAAAAAAGTACATGAGTGTTAATATGCCAGTATGACTCGTAATAGCCCAAGGTGGAAACAACCCAAATGTCCATCAGTGGATGAATGGATAAACAAAGTGTGGTATATCCACATGGGCTATTAATTGTACATAAAAAGAAAGGAAGTGCTGATACATGCTGCAACATGGATTTACCTTGAAAACATTTAGAAGCCAGATGCAAAAGGACAAACATTGTTTGATTCCATTTATCTGAAATGTCCAGAATAGGCAAGTATATACCGGAAGTAGATTAATGGTTGCTTAGAGGCTTGAAGGCTAGGAGATTGGAGAGTGATAGCCGAAGCGTACAGTGTTTTTTGGAAAGTGATCAAATAGACACCTGATTTATAATAAAAGTGAAACTTCAGAAGAATAATTAAAAGGTAGCCTTTTCAATGAATAGTGCTAGAATAACTGGATTTTAGTATTTAAAAAATAAAAACCCACTCCACTCCTACTCTACACAGAAATCAAGTGCAGGTTGGTTGTATATGTAAATGTACATCTACATTTAAAAACAACAAAACTTCCAGAAAATAATACAGGATAATATCTTCATGATACTAAAATTGGGAAAGAATAAAATGGAATATTATTCTATTAATTAATAAACATATTAATAAAAAGGAGTAAAACGCTAACCGTAAGGGAAAGGTTTGAAAATTTTGACTATAGCAAAGTCAAGAACTTTAGTACATTATTTTAAAAAACCAAGGCAAGTTATAGATTGGGATTATATACTTACAGTCTGCAATATATACCTGTCAAAGAGGTCACATCTAGAATATACAAAAGCCCTTCTACAAATAATTAGGAAAAGACAGCCCAGTTGGAAAATAGGCAAGAGATTTGAACAGGCACTTTATTAAAAAGGATATCCAAACAGCCAGTAAACATATCCTGAACCTTACTATGAAGTGATGTCTCATTGTGGTTTTAATGTGCATTTCCGATTATTAACAAGGCTGAGTATACTATTTCTTAGAAATCATGAGAGACCAGGTTTTAACTTGTACTAAACATTGGTGAGAATGTGCAGCAGCTACAGCCTTCATAGCCTGCTAGTGGGTATGTAAGTTGGTATAACTACTTTGGATTACAGCTTTGTATTATCTACTAAAATTGAAACTACACATGCCCTACGATCTAGAATCCTTACTCCCAGGTGTATATCCAAGAGGAATGTGGGCACATATGCTCGCTGTTTGTGGCACTGTTGTTCATAATACCCCCAAACCAACAGAGCACCAATGGCCATTACAAGTAGAAGCTGATAAATTAATTATAATATTTTTATAGTTACATATTATATAGCAATGAAAATGAACAAATTACAGTCACATACCATGACTGATTTCAAAATATATGTTTAAAAGCACAGAAGAATATATACTATGTTGTTCAATTTATGTAAAGTTCAAAAGTAGGCAAAACAAAACTATAGTTTCAGGTGTATATTTGTGTAAATATAAACTATATATTATATATAGGTATATATGTGAATACTTAAGTTGAAAATTATAAAGGAAAGTAGGAAGTGATTACACTGGAAGGCTAATGGTTACCTTTAAAGGTAGTGATTAGAAGGGGACATGAGTGGGGCACCTGTGATACCTGCAGTATAGTATTTCTTGACCTGAGTGGTATCTGCTTTGTGATAAATCACTGAGCTATATTTTTGTTTCTGTACTTTTCATAAGTATAATTCCTAATAAACAATTTGTTTAAACATTTGGTTTGTTTCTGGTCATGTGAGCTATGGATAGAAGTATGTTTTGGTAGATTTGAAAAGTGAGCACAAATAATTGGCAAAAAAAGATAAATACATCAGTGCAACAGAATAGAATCCAGAAAGAGGGCAAATGATTGTTGACAGAGGCACCAAAACCATCCAGTGGGAATAAGGGAAAATTCTTTTCAATAATTTGTGCTGTAATGACTTGGGATCCAGGTAGAAAACAATAAACCTTAACCTCTATCTCACTTAATACACAAAAAATTAATTCAAAATAGATTGTAGACCTAAACATAAAAGTTGACATGTTAAAGTCCTAAAAGAAAACCAGACAGTATCTTCGTAACCATAGAATAAGGCAACAATACTGTAGGGAGACTCGAGAAAGAAAAAGGAAACAATGAAAATATTAATAAACTTGACTTCATTGATATTAAAAATTCTCATCAAAAGACACAGTTAATAAAATGAAAAGGCAAGCCACAGTCTATAAAAAAACATTCCCAATGTATATCTGACAAAGGACTTGTATGCAGAATATATGAAGAATTATTACAAATCAATATTAAAAAGAAAAAAACTTAAAAATGAGCAAAACACTTGAGCAAACTTTGCTTAAAGCAAGACATATAATGGCTAAGGAACATATGGAAAAATGTTCAACATAGGAAATTAAAAGTAAAATCACAGTGAAATAAGAACTTTACATCTGGGATGGCAACAGTTTTTTTTTTTTTTTTTTTTAAGGAGGCTGACAACTCCAAATAATAGAATGTAGAACTGGAATTCTAATACAAAAGGTTTGGTAGGTTTTTTTTAACAAAAACAACAAAAAATATATATGTATCTACTCCGTGACCAATGGTTCTACTCCTAGGTGTTTAGAGAAATTAAAATATATGTCCTCAAAAATAGTTGCAATAATTTTCATTTTCATATTTATTCATAATAGTAGAAAACTGGAACCAGTTCAGAAGTAGGTGAATGGATATCCAAACTATGATATAGCCATACAATGGCATACATATCAACAATAAAAAGGAAAAAAAACCTGGTAAACACAACATAGATGAATTCCAAGAACATACTGAGTTAAAGAGGCCAGAAACAGATGACTATATATGATTCCAATTATATGAAGTTGTAGAATAGGCAGACTGGTTTACAGTCACAGAAACCAGTGGTAGGGGTTGACTTGGAAAGGGCAAGAGGAAACTTTCTAAGATGATAAAGAAAACTGTTCTGTATTTTGATAGGTGTATTGGTTACATTATTATATATTTTTAAAACTCATTAAACTGTACAGTTTTATGAGTACATCATATTATATATAATATGTAAATTTTTCTCAATTTAAAAAGTAGCCATAATTCTCCACGGGGATCCGTGTATCCTCACCCTTTGAAATACCACTTTGCGTCTCCTTCCATGAAGAGGTGTACTGTTGCCCTATCCCTTGAATCTGAGATGGCCTTGTGACTTGCTTTAGCCAGATTAAGTGTGGCAGAAAAGAAAGCATGCCAGTGTTGACCTAGGCCTCAAGAGACTGTACAGTTTTGCTTTCTCTTAAACCCTGTCCAGCCACCATGGAACGATTCCTTGCTAGCTTTCTGGATAATGAGAGTGAAGCAGAGATGAGCTGAGGTTATCCTAGATCAGCCAGCCTCCAGCTAAACCTGCAGCTGATCAAGATACATGAGTGGACCTAACCCATACCAGAAGAATCACTCAGCTGAGATAGATAAATTACTGTTTTATGTCACTAATATTTGGGGAGATTTCTTATGTAGGAAAAGCTAAGGCTTAGAGTCCAGGCTCTATAGTAATAAACTATAGCCCATGGGCCGGATATAGCTCATGACTTATTCTGAACCTTTTATTCAGCATTGGAAAGTGGAACATAAATTAATCTTGGGAGAGGAACACCTTTTATAACCAATACCCAAAGAATTTCTATTAATAAAATACCACAGTTATAGGAATACAGCCTGTCAATAGGTTTTCTAAAGTAGTCTCAAAGTTTACAGGGATGGCAAGTCATATTGCATTTGTACACAGACATTAGGTTAATTCCTCTGTGAAACTTTTAATAAGAGGGAGAAGAAAATGAAATAACTTTGTAACCTAAGTGAGAAAAGGTATCCTCAAATTGCATGAAGATATAAAATGAGATTACTGTACTTTTTAAAGGTCAGACTGTACAGCTTTTTGTATCAAGATGGTTAAAAAAAAAAGTAAATAGCTAAAATTCCCTGAAATTTTAAAACAGGTGCTGTATTATCAGTTCATTGTTAATTTTGGTTTGAGCTGATTGTTTTCAACTAATGAGAGTCTCACTTCTAAATTTTAATTTGCTTTATTGTTATCAGTTGTATTGTGTGTTATTAACCCTACAAAGTACACTGTTGAATATTTTCATTGATATTCTGCTCTGTGCTTTTTCTGTAGCTAGACTTGACCCTTATTCATCATGTCAGATACACTTCTGCTGCTGAAGCAGTTGTACATAAAACACCAAAAACGTATTTGTCCAGCAACACTTGTTTCTCATCACCAAGTTCTTTTGTTTGTTTCAGCAAATGTATTTGGGATCGCAGAGGCTGGCTCCCTCTACTGGAGCATTTCTATTCCCAGAGTGAAGCACAGTCTGACACAGAGCATCCAATAATACGTAGAATAAGTAGAATGAGTCACCAAATTCTTGTCCACTAAAGAGTGGGAACAACAAGGGGTGCTTGGACCGTGAAATCATTTTTTCCCAACCAGATAGATCATGGTCAAAAATCTGGTGCTAAAGATAATGAAGAGTAGGAAAGCTGGTATAGGTAAAGGAAAAAGTGTGGCTCCAAGGATAGCCTTTCAATGGGGAGACAAAAGAAACTTGAACCATGCATGCAAGCTTAGGGGGCAACCATTAGGAAGCAAAAGACTGAAGATGCAGGGAAAGGGAGAATAAAACGGTGAAGTAAGTTTCCCAAAGATAAGTTAGAGAGGCATCAAGCACCCAGGAGAAATAGAATCTTCAGTGTTAAATCTGTGGTGGCACAAAATAATCGTGAACTATATAATGACTTAGAACCAAGGTGCAAACTGGAGTAGGAAATGGCCACCCACTTCAGTATTCTTGCCTGAAAAATCCCGTGGACAGAGGAGACTGGTAGGCTACAGTCCATGGGTTTCACAAAAAGACATGACTGAGTGACTGAGCACAGGGTGCAAATAAAATGTTAGGGGTTTTGTTAAAGTGTGACCATGCTCATTATTACTTTCAGTGAGAATCCAGCTTTGCTGGATTTGAGCCTAGATCTATCAATGAATAATTTGAAAATATACAATAAAATCTTACTGCTTTATTTGGAAGTCATATTCAAATAATGATTTTTCTCCAGATTGGACCCCTTCAAATCCTGAGCCAATGTACATCCCCACGGGCCTGGAGGTGGAACCCCTTTATGCAAACTCCAAGGAAGAAACTGTGGTTTATCTAGCCGAAGATGGTGAGTACATAATGAGACATGTTGCGATAAAATATAATAAATTGGTGTCTGGGCTAATCTATTTGTATTTGTTCTGCTGTTTATAGTGGAAATTGCCAATTACCAGGAAATCCCTGACTCCATAACTATGTTTGGTTAATATTGATGCAGATGTTGATTCAGTGCTAAATGTATTCTTGAAGGTGCATACTGCAGTTTATGCACAGTTATTTTAAAATGAAGCTTCATGCTGACCATGAGAATGAAGAGTTTCATTGAGATGGAATTAAACTTCGCATAAGTTTTCAAAGATATATCCAGCAGAGTGCTCTGCACCTGTCTGTCTATAGGTCACGTTCATGCAGTCTTTCAAATGGTTTATTTTCATTTCATGCCAGTTTGATGCATCTCTTGGGATTGCCAAAAAAAAAATCCCACATCACAAATATTATCCAAGATTATATCTCAGGAAAGTGTTCTTGACACTCAAGATTAATAATTGGCATCAAGTGTACTAATAATCAAACATAGAAGTCTCAACCTGTATTCTAAACTGCTGCTTCTGAAACCCTAATGTCAGGAAGTATGGGACTCCTGTACAGTTTCACTATCACATTTGTATATCTTAGAGTATATATTAAAGATAACTTGCAGGGAACATGTATTTTATTTAAAGAGCTGGCAAAATAGAGGAATTCACAGAGATTGCTTCCTATATAGTAAGCAATTACAGAAATCATATATTCATGCATTTTTAAATAACTGAGGTGAGAAAAACACCTCTGATTTTTTTCAATTTGATTTCAAATATTTACCCAGCTGACCTACCTTATAACTTCCACACATAACTTAAATGAGATATAAAATTAAAGTAGCTGAGGTGAGTCAGTCAAGGTCTTGTCAGGAATTGGATGGCAAATGTAATTTAAGAAATTTTAATGAAAAGATATCTTATAAAAGGGTGGACAGAATCAAGGGAGAATAATAAGGGATGGTGAGACAACACTGAGTTGTCAACAGAACAGAACCATTGTTTCTCCTCGGCATGAAAGGGTAAGAGATCAGACTGGTGTCGAGACCTGTAGCTGTAGGAGGAGGAAGTCCCCAAACAACTGGGCATAAAGAATTTGGGGTTCACATTTTTTTCTTTAAAGATATTGTTCCATTATCTCATGACATCTGTTCTCTTTAAGAAAAAGTCAGACATAATTTATATCATTGTTCCACATTATATATGCTGTGTCTTCTGTCTATGATCTGCCTAGATTTGTTTATCTTTGTATTTATCCTGCTTGGAGTTTGCTGAACATCTTGGATCCATAGTTTAATAGTTCTGTCTATCCAAATTTGAGAAATTTTCAACCATTATTTCTTCACGTAATTTCTCCATGATATTCTTTCTCTTCTGTCCTTTGGAATTTCAAGTATACATGTGGTATATTTCTAGTTATGTCCCACATTCACTGGATCTTTGTTCTTTTTTATAATCTCTGGTCTTGAGTTTGGATAATTGTATTCATTTGTTTGTAAGTTCACTGAGTCTTTTTTTTTTCTTTCAATATTCAATTTCTCTTAAGCCCATCTGGTAAATCTTTCATTTCTGTTATTGTACTTTTTATTTTTAGAATTTTCATTTCATTCTTTTTATAGTTTCCTTTTTTTATTAGTTGATCTGTTTATTCATTATCTTTTCCTTTTAACATAAATTCAGAGTCCTTCTCTGTTAATCGTACCATCTGAGTTATCTTGGGGTCTGTTAAATATATAAATATTTATTGGATCACATTTCCTCATTCTTTGTATGCTTCATAATTTTTTTTTTATCACATGTGGGAAATGGTGAAAGACATGTTTTGGAGTTTTCTTTTTTTTAATTGCATTGAATTTTTTTTCTGCAAGGCAGCTAAATTCCTGACAAATCATTTTGCTTCTTTTAGAATTGGTTTACTTTCTTTATAAAACAGATCTGTTTTTATTTTGTCATTCATTCTAGGTCATGACCCTTCTCCTAAATGTGGTTTTTATGCCTAATATTCAACCTTTCTAGAGTCACAGTTAAATGCCTGCAGTGCTCAGTGAAGCCTTTCTATTCTGGCTAAGTTGGAATTTCAATATATCCCAGAATGTTTATCCTCTGCTATCTCAGGAGCACTCTGTCCTGTCTTCCTTAATCATACCCTGTGCTTGTACAGCCAGGTCTTCAGCCAAGCAACCACCATGTAGACTACTGAAGCCCCGCTCTGTGTAGCTTTCTTCTACTACCTAGGGTGCTAATTTCAGCAGCCCCAGGCAACAGTTGTGCCTCCTCAGCTCAACAAGACTGTTATGCTATCCTTAAGTGACATCTTTCTAAGAGGTAAAAAGTACTCCCAAGAAGAAATGTAAAGTTAAAACATGAGCTTATTTCATGTTTTTATCTTTTTTCAAGAACTTTATGTAGTTCTAATCTTTGTGTTGTCTGAATGTGTGGAAATGGTTAATTCGTATGTTTTTTTTTTTTTTTTAATCCAGTTTTATAGTCATTTACAGTGAAAAGACAGTTTCAGGAACAATTACTTCATTATAACCAGAAGTAGAATTCATGTATTTCTACTGTGAGAAATACATGAATTTATTCTAGGCATGGCTTTTCTAATCTAAATACTCAGACTTTCTTATTCCAACATAAACCTATATGTTAGTGTCATATTAAAATTTATAACCCTTAGTGACACTTCAATTATACTATAGCTCCAAACTCTTTGCAGAATAGCCTATAGACTTTAGATATGGCTTGAACATCTTTATGGTCTCTCATCAGCCTACAAAGAGCCGTGTTTTGTGTATTCCCGAGTTGGGGGCAACCGGACACCCTTGAAGCAGCCTGTGGATAACTGTGATGATACTTTGATGTTTGAAGCAAGGTTTGAGAGTGGTAATCTACAGAAGGTAGTAAAAGTGTAGGTTTTAATTATTTTTATTTGAGGAGCTAGACTATCAACTATTTGCTGGATTAGGTACAGTAGTTTTAGTATCCATTGCTGAACTATAATTTCTTGAAGTATAGATGCTAATTAGAGTTTATCATAAGAGGGTAGGTATGGAAGGTTCTGGATTCAAACAATTTTGAGAGCTATGAATGAAAGTTAAGCAGGTTTCTGTAGTGTACTTTTTCAGTATGCCAGTATGAACTGTTAAACACACATGAACACTGGTTCTCCAACTTTTTAATGCAATAGGTCTTCAGATGAGTATTCTATAAAACATGCTTGGGAATATGCACACAATTCAAGGATATTCTTTTCTTAAAAAATTTTGTGAAAAATTTTAAACATACACTAAAGTACAGAGCATAATATAGTTCTACCTACACTCATCACCTAGATTCAACAGCTCTTAAGGTTTTGCAATTCACACACACACATATACACACATAATAAGTGCATAATGCTGATAGAATAGGAAGTTACTTGGTAAAGAAAAAAGTCACAACTAACCAGGTGAAATTGTTGTATATATAAGCAATGTATTAATGAATTTAATTTGCTTTTATTTAAGTATCTTCAATGATTAAGTATGGGGAATGCAAATAGTTATCAAATATAGTTCCTGTCCTCTCAAAGAGTTTAAAATTTTGTAATTCATATGCTCATAGTAATTTATATATGTTTTTAACCTTTGTTAGAGATTGTATTTCAGATCTCTAGAGTTAGAATCTAAGATAAAACAAATATGTGTCTGAGGTAAAAAAAAAAAAAGAAAAAGACACTGGACTTTAATTCTTAAAAACTTAAGAACTCTTTAATCACTTCCTTTATAGGAAACATAACTGGGTTAAAATACATAATTTTTTGTCAAATGCCCATTTTTTTAATGTGCTCTCTTGAATTACAAAGGGATAAAAAGGCTTCAGAATTAGCATAGAATTAGTTTCACATCCAGTTAAAAGAGAAAATTTCAAAACAGTGATCTTTTCAATTACTTGGTATTAGATACTGCTTAATAAACACTGTTTCCCAAGTAAAAAGCTTTCCATGAATAGGTAGATACACAAATATATTATTTGTATATTTATTATTACTTTTATTATTTAAACTTGAATGTCATTTTTACATTTTTATGTCTCCCCCCCTTCCTTTTTTTGTGTATTAGGGGAGAATATGAATACCAGCTGACTGTGCGACCTGACCTGTTCACAAATAAACACACCCAGTGGTACTATTTCCAAGTCACTAATACTCAAGCAGGAATAGTCTACAGATTCACTATTACCAATTTCACCAAGCCTGCTAGTCTTTATAATCGGGGTATGCGCCCACTGTTTTATTCTGAGAAAGAGGCCAGTGCTCATAATATTGGCTGGCAGAGAATAGGAGACCAAATCAAGTATTACAGAAACAACCAGGGGCAAGATAGGCACCATCATTTTTCACTTACATGGACGTTTCAATTTCCACACAGTAAAGATACCTGCTACTTTGCTCACTGCTATCCGTACACTTACACAAACCTGCAAGAATACCTGTCTGGCATCAATAACGACCCAGTACGGTCAAAGTTCTGTAAAATACGTGTCTTGTGCCACACAATTGCTAGGAACATGGTGTATATTTTAACGATTACTACCCCCTTGAAGAACAGTGAGTCAAGAAAGCGAAAGGCCGTGATTCTGACTGCAAGGGTACATCCAGGAGAAACCAACAGCTCTTGGATCATGAAAGGCTTCCTAGATTATATTTTAGGAAACTCAAGTGATGCAAAGTTGCTTCGGGACACGTTCGTCTTCAAGGTGGTACCCATGCTGAATCCAGATGGTGTGATTGTAGGAAATTATCGGTGTTCCTTAGCTGGACGGGATTTAAACCGTAACTATACATCTCTCCTGAAGGAATCATTTCCTTCTGTCTGGTATACCCGGAACATGATCCGGAGGTAAAATAAGCCTCAAATTACCCTCTGCTTATTTAGTAAACTTGATAGTAAGAATTTTGCTCCCACAATTGCACTTACTTTACTCTTAACTTTCCTTAAGATAGTTTAACTATAGCTACTTAATTTTTTCCCTCATTCTTCCCACCTCTGCTTCTATACCTTTCTGGCATTATGCCACTACATTCACTAGCTTTCTTTTAAATAATAACATTTTAATAGCTTAGTGAAACTTAAGTTTGCCTGTCCTAAATTTGGTTTCTTCCTAAAGCTAATGATGTTTCTTTTGGAATCCTTGAGAATCCCTCATTAATTACATCTAGAAAATTAATTACATCTAGAGTCTTTGAGTACTGCATTGACCACACATTGCTCTGTGTTGAGTCTCTTAGGATGATGATAAGTTTGCATACTTATTTAAGCTTTCATGAATAGTCTGCCCCTAGAAAGAAATGAACAGCTTTAAATTTTCTAAAGAATCAGAACAGTAAAATGCATGTAATATTTAAAGACTTGTTGGATTACTGAGTGAATTCTTTAACAGATTCAAGTAATAACAATCAGGAACAGGCGTTGCTAGAGTAGAAAGATTTATTGGAGTGAAACAGTACCCATTCCAAGTCCAAAGCCTCTTAACCTTTTTGGTTAAGAACATGGAGACTGAAATGAAAACACATCAAATGGGAATCCCTGCTCTGTCATTTGCTAACTGTGTAATCTTGAGCAGTTTAGAAACAAACCCAAACCTCCATTTCCTCATCTATTTGTAAAGTGGGAATAGTAATACTTACTTCACAGACAGGAAGATTAAATGAGATTATTACTAAGGTGCCCAGAATAAAGTGTCCAATACTACTGGAATATTGGAAGTTCTAAATGTATTCAGTGTTTCCTCAAATGTAAAAAGAAAAGGAGTTAATGAATTAGATGTAGGTGTAAAAACTCTTTGTAAACTTTTTAGGATTGTTCAAATGTTACATTGATAAGTACTGTTACAGAGTGTTTGTATTCTCACCCGGCTCCATCACCAGGGCTCCTAGTGCAAGTGTCAGAGCCCCATTTGAAGGACCACCTCAGGGATACCTCCAGTCCCTGAGAGGAGCTGACAGGCTTCCAAAGCTCCCAGCATGGCTCTAGTTGTCTTGAGTTCAGCCTCAGCTTTCATGTTAATCCTTTCATCTTAGACACATGGAGAGGGAAATGCAGATCCCCACAAAAAGAAGTGAAAACCCTGGTTTTATACCCCTCACAGATGTGGATTTCAGGATTCTCTGAAGTTACTTGGGAAATATTTAAGTGATAAAGAATAACCCATGTCTGACTTAGTTTCCTGGGGATGACAGACAAAAGAGCTGAGTAAATGCAATGTGGTATCTTCTATTGGGTTCTGGGACAGAAAAAGGACATTATTGGGAAAATTTGTGAAATCCAAATAAGGTTGGGAGTTTAACAGTAATATACCAATGTTGGTTCCCTAGTTTTTGACAATATTTCATGGTTATGTTAACATTAGGGGAAAATGGACTGAGTGGTAGCCATATGGACACTGTCAACTATTTTTGGCAATTTTATGTAAATCTGAATTTATTCCAGAATTTAAAGTTTATTTTTAATAGAAAGGAACTTTTGGAGCCCATTTGAGTATTTATAATGTCTCCTTAATGCTCTTTGACATTAAGGGTGCCTGGCCCAACACAAGATGGATTACAGCCAAAGCCCCTTGGCTTGTCTCTGTGAAAGCTGTTTATCTTAGTTCTTCTTAAATTGTCTCATAAGAAGCTTAAGGCAGGAATCTATTCAGTAAGTTTCAGAAAGACTTCCAAGAGAAAGAACTACCTTAATGCAATTAATCATAGGCAGTAAATGGAATAAAAGACAGTCACATATGTGTGGAAAGGTGAGCAGCTGTAAGTATGCCTAAGATTAAATATATTTAGAGTATTTGAAAATAATAGATTTTAGTGTAAGATACTTAGTATATCTTAACTGTGGGTAAGAAAAAACTCCCAACTGTTTCTAAAGGGATTCAGTGTAAAATGAGAGACCCTGTTGCTTTGTTTCACTTCAAAAGTAGTAATTAATATTTCTTTGAGATTTAATTACTTAGAGTTTATTTTGACTCACTTAAAAGAAACCAGATGTTCATTAAAACTGGGGAAATGATTTTAAAATGTATAGTTTTATAATCTAATTCTAAAAATTTGCAATGATCATTTGATGGCTTTATGTCAATCTTATGTTATATCAATTTATTGGTCATCAAATGAAAAAGGGCAATAAATTAATATATGTAACAGATTTCAGCTTGGAATTTCACTGTAGTTTAAAAAAGTACTGTTTTGAATAAAACCTAACTTTGAATATTTTGATTTTAAGATTTAATATTTTGTTATAAAAGTAGTACATTTCATATTAGTACAAATTGTTAACAGTTGTATTTATCCTTCCAGATATAACAGTGTACGTAATTTCAGTTATTTGAGTAGCTGTATGAAGTTTGGAAATATGAAAATCAAGGCAAAAATGCCCATAATCCTACCACTTTAATACCACCACTTTTTCACCTTTTGAAAGCCTACTGGTTATTTTTATCAACCAGTTTTGAGGGGCTTATTTTTTATTACTTTAATATTCACTGAATGCCTAAATTATACAGGCTAAAAGAATTGTGCTCTTGAGAAATGATTTCTGTAAATTATTTATTAGAAATTTACCAGAAAAATAATCAATTCAAACTTTGGTACCATTTTTCTCAAAATGGTATTTATTCACGTTACTCAAAAAGTGAATGTTAACTGGCTTCAGCATCGAGTCATCAGGCACAAGTTTTAACACATATTTGGGTACTTGTATGCATTGCACCGTTTTAGAGATTTTGAAGCATTCCCTTTCTATAACGAGATTAACTATGGAAAATCTAAAATTCTATTTAGGTAAGTGTCAAGTAAATGGTACCAATATTAAATACTACAGGAGTTCAAAGAAAAGAAAAATTTGGTGGGGAGCTTCACTAGTTAGAGAGGAAGTGGGACCTGAGGTCAGTGTTGATGGATAAGGGGTAGTATTTGTATTTACAAAGATGAAGAAGGAAGGTATTTCAGTCAGAAAGAATCTAAGAGTTAGTGGGCAAAGATAGGAGTGAGTTGTTTTCAGTGTATAACAAGAGACAACCAAAAAGCAGAGAAATATTGTTGGAGAAAGTTTTGGAAATAAGGTAAATTTTGTCTTTATAGTGGAAGGCTAAAGCATTTGTATTTTATATACAATTAATAGCTTATTGTAGGTGTTAAAAGTTATATATTAATAATATGCAGTAGAAGTAAGAAATTGAAAACTAGGACATAAGAAATGCTGTTTATTTGGATGTTAGACTTGTTAATTCATAATTACAACCACAGAAGAAAAATGCAGAGATAAAATGCAATAACTTGTTCTTTTTCTTCTTGGTAGATTGATGGAGAAACGAGAGGTTATTTTGTATTGTGACCTTCATGGCCATAGCAAGAAAGAGAACATATTCATGTATGGCTGTGATGGTAGTGATAGATGTAAAGCACTATACTTACAGCAACGAATCTTTCCACTTATGCTGAGCAAAAATTGTCCAGATAAAGTAAGCTCCTTTAAGATTTTGACTTTTCCTTTACTATATATTGTCCATGCAGGACAGCTGAATGGATAGGCTTATTCAGTAAACTGCTTTTTTATTTAGTTTTTTTGACTGGTTTGTACAGTTGACCATAGAAAGCAATGATGTGAAATGTTTAATAACCAGTAATTTGAAATATAAGGGAAAAACGCCCACTAGCCTACCACTACACTTGATGATAAAAGACTTGACTGTTTTTCTCTTAAGGTCAGGAACAAGACAAGGATATCCACTCTTACCCCTTCAATTCAGCCTTATACTGGAGGTTCTAACAAGTGCAGTAAGGGAAGAAAAAAGATAAAAGGCAGACTAGAAAGGAAAGGCAGATATGATTGTCTTCATAGAAAATCCATGCAATCCACAAAAACTATAACTGAGTGAGTTTAGCAATGTCAAAGGATACAGGATCTATCCACAGAAGCCAGCTGCAGTTCTCTATACTCACAGTGAACAACTGGAAACCAAAATTTAAAACAAAACCGTTTACCATAGCTCCAAAATAAGCAAAAGACTTGTGACTGCAAATGGATGGCACAAGGGAGTTTTTTAGAGCTGATAGAATTGTTCTATATTCTGATTTTTGGTAGTGTTTTATCAACTAAAAAAAAATGCACAACATGAAAGTTGCGAGTAAGTTTTATTTGGGGCAATGTGAGGACTGTAGCCTGGGAGACAGCACCTCAGATAGCTCTGAGAAACTGTTCAAAGAGGTAGCGGGAAAGGACACATATATATGTGATTTTGGTAAACAGGAAGTACATGCAGTCAAGCACATATTTGTAGAAAGTTTCTGCTGGTCTTGTGAAGCTTCTGCTAGTCTCGAGAAACAATCGTCACCATGAAGGACCTTAGTGCTTTTCTAGATACGAGGAGATATAAGAACTGGGCTCGTAAAATCAGCTCCTGACGGTATCTAACTATCTAAAGACATGTCCTGCCAGTTGCCCGTAGCATAGTGTCTCATTCCTGCTTTCCACCCTAAACTCCTTCAGGGGGAGTATTGGAGGTCAGCAGCTGCTGTAGCACATGACTTAATCCTTATAGAGGTAGATGGCAGGCTCCCTTGGCAAGTGCCAATTTGTTGACAGTTTTCACAAACCTTTACATGTATTAGCCTTTCTTAGTAGCTCAGTGGTAAAGAACCCACTTGCCAATGCAGGAGATGCAAGTTCAATCCCTGGGTTGGGAAGATTCCCTGGAGAAGGAAATGGCAACCCACTGGTAAATCCCATGGATAGAGGAACCTGGCAGGCTACAATCTGTGGGGTCACAGAAGAGTAAGACCTAGTGACTAAACAATAACATACATGTGTTAACATTCACAGGATGGAACACAAAGTAAATTTTTTCAATTGTATGGTAATTAAATTACAAAAACTCATTGTAGATACTGATGTTATAACAATCTTTCAGGGTAATTTTCAAATTATCTTTCATGTGATAATAAAGCATCAGTATCTAAAAATCTACAACACTGATCTTCATTCCTAAATATGTTTAGACTCCTTCCTGTAACCTTTTAAAGTCAACATTATCAAGAATTAGTCAACTGGGTTTTGAATGCATATGTTTTATATATATATAAAGTAAAATTTATTTCAGAATTCAAGCCTATAATTCTCAGAAATGTAAATATGTCATCCTTAAAATGAGCTATTTCCACTGATCAGGAAATAAAAGCAGCTCCAGAAGCTTTTATTGTAGCTTTAGAGAGAATTATGCTTTTGCACACCTACTTTTTCATTTCTAACCCTACTTCCTATGACAGACATTGTGATTAGAAAAGCAGTGGGTCTCATTTTTATTTTCTTCTTTTCAGTTTTCATTCTCATCCTGCAAGTTTAATATTCAAAAGAGCAAAGAGGGAACAGGAAGGGTGGTGATGTGGAAAATGGGGATCAGGAACAGCTTCACCATGGAGGCCACTTTTTGTGGATCTACTCTGGGTAAGATTGAGGGCCCTCATTCATGACTGTCAGAGTTAAACCAAAGGAGCACATTCAATGTAAGATTCATAGTGTTTGACAACTGGATAGTGAGCAGTTTCTTCCTACGTAGATATATACCAGTAATCTAATCAATTCTATAAATAGGATGAATAAACAAATGCCTACTGTATGTATCTTGATCACCTCATTTTCCTTTGTTTAGAAAACGAAGTTTTACCACATATATAGTATACCTAAGTGGTGGTTTCATGATCTGATCTTTAATTGCTTGTTTGGGGTTTTTCTTTTAGAAGAGTTCCTACGACTGTAATGATTTCAAGAAAAAGCAATGCTCATAATTAAAATATCAGAATAGAAATATCTTTAGTAGATTGGCTATTTTTAAGACAAAGTTGACTGGGCTTTGTTTTTCTTTTTTTTAATTGGTTCCTTGAAGTAAAATAAACATGTGCTCTAGTTCCATTTAAGGAAGCTTTTAGTCACATTTAACATATCCTTAGAATGCCTCATATTAGGGTAACTCACAATATTAGAAAATGTATCAACTCAAAGGAAGGTGCCAGAAATCCAGACATATTACTTCTGGCTAATTTTTAAGCACCTTGGAATTGATATAACACTGTTAATGATGATGAAAACATTAAATATTTATGCAGGTTTTCCTCTAAGCGATGATCAGGGTGCTTATAACTGGTAACCAAGTAGTTCATAACTTTCTGACTGAATTTTCTTCTGCTTTGCAACACAGATTAATCTGTGTTTTTAGATGTCAGCTTTGGTCCAGGTGGTGGAGAGGGAACAAGGGAAAACAGTCAGTTGTTTAATGACCTGCCCCAGTGTAGAAGATCCAGAGGACAGAATATGGAATCATATCAGGTGTTTTGTTTATACTCTGTTTTGCAACTTAGGCCTTCCTGCTAAGAAAAAAAAATGTTTAACTTATCATCAAAGGTGGATAAACTTATTGATGTTTTAGGTAATAAAAGAGGCACTCATTTCAACACGAAAGACTTGGAGTCAATGGGATATCACTTTTGTGACTCTCTCTTGGACTACTGTGATCCAGACCGAACCAAGGTAAGTAAAGTCCGTTTGCTCATACATCAGACTCCAGACGCCCAGATAACATCACCTGCCTTTGGGCCTGCAGCAGTTTGTTCCTTCTAACATCCTGACTGTTCATTCAGTGTTTTGTTGTACTTGATGTTCCAGGTGTCTATAAATATTCAGTTACTTTAATTAGGAAATAAGTTATTTATAATTAACTTACCTATCATTTTCCCCTAGTACTATCAATGCCTGAAAGAATTAGACGAAATGGAGAAACATATAAACTTGGAAAAAGTCATTGATGATTCAGATACTTCTCTGAAAGAAATTACATTGGATCTAGAGACTAGGTAGGTCAAGATAGTGAAAGTAATGTAATTTGCTGTGTTATTCTACATGCTCTCTAGTGGTTAGGATTCGACTCTCACCACCACGACCAGTTTTCCATTCCTGGTTAGGGAAGGCCTGTTATAACAATTCAAGGATGTAATTGTCAGTCTGTACTGAAAATCCTGGCTAGAGATGGAGGAAAATTTTCCCCATGCACGTTACTTCAGCCAGAACTTATCAAGACTTCATTTATTCAAATGATATTGAGTACCCACTATGTACTATATGTGAAAGACATCTCAAATTGTTTTTAATGCTGTCATTACCCACAGAGAATCGACACATTTATAGAGACACCATATAAATAATCTAAGTTAGTGAATGATAAGTGCAAAATTTAATGCCAAGGGAATGTTACTGGAAGAAGGAAGGTACTAATTTTAGTGCAGTTCCTATAGGAAAATCAGAACAAATGTTTGATTCTTAACCTGTATAAGTTTTCAGACTTTGAGTTAGTGCCCCTGTAACCTCCAATGGTGACTCAAAAGTTTGTTTGCAGATAGAGTATCATTTCGAACTCATGAATTTGTTTATATTTGACATGATCCAATCAATTTCAGTTATCATTCCTCTAATACTCTCTTCTAGTTTGACATGATCCAATCAATTTCAGTCATCATTCCTCTAATATTCTCTTCTAATGCCTAGAACTATCAAACATCTACACCACCTTTGTAAACATCCTTTTTATAACTAGAACTATTTCTGCCATTCCAATAACATAATAAAGTAAAAGTAACAGTTGAAATTTTAAAACACCACCAAAACATTATGTAAAGTAATTTATTATTTTTTGTAGTAGCCATGCCTCTGACAGTTCAGAATCCAATGACTCTCAGACTGATCTTCTCAAGTTAAATTCTCAGGTACGATTGAAAATTTATGCCTATGATATGGGTATGCCAAATAGGTACTCTTCTTATTATAACTAACAACCAGGCAAAAAAAAAGAGTCTGCAGTTGTATAAATTATTGTATAGCATAATTGTTACTTTCTTATTATGTACCATATCCTTAAATCATAGAATTTTCTAATCTTAGACTCTTTTAATACCCTTGCTTTATTGATGAGAAAAATTAAGATCCAGAGAGATTAAATTACTTTTCAAAAGCCATACTACTTGTTAATAAGAGTTGGTAGCATAACATACATTGCCTGACCGTTAGTTCTATATTCATTTATTTATTTACTTAACAACTATGTACTGAGCTCTGACTTGATGCTTGAGAATAGATCAGTGAACAAAATTAAAAAAAAAAAAATCCTTCCCATCATAGCTTATATTCTAGTTGGTAAGTAAAATGTGAAAGTCACTCAGTCCTGTCTGACTCTTTGCAACCCCATGGACTATAAAGTCTGTGGAGTTCTCTAGGCCAGAATACTGGAGTGGGTAGCTTTTTCCCTTCTCCAGCAGATTTTCCCAAGCCAGGAATCAAACTGGGGTCTCCTGCATTGCAAGTGGATTCTTTACCAACTGAGCAAGTAAAATGTATGATGTGTTAGATGATGAGAAGTGCCTAAGGAGGAAATTAGAGCAGGAGGAGGATTAGGGAGTTCAGGTGGTATTGTGTACTGAATGTTTGTGCCCCACCACTGAATACACATGTTGAAACCCTGACCCCCAACGTGATGGTATTAAGAGGTGACTAAGACAAGCTTGAACTGAAGGGGATGGAGACATAGAATAAAAGGAAGGCTATCAGAACTTCTTGAGTTTTACAGTATGGCTTCAATACTACAGAGCTCTGTAGCTGAGAAATGTGTAATGTTCTTCACAAGTTTGACAGGTTTTTTGTTTTTTATTGAAGTATAGTTGATGTACAAAGTTACAGGTATACAGTATTGTGATCCACAATTTTTAAAGGTTACACTCCATTTACAGTTATTATAAAATATTGGTTATATTCCCCATGTTGTACAATTATCCTTGTAGCTTATTTTATACATAATAGTTTGTACCTCTTAATCCCCTATCCCTGTATTCTCCCTCTTCCCTTCTCTCCCCACTGGTAACCACTTGTTTGTTCTGTGTATTTGTGAGTCTGTTTCTTTTTTGTTATATTCACTAGAATACATTCACTATTTTCACATTTTTTAGATTCACATACAAGTAATATCATTCAGTATTTGTTTTTCTCTGACTTATTCCACTCAGCATAATACCCTCCAAGTTCATTCATGTTGCTGCAAATGACAAAATTCCATTCTTATTTATGGCTAAGTAGTAGTCCATGCACCCGCGCACGCGCGCACACACACCACATTTTCTTTACCCATTCATCTGTTAATGGACACTTGATTGCTTCTTTATCTTGCCAACTGTAAATAATGTTGCTGTGAACATTGGAAGGATTGTTATCTTTTCAAACGAGTGCTCTTTTTTTTTTTTCCGGATATATACCCAGGAGTGAAGCTGCTGGGTCATGTGGTAGTTCTGTTTTTGAGAAACCTCCATACTGTTTTCTGTAGCGGATGCACAAATTTACATTCCTGCCAGTAGTGCTTGAGAGTTCCCTTTTCTCCACAATCTCGCCACCACTTGTCATTTGTGTTTTTGATGATAGCCATTCTGACAGGTGTGAGGTTGATATTTCATCGTGGTTTCCCTGATGATTAGCTGTGTTGAGCATCTTTTCATGTGCTTGTTGGCCATCTGCATTTTCTCTTTAGAAAAATGTTTATTCAGTTCTTCTGCACATTTTTTAAATTGGGTTGTTGTTTTGATGTTGAGTTATATGGCAGTTTATATATGTTGAATATTAACCCTTATCAATTACATCATTTGTAAAATATTTTCTCCCACTCAGTAGGTGGTTGTCTTTTCATTTGGTTTTTGCTTTCCTTTGCTGTGCAAATGATTTTAATTAGATCCCATTTATTATTATTTCCTTTGCTTTAGGAGATAGATATAAAAAATATTGGTACAGTTTATGTCAGACTGTCCTGCCTGTGCCTTCCTCTTGGAGTTTTATGGTTTCTGGTCTTACATTTAGGTCTGTAATCCATTTTTTGTGTATTTTTGTATGTGGTATTAGCGAATGTTCTGATTTCATTCTTTCACGTGTAGCTGTCCAGTTTTCCCACCCCTGCCTTCTGAAGAGACTCTTTTTTCCATTGCATATTCTTGCCTCCTTTGTTGTAGATTAGTTGACCATACATGTGTGGGTTTATTTCTGGGCTCTCTATTTTGTTCCATTGGTCTTTGTATTTATTTTTGTGCTAGTACCATATTTTGGTTACTAAAGCTTTGTAGTACAGTCTGAAGTCAGGGAGCATGATTCCTTCAGCTCTGTTCCTCTTTCTCAAGATTGTTTTGGCTATTCAGGGTCTTCCGTGTTTGCATACAGATTTTTAAATTATTCTAGTTCTGTGAAAAGTGCCATTGGTATTTTGATAGTGATTGCATTGAATCTGTAGGTTACCATGGATAGTTATGGTCATTTTAACAATAGTAATTCTTCTAATCCCAGAACACAGTGTATTTTTCCATCTGTTTGTGTCAGCAAGATAAATTTTTAAAAGCCCCAAAGGGACTAAGAGATCATCAGGGACGCTAACGCCTAGGTGTTAACAGGGCAGATGGCTTCTGTCGAAGGCCATGGAGGTGGGCTGTCTGGAGCTGTGCACTGTGGTGTGGACAGAATACTGACAGAGAGCCAGGTATGAGTGGCAGCCTGCCAAGCTGCTGGATGATACTGCCACCCCAGTGGGTCCAGAAGGCAGATCACGGAGGCACGAGGATTATTCATGACCATGATGATCTCACTGAATCTGCTTTACTAGGTTTTGTGCTTGCCTGGGACCCATCACCTCATCCTTCTTTGCTTTTTCTCCCTTTTACAATGGGAATGTCTATCCTATGCCTGTCCCTCGGTGGTACTTTGGAAGCACATAACTTGGTCATAGTTTCACAACTGGACAGGAAATCTACCTTAGGATGAATCGTATTTTGAGTTTCATCCATATCTGATTTAGATGATATTTAGCTAGGACTTTGGAGTTTCGAGTTGATACTGGAATGAGTTAAGACATTAGGGGTTGTTGGGATGGAATGAATGAAGTTTGCTTTTGAGAAGGATGTCAATGTGGGAGGTTTAGTGGTGGAATGGTCTGGATACTTCTGTCTCCCAGAAGTCATATGTTGACATTATAATGCCCAGTATTATGGTACTAGAAGGTGGGGCCTTTGGGGGGTGATTATGTCATGAGGGCCGAGCCATCTGAATGGGATTAGCACCTTGTAAAAGAGGACCCAGAGAGATCCCTAGCCCCTTCTGCCTTGTTAGGATGCAACAGAGAGTCCACAAACCAAAAAGAAGCTCTCACCTGACCATACCACATCCTCATCTCAACCTTCCAGCCTCAGAAATATGAGAAATAAATTTCTTTTTTTATTAGACACCCAGTCTGTGGTAACTGTTTTGTTAGAGCAGGTGAATGGACCAAGACAGATATTGTATTCATTTCCTCTTGCTGAGTAACTAATTACCCCAAACCTCTGCAACTTAAAATGATAAACATTTATTATCACACAGTCTCTGTGGATCAGAATCCAGGAGTGACTTATCTGGGTTCCTAAGTTCTCTGAAAAGACTGCAATGCAGGTATTGGTAAGGCTGTGGAATCATGAAGACTTGACTGAGGAAGGATCCATTTCTCGAGTTCACTTACATGGTTGGCGATAAGATTCAGCTCCTCACAGGCTGCTGAGCTGAGGGACTCAGTTCCTTGTTGGCTGAGGGCTGAAGTCTCCCTTGGTTCCTTACCATGTGTGCTTCTTGTATGACAGCTCACAACATGTATCTGGCTTTCATGTGAACGAGCAAGTAAGACAGCAGAAGAGGGCACACAGGCTAGAGGCACAGTCTCCCTGTAGCCTCATCCCAGAAGCAGAATTCCATCGCTTTTGCCATATACCATTCATTAGAAGTGAGTCACCAGGTTGAGCCCAATACCTAGGGCCACAGGAGAGCATGAATGCTAACAGACAGGGATCATCAGAGGTCATCTTAGAGATTGTCTACCACAGATGTGAAAGCCATTAATGTTGATTTGATCTTTGCCTCAAGGTTATATTGAAGCCAACCTACAAATTCTAGAATTTGGGGCTGTTTTCCCTCTCAATTCCATTTTTTTATTCAAGTATTTTTGAGCTGAATTCTTTCTTGTAGCACCTTATCAAATGAAGCTAGCAACCACCAACTCATAACTCTATAAACTTTCTGCCTCAAAGTCTCTTTGTCCAGTGACTCAGGTTTGTTAGGCACATCTTCTCTCACAGAAGGCAGTTTCACTAAATGTGTCACCTCTACATAACTTGTGTTTTCTGCCTTCCTGTAACCACCTGTTATTTAGTCACCAAGCCAATGATTGCCACATAGTTTAGGTTTTATTAGGACAGCATCCGACTTTTAGGTATCAGGTCTAAACTATTCATATTTTATTCATTAAAACAATTCTCAGAATGTCAATAGCTTATATTAGCAAATATCTTTTTTCCTGCTTGGGGGTCATCTATGGCTATATTGGACTGACCAGGGATCCACTGAACTCATGTCCAGACTGTGGGCTGATTCAGGTCTGGTCTACATTTCTTCCTTCTCCATAGATACCAGCAGCCAGCTGGGGCATGTTCTCTCATGGTTTCTCTCATGGTAAATCACAAGAGTTCAGGAGGCATGCCAAACCATGAAAGTATGTTTAAAGTTCCCGTGTATCATTCCACTGGCTAAATAAATTCCTATGTCCAAATCTAACATCAAGGGAGTAAGGAGAGTAAAACTTGGGGAATGATCTAGGAGGGACCTATTCCTAGACTAGGAGTACTAGAAGTGCAAAGGCCATGAGGAAGGAACATGTCTGTTATCTTTTGGAAGACCAAGGATACTAATCTGGGTAGAGAAGATTGAACAAAGAGAACAGGAGTAAGAGAACGTGAAATAGGTGTTGGACACTGGGGAGCAGGTGGAGTAGATCATGTAAAACCTGGCTTAGGACTTCAGTTTTTACTCGAGTTTGGAGAGTTTGGGTTAGAGGAGTAACATGATGGGCTTTGTATTAGCAAGGTCACTTTGGCTGCTGTGTTGAGAGCAGAACGATGAATCACGAGGGGAAACCATTTAAGGGGCTATTGCAGTTACCCAGGCAAGAAGAAGTGGTAGCTGGACCAAGGTGGTAGCTGTAGAGATGATGAGACGTGACCAGATGTTAGATACATCTGACAGGGTCTAGAGAATTTGCTGATGGCTTGGGTACAAATTTGAAAAATACAAAGGAGAGAAAGAGGTCTCCAGAATTCCAGGCCTGAGCTACAAGATGGAGCTTCCACTTAGTGACATGGAGATTGTTTTCTTCTCTACCTACTAAATCATATTCTGAGGGTGTGTATCAGAAGTCCATCCATTGCAAAGAAACAAAAAACTGTTCCAAAAGATGGCTTAGCTAAAAGGGGAATTGGTCGGTTTAGTAAGGGAAATAGTCTAGGGATAAGGCTGGCTTTAGCCATGGCTTAAATAAGGGGCTCAAAGAATACACCAGGATGCAAAATTTTTTCTCCATTTTAATGTTATTTCTGCCTCTTCTGGGTTGGTTCTATTCTCAGACTCTCCTCTCTTGCAGGCAAAATGGAATTCTAGCCTCTCATTCTCACAATTCTAAGTCTGGTATATACCCTCTTTTCCAGTAGCCCCTCAAAAATATAGAGATTGATTTTTTTATTGTAGTAAAATTACACATAACATTTACCATCTTAACACCTTTTTAACTGTATAATTCATTGGTACAAGTACATTCACACTGTTGTACAACCATCACCACCATCCCATAACTCTTATCATCTTGAAAAGCAAACTCTACAGCCTTAATAACTCCCCATTCTCTGCTCCCATGTCTCTTGGAAACCACTGTGTACTCTTCTTTCTTCATGGATTTTGCCGTGCTAAGTACCTCATATAAGTGGAATTGCACAATGTTTGTCTTTTTGTGACTGGCTTATTTCATCGAGCATGATGTCCTCAAGGTTCATCTATATTGTAGCATATTTCAGAATTTCTTTCCTTTATAAGGCTAAATAATATTCTATTGTATGTTTACACTGAATTTTGCTAACTCATCTCTCAGTGGAAACTTAAGGTTGCTTCCACATTCTAGCTGTTGTGAATATGATCACACATCTCCTCCAGATGCTGCTGCTCTTCACTCTTTTGGGTGTGTACCCCAAAAGGAAACTACTGGATCCTACGGTGATTCTACTTTCAATTTTTTGAGGAACCTCCATACTGTTTTTCACAGCAGTTATACCATTTTACATTCCCACCAACAGTGCATGCAGGCTCTACTGTACCTACATGCTTGCAAGCACTCGTTATTTTCTGGTTTGTTTGTTTTTTAATATTGGCCATTCTAATAGGTGTGAGATACCACCTCACTGTGGCTTTGATTTGCATTTCCCTAATTATTAGTGATGTTGAGCGTGTTCATAAGGGATACTGGTCTATATAGCTTCCTTTTCTTGTTTGTAGTGTCTTTGTATAGCTTTGGTATCAGGGTAACTCTGGCCTTATAAATTACAAAATGTTCCTTCCTCTTCAAAATTTTTTAGAAATGTTTGAGAAAGATCAGCATTAGTTGTTCTTTAAATATTTGGTGGAATTCACCCAACAAACCATCGGGGCTTTATTGTTAGTTGGGAGAATTTTGATTACTGATTTCAATCTCCTTAACCTAGTTACTTGTCTATTCATATTTTCTATTTCTTCATGAGATGCTCTTGGTAAGTTCTGTGTTTCTAGGAATTTATCCATTTCATCTTGGTTATCCAACTTGTTGGCATACACTTGTTCACAAGACTTTGTTATAACCCTTTATATTTGTATAGAATTGATACTAATATCCTCACTTTCATTTCTGATTTTAGTAATTTGTCTTTTTTTTCCTTAGTCCATTTAGCTAAAGATTTGTCAACCTTGTTGACCTTTTGATTCATTTTCTTCAGTTTTTCTATTTCATTTATTTATCTCTGCTCTAATCTTTATTACTTCCTTCTGCCATCTGTGAATTTGTTTTTTAATGTGATTATGGATATAAATTTCCTCCTCAGTTCCACTTATGCTGTGTCCCATAAATTTCACTCTGTTGTGTTTTCATTTTTATTCAACTCTGTATTTTCTAATTTCCCTTGTGACTTCTTTGATCCATTTTTTTTTAAAGTGTGTGTATAATTTCCACAAGTGTTTGAATATTTTAGATTTTCTTCTGTTATTTATTTCTAACTTCATCCCATTGTGGTCAGAGGGAGATACTTTGTATACTATCTATTAAAATGTATTACAACTCAACTGGTGGCCTAACATCTGTTCTATCCTGGAAAATGTCCTATATGCATCTGAGGAGAAATGTATACTCTGTTGTTGGGTACAGTCTTCTGTGTATGTCTGTTAAGTTTAGATGATTTACTGTGTTAAATCCTTTTTCTTTACAACCTTCTGATTGGTTCCATATTATTGTAAGTAGGGTATTGAAGACGAAGAGTTGACTCATTGCAAAAGACTGATGCTGGGAGGGATTGGGGGCAGGAGGAGAAGGGGACGACAGAGGATGAGATGGCTGGATGGCATCACTGACTCGATGGACGTGAGTCTGAGTGAACTCCGGGAGTTGGTGATGGACAGGGAGGCCTGGCGTGCTGCGATTCATGGGGTCGCAGAGTCGGACACGACTGAGCAACTGAACTGAACTGAACTGAACTATTATTGTAGAACTGTTTCTCCCTTTGGTTCTATTTTGCTTCATATATTTTGATGATCATTAGGTATGTAAATGTTTATAATTGTTATATATTATTGTTGTATTGAATTTTTTATTAACCTATAATGTCCTTTTAAAAGTAGTTTCCAGTAATGTTTTAAAATTTAGTCTGTCTTTGTCTAATAGAGCCACCTCTGCCTCTGTGGGTTGCTGTTTGCATAGGATATCTCTTTCCTTTCACTTTCAACCAGTTTCTTTGTTTGGATCTTTCTGAGTCTTTTAAGACTGCATATAGTTGGATCATGTGTTTTTATCCATTCTCCCAATCACTCTGTTTTGATTGGAGAGTTTAATCCATTTATCCATTAATAATATCCATGTATTATCCATTAATAATATCCATATTATTATCCATTAATATCCATTTAATCCATTAATCCAGTGGAAATAATTCCTGATAAAGAGACTGACTTCTGTCCTTGTGCTGTTTTCAGTATGTCTTATAGTATTTTTGTCCCTCCTTTTCCTGCATTACTGTCTTCTTTTGTGCTTAGTTGATTTTTTGTGGTGAAATGTTTCAGTTCCTTTCTTATTTCCTTTTGTGTATATTTTATAAATCATTTCTTTGCTTTCACCATGGGGATTACATTTACTATCCTAAAGTTATAACAGTCTAATTTGAATTTATACCAACTTAACTTCAAAACATACAAAAACTGTTCCTTTATAGCTGTACCCCCACGCTTTCAGTTGTATATGTCACAGAATTACATAGTTATACATTGTGTGCCCAAAAACATAAACTAATATTTCTTTAAGTGTATTAGTCTCCTAAATTACGTAACAAATAAGGTTTGGGGTTACAGGGCTTCCCTGGTGGCTCAGACAATAAAGAATCTGCCCACAATGTGGGACACCCAGGTTCAATCCCTGAGTCGGGAAGATCCCCTGGAGAAGGAAATGGCAACCCACTGCAGTATTCGTGCCTGAAAATTCCATGGACAAAGGAGCCTGGTGGGCTATAGTCCTTGGAATCGCAAAGATCAGACACAACTGAGCGACTTAAAATTTTATAGGCTAAAGTAATAGTAGTATTAGCTTTTAGACCAATAAAATGCTTTTTTTTTTTCTTTACTTTTTTTTCCTCTTTAATCATGTAGACTTAATCATGTGGGGCTTCCCAGCTAGCTCAAATGGTAAAAAAATCTGCCTGCAATGCAGGAGACCTGGGTTCAATCTCTGGATTGGGAAGATTCCCTGGAGGAGGGCATGGCAACCCACTCCAGTGTTCTTGCCTGGAGAAGCCCATGGACAGAGCCTGGTGGCCTACTGTCCATGGAGTCCCAAAGAGTTGGACACAACTGAGCAACTAACACTTTTTTTCATGTAGATGACAGATCTGTTTCAAATCATTATTACAATAATACTAACGTTCATAATTTCCCATGTATTTATTACCTTCATTTAGACCTCTATTTTTCTCTACAGCTTCAAGTTACTACCTAGTGCCCTTTCATTTAACCTTGCAGAAATCCCTTGAGCATTTCTTTCAAGGCATGTCAAGTGGTCACAAACTCCCTCAGCTTTTGTTTATCTGGAAATGTCTTAATTTCTCCCTAAATTTTGAAGGACCATTCTGCTGGGGTTTTTTTTGTTTTGTTTTGTTTTTTCCTTTAAATTCTGCATTGTCTTCTGGCTTCCAAAGTTTCTGAGAAATTGGCAATGATCTTATTGAGGATCCCTTGCAGGTAACAGTTTGCTTCAGTCTTACTGCTTTCAAAGTTTATGTGACTTAGTGTGGGCATTTTATCTTACTTGAAGTTGACTGAGATTCTTTGATAGTTACCTTCACATCTTTGATCAAATTTGGGAAGTGTTCAGGCATTTTATCTTCACTCATTGGCACTTCTGGGTTTCTGGCTTCTCCAGCTCTAAGGCTGGGATAGATGAGGCAAAAAGAAAACACACAGAACTACTCACCATCAGGCAGCCCTTCTGCTCCTGAAATCCCTCATCGTCTGCCTCCTCTTCTCCTTTCAGAGCCTCTTGTGTTTACTTTGTATATAACAGCCAGGGGTTTTAGTTGTACTTAGTGGAAAGGAGAGAAAAGAAACAGTACTTCACCTTCCTAGAAGTCTCAAAATAGTTTTATATCTGCATACATACTATCTTTGATACATTGATTAAATATGAATCTCTTACCTAGATAAAAACCAAGAAAAAACAACTAAAAACAAAGAAGGAAAGAAACTCTACCATAGAAAGACATCAAAACATCAGAGAAGAAGAACAAGAGGTAAATATTCATTGATATGTTTGCTAATGGCTGTTTGGAAAAAACAAGAGAATGGCAAGTTATTTCCTCTTACACCCAGGAAAGCTTAATGATTTTTCCCCAGGAAAACTTAATGATTAAAATTTTGCTCATATTACTTACTATTTATAAAAATACAAAAGAGTCTTGGCAGGTGAGAGATGGGTCTTATTAAGGTTCTATATTTAAATTTCACTTATAATTACCTTACTCAGAAAACTATTTAAGGTCTCTTACAAAGAGGCATTCAGGATAGCAAGAAGAGATAAAACTTAGAAAACTTAATGGGGAATACAAGAGTATAAAACAGGTGGTGCTGAGATTGCCTTTCATCATGACAGCAGGAGGAGCTCTGAAACCCTTTCACCAGCAAAAATTGGTGAAAATTATTATTTTTTTTTAATTTAAAGTTTCTGGAAATGGTCCTGGGGCATACAGCAAATGAAAAAAACATCTACTCAGGAAAATCTAAACTATGATAAAAACAAAAAATAACAACAACAAAAAACCCCCCAGAACCTGTGGTATTTGAATCAAGACTCTGCACACCCGCTGGCCCCAGCTCACTGATACTCTGCAGTGGAGGACACAGGGTCCCCTCTCCCCCCAGATACCAGACAAAGGGCTATCATATACCAGTAGGGGCAGGGCACTTGAATTTCTTACTCTGTCTCCAGCTACCTATTGCTAAAGCTAAGTTCCAGGTAAGTGCAGCCAAGAGGTGGGGGACTCCCTTCTTTCTATCTATCCAGACCCCGTTCTTGAAAATAAGGCTCTAGTTTGGATGCTACATCACTGAAAATACTTTGGTCCTAACTGGCCCTATCTTGGTTAGTAAAGTGTTAGTTCCACACTGGAAGAAGCACATAGAGAAGACCTGAGACTACTGCCCTCTTCCCACCGACATCTTAGCTTTGAAAGTGGGGTACCACTGAAAGAAAAGTGCCACTGTCCCCACTCTCAGCGTGACACTCCTATTAGAAATTTTGCATAAGTGCAGCAAGATGGCAGAGTAGAAGGATGTGGAGCTCATCTCTCTTCACAAACACATCAAAAATACAACCACCTGTGGAACAGTTCTCACAGAAAACCGACGGGAACCGGGCAGAAGACCTCTTATATTGTACAACCGAAGCTGCATGCACAGTGGAGCACAAGCTGTCAGCACCTGCATGTGGGGCACGGGTACTGTGGCAACAGACTTTGTTGGCATGCACACCAAGTGGCATCCAGAACCGCATGTCTCTACCAGACATCCTTGAGGAGGAATACAGAGCGGCTCCTTTCCCTGGTCCTCCCCACCTCACACCCCAGCTTGGAGCTGGATGTGGGGCAGAGAAGCCCTGGGGGGCACTCCCACAGAGGCAGCCAGGGCCCCAGGTGGCAGCATAGGGACCTCCATTCCTGCAGCTACAGCACCCCAACCTCTCAGCCCCAGCCTAGAACTAGTCTGGGACAAACACAACGGAGAAGGGACACGACCTCGGGCTGCCTCTGGGCAGAACTGCAGGCGACTTCACTGGCACAGGTTCACTGTGACCACGTGGGCCCCACTTGCTTCAGCACTCACCTCCTCTGAGACAGAGCACATAGTTAAGGGCAGCAGAGCCTTACTGAACCCAGGTGATCTGGAAGACAGAATAATGGAAATCACCCAATCAGAACAGCAGACAGAAAGCCAAATTGGGGGGTGGGGGGGAATGAAAGCCATATACAAGAGCTGTTGGATATTATAGAGTGCCTTGCTCAGTCGTGTCTAACTCTTTGTGATCACATGGACTGTAGCTGACCAGGCTCCTCTGTCCATGGAACTCTTCAGGCAAGAATACTGGAGTGGGTAGCCATTCCCTTCTCTAGGGCATATTCTCGACCCAGGGATCAAACCCATATCTTCTTAATTGCAGGCAGATTTTTTACAGTCTTAGCCACCAGGGAAGCCCCATAAAGAATGCCAGCCTATGCATAATTTTGGTACCAGAAGGAGAATAGAGAGAAAAGAGGATCAAAACTGTTTTTAAAGAAATTACGGCTGAAAATTTCCTAGAATCTAAAAGAGGAAACAGATATCCAGGTATAGGAAGCATAGAGAGTCCCATAGAAGATAAGCAGACCCAAACCAAGACACAGTTAAAATGGCAAAAGTTAAAGAGGATTCTCGAGGCAAGAAGAGAAAAACAGTCACTTGCAAGGAAACCCCTATAAGGTTGATTTCTCTGCAAAAGCTGTGCAGGTCAGAAGTAAGTGGCATGATATAGTCAAAGTCCTGAAAGAGAAAACTCTGCAACCTGGGATACTCCACCCAGCAAGAGTATCATTTAGAATAGATGGAGAAAGAATTTCTCAGATAAGCAAAAACTAAGAGTACAGCAATGCTAAGCCTAACCTAAAAGAGATATTGAGAGATCTTCTGTATATAGAAAAGAAGCAAGTATCTATAGGAAAGGGGAATAACAACAGGAAAGGCAAATATATAAAAAGACTGAACATCACTTCAGTCCATCGGAGAAGGCAATGGCACCCCACTCCAGTACTCTTGCCTGGAAAATCCCATGGACAGAGGAGCCTGGTAGGCTGTAGTCCATGGGGTCGCAAAGAGTCGGACACTACTAAAGCAGCTTAGTAGCAGTAAGTTAGTACATGCTGCTGCTGCTGCTGCTAAGTCTCTTCAGTCGTGTCCGACTCTGTGCAGCCCCAGAGATGGCAGCCCACCAGGCTCCCCCGTCCCTGGGATTCTCCAGGCAAGAACACTGGAGTGGGTTGCTATTTCCTTCTCCAATGCATGAAAGTGAAAAGTGAAAGTGAAGTCGCTTAGTCGTGTCTGACTCTTTGCGACCCCATGGACTACAGCCTACCAGGCTCCTCTGTCCATGGGATTTTCCAGGCAAGAGTACTGGAGTGGGGTGCCATTGCCTTCTCTGAAGTTAGTACATAGATTAAAGCAATCCAAAAACAAATTGTAAAAGCAACTATAATTACAATTAATAGTAAAAGGATAAGCATCAAAATGTAAAATAAACCAAAATCACAAAATGTAGAGGAGGAGAATATAAAAATGTAGATCTTTTAGAATGTGTTTGAACTTGTATGACTATTCATTTAGAACACGTAAGATATAGTTATGGGTTAACACTTGAAAACCAAGGTAACCACACATCAAAAAGGTACAATAGATTCTCAAAAACCAAAAAGAAAGGAACTCGAGCATAATACAGAAGAAAGCCATCAAACCACAAAAGGGAAAACAAAAAGAAGAAATAACTACCAAAACTGGAAAACAAATGTTTAAAATGGCAGTAAGTACATACTTTATTAATGATTTCTTTAAATGTCAGTGGACTAAATTCTGTAATCAAAAGACAGAGTGGCAGATTGAATAAAAAATATGCCACCTACAAGAGACTCACTTTAGGGGAAAAGATAAAGATTAAAAGTGAGGGGATGGAAAAAGGCATTTCATCCAAATGGAAACAATAAGAAAGCAGGGCTAGCAATACTTGTATCAGATGAAACAGACTTTAAAACAAAGGCCATAAGAAAAAACAAAGGACATTATATAATGATAAAAGGAACAATACAAGCAGAAGATACTACACTTGTTAACACAAATGTACTCAATACAGGATCACCTAAATACATAAAACAGGTACCAGCAGACATAAAGGGAAAGACCTACAAGAATACAATAATAGTAGGAGACTGTTACTGACATCAGTGGACAGAACTTCTAGACAGAAGGTCAGTAAGGCAACAGAGATGTTAGATGACACAGCAGACCAGATACAACACAGCTCCTAATGTCTTCCCAAAGTAAAAGACTTAATTTGCAACAGATCCTGGAGAAATTCAAGCTTAATTAACAGCATTCTCAAAAATTGAAATATAGAGAAAGGCGATTTGAGTTAGATTGGTAGATTCTTTGGAGATATGGGCCAAAGGTATAGGCTGGCTAGTTCACAGAACTGGGGGCAGGGGAACAGGTAGGAGGAGTCTAAGGCAGGGTCAGTATAAATCTGAAACCCTGACCTGGCAAATTATCCCTTCAAAGGAACGCAGATTTGATTGAATTAGCCTGTAGAGCAATTTATACCCCCGAGGCATTGCTAAAGCAATAGACCTACCAGCCAGAAATTAGCAGAATTTAACAGCTGGGTATAGTCAGGGAAGGAGTCAGAGAGATTTCTGCCAAAACCACTGCCCTCCCAGAGAGTGTGGTCAGGGATGGAAGGGGTAGAGGAAGGATTAGTACCCTACCCAGAGATCAAAAGAACTGTCTAATTAGGAAATAAGCCTGACAAACACGGATGAAGGACAACATCCCAAGTCGATGAGATCCAGAAAAAAATCCTCTTTGGATCCCATCGGTCAGTCCATAAAGCATCTATTACCTGCAGAGAGCCCAGAAGTCAACCTGAATACCAGCCTCAGGTTAGAAGATTTCTACTCAAATATTTTTGGTGTTAATAATAGTAATCCAGTGGGAAATCTAAGGTTAGCCGTGACAAGTTCATTCAGCAGATACAGCAGCAAATACACTGCCATCTGCCAAATGTGGATTAACAGAATCTACTTTTCCAAGAACTTTTGAACTTTTTTTCTCATTTTTAAATAATATTTGGTAAAAAGAGTGAACATTATCATCTTAACTGAGTTTAATGCCTGAGGTCATATTAAGCTCATGCTCTTCAACTATTTCTTAAATGATTGCTTATAAGATATCAATGTATCCCTTAAAAAGTATTAAACTATTTTAGTAACCTTTATTCCCTACCAGGATACTTTGAGTAATTAATCTTGCAGACTTTAAGCAAAAACAAATACTTGTAGATTACTGTGATTAGAATTTATAGATCATTATGGTAGAAACCAACACAATATTGTAAAGCAATTATCCTCCAATTAAAAATAAATATTTAAAAACAAAAAACGAGAATTTATAGATCACATTCATAAAGGACACTAAGAGTTGATTGTAGCTCAGTTGGTAAAGAATCTGCCTGCAATGCAGGAGACCCACGTTTGATTCCTGGGTTGGGAAGATCCCCTGGAGGAGGAAATGGCAACCCACTCCAGTATTCTTGCCTGGAGAATCCCATGGACAGAGGAGCCTGGCAGGCTACAGTCCATGGGGTCGCAATAGTCGGACATGACTTGGCAGCTAAACCAACCAACCATAAGGACACTGGCTTGGTGATTTTCTTATTTATTTTTTTTGGAGGCTAATTACTTTACAATATTGTATTGGTTTTGCCATACATTGACATGAATCTGCCATGGGTGTACATGTGTTTCCCATCCTGAACCCCCCCTCCCACCTCCCTCCCCATTCCATCCCTCTGGGTCATCCCAGTGCACCAGCCCCTAGCACCCTGTATCATGCATCAAACCTGGACTGGCGATCCATTTCACATATGATAATATACATGTTTCAATGCCATTCTCCCAAACCATTCCTGCCTCGCCCTCTCCCACAGAGTCCAAAAGACTGTTCTATACATCTGTGTCTCTTTTGCTGTCTCAGATACAGGGTTATCATTACCATCTTTCTAAATTCCATATATATGTGTTGGTATACTGTATTGGCGGAGAAGGCAATGGCACCGCACTCCAGTACTCTTGCCTGGAAAATCCCATGGACGGAGGAGCCTGGTAGGCTGCAGTCCATGGGGTCGCTAGGAGTCAGACATGACTGAGAGACTTCACTTTCAGTTTTCACTTTCATGCATTGGAGAAGGAAATGGCAACCCACTCCAGTGTTCTTGCCTGGAGAATCCCAGGTACGGGGGAGCCTGGTGGGCTGCCGTCTATGGGGTCGCACAAAGTTGGACACTACTGAAGCGACTTAGCAGCAGCAGCATACTGTATTGGTGTTTTTCTTTCTGGCTTACTTCACTCTGTATAATAGGCTCCAGTTTCATCCACCTCATTAGAACTGATTCAAATGTATTCTTTTTAATGGCTGAGTAATATTCCATTGTGTATATGTACCACAGCTTTCTTATCCATTCGTCTGCTGATGGACATCTAGGTTGCTTCCATGTCCTGGCTATTATAAACAGTGCTGCAGTGAGCATTGGGGTACACGTGTCTCTTTCATTTCTGGTGTCCTCAGTGTGTATGCCCAGCAGTGGGATTGCTGAGTCATATGGCCGTTCTATTTCCAGTTTTTTAAGGAATCTCCACACTGTTCTCCATAGTGGCTGTACTAGTTTGCATTCCCACCAACAGTGTAAGACGGTTCCCTTTTCTCCACACCCTCTCTAGCATTTATTGCTTGTAGACTTTTGGATAGCAGCCATTCTGACTGGCGTAAAATGGTACCTCATTGTGGTTTTGATTTGTATTTCTCTAATAGTGATGTTGAGCATCTTTTCATGTTTTTGTTAGCCATGTGTATGTCTTCTTTGGAGAAATGTCTGTTTAGTTCTTTAGCCCATTTTTTGATTGGGTCATTTATTTTTCTGGAATTGAGCTGCAGGAGTTGCTTGTATATTTTTGAGATTAATTCTTTGTCAGTTGCTTCATTTGCTATTATTTTCTCCCATTCTGAAGGTTGTCTTTTCACCTTCCTTATAGTTTCCTTTGTTGTGCAAAAGCTTTTAATTTTAATTAGGTCTCATTTGTTTATTTTTGCTTTTATTTCCAATATTCTGGGAGGTGGGTCATAGAGGATCCTGCTGTGATTTATGTCGGAGAGTGTTCTGCCTATGTTTTCCTCTAGGAGTTTTATAGTGTCTTGGCCTGGTGATTTTCTATGAGATGAAGATAATAGTTTTATCATGGTTCACAGTCATATTTCAATCAAAGGAGGAGAGCTAAAAATTACAGTGAATTCATCAAATCAAGTCTTATTACAAGTGAATTTTCTTCAGCCTAGTTTCACCATTTGTCTCTCTAAATTCTTTATAATGATTATGTAATATTGGTACTTTTAACTTTGCATAATTTTTTCTAGAATACTTCCTTATCTCTCTCCCTTCAATAATCAAGTTTTGATTTTTACAATTTCCTCCCACCTCCCATTTTCATGCTGATTATATCTTTTTTGTGGGGGGGGGTGGTACTGCCATTCAATTTTATCTAAAAAGAAGCTTTCTTTATAATCCAACTCTCATATCCATACATGACTACTGGAAAAATCATAGCCTTGACTAGATGAACCTTTGTTGGCAAAGTAATATCTCTGCTTTTTAATATGCAGCCTAGGTTGGTCATAACTTTCCATCCAAGGAGTAAGCATCTTTTAATTTCATGGCTGCAGTCACCATCTGCAGTGATTTTGGAGCCCAGAAAAATAAAGGCTGACACTGTTTCCCTATTTGCTATGAAGTGATAGAACTGGATGCCATGATCTTCGTTTTCTGAATATTGAGCTTTAAGCCAACTTTTTCACTTTCATCAAGAGGCTCTTTAGTTCTTTTTCACTTTCTGCCATAAGGGTGGTGTCATCTGCATATCTGAGGTTATTGATATTTGTCCCGGCAGTCCAGATTGTGCTTCATCCAGCCCAGCGTTTCTCATGATGTACACTACATATAAGTTAAATAAGTAGGGTGACAATATACAGCCATGACGTACTCCTTTTCCTATTTGGAACCAGTCTGTTGTTCCATGTCCAGTTCTAACTGTTGCTTCCTGACCTGCATACGGATTTCTCAAGAGGCAGGTCAGGTGGTCTGGTATTCCCATCTCTTTCAGAATTTTCCACAGTTTATTGTGATCCACACAGTCAAAAGCTTTGGCATAGGCAAGAAAGCAGAAATAGATGTTTTTCTGGAACTCTCTTGCTTTTTCGATGATCCAGTCGATGTTGGCAATTTGATCTCTGTTTCCTCTGCCTTTTCTAAAACCAGCTTGAACATCTGGAAGTTCACAGTTCACGTATTGTTGAAGCCTGGCTTGGAGAATTTTGAAATAGTTTGGGAGTATCTAAAACGTTTTCAGCTTGCCTGGTGGCTCAGCTAGTAAAGAATCTGCCTGCAATGTGGGAGACCAGGGTTTGATCCAGACCTGGGTCTGGAAGATCCCCTGGAGAAGGGAAAGGGACCTGCTCCAGTATTCTGGCCTGGAGAATTCCATGGACTGTATAGCCCATGGGGTCGAAAAGAGCTGGACATGACTAAGAGACTTTCAGAATGTTTTCACACTCACGTGATTTGTGTACACTACTCAAGACGAGCAGTCACAATTCCACAGTGTTTTGTGTCTCTTTTAGTCCAGCTGGGTCAGACGGCAAGGTATCTCCTTTCATGACAGACAGACAGCAGTGTCATGCGTATGGTCTTCTTACTCTAAACGTTTTTTTACAAGCTATGAGAAATTATTTTTTCAGCTTTCCTATATAAACACAGTTTTGCAATTGCTTATACTTTTTCATACAATTTTATATATTTTCATTCATTTTGTACTTCTCTTCCTTTAATCTTAAGTAAATGAAATTATAAAGCATACACTTTTTGTCTCTTTCTCATCATAAATAAGTTCTATATGAAGTAAAAAAAATTTTAACTCCCTTTAATGCCGAAATACAGTATTTAACATTTTCTTCTGTCATCGGTGGAGAAGAAAAGTAGTGTTGTGAAAGATGTTAGAAGGTACTGATTTAAAAGATTATTTTTGTCCATTCTAAATCTATGAGGATAAAATGAGAAATGTTGAAAATTACCATAAGTCGTAGAAAATGTATCTCATTTTCATGTTTATAATACAGTACTGTTTTCCTTCTGGTTCTATGTTCCATTAGGTTTGTGATAAAGGACATTTAGTTCAAAGACACAAAGAATCAGATTCTGATGTGACAGGTAATGTTCTGCTTTTACCCTTTGATAAACGATTAACTCCTCAACACTTTTTTGTACTACAACTTGGAGGTTATCACTGTGCTTTGTGCTAGGGTTATTAAGAATATATTGTACTATATTTCTTACCGCTTAGGAACTCATCATTTAATAGGGGGAGACAAACAAACAAACAAGTTAAGTGCAGTGTTAACAGGTGCAGTGTCTACAGTCTGGACAGGCTGTCCAGGAAGCACACTGAGGGTTGAGAGATATCCCTCATTTGAAAGGTTTTTCCCCAAACAGAATATAGGGATTTTATGTTTAAAAAACATCATGGTCCTTTTGTTTCATAAATTAATAAAGGATGGGCCAAGAGAGAAATTAAATTTTGGACTACTCATTTGCTTCTGTGAGAATCTGCTAAGTCTGATATAAATATAAATATAAATATAAATCTCTAAGAGAAAAAATACCAGAAATGTTAGAGATTCAGAAATATATATTCTGGTATTTTTTTCTTAATTTTTATCTCATTATCTTTACTTGAGGTCCTTTGAAAAATATTCATGTAATTTAAGCATTTTAATTTTATCTAAAATAATTCTTTAATTTTATGTATATATATATTTTTAATATATTTATACCACACTTATTTTCAAAAAGGATCTCAGGTAATGATTAAAAGTATATATAAATGTACATGCTTCCTTGGTGGATCAGACAGTAAAGAATCTGCCTATAATGCAAGAGACCAGGGTTCAATCCCTGGATTGGGAAGATCCTCTGGAGGAGGGCATGGCAACCCACTCCAGTATTCTTGCCTGCAGAATCCCCACAGACAGAGGAGCCCGGCAGGCTACAATCCATGTGGTTGCAAATGACTGAGCAACGAAGCACAGCCCAGTATAAATGTACATAAATCCATTTAGTTTATGATGCAATTGTTGTTATTATTCAGTCGCTAAGTCTTGTCCAACTCTGCAACCCCATGGACTGCAGCACTCCAGTGCTGTCTCTTAGTATCTCCCACTGCGATGCAGTAGGCTAATTAAAAATAGAAATGGAAATAAAAACCACACCTAAGAGGGAATTTTATTATAATTAAGATGGTTACTTCATTATACTTTGAATTCTTTCTTGTGGTGATAAGCCAAGAAAATCTGTCACTTTTAATATGTAACTTTTATATATTCTTCTGTTAAATTTAATGTCAAAATTTAAAAATAAAGAACATATTTTAGAATATTTATTTTAGACATTTTTTCTATACATGTACAGTCCATGTTAATCACACAGACAAATAAATCTTCAAGGTTTTTTTGCAAGATTTAAATGTTTGCATTTAAAATCACAGTATATTATTAACTTCTCTCAATGTTAAATGGTGGCAAAGTATTCCATTGTATTAGTGAACCTTAATTTATTTAGATGCACTCCATTGTTAAAATTTTATTTTGTTCACGTTTTTTTCTATCGTAAACAATGAAGACTTTTTAACTCACTATTTGTGATTAATTATTTATCTGTAATAGATTCCTAGAAAGGAACTGCTGACCCAAAGAGTATGAACATTTTTTAGACCTTACCTATAAATAGCAAAAATGCAACAAAATTCATAAGATTTGAGAACTGTTTGTATTAATTTCATTGAGCTAAACTACTATTTGCACATTATTTGCTAGCATCTAGCATTTTTATTTATAAAAAGATAAAAATAAGAAATGTAAAAGAGTCAATGAGCTGTTTTCTTGCTGCTAATGGACTTTTACAATCTTTTCTAGATACAAGGCCTTCTATATCAGATGACTGTATATTTGATTATTTCAGAAGACAGCTCCCTAATCAAGGTTTGTAAGATGGGAATATAGACAGTAATGAGTGGTCACCTATCATCTGAATGTGGGCTATTTAATAATATGTATCTGGTCACGATTTACACATAAGAAACTAGAAGATTATCTTCAAATTGGATTGCCAAAGAACAGTTCACCTTCCCAGAAATTCTGTACCTCAAATTTTGATTTTTCTAACTCTAGAAATATATAGAAGACAGTAGAACTTCCTTATATGTCAATTTGATTTCTGGTAATTTTACCAAATCAAAACAAAACAAAACAAAACAGATCACTCATCTCATTGTCTAATCTTTTCATTCCCATCTCACTGAATCTTAAAGCAGAGAGGAGCCTTAAGAGTTCCCTACTCTCACCTCCTACAGATGACAGGACCCAAGCACATCCAGCCTTTGACTGACAACACTTGGTGACAAGCAGTTTACCAAATTGCAGTCAATTCATTCCACTGCTTGAGAGCAATGCTCTTTTATGTTGAGTTTAAAGCACATGTCCCTGTAAATTTTAACTCACCTCTTTAACAACACAGAGCAAAAAAAAAAAAAGGAAACTTTAAAGGTAAACATTTCTGACCAACTCATTTTCCCTAATCCTCCTTGCAATAAGAACAAATGTAATGCCTCTTCCACATGACAGATCATAAATATTTTTTAAAGCTATTATTTATTTACCTGAAACTTTCATTTCTTTCAGCCATCCATAATATGATTCAAGTCCCTTTACTATCATATTTTACTCTTTTCTGTCACTATTTAAGCTTGAAGGAAACTGAACACAGTATTGCAGATGTCATCTAACTAGGACAGTCATTCCTTGGTATCTGAGGGGGAACTGGTTCCAGGAACCTCACAGACCAAAATCTGAGGATGCATCCCTTATATAAAATGGCATATTTGCATATAACCCATGCATATCCTGCAGTATCTCTAGATTAATATAATACTTACTACTACTAAGTCACTGCAGTCGTGTCCGACTCTGTGTGACCCCATAGACGGCAGCCCACCAGGCTCCCCCGTCCCTGGGATTCTCCGGGCAAAAACACTGGAGTGGGTTGCCATTTCCTTCTCCAGTGCATGAAAGTGGAAAGTGAAAGTGAAGTCATTCAGTCGTGTCCAACCCTCAACGACCCCATGGACTGCAGCCTTCCAGGCTCCTCCGTCCATGAGATTTTCCAGGCAAGAGTACCGGAGTGGGGTGCCATTGCCTTCTCCAATTCTGAGTTTAAAATGTTGTAAAAACAAGCTCTGTCCCCCATGAGACATTTCTGTAAACTACTGCAGTTTCTGTTGTTAAAATTAGAGAAATAGACTTAGCAGCTGAGTCATAGTTTGTCTGAGAATAAAACACTTATCTGTCTCACCAAGGAGTTAACAATTACTTTTTATTATTATATAAAGCTGAGATTCAAATTCTTTTATATATAAACATGTAGTATTCGTATTCTTTTTCTGCACATACATTTCAAAGTAATACTCAGACTGGTACCAGGACACTTGACAAGTAATAAATACAGTGTAAATGCTATGTAAACAGTTGCCAGGGCACAGCAAATTCAGGTTTCGCTTTTGAGAACTTCTTGAAATTTTTGTCCTACTATTTTGATGCACAGTTGGTTGAATGCAGATGTGGAACCCATGGATATGGATGCCTAACAATATACAATAAATTATCTTTCTCATTTGCTTCTTTCTAGATACCAGATCCACATTAATGCAGTCTAAGATTACATATGTTCTTTTGAAAATTATCCTAAAATACTGACATACTAGATTTACAAACACTCAAACCTATAAAGTTTTATTTTGATACTGCCACTACGTTTCCTCCATTCTCTGACTTCAGTTTTGGTCTGGTGTAGGAGTCTTAAATTTATTCTTGTTAAACTAAGTCTTCTTTGGTTCAGCCTTTTATGAACTCATTCTTAATTATGTCACATTGTTGTACCACACACATGTATATACCTTATACACACTCACATATCTATACATATATCTGACCTCTTGTCAAAGCTTCAGCCTCTCATATCTATCTGCTGTGTATCTTCACATAAATGTCCCTCACAGCCAAATTCTAATTCATCTAATTCCACACTGCATGCTGTTCCTCGGTATTCACTATATCTTTGGTAGCAAGTACTATCTAAGTAACTACCAAACTAGAAACCTGATAAGTTACCTTTTTTCCTTCTTTAACTTCCACCACTCATATCTAGAGAGCCACTGAATCCAGTTGATTTTACCTCATAATCCCTTTTATCTTCATCTTAACTACCATCATTCTTTTCAGACTCATCACATATTTATCAGAAACACTTTAGTTTCTAAGTGGTTTCCTTGCCATCTGTGTGTGTGTGTGTGTTAAGTTGCTTCAGTCATGTCTGACTTTATGTGACCCCCATGGGCTGTAACCAACCACGCTTCTCTGTCCATGGAATTCTCCAGGCAGGAATATTGGAGTGAATTGCCATGCCCTCCTCCAGGGGAGCTTCCCAACCCAGGGATTGAACGCGGGTCTCCTGCATTGTTTACCTACTGAACCACAAAGACCTAAGCCAGTACTATCATCCTAATTCTACCTTTCATACTACCATAAAAGTAATCTATCAAAAACAGAAATCCGATTAATACCTCTGTCCAAAATAAAGCATGTCAGTAATTCCCAGTTTTCTAACAGTGGTTGAAGTTGACACAGTCCTGAGATTTAAATTTGTTCTAGGCTTTCTCTTTCAATTTTCTTAACTTTTAATTTTTAAATAATTTCAAAAAGTACAAAGATCTATCTACCTATCTAGCTATATTTCCCCCAAATCCATTTTTTTTATAAATATCATGCTTCTTTATTGCTAAAGAACTTCAGCATTTATTTTCCAAGAACAAGAATAGTCTCTTAAGGAAATTCAACTTTGATACAATACTATTTTGTATCATACTGTAGTTAAGTTTTGCCAAATGTACCAATGTCCATTAGAGCAAAACTGCTCCCTGATTCAGTTTCATGGACTGCATTTAATTGCCATATCCCTTGATTCTCTTTTAATTTGGAGCATGTACTCAGTTCTTCCTTTTCACTCAGCACTGGCATTGTGAAGATTATGGGCCAGCTGTCTTATGGAACATGCGGTTTTAAAATTTTAGAATTCTCTGGGGAGCTTATGATAATCCCAGCTTTGACTTCTGAGCTGGCATTTGTTGTTGACCCCCAAATCCGCATTTTTAATAAGGTACCACAGATGATTCTGATGTTCGTGATCTGCAGACCACACTTAAACTCACCACACTGGGAGCTATAGTGAGAATCGGAGGGAGGCCAAGCACCAACTGGCCCATCCAACCCTCATTCATCCTGAGTGGCTTTCATGTACAATACTTCCAGTGAACAGGCCCCTGACTGCCTCTCCAGTTTTACCTCTTGCCATCCTCTGCCTTTCCTTTACACTTCAGCAATGGTGATCTTTTTGTAGCCTCAAAATACATTAGTCTTCTCACCTCCTTGCCTTTGCTCACGTTGTCTTCTCTGGCTGAAACATAATTCTCCCTCCCTCTCCAACAAGATGAGCTGCTTATTATTTAAGACAGTGTAACAAGACACATATACAGTTCATTAAAGTAAAAGTAAAATAGAATGAGTGATATGCATGAATTATGTCCTCAAAGAGCGGGGTGTAATCCAGCCTGGAAATCCCAGGGAATGTTTTCTTGAAGGAACTGATCCTTAAATGAACATGATTGTGATGGATGATGGATGGAGTCTTTAGGCATTTAGCAGCAAGAGGAGACTCACTTCCTTGAATTCTTAAAAGGTTAGTGTCAACAGTTTTGTGATCTTATTTATATGCAAATTATTTTCATACTTGAGATGTAACATGTCTGGGACTGAAGATGAGTACTAATGTTTATTCTCCCCCTGTCTGATCAGAAGAAATTCTACTTGATAGAAAAGACAGGTGCAGCAGAGGAGCTGAGGGAGTCTGCTCTTTGTCTTCCATGAGTATTTTAAAATAACCCCAGCAGAAATCTGAACATCTGTTGATATATTTTCATTCTGAATAGCTAAGTAAAATTTTCCTGATACTATTCTCCTGTGTCTTAGTCACTCTCTTTTATAATCATCCTTTATTACATAATCTCCTTTTCCTCTTTGTTCATGTTTCTTTAAGACTCTGGTGATTATCTGCTTTGCAGAGGTCTCAAGTTCTACTGGTCAATGACTGTGCTAGAGACTGGGTTACAGTATATAGTTTGCTCTCAAGAAGCAAAGAGAGTTTGACAAACACGTAGAGAGACAACAGAAACATAATGGGATAAATGCTACTTACTGTGCTATTATACAGGAGTTGTCTGGGGATGAGGGAGCATCAGAGAAAGTTTCTCTGAAAAGGTAATTGTTAGGGTTCCAGGGGCCTAATAAATAAATAGCATTTCTTCTTTACCTTTGTATCTATTAAAAATTAAGACAAAATAGTAGGACCAAATTCTAGCAAACTGAGTCCAGCAACATATAAAAAAGTTTATAGTGACCAGGTAGGATTTATTCTGGAAAAGCAAGGCTGGTTTAACATAACGAAAATTATCCACCTCTGAGAGTAATGAAAATAAAAACAAAAATAAACAAATGGGACCTTATCAAACTTAAAAGCTTTTGCACAGCAAAGGAAGCCATTAAAAACAAAACAAAACAAAAACACACAGAATGGGAGAAAATATTTGCAAACAAAGCCATCAACAAGGGATTAATCTCCAAAGTATACAAACAACTCATGTAGCTCAACATAAAAAAAAACAAAACAAAACACCCAATCAGAAAATGGGTGGAAGATCTAAACAGACATTCATAAGACATACAGATGGCCAAGAGGCACATGAAACGAGGCTCAACATCACTAATAGAGAAATGCAAATCAACACTACAGTGAGGTACCGCCTGCCACTCGTTAGAATACCCATCATCAAAAAAATCTACAAATGCTGCAGAGGGTGTTGAGAAAAGGGAACCCTCCTACACTGTTAGTGGGAGTAAATGGTACAGTCACTATGCTTAACAGTACAGAGGTAACTTTAAAAACTAAAAACGGAGCTACCATATGATCCAGCAATCTCACTCCTGGGCATATATCCAGAGAGAGCCATAATTTGAAAGGATACACGCACCCCTGTTCACTGCAGCACTGTTTACAATAGCCAGGACATTGAAGCAACCTAAATGGCCATCAATTGAGGAACAGATAAAGAAGATGTGGTACATATATACAATAGAATATTGGCCATAAAAAGAACAAAATAATGCCATTTGCGGGGACACAGATGGACCTAGAGATTGGCATACTGAGTGAAGTGGGTCAGACTGAGAAAGGCAAATATCATATGATATTGCTTGTGTTTATGTGTGCACATGTGTGTGTGTGAGAGTGTGCGTGTGCTTAGTTGCTCAGTTGTGTCTGACTCTTTGCAATGCCGTGGATTGTAGCCCACCAGGCTCTGCCCATGGGATTTTCCAGGCAAGAATACTCAAGTGGGTGGCCATTTTCTATTCCAGGGGATCTTCCCAACCCAAGGATCAAACATTCACCTCCTGCAATTGCAGGTGGGTTCTTTTCCAATTGTGCCACCTGGGAAGCCCCAATATCGCTTATATGTGGAATCTTTTTTAAAAAATGGTACAAGTGAAACTATTTATAAAACAGAAATAAGAGTCACAGATGTAGAAAACACACTTAGGCTTACCAAGGGGGGAAGGGGAAAGGGATAAACTGGGAGATTGGGATTGACGTATACACACTACTATATATGAAATAAATAACTAATAAAAACCTACTGTATAGCACAGGGAACTCTACTTAGCAGTCTGTAATGACCTATATGGCAACAGAATCTTAAGAAAGAGTGGATATATGTATAATTGATTCACTTTGCTGTAAAGCAGAAACCAATACAACATTGTAAATCAACTTTTGCTGTTGTTGTTTAGTCACTAAGTTGTGTCCAACTCTGCAACCCTGTGGACTATAGCCCACCAGGTTCCTTTGTCCATGGGATTTCCCAGACATGAATACTGGAATGGGTTGCCATTTCCTTCTACAGGGGATTTTCCTAACCCAGGAACTGAATCTGCATCTCCTGCTTGGCAGACGGATACTTTTTTTTTTTAATTGGAGGCTAATTACAATATTGTAGTAGTTTTTGCCATACACTGACATGAATCAGCCATGGGTGTACGTGTGTCCCGCATCCTGAACCCCCCTCCCACCTCTCTCCCCATCCCATCCCTCAGGGTTGTCCCAGAGCACCAGCTTTGAGTGCCCTGTTGGATGAATTGAACTTGGACTGGTGATCTATTTCACATATGGTAATACACCTGTTTTAATGCTATTCTTTCAAATCATCCCACCTTGGCCTTCTCCCACAGAGTCCAAAAGTCTGTTCTTTTGCTGTCTTGCATATAGGGTCATCATTACCATCTTTGTAAATGCCATATATATACATTAATACACTGTATTGGTGTTTTTCTTTCTGACTTACTTCACTGTAATAGGCTCCAGTTTCATCCACCTCATTAGAACTGATTAAACTGTGTTCTTTTTGATAGCTGAGTAATATTCCATTGTGTATATGTACCACAGCTTTCTTATCCATTCTGGCAGATGGATTCTTTACCACTGAGCTACCCAATAAAAAGTTTTTAAAAAATTAAACAATATACATATTAATAGGATAGAGAACAAAATGCACACAATCATCTCAGTAAATGCAGAGATAATGTCTGGCAAAAGCCAACATCTTCCATGATGTTTTTTTTTTAAAAGAAAGACACTCACCAGACTAGAAGTAGATGGGATGTTCCTCAACCTGATAAAGGCCATCTATGAAAATCCCACAGCTAATGTCATAGATGATGGTACAAGACTGAATGCTTTCACCCCAAGATCAGGACCACGATACGGGTGTCTGCTCTCAATATTTCTATTCAACATAATGGAGGTTTAGGCATGACAATCTGGAAAGAAGAATAAATACAAGGCATCCAGACTGCAAAGAAGTAAAACTACCTCTATTTGCAGTACACATGATCTTATGTATAGAAAATCCTAAGGAATACATGCACACACATATACATACACATATGCACATACAAAACCTACTGAAGCTAATAAAAGAGTTTGGCAAGGTTGCAAGATAAAAAACATGCAGAATTGTAATAATGGGTGAAGTGTATGGTATGTGAATTAGATCGCAATAAATCTGTTAAAAAAATCAATTGTATTTCTGTATACTAGCAGTGAACACCCTATAAGTGAAATTAAGAAAACAATTCTATTTAGAAAGCATCAAAAAGAATACAATGCTGAGGAGTTCATTTAATAAAAGTGGTATAATACTTGTACACTGAAAACTAGAAAACTGTTACACTGAAAACTAGAAAACTGTTGAAATATATTAAAGATGATTTAAATAAATGGAAAGATTCCCCCATGTTCATACATCAGAAGACAGTATTCACCAAATTGATATGCAGACTCAGTGCAATCCTATCAAAATCTCAGCAGAAACAAAAATTAACAAGCTGAATCTAAAATGCAGTGGTAATATAAAAGGCCAGAATAATCAAGACAATTTTCAAAAAAGAAGAACAAAGTTCACAAACTCATACTTTATATTTTCAAAACTTACTGCCAAGCTGCAGTAATCGTAACAGTGCAGCACTGGCATAAGGGTAGATACAGAGATCAGTGAAGTAGAATTGAGAATGCAGAAGTGAACCCTTACTTTCATTGTCAATTGAGTTTCAATAAAGGTGCCAAGGCAATTCAATGAAGAAGAAATAGCCTTAAAAATGGTACTGAGACAACTAGATATGCACATGCAAAAGAATGAAGTAGGTGGTGGGGCTCATTCCTTACACCATACACACAATTCAAAATAAGTGACCCATATATAAGAGCTAGAACGACTCTTTGAAGAAGAGAGAGACCTACGATGTAAACATAGTAAGGGATTTGCTCCTTTTACCTCCAACACATAAAGGACTGGATTTGGAGAGTACACCTTTGTTAGGGAGAATGTTCTGGATATATGTTACTCTTCTTCCATCTGCCCAGCCAGCCCCCTCCCACTGAAAGGTAGGGGGAAGAAAAGCCAAGAAATACTTACTAAGGTCACAGCCCAGGGACACACAGACCCACTAAAAGACTAAGATTTCAAAAGATTACAAGATGTTTCCTTTCCCCCATGCCTTACCACCACACTGACATGACTCCAGTATAGTAACATAGTTTATAGCTGAAAGAGCTGCAAGCAAGACATATATTCTATCTGATAAGTAGTTCTTAGGGAACCCCAAAGACAACAGGATAGACAAAAATAAGGTTATTGTAGGAATTCCAAGTCTCTGGCAATAGCTAATACAGCAAACATTAAACACATGGTAAATATGAAAAAAGCAAGCATTAAACTTGCCAACATCTGTTGGCAAATTAAAATTGCCAACATCCATTGGATCATGGAAAAAGCAAGAGAGTTCCAGAAAAACATCTATTTCTGCTTTATTGACTATGCCAAAGCCTTTGACTGTGTGGATCACCACAAACTGAAAAATTCAGAAAGATATTTGAATACCAGACCACCTGACCTGCCTCTTGAGAAATCTGTATGCAGGTCAGGAAGCAACAGAACTGGACACGGAACAAAAGACTGGTTCCAAATACAAAAGGGAATACGTCAAGGCTGTATATTGTCACCCTACTTATTTAACATATGTAGTGTACATCATGAGAAACGCTGGGCTGGATGAAGCACAAGCTGGAATCAAGATTGCCAGGAGAAATATCAATAACCTCAGATACGCAGATGACACCATCCTTATGGCAGAAAGTGAAGAAGAACTAAAGAGCCTCTTGATGAAAGTGAAAGAGGAGAGTGAAAAAGCTGGCTTAAAGCTCAACATTCAGAAAACTAAGATCATGGGATCCGGCCCCATCACTTCATGCCAAATAGATGGGGAAACAGTGGCAGACTTTATTTTTTGGGGTTCCAAAATCACTGCAGATGGTGACTGCAGCCATGAAATTAAAAGACGCTTGCTCCTTGGAAGAAAAGTTATGATCAACCTAGGCAGCATATTATAAAGCAGAGAGATTACTTTGCCAACAAAGGTCCGTCTAGTTAAAGCTATGGTTTTTTCCAGTAGTCATGTATAGATGTGAGAGTTGGACTATAGAGCTGAGTGCTGAGGAACTGATGCTTTTGAACTGTGGTGTTGGAGAAGAATCTTGAGAGTCCCTTGGATTGCAAGGAGATCAAACCAATCCATCCTAAAGGAAATCAGTCCTGAGTATTCATTAGAAGGACTGATGTTGAAGCTGAAACTCCAGTACTTTGGCCACCTTATGTGAAGAACTGACTCACTGGAAAAGACTCTGATGCTGGGAAAGATTGAAGGCAGAAGGAGAAGGGGACGACAGAGGATGAGATGGTTGGATGGCATCACCGACTCAATGGACATGAGTTTGGGTAAACTCCAGGAGTTGGTGATGGACAGGGAGGCCTGGCAGTCCATGAGGTCACAAAGAGTTGGACACGACTAAGCGACTGAACTGAACAGTTATCACATGATACACTGAATCAAAAATACATTTCTTCTGGCTCTTAAGTAGTTGAATTTGAAAAAGGGGGTTTCAGAGAATCTTGATTTCTATGATTATTTTTGAAACCACAGGAAACATCAACCAGATTTGTTAATACATTGTCCAAATATTTGCTCATCTATCTGCATGGTTGACTGACAATGAAAATACAAAATGTATACTTTTGCATATTTCAGTCTGTCAATTTCTTAACAGAAAAAATTTTTTAAAAATTCTGATCTCCTAAATGTCGCACACCTTGTATTTTAAAAAGTGATTTGCTGTCCTGTGATAACATAATGAACTTTTTGGGTCACGTTTTAGTTTCCTCAGAACATGCAAAGTACTTAATGAGATTTTTACTTTACAGAAATGAAAGAGGGTATTTCCTTAGACCTGTGCCTACAAGGTGGCTATCATTATTGATAGCCATAGAAAAGATGTTAAAATGCTGGTCTGCCATTAAGTAACATTTTCAACATGTGGGACAAGAAGAACAGCCTTGTCTAACTTGTAAATCGTTGAAGAAGGGAATAAAGGACAGGACTACAGTAAAACAACTTATATGCTGTTTCTCTAAATCTATTCGATCATCTTTGAATAGGTCATAAGGAGCACAGAATAGGATGAACTATACCTCAGTTGTTTGATATTATGTATAGGTTATGACAAAAACTCATACAGTGAAAAAACTGACATTTATGGGAAATAAGACTGACTCAGAAGTTAAAAATATGTCACCAGAAAGAGCAGTCAAGTTGAACACCACTAAAAACTGTAATTTATTTGAAATTCACATTCAGTTTGAATTACATCTGTGCTTTGAAAAACCTCTTCCCTGAGAAAAAGAAGTTTAACATCTGATAATATCCAGTGTGCTTCAGAGTATCTATAATAAAAAACAATAGACATTGTAGACATGGAGAACCCTACATGATGAATTTAAGGATATGCATGCACGCTCAGTCATATTCAACTCTTTGTGACCCCACGGACTGTCACCCACCAGGCTCCTCTGTCCATGGAATTTTCTAGGCAGGAATACTGGAGTGGGTTGCCATTTCCTCCTCCGGGAGATCTTCCCAAACCAGGGATTAAACCAGCGTCTCTTGTGTCTCCTATACTGGCAAGCAGATTCTTTACCACTGCGCCACATGGGAAGCCCAAATTTAAGGATGCAAAGAGTTGACTCATTGGAAAAGACTCTGATGCTGGGAGGGATTGAGGGCAGGAGGAGAAGGGGACGACAGAGGATGAGATGGCTGGATGGCATCACTGACTCGATGGACGTGAGTCTGAATGAACTCCGGGAGTTGGTGATGGGCAGGGAGGCCTGGCCTGCTGCAATTCATGGGGTCGCAACGAGTCGGACACGACTGAGCGACTGAACTGAACTGAACTAAAGAGTCAAATGCCCAAAAGTCAGTCTACTAAAACAAGCCTGTAGATACAAAGTGAACAGACATTTTTGGGAAGATGGAAACTAATTCTTACAAGTCTAGAAACCTGCTATTGCTAATTTTGTTGTTGTTCAGCCGCTCAGTTGGGTCCAACTCTTTGCGACCCCACGGACTGCAGTCAAGCTATTGCTAATAAGTCAAGCTATTGCTTGCTTGAGGGGCTTCCCTCATAGCTCAGCAAGCTATAAGGGGCTTCGCTGATAGCTCAGTTGGTAAAGAATCTACCTACAATACAGGAGACCCCATTTCAATTCCTGGGTTGGGAAGATCCGCTGGAGAAGGGATAGACTACCCATTTCAGTATTCTTGGTCTTCCCTTGTAGCTCAGCTGGTAAAGAATCCACTTGCAATGCGGGAGACCTGGATTCGATCCCTGGGTTGGGAAGATCCTGAGTTCGACCTCTGGGCTGGGAAGATCCCTTGGAGAAGGGAAACGCTACCCACTCCAGTATTCTGGCCTGGAGAATTGCATGGACTATACAGTCCATGGGTTGCAAAGAGTCAGACACTTTCACTTTTCACTTGCTAATAAGTCAAGTCATATTCCATGTTCATATTCCTTTATTGACAGGATATCTAATTTGATGTCATTGCATTGGCCTGCCACCAGGGGTCAGTGTAATGTGGGCTTCATAAAAGGTGACCTCAGTTGTTCAGTCGCTCAGCTCAGTCATGTCTGACTCTTTGCGACCCCATGGACTGCAGCACGCTAGGTTACCCTGTCCTTCACCATCTCCCAGAGTTTGCTCAAACTCATGTCCTCCTCAAAGAGGACTCATTGAGTCGGTGATACCATCCAACCATCTCATCCTCTGTCATCCCTATCTCCTCCTGCCTTCTATCTTTCCCAGCATCAGGGTCTTTTCCAATGAGTTGGCTCTTTGCATCAGGTGGCCAAAGTATTGGAGCTTCAGCTTCAGCATCAGTCCTTCCAATGAATACTCAGGACTGATTTCCTTTAGGATGGACTGGTTTGATCTCCTTGCAGTCCAAGGGACTCTGAAGAGTCTTCTCCAACACCACAGTTCAAAAGCATCAGTTCCTCAGCTCTCAGCCTTCTTTATGGTCTAACTCTCACATTCATATGTGACTACTGGAAAAGCCATTAGCTTTGACTAGACAGATCTTTATTGACAAAGTGATGTCTCTGCTTTTTAATATGCTGTCTAGGTTTGTCATAGCTTTTCTTCCAAGGAGCATCTTTTAGTTTCATGGCTGCAGTCACTGTCTGCAGTGATTTTGGAGCCCACAAAAATAGTCTTATGCTGTTTCCCCATCTATATGCCATGAAGTGATGTTACTGGATGCCATGATCTTAGATTTTGAATGCTGAGTTTTAAGCCAGGTTTTTCACTCTCCTCTTTCACCTTCATCAAGAGGCTCTTTAGTTTCTCTTTGCTTTCTGCCATAAGGGTGGTATCCTTTGTATATCTGAGGTTATTGATATGTCTCCCAACAGTCTTGATTCCAGCTTGGTCATCCAGCCCAGCATTTTACATGCTTCACTCTGCATATGATGGATATACACATATGATGTATGTTATTGATATTTCTTCCAACAGTCTTGATTCTAGCTTGTGATTCATCCAGCCCGGCATTTCACATGATGTACTCTACATGTGATGGACATGAGTTTGAGCAAGCTCTGAGAGTTGGTGATGGAAGCCTGGCATGCTATAGTCCATGGGGTCACAAAGAATCAGAGACACAACTGAGTGACTGAACTGAACTCTGCATATAAGTTAAATAAACAGGGTGACAATATACATACAGCCTTGATGCACTCCTTGAGTTTTGAATGTTTTCAGTTTTACCACTACATAAAAGAAGGATATACTGAAGGCTGCAGGCAATGGAGAGAAGTATGATTGGAAGAGGACACATAAAGAGCAAAAATACCTTATTTTATCATGGGACATAAACATGTCAATTTTTATTAATTATAAGTAATATCTAATTAGCCCTACTGTATTACATTCAGCTTTTTAAAAGGTCTTATGTATCTTAAGAAGACATAATAATATTGCCTATAAAATGTAAATATTCTATAAAGAGTTAAAATCCGCATCAGAGGAAAACACTATTCATAGTGTTCTAGTATTCTCACCCATACTGTTTAATTGGTTCCACTATTAATTACTACTAACTGCCACTGTTAACTAGTCCTGTTGTTCTTCTTAAATAATGGCATTTATGTAACAGAATAGCAAATAATACAGAATAATATATAACTTTAAATAAACAGCTAATTTATACTATATGTTAAAAATAATAATCATGTGTGTATGAGTATTTATTCATTACATATTATCCTGATTCTTTGGTCTGATATAGCTGTGTCCTGAGTTGGGGCTCTAAAAGTTAGTCAATCTGCTATACATGTAGATGCCCTTCCTAGACCGTGACATGCAGAATGCAGTTCTGAATTGCTTGATAATTATTGGACAGGTATTTCTGCTGTTTGCTGTTCTCCTGAAACAGTTTCATCTAAAGGTTTCTAGAGGAAATATGCACGAATATATTTCATATGTTTGAATGAGACAGTGGCAGGTTGAATTAAGCTAGCAATTGAGGCAACTGTCAAGAAAGTAAAAAATTAAGTTTTGTTAACCTTAAAATCTAAGTTCAGAAATTTTATGGTATATTCTCTTTTTTAGCAAAAATACCTGGACGAGTCCCTGCTTGGCTTCTAAAAAGGTATCTGAGGTAGGAGAACTACACCAGATTTCTTCTACCAGATTACCTCATTCCCTTTCCTCCATCTTAACAGATTTTGATTTTGAATTAAAGTAACAGGTAAAAGCGACTTTTTGATGACAGTTTCTAGTCGTGTCCGTACAGTCTACATAGTATCTGTGACATAGCGTCTAGGACTGCACAGGAGAGCCCCTGGGATGCATTTTGAAGGCTTCTGAGAGTTCAGTGTCCTTAAACTATCCCAGTGGATGCCTAACATCTGCAGCTAGACATTTATTTCTATGCAGTCATCATTGCTTTAACTGAGTTTCTCCCTCTGGTCTAAGATAATATTCAGAATGAATGACTGTCAGATGTTTTACTTTCTATAATAGCAATTGAAGCGCTGGTCACACAGGGTTGATATTAGTACCTAAAAACTAGAAAAGGGATAGGAAGAGAAGTCAGGGATAGCAGAGATAAACACTATAGTTTTGTCTAAACCAGTAATTATTATATCACAAGCCCCCTTGGCAAGTTTCCCCGTCTTCAGGAACAATGATCTAAACAACCATCTCAACAGTGGGTTTCTAAGTATGAGAACAGACTGAATTTGCACAACAGAGGAAACATGGTATGCCTGTTCTTCCTTCCTTGGCCTCTTTTCTAAGAACTTAGTTTCTGCTCAACAATGGGTTCTGTTGAAATATGTAGGCTTCTGTTGCCTCAAAAACTAGAAATTTAGGTTAAGAAACCACCTTTGGTCATTCCTATACTTGGATCTAAAGTTGATTAATTTAAACTAATATTTAACTTTTTAAAAATATATTACTTATCTAAGGGGCTTCCCCTGATAGCTCAGTTGGTAAAGAATCCGCCTGCAATGCAGGAGACCCCGGTTCTATTCCTGGGTTGGGAAAATCTGTTGGAGAAGGGATAGCCTACCCACTCCAGTGTTCTTGGGCTTCCCTTGTGGCTCAGCTGGTAAAGAATCCACCTGCAATGTGGGAGACCTGGGTTTGATCCCTAGGTTGGGAAGATCCCCTGGAGAAGGGAAAGGCTACCCACTCCAGTATTCTGGCCTGGAGAATTCCATGGAATTCCACTTTCACATCTTATCTATGGAAGTAAATGAAATAATACAAGAAAATAACATGAGAGAAAGTAATAGACAAAGTACTAGAGTTAGAAGGCGTATATTCTAGACCTGCCCCTCCTTCTTATTAGCTATGTTATCATGAGCGAATAGTTTAACCTCTCTGATTCCTTAACATTCCCTTTCTGATATAAGATGGGGATAACATTGGCCATTCTGTCTGTATCAGAACTGCTGAGAGCCCCAAGTAAAGTAATATCTGTAACAATACCTTGCATACTGTGACATGTGTATAGAGACATAACATGGCATTTCACTACTCTTAATTAGATAGTTCATTGTTAATACTGAAATCAGAGTACCCAATTTCTTTCAGTTCCCAAACTGTGATTCAGAAGCTTAGCAGAGACCAACAGAGATGTGTTTTAGGAACTGACAAGAAAAACCAGGAAACAGTTCAGCCCAGGAACAATGATTTGTATGGAAACTGTATCAAAGTGACATCCTTGAAGTGTCCTCTGAACAAACAGACTCCCATTTGGACTGAGAAGACAAGGATACCAACAGAAGGTGTTTTTTTAATGTTTAGGATTTTAATAAATGCCAAGGTGGCTTCTACCATATCATCATTAATAAACTGTATGAAATCTGGATTATGGGAACTGTTTTTATAAACAGAGAAGATAGACAGCCATTTTACTCCTGACTCTGAAAAATACTTGCCTTATTTAATTTCTATACGAGTTGAATACAGAAGAAAATTATTTAATATAGCCTTGAAAAAGTCAATTTAATTGCATTGTTCCCATCACCTCTTTTATTGATACCCTTTCCATATCATAGAATAAAAATGTAATGAGCTGATACACACAACATGGATGAATCTCAAAGTCACAGTGCTGGCAAAAAGCAACCAGATGCAGAAAAGTGAAAACTACAGGAAATCACATGCGTATGAAAAGCAAGCTAATCTCTAGAGACAGAAAGTAGATCACGGCTTCCTTGAGTAAGGGACAGAGTAGGGGAGGAAGGAAAGAATGGACTGTAAAGGAGCACCAGGAATCTTTTAGTGAGCATCTTTTCTAGATCTTGGTTTATGGTAATGGTTTCACAGGTATTTACAACTGTTGAAACTAGGGCGTTGGGCCAGAGCAACTAGCTCAGTTGAACTGTCAGCTGCCAGATGGCAAAGACCAAGAGTAGAGCATCAGTTTAGTTTAGACATGTTCCTTTGACATGCCTTTAGACACTGAAGTGGAGGTACTGAATAGGCAGTTGGATATATGAGTCCAGAGTTAAAGGAAGAGATTTGGGCTGAAGATACATTTAGGAATTTTCAGCATAAAGATAGTATTTTAAGGCATGAAGCTGGATAAGATTTAAGTGAGTGTAGATATAGATGAGGGTTAAGGAGCAAGTCCTTGGGAACCCCCAACACTGATGGATCAGGAAAAGAGTAAGAACCCAACAAAAGACTGGAAAGCCCCGCCTTGGTTAGGAGGGAAAGCAAGAGAATGTGCTGTCCTGGAAGCTTAAGTGAGAAAGTGTAGCAAACAGGGCATAATCAGCCAGGTCTAATGCTTCTGATTAAGTGAGATGGTTTTACTATTTGATTTTATAACATGTAGGTTTTATTTGGGGATCTTGTTCAGAGAAATTTCAGTAGAATGATAGAGGTACAGGTCTAATTAAAGTGTATCTTAAAACGAGAGAAATTGGAGACCATATTTATAGAATTTATATATTTACAGAATTTTGCTGCAAAGGGGAGATTTGATTTTCAGTGTTCCCTACTGCTCCCACCCACCCACTGCTCTTAATTTAAAATTATGTTTCTCAACCTTCCCATCTTTACTGAGCTGAGATTCTCATGGCTTTTTTTTTATTATATTATCTTTAAACATGTCCTGATAAATCTTGATGACATACAAATTCTGCAATTTTCTTTTTTACTGAAGTAAGTCATTTCAGAGGGAGTTAGTTTTTGACGCTGCCTCCTCCTTTATAATATATACATTTAGGGCTATACATTTTCCTCAAATACGGCATCACTCAGTTTCTCCCAGAAGTCTGTCCTTTCCCATTACTGGGCTATTCAAGTGGAGATGAACTGGATCTGTCGGAGATTCACCAGCAGCCTAGGCAGACTTCTCCAGTTCTGGGAGAGTTTATATTTGTAATGAGTCATAGATATATGTTCCTTTGATTCAGACTCCCTTTCTGCCTCCCCTGAATTAGCCTCCTAACTTGTCCCTCTGCCTCACTTTTCTTCAACCTGACAACCTCCTGGCTGCCACTCTGATCTTTCAAAAATGAAGATCTAATTATATCACTTCCATGTATAAAGGCCTCCTAACAATTCACTTTTTAAAGCATTAAGCATCTACCAGTCACACATGATTCCTATCTCAGGAAATCTCCCAGAAGTACTGTTATTACAGACGAGGTCTCTAGTTTTGAACCACTTATTCACACCTATCTGATTTCTAGTCCTTCTAAACCATACTTGTGATTTCCTGAGTGTGCCATGCTGCTCCCACTACCTAGATTACTGCTGCTGCTGCTGCTGTTCAGTTGCCCAGTTGTGTCCAGCTCTTTGCAACCTCATGGACTGCAGCATGCCAGGCCTCCCTGTGCCTCACCACCTCCCAGAGTTTGCTCAAGCTCATGTCCATTGACATGAACGTGGACACAGACATGAACCTAGATTACTACTCTTTTTTTTTTTTTAACTAGCTGACATACCTGTGCATCAAGACTCAGATTAATTAGGAATTAGGAATATTGCTTTTTCCAGCTCTAAGTATGGCTGGAAGTACCTCTTCAGCAATGCTACAGTAAGTACCTTGCCTTATCCTATAGATATAATATTCTAACTGATGCTTTACTTCTCTCTCTAGTCCCAATTGTTGGCATATTTAAGGCAAGGACTATATATTTTTCATATCTATTTACCAAACTAAACATGCCAGCTACATAATAATGTTTCAGTGAACAGCCTAGGAACAGCTTGTCAAGAGACTATAGATGAATTCATTTTATTTGCCAGCACTGCCAGATATTGCAATTATACATACCCTCATTAATTGTCTTTCAAGTCTAGTTTAATTCAGTGAGTGCTTTAGTCATCTGTTTCCTTTCTTTTTAGTAATGGACAGTTCCTTTTTCAAAAGCATTATTGTGGATATTTCAAGCATAAACAAAAGTAGAATAGAATAATGAACCACTGGTGCCTGTCACCCACCTTTTAATAGTTATCAGCATCCTGCTATTCTTGTTTCATTTATATTCCCACTACTTTTTTTTTGCTGAAGTAATTAAAGCAAAGTCAGCAAATCATATTGTTTTGCCCATAAATAGTTCAGTCTATGTCTCTTAACTAGATAAACCTTTTTTTAATATAAAACATAATGTATTTCTTGCTTTTATTCTAAGTGTATTCTACTTTTTTCTTATGCTGTCAACATATATATCAATTTAGGCATCATAATTATAAGTAATACTGCCACATCCTTTAAAATGTCTACCAATTTTCCTTCAAGTTTTACTTAGGGTTCTTTTTTTCCCCTCTCTCTACCTATATATATTGAATTTAAAAAATTCTGTTAAAATACACATGACATAAAATTTACCATCTTAAGTATTTTTAAGCATAAAGTTCAGCAGTGTTGAATACATTCACATTGTTGTACACAGCCTCCAGAACTGTTTTCATCTTGCAAGACTGAAATGCCATAGCCATTAAATGACAACTTCCCATTCCCCCCTCCTCCTAGCCCCTGGCAACTATCCTACTTTGACTATTCTAGGTATCCAATATACGTGGAATTGAATATTTGGAAAAAAAAAACACATTGTCTTTTAGTGACTGACTAATTTCACTTAGCATAATGTCCTTAAAGTTCATCTGTGTTGTAGCAGGTATCAGAATTTCCTTCCTTTCTAAGGCTCAATAATATCCCATTATATATATACCACATTTTGCTTATCCATTTATCTGTCAACGGGCACTTGAGTTGCTTCCATCTTTTGGCTACTGTGAGTAACACTACTATGAACACTGGTGTACAGATAACTCTCCAAGATGCGATCAATTCTGGGGATATACCCAGAAGTAGAATTGCTGGACCGTCAATTACCCTATGGTAATTCTATTTTCAGTTTTTGAGGAACCGCCATACTGTTCTCCATATCAACTACACCATTTTACATTCCAGCCAGCAATGCACAAGGGTTTTAATCTCTCCACATCCTTGCCTACACTTATCATTTTCTGTTTTTTGACAATAGCCATCCTAATGAGTATGGAGTGGAATAAACAACTTTTCAAATGAACTTTATTTTAACAGTTCTCTACACCTTTTTAATGTTATTATACTCTTACCACAACTAACAAAATAAACAATAATTCCTTCATATCATCTATTAATAAATAATAAAGAAGGAATTTCTAACAGAGTTTTCCCATAGTTTTCTCTCTTGTCCTTCTACTTCCTCAAACAGCAGCTTTGGGGCTACCACTGATTTCTCTCTTCTTTTCTCACCCCACATCTAATTCACTGGAAAATCTCAAAATATACTCAGGATTCTTCCCTCCCCTGCTTGCACCCCTCCCTCTGATGACTGCCACCACCCTGGTCCAAGCTGCCGTGCGCTCTCCTGTTAACAGATTCCTTCAGTAGCCTTCCATGAGATCTCCCTGCCTGTCTACCCCTGCACCTCTTCCGTCTCTTCTCTACTCAGCAACCAGCATGATCCTATTAAAGCAGATCTGAGTGAGATGTGACACTCCTCAAAGCCTGCCAGGGCCTCCCTATTTCACACTCAGTAAAAATCAGAGTCCTTACAATGGCCCGTGAGGCCTTATGTGAACTAAGTCACCTATCTAGCTTATATCTTTCTGCTTATTGATTCTGCTTTAGCCACTTGCCTCATCATGGTGCGCCCTGCACACACGACCATGCTCCTGGCTCAGTGCCTTTGCACTTACTGTTCCCCTTGCTGCGAATGCTCCTCCCTCCAACAGTGGCTTGACTTGCTCCCTAAGTCCTCTGATATGGTAGCATCATAAGGAGGCCTTCTTTGACCACCTTTTTAAAAACAGAAATCAGCCCCTCCCCAAGAATTCTCTATTCCCCTTCCCAGCTTTATTTTCTCCCATAAATTTTATTATCTGACATGTTTTATTTGTTTATTTTCTGCCCCATAAGCTTCAGATGGATAAGAATTCTTAGATAGAATCTTTGGCAGATAATGCTAAGTAACTGCTTAATCAACTCAGTTTATGTATCTATACATATTTTTATGGTTGTTCCCCAGATCTGCATCACAACTTAAAAAGCAATATGAAAGAATGTCCATCTTTCCAAAGCAAGAAGGCTGATATAAACTGGACAGATGATGAGAAAAGAATCTACAGGGATAAAAATATAGCTCAAACTCAAGAAATACTGCAGTATTTGCTCCCCATCATGCGTAGCACTAAAAATGTGCAAACCACTCAGATAAAAGAGGTATTCAACCCAAGAACCAGCTTTCAAATCCAACATCAGTAAGTCAATACAATTTTGTCATTCTTAGCTATTTAATACATGTACTCTTTTATAAAGAAACATGGTTTATTGATTCCACATCCTAAGAAACAAACATAGGCTCTTAATATAGGCAGCTACACCATATTTGACAAAGGCCCAAAGCCATAAGAAAACACTGGATATGTGAAGGAGTAAGGTTATCAGGCCTTATTTGATTATTTACATGAAACCACTCATTAGTTCGGATCTATAAGACCAAAAGGAAACGAATACAAATAAAAGACAATGACAAGCTGAAAGTAAGAAATATAATACTAATATTATCAACAGATTTGATGAAGTACTTTCTTTGTGCTACACAACATTCTTTGTTTACACAAACACATTCTACATTCTACACATAAGGAAACTGAGATGCAAAGTCTGTTTCTCAAATTTGTTCAAGGTCACACAGCCAATAGGTAGCAACTGGACTCAACCCTAACTAGACATTTAGAATGCAGAGTCTTTCATCAGTATGCTTTGACATTTCTCTTCATAATATAAGAAACAGAGGGCCAACATACTTAATATTCAAAGACTGCATACAAATCAATGACAGAACCATGAATATTTTAATAGGAAAATGGGCAAAGGCTATGAGTCAGAAATTCACAAAAGAAAAAAAGGACCAATAATCACTTTAAAATGTTCAGTCTCACTAAAATGCAAGGAATGTAAATTAAAACAATAATGAAATTCTCTCATTTTTGTCTCTCAATGGAAGAATTCACTCACTGACTGTTGGAATAGAAATGGTACAATTTCTGGAAGGCAATCCAATAATATATGAAAATCCTTATTATCTACATTTGTTTTAAGAAATTCCACCTTTAGAAACCAGTCCTAAGGGGAAAAAAGCCTCAGGAAGGGCCAGAAGACTTCTGTAGTTATGTTCATTGCAGTATTGCTTACAGGAGCCAAAGAAAAGAAAATGAATTTGGAACCATAAAGCAAAATCTAACATTCATGTTCTCAGAGTCCCCGGAAGAGAGGAGAAAGCAGCAAGGCTGAGAAGGTACTCAAAGGTACTCAAAAGTTACTCCAAATCTGGCAAGAGACATAACCCTACAGATCAAACAACTGAGCAAACCATTAACAGGATAAACTCAAAGAAATCATGCCAAGATATTCCAAAATTTAACTTCTGAAAACTAAAGAAAATAATTCCTGAAAGCAGCCAGAGAAAAATGACACCTTACTTATAAGGGAAACAAGTTGAAATACAGACAATTTCTCAGCAGAAACTATAGAGGCTAGAAGTGGCACAATGTTTTCAAGTATTGAAAGAAAGGAACTGTCAACCCACAACCTGACACACAGCAAAAATAAAGGAGAGCTCAACAAATGTTAAGATGAAGGAAAACTAAAGAGAATTTTTCACTAGAAGACCTACACTAAAAGAATGACTGAATTTTTTTAAACAGAAAAAATAGAGGAGGAACATCAGGAAATAGATAATGCTGAGCAAATGTGTAGGTAAATATAATAGGGTTTCCTTCTCAAGTTCTCTAAATATGTTGATGGCTGAAGCAAAAGTTATTACACTGATACGGTTCTAAATGTATCTAAAGAAAAATATTTAAGACAATTACAAATATGAGAAGGTAAGGGGGACATAAAGAAAGGTTAGATATCTATATTCCACTCAACCTGGGAAAATTACACCATTAGATGTGATAAGTTATTCGTGGGTAATGTAAAAGATACTTAAAAAGATACACTCAAAAACACTACAGATAAATAAAAATTGAATTTTTATGCAATCTAAAAACTCCATCAAACCACAAAAGGAAAAAGAAAAAGGAACAAAGAAGAAATACAAAATCAACTGGAAAACAAGGTTTAAAATGACAATTCATATCTATCAATAATTACCTTAAGTGTCAATAGACTAAAAGACATAGAGTGGCAGTTGAATAACAAAACATAGCCTAAAATATTCTGCCTGCAGAAATCCTCCGCAAAATATTAGCAAACCAAATCCAACAACATATAAAAAAGATCATACACCACAATCAAGCTGGATTCATCCCAGGGTCAAAAGATGGCTCAACATATGCAGATCAATTAATGTGATACAACTACATCAACAAAAGAAAAGACAAAAAGCACATGATCATCAGGTAGATGATCGATGATCCTCTATCATCAACAGAGGCAAAAAAAAATCATTTGAAAATTTATTCAGGGTAGAAACTCTCACCAAAATGGGTACAAAGGGAACATACCTCAGCACAACAAAAGCTATGTATGATAAACACACAGCCAACATAATAGTCAATGACGGAAAGCTGAAAGGCTCACTAAAAGCTGAAACACGACAAGCATGCTCACTCTCACCACTTCTGTTCAACACAGCACTGGAATTCCTAGCCACAGTCATCAGAAAAGGAAAAAACAACAAGTATCCAAGTTGGAAAGGAAGAGGTAAATGTCATGACGTGCAGATGACATGATTCAATATATATAGAAAATCCTGAAGACTCCACCAAGAACTACTAAAACTGATAAACGAATTCAACAGGGTAGCAGGATAAAAGATTAACATACAGAAATAGGTTACATTTCTATATACTAATAATGAAGTATCAGAAAAGGAAAGTGAAAAAAAAAAATCCTGTTTAGAATCAAAAAAAAAAAAAGAACAAAGTAGGTGATCAAGGGTCTTTGACCCATATGCTGAGAACTATAAAACATAGATAAAGGAAACTGAAGATGATTCAAAGAAATGGAAGGATATTGCATGCTCTTGGATTGGAAGAATTAACACTGTTAAAATGGCCACACTACCCAGAGCAATTTACAGATTTAATGTGACCTCTATCAAATTACCTATGACATTTTAAACAAAACTAGAACAAATAATCCTAAAATTTATATGGAAGCATAAAAAACCCAGAATTGCCAAAGCAATTTGGTGGAAAAAGAACAAAGCTGGAGGCATAACTGTCCCAAACTTCAGAAAATGCCAAAAAGCCACAGTAATCAAAACAGTATGGTACTGGCACAAAAACAGACATATGAATCAGCAGAAAAAATAGAGACCCCAGAAATAAACCTATACACTTAGGATCAGTCTTCAACAAGAGTCAAGAACAATGCAGAACAGTCTCTTTAGCAAGTAGTGTTGGGAAAGCTACAGTCACATGTAAATCAAGTTAGAACACTCCCTCACACCCTACACAAAAATAAACTCTAAATGGCTTAAAGATTTAAATATAAGACATGACACCATTAAACTCCTAGAAGAGAACATAGGCAAAGTATTCTCTGACATAAATGGTAGCAATGTTTCTTAGGTCAGTCTCCCAAGGCAACAGAAATAAAAGCAAAAATAAACAAATGAGACTCAAACTTATAAGCTTTTGTACAGCAAAGGAACCATAAACAAAATGAACAGACAACATACAGACTGGGAAAAACACTTGCAAATGATGCAACCAATAAGGCTTTAATTTTCCAAAATATACAAACATCTTATACAGTTTAATATTAAAAAAGAACCCAACCCTATCAAAAAATGTGCAGAACACCTAAATAGACATTTATCCAAAGAAGACATATAGACGGCCAATAGGCACATGAAAAAATGGTCAACTATGCTAATTATTAGAGGAATGCAAATCAAAAGCACAATGAGGTATTACCTCGCACTGGTCAGAATGGCCATCATTAAAAAGTCTACAAAGAATACAAAAGACATGAACAATAAATAACTGAAATGAAAAATACACTAGAGGAATCAATAGCAGAATAACTGAGGCAGAAGAACAGATAAGTGACTGAGAAGACAGAATGGTAGAAATCTCTGCCATGGAACAGAATAAAGAATGAAATGAGAACAGTCTCAGACACCTCTGGGACAACATTAAATGCACCAATATTCGAATTATAGGGGTCCCAAAGAAAAAGAGAAAGGGCCTGAGAAAACATTGGATGAGATTATAGTCAAAAACTTTCCTAACATAGAAAAAGAAAGAGTCACCCAAGTCCAGAAAGTGCAGGGGGTCCCTTACAGGATAAACCCAAGGAGGAACATGCTGAGATACACATTAATCAAAAAAGTCTACAAATAATAAATGCTGGAGAGGGTGTGGAGAAAAAAGGAACCCTCCTACGTTGTTGGTAGGAATGTAAACTGGGGCAACCACAATTGAAAACAGTATGAAGTTCCATTAAAAAACTAAAAGTAGAGTTGCCATATGATCCAGCAATCCCACTCCTGGGCATATATCCAGAGAAAACTCTAATTCAAAAAGATGGATGCACCTCAATGTTCAGAATAACTCTATTTACAATAGCCAAGACATGGGAGCAACCAAATGTCCATCAATAGATAAATGGATAATAGAGATGTATATATAATGGAATATTACTCAGCCATAAAAATAATGAAATAATTTGCAGCAAGATGGACCAACCTAGAGATTATCATACTAACCGAAAGAAGAGAAAGACAAATGATATGGTATCACTTATATGTGGAATCTAAAATATGATACAAATGAGTTCATTTACAAAACAGAAATAGATTCACAGACACAGAAAACAAACTCATGGTTGCCAAAGGAGGAAAGGAAGGGAAAGAGATAATTTAGGAGTTTAGGATTAGCAGATACAAACTACATATATAAAATAAATAAACAATAAAGTCCTACTGTATAGCCCAGGGAACTATATTCAACATTCTGTAATAAACCATAATGGAAAATAATAGGAAAAAGAATATATATATATATATATAATGTATAGTACAACTGAATAACTTTATGTACACTCAAAACTAATGCAACATTGAAAATCAATTCTACTTCAATTTAAAAAATAAAAATAAACCAATAGGAGTAGGAAAAAATCAACAGTAAGAAAACAAATAGATCACTTAGAAAATGAGCAAAAGACATGAACTGTAACTTCACCAAACAATATACAGATGGCACATAAACACATGAAAACATGTTCCACATCGTTAGCCACTAGGGAAATGCAAAATAAAACCACAGTGAGTCATTGTTACACACCTATCAGAATGGCTACAATAAAAAATAATGATAACACCAAGTGTTGACGACGATGCAAAGAAATTGGGTCACTCATATATTGCTGGTAGGAATATATATGTTTTCACTCTGGAAAACAGCTTGGTAGTTTCTTCACAAGCCAAATAAAAAACTAACATATGACCCAGCAATTGCTCTCCTGAGCTTTAATCCCAGAGAAAGGAAGACTTACATTCACACAAAAACCTGTTCACAAAGGTTTATAGCAGCTTTATTTCTAATACCTATAAACCAGAAACAACTCACATGTCCTTCAATGGATGAATCATTAAACAAACTGGTACATCCATGCCATGACCTCAGCAATAAACACAGAATGGACTACTGATGCACGAAGCAACCTGGATGAATCTCCAGAGTTTGCTGCGTGAAAAAAAGGTCCATCCCAAAAGGTTCAATATAAGTTCACTTGTACAGCACTCTTGAAATAACAAAATCATGTAATCTGGACAACAAATTGGTTGCCCGGAGTTGAGGAGATGAGGAAGGAGGAAAGTAGGTACGACGGTAAAAGGGAAACGTGAAGGAACTACTCTGTATCTGGACTGTCAATGGCAGTATCCTAACTGTGTTATCGTTTGTAGTTTTTCAAGATACTTAATTTAGGGGAAACTGGATGAAGGGTACATCTCTATATTATTTCTTCCAGCTCTAGGTAGGTCTACAATTATCTCAAAATTAAGAGTTTAATTAAAAACATGGTTGAGATTTTGTGGTTAAAAAATGGAATTCTAAAGAAAAATTGAGGGACTTTAGGTAGTGACAATTAGTAATTTTGAAAACCTCACTCTCTTGAGGAAAACTTCTCTCTCTCAGACTTATATTGATCTCTTTACTGAATATAGGGGGTGAGCGGGGCGGGGGCACAGTGCATATACACTAAATTAATTCTAATAGAATACACAAAGTAGATTTTTAGAGCAAGGTGGAATTTTAGAGAGCACTGACTTCAGCTGAATGCATTAATGTAAGAAAGGGCTGAGGCCCAGAGTGGCAATTATACCAGGAAGCCTGGGGTCAGGACAGGTATCCAAATAAACATATCCTCAGGGCATTTAAAAATACAAGGTTTGAATAGTGCTTTAAAATCATGACCAGAAGTGAAGTTAGATCATTCTCATAGAAATAAAGGTAAGAGTCTTAAAGGAGAATGAACTCAGCAAAGGAGAAAAAAAAAAAAAGATTTATACTATGACAGTACCTAAGGACTACAAATACTTAGGGTACATATTGAACAGAAGCTCACATATTTCATTTCTTTCCTAGACAAAAGCCATCTTCTAACATAAACATAAGGAAATGCAGCACATCTTGGACACCACCCAGAAATCTCCCTTTGATAAGCCAAAGGACTCTTATAGTAAGCACTTCAAAATGGCTCCAGCCTCTGGACTGGAAATCATCTGAAAGTTCGCTGCCTCTTGGAGGGCCCAAGAAGAGGAGAAAATATTCTCGAGTCAAGGCCACAAAGACTAAAGACATGAAAGCTGCCAGCAGCAAATGGGAGATGACTCCCTCAAGTTCTGAGAAGGATGCAGACAAGAGTCTGCAAGCTGAAGGATCCAGCCAGCAAGGCACTATGCAGACAGCCCCCCATCCAACTAAAACTAAGGGAGAGCAGCCCAAAAAGAAGCATGGACAGCCCGCCTTTCACCTGAAGTTGCAGAGGGACACATAATCCAGCTTTATGCTGCTCTGAAAACTGTGGATGAGAGACAACATATGCTAACACAGTAAAAAGAAAAAGAAAAGAAAGCCAAAGGAAAGCCCTCCTGGCCCCTCCATCCCTGCCCCCTCCCGCCTGTCCATGTGCATGTACTAAACTACAAATTTCAGATGGCCTGTCTTCTTCAGAGGGGACATCTTTCAGAGTTAAAAAGAAGTCCAGAAAAATATAGAAAATGAAAACTCACTCAGATATTTAATTTTTGTCAGGATAAAGTCTGAACTTTTGATTTCTTCTGAAATGATTTATTCACACAACACTAAAAGACCAAGACCTCAAGGCAAGGATGACATGTACTGCTCTTAATGTTCCTACTAGGCACTTTAATGAATCAGTCAACAAACATTGTTTCTTTAACTTCTATCTTGCAGTGTGCTAGAAACCATTAGTGACTTACTGCAGAGAAACAGGTATATCGGGCAAATAAAGATGGATGAGATAAGTGAGAAGAGAGTCAATCTGCCTGGAGTTGCAGGTCACCAGTGGTGGCCACTACAGGATAAAGCCACTGAGAATCAGGAGAGCTAGTTACAGGCCACAAGCTTCATTAGGTCCCAGGAGCAAAACGCAACTAGGAAGATCTGAGGTTGGGGAAGGTACTCTCAACAATATTTCCAATGGCCAAAGAGGGTTCAAGGAGAGCTCATTGGGGTATTAAAAGAGTAACTGTTATGTTCTGGTTTTGGTTTTAATAGACTTTATTTTTTAGAGAAGTTTTAGGTTCACAGCAATACTAATCAGAAGGTAGACTTCTATTATCACCATCCCACCAGAATTATTCATTTGTTACAACTGATGAACCTACACTGATACCTCATTATCATCCAAAGTCCATAGTTTACATCAGGGTTTGCTCTTGGTGTTATATGTTCTATGGGTTTGGACAAATGTATAATGAAATGTATCTACCATTATAGTATCATACAAACGAGTTTCACTGCCCTAAAAGTTCTCGATGCTCTGCCTATTCATCCCTCTCTCCCACTCAAACCCTGGCAACCACTGATCTTTTTATTGCCTCCCTAGTTTTGCCTTTTCCAGAATATCATATAATTGGAATCATAAAGTATGTAGCCTTTTCAGATTGGCATCTTTCACTTAGTAATATTCATGTAAGTTCTATCATGTCTTTTCATGGCTTGATAACTCATTTCTTTTCAGCACTGAATTCCATTGTCAATAAAATTTACAAACTTCTAGCCATGTTAACTAAGAAAAAAGACACAAGTTACTAACATCAGAAACAAAAGAGGGGCCACTAACATTGATCCCATAGAAATGAAAAAGATAATTAAGGAATATTATGGACAACTCTTGACCCAGAAATGCGATAACCTAGATGGAATGGGCTAATTCCTTGGAAGACACAATTTGTCAAAATTCACACAAAAAGAAATAGACAATTTAAAGAGGCCTATATGAATTAAAGAAATAAAATCAATAAATAATAACCTGCCAAAAGAGAAATCACCAGGCCCAGACAAGTTCACTGATGATTCTACCAAAAATTTAAGGAAGAAATTATACCAGTTCCCTACAATCTCTTCCAGAAGATAGAAGCAAAAAGACTACTTCATAACATAATCTATGGGACCAGCATTACCCTAATGCTAAAACCAGACAAACATATTACAAGAAAAGAAAATTACAGACCAATATCTTCTGTGAACATAGAAGCAAAAATCCTCAACAAAGCATTAGAAAATAGAAGCCAATGATGTATAAAAAGAACTATATACCACAGTCAAGTAGACTTTATAAAATCTAGGTATGCAAGCCTGATTCAGTATTCAGTTATTGATATAATCCCTCACAACAACAGAATAAGGAAGAAAAATTATATAACATCAATATATACAGAAAAAGAACAAAATCCCACACCCATTCATGAATAGAAACACTCAGCAAATTAAGAGTGGAGAGAAATTTACTCAATTTGATTAAAAAATATCTACCAAAAAATCTATAGCTCACATTGTATTTAATGATGAAACTAGATACTTCCCTGTTAAGATAAAAGGCAAAGGTGTCTGCTCTCCCTTTCAACATCATACTGGAAGCACTAGGTAATTCAATAAGATAAGAAAATATAAGGAAGAAATAAAACTGTATTTGTTGATAGAATATATGGTTATCTATGTAGAAAATTCCAAAGAATCAACGAAAAACAACCTGCTGGAAGTAATAAGCAATTATAGCAAGATTACAAGATACAAAGTTAATATACAAAAGTCACCATCTTATACACCAACAATGAATACTAGAGTTTGAAATTAAAAACACAACACCATTTACATCAGCACCAAAGATTCGAATACTTGGGTATAAATCAAAACTGTTCAAGATTTACATAAGGAATACTGCAAAATTCTGATGAAAGAAATCAAAGAGTAAATAAATGGAGAAATATTCCATGTATACATGGATAGGAAGACTCACTACCATTAAAATGTCAGCTCTTTTCAACTTGAACTACAGATTCAACAAAATTCCAATCAAAATTCTAGCAAATTATCAACCAACTTGATTCTACAGTTTATATAGAAAGATTAAAGATTCAGAATGTCCAACACAACATCGAAAGGGCAGAAGAAGTGACAGGACTGATGCTATTTGACTCCAAGACTTATAATCTATAAAAGAGCATTAATCAAGACAGTGTGGTGCTCGCTTTAGCAGCACATATACTAAAACTGGAATGATACAGAGAAGATGAGCACGGCCCTTGAGCAAGGATGGAGTGCTCCATAAAAAAAGACAAGTGTGGTATTGGCAAACCTGAATTTCCCATGTCCGGCAAAAAAGAAAAAACTTTTCAAATGAAGGCCACTGTGATAGGTGGGCTGAGTATGAGCTGTGACCCCATCCTCTCTGCAGACGTGACCCAGATTCTGTACCATCTTTGGTTCCCCACACAAGGCAACAGTGATGCCTGGTAGAGCCTGGGTTTCTGACTTGGCACTGATGCTACTGACCTTGGCAGAAGGGCTTTATAATAGGAAACAAAGATATACACTAACTCTAGGGCTTTCATCCTGATACCATTAAATTGTTCTTTTATAATTAGGCTTTTAAGATAAGAATGATCTGCCCATTATCACCAAAAAAGTTGTATTTCACCTTTATCCCAGAAAGCTGAGCACCCTTTCTGCACATAAAAGGGGTTTTCTTGTCACTGTTTTTTCATAGGAACATCTCCTTCTACACTACCACAGCCGAACTCTCTACTTTCAGAAACAGGGTAGGAACTCCTAGTTGGCAACTTGTCTTTCAAATTAATAAACTATAAACAAAGAAACAACTATCACTTCATCAAGCATTTGGCCATCTTCACCCCTCACCTCCAAGCCTGGTAAGAGCCTCTGTTCTCCACATTCCTAGGTGGACCACTGACCCAAATCCTAGAGGCCCCTCCAGGATTCCCCGAACAGTCTCTGCAGATTGTTCTATCCTTTCTTCTTTGGGAAAAGTCTGTGAGGAGAGAACTGTTCATGGAAGAGTCCTCCGTGATGGACAAGAGAGACTCTGGGTCTGAGTCTGCTAGAGAGATACCAAGAGAGTAAAGTTCTGTTTAAAGAAATAAAAGATGGCACAGTTCACTGATAGAATGACGCACTCCCTCAGCAGCGGTAACAACACTTCTGAAGATGACTCTGTGCCGATGGGCCACCTGAGGGCAGGCACCTGGGGCAGAGTCATCCCATCTGAGAACATCCGGACTGAACTACGACAAGGTCCACTGAAATGACACAAAAGGTGAAGACGTCAACAGTTCCTCTTGATTTCTCCCGAGTTCTAACCGAACTCCAGATTAGTGAGGAAACACCCTGGGGGAGGCCCTCATTTCTCTGACCCGGCTCCTCTGCACTGACCAACACAGGCTCAAGAGGGCCTACAGAGAAGAGAGATCCCGGAAGCCTCTGTAGGCAGGATCAGACTTCAAGGCTACAGAAGGGAATTCCAAATCTGGAGAAGAAGCCTCACGTAGGAATGTGGCTCGTGCGTCCTCTACTCCGGCACGTCTCACCACTGTGCCCTGACGTGCCTGTGTTCAGAGAACAGGTTACAGCGCGACACCACTCTGTTCTCTGGTTTTGTGCAACACCAGGTGGGGCCCAGAGTAGCCAGAGCTGTGGGTTCTGACTGCTGTCAGCCTTTTACATTTTCCCTGACCCACAGGACAAATATCACTTTCTATGTGTGCAACAGTGAACAGAACAAAGCGTGTAACGTTTTATACAACTAGGCCTCCCTTGCCCTGCCTCACCAATGGTCTAGCGTGCATGCCAAGCACTTGTTTGTTTTAGATATACTTACTCCACAGGGGAAGAAGCAGACAGTGTGGTCCATGGCATCCTAACAGCCAGAGGTCTGGCATCTGTGCCTTTGGAGCCACAGAGGGCCTTCAGACGGCCACAGAACTAGCTGTCCAGCTGCTCCTGGAGCAGCACTCTGATGGTGTTCTCTGACTACTTGAAGCAAAGTCCCTTGGGTTTTCCTTCAGTGGGTGCTTCTGTGATATATTTTTTAGTAAGAAGCCAACAGTTATGACCAACCTAGACAGCATATTAAAAAGCAGACGCATTACTTTGCCAACAAAGGTCCGTCTAGTCAAGGCTATGGTTTTTCCAGTGGTCATGTATGGATGTGAGAGTTGGACTATAAAGAAAGCTGAGCACCGAAGAATTGATGCTTTTGAACTGTGGTGTTGGAGAAGACTCTATAAAGAAAGCTGAGCACTGTAGAATTGATGCTTTTGAACTGTGGTGTTGGAGAAGATTCTTGAGAGTCCCTTGGACAGCAAGGAGATCCGACCAGTCCATCCTAAAGGAGATAAGTCCTAGGTGTTCTTTGGAAGGACTGATGTTGAAGCTGAAACTCCAATACTTTGGCCACCTGATGCGAAGAGCTGACTCATTTGCAAACTTTGGAAGGACTGATGTTGAAGCTGAAACTCCAATACTTTGGCCACCTGATGCGAAGAGCTGACTCATTTGAAAAGACTCTGATGCTGGGAAAGATTGAGGGCAGGAGAAGGGGACGACAGAGGATGAGATGGTTGGATGGCATCACCAACTCGATGGACGTGAGTCTGAGTGAACTCCAGGAGCTGGTGATGGACAGGGAGGCCTGGCGTGCTGCGATTCATGGGGTCACAAAGAGTCGGACAGGACTGAGCGACTAAACTGAACTGAACTGAAGCCCCCTAGAATTAGAAGATATAAGTATTGTATTTTTACTCTTAATTAAACCATCATCAATGTTTTACAAAACTAGATGGAGATATTTGAAACAGAGGGGGGACAAAAGACTATTACAATATATGTATCTATTAGAAGTCTATATAAGTAGCTTAATATTTACCTCAATAAATTGTTACTGGTTTTTCAGCTTCAAGAAAACAAAAACCTAAACAACCACAAAGACATCTCCAGTTAAACCTATCAGTACTTTTATTAATTTACAACCACTATTTCTTATTTTGTAATTTTCTGCAATTTATCATTTCAGATTTGTTCATGATATTCTTTGCTATCTAAAAGTCTTTAGATTTTTTGCAGTTAAAAAATTTCCCTTTAAAAAATAATAAAGGGGCACAAATCCAGTTCTAGAACTACAACCTGAGAAGACCCTCCATCCACTCCCCAGTGAGAATACCAAAACTGGTTTTAAAAAAACAAACAAGTCTTTAGAAATCATTGTAAGGGACTTCCCTAGTGGTCCAATGGCTAAGGCTCCACAGTCCCAGTGCAGGGGGCAGGATTCAATCCCAGGTCAAGGAACTAGATCCCACACCACAGCACAACTAAAGATCTCGCGTGCCGCTACTAAGACCCAGCAGAGCCAAATAAATATTTCTCTAAAAAGAAACTGTCCCAACAACACATAACAAGTGAAGAAACATTTATTTTAAAAAGTCTACTGAATCTCAGTAAGGGCAGTGAGAGTTCATGGCACTTAAACCACAACCCACTTGGCCCTTCACCCCAGTGGAGAGTGAGGCAAATGCCACTCTGTGCAGTGTGACCAAGGCTGAGAGCTCTGGAGTTCCCCCTGCACACTGGTTTGTTTGAGATGGAATGTGGAGAAGTTTCTAAGGATGCTGTCAAAAACAATGGAGATGTGGGTGGTTAGCAGTTAAGGGGAGCCTAGGAGCTTGATTGGGCTTCCCTGGTGGCTCAATCCACCTGCAGTGCTGAAGACCTGGGCTCGATTCTTGAATTCAGAAGATCCCAGGAGAAGGGATAGGCTACCCACTCCAGTATTGTGGGGCTTCCCTGGTGGCTCAGACGGTAAAGAATCCCTGGGTAGGCAAGATCCCCTGGAGGAGGGCATGGCTACCGACTCCAGTATTCCTGCCTGGAGAATCCCATGGACAGAGAAGCCTGGCGGGTTACAGTCCATGGGGTCACAGAGAGTCGGACACGACTGAGTGACTAAGCACAGCACACACAGGAGTTTGATAAAGCAACAAGCTCAGAAGGCCATTGTGTCGCCAGAGCAAACCAGTGAAAGAGAGCCAGAGAGCGCCCTCCTAGGGTTTAAAAGAAAAAAAATTAGACTTTCAGTAAAAACTAGCAAACTGGACACATATTTAATTTTGCTCCTTCTCAAAAACCTACTAAAATAACAATGTCATCTTACAAGACAAAGCTATAAGGATGAGATTAGGACAGGAGGCCATTTTGGAAGCCAGAAAACAGGATGGCTTTAACCTTCTCAACTTTAGTGAAAGCTAGATGGAATGGAACAAGACTTTAAAGGCAAATTATTTTTAACCTAAAATTCTATATTCTTCTATATTTGATCAAATTTAAGAGTAGATAAAGAATAGATTGAAAAAAGCCTTTGATGCAGGAAATATGTGATCCAACATTGGACAGAGGCAGTAAACCCCAAGATGGTGGTGGTGAAATGAAATGGCAGGATGACAGCTGGGTATCAGTCCAGACTGGAGCAGGCTGCAAGGCACTGGGGGAGATTATCCTGGGAGAAGATCAGACACCATGCATATAAATTCCTTGAAAAGAGAAAAATACCGTGCAGACTTCAGGGTTGGGTTAGAATAGAACACACAGAAAACCAAGGGAGCAGACAGAGACTTCAGGCGAGCAGCGCCTGAGGAATAAGATAAACATTCATGCAGGAAAACAAAGGAAATCATCATTTTCCACCTGGCTCAGCTACTATACATGGTATTTCAGTTCAGTTCAGTTGTTCAGTCATGTCCGACTCTTTGCGACCCCATGGACTGCAGCACACCAGGCCTCCCTGTCCATCACCACCTCCCACAGTTTATCCAAACTCATGTCCATTGAGTCGGTGATGCCATCCAACCATCTCATCCTCTGTCGTCCCCTTCCGCTCCTGCCTTCAATCTTTCCCAGCATTGGGGTCTTTTCCAAGAAGTCAGTTCTTCGCATCAGGTGGCCAAAGTACTGGAGTTTCAGCTTCAACATCAGTCCTTCCAATGAATACTCAGGACTGATTTCCTTTAGGATGGACTTGTTTGATCTTGCAGTCAAGGGACTCTCGAGTCTTCTCCAACACCACAGTTCAAAAGCATCAATTCTTTGGTGCTCAGCTTTCTTTATAGTCCAACTCTCACATCCATACATGACCACTGGAAAACCACAGCTTTGACTAGATGGACCTTTGTTGGCAAAGTAATGCCTCTGCTTTTTAATATGCTGTCTAGGTTGGTCATAACTTTTCTTCCAAGGAGCAAGCGTCTTTTAATTTCATGGCTGCAGTCACTGTCTGCAGTGATTTTGGAGCCCCCCAAAATAAAATCTGTCACTGTTTCCACTGTTTCCCCATCTATTTGCCATGAAGTGATGGGACCAGATGCCATGATCTTAGTTTTCTGAATGTTGAATTTTAAGCCAACTTTTTTATTCTCCTCTTTCACTTTCATCAAGAGGCTCTATAGTTGTTCTTCACTTTCTACCATAAGGGTGGTGTCATTTGCATATCTGAGATTATTGATATATGGTATTTACATAGTTATAATACTGTAGACAGTAAGTATCAGTTTAGACAAATAATGACCAACTTGAAAGAGGGAATGAGGACTTGTACTTATGGAACAGGAGTGAGGAGGAAGAAAGCATGTATAAAAATTATGCTTGAAACTGAAGAACCAAGTCATAGCATTACAAGCATGTTACATACTGAATGTATGTAAACGCAAGAAGAACTGAATGTAAATGTAAACGCAAATACCTAGAGAATCAGGTAAAATAGGTGAGGTGCTAACCCTGGAGAAGAAAGGGATAATGTGGGACTGCTGGTTTCCGTAACAGCTTAACAAACTCTTGACTCTAAAAACTGTGTGCATTCTAACTTTAAATAAAAATTTTAAATGTATACTTCTATCTCTCCTATTCTCTGTCACTTCATTCACCAGTGTTCAATTTTCATGACTGGTTTATACTAGTACAAAAGAATTAATTTTGTCTCTGCCTTGAAGGCATTACTATGAAGGCTATGAAGACATTCAGAAATCCTGCTTTTAATAATAACAGTTATCATTACTGTATGCCCAGTACTGTACTAAGAACCTTGATGCATAATCTCCAATTTCTACAACAGCCATGCAAAGTAGGTATTGTTTCCATTCTATAGATGAGAAACTGATGCTCAGAGATGTTAAATAATTTGCTAACCTGCAGCACAGCTCCCTGATCCCAGTGTTTCTGTTCTTCTTTTCATTAGATCACATCACCTCTTTCTAGGGTTTGACTTTAAAGAAAATAAAAAGGGGGAAAAGAAATGCAGCAGTTCTAAGAAGTCCCTTGCAGGAAGGACAGGGAGGGGAAGAAGAACCGTGAAGGATTCAGCAATATTACTAGGTAGCTGTCTACTGACTTAACCGAGCTTAACCCCAAATCGGAATTTCCAGCTGGTCATGTGAGCACAGAAAGCAATTTTTAAACTCTGGCTAGGAGCCCCTATGATTACAAAAATAAGAGCTCCATTCTGCTCTTATTTTGAAAGGAGATGTTCCAGCTGCTCTAGCATGGGCCTAAACACCCTGGTGAGGACGCTAAGAAGACACGGTTTTGTGTCCAGGGACCCCCAGTCATCCTACAAAGCTGATTTCTGAAAAGGCAAGGACAGAGGCATAGGTGCTTCCCCGAGGTGAGCGGGGTCTGGGATCTTGGACTAGTCCATCTTGAGGGTCCCTTCTGAGTAAGATTCTAGGTTGTGTTTATCTTGGTTTAAAACATGAGGAGTTTTGAAAGCGTCTTGGCCAGTCTCCTTTCTGGAATCACTGTGTGTTATCACCCAGACACTCACCTGGCTATTTAGGTCTGCTGGCTGGTTGGCTCAGGTGTGGGTAAAGCGCCCGGTTTGGGGAAGAGCAATGTTGTTTACATTCTTTATTTCTGAAAGTCACAAGCCACCGGCAAGAAATGAAAGTGAAATCAGGGGACAGTGTCATCAGTCAGCAGAAATGTGCCAAAGTTCAGAGAGCTGTTTACTTAGGCACGACGTGCCTCCCAGCCAGTCATAAGCCTGGGGCTGCATTGATCTGCCGGCCCCTCTCCACCGGCCTGGATTCTGGAGGCTGGACACTAGGAAGCCAGCGAGAGAGAAGAATCTACCGAACCTGATTTCCTGCTCCTCCTCGTGAAGAGCGCTTTGTGCATTCTGCATCTTCTTTTCGGTAAGTACCTGCCTTGTGTGCCCAACAGCTCGCCCAGATGCGTGCTGCTCTGAAGACAAGTGGGCTTTCCTCTCAGACCCTGCATTCTAGCCACGGACCCAAGAAAACAACCGGTAGTCAGGGTCTGGGGACCACCGCCCCACCCCCACAGATGACCCACCTCCATGAGCTCAGCTCTCCCCACCTCCTTCCCCCTACTCCCTTCAGCATCAGCCTGTGGGCCTGTGGCCTCTAAAGCGGTGCAGGTAATGCCAGTATGACCGGTTAGAAATACAGAGGACAGCGATGGGCAGTGGGATTTTGCACTGAGTCTATACAAATCGTCTATGGCGCATGAAGTGGAAATAGGCGGCCAAACAAAGGCAGATCACAGACTTGCAGTAGCTAAACAGGAATACCATGAGTCCTCCTGAAAATACACACTATAGACTAAGACTGTCAGAAAAACCTGTGCTCTCGACTCAGAAAGAAGACAGTAGGGTCTAAGAGATTTTTAGACCTGGTGTTATTAGACTACATTGCTTTTCACAACTCGATGGAAATTCATAGTGGGATTTTAGTTCTGTTGGTGCAGATGTTTCCCCTAAAATTTCCAGTTAGCTTCTTCACCTGTAAAATCAAACGCTCCTTGGGAAAAAGTAAACACATATGTATTTGGGATTGTCTTTCCTTCCTCCCTCGTGACAACTGAAGTGCATTTTTCAGTATCTTCTTCCTAAACCTTATCTCTCCCAAACTCCTGAATCCGTGCCTATAACAGTCTCCTTTAGATTTTGCATATTCCCCTTTCTCAACACTCTTTCCGGCCAACCCACCTGCTTTATCTAATCGCTAACACTGTTTTCTAAATTTCACTTTTACATAAATAGAATGCATGACTCTGGAAATATTTTTAATGTGAAAAGAAAAGAACTCTTGCCCATAGTGCCCAAAGATACCAGAACTAACATCAACATTTTAGAACATTTCTTTAGTATCTTTCTTGCAGTCACACTGTATAGTGTGATTTTAGACCTGGTTTTTCTAAAGGCTACATAGAGTTTTATTATCTTGATATGTCATAATTTGATTCTAATGTTGCTTCTCATTTTTGGCTAAAGTAATACTATGATAAACATTCCTGTATATAAATCACTGATGGCATTTCTGATTGCTGCCTAATAAGGGGAATTAATTGCCCAAAGGGGTATGATGATTTTTAGTGTTTTTAGTGCTTTTTGCTCTACTGCCTCCCAGAAAGTTTAAGAATTTTCACATCCACCATTATTCTATGAAGATGTCAGTTTTATTGCACTCTTGGTATCAAATGTTTTTATCTGCAGTTTTGATAGGGAAACTCAAAGACTATTTGGCATATCTTTGATTATATTACTTGAGGTGTAGACTTTTTTTCATGTTTGTTAATGTGACAGAGTGATTTACAATAAGAAATAGATGTTCCGTCTCCGTCCCCATTTCTGGCACAGAGCTCCTAAAATCCTTGGCATTTTTTAAGTGGTAATAGAGGTAAAGGTGGTTTTGTTTTTCTTTTTTAATTCACTACAAACCCTTTTCAACCACCTCTGTGCTTATGTTAATGACTCAACTTTTGGAAAGTCCCTAAGGAGAGGGGCTGGTTGCCAGGGAAAACAACCACATATTTAAAGGGTTAGAACCTTCAGCCCCAACCTCCAGGGAGGTGAGAGTGGGTGGAGATAAGAGTATGTCACCAATGGGCCAATGATTCCATTGATCACACCTGAGTAATGAAACCTCCATAAAATATCCCTAAAGGACAGGATTCAAGGGCTTCTGGGCTGGTGGACACGTGGAGGCGCCGGGAGGGTGAAAGGCCTAGACAGGCCATGGCAGCTCCGCGACCCCACCCCCCATCCTCTGCCCCATGCGTCTTCTGGGTGGCTGCTCCTGGACTGTGTCCTTTTAAGTTGAACCAGTACTCTAATAAAGTAGACTGCTGGCCCGAGTTCTGTGAGCCGCTCTAGCAAATTAATCAGACCCAAGGAGGGGGCTATGGGCACCTCCAAGCTGCCGCTGGTTGGTCAGCAGCACAGGTGATGACACAGGCCTGTGACCGGGGGCTCTGTGCCCTCAGCCTGTGGGAGGTGCCTCCTCCAGGTAGACAGAGTCAGAATGGAACTACAGGACATCCAGGTGTCGCAGAGAATTCCTGGTGGGGGGAAAATCCTTGCACGTTTGGTGGAGGCTACAAATAAGGAAAAAAGAGGTTTTTACAGTTAACTACTTTGCATTCCTTCTCAGGTGAAATATCTCTTCATGTGCCTCATCCATTTTCATGGGGATTAAATGTTTTTTAACTTTTTGGCATAAAGATTTTTTTATATTAGGTATAGTAACCATTCCATATTGGTTGCAAATATTTTTCCATGCTCACTGACTTTTAATTTTGTGTTTCTATTGTATAGAAATGTATATTTTCCTGGTTAAATCCGTACCATTTTTCCTTTGTAGTTTCAATTTGCTCTTAAGCTCAGAGCATTCTTTTTTCGTTCATAAATCAAATATCTACTTTTTTCTAGATCTTTTTTGTCTGCTTGTTCCTTACATCTCACTGCTGGGTCCATGTGAAATTTATTTTGGTATGTGGAGGGAGATGAGTCCCTAAAATGGTTTTAACTAATTGCTTCAGCATTAGTTAAAGGAAAGCCCTTCCCTCCACTGAATTATAATGCCACTCTTATGTCTTCTTAGGCGTGGCTTTTCTGATAGTCTGCTCTCTGAGCCGTCCGTCCAGTCCCTGTCCATCCTCTTCTGTTGATCTCACTTCCCCCTCAGTTACTTCTACCTGGGAGCTGGGCACTGCAGTGACCTCAGTGATCAGTCTACTTTTGGTCTCTTCCAGTGAATTGCATCTTCAAGTAACGTAATGTATAACAAGTATCTTTGGAGGTTTAATCCTCAAAAGCAGGTTCTATAGTAGGTTCTATAGAAACTGAGACACTTTATTCTGCACCCCTGGACTCACACCTTAGTTTTCTCAGCCCTGTCAAAAGGACAAACCTGAAACAATTTAGTGGCTACTTGACTCATTCCTTCACTCACGGGAAAACAAGCCACAGATCAAGGGAGCATAGCACCTCACGAGCAGGGGAGCACCCTTCCTAGGGAACTGGGACAAAAGCAAGTCCCACAGAGCACTGGAAGAGGTCATATGACTTGTAAGGACACCCTGACCTCATAGCCAGCAGGCCCTGCTTCCTAGGGAAGGTGAACTGGCTAAGGCTGCTGGAGCGCTGTGAGTGGTGTATGTTAGGTTTCCTTGACAGGTATTTCTCGAGCAGGCTGACTTGGGTTTAGATTTGTGACCTGGGCTGGGCCACTGGAGCCACCTCATTTTATGAGCCTCAATACACAAATGAACTTTATCAGCCAAAACCTGTGGGCTTTGGGAGGAGATCCCCAGATCTTCTGTGAGGACACAGACCTACTGCCCACTCGGCAGCAGGAGGGAGGTGGAGGTCTCACAGCAGAGATCTTGGCAGAGCAGAGAACACACAGGAGCCGCAACGTCAGCCCCTTCCCGAGCATCCCACCCACTGGCAAGCACCAGGCCTCAGTTAGCACCCCTCCAGGAGTGACCAGGGGAAGATCCGCCTTCGGAGGGATGGAGGAGGAGGCCTCAGCGCGTGTGCAGCTCAGTTTGTCTGTGACTGGCTGAGTTATCTTGCTAGAGTTATGAAGCCATTTTATGTGCGTTACAGGCTCCAGATGAGAGGTGCACCCTCCTGTGTGGGGATGGAGGGCAAGTCCTAGAAGACTTGGTTCCCTCCGGCCAACTTGCAAAATACCTTTGGCAAAACTGAAGGACTAAGGCTTAGTGACGGTCTATCAGTCTTCACCTCCTCCTCCTCCTCCTTCCTTCCGACTGCTGGGGCAAACTGCGATCACCAGCTTTAGAGCAGGGCTCCTGGGCAGGACTGCCAGAGACGAGGCCTGGCACTGCCCCCACCCCAACTCAGGAGCTCTCCACACCCCCAGCCCTGCTGCCTGGGACACGTGCCTCAGGTTCGGGGAGCAGGGGCTTGAGGTGAGGACGTAAGCCACACCTCTCACCCTGGCCTCTGAGGCCCCAGGGACCCGGTGCGCTTGCCCACCCCTGTCCCCTTGGTCAGCAGGCTGCCACCCTGCCCCCAGTCTGCTCCTCTCCCAGCGCGGTACATCTAACCACTGCCCCCTCCTTCTGGAAGACTCTGCCTGGCTCTTTCAAAGCCCTCAGGTCACGGATCAAACGCGCGCCTGGCACACAGGCCCTCCCCTGGAGGCTCATCATTTCCTGCTGCCAGGCTCTCTGTTTCACGCCATCCTGTTTATCTGCTTTCCCAAATCGCTTCAAAACTTAGAATTAGCTTTGTGAAAACAAGTGCTCGGTGTTTGGTGCCCCAGCTGCCCTGCGTGTTGCTGACTGTCCAGAGCCTGTGACTCGGGACCATCCTGCTTGTGTGACCTCGGGGGTCACAGGATGAAACCCTGGCCTGGTCAGTGCGAGGGGGACAGTGACTCCGGGCAAGTGCAGGAGGCAGAGAGGGCAGGAGCAGCACAATCCAGAGGGGCTACTGAAGGGACCTCCCCGGGCCCAGTGGTTGAGACTCCGACTTCCAACGCAGGCGGCGTGGATTTGATCCCTGGTCAGGAAACTAAGGGTTTTAAAGAAGAGGGACAGCCAAAGGCAGTCACTGGTTTCTAGTACTGTTATCTGTCTTCAAACTCTCGTTTAGGTCCTGTGAATCTTTTTTTAAGATTTTCTTTTCCTGATGTGACCATTTTTAGTCTTTATTGAATTTGTAACAATATTGCATCTGTTTTATGTTTTGGTCCCTGTGGGATCTTAGCGCCCCAACCAGGGATCGAACCTGCACCCCTTGCATTGGAAGGCAAAGTCTTAACCACTGGACCGCCAGGGAAGTTCCTGGGTCCTGTGAATCTTAGCCTCCTGTAAACTGCACTGTGCAGTCCTCCCAATAAAAACCAAACAAGAATGGGTCCCAAGGTGCAGGCACTTCCTCATTTTTAAGGATTGTTCCCCCAAACTAAAATTTTTTTTTTGACCTTTGTTCCCAGCTGGATAGTCTGCTTGCCAGCAGGGCTAATGAGCAACAAAACGACTGGACCAACAGCGAGTTAATATTAATGGAGCTGCTGAGACAGTCTATCCCGGTGGCTCGCTGGAGGCGGAGGGGCAGCGGGCGCTGCACTCTGCAGTCTCATGGTGTAGTCATGTTTCTGCTGGCCGAGCTGCTTTATTTACATGGAAAAATTAAATAAATCCAGACGTCATGGTGTTCCATAAAAAGCCACCGTTGGCCCGGCTGTCCACGCAGCCTCTGAAACCCGGGTGCTGCTGCCGTCTTAAAACACTCGGGCAACACTTCTGTGGCCTCATTTTCAGAAATAAAAACCTGGGCTCACATTTCTGCTGGAGGAAATATGACATGTTTCCCTTCCTTCTTCCCTTTTTGTTTGCTTCTGTCAGAAGCCACACCCAAACCATGAACACACTGGTCCCCAGTCGTGCACAGCCAGACACGCTCCCGTCAGGGCCGGGGCCTCCTCTGGCAAGCCGGACCTCTCCTCCGCCAGGCTCTGTTTCTCTGACTTTCTTCTGCTCGCGTTTTCTCCCCTGGGCTTCGCTGCCTCTCCGTTCCGCTGCAGCCCCACCCTCCGCCTCTCCTGGCTCTTCTCTCATCTCCCCTTCCTCCCCTGAACCACCACCTTGTGGGCAGTAGTCCACTTGTTCGGATCAAATTAGCTCCCTTCAGTCTCACAACAACCCCCAGGAACAGGCCAGTGGGTGCTCTGAGGGCAGGGATATCGGCGCGGCCAAGCCTGTGAAACGCTCAAGGTCATGTGCTGTGAGTGACGGGACAGGGCCTGAACCCGGCTGGTCTGGCACTAAGGTCCATGCGCTTGATCGCCACGTCCCTAACCGCATCCCAGAGCCATCGGTGCCAGACACCAGTGAGGCCAGGCCCTCCAGGGACACTCTGTTTGTGAACACCAGTCCCAGTGTCTCCCCCAGAACTCACTTCTCTGAGCCTCAACTTCCTCTCCACGATGATAATAATTTAAGTAATACTTACTAGGTAATATTCCCCAGGCTGCACGTAAATCACTTCATTTAATTTCCACAACATCTACAAAACACGTTCTATTATACCCGTTTTCCAGATGAGAAACCTAGGCAGAGAGACGTTCACGTAGCTAGTCAATGGCAGAGCGGGGATCTGAACCCTGGACACACAGCTTCAACGTCGATGCTCAGCCGCACTGCTCCACAGCTTCCCCACTGTGCCAGATGAAAATGCTGGGGTATCTGCCCATTATAGTTGTAAGCGTGAGACGGGAGGACGCGTGCGGGGGCCCGGCCTGGGGAGGCGGAGCTCAGGCTCTTACACTGATTTCACAGTCCTGCCCTACAGGCTGCACCAGCCTCGCCTGGGGAATTTACTGAGCCTCACGAAGCCTCCATTTTCCCCTCTGGAACATGGACGTGATAACAGTAAATGTGTTCCCACAGTGAACTTAACACTGGACTGACACACGCAAAAAGACTGTGAAGTTTAGTATTTAATCATTAAGTCCTCGGTCGAGCTAGATTCCTTCTCAGACACACCTTCCAGTGATCACAAAGACTTCTCGAAGCAAGTTCTGCCCTCTATGGTCCCCTACAGCTTTCTTAAGTCATTAATGAGAAGAAAAAGCCCGGGAGATGAATTTGTAGCCCATAACAATCTGAAGACCCACTTGTTTTTCTTTTGAGCGTCTGTTCCACAAAACTGGCAAGCTCTATAGCGTCTGATGGCAGCAAATGATAACACCCAGGTCTTACAAGGCAGTTCTCAGGGCCGTGGCAGCGGCCAGTCCGCAGCCTCAGCCGTCAGTCACACGGCAGTCCATCCTTGCAGGTGGCCTCACTGTCCAGCCCTGAAACTAAGGCTTACACACGTCTGAGAAAGAGGGGATGAGCTTGAGGAAACTGAAGTTTAGGAAATGGGAAGAAGAAAAAAAATAAACAGAGAAGGACCTGAAGGAAGAGAGCCAGGACAGAGAAGTAGGTCAAAAAAATCAGAGGGAGGCATTTATGAAGCTCTGTGGGCCATGGCTGGACGTGCACGCTGCATTCAGAGGCTGTTTGGTGGATATTCACAGACCTGCCAGGGAGTGCTGGGGGTGTAACAGTTAAAGACAGATTTTGATAGAGACAGACGGCCATAGACTTTTGTCTAATTCGCATAACATAAAATTCCTTACCCTCATGAGGTTTACATTCTATTGAGGGCTGTAGGCGGAAGACAAAGTATTTAGGATGTTAAGATGGTGGGAAATGCTACCGAGGGAGAGCAGCGTGCCGTGGAGAAGCCGTCACAGGTTCAAGATGCCAGCCAGGGACAGCGTCACTGAGAAAAGGATCTCTGAGCAGCGACCTCAAGGGAGGCAGCAGACACGTGCTAACAGAAGAACACTCCAGGCGGGGGCATGCCAGCACAGAGGCCTGAGCCTGTCTGAAGGTTTCGGGGGATGCTCAAGGAAGCCAACGTGGCAGGAGCTGAGGGAGGGGCTGGAGAGCAGGAATAAGGGGAGAAGGCGTCCAGGGGCGACAGGGGCACTAACAGCCCTGGGAGCCCTGTTCCTGAGGAAGCAGGAGGAAGGCCACATTACTGCAGACGTCGTCCCAGGAAAGTGGACACCCGCAGCCTCCAGGGTCTCTCCGGGTAACAGGCTCCAGGACACCGGTTGGGCACAGCACACTGTGTTCCTCCCCGGCCCAGGAATTCAGGCGTTCCAGTCTCGTCCCCACCCTCTGGGATTGAAGGGCACCCTTGTAGACACTTGCCGGCCTCTCCCATGGGCACCTAGAAGGGCTTATTAAACACTTCATGGATGAAGGAGAATTTCCCCTGGCGGCCTGACGTGAGGGACAGTGCAGGAGCCCCCAGCACGCGTCACCTGGGACAGACAGACAGGTGGTGAACTCTGGCAAATGGCGAGAAACTCAATAAGGCCCAACTGTACATATAAAGTCTTGCTACTGAATGTCAGTAGACCTTCAGGCAGGAAGAATGAATTGAAAAAAACAGAATGACGAGTGACTACAGGGGTGTGAGGGTATTTTTGCTAAGTCAGTGTAGACAGGGAGTTGTGTGGGCATCTCTCATGTTGGGACAGATGGAAATGGAATATGTGAAACCTGATTAGAGCAGTGACAAATTGTTCTTAGTGTTTTTGTTTTAGTCACTGCCAGGCTACTCGGTCCATGGAGTTTTCCAGGCAAGAATACCGAAGTGGGTTGCTGTTTCCTCCTCCAGGGGATCTTCCCAACCCAAGGATCAAATCCCCGTCTCCTGCATTGGCAGGAGGGTTCTTTACCACTGAGCCACCATTGAAGACCTGGTGACAAATCAGAAGTTATAAATAAGTGCATGATCAGTATTTGTATACAAGGCACATAATGATTACGCTGGCAGATATCCCAGCATATAAGAAAGTGTCTGGGAACTGGAGATTGTAGCTGCAGACCTGCTCTGTAACAGAAGGTCGATGGGCAGTTTGGAAAGTCCATTCTGACTCTGCAACTAGAGAGAGCATGCGCTGGGCCTCCGGCCATCTGAAGTGAACAAACCAGTGTCGGTGGCGAGAGCTGGCCTTCCTGCTCGGTCAGCCCTTCTCAAGTGTTCCTTACAGTCAGGGGAGAGGCCAGGGATGGACCCATGCTAGGCAAAGCTCCCCGGGCACCGCTCTCTGCCAGGCGTCCTGCACTCAGGACGTGGGCTGCCAGAGGGACTGGCAGGGTGGCAACCTGCCGGGGCTCTAATCCTGCAGACACAACTTCAGGAAGGTTTCACTCTTAACACGAAAGTGGCAAGAACGTAATTTAGAAGACCAGGACCCTATGTCTGTGCCCCTTCCTACCATCAACCTATTGATGTGAAAGCTTCAGAGGTGCTTAAACTAAAACAAAACAACAAAAAAAGAAGTGCCTCAGATGAACAGTCTGAGAGTATTTTCCTCTGGTGACAAACGTGAAGCCACATACTTGTACTGAGTCCAGATCCGTGTCTTGGTTCAGGGACCCCACTGCCACAAAAGCCTTATGCTTTATGATGGCCGTTACGACAGCAAGACGCTAGCAGCCGTTATTTATAAAGAGCTCGTGTACACTGACAAACAAAAACCAAAACTAAAAATGATGGAAAAAGAAAGGAACTGACAGCATTCCACCCCCCCAGGAAAAAAAAAAAAAAACCAGAGAGTCAACAAACACTCGAAAAACATTAAATCTTACTCAACAATAGCAATGCTGTGTCATTTTTCATCACCAAAGATGCAAAGATGAGAAAATTTAATAGAGATGATGAGACAAGCACTCTCAAACTTCTGGTGGAGGAACACACTGATTCACAAAGACAGTCACCATGGCATTATTTACAGAGCTGCCAAACAGTGTTGTAAAACAGAATATATAAACTGTACACCAAAACAGTGTCATAGAACAGGATATGTAAACCACGCACGGTAGTACAGCTAACCCAGCCATTAAAAATATTGTTTAGGAAGCACTGCTAGTGACAAAGGGAAATATTCATGCTACAGTGATGTTTACAAAGGATACACACAAATTTACGCAATCCCAACTGTATAAAATATTACAGAAGGAAATGTGTTGCTGGGTGGTTATTTCTACAACCTTGACGTTATCAACAATTTTTAGTCTTGTCTCCATACTTTCACATTTTTCTGATTTTCTACAACCAACATGCATTACTTTATTAAAAACAGGAAAGACTTCACTTAAAAATAGCAACAGTGACTCAGCAGTCTCCCTTCTGCCCGCTGAGGGAAGCACAGGCTTAACATTAAAGGGAATTAAAGAGCTCACTGTGCTGAGAACAAGATTACAAGGATTGTTAAAGGCCAACACCAGCAAAAAATCGGGGTAGGCTCTCAGGAAGGCAGAGAAGGGTGCCCGAGGGTTTTCCCACCAAATAACCACATCCTTTCACTGGGACACGTTTAGAAGAAAGAAGCTAGGCCGAGCCCCCAAGCTCTCTGTCCACAGCCCGAGAAGCACGGGGGGACACCCCAGCACTGAGTGCGGAGCGGACACACAGCACAGCCCCTCACCTCTCGAAGCTCTGCTGTCCTGTTAGATATACGTCAGATCAGTACGCGCGGTACCTAAAGGATGCTATGTGACATTTTCACTCATTCAAAAAAAAAGTTCCTACTGCGTATCAGGCACCATTCGGGGGATAAAATAGACAGACTGTTCCCCAGAAAGATTACAGCGGGGGGGGACACACATCCTGGCCTTCAGCTACATCAGAGCGTGGGCTGAAATAGTCGGAGAAAGGTGGTGAAAAACCAGCAGGACCCAGAGAGGCAGAGAACAGGGAGCTGGTGATGGCCAGGGAGGCCTGGCGTGCTGCAGTCCAGGGGGCCGCAGTCAGACACGACTGAGCGACTGGACCGGACTGGAATGAGGAGGGGCGGCAGCTGAGGGGGTGGCGGTCGGGAAGCGGGACGGCGGGCAGGGGCCAAGCGAGGGACAGAAGACCCCAGGGAGCAGGGCCTGCCTGGAGAACCCAAGTTCAAGTTCTCAGTCGCCCCAGACAGTGTAGCTGGGACTGAACTCTCTCTGCCTGCACGGCTGAGAAGAAGGAAACCAGGACTGCCACCCACACGTCTGCTCACCGGCTCTCAGCTCCAGCTTTATTTTGTTTCGTTCTCTATTGAAAAGCTCCAAAAGGTCAGTCGAGAGAGGAGAGGAAGTCGAAAACAAAGGCTCTGGGTGCCTGGGGAGCTGCCCTGTGAGGCGGCTGTACAATCTCCTCTGAGAAGCCCCAGGCATTTTTTGCATTAACCTTGATAATAACCTTTTTTTCAAGCCCAAGTGGAACAGGCTTGAAATAAGACAAGTAAGATGGAGCATTTATACACAGGCAACCCAACTCCCAGCCTACTGGTTCTTGGACCACTGAAGCAAGTGGAATCTTATTCCCACTGCACATGGTATAAATCTGGATTCCAGCCCTGGAAGTCCATCCGACACCCCGAAATTCCTACATCCATCAAAAATTTAGATACAGGCTTTTACAAATATCTGTTAATATGCAAACCTATGCAAACTATGTTCCTGTTGGCAATTTTTCCCATGCCATGGGCTGGACTGGTTAAAACTTCTCACCCTACCACTCTAAAAACATGGACTAAACACATCATTTTAGTATTTGACACATCTTTGTCTCTGCCAAAGAGGTTGCTGATAAATCCTCATTCTCATCAGCCGCCTACTGCAGACTGAACGTCTGTGTCCCTCCACATTTGCTCACTGAAGCCTAACCCCCAGCATTTGGAAGTGGGGCCTTTGGGATGTGATCAGGGATAGAGCAGGGATTCACACTATCTCCTCTTGAATAGGATCAGTGCCCTTGAGAGCTCCCTTGTCCCTTCCACCCCACGAGGACACAACAAAAGGTAGACAGTCTGGGAACCAGGAATCGGGCCCCTACTACACCCTGAATCACCGGCGCCTTGATTTGGGGCTTGCCGGCCTCCAAAACCAAGAAAATAAATCTCTGCAGCTGATGAGCTGCGCCATCCACAGTAACCTGTGGCAGCAGCCTGCGTGGCGGACACTACCCTCCCTACAGCCTGTCCGCACCCTGTCCCCTCTCGTGGCTTTCCTCTGTCTGTCCACGTGCAGGACGAGTGTGGGGTGGTCAGGCAGACCTCCAGCCAGCATGGGGAAAGGGGAGGGGCTGTGCCTCCCAAGGGGGCTTCCAGAAGCTGATCGCCAGGGCAGTCCCCAGGGGCCACTGCTGGCCACCACTCCCTGCACTGCCTACCACGATGGGCAGCCGTGGCTGGGGCTGGGTTTGGTTTTGTCTTGAAGGAAGTAGGCCACAAGTTTCTGTACACTTCCAGAACCGGAGTTTGAGAAGAAACTGGGAGGGAGGCAGGGCGAGCTGGACATTCACTGTGTGACCTCCCCTACAGGAACCCAGGAGGCGCCCTGCGAAGGGCATGAAGATGACTGTCCTGAAGTCAAAGCGGCGGAGCCAGCTGCTGTTCCTCGTCACAATGACCCTCACGATCACGACCATCTGCCTGCTCTTCTTTGCTCTCCTCTGGAAGGCCGGCAACCTTGTGGACCTGCCCAACCTCAGGGTTGGCTTCTACAACTTCTGTCTCTGGCACGAGGGCACCGGCGCCCTGCAGTGCTACCAGTTCCCAGAACTGGAGGCCCTGGGCGTGCCTCGGGTGGGCCTGGCCCTGGCCAGGCTCGGCGTCTACGGGGCCCTGGTCCTCACCCTCTTCGTCCCCCTGCCTTTCCTCCTGGCCTGGTGCAATAACAATGAGGGGGAGTGGCAGCTGGCTGTGGGCTTCCTGGCCACGTCCTCCGTGCTGCTGGCCAGCGGTCTGGGCCTCTTCCTCACCTACACCTGGAAGTGGCTCCAGCTCTCCCTCCTGGGACCTGGGTCTCTAGCTCTGGGTGCCGCCCAGACCTTGCTCATCCTCTTGCTTGTGGCCACAGCTGTGTTCCCTCAGAGGGCAAAGGACAGGAGCTGGGGAGCTACTAGCTCCGTCTAAAGGCTTATGTGATCGCAAGGGTTCGCTTTGAACTGTGCTCAGAGAAGGCTGCCAGAGAACGCACAGGCCGGTGTGTCTTCTCAGCCACTCTGTTTCACAGCCAGCACTGAGCTCCAGCTGAAGCAGACTGGACCCACTGCGGAGGGGGTGGGTGCCCAGCGTCAAGGAGGACAAGACTTTTTAGGATAGGGTGGTCTGTCCTTTGGGACTTCTAAGAACACCCGAGAACCAAGTAGCTCATTGTTGCAAGAATTCCTGCTTTAGTTAACTGAACTGAGCAAGCCATTCTGACTTGATCCTCAGAACAATGGGGAGATAAGGCTTCCTGTCACTGGGGCCAAATTTCCAGGACAAGCTGCCAAATGCCAGATGGGAACCCGGTGACAGTTTATGAAGGAACACCTCGGTGTCCCCGGGAACCCAGCCTAGCAAGCGCCCCATCTCCATTCGAGACAATGCTCCCAAAGGCCAAGGAGTGATCTGAGAGATTCACAGGACAGAAAGGCACAGAGAAGAGCCTGGCGGTTTTGAATGTTCCACTGAAAAGGCTCCTGGACCTGCAGACAGACAGAACAAGGGTCTAACCACTGCGCACGAGCAGTCCGCTCCCAGCATGCGACACGGGCGTTCAGGAGCCCAGGACGCCAGGTCCTTGGTCAGAAGAGGACGATGAACGGCCTGAGCCGGCCCACGTCCATGTAAACACCGCATCCCCTCCCCTCTCACCCTGCGCCGGAAAGGATACGAGCACCACTCATGCACGGGGGCACTTTGTGTATTCTTCAGCATCTGTTACACTGACAATCTGTACAGCACGTGATCGCCTCATCCCATGCCCGTGCAAAGCCACGCTGAATAGAGGCAGAAACACGGACTCCAGTGTGAGGTCTTGTCCTTTGTGTCTCTTTGGGGCTCCTATCCCATTCTTACTTTCTAACTGCCCAGGGACCAAGGCCAAGGCCTAGAAAGGTGCAGAAGGTGGCAGGCCAGGGGAGGAGGGCTGTCGGTTGGTCGGGAGACCTCCCAATCTGTAAACGGAACCACAGGCAGGCTCTCAGGCGGGAGCCCAGCCCTGGGGGAAGGTGTCTAGTTCAGGGTTGGACCAACAAGGGCTCACTGACCGACTGACACGTGACAGAAGTGATTTTAAAAATAGGCTTCTTCCTTAAGGTGGCCAAACCTAGGAACTGCAGTGTACTTAGCAGCCATGCTTGTTTTTCCTGGAAAAGTATTAAGTGGACTCTCCATTTCCAGTAAGTTTGACCCCCATGATCTCATTTCCCTGGAACCAGGTACCTGAATAAGACAATGTCGAGCTCCCAGGCCCCTGAGAAGGGAGAGCAGAGAGCAGGAATTTGGGGGGGAGCTCATTTTGATTCCTCACGTCCCCCGGTGAACCCACCCAGCCCAGGGAGGCTTGACGCTGGGAGCAGAAGCTGTCACAGCACAGCTGTCTGAGGGCAGCGCTCGGGCTAAGAGGGGAAGCCCAGCTTCCTTCAGCCGCTCTAAGCAGCAAGTCCTGGAAGTGTGTCCCTTAGCTGAAAAAGATCTCCCTGACGTATTTTAGCTCATCCTGGTCTTCCTCGAGGCTTCTGCTGCAGGCCGTGTCAGAACCCGCGGGCCCCGGGGCAGGGCCGTCTGCCCCACGGTCCTCTTCCTCACTGTCCTCACTTCGGCTCCAGCGGGGACTTGGGGACGGTGGCGCTGGGCTGGCCGGGGAGCGCTCTGGCTTATCAGCGCCTGCCAGAGGTGGCGGCTCCAACGGCTTTTCCTGTTTTCGGTCCTCCTGAGCAGAAGAAATGGCAGGCAAAACAGATGGGTTTTACTTCCCTAACATGCAAGGACACAGAACGTAGCCAGTAGCATCTGTAAAGCCAGCTCTGGGGAGCCGGGCCCAGCTCCCGAATCACAGATGGCCCCCCTCCCTTCACCAGGCTCTGCCCCTCCTTGCCCCCCTTCTCGGGCGGTGCAGAAATCAGGACCAGCAGGGCGAGCGGCGGGCAGGGGCCCCAGGAACAGCGGCGCAGGGACGACAAGTGGACCCAACGGACACGGAAGGGCAGGCTGACAGAACGGAAGGAGTGCAGGACGCGAACCCTGAGTGTGGGCCTCACTCACTGGGACTAGCAGTAGTATCGACCGGCAGGTTATTGCAAGCGTTAAATGAGACAGGAATATATAAAAGGCCCTGAGCAACTCTCAGGGGCTACACCACTCGAAGGTGGGACAACCGTTAGCTGCTTCTGGAAGCCAGGGCTTCAGGGGCGAGGTGCTAAGGACAACGCTCAGAAGTCACCTCGCCCGAAGGAGACCCTCAGAGAACACGAGTGGTTCACGACTCCTGCCCGCCCCTCCACCCACCACCAGCAGAGAGCCGCCCAGACAGGGAGGGCCACCCTCCCTCACACGGCCACGGCCTCCCAGGTCTCCAGCCCCAAGGGCCCGGCAGGTGCACCCCTCCCCTGGAGCGGGCCCGGCTGCTAACAGGCAGAGTGCCTCTTTTATTAGCACAAACTCCCGCCAGGAGTCTCCAGTCATCAGAAAGGACACAGCTGGGCTTCCCTGGTGGGTCAGTGGTGAGAAGTCCACCTGTCAATGCAGGAGATACGGGTTTAATCCCTGGTCCGGGAAGACCCCACAAGCCTCGGGGCAACTCAGCCCATGTGCCACGACTACAGAAGCCTGTACGATCCAGGGCCCACACGCTACAATCACTGGGCCCAGGAACCACAACTCCTGAGCCCGTGCTCTGCCTGCTACAGAAGCCCATGGGAGCCCATGTGGGGCCCGTGCTCCACAACAAGAGAAACCACCGCAATGAGAAACTCTCTCACCGCAACCAGAGAGCAGCCCCCGATCCCCGAGTAGCAGCGAAGACCCGGCACGGCCAAAATATATACATAAATAAAATTTACAAAAATAAAAGACAGTTGACTGTACCTCAATGAGGATCCCCAGAGCAACATCGACGACTTCGGCTTCATTCATGCAGTACACAGTCCTCATGGCAGGAAATCTGAGAGAAGAGCATGAAGTTAGAGACAGGCACGAATCACCAGCAGGAAAGAATGAGACCCAGAGTCGCATCCTGGGGCCTGTCTGCCAGGGCTGAGAGCAGTAGCTTCCCCAGGGCACTGCTGTGGCTTCTGCATCCTTGGAAATAGTGACTGGCACAGGGGTTCTTGGGGCAACCGTGGGGTTTCCCACCATCCATCAACTCCGCTAAGAAATAGGATGAGATGGCTGGCTCCTGAGACACACACAAGCACGCGCACGCGCTCACGATGCAAGAAGGTCCAACAAGCCAAGACATGTCTGAATGCCACCCCTCACCCCCATGAGTGAATACAATAAAGGAGGGCTTTCCCTGGTGGCTCAGTGGTAAAGAAACCTCTCACAATGCAGGAGACCTGGGTTCAATCCCTGGGTCGGGAAGATCCCCTGGAGGAAGGCATGGTAACCCACTCCAGTATTCTTGCCTGGAGAATCCCCATTGACAGAGGAGCCTGGCTACAGTCCACAGGTTCGCAATGAGCTGGACACGACTGAGCGACTAAGCACAGCACAGCAAAGATCAGAAAGCAAGGCTGGTCAATGAAGAAAACTTAGAAAGAGAGAGGGACAGTAAGCACCTGAGACTACGGCCAGGAGAGGACAGAGGTACCCCCTCCCTGACAGCCTGGAGACCCCCACCAATATCACCATTCAACCAACCTCTCCCCCACGCCCCTAGTCTCTGATTTCCAGCCGGTCCGGCAACCTGCAGCTTGTCTGCCTGTCCCTGAAGATATATCCGCAGGAAGATGGGATCACTAGTCCACCTACCCCCTCATTGGATGGTCACAATTTCTGTGGCAAATGAAGATACTGACAATTTGGACAGTTGCTGTCTGAGAGCTTAGCTGGTGTGTGTTTAACTCAAGAGCTGGAGCCGCCATCTGGGAGCTGATGCATGAGGGCCAGAGGGTGGAGACTCACTGACAGAGGCAGAAGCCAGTGCCAGCCTAGCAGGGCACAGCCACCTGCAGCCTGCACACCCCCTGAGAGCGGATGAGACGCCTGTGGACTGAAACACCCCCCTCACTGTTCCACCAACACTGGATGACTGGGCCCCAGCAACTGTGAGGCCTTCAATCCCTCCCCCGTCCTAATCCCCCAGGACAGAAGCTGCCCCACCTGGCTGCAGCCGCTGGCACCGTGGCTGGTGTCCTCTTGGGGGTCTTCACCTGTGGTGCCCTCTTTTCAGCCACCTGGGCTGTCATCCATGTGGGCAGCACCCTTTTTTTATTCTCAGACTTTAAGTCTTCCATCTCTTTAGTCTCCCATGAAGAGGAACCAGGGTCCAAGCTTAGTGACTTCAGGACAGCAAATCCCACTCTCTCATCACACACCAGGAACTGTAGGTCCGTTCGTCGTCAACAATCCAGCTTTAATTCCTACAAAGAACAAAGTCCAGTGAATTCTAATAAATAAGAATATTCTGAGGCATCAGCCACAGTGACTGGTTAGGGCAGGCCAGAGGTGAGCAGGGCCAAGGAGACTCAGATGGATCATTCACAGGGCATGAAGAGGGAGGTGTGGAGTGGGCAGGCGATGGGGGTCATGGAGAAGCAGCCCTCCACTCAGGGCCCAGGGCCCCCACCAGCAGTGGGGCCCCATGCTCCCAGGAGCCTCTGCACTGAGCCCCTCAACACAGGAGGAAGGAAGGTGCCCCTCCTCCTCTCCACCGGAGATGCTCACTGTCCCCAGGGTGCCCAGACAATCCTACCCTTAAAACATCTCTCAGTGCTCTCTTCCTCCCCTCCTCCCATCATAGATTTCTCCTTCCCTCTATCTAGGAGTGGTTATAAGAAACCCCAAGGCCATTTTGATTCACAGTGAGGTTTCACTGGCCAACACCCACTCCCTTAAATCCAAAGATACTTCTGACTGGTCAGATTTCAGCCAGCAGTCCCGGGGGGTGGGGGTGGGGGGGTCAGATATCACTGTGCCTGAATGTGCAGAATCCAGACGCCAGGGCTTTGGGGGTCGGGGGCCGGTTCTCATCTAACCTGGCCTCTCCCCACCCACCCCCCCGGCTGGATTCCGGCCCTGCCCCTCCTCCTGAAACTCAGCCCCGACCTGTGACTCAAAGGGTGCACATCTCTACCCGCCAGTGAGCAGTTAACCCTGAAAACAGCTCAGCGCGCACGTTCTGTGAAAATTCAAGAGGCAGTAATAGTCATTCCCACATCTAATGTTGTTGTTCAGTCGCTCAGTGTGGTCCGACTCTTTGTGACCCCATGGACTACAGCAGCCAGGCTTCCCTGTCCATCACCAACTCCCGGAGTTTGCTCAAACTCATGTCCATTGAGTCGGTGATGCCATCCAACCATCTCATCCTCTGTGTCCCCTTCTCTTCCTGCCCTCAATCTTTGCCACATCTAATGAGCAACGCTAACCACCCCGCACAAACACAGCTGTGGTGCTCAGTGAATATACTGATTTCACCATGAGATGGGTATTCTGAAACCCATTTTACAGACGAAGAACTGACATTTAGCAATTCGCACAAAGTCACAACAAAAAAGTTTGAAAAGGCCGCTCAGGACTCGCACCTGGGCCCTCCAGGCCCTGGCCCTCGGCCCCGCCGGCCAGGGGTGGTGGGGTGGGTGAGGGCCTGGGGCGGCCCCGCGGGCGCAGCGACCCGCCCGGAGCCCCCAGTTCTCGGCCTCCCTGCTCTCGGGGACCCCGCGCCGCTACGGGCGCGATGTGAGCGGGGCCGGCCCGCCAGAGGAGGGCGAGGGGCGACGCGCGACCCACCCGCCCGCGTTCCCGGTACTCCTCCGGCCGGGCTTCCTACCTCGGGGCCCACGCGCCCTCCCTGGCTTCCGGGGAGGCCCCGGGAGGCGGATCCGGACGGTGGTAGGGAGCGGGGAGCCCCGCGGCCCGGCCCCCGCTCCCCTACGATCCCGCACTTCCGGCTCCCGGCCGCCCGCTGGCGTGGAGGACCCGGCGCGCCCCCTGCCGGCGGGCCGCATGGTCTGCGCCCTCGTCGTTGGAGCAGGACTCGCCCGGTAAGGTGTGCGGGAGCACTCTGGCCTCCGCTGACCCGAGTCCTGACCAAGTCTCTCCTTGACCAAATTCAGAGGGGGATCTGAACCCTGCACAACAAGGCCCTGCCTTTTGGACTTCCGCGTGCATCTCCACATTGTCCATTTTTACCGAGAATACTGCTAATACTGGATTAGCTGGAGTCCGCCCACCCTCCACACCTGATTCTCATCCACCGCCATTCCCCCAGGTCATGTTTGATGACCCGGCCGCTTATGCAGAGTACATCATGAGAAACGCTGGGCTGGAAGAAGCACAAGCTGGAATCAAGATTGCTGGGAGAAATATCAATAACCTCAGATATGGAGATGACACCACCCTTATGGCAGAAAGTGAAGAGGAACTCAAAAGCCTCTTGATGAAAGTGAAAGTGGAGAGTGAAAAAGTTGGCTTAAAGCTCAACATTCAGAAAACGAAGATCATGGCATCTGGTCCCATCACTTCATGGGAAGTAGATGGGGAAACAGTGAAAGCAGTGTCAGACTTTATTTTGGGGGGGCTCCAAAATCACTGTAGATGGTGACTGCAGCCATGAAATTAAAAGACGCTTACTCCTTGGAAGGAGAGTTATGACCAACCTAGATAGCATATTAAAAAGCAGAGGTATTACTTGGCCAACAAAGGTCCGTCTAGTCAAGGCTATGGTTTTTCCAGTGGTCATGTATGGATGTAAGAGTTGGACTATAAAGAAAGCTGAGTGCCGAAGAATTGATGCTTTTGAACTGTGGTGCTGGAGAAGACTCTTGAGAGTCCCTTGAATTGCAAGGAGATCCAACCAATCCATCCTAAAGGAGACCAGTCCTGGGTGTTCATTGGAAGGACTGATGCTGAGGCTGAAACTCCAATACTTTGGCCACCTAATGCGAAGAGTTGACTCATTGGAAAAGACCCTGATGCTGGGAGCGATTGGGGGCAGGAGGAGAAGGGGATGACAGAGGATGAGATGGCTGGATGGCATCACTGACCCGATGCACGTGAGTTTGGGTGAACTCCAGGAGTTGGTGATGGACAGGGAGGCCTGGCGTGCTGCGATTCATGGGGTCGAAAAGAGTCGGACGCGACTGAGCGACTGAACTAACCCAGCAATAATCTTATTAGGTTGGTGTAGCCAGAAGCCCACTTCACCCTGGTGTTTCCTCTTAGTGATTATCCACCCACTGACCCCCCCACCCAGCCACTTCCCTTGTACTGGGAGTTGAGTTCAACCTCTCCCCCACAGCAAAACCCTACCTAGTAGACCCTCTAATAGTTTCCTTACTGTTTGTTAACAAGGGTCGTGAATAATTTTAACAGTATTTTTTTTTAACAGTTACCAAATGTGGCTCCATTTGAGGCTTGCTGGTTCAGCTCAGTAGTTCAGTTGTGTCTGACTCTTTGTGACCCCATGGACTGAAGCACACCAGGCCACCCTGCCCGCACCAACTCCTAGAGTTTACTCAAACTCATGGCCATTGAGTCGGTGATGCCATCCAACCATCTCATCCTCTGTCGTGCCCATCTCCTCCCGCCTTCAATCTTTCCCAGCACCAGGGTCTTTTCAAATCAGTCAGTTCTTCTCATCAGGTGGCCAAAGCATTGGAGTTTCAGCTTCAGTATCAGTCCTTTCAATGAATATTCAGGACTGATTTCCTTTACGATGGACTGGTTGGATCTCCTTGCTGTCCAAGGGACTCTCAAGAGCCTTCTCCAGCACCACAGTTCAAAAGCATCAGTTCGGTGCTCAGCTTTCTTTATAGTCTAACTCTCACATCCATACGTGACTACTAGAAAAACCATAGCTTGGACTTGGACTTTGTTGGCAAAGTCATGTCTCTGCTTTTTAATATGCTGTCTAGGTTTGCCATAGCTTTTCTTCCAAGGAGCGAATGAAAATTTCATGGCTGCAGTCACCATCTGCAGTGATTTTGGAGCCCCCAAAATAAAGTCTATCATTGTTTCCCTATCTATTTGACATGAAGTGATGGGACCAGATGCCATGATCTTCGTTTTCTGAATGTTGAGTCTTAAGCCAACTTTTTCAGTCATCTTTCACTTTCATCAAGAGGCTTTTTAGTTCTTCTTCGCTTTCTGCCATAAGGGTGGTGTCATCTGCATATCTGAGGTTATTGATATTTCTCCCGGCAATCTTGATCCCTGCTTGTGCTTCATCCAGCCCGGCATTTCTCATGATATACTCTGCAATTAAGTTAAATAAGCAAGGTGACAATATATAGCCTTGACGTACTCCTTTCCCGATTTGGAACCAGTCTGTTGTTCCATGTTCAGTTCTAACTTGTTTATTGACCTGCATACAGATGGCAGGTAAGGTGGTCTGGTATTCCCATCTCTTTCAGAATTTTCCAGTTTGTTGTGATCTACACAATGGCTTTGGCATAATCAATAAAGCAGATGCTTTTCTGGAACTGTCTTGCTTTTTTGATGGTCCAACGAATGTTGGCAATTTGATCTCTGGTTCCTCTGCCTTTTCTAAATCCAGTTTTAACATCTGGAAGTTCTCGGTTCATGTAGTGTTGAAGCCTGGCTTGGAGAATTTTGAGTATTACTTTGCTAGCATATGAGATAAGTGCAATTGTGTGGTAGTTTGAACATTCTTTGGCATTGCCTTTCTTTGGGATTGGAATGAAAACTGACCTTTTCCAGTCCTGTGGCTTGCTGGTTGGACTTTTTAAAGGGGCAATTCCCAGGCCCCTCCTTCCAACCAGAAATTAAGGAGAGGGGAGAGGGGTAGTTTCATTTTGGAAAGCTCTGATGGGGAAGGGCAGAGGGGGAAGAGGAGAAGTCCCAGAGAAACCAAGTTCAAGGCTCCCTACTGGAGGCATGTACCCCCCAGGTAGGGCGAGTGGTGGCAAGGTGAGTTCCTTCGGTGCAGGAAGAGAAATTAAAAACATTGTTTACATTTTTTATTTAGAAAGTAGGAATTACTAATAATTAATATTCAAATTGGTGACTGAGGTGTTCCCTCTCAGAACAGGGCTGCTCCATAAAGTTGCCCAGGTGTCTTCACTTTACTTTCAACTTGATGCCGAGTGCTGCGGTTCACACGTGGAGTTAGCATCTAGTTTTACATAAAATCATACAGCTTGAAAGAGCTTGAAAAGGCAGGCAAAAAAAGACCCCAAGTGGCAGACATGACTAAAAACACAAACATTTGTGTTTTTGAGGCAAAAGGATGATCAGAACCATCTACCCCACAAATGTGAAATTATCAAGACACCCATTTGAAGTGTGACTTACAACAAATCATGTAATAATAGAATAATTACTTTCCATATACTAGAGGCACAGGATAGGGGAGTGTGATCCAGAGCTTGGAAAATCAGAGCCAGATCTTTCTTCTAACTGTGTGGTGACTTTGGTTTCTCCAAAGCACTTTCACCTCATAACTAGTCCTCAATCCTAGGCAGGTAGGCTGGTCCAGGAAATTTTCAGTCAGTCAAGGATTAAGGAGATAAATGAAGGATTTCAAATCACAAAAACAACCTGCTGGGCACTGGAGTCGTTTAGCTGTGGGTTGAACCTGGGCTCTGCCTCCAGCCTCTTCATGAGGCAGGACCTGCTTTTCCTCTGGTTCCCAAAGTTTCCAACATCACTCACCTCTAGTGACCTCACTGACCTCCGCTCCCACAAGTTGTGAGCCAAGACAAGCCCAAGTCTAATCAGCAGAGACGCATCATTTTGTGAGTAAAGGAATGGGGAACACTTACTACCATGAGAACCTCTTCCTCTACCTTTCTCTCCTTAAAAACCTCTTCCCTTAGCCAGCTGAAAAATGTAGGCGGCCCATCTGCATAAAAACCTTTCTGTGCGAAGGCCCGAGCAGGGACCAGAAACCCAAGTGGAGGGATCTGAATGGGTGGGAGTCAGCTCCTGAAGCCGTCTGAATGCTGAGCTCAGGGGGCCCGAGGTCTTGGAGCAGGAGCAGGCAAGCGCAGGCAGGTCCCGAGGATAACAAGGAAAACGCACCTCACTGTTCTCACACAGCGCAGCCCAGAGCCGGGTCACAGCTGTGCCGGGTGTGCGGGGTCGGGGAACCGGGGCTGGACTGGCTTGGTGGTTTTCATCTGGTTGGCCTTGCTCGCGCCGGGGGAGGGACCTCCCTGGGGTTCCCGGGTAGGTGCCAAGCTGGTATCGTGAAGGAGAGGTAATTTAAGTTTCGACATGCTTTATTGGAGGATGAGATGTCACCTTGGGGGGAGGGGTTGGAGGGGCAGGGAGGAACCCCAGGAAGAAGGCACGCTGACAGGCACTCAGGATGGGGTGGGGGTTGGAGAGAGACAGGCCAGGAGGGGCAGGGTGGCCCGCAGCACGCATTGTACTTGCTAATTTCAAAAGGTCCGAGGCTATTGTTTTCGTTTTGTGTTTTTAGGCAGCTTCAAAGTGATGTGGAACCCCCTGCCCCATCCCTCCTGGTGGAGCCTTGGTCACATCAGCTGTGAACAGAGCTCAAAACAAGAGGGAGATGGAGCATAAAGGAAATGAAAGAAGGGATAGCTTTTCAAGTGCTGTTTTTCTACAAACCTTAAAGACATTTTGGCAAGCTGTGGAGACCACATGTATGGAGAAAATGCCCACATGCCCTCAATGGGCATTAAGACAGAAACTTCAAGATGGAGAGAGGAAAAGTTTAAACCATGAATTCTCTCATGCAAATGAAACTCATGACCACTTTTTAAATGTCCCACAGAATCCCTGGGGGAGAGAAATAAGGTTGCTGCTTCAATGCAGAAGATAGGGAAAATTATAGGTGGAAAAGTCTTGGGTTTATTCATTTGAAGGAGGATTACCAGGTGGAAATGGGTAAAAATGTTTAGTAACTACTTATCGCTAAGTCTCTCATGTTTTCTCATAATTGAGCCTCCCTGCTTTCCTCCCAACTGCCAGCAGATCAGAGCCAAAGTCTTAATACCCATCTTTTCACGATTTTCCAAAAGGAGGTAACTGGGAGCACCCCCTCACCAGGCCTGCACCCCAGATCTGGGTTGAAGCCCAAAGAGCCTCTGCAACAACTGTTCTGAGCAGAGCCTGATGACAAGGCTGCCCTGTCAAGTGTCGGAGCCTGAGGTCCAGGCCTGAAACCCCAGCGCTTCAGGTGGAAATACAAGCGGGAGAAGGCAGTCATCCTCTTGTGCTTCTCCACCCTGTGAGGGTATCTGCCCTTTCAAAGTCCCACCCAGCCAGGAAGCAGAGGGCCAGGCTGTGGACACCAAGAAGGCGAGAACCCTAGGTTCCCAGCCTTGGCCAACTTGCTCCTGTCCTCTGCCCACTCACCAGCAGAGGGCGCCAGTGGCTGGCTCTGCTCAAACTCAAGCATGGAAAGTTGACAGAACAGGAGGAGCCCCCTTGACAGGTCCCGGGAAACCATGGCCACTCGGATGGAAGGGGCAGACACCTCAGATCCTGCCCTTGTGCTGAGAAGCTTCTGGAACAAAAGCTGCCAACTCTCAGGGAAAAGAAGAGACACTATAGCCTCCTTGAAAGTGAAAGTCACTCAGTTGTGTCTGACTCTTTGAGACCCTGTGGTCTATACAGTCCATGTAATTCTCTAGGTCAGAATACTGGAGTGGGTAGCCTTTCCCTTCCCCAGGGGGTCTTTCCAACCCAGGGATCGAACCCAGGTCTCCCGCATTGCAGGCAGATTCTTTACCAGCTGAGCCACAAGGGAAGCCCATAGCTTCCTTGACACGAGTCCAAAGACCAAGGAATGGCACAAACCTTGGTTGGCCAATGGAACCGGAGAGAGAAGATGTTCTATTTCTATGGTGAAGCAAGAGCAACCCTCTGATAAAGGTCAACCCCGTGGCTGGTGAGGTCAGGGCCAGGGCACGGGACCTGGGCTTGCCATGACCATCACCAGGGCAAAAGGTGAAGGCAGACACACTGCTGCACACACACGTTCCAGAAAGAGAGGCCAGGTGACCACAAGAGCATTCTTTTTTTAAAAAAGAAAACTGAGCAAATATATACAAAATACTTCCAATATCTTCTGGGCCAACAGAGCAGCCACCACAACGCTTCTCCTTCTTCCTGAGCTTTCCCCTGCCATCTGGAACCCGCTCCTGGCAGACCCAGCAAGCCCATGTCTGGGGAGCATGTGCCACCACTGCACGTGGCTCCCATTCCAGTTGAGTCTCTGGACAGTGCCCAAGCGCTTTAGGCAACCTCTCCCAGAAGACTGCCCACCCGGCAGGGGGCCGTGAGGGGAGCTTCCTCTTCTCCTGTTTTCTCTGCCCGCATCCTAGGATAATACAGCTTCTGTGGGTGACCCTCGGGGCGGGTCCCGTCAGACTTTATGGGCTAGGAGGGTGGTCAGCTTGATCTTGCCATCCATGGAGGCAGTGAGGCAGGTCCCGCAGTCCATGGCTGTGCTCCAGTCCACAGTGACCACAGGGGCGCGGTGGCCGCCCAGGCTCACGCAGCTCTCCAGAACCTTGTCATCCCCGCCCAGCTGCAAGGGGACAGGAGGCAACATCATCAGGCACTGCTCATAAACACATGCAGTTTATCCACTTCCAGGGGCAAACTGCCTTGAGCCCAGGGACTGCCACCCCAAGCCCAGGATGTGCCCAGGCACACATGTTCCTCTGGCCAGAAAGTCTCAGCTTCACCACTTGGACCAGCAATACCTTCAATTTCCTGACTATACTTATTCCTTCAACCAAAGGGGGAAATAAGTCCCTAACATCATGGGGTTGCAAAGAGTAGGACACGACTGAGTGAACTGAACTGAAGTGAACACACTCTAAGAGGCAGAATTCTCTCTGCTACCTTTACCCTGCTGTGGGTGTCTGAAAAGACTCTGATGCTGGGAAAGATTGAGGGCAGGAGGAGAAGGGGACGACAGAGGATGAGATGGTTGAATGGCATCACTGACTCAATGGACATGAGTTTAAGCAAGCTCTGGGAGTTGATGGACAGGGAAGCCTGGTGTGCTGCAGTCCATGGGATCGCAAAAAGTCGGACACAACTGAACTGACATTTTTAAAGGATATGGCGGGGAAAGCTTTCAACTCATTAATTGGTTAAAGAGCAAGTCTGACTACAAACTGATCTGAACTGATCAGGACAAGTGACAAAGCCTACAGGATCAAAAATAAAACAATACACACACACACACACAATCATACAGAGAGCAAAAGGAGAGCCCACCTGGAACTCAACCAAGTCTTTAAATAATGAAATAAAATTAGGCTTTAAACAGAAAGCTCTTTACAGTATCTCCCAATAGCAATTACAAGAAATTATGGAACTTTATATGATGGCATCACATTGTACACCTTAAACATATAGCTTATTGAGTGATTTATCAACTGTAGCTCAATAAAGCTTAAAAAAGATTTTTATTAAAATATCCATTGAAACAAATAAGTAAACACAAACTATGGAATTAATTTCCAAGGGGAGGGCAAGAGCCACCCGAGTCGTCCTCATCTATAGAGAAGAGGAGCCCTGTTGAGTAAACCCAGGCTCCCTGGCACCACTGTTAAGGTCAAGAAGGCTCCCGACTTCCCACTTCTGCAGCCCCTTCCCCCTCACCTCTTGCTCCCTGCTGCCCCGTGGGACCCCAAGGCCCGCCTTCCTCCTCCTCCTCCAAAGGCCGTGACTCCACAGCCGAGCGCCCCTTTCCCCAAGGCCTCGGTCCCCACCCGGCTTCCTCCCCTCTGAGCCCTCAGCTCTGTAGTGTCCCCACCACTGATGCTTGTGTCTCCTTCTCACCTGAGTGTGAGCACCAGGAGAGGGGCCACAGTGTCTCCGGTGTACACTGCCCGTGCCAAGGCCACACCCACCCATGGCTGACCCCTGGGGTACGGCTGCCTGTGGACGGTGAGCCCCCAAGAGAGAGCATCCCACTCCGTGACTCCTTCTGCCTACAGATACAGCACCACTGCATTCACGTGGAACCGGAACTACGCGCTCAGGCCACAACATAAAGCCTCATCCCCCCGTCTACTTGGTAAGACGAGTCCAGATGGAGAGGTTTAGAATTTCACTCGATTATATACACAAACAAGGTGCATGAACCAGAGAGGCTGTGATGAGACGGTTAAGACAAGCAGATCGACTGAGGGACAAAACAGAGTGGACAACGTACTTGCCATGTGACACATCACACCCCTGAATTTCCATCCCAGCCGTGGCTTGTAATGTCCTTGACCCACAGGACGTCTCATCAAACAATAAATCTAGGCCAGATTAGAGTAACTGGAACAGACCCCCTGGGCACTCACCCAAACCAACACACAGCCCTTCTTCCTAGTTCTCGATGTTCTATAATTGTTCTTATTCCCAGGGAAGCAGGCAGAAAAGGGGCAGAGTCTCATCAAGGGGCAGGGATAGGTGAGCAGAGAGGAGGACAGGCAGGCCACCCTCGTTCCCATCCCCACGGTTTCCCTCGAGCCAGCCTGCAGCCGGGAGGCCCAGATGCTGTCCATCCCAGGCCAGAGGCATCTCCATGGCCACCGGGCAGGGACAGAGACAGGGACGGGGCTCGAGCTCAACCACGCCCAGGCCTCTGGGGAGGAACATCCCTGCCACCCACCAGGCCCCCAGGTACCTTGTAGATGACGCCCCCCGTGGCAGAACACGTCAGCATGTAATTGCCCTCTGAGTCGAAAGCGAAGAGTCGGCCCCGGGGCACCTGGACCTGCTTGTAGCCGCTGTAGCCGGACAGCACGAAGGGGCCCGTGGCGTCGGCAGGCAGGCCGTACTCGGACACCTTCAGGCCGCTCTTGTGGATGTTCCACTGGATGAACTGCACCCAAAAAGCACGAGTATAGGGCTCTCAGCGGTGTGGCCAGGGCGCAGGGCCGCGGGGTGGCGGGGTGCAGGGAGTAGTGAGGTGGCCCCCAGGAAGTGGAGGGTAGGGAGATGACCATCCAGTCCCAATGCCTCCCGACACAATGTAAGCATTTTTTTTATTTTGAAGGAAAGAAAATCTAGAAAGAGTCAGACACATCATGTCCAGGTCGGAACTTTCTCTTTGGCCTGACGTCAGGAGCAGAAGAGTGTAGGCACCGGCCTGGACTCCCATCGCTCGAGCTGGCGCAATGCTCCAGTGATTGTTACTACTACTGTTGTTGTTAATATTATTCGTAGGGTTAGAACCTAGCTAGGTTTTTCTTAAATCCCAAATACACTTCCAGTTTCTCAGCAGCACAGCCGATGGAACACGGGCAGTGGAGTACAAGCCGAGCTCAGAGACTACAGCGCAAACACCCTTCGGCCTCCTTCAGGGCCAGGCTGCCTGCTGTGACCTCCTCCTGACTGAGAACTCAACTCAGATGAAGCAAGTCAAGCTCTGATTTAAAAAGCCTTTCTCAAGAGTTTTCAAGTGAAGGATGCATTTTGTAACGACTGTCTTCACTGGATAAGAGAGGGGGACAGGGATACAATCCAGAAGGCCCAGGAGGGGACACACAAAAGTAAGTCCTTATCCCAGCTCTGCCTGCCCCAGCTCCCTTCCCAGGGATCCTAACGAATTCTTCCAGGGAGACTCTAAAAGAGGGGACTTATTTTTACCTTCTTCCCCAGCTCCCTTTTTATGTTTCTCAACTATGGGCACAGCTGTCTCCAGCCCCCCGGCCTATAAAGTTCTACCCACCCATGCTGTGATCACCCAGTGACCAAGCTCACTCAAGTACACCCTGGCCGCACTGGAACCCACGAGCAGGGTGGGTCAGGGAGATGCGTCCTTTCTGCTACAACCAGGAGAAAGGATGTGGGTCCTCCCCTTTCATGACAGTCGACTCCAACTGAACTCATGTAGACCCCACTAAGATCCTATGAGACTGGTTACTATTTTCATCTCTGTTTTACAGAAGACAAAACTGAGTAGAGAGAGGCCCCAGGTCACAGCACTGGTAAAAGGTACAGTCAGGACTGAACTCAGTCCATTGTGCTATTGCGGGGCCCTCTAGAATCTTAGATGCCTACTAAGCCAGAGGAAGGGAGCTTCCTGACCAAAGCCCGCTCCCGCTTACCTTCCCATCCTCGCCAATGCTGTACACAGTGTTCTCATCGTAGCTGAACTCCACGGAGTAGACCTCCCCGCAGTGGGCCTTCCAGCTCATAGCACACTCGTGCTGCTGCATGTCTGAGGCAACAAGATGCCGCTAGGGTTCCCACCCGGGCCCTGGGGAGGCACCTGCCCGTAGGCAGAGGCACCGCACCCTCCCTGTGCCTGCTGGGCAGGAGCCGAGCTGAAGGCAGAGGGCCCCCCAGGACCAACAGGAGTCACAGAGCTGACCGTGGTGAAGAGCTGGCATGGGCTGTTTCAGTTCACTAGTTCTCTCCTCCACCGTGCCTAGTGTTCTGTTAACCCGTCTTAAATGAAAGCTTCTCTCACTGGTCAAAGGTGAGGTTCAGGAATCTTGGGGTGGAGCCTGCAAGTCTAGGAGGACACAGAAGTCCTTCCCAGGAAGGCGCTGTAACTTCCCACCAGGGTGCCCTGGAGGTCAGTTAAAGATATAGCACCTAGCGGTGCCTTTGCAGAGGCGCTGGTTCCGGTCTCCTGGGGCAGGCCTGCGTGAGGAGCTTTAAAGAACATGCTGATGACTCCAAAGCCCACCCTCCTTCTGCTCTCACAGGGACAATGAAGTGGCCATACCAAGAGGGCAGGACAGCATCACTCAAGAGCTCAGGACTGAAGGACTGCTAAGCTCCATCCCCTCCCATGTCCACTGACTCAGATCAGGACCAGGGTAATTAGGGGGGTCCTGAAGCAGACGCTGACCGAAGTTAAGTTCTCTTAGGAGAATCCTGAACCGGGGTTTCACAGTAGCCTCTAGTCCAGCTGGCAAAAACCCAACTCTCTTCCCTGGGTTGATGGACGAGGGGACCAGGATTGCCGTGAGCACAGTCGCTTACCAAACAGCCGGATGACGCCGTCAGCTGCCCCCGTGACCAGCAGGTTCCCATTGTGATTGAAGGCTGTGCAGTTGATGGCAATGGGCTCCGGATCCAGGGAGAACTGGAGCTACAAAAAGGATAAACCACATTTAAAATGTGAGACAATAGGAAACCAATTCCAAGGCAGGTTCTGTCTGAAAGGGGGAAGGAGACCAAGATTGAGGAAAGACACGCCAGAGCATAAAAAGGATCAGTAGCGTCCCACTGTTAAACCCTGACAAGGCAGGTACTCGTTTTACAGTTTTCTCTTTATTCCAAACACCTGTGATTTTAATATTCTCTTCTATGTATTCAATATTCAATGAAAAAATTGGAAAACACAAGTAAACATAAAATTAAAAATCCTGAGAAAGGCCCTCAGCAGAAAATGTGCTTAGTCACTCAGTCATGTCTGACTCTTTGCGACCCGTTGGACTGCAGCCCTCCAGGCTCCTCTGTGCATGGGGATTCTCCAGGCAAGGATACTGGAGTGAGTTGCCATGCCCTCCTCCAGGGGATCTTCCCAACCCAGGAATCGAACCAGGGTCTCCTGCACTGCAGGCGGAAATAATAAGATTAAAAAGGACCTGATCAGACTGGGTGGGATAAGGTAGAACGGAGACGCCAGAGGACAGATGTACAGATGTCTGCTGGATGGAATGGGGCAGGAGGGCACATGTCATTACCCATCTGTCCAAGCCCAAAGAACACACAACACTAAGACTGAACCTTGATGTCAACTGTGCACCCGGGGTGATTACAATGTGTCCGTGTAGGTGCATCGATTGTAACGAGTGTGCTGCTCCGGTGAGGGAAACTGATAGCAGGGGAGGCTGGGCACGTGTGGGGACAGCGTGCATGGGGAAATCTTTGAAATTTCCTCTCCATTTTACTGTGAGCCTAAAACTACTCATAGCACCCCTTCTATGGCCACACCACCCTGAACGCGCCCGATCTCATCTGATCTCAGAAGCTAAGCAGGGTCACAACTGCTTAGTACTTGGATGGGAGACCGCCTGGGATTACTGGGTGCTATAGGCTTTGGGGCTTCCCTGTGGCTCAGCTGGTAAAGAATCTGCCTGCAATGCGGGAGACCTGGGTTCGATCCCTGGGTTGGGAAGATTCCCTGAAGAAGGGAAAGGCTACCCACTCCAGTATTCTGGCCTGGAGACTGCCATGGACTGTCCATGGGGTCCCAATGAGTTGGACACGACTGAGCGACTTTCATTTTCAAAACTACTCAAAAAAAAAGAGTTTTAAATATTAAAAAAAATGTTTACATTTTTCAGTTAAGCCAAAAGGGCCCACTAGAAGGCTGTGTGTGAATTCTAAGTTTGTCACACCTTCCGAATGACTTCAGTTGCCAGCAATCTGCCCAACTGGAGTACTACTACTTTTCAACACGCTCTGAAATCTCACAGATCAAAGTGTGAGGAGCTCCAAGCAAAGAGGGAAGAGACCAAAGAAACAGTGGGCAGAGCGACCTGTGTGCTCCCCGCCCCGCCCAGCCCCGGGGCACCATGAGAAACTCCTACCTGCTGCTTCATGGTCTTCGTGTCCCAGAGCAGCAGCCTGCCCGGAACCTGGTTGGTGCCCCTGCTGCCAATGTCTGGTGCCAACACGTCCACGTGGGCAGTGAGGCTCGAAGCTGCAGCCGAGCAGACGAAAGAGGCCCCACTGGGGCTGCACGCAAGAGACAGGATCCTGCAACACACAGGGGGTGTCGGCGGGGAGCCCAGCTCAGCACTCTGCCCGCCCACAAAGGAAGGGGGAGCTGGGCTTAGAGACTCGGCCAAGACCAGCCCACCAAGCACAGTGACTGGGGGTAGCAGCATCTGGCTCACCTGGGCATATCATCATTGATGTTGATTTCACAGAGGTTCTTCTTGGCTTCCGTGTCGTAGAGGCGCACTGTCCCCACACCACTGCCCAGCAACAGCTGGAAGAAGAGGGACAGCTCAGGGTCAGGCCCCCTCAGGGAGGCTCACAGGAGGGTGAGGCCCATCCCTATGGGGTGGAGGGCAGGCTGCAGGGTGACCCACCCCCACTCCTCCAGGTAGTACAGGGGAAACTGGCTAAAATGGACCTCTTTTAAAAATTAAAGACACTAGAGCTGACCTTGAAGGAATCTGTGGAATGGGAGGTAGGTATCACCATAGGCTGAGCTGGCAAGGAGACCCTCTGCCCTCCAACCCCCCTGTCTTCCAGTTTCAATGCCAGCCGCCCTGGTCCTGCCCACTGGTTCCTGGCCCACCACCACCTCCATAGGCAGAGACCTCAGCTAGTCATGGGTCTGGGTGACAGCCCCATTTGCATGTCCTGGGGACAGCTTTGGCTCTGGGCCTATAAAGGTCTCCGGGAAAAACAGAGGAGGCCATCTTTGCCTTCAGGACAGTCCTGGAGGTGCGGTCCTCGAGTGCGTAGTGAGAAGAGAGCGCAGGGGCTCGGCTTGGAGTCCCAACCAAGCCCGTGGTGCTGGGGCAGCAGGGGAGAATCCTGGTAGGTCCTCACTTAAGACCACAGGTCCAGCCATGGGCAAGACCACTCACCAGCCTGTCCCGCTTGGTGGCCCATTCTAAAGAGAGCAGCGGTGACTTGGAGATAGAGGACGCCTTGGTCTGCATGATGGGGTTGAAGGACCACACTTTGATGACCCCATCCACATCCAAGCTGGCGACTCTTCTCCCCGAGCAGTCCACCCTGAGATGAGACAAAGAGGCATGCCATTAGCATCCCCGCCTGAGTCTGCCACCCTCCTCAGCCCAGGCCCAGAGGACTGCCTTTTCTGACTCTCCTGCTGAGAGATGCCCAAGCTCCAAGGACGGGTGTGGACTACTTCTAGAAATAGTCATTCATTCATCTGTCTGAGAACTACTCATAAAGCATCCATTATGCGCTGGGCCCACTGGGCATCACCTACCCTCTGGACGTTACTCTCCAGGATCAGAAGGAGTGGAGGAGCTGACTTGACCAACAACAGCCCCAGTGCCAGCTGTCCAGCCCTCCTCTGACAGTTCACGGTCCCTTGGGGCCATCCCACCACCTGCATCTCTGTTATCCCTCATCATCCTGCTTGCCACGCCTTCACACGCACAGCCCCAGACCGCAGGCTTCCCCGGGGAGCCCACCCCCTTTTCCCCCAAGGCCCCGCCCCAGCGGCCAGCACCCACCTGCAGTGCATGATGGAAGAGTGGTGCTCCCCGTACTCCTCCTGCCCCAGCACGATGAACGGCTGCTCGGGGCGGACCCCCCCACCCTCAGGGCCCGCAGTGGGCACCCGCGTCAGCGTCTCCAGCGCCTCCACGTGGGGCTCCGGGCAGGGCTCTGCCTCTGGGCCACCAGCTTCGGGCTTCTTCTCCGCACACTGCGTCAAGCAAAGCGGGCACAAGTCAGAGGTGAGGGGTCAGCGCTGGGCCCAGCTGCTCCCCATGTCTGGGGACAGGCTGGGGGTGTCTAGGACACCAGGCCACGGCCCTTGGGGGAGGATCTTGGTGGTTGTGGGGTCTAAAAGAAAGAGCTCTGAACTCCAAGAGCCTGCTTCACCGGTAGCCCCTTCCCAGAGACCACGAGGAGGGAAGTGTGGGCCACGGGCTCCCGGTCCCAGCTGACGAGACCCAAGACACGCACGACCCTGACAGACCAGGCCAATGATAACAAGAATCAGTGAGGGAGGGAGTGCCCACTGCACGCCAGGCACTGCGAACACGACCGACTGTCTCATGTAGTGCTCCCTCAACCATCTGCGATCCTGTTAGTAACCCATTTTACAGCTGTGGAAACTAAGACTGAAAGCTGAAGTAACCTTGCCTAGGATCAAGAGCTGGCCCTGGGGGTGGGATGCCGACGTGAAGCCAGGTCCATCCGACGTAAGCCTGGCCGCCCACCAGCACCTCCTCCTGGGAAGGGGTGCCAAGAGACTGGGGTGATGGGCTAGGCCCGAGGACAGCAACTAAGCCAGAGCAAGGCAGGGCACCAAATGGCACCCACACACTCTGCCACCCAGGGGGCTGCTGCTGTCCGTCCCTGCCTCCTGAGGGCACTGGCCGCTGGCCACCACGATTACCACCTGCTCATCTAGACATAACCGTGATGCCACGGAGCATCAGCCAGAGTGCTCTCTACCACCCCCCTGGTTCTGGAGATTCCTGGAAGCACTCCTCAGGGACCCAGAAAGAGCAGTTTTACAGAAAAAATAGAATAAAAGAACAGAGGAACAGAGACCTCAGAGCTCAGAGGGGCCTTCGGGAGTGGCTGAGCTCTGGTGCACCTTTAATCCTACAGCCCAGAAGGACCTGAGATGCAAGCCAGAAGGCTCTATGCCATCGGACCGGAACAAGTTCAGGGCTGCTAACCCCCAAAATGCCTTTAAAACAGGCAAGTAGCCTGGATTAGGAGAGAAACGGTCAACAAGGTGACAAGGCAGTAAATCCCTTGGGGCTTTGCCTTCAATCCCGAGTATTTCACTGAAGCAGCAGCAGCTTATACTACCAGGGAGGGAAAGCCCAACCCACATTCACCGGTAAGAAGTCTCTGAACCCAGCCTGGCAAGGGCCGGGGCCGCCGCACGGCAGCCCTGTGGGCACATGGCCCTCAGGGCAGCGACTCCAGCAGGGAGTGCAGAGAAAAGGCCCGTGACTGAGCGAGTCTGGGCGATGCTGGGTTACACCCAGGGGACCCTCTCCCCGGACTCCGAGCACCCGTAACATGAGCACACTAACAGGCACGGTTAAACATGGGGAAGGACAGAGCACACAGGGGGTCCCAAACCCACTGTTCACAGAGCTCGTCTTCTGGACATCTTCAGAGGCCAGCATTTTATGGCCCCTGTTTAGGGCAACACTACATCGGGAAAAGGGATCACTGGAAAACCAGATTATTCTGGAATAAAACCACCAAAGTGCAAGTGGTTAAAGCCAGTTAGGCAAAACCACACAACGCACAGCAAAAGACATCAAGAGAGGTAAGAGCAGGCCCTGCACCACCCCTCCCCGCTGCCATATCCCATGGCTCTCCACCACGGAGGAGGGTCTGTGGGGTGTCCCCATGGGCGTTCCTGAGACACTGAGGCCAAGCTGCACCTGCAAAGTCATGGAGAGGAGCTCCTTCCGTTCCTTGCCGTGGTCCTGCAGGCGCCGCTGCCGGTGCTGTGACCAGCTGGACTCCCCAGGGGCCAGCCCACCGAAGAGGCTCTTCCCGTCCTTGGGCGCGCCGGCCGGCTCCCTGCCCTTGGTGGTCTGGAGGATGAGACACCAGTCTGTGAAATGTGTTTTCTCACGTGGGCCTGGGCAAGGAGGGGAGCAGGAGCCAAGTAGTCCTATGTAAGGCTCCTCCCTGTCCATGCTGAGTGTTACTATCTCGGGCTTCCCTGCTGTTACAACGGTAAAGAATTCACCTGCCAACGCAGGAGACACAGGTTCGATCCCTGGTCCGGGAAGATCCCACATGCTGGGGAGCAACTAAGCCCGTGTGCCACAGCTATTGAGCCTGTGCTCTAGAGCCCGGGAGCTGCAAGGACTGAAGCCTGCGTGCTTTAGAGCCCGTGCTCCGCAACCAGAGAAGCCACCACAATGAGAAGTCAGCACCCTGCAGCTACACAGTAGCCCCTGCTCTCTGCAACTAGAGAAAAGCCCACGCAGCAACAAAGACCCAGCACAGTCAAATCTAAATAAATAAATATTAAGAAAAAAAACATGTTATTATCTCAGCCCATGAGCAAGGTCAAGGGCAAAACACCAGCAGTCTGCACCTCCTCCTTCCTGTTCTCCACTCCCCCATCCTGAGAGGACAACTCCTCAGCACTTTTCTGCCTGCCACATCTACTGCCTGGAGGTAGATACACACATATCCTCCTGATCTAATCTGCAACAGTTAACTTTATTTAGTTTAGTTAGCACTTAGCGAAGCAACAGTTATGAGGCAGATCAGGCCCTATGCTGGTGTTATATTTAAAAGCAACAATGTGTTTCAGCAATAGGAAAAAAAATTACGCAAAATATAATCACCCCTCTACAGGGGAAAAAGACACACAATACCCTCTCTTGTTTTGGGCCAAGGGCATGACTAAGCCAGTCAATGTTAACAAATATTGAGGTATTTGGAAATGATTACTGGGCAACCATAAAGTCTTTTAACAGAAATAGTTGGAAACTCAAGGACTTTGGGGCAGAATAAACTGGACAAGAGAGAAACTGGATCTTCTGGCTCCTTTTGATAGCAATGAGATAAAGTCAACCAACGTTACAGCAAATGAACTCAGTTAATTCCCACCCCAGGCTTTCCTGGTGACTCAGACAATAAGGAATCTGCCTGCAATGCAGGAGACTCGGGTTGGATCCTTAGGTCAGGAAGATCCCCTGGAGAAGGGAATGGCTACCCACTCCAGTATTCTTGCCTGGAGAATTCCAGTCCATGGGATGGCAAAGAGTCAGACACAACTGAGCAACTAACTGGGGCTTCCCAAGTGGCACTAGTGGTAAAGAAGCTGCCTGCCAATACAAGAGACACAAGAGACATGGGTTCCATCCCTGGGTCAGGAAGATGCCCTGGAGGAGGGCATGGCAACCCACTCCAGTATTCTTGCCTGGAGAACCCCATGGACAGAGGAGTCTGGCGAGCTGCAGTCATGAGACCACAAAGAGTTGGACACAACTGAGTATATAATCCCCACCCCACTCCCATAGAGACTGAAGATTTCTAATCTAGAGCTTTTTAAAAAGGAGCTGCCACCTAATCACCTTTCCAGATGATCTGCCTGGGTTCTCTTTTTCTAATCTAATTCCCACAAATTATGATGCTCACACTCCTACCCCCTCTCCTTTTTTTTTTTTTTTTTTTTTTACACTCTTAGCAAAGGGATATAGATACCAATAGCCACTCAGTTTGAGACCAACATACTCACAAATCATTTGTACACAAGTCCTAAGCAAAGAGAATAAATTCAACCAAAGTCTACAGGTGGCCTTTTAGTTCTTCTACTTGTTATATTTTATGTTAACACCAAACAACTTTAAATGATTGACATAGATTCCCTGGGACCCTGAGGTCACATGAACAGTTAAGAAAGGAAATTTTAAAGGCTATTAGGAGCCTAACTGTGGCTGACATACACAGGGTTGGTTAGTTTTGTTTTTCTGACTGAAGCGACCTCCAGTGGTACCTGAAGGTGTTTATTACACCTCCAAGTACTTGTGATTGTCACAGATAGTTTCTCTAGAGTGGTTGATCTCTGAATTCTGACTTATTTGGGGAACAGTAAATTTCTTAGTCAAGATTTTTAAAAAAATAAACTAAGAAGAAAATCAACAACAATAATGTCAATATATATTACTCACTGAGCATTTACCATATGTAAGGTACCACGCTAAGAATCTTACAAACATTCCCTTAAAGATAAGGCATTATTTTAAGATGGGGAGCAGTTGTGTAGAGAGGTTTAATTTCTCGTTCTACACAGGGAAAACTCAACAGAACTGTAATTCACACCCAGATCTGACAGTGGCCCCATGCTCTGAAAAACCTGAAAAAGCAAAACCATGATGGAAGCACATGAAAGAAAGTGACCCTGAATAGAAAAGAGAAGAAGGAATGTCATAATCCTGGAATCTAATTAACAACCAAGAGAGGCCCCTCTCTCAGTGCTTCTGGCCATTCTGGAGAAGCATCCCATGGTCCAAGGAGCTCTGGACAGGTCCCTTCGTCTTAGAAAGTGGAAGATGACTTCTCTTAACTTCCCAAAAGTAACACGTGGTCCTGAGTGAACCATGATCCCTCACATGGTCCAGGGTGGGTGGTGGAGTGGGGGGTGGTTCACTCCCTAGCAGGTGATCCAAGGCTGCTAACCTTCATTACACACATCCGTTTATTCCTTCTGACTGATCCAGAAGGCAAACTGCTCAGACTAAGGAACTTCACAGGGGAGGCTATAACGGGCTCAGTTGCTCAGTCATGTCCAACTCTTTACGACCATATGGACTGTAGCCTGCCAGGCCCCTCCGTCCATGGAATTTTCCAGGCAAGAATTTGGCAGTGGGTTGCCATTTCCTCCTTCTGGAGATCTCCCCAAGCCAGGGTCAAACCTGTGTCTCCTGCCTCTCCTGCACTGGCAGGCAGATTTCTTTACCACTGTGCCACCTGGAAAACCCCTATAGGCTATACTATACCAGACAAGAGACTTTAGGCCAAAGACTGAAATAAGAGACAAAGAAGGCCATTTTATAATGATAAAAGGGTCATTTCAACAAGAGGACATCATATTTGCAAATATTTATGCACCTGACCTCAGAGCACCTCATATATAAAGCAAATATTAACTGACCTGAAGGGAGAAATAGGCAGCAATACAACAATAGTAGAGGCTTAAATAGCCTACTTTCACCAATGAAGAGATCATCCAGACAGAAAATCACTAGGGGCACACTGGCCTTAAACTGCACATTAGACCCGGTAAACTTAATAAACATTTACAGAACATGCCACCCTCAAGCACACATGTAACATTCTCCAGAATAGATCATATGTTAATAAATGTAAGCCTTAATAAATGTAAGGAGATTAATGTCATAGCAAGCATCACAATGGATGAAACTAGAAGTCAATTATAAGAATAAAACTAAAAAGTTCATAAATATATGGAGACTGAACAACACGCTCCTGAACAACCAATGAGTCCCAGAAGAAACCAAAAGATAAATCAAAAAATGTCTTGAGACAAGTAAAAATGGAAACACAATATACCAAAACCTATGCAAAACTGATTCTAAAAGGGAAGTTTCTAATAATAAACACCTGCATTAGGAAGAAAGAAAGATTTCAAGTAAACAACTTAACTGTACACCTCAAGAAACTAGAAAAAGAAGAATACACAAAGCCCAAAGTTAACAGAAGGAAGGAAATAACAATGATCAGAAAGGAAAACAAAGAAATAGATTAACAAGTCAATAGAGGACTTCCCTGGTGGTCTAGTGGTTAAGAATCTGCCTGCCAATACAGGGGACATGGATTCGATCCCGGGTCCAGGAAAATCCCACGGGCCATGGAGCAACTAATCCTGTGCGTCACAACTGCTGAGCCTGCACTGTAGAGCCCATGAGCCCCAGTGACTGAAGCCCACAAGCCGAGAGCCTGTGCCCCAAAAGAAGAGAAACCTCCGCTCTCTGCAACCAGAGAAAGCCCATATGCAGCAATGAAGCCCAGCAAAACCAAAAATAAAAATAAATAAATAAATCTTTAAAAAAGAAAAGAGAGTCAATAGAAATGATCATTGAAACCAGGAGCTGGTTTTTTGAAAGTCAAACAAAATAGACAAACCTTTAGCTTGATTTACTAAGAAAAAAAACAGGACTCAATAAAACTAGAAATGAATTCCAAAACACATCTCCAAAGGCTCTACCATTCTGATAGAAAAGATAAAAGAGCTGGCAGTAAAGGCCATGTTTTCTGGACCACAAAGGTGGCAATGGGAACCCCATAGCTAGCTACAAAATCAGTGCTGAGAGGAGGAAGATCAGCTTCCTGGGTTGACAGCTGTTTTTCAAAATAGTGGGATCCTGGCAAGCAAACTAGCCTGGCACAACTATGATTCAGACTTATCAGCCTGACCAAGAAATCTTTATACTGGATACTTGAGAAGAAAAGAAAAGGGAAAAGCATCCATTTACTACTGTGTGCATGCCCCGGGAAAGTACACAGACTACAGGGGTATCCCACTTTGGGGCCAAAGGTGGGGAAGGCTGCAGAACAGGCACAGGCACTTGGTGGAATGCTTGTCTGTCCTTACTCACCTGCTACACCTGATACACGGTGTCTTTTCCTCTAACAGGTGGTGTTGCTGCTGCTGCTGCTAAGTCACTTCAGTTGTGTCCAACTCTGTGCGACCCCACAGGCGGCAGCCCACCAGGCTCCCCCGTCCCTGGGATTCTCCAGGCAAGAACACTGGAGTGGGTTGCCATTTCCTTCTCCAATGCATGAAAGTGAAAAGTGAAAGTGAAGTCGCTCAGTCGTGTCCGACTCTCCACGACCCCATGGACTGCAGCCTACCAGGCTCCTCCGTCCATGGGATTTTCCAGGCAAGAGCACTGGAGTGGGGTGCCATTGCCTTCTCTCCAAACAGGTGGTGTTAAGAGTACCCAATTCAATTGGCCCAAGTGGATGGAATAGAGGGGCTTAAGATAGACTTCAAATTCCTCCAGCGGACACAAAAGGCACTTGTAAGACTTCCCCAGCAAGTATGTTACAACATTAGGAAGAACAAAAGCAGTACTTCCTTCTTGAGTCAAGACGGTAAGGAAGCTGTCCAGTGTATTACAGGCTGGAAAGGACTCCAAAATGAAAATTCAAACAGGTGTTAACATATAAATAAGAAAAACTATCTTTATAACGATAGGGTAATTTATACCAAGAGAGCTATAGACCTAAACGTGACCTAGCAGATCCTACTTAGAGCTTCTCTTTAAACTGTATCTAAGATAATCAGCTGAGCCACAAGGGAATCCCCATACAAGAGAAGGGGAAACATCAACAAAAAACAATAGCACACTAAAAGCTGATGAGTGCAGCTATCCACCAAACACCTGAATAAGTAGGTAAAGTAAACCTGTGTCCAGCTACAAAGGCATATGACTTAAGTAAATGTTCACTGGGACACACCCAGTAATTCCAAGTTTTATTTTAAGAGCAAACTTTATAAAAAATCTTCACTACTGGATTCATGTAACATTCCAACAGTCCAAATTATATTGTCCCAATCTATCATAATCTACCTGTCTCCTACAGTTCAAGAGAGGTACCTTTATCCTGCTTTATCATCTGACCTTCTCTCCTCTCACTCCAGAGAAGGATCTAAATTCGTTTTCGGCAGCCTGAATAGACTTACCAGGCAATCGTCCAAGTGGAACAGAAAACAAGTTCTAGTAGTTTGGCCTCACCTGAGGCAAAAAAAGCTACCCAGAAGACAGGCCCAAGTAACAGAGAAATTACAGAATCAAAGATGGGGAGGGGGACTCCCTTTTCCCCATCCTGCTGAGATCCATGGAAACGGCCCCAGGGGCAGCATTCTTCCTGCTGATGTCATGGGAGCTATAGGATAATTTGATACTAATAAGAGTTACAAATATACAAGTCTGTGGACGCTTTGCTTTCTTTACATTACCGTCAATTAGAGGTTATCTCTGTAATAACCATAACTCCCCCTCGCAGTCGCAAGGCGACTGAGCGGGTGTGGAAGGAGTGAAACTGTAACTGGAGGGGAGGATGGGGTGACACTGCAGTTGGGGAGCCTGCTGAGGAGGTGCCTGAGGGGGTTTCTATAACAGAGAGCCCAGAAGAGCTTGGGAACTGTGGGTTTACAGCTACTTGCAAAATTTTGCCCCCAGATTCAGAGTGAAAGCACAGAGAATGTATCACTGTAGACTTTACGTCTATGATGTAGTAAACTTTTCAGTGCTAACAACAACAGTTACAGGGGCCGATCACAGGGGGAAAAATGCTGATATGACTGAGGCTTACAACTGTTGTTTCGTCACTACATCATATCCGACTCTTTTGCCACCCGATGGACTGTAGTCCGCCAGGCTCCCCTGTCCAAGGGGTTTTCCAGGCAAAAGTACTGGACCGGGTTGTCATTTCCTTCTCCAGGGGATCTTCCTGACCCAGGCTTATTTAAAAAAAAAAAAAAAAAAAGTCATTTTCTATTGAGTTAAAAGCAATATATCATTAAAATCAGAGGAAGTGATCATATAACTAACAGCATTTGGTATTGGTAAGAGAGCATCCTGAATTGTAAACTCGAATTTGGCCATCAACCATATAGGGGAGTTAAAAAATTAGAATGTCCCTCCAAAAGAAGGGAACCAGGATGGTGAGGAGTCTAGAAATCACGCCACATGGGTAAATAGGGCAGAAAGGAAGGAATGACCATAGTGTTTAGCATGGAAAAGACAGAAAGAAGCCTTATTCTATGCAGCTTGAAGGCAAAACTACGACCTATGAGTGAAAATCACAGAGGCTTCAACTAACAACTTTCAAACAGGCCAACCCCCCCCGCCCCCCACCAAACACAAGCAGTGAGCTCCCCAGCACAGGGGGAAATCAATCAAATAAAGGTCATCTGGCCCACCCTCCGGCCAATAGGAGGTGGTCCAGATGAACTTTAAACTTCCTCCAACTCTAAATTCTATGATTTTCTTGAATCTCAGATATACTAGTTATTTTTGGAGCTGAAACATCACTGCTGAGTCAAATATATCATTAAAAAAAACAAGTGAGCCAACCACTGGATTTTTTAGATTGAGAACATTTATCGTCTATATCCAGGACATGGAAAGAGTGCTACCTTTGCTCTGTTAACATGCCAGAAGCTTTGTTTGAATAAATTTTAAAGGTAAAGTAAGGAACATTTGCTGCAAATTACACCTTCTTACCTTTGTCTCCTGAATAGGAACCTCACAAACATTTCCAATCCCATTTCACCCTCAGTTTAGTGCCTGAACATGTAAAGATATGGCCACAGGCCAAAGCACAAAGACCCCATCTCCATGCTTTCTTTCAAGTTAATGAAACTGAATTTCATCATTTCATGTACATTCCAAGGGATGTAGCACTCCATACATCATCTATTACAGGCTAAAACCTTCCCAGCTACAACAACTACAACGTATTGTGAGCTCATAATCTGCCAGGCACTGCATATACCGAGGGCTCTCATTTCAACTCAAATACCTCTCCCCATAGGGAGTAAATGCTCTTATCATTCCCATGCCAAGTGGGCGGGGAGATGTGAGCAAGGATGCTAAACAAGGTTGCCTGAGTCCGAAGCCCATGCTTTTTCTTCCCCCATGTCCTGCTCAGCATCTGCACTGAGGAACAGTATGAAATCCACATGCTGTGCTAAAGGCCCTTGCGTCCCAGTGGCAGCGTGGACAGCCCCGTCTCCCCAGGCAGCCCCATGCTGCTGTGTCACCTGCAACTGTTCTCAGCCCAAGGGCAGCAGGAGAGGGAGGCAGAGATGAAGACAACCTACTGTATCTGCAATAAAAATCTCGAGAGGGAAACAGTCCCTACCCAAGCAATAAAGCATAACTCTGGATCTGTGAAAGCTTCACTCTGGCCAGCATTTCTGAAAGCAATGAATTCTGACCATCTCCGCTCGGAAAACTAGTCAGTTTTGGACATATGCTGGCATAAAAGAAATTCTCTTGCAAGCTTTTATGAAAGAAAAAAAAAAATCCTTTGTAGTATCAGAAAATAAGAACTTGTAGTAAAAGAAATACCACACTGATCTAGAACTTTACTCTTTATCTACACACTACTTCCTATCACCAAAAAATTTTAAAGTCCAGAATCGCTTGAATTCATGCTTGAATAACCAAATTTTAGCCATAAGCACACGTGAGTTAGAGGAAATGATGAGAAAGGGGAAGGGACCCTTCAGAGCACACTTCCTCCTGTCACCATCCACCCTCCCACCTGCAGGTCCAAAGGGAGGGTAGGCAAGTCTTCACGTGGGTGATGCGTGGGGTGTCGGAGGCCTCCTGGCGAGAGTTAGAAAGGCAGGCCCTGCACCTACCTGGCTGCCGAAGGACTCCTTCTTAGCCGAGCTCTGAGTCTGAGGGGGGCCCTGGGCAGGCGACAACCTTGAGGGGCTCTTCTTACTCTGAGGCAGCAGCGAGGACAGGAAGCCCACGCGTGGCGACTGGGAGAGGGAGGCGTTCCTCTGGCTGCACACCATGGCTCTGGACAAGCAGACACAGCACAAGGTCACGGCACTGGATGGGACCTGGGAGACCCCGGGCACGCACCGTGTGGGCTATGGATGCTGCTAGTAACCAGAGCCACGGCCAGGTCTGCACATCTGGGCTTTAAGGCGGCCCGATGCTTGGTGTTCTTTCACAAAGGGAGCTCGCAGCCTACCTGGCACAACGGGGAAGGCTGTGGCTCTGAGGGCCGTGGTAAAGCTCAGAGCAGAGCTGTCTACTGCCCACTGGCCACATGTGGTGCTGACCACCTGAGATGTGGTCAGTCCAAATGGAGAAGTGCTGCAGGCATAAAATCCACACTGGAATTCCGGATTTAGCATGAAAAAGAGCTGTTAAATAGCTCATGAATACTTTATATTCATTATATGTTGAAATGATACTTTGAAAGAGTTGGGCTATATAAAACGGAAAGTGTTAAGTCGCTTAGTAGTGTCAGACTCTGCTGACACGAGTGTCAGACCTCACAGACTGTAGCCTGCCAAGCTCCTCTGTCCACGGAATTCTCCAAGCAAGAATACTGGAGTGGGTTGCCTTTCCCTTCTCCAGGGGAACTTCCTGACCCAGGGATCAAACCTGGATTCTCCTACCTTGTAGACAGATTCTTTACCATCTGAGCCACCAGGGAAGCCTGGGCTAAATAATAAATATCATTAAAATTTACCTTTTTTAAGATAGCTGCTGCTGCTGCTAAGTTGCTTCAGTCGTGTCCTACTCTGTGCGACCTCATAGACGGCAGCCCACCAGGCTCCCCCGTCCCTAGCTACTGAAAGTTTTTAAGTTCGATTTTTGGCTTGCACTTTACTTCCATCAGCAGGCACTAGCTAAGAAACCAGAGCAGTTTCATCTGCTGCAGGACTGGGCCACAGGAAGATCTGGAATCTGACTACTTGGGTTTGCATCCTGACTCACCAATCACTGATCCTGGGACCGGTGGTGCCTGCGGTCTCTTTCACTGCTATTATCATCATCATCTGGGTCTTTGGCTTTCAATGGCTGTTTTTTAAGGCTGCTCAAATACCTCTCTCCCAACCTGCCTACCACTCTGAACCCTGAGACAAGAGCATGCTTCTATGGAGAAATGCGTGGGCAATCTTGACATCCACGAGGCGCTCCTTTCAGAGCACAGAAACTTCCCAGGGCTTCACGACAACGGCTGCGTGTATTAACCCAGGCTGCACACACCTGGATGTGCAAGCTCCTGGCAGAGCCTGTAGTTCCCCTGCCTCTGGTCAGGCCCAGAGACACAGAAAACTCAGACTAGAACAGTGGGAGCCCAGGAGGTTCCTAGCAATTTGGAGGCATCACCAGGAGGAAGGGAGAACGCTGGGGACAGAGCGAGGAGGGGCACGGCACACACTCACAGTTCTGAGTCCCCCAGGCGGTCCATGTTGGAGACATAAGGAGGCAATTTGTGCTGGACCAAGGCCTCTTCCTCCTCTGGCTGTTGCTCCTCTTTCTTCAGTCGGTGGATTTCGGCTTGCAGTGCAAACAGCTACATAGAGGTGGGGGTGAGTGAGATGGGGATGTCAGCTAGCCTTCCCTCCCTGGGGAAGATCAGACACATCACGTCCAAAAACCAACCACATTGACTCAAAGGCCACTCGCCCTCAGCCTTGGGGAGCCCGTCTCACTCTCCGCAGGCAGGAAAGATAGGTGAGGCTGGTGTGACTTGATGACAAGGAGGTGAGAAAACTAAAGACCATTAGATAATATGGAACCTACTTCTTTTTGCTTTTTATCATTTGACTTGCTTCCCTTTTACCATTTGACTTGCTTCTTCCCGAATTCACTGAGAAAACTAGCTCCACCCACTCCTGCTTTCCTCTTGGGCATCTACAGAACCAGACTTTGGAACTCAGGTGGAAAAAAATTTTTTTTTTTAATGAAGGTCAGCATTTTTTACTTTTTCCCTGAAGATAATTATACACACAGGCCCAAACCTAAGAACGTTAAACCCCCAAAACCGAAACAGCTTATAAGCTTCCTTTTTCTAAAAAATCCTCCCTTTTCTGATGGTGCATCAATTTCAAGGGTAGAGAAATGCTCAGGCAAATGGAAAGGCAAATGTGAGCTTCCCCAGGAGCTGTTCTTTTACCAAAGTAGAAAAACCTGAGAAAAATTAAATCATATCTGGGCTATAAACAAGACAGATGTGGGGATGAGTGGAACAGGCCTGGGAATGGGAAGCAGAGATATACAAGCAGGTTAGCTGCAAAGAGACATCCATGCATAGAGTCGTTTTCCTCTTAAAAGTTCACGACTGTTACTACATTGCTCATGCTATGACTTAAAACAGCAACCCTGCCTCTGGTTTTCAGAGGTTTGTCACAGCTCCCAACCCTGCCTTTCTGGTGACTCACTGCCCCCTGAGACCAGTGCTGTCCTCTACTGACTCACCCTCTACCGCCACTGCCTAATTTCACACATGAAAAGCAGAAGTGCTTCCCAAGGAGCAAGTGACATTCAGAACAAACCTTCTGGCGCAGAACTTCATTCTCTTCTTGAACCTGGTTGGTCCTCTGGCACTCCGCATCAAAGTTCAGGATTACAGGAACCGGTGTACCGAGTTAAAGAATAAGCCTGCCTTTTAATCAACTTGACTGCGGTGGTCATGACACAATGCATACATACACCAAATCCTCAAGTTTTACACCTTATATACATATATATACACAATGTCTCATTGTCAATTATATTCCAACAAAGCTGGGGAAAAAATGCCAATTAAAATATATATTCTATCACAAACTCTGCAATAACACAATTCAATAAACATGTTTTAAAAGAAAAAGCCTGCCTGCAAAACGATTAAAAGCCATTCCAAACACTCTAGACACTGCAGCAACACCCTTGAATGTGCTGTGGGCTTCTCACAGCTTTATGACCAGTCTCTCCCTTGACCCTGGGTCTGGCCTGACTTCGTTCAGACAGACTCATGGACACCTGACAACCTGCCTGGCTAGCCCACAGAGGACATACATCCAGACCTGATGCTTTCTCCCAAATGCCAGCAGTAAAGAGTTTATCTTGAGGGCTTCACACTCAGTCTAAGCTTTAGCAACATTCAGCGAAAAGCCAGCCCAGTGGATCTGTGGGCACATGGCCAGCTGCTCTACCAGCTGCATGGAAGGACTGGCTGCTCGCCTTTCCCCTCCTCAGGGTGAGCCTCTCCCTGGCAAAGGTTCAGGCTGAGAAGCAAGCTTTCTGCAGACTAGGAGCCACCTAGGAGGATCCACATATGAGGTCACAGTGTCAGTCTTTCCCAACCACCTCATACAGCTTCAGTCCAGAAGAGCACTATGCTGGCAGGGCCTCAGTCAGGCAGCGAGCTTCCCTGGAGGGCCCACGGGGTCAAGCCCTGACTACCTCTGGGCTGGGCCCCCTGCGAGTTTTGTCTGAAAGCCCTCAGGATGAAGAGTGGCAGCAGGGGGAGAAAAAGGGCCAACGTGGGTAATTCACACTCACCCCAGCACAAAAGGAGATACTCCTTTCCTACCTCCACCAGAAGATGGTCTTCCCAGAGACCAAAAGGCAATGATGGGTGGGCCTCCACAACGCCCAGCTTATCAGTGACTCACCAGGCAGCCCCATTCAAACCAGACCCCCTTCTCCTCTTGGGGAGTTCCTGCCAGAGAGCACAAGTGAGCGAGGATGTCCCCAGCTTTCCACAACAAAAGGGTACATAAGGTAGGCTTGGAAATTATTTATGTCCTTTCTCTCTCCTAAATCTCTCCACATATTCTTAAAGCTGCCCTGTCCTCTGACAAGTTGAGGGACCCTGAGGTCCCTGTGAAGACAGTGACCCAGGCACTAACACAGAAACGATGTTCCAGCCCTAGAAGTGTTTTCACCCCCTACCTAACCCCAACAAAGCCCAGTGAAATCCTGGGGCGGGGGCATGGAGCATGCGCAGAGGGTGCTCTGGAGGCCGGTCGGTTTCGCTGTGCTTGCTGGGAGAGGCCCCGCCCTACTTGAGGGCTCCTATCCCCCTACTGCGAGGACAGTCTCCCCACCCACCCATGTCAACTATTCAGCAGCAGAACTAAGAATTACAACTCCCACCCTCCCAGATCAAAATAACCACAGTCTGCCCAGCCCCATCACGTGACAACATGATGATCTTTGGGCGTTTGGTAGAAGAAATGACTGCATTAAGGGCAGCAGCCGCTGATCTCGTGGTCGGTTGGCCTCAGGCTGGGCTGCCAGCCCCCCGGCCACTGATAGGATATGCATGCACTGAAACAGGACACTCAGGAAGTTGTGCAGGGACACGATGAAGGTGTCGGCCCACTGGCGCGAAAAGTAGGTGGCGAAGGTGGGGTTGGTGTCTGGGGATGGCAGGAAGGGCAGGACAAACCAATCCTTCCACTCAGCCTGGTTCTGGAGCTCCGAGGCCTGCTTTGCAAAGAACTCCTGAGCCTTGTCACTTCTGTTTGTCTGCCAAGACATGGAAGAGGTGGCAAAGAAAGGAGAGAGACAGAAGGCCAGAGGTGAGACTCTTCACCACCACATCACAGAGAGCCTTTGAATACTGGCCTCCTGAGCAAGTCACCAAACGTGATCTATGAACTCTTCATAAAAGAAATCATCACTCTTTTCTCAAGTTCCTTATAACTTCAAAGAAGCTTGTTTAAAGCTCTAGTGATAAATGCCACCCTAAAAATTAATTCCTAGTTGATTTTCAAATAACCTAAGTGATTTACTATCCCCCACCCCACAAGTCAGTCATAACCTTTTTACTCAAACTTTAACCCAGCTTCTTATATTCTTCAAAACACCACCCAGGCTAATGTGCTTAAGACAAGATGAGAAATAGGAATGAGGAAGATAAGTCAGATGATCTACAGATGAGAAGGGGAAAAAAAAAATTGGAAAACAGTCAAAAATAATTTTCACTGTGACTGTTCCACCCTTTCTGAGTAACAGAGAAGAGCTGTCCCTAGGCGTTAAAAGAAAATCTATTTCTGGATTCAAGAATTTTCTCCACCAAGAGATCCCTGAACCAGAAACACCTGGATTGTGTAGACGAGATAAAAGCGGAACAGGCTGGTTTTCAGCTTGTTGATGGTGGGTCTGTACACGTCCTCCAAGCGGCTGAAGAGCCGCCGCTCCAGGTAGTTCCAGTAATCCCGAAGAGCAGCCAGGTCATACACCTGCATTAATTGCTGCAGCTGGTCCACAATCTTGTCCACCTGGAGAAAGATGTGATGGAAAAGGGAGTTCTCTCTTCACGCCACAGAGTTAATACTTTTTTCCTCTTGCTGCAGCTTCTGGATGCTTCAATTTTTTTTCCTTTAAGTTAGCAATCTATAAAACTTTCAAAACACTGTAACATAATAGGTTTCAAGTTTTTTTTATTAATGTTAGATATGCGTTTCTACCCTTTGGCAAACATGGAAATTTCAGGTGTAAAAGCACTCAGGTCCAGGAACCAGACAGAGTCCAGGGCCTGGACCTGGCTCTAATTTATTCAACCACCTTGGTAATGTCACTTCAACTCTCCGGTCTTAGTGACCTAAGACTTCAGAAAGCAAAAAAGAGGGAGTGAGACAACCTCCATGCTCCTCCTCCATTCCAGGATTCCAAGGCTTATGTTAGATATACTGTTTCCTTCAAGTCCTCTAAGCACCACTAAAGCCCTGGCAGCTGCTGAGAGTGTCAGCCAAAAGGGGTCCCCTCCTTGTGAGGAGCACTCATATCGGAGGACACAAGAAGGAACAGGTTTTGAATACTGATACCATTCTAAACCACCTCCACCCACCCCCCCCCCCACCCCATTTACAGATCAGGACACTGAGGCTCAGAGAGCTGAAATGATTTGCTTTAGCCACCACCAAGTAGCCACTAACTTTGGCAAGACAAGAACCCAGGTCTCCTAACTCCCCTCCGGTGTTCTGCTGCTAGCTCACTGCCTCTCTCAACTCACCTGCCAACGCCAACTGAAGCCAGCAGACATACACACAAATCACACACATATAACTTCCAAGAACTCAACAGAAAATCATGTCTGAGCAAAGTTATGTTTTCAAATGTACAACAAGGTCTTCCTCAGAGGTGAAGCAAAACTGCCAATGGGTCACTGACAAAGCCATTTCAAATACCTAGCTCAACACGGGCTGCAGACCCCTTTGCTCCCAATGCCACTGGAAGCCGACTTTAGAATATTTCTGTTCCCCAAACCCAAACGTCTACCCAGCCATAGCTCCTCAAACCTCATCCCCATCCAGCCAATGACTGGCCGGCACCTGCTGGGAGACTGGGGTGAAGAACAGAGCCCTGGACCAGGAGTCAGGGCACCTGGGCTCCGGCCTCGGCAATGCTCCTGACTCGCTGGCAACTTCAGACAAGTCACGTCCCCTCTCAGGGCCTCAGTTCCTCATCTGTCAAGCGAGTGCCGGACGCACTGATGGCAATGATCCCCCTGGCGCGGTGACAGCGCCGCTCCCGCCCCGGAGGGCAGTGCTGGGGGACAGCCAGCTCCTGGCTCCCTCGGGGCCGCCTCTGCCCGCGCCGCGCTCGCCGGCTCCTCACCCGGAAGCCCTTCTCCTTATCCGCCTTGATCTCGGCGTCCAGCTGCCGCAGAGTGTGCGTGAAGCCGCGGAAGAGCAGGTACTCTCGGACCATCTCGTCAGTGCGTTCCACGGCCTCCGCCATCTCTGCGCCAGCGCCGCGAGGGGCTGCGCCGGGTGAGGGACGAAGGGGCGGAGCTAAGGCCGCGCGGGGCGGGGCCGGGCGCGAGCACCGGCCCGTCACGCCGAGGCCGGCCTACCAGCGCGTACGCATTGCGCGCCGCGCGCCTATGGCCCCGCCTCCGCCCCGCCCCCGGACCCGCCCAGCTGCCCTCGTCACTATCACCCAGCTCAAAGAGCGAAAGAAAGCAGCACTGCTAGCTGGGTTTTACTGGCAGCGCTGGCGGCGGCTGTGTCATCTGAGTTATTGAAAGGGGCGGCTGCCGTCCAAGTCAAGTAGGGCTGGACCTTGGAGATTATCCCAGATAGTCACGAGGCGGGCTGGGGGCTGAGATGCCCTGATCGTTGGCATTACAGCGCCGAATCCTCTGTGCTCTGCCTGCCCTCATTTTACAAATGGGGGAAACTGTCGTCCTAGAGGCAAAGTAACTTGTGTGAAATCACACAACCAGGTGTTATCAGGGAGCTCTAACCTCCCCCCAAAACCTAGTTTCATTAATAAGATTTATCAATACCGCAAGACAATCAAAGCACACTGTTACCAGAAAAGAAAAGAAAAAAAAAAAGGCAAGTTTCAGAACAGAATGTATAATATGATCCCAGTTTCTTGAGGAAAGGAGTTGGGGAGAGATGAGTGCTTTTGTGTACATTTTACAAATTCAGGAAGATCACACACTAATCGCTTGTAGTTGTTTCCTCTCCCAGGTGAGACTCCGAGGGACTTTTACTTCCTAATTTTTACTGCTTTTTTGACATTTTTATAAAGTGCATATAAGCAGGGAAATATTCAATATCTTTGAGCCTCACTTTCCACCTACCTTCCAGAGTAATAATGAAAATGTAATAAGATAATGTATGTAAAATGCTTAGCACAGTAAACAGCCCATCAGTAAATTGCAAGGTTTGTTCCCTTCTCTCTAATGGTATGGCTTTCTGTACAGTAAGTCCCCTGCATATGAATCTTCAAGTTGCAAGCTTTCAAAGATACAAACATGTATCCACATGTCCAATCATGTGTTAGCCCATGTGTCTGGCATGCATTGTCACATGTGTGCATCCTCTACAAATAGTTGTGGTTTTGTGTACTTTACAGCACGATATAGAGTATAACAGTACAGTATCTTCATTTTTTGCCTTTTCACTTGATGCCAGCTCCTGTATGCCAGCTGTTGTACTGTACTACTGTACTTTTCAAGGTACTGTACTATTTGATTACAAATGTTTTCATTACTTTTTGTGTTTATTTTTTATGTATTATTTGTGTGAAAAAAATTATAAACCTATTACAGTATTATAAGTGCAGTGCTATATAGTCAATTGTGTTAGTGGGTACCTAGGGTAAATCTGTTGGTAAAGCTCGCTCAGTCGTGTCTGACTTTTTGTGACCCCATGGACTGTAGCCTACCATGCTCCTCTGTCCATGGGATTCTCCAGGCAAGAATACTGTAGTGGGTTGCCATTTCGTTCTCCAGGAGATCTTCTCAACCCAGGGATCAAACCCGGGTCTCCCGCATTGCAGGCAGACACTTTACCATCTAAGCCACCAGGGAAGAATTCTGTTGGACTTACAAGCAAATTAGACTTTTGAACAGGCTCTTAGAACGTAACTCATTCATATGCCACGGACTTACTGTATTTGTCAAAGTACTACTCAGAATCATTACTGCCACTCTGCCCAGATCCTCCAATCTTACTACATGGAAACTGAGCCCCAAAGGCATTCTAATCTGCACTAGAGAAACTTGAAAAGATAACAAAGCATAAAACCCATGGCAAGACAAAGTAGAGACTTGTTCCTCTCTGCCCACTTTACCTGTCTCCACAGGTGTAAGTGTCCCCCAAGCAAACAGGCTTGCCACACAGGGCAGGCAAGAAGAGTCACTCCTGTGATTACTAGGAGAACTGGGGCAAATCCTATTAATACTTTGACTGGGATCTCAGATTTTCAAAAGGGAACTTGGGAAATCCTGACAAGTAGCCAATGCCAATACCTCCTGCTACAGGAAAGTTTCGAGTTAGATTCCCCTTTTAAAGGCACCAGAAGCCACAGCCCTCCCCTCCCCCACTTCCCCACCTCCAACTGCCATGGTAGTTTCAGACCAGAGTCTATAAAACCAACTAAGATTGGTTTTCTGATCAACAAAAGACAGTTCCTCTGGGCCTTAGTAGGAGCTCTTTCCTTTATCAGGAATGCCTTCTTCCAGATACCCACATGGATGGCTCATTTGAGCAAACGCAGGAAGCAGGCTGTGCACGTTTGCACTAATGTCACCTTGTCAGAAAAGTCTGACCATCCTGTACAAAATTGCAGTGCTGTCACCTCCAGAACTCCTAGCCCCTTTGCCTGGCTGTATCTTTCTCCATAGCACATATCACCACCTGACATACTAGATATTTTACTTATTTATTATCTGTCCCCTGCCCCCCTTGAAAATATAAGCGGCATGAACACAGAGAATTTTGTCTTAATTGTTTGCTACTATAGTCCCACTGGGGCTTTCCCAATGGCTCAGTGGTAAAGAACGCAATTAAAGAGAATCAGGTTCAATACCTGGGTTAGGAAGATCCCTGGAAGAGAAAATGGTTACCCATTCCAGTATTCTTGCCTGGAAAAAATCCCATGGGCAGAGGAGCCTGGTTGGCTATAATTCATGGGGTCGCAAAGAGTCGGATATGACTAAGCATGCATGCATAGCCCCACTCCCTAAGATGGTGTCTGACTTATAGTTATTACTATTACTATTAGGCTTAAAATAGTCGCTTGTGCTTGAAGCTCTGTTGATTGGCAGCTGACCCCTTCTAGGCTCCATTTCCATGAAATAAGTGAGTTTCAGACATATGTGTTCCCACGAATCCCTCGGAAATTGGCCCAAATGCAGATTCCCAGGCACCATCCAAGCAAGAACTGACTCATTGGAAAAGAGCCTGATGCTGAGAAAGATTGAAGGCAGGAGGAGAAGGGGACAACAGAGGATGAGATGGGTTGGATGGCATCACCAACTTGATTGACATGAGTTTGAACAAGCTTCAGGAGTTGGTGATGGACAGGGAAGTCTGGCGTGCTGCAGTCCCTGGGGTTGCAAACAGTCGGACACAACTGAACGACTGAACTGACTGACTGATTTCATCTGAACCTCATTCAGCCCTATGAAGTCTTTTTCTCCTCATCTTAGAAATAAAAAACTGAGGTTTAGGGAGCCTAAATGATTTATTCAAGTTCTCAGGTTGACGTTTCTAAGTCCTCTAGTGCTCACAGCAGCATCACTGAATTAGTCAGCTTGTGAGATAGGCCGCGTGGCTAAGTGAGGATAATTATGTCCCCCTCCTGAAGAGTCTTAGAGCTCAGATTAACCACGCAGGGTTTCTTTCATGGCTGGAGCACTCTACCTGGGACAGGGATCAATCAGTTTAACCCTGGGTACCACAGATAACAGGTCAAAGGTATAAGAGCTCTGGAGCTCTCTAAGTTTCTGGAATTATCTTAGAATTTCACCTCCTACTCATACTTCTTTTTTTAGACATGCTGGGAGGCATGTGAGATCTTAGGCCCCCAATCAGGGATCAAACTGATTCCCCTTTCATTGGAAGCACAGAGTCTTAACCACTGGCCTGCCAGGGAAGTCCCTCCTGCCCTTACTTCTGATCCTGATGCTCTGGGCTGCCCTTTGTTTAATCTACAACTTCTGATATTTCCTGTCACCCCCATCCTTTGCCTGTTCTGCCTGCAGTTGTTCCCTTGAACTCCTGTCCTTTAAGACTCAGCCTAGTCATCCCTGGCCCTCACCACTCCGGTGGCACTGGTGTTTCCCACTCTCTGTTCCCTTGGCCTAGCACCCTGTTTGTGCTTATCATATTGCTTTGGAACTGTCTGTCTCGTTTCCTTGATTAGAAACTCCTGGGAGCAGAGTGTGTTTGTTGATCCTCCAGTGCCTAGCATAGTCCCTTGAAAGGAGGTGCTCAAGAGCTATTTGTTGAATTAATGAATGAATGAAGTCCACGTGACTGTACTGCCTGGGACTCCAAGTTACATGCTTAGTACAGAGCTTCCATTGCCACTGTCTTCAGCAGAGACATATTTTCTTACTGTGGTCAGTGTCATAAAAAGTCCTGGGCTCTTCTGAAAACTGGAAGTGGCCTGGCATGATCTATTTGCACATTAATATTCAACCCCACTGAAAATCAGTGACATAAATTAAAATAGATGTTATTTTCCCTTACCAAATTTCCATTGAAAAATCTATTGCCTGGTGTTGATCAACATAAAATGAAGTGTACATTCTCACCAAGGTCCAGATTGAGCTAATTTTCTAGGGATGACATTATAAGTGATTACTCCCCTGCAAAATGTTCATACTCTTGAACTCAGTGGCTATTGCTTCTAAAATTTCCCTTAAGAATAATTTTTACAAAAACAAGATTCATGTAGAATGGGTTGTTTCTAAGAGTTCAAATTATTTGTAATAATGGAAGTTATTTACAATGGTGGAAACTGTAAGTACTTAGAGGCTGCAGTGAGTTGTACTCCAAGAACTTAGGGATGAGGAAACTGCATTTCCACTGGCTGCTGAACTGCAGAACCAGCCCAAGATGGATCAGAAACCAAAGAAACAAAGTTAGTGAAAAGAGAGAGAGAAGCTACTGGCTCACAGTACTTGACTGAGCATATCACTTCACAAAATAAATAGTGTGTCTGTCCATCAGAAAAGGTTTTGCACTCAGACTCACAGAAATCAGGGACTTCCCCACCGGCTCAGTGGTAAAAGAATCTGCCTGCAGTGCAGGAGACATGGGTTCAGTCCCTGGGTCAGGAAGATCCCCTGGAGAAGGCAATGGCAACCGGCTCCAGTATTCTTGCCTGGGAAATCCCATGGATAAGAAGCCTGGCGGGCTACAGTCCAGAGTGTCGCAAAGAGTCAGACATGACTTAGTGACTAAACAACCACAACACAGAGATCAAGTGAGTGACCAAGGGCAGAGCCCACTGAAGCCCTCAAGTGCATCTCTTCCAGCAGACATCCTGAGTTCTGTCCTACGACAAGACTATGACTAGGCCATGAAAATTGGGCCATTAGAGGTAACCTACCCTTTTCCTAGGTCCAAGCTCACCAGGGGTCCACCTGATTATCCTGGCATTTGACACAGGAAGAGTTGTAGCATTCTGGTGTCTTTCTCCTCGTAAATTGAAAAAGAGTTTCCAATTATGTTAGTCTTCCAACATAGGCCAAAGGGGCTGTCCTTGACACAAGTACTACCATGCACAGTCTGTGTGTGTGCAACAGTTACATTTTTTATTGAATGACAATAAGTGTGGCATTGTGATATCTCCCTCAGATCCCTGTGCAGTAAAGTTAGCACAAAACAGCCTTTCAGAACCTGCTTATCCTTGGGCATGACAAGAACAGTTGCCAGCTGACCTGTTCTTCACACCAACTGCACAGGCAGGCCTCTCTTCATGATTTCTACAAGGAAAAAGAAATCTGGAACAACCAAAATGTCCAATATCAGGGAAAAACTGGAATAAGTTTTGCTAACCCATCCCATGCAATATCAGGTCATTATTTTAAATCTTTTTTTTTCAAAGCATATTTCATTACTTAGAGAAATGTTCACACTACATGTCAAAAATGTGTGATTTGGGGACTTCCCAGTGGGTAGGACTCCGTGCTTCCACTGCAGTGGCACAGGTTTGATCCCTGGTTGGGGAGCTAAGATCTGACATGCTGTGTGGTGCAGCTAAAAAATTAAAAAAAAAAAATTGTAAAGCAATTATCCTTCAAGTAAAAGCTTTTTAAAAGTGTGATTCACACTCCAAAATATTTTCAGGCAGTCTCTTATAAGTTAAACACACAATTACTATACAACCCAGTCACTACGCTCTTGGGCATTTGTCCCAGAGAACTGAAAATGTATCTTCACATAAAAGCTTGTAGATAAATGCTCATAGCAGCTTTACTTAATCGCCCAAAACTGAAAACAACCCAGATGTTCTTCACCTCTTTTTGGTAGAGGCTAAAACAAACAAGGTCAACAGGCAACATGACCAACCTACCTGACTTCCTCTGGTTAATCAAACTGGTATAGCCATATTATGAAATAGTACTCAACAATAAATATAAGTGAATTAATGATACACAACAAGTAGATAGAGCTCCAGAAAATTATGCTGAGTGGAAGAAAACAATTCTAAAACGTTATATATGCATACATATACACCAAAAGGCAGGTATGATTCCATTTATTTAATATTTTTGAAACTACAAAATTTAGACATGGAGAACAGATTAGTGGTTGCCAGAGGTCAGGAATGAGTGAAGGAGTATGAGGGGAAGGGGGTGAGATTATTAAAGGGCCAGATGAGAGCATCTTGTGGTAATGGAACTATGCTGGGTCTTCAAGTTGGTTGTGGATACATGGATCTACACACATGATAAAATTGTAAAGACATAACCACACACATATGTACAAGTAAAAGGGGTAGTATTAATAATATCAGTGGACTATAAAGGTTAATATGCTGATTGTGATATGATATTATAGTTCTTCAAGATGTTACCTCTGAGGAAAATTTGCTGGAGGGTACATGGGAGCTCTGTATTATTTCTTACAACTGCACGTGTAAGAAATACAATTATCTCAAACACTAACTTTAAGAAGTGCAATACAGAATTGTAGATGCAATATGATTGCTTATATAATATTTTTGATATATACGTATGCAGAAAATAGCTACAGTTATTGGCTTTATATAGTAGAGATGATGAATTTTATGGGTGATCTCTGACTCTTTATACTTTTAATGTTTTTCAAATTCCTTACCATGAACACATATTAATTTTATTTTATAAATATGATGATATCTTTAAATATAGCACATTCATTTTTCATAACCATATCTTAGTACCAACTCACACACAGCTTTTATGAACTATCCCCCCAAGACTTAAATATAAAGTGAAAGTGAAAGTGTTAGTCACTTCAGTCATGTCTGACTCTTTTAGACCCCATGGACTGTAGGCCTCTAGGCTCCTCTGTCCATGGTATTCTCCAGGCAAGAATGCTGGAGTGGGTTGCCATTCCCTCCTCCAGGGGATCTTCCCAATCCAGGGATTGAACCCAGGTATCCTGCATTGCAGGCAAATTCTTGACCATAAAAATTCCCAATCCTCTGCTTATACAATTCAGTTTTCAGAACAAAATACAGGACCTTACACTTGAACTCTACTAATCAAGTTGTCCCATTTCTTCATCTGCAACATGAAGAACTTGAGTCAGAAGAACCATGAGGACCTTCCAGCGCTTATAGTTTATGGGCCTCATTCTGGCATAAGGCACTTGCTGGGGACCTTGGTCTATCTGTTTAAAGATTATCTCTAAAATTATCCCAAACACTGAAAGTGACCCACCTTCTCCCAGATACCGTGATCATTCCTTAAGGAGTATCCCAAATTAGAGTGAGAACTTGGCTGCCTCTCCAGGCCTGTGCCTTCCACCCCACGTGGAACCAAAGTCTCCATTAACACAGGGCAGTAAACCGCCAATAATGGCATTAAACTGCCAGCGGCAGGAATCCATGAGTTTATGAATCTATAAAATCATTCATTTTCACTGCTGAAACCATTCAAGCCTCCTAAGTTAGTAAGTAATATGCTTTCGCAAACATCGTGTAGAGGACAGTATGGGGGAATCCCATCTCTGTTCCATTTCCTAAAAAACAACTCCTTGTTCTCTACAATCCTGTTTCTACCTTCTGCAATAAATGAGGCAGCTTCCCTGCCTGTTCCCCATACTTCTCTCAATCTTTCTCTCTCCCTCTTTCTCTCTCTCTGTGTATAAATGCATTTTGATTCTCTGGAGAACTCTGACTAATACACCTTGCAAAAGTTTTCTCTACTTTCAAATGAATTCCTTTATAGTTCTCTAACCGACTCAATGGACATGAGTTTGAGCAAGCTCAGGGAGTTAGTGATGGACAAGAAAGCCTGGCACGCTGCAGTCCATGGGGTCACAGAGAGTTGGACACAACTGATTGACTGAACTGAACTGAACGTATATTATGCAGCCATGAAAACAAATGAGGTAGATCCCCAAATACAAATATGAACTCATCTCCAATTTATATGTTTGAATAAAAACAGCATGTTGCAGAGTGATATATTTATGTAAAGTTTCTTTCCTCCCAGAGCTCACAAAACTATATTTTCCAAGGGACTATCTGTAGGTATGTAAACATTTAGCAAAGCATCTGGGAGCAGACATATCAAACTAATAACAGTAGCTAAATCTATAAAGGTGGAGAGAAGACCAGGGTGGGCTCAGGTGTCTTCATTTTACAAGGGGAATGTGTATTATTTGTGTAGTTAAAATTCACTTTATGTGGCAACTGACTAAAGGAGTTGACCAATGATTTGATTTATAAGAACTGAGCCTGCCTGCCCCATGGTCTTCCCCATCCTTTCATTTCATCCTTTCAGCTCTCCAGGCTCAAAATCAGGGAGTCACCTTTGACTCCCCTCTTTCTGTGGGTGCCCTCCTACCATCAATCCATCACAATGGGCTGTGGGCTTTGCCTTCAATATCCAATGATTTCTAACCTCATCCACCACCAGGTGTCATATTTTCTCACCTGTGTTATTAAAAGAGCTTACCTGGCCTCCAGGCTTCGCCCCCTTGCCTCCTCTCTGCCTCTTCTGGACTCTGTTTCTATGAGGTTGACCACTCTAAATATCTCACATATGCAGTATTTGTCATTCCGTGACTGGTTTGTTTCACATAGTATAATGTCCTGAAGGTTTATCCATCTTCTTATGACTGAATAATATTCCATTGTTTATATACTAATATTCCATTGTGTGTACCATATTTTCTTTATCCATTCATCTGTCAATGGACATTTAGTTGTTTTTACCTTTAGCTACTGTGCATAATGCTGAAATGAACATGCGTACAGACATCTTTTTAAGATCCTGGTTTCAGTTCTTTCAGATAAATACCTAGAAGTGGGATTGCTGGATAGTTAGTTCTATTTTTAATCTTTCTAGGAAACTCCATGCTGTTTTCCCTAACTGTTGCACCATTTTACATTCCCAGGAACTGTGCACATAGTTCCAATTTCTCTATATTCTTGCCATACTTTGTTGGATAATGGCCATCCTAACAAGTATGAGGTGACATCTCGTTGTGGTTTTGGTGTGTATGTCGCTGATGATTGGTGGTATTGAGCACCTTTTCATATTGCTGTTGGCTGTTTGTATGTCTTCTTTTCAGAAACCTCTGTTCAAGTCCTTTGCCCATTTTTTACAAAGGTTATTTGGGTTTTTGCTATTGAGTAATAGGAGTTCATTACGTATTTTGGATATTAATCCCTTCTCAGATATACAATACTTTCTCCCATTCTGGAATGCCTTTTGACTGTTTCCTTTGCTCTGCATGAGCCTTTTAGTTTGATGTATATTTTTATTTCATTGCCTGTGTTTTCAGTGTCATACCCATGAAACCACTGCCAAAACCAATGTTCTGAAGATTTTCCCTTATGTCTTCTTCTAGGAATTCTATAGTTTCAAGCCTCAACTTTCTTCATCAGTATTTCTGTTGCTCTTTTTCCATTTCACAGCACTTTCATACACTTTAAACAGAACCCCCAGAGGGATGTCCTGTGGTGCTGAGTCATGATGACAGGCCCTGAGCCTTTGGGAGTTTTACTCTGGAGGTCAGGAGAGGATGGACACTCTCACCCTGGGGTGTGTCTTGGGAGTCACATATCTGTCCTTCTACGGCAGACAGTGCCCAGCCAAGCTGACTCAGCAATACCTGTTCCTCGTGAAGGAGCTTACTCAATTCTCAGGCTCTTCTGGAAGCCAGAATCTGGCCCTATGCAAAGGAGATGAAAGGCAGAAGGCCATCTAGGATTGCTTTTGACAGAAGAGCAGCTGGGAGCTCCTAACTGGAGTCGGAGACTGTAACCTTCTGTGGGCCTCTACCGTCCTCATCCTTCCCTGCATGCCACTGTCCACAGACCTCAGTTCACAGCTGAGAACCTTCTGTTCGGAAACTTACAAAATCATGCAAATTTCTCTCCAGCAGAAAAAAGTTAACATTGCTTTCACTAAATGCTACCCAACGAGGCATGGCGAGCAGAAAACCAGAGAGAGCCCAAAGAGTTTAGACTTTAGGCAGGTGACTGCCCTTCTCTGAGCTGGCTTCTCTCATCTATGAAATGGGGAAGAGAAGACTCCTCAAGATCATCCATGAGGATGAAGAGCTTCACAGATGCTCAATACACAATCCATCACTCTCATTTTGTTTGGATGATACAAACATGATAGAGTCTGAGACCCCTGCTTGTTATCGCATGAAATGGATAGAATTAACATTGATGCAAATAATCAATAAACAATCTATAATAAGGGACAGAAGAGAGTTTCATTTGAGCCAAAGTGAGGAGTATAGCCCAGTAGACACAGATTCAATAAGCACCTGAATTATGTTCCACAGGACCACAAAATAGAGGTGGCTTGTATACACAAAACCTATAAAATTTACATAAGTTGTTTGTCAAGATTTAGGACTGGAGCTGGCAAGAAGGGTGCTTGTTAAGCAGAGATTGGTTGGTGCCCAAAATGGTTGTATAGTTACAAGCATAAACCTTGAGACCATACGATTGCAGCTGCCAGCTGCTACCAGATGTTTTGAAAATATCTGGTGACATCCTTGAATTTGATATAGTTAAAAAAATTCAGGAATTGATGCAGTAATGTGTCTGAATCACAGTTCCTCCATTTTGATTTTTAAATGATCTTAAACATGTCATCCCCAACAATGGAGAACAAGTGAAAAAGGCTGTTTCTCCAACCAGAAAGTTAGGGCTGAGGATGCAGAACACGGGTGGCCATAGTGGGCTGTCATCATGCAGAAACCTTAGAAGGCTCCCTGTTGGGACTGCTGTAGAGCTTATCTGAGGGAAAGAAATGCTCTCGGGCTGGTGGAGGGGAGGGTATTTCAGGGCGGGATCTATGCTCCTTTGGCAGGGGAGGTATTTGGGGCAGGACCCATGTTACTATGAGGAGGGATATTTCACGGCAGGATCTCTGGTACTGGGAGGGAGGAGTCAGGGTCAGAAGGTGATGCTGTGTCTGTGTGTGGCTGTTACCGGGGAGAACTCTGATCATATCCAAAACTGGTGAGAAGGCCACCTAGAGGTCCCAGAGTTCGTGAGCAGAGCCTTCTGCCTCACGGCAGTGAGGAAGGCTGACTGAGGTGGGCCAGAGGTCTTCATTTTCAAGAAAGAAATATGTCTGTGACAGGTAAGGAACCCTCTCAGCAACGTCCCACCCCAGGACTGCATTTTTTCTGGGTGCAGACCTGCTCCTCAATGGCCACATCCAGGGAGCCAGACATGTGTGGTAGTGGTGGAGAGGGGATGACTAGACAAAGGGCTGGGCAGGTCGGTTTCTGGACCTCTGTGTGCCCTCTTAGTGCAAAGATAAAGCTCTCCAAGACAGAGGTGTGCTGCTGCTGCTGCTAAGTTACTTCAGTCGTGTCCAACTCTATGTGACCCCATAGACGGCAGCCACCACGCTCCCCCGTCCCTGGGATTCTCCAGGCAAGAACACTGGAGTGGGTTGCCATTTCCTTCTCCAATGCATGAAAGTGAAAAATGAAAGTGAAAAATGAAAGTGAAGTCGCTCAGTTGTGTCTGACTCTTCACGACCCCATGGACTGTAGCCTACCAGGCTCCTCCGTCCATGGGATTTTCCAGGCAAGAGTACTGTACAGGCTCTTGAATGCCCTCAGTCGCACAGGGGTCTCAACAACTCTGAGACTGGTGTTGGGAGGCAAGGAGCAGGGGCAGGGAGGAAAAACAAAGGAGGGGGCAGGGGAGAAAAGCAGTTCCTCAGGGATCCTCCATGACCCTAGGTCACAGGGTCCTGGACAGCCAGAAGGGACAGAGCCTCAGGCTAGGGAGAATTTTGTTTTAAAACGAATATTTAATATTTATCTTGAAAAGGAGGAGGAGAATTTGCTCTTCCTGGGTGCCTTCCATGTGACAGTTTCTTTCTACATAACACACGGTTTAATTTAGTGTTCCACCAAACTCTGAAGCTGAATTTCAAGAGCATCCACAGAGGGGCCAGGTACCCTGTCTGTCTGTGTTAGGTAGATCTCATGGTCCTCACGTTCACTGTGAGGTAAATCCCCAGTCAGAATCCAAATCCAAGTGCCTCTAGTTCCCCTGAAGGAGGCCTTTCGACCTCAGGTTCACCCCTCCCCGTGGTGAAGCAGCTTGTTCCAAGAGCAGCAAGGGGCGCCTGGCTGCTGGGACCTTCTAGCCTCAAACTGAAGGAGTGGGAGCAGACCATCCCCGAAACATTCAGGGGAGCAGGAATTCAAGTAGAAAGACACCTAGACACACGAATCTCTATTTGGGGGAAAAATGAATTTTATTTATTTATTTTTTTGCCTAAGCTGGAAGAATACCTGTTTCCTCTCGTCTCAGAAAATAAGCACCGTTTCTCTTTTCTTCTTGCTATTTTGATCCCACCTTCAAAGGCCGCTTATGTGCAACCTCTCTCACAGCCCACCCCTTTTTCTTCTTCCCTAGTTTAAAACATCAATCCCCCGGTCTCCACCCCCCCCCCCCGCCACACACACACACAACCCCCGCTTTGTATCTGTCTATTTCCTTACATCTGCCTGCTCTCATCTTTCCCCCGAGACAGGGAACCTGTGCTCTGGACCCTGTACTGACAACGTCCTCTCTAAGCCTCAGGGAAACCCTGTTCAGGCTGGTGTCAGAGCCCCGTTTGAGAGATGAGGATACTGGGGCTGTAGGTCAGGCCAGCGGACCCAGTCGAAGGACATCCGTTTAGTCCTCGGTGGGTACATACAGCCCGTGTGGTGACACAGGGATCCGCTCCCTGCCCCACTTCGACCTCTCTTGGAAAAGAGTCGGCGGCGAGGTGAAAAGGTCAACCCACCCCGCCCCCCTCCCCGCCGCCTTGTGTCACCTTCGGACAATATGTTACACTGTTTCTTCCACTGCCTGCACCTCATTGGTCCACCACCGCGCATCCTCATTGGCTGTGGGCCCAGGGACACACTGCGATTGGTCCGCGCGCCTGTGCTGAAGTCGGGCCCAGTGGGAAGACACTGTGTTTGGCATGTGAGGCTGGTGACCCGCTGCCACCACTGGCATGGCTTCCCGCGGCCCGTGTGCCCAGGTGTTCATCTCCCTGCGAGGGTGAGAGTGGACTAAACGCCACGCATTCACCTCCAGAATAGTGCACTGGCCTTGTGGGTGGTTTATGTAATACATGCTACTGATTGAAACTTGTGGGTCCAAACAGGTGGCCATTTAGGTCTGGGTCCAAACTTTTGTACATTTGTATATGTCATCCTGACACCCAACAGATTTCTGAGAATGATTCTGAGGGTTTTTTTTTTTTTTTTTTTTTAACACGATCTTATAAGCATAGGGTACCAAAGGAAGCTACTGGTGGGTTGCAAAACATCCAGTGTCTTGTATGCATTTGCTTAGGGTTTGCTAATGAGACTGTGTGTGTGTGTGTGTGTGTGTGAGAAATCTCTTCAGTCCTGTCCGACTTTGCGATCCTATGGACTGTAGCCTGACAGGCTGCCCGCCGCCGTGTGTGTGTGTGTGTGTGTGTGTGTGAGAAATCTCTTCAGTCCTGTCCGACTTTGCGATCCTATGGACTGTAGCCTGACAGGCTGCCCGCCGCCGTGTGTGTGTGTGTGTGTGTGTGTGTGAGAAATCTCTTCAGTCCTGTCCGACTTTGCGATCCTATGGACTGTAGCCTGACAGGCTGCCCGCCGCCGTGTGTGTGTGTGTGTGTGTGTGAGAAATCTCTTCAGTCCTGTCCGACTTTGCGATCCTATGGACTGTAGCCTGACAGGCTGCCCGCCGCCGTGTGTGTGTGTGTGTGTGTGTGAGAAATCACTTCAGTCCTGTCCGACTTTGCGATCCTATGGACTGTAGCCTGACAGGCTGCCCGCCGCCAGGGCATCTTCCCCACTCAGGGATCAAACCGATATCTCCTGCATTGACAGGGGGGTTCTTTACTGCTAGTGCCACCTGGGAAGCTCTAATGCAACTGGCTCACACTTAAATGTTTTAGGGATTGATAATTTAAAATGATTGAAAGTTACTTCGAAACTTGGAAAGGGTGAAGTCATAGTTTTTTTTTTAAGTTTAGCCTAGGGAGTTTTTTTTTTTTTTTTTTAAGTTTAACTCTAGGTGGGTATTAAGTGGTGTTTCAGTAGGAAAGTCTTTGATAGTGAATGTATGCTTTATATAGGAGAGGTGATAATGATTAAAAAAAATTGTGGCATGAGAATACAAACCTCCACAAAATGTCTTTTTAGAAGAATGCATCAATGAAGCTGTCCTCTAACTTTGTGAGACTGAAGGTTATGGGTAGCAGGCTGATCTAATGAACAGGACTGAAGGCACAGTAAAAAGTTTTTTAAAAGGAAAAGATTTCAGAGTTATGGTCATTCTGAAATGCCTGATACTATTTTTGGCCCTAGTTTCCTGCAGAATGGATGGGCTGTGCACAAAGTACCTGGTAAACATTTGTTTGAGGAGCCACAGTCCTCAGAATTCCTTCACATCAGCTGCCCATGCTGCCGTGTGCTCTAACTCCACTTCTGCTGGAGAATGAGCAGCTTGTGTTGCTTGCCCTTGCTCCAAATGATCACAGACTTGTGACAGTGACCTTAAAGGTGAACAGCTTAAAACTATAATCTAGTTAAAGACTTTTTCACCTTCTTTATCCAGATAAAGAAATTAAGATTTCAGGTTTCCTGGCTCATAGAATAGTCACATTGCTGGTTAACATAAAGTTAGAGCTCTAGTCTTGTGCCAATCCATAATCCATCTGCTTTTCCCACACTGGTTCGTCTCATTGGCCGGGTACCATCTCTAGGAGCAACCTTCCATCATCCTACCCACTGTGGATTCATATGACTAGCTTCCTTTCACCTACTGTCCCTGTAATGAGTTCCCCAATTCTCATGTGTATCAGATGCCCAGACATTCACACTCACCCTCCAAACATGCCCTGTTTCCTGAGTCAGAATAAGGTATCCAGGTTCTTGCCCCTGTATAATCCTTCCCTACCTGTCTGACATGGAGCTGGCCAGCATCACCTTCAAAGATTGTTTTTGAAGTTTCTCAACTATGTGCTTCTCACTGTGAATCTTGTCAAGAACTGAATTCATGAGACTGCAAATGCTTAGGATCCAGAGAGAACTTTGGGGTCAGTGTCCAACGCACTATTACTCCCTGCCCCCAAGGTTTTCTCTTAATGCTGTCCTTGTTGTTGTTCAGTCGCTAAGTTGTGTCCAACTCCTTGTGACCCCATAGACTACAGCACTCCAGGCTTCCCAGTCCTTCACTATCTCCCAGAGTTTGCTCAAATTCATGTGCATTGAGTCAGAATGCTATCTAACCCTCTCATCCTCTGCCACCCGCTATCCTGTCTTATATCTATTCTGATGCACTCTCGGAGAGACACTTAAGATGCTGAATACATGGATCCTGACAAAGGATCTTACTGATTTGCTGACAAAACAAGATTCAAATGAGAAGCCAGTGTGACCTGGGTCTGAAAAGATTCTCAGAGAAATTGGGGCTTAAATTGAGAACTGAAGGACAAGCTGACTCTAGACAGGTATAAACCAGGGGTGGGAGGTCGCGGCGTGGGGGGGGTGGTGGGGGAGGGGGATGGCATTCTAAGTAGGAGGAAAGAAAAGGGAGACAGGCAGTGGAGGCAGCCTCTGGAGGCAGCAACTCGTGGGAGCGTCTGCCCCCTATAGGAGAGGCGGAGGACTGCACCCTCATCCGGTGCGGCAAACTTCTCCACAGCCGGGCAGATCTTTCCAGAGGAATGTGTTTGGGTAAGAAACCTGAGAGGAAAGTCAAATTATCAGCATTGGCACAGGAGAGCTCTAGACTCCCCACAAGCCCAGAGGCCTTTGGCATTCATATTCCTAGACTTATTTAGAGAATTTGAGATCCTGGGAGGACCTTGGTGTTTTTACCTCAGCCTAAATGTCAACCTAAATGCCCTGGTATCCAGGCACATGCATTTCTTTTTAATTTAAACAGGTAAAGAAGACTCATATTCTTAAGTTCAAAAGGTTCTTGTTTTTCCCTGTACTGTGTGCTGTCCTTAGTCCCTCAGTCGTGTCTGACTCTGCGTCGCTATGGACTCTAGCCCACCAGGCTCCTCTGTTCATGGGATTCTCCAGGCAAGAATATTGGCGTGGGTTGCCATTTCCTCCTCCGGGGGATCTTCCTGACACAGGGTTCAAATCCAGGTCTCCCACATCGCAGGCAGATTCTTCACCACTACTACCACCTGGGAAACACTTGTTTTTCTCTGGGCTTCCTGTTCACTTCACTGTTTCACTTTGCTTCCTATTAAAGATTTGTCCGTGTCTGGAAATTGGAGACTATAAAAGGTGGCCTCTAATGTAAACTAGCCCTCAGGCTGGATGGGCCTCTGATTCTGTGGCTGTCCTCCCAGCCCAAAGAGGGGTGCCTTCTCAGGGTAGGAAAGACTTCACAGGGCTGGGAGACACCTGCCCCACCTCACAGACTGTAAAGAATGACACCTCAGGGTGTGGCCTGCCCTCCTTGGCCTCCTTGGCACCGTGGTCAATTAACAAGTATCTAGTGAGAACCTGCAAGGTCCTGGAGACTTCCTGCTGTAAAGCAGCAGTGCTCTTTGTCAGTCAGGTATGAGCACCTTGGGTTTTCGGGAGTCGAGCTTCGATAACAGGTTTTGTATCACCTATGGTTGATTGTGTATCTGTTGTCGATTATACTCATTGGTTTGGGAACTTTTACTTGGGAATTGTTCCCCTTTTGGCTTCAATCTACCTTCCTTTCTCTTTAATATTTTACCTTTACTATTTAGGGCCAAGCCAAGCCTAGCACCTTGCAGCTTCTCATGGAGACTGCAAGAAAAGGCGGCAACGCCGGCAGAAGAATGATGCCCCGGGTCCTCCAGGAGCTGGAGCAGCGGGTGGCCCGCAGACGCCTGTCCCAGGCCCGCCACCGAGCCACCCTGTCAGGGCTCTTCGGCAACCTCAGGAAGGCTGTTTACTCCCACTCTGATCTCACAGCCTCAAAGGTACGGGGACCGAGGGTAGGGAGGAAAAGCTCCCACACCTGGGAAGACTGTGGAGCCAGGATGGGGACTGGCCTGGAGCTCCACCCTTGAGGCCTGCAGCTCGGGTGGGTCAGCAGCCCGCAGTGGACACCTCACGGGGCTCTGTCTGCTCTGGGCCCTTCCTACCCGCTGCGGACAAGCCTGGCCTCAGGAGGGAAATGACCCACTGAGAGGCCAGGTGAGCCGGCCATACCAATGCCCGTCCCTCTTGTGGGCCGTGGTGAGCCTTCAGCCACTGCCCAGACCCTGCATTCCCACTGCAATACACACAACTCCCTCTACCCCAAAGCACACCCCCCACTACAGGCGGATGTGAGTCCCTCAGGTTTCATGCACTCACCAGGTCTTTCCCTAGGTGGCAGGACTCTCCCGGTAAGCATTTGTCTTTTCCTGATCTTAATTCTGTCTTTCTCCTTCCTGGGCTACTGTACTGCTGATTGGTGTCTCTGGCGGAGCACAGAAGGTTCTCGTGGGTTAGGGTGGTGATGGAAGGATGGAGTTGGTATCACCAGAGGGAGCAATCAGGAGGTCTCCAACGTGGGGGAGGTTGCGCTAGCCTCAAGGCCCCTCACCCTCTTTAACGGAGGGAACTGGAATTCAGACAGGACCTGCCAGCTGCCAGGGAGAGGCCAGGTTTGGGGATCCAGGCCAGGCCCTCTTTCCACCGTCCATCTCTCTGGACCAGCCCATTGCCCTGCAACTGTGGGTTTCCGTCTGGGCTGGTGCTGTTTCCAGAGCAGGTGAACAGAAGAGCACTGCCCCCCACCACCGGTGGGCACAGGGCCAGAGCCTCTGTGGAAAACAGAGGAAGGTGCCCCAAGTGCCCTTGTGCCCGGATCCAAGGGGGGCAGGAAGAATCTCAACAGAGCTCCCACCTGCTCCTCTAGAAGGGTGTAGGGGGTGAGGGGTGGGGGAGGGCTGCTCCTCTGCCCGACATCCAGCTGTGGATGCCTCACAGCACTCTGTCTGCTGCTGCATGTGGCTAAAGCCTGAGAGCCGTGCCTTACCTACTCACTGCGCACTAGCCTGACCTCAGAGGCCCATATCTGGGCCTCTCAGCAAAGAGCCTGTCCAGAACAACTCTGCTCCGTGTCCCCTGGGTGACATGCGTCCAGGGGTGCACAACAACCCCAAGGCCCCTGGCCAGTGACGAAGTGTGCAGACAGGCAGCATGACTGAAGGAAAAAACAGGTACTGGGGGCTGGCAGTAAGGAGTGCAAGTAAATCTAGAGGAAAACCCTCTGCACCCCTGAAAATTTATACCTCACGATGTGGTGGTGGAGAGCCTGCCTGTTAAGTGGCGTCAGTCCACGTGAGGTAGGTTCCTGGCTAGGCTTCAGTTAACACACCAGTTAAACAGGGACACCAGTCACGGCTTCCTGAGGCCTGCCGTGGAGTTTAACAAGAAAGAGCATGAAAAGCATAGCACGGTCCTAGGTGGTTTAGAATGCTAGTATCGTTTCCCCGTGCATCACCTCATTTATTCCTCCCAGCTCTGTTCATGTCACCCTCACTCTGCAGAGGAACAAACTGAGGCTCCAGAAAGTTAGACTATTTGCCTGGGATGGCACAGCCAGGGGGCAGCCTGGAAATCAAATATCTTCTGTCCTGTCCTTCCTTTGCGCTCCTCCTGGAGGCAGAACACTGAATTTTGCGTTTGTAGTGTCCATGCAGAAAGGATTTGCCTTCCTAGAGTGAGATGCACACATGTGTGGCAGCAAGGTCGTACTAGTTTTCTGTGGCTGCCAAAACAAAATACCATACACGAGGTGGCTTAGAACAACAGAAATGTCTCAAGGTCTAGCCTCTAGAGGTTGAAAATCCAGGTGCCGGGCTCGCTCTGACTGCCCTAGGGGAGAACACTTCCTGCCTCTTCTGGCTTCTGCCATTTGCTGGCAATCCTTGGCGTTCCCTGGCTTACAGAGGCGTCACTCCAGTCACTGTGTGTATCTGTCTCTGTGTCTGAATTTCCCCTTTTTATAAGGACACTGGTCATACTGTGTTAGAGCCCACCCTCATGACCACACGTTGACTTGATTACCTCGAGAAAGGCCCTGCTTCCAAATAAGGTCACGCTCACAGGCTTGGGGTTAGAACGTCAACACATCTTTTTTTAGGGGGACATAATTCAACTCAGACAAAGGTCCTAAGAAAATCAGCCTGCCAAAAATGTTGTAGAAACAGAGTTGCAGTGAACGGCACCTGGCCTATGTGGCTCTGTTCTGGCCCAGGTGACGCAGTCAGACTGCAAGGAGGGCATGGGGTGGCCGTGCTGCGCGGACACAGGTGACCGTCCTAGACCAGAGGGATGGAAAGTCCTCGCCTCCCAAGCCTGGGGTTTGGGCAGCCTGTTGGCCCCAGGTATCCTGAGAGTGGACAGAGTCCTTGCTGACCCAACAGTATAATTCTGAGCCCGGGACAGGGGCCAGCAGATGGTGTAGGACGGCAGGGGCCCTGCTCTAAAGGAGCAGTTCGAGATCCCCATGATCTGCTGGGTCTCCTGTCGCCGTCCCATGGGTCTGCAGAGTGGGGTACCTTTAGTTGCCCTCCAGTCTCCTTTTCACGCACCAGTGGGGCTCAGTTGGGCCTCCAGGAGGGTGGGTCCCTCCACCTCCCCTGCAGGGTGCTCCCACAGTCCTCTGCGGTGCTTACCGAATTTTCCTGTTAAGAGGAGCTGTTGTGTGTTCTGTGTGATGAGTGGTTGTCTCCACGCTCACCTTCCCTATTAGAATGTCAGCGGCCTTAAAGCAGGGCAGTTTTGTTTACTCTGTGACCCCGGGCTGGGCATGCAGGTCTTTGCCCTTGTGCGTGCCTGAGGAAGGTCTGGGACTCCTCACAGGCACTGGGCGGTCTGCATAATACACAATATTCAGCGTTTCTCATTGTTGCATAATCTTGCAGTTACCATTTTGACTTGAATAATGTTATATCCAGTGGTGAAGAAAGGGAAGGAGGGAGCAAGGAAATGCTTGTGCTTCTATTTTTGCAGGACAGTAAATTCATAGTTCAAGTTGACAGAGCACTTGATACTTTAGGTCAACTAGAATGTATGCATTTGGCAAACAAAAATACATTTTTGTATTTTTACTAACTAGTACATTTACTGGGAGAAGGCAATGGCACCCCACTCCAGTACTCTTGCCTGGACAATCCCATGGCCAGAGGAGCCTGGTAGGCTGCAGTCCATGGGGTCGCTAGAGTCGGACACAACTGAGCGACTTCACTTTCACTTTTCACTTTCATGCATTGGAGAAGGAAATGGCAACCCACTCCAGTGTTCTTGCCTGGAGAATTCCAGGGACAGGGGAGCCTGGTGGGCTGCCGTCTATGGGGTCGCACAGAATCGGACACGACTGAAGTGACTTAGCAGCAGCAGCAGCAGTACATTTACTAGTACTAAACTAGTACATTTACTGTTAACCCGCCTGTAGCACACTGTGCGAAGTGATCAGAAGTTAATGGGGGGAGGAGGGGGCTCTGTGCTGCCTCTGCAGACATTGTCCATCCCAACTTCACAGCGCGTCTATAGTCCTTTGCAGCCCTAACTGTCTGCTGAACACAGCTTAATGGTTTCCAAATGCTTTGGTATTTCTGTGAGAATCATTCCCAGAATACAAAGTAAATGATGTGCCTTCTGTGGCTCGGAACTAACTCCTACCCTTTCTGTCGACGATGTCAAAGACTGAGACTTCGCACCCGAGGTGGGGTAGCTCTAGGCCAGGAAAGGGGCTTCCGTGTCCACAAAACCAACTCTGTGGGGGGGAGGCTGGCTTCTCCGCACTGTCTGTCTCTGTCCTCAGTGGCAAGTTTTGAATAAGGCGAAGAATCATATTCAGGAACTGGAACAAACTTTGGATAATCTGCTGAAGCTGAAAGGTAAGCAATCCATACCTGCCACCCCTCTGCCTCCCAAGGTAGGGCTTGTTGGTTTTTTCTGTTGAAAACAGAGAGATTGGGGTAAGCCAAGTGAACATGTATTTACTGAGAGCCTACTGTGTGCCAGGCACTGTGCTTGGGCCAGGGGTACGATGAGATCCATGCCCTTGTCCTCAGCGAGCTTAGGGTCTGGCAGGACGGACAAATGTCAGCAGGCTGTGTGAGCAAGAGGAGTTCTTCCCAGGTGCTTGACCTCCTCTTGAGAGGCCAGAGAAGTGGACCGGGGCTGTCCAACTCGAAAGCAAAGGGCAGAAGCTGTCTCCCTTCTTTGGCCCTCAGGCTGGACATTGGGGTTTCATGAGTCAGTGGAAGCTGAATTCTCAAAGGGGTGCTCTCCATGCCTTGACTGAGAAGGGCCAGATCAAGAAGCTCTTCCCCTGTCCCTGTCCCCTCCCATCTAAAAAGAGAGGTGAAACTGGGCTCTTGACCCCTAACACTGAACCTAGGTGGGCTCAGTGACCACCCATGGTCCATACAGTCCAGAAAGGCAGGAGAGACTGGACCAAGTCCCAACTTTATCACGTGTGACCCTTGCCTTCAACTCCTTGATAGGATATTTCAACCTGGAGGATGGGAATGCAAACAGCTTAGAGGAGGCCAAGAAAAAATATGCCAGCATGTACTCCAGAAACCCCAGGTAAGACCCCCAAGCACCAGGAAACTGAGGACGTGCCGCTCTTCTACCACAGCAGAAAGTTCTGCTGTGGCTCGGCAGCCCACCCTCCCCTCCAGAATGCAGAACAGAGTGAGAGGCACTGCTTAATCTATTTAGAACAGCTTTGTGCTGGAGAGTTCTCTTCTCTGTTTTATCCTAATCACATGTATTGGATTTTTCCTGAATATAAAAATAATGCTACTTATTAACAGAAAATGTCAAAAAGAACAGAAGTACCCGAAAAAGAACATGAAAGTATTTATCTCACCACCCAAAGAAAATCAATGTTAATCATAAAGAATATCCTCATTTTTTTTATTTGCACATTATTTTCTAGAGAAATGAGATCACAGTATTCATATAGTACTATAGCTTAAAAGAAAAACTTACCTAATGGTTTTACTAAAGGATACATAAGAAGATAAGGGAAATCTAAATCTCTGCCTACTTTCTAGCTTCACAGGAACCTAAGAAAAGCTAAAAAGGATGTCAGAGAAGAAAGGAAAAAGTAGTAGATGCGGGTGCTGCAAGGGGAAGGGGTGCTGAAAGGGGAACCTCGTTTGTAACAGCACACTCAGACAAGAGAGGCTGCCTGAGCAACGTCTCTCCCACACTTCTGTGATCTCACGTGGGACATTTAATGCTCACACCTTTTGACATGCACTGTGTAGCCTCCGTCTCTGCTGTGCTCTCAAAGGGTGGCCCAGGCCCCGCACCACCTTACCCTGCGCAGCTGCTCCAAGCGCGGCCTGGACTCTGGGCACAGTGGCCGGGCCCTCGTCACCTCTGGTGGCGCCAGGGCGTTCCCAGCATGGTGTGCGCTCAGACCGGCCTCCGAGGAGGCGCCGGAGTATGTGTGCAAACAATTTTACTCACTCTGAAAAGGGGACTGCACACGGCTTGTGATCAGAATCTCCCGACAACCCGCGGAGGCCAAGTGATGATGTCCCCCTCGTTTGGGGCGGGGTTACTGATTTCTTATATTGTCTTCTCTGTGTTTTTCTGTATTTCCAGTTTTTTTAAACAGCGAGTGTGTACTATATATATATATATATCCTAAAGGAAATAATCAGGAGAGAAATGATTTAATTAAATTCACATTGTAGACACTGTGGGAATACAGAAAAGTATTAAGAAGGATGTAATCACCTATAATCATAATCCATAGTTTCGTCATGTGGAGGGGAAAAGGCAAGTGGTGTGTGTGTGTGTGCGCGAGCATGCACATGTGTGTGTTGAGTATACGTGGCAGGGTATTTGTGGCCATGTTTTACAAATCAGACTGGCCCCACCTAGAAATCAGCCTGGGAGTTGATCTCAGTGAGGCAGATGTTAGCTATTGACTCCACACCCCATTTATTACGTAAGCCATGCTCTCCCTCCTGATTTAACATATGAACACTATGACATACTAAAATCTTATTAATACTCGTATCACCCGCATGTGGATGGCTAAATTTCTTTCAGAATCATATTAATTAGGGAAGATTTTTCGCTAGAATTATTATAAAACTGCAATAATTAAAACTGTGCTACCAGTAGAGGACTAGATTAATTGCATTTTATAATTATTATATTTTTAATTAATTAATTAAATTATGAATATGCTTAAGTGCCTTTGTTCAGGGTCATTTGTATTTCCCTTCCTGGAAGCTTTTTTTTTTTAACCTATTTTTTGCCCATTTTCCTGTTCGGTTGCTGGTCTTTTTCTTGTTTAGTGGTAGAAGCACTTTACGTATCATGAGAAATCAGCTCTCCTTCTAGTATATAGATTACAAACAATCATACCTTGGTTGGTTGTTTTACTATTCCAGCATTTCTGTTTTTTGTTTTGTCCATGCAAAAATGAAGTCTAATCTGTCTATCTACAATGGCACCTGATGTCAGGTAAATAGCAGAAAGACTTCTTCCACTCTGAAATTAAACAAAAAGAGAGAGAGCGAGAGACTGAGACCCCTCCTGTTTCCTTCTGGTGCACTTGCTTTTTAACTCAATCTGATACCTTGGGGATTATTCCTATCAGTATGAAGAGATTCTGGGTATAAGTCCTGGTTTTCCAAATTGTGTCATATTGTTTCATTCTCTTAAAACTGTCTTCTGAAGAGCAGAATTAAAAACTTCGAAGTCCAATTTATTCATTGCTTTCTTTTCTAGGTGGAGCTTTTAGTTTAAACCCAAATATTTAACCATGATTTTGGGTGCTACTGTAAATGCTAATTTTTAAAATTTCAATTTCCAGTTATTCATTGCTAGTATACAGAAATACTATTGGGTTTTGTATATCGACTTTGTATTCTGAAACCTTGCTTCCTTCTTAGTTCTGGCCACACATTTTTAGTTTCTTGGGGATTTTCTGCATAGATAATCACATTGTCGGCAAACACAGTTCTATTTCCTCCTATCCAGTCTGTACACCTTTCATTTCTTTAGTTCACCTTATAGGATGGGCTATAATCTCCAGCATAATTTTGAATAGAAGTGGTAAGAGAGGACATCTTTCTCTTGTTCCTGATCTTGGCAGATAAACAATCTTTTACTATTAAGTATGCTGTTAGCTATAGGCTTTTTATAGATGCTCTTTATCAGGTTGAAGAAATTCCCTTCTATTCCTAGTTTGCTGAGAGTTTTTAAAAGCCATGAATGAATGTTGAATTTTGCCAAGTGCTTTTCTGCACATATTGAAATTAATATTTTTCCTTTAGTCTGTTGATATGGTAAGCTACACCGATTGGTTTTCAAAGCTTGAATAAGCCATCTCATATTCCTAGGATAAACCTCACTGGGTCATAATGTATTTATACATATGTAAGGTGATGGCACCCCACTCCAGTACTCTTGCCTGGCAAATCCCATGGACGGAGGAGCCTGGTGGGCTACAGTCCATGGGGTCGCGAAGAGTCGGACACGACTGAGCAACTTCCCTTTCACTTTTCACTTTTCATGAATTGGCGAAGGAAATGGCAGCCCACTCCAGTGTTCTTGCCTGGAGAATCCCAGGGACGGGGGAGCCTGGTGGGCTGCCGTCTATGGGGTCACACAGAGTCAGACACGACTGAAGTGACTTAGCAGCAGCAGCAGCAGCAGGGTAGAGTAGGTAGGGTAAGAGGACCATGTTGCCTGCCTGCTCAGGTCCAACTCTTTGCGACCCCATGGACTGTAGCTCACCAGGCTCCATTGTCCATGGGATTTTCCAGGCAAAAGTATTGGAGCGGGTTGCCATTTCCTACTCCAGGGGGTCTTCCTGACCCAGGGATCAAACCTGTGTGTCTTGTGTCCCCTGCATTGGCAGGCGGATTCTTTACCACTGAGCCAATGGGGAAGCCCACTTATGCACAGATATAATATATATGCTGCTGCTGCATCACTTTAGTCGTGTCCGACTCTGTGCGACCCCATAGATGGCAGCCCACTAGGGTCCTCTGTCCCTGGGATTCTCCAGGCAAGAATACTGGAGTGGGTTGCCATTTCCTTCTCCAATGCATGAAAGAGAAAAGTGAAAGTGAAGTCGCTCAGTCGTGTCCAACTCTAGCGACCCCATGGACTGCAGCCCACCAGGCTCCTCCGTCCACGGGATTTTCCAGGCAAAAGTGCTGGAGTGGGGTGCCATTGCCATATATAAAATATGCTAAAACTGTGTTAAAATGTTTAGTCTTGATGTTCATGAGGGAAATTAGTCTGTAAATGTCTTGTTTCTATTTCCTCCCCAGTCTGGTGTCAAATAAAGTTCATTGGAAAGGCTCAGACACTTGGTGCTCCATCGAGGCAGCCGGGAAGGATGTTGAGGAGGAAGAAGAAGAGGAGGAGGAGGAGGAAGACCAAGAAGAGGAGGAAGAGGATGAGGAGGTGGAGGAGGAACAGGAGAAAAAAGTGGAGCTCTCACGCTCCTCCGTCACTCTGCTGCCAGACCTGTTGGAATTTGAACGGTGTGAAAGGCCTGGTGCCCATGGGGAAGGGGACAAGTGCTCCAGTGGGAGCAGCCTGCAGGCCCTGAGTCACGGGCCCTCCAGATTTCCACACAGGAAGGGCTTGGGGATGGGGTTGGCAGAGGGGCTAGAGAAAGTCTTGAAACCACATTTGCACAGCACATGCACTGTATTTCCTTAGACTGACTTTATCTGGGGTGACACTGTGGGGGTCTGCTGGGATTTGAGGGCTAAAGTGCCTCCCCACCCCCGCAGCATTACTGGTCTTGGAGCAAGGGAAGCAGTGAATGGCTAACCCAGATTCCACCTGCTATTCACTGCTCCTCCGCAAACTCAAGGCTGAACACATCCTTGTATGTGGGCTTGGAGGAGTTGGCCCAACAGAAAGAGGCTTACTCCACAGCTTCCAAATTTAAGCGAGCTCATATCATGTCTGCATATTCCTGGGCTCTAAATTTGAAGCCATGTTTCCCTGGTGAGAGAGTCAGCCTGCCCTGCCTCTCATCCTCTCTTCTGTCGGGCAGTGAGCTTCACAGAGGGCGCTGGGAGGACTTAGGAAGGGACCCCAAAACACAAAACGAAGTCGCCTGTGGCCCCCAAGCTGGCTCTGCACTGCTAGGGTCAGGGCTGGCAGAGACTAGTGAGGCTGAGTCCCTGGTGAACCACAGCCCGGGGCAAGGCCTGTGCTCTTCACCGCCCCACTCCCCACCACGGGATCCCAAGGAGCCGCCCCGAGTCGGGGGACCTTGGACTGCTGGTTCAAGTCTGGGGGTCACTGCCCTTTTGGTTGCAGATACCTCAACTTTTACAAGAGGACGATGGACTTTCTGATCAGGAACGAGTTCATCTCCTCCAATGAGGTGACACTCCCCATCGTGTCCGCGGCCATCTCCCATCTGTGGCAGACCTTCTCGGAGGAGAGGAAGACCTTCATCTTGCAGGCCTTGGAGCGGACACAGAAGGGCCTCGTGGGGTCCTGTCCAGAGCCGGCCTGCCCCGAGGGCAGCGTGAAGGACAGCGGGGTTGACAGCCAGGGGGCCAGCTGCTCGCTGATCTCCACCCCTGAGGAGGTGAGCCGACCCACGGGTGAGAAAGGGTGGATAGGAATGACTCCATCACCTGTGCCTGGAGACGCCCGGGGAAGTTAGCAGGGTTCCCACAGCTGGAGGTGCTGTCTGGATGCTGGCGTGGTACGTTTCTGATTTTCCCGACATATATGCACAACCACAGAACATTTATTTTTCTCCTGTTACCTTCCTGGTCTTTCCATGGGGATTATAGAAGAGATGGCTTAGAAGGCTGTATCCAGTCGGATTTTTTCAGCTTCAGGTACTCGCTCATTTAACCAAGAGGTGATGTACTCTGCCCACCCGGGAGGGCCAGCACGGCAGGAGGACTTCCGCTACGTCTCCCAGCCAGGTGGTCGTAGATTCGGTTCTTTCCTTTTCCCTGCTCTGCCTCCTCTCAAGGCTGGCATCTCACCTTTCCCGCCCTCCCCATTTCCCGCACAGGGTATAATTGTGGAATGGCGGCCGGTAGCAATCAAGTTATTATTCCTCCTCCTCTGCATCAGTTCAGTTCAGTTCAGTTGCTCAGCTGTGTCCAACTCTTTGCGACCCTATGGACTGCAGCACGCCAGGCTCCCTGTCCATCACCAACTCCCGGAGTTTACTCAAACTCATGCCCATTGGGTCGGTGATGCCATCCGACCATCTCATCCTCTGTCATCCCCTTCTCGTCCTGCCTTCAATCTTTCTCAGCATCAGGATCTTTTCCAAGGAGTCAGTTCTTCGCATTAGGTGGCCAAAGTATTGGAGTTTAAGCTTCAGCATCAGTCCTTCCAATGAATATTCACGACTGATTTCCTTTGGGATGGACTGGTTGGATCTCCTTGTAGTCCAAGGGACACTCAGGCGTCTTCTCCAACACCACAGTTCAAAAGCATCAATTCTTCGGTGCTCAGGTTTCTTTATAGTCCAATTCTCACATCCATACATCCTCTACATCAGGCAAGAGAAAAGACTGCCTCTGGCTCTTTCTTAAGCATCAAGGAGGAACATCTCCAGAAATTTCCACCCTCCCTCTCCTGTCCTCTCATTGGTCAGAATTGTATAGATTGTCAGATTACTGAGCCAATGAATAACCGAGATAGAATTCCGTTTGGACCAATCAGGACCAATACCTGAGAGCGGGTCAGTTCCCTCCCACCCCACAGAGCATTAGGGAATAGAGCGGAGGTACCCACGCCTTTACTGTAAATGCTCGGAGTTCAGGCTGTTAACCCCGGTCATGGTGAGCGAAGCGGCGCGCTGGTGGGCGTTAGCGGTCGCTGAGCGCTGAGATCAAAGTGGGCTCCTCAGCTGCTATTCCAGAATTAGGACAGCCGCGGAAGGCTGCTGCTCCCACTTGGGGCCGCATCTCTCCTTCCGTGCTCTAGCGGGGCGGGCAGTTCTTTGCTTCTCTGCTCCTAATCTAGTGCTTTGCAGGACATTCAGCTTGCATGCAGCACGCCCCTGCTTTGCCCTGACTTTTCAGACGTTCCACAGCAGGTGGTTTCTTTGAGGAGATGTCCGGTGTCTCTCTGGGGAGTCTTCGAGTCAGAGAACCTCCGTTTGCCTCTGATGCTGGGGGAACAGCCCTTGTTGTTCAGTCACTCAGTTGTATCCGACTCTTTGTGACCCCCTGGACTGCACACGCCAGGCTTCCGTGTTCTTCGCTATCTCCTGGAGTTTGTTCAAACTCATGTCCCTTAAGTCGGTGACGCCATCCAACCATCTCATCCTTTGTTGTCCCCTTCTTCTGCCTTCTATCCTTCCTTAGTATCAGGGTCTTTTCCAACGAATTGGCTCTTCGCATCATGTGGCCAAAGCATTGGAGCTTCAACTTCATCAGTCCTTCCAATGAATATTCAGGGTTGATTTCCTTTAAAACAGACTGGTTTAATCTCCTAGGTGTCCAAAGGACTCTCAAGAGTCTTCTCCAGCACCACAGTTAGAAAGCATCAGTTCTTCAGCAGTCTTTTTTATTGTCCAGCTGGCACATCCCTATGGGAAAAACCATAGCTTTGACTAGACGGACCTTTCTTGGCAAAGTAATGTCTCTGTTGTCTAGATTTGTTATAGGTTTTCTTCCAAGGAGCAAGTGTCTTTTAATTTCATGGTTGCAGTCACCCTCTGCAGTGATTTTCAGTTCAGTTCAGTCGCTCAGTCGTGTCTGACTCTTTGGGACCCCATGAATCGCAGCACGTCAGGCCTACCTGCCCATCACCAACTCCCAGAGTTCACTCAAACTCACATCCATCAAGTCGGTGATGCCATCCAGCCATCTCATCCTCTGTTGTCCCCTTTTCTTCCTGCCCCCAATCCCTCCCAGCCTCAGAGTCTTTTTCCAATGAGTCAACTCTTTGCATGAGGTGGCCAAAGTACCGGAGCTTTGGAAAGCCCCAAATAAAGTCTCTCACTGTGTACATTGTTTCCCCAGCTATTTGCCATGAAGTGATGAGACCAGATGCCATGATGTTCATTTTTTGAATGTTGAGTTTTAAGCCAGCTTTTTCACTCTCCTCTTTCTCCTTCATCAAGAGGCTCTTTAATTCCTCTTTCCTTTCTTCCATAAGGGTGGTGTCATCTGCATATCTGAAGTTATTGATATTTCTCCTAGAAATCTTGATTCCAGCTTGTGCTTCATCCAACCTGGCATTTCACATGATGTACTCTGCATATAAGTTAAATAAGCAGGGTGACAGTATGCAGCCTTGACGTACTCCTTTCCCAATTTGCAGCCAGTCCATTGTTCCATGTCCAGTTCTGACTGTTGCTTCTTGACCTGCATACAGGTTTCTCAGGAGGCAGATAAGGTGGTCTGGTATTCCCATCTCTAGGAATTTTCCACAGTTTGTTGTGATCTACACAGTCAAAGGCTTTACCTTTGAAGTAGTCAATGAAGCAGATGCTTTTCTGGAATCTTTAGCTTTTTCTATGATCCAGTGCACAGCCCAGGATGGCCCATTCTCTGGGAGGCTTCCTAGACATCAGGACCCAGGCATGGAAAACTACTGTCGCCTCATCCAGTCCTTCCAATTCACAGACGAGGCCCAGTGTGTGGGAGGACCTATCCAGGATGCCTAGTTCCTGCTCTAAGGATTGCATCCTTTATCACAGATTTTTTCTTTCAAATCTCTGCCCTTTGGTCTCTAGTTTATTGTTGACCCTCCAGGCTTCTCAAGTGGAGTTTAGTTAAAAGGCAGGCACTTGGCTATTACTCTAGACCCACTGAATCCGAGTCTTTGAGGGGATGGCTCAGAATCTGTTTTTAACAAGCACCCCAAGTGACTGGTGTGACTGCAAGGGACTCCCGAGGTGGAGTGAGGTTGGGGCAGGGACGTGGGAGGGAGCGGGTTGACTGTGGCATATCCACCCTGGGAGTGGGCTCTCTGCAACCTAACCCCCGAGCCCCTGAACCTCTGTTCCCCTAGAATGAAACTGCTAGATTGTGGATGGGGGGCTCAGTCTGTCCCTCGGGCGGTGTAGATGAGCCCTTTCCTGTGTAAACAGAGGCTCACCTCTGGCTGTTGCCTCTCCCACCTAAGCTCCCACCCTCTTTAGAAAGAGGAGACCATGGTCCCCAGTGCTTCCCCATCTCTCAGCCACTCTCTGGGGTTGGCAGTTTTTTCTGGGTGGTCAAGAACTTAATATTCATCCCCTGTAAAGGTCACCAAGCAGAGACCCTGGGTTTGGGCCTCAGCTTTAACATGCACCCCTTTGGGGACAAAAGGTAGGGAGCCTTTCTATCCCTCGGCAGCCCAGAGCAAACATCAGAGTGTGGTGGATTTCTGACATGTGAAGTTTTGTGGTTTCTTTCAGATCCTTTTTGAAGATGCCTTCAATGTGGCAAGTTTCCTGGACAAAAGTGAAGCTCCAGGCACATCTAGCCCCAGGTGAGGAGGGGTATGAGACTGTGTGTGGGTGTCCCTGTTGGGGTGTTTGGGAACCTCTCCCGTGCAGCCTCTCAGAGGGGAGCATAATTCAGCGGAAGTTCTTGGAAATCCACTTTTTCCTGTGATTCAGAAAAGGCTGGTCCTAGGATTGTGCCATTGCCCTGGGGAGGATCTTCTCTGGGGCTTCTTCAGCAGAGACCATTCTCCCATTGTGATCCAGGCTGAGATACATCAGCGAGTTGTCAACTCTAGGTGGTTTGCACTGTCTCCTGGGGTGAGGTGGCTGTGGATGGGTTACAGCAGTCAGTCTGGTTTGAGAGGTGGACAGAGAGAGTCTGGGCCAACATGGAAACAAGCCCCACGCCTGAGCCTTGGGGTGAGTGACAGAGTCTCTGAGCTGCACAAGGGGAGAAGCTGTTTTCACAGTGCTGATGGGAAGGATGTAGAAGGAGGGATGACCCCCTGAAGTCAGAAGAGCATCTGGGGAGATTTTAAAACAAGAAGCAGCTTGGTTTTTTTAAACACACACACACACACATAAAAAACAGTTGTGTTTTCTCAGAAAGAGAGAGTTTAGGACTAAAATATCGTTGCTACTTTGAAAAGCTGTGGTCTTACAGCCTAAAGGCACAGCCCCCTCAGATACCTGGTTAAAAAGAGGTGACCAGTGGTTAAGACTCCACACACTCATAGCAGGGGCCCAGGATCAATCCCTGGTCAGGGAACTAGATCCTGCGTGCTGCTAGTAAGACCCACACAGCCAAATAAATAACATATTTTTTTTTAAATGAAGCAAGAACATGTAGCCTTGGGAATGAGGTGACATTCATGTTCTCATGATCCCAAAGAACATCTCCATTCTTTCTGAGGCTTGTGGCTCCAGCCCAGAGCCCTGGCAGCCTGCAGACAGATTAGAAGTCAGCATTTGCAACTCAACTGCCACCCCGTCCCCCACCCCCAGCCCAGCCTGACATGCCCAAAATCTCAAAGCGATTTTCCGTGGTGACTCTTCCCGGCTGTATAAAGTTTGATTTTCCTGAAACCATCTGGAGACAGACATTGCTATCTCTTTGTTGGGATTGGGCTGTGAACACAATTTGGTTGAAAAGTGGCCAAAGTGTACTTGGCAAATAATTTTGTTAACTCCTCATCCTGCTGGTGGAACAGAAAACAACCAATCAGGGAAAAAAAAAAATTCTTTTTTTTCTCTTTCCCTAGAAAAGGCAGAGGGGTTGCTGCCAGGGTTCCCAAGCTGACTGTGAGGCCTCATTCCAGCAGGAAGTGAGGTCAAAGCACCACCAGCTGTCCAGGCCTGATTACAGTCCCGTTGGTGGGCTTCTCCCCTTGTCCCAGGAAACAGCAGGAAAAGAATCTTCAGGGAAGCCGTCTGTGCCAGGGCTGGCGTTTCACTTTAGACCTCCTGAGCCAGAGGCATGTCAAGGGACTGACCTCGATCGTGCCCTGTGCTTCCTGAGCCTGGGAGGTCACGGGTGGGAGCAGAGCCTGACTTTGGGTGGAGAGGAAATCTTGCTCCTTGTTCCCCAGGCCACAGCTCAGAACACTGAACTAGGACCCATGGGCCAGCCTCCCTGTAGTCTTGCTTCCCCAGCAGCTTACAGACATGATGCTGGAACTGGGGCTGTGCAAATCTTCCACAGAAGGCGCTGGGCAACCTTCTGGAGGGTCCAGCTGCGTGCTTCAAAGTGTCTGGTTCTCATTGTAATCCAGATATTTTCAGAGGGTGCAAGCAGAGGTGGAGATTGAGGGCAGGATGAGAAGCGGGCAACAGAGGATGAGATGGTTGGATGGCATCACCGAATGAATGGACATGCATTTGAACAAACTCCGTGAGATGGTGAATGACAGCGAAGCCTGGCGTGCTGCAGTCCATGGCGTCCCAAAGAGTCAGATACGACTTAGTGACTGAACAGCAATAACAAAGCAGAAGTTAAAAGTTAGTTTTACCTCTAACTGCTGCTTCTTCCTCTTTTCTGCCGTTAGTACCTCGCTGGCTGTCTGCAACTCAAAAAAACCCGAGGACAAGTTTCATCTCTACGTGCAGATCGTCGATTTTTTCAAAGACTTTTGCTGTGTTGACACTCAGGTCAAACAGGTAGGATGGAGCAGGGTGCAGTCAGGCCTTGGCTCGCCTCCCCTCAGATGGTGGGCTCTGGAGGGGAGCACTGGTTGCAGCTCCCCCAGTTCACACCACGGGGGGACGCTCTTCCATGGATAGTTGACTTTAGTCTAATGCACCTTGTGGAAGGAGGATGTCAGGGACGAGGCAGAGGGATGCTCTTCAGGGCACATCTGAGCCTAGGAGCCTTGAGGCAGGGACCAGACCTCAGAGGCCTGGCCCTTGGCAGGCATTCCTACATGGGTGATTCCTTGATGCCTTTTGAGAGGCTGAACTAGTTCATCATTTTCTGAGACGCTGGGGTAATATTTGCTGTCAGCTTTTGAAGGATATTAATTTCTCCTTCCAAAAAGCTGACTGTGCAGCCCACCGTGACATGCATTGTGGGGGTCTTGGTTAGAAGGTCCATTCCTGGAAGTTTCCATGGAGGGAGGGGGTTATTCATGAGCTGCCAAGAAGACAGCCCCTTTCAGATTCAGAGCCATGGATTTTCCCACTGATTTAGCAAAAATATAGCTGTTTATTTTAAAAGGTACGTGATAGTGATGAAAATGTCCAAAAGTAATCAGGGCAGCTTTTCAATGTGGCCCTTTTCCTGCTTACCCTTCACTTCCCTCTGCTGAGACCACATGGAGCCAAGGCCGATTCCTGCAGTTGGCTCTCTGCACCCCCCACCAACCCTTGGCTGCCAGCCCTGACCACTGAGTCCCTTTCTCTGGACACAGTGAAGTCAGGTCACTTTACCAAGGCTTTGAGAGCAGATGGATGGGACAGTCTTTGTTTTCCCCACTTCGTTACTTACACAGAGCAGGAGAGAAAGAACTGGCAGGACTGGAGCTCATGTTAAGGAGAGGTGCTCAGACTTGACTCACCTTGGGAGCTCATTGGAATGCAGATTCCTGACGTCCCCGCACTCAAGATTTCCATTCAGTATTGTGAGATGTGGCCCCGGGAATCTGTGTCTTGAACAAGCTGCCCAAGAGTGTCCTCATGTGGGAGGCCTCAGGCCTTGGTACAGGGTGTGTAAAGAGGGCAACTGCATTCTCTTTCCCATTCATCCCAGTGCCTGTATTGGTTTCCTAGGACTCATGTAACAAATTACCACAAACTCAGGGGCTTAAAACAACAAAAATTTATTCTCCCAGAAGGCCCAGTTTCGGTGTTGACCCACCATGCTCCCCCTGAAAGCTCTAGGGGAGAATTTCTCCTGCCTTTTCCCAGCTCCCAGTGCTCCCAGCAGTGCCAGAGATCCTGCACTTATAGGTGCATCGCTGCCTCCGTCTTCTGTGATCTCTGTGTCCCTCTCATCGTGTAAGGACACCTATCGTTTGGATCGAGGGCACACCCCAAATCCAGGATGACTTCAGCTTACAGCCTTAGTTAATCACATCTGCACAGACTCCAGTTTCAAATAGGCTCCCGGTGGGCGTGAACTGGGGGAAATGCTACTCAACACACTTCAGCACCCAGTCCCAGCAGACACCTCTAGCAGCCTAGCGATTTAACAGATCTGCAGCTGAAGAGTCCCTCATCATCGTGTGCAGGGGCTTAGAGATGGTTGGATGGCATCACTGACTCAATGGACATGAGTTTGGGTGAACTCCGGGAGCCGGTGATGGACAGGGAGGCCTGGCGTGCTGTGGTTCATGGGGTCGCAAAGAGTCGGACACGACTGAGCGACTGAACTGAACTGACTGAAGGAAGCAGAACGTTTGGAACGACATTCAGGCACTCTGTGACAGACTCCAGTGTGTGGCTCCTTCCCCTGATGTTTAGCCTCGGGGCATCCTCCACATTCCAGCTCCCCCTTTTCTCAACCTTTGCCACCATTCTCACCCTAAACAAGGGGTCTGGTGATTTTCCTTTGACCAGTTCTTCCCTCTCTTGGATACTCTGGCTCTGATGTGCCCACCCCTATCAGGAGGGCAGGACAGATGAGGACCATTCTCTGGAGCTTCATTCTCAGAATCACCCCCAATCTGGCCCCACATCCATGAGATGGTTGGTTGGATTAGGGGTGCTTCCCAAGGCCCAAGGGAATCAACCCCTAACTAGCAGTGCTAACGAACTACAGGGGTGATTTTCTGCTGGGGTGGGGATATGCAGGAATAACACAAACCCAGGAATGTACTTTTAGGGGAAGGGGTAATGGGGAATCAGGTAGCTGGTGTCATTGTTAAGGGAATGAGAAACACTTGCTAAATTAACATAATGCTGTTTCTTTTCAAAATGGTCCCCAAATAGCTAACCCATGAACGGTGTTCCTTGTTCCTATTGCATTCCCTCCCCCAAAGGCAATGGTCATGACCAGTTTCTTATTCAGTCATCCAGAAATATTCTCCAGCTACTTATATAATCTATCAAATACAAATGGTATTCCCAGTTGGCGCTAGGGGTAAAGACTCTGCCTGCAATGCAGGAGACCCAGGTTTGACCCCTGGGTTGGGAAGATCTCCTGGAGAAGGAAGTAGCAACCCACTCCAATATTCTTGCCTGGAAAATCCCAGGGACAGAGAAGTCTAGCAGGCTACAGTCCATGGGATCGCAAGGAGTCAGACACAACTGAGCACACACACATCAGACACAAATGGTAGCCCACCATACACACTGCTCTGGACCGCGCTCTTTGGAAATCATGTGTCCCACAGAGAAGGAGCCCATTCCTTTTATTGGAAGCAGCTGCAGAGTATTCCATGGGTGGGTGCATCGTGGTATAATTCATCATCCTCTGTTGAGGGCATTTGGATAAAGCTTTAAGATCGCCCCTGTCTCGCTCATGGGTTCTTAGAAATCCCCAGGAGAGGAGAGAAGCCAGTTCTACTGTATCCAGGAGAAGCCCTTCTGGAGACGGTAGAGTACGGAGGCGAGTGAAATGGAAATGGACTCCTTGCCCCTCATTGCTCGTAACTTCCTGGCTGGAGCTGGAGGAGAAGATATCGCTAAAGAGATGTGGGGGAGAAGCAGAGGGAGGAGGCATGCCTGAGATGGTGGGGCCATCTCCCCCGCCTGATGCCTGGAGCCCTCAAATAAAACTCGAATCCTCTTCTACCGGTGTTTTGCAGGAACCGGACCTTCCTGTCGACGATGAGATGATAATGTTGAGGTGCACAGAGACGTTTGACGATGAAGATCTGTGATGCGGGAGGGCTGGAAGCAGGAGGGGATGGAGGAGGCTGATGGTCTCCGGCTTTGAGTTCTGGCAGCCCAAGTTGCCCCTGCCTTGGCGTTTTGGAGTGGGCTGCCCCGAAAGCATTTTGATGGTTGTAGTTTCTGGTTGTTATAAAGTATTTAAGAATAGTGTGGTTGTGTGTCAGTCTTTTGGGGTTGTTTTGAATGAGGTGCTGGCCTTCTGCAGGGCACACACCTGCTCCTGCTGTACTCCTCTTCACGGGGTACCAGATGCACCCGAGGACCAGGCCATGAGTCTTTCAAGAACAGGACGGCCAGGATCTGTCCCATGACACTGGGTACTTGCAGCACACCTGCTTCAGGGCATTGTGTTGATGGGTTCTAGGGATCTCTGGCGTCCACCCCACATCCTACAAGCTCTAAAAGCCCAGGAGCAATGCTGACCTCAATCTTGTGCTCCAGGACACCAAGGCAGAATCACCTATATCTGCTTCTTCTGACAATAAAGACTCCTGAATGGAGTCCATGTCAGGTCCCACAGTGCTCGCAATGCTTTTTGCTGAGGCTGCTGGGCAGAATGCATCAGTGCCCTTGGGCCTGTGTACCGGGGGTGACGGTTATTATTACATGTCAGCTTGGCAAGGCCATGGTACCAGGTACTTGGTCAAACATTTTTATAGATATTTCCCTGAAGGTTTTAGGTTGTGTTTTTGTTTTTTGTTTTTTTTTTTAGAAGAGATTACCCTTTAAATCAGCAGACTTTGAGTAAAGCAGATTACCCTCCATAGTGTGGGTGGGCCTCATTGAATAAGTTGAAGGACTGAACAGACCACGCTTGCAACCCCATGGCCCAGAATTCTCCAGGCCAGAATACTGGAGCCTTTCACCTTGGATCATCCCAATCCAGGGATCGAACCCAGATCTCCCAGATCTATATTGCAGGTAGATTCTTTACCAGCTGAGCCACAAAGGAAGTCCAAGATACTGGAGTGGGTAGTCTATCCCTTCTCCAGCAGAGCTTCCCAACCCAGGAATCGAACCAGGGTCTCCTGCATTGCAGGCAGATTCTTTACCAACTGAGCTCTCAGAGAAGCCCTAACCTCCCTCAGGAAGAGGGAATTCTTCCAGTGACTGCCTTCAGATTCCAGCTGCAATTCATTCCAGCCTGCATGGCCTGCCCTGCAGACTTCAGACTTGTCAGCCTCCACAATCACCTGAGCCCAATCGTGAAGTCAATCTCTCCATCTGCCTTCCCCATATGTGTGTGTGTGTACATATATATATATATCTGTAGACATATATGTATAGGCACAGATATGTATGTATGTCCACACCCCGTATTGGCTCTGTCTCTCTAGAGAATCCTGACTAATCCATTGAGGATGCAGAGACAGCAGGTTCACCTGGCTCTTACAGTTTATAAATCATGACAACAGTGGCTCCACTCCACTGAAGGCCTTTCCAAGGCTTTGGCTGTTTCATGTCCCTGTGAGAACCTGAAGTGCAGGTTAAGTCTTAGGGTCCAAACCTGGTGCCATCTGACCCGCACCCCCAGTGCTCACTGCCTCACCATACCATCCTGTGATGCACAATCTGACTCCAAGGACTAGCACTGGGCATATGCAGGGACTGTAGCTTTGCACACCCTTCAGTGTCTACAGGGGCTTCCCAGGTGGCACTAGTGGTAAAGAACCTGCCTGCCAAAGCAGGGGAGGTAAGAGAGGTGGGTTCCATCCCAGGGGTCGAAGATCCCCTGGGGGAGGAAATGGCAACCCACCCCAGTATTCTTGCCTGGAGAGTCCCATGGACAGAGGAGCCTGGCGGTCTACAGTCCATAGGGTTGCACAGAGTCGGACACGACTGAAATGACTTAGCACAAGCTCAGCGTTTCCCAGTGGCAGGGGCCTGGAGGGGAGGGGTCTGATTGGGAGGAATCTGGATGGGAGGAACCTGGATGGGAGGGGTCAGCAGGCCTCCTACTTCTTTGCAGAGGAAGAGAAATGTTACTGTCACCTTTCAGCTAACAGCCCCATCTCTGTTCCCTACCCCACCCAAAGCCTCTGCCTCCCAACGCATCAAAATACTGCCTAGAGGCTTTCTGCGAGGACACCGGGCTGCCCTTGTTTGCCCTGATTTGCCCTGGTTTACCCTGGAGACTGGAGGGCTGAGCACGGTGTAAGGATGTAGCTTGAGGCTAGACCTCGCTGACTCGCTGACTGGGGTCACAGCACGCTTGCCCTGGCCTTTATCTAACACTTATCTAACTCTGCCACCACGTGTGAGGTGCAGAGACGCTCAGGTCGACAGGGTACCTCCCATAGTGGGTGGGGTGAGGAGCACACTGGGTGGGGGCAGTGCAGAAGGAGCCTTCTCACATCCGGGTGTCTGTGGCGCTCCTGGGCCCCTCTTCTGAGTCCCCGGGGCAGAGCGAGAGCTGGCGCACTCCCACCTCGCCTTCCCTGGGCCAAAAGGGGAGGTACTGGGCGCAGGAGGATGTGCAGAACCTGGTGCCGATCCCCCAGGGGAGGCCGTAGACCTCCAAGGCCTTTGTAGTCTCCTCAGACTCCTCCTGGATTTGATTCCATGCCAGAAGACCTCTCTCCTCCAGACTTCCTAATAGGAGACAGCGAGTGAGGTCAGGACTGGGCCCCAAGGGAGCTGGCGGACCTGGGCAGGAGGAGCCTCTGGAGAGGCCAGTTCGCAATGCCCTGGTCCTGCCGGCAGCTCGTCCTTCTCCTCCTCCCAGCCCACCCCAAGAATCAGCTCAGCTCAACTCCACCCAACTCAACTCAATGGATGTGAGAGTTGGACCATAAAGAAGGCTTGAGCGCCAAAGAACTGACGCTTTAGAGCTATAGTGCTGGAGAAGACTCTTGGGAGTCCCTTGGACAGCAAGGAGATCCAACCAGTCCATCCTAAAGGAAATCAACCCTGAATATTCATTAAAAGGACTGATGCTGAGGCTGAAGATCCAATACTTTGGCCACCTGATGAGAAGAGCTGACTCACTGGAAAAGACCCTGATGCTGGGAAAGATTGAAGGCAGGAGGAGAAGGGGACACAGAGGACAGAGGATGAGATGGTTGGATGCATCACCGACCCGATGGACATGAGTTTGAGTAAGCTCCGGGAGTTGGTGATGGACAGGGAGTCCTGGCGTGCTGCAGTCCATGGAGATACAGAGAGTCATACGTGACTGAGTGACTAAACAACAGCAACAACTCAGCTCATCACCAGGAGTTTCTGAGCTCTAGGGTACGACCTTCTGTGAACCACTGTTCTTTCCTCCTCTTCCGGGGTGGACCTTTCTATGTTTCAGTGTTTCTGGAATGCAGGTGTCTTTTATGTTTGGTGGAGAGAAGAGATGTGGAAAACAGAATATCAGAATAAGCAGGAGTTATTACAGAGGTCCTTTCAAGAAACTGTTGGAGGACCAAGAAGGGAGCACAGAAAGCCCCCAGTGAGGACAACTCTGCACCCTTCACTGGACACATCCTCAGCACTGATGGGTTTGGTGTGCTCACCGCCACACTCGGTGCCCTGTAGTGTAAGGGTCTGTGGTTGTGTCTCCCTTTCCTACGAGCCTGTGAGGCTCCAGAAGGCGGGGCATGTCCTGCTGCTCTCTGTACGCTCAGTACAGAGCACCTGGAGCACAACACACCAGCTATGGCTTTGGTTGGGATATGAATCTATACTGTGTTCTCTCCCTCCCCAGCTAGACTGCAGGCTCTAAGACAGCTGGGGCTGTGCCTTTTGCGCTTTGCTTCTGGTATATTTCCCACCTTAGGGTCCTTTTATGGACTGAACTGTGCTCACCCACCCACCCCCAAAATCAAATGTTGAAGCCCTAACCGCCCTCCTCACATTCCTCAGAATACTACCTAGAGGCTTTCTGTGTGGACACCAGGCTGCCCTGGTTTACCCTGGATACGGGAGGGCTGAGCACGGTGTAAGGATGTAGACCTTGTAGACAGGGACTTTAAATCACCCCACCCAGACCCTGGACCCGCTCAGGGTATGCTGTGGCCAGCCTCTCATGGGAACTGGGGCTAGGGAAGCAACGCGGCTGGCCCTAATGCTGACCGTCTACCCAAACTGCCAGCTTACAGGGCAGAGATGAGCCCTACCAGGGACGGTGTTGTCCAACAGAAATCCCAGAAATCCACCAACAAACATGCCCGTGGTCAGCAGCACCTGGATGACTTGGTCCAGCTGAAGAATCCCTACAGTGGAGACAAAAGTGACAGGGATTACAAAATGGGCAGAGGATCTTAACAGAGACTTTGCCAAAGATGTCCAGATGACCAATGAGTACATGAAAGGTGTTCAGCATCACTGACAGCAGGGAAATGCAAATCAAAACCACAGTGAGATATTCATCTCACACCTGTGAGGATGGCTTTTCCCAAAAAGAACTGAGAAGTGTTGGCAAGGGTGTGGAAAAATAGAAACCCTTATGCATCATTGATGGGCCTGTAAATTAGTGCAGCCATATGGAAAACAGCATGGAGTTCCTTAAGAAATTAAAAACAGAACTACCATTCAGTTCAGTTCAGTCACTCAGTCGTGTCCGACTCTTTGCAACCCCATGAACTGCAGCACGCCAGGCCTCCCTGTCCATCATTATGACCCAACAATTCCACTTCTGGGTATTTATTCAAAGAAAATGAAAACACCAACTCAACAAGACACATGCACAGCCACATTCACAGTAGCATTATTTACAACAGCCAAGATATCGAAACAACCTAAGTGTTCATCAGTGGATGAGCAACTAAAGAAAATGTGTATGTTTACAATGGATATTATCCAGCCATAAGGAAAAGAATGCAATGTCGCTATTTACACAACATGGATAGACCTTGAGGGCACTGTGCTGTGAAATAAATCAGAGAGAGAAAAACAAATAGGTATGATCTCACTTATTATATGTAGACTCTTAAAAAAATGATAAAAACTCAGAAAAAGAGATCAGATTTGCAGTTACCAGAAGCGTGATGTGGGAGAAGAAGGAGGTGCTGGAGGAAGGTGATCAAAAGGTACACACTTCCGGTTATGAGATAAGGATGAGCAGTGTAATGTACAACATGAAAACTATGGTTAATGCTGCTGTATGTTAACCATACAGTTCTTAACAGAATAAACCCTAAGAGTTCTCACTACAAGGAGAAATGTTTTTCTTTTTTCCCCCACTTTTTTTATTGTATCCATGTGAGATGATGGGTGTTAACTAGACTTATTTTGGTAATCATTTCACAATGGATGTACATCAAAACTTTATGCTGTATACCTGGAATCATACAGTGATGTATGCCAGTTGTATCTCAACAAAACTGGAAATAAGTAATGGCGATGTAATGTACAACATGGTGACTATAGTTAATTTAAAAGAAGTGACAGGAATTCCTGGGAACCAAGGGCCCCACCGGCTCTGCTCCTGGAATGGTCACAGTCTAGAAGATGGAGAATCACCTGTGTGGAGCCTCTCTGGGTTCTTGTTCACCCAGTTGGGAATGGCAAGCCCACAGAAGATGGAGAAGCCGAAGATGAAGAGGTTTCTGGATGAGTTCAAGTCCACGTACTGCAAGAGAGAGGCCCGGAGCCATCAGCACCTATACTGAACACCAAGCACCCCTCTAAAGTGCCCCCTGTTCGCCCATCACTGGAGGTTGGAGGGGGAAGTTGGATTCAGAGGGTGCAGGCTCTCAGTCAAGTCCCAACTCCCCCTTGACCCTGAGAGTTGAGTGGTTTGGATAATTCGATACAAACGGATCCAATTTTGTTTTTCAGAAGTTTGGATGTTCCTGGTTACTTCTTCCCTCCATTTGGGGCCGGTGCATTTGCTGGGACAGGAGGATGCCCTTCTCCTCCCTTGTCCCCGGGCTGTTCCATTCATCTCCATCCCCATGGGCTCCTCTCAGGAGATGTAATGCTGCTGCTTTTCCAAGGGTGCCTTGCCTCACCTGGAGATTGGAAATCCCCACAGCAGTGATGACCCCGAACATCACCAGGAACATGCCTCCGATCACAGGTGTCGGGATGGTGGCAAATGCAGCCCCGATCTTCCCAAATACGCCCATCAGGAGCAGCACGCAGCCCGCAGCGACAATCACCATCCTGCTTCCTACCTGCAGCACGCGGGGAGAAGGGATACAGATGGTGGCTGAGCTCCAACCAGGCCACATGCCCTGGAGACCTCTGCACTCTTCCTGGGGGATCACACACAACAGCTCCAGGGGACCTGCAGGAGGAGCCCCCTCTACTTCTCATGGGGCTAGGGAAAGGATGAGGGTGTGATCTTGGGTCCCAGCCTCTGCCCTCACCTCTCCTCTCTGCTGCTCTCATACCTATCTTCAAGTCCTGACTCCAGTGCTCCTTCTCTGGGCAGCTTTTTGTGAAGAAGTGGCAAGAAGTCTCTTTTGGGAAGGAGTGGCCCAATGCTTAAGAATGGAGTTTGAGAGCCAGTTCCAACTCTGCCTCTAACTAGCTGTGCGGCTTTACGCATGTTATCTAACCTCTCCAGATATCAGCCTTCAAATTTACAAGGTGGAATTAATAATACTTACTTCACAAGCTTATTATAGGAGGCCAGCATTGGTACCCTGGCAGGACCAAAGCCAGATAAGGGCACTACAAGCAAAGAACCTACAGGTGAACCTTGAACAATGATTTGGAACTGCATAGGTTCCTTTACCAGAGAAGGCAATGGCAACCCACTCCAGTACTCTTGCCTGGAAAATCCCATAGACAGAGTAGCCTGGTGGGCTGCAGTCCATGGGGTCACTGAGGGTCGGACACGACTGAGCGACTTCACTTTCACTTTCCACTTTCATGCATTGGAGAAGGAAATGGCAACCCACTCCAGTGTTCTTGCCTGGAGAATCCCAGGGATGGGGGAGCCTGGTGGGCTGCCGTCTATGGGGTCGCACAGAGTGGGACATGACTGAAGCGACGTAGCAGTAGCAGCAGGTTCCTTTACATGCAGATATTTTTCAACAGTAAACAATGCAGCACTAAACAATCCATGGTAGGCTGAATCTGTGAATGTGGAACCACGGATATGATGGAACCACGGATATGGAGGGACCACATGTATAAAGATCCAACTATAAGTTATGCAAGGGTTTTTGGCTGTGAGGAGGGTTGGTGCACCTAATTCCACCCCATTTCCCATATTGTTCTAGGGTCAACTGTACAGACCAATATCCTTGATGAATGTAGATACAAAAACTATCAACAAAATATTAGCAGACCAAATTTAACAGCACATTAAAAGGATTATACAGTATGATCAAGTGGGATTTATCTCTGGGATGCTAGGATGTCTCGACATATGCAAATCAGTAAATGTGATACACCACATTAATAGAATGAAAGATAAAAATATATGATCATCTCAACAGATGCAGAAAAAGCACTGGACAGAATGGAACATCCTTTCTTGATTAAAAAAAGACTTTCAACAAGTCAAATATAGAAAGAATGTAGCTAAAGGCAAATATAAAAAGCCCACAACTCACATCATGCTCAAGGCTGAAAGGTGGGAAACTTTTCTTCTACGATCAGATCAGAACCAAGACTAGGGTGACAACCTCACCACTGCTATTCCACACATTACTGGAAGTCCACAGCCATAGGAACCAGGTAACATAAAGAAATAAAAGGCATCCAAATAAAAAAGGTAGGAATAAAATTATCTTTATTTGCAGATGATATGATCTCATATGTAGAAAATTCTAAGACTCCACTAAGAAATTGTTAGAACTAATCAGTGAATTCAGTAAAGTAACAGGATAGAAAATCAATGTACAGAAATGTCACATTTTCCCACACTAATAATAAAACATCTGAAAAAGAAATAAAACATACCCGTTCATAATAGCATCAAAAACAATAAAATATTTAAAGATGAATTTAAACAAGGAGGTGGAAACTATAAGACTTTGATGAAAGAAACTGAAGAAGACACAAACGAATGCAAAGATATATTGTCATGACTTGAAGAATTAGTATTGCTAACTGTCCATATTACTGAAGCCATCTATGGATTCAATGCAATCCCTATCAAATTTTCAACAGCATTTTCACAGGAATAGAAAAAAAAATCCTAAATGCTTACATATAGTAGTATAGTGTCAGCTGTTCAGTTGTGTCCACTCTTTGCAACCCCATGGACTGTAGCCCACCAGGACCCTCTGTCCATGGAATTCTCCAGGCAAGACTACTGGAGTGGGTAGCCATTCCCTTCTCCAGGGGATCTTCCCAACCCAGGGATCAAGCCAGATCTCCTGCATTGCAGGGGGATTCTTTATCATCTGAACCACCAAGGAAGCCCCTAAAATGCTTATGTAAGCACTGCTGCTGCTGCTGCTAAGTTGCTTCAGTCGTGTCCAACTCTGTGCGAACCCCTAGACAGAAGCCCACCAGGCTCCCCCGTCCCTGGGATTCTCCAGGCAAGAACACTGGAGTGGGTTGCCATTTCCTTCTCCAATGCATGAAAGTGAAAAGTGAAAAGTGAAAGTGAAGTCGCTCAGTCGTGTCCGACTCTTAGCGACCCCATGGACTGCAGCCCACCATGCTCCTCCATCCATGGGATTTTCCAGGCAAGAGTACTGGAGTGGGGTGCCATTGCCTTCTCCGTATGTAAGCACAAGAGATGCCAAATAGATAAAGCAATCCTGAAAAAGAAAAATAAAGCTGGACGCATCTCAATTCCTGATTTCAAACTATACTACAAAACTATAGTAATCAAAACAGTATGGTGCTCGCATAAAAACAGACACATATACCAAGGGGACAGAATTGAGAGCCCAGAAATAAGTCCATGCATATACGGGCAATGTTTGACAGGGCTTCCCAGGGTGCAAGCTTCATCCCTGGTCATGGAAGGAACATCCCACATGCCATGTGGCCCAGCCAAAATGTAAAAAAAAAACAAAACAAAGAAATGAACAAAAACATTAAAATGATACTCCAGGGTAGGTTGTTTTGTAGGAATAAAAAGCTCTGGAGATCTGTTGCACAGCATTGTGGATACACTTACTAGTACTGAACTGTACACTTCAAAAATATTAAGATGGTAGATTTTATGTTATGTGTCTTCTACCACAATGTTAAAAATTTTAAGATACTCCAATGTCAACAACTTGAAGTCTGTTAATGCTGTGATAGAGTAGCAGATTTCACCTTTGCTTATTTCTCTTCCCAGCTTAAGAGCACATTGACCACTGACTGCCACCTGGTGGCTGGTGCAGGTTGACACGCCCAGCGAGGACCAGCAGTGGCACAACCAGGGCACCAGTCCCGTCCTCTGGCCACACGGAGTGTGAAGGGCATGCCCCCGCTATTCAGGGCCTAACAAAACATGGTCCACTGGAGAAGGGCATGGCAAACCACTTCACTATTCTTGCCTTGAGAAGACCATGAGCACAGTTTATTTAACTGAGTTCATAAGAAAACATGTGATAAGAATTTACCACATCGGCAGGCCTCCCTCGCCTGCGCGCTGCAGCTCTTAAAGTCATCCTATATTAATAAAGCTACTTCTTGCCTATCAAAAAAAAAAAGAATTTACCACATCAAAGGAAACTTCCGTTTTGTTTACAAGCCTAACAATGAACTGTGGGAACTAAGCATGAATCTAAGCACAATGAATCAACTTTTCAGGTTCAACCAACGCCCTTTGGATACACTGATGATGAATGGCAGGTCATCCCAAATCCTACCACCACAGAATTTACCATGCAGCCCTGGGTCTCTTTTGGTCTCAGGACTGACATCTGGGCTGGAAGCTACAACACCCTAGAGAAGTGATGGGAAGTCTCTGACCAACCTAATTCCTCCCCCTACTCCACCACTAGTCCCCCACTTCCCACCCCACCAACTAGGAGAGAACCAAAAACTAGTGAAGGCAAAGGAGAAAAGGAAAGATATACCCATCTGAATGCAGAGTTCCAAAGAATAGCAAGGAGAGATAAGAAAGCCTTCCTAAGTGAACAAGGCAAACCAATACAGGAAAACAAAAGAATGGGAAAGACTAGAGATCTCTTCAAGAAAATTAGAGATACTAAGGGAACATTTCGTGCAAAGGTGGGCACAATAAACGACAGTATGGATCTAATAGACACAGAAGATATTAAGAAGAGGTGGCGAGAATACACAGATCTATACAAAAAAGGACTTAATGGCCCAGATAACCACAATGCTGTGATCATTCATCTACAGCCATCCATCTTGGAGTGTGAAGTCAAGTGGGCCTTAGGAAGCATCACTATGAACAAAGCTAGTGGAGGTGAAGGAATTCCAGCTGAGCTATTTCAAATCCTAAAAGATGAAGCTGTGAAAGTGCTGCACTCAATATGCCAATATTTGGAAAACTCAGCAGTGGCCACAGGACTGAAAAAGGTCAGTTTTCATTCCAATCCCAAAGAAAGACAATGCCAAAGAATGTTCAAACTACTGCACAATTGCACTCATTTCACATGCTGGCAAAGTAATGCTCAAAATTCTCTATGCCAGGTTTCAATAACAGTACGTGAACCATGAACTTCCAGATACACAAGCTGGATTTAGAAAAGAGGAACCAGAAATCAAATTGCCAACATCCACTGGATCACAGAAAAAGCAAGAAAAACCCAGAAAAACATTTACTTCTGCTTCACTGACTATGCTAAAGCCTTTGACTCTGTGGATCACAACAAACTGGAAAATTCTTAAAGAGACAGAAATATCAGACCACCTTACCTTCCTCCTGAGAAACCGGTATGCAGGTCAAGAAGCAGCAGTTAGAACTGGACATGGAAAAATGGACTAGTTCCAAATCGGGAAAGGAGTACATTAAGACTGTATATTGTCACCCTGCTTACTTAACATATATGCAGAGCACATGATGCGAAATGCCCGACTGGATGAAGCAAAAGCTGGAATCAAGATTGTCGGGAGAAATATCAATAACCTCAGATATGCAGATGACACCACCTTATTGCAGAGAGCAAAGAGGAATTAAAGGTTCAGACACAACTGAACAACTGGACTGAACTGAACTGTAGTCCATGGGGTTGCAATGGGTAGGATACAACTGAGCAACTGAACAACTGGATTTGCACCCTGCTCATGTACCTTTCTGCCCTGCTCCTTCCTTCTACTCTCAGTTCAGTTCAGTTCAGTCGCTCAGTCGTGTCCAACTCTTTATGACCCCATGAATCGCAGCACGCCAGCCCTCCCTGTCCATCACCACCTCCCGGAGATCACTCAGACTCACGTCCATCGAGTCAGTGATGCCATCCAGCCATCTCATCCTGTGTCGTCTCTTTCTCCTCCTGCCCCCAATCCCTGCCAGCATCAGAGTCTTTTCCAATGAGTCAACTCTTCACATGAGGTAACCAAAGTACTGGAGTTTCAGCTTTAGCATCATTCCTTCTACTCTAAACAGCCTTAATTTAGAAATGATGCATCAAAAATTTTTTTGTTCCATTTATTGAGTATAATTTTCTGTTCTGTGTGATATTTGCTTCCTTTAGCAGGAAGAATAGTTGCTGCTTTTTACTCATGTAGCCCATTCCTGTTATATTTCTGTGTGGGTCAGTGGTCCTCACATGGAAAAACATTCCTTTCACTTGCACTAAGGGTTTGGAAACTTTGGGAAAATACCCAGGCGTCCATGGTGTCAATTGCTCCAGGGCTGGGTGCTGGCTGTGCTGTTGCTCACGCGTTTTAGCTCCCACTGTGGGCCCGAGGCCATGCAGATACAGAGGTGGATAGGTCTGAGGGCGCGATCAGAAAATGCAGAGAGGGGAAATGAGTAGCAGGCTCTGGATTCTCCAAAGCTGACTTCACTTGTTCTGGGAAACACCACACCTCTGCACTGAAGCAGACAGGAAAGCAACATCGTAATAGTATTCTTTTCTAAGCCTTCTTAGAAAGCACCATCTTGAAGAATTCGTGCTGAACTTATGGGGCTTTCCTGTGGAAAATGGGAGCCCAGAAGAGATTTTAAGTAGGAACTAATTTAATTGGGTTCTAGAAAGATCCTTGGGCAGCCAGGTGGCAGCTAGATGAGAGATGGGCAAGATCCTGGGAAGAGATAGTTAGGGATGCTGCCATGTTCAGGTGAGAGATGATTGATCAAGCTGTGGTCCTGCTTGGAGAAAAGAGGACAGGAGGGCCACAGGCACACAGAGAAGACAGAATCCACTGTGAGGGGTGCAGGTCAGAGACAATAAGGATGCCCTGGGTGAATCTACAGGACAAGGTTTACAATGAGGAGAGGTAAGACGGGGGCATGGGCTGAACATCACAGAGGCCATGCTGAGTGAGAGGCACCCTTGGGACACACAGGCACAGGTGACCGCAGCCAAGAAGGTCAGAACAGTAGCAGAATAATGGCTCCTCAGAGATGTCCACATCCTGATCCCAAACTCACATGGCAAAGGGGACTTAAGGATTTTGAGATGGAGAGAGTATCCTGAATTACCCAGGTGGCCCAATCTAATTACACACACCCACATAAGCAGCTAGTCTTTCCCAGGTGTAGTCAAAGGGAGACATGACAAGGGAAGAAAGGTCAGAGAGATGCAATGTTGCTGGCTTTAAGATGGGGGAAAGAGGCCATAGCCAAGGATGTGGGGAGCCTCTAGATGATGGAAAAAGCAAGGCGATGGATTCTCCCCTGGAGCCTCCAGGCAGGAACGCAGCCCCACTAATAACTTTACTGTAGTCCTGTGAGACCTGTGTTGGAGTTCTGACCTCCAGGTTGGTAAGATACTAAATTTGGGTTGTTGAAAGCCATTAAGTTTCTGGCAATGTGTTGCAGCAACAATAAGAGACTAAGACATGGATGACAGATCCAGGTACTTAGCCTGCACACCCACCACCCACCCCTGCCACACACACATACCCGTGGACCACTGTCTTCAGCCTTACCCTGGTGATGCCCAGTGCGCCCACATTCTGGCTGTAGGAGGTGGTGCCGTTCCCTGTCCCCCAGGCCCCTGCCAGCAGGCAGCCCAGGCCCTCGATGCCGATGCCTCGGTTGATGGCGTGCTTCGGAGGGGGTGGTACCCCCACCAGGCGGGCACAGGCATGATAATCGCCTATTGACTCCACCACTGAGGAGATCACCCCTGCGATGATCCCAAAGACCCCAGCCAGGCTGACGGTAGGGAAGCCCCACTGTCCTGAAAATGCAATGCAGAGGGAATATTAACCCAGAAGACAACAGGTTACTGGACCCCAAATAATTTCTTTCCGAGAGGATTCTCCGGAAGGCTTTAAAAGCTGGGCAACACGTCTTCCAGCCCCACAACTGTCCTGAGACTTTGTCTTGAACCCCTGCCTCACCCGTGCCTCCCTGGGGGTGGGTCCCATGCCCTGACCTTGAAGTCACAGTGCGCACAAAGAACCAGCAACCCGGCCTTTTCCCAGGAAGGCCCTGAAGCATTCTGAAGTCCAGATACTTACTCAGGGAGGCCGTAGCTCCCTAGCCCCCGACGCCACCCCTGCCCATCACCACTGAAACGTGCTTATTCACACAACCTGAGCCAAGAACTGCAGGGAAAGGAGACCAGAAGAGGCCTAAGGGATGGCCTTGACCTCCAACCCAGAAATGTTCTCATTCAGTCCCGAGCCTCCCTTGTGTGGGACCCACCGAGTCCAGGAGGAGCCCCAGATGCTGGCTAGAGGTCGGGGTTCCTCTGTGCTTTTCCCCATCACAGGCTGTTGTCAGATCCCTTGGAGAAGATTCTCCCCCCACCTCCTGGCTCTATTCACCACCCGCTCTGGTGCCCTGAGCCCCATGGACAGACCTAGGAAGTGTGTGTCCCAGGCAACAAGGGCCCAGTCTGCTCATTACCTGGGTAAGGGAAGCGAAACCACGGAGCCTGGCTCAGGACGCTGCCTTTGGTGTCAGTGCGGGCCAGGTACCCATAGGCTGTGGGTGCTGAAGGGAGGGCGTCAGTGACTGTGAGCACAAAGCAGAGCAGCCACGAGATGCAGAGCCCCAGCAGTACCTGCGGAAGGGAGGTGCCCTTCACACCTGGTCCCACTCCCTGCCCCTGTCCACACCTCCCAGCAAGGTTGGGCAAAAGAGAGAATTCAGGAAAGCTCTTCAAAATGAGGAAGTGTTGGATTAGGAACCCTCCCAGTGACAACAGAAATCTGTGTGTCAGGGGATAAGTAACACAGTAAAGGAACACAGACAGTAAACCAAAGGGAGACCTTATGCCAGGTAAAGGCCGAAATGTCCAGGAAAGTAGACAAGGCCTGGGTCAGAAGGACTGCAAGCTGACTCCCTTTCTACTGTTTTCTGGTCACATAACTTGCTTCAAACTCCTTGAGCCTGAGTTTGCTCATCTGTACAATGGAATTTCAGCCATTGCTCTGCAGAGCCTGAAGCAGGATTTCTTAAAGTGGGGTCCTCAGATGTATTGGTTTATAATCTCTGGTGGTAGAACTCCAGACATCTGTATTTTTAGCAATGTTCCCAAGTGAATCTTATGCACACTGAACTTCTGAACCACTGGCCTACAGGGTTGTGGAAGGATCAACGAGATCATTACATGGAAGTATCTTTTTTATAATGCAGAATGTAGGTCATAGGTGAATCAGACCTGAAAACACCTTTATGGGGTTGCCAACTGCACCTGCTTGACAGATTGGAACAAATTCAACAGACAAGGCTCTGAAAAAGGAGGCACCGTCTGAATCATCCAGGAACCAATGAGAAAGAACCTAAGCATCTTGGCCCTTCGTTTTGCACCCATAGTGGTGATTCTGGCTACCTCCCCCAGGGCCATGCTCTGAGGACATCCCGGGAAACATGAGGAAGCTGTCCCACACTGCTGACCACTGTGGCAACCTGGGGCAAGCTCTCTGCTCCCGCAGGAGAGAAGCATTGAGGGAGGAGCTGTAGGGCATTAAGCCAATGCTCCCACCACCCATGGGCAGGGTGGGGAGGAGCAGTTAGGGGAGGCCGAGGAGGAGAGGCCACTGCAGGTAGAGAGCATTTGACTTGAGGCCCAACTGGGTGAGCAAGAGGCTGCCCCTCACTCTCCAAGTGAGTCAGCTAAGAATGGCAGTGGGTGGGGAGTGCTTCTTACAGGGAAGATCTGAAACAGGTAGAACTTAGAGGTGTGAGACTTCTTCTCTCGTCCATAAATGGGCACGGGCACTGCGATGTTCTTCAGGTACTGAGAAAACAGCACGATGAGGAAGATGGTCCTGAAACAGAAACAAACCACACCCAACCTGGTGAGCTGGGGCTCATCCAGAGCGAGGATCCAGGAAGCTGGGCCACCATGTGCCTCTGGGTCTGGGGAGTAGGGGCTGCGCTAGGAAGGTCCTCATCTAGGCCCTGCTCTGCATCCTGCCAGCTGGGAATAGGTGGGTGGGCCCCTTTCAGAGGCTGCCGATAGCTGACGAGGAAGAGTGGGCAGAGGACTACTATTCCTTGGGACCTGAGAAATGAGCATGACAGCTGCATAGATCCAAACTGGAGCCACTGAGGCCAGGGTCAAAGCCCATGTGAATGAACACATCCATCTGTTGTTGCCAAATTTCTCCAAAGCTCTGTTTAAATGTTGAGGGCCTCTTCCCCACCTCACTCCTAAGCCTTCCTGACACTCTTCCCCTGCCCTCTCCATCCCCCACAAGCTGGCTGTCACCACCCCATTCCCTGAATAAGCTTGACACTCTGGGACCCTCATCAGTGTCTCCTGGTATCACAGGTACTTGGACTCAAGTCTTAACCCTCCGCTAAACTACCAAATGCTTGAGAGCTGGGCTATGTCTCTGTACCCTTCCCAGGAGCTGGAGGTGTACAAATATTTGCTCAGTGAAAACCTAGGAGGCAAGGGACAGGTAGCATCAGCTGTCTGTGAACCCTGCACTAAGTATGTTTAGACACTGCCTGTGATGAACTCATTGTCTATGAAGACTAATAACAAATAAATAGTAATAATATATTCTAAATAGCCATTTCACTGCTTTTTAAGGTATTATAATGTACATGAACTAGAGAGCCTCTTGATGAGAGTGAAAGAGGAGAGTGAAAAAGTCAGCTTAAAACGCAATATAAAAAAAATTAAGATCATGTCATCTGGTCCCATCACTTCATGGTAAATAGAAGGGGGAAATGTGGAAGCAGTGACAGATTTCCTCTTCTTGGGCTCTAAAATCACTTCAGATGGTGACTGCAGCCATGAAATTAGACGACAATTGCTTCTTGGCAGGAGAGCTATGACAAAGCTAGACAGTGTGTTAAAACACAAAGACATCATTTTGCTGACAAAGGTCCATCTAGTCAAAGCTATGGTCTTTCCAGTAGTCATGTATGGGTGTGAGAGCTGGCCAATAAAGAAGGCAGAGTGCTGAAGCATTGATGCTTTCGAACTGTGGTGTTGAAGAAGACTCTTGAGAGTCCCTTGGAAAGCAAGATCAAACCAGTCAATCTTAAAGGAAATCTACCCTGAATACTTTGGAAGGACTGATGCTGAAGCTGAAGCTCCAGTACTTTGGCCACCTGATGCGAACAGCTGACTCATTGGAAAAGACCCTGACACGGGAAAGACTGAAGGCAGAAGGAGAAGAGGGTAACAGAGGATGACATGGTTGGATGGCATCATCTATTCAATGGACATGACCTTGGGCAAACTCCAGGAGATGGTGAGATATACAGGGAAGCCTGGCATGTTGCAGTCCATGGGATCACGAAGAGTCTGACACAACTTGGCCACTGAACAACAACAGTTGTTCATGAAAGTACTTGTAAACCACCTGAGCTTGCCAATATCCAGGACTCACTCTTTTAACTGGGTAATCTTCCTCTAGAAGGAACTCAAATGGCCCTCCCACCCAGGAGGGTACTTACGTGGCAGCAATCCCCCAGTGGATCCCAGCGTCGTCACCCGCGGGATCAAAGAGAGGCAGGGCCATCAGGGAGATTGTGGGAGCAATGGTCAAGGGGCCGATGAAGCGCATGAGGAAGCCAATGAGGCCTGAGAAGCCCACCAGCATCTGGACACAGGAGGCAACCAAGACGGCTCCCTGCAGCTGAAGAGAAAGAGTGGGGCTCATCAAGTGAGAGCCCGAGGCAGGGTGGGGCCTTCGGCGGGCGGTGCGGAGCCTGCAGTGGGGCGGGTCCTCAGCCCAGCCCAGGCCACCGGGAATGCTGGTACCTTCAGAGGCAGAGCAGAGGACAGAGCTGGACCCTAAGGGAACCAATGGAAGGTGAGCTCTGACCTCATTCCTCTCTCCAGTCCTCTATCGCCAACTGTCTGTTGGACATTTTCACCTTATGTGAAGTTTTTCAGGAAGTAGACTGCAAGGTTATCATGGTGATAATGCTGATGACTTGTAATACTGGTGTTACCCAGTAGTGTATTGACCGTCTTGCTGCTTTACTTTTCTCTGTTTTCCTACTTTCTGACTCAGAGGCTGCCAAAGGGGACAGAGAGTGAATTGTTGAGGTTCTGTGGGCTGTCCAGGCTCAGTCGAAACTTTTCCAGACAAGATGGAAACAAATGAGCTTGCCCGTGTTCTAATTAAACTCCATGGGCAGGCCCTGAAATTTGTATTTTGTACAATTTGGACTTGTCATGAAATATTCTTTTGATTTTTTTCAATCATTTAAAATATAAAACCATTTTTAGCTTGCGGACTTTTCAAAAAACAAACAGAAGACAGGCAACGGTCCAGATTTGGCTCACAGACTGTAGTTTGCCAACCCCTGAGCTATGGGACTCATTGAGTTTATTTCTCTTTTTTTACTTTACTTATTTGGTGTTATACTTTTTTTTTTATCCCTTGCTTTGAAGTCTGATTTCCCAGAAAAGAAAGAAGTCTGATTCCTGCTTTCTTTTGATTAGTGTTAATATAGTATATTCCTCTCCATATATTTACTTTTAATCTACATGTATCTTTATATTTAAAGTAGGTTTCTAGAGAAAGATAAATATAATATTATATCACTTATATATAGATCTTTTTAAAAAGGGTATAAATGAACTTATTTACAAAACAGAAATAGAGTCACAGATGTAGCAGACAAACTTATGGTTATCAGGGGATAAGAGATTCCCTGATAGGGGTGGGGGAAATTAGAAGACTGAGGATGACATATACACACTACTATATATAAAACAGATAACTAATAAAGACCTGCTGTATAGCATGGGGAACACGACTCAGTACTCTGTAATGGTCTGTACATAAGGAGTGGATGTATGTATAACTGATTCACTTTGCTGTGCATCTGAAACTAACACAACACTGTAAATCAACTGTACTCCAATAAAATTGTTTAATAATCAAAGTAGGTTTCATCTGGACAACATATGTGGGGTCTTCTTTTTTTATCCACTCTGACAATCTCTGGTCTTTTAATCAGTGCCTTTAGAGCAATGATGTTCACAGTAATTATTGATCTAGTTGGATTAATATCCACCATATCCATTACTATTTTCTACTTGTTGCCCTTGGTCTTCATTTCTTTCTTGTCTTCTACTCTTTTTCTGCCTTTGGTGGTTTTAACTGATATTTGTATATGACTCCATTTTCTTTCCTTTCTTAGCATAACTATTATCCATTGTTTTCCCTTTAGTGGTTGCCCTAGAGTTTGCAATAAACATTTACAGTGAACTCAAGTCCACTTTCAAATAACACTATACCACTTCCTGAGTCGCATGAATAACTTATAGTAACAAAACAATCCTAATTTCTCCCACCTAGCCATTTTATCATTGCTGTCATTTATTTCACTTATAAATAAGCATACACAAGTATATAAAATTTTTTAAACTACCATAATACCAGAAGGTGAAGTTTAAATTGGTCTAATGTGTTGAAACCTGAGCTCACCATCTCTTCCCTACCACCATTTTCTTACAACATAATGACCATTTACCTGTCCTCTCTATTACTTCTTATCTCCCAGAAAGAAATGACATGACTATTGGTCCTGTATTTGCCTCACTTTCATTTGTGGCTACTATTGTGATGTAGAGTTGGACTGCTAACCATTGGTGGTTTCAAGACTTGAGATGTGTGTCAACAAATATAACCCAGTGAAACATGGAAAAATCTACCTTGAATTCCAATAGGCTGCTGCTGCTGCTGCTGCTGCTGCTAAGTCGCTTCAGTCGTGTCCGACTCTGTGCGACCCCATAGATGGCAGCCCACCAGGCTCCCCCGTCCCTAAGATTCTCCAGGCAAGAATACTGGAGTGGGTTGCTATTTCCTTCTCCAATGCATGAAAGTGAAAAGTGAAAGTGAAGTTGCTCAGTCGTGTCCGACTCTTGGCGACCCCATGGACTACAGCCTACCAGGCTCCTCTGTCCATGGGATTTTCCAGGCAAGAGTACCGGAGTGGGGTGCCATTGCCTTCTCCATCCAATAGGCTAGCTCAGTGAATTAAACCAATCCATTGATCAGTGAAAGGAAGTTGAAACTTGCAAAAACTTTCCCATGTTTACAGCACTGGTGAAAAGCCCTGGACCAGCAGATGGAGCTAAAATACCACAGCTACGACTCTGGGTTTGTGCTCACTCTCAGACACTTGGAAGTGATGTGGGAAAGAAAGAGTAGAGGCTACTGTTCTGGATCTGGACAAGAAGAACCTCTACCCTGGGCCCTGTGCTTTAGAGCAGGGGTTGGCAAACTTTTTCTGTAACTGGTCAGATAGTAAACATTTCAGGTTTTGTGGGCCACATGTAGTTTCTGTCACATATTCTTTTTTTAATTTTAAACAACTTAAAAAATGTAAAAACCAGGACTTCCCTGGTGGTCCAGTGGTTACAACTCCACCCTTCCATGTCAGGGGACAAAGGTTCAGTAGAACACACTCAGCAGCATGGTGTGGCCAATAATAAATAAATAAAATGTAAAAACTATTCTTAATTGGTAAGGAGTAAAAAACAGATTGGGTAACTTCCCTGGTAACTCAGCTGGTAAAGAAACCACTTGCAGGGGAGGAGGAGCTAAGATGGCGGAGGAGTAGGACAGGGAGAACACTTTCTCCCCCACAAATTCATCAAAAGAACATTTAAACGCAGAGTAAATTCCACAAAACAACTTCTGAATGCCAGCAGAGGACATCAGGCACCCAGAAAAGCAACCCAAGTCTTCGAAAGGAGGTAGGGAAAAATATAAAAGACAAAAAAAGGGACAAAAGAGGGAGGGATGGAGTTCCGTCCCGGGAAGGGAATCTTAAAAAGAGAGAAATTTCCAAACACCAGAAACCTTCTCACTGCCAAATCTGTGCCCAGCCTTGGAAGCACAGAGGGCAACATAACAGGGAGGAAAAATAAACAATTAAAACCCGCACATTGCGAGCCCTACGGTAACTCTCCCAGCGGAGAAGCAGCGCAGACGCCTGCACACGCCATTAGCAAGCGGGGGCTGGGCAGGGAGGCGTGGCGCGGGCTGCATTACAAGAATCTGGCCTGAATACCCCGAGCACTATCTGAGCGAAATAATTTGGGCTAGCAAACCAGACTGTGGGATATCTACCACGCAAAAAGCCAGCCCTAACCTATGACACCGCCAGGCCCGCGCACAGAACAAAGGACTGAACAGAGATAGCTGGCGGCAGACCATCCCCCTCCGGTGATAGGCAGCCAGAGCCGGAAGGGGTCAATCGCAGCCCCAGAGAGACATTATCTATAAAACTGTAAGCAGGCTTCTTTGCTAACTAAAACTTCTTGGGGGGTCTGGACGGTCAACATCTGCCTGAGAAGGTGTACCAGTGCACAACTAGGTAACCGAGCGGTGGGGAGGCGATAAGTCGCAGCAATCGCGCGCGCAAAACACCTCATCACCTGAGCTGCTCAGATCTGGGAAGGGCACAAAAAGCAGGCCCAACCGAGAGTCTGCACCTCTGAGGACTACGCGAGTGCTTGAACCTGAGTGGCTTGGACCTGGGAAGTACAGGCAGCCCAGGGCCGGCCACGGATGATTCCCAGTGGAGCAACTTAGAGCCTGAGCAGCCTGGGCAGAGAGGCTACACGCACCGTGAACGAGGTCAGACCCAGTGTGGCTGAGGCACTTTGAGCACACGCCAATGTTATTTCTTTGCAGCATCCCTCCCTACCTCCCCTCAGTGGGACTGCACAAGTGAGCCTATAAAAAAAAAAAAAAAATCAAGTCCTCTATTATTCCTTTAATTTCCACTTTTATAACCGATTACTTTGCAAAAAACAAAAAGACCCTATTTTTTTACAGCAAACTTCATATATATATATATTTTTTAATAATTTTTTGACCTTTTTTTCCCTTTTTCCTTCTTTTCTTTAACATTGTATTTTTGAAATTCCAAACTCTACTCTAGATTTTTAATTTTAGCTTTTTAGTATTTGTTATCAATTTTGTACCTATAGTTTTTTTTTGTTTTTGTTTTTATGTAATTTCTGTGACCCTTTTTTCTTTTTCTTTTTCTCTGTTTCTTTCTCTTCTTCCTTTAAATAACATTGTATATCTGAAATTCCAAACTCTACTCTAGATTTTTAATTTATGCTTTTTGGTATTTGTTATCAATTTTGTACCTGTATTTTTTTTTTTTTTATAATTTATGCGACCTTGTTTGTTCTTGTTTTTTTTTTTTTTTTTCTCTCTCTTTCTTTTTCTTCTTCTTTTTTTAACATTGTATTTTTGAAATTCCAAACTCTACTCTAGAGTTTTAACTTTTGCTTTTTGGTATTAGTTATCAATTTTGTACCTATATTTTCTTTATAATTTTTGCGACCTTGTTTGTTTTTGTTTGTTCATTTTTTCTCTCTTTCTTTTCCTTCTTCTTTTCTTTAACATCGTATTTTTGAAATTCCAAACTCTACTCTAGATTTAAAATTTTTGCTTTTATGTATTTGTTACCAATTTTGTACCTTTAAGAACCCAATCATCAGGACCCATTTTTCACTAGGGAGCAAGATTACTGGCTTAACTGCTGTCTCTCCCTTTGGACTCTCCTTTTTCTCCACTAGGTCACCTGTGTCTCTTCCCTAACCCCTCTCTACTCTACCCAACTCTGTGAATTTCTGTGTGTTCCAGACAGTGGAGAACACTTAGGGAACTGATTATTGGTTGGATCTGTCTTCCTCCTTTTCATTCCACCCATTTATCCTCCTGGCCACCTCTGCCACCTTCCTCCTTCTTCTCTTCTCTGTATAACTCTGTGAACAACTCTGAGCGGTCCAGTTGTGGAGTGCACATAAGGAAGAGATTACTGAATAGCCCACTCTCTCCTCTCTTGATTCTACCCCATCTCATTCGGGTCACCTCTAACTCCCTCCTCACTCTTCTCTTCTCCATATAATGCTGTAAACCTCTCTGGGCGAAACAAGTTTCAGGGCAAGACATACCAAGCAAATTCTCCAGCAGCAAGGAACACAGCCCTGAGCTCCAAGATACAGGCAGCCCAAAGTCACCCCAAAACCATAGACATCCCATAACTCATTACTGGACATTTCATTGCACTCCAGAGAGAAGAAATACAGCTCCACCCACCAGAACATCGACACAAGCTTCCCTAACCAAGAAACCTTGACAAGCCACCTGTACAAACCCACACAGAGCGAGGAAACGCCACAATAAAGAGAACTCCACAAACTGCCAGAATACAGAAAGGACACCCCAAACTCAGCAATTTAAACAAGATGAAGAGACAGAGGAATACCCAGCAGATAAAGGAACAGGATAAATGCCCACCAAACCAAACAAAAGAGGAAGAGATAGGGAATCTACCTGATAAAGAATTCTGAATAATGATAGTGAAATTGATCCAAAATCTTGAAATCAAAATGGAATCACAGATAAATAGCTTGGAGACAAAGATTGAGAAGATGCAAGAAAGGTGTAACAAAAGGACCTAGAAGAAATAAAAGAGAGTCAATATAAAATGAATAATGCAATAAGTGAAATTAAAAACACTCTGGAGGCAGCAAATGGTAGAATAACAGAGGCAGAAGATAGGATTAGTGAATTAGAAGATAGAATGGTAGAAATAAATGAATCAGAGAGGATAAAAGAAAAACGAATTAAAAGAAAAACGAATTAAAAGAAATGAGGACAATCTCAAAGACCTCCAGGACAATATTAAATGCTACAACATTCGAATCATAGGGGTCCCAGAAGAAGAAGACAAAAAGAAAGACCATGAGAAAATACTTGAGGAGATAATAGTTGAAAACTTCCCTAAAATGGGGAAGGGAATAATCACCCAAGTCCAAGAAACCCAGAGAGTCCCAAACAGGATAAACCCAAGGCAAAACACCCCAAGACACATATTAATCGAATTAACAAAGATCAAACACAAAGAATAAATATTAAAAGCAGCAAGGGAAAAACAACAAATAACACACAAGGGAATTCCCATTAGAATAACAGCTGATCTTTCAATAGAAACTCTTCAAGCCAGGAGGGAATGGCAAGACATACTTAAAGTGATAAAAGAAAATAACCTACAGCTCAGATTATTGTACCCAGCAAGGATCTCATTCAAATATGAAGGAGAAATCAAAAGCTTCTCAGACAAGCAAAAGCTGAGAGAATTCAGCACCACCAAACCAGCTCTCCAACAAATACTAAAGGATATTCTCTAGACAGGAAACACAAAAACAGTGTATAAACTCGAACCCAAAACAATAAAGTAAATGGCAATGGGATCATACATATCAGTAATTACCTTAAATGTAAATGGGTTGAATGCCCCAACCAAAAGACAAAGACTGGCTGAATGGATACAAAAACAAGACCCCTACATATGTTGTCTACAAGAGACCCACCTCAAAACAGGGGACACATACAGACTGAAAGTGAAGGGCTGGAAAAAGATTTTCCATGCAAATAGGGACCAAAAGAAAGCAGGAGTAGCAATACTTATATCAGATAAAATAGACTTTAAAACAAAGGCTGTGAAAAGAGACAAAGATGGTCACTACATAATGATCAAAGGATCAATCCAAGAAGAAGATATAACAATTATAAATATATATGCACCCAACACGGGAGCGCCGCAATATGTAAGACAAATGCTAACAAGTATGAAGGGAGAAATTAACAATAACACAATAGTGGGAGACTTTAATACCTGACTCATACCTATGGATAGATCAACTAAACAGAAAATTAACAAGGAAACACAAACGTTAAACGATACAATAGACCAGTTAGACCTAATTGATATCTATAGGACATTTCATCCCAAAACAATGAATTTCACCTTTTTCTCAAGTGCACATGGAACCTTCTCCAGGATAGATCATATCCTGGGCCATAAATCTAGCCTTGGTAAATTCAAAAAAATAGAAATCATTCCAAGCATCTTTTCTGACCACAGTGCAGTAAGATTAGATCTCAATTACATGAGAAAAACTATTAAAAATTCCAACATATGGAGGATGAACAACACGCTGCTGAATAACCAACAAATCACAGAAGAAATCAAAAAAGAAATCAAAATTTGCATATAAACTAGTGAAAATGAAAACACAACAACTCAAAACCTGTGGGACACTTTAAAAGCAGTCCTAAGGGGAAAGTTCATAGCAAAACAGGCATACCTCAAGAAACAAGAAAAAAGTCAAATAAATAACCTAACCCTACACCTAAAGCAACTAGAAAAGGAAGAAATGAAGAACCCCAGGGTTAGTAGAAGGAAGGAAATCTTAAAAATTAGGGCAGAAATAAATGCAAAAGAAACAAAAGAGACCATAGCAAAAATCAACAAAGCCAAAAGCTGGTTCTTTGAAAGGATAAATAAAATTGACAAACCATTAGCCAGACTCATCAAGAAACAAAGGGAGAAAAATCAAATCCATAAAATTAGAAATGAAAATGGAGAGATCACAACAGACAACACAGAAATACAAAGGATCATAAGAGACTACTATCAACAATTATATGCCAATAAAATGGACAACGTGGAAGAAATGGACAAATTCTTAGAAAAGTACAACTTTCCAAAACTGGACCAGGAAGAAATAGAAAATCTTAACAGACCCATCACAAGCACGGAAATTGAAACTGTAATCAGAACTCTTCCAGCAAACAAAAGCCCAAGTCCAGACGGCTTCACAGCTGAATTCTACCAAAAATTTAGAGAAGAGCTAACACCTATTCTGCTCAAACTCTTCCAGAAAATTGCAGAGGAAGGTAAACTTCCAAACTCATTCTATGAGGCCACCATCACCCTAATACCAAAACCTGACAAACATGCCACAAGAAAAGAAAACTACAGGCCAATATCACTGATGAACAAAGATGCAAAAATCCTTAACAAAATTCTAGCAATCAGAATCCAACAACACATTAAAAAGATCATACACCATGACCAAGTGGGCTTTATCCCAGGGATGCAAGGATTCTTCAATATCCGCAAATCAATCAGTGTAATACACCACATTAACAAATTGAAAAACAAGAACCATATGATTATCTCAATAGATGCAGAGAAAGCCTTTGACAAAATTCAACATCCATTTATGATAAGAACTCTCCAGAAAGCAGGAATAGAAGGAACATACCTCAACATAATAAAAGCTATATATGACAAACCCACAGCAAATATTATCCTCAATGGTGAAAAATTGAAAGCATTTCCTCTAAAGTCAGGAACAAGACACGGGTGCCCACTTTCACCATTACTACTCCACATAGTTTTGGAAGTTTTGGCCACAGCAATCAGAGCAGAAAAAGAAATAAAAGGAATCCAAATTGGAAAAGAAGAAGTAAAACTCACACTGTTTGCAGATGACATGATCCTTTACATAGAAAACCCTAAAGACTCCACCAGAAAATTACTAGAACTAATCAATGATTATAGTAAAGTTGCAGGATATAAAATCAACACACAGAAATCCCTTGCATTCCTATACACTAATAATGAGAAAACTGAAAGAGAAATTAAGGAAACAATTCCACTCACCATTGCAATGGAAAGAATAAAATACTTAGGAATATATCTACCTAAAGAAACTAAAGACCTATATATAGAAAACTATAAAACACTGGTGAAAGAAATCAAAGAGGACACTAATAGATGGAGAAATATACCATGTTCATGGATTGGAAGAATCAATATAGTGAAAATGAGTATTCTACCCAAAGCAATTTATAGATTCAATGCAATCCCTATCAAGCTACCAACAGTATTCTTCACAGAGCTAGAACAAATAATTTCACAATTTGTATGGAAATACAAAAAACCTCAAATAGCCAAAGCTATCTTGAGAAAGAAGAAGGGAACTGGAGGAATCAACCTACCTGACTTCAGGCTCTATTACAAAGCCACAGTTATCAAGACAGTATGGTACTGGCACAAAGACAGAAATATTGATCAATGGAACAAAATAGAAAGCCCAGAGATAAATCCACGCACATATGGACACCTTATCTTTGACAAAGGAGGCAAGAATATACAATGGATTAAAGACAATCTCTTTAACAAGTGGTGCTGGGAAAACTGGTCAACCACTTGTAAAAGAATGAAACTAGAACACTTTCTAACACCATACACAAAAATAAACTCAAAATGGATTAAAGATCTCAACGTAAGACCAGAAACTATAAAACTCCTAGAGAATATAGGCAAAACACTCTCCGACATACATGACAGCAGGATCCTCTATGACCCACCTCCCAGAATATTGGAAATAAAAGCAAAAATAAACAAATGGGACCTAATTAAACTTAAAAGCTTCTGCACAACAAAGGAAACTATTAGCAAGGTGAAAAGGCAGCCTTCAGAATGGGAGAAAATAATAGCAAATGAAGCAATGAACAAACAACTAATCTCCAAAATATACAAGCAACTCCTACAGCTCAATTCCAGAAAAATAAATGACCCAATCAAACAATGGGCCAAAGAACTAAATAGACATTTCTCCAAAGAAGACATACAGATGGCTAACAAACACATGAAAAGATGCTCAACATCACTCATTATCAGAGAAATGCAAATCAAAACCACTATGAGGTACCATTTCATGCCAGTCAGAATGGCTGCAATCCATAAGTCTATAAGCAATAAATGCTGGATTGGGTGTGGAGAAAAGGGAACTCTCTTACACTGTTGGTGGGAATGCAAACTAGTACAGCCACTATGGAGAACAGTGTGGAGATTCCTTAAAAAACTGGAAATAGAACTGCCTTATGATCCAGCAATCCCACTGCTGGGCATACACACTGAGGAAACCAGAAGGGAAAGAGACACGTGTACCCCAGTGTTCATCCCAGCACTGTTTATAATAGCCAGGACATGGAAGCAACCTAGATGCCCATCAGCAGATGAATGGATAAGAAAGCTGTGGTACATATACACAATGGAGTATTACTCAGCCATTGAAAAGAATACATTTGAATCAGTTCTAATGAGGTGGATGAAACTGGTGCCAATTATACAGAGTGAAGTAAGCCAGAAAGAAAAACACCAATACCGTATACTAATGCATATATATGGAATTTAGAAAGATGGTAACAATAACCCTGTGTACAAGACAGCAAAAAAGACACCGATATATAGAACAGACTTATGGACTCTGTGGGAGAGGGAGAGGGTGGGGAGATTTGGGAGAATAGCATTGAAACATGTATAATATCATGTATGAAACGAGTCACCAGTCCAGGTTCGATGCACGGTACTGGACACTTGGGGCTGGTGCACTGGGACGACCCAGAGGGAGGGTAAGGGAGGGAGGAGGGAGGAGGGTTCAGGATGGGGAATGTGGGTATACCTGTGGCAGATTCATTTCGATATTTGGCCAAACTAATACAATATTGTAAAGTTTAAAAAAAAAAAAGAAACCACTTGCAATGCAGGAGACCCCAGTTCGATTCCTGGGTCAGGAAGAGCCCCTGGACAAGGGATAGGCTACCCACTCCAGTAGTCTTGGGCTTCCCTGGTGGCTCAGACAGTAAAGAATCCACCTGCAACACAGGAGAACTGGGTTCGATCCCTGGGTTGGGAAGATCCCCTGGAGGACCCACTCCAGGGGGTAGCAATCCACTCCAGTGTTCTTGCCGGGAGAATCCCCATGGACAGAGGAGCCTGGTGGGCTACAGTCCATGGGGTCACAAAGGGTCAGACATGACTGAGCACAGCACAAAACAGATTACAGGCTAGATTTGGTCCAAGAGCCACAGCTTGCTGACTCTTGCTTTAGAGGACTCAGAAACACAAGAATAGTGAACGCACTAAAGAAACACGGTTATGTCTGTCGCTTGGGATCCTGTGCTCGGTGCAAGCTCAGCATGACCCACATCCCTAAACATCTTCTCACTACTAGTACTGTGTCCTCAGAACAAGGTAACTGCTTCTGACTATTACAGTGTTAGAGCAGCCACGTCATTAGAACACAGGAAGGATTCGAGCAACAGAAGAGCTCGGGCAGGAGAGGAGACAAATTAACTTGTTGGACCTTTCTTCTCAGATAGAACGAAGGCAAGAGATTCTTGTATAAGAAATTATAGTGCTTGGGTCTTCCCTGGTCCCTCAGTGACAAAGAATCCACTTGCCAGTGCAGGACACATGGGTTCCATCCCTGATCCAGGAAGATCCCACATGCCGCAGAGCAACTAAGCCCATGGGCCACAACTATTGAACCTGTGCTCTAGAGCCCGGGAGCCGCACTTACTGATCCACGTGCCTCACCTACTGAAGCCCAGGTACCCTGGAGCCCATGCTCCGAAACAAGAGAAGCCACTGAAAGGAGAAGCCCATGCACCACAACTAGAGCATAGCCCCCACTTGCCCGTGCACAGCGATGAAGGCCCAGCCCAGCCAAAAGTAAGTTTTAAAAAAAGGAATTATATTTCTCAGTAAGTCTAAGTGAAAGGGAAATCGTGCCCCTGGCATCTAGCAGATCAGGGTAAAGAAACTGATGAAATAAAATTCATATTTTAAGGCAGACAAGAAAAAAAATTAAATATAAAAGATGATTGCTCCTTGGAAGAAAAGCTATAATAAACTTAGACAGTATATTAAAAAAGCAGAGACATTACTTTGCCAACAAAGGTCCGTATAGTCAAAGCTGTGGTTTTTCCAGTCATCATGTATGGATGTGAGAGCTGGACCATAAAGAAGGCTCAGCACCAAAGAATTGATACTTTTGAACTGTGGTGCTGGAAAAGACTCTTGAGAGCCTCTTGGACTGCAAAGAGATCTAACCAGGATATATAAAAGAAATAAATCCTGAATATTCATTCGAAGGGCTGATGCTGAAGCTGAAGCTCCAATCCTTTGGTCACCTGATATGAAGAGCTGACACACTGGAAAAGACCCTGATGCTGGGAAAGATTGGAGGCAGGAGGAGAAGGGGACGACAGAGGATGAGATGGTTGGATGGCATCACCAGCTCGATGGACATGAGTTTGAACAAACTCTGGGTGATGGTGAAGGACAGGGAAGCCTGCATGCTGCAGTCCATGGGGTCGCAAAGAGTCAGACACAACTGAGCGACTGAACAACAACAACAACAACAACAAAGGAAGACAAGAAAAAAAATTAAATATTAAATTCTTTCTGTTTGTTTGGGCCTCTTCCCTCCCTAAAATGCAGTGTCCACCCACATTACACATTAACCGGAGCTCTTCAAAGATGGAAGGGCCAGATAAACTGTAAAGCAGTTTTTTTTTTTCTTTCTTCTGATGTTAACAATGTAACTTCTTTAATTTATTTATCTTTTAATTGAAGGATTAGTGCTTTACAGAATTGTGTTGGTTTCTGCCAAACATCAACATGAATCAGCCATAGGTATACATATGTTCCCTCCCTCTTGAACCTCTCTCCCATTTTCCTGCCCATCCCACCCCTCTAGGTTGTAGCAATGTAACTTCTTGAAAGAATAGTGTTCTTTCTCAGCTCTGTTGGGAGTCATGGTGACCTGCTGCTCCCTTCTATGTGCTTAGCTGGACAATGTATCCCTGGTGAACTTTACATGAAATATCAGTATGTCATTTTAACATATGAACCTTTTTCTCAAAAATGTATATGACTATGTCTTTGACTTCTAACAGGTGAAACAGTTCCCAGAGCTGCCTGACAATCTGCTCCCTGGGTTATAATCCTCAGTATGGCTCAAATAAAATCCCTCTTTTTTTTTTTCTTAACTTGATAGTTAATTAAAATTTCCACTTCTTATTCTTTGCTTAGTTTTAATTTGCATTTACCAAAGCCAAGTATTGCCTCCCTGGGGGAGAGTAGAAACAAAACCAAACCTCAAATCACATGTGTTTTGTGATTCATGCTATTGATGATATAATACAAATAGGCTGCACTGAACAAGAAATATACCCTGCTTTGAAAAAAGTGGTTCGACAATTGGCATTTGAAGGTTAGCCAATTGACCTGGCAAAAATCCAGAGCCCACCAGCTTGACAAGTCAAATCCTTAGGTATGTCTTGGTCTAGAGCTACACGGAAAAGTTTATTAAATACTAAAACCCCCTGTTAACTCTGAGTCCACCTTGAGAAAAGAAAGGAAGCACAAGGACTTGATAGATCACTGAAGTACATCGCGTCTGGTGTGCTCTTGGACTGCACATCAGAGCACAGGCATGTGCAGAAAGGCTGTTTTTGAAAGGGAAGAACAGCAGAAAGTTCTGGCTGAAATTCACAAGTTATGGCTCAGACTGGTCTCAGACCAGCATCCCAACCAGCACAGCACTCCTGAGATAACAGAAGTGTTGGTGGTTGAGTCCAAGCCAAAAGAGGGCTGACCCTGGCAGATGCCAGATGCTTCAGCTCTGAGTGGGGCATTTGGTGCAGAGGTGGCCCAAAGGAGCTACTCAGCCACTCTCCTTCTGAAAGGCCATTCCTAACTAGTCTGCTACTCGGCACTGTTTGGAAAAGAGCACTACTGACTGGCACCAAATAATTCCAAGATCAGAAATCTCAGTGATATCTTGAATGATGTCAGAAAGACATTCAAATAAGGAAGGGGTGTGTGTGCATGCTAAGTCTCATCAACAGAACTTGCTGATTAAAAGGAAATAGTTACATTCAGGAGAAGAAAACACGGTTACACAAGGAGGAGTTCATAGGATCCATGAATAAGTGACAGTCCCTGCCTTCCCTGGACACTACTTCACAAGATAATCTAACTCTAGCAACCAAGATTTGGATCTCACTATGTGGGTCTTTAAATTCAAAAAGCAAGTTGGAGTCTTGCTGAAGGTGCTGCTCATCCACTTGAGAAAGACTGAGACTGAAAGAGTGTAACATTTCAGTAGAAGGGCTTTGATGGAGGAAGGAAGGCAAGTCTAAGTCCAGCCAATGAACAATGTGTGTGATGTGGCAGTGGACATGAAATTACCCAGAATCATCCCTTTAGAATTTTAGATTCTCAAGCTGTAGCCAATGGACTAGCACTTTGGTCTGGCAAGTTGGTCATAGAGGCTGTACTGAAATTTCACCTTTTATGGGACAGGACTTAATAGTCAAATCTCAAATACTGGTGGTTCATATCAATATCCCTGTGTCTTAAAAAAGAGGGGGGAAGTATGACTTTGAATGTAGTCACTATGGTCCAGGAGATGACACCTCGGGTCACAAGCCACCCACACATGGGCTCAGAAACTGCACAATCTCCATCTCTATCTGACATTGTTTGTGTCTCCCAGGATGATCCAGATTGATGACAATGATTGATTGATTGATGACAGTGATGGGCACAGGTGCCTCTGGTGGGAGAACATGAGGATAAATGGCCCATCACAGAGCTGGTAGGCTGCCTGAACTGGACAGTCCACAGAGTAGGGAAGGTTTTTAACACTCTTTAAAAACCTGGTGGTTCTGGAGAACTGTGGTGCTGGAGAAGACTCTTGAGAGTCCCTTGGACAGCAAGGAGATCAAACCAGTCAATCCTAAAGGAAATCAACCCTGAATATTCATTGGAAGCTGAAACTCCAATACTTTGGCCACCTGATGTGAAGAGCTGACTCATTGGAAAAGATCCTGATGCTGGGAAAAAATTGAGGACAGGAGGAAAAGGGGGTGACAGAGGATGAGATGGTTGGATGGCATCACCAACTCAATGGACATGAGTTTCAGCAAACTCCAGGAGACAGTGAAGGACAGGGAAGCCTGGCCTGCTGCAGTCCATGGGGTCGCAGAGTCAGACATGACTTACTGACTGAACAACAAGAAAAACCTGGTATGGACAGTGTTTCTGATTTGAACTTTGCTTATCCTATCACTGAAGCCCTGGCCCAGGCTACGACATAGGGACTAGCAACCCAGACTGAAATCACCATGAAGATCAACTTATATATTAAACAGCTCAAGGATCACTTTTCACAGCATGAACATGACAGGAATGGAGCAAGAAATACAATATCCATTGATCTTTTCATATTTCATGACTGCTGATTCTGCTGCTAAGTCGCTTCAGTCATGTCCGACTCTGTGCAACCTTATAGACGGCAGCCCGCAGGCTCCGCCATCCCTGGGATTCTCCAGGCAAGAACACTGGAGTGGGTTGCCATTTCCTTCTCCGATGCATGAAAGTGAAAAGTGAAAGTGAAGTCGCTCAGTACTGCTGACTCCTAGCGACCCCACGGACTGCAGCCTACCAGGCTCCTCCGTCCATGGGATTTTCCAGGCAAGAGTACTGGAGTGGGGTGCCATTGCCTTCTCCATATTTCATGACACTTCACCCCAAAGCAGTAAAATTACTGCAAAATTAGAATATGTGCTTGAAGCAATAAAATGTGGGTGACAAAGGCAGGAAGGGCAAGCTTTGCAGGGTAACACAGTGTAAGCTCAAGATCAAGCTGAAAATGGGGCACAAAAGTGAGTCGCCAGTGGAGCAGTTAGAGCAGAGGGTAAAGAAATCTTATTTTCCCAGGACTAGAGCTTTAGTTGTGTTCCTTAAGATGGAATACTAGAATCAATTTAATTTGACTTGCTGGTATTCGGATGGTATTTATGGGCCGGATTGGAAAGTCTGGTGTTTTTCAGAAGAAGACATGCATCCTACCCAGTGGAAAGAATCCAGTGACAATATATTTATTAAATCATGTGAAAGTACCTTGGGAAAGGACACACAAAGGAAGGTTTAGCAATGTTATTTTTCCTGCCCACTAATTAAAAGTTAGGGGAGAAAAACTCAAAACCCCTTCTAGGAGCAAGAAAATGGGTTGAGAAGGGCTCATCGTGGGAAAAAAAAAAGATGGTGGCAGAATGAATTGGAGTCACCAAATCTTGCATCAAATAATGCTACTTTTGCCCATTGTGTTTAAATGGGAATAAGAAAATGATTTCTTAGTCATACTTCTAGATACATCTTCAATCTGGGATGAGGGGTGCTGGCATCATAGTTGGTTCTATGAAACTGAAACACATCTAATAAAGCTAGACCCAAAGTATACTGGGCTGTACTGAATGGACAACGAGGTGTTGGGAGGCACAGTGCAAAATAGCCTTGAAGGAGAAGGTCCTTGGGGAAAAGGCGAAGAGCCAGAAGTACCCAGGCATTGTGTACTGATTGCTGAAGAACATTTCCTGCCTTTGGCTATGCTCGGTGCCAAGATTTAACAATTAAACATTAAAGACGTTGCTTGAGAAAAATGGGTCATGAGATAAACACATGGGCCATTAAGAACGCGCTGGTCCTTGAAGTATCTTTTACTGATTATACCTTAGCCTTGTACGTGCTCTCCTGGTCATATGCTCTAAGCTCTTTGTTCCCTGCTCCTATAAAAAGGCTTGACTGCAGGAATAAAATTAGTCCTTGCAGAGACTGTCCGAGTGTTGTTCTTTCAGGTTCGCCGTTTCCAAGTCCCAGGGAGAAAATCCCCACAAGGTGGCGCCCAAACAGGGACTTGATAGGAAGACTGAACAAAGCGGCGAGTCCTGCAGAAAGAGGTAAGCAGGATGGGACAACATAGCAGTAAGATTCCTTTCATTTCTATAATGCATCACTTTTTGAAACAAAATGGCGTTAATGTTTCAAGAGATCAGTTGAACGACTGCTATCATATTTTACTGGAACATAATCCATGGTTCCCAGAGGAAGGGATGCTCAATCTAGACATATGGAAAAGAGTTAAGAATAATGTTTTGCGAGCATATCGGCAAGGAGTCCATGTTCCCCCTCAATGGTGGGTTACATGGTCACTCATACGGGCTGTCATAGAACAAATTTAAGGGCATAATATTGATTTGGAAGTGGAAACTGTTCAGTCTTTACATGAATATGAGCTTAAGGAACAAGATATGCAAGGTGCTTTGAAATATAAGAATGTTATGCTCAATCAGACACAATCCCTAGGAAAACAGCTTGGAGACATATGTATACAGGATGCATCAAAACTGAAACCACTTAGAGCGGAAGTCATTTCATTCAACGGACGGCCCAAATCTGAGGTTTTCCCTTCTGCTCCGCCTGTAACAGCAGTTGCTAACTTTGCTCGTACTAACCATTTCAGTCCTCCTCGGGAGATGCCTGCTTGCGCTTTCGCTTTTCCAATACAGTTTGATCAACCTTCCCAAGGCCAGAATGCTTGGGCTGGTTTAGATTTTGGTATGTTGTCTAGCTTTAAGAAAGCATGCACTCTGTATGGACCTACGTCTCCTTATTGTGTAGAATTCCTCAGAGGATGGGCTGATCATTGGATGCCATATGATTTTTTTCAAGTAGCGAAGATGATTCTAAATTCTCAACAATTACTTCAATGGCAAATGTGGGTTAATGATGAAGCCCAACAGATGGTGATTGACCAGCAATCTCATGGTAACCCCGCCAATTTAACCTATGATATACTTACTGGAACAGGAGCCATGGCTGACACGACTACGCAATTAGCTAATATTACCCCTCAAATGCTGCATTTCATTAAAGAAATTTCTTGCAGAGTATGGGCAAAGGTTGATAATGTTAACTCTGATAGTTCATTTGTTAAGATTACCCAAGGACATGAAGAGGAATATTCCCAATTTATAGGAAAATTAAAGGATGCCATTGAAAAATCTATCAAAGATGAAACCTTACAAAATATTATTTTAAAACAACTTGCCTGTGAAAATGCCAATGAGGAATGTCAATCCATGCTTAGACCAATTCGAAAAACTGGTTCTCTTATGGAGTACTGGAAAGCTTATAGAGATATCGGATCTATGTCCCATAGAGCAAAATTAGCGACACTAGAAACTTTTAATGTGCAAAAGGTTACCAATGCTAAATGTTTTAACTTCGGGAAGGCCAACCATATGAAAAAACAATGCCGCATGCCAGGGAAAAAAGCTAAAAATAATACTACTTCTAAAAAAAAAAAAAAAGGCCCCCAGGAGTTTGCCCAAAGTGTAAAAAAATGAATGAATGTCATTCCAAATTCGATAAGGATGGAAATGCAATAACTACAGAGGTACAACAAAAACAACAAGGAAACTAATAAAGGGGCTATCCTCTAGCCCCACTACAAAAGGAGGACCCCACATTATGACACTACAAGCAGCTACATCTAAGAGTGCTTGCATTGATATACCTAGTCCTTATGACACGGAGTTAATAGAATTATACAATCCTCATAAAATCCCCACTGGATATTACAGTCCAGTCCCATCCGGAACAATGGGACTAATTTTAGGACGTAGCAGTTGTACCATGAAAGGTTTAGTAGTGTTGACTGGAGTTATGGATGAAGATTATGAAGGAGAGATACATGTCATGGTGAATGTCGTAAAATTAGGAAATATATACTTACAAAAAGGGGAGTGTTTTGCACAATTATTACTTTTGCCATATGTCAGACCATCGAGGGCATCTGATAAAATTAGGCAGGGGGGTTTTGGTAGCACCAATCTTACCGCCGCACTATCTACCTTATTAAAGGAACATCAAAAGCCTATGCTTACTCTAAAGATACGGGGAAAAAATTTCACAGGTATGTTGGATACAGGAGCCAACATTTCCATTATTAGAACTGAAGAATGGCCCCTTGAATGGGGTAAGACTGTGGCTCCTTCCAGGCTGTAACGGGTAAGCAAGGCTGCTGCTGCTAAGTCGCTTCAGTCGTGTCCAACTCTGTGCGACCCCATAGACGGCAGCCCACCAGGCTCCCCCATCCCTGGGATTCTCCAGGAAAGAACACTGGAGTGGGTTGCCATTTCCTTCTCCAATGCATGGAAGTGAAAAGTGAAAGTGAAGTCGCTCAGCCGTGTCCGACTCTTCGAGACCCCATGGACAGCAGCCTACCAGGCTCCTCCGTCCATAGGATTTTCCAGACAAGAGTACTGGAGTGGGGTGCCATTGCCTTAAAACTTTTGTCAATGCATCCTATTTACAAGCTTATGGTCCTGATCAAATTGTAGCTTACATCAAACCATATATTACCAATATCCCCATTAATTTATGGGGAAGGGATTTTCTTGAACAAATGAAAGCCACGATTTCTCTGAATGAGCCTTTTTAATGGGGGCCATTAGGTTAACACTGCTGCCTCTCAATTGGGAATCTAATACCTCAATATGGACACCTCAATGGCCCCTGACTAAAGAAAAGTTGGCAGCTCTCACACAATTAATAACTGAGCAACTACAGAAAAATCATATAGCGCCTTCATTTTCCCCATGGAATTCTCCCATTTTTGTCATAAAAAAGAAATCAGAAAAATGGCAAATGTTGATAGATTTAAGAAATGTTAATAATACCATGATTCCTATGGGGCCCTTACAACCTGGATTGCCCTCCCCTTCCATGGTGCCAAAAGGATGGTCTATAATTATTACTGATTTACAAGATTGCTTTTTTACTATACCTTTACATCCTAAAGATAGAAAACGTTTTGCTTTTTCAGTTCCTTCTATAAATCACATGGCTCCTATCAAAGATTTAAATGGAAGGTTTTACCTCAGGGAATGATGAACTCTCCTACCATTTGCCAATATCTCATATCTGTTTTATTACAACCCATTAGAGATAAATATCCTACTGCTTTCATAATTCATTATATGGATGATATACTCCTCTCCATGGAATCTGAACTCTATTTACAACAGTTATATGACAAAATTACTACCACTCTTCAAAATCATGGCCTGCTTGTTGCGCCAGATAAAATTCAATTGAAAGCACCCTTTAATTACTTAGAACATGTTATGGAAGAGTCTAAGATAAAACCTCAAAAACCTCAAATCTCTATGCATTCTCTACGCACATTAAATGATTTTCAAAAGTTGATAGGAGATATTAATTGGCTTCGGCCATCCATTGGCATTCCCACCTATACATTACAAAATTTATTCAACATTTTAGAAGGACCTCCTGACCCTAATAGTCCTAGACAGCTAACAACAGAAGCAAAAGAAGAACTAAAATTTGTTGAAAAACGCATTCAACAATCTTTCTCAACTCGGCTGGATCATACCCAACCTATTTATTTATATATATTTCCTACTAAACATTCACCTACTGCAATCATAGCTCAAAAAAGCCCAATAGAATGGGTATATCTACATACTAAACAGTCAAAAAAAATCGTATCATACATTGAGAAAATAGGGCAACTAATTGTATCAGGAAGGAACCATATACAAACCTTAACTGGATTTAATCCATATGCAATACATGTCCCCTTGACAAAAAGAGAATTACAAATTGCTTTACAATATAACATGACCATGCAAATAGCATTAAATGATTTTCAGAATGTTATCTCATTCCATTTGCCTAAAGGAAAATTATGGGACTTCCTACAATTTACTAAATTTATAGTAACTAATATGATTGCATCCCAGCCTATTTCAAATGCACCTACCTATTTCACTGATGGCAACAAGAAAGGCATAGCTGGGATTGTCGGCCCTGGTATCAAAGAGAAATTACCTACTACCTATTCGTCAATACAAAGAGTTGAATTATATGCTTTATATGCTCTTCTGTCTCTTCAACCATTACCCTTTAATATATATACTGATTCCAGATACCTTGCTTCCCTTTTCCCCGATTTTGTTACTGCCTTTTTATACAACCTAGATGAAGAATTATATATTCTCTTTTCAAAGACTCAAGCCTTAATTCGATCACGTATGGAACCCTTCTTCATTGCACATATACGTGCTCATTCAGGTTTACCTGGCCCCCTGGCTGCAGGAAATGATGCTATTGATAGGTTCATAGCTCCTGTCTTTACGTCTACTATTGATGAACATGCTAATCTTCATACCAATGCTAAAAGATTGCACTCTAAATACCATATTCCCCTCACTGAAGCGAAACATATCATTAAATCCTATGACATCTGCGCTCCTCTGCACTTACATACCACAATTTCAGGAGTTAATCCTCATGGGCAACAACCTAACTCCCTTTGACAATCTGACTTCACTCATTGCTCCTCAGGAAAGTTTTCTTTGCTTTTGGTCTCAATTGATACATTTTCAGGTTTTATATGGGCACTGCCTATCTCTTCAGAATCCAACAAACACACCATTTCCACACTTTTACTCATCTTCCCTGTTATGGGGATACCTTCGGTCTTAAAAACAGATAATGGGCCTGCATTTACCTCTCACTCATTTCGTTCATTTCTACTGGAATGGAATATAACACACATCACGGGGACACCCTATAATCCCCAGGGTCAACCAATTATCAAAAGAGCCCATCGTACTCTTAAAACTCATTTATTAAAACTAAAAGGGGGAATATGGAAGAGAAGATACACTTCTTATCCTATGAACCCTCAATTGTTATTATCTTTAACTCTTTATTCCTTAAATTTTTAAAATATTAATAAAAGATAGTTCTAATACTCGTGCAGACAGGCATTTTGTAGAGGAAAACAGTAAGAAACTGTTAGAAGCCAACACACCAATATGGTATAAACAGTTTAATCAATGGCTGCCAGGAATCTTACGACTCCTAGGCAAAGGTTATGGTCTTGTTGTTGCAGATGGAGAAGAAATCTGGGTTCCACTTCGCCATGTCCATTACCGAGAAGTACCCGGAGACTGGACTCCCCCGACAGGTGACGCAGCTGACACGAAGGGTCTCGTCAATGACCATAGAGGAGCTGAAGAGAAAACGTCAACGTCTGAACCCCGGACCTGAGCAATGGCATGTGTGGAAGATTCCTGCTGCATTGGAGCACTTTGCCAGTGTGTATGGGACTGCAAAAGCCTTAAAACCTCAAAACTATACCTTTTTATACAATCAGATCAGATCAGTCGCTCAGTCGTGTCCGACTCTTTGCGACCCCATGAATCGCAGCACGCCAGGCCTCCCCGTCCATCACCAACAGTACAGGTTATATCCAACCTTGAGTGCACTTCCCATACATGTTTATTGTAGGTAACTTTGATATAGATCTTTCTGCTAAGATTGTTAACTGTATAGCATGTGCCTTGTATATGTGTTTAAACCATACTATTTCACATCATAATGTCAATATTGCAATAGTCAAGCAGAGATCTGAATTGTGGCTTCCTGTTAACCTCACAGAACCATGGACCGACTCTGTATTTCTCTCAGTTCTGCTCAAAAATGGCTTAAAGAGGTCAAAGCGCATAATAGGATGGGTTATTGCTGGTATTCTTAGTCTAATATCTATTGTTACAGTAGGAACCCTATCTGGTATGGCACTACACAATTCTGTACAGAATCATGATTTTATAACTGCTTGGCACAAAGATTCCCATGATCTCTGGACTCAACAAGCTCAAATAGATCAGCGATTGCAAACACGAATTAATGAATTACAAGCAGTGGTAATTAATATAGGAGATCAAATACAGCAACTTACTTTCCAAACACATACACGTTGTCACTGGAATTTTACTTCTTTCTGTCTGACTAACATGCCCTGTAATGGCACTGAGTATCCTTGGGATAAAGTTAAAGCACATTTGCAGGATCTCATGGATAACTCAAGTTTGGACATTAACCTTCTAAAACAACAAATTGCTAATTTTCAAGTTAAAATACCTAAGGAATTGTATAGCACCCAATTTTATGACACTTTAACCAAAACATTATCCTCTCTGAATCCTGGAACTTGGTTTTTAGGAGGCAACCTTTTTATATATGTATTAATTGCTCTGCTTTTTCTGTCATTGGTTATAGGACACAGATGTCTCTACTCAAGACTCCGTGCCTCTCACAACGGAGTCCAACTAGCAGCTGCCATGCTTAAACTAAAAACAAAAGGAGGATATGTTGGGAGGCACAGTGCAAAATAGCCTTGAAGGAGAGGGTCCTTGGGGAAAAGGTGAAGGGCCAGAAGTACCCAGGCATTGTGTACTGATTGCTGAAGAACATTTCCTGCCTTTGGCTATGCTCAGCGCCAAGATTTAACAATTAAACATTAAAGACGTTGCTTGAGAAAAATGGGTCATGAGATAAACACATGGTCCATTAAAAACGCGCTGGTCCTTGAAGTATTTTTACGGATTATACCTTAGCCTTGTATGTGCTCTGCTGGCTGTATGGTCTAAGCTCTTTGTTCCCTGCTCCTATAAAAAGGCTTGACTGCAGGAATAAAATTGTCAGTCCTTGCAGAGACTGTCCGAGTGTTGTTCTTTCAGGTTTTCCATTTCCAAGTCCCAGGGAGAAAATCCCCACATGAGGAATGAACACTGTGAAAGTAGCCAGTACCTACAGTGATGCTGGCATATTTAGGACATGGTCTGTGTAAACTTTGAGATTAAAAGGTCATAGACAGGTCATGGACTAACTATGAGCTCACAGGTGATTTACATGATACTTGATGAAATGAAAGTCCCAGAAATAATGATAAATAACAAAATCTACATTGAGGATTGAACTCTAGTCACCGGTTAAAGGGCTTCCCAGGTGGCGCAGTAGTAAAGAATCTGCCTGCCAGTGAATGAGATGCAAGAGACTTGGGTTTGATCTCTAGGTCGGGAAGATCTGCTGGTTTAGGAAATGGCAACATACTCCAGTATTCTTGCCTGGAACATTTCATGCACAGAGGAGCCTGGCAGGCTACAGTCCATGGGGTCACAAAGAATCATACACGACTGAGCATATACACACATACACATACACATACACACACACAAACACACCTGTTAATGTGGCAAGCATAGGAGCAAAAATGAGTCCAGGTGTTCAAATAGACCTATAAGATGAGGACAATTACAGTTAATTCTATATCATTCAATAGCATCATAAAAGAATGATACAAGTTTACCATAATGCACTCAGTAGAGTGGCTAACAAGAAAATGTTGGTGAGATTGTGGAGTAACTGGGACTCACGTATGATGCTGGCAGGAGGGTAAACTGGAACATCCATTTCAGAAATGTATTTGCTAGTGTTTACTAAAGTGGAACATATACACAATGTGATGGTGAACTTTATATGTCAACTGGACTGAAGGATGCCCAGACAGCTGATAAAATGTTATTTCTGCGGTGTTTCCAGAAGAGATTAGTGTTTGAATTGGTGAACTGAATGAAGCAGATAGCCCTACCCAAAATGAGCATCTCTCTCTGCTAAATCACTTCAGTCATGTCAGACTTTTAGTGACTCAATGGACAGCAGTCCGCCAGGCTCCTCTGTCCACAGGATTCTCCAGGCAAGAATATTGGAGCTGGTTTGTACTGGGTATATTCCAGGCAAGAATACTGGCATGCTCTTCTCCAGGGGATCTTCTTGACCCAGGGACTGGACCCATGTCTCTTACATCTCCTGCACTGGCAGTCGGGTTCTTTACCATTAGTGGCACCAGGGAAGCCCACCCAATGTGAATGAGTGCCATCCAATCCTTTGAGGGACTCAGCAGAGCCAAAAGGCAGAGGAAGAACATTTTCGCTTCCTGCTTGAGCTGGGACATCTGTCTTCTGCTGCCCCCAGATATCAACACTCCTGGTTTTCAGGCCTTTGGAGTCAGATCAGGACTTACATCATTGTCCCTCCGCCCCACCCCCCATTGGAGTGTTTTGTCAATTCTATTCCCTCTCATTGGTCACACTTGGGTAAGAATAGGAATCTTGTTAGGAATGTGTCTCCTCTGTATTCCCTCTTCCTTCATCTGTCACGTTCTGAGGATGTGACCCTTACTGCAGCCATGAGGGTGCTGAACTTGGACTGGGTGGGATGCTGGATGGACCCTGGCTTCACTAAGGCTTGTCAGCTAGACTCCCAGGGATATCTACTAACAGACTCTGCTCTAGGTCCATAGCCCTGAGTTTTGGAATGCCTTTGGTCCAGTCCTAGTGAGCTTGGGGGAGGCACACTAAGACAGTAAATGAGGTCTAGAGTGATGCCTGAGCAAAATACCTTGTACAGTTTTCATTTCAATCCCAAAAAAGGGCAATGCCAAAGAATGTTCAAACCACCCCACAATAGCACTCATTTTACATTCTAGCAAGGTAATGCTCAAAATCCTTCAAGTCAGGCTTCAACAGTGCGTGAACCATGAACTTCCAGATGTTCAAGCTGGATTTAGAAAAGGCATAGGAACCAGAGATCATATTGCCAATATTAGATGGATCATAGAGAAAGCGAAGGAATTCCAGAAAAACATCTACTTCTGCTTCATTGACTACACTAGAATCTTTGACCGTGTGGATCACAACAAACTGTGGAAAATTCTTCAAGGGATGGGAATACCAGACCACCTTACATGCCTCCTGAGAAACCTGCATGCAAGTCAAGAAGCAACAGTTAGAACTGGACACGGAACAATGGACTGGTTCCAAATTGGGAAAGGACTACATCAAGGCTGTATACTGTCACCCTGCTTATTTTACTTACATGCAGAGAACATGTTGTGAAAAGCCAGGTTGGATGAAGCACAAATGGAATCAAGAGTGCCAGGAGAAATATTAATAACCTCAGATATGCAGATGATACCACACCTATGATGGAAAGTGAAGGGAAACTAAAGAGCCCTTTGATGAAAGTGAAAGAGGAGAGTGAAAAAGCTGGCTTAAAACTCAACATTCAGAAAACTAAGATCATGGCATCTGGTCCCATCACTTCATGGGAAATAGATGGGGAGACGATGGAAACAGTGACAGACTTTATTTTCTTGGGCTCCCAAATCACTGCAGATGGTGACTGCAGCCATGAAATTAAAAGTCACTTGCTCCTTGGAAGAAAAGCTATGACCACCCTAGACAGCATATTAAAAAGCACAGACATGACTTTGCCAACAAAGGTCCATCTAGTCAAAGCTATGGTTTTTCCAGTAGTCATATATGAATGTAAGAGTTGGACCATAAAGAAGGCTGAGAGTTGACGAACTAATGTCTTCGAACTGTGGTGTTGGAGAAGACTCTTTAGAGTCCCTTGGACTGCAAGGAGATCAAACCAGTCCATCCTAAAGGAAATCAACCCTGAATATTCTTTGGAAGGACTGATGCTGAAGCTGAAACTTCAATACTATGGCCACCTGATGCGAAGTGCTGACTGATTTGAAAAGACCCTGATGTTGGGAAAGATTGAAGGCAGGAAGAGAAGGGGATGACAGAGGATGAGATGGTTGGATGGCATCACTGACTCAATGGACATGAGTTTGAGTCAACTCTGGGAGTTGGTGATGGATGGGGAGGCCTGGCGTGCTGCAGTCCATGGGGTAACAAAGTGTCAGTCATGACGGTGCGACTGAACAACAAGAAGAACCCCACACCATATAGTGTTTGTGTAACTCTGCCCCTGCTCCAGAGGAGGGGCGCCTTTGAGCCGCTCCAGGCTTACATATTTAAGGTCAAGCTGGGAGGGAGATGATTGGACTTCCTAGAAATCTCAGGCGACCTTCCCTCTCATATATTATTCCACCCATGAGCCATGCTTGACACCTCACCTCCGAAGCCAGGTGAGGATGTTAGAGTCTGGAAGCTATGAGGCCTACTGTCCCTGAGGGTGTGGCTGGGCTTTCTGCTGACAATCCTGGTGCTGGCTTCTTAATCTATCATTTAGATAAGCCAACCTGGAGCACGGGCTTCCTGGTGACTCAGAATGTAAAGAATTTGCCTGCAGTGCAGGAGATCAGGATTCCATTCCTAGGTTGGGAAGATTCCCTGGAGGAAGGCATGGCTACCCACTCCAGGATTCTTGCCTGGGGAATTCCATGGAAAGAGGAGCCTGGTGGGCTACAGTCCAGGGGGGTTGCAACGAATCGGACACGACTGAGCGACTAACACTCACTCAGCTCAACTTATCCTGGAGCATGGCCAAACTTTAAAGTCTGCTTCAAGGCCACCAGTTTCTTTCCCTGAATGACACAACTGAATTAAACAAGGACCAGTGTCTTAAAGTTTGGAGTCTTGCCTAGCAGTGAGCTGAGAAAATGAGTCAACTCCAAAGCCCCTTTTGAGGACCACCCCATTCCTCACACCCCACCCCTCAACCCAATACCTCTCGGATCCTCTTCTGCCATTCCTCAGTGAATTCAGGTGAGCTGGTGTTCACCTGGCTGGCATTGAGTGTCCATTCGGGGCACTTCCAGGTGGGAAGAGACAGCATGGCCAGGGAGGGTCCCAAGAAAGCAAAGGTCCCTCCCTGGAGAATGGGCAGCCTGGAGGAGGGGAAAGGAGACAGTTACCCATTAGCCCCTTTAACACTGGCCTGTCACTGGCCCCAGCAGAAGCCTTTTCATCCCAAGTCCTCCCTTGGTTTCAGGGCAACATATGAGTCCTGCAGTTCTCAGTTATAGGGAACTCCTGCTGCTGCTGCTGCTGCTGCTGCTGCATCACTTCAGTCGTGTCTGACTCTATTCGACCCCATAGATGGCAGCCCACCAGGCTCCCCTGTCCCTGGGATTCTCCAGGCAAGAACACTGGAGTGGGTTGCCATTTCCTTCTCCAATGCATGAAAGTGAAAAGTGAAAGTGAAATCACTCAGTCGTGTCTGACTCTTTGTGACCCCATGGACTGCAGCCTACCGGGCTCCTCTGTCCATGGGATTTTCCAGGCAAGCGTACTGGAGTGGGGTGCCATTGCCTTCTCCGAGGGAACTCTTATCAATCTCCAAGTCAGATCCATGAACTTTGCCAAACTTTGGACAGGTAGGAGAGGTGGGGAGGATAAGATCAGCAGACCTAATCCCAGTCCTGGAGATGCGAGCCCAGGAGCAGAGAGTCACATACTGGGAAATGATCTGGGGCAGCACAGAGCTCAGGAAGCATGTTTGGTGGGTGCCACTGTCTTCCTCAGTCCCACAGAAACTTCCCCAGACCCCAGGATCAAAGCACAGTGCACACACGTCAAGTTCCCCCACTGACAAGAGATGCACAGCCTAGAATTTGGGTGGCTAGATTCCTTTGTGCCTTCAAAAATGAAAGGTGATTCCAGACCTCTACCTCCAGGCTCCTTTCTATCACATGGACTGAACATGCTTGAGGTCCATTATCAGGGCATGTCCCCCACACAAGCCTTCCTTCTTCCTGGTCAGCGTCTCACTCTGGCCTCTGTGAGAACTTCCAGCAGTGTCCATCTGACTTGTCTCCCTTCAAGGTGAACATAGCCTGATAAGTCAACCTCCAATAATCCTGTCTTACTAGAAGGTCAGAAGCTGTTAAGGCTGACCTAGTCTCCTCACCTGCATATTATAATAGAACTGGTGTGAAGGGAGAATGGAACAGGATCTTAGCCTCTTGCTTGCATTTGTCATATATACCTTACCCAGTTTAGATACTTGTTCTTAACAATACTAGAAGAGTACTTTTGAAATCAGGATTCCACGAAGATAGCTTAAAGAGTCTCCTTGAGAACGAACCCATTTTATTTAATGAAAATATAAAGTATACGAAAGAGTTTTACTGCCTAACTGGATTTTGTCCTGGCTGAACATAGGAACTAGCAAGGGCTGAGCATCAGCCTCAGATGAGTTCACGGGTGCACCCAGGCATGGAGAGCGCTTAGACCTCCAGGTGATTCTAACACCAGCCAGGGTTGAGAACAACTGATCTAGATTCATAAATCTAGACCCATCAGGCTCCAAAAGAGATTGGACTATATGGCACACACAGGGCAGGAAACATGGGTGATGGAATGGGTATGTATGAACGATTTTTTAGTTAAAAAATTATGGTGGGGAGAGATAAATTAGGAATTTGGGATTAACGTGTATACACTGTTATATATATAATAGGTAAACAACAAGGACCCTCTGTATAGCACAGGGAACTATAATCTATTTTATAATAATCTATAATGAAAGAGAATCTATATATAATATACATTTATATATATAAATGTTATACATATATATATACGTATAACTGAATCAATTTGCTATATACTTGAAACTAACACAATGTTGTAAATTAACTATACTTCAATTAAAAATTCATAGAAATTATGAAGCTCAGTATCTTGACAGAGAAGGGAAACACACTATATCATTGCAAAATCCCTTTCAAGCTTTTAAAATGAACTTAGACACCTTTGCATATCATAGGTACAGACAGTATGTAATCCAAGATTTGTGTTTCAGTTTTTTGCTGTAATTCCATATGCACATTTCATTCATTCAACAAATATTTACTGAGGACTTGCTCTGTGGGAGGCACTGGTTGTCAAGTATTGGAAATACCACAGTGAGTGAGACAAAACTCCCACTTATATTCTAGTTACATATTTCCTGTTTAGCCCTTGTACTAACAAACTAGTCATTTACAGTAACTTACTCTCAGGGATTCTTTAAACAGTTTACAGTTATACTTATAAACAATCCATCATTGCTATACCACCATGGCCTCAGCCATTTCAGTATTACTCGGTTCCTTGAGGGCAGAGAAGTCTAGTTTTCTTTTCTATCCCTCCAGCACCAAGGTTAGTATTATAAAATCTATCAATATTGGGGTTTCTCATTTCATTTTTTTAGTTTAATAGGCATATAATGAAATCCTGACAAAAGTGAATTTGCATTTCATTAAGTCACAAAAGATGTGATTTTTATGTCTGTTTTTCCTTGTCTATAAACTATTTTACTCATTACATAGAAATTAGACACTGCCAAAGTATATTTAAAACAGTTTTACTGATGGTGAGATTTGTTTTCACTTAAAAAATATTTTCTGTTATTATATCCCTAACTTAGAACTTATTTAAGGGATATTTCAAAATTTTCAAGTAGTTCAGCATTTTTCTAACTCTGTTCATGTTATTTTTTTTTCAAGATTATTACATGTAGTTGGGATAATGTACTAACATGATAGATGCACTTTTTACCTTTTTTTTTTTTGGCTACACCTCTCAGCTTGCAGAATCTTAGTTCACCCACCAAGGGAACTTGCATCAAAAGTACTGAATCCTCACCACTGAACAACCAGGGAATTCCCTCTACCTTTTTGAAACTACTAAATACATTTTATGTTCAAGAGCAAGATGAATTGTTTCCATTAATTTACTAGAGTTTATTCCTATGTCCTAAAAAAAGTCTCCTGATGAAAGTGAAAGAGGAGAGTGAAAAAGTTGGCTTAAAGCTCAACATTCAGAAAACTAAGATCATGGCATCTGGTCCCATCACTTCATGGGAAATAGATGGGGAAACAGTGGAAATAGTGTCAGACTTTATTTTGGGGGGCTCCAAAATCACTGCAGATGGTGATTGCAGCCATGAAATTAAAAGACGCTTACTCCTTGGAAGGAAAGTTATGACCAACCTAGACAGCATATTGAAAAGCAGAGACATTACTTTGCCAACTAAGGTCCGTCTAGTCAAGGCTATGATTTTTCCAGTAGTCATGTATGGATGTGAGAGTTGGACTGTGAAGAAAGCTGAGCACTGAAGAATTAATGCTTTTGAACTGTGGTGTTGGAGAAGACTCTTGAGAGTCCCTTGGACTGCAAGGAGATCCGACCAGTCCATTCTGAAGGAGATCAGCCTTGGGATTTCTTTGGAAGGAATGATGCTAAAGCTGAAACTCCAGTACTTTGGCCACCTCATGTGAAGAGTTGACTCATTGGAAAAGACTCTGATGCTGGGAGGGATTGGGGGCAGGAGGAGAAGGGGACGACAGAGGATGAGATGGCTGGATGGCATCACTGACTTGATGGACGTGAGTCTGAGTGAACTCTGGGAGTTGGTGCTGGACAGGGAGGCCTGGCGTGCTGCAATTCATGGGGTCACAAAGAGTCGGACACGACTGAGCAACTGAACTGAACTGAACTGAACTGATTCCTATGTCCTACAGTTAGATTCACACAACATATCCATAAATTCTTCCTTCCCTCTCCTATACTCAGATCCTCCAATCCGATTTTCCATCCATTCCTGTCCCCCTCCCCACCTTGTTTTATGAGCATTACCACCTTGCTCATAACTTCTTATTGATACTCTTTTGACAGAGATCTATGTATATTTCTTGCATTTCTACTATGCAAGAAAAATTACATTTTTCTTTTATGCACTTTCTTGGTACATGTTTAAGATATATGCATTCAGTATCACTACAAGGCTTTCATTGTTCTATACACATTTTACCTTTTATGGTGACTTTTATGTGTATCTCAGAGCTGCTTTTAATTTCACAATTAATTTCATCTTATTTTAAAATTTTTACCTTAAATATGATTCACTATTATTATATGTATGCCTTCTAATTCTTTTGTGAACCACAGATTGTTGATTTTTAAAATTCAACACTTTAGAAATAGAAGGGCCATTTGAAGCATATCCAACCTGGCCTTATCATTTTATAGATAACGGATCTGGAGCCCAAGGTCATAGAGTTAACCAGGATGTCTTGGGTTTTTTCACCATGGCAATATAACACCAGTTAAGAGCATGGTATAGACCAAAGACAAGTTTGAATATGACTTTGTCTTATCAGCTGTGTGACCAAGGCATGTTGCCCAACTTCTGCAAGCCTCAGTGTCCTCTTTGACAAAATATAGTAGTAATGTCCCAAGGAGTAACTGTGAAGATAAAATATATGTAAGTGATTAGCATGATGCCTGGGGAAGAGCTCAATGAATAGAATAATTTTCATTATTATTCCCTCTGAAATGTGTGGTTACTTCTGGAAAGGGTCACTCGGTCAGTTCAGTCACTCAATCATGTCAACTCTTTGTGACCCTATGGACTGCAGCACATCAGGCTTCCCTGTCCATCACCAACTCCTGGACCTTGCTCAAACTCATGTCCACTGAGTCAGTGATGCCATCCAACCATCTCATCCTCTGTCGTCCCCTTCTCCTACCCTCAATCTTTCCCAGCATCAGGGTCTTTTCTAATGAGTCGGCTCTTTGGATCAGGTGCGCAAAGTATTAGAGCTTCATCTCAAGCATCAGCCCTTCCAAAGAATAATCAGCGTTGATTTCCTTTAGGATGGACTGGTTTGACCTCCTTGCAGTCCAAGGGACTCTCAAGAGTCTTCTCCAACACCACAGTTCAAAGGCATTAGTTCTTCAACACTCAGCCTTCTTTATGGTCCAACTCTCACATCCATACATGACTACTGGAAAAACCATAGCTTTACTATATGGAACTTTGTCAGCAAAGTCATGTCTTTGCTTTTTAATATGCTATCTAGGTTGGTCATAACTTTTCTTCCAAGTAGCAAGCATCTTTTAATTTCATGGCTGAAAGTCACCATCTGCAGAAAATAAAGTCTGCCACTGTTTCCACTGTTTTCCCATCTATTTGCCAGGAAGTGATGGAACCAGATGACATGATCTTAGTTTTTTGAATGTTGAGCTTTAAGCCAACTTTTTCACTCTCCTCTTTCACTTTCATCAAGAGGCTCTTTAGTTCCTCTTCACTTTCTGCATTAAGGGTGGTGTCATCTGCATATCTGAGGTTATTGATATTTCTCCTGGCAGTCTTGATTCCTGCTTGTGCTTCATCCAACCTGGCATTTCACAACATGTACTTTGCATGCAAGTTAAATAAGCAGGGTGATAGTATACAGCCTTTGGGTATTCTTTTCCCAATTTAGAACCAGTCCATTGCTCCATATCCTTTTCTAACTGTTACTTCTTGACCTGCATACATGTTTCTCAGGAGGCAGGTAAGGTGGTCTGTTCTTCCCATCTCTTGAAGAGTTTTCCACAGTTTGTTGTGATCCACACAGTCAAAGGCTTTAGTGTAGTCAATGAAGCAGAAGCCGATGTTTATTTGGAATTCTCTTGCTTTCTCTACAATCCATCTAATATTGGCAATATGATCTCTGGTTCCTCTGCCTTTTCTAAATCCAGTTTGAACATCTGAAATTTCACGGTTCACCTACTGTTGAAGCCTGGTTTCAGTCAGCTCAGTTGGTAAAGAATCCATCTGCAATGCAGGAGACCCTGGTTTGATTCCTGAGTCAGGAAGATCTGCTGGAGAAGGGATAGACTACCTACTCCAATATTCTTGGGCTTTCCTTGTGGCTCAGCTGGTAAAAATCCGCCTGCAATGTGGGAGACCTGGGTCTGATCCATAGGTTGAGAAGATCCCCTGGAGAAGGGAACGTCTACCCACTCCAGTATTGCGGCCTGGAGAAACTATGGGATCACAAAGAGTCGGACACGACTGACTGACTGAACTGAACTGGACTGAAAGATTCAAAGGATGTGGGGCTCATGAAACATGCCCTGATGTTAAAGTTAACCATTAAAACTTTTCTAAGAAAAAGTTTTAAATGGCTCTTATTTCTGCCAGTTATAAAGCAACACGTGGACTCTGAAGAAAAATTAATGGTAAATAAAAATACAAAGCATAAATCACCATAATTCCACAACCCAGAAATAATTATTAACATTTCATTCTAATCATTTTTTTTAACCCTTGAGTAGATAAACTTTATCAGCACATGTACAATATTGGTACATACCTTTCATATATAATGTGTATCACCCAGAAATAACCTTTAACATTTCTTTGATTCCTTTTGCCATCTTTAACTAGATAAATGATTATCAGTATACATAAGATGTATTTCTCTCATGGGCTTCCCTGGTGACTTAGCAGTACAGAATCTGCCTGCAATGCAGAAGACCCAGTTTTGATTCCGGGGTTTGGAAAATCTCCTGGAGAAGGGCATGGCCACCTACTCAAGTATTCTTGCCTGGAGAATCCCATGGACAGAGGAGCCTAGCAGGCTACAGTCCATAAGGTCACAATGGGACATGACTAAAGCGACTTAGCAAGCACGAACAGACTTGCAGTGGCACATCTGGTGGCTTGTGCGATTGTCATGGAGGCAAGGGCAAGGTGGCTGCAGACCTCTGGCGATGGGCATGGACTTTCTGCAGAACCTAGCAACAGATACAGAGCTCGGGCAGATCAGGGCCCAGCTGCAGGCAAGTCCATGGAAGAAAAGGACCCAGGCTGATTTGGGCAAGACTACATAGAAGCCAGGTCTGAATGTTCTTTGGGCAGAAATACTGGCTCCACACTTGAGACATTCCCAGGAAAATAAAAGGGAGATATATCACTTGGAACCACTCCAGAAAAAGAAAATCCCAGGTAAAAATGAATTATTCTAGAAATGGAATTATTCCAGAAATGGAATTAAGACCCAGAATTACACAGTCAATATTTCGTTTTCTTTAGTGATTGCATTTAAACGTAATGCTTTCTTTTGAAATGAATGGTTACATAAATTCAGAACTGAGCACCTCAGTGGGAAGGCCCTTGGGGGATACACCCAAGACCCCTAAAGACACACCAGGGAGGCAGCCATCCCTCTGCCAAGGGTTGTAGCTGCCTGCCCCACAATGGGCACTGCACTCTTCAGCTCTTATCAGGGAAGCTGTTTTTTTGCCTCTTATCATTCCCTTTGACTATTTAACGTGGTTTTAATCATTAACATATTCTGAAATCTTATTGCAGTATCAGCATTTGTGTTTGCAGTCTAAAAAGTACATCATTAAATACTGTTTATCCGATAATCTGCAATCAATCAAGTCTATTAGACCTTTGATTCACAGGCTATCAGCTAGTTTTATAATTTCTAATGTCTCTAATGAGCTACTGTACTTGTTAGTCTCTAAACAGGAAGCCTATTTCAGGGAAATAATCTCAGGTGTATTCATGTCCCCACCTTAGTCTAAGACATTAGCATGGCTTTCTTTCTTAATTTTATTTCCCTGTTTCTCTGCATGTTTAATTAGGCTGCAGATTCTTTTAACTCTATCTTCTGATTTTGTTTTGTCTCTCACAGGGTTTACCAGAAGGCGAGGCCCACAAGCACCCTCAGTACTGAGATTCCAGTTGGAACATAGTACTGCATCATCTTCTCTGTCAACAACACAGGTGTCCACATATTAGAGATGGAAGGACTTATCGATATGACACACTTCAACTCCCTCATTTTACAGACGAGAACACTGGGTTTTAGAGAGGGTGAATGGCTTGTGCAGCTTCCCACAGCACAGAAGCCAGAACTAGAATTCAGGCCCTCAGCTTCCAAGATCAACATTTTTCCATTATTATAGTGAACACCATCTCAATTTAAGGCAAGGAGCTTCCCCATCCAGAAGAGCCTTGTGTATGTAACTCTCCATGGGCGGCTCAGGGGTGGGGCCTCCTGGGTGTCCAGGCAGGTGGCTGCAAGGCCTCTCTACTGCAGGACCTGTCACTCCAGGGACTGATCCCGGAAAGGTTGGAGGGGTCCTGGATATCAGGGACTTGAGAAACAGACCAGACCAAACCTTAAACCTCTCTCAGTGCTTGGTGGGGGATTGGGGAAAATCTTGGCCTCAAAGATGATTACAGAAGAAGGAAGAGAGAGAAGGGAAATAATTTGGCAAAGATGTAGGCTCTAAACCCCTGTCCTCAACAAAAAATGGGAGACCTTAAGCACTGGCATATCTCCTGTAAATGACTTGGAAAAGCAGCACTTTGGAAAGAGCATTTGATTTGATTTAGGCAAGAAGACTAGGTTAGGAAGGAATATTCTCTAGATACTCTCTGCTGCTGCTGCTGCTGCTAAGTTACTTCAGTCGTGTCTGACTCTGTGTGACCCCATAGACGGCAGCCCACCAGGCTTCCCCGTCCCTGGGATTCTCCAGGCAAGAACACTGGAGTGGGTTGCCATTTCCTTCTCCAACGCATGAAAGGGAAAAGTGAAAGTGAAGTCGCTCTGTCGTGTCCGACTCTTCGCGACCCCATGGACTTCAGCCTTCCAGGCTCCTCTGTCCATGGGATTTTCCAGGCAAGAGTACTGGAGTGGGGTGCCATTGCCTTCTCTGCTATATACTCTCTACAGGCAGCCTATCTTGGAAATAATTAGCCACTTTGTAATAGCCTTCACTTGTAGTTTGATTCAGATAATTGATAAAGGATAAAAGTTCTCATCAGAAAGAATTTTTTTTTCTGTTTCTTTAATTTTATATTTATGTGAGATGATGGATGTTCATTAAATCTACTGTGCTAATCATTTCTTGATGTATGTAAGTCAAATCATTATGCTGTACACTTACACGATGTTGTCTGTCAATCACATGTCAATGAAACTGGAAGGAAAAAAAGAATAAATAGTAATTTTTCCTCTCAAGTCATTTTCTCATAAGACAGGTTGGGCAGAAGCACATCATAGGGAAAGTTTTCCATTTTCCTCTGCATCTCCGAAACTGGGCACAGACTTGGCACAGACTAGGTCACAAGCGGACTTACAGTGAAGATTTCCTCACTTGCACTGCTCCTTCTGAAGTCCAGGGAGGAGTCCCCACAGTGTGTTCAGTAGCACAAGCCTTGTAGAATTTGCAAAGGTAAAAGGTTTCAAGCATGGCCATCTGTAGCTATTTGTATTACTTTAACGAAGAACTCAGGCTACTGTAGATAGTAAATGTTGGTGCTGGGACTTGAACTTATGTGCTTACTTCTGATCCTGTGCTCCCTCTATCATGTCACACCAGCTTTCTAACTCATCTCAGGCTACAAGCCAAGCAAACCTTATTGCTACCCTGGGAGATAAAGGTCAGAATCCATGGAGAGGAGTTTTACCTACCTGATTCCTAAAAGTACTTGAAGGAGAGTACAGATGCCAGAGACGAAGAAAGTGGTGCTGATGAGGTAGCTCTGGGTCAGGGGATCATGCTGCAAACACAGGTCCTTAGCCAAGATGAGTGGCACTGCCACAAGCCCCCCTAGGGCCGTGAGGAAGTGCTGTAGGCAGAGCAGAGAGAGGAGACAAAGTTAGAGATGCTGTGGCTGCCTACTCCACCTAATCCTATTCCTTCTACTGGAGGCTCAACCTTTGGTCTCGGAGGAGATCCAGGCAAGTGGCAGAAACTAGGAAGGCCTGGCAGCAAGTAGCAGGGACACAACCAGAAGGTCTGGGGTTCAAAGGCAGGACCCCAGGGCTGAGAACTGCTGTTTTAGGTAAGAAACCAAGGTAGGGACGCAGTGTGGGAGGACATAACAGGAGCCAAGGAGGTGGCCTTAAGAATAGGAAAAGACAAGAGGCTCATTATTAAAATAAGGCACAAGGTGAGAGCAAGACCATTGACCAGGCCTGAGCACATTCTTCAAGACTGCTGCTGCTGCTGCTAAGACGCTTCAGTCGTGTCCGACTCTGTGCGACCCCATAGTTGGCAGCCCACCAGGCTCCCCCGTCCCTGGGATTCTCCAGGCAAGAACACTGGAGTGGGTTGCCATTTCCTTCTCCAATGCATGAAAGTGAAAAGTGAAAGGGAAGTCTCTCAGTCGTGTCCGACTCTTAGCGACCCCACGGACAGCAGCCCACCAGGCTCCTCCATCCATGGGATTTTCCAGGCAAGAGTACTGGAGTGGAGTGCCATTGCCTTCTCCACTTCAAGACGAATTATATATTAGGTCAGAAAACAGCATCAGCACATTTAAGAAGACTGAAATCAAAGCAACAATCTTTTCTGTCTGCAATGGTCTGAAACTGGAAATCGACAAGAGGCAGGAAACTGGACACAAGCTGGTGGAAATTAAGAAACACACTCCTGAACAACCAATGGGTCAAAGAAGAAATCAAAAGGGAAATAAAAAGTAACTTAAGACAAATGAAAATGGAAATACAACATACCAAAACTAGTGGGATGCAGCAAAAGCAGTTCTAAGAGGACAGTTTATAACAATCTATGCCTGCATTAAGAAAGAAAAAAGGTCTTAAATAAACAATTTTATTTCTCAAAGAACTGGAAAAGGAAGAACAAACTGAGTCTCAAGTTAGAAGAGAGGGAAAAAATACAGATCAGAACAGGAATAAATGAAGTGAAAAACAATAGGAAAAAGTCAACAAAATGAGAGCTTTTTAAAGGTAAACAAACCCTTAGCTAAACTCAGAAAAAAGGAGAGAGGACTCAAATAAAATGAGACATGATACAATAGAAATGCAAAGTACCATAAAACAGTAGTACCATTACACACCAAGAAATTGGATAACATAGAAGAAATGGATAGATTACTAGAAAGACACAATTTACCAAGACTGAATCATGAAGAAATAGAAAATATGAACAGACCAATGACTAGTGAGGAGACTAAAACCGTAATCAAAATTTCCCAACAAAGAAAAGCCCAAGACCAGATGATTTCACTGGCAAATTCTATCAAATATCTAAAGAAGAATTAACACCAAGCCTTCCCAAACTCCTCCAAAAATTGAAGAGGAGGGACCACTCCCAAACTCATTTTACAATCCAGCATAACCCTGATGGGGTTGTGGCTCAGACGGTAAGGAATCTGCCCGAAATGCAGGAGACCCAGGTTTGATCCTTGGGTTGGGAGGATCCCCTGGAGAAGGAAATGGCAAGCGGCTCCAGTATTCTTGCCTGGAAAATCCCATGGACAGAGGAGCCTAGCAGGTTACAGTCCATGGGGTCGCAAGGAGTCAGACACAACTGAGCGACTTTCACATAACCCTGATACCACAGCAAGATAAAGACCCTACGAGGAAAGAAAATTACAGGCCAATATCCCTCATGGATATAGATGCAAAACTGCTCAATGAAATCCTAGCAAACAGCATTCTACAGTACATTAAAAGGTCCATATGCCATGATTAAGTAGGATTTTTGTCCCTGGAATGTTAAATATATACAAATCAGTAAATATGATACACCATATTAATAACATGAAAAATAAAAATCCTATCACCCCAATGGATGCATAAAAAAACATTTGACAAAATTCAACACCCTTTCATAATGAAGTATCTACATTATCCATTTTATTGGCTCACAATAATATTTTTAAAAATAGTAATCCATTTGCTTCTCTTCTTTTGTGGAAAAGCACCAGGAAGCAAACAAAAAAGTATATCCCATCCCTGATATTCCACATTGAACATTAGGGGATGAAAACGAAAATGAATCCATCTATGAGATTAAAGATTCAAGCTACAAAAAGTTACAAAACAAATAGTAAAAGTTGAAAGCTCCCTTCCTTTTTCTAGTTCCTCAACCCAAGGTTAAATACCTCTATTAGTTTCTTATGATTCCTTCAAAACATGCAAAAATTACTACATATACTTATTTCTGCTGTTCTGTCTCTATTTTTGTTTGTTAGTCTTTAACATAAAAAAAATCACACTATACACAGTTATTTACTTGACTTTTTTCATTTAATCTATGTTGGTGATCATTTTTTAACAGCAAGGTAAATATATCCTTCTCTTTCTAACAGCTACATTAAAAAATTATTTGTTAGAATATACCACAGTTCTCTAAGATGGATATTTTGGGGGTGTTTCTGGGTTTTGTTTGTTGTTGTGATTTTACGATTAATCAATAGAACCACTTTGTACTTATCTTAACAAGTCTTGCCAGCATATCTAGAGAGAAATTCTTTAAAAAAATTTTTTTTTGTTTCATTTGGCCATGCCACGCGATTTGTGGGATCTTAGTTCCCCTACCAGGGATTGAACCCATGCCCTTGGTAGTGAAATGATGGACTCCTAACCACTGGATCACTGGGGAATTCTCTACAGAAAAATTCTTGAGCATTAGGGCCTGGGTTAAATAACATGTGTTTTACAAGTTAATAGAAAAGTTGCACCAGATAACATTCCAAAAAGTGTTTGACAATGCTTGTTTTCCAATATTCCCCAAGCACTGGTTATGAAACATTTCAGCTGTTGCCAAAAAAATAATAATTGCTATCTTGGTAAAACAAAATAAAACAAAACTCACAATGGCCCAGTTGGTGTCCTTGATGTGACCTATTAGCTTAGCATGGGGGAGAATCTTCCCCTAACTCCCTGCCCCCATCCCCAAACTCCGTGGGAGAAAAGAGAGCCTGGAGGAGCCTTGAGTCCCCTAAAGGTCAACAGCATGGAAGCCAAAAATATGAGCAACTGAAGTTAGATCTTGACTAATTTGACCTGTGTGTGTCGATGTGCCTTTTGAGACAGAGCCTCCTTGCACCCAATGCTTCTGTGTCCCATTACCTGGATCCCCAAGAAGATGCAGAGATACCATGGTGGGATATCCAGGATGCCATAAGCCATGTGGCTGCTGCTGGGACTCTTGAGCTGGCCATCCTTCTTGCTGCCTTGATCACCTTCATGGGAGCTGAGCACACCATCACCCCTCTGCTGGGAAAAAGACAAAAACACGTTTGAGCATTTCAAGAGGAATCAAGTGCATTTTGATGCCAAAAGCTTGGCCTCTATGCACCAGTGTCAAATCAAATCTCGGAGACAGAGTTTTGGATGAAGTAGAAAAGAATAGCTTATTGCTTTGCCAGGCAAAGGGGAACACAGTGGCTCCTGCCCTCGAAAACTGTGTGTCTCCACCCAGTGGGATTTGGTGAGAAGTTTTATAGCAACGGCTCAAGCATGGGGCTGCTAATAAGATTAGGCCATGTACAGTTCAGTTCACTCAGTCGTGTCCGACTCTTTGTGACCCCATGGACTGCAGCATGCCAGACCTCACTGTCCATCACCAACTCATGGAGTTTACTCAAACTCATGTCCATCAAGTCGGTGATGCCATCCAACCATCTCATCCTCTGTTATCCCTTCTCCTCCTGCCTTTAATCTTTCCCAGCATCAGAGTCTTTCAAATGACTCAGTTCTTCCCATTAGGTGGCCAAAGTATTGGGCGTTTCAGCTACAGCATCAGTCCTTCCAATGAATACTCAGGACTGATTTCCTTTAGGATGGACTGGCTGGAACTCTTTGCAGCCCAAGAGACTCTCAAGAGTCTTCTCCAACACCACAGTTCAAAAGCATCAATTCTTTGGCACTCAGCTTTCTTTATAGTTCAACTCTCACATCCATACATGACCACTGGAAAAACCATAGCTTTAACTAGATGGACCTTTGTTGGCAAAGTAATGTCTCTGCTTTTTAATATGCTGTCTAGGTTGGTCATAGCTTTTCTTCCAAAGAGCAAGTGTCTTTTAATTTCATGGCTGCAGACACCATCTACAGTGATTTTGGAGCCCCCCAAAATAAAGTCAGCCACTGTTTCCATTGCTTCCCCATCTATTTGCCATGAAGTGATGGGACCGGATGCCATGATCTTTGTTTTCTGAATGTTGAGTTTTAAGCCAACTTTTTTACTCTCGTCTTTCACCTTCATCAAGAGTCTCTTTAGTTCTTTGCTTTCTGCCATAAGGGTGGTGTCATTTGCATATCTGAGGTTATTGATATTTCCTCTGGCAATCTTGATTCCAGCTTGTGCTTCATCCAGCCTAGTGTTTCTCATGATGTACTCTGCATATAAGTTAAATAAGAAAGGTGACAATATACAGCCCTGACGAACTCCTTTTCCTATTTGGAACCAATCTGTTGTTCCATGTCCAGTTCTAACTGTTGCTTCCTGAGCTGCATACTCAGGCGATTTCTCAGGATTTCTCAGGAGGCAGGTCAGGTGGTCATGTATTCCCATGTTTTTCAGAATTTTCCACAGTTTGTTGTGATCCACAAGTCAAAGGCTTTGGCATAGCCAATAAAGCAGAAGTAGACGTTTTTCTGGCACTCTCTTGCTTTTTCGATGATCCAAGGTTGTTGGCAACTTGATCTCTGGTTCCTCTACCTTTTCTAAATCCAGCTTGAACATCTGGAAGTTCATGGTTTATATACTGTTGAAGCCTTGCTTGGAGAATTTTGAGCATTACCTTGTCAGTGTGTGAGATGAGTGCATTTGTGCAGTAGTTTGACCATTCTTTGGCATTGCCTTTCTTTGGGATTGGAATGAAAACTGATATTTTCCAGTCCTTTGGCCACTGCTGAGTTTTCCAAATTTGCTGGCATATTGAGCACAGCACTTCACAGCATCATCTTTTAGGACTTGAAATAGCTCAACTGGAATTCCATTACCTCCACTAGCTTTGTTCGTCATGATGCTTCCTAAGGCCCGCTTGACTTCACATTCCAGGATATCTGGCTCTACGTGAGTGATCACACCATCATGATTATCTGGGTCATGAAGATCTTTTTTGGGTAGTTCTTCTGTGAATTCTTGCCACCTCTTCTTAATATGTTCTGCTTCTGTTAGGTCCATACCATTTCTGTCCTTTATTGTACCCTTCGTTGCATGAAATTGCCCCTTGGTATCTCTAATTTTCTTGAAGAGATCTCTAGTCTTTCCCATTCTATTGCTTTCCTCTATTTCTTTGCATTGATCACTGAGGAAGGCTTTCTTATCTCTCCCTGCTCTTCTTTGGAACTCTGCATTCAAATGGGTATATCTTTCCTTTTCTCCTTTGCCTTTCATTTCTATTTTCACAGCTGTTTGTAAGGCCTCCTCAGACAACCATTTTGCCTTTTTGCATTTCTTTTTCTTGGGGATGGTGTTGATTCCTGTCTCCTGTACAATGTCACAAACCTGCGTCTGTAGTTCTTCAGGTACTCTGTCTATCAGATCTAATCCTTTGAATCCATTTCTCATTTCCACTGTAAGGGATTTGATTTAGGTCATACCTAAATGGTCTAGTGGTTTTCCCTACTTTCTTCAATTTAAGTCTGAATTCCGCAATAAGGAGTTCATGATCTAAGCCACAGTCAGCTCCTGGTCTTGTTTTTGCTAACTGTATAGAACTTCTCCTTCTTTGGCTGCAAAGAATATAATCAATCTGATTTCAGTGTTGACCATCTGGTGATGTCCATGTGTAGAGTCTTCTCTGTGTTTTTGGAAGAAGGTGTTTGCTATAACACAGAAAACTAACCAATATGATCACATGGACCACAGCCTTGTCTAACTCAATGAAACTACGAGCCATGCCATGTTGGGCTACACAAGACGGACAGGTCATGGTGGAGAGAGTTCTGACAAAACATGGTCCACTGGAGAAAGGAATGGCAAACTACTTCAGTATTCTTGCCTTGAGAACCCCATGAACAGTATAAAAAGGCAAAAAGCTAGGACACTGAAAGATGAACCCTCCAGGTCCGTAGGTGCCCAATATGCTACTGGAAATCAGTGGAAAACTAACTCCAGAAAGAAAGAAGAGATAGAGCCAAGGCAAAAACAACACCCAGTTGTGGATGTGACTGGTGATGTGAGTAAGGTCCGATGCTGTAAAGAGCAATATTGTGTAGGAACCTGGAATGTTAGGTCCATGAATCAAGGCAAATTGGAAGTGGTCAAACAGGAGATGGTAAGAGTGAACATCAAAATTTTAGGGATCAGTGAACTAAAATGGACTGGAATGGGTGAATTGAACTCAGATGAACATTATATCTACTACCATGGGCAAGAATCCCTTAGAAGAAATGCAGTAGCCATCATAGTCAACAAAAGAGTCTGAAATGCAGTACATGGATGCAATCTCAAAAACAACAGAATGATCTCAGTTCATTTCCAAGGCAAACCATTCAAATCACAGTAATCCAAGTCTGTGCCCCGACCAATAATGCTGAAGAAGCTGAAGTTGATTGGTTCTATTAAGACCTACAAGACCTTCTAGAACTAACACCTAAAAAAGATGTCCTTTTCATTATAGGAGGACTTCCCTGGTGGCTCAGATGGTAAAGCATCTGCCTACAATGTGGGAGACCTGGGTTCAATCCCTGGGTTGGGAAGATCTCCTGGAGAAGGAAATGGAAACCCACTCCAGTATTCTTGCCTGGAAAAATCCCATGGATGGAGGAGCCTGTAGACTACAGTCCATGGGGTCGCAAAGAGTTGAACTTGACTAAGCGACTTCACTTTTTCATTATAGGGGGCTGGAATGCAAAAGTAGAAAGTCAAGGAATACCTGGAGTAACAGGCATATTTGGCCTTGGAGTATGGAATGAAGCAGGGCAAAGGCTAATAGAGTTTTGCCGAGAAAACGCACTGGTCACAGCAAGCACCCTCTTCAAACAACACAAGAGAAGGCTGTGTACAGGGCACTGCTTTAATCTTGTCTCAGGTAATATAATGAGAACCTTGTCCTTGGGCTTCCCTGGTAGGTCAGATAGTAAAGAATCCACCTACAGTGCAGGAGACCCAGGTTTGATCCCTGGGTTGGGAAGATACCCTGGAGAAGGGAATTGTTACCCATTACAATAATCTTGCCTGGAGAATTCCGCGGACACAGGAGCCTGGTGGTCTGCAGCCCGTAGGGTTGCAAAGTGTCAGATATGACTAAGTGACTAACACACACGATCTGATGAGTTTGAGGTTCCTTTAATCTGGAATGAAGAATAGTGACATCTTCCTCCTTAAAAAAACTAGGAATGAAACTACCATATGATCCAGCAATCCCACTCCTAGGCATATACCCTGCAGAAACCAAAATTGAAAAGGATACATGTATCCCATTGTTCATCACAGCACTATTTACAATAGCTAGAATATGGAAGCAACCTAGATATCCATCAACAGATGAATGGATAAAGAAGTTGTGGTACATATTCAAAATAGAATATTACTTAGCCATAAAAAGAAATGCATTTGAGTCAGTTCTAATGAGGTGGATGAACCTAGAGCCTATTATACAGAGTGAAGTCAGTCAGAAAGAGAAAGATAAATATCATATACTAACACATATATACAGAATCTAGAAAAATGGTACTGAAGAATTTATTTACAGGGCAGCAATGGAGAAATGGACAGAGAGAATAGACTTATGGACATGGGAAGAGAGGAGGACAGGGTGAGATGTATGGAGAGAGTAACACAGAAACTTACTGTGTTTCTATGAAGTAAAATAGATAGCCAATGGGAATTTGCTGTATGTCTCAGGAAACTCAAACAGGGGCTCTGTATCAAGCTAGAGGGGTGGGATAGGGGGGAAGATGTGAGGGAGGTTCAAGAGAGAGCAGATATACATATACCTATGGATGGGGAAACAGTGAAAACAGTGTCAGATTTTATTTTTTGTGGCTCCAAAATCACTGCAGATGGTGACTGCAGCCAAGAAATTAAAAGACGCTTACTCCTTGGAAGGAAAGTTATGACCAACCTAGATAGCATATTGAAAAGCAGAGACATTACTTTGCCAACCAAGGTCCGTGTAGTCAAGGCTATGGTTTTTCCTGTGGTCATGTATGGATGTGACAGTTGGACTGTGAAGAAGGCTGAGCGCCGAAGAATTGATGCTTTTGAACTGTGATGTTGGTGTTGGAGAAGACTCTTGAGAGTCCCTTCGACTGCAAGGAGATCCAACCAGTCCATTCTGAAGGAGATCAGCCCTGGGATTTCTTTGGAAGGAATGATGCTGAAGCTGAAACTCCAGTACTTTGGCCACCTCATGTGAAGAGTTGACTGATTGGAAAAGACTCTGATGCTGGGAGGGATTGGGGGCAGGAGGAGAAGGGGACAACAGAGGATGAGATGGCTGGATGGCATCACTGACTTGATGGACGTGAGTCTGAGTGAACTCCAGGAGTTGGTGCTGGACAGGGAGGCCTGGCGTGCTGCAATTCATGGGGTCGCAAAGAGTCGGACACGACTGAGTGACTGAACTGAACTGATGGCTGATTCCTATTGAGGTTTGACCGAAAACAACAAAATTCTGTAAAGCAATTATCCTTCAATTAAAAAACCAAATAAACAAATAAAAAGAATGATGTCATTTCCATTTATGGGGGGTTTAGTCCTTTTGTATTGTTGTTCAGTCACTAAGTCATGTCCCACTCTTTGTGACCCCATGCACTGCAGCGCGCCAGGCTTCCTTGTCCTTCACTCTCTCCCAGACTTTGCTCAAATCCATATCTACTGAGTCAGTGATGCTATCTAACCCTCTCATCCTCTGTCATTCTCTTTTGTTTTTGCCGTCAATCTTTTCCACCATCAGGGTCCTTTCCAGTGAGTGTGCTCCTTGCGTCAAGTGGCCAGAGTATTGGAGCTTCAGCATCAGTCCTTCCAATTAATATTCAGGATTGATTTCTTTTAGGACTGACTGGTTTGATCTCCTTGCAGTCCAAGGGACTCTCAAGAGTCTTCTCCAGCACCACAACTTGAAAGCATCAGTTCTTTGGCACTCAGCCTTCTTTGTGGTCTAACTCTCACATCCATACATGACTACTGGAAAAACCATAGCTTTGACTACATGCACCTTTGATGGCAAAGTGATATCTCTGCTTTTTAACATGCTGCCTAGGCTTGTCATAGCTTTCCTTCCAAGGAGCAAATGTCTTTTAATTTCATGGCTGCAGTCACCATCCACAGTGATTTTGGCGCCCAAGAAAATAAAGATACTGTTTTATCTCTTGAGGTGGAACCAGGACCCTGCCCAAAGTCTGCACTATTGTTTCCTGGCTGTTCTCTGTTGTCTCTGAATCCCCTCCTTTCCCTGATTAGCAACTGTTTGAATCTAACCTTTGGGACTCAGGGAAGGTCATGGAGGCTGGAGTCTGTTCCCCACAAACAAGGAACAAGAGACATGGAAAGGCTTCTATGCCCAGGATCACCAGAGGCTCCTGCTTAGTTTCACTTTCTTATTACAACCAGACAGATGGACAGCTTTCTAGAGGCAAGAACAATGGTATTGTGGTATATTCTGGCCAGCTTGTGGTTTCTAGATTCAGACTCAAAAGACCAGTGACTTTCTATATTATACATCTGCAGCAAGCCCTAACAGAAAATAAAGTTTGTGGAAGAACGAATGGGGATCAACTCCATGGTCAGAAAATGGGCAGAGGAATTCCTTGATGACTCATTCAGTGGTTAGGACTTCATGCTTTCACTGCCAAGGGCATGGGTTCAATCCTTTGTCTGGGAACTAAGATCCCACACGGTGTAGCCAAAAAAAAAAAGTGGGTTTCTCAAGAAAATGTGCAAGGAAATGGGGATTCTGACCCAGATGTTGTGGCTGCCCTTGTTTATGCTCCCAGAGGCCAGCCCTGTGCCAAAGCCCTTATCATAATGTGTTTATTATAATAGACTATTTCCTTATCCATCTCTTCTACTGGAACTGAGTTCCTAGAATGCATTCACTGTCCTTTACTCTCCTTTGTTGTCCCAGCTTCTAGAACAACCCCAATGCTCAATGTAGACTGAGTAAATGCAGGAATGAATGGACATAACACAAATGTAAATAAGTGTAGAACATATAGAATGCTCTAGGGTCAATAGCCAAGTTACATTCCTAAGAGGTTACTCCAAATTAACTTTGAATCATAAACTCTGTCCTCCAATTTATTGGCTATATAGTTTACCAAACTTGGGCAAATTATTAACATTTGTAAGTCTTATTTATCTGATCTATGTAACAAAAATGTTAATAACACCTACTTCATAGATGAAAAAATTAAATTGGAACATTAAGAAATGCAGAGATGTTGCTCAAAGGATATAAACAAATAGTATAACATGAATAGGTTCTGGGAAACTAATGTACAGTGTGGTGATTATAGTTAATAATCAGATCAGATCAGATCAGTCACTCAGTCGTGTCCGACTCTTTGCGACCCCATGAATCGCAACACGCCAGGCCTCCCTGTCTGTCACCAACTCCTGGAGTTCACTCAGACTCATGTCCATCCAGTCAGTGATGCCATCCAGCCATCTCATCCTCTGTTGTCCCCTTCTCCTCCTGCCCCCAATCCCTCCCAGCATCAGAGTCTTTTCCAATGAGTCAACTCTTCGCATGAGGTGGCCAAAGTACTGGAGTTTCAGCTTTAGCATCATTCCTTCCAAAGAAATCCCAAGGCTGATCTCCTTCAGAATGGACTGGTTGGATCGCCTTGCAGTCCAAGGGACTCACAAGAGTCTTCTCCAACACCACAGTTCAAAAGCATCAATTCTTCGGCGCTCAGCCTTCTTCACAGTCCAACTGTCACATCCATACATGACCACAGGAAAAACCATAGCCTTGACTACACGGACCTTGGTTGGCAAAGTAATGTCTCTATCTAGGTTGAATATACTATCTAGGTTGGTCTAAATTTCCTTCCAAGGAGTAAGCGTCTTTTAATTTCATCCTGCAATCACCATCTGCAGTGATTTTGGAGCCCAGAAAAATAAAGTCTGACACTGTTTCCATTGTTTCCCCATGTATTTCCCATGAAGTGATGGGATCGGATGCCATGATCTTCGTTTTCTGAATGTTGAGCATTAAGCCAACTTTTTCACTCTCCACTTTCACTTTCATCAAGAGGCTCTTTAGTTCCTCTTCACTTTCTGCCATAAGGGTGGTGTCATCTGCATACCTGAGGTTATTGATATTTCTCCCGGCAATCTTGATTCCAGCTTGTGTTTCTTCCAGTCCAGCGTTTCTCATGACGTACTCTGCATAGAAGTTAAATAAGCATGGTGACAATATACAGCCTTGACATACTCCTTTTCCTATTTGGAACCAGTCTGTTGTTCCATGTCCAGTTCTAACTGTTGCTTCCTGACCTGCATACAAATTTCTCAAGAGGCAGATCAGGTGGTCTGGTATTCCCATCTCTTTCAGGATTTTACACAGTTTATTGTGATCCACACAGTCAAAGGCTTTGGAATAGTCAATAAAGCAGAAATAGATGTTTTTCTGGAACTCTCTTGCTTTTTCCATGATCCAGCGGATGTTCGCAATTGATCTCTGGTTCCTCTGCCTTTTCTAAAACCAGCTTGAACACCAGGAAGTTCACAGTTCACATATTGCTGAAGCCTGGCTTGGAGAATTTTGAGCATTACTTTACTAGCGTGTGAAATGAGTGCAATTGTGCGGTAGTTTGAGCATTCTTTGGCATTGCCTTCCTTTGGGATTGGAATGAAAACTGACCTTTTCCAGTCCTGTGGCCACTGCTGAGTTTTCCAAATTTTCTGGCATATTGAGTGCAGCACTTTCACAGCATCATCTTTCAGGATTTGGAATAGCTCAACTGGAATTCTATCACCTCCTCTAGCTTTAATACTGTATTATATATTTGAAAGTTGCTAAGAGAGTAAATCCTAAATGTTTTCAGCACAAAAAAGAAGTGGTGACTGCATGCCGTGATGGAGGGGTTAACTACTAAGAACTGCTGCCTAGTCACCTAAGTCACTTCAGTCATGTTCGACTCTTTGAGACCCCATGGGCCATAGCCTGCCAGGCTTCTCTGTCCATGGGATTCTCCAGGCAAGAATACTAGAGTGGATAGCCATGCCCTCCTCCAGGGGACCTACTCAGCCCAGGGATCAAACCCAAATCTGTTGAGTCTCCTGCATTGGCAGGCAGTTGTTGATCACTAGCGATACCTAGGAATCTATTAATAACTGCTATGGTGGTAATCATTTTGCAGCATATAATTGTATCAGGTCAATCTCTTGGACGGTTTAAGCTTACACAATGTTATATGTCAATTACATCTAATAAACCTCGGGAAAAAACCAGAGCATGAAGTACATAGTCCAGTGTCCTGCCTGCATGGTGCACCTACCCAATAAGTATTAGCTGCTATAATTATGATAAGCTTCTGGTCCTATGTTTCAAAGGCTTTTAACTCATACTTGAGTGACATTAGAGCATCTGTAGGTGGAGTGACATTAGAGCAGCTGTAGGTGAGAGGAATAGGAAAACAATGTCTTTGGTGTGGCCAGAATGGGGCAAGGCCACCAGCATGAAGATCAGGCAATTAGGTGACAAGCCCCAGCAGGGTCCTGGGCCCTGGTCAGACCACAGAGGAATAGCAGGTTCTGCACAGTGGCACAGCCAGTGTGCCCTGAAGATAGTGTGGGCTTCTCACAGAGAAAGTTCTGGAAAGGATGTTAAAGGTACCCATACCAACACCAACCTTCATAGTCAAGCACCCTTTACTCAGCACAGCCTCAAAGAACAACTTCTGAACTGAAGCTGCACTATGACTCCTGGGAATGCTAATCACTTCAATGCTATGGGCTTCTCCTATACAAAAAATCTGCTATTTTTTGTGACTATATTGATATAAAGATACATTATTATGTACTAAAAAATTTCTCTTTTGTCTAAAAATTATTGTTTTTTTTTTTCCTTCTGATTTTAAAAGAAATGGGAGCAAAATTGTGGGCACAGACACCATGGCTGCTCTCCCTAAAGATCAGTGGCCCTGCTCTGGAGAAGTAGGAGAAGCAGATGAATCGGGGGCAAGGGGTCACCAGTTGCTTTGAAGTGGAGAGAGACAAGAAAGCCACCAGATCAAGAACTGGGTGTTTGTCCCCTACCTCTTCCAGAACAGCACTGGAACATCATATTCTAAGACAGGGTTTCTCAACCTCAGCACCATTGCCATTTTGGACAGGATAATTCTTCCTTGTGTTGTGTGTGTTCATGGCAGGGGTTGGGGTGTACCATGCACCCTAAGATATTTAGTAGCATCTTTGGCCTGGACCCCCTAGATGCCAGTGGCAAGCCCTTGCCCTCACCTTCAGTTGTGACGACCCAAAATGACTCCAGACATTGCCAAATGTCACCAGCAGGGTAAAAATCACCCCCAATTAAGACCTGCCATTTTAAGGGTGTTGTTCAGATCCCACCAGGGAAGCTGCAACTAAGGACAATTCTGGCTGACGTGGAGAGTGGGTGGGATAGATGTGCCATCTCCACGTGGAGACAGAGGAAGCCAGTCCTCCTCCTCCATGCGATGGACCACAAATCGGATCTCAGCTCTCCCAGTAAGTGGGGGCCCCACCACTGGCGATGGAGAAAATTTCCCAGAGTGCTAAGGTCCAGGCAGTGGGAGGAGCTCAGGGCTGCGGTCAGGCTTGCAGAGAGTGGGTGCACTGAGTCAGCCACAGCACAGCCCTGCAGAGTCACCCTGTTCCTGTGGCTCGGTGCAGCGTTTGCCCATGAATCTATTATTTAGTTTCTGAAACTTAAGTGCAAGAGTTTTGCTTCTACTCATCTATTCAGCAATGCCTGGAAGCATGCCTCCCAAACCTGCTGCAGGAAGCCTTCCCTAACTTCTCTCCACTCCGGGACTACTGCCCCAGCATGCCTCACAGCCATAACACGGTTTCCTCATCCAAAAGCCCATAAAGTCCCATGACTTCTCTACTCCATCAGTAGCACAGAATTAGTGCTCACAGCACAATCTGTTGAGTGAAAAATAAATAAATAAACACATGCATAAATTAATGACCATAAAGATTCTCTCATTGACTTTTTAAAATAAATCCATAACTGGTTAGAACTCTTTGGCAACATTATGCTGATCCTATTTGGATTCCTGAAAAGAAGGCTGTCCTGATGCAGCTTCGATATTGGATTGGATGTGAAAGAAGGGTGATTTTGCCTAAGCAGGTCAAGGCCAAGCCAAAGATAGCCTGGAGGTGCCCAAGGAAACTCCGGAGCACTTTTCGCGAGGTTTTAGTGACTGCGTGGTGCAGTCCTTGAGTACAACCGCAGAAGAACCGGCTGAAGAAAAGAGGAGAGGCAGAAGGAAAAGAATGGTTGTTGATTGGCTGGCTGGTTGATTGACGCTGCGTAGGCTACACGGAACAGCAGAGCACGTTGTTTGAACTGGGGCAACGGTGGTCTGTCAGTGCCCTGCTTGGCAGCCATTAGCACATCACTTCCTCTCTCTCAGACTCCGTGTCCCCTTCTGACTCTGAGAGGATTGCAAAAATACTCAAAAGTGTATGTGGCTTCCTGTTATGTGCGCCTGTGAATGAACTCACACAACTCGGGCAGGTACAGCTCTAGCAAACTCACCTCATACCTTCTCCCAAGACCCCTTGGAATTCTCAGAAAGGTGAAGGGGCGGCAGGGGGTGGGGGGAGGTTTTGATGGGGACAGTAGGGGGGATGTTAGTTTGGGGCCTTCTCCCACCCGCCCCCCGCCCCCCGCCATTAAGGGTCAATGAATGACTCTTCATTCTTTATGGCAAAAAATAAAGAAGAACTAAAGAGCCTCTTGATCCAAGTGAAAGAGAGTGAAAAAGTTGGCTTAAAGTTCAACATTCAGAAAACTAAGATCATGGCATCTGGTCCCATCACTTCATGGCAAATAGATGGGGAAACAGTGGAAACAGTGGCTGACTGTATTTTTCTGGGCTCCAAAATCACTGCATATGGTGACTGCAGCCATGAAATTAAAAGACGCTTACTCCTTGGAAGGAAAGTTGTGACCAACCTAGACAGCATATTAAAAAGCAGAGATATTACTTTGTCAACAAAGGTCCGTCTAGTCAAGGCTATGGTTTTTTCAGTAGTCATGTATGGATGTGAGAGTTGGACTATAAAGAAAGCTGAGTGCTGAAGAATTGATGCTTTTGAACTGTGGTGTTGGAGAAGACCCTTGAGAGTCCCTTGGACTGCAAAGAGATCCAACCAGTCCATGCTAAGGGAGATCAGTCCTGGGTGTTCATTGGTAGGACTGATGTTGAAGCTGAAACTCCAATACTTTGGCCACCTCATGCGAAGAGCTGACTCATTTGAAAAGACCCTGATGCTGGGAAAGATTGAAGGCAGGAGGAGAAGGGGACGACAGAGGATGAGATGGTTGGATGGCATCACCGACTCAATAGACATGGGTTTGGGTGGACTCTGGGAGTTGGTGATGGACAGGGAGGCCTGGTGTGCTGCGATTCATGGGGTCGCAAAGAGTCGAACATGACTGAGCCACTGAACTGAACTGAACTGAATGACTCAGGACTTCCCTGGTGGTCCCGTGGTTAAGATTGCCTTCCAATGAAGGGAGTGAGGGTTCGATCCCAGGTTAGGGAGCTAAGATCCTACATGCCCAGTGGCCAAAAAAACAAAACATGAAAGAGAAGAAGTATTATAACAAATTCAATAAAGACTTTGAAATTGGTCAACATCAGAAAACAATCTTAAAAAAAAAAGTCAGTGACTCAAAGAGTGTTCTCTGCCTGATGACTGAATATTCTAAGTTTGTCTGGATATCAATCTGGACATGATGAGGCTATGGAAACCACTTCTGTAATTGCTTTACAACACTTTTCTGGGAAATTGTCCTTGTATGAGGCCCAACATGGAAAAAAATTAGAACTTAAGAGTGGAGAAAAACTTATCTTCCTTGAGAATAGCTGGTTCTTCACTCTGATGAGTGTGTGACTTCTGTGAAGCATGTCAGCTATGGCTGGTAGAACGCACAGAGCCTGATCAAAATACATCTTTTGCTGTAAAGCACTTTGTGTCACTTACATAAAGTGCTGGGGCAAAAAATCAAATAAGCAGGTACACAGTGGGCTAAGATTCCTGTGTGTCAGAGATGAGTCACTAGCATATTAAAGATATACATAGAAATGTGACATCCCAGAGATATTGTAGAGCAGGGGCTTCCCAGATGGAGGTGGAAAAAGCCCCACCTCAGGGCATATCCAGATGGGGGAAGTGACTTTATCCCAGGGGAATCCCTGGTCAGTAAAATTCTGTAACTCTCAGACTTCCCTGGTGGCCCAGTTAAGATTCTGAACTCCCAATGCAGGGGGTCCAGGTTCAACCTTTGGTCAGGGAACTAGATCCCACATGCCTCAACCAGGAGTTCACATGCTGCAATTAAGACCTGGCATGGCCAAATAAATAATTTGTTTTTAAGTCTATGACTCTTATAGTGGCAGAAGAATGCCTACAAGCCCCTTTTTGAAGGAAGAATAAACTCTTAGTGAAGCTTCCGCATGAGTCAGCACTGGTATGAGAAGACGGGCCACAAGCTTTTCTTCTGATTGGAAGAGTCTATCAGCTCAATGCATGGGCTGTAATTTCACCAAAACACTTGCTCAAAGAGGCATTCTGTTGAGGTGTGGCATTTTATAGCGCTTTACAGTTTGCAAAGAGCTTCCAGTGCATCCTCTCATTTGATTCTCACAACCCAGTTTCCAGAGAGGAGATGGAGGCTCAGTGAGATTACATGACTTGTCCCAGGTCCCCTTGTAAATGGGAGAATGAAACTCTCCTCTCCTGGTCGAGGGCAGTTGCTGGCAGGTGCATTCCTGTGTGTACAGGGACAGCCTGTCATCTCTCTGGAGCAGAGCAGCAGAGCAGGAGGAGGCTGGCACAGAGGGAACAGCAGTAGGAAAGAGGATTTCTGGGGGGAAATGAATCCCTTGGCCCTCTGACTCCATCCACCCCCCACACAGCCTCCTGCTCCCCAACTTGCCCCCTAGGTTTGTTTCCTAACACTTCCAGTCAACTGACTCTAGCCATTGGGATTGTCCAGGTCTCTCCAAACATGGCTGGGGAATCTGTCTTCCCCGTGTTTATATCCCTAGAAGTTTCTAACAAAGCAATATGCACATGAAAACCAAAACATCTCAGAGTAGTGGCCTTTTAATTTGGGTGCTGAGACCGAGGCTTTGAGGAAAATGACAAGACAGTTCACTGAATAAAGACAGATATGTGCCCAGACCCTACCACTCCCTACTGGCTTCAGGTGTGCTAAAGATGTGGAAAAAAATCACAGCTTTCAAAAATAGAGTCTTCAACTTATTTCCCAAGCTGTTTTTTTTTTTTTTTTTGCTTCTATGAGATGGTGACAGAAGTTTTAAAAAAAATTTTAAAAGGGGAGGAGGAGCTAAGATGGTGGTGGAGTAGGACGGGGAGAACACTTTCTCCCCCACAAATTCATCAAAAGAACATTTAAACGCCGAGTAAATTCCACAAAACAACTTCTAAATGCCGGCAGAGGACATCAGGCACCCAGAAAAGCAACCCAAGTCTTTGAAAGGAGGTAGGAAAAAATATAAAAGACAAAAAAAGGGACAAAAGAGGGAGGGATGGAGGTCCGTCTCGGGAAGGGAGTCTTAAAAAGAAAGAAGTTTCCAAACACCAGGAAACCTTCTCATTGCTGAATCTGTGCCAAGCCTTGGAAGCACAGAGGGCAACATAACAGGGAGGAAAAATAAATAAACAATTAAAACCCGCACATTGTGAGCCCTACGGTAACTCCCCCAGCGGAAAAGCAGCGCAGAAGCCTGCATCCGCCATTAGCAAGCGGGGGCTGGGCAGGAAGGCTCGGCGCGGGCTGCATTGCAAGAATCTGGCCTGAATACCCCGAGCGCTATCTGAGCGAAATAATTTGGGCTAGCAAACCAGACTGTGGGATATCTACCACGCGAAAAGCCAGCCCTAACCTATGACACCGCCAGGCCCACGCACGGAACAAAGGACTGAACAGAGATAGCCGGCGGCAGACCATCCCCCTCCGGTGATAGGCAGCCAGAGCCAGAAGGGGTCAATCGCAGCCCCAGAGAGACATTATCTATGAAACTGTAAGCAGGCTTCTTTGCTAACTAAAACTTCTTGGGGGTCTGAACAATCAACATCTGCCTGAGAAGGTGTGCCAGTTGTACACCTAGATAACTGAGCGGCGGGGAGGCGATAAGTCGCAGCAATTGCGCGTGCCAAACACCTCATCACCTGAGCTGCTCGGATCTGGGAAGGGCACAAAATGCAGGCCCAACCAAGAGTCTGTGCCTCTGAGGACTACCCGAGTGCCTGAACCTGAGCAGCTTGGACCTGGGAAGTACAGGCAGCCCAGGGCCGGCCACAGATGGTTCCCAGCGGAGCAACCTAGAGCCTGAGCAGCGTGGGCAGAGAGGCTACACGTGCTGTGAACGGGGGGCAGGCCCAGTGTGGCTGAGGCACTGCAAGCACACGCCAGTGTTACTTGTTTGCAGCATCCCTTCCTACCTCCCCTCAGCACAACTGAACAAGTGAGCCTAAAAAAAAAAAAAAAAAGTGTCCTCCACCATCCCCTTTGTGTCAGGGCGGAAACCAGACACTGAAGAGACCAGCAAACTATAAGAAAAAGCTATAACAGAGGGAACCACCTTGGAAGCTACAGGCAATAGATTAAAACCCTGTGGTTACTACCAACTACATAGGAAGGGGCCTATAGATCTTGAGAAATATAAGTCGGACCAAGGAACTAGCCAAAAATGAACTGAACCCACAATACTCACAACAAAACCAGAGAAAGTCCTAGATATATTTTTACCATTTATACGATCATTCTTTATTTCTTTCTTTTTAATTATTTTTTAATTAAAAAAAATTTTTAAGTCCTCTATTATTCCTTTAATTTCCACTTTTATAACCGATTACTTTGCAAAAAAAAAAAAGAAGACCCTATTTTTTTTTAAAGCAAACTTTATATATTTTTTTTATAATTTTTTTGACCTTTTTTTTTTCCTTCTTTTCTTTAACATTGTATTTTTGAAATTCCAAACTCTACTCTAGATTTTTAATTTTAGCTTTTTGGTATTTGTTATCAATTTTGTACCTATAGTTTTGTTTGTTTGTTTGTTTGTTTTTTATAATTTCTGTGACCCTTTTTTCTTTTTTCTTTTTCTTTTTCTCTGTATCTTTCTCTTCTTCTTTTAAATAACATTGTATATCTGAAATTCCAAACTCTACTCTAGATTTTTAATTTATGCTTTTTGGTATTTGTTATCAATTTTGTACCTGTATTTTTTTTTTAAGATTTATGCGACTTTGTTTGTTCTTGTTTGTTTGTTTTTTTTTCTCTCTCTTTCTTTTTCTTCTTCTTTTTTTAACATTGTATTTTTGAAATTCCAAACTCTAGTCTAGATTTTTTTTTTAAACATTTTCAGTCGGATTTTATTAAAAAAAAAAAAAAAGCAGCAGATCAACATTACAATTCAAGAACCTAATCTAAATATGCACTTGACAAGGAAGCACATCCAAATATGGAGTGAAAAAAATTTTCCAAAAACCATCAAACGTATCATCTCCAAATACATCACTTCTGCAGGCCTTTTGTTGAGTGGAATCATAAACAAAAACAGAAGATTTATTGCTGTGAAAACAAATCTGTAGTACAGTAGTATGAATCTTGGGTGTTAAGTAAGCATAATCAGTTGAATCAAGTTAGGAAGTTGAAACTCTAATAAGAAATTCGTGTGTGTGTGAGCAAAGTCTGTAAGCCAGTTGACCCAAGAGCAACTGAGATATCTAACTTGTTCACCGAGACCAGACACCACTTTAAATCTCCATTTTTTGAGGGCAATTAAAAATTACTATTCCGACAGCCCACAAAGCAAAAAAAAAAAAAAAAAAAAAAAAACCTGTAGAAAGCAATTAAAACTATGTTCAAAGAGCCACTTTTTTCAGCTCAATTTCAGCACCCCAAGGAAAAAAAAAAACATCCATGACTATCACAGATGAAAACAGAATAAATGTCATTGGAATCAGTTACTTTTCCCCACTGAGGTATAAAATCTATATAGAAATTTGATACTATACTATAACAAATTGTACTTTTCATAGTTCTAATTTCCTTTAAACCCTGTTTAATATAGTTTGTTTTTTAAATTGTAAAAATGTTTTCATGATTCTGAATCTGGTTCCAGTTCATTTATTTTTATATCAGTATTTAATATACTGGCTACCAGTTCTAATCAGAAAAAAAATCTTAGACGTCTCTTCATTATGATAGCACAGTCAGCGGAACTCACTGCTGTGCACGCAAACCATAAAAGGTGCAGCTCTCTGGAAAGCACAGTTCGCAGACTGTTTCAGTCTGAGTATTCTTTATGATGATTCTTGATGACCGACTCTTTCAATCTTGTAAACATCAGTGTGCACAGTCTCGCTACTACATAGTTGCATGTCCTGGGACAGGAAGGCTGGTTCACAGCTAGTGGAAGCGAGGGCAGTCTATAAAGTTTTAATGGCTGATAAACCTTACATCCTGCAGAAGGAAAGCACTTTTCCTTTTTTTGCTACTTAAGAATGTGGCAGAAATGTATGCTGAGGTAGCCCAGTCAGTCCTTACGTTTTCCTTTTTTTGTAAATTTGGTCTCAGAATATTTCTGGAAGGGTGACGTTCCGAAGAAGCCACTGCTGGGATCGGCTTCCGCTGCAGTCTCTGATGCTGGGCACCTGGCTGTCCTCGTCTGTGGCTTTGTCCAGGCACTGGTTACTGTTCACATGCTGCAGGGTCAATTTCACCGGGTCATAGTCCCAAAGCTGGTTGCCTTTTAGGTGGTGGCATTTGAGCATTGTGACTGGGCCATTAAGTTTGGAGACATCCAAGCAAAGGTCATCTGTACTAATTTCTTTGTTGGCAGTGTAAGAGAAAACCTGATTACCTCCCATACCATGACAGTTAAAAATTCCAACTTTTTCATTCTCTTTTCTAGCCATGTTATCTAGACACTGATTTGTTTCCACATTTCGTATCTCTCCCAAAGAGAAATAGTGACGTGGAATCTGAGAATCAGGATAAATATTCTCTAGGTACCAAGAGAATGGTCTGCATTGGAGTTTGTGCCTTAGACCAAGTCTTGATGATATATCTCCATAATCTACCTTTGTAACACCTGGAGAAATTATATAGAAGAAATTCTTGAATTCATCCATCCATACTTCTGCAAGTCGTCTGTTATTTTTATTGATAATCTGCCCCGTGCCTCCTGGAAACGTGTAGGGTGTAGCTTTCCGAAACACATGTCCAACATGTGAGCAAGTAACAATCTCCAAAGTTCCTCCACACTGCCAAATCCTAAAGGAAATTTCTAGGTTTTCTCCTCCCCAAATATCCATTCCAGCATCATATGTTCCAGTTTCCTGAAAGTAATCTCTGTCTATTGAGAAAAGGCCTCCTGCCATTGTAGGTGTTCTCACAGGAAGAGTCCGATCACCTTTCCTTCTGTCCATTTCTCTTTGGGGAACAGGATACCAGCGAAAGTTGAGCTTCCAGTTGAACCCACCATAGGTCATGTCAGAACCTGCCATGTACTCGAAAGTGTCATCACTGATCACATCTATGATGGGACAGACCACTGTCTTCCTGTCGTGTTTGATCCTGGCTAAGAGAGGCTCCAGCCACCCCACTGTGCACTCACAGTGCGCATCTAAAAAGGTGGTCACTTGGCCTTTAGACACAGCAGCACCTTTTAACCTAGCTCTGATCAATCCAGAACGCTGCTCCATTCGAATGACGTGAACGGGTACTTTTAATTTTTTCACTTAACTCTCTAGAGGTCTTTTTAAAAAGTCTCTTTCACTGGCATCATCTACTAGAACAATTTCTTCTAGCATGTGCCTTGGTGAGTGATTAATGATGCTATGGACAGTTCGCAGAAGTGTGCTCCAAGCCTCATTGTGGAAAACAATCACCACACTGGTTGTAGGAAGGTTATTTGGATACACCTTTGTTTTACACCCTTCTAACCTAACATCTGGTAGAGATCTGTTGAGTGCAATCATCTCACTTGCCATTAAATTGAACTGATTGATTTTAAACATGTCTTTCATCTTTTCTTGATCCTGTTTAGGAATGACGACTGGTTTCCCCATTTCTCCAGGACCTTCATGAGGCTTTTGTACTGGCTCTAGAACATCCCCAGCAGGAAGTCCTCTCTCTTTTTTTTCATCACATTTGTTGCATTCACTGAAGTAAAGCAGCAGGAACATATCCAAGAGTACCCAAATCAAGGAGGTGGCTAGGACCACCTTGCAGTATGCAAATTTTCTCATGGCACTTTAAGTCAAATGCAAAATTTTAAAATATATATATATATATAAATATACAAAGATTACAAAAATTATTCCAATCCAGTTTCATCAGAAATCACTTTCATAACCCCAAAGTGGCTTTTCAAATGAATTCACATCCCAAATCCACATGTCCCACATCTCCTGCTCGCTCCGCACGCGGCGGCAGCGGTATCGGGTGCTCCTCGAGGCCAGCCCCAGCGGTCGCGGCGCGGTCCCACGGGCCGCATCGCGGGCGCTACTCTCGGGCCGCCGTCCGCAGCGCCGCCTTCTCAGCCACTCTCTACTCTAGATTTTTAACTTTTGCTTTTCGGTATTAGTTATCAATTTTGTACCTATATTTTCTTTATAATTTTTGCGAAATTGTTTGTTTTGTTTGTTCATTTTTCTCTCTTTCTTTTCCTTCTTCTTTTCTTTTACATCATATTTTTGAAATTCCAAACTCTACTCTAGATTTTTAATTTTTTATTTTATGTATTTGTTACCAATTTTGTACCTTTAAGAACCCAATCATCAGGACCCATTTTTCACTAGGGAGCGAGATTACTGGCTTAACTGCTCTCTCTCCCTTTGGACTCTCCTTTTTCTCCACCAGGTCACCTGTGTCTCCTCCCTAACCCCTCTCTACTCTACCCAACTCTGTGAATTTCTGTGTTTTCCAGACGGTGGAGAACACTTAGGGAACTGATTACTGGCTGGATCTGTCTTCCTCCTTTTCATTCCACCCATTTATCCTCCTGGCCACCTCTGCCACCTTCCTCCTTCTTCTCTTCTCTGTATAACTCTGTGAACAACTCTGAGCGGTCCAGTTGTGGAGTGCACATAAGGAAGAGATTACTGAATAGCCCACTCTCTCCTCTATTGATTTCACCTCATCTCATTCGGGTCACCTCTAACTCCCTCCTCACTCTTCTCTTCTCCATATAACGCTGTAAACCTCTCTGGGTGAAACAAGTTTCAGGGCAAGACATACCAAGCAAATTCTCCAGCAGCAAGGAACACAGCCCTGAGCTCCAAGATACAGGCAGCCCAAAGTCACCCCAAAACCATAGACATCCCATAACTCATTACTGGACATTTCATTGCACTCCAGAGAGAAGAAATACAGCTCCACCCACCAGAACACCGACACAAGCTTCCCTAACCAGGAAACCTTGACAAACCACCTGTACAAACCCACACAGAGCGAGGAAATGCCACAATAAAGAGAACTCCACAAACTGCCAGAATACAGAAAGGACACCCCAAACTCAGCAATTTAAACAAGATGAAGAGACAGAGGAATACCCAGCAGATAAAGGAACAGGATAAATGCCCACAAAACCAAACCAAAGAGGAAGAGATAGGGAATCTACCTGATAAAGAATTCTGAATAATGATAGTGAAATTGATCCAAAATCTTGAAATCAAAATGGAATCACAGATAAATAGCTTGGAGACAAAGATTGAGAAGATACAAGAAAGGTTTAACAAGGACCTAGAAGAAATAAAAGAGAGTCAAAATATAATGAATAATGCAATAAATGAAATTAAAAACACTCTGGAGGCAACAAATAGTAGAATAACAGAGGCAGAAGTTAGGATTAGTGAATTAGAAGATAGAATGGTAGAAATAAATGAATCAGAGAGGATAAAAGAAAAAAGAATTAAAAGAAATGAGGACAATCTCAGAGACCTCCAGGACAGTATTAAACGCTACAACATTCGAATCATAGGGGTCCCAGAAGAAGAAGACAAAAAGAAAGACCATGAGAAAATACTTGAGGAGATAATAGTTGAAAACTTCCCTAAAATGGGGAAGGGAATAATCACCCAAGTCCAAGAAACCCAGAGAGTCCCAAACAGGATAACCCCCCCAAGACACATATTAATCGAATTAACAAAGATCAAACACAAAGAACAAATATTAAAAGCAGCAAGGGAAAAACAACAAATAACACACAAGGGAATTCCTATTAGAATAACAGCTGATCTTTCAATAGAAACTCTTCAAGCCAGGAGGGAATGGCAAGACATACTTAAGGTGATGAAAGAAAATAACCTACAGCCCAGATTATTGTACCTGGCAAGGATCTCATTCAAATACGAAGGAGAAATCAAAAGCTTCTCAGAGAAGCAAAAGCTGAGAGAATTCAGCACCACCAAACCAGCTCTCCAACAAATACTAAAGGATATTCTCTAGACAGGAAACACAAAAACGGTGTATAAACTTGAACCCAAAACAATAAAGTAAATGGCAATGGGATCATACTTATCAGTAATTACCTTAAACGTAAATGGGTTGAATGCCACAACCAAAAGACAAAGACTGGCTGAATGGATACAAAAACAAGACCCCTACATATGTTGTCTACAAGAGACCCACCTCAAAACAGGGGACACATACAGACTGAAAGTGAAGGGCTGGAAAAAGATTTTCCATGCAAATAGGGACCAAAAGAAAGCAGGAGTAGCAATACTTATATCAGATAAAATGGACTTTAAAACAAAGGCTGTGAAAAGAGACAAAGATGGTCACTACATAATGATCAAAGGATCAATCCAAGAAGAAGATATAACAATTATAAATATATATATGCACCTAACACGGGAGCGCCACAATATGTAAGACAAATGCTAACAAGTATGAAAGGAGAAATTAACAATAACACAATAATAGTGGGAGACTTTAATACCCCACTCACACCTATGGATAGATCAACTAAACAGAAAATTAACAAGGAAACACAAACGTTAAATGATACAATAGACCAGTTAGACCTAATTGATATCTATAGGACATTTCATCCCAAATCAATGAATTTCACTTTTTTCTCAAGTGCTCATGGAACCTTCTTCAGGATAGATCACATCCTGGGCCATAAATCTAGCCTTGGTAAATTCAAAAAAACTGAAATCATTCCAAGCATCTTTTCTGACCACAATGCAGTAAGATTAGATCTCAATTACACGAGAAAAACTATTAAAAATTCCAACATATGGAGGATGAACAACACGCTGCTGAATAAACCAACAAATCACAGAAGAAATCAAAAAAGAAATCAAAATTTGCGTAGAAATGAATGAAAATGAAAACACAACAACCCAAAACCTGTGGGACACTTTAAAAGCAGTCCTAAGGGGAAAGTTCATAGCAATACAGCCCTACCTCAAGAAACAAGAAAAAAGTCAAATAAATAACCTAACCCTACACCTAAAGCAACGAGAAAAGGAAGAAATGAAGAACCCCAGGGTTAGTAGAAGGAAAGAAATCTTAAAAATTAGGGCAGAAATAAATGCAAAAGAAACAAAAGAGACCATAGCAAAAATCAACAAAGCCAAAAGCTGGTTCTTTGAAAGGATAAATAAAATTGACAAACCATTAGCCAGACTCATCAAGAAACAAAGGGAGAAAAATCAAATCCATAAAATTAGAAATGAAAATGGAGAGATCACAACAGACAACACAGAAATACAAAGGATCATAAGAGACTACTATCAACAATTATATGCCAATAAAATGGACAACGTGGAAGAAATGGACAAATTCTTAGAAAAGTACAACTTTCCAAAACTAGACCAGGAAGAAATAGAAAATCTTAACAGACCCATCACAAGCACGGAAATTGAAACTGTAATCAAAACTCTTCCAGCAAACAAAAGCCCAGGTCCAGAAGGCTTCACAGCTGAATTCTACCAAAAATTTAGAGAAGAGCTAATACCTATTCTGCTCAAACTCTTCCAGAAAATTGCACAGGAAGGTAAACTTCCAAACTCATTCTATGAGGCCACCATCACCCTAATACCAAAACTTGACAAAGATGCCACAAGAAAAAGAAAACTACAGGCCAATATCACTGATGAACATAGATGCAAAAATCCTTAACAAAATTCTAGCAATCAGAATCCAACAACACATTAAATAGATCATACACCATGACCAAGTGGGCTTTATCCCAGGGATGCAAGGATTCTTCAATATCCACAAATCAATCAATGTTATACACCACATTAACAAATTGAAAAATAAAAACCATATGATTATCTCAATAGATGCAGAGAAAGCCTTTGACAAAATTCAACATCCATTTATGATAAGAACTCTCCAGAAAGCAGGAATAGAAGGAATATACCTCAACATAATAAAAGCTATCTATGACAAGCCCACAGCAAACATTATCCTCAATGGTGAAAAATTGAAAGCATTTCCTCTAAAGTTAGGAACAAGACAAGGGTGCCCACTTTCACCATTACTATTCCACATAGTTTTGGAAGTTTTGGCCACAGCAATCAGAGCAGAAAAAGAAATAAAAGGAATCCAAATTGGAAAAGAAGACGTAAAACTCTCACTGTTTGCAGATGACATGATCCTCTACATAGAAAACCCTAAAGACTCCACCAGAAAATTACTAGAACTAATCAATGATTATAGTAAAGTTGCAGGATATAAAATCAACACACAGAAATCCCTTGCATTCCTATACACTAATAATGAGAAAACCAAAAGAGAAATTAAGGAAACAATTCCATTCACCATTGCAACAGAAAAAATAAAATACTTAGGAATATATCTACCTAAAGAAACTAAAGACCTATATATAGAAAACTATAAGACACTGGTGAAAGAAATCAAAGAAGACATTAATAGATGGAGAAATATACCATGTTCATGGATTGGAAGAATCAATATAGTGAAAATGAGTATACTACCCAAAGCAATTTATAGATTCAATGCAATCCCTATCAAGCTACCAATGGTATTCTTCACAGAGCTAGAACAAATAATTTCACAATTTGTATGGAAATACAAAAAACTTCGAATAGCCAAAGTGATCTTGAGAAAGAAGAATGGAACTGGAGGAAACAACCTACCTGACTTCAGGCTCTATTACAAAGGCACAGTTATCAAGATGGTATGGTACTGGCACAAAGACAGAAATATTGATCAATGGAACAAAATAGAAAGCCCAGAGATAAATCCACACACATATGGACACCTTATCTTTGACAAAGGAGGCAAGAATATACAATGGATTAAAGACAATCTCTTTCACAAGTGGTGCTGGGAAAACTGGTCAACCACTTGTAAAAGAATGAAACTAGAACACTTTCTAACACCATACACAAAAAAAAACTCAAAATGGATTAAAGATCTCAACGTAAGACCAGAAACTATAAAACTCCTAGAGGAGAACACTCTCTGACATACATCACAGCAGGATCCTCTATGACCCACCTCCCAGAATATTGGAAATAAAAGCAAAAATAAACAAATGGGACCTAATTAAACTTAAAAGCTTCTGCACAACAAAGGAAACTATTAGCAAGGTGAAAAGGCAGCCTTCAGAATGGGAGAAAATAATAGCAAATGAAGCAATGGACAAACAACTAATCTCAAAAATATACAAGCAACTCCTACAGCTCAACTCCAGAAAAATAAATGACCCAATCAAACAATGGGCCAAAGAACTAAATAGACATTTCTCCAAAGAAGACATACAGATGGCTAACAAACACATGAAAAGATGCTCAACATCACTCATTATCAGAGAAATGCAAATCAAAACCACTATGAGGTACCATTTCACGCCAGTCAGAATGGCTGCGATCCAAAAGTCTACTAGCAATAAATGCTGGAGAGGGTGTGGAGAAAAGGGAACTCTCTTACACTGTTGGTGGGAATGCAAACTAGTACAGCCACTATGGAGAACAGTGTGGAGATTCCTTAAAAAACTGGGAATAGAACTGCCTTATGATCCAGCAATCCCACTGCTGGGCATACACACTGAGGAAACCAGAAGAAAAAGAGACACGTGTACCCCAATGTTCATCCCAGCACTGTTTATAATAGCCAGGACATGGAAGCAACCTAGATGCCCATCAGCAGATGAATGGATAAGAAAGCTGTGGTACATATACACAATGGAGTATTACTCAGCCATTGAAAAGAATACATTTGAATCAGTTCTAATGAGATGGATGAAACTGGAACCTATTATACAGAGTGAAGTAAACCAGAAAGAAAAACACCAATACAGTATACTAACGCATATATATGGAATTTAGAAAGATGGTAACAATAACCCTGTGTACGAGACAGCAAAAGAGACACTGATGTATAGATCAGTCTTATGGACTCTGTGGGAGAGGGAGAGGGTCGGGAGATTTGGGAGAATGGCATTGAAACATGTATAATATCATGTATGAAACGAGTCGCCAGTCCAGGTTCAATGCACGATACTGGATGCTTGGGGCTGGTGCATACCCCAGAAAGAGGGTATGGGGAGGGAGGAGGGAGGAGGGAGGAGGGTTCAGGATGGGGAACACAGGTATACCTGTGGCAGATTCATTTCGATATTTGGCAAAACTAATACAATATTGTAAAGTTTAAAAATAAAATAAAATTAAAAAAACAAAAAACAAATAAAACAACAACAACAACAAAAATTTTAAAAGGTCCAAAATGGAGTAACTAATGCTAAGCCCATATCAGCCAACCAAGACTTAATAAAGTGAAAGAAAGTGAAGTCGCTCAGTCGTGTCCTACTCTTTTTGACCCCATGGACTGTAGCCTACCAGACTCCTCTGTCCATGGGATTTCCCAGGAAAGAATACTGGAGTGGGTTGCCATTTCCTTCTCCAGGAGATCTTCCCAACCCAGGGATTGAACCCAGGTCTCCTGCATTGTAGGCAGACGCTTTACAGTCTGAGCCACCAGGGAAGTTCTAACCTAATGCCTAACCTAATTAATTGCATGCAGTTTTGGTTTCTCACAGGGATGTAACTTTTCACTAGTCCGTCTCGAATTATCTGGTCAGAACTAGTGAGATGATCTGCCTGGTAGACCCCTGCTTTTCAGGAAAGTGACCTGGCCTGAAACAATCCACTCTTTGATAGAATAACTTTGCCATGCCTCCTTCTGCCTATAAAACTCCTCCATTTTGTACAGCTCCTCAAAGCTCCCTTCTACCTTCTATGATGGTATGCTGTCCATTTCATGAATCATTAAATAAAGCCAATTATGTGGACTTCCCTGGCGGTCGACCGGTTAAGACTCCACACTTAACCATGTGGAATCACTGCAGGGGGCCTGGGTCCAAACCCTGGTGTGCGAACTAAGATCCTGCATGCTGCAAGGTGTGGCCAAAAGAAATAATAACAATTTTAAAAAATAAAGCCAACTAGCTTTAAATTTACCCAGTTGAATTTTTACTTTTAGCAATAGGAATTCTGAGAGGAGAGGAAATTTCTCTCAGGTGCCTGTCAAATTTTTCCAGAAGAGTCAGCCACAGTCCCTTTACCAGAAGACTGAGACTAGCAGTGGGCAAGGTCTGGCAGCTGGGCTCCAGGGGACAGTTCTGAGGGCCCAGCCCAGGCTCATGCATGGCACCTGTCGCACAGATACCATGGCTGGGCCTGGTGGGGAGAGAGACTGTCTGGCTATGGTGGGCAGAGGGTCCCCACTCAGTCAGCTCCCCCCAACCCCGGCCCTGGTTTTTAGGTGGCCAAACTAGGCTGGAAAGAATGGTGGGAGCAGGGCTCAAGGATGAGCTGGAGAGGCCTCCAGATGGGTTATTGTCCCTTTACTTCTCTGGGCCTCAGCTTCCTTATATGTAAAATGGGAACAGAGGTGTATGCCTCAGTGGCTTGAAGGAGGAAAATAAAGTACATAATACTAGGACATATCAGCCATTCGGTAAACAGTAGTTCCATGTCTCTCACCCTCTCTCATCCTCTCTCTCTCTCTGCTTTCCTCTTTCTCTTTGCTTTGCTTCAGAAAGGCTTTCTGATCAAAGAAATCATAATGCTGAGAAACCTGGAAAACAAACACCTAGATTCAACAGAGTAAAACAGAGGGCCTTTCAGCTCTCCCTTCTGCCTTTGTAATTCATTCACGGAGTTCAGCACTGAGGATGGGATGTTTGCCTTGCGACAGTGGCAGCAGAAGAACAGCTGTGAAAATTCAACATCTCACTTGGAACACAAGCCACCTTCCTCATGAATCTGCATTAGAACTCCACACTGGGACCTTTCTCCAGGGTCTTTCCTCTTTTCGGCTACCCCACCAATCTGCCTGCAATGCAGGAGACCTGGGTTTGATCCCTGGGTCAGGAAGATCTCCTGGAGAAGGGAATGGCAACCTGCTCCAGTATTCTTGCCTGGAGAATCCCATGGACAGAAGACCCTGGCAGGCTACAGCACATGACACTGCAAAGAGTCGGACACGACTGAGAGACTAACACTTAACACACACCCCACCTCTATCATCCCCTCTCTTCTACCAGCACTCACCAAGGGGTTGGGGTGCTCACAGGTAGTGATGGCAGAGTTCATGGCCGCTTGAGGTCTTCTCTTTTTGCCTTCCTCTCAGAACAGAAAAGAAACGAAGCCGCTGCTAGAGAGGAAGATTAACTTCTCACAGCCTGCCAAAATAATAAGAGAGAGGGAAAGATGAGGATCCAAGAGGGTGGGGCCTCCAAGCCCCACCTACTGGTCTCTAACAGACATCCCCTCCAGCCCTCTTAGGTCACTTCAGGGGACCGAGGTACATCCAGTGATCGTAAGCGTTGCATCATTTGAAAAGTGTGGGTAGTTGCAGAGAAGTTAATGATCCCCCATGGCACCAAGGAAACAAATCAGGGGGCAGCCTGTTGAGATGTGGCAGGACAGCACTTTCTGGAAACCAGGTTCCCAGGGGCAAGAGAAGAGGGGGTGAGTCTCTGGGCCAGACAGAGGGGCTTTTCTGTTTTCTAAAGCTGATTTCTAGTGACTGGTTGAACTGGAATGTAAACATTGCAAAAGTGACACAAGCAGCCTGGCCCCTGAGATACACTGACACAGCCGTTAGGCAGGGACTGCTGGCCCTAAATGCTGACCTGGGAGAGGCTACTAAGGCTCATGGGTGGAGCAAAGACCTCAGGTGAGAGGCTGAGAAAAAGTGCTTCTACAACTTGGGTGCCTGGCTCCCTAATATGTAGAAACTTCTAGTAAGCTACCTATTGGAGAGACAAATCCAGGAAGGCAGTCTCAGTCTTATCCCACACAGAGTACTAAAATGCTCCTCTAAAATTCTCAGTAAACCCCATTCCATGAAGTCCAATGGGGTTCCCAGGTGGTGCTAGTGGTAAAGAACCCGCCTGCCAATGCAGGAGATGTAAGAGATGTGGGTTCAATCCCTGGGTTGGGAAGATCCCCTGGAGGAGGGCATGGCAACCGACTCCAATATTCTTGCCCAGAGAATCCCGTGGACAGAGAAGCCTGCTGGCTACAGTCCACAGGGTTGCAAAGAGTCAGACACAACTGAAGCAACTTAGCGTGTATGCACATGAAGGCCGATGTAAACAAATACCTGTTATTCATAATGATGGAATGTTCTGGAACAGATAGTACTGGGACCCACGTTTCAGGAAACATGTAGTGGGACCTACATAGACACTGATAGGAGTCCGTCCAAGAGGAAGCCCTGCAAAGCAAAACAATGAGAAGTTTGACATGGGAGGGGACAGAGCTGATTAAGCTATAATAGAAAAACCAAGGTCAGAAGACAGTCAACGGTCATTAAGTAGTTGACCTTTCAGTTCAGTTCAGTCGCTCAGTCAAGCCCAACTCTTTGCAACCCCATGAATCATAGCATGCCAGTCCTCCCTGTCCATCACCAACTCCCAGAGTTCACTCAGACTCACATCCATCGAGTCACTGATGCCATCCAGCCATCTCATCCTTTGTCATCTCCTTTTCCTCCTGCCCCCAATCCCTCCCAGCATCAGAGTCTTTTCCAATGAGTCAGCTCTGTGCATGAGGTGGCCAAAGTATTGGAGTTTCAGCTTTAGCATCATTCCTTCCAAAGAAATCCCAGGGCTGATCTCCTTCAGAATGGACTGGTTGGATCTCCCTGCCATCCAAGGAACTCACAAGAGTCTTCTCCAACACCACAGTTCAAAAGCATCAATTCTTCGGTGCTCAGCTTTCTTCACAATCCAACTCTCACATCCATACATGACCATAGGAAAAACCACAGCCTTGACTAGATGGACCTTTGTCGGCAAAGTAATGTCTCCGCTTTTGAATAAGCTATCTAGGTTGGACATAACTTTCCTTACAAGGAGTAAGTGTCTTTTAATTTAATGGCTGCAGTCACCATCTGCAGTGATTTTGGAGCCCAGAAAAATAAAGTCTGACACTGTTTCCACTGTTCCCCCATCTATTTCCCATGAAGTGATGGGACCAGATGCCATGATCTTAGTTTTCTGAATGTTGAGCTTTAAGCCAACTTTTTCACTCTCCACTTTCACTTTCATCAAGAGGCTTTTTAGTTCCTCTTCACTTTCTGCCATAAGGGTGGTGTCATCTGCATATCTGAGGTTATTGATATTTCTCCCAGATATCTATATTCAAGCTTGTGTTTCTTCCAGTCCAGCGCTTCTCAGCTTAGCACCCCCCAAATAAAGTCTCTCACTGTGTCCATTGTTTCCCCAGCTATTTGCCATGAAGTGATGGGACCAGATGCCATGATCTTCATTTTTGAATATTGAGTTTTAAGCCAGCTTTTTCACTCTGCTCTTTCTCCTTCATCAAGAGGCTCTTTAATTCCTCTTTCCTTTCTGCCATCAGGGTGGTGTCATCTGCATATCTGAAGTTATTGATATTTCTCCCAGAAATCTTGATTCCAGCTTGTGCTTCATCCAGCCCGGGATTTCACACGTACTCTGCATGTAAGTTAAATAAGCAGGGTGACAGTATGCAGCCTTGACGTACTCCTCTCCCAATTTGGAACCAGTCCATTGTTCCATGTCCAGTTCCGACTGTTGCTTCTTGACCTGCATACAGGTTTCTCAGGAGGCAGGTAAGGTGGTCTGGTATTCCCATCTCTAAGAATTTTCCAGTTTGTTGTGATCTACACAGTCAAAGACTTTATCTTTGAAGTAGTCAATGAAGCAGATGCTTTTCCGGAATTCTTTAGCTTTTTCTATGATCCAGTGGACAGCCCAGGATGGCCCATTCTCTGGGAGACTTCCTAGACATCAGGACCCAGGCATGGAAAACTACTGTCGCCTCATCCAGTCCTTCCAATACACAGACGAGCCCAGTGTGTGGGAGGACCTATCCAGGATGCCTAGTTCCTGCTCTAAGGATTGCATCCTTTATCACAGATTTTTTTTTTTTTCCCAAATCTCGGCCCTTTGGTCTCTAGTTATTGTTGACCCTCCAGACTACTTAAGTGGAGTTTAGTTGAAAGGCAGGTGCTTGGCTAATACTCTAGACCCACTGAATCTGAGTCTTTGAGGGGATGGCTCAGAATCTGTTTTTAACAAGCACCCCAAGTGACTGGTGTGACTGCAAGGGACTCCCAAGGTGGAGTGAGGTTGGGGCAGGGACGTGGGAGGGAGCGGGTTGACTGTGGCATATCCACCCTGGGAGTGGGCTCTCTGCAACCTAACCCCCGAGCCCCTGAACCTCTGTTCCCCTAGAATGAAACTGCTAGATTGTGGATGCTGGGCTCAGTCTGTCCCTTGGGCGGTGTAGATGAGCCCTTTCCTGTGTAAACAGAGGCTCACCTCTGGCTGTTACCTCTCCCTCCTAAGCTCCCACCCTCTTTAGAAAGAGAAGACCATGGTCCCCAGTGCTTCCCCATCTCTCAGCCACTCTCTGAGGTTGGCAGTTTTTTCTGGGTGGTCAAGAACTTAATATTCATCCCCTGTAAAGGTCACCAAGCAGAGACCCTGGGTTTGGGACTCAGCTTTAACATGCACCCCTTTGGGGACAAAAGGTAGGGAGCCTTTCTATCCCTCGGCAGCCCAGAGCAAACATCAGAGTGTGGCGATTTCTGACACGTGAAGTTTTGTGGTTTCTTTCAGATCCTTTTTGAAGAAGCCTTCGATGTGGCAAGTTTCCTGGACAAAAGTGAAGCTCCAGGCACATCTAGCCCCAGGTGAGGAGGGGTATGAGACTGTGTGTGGGTGTCCCTGTTGGGGTGTTTAGGACCCTCTCCCTTGCAGCCTCTCAGAGGGGAGCATAATTCAGTGGAAGTTCTTGGAAATCCACTTTTTCCTGTGATTCAGAAAAGGCTGGTCCTAGGATTGTGCCATTGCCCTGGGGAGGATCTTCTCTGGGGCTTCTTCAGCAGAGACAATTCTTCTGTTGTGACCCAGGGCTGAGATACATCAGTGAGTTGTCAACTCTAGTGATTTGCACTGTCTCCTGGGGTGAGGTGGCCGTGGGTGGGTTACAACAGTCAGTCTGGTTTAAGAGGTGGACAGAGAGAGTCTGGGCCAACATGGAAACAGGCCCCATGCCTGAGCCTTGGGGTGAGTGACAGAGTCTCTGAACTGCACAAGGGGAGAAGCTGTTTTTACAGTGCTGATGGGAAGGATGTAGAAGGAGGGATGACCCCCTGAAGTCGGAAGAGCATCTGGGGAGATTTTAAAACAAGAAGTAGCTTGGTTTTTTTAAACACACACACACACATAAAAAACAGTTGTGTTTTCTCAGAAAGAGAGAGTTTAGGACTAAAATGTCCTTGCTACTTTGAAAAGCTGTGGTCTTACAGCCTAAAGGCACAGCCCCCTCAGATACCTGGTTAAAAAGAGGTGACCAGTGATTAAGACCCGACACTCTCTAAGCAGAGGGCCGGTTTTGATCCCTGGTCAGGGAACTAGATCCTGCGTGCTGCTAGTAAGACCCACACAGCCAAATAAATAACATTTTTTTTTTTTTTCTTTAAGAAGCAAGAACATGTAGCTTTCTGCCTTGGGAATGAGGTGACATTCATGTTCTCATGATCCCAAAGAACATCTTCATTTTTTCTGAGGCCTGTGGCTCCAGCCCAGAGCCCTGGGGGCCTGCAGGCAGATGAGAGGTCAGCAACTTAGCTGCCACCCCCCTCCCCCAGCCCAGCCCAGCCAGACTTGCCCAAAATCTCAAAGCGATTTTCCGTGGTGACTCTTCCCGGCTGTGTTAAGTTTGATTTTGCGGAAACCGGCTGGAGACAGACATTGCTGTCTCTTTGTTGGGCTTGGGCTATGTAAACAATTTCTTTGAAAAGTGGCCAAAGTGTACTTGGCAAATAATTTTGTTAACTACTCACCCTGCTGGTGGAACAGAAAACAACCAATCAGGAAAAAAAAAAATTTTTTTTTTTTGTCTTTCCCTAGAAAAGGCAGAGGGTTGCTGCCAGGGTTCCCAAGCTGACTGTGAGGCCTCATTCCAGCAGGAAGTGAGGTCAAAGCACCACAAGCTGTCTGGCCTGATTCATAGTCCTGTTGGTAGGCTTCTCCCCTTGTTCCAGGAAACAGCAGGAAAAGAATCTTCAGGGAAGCCTCTGTGCCAGGGCTGGCGTTTCACTTTAGACCTCCTGAGCCAGAGGCATGTCAAGGGACTGACCTCGATCGTGCCCTGTGTTTCCTGAGCCTGGGAGGTCACGGGTGGGAGCAGAGCCTGACTTTGGGTGGAGAGGAAATCTTGCTCCTTGTTCCCCAGGACACAGCTCAGAACACTGAACTAGGACCCATGGGCCAGCCTCCCTGTAGTCTTGCTTCCCCAGCAGCTTCTAGACATGATGCTGGAACTGGGGCTGTGCAAACCTTCCACAGAAGGCCCTGGGCCACCTTCTGGAGGGTCCAGCTGCGTGCTTCAAAGTGGTTCTCATTGTAATCCAGATATTTTTAGATGGTGCAAGCAGAGGTGGAGATTGAGGGCAGGATGAGAAGCGGGCAACAAGAGGATGAGATGGTTAGATGGCATCACCGAATGAATGGACATGCATTTGAGCAAACTCCGTGAGATGGTGAATGACAGCGAAGCCTGGCATGCTGCAGTCCATGGGGTCCCAAAGAGTCAGATACGACTTAGTGACTGAACAGCAACAACAAAGCAGAGGTAAAAAGTTAGGATTCTAACGGCTGTTTCTTCCTCCTTTCTGCTGATAGTTCCAGGCTGGCTGTCTAAAACTCAAAAAATCCGGAGGACAAGTTTCAGCTGTACATGCAGATCGTCGATTTTTTCAAAGACTTTTGCTGTGTTGACACTCAAGTCAAACAGGTAGGATGGAGCAGGGTGCAGTCAGGCCTTGGCTCGCCTCCCCTCAGATGGTGGGCTCTGGAGGGGAGCACTGGCTGCAGCTCCCCCAGTTCACACCACGGGGGAACGTTCTTCCATGGATAGTTGACTTTAGTCTAGTTCATCTTGTGGAAGGCGGATGTCCAGGGAAGAGGCAGGGGGATGCTCTTCAGGGCACATCCGAGCCTGGGAGCCTCGAGGCAGGAACCAGACCTCAGAGGCCTGGCCCTTGGCAGGCATTCCTACATGTGTGATTTCTCGATGCCTTTTGAGAGGCTGAACTAGTTCATCACTTTCTGAGACACTGGGGTAATATTTGCTGTCGGCTTTTGAAGGATATTAATTTCTGCTTCCAAAAAGCTGACTGTGCAGCCCACCGTGACATGCATGTGGGGGTCTTGGGTAGAAGGTTCATTCCTGGAAGTTTCCATGGGAAGGAGGGGGTTATTCATGACTTGCCAAGGAGACAGCCCCTTTCAGATTCAGAGCCATGGATTTTGCCACTGATTTAGCAAAAATATAGCTGTTTATTTTAAAAGGTACGTGATAGTGATGAAAAGTCCAAAAATAATCAGGGCAGCTTTTCAGTGTGGCCCTTTTCCTGCTTACCCTTCCCTTTCCTCTGCTGAGACCACTTGGAGCCAAGGCCGTTTCCTGCAGTTTGCTCTCTGCACCCCCCACCAACCCTTGGCTGCCAGCCCTGACCACTGAGTCCCTTGCTCTGGGCACAGTGAAGTCAGGTCACTTTACCAAGGCTTTGAGAGCAGATGGATGGGACAGTCTTTGTTTTCCCCACTTTGTTACTTACACAGAGCAGGAAAGAAAGAACTGGCAGGACTGGAGCTCATGTAAAGCAGAGGCGCTCAGACTTGACTCACCTTGGGAGCTCATTGGAATGCAGATTCCTGACGTCCCCGCACTCAAGATTTCCATTCAGTATTGTGAGATGTGGCCCCGGGAATCTGTGTCTTGAACAAGCTGCCCAAGAGTGTCCTCATGTGGGAGGCCTCAGGCCTTGGTACAGGGTGTGTAAAGAGGGCAACTGCATTCTCTTCCCCATTCATCCCAGTGCCTGTATTGGTTTCCTAGGACTCATGTAACAAATTACCACAAACTCAGGGGCTTAAAACAACAAAAATTTATTCTCCCAGGCCCAGTTTTGGTGTTGATCTGCCGTGCTCCCCCTGAAAGCTCTAGGGGAGAATTTCTCCTGCCTTTTCCCAGCTCCCGGTGCTCCCAGCAGTGCCGGAGATCCTGCACTTGTAGCTGCATCGCTGCCTCCGTCTTCTGTGATCTCTGTGTCCCTCTCATCTTGTAAGGACACCTATAGTTTGGATCAAGGGCACACCCCAAATCCAGCATGACTTCAGCTTACAGCCTTAGTTAATCACATCTGCACAGACTCTAGTTTCAAATAGGCTCCAGGTGGGCATGAACTGGGGGAAATGCTACTCAACACACTTCAGCACCCAGTCCCTGCAGACACCTCTTAGCAGCCTAGCGATTTCACAGATCTGCAGCTAAAGAGTCCCTCATCATCGTGTGCAGGGGCTTAGAGATGGTTGGATGGCATCACCGACTCAATGGACATGAGTTTGGGTGAACTCCGGGAGCCGGTGATGGACAGGAAGGCCTGGCGTGCTGTAGTTCATGGGGTCGCAAAGAGTTGGACACGACTGAGCGACTGAACTGAACTGACTGAAGGAAGCAGAACGTTTGGAATGACATTCAGGCACTCTGTGAAAGACTCCAGTGTGTGGCTCCCTCCCCTGATGTTTGGCCTCAGGGCATCCTCCACATTCCAGCTCCCCCTTTTCTCAACCTTTGCCACCATTCTCACCCTAAACAAGGGGTCCAGTGATTTTCCTTTGACCAGTTCTTCCCTCTCTTGGATACTCTGGCTCTGATGTGCCCACCCCAATCAGGAGGGCACAGCAGATGAGGACCATTCTCTGGAGCTTCATTCTCAGAATCACCCCCAAACTGGCCCCACATCCATGAGATAGTTGGCTGGATTAGGGGTGCTTCCCAAGGCTCAAGGGAATCAACCCCTAATGAGAAGCGCTAACAAACTACAGGGGTGATTTTCTGCTGGGGTGGGATATGCAGGAAGAACACAAACCCAGGAATGTTCCTCTTTAGGGGAAGAGGTAAAGGGGAATCAGGTTAGCTGATGTCATCGTTAAGGGAATGAGAAACACTTGCTAAATTAACATAATGCTGTTTCTTTTCAAAATGGTCCCCAAATAGCTAACCCATGAACGGTGTTCCTTGTTCCTATTGCATTCCCTCCCCCAAAGGCAATGGTCATGACCAGTTTCTTATTCAGTCATCCAGAAATATTCTCCAGCTCCTTATATAATCTATCAAATACAAATGGTATTCCCAGTTGGCGCTAGTGGTAAAGAATCTGCCTGCAATGCAGGAGACCCAGGTTTGACCCCTGGGTTGGGAAGATCTCCTGGAGAAAGAAATAGCAACCCACTCCAATATTCTTGCCTGGAAAATCCCAGGGACAGAGAAGTCTAGCAGGCTACAGTCCATGGAATCGCAAAGAGTCAGACACAACTGAGCACACACACATCAGACACAAATGGTAGCCCACCATACACACTGCTCTGGACCGCGCTCTTTGGAAATCATGTGTCCCACAGAGAAGGAGCCCATTCTTTTTATTGGAAGCAGCTGCAGAGTATTCCATGGGTGGGTGCATCGTGGTATAATTCATCATCCTCTGTTGAGGGCATTTGGATAAAGCTTTAAGATTGCCCCTGTCTCGCTCATGGGTTCTTAGAAATCCCCAGGAGAGGAGAGAAGCCAGTTCTACTGTATCCAGGAGAAGCTCCTCTGGGGACGGTAGAGTACAGACTTGAGTGAAATGGAAATGGACTCCCTGCCCCTCATTGCTCGTAACTTCCTGGCTGGAAGCTGGAGGAGAAGATACCGCTGAAGAGATGTGGGGGAGAAGCAGAGGGAGGAGGCATGCCTCAGATGGTGGGGCCATCTCCCCCGCCTGAGGCCTGGAGCCCTCAGATAAAACTGGAATACTCTTCTACTGCTGTTTTGAAAGAACCGGACCTTCCTGTCAACGATGAGATGATAACGTTCAGGTGCACGGAGATGTTTGATGATGAAGATCTGTGATGTGGGAGGGCTGGAAGCAGGAGGGGATGGAGGAGGCTGGTGGTCTCCGGCTTTGTGTTCTGGCAGCCCAAGTGGCCCCTGCCTTGGCGTTTTGGAGTGGGCTGCCCCGATGGTTGTAGTTTCTGGTTGTTATAAAGTATTTAAGAATAGTGTGGTTGTGTGTCGGTCTTTCAGGGTTGTTTTGAATGAGGTGCTGGCCTTCTGCAGGGCACACACATGCTCCCGCTGTGCTCCTCTTCACGGGGTACCAGATGCACCCGAGGACCAGGCCGTGAGTCTTTCAAAAGCAGGACGGCCAGGATCTGTCCCATGACACTGGGTACTTGCAGCACACCTGCTTCAGGGCATTGTGTTGATGAGTTTTAGAGAGCTCTGGCGTCCACCCCACATCCTGCAAGCTCTAAAAGCCCAGGAGCAATGCTGACCTCAATCTTGTGCTCCAGGACACCAAGGCAGAATCACCTATATCTGCTTCTTCTGACAATAAAGACTCCTGAATGAAGTCCATGTCAGGTCCCACAGTGCTCACAATGCTTTTTGCTGAGGCTGCTGGGCAGAATGCATCAGTGCCCTTGGGGTGTGTACTGGGGGTGTCGGTTATTATTACATGTCAGCTTGGCAAGGCCATGGTACCCAGGTACTTGGTCAAACATTTTTATAGATATTTCTCTAAAGGTTTTAGGTGTGTGTGTGTGTGTGTTTTTAGAAGATATTAACATTTAAATCAGCAGACTTTGAGTAAAGCAGATTACCCTCCATAGTGTGGGTGGGCCTCATCCAATAAGTTGAAGGACCGAATAGACTGCACCTGCTACCCCATGGCCCGGAATTCTCCAGGCCAGAATACTGGAGCCTTTCACCTTGGATCATCCCAACCCAGGGATCGAACCCAGGTCTCCCATATTGCAGGCAGATTCTTTATCAGCTGAGCCACAAAGGAAGTCCAAGAATACTGGAGTGGGTAGTCTATCCCTTCTCCAGCAGAGCTTCCCAACCCAGGAATCGAACCAGGGTCTCCTGAATTGCAGGCAGATTCTTTACCAACTGAGCTCTCAGAGAAGCCCTAACCTCCCTCAGGAAGAGGGAATTCTTCCAGTGACTGCCTTCAGATTCCAGCTGCAATTCATTCCAGCCTGCATGGCCTGCCCTGCAGACTTCAGACTTGTCAGCCTCCACAATCACCTGAACCCAATCCTGAAGTCAATCTCTCCATCTGCCTTCCCCATATGTGTGTGTGTGTACATATATATATATATATATATATATATATATATATATATATATATATATATATCTGTAGACATATATGTATAGGCACAGATATGTATGTATGTACACACCCCCCGTATTGGCTCTGTCTCTAGAGAATCCTGACTAATCCATTGAGGATGCAGAGACAGCAGGTTCACCTGGCTCTTACAGTTTATAAATCATGACAACAGTGGCTCCACTCCACTGAAGGCCTTTCCAAGGCTTTGGCTCTTTCATGTCCCTGTGAGAACCTGAAGTGCAGGTTAAGTCTTAGGGTCCAAACCTGGTGCATCTGACCCGCACCCCCAGTGCTCACTGCCTCACCATACCATCCTGTGATGCAGTCTGACTCCAAGGACTAGCACTGGGCATATGCAGGGACTGTAGCTTTGCACACCCTTCAGTGTCTACAGGGGCTTCCCAGGTGGCACTAGTGGTAAAGAACCTGCCTGTCAAAGCAGGGGAGGTAAGAGAGGTGGGTTCCATCCCAGGGGGCAAAGATCCCCTGGGGGAGGAAATGGCAACCCACCCCAGTATTCTTGCCTGGAGAGTCCCATGGACAGAGGAGCCTGGTGGTCTACAGTCCATAGGGTTGCACAGAGTCGGACACGACTGAAATGACTTAGCACAAGCTCAGCGTTTCCCAGTGGCAGGGGCCTGGAAGGAAGGGGCCTGATTGGGAGGAATCTGGATGGGAGGAACCTGGATGGGAGGGGTCAGGAGGCCTCCTACTTCTTTTCGGAGGAAGAGAAATGTTACTGTCATCTTTCAGCTAACAGCCCCATCTCTGTTCCCTACCCCACCCAAAGCCTCTGCCTCCCAACGCATCAAAATACTGCCTCGAGGCTTTCTTCGTGGACACCGGGCTGCCCTTGTTTGCCCTGATTTGCCCTGGTTTACCCTGGAGATCGGAGGGCTGAGCACGGTAAGGATGTAGCTTGAGGCTAGACCTCGCTGACTCGCTGACGGGGGTCACAGCACACTTGCCCTGGCCTTAATCTAACACTTATCTAACTCTGCCATCATGTGTGGGGTGCAGAGACGCTCAGGTCGACAGGGTACCTCCCATAGTGGGTGGGGTGAGGAGCACACTGGGTGGGGGCGGTGCAGAAGGAGCCTTCTCACAGCCGGGTGTCTGTGGCCCTCCGGGGCCCCTCTTCTGAGTCCCAGGGGCAGAGCGAGAGCTGGCGCACTCCCGCTTCACCTTCCCTGGGCCAGAAGGGGAGGTACTGGGCACAGGAGGATGTGCAGAACCTGGTGCTGATCCCCCAGGGGAGGTCGTAGACCTCCAAGGCCTTCGTACTCTCCTCAGACTCCTCCTGGACTTGATTCCATGCCAGAAGGCCTCTCTCCTCCAGACTTCCTAATAGGAAACAGCGAGCGAGGTCAGGACTGGGCCCCAAAGGAGCTGGCGGACCTGGGCAGGAGGAGCCTCTGGAGAGACCAGTTCGCAATGCCCTGGTCCTGCCGGCAGCTCCTCCTTCTCCTCCTCCCAGCCCACCCCAAGAATCAGCTCAGCTAAACTCCACCCAACTCAACTCAATGGATGTGAGAGTTGGACCATAAAGAAGGCTTGAGCGCCAAAGAACTGCCGCTTTAGAGCTATAGTGCTGGAGAAGACTCTTGGGAGTCCCTTGGACAGCAAGGAGATCCAACCAGTCCATCCTAAAGGAAAACAACCCTGAACATTCATTACAAGAACTGATGCTGAAGCTGAAGCTACAATACTTTGGCCACCTGATGAGAAGAGCTGACTCACTGGAAAAGACCCTGATGCTGGGAAAGATTGAAGGCAGGAGGAGAAGGGGACGACAGAGGATGAGATGTGTGGATGGCATCACCTACTCAATGGACATGAGTTTGAGTAAGCTCTGGGAGTTGGTAATGGACAGGGAGTTCTGGCGTGATGCAGTCCATGGAGTCACAAAGAGTCATAGGTAACTGAGTGACTAAACAACAGCAACAACTCAGCTCATCACCAGGAGTTTCTGAGCTCTAGGGTACGACCTTCTGTGAACCACTGTTCTTTCTTCCTCTTCCAGGGTGGACCTTTCTATGTTTCAATGTTTCTGGAATGCATGTGTCTTTTATGTTTGGTGGAGAGAAGAAATGTGGAAAACAGAATATCAGAATAAGCAGGAGTTACTACATACAGAGGTCCTTTCAAGAAACTGTCGGAGGACCAAGAAGGGAGTATGAAAAGCCACCAGTGAGGACAACTCTGCACCCTTCCCCGGACACATCCTCAGCACTGATGGGTTTGGTGTGCTCACCGTCACACTCAGTGCCCTGTAGTGTAAGGGTCTGTGATTGTGTCTCCCTTTCCTACAAGCCTGTGAGGCTCCAGAAGGCCGGGCATGTCCTGCTGCTCTCTGTACGCTCAGTACAGAGCACCTGGAGCACAGCACACCAGCTATGGCTTTGGTTGGGATATGAATCTATACTGTGTTCTCTCCCTCCCCAGCTAGACTGCAGGCTCTAAGAGAGCTGGGGCTGTGCCTTTTGCGCTTTGCTTCTGGTATGTTTCCCACCTTGTGGTCCTTTTATGGGCTGAACTGTGCTCACCCACCCACCCCCAAAATCATATGTCGAAGGCCTAACTCCTCACGTTCCTCAGAATGTGACTATATTTGTAGACAGGGACTTTAAATCACCCCACCCAGACCCTGGACCTGCTCAGGGTATGCTGTGGCCAGCCTCACATGGGAACCAGGGCTAGGGAAGCAACACGGCTGGCCCTAATGCTGACTGTCTACCCAAACTGCCAGCTTACAGGGCAGAGATGAGCCCTACCAGGGATGGTGTTGTCCAACAGAAATCCCAGAAATCCACCAACAAACATGCCCGTGGTCAGCAGCACCTGGATGACTTGGTCCAGCTGAAGAATCCCTACAGTGGAGACAAAAGTGACAGGGATTACAAAATGGGCAGAGGATCTTGACAGAGACTTTGCCAAAGAAGATGTCCAGATGACCAACGAGTACATGAAAGGTGTTCAGCATCACTGACAGCAGGGAAATGCAAATCAAAACCACAGTGAGACATTCATCTCACACCTGTGAGGATGGCTTTTCCCAAAAAGAACTGAGAAGTGTTGGCAAGGGTGTGGAAAAATAGAAACCCTTATGCATCATTGATGGGCCTGTAAATTAGTGCAGCCGTATGGAAAACAGCATGGAGTTCCTTAAGAAATTAAAAACAGAACTACCATTCAGTTCAGTCACTCAGTCGTGTCCGACTCTTTGCAACCCCATGAAATGCAGCACGCCAGGCCTCCCTGTCCATCCATATGACCCAACAATTCCACTTCTGGGTATTTATTCAAAGAAAATGAAAACACCAACTCAACAAGACACATGCACAGCCACATTCACAGTAGCATTATTTACAACAGCCAAGATATCGAAACAACCTAAGTGTTCATCAGTGGATGAGCAACTAAAGAAAATGTGTATGTTTACAATGGATATTATCCAGCCATAAGGAAAAGAATGCAATGGCGCTATTTACACAACATGGATAGACCTTGAGGGCACTGTGCTGTGAAATAAATCAGAGAGAGAAAAACAAATATGTATGATCTCACTTATTATATGTAGACTCTTAAAAAAATGATAAAAACTCATAGAAAAAGAGATCAGATTTGCAGTTACCAGAAGCGGGAAGTGGGAGAAGAAGGAGGTGCTGGAGGAAGGTGATCAAAAGGTACACACTTCCGGTTATGAGATAAGGATGAGCAGTGTAATGTACAACATGAAAACTATGGTTAATGCTGCTGTATGTTAACCATACAGTTCTTAACAGAATAAACCCTAAGAGTTCTCACTACAAGGAGAAATGTTTTTCTTTTTTCCCCCACTTCTTTTTATTGTATCCATGTGAGATGATGGGTGTTAACTAGACTTATTTTGGTAATCATTTCACAATGGATGTACATCAAAACTTTATGCTGTATACCTGGAATCATACAGTGATGTATGCCAGTTGTATCTCAACAAAACTGGAAATAAGTAATGGCGATGTAATGTACAACATGGTGACTATAGTTAATTTAAAAGAAGTGACAGGAATTGCCAGGAACCAAGGGCCCCACTGGCTCTGCTCCTGGAATGGTCACAAGTCTAGAGGATGGAGAATCACCTGTGCGGAGCCTCTCTGGGTTCTTGTTCACCCAGTTGGGAATGGCAAGCCCACAGAAGATGGAGAAGCCGAAGATGAAGAGGTTTCTGGATGAGTTCAAGTCCACGTACTGCAAGAGAGAGGCCCGGAGCCATCAGCACCTATACTGAACACCAAGCACCCCTCTAAAGTGCCCCCTGTTCGCCCATCACTGGAGGCTGGAGGGGGAGGTTGGATTCAGAGGGCACAGGCTCTGGGTCAAGTCCCAACTCCCCCTTGACCCTGAGAGCTGAGGGGTTTGGATAATTCGATACAAACGGATCCAATTTTGTTTTTCAGAAGTTTGGATGTCCCTGGTTACTTCTTCCCTCCATTTGGGGCCGGTGCATTTGCTGGGACTAGAGGATGCCCTTCTCCCTTGTCCCCGGGCTGTTCCATTCATCTCCATCCCCATGGGCTCCTCTCAGGAGATGCAATGCTTCTGCTTTTCCAAGGGTGCCTTGCCTCACCTGGAGATTGGAAATCCCCACGGCAGTGATGACCCCGAACATCACCAGGAACATGCCTCCGATCACGGGTGTCGGGATGGTGGCAAATGCAGCCCCGATCTTCCCAAATACGCCCATCAGGAGCAGCACGCAGCCTGCAGCGACAATCACCATCCTGCTTCCTACCTGCAGCACGCGGGGAGAAGGGATACAGATGGTGGCTGAGCTCCAACCAGGCCACATGCCCTGGAGACCTCCGCACTCTTCCTGGGGGATCACACACAACAGCTCCAGGGGACCTGCAGGAGGAGCCCCCTCTACTTCTCATGGGGCTAGGGAAAGGATGAGGGTGTGATCTTGGGTCCCAGCCTCTGCCCTCACCTCTCCTCTCTGCTGCTCTCATACCTATCTTCAAGTCCTGACTCCAGTGCTCCTTCTCTGGGCAGCTTTTTGTGAAGAAGTGGCAAGAAGTCTCTTTTGGGAAGGAGTGGCCCAATGCTTAAGAATGGAGTTTGAGAGCCAGTACCAACTCTGCCTCTAACTAGCTGTGCAGCTTTACACATGTTATCTAACCTCTCCAAATATCAGCCTTCAAATTTACCAGGTGGAATTAATAATACTTACTTCACAAGCTTATTATAGGAGGCCAGCATTACCCTGGCAGTACCAAAGCCAGATAAGGACATTACAAGCAAAGAAAGTACAGGTGTAACTTGAAAAATGATTTGGAACTGTGTAGGTTCCTTTACTGGAGAAGGCAATGGCAACCCACTCCAGTACTCTTGCCTGGAAAATCCCATGGACGGAGGAGCCTGGTAGGCTGCAGTCCATGGGGTCGCCAAGAGTCAGACACGACTGAGTGACTTCCCTTTCACTTTTCACTTTCATGCATTGGAGAAGGAAATGGCAACCCACTCCAGTGTTCTTGCCTGGAAAATCCCAGGGAAGGGAGAGCCTGGTGGGCTGCCGTCTATGGGGAAGCACAGAGTTGGACACGACTGAAGCGACGTAGCAGTAGCAGCAGGTTCCTTTACACGCAGATATTTTTCAACAGTAAACACGGCAGCACTAAATAATCCATGGTTGGCTGAATCTGTGAATGTGGAACCACGGATATGATGGAAGCACAGATATGATGCAACCACGGATATGGAGGGACCACATGTATAAAGATCCAACTATAAGTTATGCAAGGGTTATTGGCTGTGAGGAGGGTTGGTGCACCTAATCCCACCCCATTTCCCATATTGTTCTAGGGTCAACTGTACAGACCAATATCTTTGATGAATATAGATACAAAAACTATCAACAAAATATTAGCAGACCAAATTTAACAGCACATTAAAAGGATCATACACCATGATCAAGTGGGATTTATCTCTGGGATGCCAGTATGTCTGGACATATGCAAATCAGTAAATGTGATACACCACATTAATAGAATGAAAGATAAAAATATATGATCATCTCAACAGATGCAGAAAAAGCACTGGACAGAATGGAACATCCTTTCTTGATTAAAAAAAGACTTTCAACAAGTCAAATATAGAAAGAATGTAGCTAAAGGCAAATATAAAAAGCCCACAACTCACACTATGCTCAAGGCTGAAAGGTGGGAAATTTTTCTTCTATGATCAGATCAGAACCAAGACTAGGGTGACAACCTCACCACTCCTATTCCACACATTACTGGAAGTCCACAGCCATAGGAACCAGGTAACATAAAGAAATAAAAGGCATCCAAATAAAAAAGGTAGGAGTATAATTATCTTTATTTGCAGATGATATGATCTCATATGCGGAAAATCCTAAGACTCCACTAAGAAATTGTAAGAACTAATCAGTGAATTCAGTAAAGTTACAGGATAGAAAATCAATGTACAGAAATGCCACATTCCACACTAATAATAAAACATCTGAAAAAGAAATAAAACATACCCGTTCATAATAGCATCAAAAACAATAAAATATTTAAAGATGAATTTAAACAAGGAGGTGGAAACTATAAGACTTTGAGGAAAGAAAATGAAGAAGACACAAATAAATGCAAAGGTATATTATGTCATGACTTGAAGAGTTAGTATTGCTAACTGTCCATATTACTGAAGCCATCTATGGATTCAATGCAATCCCTATCAAATTTTCAACAGCATTTCCACAGGAATAGAAAAAAAATCCTAAATGCTTACATATAGTAGTATAGTGTCAGTTGTTCAGTTGTGTCCACTCTTTGCAACCCCATGGACTGTAGCCCACCAGGACCCTCTTTCCATGGAATTCTCCAGGCAAGACTACTGGAGTGGGTAGCCATTCCCTTCTCCAGGGGATCTTCCCAACCCAGGGATCAAAGCCAGATCTCCTGCATTGCAGGGGGATTCTTTATCATCTGAACCACCAGGGAAGCCCCTAAAATGCTTATGTAAACACAAGACATGCCAAATATATAAAGCAATCCTGAAAAAGAAAAATAAAGCTGGAGGCATCTCAATTCCTGATTTCAAACTATACTAAAAAACTATAGTAATCAAAACAGTATGGTGCTCGCGTAAAAACAGACACATACACCAAGGGGACAGAATTGAGAGCCCACAAATAAGTCCATGCATATACAGGCAATGTTTGACAGGGCTTCCCAGGGTGCAAGCTTCATCCCTGGTCATGGAAGGAACATCCCACATGCCATGTGGCCCAGCCAAAATGTAAAAAAAAAAAAAAACAAAGAAACGAACAAAAACATTAAAATGATACTCCAGGGTAGTTTGTTTTGTAGGAATAAAAAGCTCTGGAGATCTGTTGCACAGCATTGTGGGTGGATACACTTAATAGTACTGAACTGTACACTTCAAAAATATTAAGATGGTAGATTTTATGTTATGTGTCTTCTACCACAATATTTAAAAATTTTAAGATACTCCAATGTCAACAACTTGAAGTCTGTTAATGCAGTGATAGAGTAGCAGATTTCACCTTTGCTTATTTCTCTTCCCAGCTTAAGAGCGCATTGACCACTGACTGCCACCTGGTGGCTGGTGCAGGTTGACACGCCCAGCGAGGACCAGCAGTGGCACAACCAGGGCACGAGTCCCGTCCTCTGGCCACATGGAGTGTGAAGGGCATGCCCCCGCTATTCAGGGCCTAACAAAACATGGTCCACTGGAGAAGGGCATGGCAAACCACTTCAGTATTCTTGCCTTGAGAAGACCATGAGCACAATTTATTTAACTGACTTTATAAGAAAACATGTGATAAGAATTTACCACATCAGCAGGCCTCCCTCACCTGCCCACGGCAGCTCTTAAAGTTATCCTATATTAATAAAGCTACTTCTTGCCTATCAAAAAAAAAAAAAAAAAAAAAAGAATTTACCACATCAAAGGAAACTTCTGTTTTGTTTACAAGCCTAACAATGAACTGTGGGAACTAAGCATGAATCTAATCACAATGAATCAACTTTCAGGTTCAACCAACGCCCTTTGGATACACTGATGATCTCATGAACAGCAGGTCATCCCAAATCCTACCATCACAGAATTTACCATGCAGCCCTGGGTCTCTTTTGGTCTCAGGACTGACATCTGGGCTGGTGTGACATCCCATCACACCCTAGAGAAGTGATGGGAAGCCTCTGACCAACCTAATTCCTTCCCCCACACCTCCACTTGTCCCCCACTTCCCACCCCACCAACTAGGAGAGAACCAAAAACTAGTGAAAGGCAAAGGAGAAAAGGAAAGATATACCCATCTGAATGCAGAGTTCCAAAGAATAGCAAGGAGAGATAAGAAAGCCTTCCTAAGTGAACAACGCAAACCAATACAGGAAAACAAAAGAATGGGAGAGACTAGAGATCCCTTCAAGAAAATTAGAGATACTAAGGGAACATTTCGTGCAAAGGTGGGCACAATAAAGGACACTATGGATCTAATAGACACAGAAGATATTAAGAAGAGGTGGCCAGAATACACAGAAGGCAATGGCACCCCACTCCAGTACTCTTGCCTGGAAAATCCCATGAATGCGGGAGCCTAGTGTGCTGCAGTCCATGGGGTTGTGAAGAGTCAGACACGACTGAGCGACTTCACTTTGACTTTTCACTTTCATGCATTGGAGAAGGAAATGGCAACCCACTCCAGTGTTCTTGCCTGGAGAATCCCAGGGATTGGGGAGCCTTGTGGGCTGCCGTCTATGGGGACACAACTGAAGTGACTTAGTAATAGTAGTATACAAAAAGGGATTTAATGGCCCAGATAGCCACAATGCTGTGATCACTCATGTAGAGCCAGCCATCTTGGAGTGTGAAGTCAAGTGGGCCTTAGGAAGCATCACTATGAACAAAGCTAGTGGAGGTGAAGGAATTCCAGCTGAGCTATTTCAAATCCTAAAAGATGAAGCTGTGAAAGTGCTGCACTCAATATGCCAATATTTGGAAAACTCAGCAGTGGCCACAGGAGTGAAAAAGTTCAGTTTTCATTCCAATCCCAAAGAAGGGCAAACCAAAGAATGTTCAAACTACTGCACAATTGCACTCATTTCACATGCTGGCAAAGTAATGCTCAAAATTCTCTATGCCAGGTTTCAACAACAGTATGTGAACCGTGAACTTCCAGATACACAAGCTGGATTTAGAAAAGACAGAGGAACAAGAAATCAAATTGCCAACATCCACTGGATCACAGAAAAAGCAAGAAAAACCCAGAAAAACATTTACTTCTGCTTCACTGACTATGCTAAAGCCTTTGACTGCGTGGATCACAACAAACTGGAAAATTCTTAAAGAGACAGAAATATCAGACCACCTTACCTTCCTCCTGAGAAACCGGTATGCAGGTCAAGAAGCAGCAGTTAGAACTGGACATGGAAAAATGGACTAGTTCCAAATTGGGAAAGGAGTACATCAAGGCTGTATATTGTCACCCTGCTTACTTAACATATATGCAGAGCACATGATGCGAAATGCCAGACTGGATAAAGCAAAAGCTGGAATCAAGATTGTTGGGAGAAATATCAATAACCTCAGTTATGCAGATGACACCACCTTATTGCAGAGATTAAAGAGGAATTAAAGAGCCTCTTGATGAAAGTGAAAGAGGAGAGTGGAAAAGCTGGCTTAAAACTTAACATTCAGAAAACAAAGATCATGGCATCTGGTCCCATCACTTCATGGCAAATAGATGGGGAAACAATGGAAACAAGGGCAGACTTTATTTTCTTGGACTCCAAAATCACTGCAGATGGTGACTGCAGCCATGAAATTAAAACATGCTTGCACCTTGGAATAAAATCTATGACCAACCTAGATAGCATATTAAAAAGCAGAGACATTATTTTGTCCACAAAAGTCTGTCTAGTCAAAGCTATGGTTTTTCCAGTAGTCACATATGGATATGAGAGTTGGACTACAGAAAGCTGAGTGCCAAAGAACTGATGCTTTTAAACTGTGGTGTTGGAGAAGACTCTTGAGAGTCCCTTGGACGGCAAGGAGATCCAACCAGTCAATCTTAAAAGAAATCAGTCTTGAATCTTCACTGGAAGGACTGATACTGAAGCTGAAACTCCAAAATTTTGACCACCTGATGGGAAGAACCGACTCATTGGAAAAGACCCCAATGTTGGGAAAGATTGAAGGCAGGAGGAGAAGGCGATGACAGAGGATGAGATGTGTGGATGGCATCACCTACTCAATGGACATCACAGACTCGATGGACATGAGTTTGAGTAATCTCTTGGAGTTGGTGATGGACAGGGAGGCCTGGCGTGCTGCAGTCCATGGGGTCACAAAGATTCGGACACAACTGAGCAACTGGACTGAACTGAACTGTAGTCCACGGGGTCACAATGGGTAGGATACAACTGAGCAACTGAACAACTCGATTTGCAGCCTGCTCATGTACCTTTCTTCCCCCCTCCTTCCTTCTACTCTAAACAGCCTTAATTTAGAAATTATACATCAAAAAAATTTTTGTCCCATTTATTGAGTATAATTTTCTGTTCTGCGTGATATTTGCTTCCTTTAGCAGGAAAAATAGTTGCTGCCTTTTACTCATGTAGCCCATTCCTGTTATATTTCTGTGTGGGTCAGTGGTCATCACATGGAAAAACATTCCTTTCACTTGCACTAAGGGTTTGGAAACTTTGGGAAAATACCCAAGCGTTCATGGTGTCAATTGCTCCAGGGCTGGGTGCTGGCTGTGCTGTTGCTCACACGTCTTTAGCTCCCACTGTGGGCCCAAGGTCATGCAGATACAGAGGTGGATAGGTCTGAGGGTGCGATCAGAAAATGCAGCGAGGGGAAATGAATAGCGGGCTCTGTATTCTCCAAAGCTGACTTCACTTGTTCTGGGAAACACCACACCTCTGCACTGAAGCAGACAGGAAAGCAACATCGTAATAATATTCTTTTCTAAGCCTTCTTAGAAAGCACCATCTTGAAGAGTTCGTGCTGAACTTACGGGGCTTTCCTGTGGAAAATGGGAGCCCAGAAGAGATTTTAAGTAGGAACTAATTTAATTGGGTTCTAGAAAGATCCTTGGGCAGCCAGGTGGCAGCTAGATGAGAGATGGGCAAGATCCTGGGAAGAGATAGTTAGGGATGCTGCCATGTTCAGGTGAGAGATGATTGATCAAGCTGTGGTCCTGCTTGGAGAAAAGAGGACAGGAGGGCCACAGGCACACAGAGAAGACAGAATCCACTGTGAGGGGTGCAGGTCAGAGACAATAAGGATGCCCTGGGTGAATCCACAGGACAAAGTTTACAAGGAGGAGAGGTAAGACGGGGGCATGGGCTGAACATCACAGAGGCCATGCTGAGTGAGCGGCAACCTTGGGACACACAGGCACAGGTGACCGAAGCCAAGAAGGTCAGAACAGTAGCAGAATAATGGCTCCTCAGAGATGTCCACATCCTGATCCCAAACTCACATGGCAAAGGGGACTTAAGGATTTTGAGATGGAGAGAGTATCCTGAATTACCCAGGTGGCCCAATCTAATTACACATACCCACATAAGCAGATAGTCTTTCCCAGGTGTAGTCAAAGGGAGACATGACAAGGGAAGAAAGGTCAGAGAGATGCAATGTTGCTGGCTTTAAGATGGGGGAAAGAGGCCATAGCCAAGGATGTGGGGAGCCTCTAGATGATGGAAAAAGCAAGGCGATGGATTCTCCCCTGGAGCCTCCAGGCAGGAACGCAGCCCCACTAATAACTTTACTGTAGTCCTGTGAGACCTGTGTTGGAGTTCTGACCTCCAGATTGGTAAGATAATACATTTGGGTTATTGAAAGCCATTATGTTTGTGGTAATTTGTTGCAGCAACAATAAGAGACTAAGACATGGATGACAGATCCAGGTACTTAGCCTGCACACCCACCACCCACCCCTGCCACACACACATACCCATGGACCAATGTCTGCAGCCTTACCCTGGTGATGCCCAGTGCACCCACATTCTCGCTGTAGGAGGTGGTGCCATTCCCTGTTCCCCAGGCCCCTGCCAGCAGGCAGCCCAGGCCCTCGATGCCGATGCCTCGGTTGATGGCGTGCTTTGGAGGGGGTGGTGCCCCCACCAGGCGGGCACAGGCATGATAATCGCCTATTGACTCCACCATTGAGGAGATCACCGCTGCGATGATCCCAAAGACCCCAGCCGGGCTGACGGTGGGGAGGCCCCACTGTCCTGAAAATGCAATGCAGAGGGAATATTAACCCAGAAGACAACAGGTTACTGGATCCCAAATAATTTCTTTCCGAGAGGATTCTCCGGAAGGCTTTAAAAGCTGGGCAACACGTCTTCCAGCCCCACAACTGTCCTGAGACTTTGTCTTGAACCCCTGCCTCACCCGTGCCTCCCTGGGGGTGGGTCCCATGCCCTGACCTTGGGGTCACAGTGCGCACAAAGAACCAGCAACCCGGCCTCTTCCCAGGAAGGCCCTGAAGCATTCTGAAGTCCAGATACTTACTCAGGGAGGCTGTAGCTCCCTAGCCCCCGAGGCCACCCCTGCCTATCACCACTGAAACATGCTTATTCACACAACCTGAGCCAAGAACTGCAGGGAAAGGAGACCAGAAGAGGCCTAAGTGATGGCCTTGACCTCCAACCCAGAAATGTTCTCATTCAGTCCCGAGCCTCCCTTGTGAGGGACCCACCGAGTCCAGGAGGAGCCCCAGATGCTGGCTAGAGGTCGGGGTTCCTCTGGGCTTTTCCCCACCACAGGCTGTTGTCAGATCCCTTGGACAAGATTCTCGCCCCACCCCCTGGCTCTATTCACCACCCGCTCTGGTGCCCTGAGCCCCATGGACAGACCTAGGAAGCGTGTGTCCCAGGCAACAAGGGCCCAGTCTGCTCATTACCTGGGTAAGGGAAGCGAAACCACGGAGCCTGGCTCAGGACGCTGCCTTTGGTGTCAGTGCGGGCCAGGTACCCGTAGGCTGTGGGTGCTGAAGGGAGGGCGTCGGTGACTGTGAGCACAAAGCAGAGCAGCCATGAGATGCAGAGCCCCAGCAGTACCTGCGGAAGGGAGGTGCCCTTCACACCTGGTCCCACTCCCTGCCCCTGTCCACACCTCCCAGCAAGGTTGGGCAAAAGAGAGAATTCAGGAAAGCTCTTCAAAAGAAGAAGTGTTGGATTAGGAACCCTCCCAGTGACAACAGAAATCTGTGTGTCAGGGGATAAGTAACACAGTAAAGGAACACAGACAGTAAACCAAAGGGAGACCTTATGCCAGGTAAAGGCAGAAATGTCCAGCATAGTAGACAAGGCCTGGGTCAGAAGGACTGCAAGCTGACTCCCTTTCTACTGTTTGCTGGTCACATGACTTGCTTCAAACTCCTTGAGCCTGAGTTTGCTCATCTGTACAATGGAATTTCAGCCATTGCTCTGCAGAGCCTGAAGCAGGATTTCTTAAAGTGGGGTCCACAGATGTATTGGTTTATAATCTCTGGTGGTAGAACTCCAGACATCTGTATTTTTAGCAATGTTCCCAAGTGAATCTTATGCACACTGAACTTCTGAACCACTGGCCTACAGGGTTGTGGAAGGATCAATGAGATCATTACATGGAAGTATCATTTTTATAATGCAGAATGTAGGTCATAGGTGAACCAAACCTGAAAACACCTTTATGGGGTTGGCAACTGCGCCTGCTTGACAGATTGGAACAAATTCAACAGAGAAGGCTCTGAAAAAGGAGGCACCATCTGAATCATCCAGGAACCAACGAGAAAGAACCTAAGCATCTTGGCCCTTCGTTTTGCACCCATAGTGGTGATTCTGGCTACCTCCCCCAGGGCCATGCTCTGAGGACATCCCGGGAAACATGAGGAAGCTGTCCTACACTGCTGACCACTGTGGCAACCTGGGGCAAGCTCTCTGCTCCCGCAGGAGAGAAGCATTGAGGGAGGAGCTGTAGGGCATTAAGCCAATGCTCCCACCACCCATGGGCAGGGTGGGGAGGAGCAGTTAGGGGAGGCCGAGGAGGAAAGGCCACTGCAGGTAGAGAGCATTTGACTTGAGGCCCATCAGGGTGAGCAAGAGGCTGCCCCTCGCTCTCCAAGTGAGTCAGCTAAGAATGGCAGTGGGTGGGGAGTGCTTCTTACAGGGAAGATCTGAAACAGGTAGAACTTAGAGGTGTGAGACTTCTTCTCTCGTCCACAAACGGGCACGGGCACTGCGATGTTCTTCAGGTACTGAGAAAACAGCACGATGAGGAAGATGGTCCTGAAACAGAAACAAACCACACCCAACCTGGTGAGCTGGGGCTCATCCAGAGCGAGGATCCAGGAAGCTGGGCCACCATGTGCCTCTGGGTCTGGGGAGTAGGGGCTGCGCTAGGAAGGTCCTCATCTAGGCCCTGCTCTGCATCCTGCCAGCTGGGAACAGGTGGGCGGGCCCTTTCAGAGGCTGCCGGTGGCTGAAGAGGAGGAGTGGGCAGAGGACTACTATTCCTTGGGACCTGAGAAATGAGCATGACAGCTGCATAGATCCAGACTGGAGCCACTGAGGCCAGGGTCAAAGCCCATGTGAATGAACACATCCATCTGTTGTTGCCAAATTCCTCCAAAGCTCTGTTTAAATGTTGAGGGCCTCTTCCCCACCCCACTCCTAAGCCTTCCTGACACTCTTCCCCTGCCCTCTCCATCCCCCACAAGCTGGCTGTCACCACCCCATTCCCTGAATAAGCTTGACACTCTGGGACCCTCATCAGTGTCTCCTGGTATCACAGGTACTTGGGCTCAAGTCTTAACCCTCCGCTAAACTACCAAATGCTTGAGAGCTGGGCTATGTCTCTGTACCCTTCCCAGGAGCTGGAGGTGTACAAATATTTGCTCAGTGAAAACCTAGGAGGCAAGGGACAGGTAGCATCAGCCATCTGTGAACCCTGCACTAAATATGTTTAGACTCTGCCTGTGATGAACTCATTGTCTGTGAGGACTAATAACAAATAAATAGTAATAATACATTCTAAATTGCCATTTCACTGCTTTTTAAGGTATTATAAAGTACATGACCTAGAGAGCCTCTTGATGAGGGTGAGAGAGGAGAATGAAAGTCAGCTTAAAACTCAATATTAAAAAAATTAAGATCATGTCATCTGGTCCCATCACTTCATGGCAAATAGAAGGGGGAAATGTGGAAGCAGTGACAGATTTCCTCTTCTTGGGCTCTAAAATCACTTCAGATGGTGACTGCAAGCCATGAAATTAGAAGACAATTGCTTCTTGGCAGGAGAGCTATGACAAAACTAGACAGTGTGTTAAAACGCAAAGACATCATTTTGCTGACAAAGGTCCATCTAGTCCAAGCTATGGTCTTTCCCGTAGTCATGTATGGATGTGAGAGCTGGACAATAAAAAAGGCAGAGTGCTAAAGAATTGATGCTTTCGAACTGTGGTGTTGAAGAAGACTCTTGAGAGTCCCTTGGAAAGCAAGATCAAACCAGTCAATCTTAAAGGAAATCTACCCTGAATACTCTTTGGAAGGACTGATGCTGAAGCTGAAGCTCCAGTACTTTGGCCACCTGATGCGAACAGCTGACTCATTGGAAAAGACCCTGACACGGGAAAGACTGAAGGCAGAAGGAGAAGAGGGTAACAGAGGATGACATGGTTGGATGGCATCATCTATTCAATGGACATGACCTTGGGCAAACTCCAGGAGATGGTGAGATATACAGGGAAGCCTGGCAGGTTGCAGTCCATGTGGTCAGGAAGAGTCTGACACAACTTGGCCACTGAACAACAAAAAATGTTCATGAAAGTACTTGTAAACCACCTGAGCTTGCCAATATGCAGGACTCACTCTTTTAACTGGGTAACCTTCCTCTAAAGGGAACTCAAATGGCCCTCCCACCCAGGAGGGTACTTACGTGGCAGCAATCCCCCAGTGGATCCCGGCGTCGTCACCCGCGGAATTGAAGAGAGGCAGGGCCATCAGGGAGATTGTGGGAGCAATGGTCAAGGGGCCGATGAAGCGCATGAGGAAGCCAATGAGGCCTGAGAAGCCCACCAGCATCTGGACACAGGAGGCAACCAAGACGGCTCCCTGAAGCTGAAGAGGAAGAGTGGGGCTCATCGACTGAGAGCCGGCCCGCGGCGGGGCGGGGCCTGCAGAGGGGCGGGGCCTGCGGCGGGGCGGGGCCTCGGCCCAGCCCAGGCCACTGGGATCCGTGGTACCTTCAGAGGCAGGGCAGGGGACAGAGCTGGACCCTAAGGGAACAAATGGAAGGCGAGCTCTGACCTCATTCCTCTCTCCAGTCCTCTATTGCCAACTGTCTGTTGGACATTTTCACCTTATGTGAAGTTTTTCAGAAAGTAGACTTCAAGGTTATCATGGTGATAATGTTGGTGACTTGTAATACTGGTGTTACCCAGTAGTGTATTGACCGTCTTGCTGCTTTACTTTTCTCTGTTTTCCTACTTTCAGACTCAGAGGCTGCCAAAGGGGACAGAGAGTGAATTGTTGAGGTTCTGTGGGCTGTCCAGGCTCAGTCGAAACTTTTCCAGACACGATGGGAACAAATGAGCTTGCCCATGTTCTAATTAAACTCCATGGGCAGGCCCTGAAATTTGTATTTTGTACAATTTGGACTTGTCATGAAATATTCTTCTTTTGATTTTTTCCAACCATTTAAAATATAAAACCATTTTTAGCTTGCGGGCCATTCAAAAAAACAAACAGAAGACAGGCAACCGGCCAGATTTGGCTCATAGGCTGTAGTTTGCCAACCCCTGAGCTATGGGACTCATTGAGTTTATTTCTCTTTTTTTACTTTACTTATGTGGGTGTTATACTGTCTTTTTTATCCCTTGCTTTGAAGTCTGATTTCCCAGAAAAGAAAGAAAGAAGTCTGATTCCTGCTTTCTTTTGATTAGTGTTAATATAGTATATTCCTCTCCATCTATTTACTTTTAATCTACATGTATTTTTATATTTAAAGTAGGTTTCTAGAGAAAGACAAATATAATATGATATCACTTATATATAGATCTTTTTTAAAAGGGTATAAATGAACTTATTTACAAAACAGAAATAGAGTCACAGATGTAGCAGACAAACTTATGGTTATCAGGGGATAAGAGATCCCCTGATAGGGGCGGGGGAAATTAGAAGACTGAGGATGACATATACACACTACTATATATAAAACAGATAACTAATAAAGGCCTGCTGTATAGCATGGGGAACACGACTCAGTACTCTGTAATGGTCTGTACATAAGGAGTGGATGTATGTATAACTGATTCACTTTGCTGTGCATCTGAAACTAACACAACATTGTAAATCAACTCCACTCCAATAAAATTTTTTGAAATCAAAGTAGGTTTCATCTGGACAACATACGGTGGGGTCTTATTTCTTGATCCACTCTGACAATCTCTGGTCTTTTAATCAGTGCCTTTAGAGCAATGATGTTCAAAGTAATTATTGATCTAGTTGGATTAATATCCACCATATCCATTACTATTTTCTATTTGTTGTCCCAGGTCTTCATTTCTTTTTTTGTCTTCTACTCTTTTTCTGCCTTTGGTGGTTTTAACTGATATTTGTATATGACTCCATTTTCTCTCCTTTCTTAGCATAACTATTATCCATTGTTTTCCTTTTAGTGGTTGCCCTAGAGTTTGCAATAAACATTTACAGTGAACTCAAGTCCACTTTCAAATAACACTATACCACTTCCTGAGTCGCATGAATAACTTACAGTAACAAAACAATCCTAATTTCTCCCACTTAGCCATTGTATCATTGCTGTCATTCATTTCACTTATAAATAAGCATACACAAGTATATAAATTTTTTTAAACTACCATAATACCAGAAGGTGAAGTTTAAATTGGTCTAATGTGTTGAAACCTGAGCTCGACATCTCTTCCCTACCATCATTTTCTTACAACATAATGACTATTTACCTGTCCTCTCTATTACTTCTTATCTCCCAGAAAGAAATGACATGACTATTGGTCCTGTATTTGCCTCACTTTCATTTGTGGCTACTATTGTGATGTAGAGTTGGACTGCTAACCATTGGTGGTTTCAAGACTTGAGATGTGTGTCAACAAATATAACCCAGTGAAACATGGAAAAATCTACCTTGAATTCCAATAGGCTGCTGCTGCTGCTGCTAAGTCGCTTCAGTGGTGTCTGACTCTGTGCGACTCCATAGATGGCAGCCCACCAGGCTCCCCCGTCCCTAAGATTCTCCAGGCAAGAACACTGGAGTGGGTTGCTATTTCCTTCTCCAATGCATGAAAGTGAAAAGTGAAAGTGAAGTCGCTCAGTCGTGTCCGACTCTTGGCGACCCCATGGACTACAGCCTACCAGGCTCCTCTGTCCATGGGATTTTCCAGGCAAGAGTACTGGAGTGGGGTGCCATTGCCTTCTCCATCCAATAGGCTAGCTCGGTGAATTAAACCAATCCATTGATCAGTGAAAGGAAGTTGAAACTTGCAAAAACTTTCCCATGTTACAGCACTGGTGAAAAGCCCTGGACCAGCAGATGGAGCTAAAATACCACAGCTAAGACTCTGGGTTTGTGCTCACTCTCAGACACTTGGAAGCGATGTGGGAAAGAAATAGTGGAGGCTACTGTTCTGGACCTGGACAAGAAGAACCTCTACCCTAGGCCCTGTGCATTAGAGCAGGGGTTGGCAAACTTTTTCTGTAACTGGTCAGATAGTAAACATTTCAGGTTTTCTGGGCCACATGTAGTTTCTGTCACATATTCTTTTTTTAATTTTAAACAACTTAAAAAATGTAAAAACCAGGACTTCCCTGGTGGTCCAGTGGTTACAACTCCACCCTTCCATGTCAGGGGACAAAGGTTCAATCCCACACACCCAGCAGCATGGTGTGGCCAATAATAAATAAATAAAATGTAAAAACTATTCTTAATTGGTAAGGAGTAAAAAACAGATTGGGTAACTTCCCTGGTAACTCAGCTGGTAAAGAAACCACTTGCAATGCAGGAAACCCCAGTTTGATTCCTGGGTCAGGAAGAGCCCCTGGACAAGGGGTAGGCTACCCACTCCAGTATTCTTGGGCTTCCCTGGTGGCTCAGACAGTAAAGAATCCACCTGCAATGCAGGAGAACTGGGTTCGATCCCTGGGTTGGGAAGATCCCCTGGAGGAGGGCATAGCAACCCACTCCAGTGTTCTTGCCGGGAGAATCCCCATGGACAGAGGAGCCTGGTGGGCTACAGTCCACGGGGTCACAAAGGGTCAGACACGACTGAGCACAGCACAAAACAGATTACAGGCTAGATTTGGTCCAAGAGCCACAGCTTGCTGACTCTTGCTTTAGAAGACTCAGAAACACTAGAATAGTGAACTCACTAAAGAAACACGGTTATGTCTGTCGCTTGGGATTCTGTGCTCGGTGCAAGCTCAGCATGACCCACATCCCTAAACATCCTCTCACTACTAGCACTGTGTCCTCAGAACAAGGTAACTGCTTCTGACTATTACAGTGTTAGAGCAGCCACGTCATTAGAACACAGGAAGGATTCAAGCAACAGAAGAGATCGGGCAGGAGAGGAGACAAATTAACTTGTTGGACCTTTCTTCTCAGATAGAACGAAGGCAAGAGATTCTTGTATAAGAAATTATAGTGCTTGGGTCTTCCCTGGTCCCTCAGTGACAAAGAATCCACTTGCCAGTGCAGGACACATGGGTTCCATCCCTGATCCAGGAAGATCCCACATGCCGCAGAGCAACTAAGCCCATGGGCCACAACTATTGAACCTGTGCTCTAGAGCCCGGGAGCTGCACCTACTGATCCCACGTGCCTCACCCACTGAAGCCCAGGTACCCTGGAGCCCATGCTCCGCAACAAGAGAAGCCACTGAAAGGAGAAGCCCATGCACCACAACTAGAGAGTAGCCCCCACTTGCCCATGTGCAGCGACAAAGGCCCAGCCCAGCCAAAAATAAGTTTTAAAAAAAAGGAATTATAGTTCTCTGCCGGAAGCAGGAGCTCCGCCCGTGGCAAAGGTCATGAGGAAGGAGGCTCGGCATACGCAAAGGCGGGATCGAGCCTCAGGAGTCCCCCTGGAAATTCTCGAGTATCTACCCCCAAAACCAGAGTCTGCCTACTTTACTGCTTTGTGCTCTCACCTACACCTCTGACTTTATGGGGGGCTGTCCTGGGCGTGACAAGAGTGTTTTAGTTCACAACCCTGAGAGGCGTGAGATGTTCTAAACTGTCTAAATACAGATTCCTTTGAGCAGTTAAAAGATTGATTAGAAATTGTACTGGTGAAGGGTTTTTCACTTGTTGGGCCAATGTTTGCTGCTAAGTTTCCATATCCCTTACCTGTTGTGTCCCTACCAGTGTATTGATTAATATAATTGGTGTAAGTAGTAGCTTTAATGTTTGTAACCTTGGACCCTTGAGTTAATTCTTTTTCTTGTTATACTCCACCACACCTTTGCCCTATAGGAATGCAACTTTATCTAATGCTTTTGGAGGGTGGCGCCTGACTAATCACCTTTAGAGAAAAATAAGTTTTCTGAAGAAAGGGTCTTAAAATGTTAACAGGCCTCCAGGCCAGAAGATGATGCAAATCACCTAAATTGTGCATATGATAAGTTTGCAGGAAGAAAGCCTGGCTTACTGCATGACTCTACCCCTTCCTGCATTATCCTCTATGCATAACTTAAGGTATAAAAACTATTTTGGAAAATAAAGTGCAGGCCTTGTTCACCGAAGCTTGGTCTCCCCATGTCGTTCTTTCTCTCACCTTCTGGCTGAATTATTCAGCCTCTTTTCTCCACTGAATTTCCTCACTGAGCTATCCTTATTTAACCACTCTTTATATCTTTAATTAACATTTAAATAAGCTGTTGTTTCCTAATCGCCGATGCCCTCTCCCCTTCGAAACCCCTGACTCCACTGCGGCTGGACCCCGGCAGTTCTCAGTAAGTCTAAGTGAAAGGGAAGTCGTGCCCCTGGCATCTAGCAGATCAGGGTAAAGAAACTGATGAAATAAAATTCATATTTTAAGGCAGACAAGAAAAAAAATTAAATATAAAAGATGATTGCTCCTTGGAAGAAAAGCTATAACAAACTTTATAAAAAAGCAAACAAACAGACAGTATATTAAAAAAGCAGAGACATTACTTTGCCAACAAAGGTCCGTATAGTCAAACTGTGATTTTTCCAGTCGTCATGTATGGATGTGAGAGCTGGACCATAAAGAAGGCTCAGCACCAAAGAATTGATACTTTTGAACTGTGGTGCTGGAAAAGATTCTTGAGAGCCTCTTGGACTGCAAAGAGATCAAACTAGGATATATAAAAGAAAGAAATCCTGAATATTCATTGGAAAGGCTGATGCTGAAGCTGAAGCTGAAGCTCCAATCCTTTGGTCACCTGATGCGAAGATCTGACACACTGGAAAAGACCCTGATGCTGGGAAAGATTGGAGGCAGGGGGAGAAGGGGAAGACAGAGGATGAGATGGATGGATGGCATCACCAGCTCAATGGACATGAGTTTGAGCAAACTCTGGGTGATGGTGAAGGACAGGGAAGCCTGCATGCTGCAGTCCATGGGGTCACAGAGTCAGACACAACTGAGCGACTGAACAACAACAAAAAAGAAAGACAAGAAAAAAAACTAAATATTAAATTCCTTCTGTTTATTTGGGCCTCCTCCCTCCCTAAAATGCAGTGTCCACCCACATTACACATTAACCGGAGCTCTTCAAAGATGGATGGGCCAGATAAACTGTAAAGCAGTGTTTTTTTTTTTTTTTTTTTCTTCTTCTGATGTTAACAATGTAACTTCTTTAATTTTTTATTTATCTTTTAATTGAAGGATTAGTGCTTTACAGAATTGTGTTGGCTTCTGCCAAACATCAACATGAATCAGCCATAGGTATACATATGTTCCCTCCCTCTTGAACCTCTCTCCCATCTTCCTGCTCATCCTACCCCTCTAGGTTGTAGCAATGTAACTTCTTGAAAGAACAGTGTTCTTTCTCAGCTCTGTTGGGAGTCATGGTGACCTGCTGTTCCCTTCTATGTGCTTACCTGGACAATGTATCCCTGGTGAACTTTACATGAAATATCAGTATGTCATTTTAACATATGATCCTGTTAGGTAGGTAGAATAGGGAAAAGGAGTCCAAAATGGCGGTGGCTAAAAGACAAGGAAGGTCCAAGGACCAGAGTGAAGACTTCAGGCAGAACAAACAGAACAAACAGCACTCCTGGCTAAGCCCAGTTTGCATAGGGCAGGCCCAGGTGGAGGAAAAAAACATAAAAGGAGGAGCCAAAGCGCTTTCCCACGGACTCTCTCTCCCACGTGCACCCGCTCTCTCTCTCTCTCTCTCTTTCTCCCTCCCCACGCACTCCTCCACTCTCTTCTCTTCAAGTCTTGGATTCTCCTGCTATCTTATAAATAAAATGGAGCTGTAACACTGATTTGCCTAAGAACTGTAACACGGTTTGACCAAGACCCGAGAGCTGTGATGTGCCGAGGGCTTTAATGTCCATTGCTCCAAATCTTTGTTGTGACGAGACAAAGAACCGAGGAACATACACTCGCGTGACAATCCTTTTTCTCAAAAATGTATATGACTATGCTTTTGACTTCTAACAGGTGAAACAGTTCCCAGAGCTTCCTGACAATCTGCTCCCTGGGTTATAATCCTCAGTTTGGCTCGAATAAAATCCCCCCCTTTTTTTCTTAACTTGATAGTTAATTAAAATTTCCACTTCTTATTCTTTCAGTTCAGTTCAGTCGCTCAGTCGTGTCTGGACTCTTTGCGACCCTATGAATCACAGCATGCCAGGCCTCCCTGTCCATCACCACCTCCCGAAGTTCACTCAGACTCACGTCCATCAAGTCAGTGATGCCATCCAGCCATCTCATCCTCTGTCATCCCCTTCTCCTCCTGCCCCCAATCACTCCCAGCATCAGAGTCTTTTTCAATGAGTCAACTCTTCGCATGAGGTGGCCAAAGTACTGGAGTTTCAGCTTCAGCATCATTCCCTCCATAGAACTCCCAGGGCTAATCTTCTACAGAATGGACCTGTTGGATCTCCTTGCAGTCCAAGGGACTCTCAAGAGTCTTCTCCAACTCCACAGTTCAAAAGCATCAATTCTTCGGGGCTCAGCCTTCTTCACAGTCCAACTCTCACATCCATACATGACCACTGGAAAAACCATAGCCTTGACTAGACGTACCTTTGGTGGCAAAGTAATGTCTCTGCTTTTCAATGTGCTATCTAGGTTGGTCATAACTTTCCTCCCAAGGACTAAGCGTCTTTTAATTTCATGGCTGCAGTCACCATCTGTAGTTTGCTTAGTTTTAATTTGCATTTACCAAAGCCAAGTATTGCCTCCCTGGGGGAGAGTAGAAACAAAACCAAACCTCAAACCACATGTGTTTTGTGATTCATGCTATTGATGATATAATACAAATAGGCTGCACTGAACAAGAAATACACCCTGCTTTGAAAAAAGTAGTTCAACAAAAGGCATTTGAAGGTTAGCCAATTGACCTGGCAAAAATCCAGGGCCCACCAGCTTGACAAGTGAAATCCTTAGGTATGTCTTGGTCTAGAGGTACATGGAAAAGTTTATTAAATACTAAAACCCCCTGTTAACTCTGAGTCCACCTTGAGAAAAGAAAGGAAGCACAAGGACTTGATAGATCACTGAAGTACATCACATCTGGTGTACTCTTGGACTGCACATCAGAGCACAGGCATGTGCAGAAAGGCTGTTTTTGAAAGGGAAGAACAGCAGAAAGTTCTGGCTGAAATTCACAAGTTATGGCTCAGACTGGTCTCAGACCAGCATCCCAACCAGCACAGCACTCCTGAGATAACAGAAGTGTTGGTGGTTGAGTCCACGCCGAAAGAGGGCTGACCCTGGCAGATGCCAGATGCTTCAGCTCTGAGTGGGGCATTTGGTGCAGAGGTGGACCAAAGGAGCTACTCAGCCACTCTCCTTCTGAAAGGCCATTCCTAACTAGTCTGCTACTCAGCACTGTTTGGAATTAGAGCACTAGTGACTGGAACCAAATAACTCCAAGATCAGAAATCTCAATGATATCTTGAATGATGTCAGAAAGACATTCAAATAAGGAAGGGGCGTGCACGCATATTAAGTCTCATCAACAGAACTTGCTGATTAAAGGAAATAGTTACATTCAGGAGAAGAAAACACAGTTAAACAAGGAGCAGTTCATAGGATCCATGAATAAGTGACAGTCCTGCCTTCCCTGGGTGGGCACTACTTCACAAGATAATCTAACTCGAGCAACCAAGATTTGGATCTCACTATGTGGGTCTTTGAATTCAAAAAGCAAGTTGCAGTCTTGCTGAAGGTGCTGCTCATCCACTTGAGAAAGACTGAGACTGAAAGAGTGTAACATTTCAGTGGAAGGGCTTTGATGGAGAAGGAAGGCAAGTCTAAGTCCAGCCAATGAACAATGTGTGTGATGTGGCAGAGGACATGAAATTACCTAGAATCATCCCTTTAGAATTTTAGATTCTCAAGCTGAAGCCAATGGACTAGCACTTTGGTCTGGCAAGTTGGTCATAGAGGCTGTACTGAAATTTCACCTTTTATGGGACAGGACTTAATAGTCAAATCTCAAATGCTGGTGGTTCATATCAATATCCCTGTGTCTTAAAAAAGAGGAGGGAAGTATGACTTTGAATGTAGTCACTATGGTCCAGGAGATGACACCTCGGGTCACAAGCCACCCACACGTGGGCTCAGAAACTGCACAATCTCCATCTCTATCTGACATTGTTTGTGTCTCCCAGGATGATCCAGATTGATGACAATGATTGATTGATTGATGACAGTGTTGGGCACAGGTGCCTCTAGTGGGAGAACATGAGGATAAATGGCCCATCACAGAGCTGGTAGGCTGCCTGAACTGGACAGTCCACAGAGTAGGGAAGGTTTTTAACACTCTTTAAAAACCTGGTGGTTCTGGAGAACTGTGGTGCTGGAGAAGACTCTTGAGAGTCCCTTGGACAGCAAGGAGATCAAACCAGTCAATCCTAAAGGAAATCAACCCTGAATATTCATTGGAAGCTGAAACTCCAATACTTCGGCCACCTGATATGAAGAGCTGACTCATTGGAAAAGGTCCTGATGCTGGGGAAAAATTGAGGACAGGAGGAAAAGTGGGTGACAGAGGATGAGATGGTTGGATGGCATCACCAACTCAATGGACATGAGTTTCAGCAAACTCCAGGAGACAGTGAAGGACAGGGAAGCCTGGCCTGCTGCAGCCCATGGGGTCCCAGAGTCAGACATGACTTACTGACTGAACAACAAGAAAAACCTAGTATGTACAGTGTTTCTGATTTGAACTTTGCTTATCCTATCACTGAAGCCCTGGCACAGGCTACGATATAGAGACTAGCCACCCAGACTGAAATCACCATGAAGGTCAACTTATAAACAGCCCAAGGATCACTTTTCATAGCATGAACATGACAGGAATGGAGCAAGAAATACAATATCCACTGATCTTTTCATATTTCATGACTGCTTCTGCTGCTGCTAAGTGGCTTCAGTCGTGTCTGACTCTGTGCGACCCCATAAACGGCAGCCCACCAGGCTCCCCTGTCCCTGGAATTCTCCAGGCAAGAATACTGGAGTGGGTTGCCATTTCCTTCTCCAATGCATGAAAGGGAAAAGTGAAAGTGAAGTCGCTCAGTCGTGTCCGACTCTTCCTGACCCCATGGACTGCAGCCTACCAGGCTCCTCCGTCCATGGGATTTTCCAGGCAAGAGTACTGGAGTGGGGTGCCATTGCCTTCTCCATATTTCATGACACTTCACCCCAAAGCAGTAAAATTACAGCAAAATTAGAATATGTGCTTGAAGCAATAAAATGTGGGTGACAAAGACAGAAGGGCAGGCTTTGCAGGGTAACACAGTGTAAGCTCAAGATCAAGCTGAAAATGGGGCATAAAAGTGAGTCACCAGTGGAGCAGTTGGAGCAGAGGGTAAAGAAATCTTATTTTCCCAGGACTAGAGCTTTGGTTGTGTTCCTTAAGATGGAATACTAGAATCAATTTAATTTGACTTGCTGGTATTCGGATGGTATTTATGGGCAGGATTGGAAAGTCTGGTGTTTTTCAGAAGAAGACATGCATCCTACCCAGTGGAAAGAATCCAGTGACAATATATTTATTAAATCATGTGAAAGTACCTTGGGAAAGGACACACAAAGGAAGGTTTAGCAATGTTATTTTTCCTGCCCACTAATTAAAAGTTAGGGGAGAAAAACTCAAAACCCCCTCTAGGAGCAAGAAAATGGGTTGAGAAGGGCTCATCGTGGGAAAAAAGAAAAACATGGTGGCAGAAAGAATTGGAGTCACCAAATCTTGCATCAAATAATGCTACTTTTGCCCATTGTGTTTAAATGGGAATAAGAAAATGATTTCTTAGTCATACTTCTAGATACATCTTCAATCTGGGATGAGGGGTGCTGGCATCATAGTTGATTCTATGAAACTGAAACACATCTAATAAAGCTAGACCCAAAGTATACTGGGCTGTACTGAATAGACAACAAGGAATGAACACTGTGAAAGTAGCCAGTACCTACAGTGATGCTGGCATATTTAGGACGTGGTCTGTGTGAACTTTGAGATTAAAAGGTCATAGACAGGTTATAGACTAACTATGAGCTCACAGGTGATTTACATGATACTTGATGAAATGAAAGTCACAGAAATAATGATAAATAACAAAATCTATATTATATTGAACTCGCTTTTCAGTTTAGTCGCTCAGTCGTGTCCGACTCTGTGAGACTCAATGAACCGCAGCACGCCAGGCCTCCCTGTCCATCACCAACTCCCGGAGTTCACTCAGACTCATGTCCATCGAGTCAGTGATGCCATCCAGCCATCTCATCCTCTGTCGTCCCCTTCTCCTCCTGCCCCCAATCCCTCCCAGCATCAGAGTCTTTTCCAATGAGTTAACCCTTTGCATGAGGTGGCCAAAGTACTGGAGTTTCAGCTTTAGCATCATTCCTTCCAAAGAATACCCAGAACTGATCTCCTTCAGAATGGACTGGTTGGATCTCCTTGCAGTCCAAGGGACTCTCAAGAGTCTTCTCCAACACCAGAGTTCAAAAGCATCAATTCTTCGGTACTCAGCTTTCTTCACAGTCCAACTCTCACATTCATACATGACCACAGGAAAAACCATAGCCTTGACTAGATGTACCTTTGTTGGCAAAGTAATGTCTAGTCACTGGTTAAAGGGCTTCTCAGGTGGAGCAGTAGTAAAGACTCTGCCTGCCAATGAAGGAGATGCAAGAGACTCGGGTTTGATCTCTAGGTCGGGAAGATCTGCTGGTTTAGGAAATGGCAACATACTCCAGTATTCTTGCCTGGAACATTTCATGCACAGAGGAGCCTGGCAGGCTACAGTCCACGGGGTCACAAAGAATCATACACGACTGAGCAGACACACACATACACACACACACAAACACACCTGTTAATGTGGCAAGCATAGGAGCAGAAATGAGTCCAGGTGTTCAAATAGACCTATAAGATGAGGACAATTACAGTTAATTCTATGTCATTCAATAGCATCATAAAAGAATGATACAAGTTTACCATAATGCACTCAGTAGAGTGGCTAACATGAAAAAGCTAGAAAATGTTGGTGAGATTGTGGAGTAACTGGGACTCACATATGATGCTGGCAGGAGGGTAAACTGGAACATCCATTTCAGAAATGTATTTGCTGCTGCTGCTGCTAAGTCGCTTCAGTCGTGTCTGACTCTGTGCGACCCCAAGATGGCAGCCCACATGGCTCCCCCGTCCCTGGGATTCTCCAGGCAAGAACACTGGAGTGGGTTACCATTTCTTTCTCCAACGCAGGAAAGTGAAAAGTGAAAGTGAAGTCGCTCAGTCGTGTCCGACTCTTAGCGACCCCATGGACTTTGCACATCAGGATCCTCCGTCCATGGGATTTTCCAGGCAAGAGTACTGGGGTGGGGTGCCATTGCCTTCTCCTAGTGTTTACTAAAGTGGAACATATACACAATGTGATGGTGAACTTTATATGTCAACTGGACTGAAGGATGCCCAGACAGCTGATAAAACATTATTTCTGTGGTGTTTCCAGAAGAGATTAGTATTTGAATTGGTGAAGTGAATGAAGCAGATGGCCCTACCCAAAATGAGTATCTCTCTCTGTTAAATCACTTCAGTCATGTCAGAGTTTTTGTGACTCAATGGAAAGCAGTCTGCCAGGCTCCTCTGTTCACGGGATTCTCCAGGCAAGAATTTTGGAGCTGGTTTGTACTGGTTATATTCCAGGCAAGAATACTGGCGTGCTCTTCTCCAGGGGATCTTCTTGACCCAGGGACTGGACCCATGTCTCTTATGTCTCCTGCACTGGCAGTCGGGTTCTTTACCATTAGTGGCACCAGGGAAGCCCACCCAACGTGAATGAGTGCCATCCAATCCTTTGAGGGACTCAGCAGAACCAAAAGGCAGAGGAAGAACATTTTCGCTTGCTGCTTGAGCTGAGACTTCTGTCTTCTCCTGCCCCCAGACATCAGCACTCCTGGTTCTCAGGCCTTTGGAGTCAGATCAGGACTTACATCATTGTCCCTCCGCCCCACCCCCCATTGGAGTGTTTTGTCAATTCTATTCCCTCTCATTGGTCACACTTGGGTAAGAATAGGAATCTTGTTAGGAATGTGTCTCCTCTGTATTCCCTCTTCCTTCATCTGTCACGTTCTGAGGATGTGACCCTTACTGCAGCCATGAGGGTGCTGAACTTGGACTGGGTGGGATGCTGGATGGACCCTGGCTTCACTAAGGCTTGTCAGCTAGACTCCCAGGGATATCTACTAACAGACTCTGCTCTAGGTCCATAGCCCTGAATTTTGGAATGCCTTTGGTCCAGTCCTAGTGAGCCTGGGGCAGGCACACTAAGACAGTAAGTGAGGGCTAGAGTAATGCCTGAGCAAACTACCTTGTACTAGAAGGACTGGAAAAGGTCAGTTTTCATTTCAATCCCAAAGAAGGGCAATGCCAAAGAATGTTCAAACCATCCCCCACAACTGCACTCATTTTACATGCTAGCAAGGTAATGCTCAAAATCCTTCAAGTCAGGCTTCAGCAGTGCATGAACCATGAACTTCCAGATGTTCAAGCTGGATTTAGAAAAGGCATAGGAACCAGAAATCATATTGCCAATATTAGATGGGTCATAGAGAAAGCAAGGGAATTCCAGAAAAACATCTTACTTCTGCTTCATTGACTACACTAGAAACTTTGACTGTGTGGATCACAACAAACTGTGGGAAATTCTTCAAGGGATGGGAATACCAGACCACCTTACCTACCTCCTGAGAAACCTGTATGCAAGTCAAGAAGCAACAGTTAGGAGGAGGAGCTAAGATGGCGGAGGAGTAGGACGGTGAGAACACTTTCTCCCCCACAAATTCATCAAAAGAACATTTAAACACCGAGTAAATTACACAAAACAACTTCTGAAAGCCGGCAGAGGACATCAGGCACCCAGAAAAGCAACCCAAGTCTTCGAAAGGAGAGAGAAGAAATACAGCTCCACCCACCAGAACACCGACACAAGCTTCCCTAACCAAGAAACCTTGACAAGCCACTGTACAAACCCACACAGAGTGAGGAAACGCCACAATAAAGAGAACTCCACAAACTGCCAGAATACAGAAAGGACACCCCAAACTCAGCAGTTTAAACAAGATGAAGAGACAGAGGAATACCCAGAAGATAAAGGAACAGGATAAAAGCCCACCAAACCAAACAAAAGAGGAAGAGATAGGGAATCTACCTGATAAAGAATTCCGAATAATGATAGTGAAATTGATCCAAAATCTTGAAATCAAAATGGAATCACAGATAAATAGCTTGGAGACAAAGATTGAGAAGATGCAAGAAAGGTTTAACAAGGACCTAGAAGAAATAAAAGAGAGTCAATATAAAATGAATAATGCAATAAATGAAATTAAAAACACTCTGGAGGCAACAAATAGTAGAATAACAGAGGCAGAAGATAGGATTAGTGAATTAGAAGATAAAAGGGTAGAAATAAATGAATCAGAGAGGATAAAAGAAAAACGAATTAAAAGAAATGAGGACAATCTCAGAGACCTCCAGGACAATATTAAATGCTACAACATTCGAATCATAGGGGTCCCAGAAGAAGAAGACAAAAAGAAAGACCATGAGAAAATACTTGAGGAGATAATAGTTGAAAACTTCCCTAAAATGGGGAAGGGAATAATCACCCAAGTCCAAGAAACCCAGAGAGTCCCAAACAGGATAAACCCAAGGCAAAACACCCCAAGACACATATTAATCAAATTAACAAAGATCAAACACAAAGAACAAATATTAAAAGCAGCAAGGGAAAAACAACAAATAACACACAAGTGAATTCCCATAAGGATAACAGCTGATCTTTCAATAGAAACTCTTCAAGCCAGGAGGGAATGGCAAGACATACTTAAAGTGATGAAAGAAAATAACTTACAGCCCAGATTATTGTACCCAGCAAGGATCTCATTCAAATATGAAGGAGAAATCAAAAGCTTCTCAGAGAAGCAAAAGCTGAGAGAATTCAGCACCACCAAACCAGCTCTCCAACAAATACTAAAGGATATTCTCTAGACAGGGAACACAAAAAGGGTGTATAAACTCGAACCCAAAACAATAAAGTAAATGGCAATGGGATCATACTTATCAGTAATTACCTTAAATGTAAATGGGTTGAATGCCCCGACCAAAAGACAAAGACTGGCTGAATGGATACAAAAACAAGACCCCTACATATGTTGTCTACAAGAGACCCACCTCAAAACAGGGGACACATACAGACTGAAAGTGAAGGGCTGGAAAAAGATTTTCCATGCAAATAGGGACCAAAAGAAAGCAGGAGTAGCAATACTTATATCAGATAAAATAGACTTTAAAACAAAGGCTGTGAAAAGAGACAAAGATGGTCACTACATAATGATCAAAGGATCAATCCAAGAAGAAGATATAACAATTATAAATATATATGCACCCAACACGGGAGCGCCACAATATGTAAGACAAATGCTAACAAGTATGAAAGGAGAAATTAACAATAACACAATAATAGTGGGAGACTTTAATACCCCACTCACACCTATGGATAGATCAACTAAACAGAAAATTAACAAGGAAACACAAACGTTAAACGATACAATAGACCAGTTAGACCTAATTGATATCTATAGGACATTTCATCCCAAAACAATGAATTTCACCTTTTTCTCAAGTGCACGTGGAACCTTCTCCAGGATAGATCACATCCTGGGCCATAAATCTAGCCTTGGTAAATTCAAAAAAATAGAAATCATTCCAAGCATCTTTTCTGACCACAATGCAGTAAGATTAGATCACAATTACACGAGAAAAACTATTAAAAATTCCAACATATGGAGGCTGAACAACACCCTGCTGAATAACCAACAAATCACAGAAGAAATCAAAAAAGAAATCAAAATTTGCATAGAAACGAATGGAAATGAAAACACAACAACTCAAAACCTGTGGGACACTGTAAAAGCAGTCCTAAGGGGAAAGTTCATAGCAATACAGGCATACCTCAAGAAACAAGAAGAAAGTCAAATAAATAACCTAACCCTACACCTAAAGCAACTAGAAAAGGAAGAAATGAAGAACCCCAGGGTTAGTAGAAGGAAAGAAATCTTAAAAATTAGGGCAGAAATAAATGCAAAAGAAACAAAAGAGACCATAGCAAAAATCAACAAAGCCAAAAGCTGGTTCTTTGAAAGGATAAATAAAATTGACAACCCATTAGCCAGACTCATCAAGAAACAAAGGGAGAAAAATCAAATCCATAAAATTAGAAATGAAAATGGAAAGATCACCACAGACAACACAGAAATACAAAGGATCATAAGAGACTACTATCAACAATTACATGCCAATAAAATGGACAACATGGAAGAAATGGACAAATTCTTAGAAAAGTACAACTTTCCAAAACTAGACCAGGAAGAAATAGAAAATCTTAACAGACCCATCACAAGCACGGAAATTGAAACTGTAATCAGAAATCTTCCAGCAAACAAAAGCCCAGGTCCAGACGGCTTCACAGCTGAATTCTACCAAAAATTTAGAGAAGAGCTAACACCTATCCTGCTCAAACTCTTCCAGAAAATTGCAGAGGAAGGTAAACTTCCAAACTCATTCTATGAGGCTACCATCACCCTAATACCAAAACCTGACAAAGACGCCACAGAAAAAGAAAACTACAGGCCAATATCACTGATGAACATAGATGCAAAATCCTTAACAAAATTCTAGCAATCAGAATCCAACAATACATTAAAAAGATCATACACCATGACCAAGTGGGCTTTATCCCAAGGATGCAAGGATTCTTCAATATCTGCAAATCAATCAATGTAATACACCACATTAACAAATTGAAAAATAAAAACCATATGATTATCTCAATAGATGCAGAGAAAGCCTTTGACAAAATTCAACATCCATTTATGATAAGAACTCTCCAGAAAGCAGGAATAGAAGGAACATACATCAACATAATAAAAGCTATATATGACAAACCCACAGCAAACATTATCCTCAATGGTGAAAAATTGAAAGCATTTCCTCTAAAGTTAGGAACAAGACAAGGGTGCCCACTTTCACCATTACTATTCCACATAGTTTTGGAAGTTTTGGCCACAGCAATCAGAGCAGAAAAAGAAATAAAAGGAATCCAAATTCGAAAAGAAGAAGTAAAACTCACACTGTTTGCAGATGACATGATCCTCTACATAGAAAACCCTAAAGACTCCACCAGAAAATTACTAGAACTAATCAATGATTATAGTAAAGTTGCAGGATATAAAATCAACACACAGAAATCCCTTGCATTCCTATACACTAATAATGAGAAAACCGAAAGAGAAATTAAGGAAACAATTCCATTCACCATTGCAATGGAAAGAATAAAATACTTAGGAATATATCTACCTAAAGAAACTAAAGACCTATATATAGAAAACTATAAAACACTGGTGAAAGAAATCAAAGAGGACACTAATAGATGGAGAAATATACCATGTTCATGGATTGGAAGAATCAATATAGTGAAAATGAGTATACTACCCAAAGCAATTTATAGATTCAATGCAATCCCTATCAAGCTACCAACGGTATTCTTCACAGAGCTAGAACAAATAATTTCACAATTTGTATGGAAATACAAAAAACCTCGAATAGCCAAAGCGATCTTGAGAAAGAAGAATGGAACTGGACGAATCAACCTACCTGACTTCAGACTCTATTACAAAGCCACAGTCATCAAGACAGTATGGTACTGGCACAAAGACAGAAATATTGATCAATGGAACAAAATAGAAAGCCCAGAGATAAATCCATGCACATATGGACACCTTATCTTTGACAAAGGAGGCAAGAATATACAATGGATTAAAGACAATCTCTTTCACAAGTGGTGCTGGGAAAACTGGTCAACCACTTGTAAAAGAATGAAACTAGAACACTTTCTAACACCATACACAAAAATAAACTCAAAATGGATTAAAGATCTCAACGTAAGACCAGAAACTATAAAACTCCTAAAGGAGAACATAGGCAAAACACTCTCCGACATACATGACAGCAGGATCCTCTATGACCCACCTCCCAGAATATTGGAAATAAAAGCAAAAATAAACAAATGGGACCTAATTAAACTTAAAAGCTTCTGCACATCAAAGGAAACTAGTAGCAAGGTGAAAAGGCAGCCTTCAGAATGGGAGAAAATAATAGCAAATGAAGCAATGGACAAACAAGTAATCTCCAAAATATACAAGCAACTCCTACAGCTCAACTCCAGAAAAATAAATGACCTGATCAAAAAATGGGCCAAAGAACTAAATAGACATTTCTCCAAAGAAGACATACAGATGGCTAACAAACACATGAAAAGATGCTCAACATCACTCATTATCAGAGAAATGCAAATCAAAACCACTATGAGGTACCATTTCACGCCAGTCAGAATGGCTGCGATCCAAAAGTCTACAAGCAATAAATGCTGGAGAGGGTGTGGAGAAAAGGGAACTCTCTTACACTGTTGGTGGGAATGCAAACTAGTACAGCCACTATGGAGAACAGTGTGGAGATTCCTTAAAAAACTGGAAATAGAACTGCCTTATGATCCAGCAATCCCACTGCTGGGCATACACACTGAGGAAACCAGAAGGGAAAGAGACACGTGTACCCCAATGTTCATCGCAGCACTGTTTATAATAGCCAGGACATGGAAGCAACCTAGGTGCCCATCAGCAGATGAATGGATAAGAAAGCTGTGGTACATATACACAATGGAATATTACTCAGCCATTAAAAAGAATACATTTGAATCAGTTCTAATGAGATGGATAAAACTGGAACCTATTATACAGAGTGAAGTAAGCCAGAAAGAAAAACACCAATACAGTATACTAACACATATATATGGAATTTAGAAAGATGATAACAATAACCCTGTGTACGAGACAGCAAAAGAGACACCGATGTATAGATCAGTCTTATGGACTCTGTGGGAGAGGGAGAGGGTGGGGAGATTTGGGAGAATAGCATTGAAACATATATAATATCATGTATGAAACGAGTCGCCAGTCCAGGTTTGATGCACGGTACTGGATGCTTGGGGCTGGTGCACTGGGACGACCCAGAGGGAGGGTAGGGGAGGGAGGAGGGAGGAGGGTTCAGGATGGGGAACGCGGGTATACCTGTGGCGGATTCATTTTGATATTTGGCAAAACTAATACAATATTGTAAAGTTTAAAAATAAAATAAAATTTAAAAAAAAAAGAAGCAACAGTTAGAACCGGATACGGAACAATGGACTGATTGCAAATTGAGAAAGGAGTATGTCAAGGCTGTATACTGTCACCCTGCTTATTTAACTTACATGCAAAGCACATGTTGTGAAATGCCAGGTTGGATGAAGCACAAATGGACTCAAGAGTGCCAGGAGAATATTAATAACCTCAGATATACAGATGACACCACACTTACGGTGGAAAGCGAAGAGAAACTAAAGAGCCTTTTGATGAAAGTGAAAGAGGAGAGTGAAAAAGCTGGCTTAAAGCTCAACATTCAGAAAACTAAATTGTGTCGTCTGGTTCCATCACTTCATGGCTAATAGATGGGGAAACAATGGAAACAGTGACAGACTTTATTTTCTTGGGCTCCAAAATCACTGCAGATGGTGACTGCAGCCATGAAATTAAAAGATACTTGCTCCTTGGAAGAAAAGCTATGACCAACCTAGACAGCATATTAAAAAGCAGAGACATGACTTTGTCAACAAAGGTCCATCTACTCAAAGCTATGGTTTTTCCAGTAGTCATATATGAATGTAAGAGTTGGACCATAACGAAGGCTGAGAGTTGAAGAACTAATGCCTTCGAACTGTGGTGTTGGTGAAGACTCTTGAGAGTGCCCTGGACTGCAAGGAGATCCAACCAGTCCATCCTAAAGGAAATCAACCCTGAATATTCTTTGGAAGGACTGATGCTGAAGCTGAAACTCCAATACTATGGCCACCTGATGTGAAGAACTGACTGATTTGAAAAGACCCTGATGCTAGGAAAGATTGAAGGTGGGAGGAGAAGCGGAGGACAGAGGATGAGATGGTTGAATGGCATCACTCACTCAATGGACATGAGTTTGAGTCAACTGTGGGAGTTGGTGATGGATGGGGAGGCCTGGCGTGCTGCAGTCCATGGGGTAAAAAAGTGTCAGTCATTGCCAGGAGCCAGCGAGAGGCACTCCAGTCAGGACAAAGGTCATGAGGAAGGAGGCTCAGCATACGCAAAGGCGGGATCGAGCCTCAGGAGTCCCCCTGGATATTCTCGAGTATCTACCCCAAAAAAACCAGAGTCTGCCTACTTTATTGCTTTGTGCTCTCACCTCTGACTTTACTGGGGGCTGTCCCCCACCACCATCTCGCTCTCTCTGACAAAGAGTTAACTTACAGCTCCAATTAAAGTTTCTGGGCATTAGGAGTGTTTAAATCTAAACCCCTCAGATAGCTCTCTAACTCGCCTGACAAGTTTACCTGGACTCCTACAACTGTGCATACGATTGTTTACAGTCTCTCAGCCTCGAGAGGCACGGGAAGCTTAAGATATTCAAATAGCTTAGAGCCTCTCAGAGAGTTAGAAACTGTCAGAATAAAGCTAGTAAAAGATTTCATTGATGAGCCAATGCTTGCTGCCAAGTTTCCACATCCCCTGTATTGTATCCTTGAATGTGTATTAATTAATATAGTTAGTATGTAGAAAAAATAAGTAGTGGCCTTGGTGTTAGCAACTTTAGACCCTTAAGGTAATAAATTCTTTCCTTTGTTGTAAACCCACTGCACCTCTGCCCTATAGGAATGCAATTTTATCTAACACCTTCGGAGGATGGCGCCAAACCTTAGAATAATTACTCTTAGAGAAAATAAGTCTTACGGTTGACAAACCTTTGTCAAGAGCCATAAAATGTTAATAGGCCTTCTGGCCAGAAGATGATGTAAATCACCTAAGCCATTTGTATATGATAAATTTGCAGGAAAGAAACCCTAGTTTTTGATAAGGATCAAAGATTGCTGACTTTGCATCCCCTATTAGCCTCTGTGTGTAACTTAGGGTATAAAAGCCCCTGTTGAAAATAAAGCTACGGGCCTTGTTCACCAAAGCTTGGTCTCCCCATGTCATTCTTCTCCTTAATTTCCAGCTGAGTCTCCATATGGAGCACGGAGGTCCTCTGCGACCATTTATTTGCCTGGGCTTCTAAGACCCACTCGAGAAGGTGTCTAAGGTGGGGCACCTTCCGCTATTCCAGACGGCGCCTGCGGCCTCTGTGGTCAGAGCTAACCTGGTGCCACAGGTTATATTGATTTTCCACGTAAACCAAGCTACTCAGCCTCTTTTCTCCACTGAATTTTCCTACTGAGCTCTCCTCATTCTATTACTCTTTATATCTTTTATGAATATTTGAATAGGTCGACAATGCCGTCTCTCCTTCGAATACCCTGGATCAGCCGGGGCTGGACCCCGGCAAGTCACGACGGTGTGACTGAACAACAAGAAGAACCCCACCCGTATACTGTTTGTGTAACTCTGCCCCTGCTCCAGAGGAGGGGGGCCTTTGAGCCACTCCAGGCTTACATATTTAAGGTCAAGCTGGGAGGGAGATTATTGGACTTCCCAGAAATCTCAGGCAACCTTCCCTCTCATATATTATTCCACCCATAAGCCATCCTTGACCTCACCTCCAAAGCCAGGTGAGGATGTTAGAGTCTGGAAGCTATGAGGCCTACTGTCCCTGAGGGTGTGGCTGTGTGCTGGCTTCCTAATCTATCATTTAGATAAGCCAACCTGGAGCATGGGCTTCCTGGTGACTCAGAGTGTAAAGAATCTTCCTGCAGTGCAGGAGATCAGGATTCCATCCCTAGGTTGGGAAGATTCCCTGGAGGAAGGCATGGCTACCCACTCCAGGATTCTTGCCTGTGGAATTCCATGGAAAGAGGAGCCTGGTGGGCTACAGTCCAGGGGGTTGCAAAGAATCGGACATGACTGAGCAACTAACACTCACTCAGCTCAACTTATCCAGGAGCATGGCCAAACTTTAAAGCCTGCTTCAATCCACCAGTTTCTTTCCCTGAATGACACAACTGAATTAAACAAGGACCAGTGTCTTAAAGTTTGGAGTCTTGCCTAGCAGTGAGCTGAGAAAATGAGTCAACTCCGAAGCCCCTTTTGAGGACCACCCCATTCCTCACACCACACCCCTCAACCCAATACCTCTCGGATCCTCTTCTGCCATTCCTCAGTGAATTCAGGTGAGCTGGTGTTCACCTGGCTGGCATTGAGTGTCCACGCGGGGCACTTCCAGGTGGGAAGAGACAGCATGGCCAGGGAGGGTCCCAAGAAAGCAAAGGTCCCTCCCTGGAGAATGGGCAGCCTGGAGGAGGGGAAAGGAGACAGTTACCCATTAGCCCCTTTAACACTGGCCTGTCACTGGCCCCAGCAGAGGCCTTTTCATCCCAAGTCCTCCCTTGGTTTCAGGGCAACATATGAGTCCTGCAGTTCTCAGTTATAGGGAACTCCTCCTGCTGCTGCTGCTGCTTCTAAGTCACTTCAGTCGTGTCTGACTCTATGCGACCCCATAGATGGCAGCCCACCAGGCTCCCCAGTCCCTGGGATTCTCCAGGCAAGAACACTGGAGTGGGTTGCCATTTCCTTCTCCAATGCATGAAAGGGAAAAGTGAAAGTGAAGTCACTCAGTCGTGTCTGACTCTTTGTGATCCCATGGACTGCAGCCTACCAGGCTCCTCTGTCCATGGGATTTTCCAGGCAAGAGTACTGGAGTGGGGTGCCATTGCCTTCTCCGAGGGAACTCCTATCAATCTCCAAGTCAGATCCATGAATTTGCCAAACTTTGGACAGGTAGGAGAGGTGAGGAGGATATGATCAGCAGACCTAATCCCAGTCCTGGAGATGCGAGCCCAGGAGCAGAGAGTCACGTACTGGAAAATGATCTGGGGCAGCACAGAGCTCAGGGAACATGTTTGGTGGGTGCCACTGTCTTCCTCAGTCCCAGAGAAACTTCCCCAGACCCCAGGATCAAAGCACAGTGCACACACGTCAAGTTCCCTCACTGACAAGAGATGCACAGCCTAGAATCTGGGTGGCCAGATTCCTTTTCGCCTTCAAAAATGAAAGGTGATTCCAGACCTCTACCTCCAGGCTCCTTTCTATCACATGGACTGAACATGCTTGAGGTCCATTATCAGGGCATGTCCCCCACACAAGCCTTCCTTCTTCCTGGTCAGCGTCTCACTCTGGCCTCTGTGAGAACTTCCAGCAGTGTCCATCTGACTTGTCTCCCTTCAAGGTGAACATAGCCTGGTAAGTCAACCTCCAATAACCCTGTCTTACTAGAAGGTCAGAAGCTGTTAAGGCTGACCTAGTCTCCTCACCTGCATATTATAATAGAACTGGTGCGGAGGGAGAGTGGAACAGGATCTTAGCCTCTTGCTTGCATTTGTCATATATACCTTACCCAGTTTAGATACTTGTTCTTAACAATACTAGAAGAGTACTTTTGAAATCAGGATTCCACGAAGATAGCTTAAAGAGTCTCCTTGAGAACGAACCCATTTTATTTAATGAAAATATAAAGTATACGAAAGAGTTTTACTGCCTAACTGGATTTTGTCCTGGCTGAACATAGGAACTAGCAAGGGCTGAGCATCAGCCTCAGATGAGTTCACGGGTGCACCCAGGCATGGAGAGAGCTTAGACCTCCAGGTGATTCTAACACCAGCCAGGGTTGAGAACAACTGATCTAGATTCATAAATCTAGACCCATAAGGCTCCAAAAGAGATTAGAATATATGGCACAGACAGGGCAGGAAACATGGGTGATGGAATGGGTATGTATGAACGATTTTTTAGTTAAAAAAATTATGGTGGGGAGAGATAAATTAGGAATTTGGGATTAACATGTATACACTAATACATATATAATAGGTAAACAACAACGACCTTCTGTATAGCACAGGGAATTATAATTTATTTTATAATAATCTATAATAAAAGAGAATCTATATATAATATACATTTATATATATATGTATAACTGAATCAATTTGCTATATACTTGAAAGTAACACAACATTGTAAATTCAGTTCAGTTCAGTCGCTCAGTCGTGTCTGACTCTTTGCAACCCTGTGAATCGCAGCACGCCAGGCCTCCCTGTCCATCACCAACTCCTGGAGTTCACTCAGACTCATGTCCATCGAGTCAGTGATGCCATCCAGCCATCTCATCCTCTGTCATCCCCTTCTCCTCCTGCCCCAAATCCCTCTCAGCATCAGGGTCTTTTCCAATGACTCATCTCTTCGAGTGAGGTGGCTAAAGTACTGGAGTTTCAGCTTTAGCATCATTCCTTCCAAAGAAATCTCAGGGCTGATCTTCAGAATGGACTGGTTGGATCTCCTTGCAGTGCAAGGGACTCTCAAGAGTCTTCTCCAACACCACAGTTCAAAAGCATCAATTCTTCAGCGCTCAGCCCTCTTCACAGTCCAACTTTCACATCCATACATGACCACAGGAAAAACCATAGCCTTGACTACACGGACCTTGGTTGGCAAAGTAATGTCTCTGCTTTTCAATATGCTATCTAGGTTAGTCATAATTTTTTTTCTAAGGAGTAAGCATCTTTTAATTTCCTGGCTGCAGTCACCATCTGCAGTGATTTTGGAGCCCCCCAAAATAAAGTCTGACACTGTTTCCACTGTTTCCCCATCTATTTCCCATGAAGTGATGGGACCAGATGCCATGATCTTAGTTTTCTGAATGTTGAGCTTTAAGCCAACTTTTTCACTCTCCACTTTCACTTTCATCAAGAAGCTTTTTAGTTCCTCTTGTAAATTCCCATTGTAAATTAATTATACTTCAATTAAACATTCATAGAAATTATGAAGATAAGTATCTTGACAGAGAAGGGAAACACGCTATATCATTGCAAAATCCCTTTTGAGCTTTTAAAATGAACATAGACACCTTTGCATATCATAGGTACAGACAGTATGTAATCCAAGACTTGTGTTTCAGTTTTTTGCTGTAATTCCATATGCACATTTCATTCATTCAACAAATATTTACTGAGGACTTGCTCTGTCGGAAGCACTGGTTGTCAGGTATTGGAAATACCACAGTGAGTGAGACAAAATTCCCACTTATATTCTAGTTACATATTTCCTGGTTAGCCCTTATACTAACTAGTCATTTACAGTAACTCACTCTCAGGGATTCTTTAAACAGTTTACAGTTATAAACAATCCATCATTGCTATACCACCATGGCCTCAGCCATTTCAGTATTACTGGGTTCCATGAGGGCAGAGAAGTCTAGTTTTCTCTTCTATCCCTCGAGCACCAAGGTTAGTATTACAAAATCTATCAACATTGGGTTTTCTCATTTCATTTTTTTAGTTTAATAGGCATATAATGAAATCCTGACAAAAGTGAATTTGCATTTCATTAAGTCACAAAAGATGTGATTTTTATGTCTGTTTTTCCCTGTCTATAAACTGTTTTACTCATTACATAGAAATTAGACACTGCCAAAATATATTTAAAACAGTTTTACTGATGGTGAGATTTGTTTTCACTTAAAAAATATTTTCTGTTATTATATCCTTAACTTAGAACTTATTTAAGGGATATTTCAAAATTTTCAAGTAGTTCAGCATTTGTCTAACTCTGTTCATGTTGTTTTTTTCAAGATTATTACATGTAGTTGGGATAATGTACTAACATGATAGATGCACTTTTTACCCTTTATTTTTTTTATTTTATTTTTTTTTTGGTTGCACCTCTCAGCTTGCAGAATCTTAGTTCCCACCAAGGGAACTTGTATCAAAAGCACTGAGTCCTCACCACTGAACAACCAGGGAATTCCCTCTACCTTTAAGAAACTACTAAATACATTTTATGTTCAAGAGCAAGATGAATTGTTTCCATTAATTTACTAGAGTGTATTCCTATGTCCTTAAAAAAAAAAAGCCTCTTGATGAAAGTGAAAAAGGTGAGTGAAAAAATTGGCTTAAAGCTCAACATTCAGAAAACGAAGATCATGGCATCCGGTTCCATCACTTCATGGGAAATAGATGGGGAAACAGTGGAAACAGTGTCAGACTTTAATTTTGGGGGCTCCAAAATCACTGCAGATGGTGATTGCAGCCATGAAATTAAAAGACGCTTACTCCTTGGTAGGAAAGTTATGACCAACCTAGATAGCATATTGAAAAGCAGAGACATAACTTTGCCAACAAAGGTCTGTCTAGTCAAGGCTATGGTTTTTCCAGTAGTCATGTATGGATGTGAGAGTTGCACTGTGAAGAAAGCTGAGCACCAAAGAATTGATGCTTTTGAACTGTGGTGTTGGAGAAGACTCTTGAGAGTCCCTTGGACTGCAAGGAGATCCAAGCAGCCATTCTAAAGGAGATCGGTCCTGGGTGTTCTTTGGAAGGAATGATGCTAAAGCTGAAATTCCTGTACTTTGGCCACCTCATGCGAAGAGTTGATTCATTGGAAAAGACTCTGATGCTGGGAGGGATTGGGGGCAGGAGGAAAAGTGGATGACAGAGGATGAGATGGTTGTATGGCATCACTGACTCGATGGACGTGGGTTTGGATGAACTCCAGGAGTTGGTGATGGACAAGGAGGCCTGGTGTGCTGCACTTCATGGGGTCGCAAAGAGTCGGACACTACTGAGCGACTGAACTGAAATGAACTGATTCCTATGTCCTACAGTTAGATTCACACATATCCATAAATTCTTCCTTCCCTCTCCTATACTCAGATCTTCCAATCCCACTTTGCATCCATTCCTGTCCCCCTCCCCACCTTGTTTTATGAGCATTACCACCTTGCTCATAACTTCTTACTGATACTCTTTTGACAGAGATCTATGTATATTTCTTGCATTTCTACTAGTTTTCCTTTTATGCACTTTCTTGGTACATGTTTAAGATATATGCATTCAGTACCACTACAAGGCTTTCATTGTTCTATATACATTTTACCTTTTATGGTGACTTTTATGTGTATCTCAGAACTGCTTTTGATTTCACAATTAATTTCATCTCATGTTAAAAATTTTACCTTGAATATGACTCACTATTATTATACATGTGCCTTCTAATTCTTTTGTGAACCACAGATTGTTGATTTTTAAAATTCAACACTTTAGAAATAGAAGGGCCATTTGGAGAATATCCAACCTGGCTTTATAGATAATGGATCTGGAGCCCAAGGTCATAGAGTTAACCAGGATGTCTTGAGGTTTTTCACTATGGCGCTATAACACCAATTAAGAGCATGGTATAGACCAAAGGCAAGTTTGAATACGACTTGGTCTTATCAGCTGTGTGACCAAGGCATGTTGCCCAACTTCTGTAAGCCTCAGTGTCCTCTTTGACAAAATATAGTAGTAATCTCCCAAGGAGTAACTGTGAGGTTAAAATACATGTAAGTGATTAGCATGATGCCTGGGGAAGAGCTCAATGAATAGAATAATTTTCATTATTATTCCCCCTGAAATGTGTGGTTACTTCTGGAAAGGGTCACTCGGTCAGTTCAGTCACTCAATCATGTCAACTCTTTGTGACCCCATGGACTGCAGCGTGCCAGGCTTCCCTGTCCATTACCAACTCCCAGAGGTTGCTCAAACTCATGTCCACTGAATCAGTGATGCTATCCGACCATCTCATCCTCTGTCGTCCCCTTCTCCTACCCTCAATCTTTCCCAGCATCAGGGTCTTTTCTAATGAGTTGGCTTTTTGGATCAGGTGCCCTAAGTACTGGAGCTTCATCTCAAGCATCAGTCCTTCCAAAAACTATTCAGGGTTGATTTCCTTTAGGATGGACTGGTTTGACCTCCTTGCAGTCCAAGGGACTCTCAAGAGTCTTCTCCAACACCACAGTTCAAAGGCATTAGTTCTTCAACACTCAACCTTCTTTATGGTCCAACTCTCACATCCATACATGACTACTGGAAAAACCATAGCTTTAACTAGACAGACTTTGTTGGCAAAGTCATGTCTCTGCTTTTTAATATGCTATCTAGGTTGGTTATAACTTTTCTTCCAAGTAGCAAGTATCTTTTAATTTCATGGCTGCAAGTCACCATCTGCAGAAAATAAAGTCTGCCACTGTTTCCACTGTTTCCCCATCTATTTGCCATGAAGTGATGGGACCTGATGCCATGATCTTAGTTTTTTGAATGTTGAGCTTTAAGCCAACTTTTTCACTCTCCTCTTTCACTTTCATCAGGAGTTTCTTTAATTCCTCTTCACTTTCTGCAAAAAGGGTGGTGTCATCTGCATATCTGAGGTTATTGATATTTCTCCTGTCGATCTTGATTCCAGCTTGTCCTTCATCCAACCTGGCATTTCACATCATGTACTTTGCATACAAGTTAAATAAGCAGGGTGATAGTATACAGCCTTTGCATAATTTTTTCCCAATTTGGAAGCAGTCCATTGCTTCATATCCTGTTCTAACTGTTACTTCTTGACCTGCATACATGTTTCTCAGGAGGCAGGTAAGGTGGTCTGTTCTTCCCATCTCTTGAAGAGTTTTCCACAGTTTGTTGTGATCCACACAGTCAAAGGCTTTAGTGTAGTCAATGAAGCAGAAGCAGATGTTTTTCTGGAATTCCCTTGCTTTCTCTATGATCCATCTAATACTGGCAATATGATCTCTGGTTCCTCTGCCTTTTCTAAATCCAGTTGGAACATCTGAAATTTCACGGTTCACGTACGTTGAAGCCTGGCTTCAGTCATGTGAGGACTTCCCCATAGCTCAGTTGGTAAAGAATCCATCTGCAATGCAGGAGACCCTGGTTTGATTCCTGAGTCAGGAAGATCTGCTGCAGAAGGGATAGACTACCTACTCCAATATTCTTGGGCTTCCCTTGTGGCTCAGCTGGTAAAAATCTGCCTGCAATGCAGGAGACCTGGGTCTGATCCCTAGGTTGGGAAGATCCCCTGGAGAAGGGAAAGTCTACCCACTCCAGTATTGTGGCCTGGAGAATTCTATGGACTGTAATGGGGTTGCAAAGAGTTGGAAAAGGTCTGTATACCAAAACATTTTCTTAATGTTTCCTTAAATAACAGATATTATAGTATGGGCTTTTTTGTTTTGTTTTGTTTTTAAAGCTGTTGTCTGGCATTCCCATTTCTTGGAGGTTGGTTCTCTAAGATGTGCTTCCTAAGACTCTCCCTGTCCATTCTCCCCTTCCCTTCAGTCTTTACTATCTCATCTGTATGTTCAAGTCTGAAGAACATTCCCCACCATTTTCCTTTACAACAACTTGCAAAATCTAGTCTCAGAAACAGTCCTTAGAAATTTGATAGGATTGGTATTTTAAGTGGTCAAAGCCACAGATATGTGTCCGTGGGGGTACTATCAACATCTAAGCTTATATAGTGTTTTAAAGTTACACAGCATTTTCTCATCCTTATCTCAAGAGTATTGCAGGGTGTGTAGCACAATGCTGCTTTGTCTCTGTATGAGGAGGCTGATACTGGGGGAGGTGCCAGTGGCAGGGTTCAATTAGGAAATACAGAGCCCTGATCAGAAAGTATGGGTCATGGGGCCAAATTGTGACCCAGTATGTTTGTTATAAGAACAATTGATAAGAGGACATGTGGTAAGAACAAACTTCTTAAACAGTTTATGGTAATGATTATGTAATTTTTCTCCTCTCTTAGTATATATGAATACTTCCATTTGGGCCCATAAAGTAGGAACAGCTAACCTTTCAGAAGTATTGGGAAGTTAAGCTTCAATCCTTCTCTCGGAGTTCTCATGCACTTCATAAAAATAGTATACATGACACTTGTTAAAGACGTTAAGGCAGGCTTTACTACAAGGGGGCTACTACAATGGGATTTTGTAATAGGGGAGAGAGATCAGGCTCAACTCCCAATATGACAAGGAAACGTGAGAATTCATAGCCAGTGAGGAGGGTGGGGTTCAGTGGATAGAAAATTACTAAGAGGAAGCATCAGGATAAGGAGGGGATTCAGGATGAAGACAGGACAAGGTGATGAGACATCACCTGGGGATGATGGAGAATGAGGAACCCAATCAGAGAGTGAGGATGGATATTCTCACTACAGGCATTGAGCAAGATTCTTGCTAAAATTGGACACTCATGTGTCCATTGTGTCATGTTGGACAGACCAACAAGGACACTCAAAAGTCAAGCCTAGTTGAACAGTTGTTTATTGGATATAGCAGTAGGATGATCATAGTCAATCTTGTATGTTAGACACTATGACTAAATGGATCTCTTTCAGTTAAATAGACTCAGCACAACGTGGGCCTGTACAAAATTCTGGAGCAGAAGGGGGAAGGTTGCCTAAGACTCTGGAGTTCCTAAAACTACACTGGAAACTAGAAGGCAAGGGAACAGTGATTTTAAAATTCTGGAAAAAAAAAAAAAAAACTTTCCAACCTAAAATTCTATAGCCAGCCAAGTTATCAATCAAGTATGAGAATAGGATCAAGATATTTTCCCATATGGAGGGTCTTACAAAATTTATCTCCCACGTGGTCTCTCAGTAAACTACTGTGTAATCATGTTCCACCAAAAAGAAGAGAAAGGCATGGGGTCAAGAGATCTAGACTTGAAAACTGACATGAAGAGAATTGCCAGGATAAAGGATAAAGGGTAAAGAGGCATCTCAAGATGACACATCTAATATACACCAGGCACACGTAGCGACTGTTTCAGACTACAGCAAGTCAGAGAGCCCCAGGGGGTAGTTCATCAAGAAGATGAAGCTGATAGCTACCGGATGCAATGAAATTATCAAGAAGAGATTTATACAACAGGCAGGGAGCTTATTGTTGAAATGAAAATAAACAGAAACTTTAAAATATTTTTTAAAAGATATTAATTTTAGAGAAAACACACAGGCTTCCCCAGTGGCTCAGTGGTAAAAAAAAAAAATCCGCCTGGCAAGACGGGAGCCATGGGTTCGATTCCTGGTTTAGGAATATCCCCTGGAAGGAAATGGCAACCCTCTCCAGTATTCTTGCCTGGGAAATCCCATGGACAGAGGAGCCTGGTGGGCTACAGTCCACGGGGTCTCAAAAGAGTCAGGCATTTCTCATGAGAAGTAAAGGAATAAAAAATTAAAAAAAAAAAGAGTCAGGCATTACTTAGTAACTAAATGACAACATTATAATGGGAACACTCAGTGTTGACCTATGCTGGAAGGATGTGATTATAGGAAGATGGAAAATGTGCTTATATGTGGTAGGAGTGAGGGGCTGTGAAAGAAAATGAAGTCAGTCATCTATATTGGCACTTCAGTCACTAGTGCATAAGACAGAAGTGTATTAATTAGAAACTCCGGAGGAAATAGCTAAATAATCAGCTTGGAGGGATGAGAGTGCGTGCCTCTGCCTAGAAGAAAGGGGATGTGGATAGGTCTCCTTTTCTGGTAGGAGAAGGCTGTTTGTCTGTCTTCTTTAAACCCATCACTACCTACTGCCTTGAGAGTGCCTTTGACAGCCACCCACATTGCTCCAGTCCTCCCTTCTGATCTCCCCCAAAGATTTGCACACCTATTCTTTTCTTTTTCCTTTTAAGGGCTTTAATGCTGACCACCACAGGGGAACAGATTGGGGAAACAGAGATAAAAGCAGGTGAATAGACAAAGGTTGCAGAATCTGGGAGGTTGTCTCAAGCCTGGAGCCTTGAGCCATATCTCCCAGCCCCACTTCCAAGACGGTAATGGGAAGTCTATTGGACTTTTGCTGTCAGGCAAAGTACATCATGCAAAATGCCGGGCTGGGTAAAGCACAAGCTGGAATCAGGATTGCCGGGAGAAATATCAATAACCTCAGACATGCAGATGACACCACCCTTATGGCAGAAAGCAAAGAACTAAAGAGCCTCCTGATGAAAGTGAGCTAGGAGAGTGAAAAAGTTGGCTTAAAACTCAACATTAGGAAAACTAAGATCATGGCATCTGGTCCCATCACTCCATGGCAAATAGATGGGGAAACAGTGGAAACAGTGTCAGATTTTATTCTTTTGGGCTCCAAAATCACTGCAGATGGTGACTGCAGCCATGAAATTAAAAGACACTTGCTCCTTAGAAGAAAAGCTATGACCAACCTAGACAGCATATTAAAAAGCAGAGACATTACTTTGCCAACAAAGTCTGTCTAGTTAAAGCTATGGTTTTTCCAGTAGTAATGTATGGATATGAGAGTTAGACTATAAAGAAAGTTGAGCACTGAAGAATTGATGCTTTTGAACTATGGTGTTGGAGAAGACTCTTGAGAGTCCCTTGGACTGCAAGGAGATCCAACCAGTGCATCCTAAAGGAAATCAGTCCTGAATATTCATTGGAAGGACTGATGCTGAAGTTTAAACTCCAATATATGGCCACCTGATGAGAAGAACTGACTCATTGGAAAAGATCCCGATGCTGGGAAAAATTGAAGGTGGGAGGTGAAGGGGACAACAGAGGATGAGCTGGTTGGATGGCATCACCAACTCTATGGACATGAGTTTGAGTAAGCTCTGGAAGTTGGTAAGGGACAGGGAAGCCTGGCATGCTGCAGTCTATGGGATCACAAAGAGTTGGACACAACTGAGTGACTTAATTGAACTGAACTGAAAGATTCAAAGGGTGTGGGGCTCATGAAACATGCCCTGATACATTTGTAAGAAAAAGTTTTAAATGGTTCTTATTTCCCCCAGTTATAAAGCAACACATGGACTCTGAAGAAAAATTAATGGTAAATAAAAATACAAAGCATAAATCACCATAGTTCCACAACCCATAAATAATTATTAACATTTTTTTCTAATCATTTTTTTTAACCCTTGAGTAGGTAAACTTTATCAGCACACATACAATATTGGTACATACCTTTCATATATAATGTGTATCACCCAGAAATAACCTTTCTTTGATCCTTTTGCCATCTTTAACTAGATAAATGATTATCAGTATACATAAGATGTATTTCTCTCATGGGCTTCCCTGGTAGCTCAGCAGTACAGAATCTGCCTGCAATGCAGAAGACCCAATTTTGATCCCGGGGTTTGGAAGATCTCCTGGAGAAGGGCATGGCCACATACTCAAGTATTCTTGCCTGCAGAATTCCCATGGACAGAGGAGCCTAGCGGGCTACAGTCCATAAGGTCACAATGGGACATGACTAAAGCGACTTAGCAAGCACGCACAGACTTGCAGTGGCACATCTGGTGGCTTGTGCGATTTGTCATCAAGGCAAGGGCAAGGTGGCTGCAGACCTCTGACGATGGGCATGGACTTTCTGCAGAACCTAGCAACAGATACAGAGCTCAGGCAGATCAGGGCCCAGCTGCAGGCAAGTCCATGAAAGAAAAGGACCCAGGCTGATTTGGGCAAGACTACATAAGAGCCAGGTCTGAATGTACTTTGGGCAGAAATACTGGCTCCACACTTGAGACATTCCCAGGAAAATAAAAAGGGAGATATATCACTTGGAACCACTCCAGAAAAAGAAAATCCCAGGTAGAAATGAATAATTCTAGAGATAGAATTATTCCAGAAATGGAATTAAGACCCAGAATTACACAGTCAATATTTCATTTTCTTTAGTGATTGCATTTAAACTTAATGCCTTCTTTTGAAATGAATGGTTACATAAATTCAGAACTGAGCACCTCAGTGGGAAGGCCCTTGGGGGATACACCCAAGACCCCTAAAGTCACACCAGGGAGGGAGCTATCCCTCTGCCAAGGGTTGTAGCTGTCTGCCCCACAATGGGCACTGCACTCTTCAGCTTTTATCAGGGAAGCTGTTTTTTTTTGCCTCTTATCATTTCCTTTGACTATTTAACATGGTTTTAATCATTAACATATTCTGAAATCTTATTGCAGTATCAGCATTTGTGTTTGCAGTCTAAAAAGTACATCATTAAATACTGTTTATCCAATAACCTGCAATCAATCAAATCTACTAGACCTTTGATTCACAGGCTATCAGCTAGTTTTATAATTTCTAATGTCTCTAATGAGCAACTGTACTTGTTAGTTTCTAAACAGGAAGCCTATTTCAGGGAAATAATCTCAGGTGTATTCCTGTCCCCACCTTAGTCTAAGACATTAGCATGGCTTTCTTTCTTAATTCCATCAAAATGGAATCACAGATAAATAGCCTGCAGACAAGGATTGAGAAGATGCAAGAAAGGTTTAACAGGGACCTAGAAGAAATAAAAAAGAGTCAATATATAATGAATAATGCAATAAATGAGATAAAAAATACTCTGGAGGCAACAAATAGTAGAATAACAGAGGCAGAAGATAGGATTAGTGAATTAGAAGATAAAATGGTAGAAATAAATGAATCAGGAAAAAAGAAAATAGAATTAAAAGAAATGAGGACAATCTCAGAGACCTCCAGGACAATATTAAATGCCCCAACATTCGAATCATAGGAATCCCAGAAGAAGAAGACAAAAATAAAGACAATGAGAAAATACTTGAGGAGATAATAGTTGAAAACTTCCCTAAAATGGGGAAGGGAATAATCACCCAAGTCCAAGAAACCCAGAGAGTCCCAAACAGGATAAACCCAAGGTGAAACACCCCAAGACACATATTAATCAAATTAACAAAGATCAAACACAAAGAACAAATATTAAAAGCAGCAAGGGAAAAACAACAAATAACACACAAGGGAATTCCTATAAGGATAACAGCTGATCTTTCAATAGAAACTCTTCAAGCCAGGAGGGAATGGCAAGACATACCTAAAGTGATGAAAGAAAATAACCTACAGCCCAAATTATTGTACCCAGCAAGGATCTCATTCAAATATGAAGGAGAAATCAAAAGCTTCTCAGACAAGCAAAAGCTGAGAGAATTCAGCACCACCAAACCAGCTCTCCAACAAATGCTAAAGGATCTTCTCTAGACAGGAAACACAAAAACAGTGTATAAACTCGAACCCAAAACAATAAAGTAAATGGCAACGGGATCATATTTATCAATAATTACCTTAAACGTAAATGGGTTGAATGCCCCGACCAAAAGACGAAGACTGGCTGAATGGATACAAAAACAAGACCCCTACATATGTTGTCTACACGAGACCCACCTCAAAACGGGGGACACATACAGACTGAAAGTGAAGGGCTGGAAAAAGATTTTCCATGCAAATAGAGACCAAAAGAACGCAGAAGTAGCAATACTCATATCAGATAAAATGGACTTTAAAACAAAGGCTGTGAAAAGAGACAAAGATGGTCACTACATAATGATCAAAGGATCAAGCCAAGAAGAAGATATAACAATTATAAATATATATGCACCCAACACGGGAGCGCCACAATATGTAAGACAAATGCTAACAAGTATGAAAGGAGAAATTAATAATAACACAATAATAGTGGGAGACTTTAATACCCCACTCACACCTATGGATAGATCAACTAAACAGAAAATTAACAAGGAAACACAAATCTTAAACGATACAATAGACCAGCTAGACCTAATTGATATCTATAGGACATTTCATCCCAAAACAATGAATGTCACCTTTTTCTCAAGCACACACGGAACCTTCTCCAAGATAGATCACATCCTGGGCCATAAATCTAGCCTTGGTAACTTCAAAAAAATTGAAATCATTCCAAGCATCATTTCTGACCACAATGCAGTAAGATTAGATCTCAATTACATGAGAAAAACTATTAAAAATTCCAACATATGGAGGCTGAACAACACGCTGCTGAATAACCAACAAATCACAGAAGAAATCAAGAAAGAAATCAAAAATTGCATAGAAATGAATGAAAATGGAAACACAACAACCCAAAACCTGTGGGACACTGTAAAAGCAGTCCTAAGGGGAAAGTTCATAGCAAAACAGGCATACCTCAAGAAACAAGAAAAAACTCAAATAAATAACCTAACTCTACACCTAAAGCAACTAGAAAAGGAAGAAATGAAGAACCCCAGGGTTAGTAGAAGGAAAGAAATCTTAAAAATTAGGGCAGAAATAAATGCAAAAGAAACAAAAGAGACCATAGCAAAAATCAACAAAGCCAAAAGCTGGTTCTTTGAAAGGATAAATAAAATTGACAACTCATTAGCCAGACTCATCAAGAAACAAAGGGAGAAAAATCAAATCCATAAAATTAGAAATGAAAATGGAGAGATCACAACAGACAACACAGAAATACAAAGGATCATAAGAGACTACTATCAACAATTATATGCCAATAAAATGGACAACATGGAAGAAATGGACAAATTCTTAGAAAAGTACAACTTTCCAAAACTGAACCAGGAAGAAATAGAAAATCTTAACAGACCCATCACAAGCACGGAAATTGAAACTGTAATCAGAAATCTTCCAGCAAACAAAAGCCCAGGTCCAGACGGCTTCACAGCTGAATTCTACCAAAAATTTAGAGAAGAGCTAACACCTATCCTGCTCAAACTCTTCCAGAAAATTGCAGAGGAAGGTAAACTTCCAAACTCATTCTATGAGGCCACCATCACCCTAATACCAAAACCTGACAAAGACGCCACAAAAAAAAAAAGAAAAAGAAAACTACAGGCCAATATCACTGATGAACATAGATGCAAAAATCCTTAACAAAATTCTAGCAATCAGAATCCAACAACACATTAAAAAGATCATACACCATGACCAAGTGGGCTTTATCCCAGGAACGCAAGAATTCTTCAATATCCGCAAATCAATCAATGTAATACACCACATTAACAAATTGAAAAATAAAAACCATATGATTATCTCAATAGATGCAGAGAAAGCCTTTGACAAAATTCAACATCCATTTATGATAAGAACTCTCCAGAAAGCAGGAATAGAAGGAACATACCTCAACATAATAAAAGCTATATATGACAAACCCACAGCAAACATTATCCTCAATGGTGAAAAATTGAAAGCATTTCCTCTAAAGTCAGGAACAAGACAAGGGTGCCCACTTTCACCATTACTATTCCACATAGTTTTGGAAGTTTTGGCCCCAGCAATCAGAGCAGAAAAAGAAATAAAAGGAATCCAAATTGGAAAAGAAGACGTAAAACTCTCACTATTTGCAGATGACATGATCCTCTACATAGAAAACCCTAAAGACTCCACCAGAAAATTACTAGAACTAATTAATGTTTATAGTAAAGTTGCAGGATATAAAATCAACACACAGAAATCCCTTGCATTCCTATACACTAATAATGAGAAAACCAAAAGAGAAATTAAGGAAACAATTCCATTCACCATTGCAATGGAAAGAATAAAATACTTAGGAATATATCTACCTAAAGAAACTAAAGACCTATATATAGAAAACTATAAAACACTGGTGAAAGAAATCAAAGAGGACACTAATAGATAGAGAAATATACCATGTTCATGGATTGGAAGAATCAATATAGTGAAAATGAGTATACTACCCAAAGCAATGTATAGATTCAATGCAATTCCTATCAAGCTACCATCGGTAAGATCACAGAGCTAAAACAAATAATTTCACAGTTTGTATGGAAATACAAAAAACCTTGAATAGCCAAAGCAATCTTGAGAAAGAAGAATGGAACTGGAGGAATCAACCTGCCTGACTTCAGGCTCTACTACAAAGCCACAGTCATCAAGACAGTATGGTACTGGCACAAAGACAGAAATATTGATCAATGGAACAAAATAGAAAGCCCAGAGATAAATCCACGCACATATGGACACCTTATCTTTGACAAAGGAGGCAGGAATATACAATGGATTAAAGACAATCTCTTTAACAAGCTGTGCTGGGAAAACTGGTCAACCACTTGCAAAAGAATGAAACTAGAACACTTTCTAACACCATACACAAAAATAAACTCAAAATGGATTAAAGATCTAAATGTAAGACCAGAAACTATAAAACTCCTAGAGGAGAATATAGGCAAAACACTCTCTGACATACATCACAGCAGGATCCTCTATGACCCACCTCCCAGAATATTGGAAATAAAAGCAAAAATAGACAAATGGGACCTAATTAAACTTAAAAGCTTCTGCACAACAAAGGAAACTATAAGCAAGGTGAAAAGACAGGCTTCAGTATGGGAGAAAATAATAGCAAATGAAGCAACTGACAAACAACTAATCTCAAAAATATACAAGCAATTCCTACAGCTCAATTCCAGAAAAATAAATGACCCAATCAAAAAATGGGCCAAAGAACTAAATAGACATTTCTCCAAAGAAGACATACAGATGGCTAACACATGAAAAGATGCTCAACATCACTCATTATCAGAGAAATGCAAATCAAAACCACTATGAGGTACCATTTCATGTCAGTCAGAATGGCTGTGATCCTAAAGTCTACAAGCAATAAATGCTGGAGAGGGTGTGGAGAAAAGGGAACCCTCTTACACTGTTGGTGGGAATGCAAACCAGTACAGCCACTATGGAGAACAGTGTGGAGATTCCTTTAAAAACTGGGAATAGAACTGCCTTATGATCCAGCAACCCCACTGCTGGGCATACACACCGAGGAAACCAGAAGGGAAATAGACACGTGTACCCCAATGTTCATCGCAGCACTGTTTATTATTTTTTTATTTTATTTTTAATTTTATTTTATTTTTAAACTTTACATAATTGTATTAGTTTTGCCAAATATCAAAATGAATCCATCACAGGTATACATGTGGTCCCCATCCTGAACCCTCCTCCCTCCCCATACCATCCCTCTGGGTCGTCCCAGTGCACTAGCCCCAAGCATCCAGTATCATGCATTGAACCTGGACTGGCATCTCGTTTCATACATGATATTTTACATGTTTCAATGCCATTCTCCCAAATCATCCCACTCTCTCCCTCTCCCACAGAGTCCATAAGACTGCTCCGTACATCAGTGTCTCTTTTGCTGTCTCGTACACAGGGTTATTGTTATCATCTTTCTAAATTCCATATATATGCGTTAGTATACTGTATTGGTGTTTTTCCTTCTGGCTTACTTCACTCTGTATAATAGGCTCCACTTTCATCCACCTCATTAGAACTGATTCAAATGAATTCTTTTTAATGGCTGAGTAATACTCCATTGTGTATATGTACCACAGCTTTCTTATCCATTCATCTGCTGATGGACATACACACTGAGGAAACCAGAAGGGAAAGAGACACGTGTACCTATATGTCCATCAGCAGATGAATGGATAAAAAAGCTGTGGTACATATACACAATGGAGTATTACTCAGCCATTAAAAAGAATTCATTTGAATCAGTTCTAATGAGGTGGATGAAAGTGGAGCCTATTATACAGAGTGAAGTAAGCCAGAAGGAAAAACACCAATACAGTATACTAACGCATATATATGGAATTTAGAAAGATGATAACAATAACCCTGTGTACGAGACAGCAAAAGAGACACTGATGTACGGAGCAGTCTTATGGACTCTGTGGGAGAGGGAGAGAGTGGGATGATTTGGGAGAAAAATAAATTTAAAAAATAAATAAATAAAAACAAAAAATAAAAAGTACATCATTAAATACTGTTTATTCGATAACCTGCAATCAATCAAATCTACTAGACCTTTGATTCACAGGCTATCAGCTAGTTTTATAATTTCTAATGTCTCTAATGAGCAACTGTACTTGTTAGTCTCTAAACAGGAAGCCTATTTCAGGGAAATAATCTCAGAGGTGTATTCCTGTCCCCACCTTAGTCTAAGACATTAGCATGGCTTTCTTTCTTAATTTTATTTCCCTGTTTCTCTGCATGTTTAATTAGGCTGCAGATTCTTTTAACTCTATCTTCTGATTTTGTTTTGTCTCTCACAGGGTTTACCAGAAGGCGAGGCCCACAAGCACCCTCAGTACTGAGATTCCAGTTGGAACATAGTACTGCATCATCTTCTCTGTCAACAACACAGGTGTCCACATATTAGAGATGGAAGGACTTATCGATGTGACACACTTCAACTCCCTCATTTTACAGATGAGAACACTGGGTTTTAGAGAGGGTGAATGGCTTGTGCAGCTTCCCACAGCACAGAAGCCAGAACTAGAATTCAGGCCCCCAGCTTCCAAGATCAATGTTTTTCCATTATTATAGTGAACACCATCTCAATTTAAGGCAAAGAGCTTCCCTATCCAGAAGAGCCTTGTGTATGTATCTCTCCATGGGGCGGCTCAGGGGTGGGGCCTCCTGGGTGTCCAGGCAGGTGGCTGCAAGGCCTCTCTACTGCAGCACCTGTCACTCCAGGGACTGATCCTGGAAAGGTAGAAGGGATCCTGGATATCAGGGACTTGAGAAACAGACCAGACCAAACCTTAAACCTCTCTCAGCGCTTGGTGGGGGATTGGGGAAAATCTTGGCTTTCAAAGACAATGACAGAAGAAGGAAGAGAGAGAAGGTAAATAATTTGACAAATATGTAGGCTCTAAACCCCTCTCCTCAACAAAAAATGGGAGGCGTTAAGCACTGGCATATCTCCTGTAAATGACTTGCAAAAGTAGCACTTTGGAAAGAGCCTTTGATTTGATTTAGAGAAGATTGGGTTAGGAAGGAATATTCTCTAGATACTCTCTGCTGCTGCTGCTGCTAAGTCGCTTCAGTCGTGTCCGACTCTGTGTGACCCCATAGACGGCAGCCCACCAGGCTTCCCCGTCCCTGGGATTCTCCAGGCAAGAACACTGGAGTGGGTCACCATTTCCTTCTCCAATGCATGAGAGTGAATAATAAAAGTGATGTCGCTCAGTCATGTCTGACTCTAGCGACCCCATGGACTGCAGCCTACCAGGCTCCTCTGTCCATGGGATTTTCCAGGCAAAAGTACTGGAGTGGGGTGCCATTGCCTTCTCCTCTAGACACTCTCTACAGGCAGCCTACCTTGGAAATAATCAGCTACCTTGTAACAGCCTTCACTTGTAGTTTGATTCAGATAATTCATAAAGGAAAAAAGTTCTCATCAGAAATAAATTTTTTTTTCTGTTTCTTTAATTTTGTATCTATGTGAGATGATGGATGTTCATTAAATCTACTGTGCTAATCATTTCTTGATGTATGTAAGTCAATTCATTATGCTGCACACTTACACAGTGTTGTCTGTCAATCACATCTCAATGAAACTGGAAGGAAAAAAAGAATAAATAGTAATTTTTCCTCTCAAGTCATTTTCTCATAAGACAGGTTGGGCAGAAGCACATCATAGGGAAAGTTTTCCATTTTCCTCTGCATCTCCAAAACTGGGCACAGACTTGGCACAGATTAGGTCACAAGCAGACTTACAGGGAGATTCCCTCACTTGCACTGCTCCTTCTGAAGTCCAGGGAGGAGTCCCCACAGTGTGTTCAGTAGCACAAGCCTTGTAGAATTTGCAAAGGTAAAAGGTTTCAAGCATGGCCATCTGTAGCTATTTGTATTACTTTAATGAAGAACTCTGGCTACTGTAGATAGTAAATGTTGGTGCTGGGACTTGAACTTATGTGCTTACTTCTGATCCTGTGCTCCCTCTATCATGTCACACCAGCTTTCTAACTCATCTCAGGCTACAAGCCAAGCAAACCTTATTGCTACCCTGGGAGATAAAAGTCAGAATCCATGGAGAGGAGTTTTACCTACCTGATTCCTAAAAATACTTGCAGGAGAGTGCAGATGCCAGAGACGAAGAAAATGGTGCTGATGAGGTAACTCTGGGTCAGGGGATCATGCTGCAAACACAGGTCCTTAGCCAAGATGAGCGGCACTGCTACAAGCCCCCCTAGGGCTGTGAGGAAGTGCTGTAGGCAGAGCAGAGAGAGGAGACAAAGTTAGAGATGCTGTGGCTGCCTATTCCACCTAATCCTATTCCTTCTACTGGAAGCTCAACCTTTGGTCTCAGAGGTGATCCAGGCAAGTGGCAGGAACTAGGAAGGCCTGGCAGCAAGAAGCAGGGACACAACCAGAAGGTCTGGGGTTCAAAGACAGGACCCCGGGGCTGAGAACTGCTGTTTTAGGTAAGAAACCAAGGTAGGGATGCAGTGTGGGAGGACATAACAGGAACCGAGGAGGTGGCCTTAAGAATAGGAAAAGACAAAAGGCCCATTATTAAAATAAGGCACAAGGTGAGAGCAAGACCATTGACCAGGCCTGAGCACATTCTTCAAAACTGATTATACATTAGGTCACAAAACAGCATCAGCAAATTTAAGAAGACTCAGTCGCTCAGTCATGTCTGACTCTTGCATGTCTGACCCCATGAATCGCAGCACGTCAGGCCTCCCTGTCTATCACCAACTCCTGGAGTTCACTCAGACTCACGTCCATTGAGTCAGTGATACCATCCAGCCATCTCATCCTCTGTCGTCCCCTTCTCCTCCCGCTCCCAATCCCTCCCAGCATCAGAGTCTTTTCCTAGGAGTCAACTCTTCTCATGAGGTGGCCAAAGTACTGGAATTTCAGCTTTAGCATCATTCCTTCCAAAGAACACTCAGGACTGATCTCCTTTAGAATGGACTGGTTGGATCTCCTTGCAGCCCAAGGGACTCTCAGGAGTCTTCTCCAACACCACAGTTCAAAAGCCAAGGTTAAATATCTCTATTAATTTCTTATGATTCCTTCAAGACATGCAAAAATTACTACATATACTTATTTCTGCTGTTCTATCTCTATTTTTATTTGTTAGTCTTTAAAGTAAAAAAAGATCACACTATACAGTTATTTACTTGACATTTTTCACTTAATCTATGCTGGTGATTATTTTTTAACTGCAAGGTAAATATATCTTTCTCTTTCTAACAGCTACATTAAAAAATTATTTGTTAGAATATGCTACAGTTCTCTAAGATGGATATTTGGGGGGTGTTTCAGGGTTTTGTTTGTTGTTGTGATTTTATGATTAATCAATAGAACATCTTTGTACTTATCTTAACAAGTCTTGCCAGCATATCTAGAGAGAAATTCTTTAAAAAGTTTTTTTTTAATTTGGCCATGCCACACGATTTGTGGGAACTTAGTTCCCCCACCAGGGATTGGACCCATGCCTTGGCAGTGAAATGATGGACTCCTAACCACTGGACCCCTGGGGAATTCTCTACAGAGAAATTCTTAAGCATTAGGGCCTGGGTTAAATAACATGTGTTTTACCAGTTAATAGAAAAGTTGCACCAGATAACATTCCAACAAGTATTTGACAATGCGTGTTTTCCAATATTCCCCAAGCACTGGTTATCAAACATATCAGTTGTTTCCAAACAAATTATAATTGATAACTTGAAACAAACAAACAAACAAAAACTCACAATGGCCCAGGTGGTGTCCTTGATGTGACCTAGTAGCTTAGCACAGGGAACAATCTTCCCCTAAAACCCTGCCCCCATCCTCAAACTCCTTGGGAGAAAATAGAAAAAAAAGAGAAAAGAGAACCTTGAGTCCCCTAAAGGTCAACAGCATGGAAGCCAAGAACATGAGCAACTGAAGTTAGATCTTGACTAATTTGACCCGTGTGTGTCAATGTGCCTTTTGAGACAGAGCCTCCTTGCACCCAATGCTTCTGTGTCCCATTACCTGGATCCCCAAGAAGATGCAGAGATACCATGGTGGGATATCCAGGATACCATAAGCCAGGTGGCTGCTGCTAGAACTCTTGAGCTGGCCATCCTTCTTGCTGCCTTGGTCACCTTCATGGGAGCTGAGCACACCATCACCCCTCTGCTGGGAAAAAGAGAAAAACACGTTTGAGCATTTCAAGAGGAATCAAGTGCATTTTGATGCCATTTGATTTGACACTTCTATATACAGTGTCAAATCAAATCTTGGAGACAGAGTTTTGGATGAAATAGAAAAGAATAGCTTATTGCTTTGCCAGGCAAAGGGGAACACAGTGGCTCCTGCCCTCGAAAACTGTGTGTCTCCACCCAGAGGGATTTCATGAGAAGTTTTATAGAAACAGTTGAAGCATGGGGCTGCTAATAAGATTAGGCCGTGTACAGTTCAGTTCAGTCGCTCAATCGTGTCTGACTCTGTGACCCCCTGGACTGCAACACGGCAGGCCTCCCTGTCCATCACCAACTCCTGGAGCTTAATCAAACTCATGTTCATTGAGTCAGTGATGCCATCCAACCATCTCATCCTCTGTCATCCCCTTCACCTCCCACCTTCAATCTTTCCCAGCATCAGGATCTTTTCAAATGACTCAGTTCTTCCCATTAGGTGGCCAAAGTATTGGCGTTTCAGCTTCAGCATCAGTCCTTCCAAAAATACTCAGGACTGATTTCCTCTAGGATGGGCTGGCTGGATCTCCTTGCAGCCCAAGAGACTCTCAAGAGTCTTCTCCAACACCACAGTTCAAAAGCATCAATTCTCTGGCACTCAGCTTTCTTTATAGTCCAACTCTCACATCCATACATGACCACTGGAAAAACCATAGTCTTGACTAGACGAACCTTTGTTAGCAAAGTAATGTCTCTGCTTTTGAATATGCTGCCTAGGATGATCATAGCTTTTCTTCCAAGGAGCAAGGGTCTTTTAATTTCATGGCTGCAGACACCATCTACAGTGACGTTGGAGCCCCCCAAAACAAAGTCAGCCACTGTTTCCATTGCTTCCCCATCTATTTGCCATGAAGTGATGGGACCAGATGCCATGATCTTAGTTTTCCAAATATTGAGTTTTAAGCCAACTTTTTCACTCTCCTCTTTCACTTTCATCAGGAGGCTCTTTAGTTCTTCTTTGCTTTCTGCCATAAGGGTGGTGTCATCTGCATATCTGAGATTCTTGATATTTCTCCCGGCAATCTTGATTCCAGCTTGTGCTTCACGCAGCCCAGCATTTCTCATGATGTACTCTGCATATAAGTTAAATAAACAGGTTGACAATATACAGCCTTGATGTACTCCTTTTCCTATTTGGAACCAGTCTGTTGTTCCATGTCCACTTCTAACTGTTGCTTCCTGACCTGCATACAGATTTCTCAAGAGGCAGGTCAGGTGGTCAGGTATTCCCATCTCTTTCAGAATTTTCCACAGTTTATTGTGATCTACACAGTCAAAGGCTTTGGCATAGTCAATAAAGCAGAAATAGATGTTTTTCTGGCACTTTCTTGCTTTTTTGATGATCCAACGGTTGTTGGCAATTTGATCTGTGGTTCCTCTGCCTTTTCTAAATCCAGCTTGAACATCTGGAAGTTCATGGTTTACATACTGTTGAAGCCTGGCTTGGAGAATTTTGAGCATTACTTTGCTAGTGTGTGAGATGAGTGCAATTGTGCGGCAGCTTGGGCATTCTTTGGCATTGCCTTTCTTTGGGATTGGAATGAAAACTGACCTTTTCCAGTCCTGTGGCCACTGCTGAGTTTTCCAAATTTGCTGGCATACGGAGTGCAGCACTTTCACAGCATCATCTTTTAGGACTCAAAATAGCTCGACTGGAATTCCATCACCTCCACTAGCTTTGTTCGTAGTGATGCTTCCTAAGGCCCACTTGACTTCACATTCCAGGATGTCTGGCTCTACGTGAGTGATCACACCATCATGATTATCTGGGTCATGAAGATCTTTTTTGTATAGTTCTTCTGTGTATTCTTGCCACCTCTTCTTAATATCTTCTGCTTCTGTTAGGTCCATACCATTTCTGTCATTTATTGTGCCCATCTTTGCATGAAATTGCCCCTTGGTATCTCTAATTTTCTTGAAGAGATCTCTAGTTTTTTCCATTCTATTGCTTTCCTCTATTTCTTTGCACTGATCACTGAGGAAGGCTTTCTTGTCTCTCCCTGCTCTTCTTTGGGACTCTGCATTCAAATGGGTATATCTTTTCTTTTTTCCTTTGCCTTTCATTTCTCTTTTCACAGCTATTTGTGAGGCCTCCTCAGACAGCCATTTTGCCTTTTTGCATTTCTTTTTCTTGGGGATGGTCTTGATTCCTGTCTCCTGTACAGTGTCACAAACCTGTGTCTGTAGTTCTTAAGGTACTCTGTCTATCAGATATAACCCCTTGAATCTATTTCTCATTTCCACTGTAAGGGATATGATTTAGGTAATACCTGAATGGTCTAGTGGTTTTCCCTACTTTCTTCAATTTAAGTCTGAATTTGGCAATAAGGAGTTCACGATCTGAGCCACAGTCAGCTCCTGGTCTTGTTTTTGCTGGCTGTATAGAGTTTCTCCTGCTTTGGCTGCAAAGAATATAATCAATCTGATTTCAGTGTTGACCATCTGGTGGGGTCCATGTGTAGAGTCTCCTCTGTGTTGCTGGAATAAGGTGTTAGCTATGACACAGAAAACTAACCAATATGATCACACAGACCACAGCCTTGTCTAAGCCAATGAAACTATAAGCCATGCCCTGTAGGGCTACACAAGACGGACAGGTCATGGTGGAAAGTTCTGACAAAACACCGTCCACTGGAGAAAGGAATGGCAAACTACTTCAGTATTCTTGCCTTGAGAACCCCATGAACAGTATGAAAAGACGAAAAGATAGGACATTGATAGATGAACGCTCCAGGTCCATAGGTGCCCAATATACTACTGGGGATCAGTGGAAAACTAACTCCAGAAAGAATGAAGAGACGGAGCCAAAGCAAAGACAACACCCAGTTGTGGATGTGACTCGTGACGGAAGCAAGTTCCGATGCTGTAAGAGCAATATTGCATAGGAACCTGGAATGTCAGGTCCATGAATCAAGGCAAATTGGAAGTGGTCAAAGAGGAGATGGTAAGAGTGAATATCAAAATTTTAGGGATCAGCAAACTAAAATGGACTGGAAAGGGTAAACTTAACTCAGATGACCATTATATCTACTACCGTGGGCAAGAATCATTTAGAAGAAATGCAGTAGCCATCATAGTCAACAAAAGAGTCTGAAATGCAGTACTTGGATGCAATCTCAAAAACGACAGAATGATCTCAGTTCATTTCCAAGGCAAACCATTCAATATCACAGTAATCCAAGTCTGTGCCCCACCAATAATGCTGAAGAAGCTGAATTTGAACGGTTCTATGAAGACCTACAAGACCTTCTAGAACTAACACCCAAAAAAGATGTCCTTTTCATTATAGGGGACTGGAATGCAAAAGTAGAAAGTCAAGGAATACCTGAGTAACAGGCAAATTTGGCCTTGGAGTATAGAATGAAGCAGGGCAAAGGCTAATACAGTTTTGCCGAGAGAACGCACTGGTCACAGCAAACACCTTCTTCGAACAACACAAGAGAAGGCTGTGTACAGGGCACTGCTTTAATCTGGTCTCAGGTAATCTGCGGAGAAGGCGATGGCACCCTACTCCAGTACTCTTGTCTGGAAAACTCCATGGACAGAGGAGCCTGGTAGGCTGCAGTCCATGGGGTCGCGAAGAGTCTGACACGATTGAGAGACTTCACTTTCACTTTTCACTTTTCACTTTCATGCATTGGAGAAGGAAATGGCAACCCACTCCAGTGTTGTTGCCTGGAGAATCCCAGGGATGGGAGAGCCTGGTGGGCTGCTGTCTATGGGGTCGCACAGAGTCGGACATGACTGAAGTGGCTTAGCAGCAGTAGCAGGTAATCTGATGAGAACCTTGTTCTTGGGCTTCCCTGGTAGGTCAGATAGTAAAGAATCCACCTACAATACAGGAGACCCAGGTTTGATCCCTGGGTTGGGAAGATCCCCTGGAGAGGGGAATGGCTACCCATTACAGTAATCTTGCCTGGAGAATTCCATGGGCACCAGGAGCCTGGTGGGCAGCAGGCCATAGGGTTGCAAAGAGTCAGATATGACTGAGTGACTAACACACATGATCTGATAAGTTTGAGGTTCCTTTAATCTGGAGTGAAGAATGGTGACATCTTCCTCCTTAAAACACTAGGAATAAACCCACCATATGACCCAGCAATCCCACTCCTAGGCATATACCCTGCGGAAACCAAAACTGAAAAAGACACATGTATCCCATTGTTCATCGCAGCACTATTTACAATAGCTCGAACATGGAAGCAACTTAGATGTCCATCGACAGATGACTGGATCAAGAAGTTGTGGTACATATTCACAATAGAATATTACTTAGCCATAAAAAGGAATGCATTTGAGTCAGTTCTAATGAGGTGGATGAACCTAGAGCCTATTATACAGAGTGAAGTCAGTCAGAAAGAGAAAGATAAATATCATATACTAATGCATATATACAGAATTTAGAAAAATAGTACTGAAGAATTTATTTGCAGGGCAGCAATGGAGAAACAGACAGAGGGAATAGACTTATGGACATGGGAAGAGGGGAGGACAGGGTGAGATGTATGGAAAGAGTAACACAGAAACTTACTGTGTTTCTATGAAGTAAAATAGATGCCAATGGAAATTTGCTGTATGTCTCAGGAAACTCAAACAGGGGCTCTGTATCAACGTAGAGGGGTGGGATAGGGACGAAGATGGGAGGGAGGGTCAAGAGGGAGCAGCTATGGCTGATTCATATTGAGGTTTGACAGAAAACAACAAAATTCTGTAAAGCAATTTTCCTTTAATTAAAAAACCAAATAAACAAATAAAAAGAATGATGTCATCTTCCATTTATGGGGGGTTTAGTCCTTTTGTTATTGTTGTTCAGTCACTAAGTCATGTCCCACTCTTTGTGACCCCATGCACTGCAGCGTGCCAGGCTTCCTTGTCCTTCACTCTCTCCCAGACTTTGCTCAAATCCATATCTATTGAGTCAGTGATGCTATCTAACCCTCTCATCCTCTGTCATTCTCTTTTGTTTTTGCCATCAATCTTTTCCACCATCAGGGTCCTTTCCAGTGAGTGTGCTCCTTGCATCAAGTGGCCAGAGTATTGGAGCTTCAGCATCAGTCCTTCCAATTAATATTCAGGATTGATTTCTTTTAGGACTGACTGGTTTGATCTCCTTGCAGTCCAAGGGACTCTCAAGAGTCTTCTCCAGCACCACAACTTGAAAGCATCAGTTCTTCGGCACTCAGCCTTCTTTGTGGTCTAACTCTCACATCCATACATGACTACTGGAAAAACCATAGCTTTGACTACATGGACCTTTGATGGCAAAGTGATATCTCTGCTTTTTAACATGCTGCCTAGGCTTGTCATAGCTTTCCTTCCAAGGAGCAAATGTCTTTTAATTTCATGGCTGCAGTCACCATCCACAGTGATTTTGGCGCCCAAGAAAATAAAGATACTGTTTTATCTCTTGAGGTGGAACCAGGACCCTGCCCAAAGCCTGCACTATTGTTTCCTGGCTGCTCTCTGTTGTCTCTAAATCCCCTCCTTTCCCTGATTAGCAACTGTTTGAATCTAACCTTTGGGACTCAGAGAAGGTCATGGAGGCTGGAGTCTGTTCCCCACAAACAAGGAACAAGAGACATGGAAAGTCTTCTGTGCCCAGGATCGCCAGAGGCTCCTGCTTAGTTTCACTTTCTTATTACAACCAGACAGATGGACAGCTTTCTAGAAGCAAGAACAATGGTATTGTGGTATATTCTGGCCAGCTTGTGGTTTCCAGATTCAGACTCAAAAGACCAGTGACTTTCTATATTATACATCTGCAGCAAGCCCTAACAGAAAATACACTTTGTGGAAGAACGAATGGGGATCAACTCCATGGTCAGAAAATGGGCAGAGGAATTCCTTGATGACTCATTCAGTGGTTAGGACTTCATGCTTTCACTGCCAAGGGCATGGGTTCAATCCTTTGTCTGGGAACTAAGAGCCCACATGGTGTAGCCAAAAAGAAAAACTGGGTTTCTCAAGAAAATATGCAAGGAAATGGGGATTCTGACCCAGATGGTGTAGCTGTCCTTGTTTATGCTCCCAGAGGCCAGCCCTGTGCCAAAGCCCTTATCATAATGTGTTTATTATAAAGGACTATTTCCTTATCCATCTCTTCTACTAGAACTGAGTTCCTAGAATGCATTCACGGTCCCTTACTCTCCTTTGTTGTCCCAGCTTCTAGAACAACCCCAATGCTCATGTAGACTGAGTAAATGCAGGAATGAATGGACATAACACAAATGTAAATAAATGTAGAGCATAAAGAATGCTCTAGGGTCAATAGCCAAGTTATATTCCTATCAGGTTATTCCAAATTAACTTTAAATCATAAACCCTTTCCTCCAATTTATTGGCTATATAGTTTACCAAAATTGGGCAAATTATTAACATTTATAAGTCTTATTTTTCTGATCTATGTAACAAAAATGTTAATAACACCTACTTCATAGATGAAAAAATTAAATTGGAACATGAAGAAATGGGGAGAAGTTGCTCAAAGGATATAAATAAATAGTATAACATGAATAGGTTCTGGGAAACTAATGTACAGTGTGGTGATTATAGTTAATAATACTGTATTATATATTTGAAAGTTGCTAACAAAGCTAGTGGAGGTGATGGAATTCCAGTTGAGCTATTTCAAATCCTGAAAGATGATGCTGTGGAAGTGCTGCACTCAATATGCCAGCAAATTTGGAAAATTCAGCAGTGGCCACAGGACTGGAAAAGGTCAGTTATCATTCCAATCCCAAAGAAAGGCAATGCCAAAGAATGCTCAAACTACTGCACAATTGCACTCATCTCACACGCTACTAAAGTAATGCTCAAAATTTTCCAAGCCAGGCTTCAGCAATATGTGAACCGTGAACTTCCTGATGTTCAAGCTGGTTTTAGAAAAGGCAGAGGAACCACAGATCAAATTGCCAACATCCACTGGATCATCAAAAAAGCAAGAAAGTGCCAGAAAAACATCTATTTCTGCTTTATTGACTATGCCAAAGCCTTTGACTGTGTGGATCACAATAAACTGTGGAAAATTCTTAAAGAGATGGGAATACCAGACCACCTGACCTGCCTCTTGAGAAATCTGTATGCAGGTCAGGAAGCAACAGTTAGAAGTGGACATGGAACAACAGACTGGTTCCAAATAGGAAAAGGAGTATGTCAAGGCTGTATATTGTCACGCTGTTTATTTAACTTATATGCAGAGTATATCATGAGAAACACTGGACTGGAAAAAACACAAGCTGGAATTAAGATTGCCGGGAGAAATATCAATAACCTCAGATATGCAGATGACACCACCCTTATGGCAGAAAGTGAAGAGGAACTAAAATGCCTCTTGATGAAAGTGAAAGTGGAGAGTGAAAAAGTTGGCTTAAAGCTCAACATTCAGAAAACTAAGATCATGGCATCTGGTCCCATCACTTCATGTGAAGTAGATGGGGAAACAGTGGAAACAGTGTCAGACTTTATTTTGGGGGGCTCCAAAATCACTGCAGATGGTGACTGCAGCCATTAAATTAAAAGACGCTTACTACTTGGAAGGAAAGTTATGACCAACCTAGATAGCATATTCAGAAGCAGAGACATTACTTTGCCAACCAAGGTCCATGTAGTCAAGGCTATGGTTTTTCCTGTGGTCATGTATGGACGTGAGAGTTGGACTGTGAAGAAAGCTGAGCACCGAAGAATTGATGCTTTTGAACTGTGGTGTTGGAGAAGACTCTTGAGAGTCCCTTGGACTGCAAGGAGATCCAACCAGTCCGTTCTGAAGGAGATCAGTCCTGGGATTTCTTTGGAAGGAATGATGCTAAAGCTGAAACTCCAGTACTTTGGCCACCTCATGGGAAGAGTTGACTCATTGGAAAAGACTCTGATGCTGGGAGGGATTGGGGGCTGGAGGAGAAGGGGACGACAGAGGATGAGATGGCTGGATGGCATCACTGACTCGATGGACAGGAGTCTGAGTGAACTCCAGGAGTTGGTGATGGACAGGGAGGCCTGACGTGCTGCGATTCATGGGGATGCAAAGAGTCGGACACTACTGAGCGACTGAACTGAACTAAAGAGAGTAAATCCTAAATGTTTTCAGCACAAAAAAGAAGTGGTGACTGCATGCCGTGATGGAGGGGTTAACTACTAAGAACTGCTGCCTAGTCACTAAGTCACTTCAGTCATGTTCGACTCTTTGAGACCCCATGGGCCATAGCCTGCCAGGCTTCTCTGTCCATGGGATTCTCCAGGCAAGAATACTAGAGTGAGTAGCCATGCCCTCCTCCAGGGGACCTACCCTGCCCAGGGATCAACCCAAATCTGTTAAGTCTCTTGCATTGGCAGGCAGTTGTTGATCACTAGCGATACCTAGGAATCTATTAATAACTGCTATGGTGGTAATTATTTTGCAGCATATAATTGTATCAGGTCAATGTCTTGGACAGTTTAAGCTTACACAATGTTATATGTCAATTATATCTAACAAACCTGGGGGAAAAGACAGAGCATGAAGTACATAGTCCAGTGTCCTGCCTGCATGGTGCACCTACCCAATAAGTATTAGCTGCTATAATTATGATAAGCTTCTGGTCCTATGTTTCAAAGGCTTTTAACTCACACTTCAGTGACATTAGAGCATCTGTAGGTAGAGTGACATTAGAGGAGCTGTAGGTGAGAGGAATAGGGAAACAATGTCTTCAGTGTGGCCAGAATGAGGCAAGGCCACCAGCATGAAGATCAGGCAATTAGGTGACAGGCCCCAGCAGGGTTCTGGGCCCTGGTCAGACCACAGAGGAATAGCAGGTTCCACACAGTGTCACAGCCAGGGTGCCCTGAAGATAGTGTGGGCTTCTCACAGAGAAAGTTCTGGAAAGGATGCTAAAGGTACCAATACCAACACCAACCTCCATAGTCAAGCACCCTTTACTCAGCACAGCCTCAAAGAACAACTTCTGAACTGAACCTGCACTATGACTCCTGGGAATGCTAATCATTTCAATGCTATGAGCTTCTCCTATACAAGAAATCTGCTATTTTTTGTGACTATATTGATATAAAGATACATTATTATGTATTAAAATTTTTCTCTTTTGTCTAAAGATTATTGTTTTTTTCCTTCTGATTTTAAAAGAAATGGGAGCAAAATTGTGGGCACAGACACCATGGCTGCTCTCCCTAAGGATCAGTGGCCCTGCTCTGGAGAAGTAGGAGAAGCAGATGAATCGGGGGCAAGGGGTCACCAGTTGCTTTGAAGTGGAGAGAGACAAGAAAGCCACCAGATCAAGAACTGGGTGTTTGTCCCCTACCTCTTCCAGAACAGCACTGGAACATCATATTCTAAGACAGGGTTTCTCAACCTCAGCACCATTGCCATTTTGGACAGGATAATTCTTCCTTGTGTTGTGTGTGTTCATGGCAGGGGTTGGGGTGTATCATGCACCCTAGGATATTTAGTAGCATCTTTGGCCTGGACCCACTAGATGCCAGTGGCAAGCCCTTGCCCTCACCTTCAGTTGTGACGACCCAAAATGACTCCAGACATTGCCAAATGTCACCAGCAGGGTAAAAATCACCCCCAGTTAAGACCTGCCATTTTAAGGGTGTTGTTCAGATCCCACCAGGGAAGCTGCAACTAAGGACAATTCTGGCTGACGTGGAGAGTGGGTGGGATAGATGTGCCATCTCCACGTGGAGACAGAGGAAGCCAGTCCTCCTCCTCCATGCAATGGACCACAAATCGGATCTCAGCTCTCCCAGTAAGCGGGGGCCCCACCACTGGCGATGGAGAAAATTTCCCAGAGCGCTAAGGTCCAGGCAGCGGGAGGAGCTCAGGGCTGCGGTCAGACTTGCAGAGAGTGGGTGCACTGAGTCAGCCACAGCACAGCCCTGCAGAGTCACCCTGTTCCAGGGCTCGGTGCATGTGCCCATGAATCTATTATTTAGTTTCTGAAACTTAAATGCAAGAGTTTTGCTTCTACTCATCTATTCAGCAATGCCTGGAAGCATGCCTCCCAATTCTGCTGCAGGAAGCCTTCCCTGACTTCTCTCCACTCTGGGACTACTGCCCCAGCATGCCTCACAGCCATAACACGGTTTCCTCATCCAAAAGCCCATAAAGTCCCATAACTTCTCTACTCCATTGCTAGCACAGAGTTAGTGCTCACAGCACAATCTGTTGAGTGAAAAATAAATAAATAAACAAACAAACACATGCATAAATTAATGACCATAAAGATTCTCTCATCGACTTTTTAAAATAAATCCATAACTGGTTAGAACTCTTTGGAAACGTTATGCTGATCCTATTTGGATTCCTGAAAAGAAGGCGGTCCTGATGCAGCTTCGATACTTGGATTGGATGTGAAAGAAGGGTGGTTTTGCCTAAGCAGGTCAAGGCCAAGCCAAAGACAGCCTAAAAGTGCCCAAGGGAACTCCGGAGCACTTATCGCGACGTTTTAGTGACCGCGTGGTGCAGCCTTTGAGCACAACCGCAGAAGAACCGGCGAAAGAAAAGAGGAGGGGCAGAAGGAAAAGAATGGTTGTTGATTGGCTGGCTGGTTGATTGACGCTGCGTAGGCTACACAGAACAGCAGAGCATGCAGTTTGAACTGGGGCCGCGGTGGTCTGTCAGTGCCCTGCTTGGCAGCCATTAGCACATCACTTCCTGTCTCTCAGACTCCGTGTCCCCTTCTGACTCTGGGAGGGTTGCAAAAATACTCAAAAGTGTATGTGGCTTCCTGTTATGTGCGCCTGTGAATGAACTCACATGACTTGGGCAGGTACAGCTCTGGCAAACTCACCTCATACCTTCTCCCAAGACCCCTTGGAATTCTCAGAAAGGTGAAGGGGCAGCAGGGGGTGGGGGGAGGTTTTAGTGGGGACAGTAGGGGGGATGTTAGTTTGGGGCCTTCCCCTTACCCCAGCCATTTAAGGGTCAATGAATGACTCTTCATTCTTTATGGCAAAAAGTAAAGAAGAACTGAAGAGCCTCTTGATCCAAGTGAAAGAGAGTGAAAAAGTTGGCTTAAAGTTCAACATTCAGAAAACTAAGATCATGGCATCTGGTCCCATCACTTCATGGCAAATAGATGGGGAAACAGTGGAAACAGTGGCTGACTATATTTTTCTGGGCTCCAAAATCACTGCAGAAGGTGACTGCAGCCATGAAATTAAAAGATGCTTACTCCTTGGAAGGAAAGTTGTGACCAACCTAGACAGCATATTAAAAAGCAGAGATATTACTTTGTCATCAAACGTCCGTCTACTGAAGGCTATGGTTTTTCCAGTGGTCATGTATGGATGTGAGAGTTGGACTATAAAGAAAGCTGAGTGCTGAAGAATTGATGCTTTTGAACTGTGGTGTTGCAGAAGACTCTTGAGAGTCCCTTGGACTGCAAGGAGATCCAACCAGTCCATCCTAAGGGAGATCAGTCCTGGGTGTTCATTGGTAGGACTGATGTTGAAGCTGAAACTCCAATACTTTGGCCACCTCAAGCGAAGAGCTGACTCATTTGAAAAGACCCTGATGCTGGGAAAGATTGAAGGCAGGAGGAGAAGGGGACGACAGAGGATGAGATGGTTGGATGGCATCACTGACTCAATGGACATGGGTTTGGGTGGACTCTGGGAGTTGGTGATGGACAGGGAGGCCTGGTGTGCTGCGACTCATGGGGTCACAAAGAGTCGGACACGAGTGAGCAACTGAACTGAACTGAACTGAATGACTCAGGACTTCCCTGGTGGTCCCGTGGTTAAGATTGCCTTCCAATGAAGGGAGTGAGGGTTTGATCCAGGTTAGGGAGCTAAGATCCTACATGCCCAGTGGCCAAAAAAACAAAACATGAAAGAGAAGAAGTATTATAACAAATTCAATAAAGACTTTGAAATTGGTCAACATCAGAAAACAATCTTAAAAAAAAAAGTCAGTGACTCAAAGAGTGTTCTCTGCCTGATGACTGAATATTCTAAGTTTGTCTGGATATCAATCTGGACCTGATGAGGCTATGGAAACCACTTCTGTAATTGCTTTACAACACTTTTCTGGGAAATTGTCCTTGTATGAGGCCCAACATGGAAAAAAATTAGAACTTAAGAGTGGAGAAAAACTTATCTTCCTTGAGAACAGCTGGTTCTTCACTCTGATAAGAGTGTGTGACTTCTGTGAAGCATGTCAGCTATGGCTGGTAGAACGCACAGAGCCTGATCAAAATACAACTTTTGTTGTAAAGCACTTTGTGTCACTTACATAAAGTGCTGGGGCAAAAAATCAAATAAACAGGTACACAGTGGGCTAAGATTCCTGTGTGTCAGAGATGAGTCACTAGCATATTAAAGATATGCATAGAAATGTGACATCCCAGAGATATTGTAGAGCAGGGGCTTCCCAGATGGAGGTGGAAAAAGCCCCACCTCAGGGCATATCCAGATGGGGGAAGTGACTTTATCCCAGGGGAATCCCTGGTCAGTAAAATTCTGTAACTCTCAGACTTCCCTGGTGGCCCAGTGATTAAGATTCTGAGCTCCCAATGCAGGGGGTCCAGGTTCAACCTTTGGTCAGGGAACTAGATGGCACATGCCTCAACCAGGAGTTCACATGGTGCAACTAAGACCTGGCATGGCCAAGTAAATAATTTGTTTTTAAGTCTATGACTCTTATAGTGGCAGAAGAATGCCTACAAGCCCCTTTTTGAAGGAAGAATAAACTCTTAATGAAGCTTCCGCATGAGTCAGCACTGGTATAAGAAGACGGGCCACAAGCTTTTCTTCTGATTGGAAGAGTCTATCAGCTCAGAACACGGGCTGTAATTTCACCAAAACACTTGCTCAAAGAGGCATTCTGTTGAGGTGTGGCATTTTATAGTGCTTTACAGCTTGCAAAGAGCTTCCAGTGCATCCTCTCATTTGATTCTCACAACCCAGTTTCCAGAGAGGAGATTGAGGCTCAGTGAGATTACATGACTTGTCCCAGGTCCCCTTGTAAATGGGAGAATGAAACTCTCCTCTCCTGGTCGAGGGCAGTTGCTGGCAGGTGCATTCCTGTGTGTACAGGGACAGCCTGTCATCTCTCTGGAGCAGAGCAGCAGAGCAGGAGGAGGCTGGCACAGAGGGAACAGCAGTAGGAAGGAGGATTTCTGGGGGGAAATGAATCCCTTGGCCCTCTGACTCCATCCACCCCCAACACAGCCTCCTGCTCCCCAACTTGCCCCCTAGGTTTGTTTCCTAACACTTCCAGTCAACTGACTCTAGCCATTGGGATTGTCCAGGTCTCTCCAAACATGGCTGGGGAATCTGTCTTCCCCATGTTTATATCCCTAGAAGGTTCTAACAAAGGAATATGCACATGAAAACCAAAACATCTCAGAGTAGTGGCCTTTTAATCTGGGTGCTGAGACCGAGGCTTTGAGGAAAATGACAAGACAGTTCACTGAATAAAGACAGATATATGCCCAGACCCTACCACACCCTACTGGCTTCAGGTGTGCTAAAGACGTGGAAAAAAATCACAGCTTTCAGAAATAGAGTTTTCAACTTATTTCCCAAGTTGTTTTTTTTTTTTGCTTCTATGAGATGGTGACAGAAGTGTTTAAAAAAATTTAAAATGGTCCAAAATGGAGTAACTAATGCTAAGCCCATATCAGCCAACCAAGACTTAATAAAGTGAAAGAAAGTGAAGTCGCTCAGTCATGTCCTACTCTTTGCGACCCCATGGACTGTAGCCTACCAGACTCCTCCGTCCATGGGATTTCCCAGGAAAGAATACTGGAGTGGGTTGCCATTTCCTTCTCCAGGAGATCTTCCCAACCCAGGGATTGAACCTGGGTCTCCTGCATTGTAGGCAGACGCTTTACAGTCTGAGCCACCAGGGAAGTTCTAACCTAATGCCTAACCTAATTAATTGCATGCAGTTTTGGTTTCTCACAGGGATGTAACTTTTCACTAGTCCGTCTTGAATTATCTGGTCAGAACTAGTGAGATGATCTGCCTGGTAGACCCCTGCTTTTCAGGAAAGTGCCCTGGCCTGAAACAATCCACTCTTTGATAGAATAACTTTGCCATGCCTCCTTCTGCCTATAAAACTCCTCCATTTTGTACAGCTCCTCAAAGCTCCCTTCTGCCTTCTATGATGGTATGCTGTCCATTTCATGAATCATTAAATAAAGCCAATTATGTGGACTTCCCTGGCAGTCGATCAGTTAAGACTCCACACTTAACCATGTGGAATCACTGCAGGGGGCCTGGGTCCAAACCCTGGTGGGCGAACTAAGATTCTGCATGCTGCAAGGTGTGGCCAAAAGAAATAATAACAATTTTAAAAATAAAGCCAACTAGCTTTAAATTTACCCAGTTGAATTTTTACTTTTAGCAATAGGAATTCTGAGAGGAGAGGAAATTTCTCTCAGGTGCCTGTCAAATTTTTCCAGAAGAGTCAGCCACAGTCCCTTTACCAGAAGACTGAGACTAGCAGTGGGCAAGGTCTGGCAGCTGGGCTCCAGGGGACAGTTCTGAGGGCCCTGCCCAGGCTCATGCATGGCACCTGTTCAACGGATACCATGGCTGGGCCTGGTGGGGAGAGGCTCTGTCTGGCTATGGTGGGCAGAGGGTCCCCACTCTGTCAGCTCTCCCCACCCCCCGGCCCTGCTTTTTAGGTGGCCAAACTAGGCTGGAAAGAATGGTGGGAGCAGGGCTCAAGGATGAGCTGGAGAGGCCTCCAGATGGGTTATTGTCCCTTTACTTCTCTGGGCCTCAGCTTCCTTATATGTAAAATGGGAACAGAGGTGTATGCCTCAGTGGCTTGAAGGAGGAAAATAAAGTACATAATACTAGGACATATCAGTTTCATGCCTTTCACCCTCTCTCATTCTCTCTCTCTCTCTGCTTTCCTCTTTCTCTTTGCTTTGCTTCAGAAAGGCTTTCTGATCAAAGAAATCATAATGCTGAGAAACCTGGAAAACAAACACTTAGATTCAACAGAGTAAAACAGAGGGCCTTTCAGCTCTCCCTTCTTCCTTTGTAATTCATTCACGGAGTTCAGCACTGAGGGTGGGATCTTTGCCTTGCGATGGTGGCAGCAGGAGAACAGCTGTGAAAATTCAACGTCTCACTTGGAACACAAGCCACCTTCCTCATGAATCTGCATTAGGACTCCACACTGGGACCTTTCTCCAGGGTCTTTCCTCTTTTCGGCTACCCCACCAATCTGCCTGCAATGCAGGAGACCTGGGTTTGATCCCTGGGTCAGGAAGATCTCCTGGAGAAGGGAATGGCAACCTGCTCCAGTATTCTTGCCTGGAGAATCCCATGGACAGAGGAGCCTGGCCGGCTACAGTCCATGACACTGCAAAGAGTCGGACACGACTGAGAGACTAACACTTAACACACACCCCACCTCTATCATCCCCTCTCTTCTACCAGCACTCACCAAGGGGTTGGGGTGCTCACAGGTAGTGATGGCAGAGTTCATGGCCGCTTGGGGTCTTCTCTTTTTGCCTTCCTCTCAGAACAGAAAAGGAACAAAGCCGCTGCTGGAGAGGAAGGTTACTTTCTTACAGCCTGCCAAAATAATAAGAGAGAGGGAAAGATGAGGATCCAAGAGGGTGGGGCCTCTAAGCCCCACCTACTGGTCTCTAACAGACACCCCCTCCAGCCCTCTTAGGTCACTTCAGGGGACCAAGGTACATCCAGTGATAGTAAGCGTTGCATCATTTGAAAAGTGTGGGTTAGTTGCAGAGAAGTTAATGATCCCCCATGGCACCAAGGAAACAAATCAGGGGGCAGCCTGTTGAGATGTGGCAGGACAGCACTTTCCGGAAACCAGGTTCCCAGGGGCAAGAGAAGAGGGGGTGAGGCTCTGGGCCAGACATAGGGGCCTTTCTGTTTTCTAAAGCTCCTTTCTAGTGACTGATTGAACTGGAATGTAAACATTGCAAAAGTGACACAAGCAGCCTGGCCCCTGAGATACACTGACACAGCCGTTAGGCAGGGACTGCTAGCCCTAAATGCTGACCTGGGAGAGGCTACTAAGGCTCATGGGTGGAGCAAAGACCTCAGGTGAGAGGCTGAGAAAAAATGGTTCTACAACTTGGGTGCCTGGCTCCCTAATACGTAGAAACTTCTAGTAACCTACCTATTGGAGAGACAAATCCAGGAAGTCGGAGTCTCAGTCTTATCCCACACAGAGTACTAAAATGCTCCTCTAAAACTCTCAGTAAACACCATTCTATAAAGTCCAATGGGGTTCCCAGGTGGTGCTAGTGGTAAAGAACCCACCTGCCAATGCAGGAGATGTAAGAGATGTGGATTCAATCCCTGGGTCGCGAAGATCCCCTGGAGGAGGGCATGGCAACCGACTCCAATATTCTTGCCCAGAGAATCCCATGGACAGAGAAGCCTGTTGGCTACAGTCCACAGGGTTGCAAAGAGTCAGACACAACTGAAGCAACTTAGCGTGTATGCACATGAAGGCTGATGTAAACAAATACCTGTTATTCATAATGATGGAATGTTCTGGAACAGATAGTACTGGGACCCACGTTTCAGGAAACACATAGTGGGACCTACATAGACACTGATGGGAGTCCATCCAAGAGGAAGCCCTGCAAAGCAAAACAATGAGAAGTTTGACATGGGAGGGGACAGAGCTGATTAAGCTATAATAGAAAAACCAAGGTCAGAAGAGAGTCAACGGTCATTAAGTAGTTGACCTTTCAGTTCAGTTCAGTTCAGTCGCTCAGTCCTGTCCAACTCTTTGTAAAACCCCATGAATCACAGCATGCCAGGCCTCCCTGTCCATCACCAACCCCCGGGGTTCACCCAGACTCACATCCATCGAGTCAGTGATGCCATCCAGCCATCTCATCCTCTGTCATCCCCTTCTCCTCCTGCCCCCAATCCCTCCCAGCATCAGAGTCTTTTCCAATGAGTCAACTCTTTCCATGAAGTGGCCAAAGTATTGGAGTTTCAGCTTTAGCATCATTCCTTCCAAAGAAATCCCAGGGCTGATCTCCTTCAGAATGGACTGGTTGGATCTCCCTGCCATCCAAGGGACTCACAAGAGTCTTCTCCAACACCACAGTTCAAAAGCATCAATTCTTCGGTGCTCAGCTTTCTTCACAATCCAACTCTCACATCCATACATGACCACTGGAAAAACCATAGCCTTGACTAGACGGACCTTGGTTGGCAAAGTAATGTCTCTGCTTTTCAATATGCTATCTAGGTTGGACATAACTTTCCTTCCAAGGACTAAGGGTCTTTTAATTTCATGGCTGCAGTCACCATTTGCAGTGATTTTGGAGCCCCCCAAAATAAAGTCTGACACTGTTTCCACTGTTCCCCCATCTATTTCCCATGAAGTGATGGGACCAGATGCCATGATCTTAGTTTTCTGAATGTTGAGCTTTAAGCCAACTTTTTCACTCTCCACTTTCACTTTCATCAAGAGGCTTTTTAGTTCCTCTTCACTTTCTGCCATAAGGGTGGTGTCATCTGCATATCTGAGGTTATTGATATTTCTCCCAGAAATCTATATTCCAGCTTGTGTTTCTTCCAGCCCAGCATTTCTCAGCTTAGCACCCCCAAATAAAGTCTCTCATTGTGTCCATTGTTTCCCCAGCTATTTGCCATGAAGTGATGGGACCAGATTCCATGATCTTCATTTTTTTGAATGTTGAATTTTAAGCCAGCTTTTTTCACTCTCCTCTTTCTCGTTCATCAAGAAGCTCTTTAATTCCTCTTTCCTTTCTGCCATAAGGGTGGTGTCATCTGCATATCTGAAATTATTATTTCTCCCAGAAATCTTGATTCCAGCTTGTGCTTCATCCAGCCCAGCATTTCACATGTACTCTACATATAAGTTAAATAAGCAGGGTGACAGTATGCAGCCTTGACGTACTCCTTTCCCAATTTGCAACCAGTCGATTGTTCCATGTCCAGTTCCGACTATTGCTTCTTGACCTGCATACAGGTTTCTCAGGAGGCAGGTAAGGTGGTCTGGTATTCCCATCTCTAAGAATTTTCCACAGTTTGTTGTGATCTACACAGTCAAAGGCTTTACCTTGGAAGTAGTCAATGAGGCAGATGCTTTTCTGGAATTCTTTAGCTTTTTCTATGATCCAGTGGACAGCCCAGGATGCCCCATTCTCTGGGAGGCTTCCTAGACACCAGGACCCAGGCATAGAAAACTACTGTTGCCTCATCCAGTCCTCCAATTCACAGACGAGCCCAGTGTGTGGGAGGACCTATCCAGGATGCCTAGTTCCTGCTCTAAGGATTGCATCCTTTATCACAGATTTTATTCCCCAAATCTCTGCCCTTTGGTCTCTAGTTTATTGTTGACCCTCCAGGCTTCTCAAGTGGAGTTTAGTTAAAAGGCAGGCGCTTGGCTATTACTCTAGACCCACTGAATCTGAGTCTTTGAGGGGATGGCTCAGAATCTGTGTTTTTGTTTTTGTTTTTTTTTAATTTTATTATGATTTTTTTTTTGCGTTTTTTTCTTTCTTTCTTTCTTTTTTTTTCTTTCTAATTTTATTTTATTTTTAAACTTTACATAATTGTATTAGTTTTGCCAAATATCAAAATGAATCCGCCACAGGTATACTAATTTTATTTTTAAACTTTACAATATTGTATTAGTTTTGCCAAATATCAAAATGAATCCGCCACAGGTATACCTGTGTTCCCCATCCTGAACCCTCCTTCCTTCTCCCTCCCCATACCCTCCCTCTGGGTCGTCCCAGTGCACCAGCCCCAAGCATCCAGTATCGTGCATCAAACATGGACTGGCGACTCGTTTCATACATGATATTATACATCTTTCAATGCCATTCTCCCAAATCTCCCCACCCTCTCCCTCTCCCACAGAGTCCATAAGACTGATCTATACATCAGTGTCTCTTTTGCTGTCTCGTACACAGGGTTATTGTTACCATCTTTCTAAATTCCATATATATGCGTTAGTATACTGTATTGGTGTTTTTCTTTCTGGCTTACTTCACTCTGTATAATAGGTTCCAGTTTTATCCATCCCATTAGAACTGACTCAAATGTATTCTTTTTAATGGCTGAGTAATACTCCATTGTGTATATGTACCACTGCTTTCTTATCCATTCATCTGCTGATGGGCCTCTAGGTTGCTTCCATGTCCTGGCTATTATAAAGAGTGCTGCGATGAACATTGGGGTACACGTGTCTCTTTCCCTTCTGGTTTCCTCAGTGTGTATGCCCAGCAGTGGGATTGCTGGATCATAAGGCAGTTCTATTCCCAGTTTTTTAAGGAATCTCCACACTGTTCTCCATAGTGGCTGTACTAGTTTGCATTCCCACCAACAGTGTAAGAGAGTTCCCTTTTCTCCACACCCTCTCCAGCATTTATGGCTTGTAGACTTTTGGATCGCAGCCATTCTGACTGGTGTGAAATGGTACCTCATAGTGGTTTTGATTTGCATTTCTCTGATTATGAGTGATGTTGAGCATCTTTTCATGTGTTTGTTAGCCATCTGTATGTCTTCTTTGGAGAAATGTCTATTTAGTTCTTTGGCCCATTTTTTGACTGGGTCATTTATTTTTCTGGAATTGAGCTGTAGGAGTTGCTTGTATATTTTTGAGATTAGTTGTTTGTCAGTTGCTTCATTTGCTATTATTTTCTCCCATTCTGAAGGCTGCCTTTTTACCTTGCTAATAGTTTCCTTTGTTGTGCAGAAGTTTTTAAGTTTAATTAGGTCCCATTTGTTTATTTTTGCTTTTATTTCCAGTATTCTGGGAGCTGGGTCATAGAGGATCCTGCTGTGATGTATGTCAGAGAGTGTTTTGCCTATGTTCTCCTCTAGGAGTTTTATAGTTTCTGGTCTTACGTTGAGATCTTTAATCCATTTTGAGTTTATTTTTGTGTATGGTGTTAGAAAGTGTTCTAGTTTCATTCTTTTACAAGTGGTTGACCAGTTTTCCCAGCACCACTTGTGAAAGAGATTGTCTTTAATCCATTGTATATTCCTGCCTCATTTGTCAAAGATAAGGTGTCAATATGTGCATGGATTTATCTCTGGGCTTTCTATTTTTTTCCATTGATCAATATTTCTGTCTTTGTGCCAGTACCATACTGTCTTGATAACTGTGGCTTTGTAATAGAGCCTGAAGTCAGGTAGATTGATTCCTCCTGTTCCATTCTTCTTTCTCAAGATCACTTTGGCTATTCGAGGTTTTTTGTATTTCCATACAAATTGTGAAATTATTTGTTTTAGCTCTGTGAAGAATACCGTTGGTAGCTTGATAGGGATTGCATTGAATCTATAAATTGCTTTGGGTAGTATACTCATTTTCACTATATTGATTCTTCCAATCCATGAACATGGTATATTTCTCCATCTATTAGTGTCCTCTTTGATTTCTTTCACCAGTGTTTTATAGTTTTCTATATATAGGTCTTTAGTTTCTTTAGGTAGATATATTCCTAAGTATTTTATTCTTTCCGTTGCAATGGTGAATGGAATTGTTTCCTTAATTTCTCTTTCTGTTTTCTCATTATTAGTGTATAGGAATGCAAGGGATTTCTGTGTGTTGATTTTATATCCTGCAACTTTACTATAATCATTGATTAGTTCTAGTAATTTTCTGGTGGAGTCTTTAGGGTTTTCTGTGTAGAGGATCATGTCATCTGCAAACAGTGAGAGTTTTATGTCTTCTTTTCGAATTTGGATTTCTTTTATTTCTTTTTCTGCTCTGATTGCTGGGGCCAAAACTTCCAAAACTATGTGGAATAGTAATGGTGAAAGTGGGCACCCTTGTCTTGTTCCTGACTTTAGAGGAAATGCTTTCAATTTTTCACCATTGAGGATAATGTTTGCTGTGGGTTTGTCATATATAGCTTTTATTATGTTGAGGTATGTTCCTTCTATTCCTGCTTTCTGGAGAGTTTTTATCATAAATGGATGTTGAGTTTTGTCAAAGGCTTTCTCTGCATCTATTGAGATAATCATATGGTTTTTATTTTTCAATTTGTTAATGTGGTGTATTACACTGATTGATTTGAGGATATTGAAGAATTCTTGCATCCCTGGGATAAAGCCCACTTGGTCAGGTGTTTGATCTTTTTAATGTGTTGTTGGATTCTGATTGCTAGAATTTTGTTAAGGATTTTTGCATCTATGTTCATCAGTGATATTGGCCTGTAGTTTTCTTTTCTTGAGGCGTCTTTGTCAGGTTTTGGTATTAGGGTGATGGTGGCCTCATAGAATGAGTTTGGAAGTTTACCTTCCTCTGCAATTTTCTGGAAGAGTTTGAGCAGGATAGGTGTTAGCTCTTCTCTAAATTTTTGGTAGAATTCAGCTGTGAAGCCGTCTGGACCTGGGCTTTTGTTTGCTGGAAGATTTCTGATTACAGTTTCAATTTCCGTGCTTGTGATGGGTCTGTTAAGATTTTCTATTTCTTCCTGGTTCAGTTTTGGAAAGTTGTACTTTTCTAAGAATTTGTCCATTTCTTCCACGTTGTCCATTTTATTGGCATATAATTGTTGATAGTAGTCTCTTATGATCCTTTGTATTTCTGTGTTGTCTGTTGTGATCTCTCCATTTTCATTTCTAATTTTATGGATTTGATTTTTCTCCCTTTGTTTCTTGATGAGTCTGGCTAATGGTTTGTCAATTTTACTTATCCTTTCAAAGAACCAGCTTTTGGCTTTGTTGATTTTTGCTATGGTCTCTTTTGTTTCTTTTGCATTTATTTCTGCCCTAATTTTTAAGATTTCTGTCCTTCTACTAACCCTGGGGTTCTTCATTTCTTCCTTTTCTAGTTGCTTTAGGTGTAGGGTTAGGTTATTTATTTGACTTTTTTCTTGTTTCTTGAGGTATGCCTGTATTGCTATGAACTTTCCCCTTAGGACTGCTTTTACAGTGTCCCACAGGTTTTGGGTTGTTGTGTTTTCATTTTCATTAGTTTCTATGCAAATTTTGATTTCTTTTTTGATTTCTTCTGTGATTTGTTGGTTATTCAGCATCGTGTTGTTCAGCCTCCATATGTTGGAATTTTTAATAGTTTTTCTCCTGTAATTGAGATCTAATTTTACTGCATTGTGGTCAGAAAAGATGCTTGGAATGATTTCAATTTGTTTGAATTTTTCAAGGCTAAATTTATGACCCAGGATGTGATCTATCCTGGAGAAGGTTCCATGTGCTCTTGAGAAAAAGGTAAAATTCATTGATTTGGGATGAAATGTCCTATAGATATCAATTAGGTCTAACTGGTCTATTGTATCGTTTAACGTTTGTGTTTCCTTGTTAATTTTCTGTTTAGTTGATCTATCCATAGGTGTGAGTGGGGTATTAAAGTCTCCCACTATTATTGTGTTATTGTTAATTTCTCCTTTCATACTTGTTAGCATTTGTCTTACATACTGTGGTGCTCCCGTGTTGGGTGCATATATATTTATAATTGTTATATCTTCTTCTTGGATTGATCCTTTGATCATTATGTAGTGACCTTCTTTGTCTCTTTTCACAGCCTTTGTTTTAAAGTCTATTTTATCCAATATAAGTATTGCTACTCCTGCTTTCTTTTGGTCCCTATTTGCATGGAAAATCTTTTTCCAGCCCTTCACTTTCAGTCTGTATGTGTCCCCTGTTTTGAGGTGGGTCTCTTGTAGACAACATATGTAGGGGTCTTGTTTTTGTATCCATTCAGCCAGTCTTTGTCTTTTGGTCGGGGCATTCAACCCATTTACGCTTAAGGTAATTACTGATAAGTATGATCCCATTGCCATTTACTTTATTGTTTTGGGTTCGAGTTTATACACCCTTTTTGTGTTCCCTGTCTAGAGAATATCCTTTAGTATTTGTTGGAGAGCTGGTTTGGTGGTGCTGAATTCTCTCAGCTTTTGCTTGTCTGAGAAGTTTTTGATTTCTCCTTCATATTTGAATGAGACCCTTGCTGGGTACAATACTCTGGGCTGTAGGTTATTTTCTTTCATCACTTTAAGTATGTCTTGCCATTCCCTCCTGGCTTGAAGAGTTTCTATTGAAAGATCAGCTGTTATCCTTATGGGAATTCCCTTGTGTGTTATTTGTTGTTTTTCCCTTGCTGCTTTTAATATTTGTTCTTTGTGTTTGATCTTTGTTAATTTGATTAATATGTGTCTTGGGGTGTTTTGCCTTGGGTTTATCCTGTTTGGGACTCTGGGTTTCTTGGACTTGGGTGATTATTTCCTTCCCCATTTTAGGGAAGTTTTCAACTATTATCTCCTCAAGTATTTTTTCATGGTCTTTCTTTTTGTCTTCTTCTTCTGGGACCCCTATGATTCGAATATTGTAGCGTTTAATATTGTCCTGGAGGTCTCTGAGATTGTCCTCATTTCTTTTAATTCGTTTTTCTTTTATCCTCTCTGATTCATTTATTTCTACCATTCTGTCTTCTAATTCACTAATCCTATCTTCTCCTTCTTATAACTACTTAGAACAACAAATAGTTATTCTACTATTTGTTGCCTCCAGAGTGTTTTTAATTTCATTTATTGCATTATTCATTATATTTTGACTCTCTTTTATTTCTTCTAGGTCCTTGTTAAACCTTTCTTGCATCTTCTCAATCTTTGTCTCCAAGCTATTTATCTGTGATTCCATTTTGGTTTCAAGATTTTGGATCCATTTCACTATCATTATTCGGAATTCTTTATCAGGTAGATTCCCTATCTCTTCCTCTTTTGTTTGGTTTGGTGGGCATTTATCCTGTTCCTTTATCTGCTGGGTATTCCTCTGTCTCTTCATCTTGTTTAATTGCTGAGTTTGGAGTGTCCTTTCTGTATTCTGGCAGTTTGTGGAGTTCTCTTTATTGTGGTGTTTCCTCGCTCTGTGTGGCCTTGTACAGGAGGCTTGTCAAGGTTTCTTGGTTAGGGAAGCTTGTGTCGGTGTTCTGGTGGGTGGAGCTGTATTTCTTCTCTCTCCTTTTGAAGACTTGGGTTGCTTTTCTGGGTGCCTGATGTCCTCTGCTGGCATTCAGAAGTTGTTTTGTGGAATTTACTCAGCGTTTAAATGTTCTTTTGATGAATTTGTGGGGGAGAAATTGTTCTCCCCCTCCTACTCCTCCACCATCTTAGCTCCTCCCATTCAGAATCTGTGTTTTTAACAAGCACCCCACGTGACTGGTGTGACTGCAAGGGACTCCCAAGGTGGAGTGAGGTTGGGGCAGGGACGTGGGAGGGAGCAGGTTGACTGTGGCATATCCACCCTGGGAGTGGGCTCTCTGCAACCTAACCCCCGAGCCCCTGAACCTCTGTTCCCCTAGAATGAAACTGCTAGATTGTGGATGCTGGGCTCAGTCTGTCCCTCGGGCGGTGTAGATGAGCCCTTTCCTGTGTAAACAGAGGCTCACCTCTGGCTGTTGCCTCTCCCGCCTAAGCTCCCACCCTCTTTAGAAAGAGGAGACCATGGTCCCCAGTGCTTCCCCATCTCTCAGCCACTCTCTGGGGTTGGCAGTTTTTTCTGGGTGGTCAAGAACTTAATATTCATCCCCTGTAAAGGTCATCAAGCAGAGACCCTGGGTTTGGGCCTCAGCTTTAACATGCACCCTTTTGGGGACAAGAGGTAGGGAGCCATTCTATCCCTCAGCAGCCCAGAGCAAACATCAGAGTGTGGTGGATTTCTGACACGTGAAGTTTTGTGGTTTCTTTCAGATCCTTTTTGAAGAAGCCTTCGATGTGGCAAGTTTCCTGGACAAAAGTGAAGCTCCAGGCACATCTAGCCCCAGGTGAGGAGGGGTATGAGACTGTGTGTGGGTGTGTGGGTGTCCCTGTTGGGGTGTTTAGGACCCTCTCCCTTGCAGCCTCTCAGAAGGGAGCATAATTCAGTGGAAGTTCTTGGAAATCCACTTTTTCTTGTGGTTCAGAAAAGGCTGGTCCTAGGATTGTGCCATTGCCCTGGGGAGGATCTTCTCTGGGGCTTCTTCAGCAGAGGCAGTTCTCCCGATGTGACCCAGGGCTGAGATACATCAGCGAGTTGTCAACTCTAGGTGGTTTGCACTGTCTCCTGGGGTGAGGTGGCCATGGGTGGGTTACAGCAGTCAGTCTGGTTTGAGAGGTGGACAGAGAGAGTCTGGGCCAACATGGAAACAGGCCCCATGCCTGAGCCTTGGGGTGAGTGACAGCGTCTCTGACCTGTACAAGGGGAGATGCTGTTTTCACAGTGCTGATGGGAAGGATGTAGAAGGAGGGATGACCCCCTGAAGTCAGAAGAGCATCTGGGGAGATTTTAAAACAAGAAGCAGCTTGGTTTTTTTGAACACACACACACACATAAAAAACAGTTGTGTTTTCTCAGAAAGAGAGAGTTTAGGACTAAAATGTCCTTGCTACTTTGAAAAGCTGTGGTCTTACAGCCTAAAGGCACAGCACCCTCAGATACCTGGTTAAAAAGAGGCGACCAGTGGTTAAGACTCCACATTCTCAAAGCAGGGGGCCAGGATCGATCCCTGGTCAGGGAACTACATCCTTCGTGCTGCTAGTAAGACCCACACAGCCAAATAAATAACACTTTTTTTTTTTTCGTTAAGAAGCAAAAACATGTAGCTTTCTGCCTTGGGAGTGAGGTGACATTCATGTTCTCATGATCCCAAAGAACATCTCCATTCTTTCTGAGGACCGTGGCTCCAGCCCAGAGCCCTGGGGGCCTGCAGGCAGATGCTGCTGCTGCTGCTAAGTCGCTTCAGTCGTGTCCGACTCTGTGCGACCCCATGGACTGCAGCCCACCAGGCTCCTCCGTCCCTGGGATATTCCAGGCAAGAGTATTGGAGTGGGGTGCCATTGCCTTCTCCGAGAGGTCAGCAACTCAACTGCCACCCCCCTCCCCCACCCCAGCCCAGCCAGACTTGCCCAAAATCTCAAAGCGATTTTCCATGGTGACTCTTCCAGGCTATATCAAGTTTGATTTTTCGGAAACCGGCTGGAGACAGAGATTGCTATCTCTTTGTTGGGCTTGGCTATGAAAACAATTTCTTTGAAAAGTGGCCAAAGTGTACTTGACAAATAATTTTGTTAACTCCTTACCCTGCTGGTGGAACAGAAAACAACCAATCAGGGGAAAAAAAATTTTTTTTTTTTTTTTAATCTTTCCCTAGAAAGGCAGAGAGAAGGCAATGGCACCCCACTCCAGTACTCTTGCCTGGAAAATCCCATGGACGGAGGAGCCTGGTAGGCTGCAGTCCATGGGATCTTGAAGAGTCGGACACGACTGAGGGACTTCACTTTCAGTTTTCACTTTCCTGCATTGGAGAAGGAAATGGCATCCCACTATAGTGTTCTTGCCTGGAGAATCACAGGGACGGGGGAGCCTGGTGGGCTGCCGTCTATGGGGTCCCACAGAGTTGGACACGACTGAAGCGACTTAGCAGCAGTAGCAGCAGAAAAGGCAGAGGATTGATGCCAGGGTTCCCAAGCTGACTGTGAGGCCTCATTCCAGCAGGAAGTGAGGTCAAAGCACCACAAGCTGTCCAGGCCTGATTACAGTCCTATTGGTAGGCTTCTCCCCTTGTTCCAGGAAACAGCAGGAAAAGAATCTTCAGGGCAGCCGTCTGTGCCAGGCAGGGCTGGCGTTTCACTTTAGACCTCCTGAGCCAGAGGCATGTCAAGGGACTGACCTCGATCGTGCCCTGTGCTTCCTGAGCCTGGGAGGTCACGGGTGGGAGCAGAGCCTGACTTTAGGCGGAGAGGAAATCTTGCTCCTTGTTCCCCAGGCCACAGCTCAGAACACTAACCTAGGACCCATGGGCCAGCCTCCCTGTAGTCTTGCTTCCCCAGCACCTTCCAGACATGATTCTGGAACTGGGGCCGTGCAAATCTTCCACAGAAGGCGCTGGGCCACCTTCTGGAGGGTCCAGCTGCGTGCTTCAAAGTGTTTGGTTCTCATTGTAATCCAGATATTTTTAGAGGGTGCAAGCAGAGGTGGAGATTGAGGGCAGGATGAGAAGTGGGCAACATAGGATGAGATGGTTGGATGGCATCACCGAATGAATGGACATGCATTTGAGCAAATTTTGTGAGATTGTGAACGACTGCGAAGCCTGGCGTGCTGTAGTCCATGGGGTCCCAAAGAGTCAGATACGACTTAGTGACTGAACAGCAACAACAAAGCAGAGGTAAAAAGTTAGGATTCTAACTGCTGTTTCTCCCTCCTTTCTGCCGTTAGTACCTTGCTGGCTGTCTGCAACTAAAAAAATCCGGAGGACAAGTTTCAGCTGTACGTGCAGAACGTCGATTTTTTCAAAGGCTTTTGCTGTGTTAACACTCAGTTCAAACAGGTAGGATGGAGCAGGGTGCAGTCAGGCCTTGGCTCGCCTCCCCTCAGATGGTGGGCTCTGGAGGGGAGCACTGGTTGCAGCTCCCCCAGTTCACACCACAGGGGGACGCTCTCCCATGGATAGTTGACTTTAGTCTAATGCACCTTGTGGAAGGCAGATGTCCAGGGAAGAGGCAGAGGGATGCTCTTCAGGGCACATCTGAGTCTGGGAGCCTTGAGGCAGGGACCAGACCTCAGAGGCCTGGCCCTTGGCAGGCATTCCTACCTGGGTGATTCCTCGATGCCTTTTGAGAGGCTGAACTAGTTCATCATTTTCTGAGACACTGGGGTAATATTTGCTGTCAGCTTTTGAAGGATATTAATTTCTGCTTCCAAAAAGCTGACTGTGCAGCCCACCGTGACATGCATTGTGGGGGTCTTGGTTAGAAGGTCCATTCCTGGAAGTTTCCATGGAGGGAGGGGGTTATTCATGAGCTGCCAAGGAGACAGCCCCTTTCAGATTCAGAGCCATGGATTTTCCCACTGATTTAGCAAAAATATAGCTGTTTATTTTAAAAGGTACGTGATAGTGATGAAAATGTCCAAAAATAATCAGGGCAGCTTTTCAATGTGGCCCTTTTCCTGCTTACCCTTCCCTTTCCTCTGCTGAGACCACTTGGAGCCAAGGCCGTTTCCTGCAGTTTGCTCTCTGCACCCCCCACCAACCCTTGGCCACCAGCCCTGACCACTGAGTCCCTTGCTCTGGGCACAGTGAAGTCAGGTCACTTTACCAAGGCTTTGAGAGCAGATGGATGGGACAGTCTTTGTTTTCCCCACTTCGTTACTTACACAGAGCAGGAAAGAAAGAACTGGCAGGACTGGAGCTCATGTAAAGCAGAGGCGCTCAGACTTGACTCACCTTGGGAGCTCATTGGAATGCAGATTCCTGACGTCCCCGCACTCAAGATTTCCATTCAGTATTGTGAGATGTGGCCCCGGGAATCTGTGTCTTGAACAAGCTGCCCAAGAGTGTCCTCATTCGGGAGGCCTCAGGCCTTGGTATAGGGTGTGTAAAGAGGGCAACTGCATTCTCTTCCCCGTTCATCCCAGTGCCTGTATTGGTTTCTTAGGACTCATGTAACAAATTACCACAAACTCAGGGGCTTAAAACAACAAAAATTTATTCTCCCAGAAGGCCCGGTTTCGGTGTTGACCCACCATGCTCCCCCTGAAAGCTCTAGGGGAGAATTTCTCCTGCCTTTTCCCAGCCCCCGGTGGCTCCCAGCAGTGCTGGAGATCCTGCACTTGTAGCTGCATCGATGCTTCCGTCTTCTGTGATCTCTGTGTCCCTCTATCCTGTAAGGACACCTATCATTTGGATCGAGGGCACACCCCAAATCCAGGATGACTTCAGCTTACAGCCTTAGATAATCACATCTGCACAGACTCTAGTTTCAAATAGGCTCCAGGTGGGCATGAACTGGGGGAAATGCTACTCAACACACTTCAGCACCCAGTCCCAGCAGACACCTCCAGCAGCCTAGCGATTTCACAGACCTGCAGCTGAAGAGTCCCTCATCATCATGTGCAGGGGCTTAGAGATGGTTGGATGGCATCACTGACTCAATGGACATGAGTTTGGGTGAACTCCGGGCGCCAGTGATGGACAGGGAGGCCTGGCTTTCTGCGGTTCATGGGGTCGAAAAGAGTAGGACACGACTGAGCGACTGAACTGAACTGACTGAAGGAAGCAGAACATTTGGAATGACATTCAGGCACTCTGTAACAGACTCCAGTGTGTGGCTCCCTCCCCTGATGTTTGGCCTCAGGGCATCCTCCACATTCCAGCTCCCCCTTTTCTCAACCTTTGCCATCATTCTCACCCTAAACAAGGGGTCTGGTGATTTTCCTTTGACCAGTTCTTCCCTCTCTTGGATACTCTGGCTCTGATGTGCCCACCTCTATCAGGAAGGCATGGCGGATGAGGACCATTCTCTGGAGCTTCATTCTCAGAATCACCCCCAATCTGGCCCCACATCCATGAGATGGTTGGCTGGATTAGGGGTGCTTCCCAAGGCCCAAGGGAATCAACCCCTAACGAGCAGCGCTAATGAACTACAGGGATGATTTTCTGCTGGGGTTGGGATATGCAGGAAGAACACAAACCCAAGAATGTACTTTTAGGGAAAGAGGTAAAGGGGAATCAGGTAGCTGGTGTCATTGTTAAGGGAATGAGAAACACTTGCTAAATTAACATAATGCTGTTTCTTTTCAAAATGATCCCCAAATAGCTAACCGATGTTCCTTGTTCCTATTGCATTCCCTCCCCCAAAGGCAATGATCATGACCAGTTTCTTATTCAGTCATCCAGAAGTATTCTCCAGCTACTTATATAATCTATCAAATACAAATGGTATTCCCAGTTGGCGCTAGGGGTAAAGACTCTGCCTGCAATGCAGGAGACCCAGGTTTGACCCCCTGGGTTGGGAAGATCTCCTGGAGAAGGAAGTAGCAACCCACTCCAATATTCTTGCCTGGAAAATCCCAGGGACAGAGAAGTCTAGCAGGCTACAGTCCATGGGATCGCAAGGAGTCAGACACAACTGAGCACACACACATCAGACACAAATGGTAGCCCACCATACACACTGCTCTGGACCGCGCTCTTTGGAAATCATGTGTCCCACAGAGAAGGAGCCCATTCCTTTTATTGGAAGCATCTGCAGAGTATTCCATGGGTGGGTGCATCGTGGTATAATTCATCATCCTCTGTTGAGGGCATTTGGATAAAGCTTTAAGATTGCCCCGGTCTCGCTCATGGGTTCTTAGAAATCCCCAGGAGAGGAGAGAAGCCAGTTCTACTGTATCCAGGAGAAGCCCTTCTGGAGACGGTAGAGTACGGAGGCGAGTGAAATGGAAATGGACTCCCTGCCCCTCATTGCTCGTAAATTCCTGGCTGGAGCTGGAGGAGAAGATATCGCTAAAGAGATGTGGGGGAGAAGCAGAGGGAGGAGGCATGCCTGAGATGGTGGGGCCATCTCCCCCGCCTGATGCCTGGAGCCCTCAGATAAAACTTGAATCCTCTTCTACCAGTGTTTTGCAGGAACCGGACCTTCCTGTCGACAATGAGATGATAATGTTGAGGTGCACAGAGACGTTTGATGATGAAGATCTGTGATGCGGTAGGGCTGGAAGCAGCAGGGGATGGAGGAGCTGGTGGTCTCTGGCTTTGAGTTCTGGCAGCCCAAGTTGCCCGTGCCTTGGCATTTTGGAGTGGGATGCCCCGAAAGCATTTTGATGGTTGTAGTTTCTGGTTGTTATAAAGTATTTAAGAATAGCGTGGTTGTGTGTCGGTATTTCGGGGTTGTTTTGAATGAGGTGCTGGCCTGCTGTAGGGCACACACATGCTCCCGCTGTGCTCCTCTTCACAGGGTACCAGATGCACCCAAGGACCAGGCCGTGAGTCTTTCAAGAACAGGACAGCCAGGATCTGTCCCATGACACTGGGTACTTGCAGCACACCTGCTTCAGGGCATTGTGTTGATGGGTTCTAGAGAGCTCTGGCATCCACCCCACATCCTACAAGCTCTAAAAGCCCAGGAGCAATGCTGACCTCAATGTTGTGCTCCAGGACACCAAGGCAGAATCACCTATATCTGCTTCTTCTGACAATAAATACTCCTGAATGGAGTCCATGTCAGGTCCCACAGTGCTCGCAATGCTTTTTGCTGAGGCTGCTGGGCAGAATGCATCAGTGCCCTTGGGCCTGTGTACCGGGGGTGACGGTTATTATTACATGTCAGCTTGGCAAGGCCATTGGACCCAGGTACTTGGTCAAACATTTTTGTAGATATTTCTATGAAGGTTTTAGAGGTGTGTGTGTGTGTGTGTGTGTGTGTGTGTGTTTTTAGAAGAGATTACCCTTTAAATCAGCAGACTTTGAGTAAAGCAGATTACCCTCCATAGTGTGGGTGGGCCTCATCCAATAAGTTGAAGGACCGAACAGACCACGCTTGCGACCCCATGGCCCTGAATTCTCCAGGCCAGAATACTGGAGCCTTTCACCTTGGATCATCCCAATCCAGGGATCGAACCCAGGTTTCCCATATTGCAGGCAGATTCTTTACCAGCTGAGCCACAGAGGAAGTCAAAGATACTGGAGTGGGTAGTCTATCCCTTCTCCAGCAGAGCTTCCCAACCCAGGAATCGAACCAGGGTCTCCTGCATTGCAGGCAGATTCTTTACCAACTGAGCTCTCAGAGAAGCCCTAACCTCCTTCAGGAAGAGGGAATTCTTCCAGTGACTGCCTTCAGATTCCAGCTGCAATTCACCCCAGCCTGCATGGCCTGCCCTGCAGACTTCAGACTTGCCAGCCTCCACAATCACCTGAACCCAATCCTGAAGTCAATCTCTCCATCTGCCTTCCCCATATGTGTGTGTGTACACATATATATATATATATATATATCTGTAGACATATATGTATAGGCACAGATATGTATGTATGTACACACCCCCCGTATTGGCTCTGTCTCTCTAGAGAATCCTGACTAATCCACTGAGGATACAGAGAGAGCAGGTTCACCTGGCTCTTACAGTTTATAAATCATGACAACAGTGGCTCCACTCCACTGAAGGCCTTTCCAAGGCTTTGGCTGTTTCATGTCCCTGTGAGAACCTGAAGTGCAGGTTAAGTCTTAGGGTCCAAACCTGGTGCCATCTGACCCGCACCCCCAGTGCTCACTGCCTCACCATACCATCCTGTGATGCAGTCTGACTCCAAGGACTAGCACTGGGCATATGCAGGGACTGTAGCTTTGCACACCCTTCAGTGTCTACAGGGGCTTCCCAGGTGGCACTAGTGGTAAAGAACCTGCCTGCCAAAGCAGGGGAGGTAAGAGAGGTGGGTTCCATCCCAGGGGGCAAAGATCCCCTGGGGGAGGAAATGGCAACCCACCCCAGTATTCTTGCCTGGAGAGTCCCATGGACAGAGGAGCCTGGCGGTCTACAGTCCATAGGGTTGCACAGAGTCGGACACGACTGAAATGACTTAGCACAAGCTCAGCGTTTACCAATGGCAGGGGCCTGGAGGGGAGGGGTCTGATTGGGAGGAATCTGGATGGGAGGAACCTGGATGGGAGGGGTCAGCAGGCCTCCTACTTCTTTGCCGAGGAAGAGAAATGTTACTGTCACCTTTCAGCTAATAGCCCCATCTCTGTTCCCTACCCCACCCAAAGCCTCTGCCTCCCAACGCATCAAAATACTGCCTAGAGGCTCTCTGTTTGGACACCGGGCCGCCCTGGTTTGCCCTGGTTTACCCTGGAGACGGGAGGGCTGAGCATGGTGTAAGGATGTAGCTTGAGGCTAGACCTCACTGACTCGCTGACAGGGGTCACAGCACGCTTGCCCTGGCCTTAATCTAAAACATATCTAACTCTGCCACTACGTGTAGGGTGCAGAGACGCTCAGGTCGACAGGGTACCTCCCATAGTGGGTGGGGCGAGGAGCACACTGGGTGGGGGCTGTGCAGAAGGAGCCTTCTCACATCTGGGTGTCTGTGGCGTTCCGGGGCCCCTCTCCTGAGTCCCAGGGGCTGAGCGAGAGCTGGCGCACTCCCGCTTCACCTTCCCTGGGCCAGAAGGGGAGATACTGGGTGCAGGAGGACGTGCAGAACCTGGTGCCGATCCCCTAGGGAAGGCCGTAGACCTCCAAGGCCTTCGTAGTCTCCTAAGACTCCTCCTGGACTTGATTCCATGCCAGAAGGCCTCTCTCCTCCAGACTTCCTAATAGGAGACAGAGAGTGAGGTCGGGACTGGGCCCCAAGGGAGCCGGCAGACCTGGGCAGGAGGAGGCTCTGGAGAGGCCAGTTTGAAATGCCCTGGTCCTGCCGGCAGCTCCTCCTTCTCCTCCTCCCAGCCCACCCCAAGAATCAGCTCAGCTCAACTCCACCCAACTCAACTCAATGGATGAGAGAGTTGGACCATAAAGAAGGCTTGAGTGCCAAAGAACTGCCGCTTTAGAGCTTTAGTGCTGGAGAAGACTCTTGGGTGTCCCTTGGACAGCAAGGAGATCCAATCAGTCCATCCTAAAGGAAAACAACCCCGAATATTCATTAGAATGACTGATGCTGAAGCTGAAGCCCCGATACTTTGACCACCTGATGAGAAGAGCTGACTCACTGGAAAAGACCCTGATGCTGGGAAAGATTGAAGGCAGGAGGAGAAGGGGACATAGAGGATGAGATGGTTGGATGGCATCACCTACTCGATGGACATGAGTTTGAGTAAGCTCCGGGAGTTGGTGATGGACAGGGAGGCCTGGCTTGCTGCAGTCCATGGGGTCACAAAGAGTCATAGGTGACTGAGTGACTAAACAACAACAACAACTCAGCTCATCACCAGGAATTTCTGAGCTCTAGGGTACGACCTTCTGTGAACCACTGTTCTTTCCTCCTCTTCCGGGGTGGACCTTTCTATGTTTCAGTGTTTCTGGAATGCAGGTGTCTTTTATATTTGGTGGAGAGAAGAAATGTGGAAAACAGAATATCAGAATAAGCAGGAGTTATTACAGAGGTCCTTTCAAGAAACTGTCAGAGGACCAAGAAGGGAGCACAGAAAGCCACCAGTGAGGACAACTCTGCACCCTTCCCCGGACACATCCTCAGCACTGATGGGTTTGCTGTGCTCATCGCCACACTCGGTGCCCTGTAGTGTAAGGGCCTATGGTTGTGTCTCCCTTTCTTATGAGCCTGTGAGGCTCCAGAAGGCCAGGCATGTCCTGCTGCTCTCTGTACACTCAGTACAGAGCACCTGGAGCACAGCACACCAGCTATGGCTTTGGTTGGGATATGAATCTATACTGTGTTCTCTCCCTCCCCAGCTAGACTGCAGGCTCTAAGAGAGCTGGGGCTGTGCCTTTTGCGCTTTGCTTCTGGTATATTTCCCACCTTAGGGTCCTTTTATGGGCTGAACTGTGCTCACCCACCCACCCCCAAAATCATATGTTGAAGCTCTAACCACCCTCCTCACATTCCTCAGAATGTGACTTTATTTGTAGACAGGGACTTTAAATCACCCCACCCAGACCCTGGACCCGCTCATGGTATGCTGTGGCCAGCCTCCCATGGGAACTGGGGTTAGGGAAGTAACGCGGCTGGCCCTAATGCTGACCAGAGATGACCAGGGCAGAGATGAGCCCTACCAGGGATGGTGTTGTCCAACAGGAATCCCAGAAATCCACCAACAAACATGCCCGTGGTCAGCAGCACCTGGATGACTTGATCCAGCTGAAGAATCCCTACAGTGGAGGCAAAAGTGACAGGGATTACAAAATGGGCAGAGGATCTTAACAGAGACTTTCCCAAAGAAGATGTCCAGATGACCAACAAGTACATGAAAGGTGTTCAGCATCACTGACAGCAGGGAAATGCAAATCAAAACCACAGTGAGACATTCATCTCACACCTGTGAGGATGGCTTTTCCCAAAAAGAACTGAGAAGTGTTGGCAAGGGTGTGGAAAAATAGAAACCGTTATGCATGGGGAAACAGTGGAAACAGTGTCAGACTTTATTTTTTGGGGCTCCAAAATCACTGCAGATGGTGATCGCAGCTATGAAATTAAAAGACGCTTACTCCTTGGAAGAAAAGTTCTGACCAAATAGTGTATTGAAAAGCAGAGATATTACTTTGCTAACAAAGTTCTGTCTAGTCAAGGCTATAGTTTTTCCAGTGGTCATGTATGGAGGTGACAGAGAAGGCAATGGCAACCCACTCCAGTACTCTTGCCTGGAAAATCCCATGGATGGAGGAGCCTGGAGGGCTGCAGTCCATGGGGTCCCTGAGAGTCAGACACGACTGAGCGACTTCACTTTCACTTTTCACTTTCATGCATTGGAGAAGGAAATGGCAACCCACTCCAGTGTTCTTGCCTGGAGAATCCCAGGGACAGAGGAGCCTGGTGGGCTGCCGTCTATGGGGTCGCACAGAGTTGGACACGACTGAAGTGACTTAGCAGTAGCATGCATCATTGATGGGACTGTAAATTAGTGCAGCCATATGGAAAACAGCATGGATGTTCCTTAAAAAATTAAAAACAGAACTACCATTCAGTTCAGTCACTCAGTCGTGTCCGACTCTTTGCAACCCCATGAATTGCAGCACACCAGGCCTCCCTGTCCATCACCAACTCCTGGAGTTCACTCAAACTCACATCCATCGAGTCGGTGATGCCATCCAGCCATCTCATCTTCTGTCGTCCACTTTTCCTCCTGCCCCCAATCCATCCCATTGTCAGAGTCTTTTCCAGTGAGTCAACTCTTTGCATGAGGTGGCCAAAGTACTGGAGCTTTGGAACCCCGCAAATAAAGTCTTTCACTGTGTCCATTGTTTCCCCAGCTATTTGCCATGAAGTGATGGGACCAGACGCCATGATCTTTATTTTTTGAATGTTGAATTTTAAGCCAGCTTTTTCACTCTCCTCTTTCTCCTTCATCAAGAGGCTCTTTAATTGCTCTTTCCTTTCTGCCATAAGGGTGGTGTCACCTGCATATCTGAAGTTATTGTTATTTCTCCCAGAAATCTTGATTCCAGCTTGTGCTTCATCCAGCCCGGCATTTCACATGTACTCTGCATGTAAGTTAAATAAGCAGGGTGACAGTATGCAGCCTTGACGTACTCCTTTCCCAATTTGCAACCAGTTCATTGTCCATGTCCAGTTCTGACTGTTGCTTCTTGACCTGCATACAGGTTTCTCAGGAGGCAGGTAAGGTGGTCTGGTATTCCCATCTCTAAGAATTTTCCACAGTTTGTTGTGATCTACACAGTCAAAGGCTTTACCTTGGAAGTAGTCAATGAAGCAGATGCTTTTCCGGAATCTTTAGCTTTTTCTATGATCCAGTGGACAGCCCAGGATGCCCCATTCTCTGGGAGGCTTCCTAGACATCAGGACCCAGGCATGGAAAACTACTGTCGCCTCATCCAGTCCTTCCAATTCACAGATGAGCCCAGTGTGTGGGAGGACCTATCCAGGATGCCTAGTTCCTGCTCTAAGGATTGCATCCTTTCTCACAGATTTTTTTTTTTTTCCAAATCTCTGCCCTTTGGTCTCTAGTTTATTGTTGACCCTCCAGGCTTCTCAAGTGGAGTTTAGTTAAAAGGCAGGCGCTTGGCTATTACTCTAGACCCACTGAATCCGAGTCTTCGAGGGGATGGCTCAGAATCTGTGGTTTTAACAAGCACCCCAAGTGACTGGTGTGACTGCAAGGGACTCCCAAGGTGGAGTGAGGTTGGGGCAGGGACGTGGGAGGGAGCGGGTTGACTGTGGCATATCCACCCTGGGAGTGGGCTCTCTGCAACCTAACCCCTGAGCCCCTGAACCTCTGTTCCCCTAGAATGAAACTGCTAGATTGTGGATGGGGGGCTCAGTCTGTCCCTCGGGCGGTGTAGATGAGCCCTTTCCTGTGTAAACAGAGGCTCACCTCTGGCTGTTGCCTCTCCCGCCTAAGCTCCCACCCTCTTTAGAAAGAGGAGACCATGGTCCCCAGTGCTTCCCCTCTGGGGACCTCTCAGCCACTCTCTGGGGTTGGCAGTTTTTTCTGGGTGGTCAAGAACTTAATATTCATCCCCTGTAAAGGTCACCAAGCAGAGACCCTGGGTTTGGGCCTCAGCTTTAACATGCACCCCTATGGGGACAAGTGGTAGGAAGCCTTTCTATCTCTCGGCAGTCCAGAGCAAACATCAGAGTGTGGCGGATTTCTGACACGTGAAGTTTTGTGGTTTCTTTCAGATCCTTTTTGAAGAAGCCTTCGATGTGGCAAGTTTCCTGGACAAAAGTGAAGCTCCAGGCACATCTAGCCCCAGGTGAGGAGGGGTATGAGACTGTGTGTGGGTGTGTGGGTGTCCCTGTTGGGGTGTTTAGGACCCTCTCCCTTGCAGCCTCTCAGAAGGGAGCATAATTCAGTGGAAGTTCTTGGAAATCCACTTTTTCTTGTGGTTCAGAAAAGGCTGGTCCTAGGATTGTGCCATTGCCCTGGGGAGGATCTTCTCTGGGGCTTCTTCAGCAGAGACAGTTCTCCCGATGTGACCCAGGGCTGAGATACATCAGTGAGTTGTCAATTGTAGGTGGTTTGCACTGTCTCCTGGGGTGAGGTGGCCGTGGGTGGGTTACAGCAGTCAGTCTGGTTTGAGAGGTGGACAGAGAGAGTCTGGGCCAACATGGAAACAGGCCCCATGCCTGAGCCTTGGGGTGAGTGACAGAGTCTCTGAGCTGCACAAGGGGAGAAGTTGTTTTCACAGTGCTGATGGGAAGGATGTAGAAGGAGGGATGACCCCCTGAAGTCAGAAGAGCATCTGGGGAGATTTTAAAACAAGAAGCAGCTTGGTTTTTTTAAACACACACACACACATAAAAAACAGTTGTGTTTTCTCAGAAAGAGAGAGTTTAGGACTAAAATGTCCTTGCTACTTTGAAAAGCTGTGGTCTTACAGCCTAAAGGCACAGCACCCTCAGATACTTGGTTAAAAAGAGGCGACCAGTGGTTAAGACTCCACATTCTCAAAGCAGGGGGCCGGGATCGATCCCTGGTCAGGGAACTACATCCTGCGTGCTGCTAGTAAGACCCACACAGCCAAATAAATAACACTTTTTTTTTTTTCGTTAAGAAGCAAGAACATGTAGCTTTCTGCCTTGGGAGTGAGGTGACATTCATGTTCTCATGATCCCAAAGAACATCTCCATTCTTTCTGAGGCCTGTGGCTCCAGCCCAGAGCCCTGGGGGCCTGAAGGCAGATCAGAGGTCAGCAACTCAACTGCCACCTCCCTCCCCCAACCCAGCCCAGCCAGACTTGCCAAAAATCTCAAAGCGATTTTCCGTGGTGACTCTTCCCAGCTGTATAAAGTTTGATTTTGCGGAAACTGGCTGGAGAAAGAGATTGCTATCTCTTTGTTGGGCTTCGCTATGTAAACAATTTCTGTGAAAAGTGGCCAAAATGTACTTGGCAAATAATTTTGTTAACTCCTCACCCTGCTGGTGGAACAGAAAACAACCTATCAGCGGGAAAAAAAAAATTTTTTTCTTTTTTTAATCTTTCCCTAGGAAAGGCAGAGGATTGCTACCAGGGTTCCCAAGGTGACTGTGAGGCCTCATTCCAGCAGGAAGTGAGGTCAAAGCACCACAAGCTGTCCAGGCCTGATTACAGTCCTATTGGTAGGCTTCTCCCCTTGTTCCAGGAAACAGCAGGAAAAGAATCTTCAGGGAAGCCATCTGTGCCAGGGCTGACATTTCACTTTAGACCTCCTGAGCCAGAGGCATGTCAAGGGACTGACCTCGATCGTGCCCTGTGCTTCCTGAGCCTGGGAGGTCACGGGTGGGAGCAGAGCCTGACTTTAGGCGGAGAGGAAATCTTGCTCCTTGTTCCCCAGGCCACAGCTCAGAACACTAACCTAGGACCCATGGGCCAGCCTCCCTGTAGTCTTGCTTCCCCAGCACCTTCCAGACATGATTCTGGAACTGGGGCCGTGCAAACCTTCCACAGAAGGCGCTGGGCCACCTTCTGGAGGGTCCAGCTGCGTGCTTCAAAGTGTTTGGTTCTCATTGTAATCCAGATATTTTCAGAGGGTGCAAGCAGAGGTGGAGATTGAGGGCAGGATGAGAAGCGGGCAACATAGGATGAGATGGTTGGATGGCATCACCGAATGAATGGACATGCATTTGAGCAAACTCCGTGAGATGGTGAATGACAGCGAAGCCTGGCGTGCTGTAGTCCATGGGGTTCCAAAGAGTCAGATATGACTTAGTGACTGAACAACAAAGCAGAGGTAAAAAGTTAGGATTCTAACGGCTGTTTCTTCCTCCTTTCTGCCGTTAGTTCCTCGCTGGCTGTTTGCAACTCAAAAAATCTCGAGGACAAGTTTCAGCTGTGTGTGCAGAACGTCGATTTTTTCAAAGGCTTTTGCTGTGTTAACACTCAGTTCAAACAGGTAGGATGGAGCAGGGTGCAGTCAGGCCTTGGCTCGCCTCCCTTCAGATGGTGGGCTCTGGAGGGGAGCACTGGCTGCAACTCCCCCAGTTCACACCACGGGGGAACGTTCTTCCATGGATATTTGACTTTAGTCTAATGCACCATGTGGAAGGCAGATGTCCAGGGAAGAGGCAGAGGGATGCTCTTCAGGGCACATCTGAGCCTGGGAGCCTTGAGGCAGGGACCAGACCTCAGAGGCCTGGCCCTTGGCAGGCATTCCTACCTGGGTGATTCCTCGATGCCTTTTGAGAGGCTGAACTAGTTCATCATTTTCTGAGACACTGGGGTAATATTTGCTGTCAGCTTTTGAAGGATATTAATTTCTGCTTCCAAAAAGCTGACTGTGCAGCCCACCGTGACATGCATTGTGGGGGTCTTGGTTAGAAGGTCCATTCCTGGAAGTTTCCATGGAGGGAGGGGGTTATTCATGAGCTGCCAAGGAGACAGCCCCTTTCAGATTCAGAGCCATGGATTTTCCCACTGATTTAGCAAAAATATAGCTGTTTATTTTAAAAGGTACGTGATAGTGATGAAAATGTCCAAAAATAATCAGGGCAGCTTTTCAATGTGGCCCTTTTCCTGCTTACCCTTCCCTTTCCTCTGCTGAGACCACTTGGAGCCAAGGCCGTTTCCTGCAGTTTGCTCTCTGCACCCCCCACCAACCCTTGGCCGCCAAACCCTGACCACTGAGTCCCTTGCTCTGGACACAGTGAAGTCAGGTCACTTTACCAAGGCTTTGAGAGCAGATGGATGGGACAGTCTTTGTTTTCCCCACTTCGTTACTTACACAGAGCAGGAAAGAAAGAACTGGCAGGACTGGAGCTCATGTAAAGCAGAGGCGCTCAGACTTGACTCACCTTGGGAGCTCATTGGAATGCAGATTCCTGACGTCCCCACACTCAAGATTTCAATTCAGTATTGTGAGATGTGGCCCCGGGAATCTGTGTCTTGAACAAGCTGCCCAAGAGTGTCCTCATGCGGGAGGCCTCAGGCCTTGGTACAGGGTGTGTAAAGAGGGCAACTGCATTCTCTTTCCCGTTCATCCCAGTGCCTGTATTGGTTTCTTAGGACTCATGTAACAAATTACCACAAACTCAGGGGCTTAAAACAACAAAAATTTATTCTCCCAGAAGGCCCAGTTTCCGTGTTGACCCGCCATGCTCCCCCTGAAAGCTCTAGGGGAGAATTTGTCATGCCTTTTCCTAGCTCCCGGTGCTCCCAGCAGTGCCGGAGATCCCTGCACTTGTAGCTGCATCGCTGCCTCCATCTTCTGTGATCTCTGTGTCCCTCTATCCTGTAAGGACACCTATCATTTGGATCGAGGGCACACCCCAAATCCAGGATGACTTCAGCTTACAGCCTTAGATAATCACATCTGCACAGACTCTAGTTTCAAATAGGCTCCAGGTGGGCATGAACTGGGGGAAATGCTACTCAACACACTTCAGCACCCAGTCCCAGCAGACACCTCCAGCAGCCTAGCGATTTCACAGACCTGCAGCTGAAGAATCCCTCATCATCATGTGCAGGGGCTTAGAGATGGTTGGATGGCATCACTGACTCAATGGACATGAGTTTGGGTGAACTCCGGGAGCCGGTGATGGACAGGGAGGCCTGGCTTGCTGCGGTTCATGGGGTCGCAAAGAGTAGGACACGACTGAACGACTGAACTGAACTGACTGAAGGAAGCAGAACATTTGGAATGACATTCAGGCACTCTGTGACAGACTCCAGTTGTGTGGCTCCCTCCCCTGATGTTTGGCCTCAGGGCATCCTCCACATTCCAGCTCCCCCTTTTCTCAACCTTTGCCACCATTCTCACCCTAAACAAGGGGTCCAGTGATTTTCCTTTGACCAGTTCTTCCCTCTCTTGGATACTCTGGCTCTGATGTGCCCACCCCTATCAGGAGGGCAGGACAGATGAGGACCATTCTCTGGAGTTTCATTCTCAGAATCACCCCCGATCTGGCCCCACATCCATGAGATGGTTGGCTGGATTAGGGGTGCTTCCCAAGGCCCAAGGGAATCAACCCCTAACTAGCAGCGCTAACAAACTACAGGGGTGAGTTTCTGCTGGGGTGGGGATATGCAGGAATAACACAAACCCAGGAATGTACTTTTACGGGAAGGGGTAATGGGGCATCAGGTAGCTGGTGTCATTGTTAAGGGAATGAGAAACACTTGCTAAATTAACATAATGCTGTTTCTTTTCAAAATGGTCCCCAAATAGCTAACCCATGAATGTGGTTTAAAGTTTAAATGTTACCAAAAGATGTACAAAGAAAACGTAGTCTCTGGCCTACAGGTGTTCCTTGTTCCTATTGCATTCCCTCCCCCAAAGGCAATGGTCATGACCAGTTTCTTATTCAGTCATCCAGAAATATTCTCCAGCTACTTATATAATCTATCAAATACAAATGGTATTCCCAGGTGGCGCTAGGGGTAAAGACTCTGCCTGCAATGCAGGAGACCCAGGTTTGACCCCTGGGTTGGGAAGATCTCCTGGAGAAGGAAGTAGCAACCCACTCCAATATTCTTGCCTGGAAAATCCCAGGGACAGAGAAGTCTAGCAGGCTACAGTCCATGGGATCGCAAGGAGTCAGACACAACTGAGCACACACACATCAGACACAAATGGTAGCCCACCATACACACTGCTCTGGACCGCGCTCTTTGGAAATCATGTGTCCCACAGAGAAGGAGCCCATTCTTTTTATTGGAAGCAGCTGCAGAGTATTCCATGGGTGGGTGCATCGTGGTATAATTCATCATCCTCTGTTGAGGGCATTTGGATAAAGCTTTAAGATTGCCCCGGTCTCGCTCATGGGTTCTTAGAAATCCCCAGGAGAGGAGAGAAGCCAGTTCTACTGTATCCAGGAGAAGCTCCTCTGGGGACGGTAGAGTACAGACTCGAGTGAAATGGAAATGGACTCCCTGCCCCTCATTGCTCGTAACTTCCTGGCTGGAAGCTGGAGGAGAAGATACCGCTGAAGAGATGTGGGGGAGAAGCAGAGGGAGGAGGCATGCCTGAGATGGTGGGGCCATCTCCCCCGCCTGAGGCCTGGAGCCCTCAGATAAAACTTGAATCCTCTTCTACCAGTGTTTTGCAAGAACCGGACCTTTCTGTTGACGATGAGATGAGATGTTTGATGATGAAGATCTGTGATGCGGGAGGGCTGGAAGCAGGAGGGGATGGAGGAGGCTGATGGTCTCCGGCTTTGAGTTCTGGCAGCCCAAGTTGCCCCTGCCTTGGTGTTTTGTAGTGGGCTGCCCCAAAAGCATTTTGATGGTTGTAGTTTCTGGTTGTTATAAAGTATTTAAGAATAGTGTGGTTGTGTGTCGGTCTTTTGGGGTTGTTTTGAATGAGGTGCTGGCCTTCTGCAGGGCACACACCTGCTCCCGCTGTGCTCCTCTTCAGGGGGTACCAGATGCACCCGAGGACCAGGCCATGAGTCTTTCAAGAACAGGACGGCCAGGATCTGTCCCATGACACTGGGTACTTGCAGCACACCTGCTTCAGGGCATTGTGTTGATGGGTTCTAGGGAGCTCTGGCATCCACCCCACATCCTACAAGCTCTAAAAGCCCAGGAGCAATGCTGACCTCAAACCTATATCTGCTTCTTCTGACAATAAAGACTCCTGAATGGAGTCCATGTCAGGTCCCACAGCACTCGCAATGCTTTTTGCTGAGGCTGCTGGGCAGAATGCATCAGTGCCCTTGGGCCTGTGTACTGGGGGTGTCGGTTATTATTACATGTCAGCTTGGCAAGGCCATGGTACCAGGTACTTGGTCAAACATTTTTGTAGATATTTCTATGAAGGTTTTAGGTTGTGTTTTTTTGTTTTTTTTGTTTAGAAGAGATTACCCTTTAAATCAGCAGACTTTGAGTAAAGCAGATTACCCTCCATAGTGTGGGTGGGCCTCATCGAATAAGTTGAAGGACTGAACAGACCACGCTTGCAACCCCATGGCCCTGAATTCTCCAGGCCAGAATACTGGAGCCTTTCACCTTGGATCATCCCAATCCAGGGATCGAACCCAGATCTCCCAGATCTATATTGCAGGTAGATTCTTTACCAGCTGAGCCACAAAGGAAGTACAAGATACTGGAGTGGGTAGTCTATCCCTTCTCCAGCAGAGCTTCCCAACCCAGGAATCGAACCAGGGTCTCCTGCATTGCAGGCAGATTCTTTACCAACTGAGCTCTCAGAGAAGCCCTAACCTCCCTCAGGAAGAGGGAATTCTTCCAGTGACTGCCTTCAGATTCCAGCTGCAATTCACCCCAGCCTGCATGGCCTGCCCTGCAGACTTCAGACTTGCCAGCCTCCACAATCACCTGAACCCAATCCTGAAGTCAATCTCTCCATCTGCCTTCCCCATATGTGTGTGTGTGTGTGTGTGTGTGTATATATATATATATCTGTAGACATATATGTATAGGCACAGATATGTATGTATGTACACACCCCCCGTATTGGCTCTGTCTCTCTAGAGAATCCTGACTAATCCATTGAGGATGCAGAGAGAGCAGATTCACCTGGCTCTTACAGTTATAAATCATGACAACAGTGGCTCCACTCCACTGAAGGCCTTTCCAAGGCCTTGGCTGTTTCATGTCCCTGTGAGAACCTGAAGTGCAGGTTAAGTCTTAGGGTCCAAACCTGGTGCCATCTGACCCGCACCCCCAGTGCTCACTGCCTCACCATACCATCCTGTGATGCACAATCTGACTCCAAGGACTAGCACTGGGCATATGCAGGGACTGTAGCTTTGCAGACCCATCAGTGTCTACAGGGGCTTCCAGGTGGCACTAGTGGTAAAGAACCTGCCTGCCAAAGCAGGGGAGGTAAGAGAGGTGGGTTCCATCCCAGGGGGCAAAGATCCCCTGGGGGAGGAAATGGCAACCCACCCCAGTATTCTTGCCTGGAGAGTCCCATGGACAGAGGAGCCAGGCCGTCTACAGTCCATAGGGTTGCATAGAGTCGGACACGACTGAAATGACTTAGCACAAGCTCAGCGTTTACCAATGGCAGGGGCCTGGAGGGGAGGGGTCTGATTGGGAGGAATCCGGATGGGAGGAACCTGGATGGGAGGGGTCAGCAGGCCTCCTACTTCTTTGACGAAGAGAAATGTTACTGTCACCTTTCAGCTAACAGCCCCATCTCTGTTCCCTACCCCACCCAAAGCCTCTGCCTCCCAACCATCAAAATACTGCCTAGAGGCTTTCTGCATGGATACCGGGCTGCCCTGGTTTACCCTGGAGACAGGAGGGCTGAGCACGGTGTAAGGATGTAGCTTGAGGCTAGACCTCGCTGACTCGCTGACAGGGGTCACAGCACGCTTGCCCTGGCCTTAATCTAACACTTATCTAACTCTGCCAGTACGTGTGGGGTGCAGAGAAGCTCAGGTCGACAGGGTACCTCCCATAGTGGGTGGGGCGAGGAGCACACTGGGTGGGGGCGGTGCAGAAGGAGCCTTCTCACATCCGGGTGTCTGCGGCGCTCCGGGGCCCCTCTTCTGAGTCCGCGGGGCAGAGCGACAGGTGGCGCACTCCCACCTTGCCTTCCCTGGGCCAGAAGGGGAGGTACTGGGCGCAGGAGGATGTGCAGAACCTGGTGCTGATCCCCCAGGGGAGGCCGTAGACCTCCAAGGCCTTCGTAGTCTCCTCAGACTCCTCCTGGACTTGATTCCATGCCAGAAGGCCTCTCTCCTCCAGACTTCCTAATAGGAGACAGATAGCGAGGTCGGGACTGGGCCCCAAGGGAGCTGGCAGACCTGGGCAGGAGGAGGCTCTGGAGAGGCCAGTTCGCAATTCCCTGATCCAGCCGGCAGCTCGTCCTTCTCCTTCTCCCAGCCCACCCCAAGAATCAGCTCAGCTCAACTCCACCCAACTCAACTCAATGGATGAGAGAGTTGGACCATAAAGAAGGCTTGAGCGCCAAAGAACTGCCGCTTTAGAGCTTTAGTGCTGGAGAAGACTCTTGGGAGTCCCTTGGACAGCAAGGAGATCCAATCAGTCCATCCTAAAGGATATCAACCCTGAATATTCATTAGAATGACTGATGCTGAAGCTGAAGCCCCAATACTTTGGCTACCTGATGAGAAGAGCTGACTCACTGGAAAAGACCCTGATGCTGGGAAAGATTGAAGGCAGGAGGAGAAGGGGACACAGAGGATGAGATGGTTGGATGGCATCACCTACTCGATGGACATGAGTTTGAGTAAGCTCCGGGAGTTGGTGATGGACAGGGAGGCCTGGCTTGCTGCAGTCCATGGGGTCACAAAGAGTCATAGGTGACTGAGTGACTAAACAACAACAACAACTCAGCTCATCACCAGGAGTTTCTGAGCTCTAGGGTACGACCTTCTGTGAACCACTGTTCTTTCCTCCTCTTCCGAGGTGGACCTTTCTATGTTTCAATGTTTCTGGAATGCAGGTGTCTTTTATATTTGGTGGAGAGAAGAAATGTGGAAAACAGAATATCAGAATAAGCAGGAGTTATTATAGAGGTCCTTTCAAGGCAGGGAAAGCCCCCAGTGAGGACAGCTCTGCACCCTTCCCCGGACACATCCTCAGCACTGATGGGTTTGCTGTGCTCACCGCCACACTCGGTGCCCTGTAGTGTAAGGGTCTGTGATTGTGTCTCCCTTTCCTACGAGCCTGTGAGGCTCCAGAAGGCCGGGCATGTCCTGCTGCTCTCTGTACACTCAGTACAGAGCACCTGGAGCACAGCACACCAGCTATGGCTTTGGTTGGGATATGAATCTATACTGTGTTCTCTCCCTCCCCAGCTAGACTGCAGGCTCTAAGAGAGCTGGGGCTGTGCCTTTTGCGCTTTGCTTCTGGTATATTTCCCACCTTAGGGTCCTTTTATGGGCTGAACTGTGCTCACCCACCCACCCCCAAAATCATACGTTGAAGCTCTAACCACCCTCCTCACATTCCTCAGAATGTGACTTTATTTGTAGACAGGGACTTTAAATCACCCCACCCAGACCCTGGACCCGCTCATGGTATGCTGTGGCCAGCCTCCCATGGGAACTGGGGTTAGGGAAGTAACGCGGCTGGCCCTAATGCTGACCAGAGATGACCAGGGCAGAGATGAGCCCTACCAGGGATGGTGTTGTCCAACAGAAATCCCAGAAATCCACCAACAAACATGCCCGTGGTCAGCAGCACCTGGATGACTTGATCCAGCTGAAGAATCCCTACAGTGGAGGCAAAAGTGACAGGGATTACAAAATGGGCAGAGGATCTTGACAGAGACTTTGCTAAAGAAGATGTCCAGATGACCAACGAGTACATGAAAGGTGTTCAGCATCACTGACAGCAGGGAAATGCAAATCAAAACCACAGTGAGATAGTCATCTCACACCTGTGAGGATGGCTTTTCCCAAAAAGAACTGAGAAGTGTTGGCAAGGGTGTGGAAAAATAGAAACCCTTATGCATCATTGATGGGCCTGTAAATTAGTGCAGCCGTATGGAAAACAGCATGGATGTTCCTTAAAAAATTAAAAACAGAACTACCATTCAGTTCAGTCACTCAGTCGTGTCCGACTCTTTGCAACCCCATGAACTGCAGCACACCAGGCCTCCCTGTCCATCATTATGACCCAACAATTCCACTTCTGGGTATTTATTCAAAGAAAATGAAAACACCAACTCAACAAGACACATGCACAGCCACATTCACAGTAGCATTATTTACAACAGCCAAGATATCGAAACAACCTAAGTGTTCATCAGTGGATGAGCAACTAAAGAAAATGTGTATGTTTACAATGGATATTATCCAGCCATAAGGAAAAGAATGCAATGTCGCTATTTACACAACATGGATAGACCTTGAGGGCACTGTGCTGTGAAATAAATCAGAGAGAGAAAAACAAATATGTATGATCTCACTTATTATATGTAGACTCTTAAAAAAAAAAAAAAAAACTCAGAAAAAGAGATCAGATTTGCAGTTACCAGAAGCGGGAAGTGGGAGAAGGAGGTGCTGGAGGAAGGTGATCAAAAGGTACACACTTCCGGTTATGAGATAAGGATGAGCAGTGTAATGTACAGCATGAAAACTATGGTTAATGCTGCTGTACGTCAACCACACAGTTCTTAACAGAATAAACCCTAAGAGTTCTCACTACAAGGAGAAATGTTTTTCTTTTTCCCCCCACTTCTTTTTATTGTATCCATATGAGATGATGGGTTTTAACTAGACTTATTTTGGTAATCATTTCATAATGGATGTACATCAAAACTTTATGCTGTATACCTGGAATCATACAGTGATGTATGCCAGTTATATCTCAAAAAAACTGGAAATAAGTAATGGCGATGTAATGTACAACATGGTGACTATAGTTAATTTAAAAGAAGTGACAGGAATTGCCAGGAACCAAGGGCCCCACCGGCTCTGCTCCTGGAATGGTCACAAGTCTAGAGGATGGAGAATCACCTGTGCGGAGCCTCTCTGGGTTCTTGTTCACCCAGTTGGGAATGGCAAGCCCACAGAAGATGGAGAAGCCGAAGATGAAGAGGTTTCTGGATGAGTTCAAGTCCACGTACTGCAAGAGAGAGGCCCGGAGCCATCAGCACCTATACTGAACACCAAGCACCCCTCTAAAGTGCCCCTGTTCGCCCATCACTGGAGGCTGGAGGGGGAGGTTGGATTCAGAGGGCACAGGCTCTGGGTCAAGTCCCAACTCCCCCTTGACCCTGAGAGCTGAGTGGTTTGGATAATTCAATACAAACGGATCCAATTTTGTTTTTCAGAAGTTTGTATGTTCCTGGTTACTTCCCTCCATTTGGGGCCGGTGCATTTGCTGGGACTAGAGGATGCCCTTCTCCCTTGTCCCCGGGCTGTTCCATTCATCTCCATCCCCATGGGCTCCTCTCAGGAGATGCAATGCTGCTGCTTTTCCAAGGGTGCCTTGCCTCACCTGGAGATTGGAAATCCCCACGGCAGTGATGACCCCGAACATCACCAGGAACATGCCTCCGATCACGGGTGTCGGGATGGTGGCAAATGCAGCCCCGATCTTCCCAAATATGCCCATGAGGAGCAGCACGCAGCCCGCAGCGACAATCACCATCCTGCTTCCTACCTGCAGCACGCGGGGAGAAGGGATACAGATGGTGGCTGAGCTCCAACCAGGCCACATGCCCTGGAGACCTCCGCACTCTTCCTGGGGGATCACACACAACAGCTCCAGGGGACCTGCAGGAGGAGCCCCCTCTACTTCTCATGGGGCTAGGGAAAGGATGAGGGTGTGATCTTGGGTCCCAGCCTCTGCCCTCACCTCTCCTCTCTGCTGCTCTCATACCTATCTTCAAGTCCTGACTCCAGTGCTCCTTCTCTGGGCAGCTTTTTGTGAAGAAGTGGCAAGAAGTCTCTTTTGGGAAGGAGTGGCCCAATGCTTAAGAATGGAGTTTGAGAGCCAGTTCCAACTCTGCCTCTAACTAGCTGTGCTTTTTATGCATGTTATCTAACCTCTCCAAATATCAGCCTTCAAATTTACCAGGTGGAATTAATAATACTTACTTCACAAGCTTATTATAGGAGGCCAGCATTACCCTGGCAGTACCAAAGCCAGATAAGGACACTACAAGGAAAGAACGTACAGGTGAACCTTGAATAATGATTTGGAACTGCGTAGGTTCCTTTACCGGAGAAGGCAATGGCAACCTACTCCAGTACTCTTGCCTGGAAAATCCCATGGACGGAGGAGCCTAGTAGGCTGCAGTCCATGGGGTCCCTGAGGGTCGGACACGACTGAGTGACTTCCCTTTCACTTTTCCCTTTCATGCATTGGAGAAGGAAATGGCAACCCACTCCAGTGTTCTTGCCTGGAGAATCCCAGGGATGGGGGAGCCTGGTGGGCTGCCGTCTATGGGATTGCATAGAGTCGGACATGACTGAAGCGACTTAGCAGTAGCAGCAGGTTCCTTTACATGCAGATATTTTTCAACAGTAAACACAGCAGCACTAAACAATCCATGGTAGGCTGAATCTGTGAATGTGGAACCACGGATATGATGGAACCACGGATATGGAGCGACCACATGTACAAAGATCCAACTGTACGTTATGCAAGGGTTTTTGGTTGTGAGGAGGGTTGGTGCACCTAATCCCACCCCATTTCCCATATTGTTCTAGGGTCAACTGTACAGACCAATATCTTTGATGAATATAGATACAAAAACTATCAACAAAATATTAGCAGACCAAATTTAACAGCACATTAAAAGGATCATACACTATGATCAAGTGGGATTTATCTCTGGAATGCCAGGATGTCTTGACATATGCAAATCAATAAATGTGATACACCACATTAATAGAATGAAAGATAAAAATATCTGATCATCTCAACAGATGCAGAAAAAGCACTGGACAGAATGGAACATCCTTTCTTGATTAAAAAAAGACTTTCAACAAGTCAAATATAGAAAGAATGTAGCTAAAGGCAAATGTAAAAAGCCCACAACTCACATCATGCTCAAGGCTGAAAGGTGGGAAACTTTTCTTCTACGATCAGATCAGAACCAAGACTAGGGTGACACTCTCACCACTCCTATTCCACACATTACTGGAAGTCCACAGCTATAGGAACCAGGTAACATAAAGAAATAAAAGGCATCCAAATGAAAAAGGTAGGAGTAAAATTATATTTGCAGATGATATGATCTCATATGTAGAAAATCCTAAGACTGCACTAAGAAATTGTTAGAACTAATCAGTGAATTCAGTAAAGTTACAGGATAGAAAATCAATGTACAGAAATGCCACATTCTACACTAATAATAAAACATCTGAAAAAGAAATAAAACATACCCGTTCATAATAGCATCAAAAACAATAAAATATTTAAAGATGAATTTAAACAAGGAGGTGGAAACTATAAGACTTTGAGGAAAGAAAATGAAGAAGACACAAATAAATGCAAAGGTATATTATGTCATGACTTGAAGAGTTAGTATTGCTAACTGTCCATATTACTGAAGCCATCTATGGATTCAATGCAATCCCTATCAAATTTTCAACAGCATTTCCACAGGAATAGAAAAAAAATCCTAAATGCTTACATATAGTAGTATAGTGTCAGTTGTTCAGTTGTGTCCACTCTTTGCAACCCCATGGACTGTAGCCCACCAGGACCCTCTTTCCATGGAATTCTCCAGGCAAGACTACTGGAGTGGGTAGCCATTCCCTTCTCCAGGGAATCTTCCCAACCCAGGGATCAAAGCCAGATCTCCTGCATTGCAGGGGGATTCTTTATCATCTGAACCACCAGGGAAGCCCCTAAAATGCTTATGTAAGCACTGCTGATGCTAAGCCGCTCAGTCATGTCTGACTCTTAGCGACCCCATGGACTGCAGCCCACCAGGCTCCTCCATCCATGGGATTTTCCAGGCAAGAGTACTGGAGTGGGGTGCCATTGCCTTCTCCGTATGTAAGCACAAGAGATGCCAAATAGATAAAGCAATTCTGAAAAAGAAAAATAAAGCTGGAAGCATCTCAATTCCTGATTTTAAACTATACTACAAAACTATAGTAATCAAAACAGTATGGTGCTTGCATAAAAACAGACACATACACCAAGGGGACAGAATTGAGAGCCCAGAAATAAGTCCATGCATATATGGGCAATGTTTGACAGGGCTTCCCAGGGTGCAAGCTTCATCCCTGGTCATGGAAGGAACATCCCACATGCCATGTGGCCCAGCCAAAATGTAAAAAAAAAAAACAAATGAACAAAAACATTAAAATGATACTCCAGGGTAGTTTGTTTTGTAGGAATAAAAAGCTCTGGAGATCTGTTGCACAGCATTGTGGGTGGATACACTTACTAGTACTGAACTATACACTTCAAAAATATTAAGATGGTAGATTTTATGTTATGTGTCTTCTACCACAATGTTTAAAAATTTTAAAATACTCCAATGTCAACAACTTGAAGTCTGTTAATGCAGTGATAGAGTAGCAGAATTCACCTTTGCTTATTTCTCTTCCCAGCTTAAGAGCACATTGACCACTGACTGCCACCTGGTGGCTGGTGCAGGTTGACACGCCCAGCGAGGACCAGCAGTGGCACAACCAGGGCACCAGTCCCGTCCTCTGGCCACATGGAGTGTGAAGGGCATGCCCCCGCTATTCAGGGCCTAACAAAACACGGTCCACTGGAGAAGGGCGTGGCAAACCACTTCAGTATTCTTGCCTTGAGAAGACCATGAGCACAGTTTATTTAACTGAGTTTATAAGAAAACATGTGATAAGAATTTACTACATCAGCAGGCCTCCCTTGCCTGCCCACGGCAGCTCTTAAAGTTATCCTATATTAATAAAGCTACTTCTTGCCCATCAAAAAAAAAAAAAAAAAAGAATTTACCACATCAAAGGAAACTTCTGTTTTGTTTACAAGCCTAACAATGAACTGTGGGAACTAAGCATGAATCTAAGCACAATGAATCAACTTTCAGGTTCAACCAACGCCCTTTGGATACATTGATGATCTCATGAATGGCAGGTCATCCCAAATCCTACCACCACAGAATTAACCATGCAGCCCTGGGTCTCTTTTGGTCTCAGGACTGACATCTGGGGTGGTGTGACATCCCATCACACCCTAGAGAAGTGATGGGAAGCCTCTGACCAACCTAATTCCTTCCCCCACACCTCCACTTGTCCCCCACTTCCCACCCCACCAACTAGGAGAGAACCAAAAACTAGTGAAGGCAAAGGAGAAAAGGAAAGATATACCCATCTGAATGCAGAGTTCCAAAGAATAGCAAGGAGAGATACGAAAGCCTTCCTAAGTGAACAAGGCAAACCAATACAGGAAAACAAAAGAATGGGAAAGACTAAAGGCAATGGCACCCCATCCAGTACTCTTGTCTGGAAAATCCCATGGATGGAGGAGCCTGGTGGGCTGCAGTCCATGGGGTCGCTAACAGTCGGACACGACTGAGTGACCTCCCTTTCACTTTTCCCTTTCATGCATTGGAGAAGGAAATGGCAACCCAATCCAGTGTTGTTGCCTGGAGAATCCCAGGGATGGGGGAGCCTGGTGGGCTGCCGTCTATGGGATTGCATAGAGTCAGACACGACTGAAGTGACTTAGCAGCAACAGCAGCAGAGATCTCTTCAAGAAAATTGGAGATACTAAGGGAACATTTCATGCAAAGGTGGGCACAATAAAGGACAGTAGGGATCTAATAGACACAGAAGATATTAAGAAGAGGTGGCGAGCATACACAGATCTATACAAAAAATAACTTAATGGCCCAGATAACCACAATGCTGTGATCATTCATCTGGAGCCAGACATCTTGGAGTGTGAAGTCAAGTGGTCCTTAGGAAGCATCACTGTGAACAAAGCTAGGGGAGGTGAAGGAATTCCAGCTGAGCTATTTCAAATCCTAAAAGATGAAGCTGTGAAAGTGCTGCACTCAATATGTCAATATTTGGAAAACTCAGCAGTGGCCACAGGACTGAAAAAGTTCAGTTTTCATTCCAATCCCAAAGAAGGGCAACGCCAAAGAATGTTCAAACTACTGCACAATTGCACTCATTTCACATGCTGGCAAAGTAATGCTCAAAATTCTCTATGCCAGGTTTCAACAACAGTATGTGAACCGTGACCTTCCAGATACACAAGCTGGATTTAGAAAAGACAGAGGAACAAGAAATCAAATTGCCAACATCCACTGGATCACAGAAAAAGCACGTAAAACCCAGAAAAACATTTATTTCTGCTTCAATGACTATGCTAAAGCCTTTGACTGCGTGGATCACAACAAACTGGAAAATTCTTAAAGAGACAGAAATATCAGACCACCTTACCTTCCTCCTGAGAAACCGGTATGCAGGTCAAGAAGCAGCAGTTAGAACTGGACATGGAAAAATGGACTAGTCCCAAATTGGGAAAGGAGTACATCAAGGCTGTATATTGTCACCCTGCTTATTTAACTTATATGCAGAGCACATGATGCGAAATGCTGGACTGGATGAAGCAAAAGCTGGAATCAAGATTGCCGGGAGAAATATCAATAACCTCAGATACACAGATGACACCACCTTATTGCAGAGAGCAAAGAGGAATTAAAGAGCCTCTTGATGAAAGCGAAAGAGGAGAGTGGAAAAGCTGGCTTAAAACTTAACATTCAAAAAACAAAGATCATGGCATCTGGTCCCATCACGTCATGGCAAATAGATGGGGAAACAATGGAAACAAGGGCAGACTTTATTTTCTTGGACTCCAAAATCACTGCAGATGGTGACTGCAGCCATGAAATTAAAACATGCTTGCACCTTGGAAGAAAATCTATGGCCAACCTAGATAGCATATTAAAAAGCAGAGACATTATTTTGTCCACAAAAGTCTGTCTAGTCAAAGCTATGGTTTTTCTAGTAGTCACATATGGATGTGAGAGTTGGATCATAAAGAAGGCTGAACACCAAAGAACTGATGCTTTTGAACCATGGTGTTGGAGAAGACTCTTGAGAGTCCCTTGGATTGCAAGGAGATCAAACCAGTCCATCCTAAAGGAAATTAACTCTGAATATTCATTAGAAGGGCTGATGCTGAAGCTGAAGCTCCCATACTTTGGCCACCTGATGCGAAGAGCTGACTCATTAGAAAAGACCCTGATGCTGGGAAAGACTGAAGACAGGAGGAGAAGGGGACGACAGAGGATGAGATGGTAGGATGGCATCACTGACTCAATGGACATGAGTTTGAGCAAACTCTGGGAGATGGTGAAGGACAGGGAGGCCTGGCATGCTGCAGTCCATGGGGTCACAAAGAGTCGGGCACGACTGAGCAACTGTCATCCTGCTTATTTAACTTATATGCAGAGTACATCATGAGAAATGCTGGGCTGGATAAAGCACAAGCTGGAATCAAGATTGCCAGGAGAAGTATCAATAACCTCATATGTAGATGACACCACCCTTATGGTGAAGGGGAAGAACTAAAAAGCCTCTTGATGAAAGTGAAAGAGGAGAGTGAAAAAGTTGGCTTGAAACTCAACATTCAGAAAACTAAGATCATGGCCTCCGGTCCCATCACTTCATGGCAAATAGATGGGAAATCAATGGAAACAGTGACAGATTTTATTTTCTTGGGCTCCAAAATCACTGCAGATGGTGGCTGCAGCCATGAAATTAAAAGATGCTTGCTCCTTGGAAGAAAATCTATGACCAACCTAGACAGCATATTAAAAAGCAGAGACAGAACTTCACCAACAAAGGTCTGTCTAGTCAAAGCTATGGTTTTTCCAGTAGTCACGTATGGATGTGAGATTTGGACTAAAGAAAGCTGAGCGCTGAAGAATTGATGCTTTTGAACTGTGGTGTTGGAGAAGACTCTTGAGAGTCCCTTGGACGGCAAGGAGATCCAACCAGTCAATCTTAAAAGAAATCAGTCCTGAATCTTCACTGGAAGGACTGATACTGAAGCTGAAACTCCAATATTTTGGCCACCTGATGGGAAGAACCGACTCATTGGAAAAGACCCCAATGTTGGGAAAGATTGAAGGCAGGAGGAGAAGGCGATGACAGTGGATGAGATGTGTGGATGGCATCACCTACTCAATGGACATCACAGACTCGATGGACATGACTTTGAGTAAACTCTTGGAGTTGGTGATGGACAGGGAGGCCTGGCGTGCTGCAGTCCATGGGGTCACAAAGATTCGGACACAACTGAGCAACTGGACTGAACTGAACTGTAGTCCACGGGGTCACAATGGGTAGGATACAACTGAGCAACTGAACAACTCGATTTGCAGCCTGCTCATGTACCTTTCTTCCCCCCTCCTTCCTTCTACTCTAAACAGCCTTAATTTAGAAATTATACATCAAAAATTTTTTGTCCCATTTATTGAGTATAATTTTCTGTTCTGCATGATATTTGCTTCCTTTAGCAGGAAAAATAGTTGCTGCCTTTTACTCATGTAGCCCATTCCTGTTATATTTCTGTGTGGGTCAGTGGTCCTCACATGGAAAAACATTCCTTTCACTTGCACTAAGGGTTTGGAAACTTTGGGAAAATACCCAGGCTTCCATGGTGTCAATTGCTCCAGGGCTGGGTTCTGGCTCTGCTGTTGCTCACGCGTTTTAGCTCTCACTGTGGGCCCGAGGCCATGCAGATACAGAGGTGGATAGGTCTGAGGGCACGATCAGAAAATGCAGCGAGGGGAAATGAGTAGCGGGCTCTGGATTCTCCAAAGCTGACTTCACTTGTTCTGGGAAACACCACACCTCTGCACTGAAGCAGACAGGAAAGCAACATCGTAATAATATTCTTTTCTAAGCCTTCTTAGAAAGCACCCTCTTGAAGAGTTCGTGCTGAACTTATGGGGCTTTCCTGTGGAAAATGGGAGCCCAGAAGAGATTTTAAGTAGGAACTAATTTAATTGGGTTCTAGAAAGATCCTTGGGCAGCCAGGTGGCAGCTAGATGAGAGATGGGCAAGATCCTGGGAAGAGATAGTTAGGGATGCTGCCATGTTCAGGTGAGAGATGATTGATCAAGCTGTGGTCCTGCTTGGAGAAAAGAGGACAGGAGGGCCACAGGCACACAGAGAAGACAGAATCCACTGTGAGGGGTGCAGGTCAGAGATGATAAGGATGCCCTGGGTGAATCTACAGGACAAGGTTTACAATGAGGAGAGGTAAGATGGGGGCATGGGCTGAACATCAGAGGCCATGCTGAGTGAGAGGCACCCTTGGGACACGCAGGCACAGGTGACCACAGCCAAGAAGGTCAGAACAGTAGCAGAATAATGGCTCCTCAGATATGTCCACATCCTGATCCCAAACTCACACGGCAAAGGGGACTTAAGGATTTTTTTTTTTTTATTACCCCGCCCGCCCGCCCGCGCGATGACCTCACACGCACCCCCCCTTACTCGCCGACGTCGGGACTTAAGGATTTTGAGATAGAGAGAGTATCCTGAATTACCCAGGTGGCCCAATCTAATTACACATACCCACATAAGCAGATAGTCTTTCCCAGGTGTAGTCAAAGGGAGACGTGACAAGGGAAGAAAGGTCAAAGAGATGCAATGTTGCTGGCTTTAAGATGGGGGAAAGAGGCCATAGCCAAGGATGTGGGGAGCCTCTAGATGATGGAAAAAGCAAGGCGATGGATTCTCCCCTGGAGCCTCCAGGCAGGAACGTAGCCCCGCTAATAACTTTACTGTAGTCCTGTGAGACCTGTGTTGGAGTTCTGACCTCCAGATAGGTAAGATAATACATTTGGGTTATTGAAAGCCATTATGTTTGTGGTAATTTGTTGCAGCGACAATAAGAGACTAAGACATGGATGACAGATCCAGGTACTTAGCCTGCATACCCATCACCCACCCCTGCCACACACACATACCCGTGGACCACTGTCTTCAGCCTTACCCTGGTGATGCCCAGTGCGCCCACATTCTCGCTGTAGGAGGTGGTGCCATTCCCTGTCCCCCAGGCCCCTGCCAGCAGGCAGCCCAGGCCCTCGATGCCGATGCCTCGGTTGATGGCATGCTTTGGAGGGGGTGGTGCCCCAACCAGGCGGGCACAGGCATGATAATCGCCTATTGACTCCACCATTGAGGAGATTACCGCTGCGATGATCCCAAAGACCCCAGCCAGGCTGACGGTGGGGAGGCCCCACTGTCCTGAAAATGCAATGCAGAGGGAATATTAACCCAGAAGACAACAGGTTACTGGACCCCAAATAATTTCTTTCCGAGAGGATTCTCCGGAAGGCTTTAAAAGCTGGGCAACACGTCTTCCAGCCCCACAACTGTCCTGAGACTTTGTCTTGAACCCCTGCCTCACCCGTGCCTCCCTGGGGGTGGGTCCCATGCCCTGACCTTGGGGTCACAGTGCGCACAAAGAACCAGCAACCCAGCCTTTTCCCAGGAAGGCCCTGAAGCATTCTGAAGTCCAGATACTTACTCAGGGAGGCCGTAGCTCCCTAGCCCCCGAGGCCACCCCTGCCCATCACCACTGAAGCGTGCTTATTCACACAACCTGAGCCAAGAACTGCAGGGAAAGGAGACCAGAAGAGGCCTAAGTGATGGCCTTGACCTCCAACCCAGAAATGTTCTCATTCAGTCCCGAGCCTCCCTTGTGAGGGACCCACCGAGTCCAGGAGGAGCCCCAGATGCTGGCTAGAGGTCGGGGTTCCTCTGTGCTTTTCCCAACACAGGCTGTTGTCAGATCCCTTGGAGAAGATTCTCCCCCCACCCCCTGGCTCTATTCACCACCTGCTCTGGTGCCCTGAGCCCCATGGACAGACCTAGGAAGCGTGTGTCCCAGGCAACAAGGGCCCAGTCTGCTCATTACCTGGGTAAGGGAAGCGAAACCACGGAGCCTGGCTCAGGACGCTGCCTTTGGTGTCAGTGCGGGCCAGGTACCCGTAGGCTGTGGGTGCTGAAGGGAGGGCGTCGGTGACTGTGAGCACAAAGCAGAGCAGCCACGAGATGCAGAGCCCCAGCAGTACCTGCGGAAGGGAGGTGCCCTTCACACCTGGTCCCACTCCCTGCCCCTGTCCACACCTCCCAGCAAGGTTGGGCAAAAGAGAGAATTCAGGAAAGCTCTTCAAAATGAGGAAGTGTTGGATTAGGAACCCTCCCAGTGACAACAGAAATCTGTGTGTCAGGGGATAAGTAACACAGTAAAGGAACACAGACAGTAAACCAAAGGGAGACCTTATGCCAGGTAAAGGCCGAAATGTCCAGCATAGTAGACAAGGCCTGGGTCAGAAGGACTGCAAGCTGACTCCCTTTCTACTGTTTGCTGGTCACATGACTTGCTTCAAACTCCTTGAGCCTGAGTTTGCTCATCTGTACAATGGAATTTCAGCCATTGCTCTGCAGAGCCTGAAGCAGGATTTCTTAAAGTGGGGTCCTCAGATGTATTGATTTATAATCTCTGGTGGTAGAACTCCAGACATCTGTATTTTTAGCAATGTTCCCAAGTGAATCTTATGCACACTGACTTCTGAACCACTGGCCTACAGGGTTGTGGAAGGATCAATGAGATCATTACATGGAAGTTTCTTTTTTATAATGCAGAATGTAGGTCATAGGTGAATCAAACCTGAAAACACCTTTATGGGGTTGCCAACTGTGCCTGCTTGACAGATTGGAACAAATTCAACAGAGAAGGCTCTGAAAAAGGAGGCACCATCTGAATCATCCAGGAACCAACGAGAAAGAACCTAAGCATCTTGGCCCTTCGTTTTGCACCCATAGTGGTGATTCTGGCTACCTCCCCCAGGGCCATGCCCTGAGGACGTCCCGGGAAACATGAGGAAGCTGTCCCACACTGGCGACCACTGTGGCAACCTGGGGAAAGCACTCTGCTCCCGCAGGAGAGAAGCATTGAGGGAGGAGCTGTAGGGCATTAAGCCAATGCTCCCACCACCCATGGGCAGGGTGGGGAGGAGCAGTTAGGGGAGGCCGAGGAGGAGAGGCCACTGCAGGTAGAGAGCATTTGACTTGAGGCCCATCTGGGTGAGCAAGAGGCTGCCCCTCACTCTCCAGGTGAGTCAGCTAAGAATGGCAGTGGGTGGGGAGTGCTTCTTACAGGGAAGATCTGAAACAGGTAGAACTTAGAGGTGTGAGACTTCTTCTCTTGTCCATAAACGGGCACGGGCACTGCGATGTTTTTCAGGTACTGAGAAAACAGCACGATGAGGAAGATGGTCCTGAAACAGAAACAAACCACACCCAACCTGGTGAGCTGGGGCTCATCCAGAGCGAGGATCCAGGAAGCTGGGCCACCATGTGCCTCTGGGTCTGGGGAGCAGGGGCTGTGCTAGGCAGGTCCTCATCTAGGCCCTGCTCTGCATCCTGCCAGCTGGGAACAGGTGGGCGGGCCCTTTCAGAGGCTGCCGGTGGCTGAAGAGGAGGAGTGGGCAGAGGACTACTATTCCTTGGGACCTGAGAAATGAGCATGACAGCTGCATAGATCCAGACTGGAGCCACTGAGGCCAGGGTCAAAGCCCATGTGAATGAACACATCCATCTGTTGTTGCCAAATTCCTCCAAAGCTCTGTTTAAATATTGAGAGCCTCTTCCCTACCCCACTCCTAAGCCTTCCTGACACTCTTCCCCTGCCCTCTCCATCCCCCACAAGCTGGCTGTCACTGCCCCATTCCCTGAACAACCTTGACACTCTGGGACCCTCATCAGTGTCTCCTGGTATCACAGGTACTTGGACTCAAGTCTTAACCCTCCGCTAAACTACCAAATGCTTGAGAGCTGGGCTATGTCTCTGTACCCTTCCCAGGAGCTGGAAGTGTACAAATATTTGCTCAGTGAAAACCTAGGAGGCAAGGGACATGTAGCATCAGCCATCTGTGAACCCTGCACTAAGTATGTTTAGACACTGCCTGTGATGAACTCATTGTCTGTGAGGACTAATAACAAATAAATAGTAATAGTACATTCTAAATTGCCATTTCACTGCTTTTTGAGGTATTATAATGTACATGACCTAGAAAGCCTCTTGATGAGGGTGAAAGAGGAGAATGAACGTCAGCTTAAAACTCAATATTAAAAAAATTAAGATCATGTCATCTGGTCCCATCACTTCATGGCAAATAGAAGGGGGAAATGTGGAAGCAGTGACAGATTTCCTCTTCTTGGGCTCTAAAATCACTTCAGATGGTGACTGCAAGCCATGAAATTAGAAGACAATTGCTTCTTGGCAGGAGAGCTATGACAAAACTAGACAGTATGTTAAAACACAAAGACATCATTTTGCTGACAAAGGTCCATCTAGTCCAAGCTATGGTCTTTCCCATAGTCATGTATGGATGTGAGAGCTGGACAATAAAAAAGGCAGAGTGCTGAAGAATTGATGCTTTCGAACTGTGGTGTTGAAGAAGACTCTTGAGAGTCCCTTGGAAAGCAAGATCAAACCAGTCAATCTTAAAGGAAATCTACCCTGAATACTCTTTGGAAGGACTGATGCTGAAGCTGAAGCTCCAGTACTTTGGCCACCTGATGCGAACAGCTGACTCATTGGAAAAGACCCTGACATGGGAAAGATTGAAGGCAGAAGGAGAAGAGGGTAACAGAGGATGACATGGTTGGATGGCATCATCTATTCAATGGACATGACCTTGGGCAAACTCCAGGAGATGGTGAGATATACAGGGAACCCTGGCAGGTTGCAGTCCATGGGGTCACGAAGAGTCCAACACAACTTCGCCACTGAACAACAAAAAGTGTTCATGAAAGTACTTGTAAAACACCTGAGCTTGCCAGTATCCAGGACTCACTCTTTTAACTGGGTAACCTTCCTCTAGAGGGAACTCAAATGGCCCTCCCACCCAGGAGGGTACTTACGTGGCAGCAATCCCCCAGTGGATCCCGGCGTTGTCACCCGCAGAATCGAAGAGAGGCAGGGCCATCAGGGAGATTGTGGGAGCAATGGTCAAGGGGCCGATGAAGCGCATGAGGAAGCCAATGAGGCCTGAGAAGCCCACCAGCATCTGGACACAGGAGGCAACCAAGACGGCTCCCTGCAGCTGAAGAGGAAGAGTGGGGCTCATCGACTGAGAGCCGGCCCGCAGCGGGGCGGAGCCTGCGGAGGGGCGGGGCCTGCGGCGGGGCGGGTCCTCAGCCCAGCCCAGGCCACCGGGATCCGTGGTACCTTCAGAGGCAGGGCAGGGGACAGAGCTGGACCCTAAGGGAACCAATGGAAGGCGAGCTCTGACCTCATTCCTCTCTCCAGTCCTCTATTGCCAACTGTCTGTTGGACATTTTCACCTTATGTGAAGTTTTTCAGAAAGTAGACTGCAAGGTTATCATGGTGATAATGCTGGTGACTTGTAATACTGGTGTTACCCAGTAGTGTATGACCATCTTGCTGCTTTACTTTTCTCTGTTTTCCTACTTTCTGACTCAGAGGCTGCCAAAGGGGACAGAGAGTGAATTGTTGAGGTTCTGTGGGCTGTCCAGGCTCAGTCAAAACTTTTCCAGACAAGATGGGAACAAATGAGCTTGCCCATGTTCTAATTAAACTCCATGGGCAGGCCCTGAAATTTGTATTTTGTACAATTTGGACTTGTCATGAAATATTCTTCTTTTGATTTTTTTCAACCATTTAAAATATAAAATCATTTTTAGCTTGCGGGCCATTCAAAAAAACAAACAGAAGACAGGCAACCGGCCAGATTTGGCGCATAGGCTGTAGTTTGCCAACCCCTGAGCTATGGGACTCACTGAGTTTATTTCTCTTTTTTCACTTTACTTATTTGGGTGTTATACTGTCTTTTTTATCCCTTGCTTTGAAGTCTGATTTCCCAGAAAAGAAAGAAGTCTGATTCCTGCTTTCTTTTGATTAGTGTTAATATAGTATATTCCTCTCCATCTATTTACTTTTAATCTACATGTATCTTTATATTTAAAGTAGGTTTCTAGAGAAAGACAAATATAATATGATATCACTTATATATAGATCTTTTTTAAAAGGGTACAAATGAACTTATTTACAAAACAGAAATAGAGTCACAGATGTAGCAGACAAACTTATGGTTATCAGGGGATAAGAGATCCCCTGATAGGGGCGGGGGAAATTAGAAGACTGAGGATGACATATACACACTACTATATATAAAACAGATAACTAATAAAGACCTGCTGTATAGCATGGGGAACACGACTCAGTACTCTGTAATGGTCTGTACATAAGGAGTGGATGTATGTATAACTGATTCACTTTGCTGTGCATCTGAAACTAACACAACACTGTAAATCAACTCTACTCCAATAAAATTGTTTAATTATCAAAGTAGGGTTCATCTGGACAACATACAGTGGGGTCTTATTTTTTTATCCACTCTGACAATCTCTGGTCTTTTAATCAGTGCCTTTGAGCAATGATGTTCAAAGTAATTATTGATCTAGTTGGATTAATATCCACCATATCCATTACTATTTTCTATTTGTTGCCCTTGGTCTTCATTTCTTTTTTTGTCTTCTACTCTTTTTCTGCCTTTGGTGGTTTTAACTGATATTTTTATTTTTTCTTTCTTTCTTTTTTTTTTTATTTAATTTTATTTTTAAACTTTACAATATTGTATTAGTTTTGCCAAATATCGAAATGAATCTGCCACAGGTATACCTGTGTTCCCCATCCTGAACCCTCCTCCCTCCTCCCTCCCCATACCATCCCTCTGGGTCGTCCCAGTGCACCAGCCCCAAGCATCCAGTATCGTGCATCGAACCTGGACTGGTGACTCGTTTCATACATGATATTATACATGTTTCAATGCCATTCTCCAAAATCTCCTCACCCTCTCCCTCTCCCACAGAGTCCATAAGACTGATCTATACATCAATGTCTCTTTTGCTGTCTCGTACACAGGGTTATTGTTACCATCTTTCTAAATTCCATATATATGCGTTAGTATACTGTATTGGTGTTTTTCTTTCTGGCTTACTTCACTCTGTATAATAGGTTCCAGTTTCATCCATCTCATTAGAACTGATTCAAGTGTATTCTTTTTAATGGCTGAGTAATACTCCATTATGTATATGTACCACACCTTTCTTATCCATTCATCTGCTGATGGGCATCTAGGTTGCTTCCATGTCCTGGCTATTATAAACAGTGCTGCGATGAACATTGGGGTACACGTGTCTCTTTCCCTTCTGGTTTCCTCAGTGTGTATGCCCAGCAGTGGGATTGCTAACTGATATTTGTATATGACTCCATTTTCTCTCCTTTCTTAGCATAACTATTATCCATTGTTTTCCCTTTAGTGGTTGCCCTAGAGTTTGCAATAAACATTTACAGTGAACTCAAGTCCACTTTCAAATAACACTATACCACTTTCTGAGTCGCATGAATAACTTATAGTAACAAAACAATCCTAATTTCTCCCACCTGGCCATTTTATCATTGCTGTCATTCATTTCACTTATAAATAAGCATACACAACTATATAAACTTTTTTAAACTACCATAATACCAGAAGGTGAAGTTGAAATTGGTCTAATGTGTTGAAACCTGAGCTTGCCATCTCTTTCCTACCACCATTTTCTTACAACATAATGACCATTTACCTGTCCTCTCTATTACTTCATATCTCCCAGAAAGAAATGACATGACTATTGGTCCTGTATATGCCTCACTTTCATTTGTGGCTACTATTGTGATGTAGAGTTGGACTGCTAACCATTGGTGGTTTCAAGACTTGAGATGTGTGTCAACAAATAAAACCCAGTGAAACATGGAAAAATCTACCTTGAATTCCAATAGGCTGGCTCAGTGAATTAAACCAATCCATTAATCAGTGAAAGGAAGTTGAAACTTGCAAAAACTTTCCCATGTTACAGCACTGGTGAAAAGCCCTGGACCAGCAGATGGAGCTAAAATACCACAGCTACAACTCCGGGTTTGTGCTCACTCTCAGACACTTGGAAGTGATGTGGGAAAGAAAGAGTGGAGGCTACTGTTCTGGATCCGCGCAAGAGGAACTTTAGAGCAGGGCCCTGTGCTTTAGAGCAGGGGTTGGCAAATTTTTTCTGTAACTGGTCAGATAGTAAACATTTCAGGTTTTGTGAGCCACATATAGTTTCTGTCACATATTCTTTTTTTAATTTTAAACAACTTAAAAACATAAAACCCAGGACTTCCCTGGCTGTCCAGCGGTTACAACTCCACCCTTCCATGTCAGGGGACAAAGGTTCAGTCCCACACACCAGGCAGCATGGTGTAGCCAATAATAAATAAATAAATAAGATGTAAAAACTATTCTTAATTGGTAAGGAGTAGAAAACAGATTGGGTAACTTCCCTGGTAACTCAGCTGGTAAGGAAACCACTTGCAATGCAGGCGACCCCAGTTTGATTCCTGGGTCAGGAAGAGCCCCTGGACAAGGGGTAGGCTACCCACTCCAGTATTCTTGGGCTTCCTGGTGTCTCAGACAGTACATAATCCACCTGCAATGCAGGAGAACTGGGTTCGATCCCTGGGTTGGGAAGATCCCCTGGAGGAGGGCATAGCAACCCACTCCAGTGTTCTTGCCAGGAGAATCCCCATGGACAGAGGAGCCTGGTTGGCTAAAGTCCACGGAGTCACAAAGGGTCAGACACGACTGAGCACAGCACAAAACAGATTACAGGCTAGATTTGGTCCAAGAGCCACAGCTTGCTGACTCTTGCTTTAGAGGACTCAGAAACACAAGAATAGTGAACGCACTAAAGAAACACGGTTATGTCTGTCGCTTGGGATCCTGTGTTCGGTGCAAGCTCAGCATGACCCACATCCCTAAACATCCTCTCACTACTAGTACTGTGTCCTCAGAACAAGGTAACTGCTTCTGACTATTACAGTGTTAGAGCAGCCACGTCATTAGAACACAGGAAGGATTGGAGCAACAGAAGAGCTCGGGCAGGAGAGGAGACAAATTAACTTGTTGGACCTTTCTTCTCAGATAGAACGAAGGCAAGAGATTCTTGTATAAGAAATTATAGTGCTTGGGTCTTCCCTGGTCCCTCAGTGACAAAGAATCCACTTGCCAGTGCAGGACACACGGGTTCCATCCCTGATCCAGGAAGATCCCACATGCCGCAGAGCAACTAAGCCCATGGGCCACAACTATTGAACCTGTGCTCTAGAGCCCGGGAGCTGCACCTACTGATCCACGTGCCTCACCCACTGAAGCCCAGGTACCCTGGAGCCCATGCTCCGAAACAAGAGAAGCCACTGAAAGGAGAAGCCCATGCACCACAACTAGAGAGTAGCCCCCGCTTGCCCATGTGCAGCGACGAAGAACCAGCCCAGCCAAAAGTAAGTTTTAAAAAAAGGAATTATAGTTCTCTGCCGGAAGCAGGAGCTCTGCCCGTGGCAAAGGTCATGAGGAAGGAGGCTCGGCATACGCAAAGGCGGGATCGAGCCTCAGGAGTCCCCCTGGAAATTCTCGAGCATCTACCCCCAAAACCAGAGTCTGCCTACTTTACTGCTTTGTGCTCTCACCTACACCTCTGACTTTATGGGGGGCTGTCCTGGGCGTGACAAGAGTGTTTTAGTTCACAACCCTGAGAGGCGTGAGATGTTCTAAACTGTCTAAATACAGATTCCTTTGAGCAGTTAAAAGATTGATTAGAAATTGTACTGGTGAAGGGTTTTTCACTTGTTGGGCCAATGTTTGCTGCTAAGTTTCCATATCCCTTACCTGCTGTGTCCCTACCAGTGTATTGATTAATATAATTGGTGTAAGTAGTAGCTTTAATGTTTGTAACCTTGGACCCTTGAGTTAATTCTTTTTCTTGTTATACTGCACCACACCTTTGCCCTATAGGAATGCAACTTTATCTAATGCTTTTGGAGGGTGGCGCCTGACTAATCACCTTTAAAGAAAAATAAGTTTTCTGAAGAAAGGGTCTTAAAATGTTAACAGGCCTCCAGGCCAAAAGATGATGCAAATCACCTAAACTTGTGCATATGATAAGTTTGCAGGAAGAAAGCCTGGCTTACTGCATGACTCTACCCCTTCCCCCATTATCCTCTATGCATAACTTAAGGTATAAAAACTATTTTGGAAAACAAAGTGCAGGCCTTGTTCACTGAAGCTTGGTCTCCCCATGTCATTCTTTCTCTCACCTTCTGGCTGAATTATTCAGCCTCTTTTCTCCACTGAATTTCCTCACTGAGCTATCCTTATTTAACCACTCTTTATATCTTTAATTAACATTTAAATAAGCTGTTGTTTCCTGATCGCTGATGCCCTCTCCCCTTTGAAACCCCTGACTCCACCAGGGCTGGACCCCGGCAGTTCTCAGTAAGTCTAAGTGAAAGGGAAATTGTGCCCCTGGCATCCAGAAGATCAGGGTAAAGAAACAGATGAAACAAAATTCATATTTTAAGGCAGACAAGAAAAAAAATTAAATATAAAAGATGATTGCTCCTTGGAAGAAAAGCTATAATAAACTTAGACAGTATATTAAAAAAGCAGAGACATTACTTTGCCAACAAAGGTCTGTGTAGTCAAAGCTGTGGTTTTTCCAGTCGTCATGTATGGATGTGAGAGCTGGACCATAAAGAAGGCTCAGCACCAAAGAATTGATACTTTTGAACTGTGGTGCTGGAAAAGACTCTTGAGAGTCCCTTGGACTGCAAAGAGATCAAACCAGGATATATAAAAGAAATAAATCCTGAATATTCATTGGAAAGGCTGATGCTGAAGCTGAAGCTCCAATCCTTTGGTCACCTGATGTGAAGAGCTGACGCACTGGAAAAGACCCTGATGCTGGGAAAGATTGGAGGCAGGAGGAGAAGGGGACGACAGAGGATGAGATGGTTGGATGGCATCACCAGCTCAATGGACATGAGTTTGAGCAAACTCTGGGTGATGGTGAAGGACATCCGGAAGCCTGCATGCTGCATTCCATGGGGTCGCAAAGAGTCAGACACAACTGAGCGACTGAACAACAACAACAACAAAGGAAGACAAGGAAAAAAACTAAATATTAAACTCCTTCTGTTTGTTTGGGCCTCCTCCCTCCCTAAAATGCAGTGTCCACCCACATTACACATTAACCGGAGCTCTTCAAAGATGGAAGGGCCAGATAAACTGTAAAGCAGTGTTGTTGTTTTTTTTTTCTTTCTTCTGATGTTAACAATGTAACTTCTTTAATTTTTTATTTATCTTTTAATTGAAGGATTAGTGCTTTACAGAATTGTGTTGGTTTCTGCCAAACATCAACATGAATCAGCCATAGGTATACATATGTTCCCTCCCTCTTGAACCTCTCTCCCATCTTCCTGCTCATCCCACCCCTCTAGGTTGTAGCAAGGTAACTTCTTGAAAGAATAGTGTTCTTTCTCAGCTCTGTTGGGAGTCATGGTGACCTGCTGCTCCCTTCTATGTGCTTACCTGGACAATGTATCCCTGGTGAACTCTACATGAAATATCAGTATGTCATTTTAACATATGATCCTTTTTCTCAAAAATGTATATGACTATGCCTTTGACTTCTAACAGGTGAAACAGTTCCCAGAGCTTCCTGACAATCTGCTCCCTGGGTTATAGTCCTCAGTTTGGCTCGAATAAAATCCCCCCCCCCTTTTTTTTTCTTAACTTGATAGTTAATTAAAATTTCCACTTCTTATTCTTTCAGTTCAGTTCAGTTCAGTTCAGTCGCTAAGTCATGTCCGACTCTTTGCGACCCCATGAATAGCAGCACGCCAGGCCTTCCTGTCCATCACCAACTCCTGGAGTTCACTCAGACTCACGTCCATCGAGTCAGTGATGCCATCCAGCCATCTCATCCTCTGTCGTCCCCTTCTCCTCCTGCCCCCAATCCTTCCCAGCATCAGAGTCTTTTCTAATGAGGCAACTCTTCGCATGAGGTGACAAAGTACTGGAGTTTCAGCTTAAGCATCATTCCCTCCAAATGAAATCCCAGGGCTGATCTCCTTCAGAATGGATTGGTGGATCTCCTTGCAGTCCAAGGGATTCTCAAGAGTCTTCTCCAACTCCACAGTTCAAAAGCATCAATTCTTCGGCGCTCAGCCTTCTTCACAGTCCAACTCTCACATCCATACATGACCACTGGAAAAACCATAGCCTTGACTAGACAGAACTTTGTTGGCAAAGTAATGTCTCTGCTTTTGAATATGCTATCTAGGTTGGTCATAACTTTCCTTCCAAGGAGTAAGCATTTTTTAATTTCATGGCTGCAGTCACCATCTGTAGTTTGCTTAGTTTTAATTTGCACTTACCAAAGCCAAGTATTGCCTCCCTGGGGGAGAGCAGAAATAAAACCAAACCTCAAACCACATGTGTTTTGTGATTCATGCTATTGATGATATAATACAAATAGGCTGCACTGAAGAAGAAATACACCCTGCTTTGAAAAAAGTGGTTCAACAGATGGCATTTGAAGGTTAGCCAATTGACCTGGCAAAAATCCAGGGCCCACCAGCTTGACAAGTGAAATCCTTAGGTATGTCTTGGTCTAGAGCTACACGGAAAAGTTTATTAAATACTAAAACCCCCTGTTAACTCTGAGTCCACCTTGAGAAAAGAAAGGAAGCACAAGGACTTGATAGATCACTGAAGTACATCGCGTCTGGTGTGCTCTTGGACTGCACATCAGAGCACAGGCATGTGCAGAAAGGCTGTTTTTGAAAGGGAAGAACAGCAGAAAGTTCTGGCTGAAATTCACAAGTTATGGCTCAGACTGGTCTCAGACCAGCATCCCAACCAGCACAGCACTCCTGAGATAACAGAAGTGTTGGTGGTTGAGTCCAAGCCGAAAGAGGGCTGACCCTGGCAGATGCCAGATGCTTCAGCTCTGAGTGGGGCATTTGGTGCAGAGGTGGCCCAAAGGAGCTACTCAGCCACTCTCCTTCTGAAAGGCCATTCCTAACTAGTCTGCTACTTGGCACTGTTTGGAATTAGAGCATTACTGACTGGCACCAAATAACTCCAAGATCAGAAATCTCAGTGATATCTTGAGTGATGTCAGAACGACATTCAAATAAGGAAGGGGCGTGCGTGCATGCTAAGTCTCATCAACAGAACTTGCTGATTAAAAGGAAATAGTTACATGCAGGAGAAGAAAACACGGTTACACAAGGAGGAGTTCATAGGATCCATGAATAAGTGACAATCCCTGCCTTCCCTGGGTGGGCACTACTTCACAAGATAATCTAACTCGAGCAACCAAGATTTGGATCTCACTATGTGGGTCTTTAAATTCAAAAAGCAAGTTGGAGTCTTGCTGAAGGTGCTGCTCATCCACCTGAGAAAGACTGAGACTGAAAGAGTGTAACATTTCAGTGGAAGGGCTTTGATGGAGAAGGAAGGCAAGTCTAAGTCCAGCCAATGAACAATGTGTGTGATGTGGCAGTGGACATGAAATTACCCAGAATCATCCCTTTAGAATTTTAGATTCTCAAGCTGTAGCCAATGGACTAGCACTTTGGTCTGGCAAGTTGGTCATAGAGGCTGTACTGAAATTTCACCTTTTATGGGACAGGACTTAATAGTCAAATCTCAAATACTGGTGGTTCATATCAATGTCCCCGTGTCTTACAAAAGAGGAGGGAAGTATGACTTTGAATGTAGTCACTATGGTCCAGGAGATGACACCTCGGGTCACAAGCCAACCACATGTGGGCTCAAAAACTGCACAATCTCCATCTCTATCTGACAGGATGATCCAGATTGATGACAATGATTGATTGATTGATGACAGTGATGGGCACAGGTGCCTCTGGTGGGAGAACATGAGGATAAATGGCCCATCACAGAGCTGGTAGGCTGCCCGAACTGGACAGTCCACAGAGTAGGGAAGGTTTTTAACACTCTTTAAAAACCTGGTGGTTCTGGAGAACTGTGGTGCTGGAGAAGACTCTTGAGAGTCCCTTGGACAGCAAGGAGATCAAATCAGTCAATCCTAAAGGAAATCAACCCTGAATATTCATTGGAAGCTGAAACTCTAATACTTTGGCCACCTGATGTGAAGAGCTGACTCATTGGAAAAGATCCTGATGCTGGGGAAAAATTGAGGACAGGAGGAAAAGGGGGTGACAGAGGATGAGATGGTTGGATGGCATCACCAACTCAATGGACATGAGTTTCAGCAAACTCCAGGAGACAGTGAAGGACAGGGAAGCCTGGCCTGCTGCAGTCCATGGGGTCGCAGAGTCAGACATGACTTACTGACTGAACAACAAGAAAAACCTGGTATGGACAGTGTTTCTGATTTGAACTTTGCTTATCCTATCACTGAAGCCCTGGCCCAGGCTACAATATAGAGACTAGCAACTCAGACTGAAATCACCATGAAGATCGACTTATATATTAAACAGCTCAAGGATCACTGTTCACAGCATGAACATGACAGGAATGGAGCAAGAAATACAATATCCATTGATCTTTTCATACTTCATGACTGCTGCTGCTGCTAAGTCACTTCAGTCATTTCCGACTCTGTGCGACGCCATAGATGGCAGCCCACCAGGCTCCCCTGTCCCTAGGATTCTCCAGGCAAGAACACTGGAGTGGGTTGCCATTTCCTTCTCCAATGCATGAAAGGGAAAAGTGAAAGTGAAGTTGTTCAGTTGTGTCCGACTCTTGTCGACCCCATGGATTGCAGCCTACCAGGCTCCTCCGTCCATGGGATTTTCCACGCAAGAGTACTGGAGTGGGGTGCCATTTCCTTCTCCATATTTCATGACACTTCACCCCAAAGCAGTAAAATTACTGCAAAATTAGAATATGTGCTTGAAGCAATAAAATGTGGGTGACAAAGGCAGGAAGGGTAGGCTTTGCAGGGTCACACAGTGTAAGCTCAAGATCAAGCTGAAAATGGGGCACAAAAGCGAGTCACCAGTGGAGCAGATGGAGCAGAGGGTAAAGAAATCTTATTTTCCCAGGACTAGAGCTTTGGTTGTGTTCCTTAAGATGGGATACTAGAATCAATTTAATTTGACTTGCTGGTATTCTGATGGTATTTATGGGCCGGATTGGAAAGTCTGGTATTTTTCAGAAGAAGACATGCATCCTACCCAGTGGAAAGAATCCAGTGACAATATATTTATTAAATCATGTGAAAGTACCTTGGGAAAGGACACACAAAGGAAGGTTTAGCAATGTTATTTTTCCTGCCCACTAATTAAAAGTTAGGGGAGAAAAACTCAAAACCCCCTCTAGGAGCAAGAAAATGGGTTGAGAAGGGCTCATCGTGGGAAAAAAGAAAAACATGGTGGCAGAAAGAATTGGAGTCACCAAATCTTGCATCAAATAATGCTACTTTTGCCCACTGTATTTAAATGGGAATAAGAAAATGATTACTTAGTCATACTTCTAGATACATCTTCAATCTGGGATGAGGGGTGCTGGCATCATAGTTGATTCTATGAAACTGAAGCACATCTAATAAAGCTAGACCCAAAGTATACTGGGCTGTACTGAATGGACAACAGGGAATGAACACTGTGAAAGTAGCCAGTACCTACAGTGATGCTGGCATATGTAGGACGTGGTCTGTTGTCTGAACTTTTAGATTAAAAGGTCATAGACAGGTCATAGACTAACTATGAGCTCACAGGTGATTTACATGATACTTGATGAAATGGAAGTCACAGAAATAATGATAAATAACAAAATCTATATTATATTGAACTCTCATTTCAGTTCAGTTGCTCAGTCGTGTCCGACTCTGTGCGACCCAATGAACCGCAGCACGCCAGGCCTCCCTGTCCATCACCAACTCCCGGAGTTCACTCAGACTCATGTCCATTGACTCAGTGATGCCATCCAGCCATCTCATCCTCTGTCGTCCCCTTCTCCTCCTCCCCCCAATCCCTCCCAGCAGCAGAGTCTTTTCCAATGAGTCAACTCTTTCAATGAGTCAACTCTTCCAATGAGTCAACCTCGCATGAGGTGGCCAAAGTACTGGAGTTTCAGCTTTAGCATCATTCCTTCCAAAGAAATCCCAGAGCTAATCTCCTTCAGAATGGACTGGTTGGACCTCCTTGCAGTCCAACGGACTCTCAAGAGTCTTCTCCAACACCACAGTTCAAAAGCATCAATTCTTCGGCACTCAGCTTTCTACACGGTCCAACTCTCACATTCATACATGACCACAGGAAAAACCATAGCCTTAACTAGATGGACCTTTGTTGGCAAAGTAATGTCTAGTCACTGGTTAAAGGGCTTCCCAGGTGGTGCAGTAGTAAAGAATCTGCCTGCCAATGAAGGAGATGCAAGAGACTCAAGTTTGATCTCTAGGTCGGGAAGATCTGCTGGTTTAGGAAATGGCAACATACTCCAGTATTCTTGCCTGGAACATTTCATGCACAGAGGAGCCTGGCAGGCTACAGTCCATGGGGTCACAAAGAATCATACATGACTGAGCATACACACACATACACACACACACAAACACACCTGTTAATGTGGCAAGCATAGGAACAGAAATGAGTCCAGGTGTTCAAATAGTCCTATAAGATGAGGACAATTACAGTTAATTCTATATCATTCAATAGCATCATAAAAGAATGATACAAGTTTACCATAATGCACTCAGTAGAGTGGCTAACATGAAAAAGCTAGAAAATGTTGGTGAGATTGTGGAGTAACTGGGACTTACATATGATGCTGGCAGGAGGGTAAACTGGAACATCCATTTCAGAAATGTATTTGCTGCTGCTGCTGCTGCTGCTACTAAGTCGCTTCAGTCGTGTCTGACTCTCTGCGACCCCAAGACGGCAGCCCACATGGCTCCCCCATCCCTGGGATTCTCCAGGCAAGAACACTGGAGTGGGTTGCCATTTCCTTCTCCAACACACGAAGGTGAAAAGTGAAAGTGAAGTCGCTCAGTAGTGTCCGACTCTTAGCGACCCCATGGACTGTGCGCATCAGGCTCCTCCGTCCATGGGATTTTCCAGGCAAGAGTACTGGAGTGGGGTGCCATTGCCTTCTCCTAGTGTTTACTAAAGTGGAACATATAGACAATTTGATGGTGAATTTTATATGTCAACTGGACTGAGGGATGCCCAGACAGCTGATAAAACATTATTTCTGCGGTGTTTGCAGAAGAGATTAGTGTTTGAATTGGTGAACTGAATGAAGCAGATAGCCCTACCCAAAATGAGCATCTCTCTCTGCTAAATCACTTCAGTCATGTCAGACTTTTAGTGACTCAATGGACAGCAGTCTGCCAGGCTCCTCTGTTCATGGGATTCTCCAGGCAAGAATATTGGAGCTGGTTTGTACTGGTTATATTCCAGGCAAGAATACTGGTGTGCTCTTCTCCAGGGGATCTTCTTGACCCAGGGACTGGACCCATGTCTCTTACGTCTCCTGCACTGGCAGTCGGGTTCTTTACCATTAGTGGCACCAGGGAAGCCCACCCAATGTGAATGAGTGCCATCCAATCCTTTGAGGGACTCAGCAGAACCAAAAGGCAGAGGAAGAACATTTTCGCTTGCTGCTTGAGCTGGGACATCTGTCTTCTCCTGCCCCCAGATATCAACACTCCTGGTTCTCAGGCCTTTGGAGTCAGATCAGGACTTACATCATTGTCCCTCCGCCCCACCCCCCATTGGAGTGTTTTGTCAATTCTATTCCCTCTCATTGGTCACACTTGGGTAAGAATAGGAATCTTGTTAGGAATGTGTCTCCTCTGTATTCCCTCTTCCTTCGTCTGTCACGTTCTGAGGATGTGACCCTTACTGCAGCCATGAGGCTGCTGAACTTGGACTGGGTGGGATGCTGGATGGACCCTGGCTTCACTAAGGCTTGTCAGCTAGACTCCCAGGGATATCTACTAACAGACTCTGCTCTAGGTCCATAGCCCTCAATTTTGGAAGCCTTTGGTCCAGTCCTAGTGAGCCTGGGGGAGGCACACTAAGACAATAAGTGAGAGCTAGAGTAATGCCTGAGCAAACTACCTTGTACTAGAAGGACTGGAAAAGGTCAGTTTTCATTTCAATCCCAAAGAAGGGCAATGCCAAAGAATGTTCAAACCACCCTACAATTACACTCATTTTACATGCTAGCAAGGTAATGCTCAAAATCCTTCAAGTCAGGCTTCAACAGTGCATGAACCGTGAACTTCCAGATGTTCAAGCTGGATTTAGAAAAGGTATAGGAACCAGAGATCATATTGCCAATATTAGATGGATCATAGAAAAAGCAAGGGAATTCCAGAAAAACATCTACTTCTGCTTCAGTGACTACACTAGAACTTTTGACTGTGTGGATAACAACAAACTGTGGAAAATTCTTCAAGGGATGGGAATACCAGACCACCTTACCTGCCTCCTGAGAAACCTGTATGCAAGTCAAGAAGCAACGGTTAGAACCGGACACGGAACAACAGACTGGTTCCAAATTGGGAAAGGAGTACGTCAAGGATGTATACTGTCACCCTGCTTATTTAACTTACATGAAGAGTACATGTTGTGAAATGCCAGGTTGGATGAAGCACAAATGGAGTCAAGATTGCCAGGAGAAAATTAATAACCTCAGATATGCAGATGACACCACACTTACGGTAGAAAGTGAAGAGAAACTAAAGAGCCTTTTGATGAAAGTGAAAGAGGAGAGTGAAAAAGCTGGCTTAAAACTCAACATTTAGAAAACTAAGATCATGGCATCTGGTCCCATCACTTCATGGGAAATAGATGGGGAGACAATGGAAACAGTGACAGACTTTATTTTCTTGGGTTCCCAAATAACTGCAGATGGTGACTGCAGCCATGAAATTAAAAATTGCTTGCTCCTTGGAAGAAAAGCTATGACCAACCTAGACAGCATATTAAAAAGCAGAGACATTACTTTGCCAACATAGGTCCATCTAGTCAAAGCTATGGTTTTTCCAGTAGTCATATATGAATGTAAGAGTTGGACCATAACAAAGGCTGAGAGTTGAAGAACTAATGCCTTCGAACTGTGGTGTTGGAGAAGACTCTTGAGAGTCCCTTGGACTGCAAGGAGATCCAACCAGTCCATCCTAAAGGAAATCAACCCTGAATATTCTTTGGAAGGACTGATGCTGAAGCTGAAACTCCAATACTATGGCCACCTGATGCAAAGAACTGACTGATTAGAAAAGACCTTGATGTTGGGAAAGATTGAAGGCGGGAAGAGAAGGGGATGACAGAGGATGAGATGGTTGGATGGGACCACTGACTCAATGGACATGAGTTTGAGTCAACTCTGGGAGTTGGTGATGGATAGGGAGGCCAGGCCTGCTGCAGTCCATGGGGTAACAAAGTGTCAGTCATGACGGTGCGACGGAACAACAAGAAGAACCCCACACCATATAGTGTTTGTGTAACTCTGCCCCTGCTCCAGAGGAGGGGCACCTTTGAGCTGCTCCAGGCTTACATATTTAAGGTCAATCTGGGAGGGAGATGATTGGACTTTCAGGAAATCTCAGGCAACCTTCCCTCTCATATATTATTCCACCCATGAGCCATGCTTGACACCTCACCTCTGAAGCCAGGTGAGGATGTTAGAGTCTGGAAGCTATGAGGCCTACTGTCCCTGAGGGTGTGGCTGGGCTTTCTGCTGACAATCCTGTGTGCTGGCTTCCTAATCTATCATTTAGATAAGCCAACCTGGAGCATGGGCTTCCTGGTGACTCAGAGTGTAAAGAATCTGCCTGCAGTGCAGGAGATCAGGATTCCATCCCTAGGTTCAGAAGATTCCTTGGAGGAAGCCATGGCTACCCACTCCAGGATTCTTGCCTGGGGAATTCCATGGAAAGAGGAGCCTGGTGGGCTACAGTCCAGGGGGGATGCAACGAATCGGACACGACTGAGCGACTAACACTCACTCAGCTCAACTTATCCTGGAGCATGGCCAAACTTTAAAGTCTGCTTCAATCCACCAGTTTCTTTCCCTGAATGACACAACTGAATTAAACAAGGACCAGTGTCTTAAAGTTTGGAATCTTGCCTAGCAGTGAGCTGAGAAAATGAGTCAACTCCGAAGCCCCTTTTGAGGACCACCCCATTTCTCGCACCCCACCCCTCAACCCAATACCTCTCGGATCCTCTTCTGCCATTCCTCAGTGAATTCAGGTGAGCTGGTGTTCACCTGGCTGGCATTGAGTGTCCACACAGGGCACTTCCAGGTGGGAAGAGACAGCATGGCCAGGGAGGGTCCCAGGAAAGCAAAGGTCCCTCCCTGGAGAATGGGCAGCCTGGAGGAAGGGAAAGGAGACAGTTACCCATTAGCTCCTTTAACACTGGCCTGTCACTGGCCCCAGCAGAGGCCTTTTCATCCCAAGTCCTCCCTTGGTTTCAGGGCAAAACATGAGTCCTGCAGTTCTCAGTTATAGGGAACTCCTGCTGCTGCTGCTGCTGCTGCTAAGTCGCTTCAGGCGTGTCCAACTCTGTGCTATCCCATAGACGGCAGCCCACCAGGCTCCCCCGTCCCTGGGATTCTCCAGGCAAGGACACTGGAGTGGGTTGCCATTTCCTTCTCCAATGCATGAAAGGGAAACGTGAAAGTGAAGTCATTCAGTTGTGTCTGACTCTTTGCGACCCCATGGACTGCAGCCTACCAGGCTCCTCTGTCCATGGGATTTTCCAGGCAAGCATACTGGAGTGAGGTGCCATTGCCTTCTCCGAGGGAACTCCTATCAATCTCCAAGTCAGATCCACAAACTGTGCCAAACTTTGGACAGGTAGGAGAGGTGGGGAGGATAAGACCAGCAGACCTGTGAGCCCAGGAGCAGAGAGTCACGTACTGGGAAACGATCTGGGGCAGCACAGAGCTCAGGGAACATGTTTGGTGGGTGCCACTGTCTTCCTCAGTCCCAGAGAAACTTCTCCAGACCCCAGGATCAAAGCACAGTTCACACACATTAAGTTCCCCCACTGACAAGGGATGCACAGCCTAGAATCTGGGTGGCCAGATTCCTTTGCGCCTTCAAAAATGAAAGGCGATTCCAGACCTCTACCTCCAGGCTCCTTTCTATCACATGGACTGAACATGCTTGAGGTCCATTATCAGGGCGTGTCCCCCACACAAGCCTTCCTTCTTCCTGGTCAGCATCTCACTCTGGCCTCTGTGAGAACTTCCAGCAGTGTCCGTCTGACTTGTCTCCCTTCAAGGTGAACATAGCCTGATAAGTCAACCTCCAATAACCCTGTCTTACTAGAAGGTCAGAAGCTGTTAAGGCTGACCTAGTCTCCTCACCTGCATATTATAATAGAACTGGTGTGGAGGGAGAATGGAACAGGATCTTAGCCTCTTGCTTGCATTTGTCATATATACCTTACCCAGTTTAGATACTTGTTCTTAACAATACTAGAAGAGTACTTTTGAAATCAGGATTCCATGAAGATAGCTTAAAGTGTCTTCTTGAGAATGAACCCATTTTATTTAATGAAAATATAAAGTATACGAAAGAGTTTTACTGCCTAACTGGATTTTGTCCTGGCTGAACATAGGAACTAGCAAGGGCTGAGCATCAGCCTCAGATGAGTTCACGGGTGCACCCAGGCATGGAGAGAGTTTAGACTTCCAGGTGATTCTAACACCAGCCAGGGTTGAGAACAACTGATCTAGATTCATAAATCTAGACCCATCAGGTTCCAAAAGAGATTAGAATATATGGCACACACAGGGCAGGAAACATGGGTGATGGAATGTGTATGTATGAACAATTTTTTAGTTAAAAAAATTATGGTGGGGAGAGGTAAATTAGGAATTTGGGATTAACATGTATACACTGTTACATATATAATAGGTAAACAACAAGGACCTTCTGTATAGCACAGGGAACTATAATCTATTTTATAATAATCTATAATGAAAGAGAATCTATATATAATATACATTTATATATATATATGTATAACTGAGTCAGTTTGCTATATACTTGAAAGTAACACAACATTGTAAATTCAGTTCAGTCGCTCAGCCATGTCTGACTCTTTGCGACTGCATGAATTGCAGCACGCCAGGCCTCCCTGTCCATCACCAACTCCCGGAGTTCACTCAGACTCATGTCCATCGAGTCAGTGATACCATCCAGCCATCTCATCCTCTGGCGTCCCCTTCTCCTCCCGCCCCCAATCCCTCCCAGCATCAGAGTCTTTTCCAATGAGTCAACTCTTCGCACAAAGTGGCCAAAGTACTGGAGTTTCAGCTTTACTTTCATTCCTTTCAAAGAAATCCCAGGGCTGATCTCCTTAAGAATGGACTGGTTCGATCTCTTTGCAGTCCAAGGGACTCTCAAGAGCCTTCTCCAACACCACAGTTCAAAAGCATCAATTGTTCGGCACTCAGCTTTCCTCACAGTCCAACTCTCACATCCATACATGACCACTGGAAAAACCATAGGCTTGACAAGACAGACCTTTGTTGGCAAAGTAATGTCTCTGCTTTTGAATATGCTATCTAGGTTGGTCATAACTTTCCTACCAAGGAGTAAGTGTCTTTTAATTTTATGGCTGCAGTCACCATCTGCAGTGATTTTGGAGCCCCCAAAAATAAAGTCTGACACTGTTTCCACTGTTTCCCCATCTATTTCCCATGAAGTGATGGGACCGGATGCCATGATCTTCGTTTTCTGAATGTTGAGCTTTAAGCCAACTTTTTCACTCTCCACTTTCACTTTCATCAAGAGGCTTTTGAGTTTCTCTTCGCTTTCTGCCGTAAGGGTGGTGTCATCTGCATATCTGAGGTTATTGATATTTCTCCCGGCAATCTTGATTCCAGCTTGTATTTCTTCCAGTCCAGTGTTTCTCATGATGTACTCTGCATATAAGTTAAATAAATAGGGTGACAATATATAGCCTTGACGTACTCCTTTTCCTATTTGGAACCAGTCTATTCTTCCATGTCCAGTTCTAACTGCTGCTTCCTGACCTAAATACAGATTTCTCAAGAGGCAGGTCAGGTGGCCTGGTATTCCCATCTCTTTCAGAATTTTCCACAGTTTATTGTGATCCACACAGTCAAAGGCTTTGGCATAGTCAATAAAGCAGAAATAGATGTTTTTCTGGAACTCTCTTGCTTTTTCCATGATCCAGCAGATGTTGGCAATTTGATCTCTGGTTCCTCTGCCTTTTCTAAAACCAGCTTGAACAACTGGAAGTTCACAGTTCACATATTGCTGAAGCCTGGCTTGGAGAATTTTGAGCATTACAATAACCTCAGATAACTTTTTCACTCTCCACTTTCACTTTCATCAAGAGGCTTTTTAGTTCCTCTTGTAAATTCCCATTGTAAATTAACTATACTTCAATTAAAAATTCATAGAAATTATGAAGCTAAGTATCTTGACAGAGAAGGGAAACACACTATATCATTGCAAAATCCCTTTTGAGCTTTTAAAATGAACATAGACACCTTTGCATATCATAGGTACAGACAGTATGTAATCCAAGATTTGTGTTTCAGTTTTTTGCTGTAATTCCATATGCACATTTCATTCATTCAACAAATATTTACTGAGGACTTGCTCTGTGGGAGGCACTGGTTGTCAAGTATTGGAAATACCACAGTGAGTGAGACAAAACTCCCACTTATATTCTAGTTACATATTTCCTGTTTAGCCCTTGTACTAACAAACTAGTCATTTACAGTAACTCACTCTCAGGGATTCTTTAAACAGTTTACAGTTATACTTATAAACAATCCATCATTGCTATACCACCATGGCCTCAGCCATTTCAGTATTACTGGGTTCCTTGAGGGCAGAGAAGTCTAGTTTTCTCTTCTATCCCTCCAGCACCAAGGTTAGTATTACAAAATCTATCAACATTGGGTTTTCTCATTTCATTTTTTTAGTTTAATAGGCATATAATGAAATCCTGACAAAAGTGAATTTGCATTTCATTAAGTCACAAAAGACGTGATTTTTAATGTCTGTTTTTCCCTGTCTATAAACTGTTTTACTCATTACATAGAAATTAGACACTGCCAAAATATATTTAAAACAGTTTTACTGATGGTGAGATTTGTTTTCATTTAAAAAATATTTTCTGTTATTATATCCCTAACTTAGAACTTATTTAAGGGATATTTCAAAATTTTCAACTAGTTCAACATTTTTCTAACTCTGTTCATGTTATTTTTTTTTTCAAGATTACTACATGTAGTTGGGATAATGTACTAACATGATAGATGCACTTTTTATCTTTTATTTATTTATTTATTTATTTTGGCTGCACCTTTCAGCTTGCAGAATCTTAGTTCACCCACCAAGGGAACTTGCATCAAAAGCACCGAGTCCTCACCACTGAACAACCAGGGAATTCCCTCTACCTTTTTGAAACTACTAAATACATTTTATGTTCAAGAGCAAGATGAATTGTTTCCATTAATTTACTAGAGTGTATTCTTATGTCCTAAAAAAAATCCTCTTGATGAAAGTGAAAGAGGAGAGTGAAAAAGTTGGCTTAAAGCTCAACATTCAGAAAACAAAGATCATGGCATCCGGTCCCATCACTTCATGGGAAATAGATGGGGAAACAGTGGAAACAGTGTCAGACTTTATTTTGGGGGGCTCCAAAACCACTGCAGATGGTGATTGCAGCCATGAAATTAAAAGATGCTTACTCCTTGGAAGGAAAGTTATGTCCAACCTAGATAGCATATTGAAAAGCAGAGACATAACTTTGCCAACAAAGGTCAGTCTAGTCAAGGCTATGGTTTTTCCTGTGGTCATGTATGGATGTGAGAGTTAGACTGTGAAGAAGACTGAGCGCCGAAGAATTCATGCTTTTGAACTGTGGTGTTGGAGAAGACTCTTGAGAGTCCCATGGACTGCAAGAAGATCCAATCAGTCCATTCTAAAGGAGATCAGCCCTGGGTGTTCTTTGGAAGGAATGATGGTAAAGCTGAAACTCCAGTACTTTGGCCACCTCATGTGAAGAGTTGACTCATTGGAAAAGACTCTGATGCTGGGAGGGATTGGGGGCAGGAGGAGAAGGGGACGACAGAGGATGAGATGGCTGGATGGCATCACCAACTCAATGGACATGGGTTTGGGTGAACTCCAGGAGTTGGTAATGGACAGGGAGGCCTGGTGTGCTGCAATTCATGGGGTCAAAAAGAGTCGGACACGACTGAGCGACTGAACTGAACTGATTCCTATGTCCTACAGTTAGATTCACACAACATATCCATAAATTCTTCCTTCCCTCTCCTATACTCAGATCTTCCAATCCCATTTTCCATCCATTCCTGTCCCCCTCCCCACCTTGTTTTATGAGTGTTACCACCTTGCTCATAACTTCTTATTGATACTCTTTTGACAGAGATCTATGTATATTTCTTGCATTTCTACTAGTTTTCCTTTTATGCACTTTCTTGGTACATGTTTAAGATATATGCATTCAGTATCACTACAAGGCTTTCATTGTTCTATATACAGTTTACCTTTTATGGTGACTTTTATGTGTATCTCAGAGCTGCTTTTGATTTCACAATTAATTTCATCTCATGTTAAAAATTTTACCTGGAATATGATTCACTATTATTATACATGTGCCTTATAATTCTTTTGTGAACCACAGATATTGTTGATTTTTAAAATTCAACACTTTAGAAATAGAAGGGCCATTTGAAGCATATCCAACCTGGCCTTATCATTTTATAGATAACGGATCTGGAGCCCAAGGTCATAGAGTTAACCAGGATGTCTTGGGTTTTTTCACCATGGCGCTATAACACCAGTTAAGAGCATGGTATAGACCAAAGGCAAGTTTGAATACGACTTTGTCTTATCAGCTGTGTGACCAAGGCATGTTGCCCAACTTCTGCAAGCCTCAGTGTCCTCTTTGACAAAACATAGTAGTAATCTCCCAAGGAGTAACTGTGAAGATAAAATATATGTAAGTGATTAGCATGATGCCTGGGGAAGAGCTCAATGAATAGAATAATTTTCATTATTATTCCCCCTGAAATGTGTGGTTACTTCTGGAAAGGGTCATTCGGTCAGTTCAGTCACTCAATCATGTCAACTCTTTGTGACCCCATGGACTGCACCATGCCAGGCTTCCCTGTCCATCAGGGAAACTCCCCGAGCTTGCTCAAACTCATATCCACTGAGTCAGTGATGCCATCCAACCATCTCATCCTCTGTTGTCCCCTTCTCCTGCCCTCAATCTTTCCCAGCATCAAGGTCTTTTCTAATGAGTCAGCTCTTTGGATCAGGTGCCCAAAGTATTGGAGCTTCATCTCAAGCATCAGTCCTTCCAAAGAATATTCAGGGTTGATTTCCTTTAGGATGGACTGGTTTGACCTCCTTGCAGTCCAAGGGACTCTCAAGAGTCTTCTCCAACACCACAGTTCAAAGGCATTAGTTCTTCAACACTCAGCCTTCTTTATGGTCCAACTCTCACATCCATACATGACTACCGGAAAAAACCATAGCTTTAACTAGACAGACTTTGTTGGCAAAGTCATGTCTCTGCTTTTTAATATGCTATCTAGGTTGGTCATAACTTTTCTTCCAAGTAGCAAGCATCTTTTAATTTCATGGCTGCAAGTCACCATCTGCAGAAAATAAAGTCTGCCACTGTTTCCACTGTTTTCCCATCTATTTGCCAGGAAGTGATGGAACCAGTTGACATGATCTTCGTTTTCTGAATGTTGAGCTTTAAGCCAGCTTTTTCACTCTCCTCTTTCACTTTTATCAAGAGGCTCTTTAGTTCCTCTTCACTTTCTGCAATAGGGGTGGTGTCATCTGCATATCTGAGGTTATTGATATTTCTCCTGGCAATCTTGATTCCTGCTTGTGCTTCATCCAACCTGGCATTTCACATCATGTACTTTGCATACAAGTTAAATAAGCAGGGTGATAGTATACAGCCTTTGCGTACTCTTTTCCCAATTTGGAACCAGTCCATTGCTCCAGATCCTATTCTAACTGTTACTTCTTGACCTGCATACATGTTTCTCAGGAGGCAGGTAAGGTGGTCTGTTCTTCCCATCTCTTGAAGAGTTTTCCACAGTTTGTTGTGATCCACACAGTCAAAGGCCTTAGTGTAGTCAATGAAGCAGAAGCAGATGTTTTTCTGGAATTCCCTTGCTTTCTCTATGATCCATCTAATACTGGCAATATGATCTCTGGTTCCTCTGCCTTTTCTAAATCCAGTTTGAACATCTGAAATTTCACGGTTCACATACTGTTGAAGCCTGGCTTCAGTCATGTGAGGACTTCCCCATAGCTCACTTGGTAAAGAATCCATCTGCAATGCAGGAGACCCTGGTTTGATTCCTGAGACAGGAAGATCTGCTGGAGAAGGGATAGACTACCTACTCCAATATTCTTGGGCTTCCCTTGTGGCTCAGCTGGTAAAAATCTGCCTGCAATGCGGGAGACCTGGGTCTGATCCCTAGGTTGGGAAGATCCCCTGGAGAAGGGAAAGTCTACCCACTCCAGTATTGTGGCCTGGAGAATTCTATAGACTGTAATGGGGTTGCAAAGAGTTGGAAAATGTGTGCATACCAAAACATTTTCTTAATGTTTCCTTAAATAACAGATGTTATAGTATGGGCTTTTTGTTTTGTTTTGTTTTTTAAAGCTGTTGTCTGGCATTCCCATTTCTTGAAGGTTGGTTCTCTAAGATGTGCTTCCTAAGACTCTCCCTGTCCATTCTCCCCTCCCCTTCAGTCTTTACTATCTCATCTGTATGTTCAAGTCTGAAGAACATTCCCCACCATTTTCCTTTACAACAACTTGCAAAATCAACAGTCTCAGAAACAGTCCTTAGAAATTTGATAGGATTGGTATTTTAAGTGGTCAAAGCCACAGATATGTGTCCATGGGGGTACTATCAACATCTAAGCTTATATAGTGTTTTAAAGTTACACAGCATTTTCTCATCCTTATCTCAAGAGTATTGCAGGGTGTGTAGCACAATGCTGCTTTGTCTCTGTATGAGGAGGCTGATACTGGGGGAGGTGCCAGTGGCAGGGTTCAACTGGGAAGTACTGGGCCCTGATCAGAAAGTATGAGTCATGGGGCCAAATTGTGACCCAGTATGTTTGTTATAAGAACAATTGATAAGAGGACATGTGGTAAGAACAAACTTCTTAAAGAGTTTATGGTAATGATTATGTAATTTTTCTCCTCTCTTAGTATATATGAATACTTCCATTTGGGCCCATAAAGTAGGAACAGCTAACCTTTCAGAAGTATTGGGAAGTTAAGCTTCAAGCCTTCTCTCTGAGTTCTCATGCACTTCATAAAAATAGTATACATGACACTTGTTAAAGACGTTAAGGCAGGCTTTACTACAAGGGGGCTACTACAATGGGATTTTGTAATAGGGGAGAGAGATCAGGCTCAACTCCCAATATGACAAGGAAAGGTGAGAATTCATAGCCAATGAGGAGGGTGGGGTTCAGTGGATAGAAAATTACTAAGAGGAAGCATCAGGATAAGGAGGGGATTCAGGATGAAGACAGGACAAGGTGATGAGACATCACCTGGGGATGATGGAGAATGAGGAACCCAATCAGAGAGTGAGGATGGATATTCTGGCTACAGGCATTGAGCAAGATTCTTGCTAAAACTGGACCTTGCAGAGACCAACATGGACACTCAAAAGTCAAGCCTAGTTGAACGGTTGTTTATTGGATATAGCAGTAGGATGATCATAGTCAATCTTGTATGTTAGACACTATGACTAAATGGATCTCTTCCAGTTAAATAGACTCAGCACAACGTGGGCCTGTACAAAATTCTGCAGCAGAAGGAGGAAGTTTGCCTAAGACTCTGGAGTTCCTAAAACTACACTGGAAACTAGAAGGCAAGGGAACAGTGATTTTAAAATTCTGGAAAAAAAAATTCTTCCAACCTAAAATTCTATAGCCAGCCAAGTTATCAATCAAGTATGAGAATAGGATCAAGATATTTTCCCATATGGAGAGTCTTATCTATTTTATCTATCTTACAAAATTTATCTCCCATGTGGTCTCTCAGTAAACTACTGTGTAATCATGTTCCACCAAAAAGAAGAGAAAGGCATGGGATCAAGAGATCTAGACTTGAAAACTGACATGAAGAGAATTGCCAGGATAAAGGATAAAGGGTAAAGAGGCATCTCAAGATGACACATCTAATATACACCAGGCACATGTAGCGACTGTTCCAGACTACAGCAAGTCAGAGAGCCCCAGGGGGCAGTTCATCAAGAAGATGAAGCTGATAGCTACCTGATGCAATGAAATTATCAAGAAGAGATTTATACAACAGGCAGGGAGCTTATCGTTGAAATGAAAATAAACAGAAACTTTAAAATATTTTTTTAAGATATTAATTTTAGAGAAAACACACAGGTTTCCCCAGTGGCTCAGTGGTAAAAAATCTGCCTGGCAAGACGGGAGCCATGGGTTTGATTCCTGGTTTGGGAATATCCCCTGGAAGGAAATGGCAACCCCCTCCAGTATTCTTGCCTGGGAAATCCCATGGACAGAGGAGCCTGGTGGGCTACAGTCCACGGGGCCTCAAAAAAGTCAGGCATTACTTAGAACTAAACGACAACATTATAATGTGAACACTCAATGTTGACCTATGCTGGGAGGATGTGATTATAGGAAGATGGAAAATGTGCCTATGTGGTAGGAGTGAGGGGTTGTGAAAGAAAATGAAATCAGTCATCCATATTGGCACTTCAGTCACTAGTGCATAAGACAGAAGTGTATTAATTAGAAACTCTGGGGAAAATAGCTAAACAATCAGCTTGGAGGGATGTGAGTGCTTGCCTCTGCCTAGAAGAAAGGGGAGGTGGATAGATCTCCTCTGGTAGGAGAAGGCTGTTTGTCTGTCTTCTTTAAACCCATCACTACCTACTGCCTTGAGAGTGCCTTTGACAGCCACCCACATTGCTCCAGTCCTCCCTTCTGATCTCCCCCAAAGATTTGCACACCTATTCTTTTCTTTTTCCTTTTAAGGGCTTTAATTCCACCACAGGGGAACAGATTGGGGAAACAGAGATAAAAGCAGGTGAATAGACAAAGGTTGCAGAATCTGGGAGGTTGTCTCAAGCCTGGAGCCTTGAGCCATATCTCCCAGCCCCACTTCCAAGATGGTAATGGGAAGTCTATTGGACTTTTGCTCTCAGGCAAAGTACATCATGCGAAATGCCGGGCTGGGTGAAGCACAAGCTGGAATCAAGACTGCTGGGAGAAATATCAATAACCTCAGACATGCAGATGACACCACCCTTATGGCAGAAAGCAAAGAACTAAAGAGCCTCCTGATGAAAGTGAGCTAGGAGAGTGAAAAAGTTGGCTTAAAACTCAACATTTGGAAAACTAAGATCATGGCATCTGGTCCCATCACTCCATGGCAAATAGATGGGGAAACAGTGGAAACAGTGTCAGACTTTATTTTTTTGGGCTCCAAAATCACTGCAGATGGTGACTGCAGCCATGAAATTAAAAGACACTTGCTCCTTGGAAGAAAAGCTATGATAAACCTAAAAAGCAGAGACATTACTTTGCCAACAAAGTCTGTCTAGTTAAAGCTATGGTTTTTCCAGTAGTCATGTATGGATATGAGAGTTAGACTATAAAGAAAGTTGAGCACTGGAGAATTGATGCTTTTGAACTACGGTGTTGGAGAAGACTCTTGAGAGTCCCTTGGACTGCAAGGAGATCCAACCAGTCCATCCTAAAGGAAATCAGTCCTGAATATTCATTGGAAGGACTGATGCTGAAGTTTAAACTCCAATATATGGCCACCTGTTGAGAAGAACTGACTCATTGGAAAAGACCCCTATGCTGGGAAAAATTGAAGGTGGGAGGTGAAGGGGACAACAGAGGATGAGCTGGTTGGATGGCATCACCGACTCGATGGACATGAGTTTGAGTAAGCTCTGGAAGTTGGTAAGGGACAGTGAAGCCTGGCATGCTGCAGTCTATGGGATCACAAAGAGTTGGACACAACTGAGTGACTGAACTGAACTGAAAGATTCAAAGGGTGTGGGGCTCATGAAACATGCCCCGATACTTTTGTAAGAAAAAGTTTTAAATGGTTCTTATTTCTCCCAGTTATAAAGCAACACATGGACTCTAAAGAAAAATTAATGGTAAATAAAAATGCAAAGCATAAATCACCATAATTCCACAACCCAGAAACAATTATTAACATTTTTTTCTAATCATTTTTTTTAACCATTGAGTAGGTAAACTTTATCAGCACATGTACAATATTGCTACATACCTTTCATATATAATGTGTATCACACAGAAATAACCTTTAACATTTCTTTGATTCCTTTTGCCATCTTTAACTAGATAAATGATTATCAGTATACATAAGATGTATTTCTCTCATGGGCTTCCCTGGTGGCTCAGCAGTATAGAATCTGCCTGCAATGCAGAAGACCCTAGTTTGATCCCCAGGTTTGGAAGATCTCCTGGAGAAGGGCATGGCCACCTACTCAAGTATTCTTGCCTGGAGAATCCCATGGACAGAGGAGCCTAGCGGGCTACAGTCCATAAGGTCACAATGGGACATGACTAAAGCGACTTAGCAAGCACGCACAGACTTGCAGTGGCACATCTGGTGGCTTGTGCGATTTGTCATCAAGGCAAGGGCAAGGTGGCTGCAGACCTCTGACGATGGGCATGGACTTTCTGCAGAACCTAGCAACAGATATAGAGCTCGGGCAGATCAGGGCCCAGCTGCAGGCAAGTCCATGGAAGAAAAGGACCCAGGCTGATTTGGGCAAGACTACATAGAAGCCAGGTCTGAATGTTCTTTGGGCAGAAATACTGGCTCCACACTTGAGACATTCCCAGAAAAATAAAAAGGGAGATATATCACTTGGAACCACTCCAGAAAAAGAAAATCCCAGGTAAAAATGAATAATTCTAGAAATGGAATTATTCCAGAATGGAATTAAGACCCAGAATTACACAGTCAATATTTCATTTCCTTTAGTGATTGCATTTAAACGTAATGCTTTCTTTTGAAATGAATGGTTACATAAATCCAGAACTGAGCACCTCAGTGGGAAGGCCCTTGGGGGATACACCCAAGACCCCTAAAGTCATACCAGGGAGGCAGCCATCTCTCTGCCAAGGGTTGTAGCTGCCTGCCCCACAATGGGCACTGCAATCTTCAGCTCTTATCAGGGAAGCTGTTTTTTTTTTTTGCCTCTTATCATTCCTTTTGACTATTTAACATGGTTTTAATCATGAACATATTCTGAAATCTTATTGCAATATTAGCATTTTTGTTTGCAGTCTAAAAAGTACATCATTAAATACTGTTTATTTGATAACCTGCAATCAATCAAATCTACTGGACCTTTGATTCACAGACTATCAGCTAGTTTTATAATTCCTAATGTCTCTAATGACTAACTGTACTTGTTAGTCTCTAAACAGGAAGCCTATTTCAGGGAAATAATCTCAGGTGTATTCATGTCCCCACCTTAGTCTAAGACATTAGCATGGCTTTCTTTCTTAATTTTATTTCCCTGTTTCTCTGCATGTTTAATTAGGCTGCAGATTCTTTTAACTCTATCTTCTGATTTTGTTTTGTCTCTCACAGGGTTTACCAGAAGGCGAGGCCCACAAGCACCCTCAGTACTGAGATTCCAGTTGGAACATAGTACTGCATCATCTTCTCTGTCAACAGCACAGGTGTCCACATATTAGAGATGGAAGGACTTATCGATGTGACACACTTCAACTCCCTCATTTTACAGACGAGAACACTGGGTTTTAGAGAGGGTGAATGGCTTGTGCAGCTTCCCACAACACAGAAGCCAGAACTAGACTTCAGGCCCCCAGCTTCCAAGATCAACGTTTTTCCATTATTATAGTGAACACCATCTCAATTTAAGGCAAGGAGCTTCCCCACCCAGAAGAGCTTTGTGTATGTAACTCTCCATGGGGCGGCTCAGGGGTGGGGCCTCCTGGGTGTCCAGGCAGGTGGCTGCAAGGCCTCTCTACTGCAGCACCTGTCACTCCAGGGACTGATCCTGGAAAGGTAGGAGGGGGTCCTGGCTATCAGGGACTTGAGAAACAGACCAGACCAAACCTTAAACCTCTCTCAGTGCTTGGTGGGGGATTGGGGAAAATCTTGGCCTCAAAGATGATGACAGAAGAAGGAAGAGAGAGAAGGGAAATAATTTGACAAAGACGCAGGCTCTAAACCCCTCTCCTCAACAAAAAATGGGAGACCTTAAGCACTGGCATATCTCCTGTAAATGACTTGCAAAAGCAGCACTTTGGAAAGAGCATTTGATTTGATTTAGGCAAGAAGACTAGGTTAGGAAGGAATATTCTCTAGATACTCTCTGCCGCCGCTGCTGCTGCTACTGCTGCTAAGTCGCTTCAGTCATGTCCGACTTTGTGCGACCCCATAGACGGCAGCCCACCAGGCTTCCCTGTCCCTGGGATTCTCCAGGCAAGAACACTGGAGTGGGTCACCATTTCCTTCTCCAACGCATGAGAGTGAAAAGTGAAAGTGAAGTCGCTCAGTCGTGTCCGACTCTAGCGACCCCATGGACTGCAGCCTACCAGGCTCCTCTGTCCATGGGATTTTCCAGGCAAAAGTACTGGAGTGGGGTGCCATTGCCTTCTCTGCTAGACACTCTACAGGCAGCCTATCTTGAAAATAATCAGCTACCTTGTAACAGCCTTCACTTGTACTTTGATTCAGATACTTCATCAGAAAGAAATTTTTTTTTCTGTTTCTTTAATTTTGTATCTATGTGAGATGATGGATGTTCATTAAATCTACTGTGCTAATCATTTCTTGATGTATGTAAGTCAATTCATTATGCTGTACACTTACACAGTGTGGTCTGTCAATTACATCTCAATGAAACTGGAAGGAAAAAAAGAATAAACAGTAATTTTTCCTCTCAAGTCATTTTCTCATAAGACAGGTTGGGCAGAAGCACATCATAGGGAAAGTTTTCCATTTTCCTCTGCATCTCCAAAACTGGGCACAGACTTGGCACAGATTAGGTCACAAGCGGACTTACAGTGAAGATTCCCTCACTTGCACTGTTCCTTCTGAAGTCCAGGGAGGAGTCCCCACAGCATGTTCACTAGCACAAGCCTTGTAGAATTTACAAAGGTAAAAGGTTTCAAGCATGGCCATCTGTAGCTATTTGTATTACTTTAATGAAGAACTCTGGCTAATGTAGATAGTAAATGTTGGCGCTGGGACTTGAACTTATGTGCTTACTTCTGATCCTGTGCTCCCCCTATCATGTCACACCAGCTTTCTAACTCATCTCAGGCTACAAGCCAAGCAAACCTTATTGCTACCCTGGGAGATAAAAGTCAGAATCCATGGAGAGGAGTTTTACCTACCTGATTCCTAAAAATACTTGCAGGAGAGTGCAGATGCCAGAGACGAAGAAAATGGTGCTGATGAGGTAACTCTGGGTCAGGGGATCATGCTGCAAACACAGGTCCTTAGCCAAGATGAGCGGTATTGCCACAAGCCCCCCTAGGGCCGTGAGGAAGTGCTGTAGGCAGAACAGAGAGAGGAGACAAAGTTAGAGATGCTGTGGCTGCCTATTCCACCTAATCCTATTCCGTCTACTGGAGGCTCAATCTTTGGTCTCAGAGGAGATCCAGGCAAGTGGCAGGAACTAGGAAGGCCTGGCAGCAAGAAGCAGGGACACAACCAGAAGGTCTGGGGTTCAAAGGCAGGACCCCAGGGCTGAGAACTGCTGTTTTAGGTAAGAAACCAAGGTAGGGATGCAGTGTGGGAGGACATAACAGGAACCAAGGAGGTGGCCTTAAGAATAGGAATGACAAGAGGCTCATTATTAAAATAAGGCACAAGGTGAGGGCAAGACCATTGACCAGGCCTGAGCACATTCTTCAAGACTGATTATATGTTAGGTCACAAAACAGCATCAGCAAATTTAAGAAGACTGAAATCAAACCAACAATCTTTTCTGTCCACTATGGTCTGAAACTGGAAATCAATAAGAGGAAGGAAACTGGACACAAGCTGGTGGAAATTAAGAAACACACTCCTGAACAACCAATGGGTCAAAGAAGAAATCAAAAGAGAAATAAAAAGTAACTTTAGACAAATGAAAATGGAAATACAACATACCAAAACTAGTGGGATGCAGCAAAAGCAGTTCTAAGAGGACAGTTTATAACAATAGAAAAAAGGTCTTAAATAAACAACTTTATTTCTCAAAGAACTAGAAAAGGAAGAACAAACTGAGTCTCAAGTTAGAAGAGAGGGAAAAAATACAGATCAGAACAGGAATTAATGAAATGAAAAACAATAGGAAAAAATCAACAGAACGAGAGCTTTTTAAAGATAAACAAACCCTTAGCTAAACTCAGAAAAAAGGAGAGAGGACTCAAATAAAATGAGACATGATACGATAGGAATGCAAAGTACCATAAAACAGTAGTACCATTACACACCAATAAATTGGATAACCTAGAAGAAATGGATAGATTACTAGAAAGACACAATTTACCAAGACTGAATCATGAAGAAATAGAAAACATGAACAGACCAATGACTAGTGAGGAGACTAAAACCATAATCAAAATTTCCCAACAAAGAAATGCCCAAGACCAGATGGTTTCACTGGCAAATTCTATCAAATATCTAAAGAAGAATTAACACCAAGCCTTCCCAAACTCCTCCAAAAATTGAAGAGGAGGGACCACTCCCAAACTCATTTTACAATCCAGTATAACCCTGATGGGGTTGTGGCTCAGACGGTAAGCAATCTGCCCACAATGCAGGAGACCCAGGTTTGATCCTTGGGTTGGGAGGATCCCCTGGAGAAGGAAATGGCAAGCGACTCCAGTATTCTTGCCTGGAAAATCCCATGGACAGAGGAGCCTAGCAGGTTACAGTCCATGGGGTTGCAAGGAGTCAGACACAACTGAGCGACTTTCACATAACCCTGATACCACAGCAAGATAAAGATCCTACGAAGAAAGAAAATTACAGAAAATTATCCCTCATGGATATAGATGCAAAACTGCTCAATGAAATCCTAGAAAACAGCATTCTACAGTACATTAAAAGGGCCATATGCCATGATTAAGTAGGATTTTTGTCCCTGGAATGTTAAATATATACAAATCAGTAAATATGATACACCATATTAATAAAATGAAAAATAAAAATCCTATCACCCCAATGGATGCAGAAAAAAACATTTGACAAAATTCAACACCCTTTCATAATGAAGTATCTACATTATCCATTTTATTGGCTCACAATAATATTTTTAAAAATAGTAATCCATTTGCTTCTCTTCTTTTGTGGAAAAGCACCAGGAAGCAAACAAAAAAGTATATCCCATCCCTGATATTCCACATTGAACATTTTGGGATGAAAATGAGTCCATCTATGAGATTAAAGATTCAAGCTACAAAAAGTTACAAAACAAATAGTGAAATTTGAAAGCTACTTTCCTTTTTCTAGTTCTTCAGTTCAGTTCAGTTCAGTCACTCAGTCGTGTCCGACTCTTGCAACCCCATTAATCGCAGCATGCCAGGCCTCCTTGTCCATCACCAACTCCCGGAGTTCATCCAAACTCACGTCCACTGAGTCAGTGATGCCATCCAGCCATCTCATCCTCTGTCATCCCCTTCTCCTCCTGCCCCCAATCCCTCCCAGCATCAGGGTCTTTTCCAATGAGTTAACTCTTCACATGAGGTGGCCAAAGTACTGGAGTTTCAGCTTTAGCATCAGTCCTTCCAAAGAACACGCAGGGCTGATCTCCTTTAGAATGGACTGGTTGGATCTCCTTGCAGCCCAAGGGACTATCAGGAGTCTTCTCCAACACCACAGTTCAAAAGCCAAGGTTAAATACCTCTATTAGTTTCTTATGATTCCTTCAAAACATGCAAAAATTACTACATATACTTATTTCTGCTGTTCTATCTCTATTTTTGTTTGTTAGTCTTTAACATAAAAAAAGATCACACTATACACAGTTATTTACTTGACATTTTCCACTTAATCTATGCTGGTGATTATTTTTTAACTGCAAGGTAAATGTATCTTTCTCTTTCTAACAGCTACATTAAAAAATTATTTTTTAGAATATGCCACAGTTCTCTAAGATGGATATTTTGGGGGTGTTTCTGGGTTTTGTTTCTTGTTGTGATTTTATGATTAATTAATAGAATATCTTTGTACTTATCTTAACAAGTCTTGCCAGCATATCTAGAGAGAAATTCTTTAAAAAAATTTTTTTTTAATTTGGCCATGTCACGCAATTTGTGGGAACTTAGTTCCCCCACCAGGAATTGAACCCATGCCTTGGCAGTGAAATGATGGACTCCTAACCACTGGACCCCTGGGTATATATCTACAGGGAAATTCTTAAGCATTAGGGCCTGGGTTAAATAACATGTGTTTTACCAGTTAATAGAAAAGTTGCACCAGATAACATTCCAACAAGTATTTGACAATGCTTGTTTTCCAATATTCCCCAAGCACTGGTTATCAAACATATAAGTCGTTTCCAAACAAATTATAATTGATAACTTGAAACAAACAAACAAAAAAAAAACTCACAATGGCCCAGTTGGTGTCCTTGATGTGACCTAGTAGCTTAGTATGGGGAAGAATCTTCCCCTAAATCCCTGCCCCCATCCTCAAACTCCTTGGGAGAAAATAGAAAAAAAAGAGAAAAGAGAGCCTTGAGTTCCCTAAAGGTCAAAGGCATGGAAACCAAGAACATGAGCAACTGAAGTTAGATCTTGACTAATTTGACCCGTGTGTGTCGATGTGCCTTTTGAGACAGAGCCTCCTTGTACCCAATGCTTCTGTGTGGCATTACCTGGATCCCCAAGAAGATGCAGAGATACCATGGTGGGATATCCAGGATGCCATAAGCCATGTGGCTGCTGCTGGGACTCTTGAGCTGGCCATCCTTCTTGCTGCCTTGGTCACCTTCATGGGAGCTGATCACACCATCACACCTCTGCTGGGAAAAAGACAAAAATACGTTTGAGCATTTCAAGAGGAATCAAGTGCATTTTGATGCCAAAAGCTTGGCCTCTATGTACCATTGTCAAATCAAATTTTGGAGACAGAGTTTTGGATGAAATAGAAAAGAATAGCTTATTGCTTTGCCAGGCAAAGGGGAACACAGTGGCTCCTGCCCTCGAAAACTGTGTATCTCCAACCAGAGGGATTTGGTGAGAAATTTTATAGCAATGGCTCAAGCTTGGGGCTGCTAATAAGATTAGGCCATTTATAGTTCAGTTCAGTCACTCAGTTGTGTCTGACTCTGTGACCCCTGGACTGCAGCATGCCAGGCCTCGCTGTCCATCACCAACTCCTGGAGCTTAATCAAACTCAATTCCACTGAGTCAGTGATGCCATCCAACCATCTCATCCTCTGTCATCCCCTTCGCCTCCCACCTTCAATCTTTCCCAGCATCAGGGTCTTTTCAAATGACTCAGTTCTTCCCATTAGGTGGCCAAAGTATTGGCGTTTCAGCTTCAGCATCAGTCCTTCCAATGAATACTCAGGGCTGATTTCCTTTAGGATGGACACGCTGGATCTCCTTGCAGCCCAAGAGACTCTCAAGTGTCTTCTCCAACACCACAGTTCAAAAGCATCAATTCTTCAGTGCCCAGCTTTCTTTTTAGTCCAACTCTCACATCCATACATGACCACTGGAAAAACCATAGCTTTAACTAGACGGACCTTTGTTGGCAAAGTAAAGTCTCTGCTTTTTAATATGCTGTTTAGGTTGATCATAGCTTTTCTTCAAAGGAGCAAGTGTCTTTTAATTTCATGGCTGCAGACACCATCTACAGTGACCTTGGAGCCCCCCAAAATAAAGTCAGCCACTGTTTCCATTGCTCCCCCATCTATTTGCCATGAAGTGATGGGACCAGCAGAGAAGGCAATGGCACCCCACTCCAGTACTCTTGCCTGGAAAATCCCATGGACGGAGGAGCCTGGTGGGCTGCAGTCCATGGGATCGCTAGGAGTCGGACACGACTGAGTGACTTCACTTTCACTTTTCACTTTCATGCATTGGAGAAGGAAATGGCAACCCACTCCAGTGTTCTTGCCTGGAGAATCCCAGGGATGGGGGAGCCTGGTGGGCTGCCATCTATGGGGTCGCACAGAGTCGGACACGACTGAATTGACTTAGCAGCAGCAGCAGCAGCAGATGGGACCAGATGCCATGACCTTAGTTTTCCAAATATTGAGTTTTAAGCCAACTTTTTCACTCTCCTCTTTCACTTTCATCAGGAGGCTCTTTAGTTCTTCTTCGCTTTCTGCCATAAGGGTGGTGTCATCTGCATATCTGAGGTTATTGATATTTCTCCTGGCAATCTTGATTCCAGCTTGTGCTTCATGCAGCCCAGCATTTCTCATGATGTACTCTGCAAATAAGTTAAATAAACAGGGTGACAATATACAGCCTTGATGTACTCCTTTCCCTATTTGGAACCAGTCTGTTGTTCCATGTCCACTTCTAACTGTTGCTTCCTGACCTGCATACAGATTTCTCAAGAGGCAGGTCAGGTGGTCAGGTATTCCCATCTCTTTCAGAATTTTCCACAGTTTATTGTGATCTACACAGTCAAAGGCTTTGGCATAGTCAATAAAGCAGAAATAGATGTTTTTCTGGCACTTTCTTGCTTTTTTGATGATCCAACGGTTGTTGGCAATTTTATCTCTGGTTCCTCTGCCTTTTCTAAATCCAGCTTGAACATCTGGAAGTTCATGGTTTACATACTGTTGAAGCCTGGCTTGGAGAATTTTGAGCATTACTTTGCTAGCATGTGAGATGAGTGCAATTGTGTGGTAGCTTGGGCATTCTTTGGCATTGCCTTTCTTTGGGATTGGAATGAAAATTGACCTTTGCCAGTCCTGTGGCCACTGCTGAGTTTTCCAAATTTGCTGGCATATTGAGTGTAGCACTTTCACAGCATCATCTTTTAGGACTCAAAATAGCTCAACTGGAATTCCATCACCTCCACTAGCTTTGTTCATAGTGATGCTTCCTAAGGCCCACTTGCCTTCACATTCCAGGATGTCTGGCTCTAGGTCAGTGATCATACTATCATGATTATATGGGCCATGAAGATCTTTTTTTGATAATTCTTCTGTGTATTCTTGCCACCTCTTCTTAATATCTTCTGCTTCTGTTAGGTCCATACCATTTCTGTCATTTATTATGCCCATCTTTGCATGAAATAGCCCCTTTGTATCTCTAATTTTCTTGAAGCGATCTCTAGTCTTTCCCATTCTATTGCTTTCCTCTATTTCTTTGCACTGATCACTGAGGAAGGTTTTCTTGTATCTCCCTGCTACTCTTTGGAACTCTGCATTCAAATGGTTATATCTTTCCTTTTCTCCTTTGCCTTTCATTTCTCTTTTCACAGCTATTTGTAAGGCCTCCTCAGACAACCATTTTGCCTTTTTGCATTTCTTTTTATTGGGGATGGTCTTGATTCTTGTCTCCTGTACAATGTCACAAAACTGCCTGTAGTTCTTCAGGCACTCTGTCAGATCTAATCACTTGAATCTATTTCTCATTTCCACTGTAACGGATTTGATTTAGGTCATACCTGAATGGTCTAGTGGTTTTCCCTACTTTCTTCAATTTAAGTCTGAATTTGGCAATAAGGAGTTCATGATCTGAGCCACAGTCAGCTCCTGGTCTTGTTTTTGCTGACTGTATAGAACTTCTCCTTCTTTGGCTGCAAAGAATATAATCAATCTGATTTCAGTGTTGACCATCTGGTGATGTCCATGTGTAGAGTTTTCTCTGTGTTGTTGGAAGAAGGTGTTTGCTATGACGCAGAAAACTAACCAATATGATCACATGGACCACAGGCTTGTCTAACTCAATGAAACTATGAGCCATGCCATGTTGGGCTACACAAGACGGACAGGTCATGGTGGAGAGAGTTCTGACAAAACACAGTCCACTGGAAAAAGGAATGGCAAACTACTTCAGTATTCTTGCCTTGAGAACCCCATGAACAGAATAAAAAGGCAAAAAGATAGGACAATGAAAGATGAACCCTCCAGGTCCGTAGGTGCCCAATATGCTACTGGAAATCAGTGGAAAACTAACTCCAGAAAGAATGAAGAGATGGAGCCAAAGCAAAAACAACACCCAGTTGTGGATGTGACTCGTGATGGAAGCAAGGTCCGATGCTGTAAAGAGCAATATTGCATAGGAACCTGGAATGTTAGGTCCATGAATCAAGGCAAATTGGAAGTGGTCAAACAGGAGATGGTAAGAGTGAACATCAAAATTTTAGGGATCAGCAAACTAAAATGGACTGAAATGGGTAAATTTAACTCAGATGACCATTATATCTACTACCGTGAGCAAGAATCATTTAGAAGAAATGCAGTAGCCATCATAGTAAACAAGAGAGTCTGAAATGCAGTACTTGGATGCAATCTCAAAAACAACAGAATGATCTCAATTCATTTCCAGGGCAAACTGTCGGGGTCCTGCCCCGGTTGTATCCAGGAATTTCCTCAGGATGACGGCGTCAGCGATTAGAATAGCAATAGCTTAATTAAGTATTAATTAGAGATATAAAGAGTGGTTAAATAGGGATAGCTCAGTGAGAAAATTCAGTGGAGAAAAGAGGCCGAATAACTTGGTTTACGTGGAAAACCAATAAAATTCCAAGACAAGGAATTTGCACCACCTACGTAGGCCGCAGGCATCCTTCCATTCTCCCAAAGGAGAGGAGACACTAAGGCCTCTCCTGTCAGATCTTAGAAGCCCAGGCAAAATTAGTAGGCTTGGCGAGCTTCCACGCTTCAGATGGGAATTCAGCCGGAAGGTGAGAGAAAGAACGACATGGGGAGACCAAGTTTTGGTGAGCAAGGCCTGTAGCTTTATTTTCAACAGGGACTTTTATACCCTAAGTTGCACATAGAGGATAATAGGGGGTGTTAAATCATGCAAAGTCAGCAGTCTTTGATCCTTATTGAAACCAGGGTTTCTTTTCTGCAAACTATACAAATGATTTAGGTGATTTACATCACCTTCTGGCCAGAAGGCCTGTTAACATTTTATGACTCTGACGAAGGTTTGTCAACCATAAGACTTATTTTCTCTAAGAGTAATTATTTTAAAGTTTGGCACCATCCTCCAAAGGTGTTAGATAAAGTTGCATTCCTATAGGGCAGAGGTGCAGTGGGTTTACAACAAAGGAAAGAATTTATTACCTTAAGGGTCTAAAGTTGTTAACACCAAGGCCACTACTTATTTTTTCTACATACCAACTATATTAATTAATACACTTCCAAGGATACAATACAGGGGATGTGGAAACTTGGCAGCAAGCATTGGCTCAACAATTAAATCTTCTACTAGTTCTATTCTGGCAATGTCTAACTCTCCGAGAGGCTCTATACTATTTGAATATCTTAAGCTCCCCATGCCTCTCATAGTTGAGAGACTGTAAACAATCGTATGCATAGCTGTAGGAGTCCGGGTAAACCTGTCAGGCAAGTTAGAGAGCCATCTGAGGGGTTTGTGAACTAAAACACTCTTGTCATGCCCAGGAACCTTATTAACTGGAGCTGTAAGTTAACTCTTTTTCAGAGAAAGAGATGGTGGTGGGGGACAGCTCCCCGTAAAGTCAGAGGTGTAGGTGAGAGCACAAGGCAGTAAAGTAGGCAGACTCTGGTTATGGGGGTAGATGTTCGAGAATTTCCAGGGGGACTCCTGAGGCTCGATCCCACCTTTGCGTATGCCGAGCTTCCTTCCTCATGACCTTTGCCATGGGCGGAGTTCCTCACGCTGGCTCCCGGCAGCAAACCATTCAATATCACAGTAATCCAAGTCTGTGCCCCACCAATAATGCTGAAGAAGCTGAAGTTGAACGGTTCTAAGAAGACCTACAAGACCTTCTAGAACTAACACCCAAAAAAGATGTCCTTTTCATTATAGGGGACTGGAATGCAAAAGTAGAAAGTCAAGGAATACCTGAGTAACAGGCAAATTTGGCCTTGGAGTATAGAATGAAGCAGGGCAAAGGCTAATACAGTTTTGCCAAGAGAACGCACTGGTCACAGCAAACACCCTCTTCGAACAACACAAGAGAAGGCTGTGTACAGGGCACTGCTTTAATCTGGTCTCAGGTAATCTGTGGAGAAAGCGATGGCACCCCACTCCAGTACTCTTGCCTGGAAAATCCCATGGATGGAGGAGCCTGGTGGGCTGCAGTCCATGGGGTCGCTAAGAGTCGGACACGACTGAGCGACTTCACTTTCACTTTCATGCATTGGAGAAGGAAATGGCAACCCACTCCAGTGTTCTTGCCTGGAGAATCCCAGGGACGGGGGAGCCTGGTGGGCTGCTGTCTATGGGGTCGCACAGAGTCGAACATGACTGAAGTGGCTTAGCAGCAGCAGCAGGTAATCTGATGAGAACCTTGTTCTTGGGCTTCCCTGGTAGCTCAGATAGTAAAGAATCCACCTACAATGCAGGAGACCCAGGTTTGATCCCTGGGTTGGGAAGATCCCCTGGAGAGGGGAATGGCTACCCATTACAGTAATCTTGCCTGGAGAATTCCATGGACACCAGGAGCCTGGTGGTCTGCAGGCCATAGGGTTGCAAAGAGTCAGATATGACTGAGTGACTAACACACATGATCTGATGAGTTTGAGGTTCCTTTAATCTGGAATAAAGAATGGTGACATCTTCCTTCTCAAAAAACTAGAAATAAACCCACCATATGGCCCAGCAATCCCACTCTTAGGCATATACCCTGCAGAAATCAAAACTGAAAAGGACACATGTATCCCATTGTTCATCGCAGCTCTATTTACAATAGCTCGAACATGGAAGCAACTTAGATGTCCATCGACAGATGACTGGATCAAGAAGTTGTGGTACATATTCACAATAGAATATTACTTAGCCATAAAAAGGAATGCATTTGAGTCAGTTCTAATGAGGTGGATGAACCTAGAGCCTATTATACAGAGTGAAGTCAGTCAGAAAGAGAAAGATAAATATCATATACTAACGCATATATACAGAATCTAGAAAAATGGTACTGAAGAATTTATTTGCAGGGCAGCAATGGAGAAACAGACAGAGAGAATAGACTTATGGACATGGGAAGAGGGGAGGACAGGGTGAGAGGTATGGAAAGAGTAACATAGAAACTTACTGTGTTTCTATGAAGTAAAATAGATAGCCAATGGGAATTTGCTGTATGTCTCAGGAAACTCAAACAGGGGCTCTGTATCAACCTAGAGGGGTGGGATAGGGAGGAAGATGGGAGGGAGGGTCTAGAGGGAGCAGATATATATATAGCTATGGCTGATTCATATTGAGGTTTGACAGAAAACAACAAAATTATGTAAAGCAATTTTCCTTCAATTAAAAACAAATAAATAAAAAGAATGGTGACATCTACCATTCATTTGGGGTTTTAGTCCTTTTGTTATTGTTGTTCAGTCACTAAGTCATGTCCCACTCTTTGTGACCCCATGCACTGCAGCGCACCAGGCTTCCTCGTCCTTCACTCTCTCCCAGACTTTGCTCAAATCCATATCTATTGAGTCAGTGATGCTATCTAACCCTCTCATCCTCTGTCATTCTCTTTTGTTTTTGCCATCAATCTTTTCCACCATCAGGGTCCTTTCCAGTGAGTGTGCTCCTTGCGTCAAGTGGCCAGAGTATTGGAGCTTCAGCATCAGTCCTTCCAGTTAATATTCAGGATTGATTTCTTTTAGGACTGACTGGTTTGATCTCCTTGCAGTCCAAGGGACTCTCAAGAGTCTTCTCCAGCACCACAACTTGAAAGCATCAGTTCTTCGGCACTCAGCCTTCTTTGTGGTCTAACTCTCACATCCATACATGACTACTGGAAAAACCATAGCTTTGACTACATGGACCTTTGATGGCAAAGTGATATCTCTGCTTTTTAACATGCTGCCTAGGCTTGTCATAGCTTTCCTTCCAAGGAGCAAATGTCTTTTAATTTCATGGCTGCAGTCACCATCCACAGTGATTTTGGCGCCCAGGAAAATAAAGATACTGTTTTATCTCTTGAGGTGGAACCAGGACTCTGCCCAAAGCCTGCACTATTGTTTCCTGGCTGTTCTCTGTTGTCTCTGAATCCCCTCCTTTCCCTGATTAGCAACTGTTTGAATCTAACCTTTGGGACTCAGAGAAGGTCATGGAGGCTGGAGTCTGTTCCCCACAAACAAGGAACAAGAGACATGGAAAGGCTTCTATGCCCAGGATCACCAGAGGCTCCTGCTTAGTTTCACTTTCATATTACAACCAGACAGATGGACAGCTTTCTAGAAGCAAGAACAATGGTATTGTGGTATATTCTGGCCAGCTTGTGGTTTCTAGATTCAGACTCAAAAGACCAGTGACTTTCTATATTATACATCTGCAGCAAGCCCTAACAGAAAATATACTTTGTGGAAGAACAAATGGGGATCAACTCCATGGTCAGAAAAATGGGCAGAGGAATTCCTTGATAACTCATTCAGTGGTTAGGACTTCATGCTTTCACTGCCAAGGGCATGGGTTCAATCCTTTGTCTGGGAACTAAGAGCCCACATGGTGTAGCCAAAAAGAAAAACTGGGTTTCTCAAGAAAATATGCAAGGAAATGGGGATTCTGACCCAGATGGTGTAGCTGTCCTTGTTTATGCTCCCAGAGGCCAGCCCTGTGCCAAAGCCCTTATCATAATGTGTTTATTATAATGGACTATTTCCTTATCCATCTCTTCTACTGGAACTGAGTTCCTAGAACGCATTCACTGTCCCTTACTCTCCTTTTTTGTCCCAGCTTCTAGAACAACCCCAATGCTCAAGTAGACTGAGTAAATGGAGGAATGAATGGACATAACACAAATGTAAATAAGTGTAGAGCATATAGAATGCTCTAGGGTCAATAGCCAAGTTCCTATCAGGTTACTCCAAATTAACTTTGAATCATAAAGTCTCTCCTCCAATTTATTGGCTATATAGTTTACCAAACTTGGGCAAATTATTAACATTTATAAGTCTTATTTTTCTGATCTATGTAACAAAAATGTTAATAACACCTACTTCATAGATGAAAAAATTAAATTGGAACATGAAGAAATGCGGAGATGTTGCTCAAAGGATATAAACAAATAGTATAACATGAATAGATTCTGGGAAACTAATGTACAGTGTGGTGATTATAGTTAATAATACTGTATTATATATTTGAAAGTTGCAGTGGTGACTGCATGCCGTGATGGAGGGGTTAACGACTAAGAACTGCTGCCTAGTCACTAAGTCACTTCAGTCATGTTCGACTCTTTGAGACCCCATGGGCCGTAGCCTGCCAGGCTTCTCTGTCCATGGGATTCTCTAGGCAAGAATACTAGACTGGGTAGCCATGCCCTCCTCCAGGGGACCTACCCAGCCCAGGGATCAAACCCAAATATGTTAAGTTCCTGCATTGGCAGATAGTTCTTGATCATTAGTGATACCTAGGAATCTATTAATAACTGCTATGGTGGTAATTATTTTGCAGCATATAATTGTATCAGGTCAATGTCTTGGACAGTTTAAGCTTACACAATTTATATGTCAATTACATCTAATAAACCTGGGGGAAAAAAACAGAGCATGAAGCACATAGTCCAGTGTCGCGCCTGCATGGTGCACCTACCTAATAAGTATTAGCTGCTATAATTATGATAAGCTTCTGGCCCTATGTTTCAAAGGCTTTTAACTCACACTTCAGTGACATTAGAGCATCTATAGATGGAGTGACATTACAGCAGCTGTAGGTGAGAGGAATAGGAAAACAATGTCTTTGGTGTGGCCAGAATGGGGCAAGGCCACCAGCATGAAGATCAGGCAATTAGGTGACAAGCCCCAGCAGGGTCCTGGGCCCTGGTCAGACCACAGAAGAATAGCAGGTTCCACACAGTGGCACAGCCAGGGTACCCTGAAGATAGTGTGGGCTTCTCACAGGGAAAGTTCTGGAAAGGATGTTAAAGGTACCCATACCAACACCAACCTCCATAGTCAAGCACCCTTTACTCAACACAGCCTCAAAGAACAACTTCTGAACTGAAGCTGCACTATGACTCCTGGGAATGCTAATCACTTCAATGCTATGAGCTTCTCCTATACAAGAAATCTGCTATTTTTTGTGACTATATTGATATAAAGATTCATTATTATGTACTGAAAAATCTCTCTTTTGTCTAAAAATTATTGTTTTTTTTCCTTCTGATTTTAAAAGAAATGGGAGCAAAATTGTGGGCACAGACACCATGGCTACTCTCCCTAAGGATCAGTGGTCCTGCTCTGGAGAAGTAGGAGAAGCAGATGAGTCAGGGACAAGGGGTCACCAGTTGCTTTGAAGTGGAGAGAGACAAGAAAGCCACCAGATCAAGAACTGGGTGTTTGTCCCCTACCTCTTCCAGAACAGCACTGGAACATCATATTCTAAGACAGGGTTTCTCAACCTCAGCACCATTGCCATTTTGGACAGGATAATTCTTCCTTGTGTTGTGTGTGTTCATGGCAGGGGTTGGGGTGTATCATGCACCCTAGGATATTTAGTAGCATCTTTGGCCTGGACCCACTAGATGCCAGTGGCAAGCTCCTGCCCTCACCCTCAGTTGTGACGACCCAAAATGACTCCAGACATTGCCAAATGTCACCAGCAGGGTAAAAATCACCCCCAGTTAAGACCTGCCATTTTAAGGGTGTTGTTCAGATCCCACCAGGGAAGCTGCAACTAAGGACAATTCTGGCTGACGTGGAGAGTGGGTGGGATAGATGTGCCATCTCCACGTGGAGACAGAGGAAGCCAGTCCTCCTCCTCCATGCGATGGACCACAAATCGGATCTCAGCTCTCCCAGTAAGTGGGGGCCCCATCACTGGCGATGGAGAATATTTCCCAGAGGACTAAGGTCCAGGCAGTGGGAGGAGCTCGGGGCTGCGGTCAGACTTGCAGAGAGTGGGTGCACTGAGTCAGCCACAGCACAGCCCTGCAGAGTCACCCTGTTCCTGGGGCTAGGTGCAGCGTTTGCCCATGAAATCTATTATTTAGTTTCTGAAACTTAAATGTAAGAGTTTTTCTTCTACTCATCTATTCAGCAATGCCTGGAAGCATGCCTCCCAATTCTGCTGCAGGAAGCCTTCCCTGACTTCTCTCCACTCTGGGACTACTGCCCCAGCATGCCTCACAGCCATAACACGGTTTCCTCATCCAAAAGCCCATAAAGTCCCATAACTTCTCTACTCCATCGCTAGCACAGAGTTAGTGCTCACAGCACAATCTGTTGAGTGAAAAATAAATAAATTAATAAATGAACACATGCATAAATTAATGACCATAAAAGATTCTCTCATCGACTTTTTAAAATAAATCCATAGCTGGTTAGAACTCTTTGGAAACATTATGCTGATCCTATTTGGATTCCTGAAAAGAAGGCTGTCCTGATGCAGCTTCGGTACTTAGATTGAATGTGAAAGAAGGGTGGTTTTGCCTAAGCAGGTCAAGGCCAAGCCAAAGATAGCCTGGAGGTGCCCAAGGGAACTCTGGAGCACTTATCGCGAGGTTTTAGTGACCGCGTGGTGCAGTCCTTGAGCACAACAGCAGAAGAACTGGCGAAAGAAAAGAGGAGGAAAAGAATGGTTGTTGATTGGCTGGCTCGTTGATTGACGCTGCGTAGGCTACACAGAACAGCAGAGCACGCAGTTTGAACTGGGGCCGCGGTGGTCTGTCAGTGCCCTGCTTGGCAGCCATTAGCACATCACTTCCTCTCTCTCAGACTCCATGTCTCCTTCTGACTCTGGGAGGGTTGCAAAAATACTCAAAAGTGTATGTGGCTTCCTGTTATGTGCGCCTGTGAATGAACTCACACGACTCGGACAGGTACAGCTCTGGCAAACTCACCTCATACCTTCTCCCAAGACCCCTTGGAATTCTCAGAAAGGTGAAGGGGCAGCGGGGGGTGGGGGGAGGTTTTGGTGGGGACAGTAGGGGGGATGTTAGTTTGGGGCCTTCTCCCACCACCACCCCCCCCACGCCCCCCGCCATTAAGGGTCAATGAATGACTCTTCATTCTTTATGGCAAAAAGTAAAGAAGAACTAAAGAGCCTCAATCCAAGTGAAAGAGGAGAGTGAAAAAGTTGACTTGAAGCTCAACATTCAGAAAACTAAGATCATGGCATCTGGTCCCATCCTTCATGGCACATAGATGGGGAAACAGTGGCTGACTATATTTTTCTGGGCTCCAAAATCACTGCAGAAGGTGACTGCAGCCATGAAATTAAAAGACGCTTACTCCTTGGAAGGAAAGTTATGACCAACCTAGACAGCATATTAAAAAGCAGAGATATTACTTTGTCAACAAAGGTCCATCTAGTCAAGGCTACAGTTTTTCCAGTAGTCATGTATGGATGTGAGAGATAGACTGTAAAGAAAGCTGAGTGCCGAAGAATTGATGCTTTTGAACAGTGGTGTTGGAGAATACTCTTGAGAGTCCCTTGGATTGCAAGGAGATCCAACCAGTCCATCCTAAAGGAGATCAGTCCTGGGTGTTCATTGGTAGGACTGATGTTGAAGCTGAAACTCCAATACTTTGGCCACCTCAAGCGAAGAGCTGACTCATTTGAAAAGACCCTGATGCTGGGAAAGATTGAAGGCAGGAGGAGAAGGGGACGACAGAGGATGAGATGGTTGGATGGCATCACCAACTCAATGGACATGGGTTTGGGTGGACTCTGGGAGTTGGTGATGGACAGGGAGGCCTGGTGTGCTGCGATTCATGGGGTCACAAAGAGTCGGACAGGACTGAGCCACTGAATTTAAGTCAACTGAATGACTCAGGACTTCCCTGGTGGTCCCGTGGTTAAGATTGCCTTCCAATAAAGGGAGTGAGGGTTCGATCCCAGGTTAGGGAGCTAAGATCCTACATGCCCAGTGGCCAAAAAAGCAAAACATGAAAGAGAAGAAGTATTGTAACAAATTCAATAAAGACTTTGAAATTGGTCAACATCCTCTGCCGCCGCCAAGTTGCTTCAGTCGTGTCCGACTCTGTGCGACCGCACGGACTGTAGCCTACCAGGCTTCTCCGTCCATGGGATTCTCCAGGCAAGAACACTGGAGTGGGTTGCCATTTCCTTCTCCAATGCATGAAAGTGAAAAGTGAAAGTGAAGTCACTCAGTCGTGTCTGACTTTAGGGACCCCATGGACTGCAGCCTACCAGGCTCCTCCATCCATGTGATTTTCCAGGCAAAAGTACTGGAGTGGGGTGCCATTGCCTTCTCCAGTCAACATCAGAAAAAATCTTAAAAAAAAAAGTCAGTGACTCCAAGAGTGTTCTCTGCCTGATGACTGAATATTCTAAGTTTGTCTGGATATCAATCTGGACCTGATGAGGCTATGGAAACCACTTCTGTAATTGCTTTACAACACTTTTCTGGGAAATTGTCCTTGTATGAGGCCCAACATGGAAAAAAATTAGTACTTAAGAGTGGAGAAAAACTTATCTTCCTTGAGAACAGCTGGTTCTTCACTCTGATAAGAGTGTGTGACTTCTGTGAAGCATGTCAGCTATGGCTGGTAGAACGCACAGAGCCTGATCAAAATACATCTTTTGCTGTAAAGCACTTTGTGTCACTTACATAAAGTGCTGGGGCAAAAAATCAAATAAACAGGTACACAGTGGGCTAAGATTCCTGTGTGTCAGAGATGAGTCACTAGCATATTAAAGATATGCATAGAAATGTGACATCCCAGAGATATTGTAGAGCAGGGGCTTCCCAGATGGAGGTGGAAAAAGCCCCACCTCAGGGCATATCCAGATGGGGGAAGTGACTTTATCCCAGGGGAATCCCTGGTCAGTAAAATTCTGTAACTCTCAGACTTCCCTGGTGGCCCAGTGATTAAGATTCTGAGCTCCCAATGCAGGGGGTCCAGGTTCAACCTTTGGTCAGGGAACTAGATGGCACATGCCTCAACCAGGAGTTCACATGGTACAACTAAGACCTGGCATGGCCAAGTAAATACTTTGTTTTTAAGTCTATGACTCTTATAGTGGCAGAAGAATGCCTACAAGCCCCTTTTTGAAGGAAGAATAAACTCTTAACGAAGCTTCCGCATGAGTCAGCACTGGTATGAGAAGACGGGCCACAAGCTGTTCTTCTGATTGGAAGAGTCTATCAGCTCAGAACACGGGCTGTAATTTCACCAAAACACTTGCTCAAAGAGGCATTCTGTTGAGGTGTGGCATTTTATAGTGCTTTACAGCTTGCAAAGAGCTTCCAGTGCATCCTCTCATTTGATTCTCACAACCCAGTTTCCAGAGAGGAGATGGAGGCTCAGTGAGATTACATGACTTGTCCCAGGTCCCCTTGTAAATGGGAGAATGAAACTCTCCTCTCCTGGTTGAGGGCAGTTGCTGGCAGGTGCATTCCTGTGTGTACAGGGACAGCGTGTCATCTCTCTGGAGCAGAGCAGCAGAGCAGGAGGAGGCTGGCACAGAGGGAACAGCAGTAGGAAGGAGGATTCCTGGGGGGAAATGAATCCCTTGGCCTTCTGACTCCATCCACCCCCAACACAGCCTCCTGCTCCCCAACTTGCCCCCTAGGTTTGCTTCCTAACACTTCCAGTCAACTGACTCTAGCCTTTGGGATTGTCCAGGTCTCTCCAAACATGGCTGGGGAATCTGTCTTCCCCATGTTTATATCCCTAGAAGTTGCTAACAAAGCAATATGCACATGAAAACCAAAACATCTCAGAAAAGTGGCCTTTTAATCTGGGTGCTGAGACCGAGGCTTTGAGGAAAATGACAAGACAGTTCACTGAATAAAGACAGATATGTGCCCAGACCCTACCTACTGGCTTCAGGTGTGCTAAAGATGTGGGAAAAAATCACAGCTTTCAGAAATAGAGTCTTCAACTTATTTCCCAAGTTGTTGTTGTTGCGGTTTTTTTTTTGCTTCTATGAGATGGTGACCGCCACCGCCAAGTCACCTCAGTCGTGTCCGACTCTGTGCAACCCCATAGACGGCAACCCACCAGGCTCCTCCTCCCATGGGATTTTCCAGGCAAGAGTACTGGAGTGGGGTGCCATTGCCTTCTCTGTGAGATCGTGACAGAAGTGTTTAAAAAAATTTTTAAAGGTCCAAAATGGAGTAACTAATGCTAAGCCCATATCAGCCAACCAAGACTTAATAAAGTGAAAGAAAGTGAAGTCGCTCAGTCATGTCCTACTCTTTGCGACCCCGTGGACTGTAGCCTACCAGACTCCTCCGTCCATGGGATTTCCCAGGAAAGAATACTGGAGTGGGTTGCCATTTCCTTCTCCAGGAGATCTTCCCAACCCAGGGATTGAACTGGGTCTCCCGCATCGTAGGCAGACGCTTTACAGTCTGAGCCACCAGGGAAGTTCTAACCCAATGCCTAACCTAATTAATTGCATGCAGTTATGGTTTCTCACAGGGATGTAACTTTTCACTAGTCCGTCTTGAATTATCTGGTCAGAACTAGTGAGGTGATCTGCCTGGTAGACCCCTGCTTTTCAGGAAAGTGCCCTGGCCTGAAACAATCCACTCCTTGATAGAATAACTTTGCCATGCCTCCGCCTGCCTATAAAACTCCTCCATTTTGTACAGCTCCTCAAAGCTCCCTTCTGCCTTCTATGATGGCATGCTGTCCATTTCATGAATCATTAAATAAAGCCAATTATGTGGACTTCCCTGGCAGTCAATCAGTTAAGACTCCACACTTAACCGTGTGGAATCACTGCAGGGGGCCTGGGTCCAAACCCTGGTGGGCGAACTAAGATCCTGCATGCTGCAAGGTGTGGCCAAAAGAAATAATAACAATTTTAAAAATAAAGCCAAGTCCATGGGGTTGCACAGAGTTGGACACGACTGAAGTGATTTAGCAGCAGCAGCAAGCTTTAAATGTACCCAGTTAAATTTTTACTTTTAGCAATAGGAATTCTGAGAGGAGAGGGAATTTCTCTCAGATGCCTGTCAAATTTTTCCAGAAGAGTCAGCCACAGTCCCTTTACCAGAAGACTGACTAGCAGTGGGCAAGGTCTGGCAGCTGGGCTCCAGGGGACAGTTCTGAGGGCCTAGCCCAGGCTCATGTGTGGCACCTGTCGCACAGATACCATGGCTGGGCCTGGTAGGGAGAGACTCTGTCTGGCTATGGTGGGCAGAGGGTCCCTACTCAGTCAGCTCCCCCCACCCCCGGCCCTGGTTTTTAGGTGGCCAAACTAGGCAGGAAAGAATGGTGGGAGCAGGGCTCCAGGATGAGCTGGAGAGGCCTCCAGATGGGTTATTGTCCCTTTACTTCTCTGGGCCTCAGCTTCCTTATATGTAAAATGGGAACAGAGGTGTATGACTCAGTGGCTTGAAGGAGGAAAATAAAGTACATAATACTAGGACATATCAGCCATTTGGTAAACAGTAGTTCCGTGCCTCTCTCCCTCTCTCATTCTCTCTCTCTCTGCTTTCCTCTTTCTCTTTGCTTTGCTTCAGAAAGGCTTTCTGATCAAAGAAATCATAATGCTAAGAAACCTGGAAAACAAACACTTAGATTCAACAGAGTAAAACAGAGGGCCTTTCAGCTCTCCCTTCTTCCTTTGTAATTCATTCACGGAGTTCACCACTGAGGGTGGGATCTTTGCCTTGCGATGGTGGCAGCAGGAGAACAGCTGTGAAAATTCAACGTCTCACTTAGAACACAAGCCACCTTCCTCATGAATCTGCATTAGGACTCCACACTGGGACCTTTCTCCAGGGTCTTTCCTCTTTTCGGCTACCCCACCAATCTGCCTGCAATGCAGGAGACCTGGGTTTGATCCCTGGGTCAGGAAGATCTCCTGGAGAAGGGAATGGCAACCTGCTCCAGTATTCTTGCCTGGAGAATCCCATGGACAGAGGAGCCTGGCGGGCTACAGCCCATGACACTGCAAAGAGTCGGACACGATTGAGAGACTAACACTTAACACGCACCCTACCTCTATCATCCCCTCTCTTCTACCAGCACTCACCAAAGGGTTGGGGTGCTCACAGCTGGTGATGGCAGAGTTCATGGCCGCTTGAGGTCTTCTCTTTTTGGCTTCCTCTCAGAACAGAAAAGAAACGAAGCCGCTGCTAGAGAGGAAGATTACTTTCTTACAGCCTGCCAAAATAATAAGAGAGAGGGAAAGATGAGGCTCCAAGAGGGTGGGGCCTCTAAGCCCCACCTACTGGTCTCTAACAGACACCCCCTCCAGCCCTCTTAGGTCACTTCAGGGGACCAAGGTACATCCAGTGATCGTAAGCATTGCATCATTTGAAAAGTGTGGGTAGTTGCAGAGAAGTTAATGATCCCCCATGGCACCAAGGAAACAAATCAGGGGGCAGCCTGTTGCGATGTGGCAGGACAGCACTTTCCGGAAACCAGGTTCCCAGGGGCAAGAGAAGAGGGGGTGAGGCTCTGGGCCAGACAGAGGGGCCTTTCTGTTTTCTAAAGCTCGTTTCTAGTGACTGGTTGAACTGGAATGAAAACATTGCAAAAGTGACACAAGCAGCCTGGCCCCTGAGATACACTGACACAGCCGTTAGGCAGGGACTGCTGGCCCTAAATGCTGACCTGGGAGAGGCTACTAAGGCTCATGGGTGGAGCAAAGATCTCAGGTGAGAGGCTGAGAAAAAATGCTTCTACAACTTGGGTGCCTGGCTCCCTAATATGTAGAAACTTCTAGTAAGCTACCTATTGGAGAGACAAATCCAGGAAGTCAGAGTCTCGGTCTTATCCCACACAGAGTACTAAAATGCTCCTCTAAAACTCTCAATAAACCCCATTCTATGATAAAGTTCAGTGGGGTTCCCAGGTGATGCTAGTGGTAAAGAACCTGCCTGCCAATGCAGGAGATGTAAGAGATGTGGGTTCAATCCCTGGGTTGGGAAGATCCCCGGGAAGAGGGCATGGCAACCGACTCCAATATTCTTGCCCAGAGAATCCCATGGACACAGAAGCCTGCTGGCTACAGTCCACAGGGTTGCAAAGAGTCAGACACAACTGAAGCAACTTAGCGTGTATGCACATGAAGGCCAATGTAAACAAATACCTGTTATTCATAATGATGGAATGTTCTGGAATGGATAGCACTGGGACCCACGTTTCAGGAAACACATAGTGGGACCTACATAGACACTGATAGGAGTCCATCCAAGAGGAAGCCCTGCAAAGCACAACAACGAGAAGTTTGACATGGGAGGGGACAGAGCTGACTTAAGCTATAATAGAAAAATCAAGGTCAGAAGAGTCAACAGTCATTAAGTAGTTGTCCTTTACTGAATACTAACTGAACATTGCACCATACCTTTTTTGTTTTTCTTACGAAATATTCACTACAAACTAGCATTCATATCCTTATTTTACAAAAGGATTAAAAATCCTATAAATTCAGATTTTTCTAAGATTAAGAAATATGGGTGTCCATGCGTTAAGCTATTTGCCCAAGATTTGTAGGAAATGCAGGAGCTGAGATTCAAACCCAGACAATCTTGTCCTACAGCCCACAGGGCTCAAGGAGATGACCATCAGGGACAGGCAAGTGTTCTGGGCCTGAAGAGGGCTCACGGGACACAGTCCAGGAAGTGTGGTCAGAGAAACTTCCCTATACCACCCGGTAAGGAAGTGTGACTCTTCCCCAAAAGGCACCAGGGGCCCCAAGTTCACCAGAGAAGGGGAAGTGAGGCTGCTCAGCTCAAGGGGATGGGTCCGGGGGGGTTGGGATCCCCAGAGCAGGCTAATTCTGCGGTCCCCAGGGCAGGGAGAGGCAGGAGGTGAGGACAGAGGGCCGGCGCCAACATTTACAAGGACAATGAACAGCACAAGCTCTGTTCGTTGCTCCAGGAAGCCCTGGCTTAAGTGGGGGGGGGGGGGCTAGGAGAGTCCAGGAGTGGGGAGTTGACTGTACTGTTCCCGCACCCCTCCACCCTCACAGGCCTGCGGGCAAGGGCAGAGTTGGGGTCACCTTCAGGGACAGTGAGGAAAGAGGCGTCTTCTCAGACTCTGCCCTCCCCACAGTGGAGGTCTGGCCTCACCAGACTCTGCCCTTTCCTCTCACTGCCAATTTCTTGGATGTACAATTAAGCTCTTCTATAGGCTGAGGTAAAATGGCACTGGGTTAGCCACACAAGGAAGGCAAAGCAGAGAGATGGGCTCCTCTCACCCCTTCACCTGGCTGCCTGTACAGCATGCTCAGCATCTTCCTCCCTCTTCAACCTCAGCACATGGCTCTGTGTTGGGTGTCTTCCCAGCGTTGGCCCTTTGGCCTGTGGTCTCTGCCGCTGTTCCCTTCTCGCTCAGTGCTGTGAGGAGCCAAGCCAGCCCCCACTACTTTTCCTCCACCTTCTGTACCTTAGAAGTAATTTTCAGGAAATTCCCTGTGGTCCAGTGGTTAGGGCTTGGTGCTTTCAATCCCAAGGGCTCCAGTTCAATCCTTGGTCAAGGAACTATCTCACCACCCTGAGAGCCAAAAAAGGAAAAAAAAAACTAAGTTACTTCGACAGATTTGTCCCTCCCCTCATCATTGACTGGGCCTGGCTTTGAAACAGGAGGGAAGGGCCCTTGAGGACTGGCTAGAACCAACTAGATGGTGGAAGAACTGACTCCCAGCAGCCCCTGGGGGCTCATTATAATATATTAACATGCTGATGACACACCCACAGGCACCATGACTCTTCCGAGGATGACCATAAAAGGCCAAAAAATGGGCACTGGCCCAATTCCTAGAAATCCCCACCGCTTTTCCAAGATAGTTGAAATAAACCTCCCACTCATTAGCCTACAAAATTGTTGTTGTTTATTTGCTAAGTCCTGTCAGACTTTTTGCAGCCCTATGGACTATAGCCCACCAGGTTTTTCTGTCCATGGGATTTCTCAGGCAAGCATACTGGAGTGGGTTGCCATTTCCTTTTCCAGGGGAATCTTCCCAACCTAGGGATCGAACCTGCATCTCCTGCACTGGCAGACAGATTCTTTACCACTGAACCACCAGGGAATCCCCAGCCTATGAAATTACCCAGTCGGTAAAAACTAACCATCTCATGTTTCGGGGCCTCTTGCCTCCTGAGATGGCCCACACTCTGTGCAGTGTGCTTCTTCCATGACAGCACTCACATTCTGAGATGACCTCATGCCCTCAAGCTGCTCTTGCCTTTTGAAACTGTCCGGATACTGTCTGGGGAATGTGTATTTCTCTAAATAAATCTGTGTATTACCTATTGCTTTGTCTCTCACTGAGTTCTTTCTGTGCTGAGACGTAAAACCTGAACTTCAGTAATTCTTGAGACTAGGTGTGTGATTTTAATTAAAAAACAGTGGGTTCAAGTCTCATCTGAGTTATGTGGTTTCAGCTTCTGCTACCATCTCTCACCCCAAAGCCTCAGTGGTACCCCAACTCTCCCATTTCTTCAGCTGTCCCAGACGTTGGCTCAGCCCTACCTCCCTGATTAGAATGATCCTGCCACCCTATACACACACTAGTCTGAGATTCTCCACTACACATTCAATACAGTCACATATGATTATTTACTACCCTGTGTTACAAGTTACAGAAATCTTGCTGTTCAGTCACTCAGTCGTGTCTGACTCTTTGCGACCTCATGGACTGCAGCACACCAGGCCTCCCTGTCCATCACCAACTCCCAGAGCTTGTTCAAATTCATGTCCATCAAGTCGGTGATGCCATCCAACCATCTCGTCCTCTGTCGTCCCCTTCTCCTGCCCCCAATCCCTCCCAGCATCAGGGTCTTTTCTAATGAGTCAGCTCTTTGCATCAGGTGGCCAAAGTATTGGAGTGTCAGCATCAGTCTTTCCAATGAATATTCAGAATTGATTTCCTTTAGGATTGCCTGGTTTGATCTCCTTGCAGTCCAAGGGACTCTCGAGAGTCTTCTCCAACACCATGGAAATTTAGTAATTAATTCAAGCAATGACAGTTTTAAGAATATGAAATAAGAATAAGAAACTGGTTTTAAGAATATGTGGTCTCTCTAGGAACCTATCAGAGAAGGCAATGATACCCCGCTCCAGTACTCTTGCCTGGAAAATCCCATGGACAGAGGAGCCTGGTAGGCTGCAGTCCATGAAGTCGAGAAGAGTCGGACATGACTGAGTGACTTCACTTTCACTTTTCACTTTCATGCATTGGAGAAGGAAATGGCAACCCACTCCAGTGTTCTTGCCTGGAGAATCCCAGGGACAGGGGAGCCTGGTGGGCTGCTGTCTATGGGATCGCACAGAGTCGGACACGACTGAAGCGACTTAGTAGCAGCAGCAGCTAGGAACCTATGAAGATTCCTCAAACACATGAAGGAGTTAAAAACTCTTCCATTACATTTTCACATATAAACTTCTAATCCAAGATCTGAGACAGTTCCTCAGGCCCCAGGCACTTTGGGAGGAGAAAGGCACCGGGCCTCTCAATCTATAATGCGTAATAGCCCCCACTGAATGCACCATCTTTGTATGTGGAATAGGCTACACAAGGAGGCTTGAGCTGAACTGATTGAGGTTAGATAAATTGGTAGTTGGCGGTCGTCGGAGGGAATCTGCCGGGAGACAGCCATGGGGCAAGGCACACCTGACGGCAAGAATGAAAGAGGCCAACAGTTTCTCAGAAGGTCAAGCTAAACTAAGGGCTTTACCACTGAGAATCTGTTTAGTCTTCCCCGATTTTCGGAGCAGAACCATCCTGGCCCCACAGCAGCCAGTCCATGGGCTTCAGGCAGAGTTTACTCTGCCCCTGGCTGCCCGGCTTGAGGGTGAGAGGCCAGTTGTGTACTCAGTTGCTCAGTTGTGTCTGAATCTTTGTGGCCCCATGGACTGTAGCCTGCCAAGCTCTTCTGTCCATAGAATTTTCCAGGCAAGAATACTGGAGTGGGTTGGCATTTCCTACTCCAGGGGTTCTTCCGGACCCAGGGATCGAATCTGCATCTCTTGCATCTCTGGCATGAAGATGAGAGGCCAGGTGGAGTGCTGCAAGCTCCTGGCCACTGCCGTGGATGTGTGATGGGCATGATAGCCAACCAGAGTAACAGATGCAATGGAATTTTTCTGGGATTTGGGGAAGGGAGGGATTCTCTCTTCGTCACTAAACCTGAACCTATAGGATGTAGCTGCCAACAGCCACCTCATGACACGCAGAGTCTGTGAAGGAGGCCAATATGAAGAAGAGAGACCAGGCCCTAGTCTGGTCCACACATGAATCCATATATCAAGCCATATACCTCAGCTAATAAGTTCTCTTTTTGGCTTAAATCAATCTGATTTTTGCCTTTTCTGTCATTTGAAGCCAAAAAAAGAAGAAAAGAAAAATCCCAAACTTCCACTTTTATCTCTAGTCCTTGACTGATTCTTTTTCTGGAATAACTTATACAATATTTACCAACCAAGGTTTTTCCCTTCACGAATAATGATTGTTAAATTTCAAAAGCAATGAAAATAACCTGAAATTGATTCCAATGCAAACAACCTCAACATACTGCTAAGTCGCTTCAGTCGTGTCCGACTCTGTGCGACCCCATAGACAGCAGCCCACCAGGCTCCCCCGTCCCTGGGATTCTCCAGGCAAGAACACTGGAGTGGGTTGTCATTTCCTTCTCCAATGCATGAAAGGGAAGTGAAAGTGAAGTCGCTCAGTCATGTCCGACTCCCAGCGACCCCATGGACTGCAGCCCACCAGGCTCCTCTGTCCATGGGATTGTCCAGGCAAGAGTACTGGAGTGGGGTGCCATTGCCTTCTCCAACCTCAACATGCTTCTACACAATAGAATCCATTGTTTAAAATGTGACATAAACAACCCAAGAGAGTAATGAGGAAGCAGTGTCTTGTGTCTCTGAGATGCTTTACTCAAATGAAAACCTGATTTGCTCATCTTTTTTTTAAATTTTAATTGAGGGATGATCGTTTTACAGAACTGTGTTGGTTTCTGCCAAACATCAACATGCTGATTCATTAATCTTATACTCTTGATATGAAAGGTCAAAAAACCGACATTAGTCATGGAGGCCGGGATTTTCTAAATGTTCATCAAGTCCTGACTTGTTTTAACAGAAGCTGAATTCTGTGTAGACTTTTAGGTTTGATTTTGCAGTTATTTACTTCAAATTTTGATACATGCAGCTTGGGAAAATGCTTCAAGTGGATTGTGGCTTTTAATGTATGACCTCCTGGTCTAAATATTAATAATTGCCATACTCAGTTAAATCTCTGTTATAATGCAGAGATTGGCAAACTGATTCACAGACCAAACCTGGACCATGGCCCATTTATGTAAATAGAGTTTTCTTGGAACACATCCATGCCCATTCATTTATATATTCTCTATTGCAACTTTGGTGTTACAAGGGCAGCGATGAATAGTTGTGATGAGATAGAAAGCCTAAACTAATTTACTGCCTCACCCTTTATAAAGAAAAAAAAGTTTGCTGATTGCTGGTATAGAATATCAGTCTGAAAATTAAGTCTTCAGCATGTAATTTTTTCATCTATAATGATACAATGGAGGTACAATTTAAATAAATGAAATCTAGCTAAGAACTCATTAAAAATTCTGTTTTTCTCTTCTTTTTTGTATATTCTTTTCAGATTCTGTTCCATTATAGATTATTACAAAATATTGCTCTACAGTAGGTCCTTTCTGTTTTTCCATTTTATGTACAGTAATGTGTATCTGTCTTATTTTCTCTTTTTCAGTTGCTATCCCTCTTTGTTTTTCTCTTCCAAAGCTGCTTGACAGAAGCAGTCACCTGTTGTGGCTTAATAGGAACCTACCAGGCAATTTACCAGTTACACTCTTTTCTCTTTCTGTTCTTGTGTAGACTAAATGCTTCTGCTAATCCTTTAGCTCATCTCTGTCTCTGCATGTCCACATCCTTCTGTTGGGCAAGCGGGGCCCTGGGAAGAATATCCAGGTGGCGTCAGGGGAGACAGGGCTGGACCACCTGGAGAGATGGTACTGACCAGGGGACTGTTGTCTGTAAAACCAAAATCCAAAACCAGCTTTTGGAGAGTGGGGTTGAAAACTATTACTCTGATACAGGGCTTCCCTGGTGGCTTAGAAGATGAAGTATCCGCCTGCAATGTAGGAGACCTGGGTTTGATCCCTAGGTTGGGAAGATCCCCTGGAGAAGGAGTATTATAGAGTATTACTCTGTCCAGTACTTGCCTGGAAAAGAATCCCCATGTACAGAGGAGCCTGCTGGGCTACAGACCACAGGGTTGCAAAGAGTTGGACACGACTGAGTGACTAAGCACACTCTAATACAACCAGGCAGATTCCAAAGTTGGAAAACACATTGCCAAAATACGGCTGCTCCAAGCTGCCCATCGCCCTGCAGCCAGCTCTGGTGCCTTCACAACTCTAGCTCTTCCTACGGCATGCTCTGCTAATCCCCACCCCTCTACCTCCATCAGGTCAATAAGGCTGGGAGAGGAGCATGGGGCTGGCTGGAGGACACCACTGAAAGTCAGGTGGGCTCTCATGCAGAGACCCTTCTGGCATGAGCAGTCCTGGGATTACAGACTCCACCAGCTTGAGGTGCCACATCTGATCTTTTCCCCTGCCTGAGCACCATTTGGCAGCCTTCATGGGTCACCTCGAGGCCCACATAGCCAGAGGGCTATCGTCCAGAGCATTTGTTGGCAACTCATGATGCACCCTGCTACTACCTGGCCATTGGAGGAGCTGGGAGATCAGAGAATGCCTAGTAGGGGTAAATCAAACACTATGAATTAGCATTCTTAGTTGCAAGCAACAGAAACGGACTGTGATCAACTTAAGCAAGAAATGGGCATCTACTTGAAGAACTCTGGTAGCTCAGAGAATGAAGAATTGACCAACCAGGAGCTGGGAAGGATAGCAGCTGTGGATCTGGAATCACAGCAGCAGGAACACGGACTTTGTCCTTCTGGGTATTACCTTCCCCACCCACTGTGTCTGCCTTGTGCCATCACTCAGAAGTCAGACTGTAGGAGACGGGATCTGATTGGTCCCTCCTGGGTTATGTGCCCACCCCTGCAGGCAGCCCATGGCACTGGGGTGGTGGTGGAGTCCTACAGCTGGCAGCTGTCTGCGGGACACCTAGAATGGGGAAGGGGCAGTTTTTCCAAATGAAAGGGAAGGAAAGCAGAAGGAAGGTGTAGAAAGGAGATGATCACTTGGCACCATCACCATAATAGGGAGCATCTGGGTGGAGGAGCCCAGCAAGTTTTCCCAAGTAAGTTCTGTGCTATTGCAGGCAAGTGAACTGGCCACGTGATCAATAAGAAGTACCAGTTCAGTTCAGTTCAGTCACTCAGTCGTGTCTGACTCTTTGCGACCCCATGGATTGCAGCACAACAGGCCTCCCTGTCCATCACCAACTCCTGGAGCTGGCTCAAACTCATGTTCATTGAGTCAGTGATGCCATCCAGCCATCTCATCCTCTGTCGTCTCCTTCTCCTCCTGCCCCCAGTCCCTCCCAGCATCAGAGTCTTTTCCAATGAGTCAGCTCTCCGCATCAGGTGGCCAAAGTACTGGAGTTTCAGCTTCAGCATCAGTCCTTCCAATGAACACCTAGGACTGATCCCCTTTAGGATGGACTGGTTGGATCTTCTTGCAGTCCAAAAGACTCTCAAGAGTCTTCTCCAACACCACAGTTCAAAAGCATCAATTCTTCGGCGCTCAGCTTTCTTTATAGTCCAACACTCACATCCATACATGACCACTGGAAAAACCATAGTCTTGACTAGGCGGACCTTTGTTGGCAAAGTAGTGTCTTTTCAATATGCTTTTCAATATGCTATCTAGGTTGGTCATAACTTTCCTTCCAAGGAGTAAGCATCTTTTAATTTCATGGCTGCAGTCACCGTCTGCAGTGATTTTGGAGTCCCCAAAAATAAAGTCAGCCACTGTTTCCACTGTTTCCCCATCTATTTGCCATGAAGTGATGGGACCAGATGCCATGATCTTAGTTTTCTGAATGTTGAGATTTAAGCCAACTTTTTCACTCTCCTCTTTCACTTTCATCCCGGGTAGAGGGTATTTATCAGACCTGGTACCACTGGCTGGGACCAGGCAGGGGTCATGGGCCATCAGGTAGGAAAGGGGGGGCACTTTACTGGAGAGGTCCCAGGTGCCCACCCAAAGATGGGGTCCAGGTTCAATGCAGAAACTGAGCTTGGGGAGGATTCTGAACTCCTAGGAAAGCTAGAGCAAATGAGGCATAGTTTCAAGAGATCTCTTCAGAATTTGGGGCTTATGGGTTTCCTTTTTGCTGTATTTCTAGGACTTTCTGCCCTTTCAAGGGTGGTTTGACCCATAGACTTGTGAACTCTCCGTTGAAAGTGTGAAAGTGAGGTGTGGTTGGGAAGGTCTCAGGAGACCAGGGGCACAGAGGCAGGAGCACTGAGGGTCCCACACAATCCTACCCCCAGCTGACCCTACACCCGTATGATGGCAGATGGCTGAGACTCAGGGACAAGGACTGGAAGAAGCAGATACAGCTGGAGGCTGGGGGCAGGTGGCCATCCACATTCACTGCTTGCCTTTAAAGCCGAGACCCCAGGGAATAAAGCCCCACCCCCTACCCTCGCTTTCAGGGAAGACACTCAGAGACTTATCCATATTCAGGGAAAGTTATGCTGGGCCCCTGTATGGGAAGGAGAGAGCGAGGAGCAGGTATGATGCCAGGAAGGGAGAAGAGATCTTTGCCTAGTATCCAGTCTCAGCCAGCTGCCCTCAAGAGACCCTAGGAGTGGCTGACCCACAGAGCCAGGCACTCATTGTGCAGGGCAGAGCCAATGTCCCCACCTTTGTGAGGACACCAAATTTATTAGGAAGACACTGTGGAAGAATAATGTTTTAGAAATAATAATAATACTGGGTTCCTCAGACTAAAACAAAAAAATGTTCACCATTTATAAAGGGAAGGATTTCACACTGCAGGCAGTTGAGGGGGTTGATGATGAGCGGAAATGGAAAATGTCAGAGCCTTGTGGATCTCCGAGAAGTGGCTGAATCCCACTTCCTGGGGAAAGAGTCCCACAAGAGGACAGCAAGACCCTGAAGGGACCATCTGCACAATGGGTCCAAGTGGCAGGGACCCAGTGGCACCCTCGCAGGAGACTGAGGCAACTGAATAATTCCTGGGTCCTCAAGCCAAAGAATCAGAGAATCAGAGGTGGTCATGATAGCTGATGGCCTGAAATGATGAGGGCCTTCTCATGGGGACATACGTGAACTGAAGAGCATGGACCAGACAGAAAACAGACATCTCCGAGGACCCCTTTGAGCACAGCTGTTAGTTGCTCAGTCATGTCATGCAACCTCACGGACTGCAGCCCGCCAGGCTCCTCTGTCCATGGAATTCTCCAGGCAAGAATACTGGAGTGGGTTGCCATTCCCTGGTCCAGGGTATCTTCCCGACCCAGGGATTGAACCCAGGTCTCCTGCATTGTAGGCAGATTCTTTACCATCTCAGCCACCAGGGAAGCCCTGAGCACAAGTGACTCAAGGCCAAATGGGACCTCTCCTAAAGCCCTGGCATAACCCATGCGCTCCCGAACTTAGCCACAAACTCCAGGAAAGGGGGAAACCCCAGCCGGAAAGGTTGAACATCTACCATCCTAGTAGAATGGAGGGTCACACACAAAAAAATGAATGTTTTCTCCTCTTTGCCCACCTACATTTTTTTTTATAGGAATTCAGTCTTGTTATGGAAACCTTAAGGAGGAGGGCTGATGCTTTACACAAGTAGAAAACTGCTCTAGGAGTAGCAACTGTGGTTGTGTGAGCCACGGACAAAGCAGAGTGAGTGAGTGTCTTCCCCACACTCTACCTTACAGCTTGAATCAGGGAATAGATATCATGGAGATGCCCATGGTTGGCCGTTCTTTGCACCATCCCCAGTGTTACACTGGAGACAATGGTGTCTTGGCACTGGGCTCCATCGCAGCTCTTCTGCTATCCAGGGGTTGATGGCAGCGAGGGGTGGGGGCTGGGAGCCCAGGGCCAGAGACCTTCTAAGATCTGTGCTCTTGTGCTCCCCCCAGATTCATATGTTGAATCCTGATGCCCAACATGATGGTCTTTGGAAGTGGGGGCCTTTGAGGGAGTGATTAGGACGTAAGGGTGGAGCCCTCATAAATGGAGTTAACACCCTTATTAAAGAGACACCAGAGAGTTCCTTCACCCCTTCTGGCCTGTGAGGACACAGCAGGAAGATGACTGCCTGTGAACCAGTGAGCAGGTCCTCACCAGACACTGAGCCCACCAGCACCTTGATCTTGGACTTTCGGCCTCCAGAACTGTTGTTAAAGCCACTCAGTCTATGGTATTTCTGTTATTACAGCCCAAATAGACTAAGACCATCTGGCATGTGTGGAATTCCCCTGTGATTTGATTTACAAGAAAAGAGTGGCTTTAGCCTCTGGCCTTTTCTTCGCTCAATTTCTCTCAATAGGAGTTTGACCTAAATACTTCCTGCACATGGTATCCATCTTCCCGTTGAACATTTCTAAGGAGACTGAGAAGCAGCAGAGCTTAGGCTACATATCAAAATGCTCCTCCTGAGAGGTACACCAGGTGGGCATCAGGGGTGGTTTCTGCCCAGCTCTGACCAAGATCCATGTGAACTCAGCCCTTCTCTGAATGCCAGTCTGGCAAAATACCAGCAGCTGACTTCAGAGCCCACCAGGGTAAATATTGCTTCTCCCTTTTTTCCCTTCATCTTCTTGCAGAGAAGTTTCTGTAAAGTAGGATTCTAGATGATGAAATCTGGAAAGAACTATAGAAGAAACTAAGGTCCCAAGGACACACACATCTCATCTCAGTGAAGGACACTAATGTCCACCTACACCAAGCCAGAGCTCAGTCCACCATACACAGTCCTTCTCAAGTCCTGTCCAATTCACCTCCTAAATGCTTTACATGTGTGTCCAGTTGTCCAGGAGTAGCAAATGCATTATATTAATTTCATCTAAGTTAACTTCATTGAGTCATCTCTTAAAACATAAATCTAGTCTTGTCATTCTCCTTTGTAAAACTCTTCCTGACTCACCTGTGCCCCAAGGTTACAGTAAAGTGAATCCTTGGCATGGCCTATGATGGCTTTCACAATTTGCCTTCTCAGAGCCCCATGGCTCACCACTCCCCATCACTCTGAGTGGCGCACAACAGTAGCTCCTCCGTGAAGAACAGTTGGATTGAATCACATTCTCCAGACATATTCAGTATGTCTCAGTCATTAAGTTGTGACTTTCAACTCTTGTCCACAAAGAGGTGGAGACTCCAATACCTCCTCTTCCATGGGGCAGCCTTTCTGTGAGCCCCAGATGCCAGAAAATAAGAAAATACAGTTAATATGCTGAGCACAGAAGAATTGATGCTTTTGAACCGTGGTGTTGGAGAAGACTCTTGAGGAGATACAACCAGTCCATCCTAAAGGAGATCAGTCCTGGGTGTTCATTGGAAGGACTGATGTTGAAGCTGAAACTCCAATACTTTGGCCACCTGATGCGAAGAGCTGACTCATTGGAAAAGACCCTGATGCTGGGAAAGATTGAGGGCAGGAGGAGAATTGAGGGCAGAAAGATTGAGGGCAGAGGATGAGATGGTTGGATGGTATCACTGACTCGACGGACATGAGTTTGAGCAAGCTCCAGGAGTTGGTGATGGACAGGGAGGCCTGGTGTGCTGCAATTCATGGGGTCACAAAGAGTTGGACATGACCGAGCGACTGAACTGACTGAACTGACAGTTAATATGATGCTGGATGGAGAGGTTTGGAGTTTCTCAAGAGCCACTGCTCACCAGAGCAGCTCCTCAGGGGTATTACATTTGCCACCTTTGTAATGAGGGCTTCCCAAGTGGCACAGTGATAAGGAATCTGCCTGCCAATGCAGGAGATGTAAGAGACTCAGGTTCAATCCCTAGGTTGGGATGATCCCCTGGAGTAGGAAATGGCAACCCACTCTAGTATTCTTGACTGGAGAATCCCACGGAGAGAGGAGCCTGGTGAGCAAAGCCCATGGGGAAGCAAATAGTTGAAAACAACTGAGCCACTGAGCACACACACACACACCTTTGTAATGACACTTCTTCCCTGGAAAGGGCCCATGGAGAAGGACCATAGGAGACTTTTGGGAGAGAAAAGTGAGTCTGAAATAGAACTTTTCTTTGCCATCCTTTCTAAACAAGCTTTGCACTTTGGTGGGACAAAATAGACTGCTGTTGGAGCTGAGATAGAAGGGAGGGAAAGCACCAGAGATCTCAGGGGAGAGTGGCTGCTAGAGGGCTCAGGACAGCCCTGGGGCTTGAGGGCCTACTTCTTAGTCACCTGGCTTTTGGTCTGGGATCCAACTGGACAGTCACAAAAGTCAGTCCTTACTTATGTCTGCTTCCTTCCTTCCCTCAAATCTGCTCTGGGTAGGAGCAAGGTGTGTAGAGGGCTGGGAAGTGGGGGGTGAGACACAGCTGCTGATACCAAAGCAGCAGCACAGGGAATGTCCTGGTGGTCCAGAGGTTATGACTTTGCACTCTTACTGCCAAGGGCATGGGTTCAAACCCTGGCTGGGGAACTAAGATCCCTGCCCCTCACCCCCAGGGCAACCCCCCAAAAAGCAGCAGCACAATCAGGCTTAGTGAGTTGGCTTTGTGGAGAAGGAGAGGGAAGCTATTACATTGTGTCAACAGCTCTGAAAACTATAAACAGGAGAGGGGTGTGGGAGAGGGCAGTTCTGTTGAGGGTGATTGAAGAGTGAGCCACCCAGGCTGAACTTGGAGGTCTAGTAGGTCCATGTCTCACAGAAGTTTCCTTTCAGGAAACTTGCACACACCTGCATAAGTCTACACACCCTCCTTCTGATACTGTCTGGTTTCAGTTTTGACTTTTTTTTTCTTTCCCAGGATCAGGAAAGTGCAAAGGGCTAGACCCTCATCCACCCTGTGTCTGGTGTCCTGGAAAAATCTCAGAGCCACTCTGATTGCTGCTGGAGATGTGAACAAGTTTCCCAAGCAATGCCACTCCCTGGATCGACACTCAGAAGAATCTGAGGGGTAGGTTCAGAAGTCCCCAGAGGGGGTCTAAGAAGTCCAGAGTCATCAAGTCAAGCACACTTCTCCTAAGACAGTCTGGGAGAAATGACTTCAGTGGCCAGGACCCTCAATGACCAAGAGGGTCTCTGGTGGATGCTGTGAGTGTGTTTGGAGGATGGGGGCAGGGAAAGGATGAAACGTGAAATGATGGAGCAGGGCAGGTAGAAACCAAAAGGCATTGTAACAGTAGATTCAGTGCCAGTGAAACAGAGCAGGGTCCGATGGTCCTTGCCCCCCCTTCCATGCCCTCTGCCTGCCTTCTGTCAGTGGAGAAACTCTAGTCAAAGAATAATTTAATCAGAGAAATGAGAACATATAAAGACAAAGGAGAACAGTCAAAGGAGACTAAAAACGTAGTCATTAAGCAGAGTCAAGGACTTTGAGTTCTTTCTAAAGGGCTATAGATAATATTCTGAGCCATAGCATGGGAGCTGTCTTATAGGTACTGGAACGCCAGGTGGGGAAGTTAACCACATGATGACCAGACTGTACCCAGGACACGAGCCGCCACAATTCTGAGAGTTGGACACAAAGAAATGGGAACAAATGGACCCTGGAACTGAAGGTTAATTGTACCTAAAACAACCAAGATGATGCTGGTCAGACCAATCTGAAGATGACTGTTAAAGATGACGGTGCTATTTCTGCATGAAGCCCCATCACCCCCAACTGTCTATAAAAGCTCTCACCCCTGCTTTTTAGGGGGTGAGGGTGAAGCTGGCTTTTGCACAGATATCTGCGCGCCCCCCCCCCCCCACCAGTTGCTGGCATCTGAAATAAAGCAAACTCTCCTCTCCACTAACCTGGCCTGTTTATTAGTTTTTGAGTGGCAAGCAGCCAGACCCACCACACCTCTTTCAGTAAAAGTATGTGTCTGGGGCAGGCATATTAAATTTTAGGCTGAAGGACTTCCCTGAGGGTCCAGTACTTAGGACTCCATGCTTCCACTGAAGGGACATGGGTTCAATCCTTGGTCAGGGAACTAAGATCCCATATACTACAAGGCTCCCCCTCTCCAAATTTTTTTAGTCTGAAACCAGACACTCTAAAAATGTACATGGAGGCTCAGAAGCCTGGCAAATCAGAATTAGAGTGGCATAAAATGACCACATCATGGCAGGAGCATTTGAATAAACTAGGACCCAGGCCAGGAGAACCCTTGTGTGAGAGCCTCTTGAGGGACCTGTCACTCAGGCCTGACCTTCCCTCCTGCCTCAGACATGGCGACCAGCAGCCTCACAAGGCACCCTTCTGGAAGTGAAGCCCTGACCCCTATTGTCTGCTGAACCCAGAGGGAGTTGTTTTCATGCAACAGCAACACAGTATCCTGCTCCCCAGCAGAGAAACAGCCTGGTACTCTGGACCATCATCACACCTCCAGTAATTAGCTTAGAAAAGTGTTCTCAGGCCAGTGACCACTCTGGGAACCCAATTTGTGCCCTTAGCCCTTTAAATGACTTGAATGAAAAAAAAAAACAACAAAATGGATTTTGGAGGGAACAAAGAAAGATGTCCTGCCAGGAGGGTGGCCTCTGTGCGGATCTTGTCGGTTCAGGGAGGGGTGGGGGAGGCTGTGCAGGGAGGACTGGAGCGGGTGGGGCTGAAGGCGCAGAAGCTGCACGCCCACCCGCTCCCTCTTCTGTTGTCCCATGTGCCCCCATTGAGGTGGCTCCCATAGCCAGTTAAAGGCTGGCTCTGTTGGGGGTGAAACCAGGTCATGGTACCAGTGGATGGCACTTTGGCTGATTTTACACTTGATGACACACTTTCTTCCATAACTGTTTCCTGGCATAGAGATACAAAAATTGCTTCACTCAGCCCTGCATCCATGCTAAGTCCCTTCAGTCACGTCTGACTCTTTGCGACCCTGTGGACTGTAGCCCGCCAGACTTCTCTGTCCATGGGATTCTCCAGGCAAGAATACTGGAGTGGGCTGCCATGCTCTCCTCCAGGGGACCTTCCCCATCCAGGGATCAAACCTTTGTCTCTTATGTCTCCTACTTTGGTAGGCGGGTTCTTTACCACTAGCACCACCTGGGAAGCCCCTTCTTCAGCTCTAGGCCTGGCCAATGAAGATGAAACAGACACACATCCGGACTTGGGGACAGTGAGAACTGCCAAGTGACTTCCGAGATCATTTGGGATGCTCTGTGATACAAATGGCACCCCACTCCAATACTCTTGCTTGGAAAATCCCATGGATGGAGGAGCCTGGTGGGCTGCAGTCCATGGGGTCGCTAAGGGTCGGACGCGACTGAGCGACTTCACTTTCACTTTTCACTTTCATGCATTGAAGAAGGAAATGGCAACCCACTCCAATGTTCTTGCCTGGAGAATCCCAGGGACAGGGGAGCCTGGTGGGCTGCCGTCTATGGGGTTGCAAAGAGTCGGACACGACTGAAGTGACTTAGCAGCAGCAGCAGTGATACAAATGCCTGTGGGTTTTTCTGCTCAGAAATATGATTTCTGCAGGACTGGCAGGCTGTTCTCTTGGACATGAGTTCTCTTAGTTCTGGCATTTCCTCTGAGTCCTTCTAACAAGCCCCAGGGCCCAGGCCACTGCCTTTCTCCTTTCAGCTCTGACATCACCGAGGCAGGCTCAGCCACTCTCTGGGCCCCGGTGCTGAATGGGGTGTCAGGTAACAGGCTGCACTGTGCTGTTCTGTCCCTGGCGAGGCAGTGCTGCAATCTGGAGTCCCTAAGGGTGGGCCAGCGCACTGTGACTGGCCAGGGCCTCACGGAACCCTTGAGCCCTCCAAGGATGTTTTTCGCAGGGCAGTGAGTGCAACAGACCCTAATCTTACCGCTGAGGTCAAGTGGGGTCCTTCCTCCTAAGTAGCATCAAAGACTAAAAAGCCATCGCTGGGCTCCCAGCCAGCCTTCTCTGGACTGACCCAGATAATTCCTTCCCTGTTCCCTACTTGGTGGAGAGGGAGGGGCCTCCTTTGCCTCATGACCTTGCAGTCAGGCGGAGCCCATGTAACGGAGAACAAGGGGAGCAGTGACACCCAGTGGAGAAATCATCACCATCTCGCTCCACCTGGCCTGAACCTGAACACATCTCACCTCCCCAGCTCTGGGCTTGAGTCCTGTCCATGGTGCTGACATCCTGGAGTGGGAAGGAAAGGCAAGCTGACTGGAAGGTGCCAGAAGGGCTTGACGTGCGACATCTGTGGCTCCAAGGGAAGCCCACAAAACCACTCCTGGCTCCCAAGTGCCTCTCCGAGGACCAGCCTGCTTCTCTCTGCTCTCCCCAGGTACTACCCAGGGAGGTGGCCCTACACAGGAAGAGGCATGTGGGACTGATGGACAGGGCTGGACTGGGGACGCAGAGCTACCTTCCTGCCCTTTACTCCATCAACTCACCACCCCTATAGCTGGGGCTTTCAGAGGGAATGTCTCAAGCAGAATCATGCCCTGATCTTTGTGCCTGAAGGCCTGGGCAGTCCACCAAGGTGGCAGTCCTGGTCACTCTGAGGTCAAGCTACCATAATGGAATTTTTCCTTCAGGCCAGGGAGTGGTGGGCTTCCCTCGTAGCTCTGTTGGTAAAGAATCTGCCTGCACTACAGGAGACTCGGGTTCAACCCCGGGGTCAGGAAGATCCCCTGGAGAAGCAAATGGCAACCCACTCCAGTATTCTTGCCTGGAGAATCCCATGGACAGAGGAGCCTGGCAGGCTACAGTCCATGGGGTCACAAAGAGTTAGACACAACAGCAACTAAACCACCACCACCAGGGAGTGATGGGCTGAGTGCTGCCTGTGGCCCAGAGTCTGGATCTGGTAACCGGTTTCTTGCCCCCATATTTTCTACTGGTGACTTAGGGTCCTCCAGCTCAGTTTTCCCTTGTCAGTGGCCAACATCCTCAGCTCCTGCAGAGGTGGGCTTCCTCCCCTGGAGCGGCCTCCTGTCGGCCGCCCTCCTGCCCTGCCCGCGGTGCTGGCTGACTCCTCCTATGCACCCAGGCTCTCAGCCTGGGCTTTGAGCGGGCTCCCTCAAGGCCCCACGTCCTGGCCCTTCTTCCCACTCGATGCCCAGTGACCGGATGGCTACCTGGACTCCATTTTCCTGATGACAGGGGGATGGGGTGAACAGACCTCACTCCCATAGCCAATCAGTGCCTCTCGTTAGATGGTAAACGGGTTCGTGGTGATACAGGAGTGGGGAGCGCTGTGAGTGACTGGAAATTGGCTAGAACGGGCAGCAGACTGCCCTCGCTGGCTTTTATCCTCAAAGGCAGGGGAAAGCAGTGGAGGGACATGCCGCAGGAGAAAGCGCCCATCCCCGAGTCTGGTGAAAACAGGGAAGGAGGCCCACCCTCCCCCCAGAGGCAGAGTAAACATCTGAGTCAGGAGAGCAAGACAGCGCTGAGCGCCAAGACACTCAACCCCACAAGCAGGCCCCTACAGATGGCATCCTGGGTCCTTCACATCTCCCTCCCTCCCTTCTCTCCCACTTCATCCTTCATCCCAGGGAGGCCTCCTCAGGTCAACCAGCAGGCCAGAGTCTCCCCTCTGGAGTCTTCACCAGGGGCCCTGCCAGCAGCTCCAGGGGCCAAGGGGCCTGCGCTCTGCTCAGGTCTCGGAAGACACACCTCCCCGGGGCTGGGACCCAGGAGAGCCGGGATCCCCGGAAAGCTAGGAGGGGCAGCAGCATGATCCCTGCTACCCTGGGCTCCCCCTCCACCTGCAAGGAGGTATCTTGGGCAGGCTGCCGTGTGGAGACTTTTCCCCATTCCCCCCACCCCCATCCCCACCCTGGGTTCTTTGGTGAGCGAGGTGGGAGACAGAGCTGTCCCTCACTCAGCCATCAGTCCTGTCTTCTCCATCCCATCGTCTGTGGGGCCCAATCCAGACCTCTCCTAGAATGGGCTGGAGAGAGCAAGCACCCAGCCGAGATCCGACTGCAGCCTCTGTCCCCGTCAGCAGCGTTCACCATGTCAACAAAAAGATCTTTCTAACTCACCGCGTCCTGTGCCTTAAGGGAACTGAACTTAAGGAAGAAGATGTCCTAAGGATATCAGGATGAACGAGGAACAGGATACTCTGTGTCCCTATAAACCTCTAGAGAGAAGACAGGCTGCCTGCCCATGTCAGGAGCACGGCTTGGGGACCCTGCACCCTTGACGTGGGCAGCCCCGGGCACACACACAAAAGGAGGCCTACACACCCCATGTCCACTGATGGGTTACAAATCCCGCTGGCGCGCTGTGAATAAGTCGGTCCTGTCATTCCACCCTGACACACGCACCTTCATAACCACCCGGGAGCCGGCTTGCATTTAGGATTCTCTGCCTCCTGGGAGTCTGTGCTCAAATGCGCAGGCAGAGCAGAGTGGGCCTCGACTCCCAGCCCCACCCCCAGCTTTCCTCACCCTGCTGAGTGGGCTTCTCACTGAAATCAGACGTGTGAAGCCATATACAATTAAGAGTGAGGGTTAATGATAAAACCTCTAGTGTTATTTGCAAAGGAGATGAAGAATCTCACACGTGTTTCTGAGAAATTACTCTCCGCTGACCACGTCCATGTCCTTACACCCCATGCACTTCTTGCCCCACTGTGATTGCTTGGCTACCTTCCCTCCAAAAAGGTCATCGGTGACCCCAAACATCTAGTCTGCCAACTGTGTTGTCTTCATCCTAACTAACCTCCATAGCGTTTGACCTAATTGACCATGACACTCTTTCCTCTCTTCGCTTCCATAAAGCCATTTCCCCACCCTGGTTCTTCTTTTCTGTCTGTGTCCTCCAGTCTCACAAAGCTGGTGTTCTCCAAAAGCCTGCTTATGGTTCTCTTTTTGTTTTTTTCTCCTCACTCATCCCTGAATGATTTCAGTTCCATACTACCCACCCCTGAAGTGTCATCTCTAACTCTATGCTCTTCCCTGATACGTGTGTGTGTGCACACGCATGTGTGTGCATGAACTCATGTATTTTGTCCACTGTAGATGATATCACCCAGCATCAAACTCCTCCTTCCCTTCTTCTTCAGCCAATACACACACAGCTGTATAGAAACCAAAGACCTCTGTCATCTCTGCTTCCTTCTTCCTTGATCTTTTCATCCAGACACAAGTCCTGCCAATTACCTCTCAGGAATGTCTTTTCAACTTAAATCACTCTTACAGGGGGAAAATTTAATTATTTTTTTCCTCTTTAAACTCATTATTTCAATTCAGATTCATGTGCACTTTCTTACCAGGACAAATGCTTTGTTTTTCTTTTTTTTTAAAGTCAAATATGCATAACATAAAATTTACCATTTGAACCCTTTCTGAGTATACAGTTCAGTGGCATGGAATACATTCACACTGCTGTGCTATCCATCTTCAGAACTTTCTCATCATCCCAAACTGAAATGGTACCCATTCAACAGAAACTCCTCAACCCCTTTCCCCAGGCCCTAGTAATCAGTATCCTACTTTCTCTATGGTTCTGACTATGTTAGGCCCCTCATGCAAGTGGAATCATATAATATTTGTCCTTTTGCTTCTGGCTTATTCTCAGTAGTTTTTACAATTTTCATTATTTCTTTTTAAATTTTTATTGGAGTATAGTTGCTTTACAATGTTGTGTTACTTTCTGCTGTACAGCAAAAGTGAATCAGCTATACAGATACATATGTCTGCTCTTTTTTTACTTTCTTCCCCTTTTACTCACCAAAGACATTAAGTAGAGTTCTCTGTACTATATATTAGGTTCTCATTAGTTATCTATTTTATACACAGTATCAATAGTGTATAAATGTCAACCCGAATTACCGGGAGCAGGAGCTCTGCCCGTGGCAAAGTCATGAGGAAGGAGGCTCAGCATACGCAAAGGCGGGATCAAGCCTCAGGAGTCCCCCTGGAAATTCTCGAGCATCTACCCTCAAAACCAGAGTCTGCCTACTTTCTGCTTTGTGCTCTCACCTACACCTCTGACTTTACGGGGGGCTGTCCTCCACTACCTCTCTCTGAAAAAAGAGTTAACTTACAGCTCCAGTTAATAATTCCTGGGTGTGACAGTGTTTCAACCTACAAACTCCTTTGGAAGTCCTCTAGCCTGCCTGAATAGGTTTTTCCGGCCACATGTGATTGTTCAGAGCCTCCCAACTGTGAGAGGCATGAGATGTTCTAAACTGTCTAAATACAGATTCCTTTGAGCAGTTAAAAGATTGATTAGAAATCGTATTGGTGAAGGGTTTTTCACTTGTTGGGCCAATGTTTGCTGCTAAGTTTCCATATCCCTTACCTGCTGTGTCCCTGGCAGTGTATTGATTAATATAATTGGTGTAAGTAGTAGCTTTAATGTTTGTGACCTTGGACCTTTGAGTTAATTCTTTTTCTTGTTATACTCCACCACACCTTTGCCCTATAGGAATGCAACTTTATCTAATGCTTTTGAAGGGTGGCACCTGACTAATCACCTTTAGAGAAAAAATAAGTTTTCTGAAGAAAGGGTCTTAAAATGTTAACAGGCCTCCAGGCCAGAAGATGATGCAAATCACCTAAACTTGTGCATATGATAAGTTTGCAGGAAGAAAGCCTGGCTTACTGCATGACTCTACCCCTTCCCCCATTATCCTCTATGCATAACGTAGGGCATACAAACTACTTTGGAAAATAAAGTGTGGGCCTTGTTCACCGAAGCTTGGTCTCCCCATGTCGTTCTTTCTCTCACCTTCTGGCTGAATTATTCAGCCTCTTTTCTCCACTAAATTTTCTCACTGAGCTATCCTTATTTAACCACTCTTTATATCTTTAATTAACATTTAAATAAGCTGTTGTTTCCTGATCGCCGATGCTGTCTCCCCTTCGAAACCCCTGACTCCACCGGGGCTGGACCCCGGCACCGAATCTTCCAATTCAGCAATCGTGTTTTAACTGGTTTCATTATGTCTGGGGCTTCCCAAGTGGTGCAGTGGTAAAATACCCGACTGCCAATGCAGGAGATGCAAGTTCAATCCCTGGGTCTGGAAGATCCCTTGGAGAAGGAATTGGCAATCCACTCCACTATTCTTGCCTGGAGAATTCCGTGGACAGAGGAGCCTGGTGGGCTACAGTCCATCGGGACACCACTGAGCAACACACACACACAGACACTACATCTTGTTTTTCTTTTCCAATGCTTTTGGTACAATACAATCCAAATTACCTTTCTAAGACATGAAAAGACTCTTTCACACTGACCACAAAAGAAAATCCACACTCTTTAGCATGGTGGTCAAGGCCTTTCAAAACCTGGCCGCCACCTACCTTTCCAGTGCCACTTCTTGCTACTCCCACACCACCAGGTAAGTCCTCCTATGACTTTCTCAAGTGTCCTGCACCTGCCGCCTCCTCTGCTTGGAATGTCATATCCTCTCTGTCCTTTTTGCCCTCCTTCAAACCTTTGGTCTTCACTTAGCAAGCCCTACTCATCCTTTGAAGCCCAGTTTCTGTGTTTCTTCCCCGGGGAAGTTGGCCTTGTCCTTCCAATACTGATCCAATCCCTCCCTCCACCATGTTACTAGATCACTGGGCACATCTAGGTTTTATGTACTTCCTATTATGTCTTATATTTCTCATTCAAAATGCTTTAAGAAATATTGATGTCAGTCTCCCCTTTGAGCCTGTGATTTCTTTAGTGGTTGAGAACACATCCTTTCCTTTCTTTTAGGGCACTCTAGCTGGTGGGTCACAAAGAGTCGGACACGACTGACCGACTGAATTGAACTGAGCTGGTGGGTACTTAGTAAAAGGTAAATTCAAGGGATAAATAAGCAAAATATTCATCCATCTATGTGGGGTTACAATTCAGCCTTCTTTTGTTTTTTTTGGCTGCATGTGGGATATTAGTCCTCTGACCAGGGATTGAACCCATACCTTCTGCATTGGAAGCACAGAGTCTTAGTCACTGGACCACCAGGGACGTCCCAGCCTTCTTTGATATATGACACATTTGGTGGTCCCTAAAAGTCTTCTTAGATACAGGATTCTGAAACACACTTTAGATACCCTTCCATATACTGTGTAGGGGCATCTGCTCCCAACATGAAAACCTGGAATAACAGTGGTTATCACAACAGCTGCTTATGATTAGAAGCTCTTTAAGTGTCAAATATAATAAGGGTAATTACTCAAAGCTGTCATCTTGATTGTCTGAGGCAATCAAACCCAAAGCAGTGGCTTTTCCCCAGGAGGGTTGGTAGCAGAATTCAAACCTAGAAGTCACTTAAACTGAAGGTCTTCTTGAAAGGAAACTGTGGGTGCCATTCCCAGGGGGAGTGACAGCCACATGCAGTGTGGCCTGTGGAGGGCTGTCTGGGAGGCTCCTTGACTGACACTGACGAAATCCACATGACCATAAGCGTATGCGCGTGTTCCCAGCCACCAGCCTGCCACGTGACAGCAGTATTTCAGGAGAAGAAAGCACATTAGCAGTAAATCGTTACACACTCTTTCTTTGCATTTGCATTGTACTTCCTTTTCAAAGCATGCTCATTCACAATATTTCATTCAAGCCTCACGGCCACATGAGCATAAGATCTTGATGGGTGGATGAAGAGGCCAGCACTGGTAGGGCAGTCTTCCCAAGGCCATGGAGTCAGCAGTAGCACTTCTTGTTGTTTCATTTCAGGGGTTTCTCAGCTAGATTATGGTTATTAATACATAGGAGGCAAGGATTCTCCCCTAGCCTACTGTTGATCTAATTTTGTTTATAGTGTTTGTTTTATAAGTTTTAAATTTAGGTTTAGTAAATGAATCAGTATTTTTCCTTTTGGGTCTTGCATTTTGCTTATACATGCTTTCCTTACCCTAGGGTGATAAGCATACTCTTCTGCACTCTTTTTCTCGGCCAAGCCACAAAGCTTGTGGGCTCTTAATTCCCTGACGTGCAAGCACGCTCAGTTGTGTTCAACTCTTTGCAACTCCATGGACTGTAGCCTGCCAGGCTCCTCTGCCCCTGGAATTTCCCAGGCAAGAGTACTGGAGTGGGTTGCCATTTCCTTCTCCAGGGCTTAATTCCCTGAGCAGGGATCAAACTCCAGACCCCATGAATGGAAGCCTAGAGCCCTAACCACTGAACCACCAGAGAATTCCTTCCTCTGCATTTTTGATATGAGTGCATGGTCACTGCTGGACTGTTTGTTCAATGGTCAGCACTATCACTCAAGGATGAATTCTAAGAAAGAAGGACCTATGTCTGTTTTAAAACCAATTATATCCCTAGAGCATATCATAGCCTAGTACCTCTGGCTCAAGAAATATTTTGAGTGGAAAAAAAATAAAAGAATTAAGGGGATACTATTTACGCGAGAACACAGATACCCCTGGAAGAAAATCAACATATGAAATTTGATTATTGTGAATTTTATTTTAATAATTCTGTATATAGTCTATTACATTTCACACTCAGTTTTGAATTCTGGGGATTGTCAACTTCTACAGCAATCCTAAAATAGTCATAAAATCCTAAATGTTGGAAGCAACTTTTAGGACCAGGGAGAAGTCCAACTTCTTGGTTGGTATGGCACCACCACCACCAACCTCCTATTCGGCTCTGCCCTGAGAAGAGGCTGTTTAGTGCATGTGCACAACGTCATTGGCACCAAGCCCTGCCCCAGGAGACCGGCACATGGCTTAAGAACATCCCCTACTGCTGGCCTTCTCTGGGTCTGAACCTGGTGGTAAGAGCCCCACTCTCCCAAAGCACCAACCCCAGGGTTTTCTGACATGTCTATTTTCTAAAAGTCCGGGTACTCTCTACTGCCTGCTTGCCTTTCTTCACTGTAAAACTGTTAAGTATTTGGGGATGACATCAAATTATTTTGATTGGGTCCATTTCAGATATATGCTAACCTCAACTAGGCCCTTGCTACTTGTTTACCACTCTTTTTATCCATTTTTTTTAAACCTTCCTGCTACATTTTCCTAAGTGCTAATTAAACATTTTGTCTGTTGTTAAGCTCCAAACCCTGAGGCTACCCCGGCCTCCAAATTATACTGAGCTTATGGGTTCTCTTAAAATTTCTTGTCTTATGTATAACTGAATCACCTTGCTGTGCACATGAAATATTTTAAGTCAACTGTATTTAAATAAATGGAGAAGGAAATGGCAACCCACTCCAGTGATCTTGCCTGGAGAATCCCATGGACGGAGCCTGGTGGGCTATAGTCCATGGGGTCGCAAGAGTTGGACATGACTTAGCGACTAAACCACCACCATACTTAAATAAAATATATATGCTAAAAAAAGAAAAGATTTCTTGTTTTTAATATCAAAACCCTCTCTTGTATTTGCTACTATTAACAACTTGGAGGAAAAAATATCCCTCTTTCTATGAGTAAACCTCCACATGTGCTCTTGATTGAATTCGGCTTTCTTGTTCAAATTTCCTTTTCTAGGCAGTTTTGTCTTCTCTGACTTCTAACAAGTTTATGGCTTCCTGGGGGGCAGGTGGAGGGGTGGGGCAGGCAGGAAGCTGCTTGTACTCTAATTTGGCCTCTGAAATTGTGTTGTCATCATCTCTTTATCAAATGTCTTGGCCGTTCATGTCTCTTAATTCTTTAATTCCTACTCATTCTTCAACCTACTGCAAGTGGCTTTCAGTACCTCCTCTGTATTAAAACCAGTCCCTTAAAGATCATTACTGATCACCTACCAATAAAATTTAATAGCAGCCCACCACCCAAAGTTTCCTTCCTCTCTCATTTATGCAAATAAAATGGCAGGCAGTATGCTAAGCCCTGGGAACATGTGGACAAAAAGAAAGAAAACATTATTCAGGGTACAAAAGGTACCAAGGACCACCAAAATTTGAGAGCAAGCTTCAAGGAGCAGATTACCAGGCTGAAGATGAGATTGGTGTGGATATTCCAAGTTGAGAGAATGGAAATGCATGGAACAGACAGTCTTGTGAAACACAGAATATCACTATGCTCTGGGGAGAAGTCACTGGGTACCACCCTAGCAAAACTTAAACTTCATTAGGAACGTGTTGGGAGTGGGGGTTTTGGAAAGTTTTGAAGGGAAGTGACATGACCCACTTTAGCTGCTCTAAATCACAGGTGCCAGCTTTGTTGACAATTAATCATCAGCCCCACATCCTGCCACCCTTTCCTCTGCATCACAGTTCTCAGATTCCCTTCAACAGGATCCCAGGCTAGGCCCTGCTGATAAGAGGCCCAAAAGTGAAATCTGAAAGGTGAGAAAGAAAAAGTTTTACTCCTAGATCAGCAGCTATGGGCAGGTCACTGGCCACTGGCAAACACGGGGTTTTGGGAGCTACTTCCCACAGCCACCTGAGAATCCCAACATAGCACTGCAGTCAGTTGAGAGGGAGCTCTTGGGTGAAGGCTTTCCTCGGACCCCAGCATGTCCAGATCTCCTGCAAGCCAGTGAGGTTCTCCTAGCCTTTCCTCTCCCAGCCTTCCTGGGGGTTGTGAAACCCCTGGTTTCCTGACGAAAGCCTCACACAGGATGCCATTTTGAGTAAGTCTTGCCTAGAAACAGTCCTGCATTCCCCCCAGGTTTCTATCTCACTTCTCCCCACTATAAAGATGATTCCAAAACTATACTTTCTACCTCTGGCCTTTCCTCTTAAGTTCTGCATCCAAATTTCCATCTATTTCCTGGACACTTCCATCTTGATGACCTGCTGAAACCTCAAACTCAACACATTCAATAAAAATCACCTTCTTTTCAAACTAGTTCCTTTTCACTAGTCCACAGTTCTTTTAAGCACAATGCAGTTATTTATTCCAACTATTGGCTGCAAACCACAGCCATACTAGATTTTACTCTCACTCAGGTAAACATTTATTGAGAGGCTACTATGTGCCAGGCCCTTTGCTAAGTGCTGGGACCAGCATGGCTAACAGGTAGAGATGGGGACCTCCCTGGTGGTCCAGTGGTTAAGACTATGCACTTCCACTGAAGGGGCGGCAGGTTCAATCCCTGGTCAGGGAACTAAGATCCCACATGCCACTCGGTATGGCCTAAACAAACAAACAGGTAGATGTGTTCCTTCCTCTCAGAACTTACAGTCTAGGGGAAACTTCTAGAAACTTCAACATGTTTCCGCCCCCCCCCCCCCCCCCCAGATTTTTTTAATCCTTAACCTGTCACTTGGAAAAATTCAAGATTCTTAAATATCTTTTGAATTATTGCCCCTTCTCATCTTCTCAACCCCTTATCAATCAGTAACCTTCACCTGGACTATTTCTCTTTTTCTCTAGCTAGACCTTTTATTGTATCGTGGACTTTCCTATGTTTTGATGGAACACACATACCTTATTTCATAGAAAATTTCAAGTGGTCATCAACAGTCCCTTTGAGGCAAAACCCCAGACTCTTGGGGTTTTCCATTAACCTAAAGAATCCCACTTCAGTGTCTCTCCCATCTTCATCATTCCTGCCTCAGGCTGTGTATTTACAAAGTACAGTCTTATAATGTCTCTCTCCTAAAACAGAAACTGGAAACAGGCTCATTTCCAACAAAATCAGAGTCCAGGACTCTTGCAGGCCTTCTTTCTCACAAGTCCCCTGCATAAACCCAGGTTCCTTCCAAACTGAGATGCAGTCCCTAAACATGGCCTATGCAACCTCATCACAAAGCCTTTCTTTGCTCAGGCTGTCCCCCCACCCAAGTCTTAGTTTATCCAAAGCTCGTATTTCTTTGAGCTAGTTTGATTATTTCATACATTAGACATTCATATCCAGGCTTAGTTTTTAATTTTGTTTTTTGGAGGGTGGCATATGAGATCTCATTTCCCTGACTGGGGATTGAACCTGTGCCCCCAGCAATGGAAGCACGAAGACCACCAGAGAAGTCCATAGTCTTAGGGTTGACTATCCAAAATTTTTCAGAGTAAAAGAACAGGAATCACCTTATCTTTGTACCTCCTGAAGCACCTGGCATAATGCCCAGCCCAAAGTAGATGTTTGAAAATGTTAGACTTAAGTATGCTCAAATTTCTCCTTTACATCTCAGTCTCAGTTTGGTCCTTCATTGTTTTTCCTCTCCTACATAACTGCCCTTCAAATATTTGAAAACAATTACCTTGTTCATTTTTCTTATCTGCCCCAAATCCAGGAGGTACTGGCTAACTTGGTAGTCTATGTAAACAAAACTCAACAGAAGCACAACATAGTCAAGAAGTCCCTCAGCGTTCTATTTCCCAATCAACCTTTGACTCACACTCTATGATTTGGGACAAGAAGTATCTCTTCACACCCTTTATTTCACCACCACTTTGCTAAAATAAGGAAGAAAAATAAAACAAGGGGGAAGTAGATAATTCCATCCTTATCTTAGTCATTTTACAAATATAAACAAGAAAGGTGGCAAAGCACTTGGAGCTTCAGAACAGAAATGGAGTATGAGCAAAGTAATGGATAAATGTAGCTGAGAAAGGGTAACAATGAGCTTTAGCTCTGCTATTAAATGTGACCCAGGACAAAACTCAACTTCTTTTTGCATATTAAAGAGACTGATAAAAGCCAGGGAATTCACACTACTGAAACATTATATATATATATATATGTATGTATATAAACCCTCTGGGCTGTATATAATCTTCTGGACCTTAGGTTAGGTATTTTATTAATAGTATCTCAGTTTTGCAAATACTAAAGCTGAAAACAAAAATACCCCAAAGATTATTGTTTCTCTTTGTTGTTGTTCAGTGGCTCAGTCATGTCTCTTTGCAACCCCATGGACTGCAGCATGCCAGGCTTCCCCGTTCACCATCTCCCAGGCCTTGTTCAAACTCATATCCACTGACTCAGTGATGCCATCCAACCATCTCATCCTCTGTCATTCCCTTCTCCTCCTGCCTTCAATCTTTCCCAGCATCAGGGTCTTTTCTAGAGTTGGCTCTTTGCATGTTTCTCTTTAAATTCTCTTATTTATGAGCCTTAGTTTTAACCCTGCTGCTGCTAAGTCGCTTCAGTTGTGTCCGACTCTGTGCAACCCCATAGACGGCACCCACCAGGCTCCCCCGTCCCTGGGATTCTCCAGGCAAGAACACTGGAGTGGGTTGCCATTTCCTTCTCCAATGCATGAAAGTGAAAAGTGAAAGTGAAGTCGCTCAGTCGTGTCTGACTCTTCGTGATCCCATGGACCGCAGCCTACCAGGCTCCTCCATCCATAGGATTTTCCAGGCAAGAGTACTGGAGTGGGGTGCCATTGCCTTCTCCGAGTTTTAACCCAGCCTACCTACCACAAATATTCTATTTGAACTACTAACCTCTGTTGGTCATATATACCACTCCCATCGGCTCTGGAGGGAAGCTGTGGAAGGAAGTGCAAGGACTCCACTTACAAACACCTGCGGACACACTGAGTTTCCTCCAGAGACGGAGCAAAGCGCCGAATGCTTTAGAATGGCCAATTCTTATGAGATGTGCCTTGAACATTTGGGCCAATGTTTACGTTCATGCTCAAATTATTTGGGTTACCACCAATAGAAACTGTTATCTTACCCTTTAAAGGGATTTTCCCCCCATAATCATGTACTCATTTCTTTAAATCAATTTGTTCAGTGGCAATTTTAGAAATGAATTTTCAAAGGCAGTTCCTTCTGGTAGGAAATTGCCTACATGTCTAAAAGCTATGTCTAGACTAAGTTAATAATGTGTTAAGCACAAGGAATTGAGTACTGATTTTTGTGACAAAATAAGTATTTGGTTTTTAAAGAATTCACGTTAACGTCCTCAGTCATCTTTCACTTGGATAGATCGCTTGAGTGGAAATAGCCATATCTGACAAAGGATACGTTTCAAGATTATGTTTAAGGAATATAAGCTGTCAACTTTTTAAAGTTTACATACCCTAAATATAATAAGGACCTTAAATCAAATGATGATGGTAAAAACTTGAACTTGAATAACATGTGCAATGGATGCCATGTCTTTAAATTCAGGCAGGTGGTGAAGAGTGCTAACTGCATTCAGCTTTATAACTGCATTATGGGTTGTCATGGCATAATCCTTGTGGAAACACACTGTTGACACTTATTACTTGTTCACAAAATATAATTCATATAGCGCTAAGGGTAGGCTATTTCCTCCTCTGCAATTTCTAGAATTGCTCTAACTCAGTGTAGCCTAGAAAATGACCCACATCCATCTGACTTGCTATGTCCCCTAAAACTGCAGTAAATGTGGACATCTAGATTAAAATTTTAACCATTAAAAAAATCCCCTGTATGACGAGCTTTGGGAAAACAAACTAATGATTGTAAATCAAAAGAGCTTCAATGGAAAAGAGGATATTAAAAAGAGAGAAACCACTTCAAGGTCAACAAAACAAACGTGGGCAGGTGCCATTCAAACAATATATACACATGTATGTACAACATGGTGGCTAGTGCTTGTTCCTCCACTTGACTGCCTAAAAAAACTACGCCGATTAGCTTATAAAATCAGAGCACAAAACTGGACTAAGATGGCAGATTAAACCTACATACTTAACTTAAAATTAGAATAAAGAAAAAAGCAGGGAGACCCTGACAGGAGACGACAGAGCAAAATGCGGTGACCAAGAAAGCAGTGGTTTGAGTCACCTGGCTGATGAGAAACTTCACGCTAGCAGCAGGGAATGCTAAGACCCAACACAATTCACACCACAGAACCCTCCAGGGCACAGACTGACCATGCCAGGTGCCCTGAGAACCACGGATAAAATGTGTGGGGCGGAGGTAAAATAAAGCTTACTGAGAAAGCTGTTTCAAGAAGTTAGTTCCCTAGATTCAGTCCCCCACTCCACACCATAGTGCAACCACACATTTCTTAACTGGGCAGATATTTACTTGGAGACAGTCTCTGGAGAGAAAAGGACTGAAAGCAAGGATGAAGTAAACATACTCATAATGAATACAGAGACCCCCATAGCATCTCTGGCCTCAGACCCTCTCCCCGTGGCCAGCCATCATGAGACTCTTCTTTAGACAATCTGACCAGCCCAGGAGAAAAAGCCCAAAGACAGTGACAATAGGTCTTTCCCAACAGAGCCCCTCCAGACCTTCCCAAAGTGAAGTTCAAAGCTGGCATGCCTTCGTGTTTACAAAACTTCCTGTCAGCTTTTTAGTCTTATTCATGAGCGGATATCAAGAGTTACCAGGATCTGCGAAGTCTCTAATACGAAAGACAGAGATCAGAGCAAACAAAGAGGTAAAACCAATGGGGAGGAACAGAAACAATGCAAGAAGACAACTGTACGTATAAACAAACTCGAGGTAAAGTTTCCTAGAAAGAGCAAAAGACCAAGTTGGCAAATTGGAAAAAAAAGGAGAAAGTCCAGAATAAGGGCATTTTTAGAAAGGAAGAGCAGAGAAAATAACTGCAAGAAATTCACTCATGAAATAAAATTTCCTAGAATTGAAGGACATGAGTCACCAGGTTTTAAAAACCTAGTGTGTATCCACTGTGTTCAGCATAGACCCATACCAAGGAACACAGAAGACAATGTCTACGAGCTTCCAGAGAGAGAGAGAGAGAGAGAGAGAGAGAGAGAGACAAAAGGATTACATACGAGTGGCTTTGGATTTAACAGTAATACTGGAAGCAAGAAGACAAGAGAGTAAGGCCTTCAAAGTTCTAAAGGAAAAAATATCTTCTATCCACCAAACTATCAACTGAAACAGTATTTTCAGGTATGCAAAATACTAAAATAGTTATTTCCCACATGCATTTCTCAAGGAGTTTCTGGAAGATGTCACTCCAACAAAATTAGAGGAAAAAAGACCAAAAGATATGGCATATAGGAATACAGGGGGAAAAAGACCCAAGAAAGGAAAGAGGTAAAGGAAACACTAGGACTGTCAGCAGTGCATCAGATCTAAGAATTGTGAGCCCACAGACAGACATTGAGGGCTGTCAGTACCAAGATTTCTATTGCTGTTATGCCAACAGACCGCCTAAATTGGTTTGGTCCAGATTCTTTTTTGCACTTATCTGATTTTGACCAAATCTTATAAAATTTATTTTCTCCCCTCCATGCCCTGGTAAATTGATCCTGACGTGTCTTTTAAACCACCCCATTCCCATAGGTTGGGCTTTGATCAACTCCAGAGGACTGGAGGGAAACCACAGAGAGCTTGGACACAGGAAACAGAGAGCAGACTACTCCATCAGAGTCTCTGCCAGACGCCCAGGGTCAGGCTCATGGCAGCCCTGTCAGATGCCCCGCTGGCATCCCTTTTCCAGGACTCACTCATGACCTTGCAGTCTTCCCCAGAACTGGCTTTCATAAATTATCAGAGAAACTAAAGCCAGACTATGACCTAGAGAATCTGTTCAATTTATCTTCTAAAACCCTGGATCTGATACTGATAATACTGCTCTTCCTTACACATTTAGGTTTTGGTTTTCAACTTAAGCTTTTTAAAAAATGAGGGAGGAGGGTTCAGGATGGGGAACACATGTATACCTGTGGCAGATTCATTTTGATATATGGCAAAACCAATACAATATTGTAAAGTTAAATTAAATTAAATTAAAAAAAATAAAATAAAAAATGAAACAATGCATTATTCAGGGATACGTATGTCATGGCAAGACTTTAAAAAGAAAGATTAGCACAGATATCAAGATCATGGTTCTGTTGATGGGAAGGAAAGAAAATTGGAAAGGGAGAGATAGGAGGTCTTTCAAGATATTGTAGTTCTATTTCTAACTGAGGTGGTAAGCATATAGGGTTTTATTATTCTTTAAATGGTATTTATATATTTTATAAGGTCTTCCGTATATATGATTCATTAAGCATATACACAATCATAGCATAGCCATGCAAAATAGAATTGCCCTCCTTTTACATTTTTATTGATATACCAACCCCCCTGGCCCGAATGCCCCAAAGCCTTGATTATAATTCATGACTACCTGATATTACTTGTGTATTGGGCCACCACTCTGCAGCACAAAGTAAAGATTTAGGCAACTGGAAGATGTAGGCAACTGAAGTAAAGCTTACAGACCAAAGAAAGCCTACAGCCTATATAGTCTTCTCCTATCACAGGTTACATTGTGGTTAATTTTTTAAAACACAATTTGCTGTTTACCCAGTCATATCTACTTGTGGTGACATGTATTTGAGACAATCTGCTTCACATTCTTCAAAGATTGTTAAAAAAACTTTTTGGTATCAAATTGAAGTACAGATTAAAGGTAAGAAGGCCAATCAACCTGAAAAAACCAGAACGTAAAATCTCAAAAGATCTACTTAATTCATCCCACAAAGATCTGCTTAATGGAGGTAGCTGGAAATATACCAACTCCAGCTTTGGACTTCTGAATGTAACCCAAATCACGCAGATTTCTAGCAACCTCATCCTCATCATTGGTCAGTGGTGTGACTCTCCCTCTTAGGTCCTCCCTAGAACAGTTGGTCACGAAAGACATCTCTGTGGGTTTCCTGCATCGGTGTTTCCGATCTCTTTCCTCTTTCCCATCGTAGCACGCACACGTGCTGCTACTTGGATGGCACCCTGCCTGCTGGTCCTGCCAGGTCTCCCCAAGACCACCACCATCTCAGCACGACACAGCCTATGTGCTCCTTTGCTGCACGAGAGGCTGCTCAGTTGGGAAGGTGTGGCCCACACAATGCAACAGCACAAAGAAGCATCTTCTACTGAAAGCCACTGGAAGAGGAACTCTTGAAGATGGGCTGGTCATCACACATGGCAACGCCTGACAATAAGATTAATTTTTTTTCTAGTTTCTTCTTTTAACCCGTCTTCCCTATTGTTGAAGATGTAAAAACCCATGGATACACCCGATGACTGTTACCACAAAATATTTCAAATTCACATGCAACAAAATGGAAAAACAAAAACAAGAACAACCCAAGGGTCATCATCAAGTTTTCTGTTTTATTTAAGATTTTAGTTTTAATTCTGAAGAAAGAGGTACATTTCCTTTTTTTTTTTAGTTTTAGCATCAGGTTATAACCAGGTTTCTGTTTTCTTTTCTCCTGTCTTTTCAATACTGCACAAACGTCCAGAAACTACAGGGTTAAGTAAAAGCTGCAGGCAAGGAGGTCAGAGATTTGCTCCTGATGGTGATCAGATGGCCCCAGAGCAGTGCTATCTCAGAGTGCCCTCAGTCAGGTGAATTTACGGTAAAAAGAAAAAAAGATTCTGACAGAGGAGAAAGATTGACAAAATCACTTATATTTCAGCTCTTATATATTATGCATAGGTATTAAATCTGTGAATACTTTTTTTCTTTAAAACATCTGAATTTATTTTAAATCTAAAGTCAAAATTTTTTCTCCTTTAAAAAAATCACTTCTCCCCTCCTTATAAACTCTTTAGCAACAGGCCAGTTACTACTACAGATCAATTTATCTTTCCATCAACTTCCAATAAATTCTTAAGCTTAACAACACAATCAAGTCCTCTCCATCAACTTTCCAAAATAATTAAAAATTAAATTAAAAGCATTTTCCCTGCAATAGTGATAAGCTGAATACAAGATGGATGCCAGGACCACTGCTTTCCCCCATGCATTTAGCAATCTCATTTCAACCTGGTTTTCAAACTTCTGCAGTTGATAATGCATTTACTTCACCTTTCCTAGAGATTAATCGTCATTTTCTGCTAAGCAGATTATATCATTATTATGCGCAACAGACAAACAGTAATTTTCTAAGTTTCAAGACTGCCCTTTGATTTTTTTTTTTCCTCCTTAAAAAGGCATTTTTAGAAAACATTCAACAGTGTCACTTGAATGTTGGATCAACAGAAACGTTTACAATTAAAAAAGAAAGATGGTTAATGACCCTGTGATCGCATTGCATCTGGGGGTAGGGAGAAAAAAAAAATTGATCAGGAACTGGATTCTTCAGAACGTAAGAGATGAGAAGGGAGCTGTGGGTGGGCTGAGAGGGAGAAAACAGGGGGGGACAAATCCTGCATTTTCTAATGGATTCCCCTCTTTCCCTAGTGGCGGTCCAGTGTTGAACTCTGTAATAAATCTGTGGGGGTTTTGCTGGGGGGTCTGAAGGCTGTCTGAAAGCCTGGGGGTGGGGAGTGAAAGCTGGAAGGGTTTGAAGGAGGAGGGTAGGGATTCCAACTGGCTCTGTGCAGAGGGATCTGTGTGCTGAAGGGGGCGCTGTGGTGGGTTTGTGACGGAGGGGCAGTGGGGCCGTCCATCTCTGTGAGGGCCTGAAGGGATTTTAGCCAGTGTGGAGGATTGTCATCTTGAAGAGAGTCTAAACTGTTTCCTGAAGATGCTGGAATACCTAAGGAGAGAAAACAAAACAAGAAGAAGATGGTGAGTCTGTGCAGAGAGAATAAGAAATTCATCAAACAAATATTTTAAGGTGCTTAGTTTATCCAATAAGAAATGCAATTTTCAACTCCTTCCAAATAAGATGTTCTCAGCCTTACGTTGCATTTATCCTCCACCCACAACAACCATGATTTATTGTCACACAAACCCACGTCTCCTCTTCAACTATACAGACATTATCCCCCCGTGTCAGAGAGGTGGAGTTGCAAAAACCAGTCCCCAAGATTGCATGACGGTATTTCCCAATTGTGCTTCTCCTTCTCTAGCAGGGATACACGGACCAGATAGCCTTATAATAGAGAGCTTTATGTTTTAAAGTGGAGTATGTTCCTTTAAGAGGATAAGTCGGATCCTTTTGTACTTTGAGACCTACAAAATACACGCATGCTGTCAGACGTGAGCACCTACTGACATCAAAGGAAGCAACCTAGGTACCAAATGCCTTATTACCCAACGAGGCCAACAGAGTTTACAACTGAGGCTACGTGACCCCAGAGGATCAAAGAAGCTGCCACACACTTGTGACTTTGGGGGAAGATTATGTTGACGAGACCTCTGCTTTTAGATCATCTGTGCTAAAAACCAAACGGGTGGCAGTCAGTGGAGCTGAAGGAGCGAGAAAGTTACCTGTGATGATGGCTGGGTCTGTCCAGCTGCCAGGGCGGTCCCAACTCGGGCTGTCGGTGGTGGCAGTGTTGGAGGCTGGTGCACTGTGGTTGGCGTTGGAGGGGGAGGAAGAATTGGGCAGTCCACCAAAGTTGATGTTAATGTTGGGTAGAAGTGCCCTTAGCCCGTCCTGCCATTCCTTCATATTTAAACTCTCTACAGAACTGCTGTTGTCTGGGAGATTTACCAACAAAAAAATGAAAGATAAAAAAAAAATAAAAAGCTGACGTTAGAAACATATGTTGTTCTTTTGTGGTTAAGTGGGAGAAGAATTATTCTTTCTTTATTGAGCATCTAGAATGGGTTGTCCTAGCAAGATAAACTTGGTTAGGATTTTGCTCATGAGCTCGGAGCCCCTGAAATCAGTGTGGAAAAACTTGCTCAAGAATCAGGAGAGGGAGCTTCTTGTCCTGACAGACGCTTCACCATTTGCTTATGTAAGCCAACAATCCAGTTTAAAGACTCATTGCTCCGGAGCATGATTTGGTTCCAGCTACATTACGAAGTTTCAGTTAGTGGGGCATGTAGCCAGCTGAGGTAATCTATGCTATACATAAAGCAAGCAAGCCTGTGAAGTTCAGGATTGTATTCTGAGCCCATCAAATGAAAAAAAAAAAAAAGCCATTTTATGAAAAGCAAACATAAGCCAATAGAAAAAAAATAAAGTTCTTCCTGATTATAAAACTGATCATGTATTTCAGAGGAGAAAGGCATAATGAATAGGCTTTAGAATCTGAAGAGAGTATTTTTCCATTAGTCACAAGGCCAAGGAGGCAGGGGCGAAGCTACCCTTTAAACGGAATCATTTCCAGTGGCCTGCCCACTCTGTCCTTACAGTTCTACCAATCATTCACAACACAAGACCTGGAGCCTTATGGTTAGTTCCCTGGCTCTATTTATAAATAGCATCAAATATGATAAGATGCTATCAAGATAAAAAGGCTTTCATAAATTGTGACTAAACTCACTGGATCTGCTACCATCCAGAATCCACATGGCATGTAACTAATTGCTTGGGGGGAGGGGAAGGGTAAAGTGTAATTACTACTTAGAATAACTGTCTTATTGAGACTAGGACGGTAGGTCAAACTACGAACTGCAGTTCTTGAGAAGAGCACAGAAAATTGAGTTCTACAGAACTGATGAGAAATCACCATTAATGATGATGATGATGACAATGACACTTCATCAGGTACAGTCTAGGCTATTTGGTGAATTTAGTTTTCTTTTTATAATTTTTCCTTTGCCCTAATCACTGACCTATGCTAAATTAAAATGTTTCAGTCAGCGAAGCTTTTAACCCTACTGACGTTATTTATAAGAAGACAGAAACTACAACCAAATTCAGCAAGTCATCTCTGAATTTACTAAAATGAAGACGCAATCTACACCGTACGAGTCAGTAGAAAGGAAAGTAAACTCTTCAAACAAAATTTCCAATTCACCATCAGTGTAATTCCCTAAGGCTCACCCTTCTATTTGCTTCCTACCTCATACTCACACTGTGTTGCATAATTCACAAAGCACTCTCAAAGTCATTATTTCATTTGATGCTCATGTTGTGAGGTATGCAGAGCAGGAGGAATAGCGTGCATTTAACAGATAAAGAAACAGACTCTAGAATAATTTGTCCAAGTCACATAACTTATATAGTCAACACTTGAAAGCCAGACCTTATCTGAGATTTTTTTTTTTAAGTAACACCAAGCTCTAGATTTTGTATAGACTATTTATTTGCCTTGTATTTGTATAGACTATTATTTAGCTTTTTAACAAGTTAAATGCTTAAGGCAAATTCCAGGGGCTGTGAGACCCATGATGAAAAGGAAGCAAAAAAACACAGAAACATTATAGAATGTCCATCAGTCATGACTTGCAGAAGAAATATTTCACTAAAGGAACAAACGAGACTTGGCAGCCAGGGTGAAAAAATTCTCATCGACAACACAACCAGCAGTCTCCTCTTGACTCCAACTGCATGAGGCATTAACAAAATCACACTAATAAAGTCCTAGAACACTCTCAATTACAAGGTTTGGTGGCTACGGCACATTCTAACCTGTAAAGCAGTCACACTGTCAGACTGAATAACTTAACTTGGTTTCAGTTCAGTTCAGTTCAGTCGCTCAGTCGTGTCCGACTCTTTGCGACCCCATGAACCGCAGCACACCAGGCCTCCCTGTCCATCACCAACTCCCAGAGTCCACCCAAACCCATGTCCATTGAGTCGGTGATGCCATCCAACCATCTCACCCTCTGTCATCCCCTTCTCTTGCCCTCAATCTTTCCCAGTATCAGGGTCTTTTCCAATGAGTCAGCTCTTCTCATCAGGTGGCCAAAGTATTGGAGTTTCAGCTGCAACATCAGTCTTTCCAATGAACACCCAGGACTGATCTCCTTTAGGATGGACTGGTTCGATCTCCTCACAGTCCAAGGGACTCTCAAGGTTTCAGTTAACTAAAAATGGAATTCTAAATAAGGAAAACTTCACAGGAAGGGAAAAAAAATCTCCCCAATATAAAAAGGTGATGTACAACTACATGGGAAAACTTTAAGGAAGATTAATGCCCTTGAACTTTAGGTAGCCAAACTCAACAAGAAGCCTATTAAGATAAACTGAGGTTCCCTCTTCTACTACACAGGGAAAAAGAAAAGAAAAACAAACACACACCCTTAACTTAGTAAAAACCCATCTTCTCCTTACTTTTGCTTTACATTTAGTGAAAGCTGGAACTAAGGAACTCTGCATTAACAGAATAACATTTGCAACTATATAAAGTTTATCTGAAAATTAGTATTACAATAAAATCAAAGACATCTGCTCACAGGCAGGAGCTATATGGGAACTTTCTGTACTCCACTCAATTTTGCTGTGAACTTAAAAAGTCCTCTAAAAAATAACATCTATTTTCTTTGATTTTAGGGTAATGATCAAGCAAGAGTATGTTGGCCAAAGACACTCACAGATGGCACATGATATAGAAACAACGAGGAACTTAGATCCTCCCAAGGTGAACTATGATTATAAAATACCTTGGGAAATAAATTGGCTAGTTTATAACTCTTACAATCTTGCCAAAAAACAAAGTCATGTACGTGCCTAGACATCATGGGAGCCTGACAGCATGGCTGGCTGGCTTGCAGTGAAGTTGCAAGTGTCACAAGAAGTGGACTGACATCCTTAGCTCAGGGTACGGGACCACTCTTCTCAGCTGCTTGCAAAAAGTTTTCTTCACTGTTTTCTCTACTATTGCTATGCCAAGTGCTGGCACAAAGAAAGACCAAGAAAAAGGAAATCAGATAAATCCATCCAAACTTCAACAGCCACACCTGTAATTACCTACTCTACCTCCCTGCCCACATTCCCACCCCACCTCTGGCCCAAATCTTTTCTGGCTGAGAGGGCTTCTGGTAATTCCATTCCTTGCAATACACAGGGCAGATGAACCTCGGCACAACTGACATTCAGGAGAAATGACAGTTCGTTTCTCGTCATGCAGGGGCTGTCCTCTGCCCTGTAGGTGTTTAGCAGCACTGCTGGATGCTAGTAGCTCCTGTGCACAACACCCCCACCCCCCCACCGCCAATTCTGACAATGAGAAATGTCTCCAGACATTGCCAAATAGCTACTGGGGTGTGGAGAGGCAAAATTATCCCTTGTTGACAACCACTGACACAAAGGAAGTTGATTCCTTTGTTTCTAGGACTCTAAATAATTCCATTCGAATACATATTTCCTTTTAAATAGCAACCTGGATGCAACCTGATGCAACTTCATTTCCCTTTGCTTATACAGGACTTCACACTGGCATATAAATTCACTACGTACAAGTCAATAGCTGTAATGGAGAAAACACTGGGCTGAAAATTGCAGATGGACTCTATAAGGCAACCGTAATTAACATAACCTTGAACATTTAAGTGCATGCAAGTCTCTTAATATCCCGTGGACTGTAGCCCATCAGGCTCCTCTGTCCATGGGATTCTCCAGGCAAGAATACTGGAATGGGTTGCCATTTCCTTCTCCAGGGGATCTTCCCGACCCAGGGATCGAACCCAGGTCTCCTGAATGGCAGGCAGACATATTAACCTCTGAGCCACCAGGGAAGCCGCCCCTTAGTATGCCAGGACCCTATTTTATAACATCTGCTTTTTTCTCTTATAAGGATCAAATAAGAGAAGGAAAAGCAATTTGAAGCCCATTTATTACTTGATAAATGCCTAACAACAATTTTTTTTAATACTCAGTACTGAATAGATAGTGGTTTCCAAAAAGCCAAGGTAAGAACATTTCTCAGTTGTCAGGAAGTGGCTCTGTGCACAATAGTCTCCTCCCAGGAATGCAGAGCTGATATCCAGCATTCTCCCAGAGGTGCTGTGCAGTCAACCTACTAATAAGCCTTCTCACCACCAACACAGTACAAACACAAACAAGACATGAGAAAGCCCTTTAAACTTTCCGTAAGCAGGGACTTCCCTGGTGGTCCGGTGCCTAAGACCCGGTTCTCCCAAAGCAGGAGGCCCAGGTTTGATCCCTGGTCAGGGAACTAGATCTCACATGCCACAGCTATGAGCAGCCAAATAAATAAACAACAATAAACTTACCATAAGCAAACTACAATGAAAATCATGTCACTGAACATACTTTATACTAAACGATACTAATTTTCGTGTTAAAGTAGTTAATTAGAAGTAGCATAATACACTGGGCTTTGCTGGTGGCTCAAATGGTAAAGTATCCGCCTGCACTGTGGGAGACCTGGGTTTGAGCCCTGGGTTGGAGAGATCCCCTGGAGGAGGACATGGCAGCCCACTCCAGTATTCTTGCCTGGAGAATCCCGTGGACAAAGGAGCCTGGTGGGCTACAGTCCATGGGGTCGCAGAGTTGGACACGACTGACTGACTAAGCATAGCACAGCATAATACATTAGGGAAGGATTGCGTATTTTTAAGGGATTGTTGACATGTTTAAATGTTTTATGATGTTAAAATTTTACTTTCAATTTATAATTTTCAAATATGTACAAAACCACTATTTTCGGTTTTAAATAATTCGAGGGCAGGAGAGCAGGTGAAGTTGTTTGTAGTAGTTTTATTTTTCAGAACAGAACTCAAAGACAGAATTTAAAGTACTTTCAAGATGCCTTATATCACATTCTCATATTCCACTGTGTAAGAAACATCAGTATACTTCAATTTACCTAGCTCAGAACACATTTTATTAAGGAAGAAATTATAGTTAAAATTCTGCCAGTTTGCTGGTAGCCTAAGACTCGGTCCATACGCATTAAGCAAGATGACAAGTCTAGTTTTTAGCAACAACAGAAAATGTATGTGTTAAGGCTGCCAAAATAAAAGTCAAAGCAACTATTTAGTGAATGCCTATGGTACGCAGGGAGGACAAAGCCCTTATGCCTTAATTTCTGTTCTTAAGCAGCTTAACGTCTAGATGGTGAGACAATGCAAACATGGGGAAAAGCTCAACAACCACAGTCTGTAAAACCGACAGAAGAAATGTCATGGGGTTGTACATGATTAACAAATGCTATATAAGTTTAGTGAAAAGAGAGGCTAGGTAGGCACACATGTAGAAATGCGGGTGAGAGTTGTAGCCTCTCATTCATGGAGCTTAAAGTTCACAGATGCCCTGAGCCTGAAAAATCCATGACATGTTAAAACTATCTTTGGCATTTTTACATACCTAGCCCAACTATTTGCTAGAAAATACACATAAAGATCCATTTTATAAGCAATGATTATAACATATTACAAAATCAAATTAAGCTGTGTTCTGACATCAGGCCTTTCACAGAAAATCAAAAGAAGGAAAAGCTGAATGGCTTTAGGTAACAGCACACGTTACAGCACCCAAGTGGTTTTCTCTCCTTTCTGTTCCTCAGGTTAACTGCAATATGTTATTATAAAATGTAAAACTTTGCTACACAGAACAAGACTGTAGGAAAATCTGCTCCTTATGATAAATCATCACTGGTGATAAGCCAGTGATCTTTTCTGGCTTGCATAAAATCTTTATCTAAGAGAAAAATTTTCAAATTGGTTATACAGACTGCAAAACCACCTTAGGAGACACTAAGGAAGAAGTTAAGGGGATAAGGGTAGGACAACACGTCTGCTCCCACCTCCTGATTTCATCTATTTCACATTTCAGGGTAGCAGGTAAGATTGCATTTGAAAAACAAGACCTGCTAAGATAGAAGACAGAGGATCTATGTGTAATAACATGGTGAAATAAAACACACTTAAGGGGAACTCTAAAATAAAAGGCTATTCCAAGTTTTTGTTTACTCTAATACAATATATACCACCAGGTCATGATTTTATCTCCACTTGGCATTCTTGCCTCTACCTTCTCTTTGGTTCCCCTCCACAAGGCCTTTTTATTATAAACACATAGGTCTTATTAATTAAACTAGCTAGATGTAACTACAGTCACAAATCTACCAATGTCTCCACTTTCCTGTTTGGGCAGGGACAACTGGTCCACATATTCAGCCCTGATCCTTTCGTTACTCTGTTCCCGCCTACAGTCCCTAGGACCAGAGACCTCTTATTTTAAGTTAAATTTCTGTTAGCAGTCTAACTCAACTGGGAAGTAGTCACTGAGAGTTCCAATCCCAAAACATTCCTAAAAGAGTTTATTCTGCTCTTCAGTTTTTAATCCTTATCTCACCGCTACTCCCCAAAGTCTCCTCAATCTGATCTTGTTTTCTAAAAAGCTTTAATCTTCCTCTTCTTGTGAAACAAGTCTTTCTTGGTACAAGGGGCTGTCTATCAGAAATTTAGTTCCCATTATGATTAATTCTTGCTACTTAGACTTTCAAATATTCATTTTTAGGACACTGAGTATGGCCTGTCTTAGCCACTCTACCCCTTGCTAAACTCCCCACCTCCCCCAGCCCTGTTAGATATTAATTTCTATGAGTTTGGGGATGGAGTCTATCTCCATCAGTATATGATTTCAAGAAAGCCTAAACTTTCTTATACTTCAACATATCTCTAAACAACTGAAATAGAAATGAATTATGCTTGTCCTATATATAAAACCAAACTTTAAAGAGCACACAAAATTTATATCAGAAATTAAAAGAAAGCCTTTATGATATAGGAATGCTTTTCTCTAAGACAGTCACAACAATCATTTCAATTTATTAACTAAAATGTGAATGAATTCTTTCCAACAGATTTACAAAATCAGCTTGTTTATGAAAAAAAAAAAAAAAAAGCTATTCCGTCTGAACAAAAAGAACTGATCCTCAGATTTTCTAGAATTATGCTCGTTATAAAAAGCAAAACAGACCACTACTGCACAGCACATTTGCTGGCGCACAAAATCTTGAGGGTTGAATAGATCTGAAAGTAGAGATTAAATTAAGTGAAACATTCTAAGAACTCAGAGTAGAAATGACACAAACAGGAAAAAAGAGGCCCTGAGGATCAGCTAAATATGATTTAGGCTTTATGGACTGTCTCTACTTCCTTCCTTCCTCCTTGTCTAGAATGCTTTCCTGATCTCTTCAATTAATCTTTACTCTTTCAAAAGCCCAAGTCTCCCCCACAGATGATCCTGGACGAGAGCACGGCGGTCTGGACCGCGCTCCTGCAGCCGCACACCGTGCTGAGACACCCGGTACACTCTCACGTGTACTCTCATCTTCTCTCAGAGCTCTGCTGACACGCCTGAAGGAGGCCGTCTTATACCTTCTTGAGAATACAGCTCAGTGTCTTAGAAACGAGACATGCTTCAGGATACCTGCTGAATCAAATTCCCAACTTGAGAGGAGCTGAAAAACCACTTTCCCCGAAAAGGCCTATTATCTGTATAATGCAGCGATTCGACCTGTTCTACCAAAAGAGGTGCAAATCCTTCTGAAAGGAGGAATCAGCTAAGTGTGGGGGCCCAAAAGGCCTCTCTGAAAAGAGGCCACTAAAATATGCTTTCAATAGTGCTTGAGATGTCAAAACACAAATAAATATAACTTTTAAAATCCAATTTACCAAAAAAAAAAAGAAAAAAAAATCCAATTTACCAAATCAGGAATACTTTTTTTAAAAAGATATTCTAACATTATGTGCATGAGACAGTAAACAGGCCTATTAGCTATATTCTATCCATTTTTCTACTCTAGATACTATTCACTCACTATGCACTTTATGTACCTGATATCCTAGTACCAACAATCCAATGAGTTAAGTAGTAGTTTCATTGTAGTATAAATGAGGAGACTAAGTTGACTCTGGAAAATGAAACTACTACCTAGCCCATTGGGTTGTTGGTACTAGGATATCAAGTACATAAAGTGCACAGTGAGTAAATAGTTCAAAAGTGCTGAAGTCAGTAATCATATCCATTCTGATAGTAGTGTGCACACTACCATCCAGTCTGTGCCTTGGCAGGACTCACAGGCCAAGAGAAGAGCAGGGCAGACATGTTTAAAAAACGACATGGCATGTGATAATAAGTACCGTGATATAAACAAAGTCCTGTAGGGCACAAGGAAGAAAATGAACAACTTGGCCTTTCTGCATGCAGGACAAATGATGGCTGGAGACGCTCAGGGGAAGAGAAGCTGATGTGGAAAGGGGAAAGGCATTCCATACTGAACAGAGAGCAGCAGAAGCAGCTAATCACAAAACACAGTGCATGGTACAGGATACATAGATGTGCTTTGCACAATGTGCACTTCTCTCTTCTAGAATGTTCCTACAAGGATCTGTAAGCTTGTTTTTGGAGAAGAATCAGATCCTTTAATGAGAGCCGGGAAAACATCTAGATGTTTGCTTTATGAAGGATCTGAAGAAGCAAAATCTACTTAAGGAAAAAAAGAAAAAACAAACACAACAGGAAAAAGTATCTATAGAAAGAAGTCTATATATAAAGCCTCATTTAGAATGAGGAAAAAGGTAACTGAGAAGTCAATGGAGGAGAAGACAATACATTCTCAGAAGCATTATTAGGTGGAGCCTGAACCAGAGTACACAAAACTAAATGATGGGAGGGACAACAATCCAATGTAAGAAACTGACAAAATCTGAAGTTGGAAGCTTGAAAGAAAGCATTTAAGTGAGCACGAAACTAAGAACTATGAACAAAAGCCCTATGAGGACATCCAAGGATGACTGAGGGAGCTTACTACCCAGGAGAAGATACGTGGATCCATCAGAATATGATTTCACCCAATTATAAAACTGCGGGGACATGGAGAATGTCAACCACCCTGACATCTCTGAGATCTGAATCTGCCAGGAGAAAATAAACCTGATAAAATTCATCTCCTGACCCCCGACCCCGCCTTTCCCAAGGTGGAAACACAGGGAAATTTTTCTTCTGGACTTCTGACCAACAAAGCACAGGTTGGCTACTGTGAATACAATAGAAGCCCTAAAGTATGTGACATCACCTTAGGACTTTAAGAAGGAATGAGACTAACTGATGGAGTTCTTGGATGGCCGGCATCCTGGCTACTTCTGTAACCACCTCAGTGAATTGCATTCATTTGTCTATCAGTTTTTTTCTACTACCCTGTGAGTTCCTTCAGAAAGGGCCTTGATTTGATCCTCTTTGTGTACAGTGAACAGTTTCTGAACCTCAAGAGGTATTTAATGTTTCCTAAATGAGGAGCCCTGAACGTTTGCTTCCAGTTTTTTTTGAGAAAACGTCTTTCCAAAGAAGTTTTTTTTTTTATTTAAAAAAAAAAGAAAGGTGGGTCAGCGTGGTCCCGTGGTTATAGGAGGCAGTGATTCCATAGACGATAGAAGATGCAAAAATATGAACATTCTATGTTCAGACTATATAATAATCTAATAAGGAAAATAAATTGGGGCAAAATCTAAAGAAACTAGTTCTTGTGCAGGGAGAGTCTCATGGGATAAGATGTGAAAAGCTGGATAGAGTTACATAACCTACCTGTGGATAAGAGTATCATAATCCTTGAGGATTAAAATCAGAATCCATAATGATCTGAAGCTTGTGAAAAATGCTGAAGGCAAAAAAAAAAAAAAAAAAAAAGCTAAGTTTGGAACAGAAGAAATTTAGGAAAAGGCAACGGCTCAGCCTGTCATAATGTTAAGTCCTGAGGAAAGTCAGAGCTATGTAGTTCCATCTTCATCTGCCTCGTTCCATCTTCTTTATAAAAGAGCATGATCCTCAAACCAGAAAGGACAGAATAAGCAACGTGGAGAGAGAACTGTAAGTCACAAAAGATACAAAGACAGTAAAAGAACATCTACTCAGTTTCAGTAGGCTTAAAATTTCTAGGTGCAACATGGGTTCTCTTCCAGGGTATTCATCCTCAAGAGACGTCATCACAAAACCATTGTTAAGAGAATTACAAGGAAAGAAAGAAAAGGCAGCTCTGTAAGCTAAATGCTTAAAATGGGTTCTGGGGAAATTTTTGAAACCGATTGGAAGACACCTGATTTCTTTAGAAGTGAACATGAGAGGTTTTGCAAGCACTGCTCTACTGTTTGCATTTGGGGTCATTTGTCATGAGAAATAATACGCAACATTTGGACTAAAACCTCAGCTCCTTTCCTAATGAAATACACAGGAAGTTTAACTTTGAGGTGAACAGCAGTCGTGAAAGCAGCTTCCACTGACAATTGTTTCCCACTGGAAATGTCCTCCTCCTAATTCCGGGATCCATTTCCTTTCTTCTTCTGTTGCCTGCCCAAACTCAAAGACTTCACACCTAAACTCCATTTCTATCCCACCAAAACATCAATGCCATAAAACAAATGGAATAGAGCAGTCAATGAAAGCCAAAATGCATTTCCATAAAGAACCAAGCATATCAAAGTAATTTATTCTTTGGACAGACTACAGACTTTCTAGGATATAACTATGATATATCTTGAATTCAGCAGTTTCTGGAAGTTTTCTAATGGTAACCTTTTGGTATAAGATTCTAAAGTACAGCATGGATGACAGCAGGGTTTAGATGAACTGTTACAGAGCTAAAGACACTGTGTGTTAGTCTGGAAGTTCCTGAGATAGTGCTTGGTTTATCTTTGACTCCCGACAACGTTTATTTAAACATGCAAACAAAAAGCCAAGTCTACAGATGACAGAATCAATAATTAAAACTACAACTATTCTTAAATTAAAATCCTTAAACTCTTCACTATTAATGTTATTAATAACATTTATCTCTCACTTTATAATCACATAGTCTCATACGATAAACTTGTTGAGATGGTAATATACAAACAAGGAAACCAAATATACAAACCAAATCCAAACACACAATTTAACATGGTTACATTCAGGTTTTTAAAAATACATTTGCAAAGTACAGGATGGAGAGATCTAACTAACCAGTCACATGTATGAAAAAGGTTTAGTAGTTTTACTTACACCATTTCATAACAATTAGGTAATAGAATTTTTTAAAAAATAACATTAAGCCCACATAAATAGATGTGAAATGTCCAAATTATCAACTGTATGACACTGAGCCAATCACAAATGATAACCACTCTGAACCTCAGTTTCCTCATTCACAAAATAGGGATAATATCTACTCCACAGGATATTTTTATAAAGAGACTGTGTAAACTATAAAGGAATATACAAATATTAGTAATAAGAAAAGTGTTAATGATAAAGTAGATTCTCTAATCACATCTGGATTATTAAACTATGACCTCCACATTTCAAGAAAGCTATTCAATGTAATGTCAAAATATGTGGAGGAGAAATAGACTAAAGAGAACTAGAAACCATGTTAAATGTGAAAAGGTTAAAAGGACTAAGGATGTCTTATCTATGTCTAGAAGTTACTAGACAAGTGGATACTGCCTTCACATATTTGACAAGCACAAATGGGAAAAAGATTTTGGTTTAGCCAAGAAAAAACATTCTTTAACAATCCTAAGTTCCCTAGTGAGAGCACCCTGTTTATGAAAGTATTAAGTTCCCCAAGTAGCTCTTCAGCACTCACATAAGTAGAGTTCTAGAAAATAAGGTATTTATAAAGGCTTTCTGAATTGTGTGTATATGTTTGTGAGTATCACAAACGAGACCCTGGAGGTAAAAAGGGTTATTGGTTAGATGAAATTTTTTAAAGCCTGTGTGTATGGAGGAGGGAGCACAGTGGTCTTGGGAAAATAAGGAATAGTCGCAAGCTGAATTTTCAGAGTTCAGAGGTAGAGAAGATAGAAGGACTGATCATGGAGTGATGAGGCAAATCGTTACACTGAACTGAGGATCACAGTTCAACCAAGAGATAAGATAACTTATTTGTAAATGAATCTGATTAATGTCTCCACAAGTCCAGATTTAACACAAAGCAGATCCAGACCCAGGCTGTGCATACCTCCAGAAATAATCAGATACAAACATCACCTTCTCAACCACAAGTTTTCATTCAGCAAACGTTTACTGGCTCTGTCTGGGGCTTGATGCTATAACATTTTGCAGCAGCGTCCTACAAATCACGCTGTTCTGCTTACTTTCTATTTCTTCAGCGGATCACTGGAGTTTTTGGTTATTTTGAAGAAAGCAGTGATAGCTTTTGATTGTTTAGTACCAATACAATATTTTTTAAGGGAGTGTAAGTTCCCTTTAGGCTTGCATTCAGACCAAAGTATCTTGCTACCCATGCAAGAAATCCTCATAGGGTTATATGTCCATTGAAATTTTAAGACTTTTTATGTTCATAATCTTCCAAATTTAAAGATTTCTAAATTTTCTAAAAGTTATTAAAAAACACTAAAGCCAGTTTTTACTTCATTTGATTATTACACAGCTCACTTTTGTTTTGACAGTGAAGATCAGTCAGTCTCATCTTTTTCTGAAGGATGGCTCCTATCTTAAGGGTTTATATCAAAGACACAAAAATACCCTGAAAAGACGACTAAAAATTATCCAAGCTCTGAAATATGATTTTCCATGCTCTGAATTATAACCCAACTATGAGCTTTATTTTTAGAAAGTTATCTTTTTAGGCATTAAAATAAGAAACTGCTTCTTAATTTTAGAAAAAAAATCATTTTAGGAAATAAAGTCCTCATCATTATACTAAAACTAAAAGAAACAGATAATGAATATGGTCATAGTAATAAACACTTCCAACCAAACAGATCAAGCATACATCTTTCTTCTTCACTGTACTATTTTCACAAAGCAGAGGTATTTGTTAAAATTTGTTTTGAGGTTGTTTTATAAATAAACATTTGATTTTTCAAAACAAGAATATAAATTGAAATTACTTATTCTTTTATTTTCACATACATATGTGAAATTTATGATCTTAAAAAAAAGACTATTTTGCTTTTTCTTCTTCCTATTTATACTGTGGAAAATACACATATTTTCTTGCTTTCAATTTTTCAAATAATGCCTCAATTTAAAGAGATTTAATCCTAATAAGACTGTATTCTTTTCAGACCTATAAAAGATAATACTCCTTTGTAGGACAGGATTTCAAAAGGCCTACCTGCTGATGAATTTAAACAGCTATATGCCTACCATCAGGTTCACTAAGTGGCTTTAGTTTAAAAATTATTTTAAAAATATATTTAAGTGCTCATCCTTGGCTATGATTTATTGTAGTTCAACCTTCAAGGAATGCCAGAGATATTCTTGACAGACCAATTCTCAATCAGTGTTGAAGAAAGGAAAGCAGGAAGGAAAGAGAGAAAGATCAGATGAAACAGTTTTAAAATAAAATATAAATTATATATTTAGTCTTAAATATAAATTAGAAACAACAGTTCCTATTTCACCATCTCCTGGAGCTTTATACAGAACTAGAATTTTTAGTGGAAAAAATAGTTTTATTAAAAATCACATATATTTGTGAAACACTGAATTTCAGTAGTATTGTCCAGAATGTATTTTTAAAGAGCTAGAATTACTTAGAAGTAAAAGTAAGTGAATAGCGGCAATCTAGTAAAGTAAAAAGCCTACCAATCAGACATTTGTTACTCAATCTACTTCCAACCCAGACTGTGCTTTCTGCTTAAATGTGCTGTTTTGATTTTTAAGAGAGAACAGAGACTGACTGAGAGGGAAATTGGCAGGTAAATGACCATAGAGACACTGAGTGAACACTCAGGAACCTGACAGAGCCCTTTCTTCTCCTCTGAAGAGGGAAAATTCAGGCCTGTCAAGGGTCCTACAGGGCTATCACACAGGAAGTGCACCTTAAGATCTAGTCAAGACCTCCCCCTCTAACTGTGGTCAGCTACACGGAGAAAGAAAGAAGCAACTTTTTCTTTGCACAAAGGAAGAAAAACTAGACAGAGAGGCGAGCACAAGCTACGAGAATAAGACTCACAGCAGTCAAGAACTGAAACCAGAAAGTGTGTTATAAAACAAAAGTTGCAGGGTTATATGTATTTATTTGGAAATTATGAAAGATCTTTGCTTAGTTCAATAATAGGCTTCATTCCAATCACCTGCCATTTAAAATAAAGGTGAGGTTTTGCAGCACTGACTCAAGAAATGTCATTCCTATCTAGGACTAGGGCTGGGGAAGACTATGGTTAGGTTAATTAGTGAATGTTAATAGTTTAGATGTAAAAACAAAAAAACCCCCAAAACCCATCAGTTCAGTTCAGTTCAGTTGCTCAGTCGTGTCGGACTCTTTGTGACCCCATGAATCGCAGCCCATACCTGGTAGCAAATCACACCCTAAGTTAGGGATGAGGGAATAGGGCTATCAGTAATTCATAATCACAAATTTTAATAAAAACGTATTATTTTAATAGAGACAACATAAGTAAAATAACACTCAGCTTAAGGTCAGTAAGCAATCTTCCTACTTTGTTGATGAAGTCATAACCCAGGGCCTCCTTTTCCTTTACTGAGTACTCAATTTATAGACATAATAAAGAAAAAAAAAAGAATGGCTTCAGTGTCAGTTTTCTTGACAATGTTTAAAAACATCCCAGCAATATTCCAGATTACTACGTTCTGCTGCATAGACACATTACTTCCATACACAAGACTGATGACAACAGAGTAGAAATGCCAGTACAGTCCTTGGGAAGAGATCTCACCATATTAGGAAACAGCACTAGGCTATAAAAGTTGATTGCAGTCAGCTTCCCTGCATTTCTTCTTGGAGACGATGATGGTATTATCAACTTTAAATCCTTGTGGAGCTTCCCCTCTTTTTCATTATGCTGAAAACAACAACCTCCTTGATTGGAAAAAAAATCAGCAGATATTCTATCATTTTACACGGTGCAGCATACAGTAGCTCTTCAGAGATGAATCTGAGATCACCCCTTTGGTGTGGGTGCAGTACATCTTGGTGCCATTAATGTAAGAATTTTTTTCATTCTGTAGTATTAGAGATATCAGCAGTCTAGTGGTCATGCAGGTTGATGCTTAAATGCTCTTTGGCACTGCAGAAAAGTCCTGGGTAAATTAAATTCCAACTCTGTTTTACCCTTTATTTTGGTTCTGACATCTGTATTTAAGTCACAGTAAGAGTACCTGTGAAGTTTCAATCTCCCCCCATTAAAGTTACTCCATGATCACTAGGCAACATTTAACACAAGGCTGTTTTAACAACTTACAGGGTCTGTAATAACAGTTGCCAACCGATGGACAATCTGAATGCCTTAAATTCATTATTTGCACTGATATTCACAGTTGAAAGCCCTTGACTTGTGAGAACTACTATAATAACTGTAAGACACAATGAAGTTTAGAGAAATGTTCTGAATCTTGAAGTTTTCTTCTTGAATTACATATACTCACATTAAGAGTACCTGTGAAGTTTCAATCTCCCTCCACTAAAATTACTCCAAGATCACTAGGCCACATTTAACACAAGGCTGTTTTAACAACTTACAGGGTCTGTAATAACAGTTGCCACAGATGGACAATCTGAACACCTTAAATTCATTATTTGCACTGATATTCACAGTTGAAAGCCCTTGACTTGTGAGAACTACTATAATAAACTGTAAGACACAATGAAGTTTATAGAAGAGATATGTTCTGAATCTTGAAGTTTTCTTCTCCTTGAATTACATATACGAACACATATTCATTGGTGAGGGCTAACAAAACTTTAAACTGTTGTTAGAATGTGATTGTGGGCAAACCACAATCCTTCTGAACCTTGTTTATTAATATCATTATTATTATTTGGTCTTCAAAAGAAGGATCATTAAAGGCTATGCTATTATGTTTCACAGCTCTGAAGTTTTAGGACTGTATAATAAAACATCTTTTTCTTCTTTTTATCCTTTCCTTAGGTTTTCCTAAAGAGTATATGGGATGGGTATGTTCAGTAGTGGAAGTGAAAACCGATGAGAAAAAGCTATGAAAATATTTGTTCAGATAAAGCATAACCAGGGGTGAAGTAGGCACCTATATTGTAACCTTGCTGCATATGAACAGGACTTTAATTCCCATTAAGAAAAAAAAAAGAAAAAAACTTTAGAGAATGACGGAATATGAATACAGCTCTTATCCTAAACGCAAGAATTAATAAGAACACAGAAGGAATAAATACACGAAAAGTCTTAGGGAGATGGCCTGAGACGTTTTCCTCTGCCATATTCACTAAGTAGAGGACTTAAATGGAAATCACTATGTATAAATCAATGTACATGCACACATACCCACTCAATATCACCCTCAGACATAGAGTGAGGCTTCCTTGCTAAGGAAGCCTTTTTTTCTGTAATGTACTAGTCAAATGTCATGAAGACAGAAAATTACCACTTAAGAACTACTCAGACAGTTACTTTAAACTTTTTTACCTGAGTCTAGATTCAGCTATTACCATACAGCCCCATCAAGGACGGGCCAAATTTCTCACAGCCAGAGTGGGTCATTTATTCAATTTTAACATTAAGATAATTAAAGAACAGTCCTACTAGGCCACCAAATTGTACACTTTAAAGTAGTTAATTGTATGTTATTTGAATTTCAACTTAAAAAAAAGGTACTGAGTTCTTTAAAGGCTTTATAAATTATATGGAAGGGAAAAAAAGCTTTGAGGCTGTTGCTTATAACACAGGACAATAGTAGGTCTTAGGACCAACCAGGAGCTGCAACAGCAAACTGTTCAAAGCACAGTTCTTAGGGGTTGGGTTGGAGCTTCCAGGAACCTTGAAAATAATCATAAAATGTGAAGCTGGCTAAGAACAAAGTGAAGTCAACAGCTGCTTTATGAAGTCTGGTGTGAAGGAACCTGAAGAAAATGGATTGGTTCTTGAGTACAGTAATTTCCATCTGGTTCATGGAATTTCTAGGTACTTCAGTCTAATTCTCAAGCAGCTTATACTGCATAGGCCTGCCTTCAATTCTAGGTACCAATAGGTGTAAACCAGATTTTTATATAACTCAAACTTAGGGTAGACTCTCCAAAGCTCCAAGCTACCAGACTCTTCACATGCACCTACTTCCTCTGCCTAAACCTTTCACATCGTAAGTAACACACTCACTGGGGATACCTACGCCGTCCAATCTCACCTCTGGCTTTCCCCAGGCCTTCCCCTGGACTATGTGTTCACATCCTCCTTCTGTGCTTTGAGGAAGCAATGTTCACTCCACTGTGGGATGTTATCCTCTGGATCACCTTCAACTTATAGGAAACATGATCCAGGATTCCTCTGGTAATACCATGCTTTCTACAATTCTCTCTCACACAGTCTGACGTCCTACTCTGAACAAAAGAACTAGAGGGAAAGCTGGACAAGTAAAGACCACAGGGGTAAGGAAAGCTTGCCTTCTTTCCAACCTCCAGCCCTAATGTTAGACATCTATCTACAATCCTTTTCCTGGTTCTCACTTGTCACGTAGTGTTGAGTGGTCATCACACTGACTAGTCTCCTAATCTGTCCTTCTCTTAACAATACTATACTGGTTCTTTGTCCTCATCAACATATAAAATCAATGAACTCTGGATCACAAGATTATATCATCAGTTTTACCTTTTCAAATATCTTTGGGTTCTTTCTTCTTCACCCTCTAAACAAACTCTCATATATGCTTTGTCCACTCCTGTTGAATCATCACAACATACAAAACTATACATATCTGACTCTTTTAAATTTGATCCTTATCTTGACTCAACAATTCTTAAATTTCTTTCTGATTAATTTCTTGGCTTATTCTCACAGACTTATTTCTTTCTCTCCCTCTTTTTTTTTTTTTAAAAAAAAACAGGTTCCCAACTCCAGTCTTTCACCCCCATTTTCTCACATTATATGCATCCAAGAATTACTCACATGAGCACCTTCATCTAATCTCATTTTCTCTAATCTCATCTTCTTTCACCTAGATTTTCAGATTGTTTTTTTTTTACAAATAACAAAGGAAGATATAGCCCATCTCGATTAAGTTAAGCTTATAGCCTAACCTCATCTCGGGGGTGTATCTATTCCGAACACCTACAGAAATCTTTTACTCCACTGGTTAGCCTATCTTCTCTTTCATACTATCTACGCTGTTCTCTCACTCGACTCTGTAAATTCTGCGTTAGATATTCAGCATTATCTTAAAGCAATGCCTTCTAAGATCTACGACCCGTCTAGTTAGCATCTTGTTTTTCCCTTCCTCTTTGTTGCCAAATGTCTTTAGTCAATGATTGCTGCATCTACATCCTTGACATTTCCTCATAAATCCTAGAAATCTGCCCTTCCATCTGTATCTTTTTATGAAAGCAGCATTTTTAAAGATCACTAGAGATATGGCCTGGAGAAGGCAATGGCACCCCACTCCAGTACTCTTGCCTGGAAAATCCCATGGACGGAGGAGCCTGGTGGGCTGCAGTCCATGGGGTCGCTGGGAGTCGGACACGACTGAGCGACTCCACTTTCACTTTTCACTTTCATGCATTGGAGAAGGAAATGGCAACCCAGTCCAGTGTTCTTGCCTGGAGAATCCCAGGGACAGGGGAGCCTGGTGGGCTGCCGTCTCTGGGGTCGCACAGAGTCGGACACGACTAAAGCGACTTAGAAGCAGCAGCAGCAGAGACATGGCCAAACCCAAAGGCCTTTCCCTGAATCTCATTATTACTTCTAATTCATAATTTCTTCTGTAATCCTACTAGTATTACTATTTGTGTCCAGGCCACCTTATTTTCACTGGTCAGCAATGACATACAGGAACTACTTTCTAACTGGTACTAATTTCCAGCAAATGTATCAATCTTCTTAAAACGCTGCAATCAAATTACATCTTTGCCAAAGAAATGTAGTTCTCTACCACTGACCACATCCACATCAAGACTGAACTCTTCTTCCTAGTTATCAAGGCTTTTGCACATTCACCTCACCTTCCTACATGACCTGTAATACCTCAGACAAGTCCATCTCCTTACTATCCTCTCCTGACCCTTCAAAGACCATGCTAATCTCCATCCCCAATTTTTCATTCAATCTGTTCCCTTTACTGTATTTTCCAATTCCATCATTTAATTTCAAGCCATCCTTCAAAAGCAAAAAGTCAGACATTTCCTACGAAGCCTTTCTCCAAATCTGCCTGAATAACTTCTTTCTCTAAATCCCATTTTTACTTCTGTATCAGCAAAGTGTCTAACTGGCTCACTCAGCATTTCATGTGTGACTATTCAGCACAAGGAGACGACATAGTAGATATTCAGATAAAAAGACTGAGAGGAGGAAGACATAGCACTAACGGCAGAAGAACTAGCTTGAAACCAGATAAATGACTTAGTTAAATTTTATAGAAAAAGACATATATATTGTCATTTTGCAGTATCACCTCTTTCAAAGAAAAAAAAATTTTTTTAAGTTATTGCGCTCTCAACTATATGCTATGCACCTCTTAAGCAGATATGGGAAAGCTTCATCATCAAATAAACCAAAGAACCCAAAACCTTACAACTCAATATAGGATAAAATGTCCTCTTATTTTTATATATGCACACGTAACTTGGTGGTCTTCATTTTGTGAGTTTCAATAAACCTGCAATTCGTTCCTTGCTCCTGACTCTCTGAGGTAATGCCTCTGTATGAGTAGCTCCCTATGTACCTGTATTACATCAGAAGAGAGCTGTCAGTCTTGAAGGTGCTTGGAATACTGTATAAATAGGAGCCATGTCAGTAAAAATGTGCACTCAATGCAATGAAGCTTTCTTTAAAAGAATATATATATATATAGGAATCTATACTTAACTACCACAACACTAAAGAATAAGACATGAGTATATGCCCACAACTGAGCAATACTTCAATTAGAATAATGAATGTCTGTCTCCCCTGTTAAAATTTTTTTCACTCTAAATTATCATATATTTCAAAATTTCAAGTATCAGTATTCAATATCCTTCGTTGCCCTGTCAAAGCAATGAATAATGAAATGAGTGGACTACTATCACTGTTCTTGTAGTTAAAATATATCAAGAGGTGACCCTATAGAAATAACTGAAATAAAATTGTCACAAGACTGTTATCCTTGATAATATATAATAGGATCTATACTTTATTTAACTGGTATCCCTCAAGATCTACCTCAAGCCACTACACAGAACAGGCACTTAAATATTTAATTAATGCTCTGCTGAAATAAGAGGAGAGTATACAAAAGTACCACCTGTAAAAACAAAATGCAACAGTAGAATGAAAAGGAAAGTATTATTAATCAGAAAATATTTCCTAATGGAATCTTTAAGAAAATAAAAAGAGGCACTTGACATTCATCATATGATCAAAATTATTCAGTCCAAGTCTATATCCTACAGTGACACTAAAAAGTGACGCTCTAAATGTTTTTTTAACATTTTCTCCCACTTCAGCCGGGGGGAGAGGTGGGTCACCAAATGCTTTGACAAGTCTAGTAACTATGAATATTCTCTCCAGAAAAAAAAATGAACATCTATACACACATACAACTCATAAGCACGTCCAAGGAGTTTTGTATTCCAGGTTAAACATTTCTGATTTAAGGAAAAGATGAGTCACTTTTGAAAAGTTAAGGATATCAAGGCATATAAAGTTTCCCTTGTGCATGACATATCAATCATGCAAGGAATTTATCAAAAACTAATCTGAAGTTTTTAGAATTTCTCAGTCTTTACCATCACTTGGCTTCATCAACTTACTTGCTATGTGAAGCAGTACTTTCTTGTACGTGTTGTGTAATTTCTTCTGAGTTTTAGTACAATCAATTTTGACTGATTTTAGGACTTCACTTTAAAAAACCATAACATACAAAGCAAAACAGTGAAGCTTAATTTTTTAGGCTTACAAAGTCTCAGATTTACAAAGTTACTTAAATGATCATCTTTCATCCAAATGAAAATATCTAAGTTGAAGCCTAATTACCCAAGAAAGCGTTTTCTGTTTACAGTGTGTATGTATAAGATGGCATAGGAGGGGAAGCAGGCAGGAAGACAGTGCTGGGCTCTAGTAAGTCATATAAATTCTGACAGTTTTGTGGCAATGGCCAGGAATGAGAAAGGAGAGAAAGCTACCACAGGAGAGAAGCCTTGTTTAACAGGTGTATTTCTCAACACAGAGAAGAAAGTAAATGAGAGCTAACCACCTCTTATGTTTTCATAAGAAGATTCAAGCAATGAAAGGCTTGGCTCTGAAGGCTGGAGAAAACTATGCACTAGGTCAGCCCTAGCAGGGAACCGGAGTTTGTCCACAAGGCCCAGGAGCCTCAGCACCACAGGAGGCATTAAGTGGATGTCTTGGCCTCTTACAGCAAAAATGAAACCACAGTCAACACGGACTAAAAGGCTTCATATTCAATACATACTAAAAGGCTTCTAACGAATTTACAGTATTTCATTTGTATTTGCTAAATTTCTTATAATGCTGTCCTAAAGTCACTCCTAAATCAAAAGCTGAGATTGTCATGTATGCAGAAATTTTACAAGAATAATTTAAATGGCTAGATAGTTGTTTCTATACTCTCAGCTAACCAAATTGAAGAATATCTAAGAATGGATTTTAGTCTACCCCCTATACTTCAGGACAAAGCCATTTGTGTAGTTTATTTAATGGAAAGTTATTAGACTTTACACAGAGAGGTAACCCTGAAAACTCCAACTCCAACATGATATTAGTATCTGTTCCCAGTAAGGTATTTCATTATTATTATTATCATCATCATCATTACTTTAAATCTTTAGGCTTCCTTTTTTGGTATTCATGCTACTCTTTTAATATTTTTTTAAATTAAGGCATATCTTTTATATCACAATTGTCCTTTGAAAATCCCATGAGGAGATCTGACTTTCCCTTTTCTTCCCAGATGCTTAATTTAGGCAGAACAGTCATGTTTTCTGAACCAGCTGTGTCTAATGCTGAGTACTGAACTCAGCTTATTTTCTTTCATTATCAGCTTTAAAACTATTTCAAGAAATTGTTTATTATCCAAAAAAGTCACTTCACATTATATCCTAATAAAGTACACCACTATTCTCTGTGATTAAAATTACCTATGACAACTTACGTGGCCTAATTTTAGAGGATCCCCAATCTCTTCTCTTCCACCTTAGTCTCATTCTGGTCAGGAACTTGTAATATAGTTTTATTATCACATTTCAATTGTGAAACAATGAAATTTCCAAACAAATATCTCACAGAACTACCATTTTTTCAATAAAAGTTTTACACTACTATGGTTGCTTCTCACATACAATATTTACCCCATATTCAAGTTTCTGATAAATCAATTGTAAGTTGAAATTCTGTTTCTGAGGCATTTCCTGGTATACTAGGCAGTGCATTAGGAAAGAGATTATATTGCATTTAGTCTATAATAATTATCTCTTAAGAGTCTCTATATAATTAACAACCATTCAAAAAGAAAGTGCAAATGTGCAAATGAGAAAGAACAAAAACAGTTTCTAAACAGGTAATGCATAATATAGGACATAAATCCATACAACTACAAACAATTGCTGATAACATCCTTCTGGGCATTAAATGACACCACCAATTTTGTTTTATATGTATTCTTTCTTCTCAAGTATTCAAAGAATGCAATAGACATTATCTTCTTAATTTCCAAATTTCTCATGAATATATTAGGATATTACCATTTTTTCACAAGTCAGAAAACAAGAAACTACCATTATCTTTGAATATTTTCAATAACAGAGCCAAAGTAACAATTCTAGCTAATCTCATCTGGGATCTTAATTAGTACTACAAGTTTATTTGTGTGAGTTAAAAAAATAGTATCACTCATGAGAAACAATGCCAAAATTATTATGCTAATAAATTGTGTTAAAGGCCTAATGAAGAAATACTTTAGCAGCTATATGAGGTAACACACTAGTTGTAGGCATGAGGAACGTTTATGTTGGCTCTTTTGGGTGTATACATTAAATGCAAAATCAGAAAGGAATCATGCAAAAATCCGGTTGCCCATGCAAGCACCCCAGAGTCTAATCCTCTCCTCTCAGTTCTGTTGTCAGGCCACAGTAGTGTGGAGACTTGTAGGCCGCTGTCCTTGTTGTAATGAATGGGAAGAGGCTGACAGTGGCATGGTCGAAACCTTCACCTCTTCTTCCCCTGTGGAAAAGTCAGTCATGGTCTAGTTATGGGTGACTAGATTTGTTAACAGTCCCTTTAAAAATGATTTCAATATTTGGAATACTGATACATATATAAAATACATGCTTAATGGCTGGAATGCGGGTGTGAAACAAGACATGAATTTTAAAATATAAACTTATCAAGTACCTAGAAAGCAGTTACACTCTAATCACACCCTTAAATTTAATACGATGTCAGATTTAAGAACAAACAATAGATTCAGAATTATAAATATACAAGAAGGAAAAAAAGAGACCAGGAAAGCCATTCTTTTCCAAGCCAATTGGACCTTTTATATAGATACTCCTAATAGTAAGTAGTATTTTGTGGGGGAGGGGGGGGGGATTAAAACTAAATTCACAGAAGTGAAAATGTGAGTTTTGTAAAGGGCAAAATGACAAATCCGTGTTTTAAAAGCAGTCATTATGTTTAGAAAAAAGAAATAAAAAGATATAAATATTAGTTTAGCAAATTACCATATAGCATCTGAAAATTCAATGTGCACTTTTGAAATAATGAGAAAATAGTAAAATACTAACAATACAATGATCCAATTGACTGAAAGTAAGATGACTACTTCTAGGTCAAAGAACTATACATGAAATGAGATCAGTTCTCCCAATTATAATTGATAATGACTACAAGTGACTTGTTTCACAAATGACTCAAATTTCAATCAAGTCACTGTTAAAACAGTGAATTCAGAAACAAAGAATTTTCTTTAAATGCCCTCTCTTAAGTAAAATTTGAATAAACAAAAACACGAACAAAAATCTAATCCTGAACAGTTTCAAATATTTTTCTAGGTATATTTTGAAACAACAATGCTCACAGACTTAGACTATTATTTGTTTCCCAAATAATTTTTAGCTCTATAGAATAAAAACATCCTGGCAGAAAGTTCTTTGAAAAACAAATCTGCAAAGTTACACTTGGAAAGATAGTTTAAGGGATACCATGAAGAAAAAGACTGAGTTTTTAGAAAAGGTTATTTCATAGTTTTACAGTAAATTGGCAAATATTCTATAAATACCAAATATATAGCAAGAAGGCTGTGTAAAAGAAATTTTAGAGTTCTTGGTGAGGACGTGGTACTCGTAAGAACTAAGCAAGAGATTAATTTTCATCAAGTCAGTGAAATGCATTCTATTTTGTAACTGCAGGTTATATTCCTGAGCTGGGCTAACTGTCTCATGAATAGATAAAAAAGGGACCTCCCAAGAGTGTGAGAGCAAAAATCAATTACTATGGGAAGAAAGCCAAGTTAAAGTAAATGCCAGTAATGTTCATTTATGAAGGAGAACATCAATACTGTAGTGAGAAACATTTCAGTTGCTGAATCTGAGACCTGGGTTCCTATCTTAAATCTACTACCAACTGAATGTGTGACTTCTAACAAATTATTTAACCTTTTCAGAAAACAGCTTTGCCATTCCTAAAATGAAGGAGTTGAACAGGCAGGTCATTTTTTTAGAACAGGAAAAGTTACTTTTTAAAACAAAAGCACATGGTTCCAATAACAAGGAAGATCTGAATGGACTTCACTATTACTGGTTACTAATCCAAGTTTTCCCTCAAGAATATTTATTCCAAAAATCCTTCTCAATTTAGAAAACTGGATATGCAGCCAAGAAAATGCTGCTAAAAAGATTTCACCTAAGGAAATAACTAATTTTCAACATTTAAAAAATGTTTTCAATTAGGCAGAGGAAATGGAAACCATGTTTATGTCAAACCTCTGGCAACTGTCCTTCCCATGATAGATTTCAGATATATCAATTTTTAATAATTAACTGAAACAAACCAAAACTTAAAATTTAAATACAAATGTATAATAAACACAGACATTTGTAAGACACAAAGGTAACTATTTATTCCTAACTAAAAGTCAGAAACCCCATCTTGCTCTATGTATCTAAAGAATAAATATACATGATTTTTCCAGTACTGAATACTATCTAAGCATATCTTAAGTGGCAGACCTTGCTGAAACATATGTACTCTCCTTTATGAAGCTCTTAACAGTTACCCTGTGTAAGAAACCATGATATTCACTGCAGAAAATAGAGTTAAAGCTTTTTCAACAGTTCAACTCAAGTACAGCTGAGTTACAACTAGGGGTGGGAGGCAGATATTGCCTACATATTAAACTGCTTCAAATAATTTACAGTTAAGATGTACACAGTTTTCCAGAATTTTAGTTTGTCACTTCTAATTGTTACTGCAAAACCTCAATCATCTGAGGCTTCGCACATTCAGCATCCTGAGGTAGTTGCCAAATATATATAGGCCATGGAAGGGTTCTGTATAACTCCTGATACCAATTTTAAATATTTTGGTACATTAACACTAAAATTTCTTTAGCCATGGGAACCTTAAGAGTTCTCTAAAAATAAGCTTAATTATAAGTCACCACTTAAATACCAAGCTAGTATGCACAGTCAAGAAACTGAAATAACAAACTCTCCCCACCTCCCAGAAAATAGAACAATGATTCAGAATCTGTAGTCGGTGACTTCATTCTTAGAATTTCTGGGAAAAAAAAAAAAAGTATTTTATGCTCTATGGTTGAGTATATGCTAAAAGAAAAGAAAAACCCATGAAGATAGGATCATGATTTAATGCCACATTTTTCTTCATAAAGTATCTATTCTAGATGAAGATTTCAAATGACTAACACAAGGACAGCTACCTTCAAAAATCAGTGATTACTCATCAACCCTGTGGCATTTCTGGAATATCTATCAGCTTAAAAAATATTTGGTTTAAAACTGCTCTTTTTACACTAATGGACAATATGGTAACTATGAAATAGAAGAACAGATAATTTTTGAGGATGGTCACATAATAAGTCAAATGAAAGTACACGAAGAAGACAGCTAAGAACTAGAGTTCCACAAAGGCATCCTCCTTCCTGTCGTATCAAGCCCACGCTGTTCTGCCTCCCTGGCCTAGCTCCACTCTCTAAAACACATGAAGCACCTCCTGGTACAGCAGGCAGTTCTACTGTTTCTTAATGTAATGACACACTAGATTTTGTCTCTATGCCTTTATTCGGGAGTTTCTACCAACACAAAAGGTCTTGCCCTTTTCCTCCTGCTAACCCAAATCCAGGATACAGATCAAGTCCTAATTCTTCAATGATGCTTCCCCAACAATTTACAGGCTCCACTGATGTATCTTGCATTCCAGCATCAAATAGTTACCACCTTCATACACAGTCTTATTTCATCTTGTCAACTACACTATACAGTATCTGGGAATAATATCTGCATTTTAAAGTTTTTCTGCATTATCCACATGGCCTAGTTCATTGTTGGGCAGATACCCAAATATTCATAGTAATTGGTCTAATATTCTATTGTTAAATGTTTAGAATATTTAGGGGAAATTAAATTTTTGGTGTTATAATGTTATGAGATGCACTACTAGTAATTTAAATTCCACACTTCTAAATGATTGAAACAAAGGAAAACAAAACAAAATTACATTCTAATATTGTCTTGGAAAAAAATGAGTACCAGGAACTGAACACTTAGTATTTCTTAAGTGAATATCATGTAGAAGAGGATTGAAAAATGTCACTCTTAATTACCTACTAACTACCATAATCAAACGAACAAATATCACAAGTCCCACCAATGTGCAAACCATTACATTAGGTGCTATCATGGTGGTGGTGGTTTAGTTGCTAAGTCATGTCTGATCTTTGCAACCCCATGGATGGGAGACTGCCAGGCTCCTCTGTCCAGAGGATTTTCCAGGCAAGAATACTGGAGTGGGTTGCCATTTCCTTCTCCAGGGGATCTTCCTAACCCAGGGATTGAACCCGGGTCTTCTGCACTGCAGGCAGATTCTTTAGCAACTGAGCTACAGACCCCATGTGCTATCACACTTATATGTAAATTAACTTGACTGTATCAAAAGCCACACACCATATTCTCTTAACCTACCTACTTGTCTTAAAATTCAAATGCTGCAGTCACAAAGAGAATAGAACCAAAAAATTTTGATGGATCTCTGAAAATTTATCTATCAACCTTGCTAAAAACAAGAGAACAAATGTCTTGCTGGTGATAGCACATTATTACAGTAATACTGTGCCATGCCATATCACAAAGGCCAAGACAAGGGATAAAAATAAATTTTATGAGTTATGTAACAGAGTGAAGGACTATTCTATTCTACTTGATTCTCTTCAGAATCAAGAGAAAACAAACTCTTTCAACAGTCATATCTAAAGCCCAAATCAAACTTTGAAAAACTATTAATAAGAAAGATTCCTTTAAATGTAGAAGTCACTTGATCTAAAAAAATATCATAAGACCTTAAATGCCAAAAGTTCTGAAACCTTCAAGGGTAGCAGTACAAAATCAGAAATATTCTGGCATCACTGACAGGAATCTAATATTTACCCCAGAAACAAAAGCATGACAGACCAAAAGGAAAAAAATCTCTCCTTGAACAATTTCTTTTTCACAGAAAGTATAATTATGCACATATGATATGTCTGTGAAAATTAAGAGTTCCCAAATATTATATCCTTTATTATATAAGCAGAGTTTTGATGTGAGTGTGTGTCTATCAGTCAAAATAAATTGTGAAAAGGAGTTAAGAGGGTGGCTTTATCCCTCATGCTCTCACTAATTATCATCTCTAAAAAATTTTTTTGAACCAGTTTACTTTTAGAATGTATAATCAGAATTTTTGGTATTGGACATTATGGCACCATAATTTCAGAGCCCATTTCTTTTTGCATTTGAAAGACTTATATGCCATAAGAAAGTATGGTAACTATGCTATTAAGTAAAATGCTTCCGAGCAATAACTAGGTATAATACTCCACCATCCTTATAAAGCTCAATATTACAAGGCATCCATCCAATTAAAATTTTTTTAGATTATGATAAAGTGTTTCCCATTGAAATTTCCAAGACTAATAATAAATACTTTCTGTTATCCAAAAGTACCCTCCCTACCCACCCAACAACCTGTAGGCAAGAGTTATTCACAAATTCTCAAAGGCTATAAACGAACCTACCTGCTATAGGGATCCCTCCCAGACCTGTGTTGTGCTGTGGCGGGAGATTCAAGTCCAAGAAATTACTATTTGAGGTGGGGTTTGCTGTGTGGTTCAAGTGCATGATGCTATTGCGTGGAAAGGCCATCCAAGGATAGCGGGCTGCCTGGCCTGGAAAACTGAATGAATTATAAACCGCTCGGTGCTGCTGAAATTGAGGGAACCTCTGTGGCAAGACGGAAAAGGTACTATTCAGAGAGTTGGCATTTGTAGGCGCAGCAGGATGCAGGAATCCAGAGCCTGGACCTTTGGCAGTTGTAGTGTGTGACGAGGAGTTCTGAAGAGATGTGGGCGAAAGGGAAGGCTGGTCTTGGACTGACAGTTCCTTTTCAATCAAGTCTGCTAAGGCTTTTCGAGTGACATCAAAGGGATCAAAACCCAAGTCATCCTCTGGTTGTTTAGAAGAACCAAAGCCAAACGCTGCTTGCCAGTCTGTAGAGGATGATACTGGGATTGTTTCTGATGGGAAGAAAATCAGGGATGAATTTAAAACATATATCTCACTTCCATACTAGTGAAACATCATACTATATAACACAAAGGCAAATAAATACATGCAAAATCTGTTATGATCTATTAGAACATTAAGACTGTAAAATTATAATTGGCCTCAGATACTTTAAACAATGATTTAATTTTTAAGTTACTAACTTCAAAAACTGAATGATACAGACTGATTTTGCTAATCAAGGAAAACAAAGTACTACTTGAAACCCAAATCATACTCTCAATTATTCATCATCAAAACCCAGAATCAGTTGTTTAAATAAAGTAATAAATATGGTCAGAAAATTCAATTAGAGTTTATTTTTAAAATGTATTTCTCAAAGACACAAGTATAAATAATTTTGAATATATGCTTTATATACGACTATAACAATGAAAAAAGTATCTATTTAATCTTTATATTTTTTTACATTGTCTTAATTTTATGCTATCCTTCACATTAATGAGAACAAATGAATGAAACTGGAAATGGTTCAAATTCCAAAATATAACTTTCGATATTAACTAACATACTTCTTTTGTCAGCTGGGAAAACACTTTTTAAAATATAACTATATAAATACAAATCTAATTAAAAACTGTAAGCCCTTACTATTAATACTTCCTAGAGGAATAAGTATTTGAATACTGAAAAAATGATCTAATCCTTCATTTCTGGAGAAGTCTGTTAACACAGTAACTTCTAGATCACACAACTCTTCTCAAAACCATCCAATTTCTTGCAATTTAAATGTTTACATTTTTATGAAAAAAGAAGAGGATAAAAACAGCGTAACAGCACACCCAGTGAAGGGCTGATTTTAGTCTGAGGATAATTACTAACACATGCAGTGTTGCTCTGTACCTGATGTGAAGAGGCTCTGTGGCTCTGGTGCTGTAGGCCAGTCACTGGAAGTCTGTGGGGTGCTGGGGAAAGGAGGAAGCCCACTTGGGATAGGGTTGGGATGGCGAAAATTATCTGAGAATAACGACTGTGACTCAGTTACTGCTCCTTCAAAAGGAGACCGTGCACTGTGATTGGATGAACTGATGGGGATGACTGGATTGGATTTTGATAAACCAGGAGGTGGTGAAGGTGTATCACTGTTAGATATCTAAATAAAATAGGAAAAGAAAAGAATAATCAACATAAATTTATATTATATACAACAATAAGCCATAATTTAAAGGGCTTGCAATGAAAGGTACTAGAATAGTGATCTTCAAAAACGGGATACTTAAGAGACTTTTTTTAGGACTGTATGAATTTTCAAAAAGATCCATCAACTTCGGACTTATCTGACAGTCCAGTGGTTAAGATCCCACACGTCTGCTGTAAGGAGCATGCGCAGTTTGATCCCTGGTAGGGGAACTAGAATCCCACATGCCACACAGTGCAGCTGAAAAAACATCTACTTACATATGTACTCTTCTATATAACAAAACTGACCCTCCTGAAAAGACACAGCCAGTATCCTCTCGTTTTACAACCTAATTTCTCTCACTATTTCTTACTCTCTGGGATCTAATCAAAGTATTTTGCCCAAGAGTGAAAACTTTCTGGAAGCCAAACACAACTTTATTAGAAATATTCAGATTAGTAATGACAGAGTGTCTGACTCTTAAGGACTACATTTTCTTTGGCAAACTAAGTGATTCCCAATACTTTGGTTTTAAACAAGACGAAAATATCTAATCAAGTTGTTTCCAAACACATCATTGAAACTAATTTTTATAATAAATCTTAATATGATTCTTAGGTATTTAAAATTCAAGAGTTTGAAAATTTGAGTGATATAGACATAATACTCTTTCTTTCATTTACTTATATATACGAACAAGATATCTCAGCACTTTTATTTAGGAAAACAAAAACACGATTAGATGGCTGCTAAAACATCTCCTTGTGCCAAAGGGTAATATTCATCCATGGATACAAGAAAACTAATTTTAAAAAGCCCTATCTGCTTCATTAAGAAGTAAATTTCCAATACAATTTTAGCTTTTATGTTAAATGATTAATTTTTTTTATTAAAAAAAATCAGGTCAAGGAAGGATGTAAAATTTCCCATTGTTAAAGACAAGCTTGTGTAAATGGATGAGGGAGTAACAAAACATTCTGATACTTAAATCTCTCGAATACTAATTAAAAACCAATATAGTCTGCTACTACTACTGCTAAGTCACTTCAGTTGTGTCCGACTCTGTGTGACCCCATAGATGGCAGCCTACCAGGATCCCCCGTCCCTATTTATTTAAAAATACAAAAACTTATAATAAGCTGGAAATTACATCCTTTGTGACTATTTTTAACTTATTATGAAAAAAATATTTAATGTTAACTTAAAATATACAAAGGGACATGCAGATTTTCAAATACTTTCATGGAACTCATGAACAAAAAGTTTAGAAAAGCAGTGTAATTTAGATTTCACGTTGTGGGAAACTGCACATTCTTTACAGAAGAGATTAGAACACTTTTTTTTTTAAGTAAGAGGGTATAAAGAATGTAAGGAGGTGTAGTGAAAAGCTAACAACCAGACAATATGATACAAAGCATGCTCTACAGATTAGGACCTCATTCAGTATCATACTGGATACAACTTTGAAGTTGATTTAACCATTTCAAAGCCCAAAGTCATTTGAGGAATGAGGGAAACTTGGGGGAAAGTTCATTGAAAGAAACAGAAAATTAAAGTCAGTTTGGAACTAGCAGATACAAACTTATATATAAGGTGGATTAAAAGATCCTACTGCATTTCAGACAGAATTATATTTAATACCCTAAAACATAATGGAAAAAAATATGAGACAGAATATGTATAACTGAGTCACTTTGTTGTACAGCAGAAATTAACACAACGTTGTAAATCAACTCAATAAGATTTTTAAAAAAAAGAAAGTTAAAGTTGACAACAAGGGACAGGGGAGCACAGGACAGAGAAACAACTCAAAATCAAGAATGCAGAAGGCATGTTAGTCTGGGACCATTTCGTGTCAGGTCAAAAAGACCAAGAATATGAGGGATTCTAAGGACACTAATGTATTGGTACATAGCAGAGTAACATAGTTTATTTTCTCAGGCTCCAAAATCGCTGCAGATGGTGACTGCAGCCATTAAATTAAAATTCTCCTTGGAAGAAAAGTTGTGACAAACCTATACAGCGTATGAAAAAGCAGAGACATTACTCGGCTGCCAAGGGTCCAAACAGTCACAGCTATGGTTTTTCCAGTAGTCATGTACAGATGTGAGAGTTGGACCATAAAGAAGACTGAACACTAAAGTACTGATGCTTTCAAACTGTGGTGCTTGAGAAGACTCTTGAGAGTCCCTTAGACTGCAAGGAGCTCAAACCAGTCAATCCTTAAGGAAATCAACCATAAATATATATTCACTGGAAGGACTGAAGCTGAAGCTGAAGCTCCGATATATGAAGAGCTGACTCACTGGAAAAGACCCTGATGCTGGGAAAGATTGAGGGCAGGAGGAGAAGGGAGACAAGAGAGGATGAGATGGTTGGATGGTATCACTGACTCAGTGGACATGAGTCTGAGCAAACTCCAGGACAGAGAAGCCTGGTGTGCTGCAGTCCATGGGGTCACAAAGAGTCAGACATGACTTAGGGACTTGAACAATGAACAGCAACTGTAACATATGGTCATAATGATACTTCTGCATCATCAAGAAAGGGTTACATTATGCTCTATTCTGTGGAGAAAAAGACAGCTAATTATTATACATGTAACAAAGATGTTCACTAAAAGTGTTTTTAAATTAAGTATTTAAAGTATTTTTCACTATCTAGAAAATTCACTTGCATAGAAGGTCTTATTTCAGCAGATGGCAGGTAAATAAGGGAATATAGTATCACAATCTTACCTGCTGAGAATTATCACCATTCCCTATGCTGAGAGAATCAGAAGGTTTGTCAATAGGGCTGTAAAAAAATAAAAATTAGAGTAAATTTATTCTCCTACAATCAAAGCCTGAAAAATAGACATTTTTTCATCTTAACATTTACTAAAGCACTCAGATGCAAAATATTAGGTTAGATGTTGGGGACACAAAGTGTTAAGATAAAATCTCTATCCTTGAGTGACTTACAGTCTAATATTAGACTCTCCAAAAACAATGAGTGAAACAACAGTTTTGGGGGGGAAAAGTATACTAATCCATTATTTAGTTTGTGCCCATGATAAACACATTCCCCATTAAAATTCTGAAAAAATTCTATTTTTCTAGGTGCTTAACAGAGGGCATAAAAGTTACTGAAATGTCATCTACAGGTTCTTAAAATCAATACATTTTTAATACTTCAATAGCCTAATCATAACCTTAAGAGAAGGCGTATGTAAGTATATACATATACACACATAAACACAAACACACCACACATGACTAACAGAAAGAAACTTTCGTGCCTCAAACAAAAGTAGTAAAACTTGATTTCCGTAAGAGAAAATGCAGTATCACAGTAAAGTAACACAGATTTGCTAACTTCAAGTCCATTTTAACTCATTTGACTTAAAACAGAAATCTTTATAAACATTACAACACTGATCAAGCAAGCAATTTCTATAACAAACTTTAATCCAGCACATGAACAAAAGTTTTGGCACTCATATAACTAATACTTACTTCTGATATAATACTATAGCAAAAAAAACTTAAGATTTCAAATTTCTGAAAATTATTTTATTGTCTGGAAACATATATAAAGTCACCTTACAAACCAACAACTTACTGGTACCGTATTTGATTGTTTTGGAATAATTTCACAAGAACTAGTATCCAATCTGAATGCATCTTCTACAGAAACACTGCCAGATGCTCCTGAATCTGACTGGTAAGTCTGAAATTTCCTTGAAGAACACTTTTACTTACTATTCACAGTATATCAATAAATGAATTCATATTATTGTCAAGAGGGTAATCCTAATAATTTTAAGATACAGTTCTGGGCCCACTAAACTTAGAGGTAGCTGGGTAACAAGACAGGTGCACAACAACAAACACCAGTCAGTGTCAACTATTAAATGGACTAAGTTTAAACACTAAGTGCCATAAATCTTCAGAAGAAAGAGAAGCCCCTCCAAGAGGGGCAACTGGGAAAAGTTTCCTAGGGAAGTTCAAATTTAACTAGGCCCTTAAAAAATATTTACATGTTAGAAGGAAGACAAGTGGGGTCGGGTGGTGGCAGGCAGCATTAAAGGCAGGATTAGCAAGAATTTCAAGAATCAAAAGGTTGTAGAAAAGGTTGAGAGAAAGGTAATTAGTTTAGCTAACATATAGGATGATTTTAACAATGGGAGGTAAGAAGAGAAAGACATCAGAGGCCACTGGAAATTTTTTTGAGCACAGAAATAATACAAATAAAGCAACGTTTTAGAAAGATTAATACACTTCAGTGGTATTAAATACACCTTGTTGTACAACTATCACCAACATCCATTCCCATAACTTTGAATTTTATAAAAATGAAATTCTATACCCACTGAACAACAACTCTCTATTTTTCCTCCTTCCAGTATCTACCATGTACTTTGTTTTGATGACTCTGACCACTCTAAATGCCTTGTGTATAAACTGTAATCATAGAGTATTTATCTTTTTGTGACTAGCTTATTTCATAAATAATAATGTTCTCAAAGTTCATCATGTTGTAACATACAGCAGAATTTCCTTCCTTTTTAAGGCCAAATACTATTACATTGTATCAGTTCAGTTCAGTCATGTCCGACTCTTTGCGACCCCATGAATCACAGCACCCCAGGCCTCCCTGTCCATCACCAACTCCCAGAGTTCACTCAGACTCACGTCCATCGAGTCAGTGATGCCATCCAGCCATCTCATCCTCTGTCGTCCCCTTCTCCTCCAGCCCCCAATCCCTCCCAGCATCAGAGTCTTTTCCAATGAGTCAACTCTTCGCATGAGGTGGCCAAAGTACTGGAGTTTCAGCTTCAACATCATTCCCTCCAAAGAAATCCCTGTACCATTTTTGGTTTGTCCATTCATCCATCCATGGACACTGAAACTGCTTCTACATTCAAGCTACTGTGGGTAATGCTGCACAAATACCGCTTCAATACAGCTTTCAATTCTCTTACACTTATATATAGAAGTGGAATTGGTAGATCATATGGTAATTTTATTTTGAAATTTTTTGACGAACTGCCATACTTTCTTCCACAAAGGCTGTACCATTTTAAATTCTCACCAACAGTACACAAGGGCTCCAATATCCCCACATTTCTTCACTTGTTTTCTGCTTTTTTGATGGTGGCTATAGCGAGGAGAATGGGTCTGAGGGGGTATCTCACTGTAATTTTCAGTTGTATATTCGTAACGATTAGTGATGTTCATCTTTTCATATGCTTAGTGGCCATTCACAAATCTTCTTTGGGAAAATGTCTATTCAAGTCCTTTGCCCATATTTGAATTTGACACTTTTTGCTGTTCAGTTTTAGGAGTTCTCTACATATTCTGGTTAATATTCCTTAAGAGATTTATAATTTGCAAATATTTTCTCCCATTCTGTGACTTGTGGATAGTGTCTTTTGATTTATAATATTTTTAAGTTTTCATGAAGTCCAATTTATCTATTTTTTCTTTTGTTACCTGTGTTTTCGGTGTTATCTCCAGGAAATCACTGCCAAATTCAATGTCATCAGATTTATCCTACATTTTCTCTTAAGGTTTTTTGGGGGGCAAGGGGAGGTTTAAGGTCTTAAATTTAGATGCTAGATCCATTTTGAATTGATCTTTGAATATCGTGTTAGGCAGGCAACCAACTTCATCCTTTTGCATGTGAATATCCAGTTTTCCCAGAACCATTTGTTGAAAAGATTGTCCTATCCTCAGTAGTCTGGTCTTGGTGACATTGTCAAAAATCATTTGGCTATATATGAGTTAATATTTATGAGCTCTCTATTTCACTGGTCTGTAGACTATCTTTATGTTGATATCATACTATTTTGATTAATGCAGCTTTGTATAAGTTTTGAAATCAGGGAGTATGGGCCCTCCAGTTTTATTCTTCTTGTTTAAGATTATATTGGCTATTTGTCCCTTGAGATTCTGCATGAATTTAGGATGGATTTTTCATCTGTTAAAAACTCTGGGATTTTTGACAGGACTGGGATCTGTAGACAGCTTTGGGTAGAACTGACATTTTAATATTAAGTATCCCAAGCCATAAACATTGGTCTTTTCATTTATTTATGTGTCTTTTTAAACTTCTTTCAGCAATGTTTCATATTCTTACACAAGTATTGCATGCGTACATGTGTGCTAAGTCACTTCAGCCATGTATTTTATTCTTTTATCTTATTGTGAATGAACTTGCTTTTGTAATTTCATTTCAGATTGTTCACTGTTCATGTATAGAAATGCAAATGATTTCTGTATGTTAACTTCATATACTGCTACACTGCTGAATTCATTTATCAATTTTAACAGGTGTGTATGTGTCTCTCTCTGTGTATCATCATTATAATTTTCTACGTATAAAGCCATACCATCTGCAAAGAGATAACTTTACATATTCTTTTCCAATTTAAATGCCTCTTCTTTTTCTTGGCTAATTGCTATGGCTAGAAAATGCAATGCTGTGTTGAAGAGAAGTAGTGCAAGCAGGCATCCCATTCTTGCCTTGTTCCTCGTCTCAGGAAAAGCTTTCAATCTTGCCACCATTGCGTATGATGTTCACTTTGGTTTTTCATATATGGCTCTTACTATGCCAAAGTGGCTTCCATTTCTAGGTTGTTAACGGTTTTTGTCACAAAAATGTTTGTGTCTGATGCTCCCTCTGCATCAATTGAGAGGATCATATGGCTTTTAACCTACATTCTGTTGATACGGCATATTGTACTGTTCAAGTTTCATACATTAGACCATCCTTGCATTCCAGGAATAAATCACACTCGGTCTTGGTATTTAATCTTTTCAACATGCTGAACTCTGTGAGTATTCTGTTAAAGATATGTGCGTCAATGTTCGTTAGGAGTTTGAAGTTTTCTTACAGTGTCTTTGGCTTTGGTTATCAGGGTAATGTTGGTCTCATAGAATTAATTAGGAATCATTCTCTTCTCTTCAATTTTGGGGAAAAGCTTGAAAAAGACTGCTACTAGTTCTCCCTTAAATACTTGGTAGAATTCAACAATCGAGCCATTAGGTCCAGAACTTTTCTTTGGTGGGAAGTTTTTATTACTAATTCAATATGCTAACTGGTTATACATCTATTCATGCTTTCTATTTCTTTGTAACACAGTCATGATAGGTTTTGTGCTTCTTGGAATCATTCCATGTAGGTTATTCAATTTGTTGGTGTACAACTGTTTATAGTACTTTCATATTTATTTCTGGAGAATTTGTAGCAATGTTCCCACTGCAGTTTTTTATGTTAGTAATTTGAGACATTCTTTTTTCTCAGTTCACCTAGCTAAAGTTTTGTCAGTTTTGTTGATATTTTTGAAGAGCCAACTTTTGGTTTCCTCAATTGTCTCCATTGTTTTCTATACTCTATTTCACTTATCTCTGCTCTAATCTTTCTTATTTTCTTCCTTCTGCTAGCTTTGGGCTTATTTGTTCATTTTCCAGCTCCTTAAACTGTGAGGTCAGATTGTTGACTTGGGATCTTTTTTATTTTTTAATGTAATATAGCACTTAGAGCTATAAATTTCCCCCTTAGCACCACTTTTGCTCCTTCCCAGAAGTTTTGGTATGCTGTGTTTTCATTTTCATTCATCTAAGTATTTTCTAATTTCCTTGTGATGTCTTTTTGAACCCATTTGTTCAAGTGTTAATTTCCACACTTATGAATTTTCTAGGTTTCCTTTTGTTAATGATTTCTAACTTTATGCCACTGTGGTCAGAAAAGATACCTTGTATATTCATCTTTTTAAATCTACTGAGACTTGATTTGTGGCCTAACATATGGTCTATCTTAGAAAATGTCCCATGTACATTTGAGAATGTGTATTCTATTGTTAAACAACACCACAAACATATACAGAACACTAGGTACAGTGGTCATATACTGTACATTAGGTACATATACTGTATCTAGTGTTCTGTATATGTTTGTGTTGTTTAAATCCTCTCCTTATCTTTTGTCTGGTTGTTTTATCCATTATTATGGGTGGGGTACTGAGTCTCTAGCTAGGATTGCAGAACTATTTCTCCCTTCAATTCTGTCAGGTTTTGCTTCATATATTTTGGTCATTAAGTGTGTAAATGTTTATCATTGTTCTATCTTCTTGCTGTACTGAGCTTTTATTAATATATAATGTCCTTTTTGTCTCATTAATCTTTTTTATTTAAAGTCTATTTTGTCTGATATTAGAAGTAGTTTTTGTTTAGTTGCTAGTGGTGTCTGACTCTTTTGTGACTCCATGGACTGTAGCCTGCCAGGTTTCTCTGTCCATGGGCTATGAGTAGGGCCACCTTTAATCTTTTTTGATTCCTATTTGCATGGAATATCTTTTCCCATTCTTTCAGTTTCAGCCTGTTTGTGACTTTGGGTCAAAAGTGAGCCTCTCATAGACAGCATATAGCTGGACTATGTATTTTTATCCATTTTGCCCATCTCTTTTGAATGGAGAACTGAACTCATTTACATTTAACATAACTGGTAGTAAAAAGTTATTTATGTCACCATGCCATTTGTTTTCTATATGTCTCATAGCCTCCCCCCCTCGTTTACTGCATTATTATCTTCTTTTATGTTTAGCTTATTTTTCTGTAGTGAAATGTTTCTCGCTTCCTTTTGTGTACATTCTAGAGTTCTTTGTTGCTATCATGGGAATTACATTTAATATCCTAAAGTCACAACAGTCTACCTTAAATTTACACTAACTTAACTTTAACAATATACCAAAACTCATAGTTCCTTTCCCTAGCCCTTCTGGTTACTGATATCACAAAACTGTATCTTCATACATTGTGTGCCCCTAGTAATTCTTCTGAATGCAGTTTCTTAAATTATGTAGAAAACAAGATTTGAAGTCATGAAGCAGGGTAATATTAGCTTTTATACTAATGTACTGGACCTTAAACATACTGCTCTTAAGGTCTACAGGAAGAAAAAAGCATAGTTACAAACCATTGTTATAACACTAGGTTTACTTTTATTGAGATCTTTTTCCTCCATACAGCTCTAGGGTATTGCTTAATGTCTTTTTATTTCATCTTGCAAGACTTCTTGAGTTTTTCTTGCAGGGCAGGTTTAGAGGTCCTGAATTCCCTTAGCTTCTGTTTATTTGGCAATATCTTAGTGTCTCCCTCACTCTTTGAGAACAGTTTTTCTAGACAGAAGATTCTTGGTTGGTGTATATATATTTTTTCTTTATAGCACTTTGAGTCTATCAGCCCACTGCCTTCCAGCCTCCAAACTTTCTAATAAGCAATCTGCTGATAATCTTACTGAAGATTCCCTTCTATGTGATGATTTGCTTCTCCTGCTGCTTGCAAGATTCTCTCTTTTTTTCCTTTGCCCTCTCTGATTATACTGTCTCAAGTATCTCACTGTGGGTCTCTGAATTCACCTTAATTAGAATTTGTTTAGCTTCTTGGATGTTTATACTCAGCAGACTTCGGAAGTTTTCAGTCGTTATCTCTTCAAATATTCTCTCTGCATCTTTCTCTCTTCTCCTCTGAACTCCAATAATGCATCTGCTGGTCCCCTGGAATCCTATAAGTCCCTTAGGCTGTTCACCTTTCCTCAATTTTTGTGTGTTCCTCAGACTAGATAATTTCCATCACCCTATCTTTAAGTCTGCTGATTCTTTCTTCTGTCTTCTCAAATCTGTCTTTGAATCCTCCAGAGCATTTTTTGTTTCAATTATTGTACTTTTCATCTCCAGAATATTTTAGTTTCTTTTAAATTTTTCTACCTTTTATTGATGCTTCCATTTTTCTTCACACATCACTTTTCTTTCTCTACAACTTTCCTTAATTCTTTAAGAATCTATAAGATTTAAAGACTGTCCAGTATATCTGCCATTTAGGTCTTTTCCAAAGACAGTTTCTGTTGATTTATTATTTTCTTTTGAATGGATCATTCTTTTCCGTTTCTTTGTATGCCTTCTGATTTTTTTGTTTAACACTGTCCATTTGAATCTATCTAGTAACATGTTACCTCTGGAAAGCAGATTCTCCCGTTTCCCCAGTATTTGCTCTTTTTGTTACCAGTTGCTGTGTTTGGTGTTTTTTTTTTGTTTTTTTTTTTTTTTTGATTGTTGCAGGCTATCTCTGTACTGAGAATTAGTCTTAGCTGTAAACTTAAGGTCTTCTCAGGTCTTTTTTGAGCCTTCCCTGGACATGCAGAGTGACTTTCTAATTTTTTCCTTATATGTAGCTGTTTTTGAATGTCCTAGTCTTTAATGCCCAGGTCCCAAAAGGAGAAAAAGTAAAAATTAAAGGGGTATGGCAAGTGGGTATCAGTCCATCAAATTCTCTGGAAATCACTTCAGTCAGAGAGGAAGGGACTTGTAACTACAAGAGGAGATACAACAATGCTTGCCTGCCTCTCTGTTTGCACCTGTGATCAGAAGCCATGATCAGCAATCAGAGCAGAGATCCTCAATATCTGAGGACATGGTCCACTTTGTCCATCCTGTCTTCCACAAGCTATAGGCAAGCTGCTCTAGGAACATGTACACAGCACCTGCCATGTGGCTGGGGATGAGGGTGGGAAGCTACTGTGCTAAGAGTGGAAGTTGACCAAAATTAACTGCCAGGTCTTTTCCTGAAAGTTGCAAGCCTTCAAAAGACCTCAAGAGTTCAAGAACAGTTTCATTAGACAGATTATGCAAGTGCAATTGTTGTCCAGGTGGAGAGATTGATTCCTGGTGCTATCTACACTGTCACCTTCCCCAAATTTGCACTGTTCTTGCAATAGGGAATAAGGGCTTAAAAATGAGAGGAAGGAGTAGTCATAGAAACAGAAAGATGAGAGCAAAATACCACAAAAGAAAACTTCAGTGTCTTCATCTTGGTTCACCACCTCAATTATCATCATTAGAAAGCACTAAATAATAATTTTCAACTTAGATGAGGTCAATCTTGCTAATGTCAAGGGTAATATATGAAAACATTATAGCATTCAGAATTAAACCTTGAGACTGTTTCTGGATTACAACTAATTAGAATAATTTATAGCATCTTTTCCACCATACCAACTGCAGTTTCATAAACATTGATTCATGAATACTTAACACTTCATCTGGGAAGGTCTTATTGATATCAGTGTCATCAATTCAAAGACAGCTACTGAAAAATCAGGATCAGGGCAAGATTTAGTAAGCTTAAGTCCCATTCAATTTTAGTATATTCTTCAATTTATTTTAAGAATAATTAACAAATTCAAGGAATAAGAGATGACAGCTTTAGGAATAAGGATATAACTAGAAAGTTTTTTGTTATGTGGGTTGTAAAAAAATAAGTTTTTGTTATGTAAAAAACATGGGTCAATTAAAATTAAACCTGCCATAGTAAATGCAACTATCAGTGTCAAAATGGAAAATAAAGATGGGGGAGTCCTTGCAAATGAATGTATAAACTCAATAGAAAGAAAAAGTACATTTCCCAAGTCTAACTGCAATAAATGTACACTTCTTGCACTCTGATGGCTGAACAGAAAACATGTATCTCAGAGTTACCACTAACCAGCCAAAGTTCTCACAACCCCCTGGGATCAAGTGTCCAAATTCCTTCTTCATTAAGCTCTGTCATACTAATAAAATTTGTTGTTTTACATTCAACATACATCCACCCATTATCAATGCCAAGAAGGTTAAGAAAGGAAAGCAAACATAAATATCACATTTACTAATGAAGATAGACACCTGTTTCTTAGGGTTCCATGGGAATGACTCTAGAACAGGCTCCAGTTCCAGTTCAGGTCCTGGGTTTGGCTCTGGCTTTCTTTGTGATAGCATGCCTAGAGTACGCTCTACTGCTGGTTCCAGATCCAGCCCTGCTCAAGCAGTGACTCTAACTTCAGGCTTAGCTCTGGCTCCCTGTGCCAGTCTGGGCTTCCCCTCTAATGATTCCAGTTCTGGCTCTAGTGGTTGTTTTAGCTCATCCACTTGTCTCTTAGAGACCACAATGAGTCTATGTTTCAGGTATTTCCTCTGTTCCTGAAAATTAACTTCCTCCTATAATAGCACCCAAAAGCCTCATCCCTCGGGCTTCAGGAGTGGAGGAAGTACTGCAGGTTCTCAGGTAAGTTCTCCTCAAAGAGGTTGTTAGTAGTTGATGACTTCAGCTAGCAAGAATGACAGGAGTACGTTCCTGGTGCAGGGCTGCACTTCATCATCATTCAACCAGGAGCAGATAATGCCCCCTTCCAATGATTCACTGAAGTGCAGCAGAAAGGTGCCAGAGATGGTCTTCAGAAGCTGGCATCCCTGGCAGTACTGGAAAAGAACTGCTGATTCTAGGGGTCTGAACTGATCAGACTGAACCAAAGAATCAAGAACCAGGCAATCAAGAGTACGTTCACATTAGAAATAATCATCAAAGAGAAGGTGTCTGTTTTCAGCTCCTGCTTCAGATCCTGGTAGTTGTATCCGACCATGAAGCTGATAATGCGCACTTCCTGTTGCACCCAGCAGTCCCCTACTGTTGCCCTTTCCAGAACCACCTGAACATTGCTCCGGAGTCAGGGAGCCAAAGACCAAATTAAAACCTGACTCTGCTTCTTCTTGGGGCACAAAGTTTTCTGGTTTGAAGTCAGAATGTTGAACTTCTATAAACTTTGTACAACTGGTCATCAACATCTGTGGGTTCCACCTATTCAGATTCAAGAATATTCAGAGGAGAAAAATTCCAGAAAAGTTCCAAAAAGCAAACTTGGATTTCCCTTGTGCTAGCAACTATTCACCTAGCATTTACATTGCATTAGGTATCATAAGTAATCTAGAGATGATTTAAAGTATACAGGAGGATGTGTGTAGGTTATGTGCAAATACCACACCATTTTATATACGGGACTTGAGCCTTCGAGGATTTTGGCATCCTAAGGAATCAATCCCCATGAATAGCAAGGGATGACTATAATTGAGGAAGATTACTGTCAGTGGAGACTTCTGCAGTCAGTGACCCACAGCCTTCCTGGAATCTCTTCAGCAGCCTTGTTTGAACAGTAAACTTCCTCCCAGCCTTGAGGATGAGGGGCCAATGGGGAATTGTGCACGGCTGGGTTTCTACCAAAAAGGCTTTGTGGAACAGACATAAAAGCAACTCTCTCTATGGGACCTTTCACAGGTCTGCCCCTTGGGTCAGAGGGTCGTCCTGATATATAACTGAGCAACTCAATTCCATCAGCTTCTTCAGGTGAAACAACAGCTTAGCTGTGAACATTTCTCCAGCTGATCCAGCCAATGGTCCAGGGGCACTGCACTGCAGGCCTTGTGCTGCTGAACATTCCATGCCTCCAACTTCAACAGCAATACTTTAATTAGGGTAACTGGCCCAGTAGTCCTTTGGAGGCATCCAACACCTCCTTACTCCTTTAGACCAGTTCACGGAGAATTTCCTGAAAAAGCTGCTGCTGTCTGGTCTGATAGGGGTCCAAAAAGGGTATCCTCACTGGGTCTGGCTCTTACATTGGAGGCAAAAGACATCCTGCTGGCATTTCAGTTGGCTGATGGATTTTACCAGTTTCTCCATCAAGCCCTTAATTCCAGGGTCCAGGATTCAATCTCATGCTGCTGGCTTTCCACAGGTTCTTTGAGGTCTTCCTCTCCTTGCTTCGACTGAGCCCTTTGAGCCTGGAGCAGAATTAAAGAGATCAAAGATCATCTCAGCCGATTAGGTATGGCCCCAAGAAAGGCCAGAATGTCCCAACAGAATTTTTGCAAGTTGGGCTGTAGTAACAAATATGCAAGGTCCTGGCTGCAGTGGCTACACTCATAGTTCAGTTGGTTTAAGAAGTGGAAGAACAGCATGTTAGCCTTGGAACCATCATTGTCCAGTAACAATATGAAGAGAGAGAAATCAAGACACATGAATCACACAGTTGACTGATAAGCACTGGTTTCAAGTGGGATTAGGAAATTCTAATAGTTAGTTAGGTTTCATAAAAAGTGAAACCTAAGAAAGTGAAGAGGAACTGAAAAGCCTCTTGATGAAAGTGAAAGAGAGTGAAAAAGCTGATTTAAAACTCAACATTCAAAATACAAAGATCATGGCATCCAGTCCCATCATTTCATGGCAAATAGATGGGGAAACAATGAAAACAGTGACAGACTTTACTTTCTTGGGCTTCAAAATCATTGCAGATGATGACTGCAGCCATGAAATTAAAATACGCTTGCTCCTTGCAAGAAAAGCTATGACAAACCTAGACAGCATATTAAAAACAACAGATATTACTTTGTTGACAAAGGTCCATATAATCAAAACTATGGTTTTTCCAGTAGTCAGGTGGGAGTTGGACTATAAAAAAAGCTGTGTGCCAAAGAATTGATGCTTTTGAACTGTGGTGTTGGAAAACTCTTGAGAGTCCCTTGGATTGCAAGGAGATCAAAGCAGTCAATCCTAAAGGAAATCAGTCCTGAATATTCATTGGAAGAATTGATGCTGAAGCTGAAACTCCAATACTCTGGCTACCTGATGTGAAAGAATGACTCACTGGAAAAGACCCTGATTCTGGGAAAGACTGAAGGCAGGAGGAGAAGGGGATGACAGAAGATGAGATGGTTGGATGGCATCACCAACTCGATGGACGTGAGTTTGAGCAAGCTCTGGGAGTTGGTGATGAGCAAGGAAGCCTGGTCCATGGGGTCACAAAGAGTGGAATATGACTGAGCGACTCAACTGAACTAAAGTTAGGTTTCATAACACAATCAAGGTATTATTTCTAGAAGGTAATGCTGTGTGTATAAATCCCTGTAGATAAAAATTTGTAAACATGTTTTCATAGTCTCACTAAATTTTTTTTTTTAATTCTAGTCCTAAATAGTTCTGAAATCTATAAAATAGTTCTGAAATCTATGGTGAAATTACAGATTTCTCAGGAGTAAATATTTTCCAGTTAACCCAACAGTTGGAATCTGGTGCTATGTAGCTTTGCAAAATATAAACATTTATATTTATTTATGTAAAGAATAGAGTCTATATCTAGATTCTGTCCTTGGAGATTCTGACTCAGTCCAAATTGAGATATTTGGTGTCTGATGATCACTGTTCTAGTGGAAAAGGAATACAGTGAAAAAGTATCAAGTCTCCTCAAAGTCTCTGAAATTATTAGGCTTTAGAGCTAGAAGGAATCATTAACATCAAATCTAAATTCTGTTTTACAGTTAAAGAAACCAAATTCACAACTATCTGCAAAGTGCCTCTCTCTGGATCTTCAGATGCTCAGTCAACTTTGCTAGTTTCTAACTGGCCCACTGGGCAATTTTTGAGTTTGATTTCCTTTAATTTCCTTGGTGGTGACACCAACCAAATTCCTAAAGATAGTCTCTTTGCTGCTTTCTAAAAATTATAACATAAAACAAGCAGTTATGCAGTAGAGGAAACAGAAAAAAACATTTTCAAGGACTGGGAGTTGGATAAGAAAAATAGTGAGGTTTAGTTTCCTGGTTTATCATATTCAAAAGATAAAAAGTCTTCAAGGTTGTACTAATTTTTGTTGCATTTTGAACATAAAGTAAAATTTAAGGCAAATGTCAGTATAATGGACATTTCCAAATTTCTGTTGTGTTACTATATACCCAAGTACATACTTATACTGCTCCTAAATATTCCCTTATTCGTTGAGAATAATTCACTTTCATTTTTCATGCTCGCCAAAGTCTTAAATAACTGAGATAAACATTTGCTACTGCAAAGGACAAATTTAAGTTACAGACAGGAAGCTTGCTTTTAAAGAGTTTATTTTGATACAGGGGCTTCAAATACACATTGACACTAAAATTACTTTGCTAGTAATATATGGCCACATCTCAAGTTACATGACACAATTAACATGGCAAGAGAAAAATGCCTCAGTAAACCTAGACTGATTGTAGTTGGCAAGTATGATTCTAACTGCAAGTTTCTCATAACTCCAGGACATACCAAATATGAAAGAAAATAAATGCTTTTATTACTGGTAAGCACAAAAAATTAATTATCCTTAATATTAAAACTGAAAGATGGACATCCACCATCCTAAACATCATAAACTACTGCAAGCTTTCAAAAACAAAAAGCAAAATCTCCATCTATTCATTATAATTTTGTATTTCAGTAATAAAGTTTGATCTTAAAAAGATATTTGACGTGTCTTTTCTTCTAAGAAATAAAGGCACCAAAAACTTCGATCTCTAACCCATTCCTACCGATACCCACCCTTCCCCTCCCTTCCTTGCACTTACTACAACCACCCTCTGGAAAAAATACCCATGGCTCTCTAAACTTTTTGAAAATATTCTACTTCAGTGGAGCAAGATACCAGAGCTGACTGACTAGTTTTCCAGTATGTATGTGCACATGTGCAGTAACTTTATATATCCAAATATATCATGGGACTAAGTAAGATTTCTTAAGAAAAATAAGGAAAGACTGAGAAATAAGTTCAGAAAAATTTAATAATTCATGAATTTTAATATAAATACCCAATTTTAGCAAACTTTACCACCTACTTAATTTAACAGTAAGCAGCCTTAGCTTTATACAAAAATAAAAGTTGAGAAATGTAAATAATTTACCTACTTCAATAGACGGAATGCCTTACTGGGGGTCCACTTTACAAAAACAATGTAGGCTACCTTTCATGACACTTGTCCATACTTTGAGAATTACTGCTTTATACTGCTCCTGAATTCACCTCTATAGGTATCAACATACACCAGTAATTTATAACTATTTTTAGGTCATGGATCCTCCCTCCAGAAAAGTACACACACACACACACACAATTTTACAGAAGATTTCAGAGTTTGCAGATATTCAGAAGTCTATATATGATTTAACACGTTCTACTCAAGACTATTTTATATAATTATCTGGACCATATCCTTTCTAAATTTCAGGGGTTTATCAAATGATATTAGGACAGAAGAATATGATTCAGGCAGTGCCTACTTCCATTCTGTTAAATAAATAAGGCACTCTCATTATGCCTTCAGTCTATTAGAGCTTATATTTGACTTTCAATACAAATATAGCTGCATATAGTTTTTAAAAATACACCTTTTCCTTCAATGTGATAAAATGGACAAATTTCTAGAGAAATTTTCTTTTCACCATTTCTTTAGCTTATCCTCTACTGCCACCAATCTGTGGTTTAGGGAAGGTTTTGCTTAAGCCTTCCCTGGGATTAATAGTACATCCATTATATTTATCCTGAGGTATAAGCCTTAAGTACTAGAGATCTTCCAAGGTCAAACTACATACCGTTATGGCATAGTTTAACTGATTTAGTTTGATTCATGCTAGAGTTTTTAATTCATGTTAGAGTCTTAAATTTCACCTCTTCTAGATTAAGAAATGGCAGAGTGAAAGAATGAGCTTGGGCTTAAAACTGACTGAGACTTTTGGTCAGAATCTGGTCTATCACTTACTTGTGGAGGATACTGGTAAATTACCTAAACTCTCTGAGATTTAGTATTCTTGCCAGCAGTAAGATAACAATGATGTCTACCACACAGAACTACTAAATGAACACAGAAGACATCAAATTTTTATTCAACTTTCTTTCTACCTAAATCTAAAGCTGAACATCTCAATTCCTTCAATGGTGTCTTCTCTGAGTCACAATATCAAGTCATAAACTTTACTTGCGTGATCTGCACATTCCGTAATCTGTCCCCCCAAGGTAAGCAGACCTATACACTGTCCTGGGCATATAGCAGCCATTTAGCTACTACTGCCCTGTCTAAGTCTTCAGTTGGTGCACAAATAGTACCTCAATGTAAATAAAGGTATTTCAAAGCCCTGAACTTAAAAACAGAATATCTAGTCCTTAAGCATCACTACTGCATGGCTCCCTTATTTCCCCTTAACTACATTTTTATTCATCATTTCAAAATAACTAATAGAGAAACAGCGTATCCACAGTCAAAACCCAATCTGACTGATATACTCTCAAACCCATAATAATGGAGGGATGTGTGTGAAGAACAAATGATACACACCCTCTAATTAATTATTCATTTAAGTGATACAGGAATAAGACATAGAAAATTTCACTTACTAACATTAATGTGTATCAAGGGACCATGTTGGGGTTCAGTAATGATTAGTAGCTATGATATTCTTAATATTTATAATCTGCCTTAATTACACATGAGAAAAGTACATTTCAGTTTAATGTCAATCTATAAATTTTCAAGTTTTGCTTTCTTGAAATTCTTCTAAAACTGCTGCTCACTACACAGGAATGCCAAGAAAAGAAAAGGGGCCATTCTTTTTGTCCCTAAAAGTTTAATTCTCAACTCAAATAAGAAAAATGTTCTCTCTCTGGGGTAGGACCACAGAAAGAGTTGTACTGCTCTTCATTCTAACTTGGCAGGTCTTCCCTGAGGGAAGAAGAAAACTTGTTTACAAATCCATCCCTACCTGTACCCTGTATGGTGACAAGGTACAAGTGGAGACCAAAGCAGATGTTCAGTAATATTGACAGTCAAACTTACTCTCTGTCAGGGGTTGGCAAGCAAAGAAAACAAGCTATAGGAGCTTGCCAAACAAAACAAAACACCGATAACTCTATGTAGCCTGGGCCATCAATTGTCCTTAACAAATCCTGGGGCGGGGAGGGGGGGGGGTGCCTTGCATTAAATAAACAAACAAAAAAAACTCTTCTCCCTCTCTCAAAAATCCTTCACTTATCATGTACTTATGTTAAGCAAAGGTAATCATGTCAAAATTTATTCTGGTCCCAGCTGAAGTTCAGTTGCACTGATTTTGGGCAAAGTTACTAAATGGGTATACTGTTTCAATTCCCCCCTTTTCTTTTTTCCCCTACAACTTGTGGTTGCTATGACACTCCTCTCCTGTAATTGAAACAATTATAAATGTGCTCTGCTATACTTTATATGAAGGCAAAGTTAATAAAATATTAGTAAATCTATATTAATAAGTCATCACAAAAACATAAGTTAAAGACAGCTAACTACTGTTAAAATGCTGAAAAGACATGTTGGTAAATTTCAATTTTCACTTCTAATATAAAGAAAAAAGCCCAATAAATTAAAAATAATAAGGTGTTTTCATATTGTGATTATACCACTTTCTGACACTGTTGCTTAATTTTTAGTTCCTAGAAATTCTTAGACAGGAAGAGGTGATGGTAGGAGATTTGATTTAAAAATGCAGGGAACAGACCAAAAAAAACTTTCTTGAGCGACACAGAAGACTTAAATATTTTGAAACAAATAGACTTGGTCAACTAACGGGAGAAGCTAGCCTATATACTGCACAGAAAACACTTAAATACACCAATAAAACATGGCAAAGAGATATGAATTCACGGTGCATAAGAAGTTCAGTATATTAATCAAAAACAAATTAAAATGAAAGATTTTATCAAATTTGGCAAGTGTGCAGGAAAAAAATACTTAATTCAAGGAAATACTCATAAACATTGACTTAGCAGTTCTAAGATCATCAAAACTATAACCAAAATGTTTACATGAAAAAATATTTATCACAGTGTTATAAATAATAGCACCAAAATGAAAGTAAGATAATATACACCAGCAGGAGATTGGTTTAATAAACGTGCAATACTCACATATAATGGAATACTACACAGTCATAAAAATTATGTTTTCATAACATGGGAAAGTATTCATAATAATGGGTATTAAATTTTAAAATGTAACAAACCAATGCGATTTTCTGCATATATACATTCACAGAAAGGAAAAGGACTACAAGGAAACACACACTGCAAGGAAGATACACCAAATCATTTTAGTGAAAACGTCTGAGTATTGAGATCACATACAATATTTACTTTCTTCTTTATGCATTTGTATATTTTTCAGCTCTCCTTCAATAGCAACATTACTTTTATATTCAGGGAATAACAAATGCTGTCACAAAGAGATCATCTAAATTTTACATTTCTGCTCTGCATTCTCTTAGGGGCTATAAACCCAGAACATGACTTTAATTAGAATGACAACACTTTTAATGAGAATAAAGATGTGTATTTAAAAGCATCTGAAATAAATTTTTACTACAAATTCTTACATAATGTACTACAGAGTTAGCAACCAATGAGGTAAATAACAGCATAGGTTCTTAATAAAATAAACATAGGGGTGGGTACAAAAAGATCAATGGAAAGGGTCAAAGTTTATCAACCCCCAAAGATTTTAGACTTAACTTTTATACTTAGCTTTGATAAAATAAATTTCATGTAGTTTATTATATAATAATTTTATGTTTTGCTCTATGGTCACCTATATATTTTTATATATATATATATATATATACATACATATGTGTGTGCAAATAAAAGGAAGTTTTTAAATTTGAATTGCGTTTATAAATAATCTTCACTATTAAAGTGAATAAACTTAACAAGGACTTCCAAGAATTTAAATATAAGAATAAGTTTTGAAGAAACTGACTCTAACAACAATCCATGTGGTTATTATTAGCTATGCTTAAAAATGGCCCTTACATTATTCTAATGCTAAACAGATATGGGACTGTAATAGGACTATGTAATACCCAGACCTTTAAAGCATCATTTAAACAAATTCAACTTTGGAATAAATTTTTTAAAAAAGAAAACTGACCTATTTGATTACAGCTATTTACTTTAGATGAATTCACTTTATAAAAGTTAGACTTACCAAATTTACAAAAAAAAAAAAAGATCCAAACACAAACATAAGATATATTCAGAATAAAGTGTAACCCCCATTTATCATTTTTATTAATCATATCATTTTCTGACAGGCCAAACCCAAATACAATCCAAGATGTGACGATCACCATATCAGAATGAGATTTGATACATAAAATTATAAATTTGTTTAAACATGAACAGAATATAGGTCTATGCAAAAACAAGTTGTCTCCAAGATGAAAAAGATCTGTATATGGGATACCCTCCTCACTCAGAGGACATAAGACTTTGGTGATTCCTGAGACAAGACAAACATGAATACTTGTATCCCCAACACAAAATGCTTCAGATTAATAACCCTCTGTCCCTTTTACAGTATTTTGTGCCACCCACCCCCCCCACCCCACACCCCACACCCCACCATTACATCAGGAAGGAAACCTCCATTAGGTGACAAGAGCCTTTTAATAACCCACATCTCTTAATTTCCCTTTTTATCAAGGAGAGTGTTCCTGGGGCTCAGGGTAGTCTGCAAATCAATGCAAAGGGGAAGCATCGAGAGGCTCATCTGAAGTATTACCAGGGAGCAGCAGGCAGCAAATATTCAAACCCAGAAATTGTGACTCAACATTTCCTACAGTACAACAATTCTGCACAAATGACAGACACTGTCAAGAAGGATCCTGCCTGAAAAAGATGCAGAATGAAAAGAAAAGAATGACAGACAAGAAGGTTAAGGTATTTGATTACACTAGTATCGGTACTTACGTATCATACCTCTGCAGTGGTGTCACTTTGTTCTTATTCTTATCAACTGAACCCGTAGACAGTTGAAGGAAATTGGGGTTTAATTTATATAATTCCTGAAGGAGTTTCTGTTCATATTCTTGGTGTTTACCCGCCTAGTGAAAGAAGAAATTAAAACTGCAGTGGGACTCACAAAGTGGCTGGTATAAAATGCTGATGTACTTTCTGAATTATTAAAGCTATCCTAAATAAAATACATAAGGATTTGTCACAGTGTCAGAGAAACCTGTGAGGAAGATGTCACAGGAACTTCTAGACCAATGAAAGTTTCAACAAAACTACAGGAGACATATTCCATTAATTAAGCACATCTTCAACCACTTTATGTGGAGAAAAAACATATTAATGGACAACATTTTTGCTAGCTTAAAAAACTAGAGGGGCCCTTTTAAATTTACTTCCCCATCTTTCCACAAAAGAATTAAGTTTTCTAACAGGTCATTACAGAATTTTCTGAAGATCACTGGAAAATCAATCTCTCTTTTTAGAAGAGATTAACACTAAAAGTAACTCAGAGATGAAGGATTTTACTATATTTTTCATTATCCTAAGACTAAGTAACACATTTACATAAAAATGAATATATTTAAACGTTGGACCAGAAGATGGCAATTTAGAGCCAGCCGCTTTGTTTTTGTAAATAAAGTTTGAAGGGAACAGTAATGCTCATTCATTTACATATTATCTATGACCTTGTTGGTGCTACAACAGCAAATTTGAGTAGTTGTTACAGAGACCATATGACCAGAAAAACTAAAACATTGACTAACTGTCCCTTTACAGAAAAAGTTTGCCAATCCCTGCCCTATACATGACAAAGAGAGCTCTGTATTTCTGGAGTTGGTAGCTGTCTATCAAAATGCAGTGTTACAAACATGATGGAAGAAATTAAACAACTGACTGTGCAACTAGTCACATGCAAAAATAAATTACAATGAAATTACACTGAATAACTTTCTATTCTTTGCATGTATATTATGACTGCAAGGACATTTTTACTTACCTTCAGGGTTGTTAATTATTTTTAAAGTGTGATCTAAAGAGATGTTATGGGAAAACCAAAACCAGAACAGATCAAAACAAAAACAAAGCAATAAAAACAAGGGCAGTATCATGTGATCCAGCACAACTGTCTCATATATATTGCACAATGCATTGTTCCCTGTTCTGAGAGGGCTCTTGCCTGTTCAACTATACAAATATTTCATATGGTACTGAATTTTGAGTTATGCAGTAACAAGGAAAGACCTAGTTTTTGCCATGATATAATTTGTTCGTTTCCTTTCTACACTGAAAAAATGTTTTAATGAAGAAACGCCTTTTCAAAGTAATTTTAAACTCAAAGAGAGAGATGAATACAGGTCAACAACATGAAATGAATTTTAAACTGTTAAGAAAAAACACAGTTTAGATGTGGATTTTACATCTTTAAAATAAAAAAAAGCCTTGAAAATTCTTTCTGCAAGCAATACTTCAGGAGATATTATGGCTTTCATTAGCCACAAAGAGCTCAAACTGGTATTCAAATGGTTTAACAGGGGCAGTTTACAGAGACAGGTTAAACAGCATTACAAATAAATTCCAATGGACTGCCCATCCATTTTCTTTTACTTTTTAATAATACTTAAGTGAGATCAACTGGGGCTTAGAAACTCCTTGACAGATATTTTATTGTAATAATACCCATAAGTAAAGCATAGTTCTCATTAGTCAAAATACAGCATGAAATGGCTCAACCTTAGATTTCATCCAAGAAAGTTTCATTCAAAAGAAGAAAAAAAGTCAAGAACCATTTACTGGATAAGCAAGAAACAAGTAAGTCATCTGTCCCCATTAAATATCACAGGGAACTTAGTTTTGGGGTTTGGTTTTTTTTTTAAGCTCTTTTTTTTTTTTGACATGGACCATTTTTAAAGTCCTTACTGAATTTGTTACAATATTTATTGTTTGGTTTTTTTCCCTGTGAGGCATGTGAGATCTTAGCTCCCCAACCAGGGATCGAACCTACAGCGCCTGTGTTGGAAGGTGAAGTCTTAACCACTGGACCACCTGGAAAGTCTCTTAACACTGCTTCTGGATCATAAAGACCATACATACTGTAAAGAAATTCCAATGTGTTTATTATAATGTGATTTAATCAGTAATAACTCCAAGTCAAAAGGGTAATATTTCATTCCATTTAACAATCTGCTCTGAAAGGAGCCCCTCCTAGACTGTCTCTAGTTTGACCTGGAGAATGAAAGGCAATAGTCAATGCTCCCCCACCTTCTAAAGGAGAAGTATTCCTGTAAAGTCCACAGCAACAATCTGAAGTCTTCACCTATAATGGGGAAGTGCAGCATTGTGCTTTGGCATATGCTCATTTAATATGCCGTATGGTCAATATTTTTACTTGTAAAGGCAAGTTTATACTACAAATTGAAAGAAGACAGGAGAACAGGAAATGTAAAAAAGAATACAGGATAATAAGCCTTCAATTCACCCTTTACAGGACACTGACTCAGTGGACACTTGCATGGGTAGAATCATTTTATAAAAACAATTAAGCTTTTCAGTGGCACTTAACAGAGTATTATTTTCTAGCACACTTGCAGAGATGGCAGAGGGGAACCTCATATTTACAATACTCCACTTAGCTTTAGTTTTGCCTACATTTTCAAAACTTAGGGGACCACAGATGCATTTTTTATTATAACAATGTCCTGCAGAACTGATATTCCATAGAACAACCACATATTTGGAAAAAGCTAATTTAAAGTAATAACAGTTTAATAAAAATAAAATTCTTAGTTTTTGCTTTTGCAATTTTAAGTTATATAGAAAAATACTTCCTTTGCTGCAAAGTTGATAATTCATATTACTTTACTACCTGCATTTCCTCTTTTGTGAAGCTGGCCGCCTCATCCCCCAGTTCATGTAGGTACATGCAGTCAGGCTTTGGACACTGCATATTCTTTAAGAAGTAACTGCAGTATTTTGTTGTACCTAGAGATGCCTGCAGGAAGAGGAGGGAAGAAGGAAAAAGACCCAAAACGTAAACTGACACCAGAATGAGAATTTCTGTATCTAGTGTTTTCAAATGAGGCAAAGACACAATAAAACAAAGTATGGCTGTGAATGCTAGAGAATTCAACTATTATTAGCAGAATTTATTAAATATGATGATCATTTGAAAGATTCAAAAAAAAACAAAAACAAAAAAACCCCTCCATCTATGGTTTCCAGAGCTTGAGCACCCAAATCCTTTCCCTAGAAATCAGGAGAGTAGGAAGGCAAAATCTGTTCAATGTTTTAAGCGGTTAGGCACATAAGACAAATTCCTTTTTCTAATTATGCCATCCTTCTTTCAACTTACTTGAAGCATTGCTTGGTGGGACCCTTCACTCAAGCCTGAACTTATCAATGTCCAAATATTTAAGGACAACAAATTGGAACCATCATCTATTTCGTAAAGAAGAATAAATCCATTTTCACAAAGGAAAATATGTGTAAATACAGGAGATTTTTTTCTTTAGGATTAATCCCCTAATAAGGTATGTGTTTACTTCTACCTGGTAGAACAGGACCCTAACAGGTAAGTGATAAGCAAATTAGCTGTCATAGGTTAGAATGGATACCTATGAAGCACTCTTTAAATAAGACTCCTTCATTAATATGTAACAGCTATGTTCATCTGTACTTACTACATGTTATCTCTTCCCCCTTAAAAAAAAAACAACCCAGAGGACCATATTACCTTAAGTGTTCTGCCATCCACCACCACATTGTTAACACACTGTATGGCTCTGAGAGCATCTTCCGACCGTATATAGGTTACATAAGCACTGGCACTTGGACCCTAAAGTGAAAAGCCACTGTTGTTAGAATCAAATTCAACAAAAACTCAAAAAAAAAAAAAATTAACTTGCAACCTGCCAAAGGAATTCTAAAGGCCTTTACTACCACTATCTTTAATAATAATGACAATGATTAGAAGTAGTAGTAGCTTATATTAAGCTATATACTAGCCCATCTTAAGATAATCATACTTAACGAATTTTATCTGATTTTAAGCAGACTAAAATATATATGAATGAAATATCTTTGGCTTGGTAATTTTCTTATAAAAGTCATCTGACAGGCTTGTCAACATTATAAAAAAAAACAAACTTTGAAAATTAGATTTGAAAAAATAAGATGTGAAGACAGTGTCAAACTATGTTCTCAGAACAAATGGAATCTTTAAGAGTACTGTAGCTGCTAATATCAGCATAACAAAAATGCTCTATTAAGTTCACAATATCTGAAAATATTAATTAGAAATCACTATATAATTTAACTGGTTGATTATAGACTCAATTCCCCCTCCCCTTCAAACCATCACTAAATCTCTGTTACTACTTCCCTCTTAATATTATCAATTCACTGTTAAGTTTTGAAAGGATCAAAGAAACACCAAAAAATCCCCCCACCCTACCAATAGAGGTCACTATATGGTGTAAATGCTTGACCATCAAGCTTTCTAATCACAGAAACCAAGTTTTCCTTCTGAACAGCCCAGGTCAAGCCCTGACCGTAGGGAGGAAAGGTAAAAATCCCTATAGTTAGTTACCTGTGAGCCTGCATATGATGTGCTATTATTGATGACAACTTTATGTATTTTACCAAACTTCCCAAAATATTCTGGTCGTTTTAAAACCTATAAAAGAAGAAGAAATAAGGTATAAACTTTCCCCACTTCATCAACTTTATCCTTATAATGGGGACATGCACCATGCCTCTTCAGTGAAAAGAAAATAATTGTTAAAGTTTTCCAATAAATGTGACTACTTACTGATTACAATTTGTGTGGTTAACTTAACTGCAGGAAATCATCAACAAAAATCTAAAAGCTATTCTTTACTGACCCACTGAATAGAAACTGAGACTAAGTCTCACATTACTACATTCTAACATGTACACCAATAATCTATGGGATCTTAATTTGACAGTATTCTTAAACACAGAGCAGATCAACTATCTTAACCACACTTTCATTAATAGATGATCCTTATAAGGTCTCAGAACAATGACCAAGATTATGTATTTTTTTAAATTTTCTATTAAATTTTAATTGCATAAGTAACATATATCTTTTAAAATAAAAACAATAACAGTTTTAAAATAATAGAACAGCAATTAGATGGACTCAGATATTTTCGTATCTTAAATGATGGTTAAACAAACTCAAAAACAGACACAAGTAGAGACAGTTTTACTCATAAATCTATTGTACATAAAATACTGTGTATTATATTAAAGCACTGTTTATAATCTACAAATTCCAAATATGGTAACAGAATGTTTTTCAAACTTTCATGCTTTATGATTTATTACTCAGTGTGTGTCAACAAATTTTCCTTATGTCAATTTCACCATTTTTCAATTGTCTTCTGTGTTTTTCTCTCTTTCCCTGATAAATAATGAATGAATTTTTCTCTATTACCTGGTTATTTCTTGGTGGTCATTTTCCCTCATACTTATGTCATCTCCTTTACTCTGTGATCACTACATGCATTCATTTAGCTTGTCCTGCAAACTAACTTAATCCTCTCCCCCAGGATTTGCAACTACCTCAAAATTAAACTGTTCTTTTCCAAAATTTACCTACAGACCTACGTAGTATTTATTTATAGGTTTAAAATTCAACATTCAAAAAATGAGTATCATGACATCCGGTCCCATCACTTCATGGCGAATAGGAAAAGTGGAAACAATGTCAGATTTTAATTTCTCAGGCTAGAAAATCACTGCAGATGCTGACTGTGGCCATGAAATTAAAAGATACTTGCTCCTTGGAAGAAAAGCTATGACAAATCTAGACAGCTAATTAAAAAGCAGAGACATCATTTTACCAACAAAGGTCCATATAGTCAAAACTGTGGTTTTTCCAGTAGTCATGTACGGATATGAGAGCTGGACCATAAAGAAGGCTGAGTGCCAAAGACTTAATGCTTTCGAAGTTGTGGTGCTAGAGAAGACTCTTGAGTGTCTTGGACTGCAAGAAGATCAAACAGTCAATCTAAAGGAAACCAACTATGAATATTCATTAGACAGACTGATGCTGAAGCCAAAGCTCCAATATTCTGGTCACTTGATGCGAAGAGCCAGCTCATTTGAAAAGATTCTGATGTTGGGAGATACTGAAGGGAGGTGGAGAAGGGGGCAACAGAAGATGAGATGGTTGGATGACATCGCTGACACAATAGACATGAGTTTGAGCAAACCCCAAGAGATAGTGAAGGACAGGAAAGCCTGGCGTGCTGCAGTCTATGGGGTTGCAAAGAGTTGGACACAACTTAACGACTAAACAACAACCTATAGACCCACTATTCCTACAATCTTTCCAAATAGCAAGCTATATCTCAACTGAAGCTTTCTGCACGTATCTGTTCAAGTGTGTGCAAAGTATCTTCTCCAAATACTCTTATTTGGTAATTCTCGCATACTTAACATCTTAGCTAATATACTCTACATCTGACAGAACCAAAGTTTTGTGAAACAGTCTGCGGCTGGGGTGTCATGAATTCTTAACAGTTTTCAACTTGATTAATATAATTTTTTTAACTTACTTTATTTTAGGTTTTTATAAGTATAGGGTTATTATGTTTTCTGCAGCCAATATTAATGGATTAGAAGGTGCAGTGACTACACTGACTTTCAATCTTTTTTCCACCCAAATCTTCTGAAGGATATGACATTTAGAGTGCTCTTGGGTTGTTCAAAGAGTCTTAGGATAGAGGTTATGGGAAGAGTATGTATCTTGAAAAACTTTCTGGCCAGTGGAGAACAGAACTGCATTCAATATTCCAGCTGGATGTGTACCAATTCAGCAAAAGGCCTCAGTCAAAAGACTTGCTTCAAGGGACTCAGCCTGGTCAAAGGTTGTGCTGCATCAGCATCTCATATCACATCCAAGTTTATGGAAGTACTTCTCAATGAAGGCAGCATCAGGGGATGCTGGAACGTAATGTCAAAGCAACTGGGAGACACTACTGGCGCTCAGTGGGTGAGAGCCAGGGACAGCTTATAGCACTCAGGCTAGCCCTGCACCACAAAGAACCATCCTACACAACTTTTGAATGTTCTACAAGACATTCATCTAGCCAAGATGCTTGTTTATAATTAAGTGAATCTAGAAACAAATCATAAACATAAAGCACTTTCCCACAGTTTCAACACATGTTGGATTTAAAAGCAAACACTATGTAATTAAGGGACAACTGCAAATGCTTTGTTTGAAATTTTACTAAGAGTTCTTCAGAAAAATCACACACATCATTAACTCTTCATGGCACCCGTGCTGTCAGCACATACATCTGTAACAATCTGCACTTTTAGTTGTCATATTCACAGTGATTCTACAAGCAGATGCAAGCTCCTATTTCATAACGTACTGGGAAAAAAAGTACTTTACAAACTTATATACACACACAAACCATTTGAGGATCCAGCTGAAATACTTATTTCAGCCCCTGAGAGTTTACACCGTAAGCTCCCAGGTGATACTAATGCTAGTAGCCCAGAGGCCACACCCTGAGTAGCAGTACCAAGTATTTACATGTAGAAACAGCCTTCTTATACTTTAATTTCTCCCGCATTTTTTCAAATTATGTATCTACCTAGACAAATTATATTATCAAGAAGTCATTTCATGAAACTCAAAGGGTGTTACAAAATACTATTTTTTAAAAAAAAACGTGGATACTGGGTCTGAAAAGGTTAAAGACTGACTTATGGAAATAAATTCTGGCCAATAATTGAGCAATACTTTCATAAAAAACATTAAGACTTGTATATAATTACAGTGAGCGGCCAGAATAGTATTTCCAAAGCACAAATCTCTCCATGTCATTCTGTTCTTAAGATTAGTCCATAGCTTCCCATTGTCTTTAAGATACAATGCAAACTCGTTAGCATGTTTTAAAAGCCCTTCGTTATCCCTTACCACTTACCTCCTCAGCCTCATCTCTCACCATTTCACTCAATTTTCCAGCCAAACAAATCATTTGAAGACCAAGCTTTTTTTTTTTTTAATCCAGAAGCACTTGTATAATCCCTATGCCTGAATTGGAAAAGACTCTTGAGAGTCCCCTGGACTGCAAGGAGATCCAACCAGTCCATTCTAAAGGAGATCAGCCCTGGGTGTTCTTTGGAAGGAATGATGCTAAAGCTGAAACTCCAGTTCTTTGGCCACCTCATGCGAAGAGTTGACTCATTGGAAAAGACTCTGATGCTGGGAGAGATTGGGGGCAGGAGGAGAAGGGGACGACAGAGGATGAGATGGCTGGATGGCATCACTGACTCGATGGACGTGAGTTTGAGTGAACGCTGGGAGATGGTGATGGACAGGGAGGCCTGGTGTGCTGCGATTCATGGGGTCGAAAAGAGTCAGACACGACTGATCAACTGAACTGACTGAAGCATTTTATACCAAAGATAGCTAGGAAGTACATACCTTCCCCGCCGCCCCCACAGTCAGGTGCCATCTCTTGTGCCTCCACAACACACAGCACTTCTAACAGTATATAGCTGCTTTTATAAATAAACAGGGGCAACCTTTTATTGGTTTATGTTCAGTGTCTCAGACAGTGCCTGGCACAGTGCAGGTACTCAATAGATGCTTATGGAATAATTAAACTCTGTTAGCATCGGAGAAGGAAATGGCAACCCACTCCAGTATTCTTGCCTGGAGAATCCTAGGGACGGCGGAGCCTGGTGGGCTGCCATTTATGGGGTCTCACAGAGTCGGACACGACTGAAGTGACTTAGCAGCAGCAGCACTGAACACGGAGAAGGCAATAGCACCCCACTCCAGTACTCTTTTGCCTGGAAAATCCCATGGACGGAGGAGTTTGGCAGGCTTCAGTCCATGGGGTTGCTAAGAGTCAGCCACGACTGAGCGACCTCACTTTCACTTTTCACTTTCTGCATTGGAGAAGGAAATGGCAGCCCACTCCAGCGTTCTTGCCCAGAGAATCCCAGGGATGGGGAAGCCTGGTGGGCTGCCATCTATGGGGTCGAGCAGAGTACGACACGACTGAAGCAACTTAGCAGCAGCAGCATTGAACAAAAAGAATACTACATGTGTAAAACACTGGTGGGCCTTACTGTATTAGGAAATGATCTATGGGTGGTAAAAACAGCCCGCCCAGGCAAGGGAAACTCAAGTAATTTCAATGTTCTATATTAAGTTGCACAATCGAGGTTCTATCTAAACATAAGTCAACTAGCAAAACAGTAAATAAAAAAAGTAAAGAGTATGGGTAGTAGGCAGAACACCCTGCATATAACCACATTACCTATATATTCAAAGTCCTATATTTACTTCACAGTGAGTCAACTTGAGTACTAACTACTATATAAAAGGTTATATGATAGAATTATAAATGCCCAATGACATACCTAATGTGTAAAATGTCTTCCTATACTTTGGGAACACAAATGTTCATGGACATGTCATAGAAAATAAAAAATGTAGTGACAGATGGAAAGATGAATAGACAAATGTGTGGATGAAGGAACCATATACACCACTGGTGTAAAATACATTGGAATAGGAGTTCTAAGACCAGGGAGGTGGGGTGCGGGGTGAGGGAATGAGGGTGGTTTCTAGTCCTGGGTCTGCTATGAAACAGCTAAGTGATCCTAGGCAAGTCACTCAACTTCTCTATGCCTCAGTTTCCCATTTGTAAAAGAAAATGGTTATGTTTTTAAAGTCTTTCAGTTCCTCAAACAAGCAGCTCTTTCATGCCACCATACACCTGGGACACTTCTGCCCTTATTTGCTACCCAGCTAATCCCTAGTCATTTTTAATCATCCTTTCCTCAGGGAGGCTTTTCGTGGATCTCCGCACTAGCTAAATTACCTATGTTTATATGTTCTCAAAAAGCCCTGTATCTCCCTATTTATAAATACTCAGCACACTTACAAGTACTTAATTCTGTCTTCTCCACTGTCTATAAGCTTTTAAGGGTAGAGACTGTGTCTGGCCTGCTAAACCATTTCATCTCCAACATCAAAGTACCTAACAGACTGTAAGTATTCAAGAGCTAATTTACAGAACAAATGAATAAGGTTCTGACAAATTGAAATTTTTAGGATTTAGGAGATGTTTACTCTAAGCATTATCTCTAACTACCACATCTTCTAAGATAGGTTTTTTTCCTATTAAGTGATAAATGGATACATTTGACCATCAATCTTGGTATGAAGTTGTCAGATATACAAAAATTATTTTCAAAATAAGCTTTAAATTTTCCTAAATATTCCTATTCTGCTAATCAGAATTCAGCCAAATATCAAATTGTTCAGCATCCAAAAATAAGTAAATGAAAGGGATCTTCTTTGACTAAAAGTTACCCTAACAATTTGAAACTTGGTGATTTCTAATGAAGTGTTCCAATCTGAAAGAGTCAGGCAGTTACATTTAAAAGAAATTTTAAGGTATTATTTAGAAGTAGTAGGCTTTAATAACTAAAACACTAACCTTTGGTTTTCTTAGGGTTTCAAGAGAAACAAATGAGAGAAACTAATGTTTAAGAAAATTCACTGTCCTCTTACCAAGCAACAGTGCTTTCAAAAGTATAAAACCAAGACAGTGATTTTTTAGGTATATTTACATTCATGGTAAAGTATTCTCTTCCATGAGTCATTCCCTAGATTCATTTCTTTCTGTGTAATAGTTCTTCAGATTAATCTTGCTGACATTGTGTCATTTGAAATGAATATAAATCTCTGTACATAAGTAAAAACAAACTACAGATCTAAGTCACATCTCTAAGAAGAAGCAGAAACCTGTAAACCAAACATCAGACTGAGGCTATGGCTTCATTTTTATCCAGCATCTGGGTGCTGCTCGGTAAGCCTCCAGTACCACAAGCAACTGGATTTTGTATTAATAAAACCAAGCACATCCATATCCAAGAGTTGTTAAATCAAAATTAAAGTTCCATTAATTTACTGGCATAGCAGGGAGTTCCTTGGTGGCCTAGTGGTTAGGATTGCACACTTTCACTGCCATGGCCTAGGTTCAACCCCCAGTCAAGGGAACTGAGATCCCACAAGGTACATGAACGCCAACACTCAAAAATTCTTTTTTACTGGAGTAGCAGCTTCAGAAAAGCAAACACAGATTCTAATCAATAAGATTAGCAGGAATAAACGCTGCTAAGTCATTTCAGTCGTGTCCGACTCTGTGCGACCCCATAGACGGCAGCCCACCAGGCTCCCCCGTCCCTGGGATTCTCCAGGCAAGAACACTGGAGTGGGTTGCCATTTCCTTCTCCAACGCATGAAAGTGAAAAGTGAAAGGGAAGTCGCTGAGTCGTGTCCGACTCCTAGTGACCCCATGGACTGCAGCCCTCTAGGCTCCTCCGTCCATGGGATTTTCCAGGCAAGAGTACTGGAGTGGGGTGCCAAGGAATAAATAGAGGTAGGTAAATTAAAAACTTGCTTAGGCAAGAAATGTTCTCTGGTTGGAAAAAAGTATTGTTTAAAGAGGGAGACAGAAGCACTGATACAAAGTTGTGGCAGTGTTCAAGAGTGAAACGGGATTCTGCCTGTCTGGGGAGTTAAATGCTATATGATTTAGGAAAAAGGGAGAACTGGCTGCTGAGGTTAAATCACAGGCCTAAAATGAGCTCCTTCCTTATCATTTATTATAGATATGAACTCCAGGTCCACCCCTTTGGCTTTGGAAAACCTCGTCTCTTGAAGATCGTTGTAGTCCACTAGTGCCAGCATCGTGGACCTAGACCCTAGTGATTCGTGAGCTGCCTCCACAATTACTACCCATGACAGAGACTTCTTAGTAAGGTCGCCCTGATGTTCTCCTCTACAGATCTTGAAGCCCTTCACAGCCTCAATACATAGTTAACTAATCAGCAATAAATATTTCTTATTCTTTCTAAACTGATTTTTACAAAATCAATTTTTAGACGCCTTATTATTTCCTCCTCCTGGGGCCGTTAGCCCTCTTAGACCAGTTCAAAGATTGCCGCCTCCCTAAGCATATTCACTATAATCCTTCCTCTGATTGCTGCCATCCTGAGCATTACTATAAACCCTTCTCAAGGAGGACTTCCGACAGATCCCTCAAATCCAGCTCTCTCCAACTTAAGTGAACATTCTGGCTCCCATTCAGTTTTTATTTGCCTTCCCAACAATCTAGTCAGCATCTCCTCATGTATCAGGAACTAAACATTAGCAGACACGTATGCAAGGGCATTAAGGAAAGTAATGAGTTCAACATTACTCTAATAAGCCTGGTGGAGGAAGGAGAGAAGAGTTATGTAATAAATAAACAAAAGGGTTAAGACCTCCCCTGCTTTCAATGAATCACAAAGAACCTCAACCACTGTTTCCCTCTGAATTCTCTCTCCTTCCCCAAAGTTGGCTTAAAATGAATGAATAAAGAACGATGACACAGTAGAGTAACAATTCTATCACTGTTTTATAATCAAGGTTCACCACTTCAGTGTGATTTTTAAAAAAATACAGATCTCTGGTGGGTTCATGAAAGTACATCTCCACTGTTGATCCTTAATACAGCTACAGAAAAGAGGAAAGAAACAGAGTAGTCCTGTCACATGAGCCTTAAGAGCACAACAGAGACACTATCCAACTTCCACAGACTATGAGCACTGAAGGGGACGTCAGAGATCTAATTCAACTGCCCAGTTTCACAACTGAAGAAAATGAGCCAAGAAAGATTAAGACACTGGCCTAAGATCACAACTGGTCACTGGTTTCTTAGTGATTATTAAAAAATTATTTCCCATTATCTTCTAAGTTTTAGAATTTTCAGGTAAATCCTGCCATCGGGCAGGGCCAGCTATTATTTCCAAATAAACAAAAAGAAAAAATGCCAAGTTGAGGAAGAAAAGAGAAGACAACTTACCTCTGGGTCTGCTAGGCGCTGAGACAGACCTACAACAAAGACGAGGTTTTTTTGTACAACACGTACACTAGCCAAATGTTTGCGATTTTCTGATATTTTCTGTTTTCTCTCATTTTGTTTCTGTTTTTTCTCATTCTTTATCCTTTGCAGTTCTTCCTGGGAGAGTGGTTTATAAACTGCTGGGTCTTCTGGATATGGCTTCAGGCATAAAACAAACACAGAGTTAGCATTAAATGAACAGAAAACTATGAATAAATAATTTTCAAATGCTGGATGACGTGTATGCACTTATTTGCTACATCTCCCTTTTTCTGAATCTTCTAATCTTCTAAACTTTTTATTTAATAAAAGTTAAATGTTACATAAGAGTGTTTTTAAATACTTTTTAAACCACTTTTAGTGCTGAAACTTAAAATATCACCAAAGATTCTAAAATTTTAAAAACCAACCTGGTATTACCAACAATGCCTAGTACACAGTTTACAGAAAAATTAAGCTTTTAAGGTACTATGTAAGGGGCAAAGAGTACAAAATATCATCTAAATATGGATTTATTGTATTACAATCAAGAAATATTTAATGAAAACGTACTATGTGTTTGAAGATTAATGAAGTACTTATTCTTTAATAGGTAGACATTTCCTGTCAAAGGAGATGGGCAAATAAACAATACACAGATACTATGGCTCAGGAGTTTGAACTTAGCTTCAGCACTTATTATCCACATGGCTTTAGACAAGTCAATAGAACTCTATGTCTCCATATCCATGTAAGTAAAATGAAAATCATCTTAAAGGCTGGTGTAAAAATAACACTCGTAAAGCAATCATTGTAACTGGCCCACAGTAATCCCTCAATAAATACCAGCAATTACACCACTGTAATGTTCTTCTCTCTCATCATTACAATTTTGTTTTCATTCCTCCTGCTAATGCCAAGACTACCAACAGCCTGAATGAGAGCTGCAAACTGGCTTTGAATCTTGGATTTTTCTTTACTGAGAGACCTTGGCTAAGTTATGTAATTTGTCTGCCTCGGTCTTCCATAAAATGGGAATCATAGTACTTTATTCAGAGGGTTTCTGTGAGAATTTTAAAAAGGCAACACACTTATAAAATGATTAAAACTATGTCCTGCACAGAAGCATTCAATAAACCAGTTATTATTTCAGCTGGCCTTCTATATCTGCAGGTTCCACATCCTCAGATTCAACCAAATGAAATTATTTGGGGGGAAAAAATTCTAGAAAAATAGTTCCAAAAACCAAAATTTGAATTTGTCATGCACCTAGCAACTATTTACATAGCATTTACATTGTATTTACAACTATTTATACATCATTTACATTAGATATTGGAGACTATACATAATCTAGAGATGATTTAAATTACATGGGTGGATGTGTGTAAGTTACACACAAACACTATGCTATTTTATATGAGGGACCTGACCATCCACGGATTTTGGTATCTGTGCAAGTGGCATAGAGGGGGCTGTTCCTAGAAAAAAATCCCTAGAAAAAAAAATTAAAAAAAAAAAACTTCTTAATCTTAACATATTTGTGAATCTGCATCTCTGTTGTTAGGAAGAATTAAATAAATTGTTTCAGATAATAGAAATCTGGTAATTTAACCTAAACACAAATGAAAAATATACAAAATTTTATTAGTCTCAACCTGTCTACAGGTTTCATAAAAAGCTGGTAAAGCACACATTCTATGATGGTTCCTCCTCCACACACACCACCATTAAATACCTACTCTACAAATCCGATAGAAAATTAATCATATGATACAATAAGATGAGGAAAGAAGCTAGATTAAAGATGGGAGATGAAAACACATAACTTGAACAGCTGCAGAAAAACACTATGACTCACAAAACTAGTAACCTTAGTACTAAAAATGAATATAAAGAAAAATACATCTGGTCTACTTTTTGACTGAAACAGATAATGTTAAACCTAATATTCTAGGAATACAGGATCAAATAAAAAGCTATAAGCAAAAAATTTTTCTTTAAAATTTTCTACTCCATGTTACAAACTAATGCTTCTGGAGAAGCATTTTAAATGAGCAAAATATTTTTAGTAGTGTTAATTTGTCAATAGATTGCCAAACTACTAATTAAGATGGTTTATAGTCTTTAATATAATCACTTAATTCCTTTCATATGTGTAGTTATGTTTCCACTTTTATTCCCAATTTACATGTATATTTAGATGTGTCTTCCGTTTTATTTTCTGATCAGACTTACCAGGACTTTGATTATTTTATTGGTTGTTTTAAGAACCAGCTCCAACTTTTATGGAAATACAGCTTTCCTATTTCATTAAATTCTACTTAATCCCTACTTTCTACTATCATAATGTTTATTCTTTTCCTAGTTTCTTAACCCAGAAATAAGTTCATTTATTTTTGCTCTTCATTTTCTAATAAATGAATTTACAGCTTCATCTTTTCCTCTTGCTAAAGACAATGAAAAATACTGGGTAAAACTTTTCAAACCAACATCTTAAAAACAATAATGATCTGCAGCGGTGAAGTCCCAAGCAAATTTCTGGATAAAAGTCAAAACCCAAAGAGATAAGTGGAAAGGCTGAGTAACAACCAATGGGACAGAGGGACAAATGAGGGAAGAAGCACAGCATTCAAAGTCCAAAACCAGTCTAAGGTGAAGAGTTCTGGGGAGATCACTCCCATGATAAGATGAGACCAGTTCACCCCTAAAGGGCTCATATTCTCTTAGGGTTAAGTACAGACTTACAGAAAGGTCAGAACAAGATAAGAAAAAAGGAAAAGAGTGAAGGAAAAAACCATCCTAGAGAAGGTGAAACCAGCCCCAGGGAAGATGTGCACCTGAGAGAACAAAAGATTAAGGCATCCCTAATGGCAACGTTCACAGGTTCCCGCAGAAGGCAAACCAAAGCCTATCTACAGGACGGCAAATTTATCCTGGGCCTCAGAGAACTGCACAAATGACTCAGTGACAACCATGAAGCCCATCAGACAACAAATCACAGAAAGAAATAACACGAACAACAACCAGCATAAACATCCCTCACAGACTTCAGCAACTGGAATTATTGGACAGATTTTAAAACAAGGATGATTATCAGTTTAAACAAATATATGACAAACTTGAAAATATCTGCAGGGTATAAAAATCTTTTTTAAAAAATCAAGTAGCAAAAAAGAACATACATTACTTTCAGAAATGGAAAACAAAATTTTAAAATTCAGTAGACTAGAACTTATACACTACTTAACTTACATGCTGAGTACATTATGCAAAATGCCAGACTGGATGACTTCAAGCTGGAATCAAGAATGCAGGGGGAAATACCAACAACCTCAGATATGCAGATGACACCACCTCATGGCAGAAAGCAAAGAGGAACTAAAGAGTCTCTTGATGAAAGTGAAAGAGAAAACCAAAAAAGCTGGCTTAAAACTCAACATTCAAAAAACGAAGATCATGGCATCAGATTCCAGAACTTCACAGCAAATAGATGGGGAAACAATGGAAACAATGACAGACTTTATTTTCCTGGGCTCCAAAATCACTGCAGATGGGGACTGCAGCCATGAAATTAAAAGACACTTGCTTTCTTGAAAGAAAAGCTATGACCAACCTAGACAGCATATTAAAAAGCAGAGACATTACTTTGCCAACAAAGGTCCATCTAGTCAAAGCTATGGTTTTTCCAGTAGTCATATATGGATATGAGAGTTGGACTATAAAGAAAGCTGAGCACTGAAAAATTGATGCTTTTGAACTGTGGTGTTGGAGAAGACTCTTGAGAGTCCCTTAGACTGCAAGGAGATCAAAGCAGTCAATCCTAAAGGAAATCAGTCCTGAATATTCATTGGAAGGACTGATGCTGAAGCTGAACCTCCAATACTTTGGCCACCTGATGCGAAGAGCTGATTCATTTGAAAAGACCCTGATGCTGGGAAAGATTGAAGGCAGGTGGGGAAGGTGACAACAGAGGATGAGATGGTTGGATGGCATCACCGACTCGATGGACATGAGTTTGAGCAAGCTCTGGGAGTTGGTTATGGACAGGGAAACCTGGCGTGCTGCAGCCCATGAGGTCACAAAGAGTCAGATACGACTGAGTGACTGAACTGCACTGAGACTAGACCTAAAAAAATTAATTGATTAGAAGGAATCATCTATAATGCATTAAAGGAAGAAAAAGAAACAAAAAAGAGATTAAAAGACATGGCAGATAGTGAGAAGAACTGGAAAATATTTAATCAGAGTCCCAGAAAGAGAGGAAAGAGAAAAACGGCAACAGCTGACTAGATAACAGCTTAATTTTTTCCCGAACTAATGAAACTCTAGATTTGATGATTTTGAATTGTGGGGCTGGAGAAGACTCTTGACAGTCCCATGGACAGCAAAGAGATCAAACCAGTTAATCCTAAAGGAAATCAACCCTAACTATGCATTGAAAGGACTGATGCTGAAGCTCCAATACCTTGGCCACCTGATGCAAAGAGCCGACTCATTGGAAAAGACCCTGATGCTGGGAAAGACTGAAGGCAGAAGAGGGCAAGAGAGGATAAGATGGTTGGATGGCATCACCAACTCACTAGACATGAGTTTGAGCAAACTCCAGGAGGTAGTGAAGGACAGGAATGCCTGGCCTGCTGTAGTCCATGGGGTCTCAAAGAGTCACACCCAACTTAGCGATTGAACAGCAACAATGAAATTCACCAAATCCACAGATTCAAAAAGCCCTACAAACCTCAAGCAAAATAAATAGAAATACACAAGTGAGTTCTACATTTTAGAACTGATCGATAGTCAATTTTTGTGCCCGATACACTGTATTTTAAAGTTTTGTACAAATTTATTTGTACAAAGTTGTATGTGTGCACAAACACACATACTTGCTAACTGTGTTAATCAAATTTTTCATTCCTTCTGTGTACTTCATGTGCATATGTGTTAATAAGTCCCTTTAGTCGTGTCTGACTCTGTGTGACATAGTTCTAAACTACAGAAGTTAGAAGCCCCTCGATTATGAAAGTGGGTGCAGTTTCTCCTGGTATTTACATCAGCTCAATATACTTCAGAGCTCTACTATGTGAATAAAAGTTTTGTGACTCTAGGGGATCTTTAATCAGTAAGAAAAATATCCTCTTTAACTACTTTCAAAATGTGTCGATCTTGAATCTGATTATGACTAAATAATATCAGTACAATTATACTTTCTTTCCTATGGTTTCCATTTGCCCACTCTTTTCCCCTCCTAGTTTAATGATCTATTTCTTACGTGTTCCTAGCTCTACAAGGTTTATCAGGAAATAGAGCAGTCCCCTATATGCTTCCCCCTCAACAGCTGCCTCTCCCTAAAAATAATCTGTTTATTCTTTCACATGATTCTTTTGTCATTTACTATCACATCATTAAATAACATGCTTGTACTGCTACTTCTTGATTTTTTCAGTATTAAATATTATTATATTAGGCAAAATCAAGATTTAGCTTTCTTTCAGCCAGCCTAACAACATATTCCAAGCCCACTTTCTAACCTTCCATTCTAATTTCGTTAGGCCAATAGTCATAATTACATTATTACAAAGTTCAAATATTATTTTTACACCTTTACCTCCAGCTATGGCAGATTAGATGGTTAAGAGACTAGGGATACCAGCATAAACAACTAGAAAACTAGACAAAATGTATGCAATAACTGTTTTCAGACATTGAACAACAGGGAATGAACAGCAAGCAGATCTATGACCTCTGAGAGAAAAGAAATAAGGCAGATAAAAACCATGAGTGTCCCAGTTTTCTGCTCTTCTGGCACTTACTGGACCCTGGCACTGGTTCTAACAGTCACATTGAGCAGAAGGGACAGTGTTCAAAATTTGAAGAGGCTGAAGCAACTGAAATTTACAGGGCAAAAATACCACAAAGAGTGAACTAATACAAAAAGAGTTCCAGAAATCGATATGGAAGAATCCTGTGGTATCCAGTTTTCATAATAGCCCTCCTGATAGAGTGTCAACACTGAATCTGGGAAGGAAATCAAAAAGAATTAAAACCAGTCACATGTACACTCTTTCAGAATACAGATGAGGAGGAAACACTTCCTGAAGCAAGTATTTCTTTGGTACCAAATCTAAAAACAATACAAAAGAAAGCCACAGATAAATACTTCTCATAGCACAGATACAAAACTCTTTATGAAAATATTAGCAAATTGAAAATAAAAAGGATAATACATCATGACACATAAATCAAACAAGATTTACCCTTGGAAGGGAAGGTTGATTTTTTTAAAAAAATCAATCAACCTAAATCACTGTTTCTACAGAACAAAGGAGATAACACACGATCACCTCGACAGAAGCAGAAAAGGCACTGACAAAATGCAACACCCACTCATGATTAAAAACTTTCAGTAACCAAAGAATAAAAGCAAATGTCCTCAACCAGATACAGACCATCTACAAAAAAATGGTGACATACTTAATAATGAAATACCCCATGCCTTCCCACTAAGATGGGAAACAAACAAGGATATGTGCTTGTAACACTTTCATCCAAGAATATAGTGTAGAGCTTTGTTGTTCAGTCGCTAAGTCATGTCCAACTTACCCAAGTGCAATATGGCAAGAAAATAATTTTTAAAAAATAAAGACTGAGAAGAAATAAAACTGTCTTAATTCACAGAAGGTGTAATCATCTATTTAGAAAATCCTAACAAATCTACTTAACAAAAATCAATTATTCTACCTATAAAAATGAACAATTAGAAAATGAAATCTTAAAAGGCATATCATGTGCCACAGCTCAAAAAACATAAAATAGTCATAGGCAAATATAACAAAACATGCTGCACTACTCTGTACACTGCAACTACAGAACAGTGTTTCTGAAATGTAGAAAAATAAACCTTATTCATGAACTACATGCTGCTGCTGCTGCTGCTAAATCGCTTTAGTCGTGTCTGACTCTGTGCAACCCCACCAGGCTCCCCTGTCCCTGGGATTCTCCAGGCAAGAACACTGGAGTGGGTTGCCATTTCCTTCTCCAATGCATGAAAGTGAAAAGTGAAAGTGAAGTCACTCAGTCATGTCCGACTCTTCACGATCCCATGGACTGCAGCCTACCAGGCTCCTCCGTCCATGGGATTTTTCTCCACATGAACTACATAAATCAACATTTTTAAGATGTCATTTTTCCTCAAATAGACCTGTTTATTCAATGCAATCTCAATCAAAATTCCTGTAGGCTTTTTGTACAAAATGACAAATGAATTTAAAAACTTACGTGGAAAGGCTAATGTTTAGCTATCCACGTATCAGTCTAAAATGACCGATTCCTGATCTTTTATGTGCAACCTACCTCTTCCTCTTTGGAAACTTGTAGAACCTCTTTCTCTTTGTTATTTTGATATTTAAAAATAAAAGTTTGTTGGACTTCCTTGGGGGTACAGTGGGTAAGAGTCTGCCTGCCAATGCAGGGGACACAGGTTCAATCCCTGGTCCAGGAAGATTCCACATGGCACAGAGCAAGTAAGCAAGGGTGCCACAACTACTGAGTCCACGTGCCTAGAGCCTGTGATCTACAGCAAGAGAAGCCACCGAATGAGAAGCTCATACACTGAAACAAAGAGAAGCAAGCCCTGCTCACCACAACTAGAGAAAGCCTGCACACAGCAACAAAGACCCAGTGCAGCCATAAACAAACATTTTTAAAAAGGTCCTTGATTTTGTTTAGTACCTAAACAACTATTATTTAAAAAGTTTGTGCCTGGCACTTGATAGGCATTTTTGATTCTTGGGGTTTTTCTCTTTTTTTTTTTTTGAGGTAACACTAGTTTATAACCTTCTGTAAGTTTCACGTGTACAACGTTTCATTTCTACTTCTGTGTACCCTACAGCATGCTCACAACCAAAAATTTAGTTTCTATCTGTCACCAGTTGATGCCGTTTATCTATTTCACCCTCCCTCTTTGCCCTTTCCCCTCTGATGACCATTACTCTGTTCTCTGTATCTATTTCACCCTCCCTCTTTGCCCTTTCCCCTCTGATGACCATTACTCTGTTCTCTGTATCTCTGTGTTTTTATTTTGTTTGTTCATTTATTTTGCTTTGTTTATGTATTCCACATATGAGTGAAATCATACAGTATTTGTCTTTCTCTAATTTATTTTGCTTAGCATTGACCCTTCAAGGTCCACCCATGCTGTTGCAAATGGCAAGATTCTACCTTTTTGATGAGTAATATTCCAAGGGTGAGTGCGTCAGTGAGTGTTTGTGTGTACACATCGCATCTTCTTTATTCATTCATCCATCGTTATATTGCTTTCATATCTTTTTTACTATAAATAATACAAGGAACATATGTATCTTTTTAAATTAATATTTTTGTATTCTTTTGTTTCTTTTTAATATGAAAATATAACCTTTGGTCCTGGGACTATTCTTAAGTCATATTATTGAAGATAATTTTCCTCTCTATCATTGTAGTCTCTTCCTAGAACACTAACTTATTTGACATGTGACCTTCTGGACTGATCCTCAAATCAAAGTTCTCTCTTCTGTCAAATAGTCTTTGCTTTTTCGCACTACTTGTTAAGAGATCATTTCAACTTCATCCTCCAACTCTTTCCTTATTTCTGTTATCATATTTAATTTTCAATAACTTTATTGTTCACTGAATTTTTTTACACCATCTTATTCTTGTTTCATGGATGCAGTAGATTCCATTATTTCTGAGGTTAAAATAACACATTTGTTGAAGTTTTACTTCCTTGGCCAGTCTCTAGTTTTCATGAGAACCAGCACTGTATGGTGCTACATCAATGTACCACCCATGTTCCCACAGCTGCTGTTTCCACCAGGTATTTTTCTCAGATACGCTGCACTAAAAGAACATGCAAAGGCAGTCTAAAGAATGACCTGCGCCTATGTTTAGGGAGGCGCTAAGGTCCTCTTGACCCCACCAAGCTCAGCAACTAGGACCAAAGAGAAATGTTCAACTTCATGTTTTTAAAACCTTCCTCTCTCTGCTTTTCAAAGCTATGTAAACAAAAGAGGCCCTTTCTGCAAAAAGACAGGTATCATCTTGTGGGCCAAAATCAGGTGCTGGCTTTTATTAGCCTCCACCTGCATCTCCAAGTTTAGTTAAATCATCTCAATTGGCCATCTCACAGAATGCCTTCTATAGACTTTTGCCCACAGGGTTGGGCTACATGTAAATTATAGCTTCATGGTCCTCTCCAGAAACACCTGTGGTTTCCTTCTGTGTTAACATAACCACTGAAGCTGGTCTCCAAAGATGTAAAGATCTTCTGGTCCCTGACTGAGATGGGTAGCTTCATAATTTTGGGTGTCCAGCACTCTCCGGCAAAGCTAAGTCAGATTCGAAGACTTTGCCTGACCTGTACTATCTGCATTCCACGACTCATGCCATGGGATAGGTATGAGCAAGGTCTGATAGTTAAGAGACTAAGGAGAGGTTCTAAGAGTTGTGGATATTAAATCAACAGGAAGAAAAAAAATATACTCCTGGTCTACTTATGACAAATGACTCATCTCATATTTCTTTATTATGGATTTTTTTTCTCTTTTTCTATAAATGTTGGAAAGCATAATCTTTCATCTTTTCCACTGACCCTCTCTTGTGATTTCACTCAGTGTCATTAATTTACAAAAACATTCTATATATTGATAACTTCCAAAGTTATAACTCCATATCCAAACCAACTTGAATAAATTCACCTGTCTATTCACTATCTCCATTTAGATCTCTAATAGGAATCTCAAACCTAACATGTTTAAAACCAAGTTCCTGATATTCTCAAAAAACCTATTCCTATTACAGTCTTCCCCGTCTCAGTTAACAGCCATTCTCTACTTCTAGTTGTTCAGTTCAAAATCTTGCTGTCATCCTCAACTCTTCTACCTGTATTGTTATAAAACATATTTATATATATAGTTTTGTAACTACGTTAATTAACACTTAAATAGATCTCACCTTTTTTCATTCATATAACATATGTTAACTGCCCACTAGATTTTAAATAAAAGACTGGACAACGCATTGTCTTCTGAGTTTTTGGTTGTTAATTTTTTTTTCTTTTTTAAATAATGCAGGTATCTAAAACACATTTCTACTTTATCAAAATTTAGTAATAATGAACCCAAGAGCTCTTTTAATGGGTAAAGAGAAAAGAAAGCTTAAATCATACACAGACATTAAAGAGAAGGCAAAAAATAGATATTTGCATAAACCCCTAAAGTAACAAATAAAGACCTTCAAAACAGAGATGCAGCAATCCTACTCATTCTAACAGGTCATTCACTACACTATAACTGCTGTATCTGCTTAGTAAAACAACTAGACCCAGAAAATTACTTTAAAAATCATACATTTTTTTTTATTTAGAGGGGATTCAAAGGACTTGCATTTGACCACCGAACCTACTACCCATCAGTTGATGCCTTAGACAAATTACTAAGAAGGCCTAGTTTCCTTAAGTGTACAATAGGGAGAGCACTCGTCAGCCTAGAATTGTCAACAAATGAGTAAGAGTTACCTTCTGAACCAGGATTTCTCTTGTCATTTTAATTCACACTCTTTCAGTAAACATCAAAACTTCTCTATTTTGTACTAGAAAACTAAAGTAAATTTCTCCCCAGATGTAAAACTGACTCTGTTTTTCCAATCTGACATTATCCTATCTAAATCTACTGCCTCTCACTACTCCTAATCCTTGGTAAAGAATCTGCCTGCAGTGCAGGAGATTCGGGTTCAATTCCTGGGTCAGGAAAATCCCCTGAAGAAGGAAATGGCAAGCCACTCCAGTATTCTTGCCTGGAGAATCCCATGGACAGAGGAGCCTGGCAGGCTACAGTCCATGTGGTCGCAAGAGTCAGACATGACTTAGCGACTAAACCACCACCACCACTGACTGTCAGTCTCCTCAGATAAGAAAACTAAAGGCCAACCAGAGAGGTTCTATGACTTTAGCAAGGTAATATACTTAGTTAACCATAATGTTGAGACTCTGATTCCTAGGGCAGTGTTCATTACACTTCATGATATCTTAAGAATATAATGTCACACTTCATCTCACCTGAGTTGTGTAGATTCTATTAAAATCTACTTGCTCATAGGCATGGGGGAAAAAACTAAACACAAAGTTATTTTGGAGCATTTACCTTTCTACATGCAGGACAAAGCCCATTTTCATCAGTGCGAATTCGATGCCAACAAAAGCGGCAAATCTGGTAGCCACAGGTGCAAGGGAAAAAGTTGATATCATCTATCTCCAAGGGCTCCATGCAAAGAGGACATTCCACAGGGTCTTCCTTTGCGTCAGGACTGCGAGACATCTTCACTTTTATTAAACAGCAGCAAAAGTTTATAATAATTTAAGGGAGAAGGAAGTTCAGCACTGAGAACTAAACCGTAGAACTTCAAAGACCTGCATGAGAAAAAACAAAATACACTGCTTACTACTGAAAAACAATGGCATTTTCAACAATCAAGAATCATATTATCAACAATGAAAAATATTAGTCAGATCAATTTTTGCTATCTCAGAAGATGGAATTCTGAGCATTTTCCATGTCAAGATAAAAGACCTGAGAGGTTGTTACATTTTTTGATTCAACAGAAGGAGGAAAAGAAGTTCCTCTTTTAGCTAAAACATTTAATACAAAACCAGTACTAATCATAGCACATTTTAGAGTAATAAATACTATACAGAAGCACATTCATCTTAAAACATATTCTAAATTTAAACTGTCTTATATTTGACCTAAAAGCTAGTAGTAATAATACTGCCACGTAACTAAGAGTATTATAGTAGTCTAAAATGTGTCCTAATTTACAAATAAATTTAATAAAGAAGAGAGGCTTCAGATGTCCAGTATGTGTTAATATCAAACCATAACCACAGAAAATATAAGAGCTGAAAAAATGTGCCACAGAAGCTAGCTGTTTACAATTAAACAGGTATTAACATGCCAATAAAAATTTCATTTCTGGGAAAATAAGCACATATTAAACAAATGAAAATATTCCTTTTTCTTGTAGAAAGGCTACTAAAAGCCTAGAGAAAGGAGAAAGAGAACAAACAGACCTCCATGTTTCAAAGTCTTTTAAAAAATTAAATAATTTATCTTTTTAGATTATGGAGAATTGAAAATTTTAGGCAAAAGTCACTGTTAAATTAAAATGTTATGTCAAATAACAGAGATTTTTATTTATATAATTTGACAAATTAACTCTAAAGTTTACATGAAAGAGTAAATGCATGAGAAATGCTTTGAAACTTTTCAAAGGGGGAACTTGGGAATTTGTGCTATCGGATATTGAACTGTACCACAAAGCTATAGTAACAAATAATTTGATACCGATACAAAAACAGACAAAAGATCAAAAAACCTAAATAAGGAATTTAGAAACAGATAATGAATTAGATTTCAATATTTGATAAAAGAGACAACATCAATACGGTAAGGATGGACCCAATTTATAAAGGGTAACAGGATCCTGCTCTGTCTATTTTGAGAAAGAAACAGTATATAGCCATCTCACACTGCAATCAAAATAAATCCCAGATGATCTAAAGAGTTACACAGTGAAATAAACTATTAAAGTGTTAGAAGAAAATAGAATTTTTTAAAAACTTGGAATACAGAAAGTCTTCCTAAGATAAAAACATAAATTCATAAAAGATAATATAATCAACTAAACAAATTAAAGGCAAGCAATAGAATAAAGGATATATTCACTGTATATAAGCGTTACTGTCCTGAATATACAAAGGAATCTTACAAGCAATGTTTAAAAGGCAAATAAGTCAGAAGAAAAGATGAGAACAGAATATGATCAGTAGTTCACAAAAGAAGTACAAATGATTACAATATACAAAAAGATGATCAACCTCTTTAGTTAGTAAACAGTGAGATAGCATTTTCCCTGCACCAGCCTGTCAAAGTTAGTCTCCCCACAAAGCAGAGATCATCACTGAAATAAGTTCCTCTTTACAAAGAGTAAATTCGAACACAAAGAGTACCTTGCCTTAAGTGTTAGTCGCTCAGTTGTGTCCGACTCTTTGCGATCTCATGGACTGTAGCCCGTCACGCTCCTCTGTCTATGGGATTCTCCAGGCAAGAATACTGGAGTAGGCTGCCATTCAGGGTATGTCATTCAGGGAATTCTTGCCTGGAGAATCCCATGGACAGAGGAGCCTGATGGGCTACAGTCCATGAGGTTGCAAAGATTCGGACACAAGCGAGACAAAGTGAAGAAGAACAAAACAGCCTCTTGATGAAAATCAAAGAGGAGAGTGAAAAGTTGGCTTGAAATTCAACATTCAGAAAACTAAGATCATAGCATCTGGTCCCATCACTTAATGGCAAATAGATGGGGAAATAGTGGAAACAGTGACAGACTTTATTTTGGGGGCCTCCAAAATCACTGCAGATGGGGACTGCAGCCATGAAATTAAAAGACATTTGCTCCTTGGAAGAAAAGGTATGAAAAAAGTAGAGACATTACTTGGTCAACAAAGGTCCATCTAGTCAAAGCTATGGTTTTTCCAGTAGTCATGTATGGATATGAGAGTTGGACTATAAAGAATGCTGAGAGTAGAAGAATTAATGCTTTTGAACTGTGGTGTTGGAGAAGACTCTTGTGAGTCCCTTGGACTGCAAGGAGATCCAATCAGTCAATCCTAAAGGAAATCAGTCCTCAATATTCATTGGAAGGACTGATGCTGAACCTGAAGCTCCAATACTTTGGCCACCTGATGCAAAGAACCGAGTCACTGGAAAAGACCCTGATGCTGGGAAAGATTGAAGGCAGGAGGAGAAGGGGATGACAGAGGATGAGATGGTTAGATGGATCACGACTCAACAGACATGAGTTTGAATAAACTCCAGGAGTTGGTGATGGACAGGGAGGCCTGGCGTGCTGCAGTCCATGGGGTCGCAAAGAGTCAGACATGACTGAGTGACTGAACTGAACTCTCCAGGGGATCATCCTGAACCAGGGATAGAATCTGCAGGGTCTCCTGCATTGCAGGCATATTCTTTACCATCTGAGCCCCCAGAGAAGCCCCACCTTGCCTTAAATTGCACAGCTATTAAGTGGTGGTGCCTGAATTCATTCCAGGAAGTCTTTAGCCCCAGAATCTGTGCATTTAACCATTCCTTTAAACCACCTACGAATTTATTCTACATAAATACTCACATATGCACCAAGTACTTTGTTGTAGGTTTTGCAGCATTGCCCATATGACTAGAACTATAAACAATGTTAACTGTCCATCAGTTGGCAAATTATTATGAAAATAATGATACAGCTATTAAGTTGATGTGTGCTGAACCAAAAGATGTTTATTATACAGATTTTTTTAAATTTGTAAAAGCAACTAACATAAATATACAGTAACTTCAATACAAATATATAAAACCTGTATGTGTATATTTTGTTTCTCAAAGAAAATAAAGCATATTAAAGGTTTTACACCAAAATGTAACCCATATCACAAAAGATAAAATGGAGGTACTAATTTCATTTTGAAAATTTGTATTATCTGTATTGCTATGACAAACCTTTCTGCAATTCAAATGACAAAAAAATTAAATTAAAAAAGAAATTATTTTCATCTCCTTTAGGAAAATTAAACCTGACTTGTGTTAATAATTAGAAAAATGAAATATCTAATGAATCTATAATTATTTCAAAATATAAGTTTTTTAATGACATATATATTTATAAACAATTCAGGAATCCCAGTTTACAGACCCAGTTTTGCCACTATCAGTTTTCTCATGTATAAAATTAGGGGTTTAATCTTATGGTTACCAGGGGGATAAGAGGGGAGGGATAGATTGGGACACTGGGACTGACATACACACCACTATATATAAAATAAATCATAATGACCTACTGTACAGCGCGTGTTTCCCAGATGGCGCTAGTGGTAAAGAACCCACTTGCCAACGCAGGAGACATAAGGGATGCCAGTTCGATCCCTGGGTAGGGAAGATCCCCTGGAGGAGAGTAGGGCAACCCACCCCAAAATTCTTGCCTGAAGAATCCCATGGACAGAGGAGCCTGGCAGGCTAAAGTCCACAGGGTCGCAAAGAGTCGTATACAACTGAAGTGACTTAGCACGCACACATGCACTGTATAGCACAGGGAAATCTACTCAATACTCTGTAATGACCTATATTAAAAGAAGCTATAAAAGGGTGAATATATGTGTATGAATAACTGAATAACTGATTAACTTTACAGCAGAAAGTAACAACACTGTAAATCAACTATCAGATCAGATCAGATCAGTCGCTCAGTTGTGTCTGACTCTTTGCGACCCCATGAATCACAGCACGCCAGGCATCCCTGTCCATCACAAACTCCCAGAGTTCACTCAGACTCATGTCCATCGAGTCAGTGATGCCATCCAGCCATCTCATCCTCTGTCATCCCCTTCTTCTCCTGCCCCCAATCCCTCCCAGCATCAGAGTCTTTTCCAATGAGTCAACTCTTCACATGAGGTAGCCAAAGTACTGGAGTTTCAGCTTTAGCATCATTCCTTCCAAAGAAATCCCAGGGTTGATCTCCTTCAGAATGGACTGCTTGGATCTCCTTGCAGTCCAAGGGACTCTCAAGAGTCTTCTCCAACACCACAGTTCAAAAGCATCAATTCTTTGGCACTCAGCCTTCTTCACAGTCCAACTCTCACATCCATACATGACCACAGGAAAAACCATAGCCTTGACTAGACAAACCTTTGTTGGCAAAGTAATGTCTCTGCTTTTCAATATGCTATCTAGGTTGGTCATAACTTTCCTTCCAAGGAGTAAGCGTCTTTTAATTTCATGGCTGCAGTCATCATCTGCAGTGATTTGGGAGCCCAGAAAAATAAAGTCTGACACTGTTTCCACTGTTTCCCCACCTATTTCCCATGAAGTGATGGGACCAGATGCCATGATCTTAGTTTTCTGAATGTTGAGCTTTAAGCCAACTTTTTCACTCTCCACTTTCACTTTCATTAAGAGGCTTTTGAGTTCCTCTTCACTTTCTGCCATAAGGGTGGTGTCATCTGCATATCTGAGGTTATTGATATTTCTCCTGGCAATCTTGATTCCAGCTGTGCTTCTTCCAGCCCAGCGTTTCTCATGATGTACTCTGCATATAAGTTAAATAAGCAGGGTGACAATATACAGCCTTGACGTACTCCTTTTCCTATTTGGAACCAGTCTGTTGTTCCATGTCCAGTTCTAACTGTTGCTTCCTGACCTGCATATAGGTTTCTCAAGAGGCAGGTCAGGTGGCCAAAGTATTGGAGTTTCAGCTTCAGCATCAATCCTTCCAATGAATATTCAGGACTGATTTCCTTTAAAATGGACTGGTTGGATCTCCTTGCAGTCCAAGAGACTCTCAAGAGTCTTCTCCAACACCACAGTTCAAAAGCATCAATTCTTTCGTGCTCAGATCTCTTTATGGTCCAACTCTCACATCCATACACGACTACTGGAAAAACCATAGCTTTGACTACACAGACCTTTGTCAGTAAAGTAATATCTCTGCTTCTTTAATATGCTGTCTAGGTTGATCATACCTTTTCTTCCAAGGAGCAAGTGTCTTTTAATTTCATGGCTGCAGTCACCATCTGCAGTGATTCTGGAGCCCAAGAAAATAAAGTCTCTCACTGTTTCCATTGTCTCCCTCATCTATTTGCCATGAACTTCGTTTTTTGAATGCTGAGTTTTAAGCCAGCCTTTTCTCTCTCCTCTTTGACTTTTATCACAAGACTCTTCAGTTCCTCTTCGCTTTCTGCCATAAGGATGGTATCATCTGTGTATCTGAAGCAATTGACTTCTCTCTGCAATCTTGATTCCAGCTTGTGCTTCATCCAGTCTGGCATTTCACATGATGTACTCTGCATATAAATTAAGCAAGTTAACAATATACAGCCCTGACCTACTCCTTTCCCAATTTGGAACCAGTCTGTTGTTCCATGTCTGGTTCTAACTGTTGCTTCTTGACCTGCATACAGATTTCTCAGGAGGCAGGTAAGGTGGTCTGGTATTTCCATCTCTTTAAGAATTTTCCGCAGTTTGTTATGATCCACATAGTCAAAGGCTTTAGTGTAGTCAATGAAGTAGATGTTTTTCTGAAATTCTCTTGCTTTTTCTATGATCCAATGGATGCTGGCAATTTGATCTCTGGTTCCTCTGCCGTTTCCAAATCCAGCTTGAATATCTGGAAATTCTCAGTTCACGTACTGTTGAAGCCTGGCTTGGAGAATTTTGAGCATTACTTTGCTAGTGTGTGAGATGAGTGCAATTGTGCAGTAGTTTGAACATTCTTTGGCATTGCCTTTCTTTGGGATTGGAATGAAAACTGACCTTTTCCAGTCCTGTGGCCACTGCTGAGTTTTCCAAATTTGCTGGCATATTGAGTGCAGCACTTTCACAGCATGAACTTTTAGGATTTAAAATAGCTCAGCTATTTTAAATTCCATCACCTCCACTAGCTTTGTTCGTAGTGATGCTTCCTAACACCCACTTGACTTTACATTCCAGGGTGTCTGGCTCTAGGTGAGTGATCACAGCATCATGGTTATCTGGATCATTAACCTCTTTGCTGTATAGTTCTTTATGTTACATGTATTTTACTAAAAAATTAAAATATACACTATATACACGCTATATACACAGCACTTTTGAAAAAAGGTTTTTAAGTATTTGGTTGCTTTATTTAAATTAATTAATCCTGTGTTGCTAAGTCGCTTCAGTCGTGTCCGACTCTGTGTGACCCCATAGACGGCAGCCTATCAGGCATCTCCGTCCCTGGGATTCTCCAGGCAAGAACGACGGAGTGGGTTGCCATTTCCTTCTCCAAATTATTCCTCTAGTTTTCTGTCAATCTGGCAGTGAATTTGTGGTAAGTTAAACATGTGTGTGATACAAGTCCATTGAATAGTTACATAGAAATTACATTCCTGAATACAGTATACAGGAATGTATACTATAATTACACATAATAGAAAAGCTATTTATAGATATGACATATACATACACACGTTTTGAATGGTAATTAGAACAGTATCTTAATTGAACTTTCAGAAAGAGACTCACAGACTTAGAGGACAAACCTATGGCTGCCAGTGGGAGGGTTAGAGGAAAGGGATGTTTAGGGAGTTTGGGGTAGTCATGTACACTCTGCTATATTTAAAGTGGACAAACAATGAGGACGTACCGTACAGGAGAAGGAACTCTGCTCAGTATTATGTGGCATATTGCACAGGAGGGAAGTTTGGGGGAGAATGGGTACATGTATATGTACGGATGAGTCCGTTCACTGCTCACCTGAAGGTATCATAACATTGTTTGTTAATTGGCTATATCCCAATACAAAATAAAAGTAAAAAAAAAAGAACAGCCCCTTAAGTTTCCATTAAAACCTTACATTCAATATATACACAGAACTATAAACTAATATTTTTTAAAAACCTATAGTAAATGTAAGTACAATACCACACAGCTTACATTTTACTTAGTCAATGTTTCATAACTATAAATGCTTGTTTCTTTAACAGTCTATTCTCAATAGAATGGAAACTTCAGGAGAGAAGTTAACTGGTGTGTCACATGTACCAAGCAGCTACACCTGGCTGGGAATAAATAGCACTCATGTATTTGATGAATGAATAATGAATAAAAGAAGGAATGAATTATTTGTTATACATCAGTTTTGACTGACAATCCTCTTCAAAAATAGGAAAGAACATTCTAAGTTGTTCATTATACAAAGCATATATAAACTACACAAAGGCAAAAGTAGATTGAATGGTAGCTAGGAACAGTTTGCTAAGTGAAAGAGCAAGGTAAGTCAACTGACTGAGTATCAGTGCCAGTACCTCTTCCCCTTCTTAAATTAAATACCAAAGTATCAATATACATATACCATAAATGTACATTTACAACAGAACTCAAGATTGCCTCCACCAAAGTTAGGAAAGCTTACTTACTTTCTCATAGAAATAAACATCATGTTTAGATATTTTCTTACAGAAAAATATCTACCTAAGAATTTAAATTCTCTTTCATAAAAGGTTAAGCTGCAGTTATACAAAAAAATTGATTATGTGGAATTGCTCTCTACTTCCACACCAATTTGTTCTTTATTCAGCAACTTATTTGTACTTCATATTCTCTTCTTTTTTGGCAGCACTGTGAAGCTTGTGGGATCTTAGGTGCCCAGCCAGGGACTGAACACAGGTACCGGCAGCGAAAGCACTGAGTACTAACCACTGGACTGTCAGGGAATTCCCTGTACTCATCAGCATACAAGTCACTTCACATAATATATCACGTCCCCTAAGCAGTTTTTGCAGAAGGGGCAGATAAGGGTGGAAGGAGACAAACAATGTTTATCCAACAGAAAGCAAACTCCATGAAGATAGAGACTGTTTTGCTTGCTAACGTATCCAAAAATCCTAGAATTCTTGGCAGAGAGCAAACACTTAACAAATAAGTGTCAAATAGAAGGAAAACAAGAAAGGATGGAGGAAGGAAGGGAGCTGAAGGAAAGGAAAGTACCTCTTCATTCATCCATACATGTGTAAGCACATATTTGAAGAGTCACTGAACAAAACTGTGCCAATCTCTACAAGTTTTCATGCAGCAAATACACAGCAGACATAGTAATACACTTCTCTGAATGTATCAGTGAAAAAGGCAAAGGCTTTTCTATTTTCTTATGATGTAACACTACTAAAAAATAATTTCTAACTTGCATATAGTACTCATTTGCATAGTTAGAGCAATGTGATTGTTAATTTGGGGAAGTTGTTCAATAAAATCTACCAATTTATCAGCTATATGAAGACAACAAAGATGACAAACCATCTAATCAAAGCCATAAAGAAATGCAAACAAATATGTTTTCAAAAACCTAACACTATGAAAACTTACATGTACAAAAAACTTGAAGATGATCATTTTGTGAAAAATCAATTTTAAAGAAAAAAGTTTGCTACAATTTTCCCTTAAATAAAAGTTTTCAAACACATTTAAAATGGTTGAAGCAAAAGTATCTAATTCAAGCCAATTTGGAAAAGAGTTCTACTATGGAAAGTATGGTAGGCAGAACAAGTTTATCTTTTTTTAAGGCATATTTAAGCTTTCTTACAAGAAAACTAACTGGTTGTTCTAACTGCATCTAGTATACCAATAACATTACTTATGATTCTCTCTAGGTAAAAAGATTTAATTAGAAAAGTCAGATGGCTGACCAGTGAAGATTTTTGCCACCTAAAAGTTCATTGTATCCTTTACTCAGTGATTCAAGAAATAGTTATTAAGCTCTTGTTTCAAATTCTAGTCTAAGTCCTTGAGATACTTTGGTGACCCTAAAGGGCAAACCTTGGTTTCCTGTCCCAATTCAAACCCAAAACAAAAGGCATAATAAGTCAGTATATTAAGTATGATAAAAGGTGATAATGCTGTGTGTGCGTGTTCAATTGCTAAGCTGTGTCTGACTGTTTGCGACCCCAAGGACTACAGCACACCAGGCTTCCCTGTTCATGTCCCAGAGTTTGCTCAAATTAACAGAAGATACCAAAGTCAGGATGCAATTGAAATTGGCCAACTGGAGTAGATTTCATTAAGAAGGTAACATTTTAATGGAGGAACCTAAATAAGCCATGCATATGAAAAAGCTGGCTTGAAACTCAACATTCAAAAAATTAACATCATGGTATCAGGTGCCATCACTCCATGGCAAATAGAGAAACAGTGACCGACTTTCTTTCTTGGACTCCAAAATCACTGCAGATGGTGACTGCAGCCATGAAATTAAAATACGCTTGCTCCTTGCAAGAAGAGCTATGACCAACCTAGACAGCATATTAAAAACAACAGACATTATTTTGCTGACAAAGGTCCATCTAATCAAAGCTATGGTTTTTCCAGTGGTCATGTATGGATGTGAGAGCTGGACCACAAAGAAAGCTGGGCACTGAAGAACTGTGATGCTTTTGAACTGTGGTGTTGGAAAAGACTGTTAAAGAGTCCCTTGGACTGCAAGGAGATCCAACCAGTCCATCCTAAAGGAAACCAACCCTGAATATTCATTGGAAGGACTGATGTTGAACCTAAAGCTCCAATACTTTGGCCACCTGATGCAAAGAACTGAGTCACTGGAAAAGACCCTGATGCTGGGAAAGATTGAAGGCAGGGGGAGAAGGGGACAACACAGAATGAGATGGTTGGATGGCATCACTGACTAATGGACATGTGTTTGAGCAAGTTCTGGGAGCTGGTGATGAACAGGGAAGCCTGGAGTACTGCAGTCCATGGGGTTGCAAAGAGTCTGACATGAGCGAGAGACTGAACTGAACTGATCTGAACTGATATGTGAGAAGAGAACAGAAAAGGCAAGAAAAAAATCAGTAGAGAAACCCCAAAAAGGAAAACTGCCTAAAATGGTTGAAAAACAGCAAATTCAGAGAGGTTGGAACAGAATAAGCAAGGAGAAGAACAATTTCAGATAAGGTCAGAGTAGGGGTTCAGGATCTTGGAAGGATTCATCACAAGGCATTAGAACAGTTTTGGCTTTTTTTTTTTTTAAGCTATTTATTTTTTAATTGAAGGATAACTGCTTTACAGAATTGTGTTGGTTTCTACCAAACATCAACATGAATCAGCCATAGGTATACATATGTCCCTCACTCTTGAACCTCCCTAGTTTTGGCTTTCTTTGTAAAATAAATGAAGAGAACCAGAGTTTTAGAGAGAGGAATGGCTGTGGATGTGACTTATATTTTCAAAAGTTTCCTCTGTGTTCTACTTCCAGACTGACAGTGTAAGTAGCTCCATGACCTCATTCCCCAGCAAAACTGCTGAAAATTATTTAAAATGTATCATTTGAAGTATCTGGAAATACTAAGAGCACAAGAGAAATGAAGAAACACTCACTCAAGAAAATCAAGAAGAAAAACAATACTATGTGGTATTGGAACCAAAACCTGCCCCCTCTCTTCCTCCCTTCTCAGCTTGGTGAGATGGGAACTCTATTCCAGGTTGGCACCGCCAAGAACACAAGGTGCTCCCTAAACACAGTTACCACTCAGAGAGCATCTGCCTAGGAGGGACAGGACATTAGCACCTCTCATCCTCCCAAAGCTACCTGATGCTCTTAGCTAAGTCCCAGGTAAGTGCAACCAACAGGTGAAGGTGCCCCTCCTCCACCCAACTGCCATTCACAACAAAGAGCACCTTTGCTGCTGCTGCATATTGAAAACACTAGGACCCAGACTGCCCTGCAACAGCTACTTTATAAAGCTGGGATCCTGCACCAGGAAAGGTAAGACAAGACTTGAGGCTACTGCACACTCTTTCAATGAGTGCTCAGTTACTAAACTGGGAGTGTCACACAGAGGAAAAAAGCACGCCACTGCCTCTCCTTCTCAGTATCAGAGCTCAGCAAGAGATTTTGACAGAGGGGTAAAGCAGGTCTTAAAACTGGTAACTTTGGATCTCTTCCCCCCTAAACCAACTTCATCTGTAATGGAGTCTTTAAGTCCAAACCTAAGCACAATCTGAAAACCAGGAAGCTTGTGGTGAAAGACAAATGAGAGTAGTCAGACACAAGTTGAATGAAGTGTAAACCAGCTAGTTTGCAGGAAAGAATAAGAAGAATCAGGTTCTTCTTAACAGCTGGGATGATCCTGCCCGTGGTCACAAAACAAACTTCAAGCTGTGACCTAAAAATCTATGCCTTCGAGTGAGCTCATTAAAAAAAAAAAAAATCAGGCTGAGAAGCAATTTATATCCTAGGGCATTGTTGGAATCAATGGAGCAGTCACCTGGAAAGCTATAGAGTTTAACATCTGGATGTGGTCAAGGAAAGCATGGAGGAGGGCCCTGTCCAAAACACAGTCATCCCAAGATACACGTGGACATATCCAACTCTGCACCCCCCAGGAACACAAACAAATGCTTAACACAGTCAGAGGGAAACAGAGTTCACTGAATTAATTCACCCACTCATTAAACAAATAAGCAAATAATAATAACAAACCCTGGGAAAAGCAGGACACTAGTACCCAGAGTCACTACAATACTATATAAAATGTCCAGTTTCCAACCAGAAATTACAACTGTGCAAAGAAACAGGAAAGTATAACCCATACACCAGGGGTAAAAAAAAAGCAGACAACTTCCTGTGAGAGCCACAATACATTGGATTTAATAGCCAAAAACTTCAAAGGAGCCACTTCTAATATGTTAAAAAACTAAAGGAAATCATAATTAAAGAAGTAAAGGAATGGATGTGGTCCACTGGAGATAGGAATGGCAAGCTACTCCAGTATTGCTGCCTCGAGAACTCCATGGACAGTATGAAAAGGCAAAAAGTATGACACCAGAAGATGAGGCGCCCAGGTCAGAAGGTGTCCGATATGATACTGGTGAAGAACAGATAAACAGCCCCAGAAAGAATGAAGAGGCTGGGTCAAAGCAGAAACGACACTCAGTTGCGGATGCATCTGGTGGTGAAAGCAAAGTCCGATGCTATAAAGAACAGTATTGCATAGGAATCTGAAATGTTAGGTCAAGGTAAATTGGATACAATTAAGTAGATGGCAAGAGTGAACATCGACATTTTAGGAATCAGTGAACTAAAATGGACAGGAATGGGAGAATTTAACTCACATGACCATTATACCTACAACTGTGGGCAAGAATCCCTTACAAGAAATGGAGTAGCCCACATAGTCAACAAGACAGTCTGAAATGTAGTACTTGGGTGCAATCTCAAAAACAACAGAATGATCTCGGTTTGTTTTCAAGGCAAAGCATTCAACATCACAGTAATCCAAGTCTTAAGCCTCAACCACTAATGCCGAAGAAGCTAAAGTTGAATGGTTCTATGAAGACCTACAAGACCTTCTAAAACAAATACCAAAAAAAGATGTCCTTTGCATCACAGAGAACTGGAATGCAAAAGCAGGAAGAGATACCACATTTGGCCCTGAAGTACAAAATGAAGCAGGGCAAAGACTAGAGAATTTTGTCAAGAGAATGCACTGGTCACAGCAAACACCCTCTTTCAACAACATAACAGACTACTTTACACATGGACATCACCAGATGGTCAATACCAAAATCAGACTGATTAGATTCTTTCCAGCCAAAGACAGACAAGCTCCATACAGTCAGCAAAAACAAGACCTGGAGCTGACTACGGCTCAGATCATGAGCTCCTTATTGCAAAATTCAGACTTAATTTGAAGAAAGTAAGGAAAACCACTAGATCATTCAGGTACAACCTAAATCAAACCCCTTATGATTATTATACAGTGGAAGTGACAAACAGATTCAAGAGATTAGATCTGGCAGACAGAGTGACTGAAGAACTATGGACGGAGGTTCATGACACTGTACAGGAGGCTGTGATCAAAACCATCCCCCAAAAAAAGAAATACAAAAAGCTAAAGTGGTTGTCTATGGAAGCCTTTCAAATAGCTGAGGAAAGATGAGAAGCAAAAAGTAAGGGAGAAAGGCGAATATATACCCAACTGAACACAGAATTCCAGAGAATAGCAAGGAGACAAAAGAAAGCCTTCTTCAGTGAACAGTACAATGAAATAAGAGGAAAACAGTAAGGAAAAGACTAGAGATCCCTTCAAGAAAACTGGAGATACCATGCAAACATTTCATGCAATAAAGGACAGAAACAGCAAGGACCTAAGAGAAGCAGAAAAGATTAAGAAGAGGTGGCAAGAATACACAGAAGAACTATACAAAAAAAGGTCCTAATGACCTGGATAAACACGATGGTGAGGTCACTCACCAAGAGCCAGACATCCTAGAGTGTGAATGATTCCTGGAGTGGGCTTTAGGAATAATTACCATGAACAAAGACAGCAGAAGTGATGGAATTCCAGCTAAGCCATTTCAAATCCTAAAAGATGATGCTTTTAAAGTGCTGCACGCAATATGTCAGCAAATTTGGAAAACTCAGCAGTGGCCACAGGACTGGAAAAGGTCAGTTTTCATTCCAATCCCAAAGAAGGGCAATGCCAAACACTGTTCACATTACCATACAATTGTGCTCATTTCACATGCTAGCAAGGTAAAGCTCAAAATCCTTCAAGCTAGGCTTCGACACTATTGGAATCAAGAACGTCTAGACATACAAGCTAGATTTAGAAAAGGCAGAGGAACAAGAGATCAAATTGCCAACATTCACTGGATGTGAGGGAATTCCAATTAAAAAAAAAATCTACTTCTGCTTCCCTGACTACACTAAAGCCTTTAACTATATGGATCAAAACAAACTGGAAAATTCTTAAAGAGACGGGAATATCAGACCACGTTACCTGTCTCCTGAGAAATCTGTTTGCAGGCCAAGAAGCAACAGTTAGAACTGGACATAGAACAATGGGCTGGTTCAAAATCAGGAAATGAGTACACCAAGGCTGTACATTGTCACTCTGCTTATTTAACTTAAGACACCCCAGTGGCTCAGATAGTAAAGAATCTGCCTGTGATGCAGGAGACCCGGGTTCAATCCTTGGGTCAGAAAGATCCCCTGGAGAAGGGAATGGCTATCCATTCCAGTATTCTTGCCTGGAAATCCCATGGACGGAGGAGCCTGGCAGGCTACAGTCCATGGGGTCACAAAGAGTCAGACACAACTGAGCGACTAACACTTTGCTTAACTTATATGCAGAGTACATCATGAGAAATGCTGGGTTAGATGAATCACTAACTGGAATTAAGACTGCCAGGAGAAATATCAATAACCTCTGATATGCACATGATACTACTCTAATGGCAGAAAGTAAAGAGGAACTAAAGAGCCTCTTGATGAGAGTGAAACAGGAGAGTGAAAAGGTTGGCTTAAAATTCAAAAAACTAAGATCATGGCATCTGGTCCCATCACTTCATGGCAAAAGGATGGTGGAAAAGTGGAAACAGTGACACATTTAATTTTCTTGGGCTCCAAAATCACTGTGGATGGTGACTGCAGTCATGAAACTAAAAGCCACTTGCTCCTTGGAAGGAAAGCTATGACAAACCTGCTGCTAAGTCGCTTCAGTCATGTCCGACTCTGTGCGACCCCGTAGGCGGCAGCCCACCAGGCTCCCCCGTCCCTGGGATTCTCCAGGCAAGAACACTGGAGTGGGTTGCCATTTCCTTCTCCAACGTATGAAAGGGAAAAGTGAAAGTGAAGTCGCTCAGTCATGTCCGACTCTTCGCAACCCCATGGACTGCAGCCTACCAGGCTCCTCCGTCCATGGGATTTTCCAGGCAAGAGTACTGGAGTGGGGTGCCATCGCCTTCTCCGATGACAAACCTAGACAGCACATTAAAAAGCAGAAACATCACTTTGCCAACAAAGGTCAATCTAGTCAAAGCTATGGTTTTTCCAGTAGTCATGTACAGATGTGAGAGTTGGACCATCAAGAAGGCTGAGTGCCAAAGAATTTATGCTTTCAAACTATGGTGCTGGAGAAGACTCTCGAAAGTCCCTTGGACTGCAAGGTCATCAAGTCAGTCAATCCTAAAGGAAATCAACCTTGAGTATTCACTGGACAGACTGATGCTAGAGCTGAAGCTCCAATACTTTGGCCACCTGATGAGAAGAGCCGACTCATTGGGAAAGACCCTGATGCTGGGAAAGACTGAGGGCAGGAAGAGAACAGGGCAACAGAGGAGGAGATGGTTGGATGGCATCACCGACTTAATGAACATAAGCTTGAGAGAACTCCAGGAGATTGTGAAGGACAGGGAAGCCTGGCATGCAACAGTCCATGGGGTCACAGAGAGTCGAGTTAGTGACTGAATAACAACAAAATGAATGTATGATGACCATCTCACAAATATCGAATTTCAATACAGAGAATGATGCTATTTTTAACAGAAATTCTGGAGTTAGAAGTACAATGACTGATATGAAGTCACTAGCGGGGTCAAAGCCTGTACATGTAGACTAGCAGAAGAATGAACTGGTGAAAGAAAAGATAGATTAATAGAGATTGTGCAATTTAGAAAACAGAGTGAGAAAAAAACTGAAGAAAATGAACAGAGCTTCAGAGAAATGTAAAACACCATTAAGTGCATCAACATACACGTCATGGGAATACTAAAGAAAAAGAAAAAAATGCTCGAAAAAACAATGGATGTACGAAAATGAAAAACTACAGTGACGCTAAAACAAAGACGAATCCCACAAACACAGTACTGAACAAGGAAGAAAGAAGTAGAATGTAGCTGTGCTCATACAAAGTTGAACAGGTAAAATAAAACTTTATTTTTAGTTTTTGGCTGCACCAATTACATTCCCACCAACAGAGTAGAAGGATTCACTTTTCTCTAAACCCTCTCCAGCATGTGTTGTTTATAAACTTTATAATGATGGCTATTCTGACCAGTGTGATGTGGTACCTCAGTAAAGAATCTGCCTGAAATGTAGGAGACCTGGGTTTAATTCCTAGGTCAGGAAGGTCCCCTGGAAAAGGAAATGGCAACCTGCTCCAGGGTTCTTGCCTAAAGAATTTCACAGACAGAGGAGATGACAAGCTACATACAGTCCATGGGGTCATGAAGAGTCAGATACAACTAAGTGACTAACACTTCCATTTTTCTCTAATAATTGTGGGTGTTAAGCATCTTTTCATGGGTCTATTGGCCATTGTGTCTTCTTTGGAGGAATATGTATTTAGGTCTTCTGCCCATTTTTCAACTGGGTTGCTTGGAGGTTTTTTATTGTTATTTTTTTCTTATTCTTATTGAAATGGTTGAGCTGTTTTTATATTGTGGAAATTAAGCCCTCTTCAGCTGCATCATGTGCAAATATTTTCTTCCAGTCTGTAGGCTGTCTTTTCGTTTTATGTTTTCTTTTGCTGTACAGAAGCTTACAAGTTTGATTAGATCCCGTTTGTTTATTTTTGCTTTGGTTTCTATTGCCTGGGAAGATTAACCTAAGGAAACATTGGTACGATTTACGTCAGAAAATGTTTTGCCTGTGTTTTCTTCTAGGAGTTTTATGGTGTCATGCCTTTTATTTAAGTCTTTAAGCCATTCTGAGTTTATTTTTGTGTATGTTGTGAGGGTGTGCTCTAATTTCACTGATTTACATGTGGCTGTCCAACTTTTCCAACACAACTTGTTGAAGACAGTTGCCTCCTCTATCAAAGACTGACTGACTTCAGTGTGATCACTATTGAAATAGGTGTGTGGATTTATTTCTAGGCTCTCTATTCTGTTCCATTGATTCATATGTCTGTTTTTGTACCAATACTATGCTGTTTTTGATAACTGTAGCTTTGTAGTATTGTTTGAAGTCTGGGAGGGTTATGCCTCCTGCTTTGGGATTCTGAGTCTTTTATAGTTCCATAGAAACTTTAGGATTATTTGTTCCAGTTCTGTGGAAAACATCATGGATATTTTGTAGGGATCACATTAAACTTGTAGATTGCTTTGGGTAGTACTGCCATTTTAACAATATTAATTCTTCCAATCCAAGAACATGGGATATCTTTCCATTTCTTTGACTCATCTTCAATGAAATATTCTATTTTTGACCTGGGAAATGGTTACAAAGATGTTTGCTATACCCTTAAACTGTACATGTTCTACATGTACACATTTTATATGTTTCTGAATATGCAGTTCTTACATTCTTCAAAGTCTTAAAAGAAAAAGATAATAGTTGCAGAATGGTTAAAATGCCAATAGAATGGTTAAAAATAACCCCTTGTCCCACAAAGTACAACATACCCAAGTGAGATCAACAAATCCACACCCAGACACAAGACAGTAAAATGCAGAACACTAAAGGCAACAAGAGTCTCAAAAGCAAACACTGAAAAAGAATCCTTCACCCAGTAAAATAATCCAACTTGACAGCAGATTTCTCAGCAACAGAAAATTACTGTCAACCTACAATTGTGCTACTTGAAAACAATAACACTTAAGAATGAAAGTAAATGATAAAACAACACTTGAGATAATGCAGCTTTTCACATGGACTGGTTATTAGAAGACATTAGTTAAATATCATACTAGTATTGAGTTTATTTTGTTAAAAAGCTCTTCTACAGGAAATATATTCTAAAATATTTACACATCTCCTGATGAGATATTCTAGCGGGAAAGGAGACACAAAACGAGGAAGAGATGAATAGCAAAAGTCCATAACTGTGGAAACTGAGGGGTAGTAATAACTGGATTCCATTACACTGTTTGGTCTATTTTCAAGTATGCTTAAATTTACCATGATAACAAACTAAAAATAAGTGATTTAAAAAGCAAGGTGAATGGACATCCTGGTGGCCCAGTGGTGAAGAATCCACCTTGGAGTGGTCGGGGAACTAAGATCCCACATGCTACAGCGCAACTAAGCACACAGGCCACAACTACTGAGCTGGAGAGCTCCAGAGTCCGCGTGCCACACTACTGAGGCTGCATGCTGCAACCAGACAGTCTGTGTGCCGCATCCAAAGACCCTGCATGGCACAACTAACACAGCCAACAACTAACTCAACACAGCCAAACAAATGTGTAAATAAATGAAAATTTTAAAAAGTAAGGCTAGGCTTCCTGGTAGCACAGTAGATTAAAAATTCACCTGCCAATGCAGGGACATGGGTTCAATCCCTGGTCAAGGAAGATTCCACATGCTGTGGAGCAATGGAGCCCCCTCAGCACAACTACTGAAGCCTGTACCCTTCTAAGGCCCATGGCCACAAGCGATGAGCCCTTGTGCCGCAACTACTGAATCCTGTGTGCCCTGGAGTCGGCAAGTAGCAACTACTGATCCCGTGTTGCAGCTACTGAAGGCCCTGCACCCAGAGCCTGTGCTTAAATAAGACAGCCAATACAGCAAGAAACCTGTGCAACTCGACTGAGAAGCCCCAGTGCTCCCCACCCAGAGAAAGCCCGCATGCAGCAACAAAGGCTCGGTGCAGCCAAAAACAAAACATAAAGCGGTGTGGATATGTCAAAAAAAAATTAACAAACAAAAGGCTAAATTAAAACAAGCAGACAAAAATAAAGATAGTTTTATCAGTAAGCCACCTCCATTACAGGCATTTGTGAAGATATTCTTCAGGATAAAGGAAAGTCAGAGATTTAAAAAGACGGTGAGGAAAGAATATAAAAAAATTATATGTAAACTCAATCATATTTCTATAGAATATTCTACTTCTACATAAAGTAATATAACTTGTTGGATTTGACAAGGATAAAATAAAACACTAAACAATAATAAAATGTCGGTTGGGAGAGGACTGATATAAATAAACTGCTATAAGACCCAACTTTAAGAACAATACAAATAGTAAACTCTCAAGGATAACCACATACACACTAAGATCCACTAATTCCCTTTCCTGTACCTTTGTTAGAGAAACCACTGCACATTTTAATAAGGTACCATGTACAAATAGTTCCAGCACCACTGTAATAGAGAAAAAAACTGGAAATCTAAACATCCATCAAGGAACTCACTGGTGGTCCAGTGGTTAAGATTCTGCAATTCCACTTTAGGGGATATGGATTCGATCCCTGGTCAGGGAACTGAAGATCCTCATGCTGCAGCATAGCCAAAAAAAAAAAAAGTCCATGAATAGGAAATGGCAACATATCAATAAAATGAAACACTATACAGCAATTTAAAAGACTAAGATACATCCCTACATTATAAACAGATTGAATGAAAAAAGCTAATTGCAAGTACTATATAACAGTTTTTACATTAAAGAAGAAACCATATGCTTTCTTTATATACAAACATACAGATGGTCTTCAACTTATAATGGTTCAACTTACAACTTTATCATGATGCGAAAGCAAAATGCATTCAACAGAAGCCAAAATGTACTTTCAATTTTGAATTCTGATCTTTTTGCAGACTAGCAGTATGTAGTACAATGCTCTCTTGTGACGCTGGGCAGTGGCAATGAGCCAGTGAGCCACGGCTACCAGTCAGCCACACCTTCCCAAGGGTAAACAACAGATACACTTAAACTATCCTGTACCCAGATAACCATTTTGTTTCTTGCTTTCATTACACTTATTCAATAAATTACATGAGACAGTCAATACTTTACTATGAAAAAAGGCTTGTGCTGGGTGACTCTGCCCAACTGTACACTAATATAAGTGTTGTGAGCACAAGGAAGGGTAGGCTAGCCTATGCTGTAATGTTTGGCAGGCTAGGTGTACTAAATGTACTTCTGACTGACTAGATGTTCAATTTTCAGTTCAGTTCAGTCGCTCAGTTGTGTCCGACTCTTTGCGACCCCATGAATAGCAGCATGCCAGGCCTCCCTGTCCATCACAAACTCCCGGAGTTCACCCAGACTCACGTCCATCGAGTAAGTGATGCCGTCCAGCCATCTCATCCTCTGTCGTCCCCTTCTCCTCCTGCCCCCAATCCCTCCCAGCATCAGAGTCTTTTCCAATGAGTCAACTCTTCCCATGAGGTGGCCAAATTACTGGAGTTTCAGCTTCAGCATCATTCCCTCCAAAGAAATCCCAGGGCTGATCTCCTTCAGAATGGACTGGTTGGATCTCCTTGCAGTCCAAGGGACTCTCAAGAGTCTTCTCCAACACCACAGTTTAAAGGCATCAATTCTTCTGCGCTCAGCCTTCTTCACAGTCCAACTCTCACATCCATGTATGACCACAGGAAAAACCATAGCCTTGACTAGACGGACCTTTGTTGGCAAAGTAATGTCTCTGCTTTTCAATATGCTATCTAGGTTGGTCATAACTTTCCTTCCAAGGAGTAAGCGTCTTTTAATTTTATGGCTGCAGTCACCAACTGCAGTGATTTTGGAGCCCAAAAAATAAAGTCTGACACTGTTTCCACTGTTTCCCCATCTATTTCCCATAAAGTGATGGGACTGGATGCCATGATCTTCGTTTCTGAATGTTGAGCTTTAAGCCAACTTTTTCACTCTCCACTTTCACTTTCATCAAGAGGCTAGTTCCTCTTCACTTTCTGCCATAAGGGTGGTGTCATCTGCATATCTGAGGTTATTGATATTTCTCCCGGCAATCTTGATTCCAACTTGTGTTTCTTCCAGTCCAGCGTTTCTCATGATGTACTCTGTATATAAGTTAAATAAGCAGGGTGACAATATACAGCCTTGACTTACTCCTTTTCCTATTTGGAACCAGTCTGTTGTTCCACGTCCAGTTCTAACTGTTGCTTCCTGACCTGCATACAAATTTCTCAAGAGGCAGGTCAGGTGGTCTGGTATTCCCACCTCTTTCAGAACGTTCAATTGAATGTCTGGTATTCCCATCTCTTTCAGATGGGAATTACTGGAAAGTAATTCCATAATAAGATGAGAAAAATCTATAACAACATATACAAAATCAGAAAAATTAAACACAAGCTGGTAACAGTGGTTACATCTATGAAACGATGAAGAAAAGGGAATGGATTAGAAACTTGAGCCTTGTCTATAATTTTTGTAAAGATGGCTAATGTATTTCTCTATAATAGCAAAATTAACTTTTAAAGATAATTTTAAAGACATTAAACTTTGAATTCTTTGAGTGTAAAGACTGTATCCATTGTGTTCAAGTACTGTACCATGGGCAAATGTATAGCAAGTAATAGATTCCTACAACTGGAAGAAATGGAGGGAGATACAGAGGCTGACTCAAAAAGAAATATTCCAAAGTAGCAGACATTATCACTTAGCAGGGCAATTATGAGTAGCTTCTTGTCTTCCTTTTATTTTCTTCTGCTTCCTAATTTTTAGAAAATAAACATTTATAATGGGAAAAATTATTTTAAATTAGTTAAAAACTTGGTACAATTGACAAAAAGAGACAATAGTCTCTTTATTGAGATGAAAACTTTTGACTGTGTGATTAGATTAGTAGCCTTAATGTTTTCCATTAGTCTGATGCTCTCTCAGAAGGCCAAGAGTATAAAAAAATTAAAGGCTAAGCCTGATGAAAGTCTTATTAATAAGATAAAATTAAACCTGTACAAAATCAAACCAGAGATTAATTAATCAGTGTGCCAATCAGTTCTCTACCATACTGGTGCAGGTTGTCAACAGAAGTAGTTACCTTATCAAAAAAAACCAGATCTATGGGGGGCGAGGCGGGTAACAGTCTGGTTTCTAAAATCGGGGGTTACAAAAAATGACTCAAACATATGCGCGTCTAAATTCTGAGATGAAGAATAATACACTGTTTATTTAATTGTGGAATGTATATTAATCCATATATATCCATACCACTGCTATCTTAGAAACTAAAAGCCTCATTTTAAAAAATGTAACATTAAAAGAGAAGAGGCTCTAAACCAAGGATCAGCAAATATTTTTTGACAACAGTTGAATGTTAAATTTTATGTTTTGTGGGCCATGTGATGGCTTAATCGCTCAGTCGTGCCCAACTCTTAAAATCCCATGGACTGTAGCCTTCCAGGACCCTCTATCCATGGGATTCTCCAGCCAAGAATACTGGAGTGGGTTACCATTTCCTTCTCCAGAGGATCTTCCCAACCCAGGGATCAAACCCGGGTCTCCTGCATTGCAGGCAGATTCTTTACTGACTGAGTTATGAGGGAAGCCATACAGACTTGCAATTACTCAACTCTCTGCTGAAATGTAAAGGCAGTTACAGACAATACCTAAATGAGTGTGGCAATGTTCCAATAAAACTTTATTTATAAACACTAAAATCTGAATTTCACTTAATTTTCCCATATTACTTTTTTTATTTTTTAACCACCTGAAAATTTAAAAATCATTCCCTTTGGCCCTACAAAAAATAAGCACCATGACCCCCTGCTCTAAACTAACATGGAAAGCTCACAAATTTGAGCATGAGTCTGTCTTGGACTACTTTCAAATCTATTTCTCCTAACATTCCTGAGGAAATCTTTTTAGTATTTTATTAGGCAAATGATTTGCCTCCACTCTAAGCATTTACTTTTACATGTCCTGCTGAGTGGGCCCTAGCATGATATGAGAAACAAACTATAAGCACTATTTTAAGATACTAAAAATTCTTTCTGCATCCTCATACTCTTAACTATAAAACTCCACAGACCTGAAATAATTTGTGGACACAGGCTAGTTTGCCAATTAGACAAAATTCAGGAAATAAATAGAGTACCTGAGAAATATTGACATGAAATACTTAACCTATCACATGACAGCTACAATGAAACCAAGATCATTTTTCATAATACATGTTGAAGCAGTAAGTAAAACTATCCCTAATGATGTTAACCAGCACTAACTAAACGTTTACAAAACGGTCCTGATTTTGAGGGCCTCAGTAAACTTCTAGATATTCATAACTATATGCATATAAAGAGTGAGAAAACGATGAAGACATTTAGAATTGGGTATAGTTTCATATTTCATAAAAAGAAGAAATTCTGTTGCAGGTGCAAAAAGGAGTAATAATGAAAACAAATATAAATAATGAAAAATCCAAGAGGTAAAAAAGTAAAGGTATAGAAGTGAGATAAAACAATTATTAGAGTCTAAATTATGTTTTAACAAGAAAAGAGTACAGCCAAAAGTAGACTATTAAGTTTAAGTTTAGACTAAAAGTTTAGACTATTAAGATAACTGTAAACTTCTGTTACTACACTTACAACCTGTGGAAGAGTCTAACTTTTGATAATGGCTAGAATTTCAGCACTTATTATTCATCAATTTTGGCGAACAAGGCAAATTATAGTAAATTGTTACAAATATCTACAATGCTTCTAGAAGCTTGAATGCACAAAATGAGGATTTTTTAAAAAATTATCCTTCAAAGCAACAGGAATGTATAAGAATACACTAACCAAGCAGAAATCTATATCAAACTGAGAATCAGAAGAACTAGCTTGATGTTTTTGAGTAACAATGTAGACTACAACCTACTAGGTCAAAACTAAAATTGCTGAAGTAGCAAAATTAGATTTATAAGATTATGTCTCCTAAACAAAGACTAATCAATAAACAGGTCTTAGAGGAACAAGTATAAAGTGCCCTGTACTTTAGGTGTAGGTGTAACTGTAGAGAAGGATGAAGGTTGAGAAAACGAGGAGGGAGAGGAAAAACAGATGAGGAGACTATATCATAAGCTTAATACCGAAATTTGAGTAAAGAAAACTACAGATCATTCTCATAAAAACATAAATACAAAAATCCTAACACAGTATTAGCAAAACTAAATTCAACAATATTAAACTAGAGTTTTCCCAGAAGTGCAAGGACTTCATAATAGGAGTATTTATCTCCTCAAAAGGTAAAAACAAACAAACAAAAAAACAACTGTTCACTTCCAGAAGTACTTAAAAGTCACTTAATAAAAATCCACTATTATGTCCTTATGAACTCTCTTAACAAAACAGGAATAAAAAGATTACTCTATAACATGATAATCGGTATCTAGCCTAATACATTTTAATAACAAAACATTAAAGGAATTTTCAGTAAAATCAGGAATAATGTAGGATGCTATCATTACTATTAACATTATTTCAAAAGCTGTTCAGTTCATTTCAGTTCAGTCGCTCAGTCGTGTCCGACTCTTTGCGACCCCATGAATCACAGCACGCCAGGCCTCCCTGTCCATCACAAACTCCCGGAGTTCACTGAGACTCACGTCCATTGAGTCAGTGATGCCATCCAGCCATCTCATCCTCTGTCATCCCCTTCTTCTCCTGCCCCCAATCCCTCCCAGCATCAGAGTCTTTTCCAATGAGTCAACTCTTCCCATGAGGTGGCCAAATTACTGGAGTTTCAGCTTCAGCATCATTCCCTCCAAAGAAATCCCAGGGCTGATCTCCTTCAGAATGGACTGGTTGGATCTCCTTGCAGTCCAAGGGACTCTCAAGAGTCTTCTCCAACACCACAGTTCAAAAGCATCAATTCTTCGGTGCTCAGCCTTCTTCACAGTCCAACTCTCACATCCATACATGACCACAGGAAAAACCATAGCCTTGACTAGACGGACCTTTGTTGGCAAAGTAATGTCTCTGCTTTTCAATATGCTATCTAGGTTGGTCATAACTTTTCTTTCAAGGAGTAAGCGTCTTTTAATTTCATGGCTGCAGTCACCATCTGCAGTGATTTTGGAGCTCAAAAAATAAAGTCTGACACTGTTTCCACTGTTTCCCCATCTCTTTCCCATGAAGTGATGGGACCAGATGCCATGATCTTTGTTTTCTGAATGTTGAGCTTTAAGCCAACTTTTTCACTCTCCTCTTTCACTTTCATTAAGAGGCTTTTTAGTTCCTCTTCACTTTCTACCATAAGGGTGGTGTCATCTGCATATCTGAGGTTATTGATATTTCTCCCAGCGATCTTGATTCCAGCTGTGCTTCTTCCAGCCCAGCGTTTCTCATGATGTACTCTGCATATAAGTTAAATAAGCAGGGTGACAATATACAGCCTTGACGTACTCCTTTTCCTATTTGGAACCAGTCTGCTGTTTTCAAAAGCTGTAGTCAATGTTAAATAAAACTTTAAAATTAAGCAATATTATTATATGTAAACAACAATTAAAAACAGAAAATGAGGACAAACACGTATTACCAATATCATAATAAAATGGGAACATTTCACATACCACAAGAAGAAATAAAAGCATAAAAGTAAATGCCTACATTCTGTTAAAAACAAACAAACAAAAAAAAAAACACAGGTTTTTAAAACTGACCCAAGGGACTTCCCTGGCAGTCCAGTGGTTAAGACTCCCCACTTCCACTGCAGTGGGCATGGGTCCTATCCCTGGTTGGCGAATAAAGATACTGCAAGCCACAGAGCACAGCCAAAAATCATAAAAAATGAAAAAAAAAAAAAAAAAGAAAAACTGACCCCAAACAAATAGAAAATCTAGACTGCCTCTAAAGGTTAGTGCAATTTTATTTGTATTTTAAAATATTTTCAAATGGCTTCATGAATTAGTCCTCAAAAAATTTAAAAGGTAAGTAACACAAAACTCAGACAAACTCTTACAGAGAAGAGCAGAAGAGAAAGCACTTCCAGAGGCCTTTTATGAGGTAGTATATTCTGCTATCATAACCTGACAAAAACATGACAAGAGAAGAAAATTCCCAAAAAAGAATCTTCATGAACACAGACCAAAAAAATCTTTGAAACTTAACATAATACATTAAAGAAAATATATCATGACTGTGATTATGCCAGGGATGAAAAGTTAATTTAACATTCAAAAGTTAGTCATTGGGTAACTGAACAAACTGCCAAGGAGAGTATACCAGGATGCCAGCGACACTAAAGAATAGAATCTAATGTCAAGCAGCCCAGATACCTGCACAACCCACGGCCTTAGTGAGCAAGTTCATGTGAAGATGAAGCTGCTTGATGGTCAGGAAATCAGGATAAAGCTGCTCATACGTAAATCAGTTATCAGTGGGCTCTAATAGCCCATTACTTTCATCCTCATTTATTGATTCATATGTATATTTTAAATGTATTATAAAGTAAATGACAAAAGGTATTAAACAATACTTTGAAATAAAACATTACAAACACACTAAAAAAATCAGTAAGTGGAAATCACCACATTAACCAAATAAAGAATCATGATCAACTTGAAAGATGCAGAAAAGTGACAAAATTTAACATCTATTTATGATAAAAACTCAGCAAATTAGAAACAAAAGGAAACTTCCTCAATGTAATAGAGTATCTGTAAAAAGCTTACAGCTAACATCATACCTAATTGGTGAAATACTGAAAAATTTTCCTGAAATCAAAAAGTCAAGATAGTCTGCTCTCAACTGACTTATTCAAACCTTTTGCTAGACAGATGGGAGGGAGGGGACATAAGTCTACATACAGCTGACTCATTTCATTGTACAGCAGAAACTAACACAACACTGTAAAGCAATTATACCACAATTAAAAAAGAACAACTTTTTTTTACTAGATGTCCTAGCCAGTAGAGCAAGACAATAAACAAATAAAGATCGTGAGACTAAAACCAGTCTTTATTTGCAAATGATATAACTTCATACATAGAAGATCCAAAGGAACAGAAAAACTACTTGAACTAAGTGAACTTAGCATGACCACTGGATAAAAAGGTATACACCAACATCTACTGCATTTCTAAAAACTAGTAACATACAATATAGACAGAAAGTAAAACCACAACACCACTTAGCATTAAATAAAACATCAATTACTTAGGAATAAATTTACTGAGATCTGAAACACCTCTATACTGAACCACAAAATACTGCAGAAATGAATGGAGAAATTCACAATGCTTATAAATTGGAAGACATGATATTTTTAAGATATCAACTATCCTCAAATTATTTATTCAAAGCAATCCAAATCCAAATGGATTTTCATGAAGTGAAAAGGCAAGCTAATATTGCAAGATAAAGCTCAAAACATCTAACAGAATCCATACCCAAAATATATAAAGAACTCCTACAAATCAATAATAAAAGACAATACAATTTACAAAAATGGTCAATAAGCAATTAATGTGTTCAACATCACTGGTCATCAGGGAAAAGCAAATAAAAACTACACTGAGACATTACTACACAATCACCAGAATTGCTATAATCAATTTCAAGTGTTAGTGAGGACACGAAGCAACTAGAACTGCCATACTTTGATTAGAGTGTAAAACAGGACAACTATTTTTGGAAACTAGCAGTTTTTAATAAAGTTAAACACACACCTACTCTATAACCCAGAAATTCCTCAGCTAGATATATACTCAAGTAACATGAGTGTGTATGACTAACAAAAGATTTGTACAAGAATCTTCATAGCAGCATTATTCATAATAGCTTCACTTCCTTCCCCCACAAAAAAAGGAAATGATTTAAACGTCCATCAACAGAGGAGTGGATGAACTGTGCTATATTCATACAATGGAATACTACTTCATAAAAGAAAAGATATTACTATTACAAATAACTACTTCAATAAATTTCAAAATTATTATGATGTCTAGAGCAAGGAGCCAAGCATAAAGGAGCACAAGATTTCATTACATAAGCTAGCCAAAAGTCAGATGCTTTTTCATCATGGGGGGTTGGAATGCAAAAGTAAGAAGTCAAAAGACACTGGGAATAACACGTAAGGTTGGCCCTTTAGCACAAAATAAAGCAGGGCAAAGGCTAACAGAGCTTAGAGAATGCACTGGTCATAGCAAACACCCTCTTTCAATAACACAATAGACAACTTCTACATGGCCATCACCAGATGATCAATACTGAAATCAGACTGATTCTGTTCTTTGCAGCCAAAGGAGAAGCTCTATAAAGTCAGCAAAAACAAGACCTGGAGCTGACTGTGGCTCAAACTGTGAGCTCCTTATTGCAAAATTCAGGCTCAAAATGAAGGAAGTAAGGAAAACCACTAGACCAGTCAGGTATGACCTAAATAAAATTCTTCATGATTAGACAGTGGAGGCGACCAATAGATTCAAGGGATCAGATCTGGTAGATAAGAGTGCTGGAAGAACCATGATGGAAATTCATAACACTGTACAGGAGGTGGTGACCAAAACCATCCCCAAGAAAAACAAATGAAAGAAGGCAAAGTAGTTGTCTGAAGAGGCCTTACAAATAGCTGAGAAAAGAAGAGAAGTGAAAGCAAAGGAGAAAGTAAAAGATATACCCTACTGAATGCAGAGTTCCAGAGAATAGCGAGAAGAGATAAGAAAGCCTTCTTAAGTAAACACTGCAAAGAAACAGAGAAAAACAATACAGTGGGAAAGACTAGAGATCTCTTCAAGAAAATCGGAGGTATCGAGGGAACATTTCATGAAAAGATGGGCACAATAAAGGACTGAAATGGCAAGAACCCAACAGAAGCAGAAGAGATTAAGAAGAGGTGGCTAGAATACACAGAAAAACTACAAAAAAAGGTCTTAATGACTTAGATAATTGCTATGGTGTGATCACTCACCTGTAATACGTGAACCGTGAACTTCCTGATGTTCAAGTTGGTTTTAGAAAAGGCAGAGGAACCAGAGATCAAATTGCCAACATCCGCTGGATCACTGAAAAAGCAAGAGAGTTCCAGAAAAACATCTATTTCTGCTTTGACTATGCCAAAGCCTTTGACTGTGTGGATCACAATAAACTGTGGAAAATTCTTCAAGAGATGGGAATACCAGACCACCTGACCTGCCTCTTGAGAAATCTGTATGCAGGTCAGGAAGCAGCAGTTAGAAGTGGACATGGAACAACAGACTGGTTCCAAATAGGAAAAGGAGTACATCAAGGCTGTATATTGTCACCCTGCTTATTTAACCTATATGCAGAGTCCATCATGAGAAACGCTGTGCTGGAAGAAACACAAGCTAGAATCAAGATTGCTGGGAGAAATATCAATAACCTCAGATATGCAGATGACACCACCCTTATGGCAGAAAGTGAAGAGGAACTCAAAAGCCTCTTAATGAAAGTGAAAGAGGAGAGTGAAAAAGTTGGCTTAAAGCTCAACATTCAGAAATGAAGATCATGGCATCCGGTCCCATCACTTCATGGGAAATAGATGGGGAAACAGTGGAAACAGTGTCAGACTTTATTTTTTGGGGCTCCCAAATCACTGCAGATGATGACTGCAGCCATGAAATTAAAAGACGCTTAGTCCTTGGAAGGAAAGTTATGACCAACCTAGATAGCATATTCAAAAGCAGAGACATTACTTTGCCAACAAAGATCCGTCTAGTCAAGGCTATGGTTTTTCCTGTGGTAATGTATGGATGTGAGAGTTGGACTGTGAAGAAGGCTGAGCGCAGAAGAATTGATGCCTTTTAACTGTGGTGTTGGAGAAGACTCTTGAGAGTCCCTTGGACTGCAAGGAGATCCAACCAGTCCATTCTGAAGGAGATCAGCCCTGGGATTTCTTTGGAGGGAATCATGCTGAAGCTGAAACTCCAGTACTTTGGCCACCTCATGAGAAGAGTTGACTCACTGGAAAAGACTCTGATGCTGGGAGGGATTGGGGGCAGGAGAAGAAGGGGACGACAGAGGATGAGATGGCTAGATGGCATCACTGACTCTATGGACGTGAATCTGAGTGAACTCCAGGAGTTGGTGATGGACAGGGAGGCCTGGCGTGCTGCGATTCATGGGGTGGCAAAGAGTCGGACATGACTGAGTGACTGAACTGAACTGATCACTCACCTGAAGCCAGACATCCTGGAGTGTGAAGTTAAGTGCACCTTAGGACTCATCACCATGAACAAAGCTAGTAGAGGTGATAGAATTTCAGTTGAGCTATTCCAAATCCTAAAAGATGATGCTGTTGAAGTGCTGCATTCAACCTGCCAGCAAATTTGGAAAACTCAGCAGTGGCCACAGAACTGGAAAATGTTAGTTTTCATTCCAATCCCAAAGGCAACACCAAAGAATGTTCAAACTACTGGACAAATGAGCTCATTTTACATGTTAGTAATGTAATGCTCAAAATCCTTCAAGCTAGGCTTCAACAGTATGTGAACCAAGAACTTCTGGATGTACAAGCTGGTTTAGAAAAGGCAGAGCAATAAGAGATGAAACAGCCAACATCTGTTGGATCATAGAGAAAGCAAGGGAATTAAAAAAAAAAAATCTACTTTTGCTTCATTGATTACGCTAAAGCCTTTGACTGTGTGGATCATAACAAACTGTGGAAAATTCTTAAAAGAGAGGGGAATACCAGACACTTTACCTGTCTGAGAAACCTATATGCAGGTCAAAAAGCAACAGCTAGAACCGGACATGGAATAACAGACTGGTTCCAAAATGGAAAAGGAGCACGAGGCTGTACATTGTCACCCTGCTTATTTAACTTAAATGCAGAGTACATCATGCAAAATGCTGGGCTGGATGAATCACAAGTTGGAATTAAGACTGCCAGGAGAAATATCAACAGTCTCAGATAGGCAGATGACACCACTCTAATGGCAGAAAGCATAGAGGAAAGAGACTCTTGTTGAGGGTAAAAGAAGACAGTGAAAAAGCTGGCTTAAAACTCAACATTCAAAAAATTAAGATCATGGCATCATGTCCCATCACTTCATGGGAAATAGATGGGAAAACAATGGAAACAGTGACAAATTTTCACTCCAAAATCATTGCGGACATTGACTGCAACCATGAAATTAAAAGACTCTTGCTCCTTGGAAGAAAGTGATGACAAACCTAGACAGTGTATTAAAAAGCAGAGACAACACTGTGCCAAAAGAGGTCCATATAGTCAAAGCTATAGTTTTTCCCCGGAGAAGGCAATGGCACCCCACTCCAGTACTCTTGCCTGGAAAATCCCATGGACGGAGGAGCCTGGTGGGCCGCAGTCCATGGGGTCACTAAGAGTCAGACAAGACTGAGCGACTTCACTTTCACTTTTCACTTTCATGCACTGGAAAAGGAAATGGCAACCCACTCCAGTGTTCTTGCCTGAAGAATCCCAGGGACGGGGGAGCCTCGTGGGCTGCTGTCTATGGGGTCACACAGAGTCAGACACGACTGAAGCGACTTAGCATAGTATGGCATGGTTTTTCCCATAGTCATGTACAGATGTGAGAGCTGGACTATAAAGAAGGCTGAGAACCGGAGGACTGATGCTTTCAAAATGTGGTGCTGGAAGAGACTCTTGAGAGTCCCTTGGATTGCAAGGAGATCAAAGCAGTCAATCCTAACGGAAATCAACCCTGAATATTCATTAGAAGGACTGAGGCTGAAGCTCTGGTACTTTGGCCACCTGATGCAAAGAGCTGACTCATTAGAAAAGACCCTAATGCTCTGAAAGACTGAGGGGAGGAGGAGAAGGGGGCAACAGAGGATGACATGGCTGGATGGCATTACCAACTCAATGGACATAAGTTTGAGCAAACTCTAGGAGATAGTGAAAGACAGGGGTGCTTGGCATCCTGCAGTCCATGGGGTCACAAAGATTCAGACAGGACTTACTGGCTAAACAACAAACAACAGAAGTCAGAATGCTTACTTCTTAGTGGGAACAGTGAAACTGCCTGCAAAGAGGGAACCACCTGATTGTAGAAGTTTCACATTTTGATCTGGGTGTTGGAGACAAGTTTGCATACATATGTAAAAGGTCAAGTGTCTAGTTTTATATAAGAATTGTCCCTCAATTTTGTACTGTGCAAAGGAAAAGAAGGAAAGGAAAAAGAACAAGTGCCAGTTTAATTTAAATTTCATGATCTAAATCAAAATTTTCTCTTAAAATGACACCAACAAATTTTTTGTGGAAGGGAGCGTTCTCTATGATACACAGTCCCTCAGATTGTTAAGAATATACCTCATATTCTTTATTCTTTGAATAGCCCATTGAAATGCCATTATTACACATTCAGCCTATTGAATGTCTAAGGGTAATACATTAAGAGGATTTCGACAGTTCTATTTTCTCTCATTTGCCCAAAAATGTCTAAGTTTCAACAGAGCATTCATACTTCTAATACTATGTTAGCTCTTCTCTTTGTGACTTAAAACTGTTAATTTTTTCAAATTCAATCTAAGTTCACTGTAAAATAATTAGCAATTACAAAACTGCAACAATTAAAAAAATGTGAAGTTCCCCACAATCTCATATTCTACTACATAAAGTTTTCTGTATCCACACACCTCAATTACATATTATAAATGTTCACATAATTTAAAAGGGGGAAGGATCATGCTGCACCCTATTCTGGACTCTGGCCCTGTGCTTAATGCTATCTTCCCTTCATAAGTCATGGGTGATGTCTCTCAATGCATAATATTCTTCTACACAGATGTCCTGTAATTTATTTAGTCAGTCCCCTGTTACGAAATATTTGTTTTCAAATTTTTATCACTGTGAACAATATTGTAACAAACAGTACATTTCTGTTGATTTTTTTCATATCTTTTATTTTTACTATAACTTTAAATGGCCTAAAATGATTCTCTGTGACCATTTAGGGTCTTATTGGTGATTCTGGGCAGATAATGGAGATTTTTTTCCTTTGAAGGCCAGATGGCAAATACTTTAGGCACTGAGGGCCATGTACAATCTTTGTTGTTTATTCTTTTGTTTTTACAAACCTTTAAAACTGTAAAATACCATTCTTTAGCTCATGGACCTTACAAAAACAATCCAAGGACAGGACGTGGTCTGCAGGCCAGTTTGCTGACCCAATTTAGATCATGTTTTATAAAAAGACCCATGAAGACAGAAAGTTACCTTAGAATTCTTGAGGGGTGTGCCAGTCATCACATTTTATTTGACAGTGTAGCATAATAAGTTTAATTCTTAGTTATTTTTACTTTGATTTCTTCTTTTAACCACCACAAGATCACCTAACTTCTATCCTGATGAGATTATTAAAATGTTTTATTTAAATTCTAAAATTATAAAGGCTGCTGTGCAAAAAATTTACAATTTTAAAAGGTGCTTATCAGAATCAGTGATTTTGCTAATGTTCATAACTCTTCAGCTTCAACATTCTAGGAATCAGCGAACTAAGATGGACTGGAATGGGTGAATTTAACCAGATGACCATTATATCTACTACTGTGGGCAGGAATCCCTAAGAAGAAATGGAGTAGTCATCATAGTCAACAAAAGAGTCTGAAATGCAGTACTTGGATGCAATCTCAAAAATGACAGGATGATCTCTGTTCGTTTCCAAGACAAACCATTCAATATTATAGTAATCCAAGTCTATGCCCCAACCAGTAATGCTGTAGAAGCGGAAACTGAACAGTTCTATGAAGACCTACAAGACCTTTTAGAACTAATACCCCAAAAAGATGTCCTTTTCATTATAGGGAACTGGAATGCAAAAGTAAGAAGCCAAGAAACATCTGGAGTAACAGGCAAATTTGGCCTTGGAGTACAGAATGAAGCAGGACAAGGGCTAATCGAGTTTTGCCAGGAGAACGCACTGGTCATAGCAAACACTCTCTTCCAACAACACAAGAGAAGACTCTACACATGAAGATCACCAGATGGTCAACACCTACATCAGATGATTATATTCTCTGCAGCCAGAGATGGAGAAGCTCTATACAGTCAGCAAAAACAAGACCGGGAGCTGACTGTGGCTCAGACCATGAACTTCTTATTGCCAAATTGAGACTTAAATTGAAGAAAGTGGGGAAAACCACTAGACCATTCAGGTATGACTTATATCAAATCCTTACAATTATACAGTGGAAGTGAGAAACAGATTTAAGGGACTAGATCTGATAGACAAGAGTGCCTGATGAACTATGGACGGAAGTTCGTGACACTGTACAGGAGACAGGGATCAAGACCATCCCCATGAAAAAGAAATGCAAAAAAACAAACTGGCTGTCTGAGGAGGCCTGAAAAATAGCTGTAAAAAGAGAAGAGAAAAGCAAAGGAGAAAAGGAAAAATATACCCATTTGAATGCAGAGTTCCAAAGAATAGCAAGAAGAGATAAGAAAGCCTTCCTCAGTGATCAAATGCAAAGAAATAGTGGAAAACAACAGAATGGGAAAGACTAGAGATCTCTTCAAGAAAATTAGAGATACCAAGGGAACATTTCATACAAAGATGGGCACAAAAAAGGACAGAAATGGTAGGGACCTAACAAAGCAAAAGATGTTAAGAAGGGGTGGCAAGAATACACAGAAGAACTATACAAAAAAGATCTTCATGACCCAGATAATCATGATGGTGTGATCACTCACCTAGAGCCAGACATCCTAGAATGTGAAGTCAAGTGGGCCTTAGGAAGCATCACTATGAACAAAGCTGGTGGAGGTGATGGAATTCCAGTTGAGCTATTTCAAATCCTAAAAGATGATGTGTTGTGAAAGTGCTGCACTCAATATGCCAGCAAATTTGGAAAACTCAGCAGTGGCCACAGGACTGGAAAAGGTCAGTTTTCATTCCAATCTCAAAGAAAGGCAATGCCAAAGAATGCTCAAACTACCGCACAATTGCACTCATTTCACACGCTAGTAAAGTAATGCTCAAAATTCTCCAAGCCAGGCTTCAATAATACGTGAACCATGAACTTCCAGATGTTCAAGCTGGTTTTAAAAAGGTAGAGGAACCAGAGATCAAATTGCCAACATCCGCTGGATCATCGAAAAAGCAAGAGAGTTCCAGAGAAACATCTATTTCTGCTTTATTGACTATGCCAAAGCCTTTGACTGTGTGGATCACAATAAACTATGGAAAATTCTTCAAGAGATGGGAATACCAGACCACCTGACCTGCCTCTTGAGAAATCTGTATTTAGGTCAGGAAGCAGCAGTTAGAACTGGACATGGAACGACAGACTGGTTCCAAACAGGAGAAGGAGTACATCAAGGCTGTAGATTGTCAATCTGCTTATTTAACTTATATGCAGAGTGCATCATGAGAAACGCTGGGCTGGAAGAAGCACAAGCTGGAATCAAGATTGCCAGGAGAAATATCAACAACCTTACATATGCAGATGATACCACCCATATGTCAGAAAGTGAAAAATAACTAAAAAGCCTCTTGATGAAAGTGAAAGAGGAGAGTAAAAACGTTGGCTTAAAGCTCAACGTTCAGAAAAGTTAGATCATGGCATCCGGTCCCATCACTTTATGGCAAATAGATGGGGAAACCGTGGCAACAGTGGCTGAGTTTATTTTTGGGGGCTCCAAAATCACTGCAGATGGTGACTGCAGCCATGAAATTAAAAGATGTTTACTCCTTGGAAGAAAAGTTAGACCAACCTAGACAGCATATTAAAAAGCAGAGACGTTACTTTGCCAACGAAGTCCACCTAGTCAAGGCTATGGTTTTTCCAGTAGGCATGTATGGATATGAGAGTTGGATGATAAAGAAAGCTAAGCACCGAAGAATTGATCCTTTTGAATTGTGGTGTTGGAGAAGACTCTAGAGAGTCCCTTGGACTGCAAGGAGATCAAACCAGTTCATCCTAAAGGAAATCAGTCCTGAATATTCATTTGAAGGACTGATGCTGAAGCTGAAACTCCAATACTTTGGCCACCTGATGCAAGGAACTGACTCATTTGAAAAGCCCCTGATGCTGCAAAGATTGAGGGCACGAGGAAAAGGGGATGACAGAGGATGAGATGGTTGGATTGCATCACCGACTCAATGGACATGAGTTTGGGTAAACTCCTGGAGTTGGTGATGGACAGGCATGGTGAGGCCTGGCATGCTGCAGTTCATGGGGTCTCAAAGAGTCGGACATGACTGAGCAACTGAACTGATCAAATACTCCGAAGATATTCTTTGAAAGGCTACTGTTAACAAACAGTGCTCTCCCAACTCTGGCTACGTAATGATTCACAGCTACAGCAGTAAACATCATCACCTAATTGTCCCCATCTTATCCCATAGCCTGTCCTTGTATCACCTATGAACTCTTTATTAAAAAAAAGTGAAAGAAATGCAATAAATATTAAAAAGTAAGTTGTTTACCAATATATGATTTCACTAAAATGTTTTTAACAGCATCAGCAAATTATACAATTTAAACAATAAGGGTAAGACCAGTGACATTACAAAGAATTAAGAGTATGTCTTATGAATATATTCACTTTATATTTTATGCTCTTTTGTAAAATATATACTAAGCAAAGAATGCTTGAAGAAGGATAAAAGGAAAAGTTTTTTTAAAAAGAAAACAGAAGATAGACTTTATAGATGCATGGTGGAAAACTAACGGAAAGACAATTCAATATGTTTATAATACTGCCAGCTTTGGTGAACTCGGGGATGCTTCATGAATCTACTGGTTTTGGTTCTTTTGGTCCTAGTAACTAGGTTGGAACATCAGAACCAGTATAGTAAGTTGCTGTTGCTATTGTTCAGTTGCTAAGTTGTGTCCAACTCTTTTGCAACCCCACGAACCACTGCCAGCCAGGCTCCTCCATCCATGGGATTTCCTAGGAAAGAATACTGGCTGGGTTGCCATTTCCTTCTCCAGGGGATCTTCCTAATCTAGGGATCAAACCTGAGTCTCCTGCATTGGCAGCTAGATTCTTTACCACTGAGCCACCAGAGAAGCTACAAAACATAACCTACTCCAGCTTCAGCCCATCTCCCTAGGTCCAATTTCCTTATAATAGGTCTACTTGACAGTCTTTCTATGTGCACTCTAAGAGAGAAAGGAGAAGAAGGGGAGGAAAAAAGAAATGGAGAAATAAAAGATAGTATCAACCACATATCACCAAGACAAAGTATCAACCACATATCACCAAGACAAAGTCTTTTTCTCACAGGAAATTTCACTTTTCCCAAAGTACTTTTGGCCATCATAGGGTCTGGCAGATTTTTTTTACCAAGGAAAGAAATAAACGTGAATATTAAGCTCATTCTCTATTTCAAGTAGACTCAAGACTAGAAAGCACCAGAAAATAAGATATATATATATATATTATATATATATAGCAGGAGATCTAGGTTACAGTTCTGATTCTTACCATAACTTGTTTTGGGTAGCTGGTCAAGCTACTGACTTTCTGTGGATTTCTTTGTTTGTAAAATAAGGGGATTGTATTAAATACTGAGATCTCTCCTGGTTCTAAAATTCTAAAAATACAAGGTGCTTAAACCTCCCACAATTAAACACAAAGTACCTTAAAGGGACTATGTAACAACTGATAATAGGAAAAAAATAAAATGTTACTTAGGAAATATTAAATAATCCAGCATCTTGTGATTCTAAAATTAAAAACTGCCATCATTCTCAAGAAAATTGTAATATTTAATAAAGCCCAAAGTTTTGATATTTGATGTTAATTCAATTCAGTTCAGTCACTTACTCACATCCAACTCTTTGCAGCCCCATGGACTGTATAGCACACCAGGATTCCCTGTCCATCACCAACCTCAGAGCTTACTCAACTCATGTCCATCAAGTTGGTGATGACATCCAAACATCTCATCCTCTGTCGTCCCCTTCTTCTCCTACCTTCAGTCTTTCCCTTCATCAGGGGCTTTTCCAGTGAGTCAGTTCTTCGCATCAGGTGGCCACAGTACTGGAGTTTCAGTTTCAATATCACTCCTCCCAATGAATATTCAGGGTTGATTTCCTTTAGGATGGACTGGTTGGATCTCCTTGCAGTCCAAGGGACTCTCATGAGTCTTCTCCAACACCACAGTTCAAAAGCATCAATTCTTCCGCACTCAGCTTTCTTTATAGTCCAACTCTCACATCCATACATGACTACCGGAAAAACCATAGCCTTGACTAGATGGACCTCTGTTGGCAAAGCAATGTTTCTGCTTTTTAATATGCTGTCTAGGTTGGTCACAGCTTTTCTTTCGAGGACCAAATGTCTTTTAATTTCATGGCTGCAGTCACCATCTGCAGTGATTTGGGAGCCCCCAAAAATAACGTCTATCACTGTTTCCATTGTTTCCCCAGCTATTTGCCATGAAGTGATGGGACCGCATACCATGATCTTAGTTTTTTGAATGTTGAGTTTTAAGCCAACTTGTTCACTCTCCTCTTTCACTTTCATCAAGAGGCTCTTTCGTTCTTCCTTGCTTTCCTCTTTCGTTCACCCTTGCCATAAGAGTGGTGTCATCTCCATATATGAGGTTATTAATACTTCTCCCAGCAATCTTGATTCCAGCTGTGCTTCATCCAGTCCAGCATTTCTCATGATGTACTCTGCACATAAGTTAAATAAGCAGGGTGACAATATACAGCCTCCATGTACTCCTTTCCTGATTTGGAACAGTCTGTTGTTCCATGTCCAGTTCTAACTGTTGCTTCTTGACCTGCATACAGATTTCTTAGGAGGCAGGTCAGGTGGTCTGGTATTCCTACCTCTTTTAAGAATATTCCAGTTTGTTGTGATCCACACAGTCAAAGGCTCTGGTGTAGTCAATAAAGGAGTAGATGTTTTTCTGGAACTCTCTTGCTTTTTCGATGATCCAACAGATATTGGCAATTTGATCTCTGGTTCCTCGGCCTTTTATAAATCTAGCCTGAATATCTGGAAGTTCACAGTTCACATACTGTTGAAGCACGGCTTGGAGAATTTTGAGCATTACTTCACTAGCGTGTGAGATGAGTGCAATTGTGTGGTAGTTTGAGCATTCTTTGGCATTGCCTTTCTTTGCAATTAGAATGAAAACTGACCTTTTCCAGTCCTGTGGCCACGGCTGAGTTTTTCCAAATTTGCTGGCATATTGACTGCAGCACTTTCACAGCATCATCTTTTAGGACTTGAAATAGCTCAACTGGAATTCCATCACCTCCACTAGCTCCATTCGTAGTCGTGCTTCCTAAGGCCCATTTGACTTCTCATTCTAGGATGTCTGGCTGTAGTTCAGTGATCACACCATCGTGGTTATCTATGTCATGAAGATCTTTTTTGTATAGTTCTTCTGTGTAATCTTGACACCTCTTCTTAATATCTACTGCTTCTGTTAGGTCCATACCATTTCTGTTCTTTATCGAGCTCATCTTTGCATGAAATGGTCCCTTGGTATCTCTAATTTTCTTGAAGAGATCTCTAGTCTTTCCCATTCTGTTGTTTTCCTCTATTTCTTTGCATTGATCACTGAGGAAGGCTTTCTTATCTCTCCTTGCTATTCTTTGGAACTCTGTATTCAAATGGGTGTATCTTTCCTTTTCTCCTTTGCCTTTCCCGTCTTTTCCTTTCTCAGCTACTTGTAAGGCCTCCTCGGACAACCATTTTGCCTTTTTGCATTTCTTTTTCTTGGGGATGGTCTTGATCACTGCCTCCTGTACAATGTCACGAACCTGTGTCCATAGTTCTTCACTCTGTCTATCAGATCTAATCCCTCGAATCTATTTGTCACTTCCAGTGTATAATCGTAAGGATCTGATTTAGGTCATATCTCAATGGTCTAGTGGTTTTCCTACTTTCTTCAATTAAAAATTTGGCAATAAGGAGTTCATGATCTGAGCCACAGTCAGCTCCTGGTCTTGTTTTTGCTGAGTGTATAGAGCTTCTCCACCTTTGGCTGCAAAGAATATAATCAATCTGATTTCAGTGTTGACCATCTGGTGAAGTCCATGAGTAGAGTTTTCCCTTGCATTGTTGGAAGAAAGTGTTTGCTATGACCAGTGTGCTCTCTCGGCAAAACTCTGTTACCCTTGACCTGCTTCATTTTGATGTTAATTAAATGGCTCTTAATGTTAGTGTTAAAGTAATAGCTAGCTATGGTGTAAAAAAAGTTTTTCCTAAATTTTCCGTATGCAAACATAAGTTTTACTAATTTAGATTGAAGGACAGTCCGAATTAGCAGAGTACTTCTTTGTATACACATTGTATCAAACACATCAGATTGCTTTTGATATTACTAACTTATAAATTATAGAAGATGATATGGAAGACGGATTGGCCACTAAAGCAAATTCTTAATAAGTCTGGCTTATTTTCTAGGTTGCTGTTCTCTGGTTTTAGTAAACTAATTTTTTTAAAAAGGACAGGACTTGGTTAAATAAGCAGGAGTGCTCTAAGTGTAGAAATGTTCCTAAAACTCTAAAGTGCAGTAAGACTCCTAAAACTCACTTAAGGCAGGCAACTGTAATTTTAAACGTTTTTTTTTTTTAAGTGTGTATATTTGTGCATATGTTTAAAATCTCAGAAGTATAAATGCCAAATTGACTAGAAGAGTTAACTAAGTGATATGGATGGGCAAAGGGCAGTGGGGTTCAATTAAAAGGGAGTTTTGCTCTATTTGTACAGCTTGAATTTTCCTAAAACTTCATTACTTGTGTGACTATAGTTAAATTTTTTAAGAACAATGCTTTTAAGAAAAATATACTCAAAGAAAGTCATATTAGTACAACACAATGATCACTAGTTGGAGCAGGGTTACATGCTATATTTAAATGTCTAAAAAAAAGATAAACAAGAAATAAACTCACATTTTAAAAAACTTATAGACTAGATATTTAGGTCAAATTCTTACTCCTCCATAAAATACATTTCCATTTCTAGGACTGAGTATTTTTAGCAGTGTTCACTTTATATTTCACCATCTGCGAATTTTCCAGGGAACTGAAGTGCATCACTTTAAAGCAGCAAATCCTATGTTCCTACTATGTGTCAGATATAGTGTTAGGCACTGAAGATGGTGAGTTGGTGATCATAATGAAGTTACTGCTGTTGTTGTTGGGGGGCGGGGAGAAAAATTAAGGACTAATGAATTTATTATACACTCAATGACCTTTACTCTATTTAGACAGGCAAATTTCAGGTTCTTCCAGATTTAAAAATAAGTCAGCTATGTTCTAAACATAGCTGTGCAAACTACTGTGCAATTCTGTCTACTCCATGCTGTTGCAACTTTCCCCATCATCACTATGAGCCAACCTTTTTTCATTAACAGTCTATGATGTAAAGAGGTAAAATTTACAGAAAACTTGAATGTCTTGAGGAAAATATAGGGTAGAATGATAAGGATAGTCAAGAGCAAAGAGAAAATATAAATGCTGGTGTTTTAACTGAATTATGTAGCAAACTTCTTTTCCGTCACAGATTTTAAAGTCATTTATTAGCTTGGAAAAACAAAACTATTACAGATTACTTGTAACGTACATTAAGATTACACTGTGGATATTTAATTTGTAGATTGAAAACCAAAGGAACAATTTTGGTTTTCTATTTTCTTGAGTATTTTCTCAATTCTCAAGCAAATCAAAAGGACTCTACTAGAAATTTTCCTACAAATTTTCGGTATCTACTCCTTCCCTGAACATAGTTTTGTTATAACCATTAGCATATTTTCTATTTTCTCCTTAAAGCAAAGCAGTATGTAGTTAACTGTATGCCACAATCACTTAAGACCTCATGCCTTACTCCTAATACCACACTCTTAATCTTCCTTAAAAAAAAAAAAAAATCTACCTTATACCCAGGAAAGAGCACAAAGAAAGAAATGAACACACAAGACCAAGGCCAGAGTGATTCCAACCTTGTAGAGACTGCAGTGGAGACGAAGCATGTTTATGAAGACCACAAAGACACTCCAGAGACAGACAGGTAGGAGAAAAAAAAAAGAGCACAGTGACAGCAGAGATCAACAAGAGTGAACAAGTTTAAGAAATATTTTGACAGGAAAGTAGACTAGATATTAGAGAAAGAAAGATAAAGAGGTTTCAAGAATGACTCTCAATATGACTCTCAGAGATGCCCATGAACATTCATTCATTCACCAAAATATTTATTGAGCATCTAATATGCACAATGCACTTACTTTCCTACGCACGGGGGTTGGTGTCACTTGAATAAACATACAGAGCTCAGTGATATGAAGGCTGATGAAATATAAATTTTTAACTCAGACACATATTTAATATTTATGGTTTTGATGATACTACCTGGGCTTTCTTGTTTATGTGACCCAAAATATTCTCATGTTTAAGCCAGTTTGGGTCAAGTTTTATGTCATTTGCAAGGAAAGAGTCCTCTTCACAGGGTCTTCCATCTTCAGCCTCACTTTTAACCCACTCTTCAAAAGTGGTCTCTTAAACCCTTCCATGGCTTTATTCTGTACTTGGGATAAATGTTCTTTAACATGATCTTTAAGATCATTCATGGTGTAGCCTTTAAAAGTATCTCTCACTTCCACTGCCCTCAAATTCTGGCCTTGGGAAAACAGTTTTTAAGCAGACACTTACCACATAACCTAGCAATTCCATTTCTAGAGATTTACCCAGAAAAAAATGAAAACACATGTTCACAAAAAAGCTTATCCATGAATGTTCATAAACAGCCTTATCCACAGTTAGCCAAACTGAAAACAACACAAATGTCCACCAACATACGAATGGATAAACAAACTGTGGTATATTTATTCACTGGAATACTACAACTATTCAGCAATAAAAAGGAACTGCCGATAAATATGACATGGACAATCTCAGAAGCATTACACTAAGTATAAGAAATCAGTCACAAAATTATTCCACTTATGTAAAATTCCATCAACAGCCAAAACTAAGGTCTGGTAACAGAATAAGAACAGAGATGCATTCTGGGAGACAGGTACTGAGTAGTAAGAGGCATAAGAGATTTCTGGGGTAACTGGAATGTTACAGATCTTGAAACAGGTGTAGCTACACAGGTGCATACATTTGTCAAAACTTACATATTTCACTATTCAGTTGGTGGTAAAGACTCCTACCAAAGCAAAGCACTGGGGGTGAGAAGGGGGAGTTGAGGGGAGGAAGAGAGGGAAGTCTTTTAACTCTCCTCTACAAGACTGAATCCTGAAATATTCAGAATAGACAATTTTCCTAAACTACAAGTAAATTTATTAGGACAAGGGATTCTAGTTGATAAAAAGCCATTATGCATACAAAACCACTCAGAGACCATTCAAACTACTGGAAAAACTTGATACTTGAAAGAAACTACTGTATTATAAATGACTTTATAAGATACCCATCTTATAAAACTTCAGATTCCTCAAACAACTATTAAACTATAGAATATCTTGCAATTATAAATTATTAGGAGTTGTAATACAAGCTTAGAAGCATAAGGTACTAAAATTGTAAGTAAGATAACTGCTTATGAAAAAATCATGCTGAAGACTAATTTTAAAGAGATCTAATAAAATTAGGTTTAGGATGTAAAATCATCAAGAGATAAAGTTAAATGTAGAAAACAGCCTTGAAATTAAATTACTCATTGTTCTTTTCCTTCCTTTTATTCAGCTCCTATATACACAACAACTTGTATTATTCATGTCTTACACTATATAAGCAAACCTTGTAATTCAGCTAGCCTACATGCCAACACTTTGAAGGCAGTGTCCTACACCTAGCAGAGAGCTGGAAGACACACTTACTAGCCAAATGAGATCTTGTTATACTGTATTAGGTCAGCCAAAAAGTTCGTTCAAGTTTTTCCATAACATCTTACGGAAAAACTAGAATGAACTTTTTGGCCAACCCAATATATTAAAGGTTCCTTGCTACAAGTCAGTCGTGGCAGAAAGCATCAAAACAACCCTTTTAAACTGGCTCTAAAGATAATGACTGGCTCCAAAAGAAATTAAACAGAGGAGAAAAAAAAAGAACCTTAAGTATGTGCCTCACAAATAAGAAATTCTAAGTGAGTTAAAAATAAATCTTTTAAAAGATGCAATTATAATTTCTTATCTTGCTGGTATTAAAAAAAAGAAAGATTAACCTGCCATAGAATCAGTTTTTAACAAAATTGCTGGATGGTTTGGAGGCTGAATAAGTCTTAAAAGGTCACAAATAAGAAAGTAAATAAAAATATTCACTTAAATTAGTAGTCCTTACTTTCTGACAACTGAACTAGTGATTTGCTTAATTTAAAAGATTATTTCTAGTTTCTCCTAAATTACTTACAGTTTTAAAAACTAGATTCAAAAACAATAAAAATGGGGCTACACTAAAATTTTTGTTAAATAAAAAATAAACACAAAAAACTATTAAAACATGACAAAAATAGTTTATTATTCAATTCCTTGCAAAATATATTGTGACATTACTAACTTGGCAAACAAACAAACAGTAAGTTTTTTAATTGACTGAACCAAGCAGACACACGGAGATAGACTTAAGCACAGTGACTGTCTAGCTGCAGGATAAAAGTAGCATATTATTCTATTCTCAGCCTAGGGGGACATAAGACAAAAGAACTCCTCTGTTCCAAGAATACAATAGTACTCTTCATGACTTTCGCTCCAGGGACACTCTATTTCATTATGCTAATAACCAATCTTAACTTTTGATTCAAAACAATAATGTAGTGATGGTTGCAATAACCAAATGCTCTAGTTAGAAGTTAACATTTTCCAAACCCACTTCTAATTTGTTGTTCCTACTGAATTTCTACACAAAGCAAATGAAAATGTAACTCCACAAGATCACTTTACTCCTAGTTAATATTTTCTAATAATAATAACTAATTCCAAAGAAAATCTATTGAAATTGAGGTGTTTATACACTGCTGATGGCATTATAAATTCATTCAATTCTTTTGAAAATCAGTAACCATGCAAATTATATAATGAAGTCCTCTGCTCCAGTGTTTTTATGTCTGGAAGTACAGCTAAGGCAAATAATTTAGCTAAAAGAAATGTAAGCTATTTCAACTTTGCCTAGCACCTGAGAGTCCAATTAATACCAATTTTGCGGTCAACAGGCTGAACTCTGGTTTCAGTGAGTGTGAAGATCGGTATTTCCATGAATGAGATGGTCTCCCACTACTCTGCAAGTGTCATCTATGTAGCAGAATAACTAATAGCAACCACGTAACAAAATTTTATCAAAGATATGAATAAGTCACATACAAACGGAATTCTGCATTCTAAACTCTCATCATTGGAACAGGAAGCCTCCAAAACAAAAAGGTCAAAATCATGACCAGTAACTTTTAGGGAGAACAACTGAAATACAAAAGAATGGAAAGAATTCTGAGACTCAATGAACATGACGGAGTTAGCAGTCCTACAGTACTGAATAAAAGATGCTTACAATTTTCTCACGGATTAGCTAAGAAATAAGATGTCAGTTTTTTGCCCAATTCATAAAGAATATTAATGGCAGAGTTAATTAACAAAATTAAGCAGACCATAACCAAAACTGTACATGGTAAAATATCCCAGCAAAAACGGATGAGTCAACTCTTCTTGACAAAATTCCAATGTACAGTATATAAGAAAAGTGAATTTGTATAGGCAAGTTCAAATGAAAACTAACAAACACCAGAACTATACATAGGTAAATGAAACTAATTGCTTTAAAAAGACAGTGAAAAACACCAATGTTGTGGTAAGTAAACTAACACAAAAAAGTAAAATATAAAAAAACTGAAAGGAAACACAGTAAAACAAAATTTTTAACAAACATCACCATTGGGAGACTTGTCTTCTACATGTCATTTTCACATCTTCTACAAGGAATATATGCTGCAAATATCTAATTTTACTTTTACTAGTTAGTAAAACTGATCAAGATTAACACACAATAAGGGTACCTATTAACTTTGTTTCCACCTGTTAGGATCATAGTGGCAACCACAATAAATAATTTTTAGTACTCTTCCAGATATACCCAATGTATATATAAATATATGTTCATAAGCGTCTTTTCTTTAACTGAAAATGAAAAGGACTGTGTGCACTGTTCTGAACCTTTTTTACTTTACACTACAAATTTTTCTATCTTAATACATTTACCTCTACTTTCTTTTCCATGGCTGTAACATATTCCATCATATAGATGCACACATAATCTAGTAAACTCTGCTGACAAGAATTTCAGCAGTTTCAGCCTTTTGGTATTACAATACTGCAATGCACACTCTTCCACATATGTTTTGGTATGTTAGTATTATCAGAAACAAACCAATCTCCAAAATTCAGTCTGCATAAATTCACTGAAATTACCAAATTTACATATTCATCTCAAAGATCTCAACAAATCAGACACATGACCCTGATTATATTTTATATCAATATATACCGTATTGGCTTACTGTAACATTGCTATAACACACATATTTAGAGTATAGTCTATATGTATAAATATATTTATTAATTTAAAAATATATCTATATTTATAGCTACCTATATGTATAAATGGGCTTCCCAGGTGGCACTAGTGGTAAAGAACCACCTGCCAATGCAGGAGACACAGGTTTGATCCAGGGGTTGGGATGATCCCCTGAAGGAGGTCGTGACAAACCACTCCAGTATTCCTGCCTGAAGAACCCAATGGACAGAGGACCCTGATGGGCTACAGTCCATAGGGTCGCAAAGAGTTGGACACAACTGAAGTGACTTAACACACACATGTATAAATATTTATATTTGTTAATATAGTAATAAATAGAGAAATCTCATTTATAAATAGTTCTTATTTATAAATATTTCTATAAGCATTTTATATTTATTAGTAAATACATGTTAGTTTTGTATTTCCAGTCATTAAATTTTTCGTCTTTTGTAGCAAGATTTAGGCCACTCTTTCCAGTTCTTTCACATTCTTGTTTGAATGAAATATTTCATTACTCCACTCTTTAGGTAATTTTATTATTATTCCCCAAGGCCTCAATCGAGATAATATTCTTAATTTTTATAGCAATTAAAAAAATATTAGCATGTCTCAGCAATAGCTGCTCTAGATATTTTTTAGCACATATCTATGGTAAATGCATGTAATATTTACACTGATTTATTAATATTTATGATTGTGAAATGTTTTTCTGAATATTAAATATGTTCATTAAAAAAGTCAACCAACCTATGACCCTTAGCTTCCAATATTCCTTAAAATAAAGGGGGGGGGGGCGCTGTAAACCAAATCCCATCAAAAATCTTTAAAAGTTATTAAAATAATTCCATCCAATATACATAACTGCAAATTTTTCAAAACTTATAAAAATTTTTAATTTAAAAAAATTTATTAAAAAACAAACGCTGGTAGATGCACTTTGAAACTGACAAAAGAACCCTAAAATTATTAAAATGCTAGAAGGAAACACAAAATAACCGTTAAATAACTTTTTAAAAGATTATAAAGAAATCAGAAAGTGCTGGGGGAAAAAACATAACTCTTCAAAGAACGGGAAAGAAATCAGAGTAAACTGAAAAATTTTATTATAAAATAATGCTATTTTGTCTATACTCATTAAAAAAATGTTTTCTTGGATTGACTGATACAAAAAAACATAAATGTGACAAGTCAGCCTTGTAGATCAATTGACCTAGAGCCAGTATATTTGTATAACATATTCCTAGAAGTGAAACTGCTGGATCAAGAATGTTATGTGCGATTTTTAGTTTTAACAAACACTGCCAAATCACCCTTTAAAAAGCTGCACCAATCTACATTCTCACTAAAATCTATCAGAATCAAACATTTTAATCTTTACCAATCTAAAAATGTAAATACTGGAATCACTGTTATTTTTAATTTGCATTTTTTAAAATGTGGATGAGAGTGTATGTATGTATTTTAAGTTGTAAAGAAATATAAAACATTTATATAATGAATTTTAAAGTATACAACAATATAAAAACAAGTTACATATTAATAAGAAATCAAGACAACATGCAAAAATAATGAAGATGCTATTTATTTTAGGATTTTGGAATTATATGTTTTTTCCACTCATTTTTCAAGATTTTCTCCAATGTTATCATTATGCTCATTTTCTATCAACAAAAAGTTCTCTAATAGCCTGGGAGTAAAAAATAATCACAGTTTTTTTGCCACCCAGGCTTTTTATTTCCTGTCAATGGCCCACCCAGTTTTCAGTTGCCCAGTGCCAAAACTTGAACATAATCTTCAATTTAGCAGTCTTACTATACTTAAGCATGCATACAAATTACCTATCTTATTAAAAAATGTAAGTTCTGATTCTATAGGTAAGATAGGGTATTAAAATTTGCATTTCTAACAATCTCCCAGGTTATGCCAATGCTTTATACTCCATTCTTCAAGTCACTCTTCAGAATGAGAACCTTTAAATCTGTTACTGCCTCCTGTTCAAACTGAAGCTCCTTCTTGGTATTCAGAAACTTCCCTCTAGTTGACCCTTGATCAACATGGGTTTGAACTGGGGATCCACTTATACATGGATTTTTTTTCCCCCCAATAAACACTACAGTACTATATACCACTCATTGAAATAGTTAACCCTTGAACAACATGGGTTTGAAAAGCACAGATCCACTTACACAGGAATTTTTTTCAACAGTAAATGCTACAAGTACTACATGATCTGCTGCTGGCTGAATTCACAAATGCAAAACCTCAGATACAGAGAAATCTGGGACATGGAAGAAAGAACCACATATATGGAGGGTCAACTATAACTTGGCTTCCCAGGTGGCACCAGTGGTAAAGAACCCGCCTTCCAATGCAGGAGACGTAAGAGACGTGGGTTCCATCCCTGGGTGGGGAAGATCCCGGGGAGTAGGAAATGGCAACCCACTCCAGTATCCTTGCCTGGAAAATTCCACAGACAGAGGAGGCTGGCGGTCCACAGTTCACAGGGTCGCGAAGAGTCAGACACGACTGAAGCAACTTAGCATGCAACTATAACTTAAACACAGATTTTCTCTTTTTAAATTTTCTTTATACTTGGATTTTTGACTGCATGGAGGGTCAGTGTCCCTAATCTCCACACTGTTCACTGTATTATTTTTTTCACAAGGCTACACAAATTAATCCTGCCTCCATTCTTTAATTACGCCTTTTCTGAATTTCTATAGTACCTCTCCATTAAGCATCTGTCTTATACTATTAGAAACACTGCAGAAGTGTTCATCTTGTGTCCAATGAAGTACCTTGAAAACACAGATTTTCCTCCTATTTAATGCACAGCAATATGCCTGGCATACAATTCCTATTCAGTCTAAATTTATCCCGAGAATCATACTTTATGAGTGACTTTTTAAAGAATTATAAAAACACACCACCATACTTCACCTTGGAGTAGTAATAATTCAAGGTCAATCTGCCATTAGTGTAAGCACAAACTACAGTGCCAACATTAAAGACTAGTGACAATATTAAATTTTGTTTAGAACTATAGAAAATGTCAAATGAGACATAAAAATTAAGAATTTATGGGAAATAAAAAATTATAAGGAGAGGAATAAAGAATAAATGTCAATGATGCTCTACAAACCAATAATAAGGAACATGAACCAAACAGAATGGGTGGGCCAGGCAGCAAGGAGAGAGTTCCACAGGGAGAGTTAGGTGGTATTCCAATAGAGTCAAAAAGTAAGTAGAACATATATTCTTTTCAAGCATCCATAGAACATTCTTCCAGATAAACAATATCCGGGGCCATAAAACCTCAACAAATTTCAAAGAACTGATATCATAAACAGCATGATCACTGACCAAAATGGACTCCAACTTACAATGTATCAAACGCGAAATTCAGCAGAAGCAGTGCCCAGAGGAAAATCAGTTCAGTTCAATTCAGTCGCTCAGTCCTGTCTGACTCTTTGCGACCCCATGAATAGCAGCACACCAGGCCTCCCTGTCCATCACCAATTCCCAGAGTTCACTCAGACTCACGTCCATCGAGTCAGTGATGCCATCCAGCCGTCTCATCCTCTGTCGTCCCCTTTTCCTCCTGCCCCCAATCCCTCCCAGCATCAGAGTCTTTTCCAATGAGTCAACTCTTCACATGAGGTGGCCAAAGTACTGGAGTTTCAGCTTTAGCATCATTCCTTCCAAAGAAATCCCAGGGCTGATCTTCAGAATGGACTGGTTGGATCTCCTTGCAGTCCAAGGGACTCTCAAGAGTCTTCTCCAACACCACAGTTCAAAAGCATGAATGACCCTAAATGTTTATTTAGGAGAAAAAAAAGGCCTTAAACTTCCTAGCTCCTATTGCAAGAAACTACAAAGAAGAGGAAAATTAACTCAAAGCAAGCATAAAAGAGAAAATAATAAAGACAGAGATCAATAAAATTGAAAACAGAAATAAGACAGAGAAAATAATGAAACAAAGAGCTGGTTCTCTGTTTCAAATAAATTTATAAACCTCAAGCAAGACTAACAAAAAGAAGAAAGACTTGAATCTTAACTATCAGAAGGAAATAGGGGATTATCACTACAGATTTCTCAGTCATTAAAATAACAATAAGGAAATATTGAGAACAACTTCATACTAATAAATTCAACTTAGAAACAATTATTTAAAAACCACACATGATGTTGAGGAATATAATAAATATATATCAACTAGACATCAGGTGATCATTCTGAAATGTATAGGAATACAAAAGCACTATGTTGTATATAACAGGAACTAACATAGTGTTGGAGGTCAGTAACACTTCAAAAACAAACAAACTCATTTAAAAAAAGAGATCTATGGTTACCAGAGTCAGGGAACAGGGGATGTGGGGGGTGAATTGAATGAATGTGATCAAAAGGTACAAATTTTCTGTTTTAAGATAAATAAATACTAAGGATGTAACATACAACACGATGAATACAGTTAACATTGCTGTATGTTATATATGAAAGCTGTTAAGAAAGTAAATCCTAAGAGTTCTAATCACAAGGAAAAAATTTTTTCTATTTCTTTAATTTTGTATCTGCATAAGATGATGGATGTTCACCAAATTTATTCTGATAATCATGTAAGTGAAATTATTATGCTGTACATCTTAACCTTACACAGTGCTCTATGTCAATTATATCTCAATAAAACTGATAGAAAAAAACAATTTTTTAAAAAAACTACATTATCACCAAAACTCAATAAAAGATGAAAGAGATTATTTGAATAGTCCTGCTAGTAAAGTAATGCTCAAAATTCTCCAAGCCAGCCTTCAGCAATATGTGAACTGTGAACTTCCTGATGTTCAAGCTGGTTTTAGAAAAGGCAGAGGAACCAGAGATCAAATTGCCAACATCCACTGGATCATCGAAAAAGCAAGAGAGTTTCAGAAAAACATCTATTTCTTCTTTATTGACTATGCCAAAGCCTTTGACTGTGTGGATCACAATAAGCTGTGGAAAATTCTGAAAGAGATGGGAATACCAGACCACCTGACCTGCCTCTTGAGAAATCTGTATGCAGGTCAGGAAGCAACAATTAGAAGTGGACATGGAACAACAGACTGGTTCCAAACAGGAAAAGGAGTATGTCAAGGCTGTATATCGTCACCCTGCTTATTTAACTTCTATGCAGAGTACATCATGAGAAACTCTGGACTGGAAGAAACACAAGCTGGCATCAAGATTGCTGGGAGAAGTATCAATAACCTCAGATATGCAGATGACACCACCCTTATGGCAGAAAGTGAAGAGGAACTAAAAAGCCTCTTGGTGAAAGTGAAAGTGGAGAGTGAAAAAGTTGGCTTAAAGCTCAACATTGAGAAAACAAAGATCATGGCATCTGGTCCCATCACTTCATGGGAAATAGGTGGGGGAACAGTGGAAACAGTGTCAGACTTTATTTTTGGGGCTCCAAAATCACTGCAGATGGTGACTGCAGCCGTGAAATTAAAAGACGCTTACTCCTTGGAAGGAATGTTAGGTCCAACCTAGATAGCATATTCAAAAGCAGAGACATCACTTTGCCAACAAAGGTCTGTGTAGTCAAGGCTATGGTTTTTCCTGTGGTCATGTATGGATGTGAGAGTTGGACTGTGAAGAAGGCTGAGCGCCGAAGAATTCATGCTTTTGAACTGTGGTGTTGGAGAAGACTCTTGAGAGTCCCTTGGACTGCAAGGAGATCCAACCAGTTCATTCTGAAGGAGATCAGCCCTGGGATTTCTTTGGAAGGAATGATGCTAAAGCTGAAACTCCAGTACTTTGGCCACCTCATGCGAAGAGTTGACTCATGGGAAAAGACTCTGATGCTGGGAGGGAGTGGGGGCAGGAGGAGAAGGGGACGACAGAGGATGAGATGGCTGGATGGCATCACTGACTCGATGGATGTGAGTCTGGGTGAACTCCAGGAGTTGGTGATGGACAGGGAGGCCTGGCGTGCTGCAATTCATGGGGTCACAAAGAGTCGGACACGACTGAGCGACTGAACTGAACTGAACTGATAAGCATTATCAGGCCTCCCTGGTGGCTCAGATGGTTGAGCGTCTGCCTGCGATGCAGGAGACCCAGGTTCGATTCCTGGGTCAGGAAGATCCCCTGGAGAAGGAAATGGCAATCCACTCCAGCACTCTTGCCTGGAAAATCCCATGGACAGAAGAGCCTGATAGGCCACAGTCCATGGGGTCCCAAAGAGTCGGATACGACTGAGCGACTTCACTATAAACATTAAAAAAAAAAAAAATTTGACTCCATAGTTCAGAACTCAGGAAAAAGAAATTCCCAGGCCCAGATGGCTTCACTGGAGAATTTTACCAAAAATTTAAAGAATTAGTTTTATTTTTATACTACCTTCCAGAAAAGAGGAGGAACTCTTCCTAACTCATTTTATGAGGTGAGTATCACTGTGGCATCAAAACCAGACAGACACAGTACCAAAAAACATAAACAAAAACTTCAGACCACTATTTCTCATGAACTTAAGATGCAAAATTCCTAAACAAAATATAAGCAAATAAAATCCAGAAACATCTAAAAAGATTATTGGACTTATTCTAGGAAAGCAAGGCTGGTTCAACACTGGAAAATCAATCACTGTAATCCACCAAATAAAAGGGCTAAAGAAGAAAAATTACATGATCATATCAATGGAAAGAAAAGCATTTATCAAAATTCAAAATAAAAATTCTCAGTAAACTAGGAATAGAGGAGAACTTCCTAAATTTGGTTAAAAATAAATAAAGTCGATTAAAAAAAAACCCATGGATACCATCACAACTTAATGGCAAAAACTATGTTTCCCACATAAGCTCAAGTACAAGGCAAAGATGGCCAATCTCACCAATCTTTTTCAAGATTGGAAGTTCAGCAAACAAGGTTAAGAAAAGGAAATAAAGGCAAACAGATTGGAACAGAAGGAAAAAATCTGTCCTTGTTTGCAGATAACGTGACTTTTCATTTTGAAAATACTGGGTAATCTATAAAAAAAATGAACTAATAGAACTAATAAATTAGTTCTGCAAGGTCAAATGATAAAAGATTAACACATAAAAAGCAACCATAGTTCTATATACTGATAAACATATGAAAACCTAAGTTACAAACACAATGTCATTTAAAAATCACTCCAAACAAAATTAAATACTTTGGTATAAATCTAACAAAATGGGCAAGGTCTATATATTGAAAATTACAAAATGCTGATGAAAAAAATTTTAAAAAGACCTAAAGAACTAGACACTCAGCATGTTCAGTGACTGGAAGACACAACACAGTAAAGAACAATACTCCATAAATAATATATGTAATTGATATAGATGTAATTCTTAGCAAGTCACAGAAAGATTTTTTTTACAGGTATAAATAAGCTTATTCTAAAATCTGTATGGAAAGAAGATCCTACAAGACCTAAAACTTTAAGACCTAAAGAATCAAATTATATAGTAAGCCTGATATTGAGGCTTACTACATAGCTACATTACTCAAAACAGTGTAGTACTGATGGAGATAGACACATGGATGGATGGAATGGAACAGAAAACCCAGAAATAGGTCCACACAAATATGTCCAAGTAATTGTTGACAACAATATGCAAAGCAATTCAATAGGGGAAAAAGACTTTTCAACAGAAGGTGCTGAAACAAATGGACTAAAAAGGAAAAAAAAAATCAACTGAAACCTCCTATCTTATACAAAAAGTAGCTCAAAGTGGATCATACACTAAATGTAAAATGAAAGACAATAAAATTTCTAGGAAAAAATTTAGAAAGAAATCTTCAAGACTCAGGACTAGGACTAGGACTAAGAGTTCTTAGACTTGTAGCAAAAAGCACAATACATAAAACAGATTTAACATATTGGCCCTCATCAAATTAGAAGTTTTTTCTATGAATGACCCTATGAAGATGAAAAGACAAGCTACATACTGGGAAAAAAAAATCTGCAAACCACGTACTTGACAAAGTACTCATATCTAGAATATATAAAGAACCCTCACAACTCAAGAGCAAAAATATCAAGTTGGAAAATGGGCAAAAGACATCAGACATTTCACCAAAGAGGATATACAAATGACCAATAAGGACATGACAAGGGGTTCTACAACTTTAACCATAAGGAAGTGCAAATTAAAACTACAATGAAATATTACACATCTATTTGAATGACTATAATAAAAAATAGGGATAATACACACCCATTCTGATTAAAATGCAGAGAAACTGAATCACTCATACAACGCTTGCAGAAATGCAACATCATAGAGTAACTCTAGAAAATAGTCTTACAGCTTCTTCTAAAACTAAATATGCACTTATCTGATGATCAAGTAAGCATGCTCTTGGGAATTTATCCCCCAAAAATGAAAACTGTGTTTTCACAAGCAAAAATGTGTACACAAATGCTCAAAACAACTCAACTAGGAAAAGCAAAAAAACTACAAATAAGCCAAATAAGCAAACTGTGATATATCCACACCATTAAATATTACTCAGCAAATTAAAAAAGAACATATGATATACACAACATATATGGATTCAGAAATTATTCTTACAGATCAACCCAAATCTAAGTCTGCACAGCCAACAGACATCAGGCCTATCTTCAAAACTTAGGAAGAACCAAAAAGTTAAAGAGGGTATTCTAAGATCCAGAAAACTGACAAGTAGCGAAGTCTTTGTTTCAGTCTATCAAAGAGTATCAAAATTATCCATCCATTGAGCATCTAAGAATGTGCACTTTTATGAGCTCACTTTTCTACTTCCTTCCCACAATTCCTATTATCTCTATTTCTCTACTATTTTCTCCCAAGATACCCTTTCTCCCAATTTTCATTTTTAAACCTGTATTTTATCAATTCCAATCATTAAAAAAAAAAAAAATTCAAACTTGTTGGCCAAATTTTTTTCTTATATACTTTCTTGCGAATATGCTTTTACATAAATTTTCAATATGTAGGTACCTACTATTCTCTAAGTAGGTAAGGATAATAAAATAGTTCTCCAGTAAATAATTTTCAAATGCCTAATAAAGCCATTTTTGTTAATACCTTGATGGTAACAACATATGATAGATTAATTTGAAATATATTTTGGAGCTCAGAAGTCAACATCTCACTTTAAAATATAAGCCACAGTTACCCAAATCATTTATTCACTTAAAAATTACCCAGATCTGAACTACACCACTTTTTAAAACACCACTGTTTAAAACAGCTACAAACTGTTTTAAACAGTTTAAGGCTTAACCATATAAAGGTATTCCCTGAACTCAATATGAATCTTTTTTTTCCCAAAGATCAGAAAAGGTAAGAGAAATAAAATAAAAAACTTAAACCCTCAAAGGACTGCAACATGGAGGGAGAAACAGTAGCAATGGTGCTAAGGTCCAAGTTTATGAAAGTTTATAAAACCTGTAACAGCAAACGAAGTCAGTGCATTTTTGCTTGTGTATTTATTTGTTTGCTGGGTTTTATGGTCAAGCAGACTTTCAATGTGAAATTTTCAATCCCTTTTCTTTTCTACCAGATACAAATTGCCTTTACTTTAAATTTTAAAATTTTACATTAGTAACATAATGATTTATAAAATATACTATTAGTAGTCCTAAATATTAAGTAGTAAATAAAAGATAAACTCTTATACTTTTTAAACTCCTCCAAAATTCTCCCAGGCAATATACAGAACGCATAAGATGCCTATATAGTACCATGAGAAGAAAAGACGGAAGTCAAAAGGTTAAAAAAAAGGAAAAGAAAAAGACAACTCAGGGTTTCAGAAAGTGAATACTAATAAGCGTAACAACATAAAAATATTAAATTTGGGGGAAAAATCCTTTCATATTACATAACACCAAAATTATTTTTAGAGACTATATAATGGATTAAAATAATTGAAACTGTTAGAACAAACGAAAAAGTAAGATAAGACAACAATGTCAAAGAGAAATAAAATGCAAACCACATACGTAATTGTAAATTTTCTACTAGGCACACTGAGAAAAAGAATAGGTAATTTATCTAATCCAATATATCCAAAATATTATCAACTCAACATGTAATTATTAATTTACACTTAGCGCACAACTTAATTCAGACTAGCCACATTTCAAATGCTCAAAAGCCAACACATAGCTCATGGGTAACACAGTAAACAACACAACTCTGAAACAGCTTGAGAAAACAGGCGCATATATATATATCTTCAGACCAATCTCTTGGTACAAATCTATGGTCCTAAGTACTAAAATATGGAAAGATCTGATATCAGTAGTAACATACACACAATATCCCAACTTGTAATATGACTGCTGATCCCAGTATAAGAGAACATTCTGCAAGGGAATCAAAAGAAAACTGATTCAAGAACATCTGCTTCAGAGAACAGAAGTGAAAAGATAAAAGGAATGAACTATGAAGTTCTTTTTTCAACCAATCTCCAAGCGTCTCTACATGTTGCAATACAGTGTAACTCTTCTAGAAATCATGAGCATTATGACAAGTACATTCAGAATACCCAAAAAACATATCTTTCATTTTCCCCACCATTTTACACATGATTTCCCTATTTCTATCAATTACCCTTTTGCTGTCATGTTCAGTATCATTCTGTTGGAAACTTTATCAACAAAAGTAAAACCAACTCACATCACAGATGGCAGAATGGACTATCAAGATATCTGAAAGAAGAGTTTAGAGTATAAAATACTAATTCAAACAGAGCCAAATTTCTTAAGAAATACAATACATCCACGTGGAAGTAGGGAAAAACAGAGAAAGGGCAGGCGTAGAGGGAGGACACTGAGCCTGGCATGAGCTGGGGAGGAAGCAAGTGTTGCTAAAGGAGGTAGAGGCAGTAGTGAAATAACAACAGATTGCTGTTTTATTTGCCACACTGTGCGGCACGTGGGATTTAGTTCCCTGACAAGGGATCAAACCTGTGTCCTCCACATTGGGAGCATGGAATTATAACCACAGGGCCACCAGGGAAGTCCCAATGGATCTCTAATTTAAAAGGGTGGTCCAGTCTTCCATTCAAAGTAACTTTCTGTAATAGTAACCAACCCATAACCTCTCTTCCCAATTTCCTCTGGTATATAGGTTGTCAGGTCTTTTGTGTGTAGGATGGAGGAGAGGAGGGTGAGTGAGGTGAAAAGCAGGCCATGAGCCATCCGTGACAACTTCCCCACCCACAAACATCGGTATAATCAAAGTCTACATTAAATATGCCTTCAAGGTTTAGTTAAGATAAGATAGACTAGAATAATCTCTCACTAACTCATGAATATAATGATTGACACCTAGGTAATGAATGTACACTAGGTAAGAAGGGAAGAAACAAAATCAAGGTGGGGGATGGGGAGGTGGTGGAACAGTGCAAAAGAAAATAGAAATCTGTGGACTGGAGGTCCTAATGACAATAAGATTGATGAGTTGGGGAGTGCCTGGAAGGAGTGAAAAGACATGGTGGTCAGAGAGGGGTTGCATGACTTGAAAATCATGGGAGGTAGGGCTCACATTATTGGTAATAACAAGGTATAAGATATGACCATGTGAAAGCCTTTGACTGTGTGGATCACAATAAACTGTGGAAAATTCTGAAAGAAATGGGAATACCAGACCACCTGACCTGCCTCTTGAGAAACCTATATGCAGGTCAGGAAGCAACAGTTAGAAGTGGACATGGAACAACAGACTGGTTCCAAATAGGAAAAGGAGTACGTCAAGGCCGTATATTGTCACCCTGCTTATTTAACTTATATGCAGAGTACATCATGAGAAACACTGCGCTGGAAGAAGCACAAGCTGGAATCAAGATTGCCGGGAGAAGTATCAGTAACCTCAGATATGCAGATGACACCACCCTTAAGGCAGAAAGTGAAGAGGAACTCAAAAGCCTCTTGATGAAAGTGAAAGATGAGAGTGAAAAAGTTGGCTTAAAGCTCAACATTCAGAAAACTAAGATCATGGCATCTGGTCCCATCACTTCATGGAAAATAGATGGGGAAACAGTGGAAACAGTGGCTGACTTTATTTTTTTGAGCTCCAAAATCACTGTAGATGGTGACTGCAGCCATGAAACTAAAAGACGCTTACTCCTTGGAAGGAAAGTTATGACCAACCTAGATAGCATATTCAAAAGCAGAGACATTACTTTGCCAACAAAGGTCCATCTAGTCAAGGCTATGGTTTTTCCAGTGGTCATGTATGGATGTGAGAGTTGGACTGTGAAGAAGGCTGAGCGCCGAAGAATTGATGCTTTTGAACTGTGGTGTTGGAGAAGACTCTTGAGAGTCCCTTGGACTGCAAGGAGATCCAACCAGTCCATTCTAAAGGAGATCAGCCCTGGGTGTTCTTTGGAAGGACTGATGCTAAAGCTGAAACTCCAGTACTTTGGCCACCTCATGCGAAGAGTTGACTCATTGGAAAAGACTCTGATTCTGGGAGGGATTGGGGGCAGGAGGAAAAGCGGACAGCAGAGGATAAGATAGATGGCTGGATGGCATCACCAACTCAATGGACATGAGTTTGAGTGAACTCCAGGAGTTGGTGATGGACAGGGAGGCCTGGCGTGCTGTGATTCATGGGGTTGCAGAGTTGGACATGACTGAGCGACTGAACTGAACTGAACTGATGGGGACTTCCCTAGCTGTCCAGTGGTTAGGATTCCTCACTACCATTAAAGGGGGCAGAGGTTCAATCCTGAGCTAGGGAACTGGGATCCCACATGCCATGCAGCACAGCTAGAAAAAGAAAAAAAAGACACGACCATGAAGTAGTGGCTGAGATAGGGTGGAGAGCAAAATCATTCAAGAAGAATTTTAGAACTTAAGAGGTCAAAGTAATAGAAACAACACAAATAGTGTATACTGCAACTATCAAGAATTTTTAAACGGATAGTGTTATTATCAAGGATGACAGTATACTATGAGCTAAAAGTCAAGAAAAGATGAGTAGCTCAGAATGCAAGAAATGCCAGCAAATCTAAGGGTTTTTGGACAATATAAACCAGGTTCCCTTTTTAACTCCTAGTCAATGGAAGAAGTCATCATGGGAAATGTAATCTTAAATCTCAGTACATGAAACTCACCACTGACCCTTGATGATAGCATATAAAAATGAAATGAAAAATATTATAGCCAACACATACAAGGATGACAGTGTCTTCACAACAGTAGGAAGTGGAGAAGTGTTTAGGGGGGAAAAAAAAAACAAACAAGGATACAAGAAATTTTGCTGATGATGGAAAGGACTGAAAAGGTAAGAAACAGAACTTTGTCAGGATTCAAGTGTGAGACATGAACTGTCACTTGGGAGAATGGCAGTAACTGACATAAAAAGGGATAAAAGATATAATGAGATTTGGACTTCGGGCGAGCAGTGGTGTCAAGCCTGTGACTGCCAGAAGGGGAAATGAGGTGTCAGAAGCTCCCTGTCAATAGAACGTGAGAGTCTGAGGAAGCACTGCCCTTTGTCTCCGTGCAAAGGGCTTTTCCTTCCCCTAATGATGGCATAGGAGGAAACTGCAATGTATCCGGGAGGCTGTAGAGTTTTTAAAAATTAATAATATAAAGAGTCTAGAGAACAGTTCCTAAATTCTAATAAACACAAAAATTTAAGCTTTTATCAGCTAATCAAAAGTAAAATATAATTATTATAGGAAAAGAGAGGTGTCTTAACATTTTTCTTTCCTCAGCTTGATGGGTTTTCCAAGTGATTTCCAGGTAAACCAGTACCAAAATGGACTCAGAAAACCCACTTGAGAAGAGGAAGTGGATCTGAGAAGATCAACTTCTATATAGTATGCATCAATCTCAGAAAATTGGCTTTTCCTCCAAAATTGTATCCCCAGCACCACTTAAATTGCTTTCCCCACCCACCTCGCTTCAATGGTGAAATACTGTACTCATTCAACGAGCATATACTGAGCACCTGCTATGTACCAAATATTATTCCCAGAACCTGGGTCTATCAAGGAACAAACATCCCCATCCTAGTAGATGGAGATTGACAACAACCCGTATATACAATAAGTAAGTGGATTATACAATATGTTTGATGGTGCTAGTGGTAAGAACCTGCCTACCAATACAGGAGATATCAAGAGCAACACGTTCAATCCCTGGGTTGGGACAATCCCCTGGAGGAGGGCATGGCAGCCCACTCCAGTGTCCTTGCTTAAGAGAATCCCATGGACAGAGGAGCCTGGCGGGCTACAATTCACAGGTTCACAAAGAGTCGGACACAACTGAAGTGACAACTTATTTTTTTTAAGTAAAACAATGCAAATACTAGGGGAGAGAGGCTTGAATGCTAACTGTAAATAAACAGGGCAGGCCTAATGAAAAGTACACTACGTGAACAAAGGTCTGAGGGAGTGGAGACAGCTATACAGTAACTGCAAAACTGCTCTCCAGGCAGAGGGACAGTCAGAGCAAAGGTTCTAACTAAGGCTTTTCTATTCAGTTCTTACCACTACTTGGTAACGATTTTATTAATCTTTTTTTCTATTTCTTCTCTTCTGTTGTCCAATCCTACTCTTTACCCTCATTTCAGCAGTGGATGGTAATAACAGGTAATATTTATCAAATATTTACTACATACCAAGCATTTTTTAAGCATTTTAAAAAGATTAACAGATCTAAGATATAATATAGATCTATAAACATACCAGATCTATGACCTAGATCTCCATCATTTACAAGGAAGAAAACAGATGCACAAGAAGATTAAACAACTTTCCTCAAGACTACAGAGTTATTTACCAAGTGGCAGAGCCCTGAAGCAGCATGTATAATAAGTCTTCTATACTGTGAAATTTAAGAACATTCAGCATAAAGACTGCCTCGTTTTCTCATTTCTAATAAACAGAATCTCTCATATTACATACTCAATAATTATGAAAGCTATTATAATGTTTTACTGACATTTTTTACAGTCATTCCTTACTACTGAACAGTCTTTACCTACAGTCTCTACTTACCATTTCCCTTAGCTCCCCTCAATCTGATTCACATTCCCAGACTAATGAAACTGCTCTAATGTGATTAGTGACCATCCCACCACAAGCCAAAGAGCTTTCTCTGGTCTCATTCTCCTGGAATGTTGCACTGAATTGTGTCAATTCCTTCTTTCCTCCTGAAGTCAAAGTGATATCATACTGGATCTTCCTATCCCTGTGACTTGTGCCCTAGGAAATTCTTCGTTTGTTTTCTGAGACATACTTTTCCACCTTCTTTTTACTTCTCCAGTTGTTCGGTTAATAATACCTTTTTTTTTTTACGTCTACCCCTTTAAAGGTAGGGATCCCAAAAGCTTACTTTCCTTTATACTTGTCTGTTATCTCAGTCCCCCTCAAGGTTCATTCATCCAATAAATATTTATTAAGCATCTTATTATCTACCAGGCACTGTTTGAGTCACTCTGGATACATCAATGAACAGAATAAACAAATAATATCTTATCCACATAAAATCAAGTATCTATGCTACCACAGATACTCAAAACCATCTTCCCCTAAATACTATGGTTTTTCTAGTAGTAATGTATGGATGTGAGAGTTGGACCATAAAGAAAGCTGAACGCCAAAGAATTGATGCTTCTGAACTATGGTGTTGGAGAAGACTCTTGAGAGTCCCTTGGAAACCAAGAAGATCAAACCAGTCAATCCTAAACAAAATCAATCTTGAATATTCACTGGAAGGGCTGAATATTCACTGAAGGGGAAGCTCCAATACTCTGGTCACCTGATGTGAAGACCCGACTCATTGGAAAAGACCCTGACGCTGGGAAAGATTGAAGCAGGAGGAGAAGGGGAAGACATAGGATGAGATGGTAGGATGGCATCACCGACTCAAGTTTGAGCAAGCTCCAGGAGTTGGTGATGGACAGGGAGGCCTGGCATGCTGCAGTCCATGGGGTCGCAAAGAGTTGGACACGAATGAGCGACTGAACTGAACTGAAACACTATTTTAAACACATCTCTCCCCAACTTAAAAAAACGAATTTGAAGTGACTGCAATGATTCCCCTCTTACCAATCACATCTAAATTTCTCTGTCTTTATTTAAAACACTCATAATTATTTTCTATTACACCTATCCAAATTCACTTTCTATTATTCCTTGATTCAAAAGAATCCTAGGTAGGTCAGTACTTGGATTACCCGCTAAAACACTTTACTTGTATTTCTAGTTGGTCAAATAACTACTGAAAACGTATGTCCACTACCTAGACACAAAAAAGTATACTGAATAAAAAGTCTACAGAAACAGATTTTTTTTTAAATCCTTTCAAATGTGTAAAAACAGCAAACACTTCTACAGGGCTAACTACATGTCAAGGGTTTCCCAGGTGGCGCTAGTGGTAAAGAATCCTGCTGCCAATGCAGGAGACACAAGAGACACAGGTTTAATCCCTGGGTTGGGAAATGGCAACCCACTCCAGTATTCTTGCCTGGGAAATCTCACGGACAGAGGAGCCCAGCGGGCTACAGTCCATGGGGCTGCAAAAAGTCAGACACAACTCAGCACACATACAAGACAAGACTATATGCCAAACACTATTCCACACATTTTATAGACATTAAATCATTTATTCCACACAACAATCTTAATGGCAGCATCCTACAAATGAGCAAACTAAGGCCCTGATAGGATAAAGTCACTTGCCCTGGGTCTGACAAGAAGAATGTGGTAAAGTCAAGATTCACGTTCAGGCAACCTGGTTCCATACTAAACTGCATAATACTCGCAGCAGAAGCAATAAATAAAAATAGGAATTCAAAGGGCTGGCAATGAAATCTAGAGGCCAATGAAAACTATGTTCAACTGTATTAAAAAAAAATCATTTAACTCCTTTACTCTAAGAGCAATATTGCTTTTAATATAATGCCAAGTTTTAAAGATTGTAGAATTTAGTAGTACATTATAAAAAGCACAATCTGTAAACACAAACACATCATATGTTATTCAAAGTTCTCCAAAGCTGCTGAAAATATTTGCTAGGCATGACAAAATAATTTTTATATATTTATATATACATATAGGGTACCATTCAGGTATGACCTAAATCAAATCCCTTATGATTATACAGTAGAAGGGAGAAATAGATTTAAGGGACTAGATCTGATAGAGTACCTGATGAACTATGGACAGAGGTTCGTGACATTGTACAGGAGACAGGGATCAAGACCATCCCCTTGAAAAAGAAATGCAAAAAAGCAAAATGGCTGTCTGAGGAGGCCTTAAAAATAGCTGTGAAAAGAAGAGAAAAGCAGAGGAGAAAAGGAAAGATATAAGCAACTGAATGCAGAGTTCCAAAGAACAGCAAAGAGAGATAAGAAAGCCTTCCTCAGCAATCAATGCAAAGAAACAGAGGAAAACAACAGAATAGGAAAGACTAGAGATCTCTTCAAGAAAATTAGAGATACCAAGGGAACATTTCATGCAAAGATGGGCTTGATAAAGGACAGAAATGGTATGGACCTAACAGAAGCAGAAGATATCAAGAAGTGGCAAGAATACACAGAACTGTACAAAAAAGAGCTTCACAACCTAGATAATCATGATGGTGTAATCACTCACCTAGAGCCAGACATCCTGGAATGTGAAGTGGGCCTTAGAAAGCATCACTACGAACAAAGCTGGTGGAAGTGATGGAATTCCAGTTGAGCTGGAAGTGATGGAATTCCAGTTGAGCTATTCCAAATCCTGAAAGATGATGCTGTGAAAGTGCTGCACTCAATATGCCAGCAAATTTGGAAAACTCGGCAGTGGCCACAGGACTGGAAAAGGTCAGTTTTCATTCCAATCCCAAAGAAAGGCAATGCCAAAGAATGCTCAAACTACCGCACAATTGCACTCATCTCACACGCTAGTAAAGTAATGCTCAAAATTCTCCAAGCCAGGCTTCAGCAATACATGAACCATGAACTTCCAGATGTTCAAGCTGGATTTAGAAAAGGCAGAGGAACCAGAGATCAAATTGCCAACATCAACTGGATCATCAAAAAAGCAAGAGAGTTCCAGAGAAAAAAAATCTGTTTCTGCTTTATTGACTATGCCAAAGCCTGTGACTGTGTAGATCACAATAAACTGTGGAAAATTCTGAAAGAGATGGGAATACCAGTGACCACCTGACCTGCCTCTTGAGAAACCTATATGCAGGTCAGGAAGCAATAGTTAGAAGTAGACATGGAACAACAGACTGGTTCCAAATAGAAAAAGGAATACGTCAAGGCTGTATACTGTCACCCTGCTTATTTAACTTATATGCAGAATACATCATGAGAAACACTGGGCTGGAAGAAGCACAAGCTGGAATCAAGATTGACAGGAGAAATATCAATAACCTCAGATATGCAGATGACACCACCCTTAAGGCAGAAAGTGAAGAGGAAGCAAAAGCCTCTTGAAGAAAGTGAAAGAGGAGAGTGAAAAAGTTGGCTTAAAGCTCAACATTCAGAAAACGAAGATCATAGCATCTGCTTCCATCACTTCATGGGAAATAGATGGGGAAATAGTGGAAACAGTGGCTGACTTTATTTTTTTGAGCTCCAAAATCACTGTAGATGGTGACTGCAGCCATGAAACTAAAAGACGCTTACTCCTTGGAAGGCAAGTTATGACCAACCTAGACAGCATATTCAAAAGCAGAGACATTACTTTGCCAGCAAATGTCCGTCTAGTCAAGGCTATGGTTTTTCCAGTGGTCATGTATGGATGTGAGAGTTGGGCTGTGAAGATAGCTGAGTGCCTAAGAATTGATGCTTTTGAACTGTGGTGTTGGAGAAGACTCTTGAGAGTCCCTTGGACTGCAAGGAGGTCCAACCAGTTCATCCTAAAGGAGATCAGTCCTGTGTGTTCAATGGAAGGACTGATGCTAAAGCTGAAACTCCAGTACTTTGGCCACCTCATGGAAAGAGCTGACTCATTGGAAAAGACTCTGATATTGGGAGGGATTGGGGCAGGAGGAGAAGGGGATGACAGAGAATGAGATGGCTGGATGGCATCACCAACTCGATGGACATGAGTTTGAGTAAACTCCGGGAGTTGATGATGGACAGGGAGGCCTGGTATGCTGCGATTCATGGGGTCGTGAAGAGTTGGACAGGACTGAGCAACTGAACTGAACTGATAGGGACATATGACTAACAAATGGTATTTTATTAGCATGGCTATTAAAGTATTTTATTGTCATACTTGTTTTCATTCGGATCAAACAGATTAGAATACAGTGCAGGGAAGGTAACTACCTTAAACAAACAAAGACCACTAGCTTTACTTTCTAGAAGCAAAACTCACATTTATACTAGGTCTAGTATAACAAAAAAGATTTTAATAGAAGCAAGACATTCCTAAAGAAGTACCACTAAGCACCTAACTTATATCCATACCCTGCAACATATCACCAACTCTATGGACAAAGCACATTTTACAATATTTCTAAGGATTCATTTAGGAAATTTATGAAGCTATTTTATAACTAATTACATACAATTAAAAATGAAAGGAAGAGGTTCTTGTATAAAATAATCTTAGAATAATCTTATGCCAACTTAGGAACAGATGAGGAGTATCATACATATCACTTTCTCCTCTTTCCCATTTCCCCCTTCTTCCTGGCAGATTAAAGACACAATTGTCAGGTTCTGAGCTAGAGAGATTAAAATGCCGAAGCCTGGAGAAGGAAGCTAATCTGATTTAGAAAATGCTAAAGTTTGTAGCCTTCCCAACTAGTAGCCTAACTTAGAAAACCTAAAGTACGTAGCCAAAGGCAGCAAAGGAGCCAGTACCATCAATGCCTGAGGCAAAAATGCACTGTGGCCGTTATTAGAATTTGAAGACTTTCGTTGTATTTTCTGCCTATCTTCCCTTTTCCTAGGTTTGCAATGCACCTGCCCTCGTAGCAACTCAAGACACTCCCAAAGCCACTCACACAAAAAGGGCCCTTTTCCAAGATTTATATGAATAAAGCTATGCAAAATACTAATAATTTGACATTAATTCAAGTTGTTAAAATCTGGGAGAGCCTTTTGGAGAATGGAACCATTTGCTCCCCTCCCTATCAACCCCTCGGGGCTTCCCTGGTAACTCAGCTGGTAAAGAATCCGCCTGCAAGGCAGGAGACCCCCATTGGATTTCTGGGTCGGGAAGATCACCTGGAGAAGGGACAGACCACCAACTCGAGTATTCCTTTCCCTGGTGGCTCAGCTGGTAAAGAATCTACCTGCAGCACGAGAGACCTGGGTTTGAAAGATCCCCTGGAGAAGGGAACAACTACCCACTCCAGTATTCTGGCCTGGAGAATTCCATGGACTATATAGTCCATGGGTCACAAAGAGTTGGACACAACTGAGTGACTTTCACTTCACTACCACCCCTTCATCGTGGCTCCATACTCAAGGCATTAAATTAAAAGTTCCTGGAGGAAAAGAATAGATTGGCAGCCACCACTGAAAATATTCTCAAATACTAAGGCTCTCCTATACTGCATATTTGATAATTTACTTCCTTTCCATGTACACTGGGAATGAGAAAGAAGCATAATCCTCAAGATTCTTCTGCACAAAGGCGATTTCAATTCAATCTTAAATCCAAAATTAAAATATGAAAGGCTCTGTTAAAATATACCAAAGGAGAAAGCAACAGCTTTTATTCTAGTGACCATATTAGACAGCACACATAACCCGCTAAATAAAGAAGGGGAAAAATGTCAGAAATAGCTCTGTCACATTACCAGGATTAAGGAGGTACAGAATGGAAGGAACATCAATGAAAAACACATATTTCCCAACAAAGCACTATATTATGTTATTATCTTTATTCTTATTATAATTTCCCAAAATATTCATGGCATTATGGTAGATCTTTTATATTAATAATAGGAAAGAAAATGATTGATAAGTCATTTTGTAGCTGTAAGCACCCCAAGCTTGACATATTTTCAGACTCAATTGTGATAATTCTTGAGATCTACATGCTAAATGTTGTAAAAAGGGACTAAGTGTCATATTGAGGGAATCAGAAAGAGAAGAAATGAAAACCATCTACTATTTACAAAGCCAGAACAAGAAATCTACTTTTCCCCCGTTGCTTTAAGATACAAAATGAAATTTTCCTTCACAAAACAAAGCAAGCATGCTCTCCAGAAATACACAATAGATGAAGAAAGTTGGTTTAATGAAGAGTAAACAAACCAAAACAAAGAAAAGAATAACTTCCAGGGTCTCAAAACTTAAAAAAAAAATTCCAAATAAGCCTGTTGTTTAACCAGATATGTTTAGAATACCTCTGCAAAACAAAGTATAATCAAAATAAATCAAAGAATAAACTTTCACTTAATAATGGCCCTACATTCTTCTTTGGCCTGCTGACCTATCCTTATTCATCCTTACAGGAGCTTGGGGTTGACAATATTAGTGTCTATTCATCAGAATTTTATGCCATTCCTTCTGCTTTCATCAGGTCACTATTAAACTTTAAAGACACCCAATAATATATACTGGTTACAAGCTGTTCAAACATACATTTCCTAGTAATCCTGAACTCATACACATTTAAGCAGATAAGGCATCAATTACTATTTTACAGATGAAATATGTTCCATCTCATCATCATGTAATAAAGATTTTATTTTCTAAACTCTTATTTCTCAGTGAACACATAACTAAAATTATTTGAAAACACTGGTGGTTATTTTCTGCTGAAATTTTTTGAGATTGTTATTTTGAGAAATCATGCCATCACTTCCTTTCCAAAAGGTGGGCTTGGATAACAAACTGCAGTTTACTATCAAAGACAAAGAGACTACATTTCTTCAGTTCTCTACTCTCCAAAACCTTGTTGTCATTTCTGGATGTAAAGGACTGAAGAGAAGATGGAATCTATGAGATGTCACACCAACATCTCTCAGATGGTGCCTTACCTCCATAGTCTACTCATTAATTTTTCTCACTCAACTGTCCACCCCACAATACACTGCACACTACTGAAGGAGGGATCTTTCTAGAAAGTACTTTCACTATGTCATCTCCTGCCCCAACCAACCTACTGGCTCCTTACTATTTAGCACATCAGATTCAACCTGACACTGAATACACCTCATAATCTAGCCTGACTCTAGCATACTAATTTCTCTGACACCATTCTCAGAAATTAGCACCTTATTCCACTGAGATCAGACTCCTCTCTCTCTCACATCATGCTGGTCCCCTTCAACGTGTCTGCTCCTGCTTCCATGCTCCACACGGAATGTATGGAATGTTCTCCTTCTGAAGACGCTCTGCCTATACAGACAGTACGTATTCTTTATTCAAGTCCTACTTTCTCAAGAAGCCCTACTTCTAAATATCTCTACACTAACATACTGGACTCAGACCTATGAATCAAAGCATTAGATCTATTATGTTTTGGTTAGCGCTAGTTAATAATTATGGAAGTACACCCAACCAGATAATAAACTCTCAGAAGAGGCTGAACCGTTTCCCAAGAAGCACATCTGTAATAAATACTTAAAGGCTATTTGACAGATTGACTGAATAATCTTGCTTAAAAAAAAAAACAAGGATTTTTATGTCAAAAGATTTTTAGCTCATATGAAATAATTGTGAAGATGAGGATTTGCTTCAAAATAATCCAGGTCAATGAGTAGGGGGACAAGGAATAAACTAAGTGAAGGTACCAGGTGAACTCAGGTTGACTACGAGTTGATCTTTGAAGTTGACACAGACATTTCTGTCTGTGTCAGAGACTTCTGTCTACTTCTGTTTAAATTTTCCACAATAAGTTTTTTTATTTTTAACACTAATAAGTCTAGAGTTGATTTTAAATGACAAAACCAAGGCATAGAATACCACTTTTCTTTACCCAACAAATACCCAGGTCCCTATTTAAAGTAAGAAAAAAATTCTGGAAAGATCTAACTTGGCAGGGAACTTGTATGATTCTAATTCTCAACTAAGAATTAATTTAAAAATTAAAGGAAAAAAAACAATCTAAATGGAACGATAATCATCAAAAGAAAAATTAATCTACTACCAAAAGCAATACTGTTTATATTTCAAATTCTCATTCAATTACAGCATTCACAAAAGGACCCACCCAAACAACAGCTGAAAATCAGCTGTTTTTAAAAAAAAAAGCAAAATACAAAAGGCAAAAAAAAAAAAAGGCTGCTACAATCAACATTCAATAAGCCAAATCAGTCAACGCTACTTCAAGAAATTTACAATCTGAAGACACTATTGCTCTTAACAGAGACTGACTTAGTAGAGTATTAAATAATCAGAAAAATAAGCACTTCCTCTTTATTCTGAGAACTGAAAATTATGTTTAAGAAATTTCAGATATTTGCCTTAATGCATCTGTTTGCTACTACTAAGGAATGCTCCACCCCTTTGGTAGTTCAGTCTACAGCTACTTATCAAAATTCAACCACCATTTCTCTACATCATCATTAACTAACTCTTTTTAAAAGCAGTAATACAAACACCTACTATCTTTAAATGTTGACATTTTATTCTCATTACACTGCTTCTTTGCCTTAACTTTTTTTTCTCCCAACTAGTTTTAGGCATATATACACACTAATCTGATTATTTTGATTTCCCCTTCTCCACAATTTCTCTAAATATTCAAGAGGGTAGGTTTTAGATACCATAACTAAAAACCCAGTGACTGTGAACAGATATCTCATATACCCTGATGCTGGGAAAGATTGAGGGCAGGAGGAGAGGGGCGGGACAGAGGATGAGATGGCTGGATGGCGTCACTGACTCAATGGACATGAGTTTAAGGAAACTCCAGGAGATGGTGAAGGACAGGGAAGCCTGGTGTGCTGCAGTCCATGGGTTGCAAAGTCTGACACGATTGAGCAACTACACAACAAATAAACAGCAAGCTTTATCCTAATAGCAATACATCATCTGTCCATCACCCAATACAATTAAAGCTTAAAACAAGACAACTTTCTTATATAAACAGAGTTTAGAAAGAATGAAACCATACTCACAAATAAACTTCTTAGAAGAAAAATAAACATATTTAAATTGCCTTGTACTTGCCCTATCTTTAAAGTTTCATTTTCCTAGCAAGTAAAGGTAATGATCTTCTTTTTAGTAGCATGTAATTTCCCTCTTCCAGTAAAAGAAAAACTGCTAGATAGGAAAGCTAATCTAAGGGGCCAAAAGAGTGTTGAAATTTTCTCTTCTATAAACTACTTTCTCATTAAAAAAATACAAGAATCATGCTATGAAAAAGAAATGAGACAAAACCTATTGAATTAATATTATTACACCTGAAAAAGTTGACATTTACCACACAATCTTTTCTAATAAAGAAGACCACATAAATATCAAAAACATTTTCATAAAACCACTAAATATAGGATTAAAGGTCCCACTTATCTTTTTTCATCACATCACTGAGTAAATAATGCCCATCTTTATCATTTGTATACTCTTGACTTTTGAGAAAAAACATTACTTTTTAAAATATCATGGGTATTACCACAAAGAATGGGCCATTTGCACATTTTTCCTAATATCTGAGTTAAACACAGATTTTTTTTAATCTCAAAATGTGTTAACAAATTTTATCCAATACATGCTACTCCAGTGGGATGAAAACCATTTACAAGTTTCACTTAGATTAAGAAATCCTTTGAGAAAAGTATGTAGTACATTCTAGTTATACTATTTCTAGAGCACCAAAAATCTCTATAACCTATTTCCCTACTGTTTTTCTTTAGAACCAGCTGAGATGAATGTAACTTCCTTCACAAAAAGTCAGAAGACAGTAGTATATCTAATGACAAAAAACTAACTGAATTTTCAGCAAATGTTTAAGTTTTTACAAATTAAAACTTTCTACTTCACTTGAATGGTATATAAAAATAGTAACACTGAGTTGAAACAGATTCAATCAAGTGCTATTTGCAGGCACCAAAAAGAAAAAAAAATGTTTTCATCAACAGTGTGGCTTAACCTTAAGACAGGAGTAGTGAAGGAGAGAAAGGGAAGATTTCTAAAATCATAGTGCTTAAACTGAGAAGGTATTTTTTCATTAACTTAATATATATATATAAAACATCATCTTAAAAATAAACCTCCCCTAATGCAAGATGCTCATCCTTAAGCAATGCTCTCTTTCTTTTACAAAGTAATAAACTGCAAGTTATCACTAGTGCTCCATTCAGACTGAAGTTGAAGGGCATTACAAAACAATTTTTCTGCACTTTGCCATGTGGTTATAGTCTTATCCCTCATAAAAGGTTTGTCTACAGAACTTTATATAAACAAATTTTATAACAAGTTTACCTTAAGTAATTCACATTCAAAAACCCTCCTTTAGAAATAATCTATTAATTGAAGAATTCAACTACTGAACCCAGCAGAAAGTATTTCAAACTATCTCCCCCTCCCAACAAAAAACCCATAAAATTAGGAAGCTGCAATAAACCATACAAAAATATTTTGAAATCTCAGCTCTCTATTTCCTATCAAAATATCAAAGCACTTATCTTCTTCAGATGTGTTAAAGATCCCAAAGTGAATTCATTTTGACTTCACAGTGCTGAAAATAAGAATTTGATGACTGCAGGTAAAAAAAGTATAGAGTGGAGAAAACTACTTGAGAACATTTTTTATTGAAGCAAAATAGCTTTACAAAAGAAAAGATATATTAAAATCATTTACCTTCTTCTGCCAGACTGTCCTCTCCTAGAATACACAGCTTACAATTCAGCAAAGCATGACTGCCAAAGGTTTCTAAACCCATTCAGATTGTTCATAGTAGAAAGCTTCTCCACCAGTGTATTACAAAGAAAAATGAAATGTATTTTTTGCTTAGAGTTGAAGATCAATTGTATTAAATATTTTCCTACTAATATAAACTAAAAGTAATACTTGTAAAAAAAAAAAAAAAAAAAGCTCAGGTTATAACTCAACCCAAGGTTTGCTACATGAATTGCTTCTAAATCTCAAAAGAGTAGGGATTAATTCAGTTTCCCCAAATTGTGGCTTAACTGGCTGAAAGGAAAAACAAAGCTTTATAAGTATCTTTTCCTAACCTTGGTTTACATTTGATGAAACAGACCATTTATCACAATCAAGTGAAAGTAATGTCAAATATAAGATTCCTCAAGTACTACAGATAAAATCTGTAAAAATCAACAATTAATGCAGTAATCTCCAAAAGTGATTTAAAGGCCAGCTGTATGTATTTATATTTACATTTGAGGTATTATTACTTTTGCAAGTAAGAGGTATATTGCTGCATGAGATTGCTACTATGACTTTTAACATTTTTATATATATCTTATGAATACAATGTATTATTCATGTTTAAATTTGAGATGTATGTATCTAATCTATGTAATCCTGTCTGGTTTTCTGGTAGTTCTTTACTTTACAGTAGTCTGATTATAGCAAAAGCTCCTTCTTCACTTTATGCCATTACTCAGGACATTTTAATTTTGCTTTCACCAAAACAGACATCATAAGCCACCCTTGGCTTCTAGCTTTCTGTTTCTTAATGTAAACAATAATGACAGTGAGTGTTACCAAATGCATTTATGTGCACAGCTTTGTCATTTCTTTTCCCAGCCCCATTTTTTCCTATGAAAAAAAATGAGGGATTTCGTTCTAGAAAAAAACCGATTTTTCTTTTGCTTATATACCTAATGGTTTTCAAAAGAAGATAATGTATTCTGATACCTACCATTCTAGAAATGTTAAAAGAAAGAACTTACCAAATCCAAAAATATTAAGTCAATCTGGTATTAGCCAGAGAGGAAATTTCCACTCAAACTATAAATAAAATGTCATCAATTAAGCTGAACATCAGTAACACTGAGTCAATAATCAATTCTCAATTTGGAAGGAATCCCTAACCCACATATAACCTGCATATAATCAAAATACCACTTATATTTGCTCGTGAAGCTCACAGATGAATTTGATTGTGTGTCAGATTTATCTTATTTTTAAACGCCTAGGCTAATATTTGTTGGTATCATCAAAGCCCATACTAAGTGTCCTGGGGAGATGCAATTCAGAAGAACGTTTGGTAGCATGGAGAAACCGGTCCAAAATGAAAAAAGAAAAACAAAACAAAACCACGTCCCAACAGAGCAAATACTCCACAAATTGATCACTGGGAGCAAAACGAAGACGCTCCTCTCCGGAGTAGCCTTGATAAACGATCTTCACTCAAAATGTTTAATAGTATCCTACCTCACTTCATTCACTTCCCAACTTCCTTGACTTTTCAGGGGCCAACACGGGGCGTCCCTTTCTTTCTTTCTTTCTTTTTTTTTTTTTTTCTGGAAGAGTATGCTGAAAGAATCAGTTAGGAAAGAGGGAAGGAAAGGACAATACCCAAGAAAGCTGTGAAACAGGTGGGTTAGAACGAGCAGCGGCACAATCGAGATAGTTAAGGGGCAGCTTTTAAATGACAGATGTGGTTAAAGGAAAGACAGCAAATCGGAAGCTCCAGGGTAGCAAGACAGGCTGAGGGGCTGACTGCAAGCAACAGAGGGGGGCAAAGGCTAACTCCAGAGTGGTAGCAAAAAAAAAAAACAACCAAGCAGCAGGACGAGTGGGCAACGAGCAGTAGGATTAATGAGCAGCAGCAGCGGCACCGGTCAGAGTGGGAGTGATGGCTTTGGTCCTGGGAGACGGGGTCCACTGGGAAAGGACGTCAGAGAGGGGCAAGGGGGCTGGGAAAACAAGGAGTCCTGAGACTTAAGATTGCTGCTCCTACAAAAATGTAGAGGAAAGCGCTGAAGACGAGCAGCCGCCTCAGCTGCCCAATTGAAGAGATTTTCGAAGCAGCCGGCGCTCGCCGCCGCGCTGCCTTCTGCCCCGCTCCCTTTTCCTGGTGGTAACTGCTGTGGCGTAGAGGGGAGAGGGAGGAAGAGGAGGAGGAGGAAGATCGAGAAGGAGGAGGGTGAAGATGAGGCGGGGGGGGGTGGGGAGAAAGGGGGGTGCGGCCTGCACAGTCCCAGCGAAGCCTCCGCTCTCTCGTAGCCGGTCAGCCCTGGGTTTCCCCTAAAGCCCAGCCCCGCATAGACTCACCCGCCTGCCTTGCCTCGCTTTTCCCTTAGCCGACTCCACGCGCTGCCGCGTCCTCACGAGAGACCACTGAACGAGTGTCGGGGAAAAAAACTCTTCAGAACCGGGTCTGATTGCTTCAGTGAGTCCGACCTTTACGGCTGAGAGAGAGACTCTCAGCTTTCGGTGGGTTCCACAGCCAGACGGGCCACCATCTTACATTAGGGTAAGACTCCTCCGGCCTCCCGTGCGCAGGCGCACGCCGATCCGGCCGGGAGGGGCGGGGGAGGGGCGGGAGGAGCGGCGGGTGGCCGCTCCCGCAGCACCCTGGGAGTTGTAGTTCTGGGAGGGCAACCGCCCAGCTGCAAGCCGGGAGTTGAAGTTCTCACTCGGAGGGTGGCTGGCATCGCCTGCCTCACGTGGCTGCTACACTATTGCCTTTTTTTCGTGTTTTGCTTCCTTCTCGGCCCTCGTGTGTGCTGCTCCGCTGTCATTTGGTCGGCGGCCTACGTTAGCGGTTCCGTTTCCTCAGTGTTTGCTCAAATATGGGAAACCAAAACTCGGGGCGGGCATAACCAATTTGAGGGGAGCCGAGAAAGTCTTTTCTCTGCTCCGCCCACTATAGGTATCAGAGAGGGCGGGGTAGAGGCAGATGCGGGGGTAGGAGGAGCGCGGGATTTGATCTAGGGTGGGAATGAGATACTGAATTAGCGTTCGTTTTTCGAAAAGTGAGAGTTATCTCGTTTCCCCTGTTTGCGCTTTTTGGAGCCACCACCCTTCTTCCCATCCTCACCATTAATCTCCACTGAAGAGGTAATCCTAAATTGTCCTGTACAGAAGTACAAGAGAACGGCAGACCCACTCACTTACAAAAATGTGTTTCTGATGAGGTCAATTTGAGAACATTATGCGGACTTTGCATATTAGTGTTAGTTCGGTTTCCAGCCTGCACAGCTCTGCGCGCGGAGTTCACAAACCCTTCACACATCAGTACATGCCAAGGAATATAAGAATGCACTCGCAATTTCTACGAGCGCTGAGGAATCCTCAATCTCAAAAATCAGTCAATTTACTGGTCCCGCCCACAGTCCTCCTAGAATTCTGATGGAAGTGGCGCTCCACGCAGTCGTTTCTGCTTATTGCGTGTATTCCTCACCCATTCATACAACGGATACTCATGGGCTCCTCCTGTGTGCCCGGCACTGTTCTATACATGGGGAGGCGACGGTGAGCAAAATAGATAGCATTCTCCGTTTCTATTCTAGGAATTCCTGTATCTATTCCAGTGTGTGTGTTAGGGTGAGAGAAAAGGGAGAGGAAGCAACGTATGATTAAAATGCATAGTGCATTGTAACTGATGAAAAAAAACAGAAGGGGAATAGGGAGAGGTTGCAGTTTTAAATCTGTGAACCTAAGCCCGTAGTGAGCAGCTTTTTCATTTTTCAAAAATACATTAGTTATTTGTGTTTCAGTTTCTTCACTGTCAAGCCTAGACACAATTATTTGGTGAATACCTAAAATATGTAATAAACTCACAATTTCCCCAAAATTTGAAATTGTAGAATCATGGGATTATTATCTAGCAAGCAAAATTGGGAAAATCATTTGGCTTCACCACCTTTAGGTAATAACGTTCAGTAGAGGAGGCGTGTTTTTTTTTAATGTGTGTTTGTTTTTTTAATCACCAATTATATGGTGAAATATAAGCCAAGTAATGCAAAGACCAAAATAAAAAGAATCCTTAACCTTATTAAAGATTAGAACCACCACTATAAGACTTCCAGAAAAAATCTTTAATCATCATTTAATCCATCACCTTATCCTACATACCTTTTTTTAAGAGCAGTGTCTTCACAGTGTCTCTTGTATTAGCCTAAAATGAAATTCAGGGATAATTTATAAATTTCATTTACATACATGATTTTGTTTTAAATCAAAATAATGTCCTATATATAATATAAAAAGTACAAAAAAGTGATTTGTAGTTCAGTATGTAAATGCTCAGACATAACTAGTCTAGAAAATATAATCAAATCATCATTTGTTGGCTCCTGTAAATCTCCAGGAATGTGAAAGCTCCAATTACCAACTGACACAAGTATGGTGATGTGGCCACCTCTGGTGACAATGCTAATCTGTCCTCAGCGTCCACTGTAGATGCAGTCCCAAAGCATTCTCTGTTAGAATTGTATAATAATTAGAAACAGTGTCGGTGAGAAGTTGCTCAGTAACACAGGTAGCCCAGTCTGGTGCTCTGTGAGGAACTAGAAGGGTGGGATGTGGGGAAGAGAGGGAGACTCAAGAGGAAAGTGATATATGTATAATTATGGCTGATTTTCATTGTTGTATGACAGAAACCAATGCAACACTGTAAAGTAATTTTCCTCCATTTAAAAGATAAATTTTTTAAAAAGCAAAAAAAAAAAAAACAAACCCTTGTGTTCATATGCAAAATAGTTGTTCATATATATATATATATATATATATACACACACACACACACACGGGTTTTTCGCCTATACTGAGGACATTTAAAAGATATGAAGGACACACAAAAAATTTTCATGTAAGGAAGATTCCCATGTTTTGCAGGAAGTCTTGGGCTTCCCTGGTGGCTCAGCTGGTAAAGAATCTGCCTGCAATGTGGGAGACCTGGGTTCGATCCCTGGATTGGGAAGATCCCTTGGAGAGGGGAATGGCTACCGACTCCAATATACTGGCCTGGAGAATTCCATGGACTTGTATAGTTTATGGGATCTTGAAGAGTCAGATGGGACTGAGGAACTTTCACTCATTGACTAGCTTACCTGGCCCCTATCCTCTAAAAGTCAATAGTACCTCCAGAAGTATTCAGTACTAGGGGGGCAATACCATACCTACTGAAAGTCATTTATTCCTGGAGATTAAAGTGACATTTACTAGGTCACCAACTAATTAGTGACAGAGTCACAACCCTCCCATGCCAATGCTCCTTTTACAGTATTTTACCAGTTTTTCATATATGTATGTGTGTATGTTTGTATGTATAATTTCATATAGACATCCATGGATGCCCATATAGACATCCATGAATGCCCATATAGACATCCAACATATTTTTTTTCATATCATTTTAAAAATTAATTAACATTAAATTATATTACCTCACTGCCCAATGATTCCTTAGGACTTCCTAGGTAGCTCAGTGGTAAAGAATCCTCCTGCTAATACAAGACACCCAAGAGATGTGGGTTCAATCCTTGGGTTAGGAAGATCCCCTGGAGGAGGAAATGGCAACCTACTCTAGTACTCTTGCCTGGAAAATTCCATGGACAGAGGAGCCCTGGCAGGCTACAGTCCATAGGGTCACAAAGAGCCAAACACAACTGAGTGACTAAGCACACACAATGATTGATTCCTTGGTATAGCATATACAATCTATTCACTCAATAAATGTTTTCTGCCTTTGAGTATTGTACTAGGAGGTGTTGGTGGTGTTGGTGGTATGGTACAGCAAAACATTGTCTCTGTCCTCATAGAACATGGTACCTAGTGGAGGAGACAGATGAAATAATCAGACATTTAAATAAATACAATATATAAATATAATTTCTTATAGATTATTATAACTGGTGATGAGTACCGTGAAAGTGTTTATAAGATGTTATGAGAGTGTTTAGGAGGGGAAACTCTTTTTTGTTTTCTGTTTTTTATAGTTTGTATCTACCAACCACAAACTTCCAATCCATCCCTCTCCCTCCTTGCTGCCACCCACAACCATAGGTCTCTATGTCTGTGAGTCTACCTCTGCTCTGTAGATAGATTCATTCGTGCCATATTCTACATTCCATACGTAAATGATATCATATGGTATTTGTCCTGCTCTTTCTGACTTATTTCACTTAGTATCATCTCTTAAGTTGCATCCGTGTTGCTGCAAATGCAATTATTTTGAGGTAAACCTAATTTAAATGAGTGAGCAAGAGGAAGATGTGTGCATCTGTGTGTGCTCAGTTACTTCAGACGTGTCCAACTCTTTGCGACCCTATGGACTGTAGCCCACCAGGCTCCTCTGTCCATGGGATTCTCCAGACAAGAATACTAGAGTGGGTTGCCATTCTTGAGCAAGAGGACGATAGTCAGGGGAAATCTTTACAGGTTAAGAGTTAAAAATATACAAGAATTATGAGGGGGGGGGAGGAAAACCTTATTAGAAGGCCAGTATGGATTATGGTGCGGAGAAGGCAATGGCACCCCACTTCAGTACTCTTGCCTGGAAAATCCCATGGATGGAGGAGCCTGGAAGGCTGAAGTCCATGGGGTCGCGAAGAATCGGACACGACTGAGCAACTTCACTTTCACTTTTCACTTTCACGCATTGGAGAAGGAAATGGCAATCCACTCCAGTGTTCTTGCCTGGAGAATCCCAGGGACGGGGGAGCCTGGTGGGCTGCCAGTCTATGGGGTCGCACAGAGTCGAACACAACTGAAGTGACTTACCAGCAGCAGCAGCAGCATGGATTATGGTGAGCAAGGCGAGGTGGGGGTATAAGGTGAATTTAAAAGAAGCAAGGGCCTTATCATACCAGAGCCTTGCAGGCCATTGTAGGTAATGTGGATCTTACTCCACAGGAAAAGGAAAGTTTTGAAGGAAAGAGGCATGATCTCACTTACATTTTTAAAAGGCCATGCTATGGAATGTTTGTCACTGAGGAAGTTGCCAATTTAATTTCTGTACTTCTATTCTCTGGAATAATATACAGCTATATAAAAAATAGAAAGGGAAAGAACTGTATATCAACCTGAAGGAATGTCCATGACATGTTATTATGTAAAAAATAAATAAATTATAACATGATATATTGTGTATAATGTTACCCATTTTTTAGAAATAAGAAAGAATCTATATTTATGCAGAGCACAGAGAAAAGAATGGGCAGCTGGTTACTTTGGGGAGTTTCAGTTGGAAAGGGGTAGAGGGAGTATACAACTTTGTCTTTATAAATTGCTATATGGATCTATTATGTGTATGAATTAGTCTTATACATTTAAAAAACAGATCAATCTGCTGTGTGGACAATGGATAGGATAAAAGCTATAGAATGAAATGGAGCAACTAATTAAGAGAACATTTCAGTTATCCGTATCGTGGTTCTGATAGTGGTGGCAGTGAAGATAGCATAGACGTGATGAGTTCAAGATCTGCTTCCTGAGGTGGAAACAATAGGACTTAGTGATATAATGGACCAGGAGGCAGTCCCATGAGTAACTCTCAGGTTTTCTGATTTATTTGGCTTTGTAGACAGTGGCTCCTTTGATCCCAGGAGAATGGTGAATATTGAAATAACATCTGTAGGGAGAAGAACAGCTTCATCCATAACACAACAGTATTTCAGGGAAATGATTGCCCATCTGAGTTGGGTGATCTTAAAAGTCCTGCCGAATGTATTTTGCCTAACTTAGTGGTTTATCTCTAATAATGCTTATCTGCTTGGGTTCTGCCAAAGAAACAACATACAGTTGGGTTTATCTAGGCTGGAGAAGGAGAATGAAAACAGAAAACATTATGGGTTATTTCCCATATTTTTTAACCTTAACTAATAATTAATATATGGATATTTTTTAAAAAATTCAAGTTATATTCTTATAGTCTCAAATATAGATCTACAGGGTCAAAGGAAATGGTCAGCTTTATGACCCTTGTTATGGCCAGATTGCTTTTGTATCAGTGAATATTAATGCCATTTTACATGGAGGCTTTTTTCTCCCAAAAATCCATTTGCTTGGAATTTTATTGTTCTTATTTATCTTTTCTAGTTTTAATGATTTGGTATTTGAGTGCTAAATATTGAGTTATGTCAAAGTGAGCAAAGCACTAAGCTCCCTCAAAGATCTTAGAGTTTAAAAAGAAAGACAGAAAATAAGTTAAAAAGCAAGTAAAACTCTACTTATTTGTTGTCAAAGTATTAAGAAGGAAAAAGAACAGAGAAATAGATACATCATGAGAGGATTTACTTTAAATTGGACAGCCTCTCTAAAGAGATGACTTAATCTGAAATTTAAAGGATTGGAAGGAATCACCCATTTAAAGAAGAGAGAAGAATGAAATGGCAACCCATTCCAGTATTCTTGCCTGGATGGAAGAACCTGGCAGGCTATAGTCCATGGGGTCCGAAAAGTACACGACTGAGCAATTAACACTGCTACCCATTTAAAAAATGGCCTGTGTTAAGATCCCAATGTGGGAATGAATTTGGCCATATTCCAGGAATGGAAAGTTTACCAGTGAAGTCAGAGCATTCAAAGGCAGAGTGGTAGAAGATGGAGTTAGGGAAGAAGGTAAAATCTAGTCTACTAAGGGTTTTACGTGGAATTTGGATTTTGTTGCAAGTAGATTGAAACAATTGAATGGTTTGAAAAAGAGAAGTGACATAATCAATTTGTCTTTTCAAAAGATCAGTGGGGCCATCACGTGAAGAGTAGATCAAAGATGGCTGGCAAGACTATATAGAAGTGGAGAGACCAGTTAGGAAGCTCTTGCAAAAGTGCAACCTGGAGATAATTAGTTTAGACTATGGCAGGGCTGCAATTAGGGCGAAGTGAGAGAGGCTCTTGCCTTGGGCACAGAATTTAAGCAAGCTCTCAAAGATGCAGTCATCAAGGTAAATAACATTTTGATACTATATGTTTAAAAATCAACATTAATGCAAAAAGTCCATGGTGAAAAAACTTTAAAATATAAAATAAAGACAAAATCTGACCCAGAGTTTACACATTTCAATTTCAAAGGATGAATTCCGAAAACAAAATACAGGGCAAAAGAAGAAAATCATACATAAATATATAACAGTATGATACATTTTATATGGAGTTCAAAAATAGGCAGAATTAAATAATATTGCCCAGGGATACATGCTGCTGCTACTGCTGCTAAGTCGCTTCAGTTGTGTCTGACTCTGTGCGACCCCATAGACAGCAGCCCACTAGGCTCCCCCGTCCCTGGGATTCTCCAGGCAAGAACACTGGAGTGGGTTGCCATTTCCTTCTCCAGTGCATGAAAGTGAAAAGTGAAAGTGAAGTCGCTCAGTCGTGTCCGACTCTTAGCGACCCCATGGACTGTAGCCCACCAGGCTCCTCCATCCATGGGATTTTCCAGGCAAGAGTACTGGAGTGGGGTGCCATTGCCTTCTCCGCAGGGATACATAGGTAGAGTTAAAACTACAAAGAAAAATCAGGACATATTTTATACAAAATTCAGGACATGGTTATCCCTACATGGGGGAGAAAGAGACCTGACCTTGGAGGGTTACACAGGGAACTTCTAAAGGACTGATGCTATTTCTTTATCTTGTAGACCTACAGGTGTTCAGGTTACTATTATTTTTAATAGATGCAAATACATTTTGTACTCTCCTTTGTGTGATTTGCTTCATGGTGAAAACAATTATATTATTCAGGAACATACTCATGAAAAAATTGAATTACTAATCAGGTTTCCCCAGCTGAAAGACACCACATCTGAATATTTTCGCAGGCTCATTTTACCAATCATTCAAAGAAATCGATAATGCCTTTCTTATTCAACTTCTTCACTTATGGAGTTAAATGCAGCATAATTTACCACATCAGCAGATTAAAATAGAAAATACATGTAATCATTCTAATAGATGCAGAAAAAGCTTTCAATAAAAGACAATGGTCAATTATTAAAATATATATTTTAGCAAAACAGAAATAAAAAGGAACTTCCTTAATCCACTAAAAACCTATAGCAAACACTACACATAATAGTGGAATTTTAAAAGCATTTTCTTTAAAATATGGCAAGGATGTCATGCTATCATTGTTACTATCCCATTTCATACCAGAGGGCCTAGCCAATGCAAAAAGACATAAAGAGGAAACAAAAGATATAAGAAAACTAGGAAGAAAAGTGACCTACTCATTATATACAAATATGATTGTCAGCATAGAAAATTCAAAAGAGGATATATGAACAAATAATGAAAACTAAAGAGGATTCAGCAAGGTCATTGAACACATCAATATACAGGAATCAAGAGCATTCCTATATGTCAGCAATCAATATGAAACGGCAAAAAATGCACATGACAAAAGCGATTTGTTAAGTTTGGGTGATGGGTGTTCAGCTGAGAGATTAGGATTTCTTTTTGGTAATAGCATGCAAAATGATTTTGATCAACCTTTCCACTATTGTGCATAAGGAACAGAGGCCCACACACAGTGCTCGTGCTACATAGTATAAATGCAAATAAGATTTAGTGAGGAAAACATTCTGGAGATGCAGCACAGATATTATTCCTCATTTATCCCATAGAGACACATGCTTAAGCCTGGCATAAATATACGGGGTATACTCCCTGTAAGGGAGTTTTCCAAGTGATAAACCAAACTCTCGAGATACTATTGACACTTATACAGAATGGAAAATGGGGAGCATCTAGGCAATTGTGTAAAAATGAGAATCTCCTGGTTGAGGAATGACCTGTTAGAAGAGAGAAGCTTCTGGAGTTCAGATTCTGATAATAGCCTTTTTTTCTGTTGTGATAACTCACATACTGGTATGAGTAGTTATTACAGAAACAGTACTATCTAACTATCCCCTAAAAGCAGTGACTTAAAAAGAATTATCATTTGCTGTCTCTTATGCAACTGTAGATTAGCTGGGTGGGGGGAGGGCAGGGGGGGGTGGTCAGTGTACCTAAACTGGGCTCACCTGGGTGCCTTTGCTTCCATCTGCAAGTCCAGTTGGAGCTGGCTGTTCTGCAGGTTGGGCTCAAGACTGCTTTCGTGTGTGTTTATTCTGGGGCCCAGGCTGAAGGGGCAGCATCTTCTTGAGGAAAGTTCTCATGGCAATGAGGGAGATAGATGCAGGAGGGCAAGTCCAAATATGCAAGCACATTGGGTAACAGCTAGTCACCCAGCCAGCTTCAACATCAAAAGAACTGGAAAGTAGACTCTTCTTAGGAAGGTTGCTGTGCTGTGCTGTGCTCGGTCATGTCTACTCTGTGACCCCATGGACTGTAGCCCACCAGGCTCCTCTGTCTGTGGGATTGATTCTCCAGGCAAGAATACTGGAGTGAGTTGCCATTTCCTACTCCAAGAGATTTTCCCAACCCAGTGATATCCGCATCTCTTGCATCTCCTGCATTGGCAGATAGATTCTTTACCGCTGTGCCAGTTGGGTTAGGTAGAATGAAAATGTGCTGAACAATAATCTAATCTACCACAATACTACAAGAGGGACAGGAGTGAATCTCTAGGATCATCTAGATTTGTCTCTCTTCACTTCGTGGCTTTTGGGGCCTCGTTAAGTGAGTCACTTTATCCCTTCACTAAAGACAACTGAGAAGAAGTTGGATAAATACCAAGAAGCGTTTACTAAAAAGCATCAATGTGGCAGGCCTTAAACCTGGGAAAGAATTGGAACTTGGGATTAACTGAAGCCATTTCTGTCCAAGGAGCATTTGCTTCTACCAAATAAAGGGGATGAGGGGCATCTGAGAGACCAAGGTTCCAAAGGTAAAGATACCCCTCCTGTTAAATATGCTAAAGAGCTACTGCCTTTACTCTGGAGACATTTGTTAATCTGAGGGGAATAGCTTAAAACTGGAGTAACTTCATGGACACCTGAGGTTTAAGAAACAGGGGTTGGGATTCAAAACATCTGAAGGTGGAGATCTTCTGCCCTTGACTGGGACCCAGAACACCCCTATTTCAAAAAGTAAGGGTAGGTACCCTCCAGTGGGTCATCTCAGTAACCCAGTCTTGCCTTTGACTGCATGAACCATCAGGTACTTGGTTGAAGAAAACAAAAATTTGCTGGAGGAAATTTACATTATCTTAGCTTTTAAGTTAATCCTAAAGATAATATTTAAAATAAAATGTCTAAGAAACAGTGAAAGATTATGGAATACACATCAAGTCACAACAAGGCAGGATTGAACACCAGTTGCCCACTACAGTAGATGCATCATTCAGTTCAATTTAGTCGCTCAGTCGTGTCTGACTCTTTGTGACCCCATGAACCACAGCACTCCAGGCCTCCCTGTCCATCACCAACTCCCAGAGTTTACCCAAACTCATGTCAATTGAGTTGCTGATACCTTCCAACCATCTCATCCTCTGTCGTCCCCTTCTCCTCCCGCCTTCAATCTTGCCCAGCATCAGGGTCTTTTCCAATGAGTCAGCTCTTCGCATGAGGTGCCAAAGTATTAGAGTTTCAGCTTTAGCATCAGTTCTTTCAATGAACACCCAGGACTGATCTCCTTTAGGGTGGACTGGCTGGATCTCCTTGCAGTCCAAGGGACTCTCAAGAGTCTTCTCCAACACCACAGTTCAAAAGCATAAATTCTTTGGCACTCAGCTTTCTTTATAGTCCAACTCTCACATCCATACATGACTATTGGAAAAACCATAGCCTTGACTAGACAGACCTTTGTTGACAAAGTAATGTCTCTGCTTTTGAATATGCTGTCTAGGTTGGTCATAACTTCCTTCCAAGGATTAAGCATCTTTTAATATCATGGCTGCAATCACCATCTGCAGTGATTTTGGAGTTCAAAAAAAATAAAGTCAGCCACTGTTTCCACTGTTTCCCCGTCTATTTGACATGAAGTGATGGGACCGGATGCCATGATCTTCGTTTTCTGAATGTTGAGCTTTAAGCCACCTTTTTCACTCTCCTCTTTCACTTTCATCAAGAGGCTCTTTAGTTCTTCTTCACTTTCTGCCATAAGGGTGGTGTCATTTGCATATCTGAGGTTATTGATATTTCTCCCGGCAATCTTGATTCCAGCTTGTGTTTCTTCCAGCCCAGCGTTTCTCATGATGTACTCTGCGTATAAGTTAAATAAGCAGGGTGACAATATACAGCCTTGATGCACCCCTTTTCCTATTTGGAACCAGTCTGTTTTTCCATGTCCAGTTCTAACTGTTGCTCCCTGACCTGCATACAGATTTCTCAACAGGCAGGTCAGGTGGTCTGGTATTCCCATTATTAATGTGTCCTTTTTTGTCTCTTCCCTGTATTACTTTCCATGCTTCCTCTGTACTTTTGCATTTCTTGGAATCATCTCCCACATAACTTCTTTCACCCAAGTTCTTACCTCTGGGTTTGCTTCTGAAGGGCTCTAAGCTCACCCAACAGGTAGGACAATCACAGAACCCCCAGCACAATCAAGATAGAGGACAAGGATTTCCCTGGTGGTCCAGTGGTTAAGACTCCACACGCCCAGTACAGGGGGCCCGGGTTCATTCCCTGGACTATAAAAAGGGATTCCACACGCTGGACTATAAAAAGAAAAAGATGCTATCTTGATTCCAGCTTGTGTTTCTTCCAGCCCAGCGTTTCTCAAGGCTGGGCTGCAACTCAAGGTCCCACAGGCTGCAACAAAGATCTAGTATGCCACTAAATAGGTGAATGATACGAGGCAGTGCCTGCACTCCTCGTACCCCTTTGCCGTCAGCCCTCTCCCCCTACCCAGTTCTCAAGCAACTGCAGACCTGCTTTCTATCACTATCATTTTGCTTTTAACTTATTTTCAAATAACATGGAAACAATTTAAAATTTCTTTCACCTTGTTGATTTTATTGAATGGCAGTTTAAAGAGAATTTATTATGTGTGATTGAAACTGCTAACCTTGTCCAGGAAGGACCCCAGGGAGAATCTTATTTGTATCTACTGCTATTATAGGATATGTCTGATATCTTTGGAAGGCTGAGGGATGGTCATCAGAATTCTATCTGTAGAAGATCCAAAGAATCTCCTGAGAGACATGAGTCTCCAGGGAAGAACATGGCATAAAGGACTGTAAAAAAGCCTTAGTCATTAGAGGGCCAGGGGATGATACTGACTCATGTGTGTTACTCAGATCTGCATCGCAATTCAGCCCCCTCCGTAAACTCATATCTGAGTAATGCAGGTGTATGTACTGGGGAAAGAAGGGAACATGAGCTATGAGTCAACTCTGAAAGAGCAATGTCCCTACAGTCTCTGTGTGACATTGATGTACGAGCTTCACGTCGCTGATACTCATTCATAAGCATGACATCCAGAGCACATTTGCCCAGAACTCAGAGGAGCTTTGGCACCTTGAAAAATCCAGCGTATCTTCCATGACAATGCACAGAGAGGGAGGCGATGGTGACTGGGACAAGTGACAGTTTAGTGAGCACCAGGAGTCATGATGGGCGCCTTCATGTGACTTGACAGGGGGCAGAACCCTGAGCAGTTACGCTACTGGAGTCCAGGAAGTAAACAGTATATCCCAATGACTAAGGATCTGAACTTTGGAGTCGGACAGGTCTAGACTGAAGCTCCAAATATGACCCCATCCTACCTACACGAGGTGCCCCAATGAAGTACCAGCGAATGGTGGCACCATTGTTGTTCAGCCACTAAGTTGTACCTGACTCTTTGCAGCCCTATGAACTGCAGCACACCAGGCTTCCCTGTCCACTATCTCCCAGAATCTGCTCAAACTCATGTCCATTGAATCAACAATGCCATCCAGCCATCTCATCCTCTGTCGCCCCCCTTCTTTTCTTGCCCTCAATCTTTCCCAGCATTATAGTCTTTTCCAGTGAGTCAGCTCTTTACATCAGGTGGCCAAAGTATTGGAGCTTCAGGTGTAGCATCAGTCTTTCCAGTGAATATTCAGGGTTGATTTCCTTTAGGATTGACGGGTTGGATTTCCTTGCAGTCCAAGGGACTCTCAAAAATCTTCTCCAGCATCACAATTCAAAACCATCAATTCTTTGGCACGCAGCCTTCTTTATGATCCAACTCACATCCATACATGACTACTGGAAAAACCATAGTTTTGACTATACAGACTTCTGGTGGCAAAGTGATGTCTCAGCTTTTTAATATGCTGTCCAGGTTTGTCATAGCTTTTCTTCCAATGAGCAAGTGTCTTTTAATTTCGTGGGTGGAGTCACCATCTGCAGTGATTTTGGAGTCCAAGAAGATTAAATCTGTCACTGGCAGGTGTCTGATTTTAACGATTCTTCCATTCATTCAACACATACTTATTGAGGACCTGCAATGTACCAGGCACCTTTGAGTGAGCAAAGCAAATGAGCTCAAGGGCTCAACTCCCTCTGTGCTGGTATCACAAAGAACCATGCAACCTGCTCATGGTGTCTTACTGTTCCCAAGTTATAGAGCCTTTGCCTCTTTCCACCAAGCTCCCTTTGAACAACTGGATTTGAAATCTGCAGTTTTGCCCTGGATATCTTCATCAGTTTCCTCTTGATTCTCTGTCGTTCTTTCGTATATGCAACCAGTTCCCACTTGCTGGGGAGAAAAGCATTCAAACATTTCTCCTCCAATAATCCTGATAATCTCATTGGAAGAGAAGTGAAGTTAAGTGAAAATCGCTCAGTCATGTCTGACTCTTTGCGATCCCATGGACTATACATGGATTCTCCAGACAGAATACTGGAGTGGATAGCCTTTCCCTTCTCCAGGGGATCTTCCCAACCCAGGGATTGAACCCTGGTCTCCCACATTGCAGGCATATTCTTTACTAGCTGAACCACAAGGGAAGCCCCACTAGAAGAAAGGAGGGTTATCTAATCCCCAGACACCAGTTCAGCCTTTAATACCTTGCCCTGCCTTTTACTTTTCTGGCCTCGCATGATGAGACCAAGTCTATAGGTCAGTGTTAGAGGTTTTCCCATTTTGGACCCAGTTCTCAGGATCTCTGCTCTTATCCTGTTGGAGGCTGGCCCCAATCACTGTATGTTCACTGTATCAGTTGGGGTTCTTGAAGACAAAGAACAACAATGGGGCCTGGCTAACAAAAGTGGGAAATAAATGTATTAGAAGGACATTGGATGACTCACTCAGTTGGCTGAGAAATGGAGAACAAGGCTTGGAAAACAGGCAGGAACCAGGGGGCTGGCAGCTGCAGCAATCTGGTTAAGAGCATAAATGTCACAGCCACCACATCCATCACCACTGTTCTGCATGGCTTAAATGGCCCTGTTGCCTCTGTTGCATACTGCCACAGGTCAGTCTGACTCAGTCTGCCTCCTTGCATCACTCAGAGTCCCAGAAAGAGCATCTAACTGCAGAGCCTAGGTCACATGCATGGTCTCTAGCTGTCCAGATACTCAGGCAAAACTCGTTGGCATATTAATTGGCGTTTTTGCTTTGTTTCCCTGGTTTCCCCTGGCTGATACTCTTCCAAGTTGAATCAGGATTGGTTGTGGAGACGTAAAATCCTGTTAGCCAGGAGGCTTCCATGCATTTCATGCTGACCCTGCTTGGGCTGAGCATTGAAGAGCCATCCTTTGGATATTTTCCTTTCTTTTCAACTTGAGATTAGCCTGTAGTTCCATTTTAACCCCCTTGCCCTTGTTCTCTGTCTTTTTCTTTGCCATGTTTATCTGCAACACTATTTGAACCTGTTTTTTCTGCTCTGTTTTTGTGACTAGGACTCTTCTCTCAGCTTTAATCATTTCAAACTTGTAAGTCCCATGTTCTATACCTTTTCCAGCTTTAAGGCTTTTGTAAACCACAGCTAGAGAAGCCCCTGTGCCACAGCAAATACCCAGCACAGCCAATAATAATAATAAATGAAAGTTCTGTCTTTATGTAAAAGAAGGCTTTTGTACAGTGGAAAAATCTGTGTACATGTAGCTAAAGTTATTTCTCTTTAACCATCTTGTGCTGCTATCCAAACAACTTAACTCTTAAACCAACGTACTCATAAAGAGAACATTCGTTTCAAAAACTCCAGTTTTTTTTTTACATGTTACAAGCCTCTAATTCTTATTATACTCACTGTCCTCCTACATTATTAGAGAATTTAAAATATTTTCCTTTTTAAAATTTTCAAAATGAGTACCCCTAAAAGGGTTTCAAGGGCTTCTCCAGTGGCTCAGACAGTAAAGAATCCACCTGCAATGTGGGAGACCTGGGTTTGATCCTTAGATTGGGAAGATCCCCTAGAGGAGTGATGGCAACCCACTCCAGTATTCTTGCCTGGAGAATCCCCATGGACAGAGGTACCTGGTGGGCTACAGTCCATGGGGTTGTAAAGAGTTGGACATGACTGAGCGACTAAGCAAACAGCACAGCAAAAGGGTTTCAAAGTGCTTTCTTTCTCAGTGTTTACCTAATACTACTTCCCTCTGAAATACTAGTTGTCTATATGTTAGATAGTTTCTTCTCAGGATTGTTTATAATAGCTTGTAATTGTTTATAAAAGTTTTAATTGTCCAATGATAGTAGACAGGCTAAAGAAATTATAGTATATTCATATGGTGGGATTCTGTATAGTCATATTAAGTAATGATACAGATGCATATATACTGGTGTGGAGCCATGTCCATCACGTCCTGGTGTGTAAAAAAAAGGGAGAAACCAGAAGTGTGTGTATGGTATATTATTATTTGTGAAAAAAATGTGTGTGTGTATGCAAAGAATGTCTTCAGAAGGATATACGAGAAACTAGTAATGGTGATTCCCTCTAGAGATGGAATCTGTGGGCTGGAGGAAGAGGTGAGAGAGAGAGAGTGAGAGAGAGAGAGACTGTTTTCATTGCATGCTCAATATGGTACCAAAATAAAATAAATTATTTCTACTGAGGAGAAAATCCAGACACAAAGACCAAAACTGTAATAATTTATGATTAATCTGAAAGACCTTGAGAAACAACTCCATTTAATGACTTTGGGTTCATGGTTTAAATATTTTCTGATTTCTCTCCTGGGTTTGATTGCAACAAAAACTTGGGGAAAACAGGATTTGAGGTTTCACATTATCTCTTTGGAGAGGCTGATCTGCATTTTGGGAGAGTCATTCTAGGTCTAATCTTCTGTGTTACTCCCTCTTCAACAAGCATTTATTTAACACCTGTTGGAACCAGGCCCAGTGCTACACACTGAAGTGGCCCATATGCTGCAAACAGGTTTCATATATTGATGAGAATGAAGTGGGATAAAATATAAACTTGGGGGGTACTCTTTCTGCCCCCTTCTGATGCCTATGTCAGAAGCTTTCTCTATCTCCTTTATACTTTAATAAAACTTTATTACACACACACAAAAAAAATATAAACTTGGCCATGATAACTCTTGCTCCATCACTGAGGGCGCAGTTCTGTGTGAGTTTCTCGTTCCAAGTCCTTGAAATACCAGTAAAGAGACTCAAGAATTTTAAAAAAAAGTTTTTCTTATGTTCAGGCACATTTACTTCCAAACTATGCCTTTTTTTCCTATCAGTAGTCCAGTAGGTATCAAATAGTTTTTAAGAAAGCAGGATTCAATTTTCACAGCACAAGCTTTTGTAGAACAATTAAGTAAGTAATAAACTGCAGAAAATGTCATAGAAGTTTCTGTTAGAATATTTTAAATATGCATTTTTAATTTTGTTTCAATATTTTTTCACAAAATTTACTTGGGACCTGAGAGATTGCAGCAAAATAATGCTACATGTTTGGAAATAAAATCATTCTTTTAGCCATTTTTTCCCATTTGGCACTCTACTGATGTCTAGCAATGCTGTGAAAATCCAGTTCTTTAGTTCTTTTCCAAAGATTTAGACAACTATTTCCACCTTGAGACATTTGTAGAGACTAAATAAAAATCAGAGTCACTGAGACAGAAATGTCTGGTACTTAACTCAGCCAAGTTGCAATTGTTAATGTTCATCATCTTTTTACTGGGGAGATCAGTGAAAAATAAGCCGGAGTCATGAAGGAAGCCATCAAGAAGCCACTTGGAAAACTAATTGACCACAAAAGCCTAAGGGGCAGCAGTCCTAGATTATACAGTGCATACAGACAGAGGCTTCATTCATTCATTCATGTATTTATTCAATTTAGTAGTAATGTGGACTCTGAAATCAGACTGCCTGGGTTTTAATCTTTGTAACTTGGTAACATTACTAGTATGTGACCTTGTCCCAATCATTCATCTTCTCTGTGCCTCAGTTTCCTTATCTGTAAAATAGTACATATTGCTTTATAGAGTATTTAATATTTGTCCTTTGAACAGTGCCTGACCCATAGTAAACATAGAAGTGCTAGTTAGATTAACTTATAAATTAGTTTAACAAATATGCATCAAGCAACTATGTGGTCCAGGCATTGAGCCTGATGCTTGGGCTACAGCAGTGAATAAGAGTCACAGAATCTGCCTCTTTAACTTTGAGATGATAGAGAAAGACACAAACTTGTGATAACAGAAAATGTGAGGAGTATTTTGATAGGGGATGTAGAAGGCATTAGGGGAACACAGTATGGAGGGACATCCCTAATCCATATCAAAGGGAAGTCTGGATGTTCTTGGGAGGAACTTTTCGGGCACCAGAAGGGGCAGTAGAGACTAGTGGTTAAGTGACCCTGAGAAGCCCAGCTCTCTGGGTTTGCATCATGGCCCCATCACTTACTGCTCATGTGAACTTGAGCAACTTACTTAACCTCTCTGTACCTCAGGTTCTTCATCTATAAAATGGGAATCATAATTATATCTGCCTCTTAGAGTTATAGTGAGGAATCAATGAATTTATACATCTAAAATACTTAAACGGTACCTGGAATATTGTAAGCACTTTTTAAGTATCTTAATAATAAGTATTACTTGAGCATTAGTATTATTACTTAAAAATAAGTATTATTACATCATGAAAATAGAATGACATATGATAATACTCTTGTAGTTGATCTTGTCTAGCTCTCTTCTTTAGGGCTTCCCTGGTGGCTCAGATGGTAAAGAATCTGCATTGCAGAGAACCATGTTCAATCGCTGGGTCTCCAGGGAAGACCCCCTGGAGAAGGGCATGGCAACCCACTCCAGTATCCTTGCTTGGAGAATTCCACGGACAGAGGTGCTGGTGGGCTAGCTCTCTTCTTTAGCTTTACCTCTCCTTTTATGAAAAAGTGAAAATTTTAGAGCGTTATGTTTTCCCTGCATCTTTTGTCTAAATCAGTGGTATAACTAAAAACTTCTTCCTCATTTCCTCCCCTCTGAACTCTAGGTTCTAAACAGGTTTTACTGGGGACTTTAAAATGATAGAAGCTGGAGTCATTGCATGCATGGGAAATACCAAATGCCTGCTCTTGTATTTTGGCTTTCCTCTACTGGAAAGAGCACTCAACTTGCACTCAGAAGACTTAGGTTTCATGCCTGGCTCTGCCACTTTCTGGATGGTCTTGGGCAAGTCATCTAACTTGTCTGATCTTCAGTTTTCTCATCTGTAAAATTGGAGAAGAGTAATTCCTCATTTACCAAGTTGTTATGGGGACAATTGAGATTACACAGGAAGGGAGGAAGACTTTGTAACCTGTAAAGGTCTATTCAATTACAAATACAGCTGATCTCACTTATACGTGGAATCTAAAATAGTCAAATTCAGGGCTTCCCTGGTGACTCAATGGTGAAGAATCTACTTGCCAATATAGGAGATACAGGTTCAGTCCCTAATCCAGGAAGATCTCACATGCAGCAGAGCCACGAAACCTGTGGGCCACAACTGTTGAGCTTGTGCTCTAGAACCTGGGGGCCACAACTACTCAGCCCTCATGTCACAACTATTGAAACCCTCTTGCCCTAGAGCCTGTGCTCCACAACAAGCTGCTGCTGCTAAGTCGCTTCAGTCGTGTCCGACTCTGTGCGACCCCATGGACGGCAGCCCACCAGGCTCCCCCGTCCCTGGGATTCTCCAGGCAAGAACACTGGAGTGGGGTTGCCATTGCCTTCTCCAATGCGTGAAAGTGAAAAGTGAAAGTGAAGTCGCTCAGTCGTGTCTGACTCTTAGTGACCCCATGGACTGCAGCCCACCAGGCTCCTCCGTCCATGGGATTTTCCAGGCAAGAGTACTGGAATGGGGTGCCACTGCTTTCTCCAGCCACAACAAGAGAAACCACCATAATGAGAAGCCTGTGTACAGCAGCTAGACAGAAGCCCCCACTTGCCACAACTAGAGAAAGGCTCACATAGCAGCAAAGACCCTGCCCAGCTGAAAATAAATATATAAAAAATTTTAAGAAAATAGTCAAACTCATAGAAGCAGAGAGTAGATGTGATTTCCAGGAGCTGGGGGAGGGGGAATGAGGTTGAAGAGTATAAAGTTTCAGTTATGCAAGATAATTAAGTTCTGAAGATCTTCTATACAGAATAGTACCTATAGGTAACTATTGTTTACTTTTAAAATTTGCTGAGTAACTCAAGTGTTCTTGTCTCACACACACACACAAATAACAACACTAATGAAGGAGGTAAGAGGAAACTTTGGGATACATTTATGGCTTTGATGATGATGGTTTCACAAGTATATACTTAACCCAAACATATCAAGCTGTGTACATTAAATACATACAGCTTTTTACATGTCAATCATATCTCAACAAAGTGGAAAAAAAAATATAGCCATATGCATATAACATCTGATCTAGTTTTCCACATAGCTGGTCACTCCTCTGGCCCATTCATGTTGCCCAATAAATCCTCAGCCATTTGCCCCAAAGTTTGGCTACTTATGTCAATTCTAGATCGATCTTGGAAACCTAACTAGGGCTTAAATTGCAAGAAGGGTGGGTTTGTGAGTATGGGAAAGAAACTAACACTGTTTTCTTCTTTTTCACCCCATCCTCTCTCTTTTCTCTCTCCTTTACTTCCTGGAAAACTTTTGAACCACCCATTCAACAAAATAAGAGGTAAGAGGAGTTTTTCTCCCTGTTCCTTACCTGTGGTCCTTTATTTCCATCTGTATCACATAGAGTCATGGTGTGTTGTGGTTGTGTTGACGTGTGTGTTCTTCCTATGTTACCTCTTTTTTGTTTGTTTGTTTCTCCTGGTGGGTTCTCAATAAATGTTTGTTGGATTGAATTTACCTGAATAGAATGTAACATAATTGAAGCTATTCAGAGCGTATTCCACACACTCAGATCAAGTGATTTATTCAAAAAGAGTTTCAAAGGGGTTAAAAATAGAAATCTGGATTCAGGCAGTTTCGTTCAGAGACTTTCAAGCGGGTAAAACAGCTCTGGCTGCAGGCTAGGGTCTTTGTAATGAGAAAAATGCAAATATGAAGAATTGCAAAACACCACTAGGGAAATGTCTGGGTATTTTGAACCTTTGGCAGAGATGTATTTCTGTCTGGAATATACTTCCTTCTCTTCACTCACGTCTCTAATCTCAGTCATGGCTTAACCCAGTAGCACATAATAAATAAGCAAAATTTATAGAAATCTTTTTCTAAATCCTCATCCCTTGAAATTACGACCTGGCAATTTCTTCCCCCCCAATAATTCTGAATTCAACATGGAATATAAATATGGCAACTGCATATCCTGGCTTTTCCAGCACAGTTTTGATATAAAATATTATCTCAGTATCAGACTTGTTTCTGTTCTGGTTCATATTTATGGGGGGTCCTATAGTAAATTGGGTAACTTCCCAGGTGGCACAGTGGTAAAGAATCTCCTACCAATGCAGGAGATGCAAGACATGTGGGTTCGATCCCTGGGTTGGGAAGATCCCCTGGAGGAGGAAATGGCAACCCACTCCCATCTTCTTGCCTGGGAAATCCTGTGGACAGGGCAGCCTGGCAGGCTACAGTCCGTGGGGTAGCAAAGAGTCGGACATGACTGAGCACAACATACTGTCTATGGTAAATATGTTATATGAGAAAAATGACACTTTTAAAGATATTATGCTTCATTTAATTATGTTTTTAAACATAGCATAGGGAGAGTACTTGGATTCCTAAAGAGATTTCTTTGAAGAAATTCCCAAACTTGATAAGCAATAAAAAATGCAATTTTTTAAAACTAGATATCACTTTTAAAAAAAAAACTTCCTAATAATAAAATTTTAAAGTTATAATATTTAGTATTGGTGAAGGTTGGAGAATCAGGTCCATTCTATGGAAGGAATGTAATGTCTTTAAAACAATTTTGTAATATTGACACAGAGCATTAAAAAATACTTGCTTGTTAAACTAATAATATTACTTCTAGGAAACATTTGCAAGGATTGTGGACAGAGATTCATACATAAAGATGTTCATCAAAGCATTTGTAACAATGAAAAATTAGAAGAAGCCTCAATATGCAGTATTAGGAGCTCGACTACATAAATGTAGGATTGTATGCTCATGCACAGGATTAATATTTTGGCTTTTGAGTTCTTAGCACGTAAATGTTCTCTGAGCAGAATGACAAAGCGGAAAACAGTGATCCTGAAGAATATTTAATGATGAAGATAAGGCTCATGATGTTCTTATTGAGAATATAAGAAACAAAGTAAATATATAAGGTTAATAATTTATATTAATATCAATGTGTCCAGGGAATTAAAGCAAGGTCTCTAGCTATGGTTATTAGAGCTAATTTCAGTTTTTTATTCTTAGAACTATTCTGTGTTTTCTAAATGCTCTGTAATGAGCATGTGCTATTGTTATAATCAGAAAAAAATAATTTAAAATTATGAAGGTTTAACAGTGAACCTCAACAGGGAGATAAACTGTTATGCTAGAAACCAGGTGGGGTGAGTGAAGGAGCCAGGAAGGGTTTGTCAAAGAAATTCTTGCTTGGAAAGAGCATCACAGGAGACCACTCTGCAGACCCAGGGGTGAGAGTTGGGCTGCCTGTTGCCATCCAGAGAATATTTATATGCTAAGGATTCAGAAAGCCAAGATCATGGAAGAATTTGGTTTGACCATGCTTAAAAGAATCGAAAATCCCTAGCAGGAGAGAATTTCAGAGAAGAGAGTACAAAGAATTTAAGGAAAGCTAATAGCTATAAAGTTACACAGCAAGGCAGAACAGTGTCTGGGAAGGTCAGCCAGTCACCCAGACAGGTCCCCCGTTTCTGCCCAGGAAGGTGGAAAGTAAGTCACTAATTACTCTTTCTTTATTTATTTATCTAAGATATTTATTAAGCACCTCATAAGTATCAGGTACTCTTCAAAGTTGAGGGAATAGGTTGGTAAATAATATACCAGGAATGCAAGTATAGTTGAACAAATTGAGTTTATTAACTTGTTGCTGCAAACAAGAATACACACGTTGGGGATCCATGGGGCATTTCGGTAAAAATATATTAGAAAGGACTTAAAGGATTTGGGTTTGGGTTGGGTAATTTGAGGGAGGATTCAAGCAAACAGAAGTTTGGTCTAGATTGAGTGGTTTCAGGAAGAAGGAATAATTCTATGATTCATCACATGAATCTATCTTATCTCTAGGGAGGGCAAACTGGAGTAAGGCTAAAACTGTAGTTGGGAAAGAAGTGAAGTCCCTCCTATTAGCTGAAGGGAGGATATTTGGTATTTTATAACTTGGACAATGTTATCATTTTTTTCTCTATTCAAATTGATTACAGAGTGGTCTTGTTTTGGTCTTGATTCATCATGGTCACAGAGTGCCTTTATCTGTCCTTGATATTGTGTGACATTGTTTATGTTCAGTGGGAACACATCAAGATCTAGTTATGATTGCTGGGCCGACTCATAGCAGCACCAAGGCCTAACTGATTAATAATATCTAGCCAGCTTCTGGATATCAGGGGGCTGCTTTTCTCTCTATCAAAAGGAAGTAAGTAAATGTAGAACTTCAGATGATACTTGTTGTTTCATCACGTCTAACTCTTTTGCAACCCCATGGACGATAGAGTTGGACCACAAAGAAGGATGAGCGCCAAAGAATTGATGCTTTCAAACTGTGGTGCTGGAGAAGACTCTTGAGAGTCCCTTAGACAGCAAGGAGATCCAAGCAGTCAATCCTAAAGGAAATCAGTCCTGAAGATTCATTGGACAGACTGATGCTGAAGCTGAAGGTCCAATATTTTGGCCTCCTGAAGGGAAGAGCTGACTCATTGGAAATGACCCTGATGCTGGGAAAGATTGAGGGCAAGAAAAGAAGGGGGCAACAGAGTATGAAACGGTTTGATGGCATCACTGACTCAATGGACATGAGTTTGAGCAAACTCTGGGAAATAGTGAAGGACAGGGAAGCCAGGCGTGCTGCAGTCCATGGGGTCACAAAGAGTCAGACACCACTTAGCGACCAAATGATGACAGACTATATAGCCCACCAGGCTCCTCTGTCCATGGGATTCTCCAGACAAGAATACTGGAGTGGGTTGCCATTTCTCTCTCCAGAAGATCTTCCCAACCCAGGGATCGAACCCATGTCTCCTGAATTGGCAGGTGGATTCTTTCCCCCTGAGCCACAAGTTTTATACCAAATTAATAGGATGCAATGTTAGAGATCAGTGTTAGAAATCAAATCCCTTATGATTATACAGTGGAAGTGACTAATAGATTTAGAGGTAAGATCTGATAGACAGAGTACCTGAAGAACTATGGACGGAGGTTCATGACATTTTACAGAAGGCAGTGATCAAGACCATCCCCCCAAAAAAAAGAAATGCAAAAAGGCAAAATGGTTGTCTGTGGTGGCCTTACAAATAGCTGATAAAAGAATATAAGTGAAAGGCAAAGAAGAAAAGGAAAGATATACCCATTAAAATGCAGAGTTCCAAAGAATAGCAAGGAGAGATAAGAAAGCCTTCCTCAGTGATCAGTGCAAAGAAATAGAGGAAAACAACAGAATAGGAAAGACTAAAGATCTCGTCAAGAAAATTAGAGATACCAGGGGAATATTTCATGCAAAGATGGGCTCAATAAAGGACAGAAATTGTATGGACCTAACAGAGGCAGAAGATATTAAGAAGAGGTGGCAGGAATACACAGAAGAACTATACAAGAAAGATCTTCATGACCCAGATAACCATGATGGTATGATCACTCACCTAGAGCCAAGTCAAGTGGGCCTTAGGAAGCATCACTATGAACAAAGATAGCAGAGGTGATGGAATTCCAGTTGAGCTATTTCAAATCCTAAAAGATGATGCTATAAAAATGCTGCACTCAATATGCCAGCAAATTTGGAAAACTCAGCAGTGGTCACAGGACTGGAAAAAGATCAGTTTTCATCCTAATCCCAAAGAAAGGAAATGCCAAAGAATGTTCCAACTATGGCACCATTGTACTCATCTCACATGCTAGCAAAGTAATGCTCAAAATTCTCCAAGCTAGGCTTCAACAGTACATGAACAGTGAACTTCCAAATGTTCAAGCTGGATTTAGAAAAGGCAGAGGAACCAGAGATCAAATTGCCAACATCCAATGGATCATCGAAAAAGCAAGAAAGTTCCAGAAAAACATCTATTTCTGCTTTATTAACTACACCAAAGCCTTTGACTATGTGGATCACAAAAAACTGTGGAAAATTCTTCAAGAGATAGGAATACCAGACCACCTGACCTGCCTCCTGAGAAATCTGTATACAGGTCAGGAAGCAACAGTTAGAACTGGACATGGAACAACAGAATGGTTCCAAATCAGGAAAGGAGTACGTCAAGGCTGTATATTGTTACCCTGCTTATTTAACTTATATGCAGAGTGCATCATGCAAAATGCTGGGCTAGATGAAGCATAAGCTAGCATCAAGATTTCTGAGAGAAATATCAATAACCTCAGATATGCAGATGACACCACCCTTATGGCAGAAAGTGAAGAGGAACTAAAGAGGCAAGTGAAAAAGCTGGCTTAAAGCTCAACATTCAGAAAACTAAGATCATGGCATCTGGTCCCATCACTTCATGGCAAGTAGATGGGGAAGCAATGGAAACAGTGACAGACTTTATTTTTTTGAGCTCCAAAATCACTGCAGATGGTGACTGCAGCCATGAAATAAAAAGACGCTTACTCCTTGGAAGAAAAGTTATGACCAACCTAGACAGTATATTAAAAAGTAGAGGCATTACTTTGCCGACACAGGTCTGTCTAGTCAAAGCTATGGTTTTTCCAGTGGTCATGTATGGATTTGAGAGTTAGGCCATAAAGAAAACTGAGCGCCGAAGAATTGATGCTTTTGAACTGTGGTACTGGAGAAGACTCTTGGGAGTCCCTTGGACTGCAAGATTAAAGCAGTCAATCCTAAAGGAAATCAGTCCTGAATATTCATTAGAAGGACTAGTGTTTCAGTTTCAGAACTCCGATACTGTGGCCACCTGATGTGAAGAACTGACTCATTGGAAAAGACCATGATGCTGGGAAAGATTGAAGGCAGGAGGAGAAGGGGATGACAGAGGATGAGGTGGTTGGATGGCATCACCGCCTTGATGGACATGAGTTTGAGCAAGCTCTGGAACTTGGTGATGGACAGGGAAATCTGGTGTGCTGCAGTCCATGGGGTCGCAAAGAGTTGAACATGACACAGTGACTGAACTGAACTGAACTGAATGGTAGAGAATCAAGGTTAGGGTGGGATCCATTTGCATAGGTTGGTTAAAGAAAGCTTCTCGTAGGAAATAATATTCCATTCAAGACCAGAAATGCATTACACTTGCTTACATACATGTGGATCGTGGATGATGCTGTAAACATATTTCTTAAAAAAAAAAAAAAAGTTTTCTTATTTATGACTGTGCTACATCTTCACTGCTACTCAGGCTTTTCTCTAGTTGCAGTGAGTGGGGGCTGCTTTTTAGCTGTGGTGAGAGCTTCTCTTGTTGCAGAGCAGAAACTGTAGGGCAGCTGGGCTCAGTAGTTGTGCTTCCCAGGCTCTAGAGCACAGGCTCAATTGTTGTGGCTCTTGAGCTTATTTGCTCTGAGGCACAATCTTCCTGGATCGGGAATCGAACCTGTGTCTCCTGCATTGGCAGGCAGATTCTTAACCACAGAGCCACCAGGGAAGCCTGTACATATATTTCTTATTGTGGGCTGTCAAAAGGAAAAAAAGTGGGAGAGGAAACCATTGCATGATGAAGATATACAGATGAGTAAAATAAGGAAATTGGATCCAGATCATATAAATCCTTATAGTTGCGGCGTTTGTGTTTTATTTTTATTAAATTGATGAACATAAAATTGTTGATCTTCAGTTTTGACCGGTGATTTTGATGCCGAAAACTCAGCCTTCGTGCACTACTGCCAAATCGAACCTCAGAGTTTGGGTGAAGTAGAAAAGAATAGCATTATTGCTTTGCCAGTTAAACGGGGTCGTAGCAGGCTTGTGAAGAGACGCTATGTAAAAAAGAAGATGTGGTATATATGTATACAGTGAACAATTACTTGGCTGTAAAAAGAATGAAATACCATTTGATGCAACTAGAGATTATTGTGCTAAGTGAAGTAAGTCAGAAACAGAAAGACAAATACTATATGATATCACTTGTATGTGGAATTCTAAAAAAATGATACAAACTGTATCAAAATTTTATGTCCCAACCGGAGAAAGGTTTGATAAGGAGTTTTATAGCAAGCTTTAAGAATGGGGTTGCTGATAAGGATTAGGATGTGTGCAGGGCCTGTACTCCTTTAATCTGGTCTCAGGAAGTCTCTTGTTGAGCTTCTCTGGTTCCTTTAATCTGGCCTCGGGTGGTCTTCTCTGGAGTGAAGAATGCTAACATCTTCCATTTGTTGGGGTTTTAATTCTGTTGTTGTTGTTTAGTTGCTAAGTCACTAAGTCACCTCCAACTCTTTGAGACCCCATGGACTGCAACACAGTAGGCTTCCCTGTCCTTCATTGTCTCCTGGAGTTTATCCAAATTCATGTCCACTGAGTCAGTGATTCCATCCAACCGTCTCATTCTCTGTCACTCCCTTCTCCTCCTGCCCTCAATCAGGGTCTTTTCCAATGAGTCGGCTGTTTGCATCAGATGGCCAAAGTATGGGAGTCTTTAGTTCTGTAAAGAACTCAAAGTCTGTGTGTTGGTCAGTTGTATCTGATTCTTTGTGACCCCATGGACTGTAGTCAGCCAGGCTCCTCTGTCCATAGAATTTTCCACACACAATACTGGAGTGAGTTGCCATTCTCTTCTCCAGGGAATCTTCCAGACCCAGGGATCGAACCCAGGTCTCCTGCATTGCAGGCAGATTCTTCACCATCTGAGCTGCCAAAGAGCTCCATACTGTTAAATGTATCCCTTGAGGTAGAACCAGACTGCTCTGACGGAAGGCTGCACTATTGTCTTGGCTGCTCCTCCCTTGTCTCTGCATCCTCTCACTCCCTTGATTAGCAACTGTTCCAAGCTGCCCTTGGGAGCTCAGGGAAAGTCATGGAGGCTGAGTGCAGTCCTGGCCTTGGTTGTAAATAAGAAACAGTGGACACAGGAAGTCTTCTCTGCCCAGGAGCTCCACAGGGTCCTGCTCAGTTCCAGTTTCACTTGGTTCAACTTAATGCACTTCAACACCATTAAAACAGGGGCTGCAATGACTGGATTTATATTTTTAAAAGGTCACCCTGGCTGCTGGGAGGAGGATAGATGGCAGACAGATGAGAAGGCAGGGAAAAGATCAGTAAGGCTGTGGTTGCTTTGAAATAACCCTCTTCTAATACGGAGTCCTTGCTTTGGTTGACTTAGAAATCTGTTTTATTAATTACCCAGTGGAATGTGTGCAGCAAGGAGTTGACTCATGCTAGAAAAATTCACAATAGAGTGATAATAGTAGAATTGGAATGCCAATTGATTAATTTACAATGAGAGGTAACACTGTCAGGCAACTGAATTCCTGTGTTTATTGATTAATGCCATCTTTTTACATGGGTAGCTAAATTCAAATCAATAGATTATTGGATAGGACTGCAAAAAAAATCAGAGCAAGGGGAGTTAGGGAGAGTCATTGCCAGCAAAGTTTGTTGGCATAACCCCTTGTTGGAAATACATTTTACCTGGAGACCTAGTTTATTTATTATTTTTTTAACTTTTAATTTTATATTGGAGTATAGCTGATTAACAATGTTGTGATAGTTGTAGGTGGACAGCAAAAGGATTCAGCCATACATTACACAAGTATCCATTCCATGGAGACCTATTTACATCATACAAAATACAGCTGAAACAAAAGTTTTACAAATCAGAACATGCTCTTCTTACACGAGACACTGATATTTTGTTATATGTATTTTTTTTTCAGTAAAAAAAATATTGAGGCACAGGCCCAATAAATTGATTTCAGGATCTACTAGAGTCACAACTTGCAATTTCAAAATCGCTGAGTCAAATCATCTTAATGCTAGTTGGCATCACACTGTGATAGTCCCATATAGGATGATGTCCAAACATCAGTAGCACCTCTAGGTTTAGGCTGAGGCTGCAGGCTGCCCTCTGCAACAATTTCCTGGCTTTCACATTTCCTGGGAATGGCCCCAGGCTCTGTCTCCTATTAGCCTCCCAAACCTGCTGGGGATTTGGCTTGCTACAGTTTTTACCATCTCAGTTCAGGCCCTAGGTGATGGGCAGCACCTAGCTCACCTCCCTCTGTCCTCAACTTCACCTTGCCTTTACCCTGTGAGCAATCAGCCTTTCTCCCTCTGGGTGAGGCAGAAGGAGGGAATGAGCCACCTACATAGCTAATGGCCTGTGCCCTGAAGCTTAACTGCGCTATGCAGCTCCATATTTCAGATTCAGCAAATTAAGGTTAGCTATAAGGACACAGTTCCACTGCAGTAGAGGTCCAGGACTGACTGGACGCCTGGGTGGCAGGTGAAATGAGGACTCTGCAAATTGGAGTCATGATCCAAAACACCCAGGAGCCAGAAGGCCAGCAGCAGCCTGCAAGTGAGGTGTCGCCCTGGAGAGTTTCTGCTCGCTGCTGATACAGGTTTTCTACCTGAGCAGCGAACAGGGAAATACTTGCCAGAGCTCCATCAGGTCACCCATGAGTGAGCAGGTTAGGAGTGGGGTGATCATCTGAGATGAGTTAGAGGTCAAGAAAGCCAAGAGGGCCTGTTGGGGGGATGACCCTCTGGGGAGGCTGGGATTCAGGTATTGTCACTCAAACCTCTCTTGGTTGGCCCTGAGTAGAAATGGTGTCCTGCACAATTGTAAGTAGTACTGCCACTCACATCTGTATTCAAGAGCTGGACTGCTTCTGTTTGTTGAAAAAATTTCATACTTTTCCTTCTTTTTGCCCCTTCTTTCTTTTATTTATTTTTTTTTATTGAAGTACAGTTAATTTACAACGTTGTGTTATTTTCAAGTGTACAGCAATGCGATTCGGTTATACATACCTATATATTCGTTTTTCAGATTCTTTTTCATTTTAGGTTATTTAAGATATTAAGTATAGTTCCCTGTGCTGTACCATAGGACCTTGTTGTTTATCTATTTTGTGTATAATAGTGTGTATATGGCAGGAGGTGGGAGGGAGATTCAAGAGGGAGGGGACATTTGTACACCTATGGTTAATTCATGTTGATGTATGGCAGAAATCAAGCCAATATTTTAAAGCAATCATCAATTAAAAATAAATAAATATTTTAAAAAAGAATAAAAAGGAAAAAAATAAGTGTGTATATGTTAATCACAAGCTCCTAATTTATCTCTTGACCCTCCCACTATATATTTTGGTGACTATATATTTGTTCTCTATTTCTGTTTGGTAAATAAGTTCATTTGTATCATTTGCTTTAGAATGCCACATATAAGTGATATCATATAGTATTTGTCTTTCTCTTTCTGACTTACTTCACTTAGTATGATAATCTCTAGTTGCATTCATGTTGCTGCAAATGGTATTATTTATTCTTTTTATGGCTGAATAGTATTTATTTTATACATATTCACCACATCTTCTTTAACCAATCATCTGTTGATGGACATTTAGGTTGTTTCTATGGCTTGGCTTTTGTGAACAGTGCTGCTATGAACGCAGGGGTGCATGTATCTTTTTTAATTATAGTTTTGTTGGGATATATGCACAGGAGTGTGATTGCTTGATCACATGGTAACTCTATGTTCAGTTTTTGTCTTTTTTTTTTTTTTGAGAGGGCCCCATACTGTTTTCCATAGTGGCTGCACCAATTTACATTCCCACCAACAGTGTAAGCTATTACAAAATATTAAGTAAGGCATGTTTAATTTTCATTCAGTTAAAAACATTGTCTAATTTTGTCTGTGATTTTCCCCCCTTGGGTCCCTCTCAGTAGTTTTTTCTCTCTCAATCTCACACTGCCTTGTGCACCACCTTTTTTCTCCTGTGTATTTATTCACTCAGCAAATATTTATTGATCATCTTCTGTGAAATGCTAGATACTGTTCTAGGTACTTGAGAGGCAGAGTGAATAAAATAAATATCCCTATCCACACAGACACGTATTTTATCATAGGGTCAGTCACTCAGTCATGTGCAACTCTTTGTGACCGCATGGACTATACCCTGCCAGGCTCCTCTGTCCATGGGTTTCTCCAGGCAAGAATACTGGAGTGGGTTGCCATTTCTTACTCCAGGGGATCTTTCCAACCCAGGGATTGAACTTGGGTCTCCTGCCTTGCAGGCAGATTCTTCACGATCTGAGCCACCAGGGAAGCCCCCTATACAGAACATGTATTTTATTAGGAGTTACTGTTTTATGATTTGGTTGGTATTTACCCCTATCAAAGGATCACCTTCCTTTTGAAGTCTTGACATAAAATAAGATAATAGTATGTTAAGACTAGGACAAGGCAATGGCACCCCACTCCAGTACTCTTGCCTGAAAAATCCCATGGATGGAGGAGCCTAGTAGGCTATAGTCCATGGGGTTGCTAAGAGTCAGACACGACTGAGCGACTTCACTTTCGCTTTTCACTTTCATGCACTGGAGAAGGAAATGGCAACCCACTCCAGTGTTCTTGCCTGGAGAATCCCAGGGACAGGGGAGCCTGGTGGGCTCCCGTCTCTGGGGTCGCACAGAGTCGGACACGACTGCTGCGACTTAGTAGCAGTAGCAGTAGCAGCATGTCAAGACTATTTCCTTCCTATATCTCCATGATGACTTTACAGAACTTATTTGCAACTATAAAATGATACCAGTGACTTTTACACTTAGAAAGTATCTACTTAGGGAGACTTCCCTAGCAGTCCAGTGTTTAATACTGTGCTTTCAGTGCAAGGAGCACAGGTTCGAGCCATGGTCAGAGAACTAAGATTCCACATGCTGTGCAGCGTGGCCAAATATAAATAAATAAAATACATTAAAAATAATAAAATAAGATAAACCTCACTTTAAAAAGTATCAATCCTTAATGCCTCATATTTATACTTAAACAGTTGATTCAAACCTCCTGTCTACATATATTTCCTAAATTTATAATCATGTTTTTGAGACAGATGGTATTTATTGGGAGATGTGTTCTTCTCTGTCATATTTATGCCTTATTCTGTCTGAACTCAGGAAGATGGACTGAATTTTCATAAGCATCAGCTAGCTTTAGGGTTGAATCATAACCAAGGTTTCCTAATATTGTCAACCAAAAAAAATTCTGAGATTATGCTGATTTAAATTTTCTCTTTTGGACTTCTCTCATGGAGCAGTGGATAAGAATCCATCTGCCAATGCAGGGGATGGGGGTTCGATCCCTGGTCCAAGAAGATTCCACGTGCTGCGGAGCAACTAAGCCCATGCACCACAGCTACCAACTCCGTGCTGAACTACTGAGCCTGTGTGCTGCAACTATTGAAGCCCATGCACCCTAGAGCCCACAGGCCACGACTATTAAGCCCGTGCGCCACAACCACTGAGCCTGCACTGTACAGCCCACGTGCCTAGAGCCCATGCCCTGCAGCAAGAGAAGCCAACACAATGAGAAGCCCCTGCTCGCTGCAACTAGAGAAAACTCATGAGAAGTCGTGGCACAGCCAAAAATAATAATAATTTAAAAATACATTAAAAAAATTAAACAGAATTACCATATGATCCAACAATTCCACTCTGGGCATCATTCCAGAATAACTGAATGTAGGGGCTGGAAATATTTCTACACCTATGTTAATAGCAGCATTGTTAACAATAGCAGAAATGTGGAAGCAACCCGGGTGTTCAACAGATGAATGGATAAAGAAAATGTGGTCTATATATACAATAGGCTATTATTTAACCTTTAAAAGGAAGGAAATTCTGATACCTGTTACAATGTAGATGAGCCCTGCTGCTGCTGCTGCTGCTAAGTCGCTTCAGTCGTATCCGACTCTGTGCGACCCCAGAGACGGCAGCCCAGATGAGCCCTGACATTATGCTAAGTAAAAATAAACCAGTCACAGAAGGACAAGTATTGTATGATTCCTATTACATGAGATACCCAGAGTAGTCAATTCATAGAACCAGAAAGCAGAATGGTGGTCGCCAAGGGGCTGGGAAGAGGGGAAAATAGGGAGTTGTTTAATGGGTACAAAGTTTAGTGGGGAAAGATGAAGAAATTCTGAAGATATGGATGGTGGTGATGCTTTGAGAACAGCATGAATGCTGTTAACGTCATAGATCCATACACCCCAAAGTGGTCATAATTTTAGGTTATGCTTATCTTGTGTGTGTGCGTGCTCAGTTACTCAGTCAGTCATGTCTGACTCTTTGTGGCCTCATGGACTGTAGCCCGCCAGCCTCCTCTGCTCATGGAGTTTTCCAGGCAAGGATATTGGAGTGCATTGCCATTTCCTACTGCAGGGGATTTTCCTCACTGGGGGGTCAAACCCATGTCTCTTCCATCTCCTCCACTGGCAGGTGGATTCTTTACCACTAGTGCCACCGTGTTTATCTTATCACAATCTAAAAAAATGAGTCCCCAGACTTGGTCTAGGTACTGTGCAGATGTAATTTTAGAAACCAAGAAGCAACAATATTTCAATGGTAGATAGTACCTTTTTAAGAAAAACCACGTTTTTTGGCATTGTCACACTTATGACTGAATATTAAAATCTTAAAATCACAGTATACCCAACTAAGTTTTAGCGACCACACTAATTTTCTAATTTCAAATGCATTTAAATTAGTCTTATTACTACTTATAGTAATAAGATATGACTCTTCATGTTTAGTGGGGAAAGATGAAGAAACGAAGAAACTAAACTCAGTCATGCCTGACTCTTTTCAACTCTATGGATGACCCCTTCAGGCTCTTCTGTCCATGGGATTCTCCAGGCAAGAATACTGGAGTGGGTTGCCATTCCCTACTCCATTCAGAAAATGAAGATCATGGCATCTGGTCCCATCACTTCATGGGAAATAGATGGGGAAACAGTGGAAACAGTGTCAGACTTTATTTTTTGGGCTCCAAAATCACTGCAGATGGTGACTGCAGCCATGAAATTAAAAGACGCTTACTCCTTGGAAGAAAAGTTATGACCAACCTAGACAGGATATTGAAAAGCAGAGACTACTTTTCCAGCAAATGTCTGTCTAGTCAAGGCTATGGTTTTTCCAGTGGTCATGTATGGATGTGAGAGTTGGACTGTGAAGAAGGCTGAGCACTGAAGAATTGATGCTTTTGAACTGTGATGTTGGAGAAGACTCTTGAGAGTCCCTTGGACTGCAAGGAGATCCAACCAGTCCATTCTGAAGGAGATCAGCCCTGGATTTCTTTGGAAGGAATGATGCTAAAGCTGAAACTCCAGTACTTTGGCCACCTCATGCGAAGAGTTGACTCATTGGAAAAGACTCTGATGCTGGGAGGGAGTGGGGGCAGGAGGAGAAGGGGACGACAGAGGATGAGATGGCTGGATGGCATCACTGACCCGATGGACATGAGTCTGAGTGAACTCTGGGAGTTGGTGATGGACAGGGAGGCCTGGCGTGCTGCAATTCATGGGGTCGCAAGGAGTTGGACACAACTGAGTGACTGAACTGAACTGAACTGAACTGATGCTTATTAAATGGGCAGCTTAAAATGTATAGGGTTGTACAACATGGCTGAGTTAACACTACCATGGGAGCCTCATTAAAAGAGTTCACTGATGCTATGCTATTATTAATACAGTCATCCCTGGGTATTCACAGGGGATTGGATCCAGGACCCCCCACCAATACCAAATTCTGAGGATGCTCAAGTCCCTTATATAAAATGGCATAGAATTTGCATATAACTATATTACACGTCCTTCCCCTCTCACCATACTTTAAATAATCTCTAAATTACTTGTAATACCTAAAGCATTGTAAATACTATGTATATAATTGCCAGCACAAGGCAAACAGAAGTTTTGTTTTTTGGAACTTTCTGTAATTTTTTCTCCAAATTTTTTCGATCTGTGGTTGGTTAAATCCTCACTTGTGGAACCCACAGATACAGAGGGCAGACTATATTAGTATAGCTTTATCAGACACTCTTATTCAATGGCTCCTCTTTTCTTTGTGTAATCCCCATATTTTACCTTCACTGTTCTTCCTTCTGATCATCCTATGACCACCGCAGAATATCTTCTGAGTATTTTATGTCAAGTTCATATATTAGTTTATGATTCTTCACAGCAATTCAAGGAAAGTGTTACTTCTATTTTAATGGATGAGGAAACTCAGAGAGATTGAAAAAAACTTGCTTACAATCACACAGTGAGTTGCTGGCAAGGTAGAAATTTAGATTCAGGGCAACCTGTCTCAAAATCTCTTCTCAACTCTACCAGCATGCTACACCTTACACTGTTGATCGGTTCCTTCCTGAAATCGCAACTCTTTCATGAAGTAGCAAGAGAAGATAGAAAATGCACTTGGCTGAAGAAGGACCCTAAGCTGAATGGAAGCAGAGAAATGATACACACAACAGCTTCATGGTGATCTGATATCTAAAAAATCTTTCTCTAATTTATTTACTTTTGCATTTGTTTGCACTTGGCAATGTTTCCTATTGTCCTTTGTTTTGGAGTTTATGTCATGTTCGGAACACTATGGTAGTTTACTTCAGTTAATGCTTTCTTGTTCCTTGTACATAGTTTCACTTTGAGTATTCTGATAGGATGAATGTCCTGCTCTTTCATCACACTCAGACAGAATTCTGCTTTCCTCAGTGACTCCCCATTCTCCTTCACACACTGGCGTCCCAGACTGCAGCCAAGTATTCATGCTAATTCCCGGAGTACAATCCAGACTCTTTTTTGATCACATAAATTGATGTTGCCACCAGTACATTTACACTCCTTTACCCCTGCTCATTTTCATTTTCTATGTCATGTGCTGCTGTGGCATATGCCTCCTGTCAGAACCAAAGTCCCCACCTTATCTATATAGGAAAACCTCTCAAAGGGTTGTTGCTGTTCAGTCGCTCGGTCATGTCTGACTCTTTGCGACTCCGTGAACTGCAGCACACCAGGCTTCCCTGTCCTTCACTATCTCCCAGAGTTTGTTCAGATTCACGTCTATCACAAGGGGATTCCGCCAGCTAATTCCTTAGCTAGAGCCCTGGTGTGTTTCATGTAGGGGAGTATGGAGAACGCTATCCCCTTCGGTCTGTATCGGTAATCCATGCATCAGGAAAAGAGGGACCGGCCTTCTTTTCCTGGAGTTTTCAGGCACTTACAAGAGAGATGGTGGTATATGGAGCCATTTTCCAAGGAGCCCACGGTATAGTCAGGTAATGAGTAGAAGACAGCAGCCTGACCTCTCCTCACCTTTATTCATTCAACAAATGTTTGTCGGCTCCTGGGTGCCTCTCCTTTTCTGTGTGCAGCTTTCTGTCCAGAAGGACTGACAAACTGGGGGAAATTATAGTACATTATTGGAGAGCACAGGAGGGCATATCGTCCAGGCTGAGGTAGGAGCTCCATGGGGGAAAGTGACACCTGAGAAGAGTAACTAGATGAAGGGGCTACAGGTATTCTAGAAGAGGAAGATCATGCCAACAAGGATTCAGAGGCCAAAAGTTGTGAGTCTAATTGTTGTTGTTTAGTCGCTAAGTCATGTCTGACTCTTTGCAAACCCATGGACTGCAGCCCACCAGGCCTTCCTGTCACTCATTATCTCCCTGAGTCTGTCCAAGTTCATGTCCATTGAGTTGGTAATGCCATCCAACCATCTCATCCTCTGTCGTTCCCTTCTCCTCCTGCCCTCAATCTTTCCCAGCATCAGGGTCCTTTCCAATAAGTCGGCCCTTGCATCAGGTGGTCAAAGTGTTGCAGTTTCAGCTTCAGCATCCGTCCTTCCAATGAGTATTTGGGATTGACTTCCTTTAGAATTGACTGGTTTGATTTTCTTGCTATCCAAGGGACTCAGAAGAGTCTTCTCCAGTACTACAGTTCCAAAGCATCAAAATGCCAGAGGGAATACTCCATGAAGAAGGAACTGCTATGGATGCTGGAGGAGCTAAGAATGTGTATCTAAGTAACCACAGTCATCACTAACGAGCCTTAGGGGAGGAGGTGTGAGATTAAAGTAAGGAGGCCTGAAGGGGCAGATAGTGAACTGCCTTGTGCTCTACTGTAAGAAGAAGCAAAAGTTGGCATCAAGATTTCTGAGAGAAATATCAGTAACCTCAGATATGCAGATGACTCCATCCTTATGGCAGAAAGTGAAGAAGAACTAAAGAGCCTCTTGATGAAAGTGAAAGAGGAGAGTGAAAAAGTTGGCTTAAAGCTCAACATTCAGAAAACGAAGATCATGGCATCTGGTCCCATCACTTCATGGGAAATAGATGGGGAAACAGTGGAAACAGTGTCAGACTTTATCTTTTGGGGCTCCAAAATCACTGCAGATGGTGACTGCAGCCATGAAATTAAAAGACGCTTACTCCTTGGAAGAAAAGTTATGACCAACCTAGACAGCATATTAAAAAGCAGGGACATTACTTTGCCAACAAAGGTCTGTCTAGTTGAGTCTATGGTTTTTCCAGTAGTCATGTATGGATGTGAGAGTTGGACTATAAAGAAAGCTGAGTGCCAAAGAATTGATGCTTTTGAACTGTGGTGTTGGAGAAGACTCTTGAGAGTCCCTTGGACTGCAAGGAGATCCAACCAGTCCATCCTAAAGGAAATCAGTCCTGAATATTCATTGGAAGGACTGATGTTGAAGCTGAAACTCCAATACTTTGGCCACCTGATCAGAAGAACTGACTCATTTGAAAAGACCCTGATACTAGGAAAGATTGAAGGCGGGAGGAGAAGGGGATGACAGAGGATGAGATGGCTGGATGGCATCACCGACTTGATGGACATGAGTTTGAGTTAACTCTGGGAGTCGGTGATGGACAGGGAGGCCTGGTGTGCTGCAGTCCATGGGGTCGCAGAGTCAGACATGACTGAGTGACTGAACTGAACTATTGTAAGAAGGGTGGACTTGCCCTCAGGGCACTGACAAGAACTCGGAGGGTTTTAGGGAGAGGATGAAATGGTCCCTCTGGTTATGGTGCAGAAGATAGAGTGGGCATGAGTGAGACTGGCAGCAGGAAGACCAATTAGGAGGCAATAGGAATAATCCTGCCTTTGAAGGGAAGCTTTTACACAGAATTATTTGCTGCATGGTGGTTGTGACTCTCTCAGGGAAAATCTGGGGAAGGTTTGTTTCCTCCTCTGCCAGTGTTCCACGGCTAATAGTTCTGCCATTGCAAACTTTCCACAGCTGGCTACTGACTGGGGTCAAACATGATGGTGAGTCTATCATGCCTGGAGTCTTCACTGGCTGGATATGGAAAATCTCAGAACTTGAAACTCACCTCAATGTCTAAGGCCTGTCCAGAGGAATTGTTGCAGATCTGTAAATATGAAAACTTGGGCTTTGTCACTTTTTCAGTGATCTGTTCCCTCTCCCAGCCCCATACGCTCTCGCAACCATGTAAAATTCTAGCATCTGTCCATTCAAGTGCCATTTTCTTCATGTAATTTTCTCTGGACTCCAAATAAGAGTTAGCTGTCCAGAAGAGCTCTATACATCCTCAGGTTCACTGCAATCTTATTTACAAAAACCAAGATGTAGAAGCAACCGAAATGTCCATTGATGGATAAATGAAAAAGAAAATGCTATATGTATGTGTGTATATATATATATTATATATATATATAATGGGATATAATTTAGCTGTTAAAAAGAATGAAATCTTGGGACTTCCCTGGTGATCCAGTAGTTAGTACTCTGCTTTCACTGCCGTGAACGCCCAGATTCAGTCCCTGGTGGAGGAACTAAGATCCTAGAAACTACGTGGCATGGTAAAAAATGGGCCTCCCCCAAAACAACACAAAAAACCCAAACCATATGAAACCAAGTTCATACATAGCAAAGAAAAGATTGGTGGTTGCCAGAGGCAGAAGTTGGAGGATGAGTGGAGGTGAAGACAATCAAAAGTACACATTTCCCAGTCATAAAATAAATAAGCCATGGGGTTGAATTATAGCATGATGACCATAGTTAATAATACTGTATTTCATATTTGAAAGTTGTTAAGAGAATGAATCTTAAAAGCTGTCATTGCAGGAAAAAAATCTGTAACATGGTGACCATGTTAACAAGATTTATTATGAATGATCATTTTGCAGTACATACATGTGTTGCGGCATTATGGTGTACACCTGGAACTAATATGGTGTATGTAATTATACCTCATTTTTTAAAAAAAGGAAAAAAGAATTAACCTTTCTTATTTTAAGATTTCAAAGACTTTTGTGTGTACAGTTAAAACTCAATAAATTGGAGCAAGGAAGGAAATTACAAATAACAGATCAGTTAGACTAGGGCACAGTCCTACCCCTCTCCCCAGATAAATCACAAATTGTTCAATGGCTGGGTGCTTTCATGTTTGTGGTGTACTCCAACAACTTGGTTAAATTCCTCCTAAGTAGATGAGATGGCTGGATGGCATTACTGACTCAATGGACATGAGTTTGAGTAAACTCTGGGAAGTTGGCGATGGACAGGGAGGCCTGGCGTGCTGCAGTCCATGGGGTCACAAAGAGTCAGACATGACTGAGGGAGTGAACTGAACTGAAGTAGTTGACTGTACCTCCACTTACACTTATTTTGCCTTAGCAAAAGTTCATTTAAAAAACACTCACATAGCACTAAAGGTCAGGCACAGTCTAAGCACTTTACAAATAAGTCTCTTAACGACTCTACAATGTAGATGCTCATCTTATCACCCCCATCTAGAGATGAGAAAACTAAGTCACTAAGGAGGGTTTCACAGCTCATATGTAAGAATTTGAGCCCAGGAAGCCAGCTCTAGGTTCTGTACTCTTAGCCACAATTGCGTGTACAAGTCCTCTCTCCCTGCCAGTAGATCTTGGAAGCACCAGGTTCTGCAGATTGTTTTTTCCTGAGTTGTGACTGTAAGCTAGGGATGTGGCAGCAGAAGGGAACGCAAATATAAAAAGACATAGTTGTGCTCTCTGGGAGGAAATCAGTTGTTTACTGAACATAACAAACCACAAAACTGTGGCTTAAAACAGCAGCCTTTTACTTGCTCATGATTCCAAAATGTGGGCTGGACTCACTTACCCGTTTGCAGTCAAGTGATGGTTCAACTAGGAATAGAGGATCGGAGATGGCCTTACTCAAGTCTAGACTCTTAGCTGGTTTAGCTGGAGGCTAGTTAGACTTCTCTTCTCCTGGTCTTTCATTCTCAAGGAGGCTGGCTGGGATTTCCTTTCATGATGTCTCAGAGCAGCAAAAAAAAAAAAAAAAAGCAAAAGTGGAAGCAGCAAGGCCTCTCAGATGCTAGACTTGGAACTCACTCAGTGTTACTTACACTTTTGGTCCAAGCGAGTCATCAGTGTGGCAGATGATCACATAATGCCTTGAATCCAGGGTTGTGGGTGGTGATAACTTGGTGGGTGGTCGACAGAGGGAAGAAGAAGGAAAGCTAGACATTCTAGGCAGATAGTATAGTAGCTGCACAAGTACATGGTACAAGAAAGCATGTTGTACCTGGGGAATAACAAATACTTGAGAGTGATTAGAGTAAAAAGGGAACTTGAGGAAGAAAAAGGCTAGGGAGGTTGAAGAAGAGGATGGAACCAGATCAGGAAATGGCATGAGTGCCTTGTTAAGAAGTTCCCAATGTTACCCTTAGGGACTAGGTCTTTAAAAGTTTTGTTTGTTTGTTTCTGAGAAATTTTGATTAGGGCAAGCACATGATTAGGGTTTCCCTTTGGCTCAGCTGGTAAAGAATCTGCTCGCAATGCGGGAGACCTGGGTTTGATCTCTGGGTTGGGAAGATCCCCTGGAAAAGGGAAAGGCTACCCACTCCAGTATTCTGTCCTGGAGAATTCCATAGACTGTATAGTCCTTTGAATCACAAAGAGTCCAACATGACTGAGCAACTTTCACTTCAAGCACATGATGTGATTTGCGTATTTGAATATCACTTTGGGAGACCATGGGAATGGGTGAGATAGAAATTAGGAAGACCGGTGAGAAGGCTCTTGTGAAATAGCAGGTATAAGATGATGAGGCCTCATGCAGCAATGGCACAGGGAGCAGAGAAGAAGAAAAGGGCTTCAGAAATATTTACAAGGCAAGATGAATAGGATATGGCAATCGAAGGAAGAATATGGAATGATTCTCAAGTGTGTGACTTTGGCAACTCAAGTGATTGAGTTTTATGAAAGAAGGTGCTCATTTAAGCTTTGGATCAATTAATTTTGAGATGCCTGTATGACAATCAATAAAAGTGGGCGGTGGACAAGTTGGATATACAAATTTGAGTGCTAGGAGAGAGGGCCAGGTTAAAGATATAAAATTCATCAGCAAGCAGGTGGCTTTAAGAAGCCATAGATTTCCCAGAAGTATGCAGAATGGTAGAATAGAGGCTGGTGGGGGGTGGAGTACTTCCCTGATGGGCCAAGTCTAAGACTCTGCGCACCCAGTACCAGTGCAACGGGCCGAAGTTGGATCCCTGGTCAGGGAATTAGATTCCCACATGCTGCAACTAACAGTTGCCATGCCCCAACTAAAAAAAACAAACAAACCTGCATTCTGCAACTAAGATTGGGCACAGCCAAATAAGTAAGTAAATAAACATTTAAAAAAAAAAAAAAAAAGAATCCTGGCTGGGATGACCAAAAGGGAAGAACTACATTTAATAATGAGAAGAGAAAGAGAAGGCCATAAAGGAGATTTTGAAATAACTATTTAAAAAAGAACTATAAAGACAGGAGGAAAACCAGAAGGAGTGGTACCCCACAAGTCAAGGGAGAAAAGAATTTCTATGGTATTTGGAAAAGTGCTTGTGAGATTTGACAATCACTGGTGACCATACTGAGAACAGTTTTACGAGAGTTATAATGCCAATACCCCAATTGCTATGGATTGGGGAAACCTATGAGACCATGCTTGTCCATGAGATGATGGGCGAGGGGGAGTTGCAGGAACTTAAAGAGTTCCTTCATCGAAAGTGAGTGATCTACCAAGAGGGAAATGTGTGGGCTTAAACAGTGTGAGGGGAAGGCTCATAATAGTTGTGCTGAGAAAGAAAATCTTTGAATGCTACTTCCTGCCAAGTTTCTGCTCAAAATTCTTCTCACTTTCGTGATAAACTTCAGGAAAAATCCCTTTACCTTTTCATTTGCTCTTCCCTTTCTCGCCTTAAAATCACTTTTATCGCAATCTGGCATTTGTCTCTATTTGACAATGACTTTCAAAAATATTACCACTGACTGTTGTGTTCCACCTAATGTACACTGTGTCATTCCATATATTCATTCTAAAGAATGAATGTTTGCTATTCTCAACAACATACTCTGTGATTTTGTCTAAATTATTGTTTTTTTTTTCCAACAGTAAAATGGGAATATAAATTCTAATTTGTCCCAAACTCAGTGAAATGTTGGAGGAGTTGAGAAAGTGAGGTTGTAAGGTACATAAAACATCTCTGAGATAAGTAGCTATAATTATATTTCCCTAGTAGGATTATTTCAGGGATTAAGTGAGATAATGTAATGACAACAATGTTCTTAATAAATATTTCTAATAAATATCTTGAAGAATTTTCCACAGTTTATTGTGATCCACACAGTCAAAGGCTTTGGCATAGTCAATAAAGCAGAAATAGGTGTTTTTCTGGAACTCTCTTGCTTTTTCCATGATCCAGTGGATGTTGGCAATTTGATCTCTGGTTCCTCTGCCTTTTCTAAAACCAGCTTGAACATCAGGAAGTTCATGGTTCACATATTGCTGAAGCCTGGCTTGGAGAATTTTGAGCATTACTTTACTAGCATGTGAGATGAGTGCAACTGTGCAGTAGTTTGAGCATTCTTTGGCATTGCCTTTCTTTGGGATTGGAATGATAACTGACCTTTTCCAGTCCTGTGGCCACTACTGAGTTTTCCAAATTCGCTGGCATATGGAGTGCAGCACTTTCACAGCATCATCTTTCAGGATTTGGAATAGCTCAACTGGAATTCCATCACCTCCACCAGCTTTGTTCGTAGTGATGCTTTCTAAGGCCCACTTATCTTCACATTCCAGGATGTCTGGCTCTAGGTGAGTGATCACACCATCATGATTATCTGGGTCATGAAGATCTTTTTTGTACAGTTCTTATGTGTATTCTTGCCACCTCTTCTTAATATCTACTGCTTCTGTTAGGTCCATACCATTTCTGTCCTTTATTGAGCCCATCTTTGCATGAAATGTTCCCTTGGTATCTCTAATTTTCTTGAAGAGATCTCTAGTCTTTCCCATTCTATTGTTTTCCTCTATTTCTTTGCATTGGTCGCTGAAGAAAGGCTTTCTTATCTTTTCTTGCTATTCTTTGGAACTCTGCATTCAGATGCTTATGTCTTTCCTTTTCTCCTTTGCTTTTCGCTTCTCTTCTTTTCACAGCTATTTGTAAGGCCTCCCCAGACAGCCATTTTGCTTTTTTGCCTTTCTTTTCCATGGAGATGGTCTTGATCCCTGTCTCCTGTACAATGTCACGAACCTCCATCCATAGTTCTTCAGGCACTCTATCTATCAGATCTAGTCCCTTAAATCTATTTCTCCCTTCCACTGTATGTTCATAAGGGATTTGATTTAGGTCATACCTGAATGGTCTAGTGGTTTTTCCCTACTTTTTTCAATTTAAGTCTGAATTTGGCAATAAGGAGTTCATGATCTGAGGCACAGTCAGCTCCTGATCTTGTTTTTGTTGACTGTATAGAGCTTTTGGCTCTTGAGAAACCTGTATGCAGGTCAGGAAGCAACAGTTAGAACTGGACATGTAACAACAGACTGGTTCCAAATAGGAAAAGGAGTACGTCAAGGCTGTATATTGTCATCCTGCTTATTTAACTTATGTGCAGAGTACATCATGAGAAACTCTGTGCTGGAAGAAGCACAAGCTGGAATCAAGATTGCCGGGAGAAATATCAATAACCTCAGATATGCAGATGACACCACCCTTATGGCAGAAAGTGAAGAGGAATTCGAAAGCCTCTTGATGAAAGTGAAAGTGGAGAGTGAAAAAGTTGGCTTAAAGCTCAACATTCAAAAAAGGAAGATCATGGCATCTGGTCCCATCACTTCATGGGAAATAGATGGGGAAACAGTGGAAACAGTGTCAGACTTTATTTTTCTGGGCTCCAAAATCACTGCAGATGGTGACTGCAGCCATGAAATTAAAAGACGCTTACTTCTTGGAAGGCAAGTTATGACCAACCTAGATAGCATATTCAAAAGCAGAGACATCACTTTGCCAACAAAGGTCCGTCTAGTCAAAGCTATGGGTTTTCCAGTGGTCATGTATGGATGTGAGAGTTGGACTGTGAAGAAAGCTGAGTGCCGAAGAATTGATGCTTTTGAACTGTGGTGTTGGAGAAGACTCTTAAGAGTCCCTTCGACTGCAAGGAGATCCAACCAGTCCATTCTGAAGGAGATCAGCCCTGGATTTCCTTGGAAGGAATGATGCTAAAGCTGAAACTCCAGTACTTTGGCCACCTCATGCGAAGAGTTGACTCATTGGAAAAGACTCTGATGCTGGGAGGGATTGGGGGCAGGAGGAGAAGGGGACGACAGAGGATGAGATGGCTGGATGGCATCACTGACTCGATGGACATGAGTCTGAGTGAACTCCAGGAGTTGGTGATGGACAGGGAGGCCTGGCATGCTGCGATTCATGGGGTCGCAAAGAGTTGGACACGACTGAGTGACTGAACTGAATAAATATCTGGCATATTTTGTTTTTAATTTAAAACAAATTCTTTTTTAAATTTATTTTTTATTGAAATGTAGTTGAGTTACAGTGCTGTGTTAATTACTGCTGTATAGCAAAGTGACTCAGTTATGCACATATATACCTACCTTCTTTGTCATATTCTTTTTTAGTATGTTTTATCACAGGATATTGAATATATTTCCCTGTGCTATACAGTAGTGCCTTGTTGTTTGATAAATTCTTAATAAATATCTGGCATGTGATAGCAAATGGTAAAGACTGTATTTTAGTTTGAAAATTAGCAAACTAAAATTCAGCAAGTGAAAAAAGAAGGTCCGGCTATTTGGAGGTGCTTAGGCAGGAAGATATTTGGTGTTTATGAAATGATATGTTTGGAAATTGCTTCAATATAATCTCTCATGTTGGGAGTGGGGTACAGGAATTGACCAGTTATCTAAGCTGAGCATTCATTATTCTAATTTTGTACGCATCTGAAATTTTCATAATAAAAAATTATGATTGTTTAATTGCATGCAACTATATTCACACAATATGCTTGGTGTATAGATGAAATGTAATGAAAATTTAGTTTGTAACCGGTCAAGTTGCTTTTTGAGGCTTGTCACCGTACACCCTACTCAACTCCCCAAAGTAAGGGAGTGATGCAAGAAGATTTAAAGTAAGATTATTTGAATTTACAGCTTTCATAATATCATAAGTGGGTGTCATTTCAGTAACTAATCTTTTTCTGCTTCAGTGAACTGACTTTAAAAAAAAAAAATTCTCCTTTTATTTATTTTTCCTTTTGGATGAGTTTCGTGGCACGCAAGATCTTCTTTCCCCAACTAGAGATCGACCTGTGCTCCCTACGGTGGAAGCACGGAGTCTTAATCCCGGGACTTCAGAGAAGTCCCTAGCTAACCAACTGAAATCATTAGAAACAGAACTACAAGTCCCAGAATGCACTGCACGATGGACGTCAATTCGAAGACCCCGCGTCTCCGAACTAGTTGCCCTCGCCTTTACTTGAATGGGAATAATCCCAGCGAAAATTGACGTCTGTGACTCAGGGCAGATTTTCGGGTATCCGTACGCCTGGGTCGGTCGAGAGTGCAGTTCGAGAAGGACAGCGTGGTACTTTCCTTATCAGGCGTCGGTCCGGGCAGCCTCACCCTCTTCTGGGGCTTCCGTGCGGCTGGAGGGCTCCGTTATTGCGCCTCAAAGATGGCGACTCTGTTGGCGGTAAATTCGGGTAGGTGCGGCCGGGGCAGAATGCAAGCTGTGGGCAAGGTGCTGACCCGTCCTTTAGGGAGAGACCCAGGCAGTGAGTTTTCTCGGAGTCCACGACCCCACTTGTGCATAAGTGCCCGCTTCTCCTTAGCTCCGGGGCTAGAGTCCCGCCCCTCCCCAGTTTGAATGGCGCGTGTCGGCATTGCGGCTCTAGTCCTAGAATTGGGTCTTAAGGTTCGAGACAGGGAGGCTTGGTCCACTGGAACAGGACGGGCAGTTCTCATAACCAGGGCCTAGTCTAGTGCCTTCCATTACCTATCCCAGTATGTGCGGTCCGAATTCCTGCAGGATTTGCAAGTCTCTGGCAATGGGGCCAGGAGACCGGAGATATTTTTCAGCCACGAGCGCAGGCTTAAAATGAAAATTCCCACCTCAAAATAGTCGCTGGGGCCCCTCTAGGTTGGGTGAGGGTGGGTGGATGGGTAGTTCTACAGAAAGCAAGGTCCCTTGGTTATGAAGCCTGAAATCCGGAAGGTGGTCCAGAGTGCCGTGACTCCCGACTTGGCTTTTGTGGCCCGTCCCTTGATGCTCCTGAACCCTTGGAGCAGTAGACCGTCGGGGACGGGCAGAATCTAGAAGGGAGAGAAGAAAGTTTGAAGGACTTGGATTGGGTTCTCTTGTCAATTCTCAGTCGGGCGAGTACCCCGCCTCCCCACCCGTACCCCTGTCCCCACCTGGGCGTTTGAAAGAGTGGGTGCATTCTGGTTGTCACAATTCCTGGGATGCACTGCAGGCGCCTAGTGGGCGGGCCGAGGATGCCAGAAGTGTTGTAGCGCCTGAAACGTGCCTGGGAAATGAGGAATTTCCTGCTTAGAATGCCTTGATTGAGCCGTGCTAAGCTTCATGGGTAGTTAAGAGCATATCTGGGTGGTAAATGCTTGTAGAGCATTTCACTCAAGAGGACTCTTTTGCTGGGCGCCTTTTCTGTCTCTGTACAGTCTTTTCTTGTTGCTGATACATTCTTTTCATGGGCTTCCCTGGTGGCTCAGCTGGTAAAGAATCCGCCTGCAATGCGGGAGATCTTCGTTGCAGTGTGGGTTCGATCCCTGGGTTAGGAAGATCCTCTGGAGAGGGGAACAGCTACCCACTCCAGTATTCTGGCCTGGAGAATTCCATGGACTGTATATAGTCCACGGGGTTACAAAGAGTTGGACACTACTGAGCGACTTTCACTTTTCACTTATTCTTTTCACATGATGATATTTTTGAAAACTTGTCTAAATCTGACTTTTGTAAATCAAACCCTTTCAGAACCACTATGATAAATTATTTTGTAATAATGAATTCTGTTTATTGAGCACCTCCTATTTTCCAGGCACTAGACCTAGAGTTGTGTTTTCATTTAGTCTGTCTTATACAGCTCTGGGGTAGTTGGTATTAAATACATCATTTTACAGATTTGGAGATAAGAGTCTTAGAGTACTTAACTTCTTCAAGGTTATACAGCTAATGATTTAAAGCCAGTTTTTTGTTTTTTTTTTTTCCCTTGAAGCCAGTCTTTGATACTTACATTTCTACGTGATCCTACTTGTGAAAGTGTTAGTCACTCAGTCATGTCTGACTCTTTGCAACCCCTGTGGACTGCAGCCCACCAGGCTCCTCTGTCCATGGAATTCTCCAGGCAAGAATACTGGAGTGGGTTGCCATTCCCTTCTCCAGGCAATCTTTCTGACCCAGGGATAGAATCTAGGTCTCCTGCATTACAGCAGACATTTTCCACCGTCTGAGCCACCAGGGAAGCCCTGCTTAAGCAAAACCTAATTCATTTCATTACATAGAATTTTCATGTATCTAAATGTTAGCGGTGAAGTTACTTTCTTAATATTGCTGTCCTGCCCTCCCACCCAGATGTAAACTTAAAACAAGTCTTGCATGTTATATGTGTGATTATATACTTTTCTTTGGAGAAGGCAAGGGCACCCCACTCCAGTACTCTTGCCTGGGAAATCCGATGGATGCAGGAGCCTGGTGGGCTGCAGTCCATGGGGTCACGAAGAGTCGGACACGACTGAGCGACTTCACTTTAACTTTTCACTTTCATGCATTGGAGAAGGAAATGGCAACCCACTCCAGTGTTCTTGCCTGGAGAATCCCAGGGATGGCAGAGCCTGGTGGGCTGCCGTCTGTGGGGTCGCACAGAGTCGAACATGACTGAAGCGACTTAGCATACTTTTCTTTAGTATATATACTCATTGTAAGTTGCTATTCTTAAACATAAATCATTGAAGGAAATTGCTGTTGCCAACAGCTGCAAAGAGTATAGATTGTATAATAATGCCTTGTGGCAGGAGTGTTTAATTGGCCACATAGAAAGGAAACATTTTTAAGAGCTGAGTCAGGAGAAATTTTTTTTAATATATATATACTTATTTATTTATATGGCTACACTGTGTCTTAGTTGTGGCGTGCGAGATCTTTAGTTGTGACATGTGTGATCTAGTTCCCTGACCAGACATCGAACCCGGCCCCCTGCATTGGGAGTGTGGAGTCTTAGCCGCTGAACCACCAGGGAAGTCCCAGGAGAATGTTAAAAATAAAAAAAAGATGTCCAGGAAAGTAACCCAAACGCCCATTGACAAGTTAATGGGTAAATAGTGTGGTCTGCACATCTATAATGGAATGTTACTCAGCTTTGAAAAGGAAATCCTGTCCTATGCTAAAACCTTGAAGACTTTCTGCTAAGTGAAGTAAGCCAGTAACAAAAAGACAAATACTGTATAATTCTACTTATGTGAGGGATTGAAAGTAGTCACACTCACAGAAGCAAAAAATGTTGGTTGCCAGAGGCTGAGGGGGGAGGGGGAAATGAGGGCTTGTTTAACAGGTACAAAATTTCAGTTTTGCAAGATGAAAGAGTTCTGGAGATCTGTTATATAACAGTATGATTGCCCTTAATGCTACTGAACTGCATACTTAAAAACATTTAAGATGGAAAATTCTATGCTATGTGCTTTTTATCATAGTTCAAGTAAAAACTTAAACATCTTAGAATTGTAGAAAGGGAAAAAACTAGATTGTAGAGTTCAATGACCTATGCCTGAGTTTCAGCTGCATGGTTTACTAGTACTGTGACCCATGTCAGCCTGGCTGAGTAGACCTATAGGCTTGTGGGTAAGCAGCCATTAACACTGACAATCCTTGGAGGGTTATCTGGTCACCCCTGTCCTGTTCATAGCATTGTCTATTTCAGACCTTTTCCACGCTCATCAAATCTTTAACCTCCAACCGATCCCTTAGTCTCCTAGTCACACAGAAAGAAGCCAAAAGGCTTGAACTCTTTTTTCACCCTTAAACTTGGAAAGGTAGGTATATCTACACCCTTGAGTCAGTTGCCCTGTGTCTTCCTGTCTAAGGTAGATGCTACCCTTTACAACCTTATCCCCGTTACTCCTTCCTCTTGTCGATTTGCCTCTGTGTCTTTTTCCTTTTCTTTCCATCAACTGCCCTCTTTCTTGATTTCATGCCGCACCCCAGTTACTGTCCTCTTGCTCCTCTTCACAGTCAGATCTTTCAAACACTCATCAGTATTCACTGACTATTTCCATACCTTCTCCTCCTCCACCCACTCTAGTATCTTGTTGTTTAGTCACTAAGTTGCATGAGACTCTTTGCGACCCCATGGGCTGTAGCCCGGCAGGCTCCTCTGTCCATAGGGTTTCCCAGGCAAGAATACTGCAGTGGGTCGCCATTTCCTTCTCTAGGCGATCGTCCCAATGCAGGGATTGAACCTGCATCTTGTGCCTTGGCAGGCAGATTCTTTCCTGCTGAGCCACCAGGGAAGCCTCTCTAGTCTGTTCTCATCCTCCTAAACAGCTCTCAACTTTTACATGCTTTTCTGTTTCAGTAAGTCCAGCAGACGTGTGAGATCTTTTTCTCACTTGATCTTCAAGGGTAAGACCAAAATCCTTAGCAGGAGCTAGTAAGCCCTGCATGGTGTGCCAGTTGCCCTCCTTGCGAACCCTTCTTGGTACTGTGGCTCTCTTGGCATTTTCAGCAGTTTGAGAAAGCAGCATTTCCTCTTGCCTTGGGAACCCATGTGCTGTCCTTTTTCCTTGTTGTGTTATGTCTACCACCTTCCACTCCCCCTTTTATCCTTCGCATTTCAGCCTAATAACCATCCCTTGCTCAGTGCATCCTTGCCTTCCCTGATCTCCCCGGCAAGGTCACATTCCTCTATTGTGCGGTCTTTGCCCGGGTGCTTCACTGTCGTAGCCCTTACCCCATATTGGAGATTGCCCTGAAGTGTGACTGTGGAAATGTGCTTCCTCACTACACTGAGAGCTTATGCATATCTAGTCCATGACGAATGAGTGAATAGGTGGGATTTTTGATCTGTTATTGGATGCCTTCCCATAAAAGGAGGGAAGTAGAATTTTCTCTGGATTTCACTGAACTTATTTAAGCTATGTGTACTGCAAAGAATCGTTCATCAGAGGTTCTATTAAGTATTATTTTTACAGACAGTCTATTTTTGTTAGCTTTTTTCAGATTTTAAAAATACTTGTGGTTAGGCAACTTTCACATTTGCCTACAAGTCATTTTTTTTTAAATTATTTATTTCTTTTAATTTGGCTGCATTGGGTCTTAGTTGCCAAATGTGAGACTCAGTTCCCTGGCCAAGGATTGAACCCAGGCCCCCTGCGTTGGGAGCACTGAGCCGTACCCACTGAACTGCTAGGAAGTTCCTACAAGTCAGTTTTGGTAACTTTCCTTCATACTGCGTGCCAATCAGGAACCAGTTCTGACTCTACCAACAGCTCGAGCCTTTCTGTTTTACTGCCCTCATCCTGCTTAAGGTTCCATCACCTCATGAGTAACTTACCTACTGATCATCCTTGGGTCCTGACACTTCATATTCTAGTTAGTCTGTCCATCACACCATTGTCCAGGTTTATTTTGTCTTCTGGGGCTTCCCGTGTGGCTCAGTGGTAAAGAATCTGCCTGCCAATGCAGGAGATGCAGGTTCAGTTTCTGGATTGGCAAGATCCCTTGGAGAAGGAAATGGCAACCCACTCCAGTATTCTTGCCTGGAGAATCCCATGGATAGAGGAGCCTGGCGGGCTGTAGTCCACCAGGTCTCAAAGAATCGGACACAACTGAGTGACTGAGCATATGTGCATTTTGTCATCTAGTACTTGAAACTTGCCGATTTGCTAATGGGAAAAATTCCGTCTTGGCCAGGAAAACAAGGCTCAAACCTGCTCTGTCCTCAGCAGCTGGAAAGAGCCAAGAAAATGATCTCTAGGGAAGTCAGGTAGCCACTATCCAACTGGCCCCTCATAGGCAGTCACCAGGATCCAGGGTCAGGTCCTCATCTTGGCAGGCCTGGAGCTTTGATATTTGTTAGTTGTATCCAGAGTCCAGTAGATGCCAGTAATTTATTTTCTCTACTCACCCTCAGACAGATATGTACACCAGTATGTCAATTAATTGATCTTTAGTGGGAAGTACATCTGCATGGGTCCTCATTTCCTGAGCACATTTTATTCTGGAAAGTTTATATGACATGCTGTATTTTCCATCAGAAGATTGGCAAGTTTAGGGTCGAGACGAGAAAAGCAAAGCCTGGAGTTGGGTGATTGTTCTCTATGTAAGATCGAGACAATTGATCCCCATTCGATCACATCCCCATAGCAAAGACCTGACACACAGCTTCCTCCCTGCCCATCACATCAAGCTAGATGCTTCCTTTTGTATGTTCTCATAGGACTCTACTTCTTCATCATGCCTTTCCTTATACTGTTGGTTGTGTTTTGAATTCTGCATTTAATGCCTGTCTTTCTCATCAATCCATAAGTTCATAAGCCCAGGGATCCTGTCTGTTCTGCTTGCTCTGTAGTCCCTGGCACGTGGAAAGCCCTCAGTCCAGTGAATGAATGCTCCAGCTTGACTGGTTTAGTCTGTCCTCTTCTTGCACATCTGGCTTCCTTGTGGCTTAGCTGGTAAAGAATCCACCTGCAATGCGGAAGACCTGGGTTCCATCCCTGGGTTGGGAAGATCCCCTGGAGAAGGGAATGCTACTCACTCCAGTATTCTGGCCTCAAGAATTCCGTGGACCGTATACTCCATGGGGTCACAGAGTTGGACATGACTGTGTGACTTTTACTTGCTTACACATCCCTTTAAAAAATTTTGCACAGTACTTTGCTGCCTTCTGACAACACTGTTCATAAGATTGTAATGCATTTAGTTAGGTTACAGTTATCTTGCATGTCATTCTGACTGTCCTGGTGACTTTAGTGGGATTTGTGTTTTCTTAGATATCAGTTAAACATGTTTGCAGCCCACTCTTCACGGTTTGAGCTATAGTTAGTGCATCACTTGAGTGAGTGAGTGGTTTTAGTTAGTTTCCCTTTCAGAGTCTTTATTAACATATAGGGGTACCATGTCTAATTGTTTGCAAATAGAAACTTTGGGCTTCTGTGTCATTTTTTTCAAACCGTACTTAGTAGCACATAGCAATAGCTCTGTAAGTATTACTTATTATTCTTAGTATCTTTACAAAGAAAAATGTGATTCTTTATTAAATGAGTTTACGGAAGAATTCTGTATTTCTATGCTGTTTTTTAACAGCTAGTGTCCCAGGCAAAGTAAAATACTTTTTTTCAGCTTCTAAGTTTTACAGACTCTGGTTCCTCCTCCCCCCATTCCTGCTTTTCCTCTGGATGATAGGGAGGGATGGAAAGGCAGTTACATTTATTGAGTGACTGTGATATGCCAGACACTGTGTTGTATGTTTTACTTAGTTTATTCTTAGTCCATTCAACCTTATGAAGCAGGTGATGTCCTTATTTTGTATATAAGGAAACTGAAATTCAGAGAGGTTAGTTTCTCACTGCATGTCACATAACTAATAAAGTGACAAAACCAGGTTCCACTAATGCTTCAGTTTAAAGTCAGGATTTACTTTGTATTAAGTTAGGTAAAATGATGTTTGTGTTATTGCTTGTGAATTCTAATACTCTTATATTAATGTTTGGTTTGTATATATAATGCCTTATATTTAAAAGTTTCTGTGAGTGTGACTAAAATGCGTAGACAATAACTTTGCCTTCTTTTCCAAATGTATGTTCTACTTGATGCTGATTTTATTTATTTTTCCTTTAAGCCGCTAGTCTGTGGGGCCCTTACAAAGACATTTGGCAGACTGTGGGAAATGCTCTTTGGAGAAGACAACCTGAGGCGGTCCACCTCCTTGACATGATTTTGAAGAAGCACAAACCTGACTTCATCTCATTGTTCAGAAATCCTGTAGGAGATTTTCTTTTTTTGCTTCTTGAATTTGCTTTTTCCTTTCAAGATTGAAGGAGCAAGTAAATTCTTAATGCATTTAAATGCAATATGTTACTTGTTCTAGTCTATTGATTAAAGTTTTTTCTAAAGATGAAAATTACCTAGGAGCAATTATTTTCTTCTTTCTGTTCTCCATGGAAGTTAATATAGCTTTTAATTCTAGCTAGCAGGTATCTTGATAGTATTTGAATACGATTTTAGAAGGTCTACATATTCCGGAAATAGAAGCCTTCTTGGAATTTCTGACTTGCAGTTAATCCATCTAAACTTAGTAAGGTTGATTCTTTTATTTATTTTCAGGTACACTTCAACATTTTAATTCTTTATAACGTTATGTAAATTGTGTTAACTGAATGAGTTAATTCTTACATATCGTTAATCACTGCATCTTGACATACTTTTCAATGAGGAGTAGATTACTTCAGCAGTGGGGGTTCATATTTGGAAACTCCTTTCCCTGCTGTTTGACAGTTTTCTTTATACACTAGCAAGGCCATCTAAGAGCTATTTATGGGTTTGTCTTACCAGAAAGAGCCCTGGCCTGGGAGCCAGTTGAACTGAGTTCCAGTCTTGGCTCTCCCACTGAAGAGTTGTGTGACCATAGGCAAGCCACCTGACTTCTCTGGGCATCAGTTTTTCCCTTCTGCAAATAGAGAAGGTGGATTAAATGACTATATGGCCTTTTTCAATGTAGAAATACCTAAGATTTTATGGCCCATCAAGTAATTCTGTACTATGTTATATGTTAAATATTTGCAGGTAAATCTTTTTGCAAATAAGACTACATTTTAAAATAACATACTAACAAGCTATCATTAGTCCTCCTATTTAATTCAGCAATTCATTTCCATTTGCTGTCTTCCACTTGAAGATTGATTGTTTTTATACTTCTTAAAGGTATTATTGGAAAGTTCCTTAGATACTTGAAAAGTTGGATGCTGTTTTGTGTGATTTCTCAACCTTTCCAAGTTGAGCAGAAATAGTTATTGAGAAGGTAATCAAAAAAAAAAAAGAAGGTAATCATAGTGTAAAAAGTTGAAAGTGATGTAAAATGTTACCTCATAAAGTTCTAACTGTAGATCATATGATAAGAAATACTGTTGGTCTTGTTGTCAGACTGCTTTGTGAATGACCTTCTCTAGGTAACAGTTAACACCTTGTTTCCATGTGCCATTTTCATGAAATGATCCTATTTATTTATTTTTACTGTTGTAGCCAAAAAACGTTCAACAACATGAGAAGGTTCAGAAAGCCAGCACAGAGGGAGTTGCCATTCAGGGTCAACAGGGAACCCGACTTCTTCCCGAACAGCTCATTAAAGAGGCTTTTATCCTCAGTGACCTTTTTGATATTGGAGAACTGGCAGCTGTTGAACTTCTTTTGGCTGGTAGGTTGACACTTAACCTATGGTCAGGCAGTACATACATATACAATTATTCGCTTGTAATTTCAAATATTACACCATTTAGATTCCGCAGTAGTTTCTAAAGATGCAGTGTATTTGATATTCACAATATTGCCTTTTGTTTATCTTTGACTAATGGGAAGGCTTTAGTTTAGTGGTCAGAGTTGTTTAAGGAAATTTAACTGTTTTAAGATAGACTTTTTCTCGGTCATTGACTCGCAAAGAATAGCTGACTGCATCTCAGACGTTTTTATAGCACAGAGCATTTCTTGTCATACAAGGAGTAAGAAGGTAAGGTCACTGCTTTTTTGGCATTTCTTTTGGAGGGGGTGATTCAGACAATGAATAGGTAAAGAATATTCATGACTGAGTGAAGTTGCTCGGTCGGGTCTGACTCTTTGCAACCCCACGGACTGTAGCTTGCCAGGCTCCTCCGTCCATGGAATTCTCCAGGCATAATATAATACTTCCCCAGGGGATCTTCCCGACCCAGGGATTGAACACAGGTCTACCTCATTGAAGGCAGACTCTTTACCATCTGAACCACAAGGGAAGTTCCTAGGTAAAGAATAAGATAATGTCAATAATACTGAGTTCTAGGAAGGAAGTAAAACACGGCAGTGGGGTAGAGATGGGGGCTGGTAGAGGGAACTGTGTAAGGAGTGTACTAAGGGAAGGCCTCTCTGAGATTGGAGCCTTCGCTCTGGAACCTGTATGATGACAAGGTACCAGAGTTGTTGGGGAAGGGTGTTCCAGGGATTGTAGAGCTTGAGGTGCAAGCAGAGGCATGCCAAAGGACACAAAGACCACAGTGGGCAGAACATCATGAATGAGGGCGAGAGCGAAAGAAGACAAGGACATCATAGGGGTCAGATCATAGTCTTGCAGGCCGTGAACATTGTTTGGATTTTATTCTAATTGCAGTGGGAAGTTGTTGGCAGGGGCTTTAAGCATAAGAATTATAGTATCTGGAAAAACTGAAATGATTTGTCCTGCTGCAATATAGAAAAAAGATTGAAATTTCCGTAAAATAAGTTGTTCATTTTAGTCATAGCTGGGGAGCCATGTGAAGAAGCCAGGTGGACATTTTAATTGAAAGACAGTCTAATATATCTGAAGATAACCATGTAGCTGCCAGAATAATATCTGGCTTTTGACCTAAGGTTATATTAAAAGAAGTAAGATATTGAGAATGACTAAGGTCATTTTCCCATTCTGTGATGGAGATGTTAACTGGGCATGCTCCAGTTGTGAGTTTAATTCAAAACTTAATTTACCAAATATTTTTCCTGTGCATATTATATGTCAGGCACTGTGTTAAGATTCCAGGGATATAAAGATGAATAAAACCTCAGCTAGCTTATAAGTTATTATAAGTGAAGTTATTACACTATACATAAAGGAGCTGATAGTCTAATAACTGAGAAAGACATAGAAACCAGTAATTTTGCCCCATTAAGTGCATTAATGCAAAGTTTGGGGACGGCCCAGCGGGGAGATGTTTAAATTGACCTCAGGTTGTAGAGAAGTCCGCAGAGATCACGGGGCTTCCAGTGGTTGTTGAGAGTAATTAGGCACGTGTCAGGTGGAGTAGGTGTGCACTCAGAAGACAAGGGACAGCCGGGCAGAAGTCACCTGTGAGAACTGTGAGGCAGTGAGACAAATTTGGGGAAGAGAAGGGAGGAGAGTGTAGGAGTGACTGGGCCAAGGGTAGAAGAAAACCATAGGAAATGAAACTGTAGGCAAGGTTGTTCAGAAAAGACAAAGTAGAATTTACTCAAAGGGGAGTAGTGCAAAAGAGCAAGTAAAAGTAGAAACATAAGAAAAGGTTATTTAATTTACTAGGGGAAGAATCTTAAAAATATTTGAAAGATTTTATGTGAAAGGGAATAAAACGATGGATAGGTGTTTGAAGTAGAGCCCCTTAAACCCTGAGGTAGGGCCCCTTCAGTTCAGTTCAGTCGTTCAGTCGTGTCCGACTCTTTGCAACCCCATGAACCGCAGCACACCAGGCCTCCCTGTCCATCACCAACTCCCGGAGGCCACCCAAAGCCATGTCCATCGAGTCGGTGATGCCATCCAACCATCTCATTCTCTGTCGTCCCCTTCTCCTCCTGCCCTCAATCTTTCCCAGCATCAGGGTCTTTTCTAGTGAGTCAGCTCTTCACAACAGGTGGCCAAAGTATTGGAGTTTCAGCTTCAACATCACTCCTTCCAATGAACACCCAGAAATGATCTCCCTTAGGGTGGACTGGTTGGATCTCCTTGCAGTCCAAGGGACTCTCAAGAGTCTTCTCCAACACCACAGTTCAAAAGCATCAATTCTTTGGTGCTCAGCTTTCTTCACAGTCCAACTCTCACATCCATACATAACCCTGAGATTTCATAATTTCTTTGAACTGAGCATTGGTATCATGATTTTTGTCGCAGCCTAAACACATACATGTTTACTTCCTAAATTATTTCTCAACTTCCTTTTCCAGGAGAGCACCAACAGCCACATTTTCCTGGCCTCACCAGAGGATTAGTAGCTGTTCTTTTATACTGGGATGGAAAGCGGTGCATTGCAAATTCCCTGAAAGCCTTGATACAGTCCCGACGAGGAAAGACATGGACCCTTGAACTCAGGTCTGTTTGCATGCTAAGATTTCAGGACTTAATTAGAAATTGCTTGAAGAATTACAATTTTAGAAACAAAACTTTGTCTTTGGTATGTATAACATAAGTTGAGTAATAAACCCTCCCTTTTTGTGCCAGGAATAACACAACAGTTTAAACCTGCTTTATTTAATTTAAAAATGAAATATTACTCAGTTATTTGTGGTTAGAAGTTTACTGAAACACAGTGATCTGAAAACAATGAAAAGAGCTAGGTTATAACTCATCCTGGTTGTTTCCAGTTATCCAACATTATTGTCAAAAGAGTATTTGCTATATCCATGTGATGAGGAAGTTTAAACACTATCATTCATGGTAACTTGATTTTTTATCACAGTCCAGAGCTCGTTTCTATGACAACACGGTTTACTGATGAGCTGATGGAGCAAGGATTGACTTACAAAGTTCTTACTCTGGTGTCACAGATTGATGTTAACAATGAGTTTGAGAAACTGCAGCGTGAGAGAGGTCTGGGTAGTGAAAAACATCGGAAAGAGGTGAGTGTTGGATGCGTCAGTTCATAGTTGTCTGCGTCAGATCTTGAAGGCAGAAAAGCCATGTCAGCCAGAACATTCTTCTAATACATGCGTAGGAAAATTAATAACACTGAAGTGTGGTCAGTTCATGACATTGACGTGCACTTGTTTCAGTCTCTTTCTAGTCACTATGTGCCATGCTAGCACTTTTTCTAGAATGAGGCCTTTAAGAAATTGGTTATCCTGTAGAGGAAACTGGAGTTAGGATTTCAGAATCGGAAAGCTGAGATTTTAGGGTCACTTATGGACTCAGATATGTTTATTTAGTTCACCTTTATAATAGATAGTTGATACTTTGGAATAAGATCAGGCTTCATAGTAATTCATTTATAATGATAATCATTCACCTTCACCTTTATTTCTAGGTTTCTGATCTCATCAAGGAGTGCAGGCAGTCTCTGGCAGAAAGCCTTTTCGCCTGGGCTTGCCAGTCACCTTTAGGCAAAGATGACACTCTCCTCCTTATCGGACATTTGGAAAGAGTGACGGTTGAGGCCAACGGCTCGTTGGATGCAGTGAACCTGGCTCTTCTTATGGCGCTTTTGTACTGCTTCGATAGCAGCTTTATAGAAGAAAGCACAGAGGAACGTGATGGTAGTGAACTTTGTATCCATTAATACATTTATTTTAAAAAATCAGATTTAATTGTGGAGATGACATTTAAGAAAGGTGACAGTCTAACAACTAAAATATAAATTGTAAAGTTTATTCCTTTGTGTGTAATGCATCCATATTTGAATATTTAGATATAAGATCACATTTTGAAAGTAATTTCAACCCCGTTTGATGTTTCTTTTATCGTTTGGGATTTTAAAATGGGAAAGTGGCTAAAGGATTTACAATGTGTGTTTGTGAATTATGCATGCATAACTTGCTTGTTTGTTATTTATTCACGTTTTAAACCTTTCATTCTAAGGGAGGATGACTATAATTTTTAGTAACATATCATTTTTGATGTTGTTTTCTGTGAAGTAGATAGAATTTCTCTTGCTAACCTTGTAAATGGGCTTCTCTGGTGGCTCAGCAGTAAAGAATCCATTTGGCAGTGCAGGATATACACGTTCGATCCCTGGGTCAAGAAGATCCCCTGGAGAAGGAAATGGCAACCCACTCTAGTATTCTTGCCTGGGAAATCCCATGGAGAGAGGAGCTTGGCAGGCTACAATCCATGGGGTCACAAAAGAGTCAGACATGACTTAGCGACTAAACAACTTAAACAACAACCTTATAAATGTTATTGCTTAGAGCTGAGGATCTTAAAAATGACTCTCACGAAGGAAGATTATTGCTATTCAATGTCATGCGTGCATGCTAAGTCGCTTCAGTCACGTCTGACTCTTTGTGACCCTTTTGACTGCCAGGCTCTTCCATCCATGCGATTCTCTAGGCAAGAATACTAGAGTGGGTTGCCATGCCCTCCAGGGGATCTTCCCAACCCAGGGATTGAACCTGCTTCTCTTATGTCTTCTGCCTTGGCAGGCAGGTTCTTTACCACTAGCGCCACCTGGGAAGCCCATTTAATGTCATAAATATTTATAATTATTCCGACAGTTATCCCCTGTCCGCTTTTGATTGTGTCATCCCAGCCTTTCATTAGATATGTGAAGAGAACAGACGGTTCCCATTCGTCTTTGGAGATCATCCTTAGCCGTTAGGAAAGGCTTATGTAAAACACAGTATCCCGTACCTCCAGTCGAATTGTCGGGTGATACGTCATGTCACATCACAGGCAGCACCTTGTTGTTCAGTCGCTCAGTTGTGTCCGACTCTTTGCGACGCCATGGACTGCAGCACGCCAGGCCTCGCTGTCCATCACCATCTCCTGGAGCTTGCTCAGACTCACGTCCATTGACCTGTGCTACTCATATAGGAATGCTGCCAGTTAGTGCATTGGTCAGATTTCCTGTATTGAATGAAATGAAGCACAGAATTAAGTGGGTGTTGGCTGTGTTAATGGAAGTTTGTAAGCTGGAACTTTGAAATGCTAAATAGAATGGGAAGTTTCATAGGCTTGGGGTACTTATTTGGATTATCTCATCTTAATTACTTGTTGATCTTTCTGAATATCTTTGTTAACGGGAGTAGTGAATTACTAATTCATGTATAACAGTAGACATAAACTTTAAAAATACAGAAAATTAAAGAAAGTGTTCTTTCTGGTTTAAGGTTGGAACCACTGAACTAGTTATTCACAGAATGACATCAAAACAAAAAATAAGAAAACAATGAAGTAAAATAAAGTTTGTAGGTGATCAGTGATGTTTCCCACTCTTTTAGATTTATTTGGGATCTTGTGCTTTTTGAAGTACCATAGTATAATTGAAAATACCTTAATTATTTGGTTGTTTCATTTATGTTATAATCAGACTAGATGCATGTTTGCAGTTGGCATGCTTTGTTTTGGTCAGGGTTTTCTTTTTAATACTTTAAATTCAGGCTATTATTTATCTCATAAAAGTATCTTTCTTTAATCTTTAATGTTGGTTTATATTTTGGAATTAGTGCACAGAAAAAAATGAGTGGCTGTTTAACTTTTTTCAAATTTGTTAATAGAACACTTACCAAAAAAAAAATCACTGAAAGTAATGAAACTAAAATTTAGGATTATTGTCATTTCTTTCAGTTTTAGTTTGTACAGTTTTTACAATAGTGTACTTATTTCAAAGATTAATGTTTAGTCTTTTTTTATAGAAATTCTCTGACTTTCTTATTCTTAGATATCATTCCTATACATCAAAAGTGGAAATTTTCTCTACTTTTTGGTACAGTGTCTGTTTTTGTTTTCAGATATGATTCATCAACTTCCGCTGTTGACAGAGAGACAATACATCGCAACAATTCACTCTCGCCTTCAGGACTCACAGCCTTGGAAGCTGCCAGGGCTGCAAGCCACAGTGAGGCTTGCCTGGGCGCTGGCCTTGAGGGGGATATCTCAGCTGCCTGATGTGACAGGTAAACTGCTTGTAGGTCATTTTCTTATGAGAAACGATGTATCTGCATTTAATATTTCAGAAAAGGTGTGACATTTGACAAGTCTAAACATGAGCCTAGGAAGATACTTAGAGTTGTGGTGAATGAATGTTTTCCTTTTTTTCTTGTCTCTCAAAAGAAACTATTTAAAAAAAATTTTTCCCTTTCTTGTAGCTAGTGATAATTCTCTTTTAGCGTCTTTTTTTCTTAAGAGTTTGAAATTTGAAAATGACAGTGTAACATACATATATATGTATTTTAACTTTTTCTTCTTGGGTTTGTTCACAAACAAATTTTTCTCACATTGTGTCAGATTAAAAACTAGTATTATTTAAAAATGCAGTGTGTTAGGAGGTGTTTGGTTCAGTCAGTAATGGATGTGGAATTCTGACTTCTAACGATGTTTTCTGCTGTAGCGTATCCTCTTCTGCCGTGTATGTACATCATGCACGTGGTTTATCATCATACTAGTGGTTTACTGTAACAGGATGAGAAATAAGCTTTTGTTGTCATTTGAAGCCCCTGAAATTGTCACTTCTGTAGGTTTTTATGGTAAATTTGGAAAGATTTTATTAAAATTTACAGTCCATGGGCTTCCCAGGTGGCACAGTCGTAAAGAATCTGCTTGTCAGTGCAGGAGACACAGGAGACATGGGTCCGATCCATGGGTTGGGAAGATCCCCTGGAGGAGGCAATGGCAACCCACTCCAGTATTCTTGCCTGGAGAATCCCAGGGACAGAGGAGGCTGGTGGGAGGGCTACAGTCCCTGGAGTCGCAAAAGTGGGAAACGAGTAAGTGGCTGAGCATGCACGTCAGTTTTCTAGTTTTAGAGTGTCCGCAGATTCCAGGAGCTTGTCAATTGTGTGATTCCAGAACATGTTCACTAGTCTCATGTTGCTCCCAAGTGGGCTGTGGAAAGCTTTTTTTATGTTACAGATTTTTCTTTGGCCGAGTGTTGTTTATATTAAAGCTGATAAAAGGCTAATTAGACATTTACATTTATGTACAAATTCTGTTTTTTAACTATGCCTCTTCATTTATGAGTCTTATTTCAGTACTTTTGGGGCATAAAATGACCCTATGTACTTTTAAGTAGCTTTGTGATAGTTAATTAAATTCATATACTGTAAATTACTGTACCATTGCCCTAATCTTGAGAGGCACATAGAATATGCTGTACTTCATTACTGAATAGTAGATAAGAATAGTCTAGAAATGTGGACCTGGTTTCAAGTCCTAGATCTTTGGCTACTTAATCTCTTTGGTTTTGCGTGCTCATATCCTTTCATAATCTTTGAAGTTAGGGGCATTATAATGAACATTTTAAATACAAATTTTTTTCTGTTAATTTATATTTTAAAAATTACTAGAAAAAATGAATAACTTATCTTATATTGCAGAAATGGTGATTTCTTGAATCCAGACAAGTTTTACCAAGATCTGAATTTTGAAAAATTGTTTTCTACTCTTTATTATAGACTTCTGTAAATTTTATCATATGTGTTTATTACATTATTTTATAAAAGTGTATTTTGAGTTTTATTAAACTATAAAATTTTTGTGTACTGTTTTGAGACATTAAAACTCATTTTACATTAATGTATTAGTGTACTTTATTAACTAAGTAGTCTTTAAAAAGTAGTTCTTAATTCTAGTATTTCTGAATTCAAGTGAAGACTTGGAACTAATTATTATTGTTATTATATATTTAATTAACCATTTCAGTAATTATTAGTAGTAGTAATAACAAATAATTAAGAAACTATTTTGTTCTCTAGTTTGTATAATATGGGTAGATATACAGGCTTTATTTCAAAATGCCAAACAGTATATAAACAAAAAAAGAAAAAAACCAACCAATCTCTTTCCCTCTGGTTGAGAATATCCTGGTTTATATCTATTCCAAGGCATTGAAAATGTACCTTAAGGAACAGATCATATTTGGTCTCTATGACAGTGAAACAGAATAAGCTATTTAACAGTTATTTTCCAAAGCCAGATTATCACAAAATTACCTAGCATTTTTAAAGTTTAAAAGAAGTGAACAGCAATGTAGTTTTTGATGGAAAGATGCAGCATCACCCATGATATACTTTTACTGAAAAAATGGAATGTAATTAATTAAGCTGCTTAAGATCAAACATCAATTTTTAAGAGGAAAAGGAATATAGTAACTATACCACTGGGACGCAATGCTAACCCACATGGTGGAAAATGCTACAATATAAGACTTAGTTTTTTCAGCAGAATAAAGGGCAAGAGAAAAATGAAAAAGATGTAAGAGGAGCCTACAGATATATCAGTTAATTGCAGTGTATAAACCTTATTTGGATACAGATTCTAACAAATTGCTCGAAGACAGAAGCAAAAACACAAAACTAAAATCTTTAATAGCATTTATGGGACAGTTGTAAATTTGACCACTGACTGTACTTTTGATTTTGAATTATGTGGCAAAATACTAATGACATTACATATGTGGTTAATTTTTTCCCTTTTTTTTTAAGTGCCATTTTGAGTCGTATACTTAGAAGTATAGTGTTAAATTGTCTGGTATTTGCTGCTGCTAAGTCACTTCAGTTGTGTCCGACTCTGTGCAACCCCAGAGATGGCAGCCCACCAGGCCCCCCCATCCCTGGGATTCTCCAGGCAAGAACACTGGAGTGGGTTGCCATTTCCTTCTCCAATGCATGAAAGGGAAAAGTGAAAGTGAAGTCACTCAGTCATGTCCGACCCTCAGCGATCCCATGGACTGCAGCCTTCCAGGCTCCTCTGTCCATGGGATTTTCCAGGCAAGAGTACTGGAGTTGGGTGCCATTGGTATAGACTTCAGTCTAAATTAAGTGGAGAGGAAGAATACATGGAGAACTAAATGATACAAAGTTAATCGTAAATGGTTAATATTGTAGCTAGGTGTTGGGGATGTGGAGGTTCATTATACTTGTTTTCTCTTTTTTCACTTATCTGTTTAAAGTTTTCCAAGTACAAAGCTAAAAATATTACAAATAGACCACTTTGTCTTTAGGCTAAGATTTATTTAGTTTTTCAGTTTTTGCTACTTGTTTACCAAATTAATAGAGTTGCTTAAGTGGTCATGTTTTTGATTTTCACTTGTTGACTGAAGACTTTTGCCAAATGATCCAGTTCATTTCATTGAGATTAAAGCCTTGGCATCATTTAAACTTGTTAATATTTTGATAATAGCTTTCTGACTACATGTGTGTTACATCATACATCTGTTAAGTGTTTATTTTCTTTTATCACTCTTAATGTTACTGTGAAGAGCAGATGGTTTTCTAATGCACTTTTTTGGTAGTTCTTTGGGGTTTATTAGTCAATTACAGTTACACACTGTCTTATTTTGTGTGTAACTCAAAATATACACAAACGAAAGGTTGAGAAGAGATCTGAATTTTGACCTATCAGGAGAATATTATGAAGTACTATAATCTAGTAACTTTTCCTCCATGTGCTATTTTTCTAAATACATTTCTAGCTCTGGCTGAATTCACAGAAGCAGATGAAGCAATGGCAGAGCTTGCAATTGCTGACAACGTTTTCCTGTTCCTCACTGAATCTGTAGTGGTGTCAGAAAACTTCTATCAGGAGGAATTTTACATTCGTAGAATCCACAATCTAATTACAGATTTCTTGGCACTTATGCCAATGAAGGTAAGTGTAATAATGCAGGGTGAGTAAGAGTGGTAGAAGATAATATAAGACTCATTAACCGAGAACAAACTAAAAGGAAGTAATATTTGACATTGAGAGTGGTTTATAATGAGAAAGTAGTAAGCAAGTGAAAATGCTTCTGTGGGCAGAAAATTATTAACTCCGTGCTATCCTGAGGAATCAGTGTTAAGGTTGCCTTATTTAATGCTATTTATACATGATTTGGAAGATGCATAGTGGAGAATCTCCAGTTTTATAGATAAATGTTTAAACACTTAATTGTAGCGTGTAAAATGGACCTCCACATCGATACAGGTAATGGGTTTAAGAAACTAATGCAAAGGTTAGTTTTTCTTTAATTTTTTTTTTTTAATAATAAGGCCCAGGTGCCCTGCCCACCTCTAGTGTGAGGTTACATTTAAATAAAGTGCTGGAGCTATAGCTTTGTTCCAGAAAGGGATTCTTAGAGCCATTTCAGACAGTTCCTTCATAGCATATTTCTGTGTGCCATCTTGTGCCAAGGAAGTGGTGGCAGGAAGTAAAAGAGAGAGTCTAGTTCCAGTTCAGTCGCTCAGTTGTGTCTGACTCTTAGCGACCCCATAAATCGCAGCATGCCAGGCCTCCCTGTCCATCACGAACTCCCAGAGTTCACTCAAACTCATGTCCATTGAGTCGGTGATGCCATCCAGCCATCTCATCCTCTGTCATTCCCTTCTCCTCCTGCCCCCAATCCCTCCCAGCATCAGGGTCTTTAGCAAACAGAGTTAAGTGCTTACTCATCCTATAATAAATCAAGTGTTCATTGAATTCCTCCTGTGTTCCAGGTAACTATGCTAGGAATTGTAAAGAAGACAAATAAGTAGGAGACTCATTCCCTGCCAGCAAAGAATGTATATATAGTCTAGTTGGAGAAATAAGATACATACAGAAAAATACACACAGAAAAATATAGATGGTAATAGGAAGTAAACGAAGGTATAGACAGTAAATTGCTGTGGCTTTTAGGCTAAGAATAGCTCACTTAGACTAGAATAGTCAAGGAGAATTTAACAGATAACTTCAGACCTCATCAGCCTTGAAGGACATGATAGACTGACATGCTGAAAATTTTGAGTAGAAAGAAATGTTTTCATTTTATATTTGTGGAAATAAAGCTTTAGAAAAGTTTAAGGCTTTAACTTTTTCCTAATTGTTAGTCTAGACTAATATTGACTGTAGTCAATATTGGTAGTCACTAAGTAGTACTACTGCTGCTGCTGCTGCTAAGTCGCTTCAGTCGTGTCCAACTCTGTGCGACCCCACAGATGGCAGCCCACCAGGCTTCCCCGTCCCTGGGATTCTCCAGGCAAGAACACTGGAGTGGGTTGCCATTTCCTTCTCCAATACATGAAATTGAAGAGTGAAAGTGAAGTCACTCAGTCGTGTCTGACTCTAGCGACCCCATGGGCTGCAGCCTACCAGGCTCCTCCATCCATGGGATTTTCCAGGCAAAAGTACTGGAGTAGGGTGCCATTGCCTTCTCCAATGCGTGAAAGTGGAAAGTGAAAGTGAAGTCGCTCAGTCATGTCCGACTCTTAGCCACCCCATGGACTGCAGCGTCCCAGGCTCCTCCGTCCATGGGATTTTCCAGGCATAAGTACTGGAGTGGGGTGCCATTGCCTTCTCTGCTAAGTAGTACTAGGAATGCTAAATGTTCAGAATCATTCAACCCAGTGAAGAAGTGCCCTGCCCAAAATGTCAGTAATTGAGAAACACTGTAGTTAAAATTATCTATAGTGGGAATTGCACTGAGTTTTAAGATCTTAGAAATCATAGATAATATAATATTGTAATAAAATTCCTGGTATATTCATTTCCACGACTAAAGTGGAGTTGATATTTAAACAATATTTTTCTTTTATGTAATAACTTAGTTGCCTGATTTTCTGTTTCATTATTATTAACCCATGTAATAAATTTACATATGAACTGCCTGTAATAAACTTCATAGGTGAAGCAGTTGAGGAATCGGGCAGATGAAGATGCTCGAATGATTCACATGAGTATGCAGATGGGGAACGATCCCCCCATTTCGCTTAGAAGGGATCTGGAACACTTAATGCTCTTGGTAAGTTGTTATATTGGATCATCATCTCCCTCTCTCTGTTACTTTTCCCCTAACTTTGGAAAATTTCAGATCTTTTTTCCCTAACTTTGGAAAGGTTCAGGCTTAATATCTTAAACACGCAGATGAATTCAATAAAATGTAACTTTTTATTTAAAAGTAGTTTTTGAGTTACAGACATTTTCACACAGTTTTTGTTTACACTTTGCAGATTGGTGAGCTGTATAAAAAGAATCCTTTCAATTTGGAACTTGCCCTGGAATACTGGTGTCCGTCAGAGCCTCTTCAGACTTCCACTATCCTGGGTTCTTATCTTGGAGTGGCTCACCAGCGACCCCCTCAACGCCAGGTGAGCTCTTGGTTTTCCTACTTTTTACCTTGGAAATCATTAAAACATGAAGAATGGTATTTTCCTCATGTTATTGCTGTTCATGCAAAATGAACACTTGTAACCTTTAGGCGTTTATACTTATTTAAGGAAATGGAAACTCTTAAATTGATCTGATCATTTCAAAGTTTATACAGTCAGCCTTTTATTAGATGCTAGCTATGTATTGAATCATTAGTTGTAGAAAAGTGTCTAGTTTCATTGTGAGTCACTAAATAAGTGTATGACTAAATAAGTGACTAATTAAAATTAATATTTATTAGCTTATTCTGTTCTCTGTAGACATAACAATGAATATCCATCTTTCTTAGCAAGTTGGGTAAGATAGGAGAGGTACAAATACTGAAGGAAAAAGGCTTAGAAGTTATAATTAATGCCAAAATGCCTATGAGTTAGTAGATAGTGTAGGAAAAAGTTCATTTTCTATCCTGTATTAACTTTTAAAATATGTTATGCATTAGCAAATCAGAGGGATTACCATATCTGTCTTCATCTTTTTGGGATTTTCTATTTTAAATGGTTTCATGCCATGACTATAATTTTCATTTGTGCTAAGAGGCAAAGGTCAAGACCCCCTTTTTTAAACTGTATTTCTTACGTTTATTGTTTCACTTTTTTCCTCACTTAAAAGATATATTTCAGGGAAGGATTTATTAAAATTCTTTAGAGATTAAAATAATTTCCATTATGAAGATTTTCAAACATATGGGAGAATAATTATAGTGAACACCCAGTATCTTAATTTAATAGCTGTTAACATCTTGCTGTGTTTACTTCTGCTCTTGTTATTTCTACTGCTTTTTTTTTTTTGCTGGGTTATTTTAAAGTAAATTATAGGCAGCATGACTTTTTCACCTCTCATTGGTTGTTAATATCTCTTGAAAATAAGGATATTTTTCTATATGATCATAAGATCATTGTTAAACACAACAGATTTAACAAAAATTTCCAGAGATGTGTGACATTTTTGGTTTGGGTTCCAACTAATTAGTCTAAGTAATATATTTAGTTGTTGATAATAGATTTATGGCTTAAGCAGGAGAAAAGAGAAACCTAAGAAGTGAACTTAAAGAACAGTATAGAAACATGTATCTGCAAGAAGATAAAACAGTATGTTTAGGTTACTATCAAAAATTCTTCTAGGATCCTAGATCTTCGTACTAAGTTTCAGTGGGGTTTAGGAACTCTGGGTTCTAAGTGTATCTTTGAATTTGCTGGTTAATTTTAGATGAGTAAATTCTTCAATTGTTTTACATATTTAGAATATGAGCAGTAGTTTGTGTTTGTGGCATTTAGATGTACGTTGGGTTCACAAAGATATTCTGTAGTTGCATTAAATTACTAATGATAACCTTGGAAATGCAGTTTTTCATAATAGAATTCCAGATTATTTTGTCTTGGGGAAAGTTAAATGAGAGTACTTAGTTTTGGTTCATATGTAGTCTTTATTGGCTACTCCGTGTTGGCTTAAAGTTAAGCTATGCTTTATGTAAACTGTTGGCTTCTCCGTATTTCAGGTTGTCTTGTCAAAGTTTGTTAGGCAAATGGGTGACCTGTTGCCTCCAACTATTTATATTCCTTACTTGAAGATGCTGCAGGGATTGGCTAATGGGCCCCAGTGTGCCCACTACTGTTTCAGCCTGCTCAAAGTCAATGGGAGCAGTCATGGTAAGAAAAATCTAGATGTTTTCTAAGTTTGTCATGACATTCAGTATCCTTCTACCTGTTAAAGCATTTGGTTATTTGTGCTGGGTTCTACTGGGCGTATACATTATATTTATAACAGAGAAGCACACTGCTGGCTTTTTGTATGATGATGCTTTGATTATGGTCTCAAAGAGGGGAGAGTGTTACCATTTGTTTATAAAATACAGTACAGTTTAAGAAATGAGGGTTAATATGCATTTTCAAGAACACATCTGGTGCTCAAAGCAGGATATGTACCCTTGCCACGTAAGTTTGATTTCTTTAGTTTATCTTCAGAAGTCCTTGTTTTCTAAATTTCTGTTCTTAGTTTTTCTCTCAACTTTTTCCCAGTTTGGTCATTTAATTTTCTGATTTGAGTCTGGTTATACCAAAAAAAAAAAAAAAATGTGTGCATCCCTCATAGCTAAGTTGGTAAAGAATCTGCCTGCAGTGCAGGGGACGTGGGTTCGATTCTTGGGTTGGGGAGATCTCCTGGAGAAGGAAATGGCAACCCACTCCAGTATTCTTGCCTGGAGAATCCCAGGGACCGAGGAGCCTGATGGGCTCCAGCCCTCGGGATCGCAAAAGTTCGACACAACTTAGTGACTAACCGCCAACTACACCAAAGATAGTGCAAAAGGGAAGAGAAACAAATATTTATTAAATATCTGTCAGGTAGATTACTTTCATTTTTACATTTGAGGAAACAGGTTTAGCAAAGTGAAGTAGTTTAAGGTCACAAGGCATAGGCAAGCCATAATTGAGATCTGCCTGACTCCAAGACTGGGGTTTTGACCCTTTTGTTAAGGCTTCTTTGTCTTGTCTGCTAGGCTTTTATTCTCAGTGCTTAGTATGTAATAGAGTACTGTAATCTGCTAATCAAGATTGTAGTTATCTATCTCTTTGGGAATTTAATGTAAGCTCAACATTTGGGAACTGCTCATGGGAAAAGCAGCCCTGAATAGTTACATGACAACACAGAGAAACGTCCTGGGTTAGAAGTAGGTAACTGACATTCAGGGCTTCCGAGGTGACTCAGCAGTAAAGAATCTGCCTCCCAGTGCAAGAGATGCAGAAGATGTGGGTTCAATCCCTGGATCAGGAAGATCCCCTAGAGAAGGAAATGGCAATCCACTGTAGTATTCTTGCCTGGGAAATCCCATGGACAGAGGAGCCTGGTGGGCTGCAGTCCATGGGGTTGCCAAGCACTGGCCATGACTGAGCATACACGAAGGGCAGGCCAGGGCAACTGACATCCAAAGTAATTTGCCTTTGTACTTGCATAGGCACTACCCATGTCTTAGTCCCAGGAAAAATTAATCCAGAGTTTTAGTTTACAGAGGATTTCTAACCGATTTTCAACACACAACATATCTAGGACAAAGGCAAACAAAATGTATTGTTTTATGTTTATTTTCTCCCTCCATTTCCAAGCAGGTACTTAGACAGTTTTGAAAGGAAATTCTGTGCTGTGTTTCTTTACAGTTGAAAATATTCAGGGAGCAGGTGGCAGTCCTGTTTCCTGGGAACATTTCTTTCACTCCTTGATGCTTTACCACGAGCACCTCCGGAAGGATCTTCCAAGTGCCGATAGTGTCCAGTACCGTCACCTCCCTTCACGTGGTATCACCCAGAAGGAGCAAGATGGGTTGATTGCTTTTCTGCAGCTGACATCTACCATCATTACTTGGGTAGGTAACCCACCCGCCTCATGTGAGTACAGTATAATTTTATTTGTATTCTAACACGGTGGCATTTTAAGGAGCCCCCAAGTTTTCTTATAGTGGCTTAAAGCTTATAAGTGATAAATTTAGCATTTATATTTGGCATTCTGTTCTTCTAAGTTCTTTGTTTCTTCACCTTTAAAGGGTGTGGTATTCCCTGCTTACTGCCAGAAGCGTGTATGAAAATAATAGCCTAATCGTGTTGTTTGTATTTAGCTATTTATATATTTAAGATATTAATCCCTTACTGGTCATTTCATTTACAAATATTTTCTCCCATTCTGTATATAGGTTGTCTTCATTTTGTTAGTGGTTTACTTTGCTGTGCAAAAGCTTTTAAGTTTAATTAGGTCCCATTTGTTCTTCTGGTTGTTTCTGTTATTTGCTAGTGCAAAGCTAAGTTCCTTTGGCTGACATTCTCTCAGAAGAACAGGAAGAGTGTCTTCTAACTTTATTGGTTTTTCCAATAATGCTAAACATTATTCAGTCAAAACATAAAGTTTGTAATTATTTACTGTTGAATCAAATTAGAGTGATACTTGGTACTATGTGTGTGTGTGTGTGTGTGTGTGTGTGTATTTCTATTTTTTTTCTCAGAAAAGGACAAGGCATTTTTCTCATTTATATATGACATTGTTCCAGAAAGGATTTAAAATGCCTAGGTAAGATTTATGTGACCCTGGAAGACGGTTTATCTCCATTTGTATATATTGTTTTCTAGTCTTAGAGCTGTAATTCAGTAAAAGCTATTTTTCTCTCCATTTTTTTATGTTAACTGAATTTGTGATCTGATTTGATCTACTGGTAGAGTTCAAGCATTTGCTCTGTTTCAGTACGTGTTAATTGAGCCTGTGAATACTCAGTGTAAGTGTTAGCAATTTAGATGATTTTACCGGTCATTTTTCTTAGCTTTTAAACATGCAAAGCCTGTCTTGATCTTTTTGTGTTCAATTCACAGAGTGAAAATGCTCGTTTGGCACTCTGTGAGCATCCTCAGTGGACGCCCGTGGTGGTGATTCTGGGCCTCCTGCAGTGCAGTATCCCTCCTGTACTAAAGGCCGAACTACTGAAGACACTTGCAGCGTTTGGAAAATCTCCTGAAATTGCTGCTTCTCTCTGGCAGTCGTTAGAGTATACTCAGGTAGTACTGTGTGCTCTCTTATTTACATTACTGCAGTTTGGAAGTGAGTTTTAATACTATTGTACAAGCAAGTGCATCTATTTGAAACTTAAAGTACACCGTGAACTTCCTAAATGGAAAGTTATGATTTTGGTACTAAGCGTAACTTCAGAAACTAATAGGCTTGGATTTTTCTCTTGGATCAGTTGACAACTTTACTGGGTTACTAGAGATTGGTTTTTTCTTAAGACTTTGTTATTCAGTGTGTGTAAGATTAATAAATGGACAGAATTCCTCAAGTCTGTCTTTGGGTACCAGCCTGCAATAAGCCTTCAGAAGTCATCTGTACTCATTAAATGTGGGGGATGCCTAGTTTTCTTTTTAACTGCTTCCTTCTGTGACCCTTCCTGTCTTATAACAGTCAAGTAAAGTGTCGTATCAATTCTTATTTCTTTAGATATAAGCCCTATTGGAATTTTTATGTCAAGATGGACTTATTCTATAAATGATGGAGTAAAAAAGGAAAATAAGAATGTGTTCTATAGAGATATTTCTAGAGAAATGGTTAGGTGGAACTTGCATTTGTCTTCAAAATAATATGACATAAGGGAAACTGTGATTCAGACACATTGGTAGAAGCTACTGTTTTGAAGCAGCATTCTAGTTGATTTCTAACATATGTGTCTTGAAGGTGTTAATGATACTTTATAAAAATGAAGAAAGTTGATATGTGCGGGGAGACGCTGGGCCACTTTTCTTTCAGTATTGATACTTCATTGTTTTCATTCAGAAGCGTGTCAGCGCTTATTATTGTCCTCAGTGCTTCGGTTCAATTTAGTCGCTCAGTCGTGTCCGACTCGTTGTGACCCCATGGACTGCAGCACACCAGGCCTCCCTGTCCATCACCAACTCCCGGAGTTTACCCAAACTCAGGTCCATTGAGTCGGTGATGCCATCCAGCCATCTCATCCTCTGTTGTCCCCTTCTCTTCCTGGCTTCAATCTTTCCCAGCATCAAGGGCTTTTCCAATGAGTCACTTCTTTGCATCAGGTGGCCACTGTATTGGAGTTTCAGCTTCAACATCAGTCTTTCCAATGAATATTCAGGTGTAATTTCCTTTAGGATGGACTGGTTGGATCTCCTTGCAATCCAAGGGACTCTTTTTTTTTTTTTTAAAACCAAGGGACTCTTAAGAGTCTTCAACACCACAGTTCAAAGGCATCAATTCGTTGGAGCTCAGCTTTCTTTATAGTCCAACTCTCACATCCATACATGACCACTGGAAAAACCATAGCCTTGACTAGATGGACGTTTGTTGGCAAAGTAATGTCTCTGCTTTTGAATATGCTGTCTAGGTTGGTCATAACTTCCTTCCAAGGAGTAAGCATTTTTTAACCTCATGGCTGCAGTCACCATCTGAAGTGATTTTGGAGCCCCCCAAAATAAAGTCTGTCACTCTTTCCACTGTTCCCCCATCTGTTTGCCATGAAGTGATGGGACCAGAGGCCATGATCTTAGTGTTCTGAATGTTGAGTTTTAAGCCAGCTTTTTCACTCTCCTTTTTGACGTTCATCAAGAGGCTCTTTAGTTCTTCACTTTCTGCCATAAGGGTGGTGTCATCTGCATATCTGATGTTATTGATATTTCTCCCGGCAATCTTGATTCCAGCTTGTGCTTTATCCACCCAGCGTTTCTCATGATGTACTCTGCATATAAGTTAAATAAGCAGGGTGACAATCTACAGCCTTGACGTACTCCTTTCCCGATTTGGAACCAGTCTGTTTTTCCATGTCCAGTTCTAACTGTTGCTTCCTGACCTGCATATAGGTTTCTCAAGAGACAGGTCAGGTGGTCTGGTATTCCCATATCTTTCACAATTTTCCATAGTTGATTGTGATCTACACAGTCAAAGGCTTTGGCATAGTCAATAAAGCAGAAATAGATGTTTTTCTGGAACTCTCTATTTTTTGATGATCCAGCAGATGTTGGCAATTTGATCTCTGGTTCCTTTGCCTTTTCTAAAACCAGCTTGAACATCTAGAAGTTCATGGTTCACGTATTGCTGAAGCCTGGCTTGGAGAATTTTGAGCATTGCTTTACTAGCATGTGAGATGAGTGCAATTGTGCAGTAGTTTGAGCATTCTTTGGCATTGCCTTTCTTTGGGATTGGAATGAAAACTGACCTTTTCCAGTCCTGTGGTCACTGCTGAGTTTTCCAAATTTGCTGGCATATTGAGTGCAGCACTTTCACAGCATCATCTTTTAGGATTTGGAATAGCTCAATTGGAATTCCATCACCTCCACCAGCTTTGTTCATAGTGATGCTTCCTAAGGCCCACTTAACTTCACATTCCAGGATGTCTGGCTCTAGGTGAGTGATCACACCATTGTGATTATCTGGGTTGTGAAGATCTGTTTTGTATAGTTCTTCTGTGTATTCTTGTTACCTTTCTTAGTATCTTCTGCTTCTGTTAGGTCCATACCATTTCTGTCCTTTATTAAGCCCATCTTTGCATGAAATATTCCCTTGGTATCTCTCATTTTCTTGAAGAGATCTCTAGTCTTTCCCATTCTATTGTTTTCCTCTATTTCTTTGCATTGATCACTGAGGAAAGCTTTCTTATCTCTCCTTGCTATTCTTTGGAACTCTGCATTCAAATGGGTATATCTTTCCTTTTCTCCTTTGCTTTTCGCTTCTTTTCACAGCTATTTATAAGGCCTCCTCCGACAGCCATTTTGGTTTTTTGCATTTCTTTTTCTTGGGGATGGTCTTGATCCCCTCCTCCTGTACAGTGTCATGAACCTTCATCCATAGTTCTTCAGGCACTCTGTCTATCAGATCTAGTCCCTTAAATCTGCTTCTCACTTCCACTGTATAATTGCAAGGGATTTGATTTAGGTCATACCTGAATGGTCTAGTGGTTTTCCCTACTTTCTTCAGTTTCAGTCTGAATTTGGCAATAAGGAGTTCATAATCTGAGCCACAGTCAGCTCCCAGTCTTATTTTTGCTCACTCTATAGAGCTTCTCCATCTCTGGCTGAGAAGAGTATAATCAGTCTGATTTAGGTGTTGACCATCTGGTGATGTCCATGTGTAGAGTCTTCTCTTGTGTTGTTGGAAGAGGGTGTTTTCTATGACCAGTGCGTTCTCCTGGCAAAACTATTAGCCTTTGCCCTGCTTCATTCTGTACTCCAAGACCAAATTTGCCTGTTACTGCAGGTGTTTCTTGACTTCCTACTTTTGCATTCCAGTCCCCTGTAATTAAAACAACATCTTTTTTGAGTGTTAGTTCTAGAAAATCTTGCAGGTCTTCATAGAACTCTTGAACTTCATGTTCTTCAGCATTACTGGTCAGGGCATAGACATGGATTACTGTGATAGTGAATGGTTTGCCTTAGAAAGAAACAGAGATCATTCTGTCGTTTTTGAGATTGCATCCAAGGACTGCATTTTGAACTTGTTTGTCGACTGTGATGGCTACTCCATTTTTCCTAAGGGATTCTTGCCCACAGCAGTAGATATAATGGTCATCTGAGTTAAATTCACCCATTCCAGTCCATTTTAGTTCACTGATTCCTAAAGTGTCAATGTTCACTCTTGCCATCTCCTGTTTGACCTTGATTCATGGACCTAACATTCCAGGTTCCTATGCAGTATTGCCCTTTACATCATTGGATCTTGCTTCCATCACAAGTCACATCCACAACTGGGTGGTGTTTTTGCTTTGGCTCCGTCTCTTCATTCTTTCTGGAGTTATTTCTCCACTGATGTCTTGTAGCTTATTGGGCACCTGCTGACCTGGAGAGTTCATCTTTCAGTGTCCTATCTTTTTGCCCTTTCATACTGTCCATGGGGTTCTCAAGTGGTTTGCCATTCCCTTCTCCAGTGGACCACATTCTGTCAGTCCTGAGTGCTTAGTGCTTCTTTATTCCTGAGATATGTGTGATTGGGTTTAGACATTTCTGTCTTAGATAAGGCTTTTTTTTTTCCTTAAAGAGGATTACACCTAATAGTGGAATTTGCAAAAAATAAAGTATTGACATTGAGTATAATTATTATATACCAGACTATTTATGCCTCCAGCAAGGTCAGGACAGAACTTCTTAACCCAAAACTTCTGTTCACATAAGAGACCTGTTCTTAACAAATTTACTTCTTGTTTTTTTGGTGCCAACAGTAGGGCTGGTTGTGAACAAGACTAGTGTCTTGAACATTGGTGAGATTTCATCCCATAAATCCTTTTAAGGTTTATGCCTAAAATATCTGAGAATAAATTTGTTGAAAATACATCTTGTGTGCACTTAAGAAATTACCAGTTTTCTGAAGCCCAAGTAATTGGAAGTTCTCCCTGAATGTGGACACAGTTGCTCATGAAAGTTCACTGGAGACTTCTCGGTTGTCATTTCTGATCGACACTAAGACGTACAGATGTGGTGGGTGATGTACGTGACTATTATATTATTGAAAGCCACTGATTTTCACTGATCAATGAGGAATGCTGCTAACAGCACATTCTTCTTATTATTTTAAGATACTGCAGACCGTTCGGGTTCCAAGCCAGAGGCAAGCTATTGGTATTGAGGTAAAAGTTTCCTTTTAGTTTAAATTCTATAGTCATGCATTCACATGATTAAAAGACTAAGAAAAATATATTCTTACCGTATTAAGTTTCTGTAGTTTTCAAATTTGATGTGTTTTCATTTGAGGATTTTCTGTGTTGAAATGTAGATGAAACTTTATGAAAGAGATCAAAACACTTTTGGTTTCAGAGCTGGAAAAGTATGTTAGTGGCAGCCATCAAGACTGAAAGTTTGGTTTGAACTCAGTTTAATTTGGCTACTTGGGTCAGCTGTGAAGTGTGAATTTACTTGTTTAAGTTTCCTTTTTTCTCTCTATGCCCCCTTCCTCTTTTTTTTAAAAGAAACATTTGATATCTGTTTTTAACTTTTGTATCTTTACCTTTAAATAGAAAAATGGTAATGTCTTTGTGGGTCTTTGAGTGTGATAGTATACCGGTAGTAATGAGTTAAAGTCTGAAAAATGCTTTGCACTTTAAAGCTAGTGGTTTTATGTTACTGAATTTCCTTTATTTTTCTTTGGAAGGTGGAACTAAATGAAATAGAATCCCGGTGTGAAGAATACCCTTTAACTCGCGCCTTTTGCCAGCTAATTAGTATCCTGGTGGAGAGCTCCTTTCCTTCTAATCTGGGTGCTGGACTGCGGCCCCCTGGTTTTGACCCTTATTTGCAGTTCCTGCGAGATTCTGTGTTTCTCCGATTCCGTACAAGGGCTTACCGGAGAGCAGCTGAAAAGGTTATGTTCAGAGAAAAACTTTTGTCTCCTTATTTATTTTATTGCTGCTTTTTCTTTTATTAGAGGTATGAGATGCTGTAAATTCATTTTAGCTTTTGAAAGTAAAATTTATAGTCTTACACTGACATATCCATTGTCTGATTGGTTTAAATGTATTAAAAAATACATTCAAGCATTAAAACCAAAGCACTGACTCTTTAGTGATCAGTAATTTAATTGATTTATAACAGAGAAGCACACTGCTGGCTTTTTGTATGATGATGCTTTGATCATGGTCTCAAAGAGGGGAGAGTGTTACTATTTGCTTTATAAAATACAGTACAATTTAAGAAATGAGGGTTATGCATTTTCAAGAACACATCTCGTGCTCAAAGCAGGATAAGTACCCTTGCCACGTAAGTTTGATTTCTTTAGTTTATCTTCAGAAGTCCTTGTTTTCTAAATTTCTGTTCTTAGTTTTTCTCTCAACTTTTTCCCAGTTTGCTCATGTAATTTTCAGATTTGAGTCTGGTTATACCAAAAAAAAAAAAAATGTGTGCATCCCTCATAGCTAAGTTGGTAAAGAATCTGCCTGCAGTGCAGGGGACCTGGGTTCGATTCTTGGGTTGGGGAGATCTCCTGGAGAAGGAAATGGCAACCCACTCCAGTATTCTTGCCTGGAGAATCCCAGGGACCGAGGAGCCTGGTGGTCTACAGTCCATGGGGTCGCAAGAGTAGGACATGACTTAACTACTGAATCACCAACCATCACCACCATTTAATTGATATGAAGTCATAGTCATTAAATCCGTAATTGAACAAATTTTGACCAAAATTGAACCAAAAATGATATACCTTTGGCAGTTGGAAATACACTATCCTTTATTGGGATGATTTAGGTTAAGGATTGAAATAAGTTTTAACTTGCACATCAATTAATATTGGTTAGTAAGTAGCCCTTCTGGGTTGTGGAGTCTTGGCTTAGTGGGAAGGCACACTGTGGTTCATTAGATATATAAGCCTTGGAGAGAGGCCGAGGGAACACTGACATTTATGCTCATATTTGGTCTCGTAGTACACTCACAACTGAGCTTTTGTATGTATCATCTTATGTAATTATAATAGTATTGAGAGGCAGGTACTATTAATATTCCCATTTTACAGATGGAGGCTTAGCAAGGTTAAGGAACTTGCCTAAGGTCCAGGACCAGGATTTGAACCTAGGACTCCGATTCCAGATCTAAGCTCATAACCACTAAGCTGTGTAAGAGACCCTTTCAGGTTCTGACGTAATTCACTTTAGTCTATAATACTGTTTATTGGTTCACAGAATACCCTCGCGGACAGAATACCTTACAGGGACATTTCTAGTTTGTTTTTATAGTTTGCCGTTTTTGAACCTGTTGGGTTTGTTTGTTGTATTAATGATTATAAAATAATTTAGTTCATGCTACTTTGGGAAATTAGGAAAATACAGAAAAATTTGTGAAGAAATTACATCACCCATAATCTTGTTACCAAAGGAAGGGATAACTGCTTTTATTCTTTTTCCTTTGCATATCTACTTAAATTGAAACATTTAGTGATATTAGCTTATATCCCTTTTTGGCCACTAAACATAGTATTTGAGGATTTTTTTCATGCTATTAAAGATTCTTTGAGAAGAGTCTTTTTAATGACTGCATAATCATTACTTGTATCTCGTATAGCTTATTTTTCATTGCCATATTATTGGACATAGTTAGTTTCTAATATTTAGTCCCAGATAGCTGAAGTTTATTTTTTGTCAGTTGCTTTATAAGTTTTGCTTCTCATGTGGCTAAAAATCAATACCAACAGGGGTATATGTTTTACTAAAGGCCTGCTGCTGCTGCTGCTGCTGCTGCTAAGTCGCTTCAGTCCGACTCTGTGCGACCCCATAGACGGCAGCCCACCAGGCTCCCCCGTCCTTGGGATTCTCCAGGCAAGAACACTGGAGTGGGTTGCCATTTCCTTCTCCAATGCATGAAAGTGAAAAGTGAAAGTGAAGTCGCTCAGTCGTGTCCGACTCTTAGTGACCCCATGGACTGCAGCCCATCAGGCTCCTCCGTCCATGGGATCCGCCAGGCAAGAGTACTGGAGTGGGGTGCCTTTGCCTTCTTCACTAAAGGCAACATTAACATGTATTTCCTTATTGGATGAAAGCATTAGTAGCAGTCATGCCTTATTAATAAAAGTCATTTAAGATGGATAATGGATGCTAACAATTGCAGTCTCTTCAACAAAATGTTCTGATACTTCTTGGCATTTCTTTTAAATATCTTACTTGCTTTTTCTTAAAAAGGTCAGTTATGACCTAAGGATTTAGAGCTTTAGTAAGCCACTCATTTTCTGTGCTTAGTATTTTTCACCCATGCATTTTTATATTTCTAGCACTGCTTCTCTTCCAGCTACCAATGATTTCCTAACATATTACCCTAAGAAAATTTCCCTCAATTTTTTGAATTTATTTCACTAGAAAGTCTTTTTTAGGTTTAATTTATGTTGTTGTATTTTAGAACACTAGCTTGTCACAAAAACAGTGCTTTGGATTGAGAGAAATAAATATAAACAGTGTTTGAGGCAGCATATATATTTAGTAATCCTAAAGTCCATTATCATGTGGTGATAAACATTTTTTTATTTAAATGATTTTGGAAAACTTAGAAAATAGAGAAAAATGAGTAATTAAAATAATTTAAAATTAAGATTGTCATAGTCCTAGTTTTAAAAATCTGCTTTGATAAAATCATATGCAGTGGAAATAATGACTAAAGTAATAATTTTAAAAACCACTGTCTACAGTTACTAGACTCAGCCTTATTAAAATTTTATGTAGTAGATATTTTTAAACAGTTTAATTTTACTGTCTGTACAGTTATGTCTGTACAGTATATTTTCCCTTTGGCATAAATATTTTTCCTTAGTGTTACATAGCTTTTAAAAACATTTTAAACAAAGAGGTAAAGATGAGGTCATTTGGAGGAAGCCTACCAGTGATTCTTAACTTTGGCTAGAGCTGTGAACACTGCTCTGGGAATTAGAAGTGCGGGGCTGGACCTCCAGCATGTTGGCTGCCAAGCTTTCTGGTCTCGGGAAATCATTCAGTGCTCTGAGCTTCCCTTACTTCACCTGCAGAATAAGAGTTGATGAGATGTTTTCTCAGATCCTGTCCAGCTGAGATCCTTAGAGAAACTGAATGTTTGACGCTTTTGGAGAAGTGTTCAAACGTGATGGTTTTTCATTATAGATTGAGGTAGATTTATGAACTAAATTTATAAATTTTAATTTATAAATGGAACCCTATATGGATAGATATTGGGTGCTTTAGATTTGTTATCAAAGCTCAAATATCTGCTGTAGAAATGTTTCTTTTACTAATTTTTTTATACCTGTTTTACTTTGAAAAACTAACCAGTCCACTGTCCTTTAGCAAAACAAAGCAGAATGAATTGGGCTTTCTATATTGCTTCAAGAAAGTAGAAAAGGGGCTTCACACATTTTCTGGAGGAAAGTGAGAGGGATGAAAAAGTTACCCAGTCTATCACCTTGAACTGTTATTGTTACTGAAATATTTGTGTCTTTCTGTAGTGGGAAGTTGCTGAGGTTGTTCTGGAGGTGTTTTATAAATTGCTCAGAGATTATGAACCTCAACTTGAAGATTTTGTGGATCAGTTTGTGGAACTACAAGGTAGTTTAATTCTGTCACTTTCAAACAAAGTGTCAGCTGTCTATAAACCTATTTATAATTTATAAGTTACTATGCATAAGATGTAAATTACTTCTGGTTATAAACTAAATTATAATTTTATGTGTTTTGTTACATTGTTTTAGTCATTTTGATTGTTCTAAGCAAGAGAAAATAAAGTAAAATTTCACCGAATGAAAGAGTAAGAACATTGCCTACAGATTAATGAGTTACATATCAGTGTACCATGTGAACCAACTACTATGTGCAGATCAGCCCTTGTGGAAATAACCATTGTATATAGTTTGGGTCACTGTCTCTAAGTTGAAGCTTGCTTCATTTGTTTAGATATTATTTAATTTACAAATCTCATGTTTCATAAAAAGGATGTGACAAGAATACTAATTCACCATCTCTTGGACTATGTTATGTTCTATTTAGGAGAAGAAATAATAGCCTATAAGCCGCCGGGATTTAGTCTGATGTATCACCTTCTGAATGAGTCACCCATGTTGGAGCTTGCCCTTAGTTTACTAGAGGAAGGTGTTAAACAGCTTGATACCTATGCTCCTTTCCCTGGTATGTGCCTGAATGTCGCCATAGCTTGAAAACAGTTTTGCTGTTTTTGTCGTGTGTAAATTAAAGCTTTGAAGTAGATGACCTCTGAACTTCTTTTCACCATAAGATTTCCTCTGTATCTACATGTTGTTTTAGTGAGTCATATCATGAAAGTAAATTAAAAGTGAGAGCAGACTGAAATACAGAGACTCTCATTATAACTGTCTTATTGCAGGGTCTTTGGTAGGTAATCATAGTTCTCTCTTACAACTGTAACATCTCTAAATTTAAAGTACTTTTTGTTTTGTTTTCTCCATTGTATTTGTAAAAGCATTTACTATAGTGTGTGGTATGTGGTGTTCAATAAATTTCATTTACTATTACTATAAGTTATTATTATTTATTAAGTGCTTACTATGCACTTGGCAATTTTAAAAGCTCATTACATGTATTAATATATTTAATCTGTATGAAAGGCCTGTGTGGTAGATGATATTATTTCCATTTAATGAATAAGGAAATCGATGCATGAAGGGGTTTCTCTTCTTTCTCCAGGGTCAAGGCTATGATTTGAACTTAGGTAATTTGACTCCAGAGCCCATGAGTTTTAAGTGTGAATGGTGGCACTCTATGTAGCCCTTGTTCATATTTTCTGCCTCTTTGTTTTCCACATTTTCCACGGTGGTTATGTATTATTCTAAATCAGCTTCTCAGCCTCAGCACCACTGGCATTTTTGGCAGAATAATTCTTTAGTGTGGAGGCTGTCCTGTGTGTTGTAGACCTCTACCCACTAGAGGCCTGTACTGCATCCCTTGCTGTGACAATCAAAAGTCTCCAGATATTGCCAGATGTCCTCTGGGGCCAGACTCACTCCCATCTGAGAACTCTGTTCTAAATAATTAGGGAAAGAATGCAGGAAAAATTACTGAGAAGCCATTGCATTAAACTAATCTGAGTCACAACAGTTACAGTGACTTGTCTGAGTGAGCAGTTCTGTGAAGTTAACTGCTAAAGGTTTGAAGACTTGAGGACTTTTTGAATCTGGAACTTCCCCTTTTTCTTGTTTTCCTGAGAATTGATTCTGAGTTTCTGAGATTCGTGTAGAACTCTCTAACTTTGATTTTGCTCTGTAGGAAAGAAGCACCTGGAGAAAGCAGTGCAGCATTGCCTTGCACTTCTCAATCTTACTCTGCAGAAGGAAAACCTCTTCATGGATCTGCTGAGAGAGAGTCAGCTGGCTCTGATCGTCTCTCCTTTAGAACAGCTATTACAGGGAATCAATCCCAGAACCAAGAAGGCAGATAATGTGGTGAACATTGCCAGGTGAGTTCCTTGTGTAGGTAGAGAAATGACGACGTGAATCAGATGGCATTCTAACTTTGATGTCCAAATCTGATCAGATCTGTAAGGCATCACTTAAGCATTTTTTTGGTCTCATTTTATTATTGTCTTCTTCTGCGACTCTGATTTTAATGACTCTGAACCTTGTAATTTCTTTTTCTTCTTTCTAATTTATTTTGTGCCCTAAATATTTCAAAGTATAAAATGACGAAATCTTAATATTGTCTCCTGTAGGGAAGTTGGATGTTTGGGGAATATAGGGCTGGGGAGCAAACTTTTCATTGTGTGTGTTTGAGCCTCTCGTCGTTTGCTGGCAGTGCTTAGTGTTCAGTAAATGATGGACACATCATCCCAGTCTCTGCCTTCAGCTTTACATCATAGCATTCTCCTTGTGTGTGTGGCTGTGTCTACTTTTCCCTTTTTTATAAGGCTATCAGTCATTGAATTAGGGCTCTCCCTAATGGTCTCATCTTTACTTGGTTAATTATATCTTCAAAGACTCTTTCTAAATAAGATCATTCTGGGTTTGGCTATCAACATGTGAATTTTGGGGAAACACCATTCAACCCATTACAAGGTTGCTCAGTCACTTCAGTCTTGTCTGACCCTTGCGACTCTGAACTGTAGCCCAAGAGGCTTCTCTGTCCGTGGGATTTTCCAGGCAAGAATACTGGAGTGGGTTGCCATGCCCTCTTCCAGGGGTTCTTCCCAACCCAGGGATTGAACCCAAGTCTCCTGTGTTTCCTGCATTGCAGGCAGATTCTTTACCACTGAGCCACTGGTGAAGCCCCCATAACAGGTTACATCTAGTTATTGATAGAAGGGGAAACCTTTGTCTAACTTACCAAAAGTGCAGTATGGGTAGGAGAGCCCTGGTTGTGAATGTTCTGTATTGAGTATAGTAAGAAGCAAAAATTTCATCACATTGATCCTCAAATGTTTTCTTGTTTTAAAGATACCTGTATCATGGCAATACTAATCCAGAATTGGCTTTTGAAAGTGCCAAGATCCTCTGCTGTATCTCTTGCAATTCCAATATTCAAATAAAATTGGTTGGAGATTTCACACATGACCAGGTAACTAACTGATTTTGTTATTGCTTTTCTTATTATTTTTTTGGTACATCCAGAATACATCTTATTCTTGTGTGTGGGAAAATTCTGAGAGTAAGTATATTTGTATATGATGGATGAAAGCCTACCATGTACTGGGCTATGATTTGTGTTTGACAATAATACCATTCCCAGGGATACTCTTAATATGTATACTTATTATAGTATGTAACTGTATGGCCTAAGGAGACCGTTTAATGTGCTTCCACAAGCACGTTAAAGGGCAGGTGAGGTTTGTAAGTGCGCCTTCTGTCTGTTTTTTGCATCCTTTGTTTCACTCTTCCTCAGTTGCCTCTGTGCTGAGTGAGCCTCTGCAGTTTTGATTTCACTGCTGTGAGTTGTCTGCTTTTGTGGTGGTTTTTTTGTTGTTGTTTGCCGTTGGTTAGTTGCTAACTCATGTCCAAGTCTTTGTGACCCTGTGGACTGTAGCATGCCTGACTCCTGGTACATGGGATTTCCCAGGCGAGAATACTGGAGTGAGTTGCCATTTCTTTCTCCAGGGGATCTCCCACTCCACAGGGGTGGAACCTGTGTCTCCTGCATTGGCAGTCAGATTCATTACCACTGAGCTACCAGGGAAGCCTCTGTGGCTTTTTGGTGACCCACAGTTGTGTCACTTCATTTGATACACTGTAGAGTGTTTTAGATGTTTTCCTCTTTTAGTCTAGTTCTCTTTCTATTCACTGAATAGCTATAATTGGAGAATCTGTTATTTTTCTTTCTCTTTATAGACATTCCTCCCCTTGTGTATTTTATGCTGGAAATTACTGCTCTAGCTAGTTGACGAATACTATTGGGTTTTGGTATTTTGAAACAGGGACTCTTTTGGCGTTTTGAATGGGACATATCTTCATTTTGAGCGTAACTGTCTCTCAAATTGCAGGACTTTTAGCATCCCTGGTCCCCTGCCACTGTCTTTGAGTAGCAGTCCCTGGTCCTGAAGACTCAAAATGCTCTCATATAATTCTAAGGGCCTTTTAGAGGGGCAGTACCACCCAGGTTGAGAACCACTATTTATAGTAAATTTTAGATGTCTAATCTGGTTTTTGGATGAAGTTCATGAAGCCACATAATTAATTAGAAGACTTTGGATGCAGATTTTCAGTTCATTGGTGTTCGAGTTTGAATTATTACCAGTTTTAGTATCCTGCTAGAGTTCTTAAGGGCTTCCCACTTAGCTCAGTGGTAAAGAATATGCCTGCCAAGCAGGAGACACGGGTTCAATCCCTGGGGAGAATCCCATGGACAGAGAAGCCTGGAGGGCTATAGTCTATGAGGTTGCAAAGAGTTGGACATGACTTAGTGTGTACACACACACACACACACACATACATAGAGTTCTTAAAGGAAAGAGAGTAGTATCTAATCTCTCAGCCCAAAAATATAAAACTGGTGTAAGTAATACATTTCTAAAGAGAAAAAATGAGAATTTTATTTTATATTTTAGTTAAGATCAATAGCATAGAGTATATAATGAAGAGGTTATGAAATAGCAATTTAATGTTATTGTTTTTAAAAACTAGTTTGATTCTTTGGGAAAGAAAATTAATGAAGCAAGTTTTAAAAGCCATAAACTTTAAAAGTTTTTGTTTCTTAAATTACTTGTCTTTATTTACTTCTGGCTTTGCTGGGTTGCTCTGCTTTGTGTGGCTTTCTCTAGTTGTGGAGAGGAGGGGCTGCTCTTCGTTGTGATGCACAGGCTTCCATTGCGCTGGCTTCTCTTGAGCGCTAGCTCTGGGTGCACAGGCTTCAGTGGTTGCAGCACGTGGGCTCAGGAGTTGTGGTGTGCAGGCTCTGGTAGTTGCCACTCATGGGCCTTCGAGCGTGGGTTCAGTAGCTGTGGCACACAGGCTCAGTTGCTCCATGGCATTTGGGATCTTCCCGGGCCAGGAATCGAACCTGTGTCCCCTGCACTGGCAGACAGATTCTTATCCACTGCTCTACCAGTGAAGTCCTCTTTACTTATTTCTATAGCAAGCTAAATGGCACTCAGTTAAGGAACTGAGTTTTATATTAATTAAAAATGTAGCTAAAACCTAATACTTTCCTTGGAGCAGATTTGCCTTTTGTCTTTATAGCCAAGCATTTATAATTATATATCATATTATAGTTTCTCTAATACTTAGAACCTTTTAATAACTTGTCATTTTAAAATCCTTATATGATTTCAGAGTGTAAGTCAGAAGCTGATGGCTGGTTTTGTAGAGTGTTTGGATAGTGAAGATACAGAAGAATTTGTACGTCTAGAAGAGGGTATGTCTTAGATTAACGTGTATTTTTTATTTTATGTAAATAAAAAAACTGTTGAATGTCTAGTGGTGACATAGGTAATTTTGAGAATTTGCTAGCATAACAGTAAATAGACTTTTGGGAAACCTCTTAAATCTGAACTTAATGTAATAGCTAATCAAGTAAACTAAAGCTAAAGAAAACATCTGAGGTTTGAGATACAAGTTTTATATTTTTCAGTTTGACCCTTGGTAACTTTTTATTGCTGTGTTATTTCCACGTCTAGGCTCAGAACTTGAAAAGAAATTAGCTGGAATCCGTCATGAAACAAGAATCCACATCTTGAATCTTCTCATTACCTCTCTGGAACGCAATCCACCCAATCTCGCTCTCTACCTGTTGGGCTTTGAATTAAAGAAACCTGTCAGTACCACAAACCTGCAAGACCCAGGTATCGCCACAAGACACATAGCCATTTATTTTTTTTTTCATATTTGTTGCTAAATGGTTATGTATTGAATTCTGAGCTCGTGGGATAATTCACTGAAAGAAATAATGTATGAAAAATTATGTGACAGGTTGATTTTTTTGGGATTTAGATGAAGTCTAGATAAATTAAGCCTTGGAAAATTAGTATTTAATAAATTTTCTGTATCAGTATTTGAAACGATATTTACAGTAGAGTGTATGTGTACAAAACTTTAAGTTTTATAAATGTATTCTAAGGTTTTTAATGCCAAAATTTGAAAAGAGAAGCTGAATTTTCTTTTGGTTTCATGCAGGAGTGTTAGGTTGCCCTCGGACCTGCCTTCACGCAATCTTGAACATCTTGGAGAAGGGAACTGAAGGGAGAACAGGCCCACTGGCCGTGAAGGAATCCCCTCAACTCGCTGAGCTGTGTTACCAGGTATACAGAGGGCTGGACTTTGTAGCACCTATGAGCAGAAGCTTATGCTCGAATCCATCACAGACATGCAAGTACCACAGTAGGACTGAGTTGAAATGAGTTCATCTAGTGATTTGACCAGTCTTTCATTTATGGGTAAAATCCATAAAGCACAAACTCAAGATCTTATAGATCTACAAGATCCTGTATGTTGATCTCTTGAAAAATAAGGGATGGATTTAGACCAGTTGATACAGAAATTTTCCAAGGATGCTGTGTTTCAAGTTGTTTGTTTTTGGTGGAGAGAGTAAGTGGATTAGGGTCAGAAACCTCTGGTTCCTGTCTCTGCCCCTTAACTAGCTAAGTCACCTTGGGTCTGCCATGAAACTTCTCTCAGTTTTTAAATTTGTGAAATGGGCTATTGTGAGACTTCAATGAGAAGGCAAGAATGTAAGTGAAAGTACTTTTTAAGAACCATGAGCATTATACATATAGCTGGATGTAAGGTGGTAGATAGATAGTCAAATTAATGTAAGTTAAACTTTATTGAGAACTGTTTGTTTTACTTGTGTTTTATTCTTTTATTTCTTGTTTTATTCACATTATAAGTATTTTAAGAACTAGGCTTTATAAGATACAACTAATTTTTCATTTTAAGTGACACCCTGATTCTCATTTTCATGGTAAGAAATGTGTCATTAACTTCTAGTAACCTGGGGATTTTTGTTATTCTTCTATTTTTCTTTTTGTTATTCTTTACTGTCTTCTTCTATCCTCTGGCTCTCCAAACTTCACTTCTCAGTACTACAGCTCGGTCTTCCTGTGAATCCCTTAATGAGGGAACAAACTTGATGTGTATTTTAGCACAGTGTTACTGATTTTGATGTACTTAGGTAGAAGCAATTGATAAGGTTAATCATCTGGGTTAAAGGAGTTAGGCAGGTGTAAGAAGTGAATAAAACCAGATTTAAGACAAATAGGTGGGGTGAGGGGCCGGGGGAGAGGAGAATCCAGCAGACTGGAGACTGTCTACCCTGTTCCTCAGCCCCTGCTCATCTTTACCCTGTTGGAATGCAGACCCTGGCTTGTCAGATCCTCTACTTTCCTAAACACTGTACCGGCCAAACAAATCACGTCTAAACCAACAGATTGCCAGTTTAATACATATGTTCTGTGACTCAAAATGTGGAACAGCATCAGCAGCATCACCTCCTGGGAGCTTGTTAAGTGCAGAATTTCAGGCCCCACTCTAGCCCATCTGGGTCAGAATCTGCATTTTTAACAAGAAGCACTGCTCTGTTGTTAACCAAAGAGGCATCCTTTACCTCTAGGTTTATACTTCACTGTGTTTCAGAAAAAAAATTAAAGCACTAAGAAGAGCTTGTTTACGAATAAATGTAATTATGTGAAAGGGAAACACTCTGGGCCTTACTGACACACTTATCATCCAGCAGCACAAGGCCGTCTGAGTGAAGAGCGGACACTGAGCCTTGTGTCTTTGCTGTCTTCTCTTGACCAGTGGAGAGTTTTCCTACTTGGTCTTGGAAACTAGGAAGGGTGTCAGGCAAACCCCTGGAGAGTGGTTTGTCATGCTTTTGGAATTCACTTTCTTTGTCATTCTCCCTCGAGCAGTATTACCTCCCCCATATCTTGGAGCATCTGTTCTTGTATCTTCTTAACGTCTAATATGAATAACTTTTGTTTTGAGAAGTTCAGTATTTATAGTGTCAAAAACAATATAATATCAAGGCTGTTTGAAAGACAAGCATATGTTTGCAAGTATTTAAGCTTTACCTTGTGTTCCCTTCCTGTCTTTTCCTTGTATATATTAAATATATATTTACAATTTTGTGTCCTTCCCTCCCACCGAGGGAGGGGAAAAACCTTCTATGTGCTACAATATAAATTACACTTAGGTTGTTGCCAGTTTTTTTGCTCTGCTTTACTCGATGTCTTTAGTTATGCTTTGTTGTTTTGTATTTTTCTTAAGACTGTGTTTCTAGATCTGTATTGAATTTACATTCAGTTGTTACTAATTTTATAAAGTCACAGAGAACACTGAATTGGTGAATACTGAACCATTGCTCTTTGGGGATACATAGGATTAAATTCCCACAAGGGATTCTTAGATCCCAACAATTATATCAACTAATTAATATATAACCTTGGTTTTTAGAAGTTACTTCTGAGTAATTTGCTGCTAATAATAGTTAAAATACTAAAACTTACTATTTAACTACATGTATATATATTAATATATTTAGGGTGATTTTAAGATTAGTCCTCTAAGAATGTTGTTAGCATTCTCCAGTTGTATTTCAGTATATTTTGAGTTAGTGTGCTAAGAACTGCTTGTTACTCTGTTTTTGTTTTATATATACATGTGTTTATCCTTTTTGCTTTAGTTGTTTATGGTTCTTAGTTTCCACTTAGTAGATTTAAGTTCAACCTTTTTATTAAAATCTGTAATATAAAAAGCTGATTTGGGGATTTTCTTATGTTACTGTAATTCTGTAGGTGATTTACCAGTTATGTGCATGCTCTGATACATCTGGTCCTACTATGAGGTACTTGAGAACCAGCCAGGACTTCTTATTTTCTCAATTGCAGCATTTGCCATTTTCTAACAAAGGTAGGACATTTTTCTCCCTTACTATTAAAACAAATGTGTAAAGTCTGTGTTGAGTGATTTTAATTTTATAACATTTTGGGGTAGCATTTAGACAAGTCCAAGTCCATGCCTAAACCAGTAATGCTAAAGAAGTTAGTCCAAATCTATGCCCCGGCCAGTAATGCTGAAGAAGCTGAAGTTGAACAGTTCTAAGAAGACCTACAAGACCTTCTAGAACTAACACCCAAAAAAAATGTCCTTTTCATTATAGGGGACTGGAATGCAAAAGTAGGAAGTCAAGAAATACCTGAAGTAACAGGCAAATTTGGAGTACAGAATGAAGCAGGGCAAAGGCTAATAGAGTTTTGCCAAGAGAACACACTGGTCAACACCCTCTTCCAACAACACAAGAGAAGACTACACATGGACATCAGCAGATGGTCAATACCGAAATCAGATCAGTTATATTCTTTGCAGCCAAAGGTGGAGAAGCTCTATATACTAAGCAAGAACAAGACCGGGAGCTGACTGTGGCTCAGATCATGAACTCCTTATTGCCAAATTCAGACTTAACTTGAAGAAAGTAGGGAAAACCACTAGACCACTCAGGTATGACCTAAATCAAGTCCCTTGCGATTATACAGTGGAAGTAAGGAATCGATTTAAGGGACTAGATCTGATAGAGTGCCTGAAGAACTATGTACTGAGGTTCGTGACATTGTACAGGAAGAGGGGATCAAGACCATCCCCAAGAAAAAGAACTGCAAAAAGGCAAAATGGTTGTCCGAGGAGGCCTCACAAATAGCTGATAAAAGAAGATAAGCTAAAGGCAAAGGAGAAAAGGAAAGATATACCCATTTGAATGCAGAGTTCCAAAGAATAGCAAGGAGATATAAGAAAGGCTTCCTCAGTGATCAATGCAAAGAAATAGAGGAAAACAATAGAATGGGAAAGACTAGAGATCTCTTCAAGAAAATTAGAGATACCAAGGGAACACTTCATGCAAAGATGGGCTCAATAAAGGACAGAAATGGTATGGACCTAACAGAAACAGTAGATATTAAGAAGAGGTAACAAGAATACACAGAAGAATTATACAAAAAAGATCTTCACAACCCAGATAATAACGATGGTGTGATCACTCACCTAGAGCCAGATCCTGAAATGCGAAGTCAAGTGGGCCTTAGGAAGCATCACTATGAACAAAGCTAGAGGAGGTGATGGAATTCCAGTTGAGCTATTTCAAATCCTAAAAGATGATGCTATGAAAGTGCTGCACTCAATATGCTAGCAAATTTGGAAAACTCGGCAGTGGCCACAGGACTGGAAAAGGTCGGTTTTCATTCCAATCCCAAAGAAAGGCAATGCCAAAGAATGCTCAAACTACTGCACAATTGCACTCATCTCACATGCTAGTAAAGTAATGCTCAAAATTCTCCAAGCCAGGCTTCAGCAATATGTGAACCATGAACTCCCAGATGTTCAAGCTGGTTTTAGAAAAGGCAGAAGAACCAGAGATCAAATTTCGATTGGATCTTGGAAAAAGCAAGAGAGTTCCAGAAAAACACCTGCTGCTGCTTTATTGACTATGCCAAAGCCTTTGACTGTGTGGAGTACAAAAACCTGTGGAAAATTCTGAAAGATATGGGAATACCAGACTTTCTGACCTGCCTCCTGAGAAACCTATATACAGGTCAGAAAGCAACAGTTAGAACTGGACATGGAACAACAGACTAGTTCCAAATCGGGAAAGGGGTACATCAAGGCTGTATACTGTCACCCTGCTTATTTAACTTATATGCAGAGTACATCATGTGGAATGCTGGGCTGGATGAAGCACAAGCTGGAATCAAGATTGCTGGGAGAAATACTGGTAACCTCAGATATGCAGATGACACCTCCTTTATGGCAGAAAGCAAAGAACAACTAAGGAGCCTCTTGATGAAAGTGAAAGAGGAGAGTTGGCTTAAGACTCAACATTCAGAAAACTAAGATAATGGCATCCGGTCCCATCACTTCATGGCAAATAGATGTGGAAACAGTGGGTGACTTTATTTTTTTGGGCTCCACAATCACTGCAGATGGTGACTGCAGCCATGAAATTAAAAGGCTTTTACTCCTTGGAAGAAAAGTTATGACCAACCTAGACAGCATACTAAAAAGCAGAGACATTGCTTTGCCAACAAAGGTCCATCTAGTCAAAGCTATGGTTTTTCCAGTGGTCATGTATGGATGTGAGAGTTGGACTATAAAGAAAGCTGAGTGCCGAAGAATTGATGCTTTTGAACTGTGGTGTTGGAGAAGACTCTTGAAAATCCCTTGGACTGTAAGGAGATTCAGCCAGTCCATACTAAAGGAAATTAGTCCTGAATATTCATTGGAATGACTGATGCTGAAGCTGAAGCTCCAATGCTTTGGCCACCTGATATGAAGAACTGACTCATTGGAAAAAACCCTGATGCTGGGAAAGACTGAAGGTGGGAAGAGAAGGGGACGGTAGAGGATGAGATAGTTGGATGGCATCACCAACTCAATGGACATGAGTTTGGGTAAATTCCTGGAGTTGGTGAGGGACAGGGAGGCCTGGCGTGCTGCCAGGCCATGGGGTCGCAAAGAGTTGTACTCGACTGAGCAACTGAACTGAACTGGGGTAGCAGTTTTAGAATTTGTGGAATTCTGTCCTCATTTTATTACTTTGCTTCTGTGTTCCCTTGTGTTGTTTTTGTAATTTGTGCTTGAGAAACCTGATGTTTTAACTGCCAGCATAAAATTATTTTCAAATAGCCTGTTAAGGATGGAATTTTTACTATCAAAATTTTAAAATTGTGTTTAAGAAAATATTTACATAAGATTTCAGAAATTTGGATTTTTTTTTGAGTGAAATTGTTTTGTAAAAATCTGTGTTTTGTTTTCTTGTGTATGATCAGGTCTTTAAATGAAAAATAGGAAGCTAATTATGATAGAAACTATACCTTTAGTTTATTGACCTGGTCACACAGTTACCCAGGCTTCCTGTGTTTTATAGGATTCTATTTTATGTAATTTTCTTTTTGATCAATTTATAACAATTTTCTTCATTCATATTATATCTAGCCAGTAATCGTTTTATTGAGGTTTTTTAAAAGTTTTTTTGTATCATCTTTATGTTTTAGGACCTCTAGGCTCACAGATTTCATAAGTTGCCATTACTAGTAATTGTCAACTCTGATTTGCTTTTTAAGGATTTTTTAGAAAGCTTCTATTTATTTTTGACTGTGCTGAGTCTTCACTGCTGCAGGGCTTTTCTCTCTAGCTGTGGTGAGTGGGCCTTCTCACTAGGTGGCTCCTCTTGTTGTGGAACAAGGGCTTTAGGGTGCCAGGACTTCGGTAGTTGCAGCTCCAGGGCTCTAGAGCACAGGCTCAGTAGCTATGGCACCAAGTGTTGTTGCTCGTCAGCATGTGGGATCTTCCCAGATCAGGGATGGAACCCGTGTCTCCTGCATTGGCAGCAGGATTCTTTACCACCGGGTCACTAGGGAAGCCCCTGCTTTACTTCTTAGGGTATGGTGTGAGAGACTTGGGAATTACCTATTGGCAGAAGAGTTTGACTTCATTTTCATAATCAGTATATGTTATTTTTAACCCCAATATATTGTTTATAACAAGATTTTTAAGAAACCCTTTTTCATTCCTAATTGGAAAAAAGAGTTCCTGTCTTGCCTATCTTGCTATCTATTTTGTAAATATTGATGTAGCTTTGCTTATAATTATTATTAGCAGTAGTAGTAGCGTTGTATGTTTATAAAACTCATAATTTAGGACTTCAAAGCCAGGCATATTACAATAACATTGGATTCAAAAACTTTTATTGTATAAGTGATTCCCAATCCTAACTATATGTTAGACCAAAATGGTGTTGATAATCTCAAGATAGCAGAAAATTATGCATTTTAAAATTATGCAAATTATGTATTTATTTTAGTTTTATCCCGATGTATTTTTTTCTGAAATAAAAATCAAATTTTATGGTAGTCTTTTTTTGCCAAGATAAATAGTTGAGAAGTACTTGGATTATCTTTTTAAGTATTAAATTCTCTATTAATGTCAAACTATGATAGATCCAGAATTCTCTAGATCTGTATGAAGTTATTCTGGCAACAGAAACTTGATTCTCTTTTGTTCTTCAGTTGCTTTTGCTTACCTTTCATAGACATACACTGGCTTATTTTTTCTCTTGGCATCTGTTTTTTTCTTTTTTAATTTTACAGAGTGACAAATTATTATGGTGCATAGTTTCATAAATCATTGACAATGTTACATGGGAAAATACTGACAAGTTACAGACTATGTCTGTTCTGATTTTGTGTCATATACTGGGAAACTAAACATATATATTTAAATTCCAGAATATGAAATATCTATGCTGAACCAGATGTCATGGCTGATGAAGACTGCCTCAATAGAACTAAGGGTGACTTCTTTGAATCGCCAGCGCTCACACACCCAGAGGCTCCTGCACCTCCTGCTGGATGACATGCCAGTGAAGCCCTACTCAGGTGAACATGTGCATGTTGGCATTTGTATTGTCGTGCTGCTGACTGGTCTTTGTGAACCCAAGTGCAAATCTGAATCTTATGGTTAGTCTGTGATTGTAGGCCAAACGTGTTCTTTCTGCCTTTAGAATTTTTTCCCTTCAGAACACAAAATTAAAAGTCACCTGTCATTGCCATTTTATTATTGTTAAAAGCATTCACATTTTGCTCTATTCATATACACAGATACACAGTGGAGTTCGTCACACTGAGCCAGCCTGACCCAAGATATTCTGATGTGTGTTTTACATGCAAATTAAGCACAAACTTTTCTAATCATCTCACAGGCATGATTGATCCTGCCTCTTTGAGAGTTCTGATTATGCTTTTTACAATTGTGAAGTGGATCTGATAGAAACAGAAAGAATTAGATGAATGCTGTTGATAAATTCTCATCATCTTTGCATTTTAATTATCCATTTGCAAGGGGCTCTTTGACCTAGAAACAATGACATAGAAATAAAATAACCTGATATTTGTTATTTCCAAATAAATTTTATGAATGTGTTCTTTTTCTGATCTTTTATTACTGATGCTCCAACAGATGGGGAAGGAGGCATGGAAGATGAAAATAGATCTGTCTCTGGGTTCCTGCACTTTGACACTTCTACAAAAGGTGAAGCTCTTTCGATTTGTAATAAATTTGTAAGTGAGTAAGTAAATGTTAGTCGCTCAGTCGTGCCCGACTCTTTGTGACCCCATGGACTGCAGCCCACCAGGCTCCTCTGTCCTTGAGATTTTCCAGGCAAGGATACTGGAGTGGGTTGCCATTTCCTTTTCCAGGGGATCTTCCCAACCCAGGGATCGAACCCGGGTCTCCTGCACTGCAGGCAAATTCTTTACCGACTGAGCTACAAGGGAAGCTAGATATGTATATATTAAATTGATTAAAATTTCAGGAGGTAATTAATGCCTGTATCTGCAAATTCTGAACTGATGTTGAAAAGCTATGTAAAAATTATTTGTCAACAAAAAAAACTTTTTATAGCAAGATGATAGCATGGGAAAAACATTTTTGCAAATGAATGTGTTAGAAATAAAATCCAATTTAGATTTCAATACAATCTTCAATTTCCAGACTGAGGCCCTTTCTGAACATAGATATAGTACTGTCTTTGAGAGTGAACGGAGTACTGTGGTTTGCTTTTCTCTTCAATGTCCCAGCTAAAATAAAACGACTTTTCATTATTTCTAGTACGTCGCAAAATTCTCAATATTCTCGACTCCATTGACTTCAGTCAGGAGATCCCTGAGCCTTTGCAGTTGGATTTCTTTGATCGGGCCCAGATTGAACAAGTCATTGCTAACTGTGAACACAAGAATTTACGGGGACAGACAGTCTGCAATGTCAAGGTGAGCATTGCTTTAGAGTGTGTGCAGTATCAAGTGGTTCAGTCTTGGAGTCATTAGGAAAAAATAACTTTTTTTTTTTCTTATAGAGGTGTTGGTTTATTAGACAGTGGTTTACAGTTTTCAAGCAGCAAGGAAAGAAAACTGAATAGGCCGCACTAATTTTATCTCTTTGTCAGGTTTCCTGTCTCCTTTGTGTTAGTAGTCATGCCACCCAGCTGTCACTCTGGGGTGGTTTTAATTATTTAACTCTCTACCAGGTAGGTGGTAATGACTTGACTAGTAGGAAGAAGATATCCTGGACCAACTTTCCTGCCACAGAGACTCTTTGGTACTACTTTCTGGAATGTGAGGGATCCCTCCTGTTTTTGACAGAAATTGGACGGTACCACAGTTAAATTATATATAAAGTTATCTGAAACTTTCCCCTCTAGGGCAGTTTGAAGTAACTGCTAGGTTATTGTTGTACCAATGTCGGGAATGATCTTATTTTTCTCCCTTCTCTCAATTATGTAGCTTCTTCACAGAGTTCTTGTGGCCGAAGTGAACGCCCTTCAGGGTATGGCAGCCATAGGACAGAGACCTCTCCTGATGGATGTAAGCCCTGCTGACACCTTTTAACTCCTTAAGCTACTTAAATCGCCAATTAGATGACAAAACAGTGAACTGACTTCTAATTCATTATTAGGAAACTATTTAAAAATTAAAAGTCACCCGTCATTGCCATTTTATTATTGTTAAAAGCATTCACATTTTGCTCTATTCATATACACAGATACACAGTGGAGTTCGTCACACTGAGCCAGCATGACCCAAGATATTCTAATATGTGTTTTACATGCAAATTAAGCACAGACTTTTCTAATCATTTCACAGGCATGATTGGATCCTGCCTCTTTGAGAGTTCTGATATGCTTTTTACAATTGTGAAGTGGATCTGATAGAAATGGAGTCTTTCACTTTTGACTTTGTAATGTTAAAAGCTGAACTGAAGTTAATGTCTGGAGGCCAGAATAAAAATCATATCTTTTCTGCTAAGCTAGTTGAGGATTTACAACCTTTTCATATTGTGTAATAGATTTTACTTGTTCCCAGTCAGTGAGGGAAGAGTCACTTGTCATCACAAATGGAGAGCTACGGGGTCAGAGATCCAGTGGGAAGGACCACATATGTGGAAACACAGCTGGCTAGGCCAAAGCCAGAGGCAAAGAAATAGAAGACACATCGAGGAAACGTGCTATCGAACTTGGGTTTTAGGGAACTCTAGTGTTACAGAGTCAGAGAAGGCAATGGCACCCCACTCCAGTACTCTTGCCTGGAAAATCCCATGGACGGAGGAGCCTGGTAGGCTGCAGTCCATGGGGTCGCTACAAGTCAGACACGACTGAGCAACTTCACTTGCACTTTTCACTTTCATGCATTGGAGAAGGAAATGGCAACCCACTCCAGTGTTCTTGCCTGGAGAATCCCAGGGACGGGGGAGCCTGGTGGGCTGCCGTCTATGGGGTCACACAGAGTTGGACACGACTGAAGCGACTTAGCAGCAGCAGCACCAGTGTTACAGAGTAAGTATAATAGACAGTTGAAAGAAGAAAGAAGATGGGGTGAAAAACTCATTTCCACCCACATCACCTCTGCCACCTATCTTAAACATACACACACGCACACAGAGCTTTATTATTTTTTATGAAAAATAATAATATTCTGGCCACCAGTGTAACATAAAAAGTTAATCTGCTGTCTAGCAGGCATGGGAAGGTTTCCAGAGGATACTGTAAATGTTTTCAGATGAACTGACAGGGTTAAAAATAGCAGTCTATTGGTAAGACTTTGTCTTAGTGTTAACCTTGCAATTCAATTTCTGCCGCTGTAGGAAATTAGCACCATACTCCAGTACGTTGTAGGAAGAAACAAATTGTTGCAGTGTCTTCATGCAAAACGGCATGCTCTGGAGTCATGGAGGCAGCTGGTAGAAATTATCCTGACAGCCTGTCCCCAGGACCTCATTCAAGCAGAGGATCGCCAACTGATTATTCGTGATCTTTTACAAGATGTGCATGATAAGGTGACGTTTCCTAAATTACTGTATGCTGCTGAACAAATTTTGATCCCATTTAAATATATAGTTTACCCCATCTTTTTTTCCATTTTAGATTTGGAGTCAATAGAGTTGTGCAACGCCAGTGTTAAAACTTTCCTTAAGGAAAGTTTTATTGTAACTGTACAATAATGGCTCTCAAACAGAGTGTGTGTCAGAATTCCCTAGGGAGCTTTTTAAAAAATCTACATGACAGATCCCTACCCTAGACCTATTAAATGGGAGGCTCTAGTGGGGAGGGCATTATGTTAATTTCCATTAAAAACCTCTGGGGAATTCTGCTAGGGCTCCCTTCTGGTTAAGAACATTTTACTCAGCATCCTATTTAAATTTCTTTCTATGTATTAGCTTTTATCTTTGAATAGTACAATTGCAGTTTTAAATTCTTTGGTAGTTGAGAAGCTGCATGTGTAAGACATGTTAATGACTGTAGCTGAAAGCAGGGCCCTCACTGTGGTTTGTCTTTCTGCTTTAAGATCCTGGATGATGAAGCAGCGCAGGAATTAATGCCTGTGGTAGCAGGTGCTGTGTTCACCCTGACTGCTCACCTGAGCCAAGCCGTTCGCACGGAGCAGAAGCAACCCTTAGTCTTGGGGCCTGGAGAGGTCCATTGTGCTTTCAGTCTCGATAGCTCGTTCACCTCACCTCCACCCACAGAGAACCCACTGGTGGGGTTTGCTTCTATTGGAGATTCTTCACTTCACATCATATTGAAGAAACTGTTAGACTTCATTTTGAAGACAGGTTTTTCTTTTTTCGTCTAAATTTTCTACAAATTACGACTTCTGTATTTGTTTTAACTTTAATTTGAAACAAGATTTTTACTCTGCTGTATTTTCCTAGGCGGTGGATTCCAGCGAGTGCGGACGCACCTGTATGGCTCCCTGCTTTACTACTTGCAGATTGCCCAGAGGCCGGATGAGCCAGACACCTTAGAAGTGGGTAAGCGCTAATCTTTTCTGTTTTTAGAGATCGGTTACTTCAAATGTTTTTTTTTTTAATCACCTTTTGACCTTTTGGCTAAGCAAAGCTATAATAAATGAGTCTTTACGGAGTCATTGAAGTACTTACTATAAAGTCAAAGGAAAATGTTTAGTTTTGTAAAATTGTGGCAATAGGAACTTCCCTGGTGGTCCAGTGGCTAAGACTCTGCACTGCCAATATAGGCGCCCGGATTTGATCCCTGGTCAGGGAACTCGAGCCCACATGGCTGCAGCTAAAGAGCCTGTGTGCCGCAGCTAAGACCTGGGGCAGCCACATTAAAAAAGAGGAAAAAAGTGGAAACAGTACAAAAGGAATGTAAGCACAAACCTTCAAATACTACTTTAGCTTACATATTTTTCTAACTCCTGCTCATTCTGGTCCCATTAACAGTACATGTCTTTTAAAATAGCTGTCATTCCGCAGTATAGAAGTCAAGGCAGTTCAGTCGCTCAGTCGTGTCCGAGTCTTTGTGACCACATGGACTGCAGCACGCCAGGCCTCCTTGTCCATCACCAACTCCCAGAGTTTACTCAAACTCATGTCCATTGAGTCAGTGATACCATCCAACCATCTCATCCTCTGTTGCTCCCTTCTCCTCTCGCCTTCGATCTTTCCCAGCATCAGGGTCTTTTCCAGTGAGTCAGTTCTTCGCATCAGGTGGCCAAAGAACTGGACTTTCAACTTCAGCATCAGTCCTTCCAATGAATATTCAGGACTGGTTTCCTTTAGGATGGACTGGTTGGAACTCCTTACAGTCCAAGGGACTCTCAAGAGTCTTCTCCAACACCACAGTTCAAAAGCATCAATTCTTTTCTTTATAGTCCAACTCTCACATCCATACATGACTACTGGAAAAACCATATGCTATCTAGATTGGTCATAGCTTTTTCTTTCAAGGAGCAAGCATCTTTTAATTTCATGTCTGCAGTCACCATCTGCAGTGATTTTGGAGCCCCAAAAAATAAAGTCTCACTGTTTCCCCATCTATTTGCCATGAAGTGGTGGGACCAGATGACATGATCTTAGTTTTCTGAATGTTGAGTTTTAAGCCAACTTTTTCACTCTCCTCTTTCACTTTCATCAAGAGGCTCTTTAGTTTAGTTTAGTATAGAAGTAACATTTAATCATTTGCCTCATTCATAAGTAGTTAAATTGTTTCTAATTTTTTACTATTACAAAAATGCTGCATCAAATATTCTTTTATATGACTATATATTTCTCAAGAAGGATACTTTATAGTGGAATTTGCATGTGAAAGAGGATGTGCATTTTTTTATTTCAACAGATTCTACCGAATGGCTTTCTACCAGTTTAAACTCTCATCAATAGTATACATAAGTCTTTTTGTACTTAATGTGAAGGTTTTCTTGAGTAAATGTCACAGAGCTGAGTTTCTTGCTCAGAAGGTCTACGTATTTAAAATAACGATAGAGGCTTTGTAAACTGTAGTTAGAGTGTGTGTGTGTGTGTATTTTTTTCTTTTTTGACCATGCTGTTCACTTGTGGCATCTTAGTCCCCTGACCAGGGGTTGAACCTGGGCCCTTCACAGTGAGAGCATGGAGTCCTAACCACTAGACCACCACAGAATTCCCATATAATTAGCATTTTAAAATAAGAGTAATTATATATATTCTTTGATTGCCATGTTTGGAAAATGTTTTTAACTGTTCAAAAGATTTAATACTCTGCCAGACTTAACACTGATATTTAAGAACTTGTCATAGGCACCTTCTTATAACCTTCATAAGTATTTGTTTTATATACAGATTCTTAAAAACACTTATATTCTTATACACTCTGTGTATAAGACTCAGATTATCTCATATTATTCTTTACTGGCTATATTTTTTGTATAATATCCTTAGAAGGTAGTAATAGCCAGATCATGCATTTATGGGAATGTCCTACTGGCATAAATGATGCACAAAAGTAGTTTTAGGTCATTAAAAATAATACTTCAGAGAAAGTTTTTAAACAAATAGGAGCTTTTTAAGAGCGATAATCTGCCAGCATACCTCCCCCATTTTCCTCTTGATTTACAAAAATTTTAGCATTGGATTTAGTTGAATTGGCAAAAATCATCACATAACCACTAGGTGGAGCTTTATAACATGCTTTATAAGAAGTTATTACCAAGATGTGGTAAAAGCAATGTGACCATAAAAGAAAATTCTCCTTTGTTTTTAATTTTCAAATGATCTGTTTTTGGAGCAGTTTTATCCCTTAATTAGTTTTTTTCTTAGTCATAATTACTGCTTATTTTGACTTGTTTTAGGTAGCAAAGTATTTTCTAGATACTAGTATTTTTAATTTTCAAGTTAGAAATACTAAATTTAAAAACTCTTACTGAGCACATATTGTTGTGCAAGACACTGTACATACCTTCTGTTGTTTTAAAACCAAAAGTGAATTTTAATGTTTACATACTTAATTTTTCATACCACTTTTACTTTATTTTTACATAACCATATATATTGAATACTGGGCAGCCATTTTCCCTGTTTGGTAAAATAGGAATCTGACTTAGAGAGGTTAAGTGACTTGGTTGTATGTGACATCTGAGAATTAGAATTCAGTTTTCTCAATTTGTAACAGAATTCTTCTGACCTTGGAACATCACATCTTCATCTTTTTATTTTATCTTTTTGTAATCTGTAGTTTTTCCTTACTGTAATTTGGTAGAAAATGTCACCAGTATATTTGTAACTTATTTCATGCGTGACTAATTTCTAATAAGTGAAGTGAAGTCGCTCAGTTGTGCCCGACTCTTTGCGACCCCATGGATAGTAGCCTGCACCAAGCTCCTCCATCCATAGGATTTTCAAGGCAAAAGTACTGGAGTGGGTTGCAATTTCTTTCTCCAGGGAATCTTCCCAACCCAGGGATCCAACCCAGGTCTCTCACATTGTAGACAGACACTTTACCGTCTGAGCCACCAGGGAAGTCTAATAAGTAAAGGGCATCTACAAATCAATAACCCAACAGAAAAATGAGCAGAAGATATGAGCAGACTGTTTAAGGAAAAGGAAATTCAAATGTCTCTTAAACATACAGTTAATTTTTTGAAAATCCTTATGGGTGGATCCTATCGCCTTGAGCTGGCAATGCTGTGTATCTGGGGAGAAACCAAAGAATATGTCTTTTGACAAAATTATTTGGAGAATCTTATGTGTTTCCCTAATTAAGAACAGTGTAGTTGAAATCTGACATTTCTTTTGCATATGTAATTCCTGATAGCTATTATTGTCATAAATATCTCTCTCTATTCTTTTCACTTTTTATTTTCTCTCTTTTCTACCAGTGACCACTAGAAACAAAAGGTGGATAATCTGACCAGAGCTTAAATGTTTAATATGAACCACAATTATTATATTCTTGATTTCTTTATTGAACTGTTTCTTAAACTCTAGTATTGTAAAAACATTTCACATTTAAAAATAGATTGATAATGACAAAGATATATATTTTCAGCATATTTTTAATGAGATTAATGTTTTCACTAAAAGTTGATAAAGCCAACCTATAAAGTTATGTTAACACCTCAGTGTGGAGGTGCATCCTCTTTAATTTCTGAGATTAGCCCTGTTTGACTGTTTTGTTCTAATTTCCGTAAAATGGATTTTATTGCTTTTAAACCAGATTCGTTTTTAACTTTTTATTCTCTAGGAGCTTATCATTCAACTTTAATTTGTAATTGATTGATGAGCTGTATGGAAGATGTCAGTTTGAATTCTTTATTTTAAAATTATTGTTGCAATTTTAAGTAGTTTTATTATGTTTTTCTCATATGTTCTATTTTCTTCTAAATTGGCTTTTCTTTTTCTTTAGTTTTGACAAGTTGATAGTATTCAGTAAATAAGAATGAGAAATTATAGTAAGAATGATGAATTTTCTGCTCTGCTCATAATTCTTTTGGGCTATTGTGACTTTTGATAAGAATTTTCTTGTTCTTTGTTTATGAAATTATAGTATCCAGTCATCTTTTTAAAGGAGACTAGAAAAGATGATCTATTGCTGTTACTAAAGTTTTGAGAATCGTACTGTGAGATTTTCAGTTTTTATGGTCTAGGTGTTAATATGATCTAGAATCATAGTTTAAGTACACCTGTGATTTTGGTCATGAAGTGGTGCGACTGAAAGGATTTCATAGAGAATCTTGCCTGTTGTTGACTCTGTTCTCTTGAATCCAACTCCAATAAGTGACTTAAAAATACCAACTACAGCTGGTGTGTAGTAGGTGCAAACTTTTTGCTTGATGTGAATTTAGATGTACATTTCTCACCACTCCTTTTGTTTTACAACTTGAGTCAGATCTTAGGACCTTAGAACCTGACTGAAAATAATCAGGTATTTAAAAAATAGCATCTAGCTTTTCTTTTTTATTTAAAAATAAATGTTGATTGAAGGAAATTTAGGACATACTAATAAGTGAAAGGAAGAGAAAAGTCACACACTCCACCCTTCTAAGATAGCTATCAGGACATTTTGGTTATAGCCAACTATCTTTTTGTATTGATTTATTTGTATCTTCCTTTTTCTTTCTACTTAGTATATTATGAGCTTTTCCCCTCTCGTTTAATAACATTTTAATGCCTCTATGGATTTTGCCACTTATGGATATTTAGCAAATGCCCTACCCATTTTTAGACCCTTAGCTTATTTCTAGTTTTCACAATACAAACAAAAATTAGTAATCATTTGGTGGTTTATTATTTTAAGTTGTTCCAGAAAGCATGAATTGGGTTCTTGCTTTCATAAAATCTTATATCCTAGTAGAAATGGCAGTATATGTGCTTATATATATGTTTAAGTATATGTGCTTATATATATAAGTTTAAGGCTTAACAATAAGCTTTAAATTGGATGATATAGAGTGGATGCCTGCAAACTTTTTCTGTAAAGGGCCAGATAGTAACAATTTTAGGCTTTGCAAGCCATGTGCTCTCTGCTGCAACTCCTTAACTCTGCCATTATAGTGCAAAAGCAGCCAGAGACATATGCTATGTTACATTGAAATTTTATTTACAAAAACAGGTGGGAGATCACATTTCGCCCACCAGCCTTAGTTTGCCAACCCCAATTATAAATTACAAGTTTTATAGGATTTAAAAGGAGAAAGGAAATGAAGGATTTTGCTGGACTTTTCTGGTCAGGTTGCATTTACATAAGAATAAATGGGGGGCTTTTCAGTGAGGCCCAGACTAGGAGGGAGTAAAGAATCAGGCCATAAGCAGGGGAGAGGGTTGATAGCAAATTAAGCCAATTTGAGATGATGGGACTGTATTATTAATGACCTTGGAAATGAAAGTATAGTGTTAGAGCTAGTAGAATGAAGCAATAGACATTTAACATTTTTGAGTAACTTGATAAGTTCGTAGTTTAGGAAAGTATGTGTGGCAGTGATTTATATGGTATGTTGGAAGAAGGGACAGATTGAGTAGAAGAAATCATTTTGGTGACTTCTAATGAATTAATTTATCTTCTTAAAAAATGAAGATTTTAAAGAAAGGGCTTCTTTTAAAAACTGTTTTCCATTATGATTTATCACAAGATATTGAATATAATTCTCTGGGTTATACAGTAGGACTTGTTGTTATCCATTCTATATATAATAGTTGGCATCTACTAATCTCAGATTCCCACTCCGTCCCTCCTCCTTGGCAACCACAAGTCTGTTACCCGTTTTAAAGAAAGAATTAGATTTTTCTTATTTCTAGGTAGTGCTGTCAATATTGGAACTCTGAGATCTGTTCACAGTTTGAAATCAAATATTTCTTGATACTTAACTGATCTTCTGTAATCCCTTGTTTTTCAGATTTCACTATGAGGCCCCAAGGTTCTTGCATGGGTTCCTCAGGGGTTTTGAGGAAGAATCTCTAGAGTGATATGCCAGCATCTCTTTACCCTCATTTCAATCATAATGTTTGAACTAAGGAATTCATGGCTAAAAAGCATTAAACCTGTAAAGCGGTGGCTTTCAGACTTGCCCAAATTCTCAACTCACATAATTTTGTGGCAGTTCTGTGTGTAGAACAGGAGAAGCCGTATCTCCTCAGACTAGGCTCCTGAGAACCCTTTCACCATGGAACTCCCCCCGAGGGCATCTGGTGGCCTCCCTGGAGCAGAGTTTCTAAACTTTCCTTTAATCTGTCGATCAGTCAATGATTAGTATTTGAGCTTCTACTTGTGTGCTAAGTAGACAAGACACAATCCCATTGTTAATAAGCTTGTGTTTGATGTGGTCAATGTGGGGAGACAGGGAATAAGCATGGAAATCCATCTCCCCCTCAAATAACGTTATTTTAGTAAATCTAGCAAATAAGTACTGTGGAGAAAATAAAATAGTACTGTGATATGTTGTGTGGGGGATGGGGGAGGAGGGAGTATTGGGTGTATTTGGGGAAGTGATATTGAATAGAGGCTGGGGTAGCCAAGCTACAATCTAGGGAAGAATATGGAGAACAGTTGGTGCAAAGATCCTGAGACTGAAGTAAGTGCTGAGTTTGAGGGACAGAATGGCTAGTGTGGTGGTAGTATGGAGGTGGAGAATGGAAGGAGGTGAAATAGAAAAGTAGATGGGACCAGATGACCTAAGGAAGTGACATGATTGAGAAGATTTATAATCTCATACCCTCCTTTGACACTATTGGACATGAAATATGACTAAAATAAAACTAAAGTAGTGGTGAAAATATTTTAGGGAAAAAATATTAAAACTCTGAAGATTTGCCTGCTGCAGACTTTATAGTGAAATATAGACCACATTGTGGCATTATTTTTCATGATTATGTCTGCTTTGTTTTATTCTCCATTCTGAGCACCCTGTCTTAAGAATTTTTCCTCAGTTTGAAAACTGATGCCATTATCCTAGTTGGGGAAAATCATAAGTTAGTTTCAGCTATATTGCTTTATATAGTATATTTATGAAACTTTTTTCTAAAAGATTTTCAGAAATCTATGTAAAGTTTATAATACTATCTTTAATTATCATTGTACCTTGAATTAAATTTAAGTTGTCTTCATAATGAGTATACATTTTCCTTTTTAGTAAGTATTTCAATTAAAAAGTATAAAAGAATAAAATATCTGCTTTTTGGAAGCAGATCTTTGTCTACTTTGTACCTGATCCTTTGTAGCCAAATTCTCATAGATCTCAATAAAAGATAAAACCAGATCAATTAGCAGAATAAATACAGGAATTGGTTCTCCTGGAGCCTCTGATTCATTTTGATTTCTTTAAGGATAGTTTCTCCTTTTCCTAATGCCATTGTTATCTTAGTGTATATGCATGGAATAATGCATTGTATTCTTGAAATTTACCTGCCCAGACTCATTGGTTGATGGGCCTTTGTGCGCAGGCATTAATGGAAATGTATAAGGTGTAATTATTCAGTTAGCAAGCTATTTTTTTGCTGGAGTGTTTTATATGTCTTCTTTTGTAACCCTTTAGCCAAGAAAACCATGTGGGAAAGGCTGACTGCCCCTGAAGATGTGTTTAGTAAATTACAGCGAGAAAACATAGCCATCATCGAGAGCTATGGTGCCGCCCTCATGGAAGTGGTCTGTCGAGATGCTTGTGATGGTCATGAGATTGGAAGGGTACAGTAATTCCTGCTCAGTATTGTACTTGGACAGATATTTTGACTTCGTATTAAGGCATAAGTTGGATCAGCTTTTCAAATGGATGTTATATACTAGGAATTATTTTCTGTAATATATTTTAGTGAATTTTCTTATTTACTCTAATTTGAAATTTATATTTTGTTTATTCATATGTTTCATTCACTTATATTAGTAATCCCTATTAGTTCAGACTGGGCCCTCAGAATAATCTTTTTGCTAATTTTGAGATTTGCCTTATACTGGTAGAAACAGCAGAGGTGCTGGTTAATAAAGATCCTTGAATAAGAGAATGGGGATAAATAGCTTTTATATTGAATATATCTTGTTCTTCTTTTTTGAGAAGTATTTACATTTATGTATCTTTAAAATATTATGTCATACTGGTGATAATATATTGAGAAGATAATTTCCTACTGGTGGAAAATCACATAGCATTTGAATCATGTAGTGTGCTCTTAATTATGTTAAAAACATAGTATCTGGGAAGAAATAGGCCAAAGTGGTCTTTATCAGTTAGTGTATTTTCCATATATTTTTTTGTTTGTTTGTTTGTTTTCTGTGTTTTCTATAATGAGCATGTAACACTTCATTGGGGAAAATGCTATTTTTAAAAATCAATTTCCTCCTTTCCTCCAACAAGTAATGTTTAGATTCTGTTAAAATATGTTTAATGCTATTATTTTAATGTGTTAGGTTTTGTTTCAGAAATGTAGCTTTACCCTGAACATTTTCCTTTTCTTAATACATCAAGATTCTGGATACATAGCTTTCAACTTCTCAAAAAAAAAAAGGAGAGAGTTGTATTGCATGCAACAGTTCTCCTTCTAAGAAAACTTCTAAACATTTCCAGGTAAAGGGAGTTACTGTTGTTGACTTGGTAGCCATCTCCACATTTTGGACTTTGATTTTTTCTTCCTTCAGATGCTGGCGCTGGCTCTCCTTGATCGAATTGTCTCCGTGGATAAGCAGCAGCAGTGGCTCCTGTATCTGTCTAACAGTGGCTATCTGAAGGTGCTTGTGGACAGCTTGGTAGAAGATGACCGTACTTTGCAGAGCTTACTCACTCCACAGCCTCCCCTTTTAAAAGCCCTATATACTTATGAATCCAAAATGGTAAGGCTTTGTGTTCACTTGAGGTTAGATCAACAGGTCATTTCCTGTTGAGGTTAAAGCTATATTAAAGAAAATGAACATGGCCTATGTTTCTAATATTTTTATCATACCTGCCATAATCATTTCTGAGGAGTTTTAAATTTGGGTACATGTGCTAGGAATGCATCTTCTGAGCGTGCGGAGCTGAGCTGAAACGGTCCTATGAAGGCTGGCTGGGTGCTGAGACTGCTGCTCACTCACTCCTGTTGCTGGTGATGCCAGATCCGTGTGACACTCAGTGCTCCCTGAGGAGGAGAGTGAGCATGCATGACCTTCCCGAAGAAAGTCAGCCTGTGCCGGTTGCCTGAGGAAGTTCCACTGTAGATGTGCTGGCTCTACTTTAAGCACAGGATTTTTCACTCTAGTATATATATTTAATTTCCTTTCCTCCAAATCTTGTTTTAATTTCTGTTTCCTCCTGCTTAAAAATACCATGAATGTCACAATAAGAGAAGCACTAAAATCTTAGATTCTTCATTAATTCTGTTTTCCCTCCCTCCTTCATTTATTCAACAGTTATTTGTTAAATATCTGTTACATGCCAGGTATTACGTGAGGTAGTAGAGATATAGCTGTGAGCAAAACAGTCTTTCCTGCCCTGCATAAGCCCATGTGATGATTTTACTTGAATGCGTAACCCATGCAAGGCCTGTGTGGCACTTCAGATATGCTGTACCGTTTATTCCTCATGAAGATTCTGTGGTGAAAGTGAAAGTCGCTTGTTCATGCTCAACTGTTCGTAACCCCGTGGACTATACAGTCCATAGAATTCTCCAGGCCAGAATACTGGAGTGGGTAGCCTTTCCCTTCTCCAGGGGATCTTCCCAACCCAGGGATCGAACCCAGGTCTCCTGCATTGCAGGCAGATTCTTTACTAGCTGAGCCACAAGGGAAGCCATAGAGGTATAATGTGCCCCTTCCTAGCTAGTCACCAATGATTACAGATTAGAAATGTGCTATGGTGGGGTGGTCCAGTGGTTAAGAGTTTCCCTTCTAGTGCAGGGGGTGCGGGGAACTAAGATCCCACATGCCTCAGGGTGTGGCCAAGAATTAAATAAAAACAACATTGTAAATCAACTATACTTCAACTTAAAGAAGAAATGTGCTATGAGAAAGCCTCGTTTTTAAATGAGACCCGTGACTGCGATCTCTGTACTGATGAATTTTGTTCTGTAACTTCTTAGGCATTTCTCACAAGAGTGGCCAAGATTCAGCAGGGTGCTTTAGAGCTGCTGAGGTCTGGCGTGATTGTGAGGCTGGCACAGTGCCAAGTCTATGACATGCGCCCAGAAATGGACCCACAGGGGTAAGTGTCTGTATCATTTGGCTTTTTTTAAATTACCAGTAAAGGTTTATTAAGGAAAAAGATTTTCAAACATAATTTTGCCCTTTATAATTCTGTTTGAGCAGTACTCTCATCTTGATGGTTTTGTTTGGTCATACCCCCCCTGCCATTTGATGCTAATAAATGAAAGTTGCTAGTCAGGGTAAAAGTGAGTAGAGACATTTCTGCGTGCTCAGTCGTGTCTGACTCTTTGTGACGCCATAGGCTATAGCCCCCAGGCTCCTCTGTCCATGGGATTCCCCAGGCAAGAATACTGGAGTGGGTTTCCATGCACTCCTCCAGGGGATATTCCTGACCCAAGGATTGAACATGTGTATCTTACATTCCTGACAGGCAGCTTCTTTACCACTAGCACCGCCTGGGAGGCGAGTGCTTTTTATTTTAGAGCAGTGATATAAGAGGAAGATGGGAGAGCATTTTGTTAGTAGATGTTACTTTTCCAAACTTGATTGTTCTGTTTAGTGCAAGTACATATTTTCCATTATACTGTCTTTTAAAGTCCTGTAATGAAATTATAATTTGTGGTGGATTTTCTTTTCTTGATGACTTGAGTAATATTTTATGTTTTTCTCATTTTAACATTTTGCCAACTGCTTGCTAATTTGAAAGCTTCAAACGAAATTATTTTAAGTTCCAAACTAGCAGATTTCTCAGTTGAGTTTGAATGTGGATGTTTTTCTTTTTTGTCTACGTGGCTCTGACATTGTTAAGCCTATATGTAGCCTACCTGCCTACTATCAAATAACATTATTTCAGTTTTAGTAATTTGCTTCAAAAGATCCATTGCCAAATTGCATGTTTTGAGTTTTTCAGGTTTAGCTATAGACATATTTTACTTTGAGAAAAATTAACATCACTTTCTGAAGTTTTAAACATGCGAGTTTTTACTTTCAACTTAGGTGAAGGGGATTAAGTTATTTATATTCCTCCCTTCATGATGTGTTATTATTGCCCATCTTTGGAAAGCCTTTCTGTTATCTCTTTTTATTTCCATATTCTGCTTTCATTCCCTTCTCAACAGGCAATCATTTTATTTGGTCCAAAAATTTAAATAAAATATTCACAGTAAGCAAATAGTTTATTAATACAGTGGTTCTGAGACCTAAACTTAAAGGTTAAGTTATTTTACAACCTCATTTTAGGTTTTAAAATCTTGTTTTATTTTATATAATAGACAATGTAGATTCCTTTTTGGCTTTGTGTACATGAGGGAAATTTGGAGAAAGCAACTTTTGTTTCTGTTTCTCTATGGCTTAAGGGAACATTTAGAGTAGAATAAGTACGTTTGGGGAATTTTGTCTTCTTTACTAAGATTTTTTTCAAGATTCACATAACTGTCTTCACTGTACATGTGGGATACAGAGTCCTCGTTAGTAGCGTCGCATCTTAATCAGTCGCCTGTGGTTATTTGCCGTGGGGGTGGTCAGGGACTGTTGGGATGTGCCGTAACTCTTGGACTGTTGCTGTCTCCTTGTCGACTGGGTGTGAATCAAGCGTGTTTGGCATGAGAGACCCCCCAGTGTTCATCCCTACTCCAGGAGACCGATACCGCCAGATTCTCCTTCCAGCCCTTCGCTTGTGCCAGGTCATCCTTACGTCCAGCATGGCTCAGCACTTGCAGGCAGCAGGGCAGGTAAGAGGAACCTTAGTGCAGAAATCATCAGGTACAAAACCTTTATTTTACAAATGCAGAAGATGGACAGCTCACATAGATTTCCTTAGGCCCATGTACTTTGCTCTGAACTTCAGCTAATTAATAGAATAGTGAGATGGGAAGCAAGGGATCTAAATCAGTTGTTTTATAGAAGGAAGCAGTTACTGTGATAGAAATAAACTGATTTCTAAAATGTAATTTAACCGCGTATTTATTAGTGAATGCTGTACACTTTATTAGGCCTTAGAGAAAATACAAAAGATAGATGGTATCGCTACATTTAGTTGTGATATTATTTTCAGTGCTTTCCAGGGAAATCTTCAAAAATATGTTTCTTTATTTCTTTAATAATGTAATATACAATTTAGCCTTTCGCTAGTTAATTAGGCTTATCATTCATGAATCTGCCATTTTTTATTGTATTGCTCTGTTCTTATGATACTCTCAGAAACTGTGTCCTAATAATTTATGGTGATTTTATCTGCTTTCCCTGCCATCAGTCTTTAGGCTTGCCTCACCAAGATAGAATGCTGCTGTTTCTAGTGCGGCACCTGATTTTATACAGCATTGGTCTTGGTGACATTCTATCCCTTTCATATGTGGCCTTTGAATTAGTTCTTTAACATGCAAAGACTCTGCCTTCTACTTTATTGAGATTAATATTTTTTAGTAGATGTGAAATAAGACCAGACTTAACCTGAGCATAGCATAATTACCCGAATAGCTTCTTTAAAAAATACAGATTACTGAGTTGCATGTCCAGCAATGATGGGCTGAGGCCAGGAATCTATATTGAAAAAATAAAGGGGCACAATTCCTGAGAGATTCAAATGTTCAACCTGTTGTGGTGTAGTCCCTGCCTTTGAGGCATCTGTAATATAGTTGAGAAGATGTTTGGGTGTGAAAAAGAGTAGAGTCCTCTGTTATGGGACACTGTTAAACGCTAAGCTGGAAGGGCAGAGTTTGGAGGTCAAGGTTTGTATCGCCTTTATTTTCACCATATCAAAAGGAGAGTTAGACAAAAGCTTTTATGTGATTGTTCCCGTATCACACTAGTCAGACTTTCATAGAGCCAGCTTGAATTCAGAAAGTCGTTTTTATACACATTCATTTTAAATTCATGTTCTAGATCCATTTAGACAAAAATTTTAAAATAAAGTACGGGTCAGATAATGGTTTTTATGCAGTCATTCCAATTTATTTTATACTCTTCTGCAATAGCTCTTAAGTGTATTAAATTTCTAAACTTGGAAATAATCCTTATCTTGAGCTTTCTTACGAATGTTGGCTTCTTGAAGAAATAAACTATGTAAATACAAAGGACAACTGTTTATCTAATATTCTTCATTACATTAAATTATTGCGTCAGTGTTATTAAACCGATGGATATAAATTTATAATATACTTTTCTACTCTTCCACCTCTGTTTTTTCCTTTCCCTCTCTTTTTCTTTGGTAGGTGTTGCAGTTTCTCATCTCTCATTCAGATACCATACAAGCAATTCTGCGCTGTCAGGACATTAGTGCAGGGTCTTTGCAGGAATTGGCTCTGCTGACGGGAATCATAAGTAAAGCAGCACTTCCTGGTGAGTTGATTATGTTGAATTTTTAAACAATGGCTTTATAGACATACACTTAGTAGAATGAGGTTGTTATTACTTTGCAGCTATATATGACTTATTTGAGATTGGAACTAACAAGGTTAACTACCTTTTGTGAAGTCATATGTTTGTAAAAATGGTTTATGGTCAGTATAAAAAATTCAGAAAGTTAAAGTAATTAACGCTCAAATCCCATTATCTAGAAATTGCCAAATGTTAACTTTCAGTAAGTAGCTTTTTAGCCAGTGTCCGATGTGTATGTGTGTATTGGTGGGTGAGGGGGCATGGTGGAAAGAAACAGACATATAGAGATAATATATGAAAATGGGATGCCTTTTGCATGCAGTTTTAGAAAGCAGCTATTTAATTTTACATAAACTTTACAGATGAAAAACTAGTTGAAGAGAAACTGAAGACATTGATGAATTCTAGACAGACTTTCCTTTAATACAGGTGTACAAGAGATGTTAGTTCCTACAAGAGATGTTAGTTCTTAAAAGATTGCTATGATTAAGAAAAGATTATGATAACTCAGTAAGATAATTTGGTCATTAAAAAAATTTGTTTTACTACGTATGAATTTTAGACAGAATCAACTAACTCCATGTGAAAGATTAAGTGTGAGTTATTTTATGCTTCTTCCCCCCTCACGTTATGTTTATTTATAGTTTTACTTTGTGAAGTAAATATAATTTTCATTCAGTTCTGGAACCATAATACCTTCAGCTATTTAATTTTACTTGTATATTTAACTGGATTCATAGAAATGCACCAGTTGTTTTTTTTTTCCTCTTACAACTTCACCATTTCTGAGTTCTTTCTTTTGATTTATCTCTTGGAATTTTTAACTTGTATTGAGGTCCTCTTCCCCAAGAAAAAATATATAATATTCCTTGAATTCTTTAATATTTACGAGCATCTGAAGATTGCCTTATTCTTGAATGACAGCATGGCCTAATATTAATGACAATAACTCATTTTTAAGCATATATATGCTGGGTAGTGTTTTAGACACTTAGCATGTTAATTGATATAATCATCACAACAGTCTTGAGAGTTAGAACCTTTATTATCCAGCTTTTACAGGTCAGGAAACTGAGGCACAGAGAGGTTCGCTTGTCCCAAGTCACACGGATAATGCTGTAGGGCTTTCCAGGAGCCGTGGCTTCTGAGCCTGTGTGCTTAACTACTCAGCTATTCTGCCTCCATTTTTACGTTGCTGTGGAGAAGTCTGAGGCCAACCCCTGATTCTGCCGCAATGACCCCAAGATTTTTTCCTCTCTGGACATTCCTCTGTGCCTGAACCCTTTATGTTGGGCGGAAGAGTTTGGCAGGGTTGAGTGCAGTGTTTATTAAGGTACTCAGAGCCTGTGCTCATTCTGAGGAGATCCCAGGGTCAACTCTACCTCACCTTGTCGTGTTTTAGTCCTGTGTGCTTATTATGGTCATTTCCCCAGTTCATTCCGGTGGCCTTGAATGATGCCAAGACAGGCCAGCCTACTTGCCTTTACTGTGGTCCCATAGTGCTGTATAGTGGTTCTCTTCCTAATGGCTTTTACTTGGATTTCTCCTGATTACTTAATTTACATCATCAGTCTAATATGCTTCTTTGTAAATTGCAAGAGTTTGTTGGCTTACCCTCTTTCCTCCGTACTGCTTCTGAGGGCTGGGATGAGGGTCATGTGATGAATCATGTTACTTATTCCCCTGGAATTTTTTCAATCTTTTTTTTTCCCTTAACCACCACCATTCTTCAGTATTTGTGGTATACGGTGGCGCCTTTCCTTTTTTTGGTGAATTTCATTTATTCGTAGGTTGGTTGTAGAAGGGACATTCTGTGATTCTACTTCATTCTGCCATCTTAATCCAGAAGCCATGAGCCTTTTATCAGATACTCTGGCAAGGTGATTTTTTTGATGAATTTCCTTTCATTGGTTTTTAAAAATACTTGAAACATTCTGAATTTTGCATTTGACCCTGTCACCATATTAAAATTACATTCAGAAAAGCCCATTTGACCCTGTCACCATATTAAAATTACATTCAGAAAAGCTCAACGTATTTTAACATGCTCATGATAAATTCAAACAAATAAAATAGAGTAAAAGCACTCTGACATAGCAATCCCTGTTTCCTGAAAAGAACCGATTATCAATTTATACTTTATTTTTGTGGTGGTTTCTCTGTATGTGGTGTAAAAATTTTTTCCTCCCTACAAAATGAAATCATACTAGACACACTGCTCTATAACTCGCCCCCTGTGCCCATTATGTCTTGGTGAACTTTTTTCATCAGCATATATAGTTCCCACCTCATTCCTTAATTGGCAGAATAGTTTTCCAGTTCTGAGGTATTTATCCAAGCCTCTATGACATGTTGACTGTTTCCAGTCTTTTTAAAATTTTCAAATAGTGTGGCATTTAATAACTTTGTATGTATGTATTTACATATACATTTTTGTATATTTGAGCTGGTAGACTTGGTATATACTCTTTAAAATAATTTTAAAAGATAATGCCAAGTACCTCCTAATGTTTTGAAATCATTTTTGAAAAGAATTTATGTTCCTGTTACCCTACTCCCAGTTTAGCCCTTGGCTACATGCATGGTTTTGTATTATCCTACAATTTCATCCTATGTTTTTGTTTAAAATGCTAGCCCAGTACCAGATACGTTGTACCTTCTCAAGTACTTAGGAGGTTAATTTTTTATCTGTGACCCATGGATATTCTGTAAAGTGTTTTAGAGTTGAGGGGATACATATGGTCCACAGTACTGAGATGCTTTGTAGCAGAAGTCTTAAGAATCTGAGAATTGGACTTCCCCAGTGGTCCAGGGGTTAAAACTGTGTTTCCACTGCAGAGACACGGGTTTGATCCCTGGTTGGGGAAGTTCTGCACACCGCGTGGTGCAGTAAAAAAAAAAAAGAATCTAAAAATTGCTTGTCTTTAAATAGAGTCAGCAGGAGGAATGAAAGAACTGGGGAAGAGCAAGGCAGGTTGAAAAGATAAGAAAGGTTAAGGAGAAACAGGAAAAAGCCAAAGTGTTAAGTGCAAACTCTGACTCTCAAGAGGTTAAAATGGAAAAGGATGGCATAAGAATCAGAAGCAGCAAATGTAGAAAAAATATTTCAAGAATTTGATATTAATGAGGTTTTTGCTTGATTTTGCTTTGTTTTGGCATACAAGGGAGACCTGAACACATTTTCAAATAGTGAGGAAAAATCCTCTATGGCAGAGTAATGTTAGAAAATAATTAAATATAGTGATTTGGGAGCAGACTCCAAGTGGAGGTGGAGGATGGGAAGGGACTGGATCTGGTGGAGCAGTGGAGTGCAGGTGAGGTAACGTGACAGCACCTGCCAGATATGCGAGTGTCCTCTGTAGGTCTGTGACGGGCTTGGAAATCTAAAAAGGAGAGCTTGTCATTACGAGGAACAAAGGATAAGGTTCTGGGTTATGTGCTATGAAGAGTATGCTTGGAAGTAAGAAATGGGTTAAAAGGATTGTGAAAACACATAGAAAGTTAGGGTGGCTAGGACAGGGTCACCTGGGTTCTCTGTATGGCTGCAGTAATGGAACAAAGAAATAAACCAATGGGAATAATGGCCCATGGGTTTACTTGGAGGGCTCAGTAGAAATAAAGGAAATCCATGGTACTATAAAAGGTTGATCAGCTTAATTTAGGGATTTTGTAGTGGGCCCAAACTGAAAAATTGAATGGAAGCTTTTTTCTGTATGTGTAAGTTATACTTTGCTTAAGGGAAAAGGAAAAAAATCAAATGATGTATAGAAGAATTAAAAAAAAAAAAGGAATGCATTTCATTCTTAGTGTTTTGTATATTCTGAACTGTTTCATGAGAAAGTAATTAACTGTGGAGTTTAGAAAATTTTGTTTTATATTTATAAATAAAAAATAGGTTTTTTTCAAAAGACTTTTTAAAATGCACTTTTGAATCACTGATCCAATCTAGATTTATTTTGCATATGACTGAACGTGTGGTGGTTCAGTTAACAATCTGTAAAGTTGTAAGGTATTTCTCAAACCTCCTTCATGGCAGAGTCTGTGTCTATTCATGCATTAAAGAATGTGAAAGAGTAAAACTACTCTTCCTAGTTTTTTAATGTCTATATTTTGTCAATTACAAAACTACATTTAAAAACATTCTAAATTTTATAGGTATACTAAGTGAACTTGATGTTGATGTAAATGAAGGATCACTAATGGAGCTACAGGGACATATTGGAAGATTCCAGGTAGCTGATTCTTTACTTCTTTTTTATTTTCTAAATTAAAAAAAATTTTGATTCTTACATCTTTAAAGAGCAGTAGTAAAACTTATAATAAAATACAACAATCCTCTCTGATCCTTTTATAGCTTCCTTAATTTGGGTAAACCCAGCAATGGTTTTAATTGAATCTTTCATATCTCTAAATAATTTGCTTATGTTGCTACTATTTAATTTTCCAATTTTAAGAATCATCTATCAACCTTCCATCAAAGAGGATAAGAATTTTGATCTCTTTACTCCTATTCTTCCATATGATATGTGTATCTCTTATAACATGCCCCCACCCCCAACTCAACAAATCATATCATAATTTTGATTAGATTAACATTTAGTGTTATATTGTTATTACTGTGTAAATGTCATTTATAAATAAGCCATGGATGGACCATGTGTTACTTTTCTAAACATTATGTTTTCCTTAGAGTGAGTAAATGTTGTTTTTTTTTATTTGCTTGGTTTTTGTACTTCTGATTTATTCTCAAACTCTCTTCCAGTTGTGTAATCTCCTTTCAATATATTCAAACATAGTAGATAGCTTATTAATTCAGTATTTTATCACAGTCCTTCTGGGAGCCTCCTGGCCTGCTTTGATCTAGACATCTTCACTTTTGGGGGCCTCAGAAGAATTATATTTATATAGTAGAATTTATATTCCATTGTTTTTATACAGTAATTGTCATAACCATTCCTCTTTTCATGAACTGTTTTTCAAGTTTCCAAAAGAAAAATGCTGCCATCAGCTTTTTAGTGTATACATTTTTATGTAATATTACTGTTATCTCTGGGACCCAGGGTCTGTAAGTAGTACATTTTGAGTCACTGTCAGATAGCACTCCAGAAGGGCTTGTGTTGTCTGTAACCAGACCAAAATACTCTGGATTTTTTTTTTTTCCTCAGTCTTCTAATGTTTTTAATTGGTGGGGATGAAAAAATATTTTTGATGCATCTTTCATAAGGTGGCCTCTGGAAATGTGTTGCTGCATCTGTTTTATCTGTCAGCATAGCAAACAGCCAGTTGTAAGTTGTCAAAATAGATACAGCTGTTTTGACAAAATAAATTTATATTACAGTTTCCTTAGTCTGTTTTGCCTTATCCAAACTTACTCCAACATGAGTTTAAAGTAGATATTATATAACATGTAGGTATATATGTGTATATAGGTGTGTGTGTATATGTAATACCAGTGTTTAAACACATTTTTATTGTGCACTTAGTATGTGCGGTGGAGAAGGAATGGCAACCCACTCCAGTATTCTTGCCTGGAGAATCCCATGGATGGGGGATCCTGGTGGGCTACAGTCCATGGGGTCATAAGAGTCAGACACGACTGAGCGACTGAGCACATCCTGTGCGCAGAACACTATACTAAGCACTTTAAATATAATTCAGTGTCTCGGGTAATCCAAACAATAACTTCCAAGGTGAAAATTGCTATTATCACTCTAGAAATGTGAGCACAGAGGCTTGAAGAAGTTAAGTAACTAGTCCCAGGACAAATAGCAAAAAGTCATGTGCCTGCAATTGGAACCCACTTCTCTGATTTTGGACATATTGCAGTTTTGCAAAGCTTGTCCTTTCCTGCTGAGAACTGTAGGAACGATTGTATTCTCAGGTGAAAAGTACCAACATGTCAAACAAATGACCTTTGTATTTTATCTGCCAAGGTCACCTCTGTGTTCCCAACTCCTTGATGACATCTCCAGAAGAAGCCACAGGAGTCAGAGCCTTTAAATTTGAGCCTTAGTAGACAAAATGATCACGGATCTGCTTCTGTTCACCATCTCATTTTGCTTCTCAGTGTTTATTGATTGGTGTTTATTTAATGGGTGTCTACTAAGGAATTATTTGGTATGATACAAAAAATTGGGGGCAAACACTTAGACTTTAGTGAGTGTTAACTGCTAAAAAAAAATAATATTCTTTTAATGAGTTGTCTGCCAAGTAAATACATTTGCAAAAAGATGAATTTTAGTATTATTAACTTATAGTTGACATAGTTGGAAATCAGAAATCAGAAACATTAAGGAGGATTTAACTCTCCACTGAGCTGAGTTTTTTCTTTATCTCCCTCAAGAAAGGTCACTGACTTTAAACATATCCAGCTAGATGTGAACTTTTGTTCATTTTTTGTCTTTTCCTTCCTCAGCGCCAGTGCTTAGGACTACTAAGTCGCTTTGGTGGCTCCGACAAACTGCGTCAGTTTAAATGTCAAGATGATAATGTGGAGGGAGATAGAGTGAGCAGGAAAGATGAGATCGAACTGGCTGTGCAGCAGGTAAGAGGAGTGACAGTTATGTAACTATTCTTTAAGGTTTTAACGTTTCTGGAAATATTTGAGAAAAACAGTACATGTGGATAATTTTTAAATTGATTTGTAACTTTGTTGTAATTTTACAAATTGATCTTAATTTTTTTCTCCTTCACATCTGGATTTCCATGAGATGAGGCATTTGGGGAGCTGATATTTTTGTTACTGCTGTTCTCGCTTTGTAGATTTGTGCCAATGTCATGGAATATTGCCAATCACTCATGTTACAGAGTTCCCCTACCTTCCAGCATGCTGTGTGTCTGTTCACCCCTAGCCTTTCGGAAACCGTTAACAGAGATGGGCCCCGCCAAGGTGAGCTGCTTCTTTCTTTCTGTATTTGAGGAATTAAGTTGCTAGGATTATGAGAACCTCTAGTTGGCTCCAGTAAGGTGCACCTTTTTTTTTTTTTTTAACCAGTAATGAATGGGGAATTTTTAAATCGACTTCTTTAAGAAGAAGTTATAAGGAGTTACTGTTGTCAGACCTGTGGATACAGCTGGAGAGCTTGAAAGAATAGAGAAATTTAAGATTTTCTGAGAATGAATCTGGAAGAGCCATGTGGGGAGAGGATAGTTTTATATAGTGTGTGAGACCCCATAGAGTCTGGGATTGGAGACTAAGCTAGCTAGGTGAGAAGTGTGAAAATATTGCAGATAGTTTATATGTTAAATCATGTTAAACTGAATTTTTAGTATCTCAATTGGATTTTGTATGATACCAATGTATGGTATGTGCCATACCATAGCACAGTAAAATTTAGATACTTAGTAGGCTCATGTAGCCTATGATTTCCAAATGACCCAGTAGGGAAGGTTAGGAGTCTAAGGCAGGATTATGGATTGGTTAAAGCCATTTTCCATGGGACACTCAAAGGCCAAAAGCCCTTTTGGATCTTGGTGGTTGTATTGTGATGGACTGGTGGTAATTTCAAGAAACATTCTATCTGAGATTTCTGAGAATCATTTTAGGGTTTGTCTTACTCTGTTATAAATGTCCTAGGTAATGGAATTAAGAGAATTTTATTGAAGTATTATTTAAATACAACAGAGTTCACCCATCTTAGGTGGACTGTTTGAGTAATTTTTGTAATTTTATACAGTATGGAACTACTACCACAGCTAAAATATAGAATAATTCCCTCATCCTTTGACGTTTCTTCTTGTCCCTTTGCATTTGATTGTTTCCTTTGACCCTTTGGTCAAGGTGTCTATTATTTTGCCTTTTCCAGAATTTCATATAAATAGAATCATACAACATGTAGTCTTTTTTGTGTTTTGACATCTTTCATTTAGCTCAGTGTTTTTGAAATCCACTCATGTGTGTGTATTACTATTTTGTTCTTTTTATTTCTGGCTGGTATTCCATATGCATTTATCTATCCACTAGTTGATAGACATTTGGGTTATTTCTAGATGTTTCACTGTTGTGAATAATGCTGCTATGAATATTTGGATATAGATCTTAATGTGGACATATGTTTTCATACCCCTTGATCAGATGCCTAGGAATGCAATTGCTGGCTTGTGTGATACGTTTAACTAAGTAAGATGCTGCCATTCTGTTTTACAGAATGAGAATAATTTTGTATTTCCACCAGCCATGTAAAGAGTTCTGGTTGATCCACATCCTTGCCAGTGCTTGGTTTGTTGGTCTTTTTAAGTTTCAGCTGTTGGACATGGTGTGTTGTGATATCTCATTATGGTTTTAATTTGCATTTCCTTGATGACTAGTGATGAGCCTGTGTCCAGATCTAGTACCATTTGCTGAAAAGATTTATCTTTTTGTTTGATTACTTTGATACATTTTGTCAGAAATCAATTGACCACATAAATTTGGATTTATTTTTCTTCAGATTTTTTTAAGGACTAATAAGCATATTCTTTTCTGCCAATTCTAAGCATATAAATGGGTAGATATTCAGTAGGTTCTAGAATAGTTACAGAGATACAGTTTAACCTAGTGGTTAACCTAGGGTTAAGAGCACAGCCTGATGATGAACTGCCTGGATTTGAATCCCAGTTCTACAGGTGACTTAAGAAAAATGACCTAGCTCTTTGTGACTCAGTTTCTTTGTCTATAAAGTAGAAGTAATAACAAGGTCTCCTCTAGTGTATTATTGTAAGGATTAAATGTGTTAATAAGTATAAAGTGCTTTAGAACAGTGCCTGACAGCACGTCAGTGTTAGCTATTATTATTTTTATTATTGCTCTTGTATTGTTGTTATCCTCTAGTATATTTACTGTTCCTTGTGATCAAGGAACCCTTTCCTGTAGCACTTCTATTTCCTTGACCTCATTCTCTTTCCCGCAGAATCTATTTCTGTAATTAAATATCTCATGAGCCATCCTCATCTGATGTCTAAGTCTGGTGCCTCTGAATATTTTCTAGACTGGAGCAAATTATTGTATAAGAATTCCTGAAGAAATTTGAAATACGCTCAGCATTAGACCATCGTATTTGTGGATAGTTTCCTATCAAGTCGAGGTCTCACAAATGTTATCCGGGGACCAGCATACCTAATTTCACTAGGAGAAGGCTTTCTGTGATGACCTGTGTCATAAAGATTGTCACATCCTCACTGAAGACTGGGAAAGGAGACCTGGCAAATCAGATGAGTCTAGGCAAAATCCGTTGACAGAGGACTCTTCTTTTTCCCTCCATGTGAAGGTCTGTGAGATCCGACTTTGGAGCAAAGTTCAGGGAGATGGCAGTGAAGGAAGCACGTATAGATCTCTCCCTCAGTATTCATGGCAGTTGGGGCCATTAAACAAAGTTTGTCTCAAATTAAACTTGAAATTACTAAGGTGTTTCTCAAAGAAATCCCTTCGTTGCAAGAGGAAATTGCTTTATTTGTACCACACAGACCATGTCTAGAATAACGCTACTGCTCTCTAGCTTCTCTTCCCTCTACAGACAGTTTTTCCAGCATCACATTGTTCCTTTCCACCTTCTTCAGAAAGTGGTCACGTAAAAGGCAGATCGTTTTGTTTTGCTAGCCAAATGGAACTATTGTGGTGGAAGAATTAAACTTTAAAAATTCTGTTATCTGTTTTTTAGCTATGAGTTAGTATTCTACTTGTCTGTTTGGAAGAATGATTTTGAGCTGGGAACTCAGCAACCAGAAAGATGCAGACTGGAAATGAATTCATATAAGTAAAGCCATAGGGTGAAGCAGGACTTACTCACCTGGGGTCAGGAAACTGTAAGCTGTATCTGTGCATACGGGGTGGTGGGCTGGTAGAGAGATGGGTGTATAGGCATATAGCTTCCATAGAGTTCTCAAAGAGGTCTTCACCCAGTAAAGGGTAAGCTTTCTCAGTGTCCATCAGCCAGACTTACTTATTGTCTCAAGGCTCTAGCCTTATGTACCTACCTCATTACAGTAGCTCTTAACCACACCTTTGAGCTGTTAGTGGTGTTTAAAAGTAGTCCTGGATTGTTTTTAATAATAGTTTACATGCCTTTAAATTCCTGGGCTTTCCTTTTTTTAAAAAAACAGGTCATTTGAAATTCATATAAAATGGCTGTAGGTAGAACATTGGTTTTTTTTTCTTATCAACTCCATTAGATACCCAAGTGCCAGTGGTTCCATACTGGCACCTGCCTGGTTTGGGCATTATCGTTTACCTGCTGAGACAGAGCGCTAATGATTTCTTCAGCTATTACGACAGTCATCGACGGAGTGTCAACAAGCTACAGAACGTCGAGCAGCTTCCCCCAGATGAGATAAAAGAGGTATGAATCTTAATAATGGGCAATGGAGACGTCTGAGAAACCAGTGCTTTACCTGATAAGGCAGGGGACCAGTGTCAGACTGATAAGATGATGCATACAGTGAGACAAAAGGAACTCCAATGACTCTTCTGTGGTGGCTTGAAGAAGAGTCCCTCACCTAAGTACCACACTTCATAAGTGTAGAAACTTGACTGAGTGACTGAAAGTTGCACCTGTTCAAGAAAACCACCTGCTTTTCTCAGTAGAAAGGCAGTTGGCCTTTGAATAAAGAGTTTGGTAATTTATACTATAAACATCTGTGCTGAGAAACTTAGGTTTCTATTGCAGATGCTTTTTCAGTTAGAAGTGATCTCCTTAGGTAAGATGTCTCTGTCCCTCCCACAACTTCAGTATCTGTTAAGTGAATTTTTCAGACAAATGGAATGGCCTGTCAGACTTGACCCCTTCTCTCAATGACCCAGAACCATTCCCTGGCACTTGCTGTAACTGCAGAGGCTGCGTTACTGAGCTTGCGCCCTAAGCAGCCCACCTTCTTTCCACTTGGCACAGCTGAACTGTAGAACGCCCTGCGGCCAGTACTGAGGCCTCCTGGCGGCCTGTGTGGCAGCCTGGTTATTGATCCACTTTGCCATTCCTGGCTCACACCAGCTTTTCCAAATTATAGCATGTCGCCCTCTGGACTAGTCAGAGCCCACTCCCTCGTTGCATCCTTCTGATAACTCTAGGGAACATCAGAGTTCATGATGTGCCCAGCCCTGAGCTCTACGTGCCACCTGAATACATGAGGCAGATATTGTTGCTCCTCCTCTTTCTGAGATGAGGAAACTGAGGCACTGAGAGAGGGTTTACTCAGAGCCACACAACCAGCAAGTACAGGTGGGGGCAGGTGTTACTGAGTGGGCTCAGGTGATCTCCGAAGTTGAGTGGTTTACCTCCAGCAGCCCTTCCCCTTCGTGTGTGGCTTACGGGTGACGCTGGCACTCGCAGGAGCTACAGTGTCACAGTAGAGCACGTGGCACTTCCCCAGACCCCCGCAGCACGCCTGGCGCCACACCCAGGGTCTGCAGTTAAATTGACCTGTTGTGCTTGCAGGTATGCCAGATGGGAGAGGGACCAGGGGAGTTTCTGGCTTATGATCGTACATTTGTTACACTCTACAAGTCTCATTTGTAGTTTCTTCAGAAGATACCTGACGGGTGTTACAGATATTCTCCACGGCAGTGTGGCATTTACTGCCTGAAAATGCACTGTTTCGTTTTGTTTTAATTTGACAGGAAATTCAGGGTTGGTTGGCCCATCAACAGATTGGAAACATCTATTTGAGGGACTGGACTTTTTCAAAAAGCCACAGATGAACATTCATTTATGAATTCAACTGCTTCTTTGGCTCTTGTTTTTTAAATTACTAGCTTCCTAACTAGATGCTAAACTCTTGTCAAGGATGTTTAAATCCACTTGAATGTTTTTCACAGTACTTATCACAAATGACTGCTTATAATAGATTTTCATTAAATTTTTTTTACAATATGTGTCATTCTTAATACTGTGTTTGATTTTTTTTTTTAAGTTGTGTCAGTCAGTGATGCCTGCTGGTGTTGATAAAATCTCCACTGCCCAGAAATATGTTCTAGCAAGACGGCGTTTGGTGAAGCTGATCAACAATCGAGCTAAACTGCTTTCCCTTTGTTCTTGTATCCTTAATGCAGTCATCGAGACTGCAGGGTGCTTGAAGGGTGACCTCTAAGGGAATCTTCAAATGTAGGAACTCTTATTCTCACATTATTTGGGTATCAGAACCAAATGGAAAGGGACATAATTACTATTATTGTTTTCTAGTTAAATGCCTGACATATTTCTAAATGGAAAAATTTTTCTTACTCTTTAGAATAACTAGTAATACTCATAATATATGCAGATACTTCGTGTCTAGACAGGAGATAAGGACACTGAAGGCTCTGCTAGCACTGCACCCCAGGGCCTGATCTCCTTCCTCTCAGCACAGCTTGCTGCTTTCTGGAGAGACCTTACAACCAGCTTGTTAGACTGAAGCTGTGGGTACATCACTGAATGGTGCAGTCTCAGAAACTGGTTTGTAAAGTCATGTGATGAGATTGTTTTCCTTGAATCTGGCCTCTCCGCTGTAGTCATCATAGAGACCTGCCTGTTTATTCTCTGGCGCCATCTGGAGTACTACTTGTTACACTGCACACCCACCGATTCTCAGGATTCCTTATTTGCCTCCAGGTCCTTATTTAAAAGCAGAAGGCTACAAGGTAAACTGTATTCTGAAAATTAGTGAACCACGGATTCACTACAGAACCACGGAGCCTACACATTTTAGCACCTTGAAAATCTAGTTATACTCAACCGACTTTTGACTGTTCTGGTTACAAAGCATGTACTAGGTAACTACTTAGTTACTTGGCATAGCTAGTTTTTGTATTTCCCTCCTGTCCATGGGAAATTGTGCAGAGCACAAGAGCATCTTAGAGGCTGTCTTCAGTTGCTCCTCAGCTTCTCTCGTGGCTGACACAGGTCCAGAGTCCTCTGGTCCAGAGGAGTGGAAATGGGTCAGCCTTGGCCACACTGCTCATTGCTAAAAGGGATCTTTTGTGACTAATGAGCATGTATTGGATCCCTTAAGTGGCAGGAACCAGAAGGAAAGCTTGAGAACCCTGTCTTGGAACGTCGAAATGCTTCCTAGGGGCTTCCATTTACTGAAAGCTAAAAGAGAGTCCTCAGCTTTGACCCATGCTGGTCACAGACACTGTGGTTCACTGTCATTGGGTTCTTCTCTTCTGTGGAGGAGACACAGCTGCAAACCTAGTTTGACTGTGTCTTTTATCTCTAGATTCCTTCGCTTCGGAAAGCAATCTGGATTTTAGAAGTGGGCTAACTACAGTGAGCCAGCATGATATAGACCAGGTAACGTTCTGTGCTCATACTCTTGTTCTTTTTTTGCAAGTACAAAGGGAAAGCCTGGTATGTGAGTAAGATAATAGTTTTCACAGTTGCATGCAAAGACCTGATTTGAATTCTGGGATAGCAACCTAATGGCTCTGTGACTCAGAGCAACTTTCTTAGCCTCTGAGCCTCCATTTCCTCAGCTCAGAAATGGAAATGATAATTCAACCTTGAAGTGTTTTGTCAGAATTAAATGAGGCCTTCATGTGTGAGATGCCAGGGTAGTGCCTAGAAAGTAGTTAAGAGTTCAGTAATTAATAGGCGTTATGGTCTGGAAACTCCATATATCAACAGTTAACTGCAATTCAAAGCAATTCTAAAACTGTATGTACTTAAACAAGAAGGAAAAATGTTACTATTATACCAATAAACTTCAGGGTGGAAAATGTGAATGTTGAGTTAATTTGGCATCTGAGAAAGGATCACATTACAAAAATTCAAAGGTATTTTAAATAGGAAGACAAAGAATAAAAGGAATATTTGAGACTTCTTGATCATGAAATGTCACCTGTGTTATCTCTAGCTTCTGGCTGACGCTATCAGCGCTTTTGGAGAATCACTACAGAAGAAACTTCTGGACATTGAAGGATTGTATTCAAAAGTGCGATCTCGCTATAGTTTCATACAAGCTCTCGTCAGACGCATCCGAGGCCTGCTGAGGATATCACGGAACTGAGAGCCTGTGCTTATACTCTTCTGAGGAAGAGACAAATTGGGGAAAACTGTCTCCTTTTTATAGTTTCCTTCTAAATTATGACCAGAAGATATTTTGCTATTTCTTTCTTTATATATGGACTTCTTTTCTGTAAACTTCTTTGCCTGGTGCCGTGCTCACTAGTTTAAAAAAAAAAACTTTTTAAAAAAACAAACACGTGGTCAGTCTCTTGAAATTTTATCTCGAAAATGGTCAGCATTATCAGGAATTCAACAAACAGTCCTTCCCCAGTGCTGGTTTTTCCCAGGGGTATTATTCTGAATGCCAGATTAAAGGCATAGCCTGAAAAACGTCTATTTTTTCTTCCTTTGTAGCTGTATTACACGTTTTATGATAGTGCTTTTTTAATAGAAAAGTATACTTAATACAGTGTGTTACAGAAATGTCTCAAAGTCAAGGCATCCCTTTTCTAAAGGTATTTTTTTCTTTCCTGCATGTAAATGATGAAATAATCACTTGCATTTATTCCCTAAAATAATTATGGAATTTTTCAAATTAATCATCTACCTGTATTTTACACATAGTTAATAGGGTGACCTCTGTTAGCATTCTTATTTCTTGCTTGGTAGTATTTATGTGCATGTGACTACATCATCCGAAAGTCCATGGCCCACTTTCCAGTCACCAATTATTTCAGCCCAGTATATAGAAGAGACTGCTGAGAGGGGAAAGAGTCTTGACCCTCAAGTAGTGGCAGAAAATTAATACTTAATTCTATAATTTTTTTTCTTAATAAAATGTCCATGACATTTTAGGCATTTAAAAAAGACTTTGTCATTGTTATATTTTGAAATTAATCTATTGCCTAACACTGACAAACATCAATCTTTAACTGCAAAGCATCCTGTTAATAAAGAGCATTTTTAGAGAGATGTGAATAAATAAGTAACTGGTCCAAGACATAGTAAGCCTGACTGCTGCTGCTGCTAAGTTGCTTCAGTCATGTCTGACTCTGTGCAACCCCATAGACGACAGCCCACCAGGCTCCTCTGTCCCTGGGATTCTCCAGGCAAGAACACTGGAGTGGGTTGCTATTTCCTTTTCCAGTGCATGCATGCATGCTAAGTCGCTTCAGTTGTTTCCAACTCTGTGCGACCCTATGGACAACATCCCACCAGGTTGCTGTGTCCACAGGATTCTCTAGGCAAGAATACTGGAATGGGTTGCCATTTCCTTCTCCAGTAAGCCTGACTGTTGCTCCACTAATCAGGCATATGGTAAGCTTTATCATGTTGCACACAGGCATGAACACAGAAATATCAGGAAAGAGCCTGAGGCACAGAATCAAAGCATTTTATAACCCTCTGATATGTGAAGCCTTCCATAGGACAGAGAGCTAGTTTGGGATAGTTAAGATTTGGGATTTACTGAGCATTATTTTGTTTTGCCACCATTTCTTCCAAAATTAACAGCAGAATGGGGATCAGAAGTTAGGGCAGTGGAGAAGTGTGTGGAAAAGAGAAGCTGGAAGAACTGCAGCTGCACTGTATATTGCTTTGAAGGCTGACAAGAAATGCTGTTTGTGTAATAAATATAACAGGGGGAGGCTAACAGGGTGCACACCTGACTCAGCATTGTTCCCTGGGGCACTGGGGGAGAGGCTGGTGGATGTGGATGTTTCCTGTGCTCTTCAGCAAAGCCTTAAAGGAGATTGAAAAAGATTTTAGATGGTTGTTTTTTGTTTTTTAAAGCATTTGGAGCATAGGTCACCTATTCCTCAATCATTTTTTGGAGCATAGATCATCTATTCAATTGTTTACCAGCTGAGCCACAAGGGAAGCCCAAGAATACTGGAGTGGGTAGCCTATCCCTTCTCCGGGGGATCTCCCCTACAGCAATTGAACTGGGTTCTCCTGCAATGCAGGCAGATTCTTTACCAACTGAGCTATCAGCGCAGCCCATTCCTCAACAATACTAAATAAATATAGGATCTTAATGTGTTGCTTTTACTGTGTTAGTTTGCTGGACTTAGAAAATCAAAAAGAGGTGAGTACATTCTTCCTAGTTACTAGGGTTTTAGTTTTGATAAACTGTGGTTGTTTAATCAGTAAGTTGCGTTTGACTCTTTACAGACCCCATGGACTGCCAGGGTCTTCTGTTCATGGGATTTCCCAGGCAAGAACACTGGAGCAGGTTGTCATTTCTTCCCCACCCAGGGATCAAACTCGAGACTCCTGTATTGGCAGGCAGTTTCTTTATCACTAGTGCCACTTGGGAAGCCCCAGTGGAGTATACCGCAAAAACTCCACAGGTGATTCTGCTTTGCCTGTGGTCCTTCTAGGTCATGGAGTTCAAAGACTGGTCTTTGGGATGCCGGTAATCATACAGACTACTGGGCCCCGACCCAGGTTTATAGAAGCGGTATTTGAGGACTGGGCTCTAGAATCTGAATGTTCAAAGCTTCCAGCCTGACTTGGGACTTGGGACTTTCTCCTACCGGGCCACAGCGCCCTCTCGCCAGACCTCTCGCCACCTCGCAGTTCAGGAGGTGATCCCCAGGTGCTCCACTACGGGGGGCGCCAGGAACAGCTTCCGGGTGAAGCAAGGCGAGAGGCGCGGAGCGGGGCGTGAGCCGGAAGTTGGCCGTGGGCGCCGCCCATCGCGCCGGGGGAGGCAGGTCCCGACGGCTTTCGGAGCTGCAGCCGCTGTTTGCGCCCACTTTTCCGACACTATGCTCCAGTTCTTGGTGAGTGGAGCTGCCGAGGAGCGACCCGGAGCTTGGCCCAGAGCTCTCGGGGGCTCCGGACGCCCCGCCTCGTGCCGGCCTTGGGGGGTGCCTGGGCGTGGGTCCCGCAAACCCTGGCTCCTGCTCGTCGCCTGTCCGGGTGGGCGGTGGGTGTTTTTGTTCTGCCTCACTCATATCCTTTCACCATTTTTCTGACGCCGTTCAAGTCCCTAAAACTTTTGAGGTGTCAGAGCGTAGGTGTTTTTTCAAAGGTGTTGTATGATGGGCCACGCGTGCTTTGTGTGCATTCCTTGTGTTGGCTCCTTAATGACTTTTCGGCCCTCCCACCCCCGACTTAAACACGTACCCCGTCCGCGGCTTGGAGCCCTGCTGGTTGCCATCTTTGAGAACACAGAAGGGCCAGGAATAAACTCGAAATTCGTGAGCCGCCGGAGTTAGAGACCGAGGGAGCCCTCCTCAGACCTTTTATAGCTTCCAGACTGAGGATAGCTGGTTGCTGACATACGTGAGTCAGGCCGTGGTGAACAAGTAATTTTTCCAGAATGCTCATTCTGGGGGAAAATGAGTGTTACCGTGAGTAAGCAAATTATTTTTCATGGCTCTCCTTAAGTTAGAAACAGGTTTTCTGGCAAAGATTGCCTTGTTGAAGGTTTCAGGAGGACTTGCCGGATTTCAGCCTGAGAGTCTTTCTTCCCAGGCTTTTGTGCCTTCAAAACTTGATTCTTAAACTCTGAGTGATAAGAGTCGAGTATTCTGAAAACCTTCCAGGTGGCCCATGGAAACTGAGTACTCTTGGAATGAGATACTTTCCCAAATGTTACATTCTCCCCCCGCCCCCCCCCCCCCCCCCCACCGCCCCAGCATGCTGAAACGAGATGCTGTCCTTTTGTTTTATTTCCCAGTTTGGGATGATTTTTTTTTTAATTTTTTCAATTTTTATTGGAGAGTAATTACAATGTTGTGTTCGTTCCAATTGTTATATTCTTTATCAAAGAGATTAAAGAAGAAAAAGTGTCCCTCTGTCCTTTTTGAGATGGCAGTTGATTTTTCAATCTTACAGACCAAAAGAGGGTATCCCTGACAGTGAACTGCCTAACCAAGACATGGCTACACCTCTGGAAGTTTCTCCAGTGCCCTGACTAGGAGTCAGTAGAAATAATTACTGCCTTATAGTTGTAGGAAGCACTCAGGTTAAAAACAGGATGGGCCCCAAAGTGTAAGATGATGTCCTTGAGTCTCCTACTTCAGCTGTAGCTCATTGGTAACTGGAAGGACATGGATTCAGAAAGGTCGTGCTGAACAGGTTTGGAAAGTAATGGGATAGAAAATATCTTGGAGGGTGTATTGTCACCACCCGTTTCGGAACCCTCCAAGATGTTTCCTGCAGTTGTCATTTCCTGGAACACCATTTGAGGACCACTGCACCTGATCGTGTTGCTTATATTAATATATTCTCTTCATTCCTCATTTCTCTTTGGATTACAGTATTTGCCCGTTATCCATCCCGTACATGTCGAAACTTATTCCTGTGGTCCTGGCGCCTCTTTCCACCTTGATTTTACTGCAGTGGCCTCCTCACTTCCAGCATGGTGTAGCCACGGTTTGGTTTAAGGAAGCTTTCGAAGCCTTTCGAGGGAAGCCTGGTGTGATGGGCTCTGCTGATGGTTTGTGTATGCTGCCTTCTGAACTTTCATGGGGTGATGGGTTGGTTCTCTTCTCTCTTGCAGGAGCAGCCCCTGTTACTCTTATTCCTCCTCTTTAATCCGTCCTCCTCAGCTTTTGGATCCCGCGTCTCAGTGCTTTTCAGTATTCTTACACAGTGTACCACCCGGGGACTTGTTTTTCTGGAAGAAGCTGCACAGAGTACAGGTGGCAAGCCCCGGGTCCTGGCTGCTCCAAGGGCCAAGAGCAGCAGTATCTCGGCATACCAGTTGGGAAATTGCCTTATCTAAGCTCGCCGGTTTGTACTGGCTGCTGTTCCCTTCTTTTGGTTTCTGGGTGTTTCTCAGGTCTCAGACCTTGACTTTCTTTTTTTCAACACCCTTAGGGGACGTGTTCCTTGTCATGCTGTTGCCTTCACCTCCGTTGACCGCTTCCAAAACTACCTTGAGTCCTTTTTTCTGAGTTCAGTTCCCCATCATCAGCTGCCTCCTGAACATCTCTTGTCCAACCCTCTTAGACCCAACATGTGGGGGACCCGTTACCTCTTTCCCTCCCAACCCCGCACTCCACACCTAACTTCTTTCTCCCCTAGCCCTGGCTTTCATTAACTTGAAATATTGACATAATCTCGACTTAGTTCTCTCCTTCATTCTTCATGTCATTTACTTGCTGTGTCTGGCACATTTATGTACTGTATATTTTTTGGGCAAGTTACTTAACTGCTCTGTGCCTCAGTTTCCCCAACATAAAGTGAACAGTAATAGTACCTGCTTTAACAGGGTTGTGAAGAACATGAATTAATTCCTGAAAAGGAGTTAAAATGCTGCCTTGCGCATAGTAAGCACTCAGTAAGTTATTTTTGCTTTACTAAGTCTTCATTACTTACCTTAGGACAAGTTCTGTCTCTGTGTTTCCATTGCCAGGTTTGTAGAGCAGGTCTTCTTCCTTCCATCCTTGGACTGGCTGCACTAGCCTAGTTAGGTATGAGTTAGAGAAATTATTTTAGATTCTCTAGTTGAATAAGTCTTAAGACTTAAGTGCTGAAGTCTCTGCTTCTGAGGAGGCATCCAGTTCATATCCAGTCACCTCCAGTTACAGCAGGCTCTCCGTTTTCTCAGGTTCTCTTGCACTTTTGGTCAGTGTCTTCTTACCTGGTTCTACTCTTTGATGTTAAAAAGCAGTTCTAGTTCACATGACGACCTTTTACCTGTTTAAGAAAAATACCTTGGTGCTGCTCTCTAATTCCCTGCTCCCACCAGTCTTGTCTTGAGGCTGTCCATCTCTACTTCTTCCACTCTTTCTTATGGTCATCCTTCTCTGAATATTCTGGTTTTTGAATTTTTTTTTTAAACATAGCACTCCCAATATAATCTGATCGGCCGTAGAATAGCAAGGCTGTTGCCTCTGGTTCGTTGTGTTTCCCTTGAACCCCTTGGTTCTGTCCTGTCTCGCAGCTGCCAGAGTAGTCATCCAGGATGATCTGTCTTATTCACGTGCTCGGAAACTGTGGCAGGTCCCTGTGTCCTTCCCCATCAAGTCACGACCACTGTCACTTGATTTTTAAGGTTTCCTTTCCCACCACCCTTCAACGTGTATCCTTTGACGTGGGTTGCTGGGCTAATCTCACCGGTCCACCCCAGGGTATGGACCTTGCTGCTGTCACGTCGTCCCACTTCCCCCTTATCCGCCTTCTTGCCTTCACAGCTCCTCTTAGTGGCCCAGCTCCCACCTTTTTCCACAAGCCATCCTGATGACTTCACTCTTGAAAGCTTTACATTGTTGTAATCCATCTTCCCATTTATTTAGGGTCTTTCATCAGGGTTTTTTTTTTTTTTTAATTTCTTAGTGATAGTCTTGCTTTTTCTAGGTACTTTTTAGTTCTGCTTAGTAGTTTTTTATTGTTGTTTCACTTTTACTGTGTTTAGTCTTACCTAGTATGCCTAGGTGCTTTTTTAGTTTTGTTGTTGGCTCATGTGACATCTTTTTTATCATTACATTATAACTGAGCAGAGAGCTTGTGTGCCTGTTGTACAGAAAAGTAAACTCTGACAGCAGTGTTTGCTGCAAAGTAAGGATTGTATTGCAAGGCACCAAACACAAGGCTCAGATCTGCTCCAGCTTGGTCTTTGAGAGTGGGGCTTTTAAAGAGGGGAGAACCAAGAAGCTGGGGCCATTGTCTTATGATGTTTCTGTGACCTTTCTTAGTGGTAGTTTTGGTGTCAGGGTTGTCCCTGGTTTACAGTTCTGTGGCCTGTGACTCAGGAGTCTGTTAGCTCATCTTATCCTGGAGAAGGAACCTGAGTTTGTATATTAGTGATGATATGCACAACACCAATTTTGGTACATTAATGATGTTATTGACAGTAGCACTTTTAGTACATTAATGATACTATTTTAAAAATTTTTGTTGAAGTACAGTTGATTTATAATGTAATTTCTGCTGTACAGCAAAGTGATTCAGCCATACATATATACAAATAAACATTCTTTTTTGTACTCTTTTCCATTACGGTTCATCACAAGGTACTGACTGTAGTTCCCTGTGCCATACAGTAGGACCTTGTTTTATTAATGACAGCATTAGCAACAACTTTAGTCATCTAACACTGGTTGATTAGTGTTCATTTAGCACAGGGTTGAGGTCAGACGGGACAAGAAAACGGGATGAAGTTTTTGTTTGTTTTTTGTAGTGAAACAAGTCAAGTGTTGATTAGGAGGAAAAAGAGTACACTATGTGTGGATAGACACATGGGCAGACTCAGAGAGTCTTGAGTTGCCAGGAATGAAGTTTTGGATAAAGAGGTTGGTTAATCATAAACTAGGCAAGGGTACTTAGTTTTAGGATGACTCAGTTTCACCATTGTTGAATTAGTTGTTGCTGATGTATAGAAGTGCTAATGATAATATTGATTCTGTATCTAGCATCCTTGTCTGCCTTTTAGCTCCAGTAGTTTGTAGATTCACTTCGCAGTGAATCGGAGAAGGCAGTACTATGAAGGCACTCGTATCTCCAGGGAAGACAAAAATGACAGTCTGTGTTCTTTTCCACTTCTTTCCCGCTCTCCTGTTCTGACTCTCAAGTCAGGCCTTGTAGTAGAAGTAGAGTGAATGTCCTAGTTTTGTTTCTGTTTTGAGTGGAAATGCTTCTCAGGTTTTAGTAGGATGTTTGTGTTTCTTATATTTTCTAACAGATTCATGGAACTCTTTTGATAGCTCTGTTGGTAAAGAATCCACCTGCAATGTGGGACACCCCGGTTTGATTTCTGGGTCAAAAAGATCCACTGGAGAAGGGATAGGCCTCCCACTTCAGTGTTCTTGGGCTTCCCTTGTTGCTCAGCTGGTAAAGAATCCGCCTGCAGTGCGGGAGACCTAGGTTTGATCCCTGGGTTGGGAAGATCCCCTGGAGAAGGGAAAGGCTACCCACTCCAGTATTCTGGCCTGGAGAATCCCATGGATGTGTAGTCCATGGGGTTGCAAAGAGTCAGACACGACTGAGCGACTTTCACTCTACTCAGTCACTTCTATTTCTTAGGAGTTTTTATTGAGAAAGGCAATAGAATTTTATTGTGCTTTTTCCCCATCTAGTGATCATGACTTTTCTCCTTTAATATGTTAATATGAATTAGATTTCTAACACAAGACATTTAATCTGTGTGGCCCATTCAGATCATTTGCTGATGCGCTGTGTTTTGTTTACTGCATCTTGATGTACAATATTTTATTTTGTCTTGTCTTTCTAGAATAGATCATAAAGGTCACAGGAAGAGGAAACATACTTTATAGTTAGATTTCCCAAGCAAATGGCACTTAGTACTTTGGGATTGATTTCATTTATTTATAATTAGATACTCCTTTTTTACTTGATTACTACTGTCAGATATTCATAAGATATTTGAATATTTGAATTAGCTTCTTTGAGAATAGTCACACCAGTTCTACCTGATGCCCTGCTATTCAGAGTGTTACTGGCTAACTTCCATGAATGTCTCTGTTTAATTTACTGGCTCAATTGAAGAATTAATAGCTTTTTTTTTTGGTTGTTTTTCTTTCTTCATTCTTTAAGGAAAAGTATAGAATATAAACCCTAGCTTACACCTTAATAATGTACTTCTATGTAGTGTTAGTAGAGGGGGGTAGAATTTGAGTTTTATTGTTACTGAAGCAGTTGTTAAACATTTGATGATTATCTCTACACCAAGTGTTGAGTGTTTAAAAGACTAAGGCACAAAAAAGGTAACTTTTTCCCCTGCTTCCTTGGAACAGAGAGATCCTCTGACAGCTTCTATAGCTGAGACTAAGCTTGAGAAGTAAAATTGTTGGTTTACCTTTTTACTAATGTCAGATAATGTATACTTTTGGTTTTCTTGTTAGTGTGTAGTTTCTTTCATCTGAGACTGTGAAACATTTTTAGGTGTCCTTTTGAATGCTAGTTATATTTGCTAAACACAATCAGATTATTTTTAGATTTCATAAATCCTTCTTGGCAAATATAAGATGGTTCAGATTCTATGTTGTAACTTGGTTTGGGTGTGTACTTTTTGAATACGTGATTTAATGGGTCTTATTTCAGACATGTCAGGTAGTATTCATTCTGAATTATTGCCAGTAACCATTTCCAGATAAAAATTGTAGCTTTATTTATGGAGCTACACACATAGCAACTTTTTGTTGGGGGCAGGAGTTGAGCATCATCCAGAGGAGTCAGATTGCTTCGAAGTTGACTCTCTGCTTTTTAGGACTTGGTGCTTCTTTATGTTAAGAGATACAGTGTTGTAACTAAGCCCCTCATGTGTCTATATATTTAAAAAAAAAATTGACAGACAACATTTTCAGTAGACCTCTCATATACAAAACAAAGCCTTAGTCTAATGGTCCTCATTTTTTCATCTGACATTTCCATTCTTTTTAAACTTTTGTCCAATCTCGAAACCTCAAAGTTGTCTTTGATTTTCTCAGTTTTATCCCATATAGCTGATATTCTACCCATTCTTACTGTTTGTTTTGGCTGGGCTATGTTGCATGCAGGATCTTAGTCCCCCAACCAGGGATCAAACCCTTGCCCCCCTGTAGGGGAAGGGTGGAGTCCTAACCCCTGGACTGCCGGAAAAGTCCCAAATCTTACTTTATTTTTTTTTTTAATAGTTTTGAAATGTAGTTCCCAAACCATACAGTTGGATTTAGTGGTATGTTCACGGACTTGTGCAAGAATCACCACTATCTAATTTTTATATCTAACTTTACTTATCTCCTGAGAAACCTGTATGCAGGTCAAGAAGCAACAGTTAAAACCAGACATGGAACAATGGACTGGTTCCAGATTGGGAAAGGAGTACGTTAAGGCTGTATATTGTCACTCTGCTTATTTAACTTTTATGCAGGATACATCATGCGAAATGCCGGGCTGGATCAATCACAAGCTGGTATCAAAATTGCTGGGAGAAATATCAACAACCTCAGACATGTAGGTGATACCACTAATTGGAGGAATAGAAGAGGAACTAAAAAAAGCCTCTTGATAAGAGTGAAAGAAGAGAGTGAAAAAAGCTGGCTTAAAACTCAGCATTCAAAAAAAAAACTATGATCATGGCATTCGATTCTATCACTTCATGGCAAATAGAAGGGGAAAACATGGAAGTAGTGACAGATTTTATTTTCGTGGGCTCCACATGAAATTAAAAGACACTTGCTCCTTGGAAGGATATTTATGGCAAACCTGTGAAAGTGAAAGTTGTTCAGTCGTGTCCTACCATTTGTGACCCCATGGATTATACAGTCCATGGAATTCTCCAGGCCAGAATACTGGAGTGGGTAGCCTTTCCTTTCTCCAGGGGATCTTCCCAACCCAGGAATCAAACCCAGGTCTCCTGCAGGCAGATTCTTTACCAGCTAAGCCACAAGGGAAGCCCTGGCAAACCTAGAGAGTGTTAAAAAGCAGAGACATCACTTTGCTGACAAAGGTTTGTATATATCAAAGTTATGTTTTTTTCCAGTAGTCATTTATGGATCTGACAGAATGTAAAGAAGACTGAGCGTTGAAGAATAAATTATGCTTTTGAATTGTAATGCTGGAGAAGACTCTTGAGAATCCCTTGGACAGCAAGGAGGTCAAGTCAGTCAATCTTAAAGGAAATCAACTTTAAATATTCATTAGAAGGACTGATGCTGAAGCTCCAATACCTTGGCCACCTGATGTGAAGAGCTGACTCATTGGAAAAGACCCTGATGCTGGGAAAGATTGAAGGCAGGAGGAGAAGGGGCTGACAGAGGATGAGATGGTGGGATGGCATCACTGACTCAATGGACATGAGTTTGTGCAAACTCTGGGAGATAGTGAAGGACAGGGAAGCCTAGCACGCTTCATTCCATGGGGTCACAAAGAGTCAGACATGACTTAGTGATTAAACAACAACTATATTTCATTGCCTCCCAAAGAAACTCCATACCATTAGCATTCATTTCTCATTCCCCTCACACCCAACCCTGGACAGTAACTCATTTCATGTCTCTCTGGATTTGCCTGTCCTGGACTTTTCTTTTAGTGAAATCATATAATATGTAGTCTTTTCTGACTGCCTCTCATTGGCATAATGTTTTCAGGGTTCATCCATGTTTTAGCATGGATCAGTGCTTCATTCCTTTTTATGGCTATATTGCATCGTATGAATACACCACATTTTGTTAATTCATTCACCAGTTGATGGACGTTTGGGTTGTTTCCACCATTTGGCTATTAAGAATACTCCTGCTGTGAACATTCATGTACAAGTTTTTTTGTGTAGATACCTGTGTCAGTTTTATGGCTTATATACCCTAAAGTGTAATTGGTGCATCGGATGGTAACTCTGCTCAGCTTTTGGAGGATTCGCAAGACTTTCCCATAGTGGCTGCATCATGTTGCATCCCCACCAGCAGCGTATGTTCCATTTTCTGCCTTTCCGTGCCAGCACTTGCTCATCTTTTTCATTCAAGTCGTCCTAGTGGATGTAATGAGGCACCTTGTGGGTTTGATTTGCATTTCCTTAATGACTAATGATGTTGAGCATCTTTCCATGTGATTGTTGGCTGTTTATTTGTATTTCTTCTTTGGAGAAATGTCTCTTCAAATCCTTTGCTCATTTTAAAATTGGGTTGTCTTTTTATCATTCAGTCAAGAGTTCCTTATATATTCTGAGCACAGGTCCTTTATCAGATACATGATGTGCACATATTTCATTCTGTGGTTGTCTTCACCGTCTTGGTATTCTTTGAAACACAAACACTTGAAATTTTGACAAAGTGAGATTTATCCATTTTTAAAAGAGATTTACAGTTTAAGCTCTTATATTTAGGTCTATGATCCCTTTTGAGTTAAGTTTTGTTTGTGATGTGAAGTAGGTGTCAGCTTTGTTCCTTTTTATGTGGATATGCAGTTGTCCTAGCATCGTTCCTTGCAAAGACCATCCTCCTCCCATTGGCTGCTTAGCACCCTTGTTGAAAATCACATGACCATAAATGTAAAGGTTTATTCTTGGACCCTTTATTCTACTCCATTGATCTTGATTTTTAAGAAGAAAAACCATTCGTGTTTGCTTGCCTTCTCTGCTTGTCTCTTTATTCCGCTGTTTTGGGTACAGCTGTCAGGTGAATGCTGACAGAATGGTGCTTCATCACGTTGCTGCTGGTAAAGAGCAGGCAGTGGTTTCCTACCCTTTGGCATGAGAACTAAACGTGCTTGCTGGTTTTTTGAAGTCCATCAGTTAGCCCCACCTGGCTCTCCATACTGGTATTTCTCTCCATTTTTTGTTCAAATCTTCTTTTCTCATTGGGCCTATTTCTTTTATTCAGGTCATCACATTGTCATTCCTGTCTTGTACCTTGATTCTCCAGAGTCACGTCCCTTTGCCAGCTTAAATTTTAACACTTCCTTAGCATCTTTAGAGCCTTTAATAACAAGTTGAGGTACACTGATCTCTTTCAGGTATGGTTTCTTAAAAGAAGCACTTCTGTGTCATTCATTTTGTTACTTAATGCATGACCCAGTTCTGGTTTTTCATGCATCTGTTACATTCAAGGTCCTGTGCAGGGTCCTGTCTGTTGTTATAATATTGTGCTTAATGTGTAGCTTTTCTTTCTGTACATCATATAAATTCTTTAAGAAAAGAGACCATTTTGAAATCTTGTCACAGGGCTGGATATGAAACTGATTTTTGGTATATAAGGGACTGCAATCCTTCAATCAAAACCTTTAGAGGCCAGATGTATTTGGGAGGATGCTTTTCAGATTTCTTCTCACCCATTTGTCCTCTACGTAGCTTTGCTCATGTCACTCCTCAGTTCCCAAACTTCTGGTGTTTTACCATTTATTGTCCCCAATATGTTTGTGAGAAGCAGCTACATATTCCTAGAGTCTCAGAATCATTGCAGAAAGGACATAATCAGGATGTATTTAGTGTTGAGCTTGGGAGGAAGGCACTCCCTTCCTTCTGCTTATCTTCTCTGCAGGGAGTGCTTTGGGGATGGGGGTAGGGGTGGGGGGGCCGTGGCGATAGAATCCAGCCATCCGGATGGACCACTGAGGAGGCCTCCAGGTCTTGACTTGGAGGAAGTTAAGCATTCCTGTCCTGTGGAGAGGCTTCTGGCTCATTCGTGACCTGAGCTCTGCTGCTGCTGCTGCTGCTAAGTTGCTTCGGTCGTGTCCGACTCTGTGCGACCCCATAGACGGCAGCCCACCAGGCTCCCCCATCCCTGGGATTCTCCGGGCAAGAACACTGGAGTGGGTTGCCATTTCCTTCTCCAATGCATGAAAGTGAAAAGTGAAAGTGAAGTCCCTCAGTCGTGTCCAACTCTTAGCGACCCCATGGACTGCAGCCTACCAGGCTCCTCCGTCCATGGGATTTTCCAGGCAAGAGTACTGGAGTGGGGTGCCACCTCGTTCCTCAGATACAGATGTTATTTTTTTTAATCCTTTATTTATTCCGATTAAAATTTCTTACCTCTCTAAACTTGCCTATCGAGTATTCCATGAACAACATACAAATGCTTTTCTACTGTCATACATTTTCCTCCAGCTTCTCTTCATGTGCACCATTTCTCTACGTTGTGTATGTAGTTTCACAATATCCCATTGGTAGACATAGCAGTATTTTGAAACGAGTTGGATGACTTGTCCAGAGACTCATGACTTGTCTAGAGACCCATGATTTTTGTTTTGTGTTTCAAATAACTGTTTTGTTTTTGTTTTTGTTTTTAATTGCCCTGGTGCTAGTGAAATTGCCAAAATGAAATCACATTTAGATTTGCCTTATTCATTTTGAGACACACTTGGTAAGAACCAAGAACCCTAGAATTTTGAAGCTGGAAGGAAGATGGTTAGTATAATTTTTTGTAAGTCAGGAGCCTCAAATCAGCATAGCACCAAGGAGGTTAAGTGTCTTGCCTGAAGGTACACAGCTAGATAGTGTAGAACCACAATTTATTTTTCTTGAAATTTTTCAACCTTCTGTTCTTTCTGTTTGGTGTTAGAGCTAACATTCTTAGGTGATTTTTCCCCCTTCTCTTTTTAAGCAAATTTAATACTCTTTCTGGATTTGGAAAACCTCTTACTTCCTGGTTTCAACCCATGGGCGTGGGAAAAAATCATTTGGCTTCTTGGTGCCACATTGGTAAAAGTATTTCACAAGCTATGTTTGAATAATCAAATGTTCAGAAAACAGTGTATGTTTTGACTTGATAGTCTCTTTTCTGCTTCCTACTAACAAACCCATTTAAATTATGGGTGTTTAAAGCTTAGTAAGCTTAAGGCTTAGAAAGGATCCAGCTGTGTTGTGTCTCCATATGCGTCTCCAACTTGAAGATAATTCAACCACTGGTGCTAAGTGCAATGCTTTATTTTTCTGTGTTAACCTCTGCTGTGTATTTATTAGGAGCTACAGTAACTAAAGAAAATAATAAAAAATCAGTTGCAAGTTCAAATTTATAAAATTAGAGGTTATGTGTTCAGTTGGGCATTTTAAATTATTGGTTGAAAGTGTTAGGTGCTTAGTCGTGTCCAGTTCTCTGCTATCCCATGACTGTTGCCCACCAGGCTCCTCTGTTCATGGAATTCTCCAGGCAAGAATACTGTAGTGGGTTGCCGTTCCCATCTCCAGGGGATCTTCCCTATCCAGGGATTGAACCTGGCTCTCCTGAATTGCAGGCAGATTTTTTTTACCATCTGAGCCACCAGGGAAGCCCACTGAGGGCAGGGTGGAGGAAAGGCAGGAAATTATAGATCATCGTTAAAACTCCAAGCTGAAGGAACTCTGAAGCTCTTTTGGTGTGCAGGGATTTTCATGAAGCAGTTTTTGTTCAGGAAGACAGTCACCCAGTGAGATAAACACTGCTGCTGCTGCTAAGTCGCTTCAGTCGTGTCTGATTGAAGCGACCCCATGGACTGCAGCCCTCCAGGCTTCTCCATCCATGGGATTCTCCAGGCAAGAACACTGGAGTGGGTTGCCATTTCCTTCTCCAATGCAGGAAAGTGGAAAGTGAAAGGAAGTCGCTCAGTCGTGTCCGACTCTTAGCGACCCCATGGACTGCAGCCTACCAGGCTCCTCCATCCATGGGATTTTCCAGGCAACAGTACTGGAGTGGGGTGAGTTCTCTTAAGGTTGTGCATGTGTCTCTTGCCACTGATTCAGAGCTGGTTAGGGGACCTGTGGTCTCTGCAGGTTTTAAGTGCCCTGCCCATTAGACTCCACCCAAGCCAGAGAGCTAAGCCATATGCTCTTTCAGTTGTGTGACAGTCTCTTGCTTTCTGTCATTGTATATTTTAGTTTTTGAGTGTGAATCTGCTTTAGGTTGTCCTGTGCTCCTGTGATGAAAGACCCTGAACAAGTTACTTCATGTCTTAGACAAGGTGCCTCTTAAAAATTGAAAAGCTTGAACTGTGAATGTCCCTTCATTTTCTAAAATTCTATGATTTAGCTAGATACTTTTTAAAATTGGATACTTTTTACTTGATGTAGCAAGAAATAACAAATCTCATAACCACTCCACCCCCCATTAAAAAAATACCAAACTGTGGCTCTTAACAAAAATCAGATTTTGGCTTGAGTTTCTAGAACTTACAGCCAAGTCTTTGTAAGGTCGATGTGTTTAGTTCTACCATATACTATTTAACCTTGTGGGAGGATATTTCCGTGCCTATTTTATAGAAGAAAGATGTGAACTTCATGCTATGCACTCCTCTGGACTGGGCACTAAGGTCTTCTAACTGTCCTGAGTTCCTTAGGAGAATACTCTCTGTGTCATCTGGTTTGGTAAGAACACTGTCCATGTCGTCTGGTTGGTATCAGGTGGCACAGAACTCAGTCTCCAGTGTGACTCTTCCTATTCTATTCTTACAGCTTGGATTTACTCTTGGCAACGTGGTGGGAATGTATCTGGCTCAAAACTATGACGTAAGTGACCATATTCATGTCTTCCTTGATTCCACATACCTAGTGTATAGTGACTTGTGTTTCTTGAAGTAAAGTATGCCTTCCAGCTTAAACAAGGTGGTCCATAGGTCTGAGAGGAAAGTCCTGAATTTTATAGAAAGATTTTCCATTGTCTGAAAAAATAGAACTCACAGAAGCACCTGACCTACATTTCACCCTAAGAGAACAAAATCCCATCAGTTTAGGTGGTCTCATGGTGACCATGAGCTGTGTTTGTTAGCGCAGAGTAACGTTGTTGGGAGTTTTACAGTTCTGTGGAAAATCACGTGAAGTGAGACTTCACTGGACAGTCTTTCCAGTCCCTGCTACCCGGCTGTAGAGATGACTGAGTAGTTTGGAGGTGGATCCATTTAGTGCTACACATGTAAGGACAGAATTCCGTGAAGTAGGGAGTTGTATTAGCTTCACTTTACAGATGTGTAAGTTGAAAATCAGGTGACACAACTGCCCATGAATGGGAATCCTGAAATGTAATGTTTCTTTTAAGGAGACAAGGAAAGAAGACATGATTTTAACTTTTGATTTGTAGTGAAGTTTTTAGTGTGACAAAGAGAATTAACTGTCATCCTTAAACTGGAGTCATGTGGTCTTCTAGGCAGGTGCTTGTTAAGTTACGTCACATTTATTGTTTACACGTACAACTTTGCTTGGACTATAAAGAAAATTTGGACCATAAAGCTGAGTGCCAAAGAATTGATGCTTTTGAACTGTGCTGTTGAAGAAGACTCTTGAGAGTCACTTGGACTGCAAGGAGATCCAACCAGTCCATCCTAAAGGAAATCAATCCTAAGTGTTCATTGGAAGGACTGTTGTTGAAGCTGAAACTCCAATACTTTGGCCACCTGATGTGAAGAGGTGACTCATTTGAAAAGACCCTGGTGCTGGGAAAGATTGAAGGCGGGAGGAGAAGGGGACGACAGAGGATGAGATGGTTGGGTGGCATTACTGACTGAATGGACATGAGTTTGAGTAAACTCCAGGAGTTGGTGATGGACAGGGAGGCCTGGTGTGCTGCAGTCCATGGGGTTGCAAAGACTCGGACACTACTGAGCGACTGAACTGAACTGAACAACTTTGCTTGGCACTGGATTGAGGGAGTTCAGTGGGTATATAAAAGTAGAACTCAGGGTCTGACTTTTGGGGAGGGAGGGATCTTTCTTAGGCAATTCTGAGGTTAAGAAACACCGCTGTTTATCAGGTTTCTTTTAGAGGAAAGTTAAGAAGCCATTTCACTTTAGAGGAAGAGAAATGAAAAAATACTGACTAAGTAGACATAAAATGATGATATTCTCTTTTCTCTTTAAAGATACCAAACCTGGCTAAAAAACTTGAAGAAATTAAAAAGGACGTGGACGCCAAGAAGAAACCCCCTAGTTGCTGAAGCCAACTCCAGCACTGCCTTCTGGATAAACTGAGTCTACTGCTCTCCAGGGCCTCCTTTACCATTTGAACCAAAAGCTTTTGTTTTAATCTCCAGCCTCCACAGTTTTCTTTTTCGCTAGACCTTGCATTGCCTCACAGCACAAAAGGGGCCAGAAGTTAAGAGCAACCATTATTTCTCCAACATCCTCACTACTTCCTTCCTCCTTCCAGCCTCTTGGGAGGTCCTGAGAATGAAATCATGGTGCTCGATTAGTTGTCATACCTTTAATTAGTAGTCTCTCCCTTATTCTTTGGGATTTCTACTACCTTTTTCAAAAGAAAAATGGATGAGTTTTATGTAGTTGATGAGATCCAAATGATGCGTATTTCAGAGTCTGGTGATTATAATGGGTTTTTAAACATTTGGTACTAAATTATATTGTTTCACAGTAGTAATTAAAATGAAAATCTGGAAGCTAGTTTCTGTGAATTATCTACTGATTTTATATCATCAGGAAGCTCCATAGTTGCTAATTTCACCAATAAATCAATTTACTATTCATTAACCAAGAAATTGTGTTCTGAGAATCCTATCAGGAATTGGGGAATTTAAAAGTATTTAAAATAATGGTCTTTGTCTTCAGTAGAATTCATAATCTAGTGTGCCTGTTTTTTCTAGATGTATTTGATCAATCTCTTTTCAGTCATGAGAATCATAGTTAATGCGATTACAGATACTTTTGACATTACATGATAGATCTATGAGAAATTGTCTATAAAGGAAATTTTCTGCATTTTTATATTAAAAAAGTGTATACATTATAACTTTAGAGTGATTCTCATAAGACTTTGTGTTTTTCTCCTGCAATCAGAAATTACTTTTGTAATTTTTCAATGCATAATCAGTCCATAAAGTTTTTTAGTTGTAAAAAAATGTTTAAATACATAACTTTCCTCTGGGTCAATACAAAAGTGATTTGTATTACCCTCCAGCTCATAGTTCCTCCCACTGGAGTCAGACACTGTCACTAGTTTCTTGTATCCTTTTGGGAAAGATTTTGTGCTTAAATACACACACATACATGGGGGTTTTATACAAATGATAAAAAGCTGTATGCAGTCTTCCCCAGTGGGGATCATTACATGGCCGTCTGGAAGGGACAAAGGACTGCTTTCATTTTTCGGCTGCAGAAGGTTGTACTGAGCGAATATACTATAATGTATTTAATCCGCTCCTGAGAAATGCTAAGTTTTTTTCTGTCTTGCTACTACAGTGGTAATGTTAAACCTGATGTTATACTTGTCAGTGCAGGGGGATATCTCCATCCTGAAGTCCTAGAAGGGTGATGTGCACTAAATATAAATAAAGTCCCATCTCACTGGGCATTTTGTTTCAGAGAGCTTATTGGGCAGCTTCACTGATAATGCCATTTCTGAGGACATTTTAGCAGAATCAGTAAACTGGAAGAATGGCTTAGAGACCTTTTTTTCAGACAGTGATGCCACTGTTACTGTGATGATAAAATGAAGTGATTCTGCTTCTCTTGGAAAACACGGATCTTTCATACATGGAGATGAGTTTTGTCCCTGTTGAGTTGTACTGGTGTGTGAGACAGATTAGGATCATATTATGGACTGACTTGTCCCTTGAAGTGTGATCGGGGCAAGCAGCTTATTTTTCTGAAACTGTTGCATTCTCTGTACCTACCTCAGAGGGCTTCCGTGAGAAACAGCTGAAATAATGTGTGATGTGTAGCACAGCGCTTTGAAAATCAGCCAATAAATAGTAGATACTCGTCCAAACATGTTGCTTTGGGTCTGAATACTTTTTTTTTCCACCCCCTGCACTCACTTTTGGAGCAAAAGTCTATGAACTGTGCAAAATTTGTTGTTATTCTTTGGTCACTCGCTTTGTTGATGAAAATCTGTAGTATCCACATTGACCAAAGCACCTGGCTTGCAAGGTTTGCTCTTGGATGACTGAATTGTTAGCAGAGTGAACTGCAGCCTTGAAGGAGAGAGATTTACCATCCTTCAGAATATTCAAAATGCCACAAACTTAGAAAACTGTTTTCAAAGACAGATTCTTTTTATCACCTACGGAGCATTGTTATTTGTGGATGTGTTCTCCTAGACTGGCTGCTCTGGGGGTGAGGGTCACTTAGATGTTGTAATATTAGGTTTCTATAATCATACGTTGTAATTGAAACTCATTTGGACTTAGAGCTTCTATCAGAAGTGACACTTAACCTCGATGAGGGGGATCATTTCTTCCAGTGGGAGCCATCCAAGAAATGCCCTTCACCATGTAAACTGCTCCACAGTGAACACAGGCCGACTTCCTGGTCACCTTCAGAGCCCCTCTCCTAATTTTAGGTCCTTGCGGAGTGAAAAGGAGCTCTGAGTTCTCAGGCAGGGTTATCTTCACTGAGATAGTGTTAGAGGAACCCAGAGCCACCACGGATTTTAGGGGATGTGGTGACGGTAATAAGGGCACTGACTGGTGCACTCCCTGGGTGTTTTGTCGAGAGCTTTGCCTCACAAAGCAGGGGAGGGATGGGAAGAACCACTGAGGGACATGCCTTTTAAAAAGTGAAAATCACTGTTGTCATTTAAGGAGACTTTCTGCTACTCCTGACTTTAAAAGGAGGGTTACATAAAACACTACTAAAGTTACTCGTGTGAAAAGTAAGACTTCAGGGTTGATGTTGGGAACCTAAAAAATACATTGAACTAGAAACCTTATCCTTAAACTGTAACCTCCAAACAAAATACCCAAAGAAAGAGAAAAAGCCAAAAGAACCTTACTTGGCACTGTATTTTATGAATTGAAGTTACCAGTTGATGTCTTTAGACCTCTCTTCTGATAATTATTAAGCAGTTTTTGGTTTAAAGGGACAGTTTTGTTTTCTTCTTTCTAACTCATTTACTCAATTTTCATTTCTGTGACTAGAGAAAAGTTAGGATGTGTGGGTTTTCCAGTTGTCCATACTTGTCCATGGAGCATGTGTGACATGCATAGTGTTTTCATTTCCACTGAGTGGTTCACTCCCTAGATACTGTGCTGGTGTTTGCTTTTCTGCTAAGCTCTCCCACATTTTAAATACTTTCTCTGTTACTCCTCCTGACGGAACACTGTATACTGTACTGAAGCAAAGGAGACTTTTCTTCAGCTCCCCAGCCTGAACTTTGCACATAGCATTTCCCAGCCTTACTCAGATGAGTGAGTTCTTTTTTCCCCCACTGTCTGTTAACGCCTTGCCTCGTGGAAAGGAGCAGGACAGTGAAGGGGAAATACTTGGAGATGTTGCCTGGTCTTAATAGGGAGTCTGTGAAACTTGGATTTTCACATGTTCTATTTATACCTTTCCTAAATCTGGATGCCACATAGTCAAGCACTGAAGACCTAGCAGATGGCATGGGAGAGAAACAGGCCAACAGTGAAGTTTTGTGGAAAGTGCCTGGGGTGTGGTGGGACATTGCAAAACCCGAGTCCTGCGCCCGCGTGTGAAAAGTGCCACTCTTACATGCACAGCTGTACCAGGCTGGGCTGAGCGGAAGGCACCCTGTAAATAGAGTAGACGGTGTGCTCAGATCTGTTCAGTGAGGGCGGCCCCAGGACAGCTGCCTGAGCTCTTGGGTGCTCTCAGCTCCCTGTCTTAATGGTGGTTCAGTTTTCTCGCTCGCCTGAGAGTGATCCTAGTGTTGAGATGCACTTTTCAAACAGGTGGCTAAACATGAAGCCACCTACTTTATTTGGGTTCAGCTAAATAAGAGATCTACTCTGACAGTGGAGGAAAAAACTAGCCATTTTTTACTTACTAAAATGGCACACGAGTCTTTGTTTCATGTGAATTCTAACATAAAAGGTTGTATACTGTGTACTTCATGGGTGACTTAAAGGAATTTCCGAGACAACTTTAAGCAAAATTTGATGTATAATCAAGAATAACAGGCAACTCTACTTGGGTTTTTGTTTCTCAGTTTCATCAGCTATAAAATGAGCTGATATCAGGTGATCATTTACAGCTTTTCCACCCATATAGAGTTGTGATATGAGAAGAGAAGAATCAGATTTAATGTATTTGCAAAAGACAGCACTACCAAGCAGAGCTGTTAGGTCCTGTCCAGCAGCAGAGCGATTCTAGAAGACAAGGAGTTGTGAGTCACAGCTGATGCTCGTTAGTCACATCTGGAATGAGCAGGCTGCTTTGGACTGAATCTATGGTCTGGGGACAGAACAGTGCTGTTCGGTCTGCTGACCAGACCAAAATAAACACCCTTTCTGAACTGACTGCTCGAGAGTGTTAGCCGCCTGATGGACGTGGCAGCAGCTTCATGGAGCTGCTCTGCTCTCTGTTTCAGAACGAGTCAGGGTCTCAAATAGCTCAATAGGGGCCAATCATTCTAAGTCAACTGAATTTTTTTTTTTTAATTTATTTTTGGCTGCACTGGGTCTTCATTGCTGCGTGCGCGCTTTCTCTCTAGTTGCTGTCTTCAAACATTATTGCACTTTAACTTTCATAATTTGACAATGCATTCAATGAAGCAATCTGCAGACTAGCTTTAACAGACAAATTAAAAACACTTTTAAGCAGACAGGAACGTCCTAAATTGTTTATTAGGTAAGGACTTTACAAACATCACGTGTTAGCGGTAGCGGTGGAGCTGGAGAGTATTGCGCCTTCTCCACGCTGCGCGGCGAGAGCCACCAGTAGTGTGGTGGAACTTGTGACCCTTGCCCAGGCCGCGGCTCTTTCTGCCTGCAGACGTCAGCCCCCGCATCTCCCTGTGCTTATGCACTGGTTTGGTGATCCATTGGGTGTCAGGGTTTCTTCTGATAGCTTTATGGAATGGATCAATGAGGATAACCTCAAAGAATTTGTACGTAGAATCTTCACCAACCCAGTAGGAATTCAGGACCCTCAGGGCCCCACAGTGGCGGCCAGCACGCTCCTCCGCAACCGACTGCAGGCTTCGAGCAAACTTGAGCTGGTTGACACCATGGTGGACAGGCTTGCCGTAGGTGGCACCCTTAGGAACTGGGCGTTTGCGGCCCCCGCGGCGCACACGGATCCGGTATATGACATAGCCTTGTTTGGCCTTGTAGCCCAGCCTGCGCGCCTTGTCGGGCCGGGTGGGGCGCGGGGCGCGGTGCAGCGCCGAGAGCTGGCGGTACTGCCAGCAGCGCACCCGCAGCAGGAAGCGCATCACGTCCGACTGCTTCTTCCTCCACAGCTCCTGGATGTACTTGTAGGCGCCCATGTCGGCTCACCCTGATGGCTGCCGCCTGACGGAAAGGACTGAACCTTTCTCCCACAATCCCTTTGGCGCTCCGCCCCCCCACCCCCCACGACAGCGAGCCTCCTTCCGTTGGAAAGCTCGTTGCAGTGGCTTCTCTTGTTACGGAGCATGGGCCTAGGACTTGTGGACCTAGTTGCCCTGTAGGATGGGGAATCTTCCCAGACCAGGGATTGAATCGGTGTCTCCTGAATTGGCAGGCGGATTCTTAGCCACTGGACCACCAAGAAAGTCTGAAGTCAACTTAATTCTCTGCCACCTTTTCTTTCTTCATTTGCTTGTTTATACTCCCAGCATCTTATTGATTATCTGTGCATTGCCTTGTTGTCTGACTTAAAGGTTTGGTGTCTTAAATTCTGTAATAGGTCAGACACTTTGACCATTTGGCTACCCTGACAACAGGAGTGACATCCTGACTCAGAAGTATTTCAAAGCAACATGACCGGTAGCAATGCTGTTTCCTCAGACCAGCCATAGTGTGCCTAACATTGGTATTTCATTTGGGCTCATCCACTTTCGTAAGTGGCCACATAATTTGGCCTACGCTAACAGGAAGCAGCAGTAATATTCCTGGTTAAACCTGGTGCAGGTTTTTGATTGGCACAAAAGAAACTTTGTAACTCACAGACATATGATAAACTAAGAGAGTTACTAATGACAGCAAGTGCAGTTTCCCGACAGTGATTTACTTTACTGGTAAATCATTGTCGGGAAACTGCACTTGCTGTCATTAGTAACTTAAAATCAATTCAAGCAGTGCTGTAACTATGGTTTCCTCCTTTTCCCGTAAGGTGTATTTAGCAAGTAGTTGATGGTAAAAATCTGAAATGTGTCACGCTGGAGGGATTGGGAGCAACATCCAGTCCTGTGGCAAAGACTTCTGTCATGGGAATAGGGGTGCAGTTCAGGAAGAAGGAGGAGGCCTGGACTTCAGGAGTCATTTCAAGGAAGACATTTATTGAGCAGACACGCACACAGTTCACTGTACCATATAAGTTGCTGCAGACTTTAAGAGACATAAGACATCTCCCCTCTCCTCCAGGGGCTCATCAACTTTTAGAAAGTGACGGATGTGTTTGGACCTTTCTGTGCTTGTCTTAGGGATGAACTACTCATTGCCTCCTGAAGAAAACCCATCGACATATCATTAATAGTGCTGTGGTCTTAATCACAGTTTCTGCCTCCTCAGTAAGACAGGTACGAACTATGAAGGTTTTTCCTTCCTCCCAGCGCTTAACCAGCACGGTGGTATTGATGGTTAGTGCTGAGTGGAGAGAAAGACACTGATCTCAATGTGTCTTCTTTCTGCCTCCTTTGACAGAGAACAGCACCAGCCTCATTCTGAAGGGGACACTATTTCTTTGCAGGGATTTGGTGCCAAGGTATAGAGAAGCCATTGAAGAGAGACACTTATAAGAGGAGTGATAAGAATACTGATGGCCACAAAGAGGCCTCCCTAAGAACTGCCCGTTTGTGGAGAGAACTTGGTGAGAAACACCTAAGAGAAAGGAGCCGACGTCAGGTCTCAGGTTCTGGGTGAGACTTTTCCCCTGAGGAGATGACATTGGTTTCACTCTCTGCACTTGGTAGGATGATTTGGGTTTTCTCCTTCTATTCCTAAACGGGACTGAGAGTTTAAGAATAACATCAAACCCAGGGGGACTGGCCAGTTTGTGAGGCTTAGCCTCTGAGGGGCAATGAAGACAGACTTTTGTCTCTTGCTGGCTTTCAGAAAGAGCTGGTTGGGGAGACAAGCTACAAGGGAGGGAGAAGGGTTTTAGGTTTCCTTGCGCTGCAGCGCTGAGGAAGGAGGGCAGAGCGGAAGACAGTGACGTCTGGGCCTGTGCGTTGTGCTTGGAGGCTCTCTGCACCTCACTGGAGGTGGAAGACGGAGGAATCTTCTGAGGGGGTCCTGTGCTGGTGGTCCTCTCAGCCTGTTGGTCAGACTCTGCTGGGTGCTGGTCGCTCCTGGGGTTGGGCCGTTCACCCACAGGGGTCAGGCCTGATCAGTGATATTACTGACCTTGGCCCAGGCAGGAAACGTGTTGAGGTCGAAGAGGCTTATTCCCCATGTATTGATGGCCACCATCACTGTCACCAGGCCAATGACATTGACCCCCAGACCAGCTTTCACCTGCAGGGCACAAGCAGCAGGCTGAGGGGTGGAGGGTGGCCCCACACTAAAACCAGCCGCAAAGTGTCCCCTCCAAGCCGTGTTTTGTGAGCCTCGCTGAAAACTGAGAAATGAGCTATGGGTGCTTCATTTTACAGTTGTTGCTTTGGGGGTATCTTGCTTGGGGAGAGGGTTGGACAGGGAGGAGAATCTTGTTCTTACAAAGTATCTTTCACCCTCAGTTCATGAAGTGTCTCACACTTAACCTTTTATGAATAAGCCAGCAACTCTGGGCCAAATCCCCACAGTTCAGTGCAGGAACTGAGCAAAGACTAAAACAAGCTCTCGGCTTCCAGAGTGGGTCACACCCCGGGTCGGTCCCAGCCTTTTCTGTCTACGTTCCCACTCTTTTCCCAGATTAGGGCTCGGGAGAGCACATGATTGCTATTCTTGGTGCTTGTGGACCAAAGGAAAACCTTTCACCAGAACCATTCTTTCTGCCACCCTGGGGCTGAGCTAATACAGATCAGGGGTACTGCCTATAAAATAATAAACTTTAGAAAGCTATATAGGGCCAGTCATCCCTGTCTTCATGGCAGGTGGGCCTGGTGGGAAGAGGCCACCCACGACTCACCATATCTTTAATCTGGCAGTGCCCATAGCTGAAGACGATGGCATTGGGGGGATTGCCCACTGGCAGCATCACTGCAAAGGAGATGCACATGGTGACCGGGATCAGGGTGTAGAGTGGATTTATTTGCAGAGTTTCAGACTAGGAAAAGAGAATTCACAGAAACATTAGCATGGAGGTTAGACTTGCATTTGCCATGCTTACCATCACGAGTGTGCCTAAATGATGGTTGGGTGTCAGCTGCCCTTGATTGGATACCATGTGCAACGGACAGTTAAACCATGCCCTCAAAAGCACGTAGTCCCGGGCTCCTTGGATGGGTCCCTACTGCTCACTCCCCATGGAAACATGGACTCCAAGTTGCCTCCCTACTAGAAGGGATGTTTCATTTCTTGGTGCTGGTCTAAGGGAGTAGTTTTAAATTTTGATGCTTCAGCTGAGAAATTCTTGCAACACAAATCTCATGAATAAGTTGCATTGATGGAGGTAGACATCTCTCGCTCTTGGCGTGCAGAACTACATTTTTTTTCCCCCAAGGTACAATAACTGCCTTATGTGGGACTTGAACCTGTGGGAACCTGTGGTCTTACCCTCAATGGTACCACGTTTTAAGTGCATTCCTGCACTCACACAGGCAGGCTGAGGAGAGGGAGAAGTTGGAGGGAGCAGTGAGCAGAGAGTGGCTGAGTGGGAGGAGTTTGGGGCTGATAGAGTAGGAAGATATTATCTTGTTGGTGATGAGGAAGAGCCTTCACCTTACAGGTTCCGCCTCACAGAATGGGATGGAGGCAGCATTGTGTTTGGTGGATCACCTCTGGGGCTGCTTAGCCAGGCTGAGATCTGCCAGTGGCTCCACCCCCACCATCCGACTGCGCAAACACCTACTCCATTAATCACAAATTGTTCTGAGACCCAGGAATGAGGCTGGCATTGCTCATAATTCTCAGAATCTCCTGGACAGAGAAGCTGGGTGGAGGCAGTGATGACAGAGCTGTGGTTTTGGTCTCTGCAGCTGAGAGTACTTCTGGGAACATTTTGTCTCCATTTTCTGTAGCTATTTCTCCCACCCTCCTGTTAGGTCTCATCCCTGGAGAAGGGAAAGGCTACTCACTCCAGTATTCTGGCCTGGAGAATTCCATGGATTGTATAGTCCATAGGGTCGCAAAGAATTGGACACGACTGAGTGACTCACTTCACTTCCATAGGAGAGGAAGATGGATGGGGATTGTGGGGTATTAGAATCCTAGGGTTTTACAGTTATCTTGTCCATTCTTGTTTCCATTCAGAACTTCCCCTAAACTAAGCGTAGACTTTTGGGAAAGGGTTTCTAGAGCTCTTGCTTTTATTATCTTTTTACTTATCAGTTACTGGACGTCTCAGAGCCCTGCTCTACTCACCAGACTGCACACGATGGGCAGGAAGATGGTGATGGTGGCTGGGTTGCTCACAAACTCTGTGACAATGGACACCAGGATGCATGCCAGCAGGGTGACAGCCCACGGTGGGAGGCTGCTCAGAGACAGCATCTGCTGCCCGATCCACGTGGAGAGGCCCGAGGTCTGCAGGGAGACAAGGCAGTGCAGTGAGGAGAAAGTGGCACTCAGCCTCCAGAAGGTCAGGGATGGTGGGTGCTGGACAGGACCACCAGGAGCCATCTAATTTGCCTCCCTATTTTTAGGCAGGCTGGATCCACAGGCATTCCTGTTTGTTGTTTTTTTTTTTAAATGATTAAGTCACTGCATGGCCCAGCAGATTCTTTTTTTTTTTTTTTTTTTTTTAATATTTATTTATTTAGCTGTGCTGAGTCTTAGTTGCAACATGCGGGATCTAGTTGCCTGACCAAGGATCAAACCCGAGCCCCCTGCACTGGGAGTGTGGACTCTTAGCCACTGGACCACAAGGGTCTCAGCAAATTTTTTTTTTTTTTAATTGATTGCACGTTTAGTCTTAGAGCCGCCTGGTCAGTCGTTGTCACAGGGCACGGAGAGCCTCCACTTGCTGTGGTCCTTGGCGCTATGGCAACTTGGCGGGGATTGGAAACCTTGGGGGTGGTGGGCCACTCAGCTTCGCACCTGCCACTCTTTCTCCAGCTTCCAACAGTGTCATGCTGCCCGTTCACTCAACAGTGCCCTTTGCACAGGTTGCCACGTGTAATCCTTATTCCTGCTTTTGAAATCTATTTCTATTATCACCCAGGAAAGGGAACAAATTATCACCATGTTGGGATAGTAACTTTTCCTCTGGTCTTTGGGGCCTGAGTAGGCAGGGCTGGGCATTAGAAATTTTACATGAGTAATGAGGGAGAGAGGAATTACAGGTCTGTCTCCATGTTGTGGCGAAGGTGCCACCTCACTAGCCTGGAAATGGTCATTCAGCCTCAGCCTGTGTTGGGTTCAGGTCTCATCACAGCTGACATCAGGATCTACCATCTACCCATACTTCTTGTCAATATGAAATAAAGGCTTGAACCTTTTCCATTAGCAACACCTACACACATCAACTCAAATAAATGAATATTTCCATTTGGAGTAATTCATTTGGTTGGAAGATGTTCATCTGCCAGTGATGAGGGTTCTCCCCATCCCCTAAAAATGAAGGGCACAGTTGAGCTTATGTCCTTAAAAAACCCCAGGTTGCCGTATGCACTCTCCAGCTCTCCCACCCTCCCCCTTCTCCCTTCTCTAGTTGACATGCTCTGACTTTTCCTGTTCACCCTCCAGGCTGCAAATGCAATGAAGAAATGAGGACTAGGGCAAGAAACAGGGTGAGACATTCTAGGATTGCTCAAGCTGCAGGCCTTACTCGTGTTCTGCTATTAAGGACGGCCTCACTGTGTTGTCAGCAGGCCTCTCTTTCTCTTCTCCAAGTTCATCAAAAGCTTATTTCATCTCCACAGCACCTGGGCCACTTCATGGCATGCTTGTAGACAACTGCTAACCAGAGGGCTTCAGAATTCTCTCATGTAGCCATTTTTACCTTGAGCCACTTCCTTTTTTTTTTTTTTTCCTCCACTGACTGAGAGCTGTAAATACAATATGTGAGGACTACCTCAATTAATGGTGGGTGCAGTGCCTCAAACCTCTGTAATTTCTATTGCTTGTGACACATAAAACTCTGCTCACCAGACAAAGACAGAGGAGGCAGAGAAGTTAGCTGAGTGGAAGCAGTATGTTTTATAAAGAATTGGAGTATTATTTATCATGTTCTCCAATAGTACTTGTAAGTAAAGCAAAATAAGGGCATTTTTTTTTTTCCAGGAGAACTAGCTTATACTATAATTTGAAATAAACTTATAAATTAGACTGTAAAGTTAGGGGAAAAAACACAATAAAAGAAACCTTTACTTTTTATTTTTTAAACCCTTGGTATGAAAACATTTTTATTGAATTTTCCTCACTACTGTTAAGACTCTGAAATTATTTCAGATTCAGGAGGAATCACACATACTGTATCTAAATTATATTATTAAAGTAGTAGAGTGAGTAGGTTTTATAGCCATACCAACTGTACATGTACAATTTTAGTTAAAAAAAAAAAAAATGAATCTTGCCAGGCTGGGCTCAGTGGCCAAAACTAACCACTGAAATTCAACAAGGATAAACATGATATTATGAACTTGGAGTCAGAAATATTGAAAGCATATATACAGAACTGATTGAAGGGCTTGAAGCTTAATGATGGCTAACAATGAAAAGAACGAAGGGTGTTAGTTGACTGTGGTTTCAGTGTAAACATTGACATGAGTGCCAATGAAGCCTTGTAAAAGCTTCCATAAAATAAAGGATGGGGCTTGAGTTATTATTAATAACTGCTCTACTCTGCAGGAGACTGACCACCCCTGGACTGTGTTTGATCAAAGGCAAAGTGTAATGAGTCCTAAGGAGAGAGACCAGTGTTGTCAGGGGACAATACCCTTATGAAGAATGGTTAAAGGAACTGGGGGAGTTTTAGTTGGAAGAAAACATGATCTAGGGGAACATAATGTGTCTTTATTATTTTAATAATTATTACTGAGGAGAGGGTTCCTGAGAAGAAAGCCAGACCAAGGAGTGGAAGACATCCAGAAGACCTGAGCTGAAAGTCAAGAGTGACTTCTCTGCTGGCTGTGCAGGGCTGTCCCTGTCAGCCAGGGTGTCCTGGAGGGAAGAAGTCTCTCCTGGGTGGGCTAGGGGACCCAGTGTCCTCCATGGCTCCTTCCAAGCGGAGGACCCAGGGACCTCATTACTGATGCAGATAGCACTGAGGCCCACACACTGGGCAGTCAAAACTGAGCCGAGTTGAGGATGGGTTAATGTTAAACACAGAGAAGACAGAGGAGCAAACAGAACCTTAACCTGATTATTAACGGTTGCTTACTTCAGGAAAGGTTTAGGAACATCAACTCTTTCCCACCAGCCCCCTTTCAAAGATCTCATCCCAAATCCTCCCACTCAGGAAATCGGGGGGCATCTACACCCACTTTAGCATACATTCTCCAAAAGGCCCCAGGACAGGCATACAGACTAACTGAGGGATCAGTCTGGGGCATCTCTGGGCCCTTACACCTCTCACCACTGTCAGATCCCCAGAAGGAGATGGCTACAAAGTCCAGGACTTCTCTTGTCTGCAGCGGTGTGGGCCCATACCCGAGGTGTGCATGCCTGTGTGCCGGGACTCTAACTCCGCTCCCAGTACTGACATTTAGACGTTCCAGGTGGGACATGATGTCCATTCCTGGCTTCCCTTCCCAGAGACTTGGATGCACCTTTTAATCTTCCCTCCCAGAACCATAAGGACTCACTAGGTAAAGCCACTGGCTTTACATACTTTACATAATGAAAAATACTTGGCCCAATAAGACGACTCAAGGGTTACCTTGCTGCCAGAAGCCAGGGCATAGCCTCCTCCCACCAGAATGACGATCTCCCAGGGCATGGTCTTCTGGAAGTCCTTCCACGTGATGATGGACTCCATGCCCAGCGAGGGCCCCCGGTCCTCCCCTAGATGACAGGGAGGCAGAGCCAGGTGAACCCTCCTGGTGTGATTCGTGGAGACAGGGGTCTCGTTGTTGAACGAGAGGATACTCTGCTACGCCGGGAGGAGTCAGAAGGGCTTTGGTAAGGCTCCTTCCAGAAATTCTGAACTTAGACCATTATTTGACTGGAGCCAGGCCCGACTCTTCCCTTGAACTCCTCTCACCATCTCTCTTTTTCCCGAAGCAAGGCTTCTTCGCTGGAATCAGGAAGAGGAGGAAGCCAAGGAAGACAGAGACCGTGGCATCGGTGCGATAGCCCTTCCTGCCAGAGACAAGCAGAGCTGAGGAGGAGAGTCAGGAGGCCCAGGGGTCACACCGGGCCCGGGACAGCCTGTCTGAACGTGGTGCCTTTCCAGGGCACCTAGTCTAGTGGGGACTTCAGCCTTCCTTCTGGCCAGCTGCTCCCATGCCATCCACTGGTGGATTTAATGTCTGGAGGCAGGGCCTGGCTAGAGTAGATGTCTTAGTGTGAATTTATGGACCTGTTGGAAGGAGTGAGCAGGAGTTATTTTAGATAGAGGAGAAGAGAAAAGGAGGCGTTCTCTTTCCTGGGAGGGTCACAAGCTGGCGCTGAGAGCTTGTGACCTGTGGCCCTGGCCCTCGGAAATATGGGGGGCAGGACACACCTCGGCCACTGTGACCATAGCCTTTACAGGTGGTATTTTACTCTACATTTTCTCCTTTCACTCTCGAAACAAGCACTTAAGTAACAAGACCAAGGTCATGTGGATGGTAAGTGGCAGCTCCTGACCCCAACCCTGGAGGCAGACTCCAAAGTCTATTTTCTTCCAGAGACTGCACTGCAACTTCCCTAAGAAAGGGGAATTTTTAAGAGGACAGAGTGCTTCCTGGGTTCCTGACTATTCCTAAGAGTCTAGGAGAGGACCCTGGTGGGTACTGCCTGAAGAGTTCAGGTGAGGCGGTCATTCACAAAGATGGTATCATTTACTTTTCAAAGAAGGAATCCCAACCAGGAACAAAGCCAGGCTCCCGAGTAAACCACAGCACGGTCATCAGGACGAAGAAGAATCCAGTGACCATTTCCGGGTAGCTAGAAGAGAAAACAGGAAGACCTCCTCCAGGAACGGGGACTTTCCTCTTGGCCTCCTCCCTTTGCTTCGGGATGCTCTTGCGATCAGGGTTCCAGGACTGGAGACCTGAGATGCAGCTTCTGCTCAACTACTTGGAATACTGCAACGGGGAAGGGTGGCCCCTAGGGCCTGGGGGCCAGCTTGACTTTGGCATTAAATAGCACCTCTATTTGTACTTAAGGAAAACTCCCCCAGCTCAGGAGGCCACCGAGAACAAGGCTGCTGCTTTGCGCACTTTACCTGCTGTGATTTTCTCCTGGGGAAAGAGAAAAAGGGGGAAGGGCTGATTCTTACGTAATGGCTCCCAGCTTCTCATATTCCTCTTGGATCCTCTTCTCTGATAACTCCTCCCTTTTGGTCTTCTTCTTCTTACTCAGAGAGCAGGTCTCTTTAAAACTGAGAAGGGAAGAATGAGCAGAGGAATGAAGGCCACTTCTGAAAGCAAGTGGAGAGCAAGTCTAAGCAAACACTAAACTACTGGCTGGCTGTGACGGTTCTTCTGTCCCCTCATCCCACCTATCATGCGACTTCGTCTGCCAAGATAACACAGCCCCTCAGCAGCCTTCTCCCCAGCTTCCCGGTGAATCTCTGGTATATAAATGTGAAGTCATGTCTCATGGACTTGTGTGAGGGTGTTTATGTTTGGTTGTTTCTACACACTCATCTTTCCCCCGTTCCCAGTTGGGTTTTTAAATTACCTAATTAATTAGGCTGCACCGTGTGGCTTGTGGGATCCTGTTCTATTCCAAATTAGAATCGAACCTGTGCCCCCTGCATTGGAAATGCAGAGTCTTAGACACTGGACTTCCAGGAAAGTCCCTACACACTCATCCTTTACATAAGTGAGAATCATTGTGATGCAGCATATGTATGTAGACGCTTGTATATTTATTTTTTTCAAGCACACAGCGTGTGTGTGTGTATCTGTCTAGAGACAGGGTTGTTTGGGGTGAACGTGGGTATAAGTTTTCAATTAGCAATACTGGGAGCATAGAAGTATACAGTTGTCATTGATTTGACGATTGTCTTGAATTATTTTTTTAAAGAGCTCAGAGAACATTCCCTGAGCAGTGGGAAAGTTGGGTCCCCTGGACTAATAGCAAAACATCTGGTATATCTTTCCTTTATGTGTTTGAAACTGATCAAATTTGGAGCAAGCATCAGTAATGGAAAGCTGGCTAAGTAGATTAATATTAGAAATAGTATTGTAAGAGGAATGTCTAATGTTATTTTGAGTGATATAAGCATATTTCATACAACTATTAAGTATAAATCAGTCACGTCTATAAAATTAAGCCTAAGGCAACTTCTACTTGGAGTCATTTCTTTAGAAATTAGTTCAAATTATTCTCCATGAAACTACATTAACTACTCTCCGATTCAGACCTTTTATGAATCCAGCCCTTCCTCTAACCAGTCAGTTGACCTTAGGAACACTACATCACAGAGCTCATAGAGAGGTGCAAAGTCCATGTGTGTTTGGAGTCTGTAGAAAACATGATGCCTGAGTCCTCGTCTACTCCACTGCCTTCTCTTCTGGGCATCCTTGATGGTTACTTGGCAGCTCCCAGTTAGGTGTCACCCTCGGGGCTTGGGCCATGGCCCTGGAGGGATGGGAGAGCCTTACTCTCAGAGCCCCAGGACTCACTTGCAGCCCAGGAACAGCCAGTGCATCCAGAACCAGCTGACCACCAGCATAATGAGGGAGATGGGGAAGCTGAAGAGGAACCAGGTGCCAAAGTTGACCACTTCTGCAGCTGGATACTGGCTGGAAGGGAAAGAACCAGGTCAGTGGTTAGAAAAGGGTGGATTTCCATGTAGTATTTTGGGGGCTAGTAAACGAAGATCATGGCATCTGGTCCCATCACTTTATGGCAGATAGATGGGAAAACAGTGGAAACAGTGTCAGACTTTATTTTTTGGGGCTCCAAAATCACTGCAGATGGTGACTGCAGCCATGAAATTAAAAGACGCTTACTCCTTGGAAGGAAAGTTATGACCAACCTAGATAGCATATTCAAAAGCAGAGACATTACTTTGCCAACAAAGGTCTGTCTAGTCAAGGCTATGGTTTTTCCAGTGGTCATGTATGGATGTGAGAGTTGGACTGTGAAGAAGGCTGAGCACCGAAGAATTGATGCTTTTGAACTGTGGTGTTGGAGAAGACTCTTGAGAGTCCCTTGGACTGCAAGGAGATCCAACCAGTCCATTTTGAAGGAGATCAACCCTGGGATTTCTTTGGAAGGAATGATGCTAAAGCTGAAACTCCAGTTCTTTGGCCACCTCATGCGAAGAGTTGACTCATTGGAAAAGACTCTGATGCTGGGAGGGATTAGGGGCAGGAGGAGAAGGGGACGACAGAGGATGAGATGGCTGGATGGCATCACTGACTTGATGGACGTGAGTCTGAGTGAACTCCAGGAGTTTGTGATGGACAGGGAGGCCTGGCGTGCTGCGATTCATGGGGTCGCAAAGAGTCGGACACGAGTGAGCGACTGAACTGAACTGAACTGAACTGAAGCTAAATGGTCCTTAAGAAGACATACAGCAGAGTTAACAGTACAGCTAATGATAAAAGTATGGTAATATATTATCGAGAAGTCACTTGACAGTGGCAGCTGTACTGAGCCCGGCCAAGAATTATGAAATAAGCTAAAATGGCATCCAAGCCACCAAAATTGATATCATGGAAGTGTATAAACATCACACTCAGGAGACTCACTCAGATCTGTTTCTTCTTAATTTATGTAAAGATTCTGATAAATTTACCACCCAAGACATAGACTAAAGGAATAGGAATTGTCCCAGAAACTAAACCAGAAGGGCAGAAACTCAGAGCTTGGGCAGAGTACTGTGGTGTGAAGAGCTCAGGTCCTGGGGAATTAGGTCTTAAACTTTGCTGGATCCTTCCTCCTCCCATCTCCTTCCTCATTTTCCTTCCTCTCTCCCTGCTTGGATCCCATCCCCTCTGGTTTTCTCAGTGCCATCACTCTGTCAGTCATCCCCTCTCTCGGGTGTTTAACTATTCTCTCATCTGGATCATTCCTATCAGTGCTTAAATGTCTTTCATCTTAAAAGCCCATTCTTGACCCCGCTTTGTCAGTCAGTCAGTCATGTCCAACTCTTTGTGACCCCATGGAATGCAGCACGCCAGTCTTCCCTGTTTTTCACCATTTCCCGGAGCTTGCTCAAACTCATGTTCTCCTCCTGCCTTCAATCTTTCCCAGCATCAGGGTCTTTTCCAACGAGTTGGCTCTTCACAGATTGTCAGGTGGAGAGTGCTGGAGCTTCGGTTTCAGCATCAGTCCTTTCAGTGGATATTCAGGATTGATTTCCTTTAGGATTGACTGGTTTGATCTCCTTGCAGACCAAGGGACTCTCAAGAGTCTTCTCCAACACCACAGTTCCAAAGCATCAATTCTTCAGCGCTCAGCTTTCTTTATGGTGCAACTCTCATATCTGCACATGAGTACTGGAAAACCATCGCTTTGACATATGGACCTTTGTTAGCAAAGTAATGTCTCTGTCTAGGTTTGTCATTGCTTTTCTTCCAATGAGCAAGCGTCTTAATTTCATAGCTGCAGTCACCATCTGCAGTGATTTTGGAGCTCAAGAAAATAAAGTCTGTGCCTATTTCCATTGTTTCTCCATTTATTCGCCATGCTTTACCCTCCCTTTATTATCACCCCATCTCTCCCCTTCCCTTCACAGCCAACTCTGCATTTCTTCATTTCCATCTTACTCCTCAAACTACTGAAATTTGGCTTCTTTTCAGGTCACTTGACCAAATTGTTCTTGCCTAGATCACCAGTAACCTCCATATCATGAAATCTAATGGATACATTTTTGTCCTTACTTTGCCTGGTCAGTCAACAACTTTAAACAATATGGACCACTTTCTTCCTTTGGGTAGAATGACACTAGATTTTCCTCTTCTCTGTCTGATACTGTTTTATTCTCTCTTTTCTAGTCTAATTTAAATGTTTTTCTAAAAAATTATTTACCTATTATTTGGCTGTGTCAGGTCTTAGTTGCAGCACAGGGGATCTCTCACTGCGGTGCCTGTACTCTTGAGCTGTGGTGTGTGGGTTCATTGCTCTGAGGCATGTGGGATATTAGTTGCCCGACCAGAGATAGAACCTATGTCCCCTGCATTGCAAGGCAGAGTCTTAATCACTGGACCAACAGGGAAGTCCCTAAATGTTTGTGCTTAATGTTTATTCCCCTGATCTCCTTACTCTGTGTGTTCTCCCTGAGTAATCTCCGTCACTCTTAGGGCTTCAGGTTCCATATGCAAGTCACTAGGACCAGCCATCATCTACTTTGTGGGGCCCAGTGCAAAAGGCAAATGTAGGGCCGCTTGTTCACTGACAGCAGGACCTTAAAACCCACATGAGGCCCTTGTGAGCCTGGTGGCCTGGGGGTGACACAGGTGGCCACCCCGACTCCACATCTGTGTCTTTAGCCTAAAAATGGCTCTTGAGATCCAGGGACGTGTCCACCCGGACATGTCCACTTCTTTATCAGCATTTCCTCATCTTTACCCTCGTGTAGGTCAAGGGCAGCTCTGTTTCCCCAGCTGCTGAAGCCCCGACTCTGAAAATGAGTCCAGGGCTTCCCCTCTCTCAGGCTTTTCCTAATCCGACCTCAGAAGCTCGCTCAGTTCAGGCCATTTCTCCTTCCACTGTTATCCAGGCCGCCATCAGGTCTGTCCTGGGCACCGGCAGCAGCAGCCTGGATCGTCCTCCGCCTTTTCCTTCCCAAATTCCATTGTCCATTTTAAAAATTCAGAATGCATTTTCAAAACTGTAAATGTGATCACCTCACTCCCTGCCTATAATTCTTCAAAGGCTTCTCCCAGCTTTTTCGCATGAAGTCCAAGTTCCTTCATGGGCCTTGTGAGGCCCTGTGCAGTCTGCGTATCCACCTCCCTGGCCTCCTTTTGCCCTCTGCCATTGTCTTTATTTTCTCTGCTCTCTTGCCTCTGAGCCTCCTACACTGTTTTGTCTGGAAGATCTCCCTTTGTCTCGTTTACTCCAGCTCAGGCTCCAGGTCTCTACTTTCACTGTCACCTCTTTGGGGAGGCATTTCCTCCCTCTAGACTATTCCCCCACCCGCTCCCACCACCCTTGCAGAATCCCACCCTTCTCATCACATTTAACTGTAATGACTTGATCATTTCTCTGGCCCTTGGTACAAAAGCTGCTCTGATTCTATTTTCTGTCATATCCTTAGCAGCTGGGTCTGTTCCTGACACATGATGGTTTGTAAATACTTGTTGACCAAGTGGATTACTCACTTGTTGAAGTGCTCCAAGAAGATGAGGCTGGTGGAGGTGCCGATGATGGTGGTCAGGCCCCCGATGGTGGCGGCATAGGAGATGCTCAGAGAGAGGCACTTGCAGATCATTTGGTCATGCTGGGACTTGTACTTTCTTTTGAGCTCCTGGTTCCTGGAGCTGGGGGTGAGGACTGGTGGCTTTTCCTACCAAAGGAAAGTCAGTGAATTTCTCTAACCCAACTTGGGCTTCTGGCCCACAAAGCATGAAAGACCATTGTGCAGTGGAAATGTTCTGAGCTTGGGTGTCAGATGGGTCCCAGTCCTAGTTCTACTCTTGCCCTGCTAGGTCATCCCCATCTGAACTATAGTTTTTCTTCTATGAAATGGGGAAAATCCAGTTTCCTCTGCCAGGTTGTTGTAAAGAGTAAATAGAAAGTACTTGGAACCCTTCCTGGTATTTAACAAATGGTAAGCTATTAATATTGTTATTTTTGTTGTTATGAATATTAACAGTTATGTTTTTTACTTGAATTCCAGTAAAACTGACTGCTCTCCACTTCATGTTTAAGTACCAAATAGAAGATGGTTATTCTCTGTGGAGTTACAATACAGTCCTGGTTGGGAAATGACTAAAAAATAAGCTTTGCATTATAGAAAGAGTCCAGCTTTCACTGGACAGAGAGTCAAAGTGTGTTTCTCTCCTCCCTTCTTTCTCACTTCTTCTTGCCTATTGATTTTTCCTCCCCTCTTTCTCTTCCCCCTCAATTTGCATAGGAATCTCAGCCTTGCCCTGGTCTTCTCAGGCCCTGCATGGTCCACGTGACGGCCTTTCAGGGTCAGAGGTTTCTGACCTCTGATCTCAGCTCTGGGCTTAAGAAGCCAGTGCCCCTCTGTCCTGCCAGGTCCATGAGACTAGGAGTAGCCTGGTACAAATGTCACCAGGCCAGGCCATGGGGAGACCGGGGGGCAGAGGCCACCCTGCCACAATTCTCAAAGCCCATAACCTCTGCCCCATCTTCCTACAAGGGCCCAGAAAAGGCTGGAGCCTTCCACATTCTCCTGAAAGAGTCCTTGATTATAAGAGTTAGAGAAGACCTCAGAGAGTCTCTGGTCCAGTGGTTTCCCATGATCCTTTCTCCTAATGAAAACTGACATGGACCTCCAATACAGGAAACAAATACAGCGTTTAATGGGCATATATCGATGTTTTAACTGAAAGTGCATTTGAATCAAGGTTCTCCTCTTATTAGCTCCAAAGCCTTGGGTACATCTCTCTGCATCTCTGTAAAAATGCAGTTCAAAGTTGCTACCTCATTGGGCCAAGACTAGAGGGCAAATGCATGGCACAGTGCTTGGTATTCAATAAACAATGGTATTTGTTTATGATGAGACAGATGTCACATAATTGAGATGATTTTGATGAACACAAAAACTTAAAATCTAGGGTTATAAGTAAGAGTTGCAGTGTGACGCCAGCTTTCACATCTGTTTTACTTCTGCATTTTTGTTTCAGTGATAAAAGTTCCAGGAAAATCAGGGAACAGAAAAGCAGTTGCCTTAAAAATCTCAGGATATGTGAACACAATATTTGCAGTGGCCCCAAAGCACCTTTGAGGAGTAGTGTGGACACTTCTGATCTAGACTGAGCCTCAGTTTTAAAGCTGACGAGACTGGGGCTCGGGCAGTGGGATAACTTGCCGAAGTCAGCAGTGAGTGGGATGCCTTGTCTCTGCGGCACACACAGACCTCACACACAGGTGGCTAAAATGGCCTGGTGACAGCCTGCCTGCCTGACACCCTCACAGCTGCAGGAACAGTGACCCCTGGGAGCTTGGGTGTGTCACGAAGGAAACAGGATCAGGAGGTACTTCTCCATTACCTGGGATGGGTGCTGCTTCCTGCCTGGGAGGTTTGCTGTTTCGGCAGAGTTGGTGACTGTGGGCACACCATTCCGGTTCTGTCAGGACAAAGACCATCACACCATCAGGAGGAGGATGTGGGGTCTGGAGAAGCCACTGGATCACCCTGGGGGGCACCATGCCTCTGTCTCCCCTCCCTGGGGACTTGGGGAGCAGAGCCAGGGTGAACAGCTGGTAGACAGCCACCCCACTGTGCCTGCCTCCCTTTCACAGGTTCCTGTCTGACTGGAGCCAAGCTCCCCATATGAAGAGGCTTTTGAAATATGGAAAAACATGGCTCTGTCCTAGAGGAGAGCTTAGCTTTCTAGAACTCCATTAGCTCATGAAGAACCCTTCATTTTAACACAGAGAAAATGAAAAAGAAAATGCACACAACCAAGTCCATAGTTTGGACCCATCAAGGCCCATCCATTGGGACTGAGGTGAGAAGTGATGTAAAACCAGCCCCAGGGGAGGGGCAAGGCTGAGCAGTGTGTGGGCAACTTAACTTTCACCTTAAACTGTCCCCTTTTGTAGTATGATTTTTGTAAATGAACCCCTCCTGAAAGGAGTCTAAGGGTGAATCCGTGGATGGCTGACTATTGGGTTTCTGTGAGGAAAGGTTAGTTAGCCTGTCCCTTTGTGAAGCTAAGCCCAGAAACCAGGCCTGGGGTTCAGAACTGCTCGAAGCCTCACATGTCCAGGCTCAGGTGAGCACCTCTGTGCCCTCCCATCTGAGAAGGTCACTGGGTTCTCGACAAGCTGCCAGGCATCTCTGTCTTTGAGTTACCTTTTTTTTTTGTATAAATGTTTTTTGTGGCTGCACGGTGCAGTTTGCAGGATCTCTGTTCCCCAAGCAGGGATCAAACCTGCACCCCTTGCAATGAAAAGGCGGCATCTTAACCACTGGACTGCCAGGGAAGGTCCCATGAGTCATCTTGAGGGTCTTTTAAGTATTTCAAAGCACAGAGGAAACCCAAGGCCATACCTTGTTCTGCATCAGGGAATTGAAGTCTGCATTTGACGTGCTGGAAGAGAACAAAGAAGGTGGGGAAAACAGCAGTGGCCCAGAATGGCTGAGATGGGGATTCTCCCCACATTGGGTTTTGGTATAAAGGACCCTTCTAGACTTGGGTGTTCTTGGCTACAAAGAAGACAAATCTCACCTTTGAGAGATGTGGTAAGGATTTGTGGGGACAAGGGCAGGGTGTTGCATTTGAAGGGAAACCGAGACTCCTAATAATAGCTAACATGGAGCTGAGCACTCATGAATGGATTTCAATCCTCATGACCTTGTTAATCCTCACAGCAGATCTGTGGGGCAGGTACTGTTACCTACACTTACAGGGTAGGAGTCTAGGCAGAGGGAGGTTACTAGCTTCCCCGGGGGGCCTGGGTACTAAGTGATGGCACCAGAGAGGAACATGTCTGCCTGCCTGGAGAGCCTGGGGCCCTGGACTGTGGTCTCATGGGCTGACCATCTAGAAGGAGAAACGTGAAATGCTTCTCTAAGGCGAACAGGAGCAGGGAGGGCCAGGGCCACATGTGGTAAAAGGCACAGGAGAGAGGGGCGAGCTTCTCAGTAGCAGCTGCACCCCCCAGGGTGGGAGTCACCGTGGGTGCCGAGTCCCTCCCACCCCGGCCGCTCTCCAGCTCTGCCTTGGGGACAGAGGAAGGTGGGGATGTAACACCAGCCTTACTGACTTCCACTCAGCATTAAAGGCACGTTTCTGGTCCGTCTTAGCTCTGAGGACAGTGGGTCCCGTGAGCTCAGCCACTGGGAAAGCCAGTGAGGTGCTGGACACATAGGCAGGATGTGGGGCCCTGCGGCCGTCACCCACCTCCAGGCTCTATCAGGAGTTGGTGGAGCTCGGAGGGAAGCGTTCATTGGAGGGCGTTGTCAGCCTGGGGGGAGTATTGTGATATTCCCCTGTCCTCCTTCCCAAATCGGGTGAGGAGGCTGGCGAGGAGCCCCTCAGACTGCCATCCTGCCGCCCTCTCACCACCACCAACCCTGGCAACCCCCTCCCCAGACACCCACCCCCCACCCCCAGTGCTGCTGAGAGAGTCCAGGGACACCCTGAGCTTCGGCTTTGGAGTTTGGGACATGTGTTTTCATCTGGAAAAGAACAAGGGCAAGAGGCCAGTGAGCGCTGCCCAGGAGGCCAGAGTGAGAAGGGAAAGGACGCCCGCACCAGGAGCAGCTAGTGCTTTCGGTGTCCAGTGCTTCCTGCTGAGGGGGAGCCCCACAGGGAGGGTGGCTGGGCCGCTGCTCACTGTGAAAGGCCCCACCACAGAGGCAGAGGCAACCCCAGATGGAAAGGGCTAGGGACTGAGCCACCAGAACACAGAACCAAGGAGGCCGAGCAGTTCTCCAAGAGCCCCTCATGCCATCGGGTCCTGTGCAGAGGTGGCCTCCAGGGGACACTGAAGACGCTGAAGGGAAATGCCTGATGTGCGAAAGAGTAGGGACCTGAGTCCCCGGGCACTGGCCGCACTCTCCAAAACCTCCAGCCAAGACCCTCTGTGCCCCTGTATCTTTCCTGCTCCTTACAGCCTCTGTCCTGACCCTGGAGAAGTCAGAAGTAGCAGAGAGGGTTGGTGAGGGGAGGGGAAGGTAGAGGAAGACGGAGAAAAAGCCAGACGTCTCCCCCGCTCACGGTCACCTCTCATCCTGCAGACCTAGGCTTACAGGGGCTTGAGTGTGAGCACGAGAGTGTGGGGAGAAGCTTCAAATGAGAGTGAAGTTTTGACACGAGCCTGGACCAGATGGCCGAATATCTGAAAATGAGATTGTTCTAATATCTGGAAGGAGCTGTGGGATTTGCCTGAGACATCATCAAGGGTGGGGAGGGAAGGCCAGTGTATTATGATCGGTAACAGTGGTGGGAGGAGGGTCCCCCACATCTGTTTCTCCACATGGTGCTGGTCTCACTCACTGTGGGTTCCCCATTTTTTTATGAAAAGAGCAAATTGCGCAATGGAGCTCTAGTACAAATCCAACTTTTAAAATGCCCTATTCATCACAGTCTTCCTTGAAGACCATATATTGATATCAGATGTCCAGAAGAAATCAGCTGTTCATGAATCTGCCTCACATGAGTGAGACCAGATTTCTCCTTTTCTAAAAGAGCTTGTTTTCATCATCACGTGGTGCTCTCACCAACTGTCCTATTATCCCCTACATGCCACTTAATTTTTCCTTGCCGTATGTAACAAGACCAAACCTAGCAAGACCATATCTAATACCTATAAAATACTTTGTGGTTCTCTAAGAGTCTCCATCGATATCTAATATGCAAGACTTTCTTCATTGATAGATTTAAAAAATATCATTCTCCCAAGAGGGACATCAATTTAGATGAAATTCTACTTGGGAGATGTATGTACAGTCTGTATGTCCCATCAGGTTCAGCATAGTCTCTCCCCCTCTTCTCTGAGCCCTGCAGTACCGTTTTGAAGGGAGTTGCCCTCAGGATCTTGGGCAGAGAGGAAATCAGGGCAGGCGGGGCTGGTGGTGTGCTAAGCTGTGAGTGTGGCCCACCCAGCTGAAAGGGCTGTTCCCCAGGCTCTTTCCTGACCTCTGGGATGGACCTGGCGGGGCTCTGTCTGGGAGGAGGGCAGTCATACTCACTCTTCATTGACGAAGATGAGTTCCAGGGGAGGTTGGCTGTTGTTTACATCGAGATCTACAGCAGCAAAGGAAAGCAGAAAGTGAGACATGGAGTCCGGACTTGACCCTGAAGGGCAGGGACTCCGGGCTGGGGCTGGACTAGGGGGACCCAGGAGCATGCAGGCTCCCACTGGGCCTGGTGCCTGGCAACTCCCCTTCCCTCCCCTCTGAGGATGTGGTGAGACTCAGGGACACAGACAAAAGCCTGGGGTCCTGGGCTAATCCTGGAGCATCAGGGGGCAGGGAGCAGCAGAGGGTGCTGGAAGCGGGGCAAGAAGGAACAGCTGGGAATGGGAGTCACAGGGAGCCTCTGGATGAGCAGGGCTGGAGGTTAGGGGATAAAGGGCAGGTGAGGGGGACATCAGAAGACGAGGGGAGGGAAGCAGGTGAGGGGGGGTGGAGGGAGTGGGTGCCGAGCTGGGCGGTGTCACTGGAGGAGGGGTGGAGGAGCAAGGGGGAGATGAACTCCAGCAAACTGTACTGATGGGCTCGGCCTCTTCGGCGCTGGAGTTGCCAGCCACGAGCTGCTCCTCCTCGGCACTGACCAGCTCCTGCAGCACGGCCTCCACGATGGGCATGACCATGGCAGTGGTAGATGTGTTGGAGAGCCACATGGACAGCAGCGTGGTGCAGCACATGAAGCAGAGCAGCAGCCTGGAAGGCAGGGAGGGGTTTGGGGTGGGGGGTAGCCTCACAGCACGCCCACCTCCCCAGGTCCAACCTCTGACCTCACGGGGCTCCCCAGGGCCTCCTACCAACCCACCAGTGCTGGCATTTATCCGAACACTGGGGTTTTATTTCATACTTGGTACTCCCAGGGCTTGGCACAGAGTAAACATTAAAGATGTAAAGATGTGTTGAATGAGTGAAGCACACTTCATGGGCTAGTGTGGCCTTGGCATTTCCGCCCCCCACCAGAAAAAGCCCTTACTTAAGCAAAGAGTAGCTTTGGTCATAGGGTCACAGGGCATGGACTTAACTGATTCCTCATCTCTCTGTGGAGAGAGCTCGATGACGTTAGCTTGATGTGTGTTTTTTTGTATGGGTATAAAGGAATTCTTTTTTGGCCCTTGCAGCCAGCAAACCTCTGAATACCTTCACATTCCTTGCTTTGCAGCCATGTCACCATAGTTATTAGCGACCAAATAGAGATGAATGGATGAAGCTCATGGTTCCGCCCACTACTTGTTCCACTACTAACACGTGGAAAGCTTAGCCCTCAAAGGCCCCAGTGTTCAGTTTCCCTGTGTGCACTTTTTCAAGCTGGTATCTTAAAGAGTTGAGGCTTGGAGAAAGGCTAACACAGAGAACATTCAAGTTCTCCCTGACTCTGAAGACATGCACTGTGCACAGACATAGTTCTCATTTCGTAAGAGAAGTCAACGCAAAGACGTCCCGCGTGGATCACCGTAGGTGGGGTCACCGACTGTGCAGTTTGGGGCCGGCGTGTCTAGCCTATGGATCACGACTGGGTGGGTGCCAGAGCCCGCCTCTGTTTAGGCTGATGGAGACAACAGTTTGTCTAATTTGGACCCTCACCAGCAAACAGAGGGCCCCACGGGGGTGGGAGGTACGGTGAACAGAGATGAGTGGAAACACAATGGGATAAAAATTCTCAAAGATGGTATTCAGGGGTTTTAAAGAGCTGCAGAGTCCAAATATCATGTGGGGAAGTGCCAAACTGTGTCCAGCAGGTCGAGTGTGGGGTACAATATTAGGTTATTATTGAGTTAGGGGGTATTACTAAGTGAGGGGGTATTACTGAGAATTATGCTGTGAGTTAAAGCTGTGGTTAAGTGGGAGACGGGAACATCTTTTGAATTATAACCTGTATTCATCTAATGACTAATGTTGAAAACGAATACCATATTATTTATTTATGCTCTGTTGGATTTCCAAAGGAACCAGGGAAAAAGGGTTGCAAGAAAGTTTTAAGCTAGAAGGAGGTGAGGACAGTATTCCAAAGGGAAGGGCACAGTTTTTATCCAACAGAGTGGGAGTGAGTTTACACAAGACCATCAATCCTGACCTCCTACACATTCCCAAGTGCCCCTCCTGACAGCAAAGAGAGAAGAGGAGACAGCGGAGGGACTGCAGATCAGGTCAGACGCCACGTTTGACAGGCCTGTGGTCTGAACCAGTGACAACAAGAGCTGGGGGTGGTTGGCAGGAAACTGCCACGCCTCCTTAGATGACAGAGGAGAAGACACCGCTTCCTCATCCAGCCTGTTACCTGATGCACCGGAAAAAAGGTTGGGAAACAGTTTATGTTGGTCCATCTTGTTTTATTGAATGAGCCCCTTAGATGTTGTAACCCGCTGCACCGGGAGCCCTGCAGGGGAGGAGGGAGCCTCACGGCCCTGGTGTCCTCCCATCCCTTTTGGTAGAAAACCTCAAGCGGACATCCCTCTGAGTGTCCAGGGGGCCCACTGGGAGCTGGGGAGATGCACTAAGTGTGACTCACATGCCCGGCTTGGCTCCAGCCATCAGGACCATGCGCAGAGCAATGCGCTTGTGCAGGTTCCACTTCTCCACGGCCGCGGCCACGCAGATGACGCCCACCAGCAGCAGCGTGGTGTTCTTGAAGTACTCGCCCGCCACCTGCGGAGGCCAGGGTGGGTCACCCCTACCCGACCCGGGGCCCAGCCCCCGTCCGACTAAACTCACTGTCCACTACAGGCTGGCAAGCAAGAAGCAGGGAGATGAGGTTTATTAAAATAGCTAGCTATGGTGTATATTACATATATGGGCTTCCCTGCTGGCTCAATGGTAAAGAATCCACCTGCCAATGCAGGAGACTGGGGTTTGATCCCCAGGGTTGGGAAGAACCCCTGGGGGAGGAAATGACAACCCACTTCAGTATTCTTGCCTGAAGAATTCCATGGACAGAGGAGCCTGGTGGGCTACAGTCTCTGGGTCACAAAAGAGTCAGACATGACTTAGCAGCTAAACAACAACAATATTACATATATATATTCTACCTTGAGCGGGTGCTGTGCTGCTTTGCTGTTCAGTCACCAAGTCGTGTCCGACTCTTTGCAACCCCATGGATCGCAGCACGCCAGGCCTCCCTGTCCTTTGCTATCTCCTTGAATTTGCTCAAGTTCATGTCCAGTGAGTCAGTGATGCTGTCTAACCAGCTCATCCTCTGCCACCCTCTTCTCCTTTTGCCTTCAATCTCTCCCAGCATGAGGGGCTTTTCCAGTGAGTTGGCTAAGCACATTACAAAGATTATTTCATTTAATCCTGCCAATAACTCTATGGGGTAAATAGTCTTCTCCACTTTTTAAGAGATATGAAAAACACCCATTATGAATATGATTTCAAAAAATAAACATTAACAATTCTATCTTGTGAGTGAAGTGAAAGTCGTTCAGTCGTGTCCGACTCTTTACGACCACATGGACTATACAGTCCATGGAATTCTCCAGGCCAGAATACAGCCTATCCCTTCTCCAGGGGATCTTCCCAACCCAGGAATCAAACCCAGGTCTCCCTCATTGCAGGTGGATTCTTTGCCAGCTGATCCACAAGGGAAGCCCAAGAGTACTGGAGTAGGTAGCCCATCCCTTCTCCAGCAGATCTTCCTGACCCAGGAATCAAACTGGGGTCTCCTACAATGCAGACGGATTCTTTACCAACTGAGCTATGTCCTTAAAAATTATGAAAATAACCCTGGGTCTGTCCACTAATCTTATTTTCTTTAGTTTTTATAAAACTATGTTCATTTTCTTATTAGAAAAACACCTGTTCACTATGGAAAACTTTAAAATATAGAAAACTTAAATATAAAATTACCTTCAATCTTACTACTGTTAATACTGTGGTATATTTTCTTCAATTTTTAATGTCTATATAGATACATAATTGGAATTATATTATATGTGCTGGCTTTTATCCTCTGTTTTATCATTTGACATTGTACTTTGATCATTTTCTTTTGAGACTTAAATTTACTGGAAAAATCCATGCTCCTGGCAGCATGAAGTACTATAGAATTTTCTTAGCCATTTTCCTTTTGTTGAATATTTAAGTTGATTTCTTTTCTTTCTTTCTTTGCTACAATGGAACAAACAATAATTTTCTGCTTAAATCATTAAGTTTATATGAATGTGATTATTTCCTTAAGACAGAGTTCTTGAAGGTGTCTTTATAACTTGCCAAATAATTACAAAGTTCCAAAGGGTCCCAAAATGATAGTAGTGCAAGGAACATCCTACACTGTATCCATTTTTGTTTGTTTCTGAACCATTTGAAGGTTACAAACATTTTGGCCCTCTATCCCTAAGTATTTCAGTGTTTATTTCCTAAGATAAGGGGTTTTCTCTCAAACAACCATAGTACCAGTTGCCAGCTTCTCCTTGCATTTTAATAATGAGAAAATTGAGACCGAGTCCTGTTCAAAGATGTTTCCTATGTTTGGGGTCCAGGACCATCTCTTCATTGATCCCCTCCCTTGGAATATTCACTTCTTATCTCCGCCTAGATGAGACTTCAAAGCCAGTTCAGGCCTGGTGCCCCACCCAGAAAACCTTCTGTGTGCCTCTAGCCTCTAGCTCCAGAACATTCCTTGTGGGTCCTATTAACTCCACACGCATTACAGAGGGCACAGGGCGATGCTCAAATCGTCGCTTCATGCTCGCACTGTTTCTTTTTTGTGTGCCTCGCTTGTCTCTTCGGAGAAGGCAATGGCACCCCACTCCAGTGCTCTTGCCTGGAAAATCCCGTGGACAGAGGAGCCTGGTAGGCTGCAGTCCATGGGGTCGCTAAGACTCGAACACGACTGAGCGACTTCCCTTTCACTTTTCACTTTCATGCATTGGAGAAGGAAATGGCAACCCACTCCAGTGTTCTTGCCTGGGGAATCCCAGGGACAGGGGAGCCTGGTGGGCTGCCGTCTCTGGGGTCGCACAGAGTCAGACACAACTGAAGCGACTTAGCAGCAGCCGCAGCAGCTCTTGTCTCTTAACTGAATTCTAGGCTGCAAAAGGCCAAAGAACATGTTTCTATATCTCTTAACACCTAATAGGATAAATTGCAAAAGTAGACACTCAGTAAATACTGAGTCACATACAATAGAGTTGTTCCCAACAATGGGACCATGATATAAACTGAAAGGAAAAGATATAGAAAAGTTGAACTCCTAACTTAGAAACTCTCTTAAAGTGAGAAAACAATAACACTTCTGACTGCAAGAAAAATCAAAACTGAACAGGGAAGGAAATGCAAATATAGTAAATTCTGTGATGTTTGAAGTAGATGGAATTTATATAACCATTGTGTTGAAATTTGATTACTGAATTATATGCCTGTACTGAGAGATGGAGGAGAATTGGGTGATGTAAGAGTACAAAACCCTCATTTGACTATAGTCAGAAGATAATTGATAATGTCTAAAAGTGATAACAATTAATATGTGTGTGTTAAGTCGCTTCAGTCGTGTCCAACTCTCTGCGATCCTGTGGACTGTAGCCCACCAGGTTCCTCTGTCTATGGGATTCTTCAGGCAAGAATACTGGAATGGGTTGCCATGCCTTCCTCCAGGGGATCTTCCCAACCCAGGGATCAAACCCACCTCTTTTATGTCTCCTGCTTTGGCAGGCAGGTTCTTTACCATTAGCGCCACCTGGGAAGCCACAGTTAATATAGGAATATTATATAGGTCTGTGGCATTTAATACCAGAAGAAGCAGTTAGGAAAGTTAAGTTTTTGGCTCTGGGTTGGGGGAGGTAGGTGGAAGAGACAGCTCTTTTTTTTATTATGATCTTTTTCAATATTATTTGATTTTTTAACCCTGCTAGGAGCACTTTGGTAAGATAAGAGCTGTGCCAGAAGGCAGCCAGCTCCATTGCCCTCTTCTCTCTTGTTCCCCCACGGAGATTTCCTTGTGTCTGACTGATGAGTTCTGTGCTGCAGAAGGACCATCTTTCCTCTCTGACCATTTGCTGGAAGAAAAGCCCTGTGCTTCTGGTTAACCTAGTCCTCGTCCTGGACCCCAGCCCTCGTGGACACTAATTCTCCCGGAGGACAGGGAAGCTCTGCTGGGCTTGTGACTCGGGAGCAGAGTGCCCTCTGGGAGGGACAGGGAGGGCTTGGACCCTGGTGATGGGTGGAGGTGCTGCCCCTTCGCGGGAGGTGGAAGCACTGCTGGGAAGGCCAGGGCTGGCTGAACTGGACCTTCCTCACTGCCCGCTCATGGTCCCAGGCAGCTGAGAGGCAGCTTGGTGGTGGAATCAGTGTTTCCCTTTCCTCTGTTGATCAAGGAGGGAGACCTGCAGAAGATCTGAGACACTGCTAGACCTGGGCGACGGTCCCCCACTGGCCCCATGACTCATGGCCCTCTGTGAATCTTCTAAAGATTCACTGCTACCAGGGTTACTTTCCCAGGGGACCGACTGACAGCCTTTCGATTTTCTGCCTCTTTGGCACAAATCCTAATAGAACTCCAGTTTGTGATGGCCTTTCAGGAGGCTCAGAGCCTGCACAATTGGTGGGGCTACTTTCTCTGGGTTCCTCTCAAAGGGAAGGAGAAAGGAACCAAACTGTGGAGAGTGCCTTCTGCATACCGGGAATGTTGTATTTTGCATTTACTTTCTCATAACGTGAGGAAACAGACCCAGAGAGGTTAGGAAAGAGGTTCCGGGTCCCCGATGTGAGGGGTGGAGTCGAGATATCAATCCAGGTCCCTCTGAATCTAAAGCTACCATGCGACATGCCATTCATGATAGCCAACTGGAAACCACTCATCTAATTCAACCCCAGGGGAAATTCTTGGTCCCCCAGACAGCATGGGCCAGCCCACATTCCTTATCTTTATTCACAATCCCAGTCCTGACGCCGGCCCCAAATACCTGGGCCTGGTCCAATGGCAGCCCCAGGCTCAGCTTTAGCGGGATAGCTGTTAGTTGTTTAGAGAGCAACTGTGCTGTTTTCTCATGTGGTGTTTGGTGAGCTCAGGTCTGTTCAGACATCCCCCTCCCCCTTGTGAGTGATGCCACGTGCTTGGTGATTCAGCCTGGGTGTGGTCTGTGATCACGAGATAGTACCGTCAAGTGGGGAAGAGCGAGGGCTCTGGCGTCAGCCAGGACTTGGCTGTGTGACCCTGGGGAAGTTATTCAACCTCTCTGGGCTTCATTTCTCTCATCTAAAAAAATAAATGAGGACTATATGACTCCCAGTCTTTTGTAAAGCTGTTGTGAAGATGAAATGACACGTGCACACCAGCTAGCCTGGCCTGCCACCTTGACAGCTGGGGTTCCTGGTGGTTCTGTTACTCAGTGGCCCTGCTGTCCAGGTCCGTGGACATTAGCACACAGAGAAGGCTGAGGCACAATAAGTAAAACCTGTCTGGTGATGGTGTCGGTTAGTTTTCTAGCCCACTGATTTTTCTTTTACAATAAAACCTTGGTTATTCAGAACCCCTCTGGGAGTTCCAGGATTCTTAAGGATTATTTTAATCATTTTCTAAAACGTGTTGCATCCTCACATTTGCCATGAGCCTTCCTTTCCCCACTATCTAATTTCCAAGACTAATATTCTGTGAGTTGGGAAACCAGATAACAGAAATTGTTAGAACTATTTGCAAAGAAAAATTAGATTCTGAGATGAGAGCTCCTCCCGTGGCTAGAGTGCGTGGATTCTGTGACATTTATGTTGGCAGTGTTATTGCCTTTACTGCTTTTCTGCTCTGTGGTTTTTCTCGGTGTGCCAAAACCCTGGGCTTGGAGAGCAGAGGTATTTCCGGACAGTGTTTAAGAAGAGATGGGCTCGAAGAGACGGCTTTGAAAAGGTGGAGCAGAGGATAGCAAGCTCAGGCTCTGAAGTTTAGATGACCTGGGTTCAAATGCCTGCTCCCACAGATGGTCTGGGACCAAACATTGAACCCAGATATCCTCGTCTGGGTTATGTAGTAATACACAACACTTTGAATCCATCCTATGTGTGCCTTAAGTAAAATGATTCAAGACAGGCCTGGCATATAGGAAGTCCTCAGAAAAGGCCCATTATTATTGTTAAAAGAAGTGAAAAGATGAGAATCAGGTATGCCAGCATGACCATGTAGAGGAAGAAATGAAATAAGAAGGAGCAAGGTGGATCTCAAAGAAAAAGATTCTTCCAAACTTTCTTAAGTGAAGGGTGAGGACATCTCTAGCGTTTTCTAACCCAGCCTGGACTGAGAGGCACAAAGACCTAAGTGCTGAGCAACGCAGTCTATTAATGAACTAGTTCATTGTTAGTGAATTGCAGGTGACATCTCTTAGTGACGAGCTTTTAAAAACATCACTCTCTTTGGTCGTGGGATTATTTATTGCTCTCTAGATATGTCAGGTTTTAATTGTTTTTACAAAGTTGTTGCTGTTGTTTTTTAATAGGAAGAGGGCAGTTGTGGCTTTAATCATAGAAGTCTGAGGAGAATAGAAATCTGGATGTTGATCTTGGTTCAGTGCTTTTCTCACTAAGAACATCATCAAGGGCATCGTCAGGAAGAAAGACAGAGATGGACCAACCAATCATTCGTGAAGATGAGCTGGGCACTCTGATGGGCACTTTCTCACTCAGAAAGCTTTTAACATCCTCACAGCTCCCCATGAGGCAGGTACTTCTATCGTTCTGATTTTCCAGGTGAGTAAAATGGTTACAGTTTAGAGAGGTTACAGGGAAAGAAAAGAATGTTGCCCATTCCAGTTCTATAAGGATCAAGCCCTTAGCTCCTGCAGTCATGCACCCTGAGGGGAATGCAGGATGGAGAAAAACAGGAAGCCTCTATACTTTGGGTATTGGCCCTAAATAGTTAAGATGGATATCTAAGGAATCATTTCAATGGCTCCAGATTCTTATATCTTCTCATAAATAGAAAAACACTAAAATCATTAACTGGAGATGTCTGTTGTGATTAGCAGTAGTCTTCTGATGTTTGACTACATGTTTTTTTCCCAGAAAAATAAATTCATATATTTCCTGGCTCCTGCCTCAGCTCTTTGGAGCAGTTCCTCAGTAACCCAGGCTGTCTCCCAGGCCATAGTCCTCAGTAAGGTACCCAAATAAAACTTAACTTGCAACTTTTATTTCAGCCAACACACAATTTGCTCAAGACTAGTTAGTGACAAAACTGGATTCAAACTCAGATCTACCTTGCTCCCAACTTGGATCCTGACCCTTGCCATGTTTCCACTGTCCCTGCTCATGGTGGTGACAGCCAGAGGCTGGCCAGATGTGTGGATCTGACTGTGTCCTGACATGGACATGGGTGGCATTGCATGGGTACTGTCAGAAATGCAGCCGGTCAGCACCCTGCTGTTGGCTGCACACACCCAGGCTCTGCTTGGAGGTCAGCTGGTGGTGACCCTTGTCACGTGTTGGGAAGGTGGCAGTCCCTCAGAAGATGGGTGGTGGTCGCTGGAGATGGGCCTATACTGAGGCCCTTTTGGTTCATCTGAACAATTTGCAGTGAGTCCAGGATGGGATCCTGGGCAGGTCCCCCTCAGCACTGAGCTAAGCCCGTCAGAGCTGGAGACTTCACGACACCATCCCAACCATCTCCCTGGCAAAGAAGCTGTGTCCAGTGTAGCTGCCTCTCTGCCCTTCCCTGGGGGCAGGAATGCTGATTCTACTGGTTAAGTCTGTGCAAGCTCAGACACCCTCCTAACCACCTGTCTGTATTCCCTGAGGACAGAGGTTTGCAAACCACTCGCTGCCCCTGAAACCTCAGGGGCTGCTGTGGGAATGGGGTGTCCATAAGCTGTTGCAGCTGGCAGGGCCCAGGCAGCCAGGGCTCTGAGCCCTCATGACCAATCAGAGTAGGACTTCCTCTTCCATCAGTTTCATATATTGAGATTTAGTTTCAAAAAAAGGTTTTGTTGCTTAAAAAAACATGCCTTGCAAACCCTACCGTAGAGAAGGTTAAAGCAGAGAGACCCAGATGGGTGCTGACCTGGCCGGAAGTCAGTCCAACTCCTGCAGAGCTTAGAAGTGCTGACTTACCAGGTGCCCCCAGTTTCTGCTCTTCCTGTGGAAACACTGGGTTGGCCTCAAAGGGCTGCAAGATCTGTAGGTTCCTGGGTTTGGGCCCCCCTTGTGGCCTGGGCATGGGCTCAGCTCTGGGCGGTATCTGCATGGCTGTGGGTGATGGGCAGCCTGGATTCAGGCAGGTGCCTGGGCACAGATGCTCAGTTTATCCTCACGGGCTTGTATATGTTGGGGGGAGGGCATAGGGTGGAAGGTCAAGGGGGCGAGGGTGTCAGCCTCTATAGTAAGCAGAGGCCAGAAAGACAGAGTAGAGAGTGGCATATGAAATGCCCCCAGATTTAAACGAACAGTCAGGGTCTGGGCACCCGTCAGGAATCAGTGGGTCAGAAAGATCAGAAGCCAATAGGGAAGCAGATTTCAGGATATCAGACTCTAGCACCACTTGGCTGTAGAGGCTGTTTTGTTTTTACAGCTGGAGCTGCCTTGCCTCTTCTCTGGCCCTGGCAGGAGCTAGAATCTAAATGGGAGTTGCTAGAGGCCTGCAGTGTAGGCCACTGAGACAGCAGAGGGGGTGTGTGTGTGAGTGCGCACGTGCGTGCACATGTGTTTGGTGGGTAGACAGCAGGTGTAATCACTACCAGAAATAGTTCCTGACCCTGGGCACCCCTGAGACTCTTTCCAAGCCTCAGTATTCAAACCATGCCATTTAGTTCCCCAGAGCACCCCTGGGCCCCCACCTCTATGCCATTCTCCTATAAACAGTGACTCTCAGCTCACTTGATTGACACAGGTACTGTTCCCAGCTACTGTAATACATTAGAAGGGCTTAGAGGACTTTCAAGGCAGATATGATGATAGTAATGAGAGTCACAATGCAAGCAAAACAAAAAAAACACGCCTAAAAACAAATCTGAAATACAGAACTGAGCTCTGGGCACCAGCAAAGGGGAGCAGTGGCTGGTGCTTATATGCTTGATAGAATCCTAAAGTCAAAGGGCCCTTAGAGCCCAGGCCCTCACCCAAGGAATGGAGTCTACCTCTAATGTTCCTGATTCAGTCATCCAGCTTGTGCTTCTAGGGACAGGAACAACAGGACCACATGGGGTCCCCATTTCAGAGTCTTCCCTCCCAAAGAGGGGACTCTTCCTTATGGTGCTTTGCCTCTGGTTCTGGTTTGGCCCCTCTGAGTTTGGTGTGTTGAGCTGCACAAGCCACAGTTCATGCCCTTCTCGAGGCTTCTTTTCCTTTCTCATATGACTCAGCTAGATTTTAGACATCTCGGGTACCCACCTCTGAATGAGCAACTTATCCAGAATTTACTGCCCTGGACAGCGAACATAATAGTCACTTTATAGAGGATTAAAAGATAGGCTCCTCTGACCACAGGATTTCCCAGGCAAGAATACTGAAGTGGGTTGCCATTTCCCTCTTCCATGGTTCTTCCTGACCCAGGGATCAAACCAGGGTGTCCTGTATTGCAAGTGGATTATTTACTGACTGGGCCACCAGGGAAGCCCATTAAGAGATACTGCATGTAAAGGACCTCTGCATTTTGGCAGCCACCTTGGATGGAAAGCTTACACCGAGTCTGTACTCAGCTGAAAGCCAAGGGTCTTTTTCACACAAACTGCTGACATTCATCCTTATTACACTTCGTTTTGCCTGTCCCAGTCCATTGCCTCTTCCTGGCAGCATTGATTCTGTCGCTGTACATTAGCTGGTCCATCCAGCTTTGAGTCATCTGCAATACCAGTAACATGCCTTTCATATTTTCATTTGTGTTGTCTCTCCAGCACCATGCCAACATGTTATGAAAGATCCTTTAGGTTCAGCTATTCAACCAGTACTCAAGCTACTCAACTGTGCTATTATCTGGCCCACACGGGCTCCTCTGATTGAGAAATTTTTATCCCTGGAAATACTGAAGGCTCCAAAGGAAAAGTTAATTTATGTTCAGCAACTTCTGTTTAAAAGACCAGGGAAATTGTAAAGCTTTATGGAAAGACCTCAATCAAAAAGCAGTCAGTATACATTTTGGGCACTTGATAGGGTAAATTTCATTTATCTAGAACATTCTCTCATAGGAAATTGTGTAAATCCTCTGCAATGCCAATAATAGCTGCATACTGCATAGAGTCTTCTGTGTTACTCCATGTGGTTTATACTTTCTCTCTACTAGAACAGAAACTTCTCAAGGTCAGGAGCCATTTCTATCTCTTTTCGGCACCTGAGTTCAGCTGAGAGAGGACAATCTAAGCTTTGCACAACGACCTCTTAACCAGCAGACTGACAATCCATCACTGTAAAATTTAGCCACTTATATGCACATATCCAGCCCCAGTGGGAAACCCAAAGCATTGGCTATGAGATTCAAGAGGGCAAAAATAGATTTCTTTTTCATGTTTTGTCACCTGCAAGGTATCTGTAACATCCCACAGTGCACACAGTAAGTACAGCACTCAGAAAAAAATATTTTTCTGAATGTTGACTGAATAACCTGAGAGACAGAAGCCACAGATTCAGGGTCACACTGATCCTATTCACTCACCTTCCTTCACATGGAGAATACACTACTGACACACGCCACCAAGAACACCGCAGTGGAGAAACGTTAACTGAGGCTGGCGTGAGAGTGGACTGGATGTAAAAGACATTGTAAATCCTAGAAGGGGTGAAGCTGGGTGGAGAGAGGACATAGAAGGTGTGCAGCTGCGTGGAGAGACGATACGTCTACGGCAAGGTTTTAATCTGATGTTCTCCTGTACCATTTAAGGGACAGATAGCACAGATGAACCTATTTGCAGGGCAGGGATAGAGACACATGTAGAGAACGGACATTTGGACACAGTGAGGGACGAGAGTGTAGCATTAACATATATACACTGCCATGTGTAAAGGAGATAGCCAGTGGGAAGCTACCGCAAACCACAGGGACTAGCGCGGTGCCCTGTGACGACCTGGAGGGGTGGGAGGGAGGTTCAAGGGGGAGAGGAGATATATATATACATATATGTATATGTGTGTGTGTGTGTGTGTGTGTTGTTATTTGCATCCTTTGCTGTTGTTGTACAGCAGAAACTAACACAACTTTGTAAAGCAATTATACTCCAACTAAACAAATCAAAGGACAAAGACATCAGGGCGGTCCAAAGGAAGGGACCAACACATTTAGCGTTGGGAAGTTTTTGGAAAGGCTTCATGCAACAGGGTAACTGCCTAGGATTTTAAAAGCTTAAAGGATTGGAGAGAACTTTCCAAGGTGGAAGAGAGTGGCCTGAGTCCTGGCAAGGGGCTGGGAAAGCACAGGTGGGTTTGCTGCTGCTGCTGCTGCTGCTAAGTCACTTCAGTCGTGTCCGACTCTGTGCGACCCCATAGACGGCAGCCCACCAGGCTCCCCCGTCCCTGGGATTCTCCAGGCAAGAACACTGGAGTGGGTTGCCATTTCCTTCTCCAATGCATGAAAGTGAAAAGTGAAAGGGAAGTCACTCAGTCATGTCTGGCTCTTAGCGACCCCATGGACTGCAGCCTACCAGGCTCCTCCGTCCATGGGATTTTCCAGGCAAGAGTACTGGAGTGGGGTGCCATTGCCTTATCCGACAGGTGGGTTTAGGGAGTGACAAATGGATGCTGTATCTGAAGAAGGGAGTTCCTTAGACTCCCACCTCATTTTCCCCAGAAAACTAAAACACGTGCTGGTATGGGAGAGAAGTCAATGGCTGAGGAATAGATATGTTCTCTGTCTGCAAAGTCAACAGGCTCACACACAGGGCTGTCACCCATGTCCTCTACCCAATTGGCATTTCCTCTAATCTGAGTTTAAAAGGCTAACTAAACAGATTATATTTGGTCTAAACTGCACCCTGGAGCCCAGCTGTTAAATATCATCACCAACCAAAGCCACTTTATCAGGCCAATGGGGTAGAATTTTTCACCTCAAATGATAAAACTGGCTCCCTGGCTCTTCCAGTGTTTTCCACCTCCAGCTCCAGCAATAACAACACCTAATCTCTCCCCAGACAGTCTTCTTTTTCTCCTTACAAAGTGCCGTTGCCTTTGAAAACAACTGCCTCCCTAGACTCCTTATGGGTTGAGCCTTCCTACTGGTGAGGTGGGCAGACCCTAGGATGAACTGTTGCCTAGCAACATCCCTAGTGTGTGGAGGGGCTGATTGGCCCACCAGTCTGTAGGATCCTGCTGCAGGAAGCCCTTGGAGAAGTAAAGACATCATCTACTTTAAGGTTGAAGCATGCTGTTGGCTTTTGGGCTGCCTGTAGTGAAATAAAAAGATATTAGTTTTTTAATGAATAGTTAGCTCACTTTTAAAATGTTACTTAAATTTCAATTCTTTCTATAACTTTTTTTCTCTGCTCTCTATTTTCACCTTCTGACTCATTGGCTTTTTTTTTTTTTTTTTTTGGCTCATTGGCTTTTGCTGTCACAATTTTGAAGAGAAACCTGCCAGACAAGTTCATACTTTTCTCTTAAGGAAAGTGATACTGATGCTTGTTCTTTTAGGCATGCATACAGACCTGAGCTACCTGTTCTCTTTCCACAAAGGAAGGGGGACAATTGGAGAGACTGGCTAGTGCTTCAGGTCCCAGGCGAGTTTTATGTGGGTCCCAGGATACTGGTGTTAGACCCAGTTCAGGAATAAAAGCACTGCTGAGCGTTTGGGGGATCGTATCCTTTTTGGAGAGTCTGAAGCTGTTACGACTACTAAATGCCAACCAACAAACAAACTAATGTGCTGCTGCTGCTGCTGCTAAGTCACTTCAGTCGTGTCCGACTCTGTGCGACCCCATAGATGGCAGCCCACCAGGCTCCGCCGTCCCTGGGATTCTCCAGGCAAGAATACTGGAGTGGGTTGCCATTTCCTCCTCCAATGCATGAAAGTGAAAAGTGAAAGGGAAGTCGCTCAGTCGTGTCCGACCCTCAGCGACCCCATGTACTGCAGCCCACCAGGCTCCTCCGTCCATGGGATTTTCCAGGTACTAACCACCTCTAAACCAAAATGTTGCAAACCAAAAAAAGCCAAACAAAAACTGGCCAGTTGAGTCCATCCAGTAGAAGGACATGTTAATTTGTAGTCAGGTACAGCAATTAGTTGGGGCTTCCCTGGTGGCTCAGAGGTTAAAGCCTCTGCCTGCAATGTGGGAGACCTGGGTTCGATCCCTGGGCTGGGAAGATCCCCTGGAGAAGGAAATGGCAACCCATTCCAGTATTCTTGCCTGGAGAATCCCATGGACAGAAGAGCCTGGTGGGCTACAGTCCATGGGGTCGTGAAGGTCAGACACGACTGAGTGACTTCACAGCAATTAGTTCATCGCTCTGTTGTGTCTGACTCTTCGTGACCCCATGTAATGTAGCCCGCCAGGCTCCTCTGTCCATGGGATTTTTTAGGCAAGAATACTGGAGTAGGTTGCCAGTCCCTTCTCCAGGGGATCTTCCTGACCCGGGGATTGAACCCAGGTCTCCTACAGGATGTGACTAACTGCAATTAGGGGGGGCCTAATTTTATCTTTGAACTTTCACAAAAAGTTGTTATCCATGGTTAAGGCATCTTATGGACCCAGGTTCACTGTTCCTTCCTCATATCACACAAGTGAAGAGTTACACAGTTCTTAGTAGTAACCCACCATGCAGCTATGTAATAATGGGGTATTTTCCTGATGGTACAGTAAGCAAGTACATAGACTGAAATCTAATAGGTATGCGTTTGAATCCAATTCTGCTATTTCCTACTATGTGATCTTAACTCTGAACATCTTTCCTCATTCTGTAGAATGGAAATAGTAATGTCTACCTGGTAGAGCTCTTGGGAGTATTAACTAATATAGTACTTCTGGGGTTGTGCCTGAGTCTTAGCGGGCATTCAAACAATAGGTCCCTTTCCTCTTTTCTTCTGAGCCTCTGTCCTTAACTAACCTCTACATTCAGCCTTCTTCAGAAACCCTAAGAAGGGACCAGGTGCTATAACGAGATAGTCCAAATGGAACCAGGTGTTAATGAATGAGGACCGTTCTTCATCTTGCTCTTGGTGTCTGGCTGTGATATTCTTCTTTCCTATTTGTGAGAGGCTTAACTGTTTGCCCTCAAATTTGGCACCACTCAGGGCTTCCTGTTGACAATTTCTGTCAGAATGCCAGAGAGAGTGAACAGAGGGCAGAGTCTAGGTAGACAGCAGTCAAGGAAAGAATATGCGGTAATCCTGAGTTGGGGAAGAAGGGGGAGACATGTTTTTTAGAGGAAGTGAATGAAGACATTGTCAGGCCTCAGGGAAACACGGTAAGTTTCTCTGTCGGTAAGCATTTATTGAGCCCCTGCTCCACAGAGGCTCAACTTTATCATGAGATTCCAAAGACCCAAGACCTGACTCCTCTTTTGAGTGTTTAGAGTCTAAAGGGACAATCGAAAGACAGAGAAAGGAATGGGGAGCAATCTGGCTGAATGTGCCAATCACATGGTTCCTAAAGGTTCTCGGGTTGAAGGAGCATTTGGATCCAAAAGGCTTCCTGAAAGCGGCAGTTCGAGGGAGGTGCAGGTCATGGGTTGAAGGAAAGGAGCACGGGGTCCAGAACAGCGGGTGCAAAGGCTTAGTGCTAATGGGCTGGTCCAGAGGGTGAGAGAAGCCCCTCGTCAACGCTCTGTGAGTCTCCCTTCACCTCCAGCCCTCTCTCACTGGCCCGGCAGGGACCAGGCAGGGGCCACCAGTGGTCTAACCTCGCTGGATCGCAGGACTCCGAAGAACGGGTAGAGGAAGGCAGGCACCAGGGCTGCAGCTCCAAGAGGCACTGCCTCGGACACCCAGTACACGGCGGTCACGATCAACACATAAGCACATGAGGCCTCCTGGAAGGGGAGGAAAGTGGGTGGTTAGAGACAGCATTGCCACCGAGAATCCAAAAGAGAGCCAGGGCAAAGGCAGCAGTCACACAGACGTCACCACAGGCGCTGGCACACAGCCCTGGGGGTGGGGGCAAAGCTAGACGTGGCAGAGGAGTTTGCTGGGTTGTTGTTCAGTCACTAAGTCACGTCCGATTCTTTGTGACCCCATGGACCGTAGCCCGCCAGCCCCCTCTGTTCATGAGATTTCCCAGGCAAGAATACTGGAGTAGGTTGCCATTTTTTTCTCCAGAGGATCTGTCCGACTCAGGGATTGAACCCGCATCTCCCGCACGGTCAGGTGGATTCTTTACCAATGAGCCACCAGGGCAGCAGTTTGGTGGGCATGTGCCATCATATTTTGGTGGGTGAAGGTATGGCTGCTCCTTGGGGAGACTGATGTCTGGCATGTGGTTTGCATGAGTTTGCCACAGGGAGGCCACTGGACAGTCATGCTATCACGGCTCTATTTGTCCCTGAAACTGAGCAGGTAGGGACAGAAATTAACTGCAGTGTCCAGATCCAAGATCGTATATCATAAAGGTATATCATAAAGGAGTTCATACGGAATGTTTTGGTGTCAAGTTGATCCGATGCTAGAAGTTCTTGGGGTGGCTGAAGGCAAAGATCGATTTGTGTAACTGGTTCACGTGTGAATTCTGAAACTGGGCCATGTGAAGCGGGATCACTCCTGGCTGGGGGGCGAGGGTGGGGGTGGGGAACTGTCCTGTGCCTCGTAAACCATTTAGCAGCATCCTTGGCCTCCACCCACCAGATGTCAGCAGTACCTCCGCAGTTGTGACAACCAAAAATGTGTGTGTGTGCTCAGTAGCACACCAGGCTCCTATGTCCATGGGATTCTCCAGGCAAGAACACTGGAGTGGGTTGCCATGCCCTCCTCCAGGGGATCTTCCTGACCCACAATTGAACCTGCATCTCCTGCATTGCAGGTGGAGTCTTTGCTGCTGAGCCACCCGGGAAACCTAAAGATGTCTCTAGACATTCCAGATGTCCCTTGGCAGTGGGAGAAGGGGGGAATTGTCCTTGTTGAGAACCAGTGCCCTAACCAGTCTGGGACTTTATTCTGCTTGCCTGATACACATGGAAACATCCTTCTGACAAAGGGAATAGGACTGCTCTCTGCCTGGAAAGGAGGGCCTGGAAATTTACCAGGGTTTTTCCCAGCCCACCCGCTTTGTTATTTGAACAGCCTTGGGGTGCACAGAATAATAATAATAATAAAGTATAATATTCTTATAAAAAAATTAGAGCTCCAGTGAGGCTGGTTACCAGGAATGGTGCTGATTAATGGTGGTGGGAAAGGTTTCTGTTTAAAGGCCTTAACCATGGACTCTGGAGGGCCCTGAGTAGAAGATTCAAGCTGGCTGTGGATTCCTCTGTTTATACCTAGTTCGAAACCATCTGGGCTTAGGTCTGACCTCCCCTGAGGCTGGCTGGCGATCAAGGAACCTGATAAACCTTGTTCTGTTTATCTCTCCCTTGGGTTCAGAACAAGTGTCCTCAGACTCTGACACAAAAGTTACAAAAGGTCGCTGTGATCAGTGAGGGGCGTCAGGGGAGATTAATCCAGCCTGGCTGGATGGGACCTTGCTCCCTCCTGATATGCATGGATTAGAGGGCTGGGGTTTGAGAAATGGGAACTGGGCCCAGCAATTGTTGACTGGGGCTCCCACTGAGGTTTCCTCTGGGGCCAGAAGATCAGAGAGAAGTTAAAACTTTTGGAAGTGCTGATAAGACAACAGAACTAATACTGGCGGGGGTGGGGGAAGGAAAGGCTCCCTTTGAAAAAGAATGCAACTTAGAGACATGCTCCCTTTATTGCAGAAATAAAAATACCTAAAGGGGTTCAAAGTTCTTCAGCCCACCTGAGCTCACTCATTCCCGTTTCCTTTCTGGGAAAGAAACGGAATGGCAGGTGTTGATTCTAGTTGATGAAAAGGAAACAGAATGTCTTTCTCTCTCTGAGAAGCCCTTATTCCTTCTGAAGAAACTTCAGTCCTTATGGCTTCATCATTACAGGTCCAGGAATGAAGCAGGGGTAGGGAGGGCGGCACAGAGAGAGAGAGCATGCAAGAGTGCTATTTCCTTCTACCAAGCATTTTGGTTTGAATTAGGAGAATTTAGATAAGCCAAGGTAAACTTTTTGATTGTAACTACGGTTAGGAATTAGAACAGGTTACTGGAGGAAGTGACCAAGCCACCTTCATTCAGCAGTATTAAGAACAGGATAAACTACCATCGTTTTTTTTTTTAACTGTGTCACACGGCACGTGGGATCTTACTTCCCCAACCAGAGATCAAACATGTGCCCCCTGCACTGGAATCAAGAAGTCTTAACCACTGGACCACGAGGGAAGTTTCTCCTGCCATCAATTTTTTAAAATAGCTTTTTGTTTTTATTTTCTATGTATTTTTATATTCATATTCACAAGCATTTTCTCTTTTTGCACTCAGTCACTCAATTGTGTTCAACTCTTTGTGACCCTATGGACTGTAGCCCACCAGGCTCCTCCGTCCATGGGATTCTCCAGGCAAGAATACTGGAGTTGCCACATCCTCCTCCAGGGGATCTTCCGGACCCAGGGATTGAACCCATGTCTCCTGCTTTGGCAGGCAGGTTCTTCACCACTAGTGCCACCTGGGAAGCCCTCCCACCATCATTTTTATCTGAACTTTCCTTAGAGTTTTCTAACTTTCATTAGAAGAATGGGTAAGGGACCACCTTCAGATAACCTTTCCATTTCACACTCAGTTCATTCATGGAATTCACATAAATTTCCTTTTGCTTCTTCTCAACCATTTCAAATTCAGCAAGAAAGCTTATATGCGATAACCCAGAACACTCTGTATTCTGGTTCCCTGCATCTGGCCCGGGGTCCAGCAGGTTACTTAGTTCGTGTTGGGTGAACTGAACTGGGCTCTTCTGCTGGCTAGCAGGTCTCTCTTATCTGCTGAAGAAAATGTTCTGGAAGCCCCCAGCCCCTTATCACTGCCCCTGGTCAGCAAGTATGTATTGGTATGTATTCACGCAGTGCCTTTAAGAGATAGTGTTGTCAGTTCTTCTTGGCTCCTGTTTACAAACAAGGGAGTGAGTTCAAAAGTGGGTCTCCCCACAGCAGATGCTTCCTGACTCTGCTGCCAACTGGTGCTTGCATCTGCTGCTTTCCCCACAGTTCGACCAGCTCGATGAAACCCCACTGGAAGGAGCTTGAGTTCTGGTTATTTGGTGTCATAAATGATTGCAAGGGCTTTTGAGAATTTAGTCTCGGAGTTGGGTATAACTTTTATCCCACTGGGACGCTGAAGCTGGGCTTAGCTATGGATGCACCCCTGCCCCGGCCTCCACTTCCTCTTCTGTCATACAGGGGTCCAAGTCTGGGCCTCTGGCTCTAGGGAGCTGGGCAAGAAAAATTGGGAGGTCCTTCTAATCCTTCCCAAAATGTAGCTGTGGCTTGTCCCTTGAAGGACCATGAGAACTACAGGCCAGGACCTTCTGCCTAGGTCACTCCTCTCAGCTCCAGTCCAGAGAAAACAAGGCCGTTTAGGAATCTCAAGGATTAAATATCAGAATGTAAGTGTGAGGCAAGGGGGCTGAAGTGACGGGAGCCAGTCTCTGCGGTGGCCTGTGCCAGCTGTGGGTGCTGTGACCGCATCCTCTGTGATGTGCCTCCTCCTTGCAGAGAGAAGTAGCATCTTACCGACACTGTGACCCACGGAGGAATCGCCGCTGCGGGCCACGCAGGGGAGAGTGGCAAGCAGGCTGCATTCACCTCTGAGGGCTTGGTCCACCCAGGTTCCACCTGGCGGTCCCAAAGGTTGTAGGGGGTTCGAATCATCTACCCTCCCAACCCCGTTATCACAGACTGGGAAGCTCTGCTGTTATTTAACCCCTTAGTTGTATCTGACTCTTTGCGACCCCATGGACTATAGCCCACCAGTCTCCTCTGTCCAGGCAACAATACTGGAGTGGGTTGCCATTCCCTTCTCCAACGGATCTTCCTGGACCAGAGACCGAACTCATGTCTCCTGCATTGGCAGGTGGATTCTTCACCAATGGACCACCAGGGAAGCCCATTTTCTGAAGGTACTGATTCTCATCTGGGGGTGATTTTGGCCCCCAGGGGATGTTGTAAGCATCTGGAAGCATCTCTGGCCATCACAATGGCAGGGGCTGCACTGGCACCTACCAGGCAGTGACCAGGAATGCTGCTGAACATCCTACAGTAACCAGCATGGTCCTTCCCTTGTGACAGAGAATTTTCTCTCCCCTCCCCTCCACCCCCCACCAAATGTCACCAGTGTGGCTGTCCCTACCCTAAGGTGAAACTCAGTTGGACAGAAGGCGATAAGTCAGTGAAGGGCTTAAGTCAAGTGCCTCTTGATCTTAGTGAGTCCATCTTTAAAAACCTATTCAAAAATTATGTATAGACCCCAACAGAGCAGAGGCTCACCTTTCCTTCCTTTTCTCTTCTCTTTTCTCCCCCCACAACATCCCTCTTCTGTCAAAATTTATGGATGATTTTGCCTTCTTCAATGATTTGTTTTTCTGTTCTTTTTCTTCTCATGGGTTCTTCTCACTAGGCATTGTTAACCGAGAAGCTCAAAGACAGGCTCCCAGAATGAAATGGCAACACCGCTCTGCAGTCATGGTCCCCAGAGACAGAGCTGACTTAGGAAAATTGTGGGGTGGGGGATGGGGGTGCCTGATGCTGCCATGGAGAAGAGTGGGTGCCACTTGGCTGGCATTCCCTAAATCCATCTGACATTGAGTAAAACAAAACAACAATATGGACAGAAATGAAAATCACCCTATTGGGGACAAAGCCAAAAGCAGACTAGTATGTCAGCCAGGAAAACTGTCAGCACCAATCACTGTCTGCTAATCCCAGCCCGGCTTTCATCAGCGGCTCCCTGGCACTCTGAGGTATTTGTTCTACTGAAGATTTAAACCAGTTTGTTTTTAAGAAACAGTCCTAATCCCCTCTAACTTTGTAATTACTTTTGGTTACTAAGTTACTCAGGGAGCTGAATGGAAAGACAGCCCTTCCCCTCCCACAAACATGATTAACCTTTCTTGGCTTATTTTTCCTAAAGTCTCAAGGGTAGTGCCAGCTGGGGAAAGGGGTAAAGACACTGGGAGGAGGAGAAGGCCAAGGAGGAAGAGAGGGAACACAAGGAGGGAGAGGAGGAGGGACGCAGGAGGAGGGATGGGGAGGAGAGGCGGGGGAGGAGGAGAAAAGGAGCCAGAGAAAAGAAAGAAAGGGAAGCTCTGGGTCTTCGGCTCACACCAACCTGGACAAAAAAATTCGGTCACTGTCTAGAGCTGCGGGCTCTTACTCTTTTTTTTTTTCTAAATCAAGTCATTTGTTGTCTCTCCTTCCACCGCTCAGAGAAGGAAACAGAGAGGATACAGATAATCAAAGGGCCATATGCATGGGGCCAGGGCAGGCAGCCAGGTTCCACTTTCAACTTAAAGTTCAGGAGGAACTTACTAAGTTTCCAATCGTGGTTATTAGAGCCCACTGTGGGTCACCCAAGGACCCTGGCTCGATGGACAAGAGCCCGGCTGGGGACTGCTCCCCAGCACACGCCAGGCTGGGGTCCACAATCCCCTCCCTCCCTGCCCCCTCCTCTATGGGGAGATCTTCCTGCATGTCCAGTCGCTCTCTCATGCCATGGTCACATGTTGACTCCTGGCAAACACCGCTGTCCAGAGCATCCTTATCGGTGTTCACCTAGCCCACTGACGGGCCACTTCAGCCAATGACCCACCCCCTCTTCTTATCTCACTCCCGGTTGGGGGCCATAAGATTGGGGGAACTGGGGATTGAAAATGGCAGTTTTGGGGCAGAAAGCATGTGAGCCTCCTCCAGGAAAGCATTTCCACTTCTTGACACCGACAGAAGAGCATGCTGAACTCTGCACTGAGCGCCCCTCTTCCCTCCAGCGACCTCCCCTCTGACCTCCCAGCTGACCCCCTGGCCCCCGGAGGGGACGGGCCGGTACTCACACTGCTGGGGTGGAGCATGGGCAGGGGCAGCAGCAGGAGCGGCACGAGGATGACGAGCAGCAGCTTCCTGGCTCCGAGAAGTCCCTTCAGCAAGCCCATCCTGGACCTCCGCCCCTCGGAGCCCGCGCCAGCCAAGTGCTGTGCTGCTTGGCGACGCTCGCCTCCGTCCAGAAAGACTTCTCCAACCTTTCTCGGCTTCCAAGAGTCCTCTTTCGTTTTATGGGCAGAACAGGAAGGCAGGTAGAGCCCCTGTCTACACCAAAAGCCGGGCTCCTCGCCTCCGGTTTTAGGTGGGATTGGTGAGCATAGCCTCATGCCCAGCAAAAAGGAAGCAGGAAAGCATGACCCACGGGACCATAGTGGCTCGCTCCCTTTGCTAGATCAGTAATGGAGTCACTTTATTCTACAGCTTAGCAAAAGCCCCCTTAATCGATCAAGAGTACACCTCTGCTGCAGCTGTCTGGCCTCGAAGTCATTTAAAAGCTTCGAAAAAATAAAAGATGCCAAGAGTCTGTGGCGCCCTCCATCATTCTTCTCACTGATGGCCTGCTTTGGGCAGTACCATCTTCACTTTCTACCTGAGCCGGCTGTGCCCCCTTCCCTTAAAAAGTCTAGTCGTCCCCGCCCCCCTTCCCTTAAAACAAACCCCCAGGGTTGTCAGCAGAGCATGCTGGTCTCTTCTCCCAGGACCTGGCACCTTAACTCTGTTCAGACTTCTTTCCTTCTAATTGGTTTCCCATTATAAATTTGCCTTGAGCCTGGGCCTCCAGAGCAGGAAAAAAAAAAAAGTCCCCAAGACATTCCTTTTTCCGTCACGGGACAAAATCCTGCTAGAGGCCCACCTTAACACTCCTTCACCTATGGGAAGCGGGACAGAGGCGGTAGCCACGCCCATTCATCGCAGCCAATCAGCACGTTGGAAAGAATGAGTCAGTATCTCTTCCAAAGGTGGTTCGGGATTGGTCCCAGCAGGGGCCTGCTGATTCCGCAGAACCCAAGAAACTTGCAAAGCTTATTTTTGTTCCTCAAACATCCTAGGGGCCGGAGTGATGACCATCACGGTAAACATAATCCCACCTCCCAACACACTGCTTTAACGATCCAAAGCATAAGACACTGAGCTTTCTCTTTGAGGGCCACTTGCTGACCTAGTCCTCAGGAAGATATGTCTGGTAGCAGGGAGAAAATGAAACATCAACCCTGGAGACATTTGCCCCAGAGGATACAACATCAAGAGGCTTCTCTGGTGGCTCAGTGGTAAAGAATGTGCCTGAAACGGAGAAGATGCAGGAAACGCGAGTTTGATCCCTGGGCTGGGAAGATCCCCTGGAGGAGGGCATAGCAACCCACTGCAGTATTCTTGCCTGGAGAATTCCAGGAGGAGCCTGGCCGGCTACAGTCCACGAGGTCGCAAAGAGTCTGACACAATTTAACAACTAAACCACCCACCACCACCACTGTACAACATTAAGTCTTTCAGACTTCCCTGGTGGCAAAGACCATTTACTTCAGTGCCCAGGTTAATACAAAGCATCTGAGTCAGCAGAGGACGTTAGCCTCTCAGAAAGACCACAGACCTTTTAGGGAGAGTGGGAAGGGTACTGCCTCTCTGGAAAAGTCTAGACACCAATTTTATTTCAGAGGCATTTGGAGGACGTCCATGGTCCTTCTGGCTGGAGAAGGTGTTCAAATGCTTCTCTCTGAGGCTCTTTACCAAAATAGAAGCCGAAGGCTTCCTTTGACTGGTGTGCAAGGAGGAGGTGGGAGGGCAGAAAAAAATGGATGGGTTCAAGAATAGGGCCTTTGCAGACTTTGGACTCTTTCTGCTGCTTATAGAAGAAGAGAAGCGTTTCTCTTTTCTCAGAAAGGTCATGTGGATATGGGGCAAGGAAGAAAGAGAGAGAGAAAGCACCCACACTTTTATAATTGGTGGTCTTTGGCAGCATTGCCTTGATCTGAGAGGTGCTGTGGGGAAGTCAAGGGTTATGAAATTCATGTTCTTGAATTCACAGAACCCAAAAATGGCATTCTAAGGTCTGCAGCTATGCCAGTTGAAAACACTCCCCAGGCTAAAGGTGAAGTGAATCTGGAAAGGTGAGTCTTGAAAACCAGTTCTTCTTGACCCTTAAAGCAGGAGCAGCTGTGGGTGACCTGGTTTGAAATTGTCTTGCCACTGGAGGATGAGCTACTATGACTCATCTCTTTAAGTGCTTATTAAAGACTGACTGTCATATTTACTACATTCAAGCCTCATTTTTTGTGATGATTTTGAAACTCAGGAAGAACAGTGACATGTGTGTGATGTTTTGGTGGCAAACATTAAAGAGAGTGGATGCAGACAGCTGTGGAAGTCAACATTCAATGCTAAACCCGTGAGCCACTTCAAATTCTTTGGTGAGATAATCTGAGATAACAAGGATTCCACTGAGCCTGGAAACTCGATCATGACATTTTTATTACAACATAAGTGAATATTCGGAGAAAGCAGTGACAACCCACTCCAGTACTCTTGCCTGGAAAATCCCATGGACGGAGGAGCCTGGTAGGCTGCAGTCGATGGGGTCTCTAAGAGTCAGACATGACTGAACGACTTCACTTTCACTTTTCCTTTCATGCATTGCAGAAGGAAATGGCAACCCACTCCAGTGTTTTTGCCTGGAGAATTTTATTACAACATAAGTGAATATTCGGAGAAAGCAGTGACAACCCACTCCAGTGTTTTTGCCTGGAGAATTTTATTACAACATAAGTGAATATTCGGAGAAAGCAGTGACAACCCACTCCAGTACTCTTGCCTGGAAAATCCCATGGACGGAGGAGCCTGGTGGGCTGCCATCTAAGGGGTCGCACGGAGTCAGACACGACTGAAGCGACTTAGCAGCAGCAGCAGGAGCAAGTGAATATTTGTTAAATAAAATTATGTGACACAGTCATATCAGTAGTTCACCTTCAGGACTCTTTCCATTTTTTCAGACAAAACATTTTCTTAAGGAAATTTTACACATTGTTTCAGAAATATAAGACAAATTCCATTAATATGAGGCATCAAAAGTAGTCTAACAATTAGAAAGTTGAATGGTAGTTACCAGGGGCCAGGAGGAGAGGGAAAAGTGGAATGTTGTTTCATAGGTATTGTTTTTGCAACATGAATAAGTCCTAGAGATCTTTCACACAGCAGTGTGCATGTAGCTAAATGTTCTGTACTGTATTCCTAGAAATGGTTCGGTTCGAATGGTAAATTTCATATGACATGTTTTATAACCACAATAAAAAAAAAAAAGAAAGACATTAAAATGGGTTAGGGAAGTAAGGAGCACCATTTTACGAGCATTTAATTTTAGATCCGTGCCCTGCTTCCCAGGTGGCACTAACGGTAAAGAATTTGCCTGCCAATGCAGGAGACACAAGAGACGCGGATTCGATCCCTGGGTCCAGAAGATCTCCTGGAGGAGGGCATGGCAACCCACTCCAGTATTCTTGCCTGGAGAGGAGCCTGGTGGGCTGCAGTCCATGAAGTCTCAAAGAGTCAGACACAACTGAAGAGACTTGACATGCATGCATGCCCTGCGCATGCCCCTGAAATATCTTCTGATTCACTACTTATGTGATTCTCCTTTAGTTAGATTCCAGGTGAGAGGACACAGCAATGGAAGTTTCAGCCTATAGATGTTTTTCAGTGTCCTTGAGGGAGGACACCAGAGGTAGCCATGAGAATGCCAACTATAGAAGAAACTTCCAAGATTTTTAGATGCTGCAATTACCCAGCATCTAGAAATGGCAGAAGGGTTCCATTGAGTCCAGGCAAGTTTCCACTGATGTCACACTCGGAATTATTCTTTGAGTGAATATGACAAATGTGTCTGGTTGTGACTGTAGTGTGTAGTGTGGCATTCATGAGACAAAATGGGAGAGTCCACTGCTGTCCAGGCTACTCCTTTACTGCTCTCCAGGCAAAGAGTCACAATTTGGGGTGGTGGTGTTGAGAAGAATATTTGATTTTGTTTATGAATGAAGTCATTGCTGTAAAACTCTTTGTGGGTAAACAATTTGTATTAAGACTAAAATAGTGTTTCAATGTCTACTATAACTGGCTTCACTGGTGGCTCAGTGGTAAAGCATCCACCTGAAATGCAGGAGCTGCAGGAGATGTGGGTTTGATCCTTGGGTTGGGAAGATCCCCTGAAAGAAGGCATGGCAACCCACTTCAGTATTCTTGCCTGGATAATCCCGTGGACAGAGGAGCCTGCAGGGTTACTGTCTATAGGGTCGCAAAGAGTCAGACACGACTGAAATGACTGAACACGCACACATCTAGTAACAAAAATGAAAATTTCATTTGTCTTTAAAAAGGTTGTGTCCTTCTTGTTCCTTTTTTTTTTTTTTCAGTTGACTGCCACATAAGTTTGGACCCGATTTATCAGTACAAAAGTGCCTTTAATTTATTTGTGGCAGGGTGAATGAATGAACTGCCACTGCTATCACCAGTCCTGAGAACAACCCTCTCCTATTCAGGGATCTCCTGCCCTTGGGAGCAGCTGTGTGTCCTCACATGGTGCTCAGGGCACCAAGTGTGGGCCTTTCTGCTTGGTGACTAGAGGAAAGCTCTTAGATCCATTCTCATAGGCATGGAGCCCCAGAGCAGATGCAGGACTGACTGTCAGATTAGTACGCAGTGTCCAGGGACTGAGGCCTCAGCTGACCCCCTCCCCAACCCTCATGCAGGCAAAGCCCCAACGCTGAAGGTAGGCTGTGAGGCTAATCTAAGTTTTGGGCAATGCCTAACTTGTCTGTACCTTTGTTTTGCCTTTGTTTTAATCAGACAGCAATCCCTGAAGGTGGAGAAGGCAATGGCACCCCACTCCAGTACTCTTGCCTGGAAAATCCCATGGACAGAGGAGCCTGGTAGGCTGCAGTCCGTGGGGTTGCTAAGAGTCAGACACAACTGAACGACTTCACTTTCATGCATTGGAGAAGGAAATGGCAACCCACTCCAGTGTTCTTGCCTGGAGAATCCCAGGGACAGGGGAGCCTGGTGGGCTCCCGTCTATGGAGTCACAGAGTTGGACACGACTGTAGTGACTTAGCAGACTTAGCAGCAATCCCTGAAGGAGACAGTGAGCATCAGAGAGAGCCAGGCAGAGACAGTGAGAGGTTAGCCAGAAGAAATCAAGACGTGCCTTGAGGAATGGATATAGGGATATCAGAATCGGACCCAAAGACAGAGCAGCAGAGACACCGATGACCACAAAGAGACAAGTGGAGTGATGATGTCAAAGAGAACATGTGTTCTTAGAAAGAAATTGAATGGAAAGGTATATATCAGAATCTGTATCTGGGGGGTGTACAAAATGTATAACTGGGGAATGAGAACGAGAGACTGGCTGGTTAGTCTTCTGAGCCTGAGAGTGAAGATGCAAAATGAGACTTTTCTTTGATGATAAATACATATTTCTTCATCCTGATATTTCTTCAAAAGATCCTGCAGCTTGTACTGCTAGGTAGGCTCCCTTATTCAAAGATTTTAAAGAAGTCGAGACCAGCTTTCATCATCACTAAACAACAATTGTTAAAAACCCATTTCAGAATCAGATTTAGCTCAGTGAGTCCTCGCTTATTCAAAGATTAGACTTCTTGCAATTTTAGCCTCTTGAACCCAGTCGTAAACCTTGGAGAAGCTGGAAACATCTCTGAGCTGGTGAGGAATCTTAATTAGAATTGAGGTGATTTACTCCTGGCAGGGACCTTCTTGGATTAACTCTTCTTTAACATAGAATGCTAAAAAGACTTGCAATCTTATCTTTCAGGCCATGGCCAGTTAGAAAGAACAAATTGCAAAGGTCAAGTTATGTTGGTAGCAGAGGAAAGTGCACTCTTACAGCCTGACTCTGAGGAAGGCTGCAGAAATATACCAGATTCAGAGTTAACAAAGCCTGGGAACTTTCAGGGTTGATACAAGCAGTCCAGCAGACTGGACAATGCAGGTGCAGGTGTCCCCCCGTAACATTTCATAGTTAAATGACGGTGGAAATTTTAGAAGTAGAGGGATCTTAGATCTTATCTAACTCCTACTCTAGGATGTCTCCAAGATACTAAATAAAAATGTAAGGCATTTCATATGTATAGTTTAAAATATATCAAGTGAATAATTCTGAAATGAAAGATTTGGCATTTGAAGGGCTAACATTTTGTCATCTGAAAATCACTTTTATTTGGTGCACTTAATTCTCTGAGGCTGCTCAATAATTGTAGCATTAGAATAGACAGACCAGGGCATGGGTGCCACCTCTCTTGTCAGGATGACCCTCTCTGCATTAGCTTGGCTTCTCTGTTCAAAAGGCAAGGCATTACAGTAGCATTTCTGTGGGCCTCCTCCATATTTCTCTGCTAAATTAGACCAGCCTTCAGGAAAGAAGAAACTTGGTATATAAGTCATAACTGATTTTCTGACTGATTCTTCTTGGGGGCTTTTGAAAAAGTTGAGAAGTAGGCCCTTGGTTAACAATATATTTATTTGGCTATGGCTCTAGTTTCTTTAGAGCTTCCCAGGTGGTGCTAGCAGTAAAGAGCCCGCCTGCCAATGCAGGAGACACAGGAAAGGCGGGTTCGATCCCTGGGTCGGGAAGATCCTCTGAAGGAGGGCATGGCAACCCACTCCAGCATTCTTGCCTGGAGAATTCCATGGACATAGAAGCCTGGAAAGTGACAGTCCATGGGATCACAGAGTCGGACAAGACTAAAGCGACTTGGCGCGCACTCGCGCGCGCACACACACACACACACACACACACTAGTTTCTTTTTATCTTATTACAGAACTTTGGAAAGACGTTCATTCAATCCAGCACCCTCATCTCTTAGGACCAAAGAAATTTGTCCCCCCCCACCACCTTCCCGTCATGTCCAAACTTTTATGATGTCTCTCCTGTCTCTTTCCTCACTCCTGGGTGTTTGTGTCATGGGCAGTCAGTGTTAAAGCATATGTTATACTGCTGCAATTCGCCAGGCCAACCATTCACCCTCTGGAGGCATCTTGAATTACCATCGCAGCCCTTTTTTTCCATCTCAGGTCACATTATGGTATAAATCACAATCTTTCGCTTATCAAGAAGTTACAAGGGGCAAAGAGCAGCAGGATTCCTTATTTGATCTCTGCAGCTCTGAGTTGGCAGTGTGTGTTCTGTGGCTGGTCTCTGTAAATGGAGTAGAGAATGAGGAATTTCTGGATTACTGTATGCCGGTCCCCGCTCCGTGGCCCTGGAGCAGGCCAGTCCCTCAGGGAGATGCTCTCGGACCTGAGGACCGCATCAAGTCATGCCTCAAGGCACGGAATAGGCTGAGGAGGGACTGGGCCCAGACGTCCTTCTGATACCCTTGGGACAAGGCCGTGCGGTAAGCCGTGTAGGCTAGGGTCAGCGCTGTCCTTTCGAAGTCCTCTTTCTTGAGGATGCCCAGGCGGCTGGAAAGGTTGGCACTCAGCCGCCGGATGTCGGGGATGCTCTTGGGGATCACGTCATTGCAGACGGCACGGAAATCCGAGGCCTTCCGCAGGGAGGCCAGCTCCTCGTCCTTGATGGAGATCTTCAGGTCAGGGCTGATCTCAAGTTCGGCCAGCAGGAACTGGGGAGAAACACGGGATGTGGAAAGGCATGAGGCACCCATGGTTATTGAGGACATAGCATCACCAGATTCACGATTACTTGTGTTCATGTAAGGGAGGTGGCTCACAAAGAGCTTCGGAATCAAGAGACCTGGGTCCCGGGTCTGACTTTCCCACTGTGTAACCTTGGATGAGTTACTTTACTTCTCTCAGCCTTGTTGTATCCCTCTGTGATGTGGTTAAGAACACTTCACTGGGATAGTGTGAGGAGTAAATAGGACAAATATGGGCGGCGTCTAACACTGAGCCTGCTTCAATCCACTGTTAAGTGACTGTTGTTTCCAGTGTCCCAAGTCACCCCCTTCTCTCCTTTCTCCCTCCTGCCAACCAAAACTCTTTTGCAGCACAAACTGACTGTTTTGGATACTTTAAAATCAAAATCTGGGAATTCAAAGGATACAGAGAATTGTGCTAGGAATTAGGTGGGTTACAGAGATCTGTCCTCGTTTGTTACCTGTTCTTTAAGGGTAGGGGTAAGGTCTGTCATTTGCTCTGTGTCAGGCTCGTATCAGGAATCTAATAAGTCCTGACTCTTCCCTCTGTCTCTGGCTTTCCCCAGCTCTGACCCATTTTCCATGCTACTGTCTGTTATCTTCCTAAAGCAGATCTGTTCCTCAGACTCCCATGTTCATGTCTTGGCAAAGGCTGTGCATTTTCCAGTTTGTTCCCCGAGGCAGGGTTTGAAATCTGCTGCCTGGCTCAGCCACGTGGCTGCGGCAGGCTGTCTCCTTCTCAGGCAGACAGTTCTGGTCTTTGAGGACCTCAAGGCAGAAGGGGCACTTGGGTGAACACGGGAGCCCTTTGTTTAACAGCTGAGGAGACTACGGTCCAGAGAGACGTGGTGGCTTATGTAAGGTTACATGGCCGACGGGTGGCAGAAGCTGAACTAAAGCTCAGATCTCGAGCCTGCATTTTCACCCCTAAACCAAACCACGGGGCCTTGGGAAATTCACCGTGGTCGGGAGGAGAAGTGGGGTCGTGGTGCCAGAGGTGTGAGAGGCAGAGGAAGAGAGCCTTTGGGGTGGCCCCAGACTTGAAAATGGGGCTCTCCCTGTGTGAGGTTACCAAGACTCGGCTCCGCTCAGACAACAGGTGTGGCATTGTCTGGGCGCTGCTGACCCATCCTGGCTTAAAGCCCTGGCTGGGGCAGACTGCCCTGTTCTGCTGCTTGGGTGCTGGTAGGGGCACCTCTGAGCCCAGTCTAAATCTCTAATTTTGCCTCCACTGAATTCCTAATGTTGTCCATCCCTGGGATGACAGGTGGGACAGGAGAGAAGAGTACGAAGACCACTTGCCTTTGAGGTGGGCAGGATTCTGGGACCTCCACACACAAGTCTAGTCTGGTTCCCCAGGCAGCAGAGGCCACTCACTGTCAGGGGCTCAGGTCACTCCTCCAAAAACCACAGAGAAGGAGCAATGCCTTCTCCGTGACTTGGGTTGCTCATTCTGCCCTCTGCCTACCTCATAGAGCAGTTCTACTTCCTCCAGGGAGCTCTGCAGGACGGGGTTCAAGGGCAGCGTTGAGGATCTCTTTGGCCGGTAGGCGGCAGGGAAGAGCACAGCTGCAAGAAATTAAGAGTGAGCTTGAGAGCTTGCTGTGTGCACTGGCTTTTCCCCGCGGGTGAACTCCAAGGTCAGCCAGCCATTCCTGAAAGTGACTCCGAGTGGCGGTGGATGCAGAGGGGGAGAGGTGACAGACCGCCCTGCTGTGTCCCAGAGAGTCCCAGGCATATCAGAGGTTACTATTTCACACCAATAATTTCAAACCTGGCTTCTTATCAGAATCATTTCAGAAAGTTTTGAAAAATATGTATGTCTAAGGAGTATGAATCCCCACGGGCCTTTATGTTAGAACAAAAACATTTATAGTAGTTAAGACATAGAAGCAACCTAAGTGTTCATTGACAGATGAATGGATAAAGAAGTGGCACATATACATAAACAATGGGATGTTACTCAGATATCAAAAAGAATGAAGTAATGCCATTTGCAGCAACATGGGTGCAACTAGAGATGATCATGCTAAGGGAAGGAAGTCAGAGGAAAACATACATGATATTGCTTATATGTGGAATCTAAAATAAAATGAAACTTATTTACAAAATGGAAATAGACTCACAGACGTAGAAAACAAACCGATGGTTACCAAAGGTGGAGGGGAGGGGTAAATTAGGCGTTTGGGATTAGTAGAGGCACACTATTATATATAGAATAGATAAGCAACAAGGACCTACTGGATAGTACAGGGAACTATACCCAATATCTTGTAATAACATGTAATGGAAAAGGATCTAGAAAAAGAATCTTGATACATATAACTGAGTCGCTTGGCTGTACACCTGAAACTAACACATTAGAAATCAACTATATTTCAATACAAATAAAAAAAGAGATGAGCAAACAGTTGACCACCCCCCACCCCCACCCCCAATTCAACAAACAGCTCCCTAATACTACTGTTCCCTACTAACACTGCACATTTCAGCACTTCATCAGAATGAAGTGTACTGGTTTATGTTTATTGACAACCATTTGAACCAGACTCAGACTTCTGCCTTACTCCCCTCCCACCTGGAGTAGGGCTGCCAAGAATCTAAGCACAGGTGACGACGTGTAGGAAGAGAGCTGCACAGACCCTGACCCTGGCTCTGGGGGTGTGTGGCGCCAAGGGCTTGACTCAGAAACACATTGGATATAAAATCAGTGACTTGACACAGAAGTTCCTCAGTGGCTGCATAGAGATGGAATAGCTGGGAGAAGATGGGCAAACTGCTAGAGGCAGAGAGGACCAAGAATGAGGAGCTGACAGAGGACATGAGAAAGAGAAGACAGAATATTATAGGAATTGTTGTTTCTGTTTAGTCACTAAGTTGTGTCCAACTCTTTGTGACCCCATGGATTAGAGCCTGCCAGGCTCCTCTGTCCATGGGACTTCCCAGGCAAGAGTACTGGAGTATGTTGCCATTTCCTTCTCCAGGGGATCTGACTGACCCAGGGATCGAACCCAAGTTTCCTGCATTGGCAGGTGAATCCTTTACCACTGAGCCACACGAGAAGCCCACTGTAGGAATAGTCATTAGAAACTGCACTTCTCCTGGATCCATCAGGCTAGAAGCAGGTGGCCCCATCCATCCCCTTAGCCCCTCCATGTCCCAAGACACGGTGCAGAAAGGATTGGCAAGCCCACTGCCAGATGTAAGAAAAATGGGACACTTCTTTGAGACACTTGGTTGTGATCTACCAGAAAACTGGGCGAGTAGCTATAAAAACTGGTGAGACTTCAAGGGAAGGTTAATCCCCTGAAGTTGTGCAAAACACAATTTGCATAATTATACACTATTGCTCTGTTTCTTGAATATGGTGACCTTGGGCCATCAGCGAAGGGTCCAGTGATGTCCAGAGTACAATGTTGAAGAAGGGAACTGCAGAAGCATTTAGAAGGATTTCTATCAGAAGTGATAACAGTGAAACATCTTTGATGTAAACGACATTTCCTGAAAAGCTCACTGGTAGGATCCCAACCTCGTGGAAAAACTGCCTGGCTGTAGAACTGCTGTAATACTGCCGTCTCTGTAATCCATTTATTATCTAGCCCACAAGTTCCTCAGGGGCTTGGATAAATATGCTTTTTCAGATTTCTGTCTGCCTGGTGGAGAACCTGGCAGGCTTTCAGGGTGCACACAAGATGCAGATGTTGCAGACTGGATCCTTACATGGAAGGGGACCTGGACGGGCAGAGGGACAGCCCTACTTCCTGAGACCACCTTGGGGGACAGAGCCTATGAACTCCAGAACAGTAGTTCCTCGCCCAGAATTTTAGCAGAATTTGTTCTCTTTGCCAGAAAAGTGCCCCTTTCCCACAGAAGCATAGATTTTAGGGCTGGAGTGAGCCTCTGCTCACTTGCGGCCTCTGCCTGTGGAGCTGAAGAGGACAAGGCATCTACTCCACGTGTTAGCAAGCTTGACCCCACGTGAGAGTCACCCAGGGCACCCGGAGAAGTTCTGATTGAAGTGACTAGGGTGTGATTGGGATAGTCAACTTTTTGAAAGCTTTCTAGGTGCTTCGAATGGCAGCCTGGGTTGAGAATCAGAGGGTGCTTGACCGAAGGCTGTGTAGAAGGAGCTGGCCAGGCTGAGTGGCCACTCCAAGTTCTCAACTTTGACCATGCCTTAGAATCACCTGGAAACTTTAAAGGCCTAAATGCCCAAAATTACCTCCCAGGCCAGTTCTCAGGCATCTCTGGGGTGGATGGATGTAGGCTTCGGGACTCCTGACAGCTCCCAGGTGTTGCAAAAGACAGGCAGGGTCCGTAACCACTGGGTTATCCAGACCCACTGCCAAGCAGTGGGTGCGCTGCTAGAGTTGAGAGCTGCTTCCCATCTGACAGGGCCTTATGCGGGCATCTGAAGAGGTGAAAGAGACATCCTAAAGGAAATCAGTCCTGAATATTCATTGGAAGGACTGATGCTGAAGCTGAAACTCCAATACGTTGGCCACCTGATGCGAAGAACTCACTCATTTGAAAAGACCCTGATGCTGGGAAAGATTGAAGGCGGGAGAAGGGGACAACAGAGGATGAGATGGTTGGATGGCATCACCGACTCAATGGACATGAGTTTGAGTAAACTCCGGGAATTGGTGATGGACAGGGAGGCCTGGCGTGCTGTGGTCCATGGGGTCGCAAAGAGTCAGACACGACTGAGCAACTGAACTGAACTGAAGAGACCGAGACCCTTGTGTTCTCGGATACAGAGATGGAGACACAAGGAGGGCTGCACTTTCCTTGGCGGGAGGAGGAACAGATGTGGGCTATGTCTTCTTCTGACCATGAAACCCCTTTTCGAGGATCTGAGAGCAACTTCTTTATGTCTTCTTTGTGATTGTGAAATGAAAGGTCTTGTTCTCTTTAAAAAAAATAAAAAATCACTCAGCAGCAGGGGAAGGGCAGAGAAGGGAACAAGGTCCCAGCATGAGCCCTAAAGTTATTCAGACCTGCACTTTCTTCACTCAATTATTTCCCCCGGAACAGTCACTTCCTTTAAGGTGCAGACTCGCTGGTGGACCACTAATTCTCAAGAGTTGGGAAGAAAAGGCTTCCTGATGAAAGCTGTGTTTAATAATGGAAACATTGTTTCCAGTAGCCCTTGTTCTTAAAGTTTTTAAAATAATAACAGTTTGGGGAAGATTGTTAGAAATAAGGTCAGCCTCTGGCCTGGGGCTGGTTATTGCTTTAGAAAGTCTGTGTGGGGAGCACAGGAATCTCAAAGATGGCCCCTCCCTGCCTCCTCCCATGCCCTACTTCTGCACATACCGCTCAGGCTGCTGTGGCTGTTTGACGGTGCGTGTGGGGCAGGGGGCTTTTTGTACCTTGTGAGGTAAGTGTTCACATTCCATTTTATAGATGAAGAAACTTGGAGGCTAAGGAACTTGCCTTCGGCCACCCAACTGGTTTGTAATAAGGACTGAGATTAAAATCCAGGTTTCATGGGCTTCAAAACCCAACACTGCTATATTTAAAATAGATAACCAAGAAGGACCTATTGTATAGCACAGGGAACTCTGCTCACTACTCGGTAAGAACCTAAATAGGAAAAAAAGTTGAAGAATAGATACATGTATATGTATAACTGAATCACTGCTGTACACCTGAAACCAATAAAACACTGTTAATCAACTCTACTCAATACAAACTAAAAATTAATAATAACAAAGCAAAACCAAAAACCAGGTGAACAAAAACTCCTCCAATCTCACTGACAGGGTGTGTATGTGTGTTCATTCGTGTGTGTGTGTTGTCTGTGTTAGTTGCTCAATCATGTCTGACTCTTTTCAACCCCATGGATTGTAGGCCGCCAGGCTCCTCCATCCATGGAATTCTCCAGGCAAGAATACTGGAGTGGGTAGCCATTCCCTTCTCCAGGGCATCTTCTGACCCAGGGATTGAACCCAGGTCTCCTGCATTACAGGCAGATCCTGGTCTGAGTCACCAGGGAGGTCCTACAGGAAGTATACTTGTAGTTAATTAGAAATGAATGAATGCATATGGTGTAAAACATACTCTTAAATGAATCACACATGTTTTTAAAACAGATCTCTAACTTTGATTTATAATGTGTTATGCAAAGTTATTTTATTTCCTTGGGCTCCAGAATCACTGCAAACAGCGACGCAGTCATGGATTTAAAAGACGCTCCCTGGAAGAAAAGCTGTGACAGACCTAGGCAGCATATTCAAAAACAGAGACATCACTTTGCCAACAAAGGTATGTATAGTCAAAGCTGTGGCTTTTCCAGTAGTCATGTACAGATGTGAGTTGGATCATAAAGAAGGCTGAGTGCCAAAGAAGTGATGCTTTTGAACTGTGGTGTTGGAGAAGACTCTTGAGAGTCCCTTGGACTGCAAGGAGATCAACCTAATCAATCCTAAAATAAATCAGTCCTGAATATTCACTGAAGGACTGATGCTGAAGCTCCAATACATTGGCCACCTGATGTGAAGAGCTGACTCATTGGAAAAGATCCTTATCCTGGGAGAAATTGAAGGCAGGAGGAGAAGTGGGTGGCAGAGGATGAGATGGTTAGATGGCATCACTGACTCAATGGACATGGATTTGAGCAAACTCCTGGAAATAGTAAAGGACAGGGAAGCCTGGTGTGCTACAGTCCATGCGGTCTCAAAGAGTCAGACACAACTGAGCAATTGAACAACAACGTTCTCAAGAGGGGTCTGAAATGCTGCCTAACCGTTACTCACATTTCCTGATTCCTTTCACTCTATTTCAGCATGAAATAGATGATTCCACACCTCCTCCTTTCTCCTGATACCAGTTACCCACCTCTTGCCTGGATCCTCTGACTTCTAGATGATTCCACACCCCCTCCTTTCTCCTGATACCAGTTACCCACCTCTTGCCTGGATCCTCTGACTTCCCTTCTGTTATTGTTTCCCTGCTCTCATCTAGAGCCTTGGATCAGGTCTCCAATAAAGACTCACTCACCTTTCTACCTTTCTCTCGCACATCATTAGTTTTCCCTTCTCTACTGAGTTTTCAAATTGGCATGAAAACACATTGCTGCTTGCTGCTGCTTAAAAAAAAAATCCTCTCTTGCCGGCCGCTCTTACTCCTCATCCATCTCTTCGTATTGCTGACTCCTGGCTTCAGCCTGTGTCAGGATGCGAGACTCCTCTCTCCTCACCACCCTGACTTCCGTACTGATTGTCTGCTTTGTATTTCCAGGTCAGATTTCTAGATACCCAACTGCCTATGGGAATCTCCTTTTGGATTTGTAATAGTTGTCTTTCCGGATGCCTGACCCAATGCCAGTCCCCACCACCCCTCGCACCTGTTCCTCCTCTCCTGCTTTGTCTGCTGTCTTTCCATCTCTCGAAGCTGCTCAAGCCCAAACCTGGGAGTCATGAGTCATCCTTGCCTTTTCTCATCTTTCACATTTCACACCCAACGAATCAGCAAATCTTGTTGGCTTTACCTTCAAAACATACCTGGGATCTGGCTACTTCTTACCACATCCCTGCTAACCTCCAGGTGTCTAAACCGTGAACATTTCTCCTAATAGTGCTTCTGCTTCCATCCTTGGTTGCCATCAGCATCCTCACTGCATTCCTTTTTTTGACCATGCCACACAAGGAGGGATCTTAGTTTGCCTGCCAGGCATAAAACTCATGCTCCCTGCGATGGAAGCACGGAGTCTTAACCACTGGAAGGAAGTCCATCCACCTCACTGTATTCTTAACAAAGCAACTAGAGCAATTCTGTGAAAACATAGGTTCCATGATATCAATCTTCTGCCGGGGAACTTCTGTGACTTCTCATCTCCCTGAGAGTAGAAGCCAAAGATCTTCAGATGTAGGAAATGGCAGCTCACTCCTGTATTCTTATCTGGAAAACTCCATGGACAGAAGAGCCTGGTGGGCTTCTGTCCATGGGGTTGCAAAGAGTCGGACATGACTAAGCACCTGAGCACACACACATAAATACATGTATTCTTTTCCATTATAGGTTATATAAGATGTCGAATATGGTTCCCTGTGCTATACAGTAAGTCCTTATTTTTATCTGTTTTATATATAGTAGTTTGTATCTGCGGAGAAGGCAATGGTACCCCACTCCAGTACTCTTGCCTGGAAAATCCCATGGACGGAGGAGCCTGGTAGGCTGCAGTCCATGGGGTCGCTAAGAGTCGGACACGACTGAGCGATTTCACTTTCACTTTTCACTTTCACGCATTGGAGAAGGAAATGGCAACCCACTCCAGTGTTCTTGCCTGGAGAATCTCAGGGACGGGGGCGCCTGGTGGGCTGCCGTCTATGGGGTTGCACAGAGTCGGACACGACTGAAGTGACTTGGCAGCAGCAGCAGCAGTTTGTATCTGCTAATCCCAAATTTTTAATTCATCCCTCTCCCACCCATTTTCTCCTTTAGTAACTGCATGTTTGTCTTCTGTGTCTGTTTCTGTTTTGTAAACAAGTTCATTTGTAGCATATTTTAGATTTCACATATAAGTGGTATCATATGATATCTGTCTTCCTCTGTCTGACTTCACTTACTACAATAACCTCTAGATCCACCCATGTTGCTGCAAATGGCATTATTTCATTTTTATGGCTGAGTAGTATTCCATTGTATATCGGTAGCATATCTTCTTTATCCATTTTCTGTCAATGGACATCTAGGTTGCTTCTGTGTCTTGGCTATTGTGAATAGTGCCACTATGAACATTGAGGTGCGTGTATTTTTTGCAGCTAAAGTTTTCTTCAGATATGTTCTCAGAGGTGGGATTGCTGGATCATATGGTAGCTCTATTTTTAATTTTTTGAGGAACCTCCGTACTGTTCTCCATAGTGGCTGCACTAACTTACATTCCTACCAACAGCAAAGAAAGGCTCCCTTTTCTTCACACCAGAGAAGTTACTTTTAATTATTTCAGTCAAGACTGGCACCTGCCTTGCTCTCTATGCCTTAGCTCCTTCAAGCTTTCTTGCCCAGACCTGCAGGCGGAAGCCTGCCTAAACAGGAGAGCCTATTTTTGCTTTGAGCCTGGTCTTCTTGTTGACTTTTATAACGTGTGACAGAAATCTCTTCTTCCCTCCCGTCTCTCAAATAGGTTAAAAAAGCAAACAAACAGAACGGTATTAAGACTGTGGCTTCTGTGTAACTGTGTACAGCATCTGTGCCAAAGACCTTGTTGGGAAGGACTCAAATTTCTCATCAATCAGTTGAAGCGACTCTATGGAAACAGCCATGGATGTGGAAAGGAAAAGCCCTCATTTATAAAAGATCTTTTGCCAAATCCTACTGATGTCATTTACTTTTTGGCTCCTGGGCCAGCCCTTCAGGCAGCGGTCCCCAAACTTTTTGGTACCACGGATTGGTTTCGTGGAAGACACTTTTTTCATGGACTGGGGCGGGGGATGGTTTCAAGATGATTCAAGTGCGTTACATTTATTGTGCACTTTATTTCTATTATTACATCGGCTCCACCTCAGATCATCAGGCATTAGATGGGGGGCAGAGGTTGGCTGGGAAACCTTGCCTTTAGAAACACAGTGCTATTCTGAAGAAGCCAGAATCTTAGTCCCTGTGCTGGGCGTCTTCCTGGAGCGCCTCTGAAAGGGCTGCTGTGAGTTGGCTCCCCTTGGCCAGAATATGCCACCACCCAAGGGGAGCCCCACCGCCCAGGGGGAGCCCCACCACCCAAGTGGAGTCAGGGAATGCTGGGAGCACCTGGAAGGGATGGAGAGGCGCGGATGAGGACAGCAAGGCTCTGCTGCTAGAAATTGAGCGCAGGAGTGAGGTCGAGCTCTAGGCTTTCAACGGAGGGATCTGGGGGCGTGTTAACTTCTTCCCTTCCTCCAGTTTTCCTACCTGTTAGTGTTCAGAATAACAGCTGCATAAATGCAGTGACATGCAGCAAACGAAGTGGCTACTCGGTCATGCTGGACCAGTGAGTCAGTCCCTACCTGGGGCCCTTCCCTCCACAGAACATTCATGATTGAAAATCCACAAAACACTGAACTGGACAGCTGAAAAGGACACCGAAGAGCCACCTTCCTTATGAAACTACTTAAACAAGAAATAACATGTATATGGAATAAAAATTAAATATTTATAGGAATTCATGCATGTATTTCTTTCTGTTTTTTAAGACTGGCTAGGTTCCCTGCAGTCCCTCAAGTGATGCGCCGGCAGGACAGGGTGGGATGAGGACTTGGGCCAGGTGTGTCCACTTCCAGGAGGCCTCGCTAACCACAGGTGAGCCATTTAGTCTCAATCCAGTCGGTGAGGCTGGAGCAGCCACCTCCCAGGGCGGAATCCTAGAGAGCGTGTCTGAGGGAGAGGCGGGGAGAATGGTAGGGGAAAAAAGATGTCCTGCCGCAGGGTGTATTCCTGTTGGGTTTATTTCTCCACTTTCACCCGAGGGGCCAGGCGGAGGGGGAGGGTGGAGGCTGGGGTGGTGCTGCGGGACGGGTGGAGGAGGACTTTGTAGGGAGAAGTCGCCCTCCGACTCTTTCCATAGGGGATTCTTCTAAATTAGGCCTGGCGGTGGAGGTGGGGGTGGGCTTGGGGTAAGGATGAAGGTGAAAGAGACAGTTTATGTGTTTGGAAAAATTGGTTTTCTTCGGGTGTGACTCCCATTCCATCTTAAAAAAATGACAACTGTGGATTATTTTCATGATTAGACAAAATGTTAAAAATGAATTTTAAAAAATCAACCGCATGGAAGACTTGATGATGGTTGGAAGGGCTCCCATATCATTTGTTGGCTCTGAACGCTGACATGAACCGCTAATCCAACACTTAGTATCAGCGGGCTCATGGAGGCCTCTATTTCAGCTGTGTTGGCTTTGTGTCTTTACATAGATTGTTATCGATATGGGGGTGGGGGGAGGGCAGACCTTCCCCAGGGAAGAGTGAGTTAGAGGGCCGGAGCAACTGCTCTCTGGATGTTGCTGTAGAACCTGTAGGTTTTCTGTTGAGAACCTCACACTTTCTTTAATGAAATTTTTTTAAGTGGTAGGTAATAGTTGACCTTGATATAGCTCCTCATTATCTAGGAAGCGTTTTATTTACATATTTGAATATGACCCTCACATGACAACGCAATGAGGGTCACTTTTTGTTATTATGTTATGTTGTTATTAACATTAATATTATGTTATTATGTTATAACATATGTTATAATATGTTATGTGTTCATGAACTAAAGCTCAGAGAGGTCAAGAGACTTGCCAGACATCACACAGCCAATTAGAGGCAGAACTTTTTTGAGTTCCTTGCAGTTCATGATGCAGCTATATTGTATTTACAAGACTCGTAAAAAAAAAAAATCAAACCATCTCATTTGGCTTTCTAACAGCCTGTGTGTTAGGAAGAGTGGATATTATCATCCTTTTTTAATAGGCAAATTAAGGTAGGCCCAGTGTCACACAGGGGTAAACGACAGAACACAACACCAAGGTCTCTTTGCTCTGTGCTTCCAAGTGTTGCTCCCCCAGTTTGTGCACATGATGAGCAGGGAAGTGTGTGTGTGTGGGTGATGTTTACCAGAAAAAAAAAAGGGGGAAATGCTTCATTAATTATTTGTCCCTGCTGTTGCTGCTAAGTCGCTTCAGTCGTGTCCGACTCTGTACGACCCCATAGACAAGAATCATTTCACAGCCCAGTATAGAGAACTGACAAGTCCCTAATCTCAGGTTTACAAGTGAGGGAGTAAGAACCCTAATAAGTGCCTTGACTCTTGCTTTTCCCCATATCAGATCCACCTGCTCCATGCTGCTCCGTGCCCCAGCTGGCCCCTTCTTCCTTCCCTGACTCTCTCCTTGAGAACCAGAGGGGGCTCATCCCCTTGCTGTTGTGCCGTCTTCACCCCATTTTGGATCTCTGGGAATACCAGCGAACCTGACTTCTTTTTCCAGTTCTTTCCAGGACAGAAATCTCACTGACTTTAGGCAGCAGAAAGATTTCAGTTCAGATCAGCATGCAGTGGTCAGCGTGATGGGCCCCTCGCTTCCTAAGTGATAAACCTTAGTTGACCAGAGGTGCTGCCAGTGTCTGCCCACGGGAACCAGAAAAAGATGCCAGGCCAGCTCTGAGGAGCCGCGTCCCGAGGGGAAGGAAGTCGGCCGTGGGGAGAAGCCTTGCTGGGCTTCTTCCTTTCCAGGGGAGCCTGGCCGGGGTGGGAGCAGCCAGGCAGACACGAGGTTGCTGAGGGGATTACTATTCCTCTTCTGTTGCTGGGCCAGCTGTCTCCAGCTGGAAAGGTGTGACCACTCCTGCTCAGGAAGCAGTGTGGAGCCCTCCACGTGGACACGCCACGTCCCCAGGGAGCAGAACTCTGGCCGGCCAGCACCCCCATTGCCATCATATTAGCATCAGCCCTGGGCACCTGCTCTCCCCATGCCCTGCCCAGCTGGCAGCCTGGAGGGCACTTGCAGGAGTCTGTCCACATTCTACAAAACAAAGATGACCTTCTCCCCGGCCTGTCAGGGAGGGATGCTCTCTGCACTCTCCACCTCAATCCCATTTTCTCAGTGGCTTTGATTTTTTGGGGTGTCATTTCCCCCATCACCTTCTAACACCTTCTAGCCTGTTGAGAAGCATAAAGCATTTGATAGAGAGGAGATCAAAGGAGGGCACAGGGCTTCTAATTTCCTTCTGTTCCCTCCACCCCTCAAGATTCCTAATGATATTCAAGAAAGAATCATAAGCATCAAACAAATAAAGGAAAGACAACTCACCCCTGGTCCACCTGTGAGACAGAGTGGCCTGAGCATCGGAATACAGCAGCAGAAGCAGCAGTGTCTTCCAACACATCTTTTCCTCCAAAAAGGGAGACGTCGCCCTCGAACCCAAGGGGACCCCAGGAGCCACAGGTATGCCTGTCCTGGTCCTCCCAGGCCAGTGGTGAGGTTCTTACCACCCCTCCGTCTTCAGATGTGCGGAGACGCCCTCTCCTGCCTCCCAAGGGTAGAGTGGTTGTTACTCCTGGGGAGGACAGGAGTGGGACCTCTGTTACTCCTACTCTCCCTGGGATTGGGGCACTGGGCTTCCACAGAGAGACTCTGTTTTTGAGCACATCTGGAGTGACTCACTGGGCATGTGATCTCTTTGGCAGTGGGGCGGATAAATATAATTTCTGTTCTTGAGTTCCATGTGTTGGATGCACCCACTGGAATTTTTCTTTAACAAACAGACTCGCAGAACTTGTTAGAGAGCCCGGCAAAGAGCTGGCTGCTGTCCCTGTACATACACACACACACACACACACACACACACACACACACACACACACACACATCAGCGCTAGGGACGAGAGCTACAGCGAGAGCTGGGAGACTTGCCTGGCAGACAGCAGGACCCACTGGACCCAGAGCTGCCTTCAGAACAGCAGAGTCATTGTGGAGTCTGGGCTGAGCGTCCCCTGTTACCCTTCTGTGGAGCTAGCCCTTGTGAGAAGCAGGAGAGAGCTGCTGTGGTGTGTAGGTATTGTGTGGGCAGGTGATGATCCAGGGGCCCACAGGTGACCCCGTTTGCATTCATGACACCTTGATTTCTGGACTGTCTAGACATGGTACCAAACCACTTTGATTCTCCCAAGCAAACTAGTAGTTTTTTTCCATGATCATACTTTTGGCATTTGATTAATTTTTATTGAGATATACTTGACATATAACATCGTGTAAGTAAGTTTGAGGTGTACAACGCGTTGAATTCTTTCCCCCCCGCCCTTTGGTTTCACTGGGTCTTCACTGCTGTGTGGGCTTTCTCTAGTTGCGGTGAGTTGGGGCTACTCTTTGTTGCGGTGCCTGGTCTTCTCACTGCGGTGGCTTTTCTTGTTGTGGAGCACAGGCTCAGTGGCTGTGACACACAGGCTTTGGTTAACCTCAGCATGTGGAATCTTCCTGATCAGCCTGGATCAGGGATTGAGCCCATGTCCCTTGCATTGGCAAGTGGGTTACCTAGTCACCGTACCACCAGGGAAGTCCTCCAACATGTTGATTCGATATGCTTCTCTTTTGCAACATGATTTCCACCATAGTCTTAGCGAACAACTCCATTACATCACCGAATCATCGTTTCTTTTTTTGTGGTGAGAACATTTAAGATCTGTGACCATTAAAAAAAAATGTTTTTTTAGTTTATTTTTGGCTGTGCTGGGCCTTGCTCGTTGCACAAAGGCTTTCTCTAGTTGTGGTGCCTGGGCTTAATGGCCCTGCCCCACGTGGGATCTTCCCAGACCAGGGATCGAACTGGCGTCTCCTGCTTTGCAGGCTGATTCTTAACCACTGGACCACCAGGGAAACTCTCCATGACCATTTGGAAAGTTCTGCCACAGACACCTTGATTTTGTCCAGTACCACGTTCTTACCTTCTCTGAAATTACAGATGTGTGATGCAAAAGCCTGCAGAACACTTTTTTTTTTTTTAAGAAACTGTATTTATTTATTTTTAATTGATTGATGATTGCTTTACAGCATTGGCTTGATTTCTGCCACACATCAACATGAATTAGCCATAGGTGTAGCTGATCTCACCCCATGGGTTTCCAAGCTGTGGAGGTGGTGCCCACGGTGAATGGGCGACTGGAGAGGACACCCCTTTGTTTTAATCAGAAGTGCTTTTAAAAAAAATCTGTTAGAGGAAGTTGCTTGAAAAAGGAAACGTGGCTCTATAACTTTGGAAAAACACTGGTCTTTCTAACATTCAGACTAGCTATTGGGTGCTTTGTTCTGGGCTCGGTGCTAAGTGCTCTTCTTGGGTTTATTGATTTAATGCTCGCAGCAGACTGTGAGGTCAATATAGAACTGCCCTCTCCAATGGAAATAGAATTTGAAAAACAAATGTAATTCAAAATGTTCCAGTAGTCATGCTGAGAAAGTACATAGGAAATCAATTGTCATAATACATTTTATTTAACCCAATATATCTAAAATATTACCATTTCTATGTGTAATAAACACAAGTTTAAGAAGATATTTTATATTCCTTTCTTTTACACCAAGTCTTTGAAAGCCAGTGTATATTTCACACTTGTGTCACATCTCCGTTCAGCTCAGTCACATTTCGAGTAACAGTTCACATATGGCCAGAGGCTACTGCATGGGGCAGTGCAGGGCTGGAAGGTAAGAGGCAGATAACTGTGCTCACTGTGACATACATTACATCCCAGAACTGATTTATCTTATAACTGAAAGTTTGTACCTTGTGACCACCTTCACCCATTACTCCCCTCTCCCCCAGCTCTGGCAACACCAGTCTGTTTTCTGTTTCTGTGACTTTGGCTTTTTTAGATTCCACGTACAAGTGAGATCATATGGTATTTGTCATTCTTTGACATTTCACGTAGCATAGTATCCTCAAGTTCCACCCATGGTGAGGCAAATGGCATGATTTCCTTCTTTTTAATGGCCGAATAGCATTCCACTGTGTATTTGCACACCACATTTTCTTTATCCATCTGTTTGTTGATTGCCACTTAGGTTGTTTCTATGGTTACTGTAAATCATGCTGCAGTGAGCATGGGGTGCAGACATCTTTTTGAGACGGTGATTTCATTTCTTCAGATATATCCCCAGAAATGGGATTGCTGGATCCTATGGTAGTTCTATTTTTAACTGTTTGAGGATCCTCCAAACTGTTTTCTGTAGTGGCTGAACCACTTTTTATTTCCACCAACTCAGGCTACCTTTTCTCTACATTCTCATCAATACTTTTGATCACTTGTCTCTTTGATGATGACCAATGTAACAGATATGAAGTGATATCTTATGGTCTTGATTTCCATTTCCCTGACAGTTAGTGATGTTGAGCACCTTTTCATGGATCTGTTGGTCATTTGTACTTCTTTGGGAAAAGATCTATTTATTTCCTCTGCCCATTTTTTAATCAGGTTGTTTGTTTTTTCACTATTGAGTTGTATGGATTCTTTATATATTGTGAATATTAACCCCTTATCAGATACACTATTTGCAAATACCTTCTCCAGCTCATTCTGTAGATTTCCTTTTTTTGATGGTTTCCTTTGCTGTTCAGTGTACATCCTTTTTAAATCTGCAAAACTTGCCCAATGGATCTGGCACAGACTGGGTGCTCTGAAGTTGCCCATTGAATATTTGTTGGTTGATGCTGAAGCTGAAAAAGCTTCCACTCCTCCCATTGTCTTGCCAAGAGGACTTCTGTAAGCGAGGAGGTTGCTGAGGAGGGAAGATGAACAGGAACTGGCCTGGCCCCCGGGAAACCACAACAGGAATCATGATCTTGGCCTCCAGTCCTGGACTTTCTCATCTGCAGATGGGACTCATCAAATGATCACCTACTATCACTAGGATGAGGATTAGCTTTTGGACCTGGGCTGGGAACAAATGAGTTTATAACGCTTTTGATTCTGTAAGATGATGAGCCAGGCCTTCCCTCCCACCACTTCGCCCAGCAGCAGGAGGTGAACGTGCACAATTTCTCCAGGAGCCTGACCGAAGTCTTGGGAAATCTTGGCCTAACGCACTGATTTTTTTCTCTTTCCATGCGTTTCTGGTTCTTGCTGCCATTGCATGCACATCTGTTAAGCCTGGCAAGTGAATGCAAACACTGCCTTTTATAACAACACAGTAAACCTACAACAGTGGAATTTCCCAGAGCTATCGATTATGTATAAAAAACCTTTTTTTGAGGGGGAGGGATGTTTTACTAAAAACAACAGTGTTCACGTGCATTCTCACCTCTGAATTACCACTGCATTTACCTGTGTGTCTCTCATCAGCACCATTTTCCAATGTAGTGATATCTACTGTTTACTAAGTTCTGACCATACACTTTATTTTATTTCATTCAATTTTCACAGTAATTCTGTTCAGTGGATACTGTAATAGCATCCATTTTACACATGGAAAACTGCAGCTTAAAAAGGATAAATCACACAATATCTGCAAGGCAGACGCTTCCATATACTACCTACTAGGGTAGGGGTGGAGCAAAACAAACACCATTAAAGCAGCTTCTGTATGTTGGAAGCATGATCAGTAGACGGAATACTGGGTGGGACCCACTAATAGTGATGGTTGTGTGTGTGTGTGTGTGTGTGGAAATTCTGTTCATTTTGAGGGCTTCTGACTCCAGCACAGAAGTGGCACAGTCTACCCACATATGGTTGTCATGTACTCATTCATTTATCTACTTTTAAAGCATCTCCTCTATGCCAGGCAATAGATATCGCAAACCAAGTTAGACATGGACCCTACCATCAAGAATCTTCATTCTGGTGGGGGAAGTAGCTCCACAGAGATTTAGAGCATGTGATGTTAGATTTAATGATGGAAGAGCCTATGGTAGGAAATGAGAGGGGAGGGGTGTCAAGGAAGGCTTCTTGGAGGGGTTGACACCTGAATTAAGATTTTAGGCCTGAGTTGGATTTAATTAGATTGTGGGAGAGGGTATGGTGAAGGATGAGACAACCTGAAAAATGGCACAAAGAGGGAGAGATGATGGGATGTGTACAAATAAATAAAAGTGGCTTGGCCTTGTTGGAAGATCGAGGATGAACAGAGCAAGCAGGTTGGTGGGAAGGAGAGCCCTGTGTGTGACACCTGGACTGTACCCTCCTGGGAGGGAAGCATCAGGGAGGGCCACCTTCAGGGAAGTGGGATGGCTTGTTTTCTGTGGGTGGATTTGCCAGAGTAGAGGTCAGACAGGGAAGGAGCAGACGCAAGTTCTAGGGTGAGATGGTGAGGGTCTGAAACAGGGCAGGAGCCAGTGGCGAAGGAGAGGAAGGTGCGGGTTTGAGAAAGATTGTGGAGGTAACCACTTTCCTGGTGGTCCAGTGGTTAAGACTCCATGTTTCCAATCCAGAGGATATGGGTTCAATCCCGAGGATGTGGGTTCAATCCCTGATTTGGGCTCTAAAACCCCACATGCTGCACAGTGCAGCCCAAAAATAGAAAATAAAAATACACTTTAAAAAAAGATTGAGGAGGTAAAATCAGAAACACATATGATTTCTCAGAGGAGGAGCAGATGAGGAGTTCTGGGGTGACCCCAGTGAAACTGGGAACAGACGGATGCTGTGATTTTAATACTGGACCTGTCGAGGCTGAGGTGCGTGCTGGGCATCTCTGTTGGTTCTGTTTCTTGGTTTCTGGGGTGCTTGTTCCCTGTTGTGCCCTCCGTGACATGCTGCTGCTCTTTACCTGTAGCCCTGGGGGTGGGCTCTTACTCCCTGACTTGGGAGCTCTCAATGCCCCGGGGTTCTCTGCTGAGGTCTGCAGCTGTGAGGATGGAAGAGGGTGTTTATCCTTCCTGAAGAGAAGTCACCTGTGTCTGGACTGGGATATGAGTGAAGGTAGATCTGCCATTGGAGGGAAATGGAGACACTGACTCCCCTCTTCTGGGTCCTCTCCTTTGGCCCCAGTGGGGATGTGTAGGCAAGGCCCCCTCTTTATCACTCATCCTCCACATTCTGGCTGCAGCAGGGCCCCTCTCCCTGGGAAGCCCTGCCTGACCTCCCTGACTACATTTTCTCTCCCGATTAAGCATGTCCAAGGCGCTGTGAACCTCTCCTTTGAATCGCATCCCAGCTGCACTGTTACTCTGTGATATTTTGATTGAGCTGATTAAATGGCAGACTGTGCACCCTATAAAGGCAGGACAGTGTAGTGTTCGCCCATCTTTGTATTTCTGGTACCTTCTGGCACCTACTAGGTTCCCTAGGGCAGCCAGGCAATAGAGGTCTCAGTCAGAGTCCTGGCAGGAAACAGATGGCACTTTCTAAAAAGGAATTGGAAAAGATGAGAATGAAGGAATTGTTTATAAAGGAGTAAAAGGACTATTGGAACAGTCCCAGGTTGGGGACTGGCCACGGTGGGAGGTTGTTATCCCAATAGGTCACCCAAGAAAGTCTGAAGTCCTAAGTCCCAGGTTCTGTGAATGTGATCTTATTTGGAAATAGGGCCTTTGCAGATGTAGTCAAGGGAAGATGAGGTCATTAGGGTGGGTTCTCATCCAGTCTGACTGGTGTCCTCATAAGAGGAGACTCACACAGACACACCCAGGGAGAAGACAGCCACGTGGTAATGCGGACAGAGATTGGAATGATGTACCTATAAGCCAGGGATGCCAAAGATTGTTGGTAACCACCAGAGGCTAGAAGACACGAGAAAGTTCCTCTACAAGTTTCAAGGAGGCATGGCCTTGTTAACAACTTGATTTCAGACTTCTAGCTTTCAGAACTGTGAGGCTTTACATTTCTACTATTTTTGGCCACCTAGTTTGTGGGACTTTGTTATAACATCCCTAGACAATTCATATACTCCTTCTGGGCCTGAAGGGAGAAGATGACGATTTGAACTCTGCAGTGATCTTAGCAGAGGGACCACCTGCCAGGAGCTGTGGCCCAGGTAGCAGAATTCAACTACTGCAAAACCTGGCCCAGCAGGAAGGGAACAGGGGAGTTACCACTTTGACTTTGCACCTCTCCCACTTCCTAATTTCCTTCTCCTGCTCCCATTAGCCTAGCCCATCTGGCAGTTAGAGGGCAAGGGAGCTTGGTGATGTGGTCTGTGGAAGTCAGTCTCCCAGGCACAGGGCAAAGGGGTCAGGGGAGTGATCTGGAGGGCAAGGTGAGTAGGTTCCATAGAGGAAGTACATAAAGATATTGAATACGTGAATGAGTGAATGAATGAAGACGGAGACAGAACTGCAGGGTAGTTCTCATTTCCAGTTTGGGAGTGGACGATTTCGTGGCACTGTTCTGTTTCCATCACGAGGAGAGAAGAGAGGAGTCATAGGATTCTCTCCGTTAGGACTTTGGGTGTAGCTTCCAGCCCTGCCCTCTGGCTCAGCACCCAGGTTCTGAGTCTTGCGAAGCTTCCCTCTTTGTGCAACCAGCACCTTCAGTCTGGATGCTATTTTCAGGCTCTTAAGTGAGGTAATTTGGTACAACAGAAACACAGCTGTAATTATGAAGTGCCAGCCTCCGAAGCAGAAACATTGTTGGCCCTTGAGGGATGCCAACTGGAGTGACTCAGTCGTACATGCAGGCTCATGCTAGGCAGGCCAGGCTGGTCCCCCACCCCCCCCACCCCCAGCTATGTGCACTGGCCGAGAGGAGCACTGGGCTGATTCAGCTCCCGTGTCCACGTGGGGCCTCAGCGGCCAGGTGCTGCCAGCCAGAGCAGTGAGTGACATAGGCGCATCAAAGTAGCCCACCAGTTGATGGCCTAGTTGAACCAAAGGGGTTAGACCTCTCCTCTGGTGTAAATACTGTCAAGACCAGGCTGTACTGGCAGAGCTTCTGATGCTGGTTTCTGTGTCATGAGAACATCTGCTATGTGATGATCAGTTCAGCTTTGTGTAGACATGATGACTTGCATAATCTCCATTCTCCATCAGGTAGCTTGACCTGCCCTGTCTGGGATCTTTGTCTTTCTCAGATCAAAAGTAACTAGTCATACTCTTTGCTTCTAGGATTATTTGTTTGTTTAGAGTTGTTGTTCAGTTGCTTAGTCATTTCTGACCCTTTGTGACCCCATGGACAGCAGCACGCCTGGCTTCTGTCTACTATACACTGGAGTTTGCTCAAACTCATGTCCATTGAGTCAGTGACATCATCCAACCAACTCATCTGCTGTCACCCCTTTCTCCTCCTGCCCTCAACTTTTCCCAGTGCCAGAAGGAAGGTTGTTAAAATAGGGCCATGGCGTGAGTAGAGATTTGGATGGAAAATTCTTGGTGTTCCCATCCATCACTCAAGTTTTCTAACTATGCTAAGAATGCTGTGAATTCTTCTCAGAATTGTCCCAGATGACAAGCATTCATTGGTGTCCACTGTGTATAAGCCACTCTGGGGAAAACAGAAGCAGTGGCTCTGCCTTATGAGAGATTATTTTTCCCCCCTTTTTAGCAAATTTTACCACCAAACACTTTCTGTAGAAGTTGAAGCTGAAGGGTACCTCAAGGCACATGTTGAGACTCCTCATTTACTAAACAGATGTAAAGCAGGCAGGAGACTTGGAGAGGAGATGCAAAATGAATTCTTGGAGAAGCCTCTTTTGGTGTGAAATGCTCTGGGGAGAAGGTGGTCTCATTTGCACAAGGATCCCTGGGTACTCAGGGAGAGAAGAACTGGATATTAGTTAGAATTTGCAAGGTTATGCTGCTTTAACAAATAACCCCAAACTTCCAGTGACTCCCAACAACAATAATACAAATTTATTTCTCATTCATGTGACCTATATATCCTGAGTTGGCCATGGCTTGACTTCTTGATGTCTGGGGATCCTGACTAGTGGAGCAGCTTCTATATGAAGCACTCCTTGGCCATCATAGCAGAGGAAAAAAGGTTCAGGCAAACCACACTCTGGTTCTTACAGTTTCTGCTCCAAAGGGACACACGTCCCACATTTCAATTCCTCCCATATTTCAGTGGCTAAAACAAGTCATGGGGAAATTCCTGAGTTCAGCAGGGCAAGAATGTGTAATTCTCCCATAGGATGGAAGAATGGAATGTTTGGTAAACATTAATACAATCTGTTGTATATATTTGTGCCTTCCTCCTGAAATTCAGAATTAGGGAGAAAGGGGTATAGCTCAAGGCAGAGCACTTGACTGCAGAATTAGGGAGATCCACTGTGTTTGGCACCATGAGGCTCTAATCACAGCCAGTTGCAGGGGTGGGCAACCGGATTCTCAAAGTGAGAGAGAGAGAGAGAGATCTGATGGGTCCATCCGAGTTAGGCTGGAGACAAAGGGGTAATGGTTCTGGGTCCAGAGGTGGTTGCTGGATCCCATCCTGACTTAGTTCTCCAGTAGTAGCTGAGAAGCAGATGAAGGAGTACTTGGGAGACAAGCTCAGAGTTTTGGTGTAGTTTTCTTTTTTTACATATGTATTAATTTTTATTGGAGTGGAGTTGCTTTACAGTGTTGTGTTGGTTTCTACTGTACAGCAAAATGAATCAGTCATCCATATACATATTGCTGTTGTTCATTGTTTAGTTGCTAAGTCGTGTCTGACTCTGTGACCCCCTGGACTGCAGCACACCAGGCTCCCCAGTCCTTCACCATCTCCAGGAGCTTGCTCAAATTCCTGTCCATTGATTCGGTGATGCCATCCAACTATCTCATCCTCTGCTGCCCCTTCTTCTTTTGCCTTCAGTCTTTCCTAACTTTAAGGTCTTTTCCATGAGTTGGGTCTTCATGTCAGGTGGCCAAAAAATTGGAGTGTCAGCTTCCAGCATTAGTCCTTCCCATGAATATTCAGGGTTGATGTCCTTTAGGATTAATTTGTTAGATCTCCTTGCTGTCCAAAGGACTCTCAAGAGTCTTCTCCAGCATCACAGTATGAAAGCATCAATTCTTTGGCTCTCAGCCTTCTTTATGGTCCAACTCTTGCATCTATACATGACTACTAGAAAAACCATAGCTTTAACTATATGGACCTTTGTTGGCAAAGTGATGTCTCTGCTTTTTAATGTGCATATATGTTCCCTCTTTTTTGGATTTCCTTCCCATTTAGGTCACCACAGGGCATTGAGTACAGATTCCTGATGCTGTGGTTTTCTTTTTTTCATAGTTTTACTGAGAAGCCATTGACATACATCACAGTATAAGTTTAAGGTGTACAGCATAATTGACTTATATATATTGTGAACTGATTATCACAATTAATTAACATTTATCATCTCATATCAGTTTAGTTCAGTTGCTCAGTCGTGTCCGACTCCTTGCGACCCCATGAATCACAGCATGCCAGGCCTCCCTGTCCATCACCAAATCCCAGGGTTCATTCAAACTCACGTCCATTGAGTCGGTGATGACATCCAGCCATCTCATCCTCTGTCGTCCCCTTCTCCTCCTGCCCACAATCCCTCCCAGCATCAGGGTCTTTTCCAATGAGTCAACTCTTCGCATGAGGTGGCCAAAGTATTGGAGTTTCAGCTTCAGCATCAGTCCTTCCAAAGAAATCCCAGGGCTGATCTCCTTCAGAATGGACTGGTTGGATTTCCTTGCAGTCCAAGGGACTTGCAAGAGTCTTCTCCAACACCACAGTTCAAAAGCATCAATTCTTCGGCACTCAGCTTTCTTCACAGTCCAACTCTCTCATCCATATATGACCACTAGAAAAACCATAGCCTTGACTAGATGGACCTTTGTTGGCAAAGTAATATCTCTGCTTTTCAATATGCTATCTAGGTTGGTCATAACTTTCCTTCCAAGGAGTAAGCGTCTTTTAATTTCATGGCTGTAATCACCATCTGCAGTGATTTTGTAGATACAATAAAAAGAAAAAAAAGCAAAAATATTCTCTTTGTGATGAGAACTCTTAGAATCGACTCCCTTACCAACTTTTCCATATATCACAGAGCAGTGTTAACTGTAGTCATCATGTTGCACATTACATCTTTAGTATTTATTTGTTTTATAACTGAAATTTTGTATCTTCTGATCACTTTCCTCCAAATCTTCCTCCCTCTGGTGTAGTTTCTTGACTGAGCCTAGTCCAGGGGTGGGTTCCAAGAGGCACTTTGCTTATTTTAACTCTACAATCATGGAAATAAAACTCTTCCCCAGCCACTAGGCTGCCACTGATGTTAGCAGAGCTAGAGCGGACTAAATAAAGTTTGACCCGTGCCAACTTTCCCAAGGCTTCTCATTTCCTTTGCATTTTCTCTTCCTCTATCCCCTACCTACATACTAATAAGAACTCAGATGTTTTTGGATATATAGAGAAAAGGAGTTGGGGCTTTGGAAAATACAAACTGGATTTCCAGCTACTACCACCTGAGGCGTGGTTGAGGTTTGCTATTTGGACTACAGACTGTAAAGAGGGACATCTCAGTTACATGAAAGTGTATAAGTCACAATTCCTCCAAGAATTATGACCAGAAGGCAAGACATAATTTAGAACGAAATTCACAATCAAGGCAATTTTTGGTAAGCAGGTGTTAAAACATGAGAGACAGATAACTCTTCAGTATGTTAATCCACTGAGGTTTTTGGAATGTTTGTTACAGCTAGGCGAATGTAGTGTGTGTGTGTTTTCTGGGGAGGTAGGCATGAAAGATTTAGAAGGAATTTCTCAGAATGGAAAGTTCTCTGGGGTGGGCATCTTGGCTGCTCTTTGACTAGATTCCACAGAAGGAGGACAGTGCTGAAATTTTATGGAGGAAGTGGTTAGTTTGTCTGTGAGTTAAATCCCATCTTCTTCCCTGAACTCTTGCCTGGGAGGGATCTGATGAATGGGTGTGAAGTTACACTATGAAGCTGTAATTTACAGTAAGTGGCCCATCGGCCTAGCCTGTCATTGTTGGAGCCAGTGGGTAGCCGGGCTGGAACCCTGGAGAGGTAGCCATGGAGGAGGCTAGTCTCTGAACCCAGCAGGCTTCAGGAAGAGAGGTAGCTATGAAGGGAATTTCCTGCCTTCGCAATCCTTCATGCCAATAACCACAGCTTAGCAAATCCACCTCCTGGCTACTTTGGGGGAATTTAAAAACAAAAAACACACAAAAAAACCCTCACAAGCTCTTTTGGGTTTGTCCTTAAAATCCAAACCCAGTTCAGGGCTGTTCATTTCTGAATCAGATTTTAGTAAAAAAAACCTGACACCTAGTTTATTTCATCAACTGTCAAAATGGAAGAAACTCATCTTCTTTTCCTTCTTTTTAAAGAAATTCTGGGGTCGGGGAGAATTTGTTCTTGAAAGATTAAGAAGTGGGTGGAGAGCTGGGAGAGGTTAGAAAAATGCTTCGGATTTTGGATGGCGCCATCAGAGCTGGTGCCGGCCAGGGGCTGGAATGGGACTGACTGGGGTGGGTTGAGGCTGTCGGCAGCTGATTATACACAGTGTCGTCATTTTAAGAGAAGGGGGAGACCCGTCCAGGGAAAGGAACAAGGAATTCAAGTAACAGATAGGCACCACTCCTGCCTGTTGTGAGGTTGAGAGAGATGTGACCTGTGACCCCATGGGGCACTCATTAGAACCCCAGGGAAGAGTCTCCCTATCTTCAACTTATCTGACTCAGTTCAGTTCAGTCGCTCAGTTGTGTCGGACTCTTTGTGACTCCATGGACTGCAGCATGCCAGGCTTCCCTGTCCATCACCAACTCCCAGAGCTTGAACAAACTCATGTCCATTGAATCGGTGGTGCCAACTAACCATCTCCCTTCTCCAGGGGATCTTCCCAACCCAGGGATCGAACCCAGGTCTCCCGCATTGCAGATGGATTCTTTACCAACTGAGCCACAAGGGAAACCCAAGAATACTGAAGTGAGTAGCCTTTCCCTTTCCCAGGGGATCTTGTCGACCCAGGAATTGAACTGGGGTTGCCTGCATTGCAGACAGATTCTTCATCAACTGAGCTATCCGTGAAGACCTCCTCCCTATCTTAGAAAAGCCAAGTGGGTGGGATGTGGGAGGTGTGTGTCTCGATTTGAAGGAGCTGGGAAAACAGTGATGAATTAGGTCAGCTGGTGCAGACGAGGTGTTCCTGGGGTACACATGGGTGTACTTGGAGGGACAGACTGCTTAAAGGGAAGATGGGAGGTCTGAAAGGCTCGAGTAAAGGCTGTTTAGCAATGAAATCTACACCTGATTGTCCTCTTCCCTTTTCTTAGTAGAGAAAATGAAACTCATTAGGAAAAGGAAGAGGAGGTATGGTGTGGAAGAAAGGTGAGATCAAGGGCTGAGAGAGAAGAGCAAGAGGGAATGAGGTGGAATGTGTGTCCCCAGCCCCCATCCTTCCCTGTGGTCTGTTCTATCCCAGGAAATGTGTGAAGACAGGAGGACTTCACTGGTGGGTGCTCAGGCTGGATGTTAGACAGCACAGTAGTAATCATTCAGGCCATTAGGAATTCACATCTTTGTGGGTTCAAACAGTATTTGTTGAATAAATCTTAAGGCAGAGTGATTATTTTTTATGTGTATCATCCAAATGATTGTTCCCAAGCTTTTATCTTCGTTCTTTCTTTTTGTGTTTTGGCCACTCCGCTTGGCTTGTAGGATCTTAGATCCTGACCAGTGATTAAACCCTGGACCCATGACAGGGAGAGTGCTGCGTCTTAACCACTACACTCCCAGGGAACTTCCCTCCAGTCTTCTCTTTGCATGGCCCAGAAAGACTTTTTCTGTGGTTAAACAGATGCCTGACTTTGTGCTGGAGTTTCAGTGCACACTACACTTAGACTCACAAGGTGTGGTGCAGACGTGTTTAGAGCCAGTGTTAGACAAACAGCAGAAGGAAGAAGAATGAGTGATGGGAATTCATGGAAGGAACTGGCAGCTCCATTTGCCAGAAATGTTTCAGAGACCTGGTCCACAGTCCCTCTGTGAGCCTGGTTCTTTCCCACACACCTCAAAGGAGAAACTACTATAGTTTTCCATGGAGGACAGGAGAGCTGGCTAGAGTAGACACATTTATTTACATCTTACCACGGTAGCTGGCCTCACTCAAGTTGCTTCCAGTGGGTAGAAGAGGAGAGCATGTTTCCTGCATGTCAGTTCAGTTCAGTCGCTCAGTCGTGTCCGACTCTTTGTGACCCCATGAATCGCAGCATGCCAGGCCTCCCTGTCCATCACCAACTCCCGGAGTTCACTCAGACTCACGTCCATCGAGTCAGTGATGCCATCCAGCCATCTCATCCTCCGTCGTCCCCTTCTCCTCCTGCCCCCAATCCCTCCCAGCATCAGGGTCTTTTCCAATGAGTCAACTCTTCGCATGAGGTGGCCAAAGTACTGGAGTTTCGGCTTCAGCATCATTCTCTCCAAAGAAATCCCAGGGCTGATCTCTTTCAGAATGGACTGGTTGGATCTCCTTGCAGTCCAAAGGACTCTCAAGAGTCTTCTCCAACACCATAGTTCAAAAGCATCAATTCTTTGGCACTCAGCCCTTCATAGTCCAACTCTCACATCCATACATGACCACTGGAAAAAGCATAGCCTTGACTAGACAGACCTTTGCTGGCAAAGTAATGTCTCTGCTTTTGAATATGCTATCTAGGTTGGTCATAACTTTCCTTCCAAGGAGTAAGCGTCTTTTAATTTCATGGCTGCAGTCACCATCTGCAGTGATTTTGGAGCCCCAAAAAAGAAAGTCTGACACTGTTTCTACTGTCTCCCCACCTATTTCCCATGAAGTGATGGGACCAGATGCCATGATCTTCGTTTCTGAATGTTGAGCTTTAAGCCAACTTTTTCACTCTCCTCTTTCACTTTCATCAAGAGGCTTTTTAGTTCCTCTTCACTTTCTGCCATAAGGGTGATGTCATCTGCATATCTGAGGTTACTGATATTTCTCCCGGCAATCTTGATTCCAGCTTGTGTTTCTTCCAGTCCAGCGTTTCTCATGATGTACTCTGCATATAAGTTAAATAAGCAGGGTGATAATATACAGCCTTGACGTACTCCTTTTCCTTTTTGGAACCAGTCTGTTGTTCCATGTCCAGTTCTAACTGTTGCCTCCTGACCTGCATACAGATTTCTCAAGAGGTAGGTCAGGTGGTCTGGTATTCCCATCTCTTGAAGAATTTTCCACAGTTTATTGGGATCCACACAGTCAAAGGCTTTGGCATAGTCAATAAAGCAGAAATAGATGTTTTTCTGGAACTCTCTTGCTTTTTCCATGATCCAGTGGATGTTGGCAATTTGATCTCTGGTTCCTCTGCCTTTTCTGAAATCAGCTTGAACATCAGGAAGTTCATGGTTCATGTATTGCTGAAGCCTGGCTTGGAGAATTTTGAGCATTCCTTTACTAGCGTGTGAGATGAGTGCAATTGTGCAGTAGTTTGAGCATTCTTTGGCATCACCTTTCTTTGGGAATGGAATGAAAAGTGACCTTTTCCAGTCCTCTGGCCACTGCTGAGTTTTCCAAATTTGCTGGCATTGAGTGCAGCACTTTCACAGCATCATCTTTCAGGATTTGAAATAGCTCAACCGGAATTCCATCACCTCCACTAGCTTTGTTTGTAGTGATGCTTTCTAAAGCCCACTTGACTTCACATTCCAAAATGTCTGGCTCTAGGTCAGTGATCACACCATCGTGATTATCTGGGTCATGAAGATCTTTTTTGTATAGTTCTTCTGTGTATTCTTGCCATCTCTTCTTAATATCTTCTGCTTCTGTTAGGTCCATACCATTTCTGTCCTTTAATGAGCCCATCTTGGCATGAAATATCCCCTTGGTATCTCTAATTTTCTTGAAGAGATCTCTAGTCTTTCCCATTCTGTTGTTTTCCTCTATTTCTTTGCATTGATCACTGAGGAAGGCTTTCTTATCTCTTCTTGCTATTCTTTGGAACTCTGCATTCAGATGCTTATATCTTTCCTTTTCTCCTTTGCTTTTCGCTTCTCTTCTTTTCACAGCTATTTGTAAGGCCTCCCCAGACAGCCATTTTGCTTTTTTGCATTTCTTTTCCATGGGGATGATCTTGATCCCTGTCTCCTGTACAATGTCACGAACCTCATTCCATAGTTCATCAGGCACTCTGTCTATCAGATCTAGGCCCTTAAATCTATTTCTCACTTCCACTGTATAATTTCGGTCATACCTGAATGGTCTAGTGGTTTTCCCTACTTTCTTCAGTTTAAGTCTGAATTTGGTAATAAGGAGCTCATGATCTGAGCCACAGTCAGCTCCTGGTCTTGTTTTTGTTGACTGTATAGAGCTTCTCCATCTTTGGCTGCAAAGAATATAATCAATCTGATTTCGGTGTTGACCATCTGGTGATGTCCATGTGTAGAGTCTTCTCTTGTGTTGTTGGAAGAGGGTGTTTGCTATGACCAGTGCATTTTCTTGGAAAAACTCTATTAGTCTTTGCCCTGCTTCATTCCATATTCCAAGGCCAAATTTGCCTGTTACTCCAGGTGTTTCTTGACTTCCTACTTTTGCATTCCAGTCCCCTGTAATGAAAAGGACATCTTTTTTGGGTGTTAGTTCTAAAAGGTCTTGTAGGTCTTCATAGAACCGTTCAACTTCAGCTTCTTCAGCGTTACTGGTTGGGGCATAGACTTGGATTACTGTGATATTGAATGGTTTGCCTTGGAAACGAACAGAGATCATTCTGTCGTTTTTGAGATTGCATCCAAGTACTGCATTTCAGACTCTTTTGTTGACCATGACAGCTACTCCATTTCTTCTGAGGGATTCCTGCCTGATGACAAGAAATGGAATGGGTGTGTTTCTTGTACTTGAATGAGACCTGTTGTCTTTGTTGGTGCAGGAGTTATAACTGTGTGGAAGCAACCACTGTCTGCTCTGCAGTTCAGAGAAAACATTGTCATAATATAGGAGCTTGATAGCAGCTCTTAATCAGAGAAGAGGTTGAATTGGAGGACGCCAAGGTCAGCTCTTTTCTCTCACATGCTGTGACCTGTGGAGGGTGACTTTTGTTAAAGTTCATCTGAGTGGAGAATTGAGATAGGCACATAACACTAATTTTTTAAAAATCACGTGAACATAAACTGAAGACAAAGCAAATATCTATCAACAGGAGAACGGATAAACAAAATGTGGTCTGTTTGTAGAATAGAATGCCATCCCCAAATAAAAAGAACAAATTACTGATACATCATGGATAAACCTAAAAAATATTATTATATTGAGCAAAAGAATATGAGGTTGATAAGAGGTTGAAGAATAGGCAAAACTATACTATGGTGATAGAAGTAAAAAAAAAAAAGTGGTCACCTGTTGTGGTGAGGGTGGCTATTGACTGGAACAAGTCATGCAAGAACTTTCTGAAATGATGGAAATGTTTTCTACTTCTATCCAGATGCAGGCTGCATGGGTGTGTGTCTGTCATTGAGCTGTATACTTAAGAGCTGTACATTTTACAGAATGTAAATTATACCAGAAAGGGAAAAAAAAATCAAAATCAAAAATGAACAATACAGAATGGAAAATATGTGGTTAACTGACTAAGGAACATTGATTGTTGATAAGCTCGATGAAGAAAACTGAATAGTAAACAGAACTAATAGAAGTCCACTTGCCTAGCAGTTTGAGTAACTTGGACCTGTTACTTAATGTCTCTGAATTTTCATTTTTCTTCCATTAAAAAAAGAGAGGGCTCATTTGTTCATTACGCACAGTCTGCCACGTCAGATGGCACTGGGTTAGCGGGAGGAGGACACAGACTCCGACTGCAGACCTGAGGTGATGCTGCCAGCGGAGGAAGTGCAGCCACACAGAACCCAGTGCTGCTGCCAAAGCCGGCCCTGCCCTGCCTCCCTCTCCTGCTTTTCTGGTTAAGGCCAGCACCGCAGGAGCTGTGAAAAGACCTGTGTTTAGGGCCAGACAGGAGCCTCTCTCCTTCCTCCCAGAGCATTGCTTCTCCTGTGATCCAGAGCCGCTCTTGTCCTCCAGCCCAACAGCTTTGAAAGGCTCTTTCTGTTTGGGGAATGCATTTGAAGCCAGGGAGGGAGGGAGAGAGACAGAAAGAGAGAGAATGAATCTGAGGGCACTTGCCTCACACCCAGTCCCAGTGCCTAAAATAAGTGGCCAAGAATCCCAGTCTTTCTTCCCTGCAGAGAGACAGATGACAAAGGTCCTCCTTCAGGTAGTTCCAAAGACCATACAGAGGGACTGATGCCTCCCCTCCCCAGTCCAGCACCCCAGGCCACTGAGCTGGCTTTGAGTGGGGTCCCTCCTATCCCTTCACTGCCTCAGAGCCCCCCAGAAGGGGGGGACAATGTGTGTGTGTGTGTGTGGGGTGTATAATTTGGACTTGGTCACCAGAGTAGCATCTGGGTAATTTTCCGTCTTGCTTCGTTTACTCAAGCCTTTCCTCCTGATGTAGGGAGGCAGACAGGTTGTGTCTCTTGTTTGCTGATGGGAAAACTAAGCTCCTAGATAAAGACCTCCTAGTGGAGGTCCTGGGCAGAGGTCACACTCGCCCTCCCCAATTTACACTCAGGATCCACACAGGAAGGCAGCTTATCGTCTCGACTGGGAGCAGAATCAACAGACCTTGGTCTAGATATTCTTCTCACAGGAGCAGAGTTCAGTGAAAGCACAAATATTGACCCTGTGAAAACCATAGATTCTTAGGCAGGAAGGAAAATGGAGATCAGAGACTCCAGGGCTATTTTATAGATGAGGAAACATAAGCTGGGAAGTAACTTGCTCAGAGGCAAAGGCCAATCAATGATAGAACCAGGAAAAGAACACAAGTGGCCATGTGGACTCAAATTCCTGAGCCAACTGGATAGAATAGATCATAGCATATTTGTCCTGTAGACCAGGCTTCTCACCCTTGGCACTACTCACATTTTGGCCTGGATACTTCCTTGTTTTGGGGCACTGTTCTGTGCATTGTAGGAAGTTTAGCAGTATTCCTGACTTCTACCAACTAAATGTTAGTAGCACCCCTCAACCCAGTTGTGATAACCAAAAATGCCCCAGACACTGCTAGATGTCTTCTGGGGGATGGAATTGTCCATGGTTGAGAAGCTAAAAGATGCTTGCTCCTCAGAAGAAAAGCTATGACAAACCTAGACAGTGTATTAAAAAGCAGAGACATCACTTTGCTGACAAAGGTCCATAGAGTCAAAGCTATGGTTTTTCTGGTAGTCATGTACAGATGAGACAGTTGGATCATAAAGAAAGCTGAGCATCGAAGAATTGATCCTTTTGAACTGTGGTGTTGGAGAAGACCCTTGAGAGTCCCTTGGACTGCAAGGAGATCCAACCAGTCCATCCTAAAGGAAATCAACCTCAAATAATCATTGGAAGGACTGATGCTGAACCTGAAACTCCGATACTTTGGCCACCTGATGTGAAGAACCAACTCGTTGGAAAGACCCTGATGCTGGGAAAGACTGAAGGCAGGAGGAGAAGGGGACGGCCAAGGATGAGATGGTTGGATGGTATCACCGACTCAGTGGACGTGAGATTGAGCAAACTCTGGGAGATAGTGAAGGACAGGGAAGCCTGGCGTGCTGCAGTCCATGGGGGTCACAAAGAATTGGACTTAGCAACTGAAGCAACGACTTAGCAACTGGACAACAACGAGAAGCAGTGCAACGGAAACACGCAAAGATGCACTGTGGTCCACTTACTTTTTTGTAAAGCTGTTTGGGTATTAGTCTGTAAGTTCTTAGAGGGCACAGACAGGGTCTGATTTACCTTGATGTTTCCTGTGTCTTGAGACAGTACCTGGCAGGTGAGAGACAGGCAATCAAGGGTTTTGAATGAGTGAATGAACCAACTCCCTGGGAGACCCTGAAATATAAACTTCCACTCCCTGGATATCTTGTATTATGTTAAGCATCAGCCAGGCAGAGGGGAGAGGAGGGGCAGGACAGTGACCTGCATGACCTTCCATCAGCGGGAAGGGGGGGCCTCCTGTTCGTCATTTGCTTTGTCATCCATGGTCCTGGCCCCACAGAAGTGTCTTCTCCTTGAGCTCCTTTCCTTTTGCTCCAGGCTTAATTATGTGGCTTCTTTTCATTCTTGCAAAACAATAGAAATGGATACTGTATCATAGAGACTTTTCTCACTGGGGGTTAAGCCAGAATTCTGGAATGTTAGGCCCCAGATTCTCACATTTGGAACCCAGAAGTCCCTAAATACTATGGAGTCATGAAATTCTGACATTGGGAAAATTCATATGTAAAGTTTAAGAGGAAACATTGCTACTGTTTTTAAAGTTAAGAGGAAACTCCTACTGTTTCTCTTAAAATCCCAGAAATTTTCACCGATGTTGTGTTTGGGCAAGTGACTGGACTCTTGTGTGCCTGTTTTCCAAATAATTAATTACTTGAGAGGGTAGAGTTCTTTTTGGCAAGATGGAAAAAAAAAAAAAAAAAAGCTTTCAGAAGACCTTATATTCAAAGTCATAAAGTATAAATTCCAGTCATTTTTAAGAGTCACTGGATTCTTGTGACTGGAACTTTATGTTTTATGGTTTACTTTGGGCAGAATAAAAATGGAAGTAACAGAAAAAACAAGCTGTGGGTTACATGGATCTTATAGGGGAATTAATTAAAAAAGACTGACCTTTCCAAAGATTTTCCTGGGAAATTAATTCAAATGGACAAATTGACTTGAATGTAAATGGTGAAAGAGGATACAAACAGAAATAAAAACAGAAAGGGAAATAAAGAAGTGGCAGTGAGAGGGAAGAATGATTTTGTTAGAATGATTGGGTGCTATTGGCCTAAGATGATTTTAAAGGTGGGTTTTACGAAGTTGCTGAAGTGCATCCAGGACCATAGAACCATCATGTCTGGCTACATGCTGTTAGCGTTTATATGATAGCTCTTCAGCCTAAATTTTATCAGGGATATGACTGTTAATTAAAAAAAAATTATTGACATATAGTTGATTTACAATGCTGTGTTTAATTTCTGCTGTACAGGAAAGTGACTCAGTTATATATACATATATAGGCTTCCCTGATAGCTCAGTTGGTAAAGAATCTGCCTGCAATGTAGGAGACCTGGGTTCGATCCCTTGGTTGGGAAGATTCCCTGGAGGAGGATATGGCAACCCATTCCAGTATTCTTGCTCAGAGGAGTTTGTTGGGCCACAGTCCATGGGGTTGCAAAGAGTCAGACATGACTGAGCGACTAAGCACAGTACAGCACATGACCTTAGGCAAACAAGTCTGAAGCAGTCAGACATGAAATGTTCCCAGGGAGATTTATCTCTGATGCTTCTCAGTGCTGAACGTAGACCCATATCATGTTGTATGCTTCTGGTGTGTATGCACATAGTTGCTCCTTTCCAGGTGACCAGTCCAAACCAGTCAATCCTAAAAGAAACCAACTCTGAATATTCACTGAAAGGACTAAATGTGAAGCTCCACTCCTTTGGTCACCTGATACAAAGAGCCAGCTCATTGGAAAAGACCCTGACCCTGGGAAAGATGGAAGGCAAAAGGGGAAGGGGTCAGCAGAGGATGAGATGGTTAGATAGCATCACCAACTCAATGGACACGAGTTTGAGCAAATTCCGAAAGATAACGAAGGACAGGGAAGCCTGGTGTGCTGCAGTCCATGGGGTTGCGAAGAGTTGGACACAACTTAGTGACTGAACAACAGCGGTTTAAAAGTCTGTGGTAGCCAGAGCCAGCTGTGGGGAGGGTACAGCAGATGAGGTGGGGAGGGATGATGTGATCAGGTTGTCAGACTTAATGCATAAAAACACAGAACGCCCAGTTAAACTTGAATTTCAGATAAAAAATGCCTTTTTTTTTTTTTTTAAGTATAAGTATATCCCCCGTGAAAGTGAAAGTTAAGTCACTCAGTCATGTCCGACTCTTTGCGACCCAATGGACAGTAGCCTACCAGGCTCCTCTGTCCATGCGATTTTCCAGGCAAGAATACTGGAGTGGGGTGCCATTTCCTTCTCCAGGGGATCTTCCCAACCCAGGGATTGAACCTGGATTTCCTGTATTTCAGGCAAACGTTTTACCGTCTGAGCCACCAGGGTAGTCATATCCCCTATAGTGCATGGGATATACTTATATACTTAAAACATTATTCACTGTTCATCTGAAATTCAAATCTAACTAAGCTTCCTGTGTTTTATCTGGGACCCTTTCTTGGGACTCTCAGCAGCCAAGAAGCCGGGATCCTTGATGATGGTAATGATGTTGAGGGCATTGTGATGCTTCTGTATCAGATGGAAGATGGCTGCCCAGGTCCCCTTCTCTCACGCCTTTTCCCATTCACCTGGGGTTTCTAGATAAGCCAGGAAGTCCTCTTGGCTTGTAGATGTCCAGGCAGTAAAGGAAGGACAGAACAGCATTTGTAGGTCATTGCTACCATAAAGTTCTTTCTCCAGTTCCCTTTTGTCTTGCTCCAGCAAGAGGAACAGCTCAGTCTTTTAAGGATTTGTGGACAGAAGGAAATGTGACTGGATAAAGCTACTGCACTCTGGAGCATGTGTCCTGGGGAGATAATGGCTCTCGCCCTGCTAAAATAAATGGCCTGCTTTGTTCCTGAATAATAATCAGTTGGCAGTTTTGTTCTCTTTTCCCAGCAGCTGGATGAGGACATTCTGATTTCTGACGAAAATGGGTGACCTGGGGCTGGTCATGTTGGACAGAGGGGGCAGGGAGAGTCACCACACCTGGGAGCCCCCTGTGGTGACAAAGACCCTGCTGCAAAACCTGCTGCAAATCTTTCCCCACTGGCTGTCTTAATGCCCAAAGGTCAGCCGTAAGTCTTAAGGTTAATGACCTTGACCATAAAAAATGCGTATTTCTCTGTGAATCAAAACATCCTCTTGGAATGAATTGACCCCATTTTTTTTTTTAAAGCTTATAAACAAGGGAAACTTATTTCTCATTGAATTAGTTCCCTAGAGTCTTCCTAAACCCACATTTGGCTGAGAGCAGGGTCTTAGTGTTGTTGGATTCTAGGCCAGGCAATTCTTTGGGGGCCTAAGAGATAAGAGAGGTTGATCCACAGAGGGAGATTATGACAAAAACCTAGAAATTAAGGGACTGGGCAGTTCAGGAGGACTGGGGAAGGTGGGGAGGGGAGGAACAAGAGACAGGAGAGACCGAGGAGAGGATGGGGTGAAACTACCCACTTTACTTGCTGCCATATTGACTGGGGCTCCATGGATAGAAGCATCCCAGACAAATTTGGGTTGGGCATGGCTGAGGTCAGGACCCTGAGTTCCTGTCTTGCTGCTCTGTGTGAGTCAGAGTCAGTCAGTTCTATTTGATTTTCTTACCCATTCCTCCCAAATGCCAGGAGACAAATGAAAGCACAGAGAGGGAAGTTTCTGTCTGGCTATAGCCTGGAGGAGTGCATTAGGCTGCAGGGAAAGGAAAGCTCATATCCAGTGGATTGAACCTTAATGGGGTTTTTTTTTCTCATGTGACAGCAAGTCCGAGTAGTCACTATGGGCTGACGTGAAGCTTGAGCATGTCACCGAGGACATGGACTACATCTGTCAGCCTGTGGTCAAAGATGGCATGGGGCTTGGTGTTCAGTGAGCTGCAGTGGCCTAGAAGAAAATCCCTGGCAGATATGCAAGTAGCCCTGGCATTCTGGGCCTTTCTCTTTGCCACCTGGAGACAAGCTCACCATCCCGAGATTGTGCTTCCCAGCACCATTCATCTTTATTTTTAAAAAATTTTTTGGCCGTGCTGGGTCTTTGATGCTGAGTAGGGCTTTCTCCAGTTGCAGCAAGTGGGGCCTACTCTCTAGCTTCAGTGCACAGGCTTCTCACTGTGATGTCTTCTCTTGTTGTGGAGCATGGGCTCTGGGCTTGAGGGCTTCAGTAGTTGGGGCTCACAGGCTTATTTGCCCTGGGGTATGTGGGATCTTCCCAGACCAGGGATCAAACCCATGACCCCTGCATTGGCAGGTAGATTCTTAACCACTGGACCACCAGGGAAGTTCCATCCAGTACCATTCATCTCAATGAGTTGTTGAATGTTTCATTTCCCCCACAGATATTTGACCCCATCTAGGCACCCCCTGTGTCTTCCCTTCTATTTTGGAGGGTGCCAAGAACACTAGGCTTCCCTGATAGCTCAGTTGGTAAAGAATCCACCTGCAATGCAGGAGACCTGGGATAGATCCCTGGGTTGGGAAAATCTCCTAGAGAAGAGAAAGGCTACCCACTCCAGTACTCTGGCCTGGAGAATTCCATGGACTGGAGAAGTCCATGGGGTCGCAAAGAGTTGGACACGACTGAGCAACTTTCATTTCGCTTCAAGAACACTGCAGGGGCCAGTTGGGTGCAGGGATCTCCGTAGACTGTCTGGACACAGGATGATTTTTTTTTTCCTCAGCTTTCCATCCAAAACCTACTTTCCAGAAGAGCAATGCTTACAACTTTGCCTCCTCTATCCAAAGAAGTCTTTTGCCACCATTCCATTTCATTCCTGAAGACTCAGTTCAGTTCAATTCAGTTGCTCAGTCATGTCCAACTCTTTGCAACCCCATGAATCACAGCACGCCAGGCCTCCCTGTCCATCACCAACTCCCGGAGTTCACTCAGACTCACGTCCATCGAGTCAGTGATGCCATCCAGCCATCTCATCCTCTGTCGTCCCCTTCTCCTCCTGCCTCCAATCCCTCCCAGCATCAGAGTCTTTTCCAATGAGTCAACTTTTCGCATGAGGTGGCCAAAGTACTGGAGTTTCAGCTTTAGCATCATTCCTTCCAAAGAAATCCCAGGGCTGATCTCTTTCAGAATGGACTGGTTGGATCTCCTTGCAGCCCAAGGGACTCTCAAGAGTCTTCTCCAACACCACAGTTCAAAAACATCAATTCTTTGGTGCTCAGCCTTCTTCACAGTCCAACTCTCACATCCATACATGACCACAGGAAAAACCATAGCCTTGACTAGACGGACCTTGGTTGGCAAAGTAATGTCTCTGCTTTTGAATATGCTATCTAGGTTGGTCATAACTAGAGCCTGAGAAAAGATACAGTGTATGTCTTGAAGGTCAGAGAGCTTGGGCTAGCTGGAGCAGTGCATGCAATTTTCCATTGGGAATGAACATTCCTCCTCTCCCGAGCAGGTCTGTAAATCCCCAAGGTTGCCCTCTCCTCAGTCTTGGCCAGCTGAAAGAATAAAATTTATCATTCTGATAACCACAGAATTTGGACTGTGATAAAGCCAGTTGCAAAATTCTCTCTGTGGATGGCCAGAGTATGACATAAATGGGGATGAATGGCTCCAGGGTCATAGCCTACATTCTGATCAGAGCCAGCTGTCCTAGAAATGTGTCCTTTGGGTTCCAAAGGATAAAGAATGGGTAGCATGTCCCTTCTATGTGGCAAAAGCTGCCTGACTTAGTGACAATAAGTTTTGGAATCAGGAGGCCAGGATGTAAAGCCCTGGTTTCTCCACCTCGGAGAAGGCAATGGCACCCCACTCCAGTACTCTTGCCTGGAAAATCCCATGGATGGAAGAGCCTGGTAGGCTGCAGTCCATGGGGTCACTGAGGGTCAGACACAACTGAGCAACTTCACTTTCACTTTTCACTTTTATGCATTGGAGAAGGAAATGGCAACCCACTCCAGGGTTCTTGCCTGGAGAACCCCAGGGATGGGGGAGCCTGGTGGGCTGCAGTCTATGGGGTTGCACAGAGTCGGACATGACTGAAGCAACTTAGTAGCAGTAGCTAGGTGGACAGAACCGGATAGGTACTTAAGCTCTCAGACTGTTTCCTCCTCTGTAAGAGAGAGGGATAAAAATCCCGAGTTGTTGCTCTCATAGGAGGGTCGTGGATATGAATGGGAATTTCAAGTGCTGACCTATTACACAGCCTTAAATAAGTATAGATTGCTGACTGTGATCACAACTGTGGATGTAGAGGGTTAATTTCATAATCAAGGGACAGTCCATTTGGCAGCTTGACCCCTGATTGTCCCTGACCAAACAGTGGTTTCTGAAGCAGTGCCTTGAATGGAGCAGGTGCTAATCAAAGTAAAAGTGATATGAATTAGTTCAGATGAACAAATGGCAAATGTCTTTTTTGCCCTGTTTCATCTCACCCCAGGACTAGGATTGCTGTGGTCCAGCCAGACTCTTCAAAGAGGTTATCTGTTCTAAGACATTACACATCACTAAATGTGCCTGTGAGCCAGGGCTGGCCACCAGTAAGGCACAGTCCAATTGAAGGAGTCCTTTCTGCCTCAAAGGACATGAGAACCACTTCCTGGTTGGATACCTTTGTTCTAGCTCTGATCTTCTCCAGGAACTCTTCTTTGCTTGTTGTTGTTCAGTCACTCAGTCATGCACAACTCTTTGCAACCCCATGGACTTCAGCACGCCAGGCTTCCCTGTTCTTCCCCATCTCCTGGAGCTTGCTCAAACTCATGTCCATTGAGTCGGTGATGACATCCAACTTCTTTGCTACTAGAAAGTAATTTTTCATTTTTTTATTACAAAAAAATATGTTAGTGTGAAATATCTTTGGTTGTCTCCAAATTTATCAAAAGAAGGCAATCATCCAGATGATTCTGGTAAAAAACTTAGTGAACTCAGGCATCCTGTGTGTGGTCGTGGGGAATGAAAATGGATAGAATAAGCAATGGTTAGTATTTACTGAGTAGCTACTATGTTCCAGACATTGCATGAAGTGTTTACATGTGTTACTGCATTTAACTTTCACATCAACCCACTTGGGTAACTACTATTGCACCACTTTGCAGATAAGGAAACGAGGTGCAGGGAGATGGGGGGGATGTATCCCTACAGCTTGTTGTTTTAGTTGCTGAGTTGTGTTCAACTCTTTTGTGACTCCACGGACTGTAGCCTGTCAGGCTCCTCCGACCATGGGATTTCCAAAGTTAGAATAGTGGGTTGCCATTCCCTTCTCCCGGAGAAGGCAATGGCAAGCCACTCCAGTACTTTTGCCTAGAAAATCCCATGGATGGAGGAGCCTGGTGGGCTACAGTCCATGGGGTCACTACGAGTCAGTCGTGACTCTTCCTGACCCAGGGATTGAATTTGTGTCTCCTGCATTGCAGATGAGTTCTTTATTGCTGAGCCACCGGGGAAGACCAGGAAGTAGCAGGGCTGGGGCTTAAATTCAGAGCTGTCTGATTGCAAAACCCATACTCTTAACCACCATGGAATTACTAACCTCTTTGCCTTTTTTCCCCAACTTGTGATTTCCAATCAACATAAGAGACCACTCGTCCCTTTTGCCCTCTAACTATCCATGTCTCTTTTCTTCTGTCGTGCAGCCCTGGGCTGAATCCCACAGTGAGCCTATGCTGCACTGAAAGGAGACTGGGCTTTGGTGTTGTGCTCTGGCCCAGGGAGGTTTTTTTTTTTAAATGTCCTTTTTATTTTTAAAAAAATGTTTATTTATTTGGCGGTGCCGGGTCTTAGTTGCAGCATGTGGGATCTAGTTCTCTGATCAGGGATTAAACCCAAGCCCCTTGCAGAGAGTGTGGAGTCTTAGCCACTGGACCACCAGGGAAGTCGCCCAGGCAGGCTTTGAGGTATTAAGCTGTCTGGCCCTCTCTTTGGCAATGACCATACCCCTGGCACTAAGGGTGCAGCATATGCCCCTGGCAGTGCTTGGGGGTGGGGACAGACCTTAAAGTTTCAGGGACCAGCCATTCTGCCACCATGGGCACTCCTGAGGCTGGTGGGGGTCCGACCAGCACTGTGCCTCTAACTCCATCCCCACAGGCAATCCAAGGACAGAGCTGAAGTCTCTCTTTTCACTTCCTCCTTCTCTGAAATGGGCATAATGATGGGATGCATGCATGTGTGCTTGCTAAGTCATTTCAGTCGTGTCTGACTCTGCAACCCCATGGACTGTAGACCACCAGGCTCCTCAGTCCATGGGATTCTCCAGGCAGGAATACTGGAATGGGTTGCCATGCCCTCCTCCAGGGGATCTCCCTGATCCAGAGATCGAACCTGAGTCTCTTATGTCTCTTGCATTGACAGCGGGTTTTTTTTAACCCACTATCTGGGAAGCCCCATAATGATGGGATACCAAGGCATAGAAGGTTGAGAACATGTGTTTTGCCAGTTGTTTCAGAAGGCTCAGAATCAACCCCATGCCTCCCTCCTATGTGAGTCTTGCAGAAGTGCTCCTGATGGCTACTTCCCTTCTTAAATCAGTGTTGGAGTCACATGTCCAGGAAGTCTTCCCTGAAGAAGCAGGCTGGGTTAGGGTGCCCTCCCTCTCTGCGTTCTGCTATCAGAGTATATCACCAGTGCATTTATTACCAGTTTCCTTGTCAGTCTCCTCCTAGGCTCCTTGGGAGCCTGGCATGTAGCAAGTACATTTCCTGGCATGTATACAGCACATACTTCAGCAAGTTTGTTGATCTGAACTTGAGCTTTGAGTCGAAGAAAAGATCAATAACCATTTCAAAAGTTTTGTTGTTGTTTTACATTTGTTGTTAATACCCGGTGATTCCGCCCTTTAGGCAGAGCTATTCCTCCAAATTTTAGGCATCTTTGGGAGTTTCTATGCCTTATTCAGATCTCTGGGTCATGACTTAGTGTTCCGGGGAATTCAGAGGGGAAGAAAAATCATTTGCTTCTGCAAACCCTCATGTCCGCCGTTCTGATAAAGGATCCCAGCTGTGACAAGGAGATTATTTACTTGAAACTAATGACCAAAGCTAATTACTGCAGTTGATTTGGGCAGGGACAGAGTGTTCCGGAGCAGGCTGTTGGCAAATGTCCCCAAGTCTCCAATTCGGCAACTGAGCCAACGAGCCCACTCGATGTGCCAGTGCTTTTTGGTCCTTGAATCTCCTGTTCAATAGCAAATAGACTTTAGGGTTGTGGTTTGGGGCTCAGTTGCCTGAGAGGAGCCAAGATTGAGTTTCTGTGGCTTGTTCTCATTCTGTCTGGTTCCAGTTTTTGTAAAAGATACAATAAAATAATTAAAGTCTGACCTTTGTGAGGGTGTGGGATTGGAGGTCTACCCCTCACTTCCACAACTTCCTCCTTCACAACTCCTCCACAGGACAGCTCCCCTCCTCCAGAACAGGAAACAGACTTCTTGGGGCTCACAAATGCCTGGTTCCCATGGCTCAGGCGATTTTGTTTCCTTCTCCATTCTTCCTAATGCAACTGCAGCTCACATATCAGGCAACCACTGCCACTGACCCATTTGACAATGTTCATGTCTTTATCTGACGTGCTGAGCCTCGCGAACTTGTCCCAGATGCCAAATCCCATTCTAATAAACTGTGTGGGCATCCAAATTCTTTCCTTCTGGTGGAATTTTGTTAAAATTAGACCTGAGAGGAAGAATTAATGAGTGGGATAGATGAGAATTAAATGTGTGAATTGAATAACATGTCTGGCACAATTTATAAAACATTTTTTAGACATTTTAATTTCGATATGCATCTTTAGATCATATATTGTGAAGCCCGATCCTATTCTCTGTACTGCATATTAATAATAATAATAAAAACTACATACACACACACACACACACACACACACAAACCGTGGTCTCTGGTCTCAGAGTGTTTGCATTTTGGAGGGAAATGACAAGTCATGTGTGACAAGTCAGAAACAGCCTTCATGGGATACACAGGCCATAGGGAGAGAGGTGGCATGGAGCACAGGCAGGAGTGTTGGGGTTTAAAGTGAGGCAAGGGTAGTCACGAGGCTAACTGGAAAAGGCTTAATGGGGAAGGATAGTCTAAAAGTGGAGGTACAATTTTACAAAGACTATTGGAGAAGGCACTCTAGGCGTGAGGAAAGGGGTGAGGAAGCCCAGAGATGGTTACCAGGGCAACAGAGGGTGCGAGGATTCTGAGGCGTGCAGGGCGTGATGAACCATTGATGGGGTCAGCAGGAGCTGAGGGTGGGATGGCCTCTGGGGTGAGATCATTAGCCAGACTGTCAGGGGCCCGACCAGTAACATCTTCAGGAGCAGGGTTGGTGTGCATGCATGCTCAGCCACTTCAGTCGTGTCTGACTCTTTGAGACACTATGGATTGTAGCCCGCCAGGCTCCTCTGTCCATGGGATTCTGCAGGCAAGAATGCTGGCATGGGTTACCCTGCTCTCCTCCAGGGGATTTTCCTGACCCAGGGAGGGATGGAACCTGCATCTCCTGCATTGCAGGTGGATTTTTTTTACCACTTGCCACCGGGAAAGCCCAGAGGGGTTGGTTCAGTTCAGTTCAGTTCAGTCGCTCAGTCGTGTCCGACTCTTTGTGACCCCATGAATCGCAGCACGCCAGGCCTCCCTGTCCATCACCAACTCCCAGAGTTTACTCAAACTCATGTCCACTGAGTCGGTGATGCCATCAAATCATCTCATCCTCTGTTGTCCCCTTCTCCTCCTGCCTTCAATCATTCACAGCATCAGGGTCTTTTCCAATGAGTCAGTTCTTCCCATTAGGTGGCCAAAGTATTAGTGTTTCAGCTTCAGCATTAGTCCTTCCAATGAATATTCAGGATTGATTTCCTTTAGGATGGACTGGTTGGATATCTTCTTGCTATCCAAGGGACTCTCAAGAGTCTTTTCCAACACCACAGTTCAAAAGCATCAATTCTTTGGCACTCAACTTTCTTTATGGTCCAACTCTCACATCCATACATGACTACTGGAAAAACCAAAGCTTTGACTAGATGGATCTTTGTCGGCAAACTAATGTCTCTGCTTTTTAGTATGCTGTCTAGGTTGGTCATAACTTTTCTTTCAAGGAGCAAGTGTCTTTTAATTTCATGGAGGGGTTGGTAGATGGTGGCTATTTCAAAATCTCAGGAAAATGTTGGCTTTCCTTGGAATTCTGGAGTGAGGCACGTTACCCAGCTGAAGTTAGAAGCAGTCAGAGAAAGAGTCTCTGTGTTTGAGAGGAATGGGGCTGAAGAGTGCTCTGGAAAATGGCAGGTTCTGCTAGGATAAAGTGGAGAGAAGACAAGCAGATGGCCGACAACAAAGGCGACTTAGCTCTAGGGACTGGTGCCTCACAATATTAACTGTGGAGGCTGTAGCAGGAGGCTCCAGGGCAAATATAATGGGTGCCTGTTTTTTTTGTTTGCTTGTTTTTGCACTAAATTAGCAAGCACACCCTGTGCTTTGTGCTTTCAATCCTGAAGGACAAATAAGAAATTGTCATGGAGCTAAGTTCTTGAATTTCTAGAAACTTACAGTAGAGATTCTTATTTCATACAATTGGTCAAAATAAAAATGTTGACAAATCAATGTAAAAATAGGACCTAAGCATTGTAACTTAAGCACTGTAATTTAAAAGATAAAATGTACATTCCCTAACATTTTGGGCTTCCCAGGTGGCTCAGTGGTAAAGAATCTGTCTGCCAATGCAGGAGACTCAAGAGACGAGGGTTCAATCCCTGAGTTGGGAGGAACCCTGGGAGGAGGAAATGGCAACCCAATCCAGTATTCTTGCCTGGAAAATCCCATGGACAGAGAGGCCTGCCAGGCTACAGTCCATGGGGTAGCAAAGAGTTGGACACAACTGAGCACAGCTCAGGACTAATATTTCATTGTTGAACTTAGACTTTTCTCTCTGACCTGGGGGATACTGATTGGAGTTTCCTATTTTCTTTCTTGTATAATCAGCATCCACAATGGATCAATAATGGCCACAGATCCTTTGCTACTTCTTCATTGAAGCGTGGAGCCCAATTCTCCTCTACCTGGATCTGAGCTTACCTTGGTGATTTTCTTGACCTACAGAACACAGTGGAAGTGACATTCTGGGAATTCCATGGTTAGACTTGAAACTCCCTTCTGGGCACCTTGGAATGCTCTTTTGGGAGCCCTGAGCTCTGGAAGCTCATGGGAACTGCCATCTAAAAATTCACTACCTTGAGTTCCCCAGGCTTGAAAGGCCACATATGGGTGCTCCAGAGGACAGTCGAAGTTGGGCTCAGCTTTCTAGCCATCCCCATGAAGACATGTGAGTGTAGCCACCTTGGGTCCTTTACTGATACCATGTGGAACAGAAAACTTGAATGGTTGAGCCCTCTCTGAATTTCTAGCCCACAGAATTGTGAGATAGTAACAGAGTGGTTGTTTTAAGTCACCAAAGTTTAGGGTAGTTTGTTATCCCTCCTAGATACTTGGAACTTGTTATAAAGAGGGCTGGGCACATATTCATAGGACTGGGAGAGACTAGAGACCAGGTACTTCAGCTGCCTGATGTGCACATGAAAATTCTGAGTACTGGAAGAGGAATCCAGAAACTGATGTCAAAAATGCCCCGTGATCCTACAGAAAGTGCCTGGGCCTCCTAGTTTAAGTTTTGCTTTCCTGCCCTTGAAAGCGAGGGGTTTCCTGTGTTTACCTTTCCTGGATAACCTTGCTGGAAAAATGCCAGCAAGCAGAGTCAGATATATAGATGGTCAGCCACATTGTGTTGGCCATGGGAAGTTGTTCCAATAATCTATTCTTTAGCAGTTGGTGTCTGCCTTCCCAGGGTCCCGCAAAGTCTCAGAGGTCACAGGGACTGTGCTTCCTGTTTGACTTCACTCCCCTTCCCATTCCTTCCACGGGAGAGGCTCCCTCCAGCCCAGTGGGGGGCAGCAGGGAAAGCTTGGAGCTTGTTACCTGCATGCTGAGGCTTCCACAGACAATTCACGACCAGGTCCGGTACACAGAGGAACCTCAAGCTTGGTTTAAAGCTCTGCTGGCGTCATCTTGAAATTCTTAATACTTTTGAAAAAGAGGATCTGCGTTTTCATTTTATACTGGGCCTGAAAATTACATAGGCAGCTATGCTGTGACTCACTCATACTCCTGCCTCATGGTTGAGACGAGGGGCCGAGGCTGTTTCTTTAGTACAGCCCTGTGCTGTTTCACTGAGGACTGATGCAAAGTGGTGAGTGGGGGGAGGAAGAAAGCGAGGAAGGGAAGCCATGTGGGAAAATGAATGCTGTATTTCTGATTCCCATGTTCAAAGATAAACTGAGGCACATTAAGACTCTTAAGAGTTTATTTGAATAAAAATCGACTGGAATCAAGCAGCACCAAACTGGAAGTGGTTATGAGCCCTCTGACCTGCAGGAGCTGAGGAGAGACAGAGAGAGAAAGTGAGGAAGAAAAGTAAGGAAACTATTTGATTGGCTGTAACGTGAAGTCTGGTTGGCCGATTGGCTGTAACTTGAAGCCTGGTTGGTGATTGGCTATAGTGCGAAGCCTTGGCTGATTGGCTGTAACATGAAGCCTGGTTGGCCAATTGGCTGTAGCGTGAAGCCTGGTTAGCTGTTTGTGAATGGTGGTCCTTAGCGTCTTGACCTGGAGAAGGCAATGGCACCCCACTCCAGTACTCTTGCCTGGGAAATCCGATGGACGCAGGAGCCTGGTAGGCTGCAGTCCATGGGGTCGCCAAGAGTCGGACACGACTGAGCGACTTCACTTTCACTTTCTACTTTCATGCATTGGAAGGAAATGGCAACCCACTCCAGTGTTTTTGCCTGGAGAATCCCAGGGAATGGGGAGCCTGGTGGGCTGCCGTCTCTGGGGTCGCACAGAGTTGGACACGACTGAAGGGACTTAGCAGCAGAAGCAGCAGTAGCAGCGTCTTGACTTTCAGGCATTTACAGGTTAGACTTTGGTTTGCTTAAGTAGGCTACCCTCTGCATTAGGGCCTCCTCAATCTAACAGCCTCCTTGTTTAATTCATTTAACATCCCCTGTAAGACAGGACCCCTTACTCACCCCCCTACTATTGACAAAAGGACCACCTCGGGCCGGACTGACTGTGAGGGACTTTTGGCAGGGCATGAGTTTGGAGGCAGACGGTGCCCTGTGGCTCAGGCCCCAACAGCAAAACCCAGATGCTTTCTCAGCCGTCCATCACTAGGAGCCAAACTAAGGAGGATCCTTTCTCACCAGCCCAGTTTTCCTACAAGGTTCAAGAGTGGTGGCAGTAACAGGGAAGTGGAGGGGTGGGGTGGGGTGGGCCTGGGGAGCCTAGGCACCCACACTCTCTAAGAGAGAAAAGAAGAGCTAGACCCCACCCACGGCCTGATAGAAGCCTAGGAAGCTGGGGCAGGGGTTAAGGAGACCCCCGCCCCCTCCTACAACAAATGTGTATCCCGCTCTCTGGCTCAGTATCCTCTTGTCAGCACGAGCTGTTCCACACTTGGTGATCATTTCAAAACTCTCTTCTGCCTGCTGTCAGCCTGCCCTTTCACAGACGGGCTCAGATCCAAACACAGCTGTCTCCTCTTTGTCTACCACCTGTGTCTCAAAAAACCAATCAGTCCGGTCTGCACTGCCATAGCCGATGATTCTTCACTTTTTCGCTTTCTCTTTGCCCTCCTAGAACAGTGATTCTCAAGGTGAGGTTCCTGAACTGGCAACATCAGCCTTACCTTGGAAATTGTTAGAAATGCTAATTCATGGATACCACCCCAGACCTACAGAATAAAAAACTCTCAGGGTAACAGACTCACAGACTTAGAGAATGAATTTAAGATTACTTGTGAAGGAGTCAGGGGAGAAAGAGGGGGGGGGGGGGCAAGAGATAGTTAGGAAGTTTGGGATGGACATATACACGCTGCTGTATTTAAAATAGATAACCAACAAGGACCTACTGTATAGGACAGGGAACTCTGCTCAGTATTATATGGCAGCCTGGATGGGAGGCAAGTTTGAGGGAGAATGGATACATGTATATGCATGGCTGAGCTGCTGTGCTGTCCACCTGAAACTTTCACAACATGGTTAATCAGCTATATTCCAATATAAAACAAAAAGTTAAAAAAAAATTAAAAAAAACAACTCTGAGGGTAAGGCTGCTGACCTGTGGTTGAATAAGCTCTTCTGGTGGTTCTAATGATCACTGACATTTGAGAACCCCTCTTCTCGAGACTGGTGACTGAAATAAGTCCTTCCACCAGCACCCAGGATTTCAGTGTTGACACCTCTATGACAGATGGCATATCAGTTTTGCCAAGGAAGGCAATAGTAATTCTTTCACGTATGAAACCCCTCCCCAGCACACACAGACACACAAAAAATACACAGAAAAAGGAAAAATGCTTTGCTTCTCATTCCTCCTCTATCTAACATCTGTTACCCGGGCTTTGAGTTGTTTTAACAAGAGCATCAGCGTTAGAATAAGCTTGCTTGCAGGGTGTCTGGAAGGCAGGTGCAGCCTGCCACTTTTAATGCAAGCTGAGAACAAACACAGCCTTCTGCTGCTAGAGACAGAGGTGGAATTTCTGTTTTGCTGGGAAGATACCCCCTAAAGCGCTGCCTTACCTTGAGGCCTTAATTAGAAGCAGCAGTGGCCCTCGGGCCTGCTGAGTTTCTATTTGATGTGATTGCACAAAAGAGCTGAGGTAGAGAACTGGACCTTTTGTTATTTCACGTATTCAGAAAAGCTTTTTCATAAAAGCCCCTCTCTAGGTTCTTATTTGCTATCACACGCACCAGGGTAAACTTATAAAGATTTACGCAGAGCAAGCAATTAGTAGTGTCTGGTTTTCCCATGTTTGTCATAGATTAATGGATTTAATTTTTGCCATTTCAGCCCCACTTTCCCTCTCTCACAGGGGCCTATCCTACTGCAGCTACCTTCCCATCCATTCATCACTGCCCTGCCTTCTCTGGTCCCTGTGACTCTCTCTCCTTTTTCTTTGCATCTTTCTAGAGAGGTCTTAGTGTCTAGTATTAGCTTGAATGCTTGAACATATTAAAAAAAATCCAATATAAAAGTGAAAATTCCTACTGGAGATATTGGTATTTTAATTTCATAATTGCACCCCCTGAGTTAACCTGATAAACCAAAGAGCTACGGAGATTTTCTTGTGCTTTTCTTCATATGAATGTAGACAAGAGAGGACATGCCACAGACTGTGAGATTTCAGCTATAAGCTGTCTGGCTGATAAGGTGCTGGGAAGTACAGAGATGTGACAGTCCTCCTTGATCTGCCACATACGTCATGTAAATATGTTCACGGGCTTAGCCCAGTGCAGCTCTTGGCTCATGGTAAGTCCTAACTAATTGTCTACTGCGTGGTACTTAGCCGCATAGCAGAGAACCCTTACCCTGGGCTAACAAGAAACACATAAGAACTGATGTCTTTTGACATAAGAAGGGGGTCTTGCACCAGGATCTGTGGATCTGCACTGCTTGGACAAAGTCTCTTGTTGCTCTCTGTCTTGATTCTCTGGGTTTTCAAAATATGGGTTACTCTTTTGTTTTTGCTTGTATTTTTAAGCTCCCTAAACTCACTTTAAGCACAAAAGGGAATTTATTGGATGAATATTGGAATATCTCAAGAATCCAAGGCCAAGACAATAGCTTGAGCTTCATGAAGGCCTGGGACTAGGAAGTGGGTGCAAAGCCATCAAGAGCCAGGAGGTATTTCATTCTCACTTTTCTCTCTCACACTTGTGGCCAGCTGGACTCTTTGCTTCTTTCTCTAGACTGATCCATGCTTCTTTGTGTCTGTAGACCAGCTTATACTTCTTTGGCATAAGAATGACAAATATGGCTGCCACAAAATGGCTATATTTTGACTATAGTGCTGTATAGTAGGTCCTTGCTGATTATCCATTTTAAATATAGTGGTGTGTACATGCCCATCCCAAACTCTCTAACTAAGGTGGGGATTTATTCTGTTAAGAATAATTATCTCACATTTGGAAATAAAAGCAAAAGAAAGATAACTTGTCCTTTTAATGTCACATTGGAGTCTTCCTTAACCACCTTAGGGTTCTTTAATTATCTTGAGGAATGTATATTTATATGACTCACTTTCTACTACTGATGCAAGACCCAGATTCTGCAGTTACATGGTAAACTTTTAGATAAATGTTTGTCTGTAGATATTCAGTTAATTTTATCTTGTAGAGATTATAACCAAAGATGATGACTTTATTGCTCATAATCATGTTAACTATCTTTGTGCCAGTACCATACTGTCTTGATAACTGTGGCTTTGTAATAGAGCCTGAAGTCAGGTAGGTTGATTCCTCCTGTTCCATTCTTCTTTCTCAAGATAGCTTTGGCTATTCGAGGTTTTTTGTATTTCCATACAAATTGTGAAATTATTTGTTCTAGCTCTGTGAAGAATACCATTGGTAGCTTGATAGGGATTGCATTGAATCTATAAATTGCTTTGGGTAGTATACTCATTTTCACTATATTGATTCTTCCAATCCATGAACATGGTATATTTCTCCATCTATTAGTGTCCTCTTTGATTTCTTTCACCAGTGTTTTATAGTTTTCTATATATAAGTCTTTAGTTTCTTTAGGTAGATATATTCCTAAGTATTTTATTCTTTCCGTTGCAATGGTGAATGGAATTGTTTCCTTAATTTCTCTTTCAGTTTTCTCATTATTAGTGCATAGGAATGCAAGGGATTTCTGTGTGTTGATTTTATATCCTGCAACTTTACTATAATCATTGATTAGTTCTAGTAATTTTCTGGTGGAGTCTTTAGGGTTTTCTATGTAAAGGATCATGTCATCTGCAAACAGTGACAGTTTTACTTCTTCTTTTCTAATTTGGATTCCTTTTATTTCTTTTTCTGCTCTGATTGCTGTGGCCAAAACTTCCAAAACTATGTTGAATAGTAATGGTGAAAGTGGGCACCCTTGTCTTGTTCCTGACTTTAGAGGAAATGCTTTCAATTTTTCACCTGAAATATTGATCAATGGAACAAAATAGAAAGCCCAGAGATAAATCCACGCACCTATGGACACCTTATCTTTGACAAAGGAGGCAAGAATATACAATGGATTAAAGACAATCTCTTTAACAAGTGGTGCTGGGGAAACTGGACAACCACTTGTAAAAGAATGAAACTAGAACACTTTCTAACACCATACACAAAAATAAACTCAAAATGGATTAAAGATCTCAACGTAAGACCAGAAACTATAAAACTCCTAGAGGAGAACATAGGCAAAACACTCTCCGACATACATCACAGCAGGACCCTCTATGACCCACCTCCCAGAATATTGGAAATAAAAGCAAAAATAAACAAATGGGACCTAATTAAACTTAAAAGCTTCTGCACATCAAAGGAAACTATTAGCAAGGTGAAAAGGCAGCCTTCAGAATGGGAGAAAATAATAGCAAATGAAGCAACGGACAAACAACTAATCTCCAAAATATACAAGCAACTCCTACAGCTCAACTCCAGAAAAATAAATGAGCCAATCAAAAAATGGGCCAAAGAACTAAATAGACATTTCTCCAAAGAAGACATACAGATGGCTAACAAACACATGAAAAGATGCTCAACATCACTCATTATCAGAGAAATGCAAATCAAAACCACTATGAGGTACCATTTCACGCCAGTCAGAATGGCTGCAATCCATAAGTCTACAAGCAATAAATGCTGGAGAGGGTGTGGAGAAAAGGGAACCCTCTTACACTGTTGGTGGGAATGCAAACTAGTACAGCCACTATGGAGAACAGTGTGGAGATTCCTTAAAAAACTGGAAATAGAACTGCCTTATGATCCAGCAATCCCACTGCTGGGCATACACACTGAGGAAACCAGAAGGGAAAGAGACACGTGTACCCCAATGTTCATCGCAACACTGTTTATAATAGCCAGGACATGGAAGCAACCTAGATGTCCATCAGCAGATGAATGGATAAGAAAGCTGTGGTACATATACACAATGGAATATTACTCAGCCATTAAAAAGAATTCATTTGAATCAGTTCTAATGAGGTGGATGAAACTGGAACCTATTATACAGAGTGAATTAAGCCAGAAAGAAAAACACCAATACAGTATACTAACGCATATATATGGAATTTAGAAAGATGGTAACAATAACCCTGTGTTCGAGACAGCAAAAGAGACACTGATGTATAGATCAGTCTTATGGACTCTGTGGGAGAGGGAGAGGGTGGGAAGATTTGGGAGAATAGCACTGAATAAAAAAAAATAATAATCATGTTAACTAGTTTTGTACCTAACCTAGTAATCTTATTCCAATATTTTCTTTCTTTAATGACTGTGTATTTAATGACTTTTCCTTTGAACTAGCTTCACTATCCTGTTCATTTCCTGAGAAACAAATTGGGCACATCTTGACATATGTTTATTTTTTTGTATTTGTATGAGAGGCATGTTGTTAACTTTTTGAACATTATATTTTTTTCAGTTTTCAGAATAAAGGGGAGGAGGATTGAGTTGATACTTCAAAGTTATCTACAATAGCTTCTATTTTGGTTCCTTTGAATTTCCTGTTTTTTAATGACTTCCACAACAATTTACCAGTGATCTGGTCTTTTGCTTTAGTTACAGTCTGCTGTTGGTATATTTTTTCAGTCTTTTTTGGTCTGAAATACATTTATTTCATTTTTGTTCGTGAAAGGAACTACCACTGGATATACTATCTAAGTTGACATTCTAAGACTCTCTCTTAGGTCTTTGAAGATATTCTACTGTCTTCTGGGTTCACTTGTTGCTATTAAGAGGTCAAATAAATCTAATAGTTATTCTGTCATAGGTAATTTTTATTTTCTCTCTGGTTGCTTTTAAGATCTTCTTTTTTTCCTTCAGTATTCTTTGACTTAAAAAAAAAAAATCTCAAAGTGGATTTTTAAAATTTACATCTCTTGAAATTCATAGGGCTTCCTAATTCTCAGGATTTGTGGTTTTCATCAATTCTTTGAAAAATTCTATTAATATCTCTTAAATATTACCTCTTCCCATTATATATATTATTATAGACCAGTTGTTACACTACTGGTGGGAATGTAATTGGGTATGACACTTTTAGGAAACAACTGTCATTATTTACTCTTGTTGAAGCTCTTCACCCCCTTTGAGTTTATAATTCTACTGATAAGTGTATAATTAACAGAAATACAGACATGTATTCATTCAGGGACTTTCAAAGCTATTCATAGCAACATTATTCATAGTGGCCCCAAACTGGCAATAACTCAGATATTCATTAAGAGTAGAATGATGATTAGCCATGATGTATTTATACAATGGAGATGTATAGCAATTATAACAAACTCCAGTTATAAGCAATGAGTGGGTGCATCTCACAAGCCTAATGTTGACTGAAAGAAACCAAATTCAAAAGAATGTGGTCTCTGAAGCCATCTTAAACAAACAAAAACAAACAAAAACCAAACAGTTTGACAAAACAAAACTGTTGTGTTTAGAGGCAAACACCTTGGAGTTAAAACTAGGGAAAAAAGATAACCATAAAAGTCACGATAATGGTTAGCCTAGGTCGAGTGGGATAGTGCTGTGACTGGGAACCAACACTGGGGTTTCTGGGAATACAAGTAATATTCTATGTTTTGACCTAATTGATGGTTACTTGAGTGTTTGTTTGGTAGAAAAATCATTGAACTATAGGCTGCTTTGTGAAAAATGAAGTACACACGTTGACTTGTAACTAATGAGAGTATTACGTATCTTAATTTGTTAATGCAGGTAAGGAGGTATTTGGAGGGAAATTTATAGCTTTAAATGCTTATGTTACAAAATAAGAATGGCTAAAAATCAAGAAATTGAGCATTCAATTTAAGAAATTAGTAAAAGAACATTAAATAGTTCAAAGAAAGTTGAATAAAGAAAGCAACAAAGATATGAGAAGAAATTAATGAAGTAGTAAAACAAATATAGAGTAAAATAGAGAATAAAATGATGATCAATACAAAGAGTTTGTTCTTTGATATGACTAAATTAACAAACTTCCAGAAAGGTTGATGAGACAAAGCAAAAAGATAGAAACAGATACGAGGAATAGGAAAGGGAATGTGTAGCAGATACAGCAGAGATTAAAGATAGTAAGAGACTGTTATGAACAAATTTATACCAAAAGTAGTAGGAATATGTAACATATTGAAACTGACTTTAAAGTGATACAAAAATGAAATAGCTCTATACTCACTGAATCAAATAAATTGAATTGGTAATAGGGAATCTTCCCATTAGGAAATGCCAGCCCTACTTTTATAGGTAGGTTTCTCTAGACTTAAAGAAATAGATTATTAAAATACTACACAAACTCTTAGAATAGAAAAAGAAAGAACACTCCCCAGCTCAATTTATGTAACTATAAAAAAATCTTCAAACCAAAAGCAGATGAGGACAATACAAGAAAGGAAAACTGTAGGCTGATTTTACTCAGTGAACACAGATAAAAATATCCTAAACAAAATTAGCAAACTGAATGAATAATATATAAGGCAATAATTCATAACTAAATTGGAATAAAGACTTAACCCAGAAATCCGAGACTGGTTCAACATTTGAAATAGACTGATATAACTTACCATGTTCACAGATTCAGTGAAAAAACTCACATGAATTTTCACAAAAATTCTCTCAGTAGAAGCAGAAAACTGTTTGATATAATCCAACGTCAACTTAGGATAAAGAGTCAACATATCAGGAATAGAATGGAATTTTTTGAACTGGATAAAGAACATCAGTGTACAAAGAAAAAAAAAAAAAAAAACTAACCTTACAGCAAATATCACACTTAATGGTGAAATTGAAAAAGCAGATCCTTTAGCAAGCAGGAATGAGCAAGAATCTCTGCTTTTACCACTTCCTAGCCAGTACAGTAGGGGAAAAAGAAGATTTATAAGGTAAAGGATTAGAAAGGAAGAAACCACACTGTCATTACTCACAGATGATGTGATTGTTTGCATAGAATCATAGACCGTGTGTTGGAATAATAAAAGTTGGCAAGGTTGCCAATTATAAACACAGTGTAAACAAGGCAATTGCATTTTTATACACCAGTTAACATTTGGAAATGTTAATTTGATAAAGCTATCATTTATAATAGCAATACAAGTGTAAGGAAAGTATGTGCATTTTTCCAAATTTGAACTTGAGATTTAAAGCATTTCCAATAAAAATACCAACATAGTTTTTCATGGAAGTTGGCAAGCTGGCTCTGACTTTTATGTGGCAGGGCAAAAGTCTGAGACTAGCCAACACTGTCTAGAAGGGAAAAGAACAGAGTGAAGGGATTTGTCTTCTTAGGTGTCAAGCTTCATTATAAAATAATAATGAAGACAGTGAGGTGTTAGTTCAGGGAGAGACAGAAAGACCACTGGAACAAAACAGCCCAGACATAGACCTAAGCAATTTTGGAAATTTGATCTGGCAAAAGGGGCATTACAGAAAAGCGGGGAAGTGTTAACACCATTCAATAATTTCATTGCTGTTTAGTTGCTAAGTCATGTCTGACTCTTGCGGCCCCATGAACTGTAGCCCGCCAGGCTCCTCTGTTCATGGGATTTCCTAGGCAAGAATACTGGAGTGGGTTGCAATTTCCTTCAGTAATTATCCATATGGAAAGTAAATGATATTGGAACTCTATATCATTCCATGTATAAAAATCATTTTAGAGTGATTAAGGGCTCAAAGGTATAAGGCAAAATGTTAAGCTCTTTTAGAAGAAGCATAGAACATCTTTAATCTTTAAAACATCGAACATCAGGGTAGGGGGGAGGAGTTTTTAAATGTTACATAAAAGTGCAAAGCAGCAAGGAAAAGATTGGAAATTCTACCTCCTTAAGAACTGCTGTGCTGCTGCTGCTGACAAGTGCTCAGTCGTGTTTGACTCTTTGTGACCCCACGGACTGTAGCCAGCCAGGCTCCTCTGTCCATGGGATTTTTCCAGGCAAGAATACTGCAGTGGGTTGCCGTGTCCTCCTCCAGGGGATCTTCCCGACCCCCGGACAGAACCCAGGTCTCTTGCGTCTGCTGCATTGGCAGGCAAGTTCTTTACCACTGGTGCCACCTGGAAGCCTAAGAACTGCTATAAGACTATAAAAAGAGTGAAAATAAAAGCTCCAAACAGGGAGAAAGTATTTGTCACACATATAAACAAAAGAGATTATTATCCAGAATATATAATACAAAAAACTTACAAAAATCACTAAGAAACAGCTAAACCACACTATACAAATACAAAAGATATGAGAGCAGGAACATTATAGGAAAGGAAACACAGACAACAACGTATTTTTAAAAATTGCTTAATTTCATGATTAAACATGGACTGCAAATTAAAACAAGGAGGAGATGATGATTTTATGCTACCAGACCGGCAGAAATGAATAATTCAGACAATACTATGGATGAGAGCAAAGCCCTACTGGTGGATTTGTAAATCAGTACTTTGGGGAAAAAGTACTGTGTCTAGAAAAGCTGAAGACGTTGCATGGCGCAGAAATTCCACTGTGTAGCCCTTAGAGAAATTCCTCCATATGAACTCTAGGAGAGGAGCGCAAGAATCTTTGTAGCAGAACTCTTGCTAAAAACAAAAGAAAAAAACTGGAAACAACATCAATATCCACCCAGGAGAAAATGAATGCATAAACTGTGCTATATGTACCAAAAAATGAATGCACGACAGCTCATGCATTAACTTGGGGGAAAAACCCTCAGCAACAATATTGAGTGAAAGGAACCATTCATGAATGAACACATGACTCCATAATGTTTGCAGACTTGCAAAAACCAAACCAGGTCTCATTCAGGCATACATATATGTGCTGAGATATTTTGCAGATGAACCTTTATAGGCTAGGCTAGGCCCCCGGCTGCCTACCATTTTTGACAAGAGGACCCTTACCTGCTTTTCTGAGCCATGAGGGGGCCCTGAGTCAGGAGCGCAGGCGTCCTCAGGACTGCCTGCATCACAAAGAACTCCTGACCATCCAAACTCTGCCTTCCCGACAGGGAGGCCAGCTGATGGTCTCCATCTCCATTCTCAGCTCACTGCTGGGCTCTGGGGTTGGAAGAGGCCTATTTGAGGCAAGGAAGGGTGGACTCGGAAAACTCAAATTCGATAGCTTGACATGAATTTAGTCTTGTTCCAATCAATTCCCCTGATTCCAGGTTTTTTTTTTTTTTTAATCTTGTATCTACATCATACCAACATACCTTATATTTCAAAAACTAGGACATGATATGAGAGGTGCACCAGAACACGCTGGGTTCAAGCAGGGTGAAAGGCAGTAAATCCAGTCCTTCCTGTCCTGAAAGACCCAGTTTCTGGCCACATGTCTGGGCAGGGATCCTGAAAACTGTGGGCCCAGCTGCTCCTGCCTCCTGGTGAGGGGCTAATGCATTCTCCACCCCTGCCCCCCCACCACCGCCCCTTCCCTCCTTGCCAAGGCAGCTGTCTGGTGGCATGAGGAAGGAAGGAGGACAGGTGACAAAAGAAAGCAAAGGAGGCCCAGGAAGGTGGGAAGACGGGGGAGTGTGATGGGAGGAGACCCAGGCTGGCCTGGGAATGAAGCTCTTCAGTCCCCGAGCCAGGACTGCTTTTGAAACACACCAACACCCTCCAGCAAGTCCTCAGACAGACCCACTATTCATCTGCACAGTACGTTTTTCCTTGCAGAAAAGAACCTTTGTCAGCCAGCAGCTCCTGGGATGTGGGCTGCAGGACGCAGTCCAATGGGCCGGCCCTCCTTCGCCCACTGACGCTAATGCCCGTCAGGAGGCGACATCAGCGCCCAAAAATAGCCTCCGCCTCACCCACGTCCCACCCTGGGCCCTGCGCTTTCCAGGGACTCCCTCTGCAAGTCGACTTCATTCGGGGAGGGGAGCGTATTTCTGGACGAAGACTATTTGTGGTGTGTTTCTATTCTAAGCGGCCTTTTCCTTCCAAGGAAGGCAACTTGAAAACACTTATCTTCAGTGAGACATTCAGTAAGGAAAGGTTCGTGAGTTCTACCAAGTCTGAGCACCTGATTCAAAACCAATTCAGTCAAAGGCTGGGTCCTGTCAGTGGTGCAAATTCAGACAGGCAAAGTTATTATGGGAGAGCTACCAGGGAAATGGACCCCTTGGCAGATTGGCGAGTAGAGTCACCTGAAAGCAGCTCATTTAGGTCTTCTAAGTCTCAAGTTCACTGAACTCGATGACCCTGATTTCAAGAAAAGGGACTTCCCAAGTGACAGCCTTTATGCCTTTCCCGAGCTTACAGACAATGGACTTATCATAGAATATAGAAGTTGTCATTGAGTTGAAATATGAGAACATGAACTGATGTGGGGAAGTCCAGTACCAGGGGACCACAAAGACAGGACGGGCACCCCCCTCCAGCTGAAGATCTGCACGAGGGTATTTAGGAAGATGATTCTGCCATCCCCTCAATGGGCTCCTCCCCGCAATCTTACTCATCTCGTTAGTTAACCTCACTGATCATCTTCCCACCCTGAATCCTAGCTTCTTTTCCCAGTTACCCAGTTCCTACCAGGGGAACTCATTGTCTGTTTTTCAGATGTCTCAGAATCTTCTATGATAATCTCCCTGCACTTCACACCTGATCCTCCAGGCAGCAACTGTCTTCTTCCTTAGAAATGAAACATTTGCCTTGACTCTTACTCCAGCTCTCAGCATTCTACCAACGATTCATGGATCCTGCTTGATCAGTCTGGCAGTCTCCCCAGTAAATCTCGCATGTCTGGTCAAACTGATTTTATCAAACCATCACTTTTGTCATCTCCTTACTCAAGAACTCATAATAGCTCCTTATTGCCACCTCCACCCAATTTTCCTTGGATGGCTCTTGCTCTACCTGTTCATCTTAATTTTTTTGTGGTTACCTGTTGTGTGGACTTTATTTCTCAACATTAGGATCCCCCTCTAGCTCACAGCCCAGCTTTTCAAGGGAGGAGCAGGGGAAAGAGAAGGAAGGTGGTAGGGAAATGGAGGCTCATGTCCACCGCTGTGACTGTCCTACCCACTCTGCCATTTGCCTCTGTCCTTTCTTCCCCTCCATTCTCCAATAATCCAGGCCTTGAACTTCCTTTCTTTGAGACTCAGCTTCCCATTGGGATCTTTGCTATTAGTAGCACCTTCCTTCCCAGTCTTCTGAGCTCTTTCACCCACGCTGGGTACATCTTCTCTGACTGAATTGCATGGATTGCCCGTGTCCCTGGAGAATTCTCAGGCTTCCTAAATAACCCTCCTGTATTTGCTGCGATTCATGGGGTCGCAAAGAGTCGGACACGACTGAGCGACTGAACTGAACTGAACTGAACTGAGTAGAAGAAAGGCTTGGACTCTGCTGTATTCTAACCATTGGTAGCTCAATTTCCTTTCTCTGACCTTATCATTCATTTACCAAATCTTTGCTGAGCACCTCCTGTGTGCCAGTTTATACGTCTTATTCTTTGAGCATTCAGATAAATAAGGCACAGCTTCCAGTCTGGCTGAGAATATAGGCAGTATTCAGGAGCTTAGCCACCCAGAAAAAAGAGCAAAGTCTCCTTTCCAAACACGTTCTTGCTTTGCACACAAGTCAGAGGAATAGATACGTCAACAGTGGGCAGGCAGGAAGGGCCCCCACTTCTTTGTTTTAACTCAGAGAGTGATAGTGTTGCTTAAATAGCCACAGTTCTAGTGGAAAGAAAGTAATTTAAAAATCTGTCTATGCCCATGGTGTCTCTGAGATAAGAATTGAGCTTAACAGATCATATAGTAAGTGGGCAAGTAGTAGAGCCTGACATGTTGCTTCTGAGAGAATTGTCGGCCTCCTCATGTATGGCTTTCCAGGTGCTACATGTAAAAAAGAACCTGCCTGCCAGTGCAGGAGACATAAGAGACATGGGTTCAATCCCTGGGTCGGTAAGATCCCCTGCAGGAGGAAATGGCAACCCACTCTCATATCTTTGCCTGGAGAATCCCATGGACCGAGGAGCCTGGAAAGGTTATAGTCCATAGGGTCACAAAGAGTTGGACATGACTGAAGTGACTTAGCACACACCATCATGTATAAAAGAACAATTATGGTGAACCAGTGGGCGGCGTCAGATGCATTTAGGCTGTATGTTCTTTTGTATTTTGCCTCTAAAAGCAATTTTTATCTTAAAATATAATCACAGATTATTTTGTTGTATCTCCACAATGAATATTGAGTTTGCATTAACTCAATAAACATTTACTGGGTCAGGAAGGTCCCCTGGAGAAGGAAATGGCAACCCACACCAGTATTCTGGCCTGGAGAATCCCCATGGACAGAGGAGCCTGGCGGGCTACAGTCCATGGAGTTGCAGAGAGTCAGACATGACTGAGCGTCTAAGCAGCAGCAGCAGCAGCATTAAACATTTACTGTATGGTTTGGGAAATAAGTTATCTATTTTTGCATTCTTTATTTTTTTTTCCCACCAATTCAGGGATGGTTGGGGTTTGGCTGACCGTTCAATGTCCCCACCCTGGGGACTGAAACCCGTAGGTTGGGAGTGGAATTGCACAGTGGCCCCCTATGCACTATGCAGAGAGTAGTCTAATTGATGTTTGTAGCAGGAAGCTTCATGAGAGTGGCTTTAACGACCTGTGTTAATCAAGGGAAATAGCATTTAATCCCCCTTGTTCAGCATGTTCTTTAAAAAATTACTGTTTTTCAAAAACAGGTGATACATTTGCATAGTTCAAAAATGAAAACTCTAAATAGATAGAGTAAAATGGCTCCTTCCCCATTCTCTCCCTTGTCTTGCCAGTTTCTCTTCCTCCAGCAGCTGTCCCATAGTATTTTTAAGAGGTATTATTAAAATAGGTACAAACATTCTTTAAGATGTATTATTAAAGCAGGTGCAAACAAATATGAATATATAGGCTTTCCTCTCCAAAATTTTAAAAACAACCAACAGTGTTCACTACACTCTGTACCTTAATTTTCCCTCTTAATGTCTTCTCTAGGAGACTTTTCCATAGCAGTTCCTTAAGAGTTTTCCCATTCCATTTTGGAGTTGTATAATATTCCATTTAGTGGCTGTCTTACTGACTTGGGTCCTTAGACTCTTTCATCAGTAGAAATTGATAAGAGGCAAGATGAAAAATTCAGGCAAGGCTTTCCTGGGACTCGTGTTGTAGCACGAGGTAGTGAAAACAAGTAATAGGCGCCCTTGCTTGCCCTCCAAGGAGGGCAGGTTCGTGGGGCAAAGGTAGAGGCAGATTGGTGGGTCAGGCGAGAGGGGTGGCTTAGGTGGTCTGTTTGCCCTCATGGTGGTGCTGTGCGCAGGGATCACATGCAGTTCCCTGCTTTTGCTCCCAGCACCTCTGAAGTGGCAATTGGCTTGTGGCTTTCTTGTATCTTATTGTTCATACTTGCTTTAACTGTGAATGTGTGTATTTTTAGTTCCTATAAATGTGCTCAGTCATGTCCGTCTCTTTGTGGCCCCATGGACAGTAGCCCACCAGGCTCCTCTGTCCATGGGATTTCCCAGGCAAAAATACTGGAGTGGGTTGCCATCTCCTCCTCCAGGGGATCTTCCCAACTGAGGGATCGAACCTGCGTTTCCTGCATTTAACTTATTTAATCAACTTAGATGTTGATTAAAATTGATTCCAATCTAAGTTGATTTTAATCTTTCACTGTTGCCTACAACGTTTCAGTCAATAATTTTGTACACAGGTTCATTTTGCATGTGTTAAAGAATGAGATAAATCCCTGAAAGTAGGATTGTTGGATCAAAGGGATCCAACTTTTCAGGGATAAATCCCTGACAGTAGAATTGTTGGATCAAAGGGAACATACTTTTGTGCTTTAAGAAATATTACCAAATTACTTCCAAACAGATTGTATCAATTTACACCTCTACCAGCCATAAGTGAGAGATCCTGCTTCCTCTACAGTCTTCTGCCTTATTAAACTTTAGGATTCTTGTCCATTTGTTAATTAAGAAAATGGTATTTCAGTGTCTTTCATTTACATCTTTTATTATGAGTGAGGTAGAACATTTGTATTTCCTTTTTATGGGCTATCCTTCACCCATGTAACTTTGGACCATTGATCTTTTTACCTGTCATTTTGTAAGAGCCTTTTTTATCTGTGGAATGTGAACTGAAAATATTTTTCTATTTGTCACTGGTCTTTGGTTTTATAATGGTTCATTTGGCTGTTTGTTTTTATCCATGCAGAAGTTTCAATTTTTATGAAGTAAACAATTTTAACCTTTTTTTCTCATCTGGATTTTGAATCATTTTAGAAATGCTTTAACCATTCTAAGGTTGTGAAAGATTTCTCTCATGTTTTTTGATGTTTTTTTCTTTTTTTTTTTTGTCATCACATTTAAATCTTGACCCACTTAAAAATTTTTTTGGCTTTTGGCAGAAGGTATGGTTTACAAATTGTTTCCAGATGGCCTACCAGGTTGTAATAACACCTTTATTCAAAAAGTCCATGTTTTCCCCACAGATTTTCCAGCGTTCTTATATACCAAATTCCTTCATTGGAAGGAAGACTATTTCTGGGTATTCTCCAGACTATTTCTAGATTTTCTACCATTTCACTAGTCTTTCTGCTTATTTATTCACTAGTACTACTAAATTAAAATTTTGAAGTTTAATAATACTACTGTGATAATTAATAATACTAATATAAATACTGCTGCTGCTGCTAAGTCACTTCAGTTGTGTCTGACTCTGTGCGACCCCAGAGACGGCCGCCCACCAGGCTCCCCCGTCCCTGGGATGCTCCAGGCAAGAACACTGGAGTGGGTTGCCATTTCCTTCTCCAATGCATGAAAGTGAAGAGTGAAAGTGAATCTCTCAGTCATGTCCGACTCCTAGCGACCCCATGGACTGCAGCCCACCAGGCTCCTCCGTCCATGGGATTTTCCAGGCAAGAGTGCTGGAGTGGGGTGCCATTGCCTTCTCCAAATATAAATACTACTCATTACCTTTTCCAGAATTTTCTCTGAGAACATTAGAATCATCTTGTCTTACTCCAGAAAAAAAAGTTTGTTGGTATTTATGTTGATATATTATGAATATATTATGATATATTATGTTGATAAGCTTATGAATTCCTTTACAGAATGTTGACATATCACAGCATAGTATTCCTTTCTCTTTGTTCGGATCCTCTTTTGTTTCCTTTCAGAACTGTTTTCAAGGTTTTTTTCCCTATAGGTTTTGAGATTTTTGGTTAATTTTATCTTTTTTCTTTCTAGTTCCTATTGTAAATGGTGCCTGTTTTCCCCATTTTATCTTCAGAGGTTTATTGTTTATTAGTTCTGGAGCCTGCTACATTACTAAATATTCTTATTGTTTTGAGATAGTTTCTCTGTCGGCTTTTTGGGGGTTGTCTGGTATATCACCATAGAATTTGTAAATGGTGATGTTTTCCTCTTCCTTTCCAATTGTTTTTATATCTCTTTATATCACTTTAAAGTCTCAAAAGACTTTCTTTTGTCTTGTGATAGGAAAGTTAATGGAATGGTTCTTCAGCAATACCTGTGCAGAGTAAGGTTATTGTAATGGGGAGAGTTTGGGTGTGTGTGTGTGTATATATATATATATATATATTTAAATTTTATTTATTTATTTTATTTTTGGCTGCTTTGGGTCTTTCTTGCTACACGGGCTTTTTCTCTGGTTTTGGTGAGCAGGGGCTACTCTCCAGTTGCGGTGTGAAGGCTTCTCATTGCAGTAGCTTCACGGCTCTAGAAAACAGGCTCAGTAATTGTGGTGCACAGGCCTAGTTGCTCCAGGACATGTGGGATCTTCCTAGATCAGAGATCAAACCCATGTCTCCTGCATTGCCAGGTAGATTCTTAACCACTGAGCCACCAGTGAACCCCTGGGCATATTTACATATGCAGCACAGGTGTCTACTAAGGAGGGACTGGTTTGAGACCCTAATCCCCTCTTTAGGAAATTCAATGTTGTTATAAGTTACAAACTCAGTTGCCCAGCAGGTTAGATGGCAAGAAGAATAACAGACATCTCTGAGAGGAAGCTCACATAGGATTTAGGGAGTCTAGCCTAGGGCTCAGAGAGGTTACAGTATTTGGCCTTTTTAGGAACTCCTCTAGGTTTAACTCTTACGAAGCCGTGAATGTGACTTTGGGGAAAGAAACAACCGTGTGTACATGTGTGTGTATCTTCCTACATGCATAGATGGCAAGAGTGGGTTATTGGACCTGTAACATTTGAAGTCCAAGTTCCTACGCTCCTTCCGTGGGATGCTGGGTGTGGGGCTGGGGGCTGGGGGACCCCTCCATAGTACTCAGCTGCAGGGAGTGCTGTGCCTAGGGCTGCCTTTCTTCCTGTGGATTGTAGCCTTCACAGCATCCCCTGGTGACTCCTGGGGTGAATGGGCCTGTTCTGGGCGCCAGGCCCATTGTATTGGAGGTGATGACATGTTTTAGGAGCAGAGGCATCAAGGATGGAGAATGAGGATGTTGGGGGACTGAGAAGAGCATAGATGCTTCTCCACCTCCAGAGAAACCTCCAACCTGCAGAACCCTGCTTCAGAACTGAAGTGCACCAGCTCTGCCTGCCCCCAACAGGTAGCAGGAGAGGTGATCAGACGAGGCGCTTGCATAGCAGCCATGCTGTTTTTCTGTTTAGTGTGTTTTGTGTATGTAGAGTGAATTATTTCTAGACAGTAGGGACGGTTAGAAGGACAAAGCATAGATCAAGCAACACATGAGGTATTTGCCAAGTCAAAGGAGAGCAAGAAGAGTGACTGATGGAATCAAAGACACTTACTGCTGTGATGAAAGGAGGAGTACCATTGTCAGAAGTCGTGGCTTAACGTTGGTTCAGATGAGAGCTAGGAGTTTGTTGAGAGCTAGGAGTTTGTTCAGGACCTTAAAGCCAATAGGTGGTAAAAAATGCTGCTGCTGAACCATCACAAGCCACATGTGGCCCGTAGGTTTAAGGCCTGCTCAATCTGCTTCACATCACAGATTGAATTTGAGGGGCTGACTGCAGACACACTGGCCTGAAGACCACAGATGCTGAGAATTTTCTTAGGATACTTGCAGAGATCATGGTGGTGGGGGGGAGTAGGTTACCTGTCTCAACAGGTGTTTGGTGTGGGTAATATTGGCCTATGTATTTATTTTCTAGCTTTATTAAGATGTAATTGACATATAACATCGTATAAGTTTAATGTGTACAATGACACCTTCTCTCTACCTGCAACCTTGCTGTGTGGCCCCCAGGCATCCTGTGTAATTTCCAGGACCTGTAAATAATAAATCTTGTTCCTTTCAAAGTTAAAAAAAAAAAAAAAAAAGGTAAAGTGCACAACGTATTCTTTTGATACACTTAAATATTGCAAAATAATTACCATGTTAGTATTACCTAATACTTTCATCCCCCAAAATTAATATTTCTTTTTAGTCATGAGAACATTTAAATCTACTCTCTCAGCAATATCCGATGTATCTTATAGTATCATTAACTATAATCATTATGCTAGGTATTAGATCCCCAGAATTTGTTACTTTTATAACTGGAAGTCTGTATTTTTTGATCAATACCTCCCTATTTTCCCCATGTCCAGCCCCTGGTAACCACCATTCCACTCTCTGTTTCTCTGAGTTCAGCATTTTTAGATCCCACATGTAAAGGAGATCATATAGCATTTGTCTTTCTCTGCTGGACTTATTTCATTTAGCATAATGCCTTCAAGTTTCACCCAAGTTGTAGCAAGCAGCAGGATTTCTTTGCTTCCATGGCCGAATACTATTCCGTTGTGTGTGTGTACACCACATCTTCTTTATCTGTTCATCTGTTGATGGACATTTGGGTTGTGTCCATGTACTGATTATTGTACATAATGCTGCAGTGAACAGGGGGGTACAGATACCTCTTTGAGATCCTGTTTTAACGTCCTTTGGATGTATACCCAGAAATGAGATTGCTGGATTGTATGGTAGTTCTGTGTGTAATTTTTCTGAGGAACCTCCATACTGTTTTCCATGGTGGCTGCACCATTCACTTTCCCACCAGAGGTGCACAAAGGTTCTCTTTTCTTCACAGGCTCCCAACACTCATTATCTCTTATCTTTTTGATGACTTCTTCTGTAGAAGACTGCCCCAAAGGACACATGTCATCCACAAGTGGTGTTAAAGCTCTTCGTGGTTGAGTCACAGTCCTATTGGTGGCAGTGAATCCAGAGGTGGCTTCTTCATTTTAGACTCATGGCCCTTTGGAACTGGACCTGCTTGAAGCGGGAAGGGTGTATGTCTTGTCACTCTGTGCTGAGTGTAGGAGGGGCTACCCTTTGGTTTGCATACGCAAGCCTGGGGTTTTTTGGAGTGGTTTTTGGAAGGAAATTCTGGAAGTGGGTATTGATTTCTTACTAGGGCAGTTGGGGGCTTGAGACTTCATAAGAAACATGACTTTGTTTTGCATCCCTGACTAGTGAAGTGAAGCACCGTGGTTACACTTTGCCTTTTCTTCAACGTGTTTTTTCCAGGGGGCTGTGTTCTCCTCTGCACTGAGAAGAGAGAGTCAATGTACTAGACCCCGAAACATGCAAAACACGCAACAGAGAGAAACTTCCGTTGCTAAACCACCAAGTTTGGCTGAAAGTTCTGCCGGTAGCAGCCCTCTCAAACAGCAGACACATGGTCCCCACTTTCCAGCCAACGTCTGGTGTCCAGCCTGTGAGAGTGAAAAAGAACCAGAAGACTGGGTCAGGCATCTTCAATTCTGGCCACACGTCAAAATTTTAAGAACTGATGGAGCATTTACAAATTCTGGTTGCTCAGGCCGCTTCCCCCAGACATCCTCGTTCAGTGGGTCTGGGTTGGGGCCCGGTGATGACTCAGATGTCCAGCCAGGGTTAGGCAGTGCCAGTCTGGGCTTGTCCTAAGGCATCACCAGGGAGCCGAGTGACCTTTGGCAAATCACTTTACTTCCCCAGACTTCAGTTTCCTCATCTCTAAAATAAGAACTTGGATTGGAGGTATCCAAACTGGCCACAAGTCAGCAACTCCCAGGAAGCCTTAGAAACACAGATTCCAGAGTCCTTCTCCAGATGGCCAAGTCTGAATCTTTGGGCCCAGGGCCCAGGAACCTGTGTGTTTAAAGATTGGGGTGAAATGCATGACACACATTTTACCATTTGGACTATATTTACTAATTCAGTGCAGTCATGGTAAGTATATTCAAATTGTTGTGCAACCAATCACCAGAACTTTTTCATCTTGGAAAACTGAAACCCTGTATCTATTAAACAACAGCTCCTCATTCTGTCCCCCCCCAGCACCTGGAAACCACCTGTGTCTGTGACTCTGACTACTCTCATAATAGCTGGAATCATATGGCATTTGTCTGTCTATGCTGGGCCTATTTCACTTAGCATAAGCTCTTCAAGGTTTATCATGAAGCAGGTGTCAGAATTTCCTTCCTCTTTCAGGATGAACAGCATTCTGCTCTATGTATAGACCACATTTGTTTATTCTTTCATCTGTTGGTGGGGATTGGGGTTGCTTCTACCTTTTATTTAGTTTTGGCTGCGCTGGGTTCTCATTGCACTGGGTTTGCATGGGCTTTCTCGAGTTGTGGCAAGTGGGAGCTACTGTCTAATTGCAGTGTTCAGACTTCTCATTGTGGCATCTTCTCTTGTTGTGGAGCTTGGGCTCTCAGCACGCAGGCAGTGGTTGTGGCACATGGGCTCAGTGGTTGCGGCTTGAGGGCTCTGGAGCTTGGGCTCTAGGTGTCCAAGGTAAGCCTTGGACTGGCTTAGTTGCCCCTCATCGCGTGGAATCTTCCCAGACCAGGGATCGAACTCGTGTCCCCTGCTTTGGCAGGCAGATTCCATCCACTCTGCTACCAGGGAAGTCCTCTACCTTTTGACTATTGTAAATAGTGCTGCTATGAAGTTGGGAGTACATACATCTCTCTGAGACCCTACTTTCAGCTTTTTTGGACATACACAGAAGTGAAATTGCTGGATCACATGGTAATTTTAATTTTTTGAGGAACCGTCAAAGTGTTTTCTCCTACAGCTGCGCTGTTTTACGTTCCCACCAATAGAGCCTTAGAGCCCCAGCTTCTCCACATCCTTGCAGCCCTGATGGGCCTGAGGAATCTGTACATTTAATAAGCTGTCCAGGAGATCCTGGAATTGTCAGTCCCTGGGTAGGGTACCATGCCATTGGACCCAGTGGTGACTTGGACTCTTTCTAGCTTGAAAGTAGATGCATATATAAGGATAAACTTGAATATATAAGGATGCATATATAAAGATAAACTTGAATGGCTAAACTTATACTGAGTGTCAGCAGTTGTCATGATTTGCCTCCATGCTATGTCTATTTGGGGGCTTCCCTAGTGGCTCAGGTGGGTTGGACACGACTGACTGACTTCACTTTCACTTTTCACTTTGCTGCATTGGAGAAGGAAGTGGCAGCCCACTCCAGTGTTCTTGCCTGGAGAATCCCAGGGATGGGGGAGTCTGGTGGGCTGCCGTCTATGGGGTTGCACAGAGTCAGATGACTGAAGCGACTTAGCAGCAGCAGCAGCTAGTGGCTCAGGCAGTAAAGAATCTGCCTGCAATGCAGGAGACCTGCATTCAACCTTTGGGTTGGGAAGATACCCTGGAGAAGGGAATGGCTACCCACTCCAGTATCCTTGCCTGGAGAATTTCATGGACAGAGGAGTCTGGCAGGCTACTGTCCATGGGGTTGAAAAGAGTTGGACACAACTGAGCGACTAACATTCTCACTTTCTATGTCTGTTTGGGATTATTCTCTAGCTGTTTTATATGTGAGCAGTTTTCCTCTCCATTGACTTTGAAGATGGAATCAGTGCCTGAAACTTGATGGATGGCTCAAAAATGGAGTGAATCAATGAGTGAACAAATTAAAGTCCCTAAGGCAGAGAACTGGCCTTCTGTTTATTATGAACCTCTTGCTGCACTGAGCAGAAGTGTGCTAGCACACCTCATACTGATAAGTGTTTGATTGTGAAGTGGACACCTATGGATCATTTTTGCCAGTATAAGAGTTGGCATACTGAGAAGACTGAATGCACCGTGAACCCCAGGTGACTGTGCTTGGGTTTCTGCCTTATAGGAGAGTTCTTTGGTCAAGGCAAAGCCTGTGTAGGCAGCATCAGAAGGTACAGGGTCTAGGGCAGGGGTCCCCAACCTCTGGGATCTAGTGTCTGTTGATCTGACATGGAGCTGATGTAATAATAATAAAGTGCATGATAAATGTAATATAGTTGAATCATCTGGAAATCACCCCTCCCCCCGCCCTCCTCCCCACACACCCTGGTCCATGGAAAAATTGTCTTCTATGAAACCCATTCCTGGTGCTAAAAGGTAGGGGACCACTGGTCCAGGGGAACACACCTAGATGAATGAGTCTGTGCATTTCTCTTCCCTGTGCACGGAGCTCCCAGGGCTAGTGCTCTCTTGGCAGCCAAGAGTGGGTAATACCCTGGAGCAGGTTCATCTTTCCAGGGGAGCCTCCCATCCAACTGTGGCCTGCCCTGCCCTGCTGGCTTGCTGGTGCCAGCGCTGCTCAGGGGAGCTGGGGCCCTCCCTTAATGGGTGGCCCAAAAGAGGGGAGACTGGTGCTTTGTTCTCTGGAAGGTGGAGCAGAGTGTCACACCACAGCCCTGGATGTCCTGCTGATCACAGCCCCCTGGGTTGTGTCCTGCAGGGCCTCCAGTGCCTGTAGCCCTTCCCATCTGGACTGTGGTCATGGAGAAGACAGCCCTGCAGCCTCCTTGGCAGCATGGCTTTCACCTTGGGTGCACCCAGCAGGGGTGGGGCACCGGCTTCATTACGGCCAGTGTCCTCAGCCATGATGCTCCCCTGGCTACAAATCAGATCTTCCCTTGGAATAGATGGCCTCAGGATTACATGCAGTGTCATAGTGAATCACACATAGTGGGTAGTTTTAACTTTGCAGGGCGGTGAAGTGAAAGTGTATATTTCTTTAACAGCCTTGGCCAGAAGCATTAATGTCATCTGTTCCCCTTATTCACTAACAGCAGGCCCTACTCTGCCTTTCACATCCCCCTGTTCAACACAGAATTTTTTTTTTTTTTTAATCAGCACAGCAGGTTCTTCTGGATTCTCTGTTTTCTCTTGGAAGTTGGTGAAGGTTGAATGAGTGAACTGATTTAAAAACCAGGATGGGACTTCCCCCGTGGTCCAGTGGTTAAGAATCCACCTGCCAATGTAAGGGACATGTGTTCGATCCCTGGTCCAGGACTATCCCACCCACTGTGGGGCAACGAAACTCATGAGCCACAGCTACTGAAGCCCTAGAGAGTAGTGGGGTGGGGGTGGGGGTGGTGCTACAACTAGAGAAAGTCCGCATCCAGCAGATGTTTGTTTGATGAAACAAACAAAATTAAAAAATGATTAGAAGGGTATATTTAAAAAACAACAACAGAATGCATCTAGGAGAAGGTCTTTAGAGAAGAATGTGTATATCCATGAAATTAACGAGTGTATTTGCAACCCTAACTGACATCGACACAGACACAGCGTGTCCTCAGAACTGGCTGTCCTGAGCCTCTTCCTTCTCACAGAGGAGAGAAGGGAGGCCCTGAGCGGGTGGGTGACTTGCCCACCATCACACAGCTTGTAGCAGAGTTGCTGTCATCTTTATCTTGGTCTCTGGCTTCTCTCACCATGGTGCTGTTTTCTCTCATGCCTTCCATCCATCCATTTATTCTCTGCTCCCTACTCCATGCTCCCAGCACTTAGAAGAAAAAGTGAGGCAAGACATACGTAGCACAGAAGTAACCTTTTTAATATGTACAGTTTAGTGCCTTTTAGTATATTCACAGTGTTGGGCAGCCATCACCTGTCTTTGGTCCTAGAACATTTCCCCCAACCCCAAAGGACACCCTGTACTCATTAGGCAGTCACTCCCCATTCTCCGACACCCCCAGCCCCTGGCAACCACTGACTGGCTTTCTGTCTCTATAGATTTGCCTATTTTGGATATTTCATACAAATAGAACCCTAGAATATATGGCCTTCTGTGTCTGGCTTCTGTCACTTAGCATGTGTTCAAACCTCATCTGTGTTGTAAGCACGTATCAGCACGTCATTCCTTTTCAAGGCCAAATCATTATCCATTGTGTGGAGACACCGTATTTTCTTCATCCGTTCCTTTGCTGGTGAGCACTGGACTGTGAACAGTTCTGCTATGAACATTTGCGTACAAGTATTTGTTTGAATTCCAGTGTTCAGTTCTTTGGGGGTGTATACCTAGCTATGGAATTGCTGGTTTAAATGGTAATTCTATGTTTTACTTTTTGAGGAACTTTCTAGCAGTTTTGAGTGGAGCAGGTCTTTGCTTACACTTCCAGTCTTAAGAAGACTGGAATATGCTTAAATGTCTTTGTGTGCGCATGCTAAGTCACTTCAGTCATGTCCAGCTCTGTGTGACCCTATGGATTATAGCCCGCCAGGCTCCTCTGTCCATGGTAAGAACACTGGAGTGGGTTGCCATTTCCTCCTCCAGGGGATCTTCCTGACCCAGAGATCAAACCCATGTTTTTCACATCTCCTAGTTCTTTACCCCGGAGAAGGCAATGGCACCCCACTCCAGTACTCTTGCCTGGAAAATCCCATGGATAGAGGAGCTTGGTGGGCTGCAGTCCATAGGGTCGCTAAGAGTCAGACACGACTGAATGACTTCACTTTCACTTTTCCCTTTCATGCATTGGAGAAGGAAATGGCAACCCACTGCAGTGTTCTTGCCTGGAGAATCCCAGGGACGGGGGAGCCTGGTGAGCTGCCGTCTCTGGGGTCACACAGAATCGGACATGACTGACGCGACTTAGCAGCAGCAGCAGTTCTTTACCACTAGCGCCACCTGGGAAGCAGTCTTTACACAGTGTCAAATATCTGAGTGAAAAACCAACTGCGTGGATGTCCTCAATGGTTTATGACCCAAACGTTTGACTCTAAGGGAACCCTAACACCTGTGTTCATTAAACATACAGAGACCCACACATTTAGATGAAGGTGACCCACTCAGCAAATGCAGAGACCACAGGCATTTGGAGAGAAGGTTGAATGGCTGACTGTCGTCAAAGCTACAGAGAGTCTGCATTTCTGTATCAACACAGATACTGACTAAAGACCAATTAAGTCGAATAAAATGAGAACAGGGTTGAGGTGGGGAGGTAGTGGGTAGGAGGGTGGGGGTGGGGAGATGGGCAGAATCTAATACCTGCCTTTCGGGCACCTGTCTACTTCAAGCTTCTGGACTCAGAGGCATGTATCAACTTGCATGGCCCCAGTAACCAGCTTTCTTGGGCAAAACAGCTCCCTTAGTCCGACATACCACAGCTACTTAGTTGTGGAAATTTAACCTTCTTAAAAACAAAATCCCGTGACTCACCCTGTCCATCGCTAAACTGGAAAAGTATAGCCTGGTAGACCAGTAGAAGTAGCTAGCTGAAAACATCTCATCTATACTGCATCTTCGGAAGATCTGAGACCTCTATTAAGCTGGTGATTTTCAGGAGTAAGCATCTTTGGCCTCTGGTCAATAGACAGGGGACTTCCAGTGCTCTTTGTAATTTTCAGAGTGCTTGTTGCTTTGGGAGTCAGTGGAAAGAGAAGGGACTCTGGCATTAGGAGATCCCCAAGTCTTGAGCCTAATGCTTCTCAGTGGTGTGAAGCCTGTTTTCTTTGTGAGCCTGTTTTGGTATGTTTTGCTTTTATTTGCTTACATACCATTACCTTTGGGCTGGTGTGAGGATTAAATGAGATAGGGTGTGTATTAGTTCTTTTCTGTGTCAAGCACATCAGGCCCTCTTGTTTCACCCCTCATCCAGATCCCATGTAACATTTATTCTTCACACCAGTTGTTTTGTTGTCCCTGGTTTAGGGGCTGAAGCACAGCCGCAGGACCTGTCCATGTGCACAGAGCAGTGTAACAAACTCACAGGTTTTCACTCTACTGATATATTCCACGAGCCTTGCTTCTTTCTGCCCCTTCATTTCCTTTTCATTCTACTGCAGGATGAATTAGATCACCCAGAAGGCACATTCTTTATCCAGAACATCAACACACCCTATTTCCTTTGAAGGGCAGAATCAAAGGAAAGCAAACAAGAGACCCAAAGAAGACCATTGTGCTGGCTGGGAAGGTTTGGGCGCCTTGTGGATGCTTGGATCTGAGCCCCTTATTCCAGCTTCAGCAGTTTCAGCCAAGCAGAGGAGTTCTCTGTTCAAGCGCCATCTTCTGTCTCCTGTGGGACAGTGCCCTCTGCCTTCAAAACCCTTGACTTTTCTTCCAAGTTCATGATCGCTGTCAATCTCAGTTCATGGGGACTCCCTCCCTCCACAAATGTGTGGAGTGTGCCAACCATGGGCTAACCTTGCCATCAGCCAACTGGTTGGAGTTGCATTTCCGAGTTAATGGATCCAGTGCTAGTTATACCACAGTGAATATATTAGTCTCAGGCGGACAAGTGTCTTAAAGTGCTTATATGTAGACATTGCCAAAATAGTCAAATTATTCCAACAGCATGGGAGTAAATTCTCAATCCCTGAGTCTTTAAAATTTAAATATTTCCCCAATCATTTGTAAGCGGTAAGATAAACAGCCCTCTAGCTTGTCATTTGATTAAAGGCAAACATACCCAACCAGGCTTCCTTTTAGTGTGAGAATAATCTCTACTGTTCACCCCCGTTTCTCCCTGAGCACTTCCATACTTTCTGAAGAACCAGGGAGAAAGCTGCCTTCCTCTCCCTTTCTCTGCCGATCTCCACAGGAAAGAGGTGGGGTGGCACCCAGTTGGTGAGGTGGGGAGAAGGGCCTCTGAGAGTGTGTCCCGAAGTGTGTGTTAGTCACTCAGTCGTGTCCGACTCTTGGCGACCCCACGGACTGTAGCCCGCCAGGCTCCTCTGTCCATGGGCTTCTCGCAGGAATACTGGAGTGGGTAGCCTAAGGAAGCTCACATGCTAAGTCAACGCTTGCTCCAGGACGTGCTCTCGGAACCTCCCACGTGGAAGTTACATTTCTCCCTTTGTCATGGAACCCTCTGCGAAGTGGGGGCCTGCTGGGGCTTCCCAGTGTCACACCACAGCCCTTGGCTGGAATCTCCCAATTCTTCAAATTCCAGGAGGGAGACGGGATGATGTAGTCGGTTGGGGTCACTGCAGCCTCCAGGCCCCCAAGTCTTTGGATGTATCCCTGCCCTCAGCTCAGGTGCCCACATATGACCACAGCCACGGCTCCAGTGACCAGAAAGCCCCACTGAGCCTGGTTGAATGGTTCCTAGAGTTGGGCGCTTGCAGAGAGGGGGCGTCTCACCTCTCTGCACAGCCTCCTACCATCTTATGACTTCTCACCATCTCCCCTCCTCCCCTCCATTCCCCCACACCCCATCCACCTCCCCCGCCCAGCAGACAGCCCTGGCTCCCCTCCTTGGACGCTCGTGTATCCCCTATATCCCCCACTCTCACGGGCTCAATATGCAGCCCGAGTCCTCACCAGCTTCCTCTCCCAGACAAGGAGTTTCTTCCTGAAGAGGGGTGGTGGCAGCTGTTTAAGATGATAGTTTTATCCCCAGCATCAGTTATACCATCCATACAGTGAGTCTCCTGCCCACATGGTGGGGTTTGCAGTTCTTGTGAGGTCGCTGGGGGCTCCATGCTGCCCCTGCTCACGGGGATACCCCGCCTCTGATTCTGCTCAGGCACCCCTTGGTCAGGGACCCAGTTATCCCTTTCTGCCCCACAGAAGGGCTCCCTCAGCCCAGCTCTCCACCTGCAGATCAGAGGGACTTACCTATGTCAGGATGTCATTCAGGTGATCTTGGAGAAGCCTTTCCACTTGGGGCAGCTCGTCCTCCCCTCTGGACCTCTCTCATAGAAGGGTCTTTCTTCTGCTCGGAGTGCTCCTCATCCCTCCAGAGTCCTGGCCGCCCTCCACTCCTGTTCAGTGGCCACCATCTATTCTCTCCCCCTCCTAGGCCTCTGAGGAGGAAATATTTATCTCTTATTTAAGTGGAAGTCAGTGATTTCTTTGGCCTTTCATTTCCACTTTGGTGTAACCTGGGGAAGAGAAGATGGCCCCATGGTACAAGTGAAAAAGAAGAGGGAAGAGAAATACATATACAGCCATGGTAGTGTGCACAGAGTGTGCACTGCACAAATCCAGGGTCCTGTTCACATGGACTGTGATGTGATATGAAAAATGGGGTTTGCCGGATGAAATTGCTTTCTTTGAGCTCTGCCTTCTCTTATTTGAGGGCAATATGGAGGCATGGAGAGGGTGATGTGCTCTGAGCCCCGAAGATCCCAATTTGAATCCCTTTGTTTCTGTCATCATCCCATTAAATGGTCCTGGAAAACTCTCATAACATCTCAGACTCCAGTTTCCTTATTTGTAAAGGAATATGATAGCACCCCCTTTACAGAATGGCTGTGAGAAAGAAATGAGACCTGATATTGATCAGATGGCATATATTAGGTGCTCCATAGATGCTATTTCCCCAGGAGAGTTGGCTGATTGAAGGAGTGGTTGCCAATCTCATTTTTGGCCCTTTTTCAAGTGAAAATAAATAGGGCCTTCGAGAAATGGCAAGGATATATCTGTTGGAGGAGGAAAAAGATACAATGATTTCCCTTGAAGCTCAATTGAGGAAAATAAGAAATTAAGATATGTGGCCTACTGGGACATTCCAGAAAGTTGCCATCTTTAAAAAAAAATATATATATATATATATATTTATATTCTCTCTATATATTCTCTCTCTCTATATATTTATGCTTATTTGGTTGTGCCATTTCTTAGTTGCAGCATGTGGGATTTAATATATATGTATATATATATACTTTAGTTGCAGCCCGTGAAGTTTAGTTCTCTGACCAGGGATTGAACCCAGGACCCCTGCATTGGGAACACAGCATTAGCCACCGGACTACCAGGGAAGTTCCAAAAGTTGCAATTTGAACATCAGAAAGGACAACTTATTGAGCCCTTCCTGAATGTTAGGCACTGTCTGAAGCATCTCCACGGGTTATTGCTCTGGTGAAAATCAACTCTTCTGGGACACAGCATCCCAGACCCTGTCACCAGAATTCTGTGTCTTTGACAAAGGACGGGAAAAAAAAAAAAAATTCTTTGCTTTCCAACTCGCTTCTGGCATTGCCCGGCACTTATGCAGATCTTTGGGTCCCCAAATCTGGTCTTTTTGCATCAGCCCGTCTGTCCTTTTTGATAATTACCTTGGAGCTCACTTGGAGAAGTGAGCGGGACTCCAGAGATGAGCAGTGAGACACGAGTCCAGGAGATGGTGGTGTGCTGGAGCCGGCTTGCGCCCCCTGCTGGAGCTCACGGTTTGCATCTCCTCTGTCGGTCTGAACCTTGAGATCAGCCATCACAGAACTATTTGGCAGCATGGAAGAGAGCAGATTCTACAAATTAGGACCAGCCCCTCTTTCCCTGCCAGTTGGTCGGCTGCCTCCCGACCCCCCACTGGCCTGCTCACAGCAACTCAGGGGCTGGATAAAACTCAACAGGCTTTTCCAGACTTTAGTGGAGGTGCTTGTAGGAAACCTTTAATTCACAGACATGCGCTAAATGGAGAATTTCAGGTAGGCAGATTTTCCACTTCTGTTGTTGTTCAGCCACAAAGTCGTGTCCCTCTCTTTGCGACCCCATGGACTGCAGCACGCCAGGCTTCCCTGTCCTTCACCATCTCCCAGAGATTGCTCAAACTCCTGTCCATTGAGTCGGTAATACTATCCAACCCTCTCGTCCACTGCTGCCCCCTTCTCCTTTCGCCTTCAATCCACTTCTGTGTGTGTGGTAAATTGCTCCAGTCGTGTCTGACTCTGTGCGACCCTATGGATTGTCACCCGCCAGGCTCCTCTGTCTATGGGATTCTCAGTTCCAAACTGAGGAAGACAAGTGACAGGTCTTAAAAACTACACTTGAAAGGCACCCTCCGGGGACCAGGTACATCTTTCGTGTTACCTTTTGAACCTGGAAATAGCTTAATATACTGGTTCTTATAACCCGACATCTCAGTGCACTCTGGAAATGAAACGGGAGGGTACAGACCTAACAGAAAGTAGGTGAAGTCGAGTTTTCATAGAAAAGAATGGGCCGGCACATCCTGAACTTCAGTGTTTCCCCACAAGGTGGCGCTCTCTTCTCAAGAGACGGGAACTATCAGACAAATGCTCACCGCCGACGAGCCGCGGAGAATTGGGCTCATATGCACATTGTAATCTATCGCCTTAGCGCAATTGGTTTGAGCTGAGCAATGCTAAGGTTAAAGTCACTGGCCCGCTGCCTTGCAAATCCGTCTCTGTGATCCTGTGAATCCGCGTTCATTATTTCTGCCCCTGGAGGAAGAGGAGCAGAAAACTCCCAGCCGTGGAGGTGGGGTGGGGGGTGTGGCCCCTGGCTGGTGAGTCTTATGTTCACCAACGAAGGAGAGGAAATTCTTTAAAAAAAAAAAAATTAATGTATTTTAATTGGAGGCTAATTACTTTACAATATTGTAGTGGTTTTTGCCATACACTGACATGAATCAGCCATGGGTGTACATTACATGTGTCCCCCATCCTGAAAACCCCTCCCACCTCCCTCCCGTCCCCTCCCTCAGGGCTGTCGCAGAGCACCGGCTTTGAGTGCCCCGTTTCATGCATCCAGCTTGGACTGGTGATCTATTTCACATCTGGTCATATACGTGTTTCACTGCTATTCTCTCAAATCATCCCACCAGGAGAGGAAATTCTAACTGAGCCTTTAGTTCTCTTAAGGAACCAGAGGGTTCCTCTGTCTCCAAATGGAAGGTAAAGAAGATGTCAGAGATCTCTGGAGAGCGTGCTTCTGAACCCAGGGTCCCCTCCTGCTCCCCTCGTCTCTGGGGTCCCTCCTTCCGCCCTCTGCACATCACCAGTTCACAGCCTTGATGAAATCCTGCTGTGAGCTGCAGGGCTTAGAAGGAAGCGGCGCTGATCAGATGAGGTACACCACAGGGCAGATGTGATGTGAGCCCTGGCCATCCACTTGAGCTTTCTGGTCAGTCGTCTCCTCAGGCAGGCCCTGGAGTTCCCCCTCTCCCTGGCAGCCCACCGGGCCTGAACCCCCAAGCCTGAGGCCATCTTTGCCCTTTGGCCCGTTGCACTCACAGATGCCAGCTCTCGCTCCTGACCACCTCTGCTGGAGGTCACTTGTCCTGCTGGCCTGGCTAGCGTTCCCTCCAGCTGTCACCTCCAGCGTTGTCTCCTGAACACGGCCCCTCGGTCTCCTCACTTCTCTGAGCTGAGCCTGCTCCCACCGTCCTCGCTAGAGGTTCTGCCCGTCTCTGGGCTCCCAGTTTCCTCACCTGCCCATTGGGCATTTCTGGTCCTGTTCCCCAAACCCTTTGCTTATCCCAGCTCCTCTCAAGTTGTTCCTCTGCCTCACCAGCAAACAAAGCACCTTCCAAAAGGTCTCAGCATCGCCCTCTCAGCAGGAATCACCCTGGGGAAGCAGAGTCTTGGGAATCTCATGAAATGAATCTCTCATCTCTCTGTTAAATGTTGAGGAGGCTGCCGACATCCTGTGCATGTCAGATTATGCCAGACATCAGAGTCAAATGTACACAGTACACAGTTTTAACCTCTGCAGCCTTTGTCAATGACATAGATAGACCAAGACCCCACCTTGCCTCTCTCTGCCTGGTCCTGACGAAGTCCTTCGGCTTCCAAGTTTTCTTACTAGGCTGATCTGAAGGGAACTGCCATGTAAGGTCGCCAGTATTCCTTGCTTCCCATCTAGTCCTTCTATTTCAAGACAGCCAGTAGCTGGAGAGGCACATGAAATCAAGGGAGAGTTTATTCAAGGTGAACAGATCAGATCTGAATGCTGAAGAGAAGGATCCAGTTGGTAGGGAAAGCATAAGTATTTGTGATTGCCTGTAGTGAAGACAAAATAGCCATCCTTCACCCAAGATCTTACATCTCACAGGTGTAGAGAAGGCAAGAATGGGCCATGGGGTCAGTTTGAGACTCCTCAGCCTTCCGGACACGTAAGGCTCATGTGTCCTGAGGACCAGCCCTGTCATTTCCTTCCTAACATTACTGTGGCAGTTCCCTTCCTCAATCCAGATTTCCACCTGCCCTTGATTCCAATCTCTTCCAGCCTTTTTTCTTGTGACACTGATGGCATGACTGGCCCCTGTGAGTGCTCTGTCTGTATCTCTGCCCTTTGCTGGGAAGCTGTGTAGCCTCCATGCACTCTGATTCTGGGACCCAGAGCTTGCTGTGGCCAACAGGGCAGGAACAAACCAGATGAAAGTGCAGATGTACGAAACACTTGCCCGCTTTCTCCTCCGTCTCCAACTCCCGCCTCTTTACGTGAACACACCTGGACTAGCCTCCTGGAGGATGAGAGGCTATGGAGCTGAAGCAGCAGCCAAGACCCTCTTAAACCAACCAGTCCTCAGCTGACCTGCAGGATGGCCCAGCAATGCATCTGCTCAGGAGCAGAAAGAAAGGTCGCACTCCACTGAGATTTTGTGGTTGTTTTTATGCAACAATACTGTGGCCATAGAGAGTTGTCCTGGCATAGAATGTGAGCGCCATCAGAGGTGTTGTCACCTGGAGATTCTAGGAGTGATGGAACCTCTTCCCTCATCTTTCTGTCGTTCTAGGCTACTGGGAGTAGATTGGGAAAGTGTTGAGAGATTCTGGTGACATATTTTCATAAGAAAGAACACAGAGGATCATGGTTCTTTGAGCCAGATGTGTGTAGGAGTGCTATCTATCTGAATATAGGGAGGGACCTTTATCATCCTTCCCTGGGCTCTGTTATTGACACTTCCTGGTAACCAGACATTATTCAGCCTGTTTAGGTGAAGAAAGGAACAACTCCTGCATGGACTTTGGGTTTATCACAAGTGATACAGCGCTTTCCATATGGAACTAAAGCCTAGCAATAACACTTCATCACCTGGATTATTACAGTGACTCTTAAATTCAAGTCCAGATCCTGCCCACCGCTGCCAGATTTATCTGTCCCCAACACACTTCACTTCTAAGTTCCCTTCTCTCTACTCAAGGAAATCCAGTGGTTCTCCAAGGACTTTTGGACTAAGCCCAGCTCGGTCTGGTCCTTTAGTAGCCCTATAACCTGCACCAGCCTAGCGACAGAGGATGAGATGGTTGGATGGTATCACCGACTTGAAGGACTTGAGTTTGAGCGTGGGAGATCTCTCTGGGAGATAGTGAAGGACAGGGAAGCCTGGCATGCTGCAGTCCATGGGGTTGCAAAGAGTCGGATATGACAGTGGCTGGACAATAACAACAATACCATTTCCCACACACTCTGGCGTGGGCCAGGCTCTGGGCCTTTGCCAGTCTGTGCCTCTCGCTGCCACTTCCCTGCCCACCTGCCCTTCTGCTCATCTCCACTCCACCTGTGCTGAGCCCACTGACCCTGCAAGGTTCCACCCAGCCCTCACCTCACCCATGAAGCCTCCTTGGTATCTCTAGAAAATGCTGATGTTTCTGTGTTGTGAGAACATGTAACACTTGGAACTGAAAGTGAGTCTCACAGCCTTCCCATCCCTCAGTGACCAGTCTCTAGAGGGCAAGGCGATGGCAGAGAATTTAGATGAGTCCTCGTCAGAACTGTCAATTAAAAGCTTCTGTCGCACCCGAGGGAAAAGCTGTAAGGAACACATACTCTGTTTCCCATTCTGTAAGCCTGCAGAGGATTCATGGTGGAGAAAAAAAAAAATAGGATTTTCTAATCTTGTGGGTGGAGATGGCACCTTGGAGATTATTAAACAGGAAATATTTCCTTCCTAGTAGAAGCTGGGGCTTCCCTGGTGGCTCAGCAGTAAAGAATCCACCTTCCAGTGCAGGAGACATGGGTTCGATTCCTAGATGGGAAAGATCTCCTGGAGAAGGAAATGGCAACCCACTCCAGTATTTTTGCTGGGGAAATCCCATGGATAGAGGAGCCTGTCAGGCTCTGGTCCATGGGGTCTCAAAGAGTTGGACACGACTTAGCAACTAAACAGCAACTACAAGTAGAAGCTACTGTCTCTGAGAATTAATGTTTGTTCTGTGTGTGCGTGTGAGTGGACCTGTTTCAACAGGTGCAACAGCTAAAGAAACAGTCATGCCTGTAACCATTCAGATGCGAGATCACAAAGGCAATCTGACCCATAAGGTCCTTCTGGACCCAAAGGAAAGCAGGCATCCCAAAACCATGCCCACTGGATGCTTGTGGGATCTGGGGGTCTGTGGATGTTGGCTAATCTAGGAGAAGTCCAGGACCCTCTCCAGGCTAGGTGATTCAGCCCTGAGAAATGTACTGGAGGGCTGGGAGAAAGGAGATGGTGGTGGCATCGTGGTCCCTTTTGATGCACAGAGATTGGGTTCTCTCAAGGGTCATTGGAGATTCCCACTGGGGAGGTTTGATGAAAGGAGATGCTTTGAGGGGAGATATGGGAGTTCTACTCCTGGGAGCCAGGTTAGGGGCTAAATTTGCACCCCAAGGGTCACCTATGTGGAGGTATTAACATTTCAGATGCTGTCCCTTTGGAGCCCAGTAAAGTCCCCTTTATTGGTTTGGCCAAAAAATCGTTTGGGTTTTTCCATAAGATGTTACAGAAAAACCTGAACAAAATTTTTGGCCAGCCCAATATTTAGTACTCAGCTTTATCCCTTCCCCTCCAACATTTAGTTCATTCTTTTCATTGACCTAATTCTCATGAGCATACCTTGTACAGCTGGCCTGAGGCCACAGGGGACAGAGAAGGTCATAATGGAGGGTTACTAGTGCACCTCTGCCTTCTCGAGGGTTATGGCTTCTTCACAGTCGGTTTTTCACTGTGTTGTTGTTGTTGTTCAGTCATGCGCATCTCTTTGTGACCCCATGGACTGCAGCACACTAGCCCTCCCTGTCCTTCACTGTATCTCCTGGAGTTTGCTCAAACTCATGTCCGCTGTGGCAGTGATGCTATCCAGCCATCTCATCCTCTGTTGCCCCCTTCTCCTGCCCTCATCCTTTTCCAGCATTAGGGTCTTTTCTAGCGAGTCAGTTCTTCGCATCAGGTGGCCAAAGTATTGGAGCTTCAGCTTCAGTATCAGTCCTTCCAATGAACATTCAAGGTTGATTTCCTTTAGGATGGGCTGGTTGGATCTCCTTGCTGTCCAAGGGACTCAAGAATCTCCTCCAGCACCACAGTTCGAAAGCATCAATTTTTTGGCGCTCACCCTTCTTTATGGTCCAACTCTTGCATGCATACATGACTACTGGAAAAACCATAGCTTTGACTGTAGATGCTTCAAATAAAGAAGCAAGGTGGGAGGCCTGAGTCATCTCCTGGCTCAGGTGGTGCAGGCAGAGAACTGCGCCTGCGCATGGCAGCTCCATGTATGCATCAACCAGGCTTCTCCTGAGAAGCAGAATCACGTGTGGGCAGATACACTGAGAGATTTATTATGAGGGGAGGGCCCCATGGATGATGGTGACTGAGGAGTCCCATGACTTGCCAACTGCAGGGTGGAGGCCCAAGGAAACTGGTCCTATGGTTTTAGCCCACACACCTGAGAACCAGGGGAGCTCATGGTGTAAGTCCCAATCTGAGTCCCAGTGCCTGAGAGTCAGCAGCATGATACAAGAGGGCAGGAGAAGGGTGGATGTCCCAGCTCAAGCAGAGAGCAAATTCGCCCTTCATCTGCCTTTTTGGTCTATTCAGGCTCTTAATGGATGGCAAGAGGCCTGCCTGTATTGGTGAGAACGATCATTTTTACTCAGTGTATTGATTCAAATGCTAATCTTTTCTGGGAACATCCTCATAGACACACCCAGAAATAATGTCTTGCTAGCTCTCTGGACATCCCTTAGCTCAGTCAAGCTGACACATGAAATTAACCATCACCATGTATAAGCAGATACATTATATGACTCAGCTGAGTTGAGTACTATAGTTATTAAAAGTAATTATTGTAGTAAATTTACAATGTGTGTGCTCAGTCATGTCTGACTCTTTGAGACCCCAAGGACTGTAGCCCACAAGGCTCTTCTGTCCATGGAATTTCCCAGGCAAGAATACTGGAGTGGGTTGCCATTTCCTACTCCAGGTAATCCAGGGGATCTTCCCAACACAGGGATCAAACCCACCTGGGCAGCCCACAATACAGAATTATTCTAATATGGTCAATAATCAGCTTAAATTTAATGCAGACTCAACAGTGTCGCAATGTTAACCTTCAGCTGGATTAGACAGCTTCTCAGTGTTATCAGATGACGCATCAGTCACGCCATCGTAAGGCATTTGAGAACTTTGTGCAGCAAGTTTTGGTTAAGGGTCAGTCAGTCAGTTCAGTTGCTAAGTTGTGTCTAACTCTTTGTGACCCCATGAACCAGAGCACACCAGGCCTCCCTGTCCATCACCAACTCCTGGAGCTTGATTACCCAACTCATGAGCTTGATTACCCAAGCTCATGTCCATTGAGTCGGTGATGCCATCCAACAATCTCATCCTCTGTCATCCCCTTTTCCTCCTGCCCTCAATCTTTCCCAGCATCAGGGTCTTTTCAAATGAGTCAGCCCTTTGCATCAGGTGGCCAAAGTATTGGAGTTTCAGCTTCTACATCAGTCCTTCCAATGAACACCCAGGACTGATCTCCCTTAGGATGGACTGGTTGATCTCCTTGCAGTCCAAGGGACTCTCAAGAGTCTTCTCCAACACCATGGTTCAAAAGCATCAATTCTTTGGCACTCAGCTTTATTTATAGTCCAACTCTCACATCCATACATGACTACTGGAAAAACCATAGCCTTGACGAGACAGACCTTTGTTGGCAAAGTAATGTCTCTGCTTTTCAATATGCAGTCTAGGTTGGTCATAACTTTCCTTCCAAGGCATAAGCGTCTTTTAATTTTGTGTCTGCAATCAACATCTGCAGTGATTTTGGAGCCCCAAAAAATAAAGTCAGCCACTGTTTCCACTGTTTCCCCATCTATTTGCCATGAAGTGATGGGACCGGATGCCATGATCTTAGTTTTCTGAATGTTGGTTAAGTGTGAAATCTGATTATTCTGAATAAGCAGAGAGAGCCTTGACATCATGAATATAATTGTGACTAGCACTCTTACATAGGCAGGCCCTCTCTGAATTAGTATTATAGTAGTCAAACCACAAAGCCAAGCAGATTCAATAAAGAACCAGACCCAAGGCTCTCTCACCCAACACTGCTAATTTGGTTATAGCAGAACAGTATCATTAAATTGATGCTAATTTAATTATTATTGATTTTTCAGGAATTCTTTTGAGGGGTTGCAAGTTATAAATTTGCTTTGGTTTTTATAAATTTAAAAAATTTATCCCAAGTTTTATGTTTATACATATTCAAGTAACATTATAAAAAATTTTAAGTCAAATTGGAAAGTCCCTGAAAAGGTTTCCCTTTTAGGAGATTATTTATTACTCTAGTTTGAAAAAAACTGTGATTTGGGAGAAAGATCTTTGCCTTATGTTTGTGTTATTGGCATTATAGACTTGTCTCCTGTGCTTCTCCAATTAGTTTTATGCAGGATAAACTTAGGCTTCCCTGGCGGCTCAGCAGTAAGGAACTCACTGCAATGCAGAAGACGTGGCAGGAGCTGCGGGTTCAATTCCTGGTTCGGAAAGATCCCCTGGAGAAGGAAATGTAACCCACTCCAGTATTCTCGCCTGAAAATCCCATGGACAGCCCATGCAGCTGAAAAAGAGTCAGGCACGACTTGGCAACTAAACAACAAACAGTGATAAACTTGGCTCTCTGATTACTTATCATGCATCTTTGGTTTACACCGTAGCACCAGGCACAGTACTGGGCATGTAATAGGGGGCGGGTAAATACAGGGCTGTGTGGGAGTGATCTGGGCTCTGTGAGTGGAGTGAAATTGATTGGAAATGGATTAGAAAGAAATGGAGTGAAATGTGTCCCTATCTTGCAAAATATTTTTTTTCGTTAAACATTAAAGGGAATTTTGCCTTATAAAGGCAAGCAAACTGAGGTTGCTTTCAAAGAGATTAAAAATTATGCAAAAGACATCACTGAAAAATTAGTATCTTATGAAGTTCATATATGCAGAGCAAATATGTTTAAATTCTTTTCAATATCCCTTTCATCAGAAAACATTTAATAGCATTACTGACATCTGAGTTGTTTGTGGGGACCAAGATAATAGAAATCATTGACTCTCAAAGAGCTCAAAATCCCATAGATCGTATGGCTATATCAGAGGTGTAAACTTCAAAGAACATTATTTCTCCTCTATTTCTCATTAAATACTTATGTTCTGGGAAAATTCTGTAGCCAGGCTATAAGTTCTGATATGTACAAGGGCCTTTGTGTCTCCCATGGTGCTTAATACAGAGGAGCTGCTCAGTCAATACTTATGAAGTAAAAAGGTCTTTAAACTTGACAAAAGGGAAGATAAAAAACTCCAGTAATCTCCAAGAGTCCTGCCCATGCACATCCAGGGAATCCATGCAGCTGCCATATATCCTAGCACATGCCTCTGCTCCTGGATATACACAGCCAGACACATACACTCTTTTTCTGTTTGCAGGGCAGGGGGATGGTCTGAAGCAGAACTGTAGGATGAGCAGGCGATGTGAAGCTGTGTCCCTAGAAGACCTTCCTTGCATCTGGAAATCTGACCTGACCGGCTCAGAGCGGGTAATCCAATCCCGGTCACATTTTCAGTGAGTTCTCAGATATCGACAGCCTTCCTGATACGTACCCAGGCCTGAATTTCCCCCTGGGCTAGCCCAGGCCACCCGATCATTTCAGGTCTTTTTTTTTTTTTCCTTTTCAGGTCCTACCCTGTGGCATTCGGGATCCTAGTTCCCCGACCAGGGATCGAACCTGTGCCCTCTGCATTGGGAGCACAGAATCTTAGCCACTGGACCACCAGGGAAGTCCCTGGCCAACCATTTCAGTGCAAGAACGGAGCTTCTGTGGGTGGAGCTTGACTGCAACCCACATGCCCTGCAGAGGGGTCCACTACCCAGCGTTAGTTAGGGACCAATCTGGCCCTGGCGGGCATGCCTGTTAGGGCCCCCAAAGGTGGGCTCAGTGCCCTTTTCTAGGATGTAAACAGAGCAGAAGGGAGAGTCCAGCTTCCATCCACAGGAACTCCAGGGCTTTGGGTCACGACAGTTGGCAGGGCAAAACCACCTGATGGCCCAGGAATCTGAGTTTTAAACAAGATCTGCGGGTGATTCTGAAGTGCTCTCAAGTTGGAGGACTACTGAGTGTGTTAAGAGCACCCGGGCTGTTGGCTCTCCCACCCTGCTGAGGTTCAGAGTTGCTCCCCTCCCCTGGTGAAGGCCATCCTGAGATGCCACCCTGGACGGCTGGGAATTGATCTGTGGCCCACTAACCTCCCTCTGCCACCAAACCAGTCCCTGTCAGCTGCTGCTGTGGCCTTTCAGACCATTCAGATGGGAGCTGCTCTGACGTTTCTGCTTCACTCTCCTGATTGAGAATGTCTTAATCACCACCAGGCCTCGCCCTGCCCTCCTGGCCTCCTCCCTGCCTCTGCACCTGGCGGCCGCACCTTCCTTGTCTTTTGCAGCCATCACATGTCTGCCATGGAAAGAGAAAAGGCTGAAAGTAGCTTCAATATTGTATCTCTTGCCTGTGTCGAGAGCTGTGAGCCTCGTCCAGATCAAGGGCTCTATTATCCATAATGGCAGGTCGAGGGCCAAGCGCCAAGGACTCTCTTCTCCAGTATTGGCTCAGAAAGAGGGCAATTAGAAAGAGGAAACAGGGGCTTCCCTGGCTGTCCAGTGGTTAAGACTTCATCTTCCAGTGAGGGGGTTTGGGTTCCATCCCTGGTCAGGAGCTAAGATTCCCAGGTGCCTCATGGCTGAAAACCAAAACATAAAACAGAAATAATAATGTAACAAATTCAAGAACGACTTTAAAAATGGTCCATATCAAAAAAAAAACCTTAAAAAAAAGGAAGAAAAAGGAACCTAAGAATTTTCTCTGTCCTGTCCTCTCCTCTTCCTTCTGATCCTCCCCTCAGCATCACATCTTTGCATCCTGGACCTGACGGTGAATCTACAATGCGAGTATGATAAAAGTTCTGTTGCCCAAGGGTTCAAGTAGCTTTATCTTCTGTCCCTAGGCTGGTCTTGTACCTTTAAAAACCAAGCCCCCTTCCTTGTACCTTAAAGCTGGTGGAGAGATTTGGCACCATTGGGTTCTTCGTTCAATGTGCTTGACACTCCATAAATAATGATTATTATTCTGAAAGGCAAATCCAGCCATCGCAGAAAAAACTAACCTGATAACAAGGAAGACAGAAATCATTCAAATGAGGCTTTCCTCCTGTGGCCTGGATAAGTCCCTTACTTTTAGCACAATATTTTTCTTTTTCTGATGGGGTCTCCTGGGTGGTTGGATTTCATTGTGGTTTCACCCAATTGAGTAACTACTGCAAGAAGCTCTGCTCGGGCAGTCATTTCTAACACCGGCTTTATTCGGTGATTAGGATCACCCAGGGAGCTTTAATAAAGTACAGTTTCTTCCTTGTTGAGACTCCAGTTCAGTCAGTCTGGGATGGAGCCCTGGCATCTGCGTCTTTCTTTGTGATGAGTTAGGGAACCACAAACCTATACCACGCTGAGTGCCGTGGGGATACAAAAGGATCATGACCCTGCTATTGCCTTTAAGGAGCTTACGGTCTAGTTGGGGACGGGTATTTTAGACACTCAGCAGCATTTCGTTTTATCAAATTCATAAGAATAACGGAGAGCCCGTGTTGGAAAAGAAGATGGAGAGGGCAGGATTGAGGTGGGTGTTTCCACAGTGTCTGTGTGTGCGTGTTTAGCTGTGAATTTCACCTATGGATATTTTCCTGCCCCTTAATCGGTCCATTGTTTTGTTGAGGATTAGAGGTAAGAATGCAGACTTGTAAATTCATTGAACTAGGAGAGTTATCTAATCCAAATGCCTGTGTTTACCTTCGAAGACACTGAATTCCAGAGAGAGGATGTGATGTGCCAGAGGTCACACAGAGGTCCTGGCAGAGCTGGAGGTGGATCTTGGGCTCAGCAGAGCATCTGGCATCCAGGGAGAGACAAGGACTACCCACCACAAGCAACTTCCTCTTGAGAAGGGGCACGGTAGAGAGATTTGTTACAGAACCCATTATGAAAACATCACCAACCTCGCTCAGTGGTCCCACAGCACTCCCGCACTTGGGGCTTCATTTCTGCCCAACTCCACCTCTTGTAGCTGTCAAGCTGAGGAAATTCACAGAAAGGGCTTCTGGACTCAGGCAGTTAGAGACAATTTGCCACCTGTAATGAATGCTAAGTACATCTTACATTGGGGTTCTAAAGCCATACCAAGGCCTCTGGGATATAGGACCTACAAGGCTGGAAGGGTATCACCCTCTGACCTGTAGTCCTCCTGTTTGGGGATAATCTAGTTAAATAGTCACAGAAACATTGAAACAGAGACAGTGCTCACATTTGGATCAGCTGTCAGTAACCGTCTAGGGGACGGGAGAGAAGCTAGAAGGAAAAGTAGTCTCAGGGATAAGGAATGGAGTAGGAGTGGAGAGTATGGAAAAGAACAGGCCCCGATGTTTCTGGAAGCTGAGACAACTGTTTCCCTTCTGTCTTCGGTGACAGGGGAGACAGTGTTAGGATGCGGGCTTTCTCTTTTGTGGCTTTTTCTACGTAGGCTGGGGTTCTCCTCATCACCTCCTCCATCAACCTGCTGTGGTCTTGAGTGATGTGACCCAAAACAACACCAAAGCAATATACACTATGGAGGGCTCTGTTGCCCCTTATATTTCTGGTGGATTATGGACTTGACGTTTTTCAGCTTTGTAACGTATATGGTGGTGTGTGTATGTATGTGTTCAGTCGTGTCTGACTCTTTACAGCCCTGTGGAGTGTAGCCTACAAGGCTCCTCTGTCCTTGGAATTTTCCAGGCAAGAATATTGGAGCAGGTTGCAACTTCCTACTCCAGAGGATCTTCCCAACCCAGGGATTGAACCCGCATCTCCTGCATTGGCAGGCAGATTCTTTACCCCTGCGACACCTGGGAAGTGCTTTGTAACATATAATAGTGTAATTAACATCTCACCAGGTCCAGAGGATAAAAGGAATTGGTCTAGCTGTAAAAATCAAGGAGACGTAGGAATCAAGGACAAGGAAAGCAGATGGGCATCTCTATGTACTAACTAGAGGATTTTTCCTCTCTTGGTACTTGAATGTATGCAGAAGGGCAGTATTGCTAAGATAAAGCTATCTGTGAATTATTCCCCCCTCTTCCTGCCATATTTCCTGCTTTGAGCTTGCAGAAAGAGATCTGTGAGGACTTAGCTCGCTCTCTCCTTTCAAGTCAATTTTATTTTTTTCCAGCTGAAGACACTGGAAGGCACCCAACTCTCAGAAAATGCTAAAGGACCCCCAATTCAGGAGCCCAGAAAACACAACATCTAGCCAGCCTTGCTCCAGGCTGCTTTGACCTTGTGGGTAGTTAACTGGGTTTCTGCCTTGTACCAGGAACTATGTGTCCATGCAGTGCCCCTTCCAGGAGCTGGTTTCTGTCTTATTGTCTCATTCTAGAATTTCTGTCCGATTCTCTTATCTGCTAATCCTGTGTCGGGGACTCTGAAGAGTTCTTGTCAGTGCTTCTCAGTGTCTGGGGTCCTGTCCCTGAAGCCAGCTCCTCTGTCAAGTTCTCTTGGCTCTTGCACCCTGTTGACAATCTAGGTGGTTCTATTATGATTCAGGGAAGCCATTTAGCATCTGTGGTGGGCTGAATAATGGCCCCCAAATCCCTGTACCTTTGAATGAATAGGTTGGGTTACATGGCAAAGGGCACTTCACAGATGTAATAAAGGATTGCATATTTTAAAATACAGAGTATTTCCTTTGTACTTAAAAAAAAAAAAACACTTTTCATTTTGTATTGGGGTATAGTCGATTGACAATGTGGTGGCAGTTTCAGGTGAACAGTGCAGGGACTCAGGCATGCATATACATGCATCCATCTGCCCCAAATCCCCCTCCCATCCAGGCTGCCATATAGCACTGAGCAGAGCTCCCTGTGCTATACGGTAAGTCTTTGTTGGTTATCCATTGCAAATATAGCAGCGTGTACATGTCTAATCCCAAGTTGAACTCAGGTGAGCCCAATATTACTAGTCAAACCCCTGGTTTTCTGGGTTCATCACCCCTGTCCCAAGCGTATCATTATTTCTCCTATTGCCTCATGTTCTTCTAACCCAGTAACTTTCTGTTGTTGCTAAAGATGGGCAAGGATTACTGTGAGATGAACTGCTTGTGATGACAGCTATTATTTCATGAATGCTTATTGTGCTCCATTAGCTTTATAACCATCACTTCATTTTCTAAACACAATAACCACGTGAAGGAGTGGTTATTGCCATCATTTTGCAGATGAGGACACTGACATTAAAGCTCAGAGAGGTTGAGGGTCTTGCCCTGGGTTGTACGTTTGTTAAGTTACTGGGAAAAGAAAGTGAAAGTGTTGTCATTCATTCATGTCCGACTCTTTGCGACCTCATGGACTGTAGCCCGCCAGGCTTCTCTGCCCATGGAATTCTCTAGGCAAGAATACTGGAGTGGGTTGCCATTCCCCTCTCCATGAACCCAGGGTCTCCTTTATTGCAGGTGAATTTTTTATTGTCTGAGCCACCAAGGTATTTTGATTTCAAGGCCTATGTTTCCAAACACTGGATCTACTTCCTTCCACAGTTAGGAAGTTTCTGTAAACCCCCAAAGGATTTACCTTTGCTCATCATCTGCTTTTTGGAAAAGCAACTGTTCTGATTTTAAGCAGATGACCACACTTTCTTTGATCTCCTTCCTTGAAGAGGTGGAGCTTAATTTTCCTCCTTCTGCCTGGGGCTGAGCTTGGTGTCTTGCTCGTAATGAACAGCATACGGTGAAGTGATTATGTGTGACAACAGCTAGGTCACAGAAGGCACTGGGGCTTCTTGCCTGCTCTCTTTTCTTGGATTGCCTGCTCACTCTGAGGGAAGCAGGCTGCCGGGTTGTGAGCCATTGTCTGGAGAGCTCCACATGGTGAGGAACTGAGGCCTCCAGCCAACAGCCAGGGAGAAAGCAAGGCCAGCCAACAACCGTGTGACTGAGCTTGGAGGGGACCCTTCACTCCAGATCACTGTGGCCTCAGTCTGCAGCAGCAGAAACCTCCCCAGAGACTCACCCAGTCAGAACCCCCAGCTAAGCCCCTCCCTGATTCCTGACCCATGGAAAGGATGAGATAATTAATGCTGGTTGCTTTAAGCTGCAAAGTTTTGGGAGTAACTTGCTATGCAGCAAAAGAAACCCAATAGAGGGAACATGCTTGTCCTCCTTCTGCTGACGAGCCTCAGAATTAAACTTTCATGGGTCACAGATATTAGAAGGGAAAGCACCTTTGGGAGATGAAATAGTTCAACCTGCTGGTGTCTGCAGTAAGACAGACACAGTCATATTTAACTTCACTGGATGTTTGTGAGAATTAAGCGAAGAGGCAGAAGGAGTATGTCTAAGTGTTTGAATTGAGTGAGCGAGTGGTCAGTGAAAGCCGTGCTCCCTACTCTGGGTGAGGGCACTGGGGCCCAAGAGATGAGGGGACCAGCCAGGGCCCCAGAGCTCAGCAGCTGAATCCTAAAAGCAATTCCCAGGGCATCCCCTCAGTGTCCCCTCTCCTCCTACCCCTTTCCCCACCACTTCTCCTCCCCTTCCTCATCCATCAAGTGGAGTGAAGGCATCAATGAGCCACATAGATGATGTTTGAGGGGTGTGAGAAGGCGTGTGAAAAGGCGTGGAGGGAGAAGGCTGTCCAGGGGCTGTGCTGTGTGACAATGTTGCACTTGGTCCCCGGAAGTCAAAGGAGTTGCTGGAAATTCTCAAGGCAGTTGTGATGGGCTGAAGCCTGAAATTAAGGAAGGTGAGGCTGGTGGCCAGGATGGAGCAGAGCGGGAGGAGGCTGGCAGCCGGGATGCTGATGGCGTGGGCAGCCCAGGTCCTGCCCAGCCCTGTGCTGGTTTGTCACCCCAGCCCCTGGTACAGTCACCTTGCACACAGCAGGCGCCTAATAAATGTGTGTTGTCCTGGCCGTGAGTCACTCTGCTGCCCCGTCTCCAATATGCCTCCTCTCTCAGGTCCCAGGTGCGAGCGCTCCCCAGTCTTCAAAATGCAGCTCAGATACACCCTCTCCATGTGTGGTATTGGCACGGCTTTCTCAGATCCACAGAAGAGGTGGTGAACACCTTGGACTCTCTCTGCTTTCTTATCCATCTCCCTCTCCTAAGAGTGCAGGAGCTCCGAGTTGTGAACAGATCCAGCTTGCCCATCTGGGTCTCATCTCCACTTCACGCTTTGATTCTTCCCTGTCCTCTGTAGGTCTTTGATCTTCACACTGGTGAGCACTTGGGTGTGGGCTGCTTAGGGGAGGGGGTGGCTGGCAGAGGGGTGGGGCTTTGCTTTCTTGAAGGGCTATTGTGTGTGTGTGTGTGTGTGTGTGTGCGTGCGCATGCATGCGTGTGCGTGAACTGAGTCATGTCTGACTCTGCAACTTCATGGACTGTAGCTTGCCAGGCTCCTCTGTCCATGGGATGTCCTAGGCAAGAATACTGGAGTGGGTTGACATTTCTCCTCCAGGGGATCTTCCCGACTCTGAGATCAAACCCATGTCTCTTGCATCTCCTGCGTTGGCAGGTAGATTCTAGGCCCCCTGGGAAGCCCAAAGGCTATCATGTTAACATTGTAAAAAGCCTTTCATGTCAAATGTCTGTGGGTGAAGTCAGGTGTTTGCAACTGTCTTAAAGGTAGGAGCCGCTGAGAACACAGAGGGGTCAGTGCATCACCCGAGCCTCGCAGGGGTGGGTAGCCGGTGCATTACCCTGGCTGGGAAAAGCAGTGTCTGAGGCGAGCCTGGGCCACGGATGGCTTTGGCCGTACACAGCCCGGTCGGTGTCCCACACAACAGCATTCTTCTCTGCCTGAAGATTTCATTCTGGACTCTTGGTGGCCCAGTCCCTCCTCAGTGGGCTTGCATCTTACATGTCATCCTAAGTCATCAGATAATGTAAAAGTCTCAGATTCAAAACTGTCTTTGAAAAATCTCTGGTGTTACTGTAAAACTATTATCTGTGTAAAATCCTGGGCCAAATTATGTGGCATGTAATGACCAGCGTATAAAATACAGGGATGAGTACAAATTCAATATCACAGTGTTTAATGGAGAACCTCTGCCAAAGAGAATGATTTTTCAACACAGCAGTCCTGCTCTTAGGGGGACCAACTATCCAGCTTGCCAAGAACTGTCCTGGTTCTCATGCCATCAGTTCTGTGTCTCAGGAAACCCCCAGGTCCCCGGCAAGCAGTTGATCACCCCCACGTCAGCACTGAGAGCCACTCACATTGTAAGAGGCCTTGTGGGCGCCAGGGCCGATGGTGGGCTTTGCGTGTCCCGGTGGCCTGTAACTCCTCCTCTTTCTCTCTGCATCCTCCCACCCACAGTGCATGTAATTGAATTTGTACCACCCAGAGAAAATGCCCTCAGCCTCTTGGTGTACTAGAAAAGCAGCAAAAAGACAGGCATCGCTACTGCTGAGTCCTTGACATCACTCATAGCAGAAAGTCAATGTGTGTGTGTGTGAGTGTGTGTGAGTGTGTAGGAGCAGAGTGTGGCAAACCAAGAAGCAGCTACTGACAGGTGTCACAGATTCCCTTGCCTACATGGTTCATTCTCAGCTGCAGATGGGTGAAGTTGACACTTCCTGGCTGGGCTTGCTCCTGCAGTTCGGATGTCTACTGGCAGCAATCGGCCAGTCGTGGGGACATGTGCCCTGTCAGATCTCGGATGGGACAGGGAACAGGTGACTGAGAGCCACTTCCTGTGTTTGGTTGGCACTTACATTCTTAACTTGGCATTGGTATCAGTGACTTCTCATCAAACCTACGCCTTTTCCTCTGTGTTGGAGTCGCTTGGACAGAAGGTCACTTGGAAAGGTTTATTCTCCCTTCTTCTCTATCTGGAGTTGTTTAGAACCAACTGGTTGACAGCAAGAAGATTCTGACAGGGGAGCAACATCTAGTTTTGCCAAATAGCTTTTGTGGGGTGGGACCAAGCCACTACCATATCTGCAGAGGTAGGCGGAAATGAATAAATTCATGCGTTGTTCCTTCTCTGATCTCCCAACAGTTAAGGAAGGGCTTTAAGCAATGCAAGGAATCAGGAGTTTGCCAGGGGTCTAACAGTGGGTGAGATAGGACCAGTGTAGTAGCCAGAGCCAGGGACAGGGACAAGTGAGACACACAGCCCTGAGAGTGCCCACCACACTGCTAATATTTTTTCCTGGGAGAAAATAGGGGAGCCCAGAGTGTGCATGCCAGCCCCACATCTCCTCTTTCTACTGAGAAACGGCTCTGGGAAAGCCCCTGAGGTCTTCATGCTCACACCAGTGGTATTACAGGCCTGGCCATCTAATTAGTGTGTATTTTGTTTTGGGCCAGTTTATATGTAATTAGGCATTTTTTTTCATTATCTTGAGAAATACAGGAGAAGCATCTAAAAGCCTTCTTCTGTATATGGACCTACAGGATCCAGGTGTGAAGGTGGTGGGGGGCATTCACAGAGGAAGGGAGACAGGCTCCAGGCACTGGCAGAGGAGCAGGGCTTCGTGGCCGTGTTTGTTTCAAGGCAGAGGAGACGGTGAGGATTACTCTAGCTCCGTGCTGGGTGTTATCTCTGGGGCCAACTTGAGCTTCAGGTGTGGTTGGATGGCACTGCTCATACATATCCAAGTTCCCATATGCCACTCCAACTCTTGAGAGTCCTTGGATAGCAAGAAGGTCAAACCAGTCAATCCTAAAGAAATCAACCCTGAATATTCACTGGAAGGACTGATGCTAAAGCTGAAGCTCCAATACTTTGGCCACCTGATGTGGAAAGCTGACTCATGGGAAAAGACCCTGATGCTGGGAAATATTGAAGACAGGAGGAGAAGGGGGATGAGATGGTGGGATGGCATCATCAAATCAATGGACATGAATTTGAACAAACTGGGAGATAGTGAAGGATAGGGAAGCCTGGCGTGTTGCAGTCCATAGGGTTTTAGAGTTGGACATGACTTGGCAACTGAACATTCAGCAACAACTCCATCATACCATGTTCCACAAAAACTGCCCGCAGGACTCCACAGTCCCGGCAACTCCCTGGGAGCATCTCATCTTGGCCCTAACATGGATTCTAATTAGATGTGTGTTTGTCAGTGTACTTGCTGAATGCTGTCTGCTTTCTACACTGAAGTCTGGTGAGAGAAGGACTACAGTAGTTTGACTCAGCATTGTAACTCCAGAACCTAACACAATGCGGGGCTTAACGTATGTGTGTTGTAAATATTTACTGAATAAATAATTGTTCTTTCCCATGAGGTTCTTTCAGGGAGGCTGGCGGAGCTTGCCAAATGCTTATGCCCACGTGTGAGTGAATATTAAACAGAAGACACAAGAATACCTATTTCACTTTTGGAGAGTGTGGATTGCATCTGGGGATTTTTCTTTTTTTCAGTCCCTCTTGATCTCCGTTAATGAGCTTAGTCTATGAGGTACAAGAGTCTGGAAGTCGCTTGCCTTTCTGTCCTGTGCATAGTTGTATCTGACTCTTTGCGACCCCTTGGACCATAGCCCACCAGGCCTCTCTGTCCCTGGGCATTCTCCAGGCCAGAATACTGGAGTGGGTTGCCATTCCCTTCTCCAGGGGATCTTCCCAACCCAGGGATAGAACCCAGGTCTCCTGCATTGCAGACGGATTCTTTACTGTCTCAGCCACCAGGGAAGCCTGTTTGCCTTTCAGTCCTTTTAAATGAGCTGCAGAAGGAGGTGGCTCTGGGGACAGGGAGTGGGGAGAGGGGGTCTGGCCAGCTGAGAACAGGTTGGCTCTGACGAGATCCTTCTAGGCTCATTAAAGATCGTTTGCTTCCAGGCCCTGTGGCTTCCCCTCTGGAGGAGGAGGGGCAGGCCAACTAACACCTGAGAATTCATAAAGTGAAGTGAAAATGACTCAGTCATGTCTGACTCTTTGCGACCCCATGGACTTTTTCTGTTGATGGAATTCTCCAGGCCAGAATACTGGAGTGGGTAGCCGTTCTCTTCTCCAGGAGATCTTCCCAACCCAGGGATTGATCGAACCCAGGTCTCCCGCATTGTGGGCAGATTCTTTACCATCTGAGCCACCAGAGAAGCCCAAGAATACTGGAGTGGGTAGCCTATCCCTTCTCCAGGGGATCTTCCTGACCCAGGAATCGAACCGGGGTCTCCTGCATTGCAGGCAGATTCTTTACCAGCTGAGCTACCAGGCCTCCAAATTAGGCAGATGAGCAGAGGCTTTGGGTTGAAGGGGAAGGAGTGAGACAGGACAAGTCACACCTGTGCCCTCCCCGTGCCAGTGAAACCCTCCTCTGCCAGGCAGGAGACAGGAGCCTCAGATCCCAGCCACAAATAGACCTTGGTCATCAGCCATGCTCACAGGCCCTCCTGTGGGCACCTTGCCCTCTGAAGGGCTCTCTCTTGGCCTCACTGGCCGCCTGGCATCACAGGTAACTGTTTCTAGGCAGGCTGTGTGAGGAACGGGATCTCACACCCTCTGCGGTGGCTGCTGAAGGCCTGTCTAACGGTGGAATAAGTTGAAATTGGAGGCCCCTAAGCCCACACTTGCCTCTCATCCCTTAAATAGAAAACAGGCAAATCACCCATGGAAAATAGCCCTTCTCCTGCTCTAATGCAAGGCTTCCTGGGGATCGCGATGTCTGTGCTGACAAGCCATTCACCAAATTGATGCTTTTCCAGCACGGCTTTGTCTTTGTGCTAAAACAGTGTCAAATTGTACATTTTAGTAGTGAGGCCCCGATGTGGCTTCTGAGCCCTCTGTAGGGATGGATGATTAGACAAAAGCATAATTTGGGACTTTTCTCAGTGGGGGAGGTTGTGGTACTTATGGCAGGATTAGGTACTTATGGAGGGTCTGTGGTTCATATTGATATCAGAAGAATTGGATCAGGATGAACCGAGCTCAGGGGAGATGTGAAAAGTAAGAAGGAAAAGGAACCGACGGTTTTGAGGCCTTGAAGGTACAGACATTGTCTGAGCGCTGTGTGAAGAATGACTTCATTCTGTCTGTGATTGTCCTTGATCCTTTTGGGAGCCTGGCCTCCATCTACCTGGTGTGGGAGCAGGAGGCAGAATCTGGCCAGAAAAGGAGCTTCAGGATGTTTAGAGTGTCAGTTCAGTTGGGGAAGCAACAGGCTCAGCTTTGAGATGACTCCAGAAGTCAGAACTCAGTGTGCCAAGTTGGCCACAAGGCTCAACAGTTACACGGGTTCCTCCGGGCTTGTGGTCACGGGCTCGGCAACTGGGCTGCAGCTTAATGGGGAGGAGAAACACCTGGGATTTCTCTTCCTCCTTCAGAGCAGAGGTCCTCAAACTAGCCGGCACCACACCCTGAGTTTCTGATCTGGGGGTAGGACTGAGAATTTGCTTTTCTAACCAGCTCCCAGGTGATGCTGCTGCTGGTAGTCCAGGGACTGCACTCAGAACCTCTGCTCTGGAGAACCTTCGTGAAGGAGGCCCGGCTCAACCCTTGCAAAGGGCTGGGTTTTCTGGGGGAGGGGCTGCTTCGGTGGTGAAGAGTTCCGTGGTGAAGTCCTTCAGGCCTCCCTCCCCGCAATGCCCCCCTCCACTGTCCCTCCTACTGAACAGGCTACTGAGTGCAGGGACAACAGCGGATACTCCTTCTGATGTTTTATAATTCAGTCCTCTCAGCACTTTGCAAAGCCTTTATTTCCCCCTCTTTTATTAAAATAAAAATGATCCTGGTGTCCTTGAAGACAGATGCCCTTTTAGTTTTGCTTTGGGTTTGGGGGGTGGCTTTGAGCTTCCTATGAAGCAAACATCTTAGGGAGCCTGGTCTCTTACGTGTCTGGCAGGGGAGCAAGTGAACAAACACTCACTCTGCTCCCAAAGGCCAGGAGCCCAGTGTCAGGAGCCCTGGGCCACCTGACCGCTCCTGTCCTGAAACCTAATGTTCTACATCAGCACCCCAGGAGAGGCTAATGCAGGTCAGCGTCAGGCTCAGGGAGGCTCTCGGGAGATATTTATTTCATAGACAGATTGAGTAAGGGAGGAAGTGGGAGGTTGGGTGTGTGTGTGTGTTGGGGGGTAGTTGCCTATTCTCATGTCTGGAAGGAAACTCTTCTATAACAAGAGACTTATTTCCAAGTCCTACTTTCACAAACTGACGCTACTGGCCAGAGGGGCGAAGCTCATTATTAAGAGTAGGGGTTCCCCACTTCCAAGTCTGCTTTATAAACAGGGCATAATGAAAGCCCCAGCCTGGAAGGAGGGGACCCCGTCAATGTTTAGCCCCAGGTCTGGTGCGAGGCAGTGCGGCATACTTTGTGGATGCTCTTCCTGTGAATTTAAGGCTCTACACAGGCTTCTTCCGTTGGGGAGTCAGATTTGCTTGGGAATCCGGTCTTCTTGTTCTCATTTCTGAGCAGGAAAGAGGCTGACGTGGCAGGTGCTCTGGAACCAGAGCAGCCGCACCAGGCTGCTAAGACTCCCAAACGAGGCCTGACTCTGAAGTCTCCCTGCAAATCACTGCAGGTCCCTCTAGAAAAGCCAGGCCCCGCCCCCACAGAGCCTGGGGATGCCTGGGAACCTGAAGCCACGCCCACTCATCCCCTCCCCCCCGCCCCGGCCTCATCTGGGCTTCGCGATGCTTTCAGGGCCAGTGCCCATTGCTCTGTTGGTTTTTTCCTGGTGGCCGGTGGGACAAAGGACCACTTGAGCTTGTGAGGGACCATCTCCAGCCACTACCCACATCCTCTTCTTGGCACGCATGGAAGAACTGAGGGGCCCCAGAGACTCCAGGGGCGGGTGCGTGCTGCGGTCCTGGTGTGACGTTTGACAACTTTCTGCTCCAGGTATTCTGTATCTCAGGTGGCCGCTTCTCAGGCCACAGCTCTGCACTCTGGATTCTTCTCTCAGATTCCATATCAATGAGCCTCATTTCAAAATGGGCCATCTTTTATCTCAGTCCTTCATGTCCTGTTTTGCTGTCTATTCATCCATTCATCCATTCAGCAGTAACTACGGAGTGCTTCCTCTGCTGATCAAACCTACGTCGTGCATGAAGCTGGACCTAAGTCGTGGGCCCACCAGGCACATAATTACAAAGTGAGTGTCTGGCTCACGTTGTGCCACCTGCTGGGGCGTTCGGCGTGGCTGCCTCCAGCGTGGAGATATATGGCAAGGTGGTAGCTGGCCCCCCACCAAAGGGAGGGAACCAGTCATGACCGTCTCTGTTGAGAAGCAAATGCTGCTCCACACTTAAGCCCATGGTGAGCACTCACATTCCCGGGCTTCTCTCTGGGTATCACCTATTTGGGAGAGATTTTGCTTCTCTGAAAAAAAAATTACCTTAATCATTTTCTGTACAGGGACATGGTAACACCAGCCGCAAGTGAGCCTCCCAGCTGACATGTGAATGGATGTGAAGGAGGATTGGAGCCTTGGAGAACCAATGCTCTCATCTTTACTACCCCTGGCTTTGTCCAAGATTGACCAGATGTCCAGCCATAGGAAGTCAGCAAGTGCTTTCTTTAGTTTTCTTTCCAAAGGTCAGCAGGGATGTTTGAGGACCTCCTGGTGGGTGTGGGAGGCACCAACAAGCCTAAGACCTCAGATATTTTGATACAGGGCTGAGACTCCCCATTCCACACAATCCCACACTGCTGAGAATCACTTTGAATAGCGATGTTCTCAGGGGCAGAAGAAAGGGAGAGAAAAACATTGTCTGCCGGCTTTCATTCATTCACACATTCATTTGTCTCTGAAACACCTACTGAGCCCCTGCTAGGTGTCTGGCTCTCCTGGGCACTGAAATATTGACAGGAAGAGTAGGCTAAGAGGATGCACCTGCGGGCATCCTTGGGAAACTTGCCATCAACGGGAGCCTGTGAGAATCTGATCAAAGGGCAAAGGGGGCAACGGCCCCTCTGTTAACTTTGGAAGCTGTCACTGTCTCTCTGGGGACCCAACTCCACATAAGATGCTTGAAGTCAGGAATGTTCATGGTGCCTCCATCAGAGGTGCTTCACTCAGTTGACCAGAGATAGGCACTCAGAAACCTGGGTTGTGAGTTTAATTTTCAGAGATTAACAGGTGACTGATTAGAAAACCATTCAGAGTCAGGCATCTTGCAGATTATGTCCTTGGTTCTGGGCTCAGGTAACCCTGGTGGCTCAGCTGATAAAGAATTTCCTGCAATGCAGCAGACCCAGCTTCAATCCCTGGGTGGGGAAGATTCCCTGGAGAAGGGAATAGCAATCCACTCCAGTATTCTTGCCTGGAGAATTCCACGGACAGAGGTGCCTGGTGGGCTACAGTCCATGGGATCGCAAAGAGTCAGACATGACTGAATGACTATCACTTTCGCTTTTGAACCCTACACACTCCGAGAAAATAAACAACTCATGTGCAAGTTATAGAGGTGAACTGAAGGTTAGAGTGAGGTATATCCAGGAAAGTTAGCAGATGCAAAGAGGCTTCCCCAAATGGAGTTGGTATTGATAACCCTGCTCAGAGTCTAGGGTCTGCCTCCAGCCTCATATGCTCAAAGCATGGATCAAGAGAAGATCCGATGTTTAGGAAAGATTTGCTCTAGCTAAATCTACAGGCTTGTGAATGAACTCAGAATGCCATTTCCTTGATTTATACTGAAAAACACAACTGTCGTCCAAGTAAAACATGTGGTAATGGCCTGTATCTGTCTCTATCTATAGAACAATCTTTAAGGCAGTTGTCAACAGTAGATCGTTTAGTGAGTTTGAAATCAGAACAAAGGGACCTGGTTAGATGGCTTTGCTATTTGCTGCTGCTGCTGCTGCTGCTAAGTCGCTTCAGTCGTGTCCGACTCTGTGAGACCCCATAGACGGCAGCCCACCAGGCTCCCCTGTCCCTGGGATTCTCCAGGCAAGAACACTGGAGTGGGTTGCCATTTCCTCCTCCAATGCATGAAAGTGAGAAAATAAAGTGAAGTCACTCAGTCGTGTCTGACTCCTAGCGACCCCATGGGCTGCAGCCCACCAGGCCCCTCCGTCCATGGGATTTTCCAGGCAAGAGTACCGGAGTGGGGTGCCATTGCCTTCTCTGGCTTTGCTATATAATAAAATTAAATTGTGAGAACCTGGTCAATCACAGTTATATGTAAAATACATGGTCACTGGCTCTGATGGACTTGAAATGGGCAGGGCATAACTCCTGAACACACCTTGGGTAGGAGTTGCTAACTCCATTTCTGATGGCCTATTCTTGCTTCATCTATGTGATGGCTTTCAGTCCTGTTTTATAGGTTTGGGAGTCATTTTATTTCTTTCAAGAGACTTTATCTCTCTCCATTATGGTTCTTAGAACTTATGGTTTAACTTATAATGGCAACCTTATATCCTTTTGAACATTTTGTCCACAGTTCAGTTCAGTTGTGTCCAACTCTTTGTGACCCCATGGATTGTAGCACACCAGGCTTCCCTGTCCATCACCAATTCCTGGAGCTTGCTCAAACTCATGCCCATCAAGTTGGTGATGTCATCCAACCATCTCCTCCTCTGTTGTCCCCTTCTCCTCCTGCCTTCAATCTTTCTCAGCATCAGAGTCTTTTCCAATGAGTCAATTCTTCACATCAGGTGGCCAAAGTACTGGAGTTTCAGCTTCAGTCCTTCCAGTGAATATTCAGGACTGATTACCTTTAGGATGGATCGGTTGGATCTCTTTGCAGTCCAAGGGACTCTCAAGAGTCTTCTCCAATACCACAGTTCAAAAGCATCAATTCTTTGGTGCTCAGCTTTTCTTTTGCCCACAAGTACTCCCAAACAAGGAAAAATTATGGGCCATTTTCAAGCACAAAAACCAGCTCATTGATCACTGATATTGGATTGGCCCAGACGTGGGTCAGAAATTCTTCTTTCTCTTGTACATGGTAGAATTTTTTTCAGTAAAGTAAAGAAGTCTGACTTATCCTAATGCATTTTTTAAATAATGTTTTATATTACTATGTCACCAGAGATATTTCTTTTGGGATGCTGAATGAAATGAAGTTATTGTTCTTTGTTGTTTGTAAACTAGGAAAATTCTTGGATAATGCTCTTGGAAGGGAAGGGCTTCCCTGGTGATGCAGATGGTAAAGAATCTACCTGTAATGCAGGAGACCTGGGTTGATCCCTGGGTTGGGAAGATCCCCTGGAGGAGGGCATGGCAACCCACTCTGGTATTCTTGCCTGGAGAATCCCATGGACAGAGGAGCCTGGCAGGCTATAGTCCATGGAGTCAAAAAGAGTGGGACACGACTGAGTGACTAAGCCACAGAGTTTGGAAGGGGAAAGCTGGTATGAAAGTGAAAGTGTCCACTCAGTCGTGTCCGATTCTTTGCAACCCCATGGACTATACAGTCCATGGAATTCTCCAGGCCAGAATACTGGAGTGGGTCAGATCAGATCAGATCAGTCGCTCAGTCATGTCCGACTCTTTGCGACCCCATGAATCGCAGCATGCCAGGCCTCCCTGTCCATCACCAACTCCCAGAGTTCACTCAGACTCATGTCCTTTGAGTCAGTGATGCCATCCAGCCATCTCATCCTCTGTCGTCCCCTTCTCCTCCTGCCCCCAATCCCTCCCAGCATCAGAGTCTTTTCCAATGAGTCAACTCTTCCCATGAGGTGGCCAAAGTACTGGAGTTTCAGCTTTAGCATCATTCCTTCCAAAGAAATCCCAGGGCTGATCTCCTTCAGAATGGACTGGTTGGATCTCCTTGCAGTCCAAGGGACTCTCAAGAGTCTTCTCCAACACCACAGTTCAAAAGCATCAATTCTTCAACGCTCAGCCTTCTTCACAGTCCAACTCTCACATCCATACATGACCACAGGAAAAACCATAGCCTTGACTAGATGGATCTTTGTTGGCAAAGTAATGTCTCTGCTTTTGAATATGCTATCTAGGTTGGTCATAACTTTCCTTCTAAGGAGTAAGCGTCTTTTAATTTCATGGCTGCAGTCACCATCTGCAGTGATTTTGGAGCCCAGAAAAATAAAGTCTGACACTGTTTCCACTGTTTCCCCATCTATTTCCCATGAAGTGATGAGACCAGATGCCATGATCTTCATTTTCTGAATGCTGAGCTTTAAGCCAACTTTTTTACTCTCCACTTTCACCTTCATCAGGAGGCTTTTTAGTTCCTCTTCACTTTCTGCCATAAGGGTGGTGTCATCTGCATATCTGAGGTTATTGATATTTCTCCCGGCAATCTTGATTCCAGCTTGTGTTTCTTCCAGTCCAGCATTTCTCATGATGTGCTCTTCTCCAGGGGATCTTCCCAACCCAGGAATCAAACCAGGGTCTCCTGCATAGCAGGTGGATTCTTTACCAACTGAGCTATCAGGGAAGATAGCTGGTTTCTCTGAGGAACAGGAATAGAAATGCACAGACATCTATTAGCATGGGGGAATATGAAAAATTTGCAGGAAACAGCTGATGAAACTATTGCAAGCACTGTGATAGAATCTGAACTTTACCTTGAGTGCAACGGGAGACCATTTGTAGGTTTACAGAGAAGGGTGTAGCATTATCTGATTGGTTTCCTTCAGTTAGCACATGGAGAACAGGTTGGAGAGAATGGAAACAAGACCAGAGGGAAGGAGCCCTGCTAAGAGATCTGCTATCACCTGGGCTGGGTGATTCTCAATCTTGAGAAACTAAAGAGGCACCTGGCTTTGCCCTGACTGCAGCTGGAACCAGTGACATCAGAATCTCTGGGGGTGGAGCTCCCGGGGCGCAGCCAAGATTGGGAACCACTGATCTGGGCGCTACAAAATGGCAGCCTGGATCAGGAAGGTAGCAGTGAGGCTGAAGAGGAGAGAGAGGTTGGAGGCAGGATGAACTGCATTTGTGAGAGGGGAGGAGAGAAGCCCTCCTCCTTTGTTACTGTTTTGGTCCTCCGAGTAGGCGGTGCAGTTCATTCATTCACAGAGAGGACTTTAACCGGAGGATTAGCTCCAACCCGCGGGACAGCGGTAAGCAATTTCTCCCAAGAGCTGCCTCTTGTTCAAAGCAGCTTTGCTCCGGCGTCTTGTGTCTGCCTTCTGGGTTTCTGCTCCCACCACCCCATCCTCTGGCACCGCTACCTCTTCTGCTTCTTGACTATTTGCCTGGTTTCTGACTCCCGCTTCCATCATCTCCTCAAATCTAGCCAATACCTTGTTTGACAGTTCACTGGTGGCCATGGACGTGATAAACAAAAGGAGAAAACCTCAGTTGCTGTGATCTCTTGTGGTAGAGGCATGGGGTCTCCCTTTCCCATAAGGACCATTCAGCGACTCAGTCTGCCCAGAGTGGAAGCTTCACCCTTGCTGTTTGTAGGCTTAAATGGAACAAGGCTGGAAAGAAAGTGAAAGTGAAAGTTGCTCAGTCATGTCCAACTCTTTGTGACCCCATGGTCCATGGAATTCTCCAGGCCAGAATACTGAAGTGGATAGCCGTTCCCTTCTCCAGGGGATCTTCCCAACCCAGGGATCTAACCCCGGTCTCTCACATTGCAGGTGGGTTCTTTACTAGCTGAGCCACCAGGGAAGCCCAAGGCTGGATAGGGTATTAAATACACTTCATGAAAAAAGAAACATGGTGTGGAGGGATGCTCAAGACCCCCAGCCCCAGTGATGGAGGGCAGGCTGGGGGCTCCTTCCTGGCCTCGGACCTATTCTGACTGGAGCCCTAATGTTGTGACCTGTGCCCTCCCTAGGCTGCCCGGATGTAATTTTTCTCAAGCCTGCTTTAATATCCAATGAGTGGGATGCCTGACTGGTGCCCTGGGTTTGTTTTTACATTTTAGGCAGGACCTGAGTTCCTGCCTGGGGATTCTCTTTGGTACAGTAAGTTATTTTCAGTTAAGTACAAGTGTTCTGGAGAGGAAATTAACTTGTACTTATGGAGCTTCTAGCACATGCTTAGCACTGAAACCTGGGCTTTTTCTACCTGGGGCGATGATAGGGGTGTCTTGGCTAGGGTAGCTCACTTGGTCTAAACTGAATCGAGCGGCAGAGACTGCAATTCCCATGGATGACCACACGAGGGCGTCCCTGGAGGAGTGCTGGCTGGCTGCCAGGCAGCCACCAACTCGGGGTCAGAAGGGCACTGAGTCTATGGAGCCCCGCACCTGCTTTGGCCACGGGGACCTGCGGGAATGAGGCAGGAGTGCAGAAACCATGCTGGGATAGCTGGTGGTGTGGGGGGTGCCAGGTGGCCCCAACAGCACACAACCAGGGTTCCAGGGACCCAGGGCAGGTGGTGGTGTGGGACCAAAGGGTGACATCCAAGCTTTTCTTCCCTTTCTGTAGCCGTCCCTTTCCCAGCTGTTTCCCAACAGATTTCTCCAAACCTCACCAGGTATGTAGTAGGGAGCTACCATCATTCCTGTACCCATATCCTTGGATTTTCCCTACTTATGGAAAATATAAGGACGAGTTACCAACCAGTGTCTTCGATTGACATCGTGGTTTGGGAAGAAAATGTTTTTAACCAACTAACTGTAATCTAATTAGATCCCAAGTTGTCACAACCATCCACGATATTAATCTTAAGGGGACGAGGCCACATGGGGCGCATACATAATCCGAGTTCCCAAAGCCTGACATTTGTTTCCCTTTCTGCTTTCCGACCCTGCCACGGCAGCTCTTTTCCCATCTGCCCTCAACCAGCCTGCTGGGAGTCTCCACGGACCAGTGATACCTGTGTTGGGAGAAGCCGCAGGAACTGTTTCAGCCAGAAGCTCCCTGAGCTTGGAGCTCCACCCACTTGTAATCTAGGCTGATGTAATCGAGCCCTAATTCATCGTCTTCTCAGCTGTGAAATGGTAGTGAGGCTGTTAGCCAATGGGCTGGCGCAGACAAAGATGAGCAATAGGGCTGCGATCATCACGTGTCTGCTCATTCCTGTCGTTACCACACCAATGAGAGCCAGTGCTGTTGTCACAGCACCAAACCGATAATATTAAGGACATGGGGGTTTTATTATGGCCAGTGCTAATTAGTTTCAGTGGAAGAAAACCCTCCATCTTGTGGACACAGATGCACTTCTGATGCCGTAGATGTTCCCTAGTCCAAAGGGGATCAGGCCCCGCCTCAGTAGAGAGGGGGCCTGGTTGGCGGGACCTATCCTGATACCAGAAAAACATCCTGGAGAGTGTGTTCTTTTAATGTTGATCTTTTCCCCTAGTCTGGATGATATTGGGTTGGCCAAAAGAAGTGGTTTGGGTTTTTCTATGCCATCTTATGGAAAAACCCAAATGAACTTTTTGGTCAACCCATTTTTTTTCTTGGCGGAGAGACAATGGGGGCTCCTAGTTAGTAGAACAAAATACTTTGCCCTTGTTTATTCTGATCTCTTGCTTTTACTTTTTTTTCCCCCTGATAGTTCAGGATTTGCAAACTGGAGACCAGAATGTAGCTCCTGGTCTTCAGAAGGATTTTTTTGGCCAGCACGTTTTTAAACTTGAAGACCTGCAGGTGGCGTGTGTCTCTGGTTAGGTCGTGACTGACATAACGTTACCTTACTGGCCTTTATCACATCACTTTGCCCTGTAAACTTTGACCTTTGTCCTATAAACTTTGTGCCAGGGTGGAAACATCTGCCTCACTAAATCTATTCTTTTTTGACTGATCCTCATGAACCCTTTCAGGACACGTTTTAAGATTCTAGAGAACATCTCCTTATTTGGAAGGACTGCTGTTTATCAGAGAGCACCAGCTAAGAAGGCCAGGAAGCTCTCTTCTCCGACATTTAGGGTTTTCGTGGTGTGACCCAACTCCAGGGCGTGGCTCACACAGAGGGCAGTGGGCCTGGAGCCCCTGGGGTGGGCGGGGGGCCCTGGCGGTCTGTAAGAAGCTTTCAGCTCTAGCCTGTTGGGTCATTATTACTCTGCCCTGGTTATGCCAAAAGCTTCTGCCCCTTAGGGGATGGGCACCCACACTGGAAGCTATAATCTGAACAGATGAGCTTGAAGCTGCTCACCAGGGACTCATTTTGGATTTGGGCTGTGGGCCCTGCAGGTAGAACAGAGGCCTCGTGCTGAGGAGGAGAAACCAGGGTGGCCGCGGCCCAGGAAGGGGTTCAGAGCACCAGGAGAGCCTCAGGCCTAAGCCCAGACCCACTGCCCGCCTCGCCCAGACACGGGCCTGCGCTGAGCTCTGTCTTTTCCTCGTTTTGTCTCTCACATCTTTCCATGAGCAAGAAGAGAGGTGCACCTTAACTTCTCCCAGGCCTCTGGTCCTCAATTTTCCTCAGGAAAGAAAGGGTCGGGGGATGCCTAGCCAGGGACGGCAGTTCATTTCAAAAACTCATGCTAACCTGTGTTCCCTTTCCCGACCTCCAGCCTATTTTAATCTTGTAAACGGTAATGATGTGTGTGGGGAACAATTTTGTTGTTTACTGAAGCAGTTGAGTGATAATTGCAGAGAAAGGAGAAAGCGGAAGGCTTTCCCCCACCCTGTGTTCCTCTCTGCCATTCTCTATGCTAATATAGGCCCCCGATGCTGTGTCTTGTGAATCAAGATGACAGACTAGGAAAGGGAGGTTAGGGGGGTCGTTGGAGGGGGAGGGAAGGAGGCAGGTGAGCCCAAGGCTTGGACCCCTCCCAGCGAGGAGAGTAAGTGGCTCTCTCAGGGTGGTTATGCTGTAAAGAGGGTGTCTGGGCAAATAGCTCTTGGTTTACAAGGTCTTCTGAAATAAAGCAATGGCGGAAAGTTCTTTCTGGTGTCAGATCAAAATGTAGTCTGCTTCAACATGAAAAGGAGGCAGACAGACCAAATGGGACAAATATAAGATTATTTTATTTAGCCTTCTTAGGTTAATCTGTTTCTGTGTGACTACTGTTCATTAAAAATTCATCATGCTTGAAATTATCGGCACCACATTTCTCTTTAACAGTGTATATCCATTCCTCAGATAAGCTTCTTGTCACTACCAGATATAGAATGTACCAAGTGGCCAATGTATGTAGAATCCTGTGTGTACCCTGGGCTGGGAAGCCAGAGTGCAATGTAGTTGAAGAGATGGCTCATGTCCCATAACCGCAGACTGCTTTACACACAATAGAACAAATGTGAAAGTGTTATAGCTGTCATGGCTTGAGTGACGTGACCGCAAAACAGGCTGGGAATTAAAGAGGTGCGGTCAGGAGGAGCGCAGGGCAGGCGTCCAGAGCTGAACAGGACTTGGTCTATGGGTTGTACGAGATGGGGTTCAGGAGCTCTTCCCCTTGAGTCACCCAGCACTGAGATGGATGGATGGACCAGAATCTCCAGGGGTGGGCACAGGACTTCACTCTTAACAAGCTCCCAGGAATTCTGATGCACACTGAAGTTTTGTGACTTTTAAAGAATGTCTTTAAAAAATGTATTTGTTTGGCTGTGCTGAGTCTGTTGTGGCATGCAGAATCTTTAGTTGCTGGCATGCAAGACTTTTACCTGTGGTGTGTGAACTCTCAGTTGCCACATGTGGGTTCTAGTTCCCTGACAAGGGATCAAACCCAGGCCCCCTGCATAGGGAGTGTGGCATCTTAGCCATTGGACCACCAGGGAGGTCCCCATACAGAGGTTTGAGAACCTTTAAGCCATAGGGAGCTTAGGTGAATTGGGGATGGCTGTCCACAGGCATGATTGAGGCAACCCTGGCCGCAGGCCATAGCTTTGAATGCAGATAATTGTTCAGTGAAAAGCAAGCCCCAGCCCCTGACTGTGGATGCAGGGTCCGGCCCATTCCCAAGAAAGAGAAACTGACAACATACCAGGTACCAGGGCCTCAGTGCATTTGGGGGAAACCCAGCTGCGTGGCAGGACTTGGCAGGAGGACCTGGAGGGCATGAGAAGGTTCAGGCCTCCCAGAGCAGCACCTATTTCCAAATCGCATCTTCCAGTGACCTGAGGCTCTGAATTTCTTTCCGGCCTTGGTCAGAACTGGCCAGGGGCTGGGTAAGGCTGGGCCTGCAGGTGGGAGACACTGTAGGTAGGACCAAGCAGTAGGGGCAGAAGCAGGGAGCCAGGGGTCAGCAGGACAAAGGTGACCTTGGAAGTGAAGACCAGAGATTTTAAGGAAGAACTCTGTGATGGAGTGCTTCTCAAGTTCCCAAAGAAATCCACAGAAAATGCAGGAAAGTTCTCAAAGTACTCTTAAGGGATGTAATGATTTTCCTTGGGTCTGCTTGGGTGGGAGAGGAGTCCATAACAATGGATTTCCTAGCAGGCCTGACCATGTCCAGACAAATGAAAACTTGATTTGCTAGAGTTGCCAGCAGGAGCAGGGTCATGTCAGACAGAGGAAGGCCCAGTGGGATTTTTGCCTGATCTTGGTGGAGAAGGCATCTCTCAGGCCTTTACTTCATTTTTAATCTGAAATCAGGGCTGGCTTTGAGAAAAGATGTTCAGTTCCAGACCTCTATCATTTTACATCAAAAACCTCAGGCTTTTTCTTGTTTAAACTTCTTTTGGTTAAACCTTCCCTTTCAACAAATCCTGCAGTGGAGTTCCTAGAGCAAGCCTATCCAATTATAGGGTATCTGACTCTCAGGATTCTTGTCTAAAAGAGACCAAATCCTCTCTCACCTAAAAGCCAGGACTCTGTTACCCGCAGCCTCTTGTTTGTTCTGTCTTTTCAAACAATCCCTGAGTCAGAATAAAGGGAGATTTTCTGAGACAAAACAAACACTGCCTGAGAGAGACTCCCTTCTCTTTTGTGTTCCTTATGCAGTGTCCACAGACACTTCCCTGAAGGTCAAGTTCAATTCAGTTCAGTCGCTCAGTTGTGTCTGACTCTTTGCGACCCCATGAACCACAGCACGCCAGGCCTCCCTGTCCATCACCAGCTCCCAGAGTCTGCCGAAACCCATGTCCATTGAGTCGGTGATGCCATCCAACCATCTCACCCTCTGTCGTTCCCTTCTCCTCCTGCTCTCAATCTTTCCCAGCATGCATCAGTCCTTCCAGTGAACACCTAGGACTGATCTCCTTTAGGATGGACTGGTTGGATCTCCTTGCAGTCCAAGGGACTCTCAAGGTCAAACGTCTCCTTTAATTATACCCAGCACACTTAGCCAAGGCAGACTCAACCCAGATAGCCCAACCCTTCTAGGTCAGCACCCAGCTGTTATCCTCTGGAGCAAAAGTACAAGGAATGCAAGGAACGGGCAGGACTTTGTATTGTTATTATGGCTCCTTTCTGAACTTGAAAGTTGTTTGTGAAACACAATTTCTTTTGGCGACTGCATCTATGAACTTGCTCATTTACTGATTTTCCCCCCCCTGCCCCGCCCAGTAACTTTCCCTGGAGGAGACTATGGCACCCCACTGCAGTACTCTTGCCTGGAAAATCCCATGGACCGAGGAGCCTGGTAGGCTGCAGTCCATGGGGTCGCGAAGAGTCGGACATGACTGAAGCGACTTAGCAGCAGCAGCAGAAACTTTCCGTATCTCGCACTCTCTTATATATAATCTGGAGAGTTTTACCTTCAGTTGCTTTTGTTTTTTTGTTTGTTTTATTTTATTTTTAAACTTTACATAATTGTATTAGTTTTTCCAAATATCAAAATGAATCCGCCACAGGTATGCTTCTGGGGTGCTTGCTGTGGCAAGAGGTGGAGGAGGCCCTTAATGCTCGGCTAAACTTCAAGTCAAGCTTTCCACCTCTCCTCTTCCAATTCTTTGTCTCCTCCGAGGAAGGGCTCGAGTTTCTCTGTCTCTCTTTAAAATTTTATTACTCACTTATTTTTGGCAGCACTGGGTCTTTGCTGCTGCGTGTGGGCTTTCTCTCGTTGTGGCCAGCGGGGGTTAGTCTGCAGGTGAGGGCTGCGTGTGGGCTTTCTCTAGTTGTGGCTAGCAGGGCTTAGTCTGCAGGTGAGGGCTGCATGTGGGCTTTCTCTTGTTGTGGCTAGCAGGGCTTAGTCTGCAGGTGAGGGCTGCGTGTGGGCTTTCTCTCGTTGTGGCTAGCGGGGCTTAGTCTGCAGGTGAGGTGTGCAGGCTTCTCATTGCGGTGGCTTCTCCTGTTGTGGGGCACAGGCTTCAGGTGCTCGGGCTCAGTAGTTGTGGCATATGGGCTGTTGCCCGGCAGCAAGTGCAGTCTCCCCAGACCATCCATCGAATCCATGTCCCCTACATTGGCAGGTGGGTTCTTAACCTCTGGACTAGCAGGGAAGTCCTCAAGGTTCTCTTGAATGTTAAGAAGAGAAGGATGTGGTAGGTAGCCCTCTTGTGGACTTTGAGTCCCCAGTTCAATCAATCTGAAATGACCAAAAACACACATACACACTTCCACCCCCTTTTCACAAGCAGGGAAGGAAGAAAGAAGAGGCGAGGGGAACTGGTTCTGAGGTTTTGGAGAGGGTGATAATTCCCTGATAGCTCAGTTGGTAAAGAATCCGCCTGCAATGCAAGAGACCCCAGTTCGATTGCTGGGTCGGGAAGATCTGCTGGAGAAGGGATAGGCTACCCACTCCAGTGTTCTTAGGCTTCCCATATGGCTCAGCTGGTAAAGAATCTGCCTGCCATGCGGGAGACCTGGGTTCTATCCCTGGGTTGGGAAAATCCCCTGGAGAAGGAAAAGCTACCCACTCCAGTTTTCTGGCCTGGAGAATTCCATGGACTGTACAGTCCACGGGGTAGCAAAGAGTCAGACATGACTGAGCGACTTGCACATCACTTCACTATAATTCCTGAAGGGTCTGACCCAGTGGACCTGACTGGGAGGGGCAGCGGGACCCAATTAAAAATAATGAAGATATCACATTGTTAGACAGAGGAGCTTTTGGTTTCCAAGCTCCTCTGGGAGTACCTGGAAAAATGCTGAAGCAGGCACCTCCTCTGCCTCACCCTCCTCCAGCAAAACACCTTGAATCACCAGGACATTCATATTGTTCTTCATAATAAACTGATGATCCTTCCCCTCTTAATCTTATTTTATCCTTCTACAAGTATTAGCTGAATACATTATCATTGTATAAAGTTCAGGGAACACAGAAATAGATTGTCTGAGTTTAGATTCTCTAGGAAAAAATGAGTCGGAGATGAAACTTAATGTGCTAATACTTGAGACTGAGAGAAACAGGGATATGAGTCCAGGAAGGCAGAAAGTAACTGTAAGGTGGGAGTTACCAACTAGACCACAGGTTCACTGGGAAAATAAGAGAATTCAGATGGTCTTGGTTATGAGGGACATAGCCAAGAAACCAGTTACATCCAAGTTATACCCAAGGAAGCTTTCTGTTACCTCCTGTCTTTCATTGATCAAAGGTGGTTGTTGATATTGTTCTTGTTTAGTTGCTAAGTCGTGTCTAACTCTTTGTGACCCCGTGGACTACAGCATGCCAGGCTCCTCTGTCCTCCACTATCTTCCAGAGTTTGCTCAAATTCATGTCCATTGAGTCAGTGATGCTATCTAACCATCTCATCCTCTTCCAACCTTTCTCCTGCCTTCAATCTATCCCAGCATCAGGATCTTTTCCAGTGAGTCAGCTCTTCAAATCAGGTGGCCAAAGTACTGAAGCTTTAGCAACTGTCCTCCCAATGAATATTCAGGGTTGATTTCCTTTAGGATTGGTTGATTTGATCTCCTTGCTGTCCAAGGGACTCTCAAGAGTTTTCTCCCACACCATAATTCAAAAGCATCGATTCTTTGGTGCTCAGCCTTCTTTATGGACCAACTCTCACATCCGTACATGACCACTGGAAAAACTAGTAGTTTTTGACTATATGGAACTTGGTCAGCAAAGTGATGTCTCTGCTTTTTAATATGCTGCCTAGGTTTGTCATAGCTTTCCTTCCAAGGAGCAAGCGTCTTTTAATTTCATGGGTGCAGTCAACCATCTGCAGTGATTTTGGAGCCCAAGAAAATAAAACCTGTCACTGCTTCCACTTTTCTCCTTCTATTTGCCATGAAGTGATAGGACTAGATGCCAAGACTCTACCTTGGTTGTACTGGGGACCCCAGAACTGCTTTGGGCTCAGCAGAGCCCAGCACTTTCCACTATGGCAAGAGCCAAAGACAGAATCTTCTTTGTATGAGAAACTGAGATAATCCTTCTCCCATTTTCCCTCCTCTCCTCAAAATAACTGTTCTTAAGAGCTTAGTGTGTATCATTCCAGGCTAGTTTTACGCTTTTGTACACATATCTTTGTGGGTTTTAAAAATCATGAACTAGATAATTTAGTATGTATTGTTTTGCAGTTTCTTTTTTTCCTCTAATTATACCTTGTAGAGTTTTTGTGTTTGTACATTCTTTTAAATCCCTGTGTTGCATTATTTAGTATGGATATTCCATCATTTATCCTCCTTTGGCTAACCCTTTAGATTTTTCCAACTTTGGCTGTTCTAGTAGGTGATTGCACAGAGGAATGACTCTGTGTACATGTGACGGTATCTCTCACATCCTTGAGGTTGTACTTTTTGGGTTAAATGATCACCCATGGAAATCAAACAGCTCTCTTCTTGTCAAGATCCTTTAGATCCTGGAAGATTTAAAAGTGGAGGCTACTTGATTCTGTTGGTTAGAGCATGAAGCCAGTGAGCCGAGGAGACTCTGACTTTGTTGTTGTTCAGTCGATAGGTTGTGTCCAACCCTTTGTGATCCCAGCAGCACCCCAGGCCCCTTGTCTTCTTCTATCTCCTGGAATTTGCTCAGATTCATACCCATTGAGTTGGTGATGCTATCTAACCATCTGAACTTGAACCTCAATAAATAGTGACGAGGACAATTACACCCCATGGTCTCAGACTGCACCTTGGCCGGTTGCTCTTCAAACATTCGTCATTGGTCATGAGCGGGAGACAGTGAGAGAGCTTGACTCTGCAGAGCGCTTCTCAAGGGGTGGCCCACAGTCAGCACACCTGGAAACTTGTTCGGAAGGCAAATGCTCGACTCCTGCCTCATGGCTACCGAATCAAACATTCTAGGGGTGGATCCAGAAAACCTGTTTTACAAGACCCTCCAGTGGTTCTGATGCATATAACATCTGAGATCGGCTGCCCTTCCAAGCCTGTCTCTATTACTAGGAGAAGAAAACAAAGCTGATGGAGCCCCGTGCTTCTGCTGCTCAGTTGCAGCAGAACCATGTTGGGCACAGCTGAAGCTGTGGAAGGTCATACCCCTCTCTGGTTGACGATTTGGCCCTTAGGCTGTTCAGACCCAGATTACTGCCTCTCCCACAGCACACACTGCCTCTGCCGTCAGATCAGAGTCACCAGAGGTGTCCAGCGGGTTTGGGTGTGTCTTGCCAAGAACCTCACCTTCATGACTTCACCTTTTGGCTTCCTTCACCTCTGTGGCCTTTGCTCTTGACCCTGGAAAGCTCCTGCCTCCTTGAACATGGGCTTGAGCCCTTGGCCCACAGTCCACCGGCTGCATTGTTAGAGCCCAGGACCTACCTAGAGACTCTTCTATTTCCTTTTCTGTTCAACCATCCAGGGCCTGCTGATACCTCTGCTAGGCTGTGACAGTTATTTCTATATACAGAAGATCATTTGCTTTTTCATATTACACCTGGAACTGTAAATCCCAGCTCTGTAAGTGGCTACGTTTAAACCAACTGTCATGGGTATTATGCAAGAAAAATTGAATTATTAAAGCTTTTTGGCTGGCTTTCCTGCCAAAGAAAGTCCCCTTTAGTTTCATTTTTATTGCATCTGCCTCCAGATAAATGAGATCCTTATCAACCTCAGAAGATTATGAATGGAGATTCCATCCAGCTGACTTCAGTTGTTTGTGTTGTGAGGTAGAAAAACTGATCTCTTATAGATTGTTTTCTTTTGGTGTGTCTTACTGGTTGAATGTGTGCCCCACACATTCATCTGTTGAAGTCCTAAAGCAAGTAGCTCAGAATGTGACTGTATTTGGGCATAGGGGCTTTACAGCCCCTATGTAAACTGAGGTGCTTTGTCTGACTCTTTGCGATCCCATGGACTATAGCCCGCCAGAGTCCTTTGTCCATGGAATTCTCCAAGAAAGAATACTGGAGTGGGTAGCTGTTTCCTTCTCCAGGGGATCTTCCTGACCCAGGAATTGAACCCAGGTGTCCCAAATTGCAGGTGGATTCTTTACCATCTGAGCCACCAGGGAAGCCTAATATCCTCATGAAAAGGGGAGATCTGGTCACAGACATGTGCAGGGAGACCACCATAGAACAAGAAGGAAAAGATAGGGATGATGCTTCTGTAAGCTAAGAAACCCTAAAGATTGCCAGCAAACCACAAGAAGCAAGGGGAGAGGCGGGGACCAGATTCTTTTCTACAGCCCTCAGGAGGAACAAGACCCACTGACACCCTGAATGTAGACTTCTGGCCTCAGGACTGTGTGACGATAAATGTCTGCTCTCTGTGTTGCCCAGTTTGCGATGCTTTTGCAGCAGCCCCGGCAAATGAACCCAGCATGCCTGTCCTCATTTACATTTCTTCTGAGACTCATTCTGCCTTTCCGAGCTCATCAACTCTTATGTGGGCTCCTATGAACAGCTGGTCTCTCTGACCCAGGCTCCCCACTCTCCATCCTGTCCAGCAAACCTTTGTCAGAGTGAGCTTTGCTAAGAGCGGTCTTTTATCTCCTGCAGCACCTATTCTTACTACTTCAAGTCTGAATCCTGTGACCATAGCTTGCTCCCCAAACCCTTATCCCAGCTGGCCTCTACAAGACCTCTGCTTTCTCTCTCCAGATGGGCCTTCTCACTACCCCATGAACATACATGTCACACCGACCTCCACACACCACACACCCTCCTTTCCAAGTTCTTTAGAAACCTCATCATTTCACACCACTTAGTCAAGGGGTTCTTAGACTTTTCTGCATGTTAGAATCACTCTGGGGGCTTTAAAAAATCCTAAATGCACAGACTACTCCCTATACCAGTCATATAAGAGTCTCTGGCATAGGATTCGTGCATTAGTAATTTTTAAAGCTCCTGGTAATTCAGTGTAGAGTCAGATTTGACAATCTTAGTGATTCCCTTCTTCCATATCGCCCTGACACCTCTCAAGCCTCAAGACTCACACAAGTCAACAAGGCATCCACAGGGCCTGAGTTCTGCCTTTCTAGCAAGTTCCAAATGCTGCTGGTCCAGGGACCATACTTTGAATAGTGAAATACTACACAACTTACGGGGCTTCCCAGGTGGCTCAGTGGTAAAGAATCTGCCTGCCAACACAGGAGATGTAGGTTTGATTCCCTGGGTTGGGAAGATCCCTGGAGAAGGAAATGGCAACCCACTCCTGTACTTTTGCCTGGGAAATCCCATGGACAGAGGAGCCTGGTGGGCTATAGTTCATGGGGTCGCAAAAGAGTTGGACATGACTGAGTGACTAAAAAGTGACAACACAATTTATCACTTAGTGTTTATACTCAGCTTGGCTCATAGAAGATATAAGATGGTTTATGGGAAATACACAGACAAAAATTAGCAGTTAAGTTTATCTCTTTCATCCAGACATGCTTACAAAGAGCATCTAAGAAAAACTGGCAAAGACATGCTCAACAATAATGCTAGAGAGAGGAGAAAGCCTGAAGAAAGCAGGAAATCCACCCGCACTGCCCTCCCCCAGGCAGCTGTACATAGGCTCCCCCAGCAGCAGTGACAGGGAAGCAGCCATGAGGAGCCCTTGTCCTGTGATCTGAGGTATGTAGTCCTTTAAGGAAAACTTGGACTTTTAGGTTTAGGGAATTTGGGACCCTCTTCTTGTGTACTCCCTCTTGTCCGGTGGGGCGTGTGCTCTTGCTTGGGAAAAATCTATCATTATAGAGGCAAAGGAGTGAAGATGTAAAACATAAGGTGAGCCCAGCCAGCATTGTCATGTCATGTGATTCTGGGGATCAGTATCAGGGAATATACCGTGGCTGGTGCCCCCTGCAGTTGCCAATGTAGGGCTCTGAGGCCAGGGCTCGTTAGGTAAATTCTTCGAGCTGTGGTTTCTCCATCTCTAAAATGCAGGTAATAACATTTAAGTAAGTGATTAAGATCAAGCATGTAAAGCTTCCAGTACTGAATCTGATGCACCCTGAAGTACTCATTAAATGGTTGCAATGATTGTCACCATAATCACTCCTATCAGCTCTTCATTTTCAGGTCCAGGGCAGTGCTCACATGCCTGTGAGCAAAGCAGCTCCTCAGGACTGGCTCCAGGACTCTTGGGGTTTGCATGTTTCTCGTGCAGCTGGCAGCTGCCCATGCGAGGGGGGAATAGGAATTGGGCATTTCGTGCAGCTGCTGGTTCAGTTTGCCTTTGGTTTGGTTAGGGCTGTATTATAATTTCTGGAGTTCTCAGAAAGTTTTGCCTTTCTTGGGCCTCCTCTTGCATTAAAAAAAAATTTTTTTTAAAACATTTTGCGCTTGCGTTGCTAGACAGGTGAGTGCAAGTCAGATTGGATTATACTCTTTTCCTCCTGAATTTTGTTGCTGTTGTTCAGTTGCTCAGTTGTGTCTGACTCTTTGTAATGCCATAAACTGCAGCATGCCAGGCTTTCCTGTCCTTCACCATCTCCCGAAGCTTGCTCAGACTCATGTCCATTGAGTTGGTGATGCCATCCAACCATCTAGTCCTCTGTCATCCCCTTCTCTTACCGCCTTCAATCTTTCCCAGCCTCAGGGTCTTGTCTAATGAGTTGGCTCTTCACATCAGATGGCCAAAGTATTGGAGCTTCAGCATCAGTCTTTCTGGTTTTAAAAGGAGTTAAAACATTTTCAGGCCCCCTAACCTATCGCAGGCCCTGGGCACCATGCCCATTGTGGCCCCCAGATGCAGCCTGCCTGTGCTGACCCTCCCAGCAGCTGAGCGTGGCTTGGGTGGCGTGGGGCAGTGGGCCAAGACCTCCAGCACAAGGTATCATTTTCTATGCAGAGGTCTTTCTTCCTAAACTAGGTCACAGCTGCCTCCAGCGCAGGGGTTTTCCTTTTAAAATTCCCACCTAGCGCCGAGTGCCCAGCTGAGCACCAGGGCCAGTCTGTTTAACACTTTGCAATGTATGTACATTTTGTGGCTGTTAATTGTCAGGAGACTCCTTCCCAAGCCTTGGAAACCTGTTGCTCTGTGGCTTCCATGGTCATTAGGAGACTCAGATGAGGCTCTCAAGGTCTTTCTGTGGCATGGCCTTGAGAAACTGGCCACAACAGGCTCCCACCACTGATAGAATCCTGTGTCCCTGAGGCCAGAAGAGTGAGGTGATGCAGGGGTACCTGGCTCTGCATTCTCAAAACTGCGATTCAGGGTCAGTGGAAGCTGCCTGTCGGGGCTGAGCTTTGCCCCCATGAGCCCCTGTGAGCACCATTCATCTATGTAATGGGTTTCCTGCCCTTTCCCTTGGCTGTACCACTCCCTGAGGGAGCGTGGCAAGGACACTGTGTGAGATGGTCACAGGGTCGTCCTTCGCTGACGCTGTTCCCTAGGTCTGTTCAGTTGGAGAAAACAGCACAGACCATCAGCCACATCCACCAGCTTGTCGGCTCCCAGGGTCACCGGCAGCCCGAATAGCAACACGTGCGGGAAGGTAGCAGGGGCGTGACCCTTTGAGGGGCATGTCATTTGAAAGTGCCTCCGAGGCTGCCTGACTGGGAAGCTGGGTGGATCGACAGCCAGGAGTGGATTCTCTCAGTTCTACTCCTGAGTTGGTTTAGCAGGGAGTGCATTCACGTAATCTGTCCAGCACACCAAGGAACTGGCAAGGCAGTGACTGCGGAGCTGGGGACAGACTACAGAGGCTGAACGGTCACAGTTCTGGAGCAGACAGCAGTTTTATTGTAACTCTTGAATGCTTGTTTTAATATGTGCATGCTAAGTCGCTTCAGTCACGTCCACCTCTTGGTGACCCCATGGACTGTAGCCCACCAGGCTCTTCTGTCCATGGGATTCTCTGGGCAAGAATACTGGAGTGGGCTGCCCTGCCCTCCTCCAGGGGATCTTCCTGACCCAGGGATTGAGCTTGTGTCTCTTATGTCTCCTGCATTGGCAGGCAGGTTCTTTACCACTAGCGCCACCTGGGAAGCCCTTGTTTTAATACGAAACTCATTAATTTACATCTTATTTATAATAAATTGCTTGTTCATCAGTTATTCTTGATCTATTATGTTATGTCTGACTCTCTTTTGTACAGTTTGAGAGCTGCCAAGACGCTTAGTCAGTGTTACTGAATGTACCCAGTGGTGGCACAGTGTAAATATTGAACTAAATTCTTAGTTGGGAGATGCAAATTCTAATTACCCATCAACCCAGATCCTCCAAAACTTGTTAGGATGTTGGTTTGTGATGCAGCATTGAAAAAAGGAATATAAAAATTAGGATTAGGGCCTGAGAAGAAAGATGGGTAGGATATTAAAAACCCCACTGATCGTTTCAAAGAGGGATCTCCAGTTGCATTGGAAGCAAAGACTATTTGAGTACTGGCAATGGAAGAAAGAGAATAATGTAGTGTTAGTTGCTCAGTTGTGTCCAACTCTTTGCAACCTCATGAACTGTAGCCTGCCAGTCTTCTCTGCCCATGGAATTCTCCAGGCAAGAATACTGGAGTGGGTAGCCAGTCCCTTCTCCAGGAGATCTTCCTGACCCAGGGATTGACTTCAGGTCTCCTGCATTGCAGGCAGATTCTTTACTGTCTGAGTCACCAGAGAAGCCCCTGAAGGAGACTAGAAGCCTCTTTTAAAAGAAGGTTCAAAGCCTTATGACAGCAAGACCAAATAAACGGTGACTCAAGAGCAAGGGTACTGGAAACACCAAGAAAGTTTCTCCATTCACTTGTTGCTTTTACAAATACTGTCTGAATCCTGGTAAAGAGAGGCGGGAGGCAAGGGTAGTTACAACATGAGAGAAGCACATCCATGGTCCCCGGGTTGGGGGAGAACACAGTTGGGATGGCTGGTATGTGAAAGGAACTGGTCATGAAGGATCTTGAAGGCGTGGGGTGGGAGAAGAATTTGGATCTTGAACTTAGGACAATGGGAAGCCACTGAGAGCTTCAAGCGGAAGAGTGAGTCACATGTGTTATTTGGGAGCCAGGGTTTCATGGAGGACATTAGAGGGTATAGTGATCCAATGCTACAATAATCCAGAAGAATAACTCCACCATAGAAACTAGGAGCTTCAGCAGCCGGAGTCTCACGTGCATCTCCTGAGAGCGGTTGTCGAAGATGTGGCTTGGGGTTGTTGGACGTGATGAGTTCAGGTTGGAAGTATTCAACTGGAGGGGCCTGTGGGACTTCCCGGTGGCTGCTTGCATCTAGGGTAGAGGTACAGATTTGGGAATCATGAGAAAATAGATGGTCATTGATGAAGCATAGGAGTGGTAGAGGTCACCTCACTAGATGACATGGGATGGGAGAAGAGGGACTAGGATGGGACTCCCTGAAGAGCAGTATGTTGGGGATGGGCCAAGGAAGAGGAGCCCTGAGGGGAACTGGCAGGGAGAGTCCCTGAGACCAGGGTTTAAACACAGGGTCACAGAAACCGAGGGAAGTGATAATGTGAAGAAAGAGCAGGTTATCATGAATGTCAGAGTTGGAGAGAATTCATATAAGAACTTTATCTATTGGAGTTGGTCTCCACTTAGTGGGGTTCATTTTTTTCAATTAACAAGTATTTCCTGAACATCTGCTCATTCATGCCAGGTACTGCTCTTGGTTTGAAATTTACATTTTGGTAGAAGAGATAAGCAACCAAGAAGTAAGCCAGTAACAGGGGAAGGCTATTTCATTCAATGATAAGAGCTATTATAGAAAGGATAAATAACAAAGTCTTACTTATAGCAAAGGGAATTATAACCAATACCCCATGATAAACCATAATGGGAAAGACTATAAAAAGAATGTATGTGTATATGTGCTAAGTTGCTTCAGTTGTGTCTGACTCTTTGTGATCCTATGGATCGTAGCCTACCAGGCTCCTCTGTCCATGGGATTCTTCAGGTAAGAAAACTGGAGTGGGTTGCCATGCCCCTCTCCAGGGGATCTTCCCAACCCAGGGATGGATTCCATGTCTCTTACATCTTCTGCATTGGCTTGTTGGTTCTTTACCACTAGCACCACCTGGGAAACATATATATATATATATTTTATATATATATATGTTATATAAACATGTATATATATGTATACATACATATATATATGAAACGGAGTCACTTTGTTGTACAACAGAAATTAACATTGTATATCAACTATTTGTTGTTCAGTTGCTCAGTTGTATCTGACTCTTTGCAACCCTATGGTCTGCAGCACACCTGGCTTCCCTGTCCTTTGCCGTCTCCTGGAGTTTGCTCAAATTCATGGCCATTGAGTTGGTGATGCTATCTAACCATTTCATCCTCTGCCACCCTCTTCTCTTTTGCCTTCAATCTTTCCTAGAATCAGGATCTTTTCCAATGAGTTGGCTCTTTGCATTAGGTGGCCAAAGTATTGGAACTTCAGCTTCAGCATCAGTCCTTCCCATGAATACTCAGGATGGATTTCCTTTAAAATTGACTAATTGATCTTCTTGCAGTCAAGGGAACTCGTGACAATCTTCTCCAGCACCACAATACAAAAGCATCAATTCTTCAGTGCTCAGTCTTTTTTATGGTCCAACTCTCATATCCATGCATGACTACTGGAAAAAATAATAGTTCTGACTACATGGACCTTTGTCGGCAAAGTGATATCTCTGCTTTTTATATGCTGTCTAGGTTTGTCATAGCTTTTCTTCCAAGGAGCAAGTGTCTTTTGATTTCATGACTATAGTCACCATCCACAATGATTTTGGACCCCAGGGAAATAAAATCTGTCACTGCTTCTACTTTTTTCCCCTTTTATTTGCCATAAAGTGATCAGACTAGATGCCATGATCTTGGTTTGTTTAATGTTAAGTTTTATGCCAGATTTTTCACTCTCTTCTTTCACTCTCATCAAGAGGCTCTTTAGTTCCTCTTCACTTCCTGCCACTAGAGTGGTACCATCTGCATATCTGAGGTTGTTGATGTTCTCTTGGCAGTCTTGATTCCAGCTTGTGATTGATCCAGCCTGGCATTTTGCATGATGTACTCTCCATGTAGTTGAAGTAAATGGTGACAACATACAGCCTTGTCATACTCCTTTCCTGATTCTGAACCAGTCCACTGTTCCATGTCCAGTTCAAACTGTTGTTTCTTGTCCTGCATACAAGTTTCTCAGAAGGCAGGTGAGATGATCTGGTATTCCCATCTCTTAAAGAATTTTCCGTAATTGGTTGTGATTCACACAGGCAAAGGCTTTAGCACAGTCAGTGAAGCAGAAGTAGATGTTTTTCTGGAATTGCCTTGCTTTCTCTATAATCCACTGGATGTTGGCAATTTGATCTCTGGTTCCTCTGCCTTTTCTAAATCCAGGTTGTACACTTGGAAGTTCTCAGTTCATGTACTGTTGAAGCCTAGCTTGAAGGATTTTGAGCATTACCTTGTTAGCATGTGAAATGAGCGCAATTGTGAGGTAGTTTGAACATTCTTTGGCACTGGAATGAAAACTGACTTTTCCAGTCCTGTGGCCAGTGCTGAGTTTTCCAAATTTGCTGACATACTGAGTGCAGCACTTTAACAGAATCATTTTCTAGGACTTGAAATAGCTCAGCTGGAATTCCATCACCTCCACTAGCTTTATTTGTAGTAATGCTTCCTAAGGCCCACTTAATTTCACACTCCAGGATGAGTGGCTCTAGGTGAGCGATTACATCATTGTGGTTATCCCAGTCATTAAGACTTTTTTTTTTTTTGTCTAGCTCTTTTGTGTATTCTTGCCACCTCTTCTTAATCTCTTCTGCCTCTATTAGGTCCTTGCCATTTTTGGCCTTTATCATGCCCATCCTTGCATGAAATTTTCCCTTGATATCTCCAATTTTCTTGAGATCTCTAGTCTTTCCTATTCTATTGTTTTCTTCTATTTCTTTGTTCATTGAAGAAAACCTTATTTCTCTTTGCTATTCTCTGGAACTCTTTATTCAGTTTGTATACTTTTCCCTTTCTCCTTTGCTTTTCACATCTCTTCTTTCCTCGGCTATTTCTAAAGCCTCCTCAGGCAACCACTTTGCCTTCTTGCATTTCTTTTTCTTTGGTATTTTTTTGGTCGTTGCCTCATATATGATATTATGAACCTCTGTCCATAGTTCTACAGGTACTCTGTCTACCAGATCTAATCCCTTGAATCTATTTGTCACCTCCACTGTATAAACATAAGAGATTTGGTTTGGGTCACACCTGAATGACCTAGTGGTTTTCCCTACTTTCTTAAATTTAAGTCTGAATTTTGTAATCAGGAGCCGATAATTTGAGTGACAGTCAGCTCCAGGTCTTGATTTTGCTGACTGTATAGAGCTTCTCCATCTTAGGCTGCCAAGAATATAATTAATCTGATTTTGGTATTGACCATTTGGTGATGTCTAAATGTAGAGTCGTCTCTTGTGTTGTTGGAAGAGGGTGTTTGCTATGATCAGTGTGCTCCCTTGACAAAACTCTGTTAGCCTTTGCCCTGCTTCATTTTGTACTCCAAGGCCAAACTTGCCTATTACTCCAGGTGTCTCTTAACTTCCTACTTTTGTATTCCAATCCCCTAGGATGAAAAGGACTTCTTTCTTGGTGGTAGTTCTAGAAGGTCTTGTAGGTCTTCATAGAACCATTCAACTTCAGCTTCTTCAGCATTAGTGGTTGGGGCATACACTTGGATTACTGTGATGTTGAATGGTTTGCCTTTTAAATGAACTGAGATCATTCTGTTGTTTTTGAGATTACACCTAAGTATTGCATTTTGGACTCTCTTGTTGAGTATGAGGTCTACTCCATTCTTCTATGGGCTTCCCTTGTGGCTGACTCAGCTGGTAAAGAATCTGCCTGCAATGCAGGAGACCTGGGTTCAATCCCTGGGTTGGGAAGATCCCCTGGAGAAGGGAAAGGCTGTCCACTCCATTATTTTGGCCTAGAGAATTCCATGGACTGTATAGTCCATGGGATCGCAAAGAGTCAGACACGACTGAGAGACTTTCATATCATTCTTCTAAGGGATTCTTGTCCACAATAGTAGATATAATGGTCATCTGAACTAAATTCACCTATTCCTGTCCAGTTTAATTCACTGATTCCTAAAATGTCGATGTTCACACTTGGCATCTCCTGCTTGACCATGTCTCAGTCAATCAGTTCAGTTGCTCAGTCGTGTCCAACTCTTTGTGACCCCATGAACTGCAGCACACCAGGCCTCCCTATCCATCACCAACTCCCAGAGTTTACCCAAACTCATGTCCATCGAGTCAGTGGTGCCATCTAAACATCTCATCCTCTGTCATCTGCTTCCCCTCCTGCCTTCAATCTTTCCCAACTTCAGGGTCTTTTCAAATGAGTCAGCTCTTCACATCAGGTAGCCAAAATATTGGAATTTTAGCTTCAACAGTCTACTTTACCTTGATTCATGGACCTAACATTGCAGGTTCCTATGCAGTATTATTTTTTACAGCATCAGACTTTACTTTCACCACCATTCACATCCACAAATGAATGTCATTTCTGCTTTGGCCAGCCACTTCATTCTTTCTGGAGCTATTAGTAATTTTCCTCCACTCTTCCCCACTAGCATATTGGACACCTACCAACCTGGGGGTGTCATCTTCTGGTGTCATATCTTTTTGCCTTTTCATACTGTTCATGGGGTTCTCGCAACAATACTGGTGTGGTTTGCCATTCCCTCCTCTCATGGACCACGTTTGTCAGAACTCTCCACTATGACCCATCCATCTTGGGTGGCCCTGCATTGCATGGCTCGTAGCTTCACTGAGTTATACAAGCCCCTTCATCATGAGAAGGCTGTGATTCATGAAGGGAAATTTATACTTCAATTGGAAAAAAAAAAGCAAAGCCGGGTGATGTGGCATTTGGTGATGGGCAGGGTGCTTATTTAGACTGGGTGGACAGGGAAGGCCTGTTTGAGGAGGTAACATTTGACCTAAGTCTTGATTAAGAAATGTTTGCATTAAGATCCAAGAGGCAGAACATTCCAGGTAGAGGGAGTAGCTTGTGCAAAGACTCTAAACCAGTGGTTCTCAAGCTGGGTTAATTTTCTCCCTAGAGGACATTTGCTATGTCTGGAGACAAACACCACTGGAAGGGGAAGGAGTGTTACTGACATCTAGGGGGTAGAGGCCAGGGATGCTGGTAAACATCCTACAATTCACAGGAGAGGCCCCACAACAGAGAATTATCCAGCATGGCATCCGGTCCCATCACATCAGGGTAAATAGATGGGAAAGCAGTGGAAACAACGGCTGACTTTATTTTTTTGAGCTCCAAAATCACAGCAGATGGTGATTACAGCCATGAACTTAAAAGACATTCCTTGGAAGGAAAGTTATGACCAACCTAGATAGCGTATTCAAAAGCAGAGATCTTACTTTGTCAACAAAGATCCGTCTAGTCAAGGCTATGGTTTTTCCAGTGGTCATGTATGGATGTGAGAGTTGGACTGTGAAGAAAGCAGAGTGCTGAAGAATTGATGCTTTTGAACTGTGGTGTTGGAGAAGACTCTTGAGAGTCCCTTGGACTGCAAGGAGATCCAACCAGTCCATCCTAAAGGAGATCAGTCCTGGGTGTTCATTGGAAGGACTGATGTTGAAGTTGAAGCTGAAACTCCAATACTTTGGCTACCTGATACGAAGAGCTGACTCATTTGAAAAGACCCTGATGCTGGGAAAGATTGAGGGCAGGAGGAGAAGGGATGATGAAATGGCTGGATGGCATCACCGACTCAATGGATATGAGTTTGGGTGGGCTCTGGGAGTTTGTGATGGACAGGGAGGCCTGGTGTGCTGCAGTTCATGGGGTTGCAAAGAACTGGACAAGACTTAGTGACTGAACTGACTGACTGAAAGAGTTGGACACGACTGAGCGACTGAACTGAACTGAAATGTCGTTAGTGCTAAGGATGAGAAATCCTGCCTTAAATTAGGAACAAATTTGGTTCATTTGAGGAGAGTAGAAAAGAGTTCAACATCTGGGAAACAGGGGTCTTGAGTTAGAGATGTGGATAGGACCAAGTCATAGAGGCCTTGGAAGAGGGGTTAGGTAAGGGATGTTTATTTTACTTCTGAAAGTGCAATGGGAAACCATTAGAGGATTGTCAGCAGTGAAGTGATCTGATCTGATTTATATTTTGAAATGATAGTCTGGCTGCTGTAGAGACAGGATTGCAGTGGGCAAGAGTGGAAACAGAGAGGCCATGCCATCTAGGTGAGGAGAATGGAATATAAGTGGATGACTAGCTAGAGCTGATGGAATTTTTCTGATGGATTAGGATTGAAGGTTGAGGGAAAGTGAGGAATCAAAAATTACTTCTAAGATTTTGAATTGGACAGTAGGATGGGAATGAGATGTGATGAGAAGACAGGGCAAGGATTATAATAGAAAAGATACAAATAGTCTGAAGTGTGTGCTGAGGAGATTGGCAAGGTAATGAGGGTTTTTGCTCATCAGATCAGATCAGATCAGTCACTCAGTCGTGTCCGACTCTTTGTGACCCCATGAATCGCAGCACACCAGGCCTCCCTGTCCATCACCAACTCCCAGAGTTCCCTGAGACTCACATCCATCGAGTCAGTGATGCCATCTAGCCATCTCATCCTCTGTCGTCCCCTTCTCCTCTTGCCCCCAATCCCTCCCAGCATCAGAGTCTTTTCCAATGAGTCAACTCTTCACATGAGGTGGCCAAAGTACTGGAATTTCAGCTTTAGCATCATTCCTTCCAAAGAAATCCCAGGGCTGATCTCCTTCAGAATGGACTGGTTGGATCTCCTTGCAGTCCAAGGGACTCTCAAGAGTCTTCTCCAACACCACAGTTCAAAAGCATCAATTCTTGGGCGCTCAGCCTTCTTCACAGTCCAACTCTCACATCCATACATGACCACAGGAAAAACCACAGTGTTTATCAAATAGCTGTTTGAAATAGTTGCAAACAACCTAATTGTCCAGTTATAGAAGATTAATTAAATAAATTATGCAACCAATATAACAGAGAATATTTCTACTCATGTGAAAATATGGTCACACTGCAGTAAGTGAAAGAAATTATTGTAAAATAGTATGTAGAGTATGACAGTATTGGATTCTTATTTCACTTTTTTTTTGGCAGCACTGCAGTGACCTGCATGCAGAACTTCTATGACCAGTTATCGAACCCATGCCCCCTGCAGTGGAAATGTGGAGTCTTAACCACTGGACCATCAGGCAAGTCCTTATTTCACTTTTTATACCAAAATATGTACTGCATGAAGTCACAGTTTAAGTGTAGAAGTAAAATTATAAAAATAATAGAAGAAAATAAGGGTGGATATTTTTATAATCATACAGTGGTGAAACCTTGCATACTATAATATTAAAATAAGAAATCATGAGGAAAAGATGGGTATATTTGACTATATAAAAAGTTAAAACTCTTGGGGGAAATCCATAGACAAAGTAAAGAAAAAAGAAAATCTAGGAAAAATTATTTGCAATCTGCATGACAGAGTTAGTATCTCTATTAGCTAAAGAAGTTTTATAAACTGATGTTATAGAAAAGACAGATAGCCCAACAAAAAAATGGAAAAAGATGGGTAGGCAATTCCAATAAATGAAATGGCCAATCAGCCTGTGAGGAATTCAGTCTCTCTATGAACAAAATGCTAATTGAAACAAGTTCATTTTTTAATGTATCAGGTTGGCAAAAACCCAATGTTCATCGCAGCACTGTTTATAATAGCCAGGACATGGAAGCAACCTAGATGTCCATCAGCAGATGAATGGATAAGAAAGCTGTGGTACATATACACAATGGAGTATTACTCAGCTATTAAAAAGAATACATTTGAATCAGTTCTAATGAGGTGGATGAAACTGGAACCTATTATCCAGAGTGAAGTAAGCCAGAAAGAAAAACACCAATACAGCATACTAATGCATATATATGGAATTTAGAACGATGCTAACAATAACCCTGTGTTCGAGACAGCAAAAGAGACACTGATGTATAGAACAGTCTTTTAGACTCTGTGGGAGAGGGAGAGGGTGGGATGATTTGGGAGAATGGCATTGAAACATGTATAATATCATATATGAAACGAGTTGCCAGTCCAGGTTCGATGCACGATACTGGATGCTTGGGGCTGGTGCACTGGGACGACCCAGAGAGAGGGTACGGGGAGGGAGGAGGGAGGAGGGTTCAGGATGGGGAACATGTGTATACCTGTGGCAGACTCATGTTGATATATGGCAAAACCAATACAATATTATAAAGTTAAAAATAAAATAAAAAAAAAATTGAAAGATTGACATCCATTTTGGGAGAGGGTGAATGAGAGTGCCCAGTACAGTCTTTTTAGAGTGTAATCTGGTACCATCAAAATGTAAATGTGCATATTTTTTGACCAAGCAAATCTACTTTTGGCTCTTTAGCCTACATGAATTGGACAACTATTAAAGGATATAGATATAAGATGTGTAGACCTCAGTGGTGATAATAAAAACTTTGAAATACCTCAAATGTTTCTTAACAAGGAGATGATCCAACAAATTATGGGCCTTCATAAGTGATAAAGCGATATTCATCTGTTTAAATGAGTCAAGCTGTAGGTCCTGATTTGGAAAACTGTTCGTGATATTATTATGTGATAAAAGCAAGTTCCAGAGCAGTTTAATTGGCATGGTCTCATCTTATGAAAATAAGTAAATAAAACGCATTGGTAGATATGGTTATAAATGATTAGGAAAAGTTCTGAAAGGCTTACACAGATTTATTCAGTGTTGTCTTTTCCAGGGAGTCAAATATTTAGCTCCTATTTTTTTTTACTTTTCTCTATTGTGTGTTTATTTTTAATGTAGTGGCATATGTCTACATATGGTTGGTATATTGACATATTGGTAAAGATGGATTTAACATAGTTATGAGTGCAAAATATGTTCCTTACGTCAAAATCATCTGCCTAGGACTTCCAGCGTCGTCCTTTCCTATCTTAACATCACAATATATGTAATTAGAAAATAAATGAAATAACGTCTTACTGTTTGATAAACTGTTAAGCAAATATCACATCCTTTGGCTCCCACTGTTTTCTGACATGTAAATAGATGTGTCAAGTTGTCACAGAGTCCCTTCTTTAATAACAGAAGCCAACACTTTTATAAATCTCTGGATAATGTAGAAGCAGCAGGATGCATAAACTAGTTTTGATGTATGTAAGATATGCAAAGATAAAACAGCAGAAAGATTGAGCAAAGGAAACAAAGCAGGGACTGTGGACGATGATGTTTTACAAGTTCGCTGTGCGAGAGAAGGCAGTTCCGAGTAAGGAATATACCTGTATATATTCCTTATCCCAAGGAATATACCTGTAGCTATTGCCAACTCCTATTATCTTGTTCTTATTTGTTTGATGTTTTTGGTAAACATTCTACTTAAACCTCCAAAGTACTTGTGAAAATTCATATATAATTTGTACATATACACACATATTAAGTAGTATAAATATAATATGAATTCAAGGTTATTTAAATTAGCTTTTTGTAATAATGAAAAACTTTAACTCATATTTATATGTGTGTATATTATCTGTATATAGCTCTGCATCTATACATGAACATATGCACAGAAGGTAATCTAGGATCTATGTCAATCTACTGACAGCGGTTGGCTTGGTGTGTCTGGATTTATGGATTTTATTTTTTAATGTTCATTTTAGTTGCTTGAAGTTTCTAATTGTTCTGTAATGAGCATTGTTGTTGCTATTCAGTCAGTAAGTTGTGTCGGACTCTTTGCAACCCCATGGACTGCAGCATGCCAGGCTTCCTTGACCTTCACAATCTTCTGGAGTTTGCTCAAATTCATATCCATAGAGTTAATGATGCTATCTATTGGAGAAGACTCTTGAGAGTCCCTTGGACTGCAAGGAGATCCAACCAGTCCATTCTGAAGGAGATCAGCCCTGGGATTTCTTTGGAAGGAATGATGCTAAAGCTGAAACTCCAGTACTTTGGCCACCTCATGCGAAGAGTTGACTCATTGGAAAAGACTCTGATGCTGGGAAGGATTGGAAGCAGGAGGAGAAGGGGATGACAGAGGATGAGATAGCTGGATGGCGTCACTGACTCAATGGACGTGAGTCTGAGCGAACTCTGGGAGTTGGTGATGGACAGGGAGGCCTGGTGTGCTGCGATTCATGGAGTCGCAAAGAGTTGAACACGACTGAGTGACTGAACTGAACTGAACCATCTCATGCTCTGCCCTCCTCCTCTTCTGACTTCAGTCTTTCCCAGCATCAGGGTCTTTTCCAATGAGTCAGTTCTCATCAGGTAGTCAAAGTATTGAAGCTTTAGCATCAGTTCTTCTCCTGAATATTCAGGATTGATTTCCTTTAGGATTGACTGGTTTGATCTCCTAGCTGTCTAAGGGACTCTCAGGAATTTTCTCCAGCATCACAGTTTGAAAGCATCAATTCTTTGGCACTCAGCCTTCTTTACAGTCCAAATGAGCATATTTGCTTTATAAATATGAAATTATTTTGAGAAAAAAGGAAGAAAAACTATGTCAATGGTGACCTTGTCCAGAGATGCTTCTGGTCAGTAATGACTGAACAGAAGCTAGATGGCTGTGGGAGAAGATGGAATAGAGGCAGGGAGTGTGAAGTAATCTTTAATAATCTCAAGTGAGGGAAAGAAGATAAAGTCAAGAGGGAGAAGCTGAAGATACAAGAGAGAAGCTGGAAATCGAAGAGTCAAGGGGAGATTTCTGCCGCTTGCCTAAGCATGTCTATCTGTCCATGGGATATCAGTGCTCATGGCAGGTTTTCTTAAAAGCAGACTTATTCTTGCTTTTCATTGTTCCTTTAAATCTGCTGCGGGGACTGGTCATTTCTTTAGTTTCTCTTACTTAAAATTCTGAATCATGGTAGGTCACAGTCTCAGTCTCAATTCATTTACAATGTCTGCTCCAAGATACAAGTCAACACTCTGAAGCTGCTTTATTGTTCAGTCTTCTCCCCGCTGCCCTCACAGCAAGCTGGCCCCTTGCTTTGATGGTGGGGGCAGGCATAACCCTCCTCTTCCCCTCTCCCCGCCACATCCACACTTTCCCTTCATTCCCTGCTTGCCAACTGTGCTTCTCTCCCCAGCACACCCAGTGCTTCTCTCCTGGTGGGGCCTTCCCCTTGTACGTCTTCAGCTGGCCTTGTTCCATCTCCCAAACCCACCTCCACCTTCCAGTACTGCTCAGAGTCTCTTACTTCTGGGGTCTTCTTTTTGAGGAGCCTCTTCTGAGCAGAAATCTTAGTTTGGTCTCCAGGAGTGAGTTACTTCCCAGACCCAGTCTTCTACCCTCCTTTCCTGACCTTCTCAGGCATGAGTAGGTCCCAGTCTTCCCAGTGTCCAAGTGCAGAGAACATGCATTCATCTTCCCATGCTGTTCCCTTCAAGCATACTCACTAGGCTTGAGGAGAAGGCAGAGATCCTCTACATCCTTGGGGTCTGAGACCCACAGCATTCTAATGCTGTACTTAAGACTCCACTCGAAACCCCATTCCATTGACTCTTCATTTGTCTGCTGAATGAGGGGATTTAAAAGTCATAATACTGGTTCTTGGTTATTCTACTTTGAGATTTTGTATACATCCTAGCACATCCTTTGGAATGTAGATTTGGTTATATTTTGGTAATTCACAGTCCCAACTTCTTTTTTTTCATTAATAAGTTTTGTATTTTTTTTTTTTTTTTGGCTGTGTCCTATGTGGGATCTCCATTCCCTGACCAGGGATTGAACTTTCGCCCCCTGCACTGGAAGCACCAAGTCTCAACCCCTGGACCGCCAGGGAAGTCCCACAGTCAAACCTTCAAACGTAACATTTTGTTATGTACAAATAATGATGAGCCACAGCTAATACAGACGGAGAAGCTGAAGATGCAAAAGAGGGACCAATGGAATTGGGGTCCAAAACTTTGGTGGGAAATTGGTCTGGGGGAAGAGGGTCTTTTTCCCTTGTAAGGGAAGGAAGAAGGCACTCTTAGATTAATGGAGGCAGGCAAGGAGTTAATAGAACTTCCCTGTGATGACTTCTATTTTCTCCATGAAGCAGGAGAGCAGAGATTTATAGAAGCATCAGTTCAGTTCATTCGCTCAGTCATGTCTGACTCTTTGCGACCCTATGGACTGCAGCACGCCAGGTCTCCTTGTCCATCACCAACTCCCAGAGTTTACTCAGACTCATGTCCATTGAGTTGCTGATGCCATCTAACCATCTCATTTTCTGTCGTCCCCTTCGCCTCCCACCTTTAATCTTTCCCAGCATCAGGGTCTTTTCAAATGAGTCAGTTCTTCTCATCAGTTGGCCAAAGTATTGGAGTTTCAGCTTCAACATCAGTCCTTCCAATGAATATTCAGGACCAATTTCCTTTAGGATGGACTACTTGGATCTCTTTGCAGTCCAAGGGACTCTCAAGAGTCTTCTCCAACACCACAGTTCAAAAGCATCAATTCTTCAGCGCTCAGCTTTCTTCACAGTCCAACTCTCACATCCATACATAACCACTGGGAAAACCATAGCCTTGACTAGATGGACCTTTGTTAGCAAAGTAATGTCCCTACTTTTTAATATGCTATCTAGGTTGGTCATAACTTTTCTTCTAAGGAGTAAGTGTCTTTTAATTTATGGCTGCAGTCACCATCTGCAGTGATTTTGGAGCCCAAAAAAATAAAGTCTGACACTGTTTCCACCATTTCCCCATCTATTTCCCATGAAGTGATGGGACCAGATGCCATGATCTTCGTTTCTGAATGTTGAGCTTTAAGCCAACTTTTTCACTCTCCTCTTTCACTTTCATCAAGAGGCTTTTTAGTTCCTCTTCACTTTCTGCCATAAGGGTGATGTCATCTGCATATCTGAGATTACTGATATTTCTCCCAGCAATCTTGATTCCAGCTTGTGCTTCCTCCAGCCCAGTGTTTCTCATGATGTACTCTGCATAGAAGTTAAAAAAGCAGGGTGACAATATACAGCCTTGACGGACTCCTTTCCCAATTTGGAACCAGTCTGTTGTTCTATGTCCATTTCTAACTGTTGCTTCCTGACCTGCATACAGGTTTCTCAAGAGGCAGGTCAGGTGGCCTGGTATTCCAATCTCTTTCAGAATTTTCCACAGTTTATTGTGATCCACACAGTCAAAGGCTTTGGCATAGTCAATAAAGCAGAAATAGATGTTTTTCTGGAACTCTCTTGCTTTTTTGATGATCCAACAGATGTTGGCAATTTGATCTCTGGTTGCTCTGCCTTTTCTAAATCCAGCTTGAACATCTGGAAGTTCATGGTTCATGTATTGCTAAAACCTAGCTTTCAGAGTTTTGAGCATTACTTTACTAGCTCATGAGATGAGTGCAATTGTGCAGTAGTTTGAGCATTCTTTGGCACTGCCTTTCTTTGGGATTGGAATGAAAACTGACCTTTTCCAGTCCTGTGGCCACTGCTGAGTTTTCCAAATTAGCTGGCATTGAGTGTAGCACTTTTACAGCATCATCTTTTAGGATTTGGAATAGCTCAACTGGAATTCCATCACCTCCACTAGCTTTGTTCATAGTGATGCTTTCTAAGGCCCACTTGACTTCACATTCCAGGATCTGGCTCTAGGTGAGTGATCACACCATCGTGGTTATCTGGGTCATGAAGATCTTTTTTGTATAGTTCTGTGTTTTCTTGCCACCTCTTCTTAATATCTTCTGCTTCTGTTAGGTCCATACCATTTCTGCCCTTTACTGAGCCCATCTTTGCATGAATGTTCCCTTGGTATCTCTAATTTTCTCAAAGAGATCTCTAGTCTTTCCCATTCTATTGTTTTTCTCTCTTTCTTTGCATTGATTGCTGCAAAGATCCTTGCTATTCTTTGGGACTCTGTATTCAAATTGGTATATCTCTCCTTTTCTCCTTTTCACTTCTCTTCTTTTCACAGCTATTTGTAAGGCCTCCCCAGACAGCCAGTTTGCTTTTTTGCATTTCTTTTTCTTGGGGATGGTCTTGATCCCTGTCTCCTGTACAATGTCACAAACCTCCGTCCATAGTTCATTAGACACCCTGTCTATCAGATCTAATCCCTTGAATCTATTTGTCACTTCCACTGTATAATCGTAAGGGATTTGATTTAGGTCATACCTGAATGGTCTAGTGGTTTTCCCTACTTTCTTCAATTTAAGTCTGAATTTGGCCATAAGAAGTTCATGATCTGAGCCAGAAGCATAATGAAGGGGAAAAAATGACTGAATCAGTCTGAATAAATTGTATGATGGAATTCCTCAGGAATTTCCAGTCCAACGTGAAGTTGTGAAACCCCCTACTACAGCGTGGGCTGCTGAAAGGGCTGCTGAATTCCTCCTGTGTAAGGAGAAGTCATGGAGGAGGAAATGGCAACCTACTCCAGTATTCTTGCCTGGAGAATCCCACAGACAGAGGAGCCTGGAAGGCTACAGTCGATAGGGTGGCAAAGAGTTGGACATGACTGAGTGACTAACACACACACACACACACACACACAAGAAGTCGAGGTTAATGCTTCCTGGCTGGGCTGTCTCTGTGGCTTTCCTACAAGAGAGGACAGATTAGAGAGTACAAATACTAAAGGAAGTAGAGTATTACATGATGAAGGAAGACCAGAAAAGCCCAAAGATAGCAAGCCTCCCTGGTTAGAGAGGAACTTTTATCTTTGCAAATAGACTCAGAGTTTAGGTTTGAATGTCCTGAGTCACAAAAGCGCCAACTATTCACTAACCAGCACGCCCCTGGAATCCTCTAGCTCAAAAGAGGAAGGTGGTATGAAAGAGCAGTCATGGTGTGGTCCATAATTACTGACTACAGTGGGGAATGGATGAAGCCCTTCAGGCTTTTTGAGCCTCAGTACAGTTGATTTGTTCAAACTTGGTAGAGACTCTTGATTTTGTTTCAGAGGAGTATGTTGATATCCATGATTGGCAGTGAAACTTTTTCATGTCTCAAACACCTTTATCTCTGTTGGACGGTGAAGGTGCTTGGGGTTTTATTATTAAGTTGGTATCACATATGACCAAATGCTCTAACAGCACCTTTAACTGTAGGAGGTACAATTATAAGAACTGAAACTAATGTTTTGGTGGTAATCCAAGGCCAGGGGAAGAGGAGAAGAGAAACAGAAAGTGAAGCATAGAGTATTTTCTCAAAACTAAATGGCTACTTACAATTAAGGGGAATTAATAGAGATTAACAAGCTAAAAATTTAAGTAGGGACCCTTTGGCAATATATCCTAAAATAAGTCACAAGGGCAAGTGCTATTAAGTCTAAGTGATGGGCTAGTCTTATTAATAATAGGTCTTCAAAGGGGAGGCTTCTACTGAGAGTGAAAGTTGCTCAGTCGTGTCCAACTCTTTGTGACCCCATGGACTACAAAGTCCATGGGAATTCTCCAGGCCAGAATACTGGAGTGCGTAGCCTTTCCCTTTATTCCCTTGACCAGGGGATCTTCCCAACCCAGGGATTGAACCCAGGTGTCCTGCATTGCAGGCGGTTTCTTTACAATCTGAGCCACCAGGGGATCCCTGAGAGTATCCACTCTAAATTGTCCCCAGACCTTTCAGGTATTTTCATGGGGCAATTGGGCCACCAAGAAGCCATTTGAAAAGGGTATGAAACCAAAAATTAATATTTAAAGTGGAACTTTGCTTTTTCTTTGGAACTCCCTATTCCAGACTTGTCACCCTGGGGAGACAGGTGGGGTGGGTCCCTGGCACTATTGCACTGAGTGTAGGCACATCATCAGCGTGTGATTTTCTCTAAAGAAATCAGAATCTTCAAACTGAACACAGTGAAGTGTGTTCTAGGGATTCTTCAAAGCATTGCCACTCATAAGGGCAACTCTTTAAAGATAGTGGAAATAAAGGAAAGGACACAGGTTTCCTCAATAAGGATCAAAGCTTTTTGATTGCAATCCTGTTAAACTCTCCGGTGCTAATTACTGCCTGGATGTATTCAGCCGCGAAGCCCCTCAAGTTTGCCAGCTTGAGCGTGAGGTACTCCATTTTAATATTTCAAAACCTCTTAAATAACCACAAAAGCAACTGTTTATCTCAATCTTCCCTTCAAACACCTGCTTACTGATACTTGATTGTGTGTTTTGAGGCTTGTGATTGAGTCTAACACCTGGCTGATGAGGCTGACGTTGGGTCATGTTTTGAAACGCAATCTTACTATTTCGTGCGCCATTCCAGACTGCAGTGCATACCTCCAAACTCTTGTTGTTTTTAAAAGATAACTGTTAGCGAGTAATAGCTTGTTTTCACTGAAGAGGTAATGAACTTTAAAACGCTTACAGTCTGATGCGGCTTTGTTCTTTAAAACAGTGGGTTTCAAAGTGTGGTGCTGGTGATGGGGGTGGGTGAAGTGGACAGGGGACCTACCTTGAATTCCTACAAGACTTACTGAATCAGAATCTCTGTTGTGGGGCCCTGGATTGACATTTTGAACTCATTCCCTATGTTGAGAAATGCTGCTTTAAGAGAAGGAAGCTTTCAATTGGGTCCTCAGTAGGAGCTTTCTGGGCAGAAACTTCTGGTTCTTTACCTGTGAAATGTCTCTGAACTAGAGCCAAGAGGTTTCTGGTTGTTCCCTTGGAGAGTGCCAAGCGTGCATGGGAACCCTCGCCTTGCTGCTTGATGGGCAGTGGCCCTGTGCTCAAGGGTCTGAGAGAGGAGGAGATGTGCCCTTGGGCCTGTGATGGGCACCTGCTTCTCCGTTTCATTTACAAATGAGATAACTGAGGCCAAGGAAAGTAAGAGGGCTGACTGAAGGTCACTCAGGGCAGAGATGAGGCTAGAGCCTGGGATCACAATCCCTGCCCCTTGTTCCCAGGCCATGGAGTGAGGCCTCTGTAAGAGGCTGGGCCCCGCCAGGACCCCTCCCCATCCTTTCCCCCAGCTCAGTGCCCAGGAGGCTGACCTGCTTAGCCCACCGCTGGAGCATCCTACTCTCTGTCTTCTGGCTGGGTTTGGGAGACAGAAAGGAGCCTGTGGATGAATGTGTGGTGGGCTGGCCTGAGAGCACCAGTCAGTCTGGAGAAGGGAAGAGCCTGTCCAGCCCTCCCAGTTTGCCCAAACTGAAGGGTTTCCCAGGACTTGGGACTTTCAGTGCTAAAAGCTGGACAGTTCCAGGCAAACCAGAGTGGAGGAACACCTTTAAAATTTAACTAGAGAAATGCTTGAGTAGGCTCAGGGCTGTGGTTAATAATCATGGAGGTGTAATTTTTGTTACCATTTAAAAAATAGCCACATACTTAATTTTTTTATTAAAAAATGAGAGTCTGACCTCCCCTTGATCATCAGGGATGGGGCACAGTTCTCGAGGTGCTAGCCGACTGTGTTCTGCCTTTGCCTGGGAAAGTAGTAAAGTCATTCTTTCCTCCTCCTCCATAAAAAAGAGAGAGTCTGTAATGGAAAATTAAAACATTTTAAAGGGGTGTGTTGCTAAGTTAGTCTTTCCCACTCTTGACCTCTGTCAGTTTTCTTTTCAGAGGCAGTTGTGGCCAGTTTCTTTGTGTATACTTTCAAAGGTATTTTATGCACATTTAAGGGCATAAATGTATCATGTGAAACATCCAAATGGTAGCATATTGTGTTCTTTACCTTGCTTTTCTTACTTAACAGATTTGAGATTGTTCTTCAATAGGTAACAGCTGCCACACTCTTTTAGGGGTTGTATAGTATTCCTTCATCTGGATTTATTGTCTTTTATAAATGTATCAAGCCACCTATTAATAGGCTTTCAGTTTGCTTCTAATTAAGTGCCATTATTAATACAAATAATGCTGCAATGAATATCCTCAAATGTCTGGGTCAAAGGGAATGTGCATTTAAAACAATGAAGTGTTGGTTGCTCAGTCACGTCTGACTCTTTGTGACCCCATGGACTGTGGTCCTCCATGCTCCTCCCCTCACAGAATTCTCCAGGCAAGAATACTGGAGTAGGTAGCCATTTACTTCTCCAGGGGATCTTCCTGACCCAGGGATCAAACTTGCATCTTCTGTGTCTCCTGCATTATAGGCAGATTCTTTACCCACTGAGCCATCAGGGAAGCCAAGGCTGAACCAATTTACACTGCTCCCATCAGTACATGAGTCAATGGACAAGCGTTTGAGCAAGCTCTGGGAGATGGTGAAGGACAGGGAAGCCTGGCATGCTGCAGTCCATGGGGTTGAAAAGAGTCAGACACGACTGAGCAACTGAACGACAGCATCAGTACAGAAAAGTGCCACAAGGGCCTCCTGCAATTCAGCTATGGTCAAGGCTTGGTTAAGCAAATATTAATTTTTGCTCGTAAGTCAGATCTTCTCCATTTTACTTCCTTACTGGTCTCTTTCCGGCTACCAGGCAAAGCTATCCTCTCGCCAGAGCCATTTCCTGCCTCTTTTGCTGAGTCAGCTCATTAGCTTTAATTGTCTTCAAAATGATCTCCAGCTGTGTCATTCTTTCCAGACCTGCAGAGTTTTGGGAAATGCTGTCAAAGCCTAGGGGTGTGTCTGAAGGGGTAGAGCGAGGTCTGTGCAACTGGTAGCCAGAGTTGGCAACTGGAGAGTAAATCAGCTTTTTTTTTTTTTTGCTCTGAAAATAGGTCAGATCCACAAAGGCAGTGAGGAGCCACAGAGCTTCCTGCCAAGGCAGTCATACCAGGGTTCAGGCTTGTTTTTTAACATCCAGAACTATATGTGGATGCGTGGGGCATGCTTGTGGGACAGTTGGATTTCCTGATCCCAAAGTATACCATCCCCACCTCTCATCTCCACATATTCTATATATATGTGGAGAACTAGAGGTAACCCTCTCAGATCTTCTCCCATCAGTAGTGTGTGAGTGAGAGAGGGGCAGGGGGATCAGATCATATCAGAATTTGAGAGCTAGCTGTTAAGTTTTTAGGAATTTTGTGGGCTGCTTGTTAAATATAGCCATTATTAAAAATTACGTAAGTGTATAAGTAAGTGTATTAAAAACAAAGGTGATACTCAAAACACATGACTGCCTAATTATTACACATATTTTATTTGTGCTTTTGAGTTTTTTAAGGTGATTGTATCTGTTGACAAAAAATTAATCAATAGTTGATTTATCTAAGAAAGAAATGGAAAATTTTGTTCAAGCCAAACAGGATTATAACCTGGGAACAGCCTCTCAGAAAACTCAGAACAGTTTCACTTGCTAAAAGGCTAAAGCACAGTTCTATAACTTTTTGAGACAGAGTGCCCTAGGTATATTAAATGACTGATTATTGACAGTTTGCACAGTCCAGATTTATGAGACAAAGCACGTAGTGAGTCATGGGTCATCATGACTCTTCACAAGATTTAAAAGGAAGGTTATCTGCTGAGGAGTTGTGAGGCTTATGAGATTAAGAAACAATGTTGTCTCCTAGGGAGGTCTGGTTAATGCAGATAGTAAAGAGGAAGGAGGAGGCCCAAACAGGCAAAGAAAACTTTTATGTTTCACTTTTTCTTGTCTTGCTATCAAATACGAATTTTATTTCATTATCTCGCCACAGTGGAAATACTATGTAATAGCTCACTGTGTTTCTCCTCTACTTGGCGGCTGGTGGTGTCATGTTGGTAGCTTGAAATTGTCCACATCAGGAATATGTACGCCAAGGAAACTGGCGAGTGCTATGAATCAGTGCATGATTTATTGTTTTGTTGCTTGTCTAGATTTAAGAAAGTCAAGGAGAAAATATTAATAATACAGATTAAACTTTAAAGTCTGAAATGACTAGAGGTGAAGGTGAAGAGGATTTAGCCCAAAGAACACAGTTTGTACAAGAGTGAATTTATCAGTGGATGTTATATGTAATGACAATACATGTACTGGGGGAAGGAGCAGACTGAAATGCAACTCCATTTGTCAGGTCATGGCTCAAATGCAACTGTGGTTTGACTACAGATTCAAGAGCGTCCTGGGAGGAAAAATCAACTGTATAGGGTCTGTAGTAAAGACAGTTGTGTATTTCATCACTATCTGTAAATCGTGTATTATAAATATACATGATGTATATCAGTAAAATTTACAATAGCCTTATGTGTGTATAAGATTATACACTTATAGATTCACTTTTTTTTGGAGAGCAGTTTTTTAAGTATTTACCTACACACCACCATCTCCAGCTTCAGAATTCTGTGACAATACCTTAAGTTTATGCGGTTATCTCAAAAGAAATCCTGCCATTTTCATTAGTCCCCTTTCCATGCAGTGGGGATAAGATGCTGTTTGGTTCCTTTACCAAGGAGTAAACCTGAGGCTGAAGAGTGCCTTCACCTGGACCTCTGTGTTGACTAAGATGGGGAAATAGGCCGGGTGCTGGGGAGCAGGCTGGCTTGGAGCCAGGCCCTTTCTGCTGAACCTTCTTTCTGTTCAACGGCCAGAAGTTTCTGGCATTTTCCTAACTCAGGGGTTGGCAACCCTTCTGAATTAGCAAGCCAAGTCCTCATTTATTCACTCTAAGGTGGCGTGTGCCAGGAATACATTCTAACTTTTAAAAGTTCTCCCTGTTAATCCAGATTCTGGCCAAAGTCACTGTGCAGAAGAATTCTTTTATTAAGAGAAAGCCCATGGAAACAGAAGATCCAAAATATGCAACATCTTTAAACTTTCGACGTGAACTGTTGTCATTTTGTTCCCCACCTGAGGGAGATTTCCATCTCGCCCCATGTGACTTGAGCAGAAGCGCATGTTCCTTGCATTAATACCCCAAGTCAATGCTTCAGGGCTTCCGAGAAGTGGGCTGGCAATTCAAGGGCCGGAGTGAATGGTAGGTGTCAGGGCTGCCCCTGGGCATGTATCTGGGGTTGGGGCAGAGGAGCTTGTGATATGCCTTTTACTTGGTATGTCACCCAGAATTCATCAAGGCAATCAAGAGCTACTACTTCTGTTTATGTGAAGGTTAGCTGCTGCTGCTGCTGCTAAGTCGCTTCAGTCATGTCCAACTCTGTACGACCCCATAGACGGTGGCCCACCAGGCTCCCCCGTCCCTGGGATTCTCCAGGCAAGAACACTGGAGTGGGTTGCCATTTCCTTCTCCAACACATGAAAGTGAAAAGTGAAAGTGAAGTTGCTCAGTTGTGTCCAACTCTTATCGACCCCATGGACTGCAGCCTACTGGGCTCCTCTGTCCATGGGATTTTCCAGGCAAGAGTACTGGAGTGGGGTGCCATTGCCTTCTCCAATGTGAAGGCTAGAGAGACTTACTATACAGATTAAGACCCTTCAGAACCAAGTTTGAAAAGCAGGCTTGAACAAGAGACTAGGTTTTAGCTAGGACCTCAACCCCAGTCACATTCCAAACTACAGGCTGGTGAAGCCCCTGCAACTGCTTTTTGCCATCACTGAACACTGGGCATCTCTGCTTGGACCAGCTCTGCTGCTGGTCCAGGGCACTGGATGTCTTTGCCCCTGGAAACTCTTTTTGTTATGTGGTACTTAGGCATGACTCAGAGCATGTGGGAGTCTAGGCCCCTTGCCTTTACTGAGTTGCAAGGGAGCCTGGGGGAAAAAGTTATTTGGCTTTTTTTCAGGATCTGTGGTGAGAAGAAAGCTCTGCTCTTTACTGGAAAGCACAAGGGGAATGTGCTATCGACAGAGGGCAGGGATTGGCTGCTGGGTAGCCAAACAAGGAAAATCAGATGTCCATGACTCTTGGCCACATGCTCTGCATGTTTATATGCTCTCATGTGTCCCCTGGAATGTGCTCATCTTTTGCTTCATGGGACCACTATGTACTGTGCCTCCTCTTTAAGCAGGATGGCCTGGGATCCCCTTGTCCTCTTCCGTATGCTCAAGGGTGAGTCTGGAAGAGATGTTGGTGCAATCCTTTTTCTGTTGAGTACTCTCTTGTCCATCTTGGGACAGCACCACCCCGCCTCCATGCTGTTCTGGGTCACCATGCTTCCCCTGCCCCATCACTCAGCCTATAGAGGGTCTGTTTTCTTGGGCTCCAAAATCACTGCAGATGGTGACTGCAGCCATGAAGTTAAAAGACACTTACTCCTTGATGTAAAAAGCTATGACAAACCTAGACAGAGTATTAAAAAGAAGAGACATTACTTTGCCGAGAAAGGTCTGTTTAGTTCCCTGGTTGCTCAGACAATTAAGAATCCACCTGCAATGCCAGAGACCTAGGTTCGATCCTTGGGTCAGGAAGATCCCCTGGAGAAGGGAATTGGCTACTGACTCCAATATTCTTGCCTGGAGAATCCCATGGGCAGAGGAGCCTGGTGGGCTACAGTCCATGGGGTCACAAAGAGTCAGACACAACTGAATGACTAACAGAACACACTTTTGGGGCTTCCATGGTGGCTTGGACAGTAAAGAATCTGCCTGCAACTCAGGAGACCCAGGTTCAATCCATGGGTCAGGAAGATCCCCTGGAGAAGGGAATGGTAACCCACTCTAGTACTCTTGCCTGGAGAATTCCATTTTCATGATGATGAACTCATTTTATTGGCTGACCTGCCCCCTGAAATAGCTATGATTATCCCCATAATGGAGTCAAGCCACTGAGGCCCAAAGGGCTACTGAGGGGCAGGGTTGGACTTGGCCCCAGTTTTCCTTATGCCTCACTTGCTGCTCTGTGGACAGCGTTGCGGTAGTGTGGTCATACCTGATGACAATGGCAGTGCTGCTATGATGAAGCCAGTTACCCAAGAGCCAGGATCCTTGCTGGCCAGTCCTGACCCCTCTGGGTTAGCAGACCGCTGCAGAACTCTGTCTTGCCTTTTGAGCCAGATTGGGTGAGTCTGGATTCCCTGAAGGTGGCAAGGAGCTCTCAGCAAGAACAATCCTGGATTGATTTCCAGCCCCACCTGGCCTATAGCTTTCTCACTCTCTACCCGGGATATCTCTCCTTCCCTGCTGGTCGTGGAACCTCTCAGAGGCAAGGCAAGAGCATTTGATGAAGTGGTCACAACCCTCCAAGAGGAGGCCAGGGGGAGGAATTCACAACCACCCTGACCCTGAGTTTTGGGAGACAAATGACTTCTGTGTCAGACAAATGGGAGTGTCAAGTTATTTCAGCCTGATGAGGTTACAGCTCAGAGGATCACAAAGAATCAATTCCTCTAGAAGAGGAAAAAAACAGCTGGCACAGGAACCCTGCAGGGCCCTTTGCTGAAGGTAACACGGGGTCACAGGCTGGAAGATTCCAGGTGATGCCGGGGTGGGTGAGAGGGAACTGGCATGTGAAACAAGCCCAAGATACAGTAGTGATGGGCCCAGGGCAAGTCAGGAAGGTTCACAGACGGAAGCAAGACTGATGACTGAGAGGCACCAGCTTCGGGGTCTCGTCTGTCTGTCCAGACACAGCAAAGGAGAGACTGGAGGAGTTTGGACTCCCAAAGGGGAGCAGTAGAAAGACAGAGGGGACCAGGGACAGGCAAGAGAAGACACTGAGGCACTTCCCCCGGTCCCAAAATTTAAGGAGCCCTGAGTCTCAGAACTCAAGATGAACAATATTTCAAGGTAATATTTTGATTTACAAAAATCAAAATTAATGCAGATACAATCTGTGGTGAACAAAATACCAAAATTTTAAAGAAAGGCTGGACAGTAACAGTGCTGTATGGAGCATGTTGGAGTCTTAGGAAGAAGGACAAATCAATAATATTGGTCCTGTCTTTGAAATTTTGCCATTTTGTCCATGTATTTTTTTTTTTTTTTGCATTTTCCATTTTTTTTTGTTTTGATGAAGCATATATAACACAAAATGTACCATTTAAACCATTTTCATGTGTACAGTTCAGTGGTATTGAGTGCATTCACTGTGAATGCAACCACTGTGATCTCTAGAACATTCTTCATTTTCCCAAACTGAAATTCTGTATCATAAACACTAATTCCCCATCCTCCTCCCCTTGCGACCACTGTTCTGCTTTCTGTCTCTAGCACTAGACTGCTCCTGGACTCCTTCAGTGGAATCCCACAGTATATGTCTTTTATGACTAGCTTATTTTATTTAGCATAATGTTCTCAAGGTTCATCCATGTTGTAGCAAGTGTCAGAATTCAGTTCAGTTCAGTCGCTCAGTTGCGTCTGACACTTTGCAACCCCATGGACTGCAGCACGCCAGGCCTCCCTGTCCATCACCAACTCCTGGAGTTCACTCAAACCCATGTCCACTGAGTCAGTGATACCATCCAACCATCTCATCCTCTTTTGTCCCCTTCTCCTCCTGCCCCCAATCCCTCCCAGCATCAGGGTCTTTTCCAATGAGTCAACTCTTCGCATGAGGTGGCCAAAGTATTGGAGTTTCAGTTTTAGCATCAGTCCTTCCAATGAACACCCAGGACTGGTCCGTCTCCTTTAGGATGGACTGGTTGGATCTCCTTGCAGTCCAAGGGATTCTCAAGAGTCTTCTCCAACATCACAGTTCAAAAGCATCAATTCTTTGGCACTCAGCTTTCTTTATAGTCCAACTCTCACATCCATACATGACTCCTGGAAAAACCACAGCTTTGACTAGATGGACCTTTTTTGGAAAAGTAATGTCTCTGCTTTTTAATATGCTGTCTAGGTTAGTCATAACTTTCCTTCCAAGGAGTAAGCGTCTTTTAATTTCATGGCTGCAGTCACCATCTGCAGTGATTTTGGAGCCCAGAAAAATAGTCTGACACTGTTTCCCCATCTATTTCCCATGAAGTGATGAGACCAGATGCCATGATCTTAGTTTTCTGAATGTTGAGTTTTAAGCCAACTTTTTCATTCTCCTTTTTCACTTTCATCAAGAGGCTCTTAGTTCTTCGCTTTCTGCCATAAGGGTGGTGTCATCTGCATATCTGAGGTTATTGATATTTCTCCGGGCAATCTTGATTCCAGCTTGTGCTTCCTCCAGCCCAGCGTTTCTCATGATGTACTCTGCATATAAATTAAATAAGCAGGATGACAGTATTCAGCTTTGATGTACTCCTTTCCTGATTTGGAACCAGTCTGTTTTTCCATGTCCAGTTCTAACTGTTGCTTCCTGACCTGCATACAGATTTCTCAAGAGGCAGGTAAGGTGGTCTGATATTCCCATCTCTTGAAGACTTTTCCACAGTTTATTGTGATCTGCATAGTCAGTAAAGCAGAAATAGATGTTTTTCTGGAACTCTCTTGCTTTTTCAATGATCCAATGGATGTTGGCAATTTGATCTCTGGTTCCTCTGGCTTTTCTAAATCCAGCTTGAACATCTGGAAGTTCATGGTTCACGTACTGTTGAAACCTGGCTTGGAGAATTTTGAGCATTACTTTACTAGCATTTGAGATGAGCGCAATTGTGTGGTAGTTTGAGCATTCTTTGACATTGCCTTTCTTTGGGATTGGAATGAAAACTGACCTTTTCCAGTCCTGTGGCCACTGCTGAGTTTTCCAAATTTGCTGGCATATTGAGTGAAGCACCTTCACAGCATCATCTTTTAGGATTTGAAATAGCTCAACCAGAATTCCATCACCTCCACTAGCTTTGTTTGTAGTGATGTCTTCTAAGGCCCACTTGACTTTGCATTCCAAGAAGTCTGGCTCTAGATTGATGATCACACCATTGTGATTATCTGGGTCATGAAGATCTTTTTTGTATAGTTCTTCTGTGTATTCTGTGTCAGAGTTTCCTTCCTTAGAAACATTTTTTTAATTAATTTATGTTTGGCTGCACTGTGTCTTCACTGGTATGCATAGGTTTTCTCTAGTTGTGGCTAGCGGGGGCTACTCTCTAGTTGCACTGTTGGGCTTCGAACTGTGATAGCACAGGCTCTAGGCACATGGGCTCAGTATTTGTGCTGCATGGGCTTAGTAGCCCTGTGGCATGTGGTATCTTCTTGGACCAGAGATCAAACCCATTGTCCCCTGCATTGGCAGGCGGATTTTTAATCATTGGACCACCAGGGAAGTCCCAGAATTCCCTTCATTTTAAAGGCTTAATAATATTCCATTTTGTGTATATACCACATTTTTATTATTCATTCATCCGTTTGGGTTGTTTCTACCTCAGCTATTGCGAACAGTGCTGTGAGGAATATGGGGATATGAGTATTCAAGTCTCTGTTTTAATTCCTTTTGTATATATACCCAGAAGTGGAATTACTAAATGATACAGTAATTCTATGTTTAATTTTTTCATGAACCACTAAATTATTCCTACAGTAGATTTTGCATGAATTTCATTTTTTAAAAAAATATTGCATTAGAATTTTATTTATCTGAAGTACAGAATTTTTCAGGACTTGTTTCAGTCTAGTCCTGGCCTTAGAAACGCAATCCTAATTCCCAGTTATTCATCCACGGCACTGAATGGAGCCACAGAGCTCTTTTCCAGAACTGTGGAAGGACCCTTGGCTGGCCTGTCATTTATTGTTTTGCCCTTATTTGGGAAGATGGTGCTTTGGGTTGTTTTTCTGGCTGTGAGACCAGGTAACCTAGACCCAGCTGTTACCTTGCAACACTGGCATAGATCTGTGAAGGTTGGCCAGCGTTGGGGTGTGGTCTGTGACAAAGAGATATCATTCCACTAGATGGGATCCTAATTGTTCTGAGCAGGAATTGTGCCCGCTGGCACTCCTGATCCTAAATTTCATTAGCGGCACTTAATTCTACATGGTCCCCGTGGTTTTCTTATCTTTTCAAGTGAGTTTCTCTTTCATTAAATATACCGACAATGTTTTGATCACTTTCTCCAATCTTTTTATTTATTTTTTTGTTAAAAAGTTTCTGTTTTATATAGAAGTATAGTTAATTACCAATAATTTCCAATGTTGTGTTAGTTTCAGGTACACAGCAAAGTGATTCAGTTCAACATTCAGTTATATCTGTATCTATTCTTTTTCAAATTCTTTTCCCAGTTAGGTTATTACAGAGTGTTGAGCACTTCCCTGTGCTGTATAGTAGGATGTGGTTGGTTATCTATTAAATATAGCGGTGCTTACATGTCAGTCCCAAACTCCCAATCTATCCCTCCCCCCGCCACCAGCCCTTCCTCCCCTGGTAACCATATATTTGTTTTCTAAGTCTCTGAGTCTGTTTTATAAATAAGTTCATTTGTATCATTTTTTCTAGATTCCTCCAGTTGTTTTGTTTTGCTTCCATTATTGGTAAAAAGAGCAGCCTCTCCCCAGAATAAAACATGACCTGTGTTCTGGCACAACACCATTGGATGGCCCAAGCACATTCTGGAATTACAGAAAGAAAAGTTTATCTGAGAAAAAAAATGGCTCTTTTCATCATTCCCGAGAGGAACGTGGACGTGCTCACTGATGCCCATGATCCCTGAGTCTCCTGGGAACAGATGGCGCTTTAGGAAGCTCCAGACAGGTGCTTACCATTTGCTTCTTGGGAGTTCTTCCCAACAGCCCAACTCACTCTTTGGCTGTTTGACTTATTAGAGTAAATGTGGGGTTTCCAGGTAGCGGTTTCCATCCCATTTTGAGAAGTCCCTTATCCCCTCAGTGTGCTTCATGAAGGCTGGTGGACGGTCTCCTTTGTCCTGTGCTCATGCCCGGGCTTGCTTACTCCTCATCTCCCATCCAGTGGCTTTCTCTGTGTCTCTCACTTGGTTGAAAACTGGATGGTGGGGGTTGTTCAGGTGCTAAGCTGTGTCTGACTCTTCACAACCCCTATGGATTGCCACACGCCAGCCTTCCCTGTCCTTCATGATCTCCTGGAGTCTGTCACTGTTTCCATTTTTTTTTTTTTTTCCCGTCTATTGGCCAGGAAGTGGTGGGATTGGATGCCGTAATCTTAGTTTTTTGAATGTTGAGCTCTAAGCCTGCTTTTTTACTCTTCTCTTTCATTTTCATCATGAGGCTCTTTAGTTTCTCTTAGCTTTTTGCCATTAGAATAATGCAATCTACATATGTGAAGTTATTGATATTTCTCCTAGCAATCTTGATTCCAGCTTGTGATTAATCTAGCTTGGCATTTCACATGATGTGCTGTGCATACAAGTTAAATAAGCAGGGTGACAACATACAGCCTTGACATACTCCTTTCCCAATTTTGAAACAGTCTGTTGTTTCATGTCTGGTTCTAAACTATTGCTTCTTGACCTGCATACAGGTTTCTTAGGAAGCAGATGAGGTGGTCTGGTATTCCCATCTCTTTAAGAATTTTCCACAGTTTATTGTGATCCACATAGTCAAAAGCTTTAGCATAGTTAGTGAAGCAGAAGTAGATGTTTTTCTGGAATTTCATTGCTTTCTCTATGATCCAATGAATGTTAGCAATTTGGTCTCTGGTTCCTCTGCTTTTTCTAAGCCCATCTTGTACACCTGGAAGTTCTTGGTTCACGTATTGTTGAAGCCTGAAAGTAAAAATCACTCAGTCGTGTCCAACTCTTTGCAACCCCATGGACTATATAGTCCATGGAATTCTCCAGGCCAGAATACTAGAGTGGGTAGCCATTCCCTTCTCCAGGGGATCTTCCCAACCCAGGGATTGAATGCGTGTCTCCGGCATTGCAGGCAGATTCTTTACCAGCTGAGCCACGAGGGAAGCCCAAGAATACTGGAGTGGGTTGCCTATCCCTTCTCTAGCGGATCTTCCCAGCCCAGGAAGATCGCTTGTATTGCAGGCAGATTCTTTACCAACTGAGCTATCAGGGAAGGATTTTGAGCATTCCCTTGCAAGCATGTGAAATAAGCACAATTGTACAGTGGTTAAACTGGATAGGGAATGGATATGAGTACACTGAATGACATTGTCTCATTGACTTGAGGGTGGCCAAATATGAGCCAATCAATAGCTTTGTGCCTCAGTTTCTCCAGTGGTTCAGCATCAACATCCAACTTCTTAACCACCTTTTGTCTCTGTTAAGAACAGTACCTTTGATACAAGAGTAGGGGATGCTGATTAAATATAAGAGTGTATGTAGGGTTTCCTGGTGGCTTAGATGGTAAAGAACTTGCTGCAGTGCAGGAGACCCAGGTTCAGTCCCTGGGTCAGGAAGATCCCCCGTGGAAGGAAATTGGCTACTGACTCCAGTATTCTTGCCTAGAGAATTCCAAGGACAGAGGAGCCTGGCGGGCTACAGTCCATGGGGATCACAAAGAGTTGGATGTGACTCAGGGACTAATGCTTTCACTTTCGTGCCTGGCCGACTGCATGTATTAACTACAAATAATGATGGACCTCTTACTATGTACCTAGCATCCTTCTAGACACAAAAGATAGAGAATTGTTTAAACATGGCTAGGGTACAGTTGGGAATGTAGACAAGTAAAAAGATGTGATGAGAGTATATGTTTTGAATAGTGGCTGCTGTAGCTCAACAAATGGTGGTTCTTATTTCTATACTCCTCCCCGTATTCCCATCATCATCTCCATGCCCTGTGCTAGGCTTGAGGATACAAAGATGAAGAAGCTGTAATTCCTTCCCTTAATTTGCTAATGATCTGGAGGGTAAGGTAGAATAACAATAACAAATTGTGAATAACAATTTGTGTGTGTATGAGTTTAAGGCTGTTCTACCCATCTGCCTTCTCAGTTGCTCCACTCAATAACCTTTTTATAGATTGCAAAACAAAAGCTTTTAGCAGTCACGTGATTTCTTTCAGACATACCAGTAGTAAAAGCAAAACCAGAATTCAAGCCCAGGACATTTTGATGCCAAAGTCTGAGCTGGTCTGTCTTAACAGAGTTGATGGTCAATGTTTGTCAAATGAATATTCATTCGTGGGATGTATGTGAATATTTCCAGAACAGGCAGAGCAGGGTACACAGTTCAGTTCAGTTCAGTCACTCAGTCATGTCCAACTATTTGCGACCGCATGAATCACAGCACACCAGGCCTCCCTGTCCATCACCAACTGCTGGAATTCACTCAAACTCATGTCCATCGAGTTGGTGATGCCATCCAGCCATCTCATCCTCTGTCATCCCCTTCTCCTCCTACCCCCAATCCCTCCCAGCATCAGAGTCTTTTCCAATGAGTCAACTCTTCGCATGAGGTGGCCAAAGTATTGCAGTTTCAGCTTTAGCATCATTCCTTCCAAAGAAATCCCAGGGCTGATCTCCTTTAGGATGGACTGGTTGGATCTCCTTGCAGTCCAAGGGACTCTCAAGAGTCTTCTCCAACACCATAGTTCAAAAGCATCAATTCTTTGGCACTCAGCTTCTTTCACAGTCCAACTCTCACATCCATACATGACCACTGGAAAAACCATAGCCTTGACCAGATGGACCTTTGTTGGCAAAGTAATGTCTCTGCTTTTCAATATGCTATCTGGGTTGGTCATAACTTTCCTTCCAAGGAGTAAGCGTCTTTTAATTTCATGGCTGCAATCACCATCTGTAGTGATTTTGGAGCCCCCCAAAATAAAGTCTGACACTGTTTCCACTGTTTCCCCATCTATTTCCCATGAAGTGATGGGACCAGGGTACACAAGAGGTGCTTAAAAGATTTTAAAAGAATATCTGGATTTTTTCCTCCTGCAATGTGTGTATAAAGGAAAGGGAGAGAAAACAGCAGCTAAAAACTATATTCTGTGAATCAGTAGCAGGGAAAGACATAGACTCAAAGGCTCCAGATTTTGAAAAGAATCAAATTGCCAGATGATGGTTTCAGAACTGACAGTTGAGAACTGTTTCCTTCTATTTGGATGGTTTGAGTCTATTGTCCTTACTTTTACCTTATACCCTACAAGATAATCGCCTCCTCTTTGTTTTGTATTAAGGACTTGTATTTGGGTGAGTGACAGGGAAGCCGAGGTGGGCAGACAGCAGAAATGCAAGGATAGGAAAGAAACTGGTGGTTCCTTTCCTTTCTTAAGAGTATTTGATGAAAGCTTTGCACCCTCTGGCTGTCATGTCTGTCCAAGGCCTCATAAAATAGGTTAGCAAATTCTGAAGTAACAGTTTTTCCACTCAAAGGATAATTGCTTTTTTTTATATTGTAAAAAATAACCCATGTTCTTGAAAAAAAAAAAAAAAAAGACAGAGGTATAAAGAAAACAAATAACATTTCTTATTCTGTTGCCAAGAGACATACACATACCATACCCACACATACTATAAAAATGGAATCATACTGGTAATAGACACCACTTGGGTACATGCTTGCATATGTGTACGATAATTTTTCTTATGCTGGGAACATCCCAATAATCAGTGTTGAGTGAGTCTCATATAAACATAAAATAACATGTTTATGTTATTTGATGAACCAAAGCTGATTGGTTTTTATACAGGCATCTCAGCCAATCTAGACCAACTTTAAAAATTTGGAATTTTTTTTCTGCTTAGGTCTCCGAAACTATGTGGGTTTCTGACCTTTCTTTGTTTTCACTTGTCTTATTCTTTCTTCATCCATGAAATAGCCCTGCATATTTCCAGTAAATTCCCTTCTCCCTCATCACCCCTCCTCCCATCACTTCCCCTTCCCTTCCTTTTTCTGTCTCTCAGCTTATGCTGCTAGAATCAGCTCCTCTTGCTTACAACCTGAAGAAATTTAATAAATATAACATTATATTGGCTGCTCTGTAACATTTTGCACTTACTAACATGTTATAGGCATTTTCCCAAGTCAATAAATGTCAAGTCAAAGATTCATGTGTAATGGCAGCATGGTGTTCCCTATATAGATGTACCACAACTTGTGGAACTAAATTGAAAGTTTTCAGCTGTCAATTCTGAATTTATTATCTAGGGACTAAAAGTTACTATTTTGGCTTTTATAGATATCCTGCAACAAACATTATTGTATATGCATCTGTTTGTACTTATTTCTTTATTTATTTCCTTATGACAAATTCCAGAAATGAAATGAATAGGTCAAAGGGTTTTTACATTTTCAAATATTATACATATTACTAGATTGCTCTCCAGAAAAGTTGCACCAGTTTACATTACCAATAATAGAATTTGAGCAACCAGAGTAGGTACCACGTCTTCCCATGTATTGATAAGCTTTTGAGAGATTACTCAAAATATGGTAATATGATTCATACTTTGTGTACAAGTTTACTCCTGAAGAAGTTTCAAGGCGAACAAGCAGCTATAAAGAAGATTCAAAACTCACCCCAAATCCACTATCAATTTGGGTCAACTTCCTTTCCAATATCTCTTTGTGCTATGCTATGCTAAGTCACTTCAGTCGTGTCTGACTCTGTGTGACCCCATAGACGGCAGCCCACCAGGCTCCCCCGTCCCTGGGATTCTCCAGGCAAGAACACTGGAGTGGGTTGCCATTTCCTTCTCCAATGCATGAAAGTGAAAAGTGAAAGTGAAGTCGCTCAGTCGTGTCCGACTCTTAGCAACCCCATGGACTGCAACCTTCCAGGCTCCTCCGTCCATGGGATTTTCCAGGCAAGAGTACTGGAGTGGGTTGCCATTGCCTTCTCTTTATGTACTGATAAATAGAATATATATGTAATTTTAGATAAATAGGAAATTATCTTTAAGAAATAAAATACAGAAAACATAAGAAATAGTCAGTGTAGATAACCCTTCCCGACCCTTCTCTCTCATTAGTGGTAGCCACTATCTTCACTGTGGTATTTATACATCTAATGCTTGTTTCTAAACCATAATTATAGGTGTATAACCATAAATAACATATGCTGTTATTTTACCTATTTAAAAACTTTATATAAATTATATGCTGTGACTATCACATGGCAATTTGCTTTGTTCATTCAACATTGCTTTTGAGATTTATCTATGTTGACAGATGGAGCTCTAATAGACTCATTTTAACTACTATAGATTATTCTGTTGTTTTAGCTTATTCCAAGTTCTAAAAAGTCTGTTTTCTATTACTTATTAATCCTTAGAAACTCTTTGTATATTGTGTATACTTGTTATTCATATTGCAGATGTTTTTCCAAGGTATAGTCTATCTTTTCACTGTATTTTGTTTTTATTTTAACAAGTTCATTGCATCCTAATGTAAAATCTGTGAATGTTTTTCTTCATGATTTATTTTGTCTTGTTTCCCTCCAAGTCCTTAAGCCATGATGTTATATTTTCTTCTGAAAGTTTTAATGGTTTGTTTTTCACATGTAGGTCTTTAAATCCATCTGAAGTTGACTTTTGTGAATAGTCACAAAAGTGACTTTAGACGACTAGTTGTCCCAACTCCTACTGGTTAGTCCATCTTATCCCCGTGGATCGGAAGAGCCAGGCCTATCACATGTCAGGTCTGTGTCTATACTTCTACTTGTTCTGTTGGTCTAGCTCATATCTCACTGTTTTAATTACTATAATTTTATAAGTCTGATATCTGATAGAGTAAATCTTTCCTACTGTTTTTTTCAAATCAATCCTAACTATACTGGCCCATTGTATTTTCTTGTGAATTTTAGAAAGAACTTCTCTAATTCTGTGAAAAAGCCTATTTGACTTTGATTGAACTGTGTTGCATAGAATTGACACCTTTAAGATACTGAGTCCATTAATAAGCATGGTTAATATATCTCTGTAATTAGGGATTTTGTTTGCCGACTATACATCATGATTTTTTTCCTAGAACATTTCATATATATTTTGTTATATGTCTTTCCTCTAAGGATCTTACCATTTTTATGACTGCTTGCATGAAATCCTATTTTGGATGAATATTTTCTAATTTGTTACTGGTGTATCTATTGGAAAGCCATTGATCTTGTGTCCAATATTAAATTGAATTTTCTCACTAAATATCATTGAGTATACGGCAACCCACTCCAGTGTTCTTGCCTGGAGAATCCATGGACAGAGGAGCCTGGTGGGCTGCCGTCTATGGGGTTGTACAGAGTCGGACACGACTGAAGTGACTTAGCAGCATGCATAGATTCTATTTTATTTTCTTAACAGTCTTAACATCTGCAAACAAAGATAGTTTTTTTCTTCCTTTCCAGTTCTTATTCTTTTTGTTTCTTTCAAGAATATCTTTTAAGGATGCCTTCTTGCATTAGCTAGAACCTACAGTCAGTATTGAATGACAGATGTGATAATGGAATCATTGTGCTATTCCTGACCTAAATGGACTTTATGACTTTAAGGGTTTTTATTTTCAATTTTTATTTTTTATTTTTTTTAACTTTTAAATCTTGTTAATTTTAAATTTTGACTAATTAATTTATTTAAAGCTCTAAATTGCCCCCTAAGGACAACCTAAACTGTACCCAGAGCTTTTAATATGAATGATTTTCATTGCAGTTCAGGTCAAAATATTTTACTGTTTCATTGATAATTCTATGTGTAATCTATGCATGGTTTAAGAGTACATTTTAAGTTTTAAAACATAAGAGCTGTAATTTTTTAAAAACTATATTTTGGGCCTTGAAAGAAGTCTCAGAACATATAGGAGTCTTGAGATTACATACAGCATGCTTTCCTGACCAATGTAATTAAGCTAAAAATCAACTACAAAAACAATAGCAAAAAAGGACTTAAAATCCTTTATATTTGGAAATCAAGAACACTCTCCCGAATAATTCATGCATACAAAAAAATCAGAGTAAAAATTTAAAAACACTTTGGACTGGGTCTTAATGAAAGTATGGCAGATCAAAACTTGTGGATGCAGCTAAAGCCTTGCTTTAAGGAGAGTTTCTAGCACTGAAACGCCCGTTTTAAAAAGAAGCCTAAGAAGTAATAAGCTGTATCAGCCACCTCCAGAAGTTGAAAGCCGCAGTGGTGGTAACAAATACCAATATTCACTAAAGGTATCTGTAGGGTCATCTTCAAGGAAGATTCATGTTTGTTTATTTTCGTGCTGCCTTCTCATCTAGTTTTATGATTATTGCTGATGCTTCCATCTGATCTATCAGGTTCCTATCCAGAATCAAGTCTTATGATGGTATTTTGGGGTTCCTGCTCCATAGAAATGTTGGAGATGATACAGATGAAACAGCTTAATTCCCAGTCATGAGGTTCTGGCTTTGTCTCAGGCAGCAGGTCGATGACATTGTTTCTCGGCTTCTTTTCACAGGCAGTAAACCCTCATCTCTTCCGTCCCCAGGTCCCTTCCCCAGTCCTGGTTCCAATAGTGAATGTGAGGCCAGCCCCTTCTGCTATGGCCTGAACGTTTGTGCCCCTCGCCAAAGTCCTATGTTGAAGTGTAGCCCCCAGTGTGGCTTTCTTGGAGATGTGCCCTCCAAGTAGCAGGTTAAGTGAGGTCCTAGGGGTGGAGCCCTTATAAGAGGAAAGGCCAGGGAACTCTCTCCCGTCTCTTTTCCTCTCTCTGCTTGCACAGAGGAGGGGACCCTGTGAGGACACGTGAGAAGGTGGCTGAATTCAAGGCAGGAAGAGAATTCTCAGCAGCAACTGAACCCCTATTGGATTTTGATGTGGGACTTCCAGCCTCTAGAACAATGTGGCCTTCTGTTGTTCAAGCTGCCCAGTCTCTGGTACTTTGTTATGGAGCCTGGGCAAGCTGACACACCTTCCTTCAGAGTGACCAAACCATTTACTGCCCCTGCCTGCTTTGTGGCTCAGTAGCCTGTATCCTTTCTTTAGTCCTGATCGTTTTGCCTGAACTGCTCCACGGAGATGCTTATTTTTGAGTCCAACTATGACTTGCAGGTTTTTTTGTTTGTTTCATATATTTTATCTACTGTGAGGCGAGCTCAGAGTATGGACATACTGTTTAAGATCCTTCATGTGAGGACTTCCGTAGTGGCCCAGTGGTTAAGAATCCACCTTCCAATGCAGGGGATATGAGTTCGATCCCTGGTCAGGGAACTAAAATCCCTCATGCCATGGAGCAACTGGGATTCCAACTAAGATCTGTGCACCACAACCAAAGATCCCATGTGACACAACGAAGACCTGACTCAGCCAAATAAATGAATATTTTAAAATATATATGTATACTAGTTTTTAAAAAAGATCCTTCATGTGTTCTAGTAAGAAAGAATCACAAGGAAACAGATGTGCCATTTCATTTTGCCCTAGAAATTAGTAAGGGTCAGTGGCCTGACTACATTGCTCTTTTTTTCTCTTATGGGCACAAGTGTTTGGAATCAACTAGTTACGCCTTCATAGCGACTGAACAGTCAAGGTTCATTACGGACCTTCCAGATCATCCAGGGGGATGGCTCTCAGCCATTCCTTCCCCTTTCTTCACCTACCAGTCTGTTCGTCAAGGCGTCTCTCCAACCACAGCTCACTCCAGCTCTTTGTGTGTCTCTTCCCACATCACCACCAACTCCAAGCTCCACCCTCCCAAGCAGAAGTGGCAAAGTGGCATCTTTATGTACCGAAATGAGAGGCCAGTTGAAAAACAAAGTGATAGTGAAGTACTGTTTGTGGATGTGATGTCTGTGTGTACGTGTGTTTAGTTAACATCACTGCCTTTGAAGTGCGAGATGATGTTACTGATGTGGCCCATGTAGGGCAAATGAGCCTGGACACGACATGTAACTGTTGGTCCTCTCCCTCTGCTCACCCACTGGTGGTGCTTAGCTTGTCGGTGCAGACTGTTACTTGAGGCCCTGCAGTCATTTGTGATTCTGCCTTTCAGGCTTAAAGCAGAACTGGAGCTTTGTCTTCACGTTACCTTCTTTCTTTCTCAGCACTATTGGACTACATAGTCGTGTCTGTGATTTCTAGCATGTGGCTTTAGAGTTGGACAACCAAGAATCAAATGGAACTAGTGGCTTCAGATGCGATTCTTTTGAGTCCCAGGGGGCTGTGTAAGAAGGTGGAAATGTGATGGTCTTTGACGTTGCTCAAGTCTTATTTGTCCACCCATTAGCTGTGTAGCCTTGGACAAGGTCTGTGAGCTTAACCTCTGTGAGTTCACTTGTGACATGGGCCTTATACTACACACTTTGCAAGATTAGTGTGAGTGTTAAATGTATGTTAAGCACCCAGCTTGTGCCTGGGATGCTCAAAGTATGTTATTAATACTTTTCTTCCTCTCCTCCCCTGGTCCTTCAGTGGCTACACTCCAGACCTCAGCACAGTCATCCCGTTGCCCTTACCTCATCTTTCCGGGTGTCGGTGCATGCATGTGAACCCAGCAGCTTGACTGCAGTGATGCCCTCTGTTTGCATAACACCCTGGCTGCCACCCGACAGCTGTTATTCAGCTTGCATGGGTGGTTTGTCTGGTTTGTCCCCATCCTCCCTTCATTAATTCCGTGGCTAAGGAGCCATGCAGTTATTTATGACAATATTAATTAGGAGAAAGGAAGAAATAAGTTAAAAAAGGCTCAAAGGGAAAAGGGGATTGGGTCAGAACCTGTTGGGAGAGGGTGTGAAACTTGAAATTGCTGAACAATGGGAACAACCCTTCTCCACGTGAGCAGGCTGACTGAGCAAGTGAGTTTCTGCTCTTACAGAATTAACTGGGAGGTTGGGGGTGGAGGTGGTGGTGCGTGGCTTGCTGTTCTGGCAAGTCTAAACCCAGAAAAGATGGACTCGGTCCTTGACATGATCCCCTCTCCTCTGTTTGTGACCATCCCCCCTCCCCCTTGTGCTGTACTCCGTGGTACCCCAATAGGCCTGGTTTCCTCGCTTCTCACAAAATTTACCTCTTCTTCCCTCAAACTGAGTAACTTCTCTGTCTCTCTCGGTACCCAATTGTTCTACTTGCCACAGAGGAGGTAGATCTGAGAAATCAATTCGCAACTAGGTTTCTTTCTATGGTGTTATTTGTAAGCTCTTCCAGAGGCATTTGCATTTTTAAAGACCCGCTTCTTAATGGAATGATACATTTCACTGGGCTATTCCGTACTAATTGTAAAAAGAATTAGTATGATGTGATTGCTTTAAGAAGGCTGCATTAATAGGAACACAGTGTAAAATTGGAAGAGGTGTAAATCCCAGTCTGACTCCTTTGGGATCAGACTTCCCTTAGAGTTGTTACATATGGTCTTAGATTCCTTGCTGTAAGAAACACTAGACATAATGGGATACATTTGGATCAATGAAGAGTAAAAAGAGATTCGACAAGGCCTGAGAACTGCTGCCTGCTCCTGTGAAAGATAGACTAGTTCAATAACATATTGCCAAGAGGCAGGGCTAGGACCCTTGGGTGAAATGTATAGGAAGATTTTTTTTTCCCCAGTGAGAAGATGGTTGTTCTTTGAATCAGAGAGCCCAGAGGTGCAAGGGACTGCGAGAAGGAGGAGCTTTCAAGGAGGTTCCAGCCCACATGAGTAATCTGATCCATTCTCCTTCCTGGCTTTTCCAGCCCAAACTGTCAAAAGCTCTCCATGAGTGCAATCCTGGAGATAAGCCTGTGGGTGGTGTACATTTTTGGAGTAGGGAAGATTCCCAGGGATTTACATCATTTACTCTAGGCAAGTGCAAGGCTGAGCCTTGAACAGGGCTGGTCTTAACTAGAAGAGGGAAAAGAAGTGACTGCCGGGGGCAAGGATTATTTATTTACCACATTCACAGAACAACCCAGCTGTGGGAAATGGACATTTCATTTATTTGTTGTGGTGGCAACTCTGTAGACTCCCAAATGTTTATGAGTATGAATCATTTTTATTTCATCTCTGTGGACTTAGTCTCTAGCAAGATAAGGAGGCATCTTGCCAAATCTAGAAGTGCTGTTTAAGTGATGGAATAAATTTAAATTTTTTGAGGGTTAAGTTATTTTTACTTTTGACCCCAGACAAGCTCTCTCTTCCAAAGAAACCTAATCTGAAAGGTTTATATAAGGTATTCAAGATTCTTTGGATCTTATGCAAACCTGAGTCAGTCTTACTCAGGTGAGTCTGTAGGTATAGTAGAGCTTTGAGAATTAAATTTTCTATAAACTAGCAAGAAATGAGAGAAAACAGTACTTGATATGCACTTGGGACTCTCACAGTCCAGAAACTTAGAAGTCAGTGTTGTTTTATGGGCAATATTTCAAGCTCCATATAAACAATTGTGTTCTTTTCCTACTTCTTTCTTGTTAGAGATTTCTTTCAAGACTTGAAATTGAAATTTATACATTATTTACCAGAATTAAGCTTTCTAAAGTGCTCATGGGGCTTTCCTGATGGCTCAGTGGTAAAGAATCTGCCTGCCAATGCAGGAGACCTGGGTTCAATCCCTGGGTCAGGAAGATCCCCTAGAGAAGGAAATGGCAATCCACTCCAGTATTCTTGTCTGGGAAATCCCATGGACAGAAGAACCTGGAAGGCTACAGTCCATGGATTCGCAAAGAATGGGACATGACTTAGTGACTGAGCATGCACGCATGAAGTGCTTATGACTCAAATAAACCAGACAATACGTCACGTAAAATCACATAAAATCAAACATATGGATGTCGTTACAGTTAAAATCCCCACTTGACATTTCTGCTATCCCCAATCCTATAAATAGTACCAACAATACTGAAAATTAAATATATTTTGCAAGTAGCAGAAATTCTTCCTAATAAATTTTTATGGTGATTTACTAATGGAAATTGAGAATACATAAGGGTAAAGCAACAGATGCATGAAATCAATATTCCTCATAATGAAAGCTCTTAGCAAGCCAGGAATAGAAAGGAACTTCTACTACCTAATAAAAACCTGTATATTCCTCTACTAAAAAGCCTATACTTAATTGATAAAAGACCAAATGCTTTCTCCTTAAGATAAGGAACCAGGCTGATGTCTGTCTGCTCTCACCATTTCTGTTTAATAACCTACTAGAGGTCCTAGTTGGAGAAGGCAATGGCACCTCACTCCAGTACTCTTGCCTGGAAAATCCCATGGATGGAGGCCTGGTAGGCTGCAGTCCATGGGGTCGCTAGAGCCGGACACAACTGAGCGACTTCACTTTCACTTTTCACTTTCATGCATTGGAGAAGGAAATGGCAACCCACTCCAGTGTTCTTGCCTGGAGAATCCCAGGGACAGGGAAGCCTGGTGGGCTGCCGTCTATGGGGTCGCACAGAGTCGGACACGACTGAAGCAACTTAGCAGCAGCAGCAGCAGAGGTCCTAGTTGGTGCTGTAAGGAAAGTAAAAGAAATAAAAGGCAGACTGATTAGATAAAGAAGTAAATTAGTATTTACTCCCAGGAAATGTGATCTTTTATGTAGGAAAACCCAAGAATCAAAAAAAAAAAAAAAAAAAGCTACTAGAACTAATATCTTGTATTTGCAGGTCAGAAGACTGATAAAAAGGGTAATTGTATTTCTATATACCAGCGGTTGGATATTGAAAAATTTTTTAATGTCATTAATAATAGCATCAAAAGTATAAAATATTTAAGAGCAAATTTGACAGAAGATGTGAAAGGCCTATACACTGAAAACTCTAATTAAAACAGAGATGTCATATAAGAGAGATGTCATGTTTATGAATTAGAAGGACCAATATAGTTAAGATGTTGACTCTCCCAAAATTGATTCAGAAATCCAAAGCAAACCTAATTAAAATCCCAGCAGGCTTTTTTTTGGGGTAGAAAGTGACAAGGCAATTCTAACAATCATAAGGAAAGTCAAAGAATATAGAGTAGTCAAAACAACTTTCATAAAGAAGAACAAAGCTGGAGGACTTACCTGATTTCAGACTTTCAAGTATAGTAATACTGTATGGAATTGGCGTAAAATAGACAAGCAGACCAATGCAACAGAATCAAGAATACAGAAATAGACCCACACATATGTCAATACCATATGGTCAATTGATTTTCAGCAAAGGTGCCAAGACAATTCAATTGGGAAAGAGTAATCTTTCCAACAAATAGTGCTAGAAAAATTGGATACCCATATGCAGAAAACCAAACCAAACAATCAAAAAGCACCTTAACCCCTACCTGACACAGCCTGTAAAAAGTAACTTGACAGTCATCATAAACCCTAATATAAGAAATGAAATGATAACATTTCCAGAAGAAAACATATGTGAAAATCTTAGTAACTTTGAGTTTGGCAAAGATTTCTTAATAGGACACACGTAAAGAACTCAATGAATTGGACATATTTAAGTGACAAGTCAAAGTGTTAGTTGCTCAGTAGTGTCTGACTCTTTGCGATCCCACGGACTGTCTGTCCATGGAATTCTTCAGGCAAGAATTCTGGATTCTTGAATTCCCTTCTCCAGAGGATCTTCCCAACCCAAGGATCGAACCTGGGTCTCCTGCATTGCAGACAGATTCTTTATCATCTGAGCCACCAGGGAAGCCCACGATATGTTTATTTTTCAAAAGACCTTTGTGAAAATAAAAAGGCTCATCATATATAGGGAGGTATTTGCAAAACTTATATGAAGAGTATATATATTTTACAAATCAATAATGAAGAGGCAAGTGACCCAATTTTAAAATAGACAAAAAGTTTAAGTAGACTCTTCATGAAAGAAGATGTATGGATGCAAACAAGCACAAGAAAAGACAACATATTTAGTTACTATGGGAATGCAAATTCAAATCACAAGGAGATTCCCTTATATACCCTCTAGCATGGTTAAAATTAAAAAGGCTGAATATGCCTGATGTTGGTGAGATATGGAACAGTTAAAACTCATACATTGCTGGAGGCAATGGAAAATAGTATAGCCAGTTTGGAAAACAGTTTAGCAGTTTCTTAAAAAGTTAAACACATCTACCAAAATACATAGCCATATAGTTCTTTTTGGGAGAAGGCAATGGCACCCCACTCCAGTACTCTTGCCTGGAAGATCCCATGGATGGAGCAGCCTGGTAGGCTGCAGTCCATGAGGTCGCTAAGTCGGACATGACTGAGCAACTTCACTTTCACATTTCACTTTCATGCACTGGAGAAGGAAATGGCAACCCACTCCAGTGTTCTTGCCTGGAGAATCCCAGGGCCGGGTGGGCTGCCGTCTATGGGGTCGCACAGAGTCAGACACGACTGAAGTGACTTAGCAATAGCAATAGTTCTTTTTACTCCTAGATATTTATTCAAGTGTGATGAAAGCATATGTCCACCTACAGACTTGTACACAAATGTCCATAATAGCTTTGTTTTTTAATTGAACTATGGTTGATTTATAATTGTTTTAATTGTTGATTTATAATTGTTTTAATTACTGCTACATAGTAAAGTGATGTTCAGTTATACATATATATTTTTTTTATTATTTTTCCATTATTGTTTATCACAGCATATTGAATACAGTTCTCTGTGCTATGTAGTAGGACCTTGGCAACCCCCTTCCCTTTGGCAACCACCAGTCTGTTCCCTGTGTCTGTTTCTGTTTCATAGATAGGTTCATTTGTGTCTTCTTTTAGATTCACATATAAGTGATACCATATGGCATTTATTATTCTCTTTCTAACATACTTCACTTAGTACGATAATCTCTAGGTCCATCCATCTTGCTGCAAATGACAGTATTTCATTCCTCTTTATGGCTGAGTAGGATTCCATTGTATATCCTGCATATTCTTTATCCATTCATCTGACATTGGACATTCTTTTTTTATTTTAATTTTCACTTTTTTAAATTATGAAAGTATGATAACATAATTATAAGAGACTTGGAAAATACAGAACAAGGTTACATATAGTTCCACTATATTATAATTATTTTTTAGTAGATAAAAATTTTTAGTTGGAGTTTCGGTATCCGATTCTCAAAAATTAATAGAATGAATACACAGAGAAGTAGAAGGATATAGTAGACCTGAAAAACACTATGAACCAATTCAACATAATTAAGATTTATAGAATTTTCACACAGCAGTAGGATACAAGTTCTATTTAAGTTCCTATAGACTAAACTAGGAGACCCTTTAACATATCTAGGGACATATAGCAAGGTACAAAAATTCCATGATTTGAAGGTGTTGAAATCATACAGAGCCTGTTCTCTTCTTCACTATCATTTTCAAATATCAAAAAATATTTGAAAGTAACCCACGTGTTTTCAAGTGCGACGTGACATTTACCAAGAGAGATCTTTGACTTAGCCACTGAACGCCTTGATGAAGTTAGACTGAAAAGACAGAGCGTGATCACAGAGAAGAAAGCATTTAAATGAGAAATTAGGATCAAATGAGAAATAAATATTAAAGATACTTTAAACAAAATCCCATGTACTTGGAAATTAAATGTCCATTTTTAAACGATGGGTGTATCTAAGAAGTCAGTGGACATTCTTTCCTCGTTCTTCTGTAAATGGACATTTCAATTATTTGCGTGTCTTGTCGATTGTGAATATTGCTGCTGTGCACATGGGGTGCGTGTGACTTTCTGAATTATAGTTTCGCCTGGGTAATAGCCCAGGAGTGGTATTACTGGATCATGTGGTAATTCTATTTTTAGGTTTCTGAAGAAAACTTTTTTCACATATTTTTTCCACATGGCTGCACCAACTTTCATTCCCACCAACAGTATAGGAGGGTTCCCTTTTCTCCACACCCTCTCCAGCGTTTGTTATTTGTACACGTTTTAATGATGACCATTCTGACTGGCATGGGGTGGTGCCTTATAGTTTTGATTTGCATTTCTCTAATAATGAGTGATACTGAGCATCTCTTCATCTATTCTTTTTTGAAGAAATGTCTGTTTAGGTCTTCTGCCCGTTTATCCGTTGGGTTCTTTGTTTTTGTTGTCGTCGTGTTGCATGAGCCGTTTGCGTATTTTGGAAATTAGGCCCTTGTCAGTTACATTGTTTACAAACAGTGTATAAGATATCGTATTCCATCTAAAGATACTGTTTGGTGCACACGTGAGTTTTGAATAACTCCTTGGACCTAAGTCAAGACCAGACACTGGAGCCCCTGCTGCCTTTGTCTCCCCATTCCATCAGTGGAGCAGCACCCAGCTACTATGGACCTACTCAGCGTGGGTGCGCTGAGAATTCTGCATCAGAGATACAAGGTGAATAGGCATGGGTGCTGCCCTTGAAGAGTTCACAACCTGCACAGGGAGCCCCTGTAGGACAGGGATTGGGTCTGGTTTATCTCCGCCTTGACAGAGTCTCAGCTCAGAGCCTCATACACTGTTGCTGCTCTGTTGACATTTACTGAATGAATACACCTGAATATGGCTGTTTCTACTGTTTGACCAAGACTTCTTTCTCAGGCAAAGCAAAAAGCTTCTCCCAATGTTTTGTGACTTCCTCTTTTGTTTAAGGTTATATTCTGTGAGACATATAATCCAGAAAATTTAGGAATAAGGCTCACAATCCAGGCTGAGGCAAACACATAAATGGGAAATTTCCCCTAACTTCCATCCTCTTCTGTGTCTTATCCTGCAGAACTTTATTCATCTAAGGCAGGAGTCCGCAAGGATTTTTTGTAAACAATTTGGTAGTAAATAAGTTACACTTTCTGGGCAATTGAATCTCTTTTGAAAGTACTTTGCCCTGCAGCTGTAATGCCAAAGCAGCCATTGACACTATGAAAACAAACCCCTGTGTTCCAATAAAACTTTATTTATAAGAACCAGCATTGGGTTGAATTTGGTCTATGAGCTTGCTGACTCCTGCTCTAGGGTTTGAACCCATCATGGAAGTTACACTTTAGCTTTTAGGTAATGGAACTGATATTAGTAAGGGCCATCTGGTTTTCTGAAGAAACTTCTTGAAATACATTTTGAATCATATATGAATGTACATGGTGCAGATGGTTGGAAAACCCTGCTGGGACTGACCTGACTCCCACAACTCATGTGTGTGGTTTGTTAGAAATGTGCTTTTTCAGTGGAATGGGATGGATTGCCACTGGGTTGCATTTGGTAGTAGAGTAAATGCGAGGTAACACCAAAATAGGAGCAGCCTCGGAGAAGGCAATGGCACCCCACTCCAGTACTCTTGGCTGGAAAATCCCATGGATGGAGGAGCCTGGTAGGCTGCAGTCCATGGGGTCGCTAAGAGTCGGACACGATTGAGCGACTTCACTTTCACTTTTCACTTTCATGCATTGGATGAGGAAATGGCAACCCACTCCAGTGTTCTTGCCTGGAGAATCCCAGGGACGGGGGAGCCTGGTGGGCTGCCGTCTATGGGGTCGCAGAGAGTTGGACATGACTGAGATGACTTAGCATAGCATAGCATAGACCATGTGGCAGGGGTCCCCAAGTCTCCCATGTTCACGTATATGTTAGAAGCTCTCATGAGACTTGGCATATGAATGTACTCATTGCTAAGATTTATTACAGTGATATAATAAGGGTACACACCTAATCATAAGGGGAAAAGATGAAGAGTCTAGAGGAATCCATCTACAGGAATCCCCGTACAGGAAGGGTCACAAAATGCTCATTCTTCCCCCATTAGTGAAATGCAGCAACATATGTGTGATCCCTGCCTAGGGAATTCCACCAGAGACTCAATGCCCAAGGTTTTTCTCTGGTGCTGGGCACATAGGCACGGACTGCATAGCACATACATAATTCCAGGCTAACCCAACACTGTTAACAAGCAATGCTTCAATAAGAAACTTCCAGGCTCCCAGAAGGAAAGCAGGTGTTCAGCATAAACCACATTGTTTGCACAAATAGTCCAGGCACTATAAACCAGCCTTATCATTTAGCGAACCATTTGAGTGTCTAGTTCCCAGAGGCCAACTTTGTAAGCAGAACTTTCTAAGGTTAGTAGTCTCAGGTTTGATGTGTTCATTGTTTTCTACACATATTCTCACTCCAAGATATTTGAATAAGTAAGGTCTTCCTTCACTTAAGAGTGACAACACAGGACATAAAAACAACACTCATTTTGTGTCTTATATAAATTTCAGGTCTCCGTGATATCAGGGAGTGTATGCCCCGATGGGATGGTGTGTTGTGGAGCTGCGCTCTGCCACCCGCACAGCATTATCAGTCTTCTTGGTTTAATTTGCTGCTGTTTATGCTGGTTTAAAATGACCTCCTCCTAGGTCTCTCTGGCTCCAGTAAATTACGCACAGGTTGCCGAGGCATGACTTCTAGGCTTCTACTTTCTTATGGTGCTGCTTGTGTTAAACCATCTAATGTCTATTTCCTATTTTACTGTAAAAGTTGAGGCCATGATATTTTCTTAATCTCATTTACTTATCTGGCTCCCCCTTTCCTTTCTTGAGTCCTCTCCACCTTTTCACCTCTCTTCAGTCAGAGAACAAAATGGCCCTCTTTCTATCAGAGGTCAATGCTCCCACCTGTGTCCTAGATCCTCCCCTCTAACCCTCCCCTTCCTTCTCTAGGCTCTTGCTCCATCACTTAGCTCACTTCTCCTATATTCAAGCTTCCTGTCTTTTCTGAATTTTTACCCATAGCACATAAACATAATGTGTTCAAGTCTTTCCCATCATTAAAAACATGCTCAAGCAAAACTTTCCTGTGACCTCTTTAGCTGCTGTTCTTTCTCCTTCTGGTCTCTTTCAAACTTCTTGAAAGACTTATTTCTTTAATGATCTCCTCTCCAATTCGATCTTCATTACACTGCAATTTGACTTCTACCCACACATTCTATTGAATGTTAGGAGCCTTCGAGTACCTAATTGACAAATCCAGTGGGTACTTTCCATTCATCATCTTCCTTGACCTCTCTGCTAAATTCTAACACTGTTAATCAATCACTACTGCTTCCTGGAAACTTTTATGTTCTCAAAGAAAAATGTCCTGGTTCTCATCATCTCTATTTGACTATTCCTTTGTGGGCTCCACTTTCTTCACCACCATCTAACTGTTGGTGTAATCTAAGATTTTATCTGTTGTGCATTCATCTTCTTCTTATATATATATTCTCTCTGAGCAGTCTAACCACTATCTGGATGCTGATAAATCCCCAATTTATATCTGCAGCATGGACATCTCTCCGAAGTTCCAGACCCATATATTCATCTCCATCTAGATGTTCCAGAAGAACCTCAAACTCATCATAACTGAACTCATCATTTTCTAGCTCCAGGATTCTCTACCTCATTTAATGGCACTGCCACTCACTAGATTCGTAAGATAGAAATCATCAAGTCATCTTTGTTTTCCTTTATTCATATGTTACATCTCCCTTCAATCAGCAAGTTCTATTCATCCTGCTTCCTAAATATTTTTCAGCTTTTTATCTCTTCATATCTATTACCAATACCTTACTTTTGACTTCCTTTACTCTTGCCTGGATGATTCCAAAAGCTTTTTAATAGGTCCCTTTGGCACCCATCTTACTTCCAACAAATCCATGTATTTATAGAACACCTGGCATATGCACTATTGTGGCTGGGCAGTTACTGGTAAACAGCATAGAGCGTGTGTCAGTATGATACACATTACTCTATAATTAAACCCACATTAAATAAATCTACATTAAATATAATAATTCAAATAGTAAGTGCTCCAAAGACAAGAAAATAGAATATAAGCTAACTGATGGTGAATTAAATGTGGGTATTCAGAGTAGTCTTGTCTGAGTGGGTAACATCTGAGCAGAGAACCAAATAATGAGAAAGAGCCTGTCTCTGGAATATCTAAAGAATGAGGGTTCTGGGCTGGGAGAGCAGAGTAGAAGGGCTCTGAGGCAGGTCCATGTTTGGTGTGGCTGGAAGATGTCAGGTGAAGGCAAGAACAGTTTAGGACGAGGTAGGATTGTAGTCCTATAGGTAGGACCTGTAAGGATTGCCTTTATAGGTCATGGAATGGGTTTAGGGACTTAGGGGGAGCCATTAGAGGATTTTCATCAGGAGAGTAACCTGATCTGATTTGCTTTCAAAGCAGATTACTCTAGTTGCTGCTTGGAAATAGGTTATAGGTACATAATTAGAAGTAGTTAGTAGTGGTTGCATTATTCCAGGTAAGAAATGATGGCTGGCCTAAGGGAATGGAAAGGTGATGAAAAGAAGTGGATGGAATTGAAATATAATTTGGATGTAGAATCAATAGGACTTGAAAAAATCAAGGATCTCTCCTGCAACCTCCATCAGCAGCTCCAGAGTGATTTTCTAAACACAGCTGAAGCCATATGTCTTCCACAGCGCAATAACCCTCAGGGTCTCCTTGCTATTTATCAGACAAATTCTAAACACTGTAGCCAGAGATACAAAGCCATCCCTGGTTTGTTCCCCCTTTTCCTCTCCAGGAGTCTTCCTTGGAATCCCTCCCTCCCTAGCTGTTAGGTGTCTCTTCTCGATGACCCAGTGTCTGGGCATTTGGTGTGTCTATTGCAGCACCAACATTGTATTGAAAATTCAGTGTGCTTGTCTATAATCCTAAGGTGCAAAGACTTCGTTGATCATTTTATTTCTGTTGTCAGCTCTTTGCTACTTGAAGGTTGGTCCTTGGACCTGTAGCATCAGGATCACCTGGAAGCCTGTCTGAATCTGCATTTTCACAGGGAGATCCCCAGGGAACTCACACGTAGCTTACAGTTTGAGAAGCTGGCTGTTTCTTGGAGATAGGAGGCACTCACTGAACGCTGAACTTAATGGAACCAGTGATCCAGTCAGAGTCCTCAAAGAACAACTATGCTTTCCTTTCCCTGAAATAGATCCAAGTCACACAGTTAGCATCAACGAGGTGGATTAAACCCTACTAGGTGCTGGGGATATACTGAAAATGTCTTTCACCTTATGGCTGGTGATGTATGTTTATAGTAACTTAGGACCTGTGGTTACATTTACTTCAAGCGGAGGAACTAGAGTATCAATTCCATTTCAGACTGGAGTGACTCAAATGTACTTTTCTTATAAAATATTCTGTAATCTTTTTGTGAAGTCACCCATACAATCTAACACCTAACTTTTCCCTTTAATAGTTAGCACCCTATTTAATTAAGTGTGGAGAACAAACTTCTAAGTACCAAAGGCAAGTACTTTGGTCCCATATGAACCATTACCAAACAACGCACAAGTGCTAATTAGCTCGTTAACACTTCACTGTTATTCTTTGAGCTGCTTTCAATTATTTTCCAGGCTAAGTAAATCCAGAAGGTCAGAAGTTTCCAATTTTGCCTTGGCTTTCTTATAGACTTGGAAAAGTTGCTGTACTTCCTCTTCCACAAGCCACAAAATGGGAGTCACAGTTCATTGCCTACCCAGCTCCCCAAGTCCTCAGGGTGGTGGAGATTTAGGGCCCTCACAGGCAAGAATTCTGACATTCTTCCGAGGCCCCCAGCATGGTGGCCGGAGGATACTTGTGTTAGGTCAACTTGTAGAAGAGACAGGGACCTTATCTCCTCAGCAGTATAGGGGCTGGAGGAGCAACGACTGTCTTTTGCTTGTCTTTTTGGAATCTGTGTGGAATGTTGCAGAGAACGGTGACCTGGAGATGGGAGGTCTGGGTCTCGTCCTGTTTGTCTGGAACGGGCAGTAAGACATTCCTGTCACCTCTCTTGGCCACAGTATTTTCACTGGGTGACCTCTAGCATCCCTTCTAATCTGGACATTTTAGGGCTCTCTGTTTCTATCTTTGCTGGTCTTTTCTGGAGAGAATTAAAACTTGAAATAGCTCAAGCGCAAACCCTTTCTGAATGTCTGTCAAATCCCAAGGATTCAGTAATAAGCTGTGATGTGTGGGTGAGTGTTTAAAAACTGGTACTGATTTGTCATACCTGCCAGCCTCTGGGCGTAAATCACCTTCTCAGGGTTGATTTCCAGCTACCAAGATGGTAGCAGCCTGCTCGCAGAATTCTTGAAAATATAATAGTCAGCTATTAGAAGCTGCACACCATTGCAAAGAAGACTCCCAGTCCATTATTCTGAGAGGAGCAGGACTTAGACAGAAGGGGCAGAGGCGCACTCATTGTGTTGGCTCTATGCCAGGCTATAGGGAAAAGTCGGTGTGGACATCAGAAAATTGTGGAAGATTGACATCAAATGTGTGGCCAAACAGTGAAATAGGGTTTGTTCCTATTTATCAGGATGTCTGACAACTCTCCTGGGGCCTCCTCCCAGAAGTCATCGTGTCTTGATGCTTGTAGAAGGGCGCACAGTGACACTCAGAAATTGGATTGCCAATAAGAACTGTACCAAGTTGAGAGACTCACTCTTTTCCCAAGTGTCAGGTGGAAGAAAGTCTGGGGCTCAATATTATGATCTTTGGTGTTTTTCATCTTTAGTCTTATGCTCATAACTGAAATCAACTTTTTATTCTGGATTGGCACTTATTTTCCTATAGATATGCATTCTTTTCTTGTTGCTATTTCTAAGGGCTGGTGCTCAAATATTACTGTCTGTGTTAAAAAAAAATTATTTCCCAGGGTATGCTCAGGGAGGGCCTCATATTTCCCTCTTATTTAACTGTAACTGAAAGCATAATGGGGGTCTTTTTTCCAATTCAGCAGCCAGTGAATTATACTGAGAACAATCTTGTTCAATGGCTATGGACTGTGTGATGTTTAGCTGTAAGAACTTGAAGTAGAAAGAGTGTCCATTCATACTCTGATAACTAATGGGGACCCCACTGTCAGACAGAACCCTCTCCCCAGCAAACCAGAGCTTAGCAGACCTATAATGTCAAGATAGAGCTCAGTTTGCAGATACCAAAAACTGATGTGAGTGTCTGGGCAGGACATCTGGTTTCATGCTTAGCCCTGTGGTTTTTTGTTCCCTTCCCAGGACAGCATGAAGCAACCATTAGGGTTCATGGTCAAGGTATCCTGAAAACTAAGCGGATGAATTATGTATCCATATCGAGGTTGATTAGGAGGCAAGGGACAGGAACCCTAATCTGAAAATGAGAAAACTTTGATGTAACCTCAACCATCCATGTTATACTTGAATGTTCTTGGGTGCAAGGAAGATATGGCAATATAAGATAAACTGGCTCAATGAGTCCCATCTACTTACTAGAGAGACACACACCCCTCGAACAAAGAACTCTTTATATCTTTTCCAGACTATGGATGAGGACTTGGAATAAACTGTGCAGGAAGGACAGTACATTACCAAGGATTTACCTGAAAGAGATGAAAATAAGCTTGTGTATGAAAAAGTATTTCAGTGAGACAGGGAATCTACAAAGTGGTGCCTGTGTTGAAAAGTGAAAGTGGTGCTCACTTGTGTCCAATTCTTTGCAGCCCCGTGGACTGTAGCCTGCCAGGCTCCTCTGGCCATGAAATTCTCCAGGCAAGAATACTGGAGTGGGTTGCTATTTCCTTCTCCAGGGGATCTTCAAAACCCAGGAATCAAACCCGCACCTCCTGCATGGCAGACAGATTCTTTACTGTCCGAGCCACCAGGTGCCTGTGTTAGCAAATAATAATTTGAAATATTTATACATGTGGATAAACATTGGAAGAGGATGCAGAAAAATGACAAGGAAGGCGGGCTGGGAAGATTGAATCTTTTACAAACTTGTCTTTCCTGATTTTGTAATGGTATTGAATATACTTAAATCTCTTGTGAGAAGGATTTTCTGTCTTGATAGAGAAGAAAAAAATGAGCTGAAATTTCCCTGGAGAATTTGAAATCAGATATAAGGGAGAATTTCTCTGTGGAATGGTTAGACCTTGGCAAGTGCTTATAGGAGAGCTGAGAAATACCTTAAAGAGTGGAATTCCTCCTTCACTTTGTGGGGAGAATTTGTGCAGTCCCTGGAGCAGGGGCTAAACCAGATTGCTGCTGGAGGATTCTTCCATCTGGAGAGTCTTACGTTATCCCCATTGCACAGATGGAGGTCCTGATATGTAGTGTAAGCTGAGGTGCAGATGTGACTCAGTGAACTGATGGCAGAGCTATCAACAGACAAATTTATAAATTAGGGAAAGATCAACTTTGATGATTGCTTTAGAACTGCTCAAGCTGCATGCCCCATTCCTGTACCTGATTTAAGTCTTCCCAGCATCACAGCCTTGAGGAACCCAGATTGGTCAATCCCTCCCCCAGGTAAGTTTAACATGAGAAATTTGCAGAGACACTTGCAGTCATAAACCTTTTAAACAACATAAAGGAATACCTCTCGGAGGCAGGGAAAGATATTAGGAGCCGCTTTCTAGGGTGGTAAAGGTTTTTTGTTTTTTTTTTTTCCCACCACAGTGGGGGTGCCACCTCTGTAAGCCATCCTTCCACCCCCATCCCCCTCCTCCCAGATGCCACAACTCAGACCATTCATCTGCTCCGAGTTCAGCACTCCCCAGTATAAATAAAGTCCATCCAGATAGGAAGTTGTTTTGTTGTTGTTTTTGTAACTTGGCTAGTACTATGGACATAACTGGTTAGAAACATGTTATTTTCCTGAGATAGAAAGTTTCCTTAGTTAAAGGGTGCTTGTCTTCCCGTTAGGCACATTTGTGTGACAAAGTTCATGGGCTTAGGGTATAGGCAGACTCGATTTGAAGCTAGGCCTCACCACTTGCAAGCTCTCAGAGTCTCAGCTTTACCATTTTTAAAGCAAGGATATCACTCCTTACATCATTACTCTACAGGGCTGTAGAGATGAAATGCATGGATAAAATGCCTGTCATATAGGTCAGTTCAGTCGCTCAGTTGTGTCCGACTCTTTGTGACCCCATGAATCGCAGCACGCCAGGCCTCCCTGTGCATCACCAACTCCTGGAGTTCACTCAGACTCACGTCCATCGAGTCAGTGATGTCATTCAGCCATCTCATCCTCTGTCGTCTCCCCTTCTCCTTCTGCCCCCAATCCCTCTCAGCATCAGAGTCTTTTCCAATGAGTCAACTCTTTGCATGAGGTGGCCAAAGTACTGGAGCTTCAGCTTTAGCATCATTCCTTCCAAAGACATCCCAGGGCTGATCTCCTTCAGAATGGACTGGTTGGATCTCCTTGCAGTCCAAGGGACTCTCAAGAGTCTTCTCCAACACCACAGTTCAAAAACATCAATTCTTCGGTGCTCAGCTTTCTTCACAGTCCAACTCTCACATCCATACATGACCACTGGGAAAAACCATAGCCTTGACTAGACGGACCTTTGTTGGCAAAGTAATGTCTCTGCTTTTCAATATGCTATCTAGGTTGGTCATAACTTTCCTTCCAAGGAGTAAGTGTCTTTTAATTTCATGGCTGCAGTCACCATCTGCAGTGATTTTGGAGCCCCCCAAAAATAAAGTCTGACACTGTTTCCACTGTTTCCCCACCTATTTCCCATGAAGTGATGGGACCAGATGCCATGATCTTCATTTTCTGAATGTTGAGTTTTAAGCCAACTTTTTCACTCTCCACTGTCACTTTCAACAAGAGGGTTTTAGTTCTTCACTTTCTGCCATAAGGGTGGTGTCATCTGCATATCTGAGGTTATTGAGATTCCTCCCGGCAATCTTGATTCCAGCTTATGCTTCTTCCAGCCCAGCATTTCTCATGATGTACTCTGCATATAAGTTAAATAAGCAGGGTGACAATATACAGCCCTGACGTACTCCTTTTCCTATTTGGAACAAGTCTGTTGTTCCATGTCCAGTTCTAACTGTTGCTTCCTGACCTGCATACAGATTTCTCAAGAGGCAGGTCAGGTGGCCTGGTATTCCCATCTCTTTCAGAATTTTCCACAGTTTATTGTGATCCACACAGTCAAAGGCTTTGGCATAGTCAATAAAGCAGAAATAGATGTTTTTCTGGAACTCTCTTGCTTTTTCGATGATCCAGCAGATGTTGGCAATTTGGTCTCTGCTTCCTCTGCCTTTTCTAAAACCAGCTTCAGCATCTGGAAGTTCACGGTTCATGTATTGCTGAAGCCTGGCTCGGAGAATTTTGAGCATTACTTTACTAGTGTGTGAGATGAGTGCAATTGTGTGGTAGTTTAAGCATTCTTGGCATTTCCTTTCTTTGGGATTGGAATGAAAACTGACCTTTTCCAGTCATATAGTAGGCTCTCATTAAACACCGGGTCCTTGGAAGTTGTAAGTGTCAACAGAGAGGAGATGCACACTTGGCGCTCCTGCAGTGCTTCCTGTCCTCAGTCATGACTCATTCTCAATACCAGAAGGTGTCAAACAACAGATCTCACCAGCTCTAAAAAGTAACACATATTGTGGGTGACTGGCACCCTTCACCATGATACTTGGGTTTAACCACAGATATTACCAAAGGTTGTTTCAAAATAAGTGTGGAGCCTCCTCCCCAAAAGCCCCTGTGAAAATTATCTATTTCTGGCCCTTGGTCAGTGTCCACCAGGGCCCTGTTTTGGCCCTGAGCACTTGCACACCCTGGGGACAAGATGGCACTTCTACACTTTTCAACAGAGCTCGCTAGCCCTCCCCTGCTGGTGGATAAGGACTGGCAGCCTCAGTGCTGCATAAGCCTGCCCAGGAGCCCAGTGTACAGAGGCTGGCATGTAGGAAAAAGTGGGAGACTGCCTCTCTGGAGCTGAAGCTCAAATGGATTTTCTGTTTGTTGGGTTGGAAAGGACAAAAGAGCCCATCAGAGCAGAATAGCCAAGGACAGCCCAAGAGGGTGACTATTTTGAATTGATGTGAGACCCCAAAATAGTCATCTTTCAGGAATAGTGGTTAAAAACACAGCCTTTGACAACAAATGGACTCCTGTTGAATGCTTGACCATTTCCTAGGTAATATGACCTTGAACAAGCTCTATAACCATTTAAACCATAAGACTGGATAATCTGATAAGGGACAGGGCATAAATGGAAAAGATGAGAGATTGTCTAAAGGTGAACTCCAGGGTTCACCAACATTTATAGAAAACAATCCATATGAAAGAGGCCTTTAGGGGCCATATTCCTTTGGACTCTCCAAGTTATATGCTTTAGGTGAGCAGTAATTGTTATTAGGCCAAGAGTAATTTTTAAAATTAGTAATTTTTAAAATTGCCCAAAGAAATACAATGCCAAATAATGCTCAAACTGCATTCAAATTTCACTCATCTCACACGCTGGTAAAGTAATGCTCAAAATTCTCCAAGCCAGACTTCAACAGTATGTGAACAGTGAACTTACAGATGTTCAAGCTGGTTTTAGAAAAGGCAGAGGAACCAGAGATCAAATTGCCAACACTCGTTGGATTATTGAAAAAGCAAGAGAGTTCCAGAGGCTTGAAGACTCACTAGTCCCTGACTGACATGGGCGACCTCATAACTAATTCTGTTCAGAACAGTGATATTAAAAATCATAGACATTACTTTGCCAACAAAGGTTTGTCTAGTCCAAGCTATGATTTTTCCAGTAGTCCTGTATGGATGTGAGAGTTGGACTATAAAGAAAGCAGAGCGCCGAAGAATTGATGCTTTTGAACTGTGGTGTTGGAGAAGACTCTTGAGAGTCCCTTGGACTGCAAGGAGATCCAACCAGTCCATCCTAAAGGAAATCAGTCCTGAATATTCATTGGAAGGACTGATGTTGAAGCTGAAACTCCAATACTTTGGCCACCTCATGCAAAGAACTGACTCATTTGAAAAGACCCTGATGCTGGGAAAGATTGAAGGTGGGAGAAGTGGATAACAGAGGATGAGATGGTTGGATGGCATCACTGACTCAGTGAACATGAGTTTGAGTAAACTGTGGGAGTTGGTGATGGACAGGGAGGCCTGGCATGCTGCAGTCCATGGGGTCACAAAGAATCTGACATGACTGAGGGACTGAACTGAACCGAATTTTTTAAAATTTTCTTGTGGACTTAATACAACCACAACTCCTAGAAGCTGTCCTTGGTCTCTTGACTAGCAGACCTTGCTCAGACCTGTCTCCTGGCTGGAGTGGGCCATGGAGGGCAGTCTGAGACATGGCTTAGCTTTGCCAGAGAGTGTTCTGAACAGGATTAGTTATGAAGTCGCCCATCTCAGTCAGGGACTAGTGAGTCTTAAAGCCTCTGGAGACCAGCCTCAGTGCTTGTGTTAACAGTGGGAAACCACAAGTGTTGCTAGAGGCCCCATGAGGCCACCATTTACATGTGGCCCAGCCCTGCAGGGAGAGGCCTGCAGAAGCCACTCTGAAGTGGCAAACTGAGATGACTGGTCAATTTGGAGATGCAGGTCGGGGTGGGGGCGGGGGTGTTGGTTGCAGTGAGCTCTTATTTTGGTCCCCAAGAGGAAACTTGCCCTTGTGCAGGAGGGCCTCCTTTGGTTTCAGAGCTTTGAAGAACAGAAACAAGCAGATTTTTTAAAAAACCAAAACAGGGTTTAGTGTTCTTGTCCGGTTTTAGCTGTTGAGCCTGGTGGGGCCCTTTAGTGCTTTTGTTTGTTGCTCAGACGGAAAATAATCTGCCTGAAATACAGGAGATCTGTGTTTGATCCCTGGGTCGGGAAGATCCCCTGGAGAAGGGCATGACAACCCACTCCAGTCATCTTGCCTGCAGAGTTCCATGAACAGAGGGGCCTGGTGGGCTGCAGTCCATGCAGTCACAAAGAGTCCAACATGACTGAGCGACTAAGCACAGCACACAACAGGCAAATATGAAAATAAAATACATTAAAAAAAATGAAAGCAATGATTTCAAGTTCTGAATGGCTCCTTTTGGCCTCCCAAGGTTCTGATCCTGGAGCCTTTCTCTTTGTGAAAAAGGAAGATTAGCAAAGATAGAGAGGTGTTAAAGACCCACACCATAACTTTTTTGATGTAATCCAGAAGATTGAAAGAGATTTGAAAGGATTAATTGTCACTATGAGTCAAGGTTATACAACATCCCCTCAGTGTACCACCTCCCACCCTCCACCCCAGCCCCCAACCATTCTAAAAGTTTTTTCTTAGAAATGCTGCACTGAAAGGACACAGAGACTGTGTCCCACTCACTAGCAAGTCTCAGGAATGACAAGGGGGCCTGTGTCTATATAAAAGTGAAAGTGTTAGTTGCTCAGTTGTGTCCAACTCTCTGCGGCCCCATAGACTGTAGCCTGTGCCAGGCTCCTCTGTCCATGGAATGAATTCTCCAGGTAAGATTCCCGGAGTGGGTTGCCATTCCCTTCTCCAGGGGATCTTTCTGACCCAGGGATCAAACCCAGGTCTCCTGCATTTCAGGCAGATATTATTTTCATATTTGTCTTTTACTTATCACAAATAATAAAAGTTAAAAAAAGTGACTTAATTTAAGGAAAATTAATAAAAAAGTATACAGACTGTGGTTATGGCAAAAATCATGAAGGTAGTGTGTGAATGACTGAATTTGGTGGGAGGAGGTGGAATACTGCCACAGTGAAATCTCACACTTGGGTGTATGGAGTACAAGTGCCTTTAATAACAGAAAAGATTTTTAGGTCAGAGATCACTGTCCGTAACTATTTTGAAGAGGTTATTCCATTGTCCACTGGGTTCCAGAGTTGCTGGGGAGAAGTCAGAAGTCACCTTGACTCCAGATGCTATGTGTGTGATTTTGGTCTTGCCTCTGGAAATCGTAGGATCTTCCCTTAGTCTTCTGTGCTCTGAAGTTCCATGGTGATGTTCCTTGGTATGAACCCATCTCATCTGTGTTAGCACTGGGGTATTTTCTTTACTTTTTAAAAATTGAGGTGTATTTAGTCTACAACATTATGTAAGTTGAAGGTGTAAAACATATTGATTTGATACATTTAGATTGCAGTGTGATTGCCACTGTAACGTTAGCCAACACCACTGTTGCATCACATAATTATCATTTTTTCTACTGTTGGGAACAATTAAGATCTGGTCTGTTAGCAAGCGTAATGATTTTAGTATAGTTTTGTTGTCTCTAATCACTATATTGTGTACAGATATTCCTAGACTTATGATAAGGTTATATTCTGATAAACCCATAGTAAATTGAAAATATCATGTCAAAAATTATTAATAATTTAATTTATCTAACCTTCTAAACGGATTAGATGGGCTTCCCTGGTGGCACAGATGGTAAAGAATCTGCCTGCAATGCAGGAGATCCAGATTCATTCCCTGGGTCAGGAAGATCCCCTGGAGAAGGGAATAACAACCCACTCCAATATTCTTACCTGGAGAATTCTATGGACAGAGGAGCCTGGTGGCTATAGTCCATGGGGTCGCAAAGAGTCAGACACAACTGAGCAATTAATGCTTACTTCCTTACATACTAAGCAGCATAGCTTAGTCTAGCCTACTTTAAATGTGCTCAGAACACTTACATGAGCTGACATTTGGGCAAAATCATCTAATACACAGGCTATTTTATAATAATGTGTTGAAAATCTCATGTAAATGATTGAATACTGGTCTGAAAGTGAAAAATGGAATGTTGTCTGGGTACAGAATGGTTACAAGTGTCTTGGTTGTCTACTTTTGCATTCACATGGCTCCCTAGGAGGTGTGGCTCCCTGCCATGATCCAGCATCACAAGAGTGCATCATACAATATCACTGACTTGCAAAAAGATCAAAATTGAAATTTGAAGTACAGTTTCTACTGAATGCATGTTGCTTTTGCACCATCATTAAGTCAGAAAATTGTGAGTCAAATCATCGTAAGTTGGGCACCATTTGCGTAAAATCTCTGGGATAAATAAATCCCAGAGATACCAGTTACAAGTATGTACCCTAAAGAGCAGCTCTCCCATTTCCTGCTCCTTCCCATAGCCCCCAGCAACCACTATTTTCCTTTCTGCTTTTATGGTTTTAGATTTTTTTAGATTTCACGTCTTAAAAATATCATAGAGTAGTTGTCTTTCTCTGATTTACCTCACATGACATAATATCCTCTAGGTCCATGTGTGTTGCAAATGGCAGGATTTTCTTCTTTCTTATGGTTGGATAACATTCCATTGTGTATGTGTGTGTGCGTGTGTGTGTATCTATACATCTGTGTATACAAACCATGTCATCTTTATCCGCTCATCCACTGATGGGCACTTAGGCTATTTCCATATCTTGGCTGTTGTGAATTATGCTGCAATAACATAGGAGTGCATACGTGTCTCTTGGGTAATCTGTTTTCATTTCCTTTGAATATATACCCAGAAGTGGGATTGCTGGATCATATCAAAGTTTTATTTTTAGTTTTTTGAGGAACTTCCATATGGTGCTTCATGGTTGCTGAACCAGTTTATAATCTTACCAACCATGTGCAAAGATTCTGGGAAATTTTCTTTTCTGTTTTTATTGATGTATAGTTGATTTACAATGTTGTACTGGGAAATTTTCTTGATTATAATAATAATAGTAATTTATTTTCTGTAATATTACTATTTATGTTATTTTATTAATATTTTGTTATTTTATTTTCTGTTTCCTCTGTCAACTATAGAGCTTCTGTATGCTCAGATTCTACCTCTCCTTTTCAGAGTTTCTATTTTTATTCTCTTTCCTCCCTGTTTTCATCTCTTTGCCTTTCTATTTTCTGGGTGAATTCCCCAACTTATAACATGTTTACTGACTGAGCTTTGTATTTCTGTTCTTATACATCTATTTCCTAGGAACTGTTTTGTTCTCTCTGAAATTTCCATTTTTAGAGCATACTATTCTTATTTTGAGCTTTAAGCCAACTTTTTCACTCTCCACTTTCACTTTCATCAAGAGGCTTTTTAGTTCCTCTTCACTTTCTGCCATAAGGGTGGTGTCATCTGCATATCTGAGGTTACTGATATTTCTCCCAGCAATCTTGATTCCAGCTTGTGCTTCTTCCAGCCCAGCGTTTCTCATGATGTTTTCTGCATAGAAGTTAAACAAGCAAGGTGACAATATACAGCCTTGACGTGCTCCTTTTCCTATTTGGAACCAATCTGTTGTTCCATGTCCAGTTCTAACTGTTGCTTCCTCACCTGCATACAGGTTTCTCAAGAGGCAGGTAGTCTGGTATTCCCATCTCTTTCAGAATTTTCCACAGTTTATTGTGATCCACACAGTCAAAGGCTTTGGCATAGTCAATAAAGCAGAAATAGATGTTTTTCTGGAACTCTCTTGCTTTTTCCATGATCCAGCAGATGTTGGCAATTTGATCTCTGGTTCCTCTGCCTTTTCTAAAACCAGTTTGAACATCAGGAAGTTCACGGTTCACGTATTGCTGAAGCCTGGCTCGGAGAATTTTGAGCATTACTTTACTAGTGTGTGAGATGGATGAGTGCAATTGTGCAGTAGTTTGAGCATTCTTTGGCATCGCCTTTCTTTGAGATTGGAATGAAAACTGACCTTTTACAGTCCTGTGGCCACTGCTGAGTTTTCCAAATTTGCTGGCATACTGAGTGCAGCACTTTCACAGCATCATCTTTCAGGATTTGAAATAGCTCAACTGGAATTCCATCACCTCCACTAGCTTTGTTTGTAGTGATGCCTTCTAAGGCCCACTTGACTTCATATTCCAGGATGTCTGGCTCTAGGTGAGTGATCACACCATTGTGATTATCTGGGTCATGAAGATCTTTTTTGTACAGTTCTTCTGTGTATTCTTGCCATCTCTTCTTAATATCTACTGCTTCTGTTAGGTCCATACCATTTCTGTCCTTTATCGAGCCCATCTTTGCATGAAATTTTCCTTTGGTATCTCTGATTTTCTTGAAGAGATCTCTAATCTTTCCCATTCTGTTGTTTTCCTCTATTTCTTTGCATTGATTGCTGAGGAAGGCTTTCTTATCTCTTCTTGCTATTCTTTGGAACTCTGCATTCAGATGCTTATATCTTTCCTTTTCTCCTTTGCTTTTCGCTTCTCTTCTTTTCACAGCTATTTGTAAGGCCTCCCCAGACAGCCATTTTGCTTTTTTGCATTTCTTTTCCATGGGGATGGTCTTGATCCCTGTCTCCTGTACAATGTCACGAACCTCAGTCCATAGTTCATTAGGCACTCTATCTATCAGATCTAGGCCCTTAAATCTATTTCTCACTTCCACTGTATAATCATAAGGGATTTGATTTAGGTCATACCTGAATGGTCTAGTGGTTTTCCCAACTTTCTTCACTTGCAGTCTGAATTTGGCAATAAGGAGTTCATGATCTGAGCCACAGTCAGCTCCTGGTCTTGTCTTTGTTGACTGTATGGAGCTTCTCCATCTTTGGCTGCGAAGAATATAATCAATCTGATTTCGGTGTTGAGCATCTGGTAATGTCCCTGTGTAGAGTCTTCTCTTGTGTTGTTGGAAGAGGGTGTTTGCTATGACCAGTGTGTTCTCTTGGCAAAACTCTATTAGTCTTTGCCCTGCATCATTCTGTATTCCAAGGCCAAATTTGCCTGTTACTCCAGGTGTTTCTTGACTTCCTACTATTCCAGTCCCCTATAATGAAAAGGACATCTTTTTTGGGTGTTAGTTCTAAAAGGTCTTGTAGGTCTTCATAGAACCATTCAGCTTCAGCTTCTTCAGCGTTACTGGTTGGGGCATAGACATGGATTACTGTGATACTGAATGGTTTGCCTTGGAAACGAACAGAGATCATTCTGTCGTTTTTGAGACTGCATTCAAGTACTGCATTTCGGACTCTTTTGTTGACCATCATGGCTACTCCATGTCTTCTAAGGGATTCCTGCCCGCAGTAGTAGATACAATGGTCATCTGAGTTAAATTCACCCATTCCAGTCCATTTTAGTTCGCTGATTCCTAGAATGTTGATATTCACTATTGCCGTCTCCTGTTTGACCACTTCCAATTTGCCTTGATTCATGGACCTGAAATTCCAGGTTCCTATGCAATATTGCTCTTTACAGCATCAGACCTTGCTTCTATCACCAGTCACATCCACAACTGGGTATTGTTTTTGCTTTGGCTCCATCCCTTCATTCTTTCTGGAGTTATTTTTCCACTGATCTCCAGTAGCACATTGGGCACCTACTGACCTGGGGAGTTCCTCTTTCAGTATCCTATCATTTTGCCTTTTCATACTGTTCATGGGGTTCTCAAGGCAAGAATACTGAAGGGGTTTGCCATTCCCTTCTCCAGTGGACCACATTGTGTCAGACCTCTCCACCATGCCCACCCATCTTGTGTGGCCCCACAGGGCATGGCTTAGTTTCATTTAATTAGACAAGGCTGTGGTCCCATCACTTCATGGGAAATAGGTGGGGAAACAGTGGAAACAGTGTCAGACTTTATTTTTGGGGGGCTCCAAAATCACTTCAGATGGTGACTGCAGCCATGAAATTAAAAGATGCTTACTCCTTGGAAGAAATGTTATGACCAACCCAGATAGCATATTGAAAAGCAGAGACATACCTTTGCCAACAAAGGTCCGTCTAGTCAAGGCTATGGTTTTTCCCAGTGGTCATGTATGGATGTGAGAGTTGGACTGTGAAGAAGGCTGAGCGTTGAAGAATTGATGCTTTTGAACTGTGGTGTTGGAGAAGACTCTTGAGAGTCCCTTGGACTGCAAGGAGATCCAACCAGTCCATTCTGAAGGAGATCAGCCCTGGGATTTCTTTGGAAGGAATGATGCTAAAGCTGAAACTCCAGTACTTTGGCCACCTCATGCAAAAAGTTGACTCATTGGAAAAGACTCTGATGCTGGGAGGGATTGGGGGCAGGAGGAGAAGGGGACGCCAGAGGATGAGATGGCTGGATGGCATCACTGACTCGATGGACGTGAGTCTGAGTGAACTCCGGGAGATGGTGATGGATAGGGAGGCCTGGCGTGCTATGATTCATGGGGTCGCGAAGATCAGACACGACTGAGCGACTGAACTGAACTGATTCTTATTTTATAGTTGCAGTATTTTCCTTTCATCTTAGGATATTCATACGTTTTTGCTTTGATTTCTTTTCTCTAGATAGTCTTTGTTTCCTCCAGGTTTCTTTTTTTCCTGTTTATGTTTTGTTTTTCATTATAAATTCTTCCCTCAAATGTCTGGTGATCCTTGGTAGTCACCTCATGAGGCATTAAAAATTGACTGGAGGGACTTCTCTGGTGGTCCAATGGTTAAGACTCTGTATTTCCAATGCAGGGGGCACAGGTTCAATGTCTGGTTTGGGAGCTAAGATTCCACATGCTACGCAGCACCCCCCCCCCAAAAAAAAGATTAGAATACCCAAAAGAATTGAAAAGATGGTCTCAGATGCTTGTATGCCAGTGTTCATTGTAGTATTACTATTCATAATAGCCAAAAAGTGGAAACAGCCTAAGTGTCCATTCACACATTAATGGAATTACAAAGTGGGGTATGTACATGCAATGGAACATTATTCAGCCATCAAAGGAATGAAATTCTGATACATGCTACAACATGAATGTAACTTGAAAACATACCGAGGGAAATGAGCCAGAAACAAAAGGACATATAATATTGTATGATTACACTTATATGAAATTTTGAGAATAGGCAAATTCATCAAGACAGAAAGTAGAGTAGAGGTTACTAGGGGCTGAGGGGGAGGAACGAGTGGGAATTATTGCTTAATGAGCACAGAACTTCTGTTTGGAGTGATGAAAATTGTGGAAATAGATAGTGGGGGTAATTGCACAACACTGCAAATGTACTTAATGCCACTGCAGTGTAAACTCACAAATGGTTACAATGGCACATTTTATATAAAATGTGATTTACCACCATGAGAAAAATAAAAGATGATTGGCAGCCCTGAGCTCACTGGAGCTTATTGACTGTCAGGAGTTCTGGCCAGGCCAATTCCTGGGGGAACCTGTATTTCAGAACCTTAGATTGAGATTCCCCAGTGAAGCCTCTTTCAAGGTTTTGCCTAAAGCCTACAAACCTGGCTGCTGGCATTCTGGGCGAGAATGAGGGAAAGCAGCTGAGGCTGAGATGAGAGGGTGTCAGTATTCAGTGTAAGTCTTGACTGAATGTCAACATCTAATGCCACTGCACTGTATTTCAGTATCAAAACTGTCAACCATGCCTGGTGTTCCCTGGGCCAGAGACCTGCAATTTACTGTCTCCAGAAAATGCACGTTGCTGTTCCCCTGGGTTGTCTGGGCAGGAGGAGATGGGAGAGACGGTCACTGGCTGTGCAGAGTGGAAGGCACCCTGAGGGCCACGTGCTTCCTAAGCTGATTTCCAGTCAGTCCTCATGTTTTCAGACCTTCCCCCATCCTCGATTTCAGAGCTTCCTGGTTCCTGTAATGTGTAGATCTTTTGGGAGTCCTGAAGTCTAAAATAGGCTGCTTCTCAATTTTTCCCCACTGCAGCTTAGGAATTAGATTTTGTAGATAAATATATAATCAGCTTGTTTTAATGAGACAACTTTTTTAAACCCATGACTTATTTATGAGTGCACGCAGATTTAAAATTGGGCTTCCCAGGTGGTGTTAGTGGTAAGAACCCACTTGCCAGTGCGGGAGACATAAGAGACATGTGTTCAATCCCTGGGTCAGGAAGATCCCCTGGAAGAAGGCATGTCAACCCATTCTAGTATTCTTGCCTGGAAAATCGCATGGACAAACGAGCCTGGGGGGCTACAGACCATAGGGCCACAAAAAGTCGTACACTACTGAAGCGACTTAACACACACACAGGTTTAAAATAAGTTTCAACTATCTTTTGGGGGTCTGATTTTGGGTTTAATTGGGTTTAATTGCCAAAGATGGCCAAAACTGTAAATGATGGTTTTATGGCTGAAGATATGGTCGCTCTATAGAGTCCCTGAAATTTTAGGGAACTTCTTTGTGACCTACTATATGGTCAACTTTTGTAAATATTGTCTTGTGTAGTAGATCCTTTGATGTAGGCAAGATGGAATTATTACCCACTTTCTTATAAGCAGATCATCGGGGCCCCACAGAATTTTAAATACTTGCCCAGAGTTCCTCATTCAAGTTGGACCAGAACTGAGAAATGTGAAAAATGGCAGCATAAGAATTGAAAGCATGGGCGGAGGAGCCAAGATGGTGGAGGAGTAGGATGGGGAGAACACTTTCTCCCCGACAAATTCATCAAAAGAGCATTTAAAAGCCGAGTAAATTCCACAAAACAACCTCTGAATGCCGGCAGAGGACATCAGGCACCCAGAAAAGCAACCCAAGTCTTCAAAAGGAGGTAGGAAAAAATATAAAAGACAAAAAAAAAGAGACAAAAGAGGGAGGGACGGAGTTCTGTCCCGGGAAGGGAGTCTTAAAAAGAGAGAAGTTTCCAAACATCAGGAAACTTTCTCGCTGCCGAATCTGTGCCGAGCTTTGGAAGCACAGAGGGCAACATAACAGGGAGAAAAAATAAATAAACAATTAAAACTCGCAGATTGCGAGCCCAAGGTAACTCCCCCAGCGGAGAAGCAGCACAGAAGCCTGCACACGCCATTAGCAAGCGGGGGCTGGGCAGGGAGGCGTGGCGCGGGCTGCATCACTTAGAGTAAGGACCTGGCCTGAATACCCTGAGTGCTATCTGAGCGAAATAATCTGGGCTAGCAAACCAGACTGTGGGATATCTATCATGCGAAAAGCCAGCCCTAACCTAAGACACCGCCAGGCCTGAGCACAGAACAAAGGACTGAACAGAGATAGCCGGCTGCAGACCTTCCCCCTCCGGTGACATGCAGCCAGAGCCGGAAGGGGGCAATCGCAGCCCCAGAGAGACATTATCTATAAAACTGTAAGCGGGCTTCTTTGCTAACTAAAACTTCTTGGGGGTCTGGACGGTCAACATCTGCCTGAGAAGGTGCGCCGGTTGTACACCTAGATAACTGAGTGGCGGGGAGGCGATAAGTCGCAGTAATCGCACTCGCTGAACACCTCATCACTTGAGCTGCTTGGACCTGGGAAGGGCACAAAACGCAGGTCCAACCGAGTCTGCGCCTCTGAGGACTACCCAAGTGCCTGAACCTGAGCGGCTTGGACCTGGGAGGTGCAGGCAGCCCAGGGCTGGCCACAGATGGTTCCTGGCGGAACAACCTAGAGCCTGAGCAGTGTGGGCAGGGAGGCTACACGCGCCGTGAGCAGGGGCAGACCCAGTGTGGCTGAGGCACTGCGAGCACACGCCAGTGTTACTTTTTTGCAGCATCCCTCCCTCCCTCCCCACAGCGCGACTGAACAAGTGAGCCTAAAAAGAAAAAAAAAAAAAAAAAGTGTCCTCCACCTTCCCTTTTGTGTCAGGGCGGAAACCAGACACTGAAGAGTCCAACAAACAGAAGAAGCTATAACAGAGGGAACCGCCTTGGAAGCTACAGGCAATAGATTAAAACCCTGTGGTTACTACCTACTACATAGGAAGGGGCCTATAGATCTTGAGAAATAAAAGTCGGACCAAGGATCTAGCCAAAAATGAACTGAACCCACAATACTCACAACAAAACCAGAGAAGGTCCTCGATATATTTTTACTGTTTTTACTATCATTCTTTCTTTCTTTGTTTTTTAATTTTTTAAAAAAATTTTAAGTCCTCTATTATTCCTTTAATTTTCACTTTTATAACCTATTACTTTGCAAAAAAAAAAAAAAATCCTATTTTTTTTCTTCAGCAAACTTCACATATATATTTTTTATTATTTTTTGACCTTGTTATTTTTTTTTTCTTCTTTTCTTTAACATTGTATTTTTGAAATTCCAAACTCTACTCTAGATTTTTAATTTTAGCTTTTTGGTATTTGTTATCAATTTTGTACCTGTAGTTTTTTTAATAATTTCTGTGACTTTTTTTTTTTCTCTCTGTTTCTTTCTCTTCTTCTTTTATATAACATTGTATATCTGAAATTCCTAACTCTACTCTAGATTTTTAATTTATGCTTTTTGGTATTTGGTATCAATTTTGTACCTGTATTTTCTTTATAATTTTTGCGACATTGTTTGTTTTTGTTTGTTTGTTTTCTCTCTTTCTTTTTCTTCTTTTTTTTAACATTGTATTTTTGAAATTCCAAACTCTACTCTAGATTTTTAACTTTTGCTTTTTGGTATTAGTTATCAATTTTGTACCTATATTTTCTTTATAATTTTCACGACCTTGTTTTTGTTTGTTCGTTTTTTCTCTCTTTCTTTTCCTTCTTCTTTTTTTTTAACACTGTATTTTTGAAATTCCAAACTCTACTCTAGATTTTTAATTTTTGCTTTTATGTATTTGTTACCAATTTTGTACCTTTAAGAACCCAATCTTCAGTACCCATTTTTCACTAGGGAATGAGATTACTGGCTTAATTACTCTCTCTCCCTTTGGACTCTCCTTTTTCTCCACCAGGTCGCCTGTGTCTCCTCCCTAACCCCTCTCTACTCTACCCAACTCTGTGAATTTCTGTGTGTTCCAGATGGTGGAAAACAATTAGGGAACTGATTACTGGCTGGATATGTCTCCCTCCTTTTCATTCCCCCCTTTTATCCTTCTGGCCATCTCTGTCTCCTTCCTCCGTCTTCTCTTCTCTGTATAACTCCGTGAACATCTCTGAGCGGTCCAGTTGTGGAGTGCACATAAGGAAGTGATTATTGGCTAGCCCACTCTCTCCACTATTGATTCCACCTCATCTCATTCGGGTCACCTCTAACTCCCTCCTCCCTCTTCTCTTCTCCATGTAACACTGTGAACCTCTCTGGGTGACCCTCACGGTAGAGAAACTTTTCATCTTTAATGTAGATGTTTTATCAATAGTGCTGTATAGAAGGAGAAGTTTTGAAACTACTGTAAAAATAAGACCAATAACTGGAAGCAGGAGGCTTAAATCCAAACCCTGACTCCAGGGAACTCCTGACTCCAAGGAACATTAGTTGACAGGAGCTCATCAAACGCCTCCATACTGACACTGAAACCAAGCACCACACAAGGGCCAACAAGTTCCAGGGCAAGACATACCAAGCAAATTCTCCAGCAACAAAGGAGCACAGCCCTGAGCTTCAAGATACAGGCTGCCCAAAGTCACCCCAAAACCATAGACATCTCATAACTCATTACTGGACACTTCATTGCACTCCAGAGAGAAGAAATACAGCTCCACCCACCAGAACACCAACACAAGCTTCCCTAACCAGGAAACCTTGACAAGCCACCTGTACAAACCCACACACAGCGAGGAAATGCCACAATAAAGAGAACTCGACAAACTGCCAGAATACAGAAAGGACCCCCCAAAATCAGCAATTTAAACAAGATGAAGAGACAGAGGAATACCCAGCAGATAAAGGAACAGGATAAATGCCCACCAAACCAAACAAAAGAGGAAGAGATAGGGAATCTACCTGATAAAGAATTCCAAATAATGATAGTTAAATTGATCCAAAATCTTGAAATCAAAATGGAATCACAGATAAATAACCTGGAGACAAGGATTGAGAAGATGCAAGAAAGGTTTAACAAGGACCTAGAAGAAATAAAAAAGAGTCAATATATAATGAATAATGCAATAAATGAAATTAAAAACACTCTGGAGGCAAAAAATAGTAGAATAACAGAGGCAGAAGATAGGATTAGTGAATTAGAAGACAGAATGGCAGAAATAAATGAATCAGAGAGGATAAAAGAAAAACAAATTAAAAGAAATGAGGACAATCTCAGAGATCTCCAGGACAATATTAAACGCTACAACATTCGAATCATAGGGGTCCCAGAAGAAGAAGACAAAAAGAAAGACCATGAGAAAATACTTGCGATAATAGTTGAAAACTTCCCCCCCATTTTAGGGGAAGGAAATAATCACCCAAGTCCAAGAAACCCAGAGAATCCCAAACAGGATAAACCTAAGGTGAAACACCCCAAGACACATATTAATCAAACTAACAAAGATCAAACACAAAGAACAAATATTAAAAGCAGCAAGGGAAAAACAACAAATAACACACAAGGGAATTCCCATAAGGATAACAGCTGATCTTTCAATAGAAACTCTTCAAGTCAGGAGGGAATGGCAAGACATACTTAAAATGACGAAAGAAAATAACCTACAGCCCAGATTATTGTACCCAGCAAGGATCTCATTCAAGTATGAAGGAGAAATGAAAAGCTCTTCAGACAAGCAAAAGCTGAGAGAATTCTACACCACGAAACCAGCTCTCCAACAAATACTAAAGGATATTCTCTAGACAGGAAACACAAAAACGGTGTATAAATTCAAACCCAAAACAATAAAGTAAATGGCAACAGGATCATACTTATCAGTAATTACCTTAAACGTAAATGTGTTGAATGCCCCAAGCAAAAGACAAAGACTGGCTAAATGGATACAAAAACAAGACCCCTACATATGTTGTCTACAAGAGACCCACCTCAAAACAGGGGACACATACAGACTGAAAGTGAAGGGCTGGAAAAAGATTTTCCATGCAAATAGGGACCAAAAGAAAGCAGGAGTAGCAATACTTATATCAGATAAAGTAGACTTTAAAACAAAGGCTGTGAAAAGAGACAAAGATGGTCACTACATAATGATGAAAGGATCAATCCAAGAAGAAGATATAACAATTATAAATATATATGCACCCAACACAGGAGCACCACAGTATGTAAGACAAATGCTAACAAGTATGAAAGGAGAAATTAACAATAACACAATAATAGTGGGAGACTTTAATACCCCACTCACACCTATGGATAGATCAACTAAACAGAAAATTAACAAGGAAACACAAACGTTAAACGATACAATAGACCAGTTAGACCTAATTGATATCTATAGGACATTTCATCCCCAAACAATGAATTTCACCTTTTTCTCAGGTGCACACGGAACCTCCTCCAGGATAGATCACATCCTGGGCCATAAATCTAGCCTTGGTAAATTCAAAAAAATAGAAATCATTCCAAGCATCTTTTCTGACCACAATGCAGTAAGATTAGATCTCAATTACAGGAGAAAAACTATTAAAAATTCCAACATATGGAGCCTGAACAACACGCTGCTGAATAACCAACAAATTGCAGAAGAAATCAAAAAAGAAATCAAAATTTGCATAGAAACGAATGAAAATGAAAACACAACAACCCAAAACCTGTGGGACACTGTAAAAGCAGTCCTAAGGGGAAAGTTCATAGCAATACAGGCATACCTCAAGAAACAAGAAAAAAGTCAAATAAATAACCTAACTCTACACCTAAAGCAACTAGAAAAGGAAGAAATGAAGAACCCCAGGGTTAGTAGAAGGAAAGAAATCTTAAAAATTAGGGCAGAAATAAATGCAAAAGAAACAAAAGAGACCATAGCAAAAATCAACAAAGCCAAAAGCTGGTTCTTTGAAAGGATAAATAAAATTGACAAACCACTAGCCAGACTCATCAAGAAACAAAGGGAGAAAAATCAAATCCATAAAATTAGAAATGAAAATGGAGAGATCACAACAGACAACACAGAAATACAAAGGATCATAAGAGACTACTATCAGCAATTATATGCCAATAAAATGGACAACGTCGAAGAAATGGACAAATTCTTAGAAAAGTACAACTTTCCAAAACTGGACCAGGAAGAAATAGAAAATCTTAACAGACCCATCACAGCATGGAAATTGAAACTGTAATCAAAAATCTTCCAGCAAACAAAAGCCCAGGTCCAGATGGCTTCACAGCTGAATTCTACCAAAAATTTAGAGAAGAGCTAACACCTATCCTACTCAAACTCTTCCAGAAAATTGCAGAGGAAGGTAAACTTCCAAACTCATTCTATGAGGCCACCATCACCCTAATACCAAAACCTGACAAAGATCCCACAAAAAAAGAAAACTACAGGCCAATATCACTGATGAACATAGATGCAAAAATCCTTAACAAAATTCTAGCAATTAGAATCCAACAACACATTAAAAAGATCATACACCATGACCAAGTGGGCTTTATCCCAGGGATGCAAGGATTCTTCAATATCCACAAATCAATCAATGTAATACACCACATTAACAAATTGAAAAATAAAAACCATATGATTATCTCAATAGATGCAGAGAAAGCCTTTGACAAAATTCAACATCCACTTATGATAAAAACTCTCCAGAAAGCAGGAATAGAAGGAACATACCTCAACATAATAAAAGCTATATATGACAAACCCACAGCAAACATTATCCTCAATGGTGAAAAATTGAAAGCATTCCCTCTAAAGTCAGGAACAAGACATGGGTGCCCACTTTCACCATTACTATTCAACATAGTTTTGGAAGTTTTGGCCACAGCAATCAGAGCAGAAAAAGAAATAAAAGGAATCCAAATTGGAAATGAAGAAGTAAAACTCTCACTATTTGCAGATGACATGATCCTCTACATAGAAAACCCTAAAGACTCCACCAGAAAATTACTAGAACTAATCAATGATTATAGTAAAGTTGCAGGATATAAAATCAACACACAGAAATCCCTTGCATTCGTATACACTAATAATGAGAAAACAGAAAGAGAAATTAAGGAAACAATTCCATTCACCATTGCAACGGAAAGAATAAAATATTTAGGAATATATCTACCTAGAGAAACTAAAGACCTATACATAGAAAACTATAAAACACTGGTGAAAGAAATCAAAGAGGACACTAATAGATGGAGAAATATACCATGTTCATGGATTGGAAGAATCAATATAGTGAAAATGAGTATACTACCCAAAGCAATTTATAGATTCAATGCAATCCCTATCAAGCTACCAACGGTATTCTTCACAGAGCTAGAACAAATAATTTCACAATTTGTATGGAAATACAAAAAACCTCCAATAGCCAAAGCTATCTTGAGAAAGAAGAAGGGAACTGGAGGAACCAACCTACCTGACTTCAGGGTCTACTACAAAGCCACAGTTATCAAGACAGTACGGTACTGGCACAAAGACAGAAATATAGATCATTGGAACAAAATAGAAAGCCCAGAGATAAATCCACATACATATGGACACCTTATCTTTGACAAAGGAGGCAAGAATATACAATGGATTAAAGACAATCTCTTTAACAAGTGGTGCTGGGAAATCTGGTCAACCACTTGTAAAAGAATGAAACTAGAACACTTTCTAACACCATACACAAAAATAAACTCAAAATGGATTAAAGATCTAAACGTAAGACCAGAAACTATAAAACTCCTAGAGGAGAACATAGGCAAAACACTCTCTGACATACATCACAGCAGGATCCTCTATGACCCACCTCCCAGAATATTGGAAATAAAAGCAAAAATAAACAAATGGGACCTAATTAAACTTAAAAGCTTCTGCACATCAAAGGAAACTATTAGCAAGGTGAAAAGGCAGCCTTCAGAAAATAATAGCAAATGAAGCAACTGACAAACAACTAATCTCAAAAATATACAAGCAACTCCTACAGCTCAACTCCAGAAAAATAAATGACCCCGTCAAAAAATGGGCCAAAGAACTAAATAGACATTTCTCCAAAGAAGACATACAGATGGCTAACAAACACATGAAAAGATGCTCAACATCACTCATTATCAGAGAAATGCAAATCAAAACCACTATGAGGTACCACTTCACGCCAGTCAGAATGTCTGCGATCCAAAAGTCTACAAGCAATAAATGCTGGAGAGGGTGTGGAGAAAAGGGAACCCTCTTACACTGTTGGTGGGAATGCAAACTAGTACAGCCACAATGGAGAACAGTGTGGAGATTCCTTAAAAAAACTGGAAATAGAACTGCCTTATGATCCAGCAATCCCACTGCTGGGCATACACACTGAGGAAACCAGAAGGGAAAGAGACACGTGTACCCCAGTGTTCATCGCAGCACTGTTTATAATAGCCAGGACATGGAAGCAACCTAGATGCCCATCAGCAGATGAATGGATAAGAAAGTGGTGGTACATATGCACAATGGAGTATTACTCAGCCATTAAAAAGAATACATTTGAATCAGTTCTAATGAGGTGGATGAAACTGGAGCCTATTATACAGACTGAAGTAAGCCAGAAAGAAAAACACCAATACAGTATACTAACGCATATATATGGAATTTAGAAAGATGCTAACAATAACCCTGTGTACGAGACAGCGAAAGAGACACTGATGTATAGAACAGTCTTATGGACTCTGTTGCAGAGGGAGAGGGTGGGAAGATTTGGGAGAATGGCATTGAAACATGTATAATATCATGTATGAAACAAGTTGCCTGTCCAGGTTCGATGCACCATACTGGATGCTTGGGGCTAGTGCACTGGGATGACCCAGCGGGATGGTATGGGGAGGGAGGAGGGAAGAGGGTTCAGGATGGGGAACGCGGGTATACCTGTGGCGGATTCATTTTGATATTTGGCAAAACTAATACAATTTGTAAAGTTTAAAAATAAAATAAAATTAAAAAAAAAAAAAAAAAAGAATTGAAAGCATGGGCTCCATTCCAAGTACCTGGGTTGCCTCTAGGCTGTACTAGTTACTAGCCATCTGCCAACCAGGAGCTATAATAGTTCTTGCTTCATAGGGTTCTTGGGAGGTTTATGTACATGGCACCCAGTAAACATTCAATATAAGCTGTTATTATTATTACTGTTTTTACTTTGAATCTAGAGTTCATGGTGCATCTTGTACAAAGGAGTCACTCCATTAAGGATTGCATCTTTAGAAATGTTTGCAGCTACTCCTCGGCTCCGCAATTTACATTATAGTCTGGCTCATAACTGTGCATCAGAGATTAAGGGCCAGAAACACCGAAGTTTCAATAGATCATCTTTCTGGGTGTTGCCCACTGAGGGCTCTCTAGTCCATCCAGCAAATTTTGTATTGAGAGCCTACTATGTCTTAGTGCTTCATTCTTGTTCAAGAGGTATTTTCTGTCTTCAGGACTTATTTATGCCTTCATCAGGGGAGGTACTCGAAAGGGAGCTTTTGTAAAATGAACAACAGCATCAACAGAAACACTTAAAACCACAGAGTTGGAAGATGGCTGGGTGGTGGGGGAGGGTGTTGGCCTTCCACTTTATGGGGGATTGCCCTAAATAAGCAGAATTATCTAGGCCTCCCAGACTGTCAGGTGCTAATCCCCACAATAATCAGGCTCGAAGCCCTCGGAGCCACAGAATTGACTAGCTGGAGGGGAGGGCGGCCCTGGCCTGCTCACGTGGAAGCCGAGTCCTCTCTCTTTTGTGGACACAAACAGCTGACAGTCTTCAAATGAAGGCGCCTGGTCTGTCTCTGCGCCAGGCACCTGGAAGTAGGCCAACGCTCATCTCCCTTATTGCAGATTCTGTGTTCCACATCAGTCTCCATGAAATTAGCTTTTAAAATCTGTCTTCCATTTTTGAAACTGTCCAGCTCCTGGCTCCCTCTCTTCCTGTGGGGTGGAGGAACTGTGCAGGGAGTCCTTCTGCAGCATGGTCCCCTCTGCCACCCCCAGAGAAAACATGGTCGATGATTTAGTTCTCTATTCTCACCCCTATTGCAAAGAATGGGATATAAAGGACATTTAGAGAAAAAGAAAAATTTTCAAGATTAAATTTTTTTTTTTTTTTTTGCTGCACCAAACTGCAGGGGAGATATTAGCTCCCTGACCAGGGATTGAACCCACACCCCATGCATTGGAAGCACAGAGTCTTAACCATGGAATTCCTGGGAAAGTCCCAGAGAAGATTTTTATTTTGAAATAATATTAGACTTAGAGAACAGTTGCAAAGATAGCCCAAAACATTTCAGACACACTTTCTTATCCAGCCATAGGACCATGATTAAAAGCACGACATGAACATTAATTACATAATTACAAAACAAACAACATAACTATCAACTTTATTCAGGTTGAACCTGTTCCCCCATTATTGTCTTTGTTCTGTTATAGGATTCAATCCCAGATGCCATGCTGCACTGAAAGGGCCTCGAATCCTTCAACCTGTGGCAGGTCTTCAGTCTTTCTTTGTCTTTCCTGACCTTGAAGTGTTTGAAGAGTACTAATCAGTTGTCCCATAGACAATTTGGGATGCTTTTTCATGGATAGATTGCTATATATTTTTAGGAAATGCTTTGGTGGGAATTGTTTCCCCTTCAAATTCATGTTGAAGCCACACTCACTGTAACTGTTTGGAGACAAGGCCTTTAGGAGATAACTAAGTTTATAAAAGAGGTCAGAGGGGTGAGTCCTTAACTTGATGCCAGGGTGACATGATCGTAATACATTTTATTAGTAGTGTTTTTTCCTCGATCACTGGATTAAGGTGTGTCTGAAGAATGTTTCCACTCTAAAGTTACTGTGTTTCCTTTTGAAATTAATAAATGCAATTTTTTTTTCTTAAGTTTCTGCCACTAATTTTAAGCATGCAGTGGTGATTTTTTTGCCTGCAATAATTATTACAAATGGTGGTTTTATATTTCCTTCTTTCCTTCCACTTTTCTTAATTGGAATTTTTTGTAAGAAAGATCTATACCTCATTGCCAATTTACTTATTCAATTATTTTAAAATTTGAGGATAAACTCATGTATGTTTACTTTAGTCTGTGGATTACAATTAAATATCATTATTTTATTGTTCAGAATGTTCTAGCCTTGGCCATTGGGAACACGTTCATGGTGGTTTCTATGCTCTTTCATCCTTTCTGAGCACATTCTTTCTTTCTGGTACCACAAGATGCTCCAAGATCATCTCATGTTGTTCTTGCCCAGACCTAGAATCAGCTACTTCTTCAAGGAGCCCTGGTTCCTTTCATTGGAGAACTGTATTTTGGAACCAAGATCTGGGTGCTGGGTGTATGTCTGCTACTGGGGTGCCAATGATAAAGAGAGATTTTTTTCCTTATAAAAATGTTTGTCTTTGTTCCCATCTGCCATAGTGCCTAGAATTCTTAGTCTTCTGGAAACCTGTGTGACTGAAAATAAGCCATCCTGCCATATTACAGCTACCTTAGGAATGAACTGTTGCATCTGGAAAGTTCTTCAGTCCTCGGTTAAAATGCAAACATTCCTGGGTTACAGGATGATGTGATAATCTACGCTAGGTGAAAGCAGGTTCCTTGTGAAGGAGGCCCAGGAGTGCCCACTCCCGAGGACACCAGGGGCATAAGATGGATATTGAAGAGGAAGTGGGTGTTCTCCTTCAGTCATTGCAGCTTACTCACGCATTTCTGGAAAGCCACATCCATGCTTTATCCCACCTTTTCACATTCCTAAACTCTATTTTGGGAATGTGCAAAGTATTTTGAGTATTTGGGGTCAGAAAGTTGCTGAGAACTGGCAAAAATATCTCGGGAACCCTTTGATAACCCTTAAAACTTATCTCTTTCCTCTATGTTGTTGTTTTAGTTGCTAAGTCGTGTCCGACTCTTTTGCGACCCCCTGGAATGTATAGCCCACCAGGCTCCTCTGTCCATAGGATTCTCCAGGCAAGAATACTGGAGTATTCTCCAGGGTATCTTGTTCCTCTATAGATAAGCTATTCTACACCCTGCTCCCCACCCTCTAGCTTCTTTTGGGTTTCACAGGTGGCTCAGTGGGTAAAGAATCCTCCTGTAATGCAGGAGACATGGTTTCGATCCTAGGGAAGATCCCCTGGAGGAGGGCATGGCAACCCACTCCAGTATTCTTGCTTAGAAAATTCCATGGACAGAGAAACCTGGTGGGCTACAGTCTATAGGGTCACAAAAAGTGGACACGACTGAAGCCATTGAGCAAAGCAAAGAAAAAAAAAGGCTCCTTTCAGAATTTTTTCTTTATCTTTGATTTTCTTCAATTTGATGGGCATGGCAACCCACTCTAGTATTCTTGCCTGGAGAATCCCATGGACAGAGAAGCCTGGCAAGCTTATAATCCATGGGGTCACAAAGAGTCAGACACCACTGAGCAACTAAGCACACACACAGTGTGTGCACACACACACACAGGTGTAGCCTTTGTTGTTGTTGCTATTATTTGCATTTATCCTGCTTGGTGTCTGTTCTCTGAGCTTCCTGGATCAGTGGTTTGATGTCTGATATTAATTTTGGTACTACTATTGGTGTTTAATAATTTGGGGAAATTCTCAGTCATTATTGTTTCAGATATGTCTTCTGTTCCTTTCTCCTTCCGATATTCCCATTATGTGTATATCATACCCTTGTAAATGTCCCATATCCTTGGATATTCTGTTTTTTTTTTTTTTTTCCAGTCTTGATTCTCTTGCTTTCTGGTTTGAGAATTCTGTTGATAGCAGGCTCGAGCTCAGATTCTCTTCTCAGCTGTGTCCAATGTACTAATGAGCCCATCAAAGGCATTCTGCATTTCTGTTACAGAGGTTTTTTTCTCTCTCCTATCTCTTTTTGGTTCTTCCTTAGGATTTCCATCTCTCTGCTTACATTGCCCATCTGTTCTTGAATGCTGTCTGCTTGATCTATGAAGGTCCTTTAGTGTAATAATTAGAGTTGTTTTAAATTCCTGGCCTGATAATTCCAACACCCCTGCATATCTGATTCTGTGGTTTATCCTGTCTCTTCAAATTGTGTTCTTACCTTTTGGTATGCCTTGTAATGTTTTCTTGCTAGCTGAACATGATACACCAGGTGAAAGGAAGTCCTGGGAATAGGCTTATCTTTCCTGGTGGCTCAGCGGTAAAGAATCCACCTGCCAACGCAGATGTGGGTTCGATCCCTGGGTCGGGAAGATCCCCTGGAGAAGGAAATAGCAACCCACTCCAATATACTTGCTTGGGCAATCCCATGGCCAGAGGAGCCTGGCAGGCTACAGTCCATGGGGTCTCGAAAGACTTGGACGCAACTTAACGACTAAACAATGACAGCAATGTGGTGGTGATGGGTACGGGGAGAGGAGGCGTTCTCTGTCCCATAAGTAGGTCTCCATGTTTTGGGGAGCATGTGCCTCTGGATTGTGAACTTCATGAGTTTTTCTCAGTTTTCTGCTTCCTTCTGAGGTGGGATATGAAGGCTAGAGTCAGCTGGGGCTGGGTATATCTTTTCTCCCATGGAGAGCCAGTTGGAGCTGGGTATCCCCCTTCCCCAGGTCAGTTAGATTCTGATAATAATATACCAGTGGGTCAGGCTCTGGTTAACTGGTTTCACCTGAGAGCAGGCCTCACTGAGATGATCAGCAGCTGTGGTCAACTTAAAAATGTTTCCTTTGCTGCCCCTCTTCCAGAGGGAAATCTCAGTGTGTTGCTGGCCGGCCATGACTTGGTCACTCTGTAGTTTTTTAACCATTAGAGTTGTCCACACTGAGCCTCCAACAATACACGTTTCCTAGCTGAGCCCTGGTTGCTGCTGTTTCTTCTCCCAAGTCTCTGCTCAAGTAAGTTGTGACTCCTATATTCTCCTGTCTCTCTAACCTAAGGGCAGTGGTTTGCCCTGTGTTCTCCACTTTCCAGCAAGATTCAAGAAGTGTTGTTGATTTTTCAGTCTGTTCAGCTTTCTACTTGTTGCTCAGTTCAATTCAGCTCAGTCGTGTCTGACTCTTTGCGACCCCATGAACCGCAGCACACCAGGCCTCCCTGTCCATCACCAACTCCCGGAGTCCACCCAAACCCATGTCCATTGAGTCACTGATACCATCCAACCATCTCATCCTCTGTTGTCCCCTTCTCCTCCTGCCTTCAATCTTTCCCAGCATCAGGGTCTTTTCAAATGAGTCACCTCTTCACATCAGGTGGCCAGGATTGTCTTTTCAAAAAATATTCACAACCTTATAAATTGGGAGTTATGTTTTATTCGACCAGGAATTTTTAGGACTTCAAGCCTGGGAGACAGCATCTCAAGTAACCCTGAGAGAACTGCTCTGAGGAGGCAAGGGGATGAGCCAGGTTATATAAAAGTTTTGCAACAAAGGGCAGGTAGTCTGAACATCGAAAGATTGTTGTTAATTAAAGAAAACCAGATCTCCCAAGTTAAGGAATTTAGTGCTTTTCTATATATGGGAAGAGGCAAGAGTCTGGGCTCACTGAAACCATTCCTTTGATAGGCACCTCAGTAAATGGAGCCAGTATCCTGTTTTCACATCCTGAGTTTCCTCAGAGCTCACTGGCTCATTTTGGAGGGCAGCAATTGCTGATGATGGTGACATCCTCTGTTTACTGATACGGCAGGCATACTCCATTTGTCTAGAGGAGCGCGTGGCTACCCACTCCAGTATTCTTGCCTGGAGAATCCCCTTTGACAGAGGAGCCTGGTGGGCTACAGCCCATAGGATTGCAAGGACTTAGTGAGCAAGCACACACATTCCATTTCTCAAGGGGGAGTGGTGACTTTAAACTCCTTACATATGGACCTGGAAACTGGAAATTCCCCTCTTTCTTCTTTGGCTTCTTCAACCTTCCACACTACACCTCTCCTCCCCTGATCTAACCTTGTAAATATCCAGTGGATGGTCAGAGGTTTTGTATTCTGAGAGTCATGACCAAGAAAATATTTAGCTGTCTGTTCAGTTCAGTTCAGTCAATCAGTCGTGTCTGACTCTTTGCAACCCCATGGACTGCAGCACACCAGGCCTCCCTGTCCATCACCAACTCCCGGAGTTTACCCAAACTTATGTCCATTGAGTCGGTGATGCCATCCAACCATCTCATCCTCTATTGTCCCCTTCTCCTGCCCTCAATCTTTCCCTGCATCAGGGTCTTTTCCAATGAGTCAGCTCTTTGCATCAGGTGGCCAAAGTATTGGAGTTTCAGCTTCATCATCAGTCCTTCCAATGAATATTCAGGACTGATCTCCTTTAGGATGGACTGATTGGATCTCCTTGCAGTCCAAGGGACTCTCAAGAGTCTTCTCCAACACCACAGTTCAAAAGCATCAATTCTTCAGCCCTCAGCTTTTCTTATAGTCCAACTCTCACATCCATACATGAAAAACCATAGCCTTGACTAGACAGACTTTGTTGGCAAAGTAATGTCTCTGCTTTTTAATATGCTGTCTGTTAGGGAGGCTAATTCATATGCTTTAGAGAAAGTGGGTAGAAAGGTGGCAGGGGAGGGGCATTGGTAGGCTGACAGCGTTGGAACAGCTGTATTCTTCCTCTGGGCCCTTCCCTGACTCTGACCCTCAGAGTCACAGGGTGGCCCCTGCAGGCTTTCTGGATGCAGCATCTTGGAAGTCTGGATGACTTCCTCGCCCAGCAGAGGTCTCCCTGACCTTGCAGAGGCTTACGCTGTTTGGAAAGCCCCCTGCACAGCTCTATCACTGGAGAATTTGTGACAGCACATTAGTCTGCCCGACTCTGTGGGAAGAAACAGGGACTTTGAATTATCAAGCACCCCTATGAGTAGAGAGGACAACAATTCCCCCACTTGGCATTTTCAGTGACAAATCACGCCTTGGAAAGCTTGCAGGATTCTCAGCATTGGCAAAATCCCGGGGAAAGGAGATCAGTCAACAATCATTTATTTATGCTTTCAAAGGGCTCTTGGAAACACAGGTAACAATGGGGTAGAAGAACAAACCCTGTCATGTATTGTTAAACAGGAAGCCTGATAACGGGGAGGAAGACTCCCCTTTAGGATGGGTCGCAGGGGACTAATAAGGCTCCCTGAAGCTCCAGGCAGGGGCCCAACTAATGACTCCATATGAGGCCATGGGAGAAGTGGAATCTCATTAGTCATTTCTTTAAAAGCAGGCAGATATGACTCCCAAAACAGATATACCTGGAGACAGGGTTTTTAAAATGAATTAAGTAAAAATATTTATTGAAAGTTTATGAAATGCCAGATATGGTGTGAGACTTTGGGGACACAAAGATTAAAACAATGGTCCCTGGCATGTAGCTCACAGCCTACTTGGGTATTTCAGGTCAAGGGCAAAGCATGTGTAAAGGCTACTAGATTAATTAATCTATGAGTACTTATAGAGTATCTGATCCTCTGGGGGGCTTCCCTGGTGGTGCAGTGGTAAAGAATCTGCCTGCCAATGCAGGAGATGCAGGTTCAATCCCTGGGTTGGGAAGATCCCTTGGAGAAGGAAATGGCCATGCACTCCAGTGTTCTTGCCTGGGAAATCCTGTGGACAGAAGAGCCTGACGAGCTACAGTCCGTTGGGTCATAAAAGAGTCAGACACAACTTAGCGACTCAACAGCAACAGTACTTGGGGAGATTAAAAAAAAATCATAGTCCATTTCTCAAGGTGCTTATGAATTGATAGGAAAGGCAAAAATAAATATACCTGGTAGAGTGAAAGGATATTTTAGTGGGACGATAGGCAGCAAGATTTTGAAGAAGGGAGAGGTCAGTGTAGATTGAAGTTTAGAAAAAGTGCTGAAGACATGGTGGGAGATATATTTGTTCAGGGAGAGCGACGTGGGAAAGGGCCTCAGGAGCCAGGCCAATGAATAGAACTTGATATAATGAAGGAATAGGAATCAATGAAGGTTTTAGAAGGGAACAGGGCTTGTATTTGTTTCCTAGGGTTGCCATCACAGAGTAGCCCAAACTGGATTACTTAACACAACAGAAATTTATTGTCTCATGGTTCTGGTTAGGAATCAAGGTTGTCAGCAGGGCTCTACTCCCTCTGAGACTCTGGGTCTGGGTAGAATCCTTCTTGGTCCCTTCCTAACTTCTGTGGCTTGCGGCTGTCTCAGTCCAGTCTCTGCCTGTGTCTTCACGTGGCATCTTCCTCTCATAGCTAAACCTCTTGTAGGAACACCAGTTACGCTGGACGAAGGGACCACCTACTCCAGTATGACCTCATCTTAATTACACCTGTAACCCTATTGCCAGAGAAATTCACCTTAGGAGGTACGGAGGTCAGGACTTCAACTTCTACCTTTTGGGGAGACACAATTCAACTCACAACGGGGGTGAATCGGTGAAGAGTAAGATAATGATAAGGTTAGCCTAAATGGAGTGTGTTTGATTGATTGGAGTGAGAGGGCCTTTCTGCTGGGGGTTGTGACAGTATCCAACCTGCACAAGTGTGAATGGAGAGTTAAGCTTGGCCAAGTGTTTTTTTTAGTATTTATTTTTACTTATTTATTTCCTTGGCTGTGCCAGGTGTTAGCTGTGGCACCCAGGATCTTTAGTTATGGCAAGTAGGATCTAGTTCCCTGACCAGGAATCAATCCTAGGTCCCCTGCATTGGGAGTTCAGATCTTAGCCACTGGACCCACTAGGGAAGACTCTGACCATGGAGGGTTTTTAAGGAAGAAATGACTACGAGAGAAGCTGAAACTGAGGGTGTATAATCAAGCAATTTTGATGAAGTTTTGGATCATTATGATTTTAAAAATGATATTGTGGTATATATTCAATTAATGGATTTTCATAAATACTCCTAGCAGGATTAAAATGTTTTCTTTTTGTGAGTGGGTGGCAGTGAGGATCATAGGTTTAGTTGTGGATGTTGAAGGTAGTTGGAGGTCCAGGCCCAAAGCTTGGGTGAGATTTCAAGAAAGATATAAATCTGGGAGTCTTTTTGGTGGAGGGGGGTGGCTCCTGGAGCTCTTAAGTTATTGTCTGTATCCCTGAACTGGCTTTGGGGTTGCTGTCTCTTGTGTTGATATTAAACATCTGTGCAAGGAACTTTTCTAGTCCTGTACAACTTTTCTCTCCAGCAGGGTGGGGACTCCTGTCATAACAAATGAACCCTGGTTTCCTGGGTTGATGGTGTGATAGGCTTTTTGTGGGGTGTCTCCTTGAGGATGAGACGAGATTAAAAGTGCTTTAGGAGTTAGGATGCAGAAGGACTCTATCAAGTTGGCTTGAAACTTATCTCCAGGATGTGCTTGTTCATGCCCCGACACTCCTGGAACCCTCCCTGTTGTGACTGGAAACAGGATGTCTTCAGATTTCCTGAAACCTGGCACAACTGTTTTCTCAAAATACACCGTCTTTAAACACCTTGAATCATTTCGTGACCATCTTGTGCTGCAGAATCAGCAGGGCGCTCAGCGCTTTCTTCTTGCCTGATTACCCACGTGTTTGCCTCCATTAGTCATCCAGTTTAAACCTGGCTGACCAGTACTGCTCGTCAGCTGTTTACTTTATTCCCTGGAGGCCTGGGTGGTCCTAATGAAACTTAATTAGACCCATTAAGCATCCTTAAGGGAGGAAGCAGGATTGGGCAATGAGGACCTCTTAATTCAAATTTGGTTGGATGGATTTACTTTTGGACATGAGGAACCTGGTTTGTCCTTGGTGTCAGGACTGTGTCTGAGCTCCTGGGAATCAGCCAGGTGTGACCACCTGGACAGGTTCGTCTAGGATGCAAGTTCATCTGCATGTTAAGTGTCACTGTGTGCACGAAAGGACAGAACACAGCATGAACAAAGGTAGTGCTCGTCTGCAGACTTCTGCTTGAGGTCAGCCTTGGGCAGCCCCATGTTCCTCCACCTGGAATCGGCTTCCATGTCCTCCCCTTTGACATGTTAGCCCATAAGCTTATGGAAGCATATACTTTTTCCTTCTTCTTTTTGAAAAGTTTAATTGATTTATTTTTGCTTGTGTTGAGTCTTCCATGCTGCGTGGGCTTTTCTCTAGGTGCAGTCAGCAGGGGCTACTCTCTGGTTGCAGTATGCTGGTGAGAGAGTTAATTCCTAGGCAGTCCCCGAGAAGGAGAAAGGGGTCCAGGGCTCTTGAGGAGAAAATGACAAACATTTTTTTTCTACATTGCTTTGTCTTAGCCAATTTAACAATGTATCTTGCTTGAGGATATGTTTCTCCTTAACAAAAACCATCTTACTAATCCTGTTATCTTAAGATGTCTGTTGTGGGAGTGAGTCTGATAAAAGTATAGAAGGCTTTGCTAAGACTAGCTGTGGGGGGGGTAGGGGGATGGGGATGGGGCGGGGGCTGGGGACTCTCCCCCTGCGATTGTCTATGTCAGAAGCTTTCTCTATGTCTTTTCATGCTAATTTAGCCTGGTCCCTGGTCCCGAAGCTAAATCTTCGGAGATCACGAATCCGACATTGTTCACTGTAAACGATCACCAGCTTCTCACTGTGCTGGCTTCTCTGCGGAGCACGGGCTCTAGGATGCGCAGGCTTCAGTATCTGCAGCTCCCGGGCTTTTAAAGCTCATGCCCAGTAGTTGCTCTGAGGCATGTGGGATCTTCGTGGACCAGGGAACAAACCCCTGTCTCCTACACTGACAGGCAGATTCTTTACCACTGAGCCACCAGGGAAGCCCCTATTTTTTTCCTTCTTAACAAGGAGACAACAACCTCAAAGAGAAAGAGTAGGGCTAAAAGTGTGGATGTGATTTTTGGCAAAAAAGATTGTCAAGTTAACTCATGACATGGTGGTAAAGAACCCACCTGCCAATGCAGGAGACACAAGAGATGAGGGTCCGATCCCTGGGTTGGGAAAATCCCCTGGAGGAACTTATGGCAACCCTCTCCAGTATTCTTGCCTGAAGAATCCCATGAACATGGGAGCCTGGCAGGCTACAGTCCATGGGGTGGCAAAGAGTCAGACACGACTGAAGCAGCTTAGCACGCACACAGGCATGGCAAGGCACTGAACATAATTCTTTCCTAAAATATTTCGGGAAGTACAAGGCAGAATAACTCAAATAACTGTGGCAGGAGAAACATTGTCATAAAGATATTTTCTTTTTGTTCAACACTCCACAGTTTGGAAGGCACATTAAGTGGTGTGCTTGACTCTATATTATAATAAGATAGTTAAAAAAAAAAAAAGATAATGACTATCTCAGAAAAAAAGGAAATTGAACTAAATGAAAACATTCTGAGCCAGAGGTGGTAGATTTTTTTAAACTCCCTAATATTTATTTATTTATTTGGCATAGTTGATTTACAATGTCAATTTCTGTACAGCAAAGTGATTCAGTTATATCTATATGTACATTCCTTTAAAAAAATATTCTTTTCCATTGTGGTTTATCATAGGATACTGAATATCATTTTCTGTGCTATACAGGGGTCCCCAGCCATCAGGATCTAATGCCTGAGATCTGAGGTGGAGCTGATGTAATAATAATAGAAATAAAGCACATGATGCTCTAATGTGCTTGAATCATCCCCAAACCATCCCTGTCCCCACCCCACCCCCCAGCCCCCCAGGTCCGGGGAAAAATTGTCTTCCATGGAACTGGTCCCTTGTGCCGAAAAGGCTGGGGGCTACTTCAGTAGGCCTTGTGATTTATCCATTCCATATATAATAGCCTACGTCTGCTAACCCCAGCCTCCCATTCCATCCCTCCCCTTCACCCCTCCTGCCTCGCCCCCACAAGTCTGTTCTTTATAAGACCTCCTTTTAAAACACACATCTCTCTTTTAAATGAGGGAGTTTAAACTTTTAAAACAGAATCCACTGGGTCACACAATCAAAATAAATGTTTCCGGCTCGGCTATCCTCAGGGAGAATTCCCTTCTGTCTTCCACATCGTCAAACCTCGGCCATACCTCCTGAGTAAAGGGCTCCATTGCCTGTGGCAACTGGGTGGCAGATGTCCAGGTTTTAATTGGGGTTTGTATTGATTCTCATCATCATGAAAAGAATTGCTAATAAAGACGTGAAACCAAGATTTAAACTCACAGCTACTGAAATGAGACGAACTCAGGACTGAAGTAATGGTGCATTCAAAAAGAAAAGGGAGAGTAAGAAAAAGATGGCAAGCCACTCTCTAGTGTTTTGTGCTGAGTGTGAGGAGTAGGTATCTAGAAGGCACATCCTCCTCGGGGCGACAAAGCCTGGGACCTCACTCCTGTTTGGTAAAGCAAGCCAAGCACTGGTCGACCTCTCCCTGGACCCGGGAGCATTAGCGGCTCCCTGCAGAGAGCTCTTCCCTGATGGACAGGGAGGCCTGGCGTGCTGCTGTCCGTGGGGTCGAGAAGTCAGACACGACTGAGGGACAGAACTGAACTGACAGAGAGCTCTGAGCTGCTGGCTCCCGCATGGTCCCATTAGGACAGTCTGGTTAGGCTGGGTGGGGCCCTGCTGCTGCTGCTCTTGACCAGTGAGCATGCACAGTGCAGAGAAATGGCCTTGGGACGTCACTGCCCGGCCTGCCCTGGAGGCAGGGTCGTTTGCCGGGTGCCAGGCGATCCTCCGCAGGGTCTGCTCAATGTCTTGTCTGGTCTCAACGCTGCTGCCACCCACCACCTTCCTCCCACGTCTTAGCCTGCGTCGGTGCCACCCGACACAGAGGGATGGTCAGCGTAGGCTCACTTGGCAGTTAGTGTGGGAATGGCAGGAGGGAAGCTTAACCCTGGTGGCTCTTCTTTATTCGGTGCTGTCCCCTTTTTCCATCCCCCCTCCCCATACTACTTAAGCTATTATGGTATTTTACCATAACGCCACTAGTTTGGCATGGATATTTTGACTCGTACCAGCGAATCCTCACTAGCTTTTAACTCCTCCAAGAGGCAAAAAAGAAAAACCTACAAGAATGTGAGAGACACTTTCTGTCTGGGCAGATAGAAAGGGATAAAGAGGATTCTTCAGAAACACAAGAGTTTATTATTTATAGCACCTAACCTTTCTTAGAGAAGGCAATGGCACCCCACTCCAGTACTCTTTTGCCTGGAAAATCCCATGGACGGAGGAGTCTGGTAAGCTGCAATCCATGGGGTAGCTAAGAGTCCAGCACGACTGAGCGACTTCACTTTCACTTTTCACTTTCGTGCATCGGAGAAAGAAATGACAACCCACTCCAATGTTCTTGCCTTGAGAATTCCAGGGACAGGGAGCCTGGTGGGCTGCCGTCTATGGGTTTGCACAGAGTCGGACACGACTGAAGCAACTTAGCAGCAGCAGTATCAACCTTTTTTAGACAGAAAACCAAAGTATTTTGCTTTTAGCCTATTTTTTCTTTTCTTCAAGAGTTGAAAGAAAAGGAAATGCTGGACCCTTAATGGTTGTTGTTCACTCAGTCCTGTCTGACTCTGTGATCCCATGGACTGTAGCACACCAGGCTTCTCTGTCCTTCAGTATCCCCTGGAGTTTGCTCAAACTCATGTACATTGAGTCTGTGATGCCATCCAACCATCTCATCCTCTGTTGCCCCCTTCTCCTCCTGCCCTCAGTCATTCCCAGCATCAGGGTTTTTTTCCAGTGAGTCAGCTCTTCACATCAGGTGGTCAAAGTACTGGAGCTTCAGCTTCAGCATCAGTCCTTCCAATAAATATTCATGGTTAATTTCCTTTAGGATTGACTGGTTTGATCTCTGCTTTCCAAGGGACTGTCAAGTGTCTCCTCGAGCACCACAGTTCGAAAACATCAGTTCTTTGGTGCTCAGTCTTCCTTATAGTCCAACTCTCACATCTGTACATGACTACTGGAAAAACCATAGTTTTGACTAGATGTACGTTTGTCAGCAAGGTGATGTCTCTGCTTTTTAATATGCTGTCTAGGTTTGTCATAGTTTTTCTTCCAAGGAGCAAGTGTCTTTTAATTTCATGGCTGCAGTCTAAATCACCATCTGCAGTGATTTAGAGCCCAAGAAAATAAAGTCTGTCACTGTTTTCATTGTTTTTCCATCTATTTGCCACAAAGTGATGGGATTGGATGGCATGACCTTTGTTTTTTGAATGCTGAGTTTTAAGCCAGCTTTTTCACTCTCCTCTTTCACCTTCATCAAGAGTATCTTTAGTTCCTCTTTGCTTTTTGCCATTAGGGTGGTGTCATCTGCGTATCTGAGGTTATTGATATTTCTCCTAGCAGTCTTGATTCCAGCTTGGGCTTCATCCAGCCCAGCGTTTTGCATGATGTACTCTGCATGTAAGTTAAATAAGCAGGGTGACAGTATTCAGCCTTGATGTACTCCTTTCCCAATTTTGAACCAGTCCATTGTTCCATGTCTGGTTCTAACTGTTGCATTTTGACCTACCTACAGATTTCTCAGGAGGCAGGTAAGTTGGTTTAGTATTCCCATCTCTTCAAGAATTTTCCAGTTTGTTGTGATCCACATAGTCAAAGGTGTAGTCAGTGAAGCAGAAGTAGGTTTTTCTGGAGCTTTCTTGCTTTTTCTATGATCCAGTGTGTGTACTGTGTGTACTAAGTCACTTCAGTTGTGTTGACTCTGTGACCCATGGACTGTAGCCCCCCAGGCTCCTCTGTCCTTGGGATTCTCCAGGCAGGACTACTGGAGTGGGTTGCCATGCCCCCCTCCAGAGGATCTTCCCGATTGAACACTTGTCTCTTATGTCTCCTATGTTGGCAGGCAGGCTCTTTATCACTAGTGCCACCTCTGAAACCCTATGATCCAACAGATATTGGCAGTTTGATCTCTGATTCCTCTGCCTCTTCTAAATCCAGCCCGTGTATCTCTTAAGTTTTTGGTTCACATACTGTTGAAGCCTACCTTGAACGAATTTGAGAATTACCTTGCTAGCATGTGAAATGAGTGCAATTGTGTAATAGTTGGAACATTTTTTGGTATTTCCCTTCTTTGGGATTGGAATGAAAATCAACCTTTTCTAGTCCTGTGGCCACTGCTGAGTTTTCCAAATTTGCTGGCATATTTGAGTACAGCACTTTCACAGCATCATCTTTTAGGATTTGAAATAGCTCAACTGGAATTCCATTACCTCCACTATCTTTGTTTATAGTAATGCTTCCTAAGGCCCACTTGACTTCACACTCCAGGATATCTGGCTCTAGGTGAGTGACCACACCATCATGGTTATCCAGATCATTAACAACTTTTTTGCATAGTTCTTCTGAGTATTCTTGCCACCTCTTCTTAACCTTTTCTGATTCTGTTAGGTCCATACAATTTCTGTCCTTTATTGTGTCTATCCTTTAATGAAATATTCCCTTGGTATCTCTAATTTTCTTAAAGTGATCTCTAGTCTTTCCCATTCTATTGTTTTCCTCTATTTCTTTGCATTGTTCACTGAAGAATACCTTCTCTCTCCTTGCTGTTCTTTGGAACTCTGCATTCAGATGGGTGCATCTTTTCCTTTCTCCTTTGCCTTTGTTTCTCTCCTTTTCTCAGCTATTTGTAAGGCCTCCTTAGACAAGCTTTTTGCCTTCTCGTATTTCTTTTTCTTGTGGATGGTTTTGGTCATTGCCTCTGGTACAATATTAAAACCTCCATCCATAGTTCTTCAGGCACTCAGTCTATCTGATCTAGTCCCTTGAATCTATTTATCCCCTCCACTGTATAATCATAAGGGATTTGATTTAGGTCATACCTGAATGACCTAGTGGTTTTCCCTATTTCCTTCAATTTAAATCTGAATTTTGCAATAAGGAGGTCGTGATCTGGTCATGATTAAAAGGATGATGCTTTCCTTTTAATGAGACATATCTTCTTGCCTCCAGGTGATGCTCCTGATGTTTCATCAGCAGATTCCTCCATCTAGGGTGGGGTGTCATTGTCTCTTGCTGCATAAGAAAACAAAAAACCCCAAAACCCTAGTGGCTTAAAACAACCATATATATTTGTTTTTAATTCTGCAGTTTGAGCTAGGTCCAGTTGGTGTTTCTTCTGATCTCACCTGAGGTCACTCATGGCTACAGTCCTCTGGGGGCCCAAATGGGGTGGGATCTGTCTGGTGGGTAGCTGGTGTTGTGGACTAGGATACCTCAGCTCCTCATGTGGTCTCTCCTGAGGTATAACTCTGGGTTACTTTCCATGCTGAGATTGCTAAGCTCTAAGGAGGCAGGCCCAGCAAGGCAACACCTGTGTTCTTCTCCTGGTTTCATGTTCGATGTCCCATCTGGCCCCAATATGTCACATGGCCAAACCCGAGTGTCAGTGTGGGAAAGGGTTGCCCCAAATCCTACATACCCAGACATGACTCACTGGAGACCATTACTGTAATAATCTACTCTAGGTATGAAGAGAGGTGCATTATTTATAGGCTTGAAGTAAAGTGAAAGTTGCTCAGTCATGTCCGACTCTTTGTGACTCCATGGATTATACATGGAATTCTCCAGGCAAGAATACTGGAGTGGGTAGCCTTTGCCTTCTCCAGGGGATCTTCCCAACCCAAGGATTGAACCCAGGTCTCCCACATTGCAGGAGGATTCTTTACCAGCTGAGTCACAAGGGAAGCCCAAGAATACTGGAGTGGGTAGCCTATCCCTTCTCCAGTGGATCTTCCTGACCCAGGAATTGAACCAGGGTCTCCTGCATTGCAGGCAGGTTCTTTACCAACTGAGCTATCAGCGAAGCCCATTTATAGACTTGGCTTTTATTAATAATTTGTTTCATTTAACACATTACATTCTCCAATGACTTGCTGATCACTCTCTAACTAGGTCCTGGTCAATCCTACAGAGTTTTCTTTAACTTATCTGAACTAAACAAGTATATCAGGAGTTGGCAAGCTTTTTTTGTGAAGGGCCAGAGAGTAAATATTTTAGGCTTTCCTTCCTTGTGAGCTATCAAGTCTCTGTTACAACTACTCACCTCTCCTTTTGAAGTGTGCAAGAGGCCATAAATCAAAAAAAAAAAAAAGTAAGTGAATGGATGTAAAACTGTGTTCCAATAAAAAACTGTATTTATAAAAAAACAGGTGGTGGGGCAGGTTAGGTCTGTAGGACACAGTGTGCTGAGTCTTGATCTATATATTAATTCTAGATGCCAGAAAAACAGTACATTCAAGTAGTGCTATTTTTCAAATGAAAAATTAAATGTCATCTCTGCAGAATTTGATTTTGTCATGAGAAGTGATTGATCAAGGCATGTTACCTGATACTTTTCATCTAATTGCTTAACATCATAAACAAACTCATAAAATGTTTTCTTATAGAATCATAAAATGTTTAAGAACTTGGAAAATATGTATTTACTGAATAAAATGTCATAAGTTGGTTCAGTGAGAGTTGGAGAGGCAATTTATGTAGAAAGCACAGCCTACCACTAGTATATGGCAGTTGAGTATGTACAAGTTACCTGACTTCTCTGAGCTTTAGTTTTCTCATTTGAAAATAGTTCTACCTTATAGTTTTATTAAGTGTAAATGAGTTAGTTCATAGGAAATAGCATAATGCCCAGACCATAATAGATGCTCAGTTAAAATGTGAAACAAACATCAAAATGTCATAAAATTCTAATTCCCTTAAATAGTAATTTTTGATAAGCATGGGTACATGATAGGATTTCCAGGTTCATAGTGTTTAGTTTCAAAAACTTAATTTTAACTTTATTAGAAATAACAGGCAAGTTCAGTAAAGTCAGAGGATACAAAAATCAATCTACAAAAATGAGTCGCATTTCTATATACAAACAACTATCCAAAAAAGAAAATGGAATTCTAATGTGGTCCAGTGGTTAGGAATCTGTGCTCTTACTGCTGAAGGCCCAGGTTCAATCCTGGGTCAGAGAAATAGGATCCTATAAGCCGTGAAGTATAGCCAAAAACAAAGAGGAAATTAAGAAAGCAATTCCATTTGCAATAGTGTAAAAAAGAATAGGATATTTAGGAATAAATTTAACAACCAAAGTGGTGAAAGGTTGTACACTAAAAACTACAAATCACTGATAAAAGAAATACAGATGGAAAGATGTCCCACATTCACAGACTGGAAAAATCAATATTGTTGAAATGTCCATATTTACCAAAGTGATCTATGGATTTAATGTAATTCTTATTAAAATCCAAAATACATTTTTACAGGAAGAGAAAAACAATCTTAAAATTCATTTGGAACCATAAAAGACCCTTAATAGCCAAAGCAGTTTTGAGCAAGAAGAACAAAGCTCCCTGATTTTTAAAACATGTTGCGAAGTTACCATAATCAAAACAGTATAGTACTGGCATAAAAACAGACATTTAGACAGACTGTGGAACAGAATAAAAGAAATTAGAAATAAACTCTGGCATATTCATATGCTCAACTAATATTTGACAGAGGAGCCAAGAAGACTCAATGTGGAAAAGATAGTCTTCAATAAATAGTGTTGGGAAAACTAGATATCCATGTGTAAAAGAATAAAATTGAATTCCCATCTCACACTATATACAAAACTCAACTCAAAATGGATTAAAGACTTAAAGCCCCAATGCAATAAGACTCCTAGAAAATATAGGGAAAGAGCTTCTAACATTGGTTTCTGAAATGGTTTCTTTGATATAGTATCAAACGCACAGGCAACAAAAGCAAAACAAGATTAAGTGGGACTACATCAAACTAAAAAGCTTCTGCACAGCAAAAGAAACCATCAACAAAATGAAAGGTCAACCTACGTAATAGGAGAAAATATTTGCAGACCATATAGCTGATAAGGGGTTAATATTCAAATATATAAGGAACTATATAATTCAATGGGATCTTCCCTGGTGGCTCAGACAGTAAAGCGTCTGCCTTTAATGTGGGTAGACCTGGGTTCAATCCCTGGGTCAGGAAGGTTCCCTAGAGAAGGAAATGGCAACCTACTCCAGTACTCTTGCCTGGAAAACCCCATGGATGGAGGAGCCTGGCAGGCTACAGTCCATGGGGTCGCAAAGAGTAGGATATGACTGAGTGACTTCACTTTCTTTCTATAACTCAATAGCAAAAAAAAAAGAAAAGAAAAACCCAAATAATTTGATTTTAAAAATAGGCAAATTCCCAAATAATTTGATTTAAAAATTTGATTTAAATTTTAAATTTTAACTTCAGAATGTCTGAATAGACATTTTTTCCAAAGAAGACATACAAATGGCCACCATATATATGAAAAAGAGCTCAAGGTCACTAATCATCATTTTTGTTGTTTAGTCGCTAAGTTGTATCCAACTCCTTTGTGACCCCATAGATTGTAGCCTGCAAAGCTTCTCTGTTCATGAGATTTCCTATGGAAGAATACTGGAGTGAGTTGCCATTGCCTACTCCAGGGGATCCTCCTGACCCAGGGATTGAACCTGTGTCTCTTGAGTCTCTTGCATTGGCAGGCACATTCTTTACAACTAAGCCACCTGGGAAGCATCCCTAATCAGGACACCAGGCTCCTCTGTCCATGGGATTTTCTAGGCAAGAGTACTGGAGTGGGTTGCCATTTCCTTCTCCAGGGAACTTCCCAACCTAGGGATCAAACCCAAGTCTCCCACATTGTAGATAGACGCTTTACCGTCTGAGCCACCAGGGAAGTCACCCCTAATGAAGGAACTGCAAATCAAAACCACAATGAGATATCACCTTAACATCAGTTGGGATGGCTGTTATCAAAACAAAACCTCACAAAGGACAAATGTTGGCAAGGATATGGAGAAAAGGGAACCCTTATTGTTTGTGAGAGCGTAAATTCATGCAACTATTATGGAAAACAATATTGAGGTTCCTTAAAATATTAAAAATAGAATTACCATTTGATTCAGTGATTCCATTCCTGGGTATATAGCCAATGAAAGTAAAACCAAGATCTTGAAGAGATAGTTGATAGTTGAATGCACTCCCACATTCCTTGCAGCATTATTCATGATAGCCAAGACATGGAAACAACTTAAATATCTGTTGCTATACAAATGGACAAAGGAAATGTGATATAGGTGTAATATTATTTAGCCCTGGAAAAAGGAAATTCTGCCATTTGCAGCAACGTAGATGGACTTTGAGGGTGTTACACTAAGTGAAATAAGTCAGGAACTAGTTGTGTGTGGTATCAAAAGTATTCAAATTCACGGAAGAGACAGAATGGAGACTGCCAACCACTAGGGGAGGGGAAAGTGGGGAGGTGTTGGCTAAAGGTTACAAAGTTTATGTTGTGCAAAATAAATAAGTTATGCATATCTGCTTTTTACAATTTTATCTTTTTACAGAAGTATAGTTGATTTAGGGTTGTGCCAGCCTTTACTGTACAGCAAAGTGACTGAGTTATACAGTCATCTCAGACTGCGACCCCATGGACTGAACAGCACGCCAGGCTTCCCTGTCTTTCAGTATCTCCCGGAACTTGCTCAGACTCATGTCCATTGAGTCAATGATGCCATCCAACCATCTCATCCTCTTTTGCCCCCTTTTCCTCCTGACCTCGATCTTTCCCAGCATCAGGGTCTTTTCCAATGAGTTGGCTCTTCACATTGGGTGGTCAAAGCATTGGAACTTCAGCGTCAGTCCTTGCAATGAATACTCAAAGTTGATTTCCTTTAGGATTGCCTGGTTTGATGTAGACATTTTTTCACACTCTTTTCGATTATGGTTTATCACAGGACATAGAACATATTTCCCAATGCTACACAGCAAGACCTGTTGTTTACCCATCATATATATGATAGCTTGCCCCTGCTAATCCGGAACTCCCAGCCCTTCCCTCCCCCATGAAGTTTCTGTTATGCAAAATAAGTTCTGGAGATCTATTATTAAGAAAAAGAGGTACCAGGGCTGCTGGGCTTCCTTGAACTTTCTGCAAGGGAGCAGGTATAAGCTCTGGTTTTGGAAGAGAATAGTTTTTCCTCTTCATTTAATTTGAAGGAGTGTGGGCTCTAAAATCAAACATAACTATTGGCTGTGAGCAAGTTATATTCAATCTTATATTCTCTTTTCCTTAACATGATATTTTAAACATATGATTATTATGAAAATTGAATAAGATAATATAAAAGGGTGGTTTCCTTGCTGGCTCAGTCAGTAAAGAGTCCGCCCACAATGCAGGAGACCCAGGTTCAATCCCTGGGCTGGGAAGATTCCCCTGGAGAAGAAAAGGGCAACTCACTCTAGTATTCTTGCCTGGGAAATCCCATGGACAGAGGAGCCTGCAGGGGTAACAGTCCATGGAGTCGCAAACAGTGGACACGACTGAGCAACTAAACCACCACCAAGGTAAAAAGTTCTCAGCACAACTCTTAGCTGAAATACAATAAATATTATTAAAATTTTACTAGTAAAATTAATATAAATTAGATCGAGTACTTTCAAGCCTACTGAAATTGGACTCACAATTCACCAACAGTGGTACATGGCTAGACTTGGTGGGTGTGCATAAACATATAGGACATTATTAGATACCAGGAAGATACACAGATATCGGATATAGCCTTAGATTCGTTAAAGAAAAACTTAGAAAAACACAGCTTCTTTTTAAGAGTTATCTAGTAGTGTCTTCAAAATCAGCATCCAGTGGCTAAGAATTGTCTATGCATTATTTTTCTTTGTGTGATAAGATGCTGTGGCGTGTCAACACTGCCAGACCTGTGACCCATCGTTCTATCCAAATGATGTGAATAAGGCTGCTCTGCTGCAGCTGCTGAATGCATAGAAGTTGCTAGCGTGGCCAGACCATCCTTTGTGTTGCTACTCTATTTACAGCTGTGTTTTAGTATGCGCTATAAATAGCTCAGTGACCTGCATTTGACCCCATGGCCAGCATTTCTTCAGTGTATAATTGATTTGGGTCTGTAAGTTCAGTGGTACTTTTGAGGCTGCTTGGCCAATATTTGAGTACAATGACACTTAGGTGTAGCCCCACGATCCCAGTAGCCAGTAATCCTTTAGCTAGGATTTACTAAAACAAAGTTTATCTTGCATTTGACTGTATAATTTGACGTTAGTGGTTCAGATCAAATACAGTGAATGTCTGCTATGTATCTGGTGTTCCTAAAACTGCTGATAAATTCTACTGTGTGTGCTAAGTTGCTTCAGTCGTGTCTGACTCTAGAAAAATATCCTATGGCTGATGTGTGATGATCTCCTTAGTGTCTGGGGAAAGATGGTGGATCTAAAACAGGAGATGGTTGCTTGGCACAAGGGTGGCTGTTTCCGAGTTGGTGGTACACCCACTGCAGTAGAGAATCCATTTCCAAAGCACTGATGCCTCCATAGGACAGCAGAGTTGAAAAGGCACCTTGTCTCCCATAGGGCTCTCCTGCTGTATGTAGGAGACTGCCAGGCAGAAGCCAGCAGGGACACGGCTGGACTAGAGGAATCCCCGTGACCTGTGACATAAGCATGATATTTATGACATATCTCCCCAAATTACTTGCATGTTCCCCTCACTCAGGAATTCAAAGAAAGAGCTTGGACAAGGCTCAAGCCTCAGCAATTCAGCTATGAGGACTGTAACCATGAGTTGCTGCTGGAGACCATGGAAATACTGTCCACAGCAATTGATGGGACATCCTTCAGGGAAAAATCCTAATAATGAAGGGTCATAGTTCAGCTGGTAAAGAATCAGCCTGCAGTGCAGGAGACCCTGGTTCAATTCCTAGGTCGGGAAGATCCCCTGGAGAAGGGATAGGCTTCCCTGGTGGCTCAGATGGTAAAATCTGTGTGTAATGCAGGAGACCTGGGTGCAGTCCCGGGGTTGGGAAGATCCCCCAGAGGTGGGCATGGCAACCTACTCCAGTATTGTCTGGAGAATCCCCATGGCCACCATGCATAAAGCCGCAGAGCTGGCCACAACTACGTGAATACACACCATTCTTACCAGCATTCCATCTCTGGCACTGCTGTTCTTACTCTTTTTACCCGGAACATAACTGAAGTTTAGCCACCCTTGATGACACCTTGTTTACAGGCTTTTTGTTTTTCTCTTTATTGTCTTGTACAAACTCATGTGTATTAGATTCACCTGGAGGGCTCACTGTAACAGACTGCTGGGCCCGGCGGGGGGGGGGGGGGGGTGCGGCATTTCTATCACGTTCCCAGGTTACAGTTGCTAGTCTAGGAGAGGACAAAATCTAACAGTCTGATATATTGTGAAAGTTCTGTGATAGCTTAAATAAGTGTATGAAAGGATTAAAGAGGTTTAGCTTGATGCTATTCTAACACCTATTAAGATCCTGACGCTTACGCTTCAAAGTTTCCCAGTTACAGCCTGCTCATAGAAACTCCTCCTCATTTATTAGAAACAGTGTGTACTTGGAAACTGACACAGATGAGCAGAACCTCTCAATGAGATGAGTAGTACAGTTTATTTCAATTAAATCTTTCCTAGTCTTATTTTCTTTCTAGAAGTGGAATAAATGGGGGGAAATTCAGATTAAAGTTTAAGGCAAAGTACCAATACAGTTATAAAGAAGACCAGAGGAGGAAGGTGATAATAACCCAAAGTAACCAAGGGAAGAGAAAAATGAAAAACCCTGACACGTTGGCTGTAGCACAATTCAAGTTTATTCCATTTGTTCTTGCAACACAAAACTTAAACACAGTATTATTTAGCATTCTGATGTACATGAACTAGGATAATGAGAACCCCAACTGTGTCAAATGTATTACACTGTGGAAAAAATGAACTCAAATATATCAAAATGCACAAAGCACTAGTCTTCCTCCATTACTGCTTAGAAAGATATGATTGTTTCTCCATTTACAAAATAGAATCAGGACAATTTAAATTTTTTAGAATTTTGCATGCAAACACTGCAATTGCTTATGTAGGAGGGCACTTCACCAGCTTCTTCTATACACAATCGAGTATACAATATTGCATGGAAGAAAACAGCAGCTCAGTTGAAGTTTTAGGGGAAAAAAAATCAAATAGGTACATATAGATTTGAAATCCATTATTTGGGGGAAGGAAATCAATGAATGAAGGGCCTGCTTGCTGGCAGCTTCCACCCATGGCATCCACCTACTTCTCCTTCAGGCCCCACTGGGTTTAGAAGGTTAGCTGTGCAGAGAACTACTGGGTCGATTCCGGTGCCGTTAGCTGAACTGTAAGTCTACAGACGCCAGTCTGAAGCTGCCAGGGGGAACCTGTTAGGATACTAATGTAGACAAGCAAACCACCTGTTTTCACTTGAAATAGTGCATATGAAAAGACTGACTTAATACAAAACTACAGAACATGCAAGATTTTTTTCTGAGATGTTAAATATTACTGCAGTGGAGAACAAAACTTAACCTTTTACTAATGCATGTAGTACCAAAAAAGCAGACAAGGTTTTAGCTTTCTTTACTCAAAATATGAACATTAAGTGTTGTAAATTTCTCTGCCAAGTGGTTCAGAAATACATTATAAATAACCTAGTTAAAAAAAAAAACAAACTCTAAACCATCTTGGTCAGTCTATTCTATGTTTATCTGTTATTTTCTCAAGCAACCGCTTCATAATTACGGGGTTTACAAAATGGCTGAGAAAGAAGAGGGAAGGCAAAGTAGCCTCTACTGCATTACAGGGAACACCAGGATAAACTGTACAAAGAGTCACATGGTCTCTGGACCAGTGACTGGAGGAAGCAGACCAGGTTTAGGAATGATAGAACAGCACACTCTCTACAGTAGCCCACTACAGAAAACACTCGGAAAGTAAAGGTGAAAACTGTGTAGAGAGTAAAAGTCGAGCCTTTTAAACAGCAGTATGCCAAGAAGCGAAAACAAAGATACCAGAACACCTTGTACGCTGACAGTACACGCTGACAGAGTGCCCTCCATCTTCAGCGAGGATCACTGTGTTTCAGTTCAGTGATGGCATAAAGCACTAATTACTGACTTCTAATCCAACTCTAATAGCCTGCATCAAGACAGCAGAATTAGCCACAGGTATCAAAGTATTTAAACCAGTATTCTGTGATTGTTTTCTTGGACGCAGGAAAATTCCAGGGTTAGGCTAGTTTTAAGTGAAAAAGCCACAGGATAAAAAAAGGGTTCACCAGGGAAAAACACACACAAACAAACCCACACATCAACCAACCAATCAGCAACTGGTAAGATTTGTTATTGGCCAGGCTGACTATTCTTGGTACTAGTTTAACCCTGTTGTAGGATGCTACATGGCCTTAAAAAATTGTCATTAATTCTTTATTAACCACAATCTGAATACAAGTCCCTAACCCACCCTCCCCCCACTTTTAAAAATTTGAGGTACATTCAATTATTGCATGACATGGCTAAGGAAAAATGCTAGTATTTTTAGTAAGCATATATGGATGGCAAGTCAAATGAATCTTATTTTATATGCAGGACAGCAAATTTAAGGGTATATGTATGTTTTAATCAGCTGTACTGCTCAAGAAATAAACATTAGAAAATGTGTCTATTTTCTGCAGGTCAGAACACCATTTTAGGGCACTGTATTTTTAAAAATACAGAATATAATTTGAAGGTGTCCCATTTTATGCAGTGCATAAAAGAGAAAAGAAACAAAAATATATTAGGCAGGTGGGCTGGCATACATTCAGCAGAAGCCTATCAACAGCTCTGGGCAACCTGGTGACATGCGTATTTTTAAGAGATGGGGTTAAACTGGTCCGAACAGTAAATCTCACCCCAGTGAGAGCTTTGGTGCAGTAAGTAATCAGCATCCAAGGTGGGTCTGAGAGAGGCATTCCAAAAGAATGTTCCTTGATTCTTCAAACAGAAGTGAGGCCAATCTATTCAAACAGCAAATGAAGAAAATCCATAGGTACTAAGACAACTGTTCTCTCTGTATCTAACAGGCTTATGGCTATGATTCTATTTTTAAATCCCCTTTTACTACCAGCGAGAGTTGGAAAGTGTTTCAATGTTCTATGTCTGAATCTAGAGGAAGGGAAAAAAAAAAGCAGACTGGAATGATTTCTCCTTTAGACTTCCAAAATTTGAGATTTTATAAATAAAACTAGTCAGTTTTACCTAAAGAGACATGAAATCCATGTGAAGGGGGAGAGGAAACCCAAAGTCCAGCCGTCCAGCAGCAGAGGAGTGTGCGCCCCCTCGCCTTAACCGAGCTCTCATGTAAAGCTGGAAGTCACCAGGGGAGATTTGGTCACCAACCTCAGGCAGCGCTCGTAACTACGCTGGGAAATCCCCACTAGAGTGCATCTTAAGGCAGAAGGCTAGAGCTAATTGCTTGTCTCAGCACCCTAAGTTTCGTCACAGCAGCCACTACTGCTCACACAGATAGGGCTACCAAATATATAGTTGGCCTTGGTATAATCAGACCCTCAACACAATCTAATAAATTAGCCAGGGAGCTGAAAAGGTCAAATATTAACGGTATGTTTTGTCTTTGCTCTCCCATGGGTATCAGTTTTTTTTTTTTTTAAACTGGAAATGGAAAAGAGGCTGACCTGATCAGGAATCCTAGTAAAAGCCTGATCTTGTTTTTTCCCTCTCCTCCCAAACATTGTTTATTTTGTTCCTGGTAGTCTGATTTGTTATGAATTTCTCTCTCCCCTCACCCCTCTAAAAGTATTTTAGCTGAAGAAGCTGGCAGATAGAGAGTAACAGACAGACAGGCAGCAGTGTGAGGCCACAGGAGAGTCATTCTTCCAGAGCTGTTAGCCCATCCGTCCATCACTGAAGAAGGGCTTTGATTGCCTGGTTGTCAGTGGCTTCAAAGGCAGTCAGTCCATCAGGACCTTTCACAGTCTTATCGGCACCCTGGAAAACAGAGGAAAGAGCCTTTATCATTAAACAAGCCTACAACCAAGAGAAGAGAATGAAAGGCTAGATTAGTTGGCACATGCAAAACTTCTTTGCTCCTGGAATCTGTTCCACTGAAGGAAAACCCCCAAACAGTTGTCAAGGATACAGATGAAGCTGTAAAAATATCAGATTATTTTTCACTATATTGCACTAGAAATATACAAACTACAAACACAACTTGCCAATAACATAGGCAATGACTGGTTTTTATTTATAATTACTACTACTACTACTAAGTCGCTTCAGTCGTGTTCGACTCTGTGCGACCCCATGGACTGCAGCCTACCGGGCTTCTCCGTCCATGGGATTCTCTAGGCAAGAATACTGGAGTGGGTTGCCATTTCCTTCTCCAATGCATGAAAGTGAAAAGTGAAGTCACTCAGTCATGTCCAACTCTTAGCGACCCCATGGACTGCAGCCTACCAGGCTCCTCCATCCATGGGATTTTCCAGGCAATAGTACCGGAGTGGGGTGCCATGGCCTTCTGGTTAGGTATTACTTATAATACCTAACTAATTAAGTTTTAAACAGGAAGATCCCTGTGTGTAGTATATAATGAGGGTGGGGAGAGAACACTTTTGCTAAAAAAAGCATTACTGTGACAACACTTTCTTCTTTGCAACATTTTTTGGAGAGTGTATAAATATTACACACATATTTTTAAAATCTAGAACTTACAAATCTTTTAGACAAATTCCTAAAGAACATGTATGACACTGGTCATTATACTTCCAAAAACTGAGCAGTAAAGGACTGGAATGTAAGCCAGGAAGGGAGGGTCCCTGCTACACTCCAGAGAGAGTCTCTCCAGTTTGCTCCCTTGTGCTTCAGGAGGAGAGTGCTGTTCTGGACATTTTACTTCCAACATGGCACTGCAGTTTTGAGAATGTGTACATATGCTTTGGTTGGTGTCTGTTGTTCTTATCCATCTTCCCTTATTAGAATAAAAACTCAATGGGAAGTAGAAATCTTATTCATATTATCCACTACTGTGTCCCCAGTATTTAAACAAGTGCCTGGTGCACGGGAGGTGAATTTGCTCCCAAACTGTGTCTGAACTCTCTAACTCCCTGTGCCAGCAACACTCCACCATCTGAGGGTGCTCTGAGAGCTCCAGCCCAACCAGGATGTATTCATCAAATAACCTCTAGTGTCCTGTCCTCCTCCATTGCCAAGTCTCTCCTCTTCCTGAGGCCTACAGAACTGTCTAAACTTGGAGTACACCGTCATGTAGAGACCAAAGTCAGTCAAATTCACCAGTCTCTCCTCCCATTCATCGTTCAATGTGCTAATCCTCTAGAATGTCTCACCATTCCTAAACCATTCCATACCTTTACATTGCTGGGTTCCATAGGGAATGCCCTGCCCCCTTTCTCTGGGAAACCCATTCAATCATTCAACAAATATTTACTGACTGTCTGATGTATAGACACTGTGTAAGGGGCTTGTGGTGATTCAGTCACTAAGTCGTGTCCGACTCTTGTGACCTCAGGGATGGTAGCCAATCAGGCTCCTCTCTCGATGGGACTTCCTAGGCGTAGGGGCTGGAGAATCAAAGGAAAAACAAGATACACTCTGCCAGTCTGGCTCGTGTGAGAGACAAACAAATGAACAATTATGATACAATGGGATGAGAACAAAAAGAGCACTATGCACAGTGGTGAGTGGCCCATAAACTAGAATGGGATGAGGTAGGAGTGTGCAAGAGTCTTTCTGGATGAGGTAATGCTTGAGCTGGGTCTTGATGAGTAAGTACAAGCTGATTAGGTGAGCCAGGAAGGAGATGACAGAAATTCTAGCAAGTGTTAAATTATCACAAAGTCCTCCCCATTACGAATATAAAGGTTTGCTTTCTCCTTTTCTAAGTGATTTTAACTGCACTATGAGACACACGGAACTTACAGTCAAGTGACAGAGAAATCTGCAAGTGAGAACTTCAGTGGCGAGCATGCCAACACAGGTTAAGTGACAATAATTGGGTCAGTTGTATTCAAAACAAATTCTTTAAAATTTTTTTTACCGAAGTCTAGCTGAAAGACACTGTTGTGTTAATTACTATTGCACAGTAAAGTGACTCAGTTATACGTATATACATTTTTTTTCATATTCTTTTCCATTATGGTTTACGTAGGACCGTATTGTTCACCATTCTATATATGCCAGTTTGCATCTGCTAATCCCAAACTCCCAATCCATCCCTCTTCCACATCACTATCCCTTTGCAACCACCAGTCTGTTCTGTGTCCGTTTCTGTTTCACAGACAGGTTCATCTGTGTCATACTTTAGACCCTACATATAAGTGATATCATATGGTATTTGTCTTTCTCTTTTTGATTTACTTCACTTAGTATGACAATCTTTAGGCCCATCCATGTTGCTGCAAATGGCATACTTTCATTCCTTTTTATGACTCAAGAGTATTCCACCGTAATATATGCACCACATCTTTATTCATCTGTTGGTGGACATTTCGGCTGTTTCCATGTCTTGGCTACTGTAAACAGTGAACAGAGGGGTGCATGTCTCTTTTTTAGAATTATAGTTTTGTCTGGCTTATAAGGCCAGAAGTGGATCATATGGTGGTTCTATTTTTAACAAAACAATTATTCTTATTGGTAACTGTTTTTATGACTAGCACTGTAAACTGTAATTCTGCATTAACAAAAAGTCAAATATCACAGTGAACATCTGTTGCTTTTTAGCTGCCAGAGTTCACTTCCCTTCTTTTGATAACAGCATCCTAATTTCATTCTAGGGAATCATTTGTCCCTATTGTGTGGACTCCTCAAACTATAACTTAAGGTGCCAGGTACTTTTCTTGCCAACCATCAGAGCAGGACACTCACTTCCGGATTTTGAATCTTGACTGAAGAGAGCAAAAGAAAGGCAACAAGAAGTCAGAGCTCACTTATTTCTGTGGCGTCACCCAGAAAAGGCAGCAGAGAAGTCTCTCCTATCTAAAGTCTCACAGCTGGCATAGTTCTGGCCTCTTCTCAGCCCAGTACTCCAACTTGCCAACTGATTCTATGATTAGTCCAATTATCTTCTACTTGTGAGAGTCAAATTCTGCTATTTGCAACCCCAAAAATCTAGCTGATAAAAGTATCTAAAATTTTATATATGCCATCTCTTTTTTCCTAATTATAACACAAACTAATCACAGAACTCAGAAGACACACCAAAAAAGCCCCCATAATACTCATTATTCTATAAGCCAGATACAACATTAACATTCTAGTGTTTCTATCTACTCTCTATGTCCTAAATATGTATGTGCATGTATCGCTTTTAAAAATAAATGAGTAAGCATAAGAGAAACGGAGTGACTCTTAAACCACACAAAAAAACTTTAAGATAAGTATTACCAGAGACAAAGAGGGACATTTCGTATTATTAAAAGGCTTAATATCCAAAATTTCCAAATAAAACCAAGAAAACAATTCCATTTATGATAGCATCAAAAATAAATGTTAGGGATAAATTTAATGAACTCAAACCAGTTCTTCTAAAAATGATAGAGCAGTTCTGTCAATGTGGAAAAAGATATTAAAAGAAAATGATTTTTTGGTAGCTGATTGGAGAACTTAAGATATTTCTTAGTATCTCAACCCTTCCTCGAGGAAACCATTTTCAATCAATCGTTATTAGTCCCAGGGATCGTCCATGGCTCTAATACACTCATGCCACTGGAGTTATTAACTTCAGATATTACCTTCTGATTCCCCACCACGCAGATGCGGCTCTAGCACACTACCACCTTCTACCCCAGACCCTCCCGATTTCTTACACTTAAAAACAGCAGTTTTGTTTCTCTGTAAATGTGTGATGTGTTTATTTAAACCTGTGCTTCTTGTTTCATCAATTCTGACAGTATCTCTGCTCTGTAAGATACTTTCTCTACCTTCACCCAATCCTTGCCCCCAAATGAGTTTTGAGATTCATATGAATGAGATAATACAGTATTTGTTTTTGTCCAATATATCTCACTTAGCACAATGCCCTCAAGGCCTCTCTGTTGTTACAAATGGCAGGATTTTCTTTTTTTAAATAGCTGAATAATATTCCATTGCAGTGTGTATGTGTATATATACACACACACATATATCACATTTTCTTTATTCACACAGGTTATTTTCAAGTCTTGGTCACAGTAAATAATGCTGCAGTGAACACAAGGTACAGATATCTTTTTGAGTTAGGATTTCTGTTTCCTTCAGATAAACACCCAGAAGTAGAACTGCTGGATCATATGGTAGTCCTATTTTTAATTCCCGAGGCCCCTCCATACTGTTTTCCACAGAGGCTGCACCAACTTACACCCTGCAAATAGTGCACTGCTGCTACTGCTAAGTCGCTTCAGTCGTGTCCGACTCAGTGCGACTCCATAGACAGCAGCCCACCATGCTCCCCCGTCCCTGGGATTCTCCAGGCAAGAACACTGGAGTAGGTTGCCATTTCCTTCTCCAATGCATGAAAGTGAAAAGTGAAAGTGAAGTTGCTCAGTCGTGTCTGATTCCTAGCGACCCCATGGACTGCAGCCCACCAGGCTCCTCCGTCCATGGGATTTTCCAGGCAAGAGTACTGGAGTGGGGTGCCATTGCCTTCTCCAGCCAATAGTGCACAAGGGTTCCCTTTTTTTCACATCCCTGCCAACACTTACTGTTTCTTATATCCGTGATAACAGCCATTCTAATAGGCGTGAGGTGACAATTCATTGTGGTTTTGATTTATATTTCCCTGATGATTACTAATGTTGAGGAACCTTTTAATGTACCTGCTGGCCATCTGAATATCTTTTGTAAAAAATGTCTATTCAGATCCTCTATCCATTTTAAAATAAGATTTTTTTAACTGAGTTTTTTTCCTGTTATGTGAATATTCTGTTTTGGTTATTAACCCCTTATCATATATATGATTTGCAAATAATTCTCTCCCATTCCATAGGTTGCCCTTTCATCTTGTTGATGGTTTTGTTTTTGGTGCCAAATTCAAAAACTTATCACCAAAATGAATGGCAAGGAGCTTATCATCCATGTTTTTTTCCTCGAAGTTCCATGGTTTCAGGTCTTATTTTAAAGTCTTTAATCCATTTTGAGTTAATTTTTGTGTGTAGTTGTAAGATAGTGGTCCAGTTTCATTCTTTTGCATATACCTGTCCACTTTTCAATATCATTAATGGACCACACTGTCCTTTCCCTATTGTATACTCTTAGCTGCTTAACGGTAAATTCGTTGACTGTGTGTGTATCAGTTCAGTCGTTCAGTCATGTCCGACTCTTTGTGACCCCATGGACTGCAGCACACCAGGCTTCTCTGTCCATCACCAACTCCCAGAGTTTACTCAAACTCATGTCCACTGAGTGGGTGATGCCATCCAACCATCTCATCCTCTGTAATCCCCTTCTCCTCCTGCCTTCAATCTTTTCCAGCAGGGTCTTTTCCAATGAGTCAGTTCTTTGCATCAGGTGGCCAAAGTATTGGAGCTTCAGCTTGAGCATCGGTCCTTCCAATGAATATTCAGGACTGATTTCCTTTAGGATGGACTGGTTGGACCTCTGTGCAGTCCAAGGGACTCTCAAAAGTCTTCTCCAACACCACATTCAAAAGTATCAATTCTTCCGTGCTCAGCTTTCTTTATAGTCCAACTCTCAAATCCACACATGACTACTGGAAAAACCACAGCTTTGACTAGATGGACCTTTGCTGGCAAAGTAATGTCTCTGCTTTTTAATATGCTGTCTAGGTTGGTCACAACTTTTCTTCCAAGGAGCAAGCGTCTTTTAATTTCATGTGTGTATACACACACACACACACACACAGGTTTATTTTGGGGTTCTCTATTTTCTGTTCCACTGATCTATGTACCTGGTTTTATGTCAGTACTGTACTGTTTTGCTTCTTGTGCATGTATGCTCAGTCATGTCCGACTCTTTGTGACCCCATGGACATAGCCCACCAGGCTCCTCTGTCCGTGAAATTTCCCAGGCAAGAATACTGGAGTGGGTTGCCATTTCCTACTCTTCGCAACTCAGGGATTGAACTCACATCTGTGTCTTCTGCATCAGCAGGGAGATTTATTACCACTGGGTCACCTGGGGAGCAATTTTGCTTCCTACATATTTGTAATACAGTTTGAAATCAGGAAGTGTGACACCGCTAGCTTTGTTATTTTTTCTCAAGATTGCTTTGAGTATTCAGGATCTGCTGTGGTTCCATACAAATTTTAGCACTGTTTAATCTATTAAAATTGCCATTGGAATTCTGATAGGAACAGCATTAAAGCTTCTTTGGGCAATATGGACATTTTAACAATATTAATTCTGCCAATGCATGAGCACAAAGTATCTTTCCATTTATTTGTGTCTTCTTCAATATATTTCATCAGTGTAGTTTTCAGCATACGAATGAGTCTTCTGCCTTCTTGGTTAAATTTACTCCTAGGTATTTCATTCTTTTTGATGCAATTATTTTAAGTGGAACTTAAATTCTCTTATAATTTGTAATTAGTATATAGAAACACAACAGATTTTTGGATATTGGTTTTGTATCCTGATACTTAACTGAATTAGGTGAATAGTTCTAAGTTATTTTAGTGGAGTCTTTAGGGTTTTCTATAATATATGTTGTGTCATTGGCAAAAAGAGAACATTTTACTTCTTCCCTTTCAAATTGGATACCTTTTATTTCTTTTCTTCTCTAACCGCTCTGGCTAGGGATTTCCAGTACTATGTTAAGTAAGTGGTGTGAGTGGGCATCCTCATCTAGTTCATTATCTTATAGGAAAAGCTGTGTTTTTCGCAGTTGAGTATGATATACAGGTTGTGGTCATAATACAGCCTTTGTTATGCTGTGGTATATTCCCTCTCTATCTGATTTATTGAGTGTTTTCATTATGAATGAATGTTAAATTATGCCCATGCTTTTTCTGCATCTACTGAAATAATCATATGATTTTTATCCTTGTTATTGCATTATATCACAATGATTGATTTGCAGATTCTGAATTGTCCTTGTGTCCCTGGAATAATCTGATCATGGAGTATGAAACTTTTAATGTATTGCTGAGTTTGGTTTGCTGACATTTTGTTGAGGATTTCTGTATCTATGTTCATCAGGGATACTGGCCTGCAATTTTCTTGTGGCATCCTTGTCTGGTTTTGGATGAGGAAATGCTGGCCTTGTAAAATGAGACTGGAAGCGGTCCCATCTGTACTGATGTTTTTGGGAAGAGTTTGAGAAGGACTGATATTAACTCTTCTTTAAATGTTTGGTAGAACTCACCAGTAAAGCTATCTGGTCCTGAATACTGATAGAAATTTACAGTTAATATATAAAAACAATGCTTAAATTACTGCTGGGTAGACAAAGATGCCACATGAAAAAAGAAAACTACAGGCCAATATCACTGATGAACATAGATGCAAAAATCCTCAACAACATTCTAGTAAACAGAATCCAGCAACATACTAAAAAGATCATACATAATGACCAAGTGGGCTTTATTCCAGGGATGCAAGGATTCAATATTTGCAAATCAATCAATGTGATACACCACATTAACAAACTGAAAGATAAAAACCCATATGATTATCTCAACAGATGCAGAGAAAGCCTTTGACAAAATTCAACACCCATTTATGATAAAAATTCTCCAGAAAGCAGGCACATAAGGAAAATACCTCAACATAATAAAAGCCATATATGATAAACCCACAGCAAACATTATCTTCAATGGCAAAAAACTGAAAGCAAAGAATTATCTCAAAAATACACAAGCAGCTCATGCAGCTCAATACCAGAAAAATAAATGATCCAATCAAAAAATGAGCCAAAGAACTAAACAGACATTTCTCCAAAGAAGACATACAGATGGCTAACAAACACATGAAAAGATGCTCAACATCACTCATTATCAGAGAAATGCAAATCAAAACCACTATGAGGTACCATCTCACGCCGGTCAGAATGGCTGCCATCAAAAAGTCTACAAACAATAAATGCTGGAGAGGGTGTGGAGAAAAGGGAACCCTCTTACATTGTTGGTGGGAATGCAAACTAGTACAGCCATTATGGAGAAGAGTGTGGAGATTCCTTAAAAAACTGGAAATAGAACTGCATATGACCCAGCAATCCCACTCCTGGGCATACACACTGAGGAAACCAGAACTTAAAGAGACACATGTACCCTAATGTTCATCGCAGCACTGTTTACAATAGCTAGGACACGGAAGCAACCTAGATGTCCACTGGCAGACAAATGAATAAGAAAGTTGCAGTACATATACACAACGGAATATTACTCAGCTATTAAAAAGAACACATCTGAATCAGTTCTAATGAGGTGGATGAAACTGGGGCCTATTATACAGAGTAAAGTCAGAAAGAAAAACACCAATACAGTATATTAACACACACATGGAATTTAGAAAGATGGTAACGGCAACCCTACATGTGAGACAGCAAAAGAGACACAGATATAAAGAACAGACTTTTGGACTCTGTGGGAGAAGGCGAGGGTGGGATGATTTGAAAGAACAGCATTGAAACATGTATATTACCATATGTGAAACAGATGACCAGTCCGAGGTTAATGCATGAAACAGGGCACTCAAAGCCAGGGCGCTGGGACAACCCAGAGGGATGGGATGCGGACGGGGGTGGGTTTGACATGGGGGATACAGGTACACCTGTGGCTGATTCATGTCAATGTATGGCAAAAGCCACCACAGTATTGTACAGTAATTAGCCTCCAATTAAATTTAATTAAAAATTACTTCTGGGTAAACACTGCTCACTGTGGCACCTGGCAGACTACTATGATTAGTTTTGTTTCTACTGTTCCAGTATCAAAACCCTGTGCACTCCTCTCAAATGACAGAGTCAGGAGATCCACAGCTGAGTTCTTCCTCAGTCCTATTCATTCATTTACAAATAACAACTTTTTATCCTATCTGTTTGGCTAAACTGCTATAACAGAGGCTAAAGCACAATGAATTAAACTAAGTTAACTTATTTCTCTCTCATAGAACAGTAATACTTAGTGTGCTCACCTCCACATCTGCTTCCAGCCTGCTAGATGTGGGCGTGAAGTCCGTAGCAAGTGGCCTCATATGTTAGGTGATCTAGAAATGGCACACATCTGTGCACACCCCATCGGGCCAAACTTAGACACAAAGCCCCAGCCACTGCAAGACAAACTGAGATGCAAGTACTAGCTAGGCCGCCACTATGCACCAAGTTAAAACATGAAGGTTCTCTTTTTAAAAGAAGAGTAAACACTGGACATGAAAGGCAATTTGCACCCTAACCTATGCTGTCCTGAAAATACTCTGGAATATTATTTCTAAATTCTGTCTAGCCTGCCTCTCCTTCTTACTCCTTCCACTCTACCCTCCTCCCCTTTACTTTCTCTCAACTTTATTTAAATGCTGGATTCTCCATGGTTCTGGTTTTTGGCAGGCATCTTCACCACTTGCTCAGTATGCTTTTGCCAGATCTCATCCACGTTATGATTTAACTTCTGACTTATGTATTCATTTTGAACGTCTACCCTGATCTTTAAAGCTTTCCCCACCACTCACACACACTGAGACTTACCTACTTTAGTCCCAGAAATACTATAAATGGAGCCTTTCCTAAAGTGAATCCATAATGTTTTTTTACCAACTTATTTCTTTATCTGGAACATTCTCTATCATGTTAAATGTGGAGATACTATGCATTTTTTTTTTTTTTTTTGCTTGCTTCACATGTAATCAGTCACTAAGTCTTTAGACAATAATGTTCTTAAAATTTCCCACCTGTCCTTGCTACTATCTCAGTTCAGTATTTTCATATGTAAATTCTAATGCAATAGTTTCTTTTTTCAATTTTCCTGCTACTCTAACTCAGACTCCATACATCTGTTTGGGTGATCTTTGTAAAATTCAAGTCTGATTGTAATACTCACCTACATAAACGCCTTTAATGGCATCCTCACAGGAGAAAACAAGATAAATCATGTGATACATAAGGTATAATCTGCTCACTACCCACCTCTTGCTAAATTTCTTGTTAAATCCCATGCTGCAGCTGTGCTGAACAATCTCCCTTACTCTAATGCATTAACACGTCAGGTCTCTCTTGCCTCTGTGACTTTTCTCACACTGATGCTTCTGCTTTGAAAGGTAATGCAGTTCTCTATTCGATTCCTGGACACTAAGTTTCGAGGACTCAAGTGTCAACTGCTTTTTGAAGCTACATTTGTGGTCCCTGAAGTTGCAATGACATTCTTATTTATATCACACTAGGCCTCTGACTCCCAGGACATGTGACCTCTCCTTCCTTTAGATCCCTGCTGGGTTACATATAAACTCCTGCCACAGCGATCAAAACACTTTAATGCCCTTGTTTTACATTTTACCAAATATGTTGACACCAGTACTAAGCTTAACAGTTGCTAAGTTCACAAAGCCTTGCACAGTGTCTAACAGGCAATAAAATACTATAAAAAGTAAATGCTTTTAAAACTAATTGATATAGACTATTACTATATGTAATAACAGACTAGATCAGGACTAGGTTCATCTTACATTTACAGCATGATTCAAGTCATGATCAAGTTTCCTGGAGGACGAAAAGGATGCTACGGCCAAGTTAAGTGGCCTCAGCAGAAAGAGAGGTCATTTGTCATTCTAGGGAGTAAAAAAGCTTTAAGGTCTCACAAGAAATTTCTTAATTTTTTTCAAAAGTTATAGCTTTAGATAATCATGCATTATTTTTTAAACTCTGTATTTTGTATTGGTGTGTAGTTATAGCTTTAGATAATCATGCATTATTTTTTAAACTCTGTATTTTGTATTGGTGTGTAGCTGATTAACAATGCTGTGATAGTTCAGGTGAACAGGGAAGGGACTCAGCCATACATATACATGTATCCATTCTCTCTCAAGCTCGCCTCCCATTCAGGCTGCCGGGTAACACTGAGCAGAGTTCCCTGTGCTATTCAGTAGGTCCTTGTTGGTTATCCATTTTAATTATAGCAGTGTATACATGTCCATCCCAAACCTACCCTCTCCCCATCCTCCCCTCCACTGCCCCAGCCCTGGCAACCATAAGATCGTCCTCAAAGTCTGTGAGTCTGTTTTGTACGTAAGTTCATTTGTATCATTTCGTTTTAGATTCCACATACAACCGACATCATATGCTATTTCACCTCCTCTGCCTGACTTAAAATTTCACTCAGTATGACATTGTCTAGGTATGTCCATGTTGCTGCAAATGGTGTTATTTGACAGTAAGTCACAGACTATAGGAAATGTTTTTTAAAAAATTAAAGTCATACTATCTCTGCCCTTCAATAGAATAGTTTACAATGTAGCCAAAAGATAAGGTATGCTGGCATGAATCAACAAGAGCATATCTTTATCTACTTCTTACAATTCTGCTTTATACTACCAGTTCTTAATCTGGACAAATAGGCCAAAAAACTGGATTAGTAACATTTTAAGACTGAAATTCTTAAACTTGTACTGAGGTTATCTGATATTATATTGACAAAAGGCTTTTGTGGCAAAGATAATTATAATTATGCTGATTAACTGTTAGAATACTAAGCAGCTGTGTTTCAATGAAAAATTTATCAAATTAATTAAAAAATTAGCATTTAGATACAAATACACACACAACACTGGTGGATGTTTCTTTGTATGTTGCGTTGCACAGAGCTGGACACGACTGAAGTGACTTAGCAGCAGCAGACACTGTTTTACAACCTTAGACTATAACCACAGATCATAGAATACAATCAAAATTCTCCAAGCCAGGTTTCAGCAATATGTGAACCGTGAACTTCCAGATGTTCAAGCTGGTTTTAGAAGAGGCAGAGGAACCAGAGATCAAATTGCCAACATCCGCTGGATCATCAAAAAAGTAAGAGAGTTCCAGAAAAACATCTATTTCTGCTTTATTGACTATGCCAAAGCCTTTGACTGTGTGGATCACAATAAACTGTGGAAAATTCTTCAAGAGATGGGGAATACCAGACCACCTGACCTGCCTCTTGAGAAACCTATATGCAGGTCAGGAAGCAACAGTTAGAACTGGACACGGAACAACAGACTGGTTCCAAATAGGAAAAGGAGTACGTCAAGGCTGTATATTGTCACCCTGCTTATTTAACTTCTATGCAGAGTACATCATGAGAAACACTGGGCTGGAAGAAGCAAGCACAAGCTGGAATCAAGATTGCCGGGAGAAATATCAATAATCTCAGATATGCAGATGACACCACCCATATGGCAGAAAGTGAAGAAGAATTAAAAAGCCTCTTGATGAAAGCGAAAGAGGAGAGTGGAAAAGTTGGCTTACAGCTCAACATTCAGAAAACGAAGATCATAGCATCTGGTCCCATCACTTCATGGGAAATAGATGGGGAAACAGTGGAAACAGTGTCAGACTTTTTTTTTTTTGGACTCCAAGTCACTGCAGATGGTGACTGCAGCCATGAAATTAAAAGATGCTTACTCCTTGGAAGGAAAGTTATGACCAACCTAGAGAGCATATTAAAAAGCAGAGACATTACTTTGTCAACAAAGGTCCATGTAGTCAAGGCTATGGTTTTTCCAGTAGTCATGTATGGATGTGAGAGTTGGACTGTGAAGAAAGCTGAGCACCAAAGAATTGATGCTTTTGAACTGTGGTGTTGGAGAAGACTCTTGAGAGTCCCTTGGACTGCAAGGAGATCCAACCAGTCCATTCTGAAGGAGATCTGCCCTGGGTGTTCTTTGGAAGGAATGATGCTAAAGCTGAAACTCCAGTACTTTGGCCACCTCATGCGAAAAGTTGACTCACTGGAAAAGACTCTGATGCTGGGAGGGACTGGGGGCAGGAGAAGGGGACGACAGAGGATAAGATGGCTGGATGGCATCACTGACTCAATGGACGTGAGTTTGAGTAAACTCCGGGAGTTGGTGATAGACAAGGAGGCCTGCCGTGCTGTGATTAATGGGGTTGCAAAGAGTCGGACACAACTGAGCGACTGAACTGAACTGATAGAATATAACCACTATATAACAACTTAGCAACCATGGTTTGATATATTCAACTCACTTTTGGAAAGAAAGCGGGTCAGAATCAAATACAAAATGAATGCCTGAATGAATATATCTGGTATTAAATGTCCCACAAGACTCTTAAAATGTAAAGGAACAAAGCAATTCTTTGTCCTCTCCCTTTAACCACTCAACTAACTCTTATTCAACTGCTATTCTCTGTGAAGCCCTTCTGGAATTTTCCAGACAGTGACTTGGCTTGGCTTCTCTCCTCCTGTATGCAAGGGCATGTTGCTGACCACACTTCAAGGCTGACACTGTAGCCTGGCTTATCTAAAGTCTAGTACAGTCCCCTTTTTTTCTGTACTTTCCTCCCCTACAGAGAAGAAACTGAATCCCCAGACTCGCTTAAAGCTGTAAGCTGCCCTCTGGCACAGAGCTAGCCTCTCCTGTGGACAGCTTTCTTTCTCCATAAAGCCCCAGGGACAAGAGAATCCTTAGTTGTTTTTAGACAGTAAGGACTAGGGGAGACAGGCGATAAGAGAGTGTGAGATGCTAAGGACAAGGGGAGCCAGTCATTCAGCCTTGGACTGTCATACCTTCAGGCCACTTTTTCTTTGAGATGTAACTGACATAGAACATGACACTAGATGATCTGATATATGGATATACTGCAAAATGATACCACAATAAGACTAGTCAACATCTATCACTACACAGAGGTACAAAGTTTTTTCCTTAGGATGAGAAGTATACGATTTACTCTCTTAATAACTTTCAGATGTATAATACAGTATTGTTAACTATGGTTACCATGTTTTATGTTACATCCCCAGGACTTATTTATCTGATAATTGTAAGCCTGTACCTTTCTGGCAACCATCAACATCATGTGTTCTCTGTATTTGTGAGTTTTGTTTTAGATTCCACGTTAAGTAAGATCATATGGTGTTTTTCTCTGACTTACTTCATTCAGCATAATGCTTTCAAGGTCCCTCTATGTTGTCACAAATGGAAAGGATATAAAATATAGCCAATATTTTATAGTAACTATAAATGGAATATAACCTTAAAAAAATTGTGAATCACTGGATGGACCTAGAGATTATCCTAAATATAGCAAGTCAAAGACAAACATTATATGGCATCACTTACATGTGGAATCTGATAAACAGTACAAATGAACTTATATATAAAACAAAAACAGATTCACAGACATAGAAAGTGGAAGGGTAGGGGAGGGATAAACTGTAATAGATGCACACTACCATATATAAACAAGGGTTTATATTCAGTATTTTATAATAACCTATAATGGAAAAGAATTTAAAAAGAACAGATATACACATATATATGTATAATCACATCATTTTTCTGTACACCTGAAACACAATATTGTAAATCAACTATACTTCAATTTAAAAAAATATACTGTACACTTGTAACTTATACAACATTGTACAGCTACACTTCAAAAAAAAAAAAAAAAATCAAGCAGGTGGTCTGGATCAAGGACATACTGAACCTGTGAATCCCAATTCTACCCCAAAGTAGCTGTGTGACCTCTTTGCCGATGTTTTATTTGCTTTACATAAAATGGTAAGGCTTACATGATCTCTGCACAAAGTCCTTCATCAAAAATTGTTAATCTCTCTTAAAAATGAGTTAAACAGTGAAATATTATTCAGCCACAAAAAGGGGAAGCCACTTTCTTGTTTAAATCTCTGTAGCAGGAGTTTTGTTACAGTTGAACTCCACTTCTCTTAAGAGTATTTGTCACAGTCTTTAATTATCTGCTAACTGTGCTTTACTGGCTGTGAAGTCACAGGTGGTGGTTTAGTCGCTAAGTCATGTTCGACTCAGACAATCCTGTGGACTGTAGCCTGTCAGGCTCCCCTGTCCATGGGATTCTCCAGGCAAGAATACTGTAGTGGGTTGCCATTTCCTTATCCAGGGGATCTTCCCAACCCAGGAATCAAACCCGGGGAAGTCATAGGACCAGGTATTAAATCTGTCTTTGCTAACTTCAGGGCCATGCACCCCGTCTGCCTCTCTAAACAATGTGCTAAACAAGCAACAGGAAATGGCATGACAATGAACGACAATATGAACGACTATACTTGCGAGGACTTCTAATTTATGTGGTAGGCTGTGTTGCTATTTTAACCTTTTAGTTTGAAAAAAATAAAAAACTGATTCTTATAACCTCGATTAACTCTTCAAGAGAAAAGTAGCCACCCCAACCTATTTACATAACAAAAGCTAACAAATGAAGCCCCTTCTCCACCCCCGGAGCAATGAGACATTCTATGTTTCGCTGTACTTCTCATTTGGAGACAGTGACCACAGCTCATTTTCAGCTGCATATATAATGGTCTTGGATTTCTTCTTATGTTACAGCTCTGGTGTCAAAGTAGTGGAGCTTGAATCCTCATTCTCCTCCTAATGAGCTGTGCGATCCTGGGAAAGGTTCCCAATGCTTGGTGCCTCGGTTTCCCCATCTGTAAAATGGGGGATTAAAAATCGTACCCACTTCATGGGATTACTGTGATGATTAAATGAATCAATATATGTAAAGCACTTAAATGACATTTCTTAGGTATAAGTACTATTTTAACTAGGAGTTAATTCATTTACCTTCTCATCAACTCTATGTGGTAAGTACTAGCCCCATGTCTCAGAAGAGAACATTCAGGCTGAGACGATAAGGAATTTATTTAAAGCCACAAAGTTATTAAGAACTGAAAGCCAAACTTGGAGGCGTGTGACATCACAGGACACACTTTATGTCACTAACAGAAACTATCTAAAATAACAATGCACTCCAGTCTGAAAGAGCTAAATAGGTAAAAAAAAAAAAAAAAAAAAGCTTACAAAGGACATACTTGTGGATGAGATTTGTAAGGTGTATCAAAACAGTATAACAACTGGTTTCTCCAGCATCTGGGGGCACTTTTCTAGCTATATCAAGCCTGCTAGTTCTTTCCTCATGCAGTTTCTTAAAATAAGGCAATTCAGAAAAGGTATTGCTCAGTTCTTTGTAGGTCACTAGTCCTAAAATTTTTTTAAAACTAAACTTGCCCATGTTACATGGAAAAGAACTTTGGGGGTTAAAGCAATAATCAATAGTATGTGTGCTTTGAGAATATGCAAAACTGTTTAGATTTTACCAGGAGTGGAACAGTGAGTAATTTGAGTAAAAAAATGTTTCTACCTACCATACATCTACTTGTTTAAGCTGAAAAGGGGTGGACTTCTAAGCCCTTGTATCTTGATTCTCAATTCAAGCAACAGAAAATGTACCACAGACACCTCTTTTGACAATGCTGGTATTTGAGAGGGATATGCAAATTTTATTATCAACTGGCTGCTTGAGTTTTTTCAAGTACAGCATAGAATAGAAAACATATTGAGCAAAATCTTCAGTATTATCAGGTAAGATGCTTTTCTAATATTAGCAGTTTTAGTACTTTTTATTCTCTACAGCAGTTGTACATAAGATGTTAATCATTTTAACTTCCTTTTTATAAAAGGAAGGCCATTGAGTAAATCTGTTTTTCACTCATTTATCCACACAATGAACATAGAGTGGTCTGAATCAGCTGTGCATCAAAGTTGCACAAACATCAGTGGTTACATATTTCTCTTGAAAGGTTACAGGAGACATCCTAAGGAGGTACATTCTGTGACACAGTGTAAAGCAGAGAAATAACAGAAAACAAAAAAGCCAAGTTTATTTTGGACTTTTCTCTCTCAGATATAGCTTAGTATGCTAAATGTCTCTACCAACAAATGAACTTATAATAATAAGTATATTGCCAGTTTGATTCTGTAAGAATAAAACAGTAATTATATTTTAAAAACTCATTAAATATTATAAGATTTGTGATTCTCTCATGCTAGGGTGCCTTTTCTTTATTTGTTTAAAAGAATTCTTATTTACTAGGAGGTTGAGTGGTCATTTTTAATAGTAGTATATCGCATATAAGGGACAGAGTATAAACATACACAAGAGTAATGAATACTTGTCTGTCTGAATTCTAAATGACAGTAAACATAAATGTTTACTTTGATGTTAAGTATTTCCCTTTTCCCCACAATACCCTAGAGTGGATTATTTAGAGACAGTTTTCCTTAGAATTAAGGCAACAAGGAGACGTCTTAAAATCTTTTATTATCAAAAGAATTACATAAATTATAAAGAATTTTAGTAAGTATAAATGTAGAAATCTGATATATATTAAATACTATACTAGATTAGAGAAAATGTTAATATTAAGAGGAAATGTCTAGCCTGATCAAGTGTATTAATGTTACAGGCAAACAATTACTTCTCAGAGAACTGTTTTTTAAACCACATAGAAATTAAGATGCTGCCAAATTATACGTAACTGTGAAAAATAAATGAATTTCAGACTTATGAATATCCATCAGCCATAACATAGTTCGAGAGTATCATTCTGTGATTAACTCTCTTCTACATAATGTGTGCCTGCAACATTACTATTATTCAGGCATTTGAGATTTTAGTCAGGAAGTCAGTATTTTTATACATCTTTTAAATATCTTTTATTCCAAAAGTTTCCTGTTTTTTTTCAGGCAAAAAAAAAAAAAAAAATCTTATTCAACTGTGAGATAATTACAATTTAAAATGACAGGTGCTTACATGGTCTGTTTTTGCTTTCATAACATTAGGTCGAAGTCTATTAGGTTTGATCGTTTTAGTGACTGCGGGTCAGCTGCCACTTCTGTTTCATACCCTCACTCGGGCTTCTTACTCCCTAAGACTACTCTATTCCCCAGGATGCTTCTGGAGCCTGAATTTTTAATCTGTTTCATCTGTCTCCTTTCACCAAACCACTGTTTCTCATGTACTCTGGATCTGGTGAGTACCAGGAGTTTTGTTCATTTTCCTTGAATCTTATTTAGTATTATTTAGTAGTTCTACAGTTTTAGCTTATACTTTTAAACATTCATGATCATTTTATATTTCAATATTTGTTTTTATTCACATAGTAATTTCTTGCTTATTCCTTGGGTGCTGACCACTTGTGGGCTTCAAGCTGCCTTGGATCGACTCCTAACTTGCAACAGTCCTCTCTTGCTTATATTTGGGAATGCCTTCTTCAGCTTTATATCACCTGCTTTCTGTCTCTCAAGGATAATTTATTGTCTCATGAATCCCATCTTATGGTTTAAAGCAGATGTCAATTCATTTATTTTAAAAAACCTCTTTTCTATTATCAGAGGACTAAAGGGGGATACTCTGGCATATGTTCAGACCTCAGTCTTGAAGTGAAAGGCTCACAAGTGTTGATTTCTACATTTTTTTTCAATCATGAGTGTAACAATAAAAAATAAGGCCAACAGCTTTTACCTGCAAAAATATAATCATTTCTCATAATTGTCCATAATGATAAGTCTGAAAATGAACTCTCAAGGAGAAAGAACATGTGTGGAGTCATATCTTGGAAAAAATCTTGATTCCATTACTTTCTGTTAGACTTTAGGAAGTTGTTTAACTTCCTTTATTGTCACCTTATGTATTTGGAGATTACATGAACAAAAGTTATATTTTCCATAGATGTTAGCTTCCTTTTTTGCTATATGGATAATAAAGAATTAAATATCTTAAATTCCCACTTGTGTCATAACTTCATCTTCCACTGCATTAAAATTAAAATTGTCCAGTAAATGGCATAGCTTGATTTAAATATAAAATCAAATCATGTGGTTTGATTTTATACATTCTAGCAACTCTTTTGTTTTTATCATTACTTGTGATCATATTGAGTTTTAAAATATTATTTTGGCTTTTCCCTTATGCTAATGATGTACCAGTGGAATAATACAGTTGTGTAGCTGAGAATCCATTTGTAACTTATAGTTGGCTCTTTGTATCTGTGGTTCCTCCGCATTTGTGGATTCACCCAACCATGCATCATCGTGCAGTATGTTCAGCATTTACTACTGAAAAAAATCCGCATGTAAGTGTGCTGGTTCAATACAAACCTTTGTTGTTCAAGTTGTATATTAGAGCTGTCAACAAATCTGGAAAACTTCTAAACTATGTACTTTCAAATGAATTCATAGTAATTGATAAGGATTCTAACTTTGATAAAAAGCAGGACAAACCAGATTACATAATATAAACTCTGAGTGGACTTTAAATAAATGCACTAGACCATGGAATAGCCTTATTTTAGTTAATTAAGGATTTTTGAAAGAGCACAATTTCCTCCTTTAAAAATTTTGTTAACTACTGGGTATCCATTAAGAAGCTTATGCAAAAATAAAATCAATGTAATTAATTTTGAAAAAAAAAAACAAAAACAAGACTACATTGTATTACATTGCTTTAAAAAGGTAATGTGTTGCTTTCAAAAAGATAAAAAGAAAATCTTTCTTTGATCTAAAATAACAGCTCTACATGGTTACAATTGGTTTGCCATCAATATAGCCACCTCTGAATGTCACTTATTTAGCTACAAAAATAAGGCTCAGATATAATCAAAGGACAAAATTACAGGCACAAATAAAATTAAAAACTACTTTAAAGTCAGGAAACTCAACTTATAACCGATAATTCAGCAATATAGTATATATCTATGAAGACCCTTCTGGGATAACATATAATGGCTTATCATATATTCAAATCAAGCCAGCTTTTCAGGAACTTATTTAAGTAGAAGATTTAAGGTCTTAATGACCTACAGCATAGTGTTTTGGGAATAAGAAATATGGAACAATGCTCTGTGCTCTTGCTATCTGAAGAGTAATCACTTCTTGTTTTGTTTGTCCTAGGTGGAAAGAAGCTGAGATTGAATGGTTTTATGAAGACCTACATGACCTTTTAGAACTAACACCCAAAAAAGATGTCCTTTTCATTATAGGAGACTGCAATGCAAAAGTAGGAAGTCAAGAAACACCTGGAGTAACAGGCAAATTTGGCCTTGGAGTACAGAATGAAGCAGGGCAAAGGCTAATAAGAGTTTTGCCAAGAGAACACACTGGTCATGACACTGTCTTCCAAAAACACAAAAGAAGAGTCTACACATGGACCTCACCAGATGGTCAACACTGAAATCAGACTGATTATATTCTTTGCAGCCAAAGATGGAGAAGCTCTATATAGTGAGCAAAAACAAGACCGGGAGCTGACTGTGGCTCAGATCATGAACTCTTTATTGCCAAATTCAGACTTAAAATGAAGAAAGTGAGGAAAACCATTAGACCATTCAGGTTTGACCTAAATCAAATCCCTTATGATTATACAGTGGAAGTGAAAAATAGATTTATGGACTAGATCTGATAGACAGTGTCTGATGAACGATGGACGGAGGTTCGTGACATTGTACAGGAGACAGGGATCAAGACCATCCCCATGGAAAAGAAATGCAAAAAAGCAAAATGGCTGTCTGGGGAGGCCTTACAAATAGCTGTGAAGAGAAGAGAAGCGAAAAGCAAGGGAGCAAAGGAAAGATAAAAGCATCTGAATGCAGAATTCCAAAGAATAGCAAGGAGAGATCAGAAGGCCTTCCTCAGCGATCAATGCAAAGAAATAGAGGAAAACAACAGAATGGGAAAGACTAGAGATCTCTTCAAGAAAAATTAGAGATACCAAGGGAACATTTCACGCAAAAATGAGCTCGATAAAGGACAGAAATGGTATGGACCTAACAGAAGCAGTAGATATTAAGAAGAGATGGCAAGAATACACAGAACAACTGTACAGAAAAGATCTTCATGACCCAGATAATCACGATGGTGTGATCACTCACCTAGAGCCAGACATCCTGGAATGTGAAGTCAAGTGGGCCTTAGAAGGCATCACTACGAACAAAGCTAGTGGAGGTGATGGAATTCCAGTTGAGCTATTTCAAATCCTGAAAGATGATGCTGTGAAAGTGCTGCACTCAATATGCCAACAAATTTGGAAAACTCAGCAGTGGCCACAGGACTGGAAAAGGTCAGTTATCATTCCAATCCCAAAGAAAGGCAATGCCAAAGAATGGTCAAACTACTGCACAATTGTACTCATCTCACATGCTAGTAAAGTAATGCTCAAAATTCTCCAAGCCAGGCTTCAGCAATACGTGAACCATGAACTTCCAGATAGCTGGTTTTAGAAAAGGCAGAGGAACCAGAGATCAAATTGCCAACATCTGCTGGATCATCGAAAAAGCAAGAGAGTTCCAGAAAAACATCTATTTCTGCTTTATTGACTATGCCAAAGCCTTTGACTGTGTGGATCACAATAAACTGTGGAAAATTATGAAAGAGATGGGAATACCAGACCACCTGACCTGCCTCTTGAGAAATCTGTATGCAGGTCAGGAAGCAACAGTTAGAATTGGACATGGACAACAGACTGGTTCCAAATAGGAAAAGGAGTATGTCAAGGCTGTGTATTGTCACCCTGCTTATTCAACTTCTATGCAGGGTACATCATGAGAAACGCTGGGCTGGAAGAAGCACAAGCTGGAATCAAGATTGCTGGGAGAAATATTAATAACCCCAGATATGCAGATGACACTACCCTTATGGCAGAAAGTGAAGAGGAACTAAAAAGCTTCTTGATGAAAGTGAAAGAGGAGAGTGGAAAAGTTGGCTTAAAGCTCAACATTCAGAAAACGAAGATCATGGCATCTGGTCCCATCACTTCATGGCAAGTAGATGGGGAACAGTGGAAACAGTGTCAGACTTTATTTTTTGGGGCTCCAAAATCACCGCAGATGGTGGTTGCAGCCATGAAATTAAAAGATGCTTACTCCTTGGAAGGAAAGTTATGACCAACCTAGACAGTATATTGAAAAGCAGAGATATTACTTTGCCAACAAAGGTCCGTCTAGTCAAGGCTATGGTTTTTCCAGTGGTCGTGTATGGATGTGAGAGTTGGACTGTGAAGAAAGCTGAGCACCGAAGAATTGATGCTTTTGAATTGTGGTGTTGGAGAAGACTCTTGAGAGTCCCTTGGACTGCAAGGAGATCCAACCAGTCCATTCTGAAGGAGATCAGCCCTGGGTGTTCTTTGGAAGGAATGATGCTAAAGCTGAAACTCCAGTACTTTGGCACCTCATGCTGAGAGTTGACTCTGATGCTGGGAGGGATTGGGGGCAGGAGGAGAAGGGGATGACACAGGATGAGATGGCTGGATGGCATACTGACTCAATGGACGTGAGTCTGAGTGAACCTTGGGAATTACAGGGAGGCCTGGTGTGCTGCAATTCATGGGGTCGCAGAGTCGGACACGACTGAACTGAACTGAGGACGAAAGAAAGGCTTATCAGAAACAAATACATTTCTGATCTACAGTTTGAGATCTTGCTACAAAGAAGGAGCTGGCTTAGGGGTACCTCATTTGGTAAATGACCAGAGCCCTAAGCTAAAAAAGGATCCCTGGAGGTTTTTATTTTCAGAGAACAAAAAGCCTTGGCTAGGTACAAAAGGTCACAGAAAGAGGGAGAAAGGAGGAGGAGGAGTCATTCATTTCTTGTTTTTATTCTGACTTATTAATTTGTAATTAAGATATAACTGATACTATAATTACAATTTAAGGTATACAACAAAATGATATGTGTATGTACTGTGAAATGGTTACCCCAATAAGTTTAAATAAAAATCACCTCACATAGTTTAAAATTTTTCCTCTGAGAACTTTTAAGCTCTATTGCTAAGTCACTTCAGTCGTGTCCAACTCTGTGCGACCCCATAGACGGCAGCCCACCAGGCTTCCCCGTCCCTGGGATTCTCCAGGCAAGAACATTGGAGTGGGTTGCCATTTCCTTCTCCAGTGCATGAAAGTGAAAAGTGAAAGTGAAGTCACTCAGTCGTGTCCGACCCTCAACAACCCCATGGACTGCAGGCTTCCAGGCTCCTCTGTCCATGGGATTTTCCAGGCAAGAGTACTGGAGTGAGCATCTCTCAAATATAATATAGTATTGCTGCTTCTTTTGCTCTACACTCAGAAGATATATTGAGGTGGGCCAATTAAGCCAACCCTGAGGAAGAAAGCTGAGATAGAGACAAAAAATCAGATGCTGGTCATGTGGCTTAAACTCACAGACAAGCTGTGCCTCAACCTAGAACTGTGTGAGTCAACATGATCTCTCTTACTGCTTGAGCCTGTCTAAGCTGGGTTTAGTTACTTTCAATAGAGTCCTAACCAATAAAATATTACAATTAAATCTTTCATGAATTGTAAATTAATATTTGTAGCCTCCGACAACCAGTTTTTAACATAATACAAAAACATTCCCCCAAGGCTGAAATTATCCATAGTTCTCAAAGGTTCTTTTTAATCTTTACATGAGTGTGGGGGACGGGAAGACAGGAGAAAGATACAGTGGCTGGAAATCTTCATGACCACATCCCACCAAAGATGCTGGATCCATTACAGTGGTAAAGAAGAATGTGTTCCACCACCACACGTTTCAAGAAATCCGGTATTTGTGCTGAAGGTATGGGTAAAACCCCCTAATTTTAAAGGACCTGGGTTAACTGCTTTCAGATAGTACCTTTGAAAAGTTGTCAATAAAGTGTTGGGACAAAAGTACTACTTTCTTTCCCAATGTTCTCCAAATCCTACTGAAACTGAATCTATGAAGCATATAATCCTCTTTAGTCTTAAACATAATAAAAGCTACTATTTATTGACTATTATGATGTGTCAGGTACTGTGCAAAATGCTTCATATATATTTACTCATTTTATTTCTAATTCTTTCTTGCTTCTTTTAGCAGGACTTATTTGAAAATTCCAAATTAAACATTATTAACATTTTCCAGAATATGGCCATGAAAAGTTAATTTTGGGATTAACGTTGAGTGCCTTATTTTACGATGATTTCTTGTCTTCCAACATTTGCAGTTTCCATCTAATACAGTTAGAATGGTTGCAACTGACTGGTTAATTTTTAAGGCTGGACTCTGACCTTCATTTGAGAGCTTGTAATCAAAGACAAAACACTGGAAAACTCCAAATGTACCATGATCTCAATCATATCAAGAAACCAAATGACTTGGAGAGCCCCTTACAGCAATCCTCAATAATCTTGCTCAGAAAGATCACTACAGACAAAGAAGTTTACAAATTTCAAAGGTAAGGTTATAAAAGTGTGGTATGTGAATCTGGCACCAGTCTGCAAACTGTTACTAGCACAGGACAACATTTTCTGTATTAAGTACAATGTCTAGTTCAGCTAACTTTTAAAAAGAAAATTGCAGGATATTCTTGATGAAGGAGACTGTGTTGACTTATTTTCTAGCTCAGGCTCTTTACCCAGTAAGAACTGGTAACAGCGTGTGGATCAGCTCTTTCAAGCAACATTGCTCTAGTCTTCAATTTTGGCTGTTACCTCTAATTTTTCTGTTCCTGATGCCACACAAAATTTAAGTAAATTAATAACCAATTACTTAGCTTGAACAGTTATAAAACAATAAAAACCAGCAATTGACCTCACCTTTGACAGAAGCAATTTCACGCAGGAAACATGACCTTCATAGACGGCAGACAGAAGAGGTGTGATATGATGTTTATCTGGAGCCTATGAAAGAATGAGATATAGATCACTTTATCCATTTTTCATTTATTCCTTCTCTCTAGATCATTAGGGAATGCTTATAAATAACTGAAAATCAATGTTCTCCCATTTTTAGCCTCTTACAGAGCTGACAGAGGCCTAGGCCCACAAGCAGTTTCTCCTTAGAAGCCGGTGAAACAGAGGGAGCAGGACTTTGACCCCAGCTCAAATCTGGACTCTGGCACTTAACTGTGTGACTAGTTACTTAACCTCTCTGAGCCTCAACCCCCCACTACTGTAGGCTCGCCAGTATGAAGAGGTAACAGATGCCCAAAATTGGGCCAGGTGACATGGCAGCCCCTGAGATGTGAAAAGTTCATCTCACTTGCTCTTTATGGTTACTTAAACATTTTTCTGAAACTCTGAAATGCAGAGGCTACAAAAGGCAAGAATCAAGAGATAACTGCTGCCTGACTGTTGTCCAAAAATCCACTTTTAGATTTTCCGTATGACTACAGGGCCTATCCTCCACTGGGTGATAGCCATTTGCTACCTACAGATAGTGCTAACTCTCAGACTGCTTTAGAACATGAAAAGGAAGCATGAATCTATCTATCCTGTGTCCCCCACCCCCAAGTTTTATCAGTTTAAAAAAATAAACTTGTTCTGCTTATTAAAAAAAAAATCACAACCATGTATTTCTAAGCTACAGAAATTCAGCAAAATTTCAGACTATATTCTTACTTTCACATGAGATTTCCACCAGTAACTATTTTACAAATCTACTGAAAACAACTACCCAATAGCATGCAACAGGAATTTTTTTTCTAGAATGACAATGTTCTTTACATACATTGATATCTGCTCCTTTCAGCAGCAGAAATTCCAGGATTTCAAGCTGTCCACAATCTGCTGCATAATGAAGAGGCTTTCTTCCACCTTCTAGTGTCCGGTTGACATCTTCTCCCTTAGAAGCCAAATGAAAACAGTATTCGTAAGGATGGTAGACTGAAGAAGGGAAATGAAGCACCTGGTAGCTTTACTTTCTTAAAGCTACAAGGGTTTCGTCAAAGAATTACATTACCTGCAAAGTGAAACAAGCAACCAAGAACTTGAAATTAAATTCTGCACAATGGTTAGCACACAGTATGACTGCAATTCAAACCATTAGTCAAGCTGAAAACAATTAAAAAAAAAAAAAGCTAAATGTAATGAAATATATGATTGTGCTCTATTTCTAAGGAATTTTAATCACCACGATGTCAAGATGTGACCAGCAAAGAAAAAATGTTGAGTTTAAATAACGATTTTACACAGATCATATAACATGTATTTTAATACTTCAGAGAAAGCATCACTACTTTGATGGAGGCAGACATCACTATCAAAAGGTAATCAGTATTAGCTATTAAGAATTCATTTCATTCATTCATTCAAATTTAAGCTCTATTGTATGGTCAGCTCTGTGAACAGAGTGAACAATGGTAAACAAAATCCGAGATGGTTTCTGATTTCACAGAGCTTACCACCCAGTGTGGGAGGCAGATAGTAATCTAATAATCACATGATTAAACATACATTTAATGGAGTTGTGAGAATTAAAGTAACTGATCCATGCAAAGCACTGAAAATAAGGTGGTATAGCTAAAATTAACAGATATAGGATTAGCTATTATTATAAGCTACCTATGTAAATAAATATTTATTTAAATACTGAGTCAAATCCATTACTCAGTATTTTCATTTTAAGGTTAAGGGTCATTATATAGATAAAGCATCTATTTTACAAACAATAAAATCATTAAATTCAAACAATTTGAAATCACTAAATATACAGAAGTATTTTTTTCCCTTAAGGAAAAAGTTTACCCCTGGGTTTTACATCCTCCAGAAAATTAGCGTTATCATCTTATTTCTCAAGGGCTGGTACTTTAAAAAAAAAAGAAAGCATTCCAAGAGGTAAAACCACCTGCCTATCACAACAATCAGTGGAGGCCTCATAGCATTAAGTCAGGAAACTAAATTACACACAGTGTTTCTGAGTTCCAGGCCAGATGTATGTTTAATAAAAAATAATTTTCCTCCTTTTTAATTCCTCGATGATAAAACAACCTTTTTCAGTTAAGAGGATATGAGTAATTCACAGCAGTAACTTCTAATGGATTGTTTATTCAAGTCATCTGAATGCAGAGTGCCAAAGAATAGTAAGGAGAGAGAAAGACTTCTTAAGTGAACAATGCAAAGCAACAGAAGAAAACAATAGAATGGGAAAGCCTAGAGATCTCTTCAATAAAATCAGACATACCAAGGGAATATTTCATGCAAAGGTGGGCACAATAAAGGACAGAAATGAATGGGCCTCACAGAAGCAGAAGATATTAAGAAGAGGTGGCAAGAACACACAGAAGAACTGTACAAAAAAGATCTTCACGACCCAGATAATCACGAGGGTATGATCACTTACTTACAGCCAGACATCCTAAAAGACAAAGTCAAGTGGGCCTTAGAAAGCATTTTTCTATGAACAATGCTAGTGGAGGTGATGGAATTCCAGTTGAGCTATTTCAAATCCTAAATGATGATGCTGTGAAAGTGCCACACTCAATATGCCAACAAATTTGGAAAACTCAGCAGTGGCCACAGGACTGGAAAAAGTCAGTTTTCATTCCAATCTCAAAGAAAGGCAATGCCAAAGAATGCTCAAACTACCACACAGTTGCACTCATCTCACATGCTAGTAAAGTAATGCTCAAAATTCTCCAAGTCAGGCTTCAACAGTACGTGAACCATGAACTTCCAGATGTTCAAGCTGGATTTAGAAAAGCCAGAGGAACCAGAGATCAAATTGCCAACATCCACTAGATCATCGAAAAAGCAAGAGAGTTCCAGAAAAACATCTATTTCTGCTTTATTGACTATGCCAAAGCCTTTGACTGTGTGGATCACAATAAACTGTGGAAAATTCTGAAAGAGATGGGAATACCAGACCACCTGACCTGCCTCCTGTGAAACCTGTATGCAGGTCAAGAAGCAACAGTTAGAACCAGACATGGAACAACGAACAAACTGTTTCCAAATTGGGAAAGGAGTATGTCAAGGCTGAATACTGTCACCCTGTTTATTTAACTTACAGGCAGAATACATCATGGAAAACGCTGAGCTGGGTGAGGCACAAGCTAAAATCAAGATTGCTGGGAGAAATATCAATAACCTTAGATATGCAGATGATACCACCCTTATGGCAGAATGCGAAGAGGAACTAAAGATTAAGGTGGGGAAACAATGGCAGTGACAGATTTTATTTTCTTGGGCTCCAAAATCACTGCGGTTGGTGACTGCAACCACAAAATTAAAAGACACCTGCTCCTTGGAAGACAATGACAAACCTAGACAGTGTATTAAAAAGCAGAAACATTACTTTGCCTACAAAGTTCTGTATAGTTTTTCCAGTAGTCATGTAGGGATGTGAGAGCTGGATAATACAAAAGGCTGAGTGTCGAAGAACTGATGCCTTCAAACTGTGGTGCTATAGAAGACTCTTTAGAGTCCCTTGGACTGCAAGGAGATCCAACCAGTCAACCTTAAAAGAAGTCAACCCTGAATATTCACTGGAAGGACTGTGATGCTGAAGGTGAAGCTACAATACTTTGGCCACCTGATGCGAAGAGCCGACTCACTGGAAAAGACCCTGATGCTCGAAAAGATTGAAGGCAGGAGAAGGGGATGACAGAGGATGAGATGGTTGGATGGCATCGCTGACTCAAGGGACATGAGTCTGAACAAACTCTGGGAGATGGTGAAGGACAGGGAAGCCTGGCATGATGCAGTCCATGGGGTCAAAAAATCTGACACAAATGAGCGACTGAACAACAACAAGGCTCCTTATACAGTAAATTAACACATTAGTAGAAAGAAGGTGTGGGAGAAGGCAATGGCACCCCACTCCAGTACTCTTGCCTGGAAAATCCCATGGGCGGAGGAACCTGGTAGGCTGCAGTCCATGGGGTCACCAAGAGTCGGACACGACTGAGCGACTTCACTTTCATGCACTGGAGAAGGAAATGGCAACCCACTCCAGTGTTCTTGCCTGGAGAATCCCAGGGACGGGGGAGCCTGGTGGGCTGCCGTCTATGGGGTCACACAGAGTCCGGACACGACTGAAGTGACTTAGCAGCAGCAGAAAGAAGGTGTATAACATACTTAATATCACTGGAGACTGGGGAAGAGCTCCAATTCTACCAGAGTTGTAGGACCTTAAGACTACTTTCGAAATCTTTGTTTTCTTCCCATTTTTACTCCCATCTATAAAATGGGACTAAAAACACACCTCACTGGATTTTAGTGTATCATCAAATGAAATAATCCATGCAAAGTATCTAACACAGTACTAGACAAGGTAGTATGTTTAATAAAGGTTAAGTATTATTGCTGTGGATTGATTCACACTAGTTCTAAAAGACTATCCAAAATTAGGTTAATGAAGGTTCAGAATAATGGCTGAAATATAAAGATATGACTTATTATACTTTATATTCAGAAACAAATTTAAAAGTAAGGCCAACCTGGAGTACCAGCTTAATCTATATTCACAACTGCAGAAATGTGAGGCTTTGTTTGAGGCAAAGAAGTATTGCTTAAAATGATTTAGATAAAACTAGTTTTCCTTTCACTTCCTTTCCATTATTCATGCTAATTATTAACTGGAGAGGATTAACTAGATAGGCCTTTTCAGTGGAACAAAGTAAAGAAATAACTGCAGTAGTCAGTAAGACAGCTTTGTCAAAAGTAGTGTTCCTGAATTAAAATATGTGATATCGTCCTTCTCAACTTGGTATAAATGTGCAAAAGGCATATGAAAAGGAACAGTTGTGAGTTTAAACTCCCTTTATCCCTGCAGATGCTGCCTTTACAATTCTTATTTTAGGAGACAAAAATGACAATACTGGAAAGGCTTAGTGTGACTGACAGGAAAGAAAGCATCTTCTTCTGTAGGCCTTTGAGGAATTTATAGTACTAAATACCTATATTGGGAAAGTAGAAAGGTCTCGAATTAACCATCTTTGTCCTTCTACCGTAAGAAAATGCATGGGAAAAAGACATATGGAAATCTCTGTACCCTGCTGCAAACCTGAAAATGCTCTAAAAAATAAAGTCTATTAAAAAAAAATAAATTCAAAGTGAGCAGAAACCAATGAAATGGAAAACAGAAAAATAATAGAAATCAAAAGCTATTTCTTTGAGATCAATACCATTGATAGATCTCTAGCTAGAATGATTAGGGGGAAAAAAAAGCACAGAAAATGCTAATATCAGATTTTACAGACCATCTTCCCCCAAAGAAACTCCCAGGTCACAGATGGCTACACTGGTAAGTTTTACCAAACACTTAAGAAAAAATGAATAATAATAATTCTGCACACTCTTCCAAAATAATAGGAAGGCCAAAATGTGTTCTTTGAGGCCAACATACTCTGATTCTGAGACAAAGACATTACAAGTCAGGAACAGCACAGGATAATGTCCCTCACGAACACAAACTTTAAACAATGTTAGCAAATTCAATCAAATAATGTATAAAAGTACAAGAGGCCATGATTAAGTAGTATTTATCCCAGGAATACAAGGTTGGTTGAGTATTTAAAGACAGTCCACATAATTCACCATTTTAACAAACTGAAAAAAGAAAAACCGTACAATCATCTCAAAAAGCATCTGACAAAATCCAACATCTTTTACTGATAAAAGCTCAGCAAACTAGGAAAAGAAGGACATTTCTCTGGACTAATGAAGGGCCTCTACAGAGAGAGTACAATTAACATCATACTTAACTGGTGACAGATTGAATGAATGCTTTTCTCCTAAAACCGGGACAAGACATCTTTTTTCTATCACCTATATTCTACACTGTCCTAGAGGTTCTGAGCACTGCAACCAGGGAACAAACCAACCTCATCCATTCTGAAAAGGAAGAAGTGGAACTGTCTTTGTTTACAGATGATGATAGCTATGTAGAGCAAAGTCCAATGGAATCTACCAAAAAGCTACTAGAATAAGTAATTTTAGCAATGTTAAAGAACAAAAGATCAATATACTGACTCAACTGCATTTTAATATAGCACCAGCAGTTAATAATTACAAATAAAAACTAAAACCAGTATTATCTACAATAGCATACAAATTTATAAAATATCTGGTAATAAGTCTTAACAAAAAATACAATACCTATATACTTAAAATCACCAAACACTGTTGAGAGGAATTAAGAGAGGATCTAAATAAATAAATGGAGAGATAAGCACATTCATGGGTGGGGAGACTGAATATTGCAAAGATGTTAATTTTCCACATATTGATATACAGATTCAACGCAATACCAATTAAAATCCTAGCAGGCTTAAAAAAAAAAAAAACTTTGACAAACTGACCCTAAATTTCATGTGGAAAAACAATCTAGAACAGCCAAAACAACTTTGAAAAGAAAGAACAAACTGGAGAGCTAACAATATCTGACTTCAAAAATTATTGAAAACTGCAGTAATCAATAAAGCATGGTACTGGCATAAAGATATAAAATACGGAAACTAATATATACTAATAAAAAAGCAGAATAGTAGTTGCTTACTGGGGTACTATGGAAGGGAGGGACTACGAAAGGGCACCTGAGGGTGATGGAATCCACCAAATTCATTATTATGACTGTGGTGATGGTTTCATGATTGTATACATGTCAAAACTTATCCAGTTGCACTCTTTAAATATCTGCAATTTCTTGCATTTAAATTATACCTCAATAACATAGATTTTCCTAAATCAAGTCTCTGGGGCTCTATTCTTGATGCTAACTAAAATTTGATGTAGAGAGCAGTTCTCCTGGGTTCCCTTACCCTACTGCTCTCCACCTGGGTGCCCTTTCCCAATAAAATCTCTTGCTTTGTCAGCAAAAAAAAAAAAAAAAAAAAATAAAATAAAATTTGATGTAGAAGAGGGGCAGTAATGACTAACAGTACCTTCACGGGAGACTTAAAAGGAAAAGCTACTTGGGGTCAAGTTATTTCATTGTTAATGCTAAATGAAAAGCTCCTGACCTCTGTATTCTATAACTCAAGAAACTAGATCGAAGAAAAGTTTTAAGGTGGAATAAGTGTAGATCAGTATGGCCCCTACTAGCTGGGTGGGCTTCAGGTATCAAAACAATTGTTTGCACTGCTGGAAAAAAAAAATCTTACTCAGCACCTCAACTTTCAGCCCCATTATGCCGACCCCATTCCTTTCCACTGTCTTTTACCCAGTTAATTCCTACTAATCCTTTAGAATCAAGCTTTAATCAAACTTCCTCTAAAGTCATCTTTGAGTAATATGACCTTCACAGGGGTGTGCAAAGCAGCTTGTATGTATTTCCCTGCTTCACATTCAACTCAACCTGCCTCTATCTGTATCCTCTATGAAAGCAGGCCACACATCATGTCACTATTAGTTAGTTTTGTAGCTCTAATGCCTAGATAGTTTCTGATACATAGTAAATTTTACATAATAGAAGCTTTTATACTGAATGAATGTGAAATTGCTCAAGTGACAGACTTGGAAGTAAGTCATACACACGATCTTCTACTTCAAGCAACTACTGATAATGCATTACTTACCCAGTAATAGCAGCAGTAACGTGAGACCAGTGCTATGTTTACTGACAGAGGGATTGGAATGACAATTTAACCAGCTCCCCAGCAGCTGGAGAGTGTTAACCTCAGTAGTGGTGGTGAAATAGGGAAGGTAGGCAGTGCTCTATCTAGTTCCTTTCTCCTCACTCTTGGCAGGCATCAGCGATCAGAAGAGAGGATGTGAGACATATTCTTCACCTTCATTCTAACTTCATGAAACGTTACCAGCTACAGAGAAAAATCTAACCCTAATTTTGTCTCCCAGATTCTGGGGATAGAAGTGAGAGATGCACAATTTCAACAGGTCCCTTAGCATTACATGGCAATCTTACCACGTTCCTGTTTTTCTTGCTTTTACACCTTGCACAGAGACTATTTTAAACCTCTTCCACTTTTTGTAAGCCTCCTCCTTCCTTTTTATTCTCAGATAACCTTGTATTCTTCTCCAAACAGAAAATGGTCTTCAGACATGAATTCCCTCCTGAACTTCTATTTTCCTGCAACTGACAAATCCTTTCCTATCTAAAGGTAATCCCTCACGTAAGTTTTGGAATCACCCTTTTTTGTTTTCTTACAAAAAAACTCATTCCTTTGTTATCCCTTTTCTTGCCTGTGTTTTCAACCTCTCCTGCTCTACTTGCTCCCTTTCATCAGAATATGCCACTCACAACTCCATTAAAAAAGCAACAGCAACATAAAGTCTATCCTTAGGCTTGACATCCACCTTTTAGTTACTATTCTTTCTCCTCCTTTTCATAGCTAAACTTGCCAAAACAATTGTGAATATCTGCTATCTCTGGTTTCTTACTTCCTGTTCTAATCTGGCTTCCACCCTCATTATTATACTATAGCCATTTTTGCTGACGTCAAAGACCTCCATGTTGTGAAATGCAAAGGTTATCTCTTAGCCCTCACCTTAACTGAGGTCCCAACATGACAAAGTGGATCACTTCTCCCCGCTTAAAGCACCCTCTCTTCCCCTGGCTTTAGGGACACCACGTTATCGTAGTTTTCCTTCTGCTCTCTATTTCTTTGTTGTTTCCTCTTCTGATTTGTCCACTTCTAGGAGACGTTTGGAGAAGGCAATGGCACCCCACTCCAGTACTCTTGCCTGGAAAATCCCATGGAGGAGCCTGGTAGGCTGCAGTCCATGGGGTCGCTAAGAGTCAGACACGGCTGAGCGACTTCACTTTCACTTTTCACTTTCACGCATTGGAGAAGGAAATGGCAACCCACTCCAGTGTTCTTGCCTGGAGAATCCCAGGGATGGGGGAGCCTGGTGGGCTGCCGTCTGTGGGGTCGCACTGAGTCGGACACGACTGAAGCGACTTAGCAGCAGCAGCAGATATTTAAAACTAATTTTTGAGATCTTGGTTATGAATTCTGATTATCATATATAATTCAGTTGATAAAAACTGGTTAGCTTTATAGTCCAGTAATACTATACACCTTGATTACTTCTTCAGTGATAGTTTTTATGTTTTTAAAGACATCATGCAATAACATCATGTAATAGAATCATATCATGTGTCATAGAGTTGGACAGCAATAAATTCTCACCATGATGGGTGTGTAAATAACCAGGCAGGTGACAAATAACTGCACACAGCTTCTGTTTACCACATACAGTTCAGGTAAAGCAGGCTGACAAATATAATTTGTCAACACATCCAGGCTGGTTTAGCTTCACTTTTCCCTTTTTAGCAAGAATAATTTATCCAGTATCATTTTACTCTCCTTTCCGTCATTGCAATGTGAAGCCTGTTGGTTGTTAAATATACAACAGATTTTTGTTACATTAAAATTATACTTTTTACTATATTTTTCTTGTACCAAGAAATCTGTTTTGAAGCTATTTTGTTTCTATATATGATATATTCTACTTGACAATCAGTGAAGAGACTTTCAAAAAGCTTACAAATTCTTTTGTGTGTATACATTTTCTAGGTAAAGAGCCCAGGTCACTTTTCATCAGATTCTCAAAGGGTACCATGATCCCTGAGAAGTTAGGAACCCTTTCCTTTAACTTTTCTACTTTATGATGGGAAGTAGTATTTAAACAGTGGGAAGACCACCAGACAGAAACCCTTAGTGCTAAGTTACCTCTGCTACTGCTCACAATGAGGAAGCAAGAAGCTTGGAAGACCTTGGAAAACTCTGCAGCTGGAGCAGATGGCCTCTTAAGTCAACAACTGTTCCCCCCTTATATTTGAGACCAGGGAAAACAGGTGTTTCTATACTTCTGGCCACAAAACAAAGTAGTAGCTTAAGAGACTGGAAGCAGAAAATGGCTGCTACATAGGTACATTTAACTTTCCACACAAACTGGATCAAACAGGAAGGTTTAATACAACAACACGAATCATGTTAAAAATACATCTACATTTCAAAGTAAAAAACTTCTTTTCAAACCTATTCTTAGAGTTGTTTTGCTAACAAAAGTAGGCAATGGTTTTTAAAAAGATGCAATATGGTCTTTGAAAAAGACATACTACTTGCAATCCATCTAATTCAACATTTACTACGCCTACTATAAGTTAGGCACTGTGCTACTTGCTTGGGATAAAATAGGAAGGCTGAACTCTGATTAAAAGCATTTGCTACCTTCTTGGGAAGCTAGCATGCAAATAAATGAATGCCATTTAGTTAATTACCACAAAATACAGAGGAACCTTAATGAACTTAATGTTCGAAAACTTTGTTGGCAATTCATCTTTTACTGCAATTTAACTTTTCATCTATTTATATCTTGTATTGTTAATTCAATGGCCTTAGGGGTCAGACACCACATCTTATACTTTTTCATTTGTAGCATAATTCTCAACATGGTTCTTTTAAATCTTTAATAAAAATTTGTTTTGACTGCTAATTATAACAGCATATTCTAAAATGCTAAATTAAGGAATAACAGTATTCAACAAGGTGTCTACTGATTTGGAGAGTGCAGATGTATGGGTATGTAAGAGAGTGGTATCTGGAGAAATTAAATAATATATTATGCTATATGGAATTTTCATAGGCCAACAGGAAATCCAGGTGCTCATTTGGAAAGCACCTATAATACACTGTTGCTATGAACTGAACTGAAAGTCACTCAGTCGTGTCCAACTCTTTGCGACCCCATGGACTATATAGTCCATGGATAAGAATACTGGAGTGGGTAGCCTTTTCCTTCTCCAGGGGATCTTCCCAACCAAAGGATCAAACCCAGGTCTCCTGCATTGCAGGCAGATTCTTTACCATCTGAGCCACCAGGGAAGCCCAAGAATACTGGAGTGGGTAGCCTATCCCTTCTCCAGTGGATCTTCCTGACCCAGGAATTGAACTGGGGTCTCCTGCACTGCAGGCAGATTCTTTACCAGCTGAGCTACCAGAGAAGCCCCTGTTGCCGCAAGGCTTCACTGAAATAAGGTAATATATCTGGTATAGGAAGCACTCAATAAATGTTAACTGATAATATTATCAGAGGTCTCAATAGTTCTCATTTGAATAGTTTTCCAATCAATTTTCCCACTTTCAACAATTTAAAAAACGTAAATCAATGTTCCTGAAGAGTAACACAAGAACACTGGTCACACCTCTTCCTCACGCAAAAACATTTCACCTGCTCCCTTTTGTTAAACAGAAAATCTTTGCCACGATACTCAAGTCATCTTAAACACCAACTTACCATTCTGGACTTTTTTATTCTCAGACACACTGCTCCCAACGTATCTGGGAAACTTCACTTTGTTGCTCTTCTTGGTCTACTGAAATTCCATTGCCCCTGAAGATCTATTTTCCCTATGAAACTTTTACCTGATACTTTCCCGGCCTTCCACCCTTGATACTCTTGATAAACAATTTCCTCCGTTTAATTCTTCTAGTTCTTATTTATATGTCTTTTACTACACTTACCTTTATTTCATTAGGTGTATGTCATTTCGATGATAACACCATTAAAGGACAACGCCTTATACTGCCTACCTACCATGTCTATGGGTGACTTGTATATGAGTCCAATTTAAAGAATTAGCATATTCATTTACACCATGTTTGTCACACTATGTAACCTTTTGCTTACCAAAACATATACAAAACAAATATAAAGAGGTATTTAAAAACCACTGGTAAGAGTGTCTGAAAGCCACATCTCACTGCTGGAAAGGACTCTGTCATCTAATTCAACCGCTCATATTGCATCTGAATCCCTGCTTGTGTATGCCCAGCATACAACTGAATCTCTAATGAAAGACAATTCAAGACCTTACAAGTCAGTCTATCCCTGCTTTAAATGCTGTAAATTTCACTCCTTACTGGTTTTGATCCTGTTCTTTGGGGACACATGGAACAAGGAGTTCCCCCTTTCATTAGATTACTGCTTAGTAGCCATGGTACTAAAATGAGATTTTTTTTCTATATGATTTGCTGTCATCTTGAATTTCAGTTACTTTCTGAGTATACATGGAGGGCCATTACATAAACTGCTATTAAACTGCATCTTAAAAAAGTCACCTTCTTTTTCCAGGCTCCCAAGTTCTTTCTAGATTTTATTAAGAGTTTTGTTGGTCCTCATCTGCCCCTCCCTCCAGTTGTATCTCCCCTATCCTCATTATGGTCACCTAAAGACATTTATTTAAAAATTAAATAAGAAAAAGACTAGGGAATGAGCCCCACCCGTGTCAGGAAAGCTTCCTTCAATTTGCTGCATAAAGAGATAGGTATTGTATTTGCGTACTACCATTCAAACTATCTTAGATCTAGTTCGTCACACTCTTTTCTAATCATCCTTTCCCATATGGCCCCAAGCATAACATTCTATCATCCATAGTTTCAATGAAATGCTTGAGATTTCCTTTATCTAACAGTCAAGAACTGCAAAAAAGAGAATAGAATATTTCATACCTTGAAAGTAATTTTATATGATTTTGACATAATGAAGAGATTAAAGTTAAACCCCAAAAGGACACATTAAACCCCAGTGCTAATATAAATGTTTACAAGTTCTGACATTATCTGAATTATGTCCACAGACTTGAAAGTAAACTGAACTCCAGTATAAGTAACATATTCTGAGGGAAACATTTTCTGATATGCCTGTCCTAACTTCTGGGAAAACAAGCAGGAAAGGATAATCCAAAAAAAAGTTCAGAAAACTACTTGCATATTCATTCTTAGCTGCAGAGCCTGCTCCCATGAGAGAGAAAAAGTGATCTACTATTTCTCTACTCACAAAGGATCATCTTATGCAGAGACAGAGTCAGAGACCTAAGGCACATTCACGTCTGAAGAATTTTTTCTGAAGTTTATTAGAAGCAGGCAATATCAATATAAAGCATAAAAGATCTCATATCAGGCCAACAAAGTCACCTCCAACTAGAATTCTAGCACACGAGGCAGAAGCAATCACCACATCCTATTTGTTCACGTACCCTGAAACTGGACAGCTTTCCCACTTTAAAAGATAAGTAACAGAAAAAAAACAATATGGGAATGCATAAAAATTAATCATTTAGCAAAAGAAAAGGAATATCACGTTGAATCTCAAGAAATTTAATTTTAGCAAGCACTTATAGTGTGACCAAAATGGAATCCAAAAGACATGGTTTCTTTGAAACAGGTATTTTAAGAAGAAAACCGGCAAACATACACAGTGAACAAACTGAGATGCCAGCTGATTGGAAAAGCAAGTTGGCTAAGAAAGTAAAATGTAGCAAGAAAATGAAAACTGTAATAGCAAAATTAAAATCTGCACCAAAGTCAGTAGAACTGGGCAGCACTACTCAAGAAAAATTAAATAAAGTATTGGGAACAAGCTTATCTTCCAGAATATAAAGGTGATAAAGAAATAAAATTAACTAAAAAAAAAAGGATAATTGGTATGTCAAAAGTTCAAACCTATAAACACAGAAACAGAACAAAGGGAACAGAAATAGTCATAAAAGTAAGTTTTTTTGAGCTCAAGAAAGACCTGAGTCTGCTGACCATAAAAGCTAATTATATTACAAACAAAACTGAACATATCCTCTCCATCAATACAGCTTTTCAATTTTTTATAAGAATAAAGCAAAAACAAAAAGTGTAAAAAAGAAAAATACATTAATACAAAAGAAAATTAAATTAGCCCAATTTTATTCTGACCTCTCCACAACACAGAGTTTTAAAGAGGGAGGAGCAATCTACAATAAAGGTATCCAAGGGAGGCTTGGATATGAGATACAATCCCCTGAGGAGTTACTGACACTAATACTAATGGGAGATGTGTGAGGTGCTGGAGGGTAGGCAGAAGGTTGAGAATTTCTGATCTCCAGTTTGGAAAGAATACGTTATGCAAATCAATATTCATGTGTAAAGGCAGTCTTGGGAATCAGCAAATCAGAAAATATATCACCTGTGCTCCCCTGAGTGGGAGAAAAAGGTGAGGAAAATCTTAAGACTTCTAGTGCAGTATTTGCCAACATTTTAGTTCCAAGATCCCAAACAACTTTTTTTTTTAAGGGGGATTATATCTGTAGGTATTTACTGAATGTGAAATTAGAAAGCTTTTTAAATGTTGATTAATTCATATAGAAATAATGACATTACATGCTAATGTAAATGCAATTTTAATAAAAATAACCATATTTCCCCCACCCCAAAATTGAGAAGGGTGGTACTGTATATTATTTTTGTAAATTTTTTAAATGCTTGCTTCAATAGAGGACAGCTGATTCTCATATCTGCTTCCACATTCAATTTATTTTGACATACTCTTTTGGCTGAAATATATGAAGAAAAATTTGGCCTCCTGAAGATATGTAGTTTCAACAAGTAAAAAAAATTTTAAGTCTTTTTAGTTGATTATGGATATTCTTCTTGACATTATAATAAATATCCATGCAGCATGATTCTGTAATCTCCTGAACTGGCCATTTAGAATATACTGGATTACCCATATATTAGAATATATTGGTTTATATTTAGTTATGCAAATCTTCCTGATGTTGACAACTTTCTTTATACAACAGCAAAACATCACATTCATTGATATCATCTCAGATCTCACTGAAAAAGTCTTTAAGTTCTGGGAAGTTGTCAAGCTCAGAACGGCAGAGGTAAATGTTCCAAAATTTTAGTTTTCTCTGAAAATCTGAATTTTGTCATTGGCAATAAAAATTATCACCTGTTTTCCTTGAATTGAGTCTCATTAAATTCATCCTCAAGACAGTATCTGCCAAATATCCAAATCTGAATAACTGAACTCATAATGTAATCAGTTGGTTAAAAACGAAACAAAACAACCAACCAAACAAAAAAAAAACTGATGTGGGCTTCCAGTTCAAGATGGTGGACTAGAAGGACGTGTGCTTATCTCCTCCTGTGAGAGGGCCAAAATCACAACTAGCTGTTGAACAACCATCAACAGGAAGACACTAAATCCCACCAAAAAAAATACCCTATGTCTGAAGACAAAGAAGCCGCCGCAGTGAGATGGTAGGAGGGTGCAAACACAATAAAATCAAATCCCATACCCGCTGGGTGGGTGACCCACAAACTAGAAAACATAATACCAAAGAAGCTCTTCCACTGTTGTGAAGGTTGAGTCAGGCTTCCCAGCCTGGGGAAGCAACAAAGGGATTGGGAATCCCCAGGGAATCTGACAGTGAAGGCCAGTGGGATTTGATTACAGGACTTCCACAGGACTGGGGGGAAAAAAGAGACTTGAGTCTTGGAGGGTACACACAAAACCAACCTTGCACTCACCAAGACCCAGAGGAAAGGAGCAGTGACCGCACGTGAGACTGAACCAAAACTACCTGCTAGTGTCGGAGGGTCTCCCGCGGAGGCAGGGCTCAGCGGGAGCTCACCACAGAGACAAGAGCACTGGCAGCAGCAGTCCTGGAAGGTCCCCCTTGGCATAAGCCCTCTTGGAGGCTGCCATTAATCCTATCATAGAGCTATCAGGGCTGGGTCACCTCAGGCCAAACAACAAATTGGGGTGGGGTGGGGAACCCCACCCATGAGCAGAAAACTGGATTAAAGCATAACTGAGCAAGGCCCTGCCCACCAGAACAAGACCTGGTTTTTCCCATGACCAGTCCCTCCCATCAGGAAGCTTACACAAGCATCTTAGCCTCCTCCTTAGAGAGCAGACAGAAGCAAGAAGAATCACAGTTTCACAGTGGCTAAAATGAAAACCACAGTACAAAAAGTTAATCAGGATGAAAAAGCAGAAAGTTACATCCCAGATGAAGGGACAAGATAAAACCCCAGAAAAAACAACAAAATTAAGTGGAGACAGGCAACCCTGCAGAAAAAGAATTCAGAATAATGATAGTGAAGATGATCCAGGATATCGGGAAAACAATCGAGAAGATGCAAGAAGTGTTTACCAAAGACCTACAAGAACTAAAGAACAGACAGAGATGAATAATACACCAGAATGAATCAACAGCAGAATACCTGAGGTGAAGAATGGATAAATGATCGAGAGAACAGAATGGTGGAAAGCACCGATTCAGAACAGAATACAGAAAAAAGAATGAAAAAAAAAAAAAAAGACTGCCTAAGAGACCTCTTTAGTGAAAGTCATTCAGTCATGTCTGACTCTTTGTGACCCCATGGACTACACAGTCCATGGAATTCTCTAGGCCAGAATACTGGAGAGGGTAACCTTTCCCTTCTCCCAACCCAGGAATTGAACCCAGGTCTCCCGCATTGCAGGTGGATTCTTTACCAGCTGAGCCACAAGGGAAGCCCAAGAGACCTCTGGGACAACATTAAATTCACCAACATTTGCATTATAGGGGTCCCAGAAAGAGAAGAGAGAGAGAAAGGACCTGAGAAAATATTTGAAGAGGTTAATAGCTGAAAACTTCCCTAACATGGGAAAGGCAATAGTCAACCAAGCCCAGGAAGCACAGAGTCCCAGGCAGGATAAACCCAAGAAGGAACACACCAAGACACACAGTAATCAAACTGACAAAAATTAAAGACAGAGATAAAATATTAAAACCAATAAGGGAAAAACATCAAACAAGGAAACTCCCATCAGGTTAGCAGCTGATTTCTCAACAGAAAAGCTACAAGCCAGAAGGGAATGGCACGATATATTTAAAGTGATAAAAAGGAACAACCTACAAATAAGAATACTCTACCCAGCAAGACTCTCATTCAGATTTGATGGAGAAATCAAAAGCTTTCCAAGGAAGCAAACGAGAATTCAGCCCCACCAAACTCGCTTTACAACAAGTGCTAAAGGAACTTCTCTAGGCAGGAAACAAAAGAAGAAAAAGATGGACAGACGATAAACCCTAAACAATTAAGAAAATGGTAACAGGATAATATGCTGTGCTTAGTTACTCAGTCATGTCTGATTCTTTGCAACCCCATGGACTGTAGCCTACCAGGATCTTCTGTCCACGGGCATTCTCCAGGCAAGAATACTGGAGTGGGCTGCCATGCCCTCCTCCAGGGGATCTTCCCAACCAAAAGATCAAACCCAGGTCTACTGCATTGCAGGTGGATTCTTTACCATCTGAGCCATCAGGGAAGCCATATATATGTGTTGTAAATTACCTTAAATGTAAATGGCTTAAATGCATCAACCAAAAGACAAAGACAGGCTGTATGAAAACATGCATTTATGCTCTTTCACTTACCACATCACTCTCCTTGACTCCCCACCTCCACAAATGTATGCATTTATTTTAGACTGTTAGGTTAATCATGTTCCCATTATGGCTTGCAACTGTAATTATCTTTTATTTTTTGTCTGGCTACTGATTGTGAAAACAGATGAACATCTTTTACTACTGTGATTATATAACTATTACTCACTTACCACCACTGTAATCATGATTGATCAACAGAAAAATAACAGAATTCTGTATCACCAAAACTACTATTGAATAGGAAAACCTTTAATCACTTTTTAAAATCTTGTAAGTTTCTGAAAAATACAAATGCCCAAGTATTGCTTTTTTTTCCTCCCAAGTTCCAGATATGTTTCTAGTGAGCCAGCCATGTTTAAAAACAACTGGACTATCTGATGATCTTTTACTTTTATCTAGTTTGTTTCACTTTTTCTATTTCATATTCAGTGCTCCCATTTCATTTCACTTATTTTTCCATCTTTTTTTTTTTTTATGTTCTTTCTCAAGCCTTTATCAAGCATAGGGGAAAAAGCTTTTATATACTTATATATATAAACAGCATATATATTTTAGAAAACATGAGTTTTTCCCTAACTAAAAAATTTATGACATTTTGATTCCACTTGTTTGACTAAGCATGAACAGAATGCTAGATTTCTAATTAAAACAAAAAACAAAAAACAGATATGCAACAAGCAGGAAAAACTTACTGCATAGCACAGGGAACTACAGTCAATACCTTGCAATAACCTAAAATGAAAAATAATTTCAAAAATAATGTGTATATGTACGACGGAATCATCTTGCTGTGTACTTGAAACACTGTAAGTCAACTCTGTGTGTGTGTGTATATTAGTCGCTCAGTCGTGTCCAACTCTCTGTAACCCCATAGACTGTAGCTCACCATGTTCCTCTGTCCATGGGACTTTCCAGGCAAGAATACTGGAGTGGGTTGCCATTCCCTTCTCCAGGGCATCTTCCCGACCCCAGGATTGAACCCTGGGTTCAATCTCCTGTGTCGTAGGCAGATTCTTTCCTGTCTGAGCCACTATTTCAATAAAATATATATATATATTTATAAGTTTCATATAAAAGCAGCTAGTTTAAGTTGCAAGTCCAACAAATGTAGGACATCTTCACACAGAATAGTAAAGATGTGCGCTCCACAATCAAGATTTAATAAAAGCCTGGCTTCCCTGGTAGTCCAGGGGTTGGGAATCTGCCCACCAATGCAGGAGACATGGGTTTGATCCCTGGTCTAGGCAGATTCCACATGCTGAAGGGCAACTAAGCCAACGTGCCACAACTACTGAGCCCACACGCTGCAACTACTGGGCAAACACAACCTAGAGCCCACGCTCCACAAGGAAGAAGCCACCGCAGTGTGAAGCCTCAACACGGCAACTAGAGTAGCCTCCACTCGCTGCAACTACAGAAAGCCCACACACACAACAAAGACCCAGCTCAGCCAAAAAATAAATATATAAAATTTTAACAAACATTTAATAGAAATAAATTTTTAGTAGTACTTCAACAAGGGCCTGTTTTTCAACTACACGTGTGTGGGCAAAGTTCACAACAACTGGCAGTTACACATTTTGATGCCACTGCCTTGATTCACACAGCAGGTATACTTACTTTTGTTTTTGCACCATCAGTAAAAGTATCACAATCAAAAGAGAAAATAAAAGTCTTAATACTATTATGAAAAGAGTTTTGACCTCATGAATCTCTTGGAAAGGTCTCTGGGGCCCCAGGAGATCTATAATACTTTGAGAACTGCTGATCCAGTGAAACAAAAGAGAGGAATTCAAAATTAGAACACAAAAATGGGGAGTTTGGCATAAAAGAATAATGAAAAGTAAAGTTAAGTGAGCCTTTATTCAGGCAAATATGATTAAAAAATAAATCTTCAGAGAGAAGATATACCATGTAACAAGTATAAATAATCACACATTTATATAAAGTAGTAATGGGTAGAAAATAAAAAGCCTATTAGATTTTGTCAGATACAAGGTCTTATTAAGTGACACACTGAGCTAAATGCTGTACATGGGAGATTTTTAGATATATACAGCATATTCTCCCTGAAATACTATGCAGAATCATTCAAAATGAAAATGAGAATGGCACATACTCCTTGAAAGCTTACAACATGCCAGGCACTATTGTAAGTACTTTCTGGGTATTAATCCCTAATTCACTTCATCAGCACAAAAGCTTTAGGAAGTTAGTACTCCTCTTCTTGTACAAGAAAACTGAGGCACAGACAAGGTAACTCATCTAAGTTCCACATTGCTGAAATGTGAGATGACCATGCTATTTAATCAGTAAAGGATGTTATGATCCCCTTTATTTCAAAACTTAGAAGATGATGATTATATATAATCATAAAATTTCAGAGAATACATACAACAAATTTATTAGTAGTTATCTTTAAGAAGAAGATTATGAGAAAATTCATACTTCTGTATTTCAGTAATATTATATTTTAAAAAATGAGCACATATTACTTTTAGTCAAAGCAAGATAGACATTTTTCTTTTGAAAAACTAAAGGCTGCTGCTTAGCAAAATCTAGACCTAAGCATTTTTTTTCTGATGAAATTAAAGTTTTAGTAGACTTAAGTAGACTTTCAAGTCATGGAAGAAAAAGAAGTAAATTCCTACACCTAAAAAATGAAAGCAAATTTAAACAAAGTGAAAACAAAGTCTAAAAAGCAGAAATTTTAAATGTGAATAGGTTACTCTACTGAAGATAAAAAGAATCAATCTTGGATTTTGTTAAATTACAAAAGAAAGAAAAGCAAACAAAAAACCCAATAGAAGCTGATTTTAGAAACACAACTAAAAACAAAGTAATATGAGAAAGAATATAAAAGAATGGGCAAAAACATATCAGCACATATATCTAAAAAACTAAGACGACTAATATTAATATACAACAAAGTAGAATTAAAGACAAAGGAAAGTAAATGGGAAAAAGATGTTTATTTTACATTTTTTAAAATGTAGAAGGTAGTCATGAATTTTTATCTGAAAAGTATCAATAAAACAACTAACAAAAATAGCAGTGCACACAACTCAACATTAAAAAAAAAAATTAAAAAATGGGCAGAACTGAACAGACATTTTTCCAAAGAGGAAATAAGGATGCCAACAGGAATATGAAAAGATGCTCAGCATCACTAATCACCAGGGAAATGCAAATCAAAAACCACAATGAGATAGCACCTCACACTTGTCAGAAAGGCTATCATCAAAAAGAACACAACCAACCAATGCGGACAAGGATGTGGAGTAAGGGGAACCCTCGGACATCGTTGGTGGGAATGTAAATTGGTGTAATCACTATGGAGAACAGTATGGAGGTTTCTCACTAAAAATAAAACTACCGTATGACCCAGAAATTCCACTTCTGGGTATGTATCCAAAAAACCAGATACACTGACTTGTAAAGACACATGTATATAGCAGCACTATTCACAATTGCCAAGACATAGAAACAACCTAAATGTCCACTGACAGATGAATGGATAAAAAAGATTAAAAAGCGATTTATGTATGTATCTTCCCTGGTGGCTCAGACTGCTAGCAACGCGGGAGACCTGGGTTTGATCCCTGGGTTGGGAGGATTCCCTGGAGATCTTCTAGGATAAGGAAGTAAGATCCAGGAAGGTGCCTGGAGAAGGGAACAGCTATCCATTCCAGTATCCTTGCCTGGAGAATTCCATGGACAGAGGAGACTGGCAGGCTTACAGTCCATGGGGTTGCAGAGTCAGGCACAACTGAACAACTTTCATATATATGTATTTATGTACGTGTGTGTGTGTGTGTGTGTGTGTGTGTATGTATGTAATAGAATATTAACTCAGCCATTAAAGATACTGAAATTTTGCCATTTGCAGCAACATGGACAGACTTAGAGGGCATTATAATAAAGTGAAATAAGTCAGATAGAAAGACAAATACTACATGATACCACTTACATGGAGAATCTAAAAATACAACAAATTAGCAAATATAACAAAAAAGAAGCAGACTCACAGACATAGAGAACATGCTAATGGTTACTAGTGGGGAGAGGAAACAGGAGAGGCGTGGTATAGGAAGCGTAAGGAAGTAAGAGATACAAACCATTAGGCATAAAGCAAGCGTCCAGAAGACACTGCACAACTAGGGAACAGAGCCAATATTTTACAGTAGCTATAGCGCATAACCTTTAACCCGTGATTCACTACATTGTATATCTGTAACTTACATAACACTGTACAGCAACTATACTTCAAAAAATCTATCAATCTCCTGTTAAAGAAAGATGAAAGAATCAACAAAAAGAAGTATACATTTAAAAAAACAGCACTGTAGTGAGGGTCTATCATAATAATCTGAGTCTCTGGTAGGTAAGAATATAGCAGGGCCTGATTAATAATTAATGAGACTGCATGAGTATATATTAAACTATGGACTCTAGGGAAACAACACCTTCTATTTCCATGGAGTATTAAAATTCACAGACCAAAGAAAACTTCAATACATTCCCAAGTTCAGAAGCTTACAGAACCTATTCCCTAATCACAATGCAATAAAACTAAAAATTAATACCAAAAGCTTTAGCACAAATACAAAGCAGAACAAAAACTGAGGGAACAAAGAATAAAAATAACACAAAAAACAAAGAACAAACACAACATCCTAAATTACTGACGGAGTAAAAAGGAACACAATACTAGAATTACAGACTCTTTTGAAAATAAAGGTAAAAATATTAATTGTATTACAGAATATCACTTATAGTCAGAACCAAAACTGACTGTGAAAAAACCAAGGGAGTTTTTGTGAGATGGTTGGTTAAATCAAAAGTATGAATTTGAAGTCACAGTTCTTTTATTTCACATTTGATTTCGGAAACATTTCTAATTCTGCTTAAGTCTTGAAACAACTAAAAGCATTTTTTAAATCTTGGTGGGGGGAGGGGTCTGCACTGGGCAGTATGTGGAGCCTCCCTGACAAGAGCTCTAGCACGTGAACTCTGCAGTGGACACATGGAGTCTTAACCGCTGGATCACTAGGGAAATCTGACAAAATTTTAAGTATACTGTGATAACTTTTCATATTAACTGAAAGGTAATAACAATCTTTACAAATTTAAAAATCCGTTAACAAAGTCTGATTAGAAACATCATTCAATCCATATTCCTTCCTAAGAAAATTGAAAATTAACCTCAAAAACATCTGACTTCAAAGATCTATCCTTCCAGTTTTGGGAAAATTAGTGTTAATAACAGTTCATTAAATAGAGTTCTTAATACTTGAGAAAAAACCCCAGTATTTATATATATTTATAAATATGTCTATACATACATAAAAAATAATACATTCCATCAATATTTCCTTTAAAATAATTATTCCCAAACCTGACACTGTTCAAAATATATCCTCATAAAAATAAGTATTCTAAACAGAAACACAGAGAAGCCAATGGCACCCCACTCCAGTACTCTTGTCTGGAAAATCCCATGGGCAGAGGAGCCTGGTAGGCTGCAGTCCGTGGGGTCGCCAAGAGTCGGACATGACTGAGCGACTTCACTTTCACTTTTCACTTTCATGCACTGGAGAAGGAAATGGCAACCCACTCCAGTGTTCTTGCCTGGAGAATCCCAGGGATGGGGGAGCCTGGTGGGCTGCAGTCTATGGGGTCGCACGACTGAAGCGACTTAGCAGCAACAGCAGCAAACAGAAACAAGAAATCAATTAAGAACAACATATAGCAATTACAGCACTAACTGATGAATAATAATTTAAAAATACAAGTATTGATATTTGGGGCCAAAGTAGCTGCTGAATTAATATTTCACTTTAAATAAAACTTGCAAACTAATATCTGGCTTTGGTGGTACTGTGTAGCAATTTGACTGTTTTCTCTTGAAATACAAATTAGGGGGAAAAAAAAAAAGAGCAACATTCTATGCCAAACAATGACTTAAGTTAAATTATTATCTAATTACGAAGCCTGAAATGCTGAACCACTTTTTTTACGTGATTAAGTCAAAGCAGTCTGGCATCTTTATTTGATCTCCTGTCCTTTGTTTACTTTCACCTTAGAAGAGTAAAAATAGTTAAAGTATCAAAGAACTCAGAACCACCCTGCCCCAACCCACCCACCTTGTAATCAACTGGTTGACAAGAATCAAATCCTGTAAGGATGCCACCCCCACCCCATCCCAACCCATCCAGACACCCTATCTGCCAGTTTGCCAATTCTGAACTCTGCTAATGCTCTTTCTCCTATTCATACTGTGGATGCTCCTCTTTCCCTGTTATTTAGGCTCCACATTTTGCCAATGACTTTCACCTCGATCTGATATTCCTTAATCTGATCTCCATTCTGCCTTCTGGATAAAGAAGAGCTGCAAGCTCTTTCTACACACACTCCTCTTACCCTGGTATACACAGCTCTAGATCTTCCCTAAGACCTTGAAACTTTAAAGAGCTTATTATTAGCTACCCGTCATTTATTTAGTCAGTCATTCAACAAATATTTATGAGCTCTCATTATGAGCTTATACATTATCTTCAGTGATAGAAATACAGACATGAACAAAAAAGGCAAAGTTCATCAGGTCAAGTCATGGCTGTAACCTACTCAGCATGAGCTGGACTATGGTCACTGAAGTTCTCAGTTTCTCTTTTGACAATCAGATCAGATCAGATCAGTCACTCAGTCGTGTCCGACTCTTTGCGACCCCATGAATCGCAGCACACCAGGCCTCCCTGTCCACCACCAACTCCCGGAGTTCACTGAGACTCATGTGCATTGAGTCAGTGATGCCATCCAGCCATCTCATCCTCTGTTGTCCCCTTCTCCTCTTGCCCCCAATCCCTCCCAGCATCAGGCTTTTCCAATGAGTCAACAGGTTTGTGCTAAGTCAAACAAAAGTTCAAACTCCATTCCTCCTCTCCCCTCTTAATCTTAAATAAAAATAATAATACTCATGTTCCTGTAATGGAATTAGAGTGGTTTCCAGAATCGAATGGGTCCAAAAACAAGTTCTGGCTCTGCCGTTTATTAGCTTGATTATCCTAGGCAAGTTACTTGAATTTCTCCAAGTCTCATTCATCTCATCTGCAAAAACAATCTTTAATGGTTTTTTTGAAACAAAATTTTCTGACACAAAAACGTAAGCACTAAACAACCTCACATTAAACAGGGACCACAACCTCCAGTCCAGGTACCTGTTAATCCCATACTCTTAGTTTATCCCTTACCCCCTTCTCTCCCCTTTTTGGTTTGTTTTCTATGACTAGAGACCTAAGTTTTGCCCTGTGCTATGAAATAACAATAATCACAATACAGGTACGTACTACCATACATGGGCTTCCCTGGTGGTTTAGACAGTAAAGAATCTGCCTGCAATGAAAGAGACTTGGGTTCAATCCCTGGGCTGGGAAGATACCTGGAGAAGGGAATGGCTACCCACTCCAGCATTCCTACCTAGAGAATTCCATGATGGAGAAGCCTGGCAGGCCACAGGCCACGAGATCACAGAGTCAGACACGACTGAGCAACTAACACTGACTTTCTCTACCATATGTAAAACAACAGGATTTACTGTATAGCATAGGGAACTATATTCAATATCTCATAATAACCTATAATGGAAAAGAAAAAGGACGAGATGGTTGAATGGCATCATTGACTCAATGGACGTGAGTTTGAGCAAGCTCCAGGAGATGGTGAAGGACAGGGAAGCCTGGCGTGCTGTAGTCCATGGGGTTGCAAAGAGTCAGACACAACTGAGTGACTGAGCAATAATAAATATATATAAGACTGAATCACTCAGCTGTATACCTGAAACTAACACATTTTAAATCAACTATATTTCAATTAAAAAATTAGGCCTCTGGTTTGGTTTACTATTCTAATCACATATGGTCCAGAGAGAAAAATTTCTCCTGTTGGACTGCTGTTACTATTTCATTGTAAATGCAGCTATGAGTTAGGCAAACAAAGGGCAACAGTTTAGGTACACTGGTGAAGAAAAGGCAAGTTCAAGGAGCTTTATGATCAGAATTGTTCTAACACCCACAATCCAAATACAGAGTAAATCAACAAGAGTCTAGTTTACCTAGTATTTCTGTTTTTTTTTAGAGCTCACTCTTCCTTTCACTGGAGAAGCAAATGGCAGCCCACTCCAGTATTCTTGCCTGGAAAATCCCACGGACGGCGGAGCCTGGTAGGCTACCGTCCATGGGGTCGCAGAGAGTTGGAGACAACTGAGCAACTTCACTCACTTCACTTCCTTTCACTAAATTTCCTCCAGTCTGTCTCCATCTTTGCTTTCCTCACTCTTCTAAATGACTTAATATGGAATAAAAATGTATTTTTAATAGTTTTAGATTTCCTATCCTTAAAGGTAAAATTTTTAAAATGCATCTCAAAAGTGTAGTTTGGTTGGAGATATTTACCATAGATCTAGTACTTCTTACAGGCCTCTACTACACAGCATGCGGTTCACTTGAATGATTTCTTTTTTAGGTCTTTCTTCAGGTAAAAAGAAACTATCTTCTTTTGATCTATAAGATATGTACACATTACTGAGTTCTAAAGCATAAGTACATACTGTACTGTCATAAAAAATCAGTATCCTGAGGCACAGGTGTGACCATTTTGCAGCACAGCATGTAAATACTAGACACCTGACTGATTGTAGAATGCAGTAAAACTATTAAATTTAAATCCTATATAGTTGAGTCAATGTCCCCAATAATTCAGTTACAGTTAACCCTACATTTCCCCACTTAGAATTCAGAAGTCTGTAGGCTGAGTGTTTAGTATTGTCATGATGACAGATCCTTTTGAGAACTAGATGGATGCAATCAATTCTCCTTTCCTATGAATCTCCTGTCCTCCTCCCTCCCCTGCCACTCAAGGTTAAAAGTCCCCACTTAAGGGTATTACTTTGCAAGAAAAATCATGTATTACTGCACTGGTGACATTAGTGGGTAAAACAGTACCAGAGTTATAAATTACAACATAGCCATGAATTCAAATGTATAATATCAGTACTTTAAATACTTTATATGGAACTTTATGATACAAGAAAAACAGATGGCACAACAAAAAGGTAGAAAGTCTGAGAAGTATAAAATAAAATAAACTTGCCCTTACTCTACATAGTTTTTTACAAAGTTAACAATAGAGTTCTTGCACACCAAATGCATTGAACTCTCAATATTATAAATATGAATTCATTTCAAAATAATGAACAATGACACCCGTAACAAATAATCATTTATTTAGTGAACACCTGTTTAATAAATGTAATATATGAAGACACAGTTTCATAAAACATTTTGAATGTGTTTTAAACAATAGTTTTTTGTTACTAGCTACAAATCCATACTAGGCTGATCCTGATGAAAGTGATCACCTTCTAAAATCCAATGGATCAGTCACCTCAGACATGTTCCCAATTGAGGGTTATTTTCACTGACAAAGTTACTAATACTCGTAGAGGTACTACCACTTGTAGTTCACTTGTAGTGGACACACTGCAATGGCAGCAATGGCTGAGAATCTGGCCAAAAAGAAAAAACAAAACTGTTCACAGTAAAAAACAAAACACATATTCCTTGTTTAAGAATCAGAGAACTACAAAATAAGTCCTGTGTTTTTAACACAGTTTTGCAAATAATTATGTATCTCCATCTCTGGGATTCTTAACCTAGGACTATTCAAGGTTCTGAAAGTATATATTCAAATTACAGGCTTTATGTTCATTAATTTACTTATTAGCATTACATGGAACTAAGAGAAGGCAAAGAGATATCAATAAAATGTGTGCCAGAAAACATGTTAAGTGCAAATGTGTGAGTCTTTTCAAGTATTTTTAATCAGTTAAAGTGTTAAGCATCTATCTTTCCAACCAAAAAAAAAAAAAACAAACACTTTAAAGTGGAATCCTGCAGTAATTTAAGGCCTCAAATCTTTACCATATGTTCCCATACCATCTATATACCGATACAGAATCTTCAAATTTTCTTTTCTTTTCAAAATGCTACTTCAGGCACTTAAATTAGTTTTATATAACTGATGTACTTATTAAAAGCACACTTTTCTTCTTTGAAAGAAGAAAAGGTTTAAAAGCAATAGGTTACAGTTGGATAGTTTCTATTAAGCTGGTGAAAGAGTAGTTCAGTTTTGGACTTCCCTTGTGGCTCAACTGGTAAAGAATCCGCCTGCAATGCAGGCGACCTGGGTTCGATCCCTGGGTTGGGAAGATCCCCTGGAGAAAGGAACGGCTACCCACTTCAGTATTCTGGCCTGGAGAATTCCAGGGACTATACAGTCCATGGGGTCGCAAAGAGTCGGACACAACTGAGTGACTTCACTTTCACTTTTCACTTTCATGCACTGGAGAAGGAAATGGCAACCCACTCCAGTGTTCTTGCCTGGAGAATCCCAGGGACAGGGGAGCCTGGTGGGCTGCCGTCTATGGGGTCGCACAGAGTTGGACACAACTGAAGTGACTTAGCAGCAGCAGGCTCAAACGCATCTTTGTTAGTCAAAATAGGAACCATTACAATCAACACATTTTTGCCAATGAGAAGTAAGTCTGTTTATTTCTGGAGCATAAAAATCCGTGCTTTGGAATTCAACGAACTCTTGTAAAGCATTTTCTGCCTCCTGCTGGTTGTCGAAACATTTTCCCTGCAAAAAAGTTGTCGAGATACTTGAAGAAGTAATAGTTAGTGGCGAGAGGTCAGGTGAATATAATGGATGAGGCAAAACCTTGTAGTCCAATTCATTCAACTTTTGAAACGTTGGTTGTGCAACATGCAGTCATCGGGTGCTGTTGTGGAGAACTGGGCCCTTTCTGTTGACCAATGCCGGCTGCAGGTGTTTCAGTTTTCAATACATCTCATCAATTTGCTGAGCAGACTTCTCAAATGTAATGGTTTCACTGGGATTCAGAAAGCTGTAGTGGATCAGATGGGCAGCAGACCACCAGTGATGAAGACCTACTTTGGTGCAAATTTGGTTTTGTGAAGTGCTTTGGAGCTTCTCACTCCAACCAGTGAGTTGCCAGTTGTATAAAATCCACTTTTGGTTGCAGGTCACAATCTGATCAATATGTTTCGTTCTTCTTGCACGGAATAAGAGAAGATGACACTTCAAAACGACGACTTTTTTTTTTTGCGGTCAGCTCATGAAGCACCAACTTATTGAGCTTTTTTACCTTTCCAATTTGCTTCAAATGCTGAATGATTGCACAGGGGTCAATGCTGAATTCTTCTGCAACTTCTCCTGTAGCCGTAAGAGGATCAGCTTCAATGATCCTCTCAACTGGTTGTTGTCAACTTCTGATGGCCCATCACTGCGTTTCCTCATCTTCAAGGCTCGTCTCCTTGAACCACCACTGCACTGTACATTCATTAGCAGTTCCTAAGCCAAATGAGTTGTTGATGTTGGGTGTTATCTCTGCTGCTTTACAACTCATTTTGAACTCGAGTAAGAAAAATCACTCGAATTTGCTTTAAAATCATTTCCCTAGTCTAAAATAAATATAAAATACGCTTTCAAATTGCGGTGCTGGAGAACACTCTTGTGAGTCCCTTGGACTGCAAGGAGATCAAACCAGTCAAGCCTAAAGGAAATCAACCCCGAATAGTCACTGGAAGGACTGATGCTCAAGCCCCAATACTTTGGCCACCTGATGCAAAGAGCCGACTCACTGGAAAAGACCCTGATGCTGGGAAAGACTGAGGGCAGGAGGAGAAGGGGGTGACAGAGGATGAGATGGTTGGATAGCATAACTGAAAATGTGAAGTATTAGAATCTTTTTTACTGGTGACTATGGTTTTTCCAGTAGTCATGTATGGATGTGAGAGTTGGACTATAAAGAAAGCTGAGCATCAAAGAATTGATGCTTTTGAACTGTGGTGTTGGAGAAGACTCTTGAGAGCCCCTTGGACTGCAAGGAGATCCAACCAGTCCATCCTAAAGATTGGTCCTGGGTGTTCATTGGAAGGACTGATGTTGAACCTAAAACTCCAATACTTTGGCCACCTGATGAAAAGAGCTAACTCATTTGAAAAGACCCTGATGCTGGGAAAGACTGAGGGCAGGAGGATAAGGGGACAAGAGAGGATGAAATAGTTGGATGGCATCACCAACTCAATGGACATGGGTTTGGGTGAACTCCGGCAGTTGGTGATGGACAGGGAGGCCTGGTGTGCTGTGGTTCATGGGGTCGCAAAGAGTCGGACACAACTAAGCAACTGAACCGAATTGGTGGTATAAAATTCTTAACAAAATACGTATTTCTATAAAAATAAAAACTACCAAAATTAATAAAGTCCATCCAAAATATTATAGCAGTAACTGAATCTGGAAAAAAAGATTAGTATGATTAAAAAGTAGCTTCATTTTCAATAAACTAATTCATGGCTCTCTAATTGGAATATATTCCCAAACTCTTATGGAGCCAGGGAAAGACCCTGTGTTCTGCTCTAAAGGTCTACCTTCTTAAAAGACAATATCTGTAAATAATCCTATGATAAGAAGAGAGACGGGGAAAAGACAGAAAGGAGGGGGGCAAGAGAGGAAAAAGAAAAATTCTCTCTCTAAAACTTCAGGCATGGTCTCTGTAGAAATTTGTTGAGTGAGAAGAGGGGGTATATACGTTCTTAAGATTGTTTTCTTTTTGTCACCATCATATGTGAATGACAGCTTAAATATATTTCTTTGCATCTTTTAATCCTGACAGAATTGCTTATTTCACTTAACCCCTTAGGAATTAATGTTATTTTGCCCAGAAGCTTACAGACTAAAAAAAGAAAAAAACAAAGTTCAGTTAATCATTTTAGCCAGCATCATCTATCTTGTTCCTCATTTGGGCTTATTAATTTTAAACAGAAATACAAGGACTCTCTTATTTCCAATCTGGGGTCTTTTTTCTGAAAACTTGTATCTCTATCAATCAGTTCAAACTTATGCGTTCTTCCCTAACCAGCAAAAGCTGGTTACAATGCTTTATTTACTGTAACACTCAATGTTCAATTTTTTCCACCTATGTATTTCAAATGTGGTTCTGAAATATTTCAATGCAAATGATGCAGAAAGAATACTCTGCTGGAATGAGTCAGACCAAATCCAATCCTTCCACTTATCAGTTGTAGAACTGCAGGCAATTTACTTACTTTCCATTTTCCTAACCATAAAATGGAGACAAGACCTACATGGTAGATGTAAGGATTAAATTTCATACACATCTGTATGTTCATTAATTATGTGGGACTGGCCTAAGTACTCAAAGAGAAGGCATATATTCTCACTATCTTCCATTCTGAATCTGATGTTCTATAGCATTCATTCTCCTCTGTATTGCAACCAAACATAACTTCTTGGCTTTTAAGGCTGTTTATTCTTTTTATACAGTTGTATGTTTTCTTAAAGCGTTTTTACAGTTGCTAAGTTTTATTCATAGATCATGTATTAAAATAACTCAACCTACATAACTATCTACCTTATTTGTTGTTGGTCCTAAACACCCTTTTTGTTCTTTCCTGGTAGCTCAGCGGGTAAAGAATCCACCTGCAATATAGGAGACCCCGGTTCGACTCCTGGGTCAGGAACATCCCCTGGAGAAGGGAACAGCTACCCACTCCAGTATTCTGACCTGGATAATTCCATGGACTACACAGTCCACTGGGTCGTAAAGAGTCGGACACAACTGAGTGACTTTCCCTTTCATACACCCTCTTATCAGAACCTACCCAAGAAAACGCATCCTCAAAAGAGTTACTGAATACACTGGCCAAAATTGCAGGTCTCAAATGATACTGGCTGAATGAACTCTGAATGAACCAGTGAGAACTGTGCTAACTAGCCTTCTTTTTCACTTCTAGAGTTGGAAATCAAGCCAGGTCATGTGACTGGCACTAATGCTGGAAAGAAGAATTCTGGCACATTTTTGAGGATGGATGACCTTTGATAGCCAAAAAGACTTTGTAAAATTACCTTTCAGTTTTATGATTTAAATCAGCATGTTTGCATGTTTATAAGTAACGATTCCTAATTTTCAGAGTAATTTTAGGTCTCTTGCCTAAAGTTCAAATTTATGATAAAAGCTCAATACTTTTAGAGAATTTAATTCAGCCTCTCTTCCCTTATCCCAATCTACACATGGCTTTCCATGACTTGCTTTTCCTTATAGTTCAGTATCTAAACCATAAAGATAATTTTTTTGGAAAGGCTGATCCCCAAAATAAGTTTTATATTTGATCATATATTTTAATTATTTTAGTTCTCAAAAACTCAAGGGGAAAAAATGAAATTTAGTTTATTGGACAACCTAGTTTTTGGAACTTGAGTGTTACACAGGAGTGAAGAAACTATGTCCCATGTGCCAAATCTAGTCTGCTGCCTATTTTTGTAAATAAGATTTTATTGGACACGCTCATTTGTTTACATATCATCAATAGCTGCTTTTGAACAATAGCAGAGATGAAAAGCTGTGATAGAGACTGTAAGGCTTACAAAACCTAAGCCAAAAGAGACACTAAGAAAAGGGTCTAAAAACAACAAAAACAGCATACATTTACTATACAGTTACAGTATGTTAGGCATTGCTTTGTTAAATTTTACCTTAACTATCTCCTTTAAAAATTGGGTAAAATTTTTGCATAAAATTTACGGTTAAAACATATGAATTGGGTACTATTATAATTCCTGTTTTCAGATGGGAAAGCTGAGGTCTGATGAAACTAAATAGTCTGGTCAAAGTAAACAGGCGGACCAGGAGTCAAACCTAGGTCTACTGGAAACAAGAGCAGAAGAATAATTACTCTTCTTCAGGGGGTTTTAAAAATAACACTAAAGGTGTTTTCTAAGGACTTAGTCTGTGGCTAGAAAGCGTTCAACTTTATTGGTTTGATGGTCCACATGCTTTTATATTGTAAGTAGTATGTAAGTACTACTACTTATAAGTAGTACTATGTATAAGAGTAGTAGTAGTATGTACTACTTAGTATGTATGTATGGAATTAAGTATAGATTTTAATTCTTGTCCACTAATACCAATGAAAGAGAAATGGTTTTTATTTTTCACAAGGAAATGAGCATAAAAACTATCTTTACTTTTACTGAGACTGTATGGTTTTTAAATTTTTTTTAAATTTTTTTACTTATTTCTTTAAAACAAGTTATACTGGGATTAAATGACAATTTAAATCAATTATTAATAAATACATAGTAAATAAAATGGAGATACCCCACATCCAAGGTCAGGAGCAGTGGCTGTGAGGAGATACACCCCATGTCCAAGGTCAGAGAAACCCCAGTAAGATGGCAGGCGCTGGAGCGGCTGTGAGATATCCCACGCTCAAGGGCAAAGGAGAAGCCCCAGCAAGATGGTAGGAGGGACGGATTCACATTTAGAATCAAACCCCATTCCCGCCAGAGACGCTCAGAGGGCTCAAACAAACCTTGTGCGCACCAGGACCCAGGGAACCCCAAGAGACTGAGACAGAACTGTGTTCGAGTGTCTCCTGTAGAGGTACAGGTCACCAGTGGACTGCCACAGGGCCAGGGGCTCTGGGTGCAGCAGACCTGGTAATGGCATAAGCCCTCTTGGAGAAGGTCATCATTAACCCCACCACAGAGCTTCCAGAACTTACGCAGGTCTGAGAAATAGGCTCTTGGAGGGCACAAACAGAACCCTGTGTGCACCAGGACCCAGGAGAAAAGAGCAGGGACCCCACAAAAGACTGACCCAGACTTGTTGGGGAGTGTCTAGGAGTCTCTGCAGAGGCGTGGGTTGTGGTGGCCTGCTGCAGGCTTGGGGGCACTGAGTGCAGGAGTACATGCATGGGACCTTCTGAAGGAGGTCTCCGTTATCTTCATTCCTTCACCATAGTTTCAGTTCAGTTCAGTTGCTCAGTCGTGTCCGACTCTTTGCAACCCCATGAATCGCAGCACACCAGGCCTCCCTGTCCATCACCAACTCCCAGAGTTCACTCAGACTCACGTCCATCGAGTCAGTGATGCCATCCAGCCATCTCATCCTCTGTCGTCCCCTTCTACTCCTGCCCCCAATCCCTCCCAGCATCAGAGTCTTTTCCAATGAGTCAACTCTTCGCATCAGGTGGCCAAAGTACTGGAGTTTCAGCTTTAGCATCATTCCTTTCAAAGAAATCCCAGGGCTGATCTCCTTCAGAATGGACTGGTTGGATCTCCTTGCAGTCCAAGGGACTCTCAAGAGTCTTCTCCAACACCACAGTTCAAAAGCATCAATTCTTCGGTGCTCAGCTTTCTTCACAGTCCAACTCTCACATCCATACATGACCACTGGAAAAACTATAGCCTTGACTAGACGGACCTTTGTTGGCAAAGTAATGTCCCTGCTTTTCAATATGCTATCTAGGTTGGTCATAACATTTCTTCCAAGGAGTAAGCATCTTTTAATTTCATGGCTGCAGTCACCATCTGCAGTGATTTTGGAGCTCCCCAAAATAAAGTCTGACACTGTTTCTACTGTTTCCCCATCTATTTCCCATGAAGTGATGGGACCAGATGCCATGATCTTCGTTTTCTGAATGTTGAGCTTTAAGCCAACTTTTCCACTCTCCTCTTTCACTTTCATCAGGAGGCTCTTTAGTTCTTCTTCACTTTCTGCCATAAGGGTGGTGTCATCTGCATATCTGAGGTTATTGACATTTCTCCCAGCAATCTTGATTCCAGCTTGTGCTTCTTCCAGCCAAGCGTTTCTCATGATGGACTCTGAATATAAGTTAAATAAGCAGGGTGACAATATACAGCCTTGACGTACTCCTTTTCCTATTTGGAACCAATCTGTTGTTTCATGTCCAGTTCTAACTGTTGCTTCCTGACCTGCATACAAATTTCTCAAGAGCCAGGTCAGGTGGTCTGGTATTCCCATCTCTTTCAGAATTTTCCACAGTTTATTGTGATCCACACAGTCAAAGGCTTTGGCATAGTCAATAAAGCAGAAATACATGTTTTTCTGGAAGTCTCTTGCTTTTTCGATGATCCAGCGGATGTCGGCAATTTGGTCTCTGGTTCCTCCGCCTTTTCTAAAACCAGCTTGAACTTTTGGAAGTTCACAGTTCATGTATTGCTGAAGCCTGGCTTGGAGAATTTTGAGCATTACTTTACTAGCGTGTGAAAACTGACCTTTTCCAGTCCTGTGGCCACTGCTGAGTTTTCCAAATTTGCTGGCATATTGATGGCAGCACTTTCACAGAATCATCTTTCAGGATTTGAAATAGCTCAACTGGAATGCCATCACCTCCACTAGCTTTGTTCATAGTGATGCTTTCCAAGGCCCACTTGACTTCATATTCCAGGATGCCTGGCTCTAGGTGAGTGACCACACCATCGTGATTATCTGGGTCGTGAAGATATTTTTTGTACAGTTCTTCTGTGTATCCTTGCCACCTCTTAATATCTTCTGCTTCTGTTATGTCCATACCATTTCTGTCCTTTATCGAGCCCATCTTTACATGAAATGTTTCCTTGGTATCTCTGATTTTCTTGAAGAGATCTCTAGTCTTTCCCATTCTGTTGTTTTCCTCTATTTCTTTGCATTGATTGCTGAAGAAGGCTTTCTTATCTCTCCTTGCTATTGTTTGGAACTCTGCATTCAGACGCTTATATCTTTCCTTTTCTTTGCTTTTTGCTTTTCTTCCTTTCACAGCTATTTGTAAGGCCTCCCCAGACAGCCATTTTGCTTTTTTGCATTTCTTTTCCATGGGGATGGTCTTGATCCCTGTTTCCTGTACAATGTCACGAACCTCAGTCCATAGTTCATCAGGCACTCTATCTATCAGATCTAGTCCCTTAAATCTATTTTTCACTTCCACTGTATAATCATAAGGGATTTGATTTAGGTCATACCTGAATGGTCCAGTGATTTTCCCTACTTTCTTCAATTTCAGTCTGAATTTGGCACTAAGGAGTTCATGATCTGAGCCACAGTCAGCTCCTGGTCTTGTTTTGTTGACTGTATAGAGCTTCTCCACCTTTGGCTGCAAAGAATATAATCAATCTGATTTCAGTGTTGACCATCTGGTGATGTCCATGCATAGAGTCTTCTCTTGTGTTGTTGGAACAACCATAGTTTGGCCCCAGGTAAATAGCAGGGAGGGATCAGAGCCCCTCCCATCAACAGAAAACTGGATTAAAGATTTACTGAGCATGGCCACGCCCATCAGAACAAGAATAGTTTCCCCCTCAATCAGTCTCTCCCATCAGGAAGCTTCCATAAGCCTCTTAATCCTTCTCCACCAGAGGGCAGACAGACTTAAAACAATCACAGAAAATGGCCCAATCTAATCACATGGACCACAGCCCTGTCTAACTCAGGGAAACTATGAGCCATGCCCTGTAGGGCCACCTAAGATGGACAGGTCATGGTGGAGAGTTCTGACAAAATGTCCACTGGAGAAGGGAATGGCAAACCACTTCAGTATTCTTGCCTTGAGAACCCCATGAACAGTATGAAAAGGCAAAAAGATAGGACACTGAAAGATGAACTCCCCAGGTTGGTAGGTGCCCAATATGCTGTTGGAGATCAGTGGAGAACTAACTACAGAAAGAATGAAGAGATGGAGCCAAAGCAAAAACAACACCCAGTTGTGGATGTGACTGGTGATAGAAGCAAGGTCCGATGCTGTAAAGAGCAATATTGCATAGGAACCTGGAATGTTAGGTCCACGAACCAAGGCAAATTGGAAGTGGTCAAACAGGAGATGGCAAGAGTGAACGTCAACATTTTAGGACTCAGTGAACTAAAATGGACTGGAATGGGTGAATTTAACTCAGATGACCATTATATCTACTACTGTGCACAAGAATCTCTTTGAAGAAATGGAGTAGCCATCACAGTACAGAGTCCAAAATGCAGCACTTGGATGAAATCTCAAAAACAACAGAATGATCTCTGTTTGTTTCCAAGGCAAACCATTCAATATCACGGTAATACAAAGTCTATGCCCCGACCAGTAATGCTAAACAAGCTGTTCTAAGAACACCACAAGACCTTCTAGAACTAACACCCAAAAAAGATGTCCTTTTCATTATAAGGGACTGGAATGCAAAAGTTGGAAGTCAAGAAACACCTTGGGTAACAGGCGAATTTGCCCTTGGAGTACAGAATATTGCAGGGCAAAGGCTAATAGAGTTTTGCCAAGAGAACACACTGGTCGTAGCAACACCCTCTTCCAACAACACAAGAGAAGACTCTACACATGGACATCACCAGATGGCCAAAACCGATTTCAGATTGATTATATTCTTTGCAGCCAAAAATGGAGAAGCTCTATACAGTCAGCAAAAACAAGACTGGGAGCTGACTGTGGCTCAGATCATGAACTCCTTATTGCCAAATTCAGACTTAAATTGAAGAGTGGGGAAAACCACTAGACCATTCAGGTATGACCTAAATCAAATCCCTTACTATTATACAGTGGAAGTGAGAAAAAGATTGAAGGGACTAGATCTGCTGGAGTGCCTGATGAACTATGGACTGAGGTTTGTGACACTGTACAGGAGACAGGGATCAAGACCATACCCATGGAAAAGAAATGCAAAAAACCAAAATGGCTGTCTGAGGAGGCCTTACATATAGTTGTGAAAAGAAGAGAAGTGAAAATCAAAGGAGAAAACGAAAGATATACCCATTTAAATGCAGAGTTCCAAAGAATATCAAGCAGAGATAAGAAAGCCTTCCTCAGTAATCAGTGCAGGGAAATAGAGGAAAACAATAGACTGGGAAAGACTAGAGATCTCTTCAAGAAAATCAGAGACACCAAGGAAACATTTCATGTAAAGATGGGCTCGATAAAGGACAGAAATGGTATGGACCTAACAGAAGCAGAAGACATTAAGAAGAGGTGGCAAGAATACACAGGAGAACTGTACAAAAACGATCTTCATGACCCAGATAATCATGATGGTGTGCTCACTCACCTAGAGACAGACATCCTAGAACGTTAAGTCAAGTGGGCCTTAGAAAGCATCACTATGAACAAAGCTAGTGGATGTGATGGAATTCCACTGGAGCTATTTTAAATTCTAAAAGATGATGCTGTGAAAGTGCTGCACTCAATATGCCAGCAAATTTGGAAAATTCAGCAGTGACCACAGGACTGGAAAAGGTCAGTTTTCATTCCAATCCCAAAGAAAGGCAATGCCAAAGAATGCTCAAACTACTGCACAATTACACTCATCTCACAACGCTAGTAAAGCAATGCTCCAAGTTCTCCAAGCCAGGCTTCAGCAATACGTGAACTTGCAGATGTTCAAGCTGGATTTAGAAAAGGCAGAGGAACCAGAGATCAAATTGCCAACATCCACTAGATCATCGAAAAAGCAAGAGAGTTCCAGAAAAACATCTATTTCTGCTTTATTGACTATGCCAAAGCCTTTGACTGTGTGGATCACAATAAACTGTGGAAAATTCTGAAAGAGATGGGAATACCAGACCACCTGACTTGCCTCTTGAGAAACCTGTATGCAGGTCAGGATGCAACAGTTAGAACTGGACATGGAACAACAGATTGGTTCCAAATAGGGAAAGGAGTATGTCAAGGCTGTAAAATGTCACCCTGCTTATTTAACTTATATGAAGAGTACATCATGAGAAACGCTGGGCTAGATGAAGCACAAGCTGGAATCAAGATTGCCGGGAGAAATATCAATAACCTCAGATATGTAGATGACACCACCCTTATGGCAGAAAGTGAAGAGGAACTAAAGAGCCTCTTGATAAAAATAAAAGAGGAGAGTGAAAAAGTTGGCTTAAAACTCAACATTCAGAAAACTAAGATCATGGCATCTGGTCCGATCACTTCATGGGAAATAGATGGGGAACAGTGGAAACAGTGTCAGACTTTATTTTGGGGGGCTCCAAAACCACTGCAGATGGTGACTGCAGTCATGAAATTAAAAGACACTTGTTCCTTGGAAGAAGTTATGACCAACCTAGACAGCATATTAAAAACCAGAGATATTACTTTGCCAACAAAGGTTGGTGTAGTCAAGGGTATGGTTTTTCCAGTAGTCATGTATGGATGTGAGAGTTGGATCATAAAGAAAGCTGAGCACCGAAGAATTGATGCTTTTGAACTGTGGTGCTGGAGAAGACTCTTGAGAGTCCCTTGGACTGCAAGGAGATCCAATCAGTGCATCATAAAGGAAATCAGTCCTGAAGAGTCACGGGAAGGACTGATGCTGATGCTGAAACTCCAACGCTTTGGCCACCTGATGCAAAGAACTGACTCATTTGAAAAGACTCTGATGCTGGGAAAGACTGAAGGCGGGAGGAGAAGGAGACGAAAGAGGATGAGATGGTTGGATGGCGTCACCGAGTCAATGGACATGAGTTTGAGTAAACTCCAGGAGTTGGTGATGGACAGGGAGGCCTGGTGTGCTGAAGTCCATGGGGTCGAAAAGAGTCGGATACGACTGAGCGACTGAACTGAACACGGAAACACATTTAAGACTTATTTACATATTTGAGTGTTTTTCTTGGTAATATTTTCAAATGCTGTTACTAAAAGCTTTTATCACATATGTAATCTTATTTTTTAACTGAAATATAAATGACCTACATACAACACTACATTAGTTCCAGGTGCACAACATAGTGATATCACACTTCTAAACATTTCAAAATAATCTCCATGATAAGTATAGTTACCATCTGTCACCATAGAAAGTTATTACCATATTAACTATATTCACTACACCGTACATTTCATTCCTGTGACACATTTATTTTGTAACTGGAAGATTATAACTCTTCATCTCCTATTTCACTCAACTCTCCCACTCTCCTCCCATCTGGCCACCACCTATTTGTTCTCTTATCTATGCATCTGTTTTGTTATGTTCTGTTCACTTATTTTGCTTTTTAGATTCCACATATAAGTGAAACTATACAGTATTTGTCTTTCTCTGACTTACTTCACTTAATATGATAATCTCTAGGTCAATCCATGTTGCTGCAAATGATATTATTTCATTCTCTTTTTATGGCTGAGTAATATTCCATCATATATACACATGGCACATGCTTCATTCATCTACTGATGGATGCTTAGGCTGCTTCCGTATCTTGTCTATTGTAAATAATGCTGTAACAAAATTAAGAATTTGAAAATACTTAACTGAAATTCTAAAATGATGGTCATAAGAGGTTATAAGTGGAAGTTAGTTTTATACCTGCTATCATTACTATTGTTTTTCACAACTATTATAGTAATAAGGAAAAGGTGAACAGAGTAGTTTGAAACTGAGCTTTAAGTGAGGAAATGAAGAAATATTATTTATACTACGAACATATGTTTTAAAGAGGAATATGGTAAAAAAAAAAAAAAAGCTTTGGAAAAAATGAAGGAAGGGTCAACTGTTGGAGATACTTCAACTCAAATTTCACTAAACTACAGGTGGGTAAGAGATAATGTGATAAATACTGGAAATACAAAGATAAGGTCTAACTTCAAAAACTATATAGCACAACAGGGCAGACAGGCAGGTAAAAATTAATATGGGGTTCTTAACTGCAAGCAACAGAAACCAATTTACAGTGATGAACAGAAATGTACAGATATTAAAAGCAGCTCTCAGAATTGCTGAGACATTTGAAGAACCACACTCAGTAAATGGGCAGGAATCAAGTGAGGAAGCTTAAAGGCAAGAAATCAAAACCAAAATTTGTGACATGAACCACCTGGGTAGAGAAAAGATGCCACAACAGACATTACTTCTCCTTTTGGAAACTGGATGCTTTATTGCAGACACTTCATCTTTTCCTGTGCCTGAGTATCGGCTCCAGATAAAAGCACCCAATTAGCCATGTTTGGGTTATGGCCCATTTCCTAAACTTTGGGCAAAAGAAAGCAATTTATTTGTCCTTTTCTGCTTGTGCAGTGGGAGCTGGGCCTTGCATTTGACCAAGATTCATACTATATATAAATAGCAGAAAAGAAAGTGAAGTCGCTCAGTTGTGTCTGACTCTGTGACCCCGTGGACTGTGGTCTACACCAGGCTCCTCCGTCCATGGGATTCCAGGCAAGAATACTGGAGTGGGTTGCCGTTTCTTTCTCCAGGAGATCTTCCCGACTCAGGGACTGAACCCAGGTCTCCCACATTGCAGGCAGACTGCTTTACCCTCTGAGCCACTAGGGAAGCCATATATATAGCAGGGAACTCTTCAAAAACAGGAAGGGGCTCAAAGGCTGCGAGGTCCACCCCCAAGAAAACAAATGCCTGTCTACAAACACTGTAAATTAAATCGAGACTTGCGGAAATATTTTGAGGAGTCTCTGTGTTCTCAGTTTGAAAAGCATTAGTCAAATACTTAAATAATAACAAGTGATACACTCCTATACCTGGCACCTGTGCTTTTTTAACCATTCATTAAGACAAAACTCTTGGAACATTCAAAACTTAAGAGATATATTCCACAGAAAGAGTTTCTTAAGCCACACACAGTTTTTCAAACTCAAATCCAATGACTTGTTAGTCAAGCCAAAAGCCTGTAAGTCTTAAGTTTAAGCAACTCTACACTAAAACATATACAACAAGAAAGCTCTATATTATCAGCATACTACACTGGCTTAAAAGAGAGATTAATAACACAGGAAATGTTATGCAAAACAAAAACTTCAAAAATAAGCAGAAATTTACCAAGCAAATAGAGTGGAACAAAAAAAGAGTACGACAGTGGTAATAGCTATATAAAGCACTTCATTAGAAAACAGTGCAATGCAGTGAAAAGGCACCTGTTCAAGTCAGAAAAAGTGAACTGAAGTCCTAATCCTAATTAGCAGTATAATCTGAGTCAAATCCTTTCATATCTAATTTTTCCTCATTTACAAAATGAGGAAGGTAGACTAGATGATCTTTAAGGAGTTTTACTTCTAAACAAATGTTGGGTTGTTATTAATAACAATGGTTAACATTTATCGGCACTCACTATATTCCAGGGAAAATAGTATACAGTTTACATTATATTAAGTAGGTATCATTATCCCCATTTTCTCCAATTCAGGAAATTCAAACTCTAAGCAGTTAACTAACTCATTGAAAGTGATCAGGTTAATAAGCTAGCCAGAACTGGAGGATTTAATTCCAAAGTCAATACACTCAATCATGTTAAACCAATAACAATATTCCAAATTCCCTCAGGACAAGGACTTTGCTATTACAGCATTTATTATACAATGGGAAAAACATTATCTATCTTTTTCTGATATCTAAATTTTTCAGATGGCTAATAATTTAGACCCAAGTATCAAAATACTCATTATTTTATATGGTCAAACAGAAATCTTTCCAAAATATACCGCACTTGTCTCTGACTTTTAAATAAGAGATAAAAGTAGATCAAATCTTTTAAACTTTTCCTGAAGCTCAAGGTTATATTTACATACAGTAGTTATTGTACAGGTCTGGGGAACTTGAAGGTAATGTGACTCTGTCTCTTCATTCTCTCAGGTCAGCTTACGTTTTTGTTTCTTCTCTCGTTGATTTCATTGACCACAGGTCCTCTACACCCGTATTAGTGTTTTGCAGACTAAAAAAATAAGTCAGTTGCATAAAAACTACTTTCACTCACATTCCTCATTACAAGGTGGCCTGGATATAGTACCATAAAGTAATTCTTAATTATCAATTCAGCTGTGATTTGATTACCTAAACAGAACTCTGCTGTTCCAAATACTTTGATACAGAATACTGCCATACTGTATCATACCTTCCCACTCTGAGATATTTCATAAAGAATTAAAATCTAAAGCAGCATGTCTTCAGATCACATGCTGCAAGCATTCCAGGAAAAAGAAAATGCAATGTTTATGAAGACATATGGGTTAAAGGTAAGGTTGGTTCCCAAAATGCTCAGTTTCCTTAAAATGACAGAAAAAAAGGAAGAATTCTTAAAGAAACTCTATTGCAGAAATTCTAAAGGGAATATAAGAGAGAAAGTGGCTCTATCCCATACTAAAACATATTATGAAGCTACCATTAAAATTGCTTAGTATGGATTGAAAAAGAGCAAGAAACATATTGGAATTTTCTTTAGGACAAAGAAAATAGTTCAGATCAGCAGGCAAAGAGGAATTACAATAAATGTGGAAACTGTCTAAAAAAATACACTAACTATATTACTATTTCATACCTTCCCACAAAATAATTAACAAAATGATCAAATGTCTAAAACAGGAAAAAAAAAAAAAAAAAAAGAAAACCAGAAGTTCTGGAAAAAAAAAATAAAAAAGACCAACTTTACTCATAATCTGATAGAGAAGAAACAGTCTCTTCAAATAGTACACAAAATCCAAGTCACAAAAGGGGAAAAAGTGACAAATTCAATCACATAAAAAGTAAAGACTGCTGTAAAACAACAGCATCAGTCCTGGGTGTTCACTGGAAGGACTGATGCTGAAGCTGAAACTCCAGTACTTTGGCCACTTCATGCAAAGAGTTGACTCATTGGAAAAGACCCTGATGCTAGAAGGGATTGAGGGGAGGAGGAGAAGGGGATGAGATGGCTGGATGGCATCACTGACTCGATGGACATGAGTCTGAGTGAACTCTGGGAGTTGGTGATGGACAGGGAGGCCTGGTGTGCTGTGATTGATGGGGTCGCAAAGAGTCGGACATGACTGAGCGACTGAACTGAACTGAAAACAACAAAAAAAGATAAAGCCAAGAGACAAACCGGGAAAAAGACTTGCAAAATGTATGATAAAAAATTAATTTATAAAGGGCTCATACAAATCAATTTAAAAAACCAGACCAATTACCTACTAGAAAAATGAAAGGTATAAACAAGAAATCTGAGGAAATGAATACAAATGCTAAAAGTTCTGATGTTTCATTTCCTCATTAAAGAAATGCAAATCACCTATTCAGAGAGCAAAAAACGCAACGTCATTAGGGATGGTCTTGTGCTGCTGACTTGTGTCTAAGTTGATAAAACTCATCAGGAGGGTCATAGAGCTATGGCCTCAGAAACTGTCAAGGTGTGTATACACATACAAACATATCTATATATATATAAAGGTAATCACAATAATGTGAGCCAGAAAAAAGATGTTTATTATGGAGCATTAGTTAAATTATGGTATATACATAAAATGGAATAATATGCACCATTTAAAAAGGAGGGATGAATAAATGTAATGTGGAACCTAAGATAAATTATTAAGGAATTAAAAAAAAGGAAAGTGCAGAAGTGTACATAATTTTTTAAAGTGGGGAAATGGATGAGTAAGTGGGTTTTCCAATGTTTTTCTGGAATTACTTACGTGACCGTGTTAAGAATGGCTAACTCTGTTCAGAGGTACTGGCACAGAGAGCCACAGGTGCTGTATTTTCTAGTCTGTGCTGCTGCCAAGTCACTTCAGTCGTGTCCAACTCTGTGTGACCCCATAGACGGCAGCCCACCAGGCTCTCCCGTCCCTGGGATTCTCCAGGCAAGAACACTGGAGTGGGTTGCCATTTCCTTCTCCAATGCATGAAAGTGAAAAGGGAAAGGGAAGTCGCTCAGTCGTGTCCGACTCCTAGCGACCCCATGGACTGCAGCCTACCAGGCTCCTCCGTCCATGGGATTTTCTAGGCAAAAGTACTGGAATAGGGTGCCATTGCCTTCTCCTTTCTAGTCTGTACCTAAGTTAATTTCACTTGTTAAAGGTAACAGTAATTATCTAGAGAGCAGAATTACAGACCAAATTTTGTCTTTTTTTATACTTTTCTGTCTTAAAAAAACCTAATAAAATCTGTATTTTAAATAAAAAACACTAGTAGGGATAATGGGCAAGGGGTACTTTGTCGAATTTTATTAACAGGAAGGCCTGGTGTGCTGCAGTCCATGGGGTCGCAAAGAGTCAGACATGACTGAGCAACTGAACTGATGATTCTATCAATACAGCTTTATCCCTTAAATAATAAGTATGTTACTTTAAAATTTAAATCAGCTTTATTACACTTTTACTTGTTTGCCCTAGTTTTTTATGTTTAGAATCTCAAAGCAAAACATGACAAATAGCTGATGTACATATAAGTAAACACTCCTCCTGCAATGTAAAAAAGATCTTCTCATTTTAAGTTCAAAGTAAGAAACAGAGAAAAGTATCTAAACTATTCTGTATCTACTGAGGGCACCTTTTTACACAAGCTGACCTACTGGCTTTCTGACTGGGTCACAAGCCCTGCTGCAGAAAGGGCCTAAACACAGTGACAAATTTTTATAAGAAAGAAACTGGTAATGTAAAAAAGAAACAAAAAAGAGGAAATTATGTAAAACTGATATATGCAAGATAGTTTGAATCAGGACCTCTTTTCAATTGCCTATTTTATTAGGAAAGTGAAAAGTGATCTCAGTAAGTCATGCAATTTCTTAAGATTAGAGCTGATACTTTTCCTCAGGTTCAAGAGATCCTTTTCTTTCACAAGATGAACAATTGTTGCTTTTCAACCTATCAGAATGTCAAAGGCAGGTGTAACTAGAAAGGGGCTGGAGTGGGAAAGAAAACCACAGAGAAAGAGAAGTTAGAGAGAGACCTGATGTCTAGTGTTTCACAGCAAGTGAAACAGAAGCACACGTAAACAAGAGTACATATATCAGACCTGCTGGAGATTCTAAGGTAACTACTTATCCATACAACTCACAAGCGTTCACCTGAGAGCTGGAGTCTCAAAACTAAACACAAAGCTCACCTCTAAGTAGTCTCAATGGATAATTACCATCTTGCTGTGATTATTTTTAATACTTATACTCAATAATATAGCATCCCTGAGGTATTTACCAGTATTGAAAAATTAAAGTCAATGTTATGCTTAAGTAATAAGAGCTCTGACGTCAGAGAGACTGACTTAAAATCTCAGCTTTGTTACTCAAGAACTCTAGGACTTTGGGCAAGTTGTTTAACCTTTGGCTTTGTTTCTTCATCTCTAAAATCTCTAATATTAGGTTAACAAATTAACTATGTTCATGGGTTGATGTGATAAATAAAAGCAGTTACACTTCTACGTGGCTTCACAGTATTCAAATAAAGTTTTAAGAACATACTTTTTGAAAAAAGTGCCATTTGTTTAAACCATTCTGAATAGAAATCGCAATGCCTCAGTTAACTTTTGTTTCTTCTTAAAGCAAACAGACACAACTTAACTTTTCTATAGGATAATTATTAATACAAATGATAAGATTATGTATGACTATGAGGGCTTCACAGGTGACACAGCAGTAAAGAATCCGCCTGCCAATGCGGGAAATCCAAGAGACGCAGGTTAGATACCTGGTCAGGAAAATCCCCTGGAGCAGGAAATGGCAACCTACTCCAGTATTCTTGCCTGGAAAATTCCATGGATAGAGGAGCCTGGCGGGCTACAGTCCATGGGGTCGCAAAGTCGGACACAACTGAACATGCGCACATGCATGCACACACGTTTCCACAAGCCATCAATCAGTTTCTTTAGGAACACTTTGAGAAAGATAGCACCTGACAAGACTTAAAGTTTACAGAGAAGTCTCCATGCTAATTATTTCCAAATGTAACAATTTTAAAAGTAAACAGTTAAAATTTAAAAAAACTATAGCCATTTTACTATATCCTTGCTGCTGCTGCTAAGTCGTTTCAGTCATGTCCGACTCTGTGCGACCCCATAGACAGCAGCCCACCAGGCTCCGCCATCCCTGGGATTCTCCAGGCAAGAACACTGGAGTGGGTTGCCATTTCCTCCTCCAATGCATGAAAGTGAAAAGTGAAAGTGAAGTCGCTCAGTCGTGTCCGACTCTAGCGACCCCATGGACTGCAGCCTACCAGGCTCCTCCGTCCATGGGATTTTCCAGGCAAGAGTACTGGAGTGGGGTGCCATCGCCTTATTCACAATCAAGTAACTTGTGCTTGCCTCTTCCCACTCCAGTGTTCTTGCCTGGAGAATCCCAGGGACGGCGGAGCCTGGTGGGCTGCCGTCTATGGGGTCGCACAGAGTCGGACACTACTGAAGCGACTTAGCAGCAGCAGCAGTGCTTGCCTCTTGCAAGCCCGTTTCTCATCTTCTTAAGGTGCTCACGCTAAGTAAGTTACTGTGAGCTAAGAAGCCAGATAACCATTTCATGGCAGACCGATCCGGTGAAAAATATATGGGCTGTAGAGACAGCTCTGTGTTTAAATCCCAGGTATGCTACTTATTTTGTGATCTTGTTAAATTACTTAACTTCTCTTTAGCTTCAATTTCCTCATCTTTAAAATGGGAATGCAATTACCTATACTGAAATGCTTTGGTAAAAGGCAAATAAAAATTGAGGTAAAACTCTTACAGAGTACTTTCCAGTACCTGCCAAAATAAGTCATCCTGTCAATGATAATTATTATTACATAACTAATGCAGGATGTTAAAACTACAGTGAACTTAAGAATATAAAGGATTTATTTGGAACATATGCTTTTAATGTGTGAGATTCCTTGGCACCATACTGGAGATACAAAGATGAAAAAGGATATATGTATCTATCCTCCAGAGGCTCACAGCCTTTAATTAAAGACAGACACACAAACAAAATCATAGCAATTTGGTAAGTGAAACAGTAGAAGCAGCAGCACCCCATGTGAAGTCAAAATGCCTTTCTGGAGGAGGTGATAGTTAAGCTAAGAGGATAAACAGCTCACCAGGTAGGACTTAGGGACTGCGGTGAGCTGACTTGGTCAAGAAGGATGAAAGATCACAGGTGAAGAAAATACACAAGTAAGAAAGAGCTTGGTGAGGTCTGGAACAGAGCACATGTAGAGAAGAGAGTTTAAAAAGGCCAGCATAGGCCAGATCTTCATGATCTGGGATGCCAAACCAAGGAGGAGTTGGCCCTTTTAAAAATAAATAATGGGGAATCACAAAAGTATAAGGGTAATGAAGGAGGTTGGCTGAAAAAGACGCTCAGATTCCTATCACACAGAGATTCCTCCAGCTGAGATGTTCCAGCTGACAGGGACGAGAGAGAAACTACAGTCAAGGAAAATATAGTCCAGGTGGTTAAGCAGCAATTAATTTAAAGTAGTGATGTTAAGAGAAAGGAACTAAGAAATAAGGTAGTCTTGATACCACTCAAAAAGTTGGGGAAATTCCCCAATTTCTAGTTTGGGCAAATGGGTGGGTCATGAAGTCATTAGAAGGTGGACAAGAAAAATAGAAACATTCAGGATTTATCTGAATGCAGTTATTTACTATGTCTGGAGCTCAAATGAAAGCCGAATTAACTCCAATGGGAGAAATTAACATAAAGGCAGAAATGGAAGGCAAAAATAAGGCATTCAGATGAATCACACAGACTGAAGACGGTGACTACTACCACCATTGCTGATGAATATCCTACTTTGTGTCTTTCGCTTGTTTTCCAATTGAACAAATTGTCATATGTGAGATGTTACTTTTAATCTACATGCTACCTTATCAGTATGAATGCTTTTTCCAGAGGTCAGCTGAACATTAATGTTTAAGTTTTCTGAGCATCACTATCATGCCAAGATTAGCAAAGTGTTGGGGGCCTGAACGGTGCCCAATAAAAATGGAAGAATTAATATAGTCTTTATATTTAGTTTCTTATAGTCAAGAAACCAAACTGCTTCAGATACTGTTTTAATGATGAATCAGATAAGCATGTAACATGGAATAATCTGTTTTTCTTTATATGTTGCTTTTTTCATTTAGGAACATATAATTTTCAATGGTTTTGGAACTTTGAATTTATTTTTCAGAATTCAAGAATTCCCCCCAAGCCAACAATTTATGCCTATCCATACTCCGACTTCTGTACAGAAGTCAGTAGAAAAGTACAATTATTGCTTTTTAAAACATTAATTTTAAGGAAAAATACTAAACTGCTTCACCTACAGGTCCATTCTTAAATGTTAACAATGTGAGAGATCTTCACAGGTGTACTCAGGAGACTATTTTAAAGATTCTCACCCCTTAGAAGGAAAACTACATAACAAGACATGTTTCTTTATGTACTTTCTTTGTACACAACAAAAACTTAGAAAATAATAATGACTGCCCACCAGATGAAAAAGGTGAATCTATGAATAAGCAGGGAAGATGGAGGCTGGGCAGAAGAAACCATGTTAGGAGGACTTGAAATATAAAAAGGCACAATAGGAGAGCTCAGTCAGTGAAAAATGGAGGGCTAGTTTTTGGCTGTTTTGTTTTTTATCATTTTTCATTAACAAAGCAAAAGGTATTTTAAGAGACTCAACAGTCTCTTAGTTTTTACTCGATAAAAACTAAGAAAAGAAAAAGCTCCATGATCTGTTCAAAGAATTACTTTTTTTGCATAAATCAGTTCTTAATACTTTCTTTTGATGTCTATTTCCCTCTTATGCACATCTTTTTTGTTAATGAGTGTAGGCAGTATGGTAGTATTAGGGAAAAATCAAAATTAAACAGAATAGAATGACCTAATTTAAAAACCGAAAACAAATCAATCCATTGTTACTAGCACTTATTTTTACACAAATGTTTTTGTGAGACTGAAAACTGTGCATAATCTGCCTGGACGTGGACCTTGGAAATGTCCTGCTAGAGATCTTGGTATCATAAACTTTCACAATTACAGTTTAGATTGTGAGACTGTGGAGCAGTGAAGGAGTCTAAGTCTGGGAGTCAGCAGTTTAGTTCTGCCTTCCTTTTGTTATCTCTGTAACTAGATTTTTTTCCCCCCCATATGCACCCTGTATCTCAGTAATCTTATCTGTAAAATGGGACCAATAGAAAGATTTACTTCACAAGATGCACAAGGATAATGTAACAGGAAGACACTATGTAAAGCATGTTATTTTTGTAGCTGCAAGCTCAGTCCTTAACTTTTCAAATCTCAAGAACATAAAATAAACTAGGTGCCACCATTAGCAGAAAAACAAAAGCCCACTCACTTCCAGAGTACTGCATGCAGTGTCTCACCACTGGAATCATACCATGAAAAGTTCCCAGTAACTTCTTTCCTTTAACCTTACATTGAAAGATCCAAAAAAGACTGGTTTCAGACTCCCACTAGCTGAAGGCAGTTAACAGTATCCTAAAAATCCATCTCAAAGGACTAAGAAGATAATCTGCATGCGGAATGTCTAGATTGCAATGGTATTAAATAGAGTAAAAACTAACAGTAGCTTGCCCTGCACAATCCTGTAAGTTTTAAGAAACTCTGCTTTTGCTTACTTGCTTCTAACACTCCACTGTGAAGCAGAAACACAGCATCATATACCAGTGGTCACAGCCTTTGAAGAACTAGAAGCTGGATCAGATTCTCAAGCTTTTAGACGTTGAGCAAGATGCCCTCCATGATCATGTCACAAAGTTATACATTTTAGAAACAACATGTGCTCCATATTTATGTAATAAAGTCCTATTTTGTTTTGGAAGATTTTTTAGATCATCACCATATTAGAATCACATATAAGTTCTCTCATAATTACAAAGGCGTCATTTCAGGGTCCAAAGGCAGGCCACTGGAATTTTAAGTTTACCACTCCATCACAACGTGGATTCACACTTGGTTTTAGGTTTGAGATTAGCTTTCTTCATCATGATTTTCCCCCTAAATGTACTGTGACTAAACTACATTACTTTTTATTACACATGTAAGCACTTCTGATGGAATCTAGGAGAAAGATGGAATCACTGAAGTTAACCCGCTGGTTTGAAAACTCAAGTATCTTAAACACTCCCAGATGCTAACTGACAACTTGACCACTGGAAGCAAATTAAGTTATTCTTTGCAGCGGGGGAGAGGAAAGAGGCCACACCCAAAGTTAAGAGTTCACAGTGAAGTGACACCAAGTTTCAGAATTTTAACTACTGCTATTTTCGGTACTTTTTTTTTCCACGGTCAAGAAATACTTTAAAAATTCATAACATGCCCAAAGTTAAATAGAAAATGTTACTCTTATTCTAATCACTTGTTACTTCGTTCAGTAGTGGGCAGGTCCAAGATGGAGAATTACCTCATCCAAAGAAAGATTGGAAGTAATGCTGGCGTCGAACAGGGCCAAACTCAAGTCCTCAGTGCTCATAAGCGACTCTAGAAGAGCTGGTCACCCACTCTCCCCTCCCCCGAGAAGCCAAGAAGGCAAGACCCTGTGTCACCACGGCAGTTATCTGACCCAGAACGCGACCGTTTTCTGTGGACCCAGTTTTCGGCTTTAGACGCTCCCAGCCTCCCACTCTCCGCGCCACCTCCACCCAGGAGGTCGCCCCCGCTTCCTCAGCCTCCTCTCCATCCCACCTCCGTGCTCTCGCCGACTCCACTCATTCCTCCACGTACCTTGGCCACATAGTCTTTCACCTCATCTAGGTCTCCGTTTTTCAGGGCCCACATGAATTCCTTGTCGCACATCACTGCAGCGGGGCGGGCCAGCTGGCCGGACAGCAAGACGAGGCGGCGGTGGCAGCGGCAAGCGGATACCGCCGGGCGAGAGGGACACAGGGCCGCGCGGTAGCCGCACAGAAGAGAAGGCGGGGTAGGCGGCCAGGCGGGCGAGGCAGTTGGCCGCGGCGACCGTTAGGGCGGGAGAAAGAAAAGTGTTGTTTTTTTTTTTTTGCGGCCACCGGGCCCAGCAGAGTAGGTTCCGCCTGGCCGAGGAGAAGCAGCAGAGCTTGCACTTCCGGTTCACTCCCGGCTAGGACCGTCCCCCAACTTCCTCTTCCTCTTCCCCGCGGCGGAACGCCCTGCTCGGGACCCCGCCCCGAAGGCGCGCGGCGGAGCGCTCCGCGTGCGCAGACGCAGTGACTGAGCCGCCGTGACTGAGCCGCCGGGCGAACGCGAGTCGGGGAGTAGTGGGCGTGTCTAGGAGACCAGACGACTGGGTCTGGAGGTCGAGAAGGGCCATAGCGCTAGTGGAGGAACTGCGCAGCATGAATGGGAAAAACTTAAAGAAACAACTTATAATGTCGGAGCGCACCCTGCTCACTTTCTAAGTGTTCAATAGAAATTGAATTCCTTCCCTTTTCTTTTCCCTCCTTCCCTCCTTCCTTCCCTTCCTTGATCTTTCCTTTCCTTCCTCCACTATCGAGCATCCTTGGGCTCCTACTACATGTCAGGCTCTGCTGGGCACAGAGAATATACTTTAAAAAAAAAAGCTTCAGTTCAGTTGCTCAGTCGCGTCGGACTCTTTGCGACTCCATGGACTGCAGCACGCCAGGCCTCCCTGTCCATCACCAACTCCCGGAGCTTATTCAAACTCAAAATGTCCATTGAGTCGGTGATGCCATCCAGCCATCTCATCCTCTGTCGTCCCCTTCTCCTCCTGCCTTCAATCTTTTCCAGCATCAGTGTTTTTTTTAAATGAGTCAGTTCTTCACATCAGGTAGCCAAAGTATTGGAGTTTAAGCTTCAGCATTAGTCCTTGCAATGAATATTGAGGACTGATTTCCTTTAGGATGGACTGGTTGGATCTCCTTGCAGTCCAAGGGACTCTCAAGAGTCTTCTCCAACACCGCAGTTCAAAAGCATCGATTCTTACGCACTCAGCTTTCTTTATAGTCCAACTCTCACATCCATACATGACCACTGGAAAAACCATAGAATTGACTAGATGGACTTTGGTGGCAAATTAATGTCTCTGCTTTTTAATAATATGCTGTCTAGGTTGCTCATAACTTTTCTTCCAAGGAGATTAAAAAAAAAAAAAAGAGTGGCATAAAACAATTCCTGCCCTCAAGGAACTCTTCCATACTTAAGACAACGATGTGAACGCTGTGTGTCTGTCAATACTACACATAATGTTCTGTGGAGGGAAAACTGACTCATCTCTCTGACTGGCAAATGCTGTCCAGAGACTTAAGACTTTAGTTTGATGCCACAGAGCAGAGCAAACTTAACTGACCGGTACAATGTGTATTTTTAAAAAATTTTGTTTTAAGAATTTTTGTTCTTTTGCTTTGAGGCTTCAGGACCATTCTAGCAAAACCAGTTCCACTTTTCCTAGAGACTGACTGTAATAACCTGGGGCACAGCCACTAGGTGAATTGTGCTTAAACCCTAATGATCCAGGTGTGCAAATATCAACACAGAGAGAGGCAATAAAAACTCTTATTGGAACAATTATATGCATATATATATAGTCTATTATTTATGACCCATTGTCACCCTGCTTATTTAACTTATATGCAGAGTACATCATGAGAAACGCTGGGCTGGATGAAGCACAAGCTGGAATCAAGGTTGCCGGGAGAAATATCAATAACCTCAGATATGCAGATGACACCACCCTTATGGCAGAAAGTGAAGAAGAACTAAAGAGCCTCTTAAGAGTGAAAAAGTTGGCTTAAAACTCAATATTCAGAAAACTAAGATCATGGCATCCGGTCCCATCACTTCATGGGAAATAGATGGGGAAACAGTGGAAACAGTGGCTGACTTTATTTTTCTGGGCTCCAAAATCACTGCAGATGGTGATTGCAGCCATGAAATTAAAAGACGCTTACTCCTTGGAAGGAAAGTTATGACCAACCTAGACAGCATATTGAAAAGCAGAGACATTACTTTGTCAACAAAGGTCCGTCTAATCAAGGCTATGGTTTTTCCAGTGGTCATGTATGGATGTGAGAGTTGTGTTATATAGAAAGCTGAGCACCAAAGAATTGATGGTTTTGAACTGTGGTGTTGGAGAAGACTCTTGAGAGTCCCTTGGACTGCAAGGAGATCCAACCAGTCCATCCTAAAGGAGATCAGTCCTGGGTGTTCATTGGAAGGACTGATGTTGAAGCTGAAACTCCAATACTTTGGCCACCTGACGCGAAGAGCTGACTCATTGGAAAAGACCCTGATGCTGGGAAACATTGAAGGCAGGAGGAGAAGGGGATGACAGAGGATGAGATGGTTGGATGGCATCACTGACTCAATGGATATGAGTTTGGGTGAACTCCAGGAGTTGGAGATGCACAGGGAGGCCTGGCGTACTGCGGTTCATGGGGTTGCAAAGAGTCGGACATGACTGAGCGACTGAACTGAACTGAAACTGATAAATGATAAACCAAGCTACTTTTCTAGGCTTGCTGTAGAGAATAGGGGATCAGAAAACAGACTGGAACCAGAATGCTTAGTTTTAATAAAGGACCCAAACTATATTAATTTTGTGTCACCTCAGGCAAGTTTTTTAACCCATCTCGGTACAGTTTTCCATGTATGTTAAGTGTGTATGAGAACAGTGTTCAATACATGCATATATATTACCTATGATTTGTGCATGTGTGGCTAAATCGCTTCAGTTCAGTTCAGTTCAGTCACTCAGTCGTGTCTCACTCTTTGCGACCCCATGAATCGCAGCACGCCAGGCCTCCCTGTCCATCACCAACTCCCGGAGTTCACCCAGACTCACGTCCATCGAGTCAGTGATGCCATCCAGCCATCTCATCCTCTGTTGTCCCCTTCTCCTCCTGCCTGCAATCCCTCCCAGCATCAGAGTCTTTTCCAATGAGTCAACTCTTCGCATGAGGTGGCCAAAGTACTGGAGTTTCAGCTTTAGCATCATTCCTTCCAAAGAAATCCCAGGGCTGATCTCCTTCAGAATAGACTGGTTGGATCTCCTTGCAGTCCAAGGGACTCTCAAGAGTCTTCTCCAACACCACAGTTCAAAAGCATCAATTCTTGGGCGCTCAGCCTTCTTCACAGTCCAACTCTCACATCCATACATGACCACAGGAAAAACCATAGCCTTGACTAGACGAACCTTTGTTGGCAAATTAATGTCTCTGCTTTTGAATATGCTATCTATGAAATCACTTCAGTTGTGTCCAGCTCTTTGCAACCCCATGGCCTGTGGCCTGCCAGGCTCCTCTGTCCTGGGATTCTCCAGGCATGAATACTGGAGTGGGTTGCCATACCCTCCTCCAAGGGATCTTCCCAAACAAGGGATGGAACCCACCTCTCCTGAGTTGGCAGGTGGGTTCTTTACCACTCACACCCCCCAGGAAGCCCTATAATTTAGCAGTAGCAAATAGAGATAGGATTCAAACCAAAAGAAAAATAGAAAAAAATCTCCAAATATTTAATAGCTACCTTGATTGTTATTCTGTTAATTTTCCTTTCTGACAATTAGAAATACAATTTCACATACCTAACGATGATACATTTCTGGAAAGAAATCTCAAGGATGAGTTTGTTGGGTAACTCCTGAGGTTCCTATGTCTCTTCTAACTCCCACCTCTGTGATCTCTGAGTTACATCCTGCTGAAAGCTCTTGATTTATATCTCTAGTCCAGACTTCTCTTATGTGATCCATTCTGATATTTAACTTCTTACTCATTTGAATGTTTCAAACTTAATGTGTCCAAAATAAGATTTGGTCTCTTCTGTATTCTAAATTTAGTTGTCCCCTAGACCATCCCTTCTCTGTGAATGACATCACCAAGCACCTGCCACTAAAACCAAAAACATAGCAACAAATTTTCTCTCCTTGACTAAACTATAGTCAGAAGCCCCTTGACTAGCCTTCAACCTCTGTCTATAAAGACTCGAACAGGAACATAGGTCCTCTCGAGGCCACATCCTAAAATAATCCCAATCCTCTTAAAGTGCCTGGATGAGAAAATTCAAGGGTGCCAAAGCCCCTGTTTATTCCAGTCAACACCCAAGACTGGGACCTCTCTCCCCCAGCTTCTGCAGGAGGGTAGAATCCTAACTCCAGTCGTCACCACTAGCAGACACAGCTGGCCTAATTGCATCGACACTGACTGCGTCCGTGTGTGCTAAGTCATTTCAGTTGAGTCTGACTCTTTGTAATCCTAAGAACTGTAGCCCGCCAGGCTCCTCTGTCCGTGGAATTCTCCAGGCATGAATACTGGAGTGGGTTGTCATAACCTCCTAATGGCTACCCACTCCAGTATTCTTCCCTGGGAAATTCCACAGACAGAGGAGCCTGGCGGGCTACAGTGCATGGGATTGAAACACTCAGACACGTTGACACTAACTAATCTTTTGTAATTTTTTACTCCCCTGACTTGACTCTCCCGCCTTTCCCTCATTCTCCCTTTAAAACATCTATTCATCTCTGTACAGATTGAAGTTTTGTTCAGTTCATGTGGGACTCTTTTTTCCTTACAGCAGTAGTTATTACCAATAAAAATCTGTTCTTACCACATTAACTAATGTCCTGCTTTGTTCATCCTTGACAATGCAAGTCGTAGACAACTCCTGCCGTTCCCAACCTTTCTTTTATTTCATCCATCAGTAAGCTCTGCAAAATATATCTTAAGTGGTTCACTTCTTGGCATCTTCCCTGCTGACTACCCCGCTACGGCCCTTACTAACCCTGTCATCTCTTGCACTGCTACAATCGCATCCCAGCTGGCATCCCCATTTTCACTCTCACTCCTTTCCAAGTAATTTACCACAGAGCCAGTTACTTTTTTAAATATAAATCAAACATGCATTTCTTAAGACCTTTCAATGACTTCCTATTGCATTTTAGAATAAATTCTATTGGTTTGCTCTGGCATTCAGGGTCCTCTGTGACTTGACCCTGATGGCTTCTCCCATCCATAACACTCCCCTCACATCCCTTTACTTTTTTGTTTCTCATAGATCTCATCTTCTGGCAGTTTCAGTAAAAATCAAGCCTATTCCAGCCTAGGGCTGTTAAGCTTGTTGCTTCCTGTCTGGAATGGTCTCTTAATTCATGCTCACTTGGAGGTCTCAATGCAAATGTTACTTCTTCAGAGATGCCTCCCAGACTATTCACTTTAAATAGGTCTCTCAATCGTGTCTAGCCTATAACCTACTTTTTTTTTTTTTTTTTAAATTTAGCTCACTTATCACAAATATATTCATTGCTTTTTGGTTACCTGTTTTGGCAGGCATTCAGCAATTTTTCCTTTGTCTGGCATCCCAGGCACAAGAGAGAATTCCTCTTCCTGGCTTCCTTGTGGTTGGATAATGTCATGTAACTAATTTTGGCCTATTAGTTATAAGCAGAAGTAACATGAGTCACTTCCAGGCTTGCCAATGCAAGACCCTTCAGAGGGCCCTATTCTCTCTCCCACAGCAACCAGCAACATTCAAAACAGTGGCGGCCGTCAGCTGTGTTCCTGAGCGACTGCGATGAGCAGAATTCCCCTGCCACTCCATAATAAATAAAATAGTAATAAAACTTTCATTGTTTCAAGCCACTGAGATTGTGGTGTTTATGACTGCAGCAACACTGAGCCAATTTTGACTGACAGTGGTGGGCTATCACTAGAACACAAGTCTTCAATAGATGGCATTGATTTAGGGGCTAGGTGGTACACAACAAAGGAAGTGGTATTGGAAGCCATATGGATGGTGATTCATATTCGCAGGAAAGAAACATTGGGCAAAACAACCTCCTGTGATAGCATGGTGAGGCATGGAAGGCAGATAATGAATGTATGCTGTAAACGTGTGGCTCTGGTGGAAGAGAATGGGAAATGGAAAGCTGGTGGCATGTGTTGGTAACTATTTTTATGTGTTGCCTGGTGAGGGTGGGGTGGGGTGTTGGGGAGGTGAAGGACATGTTTTTATTTATTTTCTTTCCAGCTTTACTTTGATATAATTGACATAACACTGAATACGTGTATGATATACAGCATGATGATTTCATACGTATACATTGCAAATTATTGCCTCAACAAGAATAGTTAACACAACCGTCACTTCATAGTTACTTTTTTTCTTGTGGTGAGAATTTGGAAGATTTACTCTCTCAGCATTTGTCAGGTATACAATACAGTATTGTTAAGTGTAGTCACCATGCTGCACACTAGATTTTCCAGAACTTATTCATCCTATAACTGGCATTTGGTACTCTTTGACCACTTTCACCCATTTCCCCCACCTCACAGCCTCTGGTAACCATCTATCTACTGTTTCTGTGAGTTTGGATTTTTCAGATTCCACATTTAAATGAGACCATACAGTATTTGTCTTTCTCCGTCTGACTTATTTCACCTTGCATAATGTCCTCCATATAACTGCTTTGCTATATCCCATAAGTTGTGGTATGTTGTGTTTCCATTTTCATTGGGTTTAAGATATTTTAAATTTCCTTTTTGATTTCTTCTTTGATCCACTGGTTGTTCAGAATTGTGTTGTTTAATTTCCACATATTTTGGGGGGAACACATGTATACCGATAGCCAATTCATGTTGATGTATGGCAAAAACGACCATAGTATTGTGAAGTAATTATCCTCCAGTTAAAATAAACAAGTTAATAAAAAAAAATTTCCACATATTTGTGAATTTTCCAGCTTTCCTCCTGTTACCAGTTTCATGCCACTGTGGCTAGAAAAGATACTGGATATAATTTCTATCTTGAATTTTTTGAGACTTGTTTTGTTGCCTTACATAAGGGCTTCTTCCCCTTTACATATGGTAAAGAATCTGCCTGCAATGTGGGAGACCCAGGTTGGGAAGAGCCCCTGGAGAAGGAAATGGTGAGGCACTCCAGTATTCTTGCCTGGGAAATCCCATGGACAGAGGAGCCTGGCGGGTGACAGTCCATGGGGTCGCAAAGAGTTGGATATGACTGAGTGACGAACACTTTCATATAATCTATCCTAAAAAATTTTCCATGTACACTTGAGGAGAATGTGTATTCTGATACTGTCAGATAAAATATTCTGTATATGTTTGTTAGGTACATTCGAATGTTGGTAATTATTGATTACATAAGACATTATAGGAAAAGATGAATCAGAGAGTAATTGTTAAGTTTACAGTTATAAATGGAAGAGATTATAAAGAATCCAGAAATTTGGAAACTTGCACTGTTGGAAGATACAAATGATTCTTATCTTTAAATGAGATGAGCAACAAAGGCTAATTAGAATTCAGCCTTATGTCAAGGATCAAATCAAGGATATTACTGTCACAGATCAGATCAGATCAGATCAGTTGCTCAGTCATGTCCGACTCTTTGCGACCCCATGAATTGCAGCACACCAGGCCTCCCTGTCCATCACCAACTCCCGGAGTTCACTCAAACATCGAGTCAGTGATGCCATCCAGCCATCTCATCCTCTGTCATCCCCTTCTCCTCCTGCCCCCAATCCCTCCCAGCATCAGAGTCTTTTCCAATGAGTCAACTCTTCATATCAGGTGGCCAAAGTACTGGAGTTTCAGCTTCAGCATCATTCCTTCCAAAGAAATCCCAGGGCTGATCTTCAGAATGGACTGGTTGGATCTCCTTGCAGTCCAAGGGACTCTCAAGAGTATTCTCCAACACCACAGTTCAAAACCATCAATTCTTCAGCGCTCAGCCTTCTTCACAGTCCAATTCTCATGACTAAAACCTCTGAGTGGATTAAAGTGGTGCCCAGTAAGTTGGATACACTGGCCCAGGTCTTCCTGTTAACAAAGCTTCATGGGCTCAAGTTACCCACAAGAGAGATATAAAAATTTGTGTCTCAGATGACTTGAGTCAAATAAAGAAGATGACTAAAATTTTTAGGGTAGTGCCAAAATATCTACCAGTGAGTACTAAAGGAAACTGTAAGTGAAACTTAAAATGACCCTTGGTCCTCACTTTTCTGTGGTCAGGAAGTAGTTTGACAAAACTGCTCAAAACCTGAGGACTTATTCTTTATGTTCAGGATCAGAAAAGGTCAGTTTTTATTGAAATGCCAAAGAATGTTCACACTACCACACAGTTGCTCTCATTTCATATGATAGCAAAGTAATACTCAAAATTCTCCATGCCAGGCTTCAATAGTACGTGAATGAGAACTTCCAGATATACAAACTGGATTTAGAAAAGGCAGAGGAACCAGAGATCAAATTGCCAAAATCACAGAAAAAGCAACATCAAAAAACATCACAGAAAAACCTAGAGAATTCCAGAAAAACATCTACTTCTGCTTCATTGACTATGCTAAAGCCTTCGACTGTCTGGATCACAACAAAATATGGAAAATTCTTCAAGAGATAGGAATACCAGATCACCTTACCTGCCTCCCGAGAAACCTGGACGCAGGTCAAGAAGCAACAGTTAGACCTGGACAGGGAACAAAGGACTGGTTCCAGATTGGGAAAGGAGTACATCAAGGCTGTATATTGTCACCCTGCTTATTTAACTTAAATGCAGAGTACATCATGAGAAATGCTGGGCTGGATGAAGCACAAGCTGGAATCAAGTTTGCTGGGAGAAATATCAATAACATCAGATATGCAGATGACACCACCCTCATGGCAGAAAGTGAAGAGAAACTAAAAAGCCTCTTGATGAAAGTGAAAGAGGAGTGTGAAAAAGTTGGCTTAAAGCTCAACATTCAGAAAACCAAGATCATGGCATCTGGTCCCATCACTTCATGGCAAGTAGATGGGGAAATGAAACAAGTGACAGACTTTACTTTCTTGGGCTCCAAAATCACTGCAGATGGTGATAGCAGTGAGATGAAAAGACACTTGCTCCTTGGAGAAAAAGCTATGACAAACCTGGACAGCATATTAAAAAGCAGAGACAATAGTTTGCCAATAAAGGTCTGTATAGTCAAATCTATGGTTTTTCTGGTAGTCATGTATAGATATGAGAGTTGGACCACAAAGAAGGCTGAGCGCTAAAGAATTGATGCTTTTGAATTGTGGTGTTGGAGAAGACTCTTGAGAGTCCCTTGGACTGCAAGGAGATCAAACCAGTCAATCCTAAAGGAAATCAGTCCTGATTATTTGTTGAAAGGACCCATGCTAAAGCTGAAGCTCCATTACTTTGGTCACCTGATGCAAGCAGCTGACTCCTTAGAAAAGACCGTGATGCTGGGAAAGATTGAAGGCAGGAGGAGGAGGGGATGACAGAGAATGAGATGGCTGAATGGCATCTTGGACTCAGTGGACATGAGTTTGAGCAAGCTCCAGGAATTGGACAGGGAAGCCTGGCATCCTGCAGTCCATGGGGTTGCAAAGAGTTGACTGAACAACTGAACGACTGAGCGACTGAACGACTGAACAACGTCTATAGGGCACAGGGGAATGAAGGAAAAGACCTTCCCTCGAAGGTAGAAGATGGAGCTAAGGATCTGGGAAAAAACAATGTAGTGGGGGAGGGGAGTGTACCATGGATCAGAACTGGGGCCTAAAAGGTAACATCCCCCACCCTTGTGGAAAGACTGGGAGGCAACACCCTTGCAGTGTCTGCCTGGTAGGATTCCACAGTTGCTGGACACTGATTGCTATCGCTCCTGTTTTTCTCCATTTCAAATGGGAGTGTTTATGGCAGTTACCCAGTTTCTCCTCTGTCATTATCTATTAGGTAAGGGGTGTGGTGCAAAATTTTCTTCATATGTCTCTAGATCCAGAGAAGATACAAATCTAGGCTTGACTACTGTCAGATCCTGGACTTTGAGCTTGATGTTGTGATAGGATGAAATTTTTTGTTTATTTCTCTGGAAGAGAATATGCGTATATTTTGCATATGGGAAGAAAAGTAAACCTAATATCTGATGAGCAGGGATGACTGTGGTAGTCATTGGTCTTGCTTGCTCAGTCTTCCCCTTTGGGAGCACTTTCTGGCCCCCTAGTGATTGGGTAGGGGTATGTGACTAGTTCTGGCAAATGAGCCAGGAACATAAGTGATATATCACTTTTGAGCCTTAAGAGTTTTTTTTTTTTTGGTCAGACAGCATGGCATACGAGATCTCTTAATTCTAGGCCCTCAGCAGTGAAAGTGCAGAGTCCTAACCATTGGACAGTCAGAGAATTCCCACAAACATTTAATTGCCATTGGGGGCTCCTCCGATGTTCTTTTCCAGTAAACAAACCCTCAGTCTGAGTTCTTGAGTAACCATGAGAAGCAGATTCCCCTGCCAATATGTGGTAGACAAGTAGTATCAATTAGTTGTATATTACTGCAGAATAATCTAGCCTATCCTGAATGATACCTATTTATTGTCTGCTTTTTGCATTAGAAAGTAGGCTTAATGAGGATAAGAATCTTGTCTATCTTGCTATAAGGTATATACCAAATATTTATCACTACACTGGCTTGTTGACTAAAACATATAGTCACAACCTAAAAGAAGAGAGCTATTCTATTTGGTGGGAATGTTTAGGACTCTGAGCCCAGGAGACAGCATCTCAGTAGCTCTGAGAAAACTGCTCCAAGGAGGCAGGAGGGGAAGTCAGGCTATATATGAGTTTGCAACAAAGGGAGCAGGCAGTCTGAACAATCAAGGATCAAGTTAAGGAATTTAGCATTCTATGTATGGGAAGAAGCAAGTCTCTGGGCTCACTGTATTCATTCCTTTCATGTATACCTCAGCTATCTGAGGCCAATCCTGTTTCTTTGTTCACCTTGCTTCTTGCATTGCCCCAGCTCCTCAGCAATCAACACAGAGGGTTGCAGCATCTGCTGGATCACAGTTTGGGGAGCCCTCATTAGCATTTTGCCTGGCTTCCCAGGTGGCACTAGTGGTAAAGAGCCCGCCTGCCAATGCAGGAAGTGTGAAGAGCTGGACAGGACTGAAGTGATTTAGCACAGAGCACACACTTTCACATTTGGAGGCCAGAAAGCACTGATGGCTATGACATTTCTTGTCTACTGATATGGCAGGAAATATTTTCATTTCACAGGCTCATAGTAGGTGCTCAATAAATATTTCTTGAATTAATATATGGGTGAATTCTCTTAGCATAATTAAAGAAAGACCTTAATTAACCAAAATTTGTGTCTGAATAGTCACCTCAATTTTGCATGGTGATGAGTCAAGATAATGCCAGGAAACAGGCCTAAAGAGTTTTCAGAACAAATTTTGAGGTTGCTTCAAAATAACACATAAAAAGAATAATCTTAAGTAAAGTGAAAGTCATTCAGTCATATTTAACTCTTTGCGACCCCTCAGACTGTAGCCCTACAGGCTCCTCTGTCCATGGGATTTCCCAGGCAAGAATACTGAAGTGGGTTGGCATTCCCTTCTCCAGGAGATCTTACTGACCCAGGGATCAAGCCTGGGGCCTCCTGAATTAAAGGCAGACTCTTTACCACCTGAGCTACCAGAGCATGATCTTAGGAGGGCCATGTTCTTCAATTTCCATTTGCAAAAGTACTATGTGAATGTATGCCTGTTTTTAAAATTTTAAGGAAACATCACTGCACATAGAGTAAAAAAGTGAAAACAGTCTTTCTTGCAGTCTCTGATCTCTCTCTTAAACCACACCACTTACTTTCCCACAGATAAGCACTGACAATGTTCAGCAGTACTGGGGAACTATGGTATGCATGTTAAACTTGAGATAATAAAAACATACAAAAATGGATTTATAAGAGTATTTTAAGGGCTTCCTTCATAGCTCAGTGGTAAAGAATCCACCTGCCAATGCAGAAGATAAAGGTTCAATCCATGCCACACAGCAACTAAGCCTGTGTGCCACAACTATTGAACCTGTGCTGTAGAGCCCAGGAACTACAACTGCATGCCCTAGAGCCTGTGCTCTGCAACAAGAGATACCACCGCAGTGAGAAGGCCAAGCACTACAACCAGAAACAAGCCCCAGCTCGCCGCAACTAATGAAAAGCCCATGAAGCAGTGAAGACCCAGCACAGTCAAAAATAAATGAAGAAATAAATTTTTAAAAGGAGTATCATGGTGCCATTGTGACTTATCATTAGAAATATATATTAGGTCTTTGTCTCTGACACAAAGCTCCTAAAACCTTTAGAATCTCCTAAGTGCTGAGAACTATAAAGGTGAATTTTATAGTGTTAATAAAATAACTTTGGGATCCCATCTATGGATGGGGGCTGGTTGCCAGTAGAACCAACCACGTGATTAGAGGGATGGAACTCTCAGAGGCACAGATAACAACCTGGGCTTGTGATTAGCATCTGAAACTGAGGTGGGGAGGGGCAGGATTGTAGGACTGACCCCTTCGCCTCTGGAATCTGGTGCTATCCCCCAGTGGTGGTGGTGATGGTTTAGTGGTTTAGTTGCTAAGTCATGTCCGACTCTCGTGATCCCATGGATGTAGCCTGCCAGGCTCCTCTGTCCATGGGATTCTCCAGGCGAGAATACTGGAGTTGGCTGCCATTTTAGATAGTGTCATAATTGGGTAGAACTGTAGGACATCCAGCTGATATCTGAATGTTTCTTGTTGGTGTGGAGAAACCCCTCTCACACTCCCCCAGTCTCTTCTCCACATACAATAGAATTGGGTGCAGAACCATTAACTGTGTGTGTGTATGCATATAAAAACTAGAAGGAATCAAATATTAATTGTGTCATTCTCTGAGTTGTGGGAGTATGGTTGATATCTTGCTTTCTTCTGTATATTTTCCCATATTTTCTAAGTTTTCTATCAACAAATATTAATTTAAGAATCAGAAAAATAAAATTAGCTTTATTAAGTCATATATCTAAGTAGTTGTTGCTGTTGTCATTCAGTTGTGTCCGAGTCTTTGTGACTTTGTGACTTGTTGTCGTTCAGTTGTGTCCAAGTCTTTGTGACATGCTGTGATCGCAGCATGTCAGGCCTCTCTGTCCTTCACCGTCTCCTGGAGTTTGCTCAGACTCATGTCCATTGAGTTGGTGATGCCATCCAACCATCTCATCCTCTGCCATCCCCTGCCTTGAATCTTTCTCAGCATCAGGGTCTTTTCCAAAGAATGGGCTCTTCACGTCAGATGGCCAAAGTATTGGAGTTTCAGCTTCAGCATCAGTCCTTCCAATGAATATTCAGGACTGATTTGGTTTAGGATTGACTGGTTTGATCTCTTTGCAGTCCAAGGGACTCTTAAGAGTCTTCTCCAGCATCACAGTTTGAAGGCATCAATTCTTCAGCGCTCAGCCTTTTTTATTGTCCAGCTCTCACATCCATACATGACTACTGGAAAAACCGTAGCTTTGACTAGACAGACCTTTGTCAGCAAAGTAATGTCTCTGCTTTTTAATATGCTGTCTAGGTTTGTCATTACTTTTCTTCCAAGGAGCAAGCGTCTTTTAATTTCAGGGCAGCAGTCACCACCCACAGTGATTTTGGAGCCCAAGAAAATAAAATCTCTAACTGTTTCCATTGTTTCCCCATCTATTTGCCATGAACTGATGGGACCAGATGCCATGATCTTTGTTTTTTGAATGTTGAGTCTTATGCTAGCTTTTTCACTCTCCTCTTTCACCTTCATCAAGGGGCTCTTTAATACCTCTTTGCTTTCTGCTGTAAGGATGGTGTCATCTGCATATCTGAGGTTATTGGTATTTCTTCCAGCAATCTTGATTACATCTTGAGCTTCATTCAGCCTGACATTTCACATGATGTACTCTGCATATAAATTAAATAAGCAGGGTGACAATATCTAATATCTAGAGCAGATATCTAATATCTAGAGTATATCTGCTGCTGCTGCTAAGTCGCTTCAGTTGTGTGCCACTCTGTGTGACCCCAGAGACGGCAGCCCACCAGGCTCCCCCGTCCCTGGGATTCTCCAGGCAAGAACACTGGAGTGGGTTGCCATTTCCTTCTCCAATGCATGAAAGTGAAAAGTGAAAGTCAAGTCACTCAGTCGTGTCCGACTCTTAGCGACCCCATGGGCTGCAGCCCACCAGGCTCCTCAGTCCATGGGATTTTCCAGGCAAGAGTACTGGAGTGGGTTGCCATTGCCTTCTCCGAGAGCATATCCAGATATGTTCAACATCTAGAGTAGAGCTTATGTCCAATTCAGTTAAATGAATTGCAGTCATTGCAATAAAAAATATTATAAAGGCAGGTGACAAGAAAGAGCAATGAGGTAGACATAGTTCTATCAGATATTCAAACATAATATGAATTTACAACAAGTAGTTAATTCAATAAATATTTATTCAGTGTCTGACACTGTTTGGGAAATTGAGAAGGAAGTGATAACTAAACAGATAAGATTCCTGTTCTCAAGTAGATCAATAGTCTAGTGGGGGATAATAAACAAGTAGATTAGTAAGCTAATTTAGGTAGTGTTTAGTGCTATGAAGAAACAAAAGAAGGGTGTTATAATAGTGAATGTTGTTGGAGGGATGCAAAGTTGCTAAGTAGGGTAATGAAAGGTAGCCTCTTTGAAGCAGAATATTTGAGTTGAGACTTGGATGAGAAGGAGTGAGCCACTGAAGCTTCTGCAGGGAGAACGTTCCAAGAAGAAGGAACAGCAATTGCAAAGGCTAAGGCGGGTATAGGCTTGGCAGAATTAGGAGTTGGGTGGGCTCAGCTAGTAGGGAGGTGTATATGAATAGCCAGGGCAAGTCCCAACAATGTTGTGGATTGCTGAATATGCTGTGGGGGTTTTCTTGGGGGAGATGAAAGAATGACCTATAGAATATTACTGACAATGTGGTAAAACAATGCAGTGCTAAGATGGCACTAACATCACACAGACAGTCTAATGAGTATAAAATTCATCTTCCTATTTCTCTTGCTATGGTCAAGTTTTTATTTAGAGTATACTAGTGGCTCAGTGGTAAAGAATTCGCCTGCCAATGCAGGAGCTGCAGATTAGATCCCTGGGTTGGGAAGATCCCCTGGAGGAAGGCATGGCAACCCACTCCAGTATTCTTGCCTGGAGAATCCTGAGGACAGAGGAGCCTGGTGGGCTAGTCCATGGGGTTACAAAATAGCTGGACACAACTGAGTGACTGAGCATGCGTGCATGCCTCAGTTAGATTCCACGTCATGAAGAATTAAGACCCTTATATGTAAACCGTTTCAAGATGAGGTTTCAAGGTGGACTTCCTGATGGTTCTGTGGTTGGGACTTTGCCTTCCAATGCATGGTGTGCACACGTTCGATCCCTGGTCAGGGAACTAAGATTCCACACACCTCATGACCAAAAAACCAGAACATAAACAACGAAAGCAATATTGTAACAAACTCATAAAAACTTTATAAAAAATATGAATGGATATATTCGCATATGGTTCAAATACCTTTAAAAAAAAGAGAGAGAGAGATGAGGCTTCAAAGAACTCTGTCCTTCATGTCCCGATTGCTGCTGCTAAGTCGCTTCAGTCGTGTCTGACTCCATGCGACCCCATAGACGGAAGCCCACCGGGCTCCCCCATCCCTGGGATTCTCCAGGCAAGAACACTGGAGTGGGTTGCCATTTCCTTCTCTAATGCATGAAAGTGAAAAGTGAAAGTGATGTTGCTCAATTGTGTCTGACTCTTTGCGACCCCATGGACTGCAGCCTACCAGGCTCCTCCCGATTAAGCACTCACAAATTAATGCTTGGGTATGAGCACTGAGTTCCAGGTAGCAAGTGTTGATGATGTCCAAGGTCAAAGCTGGGCCTAGGGGCAGCATACAGACCGTGCTGTGTATGCTTGTGGATGGGTGAATGGGGATGGCTGTGAATCTGGATGGTCACAATGTCTGGGCTGGGCATACAACTTGAGTTGTCAAATACAGTGCTAGAGCCTAGGTACCACCACTTCACAGGATCTAGATTCATTTTTAGAATGGAAGTCATTAGAGATTAAACAGCCTTGACCATTTTAGGAAGACAATGAGATAACTTGACCAAACAGAGAAATTTAGAGACATGGGAAGATCTTGACTTACTGCAGACATTTTACTGAGATGTGTGAATTTCTTCCTTGTTCTGAATTATGTTTCACTTTATATTTAATTATTAGAGAATAATTTATTGTTACTACCTTGGTTTATAGAAACAAATATATTGTTATAAACAAAATACAACCAATTGGAAAATATGCTGTTTTTCCTTTTATTAATTCATACCTATGAGGTTTGTGACATTGTACAGGAGATAGGGATCAAGACCATCCCCCTGGGAAAGAAATGCAGAAAAGCAAAATGGCTGTCTGGGGAGGCCTTACAAATAGCTGTGAAAAGAAGAGAAGTGAAAAGGAAAGGAGAAAAGGAAAGATATAAGCATCTGAATGCAGAGTTCCAAAGAATAGCAAGGAGAGATTAGAAAGCCTTCCTCAGCAATCAATGCAAAGAAATAGAGGAAAACAACAGAATGGGAAAGACTAGAGATCTCTTCAAGAAAATTAGAGATACCAAGGGAACATTTCATGCAAAGATGGGCTCAATAAAGGACAGAAATGGTATGGACCTAACAGAAGCAGAAGATATTAAGAGGTGGCAAGAATACACAGAAGAACTCTACAAAAAAGATCTTCACGACCCAGATAATCACGATGGTGTGATCACTCACCTAGAGCTAGACATCCTGGAATGTGAAGTCAAGTGGGCCTTAGAAAGCATGACTACGAACAAAGCTAGTGGAGGTGATGGAATTCCAGTTGAGCTATTTCAAATCCTGAAAGATGATGCTGTGAAAGTGCTGCACTCAATATGCCAACAAATTTGGAAAACTCAGCAGTGGCCACAGGACTGGAAAAGGTCAGTTTTCATTCCAATCTCAAAGAAAGGCAATGCCAAAGAATGCTCAAACTACCACACAATTGCACTCATCTCACACACTAGTAAAGTAATGCTCAAAATTCTCCAAGCCAGGCTTCAGCAATACGTGAACTGTGAAATACCTGATGTCCAGGCTGGTTTTAGAAAAGGCAGAGGAACCAGAGATCAAATTGTCAACATCCGCTGGATCATTGAAAAAGCAAGAGAGTTCCAGAAAAACATCTATTTCTGCTTTATTAACTATGCCAAAGCCTTTGACTGTGTGGATCACAATAAACTGTGGAAAATTCTTCAAGAGATGGGAATACCAGACCACCTGACCTGCCTCTTGAGAAACCCATATGCAGGTCAGGAAAAAACAGTCAGAACTGGACATGAAACAACAGACTGGTTCCAAATAGGAAAAGGAGTATGTCAAGGCTGTATATTGTCACCCTGCTTATATAACTTATATGAAGAGTACATCATGAGAAACACTGGGCTGGATGAAGCACAAGCTGGAATCAAGATTGCTGGGAGAAATATCAATAACCTCAGATATGCAGATGATACCACCCTTATGGCAGAAAGTGAAGGAGAACTAAAGAGCCTCTTGATGAAAGTGAAAGAGGAGAGTCCATCTAGTCAAGGCTATGGTTTTCCAGTGGTCATGTATGGATGTGAGAGTTGGACTGTGAAGAGAGCTAAGCGCCGAAGAATTGATGCTTTTGAACTGTGGTGTTGGAGAAGACTCTTAAGAGTCCCTTGGACTGCAAGGAGATCCAACCAGTCCATTCTAAAGGAGATCAGTCCTGGGTGTTCTTTGGAAGGACTGATGCTAAAGCTGAAACTCCAGTACTTTGGCCACCTCATGTGAAGAGTTGACTCAATGGAAAAGACCCTAATGCTGGGAAAGATTGAGGGCAGGAGGAGAAGGGGACGACAGAGGATGAGATGGCTGGATGGCATCACCGACTTGATGAACATGAGTTTGAGTGAACTCCGGGAGTTGGTGATGGACAGGGAGGCCTGGCGTGCTGCTATTTATGGGGTCGCAAAGAGTCGGACACGACTGAGCGACTGACCTGAATTGAACTGATGTGGATCCTAGTGCCAGGGACCACTACTCAGCTTTGGCAGCCCTTGAATTTTCAGGCATATTCCTGGGTTTGAGATGAATAGTCTCTGAGGTGTCACTTTTGCAATCCTGAACCTAGATAGAAAAGGCGAAGATCATGCAGCCACAAGTGATAGCAAATGCTGAAATGGACCCTTAGGGAACTAGACCAGACAGGATGGATTAAGAATCAGAGATTTAGCTTGCAAAGTCTGCCACATTCGGTTGAGTGCATGATACAACTAATGACCTTTTGAAGAGCTGAAATCTCACTGGACTATTAAACAACAATATGTGTTCAAGAGCAGGCACCATTAATTGTCAGTGCTGATTCCAGTAATAATATAGAGACACAGTATTTGACTTCCCTGGGGGATCAGACAGTAAAGAAACTCTGCCTGCAATGTGGGAGATTTGATCCCTGGGTTGGAGTTTGATCCCTGGGTTGGAGTAGATCCCCTGGAGAAGGAAATGGCAACCCACTCCAGTATTCTTGCCTGGAGAATCCCATGGACAGAGGAGCCTGGCAGGTTACAGTCCATGGGGTCACAAAGAACTGAACACGACTGAGTATCTAACACTTCACTTCATATACATCAAGAATAATTTCCAAAAATGTGCTTGTAGCTGCAGGGGAGTGGATTTTCCATTTAGGATACACACATCAAAGTATCTGCATATATAACATTACTAAATAATCCTGAAATGTCTTCTTTATACATACTTACCAAAGAATACATATGGCGTGAAAGAATCACATTTTATAAAATTGAAAGGTGGTTTACTAGGAATTACAAGTAGATATCAAATGTGGGTAGTTGGATAGTTGACACCCAGGATTCACCTTGCTGTGAATAGAATCAGTCACTCTTCAGTCTCTGGGGTAAGTGTTTCATGCTGCTGTAAAGTCTGGGAGGTAACTCAGGGGAGCAACATGATAAGCAGAGAGGATGGGTCTTTAAGACCTGCTGTTCAAAAGGCTCTGTCATCAACAGTTCAGTCGGTCAGTCATGTCCAGCTCTTTGTGACCCCATGGACTACAGCACACCAGGCCTCCCTGTCCATCACCAACTCCTGGAGATTACTCAAACTCATGATCATTGAGTCAGTGATGCCATCCAACCATCTCATCCTCTGTTGTCCCCTTCTCCCACCTTCAATCTTTCCCAGCATTAGGGTCTTTTCCAATGAGTCAGTTCTTTGCATCAGGTGGCCAAAGTATTGGAATTTCAGCTTCAGCATCAGTTATTCCAATGAACATCCAGGACTGATCTCCTTTAGGATGGACTGGTTGGATCTCCTTGCTGTCCAAGGGACTCTCAAGAGTCTTCTCCAACACCACAGTTCAAAAGCATCAATTCTTCTGCACTCAGCTTTATTTATAGTCCCAACTCTCATATCCATACGTGACTACTGGAAAAACTATTGCTTGGACTAGATGGACCTTTGCTGGCAAAATAATGTCTTTGCTTTTCCATATGCTATCTAGGTTGGTCATAACTTTCCTTCCAAGGAGTAAGCATCTTTTAATTTCATGGCTGCAGTCACCATCTGCAGTGATTTTGGAGCCCCAAAAAATAAAGTCTGCCACTGTTTCCACTGTTTCCCCATCTATTTCCCATGAAGGGATGGGACCAGATGCCATGATCTTGGTTTTCTGAATGTTGAGTTTTAAGCCAGCTTTTTCACTCTCCTCTTTCACTTTCATCAAAAGGCTCTTTGGTTCTTCACTTTCTGGCATGAGAGTGGTATCATCTGCATATCTGAGGTTATTGATATTTCTCCTGGCAGTCTTGATTCCAGCTTGGGCTACATCCAGCCCCGTGTTTCTCCTGATGTACTCTGCATATAAGTTAAATATGTAGGGTGACAATATACAGCCTTGATGTACTCCTTTCCTGATTTGGAACCAATCTGTTGTTCCATGTCCAGTTCTAACTGTTGCATCCTGACCTGCATACACATTTCTCAGGACGCAGGTCAGGTAGTCTGGTATTCCCATCCCTTTCAGAATTTCCCACATTTGTTGTGATCCACAGTCAAAGGCTTTGGCATAGTCAGTAAAACAGAAGTAGATGTTTTTCTGGAACTCTTGCCTTTTTGACGATCCAACGGATGTTGGCAATTTGATTTCTGGATCCTCTGTCTTTTCTAAATCCAGCTTGAACATCTGGAAGTTCATGGTTCACATACTGTTGAAACCTGGGTTGGAGACTGTTGAGCACTACTTTGCTAGCATGTGAGAGGAGTGCAATTATGTGGTAGTTTGAGCATTCTTTAGCATTGCCTTTCTTTGGGATTGGAATGAAAACTGACGTTTTCATCAACAGCCAACTCATTAATACCTTCCAATGTTCACAGCCAGCGGACTGGGATTGTCCTTTGTGTCACTCATTTTCTTATAGTTTTCCTATGTGGCTTGTTTTCCCATTCAATACTGGAGGACAGAGGCAACGGGGAACTCAAGTTCTTTGGGAAAGCTTCAAATGCTTAGCTATAGCAATGACTCTATGAACAGTGGTCTCAACATTGTAAGGCTTTCCAAGGTAAATGGATTATTTATACTAAGTTTTGAGAAACATCCTAAAGGACAAGGAAGACACTAATTCAAACTTCCATGAACTGTGTTTTTATAACATAAACTAACTAAGTCATCAATAAAAAAGTTTTATAAATGTTAAGCCTAACACAAATATTAGGTATTGATCTGTCTGACACATTTATGTTTATTTTCTATGGGTTGGAGTAAATTTCTGTTTCAGAGATTATAGAATTTTGTTTATTCTTTGTCCTTTCTTAGATTTATTTGATGGTGGCTTTTCTTTTTTTCCCTAACTACAAATCATAAGATTGTGCCTAAGAGAAAATATGGTATTTTGTGATAATTCATTTTATTTTCTATCCCCAGGTGTCTTTTAGTAAAAATCCTGAATCATGTCTATAATGTTTTTTTCTGCTAGATTTGGGGAGGGGCCAATTTCAATATTGTCCTTTTGCAATATTACTTCTGTTTTATGTTTTGTCTTTTTGGCCAGGAGGCATGTGGGATCTTAGCTCCCAACCGGGGATTGAACCTATACTGTCTGCCTTGGAAGGCGAGTCTTAACCACTGGGCCGCCAGGGAAGTAAGTCCCTTGTCATCCCTTTTCTATGCTTTAAAACATGTAATTATGCATCAATAGATTCATTGCCTCTATGGGTAGGAGCAAGAGTAACAAAAACTCATGTTATAGATATGCTGATTTTGTTGCTAAAAGCAAATGTTTGACTGGCATTCTGTGTGACATCCTTATCAGGAAGGCCACACAGATTAACCACAGGGGAGTAAGGTGTGAAAAAGAACTGGCAAGAAAAAGAACGATAATGGCAAAAGCATTCTACTGTTTCACTGATTACGAAATGCTTTTGTATTATTTCATCTGACCATAAAACTACCTTGTCGTTAATAGTTATTAATAGTTTCATTATATTATCTTGCAGATGTGGAAATAAATGAAGCAGGGAGAGCTTGTCTGACTTTCCAAGGCCACATGAGCTCTAGGTGGAGAAGCTGGAAGCCCATCAGGGCTTTAGGATGATACTGTTCAGAGAAACGGTGGAGGTGGGTGTACAAATGTGCATCTTTGCTGAGAACAGCAGTTAAGTGTGTTAAATCTCAGGTTCAAATATACATAACAGTGTTTCAGAAAAGGCTCAAAACCAAGCGGTATTACCTACCCCTAAATCCTAAAGGAGTCCATCTTAAAGGAAATCAGTCCTGAATATTTATTGGAAGGACTGATGCTGAAGCTCCAATAATTTGGCCACCTAATGCAAAGAACTGACTCATTGGAAAAGACCCTGATGCTGGGAAAGATTGAAGGCAGGAGGAGAAGGGACAACAGAGGATGAGATGGTTGACTGGCATTAAGAGGGTAACAGGCAGGAAGGCCAGGGATTTCCAAAGGGAGGACATAGCCTGCAAGTGTCAGACATTTTTATCTCTCTTAATTGGCAGGAGGAAACTAGGGATAATTTTTTCCTTCTCTATACAAATTTAAAAGGAGGTTTCTCTTAAAATACTCTGTTGCCATAATGACACTTGGTTTCACCTGAAGTGAACTATTCTCAAACCTTGAGGTAACCAATGCATTTTTCTTATGGAAATGTTTGTCTTAAGCTATACTAATGTAGTATACATTTACCCCAAACTCTGTCTTCAAGTCGGTTCTGCCTAATGGTTCAAAACCTGCTTGACAAACTGGTATGTTGTACTCAGATATTGTTCCCCTAATCTATGTAAATGAAACTATTTGTATGGTAATCTGTCCTTCTACAAGATTCAAGTTAATCTTTTTATGGCCCAGGATGAACCATTTGCTGCCAAGATTATCCCAAAATGCATCTTATGGGTGAGGGCCTGGTGCCATTCTGAGTTTTAAGACATTGCTTTCTTTCATTAACAGACTGCTAGTGACTATATAACATCCAGCTGAAGACTAGCAGGGGGGTACTCTTTCTGCCCCATTCTGATGCCTATGTCAGAAGCTTTCTCTATCTCCTTTATACTTTAGTAAAACTTTATTACACAAAGCTCTGAGCGATCAAGCCTCATCTCTGGCCCCAGATTGAATTCTTCTCCTCCAGGGGCCAAGAATCCCGGCATCTTTGCATGATTCAGCAACAACCTTTCAGCATCACCAACTTGATAGATATGAGTTTGAGCAAGCTCCCAGAATTGGTGATGGATAGGGAAGCCTGGTGTGCTGCAGTCCATGGGGTCACAAAGAGTTGGACACAACTAAGCAACTGAACTGAACTGAACTGAAGGGGTATTTACCAAGGCAAATTTGCCCAAAGAATTTTCAGAACCAAAGGGCAGGCTTCATCTACTACAGTTCAAGTTTGATGCTGGGCTCTGGAGCGACCATTTGGAGAGAATCTTGCTTCTTTAAAGACCTGAGAGCCACAAGTTATCTCTAGACCAGGAAGGGAAAGGACTATGACGTGAGGAAGGAAAACTGGAAACGCCGGGGAAAGTCACTGTGTTCACATTAGGGTTTCTTGACCTGGGCGTTTGGGTGGGATGATTTTTTTTGTCTGTTGTAGGGAGCTGTCTTGAGCATTGTAGGGTGTTTAGCAACACCCCTGGCCTCTACCAGTGTCTGTAGCATTGCCCTTCCCCATCCCTAGTTGTGACAAAGTATCTCCATACATTACCAAATGTCCCCCAAAGGACAAAGTTGCCTTGGTTGAGCCACTATTTAAGATGGGTCAAGCTGAATTAAATAATGAAGATTTAAACTTCGTGTTTACCAGCCTGCACATGAATTGCATTTTAGTATTTTTTTTTTTATTGCTTCAAACTATTGTAAAGTATTTTTTAAAGGAATGCAATCAACTTGTCAAGTGCTTTTTGGGTGACCCTCTATAGTCAGGAAGATTCCCTGAAAAAGGAAATGGCAACCCACTACAGTATTCTTGCCTGGGAAATCCCATGGACCAAGGAGCCTGGTGGGCTACTAATCCATAGGGTGGCAAAGAAATGGACATGACTTAGAGACTAAGTCATGTTTAGAGACTAAGTCGCTAAACAACAACAAAAAATCAGGTATAAATAAAAGAGGAAATTATGGTTTCAAGGTAAAAGACTAGAGAAAAATTTCAGATTCTTGAGATAATGGCAGTAGAATATTACCTGGAGCAGAAATACCTTGTCTTCCTCTTTTACATTAAATGTAAGCTGTTGGTAGGCATGTAAAATGATCTTGATGTTGGTGTCAGCGACTCCATCTTTAACATGTGGAGAGCCTCTACTTCATATCAAGCTCACTAGTGCTCAATCATGGCTTCCCTGGTGGCTCAGTCGGTAAAGAGTCTGCCTGCAATGTGGGAGACCTGGGTTTGATCCCTGGGTTGGGAAGATCCCCTGGAGAAGGGCATGGCAACCCACTCCAGTATTCTTGCCTGGAGAATTCCAAGGACAGAGGAGCCTGGTGGGCTACAATCCATGGGGTCACAAAGAGTCAGACACGACTACGTGACTAACTTTAACTTTAGTGCTGAATCACAAGGGCCCAGAGCCATTTCTTTCAAATTTCTGATGAGAGACACTCTTATGACTATCTCCTAGAAAAATAAAATTAAAATACTATAAGCAATAAGATTTTGAACTTCTTTCAAGGAAGTCATGAATAAAGACCACTTAATTTTTACAGGGTGAGAGGCTTGTAATATCACAGCTTCTGAATGCTGAAAGAACACAAGGATTGCTGGAGAAGTATAATATGCAATTAATGATTTCCTGGTGAAGGAAAATCCATTGGTGAAAAAATAGTAATGCAAATAAATTAAACAATTAGTATTTTGATCCAACCTTTCATTTCAGCTCCAAGAATACCATTATAACTTTGAAAAGAATATAAAGAAGGATGTAAATCCTTAAGAGAACTTCCTTGCAGAAACTTCCTGAAATTTTAATATGTGTTTAACTACTCAGTCATGTCTGATTCTTTGTGACCCTTAGGACTGTAGCCCACCAGACTCCTTTGTACATGGGATTCTCCAGGCAAGAATATTGAAGTGGGTTGCCATTTCCTCCTCCAGTGGTCCATCCCCACCCAGGGATCAGACCTGCATTTCCTGTGTCTCCTGCATTGCAAGCAGATTATTTGCCCATGTATTAAAAAAATCATTCACTTTGGCCACCTGACTCAAAGAACCAACTCATTGGAAAAGACACTGATGCTGGGAAAGATTGAGGGCAAGAGAAGAATGGAGTGACAGAGGATGAGATGGTTGGATGGCATCACTGATTCAATGGACATGAGTCTGAGCAAACTCCAGGAGATAATGGAGGACAGAAAAGCCTGGCGTGCTGCAGCCCATGAAGTTGCAAAGAGTCGGACATGATTTGGTGACTGAACAACATTATGGAGAAATCATTAATGACCACTTTAGTGGACATTAATCTTTAAAAATAGTTTTGGCCATCTACAATTTAGATGCTCATCTTAGGTTTTAGAAATCCCCCTTCTAATGAATCTTGGAAGAAGGTGGGCTTAGCCACAACCATAGAAGAAGATGCTATATCCTTGCTCTTCTGGGATTTCTCTGAGACCTAGCCTCCATCAGTTAGATGATGCCATTTGGAGCCCACAGCCAGTGATATGGTAGCTATAAGAGTTCAGTTCTATGGTGGTGACAGCTGAAGGAAGACTGAGTTCCTCAGGACAGCATTTGGAACTGGGGCTGCCAGAGGTGCAAACCATAAATCTGAGATTCAGAGATGAAAATGGCATAGCGGGGAAAGAGGGAAGAGGGGGGTCACACCAGACAGGTTCTGCCTTATGATTTGGGGTGTTGTTATTGATTGCATAGCCCTATGCCAGCTCTTTAATTCTTCCAGTGATTCTGGGAGTCATTCCTTATGTCTTTAATGAACCCCATTTCATGTTTAAGTCAGCTGGAGTTGGGTTTTGTTGCCTGCAACTAAGAACCCTGAATGATACAATTATTAACTTATAAGAATCTCATTAACAACTGTAAAAGCAGAAAATTTGTTTTCAACACAAAACTTAGTAGTAGCAGTAGCAGTAATAATAACAATAGTAACTGGAGTGCTTATTCTCTGCCAAGTACTGTTCTAAATTCACCACATCTATTAGCTCACTGATCCCTGACAACTGTGTGCTATGAGCAAGCTGAGGCATGGAGAACTTGAGGGCATGACTGGTAAAATGCAGTACTGGGCTTTAAATCTGAGCTATTTGATGTCAGGGCCTGTCCTCTTAATAGTTATGAAGTAGACACCTACCTAATTTGTGAAAAGTTTCCTTTTCCATTGCTCTTTTAATTTTCATATTTCTTCAGGGAAGGATTCCTTATCTTTTCTTTGATCATTTCAAGAGACTTTACACTCCACAGTGAGGAATAAAAGTACTATACCCGCAACAGCCACTCAGCCAAGATAGAATCTTCATTCATTCACTCATTCATCCAGAGGACGTTTAAGAACCTCCTGCAGCAGGCAGACCCCCCTATAATGGCCCCTAATGATCTCTGCCTCCTGGTATTCATGCACTTGTATATTCCTCTCCCTTTGAATATAGGCTGGCCTAGTGACTGGCTTCTAACCAACAGAATGCAGCAAAGGTCATGCCATGTCACTTCCATGGTCAGTTTACATAAGATTGCAACTTTTCTCTTGCTAGCACAATCTCTCTGTTTCCTTCTTGGCTTGCATGTTTGACAAAGTAAATTGGAATGGAAGAGCTGCCTACACAGACAGGGACTGAGGGCAGTTTCCAGGCAAAAAGCCAGCTAGGAACAGACTTTTCTTCTAAGAGCCCTTAAAGAACTGAACTCAACCAACAACCATATGAGCTTAGAAGCAGATCCTTCCCCAGTCAGGCTTTCAGGTGAGACCCCAGCCCTGACCAACGCTTTGACTGCAGACCTGTGAGAGACACTGGAGCAGAGCACCCTGGTTAAGTCATGTCAGAATTCCTGAATCGCAGAAACCGTGATATAAATAAGTGCTGTTTTAAGCTACTGAGTTCGTGGTTATTTGTTATGCAGAAATAGACAACTGATACTGTAAAAGAAAGTGTGTCCAGCACTTTTTCTAGGTACACCAGGTTCCTGCCCTTATGGAACTTACCGAGACAGGAAGGAGGTAAGGCACAATGTTTAAAAGAATGACAGCCTTTGAGGACACGACATAGACTGGTTAGAACCAACTAAGTCCAAGATGGTGGATAAGTCAATTTCCACTAGAACTTGAGCCTCAGAATATGCTCAGTGTAACACATCATCAGGCTAAATGGCATATCTATAGGCAGCATGACTATTCAAAGGCCCACCATGAAAGGCCAAAAAGTAGGTTATGGCCTAATTCATGGAAATCCCTGCTCTTTTCCCAAAAGAGTTTGAATAATCCTCCCACATAGCCTATGAAATTACCTACCCCTATAAAAACTGATGGCCTTCCCAGGTGGTGCTAGTGGTAAAGAATTCTCCTGCCAATGAAGGAGATGTGGGGTTGATCTCTGGGTCAGGAAGATCCCCTGGAGGATGGCATAGCAACCTAATCCAGTGTTCTTGCCTGGAGAATCCCATGGACAGAGGAGCATGGTGGGCTACAGTTCATGATGCGCAGGAGTCAGAGACGATTGAGCATCTGAGCACATAAAAACTGACAACCAGGTACCCTGGGGCCTCTCGTCTTCTCAAAGGGTCTACACTCTGCGGAGTGTGTTTCTCCCAAGGGTCCTCTCGCTTTCTGAGATAAACTGTATTCTGCTTTTGGAAAATGTAGCTGTCTAAATAAACATGCTTTCACTTTACTATGGCTCACTGTTGAATTCTTTCCTGCATGAAACCAAGGACCCACACTTGGCAGCCAGTCCCAGGGACTCCTCAGGTCCTGGGACATGACTCTCCCCTTGTGCCCCTCTTCTTCCTGCAACAATATGAAAACAATGAGCATAAATTTAAGTAGTTACTGTGCACTGAGAAAAAGAAAATACAGTGCTGCTATAGATCTGTACATGGGACTATTCATATTAATATAAATTAAAATGAAATAAAATTAAAAACTTAATTCCTTAGCTGCAGGAGCCACATTTCAACTGACCTATAGCCACATGTGGCTTGACTCTTGGCTCCTGTATTGATTAGCACTGATTATAGAACATTTCCAACATTCCCATCACAGGAAGTCCTGTTGGGTAGTGCTTTGCAGAGAATGACTGGGGAAGTTTGAAGGACTTGTTTTTCTAAATGGGAAGCTAGAAAAGGCTTCTCAGAGACAGAAGTGTTTCGGTATGACTAGAAGGAAGAAGAGAAAGCCAGTCTTGCCAAGACCAGGTTCAGGATGTGAGGCAGAGAAAGTAAGATGCATGCAGCTCTTTGGGTGGGAACCACTGTGGTGTGTTTGAAGACAGTGTGGGGGGAGCTTAGTGTTATAGGAGGAGAGGACGAGTAGGAGTGGAAGGTAAGGCAGGAGAGGGGAGCTAAGGCGCCAAGTGGTATAGGCTCATGTCCAGGGTCAGGAGCTTGGATTATGTTTTAAGTCCATCAGGAAGCACCAGAAGTCTTAAGTAGGGGGGTGACATGATAGGATTTGTGTTCGTACTCTCAACAGGCCACTTTGTTATGTGAAGAATTGATTGTTGGAAATAATAACCAACAAATGATTATTCAAAAAACAATTGCTTAATGGGGGAAATAGGTAGGTCATGTAAGAGATGATTGTCATAGCCCAGATGCGTGCCTGTGTGCTAAGTCACTTCAGTCATGTCTGACTCTGTGTGATGCCATGGACTGTAGCCCGCCAGTCTCCTCTGTCCATGGGATTCTCCAGGCAAGAATACTGGAGTAGGTTGCTATACCATCCTCCAGGGGATCTTTCTGACCCAGGGATCAAACCCGCGTCTCTTATGTTTCTTGCATTGGCAGGCAGGTTCTCTACCACTAGCACACATGGGAAGCCCTTGAAGCCAGGTACGGGTGTCCTAAAGTGTGTGCAGTAGAAGGGTGTGGGAAGACTGGCAACATTCCAAACAATGAAAGTCCACTGCTATCTGAGCGGCAGAGCCCAGGAGGGCTGCTGGTTTAAATAGAACCAGGGCCTGGGCTGAGCTTCAGAAGGGCAGCTCTGTGTTGCAGGAATCATGAGATATGGGTTCTACTATCAAATAGAGGTATTTTAAAACAAGATGGAGAGGAATGGGAGCCAGGCTTTTTCTTGGAAGTAGGGCATAAGGATAAGTCATTACTAGTTCACTAGTCTGTAACTGAGCACACTTCTTCCTGTCACCTGGGAAAGAATGGAAGAACTACAGGTATTAAGAAATTCAGCAGGGACCTCCCTAGTGCTCCTGTGGTTAAAAATCTACTTTCGATGCAGGGGACGTGAGTCTGATCCCTAGTCCAGGAACTAAGATTCCATGTGCTGCAGGACAACTAAGCCTGTGTGCCACATCTGCTGAGCCCTCATACTGCAACAAAAGATCCCACATGATGCAAAGAAGTTTCCACAGACCGTAACTTAAAGCCGATGCAGCCAAATAAACTTAAAAAAAAGAAAGCTGGTAAATACGACTCATGATTTTCAGGGGGGCAATCTTCCCTTATGTATTTATATCATGTTTGTTATTGTATATTTGTGAGATTATTTGAGTTGCGTTTGTCTAGGTTCAACAAGGGTTGTTTGTTTCCTTTCCTCAGGGTTGTACAATAATGCCTCAAGTAACAGCACTAGAAGGGACCAGTAAATATTTAATTAGTGAGTGAATAATAATAGTAATAAAAAGAGTCATACTAATAGAACCACACAGGACACATGTTAAGTATCAAGAACTAAGTATTTCACACATATTAACTCAATTACTTCCTGCAAGAACTCTATGAGTAAGTCCAATTATTTCCCACATTTTGTTGAGGAAATTAAGGCACAGAGAGTTTAAGTAAGTCACCCAGTTCAGTCAGTTTAGTCGCTCAGTCGTGTCCGATTCTCTGCGACCCCACAAACTGCAGCATGCCAGGCCTCCCTGTCCATCACCAACTCCCGGAGTTGGATGTGGACCCAAACCCACGTCCACTGAGCCAGTGATGCCACCCAACCATCTCATCCTCTGTCATCCCCCTCTCCTCCTGCCCTCAATCCTTCCCAGCATCAGGGTCCCTTCAAATGAGTCAGCTCTTTGCATCAGGTGGCCAAAATATTGGAGTTTCAGCTTTAGCATCAGTCCTTCCAATGAACACCCAGGACTGATCTCCTTTAGGATGGACTGGTTGGATCTCCTTGCAGTCCAAGGGACTCTCAAGAGTCTTCTCCAACACCACAGTTCAAAACCATCAATTCTTTTGTGCTCAGCTTTCTTTATAGTCTAACTCTCACATCCATACATTACCACTGGAAAAACCATAGCCTTGATTAGACGGACCTTTGTTGGCAAAGTAATATCTCTGCTTTTTACTATGATTTCTAGGTTAGTCATAACTTTCCTTCCAAGGAGTAAGCGTTTTTTAATTTCATGGCTGCAATCACCATCTGCAGTGATTTTGGAGCCCAGAAAAATAAAGTCAGCCACTGTTTCCACTGTTTCCCCATCTATTTGCCATGAAGTGATGGGACCGGATGCCATGATCTTAGTTTTCTGAATGTTGAGCTTTAAGCCAACTTTTTCACTTTCCTCTTTCACTTTCATCAAGAGGCGCTTTAGTTCTTCTTCACTTTCTGCCATGAGGGTGGTGCCATCTGCATATCTGAGGTTATTGATATTTCTCCTGGCAAGCTTGATTCTAGCTTGTGCTTCCTCCAGCCCAGGGTTTCTCATGATGTACTCTGCATAGAAGTTAAATAAGTAGGGTGACAATATACAGCCTTGACATACTCCTTTTTCTGTTTGGAACCAGTGTATTGTTCCATGTCCAGTTCTAACTGTTGCTTCCTCACCTGCATACAGGTTTCTCAAGAGGCAGGTCAGGTGGTCTGGTATTCCCATCTCTTGAAGAATTTTCCACAGTTTATTGTGATCCACACAGTCAAAGGCTTTGGCATAGTCAATAAAGCAGAAATAGATGTTTTTCTGGAACTCTCTTGCTTTTTCGATGATCCAGCAGATGTTGGCAATTTGATCTCTGGTTCCTCTGCCTTTTCCAAAACCACATATAATCAACTATATTGCAGTAAAAATTTTTAAAAGAGAAAAGCCCTGTGTGTCACTTTAAAGTCATGGGGCGGTGACCGGGAGGAGCTACCCCACACCCCCACACCCGAGGCCAGGGGCTGCGGCCGGGAGGACCAACCCCACGTCCAAGGAGCCCTGGCTGCGCAGACGCAGAAGGGCCTAGAAGAGCTATCCCACACTGAAGGTCAGGAAGGGCAGTGGTGAGGAGATACCCCTCGTCCAAGGTAAGGAGCAGCGGCTGTGCTTTGCTGAAGTAGCCGTGAAGAGATACCCACACTCAAGGTAAGAGAAACCCAAGTAAGATGATAGGTGTTGCAAGAGGGCATCAGAGGGCAAACACACTGAAACCATACTCACAGAAAACTAGTCAATCTAATCACACTAGGACCACAGCCTTGTCTAACTCAATGAAACTAAGCCATGCCCGTGGGGCAACCCAAGACAGGCGGGTCATGGTGGAGAGATCTGACAGAATGTGATCCACTGGAGAAGGGAATGGCAAACCCCTTCAGTATTCTTGCCTTGAGAACCCCATGAACAGTATGAAAAGGCAAAATGATAGGATACTGAAGGAGGAACTCCCCAGGTCAGTAGGTGCCCAATATGCTACTAGAGATCAGTGGAGAAATAACCACAGAAAGAATGAAGGGATGGAGCCAAAGCAAAAACAGTACCCAGCTGTGGATGTGACTGGTGATAGAAGCAAGGTCCGATGCTGTAAAGAGCAATATTGCATAGGAACCTGGAATGTCAGGTCCATGAATCAAGGCAAATTGGAAGTGGTCAAACAAGAGATGGCAAGAGTGAATATCGACATTTTAGGAATCAGCAAACTAAAATGGACTGGAATGGGTGAATTTAACTCAGATGACCATTGTATCTACTACTGCGGGCAGAAATCCCTCAGAAGAAATGGAGTAGCTATCATGGTCAACAAAAGAGTCCAAAATGCAGTACTTGGATGCAATCTCAAAAATGACAGAATGATCTCTGTTCGTTTCCAAGGCAAACCATTCAATATCACAGTAATCCAAGTCTATGCCCCAACCAGTAATGCTGAAGAAGCTGAAGTTGAACAGTTCTATGAAGACCTACAAGACCTTTTAGAACTAACACCCAAAAAAGATGTCCTTTTCATTATAGGGAACTGGAATGCAAAAGTAGGAAGTCAAGAAACCCCTGGAGTAACAGGCAAATTTGGCCTTGGAATATGGAATGAAGCAGGGCAAAGGCTAATAGAGTTTTGCCAAGAGAATCATTGGTCATAACAAACACCGTCTTCCAACAACACAAGAGAAGACTCTACACATGGACATCACCAGATGGTCAACACCGAAATCAGATTGATTATATTCTTTGCAGCCAAAGATGGAGAAGCTCTATATAGTCAGCAAAAACAAGACCAGGAGCTGACTGTGGCTCAAATCATGAAGTCTTTATTGCCAAATTCAGACAGAAATTGAAGAAAGTAGGGAAAACCACTAGACATACAGGTATGACCTAAATCAAATCCCTTATGATTATACAGTGGAAGTGAGAAATAGATTTAAGGGCCTAGGTCTGATAGATAGAGTGCCTGATGAACTATGGACTGAGGTTCGTGACATTGTACAGGAGACAGGGATCAAGACCATCCCCATGGAAAAGAAATGCAAAAAAGCAAAATGGCTGTCTGGGGAGGCCTTACAAATAGCTGTGAAAAGAAGAGAAGCAAAAAGCAAAGGAGAAAAGGAAAGATATAAGCATCTGAATGCAGAGTTCCAAAGAATAGCAAGAAGAGATCAGAAAGCCTTCCTCAGCGATCAATGCAAAGAAATAGAGGAGAACAACAGAATGGGAAAGACTAGAGATCTCTTCAAGAAAATTAGAGATACCAAGGGAACATTTCATGCAAAGATGGACTCAATTAAGGACAGAAATGGTATGGACCTAACAGAAGCAGAAGATATTAAGAAGAGGTGGCAAGAATACACAGAAGAACTGTACAAAAAAGATCTTCATGACCCAGATAATCATGATGGTGTGATCACTCACCTAGAGCCAGACATCCTGGAATGTGAAGTCAAGTGGGCCTTAGAAAGCATCACTATGAACAAAGCTAGTGGAGGTGATGGCATTCCAGTTGAGCTATTTCAAATCCTGAAAGATGAAGCCGTGAAATTGCTGCACTCAATATCCCAGCAAATTTGGAAAAGTCAGCAGCGGCCACAGAACTGGAAAAGGTCAGTTTTCACTCCAATCTCAAAGAAAGGCAATGGCAAAGAATGCTCAAACTACCGCACAATTGCACTCATCTCACACACTAGTAAAGTAATGCTCAAAATTCTCCAAGCCAGGCTTTAGCAATATGCGAACCATGAACTTCCTGATGTTTAAGCTGGTTTTAGAAAAGGCAGAGCAACCAGAGATCAAATTGCCAACATCTGCTAGATCATGGAAAAAGCAAAAGAGTTCCAGAAAAACATCTATTTCCGCTTTATTGACTATGCCAAAGCCTTTGACTGTGTGGATCACAATAAACTGTGGAAAATTCTGAAAGAGATGGGAATACCAGACCACCTGATCTGCCTCTTGAGAAATTTGTATGCAGGTCAGGAAGCAACAGTTAGAACCAGACATGGAACAACAGACTGGTTCCAAATAGGAAAAGGAGTACATCAAGGCTGTATTTTGTCACCCTGCTTATTTAACTTCTATGCAGAGTACATCATGAGAAACGCTGGACTGGAAGAAACACAAGCTGGAATCAAGATTGCTGGGAGAAATATCAATAACCTCAGATATGCAGCTGACACTACCCTTATGGCAGAAAGTGAAGAGGAACTAAAAAGTCTCTTGATGAAAGTGAAAGAGGAAAGTGAAAAAGTTGGCTTAAAACTCAACTTTCAGAAAACGAAGATCATGGCATCTGGTCCCATCACTTCATGGCAAATAGATGGGGAAACAGTGGAAACAGTGTCAGACTTTATTTTTTGGGGCTCCAACATCACTGCAGATGGTGACTGCAGCCATGAAATTAAAAGACGCTTACTCCTTGGAAGGAAAGTTGTGACCAACCTAGATAGCATATTCAAAAGCAGAGACATTACTTTGCCAACAAAGGTTCGTCTAGTCAAAGCTATGGTTTTTCCTGTGGTCATGTATGGGTGTGAGAGTTGGACTGTGAAGAAGGCTGAGTGCCAAAGAATTGATGGTTTTGAACTGTGGTGTTGGAGAAGACTCTTGAGAGTCCCTTGGACTGCAAGGAGATCCAACCAGTCCATTCTGAAGGAGATCAGCCCTGGGATTTCTTTGGAAGGAATGATGCTAAAGCTGAAACTCCAGTACTTTGGCCACCTCATGTGAAGAGTTGACTCATTGGAAAAGACTCTGATGCTGGGAGGGATTGGGGGGAGGAGGAGAAGGGCACAACAGAGGATGAGATGGCTGGATGGCATCACTGACTTGATGGACGTGAGTCTGGGTGAACTCCTGGAGTTGGTGATGGACAGGGAGGCCTGTGCTGCGATTCATGGGGTCTCAAGGAGTCGGACATGACTAAGAGACTGAACTAAGTCACCCAAGATCATAGCTAATAAGCAGCAGAGTTAGGAATGGAAGCTGTTCTAGAGGTGGTGCTCTGATACTTTGTTACAACATCTCTAAATGAATGAACTCACGCACAAACAATTAAGGACCCCCTGGCATCTCTACTTTTGGACAAGGAGAATGCTAAGGCTATTTTCAGATTTTTCTTTTGAGGATGAAGACATCCTGCCTACCTGCTCTTTCATTGGATCCATGAAGGGAGCAGCTGGCTTGCAGATAACTAGAAGCACACACCAAACACCTGGATGTAGCTGGAATAGGATAGGAAGTGGCCAGAGGGGCATGCTACAAATAACAGCAGACGTTAAGTAGCTGAGGGGTTCCATGGTGTAATGGTTAGCACTCTGGACTCTGAATCCAGCAATCTGAGTTCAAGTCTTGGTGGAACCTAGTTCCTTTTACTTTCTAATTATTTGGAGCTTCCCTGGTGACTCAGATGGTAAAGAATCTGCCTGCAATGTGGGAGACCCAGCTTCAATCTGGGATGGGAAGATACCCTGGAGAAGAAAATAGCAACCCACTCCAGTATTCTTGCCTAGAGAACTTCATGGATGGAGGAGCCTGGTGGGCTATAGCCCATGAGGTTGTAAAGAGTTGGACACAACTGAGCGACTAACACACACTAAGTAAGGAAATTCTGAGAATTTAGTTCAGTCAGAGAAAATGGGGATGGGGCACCCAAACCTGGGTGCCAGAAAGACCCTACAGGTATACACTGAACAACATTTCCTAAATATGACTTTAAAAAAATGAAGATAAAATACAGGATGAAAGTAATTATAAATTATCACCAAGATGAATATATATGGATTTATTTGTTGATTATAAAAATGAAAAAGTGGGATTAAAATCTATACTTACAAATGTTAAAACAGGGTAGAACTAGCTGTATACAGGAATATTATAGAGCATTACTGATAATATTACTTCAGCAATAATGGTCTTCTTGTGGTTTACGGAATAATGGTAGAGCCTAAGGTCCAGTGCTTTTAAAGTATACTTTTCTTTTTTCTATAATTGCCTGTCTATTTCTTAATCTACTACTGATCTTGAGAGTTTTACCTGACAGCCATTAAAAATGATATAATTTAGTCTTCCACATTTCTCTGAAACCTAAATTGGAAACAAATATTTCCTAAAAAGCAATTACATATTTCTGTGCTTATTATACTTGCTCTACATATATTATAAAAGTTGAGTGCTTTATGTTAGAGAAGTTAATCTGAAATCATTCTTAATTAAATTCATCATTCTCTGTACTTGTTAGAAGAAGTAAAATGAAATGGTAGGAACATCAAAGGTAGAGCATTGTTATTGTATGTTTGGCAAACTATGAAAATTAACATTTGAAAAGTACTTCACTGTGTTAATGTTTTATTATTGTTTAGCTATAATAAAGATGGAAATGTGAAAATATTCCAGGTGGTTATATCTTATAAATAAAGGAGAAAATCAAGTAAATACAAAGCATAACAATAACAATGTCTCATGTAGGATTTTGAGAAATATTTTTCACATGTATTATTCTTACTGCATATTTATAACAACTCTAGGAAGTTAATTTCTGCTTTATTGACTATGCCAAAGACTTTGACTGTATGGATCACAACAAAATGTGGAAAATTCTTCAAGAGATGGGAATACCAGACCACCTTACCTGCCTTTTGAGAAACCTGTATGCAAATCAGGAAGCAACAATTAGAACCAACTGTTGAACATGGATCAACAGACTGGTTCCAAATAGGAAAAGGAGCATGTCAAGGCTGTATATTGTCACCCTGCTTATTTAACTTCTATGCAGAGTACATTATGAGAAATGTTGGGCTGGATAAAGCATAAGCCGGAATCAAGGTTGCCGGGAGACATATCAATAACCTCAGTTATGCAGATAACACCACCCTTACGGCAGAAAGTGAAGAAGAACTAAAGAGCCTCTTGATGAAAGTGTGAAAGAGGAGAGTGAAAAAGTTGGCTTAAAGCTCAACATTCAGAAAACTAAGATCATTGCATCTGGTCCCATCACTTCATGGCAAATAGATGGAGAAACAGAGACTGACTTTATTTTTCTGGGCTCCAAAATCACTGCAGATGGTGATTGCAGCCGTGAAATTAAAAGATCCTTACTCCTTGGAAGGAAAGTTATGACCAACTTAGACAGCATATTAAAAAGCAGAGATATTACTTTGTCAACAAAGGTCTGTCTAGTCAAGGCTCTGGTTTTTCCAGTAGTCATGATTGGATGTGAGAGTTTAACTATAAAGAAAGCTGAGCACTGAAGAATTGATGCTTTTGAACTGTTGTGTTGGGAAAGACTCTTGAGAGTCCCTTGGACTGCAAAGAGATCCAACCAATCCATCCTAAAGGAAATCAGTCCAGGGTGTTCATTGGAAGGACTGATGTTGAAGTTGAAACTCCAATATTTTGGCCACCTGATGTGAAGAGCTGACTCATTTGAAAAGACCCTGATGCTGGGAAAGATTGAAGGCAGGAGGAGAAGGGGATGACAGAGGATGAGATGGTTGGATGGCATCATGGACACAATGGACATGAATTTGAGTGAACTCCAGGAGTTGGTGATAGATAGGGAGGCCTGGCGTGCTGCAGTTCATGGGGTCGCAAAGAGTTAGACACGATTGAGTGACTGAACTGAACTCTACTAGGACAGTTTTTTTTTTTACGTGAGGGCTTTCTGTTAGGCAACAGATTCCAAGGAATAACTTACCCACAGGAGTAAGGAGTAGTTGCAGAGGATGGACTTAGAATGTAGTTTTATGACTTTCAATTCAGTACAATATATATGATCACTGTAAGTCTCTGAAATTAAACTCTGCCTTGACACACAGGTAAAAAGATGAACACATGGCTGGTTTCTGACTAACAAAATTCAAAGGACAAATCACGTAAGTTGTGAGGGGCTAGTGTGGAATTTGAACACTTGTCGATACTGATTTGCTGGCCTTAAGCTGGACTATTCTGAGTAACTACTGATTCGCTCAATCATAAAGAGCCCGAGGACAATGGATTCATTTTTACCATATTTAAACAGCTAAAACTAGTTTTAGGAACTGTATTTGGAAATTGTTGCAAAGAGTATCTTTTACTCACTGATTTATAAAAACACATCCAGAATTACTTACCAGTAGAAGATGACACCTTGGTGGTTTTTCTGGTATGCTTATTATTTTAGTCCAAAGACCTCTTATATCCCAGACAGTGGAGAATATGTGTTTCAGGACAATGTAATACCGCCAGAAGAGCACTGAACCTCCAGCTGCACATTGATCCATTTGGACCTTTCTGGGATTTTCGGGTGGAAGGAGAGGTAGCTGGAGTTTCTGGGTTGATTTGTAAATTGCTATCATATGGATGAAATGTCTTGATTTTTTTTCCCCCCAAATAAACTCATTCTTTAGGTTGAAGAACTGGCTAAACTGAAAAAGTCCTTCTATTGATTGAAATGGCATGAAGGCAAGAAGTTTTTCCTCTAGTTGTTCAGAGTGATTATTCTTTTTTCTCTCATCTGTAGATAAAACATTTTCTGGGAAATGGACATATTTTGTTTCTCTGAATATCCCACTCACTGCTTTGTACTCACTGCTTTTCACATTCTTCTGAAATTACTTCACATTAGACATCACATGTTAGGATCTGGGTGGGATTTGAGGAGAAACTTTGGAAATGCAAAATGCCTGAAAAATTGAGGATGTTTAACTTGGAAAAGAGAACTGAAGTTATGATGGTTGTTCTTAAATAATTATAGTGCAACCCTTTATACAGATGCAGAGAACAAAACTAGAAACAATGAGAAGTTGTCTTTGGGCCCAAAGTGTGATTTTATAAGATGATAATTCTCAGGATGGAGCGGGCTCCTGTGATGGGGTGAAGGCAGTTAGCAATCTGTCATTTCTTAAGTGATGTCTTTTCAGAGGGGTTACTGAACTGGCTTTCACTTTGGGCTGGTTGAATTGGTTAACTTAAGTTGCAGAATCTCTGGTTTCACAATCTTTAAGAACTAATTGTGGGAAAAAAAAAAGGATGTCCTGAGTACTCAATGTGCGACGCGGACAAATCCTGAGTTGTCCCTGGGCTCTAGAGCCTTAATCTGCAAGATGAGACGGCTGGATATGGGGTCAAGGTACATTCTGTAGCCCTGAAGCTGCATCCAGCCTGAAATGTTAAGAAAGAAGATTAGAAGCCGCCGTTACGTTTTACCTCTCAAATATGTTCTCATGTTAATGTTTTACTGGTTGTTAAAACAGTACCAATCTTCTAATTTGCATTTAAAAAACTCATTAAAGTGGGAAATCCAAGTTGTAGGAACGGTTTTCTCCCATAAGAAGCAATGGTGTCATTTTCATTGGGAAGGAAGACAGAAATGTAACCTGAAAAATCTTGAGTTTTCTTGACTAGTCCCTATATAAAACCACTTGACAAGCATTGTACGAGGTGATGTTTATGGTCTCTGCATCTTGAATATTGTATCTCATTCTCTCATTGCTGTTAGAATGGTGGTGGTTGGTGGCTTAGTTGCTAAGTTGTGTCCGACTCTTGAAACCCCATGGACTGTAACCCACCAGGCTCCTCTGTCCATGGAACTTTCCAGGCAAGAATATTGGAGTGGGTTGCCATTTCTTTCTCCAGGGGATACTCCCCACCCAGGGATCGAACCCGTGTCCCTTGCTGTGCAGGCAGATTCTGTACCACTGAACCACCAGGGACACCACCAGCTCTTAGAATAATCGATTCTACAAGCAATTTGAAATTGTTGGCATAGGAAGCTTCTACCTTTACGTCAGTCATTTCCTCTCAGAATCGAGCATTGACTGGATCTCAGAAGAGTATATCAAAGGAACAGAGGCAGTTTCTCTTTCTAGTTGCCGCAGGAAATATATCTCTCAGAGCACAGAGGAGAACAAAATCAAATTTAATGTGTATTCCAAATCTTTTCAAAGTACTTTCTCAGCAACCAGAATCACCCAATCCCCAAATGAATGTCCTAGTAATAACAGCTTTTACTTAAAATTTAGAAATCAGATTCTATGTTCCCTGAGACCAAGGGCTTCCTACTGTATTCCTGAAAAGTAATAGAATTTGGCAGTTAGTAGACACTCAATGATATTTTGGTGAATGGGTATGTGAATGTACAATGAAGTGGATAATTTTAAATAATTTTTCCCAGCTACACTTCTAATAGTGAGACAGCCCCCTGCTGGAAGAATGGATATTCTATACACTATCTGTACCTATGAACAGTGTACTGAAAATATTTCAGTTAATCAGTCTTGTTTCTACACCAGGTCACAGGAAAAGGTGGCATCTTATCAGACAGAACATTGTAAAAAGCTCCTTGAAGAATCACTGGATAGAACAGGACTCATTTGGCATTAATTGGGTATATTGTCGGAGAAGGCAATGGCACCCCACTCCAGTACTTTTGCCTAGAAAATCCCATGGATGGAGGAGCCTGGTAGGCTGCAGTCCATGGGGTCGCTAGGAGTCGGACACGACTGAGCGACTTCACTTTCACGTTTCACTTTCATGCATTGGAGAAGGAAATGGCAACCCACTCCAGTGTTCTTTCCTGGAGAATCCCAGGGACGGCGGGGAGCCTGGTGGGCTGCCGTCTATGGGGTCACACAGAGTCGGACATGACTGAAGCGACTTAGCAGCATAAAATTATATATAATATTCATGCTATGCAATGATTATGCAAGTAATAAACAATTCATGAAAATCACTTGGTATTACTTTCTGTGGAATCAAGATGAGATGTTACAGCTTTTCTTCCCATGAGTTATTCAAAATGATAATCACTTGTACTTTTTACACATGGAATTTAAAACACATATGCATGCACGCACACACACACACACACACACACACACACTCTGTCTGGAACTAACCTCTCAATTCTTAGGTTCTTAGGCAGCTGTGTTTTTCCTCTGTTTCTTTCCGTGTCCTCGCTTCCACCCTCTGGGTGTTTCAGAGGCTGCTCTGCTGGATGCTGGAGGCCTAAAAGAGAGACAGGGCCAAGGAACTAGGAATGACCTTTCCAGAGAGCGAAGCATTGTCACCACACTTTGGGAGGAAGTTAGGATGGGGTAGAAGAGATTTAGGCAGCAGTTTCTATCGTGAGGTAGGTGGAGAGCACAGTGAGATGGTGACAGCCTCTGGCAGCCTGGAGGGTCGGCTTTGAAGGAGAAGACAGGCGCCCTTGGAGACAGTAACTAGAATGGGGCATCTTTCACCTGGGAATGGAGCACCCAGTCAGGGTTGAACATAGCTGGAACTAGGCAGCAGCCAACTGGGAGAGCTCTAGGTCCCGTAACCAATCAGGAACAATAAAAACCCACAGGAAGAGGTTTTTACTTAGCATCAAGAACCTAGACCAGGGGTTTTCAAACTCGGCTGCCAAATGGAATCACCTGAGAAACATTTAAGACTCCTGATGTTCCCCACGTTCAGAGATTCTGATTTAACTTGCCTGGGGTGTGGGTTGGTTATTTGTGATCATGCTCAGGTGCTAAGTTGTGTCTGACTCTTTTGTGACTGCATGGACTGTAGGCCACCAGGTTCCTCTGCCCATGGGATTTTCCAGGCAAGAATACTGGAGTGGTTTGCCATTTCCTTCTCTAGGATATCTTCCCACTTCCCATCTCCTACTTGTCAGGCAGATTCTTTACCACACAGCCACCTGGGAAGCCTCCGGGTTAGTTTTTAGGAGGTTTAAAAACGTCTTAGGTGATTGCAACGTGTACCTAAGGCTGAGAATCACTGGTTTGTACAACACTCTGGTGAAACAAGGAGTTCCTAATCTCACATGCATGGAATTTACAGACCCATTATTATTTCTACTGGTAATTTACCTTTCTCTTGCTCTATTTTGTTCTTTTCCCCCTCATCACTGTGATAGGCAAACTAGTTACACCTTCCCCCACAAAGATGTCTGTGTCCTAATCCTTGGAACCAGAGAATATATTACCTTATACAGCAAAAGAGTTTTTGCAGATGTGATGAAAGGTTTTGAGATGAAGATTTTATCCTGGTTTATCCAGGCTCACCCAAGTATAATCTCAAGGGTCCTTGTAAACAAAAGGAGGAAGGAGGAGAGTCTGAATTTGAGAAGGAGGTGTGATGACAGAAGCAGAGGTCAGTGGTCATGAGATGCTTACTTTGGAGATGGAGGGTGAACACGAGCCAAGGAACATTGACAGACTCTAGAGGCAGAAAAACAAGGAACAATTCCTCCCTAGAACCTCCAGAAAGAACAGAAGGCTGGCTGACCCCTGGATTTCAGCCAAGTGAGATCCATTTTGACCTTCTGACCTCAAGAATGAGAAGAAAATAAACTTGTGCTGTTTCAAACTACCACATTTTTGGAAAGGTGTTGCAGCAGCAGTAGGAAGTGAATACAATGGTTAATTCCACTTTTCTGTACTTACTTCTTCTACCACCTTAAATAATCAATGTAAGGACTTTGCAAAACATGCTTGGATATACAAGTGTCCTTAAAAAATGTGTACATTTTACCTAAAAGACACAACCTAATGTGACTATGGGGACTTCCCTGGTGGCTCAGACAGTAAAGAATCTGTCTGCAATGTGGGAGAGCTGGATTCGATCCCTGGGTTGGGAAGATCCCTGGGTTGGGAAGATCTCCTGGAGGAGGGTGTGGCAATGCACTCCAGTATTCTTGCATGGAGAATCCCATTGACGGAGGAGCCTGGCAGGCTATAGTCCACGGGGTCGCAAAGAGTCGGAAGTGACTGCATGACTAAGCACAACACAGAGTGACTATGGAGGGTTTCCCTAAGTTTCCCAAAGCCTTTATAGGAAACAAAGCCCTTCTCTTCTTTATTCTTGTAAAAGTTTAAATGACAAATGCTTACAATAAGCCTTGGATCATTTTCACTAATGCACACCAGACAAGTGCCAGTGAAGATGCTGAGTGACTTCTGGTTTGGGGTGGAGGAAGTGGGATGGAGGAAGCATGAAGTACTCAAAGTTAGAGAGTAAGAAAAAGGGTAAGATAAGCAGGAGACAGGAACCCCCACACTTGCACTGCTTCAGTTGGATACCCATAATCAGAAGCCGTGTGTGAAAGTCTTTGAGCTCAGCTGCACATGCACAAAATTTCGCAGGAGTGTCAGTTTCCACATGGGGCTTCCCAGGTGGCGCTGGTGGTAAAGAATCCCCTGCAGTGAGAGACCTACCAGACTGGAGTTGGATTCCTGGGTCGGGAAGATCCCCTGGAGGGATTTGTACAGCATAATTATCCTTCTATCCAACCTTTTTTTTTTTTTTGGTCTGCCTGTTTCACTGAATATAAGCTCATTTCAGTAAAGATATTTTGTGCACCTGATGGAGTGGGGAAGCATTGACTATATGTGGTAGAAGGGAGTTTAGATTTAGTGCAAAGGACAAGAATTGTTTAAATACAACACTAGCTATAAATCAATAAGTGACAACAGGGTGGGTAAAATAGAGGACTCCTTTAAAATATCATAACTTTGCACTGAAAAAATTGTATATTTAAACACCAGAATCAGGAGAAAATTATTGATTTGGAAATCAAAAGTTAATCAGATCCTTCTCTCTTCATGGCCAGAAAGCTGGAAACTTGTGATGAAGAGTGTGGTGTGAGTTGAGGTTGGAGGAGTGAGTGGGAATCCTACCAGCAAGGGATTTGTTGGCTGGGGTGCAGAGAAAGGCTTGGACTTTTTGGTACTTTCAAGGAGAAGTCATTGGAGGACTTTAAGCAGAGGAGTGACAAGATGTGGTTAATGCTTAAAACAATCCTTCTGGCTGCTGCGTGGAGAATGGGCTGTGGGGTCGGGGACACAAGTAGAGCGGAAGCAGAGAGACTGGCCAGGAGGCTGCTGTAGGGGTCTAGGTTAGAAATGATGGTGGCTTGCACTGGGATGGAGGAATAGAAATCAAAAGGAAGAAATGTGAAAGGTATTTTGGGGGTACAGCCAAAAGGACTGTATGAGGGAAAAGGAAGAATCAAGAAGCATTCAGCTTTTGACTTAAGCAACTGAGTGGGTTGTTGGTGGTATTTACTGAGACAAAGTGTGTGAGGTGACTAATAGGTTTGGGGGCAGAGAGAACAGAGAGTCCTATTTTGGGTATGGTAATCTTGAGATGCCTATTTGACATGCAAGTGGAGATGTCATTAAGGGAGTTGATATGAGGAAGGAACTTGGGAAAGAGGCCCAGGTTGGCTCTTTTAATTTAGGATTTTATCGATGGACCAGATGAGATTACATGAACAAGAGTTTAGATAAAGAGAAACTCTGAGGCATCTTCAACTTTTAGACGTCAGAATAAAGAGGTATAGACAGCAAAGGACCATAGTGAAGAAGAGATGGGAGTGTATGGTGGCATAAGAAGCCACCAGAAGAAAGTAGAAAGACAGATAAGCTGTGTTTGATTGAATTTAAGAAGTTCAGTGTTAAGTTTATTTCATGTAACTAAAAAATTACAGTACGTATATGTCGTACCAATGTTGGCCTAACTCCTAATGATGGAAAGTATAGTAAAAATAAAAAAGGTGACAATTATTACTGTCATTATTTAATTTTTTCTGAAAGAATTAGCCAATAAAATTATACAAAAGGAAAAAAATTGCAGTTATGCAAGGTTAAAAGACTTTCCAGTATTTTTACTTGGATCTCACTAAATTTATAGATTAATCTAAATGGAATTGACATTTTTACAAGTTTAAGACTTTTAGCCCAAGAACAGGGTATGTGATGTATTTAAGTCTTTTATGGACCTCAATATAGATAAAACATTTGCTTCAAGAAGGTTCTGCTTCTTTGTAGTTAAATTTATTCTTAGGTATTTTTAAAAAGTTTTATTTTGTATTGGAGTAGAGTTGATCACGGAGAAGGCAATGGCACCCCACTCCAGTACTCTTGCCTGGAAAATCCCATGGATGGAGGAGCCTGGAAGGCTGTAGTCCATGGGGTCGTTGAGGGTCGGACACGATTGAGCGACTTCACTTTCACTTTTAACTTTCATGCATTGGAGAAGGAAATGGCAACCCACTCCAGTGTTCTTACCTGGAGAATCCCAGGGACGGGGGAGCCTGGTGAGCTGCCGTCTATGGGGTCGCACAGAGTCGGACACGACTGAAGTGACTTAGCAGCAGCAGCAGTGTTGGTCAACAATCTTGTGTTAGTTTCACATGTACAGCAAAGTGATAAATACATAAATATATGCATTTATTCTTTTTCAAATTCTTTTCCTATTTAGGTTATTACAGAGTATTGAGCAGAGTTCCCTGTGCTGTACAGTAGGTCCTTGTTGGGTATCTATTTTAAATATAGCAGTGTGTACATTTCAATCCTAAAGTATTGTAAAAACTCTTTATGTTGCTACTGTTAACATATCTGTATCTGTATTGTATCTATATTTTTACTGTAACATATCTATACTGATATTGACATACAGACGCTCTTTGAAATATATATATGTTTAAAGGATTATGCAGAGAAAGACTAAACCAGAAATGAACAGAATCTTCCTAAAGAAAACACATGCTCTCTCTTTCCAAATATATATACATAGACATATGGTATATTCATCCATATACATGTATATAGATATATGGATTGTGATATATATATGCACATACATTTATATACATATGTGTGTTTGTGTGTGTATATATATATATATGTGGCTTCCCAGGTGGCACTAGTGGAAAAGAACCTGCCCGCCAATGTAGGAGACTAAGAGACACGGTTTCAGTCCCTGGGTGGGACGATCCCCTGGAGAAGGGCAGGGCTACCCACTCCAGTATTCTTGCCTGGAGAATCTCATGGACAAAGGAACCTGGTGAGCTACAGTCCACGGACCGCAAAGAGTCAGACATGACTGAAGCGGCTTAGCACACATGCACACACACACACACACACACACACACACACATGGCCTCTTTGAGCAATACTTAAACTTATCTCTGGGTGAGGTTTTTTTTTTTTCCTCTAATACTAGAGTCTTTGTCTATTTCCCTTTCCTAATTGTGACAGGTTACATCTTAATTTCTTGGGCGTTTCTTGAGATGCTCAATAAAGAAGGTGTGAAGGCAGTCTTCTTTTGTGAGTCTCTCCAAATGAAGGGCTTGAGCAGGAGGGTCAGTGAGGGTCACTGAGGGAAGAAGAGTGTGGTCATCAGAATACTCCTATCATATTTTTAGTCGTGTCTAAAATTTGAGCTGAAGTCTTAAGAGTCCTATGAACTGAGACATTAAATTACGTTTTAATTTTAACTCACAGTTTCTTTGAAATTCCATCTCTTTGGTAACACCTTGCTTTTTTCCTCTCTCTTTAATAAAACCTCATTTCCAGAACAACTAAACTGCTATAGCTTTTCAAATGATTCCTTTCAAAAGCCTTATGGGGAATGTTTTTAATAAACACTAAAAAGTGTTGTTCTATTTTTAAGCTTTTATCTCTGATATCTGAACAGTTCCTAGGAGCTTTCTACTGGTCTGTTTAGTCTAATTCAATACAAAACAGGAAAATAATTATGCAAACTTTCCTAAAGAAGTGTTAAACAGATGCATGGTTTAAAGTACATGGAAACATTACATTTTGATAATATTTGGATAATTTATTAAACAATAGCACATTAAAATAGCATTTGACATATATGTTTTGATAGTGTTATATATTAATGTAGTTGGCTGCTTCTTCTCTATACAAAACCAATTACTGCATTTGCTTTGAAACAGCAGTGGGATTAACTATTGTCTTCTTCTGGAAATTTGACTTAATAAGTTAATTCTCTGAAAGAATAAACATGTAGGTAGGAGGCAGGGTGAACACAGCATGCCAAAACAGGATCAACAGTGAGGTTTGATGTCTTTAGAATATTGTTATAAGCCAGTTCATTAAACTACAGAATTAAAATTATATTGAGAAACTCAATAGCAAATGAATTTATGAATCATGCTTGTTGGCAAACTCACAAGCTCAAATGATTTATGGAAAAACAAATGAGAGAAGAACCCAACTTAACTCGACTAGAGATGTAGTCATTAGGGCTTAATTTCCAAGGGATCACATGCTTGGCAAGATTTCCCTAAAGGCAGAGGGAGAAGCAGAAATGGAACTAGGGGTTGTAGATTTGATAAAGTACAATGAGGGAGAGAAAAACGAATGTGTCCAGTGATTTATCCTTCACGTTTGTACTTTTTGGTTTGGTTCCTGTGTCTGATAAAACTCTTACTGTTCTAAGTTTTTTAGGCAAATTTAGTGTTGGTGTCAGAAAGGGGGCCTGGGACTGCTTGATTCCATAGGGAAATTCAAGGGAATATTTTCAGTCCTCCCGTAGGAATGGAGTATTATAGAATGTTCCCTTCCTGTACTCCAGTCAAATCTTAAATTTTGATAAGGTCAGGTTTTGCCGAAGTAGTTTAAGGCTAAAATATTCTATATCAAGGGGTTCTCCCATCAACCTCTAGGAGAACCATGTGATCATGTGTGACTCAGTACAACTCATGACTGCAAAGGGAAACTCAGCCCAAAGTATATTTCCTAATATTGAGGGGTGAATAGCATCCTCCTCATTCAGGCTTACTCATACCCACATGTTTGGGATGCTACTTAGTGTCACTGAAGTACTGCAGAAACTCATTGTTACCAAGATGCACCCTCTTAGGGAGTTCTTTCCATAGCAAAACAGAAATGTGCTAGTCATAGCACATACAAGTCAGTAACAACAGCAACAAAACAACACAATTAAAAAATGGGCAGAAGACCCAAATAGACATTCTCCTAAGAGAACATAGAGAGGGCCAACAGGCACATGAAAAGATGCTCAACGTTGCTGACTCTTTGAGAAATTCTAATCAAAACTGCAGTGAGGTAGCACCTCAATCAGGAAAGAATGGCCATCATTAAAAAGTCTGCAAATAACACATGCTGGAGAGGGTGTGGAGAAAAGGGAATCCTTTTATACTGTCAATAGCAACGTTGATTGGTACAGCCACTGTGGAAAACAGTGTGGAGATTTACCAATAAAATAATATAGAATTGCCATATGATCCAGTAATCCCATTCTTGGGCTTATATTCAGACAAAACTGTAATTCAAAAAATACATGCACCCCTATGTTCATAGCAGCACTATTCACAGTAGCCAAGACTTGGAAGCAACCTAAATGTCCATTGCCAGATGAATGAATAAAGAAGGTGTGGTATATATATATCCCACCAAACTCCTTATTTGGGCACAGTTTGCAATGCCCCTAATCAATTACAACAGTGACATCACAGATCACTGATCACAGATCACTATAAGAAATATAATAATAATGAAAATATTTTGAGAATTACCAAAATATGTCACAGAGACATGAAGTGAGCAAATGCTGTTGGAAAATGATGCTGATAGACTTGCTTGACACAGGTTGCCACAAACCTTTAATCTGTTAAAAAAAAAAAAAAAGCTCCCCCCGCTCCCAGACTGTAGTAACTGTGAAGGCCAATAAAATGAGGTATGACCATATGAATAAATCCAGAACCAGATATCAACAGTTTATGCTTATAGCTTTTATATAACTATAACACAAATCAAATTTACAAACTAGTTAGATACAACCTATAAGATCAACAGAATCCAAATCTGGGACACTTATTTAATGCTGGTTTGTTAAAAACTAAATTACCTTTCATTATGTGAGTGGATACTTTGTAGCTACCACCTTTCATTGAAGATAGTTCCTTTCACGATCACTATCCATCTTCCATGAGGGTTCAGAAATAATTTCACAATGCCAGCCAGAATGAATAGGGAACAGGTCTCACTAGGGGAAACTTACAAGGCAAGACTCTGTGAGAAGAAAGACATACGGTTGGCTACAGAGGGAGGTGGTTGGAGTTAGCAAGCTTAACTGGACATGCTGTGGATGTGTGTTTTCGGGAAGGTTCTTTGCCCCCTACTGCTGTACCTTTTTAATAGTATAAATGCAGCAAAGCCATCATGTTAGAAGTGAGACACACTACTCAACTCCATAGGATATCTGAATTTTTGATTCCAGTGTTAAAAAAGTTGTCTGAGAAAACCAGCTACTTGGAGACATTAAGGAGTCCATGTAGAGTTGGGTTTTGGCCGGACTGTCCTGCTGGGGGAAGGTGGACACTGGGCTTGTGATTCAGGTGACTCAGAGTGAGTTCTTAGGACCATTTTCAGACAATTCTGCTCATGTGTCTTGGTGCTAGATGCTAGGACACAGGTTCATTTGAATTTGGCATGTTTAAATCATCATAAGTCAAGTGATGATTCCATTCTTCTACCATTTTTTCCCATTTGAACTATTGTAAAACTTTTATTTCCTATAGTATGTCATTACATCACTTAGTCTTCTCTTGGAAATAAGCCTCCTCTGTATGTTTGCTTAGATGGTGTTAACGTCGTGGCAAATCCAAGAGCAAGCCAAGCCCTAAAATTTGGGAGCCATATTCATTTTTAAAGTAATAAGCTGACATGATGTATCATTCTGAACATGCTTACTTTTAGATTACCAGAAAAACAAAACCACGAAACAAAAAACCAAACTATTGTAGAGACGATGCCGACATCTATGAATTTGGGAAACACTGGGAAGATTATGGATGTTAGGGCTCAGGAACCTTGGACTTGAAACCTTGGCCCTTGCACTTTGGTATGTAGCCTTGGGGAAGTCATTGAACCTCTCTGGGCTGGAAGTTTTGTATTTGTAAAGTGAGGATGACCTTCACTTATTCAATGTGTAGAAACTAAGCTAACTCTGTCCTAAGTGCTGGGGATCTAGCTGTGAGGAAGCTAAGTACCTGACTTCATGGAGCTCACAGTGCAGCCAGGGTGGAGAATGGAGGGAGAAAAAACACACATAAAATAATTTCACATAGTGATAAGTGGTATGAAGAATATAGGGCAATGGGATAGAAAGTGACTATGAGTAAAGGCAGAGTAGGTACTTAGCCAGGGAAAAACTCTCAGATGATATGTACCATTTGAGTAGACACCCAAATGATGAGATAAAACTAGAAGCAAGATGAGCCAGGAGATGTGGGAGTGAGCTTGTTGTATCTGAAGGACCCAGAAAACTAATGTGATTGGAGCAGAGAGAAGAAGGCAGTGATGGAGTCTACTTTGCAAGGTTGTTTAAGGATCACAGGAGGTAAAGACATAAAGTGCCCAGCACAGAATATCAACCCAACAGATGGCAAGCATTACTTGTATTATAGATTATAAATTCACATTTTATTACTTGGTCTATTCTAAGCAGGAAAATTTTGTTGATCTCACTTAAGTTCGTTCCCCTTAGAAACAGAGAAGCTAGCAAGATAACTATTTCAGTAAGTAGGCACTATTTATTCACTATGGCTTTGTTCACACTTATTCTTTGTAAAGTTTTCCTCAGTGAGGTCTGTGGTATGTTTTCTCAACAATCTCAGGATATAAATTATTCATATAATCATAGAATCTTTATTTATTGAAGCTGGTGATACTTTAGAGATCATTCTGCCTCACTCATTTTTCTGGTAAGTAAGGTGCCACCCAAGCAAATGATGCAATATAAGGAGACAGAAATAGTGACAGAGCTGTACAGGATCCAGGTCCCTGAACTCCTAATTGTCTCTTCTTTTTATTATCCTAACTTATTCCCTCTTAGTCTTCCTCCCTGATCATACCCTGGCTTTTTGTTGCTTTATTATGATTAGCAAAGGATACTTTAGGTATAGTTTGGAGTGAACGCAAGCCAGTAATAGGACCAGCAATTTAAAGCCTTTTAGATCATCAAAGAATGAATCTATGAATCATCCTAGATGATTAGGGCATTGTCATAGACTAAATGTTTATGTCCTCTGAAAATTCATGTATTAAAGCCCCAACACAACTGTGATGGTATTTGGAGGTAAAGACTTTGGGAAGTGATTGGGTCTAGAGGAGGTCATAAGGGTAAATTCTTCATGATGGAATTAATGCCCTATAAGAAGAGACAAAGGTCTATCTAGTCAAGGCTATGGTTTTTCCTGTGGTCATGTATGGATGTGAGAGTTGGACTGTGAAGAAAGCTGAATGCCAAAGAATTGATGCTTTTGAACTGTGGTGTTGGAGAAGACTCTTGAGAGTCCCTTGGACTGCAAGGAGATCCAACCAGTCCATTCTGAAGGAGATCAGCCCTGGGATTTCTTTGGAAGGAATGATGCTAAAGCTGAAACTCCAGTACTTTGGCCACCTCATGCGAAGAGTTGACTCACTGGAAAAGACTCTGATGCTGGGAGAGATTGGGGGCAGGAGGAGAAGGGGACGACAGAGGATCAGATGGCTGGATGGCATCACCGACTCGATGGACGTGAGTCTGAGTGTACTCCTGGAGTTGGTGATGGACAAGGAGGCCTGGCGTGCTGTGATTCATGGGGTCACAAAGAGTCAGACACGACTGAGCGACTGAACTGAACTGAACTGAAGAAGAGACCAAAGAGTTTGCATATTCTTTTTCTGCTGTGTAAAGACACAGCAGGAAGGTAGCCATTGGTAAGCCAAGAAGAGACCTCTCACCAGAATGTGACCATAGCAGCACCTTATCTTGGACTTCCCAATGTTTGTTGTTTCAGCTCCCTCAGTCTATAGTATTTTGTTATAGCAGCTCGAGAAGACTAAGGCAGGCCTTCATATTGTAACATTTAGGATATATTACACTGTTGAACATTTACTAGGGTGAGTAAGAATAAAGCAGTAAGTTGGTTGACCCCCAAAACTTCACTTATAAAATTAGAGGAGTTTTCTTGGGCAAATTTGCTAAAATTTTCCCATCTTGATGGTGAGGTGTCCATTTCAAAGTTACACATGCCTTAAAAAATCTACTTTAAAACTGATCGCTATTGATTTTAGGGTGTGAAGGCAAAAACTGAAGATCTAAAAGAAAAATACAATCTAATAATATGATATTAGGGGAACTTGTAAAGTTTACTGACTTGTCCCATCCTGATGAAATACATCAGTGTCCGGGAACACTAATCAGTGTTCTCTGTTCACCCTAATCAGTGTCAGAGAACACTTGTTGAACTAGATGGGTTTGATATATGCTAAAATGTAGGCTATTTTGTGCTTGTAATTGAGAACTGGATCTTTGCAAATAATTTTGTTAGAGATGTATGAGTCAGAGGAGAACACAATTCTCTTCTAAAGCTGTATTAAAGATATAGTGCTGCACTGGGGGGACATTGTCAGTAAATAAATGTAACACAGACACAAAGAATTGATGTGCATGGTAATAATTGTACTCCATTACTTTTATAAAGTCCTCTGGTCTACTGATGCTTAAGAAAATATACTACCGAATGGCCCTTTGATAGGGATGAATAAGTTGAGATATTGCTTCTCAAAATTTAGACTCAAGTGCTCTCTATAGAATAGAAGATGCCTGTGTGCTTAGGATTGAATATTTAACAAGTGAAAAATAAAGGCAAGTTCAGTGCATGCATCAGCTGGCCATTGCACATACAATTTTTGTGTCCTATTCTACTTATGAATTTGTCTGCAGAATATTTGTAGTAATTCTTCATTATTGGGCTAATGGAAAGAGCCTATGGAGTTGAAGACTCCTGCATGTCAATCTATGCTTTGATTTTTTTAAATCTTCAAAATAGGAGGAGTAATAACACCTATATCTCAGGGTTGTCCTAAGAGTTAAATGAGATAAGGTATGTGAAATGTGGCCTAAAAAAACACTAAACAGATATTCCTAATATATATGCACGCAAGTATTTCACTTCGAAACCCAAGAACAAAGGAAATAAAAAAATAGGTTTTGTCACTAGTAATTAAATGAACTATGTATGGCTGCCTTATAAGCAAAGGACTCGTGAGTAGAAGAAAAAGAATCCAGTGACTAAGGAAGCTGGCTTAAGAGGTCTCCTCATCCACAGCCAGGGGAGAAAAGATGAACCGGCAGAGAAGTTGGTTGCCTTCCTGGAAGCCAGTTTGGCAGGAGAGCTGGGGACTCTTAACAAGGATGTGGGAAGCCATGGAATCTTCTTTTCGTCTGGTTCATGAGTGAGGGCAGCCTGAAACACCTCCATGCACAGGGCAGGCCTGCAGTATCAATAGCTGAAGCAATTCAGGTGTAAGCAGAAGGAAGCATTCTCTGCAGGGAGGTTGGCTGGTGCAATGCGGGTAGGGCTGTACCTCCCATCAGCATTCCCAGTCCCAACCCCATGGACAGAGATTTTAGTAGAAAGCTACCTTGTTCTGCTAATAAAGCCTTGAGATAAGTCTCCATTCCATCAGAGTTCCTGTTGCTGCTGTTGCTGCTAAGTCGCTTCAGTCGTGTCCGACTCTGTGCGACCCCATAGACGGCAGCCCACCAGGCCCCTCCGTCCATGGGATTTTCCAGGCAAGAGTACTGGACTGGGTTGCCATTGCCTTCTCCGAGAGTGCCTGTAAGATCTTCCTATTTAGAACTTCCGGAACTGTCATTCTCTTCTGCCCCGTTTGAGAGGAAAAATGTCTAACTCTCTTTGTTTTCAGTTAAGAGTTTATCTTCACCAGGCAGTAAACTCTATGGCATGTGTCATAGAGTCATTTTGTTTCCCATTGGGTCCTCAAAGCCTGGCCCAAGGCCTGGCACCTAATAGGGGCTCAGTAAACAGATGAAGAATGAATATGTAACACAACATAAACGGGAGGAATACATAAATAAGAACGGGGTAGGTCCTTGGAGAAGTAACATTTACGACTGCCTGGTTCGTCATTACTTACAGTAGCGTTTGATCCTCTGAACTACTCTGAGGTAAAGGCACAATGACGTTTACTAAATGCAGAAAACAGAGACTTGGAGAATTTATGAAACTTATTTCTGATTTCACACCTGGTAGTTGATATAGAATTTGGATGGGAAGAGAACAAGGCCAAAATCTATAATCCTCCAAAGGCTGAGGTTCCCGCTGCACAGCAGGGATGATACTTAAAGACAGGCAGATCTAGGTTCTGTTCTAAGGGTGTCCCAAGGCAATGCAGAAGCCAGTTGCAATTCCAAGGAAGAATAGAACTGAATTTCTGTTTGTTACTGAATGAAGCTAGTGTTTGTTTGAACTGACTGCAATGTTCCCAGTGAATGAGAACCACAGACAAACATACTTAGCAGCATCTGAGACATGGCAGGGACTCAATCAGTGTTTGTAGCACAGATGAATGAAAAATATAAATTAAAGAAAGAAAAGGATACACCAACCAGAAGGTAACCGGTTTTAACCTAAAAGTCACAAGGATGAGCCTGATGAGCTGCAGGGAGATGGAAATGTCAAAGGAAGGAAGCCATAAGGATGGGCAACAGAGCAAGCCCAGAGCCTGAAAGTAATAGGAAATGAGAAATAAGGCAAACACATTTAAAGCCCACACAGAAAGTTGCTGTGCCTTCTATTTAGTTCTCTAAACAATGATCATGTGTTTCTTTAGGTCATTAGATAAACTATTAAAGAAAAACAAATAACCACATTGACTTTGGAAAGTCTATAAAGCTTTCCAGGATGGGTTTTCAGAATCAGGGAAGGAAATCTTAAGAACCTGCTGATGCCCTGAATGAGTTACTATGCTTGTATTGCAAATGTTCCTTGCGCTTGAAGTATAATATTGCAAGCTTTATTGATGCACTTTAAATGAATAGGCAAGATGTTTGCTATTGGTTGTGGCTAGAGTAAGGCCTGGGCTTCCCGAGGCTCAGATGGTAAAGAATCTGCCTGCCACGCGGGAGACCTGGGTTCAATCCCTGGGTTGGGAAGATCCCCTGGAGAAGGGCATGGCAACCCACACCAGTATTCTTCCCTGGATTATCCCCAGAGGAGCCTGCAGACAGAGGAGCCTGGCGGGGTACAGTCCATGGTGTCTCATAGAGTCAGACGTGACAGCGATTAAGCACAGCACAGCACAGAGTAAGGCCTTCCTCACCCATCCTGGCAGGTCTGGATGAGGAAGCATCAGAGTTTCCTGACAGATAATATAGGCCCTTAGATGACATTAATGTTCTGCAATAGCTACTGTGCTTGAGTTGTCCTTTGACGCTTTGAGGCGAGTGACATCCTCCTGTCCCACACTCCACCCCTTGGTACCATTCCCATTCCTTTGGTACTAGTCCTGATGTGAAAGGGGCAGGAGCCTTAATAAACACATGAACAGATGCTCAACATCACTAATTATTAAGAAATGCAAATCAAAGCTACAATGAGGTATCACTTCACACCAGCTAGAATGGCCAACATCACAAAATCTATAAACAATGAATGCTGGACAGGGTGTGGAGAAAAGGGAACCCTCTTGCACTATTCACTGTCACTTTCATGCATTGGAGAAGGAAATGGCAACCGACTCCAGTGTTCTTGCCTGGAGAATCCCAGGGATGGTGGAGCCTGGTGGGCTGCCGTCTATGGGGTCACACAGAGTCGGACACGACTGACACGACTTAACAGCAGCAGCAGCAGCTTGCACTACTGGTGGGAATGTAAATTGATACAGCCACTGTGGAGAACAGCATGGAAGTTCCTTAAAAAGCTGAAAATAGAACTACAATATGATCCATCAATCCCATTACTGGGCATATACCCAGAGAAAACCATAATTTAAAAAGACACATGCATCCCAGTGTTCACTGCAGCATTATTTACAATAGCCAGGGCATGGAGACAACCTAAGTGTCCATTTACAGAGGAATGGATAAAGCAAATGCAGTACATATAGACAATGGAATATCACTCAGCCATAGACAGAAACAAAATTGGGTCATTTGTAGAGATGTGGATGGATCTAGAAACTGTGATACAGAGTGAAAAAGTCAGAAAAAGAAAAACAATGCATATATATTAACACATACTTGTGAAATCTGAAAAAATTGGTATCAACAATCTTATTTACAAGGCAGAACTAGAGACACAGAAGTAGAGAACAAACATATGGATACCAAGGTGGGAAATGGAGGCATGGGATGAATTGGAAAATTGAGACTATACACATAATATCAATATACACTATTGATACTATGTGTAAAAGAGGCTATTGATACAATGTATAAAATAGATAACTAATGAGAACCTATTTATAGCACTGGGGACTCTACTCAATGCTCTGTGGTGACTTAAAGGGGAAGGAAATTTAAAAAAAGAGGGTATATATGTACATGCTTAGCTGATTCACTTTGTTATACAGTAGAAACTAACACGTTATAAAGCAACTATATATCAATAAAAGCAAATACATAAATAAAAAAGAAAGGGGCAGGGGCCTTTTCATGCTCATCTGCTCTGTCCCTCATCCTGTGAAAGTGATGGTTAGGATGGCACTGTCCTGCTCCAGCCGCCTGGACCAGAAGAGGTGAAACAAGAGCTCAGCGCCTCAAAACCCCTTAACTGTGAGTTATTTTCCACTTATTATTATTGTCATTTTACATGGTTCCATTCATTTTAAGATGAAAGAACTAAGTACATGTGACTTGTGATTTATCCAACTTAGTACCAGAAATGATGTTGATGTATACATTAACTGCTTAGTAGTGCTGTCTGCATTTCTTGGATTAAACAGCAATAGCTCAGTTATTGAATAATATCAAGATAGATTGATTCTGATTATTAATTTTCTCTTAATGACTTTTCTTGGCTATGGTGCAATTAATTAGGAAGCATTTTGACACACTGGTTAAACACATGGGATATGGAATCGGATGGGCTGGCCTCAAATCTCACTTGATTATTATCTAACTTGGTGGTCTTCAGGAAATTAATTAACCTTATGACCAGTTTCCTCATTTGTAAAATGGGCATAGGAGCTATAACTTCCTAGATTGTTGTGCAGATTAAATCAATTAAACCATGTGATTTACTTACATGAAAAAGTCTATCGTGTACTATCTCAATAAAAGAATATCAGCTATTAGCTTGATATCAAGATGAACATTTCCCACATTGTGACATTTCTGAAATCAGGATGTGTCTGAAAACCTTTCCAAAGAGACTTTTCAGGTGCTTGTGAGAGAACATGACTAGTTGCCATCACTTACCTGTGTTCATGTACCAACTTTACTAGATGTGGAGGGTAGATGTTGACCTTAGTTATGTTAGAACCATTGGTAGTCCCACAGGTGCTATATCATTGAAATCAAATTTAGAAGTGTAACTGTAAGAATCAACAAAAATATTTTTAAACAAGCCTGCACCACACAGCCACATAAAAACTATAAGTTTTTTTTTAATAGAAGACAACATTTTACTCATCAGGCAATGCAATTAAAGGTATTAGAAAAGGCCAGGTTTTTCAGAATACATCATGGAATTTTCAAAGCTAGGAGAAAGGTGTATACAACCAGTTTTGTGAAGGTCTATCTCTCAAGCTCGGAACATCAGATAAAAACTTTTAGCTGACTTTCAAGAAAAGCAGTTTAAATTCCAATAATATGTAAGTCCATTAAAAAATCCTATAAGCATAATCAAAGCAGAAATGTAGGCAAAATTCCAGATTCTTCGATGTGCTTTTAAATTATATGGGCAATCCAAAAATGTTACAATTGTCAAGACAATGGAGTTGAGTGATGAAAATTAGAACATCTTTATGACCCCAAAGTGACTCAGAACTATTTTTATACTTTGCAAATGAAGCTTAGAGACAAATTTTGATGGTCATACTGATTCTGGAGAAGAAAGTAGTATATTATGATATGAATAGATACAAACTTTTGTAGTCTTTCTTGTCTCTCTCTCTCTCTATATATATATATGTGTATATATATATATATATATATATATTTAATATGCTATTTGCTTTTCCTGGAAGAGTTTTCAGTAACTGATGCTTTTTACAATGGCTGATGTCTTAGAATCTAGGGCATATAATATAATCAAGATGACTAAAAGCTTCATGTTGGATACGGCAATACATTTTGGAGTGTGTCCCAGCTCAGAATGCCTCCCTGGAAGCTGTTTTACACAAGGGAATGTCATTCTCTGCCTCAGTTATGAACCCCTGGTTCAAGTGGAGCCAGAAATCTTTCCTCAGGAATCTTGAATTAGGGCCTAGCGCAGGAGTCTCTGAACTTGGGAGGGATGATAGCGTGGCCTGCACTGTTGGTGGGAATGTAAATTGGTGCAGCCACTATGGAAAACAGTAGGAACTTTCTGGAAAAAACTAAAAAGGGAGTTATTATATGATCCAGAAATCCCACTCCCAGGCATATATATAGAAAAAGCTCTAGTTTGAAAAGATATATGCCCCCCAATGTTAATAGCAGCACTATTTACAATAGCCAAGACATGGAAGCAACCTCAATGTTCATCAACAAATGAGTGGATAAAGAAGATGTGGTGCATATATGCAATGGCAGGCTGCTCAGCCATAAAAGAAACAATGCCATTTGCAGCAACATGGATGGACCTAGACAGATCATATTAAGTGAAGTAAGCCAGACAGAAAAAGGCAAATATCATAAGATGTTCATTATATGTAGAATCTAAAAAATGATACAAATGGGCTAATTTACAAAACAGAAGTAGACCCACAGACATAGAAAAAAATTACGGTTACCAAAAGGAAAAAGTGGAGAAGGGGTAAATTAGGAGTTTGAGATTAACCGACTCAATGGACACGAGTTTGAATAAACTCCGGGAGTTGGTGATGGACAGGGAGGCCTGGTGTGCTGCAGTCCATGGGGTCACAAAGAGTCGGACATGAGTGAGTGACTGAACTGACTGACTATTATATATAAAATAGATAAACAATAAGGACCTACTGTATAGCATAGAGAACTATATTCAATATCTTGTAATAACCTATAGCCTATAATGGAAAAGAATACGAAAAAGTATATATATTCACATACATTTGTATATGTACACACACACACACACACACACACACACACACATATATATATATAGGGCTTCCCTGGTGGCTCAGAGGTTAAAGCATCTGCCTCCAATGCGAGAGACATGGGTTCAATCCCTGGGTTGGGAAGATCTCCTGGAGAAGGAAATGGCAACCCAATCCAGTACTCTTGCTTGGAGAATCCCATGGACGGAGGACCCTGGTAGGCTACAGTCCACGGGGTCACAAAGAGTTGGACATGACTGAGCAACTTCACTTCACTTCACTTCATATGTATATATATAACACGTGAGCCACTTGCTATATACCTGAAACACTGTAAATTAACTATAATTTAATAAAAAATATAAATAACTCAACAGATACAGAAAAAAAGCATTCAATAAAATAGCACTCATTAGGACATTACTTTGCCAACAAAGGTCCGTCTAGTCAAGGCTATGGTTTTTCCAGTGGTCATGTATGGATGTGAGAGTTGGACTGTGAAGAAAGCTGAGCGCCGAAGAATTGATGCTTTTGAACTGTGGTGTTGGAGAAGACTCTTGAGAGTCCCTTGGACTGCAAGGAGATCCAACCAGTCCATTCTGAAGGAGATCAGCCCTGGGATTTCTTTGGAAGAAATGATGCTAAAGCTGAAACTCCAGTACTTTGGCCACCTCATGTGAAGAGTTGACTCATTGGAAAAGACTCTGATGCTGGGAGGGATTGGGGGCAGGAGGAGAAGGGGACGACAGAGGATGAGATGGCTGGATGGCATCACCGACTCGATGGACGTGAGTCTGAGTGAACTCCAGGAGTTGGTGATGGACAGGGAGGCCTGGTGTGCTGCGATTCATGGGGTCGCAAAGAGTCAGACAGGACTGAGCGACTGAACTGAACTGAACTGAATGATAACAAACAACAAACTAGGATAAAAGCACTGAAAGAAAGCAGTGGTAAAATTTTAGTTAAGGAAATAATCGGGTAGTTTTAAATAGTAATAGTAAGAGAAGAATATTTGGAAACACTGCACTTTATGGGCCTCTGAAATCTGAAGTGATTGAAATCAGACTTACGGAGCTGGCCCCGTGAAACAATATTCTTATATTGCCACAAACTTCCTTTATGTTATCTCATGGCTGCTGGTGGCATATTTCATTAAAAAAGAAATATGTTCTCTTTGGAATTTCCTATGGAACTAACAAAACTCAGCTGTTTGATTTTTGCAATTGCTCATCTTCTGTTTATTTTTTCCCCCAATGAATATGGAGAGGAGGTATAATGGAAGCTTATTAATTGCTATGACATTTCTTTCTAATATATTTCAAGCCCAAGTGTTGAGTGAGCATGTGTCAGGTTTTAATCATTGGAACTTGTTCCTTCATAGGGCATCTTGCTATTTTGTGCCTCTGGATATCAGATCTTTCCCTTCTTTCTCAGTTCTCTGTTTTTTAAAATCACTAATTCTTTGACTTCATGAAATATGACATCTGCCCTAGGTGCAAGGATCTTCCTGGACACTTCAACTCATGAAGAAAATTCTCTTCAATGATTTTTAGGGAATACCAGAACTTACCCTAAGGTTATTCAATGGCAGGAGTTCTTAACTCTATCATGAGCCCTTGATTCTTTTGAATATCTAATCAAAGCTGTGTAATCATTGCACAGAAAAATTCATCTTCATGTTTACACATACATTTTGGATTAGCATTTGGGAATTAATGAATTGGTTGAAGCCCATTCATGACACCTAAGCTAAAAACCACTGTTTGCTAAGCTCTCACACAGACCCTCAGAAATTCCTTTAGTTTCCACCTATAAATCTGACAAATTGAGCATTTTTGAGACACATTTCAGGCCAGAGTATGGAGGTTCAATTTCCTTCACCCCTCAAAGTAAGAGTTGGAGATGTGGTCTTCCTTCATCCTGAGATTAATCCTTTAATCTTGAGAGTTAAGTTATACTACATCTGCTATTACTAAGGCACTCTCTGAGAGCCAAGAACTGAATAGAGCATTTCAAAGTATTTCATTTTTATAACACACTTTGAGATAGATGAAATCATTCTTAGAAGAATAAACAGAATAGCAGAACAAAATTCCAGAGCCAGAAGAGAATGGGATTAGACCAGCAGACAAAAGTGCTTCTGCTCTGAGTAGTTCATGTTCCTATTAGTTCATTCAACAAATATCTCCTAAGAGTGTTCTATGGAATTTGTGCTATGCTGGAGTATTTGGCTATCACCAAAAAAAAAAAAAAATCAGACATAGTTCATGTCTTCAAATAAGCATTAGGAAGATGAGACAAAACAGTTTATTAGCCTAGGTACTGTCTCCTTGGTCTGAATGACATCAAACAAGTAAGACCTATTTTTGTACTGAAAAACACCTGTGACCTGCTTAGAGGATATTGCAAGTCGATGCGTGGCATTGATGTAGAGGCAAATAAAACAGGTGTTGAAAGAGTGAAATGAGCCCAGTGAGACATGCTTGAGGGGAAAGAGAATGGAGGGTGGCAGAGTGGACCTCTAAGCTCTCTCTTTAAGTTCCCTGGGGAAACTATGGGGACCACTCTGATGGAAGATAGAATGTCTATATTAATCTACTGACCCTGAGAAACTTGAATATACAGCCTGAGTCTGTATATAAAAAAAAAATTTGTTTTTTTACAACATTGTTTTCAGGTCTTAGCACAGTATTTGCCAAAGAGAAGGTGCCCAGCAGATGCTGGGTACATGGAGCTGGAAACAAAATGTTAAAAAACAGAACCCTTAAAACGAAACTACTGCTACCACCAAGAGAGAAATATGAAAACCTATTTACATGCTTTAGTGCTAAATGCAAACCAAGGAATTACTTTGGTCCTTGACCACTATGACTTGACAGCCTAGTAGAGACTCATTAAGGTAGACACAGGAAATGCTTTGTCAAAAGAGACACTGATGTATAGAACAGTCTTTTGGGCTCTGTGGGAGAGGGAGAGGGTGGGGAGATTTGGGAGAATAGCATTGAAACATGTATAATATCATGTATGAAACGAGTCGCCAGTCCAGGTTCGATGCACGATACTGGATGCTTGGGGCTGGTGAACTGGGACGACCCAGAGGGATGGTATGGGGAGGGAGGAGGGAGGAGGGTTCAGGATGGGGAACACATGTATACCTGTGGCGGATTCATTTTGACATATGGCAAAACCAATACAATATTGTAAAGTTAAAAAAAATAAAATTAAAAAAAAAAAAAACTCTACATTCAAAAAACAAAAAACAACAAAAAAAGGAACTGCTTTGTATACATCATGGACTTCCTTACTCTGTGAAGAAATAATCCAACTCATTGGAGGAAACAATGTAAAAGTGAGGACCTCTCATAGTTATTATTATTAGTTATTATTGGGCTTTCCCAGTTGCTCAGTGGTATAAAACCTGCCTGCAATGCAAGAGATGTACAGGAGATACAGGTTAAATCCCTGGGTCAGGAAGATCCCTTGGAGAGGCAAATGGCAACCCACTTTAATATTCTTGCCTGGAAAATCCCATGAACAGAGGAGCCTGGAGGGCTACAGTCCCTGGGGTGGCAAAAGAGTCAGACACGACTGAGTGACTAAACAATAACAGACAACTAGTTATTATTTCTATTTGTGTTTTGTTCTTTTTTTTTTTCCTCTTTGGTACATGATGATTTGGCTGATCATCATCTAAAAAGTGTTGATTTGCTTGCTAGCTGTTATAAACTACTTTATACACAGACCATCTTTTATTATGACAGGGAGATACAACATTTCGATAGACATTGCTGCTTTTATTTGTCCTTTGTCATAATTTCCAGTAATTTTTCCATTATTGGGAATGCTTATGTAATCACACACTAACACCTCCACACCTACAGGAGTGACTCACAGTTCATCCTGCAGATTTATGGCATGACTACTGGGAAAGTGCCTTCTGACGCAAGCATGAATGTTTAAGTTACCAAAGAGACCCACAGCCCCGGCCTGGGGTTTAGAGGTCAAAATTAAAAATGAATCCATTTAAACTCTTTTCTTCTGCATTTAAATCATGAGACAAGTCAACTAGAATTGGGAAATGCTCTTAGCAAGCAGATAAGTCACTTATTCACAACACAGTTGAAATAGAAATCTTCCACACGTGGGAGGATTCATGAATATTTGCAGCAAGCAAACTCGCTACTCCCCCTATACTTCAATGAGCAGGGGAATGAAGGTCTGCAGGTCTGCCTAGATTCTAGACAGTTTGTCAGAGCAGCCACTTTGCTTCTTAGCCATTTCCATGTGCCCTTGTACCTGTCCATGCTGGCTAGTTTTATTCCACTGATACCTGTCTTCAGCATTCAGCGAGAACTTAGCAAATATTTTTGTAGGAGTAGGGGGCTATGTAGTTATTATGTTCATGACTTAATTTTTCTTTTCTTCCATAGTTCTTCAGGCACTCTATCAGATCTAATCCTTTGAATCTATTTATCACTCCCACTGTATAATCATCAGGGATTTGATTTAGGTCATACCTGAATGGTCTAGTGGTTTTCCCTACTTTCTTCAATTTCAGTCTGAATTTGGCAATAAGGAGTTCATGATCTGAGCCACAGTCAGCTCCTGGTCTTGTTTTTGCTGACTGTATAGAGCTTCTCCATCTTTGGCTGCAAAGAATATAATCAATCTGATATCAATATTGACTATCTGGTGATGTCCATGTGTAGAGTCTTCTCTTGTGTTGTTGGAAGAGGGTGTTTGCTATGACCAGTGCTTTCTCTTGGCAAAACTCTATTAGCTTTTGCCCTGCTTCATTCTGTACTCCAAGGCCAAATTTGCCTATTACTCTAGGTATATCTTGACTTCCTACTTTTGCATTCCAGTCCTCTATAATGAAAAAGACATCTTTTTTTGGTGTTATTTCTAGAATATCTTGTAGGTCTTCATAGAACCATTCAACTTCAGCTTCTTCAGCATTACTGGTTGGGGCATAGACTTGGATTATTGTGATATTGAACGGTTTGCCTTGGAAACGAACAGAGATCATTCTGTTGTTTTTGAGATCGCATCCAAGTACTGCATTTCAGGCTCTTTTGTTGACTATGATGGCTACTCCATTTCTTCTAAGGGATTCTTGCCCACAGTAGTAGATATAATGGTCATCTGAGTTAAATTCACCCATTCCAGTCCATTCCAGTCCATTTTAGGAAGAAAAGCTATGACCAACCTAGACAGCATTTTAAAAAGCAGAGACATTACTTTGCCAACAAAGGTCCATCTAGTCAAAGCTATGGTTTTTCCAGTAGTCATGTATGGATGTGAGAGTTGGACTATAAAGATAGCTGAGCACCGAAGAATTGGTGCTTTTGAATTGTGGTGTTGGAGAAGACTCTTGAGAGTCCCTTGGACTGCATGGAGATCCAACCAGTGCATCCTAAATATCAGTCCTAAATCAGTCCTGAATATTCACTGGAAGGACTGATGCAGAAGCTGAAACTCCAATCCTTTGACCACCTGCTGCGAAGAACTAACTCATTGGAAAAACCCTGATGCTGGGAAAGATTAAAGGCAGGAGGAGAATGGGATGACAGAGGATGAGATGGTTGGATGGCATCACCGACTCAATGGACATGAGTTTGAGTAAACTCTAGGAGTTGGTGATGGACAGAGAGGCCTGGTGTGCTGCAGTCAATGGGGTCACAAAGAGTTGGATACAACTGAGTGACTGAACTGAACTGAATACATTATTCCACTTTTCCTTTCCAATTCCTTTAACCAATTGAGAGAGAAAGAATAAGGCAGATGGAATTCTGAATATCCCCTTTGTTAGTAATAAAGGCTAATTTGGAGACTATGATTTAAACCTTTGGGAATACTGAACTTCTTGGCTTTTTATCCCAGAACTAAGGAGGTTCACCTACCCAGTTGTAAAATAGGGGCTTCCTTGCAACCCTGAGGAGATAGAGGATCAGGCCAGAGCTCTTTGCAAGGAAGGAAGAAGAATGGGAAAATGAGGTCGAAGACCTCAGTAGTCTTACAAATCATTCCACCCACCATGGAATAAAATGAGTGAGCATGTGAGGAGAGGTCATGAGCTATAGTGATGATGTCCCATGGAAGCCTGAAGCCAAGTTAATAGAAGTATGTGTTATCTCTCTTCCTCACCATGAGAAATTGACATGGGTGAGAATCATATATGAAAGGTGGTCTTGTGATTTTTTTTTTTTTAATCCCTAGCATGAACCAGTGTGGCAAGCAGAGACATCTTTTGTAAAAAATGTTTGTAATTGCTTTCTTTCTTAGAGTAGAGGGACAATGTGTTGACCTCCCAGGAAGCTTCTAGATCTGGAACTCTAGATTGTATTCCATTAAAATTAGTGGAGAAAGTCTAGCATTATTGTTCAAAAACTGTGAGAGACCCAGATTTTTAGGAGAAATCTAGAATTGAGCACAAGATTTAAGGTGTGTGGCAGTGCAATCTTTTGAGCAGACTATAAATTTGGAAAGAAGATTCTCAGGTTGTTGCCAAGACTTCAAGGGTCTGTTCAGGACTTTTTGTTCTGGCAATATTTAACTGCACTTGATCACACTAACAACTCCCCTCTCCAGCTCTCAAGGACTCTTTGCTTTAGTTCTGATATAGATTTTGTTGGGGTGCTGTGTTCTTTGAAGATTAGACAGTGACTCTGTGCTAGCTTCAATATGCCTGCATTTTAGTGTCCTTGGGTTTTTTTTTTTTTTTTTAAGACAGTTGAAACACGACTTACAATTTAATTAGTAAGGAGTTGTAATCTGTTAGCACACCACACCTTTAATAGCTGCAGAGGCATGCCTGGAGGGGATGGTGACTGTGGTTTTCCAAAGAGATGCCACTGGGATCCAGAAAATAATTTGAGACCTGAACGCTACTTTTCTGGTTCTATGACCTTGACTCCTGTGACCTTACTCTTGCTGCTGGATTTCGCCAGTCTCTGCTTTAAATCCTTACTCCTACCCAGAGTGGGCATCTTTGACTTATGGACTCTAGTTTTCCCTGATCCTACTTTCCCTTGAAGTTGGTAACTCTCTAGTGTTAGTGAGCATACAAGTCACTTACTTGGTGCTTACTCACTGGGCGGATTCCTGGGCAGCAAACTCAGAGATTCTGATGTGTTAAGTCTGTGATGTGCCCCAAGAATCTCACCTTGAACTAGCACCCCCAGAGATTCTGAGAAAGGTGAAAATGCTCACTCCCATGTGTGGCCTTGGTCTACCTACAATTTCTGTCCTCAAGACTCTCATTTAGGTGCTGAAAACCTGAAGGAACTGGGCTGCCCTAGCTTGATATGAGATGCATTCCATGATGTACTTGGAAGAAGAGAATGAAGCTGGTGACGTGCTTTGAGATTAAAGGGGTAGCTTAATTATGTTGTGAGCACACACTTTCCTTAAGGTTAGAAGTTTATGGAATGATTCAGTTCTGTCCAGTTCAACTGAGTTCCCCTCAGGCTCTGTGCTTCATGATGGGGTCCAGTCCTCCGAGATCTTACAGTCTTAGAGGGGTTCCTAGGAGAGTGTTTTTTCTCCTCTCCAGGCAGTCTGCCAAGAAGTTGTTGACTTCTGTGATTGTATTGTTTATGAGGTGATTTTTTGGGTTTGATTAGTAATTGGAAATGTGATCTACAGAAGTTACTCTGAGACACTGTCTGGACCACGTGCCTCTGTTTAGGAATATTTGCCCAGAGATATAAAACCTCTTGAAAGTCTACCGTGAGTTGTCTTGCTTCAAGGGACCCTATTTACTTCTCAATAGGGTATTAATCATAGGACTTCTGAATTTCTAAAAATGTTTGTAATTTTATTTTGTTTTCTGATATTCTTTTAATTGATATTCTAAGTTATTCTCATGCTCTTTATGTTTTCTAGAATATTCTTTTACCTAAGACTCATTTTTTGTTGTTTTTAAAACTTAGTTTACCATTTTATCAGTCTTTTTAATACATCAATTTATTTAATTGTGTTTCATTTGTTGTTGTTGTTCAGTCACTAAGGCATGTCGGACTCTGATCCCATTGACTGCAGCACACCAGGCCTCCCTGTCTCTCACTATATCCTGGAGTTTGCCCAAGTTTGTGTCCATTGAGTTGGTGGTGCCATCCCTCCATCTCATCCTCTGCCTCCCCCTTCTCCTCCTGTCTTTAATCTTTCCCAGCATTGGGGTCTTTTCCCATGAGTTGTCTGTTTGCCTCAGGTGGCCAAAGTATTGGAGCTTCAGCTCCAATTTTGTCTTTCTTATTCACTTTTTAAATTTTAATTTTATCTATTTATTTTGATCATTTCATAGCTATGACTTTTTATGAGCAGAAAACTGAATTGTGGCTGAATCTTTTGCATTTTTATTTAATATAGAAAATTACTTTCAAGTTAGATTTGTTGTCCCAGTCTTTATTGACTTGCTTTGTCATCATCTCGGTTCCCTGTTTCACTCAAGAATTGTTTGAAATTCAAATTGTTCATTGTATGCTGCCCTCAGGGAAGTTTTATGAGAAGCTAGTGTGTTTAGGTGGGTGTTGGCATGGTGCTAGCATGCCAGCTATTTTCAGTATAGACTGAACTGCAAGGTGGTGTGACCAGAGGCCAGTAAAATTCCTGAAATTGTCATTAAAAAAAAAAAAACAAAAACTTGTGTGCCTCAGTGAAAGGCATACTATAAATGGCATTAAAAATTATTTTTTTTTATTGTTTATGGTGGGTGAGAAATGTTTATTAACTTCCTCAGTGTCCTTTGAGGGAGCTGTAAAGCAGCCTTCACTGTGCAATCATTGTGTCATAGACTGAAATGTCCTGGAGTAATTTTTAAGGTTGCTTTTCTTAGAACACTTTGGACCCCCATCCAAAGACCTAGAAAAAAATCTGTTTCCATGGTCCCTAAAATGTTGACACCAGTTCTCTCACTTGGAAAAATGCAGGTTGTGATTTAGTAAAAAGATTCTGTTTTCAAGCAAAAGAACCCAAACAATAGACTTCAGATAGTAGAGAAACCAGGACAGCTGAAGGTTCTGTTAAGTCTCCATACATGCAACCCTAAAGGTCCAGTGTACATCCATGTTCCCACAGAGTCCTCAGCCTGGTTGGAATCTATCAGATACATTGGCTGTGGCACCAGTTCCTGCTCTGGGTTGTTAGAGATCTGTGGTCATCCACAAAGCACTTTTTGGATCCACTTCTGTCCATATCCTTGTCTGGTGATGTCTCTAAACTGATTTTATCTCCCATATTTGAAAAAGAATAGGAAGCTGGATTTTAGACACATGCTACATACTTTGGATAAATCATGTCTTTACTTTTACACGGGTGTTTGTTGCTGAGGATTTATGTACACTCAGGCATCCTGTGTTCCCACTTAAGGTAGAAATGATAGCCTTATTAAAAAAAAATCTGCCAACTCACCTTTTGTAACACTTGTTAACTATCAATGAGTGTATATATATATATATATATATATATATATATTTTTTTTTTTTGGTCTACCTAGCATCTTTATTTCCTTCTTTAGGTTAATGTGTCTATATCTATATGTTTCTATATTAGTTAGGTTTCTCCAGAGAAACAAAACCAATATCTCTATCAGCTCTATCTCAAGAGAGATTTTAATGAACTGGCTCTTGAAATAGTTGGAGGTTGGCAAGCCTAAAAATCATAAGATAGGAAGCAAGCTACAGACTGGGAAAAACTGACGTTTCAGCTTGAGTCTGAATACAGCCTGTAGGCATAAGTCCCTCTTTCTTGGAAGGGGAAAAGGAGAGGGCAGACATGCAGTCAGTTTTTTCCTTCTGTTAAGGACTTCGACTGATTGGATGAGACCTACCCTGATCATTTGCTTTACTCAGAGTGTACTGATTAAATTGTTAATCTTATTTAAAAAATATCTTAATAGCAACATGACCAAATATCTGGGTCCTGTGGCCCAGCCGAGGTGACGTATAAAATTAACCATCACATATCCCACCTTGCTTTTGGAGAACTGCTCTCCTCTCCATGTGCTTTAGATGGGGTCCCTCATTTTTGTTTCCAAGAGTGAGCATGTGATGCAGGCTCAGACAATCAGCATAAAATTACCCTGACCAGAGGGACTGCTTCAAGGATGGACAACAACCAAATCCAGGTCAATGAGAGCCCTTCCTGGGATTTCTGCTAGAACTACCAGGAATGAGGTGCTATTCTCAGAGTCTGGGTGCTAAGGCCAAGTAATCTTGGCTCTACAGGGGCCATCTTTGCTCCCACTAGGGAAAGTGTCCTTGAAAATTAAGCCAACACAGGGGAAAGAAAGCAGGGCTGAGAGAAGGAGAACAAGAGACCATTTCTTGCAGATATTCAGTTCAGTTCAGTTCAGTCGCTCAATCGTGTCCAACTCTTTGCAACCCCATGTGCCCGCAGCATGCCAGGCCTTCCTGTCCATCACCAACTCCCGGAGTCCGCCTAAACCCATGTCCCTTGAGTCGGTGATGCCATCCAACCATCTCATCCTCTGTCATCCCCTTCTCCTCCTGCCCTCAATCTTTCCTAGCATCGAGGGCTTTTCCAATGAGTCAGCTCGTCTCATGAGGTGGCCAAAGTATTGGAGTTTCAGCTTCAACATCGGTCCTTCCAATGAGCACCCAGGACTGATCTCCTTTAGGATGGGCTGGTTGGATCTCCTTGCAGTCCAAGGGACTCTCAAGAGTCTTCTCCAACACCACAGTTCAAAACCATCAATTCTTCTGCACTCAGCTTTCTTTATAGTCCAACTCTCACATCCATATATGACCACAGGAAAAACCATAGCCTTGACTAGACGGACCTTTGTTGGCAAAGTAATGTCTCTGCTTTTTAATATGCTATCTAGGTTGGTCATAACTTTCCTTCCAAGGAGTAAGCGTCTTTTAATTTCATGGTTGCAGTCACCATCTGCAGTGATTTTGGAGCCCAGAAAAATAAAGTCAGCCACTGTTTCCACTGTTTCCCAATCTATTTGCCATGATATTTTATAAACATTATTTGAAAACGTGATTCCAGCTGCCTTGATCCATGGATTTATTTATTTTTTTTAAGTTATATAAACTAATATATCCCTCTTCTTGCTAAAGCTAATTGAATCTGAGTTTCTGTCACTGGCAACTGCAATAGTTCTGATTAGTACACAATCTGCTGAGCAATGTTCTAGGTGCTTCCCAGAAACAACCGCTTTCAACAAATTTAGCTGTTTCTTTTCATATTTCTCTCTACACAGCTAAACAATATGCTTTCACTGCTATTTCTTGATTGGTTGATTTTAGTCAGTAGTGATTGATTTCCTGTTAAGGTGACAGATTCCCTTTCCATTTCTCCCTCCCTGCTTCCAACCCTTCTATAGTTGGAATGTTCAGTTAAATCGCTAGTCAGGAGTTACATTATTCTGACTTTGGCCAAGATCAATTTACTCTGTTTAATAGGAAGTAGCAAAATCTTCTAACAAGGCAAAGGATTAAAAAATAATTGAGGAAGGATTTTGTACAGATTCTTTACAACACATCAGGTAAACTCGAAGAGAACAGAGAATGTGTATGAAATTCTAGTTGTTCGATTTTCTGTAGGAAGTAAGGAAACCCTGACTGACGTCTGCTGTCTGTGCGCCACACCCTGTATTGGTATTTAATGATTATCTTTTTGGTGCTTACCATAACCCTACGAATTTGTGTTGCTTTCTCCTTTTCATGGATGAGAAAACTGAGGATCAGAGAAGATCATCATCTATGTGACGCAAAAAACAAACAAACAAACAAAAATGTCATCATCCTTTTGAATAATATGGGAGCAATCCATGTACTCATAAAAGAAAGGCAAATCCTTTTTTAGGAAAACTTATTTAGTTATGGAGTAAAGGCACCGGGATACAATTTAACAGGGGCTCAATTTGCTCAGCTCTGACTGAGCCTTTATTCTGAATAAGTATAGTGGATGACTCTGTATTATAATGCCTAGGTATTATGGGATTTGGGCTGTAAATCCCATTTTGTTTTATTTTATTTTTTAAACCATGTTTTAAAACTATTATTTTACTTTTTAACATTTTTGGCCACGCTGTGTGGCACACAGGATCTTAGTTCCCTGATCAGGGACTGAACCCACATCCCCTGCCGTGGAAGTGCAGAGTCTTATTCACTGGACTCTTCACCAGGGAATTCCCAGATTCTATTTAAAACCAGTAAGAATTCAGCCTTGTAGCATCCGTGACTATTATGAGAGGCTGAACTGGGGGCTTGGCAATAGGTTCAGTGAAACCCAAAGTGAAAACTAAACCTTTCATTTGGAGATCAGTAGAACTCTAAAAAGATTCAAGAGATGTTTCAAGTGTGTTGAGGTTGTGGAAGAGTTGGGGAAGCAGCTGGATTCAGAGATGGTCGAGGGACCTTGTTATACTAGAAGAGTTCTAGAGCTGTTGTCTAGAGGCCTGAATTGAAATTCAGATCCAGCAGTAACTTGCTTGTGTGATCTCAGGCAACTCACTTAATCTTTTTTCTATTTCCTTACATGTAGAATAGTTGTAGAAATTGCCTTCTTGCTTCCACTACACTATTGCTATGAGAAGCAAATGAGATATATGTGAGTAATTGAGGAGCAATGGTGTCAATATAAGTGTAAGCTGTGTTCCTCTCAGGGTATCCAAGGTCTGGTAGGGCATATCTACCAATGATTTATTTATATATCTGGCCATCCCGCACCCTGAAAAATGGCTTATTTTAGAAAAAGAGAAAGCTGAAGTATACAAGTTTGATTCAAGAGTAATGGCCATTGGGAGGGTATCCTGATTCTGAGCATGATATAACTTGTCTCTCCTGGGGGAGGGATGGGTTGCGGGTAGTTTCCAATTAATAAGCAAGCGGATACTAAAAGCCATAGCTTCTTTCAAATGCCTGGCAAATGTTGAGACCACATGGAAATTCTCAGCAGGTTGGTAGCTGCAGTCACAGCAGTGATGGAAAATGACCTCTGGTGTCATTTAGAGCACGTTATGCCGTTTATCATGTGAACTCTGGCAGTCACCTCACAGAGGAGATGAAGGCTCCTGAGGGAGGGGGGGCATGCCAGGGAGCCTCACCAGCGAAGGCTTTGGTGGGATCTTGATAGCTGCAACAACCGGAGATTTTTTTCAGAGTGAATAAAAGTGAGAAAGGAGGGAAGTGAAAAGGAGGTTAGTTCGAGGAGCACGTGGAGGACAACCCCAGGGAATAACTGCTGTGACAGCTTTGAAGGGGGATCGAAAGTATGGTCAGAGAGCCCTCTCAGAGAAACTGGGGAGCAGAGCACCCCCTAGTGCTTACCATTTTATGATTTTTACTATAATCTTAATTTCATCCCTGCAGGAAAGGACAGGAAACTTGAGCGGTATTTGTTAGGTAGCTATGCAAATGTAAGGGATCATTATGAAGGCATTTTACAAGTTCATTTGTGCTTCTGTGTGCTAGGTTGATCTCAGAATGTGTAGAAAGCAGGGACCCAGAGCCAGAAAGCTTTTATTTTTTGTTCAAAGCAAAGCTGCACTGCATACTTTTGGATCTCAGATTTGTCTCTGCAAGTTTTGCTAGGTTTTCATTTATGTATGTCAAATTGAGGCTTTGTAATCAGAATGTTCAAATACTAGAGTTAACTGTGTCATCAAACTGAATAGAAAATGCAGAAAACTGTAATAACTTAAACCCAGGTTACTATGCATTCATTCAAAAAATATTTGCTAAAAACACACCAGGCAAAGTGCCAGGAAGTCATTCATTTATATATTCACTTAAGGAACATTTAGTGAGCACCTTGTTCTTGTCACTGGGATACTGTGAAGACAAGAAAAACAATGTCACTGCTCTCAAGAAGCTTAAATGAAAAGAGCAGTCAATCAACAAAGAAACAAATATTACATAGCAGTGAGTTCCATGCAGAAAACTTATTAAGGGGAATATGACAGAGGGCAACTAGGTGGCTGCTTTAGACTGGAACATCAGAGGAGGTGACTTTGTGATATTGGAATGCTGAGAAGGATTCAGCCATTTGGAGGGAGGTTGGGGTCAGAGCATTTGAAGCAGAGAACATGAGGACAAAGCTCATGGATCCTAAGACTTGGATGAACTTGACCTATTGCATGAACAGAAAGGCCTTAAAATGAGGTTGGCATGGCATGAGGTTATAAAAGAAGGCATGGGTCAGATTTTGTAGGACTTTGGAAATCAGGTGAAAGGGTCTGGGTTTTACTGTAACTGTGATCTTGGTTGTTGTGCAGAGAAGCACTTTGGGTTGCAGCAGCAGAAGCAGGGTTCTTGCCTGAAGAATCCCAGGGACAGGGGAGCCTGGTGGGCTGCCATCTATGGGGTTGCACAGAGTCGGACACAACTGAAGCAACTTAGCAGCAGTAGCAGAAGCAGGGTGCTGTGACAATAACCTGGATGAGAAATGATGAAGGGGTGGCCATTGGCGATAGCAATGAAGATGGTGGAATAGAAGGATTCAGGATATAAATTAGCAGGTAGAGCTGACTGGATTTGCAGATAAGGTCCTATGTCGGAGGAAGGGGTATCAGAAGAGACAGAACTGAAGGGTAACTCCTTGATGATAGAATGTGAACCAAGATAGACATGATCTTGGGCTAAAATCTATTCATGAATCTGAAGCAATATTTGAAGGGAACATCTCATCCTGGGATCCTCTCCTCTATCTTGGGCAGGCTGTTTAGCAAGAAAGGGTCAGGTTTGTACCCAGAGCCACCTCACTCCCATTCTCCCCTCCTCTTATTCCTGCTGCTGCTGCTGCTGCTGCTGCAGCTAAGTCACTTCAGTTGTGTCCGACTCTGTGCGACCCCATAGACGGCAGCCCACCAGGCTCCCCCGTCCCTGGGATTCTCCAGGCAAAAACATTGGAGTGGGTTGTCATTTCCTTCTCCAATGCATGAAAGTGAAAAGTGAAAGTGAAGTCACTTAGTCGTGTCCGACTCTGTGCGACCCCATGGACTGCACCTACCAGGCTCCTCTGTCCATGGGATTTTCCAGGCAAGAGTCCTGGAGTGGGGTGCCATTGCCTTCTCTGCCCCTAATTCCTAGAGCCTACTAAAAGATAAAGTTCTGTTCTTAAAAAAATGCAAGAATAAAACAGAAACACTGTATGTGAATTCCCAGAAATTGCTTGCTTGCCAGGCTTCAGCAAAGAACTTATTCTTTTTATCAGTTAGAGGGTCCACTGAAAAGAGCAACAGCCTTCCTTTCCCATGAGTGTGCCAGCCAGGAGGTGGTAATGCCATTTCCTTTTCTCTTCCTAGTATTATTACCTTGGGAGCCTGCCTTCACTCACAGTTGAGAAAGGGTTGAGAGACTCATGGGATTTGGTGTGAAGACTCTGAGTTTGACCTCTGGCTCCACGACTTAGTGGCTGTCTGCATGACCTTAGGTAACTTTCCTAGGGCTCAGTTTCTTTACCTATAAAATCTAGTAACACCAAGCTGGCATTTCTCCATCTCTGGTTCCCAGGAGTGATCAATATCTTGACTTCAAACACCATTGTCTAGTGCTACTTGTTCTAGAACCTCATAAAAATTGACTCTGTGTCTGGCTTCTTTTGTGTGTGTGTGTGTAATTTAGACTTCACAGCTTATTAGTTGTATCACTGGCTCAGTCGGTAAAGAATCCACCTGCAGTGCAGGAGCCCTGGGTTCATCCTTGGGTTGGGAAGATCCTCTGGAGAAGGAAATGGCAGCCCACTCCAGTATTCCCACCTGGAGTATCCCCATGGACAGAGGAACCTGGCGGGCTGAAGTTCAGGTGATCACAAAGAGTTGGACATGACTAAGCACAGCATGGCATACAATTTTAAGTAAATAGACTTTGAGAACATACACTGGGAGTATTAAACAGATGATGGTAATATTGATGAAAATGTTCAAGTTTTACATAAGGTAGTAAGAGACTCTTGCCTGGAAAATCCCATGGATGGAGGAGCCTGGTAGGCTGCAGTCCATGGGGTTACTAAGAGTCAGGCACGACTGAGCGACTTCACTTTCACTTCTCACTTTCACTTCTCACTTTCATGCATTGGAGAAGGAAAGGACAACCCACTCCAGTGTTCTTGCCTGGGGAATCCCAGGGACGGCAGAGCCTGATGGGCTGCTGTCTGTGGGGTTGCACAGAGTCGGACATGACTGAAGCGACTTAGCAGCAGTAAGAGACACTATTAACACTATCATCGCCCCGAATTTGTACATTTCATATAAGACTGAAAAGAATTCGTGGCATCCTTCATAAACCTATGAACCATGATACACCTGAACAACTTCAAAACTTCAAAGCAAAACAAAGCATTTATTTTACTAGCAGTTTCAGTTTCTTTCAAAAATAAGCAACAGCAGAAACTAATGCAAGATTGTAAAGCAATTATACTTCAATTAAGAAGAGCAAACAGATTCACAAAAACTATACACACAAAGCCAAAACAAAAGTTGGCATATTCCAGTGGTCCTGAATTTTTTTTTTTACATCTATTTTTTTAAATTTATTTTTAATTGCAGGATAATTGCTTTACAATGTTCTGTTGGTTTCTGCCATGAATCAACATGAATCAGCCATATGTATACACATGTGTGTCTGGCTTCTTTAGCTCAGTATTATGTTGCTTGGAACTGTGGGTTATTTTTTTTTTCATTTCTTTGTATGAATTCATCTCAATTTCTCTATTCTTTTGTCAGTGGGCACTTGGCTTGGTTCCCAGTTAAAATAATGCTTCCAACACACAGCACCTGGCTTTTGGTGAGCGTGTCTACACCACTCTGTGGAGTAAATATCCGGAGAAGACAATGGCACCCCACTCCAGTACTCTTTGCCTGGAAAATCCCATGGATGGAGGAGCCTGGTAGGCTGCAGTCCATGGGGTCACTAAAAGTCAGACACAACTGAGCGACTTCCCTTTCACTTTTCACTTTCATGCATTGGAGAAGGAAATGGCAACCCACTCCAGTGTTCTTGCCTGGAGAATCCCAGGGACAAGGGAGCCTGGTGGGCTTCCGTCTATGGGGTTGCACAGAGTTGGACACGACTGTATTGACTTAGCAGCTGGAGTATATATCCAGGAGTGCTGGATCCTAGGACACACATAGGTTCAGTTTTAGTAGATCCTTTGAATTGTTTTCTAAAGCTGTTGGATTAATTTATGCTCCCATCAGCACTGTTCGAGAGCTCCAACCGTGTCACTCAACGACTTTGTATTGTCAGGATTTATGTTAGCCATTCTAATGATACTTATTGTGATATTTATTACAGCTTTAACTGCATTTCTATGATGACTAATGATGTTGAATATCTTTTCATGGGCTTATTAATTGTTTATCTACCTTTGTAACTTAAATATTTTGCCTTGTAAATAAAATGGAGTAACAGTAGTAACTGTCCCTAGGGCTATGGGGTGACAGAGGGAAGTAATGAGCGTTCAGCTTCTAGCATAGCATCTGCCTACTTTTAAGTGATTGGGACGTGCTGCCATAACAAATTACCACACACTGGGGTCTTAGAACACCATATTATCATCCATATGTTCTGGAGGGTCAGAGTCTGAAATGGGCTTCCCTGGGCTACAGTCAGGGTGTCAGCAGGGTTTCCTTCTGGATGTTTTAGGGAAGATTCCATCTCCCTGCCTTTCCAGCTTCTAGAGGCTGTCTGTGTTCCTTGGCTTGTGGGCCCCTTCTTCAAAACTAGCAACAGCACCACTTTGACCTCTAACCTGGACAATGGGAGAAGCATTGGGAAAGTTGGGGAAGCAGTCCAAACCCACAGGAGGAATGGCAGGGTCTCTGGCCTGTTTGGGGGGAGTGAATAGTAAGGGATGCAATGGTGACTGGATTGACATTGGATTTTTGGCAGATCTGAAGCACTGGGAAAGTTTCTCCAAAGTAAGAAAGAACCATTACAGGCATTGAAAGGGGTGATGACATATTCCAAGAGATAGTGATTTGAGAAAGCTAATTTAGCTCAAGGGCAGGACTGATAATGAAGATGAATGAGGCTGAGGACTGGGGGTCCAGTTAGATGACTGTTGCTCTAGTGCTGGTGTGAGGTTAACAGGTCAGTAGCTGGGCTGAGGGAAATGGAAATGAAAGGAAGAGGCGGGTCCTTAAGGACTGAAGGTGACTGATGTGGGGGAGAGAGAGCATGGAAGGATTAAAGAAAGCTTTGTCTCAGGTGATAGGTATTACTAGGAGGGGCAGGATCCAACACGGTGTGTGGCAGTGATGAAGTGAGTGTTAGCTGTAAAGATTTCATGGCAGTTTGCATCATGTCCACAAACCTGTTTTTAATACAGTAGTATTTGGTAACTTTGCAGTAGAAAAGAAACTCGGCTTGCAGTCGGCATGAGTCAGTTCTTTCAAATGAGATAAAACTCTAATACTTTAATACTTACTGAGCCCTCGAAAGATCTTCCCACTGTCATCTGTGGTATAAGCATTCACCTAGGGCAGGAGAGGTTGTTTTTTCCTCCCATGAAGTGCCTAGATGAAAAGAAGTTCGCTAATAATCAAAAGGAAGACTAAAATTCTAATCCCTCTCTTGTCTTGAAAGGGAAAGAGGTGTAAAAGCACAGTGCAGCCTTCTCTTTCATCTGAACCCCCGAGGCCAGTGCACAAGGACCGAGGGTGAGCTGTGGGGATAATGAATGAAGCTACTCCTGAAGACACAGATGCATGTGGCTAGATCATTCCAGAGGGGCATGGCAAGATCCCTGGTATGAACAGGGAGATAAAATACCAAAAAGACCCCCAGGCCTGACATGGGGAGGGTGATTAGAATTCTTGAGAATTCCCAGAGAGCATTTTAGTATTTGAGCACTTTTGCCAAACCACCAATTTGGCCCCCCTTAGCCAGGTGGAGTGAATGAGTGAGTGAGTGAAAGTCGCTCAGTCGTGTCCGACTCTTTGCGACCCCATGGACTATACAGTCCATGGAATTCTCCAGGCCAGAATACTGGAGTGGGTAGTCTTTTCCTTCTCCAGGGGATCTTCCCAACCCAGGGATCGAACCCAGGTCTCCCGCATTGCGGGCAGATTCTTTACTAGCTGAGACACATAGAGTGTCCCAGGTGGCGCTAGTGGTAAAGAACTCGCCTGCCAACGCAGGAGACGTGAGACATGGGTTCGATCCCTGGATTAGGAAGATCCCCTGGTGAAGGGAAATGACAACCTACTCTAGTATTCTTGCCTGGAGAATCCCAGGGACAGAGGAGCCTGGTGGGCTACAGTCCATGGGGTCACACAGAGTCAGACACGACTGAAGTGACTTAGCACATGTGCACGAGCATCTTTGTTAGGGATGAATACAAATCCTTCTTTCTCCCAGTGCTTGCTGATATGAATAGAGTAGAGACCACAGCTAGAATAACCTCCGTATATTTTCTTGACTCTCTCCAAAGTCACAGGAAGGGGGCCCATTTGGCCCTGGGAGCTGCAGTCAACCACTTGTACCCACCACTCACACGGAGGGTCCATGTTCTGTATGGCTTGTGACAGTCCTGCTGGGAGGCTGGGTACTGAAAGCGGCCCTGTGACGGGTTAGAGCTGATTCCTGCTCTGTCATTGCTTGGTCTGATCATATGTCTGACAAGACCAGAAAAAAAAAAAAAAAAATGCCCCTAAGTCATCAGAGAAATTATTAGCTTTCTCATATAGACGTTGCCCAAACTGGGGGCAGCTCCGGTTTATGCCTGTTTCCGGACGTAATTAAGCATATCCTGGTTCGGATGATAAACAGTACATTCACCCTCCACTGTGTCATCCTGTCTCACTGTGCAGTTAATCTGTCTCTAGATATGGGTTAGTTGAACCCAGAGGTCCCTTATGCCCGGAACTTCCCTTTCGCTCTGCCTGCCAAAAAGCCATCCTCGTGGATTCCATATTGAGAGAGGGTGACTCAGACCTCAGACTGGTCCCTCTAGAGGGGCCCCCAAGAGAGCTGCACCGTGGCTGCCAAGGCGCTGACTTGTTCTTCCGTTTATACATGTGGGGGAATGAGACTTACTCATTTGTCTCACCTGTTGCCCTGAGTCCTGATCGCATTACTTAGAGGAAGTGTGTGAGTCTTGCTCAAGCTGATTGCTGTTAGTTTTGGGAGAGGGGAGGGGAGGAGGTTGTCACCACCACCGTAGTCCTCTCAGGAGACTCCTGGAAGGCTGACTCTCAAGCCTTGATTCTTTTGTCCTAATTATGTACAGAGTCTAACAAGATACCAGAAGTATGCAGCAATTTAATGAGAAATAAATGCAATTACAAGAGCCTAAGAATGATTTCAATCTTGTGGCTGTGCTCCAAGCCTTTCTGGATTTTACTGAGTAGACCAAATTTTGTTTGGCAGCCAGAAATTCTGCTTGCAGTTTACCAACTCCAAGGCACCATTTTCCCCTCTGAGGTTATTTATAATTTTTTTTTCTTTTTTTATTAGGAATTAATTTTATAAAACAGAGTCTTATAAAGGCATTTTTATAAGGAATTTTATAAGGGTAATTATTACCAAAATTAAGATGAGTAATTATGACCCACAGTAAACTTAGAAAAATTATTTGCTTTCATGAGGAAGCAGAAATTATTGTTATCTACCTTGTGTAGTCTTCAGGCTTGCAATTAATTGGTGTTTGGTGGAAGGAAGCAGCAGCTTAGCTTAAAATGGTTCCCTAGATTGATTATAGTCACATTTCTAGGCAGAATCTTGAAGAATGTGTTTGTGTGAACACCTGTATTTAGAAGTATGGACATCCATTTCAGTGATTAATATAACTACATTAATAATGGCAGAAAAATGGTGATAACACATCTAAACAATTTAGTATAACATATATTTTTGGGTTTTAAAAACCTTTTCTCAAAAAAGTCCCAGAATGACCTTTTCAATTTACCATCTTCCAACATAAATTTCTAGCTTCCATCAAAGATAAAAGCTATACTTTTTGCCTCCTCAATTTACTTAGTAATACTTAGGGATTACCTTGTGTTCTGTGAGAGCCAGGCAGCCTTTCAATTTTTGAGCAAGCTACTCAGCAAGGGGACATCACTTTGATGGTCCCCAGACATTTTATGCAAGCCTTTCATTTATTTAGGTCTTCCCTTGTGGCTCAGCTGGTAAAGAATCTGCCTGCAATGTGGGAGACCTGGGTTTGATCCCTAGGTTGGGAAGATCGCCTGGAGAAGGGAAAGGCTACCCACTCCAATATTCTGGCCTAGAGAATTCCATGGACTGTATAGTCCACGGGGTCACAAAGAGTTGGACACGACTGAGTGACTTTCACTTCATTTATATAAGGCAGAGTCTCTGATGGATTGCAAAAATGGCCAGAAATTGCTGCACCACTTATATTTAAAGCTTTCAACATCACTTCATACCAGCTCCCATTAAGAAGAATCTTTGTTTCCTCCTTGCATCCAGACTTGCTTTGGCCAAAGAGACAATAGCAAGCAGAGACTTGAGAAACACCTGTGCATAAGGGGCCTTGCCCTCTTGCTGCTCTTGGGGACTTGAGCTGCCATATGAAGCCTGGGCTACCCTTCTAGGAGATAGGAGACATATGGCTCAATCAACCTGGTCTCCCCAGAAGCTAGTTGACTCCCAGGAGCCCAAGTACCCAGCTGACTCACTGTTGCTCACGTTTGTGTGAGTGAGCCCTACTCAGATCCGTAGAAAAACCATCCAACTGAACCCAGCCCATATTGCTGACCATCAGGACTGTGAGTTACATAATATTGGTGTTTTAGGCCACTAAGTTGGGGGTGATTTGCTACATGGCAATTCCAAATGATATACCTCTTTGCTGGCTTGAAATCTCTTGCATGGAGAGCCAACCCAAAGAGGGAGAAACTCACTTACTAGGCAAATGCTGTGTGCCAGACTCAATGCTTCATATACAGTATTTCATTTAAACCTACAAAGTAGGTATTAACAGTTTCCATTTAAAAATAGGTAAACTGTGACTTAGGGACATTATTATCTTGCCGTCTATGGGGTCGAGTAGAGTCGGACACGACTGAAGCGACTTAGCAGCAGCAGCAGCAACCTTGCAAGTGGGGTAACTAGGAATTCCAAACTAGGAATCCTTGTTTATCCTGTCTAATTTAGCTCTGCCTAAAAACAGACTTTGAATTAAGGATTCAAGTACAATTAGTTTATTTGGGATGTGAAGGACAAGTGAGAAAATGAGGAGAAGGAAGACAGACAGTGAAGGTAACTTAATTAGTAAGCTACTAGTGTAGGCAACTGGGCCATCTGCAATCTGTGTAGCACATGTATCAGCTATCCACCCGAGGGGAGAGGGGGCTGGAGTATTTATGCTCTAATGCCTGTAGTCATTGGTTGACGGTATCTAGAGGGCAGTGTGCATGTGTGGGGCATGGACTTGGGGACCTGGTTTTGGCAGTTACAAGAATCATCCAGCAGTAAGGTACAGCTGGAATTCTTTTCTTTCTGTAAATATGGCTGTGGCAGATCTTAGTTGGGGCATGTGGGATCTGGTTCCCTGACCAGGGAGTGAATCAAGTTCCCCTGCACTGGGAGTCTTAACCACTAGACCACCAGTGAAGCCCTGGAATTCTTGGTGTGTGCTGAAGTGCTGGGTGCAAAGCTATATGGACTAGTCACCAAAAGGATCTGCTACAGCCTCCCAAGATGAGGCCCTTTTTGGTTTACTTGTTACCATTACTTCATCTCCATAAAATTATTCTACTATATGAGTAGAGACAGAGGAAGGGGGACAGAGAGAGACATGCAGAGACATAGAGGAAGATATTTGCTACCTACAACATTTAGTGATTTAAGGCCAGCAAATTGTTTTGTGGTGAAAGTTGGAATCTTTGTGGTCTGAGTTTAGGCTGATAGCTAGTCAACCACGTGAAGGGGAGCAGAATTTGAGCTCCCCCAAAATGCCTATTTGGCATATGCATTATATTGAGTTGATTATTTCAAGAAATTTCAGACACAGGAAACTTCAATCTCTGAAAATCTTGAACTGTATATTTCCCCTTTTGTAAAAGACATTTGCATTAGAAGGGAAACCTCTAGTTGTAAGGGTACAAATACAAGGTTTTTTTGTACAGAAAGAGGATGACTAAACAAGAAATTCTTTTAAATGAAAAAGGTACCTACTGAAGACAAATCTGCATGACCACCTTACCCTTATCTCCTGTGCTTTTCCTGGTCACCTCCCATAACTGCCTTTTCTAGCTGGACGTGGTATGTAAGATGGTAACTTGGTCCCTTTCAGAGAGTTCCTCAGTTTTCCTGGGTATCTCCCCTGTTTACAGAAGGAATACATACTAAACTTTTTACTCCTGTTATTCTGTATTACAGAGAGGTCTCAGCCAAGAGCCTAGAAGGTAGAGGGTAAAATATTTCCCCTGTCCTACTCTTGTAACATTACTAATGAATAACAGCAAACAACCAGCAAAAGAAAAACTTGTACTTCCTGTTCTCCTCCACTATTTACCTTTCAGGCAGGAAACTCTTTAAATATATCTGATATTGTTACAATTAGTTTGTTTACTTATTTGTTCTTCTATCATATCATTTAGGCAAGTAGATGAGCACTATACGCAGCGCTACTGGGCACTGAATTACTCCCTTAAACCCAGCATGTATGGTTATCTGTACTTAGTTCAGTTCAGTTCAGTTCAGTCGCTCAGTCGTGTCCGACTCTTTGTGACCCCATGAACCCCATGGAAGCACGCCAGGCTTCCCTGTCCATCACCAATTCCCAGAGCTTACTCCAACTCATGTCCATTGTGTTGGTGATGCCATCCAACCATCTCATCCTCTGTTGTCCCCTTCTCCTCCCACCTTCAGTCTTTCCCAGCATCAGGATCTTTTCCAATGAGTCAGTTCTTCGCATCAGGTGGCCAAAGTATTGGAGTTTCAACTTCAGCATCAGTCCTTCTGATGAATATTCAGGACTGATTTCCTTTAGGATGGACTGGTTGGATCTCCTTGCAGTCCAAGGGACTCTCAAGAGTCTTATCCAACACCACAGTTCAAAACCATCAATTCTTCGGCATTCAGCTTTCTTTATAGTCCAACTCTCACATCCATACATGACTACTGGAAAAACCATAGCCTTGACTAGACGGACCTTTGTTGGCAAAGTGATGTCTCTGCTTTTTAAAATGCTGTTTAGGTTGGTCATAGCTTTTCTTCCAAGAAGCAAGCATCTTTTAATTTCATGGCTGCAATCACCATCTGCAGTGATTTTGGAGCCCCCCAAAATAAAGTCTGTCACTGTTTCCATTGTTTCCCCATCTATTTGCCATGAAGTGATGGGACTGGATGCCATGATCTTAGTTTTCTGAATGTTGAGTTTTAAGCCAACTTTTTCACTCTGCTCTTTCACTTTTATCAAGAGGTTCTTTAGTTCTTCTTGGCTTTTTGCCGTAAGGCGGGTGTCATCTGCATATCTGTACTTAGGAAGAAAGTAAACGCAGTATCATTTCATTCATGAGTGGGATCCTTGTGGGATTAGTCTGCCTGGGCTGCTATAACAAGATACCACAGATCGGGTGGCCTAAATGACAGAGATTTATTTTCTCACAGTTCTGGAGCCTGGCAGTCCATGATCAGTGGCTTGGCGGGTTTGGTCTCTCCCAAGGCCGATCTTGCCTTGTAGGCAGCAGCCCTCTTGCTGTGTCCTTACACGGTCTTTTCTCTTCTTTGATGCATCCCTGGTGTCTCTTCCTCCTCTTGAAAGGACTCAACCCAACTGGCCTCATTATACCTTTATCATTTCTTTGAAAGTCTCTCTTTCCAAATACAGTCACAGGGTTTATAAGCCACCCATATGACCTCATTTAATTACCTGTGTAAAGATCATATTTCAAAAGATGGTTCCATTCTACGTTAATAGGGGTTGGGACTTCAACATATGAATTTTGTGGGGACACAACTCAGCTTTTATCACTTGTACATAAATCCACTTTTATTGAGAAGTCTCATTTATTCAGTAGATCTTCCATATCAGAATACTATGGTTATCTTTTCATTCCCTCCTCCATGGCAATCAGAAAGTCCTAATGATAGATTTTGGCTTCATGTGTTGCCATTTCTGTGGTATTCAGAGAATTTTAGAGAGATTCCACCTTGGGGGAAAGTGAATAAAAATTTCAGTTTCTGTGATAGTTGGGAAAGGAAAATATTTTGTGAGGAGAATAAGTCAAAATGTACCCACCCTCCCATCCCACCCCCTCCAGATGACATCATCTATGAGAGAATTCACTCCACAGATCTGGACCAGACACCACACCTTGGATTTCCACACCTCTGGAAAACTGAATAAAGGAAACGGAGCTTATATTATAACCCAAGTAACTGACTATATTCCAGGAAGCATTTTCTGTTTAAAGTTTGTTGGTTACTGTGTGCTATATTTTAACCAGTAATGTTATTGTTGAAGTTCTTGTGGTTAACCTTGAACTTCAGAGCTTCTACACAATTCCTTATGCGTTGACATTTGTTTTTCGTGGTCTTGGTCAAGGCCTGTCCAGGCTTATTAAAGAAGGAGGTAGGATTCTTGTCCCTGGAGTACTCAGGGCTATTATTGTTTGCATTGATTTTCTTAAAGGAGCATTAGAAGGGCAGTAGGTGGTCACCAAGTGTCAACCTGAATTGTTAACATTTCTTTTCTGTAAAATTAAAACCCCAAACTAAAGGTGACATATCTTTAAACACTCACCAAATGCAAAATAGAATGAGAATTAAAAAAAAAAATCTTGCCATAGAAAGAGACTATTGTTCTCAATTCTACCTTGTCCAATTATTAATGGGAAACTTTATTAATGGGAAACTTAAAAATGTATTTTACAGTATAATATGCACTCTTCATTAAGAATTTTCTCTATATGCCTATTATTCTATCTAAAATCTGTTATGCTTGAGACTCACCTTCACGTTAAGGCACTACAAAGATATGAATGGGAGGGGTCACATGGAACCAATATCCATCAGCTCTTGGTACAACTATGTTAGGTTTGCTTGGAATAAGATTCTGAAGAAATGAGACATAGAATAGGTATGAGAGGGGAGTCAGAAGCATAGGAAGACAAACTATACAGGAAGACAGGTTACATGGTCTTCAAGGTGGGTTTAGCTGGCATCTAATGCCCAAGACCAGGTTATAACAAGAGTATTCCATAACAATAGAGGGAAATTACAATTAATCTTTGGTCACTTCACAATTGTGTGTTTGGCTGGGCATGGTTAAAACTTCTTTCCCAGGTAAAAGTAAAGGTCACAGTGGAAGTGTTCTTCACTCATCCTGAGCTTCACCTTCAAGCATCTCTCAAAGCATTGTCCACCTCCAGAAATTCTCCCTAACAAATAGGTGGTTGCTGAAAGCTTCTATTCTCTCCAAATAATTTCTTCAGGCTACTTTTCCTTGCACGTCTACTCAAGTGTAAGAGATAAGTCTTCATCTGTTTGCAGCTTTCCAACTTAATCAGCATCAGGACATATTAGATAATCAGTGATGAATATGCTTCTCAAAGTGACACTTTTCAGAGATAGCATGCAGCCAAACCAGTTCTCCATGGAGCAGGCAGTTGTCCTCATGGTGATTGCAAGATGCCATTGAAATGACCCTGTTTTCAAATTCTCTCCTCGCCTTCCACATAGCGTCAAGTCCCAATTATTAGAGATTAATTCCCCTAGATTAAGGATGAGGTTTCTGGGAGTTCTCTTTAAATTAAATCCCTGTGGAAGGGACATGAAGTAAGATGGGGAAGAGGCTTTGCAACACAACCGAACTCATCAACCACCAGCAACTCAGCTCTGTAACAGGGCAAAGGCAGTGATAGATACAGAGTGTGTTGATGAACAAGGAAGGGAGGAGTCTGGAGCAGATGGTGGGAGAGAGCTCCATGGTGGGGGCTGAGTGAGCTGGGGCTTATATGGAATAGCCGGGAGTGAGGCACCTGGTCTGGTTTCTCACTAGCCTAGAAAACAGTCAATTGAAGAACAATTTCACTTTGTTCACAATTTGGCCTAGGCTTATTCCTGCCCATGCTAATTTAAATAAACTCAGACATCTACCAGACCAAGTACTATATTAGAGGTTTTCATGAATTTTAATAACACTCAGTGGGCACTGTTCTAAGTGCTTTACGTACGTTAACAATCTTGATTCTCAAACAGCCCTTTTGTGGTTGATACCATTAGCTTCCAATTTTACAGATGAGGAGATGGCAGCATAGGAAGTAACCCAAGGTCAAATTCACACAGATGGTAAGTGGTGGAGCTTGGAGTTGAACCCAGGCTATCTTTGGTGCAGTGGTTAAGAATCCACCTACCAAGTAGGAGATACAAGAAATGCAGGTTTGATCCCTGAGTGGGAAGATCCCTAGGGGTAGGAAATGGCAACCCACTCCAGTATTCTTGCCTGGAAATATTCCACAGACAGAGGAACCTGGTGGGTTACAGCCCATGGGGTCACAAAGAGTCAGACATGACTTAGTGACTGAGCATTATCTAGCTCCACAGTCATGTTCCTAACAAACACCTGGTTCTATCTTTAATGCATGTTATTTCCTTTAGGCATGACACACGCTACTACTTATGGCAGTTCCTTCATTCAAAACCTGCTTATTGAAGTGGGTGCTAGCACATGGAGACCAGCTATCCTGGTTTGCCTGCAACCTAGACATTTCCTGAGATGCAGGACCTTTAATGCTGAAACTGAGACAGTTCCAAGCAACCTGGAATTATACATCACCCTAAGCTAGGAGTATGACATAGAAAAAAATAAACATGGGGTCTGTCCTCAGAGCTTACAGTCTCATGGCAAATAATTACACATGTGGTTGTAAATTTAGACGTGTCTGAAAGAAAAAAATGTTCTCTGAGCACAAGTAATGGAGGAATCATGCAAATAATGAAGCTGGCGCCTATTGTTATAGAAGCAGAAAGGCTCCTCAAGTCTGTTATCTGTCTCTATCTCTGGGCCCAAGAAGAGAAAGACATGGGTTAATTTTTCCCATTGGAGTGATTTTTATTATTGGGCTTCCCTGTGGCTCACATGGTAAAGAATTTTTACAGGTAAAGAATTTTTACATTGTAAAGAAAATTTACAATGCAGGAGACTGGGTTCCATCCCTGGGTCAGGAAGATCTCCTGGAAAAGGGATTGGCTACCCACTCCAGTAATCTTGCCTGGGAAATCCCATGGACAGAGGAGCCTAGCGGGCTACATACTGTCTACATTATAAAACCAGAGGAGAGCAACCAATAATCAAGAGTTATACTTATAATGTCTCATTTATCCCAAGGATACATTATTACATACTTTTTAAGCCTGATATGTTGCATTTTAAATAATTATTCACTGCACATGCATATTTTTTAATCCAGCTTTTGTTTTTATAATTTACAGCTACAGAGAGCCCCAGGCACTGTCTTTAAAGAGGATTAAAGTACTGCATCAAGAAGCCTCCATTTCTAATCAGCAAAATCCACTGTAGCCATGGAATTAAAATTAAATATCATTACATGTTTCCCAAGAAGTTAGGAGAATATGGACATTGAAAAAACAGAAGATTAAAAGCAGTGAGAATGTAACATGTGTGTAGGAACTCCAGGGGCGAATCTCTTCTGCTTTCTATGATTGGAAACAGGGCTGTGGATCTTCCAGAGCCTGAAGACCTACAGGGGAAGGATAGCCACTCTGCCAGAACACAGTCCTCTATCAACTTGTTCATTTTCAGGACAGCACTGGTTAGGAAGATCTCCTGGAAAAGGGACTGGCTACCCACTCCAGTAATCTTGCCTGGGAAATCATGTGTTACTGAGAAAAACTAAACCAGGAGGCACCTTAACTGCAGTTAAAGTGAAATGGAGAACTAAAAAACAAAGTTGTGTGCTCATGTGTTAGTCTACTTGAGTCTCTATAACCACATACCACAGACTAGGTGGCTTAAACAACAAGACATTATTTCTCACTGTTCTGGAGACTGGAAGTCCAAGATCAAGGTGCCAGCAGGGTGGGTGTCTGGTGAGGCCCTCCCTTTGGGTTGTAGATGGCCATTCTTTGGTGCTTTCAAGTGAGGGGTGAGAGACAGAAAACAAGCTCTCTGCTGTCTTTTATAAAGGCACTAATCCCAACTGTGAGGACCCTACCCTTCTGACTTTATTCGAATTTAAGTTCCTTTCAAAGACTCTGACTCCAGATTGACATATGGGTTTGGGCGGAATACCATTCAGATCATACCAACTCATATTTTAGTTCAGAGGGACAACTAGGAGGAAAAATATTAGTTTCAGGAGATCAATAAAGAGGCATGAAGTCTTTTCAGCTGGTTTGAAGAACATGGAGTAAGCTCTCAGTTGAAGATATTCCTCACCTGGAGAGGGTCCTGGCACAGAAACAGTGAAGTGTGGTAGGTGGGAGGCTGGATTCTGGAGTTGGTCCACCTGGGTTTTAGCTTCTGTGTTGCCACATACCAGCCAGATTAATGGGAATCACCTTGTCTCAGGTTAATGGCAATAACAATAGTATTTAACAGCTAGTGTTGCTGGATGATTAGATGGTCAATGGAAAGTAAGGGATACAGAGAGCCCTTATAGCAAACACAAGTGAGGGGGCACCTACAGGGAGTCTGGGAGACCTATGAACTAGGGATCTAACCAGCTATTGAGGCTGCACTCCACAGGATATAGGCTCTGTGTTCAGTCTGTTGAGACTGTGTTTTGAGCAATATACAAGAAGAAAATCTTGTTCATACTGATATATAGTTGAAAACAGGAGAAGTATGTTGAGGTTTTTCAGATGATTGTGGATATTACAACAAAGCTTGACAAGTTGTACTTTCTGAAAGGTTATTTGCTATATGAAATATGAAACCACATTAATAAACTTTTCTACTCTATTACATTAAAATCCATTGCTCTGTCTTGCACTTTGAGTGGATCTTTTACACATGCATGATTTTATAACAGTGTGCATTGGTGTTTTGGAAAATATTGATTCATGGAGCTATATAGATCTTCCAAATATCTACACATTTAATTATATAATATAAAAATCATATTCATCAATATCACCACTGATCTTATGAAAAAGATCTTTAAGTCCCGGGACATGTCAAGTTCAGGTCGTGAATTCTAGTTCTCTGAAATTTGAATTTTTGCCTGAGAGCACAAATGCTATTATTGGAAACGAACACTGTCATCATTTTCCTTGAAGTGATAGGCTCCTTCTGTTCATTTTTGACAAAATATCTGCCACGCCTGAGTAGGTTCTAGTTTATCAATTGTTGTGCCAACTCAAAATGGCGTTCCACGGAGAAAGCAGTAAGTTCAATCACAGCCCAAACATTTACACAGAGCTTTTCCTTGAGACAACATGGTACTTCCTCCTGGACGTGGCAGAAGGGCTTTTTGTGGATCCACGGCCTTGGTTTGTACTATGGTGGCAGCAGTTTTATCCACTACTGCTTTTGCAAATTTCAACAGTGAAAAAGTGCTTAATGTTATTAGGAATCTAGTTTTGACCTTGCCGACTCTCTGAGAGAAACAGCGCCCTAGTGTCTTAATGCCAAGTCTCTTCATGTGGTGAAGTGCAGAATCCTGAAAATCCTTCTGCTCCAGTCTTAGCAGATGGGGAAAGTTGGGTTCTACAGGGACAGGGTCATAGCAGGATCATCTTGAGGTCAGAGGCAAGATTGCAAAGAATTCAAGCTCATAAATGGCAAAAGCCAAAAATAGAAGTAGCAGGCAGCATGTGAATCATACATAAAACACAAAACAGAGAGATATTGACAAGTCCACTCAGTAAAGAGAGACATGGAAATATTGGCAGGAGGCAGAGAAAGATTATTATGAAGAAGTGAAGTGAAGTCGCTCAGTCGTGTCTGACTCTTTGCGACCCCATGGATGGTAGCCCACCAGGCTCCTCTGTCCATGGGTAGCAAATAGTATTACCAGAAATGTAATTTTGAGGGGATTCTTATCAAGTGATCAAGTTCATCAATTTTTGGCTTAAGATCTCAAAACACATTATCAACATGGCTCTTCCTGGTGGTGGTAGAGTAATTTTTGCTTCTTTTGGTTAATTAGGCATAAGTATCCTGAATTCAGTATAACCAACATGTTCCTTTCTTCATTGTCTGTAATAGAATGATAAAATGCCAAGAATGTCTTTGGTGAACTTTCTTGAGGAATAACCACATGCCTTTTGCTTGAGTACTGCCTGTGGTTGAACCTTTTCTCTTACTGAGTTCCCAAGAATGTTGTTGCCTAATGAAGGAAGACCTACTGCTTCCTAAGGAGTGGGTATGGATGGTCCTTATAATTTAAAACATTTTCAACAACAATCTCCTTTTGGCAGCTGGCAAACACAAATGACGTTCATTCTCTTTGTCTTTTGTCTTCCCTGGTGGCTTAAATGGTAAAGAATCTGCCTGTAGTGTGGGAGACCAGGGTTCAATCCTGGGTCAGAAAGATCCCCTGGAGAAGGAAATGGAAACCCACTCCAGTATTCTTGCCTGGAGTATTCTATGGACAAGAGGAGCCTGGCAGCCTACAGTCCATGGGGTCACAAAGAGTCGGACATGGCTGAGAGACTAACACTTTCACTAAGACTTTTCTCAACCCCATTTCTCAATGTCTGGGTTTAGAAGCAGTACAGTCCTCCCAAACCTCTGTGTACTGGACTTGTCTACTCGATTGCTTAGTCATTGTGAACAAGATCTAACAGAATTAGAACTGCTTTTGAGAGTTGTTCGTACTCGAGTCTCGAGGCTGTCTTCATGACAATAAGATCTTTAAATGTGAAAGAGAAGGAAAGATGTTGACCTTTTGGCCTTAAGAAGTTCTGCTGACTAGGTGTGGATAAAGGGTGTGTGGACACAGGGTAGCGAAGGAGAGGTTAGATGAACTGGGAGGTTAGGATTGACATATACGCTACCATGGGTGAAATAGATACTGGAAACCTGCTGTATAGCACAGGGAGCTCAGCTCTGTGTTCTGTGATGACCTAGATGGGTGGGATAGTGTGCGGGGAGACCTCAAAGGGAGGGGATATGTGTGTACAGATAGCTGATTCACTTCATTGTACAGCAGAACCTAACATAACATTGTAAAATAACTATACTCCAATAAATTTAAAAAAAAGAGGCTCTGTTGTCTCTAGGATAGAATTTTTATTTATCTTCTGCTTTATATGGTACATCAAGCATGATATTTGTTATACATTCTTCTGTTTTAATTTCCTTCTTGACTTTTTCTTTTTTTCACCATCTCTCCCCAAGATATCCCCCTTTCTTTTCCTTGAAGCGATGGCCCATGTGTAGCTAGGAAAGGGAATAAGGAATAGCTCAGTTTTGCTTGCTTTCCCCCTTTCTCTCTTATTCTCATACTATTTGCTGTCTACATAGCAAGTAATATAGTGAATCACTTATCACTGCTTGCCCTCCACGTATGTGTTCGTATTTATATTGATTAGTATAACAATTGTGATGCTTAGAGTCAGAGAGTCATTGTTTTTAGGACTAGAAGCAGCAGGACTAGAAACAGCCTAGTGAAAGCTGCTCAGTCCTGTTTGACTCTTTGTGACTCCATGGACTACAGAGTCCATGGAATTCTCCAGGCCTGAATACTGGAGAGGGTAGTCTTTCCCTTCTCCAGGGGATCTTCCCAACCCAGGCTTCAAACCCAGCTTCCCGCATAGCAAGTGGACTCTGCTGGCTGAGCCACCAGGGAAGCCCAGAAGTAGCCTAGGAGACCCCCTAACCTAGACTTTCTCATTGTTACAGGAGAGGAAATTGAGGATGAGAGTGTCAAGTGGTTTATACAGTTCATAAAGTAAGTGGCAAACCCAGATGCCCTGAATACAGGAGTATGGCAATAATGTCTATTGTGTGACATCTATGTTTCAGGTGCTGTCTGGTTGCTATCTCATTCATCATGGTAAACACCCTTTATAAATAGTGAAATTTAGGCTCAAAATACTTGACATCTTCCCAGCCCCAAATTGCAAAACCCTATTCAGCCTGATTGCTCACTCCACACTTTATCTCCTATCTCTTAGCTGTTTTCCCTTGTCCCCCAACAAGACCAAGTAGTAACATGTCCCATTAGTTTATAAGCTTACACTGCTAAGAGACATGGTTAAAAATACTGTTTTAAAAGTAGCAGACCCTTGTTCCTTTAAGACTTAGAAAACCAATCTATGAACAATAAACTTTCTTGGAGACCTCATGCATGTCCCACAAGTTCATTAAAAACATCTCTTCAATACCACCCCATTGTAGAAAGAAGACTGTTAAGTATAAAATTTATGCATCGGTATTTTAATCAAGTCAGAAACCTCCTTCTTGGCTGCTCAACATGGGAGTTAAAAATCTGCATTTAAATTGTGGTTCTATAATATAAATCCCAAGCACCCAAGAGGCTCTTCCCCAGAGGAATGGTATACAGAGAGTACGAACTTCTTGCTTATCTTTGATTCAACTAGCTCTCAGAAAGTTCAGGGATGAGCCAGAAGGAGGAACAGCTTTAGGAAATAATAAGAAAATGCTTAGGGATTTGGTATAGAACTTCACTTAATGATAAGATTTTCCCACTCATTCATAAGGGCTGAATCTGCATAATCGGACATGAATTATGGTGTGGGACTGCTAATAGGCAATTTATTCAACACATGTAGGAAGGGTTATTGCTTTCTGTCAATAGTCACACTTATTTGTTTTGTGGTGACGTTGGGCAGCTGCTGGAGAAAGAGCATGGTCCCTTAAGAGGCGTGCACATGGGCTTCTCAGATGCTCAGACTTGGCTTAGGCTCTGAATGTAGGGACATCCAAAAGTAAAGGAAACCTCAGCTTAGGAATTGCTTTGGCCATAAAGAAAAACTGGGCGGGGGGCGGGGGGAGGTACAAATGTGTACAGAAAATTTTGTCACCCTGTAAACTTTTCTCCTGCTAGTGCTGAAGATGAAGCTCCAATACTTTGGCTACCTGATGTGAAGAATTGGCTCATTGGAAAAGACCCTGATGCTGGGAAAGACTGAAGGTAAAAGGAGAAGGAGGAAGCAGTGGATGAAATAGATAACATCGCTGACTCAAGTGGACATGAATTTGAGCAAACTCCAGGAGACAGTGAAGGACTGGGAGGCCGGGTGTGCTGCAGTCCATGGGGTCAGAAAGAGTCAGATACAACTGAGTGAGTGAACAACAACAGAACAAACTTTCTCCCAAAGTTTCTGCCTAGTCTCAAGCTTTTGCACATGTATACAACCTACACATCATGATCAGGTTAGTTTCCCCAAAGCCAGTTCTTAAGGCATGTGATTAGCCTGCATAGATGTATACCCCCTGACTTCACATTGACCATGGAATCAAAACACAGGTCTCTGCCTGGCATTCGAAGCAGTCCTCCACAATCTGAGCCCCACAGCCTTTCCATTCTGACCTCCTCCTTCTCTGGGTTATGAATCCTCATCCAAAGCAAACAGCTCTTCTCAAGTGTTCCCTGTACTCTGGCTTCTGCCACTGCTCCCGTGGGCTCCCCTCCCTCTTCCTCTCCTGCTTCCCTCTGACTTTGCAGCTGCGCCGCCAGCGCCACCTGGAGCAGACTCTTGTAAAAATGAATCACTCAGTGGTGCTTGTGAAAGAAGTGAAACTCTGGGACTCAGTTCCTGGCCAGAAGTGTTATGAGCATCAAAAGATCTATGTGGAAATGCTTTTAAACTGTGATAAAAGTATGGGTTTTGTTTGAGCTTTCTGAAGATGGAGGTAGCGGATCAGAAACGGATGAGAAAACCAGGTTGGACTGAGTCAGGGACGGGTCCAGTCAGTAGGAAGCTATGTGCGCTTCCCCGAGCTCCTGTGAGCCCTACTTTTCAACGGGGACTTTCCAAGTCACTGGTAAATGTTGGAATAACTTCTGGGGCCACTCAGGTCACCCAGAAAGGGGGCAATTGGATAACTAATCAGGCAGGATATGCTCATCTCCTTTTGTGTGCTCAGTTGCTCAGTTGTATCCAATTCTTTGTGACCCCATGGGACTATAGCCCACTAGGCTTCTCTGTCCATGGCATTTTCTTGGAATTAATCAAGGAATCGCAACCACGTCAGACAAGAATACTGGAGTGGGTAGCCATTTCTTCCTCCAGGGGGCCTTCCTGAACCAGGGATCAAACCCCTGGCATTTGCAGATGGATTCTATGCCACTGAGACTTCCCTGGTGGCTCAGATGGTAAAGCATCTGCCTGCAATGCAGAAGACCTGGGTTCGTCCCTGGGTCGGGAAGATCTCCTGGAGAAGGCAATGGCAACCCACTCCAGTATCCTTGCCTGGAAAATCCCACGGACGGAGGAGCCTGGTGGGCTACAGTCCAAGGGGTCGCAAAGAGTCGGACACGACTGAGCAACTTCACTTCACTTCACTTCACTTCACTTCTGTACCACTGAGCCACCTGGGAAGCCCACACTGATTAACTCAGTTTCAGGTTAATTGCTGTTATCATATGGCTCCTGTTTCTCATCAACACCACCCTTTCCCAAACTCTGTTTTGTCTACTTCTGTGTGTTCCTTTTTAATGTTCCCCGGAGCTCCTAGCACAGAACTGGCTTTCCTGCACTTACGCAGAAGACTCCAGGTTTTGCTTTGCAAATAAATTTATCTTGCTGCACAATTGTCTCTTTCAATCTAGATTTTGGTATTTATTATATCTGCTAGGGATAACAGGAGAAGGCAATGGCAACCCACTCCAGTACTCTTGCCTGGAGAATCCCAGGGATGGGGGAGCCTGGTGGGCTGCCGTCTATGGGGTCGCACAGAGTCGGACACGACTGAAGAGACTTAGCAGCAGCAGCAGCAGCAGCAAGGATAACAAGCAGCTCTCTGCCTTGTGGGTTAAGTTTCAGTCACAACTTTCCCTGCTCTTGCCATCATCTCCCACGGGAATGAAGTCCTTTGAAGCTGACCTGGTTGCGATTTCTTGATTAATTCCAGGCTGCAGCCCTGCCTGGCTGTAATTGCAGCATGCCAAAGCAAAAATCTTAATGATTTACACCAAAATCAGATGCTAGAAAATTGCTTTCCATGATGCTATTGAAGAAGATTTCTCAGGGGCTATGTTGGTGGTAAACATTACTTAAATGTAGCAGAGCTGTGTCATCTGGGTTTAGCAAAGTCAAAAAGTGACAAGTGGAGAAGTTGGCTGAACATGAAAGGCAGTAGGGTTATATTTTTATATAGTGTGGTTGTGTTTATATGTGTTGTGCTCACATTTTTTTAATGTACCCATTTTGATTAGGTTTTGCTTCACATAATATTAAAATTTGGTATGAAATTCTTGAGGGCTTCCCTGGTGGCTCAGTGGTAAAGAATCTACTTGCCAAGGCAGGAGACTCAGGTTCGATCCCTGGATGGGGAAGATCCCCTGAAGGAAGAAATGGCAACCCACTCCAGTATTCTTGCCTGGAAAATCCCATGGACAGAGGAGCCTGGTGGGCTACAGTCCATACGGTCACAAACTTAGTGACTAACAAACAGCCATGAGAGTCTTGAACTTTGTAGAAATTCTTTCTTTCTCTTGTAAAATCAGTAGTAGGTGGTGCAGGCCTGGTATGTGACCCTATGAAATCCTCAGGGACCAAGGCTTCTTTGAGCACTCACCAACCTTAGGCTGTGTGTTCCATCCTCATGGCTCTAAATGGCTGTTAAAGCTTCAGTCCACACAGACGAGCGTTAGCTATGTCATGAAGAGAAGTGTGGGCCCCTGTAGGATTTACAGAGCTGTGCTGGAAGTCCACAAGATGCTTCAGGTAACACTCTGTGGGCCAAAACATAGCTCTATGGATACAACTAACTTCTAGAAAGGATGGGAATGTAATCTCTTAGTGAGGCAGCAAGGGGGGAGGGGACCAGCTAACATCAAGTTTCTGATGTTAAGGAAGAGGGGGTTGATGGGTGTTGGGAAATAACAGCAACGTCTTTCATACCAATCACCATCATCCCTCAGTTTCAACTGACTTGTTTAGCCAACTTGTCTCCTCAACTCTTTTGCTTTTTCCCACATTTCCTTTGCTCCTGTGAAGTCTTCTCTGCTTGAAACACATGTCCTCTGTGGCCTCCAGCTAGTGACAATCACCTTTTCCATAAATCTTTCCCTGGCTGCTCCCCTAAAAGAAAGCTCTCCCCTCTTGGAATTCCTATAACACTTTTCTCTGCCACTTAAATAATGCTTTTCATACCTTACTTTATAGGACAATAATTTGCATTCACATGTTTATATGTTTTATTAACATATATTTATTAAGTCTATGTACTAGATTCCAGAGAGCTGAGAGTCCGTTTTAGGCACGTGAGTAATAACATGACTTTGCTTTCATCATATTTACTCATCCAACAAAAATTTATTAAACAACTGCCATGTGCCAGGATACTGTAATGGGCAGGCGTGACATGTCTCTTAGGGGAGATAGACTAATATGTAATTATGATGTAGTATAGTAAGGGCTTAGTAGGGAACTTGTTACAGAAACAAATGAATTTTATCCCTTGCTTTACTTATTTTACAGTTCTAAATTGAGAAATGTATAAGAACAGTTAGTCTTATTTGTCTTACTTACTAGAACACATAAACACATTTTTAGAAAACCACAGCAATGAGCTATGAGTATCATGAAGTAATATGATATCCATATTCATAAGAATATCGTCTGCAACAAGTAAATAGTACAAAATGCTTAGTGAAGATGGGGAATTTGAGCTCCAGCTGTCCTCCTCTCTCCTGCCTTCTCCCCTTTCCCTCTTCTCCTCTTTCTCTTCTAATTTTTTTCTTTTCCCTTGCTCTCCCAAAGGATGTGGGACAACTTATAAAAATATAGGGCATGTAACAAGATAAAAATACAATTAAATATAAGAGTCAAGCAAGCCAACTGGTATGCCCTGTGCTTCCAGACTCAGTTTTCTTTATTTCTGATATGACAGGCACTGTGACACCACGAAAAGCACACTCAGCCTTGGAATCTGGAGTTTTGGGTTCAAGTTCTATCCCTATGACATACCAACCCTACAATTATAAAAATCCCATTTAACTTTTTTGAGTCTCTTTTTTTTTAATGGAGATAAAATTACCTTCCCATCTCATAAGATTGTGAGGATTCTGTCATCTAAACTATGAAAATAATTTGTGGTCTGTCAAGTGCTCTGTATATATACTTATTTTTAAGGAGATCCCTTTTCGTCAACCCACTGACAATCTCTGGTTGATTAAAAAGCTGTAGGCATTTTTGAGTTTTCTGGCTTATCACTTCACAACATCAGTGGTGAGGTACCAGGAATGTAGTAGGCATACCTGAGGCCATCAGATGAGCTTCAGGGCCAGAAATCCTAAAGACTGAGGCAGACTGCTACTGATTACTCCCAACTTAAAACTCCTCCTTCTCTAAGAAAAGCAAGAGCGAATCTGTGTCCATACCACTGTGTTCTGTGGAAGGATGGATGATGACTCAACAGGATCTAACAGATTCTTACAGCAGGATACAGTCTCAGGCCATTAAGAGCATTGAGCTGAGAATCTGGGCTTCTCTGGTGGCTCAGATGGTAAAGAATCCGCTTGCAAGGCGGGAGACCTGACCTCTATCCCTGGGTTGGGAAGATCCCCTGGAGGAAGGCATGGCAACCCGCTCTAGTATTCTTGCCTGGAGAATCCCTAGGACAGAGGAGCCTGGTGGGTTACAGTCCATGGGGTTGCAAAGAGTTGGACATGAATGAGAGACTTTAATACATACAATGTTGAGGGTCATTCCTTAACAAGGGTTTCTCAAAAGGACATGTCTATTCAGAACCATTTTTGGTGTAAACGTTGGTTCAGTTCAGTTCAGTTCAGTCGCTCAGTCGTGTCCGACTCTTTGAGACCCCATGAATCACAACACGCCAGGCCTCCCTGTCCATCACCAACTCCCGGAGTTCACTCAGACTCACGTCCATCGAGTCAGTGATGCCATCCAGCCATCTCATCCTCTGTTGTCCCCTTCTCCTCCTGCTCCCAATCCCTCCCAGCATCAGAGTCTTTTCCAATGAGTCAACTCTTCACATGAGGTGGCCAAAGTACTGGAGTTTCAGCTTTAGCATCAGTCCTTCCAAAGAAATCCCAGGGCTGATCTCCTTCAGAATGGACTGGTTGGATTTCCTTGCAGTCCAAGGGACTCTCAAGAGTCTTCTCCAACACCACAGTTCAAAAGCATCAATTCTTCGGTGCTCAGCCTTCTTCACAGTCCAACTCTCACATCCATGCATGACCACAGGGGCACACCTATTTCCAATGGTTGGGAAATCCAAAATCTATTAATGTGTTTTTCACCTTTTAAAAAATCTGTATGTGTGCTTGCCACTAGTAGGTTCTGGAAATGATGGGATGGAAATAAAGATATCCCTGTTTATGGATAGTTTTGCTAAGTTCAGTATTTTGCCACCTTAGGAAGGTATAGGTTGACCAAGTGCCGGGGTTGAAAAGGAGCTAGAAGTAGATACTTGACAGCTGTTTCCCTCATTCCCCGCTACATAGAGGAGAATTTTGGGTCAATTATAATGCAATTTGCAAAATGGAGATAAAGCCAAGTACAACTATTTGTTTAACCTTGAGGATGGTGTTTGATAACTGGGGGGAGGTGTCTTCTCGTATCCTCATATAAACACTGCTGCTGCTGCTGCTAAGTCGCTTCAGTCGTGTCCGACTCTGTGCGACCCCATAGACGGCAGCCCAACAGGCTCCCCCGTCCCTGGGATTCTCTAGGCAAGAACATTGGAGTGGGTTGCCATTTCCTTCTCCAATGCATGAAAGTGAAAAGTGAAAGTGAAGTCGCTCAGTCGTGTCCAACTCTTAGCGACCCCATGGGCTGTAGCCCACCAGGCTCCTCCGTCCATGGGATTCTCCAGGCAAGAGTACTGGAGTGGGTTGCCATTGCCTTCTCCCATATAAACACTGGTGGGAAGTAACTCTCAAATTAAACTTCAGGACAGGGAGGCAGGTGGGGATAGAGCAGAAAGATTTGAGAGCATTCCACGTGGAACCAGCCCCAGGAGGGATTTGGGGAAAGCTAATCTTGACTACCTGCCTACTTCCTCACCCTCTATACTCGATGCTCCCCTGATGCTATCTGGCTACCCTGTCCTTCCCTCTCCTCCCCCTTCCCCATCTTGAATGACCTCCTTTTCAACATTTAGAACCATCCCCATAAAGTCCCATTTCTATTGTGCCTTATTTCAGGTTGGTTTTGGGAAGGAATAAAGTAACCTGATGAAATTAACTTGAGGTCACCTTTTTATTTAATCTAATAATCTATGCAGGATATTAAGAACTTCTCCCCTTTCCATCGTAACAAACTCAAATGTAAGCTGAGACTGGATGCAGGGAAATACCTGATGTCTCTGTTGATGTATGCCCTTTATAAAATTTGTGGATTCTAAATATCAATTTGGCCTGACATTACTTCAAGGACTTCTCCCCCTCACCTTGGTTTATTTTATAAGTTGATTTGAAGTTATTATCATGGTTTTGACTTGTTGCAGGAGGTTCAATTTTATTGCTTGATGCAAAATGCCCTTCATTATCTAATAAGATGAAATTTATTTCATTTTCTCAATTAATTATTCCCCTTAAAATATAATTAGGAATGGATGGAAAGAGATCATTTTATAATGTTAAAGCTGGTTGGTTTCAAAATCTTACTTCTGCTTCACTCCAGAAAACAACTTCCCAGGATATCTGGACCACTGATTTAAGTCCTGTGAACTTCTTAGGGAATCGCTGCTTCCAGTGGACTCAGTCCCTGCATTTATGGAAAGGCTTTGGCTTCACGACCCTGAGCAAAGTTGTGTATAGAAAAGAAGTTGATAAGTTTTCTGCTCAGTTAGAACCCTAGAGACTTTTATTATTTGATATCTATCAAGATATTTTCTTGAAAATACCTTGACTTTAGTCACTTTTTGTTCTGGAGGAAGTCATTGATTATTAATTTAGAGGATTCAACCTTACTGATTTATGTCTCCTTAAATTTGTGTTCTCAGATTCTGTGTTGACAAACTAGACTTGGAAGTTGTGCTTTGCCGCTAATTGAACATTTTAGCAGATTTAAAAATTAATGAGCCAAAGCCTCTTCTTCTGGAATTTATTTGAAAGGAGTCATGTCCATTGAACAAGAACTTGTTTTCCTCCCCTGCATTTCCACCCTAAGGAAACCATATAATTCATTGAGTGTTTATAACGATAACTGGCTGAGTGGTAAAAATGAGGTGTGGATCTGAGTGATGCCACCCATCTGGTTGTCTATTTTATTAAAAAAACATCTGTTATTTATTGAAAAAGGGATTTTACTAATGAGCTCACTTGATCATATCTCAGGGACAGGTCAGAATTAAAGGAGGTTAATCAACTTACAAAGACTTTCTGACTATTATTTACATTTGTTTGTGTTTTAGGATCCTCAGGGAGCCTTAGGGTACAACATTCAGGAGGCTTTGTAGCTGTCATTAAAAGCTGACTATTCAGGAAGTGGCTTACATAAATGTTTTCTTTTCCTGAATCTGGCCCTATAAGTGGTAAATGATTTATTTTTTTCAGTCTGTTTATGAGGAATCTGTTGCTTTTATGCCAGGGTTAAGTGAAAGAGAAGAGAGAAATGGGTACAGCTTTTCCTTTTGTGTACATCTGTAGAACTTATTGTTAGCAATGGACAATGCTCTTGGGAATGTTTTTCCAGGACTGACTTTGGGTTACACCTAAATTCTTTCTCTTGGTCTTTTGATGATTAATAGCCCACAGTCAGTGAGATAGATAGCTAAGATTAGAGTTCAGCATCTCTTCCTGGAACAGAGAGAAGGTATATCAGGCTATTATTCGTAACCTCAATATTACCATGCCAAAGAAACAGCTTATGTATCCATTGACAGGGTTATTTCCAAACTAAAAACAAAACAAAACAAAAGAAGTATAGGTCCGTAATATACAACAACAACAACAACAACAAAACCTTTGAGAATATAAATTGAGGGGAGAGTGGTTTTCTCTAGGTCCCTGTGCAGGTCAGTCGCTAAACTTATTGGTGCTGGTGGTCCCATGACAGGGTGACCCTGAGATGGAAGGAAGGTAGGGCTGGAACTGCAGCAGGATAGGGTCAGAGGTCACGGCCACAGAGAATGTGAGGGACGACAGGCCAAACCTGACCTCTGGTCAAGGCCAAGGCACTGTGTGATGACTGCACCCTTTTTTGTGTCGTAGGGATTGTAGACTTTGGATTTGAAGGAATCCTACAGATCAGAGTCTAATCCCCTCACTTTTCAGCTGAGGAATTAGAGATTCAGACATTTAAGTGACTTTCCCTAAGTCAGACATCTAGTTGTGGCAGAGCAGTGAACAGAATAGAGGTCTCCACCACCCACCTTGCCAACCCCTTTCCCACTGATTTTCTTATCCCTGGATGCTGTCTTTGTGTGGCAGGTTGCTCATGGCTCTAGGGAAGACTATTCCGTTGATAACAAAGAGCTCCACCATTCAATAAATATCTGTTGAGTGTGGAGTGGCCTGCCAGGCCCTGCCCTAGGCACTGATGTCTTTAGAGTGACCTCTTCATGTTCTTCATTTTCCCCTGTGACTTTCCTTTCTTCTCTTTTGTCAGCACCTCTCTGAGACTCATTTTCACTGTTTATATTAGCTTCCTGTTAGTTCCAGAAGACCTTGGGGTTGGTGGTGCTGCTGACAGTTTCAGAGGAGGGGGTGTCTGATGTCTATTGGAAGTGATCACTCATAAGTTTGTATTAACAACGTCTAGAAGGCCCTCTAAGGTTGGTTTTCTTAGGTCTTTTAGGAAATCAAAGGGACACAATAGATTTTCACAGAGGAAGGAGAACCAATAAATCTTGGTTGTATTTGGTTTCAAAAGCTGCCTAAGAATTTGCATGTAGATTTCTCAAGAAATTTGAAACAGGCAGAGAGTTTGGAAGTGAGCTTGAAACAATATCTTTTGTATCATGAGAAGTAGATAGGTGATTATTTTCCCCTAAAATAAATATGATGCTATTTCTTTTTCTAGGATTCTCATGGTATCCCAAGTGGAAGATTATCTTAACATTTTACAGGTAATTAGAGGTAAGCATTCTTCCTTTCTGTCTGCTCCAAAAGAAGGAAGTACCTTTACTACTTCTACTTAACAAGGAATATAAATATTGCATTGATACGATTATGAGAGAAATTTATTTCATGTAGAAATAAGTCACTTCTAAGACTCAGAGTTTGAAATTACATTTATTTTAACATTTGTCTGTCCTATATATGAGACAATTATCTACAATTCTCATCAACACAGGACTCATTTCACAGTCTATGAACACTCTGATTTATTTTTCATCTTCAGGAAATATTACGAGTATTAAAAAATTTGTTAATTCTGCAGCAACTTAGTCTTCATAGAAGAATGGCTAGGATGCAGGATTAATTGTTGTTGTATTGCTAGAAATTGCATTAACTGACACAGAATTTGGGGAATAGATTTGTGCAAGGAGAAATTATATCTTGGTCATCTAACCAATATCTTTTCATGGGGAATCATATACAGAAGGCTTCCCTGGTAGTTCGGATGGTAAGGAATCTGCCTGCAATGCAGGAGACCTAGGTTCAATCCCTGGGTTGGGAAGATCCCCTGGAGAAGGAAATGGCAACCCACTCCAGTATTCTTGCCTGTAGAATTTCACAGACAGAGGAGTCTGGAGGGCTACAGTCCGTGGGGTCACAAAGAGTTGTTCACAACTGACTGGCTAATGTACACATGTACAGAAAGGGAAGCTTAGTGTGGCTCAGTGTAAATTTATTTTTTCTTACCTGACTTTCAAATGATTTTCAAATGAATCTTACCTGATTTTCAAATGAAGATTTTTATAGGTAATCTAGAATGAAGATTGTACCATGGAGAAAACTTCAGGTTTCCTCATAACTGTGCTCCTGTTTACCTAGTAAAATGTCAAACTTCTGTGTGGGCATGGGCATGTGGCAGACAGTATGTTGAGGTGAACTGGCCCCAACTTATGTGGCAATAATATCACTCAATTATATTTGGGGGCTGTTTCAGCTTCTGATCTGATATCTTTATATATAATTTTGGAATCTAGTTATCAAGTGTTGCTAGGGGCAACCTAGACAAAAGATATACATCAACCTCAGGCACTGTGTGCCTGTTAAAGAAGTCTGTAGTCCGTGTGGAAAAGCAGTGGGAGTTGGGATGCGCTGCCATGGTACAGTTTTTTTCTTCACACGAGCAGAAACTTTTAGCCAGGAGAAAGCTAGAGGGAGAAAGAGATTCTGGACTCAAGAGAGGCTTACATAACTTTCCTTAGAATAGACCCTGAAGGAAAGGAGAGAAACAAACCTCTTAAAGGCAGTGCCACTCACCCTGGGATACAAATGCCCTCAGGTGTGAGTGACTGGTTCTGTGAAGTATATGAAGCTACAGGACACGGGGACATCTTCCTGGAAGTCAGTTAATGGAATAATTTTGGAAAAATCGTTTTTAAAATGCAATGCAATAAGTGATGAAATGGAAGTCATGATTTGCACCAGTATTTGAAGAAAAGACCTCAATGGAATTTTATGCCACCACAGACCATGGAGGTTCACCCAGCCTTGGTAGAAAGGTGTAGGAACCACTGATGGGAGGAAAGTAAAAACTCCTCACCATTTGACCTCCATTTCCACAACCCCCCACCCTCTACCATGGGGAGTCACAAACAACTGGGATTTCCCAGATACTAACTTCTAAATTATAAGGTCGTGTGTCTTATGAACTAGTCCGTCTTGCAATATTCAACCATATATAGTGTTTGTGTATACTCTTCATAACTTGACCTGAATCTTTCTCTCTGGACCACTCCCCACCTCTCTTAGTCATTCACCTTGTTTTTTTAGCCAAACCACTCTATTCATCCTCAGGCCCTATTTCAAGTTGAGTTTCCAGGGAGCAGACTCTAGGAGGGAGAGTCTGCTTATGCAGGAAATTTATTAGGGGGAGCTGTTTGGGATTAATCAGCTTCCCTGGTGACTCAGACAGTAAAGAATCCATGTCTAATGCAGGAGACCCAGGTTCAATCCCTGGGTTGGGAAGTTCCCCTGGAGAAGGAAATGGCTACCCATTCCAATATTCTTGCCTGGAGAATTCCATGGACAGAGAAGTCTGGTGGGCTACAATCCATGAGATTGCAAAGAGCTGGACATGACTGAACAACTAACACTTGGGATTTAATGACTGATGTAGACAAAGAAGCAGGATTGCTCAGAGGGAGAAGCTAGACTTAGATACAGCCTCAACGGAAAACATCAACTGTCCCCCAGGGGAACTCTGTAACTGGGAAGACCCCTCAGAACTCTCCCATGTTGAGGCAAGGAGACTGGCCTTTATCCTTCTGTGTAGAACAGTTATGGGATTCTGGCTGCCTGGACATAAGGATGCTAGATTTAGCAAATAAAAATACACAATGCTCAGTTACATTTGAATTTCAGATCAACAATGATTAGTTTTTTAGTCCAAGTGTATCCCATATAATACTTGGGACATGCCTTTATGAAAAACTATTTGCTGTTGACCTGACATTCAAATTTAACAGGGTGTCCTGTATTTTATCTGGCAACCCTACCTGGGGAGGGAGCATGGTCATTTAGAAAAGAAAAGAACATTTAGAAAAGGAAAGAATCTGGAGAGGCCTCTGGAAGAGGGTGGTATTTGAGCAGGGCCTTATGGGCAGGCTGGATTTGGACACGCAGAGATGGACAGCCCAGGAGAGCACAGCAGGGGTGCCCAGGGGTCTCCGTGCACTTGGGCCAGGCACCCATTGCCTCAGCGGATTCCCAAAGAGGCTGACAGCTGAGGCAGGACTGTGGGCAGCACTTCCAGGAGTTGGGGTCATAAATCCTTCAGTCCTCAAGGGGCACCTGGAGGCGCACCTCAGCATCTGCGATAGACACACACCTCCCACTGGGCATCACTGGGAATTAGCTGTCACTGGGAGTCAGGTTGGTGTGCATGGGCTTTTATGAATCAAACAATATTTGGCAGGAGTAAAAGAGAGGTGTTATGGTTCCTCTCGTTCACTTAAAAAAAAAAAGAAAAGGACCTGTTCACGTTGAACTCAGTGAGCCATCTCTCCATCTCTAAGCCCTGAGAGCAAGAAAAAGGTTCTCCTGGATGCTTGATATACGGTTTTATTATCGACAACCAGGACTGACTTGAACTGACAACTGATTCTGTTATATAACAGTTTCAGGAAGAATCACTATAGAACATTGTTTATGTAATTAATGTTCTCAAGTATGTAAACATCTCTCCATATTTAAATTCCTTAAGGAAAACAGCCCTATCTAGCAAGCTAACTTACTTGCTTAATTAAGTGTATATTTCATGATTATAACATACTGGAAGATTATGTTACTTTCTGGGAGTTATACTAAGACGTCATGTGGCTCAGATGAACTTTTGGGTGTCCTACTTTAAACTTTTTCTAGGTGAAAATCTTTTAGGGCTATGAATCTATCCATTTGGCACCAACATCATATAAATGTCTTTATGTTAACATGGTTATCTAATCTCTTTCTGAAAAAAGCCTTGGTTCTGGCTGGGGTTTATCTCTTAGCCTGTCTTTGCAAGTATCAAAACTTACTTTCAGGAATACCTCATTTTTAGATTCCTTGCTCTAATTTCTAACTCAGCTTAGTTGAATCAAACCATACAGCTGTGCCATTTGCAGGAACACACAATAGCTGTTTACCAACTGCTTTCAGGAAATATAACCCCAACTTGTAGTTTCATCATACTTAAATTCTTATTTAAGAAGGATTGTCTAAAAACATGCAGTTTATTGATTCCTTTACATGTTTTGAAATTCATATCTTGACTCCTGAAAGCTACATTCTTATGCCACATTATCTGACTTTCATAAAATCGCTTTTACAAAATTATGTTTTAATTTTATCCTCTGTTCATCTTGAAGAATATAATGCAAAAGAGTTCTGTGAATCCTGCTAATGACAATGACATGTTGATAGTAATAATGATATTACTCACTAATAATTATATGATGATAATTCATGAATTCACTCATTCAATAAATATATATTGAACAACTTCTATGTGTTAGAAATTCTTTTGAACCCTGGGAATGTGGATGAATGAGATAGACCAAAATGTCTGCCTTCATTGAATTTATATTTAAGTTAATGGAGGGGGGAGAGAGATTTTAAAAAAGATAAAGCCTCATTGATGATAGTGCTACAGGAACAAAAGGAGCTAGGAAGGGGGATGGGGAATTGTGATTTTAAGTACGTGGTCACGGAAGAGCTCTTCAGTGACGCCTGGTATGACCCACATATTTCCCTGTGTATTTTACATCCGGTTGTTGTTCCTTATTTAACATTGAGAAGATGTTGTTCATTATATTACAGTGCCCTCTTTATGAAGGCCCATGGGAGAACTTTCCCTTTGGCGGTACAATTTGCAATAGTTGGGTTTCTCCTGAGTAACTGGTTTCTTTTTATCTTTCAGGCACGAAGACTCATGTAACAGATCATGTTTACCTTCTTGTTTAGACTACAAGGGAACTTGAAACTTTGGCATGAACTAGGAGTTCTGACCTTACTCTTGGCTTCATCTTACCTTTTCTGCCTCATTTTAGCCTTTGTCCCAATTGACTCACCTACTTATTTTAAATTTCATTCTATGTTATATTTTTTTTGGTAAGCTTCCTTAAATATTTTTTTAAACAAAATAAGACATGAATAAAAATAAGACCCCCAGAACTGATGTGCACACATATATAAGCATACATAAATAAACAAATCATGTGAAGGTATCATATATATTCCTTATTTCAGTGTACCCTGAACTTGGAGTTCTTATTTGAAAAAGCATTTCATGCTTCATGGGACCCTGCTTATATAGATGCTCAATAAATATTTATGGAATTACAGTTTTAGTAGTGGTTGTAATTTAAATGAGAAAGATACTCATGAATATCTTGAGAATTTTTCCATTTGAATATAAGACAAGTAGAATTTTTCTGGCTTAGTTCTGAAAATAATGATGTTTAAAATATCTAACCCTTTAGCATGAATGTGCTGCTACTGCTGCTAAGTTGCTTCAGTCGTGTCCGACTCTGTGCGACCCCAGAGACGGCAGCCCACCAGGCTCCCCCGTCCCTGGGATTCTCCAGGCAAGAACACTGGAGTGGGTTGCCATTTCCTTCTCCAATGAATGAAAGTGAAAAGTGAAAGTGAAGTCGCTCAGTCGCGTTGGACTCTTAGCGACCCCATGGACTGCAGCCTACCAGACTCCTCCATCCATGGGATTTTCCAGGCAAGAGTACTGGAGTGGGCTGCCATTGCCTTCTCTGGGGGATTGCAAATCTGGAACACTGTCAATATATAATAATGACCCTTCTAAATCACTTCCTGAAAGTTTTAAATCAGCAGCTTCTATCCTGGGATGATGAAACCCTTTGAAACTATCACTTTCTCTCCAAGTAAATTCACTAGCACAAAAAATGTATTTGCAGTCTTAGCTGAGCCATGGACACCCTGAAGCCATCCATCAATCAACCCCAGGTTATGAATGCTTGTAAGTTATTTTTCTTTTTAAGTAAATATTCTTAAAATTTTAATATCAAAAAGCATGAAAAAGCAGAAGAATTACCTTTAACTTCAGCACCAAGACAGCTATTTTTCACAGTATTTGGACATATTTATTTTTGATCATTATATTTTCATTTTTAAAAATAAGTTGAGATTACATAAATTGTTACTGATATGATTTTAAATACTGATTTTATTTTTTTTGCTTAACAATATAATAGTAAGTACTTCCCCAAACTTTGTAGACATCATTTTTCATGGTAAATTTATACATATATTTATAAATAGTATACACTGAAATATTACAAACCATTAAAATAATATGTAAAAATATAATGTGCCTCATTATTTTTCTAATGTTATAAATTTACTTACCCTCATCCCTTTTATTTGCTTTAATGTTGCTGTGAACACCTTGGAACAAATCATTGTTGATATATCCAAATATTTCCCTAAGGATCCCTGAAAGGAGAATTACTATGTTCAAATGTAATATCATAACTAATATTAATGATATACATGGACAAGTTGTTTTTCAGGGAAATTGTTGCAATTATATGGTACCAGTAGTGTGTAAAACCACGAAGTATCCACTTACCCTCACTCTTGCCAGTATTGGGTGGTTCCATTAAAAACAGAGACTTAAGTAGGAAAAGGAGTACGTCAAGGCTATATATTGTCACCCTACTTATTTAACTTATATGCAGAGTGCATCAAGAGAAACACTGGGCTGGATGAAGCACAACCTGGAATCAAGATGTTTGGGAGAAATATCAATAACCTCAGATATGTAGATGACACCACCCTTAAGGCAGAAAGCCAAGAAGAACTAAAAAGCCTCGTGATGAAAGTGAAAGAGGAGAGTGAAAAAGTTGGCTTAAAGCTCAACATTCAGAAAACTAAGATCATGGCATCTGGTCCCATCACTTCATGGCAAATAGATGGGGAAACAGAGGAAACAGTGGCTGACTTTATTTTTGGGGGCCCCAGAATCACTGCAGATGGTGACTGCAGCCATAAAATTAAAAGATGCTTTCTCCTTAGAAGAAAAGTTATGACCAACCTAGATAGCATATTAAAAAGCAGAGACATTAATTTGCCAACAAAGGTCTGTCTAGTCAAGGCTATGGTTTTTCCAGTGGTCATGTATGGATGTGAGAGTTGGAGTATAAAGAAAGCTGAGCACCAAAGAATCGATGCTTTTGAATTGTGGTGTTGGAAAAGACTCTTGAAAGTTCCTTGGACTGTAAGGAGATCCAACCAGTCATATCCTAAACGAGATCAGTCCTGAATATTCATTGGAAGGACTGATTTTGAAGCCGAAACTCCAATACTTTGGCCACATAATGGAAAGAACTGACTCATTTGAAAAGACCCTGATGCTGGGAAATATTGAAGGCAGGAGGAGAAGGGGACAACAGAGGATGAGATAATTGGATGGCATCACCAACTCAATGGACACGAGTTTGGGTAAACTCTGGGAGTTGGTGATGGACAGGGAGGCCTGGCATGCTGCAGTCCATGGGGTCGCAAAGAGTCAGACACGACTGAGTGACTGAACTGAAATAAACCAAAAAAACTTAATTTGCTAGGTGAAAAATGGTGTCATTTTTGCTTTAATCTACCTCTCTATTTTCTTTCTTATTTTTCAATGTGATTTTTATACAAGAAAGTCTGTTAGTAAAGTTTAGTTCTTTTTCAGGCAAGTCCTATTTTTAAAAGTTTATTCCTAGGTATTATATGTTTTGTTTTTCTTTCTGTAATACAAAGGGAATTTTAAATTATGTTTTCTAACTAGTTATTTATTTTTTTGGGCTCCAAAATCACTGCAGATGGTGATTGCAGCCATGAAATTAAAAGACGCTTACTCCTTGAAAGAAAAGTTATGACCCACCTAGATAGCATATTGAAAAGCAGAGACATTACTTTGCCAACAAAGGTCCATCTAGTCAAGGCTATGGTTTTTCCAGTGGTCATGTATGGATGTGAGAGTTGGACTGTAAAGAAAGCTGAGCTCCGAAGAATTGATGCTTTTGAACTGTGGTGTTGGAGAAGACTCTTGAGAGTCCCTTGGACTGCAAGGAGATCCAACCAGTCCATCCTAAAGGAGATCAGTCCTGGGTGTTCATTGGAAAGACTGATGCTGAAGCTGAAACTCCAATACTTTGGCCACCTGATGGGAAGAGTTGACTTATTGGAAAAGACCCTGATGCTGGGAGGGATTGGGGGCAGGAGGAGAAGGGGACGACAGAGGATGAGATGGCTGGATGGCATCATCGACTCGATGGACATGAGTCTAAGTGAACTCCGGGAGTTGGTGATGGACAGGAAGGCCTGGCGTGCTGCGATTCATGGGGTCACAAAGAGTCGGACACGACTCAGCAACTGAACTGAACTGAACTAGTTATTACTGCCATACCTAAACGTGATAGACTTTTATGTGTTTATGTTGCATTAGATTTTCAATTGATCCACTTGGAAATTTTAGACATATTATTATTTCTTGTCTGCAAAGAAAGATTCCTTTTTTTCCTAAGGTTTATGTCTCTTGCTTCCTGTTCTGTGTTTTATACCGGCTAAAGCCTCCAGAAGATTAAATAATGGTGATGATATGAATTCATATACTTTCTTCTTATTTTAATGGGGTTATATCTGATATTTCATTGTTAAATGCATTAGCTCTAAGCTTAAGACAGATTGTTAGTGACAAATTTGGAATTTTATTAAATAACTATTCTGCATATGCTGTCATGATCTTATGGTTTATCTCCTACTGCATTATTGGTTTGATATTTTTAATTTCTTAGTATTTAACAGTTTTTACATTTTGTGATACATTTTATTTGATCATAGTGTGTTATTCTTATAAAGTTCAACTGGATTGAATTTGCTAGTCTTTTAATTTAGAACTAGCATGCCTAAAATGAGACTAATATATAGATTTCTTATTTAAAACATTTTTGTTAGGTTTTAGGGTCAGAGTTGGTTATGCTAGATTCACAAAATGAATTGGGTCACTTTTCATCTTTTTCTTTGCACTGAAAAAATTAAGTAGCCTGAGGATTATCTGTTCCTTCAGGTATTTGGATATGTAGCTATGAAATAACTTAGACCTGTTATGGAAAATGATTATTTGATAACTTTTTCAATTTCTTCTCTGGCTATTGACCTCTTCAGGTGAATATTTTTAGAATCAGTTTTAGAAGATTACATTTCTCCTACCTCCATTTTTTATTAATATCTATGCTTTATTACTTAATTTATTAGGTTCATGTCTGTTTCAATTTTATTGTGAGTTATACTTTAATTAACATATAGTGATCCATAGTCCAATTTAATGACTTTTTGCCTTGACTTCTTCCTACTTTGGTAATTATATTGCTTCCCCTGCTTATTGATGGCTTTTTCCCCTTCCCTCTCAAGCTCTCTTTCTGTTCTTTGTTTTCTTCCCTTTTCCTTCCCCTATATTTTGGTATTTTTCTGACCTAGCAGTAACTGGTTTATTGAAATTGTGAAATACTTGGGAGACAATTAAGAACAGCTTTATTTCTCTCGGGTCTCTGCCTTTAAATGTGCCCTGCACATTTCTCTCCCTGTCTCTCTGATGAAATGACCACAGTGTTCATTTCAGTCTAAGGTAAAAGTCTAATTCCTCATCCATTTGTGGCTTTCCCCAGGCACTCCCATCTCCATCAAAGAACTCTAAGCTCAGGACACTAAGGGGACACCGATAACAGGCAGCATCAATTTTTTTCCTCATTATTTTCTCCTCTTCCCTTCATTTTGCAGGTCTTCTGCAGTAGGGTGGGGGTGTATGCATAGGAGAAGCAATAAGAGAAAAATCAAAAATCTTAAAAAAGAAACAAACAAACTAATCTTGTGTTATAGTAATCTCTTGGTTAACACCACGTGGCTTAGATACTTTCTGTGTGATAGCACCCTGTATTAGTCAGGGTTCTCCAGAGAAACAGATCAATAAGATGTGTGTGTGTGTGTGCACATATAGGAAGGGAGGGGGAAGAGAGAGTGAGCAAATATGAGGGGTTGATTGATTGATTTTACAAATTGGCTCACATGGTTGTGGAGGATGGTGAGCCGAACTCTGCAGGGTAGACCGACTGGGTCTGGAGACCCAGGGAAGAACTGAGGTTGCAGTTCAAGTGTCAATGCAGTCTGATGGCAGAGTTCCTTCTTTCTCTGAGGAGGCCAGTCTCTTTTCTGTTAAGGCCTTCAACTGATTAGATGATGCCCACCTACATTGTGGAGACTAATTTGCTTTACTTCAAAGCTGACTGATTTAAATGTTAATTTTGTCAAGAGAAAAACTTTGCAGAAACATCTAGAAGAGTGTTTGACCAAATACTTGGGTACTGTGGCCCATCCACGTTGACACATAAAATGAACTATCAGAGACCCACTGCATAATTCTGCTGTCATCTTAGGACCCCTGCCCCAAACTCTTACCCCAGCAGCACACTTCTTCCTGTTGGGTTTCCTCATCCTAGAAAGCAGCTCTCTTTAGAGAAGTCTCTTTAACAATGTCAAGCCTGCCTGCCTTTCCAGGTCCTCCTGGCCCAGAGAAAACGCTCTCTCTTATTCTGCCACTCTGTTGTGTCTCTCTTCCTCCTTCCACCTCCTCCAGCCAGACTCCCGCTCTCAGAATTCTCAGAGGAGCACCACACACTTTTCTTTCACCACCCCCAAACTCCCTGGTGAAAGTGTTAGTCGCTCAGTCATGTCCAACTCTGTGACTCCATGGACTGTAGCCACCAGGCTCCTCTGTCCATGGAATTCTCCAGGCAAGAATACTGGAGTGGGTAGCCATTCCTTTCTCCAGGGGATCTTCCCGACCCAGGGATTAAATCTGGGTCTCTTGCATTGCATGCAGATTCTTTCTTTACAATCTGAGCCATCAGGGAAGCCCTTCAACTCCCTGGGATGCATGTCAAACTTCAAAGAACTTCTTCTCTACTTGCTCCTCTGCTCTGATGTCAACACCAGGAGGGGTTTACAAGTTTCCGCAGTTTAACATGTTGAGTACCTGACAGGAGACTGAGATGCAAGTCTCCTCTTTTTTTTTTTTTAATTTTTTATTTTATGTTGGGGTATAGCTGATTAACAATGTTATGATAGTTACTTACAAAACAGAAAGGTCTCTTCTTTTTTTTTGGTTGGGGGGCTCCTCTTCTTAAAGGCACTCACAATCTTTCTAGATTGTATTCATGGAGTTGGGGGCTTATGCTCCCTCCCCTCCTTCACAAGGGGAAAGAAAAGCCTCCGCACACTTTCCTAATGACGCCTCCTCTAAAATCACTCAAAATTCAACTAAGCCTCCTGTGAGTTGCTCATTTTTCTTTACATAAGCAAGTTGGGGCAAGGAGGTGGGAGTGTCTTATAAGCCCTGGAAGCATATGTGAGCTACGTATGGCTCTTTTTAGAATTTGGCAATACTTGGTTCCTAATATACTCAGCTTTGGGGCTGTAAACAAATTCTGAGACAACAGGAAAAGTCCTCCTCAATCTCAAAAATTTATTATCGCTGTTTTTTGTCTTTTTAACCTTTCTTTGCTGTTTTTGTTTAATAACTTTGTGAACATAGATTTGTGTTTTAAAATAATCTGTTTCACTCTCATTGGCTAATCATGGGTCACACGTCTGTTCTGAAGCAATCACCATGATGGGGCATAGGGCTGCCTAGATTGCTGTACATCAGTCAACTTCTTTCTTTCGTTTCTGTTGCCACCTCTCTCAATGTTAATATTTCATACGTCTTTCTTTTTGTTCTGGGAGCCTTTCTTCGGTTTGTCCTCCACACCTCTGAATGGATTTCTTATTTAATAAGTTTTGTTTTTTACTGCCTGCAATATGAATTTTAATGCCATTCCATTAAAACTTGTATTACTGTTTAGTTTTTAACCATGTCCCTTTTGTTTCTGTCTTTGTTCCAATTTGTTCTCTTTAAAATTATTTTTTAATTTTATATTGGAGTATAGTTGATCAACAGTGTTGTGTTAATTTCAGGTGTACAGTGAAGTGATTCAGATATAGATATACGTTTATCTACTCTTTTTCAAATTGTTTTTCCATTTATGGTGTTACGGAATATTGAGCAGAGTTCCTTGTGCTATATTCTCTTCTACAGGCTTCCTGCATTAAAAAAAAAATCTCAGAAGCTATCTCTGTAAATTTTTTTGAGGGGAAGGTACTGTAAAGGAATATAAAAAATATGTTCTGTGCTGTATAACAATATGAATGTACTTAATGCCATTGAATTGTACACTTAAAAATGATTACAATGATATATTTTATTTTATGTATATTTTACCACAGTAAAAATATATTGTTTCCTATAGAAAATAATTTTCAATGTGTGTTCTCCTTCTGTATTCAGAGTTATATTTTCTTTCCCTTACAATAAAATATTTTATTAGCCCATATGCTTTGTTGATTTGCTTGTTTTTCTGTTATCTCCAATATTGGCAGGATTTATCCAGGGTTAGATTTCTCAAAAGTCAGGTTCCATGCAGAAGTCCCAGTATCCTTACAGTAAAAAGTTCCCTTCTCCGATCTAGACTTAGAATGGTTTATGTGTTCAGAATCCCCAATACCATGTCTAATTTTTGGTAGAAATTGACTGGGATCTTCTATTCTTCTAGCTATTTTATAAAATTAAAATTTTTATAGAACATAAGAGATGGTATTTAATTCTTTTGTATGTATGCAACTATTAATATAGTCATTCCTCAGTATCCACAGGTTCTATAACCACAGATTCAACCACCTGCAGATCAAAAATATTTTTTAAAAATCCAGAAAGTTCCAAAAAATTAAATTTCAATTTGAGGTGTGCCAACAATTTTTTATATAGCATTTACATTGTATTTACTATTCTTTCCATAACATTTGCATTGTATTAGACCTTTTAGAACTAACACCCAAAAAAGATGTCCTTTTCGTTATAGGGGACTGGAATCCAGAAGTAGGAAGTCAAGAAACACCTGGGGTAACAGGCAAATTTGGCCTTGGAATACAGAATGAAGCAGGGCAAAGGCTAATAGAGTTTTGCCAAGAGAAAGCACTGATCATAGCAAACGCCATCTTCCAACAACACAAGAGAAGACTCTACACATGGACAGCACCAGATGGTCAACACTGAAATCAGATTGATTATATTCTTTGCAGCCAAAGATGGAGAAGCTCTATGCAATCAATAAAAACAAGACCAGGAGCTGACTGTGGCTCAGATCATGAACTCCTTATTGCCAAATTCAGACTGAAATTGAAGAAAGTAGGGAAAACCACTAGACCATTCAGGTATGACCTAAATCAAATCCCTTATCATTATACAGATTTAAGGGACTAGATCTGATAGATAGAATGCCTGATGAACTATGGAATGAGGTTCGTGACACTGTACAGGAGACAGGGATCAAGACCATCCCCATTGGAAAGAAATGCAAAGAAGCAAAATGGCTGTCTGGGGAGGCCTTACAAATAGCTGTGAAAAGAAGAGCAGAGAAAAGCAAAGGAGAAAAGGAAAGATATAAGCATCTGAATGCAGAGTTCCAAAGAATAGCAAGGAGAGATCAGAAAGCCTTCCTCAGTGATCAATGCAAAGAAATAGAGGAAAACAACAGAATGGGAAAGACTAGAGTTCTCTTCAAGAAAATTAGAGATACCAAGGGAACATTTCATGCAAAGATGAGCTCAATAAAGGACAGAAATGGTATGGACCTAACAGAAGCAGAAGATATTAAGAAGAGGTGGCAAGAATACACAGAAGAACTGTACAAAAAAAGATCTTCAGGACCAAGATAATCACGATGGTGTGATCACTCACCTAGAGCCAGACATCCTGGAATGTGAAGTCAAGTGGGCCTTAGAAAGCATCACTATGAAAACGCTAGTGGAGGTGATGGAATTCCAGTTGAACTATTCCAAATCCTGAAAGATGATGCTGTGAAAGTGCTGCACTCAATATGCCAGCAAATTTGGAAAACTCGGCAGTGGCCACAGGACTGGAAAAGGTCAGTTTTCATTCCAATCCCACGAAAGGATTTCATTCCAAGAAAGGCAATGCCAAAGAATGTTCAAACTACCACACAATTGCACTCATCTCACATGCTAGTAAAGTAATGCTCTAAATTCTCCAAGCCAGGCTTCAGCAATACGTGAACAATGAACTTCCAGATGTCAAGCTGGTTATAGAAAAGACAGAGGAACCAGAGATCAAATTGCCAACATTCGCTGGATCATCGAAAAAGGAAGAGAGTTCCAGAAAAACATCTATTTCTGCTTTATTGACTATGCCGAAGCCTTTGACTGTGTGGATCACAGTAAACTGTGGAGAATTCTGAAAGAGATGGGAATACCAGACCACCTGACCTGTCTCTTGAGAAACCTATATGCAGGTCAGGAAGCAACAGTCAGAACTGGACATGGAACAACAGACTGTTTCCAAATAGGAAAAGGAGTCCGTCAAGGCTGTATATTGTCACCCTGCTTATTTAACTTCTATGCAGAGTACATCATGAGAAATGCTGGGCTGGAAGAAGCACAAGCTGGAATCAAGATTGCCAGGAGAAATATTAATAACCTCAGATATGCAGATGACACCACCCTTATGGCAGAAAGTGAAGAGGAACTAAAGAGCCTCTGGATGAAAGCGAAAGAGGAGAGTGAAAAGTTGGCTTAAAGCTCAACATTCAGAAAACGAAGATCATGGCATTTGGTCCCATCACTTCATGGGAAATAGATGGGGAAACAGTGTCAGACTTTATTTTTTGGGGCTCCAAAATCACTGCAGATAGTGATTGCAGCCATGAAATTAAAAGACGCTTACTCCTTAGAAGGAAAGTTATGACCAACCTAGAAAGCATATTCAAAAGCGGAGACGTTTCTTTGCCAACAAAGGTCCGTCTAGTCAAGGCGATGGTTTTTCCATTGGTCATGTATGGATATTAGAGTTGGACTGTGAAGAAAGCTGAGCACTGAAGAATTGATGTTTTTGAACTGTGGTGTTGGAGAAGACTCTTGAGAGTCCCTTGAACTGCAAAGAGATCCAACCAGTTCATTCTAAATGAGATCAGTCCTGGGTGTTCTTTGGAAGGACTGATGCTGAAGCTGAAACTCCAATATTTTGGCCACCTCATGCGAAGAGTTGACTCATTGGAAAAGACTCTGATGCTGGGACGGATTGGGGTCAGGAGGAGAAGGGGATGAGATGGCTGGATGGCATCATCGACTCGATGGCCATGAGTTTGAGTAAACTCTGGGAGTTGGTGATGGACAGGGAGGCCTGGCGTGCTGTGATTCATGGGGTCTCAAGGAGTCGGACACGACGGAGAGACTGAACTGAGCTGAGGTAGTATAAGTAATCTGTGCATGTATGCTAAGTCACTTCAGTTGTGTCCAACTCTGCAACTCTATGGACTGTATTCTGCCAGGCTCCTCTGTCCATGGGTTTCTCCAGGCAAGAATACTGGAGTGGATTACCATTTCCTCCTCCAGGGGATCTTCCCAACCCAGGGAACTTGCGTCTCTAAAGTCTCCTGCACCTGGTAAGCTACATAAGTGATCTAGAGATAATTTAAAATGCACAGAATAGAGGCTCAGTGGTAAAGAATCTGCCTGCCAACGCAGGAGACCTGGGTTCAATCCCTGAATCAGGAAGATCCCCTGAAGGAGGAAATGGCAACCCACTCCAGTATTCTTGCCTGGAGAATCCCATGGACAGAGGAGCCTGGCAGGCTACAGTTCATGGGGTAGCAAAGAGTTGGACACAGCTGAGCAACTGAGCACACACACATGTGAGCAAGTTGTATGCAAATACCACACCATTAATGCAAAGGACTTGAGCATTTGTTGATTCTGGTATCCATGGGAGGTCCTGGAATCAATGCCACGTGGATACCAAGAGATGACTGTATGTGAGAGATTGCACCCTTTTCATGAAATGCTCCTAGAAATTCTAACTCTACATTAAAAAAAAAATTATTTATTTTTTAGTTGAAGGATAATTGCTTTTCAGAATTGTGTTGACTTCTGCCAAACTTATGTCTAACTCTACTTTTGTTTACAGAGCATTTCTGAAGATATATACACATCCAGAATAAAATATGCTACAGCCAAGCACTTCCCATGTACTGGCAACTGAGATCTGCCCTTTCTCTCCTTCCTGCTGCAGCAAGAAACCCTGTAAAGCCTTGCCTGAATTTCTTGTCTAGTCTATTTCAATTTCTATTGATTAAGGAGGCCAAGAACCCTGGTTGGTATCAGTAGGATCATTGTTAACAATCATTGGTAACAATAGGATTATTTTACAATTTGTTAATATGCATGTTAAACATCTCTGGTACCTCTTCTTCCCCTTTTCTTCCTCGGTAGTCCAGTTTTAAAGCTATCAGGGCAAGACAGGCATTTATGCTGGGGCGGGCAGGTCCTAGTCGTGGTGGCCCAGAATGAGATGACAGAGCCTAAGTAAGGCGAGTATCCACACTGTGTACAGCTTGGGTTCTGTGGCAGCTCGAGTGGGGTCAGGGGCTTCCCTGCAGCAGCGTGAGAAAGTCATCTGCACAGGGGCTGCCTGGCCTGGCTTGCCTGTGTCAGAGCCGAGCCCAGGAAGGGGTCTGTCCCCATGTGGGGGACAGTGTCAGTCTGGCTGGTGGCAAAACTGAGTAGGGTGATGAGGGTGTTCATAGAGGAGTGGAGATTAGTTATACATGGCTGTGCTGTGTCGTGCTTAGTCGCTCAGCTGTGTCTGACTCTGCAACCCCCATGGACTGTAGCCCGCAAGGCACCTCTGTCCATGGGGATTCTCCAGGCAAGGATACTGACATGGGTTGCCATGCCCTCCTCCAGGGGATCTTACCAACCCAGGGATCAAATCTAGGTCTCCCACATTGCAGACGGATTCTTTACTGTCTGAGTCACCAGGGAAGCCCAGGTATATATGGGGTGTTGCTCAAATAAATAAATATATTAAGGATAATTGGAAGCCAGATACCCAACTATCAGAGAGAGGGAGAGAGTCACTAAATTCAGTTCAGTTCAGTCTTTTTGTGACCCCATGGACTTCAGCATGCCAGGCTTCCCTGTCCATCACCAATTCCTGAAGCTTGCTCAAACTCATGTCCATCGAGTTGGTGATGCCATCCAACCATCTCATCCTCTGTTGTCCCCATCGCCTCCCACCTTCAATCTTTCCCAATCGAGAACTTTTCAAATGAGTCAGTTCTTTGCATCAGGTGGCCAAAGGATTGGAGTTTCAGCTTCAGCATCAGTCCTTCCAGTGAATATTCAGGACTGATTTCCTTTAGGATTCACTGGTTGTATTTCTTTGCAGTCCAAGGGACTCTCAAGAGTCTTCTCCAACACCACAGTTCAAAAGCATCAATCCTTCAGCACTCAGCTTTCTTTATAGTTCAACTCTTACATCCATACATGACTACTAGAAAAACCATAGCTTTGACTAGATGGACCTTTGTTGACAAAGTAATGTCTCTGCTTTTTAATATGCTGTCTAGGTTGGTCATAGCTTTTCTTTCAAGAAGCAAGCGTCTTTTAATTTCATGGCTGCAGTCATCATCTGCAGTGATTTTGGAGCTCCCAAATATAAAGTATCTCACTGTTTCCATTGTTTCCCCATCTATTTTCCCATCATGAAGTGATGGGACCAGATACCATGATCTTAGTTTTCTGAATATTGAGTTTTAAGTCAAACTTTTTCACCCTCCTCTTTCACTTTCATCAAGGGGCTCTTAAGTTCTTCTTGGCTTTCTGCCATAAGGATGGTGTCATCTGTCTATCTGAGGTTATTGATATTTCTCCCAGCAATCTTGATTCCAGCTTGCACTTCATCCAGCCTGGCATTTTGCATGATGTGCTCTGCATATAAGTTACATAAGCAGGGTGACAATATACAGCCTTGATGTACTCCTTTCCCTATCTGGAACCAGTTTATTGTTCCATGTCTAGTTCTAGCTGTTGCTTCTTGACCTGAATACAGATTTCTCAGGAGGCAGGTGAGGTGGTCTGGTGTTCCCATTTCTTGAAGAATTTTCCACAGTTTGTTGGGATCCACACAGTCAAAGGCTTTGGCATAGTCAATAAAGCAGAAGTAGATGTTTTTCTGGAACTCTCTTGCTTTTTGGCAAGAGAGTTGTTGGCAATTTGATCTCTGGTTCCTCTTCCTTTTCTAAATCCAGCTTGAACATCTGGAAGTTCACAGTTCACATACTGTTGAATTACTAAGTAGAAAGAGATAAAATTGTAAAGAATCCTGTAGTGGTTGGATTGGAGTTAAAGGCATCTGTGTGGAGTCGAAGTTCTCAGTATAGGTGGGTATAGGAACAAACGCAGATTTAAATGTACGCATGCATTACACGCACACACATATTTCTAAGCGCACTCCACTGGGATGGCCTGGGAGCCCAAGAGGGGACACCTGGATCACATTGAGCATCCCTGTCACGTCAGATAGTGATAGTAACAGTTTACAACACAACGTGTGTAAACCATTAGAGGTTACCAAGTGAGTACATTGAAATTTTGATGAGCAATGGAAAATTTCCATAATGTTAAAATCCCCACAAAATACATATGATGTATAAGACAAAAGAAAAAAGAGGTATTTTCTGATGAAGTGGCCCAGTAGATACAAGCTCAATCAAGTGAATGTAATTAGTACTGAGACAAACCAAATTATGTGCTGTCTGAAAAAATACAATAGTAGTAACAGCCTCCCTTCCATGATGCTTCTGCACAAACATCAGACACCCTCTGGTTGAAGGAGATTTTACAGAGTAACGAGCCTCTATTAACAAAGTTAACAAGGTCATGAAAGTCAAGGCCAGAAGGAGGAACTGTTCCCAGATTAAGAGAGAATAAGAAAACACAACAAGGGCATGGAAAACTTGATTCTGAATTGTATCCTTCTACTGCGAAGGACATTATTAGGACAAATGGCAAAACTTAAACAGGGTCTGGGTAAACTCAAGGAGATAGTGAAGGACAGGGAAGTCTGGAGTGCTGTAGTCCATGGGATCACGTAGAGTTGAACACGATTTAGCAACTGAACAACTGGGGATTAGGATGTCAAATTCTTGATTTTGGTGGTTATATAACTTTCCAGGATAACATTAACTATTATTTCATTTATATATATATATATATATATAAACACAATACTTTTATATTATATATAAATGTTTTATAATATATAAAACATTTATGTATAATATATAAAATTATATAAAATATATACATAAATAAAAATAAAATATATTTATATATTTAATATAAATATATATATATTGCGGGAAACCCATATGAAAGTAATTGGGGATTGGTGGATGATAGCATGGCAATCCACTCCAATATTCTTGCCTGGAGAATCCCATGGACTGAGAAGCCTGGCGGGCTACCGTCCGTAGGGTGGAAAAAGTTGGACACGACTGAAGTGACTGAGCATGCAAACACGCACGCAGGCATCGTGTTGGCAACTTACCTTAAATGTTTCTGGAAAAATCATACTGTATTTTCAACTTCTCTTTAAGTTTAAGATAGTTTCAAAAAAAGAATGTTCTCCAAAAAAAATTTTTTTCTGGCCACGTTGTGGACTATATGTCCCAAGAAAACTCTTCTAGGACTGGGTACTTAAAATGCTGAATTTGAAACCAAAGAAACATCAGTGACCAGAAATGCAGGAAGCATGAGTCCCCAGCAGTGAGTGAGCCCTGGATACTTCTAGTTTTTCCCAGATCACAAAGGGCATGGAGCCTGAGCTGTATTCCATCAGGGGCAGGAAAGAAAACAAAGATAGCTCAGTGCCCAAGAAAGGAGACAGGTCTAGTGAGAAACTTGAATTTGTTACGGGTGAAAGACAAGTTCCCAGTAGAAGGAGACTTAACTGTCTCATCTGTCTTGGCAAATGAGTGTCAGTAGTTTAAAAAATGTTCTGAGAATTTTCAATTGTAAGCGTGCTCTCCATGAAGTTGGGGCTGGAATTCACAGCACCTGTGTGATCTGAGCCATACCCCAGCATCCTCCAGGTGTGCATTGAATTTAGAGTGACCCTGGTTAAGTATTATGTAGTTAGCCAGGTCTTCTAAGGGCTTCCCTGGTGGCTCAGATGGTAAAGAATCTGCCTGCAATGCAGGAGACCTGGGTTTGATCCCTGGGTTGGGAAGATCCCCTGGAGGAGGGCATGGCAGGCCACTCCAGTATTCTTGCCTGGAGAATCCCGTGGACAGAGGAGCCTGGCTGGCTCCAGCCCGCAGGGTCAAAAACAGTTGACTGAGAGACTAACACACACACCACGTTTTCTAAAATGCAATACATTGATATGAATATCAACTTCAGCTAATAATACTGTATCAGTGTTAGTTCATTAGCTGTAAAAAAAATGTACCATGCTAATGTGTTAATAAGGGAACGTGGGTGTGGATACACTGAAACTCTCTGTGCTATCTTCACAGTAATTGTGTAAATGTAAAACTGTACTAAATTTTTTTAAAAAAAGAAACAAAAAATAAAATACAGGTCCTGGAGGGAGGATTTCAAGTGCCGAGGCTTTATTTGGGACGTGCCAACCCAGGGCAGCTGGAATGAGGGAGAGGGAACCCTGACAGAGGAGGTGGGGGGGTGTGTGGTGGTGGCATGAGGTCCTCCTGCCCTGGCCATCCTCAGTGATGAAGGCTGCGGAGCAGGTGTTCAGGAATGAGGCTGTGCAGAGACCCTGCCTCAGAGCAGTGAGTGGGGCGAGGAGAGGAAGGGAGGAGCACCTGATGCCTTCTCTCTCCTGCTTCCTACTGGCCAACGTTCGCTGGGAAGGACACTCCATGTACTTCCGGGTTGAGTCCCCTGCCCCCTCAGCAGGGTTCAGGATGCAGGTCTATGGTCTACGCGGGATGTTTCATTTGGGTCCAGAAGTGGTGGGGGAAGCAGATACTTCCTGTGTGACTGATGGTCCAGGTCAGGTGACAGTGAGGAAGGGGAGGTCCAGGCACACACTGGACAAGTTCCCATCAACTCTTGCCTTCAAGACTTGAGTCTGGTGGCTAATCCCTCTCTGAATTTTGAGAACAGGAAACATCTGACTTTGACTTGTCTTGCCATCTCTGCTGAGCCCCACACTCATATTTCTGGCTGCCCAGTAAACATTTTTTTTACATGTTTCGTGGTAAGTGCAGATGAAATGTGAAAATCATTTTCTCTTATTTTCAAACTCTATTTCTTCCTGGCTTCCCTGTTGGTCTCTGACCTGGCTTGAAGCCTCAACTTTCAATCCTCTACCATTATCCCTTCAATTACTTGTTGGTCTTCAACGGTTACAGTTATTTTCCATTCCCAGGGCTGTTGTTCTGGCACCTCAATTCTGAACGACTCTAATCGACTCTTAATTGGTCTCCTTGGCTCTATTTTCTCCCTCTCTGATCCTACTATCGTTAGCAGACTGGTGTTCCTAAAAATATCCCTTTAATCATGTCACACGGCTGCACCCAAACCTTCGCCGATTCCCTAGTGACTGGAGTGAAGCCCATTGTTCTAATCCTGTGTTCACGGCCCTTCATTCTAGGGCCCCATCTACCTTTCCAGTCTTCTGTATATTCACAAATTTCTCAGACCTCATCTTCAGGTAAGCTCAGTGCTACTACTTATAAGCACAGGAAGTGGAAAGAAGACTTCGTGGTAAATTTTATTTGATTACCACTTTGAACTGTTCTCATTTAGTGGTCAACTTTTTATTATTATTATTTTTAGCGGTCAACGTTTTTTGCTGTTGTTTCACATTGCTTTGCACACAGTCAGCGTGGTTATCTTAACAGCTGTGGATCCCTATCTGTGGTGCACACTGAAATCATCTGGGGCCTTTAAAGAATACCCATGCTTGGATCCCACTCCCAGAGACTCTGAATTACCTGGTCTGGACGATTTTAAAAGGTCTCACGTGACCCTCATGTGCTACCTAGACTGAGAACTTCTGGCTTCCTGGGAAGGCTGCTCTGTGCCAAACTTTGCTGTAGGATAAACCACAACAAATAACAACAGCAGCAGTGAAACAACTTGATGGCATACTTGTTGGCCACTGGGCACTGCGGTTTAGGGAGCGACCAGGTATTGGGCTAACCTGGCTTTGATATGGGCGTGGGAATCTTACCAACAACTGCCTTCATTAACACACAATGTGAAGGGAAAAAAAATCTAGGCTTCTAGAAGCATTCTTTGAGGGGGTGGATTTATACTCTAATTTGGATGCTGCATTTTTCCATCTCCATAGGAGATCGCTAACAAAAACACAAACAGGCTCTCACATTACCGTCATGGGCAAATGAATCATTTTCTAATTGCAGTTTATCAACAGAACAGCTACAAGTGTGTCAGAAAAGCTAGGAAAAAAGCTACAGGCAGACAAAAGGTTCTGATCTTTTATGTTTATTTTTAGATAAATGAGAAGCCTGTTTTGTGTTTGAAACCAACTTGGTGCCTAAAATATTTTAGGCACTCACATACTTTTCTATGTGTTAGATTATGCCAGACTATAATATTCCCTAAATAATATGTTTAAAATGAAAGAACAATCCAGGGAAAAATACTACACCCTGTGTGATGAACTTCAACTTAACAAGGGACATTTATATGCATGTCTAAAACCTATCAGGCTTACATGAAATTTACATGAAAGTGCTAGAAATTTCATTCTGATTTGTAGATTGGAAGATCAGAATTCCTCCAATAACCTTTTGATAAAATTAGCAAGAGATGTCATTGGGAAGGTATTTTAGAACTTTCATTTGGGAATCCAAAAGCGTCGTTCTTCACTGAGCTATGGAGTAGTCTGACGTTATTGGATCTCAAGTGGTGATTTTGATAGTTCTATGCAATTTGGGAATTTTGGGATCTCAATTTTTCAATCTGTGAAGTTATAAGAATAACAGATGGTATTGTAAATCATATATTCATCAGAAGGACTGATGCTGAAGCTGAAACTCCAGTATTTTGGCCACCTGATGAGAAGAACTGAATCATTGGAAAAGACCCTGAAGCTGAGAAAGATTGAAGGCAGGAGGAGAAGGGGATGACAGAGGATGAAATGGTTGGATGGCATCACCGACTCAATGGACATAAGTTTGAGAAGCTTTGGGAATTGCTGATGGATAGGGAAGCCTGGCGTGCTGCAGTCCATGGGGTCTCAAAGAGTCGGACATGACTGAGCAACTGAACTGAACCGATTGTAAGTCACATTGTTGTCTGTGTACATGGTATTCTTACTGTCTTACGTATTAGGTGTTTGTATAAAAGTATTGCTATATTCCCTAAACGGTTGGAGGTCTCACTGTAGTTGTGCCAATAGACTATGGATGAGGTTTATCTCTAAGTGAGAAGGTCCTTTTAGGTGGCAGGTTGGGATGTGGCTCTTTGATGGTGTAGAGAGGACTGGCACCAGGCCAGAGGATTTTTTTTTTTTTAATATAGTTTAGCTCTTACTGAGACATTGAACTTTGTTAACAGAAAATTGAGAATGCTTTTGTCTTCTAGTGCTGAAACTACAGCAGATACAAAACTGAGGACAAAACAGAAAAGTACCCCATATCCTGAAGGTCATTATCAAAGGGTCACCACCTTTGGGACCCTTCAGCTTTGTTCACTAAGAGATCATGACCACAATCCCCTGTCCACTCCTGTCTGGATGCAGGATGCAGGTTGTCCCTAGGGCCCAGGTGAGAGGTTCCCCCTTCCCCATGGGAGGTTCTTTCTTCTCCAAGAAGCCAAAGGAAGGGCTCTCAAGGGGCATCAGTCACAGGAGTCGGAGGCATCTGTATTTTCGCCCTGATGGGTCAGTGCTGAGCTCCAGAAGCTGCAGGCTCATCCTGTACTGAGCTGGGAGTGGTACAGAGCAGGTGGGAAAGGTTTTGGTGAGTCTGACACATGCCTCCTTACGGCATAGGGCAGAGGGACCTGGATGCTGCTAGCCTGGAGACTCCTGAACAGAAGGCTTATTGGAACAGTGATACCCAGCAGAGTGAGCAGTAGCTCTGGAGTAAGGAGGAGGAGGTGCTGGAGGAGACCCGGATGTGGCCGGGCTCACTGTAGTCCCTCTGAGGGCACAGAAGGACCACATGGGGAGGGGGCAGGAGCACAGGGCTGCCCAGTTGCTGCTGGGCCAAGCAAGGGGCCACCCAACCCAGAAAGGGCTGGACGCACGTGCTGCAGATGGAATACGTTAGAGATGGGGGGCTTCTCTTCTGTGGGGGTCCTCAGGGGTTGGGGAGGCACAAGGTGAAATTAGCATTGCCCCAAGAGGACTATGTGTCCATGTAGAAACCCAGAGGCCAGGACACCGGCCCTCATGAACATGATCACTGTCTTCACTTTTTTCTCTATCCTGCCCCTAAGGGGCTAGAGGAGCCAGGTCTTGAAAAGAGAAGAGGAGAAAAGCTATTTCAGAGTTAAATCATGTTCATTCTTTATGCCAAGAAACCAGGACTTGTGGATCTAGCGATCTGGAAGAAGGGGAGATGAAAAATTTTCAATCAGCTAAGGTGTTAGAATTCTTAATATAAGTAATATTTATAACTAAAAGTGATTGCTAAGTTATGGACTGTGCCAAGAAGTCATTGCTAGGAAGGGTTATTAGGAAAAGCACAACTGAAATAAAGATTTGAATAAAAAACACAATTTCATGTTAATAACCATTGAGTTGAAACTCCTTCATAAACAGCCTACATTTGAAGGGTTGGAATGCTCTTAGTAATACTGAACCTGAGTTTGAGATTTCCAGGGACCAGTTGAGAAAGGGAGATCAGGAGTTTCCTACATCTATTTTTCAACAAAAGCAGCTGGAGTGAGATTTGAAGGCATGTAAGGAGAAATCTCAATAACCTCAGATATGCAGATGACACCACCCTTATGGCAGAAAGTGAAGAGGAACTAAAGAGCCTCTGGATGAAAGTGAAAGAGGAGAGTGAAGAAGTTGGCTTAAAGCTCAACATTCAGAAAACTAAGATCATGGCATCTGGTCCCATCACTTCATGGGAAATAGATGGGGAAACAGTGGAAACAGTGTCAGACTTAATTTTTCTGGGCTCCAAAAATCACTGCAGATGGTGACTGCAGCAATGAAATTAAAAGATGCTTACTCCTTGGAAGGAAAGTTATGACCAACCTAGATAGCATATTAAAAAGCAGAGACATTACTTTGCCAACAAAGGTCCATCTAGTCAAGGCTGTGGTTTTTCCAGTAGTCATGTATGGATGTGAGAGTTGGACTATAAAGAAAGCTGAGTGCCGAAGAATTCATGCTTTTGAACTGTGGTGTTGGAGAAGACTCTTGAGAGTCCCTTGGACTGCAAGGAGATCCAACCAGTCCATCCTAAAGATCAGTCCTGGGTGTTCATTGGAAGGACTGATATTGAGGCTGAAACTCCAATACTTTGGCCACCTGATGTGGAGAGCTGACTCATTTGAAAAGACCCTGATGCTGGGAAAGATCAAGGGCAGGAGGAGAAGGGGACAACAGGGGATGAGATGGCTGGATGGCATCACCGACTCGATGGACATGGGTTTGGGTGAACTCCGGGAGTTGGTGATGGACAGGGAGGCCTGGGATGCTGCAATTCATGGGGTCGCAAAGTCGGACACAGCTGAGCGACTGAACTGAACTGAGTATAGGATAGCAGGCCCCTGCATTTCCCCCTCATTATACAGGTATTTGGGGAGTCCCCGTACACTGAAAAACAAGTGTCTGGTAAAGTTCTGGTTAGTTGCCACATGATTCTTGCTACTCTGCTCCAGCCCCACTGCTTAGAGGTTTCTTGAGGGGCCTTGAAAGTCCACTGAATACCACTCCCCACTCTCCCACCAGGCACCTTCACCCTGGCTGTTAGGGCATCACTTCTGCTCTCTCCAAGCAGACACGGTCCTTACCCATACTCATGGCCCTTTGAAGAGCCAAGGTTTTTTTTTTTAAACTGGATCAAGGTTGTTGTGGTTGGCTGCCTCATTCTCTTTGGATGTACTCTCTCCCCAGAAGTACTTAGTCCTTCTTTCCACAATTTTTGGCAAGTCCCCTATTAATTTACCCCCACATATCTGAACTTCACAGGTGAACATAGTTTGGGCTTAAGCTGAACGCCCTTCTTCAAACCATGAAGAAATGCAAAGGAAGAGACATGAAAGTTGCTTACCATGGAGCATCATGATGTCTGTGACTAGAACTAAAATGTCCAGCAAGCATGATCATTATCTACGCTTAGAGGGGCTAGGAGCGGAGAGGAGTGAGAAGGAGGAAGAAGTAGACCCAAGTCAGCTTTCTGGAGCCACAGGAGATGGTGTGTGGACTGACAGCTGAGCAAGGAACTCTCCAGGATGAAATCTTGTCCATGTGAGGCTACAGACCATTCTGCCTGATATTAGGTGACAGCCAAAATTGAACATGACTAGTTTGCTTTTACGTTTATATCAAAATCTCTAATTATTTTTATTTTATGACTACTATTTTTTTTTCTAAATATGAATACTTTCCTTGGAAAATAGTGAAAATTATTTTTCACATTGAATGAATCTGGAGATTAATGATCTCACATTCCTTTCATATTAAATTCAGTCATGGCTTTGTATTTTATTAAAGCAATCTTATTTATGACCCAGGTCTGGATGCCTAATGGTATCTGGAGCTGCAAAGAATGGTCTTGTTTTAGATTTTGCATGAAGCATTGAATACCGTTTGCAACTCTGAACACTTAATTTTGATTGGACAGATTTACTGTTTCAGAGAATAGTTTCCTGGAACACTTGTGGGGTGATCATGATGTTTGCTATAAGTGAATAGAGAAACCGTTCTTGAATACATTAGTCATGAAATCCTTCTCTTTCAGTGCACTTCCTTTTTAAGGCTAAAGGACCTATTCCGTGAGGAGTGGGTGTTACATGGTTAACGCAGTGGAGAATTCTGGATCAAACTTAGAGGAACCATTGTTTTCTTCTTTGATTAGTATCCCTCTAGAACTGTCCCAGATTATATTTCTCTTCAACCCAGAGGTGAGACTTCATCAGTGTTTCTGATCGTTGCATTTTCCACAGTGATAAGGACAGCAAGAACAAATACTTAAAGAATTCTTAGTCCTTGGTGAAGCAGGAGAAGGAAGGCGGTGCTTGCTAGCGCTTCACCCCTCTGTAGGAATGGGCCTGGGAAGGGTGCTCATTGAGCCCCTTGACCAAACTATAGCTTAAATACACAGCGTGGCTTATTTTAGGCTCAGTTTTAATAGTAAAGAGATGGGTGGGATATGCAAATTAGGAAATAAAAAACTCAAGAGCTTGGGCAGTGAAGTTGGTCAGAATAGAATTTGATTCCTGGATCTCCCAGTAACTAGTCTTTGACATTTTGCATGTTTCTTGGCTTCTCTGAGCCTCAATTTCTTCATTGGTAAATTATCATTTGTGTGATAGAACTGTTGGGATTCCCTGGTGGCTCAGATGGTAAAGAATCTGCCCACAATGCAGGAGGTCCAAGTTTGACCCCTGGGTCAGGAAGATCCCCTGGAGAAGGAAATGGTAACCTACTCCAGTATTCTTGCCTGGAGAATCCGATGGACAGAGGAGCCTGGTGGGCTACAGTTCACAGGATTGCAAAGTGTCAGACACAGTTGAGTGGCTACACTTTCTTTCTTTCTGATAGGATTGTTAGGAGAGTTAAATGAAGTGGTGTGTGAGAATACCAGTGAATGACATGTATCAGGTGAGAAATGAACATTGCTAGCTGGACTACTAAGCATCTGTTCTCTTGGTGACAGTGTCTAATTTTCCCTTTAGAGAACCATCTTCTTCCTGTTGTCAGAGGACATGCTGCTGGTGGGGCTGATTCTACTACCAGCCTCAAGAGTATAATGAGTAACTCAAAACTGGTCAGGTAGCATCAATGTACCTTTGGCTGTGTGACTCCTTCAGGGATCAACATAAATCAGTGCAATTGAAGACAACACAATGTGGGAACTACTGGGGAGAGATACTTTCCCTTTGAACTTGGACATAGAGAATGATGCTGTTGGCAGTCACCTCGCCCCACAGAGCCTCAGAATTAAGCCAATATTGTAGTAGAGAGTGGGCTTCGCTGGTGGTTCAGGGGTAATGGATCCGTATGACAAGCAGGAGACACAGGTTTGATACCTGGGTTTCGAAGATCCCCTGGAGAAGGAAACGGAAATCCCTTGCTGGAGACCCGGGTTCAATCCCTGGGTCAAGAAGATCTCCTGGAGAAGGAAATGGCAACCCACTCCAGTATTCTTGCCTGGAAAATCCCATGGATGGAGGAACCTGGTAGGCTACAGTCCATGGGGTCACAAAGAGATGGACATGACTGAGCAACTTCACTTTCACTTTCCAGTATTCTTGCCTGGGAAATCCCATGGACAGAGGAGCCTGGCAGGCTACAGTTCATGGAGTCGCAAAGAGTTGGACACCATTGGCGACTGAACAGCAGCAACGTGGTAGAGAGCAAATCCAAGAGCTATACTTGAAACGTAGTTGGAATCACTGACCCCCAAATACTTCAGCTAAATTAATATATACTAATTTTTACTTAAGCTATTTACTTGCAATCAAATGAGTCCTTATTGGTACAAGGAACATAATACATTTTAGCCATTCTCCACCTCCCCATCCCCCATTTCAGGAGCCAGAACCTTGCAGAGGAAGCATAAAAGCATCAAGGTTCTCCCAGAATTCCTAATAGCAGATAGAAAATGCAAGGAAGTGCTTTCTGGGCTCTGAAATTTCATATATATAAACAACTTTGAAAGTATATTCTATTAAACAATAAAATTCATAAAACCCCAACAACCACCATGTACTCTCACCATTTTCTCATAAAAGAAAGGGCATTTTTTTTAATATTCTAAAATGAGAAGCACAGAATATAATAAAGGATAGTATTTTAGACTGAATAAATCTAGCTTTAAGAAAAATACACTGTGCTATTCTTATTTCTTTCTTTTACCACAGAGCAGTGAAAATGTCAGTGTTTTTTTTAAGTTCCAGGTCTGAAATAAGACTTCCTAGAAGCAAATCCTGGCTCCACCATTCACAAGCTCTTCCTTAATTATTCTGAGTTTCAGTTTTCTCATCTGTAAAGTAGAAATAATAGTGATGATGTCTGTCCCACAAGGTTTTGGAAAAGATATAACACCCAAGAAGATCAAACCAGTCAATCCTAAAGGAAATCAACCTTGAATATTCATTGGAAGGACAGATACTGAAGCTGAAGCTCCAATACTTTGGCCACCTGATGGGAAGAGCCAACTCACTGGAAAAGACCCTGATGCTGGGAAAGATTGAGGACAAGAAGAGAAGGGGGTGACAGAGAATAAGGTGGTTGCATGGCCTCATCGACTCAATGGACATGAGTTTGAGCAAACTCTGGGAGACAGTGAAGGACAGGGAAGCCTGGCATTCTGAAGTTGCAGAAAGTCAGACAGGACTGAGCGACTGAACAACAACGATAACACCCAAAGCACAAGCAACGACAACAGAAATAAACAAGTGGGACTATATCAAAGTAAAAAGCTTCTGGTCAGGATGAAATGAACAAACATATGTAAAGTTTTTAGAATAGTGCCTGGCACATGCTCAATAAACATTATTATCATTAATAATAAACACTCAGTGTTTGGGACAGGTATCAGATTCTAATTTCAGCCTTGACGCTAAAATTCTCTAGCGTCGGGCATAGAAGTTCAGCTGTCTGGAAACCATGCGTTTTGTCGGATTATTCGTTTCTTCTCAGGGGAGGTGGGAGGCGGAGAAGTGAGCCCCCATGATTGATCGCTGAACGCTGAACGTGGGACCAGGTTGGCTACCCAGAAAGGAGATGAATCGTTAATCCTGCCCCTAGATGTCCGGGTCAGATGGCTGCTTTTCTCTCCGGATGGACAGGGAGACGTGGGAGAGAAAATGCCTGATAGGGGAGTGAGTGGAGGGATTCAGGGTAGGAAGTTTCCAAAGAAGTTGGGAAAATCCCAATGATGCCAGACGGGATAGGCAACACAACAATGGATGACAGGTTATTACTTTCAACCACTCTACTGCCCTCTACTGCCAAAGCTTAGTACCGGTGAAAAAAATCTTGGGTATCCTGCTTGTCTGGGAGGGCAATCCCATCCTTGAAGGAAAGCTGAGTGTCCTCTTCCAGGTGACAAGCGGACAATGCATAAAGCATTTTGACTATTAATTTTATTAAAAAAATTTTTTTTTACTTTTAACATTTTTATTGGAGTATAGCTGCTTTACAATGTTATGTTATTTTCTGCTATACAGTAAAGTGAATTTGGCTTCCTAGGTGACACAGTGGTGAAGAATCCACCTGCCAATGCAGGAGATGTGGTCCCATCTCTAGGTCAGGAAGATCCCCTGGAGTAGGAAATGGCAACCCACTCCAGTATTCTTGCCTGGGAAACCCCATAGACAGAGGACCCTGATGGGCTATAGTCCACTGGGCCTCAAAGAGTCAGACACAACTGAGCTACTGAGCACAGCACACACGCATACATACATCTGCTCCTTTTAAGATTTCTCTTCCATTTATGTGACTATTAATTTTAGAAGAAAAAAAAATGCTTCAGGCAACTCATATAGAGTTTAAAGACTCCATTAGCTGATGTACTTTAGGGAACACCTCAGGGTGAGAAAACTTCCTTGGCAGAAGCAGAGTTGGAGTCGCAACAGAGCCAGGAGAAGAGCTGGGTATGTGACCCTGGTCTTGATCCCAGGAGCAGCTGTCTTTCACCACAATGGCTATGAAACGTGTAGTTGGAACACTGGGAGAGGATTACACGTCCTCATATCTCTTGGATTCATTGCCCCAAGTCTCATGTCAGCAGCTGCCAGACCAGTTCAGAGTGCTCTCTGCCTTGTGGCTTGTCTCTTAACTGTCTCATGTCACTTAAGGTTCAGGAAAGAGGAGATAGATAAGGGTCAAAAAAGATGGGAGAGGAAAAGAAGAGAGAAAATTTAAAAAGGGAAGGGGACAAAGTCAAAGAGGGCGATTGGGTCTGTTTTTATTCTTTTTTCAACTTAGAAAGGAAACTTTCCACAGTCCAAGAATTTTATTTTTTTCATGTACCCTGGCCCTGTATTGCAATACCTGTCAAGCACTACTAAGTAACAGGACTGTATCAATGAAAATAATGCATGTCTCACAAGGATACAATGAAATAACCTCAGCCCATATCCTCTTTTTTTTTCCTTAAGAATTTTCTTAACTTTATTTCTCAGGAGGCTCTTACATATATTTTCTTCCTTTGAATTTATCATTTTCATCCTTATTTCCTAAATAAGTCCAGTCAGTGCTTAAAAATTCCATTGAGAGAGGAAGAGAGTTAAATCATACAGATGTGTGTCATATTATCCCTTAAACTGTGTGTAAACATTGTATATATTTCTTTATGCATGATCTATTCCACAATACAAAATGTCAAAACAAAGAGAGAGAAAGAAGGAGAAATGTTTAAGGATGGAAAGGAAAACAAAATCCATATCCTAAGGATAACTTATTCTCTTTTGGGTCAGGTGTGTGTTTCAGATTTAGTGTCAGACGAGGGGAGGAACAGATAGGAAGCAGTAAAGCATTTCAAAAATGGCAGGTTCTGGGAATTGTCCTACTGAAGCATGCTCTAAGATTTTGTTTAGGTAAAGATCAGTTTTGCAGTATATGAAACTAATGAACTTCCATCGAACCCTGGTGAGGAGCAATTTGGAGTACATTAAAGGGTAAAGTAGAAACCTGTATGCAGATCAGGAAGCAACAGTTAGAACTGGACGTGGAACAACAGACTGGTTCCAAATAGGAAAAGGAGTACGTCAAGGCTGTATATTGTCACCCTGCTTATTTAACTTCTATGCAGAGTACATCATGAGAAACGCTGGGCTGGAAGAAGCACAAGCTGGAATCAAGATTGTCGGAGAAATATCAATAACCTCAGATATGCAGATGACACTACCCTTATGGCAGAAAGTGAAGAGGAACTAAAAAGCCTCTTGATGAAAGTGAAAGTGGAGAGTGAAAAAGTTGGCTTAAAGCTCAACATTCAGAAAACGAAGATCATGGCATCCGGTCCCATCACTTCATGGCAAATAGATTGGGAAACAGTGAAAACAGTGGCAGACTTTATTTTGGGGAGCCCCAAAATCACTGCAGATGGTGACTGCAGCCATGAAATTAAAAGATGCTTACTCCTTGGAAGGAAAGTTATGACCAATCTAGACAGCATATTGAAAAGCAGAGATATTACTTTGCCAACAAAGGTCCGTCTAGCCAAGGCTATGGTTTTTCCAGTGGTCATGTATGGATGTGAGAGTTGGACTGTGAAGAAAGCTGAGCGTCAAAGAATTAATGCTTTTGAACTGTGGTGTTGGAGAAGACTCTTGAGAGTCCCTTGGACTGCAAGGAGATCCAACCAGTCCATCCTAAAGGAGATCAGTCCTGGGTGTTCATTGGAAGGACTGATGCTAAAACTGAAACTCCAATACTTTGACCACCTCATGCAAAGAGTTGACTCATTGGAAAAGAGTCAACTCCTGGTGCTGGGAGGGATTGAGGGCAGGAGAAGGGGGTGACAGAGGATGAGATAGCTGGATGGCATCACTGACTTGATGGACATGAGTTTGAGTGAACTCTGGGAGTTGGTGTTGGACAAGGAGGCCTGGCGTGCTGTGATCCATGGGGTCGCAAAGAGTCAGACATGACTGTGCAACTGAACTGAACTGAACTGAAAGGGTAAAGTGGGTCCTGGGCTAAGACGGATATACCATCTCGCTAATGATGGCTTTCTGTTTATGGGTCGATTCCACATTCACACATATGCACTGCTCTTTGCTCCAAATTGCTTTATGATTCTCTTTTAAGATGTCTACTTGTTGTGTTGCTTACATAAGGAATGAATAGCTGGTTTCTCAAGAAACCTGCTCCATGGGTATATCTTAACAAAAAGGCATTGAACTGGAAATTTTAAGCCCATGCTTTTAAAGCCCAATGGATAATGATCCAACAGAGACAGCAAACTGGAAGTAAAGTGGAAAGGAGAGGAGGGTGCAGGGGTGGGGTGCTGAAGAAATGGACAGTAAGTCTATCTTCTGCTTTAGTCCTGAACTTAAACCTGAACAGTGATGTGTTTTAGGCTGAATGTTTGTGTCCCTCCCAAATTCATTCGTTGAAATCCTAATCCACACAGTGATGGTATTAAAAGGTGGGGTTTTGAGGAGATGTGTAAGTCACCAGAGTGGAGCCCTCATGAGTGGGATTAGTGCCCTTATCAAAGAGATCCCGGGAACTCCCTCACCCCCTCATTCATGTGAGAACACAGAGAGCAAATGGCCATTTGTGAACCAGGAACGGGGCTCTTACCAGACACGAAATCTGTAATGCCTTGGTCTTGGGCTCCCTGGCCTCCAGAACTGGGAGAAATCAATGTTTGTTGTTTAACCCACCCTGTCTATGGTATAGAAGTTCAAGTGAGCTGAGACAGAATGGAAGAGTCCTCTCTGACACAGGTTTATCCTTGGTGGCACTTCTTCCAGTGTCCCTGAGGCTCCCATGTTCTGATTTTTCTCTGCCATGCTTCAGCTCTTGCATTTACCACCCACCCGGGGTTCTATAACCCTCCCACGCTACTCCTATTCCTCTCTCTCTCCCTCTCCCTGTCTCTCTCTAGTCCTATATGTTAAGCTTCTTCAGAACTAGCAGTCATCACAGGACCTATTCTGTAACCAGATTCAAGTTTGGCAGCACAAAGTACCTTATCTGTTTATTAGCTTTGGGTTTCATGTTGCAAGTGAACTAAATCCAACCCACGTTTTTGAGAGCTCAAGATGCACAGGTATGGGGAACGACAGGGCAACACAAAAGACACGGCACGTGGTTGTGCTTTGGGGCCAGTCCTGTTAATATTGCCAAGTCCTCCAAATAGAGGGACTTCCGGGTATCCTTCAGTTTGTTGGATAAACTGAATCCACTTTTAATAAAATCATTGATATTAATTGTTACTTAGTAAAATATATTGAGAGAAAATAAAAGAGTGATTGAATACTTCAATTGCTTTTTTGCTCATAGAAAACTGGCCATAGAAAATAAGTCTTGGCCTTTCCAGGTGATCCAGAAGCTAAGAGTCTGAACTCCCAGTGCAGGGGGCCCAGGTTCGATCCTTGGTCAGGGAACTAGATCCCACATGCCACAACTAAAGATCCCACATGCCACAGCTAAGACCCAGCACAGCCAAATAAGTAAATAGTAAGTCTCAACGAGTTAAGGGCAGGAAGGGTGGAAATCAGGAGAGTCAGTGAGTGACTGTCAGCTTATGAGGTGCTTTTAAGCAGTGTGGCTGCTTAAAAACCCAGATTCTTACCTGAAAGTTTCCCAAGTACTAATGGGAAGCAAGAAGGGAGGAAAAAATAATGCCTTACCATACATGGTTTTTAATTGTTAACAAGGAAATAAAAAATAGATTTTGTACCAAAAACTTAATCTGTGGCTAATTCAAGCCTTTACTTCTTTTTCTTTGTTCTAGAAAATGGGATTATTCATAACATTAATCTCATCCCAATAAACATTGAACTGTGTTATACAAAATCCAAATGGTTGAATCTCATATTCTTGCACAGCTATTTGATTGAACTTCAGTTATCTAAAAATGAAAAACTATTCAATTTGCAGAATCTCTTTAATTTTTATGTTTTGCCTTTTATGTAATTACTTTATTCATCATGCTGAAGTTGTTTAGATGAAAACAATTCAGTCACTTGAAGCAACGTCAAAATTCTGAAAAATCACCAATAGCAAGACAGTAAATTGAACTTTTAAAGTTTTGATTTAGATACTGAGTGAGTGCAAGTCACTCAGTTGTGTCCGACTCTTTGAGACCCCATGGGCTATAGCCCACCAGGCTCCTCTGTCCATGGAATTTCCCAGGTAAGAATACTAGACTGGCTTGACATTCCATTCTCCAGAGGATCTTCCCCATCCAGGGATCAAACCTGGGTCTCCCATATTGCAGGCAGATTCTTTATCATCTGAGCCACCAGGGAAGCTGGAAGATATTGGAAAGTTGCTAATTGTAATGGCAGGTATCTGGGTTTGAAGTCTGGCTCCTCCACTTACTACATTTTACCCCAACAGGTTTCTAATCTCTCTGTTCCTTATTTTACTGATCTTAAATGGGGCCATTAATAGCATTTAGTTAATAGGGTTGTTGTGAGGATTAAATGAATTCCTCAAATAAAGCATTTAGATGAGTGCCTGGCACTGAGTATCCTCCATAAGTGTGCTATAATTCTCATCACCATCATTATATCCTGTCAGGTTGATTGACTCAGCATCAAGCATTTTTTTGACAGTGAAGAGTGAATTTGGATTATCTATCTCTCAGAGAAGTTCAACCAAAATTGTCTGTGATGAGAAAACTGCAGCCCATGGTTACAGTCATGGTACAAATGTTCAGCACGTGCTGCTCGTCATTTAATGTGTTCTCCTTACTTACTATTTCACAACCATTTAATTCACAGATGACTCAGATGACTGAGAGAACATTAGTCCTTCTGTCTCCTTATTTGTTCAGGATTGAAGCAAGGAGTAGTTGCTTTTAAGAAAAGAAATTGGCAAATGGGTTTATTGTAGATGCATTCTGTTCTGTTCTTTCTGGCTTTGCTGGGCAAAACAATAAACTCCCTGGTGGGTGGGACAGAAGGAAGTCTCACTCTGACTCTCATCCAGTGCCTCTCCTTGGCCAGACTCCAGAGCTAGGGATGTTTACATTCATTCTAGAAGAAATGGCTTTGGGATTGGCTTCAGAAAAGGCCAAAATAATTGGATTAACTTAATAAGGATTAAAGACTGTTCATAGACTTCAAGTATACACATAATGAATATGTAGAGAATGCTGGAACCATTTAAATTATCTACTGAAAACAGAAAAAAAATATTTGTTGGCTTGTCAGGAGTAAAATTTTATGTAGGTGTTTAAGGTAAGCAAACTCTACAAAAGGATTTTCTTGGGCCGATGAATTCTCCCTTTGGTGGATGTAGCCCATGTTTCTTACTTCCACTCGTTATTGTAGCACCTCTGTCTAAAAAGCCTTCCCTGCCCACTACTGTCACTGCTAACACCCATCCCCTGGCTTATTTCACATTTGCTGATTAATAAGCTACTACACAAAGAGTTGGACATGATTTAGTGACTAGACAACAACAACAAGCTACTCTGCATTGCCTGTGATTTTTTTTTTCCCTCTCCCAAACTGGCCCTGTGGGTGGAGACTGTTGACGGGTCTTTCATTGTCTTTAAAACTGCCTTTAGTGACTATCTCCTGCCTTCAGTGCCTTCATCTGAGCTGTCACTGATTCCAGGGGACTCCACCAGGGGTGCCTGAAAGGCCACCAGTGGCCAAGGTGAAGGAATGTTTCCTGGGGTCTCAGTGAACCAGAGCCATGCTTGGTTCTGAACAGAAGTGAATCTTGCCTCCTTTTCTCTTATGTTTTTCACATAACTTCCAAAGAAGAGCTACTTTACCCAATGTTTTATAAAAATATTAGTGAACAGCCCTTTTATTTACTTTGGCTTTTAGCCCTACCTGCCTCCTGGGATGCTGAGCACAAATCAATGAGAAATGATCTAGAAGGCAAATCTGAGCCACAGACACCATGCTGAAGTCAGCAACTCCTTTCCAAAGCCTGAGAATCTATTATGGGACCACATCTCTGTTTCTGACATCTTGGGAAGAGCTTTTCCCTGGCTTCTGATTGGCTGTCCCTCAGCATCAAGATATGTCCAGGAGAAGGTACTGTCTGTCCTGCCCCGAGGACTTTGATGGAACCCAGTTGAGCTTCTTGCTCATCAGGATGCTTGTGAATTGGGAAAAGATCAAGACTTTAAAATATCATGAAATTCTGGTAGATAAAGAAATTTAAATTGCAACATCAATGGATTACCAATGTTAGACTCTAGTATACACATTTCATGGTAAAAAGGAAATGTACTAAATTATAATTGATTCTCTCTGGGATTGTGAAATCATGGCTGATTTTTCTTTTTTATGTTGTATTTTCACTTTTGTTTACAATTATTGTGCATACTCAATCATCAGAAAAATACTTTCTTTTTCAAGAGAATAAATATACCAATTTAAGGCTAGCTGGCAAATGATGGAGGTGGAATCGATAGATAATGATACAGTGTAACCAAGAACACATCCCAGATTCCTGAATACGTTCATATTAGTTCCTTGATGTGCTCTGTCACACTGAAAAAAACCAAGGCAGCTTAGCAGGCCCAATACAAACAGTTATGTTTAATCACATTGGATGAATTTAGATTGGGTTTGATATTTTCAAGGCCTCAAAACATCTAGACAAAAGTTGAAAAGTGGTCAGTTATCCAGCACTGACATTTAATGTATATAGCACACCTGGCTAGGTGATTTCAGTTTTAGCTTTCTTTACAGGTGCTTTGAGATTGCATAGGCAGCATAATAATGAGAGGAACTTGTAGGAAATGATCTAGCATAGGAACACATTTGCATCCTCTTTCCCCCCTTATTAGTTAGGGCTAAGAGGCTGTCAGGAGGGTGATGTCTAGGAAAGGAATAGGAACAATCTGTTTCTCATAGAAACCTGCTGAAGAAATAAATTCTTAATTTAGGCCAAAGATGTTCAACTAAAATAGAGTTCCCTTGCTCAGTGTTGAGGGTTTATTGCTTCTAAGTCCTTAAAGAAGTACTGTATTCAAATAAACCTATGAAAATTTTGTCCCACTGGTCTTTTAGAAACAAGGAAGGGTGTTAGTAGGAGATAACTTAAGAGCATCCAAAAATGAAAATGTTATATTGTCTCAACAGTAAATTCTTTTTCAGGGCAAGGTCCCTCCTGCAGGCTGGTTGCTCTTCCTAAAGTTCTGGTCACTTATTTGTTATGAAAACTTCAAGGACTCCTGTTGAATTATTCACGTTTTTTTAAGGACAAATAATTTTTTGTTTAAAAAAGTTATGATAGAATATAATAGATGTAGAAAATACACAGAAAACCCAAATACTGTAGCAAAATGTTGACTGCAAGTGTTTCCTATATCTTAAGAACTGTGTCAGAATTCATCTTAGAAGTACCCTTTTTTTTTTGGGAAAACAGTTATTTTTAATAATAGGTTATGTGAAGGCAAGCCTTAAGCATGACCTGAAAGGAAGGAATAAGGATAAAGAGAATCATAATAAAGCAAAGGGTAGTTGTCTTGGTTTGAGGGGTTCTCAAACTGTTAACTGATTTTCAGGCTTCTCTGGGGTTGAAAACTCCAATACTTTGGCCACCTGATGTGAAGAGCTGACTCACTGGAAAAGATCCTGATGCTGAGAAAGATTGAAAGCAAAAGGAGAAGTGGATAGCAGAAGATGAGATGGTTAGATAGCATCACAGACTCAATGGACATGAATCTGAGTACTCTGGGAGATAGCAGAGGACAGAGGAGTCTGGCCTACTGCAGTCCATGGGGTCGCAAAGAGCTGAACATGACTTAGCGAATGACTAACAACAACTGGCTGAAGATGTGAAGTGGGACAGGCTGAGGCCTGGGGATGGGCTTTGAGGCTCAGGACCCCAAATAGCCCCCTGTGGACTCCAAAAGTAAAAGTGAAAGTCAGTCATGTCCAACTCTTTGTGACCCCATCAACTATACAGTCCATGGAATTCTCCGGGCCAGAATACTGGAGTGGGTAGCTGTTCCCTTCTCCAGGGGATCTTCCCAACCCAGGGATGGGACCCAGGTCCCTCCAAGAGCAGTGATATTGCTTTTGAGTTTTGTTTTCCTGTTCTGCGTTATCATTCTCTTAGGATATTCTCGGATTTCAGTAAAGCTGATTAGCTTAATAGTCTATTGCCTGAGTTGTATGCAAGCTGCCTTGGGAACTGCGGGCTGGTGGCTGTGTCTCCTCCTCCAGGTGTGGAGAGGATAAACTCATGGCGAAGCAGTAGAGACACATCCAGGCGTAATCTGGGAGGAAGGAAAACAGCCATCTGCATTCTGAGGTGACAAGAATCAGTTAAGACATGTAAGCACTTCCAGAGAATCCCCAGAAATATTTAGGAATTGACTAGATTTTCTGTTTATAAGTTTGGCCTAGTTTATTTGGATACTAAGAAATGGGCACATTGAAAACCCTAGATGATTTGGAAGCCCTCAGATTCTATATAAAATGGATGGAAGTCGTGATGCTCTTATCAAAGGGGAACTCTTGGTTTTCCGGAAGGGCTTTTCTCAGCCCACAGAATGTTAGTGCTGTTCTTGATATACTGCAGATGATTAATAAAGGTGGGCTGAATGAATGATTAACCAAATGAATGACCAGTAACCAAGACCATGAGGTTCACTGTTTAAAGATAATGGCCAAAGAGGTTTTGTCAGAGTCAAAGTAAGTGACTCAAACAATGAAATATTTAGACAACTGTGTCATTAGACAAGTTGTTTAGGTAAAAAAAAAATCATTTTTCCAGATAATGATCCAAATAGGATAATAATCATCCTATTTCAAGATTAAGAAAATATTATAAGCTGGTTATGTCTAGAAAAATGATCAATTGGTAAACTGAATATTTTTCTTTATACCAAGTAAGCAAGATTTTTGGAACTCATATTATCATGTCATTTTTGAATTGGCTGAGAAAATGAGTTGCCTGCTTCAGTATGTATGACTGAATAAATACAATTTATTCATTTTGCAAGAACATAGTTCTTTTAGACACATTATTTATTGAATGCTTATAGTTTAAAAAATATTTATGTATGTGTCTATTTATTATAGGAATAAAAGGAAAGGACTGGAATGGATAAGTATAATGTACATATACAAATTTGAAGACAGAATTGTATAGGTGAAGTAGAGTTATTTTTAAATTTTATTTTAAAAGAAGCAAAGGAAGGCCTTGTTAGAATTAAAACTCATGAGTTTTGGTTATTGTAATGAAAATAATAGTCAGTCCTGTGGGATATAGAATGGACAGTGCCAACTCAGGAGCCCCAGTTGTAACACTGACTGGCAGGAAAGCCATAATGACAAGGTGGGCTCCTCTGTGGGACTTTGGGCAGTGTTGTGATGTGTTTTGGCCATTGTCTCCACGGTATAAGCCTAGGAAAAAATCAGGGAAAAAAATGGGTTCTTCGATTATACATTTATCAGACTCTAACTTCTCCTCTCCAGATCTGAGGTTTAAAACTTCCGTTTGATTCACTATTGTCAACCTACTATATGCCAGGCCTTGTGATGGAAAAGTAGGTGGTATGTAACGGTAAACAAAGTGCATAGTCTCTGCCCTCATGGAGTTTAGATTAGAAGGAAGCAATCAATACATCAGTGCATGACTGCAAACTATGTTGTGTACTAGGAGGGAAACTATGTGATGCTCTGAGAAAGTATTGTGTGTGTGGGCGGGGAGTTGGGGTTGGTGTGGAATGAAGTGTGAATAAAAAATGGTATTCAGGGCAGTCTTTTTGGAAAACATGATGACTGACCTGAAATCTTAAGGACGATTGCTTTATTTTGGAGAATTTACCATATGCTCCAGGCATCCTACTTCTGGAGATATAGCCAAAGAAGGATGAAAACAGGGTGTCAAAGAGTTATCTGGATCTTATTTACAATAGTCAAGAAATGGAAACAAGCTAAGTGTCCATCAGTGGATGAGAGGATAAAGATGAGGTGTGTATGAATAGGATTCAGCCATGAGAAAGAAGGTAATCCTGCCAGTTTTGACCACATAGAGGACTTATGCTGAGTGAGACAAGTCAGAAAGAGAAAGAAAAATGCTGTTTGATTTCATTTATATGTAGAATAAACAAAAAAGTCAGACTCATAGAAACAGAGAGAACAGAAAAGTGTTTGCCCGGGGTGGGGATAGAGAAAGGTTGGTAAAATGGTACAAACTCCCAGCTATAAGATGAATCAAGTCTGGGGCTCCAAGAATAAAGCATGGTGACTATAACTGATAACACTGTAGTATAACTGAAATTTGCTAAGAGAGTAGAACTTTAATGTTCACGCCTCTTCCCCCCCACCAAAAGAGATACATATGTGAGGTGATAGATATGTTAATTAACTAGATGTTGGGAATCTTTTCACAATTATATGTCATAAGGGACTCCTTAAATATCTTACAATTTTATTAATCAACTATATCTCATTATAGTTGGAAAAAAACTTGATTTTTTTGGTTAAAAAAAAAAGAATTTATTACCTCCTAAATCCTCCCAGCAATGTAAGGGGTTAAGTGCCTCTTTTATGGTTGGGAACACTGACATACCCACAGGATAACTGATTGAGTTAACAGCTAACAAGTAAGTGGTTTATGTGATGTGAAAATCTCACTTTCTTGTTCTGGGAATGTTGTACTTAGAAATCTACATCAGAATATTTCTAGCAAAAAAAAAAAACAAACCAGAAGTGGATTTTACTTTTCATATTAATAGCACTTGAACCTGTGAAGACGAGGATGGATTTCTTTTTAAAGACTATCTTGGTAGACGGAACCTGTAGTCAGGATGGTACAAGGTTACATTCACATTTCGTTTGAGCAGCTCCTACTGTTTCCAAACTCCATGCTGACTTTTCTTTTTTGTCAAAGTCTACGGTTGACTAAAACCAGACTGACAGTAGCAGTAATGACTCTGAGATCTTTATTATTCCTTTCCACTGTTCTCGTTCCCCTCATGCATGCCACTCTCATTTTGTGCTGAGATATTTTAATGAGTTTCTGAATGATTGTTTTCCACTTTTCCTAATATCCCTGCTCAGGTCACTAAATTAGAGGAAAGCATTTGAGCAAATGGGAACGGAAACAAAAAAGTATCATTACCGGGAGGGCTGCTGAAGTCACAGCTATTAGGAACGTGAAACGTCTCTTGAGTAGAAGTATGGAAAAGATGCTGCCAGATGGAAGGGTTAATTACTAGATGCTGGCTTCAAAAGAAGACAGGGCAGCTTAGAAGATCCATTTGTCAACAGCGGTAAGGAACACGCTTCTTCTAGTGCAGTCTGTGATCACTAAATGCTCTCTCCTGGAATATATTGGGTGGGGAGAAACAATTGCACAGTTCTTGATTTTCGAACTCTCCTGTGGTGTTTCATCACCCAGAGACGGGGAATCTGGCTACTAGCAACAAAATGCCAGAGTTCTCATGTTTAAAACCAGAGGACTAACAAGCTGCAAATATTTATAACTTGGTATGTCTCAGAATGTTTTCCCCGAGTTCCTCTTTTCCTGTGCCCACTCATGTGGCATCTGAATTTCTGCCCACTCAAGGAGTTAATCTAGATGAAAATTTTAATCTTTTTTGAGCACAAGATATCCATCTGAAAAAGTACACTTGATCACAAAAAGATAGTGAATCCTTTTTTGAGAGTACTTTTTTAATCCATTTCCATGACAGACAGGAATTGGGTTATCACAGATCCATTAGAGCAGCAAATTTTGTTGTCCTCAACTTAGTTCTCCTGTGGGACAGGTAAGCATATTATGAGGAGCTGAATATTCATTTGGTACCCCAAATTGGTTTCTTTGGTGGCTCATAATTAATCCCTATGTCTTATGCACAGTAAACATTCAATAGATGTTTTTAAAAATGGGAGTCAATTGTTCAGGGATATCTCTAAACAAAGCTGTGACTGAAGACTAAAAGATGAAGATCTTGTGTTTGCACTTAAAGCCTTACCTCTGACAATGGAATGAAATGACTTCCTTCTCAATTTAAGAACTATCAGGACTGATTGATGACGGAAAAGGAGGAACCTCAATGAAACCTACAAATTGACTAGTATGTAGCCACCCACTCAGGGTCTAAAGTAAATCCTATTTAAATTTTATGCATGCCCTCAGTTTATTTCCACATTCCTGTGTGAGAATGACTATTCTGAATGTCTGATAATCGTATGTGTAAAAACCAGTTGTTTCATTTAGATATGAACATGATTTTTGCCAAGGATGTAGTAGGAGACATGGACAAGTAAATATCCTTGGAAAGAAGTAATTAAAACTGTAAAAGTTAGACCAGTATTGTAAAGGAGTAAACTTGGATATCAAGCTGGAAGAATTAAGGTTTTTTCGTCTTATTTTAAATATAGGGAATTGCATCTTCACAGGCAGAACAATGGACCAATAACTTCATTACCAAGACTCCCGGTTTTAGACTAAATGATTACTTTCAACCTTCTATTTGGTAGCATCTTTTTTTTTTTTTTTAATTAGAAAAATGTTTTGTTGACAATGTCCAATAAAGTTGAGAGGATCTTTGCCTAGTCCTGGCCTAGTATTGCTTTCATGATATGATGCCATAGTAACTATGTATTTGTTTGCTTCTCGCCACTAGACTGCATATCTTTGAAGACAAGAGCTGTATCTATTTCCTTTGCTTCTGTATCTTCAGAGCTGAGCACAGTGTATTTGATAGCACTAAAAGAATGTGCACACCTGTTAATGTTATTGTATTATTAATTATGAACGCGTGTGTGTCAAGTCACTTCAGTAATGTCTGACTGTTCACAAACCCATGGACTATAGCCTGTCAGGCTCGTCTGTCCATGGGATTCTCCAGGCAAGAATATTGGAGTGGCTGCCATGCCCTCCTTCAGGGCATCTTCCCAATCCCAGAATGGAACCCTTGTCTCTTATGCCTCCTGCATTGGAAAGCAGGTTCTTTACCACTAGCGCCACCTGGGAAGCTAATTATGAATAGTCCTATACAAAATAGATGGGGAAACAGTGGAAACAGTGTCAGACTTTATTTATGGGGGCTCCAAAATCACTGCAGATGGTGATTGCAGCCATGAAATTAAAAGACGCTTACTCCTTGGAAGGAAAGTTATGACCAACCTAGATAGCATATTCAAAAGCAAAGACATTACTTTGCCAACAAAGGTCCATCTAGTCAAGGCTATGGTTTTTACAGTGGTCATGTATGGATGTGAGAGTTGAATTGTGAAGACAGCTGAGCGCCAAAGAATTGATGCTTTTGAACTGTGGTGTTGGAGAAGACTCTTGAGGGTCCCTTGGACTGCAAGGAGATCCAACCAGTCCATTCTAAAGGAGATCAGTCCTTGGAAGGAATGATGCCAAAGCTGAAACTCCAGTACTTTGGCCAGCTCATGCGAAGAGTTGACTCATTGGAAAAGACTCTGATGATGGGAGGGATTGGGGGCAGGAGGAGAAGGGGATGACAGAGCATGAGATGGCTGGATGGCATCACTGACCCGATGGACATGAGTTTGAGTGAACTCTGGGAGTTGGTGATGGACAGGGAGGCCTGGCGTGCTGCGATTCATGGGGTCACAAAGAGTCGGACATGACTGAGCAACTGAACTGAACTGAACTGATACAAAATAGAGCACTTGCCTTTAAATGAAATTATTTGCTGCATTTTATGATGTGATTTCATCATATCCATGTCTGCCTTTTTACTTATAACAAAACTATTTTGGCTTTTAAAGAAGAAGTCAATGGGAAATAAGGTTAACATTTTTGCTGGAATATTTTGATTCTGTATATTGAATTAAGTGATGGGGCATCAGTATTAGGCTAAATTCCTATTTGAATCATTGGCAATATGACTCTTTTTTCAAGTTAGCAACCTGAACACCCATAACCTGCAACCATATGTACTTTAAAAATATTTTCTCGAATGAATTGAAATGGGAATCTGAAGATTGTCAGTTTTCCTTTCATTACTTCATTATCGAATGATCTGGGATAAGGATGTCCTGGGGCTTTAGTTTCCATGTTTTTAAACCAGGATTAGTAGTGTCTGCACTTAGGATTTAAACTCAAATGGAATAATACGTTATCAGTTCCAGCAATGGTGAATACGTAGGTAACTTGGATTATGGTGACAGTAATAAAAAAGGTCAGAGACAGCTGTGGGGCAGAAATGAAGCCTTCCATGTGACTGTGGAAAATTAATTCATCTTTCAAATATTTCTGAAAGAGTAGTTATGAGTTAAGAGATCTATAAGAAATGAAGAAGGGAAGCAGACAGATGGCAGCCCTTTGCTCCTGGACCAGGGTTCTTACGTAAGACCTGGTGAAACAGGATTCAGACCCCAGGATGGCCAGACTGTGCTCTGAGGAACCAGGAAATTGGGAGCATCTGGTTAAAGTGATGAATGTGTGGGGAAGAGAAACTGAAGCTTCTGGATGGCAGATTTTGAAGCACAGGTGCTATCAACTACATTATCACCCAAACCTGAAAACTTGAAGCTAAATATGCACAGAGCTTTGGTACATGACATATGGTGTTTCAAATATAAAACTTATAGACCATCTGTCAGATCTAGTGGGGCTTTAGTCTGGAAGGATGACTGAAGATTGGAGAACCTGCTACATTTGCACACCCAGAAGTAACTTGACAATACATATTAATTTACTGGTCATCACAGATAAGTGTAGTTTCTGTAGAGAGTTATAGGGAATATGGTCTTGTCCTTAAAAAGATAAAGCAAGACAATAACAGAAGGGCAGGCAGAGTGCATGGCTTTACATTGCTTCTAGTTCTTAAGCTTCGATTTCATGGTCCATCATCACGATTACTCTTGTGCATTTGCCGTAAATATCCTTGTCTTCCTTGGCCCCTTACATGCTTGGCAAAGTCACAACCCTGAAAAATAGAATCTCTCTGCCTTTCCAAACTTGCAATCATGCAACTGAATATCTCTGGAGAAAAATACACGGTCATGTCTTGTCTTACTTTAAATTCAGGGCTGTAAAGCTCAGCGGGTTCTTGAAATGGTTAGAGTGAGAGAATGAAGTCGCTCAGTCGTGCCGACTCTTTGCGACCCCATGGACCAGGCTCCTCCGTCCATGGGATTTTCCAGGCAAGAATACTGGAGTGGGTTGCCATTTCCTTGGTTAGGCTATTGAATTATCCATCCCCTGTTCCTTCCCTCCTCACTCACCTAGCAGGACTCTCTCCTTTCTTCTCTGCTTTGCATCCTTGTTCTCATTCCCAGGGATGAATCTTTATTTCACTGAGAAGATTGAAGTAATCAGAGGAGAATGTCTTAAAAGCCCACATCCCAGTTACCTCCCTACCAACACCTACATCCATACCCTCAGATTCCTTGCTTGTTCCTATTAAGCATCTTTACTTCTATCAAAACCTAGTTGCTCCCTTTGCTCAGTATATCTCATCCCCTTTTGCCTACTTGAGGACATTGCTCTAGCAATTCTTTATCCTTTCTCTTATGCATCATTTCCCCTTTTAATTTAAACATAATTTTTCTCTTAAATGAAACAAAATCTTCTCTGACTCCACTCCCTCCAACATGTTTGTATTAAGATCTTTGCTTACAATTTCTATTTTTCCATGCATTCTTAAACCACTCCAATCAAGCTTTCATTTATACAAATTTCACCAAAACCGCCCTCATTAAGTCTACCAGTGGCCTACATCTTGTCAGTTCTATTCGTCAGTCCAGGACCTCTTTCCATTGGCTGTGTTTGGTCCTTCCCTCCTCCTTGATCCAAGCCATTCACTAGGTGGGTCTTTGACTCTTACCTCACTGGCTGCTTCTTCTTAGTCTCCTTAGTTGCTTTCTCCTCTTCTTCACAGCCTTTGATATTGGAGAACCCCTAGGGTTCAGACCATGCTCTTCTTTTCTCTATGATTACTTACTCCTTGGGTGATTTTATTTAGATCTATTTCATTTAGGACCAGATAACATACTATAGATCTACATAATATCTGTTTGCTGATGATCCTTAAATTTGTACTTCTAGTCCAGAATTCTTTCCTAAATTCTAGACTTATCTACCCAACTACCTACTTGGCATTTCTACTTGGGAGCCTCAGAGGGATCCCAATCTCAGCCTGTGTGAAACCAAACTCTTGACTATTAGGCAACTGATCTCTCTACCTTCTCCACCTGTAGCCTTCCCAAACTCAACTGATGGCAATTTGATTCCTCCAGTCATCCTTGCAGTCATCTTGGGCTTGTCTCTTTCTCTCATACTCTATATTTACTCTATTGGAAAACCTTCAAATTATATGCAAAATCTGAGCATTTCTTACCAATCCACTATAATCTCCCTGACCTGAGCCATCATCATCTGTCACTAGGGTTGCAGAGGGAGACTCCTGGATGATTTCTCTATTTTTCTTATTCTCCTACAGACTGTTTTCAACCCAGTGGCTGAGAGTGATCCTGTTAAAATGCACATCAGTTCATGACACCCCTCCCTTCAAATCCACATCTCAATCAGAGCCAAAGATCCAACATGATCTTACTGCCATTGTTCCCATCCCCCCACCCTGCCGCACCAAATCCTCTGTTAATACTCTCCCACTGTGTCACTCCCCTGAGACACACCTGCCACCTAATACTCCTCAAATATATTCTGTACTTTATTCCTTACGAGCTCTTCCTGGAATGTTCTCTCAGATATCCTCTTGGTTCCGCTGCACAACTTCTTCAAGTCTTTGCCTGTATGTCTGCCTTTCCCAACAAGCCTGTCTGACCACTCTCTTCAATGCTACAAACTGCTCTGACCCCCTGCACTCCTGACATCACTTGATCCTGCCTGACTCTTCCTTTTTGTTAACATGTACCATCTTCCCGGGCCTCCCAGGTGGCACCAGTGGTAAAGAACCTGCTTGCCAATGCAGGAGACATAAGAGACAGAGGGTTCAACCCCTGGATCAAGAAGATCCCCTGGAGGAAGGCATGGCAATCCACTCCAGTATTCTTGCCTGGAGGATCCCATGGACAGAGGGGCCTGGAAAGCTATAGGACCATTGGGTTGCAAAGAGCTGAACATGACTGAAGAGACTTAGCTTGCATGCATGCATGCATGCTATCTTCTCACGTATGATATATATAACCCATTTATCAGGTTCATTGTTTGTTGTATGTCTACCTACAATCCCAGTAAAATTTCATGAGGGCAGAGGTCTTTTTTTGGTTCATTTTTGCTGATTTATTCCAAACTCCTAGCACTCTGCCTGGTACATAGTATATGTTCAATAAATATGTGTTGAATAAATAAATGAATAGCGGTAGCTTTGTCATCATCTAGACCAAAATTTACACAAGTGCTTCTTTGCTTCTCTTTTATCTTTTGAGCATATTTCACATATATTATTTTTTTACATTTTTTATTCATTTATTTTTCATTGCACTGAGTCTTCGTTGCTGTGTGAGGGGCTTCTCTGGTTGTGGCACACCGGCTTTGTTGCTCTATAGTATGTGGGATCCTCCCAGATCAGGGATCAAACCCATGTCCCCAGCACTGGCAGGTGGATTCTTCCACCACTGAGCAACCAGGGAAACCCACATATTCTTGGAAATTATATAGCCATAAATTCTAGATGATTATTGAGGTAGAAAATTATTACAGGCCTCCTGTTTCATGTATAAAAATGTAAATAATGTCTGTATTTTTACATGAAGTTTTAAATTTCTACGTCCTTGGACTTTTTGATTTGATTCTAGCAAATGATCTTGCCTGAATGCTTTGGAATCATAGTCCTTCACAATGAGCAGTTCCAGTAAAGAAAGGAATGCTGCAAACTCAAATGCAAAGGGCCAGATGTAAGAGACATTTTGGGTAAAGCTACATATTGAAAACATTTACAGGAGTGAAACTCTGTTGTAGATTTAGTAATATGAACCTGTATTTAAAGGCTTTCTGTGAAAAAACAACCTTTTTTGAGACATCTGGGACATTAAATTTTAGTATATTGAGTATAGAATGTAGATTTCAGTTTCTAAAGGCCACTCATACTAATTGATTACCATGGTTAAGAGTATCCAAATTATTAATTGTTACTTTGGAAAATATACTGGGCTTCCCAGGTGGCACAGTGCTAAAGACTCTGCCTGCCAATGCAAGAGACACAAGAGATGCAGGTTTGATCACTGGGTTGGAAAATCCCCTGGAGTAGGAAATGGCAACCCACTCCAGTATTCTTGCTTGGAAAATTCCATGGACAGAGAAGTCTGGTGGGCTATAGTCCAGTTCTTGGGGTCCCAAAGAGTCAGTCACGCCTGAGCGAAACACACACATTGGAAAATAGACTATTGGATTTCTCTTTATAAAACATATGAAATTTTTTTTTTAGCTTTGTGCATGATGGTAAATGAAGTGACAGCTTTTATGTACCAGAAATTTGTTTTGTTAAGTATAAGACTGTAAGGAAAAACCCCAATAAACTCATTCTCTTATCTTTAGACAAAATTAGTCCTTCCTAGAGGAAGTATTTTAAAGTGGGAGAAAACAAGAACAATAATTAAAGAATTCTAGGTGTTAGGAGAACTGGATTCTAGTTTGTACCCGGCCACAATCTTGAGTTATTAATATAATCCTCAGCATCTGTTTGGCTCTCTAGGTCCAAGTCAGCTTATCTCTAGTATTCTTTGAGTTTATACTTATGTCTCAGCCACATTTATGTAAGAAGAAAGCATCCTATTTCAGATTTAATTAGCCAAAGAGATAATTTCTAGGACTGGATGTCAGTTATTTTATTGAGGCAACTTTTCTGTATTGCCTGGAAAACAATATTGGTATCTTTCTTAAAATTTCCTGCATTTATCCTTCTGAAACTTGAGGGAGCTCATATTGTCTGACTAAAGGTGTGAGCAGCCTGTCTGTTTCTCCTGTCCTCAGCAACCCGAGGACAAGTGATTTGTGTTGTTGACTTTGGAATCAGTCAAATGAATAATTTGGGCCCTGTTTTCCTTAGACATCCATCACTTTCCTATCAATAATCTGGAGACAATGCCATCAAAATTTGACGTCTGGAGACCTATTGTGAAGGAGCTTTGAATTTGCTTTTCTACATCAAACCGTTAACTCTTGTCTGTTATCTTTATGGGAGTGAAGAGCCCTTTTCCACCATTGTATACACTTAAGCCAGCACAGTGCCAGGCACTCAAAGAATATTTATCAAATGAGTGAATAAATAACTGAATGAAAGAATGAACTTTGTTTGGATACCATATTGTGAAGAGTGATTTAGACCAGCAGTCTCCAGCCTTTTTGGCACTGGGGACCAGTTTTGTGGAAGACAATTTTCCCATGGGCTGGGGATGGGAGGTGGTTTAGAGGTGATTCAAGGGTACTACATTTATTGTACGCTTTATTTCTATTATTGTTACATTAGCTCCACCTCAGATCATCAGGCATTAGGTCCTGGAGGTTAAGGACCCTGGAATTAGACCATGGGCTTCCCAGGTGGCACTGGTGCTAAAGAACTCTCCTGCTAATGCAGGAGACAGAATGAGACGTGGGTTTGATCCCTGGGTCGGGAAGATCCCCTGGAGGAGGGTTTGGCAACCCACCCCAGTATTCCTGCCTGGAGAATCCCATGGACAGAGGAGCCTGCTGTGCTACAGCCCATGGGGTCTCAAAGAGTTGGACACAACTGAAGCGACAGCATGCATGCATGCACGAATTAGACCATAGGCCACTTCACACCTGGAAAGATAAAGAACTTTAAGGAAAAAAAACCACACTAATAGGACAAAGATTCCCCTTATTTCAAAGGCGGGAGCTCAGTTATGAGCAATGGGGAGAGGCTATTCATCTTTCTGGACAGAAGCAGCAAGAGCACTCTCTGGGCCAGCTTGGCTGGGCTGCAGTTTGCAGGGTCCTTAAATTTGGCCTGATGACAGAAGAGTAATTGCAATTCACTTGATAAGAGAAATTGCTCTCTCTCTTTTCCTCTCCTCAGACACTTTTCTCTTTTGTGATTGAACTTTTCATTTGCATTTTCATATATTCAGCTATATTTATACTTGGAGATGTATATTTGTGTTTTTCCCTGAATTTTTATTTTCCTATAGGCTATTTTCAAAAACTACAGTTGTTTTCATTACATCTAAAAAATTACATCAGAACTAGTTTTTCAATCTCATTCGCTTCTTGGATTACCAAAATCCAATTACCAGAAATATCTCAGGATGCTTTTTTGTCTTCAGTTTCTCCCTGACACCTTGCTAGTGTCTGGAACATAGGAAGCTGTCAATAACTAGGTAATTAGAATAACTGTTAACACATTTGAGCATCTTAGGATGATCAGAGTTTCAAAGGAGCTTTCTGTGTTAATACATGTATTTCAGAGCCATTTACTTAGAATATGCTTTGAAAAATGTTTTGTAAATTAGTTTTTGTTAGAAATTTTAGAAAAATTAATACACACATTCTGTTCAATTGTTTAGACAACTCTAGACATACTGTTAAACTTCAAAAGTCTGAAAGAGTTCTTTTAATTATATTGGTTTGATTATGATTCTGGTGATTTTATTGCTATTTATGTTACTTTTCTGATTCTATTTGTATTAGGAAATCATGAAAAATTACTTTTATTTCATGTTTACAGGTTTTAGATTTTTTCCCATAATACCCTTCGGCTCTTATCTTTTTTATTATGTTAAATCTAAAATTACATATCTAAACACATTGTTTCATAAGTATTATTGTTGATTGTATTGTATTTTTATGGCTAGTACAATATAGTTTGTTAAATATGTGCTTTTACTAAAATTTTAATTTTTTAAAATTATTCTCTCTTTCTTAGAGTATAATTCCCATAGGATTCCCATACAAGAAGAAAATAGTTTGTTTCTGTCATTTTTATTATAAACGTCCATATTGTTCTCCAGAATATTTGTGCCATTTTACATTTTCACCAGTTATGAGATTAAGCTCCTGTCTGGTTGCCTGGTGTTGAGCATTTATTACCGTTTTTAAAATCCATTATTTCAAAGAAGATTGATATGCAATGACATTATTTTCTTTAGTTTTACTTTCATCTCAGTTTGAATATATTAATTTGATATAAATTTTATAGCTTATTTTATTTTTATTTCTTGTACATGTATTGCTTTCATTTTCCTACTCTTTTTTTTAATCTGGAGAGCCTTTCAATTTTGTGATTTACATCTTTCTTTTTTATTAATTTTTATACAATAAGGTTTTTAGTCAGTGATTGAACCTTGGGTCTTAAGAAATATAAAAGTAATATATGTTTATAAAAGCACTGAAGCAGTACTGGAAGATGAAAATCAAAATTAAAAGTCTTTTTCAGCTCTCCCCAGCCCTCATTTTCAGACTTCATTTTTGTTTGGGGATTGAAGTTGTCTCTGTAGTACTAATTATATTTTATACTAGCATTGATTTATTTACCAGATTTAAATATTATTTACTGACTCCCCAATATAAAAGATAAGGAATTTAGATTATTTCACATATATTTTTTGCATGCAGCATTTAGTCCATCAAGAAGTATTTATTGAGAAACTTCTGTGGTGGAGACAGAGCAGTGAAAAAGAACTGGCTTCTACCCTCATGGGATTTACACTCTAACAGGAGGGAGAAATAGATTAAACAAGTAACAACAGATCCCTGGGTTGGGAAGATCCCCTGGAGAAGGGAAAGGCCACCCACTCCAGTGTTCTGGCCTGGAGAATTCCAGGGACTGTATAGTCCATAGGGTCGCAAAGAGTTGGACATGACTGAGCGACTCTCTCTTTCACTTTATAGATGTGATGGTTGTTACCAAACAGGAAGCATAATGAACTAGTGAGTTTATAAGAGAAGCATTCCCTTAGTGTATGTGTGTATGGGAACAAGGAAAGACCCTTCTAAGGAAATGCCATTTAAAGGAGAAGGAGACACAGGGCTTAGCGAGCAAAAAGGGGGAATCCAAGGTGTGTGAGGATTACGTAAAATTTTTATATCATCTTTTCATTTTTTCTCTTCTCATCCAAACTGTTAGGGATATAGTATACATGTACTTCCCTTGTGGCTCAGCTGGTAAAGAATCCACCTGCAATGCAGGAGACTCTGGTTCAATTCCTGGGTTGGGAAGATCTGCTGGTGAAGGGATAGGTTACCTACTCCAGTATTCTTGGGCTTCCCTGGTGGCTCAGATGATAAAGAATCCACCTGCAATGTGGGAGACCTGGGTTTGATCCCTGGGTTGGAAAGATCCCCTGGAGAAGGGAATGGCTACCCACTCCAGTATTCTTGGAGTGGAGAATCCAAGACTCCTGGAGAATCCCATGGACTGAGGAACCTGGTGGGCTGTAGTCCACGGGGTCATAGAGTTGGACATGACTGAGTGACTTTCACTTCATTTCATATATAATTTATCATATTAAATTATAAACATAAACTTCTATTCTTTGATTCATCACTAGATAATATTCTTTCCCTTTCCACTATTTAAGATGAAATTAGTGCTCAGTTCATTTCTACATTGTCCTTCATAATCTTCTAACTTCTGTGAAAGTGAAAGTCGTGTCCAACTCTTTGGCTGCTCTGTCCATGGAATTTTCCAGGCAAGAATACTGGGGTGGGTTGCCATTCCCTTCTCCTGGGGATCTTCTCAACCCAGAGATTGACCCTGGGTCTTCTGCATTGTAGGTAGAGTCTTTACCATCTAAACCAACAGGGAAGCCCAACTTCTGTAGGTATACTGTTTACATTTTCAACAATAACATTTTTCATTCTTTTCTGGTAACGTTAAGTAAGGCTTCTGTACTATGCCTATTGACTTTAAACATTGAAAACAAAAAAATATTTACAATATAATAATTACATAAACATTATTCACTGCAAAAACCAAGAACTGTGATTGAACCTGAGGACTAAGTCTTTTGTAAAAATATTCTTATCATCTAGGGCAAATTAACTCCCCCCACTTTTTAAAGTACATAAAATGATCAAAATTATAGCATGTGTTGCATTTCCCTGGTTGTCCCCTGGCTAAGACTCTGTGCTCCCAATGGAGAGGGCCTGGGTTTGATCCCTGATCAGGGAACTACATCCAATATGCTGTAATTAATAGTTCACAGGCCATAACTAAAACTGTACATACACATGTGCATAGTTACTTAGTCGTATTCAACTCTTTGTGACTCCATGGACTATAGCCCACCAGGCTCCACGGTCCATGGGATTTCCCTGGCAAGAATACTAGAGTGGATTGCCATTTCCTCCTCCAGGGGATCTTCCCAGCCAGGGGATCAAACCCATGTCTCCTGCATCAGCAGGCAGATTCTTTACCACTGAGCCACCTGGAAATTAAGACTAGGTGCAACCAAAATAAATAAATAAATAGCCTAGGCATTTGATGTCTTTGCTGGGTGGGGGTTTATGGGGAGGAGTATTGTATCGAGAGTGTGGGGTCACATGAAGGATGAGAGGAAGAGACCTGGGCGCCCAAGTGCATTGGCTACAGTACTCAGCCTGCCTTATTGTTGATTCAGATCTCATTGTAGTATTAGGTCCTCTTTTTCTTTTCAAATCCTTACCTCTCCCATCCTCTGACTTTCAGAGCTTAAGTTTGCCTGTTGTCTGTTCCTTTTGTTGGTTGGAAAAAGGACCCTTGGGTCTTCAGATTTGGGGCAATAAGCTACACTCATTAGATCTGAAAATGTAATTGAAGTAATGAGGTGAATTGAAAAAGCACTGAGGTTAATCACACACTCAGGTTTCATTTATTTATGAAATGATTATTAAGTCTTGATGATATATTGCTGAGTATGATGTATCTGGCCCCATTCTGGGCGCTGTGATCTAGCCGAGAACTAGGCAGCAAGGTGCCTACCATCAAGGAGACTGCATTCTAGTGTGGGGTGAAAGATACCAAAGGAAGCCAAGAAGTCCATAAGATAATTTCATCTCAGGTCAGTGCTATGAAGCAAATAATAGGATTGACAGTGACTATCACAGCACAGTGATTAATTTAGATTGGGTGGTATCGGAATAATGAAAATAGTGTAAGAGATATTCTGAATGAGCATGACTCATAAAGTAATCAAAATGCAAATTTGTTGTCACTTGCTCTCCTTTAGAAATTTTATTTGTGAAAGTAATCTTTCCCTGGCTCTGGATAAAATCTTTACTGTTCTCTCTTAAATGATGTCACAAACACAGCCTCAACTTTGTGATTAGAATGTCTACTCCTAGATATTAACCTATCCTTAAATGTTCATTAAAATTCATCATAGATTTATTTCCCCCTTTTTGCAGGCCAAGCCTTTGCAGAAGTGGCAGAGTGGTGGTGGTGGCTGGCTTTTGCTCTCTTTCTCTTTACTCATCTTCGCTGTGCATACTTTTGCATCATGCATATTATTTTACTCTCAGCCTGGATAAAGGAGTTGGGGGGCTGCCAGGGGCTGAAGGGGTGGGTAAAGTGGGAGATGTTGGTCAAAGGGCACGAAGTTTCAGTTATAAGATGGATAAGTTCTGAAGATCTCGTGTTCAGTAATGTGATTTTAGTCAACAATACAGTGTTGCATACTTCAAATTTGTGAGATCTTAAGTGTTCTCATAGTGCACGCAGAAAATGGTAATTATATGAAATGATATATCAACTAGTTGGATTGTGGTGATTATTTCACAGTGCTTACATATTTCAAAACATCAAGTTGCACACCTCAAATATACAATTTCTTTTGTCAATTTTACTCTAATAAAGCTAAAAAAATTTAAAAATTGAAAAGTCTGAGACAACTGTTGGGTGATAAAATCAATATTTGGGTGACTGAAGCTTTCTCTTAGAGGGAGGAAAAGAAGTCAACAAATTTAGATTGTTGAATTTTAACTCATTTGAAACAAAGTACTCATGTATATTTCAAATTTGCTTTGCATTTTTACTTGGTATTACTTCTCATTGTATTTTAAAACAAACAAGTTTATATTTATTTAAAAAATCAGGCACAGAGACCAAATTGCTAGGTCTAAAATACTCTAGATGAGCCCCATTATTCACCAGTATTCACAGATATTTCTTAGCTGGGGTCAGATTGCCCTCTGGGTATTCAGAAATGTCCAGGGGCTTTTGGATTGTCACTGTGCCTGAGAGAAATACTAGCATTTAGTTGGTGTGGGTCCACAGATGCTAAATGTCCTGAAATGTACAGTCTCCCATAATGAAAAGTTGTTCTACCTCGTTGCTTCCATGGAGCCCTTCTACTGGAAAATGCCATCATGGAGGCAGATGAGGTAAGTGAAGACAGAGTGCTGAGGGGGGCTTGTTCACCGGCACAGATCTAGCCCTTCATCTTCTTGCACTGTCTGTAACAGGAATGTCACTTATCCACCAATCTGGTAACAGTATCTCAGCAGCTGGAGTAAATAAAGAACTTATTTCTTAAATATAATTAACTCTTCCCATGTTGAATAGAAGTGAGTTGTGCAAGTTCATACACAATTTTGTTTTTGTCAAAAGAGAAACTGGTCAGGAGGGTAGGTGAAGTGTACTCTTCCTAGGCCTGTGGCTCTGAGATCAGGATCAAGGGCTGCAGCTGCAGTTTACCTGACTCTGCTTCCTCAAATTCCTCAAATGTGGCTGCCACAGGATGGCAGGCTTAGCATCAGAGGCTCTGAGAAAGGATTTGGACCAGGTTGCTCCCTTGATCCTCAGCAGCATCACATTTCAGGCAAGCAGGGATGAACTAGCTCCTTATTTTAAATGTGGGCTGTCTCAGGCGAGTGAATAGTTAAGTTTCTTGACATGGGTTTGTGAGGATAAAGAGCTTATTTTTCTGCCTGTCTCTGATATGGTATGTTGTTCTAGAAAAAAGAACATTAGTTTGTGACTTAAGGTTTGTTTATCACACTGTCTTGTATATATTGGTGGCAATTTAATATTTCATTATATTCAATCTGTCCTGCTAATACTCTTCTCTTCTCTCTTCCAAAATGGCCCTGGAACTTTATATAACAGATAAAGGCTTGTCACTTTTGATTCCCCCTTAGTCTGAGGAAAACGCTTTCTGATAATGTCTGAAAGGCAGGCAGATAGAACTTTAGTGAACACTTTATCACTGAAACTCATTATAAACTAACATTTATCCAGTTCTAAAAACTTTTAAAGAACATCATCATCTCACCTCAATAGCATCAACAATTTCTCTATCCATACATTTATTTTAGGACACTTTTACTCTGTCCCTATTCCTTGTCACGCAAAGTAATGATTAAGGAGGACTTTTAGTTTCACATATAATAATCTTCCTTTAGCTCTGATGAGTTTAATTATCCCCTAAAATTTCTCCCTTGGCTTGTGTTGTTCAAAGAGCCCAACAAAAGGTCATCTGAATTCTGCACATAATTGACAATACCTCATTGCTCTTAGAGACCCGCTGACTTGACATTGAACCTAAGTCCTATCTCTTTGATAGGCATGAGATGAATGAGAATCACAATCTATATTATTCTCAGAGCCATCTTATTGTTGTCAGGTAAAAAAAAAAAATAGGATAGAAGACTTATGGTGAAGAGACAGATGAACTATTTTGGTCTTGCGGATATAATTCTGCCCATACAGCTGTCATGTCCAAAAGACGATGAATATTCACAGGAACCATTGGAGAACTTTAACAGAGGGCATTGATGAGGAAATCAGGCTGGAAGAGCGCTAGCCACAGAGGATGGCCCTGGGAGGAAAACCAGTCATCTAGGACTGTGGTTAAAAGGATAAATGAGCCCAGGCTGATTAAAGCAACTGTTGTTTCTAAGAGAACTAATCCAATCAGGGCATAGTAGAGAGGAGATCCAGAAACCAGTCAGTGTCAGGAGAGCATTCATTCACTGATGTCTGTGGAGGTGGACAATGAGAGGCGTGGAGGACAGGGTCATTTTTTAAGGGGAGGATGGCTAAAAGGAGCCAAACAGGGTAGCGGCACTTTCAGTTATTGGTTAGGTCCCGAGACAGGGTCCTCAGAACTGCAGTGTTAGGTAGGGAGTTAAGGTGGAAGCCTGACTTTTAGATCCAGATTAACATGGTATGGGGGAAAGAATTTTGTGTCAAATCCAGGACTACACAGATACAAGAGTGTCCATGTTTGATGGAAAATGAGAATCAAGGATCTGAGCCCTATCTACTGGATTTCAAGGTTTTAGAAACATGTTTACTCAGTTTTTTCTGATTTAAAAAATAATATAAAACTTTTATGGTAACTTAGAAAACAAAAAAAGTATTATAAGGAATCAAAACCCCTCATAGCCTTACACCAGGGAATAGCCCCTCTTCATGACTTACTAAGCTGTCCTTTTGTCTTCCACCCATTCATTTATCTTTAGCATTTGGAGTTAGACAGAATTTAATGAACTGCTTTACGCTGGGCATTTCCCCATGTTGTTAATTACTATATATTGTCTAAAAGCAGCTTTTAAAAGTTTGCTAATATTTTGTTATAGAGCAACATGACGATTTATCTTAACGTTACACATTTATTCATTCGATTAACTTTTACTGAGTTTCTACTTAGTGCCTGGTGGCTCAGTGATAAAGACTCCGCCTGTCGATGTAGGAGATACGGGTTCAATCCCTGGGTTGGGAAGATACTCTGGAGAAGGAAATGGAACCCACTTCAGTGTTCTTGCCTGAGAAATCCCATGGACAGAGGAACCTGGCAGGCTACAGTCCATGGGGTCACAAAAAGTTGGACACGACTAGACAACAACTGTATCCAGGCAATGTCCTGGACGCTGGGGATACTTCAGGGACCGAGACAAAGTACATGTCTTCCTAGAGCTCACATTCTGCTGCTAAGTCGCTTCAGGTGTGTCCGACTCTGTGTGACCCCATAGACGGCAGCCCACCAGGCTCCTCTGTCCCTGGGATTCTCCAGGCAAGAATACTGGAGTGGGTTGCCACTTCCTTCTCCAATGCATGCATGAATGCTAAGTTGCTTCAGTTGTGCTCGACTCTGTGCGACCCTATGGACAGCAGCCCACCAGGTTCCTCTGTCCACAGGATTCTCTAGGCAAGAATACTGGAGTGGGTTGCTGTTTCCTTCTCCAGAGCTCATATTCTAGTTACTTAATATTCCAACTGTTTCTATTTTCTTTTTGCTATTATAAATAATATTGAACATAGATAATCCTTGTCATATTAATCTTGAACACCATTTCTGATTATTTCTTTGGCCATAATCATTTCAACAACATTTTCAACTTTTATCCAACTTTTAAAAATGAACAGTTAAAAATATAAAAGTGTTAAGTGAATAATGCTATTTATATATCTATAGATGTATACCTGTATATACATGCACACACATTCAAAAGGAAATGTTAGACTCATGTCACTTCATCTCAAAATATAAGCATCTACCTTCTAAGAACTATACCATTATCACCTCAAAGAATTTAACAATCACTACCAGTATCACTAGCATCTTGTCCATACTCACATTTTCCCAGTTTCTCCAGAGTTCTTTTCTTTTTTAAAACGTATTAATCTTTGGCTACGCTGGGTATTTGTTGCTGCATGCAAGCTTTCTCTACTTGCTGTGAGTGGGGGCTACTCTTCTTTGTGGTGCTCAGGTTTCTCATTGTGGTGGCTTCTCTAGTTGGGGAGCATGGGCTCTAGAGCGCAGGCTCAGTGGTTGTGACACACTGCTTAGTGGGCTTACTTGCTCCGTGGTGTGTGGGATCTTCCTGAACCAGGGATGGAACCCATGTCCCCTGCATTGGCAGGCAAATTCTTAACCCCTGCACCACGAGGGAAGTCCCCAAAGTTTCATTTATAGCCTAAAACAAACTCAAACAAGGGGACATGTTGCAATTTGTTGTTATATCTTTTCAGTCAGTCTATCTCTCATTCTTTCTCTCTCATTGATGTTGAAGATTCAAATGCAGTTGTAAGGTATAAAATAGAGTGGAGATCCCTTGTATACTTTGTCCATTTTCCGTCAGTTACAACAGTTTGCAAAATAATAGTACAATATCACGATGAGAATGCTGACATGGATACAATCCACTGATCTTTCTCAGTTTTACTTGTACTTGTGTTCGTGTGTGTATGTAAACGTGTGTGTTAAGATGTATATAATTTTTACCACCTGTATAGATGCATTTACCCACCACAGTCAAGATTCTGAACTGTTCCACACCCTAGGGTCCCTCTGTGTCTCTTCGATAATCACACCTGCCTCTCTCCTATCTTACCTCTGCCCTGTCTCTAACCCTTGGCAACCACTAATCTGTCCATGATTTTTGAAATTTCATCATTTCAAAAGAGTATAATGTAGTCATACAGAATGTCATCTTCTGGAATTGCTTTTTTTTCATTTAGTATAATTCCCTAGAGAGTCATCCAACTTGTTGTATTTATTAATGATTTGTTCCTCTTTATTGCTGAATAGTATTTTATGGCATGTTTCTGTGATTTCTCAGACTATTTACTGGTTGAAGCATGTCTGAGCTGATTCTAGTTTTTGGCTGCTATGAACATTTGTGTTTGAGCCTTTGTGTCGGGAAGTTTTCATTCTTTTGGGATGAATGTCCAAGAGTGCAATTGTTGGGTCCTATGATAAAGGTACACGTTTAATTTTTTCTCTTTTAGAAATTGCTGAACTGTCTCCCAAAGTGGCTGTATTCCCACCAGCAATGTATGCACTTTCTCTAGATCGTCACCAGCATTTGGTGTTGTCACCAGATTTTATTGTAGCCATTCTGTTAGGTGTGCCGTGAGAGTTCATTATGGCAACCTCTGGGCACTTATAACTGTTGGTAGAAAGTAATGGGAGCACAGAAGGGAACATCTAGTCCTGCGTGTGCAGAGGCCTGTGAGTGTGTGTGCATGTGTGTGCACGTGCCGCTATAGTCATGTACACCTCAGGAAGACTCCTGGAAGAGCTGAGCCCTGTTGCCTGAGGTTCTCAGTGTCTTGGGGAGTCATTGTGCAGAGAAGCCTGGATTGTTCTTCAGGTCTTTAGGATGCATGTCAGAAGGCAGGATTGCATACACGGGGCTGGACTTTCCATGTCCCCCAAGAGGAGTATGAGGCCTTCTCTTTCCATGAGGTTTGCTCCCTCTGCGTCAGGGAGCAGGTCCCAGTATTTCATTTGTGTGTATGCACAGTTAAGGCAGATAACACCATCATTGCCTTGCAGAGATCTGCCTGCTTATTTACAATTCCCTAAGCAGCGCTCAGTCTGCAGCCAGCTGCTGGATGCAGTGACTCCCGGCTGCCAGGCTCCTTGTTTTCATGGTGGGTTACATTGTCTGTCTTAGTTCTTCACTACCTGTTCTATTTCATTTCAACATTCACAGGCTGCTGATAAATTCCATTGTCACTCAGCATCCTGTCTCCTGGTACATGGATGCTGCTGCTACAAGCTCTTTAAGATTATCCATCACTAAATGGGTGATTCACATACCCTTCCTGTTTTCTCTCACTTTAATGTGTGCAGGCAGCATGCCACCTTCAGTGACATCTCTCATGCAGTGCTTCTCAAAGGGGCTATAGGACAAGATATGGGACACGGGGTGAGGAGGACAACTCCATTTCTGCTTCCCCATCTCATCCCTGGCCTAACACACATGGGGAATTGTGCACTAAATCACTCAAATTCCTTCATACAGTAGCAAGTCCAACTGGACCTAGGAAAGCTTTTCATAAAATTATTATTATTTTCTTAAAAGATTTTTTTTTCATGTGGACCATTTTTAAAGTCTTTTGAATTTGTTACAATACTGATTCTGTTTTAGTTTCTGTTTTTTGGCCTTGAGGCGTGTATGATCTTAACTCCTGGACCTGGGATCGAACTGGTGAAATCTTTTTCACTGAAAGCAACAAATAGGATTCTCTTCAAATTCTTCTCCGCTGCATTGGAAGGTGGAGTCTTAACCACTGGACCACTAGGGATGTCCCTGAAGCTTTTTTAAAAAAATATATAATATCTGAAGTGCTTGTTTCAGTTAAATTCAACCAGTGTCTCTGGAATTCTCACTTTAAGAAGGAGATTTCCAGGGAACTGCGGCTAAAAGGACATGGTGTCTGCCTTAAGAAAACTCTAATTTGAAGAGGAATGGATATATATATCATAGAGCTGCCTTGTAACAAACTGTGATCATTTCAGTTAACTTTGGGGGTGAGGAATTAATGTTCCTTTAGGCAAATCTTTAGCACACAGGAAATGTGACCTTAGCTCCCCAGGAGGGAGCTAAGTCCTCACATGTAAGTGAGGTCTACTATGTTGGTCTGGGCTCCTGTGGGGTGGGTGATTGGTCATAGAGGTCCAAACCTGAAAAAAAGACAAGATATATCACTGTAGGGCTCCTGAGATCACAGGGGGCTAGAACTGGATGAGCAGATTAGATCTTACGACCCCAAAGACGAACAAGGATCAATGTCAGGACATGTTTCTTGGAAGGTAGTTAAAAGCCAATGGCGGCTCAGAACTCTGACAGAACGGATAAACAGGCCTCCAGAAGGAGCCACATCATGTCGCGGGCAGGATGTTTTGACTTGGAGTTGGTGTCCTGGCATAGGTGCCTCTGACCTGCTTCAGTTTCTCCACATTCTAGGGGATGAACAGTTTAGTGTTACAGGCAAAACAGTGATGTGCTGACATTTGACCAATGAGAGTAAATAAACAGCAGGACCTGTGGTGGAGTCTGTTCCTGCTGACCAGCCCAGAGGGCTGGATGTTTCACCAGTAAGTGCTTAGTTCAGTGGTAACTCAAGAAAAATAGCCTCTTGGCACCACGTTATTCTGTTGGGAGAGAAACACACCTGCCTGCCATGACCTCCTCTCATGAATGGGTGTAAAAGTCTTAAAAGGAGATTCACTGTCATGAAAACGCCATACAATTACTTTTGGCTATAATTTCATGACAAATTACTGCTTCTTTCAATTGATAGGCTTTAGAGAACTAAGGTAACAGATACTGAACACTGGAAAGGATCCCTATCTTGGTGAGGATGTGCTGATTCAAGATGTTGTTCCTCTAAAACCTCAACAGAGCCTCTCTTTTCCTCTGAGTCATGTAAGGGATCATAATCCATTTGCTTTGTCTTTCATTTCCTGTTTCTAAGAGACATTTCTTGTCCTGATTAGGGACACACGTGGTGCATAGACAGAGACCTGGCTTCTGTAGCATGTTGAGGAAGGACTATTCCAGCAAACCTGGTGAGCGTCAGGGAGGTTGCAGAGTGATCAGATGTAGCATGACTTCTCCTCTCACTGAACCCAGGAAAGTGGAGGGAAGGCACTAAGATCTGGCTAAAGCCACTGATACAATTTACAGAGGAAATAGTAATGGACAGAATGCAGATAATCATGGGCATATCACTTGAAATCTTTTTTTGCTTAAAGCAGCAAATAGGATTCTCTTCAAATCCCCATTCCTGGTTAAAGAGCGAGGCAATTCTAGGAATGGTTGCCAGGCAGTGGATATGTCAGTGTCATTCCAATGTGGTTAGCCATTCTAGCCCCCCTGTGTTTTATGACAGACAACAGTATTTTAAAGAAAATACAGCACACAGACTAAATTTGTGCTACAAATATTTCTCTAGGGATAGAACAAAGTCTTTTTTTTTTTTTTAAGTAGAATATTTGGAGACCTGATGCTGGAAAAGATTGAAGGCAAAAGGATAAGGGAGCAACAGAGGATGAGATGGTTGGATGGCATCACTGACTCAAAGGACATGAATTTGAGCAAGCTCCAGGAGACAGTGAAAGACAGGGAAGCCTGGCATGCTGCAGTCCATGGGGTTGCAGAGTCGGACATGGTTTAATGACTGAACGACAACAACAAGTTGGAGTTTATAGGATAGCGTTAGGCATTACCCCTTCAATGGCTTTGTCAGATCTTGAGTCCACAACCCCAAGTCAAACCATTTGAAATGTATAGGGTACAATTAATTAAATGATGTTTTGTTTGTATAATGCTTCCCTCCATGGCCCATAAATAAACAAATTACTTAAATAAAGGAAAGGAAAAAAAATTCTTAAGCCAACTACTTAAAGTGAAAGTGAAGTCACTCAGTCGTGTCCGACTCTGCGACCCTGTGGACTGTAGCCCACCAGGCTCCTCCATCCATGGGATTCTCCATGCAAGAATACTGGAGTGGGTTGCCATTCCCTTCTCCAGGGGATCTTCCCAACCCAGGGATTGAACCCAGGTCTTCCGCATTGCAGGCGGAGGCTTTAACCTCTGAGCCACCAGGGAAGCCCATAAATAAACAAATTACTTACATAAAAGAAAGAAAAAAAATTCTTAAGCCAACTACTTTATTCTTGGAAGCAGTTGGATTTCCCCCACTGAATTAACAAAGCCTTATTGTACAAAGATGCCTTTCAACCAAACCGAAGTACTTGGACATTTCTGGGAAAATGTCCCAGGAACATAGTTTCATTGCAGGAAAACTAACCTGCAAGGCTAGTTCACAGACATCACTATCTGTGAGGGTGGTTTTTTTGTTTTTTTTTTTTTAAATTTTATTTTATTTTTAAACTTTACATAATTGTATTAGTTTTGCCAAATATCAAAATGAATCCGCCACAGGTATACATGTGTTCCCCATCCTGAACCCTCCTCCCTCCTCCCTCCCCATACCATCCCTCTGGGTCGTCCCAGTGCACTAGCCCCAAGCATCCAGTATCGTGCATCGAACCTGGACTGGCAACTCATTTCATACATGATATTTTACATGTTTCAATGCCATTCTCCCAAATCTTCCCACCCTCTCCCTCTCCCACAGAGTCCATAAGACTGTTCTATACATCAGTGTCTCTTTTGCTGTCTTGTACACAAGCACAGGGGCATCAGGGCCAAGCTAGGGGTGAGGGGTGTTACCACTTTAGGAACCCATGTTAATACTTTATTGGGAAGCAGGAATGAAGACATGAAATATTAGACAATGACATGGGTAAGGCATTAATTGTTTGATGCGCCAGAATGTTTCACTGGTATTTCACAATCTGACTAGAAAAGAGAAATACCGAGGGATAAAGGTAATCAAAGAGGGATGGATGGTCTGGGAGCTTTGTCCTCGTCTAGTAGCTCCCAGGATAGTAATGAGGATTTATGAGCTATTTCTGATGTCTCTAAAAATAAAATAGGAATGACACGTTTATTCATAATAGCATTAACAGACTAATTAAAATGTTAAGATTCTTTGCTTTGGGCTGGGATTGTACAAATCCATTGTTGTAATATATTTATCTCAATCTATCCAGAGTTCTGACTACTGACAGCTGCATCTATTAGATTAATGAAAAAAGAAAATAAATTATTCCTTAATATGTGCCTGTTTGTAGACAAAATTTTTCAAATCATGTGGTCTACAGAAGGAAATGACAAGGATAGTCTTGGCAGTGTAATAGTAATTACTACCCTAGAGAAGAGTCTGTCCAGTGGATCTGATGAGTTTCTGTTCTACCTTGGGGCCTTTGAAATGCTCAGTGATTATATATACTTAATCTTTATTCTAGGTACAAAGCACATATGTCTTGAGCTTTCTGAGTAGAGACACATCTGAGCTAAATAAACACATGAAAGGTCAGCTTGGTTGAGCGAAGATGAGCTTAAGGTAAGTGACAGCTACCATCTCTCAATAACTTTAATTTCACAGGTAAAATTCTTTTTATAAGGTCCAGGGGCTTACTTCTTCCAGCTGGATATAAGAGAATGATAAGACACTTCCCTGGCCTTTAAGGAATACCTGGGTTGGGGCTTCCCAGGTGGCGTTAGTGGTAAAGAGTCCACCTGCCAATGCAGGAGATGCAAAAGGCATGGGTTCCATCCCTGGGTCAAGAAGATCCCCTGGAAAAGGAAATGGCAACCCACTCCTGTATTCTTGCCTGGAAAATTCCATGGACAGAGGAGCCTGGCGGGCTACAGTCCACTGGGCCGCAAAGAGTCAGACATGACTGAGCACCACTGGTGGGGATGGGAAAGGGGTGCTCATGAGCTCCAGCTGGGCAACTGGGTAGCTTTGTCTTAGGAGAGCATGGCACCATTTAGACAAGTGTCTCTTCTGGCTTCTTATCCATGACAGAATCCAGTATCAGAAAGTGCAGTAAGATTTCAGGGAAAGCAAGGGGGCTCCTTGAGCCAAAAATTTTCAGTGTGTTTTTATGTGTCAAAGACATCAGTTCAGTTCAGTTCAGTCCCCTCAGTTACGTCCGACTATTTGTGACCCCATGGCAGTACACCAGGCCTCCCTGTCCATCACCAACTCCCGGAGCTTACAAAGACATAAAAAAACAGAAATGCATGGAAGAGGTTGTGGTGACCCAAGGATGAAAGAGCATATAAAACCAAGGAGGGTCTTGGAATGCAGGAAGGAAAAACCAGACCCTTAATCATCCTTCCCTCCTCCATGTTGTAACTATTAATGGATTTCAGGTCCTCCTGAGCAGTATAATGTGTCTCCCCTCCTACCTCATAGGGAGAAGGTATCTGCCTTACTCTTCCCTCCACCCAGTATATGTCCCTCATCCAATCATCAAATGACCCACAAGACCCCTATCCCACTCCTTGTACCCTGGGTATAAAAGTGGACTAAGGACCCCTGTTCAATGTTGGTTCTCCCTTGAGCTGGCCCACTGTTCTAACAGCATCTCCCACTCTAATAAACTTTATTTCCTTCTCATTCTGTCTCATGTCTGGAAATTTTTTTCCAACCCACTCCCGGACCACAACAGAGGTCACTCAGGATATTTATTTCCTGCTAAAGTAAAATCCATTTAGTGAGCCAAAGTAAAGGATGTTTGATGTCTAGTTCATTTTGAATTTGATTGCAGAGAAGATCAGCAAGATGGTCACTGGGTACTCCAAAGAGCTTCAGAAGAGAAGGGGAGGAATCACAAAGAGAAATTCTTAAATCCTGCTGATCTCATTGTTTCCCCAGAGAAGGTGTGGTTTTTTTCCTTGTTTCAAGGCCAGTGGAGGCTTGTGAGAAGTTGAACTCTGTCATGGTACATGTGTGTGCACGTGCGTGGTGGGGCGTTGCAGCTTAGAAAGGCGTGGTGCTCAGAAAGCTTCTACTTCAACCTTTTTGACTTTCTTAGTGAAAAAGCAGGCAACAAATAGTCAGCTTTCTCCAAGGTGCCATTTCTACTGTCACAAATCTGGCTTCCTTTCAGGAGAACTTCTTGAATGTACCACAGTTGAATCCACAGACTTGTCTTGCTACTCAGAAGCTCAGATCTCTATGAGAGTTCTTGTAGATCCCAGCCCTGGGTCAGCTAATGACTAAGTTCTGCACTTTTAGTGCCTGACTCCAGTAATAATTTCTAGCCATTTCTTTTTCTTTGAAAGGCCTTTCTTACTCTTTAAATTCAGAATGATTTGAATATTGCAGAGGAGTCTTTAAAAACAGCAATGAGGCGTTCTCTTCACTGGAGACATTGCTATCATCCTAAGATAAGGAAAACCTGCCACCCCTGAGATAATTCTGACATCCCTTAACTGCATTAACGAGATGCAGGAAATGGTGATTCATTGCAACAGCGAAGGGTATATTGGATGCACTGCCATTCAATTACAAGAAAAACCAGATTAAGCATTTAAAAAAAGCCATCAGTCAAAGGAAAAGGTTTTTTTTGGGGGCAGGGGGGAGATTTAATGAGAACTATGCCTGCTAGAAGCAAAGATTGGAGAGGATATATAAAAAAACAACTTTTTTTTTAAAGCCCCAGGTGAAAGATTGAAAAAAGAAGCAGATTTCAGATTTTATGAAAACTCCACTCTCCTTTCCTTCATGCTGCTGCCCCCCACCCCACGCACCCCCGCAACCCCCTACCAAAAAACAAAAATCAGACCAACCTTTGAGAAAAACTTTAATTAAGTTTGTGTGGGGAAACATCTTAGTTTCTTTATTCCATTTTCTTTCAGTGGGTCTTTGGGGAGCACAGTTATTGAGTACTGTATATCCCCTTTGTTGTCTAACTGTACTTAAAAAGATTTCATCCCTCTGTCAGCTTCCTTTTAACTGAAGGCTGTTTGACCTTGCCCTAGGGTCCTGACCTCTTGTCAGGATGAAAGTGCTAAGAACCTCTGCCCACATCCAGGGTGACCCTGCAAACCCCAGCTTTCTTGCCCTCTTTTCTAGAGGTAGCCATTGCCAACCCGCAGTTTAAAATTTTCAGCTTCAATTGTTTTGTTTTGTATTCAAGTCAGTGTTTATTTCTTAAGGAACAGTAAAAATGTGAGGTTATTACAGACTTCCCAGATTTAAAACAAGAATTTTATTTTAGCACTTAATCTTTATGCACCTCTAAATGTATCGGCATTGTTTCAGCGTCTCAAGGTTTTATTATGATTAGCATGTGAAGAGTCTGAGGAAAACATTTAAAAAGACTGCTGTACATTCTCCCTCTTTCTGCACAAAGGTAATTTAACAGCTAATTATTGAAAATTCAAGCTTCCCAGGGTGTGAAACCTCTGGGTTAAACAATCGTTTTGCTCTGTTTGGTAGGGAAGACGAAGAATTCAACCAGTTCAAAGGTAAGAAATTCAGTTTTTCAAGGCAAGAAAATAATTCTCATAGTTTTCATCTTTTGTAAAAAAAAAAAAAAAAGAAAGAAAGAAAGAAAAGATAGCTGTAGCAAAAGGGAAAAAAAGGTCAGGAAAGAATGAGAAGGATGAATGAGCTGGAAACTGATGCTATGAAAAAAATGGAAGCTATGGAGATATGTTTGCTTCTGGAAGAGAAGGCTGAGGTAATTACCATCTAGGAAGAGTTTTAGTCTCACACACACACACACACACACACACACACACACACACACACAAGAACACATTTTCTGTCAGCAAAGAACAGGATAGGATGAAGACGGCTTACACTAAGGCAAGAGAGATTCCAGTTGGATCTAATGAAGATCTATGGAAACGCAAAGGGATCAAATACTGAAATGGAATGTTCAGGAAGGTTATGTATTTTCTTTCCCCAGTGGCTTCAAAGAAGAAAAGAGATAACTATTTATTTTGAATTGTTTGCCTGTATAAGGGTAGAAATATGGGCGGATGGTTTCTGGAAGTCTCTTAAAGCTTAAACATTTCTATTCTCTGATAGTTCCTTTAATGTTGTTTTTACTTTGAGATACAGTTATGCAAAGGAAATGAATGTTTCCTATCTTGATTAGCAGTGTTCCCATGCCCACCGTCCTTCATCTGACAAATCTCAAGGTCAGTCTTTCACTCCTTCCCTCTTACCCACATGTGTCCTCAGACTGACCAAATACAAATGGCTACATTTAAAACGCTGGGCAAGTGTCAGGCGCTGCTTTATACAGCTACGTTCTAATCCTCACAAAAAACTCTGCTGCTGCTACTGCTGCTAAGTCGCTTCAGTTGTGTATGACTCTGTGCGACCCCATAGATGGCAGCCCACCAGGCTCCCCCGTCCCTGGGATTCTCCAGGCAAGAACACTGGAGTGGGTTGCCGTTTCCTTCTCCAATGCATGAAAGTGAAAAGTGAAAGTGAAGTCGCTCTGTCATGCCCGACTCTTAGCAACCCCACAGACTGCAGCCTTTCAGGCTCCTCTGTCCATGGGATTTTCTAGGCAAGAGTACTGGAGTGGGGTGCCATGGCCTTCTCCAAAGAGAGCCAATATCAACGTATAGCAAAGCAGTTCAGTTTTCAGGATATGAAAAAGAATATCTATAGGAATTCTTTTTCAGATTCTTTTCCATTATAGGTTGTTACAAGACACTGAATATAGTTTCCTGTGCTATATAGTAGATCCTTGTTCATTATTTTATATGTAGTAGTGGTTATATTGGAGAAGGCAATGGCACCCCACTCCAGTTACTCTTGCCTGGAAAATCCCATGGATGGAGCAGCCTGGTAGGCTGCAGTCCGTAGGGTCACTAAGAGTCGGACACAACTGAGCGACTTCATTTTCACTTTTCACTTTCATGCATTGGAGAAGGAAATGGCAACCCACTCCAGTATTCTTGCCTGGAGAATCCCAGGGACAGAGGAGCCTGGTGGGCTGCTGTCTATGGGGTCACACAGGGTTGGACACGACTGAAATGACTTAGCAGCAGCAGCAGCAGTTGATATATGTTAATCCAAACTCCTAATTTATCCCCCACCTCCCTTTCCACGTGGGTAACAATAAGTCTGTTTTCCATGTCTGTGAGTCTATTTCTGTTTTGTAAATAAATTCATTTATATCATTTTTAAAGATTCCACATATAAGTGAAATATGATATTTGTCTTTCTCTGACTTACTTTACCTAGTGTGATTATCTCTAGGTCCATGCTTGTTGCTTCAAATGGCATTATTTAATTGTGTGTGTGTGTGTGTGTGTGTGGCTGAGTAGTATTCCATTGTGTATATGTACCACATCTTCTTTATCCATTCATCTGTCAGTGGACATTTAGGTTGCTTCTATGTCTTGGCTATTGTAAATAGTACTGCTGTGAACACTGAGGTACATGCATATTTTCAAATTAGAGTTGTTTCTGGATATATGCCCAGGAGTGGGATTGCTGTATCATACGGTAATTCTATTTTCAGTTTTTTAAGGAACCTCCATGCTGCTGCTGCTGCTGCTAAGTCGCTTCAGTCGTGTCTGACTCTGTGCAACCCCATAGACGGCAGCCCATCAGGCTCCACCGTCCCTGGGATACTCTTCTCCATAACACTCTCCTGTATATCCTAGTCAAAAAAAAAAAAAAAAAAACCAAGCCCCAGTGTAACAGGGACATTGAGATCAGAAAAGTTAAGTAACTTTCCCAAAGTTATACAGTACAGGAGTTAAGTAATGGCTTCCAGTTGTTTCTCATTTCATTTTACATGTTCAAAATTTAGATTTGAATACTGGAGTTTAAGGTTTCCCTCTATAGAAATGCAAATCAAAACTACAACGAGGCATCACCTCACTCAGGTCAGAACGGCCATCATAAAAAGGTCTATAAATAATAAATACTGAAGAGACCTTTTTATGATGGCAGCCACTTGGCTGCACCCATTTATATTCTCATCAATAGCATTGGAGGGTTCCCTTTTCTCCATACTCTCCTCAGTATTTATTATTTATAGATCTTTTTATGATGGCCGTGCTGACCTGAGTGAGGTGATGCTTCGTTGTAGTTTTGATTTGCATTTCTACAGAGGGAAACCTTAAACTCCAGTATTCAAATCTAAATTTTGAACATGTAAAATGAAGTGAGAAACAACTGGAAGCCATTACTTAACTCCTGTGCTGTGTAACTTTGGGAAAGTTACTTAACCTTTCGGACCTCAATGTCCCTGTTACACTAGGGCTTGGTTCTTCTTCTTTTTTTTTTTTTGACTAGGATATACAGGAGAGTGTTACGGAGAAGAGGAATGATAGGTTAGCTTTATATCATGTGGGATCTAACCTGATATTAGGTTGACAGTCTTTCACTGCATGTATCTCTTGGAAATACATGTGCCAAGAGAGAAGATTCAATTCCTGAGAGAGGGGTTTCAGAGGTGGTTGTCTTCCAGCGACCAACTTGTATGTAATTACTTCTGATTTATGCTCTCTACCCTGAGGATCAGTTGTGACCAGTGTGGCTGGTTGCCATCATCCCTGCACATGACAAGAGCCAAAGAAAGTCTATATAAAGAATATGAGGTGCTACATGTTGCTACAACAGCAATCACGTTGCCATATGTAAGTGTATCAAAGCAACATGTTGTACACCTTAAATTTATGCAAAGGTATATGTTAAAGTATATTCAATTAAAGAAAAAACAAACACAATTTGACTGGCTTTTCTTAGAAGGGCTATGTGTTTGTGACTCATCTCTGGAATATTAAGTATAAAATTTAGTTTGTAGAATACTTGAGGATAATCTAGTCCAGATATAGCAAATATTGTACAATTTATCCCCTGTTGATCAGCTGTGGTTACCTGGAAAACACAGAGAAGGGATCTGAGACTATTTCCAGGCTCATGTTTGCCATGGTCATGAGGCAGATGGAAGCATTTGTTTCTCATAATTACTATCCCTAATATAGTCAAATTTGAATTTTATAGACCAGATAACTACAATCTAGATAGATTTCTGTCTTGACCAATAACGGTTCCAGGGAGAATAAGCACAGTACACGCTGCCATAATGCTATAAATAAGGTCCAAAAATTTGCAAATGCATAACATGCACAATCTCATTACTGCAAAAATAATGAAAAACAATACTTTTTGATCAGCTTTCTAGTTGTTATATAATAAAAAGGGGAAAAAACTTTTTTTCATCTATCAGCTATATAGAAACAGACTGGTTATTATAAATAAATATATACTGAGCATTCATTTTTTCCTCTCTTCTCCCCTCCCTACTGCAGAAGATAAGAACATTATCTTGCCTCTTTTGAGAACCAGGAGCCAATAGTCAATCACTTTGTCTTCTAGTTAGCATTGTCATTGGGTATGTTATGACAGGACTTCACTGTAATTTAGTACGTTTCAATGAAAAGTATTCCAAATGGTAGTGAAGAGTAAATGCACATCTTGGGGGCCTGTGAGTGTAGATCCCAGTTGCTCTCTGCAAGGATAAAATTTCCAAGACTAGTGTTTTATTTTATAATTTACTTGAACTTTAGGTTCATTCAATAATATATCCAAATTTGTTTTAATATACAATTCAAATGAGGTTGGTGCTCTCGGAATAATACTAACGGACATTTATTTATCCTGAGGCTTTATGTACACACTAGCATATGACTACATGTGTTTCCCAGACCAGAGTGATGTACCCAAGGGATTATATAACTCAACTAGTATAATAAACCTTTCCATTTCTCTCTTTGTTTCTTCTTTTATCACCATTTATTTCTCTCTATCCTAGAAAACTGTCATTTGGCTAGCTATGACTTCAGTGCCTCTCTTGAAAACTGCCTTTGTTCTAAAGCAGAACTCCATTTTCAGGTAAAGTGCTACGAGGGATCCCAGTGCATCAGTTGTAGCTACGGGATGGAGTGAAGCAAAAGGGAGCCTTCGCCCTCAGTGTCTGTGCCTCTCTCACCTTCAATAGTCTCTACGAGGGATCCCAGTGCATCAGTTGTAGCTACGGGATGGAGTGAAGCAAAAGGGAGCCTTCGCCCTCAGTGTCTGTGCCTCTCTCACCTTCAATAGTCTCTTCTTTACTTCTTAGAAATCTGGGACTCTCATCATCACGGTTTGCAAACAGCTTTCTTAAGGAATCTAGTTAGTTATTAAAACATATGCTTCATTTTATACTTTTGTATGCAGAGAGATAAAATTTAACCCTTTCAATCTCTCAGACACTTGAGAAAACATATTATTTGAAATTCTTTAAAAGCTGCTCTGATTGTACATTGGAGCTTCAATAATGAATAGAAATGTTAATTGACAGTGTGCTTATTTTATATTTCTAAGAGCAAGTGAATGGAGAAGTAGATTAACACCCAGGAAACCATATGGGAAAGAGGTTGTTAGCAATTTGGACAATGAGGCTTTCACACCACCATCCTCCTGGAAACATCTTATCCTAATTATAGTCAAAATTACTAAGAAAATTTAAAGAACTTCTTGAGAAATGTCCTTTGACCCAGGTCTATAATGTTATTGGAAATATCTCAACACAAAAGCTTCTATAGCATGTTTATAAAATATTTACCTGTTTTCTTTTTTAAAACATCTCTGTTTTTTTTCATTTTTGCTATTTTGCTTCTTAATTATTCCTATTATCTGCTTCTCAGGTTAAGCATTATCTAAGTACCTGCAGTAAGAATATGTTAACTGGTTCAGAGATTCTCTAAGAATAATTTAAAACTGTGCATTTATCATTTTTTTTTCTTAGAAATTCAGCCTATGAAACAAACCACTTTGGAGGTGGGAAAATGTACATATGTAATGAACTGATATGTTTAGATTCCATTACTGTCAAAATATATTAAATGCTTTAAAATACCGGAATTGAGTTCCTTTAGAATGAGGTGTCCTTGTATTGGACATTTCCTTTAACATATATTGTAGAAAAAAGGTTTAACCTAGTTTTAAATACTTTTTTTAATTTTTAAAGATTCATATTTATGTTGTAATCCTGAGGATTGTTATTATAAAATATAAACTTTTTCCTTGATTGTTTACACATCTGGTATTAAGATTAAATATTTTTTTGTTTATGGCTATACTTCTACTCTAGGAATTTTAGAATATTTAGATCAGAGGTTGGGCAGACTTCCTTCTCTTTTGCCAGAGCACAGTTAATTACTTAGTCCTTTTTTTTTTTTTTAAGCAATGAACCTTATAAGACATGAAGTTCCAGGCAAAAAGTGTTTTCCAATGAGTGAAAGTTGCTCAGTCGTGTCCGACTCTTGCCACATGGAATTCTCCAGGCCAGAATACTGGAGTGGGTACCCTTTCCCTTCTCCAAGGGATCTTCCCAACCCAGGGATCAAACCCAGGTCTCCCACATTGCAGGTGGGAGAAGGTGGATCTTTACCAGCTGAGCCACAAGGGAAGCCTGTTTTCTAAGGAAGTCCCTTTTTTATTTTATACTTACAATTACATTACATAACCATTAGATAGTCCCAATAGTCTCAGATAGTGAGATCTCTTTCTTTTCTTTTGAAGTTTGAGCAGTATTAAAACCTTCTTCTATTTTTTTTTTTAAATTTTATTTTATTTTCAAACTTTACAATATTGTTATTAGTTTTGCCAAATATCGAAATGAATCCGCCACAGGTATACAGTGTGTTCCCCATCCTGAACCCTCCTCCCTCTTCCCTCCCCATACCATCCCTCTGGGTCATCCCAGTGCACCAGCCCCAAGCATCAAGTATCGTGCATCGAACCTGGACTGGCAACTCGTTTCATACATGATATTATACATGTTTCAATGCCATTCTCCCAAATCTTCCCACCCTCTCCCTCTGCAACAGAGTCCATAAGACTGTTCTATACATCAGTGTCTCTTTTGCTGTCTCATACACAGGGTTATTGTTAACAGAAATAAACAAAACGTTGTATAGCAATTATCCTCCAATTAATTTTTTTTTAATTCTAAGAAGATAAAAACAAAGATCTGGACCATGAGACACCTCTTTTGACCTTAAAACCTTCTATATTAGCTTAAAAAGGTCAAAAGAGGTGTCTCATGGTCCAGATCTTTGTTTTTATCTTCTTAGAATTAAAAAAAAATTAATTGGAGGATAATTGCTATACAACATTTTGTTTATTTCTGTCGTACAACAACTCGATTTTTGTTTTAGCTTGACTGCTTGCCTACGGCCGGGGTCACCCTTTACTCTTTTTTTAAAAAATAGAGATAATTGTCTATTATAATGTCTAATTACAATGTTCCTTTCTCCTGAAAGGCAAGGTTTATCTTCTAATGCACCATTACAAAGTAATAAGTATGATTAGTCAATCAGGGCAAGAGCAACATTTAAGAGTTTGTAGAACTTCCATGTTTTTATTCCCTTTCTCTGTAATCTGTACGTATTGTGTTATCTTTGCGAGGAAGGAGCTGACTTCATGGTCCTGTGGAAGAAGGTGGTGTTTGACAGTTTATCAATCCCATCTCTTCCTAGATACAGAGACTTCTGTCACATGGCCATTGACCAGGAATGTTAGTCTGCAGAATTTTTAAAGGATTTTTGGGTATAGTTGATATGGCAAATACTATACTGTTATAGGGAGAAGGCAAAGGCAACCCACTCCAGTACTCTTGCCTGGCAAATCCCATGGACAGAGGAGCCTGGTAGGCTGCAGTCCATGGGGTCGCTAGGAGTTGGACACCTGAGTGACTTCACTTTCACTTTTCACTTTCATGCATTGGAGAAGGAAATGGCAACCCACTCCAGTGTTCTTGCCTGGAGAATCCCAGGGACGGGGAAGCCTGGTGAGAGGCCATCTATGGGGTCGCACAGAGTCGGACACAACTGAAATGACTTAGCAGCAGCAGCAGCATACTGTTATAGACCTTCTGAAACATATCAGAGAATTTGAAATGATAGACACCAAATGAGGGCCTTATGATATTTGGAACCATTTCAAGGACAAATTGAATAAGTTCCTTCCTTAAAACCACTAACAAGGAAACAGGTACTAGCTTCAGAGTGGAAACTAGGAGCCCACACCCAGCTATGTTGCCCTATTTAGAAATCAGATGAAGATTCTACAGGTCATGCTTGGTTGTTGGCAGGAGATCCTGGAGAATAACCTGACTGACAGGTGAATTCTGGAGGTAGCTGCCTCCGGGCAATGGGATGTCCTCATCCCTCCCCAGTCCTTGGAATATACATTGTGGCCAGTGCTCCTGCAGTGGGAGCCATTCTGAAGAAGGCGCCCTGGAGAGAGGAGGGTTTTGCTGAGACCACCTGCCCTGAAAAGGTGGCTGAACCCTCTTGGGGCCTCTAAACTTTTGAGATTCTGGCAGGCAGCCCAGAGACCAACTCTGCTTGCGGCGCCTGAGACCAACCTGAAAGGTAAGTTCCCGTATTTATTCAGCCCGCGTCCTGCCAGTCGGGAATGCTTGGCCTTTCCTTCAGTGTCTCCTTGCCCTCTGTGTCTAGGGCCAGCTTGTGAACCAAGAGTGGTCCAGACCATCAGAGATGATTTTCCTACATATTCTATTTTTATTGTTTCTTCATGTTAGGTTTTCGGGGAGAAGGTAGAGATGGCTATGGTGATTGTCAGGAAAGGGAAATTCAACTCAAGATTTTCCCCGTCATTTTATGAGAAGAAATTTTTCTGATGCACTGTATGGAACTATTTCCAAGATTTTGTGTATCTGTGCTATGTGAAGTTTTGTGGGAACAAGACCCACAACTTCCACTAATTTTCACAGAAGGTTGTGGCTTAATTTCCTGGTTTCTTTGGTGTTTGATACATTTAAAATTAGTTAATTAATAATTTATGGCTGCACTGAGTCTTCAATGCTGAACTCGGGCTTTCTCTGGTTGCGGCGAGGAGGGCTTCTCTCTGTTTGAGGTGTGCAGACTTCTTATTGGCTTCTCTTGTTCTTGAGCACAGGCTCTAGAGTGGGTGGGTTTCAGTAGTTGTGGCTCCCAGGCTTCAGAGTGCAGGCTCAGTAGTCATGGCTCACAGGCTTAGCTGCCCCGAGGTATGTGGGATCCTCCTGGACCAGGGATAGAACCCGTGTCCTCTGCATTGGCAACAGATTCATAACCACTGGACCACTAGGGAAGTCCTCACTGATGTTTGAAAAGGAGATGTAAGGTGATGCCATCCTATTTCCTACACAAGGATAGCTTTAAAACTGTATGGAAAGATTTGAATATAATCAGAAACCGACCAAGGCATTTTCTGTGCATTAGGAAAGTCCTTAGGAAAAGTGAAGTGGCTCAGGTTATTATGATAAAATCAGATGTTAATCCATAAATGACTTCTTTTTGGTATTAAACTAAATCCTTTTATCCAGAAAAAACAGAGTCACTGAACAAAAAATAATTGCTATTGAACCCTTTTTCTCCCATGAGCTACCCCAAGATGAGTCAACAGCAGACACTGGCTGAAATCTGATACCACAAAAGTTTATGTCCTCTGTTAGTTCAGTGAAGGGAAATCTGGTAATGTGATTAATAAAAATGAATTATTAACAGGCAGATTAAGTTTGTAAACAGTCAAGAGTACTTCTTTAACTACTTTTTTCTGTTTAATTTGAAAGCCTTATAAATAGATAAAAATGCTGGACTAATGGGATTCAATAAAATAAACTCTTGTTGCTTTGGACTCAAGCTGAAATCAGAGTTATCTGTTCATAATACACATTGAACTGCAGTAATCCCTGTAATGATGTGTGTGTGTGTGTGTGTGTGTGTGTGTGTGTGTGTGTGCTCAGTCGTGTCTGACTCTTCGCGACCCCAAGAACTGTAGCCTGCCTGGCTTCTCTGTCCATGGGATTTCCCAGGGAAGAATACTGGAGCGGGTTGCCATTTCCTTCTTCAGGGGACCTTCCTGATCCAGGGATCAAACCCACACCTCTCAAGTCTGCTACAGTTCTTTACCACTGCATTGGCAGTCAGGTTCTTTACCACTAGCACCATCTGGGAAGCCCAGGAACTGTTTATGGTCCCCATATTTCTCAACTGTTTAATGATCTCTGAAAATTTGCAGACTTTCCTTTTGGTTCTTGTGCTTTATGACCTTGGCTAAGCTTCTCAACCTCAGAGTCTCAATGTTCTTAGCTACAAAGTGAAGATAATATCTACCTTTATGTGTTGTTATAAGAGCTGAATATGATATGTTTAAAGCCTATTTTTGTGACATGGGTCTTTTTATTTTTGTGAGGAGGGGCAGGTTTTCTCTTCTTTTTTGCAAAGGTATTATATATTTTATGTTGGGTATGTGGTATCAAAATTGAAGAATTTTAGAGCCAACAGGAATATGAAGGATGAGACCCCTTGCAGCCACATGAAATAGTGGAAAGACTTAGGATTTTGGCATCTCAAAGATCTAGGTTTGAATGCTGGGTTTGCCACTTGATTTTTAAAATGTTCTTTTATGGATTCACTTACTATTGATTCAATGTCAATATTGGCATTGACTGGAATTTACCTCCTGCTGTGGTTTAATCCCGGATATAGGACCCTGGTGAGACTGATTCAGAAGAGCCCAGGAGCTATTTATGGTCCTCGTATTTCTTAACTGTTTAATGGTCTCTGAGATTTTGCAGACTTTCCTTATGGTTCTAGTGCTTTATGACCTTGGCTAAGCTTCTTAACCTCTGAGTCTCAAGTTCTTAGTTGTAAAGTGAGGATAATATCTGCCTTTACGTGTTAAGAGCCGGATATGATGTGTTTAAATCCTATAGCACAGTGCCTGCCTGCAGTAGTTAGCTATTTGTTTCTGGCATTTGACAAGCTTGAATAGGAAAATCTTTCGGAACATGGAGGTCATTGCTTTGTGAGAAGACTGGTTACACTATAGCTCAGTTCTCATTCAGATCAATGATAGGTCCTGGTTTGCCTTCCCAGCAATAATAAGCTTAATTACACTAAGATAGCATGAGCTTTCGAATGTTTGAGGACGGACATTGCATCTCCTCTTCTCTAGGTTTTACATTTCAGTTTGTTGTTACATTAATAGTAATAATATTAATATTATTGCAAGAGATTATCTCAAGACCCTTTATCCTTCTGAACACAATTTCGAATATCAATTTCTCTTTTTAGTGTGGAATCTAAATCAGGGTTCAATATTCTGGAATTAGTGCCAGCAACACAAACTCAGAATATTGATAGATACTCAGTCACTGGCAAACCATTGCTGGAACTAAACAATACCTAGGATTGCTTCTTACTCTGAGTTACATATTTCAACTCATATGGATGGAGATTATATTTCTTAGATAGTGAAAAGTGAAAGTCACTCAGTCGCGTCCTCCTCTTTGCAATCCCATGGATTGTAGCCTGCCAGGCTCCTCTGTCCTTGGAATTCTCCAGGCCAGAATACTGGAATGGGTAACCGTTCCCTTCTCCAGGAGATCTTCCCAACCCAGGAATCGAACCCAGGTCTCCTGCACTGCAGGCGGATTCTTTACTGCCTGAGCCTCCAGTAAAGTTCTTGTTTAATTTCACTAACAGTGTTTCTTTTTTAATTGGGCATCTGCTTTGTGTTAGACTCTGTTACACCAAAAAAATAAAGCATAAAAATATCCCTCCTCAATGGGTTTATGCCATCTTAGTGAAAAGATATGAAGCAGAGTTCTAAAAGGAGAAAATAAGAAAAGTGTCTTGTCTCTAGTCATTCAGCTTTCACACGATGCGTGCTTTACGTTTAACAAAAGTTAAGTTATTGTCAGTAGCGATGCTTTACTTATTAAAGTAGTAAAACTTACATTAGAAAATAAAATGTCTTATAAAAATAGATTTGAGGCTGTTACTATAGATAGGTTTCCCTGATAGCTCAGTTGGTAAAGAATCTGCCTGCAATACAGGAGACCCCGGTTTGATTCCCGGGTCGGGAAGATCCACTGGAGGAGATACAGGCTACCCCCTCCAGTATTCCTGGGCTTCCCCTGTGACTCAGCTGGTGAAGAATCCAGTGTGGGAGACCTGGGTTTGATCTCTGCGTTAGGAAGATGCCCTGGAGAAGGGAATGGCTACCCACTGCAGTCTTCTGGCCTGGAGAATTTCATGGACTGTATAGTCCAAGGGGTCGGACACGACTGAGCGACTTTCACTTCACTTCACTGTAGATACAGTGGAAGATGCTGAGTGGCGTCTCTGCCGTTGGCATCTGCAGGCTGAACTGGAATGAAGAATCACTCTCACCCAGCACAGCCCTTATTCTTTACTCGAGTCTGGGAACTGTTCTTCCTTCTGAGATAGTATTAACACCAGATCAAAGACACAGTGGTCCTCCGTGGCCTGGGTGATTTCACACATAGGTGTCTGCTGCACCTCTCTCCACCTCTCTTCCTGGGGAGCATGGAACATTTTTAGACACCTCTCACTCACCCTGTGACCCTGAGGCCCTGCACTGCTGTGCTTGTTGTTCCTGCTTTCCCCATCTGTTTGTGTTGTCCTGATACTGAAGAATATTAACAGACAGAGAGAGCGATAGGAAGTCATGTTTCAACAATGCGACTGCTAAAACATTATTTCAGAACGATGAAAGAAAATTATTGCCTTTAATGTTTTATTTTCAAAAGTCAAAAACCATGTTTTGTTTTGTTTTTCAGTGGAAACTTGTTTCAGAGGTTTCTCTTCCTTAGCTGTTCCTTCCCTCCATGGGTTCAGGAGGCTCCTGGGGTCAAGAACCAAAGAGAAGCTCTCTTTTCCAGGGGACCCAGGCTCATTTTTCCCTGGTGAGACTCTCATTTACCCTCTGTCCCAAGCTGAGCCTGAATAGAGGTTGTAAATATCTCTCTCCCTCCAAAGGGGATCAGGGCATTTTTGATGACAACACATTCTTTAGTGGGTCTGGAATGTTTTCCCCAGGCTTGTTTCATCTTGAGTTCATTTGGCTCTAATTTATTCTGGGCGGCATGTTTCTGCATCTGTCCATTCAGATAAGAGGCGTATGTGTGTGTGCGTGTGTGTTTTGTGTTCATCTATTTGTCATTTGTATTGCTGATTAAAAGCCATAGATAAATACACTTTTCAGCATCAAGAGAGGCTAATCACAAATAACATGTGGCAACCCCGAAAGATTTAATTCTGCATTTTGTTTAAAAGGCAGAAAACTTGAAAGAGTGAGTGGATCTCAGCAGGGTGTATGAAGATCACAGTTCACACTGGAAATAGTTCTTTCTTGTGAGCCTGACAATGTTTGCTGTTTATTGGGATGGACCCGTCAAAGTCCCTCCTCTCTCTTCCATTTGAGTCTATTGTCCTCTAAATGGCACCTGCTCATGAGCACTTACCCTTGCCCTACTGTGCCAGCTGACATTTTACTAGTCTGTAATTAAGAAACTTGGTTTTATATGAGTCCTGTAAGATCTGTTTGTCAACTCTGCAGATAAACCCTTCTACCCTGGAGGTATCCCAGGGACAGGAACCATCTGTCATCACTTCCAGAAAAATGTCTAAAGCCACTTGGTTATTAGTTTGCTGCCTGCTTTAATACCCGGATTTACCCTTACTATCACTTATGGTTCTTGGTGTCCCAATTATGAACAAAATGGAAATTGTCTTGGTTCCCATCTGAGTTAAAATGATGAACTCTTATGACCCATGGTGGAGCTGAATAATGAGTTGCAATAAATGCCCAAATAATTCAACTAAAAAAGTTTTATTTAAGGAAAGTAGTTTAATTTTTATGTTTGATCTAATTGAAACAGATGAGCTTTGTGAAATAAATTCACTGGGTCACTGATCAATGCTGCAATTCACTTAGCACGGATGGTTAGGCCAAATATTCTCAAAGAGCTTATGGTGCCATACTGGGACATGGGAGTCATGTGATTGATGCAAACTGACCTGTAAAACCCAGGACTAGAAGTGCAGCTAAGGGGGAAGCATCTGGCAGGTGTTATTAGTAGTTTCCTAACTAATTTGTTGCCACTCAACTCATGTATAATAGGCTGAATTATGCTCCTCTCCCAAGACAGCTGGGTTCTAATCCCTGAAATCTGTGAATGTGACCTGGTATGTTAATAGGTACTTGGAAGATCCAGCTAAGGATCTTGAAAGGGAGATCAGCTTGGATTATCCAGATGGGCTCAATGTAATCACAACGGTCTTAATAAGAGGGAGGCAGAGGAGATTTCATCACACACAGAAGAGAGAAGGCCATGCGCTAGTCTCAGCAGAGAGGAAGAGGGAGAGATTTGAAGATGCTGCCCTGCAGACTTTGAAGATGGAGGAAGGGGCTCTGAGCCAAGGAGCATCAGCAGAGCAGCTCCAGAAGCTGGAAAAGGAAGGAAACCATTCTCCTCTAGAGCCTCTGGTGGGACCACGACTTTGCTGGACCTTGGTTTCAGCCCAGTGTAACTGATCTCATACTTCTGATTTCTATGGCTATAAGAGAGTAACCCTGTGTTGTTAAAGCCACCCAGCTTGTGGTAGTTTGTTACAGCAGCCATAGGAAACTAATACACCACCTCCAGTCCATCCTGCACATTTTGGCCAGATTAATGTTTGTCAAACACAGCTCTGTCAAAGCCCCTTCATCAAATCAATTTAATAGTTCAATTCTGCTTCCTAAACACTGTTGAGTATCTCCTAAGGGGCAAGTTCTATGCTGTTTCTGGGGATGCAGACATCAAGCAGCAGTAGTTCTTATCTTCTAGTGGCTTATATTCGGTTGAAGAAGATACACAAACTGGCCAAAATTTAAATAAAAATCAGTCAGATATATTTTTGAGGATGCACAGAACCCTTTGGGAGCACAGCAGAGTGGCCTTTCAACTGTCCTCCTGGAATACTCCAGGGGTGGGCTGTGTTGTTGGTGATGAGAGGTTATGCTGGGGAGAAAAAGCTATAGATTGAATTGTTTTTGTTGTTTCATCGCTCAGTGGTGTCTGACTCTTTGCGACCCTGTGGACTGTAGCCTGCCAGGCTCCTCTGTTCATTGGATTTTCCTGGCAAGAATACTGGACTGGGTTGCCATGCCCTCCTCCAGGGGACCTTCCATATCCTGGGATCAAACCCGTGTCTCCTGTGTCTCCTGCCCTGTAGGCAGCTTCTTTACCACTGAGCCACCATGGAAGCTCTCAGATTGAATTTTTACCTCCTCCAAATTTGGATGCTGAGATCTTAACCTTCCAGTGTGACTGTGTTTGGAGTAAGGAAGTAAGTAAGGTTAAATGAAGTTATAACGATGGGGTTCTAATTTGATAGGGTTCAGTTCAGTTCAGTTCAGTTCAGTCGCTCAGTCGTGACCGACTCTTTTCGACCCCATGAATCGCAGCACACCAGGCCTCCCTGTCCATCACAAACTCCTGGAGTTCACTCAGACTCACATCCATCGAGTCAGTGATGCCATCCAGCCATCTCATCCTCTGTCATCCCCTTCTCCTCCTGCCCCCAATCCCTCCCAGCATCAGAGTCTTTTCCAATGAGTCAACTCTTCGCATGAGGTGGCCCAAGTACTGGAGTTTCAGCTTCAGCATCATTCCCTCCAAAGAAATCCCAGGGCTAATCTCCTTCAGAATGGACTGGTTGGATCTCCTAGCAGTCCAAGGGACTCTCAAGAGTCTTCTCCAACACCACAGTTCAAAAGCATCAATTCTTCGGCGCTCAGCCTTCTTCATAGTCCAACTCTCACATCCATACATGACCACTGGAAAAACCATAGCCTTGACTAGACGGACTTTTGTTGGCAAAGTAATGTCTCTGCTTTTGAATATGCCATCTAGGTTGGTCATAACTTTCCTTCCAAGGAGTAAGCGTCTTTTAATTTCATGGCTGCAGTCACTATCTGCAGTGATTTTGGAACCCCAAAAAATAAAGCCTGACACTGTTTCCACTGTTTCCCCATCTATTTCCCATGAAGTGATGGGACGAGATGCCATGATCTTAGTTTTCTGAATGTTGAGCTTTAAGCCAACTTTTTCACTCTCCTCTTTCACTTTCATCAAGAGGCTTTTGAGTTCCAAAGGGTGGTGTCATCTGCATATCTGAGGTTATTGATATTTCTCCCGGCAATCTTGATTGCAGCTTGTGCTTCTTCTAGCCCAGCGTTTCTCATGATGTACTCTGCATAGAAGTTAGCAGGGTGACAATATACAGCCTCGATGTACTCCTTTTCCTATTTGGAACCAGTCTGTTGTTCCATGTCCAGTTCTAACTGTTGCTTCCTGACCTGCATACAGATTTCTCAAGAGGCAGGTCAGGTGGTTTGGTATTTCCATCTCTTTCAGAATTTTCCACAGTTTATTGTGATCCACACAGTCAAAGGCTTTGGCATAGTCAATAAAGCAGAAATAGATGTTTTTCTGGAACTCTCTTGCTTTTTCGATGATCCAGCGAATGTTGGCAATTTGATCTCTGGTTCCTCTGCCTTTTCTAAAACCAGCTTGAACATCATGAAGTTCACGGTTCACGTATTGCTGAAGCCTGGCTTGGTGAATTTTGAGCATTACTTTACTACCGTGTGAGATGAGTGCAACTGTGCGGTAGTTTGAGCATTCTTTGGCATTGCCTTTCTTTGGGATTGGAATGAAAACTGACCTTTTCCAGTCCTGTGGCCACTGCTGAGTTCTCCAAATTTGCTGGCATATTGAGTGCAGCACTTTCACAGCATCTCTTAGTGTCCTTGTAAAAGGAAACGCAAGATTGCTTGTGCTGTCTGTCACGTGGAGACACAGTGAGAAGGGGCTGTCTGCAGACCGGGGACAGGGGTTTCACCAGGAACTGAATTGGTTGGCATCTTGATCTTAGACATCTTAGCCTCTAGACGTGTAAGAAAACAAATTTTTGTTGTTTAAGCCACCCAGTCTATGGTACTGTATTCTGGCACCCTGAGCTAACGCAGCATCCATGCTCCTTTTTAGAAGGAAATTGAGGCTCAGAAATATGACTTTACCCTTTAAAAATGGAAATTAGCTTTTAATCAGGAAGGTGCTTACTAGCTAGATAGAAGACTTCTGTCAAGGTTTTGACATGCAGAGAGAAGATAAGACTCCTAGTGCTAATCAACTTTTAATTTACTTTCTTGTTACACGCATTAAGGTACTTTTAGAAGACTCCCTAGTTCCAAATGTTTGTGAAACGTTGTTTGAATAAATTACTTAAGTCATAAAAGAGTGGCTATTGTGAAAATTAATGATGGTTCAAACGTTGCATCAGTTGATGTAAACAGTAATTTTAATAAGTGTTTCTTAAAGAAGCACTGTATTCAAAGATTATAAATACCCTTCTTATTTTAAGAGTCATTCCACTCTTTACTTCCTCACAGCAGGACACATTTGAGAATAAAATGATACCTAATTTCCCCCCTTCCCCCCGAAACTCAAGTATAGTCTAATGTTTTGTTTTGTTTTTCCACAGAAGAAGGAGTTCAGACTGTAGAGAGATTTGTACATGGCTCTACAGGGGTTCAAATTTATCCTGTTGGTGGAAACCCATGAAAGAAATGTAAAAAAAATTAGTTTTAATTGCAGTGAAACATATCTAATGTTAAATTTACCATCTTAGCCATTTTATAAATGTATAGTTTAGTAGTGTTATGAGACCAATCTCCAGAACTCTTTTCATTTTGCAAATCTGAAATTCTGTATCCATTAAATGGCACCCCATTTTTATGTTACCGCCAGACCCTAGCAACCACCGGTCTACTTTCTGTTTCTATGAATTTGACTACTCTAGATACCTCATATAAGTGGACTCATATACATTTGTACTCTTGTGATGGCTTATTTCACTTAGCACAGTGTCCTCAAGGTTCATCTGAATTGTAGCAGGTGTCAGAATCTTCTTCCAAGGCTGAATAACTCTATTGTATGTATATACCTCCTTTGTTTGTTCAGTCATCTGTTGATGGACACAGGAGTTGCTCCAACCTTTTAGCTGTTGTGAATAATGCTTCTAGGAACAGGGGTGTGTGGATATCTCTTGGAGACTCTGCTTCTTTCAATTCTTTTTTTTTTTTTTGATGTGGACCATTTTTAAAGTCTTTATTGAATTTGTTACAATTTTGTTTCTGTTTTCTGTTTTGGCCTGGAGGCATGCAGAATCTTAGCTTCCCAATCAGGGGTGGAACCCATACCCTCTGCATTGGAAAGTGAAGTCTTAACCACTGGACTGCCAGGGAAGTCCCTGTTTTCAGTTCTTTCAGTTGTATACAGAGGTGGGATTTATAGATCATGTAGTAATTCCATTCTTAGTTTTTTGAGGAACCTTCATGCCATTTTCCACAGTGGCTGTACATTTTATATTCCCACATCAAAAAACAAAACAGAGAACAGATGTTGGGGCGCATGTGGAAAAATTGGAACATGCGCCCCAACATCTGTTCTCTGTTTTGGTTTTTGATAGTAGTCAGCCTAATAGGAGTGAGGTAGTATCTTTTGTAGTTTTTGATTTGCATTTCCCAAATGATTAGTCATACTGAACAACTTTTCACGGGCTTATTGGCCACTGGTATATCATCTTTGGAGAACCCTGAAGAAATTTTAAACAACGACATGACATAGTGAGATATGGTTTCAGAAATGTCATGAGGACAACTAAGTGGAAGATAGAATATACAGAAAGTGAAAGTCGCTCAGTCTTGTTCGACTCTTTGTGACCCCATGAACTGTTCCTCAGTCCATGGAATTCTGCAGGCCAGAATACTAGAGTGGGTAGTCATTCCCTTCTCCAGAGGATCTTCCTAACCCAGGGATCGAACCCAGGTCTCCCATATTGTAGGATAGTCTGAGCTACCAGGGAAGCCAGGATTATACAGGAAGATGACCAAAAGCAGGGCAACTAGTGAGGAGGTTCTCACAATTTCTATACTGATACTTCACTACTTTCAAAGAAAAGACCTTCTGTTGGCATTAAATTTCCTCCACACACGCTTAGTCTTTTCCCCAAATCTCACTCTTGTTATATTTTTTCATGTCTTCTTCAAGATAGGCTGTTTGTCCCATTAGCACTCCTATCTCAGAACTTTTTGTATTGGAATTGTGGAATTGTAAAGGAATTGTGGTTCCTTTTTGTATTGGAATTGTACTTATCTCTCTTTTCCTACCTGAGAATATAGCTCTACAGTAGTTTCCTCTTATCTGCTAGTGATATACTTCAAGGCCCCCAGCGGATGCCTGAAAACTTGGATAGTACTGAATTATATATATATACTATGTTTTCTTCTATATGGACATATTTATGATAAAGCTTAAGTTATAAATGAGGCACAGTAGGAGATTAACAACTAATAATAAATTAGAACAATTATGACAATATACTGTAATAAAAGTATCTGAATATGGTCTCTCTCCATCAAAGTATCTTATTGTACAAACATAACACCTTTTCCATCTGACCAGTTGAGGTGTGTCAGGAGGGGTAAATTTCCCCCTCTATTCCTGTTGAGTTCTTGTGGCTGGAGTAACGAGAAAATTGGCACAAGGCAGATCAAAAGGAGAAAAAAAAACAAACACATTTTAATTCATGGGTATGAAGGTCCCATAGAAATGACCAAAGCAGGCAGTTTTTATACTTTTTAAGCAAAGAAACAAATTTGTGAGGAATTGACTAGGCTAAGAAACTTTGGTTTGGGTGCTTAATCAGTGAGTAAACAGAGTTTGGTGTTGGGGTAGTGGATTAAAATAAGCGAAGCAACAAAGTTGGTTTACACAGGCTTCTGGGCTCTGAATTCCCAGTCTCTGATGATAAGGGTGCTTTTACCTCCAGATACAGGGGGTGGACTTTCTACATGAGAGATGTATTTCCCTCTTTGCGGGGAGACAGAAAGGAGAGTCAGATTTTCTTTCTTGTATCAGCTGCTTCTGAAGCAGCTCCAATTCAAAATAATCAATATGCCATTGTGGTATATTTTGGGGTGACCTACCCTGAGCCCCAACAGGTGTAACAACACAACTAGCATGAATTTCTTTTTCCTTCTTCACAGTCTCACAGACAGAAGATTTGTTCTTACTGTAGATCTTGGCACCTCAGCATACCGCTTTTTCCCCCTTATTAAGCTGAGAATGTTCACCTTTTCACTTAGAGGAAGCACTTTACAGTTTCTCTTTGGTGTATGTAAATTGCCAGCATTGCGCCCCTTGCACTTTGGAGCCTTTGTTAAATAAGAGAGACTTGAACACCAGCCCCACAGTGACAGTAACCGAGAAGTGACTAATGGGCAGACATGCTGGACCAAGGGATGATTCACATCCTGGTAGGGATGGTCCTGACATCGTGAGATTTTATCCCAGTCCTCAGAACGGTGGGCAATTTAAAACTTACGAGTTGTTTATTTCTGGAATCTTCCATTTAGTATTTTCTAACCACTGTTGACAGTGGGAAACCGTAACTACAGCACGAGAAATTGAGGTTAAGAGGGGACTACGTATACCTTTCCTTACGTCACATCTTGGTTTCTCTCCTCCTCAGATAGCATTCTCACCCAGCTTGGTGAGCTCGCTCTCTCTCTCATGCATGTGCATTCATTTAGCACTTCTCATGCATATATCATTATGAGTTACACGTGTGTATAGAATGACAAAGTCCTTGAGAACACAGATGTCTTCTTGTGTCTATATGTGTCTATGTCAATATCAGACCTTACTTTGTTGGGTCTGTTTGTAATGAACAGTGAGTGTTTGTTTCTATGATAAAAATGAATAAATGAGTTTGGGAATACTTTGAATTAGGTTGCATTTATACAACTAAAATTATCTGCGTAATTTGGCTTTTTATACATATATAATGGTGCTTCATCAAGTCAGACTCAAAATAAAATTGCTCTCAGAAAATATACGGAAATGGGAGGCAGTAGTACCAAGCAATATTTTAGGAAGGAAAATTCATATTACTTTTGAAATCTTCTGTTGGCCAGACGCCATACATGTTGTTTAATCCCCACAGTAATTTTCTGCACTAGAGATTAATACCCCTTTTAAAGATGAGGGATTTAGGGAAGTTCAGGGAGGTTAGCATGAAGAAAGACTGAAATGGACGGAATACTTTGTTTTATAATGGTCTTGGGCAGAAGATCAAATGAAGAATTAGCCCAGGTTAGTGAGAATGGAGAGGTAGAGAATAGGTTCTGGAAATGTGTAAGAAGTGAAATAGGTAGCTTCTGGGTTTGGGAGCAATAAGAAGACAGGAATCTCAAGTTTCTGGCTGAAAACAGTAGAATTTGGTGCCATTCACCAATGAGGAGCAGAAAAAGGAGCACTTTTGGGGCCACAGACCTGAGGTTGCTGTGGGACAGTCAGGTGAATTCAGGTGTATCGCTGCTCCGGCTCAGAGTGCAACTGTCTCGCTGTGTCACACTGTCCGCACTGTTTGCTGAACCCTGGGTAGGCAAGGCGGAGCTAAGAGGCTGGAAGAAGACTCGAGGAGCCATTGGAACTGCTGACACGTTTCCTCTCTCCTGGCTAGCACAGCAGAGGTAGCACCGGACATAACATAACACAACAGAACTGCACACAACCCTTCCGGGCTTTTCCAGGTGACGCTCACGCGGGTGTACCGCACAAAGTAGCTGGCGGACAAGCAAGTACTTCGTGACGCGCATGTGTAACGCTATCAGCGAGCTCAGCTGTTACACAGCGGTGCAGAGTCATTGTTCACAGAACAGGGGGCGAGAGAGGCTGTCTGGTGCCATCTTGTTCATTTCCCCATGTCAGGTGACAGAAATACAGGCCTAGAAGAAATACAGGGCCTCTTCAAAAGTCTCAGCTGAAGAAGCAGCCCTAGAATCATGGGATAAATGGCTTCAGCCTTTCAGCAAATATCTGTTGTCAATAGTATACTAACAGCAGCCAGGCCGGGGTGCAGGCAATGAGACGGTGTATTGGCTCTACAGAGTAAAACTGAGTAAGTGTTGATCTTATTACTGTCCTCAAAGTGCCAGTAATAAAATATTCCTCCTTGAAAAAAGTCTTTTGTTCATTTAAATTCTAAACAATTGCTGCGGTTGCTATTGATTTTAGCAATATATCTGCAAGCTACAAATTAGCACATTTTAATTCTTATCCGATATTCACAAACATTGTCTTCTACATGGGGGAATTAATTCAAAGACTTCCTTGTTATGTATTCATCCCTTGACACATGGGAGCTCAGCCTCATGCTTTTGTTTCAAGAGTAAGTTTATAATTGTTCGGAATTACTTGAAGTACACTGGTGCTTGAGTTCTTGTCTTCATTCTTTATGATGCAATTTTTGCATTTAAACAGTAGATTAGATATAACAATGCTAGTATAATGAATTGTGAAGGTGAAGAAACAGAACTTGTGTTATGCCAATTCTGTCATGCCATTTGACACTTGGAAATTTTACATTTGTGTTTTAATTTAAAACAGTGGGAAATTAAGTGTGAATTTTAGTTCATATCTGAAATATTTTACTCAGTTTGAATAAAGTTTTAAAACATTTTTTTTTAAATTTCAGCTTTATTGAGGTATAATTGACAAAATTGTAAGATATTTAAACTGTACATCACAGTGGCTTGACACAAATAGACATCAAGAAAGGATTACTGTATCTCATTAATTAACACATGCATCATTTCACTTATCTATCTCTCCCCGCTCTCTCTCCTTTTTTTGTTTTGTTTTGGGTGAGACCATCTCAGTTCCGTCTTCCCAGCAAACCTCAGTCATACAACACATTTTATCAACTATAGTCACCACATTATATGCTGGCTCCTCAGATCTTATTCATCTTATAGCTGAAAGTTTGTCTTTACCAACCTCTCCTGTTCCCCATCCCCTGCCACTGAATAATGTTTTAAAATGCAAATTTATCCTTCATTGTGTGTTGTATTAAAATTAAAAGCAAACTGTGAAAATTATGATTACTACTAATTATTTTGTGATGATTTCTGAAAATAATTTTGTTGCCTAGGTGAGGAGAATGTTAAAAATGATCTTACGTGAAATCTGACTAAGTGAGGACCATACCTCCAATGTCTAAGGAACAGTTTTAGGCTCTCTGGATTTAACTGTAAGTGAAACTATGAGAGTTTATAGGTTGGTGTGGATGAAATGGCCCAGGGAGAATTTGTAAGGGAGGTGAAGACAACTCAGTGCTGACTTCTGGAAAAAACAGCTTCTGAAAGACAGTTTGGAAAAAGAGGTGCCCAGAAGCTGGACAAAGAGTGGACAGAATGGAAGGAGGAATGGGAAGAGAGAGTAGAGTCAGGGACTTCAGGGGAGAACTTTCAGCATAGGGTGGTTGATGGCATCTAGTGTAACTAAGAAGACAAAAAAAAAAAAAAAAAGGTTGGGAAGTTACCTTTGGCTTTGAGCATTAGAAAGTGATGGGCGACCTTCCTGAGAATATGTCTGTGGTTAGGGGAATCCCAGTTGAGGATGGGAATGAGGTTCTTTAGTCTTCACTTTCCATAGGGAAAATAAGAGGCAGAGAGAGTGTGAAACTATTTGTCCTTTTAAAAAGAAGTATGTGTTCATTGTGGAAAATGGTGGAAACTTGGTCATTAAAGGAACAGTAAACCCATGTTCTTGCTTTTATTCCCAGGTGGTAAAGAAACTGCCTGCCAGTGCAGGAGACATAAGAGACACTTGTGTGATCCTGGGTTGGGAAGATTCCCTGGAGGAGGGCATGGCAACCCACTCCAGTATTCCTGCCTGGAGAATCCCTTGGACAGAGGAGCCTGGCAGGCTACAGTCCATAGGGTCGCAGAGAGTCAGACACGACTGAAACAACTTAGCAAAGCAAATAAAATATTCATGTTTTGATCACAAAGCTTTAAGCCTCTCCTTGTTTGATGATGGAATCTCAGGATCACCTGAGAGTGCCCTCATCCATTGTTTTGGCACAGGTATCAAATGCCATCACGTCTGTTTTTATCCTTTTCTGCTTCAGATCGCAACTAACCACGCCTACTGGTCATGAGTACTTGGAAGGCCTGTCACTACCATCACTTATAAGAACACTGTTGTCTGTGCTGACGACGTGGTCTGGAAATTGCCAGGCTCCATCCAGAGTCGGCCCTGCTCTGACTCTGAACCATGTATACATGGCCACCTGGGCCTCCATGGGGCTCAGCCTGGCCCAGAACCCTTGGTCTTAGTGAAAACCTGTCACCCTCCTCCTTACCATCCCCTTAAAGGTACAGCACAACCCCAGAAACTAATAAATATTCTCTTCATTGCTTTCCAGTCCCCTGAGTTTCAACCCTTTCCTCGGTTGGGGAGAGAAATTTGCCACACTAAAATGTGTTTCATTGACATGAAGATTAATTTAGACTGATTATTATTTTTTAATTAATTAATTTTTTAAATTGAAGGATGATTGCTTTACAGAATTGTGTTGGTTTCCTGCCAAACATCAACATGAATCAGCCATAGGTACAATGTCTCTTTCCCTTTGACCCTCTCTCCCACCTCTCCCCTACCCCTTGTGATAGAGCTCCGGTTTGAGTTCCCTGAGTCATACAGCAAATTCCCATTGGCTGTCTATTTTACATATGGTAATGTAAGTTTCCATGTTACTCTCTTCATACATCCCATCCTCTCCTTCCTCACATGTCTGTTCTCTATGTCTGTGTATCCTAAAAATAATTTCACTGGTACCATCTTTCTAGAGTCCATAAATATGCATTACTATACGATATTTGTTTTTCTCTTTCTGATTAATTCACTTTGTATGATAGGCTGTAGGTTCATCCACCTCATTAGAACTGACTCAAATTCATTCCTTTTATGGCTGAGTAATATTATTGTTTTTTTAAGAAATAGAAGACTCAGGAAGTTTTTCTTGTTACTTTCCCCTTAACTGCTTTTAAAAAGTTTAGATAAAGGACTTAAGTCTCTCTAATGTGTACATGTTTTTGAATTTTTGTGTGATTTTTTTCCTGTTAATCTGTTTTATGTCAATTTAATTCTTAGACCAGCCAGAAGAACATAGAAGTGTAGAGGAGAATCTCTTCCTCCCTGACGCCTCTCAGAAGCAATCTTCTCTCCCCAAAATATTGCCCTCTCCTCTCTTTTCCATTTAGTTTTTTCAGATTTTGAATGTCAGATTTTCCAAACTTCTTCACTTGAGCAAAATCTTCTCTTTACCCATGCATAATTTAAAAGACTCACTATAGCCTTTTCCTTTCCTCTAAAGGACCTGCCTGCCCTCACAGGTGAATTCAAATTCAAATTTCCATCTCTTCTTAAACAGAATGTACTTGAGGCTGAAATTGCACTTTTTTTTTTCTGACTTCTATTCTTCCATTATGTTTTAAGACAAATTTTTATTCATGACCAAAGCACAAAGCACTCTACTATATGCTGGCCTGTTCTTCAGCAATTTCTGTGAAATGGAGAAACAATAATGGGAAATAAAACCAGCTGACCTTTAGTTTTATTCACTCAGAGGTCTTACAGATTCTCTCTTTATAAGTCCTAGCACATATTTGACAGAAAGTAAAAATATATGTTGACTGAATAGATATACAGGAGAAGTTGGTATCATATGTAAGTGCAAGATTTTTATTATTCCTCTTTTCATAAAATTATACAAGTAGAATTTATTTAGACTACAGTCTTCACATTTTTCTTTTTTCATTTTATATAATTTAAAATATAGATGTAGCAGAAAGTATTTATTCCTGTCACTATTGTTAGTCAGTTTACGCTGTTTTTACACTGCACTGAATTCCTTGTACATTAATATTTGTCTGCATGTTCACTAATTTTTTTGGATACATTTCCAATAGTGAAATTACTAGATTAGAGGATTTAGAACAGTGCCCAGTACTTAGTAAATATTCAATAAATACTTCTTCAGTGATTTGAGTGATGATTTTTGATGTTGTTGTTGAGCTGCACAGTCGTGTCTGACTCTGTGACTGCTTGGTCTGTGGCTTGCCAATCTCCTCTGTCCTGGATTTTCCCAGGCAAGAATTCTGGAGTGGGTTGCCACTTCCTTCTCCAGGGGATCTTCCCGACCCAGGGGTTGAACCCATGTCTCCTGAATTGGCAGGTGGATTCTTTACTGCCAAGTCACCTGGGAAGCCCCTCCTTGATACTTATTTCTGAATTGTCTCTGGAAGATTGTTCACTGCCACTGCCTCCCTTAGGCGCCAAGTTTCATTACATTCTGTTTCATATTTAATATTATCTTTTGGTCTTTTCTCACCTAATTTTGAAAATAGTGTCTTATTTTTAAAATTTACATTTCTTTGTATGCTAGTGAGGCTGCCTATATTTCTAACTGCTCACTAGACCCAACTGTCTTGTGAATTGTTTACTTGTGCGTATAGCTATGCATGTGTGTTTATAGGTTGATGACCTGGGTTTGCAACGTACCCTTATCCCACATTCTGTATCCCTTCATGATGTGGGATGAATCATGCCCCCTGCCCCAACAAATAACATGTTCTAAATAGTTGCAGGAGAAAGATACCTGGTGAGTGAGTTAACTATAGTGAAAGTTAAAGTTATACAATGACAGAGAAATGGCTACATACTCACCTATCTCATTTCCTCTTTCTGGACACACAGCCTACATTTCCCTGCCTTACCTGAAATTGGGTAAGGATCTCAATTTTGGTCAACGAAACATGGGTAATATAATCTACTTTTGACGTAGCCCTTAACAATATCTCCAGCAAAGATTTGATTTTCCATTTTCTTCTTCTGCAAAGTATGAGGAATCATGTATTAAAATGGAAGGTCTCTAGTGACCCTAGAGTTTCTGCCCAAGAGTTGCCCAGACTGCATTTGACTTTGAGAATTGATGCTTTCAAACTGTGGTGCTGGAGAAGACTCTTGAGAGTCCCTTGGACAGCAGGGAGATCAAACCGGGCAATCCTAAAGGAAATCCATCCTGAATATTGATTAGAAGGACTGATACTGAAGCTGAAGCTCCAATACTTTGGCCACCTGATGTGAAAAACTGACTCATTGGAAAAGACCTTGATGCTGGGAAAGATGGAGGGCAGGGGAGAAGAGGGTGACAGAGGATGAGATGGTTGCATGGCATCATTGACTCAATGGATTGAGTTTGAGCAAACTCTAGGAGATAATAAAGGACAAAGAAGTCTGGCTTGCTGCAGTCCATGGGGTTGAAAACAGTTGGACATGACTTAACAACTGAACTGCAATTCCATCACCTCCACTGGCTTTGTTCGTAGTGATGCTTTCTAAGGCCCACTTGACTTCACGTTCCAGGATGTCTGGCTCTAGGTGAGTGATCACACCATCATGGTTATCTTGGTCATGAAGAGCTTTTTTGTAAAGATCTTCTGTATATTCTTGCCACCTCTTCTTAATATCTTCTGCTTCTGTTTGGTCCATACCATTTCTGTCCTTTATCGAGCCCATCTTTGCATGAAATGTTCCCTTGGTATCTCTAATTTTCTTGAAGACATCTCTAGTTTTTCCCATTCTGTTGTTTTCCTCTATTCTTTGCATTGATCGCTGAGGAAGGCCTTATCTCTCCTTGCTATTCTTTGGAACTCTGCATTCAGATGCTTATATCTTTCCTTTTCTTCTTTGCTTTTCACTTCTCTGCTTTTCACAGCTATTTGTAAGGCCTCCCCAGACAGCCATTTTGCTTTTTTGCATTTCTTTTCCATGGGGATGGTCTTGATCCCTGTCTCCTGTACAATGTCACGAACCTCCATCCATAGTTCATCGGGCACTCTATCTGTCAGATCTAGTCCCTTAAATCTATTTCTCACTTCCGCTGTATAATCATAAGGGATTTGATTTAGGTCATACCTGAATGGTCTAATGGTTTTCCCTACTTTCTTCAATTTCAGTCTGAATTTGGCAATAAGGAGTTCATGGTCTGGGCCACAGTCCACTCCCAGTCTTGTTTTTGCTGACTGTATAGAGCTTCTCCATTTTTGGGTGCAAAGAACATAATCAATCTGATTTCGGTGTTGACTATCTAGTGATGTCCATGTGTAGAGTCTTCTTTTGTGTTGTTGGAAGAGGGTGTTTGCTATGACCAGTGCGTTCTCTTGGCAAAACTCTATTAGCCATTGCCCTGCTTCATTCCGTATTCCAAGGCCAAATTTGCCTGTTACCCCAGGTGTTTCTTGGCTTCCTGCTTTTGCATTCCAGTCCCCTATAATGAAAAGGACATCTTTTTTGGGTGTTAGTTCTAAAAGGTCTTGTAGGTCTTCATAGAACCTTTCAACTTCAGCTTCTTCAGCGTTACTGGTTGGGGCATAGACTTGGATTACTGTGATATTGAATGGTTTGCCTTGGAAACGAACAGAGATCATCCTGTCGTTTTTGAGATTGCATCCAAGTACTGCATTTTGGACTCTTTTGTTAACCATGACGGCTACTCCATTTCTTCTAAGGGATTCCTGCCCACAGTAGTAGATATAATGGTCATCTGAGTTAAATTCACCCATTCCAGTCCATTTTAGTTCGCTGGTTCCTAGAATGTTGATGTTCACTCTTGCCATCTCCTGTTTGACCACTTCAAGATGATGCTGTGAAAGTGCTGCACTCAGCATGCCAGCAAATTTGGAAAACTCAGCGGTGGCCACAGGACTGGAAAAGGTCAGTTTTTATTCCAATCCCAAAGAAAGGCAATGCCAAAGAATGCTCAAACTACTGCACAATTGCACTCATCTCACATGCTAGTAAAGTAATACTCAAAATTCTCCAAGCCAGGCTTCAGCAGTATGTGAACTGTGAACTTCCAGATGTTCAAGCTGGTTTTAGAAAAGGCAGAGGAACCAGAGATCAAATTGCCAACATCTTCTGGATCATGGAAAAAGCAAAAGTTCCGAAAAAACATCTATTTCTGCTTTATTGACTATGCCAAAGCCTTTGTGTGGATCACAATAAACTGTGGAAAATTCTGAAAGACATGGGAATACCAGACCATCTGACCTGCCTCTTGAGAAACCTATATACAGGTCAGGAAGCAACTTCTGGGAGCCAGCGAGAGACATTCCACTCGTGACAAAGGTCATGAGGAAGGAGGCTCGGCATACGCAAAGGCAGGATCGAGCCTCAGGAGTCCCTGTGGATATTCTCGAGCATCTTCCCCCAAAAAACCAGAGTCTGCCTACTTCATTGCTTTGTGTTCTCACCTCTGACTTTACTGGGGGCTGTCCCCCACCACCATCTCACTCTCTCTGTCAAAGAGTTAACTTACAGCTCCAATTAATAAAGTTCCTGGGCAACTAGGAGTGTTTAAATCCAAACCCCTCAGATGGCTCTCTAACTCGCCTGACAGGTTTACCTGGACTCCTACAGCTATGCATACAATTGTTTACAGTCTCCCAGCCCGGAGAGGCACGGGAAGCTTAAGATATTCAAATAGCTTAGAGCCTCTCAGAGAGTTAGAAACTGTCAGAATAAAACTAGTAAAAGATTTCATTGATGAGCCAATGTTTGTTGCCAAGTTTCCACATCCCCTGAATTGTATCCTTGAATGTGTATTAATTAATATAGTTGGTATGTAGAAAAAAAGGTAGTGGCCTTGGTGTTAGTAACTTTAGACCCTTAAGGTAATAAATTCTTTCCTTTGTTGTAAACCCATTACACATCTGCCCTATAGGAATGCAATTTTATCTTCAGAAGATGGCGCCAAACCTTAAAATAATTACTCTTAGAGAAAATAAGTCTTATGGTTGATAAGTCTTTGTCAAGAGTCAACATAAAATGTTAATAGGCCTTCTGGCCAGAAGATGATGTAAATCACCTAAACCATTTGTATACAATAAATTTGCAGGAAAGAAACCCTGCTTTTTGATAAGGGTCAAAGACTGCTGACTTTGCATCCCCTATTATCCTCTATGTGTAACTTAGGGTATAAAAACCCTGTTGAAAATAAATCTACGGGCCTTGCTCACCAAAGCTTGGTCTCCCCATGTCATTTTTCTCCTCAATTTCCAGCTGAGTCTCCATCTGGAGCGCGGATATCCTCTGCAACCATTTATTTGCCTGGGCTTCTAAGACCCACTCAAGAAGGTGTCTAAGGTGGGGCGCCTTCCGCTATTCGAGAGGGCGCCTGTGGCCTCCGTGGTCAGAGCTAACCTGGTGTCATGGGTTATATTGATTTTCCATGTAAACCAAGCTACTCAGCTTCTTTTCTCCACTGAATTTTCCTACTGAGCTATCCTCATTCTATTACTCTTTATCTTTGATAAATAAATAAATAAATAGGTCGCCAAAGCTGTCTCTCCTTCGAATACCCTGGATCAGCTGGGGCTGGACCCCAGCAAGCAACAGTTAGAACTGGACATGGAACAACAGACTGGTTCCAAATAGGAAAAGGAGTTCGTCAAGGCTGTATATTGTCACCCTGCTTATTTAACTTATATGCAGAGTACATCATGAGAAACGCTGGACTGGAAGAAGCACAAGCTGGAATCAAGATTGCTGGGAGAAATATCAATAACCTCAGATATTCAGATGATACCACCCTTGTGGCAGAAAGTGAAGAGGAACTAAAAAGCCTCTTAATGAAAGTGAAAGAGGAGAGTGAAAAAGTTGGCTTAAAGCTCAACATTCAGAAAATGAAGATCATGGCATCTGCTCCCATCACTTCATGGGAAATAGATGGGGAAACAGTGGAAACAGTGTCAGACTTTATTTTTTGGGGTTGCAGATGGTGATTGCAGCCATGAAATTAAAAGACGTTTACTCCTTGGAAGGAAAGTTATGACCAACCTAGATAGTACATTCAAAAGCAGAGACATTACTTTGCCAACAAAGGTCCATCTAGTCAAGGCTATGGTTTTTCCAGTAGTCATATATGGATATGAGAGTTGAACTGTGAAGAAAGCTGAGCACCCAAGAATTGATGGTTTTGAACTGTGGTGTTGGAGAAGACTCTTGAGAGTCCCTTGGACTGCAAGGAGATCCAACCAGTCCATTCTAAAGGAGATTAGTCCTGGGTGTTCTTTGGAAGGACTGATGCTGAAGCTGAAACTCCAGTAGTTTGGCCACCTCGTGCAAAGAGTTGACTCACTGGAAAAGACTCTGATGCTGGGAAGGTTTGGGGGCAGGAGGAGAAGGGGACGACAGAGGATGAGATGGCTGGATGGCATCACCAACTCGATGGATGTGAGTTTGAGTGAACTCTGGTAGTTGGTGATGGACGGGGAGGCCTGGCGTACTGCAATTCATGGTGTCACAAAGAGTCTGACACGACTGAGCGACTGAACTGAACTGAACTGGACTAACAATTGAACAACAACAAAGCAAGAAAAAGCCTTTTACTGTATTAAGCCTCTGAGATCTTGGAATTGTCTGATATAACAGCTAGCATTAGTTATGCCTCTTACCACATGTATCATCATACCCAGGATTAGATGAGAAATCGAGAAGGACTAATGACTTAAAGAAAGAACATGCTCAAAGCAGTGAAAGTTTCCATGAGGCAGAAAGATAGGTTTTGAGGGAATAAGAGGCCTGGAGTAGAGGTCTTTATTTGCAGGAAACACTGAAATGCAATATTTTGGAGTCAGATTTTGGGGTTTGGGTACACAACTGAGTGTTGGGGGGAAAATGTGGGGAAGGTCATGAGAGTTGAGAAGGCCCGTGAAGGGTAAATCATCCAAATGGAGCCATGCAGGGGGTGCTATTTCTTTTTAGAATATATATCTTTTTATATTGCCTTAAACTTACTGTGGACTTGCTGACACATCTTTCTGTGTGCCCTGGACTCAAAGTCACCTGTTCGAAATCACAGTATTCCTCCCTAAAATACTTGTCAGAAAAACAGAAGATTCACACAGTAATACTTATATGGTAATGGAGTACTGGGTAATTATTTTTAAGGATTTTTCTGCCAGTTCTACAGATTGTACTAGTAGGTAGCTATTTATTAATTTAAAGAAGACCCAATGTCTTTATGATGTTGAAGCATGCATGGGATATGACTGGATTAAAATACCATCATTCTGAGGCAGTGGATCATATATCCCAGTTTGCCCAGCCAGTTCTGGTTTACATTTATTGTCCCAGCCTAACTATGAATGCCATCCACTTCACATTCGAAAGTGTCCTGATGGTCAACCTGATATATACTGTATCACTCAAAGGCCACAATTTCATGTGGCCTGAAGTTTGCTTTAAATCGCTAAGTAATTGCTGAGTATGGTTATGATGCTAATGAGGCTTGAACTTTTAATACTTTGAAGTGTGCTTTAAGTTTTGTTCTTGGTATAATTTGCATACAAATGATTTAAAAAATTCTTGAGCCCACTGTACCTCTCTGGCAGTTTTAAGACATTTATGGAACAGGCCACCAATCTTTGAGTGACTCAGATCCAAGTGGCATGCATATGTGGCTTGGTGTGTGCCTCACCTCATTTCCAGCTCTCTCCAGCAGTGGGAACTTTGAGGAACTCCATGCTGGAAACAGCACAGAGAATCCACAGGATATAGGCACTGAGTCGCCTAAAGGGACTACTCTCTATTGGGAAAACTTCATATTAGTGCCGTTTCTGTGATTTATTCTAATCTTCCTTTTCAATTGTAGTCAGCAGTTCATTCCTGAAACTATTCATTAGGAAAAATATTTCTACCTATTGAGGGAATCAGCTGCTCCTATGCCCACACAAACAAACAGCCCTCAGAAGGACTTCACAAGTAGGTCACTTCTACATCAGCTCATGATCTGAGTTAGGAAAACTAGGTCTTGACTAAAGTTGCTTGGTACTTTATGAAGAAATACTTTTCTCATTATAAAGTGAATACATTACACGCTTATTGTAGAGACAGGCAATAGAGAGAAATAGGAAAAGGAAACTGATTAGAATCTTATGATACTGACAAATTATTTTTGTATATTTTCAAACAGTTTATTTTCTATATAAAATAAACAAATATTTTAAATTCATATTACATTCACATATTTGTATATAGTTGTTTAAATGCGATACTATATGGTACATAATCACACCACTGCTGCTAAGTCACTTCAGCCGTGTCCGACTCTGTGCGACCCCATAGACGGCAGCCCACCAGGCTCCCCCGTCCCTAGGATTCTCTAGGCAAGAACACTGGAGTGGGTTGCCATTTCCTTCTCCAATGCATGAAAGTGAAAAGTGAAAGTGAAGTCGCTCAGTCATGTCCGACCCTTAGCATGGACTGCAGCCTACCAGGCTCCTCCGTCCATGGGATTTTCCAGGCAAGAGTACTGGAGTAGGGTGCCATTGCCTTCTCCGAATCACACCACTAAATTCTTCAAATACATAATTTATTAATAGCTGCATAATACTGGATCATATGGCTGTATAATTATTTATTAAAAGATTTTCTATCATTGGACATTGAGTTTTCCCCCTCTTTTTCACAATTGATTACAATCAATTTTGTGATGTACATTTTTTATATAAAATGTTGACTGCATTTCTGATTATTTTTATGAAGGTAGTTTTCTATAAGTGAAAATACTGGGATAAAGGACAAACTTTTTTTTAAGATTCCAGATAGATATTCCCAAATGCCTTTGCAGAATACTCATACCAGTATTACTGTTACTAAAAGTGATTAAGAACTTGCCTTAATCCATTTTAATAACTCAGCCCTGAATATGAAAGTATTTGTCAGTTTGGTGGGTATAAACTATTATTTTAGTTTGGTTTTAGTCTTAATTTAAATTTGTCTGATTATTAGTGGAGTTGTGCCTTTAAATCTTCTTCTGTGGATTGTTCTGTTCAGGTATTTTGTGGTTTTGTTTGCTTTTTTAGTATATTGAGAATAAGTATTGATTTCTGTGAATGTTTTATCTATAAGAATATTAATATTATCCATCATTTTGTTAGTTATGTACCTTTGAATTTTATTAATGATTCTTGAATTATTTTTTAGTGTTTTTTTTTTTTTTGATTGATGCTTTAAAAGTGCTTGCATTCAGGTGTAACATAGTAAAGGTCAAGTCTCCCTAAACTGACATTAAGTTTAGCACAATTTCTACCAAAATCTCAGTAGGTCTTCTTGTTGAGATAAATGAGCTTATTCTAAAATCTATAGTGTAGGAGGAAGGCCCTAAAATAGCCAAAACAATTTTGGAGGAAAAAAAGGAAAAAAACCACTCTTCTTAATTGTTAAGGTCTATTATTCAGCTGTAGTTATCAACACAGTCTGGCATTGGTGGAGGCATGGAAGATAGACCAATAGAAACAAAATAGAGAAACCAAAAGCAGACCCACACAAATATGACCAATTAATTTAGGACAAAGAAGCAAAATTAACTCAATGAGAGAGAAAATGTAGTTGAGGTTTGTTTTTAAGTCATTAAGGAGAGTTTGCTTCCTATTAATATAATATAAATCATTAACATTTATTTTTATAACTTGTTTTTGACTTATTTATACTAAGTTAAGGGTTCTTTCTTATATATCCTATTTTAAATGTTATTAGTGGATGGTTTTACTTCTTAAAAAATACTTCAAAAATATTTCTTTTTGCAAAATCTAAAACAAGAAATTAATTTTAGAGTTTCCTTATGCATATAGTTTAAATAATTTGTCCTTTCCCTCCTGGTTTCCAATAATGGCTTGCTTAAGAGAGATTATGATAGATTGACTCATTATTTTAATATTCTATATATTCCCTATTAACAATCATTTTGTACATGTATCTGTTGTTGTCCCATGCTTAAGATTGATATTAAGTCGATATGATCATTACCAATTCTTTTATATGAGTTTTATCCATCCTTTTTAAAGATTTCTCTGAATCTTTACCTATTCACAAATGCTTTCCCTTTGCTTAAACAAATGAAAATAACTGACTTTGATTCACAAATTTTATCAAATAAAGTTTAAAAAATTATTCTGTTTCATGTGGTTGAGGGGGTAGAGAAGTCTGAGTTTAGCCTGAAAGTTATTTTTTCCTTTGAAGATGACTGGATCTTTCCTGCTTAGGGGTTTACATGATTATTTTCTTCAACTTTTTAAGAATCCGCCAGCTTATGCTCCAATATGCATTCTTGTTTTCACCTGGTACATGGTAGGCTCTTTCAGTTCACGGACTTGGTGTATCTTATTTAAGCTAAGGACATTTGCTTCTAATGTAAGTTGTGGTTTTAACTCCGTATTTTCGGCTTTGTTTTCCTTCTGGGATTGTGTGCATTTTCTTATTCATATACTCAATTTTATAAAAATAATCTTCATTATTTTGTAATTTTTACCATACATATGCTGGTATACAAATTATACAAATATACAAATTATTGTTGTGGTTGTTAGTTGCTAAGTCATGGCTGACTCTTTGCGACCCAGTGGACTGTAGCATGCCAGGCTCCTCTGTCCATGGGATTTCCCAGGCAAGAATACTGGAGTGGATAGCCATTCCCTTCTCCAGGGGATCTTCCCAACCCAGGGATCCAACATTGGCATTGGCAGGTGGATTCTTTACCACTGAGCCACTTAGGAAGCCCATACAAATTGTATCTTTGTACAAATACACAAATTATATCTTTATAATTTGTACCTGAAGTATACTGGTCTGTATCCTTGAAATCCTTCTCAAGTTTGCTCTCCATATTACTGATTTTCTTTTCAGTAGACTTTGTTCTGTCTCTGAAGCACCCCCATTTGTAGATGCCAGTTCTGTGATTATATTTTAAGTGACTTTATGGTCTTTCCTTATTCCATTTCAATTCACTTTTTTTTCCCACAACATATTGATAATAAAAACTTATTTTTGTGAAACAAGTACTTTGCTTGTGATAAGCACTTTTCTAAATTTGATATACCTTCTATATTATTAATTTTGAAGAGGAGAAATAAACTCAATCTTGATAATAAATAATGTTTCTGGTATAATTTAGCCCGTCACAGCCCATGTGGTTATTGAATTTATTCTTTCCTAAATATTGACACAAAATGTACCTGAGTTTCCAAGGCCCAACAAGCATTGATCAGATATAGAGCTACCGAACTTATCTAGGCTCTTTGCAGTGTCTCTCAGGTTCTCTGTGTGGTGGTCAGGTGAAAAGTGCTTTTCTTCATGCATTCTGTGTCAACCTTCTTCCTTCCCCTTCTACCAGGTGTTCCTGCAGTTCAGTTGAGTTCAGTTCAGCCACTCAGTCGTGTCTGACTCTTTGCGACCCCATGAATTGCAGCACGCCAGGCCTCCCTGTCCATCACCAACTCCTGGAGTTCACCCAAACTTATGTCCATTGAGTCGGTGATGCCATCCAGCCATCTCATCCTCTGTTGTCCCCTTCTCCTCCTGCCCTCAATCCCTCCCAGCATCAGAGTCTTTTCCAATGAGTCAACTCTTCACATGAGGTGGCCAAAGTACTGGAGTTTCAGCTTCAGCATCAGTCCTTCCAAAAAACACCCAGGACTGATCTCCTTTAGAATGGGCTGGTTGGATCTCCTTTGCAGTCCAAGGGACTCTCAAGAGTCTTCTCCAACACCACAGTTCAAAAGCATCAATTCTTGGGTGCTCAGCTTTCTTTACAGTCCAACTCTCACATCCATACATGACTACTGGAAAAACCACAGCCTTGACTAGATGGACCTTTGTTGGCAAAGTAATGTCTCTGCTTTTGAATATACTATCTAGGTTGTTCATAACTTTCCTTCCAAGGAATAAATGTCTTCTAATTTCATGGCTACAGTCACCATCTGCAGTGATTTTGGAGCCCAAAAATAAAGTCTGACACTGTTTCCACTGTTTCCCCATCTATTTCCCATGAAGTGATGGGACCAGATGCCATGATCTTCATTTTCTGAATGTTGAGCTTTAAGCCAACTTTTTCACTCTCCTCTTTCACTTTCATCAAGAGGCTTTTGAGTTCCTCTTCACTTTCTGCCACAAGGGTGGTGTCATCTGCATATCTGAAGTTATTGATATTTCTCCCGGCAATCTTGATTCCAGCTTGTGCTTCTTCTAGCCCAGCGTTTCTCATGATGTACTCTGCATAGAAGTTAGCAGGGTGACAATATACAGCCTTGACGTACTCTTTTTCCTATTTGGAACCAGTCTGTTGTTCCATGTCCAGTTCTAACTATTGCTTCCTGACCTGCATATCGGTTTCTCAAGAGGTAGGTCAGGTGGTCTGGTATACCCATCTCTTTCAGAATTTTCCAGTTTATTGTGACCCACACAGTCAAAGGCTTTGGCACAGTCAATAAAGTAGAAATAGATGTTTTTCTGGAACTCTCTTGCTTTTTCGATGATCCAGTGGATGTTGCCAATTTGATCTCTGGTTCTTCTGCATTTTCTAAAACCAGCTTGAACATCTGGAAATTCAGGGTTCACGTATTGCTTAAGCCTGGCTTGGAGAATTTTGAGCATTACTTTACTATTGTGTGGGATGGCTGCAATTGTGTGGTAGTTTGAGCATTCTTTGGCATTGCCTTTCTTTGGGATTGGAATGATAACTGACCTTTTCCAGTCCAGTGGCCACTGCTAAGTTTTCCAAATATGCTGGCATATTGAGTGCAGCACTTTCACAGCATCATCTTTCAGGATTTGAAATAGCTCAACTGGAATTCCATCACTCCACTAGCTTTGTTTGTAGTGATGCTTTCTAAGGCCCACTTGACTTCATGTTCCAGGATGTCTGGCTCTAGGTGAGTGATCACACCATCATGGTTATCTTGGTCATGAAGAGCTTTTTTGTAAAGATCTTCTGTATATTCTTGCCACCTCTTCTTAATATCTTCTGCTTCTGTTTGGTCCATACCATTTCTGTCCTTTATCGAGCCCATCTTTGCATGAAATGTTCCCTTGGTATCTCTAATTTTCTTGAAGACATCTCTAGTTTTTCCCATTCTGTTGTTTTCCTCTATTCTTTGCATTGATCGCTGAGGAAGGCCTTATCTCTCCTTGCTATTCTTTGGAACTCTGCATTCAGATGCTTATATCTTTCCTTTTCTCCTTTGCTTTTTGCTTCTCTTCTTTTCACAGCTATTTATAAGGCCTCCCCAGACAGCCATTTTGCTTTTTTGCATTTCTTTTCCATGGGGATGGTCTTGATCCCTGTCTCCTGTACAATGTCACGAACCTCCATCCATAGTTCATCAGGCACTCTTATCTACCAGATCTAGTCCCTTAAATTCAAAATTCCTTAAAATCAAATTCCTTATGATTATACAGGTGCTCCTCCAAGGGCCATTCATTTTGCTTTTATTTCTTCTATTCTTGTCTTGTGTCATTAGACCCAGGGCTATAGTGTTATCAACACTCATCTTCTGTATCAGCATTTTATATTCTGCATTATATAGTACAAGGTTCTGAAGAGAGAAGCTAATATGGCTCTTCTTGCTCAGAACATAAGTCCCAGAAGATCAGAGCAATTACAGCTTAGTGTGCTTTTAAGGCAGTCTTTGAGTCCTAAGCCTCAGGAAAATAGTTTTAAATAATGAAAATTGTAGTTAGTATGTATTACTGTTAGTTTAGGTATTTTTGTATAATTCATGCCAGATTTTGTCTTTTTCTGCATCGTTATATGTCTTGGTTGTTTCAGACTGCTTTAACTAAAACACCATAGACCAACTGGCTTATAAATGACAGAAATTTGTTTCTTACAGCTCTGGAGGAAGTCCAAGATCAAGTTACTGGCAGTTTCTATGTCTGGTGAGGGCTGCCCTGGTTCACAGATGGCTGTCTATGTGCTCTTACATGATAGAAGGGGGAAGGGAGCTTCCTGAGGTCACATTTATAAAGACACTCACCCCATTCATGAGGGTTCCACCTTCATGCTCTAATCACTCCCTAAAGGCCCCACTTCCTAGTACCATCATGTTGGGGAAACAAATTTCAATGTATGCATTTTGTGAAGATGCATTCAGTCTATATCATTAAAGGGATATAAATTGAAAGTTTGGTGAGAATGAGTCACAGTCTACTATCCTGTTTCTATGATCAAAATATTTGGGGTTGGTAGTCATATACTATGGATTAAAGAGGCAAGTTAGCATCATATAGTACAATTCTTAAATGAAAAACATTTAAGAGAGAAGGAATTCAAGTCAAAAAGCAAGACATCTTCAAGGTTACAATTCAAGATTGCTGTTAGAATTACAATTTGCAGTTGGAATATGAGTTTACAGCACTTTGTCAGGTTGAGATAAACAACGCTGCTCATATTACTTTGACCTTGATAAATGCAGATATCCATTTCTCCCTGCATCCCCAGCACCGTCCATAATATACCCTTTTAGTTGATGTTTCATACAACTTCTGAATTGACTGATGGAAGGCAGGAAATAGGAAGATGTTCTTTATTGTGATTGCAGGAAACTTTTATCTATGTACTCCTTATCCAATGACTTTCCAGGTTGTCCAAATGACTTTTGATTGTGAGAAAAGTAGTAAAAAAAACTGTTTGGACTTGGAATGGGAGTAAGTCTGAGAAAGGGTATGGGTGAGCTCAAGATGGAAACAGAGAACAGGGAAGGTGCAGCAGCAATGGAGAATTGTGAAGCTGAGTCTCTGTGGTACCATTGCTTGAAGTGTTTGGAACTGCAACAGATGGGATACTGAAGAATGTTCTTAATAACCTGTTACTATGCCTACAGTTCATTCATTCAGTTAATATTTATTGAATACCTTTTGCATGCAAGCACCCATTCCAAGTGCTGGAAACATAATATTGAACAAAGTAGTTAAATCCTACCCTTAAGAAGTTAACATTTGCTGGGGGTGGGGGGTGGTGGTGGCAGAAAGACAAGGTTACATAATAAGTCTTGCTCAGTCATATCCATCTCTATGTGACCCCATGGTCTATAGCCTGCCAGGCTCCTCTGTCCATGGAATTCTCCAGGCAAGAATACTGGAGTGGGTAGCCATTCCTTTCTCCAGGGGATCTTTCTGACTCAGAGATCAAACCCGGGTCTCCAGCATTGCAGGCAAAATCTTGACCATCTGAACCACCAGGGAAGCCCTTGTTAGTGGAATGGTAGGAGCATAACTCAGAGAAGGCAATGGCACCCTACTCCAGTACTCTTGCCTGGAAAATCCCATGGATTGAGGAGCCTCGTAGGCTGCAGTCCATGGGGTTGCTAAGAGTCGGACATGACTGAGCGACTTTAATTTCACTTTTCACTTTCATTCATTGGAGAAGGAAATGGCAACCCACTCCAGTGTTCTTGCCTGGAGAATCCCAGGAATGGGGGAGCCTGGTGGACTGCCATCTATGGGGTCACACAGAGTCGGACATGACTGAAGTGACTTAGCAGCAGCAGCAGCAGCAGGAGCATAACTAAGAGAGTGGGTACAGCTGCATTTTGGATAAATTGCTCCCAGCCAAAGTGGATCGCCTCTATTATTTGAATGGCTGATTGAACAGTTGGGCTTCTCAGAGGCATAGATGAATGCATTTGTGCCCATAATCTTGTTTAATATTAACAGGCATTTATTTAAATAAATATGATGTAGCTTAAACCAGTTTTTAAATGAATAGATACACCTGGCACAAGTCAGTAGCTACTTCACGAATCTTGTACTGTTTCCAAAATTTACCTAATCCAGCCCTAACGCTGAACCCTCAGTATTTTCCTGTTTGTTTGAGGCTTATTCGTGGCTCTGAGACACCTAGCAACCCCTTCACAGTGTTCAAGTTCCTACAGTTTTCCTATAACTGAGTCTCTGCAGGCTGTCCAGTCCTGCTGTCCTCTATTCAGTGCTTACTCTGTGTTTATCTGAATCATGGGAAGATAGCTTTATGCTCCATTTAGCCCCTCAAAGGCCAGAGAGGAGAGATTACCACACAGTGTGCACACCGGTCACTATCCCGAATCTAGCCTTAATTGTTCTTTTCTAATCACCAGGGAAACCTCTCTCCTTCCATCAGGTATTTGTTTTTACTGATTAATTACTTCCATCTATTTAAAACTAATTTCCTTGGAAACTCCTCTAGCTGACTTCTTAATTATGTTTTCCCCAAGCCTGGCCATTGTCAGAGGACTTACTTGGTATTAAAGAGATTATGTTTCTATTCCCATGAATATTTTAATACTTTAAAATGATCTTAATAGTGTTTAAAACAGAGATGATCGTTTGGGGCACAGGAAGCAAATCGCAGGGAGTAAAGGTATGATAGGAAAGAAAATTTAAAAGGGAGTGGGGAAAATGAGCAACAGCGAAGAATTTGGAAGCAAATGAAGGTAAAGAAATGAAAATTAGCAAAGTTAAATAATATATTTTGGGTAATTCAAGCACATTTTCCATATTAGTATTAGAACTTTTTCTGGGCATTATGTGCCCCTAAAATACTTCTAAATTTTGGGAGCAAAACCCCCGAGTATAGTGAACAGATACTGTCAATAGATATAGATAAATGAACTGCCTCGTTGGTAAGGGAACAGCCCCTGGCAACCATAGTGTGTATGTGACTAAGCACCTCTGAAGCCTCAGTTCCTCAAGTCCTTTGTTGTCGTTTAGTTGCTAAGTCGTGCCTGACTCTTCTGCGACCCCATGGACTGAGCCTGCCAGGCTTCTCTCTCCATGAGATTTCCCAGGCAAGAATACTGGAGTGGGTTGCCATCTCCAGGAGATCTTCCTGACCCAGGGATCAAGCCCATGTCTCCTGCATTGGCAGGCAGATTCCTTATGAATGAGCCACCTGGGAAGCCCGAAGTGGTCCTACAGCATCTATTCCCATAATAGTATTATGACAAAATTTACCCATAAAATTCTCAAAGGGAGAGTAAATAAATCAGAGGGAACTTTAGATGACAGTTTATGTAGAACACAGGATTCAAATGGTTAAATGGTATACATTTTTAGTTATAAGTTAAATCTGGAGACCCAACATATAGCATGGTGACTGCAGTTAACAACTGTGTTGTTCACTTGAAATTTGTTGAGAGAGTAGATCTCAGGTATTCTAACCACACACACACACACACACACACACACACATAACCATGGGAGGTGATGGATATTTTAATTAGCTTGATTGTGGTAATCACTTCACAATGTGTACCTATATCAAAAACATCATATTGCACACCTTAAATATATACAATATTTCTTTGTCAACCATACCTGAATAAAGCTGGGAAAAAATGCTCCTTGTAAGCCTGCTTTCAAAATACCAGCACAATATCACTGAACATGGAGTTGGAAAGAAATACACACATTAGGATGACTGGTGAGTGTGAGCAGCTTTAGCAGAACACTTAGGTTATGTTTAGTCAGTCAGTCGTGTCTGACTCTTGCGACCCCATGGACTGTAGCCTGCCAGGCTCCTCTGTCCATGGGATTCTCCAGGCAAGTATACAGGAGTGGGTTGCCATTTTCTTCTCCAGGGCTCTTCCCAACCCAGGGATTGAACCTGGGTCTCCTGCATCGCAGGCAGACTCTTTACCAACTGAGCCACCAGGGAAGCAGAGCACTTAGTCTATCCTTAATTGGTTTGTTTTGATGCATGCCCATCTATACAATTTCATCAACAATTCAAAATTTTTTTCATGTATAGAAAATGTGATTGTGATTTAGAGTTCAAACTTTCCTCTAAGATTCTTTTTGTGTTGCTGTTGTCATCATGTGGCTACCTTCAGCTCTATTCCTTATTTGGAAACCCAACTAATAATTTCTACCTTTCCTGTCTCATGATGCAGTGAATGCTTTATGAATAATGATTAATTACTCATACCCATTATTCTCTTTTTCTTTCTTTGGCACAGTACTTCTAATCCATAGACTTTGGTCTTCAGATTTAGTGGAAGTCATATTGTGAGATAATTTAGATCTAATGAGATTTACCTGATGAAGACAATTCACTTTTGATTAGCTGGAAAACTGCCTGTCTAGCTCTGAAAATGGCACGGTTGCTGTCAGTTAACCATGCCCTAACCTTTAGCTTTGTGGCTGAATGCTTTAGTTGCTTTTCTTTCCAAATCAATGAAGCCAATTGGTCCACTGACCTTTATGAAAATGAAAACAGCATTACTGTTTTTTCTTCTTACCTACTTGAACATTTGTCATTTTTAGTGAGGCGTCAATAGGAATGTGTGTGTGTGTTTGAATTTATGTATTTGGAGTGAAGATGGGATATTAAGGTTTTATGCTAAAAAATAAACTATATGGAGGAAAAGTCTAATATTTCCAGAAGTGAATTCTTTCTTTTGTGTTATGCTCAGGGGAAATATTTAGACCTATGGTCACCTTATTGACCGTATGTTTTTTATTTTGCAGTATCTGCTGCTACTGTTGACTGGTTGCTTGAAACACTCATCTCTATGGTTTCCCAGACATTGTTCTCATAATTTTCCTCCCATCTCTTCAGTTTATCCTTATCAAGTACTTTAATGAACTCCTCTTTCTTTGCCTGCGTTGAAAATACTGGAGTTTACTGGACACTATTCATGACCTGTTTTTTTCCCTCCTTGTTTGGTGTACTGTTCTCTTCCACACTATTCTCATGCTCATGGAACACAGTCTGATTTTCTTGGTCTCCTTGTTCACTTACTCTTTCTAATTGACTGTTGGTCATTAGGTACAAGATAAAAAATGGAGACTTACTAATTCTCTACTGTAACTTCTTTGGTCCATAATTAAAATTAGAAATGAAACTACCTTTTAAGATATTTTGATACTTTCTTATCCTGCTTTTTGAATAAGCCCTCTTTTTTACCTCAACCCTCGGAACCTCAGCATTTTGGTTTGCTGTGCATGGAGCAAGACTAACTTGGTTTAGTGACAACTTGACCCCTCTTTTCCATTTCTTCTTCTTGCTAGATCAGAGTTTTAGTTTCTCTTCTCTTCCAAATATAACATGGAATTCATGAAACTTCAAAATCAATCTTATATTTCCAGAAGGAATGGAAGAAGTTCAGAAATTTGTTCTTCTTCCTAGGTGGTTAGTGTCAACATTTTCCTTAAAGTAGTATGAAAATAAATTGTATATGGAGGACACTTTTCTAACATATATCATTCATTGACCAAAAATTCTAACTGCTTAAAAATTATGTAATATTCCACTCCTCTTCCTGGATCTGTCATTTTGGTGCTTGGGGTATTTTTTCCCACATTCATTTGTATGCTAAGTATAGTCCAGAATGTATAAAGGCACAGCAGGTAAATTTTCTCATCTGAGTTTTGACCTTGCTTTTTCAATCTGCAGTCTATCAGGGAAAATGTCTTCATTTCTTAATTCCTCTCAGTTTCCTGTCTCCCTCTCTCAGATGCATCTCAGGACTTAAAGATTTACTGTGCATTATTCTTACTTTTAAAGCTATCATCTACTTTCCAATCCCCAAATACCATCCGGTCACCTTCCCCTAAGACCTGGAGGTAGTTCAGAATATTCTCAATTCATCCCACAGGTTTTCTTTCAGTAAGGAAGGCATGTTGAATGCCTTCCTTATGCTAGCCATCTTGCTGGGTACTTAGAATACAAAGATGTCTAAGTCATGGCCCCTGTTGTCAAAAGGACCTCATCATCCAGCAGGGAGACAGCAAATTACATTACAGATAATAAGTACTGTTGGAAAGGAAAGCACAAGGGACAGTGATCCAAGGAAGAGAAGTTAATTCTGCCCATAGGGTAGGGAGAGCTTCATGGAACAGCAGTGCTTGAATCTTTCCTTGATTGATGAGTGAATTAGTAATCTCCATTAAAGAATTTTGTTCCGTTTAATATGGATTCACAAAAGGGCAACAACCACCCCTACCCTTTCAATGGGGAAGCATAACAAATGATCCCGAGTTAGAACACAAAGTGTAGTCTAATACAGTTCCTTTGGAGAGCTAGTTCCTAAACTCATTTCAATTCGTAATTCCTACCTTAATTTGTGAGCTACACTGTGAGTTCCCGTTTCCCTTCTCTCCACTGGGTTTTCTTCTCTCACTGATTGTCATTCTCTAAATGCCTTTTTTTTTTTTTTTGATGTGGATCATTTTTAAAGTCTATTAATACAATAAAGTCTTTATTAATACAATTTGTTATTAATACAACATTGCTTCTGTTTTATGTTTTGGTTTTTTGGCCCTAAGACCTGTGGAATCTTAGCTCCTTGACCAGGGATCTAACCCATACTCCCTGCATTGGAAGGTGAAGTCTTAACCACTGGTCTGCCAGGGAAGTCACTCTTAATGCTTTTTTAAAAAGTTCTTGTGGTAGACAGAGTAATGGCCCTCCAAAGATGTCCACATCCCAATTCCCAGATTCTATGAAAATGTTACCTTACATGGAAAAAAGGAATTGTAGCAGATGGAATTAAGGTTGCTGATGACCTGACTTTAAGAAGACTGTCCTGAATTATCTGGGTGGGTCCAGTGTACTTAAAAGGATGCTTAAATGTGGAAAAGGGAGCAGAAGACTGTATGAGTGATAGGATGTGATAAAGCCTTAACTGGCCATTGCTGACCTTGAAGATGGAGGAAAGGACTACGGGTCAAAGAGTGGGAGTGGTCTCTAGAGGCTGGAAAGGGCAAGGAAATGAGTTCTTCCCTAGAACATAAAGAACACGGCCCAGCCCTACCAACACCTTGATTTTAGCCCAATGAGACCATTTTGGCTTTCTGACCTCTGGGACTGTGAGACAATAAATTTGTATTTGTGTTACCACAATCCATTTTGTGGTAATTTGTTACAGTGGCCCTAAGAAACAAATGCAACTATTACAGTTTATTCTCAATTACACAGATTCACTGTTTACACAGATTCACATTCCATTTTGTCCTATGATTTCAAAGAGCTTTCCTACTTCATAGCTTTGACCATCCAGTCAAGGCATTCAGTCTGTTAATCCAGATCTCCAGATTCATTTGTTACTTAAAGAACCTTTGCCTAATTTCTGTTTAGAACTGTTTTAACACAAAACAATATTCAACATTTTAGATTTATATGTTTTGTTATTTATTTCCAAGTTTGACATGAGACGTCAGTCTCCAAGTTTTCTATACCTTGGTTCTTGCTAATCTCCCTTTCCCCTCAAAAACACTAACTTTTTTTACTACCCACCCAAGTCTCATTTGGAAGTCTCTTGAGAGACTTGGATTGCATGGAGATCAAGCCAGTTAATCCTGAAAGAAATTAACCCTGAATATTCATTGGAAGGACTGATGCTGAAGCTGAAGCTCCAATACTTTGGCCACCTGATGTGAAAAGCTGATTTATTGGAAAAGACTCTGATGCTGGGAAAGATTGAAAGCAGGTGGAGAAGGGGATGTCAGAGGATGAGATGGTTGCAAGGCATTGACTCAATGGGCATGAGTTTGAGCAAACTCTAGGAGACAGTGAAGGACAGAGAAGCCTGGAGTGCTGCAGTCCATGGGATCATCAAGAGCTGAACATGACTTAGAGACAGAACAACAACTACAACAAATCCCATTCTTCTTAAATAGTCTCAATTAACTGAAATATGAAGGGGTACATTGGTAACATTTGTTGATAGAGGTGGGTGATTAATTCAGGGCCCAAGTTACTCCTAGTTTACTACAGAATGAGAGAGTTCCTTATAAAACAGTGGTAGCGGAGAAGACAATGGCACCCCACTCCAGTACTGTTGCCTGGAAAATCCCATGGATGGAGGAGCCTGGTAGGCTGCAGTCCATGGGGTCGCAAAGAGTCAGACACGACTGAGCGACTTCACTTTCACTTCCCACTTTCATGCATTGGAGAAGGAAATGGCAACCCACTCCAGTGATCTTGCCTGGAGAATCCTAGGGACGGGGGAGCCTGGTGGGCTGCAGTCCATGGGGTCGCACAGAGTTGGACACGACTGAAGCGACTTAGCAGTAGCAGCAGCAGAGGTTGGGGAGACTGGGCCAGGGCAAGTATTTGTTAACTGTAAGCACACTTCCAAACTAAGTGAAAAAGGTGTGTGGTTCTCTGTTTTGGTGCACATGGCCAGATGGCCATTCTCCCTAGAGTTGCCATCGTTGCCCTGTGGCCGCCCATCATGCTGTGGGGTGCCGAGGCATGGCAGGAGGGATGAACTCACTGAGGGGATGAACTCATTGGGAGATGTGTGCCCGACTCATGAGTCCCTGAGAAACACTGCTGGAAGACCAGTGGGTGAAAGTTCAAATGACAGGAAGATGAAGGAGAGAAAAAAGTTCTCTGGGAGCATTTTTAGATGATAAACTTAGCCATTCTGGGATCTGAAAGCTTTTCTGATGAGTCATTTGTGGGTAGCTCATTGCTCTGAAAAGCTCTTAGAAATAATGTGCTCTCCCAAAATTGCATCTTTTCCACCCAAAGGAACAAGCTACATCAAGTTACAACCAAGCAGGAAATAATTTCCAAGAACACACAGGCAGGAGACACACAGAATCTGAGTCAGAGATGCCTTTGGAGGTAGCATTCATTGGCATTTTTAACTTACAGTAGTCCTTGCCACTTTTCTGTTGCCATACTTGGAGGGACTTGAAACTACAGTCCCCTCCTTCCTGTCCTGATCTTGCAGTATCCTATTCAGTTTCTTTATTTCACTATTTGATTTCACCTAAGCTTTATCTTGTTATTTCCAATTTAGGAAAATATCTCAAATCCCAATAAGTGATTTTAAATGTGGGAATGTTACATGGAGTCCTTTGTTAAAATCTAAATGTATAGTTCCAAGAGCTTTTTTTAAAAGTATGATATTGGTTTTTTACATCAGTTCTATATTTCAGGAGCATTAATAAAATATTATAAGCAGTAGCAGTAGTTAGTTGCTCAGTCATGTCCGACTCTTTGCAACCCCAAGGACTATAGCTCGCCAGGCTCCCCTGTCCATGGGATTCTCCAGGCAAGACTCCTAGAGTGGGTTGTCATACCCTCCTCCAGGGGATCTTCCTGACCCAGGGATCGAACCCAGGTCTCCTGCATTGCAGGCAGATTCTTTACCATTTGAGCTACAGGGAAATCCTAAAATATTACAAAGGGAAATAGTAATTTCCTGGTTGTGGTAGGAGATGAGAACATGTGGTTGGGGTAGACTTGGGTAGGTTGTAACTGGAGAAAGTAGCCAGTGAGAAAAATAATGGAAGCGGAGCGTGTAAACTAGAAATCTGACAGTAGAGAAAATTTCCATAGTCCTAGATCCACAGAAGGATACCATTTTTACAGTAGAAAGAAAGACATTATTTCAATGTTAAGTTAATTTAATCAACAAGGGGAGAATACAACATAGGTATTCTCTAGAACATTGTAAGTTAAAGGCTGGAAAAGGAAAGAGGCAAGGAAGAACTTACGTATCTTGAAAACTAATGAGAGGTGACCAGATGCTCACTTGTGCCATGAATATATTTCTAACCAAGTCAGTCTCACCCCAAAACTCACATCTGGGAATGATACTGATGTATCCATGTTAGGTACTTGTCTACAAGGTTAGTAGCTAAGCCCCATAGCAATCTTATGAGGTGGATACTATTACTATCAGCCACATATGATAGGTGAGAATATTGAAGCATGACTACTTGCCAAAAGTGTTAGTACTTATAAGTAGTGAACTTGAGATTGGAACCCAGACCATCCCATGCCAAGGTCAGTCACCTCTATCGCTACACCCTACTGACTTGGGAGGAGCCTTTGAACAGTGGGCGTGACGATGGATAGATGCGTTAAAAACCGACTGTCCTCTGCCATGGCAGGAATGGGGTGAAGGCTGAGTCTCTAATGTTGTTCCGTCACAGCAAGGTAACAACACGAAGGAAGGCAGCAATCAATATCTGCAGTATAGAAATCCACCAAAATTCCAGTGGTTTTAACAATGTCCATGTCACTAGGTTAGAGCTCGGGGCTGAGAGGAGACGGGAGCTTGGAACAGGACTTCAGAGGTAGAGGTTCTCAGGAATTGACCGGATTGTCCGAATGGAGAGGTGAGGTCTGGGAGTGAGTCAGATGGGATATGGGATGATATGGGATGAAAGTAGCAATCATCACCGTAAGTGATTTTGTTTTGAAGTTTATAGTGAAAGTGGCCTTGCATTACAGGTGTTGGGAATCTTCCCATCACAGGCCATTAAGGCTGCTGAGTTGTACAACTCCAGAGGGCGCCTTTCCGTAGACTATGATTCTCTCTGGAGTTGAGGGGACTGTTCTGTGTCAGTGTCGAGAAGCCTGAGGAATTTGCAGCTGTTTCACTTCTTGACTTTGGACTACGTGCAGTCCTCCTGCTCTGCATATCTTAGGACTCTCTTCAGTTGATAAGGACTTTCCAATCAGCCTTTTTCATTATCTACTGCCTGCTTTAACTTCAGACATATTCACATTCATCAGTCTTGTCTTATCTGAACAACAGGCAGGGACCGGTACCAGGGACAATGGAAGAGGTAATACGCAGAGGTTTTAATTACATTCACTCTTGAGCCTCCAGAAAGAACACTTTGCAAGTTATAAACTGTCAGCTATGGAGCTATGCACGCCTGTCTCTGACTTCCTGGTGAGGGGCAGGTTCAGTGGAGGGGTTCCTCTGGGGGATACTTCAGGTGCTGCATGTGCAGCATCTCAGTCTGGCTTTCTGGAAAGAGATGCTCTTGCCTGGTTACTTTGGTCAGAGAGGTAGAAGGGATAAACTCTTTCAGTTTGATGGGACATGTGTTCCTGGAGCACCTCCTATGTGCCAGCTTCTGTGAGGTGTTGGGAATGAGAGAAAAGTGATCACTGCTCTCAGAAGCTCACAGTGCAGAATTAAGGAGGTACATAGAAGCAAATAATCATGAGAGATGCTATAAAGGAGATACTTTTAGGGAACAGAGGGACATGTGGACAACACGACTTTGGGGAGCTCTAGGAGGCCACCCAGAGAAAGGAATGCTTCGGTTCCAGGCTTCAGATCTCTGCAGCCACATGAAATCCCTCCATCAGAGATGATCAACCTTGAGTGTACTTTAGAGTCATTTGGAAAGCTTTAAAAATTCCCAATATTTAGGCTCTAGCCCATGTCAAGTAACTTATACCCTATGGGGGTGGGATCTAGGCATAGGTACCTTATAAAGTTCTTCGTGTGATTCCAACATGCATCCAAGTTTGAAAACCAAACCAAGTTTGTCCTAAAATAAGAATTTAGAAATTCTAAAATAAGAAGGTATGTATTACATTTTGGAGACTCTGTTACTATATTCTGAGAGGGCTGGTAGGAAAAGGGAAAGGACATTGTTGTGTTGTAGAGATCAGTGATTATATCCAGTCAGCTTCAAATACAGGAATATCATAGAACCTAATACAGTAAAATCCAGGAAAATTACATGAAGAGCAAAGCATGGAGTATTTGTTGAAGCAACTTTGCAGTAGTGATCCTTATACACAGTTTGTATCTGCCGGCTTCAGAGAAGTCTTGGGGCAGCTTGCATATAGAAGTATTTGAGGAGAAACTAGAGAGGCTTTATCTGAAAAGGCAGAGTAAGTACATACATTTAAGCACCAACCTTCAAATTATGGAAATAATTGTTGGCTTGTTGTACTACCCTAAAAACCATTTAGGATTTTTCAATTGTTTATTTGGGCTTTTATTTCTTACCAGAAATTCAGTGAAAATAGACTATTCAGGAGTTATACATTAATGACTGCTTCCATTAAAATTTGATATTATTATTATCATTATATTTGATGTAATTTATATTTATAACATACCTACATATGCTGATACTTAGCATATTTTATGTAATTCCCACAGTAGTTCTATAAGGTAGGCAACTGTGATTATTCCTATTACCTGATAAGTTCAAGAGGCACAGAGAGGTTAAATAAGTTGTCTGGGATCCCACATTGTCTAAGTCCAGTCTGTCTGATTGCTAACCATTTCTGATCCTACATCTCTCCATTGTGTAAGGGCGAGGCTTGCTATTGTTGAAAGAAACCCACTCTAGAGTTCTATGCCTGAGGAAGTGCTGTGTGATCTTGAGTTAGTTTCTCAACCTCTCTGGATCTTAATGTCTTCTTTAATGTGACTAGACGCGAGATGGTGGCACCGTTTTCCTTCTAGTTATGAGCTGTAATGAGAAGGCAAGCTTAAAATGACTTTAGAATCTCACAGACATCTCACTCTTTTGAAGGGCATTGTTAGAATACATATCTAATATACATAGAAAATACATGCATACAACCTTTTCTCAGAACAAAGAGTACAGAGATTCACAGATTTTCTTTTTTGTGAATGTATTATAGAAAATATAACTTTTTTAAAATTAGAAAATACTGTCCATCTTCCCCATCCTCTAGCAGTTGTGGAAAACTTGTACTGAAGGCAGGTTCAGACAGATCTTCATTATTTACTTTTTTTTAAACACTAACCTGTGTTCTGTAGAGGATGCCCCAGCTGGCTCCTGATCCTTTGTGATCTAGATGGATCTTTTTAGCCCTTGATCTGGAGTGGGATGGTTCTGAAACAAGCGACTTAGTATATTTGGGAAATTAATTGGATGGAGGAGGCAGTTCTCTAACTTGTAGGCACAAGAAGGAAGGTTTTGAAGCTTGTATAACTTAATGGGAAATTGCTTGGGGGAGTCTGAGAGGAAGGAAGAAATCCAGACAGGCTAGGCATTAGTTTAAAGTTGTTTTATATCGTTACAACATAGAAAAATTCAGTCCTGGAAGATGAAATCCGTTTGGCACATGATATTGATCATCCTTTAGGAAAAAAAGTAGCTGGGTATTGGAAGTTCGGCCCTACCCTCTTGTAGAGTCCTTCATGTTCTTTGATCCCAGTCTCTTCTCTTAAACTGAACAGAACTTGTTAGGCAGATGTGGGTATAAAGCTGGAATAGAACCGTGGCCCTTGAGGACTTGTGAGAAGTGATTATCTCTGGAAGGTGGTAGGAGAATATTGACTGAGTGGAGGGGCCAGAGCTGGGGCCAGAGGGAAATGGTGTTGGCACTGCCCTCCCTCCTTGCAGCTCCAGGTCCTGTGATCTTCATCATCATTGCCACTGCCCTTGTTCGTCCTTCACCACCTCTCGCCTGGACCAGTACCACAGACTCCTGACTCTTCTTTAGGCTCAACTTGGCCTTCTTGCCCCAGTCCAACCTCCTTACCATAACTGGAGCTATCTTGCCAAACTCCAAGTTCATCACTATCAGCCCCACGGGCTCTAGGATCAATCTAACCTCTTTAGCATAGCATGGAAATTTCTTAGACTCTTGACTTCAGTCTTCCTATCCCCAAGGGGAGCCTGGGTCCTGTGAACGTCCAGTCTCCTCTCTGGATTGACCACTCATCTGCCTTCAGAGGGATCTGGGGAAGGCAAAGGCAGGAACTGGGACAGAAACTAAATCAAGCTCTTCTCCGATCCTACCTGTCCTCCATCAACTGAGACACCTCAGTTCCCACCTCTTGAACCTTAAAGGAATTAACCTTTTTAAACTACACAACTGCTATAATGCTGTCTCACTCTATATAGTCTGTATATCCTCCAAGTCAAGATTTTGCCAATCTAATCTTCTGTAGTTTGTATTAAAAAAAAAAAAAACAATTGAAATATTGGATATGAGTTTTCAGACGAATACATATACATCCCACTTCCAAAGAGCAATCTGAAACAATCCTTATCTCTTCCTTCCTAAAGAGTCACTACTGTTGGGGAACATCAAACAGGTTTTGATGATAAGCCATCAAAAATATTTGTTAAACTCCTACAATGGAGCTAGCATCAAGTTCAGATCCCACATGATCTCGTTCACACGTGTTTGTGTCTGCTTCTGTCTTTACAAGATTGGCCACCCCTCCCAACCCCAAGCAGAAGGAGGCTTACAGTAAGGCTGATGGAGCCTAAGTTTCAGGACCTTTCACTTGATGGGGTCTCTCCCACGTCTCTGGGGAGAGCCCCAGCAATGTGTTATGGCCATTTGTGTTTGCAAGGTTGGTAAAAGTAAGATATTTAAGTGCAGTTGGGATGACTGTCTCTTCATCCTGCTTTGTCCTCTTTTGGTGTCAGGCAGTGCTGAAGTGGGCCTTGTGGGGACTTAACTGAGGGGAGGTTGAAATGAGGACACTTTTAATGAACTCAGTGGGATATACTTGTGCTCAGTGGGATATACTCACGTGCTCCATAGTCACTCTGGGTATAGTTAAGTTATTGCACATGGAATCAGAATAGTTCTTAAAAAGAGTCCACCAACTTTATAAAAGCTTTGAGTTCCAGCGATCTGGCAATCTGATTTCTTAATCTAATGTTTCTCAGTGTGGTCCTTGGATCATCTGTATAAGGGTTGCCTGGGCTTCATCTTCAAATGCAGCTTTTTGGTCTACATCTAAGCTCTACTGAATTGAAATCTCTGGGACAGGGCTAGAGAAGACGAGCTTCATCGGATCAGGGACTTTGGCTTTGAGTCACGTGCAGTTGTGTTTATCTGCTTACCACTGACTCCGTCGGACTGCTTCGGGACAAACTAGGTACTGAATAAATGCTCTCTAAATCAAAGTTTTATGTGCGCAAAGGCTCGAGAATAACTGCCTCTGCCTACTTAAAGCCTTCTTATATATCAAGGGTACAGATCAAGGTCTTCCAGTATGGTATTTTTTTTAAGAAGTGTATTTCTTTTTAAAAAAAATACTTAATTTTTTACTTTTGGCTGCTCTGGGTCTTTGTTGCTGTGCACAGGATTTCTCTGATTTGGGGCGCTGAGGCTGCTTTCTAGTTGCACTGCACGGACTTCTCATTTTCGTGGCATCTCTTGTTGCAGGACGCAGATTCTAGGGTACATGGGCTTGGCAGTTGTGGCGCGGGGGTTTGGTTGCCCGTAGCATGTGGAATCTTCCCGGATCAGGGATCAAACTCCTGGCCCTTGCATTGGCAGGTGGATTCTTAACCACTGGACCACCAGGGAAGTCCTAGTGCTGTTTTTTCTGGAAACAGAGAATGTGGGAAATAGAGAAGTCCTTGAAGACCATCAGGTCAGTGGCAATTGAAGGCAGGGAGCAATAATAGAATTACATGGGGATGCTGTTTCAAATGAAATTTGCCCAGGTCTCCCATATTCTGCTGTGCTCTCATGTGGAGATATAAGGCAGATGATGTCTGAATTCTCTAGACAATAAGATGGATGATATGAGTTTAGAAATTCTTTATGATGGTTCTCATATCCCCTCTCTACTCAGGAACATTGATTTAATTCAATCTCTCTTTTAACAAACGGGGTCTCTGAGAGGCAAAGCAGTTTAGGTAAGGTCTTCTGTTTAGTTTGAGAGCAGAATTAGGGCTAGGATGTGATTCTCAAAAACTCAAGATACAATGTTTATATGCAGGAAGTTTAGAGACAGCTTCTTTTAAAAAATTATCCTATATTTGGAGGACACACACAACTTTTACCCTTGCTCTATATTCTTTTCATGGTTTCTTGTGCATAAATATGGTATTTTATTTATTTGAAATTTTCAGAGAATAGGTAACTTCAAATTCTTTTGTATTTTTGAAGTTAACTAATGATGAGCTAAGGGGGCAAAAATAGTTGATGATTGGTTTATTAATATCTCAGAACAATCTATCTGGGGGAATAAGATGCCACTAGGTAGGACATTTCAAGCGCAAGTGAAATTCTTGTTAGAAATATTGTCCACATTGTGAAATTCATGTTGATTAAAGATGAACAAGGGTTGTGGGCCAGAAGGAGGGTAAGCATCAACATATCATAGCCCAGAGAAGTAGTTACCTTTAAAAGGTTCAAGGTAATGAGGTAGGGTGTTCTAACAGGGCTCCTGGGAATTCTAGGGCAGCCAGAACTCCAAAGTCAAGGCTTGTTGGCAGATGACTTCAGGGAACTGCTGTTTGGTAACCAGGGTCTGCCTCACACCTGGAGGTTACCTGAGCAGGTTCAGGGCAAAGAGCCAAGACCAGTGACCAGAACTAGGGTTTTGAATGTGAAACCTATGTTACTTATCAAGAACTTGGTTAATGTGTTATAATTTTTATGCTCTTCTATTTCTTCTTCTCTTTTATTTTCATACAATTATGAGCTTATAATTTTTAGTCAGATTTTTAGGTCAGTGCCAAGCAACTGTAGTCCATTTAATTAGACAAGCTAAAATAAAAATTATTTTTTAGGAGCTGTCAAAATTTGAAAGATGTCAACACATTCTTCTAATGTGCTTTCATTATTATTATAAATGTTGCTTAATCATTAGCTCTGTGCTAATGGTTAGTTTGGGGAATGATTTACATGTTTATGAATACAGGAGAAATCATTTTGGCTACAGATAAATCTTTTTATTTACTTGAATTTTTTCCTTACACAGTATTTGCCTTTTACAGCCACATAAATTTTGATTTGAACCTGAAATAATTTAGTAAACTGGAGAGATTTTTTTTTTCTTTTTTGGTCCCAGACAGTCTTGGTATCATAACTTTTATTTCTCAGGGGTTGGTCAAAGGACAAAGAAAAGTGAACATTATTATCTACTGCATTTGTGATATCCCTTGCTTTGCTGTACTGTTATGTAATGCTTGATACTTTCTCATTTTATCTACACTTATACATTTTCTCAGAAATTGTACTGTCAAGTACAGGAGGGCAGGGACTATGTCTTATTAATTCTGTATGTCCTTAGCAGCAGTTTCAAAACTGACTGTATCAGAATCACCTGAGGTGCCCTTTAAAAACTTAAAGTCCAGGGCACTAGTTCAGAGATTCTGATTTAGAATTCTTAAAAAGTTTTATTTATTTTTAAGTGGAGAATAATTGCTTTACAATATTGTGTTGGTTTCTGCCATATACCAACACGAATCAGCCATAGGCATACATATATCCCCTTCCTTTTGAACCTCCCTCTCGTCTCCCCGATTTAGAAGTTTTAAGGAGAGTCTCTGGAATCTGATTTGTTTAAAGCTTGCCCAAATAATTTTTATGGACAGTTGGATTTGAAAATCACTGGCTTACAGCATGGAACACTGCCTTGCATTTAGTAAGTGCTCACAATGTTTCTTTGTTTGTTTTGAAGGCTGAATCACTCTGGGAAGTGACATGAACTGGGTCCAGCTTGCCTACTTCATTTTTTTCCTCTTTTCTGTGCTTTTCCATGCTTTACCAACTCCCTGACAAAACCTCAATCAGATGCATTCTTTCAGTTTTTGCTCATAATCATAATCGAATCAAGTAGCCGACACTTTTCACTGTCCTTTTAGACCTACTTGACAAGTCTGATAGTGCTTTGTAAAATTGCGCTAGTCCTTTGTGATAGAAGACGACCTTGTTGACTGTGCTCACCAGCCAGAAGTGTTGCATATGGCTGGGAAGATGGATGTGTGACAAATGTCTGTTGCATATTGTATATATATTAAAACGCATCCTTCAGAGCCTGGCTGCTGCTGCTGCTGCTATTTTCAGAGTCTTCTGCTGTTTTAAACATAATCCAAATGATGTATTTATTCCAGAAAGCCATCTAGTCTCTGATTACTCTCTCTGCTGTCTGGGTTTCCGATCACTTCTCTTCCCGAATGTCCTTTTTCAGATCATCATATAGCAGTTATCCATTCTCTGTCCATGGCCGAGCCAGTGAAACTGTGACAGAAAGCTCTGTAATGAATGACATGCTTCAGCATTGACTAGCTCAGTCTCATTCCTATAGTTTGTGGGAGCGACCTGGTTTTGCAATTTTAAGTTCAATATACATTGTTAGTGACATTGAGGAAACTTTTCAAGAAGCTTATTAACTTGTTGATTATTTGGTGTAGTTAGGTTTCTAAAGCTATAGAGAAATGTATTCCTGCCTTATACTTCCTAGGGCAGGAGTAAAGCCACCGAGAAAGAAAATAAGAAATTGGCTGATGGAGGTCAAAGGAGAGAAATCACAAAGAGAAGAGAGACGAATACATATGAGGGTAAAGAAGAGATGGACAGGTTAAAAAAAATAGTAGCACATAGAAACCTAGGGAGGTTCTATTAGTAGATGTTGCTATAATGAAATAGTTCCCTTAGAACATTTTGGAGATTATATCTGACATGTGATAGCACTTGGGTTGACCAATCTTATACTGGAATCAAGATTGCCAAGAGAAATATCAATAACCTCAATATGCAGATGACACCACCCTTATGGCAGAAAGTGAAGAACTAAAGAGCCTCTTGAGGAAAGTGAAAGAGGAGAGTGAAAAAGTTGGCTTAAAGCTCAACATTCAGAAAACTAAGAACATGGCATTCAGTCCCATCACTTCATGGCAAATAGATGGGAAAACAGTGGCTGACTATTTTTCTGGGCTCCAAAATCACTGCAGATGGTGATTGCAGCCATGAAATTAAAAGACGCTTACTCCTTGGAAGGAAAGTTATGACCAACCTAGATAGCATATTAAAAAACAGAAACATCACTTTGCCAACAAAGGTCCATCTACTCAGTTCAGTTCAGTTGCTCAGTCGTGTCTGACTCTTTGCGACCCCATGAATTGCAGCACGCCGGGCCTCCCTGTCCATCACCAACTCCTGGAGTTCACTCAGACTCACGTCCATCGAGTCAGTGATGCCATCCAGCCATCTCATCCTCTGTCGTCCCCTTCTCCTCCTGCCCCCAATCCCTCCCAGCATCACAGTCTTTTCCAATGAGTCAACTCTTCGCATGAGGTGGCCAAAGTACTGGAGTTTCAGCTTTAGCATCATTCCTTCCAAAGAAATCCCAGGGCAGATCTCCTTCAGAATGGACTGGTTGGATCTCCTTGCAGTCCAAGGGACTCTCAAGGGTCTTCTCCAACACCACAGTTCAAAACCATCAATTCTTTGGTGCTCAGCCTTCTTCACAGTCCAACTCTCACATCCATACATGACCACTGGAAAAACCATAGCCTTGACTAGACAGACCTTTGTTGGCAAAGTAATGTCTCTGCTTTTGAATATGCTATCTAGGTTGGTCATAACTTTCCTTCCAAGGAGTAAGTGTCTTTTAATTTCATGGCTGCAGTCACCATCTGCAGTGATTTTGGAGCCCCCAAAAATAGAGTCTGACACTGTTTCCACTGTTTCCCCATCTATTTCCCATGAACTGATGGGACCGGATGCCATGATCTTCATTTTCTGAATGTTGAGCTTTAAGCCAACTTTTTCACTCTCCTCTTTCACTTTCATCAAGAGGCTTTTGAGTTCCTCTTCACTTTCTGCCATAAGGGTGGTGTCATCTGCATATCTGAGGTTATTGATATTTCTCCCGGCAATCTTGATTCCAGCTTGTGCTTCTTCCAGTCCAGCGTTTCTCATGATGTACTCTGCATATAAGCTAAATAAGCAGGGTGACAATATACAGCCTTGACGTACTCCTTTTCCTATTTGGAACCAGTCTGTTGTTCCATGTCCAGTTCTAACTGTTGCTTCCTGACCTGCATACAAATTTCTCAAGAGGCATATCAGGTGGTCTGGTATTCCCATCTCTTTCAGAATTTTCCACAGTTTATTGTGATCCACACAGTCAAAGGCTTTGGCATAGTCAATAAAGCAGAAATAGATGTTTTTCTGGAACTCTCTAGTCTAGTTTTTCTGGAACTCCATCTAGTCAAGGCTATAGTTTTTCCAGTAGTCATATATGGATGTGAGAGTTGGACTGTAAAGAAAGCTAAGTGCCGAAGAATTGATGCTTTTAAACTGTGGTGTTGGATAAGACTCTTGAGAGTCCCTTGGACTGCAAGGAGATCCAAACCAGTCCATCCTAAAGGAGATCAGTCCTGGTGTTTACTGGAGGGACTGATGTTGAAGCTGAAACTCCAGTAGTTTGGCCACCTGATGCGGAGAGCTGACTCATTTGAAAAGACCCTGATGTGGGGAAAGATTGAGGGCAGGAGGAGAAGGTGACGACAGAGGATGAGATGGTTGGATGGCATCACCGACACAATGGACATGGGTTTGGGTGAACTCTGGGGGTTGGTGATGGACAGGGAGGCCTGGCCTGCTGCAATTCATTGGGTCGCAAAGAGTCAGACACGACTGAGTGACTGAACTGAACTGATACAAATTTGGACTGTGTTAAGACATCATTCCCTATTCTTGTTTATATCCTTTGAAGTGTTCATGAGCAGATTATTTTGTTTATAACCATCTTAAAAAATTATCCTAATGTAGGGATTTTTAAATATATGACTTGTGGATTCACAAGTTGGACATTAACCCACAAATCCTCTAAATTTGTTTGTAAAATTTGTATTTTATCTGCATTTTTCTCCACTAGGAAGAAGCTTAAGAATTCATCAGACTCTCAAGGGGATCATTGATTACAAAATACTTCTTTTTCTTTAATTAAAAATTAAAAGGTCAGCTAGTAGTGGGCCCAGCCTTAAAAAAGTGTCACTATGTAAAATATTCTCTGGATAACAGTGAGCAGAGGTCTCCAATAGCCTGATTACGGTAACTGGTCCTCAGGCCGATGCTTCTCTCTTACCATGAATAGTTGGTTTGGTACTTGATCAGCTGCCAACGTCACCTTCTGTCTGTCATCTTTCCAAAGGAGTCTTGAACCCTTGGATGTCATTTCTCGAACTTTTCTATTAACAAAAACAGCAGTGACTTTTTTTTTAAACATAGGCAGTCAACATCAGTGATTCTTTTCAAGTTTGAACTATAGGTGTTAGGTCATTTGTTGTATTAAGAGTTTTTGTCCTGCAGTCTGGCAATTATTTTTGCATTTATATTCTCGGATTTTTTAAGAATCTGTTGCATTAGTCAATTTGCCAAGTATTTTAAAACTGCTTGAATGTAAGTGTTTTTCCAGGGTCAGGTTCAAGAACACAACTTCCAGTACATACCTACCACTACATGAGGTAGTTGTCATTAGCGCTTTTGATAATGTTAGATTTCCTACCTGGAAGAGTACTGATGACAGGAAGCATATTCTGATGCAGTTTCCCAGTCTCCTGGTAGCTTGAGCATAGCTACATAATCCCACTCTTGTGCTAATTTATCAGTTTGTGACAGAAACAGGATTGCCATCAGTATGGCAAAAACTTCTGAGCCGGTGGGTCCTTGACTTCAAGTTTATTTATGAGTGAAAGCTGCCCATTCCTCTAAGCCCTGAGTTCCTGGAAGGAGTCAGTAGACACTTAAAATAGAAAGAAAAAGGGTATGAGGTCAGTGATGAAGTACAACAGAATAGAACCCCTTAATCCATCAGCTGCTTCATGACAGTAGAAATAGGTGGCCCGTTAGAGAAAGTGCAACCACAGCTTCCAACAAACCCAGGCATGACTTGCCATATGCCACAGGGAAAGTGAAAAGAAAGTGTTAGTTGTTCAGTTGTGTCTGAGTCTTTGCAACCCCGTGGACTGTAACCTGCCAGGCTTTTCTGCCCATGGGATTTGCCAGGCTCTTTTGTCCATGGGATTCGCTAGGCAAGAATACTAGAGTGGGTTGCCATGTCCTCCTCCAGGGCCTCTCAACCCAGGGATTAAACCTGGGTCTCCTGCAATGCAGACAGATTCTTTACCATATGAGCCACCAGGGAAACCATTTATTCAATTTATTTATTTTGCAAAGCACTGTTGCAGTCTCTATTTTGTGAAATATTTCGTTGTTTGGAATAAATTTTTTTAAAATTGCCCCTCTTGCTTAATACTCATTAATTCTTTGTCCTCAGACTGCTTACAATCCATTTCCTACTTTGTATCTTAACTTTGGTTATTATTCAGATTTGCCTAAGGGTAATAATTTTCTCCCCTTATATAGTAGAGAACATCTATATGGATTTATATTTATAGCTATCTCTAGCTCTTAGCAAATATCCATAAACTCATAATAATAAATAATCCCCCTGTAACTCCTGAATCTTTTCCTTCATGCTTTTACTGCAGAGACTGGGGTAGCAATTAGAGTAAGGCCTAAAAATGGTCCAGAGGTGAGCTTTGACAGCGCTCAAGTCTACAGACATCAGGAAACGCATGTATCAGAACAGCTCACCAGGTTCAAGACCTTAACAGGGACACGGAATAGCAAGGAAGAAATAAAGCCCAAAGGAGTCTAGCCACAGAAGAGTCTGGAGGAGAGCTGCAGGAATGCTGGCGCTCAGGAAACACATCTACAGTCATGTTGAGTGACGAAGGCCAGGAAACTGGCCCAGAGGCTCAGACAGAATATACCAGTGCCCAGACCCAGGCTGGACTGCAGATTCAATTAGGAAATACACAGCAAGAAAGTGATCTTGCTATTACGTATTGTGAGCCTTATAAGGGCTCTTTATTATTACACTCTCTGCACTGGACAAGGATGAGGCCAGCATGTGGGCAGTGCTGAGCCCACAGACAGAGCAAAAAGGAGAAAAAGCAGACTGAGCAGGGAGCCAGGCAGTTCCTGATAGCACTTTTGGCAGCATTTCATCTGGATCCGGTCAAATTGCTTATGTTTGCGTTTTCTAGATGTCCTTTACCTTTTTGATTTATTGGTCAGCAGCATCTGTGATGTACCGTATAGCTCAAGTGTTCAGTCCTTTTGCGTTTTTTTTATTTAGGAAAAAGGAAAACTCTGTCAGGGTGCTTTTGCTGTCTGCTATTTTCTGATTCATTTCAACTTTAATCTATCCAAGACCAAATAAAATGCAACATCTTGTCCCATTTCTTAGATCTTAGATGAATGCTTTGTTGCGTTATCCCATGAATAAAAAAAGTGAAAGGAGTTGCTGTGGTGGGGTCTTGAAGTCTCAAAGTGTTTACCTCGGGGTTCTTGTTGCTTTGTGGAACAGCCCCAACCTGACCCTTTCCTGTACAGATAAGCACATTTAAATGAGCCACATGCAAATCCAGGCATTGCTTTAGAGGCTGAAATATAGATTCTCACTGCTGGGTTGAGGATATATGCTATAGACAGTGGAGATGGGTAATAAGCAGATGTTCGTAATACTGAATAGCCCTCCTCACTTGCTGGCACTTGAGTCATCATCTGAGAAGGTTCAAGTGAGGAGTAGGGAAGGCTACTGATTCCTCTCAAACAGTGATTGAAAATAAATTTCATACAATTCCAGCAAGAGTGAAGGGATGAGGAGATTTCAGGAGTTAAATGGAGCTGGTAAATAGCCTTTTGCAATGGTCTTAAGGAGTAAAAGGCTATTATTAACCTTCTGGCCTCATCCATAGAAAAATCTGGCTTTCAATTAGAAAGTACAAGAACTAGATACCCAGACAGAAGGGTGCTCCATCACCCGAGTGACCATCAATGTCACTCCAGGTACAGGAGGCAGACTGGCAGCCATGATAGCAGGAAGACCAAAGAGCCTTGTGAGTGAGGTGCCTCTCTGGTGAGAAGGATGGCATTCTCCCAATCTTGTCTGGTTCAAAATACTCAGCGCTCCCTCTCAACATCTCACTGTCGGCATTGTTCTCTCATTCCTCAGGCCCTTTCTCTTGCCTCCAGTCAGCCTTTGGAACTTAGCTATTTCCACTGGTTTTTGGTCAGAGAACATGATGACCTCACAGTCCTCACAAATTGGCCACCGTGCTCCTAGCAATATTTTTTTTCTATTGCCTACTTCATCTCTTTGACTGTGCCCTCATCCCTCCCAGAACTGGCCTGCTCTATTAGGTCATCCTGGACATTAGGACTTCTTCTGCCACCTCCAACCATGTCCTGACCAATTTTCTGTAAAACTAGATTTTCATTTTCTTTAACTCCGCTCCCCTGCTTCCCCCCCTACCCCCCATCCCATAGCTATCAACCTAGCTGAATGCAGCCAACCAAAGCCCTTTGTAATTTTTCTCTTCAGTGATTCACAATATATGTCCTCTCTGGTTTGGCAGTAACTTAATTTTAAGGATTCTGCACTTAAAATTTTATATAGCATCATTGGCTCTGAGTCAGGGAGTAGATATTATGCCAAAATACGTATTGTTCCTATTTTGTGACTAGCAAGGTGGGAATTTTGATATAGGTTATTTTATACAGACTATTGGGAGAGTCTGAAAGAACTTTAGAATTAGCTTGAGGAGGAAGAGGGGGAAGGAATTTTAAATTAAAGCAAGAGAACCTTCTATTTCCCACACCAGTTTCACTGAAGTTAACAGGTTAATTGATTTGTGGCTCTCTAAATATAATAATAAATAAATGAAAACATCTCAGTATTTGAAGGCTGTCTTTGTGGCCCTCCAGTCTGGTGCTGGAGAAGACTCTTGAGAATCCTTTGGACTGCAAGGAGATTAAATAAGTCATTCCTAAAGGAAATCAACCCTAACATTCATTGGAAGGACTGATACTGAAGCTCTGATACTTAGACCATGTGATGCAATGAGCCAGGTCATTGGAAAACACCCTGATGCTAGGAAAGATTGAGGGCAGGAGAAGAGGGTGGCAGAGGATGAGATGGTTAGATAACATCACTGACTCAATGGACATGAGTTTGAGCAAACTCCAGGAGATAGTGAAGGACAGGGAAGCGTGGTGTGCTGCAGTCCATGGGGTCGCAAAGAGTTGGACATGACTGAGCAACTGAACAACAACATTTTGTTGTGTGGAGGCTCACAGGAGCTGCAGCCACCTCATGGGATTAGGAGGTTATAGTTCCTCACAGGAGTATGTAAAGCACTATGCAAATATTTATAATTATACTGTGAGGGAGAAATTAAATGTGTGGGTGTAGGTTTTGGGGCAGGAGAAAGTGCAGAGGCAAAGGAAGAGTAAAGGTTTGTTTGCTATGATTCTTTTTGGCAAAACCTGTTCTGAATAAAAATGCCCTCAGAAAAACTGGAGCAAACCCTCATCAGCCTAAAGGCTCTGAGTATAGCCTTGTGTGTATCAACAAGAAGTATAAGCTTTTGATCCCTTTCTCAGGTGGGCAATGGGATTTAGAGGTATGTCAGCATCTACAAATTCAGTTCTAAGATGGTAGAAAGAAGATTTGAAACCAATAGAAAGCATAAAGCAGGATTTCATTTAAAAGTTACCCAGGAACATGGAATACAGTATGGAACATCAGGCTGGCACCGTTGCATGGGACAGGGCATGCACCCTGGGCTGGCCCTGCACCCAGCCATGCCACAAGCTCTGAAAAGACCACCCTGGAGACTCAGTTGCTAGGGGTGCCAAGCCATGACTTAATGATCTTGGGAGCACTGGCCCCATCTGATGCCTCAGTGACTCAACAGGGACTGATGGCTGCAATCCTAACAGCTGGGTCTTACATCATTGGAGATAAATGGGTTCGTTTCACACAAAGCCATTACAAAATCCATGGGGGCAAGGATGTAGATAGTCATAGAGCCAAAATAGTGAGAGGAACATCTACCAAAAGTCTGATTCCATGTTTCTGTTGCATAGAAAGGACTATAAATTTCGCATGTTGATCATGTCATATTATGGTGTCCAGACACTTGGCATTTGGATTACTAAGGGCCCTTTGCTTCACCCTTAATGATTTTGAGATAGTATTTAAATAATTTACTGATGTTTTATCAAAATTAATAACTATGGTACCTTTAACAACTTTCCATGGCATGTGAATATGAAAGTAGATACCTTGTGAGTACAAGCTAAGGAACGCCAAAGGTGGCCACCATCCACGAGAAGGCAGGGGAGAAGCATAGAAGAAATTCTCTCTTACAGGATGCAGAAAAAGTCAGGCTTTCCAACACCTTGATCTTGGACTTCAAGCCTCCAGAACTGATACAATTTCTATAGTTTAAGCCACTCAGTGTGGCACCTCTTTTTTGGCAGCACTAGTTACCAATATAGCAATCATCAGCACATCCATGTTATCTGTGATTGTGCCATATTCTTGAGAGTTACCACCTTTATTTTTCCTGCTTCCCTCTGGAGGCATCTGATACTTCTTTATGGAAGGTATGAGGGTGAGAGGAAGGCCTGTGAGAGTAGGGCGGCTGAGGGCTGTTGTAGACGATGAAGGCTGAGCAAGCAGAGGATGGCGAGTGGTAAGAGGCCAGAGAAGTTAAGTGTGGGTGTTCTTTAAGGCTCCGTACTCGGCCCCTTTTGCTTTTCATCCTCTGCCTTCTCCCTATCCTCTCATCTGCTCTCATGGCATCAATCACCATTGGTTGAAAAAAGTGAAGCCGCTCAGTCGTGTCCGACTCTTAGTGACCCCATGCACTGTAGCCCACCAGGCTCCTCTGTCCATGGGGTTTCCCAGGCAAGAATACTGGAGTGGGTTGCCATTTCCTTCACCAGGGGATCTTTCTGATTCAGGGATCGAACCCGGGTCTCCCGCACTGTAGGCAGATGCTTTTACTGTCTGAGCCACCGGGGAACTTATTGGTTGAGGGCTCCCAAATCCCCAACTCTAGCCCACCCGTCTCTCCAGAGATATTAGTCCGTGTATTCATTTGTTGATTGTCCTCCTTTTACTGGAAGCCTCATAGACACTTCAGACTCAGTAAATGCAAAATTAACTTTATTATCTTCAACCCAAACCTACACCTCCAATCCGCAATATTGTTTACCAACATCTCAGTGTACTCATATCACAGGTCACCCAGTCCAGGATCCCAAGTGTCATCCATTACCCCTCCTGTTCCCTTTCCAACCACATCCAAATGATTGCAAATAACTATCACTTCCACTTCTTTCAAGCTCCTCAAATCCATCCCTTCCTCTACATTTCAGGTCCTACTTTAATTCAGATAGTCACAATTGCACATAACTTTCTCAGTGAGGGTTTTTTTTTTTCCTCCTGTCAAATCTCTTCCTTTCCTCATGATTGCCAGAGTCATATTTCTAAAATATTCATCAAATTACTTTCTTATGTAAGTCTTCAGTGGCTGCGCCAAACAAACAGGATTATGTTTAAATTCCTTGGTGTGTCACCACTTCATAATTTGGTTCCTGCCTGTTTTATCATCTACCCCCTTTGACTTCTAATCATAAGGAACTATCAGCCAGTTAGTTTTCTGAAGGCAATATGCTTTTCCATATGGATCTGAAGTTCTACTCGCTTTTTCCTTTTTCAGGAATATAATTTCTTCTTTGATTGCTATGTGTGTTTTCTGAAGTCCATTTATCCTTTAAGATATCCTAAATATGCTGTTTTCCCAGCCCCCCACCCCCGTCACCCCCACCCCCACTTTTTTTTAACATGCTGGGCATATAAACAGTGAGTCAGACAGTCACAGTCCAGTTGCGGATATATACATCCAACCAGTAGTCAATTTAGATTGTTTTATTTTCATAATTATAGGCACTGTGAATGGGAGCATATAACAGGTGGACCATACTTGAAAGGATGGAAGTGAGAAAGTTTCTCTGGAGAAGTGTCATTTAAGCCAAGATGTGAATGAAGGACGTGCAGGAATATTACATGTATCAGTTCAGTTCAGTTCAGTCACTCAATCGTGTCCGACTCTTCGCGACCCCATGAATCACAGCACGCCAGGCCTCCCTGTCCATCACCAACTCCTGGAGTTCACTCAGACTCACGTCCATCGAGTCAGTGATGCCATCCAGCCATCTCGTCCTCTGTCGTCCCCTTCTCCTCCTGCCCCCAATCCCTCCCAGCATCACAGTCTTTTCCAATGAGTCAACTCTTCGCATGAGGTGGCCAAAGTACTGGAGTTTCAGCTTTAGCATCATTCCTTCCAAGGAACACCCAGGGCTGATCTCCTTTAGAATGGACTGGTTGGATCTCCTTGCAGTCCAAGGGACTCTCAGGAGTCTTCTCCAACACCGCAGTTCAAGAGTATCAATTTTTCAGTGTTCAGCTTTCTTCACGGTCCAACTCTCACATCCATACATGCATAGAGTGAGCAACAGCGTAGTTGGAAGACTGCGAGGAGGGAAGAGATTTCCCTTTCTCAACTCACATAGCATCCTGAATATAAGTTTGTAATTGAAATCGTCACATTGCTGTAATAATTTTCTGACTTGTGAGTCCTTTAAAGGCAGCATCTATGCAAGCTCTGGTCTGGTGTGTCAGCTTTCCATTCAATTAAATATAGGCTAAAGGAGAAGAAGCTGGGATTTTCTAAGATTAAGTGGGTGGAGATAACTTAGGTTGTTACGTCTTAAGAATTTTACCAAGTTTTCTCTTTCTAAAGAAGAGCTAACAATTTTAATTGGGAGTTAATATTAATGATCATGACTATAATATCATACATTTATGTAGATGTTCAGACTTGATGAAATAGATATAAAAAGGTATGAGTAATGTGAAGTCCCTCTTCTTCAGAAAGAAAATGAGAGAGAAATAGATTATATCTCACAAAGTCTCCAAGGTCATCATTTCTCCCCTGTCTTGCTGAAACAGGAAAATGACAGACATGATAGATAGCTGTCAGAGCTGTGATTTTCTCTTGCTCTATTGGAATTGGAATAGAAAGGCCAGGTTGGCATTGATAGATGTATGCTATGCATGAACTGGCACAGAGTTAGAGTCATCATTGCCGTGATGCAGATGTGTTCTTGCGCAGTCTTTTCTGCTGCATGAACATTGCTTCTACTGGGGGGCTCTTTTCTTCCTCTTGATGCCTGTATTGTTATGTGACTCTGTTTCAGCCCTCTCAAGTGGTGCCCTGGCTCCCCTGTGGACGGAGGTGAGAAGGAGACGGCCATGTGTGCTGGATGGCTCAGAGGTTCACCTGCTGGGAGGGAGGGAGAGTGGGATAGATGATGGGTTTCCTGCTGGAAGTTCAGGAAGCCTAAATGACTGAATGACTGACCAGCTCATCCTGGTCATTTCTTCTGCATATTTTGGACAGCAGTTATGGCCCCACAGGGCTACTAGTCACTTCCATCTAGCTGGAGAAAGGGCTCATCCCATCAGTACTCTCCAGATGGCCTCAGTCTCCACTTCTCCCATCACCATCCCTCAGAATTGGAGGGTTTTCACAGCCTACATTGTCACAGAGGTTCAAGCCAGCTGCTGCTAAGTCGCTTCAGTCATGTCCGACTCTGTGCGACCCCATAGATGGCAGCCCACAAGGCTCCACCATCCCTGGGATTCTCCAAGCAAGAGCACTGGAGTGGGTTGCCATTTCCTTCTCCAATGTATGAAAGTGAAAAGTGAAAGTGAAGTCTCTCAGTCGTGTCTGACTCTAGCGACCCCATGGACTGCAGCCTACCAGGCTCCTCCATCCATGGGATCTTCTAGGCAAGAGTACTGGAGTGGGCTGCCATTGCCTTCTCTGATCAAGCCAGCTAGCACATGATTAACCTGATTTTACATCCAAGTCAAGGAGGAATTCTTGCAGGGCTGATGATACACTTGTCATTTGAGGAGGTCAGAGCAGTTCAAAAATAATTTATAGTATATGGAAGAGGATATGTAAACCACTTTGTTAGAAAAGGAACCATATCACACACTTTTCGGTGATTCTCCTGTGTGACTGTGGAATGGTCGCATGAGAGTGACATTGGTTTTCCTTTTATACTGTTTACCATGCCTGGTTCCTTTTCCTTGCCATATATATTTAATTTTGACAGTGAACAGATCACTAAAAATCGAATTATGGTGTCATTTTAATTACAGCCATTCCAATTGCTCATCAACATAACAATAAAAAATAGAAGTGTTACCAAGACACTGCTGAGTCATCATCTCTGTAAATAGCTCTCTGTGAGTGTGGCATGTACCACCACTAATTATGAAGACTAACTCTTATAGATGGGATGCATGTACCTATTTTTAATGATCTATTAAGCACTGAAAGGAGGAGGCCTGGCTGGAAACATAAGAATCTTAATTTGATATATTTTATCCCATCTACTCTTTTATCCTTATCGAACTTCTGCGTGTTTAGTATGCTGCTGCCTTTTTTTTTTTCTTTTAAAATTTTCTTTAGTCTTTTTTGTTACAGTGGAGAAGAGATTGGGGAGAGCAAAGAAAGCAAGCAATTAAATTTTTCTGAGTCACAGCCAAGACTATTTAGAACTTAGGGCAATCTTTAGGAAAGATTTTCTATCTCCCTCAAACTCCACATACTTTACTTAACATTGCACAGAAAGTGAGTTATTGATCTCTGTATGGAGTGGGTGGCAGTGAGGAAGGGTTGCATATTCCAGGGATTTGTTTCAGTCTGCAGAGTTGCTCTAAGCAGGAAGAGACCCACGATAAATTGCAACGTCTTCAACCTCCTCTATTAATCCATTTGTAGTGTCATAGCAGCAGGCCAGGGGGCAAATATTAGCTTTATATCACCTTGCTTAGGAACAGCATCATAATTGCTTGAGTCTTTCCCAGTGAAACTGGCTTTCAAATTCTGGGGCTGGAGAAGACTATTGAGAGTCCTTTGAACTGCATGAGATCCAACCAGTCCATCCTAAAGGAAATCAATCCTGAATATTCATTGGAAGGACTGATGCTGAAGCTGAAACTTCAATACTTTGACCACCTGATGCAAAGAACTGACTTGTTGGAAAATACCCTGATGCTGGGAAAGATTGAAGGCAGGAGGAGAAGGGGACAACAGAGGATGAGATGGTTGGACATGGACTCAATGGACATGGATTTGACTGAACTGCGGGAGATGGTGAAGGACAGGGAAAGCTGATGTGCTGCAGTCCATGGGGTCACAGAGTCAGGCATGACTTAGTGAATGAACAACAACAAAAACTTTGAAAATTTATCTTCAAAAATCTAATGTCTAAGTAATGCTATGGAATCATTCCCAATGTATAGAGCTGAACCTTCCAGAACAGAGAGCAGTATTTCCTCTGATTAGTTTTTTTTTTTCATATCAAGAAATTGTTTCAATATCAGGATATGATTTGGACTCAGAGAAGCCTATTTGGGAGGTCTAGGTGTAGGATACATTGTGGTTAAATTCAATATGAGTTGAGTCAATATGAAATTTTATCAAATAGTCAACTGGTCAATCTGTTTGACACATGAATCCACACACTAGAGTCTAAAAAAGAATGAATCAGAAGCAAGCCCAGGTCTGAGGCTTTAATGGTTTGGAGAGCTTTCTTTAAGAAAAAGAAATGCAACTTTAAATTAGATACAAAACAAAGATTTATTTAGAATGAGAAATCACAAGTTACGCATTTTAGGATGCATCACAAATTCCCAAATCATCCCAAAATCCTGAAAAAAGAACACTATTTTTATTACTTACCTTCCTGGTGCACTTTTGTAATTGCTACATTTTTGGGTTGCATTCTCCTTGCCTCTTCAAATGACAATAAATTTTTAAATGTCATCTTTTGTAGAGAGTAGAAAGATAATAGCTTTTCCCTTAGCATGATTGATAACAAAATTGATTTGTGTTACTAGTAGTTTAGAAACATTTATTTCAGTTTAAACCCTTTATTGATGATGTTATGAAAATATTTGGGATTTCTCTCAGATTAAGGAAAACCTCTTTAAAATATGTTTTGCTCAGTCATGTCCAACTCTGTGGCCCCATCGACTGTAGCCTGCCAGGCTCCTCTGTCCATCGGATTTTCCAGGCAACAATACTGGAGCAAGTTGCTATTCCCTACTCCAGGGTATCTTCCTGACCCAGGGATCAAACCCAAGTCTCCTTCGTCTCCTGCCTTGGCAGGAGGATTCTTTACCATTTGCACCACCTGGGGAGCCCTTTTGTATATGAACTTTATGATTTCAGACATTTGAAGTTTTTTTATGCAGAAGGTTTCTAATCTGGAATATTATTTGATCTGACAACATTCATTAAGCAATGCAGATTGTGCTTTTGTGTTTGACAATATACATCTCTCTGTAGCTTTTTAAATTTCTGTTTTGGGACTATCCTGGTGTAATTCATTTCCTCATGTTAATGATATTGATCTACAAATTATAGTTTCCATGATGATATAATTAGTATTTTGGTGATATTGAAACTTCAGTCACTATTCACTTTTGGTTTATATTTGACTTCTTTCTAAAAATCACTCTTGCATTTTGGTATTATCCATAATTCTGAAAAAAAAAAAAAGAATCTGAAATTAAAGTACAAATGAGTAGTTTAATGTATTTTAAATTGCTTCTCTATTGTACTGAGCTAAAGGTACTGTAGTTACATGAATCTTATATCATATACCTTGACTTATTAGTGAATATTTGCACTTGTCTCTTCATTCTTTCACTGTGTTAATGACAGTATTTGTGCTGTTTCATCTAGAACCACTAGAGTTTATCAGGAAAATATGTGAGAGATATTCTGAGGTATAATCTAGTATCTTGGAATACATAAAACATGTAACAGTTGCAGGTTTGCACCCTACAAACACAGACATTCTGGTAAATCCCATTAAAGAATTCTCATCAAAAAAGGGAAAAATATATGGTGCATTTATATTTGTATCTGTTGCATAACTAAGTACACCTTTGCTAGGAGAAGACTTTAGTTTTGATCATGCATTAATAAGAATGGGATCTTTTGTATAAAGTATTATAAAAATTAGACTTTGATTTCCTACATTTCAAGCCTTATTTCCCTTTCACAACCCATCGGTTCTGGTGCTGGGTCAGCCATAGGACATACTAACATCACAGCTTAACTTCTCAGCATGACTTTCAGATCATGATGCCGGGTAGGTTGGTATAGTGGACTATAAGAACATTTTTGTAGGTCGTTTCCACATTGGGATGATTGGTCACAACTTAAGAGAAATGACTCAAAGTGATATAAATAAATCCTATTAAACTCAACTCAGTGTGACCCTAACTCAACTTCTTAGCCCAAACCTGAGTGATTCACAATTATACCAAAACTCAACTCAATGTGTTCCTAATTTGACTTGTTAGCCAAAACCCGAAGTGATTTATGTGTGTGTGTGTGTGTGTGTGTGTGTGTGTATGCGTGCTATCAGTCATGTCCAACTCTTTGTGACCCTGTGGACAGTGTTTGTACTTTGTTCATGGACTTCTCCAGTGAAGAATACTCAAGTGGGTAGTCATTCCCTTCTCCAGTGGATTTACCTGACCCAGGGATTGAACCCTGGTCTCCTGAGTCTCCTGCATTGCAGGCAGATTCTTGACTGCTGAGCCACTAGGGAAGCCCAAAGTGATTCATAGTTACACCAAAATCGCCTAATATAGGAGAAAATATAACAGATGAGAAATCAGAGTGGAAAGATACTGTCATCTAAACCACTGCAATTTAAATATCTCTTGTTTGCAAATTTTTGAAAATATGTGATCATATGTGGCTAGGTCTTCTCTCAGGCCTATAAGTTGCAAGCCCCATTAGTCTCACAAGAAACCTTATTTGGGGGAGATCTGTCTCTGTCTCTGGCTGTTGCTCTCTGTGTCTGTTTCCATTTATCCCTCTTAAATTTCTCTGTATTGGCCAGAGTGTGATTTCATCCCTTCAATTCGAGAGACAACACTGGCCTGCTTCAGGAAAGGAAGGCCACGGAACAGTTGTTTGTGTTTGGCACAAACCTAAGACTCCTCATGTTTTCAAGGGGCAGCAGTTTCCCACATGCTAAGTGCCTCTTAGTTGTGTTCATCAGTTCTTCCTAGTATTTTCTGTAGGAAGCAAGGCCCAATACTACCACAGTGCAGAAGTAGTGAAGCACAGTCAGGCTAAATAGATTTCCCAGGCTTATATGGTGCTTTAATGGAAATGCTCTAAGTAGCTTTTTTTTTTTTTTTTTTTAGTGTGGGACTTCCCAGAGCCTTTGAGATGCTAATGTGAACACGAAAGGGGCTTTAAGAAAGAAGAGGGTAGGCAACATTTCCTACATTTGTTTCATCGAGAATCTTTTTTTTTTTTTTTAATTATCTGCAAGGTCTCCTGTAGAACTGACCTTGTGGAGAAACACAGTGCTTGTATTTCCATTTTCCATTAGGTACCTACCCTCAGGGGCTTCCCTGGTGGCTCAGACGGTAAAGAATCCACCTGCAATGCAGGGGACCTGGGTTTGATCCCTGGGTAGGGAAGATCCCCTGGGGAGGAAATGGCAACCTACTCCAGTATTCTTGCCTGGAGAATTCCACAGACAGAGGAGCCTGGTGGGCTACAGTTCATGGGGTCACAAAGAGCTGGACACAACTGAATGGCTAACACACCTACCCTCTAGGTGAGAGGGTAACAGGCAGGAAGGCCACGGGTCTCCAAACAGAGGAAATAGCCTGCAAGTGTCAGACATTTTTATCTCTCTTAAGCGCCAGGAGGAAACAAACTAGCGATGTTTTTTCCTTCTCTATACAAATTTGAAAGGAGGTTTCTCTTCAAATACTGTGTTGCCATAATGACACCTGGTTTCACCTGAAGTTAACTGTTCTCAAACCTAGAGATAACCAATGCCTTTTTCTTATGGAAATGTTTGTCTTAAGCTATGTTAATGTAGTATGCATTTACCCCAAACTTTGTCTTCAAGTCGGTTCCGCCTCTTGGCTCATAACCTACTTGACAAACCAGTATGTTATACTCAGATATTGTTCCCCTAATCTATGTAAATGAAACTATTTGTATGGTGGTCTGCCCTTCTTCAAGATTCAAGTTAAACATTTTATGGCCCAGGATAAGCCATTTGGTGCCAAGATTATCCCAAAATGCATCTTATGGGTGAGGGGCCTGGTGCCATTCTGAGTTTTAAGACATTCCTTTCTTTCATTAACAGACTGCTAGTGACTATATAACATCCAGCTGAAGACTAGCAAGGGGGCACTCTTTCTGCCCACTTCTGATGCCTAAGTCAGAAGCTTTCTTTATCTCCTTTATACTTTAATAAAACTTTATTACATAAAAGCTCTGAGAGATCAAGCCTCGTCTCTGGCCCCGGATTGAATTCTTCTCCTCTGGGGGCCAAGACAACAACCTTTGATAGGTAAGGAATTAATACAGGTATTCCTGGTTGAACCACCCAAGAGTGCACATAAAATAAGCACTTATTGCTCAATGACTATATAGTTTCCATTAAATATCATTTAAATATCAATTAAGTAGCCTGTCAACAGATTAAAATTTCAGAATGTTATATTCGGGAGAAAACTCACGAATTTTATTTTCGGGAGAAAATAAAAGGTCATAGACTCTTTTATTTCATAGATGCCCAAATGGAGTTGTAGCCTTCACTCATTCATTCATTTATTTAACAATATTGATTCAGTTATGAAGATCTATCACCAATTTGCATACGGGCAGTGGTGGTTTAGTTGCTAAGTCGTGTCCAACTCCTGCGATCCAATGGACTGTAGCTGGCTAGGCTCCTCTGTCCATGGTATTTTCCAGGTAACAATGCTGGAGTGGTTTGCCATTTCCTTTTCCAGAGCAGCTTCCCAACCTTGGGACTGAACCCAGGTCTCCTGCACTGCAGACGGATTTTTTACTGATGGAGCTACCTGGGAAGTCCTACCTGTGGGCAAGTAGCTACAACTTCATCACACCTGTCACCTGGAAAGCAGCAATTTTAAGACGCCATCAGTTAGAAAATTTATTTCAATTTCAGGGATACCGAATATGTGGGAGGAAATGAGTGTACCCTTTTGGATGAAATATGGTTATTACAGAAAGAGCAGGTGGCAAAGCCATGTAATGCTTCCTAATTCTATGGGGCAAGGGGAGGAATGTTGGCCAGAGCACACTTGACTCCCTAATTCTGAGTGAACTCTGGCCCTCAGAGTTGGGAGCTGCTGAGGAAAAGCCTCTTTAGGGAATGAGTGTATGACTACAGATAACTTTTATCTCCTGAAAGAGAAAGCAGATTCTTGTCATTGCTGCTGTTGATTTATAATAACAACATAAATTGTGACAAAAGAAAGATCACCAGTGACCTCACAATCCTAATATGATTACTTTGATTTTTTTGTATTCCATACTAATGTTTACCTCCATGCATTCTTAGTTTTCATAATTGTCACCATAATAATGAGTGCATCATCTTATGTTTTCACTGAATATGATATCAATATTGTGTAATTATAATTTTATGGCTGTGTAATATTCCATTGGCTTATACACAATAATTTATTTAAACATTATTGCTTTACATTCAGATTGCTTCTGATGCTTTACTGTTTTAGATGGAGCTGCAAATAACATTAATGTGCCCTTAGTTTTTCCTTCTATTGAGTGACTTCCTTAGGAAAAATTCTCAGGAGCAGAATATTTGGGTCTAAGAGAATGATACATTTTTATAGCCCTTGTATAAATTGCCATCATAAGAAAAGCACCAATAAAATTTCAGTGGCAATTTCTCCTTGAAGATTCTGTAGGACAGGGGATTGTTTAAACTACTTTGTGATGCTTGTCTTCTCCATTTTTGGGGTTGTGTATGTCATTGGAGGCATGGCTTAAGAAAAGAGGGAGAAACAGATGAAATACATGACTCTGGCTTAGTTACTAAATGCTCCCCAGCTTTCTCACAGCCTGGAAGCCATGGTTCAGTTCTGCCTCTGCTATTCTAGCTTTCTCTGCTTTGCACACCCAGAAAGAAGGCTCTAAGGGGCTCAATGAAGCAATGAACATAAGTTTGAGTAGGCTCCGGGAGTTGGTGATGGACAGGGCAGCCTGGCGTGCTGCAGCCCATGGGGTTGCAAAGAGTTGGACATGACTGAACTGAACTGAAGGGGCTCTGAGTTAAGAGGAATCAGGCATTGTTAGGTAGGACATGGAGCAAGATTCCTTTTGAATCCTTTAGTATTGGATGAAGTTGCTCGGTTGTGTCCGACTCTTTGCAACCCCATGGACTGTAGCCTACCAGACTCCTCAGTCCATGGAGTTTTCCAGGCAAGAGTACTGGAGTGGGTTGCCATTTCCTTCTCCAGGGGATTTTCCCAACCCAGGGATTGAACCCTGCTCTCCCGAATTGCAGGCAGATGCTTTACTGTCTGAGCCACCAGGGAAGCCTAGTATTGGATAGAAAAAGGTAAACTTTGTTTTAGAAGTGTGGCTTGGCTTCCCTCTATGCAGGAGAACTGGGTTTGATCCTTGGGTTGGGAAGATCCCTTGGAGAAGGGAATGGCTACCCACTCCAGTATCCTGGTCTGGAAAATCCCATGGACTGTATAGTCCATGGGGTCACAAAGAGTCAGACATGACAGAGCAACTTTCTTTGGTTATAAAATAATTTGCCTAATTACTAGACATCGAGATTGACAACATCCCACAGAGAACACATGGGGTGGAAGAGGGAAGGTGCAATAAGGAAAAGCAGGGTACACTTAGCAAAAGAAGCGGAAGGGATTCTGAGCAAACCCAACAGATGGTCATTAAAGGGTGGTTCTAAATGCCAATAAGATCCACTGAAGAGATGAAGTGGGCTTCCTCAGCATTTTATTTTAGATCTGCTTTCCATTACCTTCCATGTAATCTGACATTTTGAGTCATGTGCTTAGAAGGCTACATTAAGTGTGTACTCTCTCTTGTGCATAAGTAAGTTTAAGCTGAGATCAAGGGAAATGAAAGCCATTATCTCTTTCTAGTGTTTGGAATGATTTACTTGTTTTTCTGAAAGCCTCAATTAGTGGGCTTTGATGGAATGGGATTCATGTCCACATCAAACTTCATTCTACAACTATGTAAGGGTATCCAATGGTCTCTACCCCTGAAATAATTATAATTATCTTGTCCCAACCTCTGCATAATTAACAGAGATATCTACTGAGAGCTCTAATCTCAATGAATTTTTTTCTTGGGGGAAACTTAGCTGTTATTGAATCTTTACTTGCACTTATGCTTAAATGTGGATGCTTTAGACCAAATGACTCCTCTTTCAATTTTCCCCGAGGACTCATGATCTTGTAGCTCACCAAGTAGTAGGTTTTCCATTTGAATGAACTTCCCCATTCTTTCAGTAGTAAGCTTCATATTTCCTTAATAAGTCTTGATTATAGAACTCGTTAGCCACTTGTAAGCAACTTCGAGTTTCTTTATTCTAGCAACAGACTGATAAAATGTAAAAAGAGGCACATTCTCTGAAGTTACTGACTTTCAAATACACAGCCTACTCTAGTTTTCATGTGATCATGATGCATATTTGGCCTAAAGAATGATTATTCTATAACCTGAGCAAAGAAAAAAATTGGTGTGTCTTGGGAATAAATGTCTCATCTGTGGATATACCAGGAACACTCCAGTTGTTGACAGTATTATCTGGAGTTGACTTTATCTGTTCATCCCTTCCTCCCTCTCATCTCTCTCTTCCTTCTCCCTGTCTTTTCCCTTCCTCTCCATCTTTTCTTCCTTTCTTTCTTTCACTGGAGTAATGATCAGCTCACAAGTTGAGCTGCCTTCAATGGGTTCACAGTGAGAACCATTGTCTGACACAATGACATTACACCCCATTACCCAAGAAAAATAATACTTCATATCAAAGTGAGGCATTTTCCCTCAGCTCGTGGATCAGTTGATATTTATGTAAATCTCAGTTTTAAAATTAGGCATAATTAAAAATACAAATTCTGAGAAAAATCTTTCATAAAGGGCTGGCCATGGAAAAAAAGAGATAATTTACCAATGTTTTTCATTAAGATTAAAGTCCAAAGGAAAAGATGGCATAAGGAAGATAGATTTCCCTTTAATTTTGGAATTGTTTCTCTTTTTGAAGACATAGTGAATCAGCCAAGCCCAAATTCTCACTGGGCTGAAATGAAGAATAAGAAAGTGTATAAAGTGCTCTCTCACTTACCTCTATGACAATTGTCCTTTTCTGGAGAGCAACCAGCCTGTCCCGAGTTAATAAGTCTACTTGGTAGATGGGCCTGAGAGCTTGTTGCTGACACACCTCTGCCATCTCCCATTAGCTGCTGATTCTTCAGAGGGCTTGTACCCATGTGTTTTATTTTAATACTCTTGAGCTCAGCTGTTTGCATGTTGGGTCCTTCCTGAGACAGGCACACACTTACTAGCATTATAAAAGAGTTGTATTTTATGTTTTCTACTGACAGTTCCCACTTCCACTACATAGGATTTTGTTCACTCTCCTGGGAATCTAACTATCAAAAATATAATAAACATAATTAACATTGTTTATTTCCAACTAGCACAGTGCTTAAAGTTCGACTAATATTTGTTGAATGAATTTTAAAAATCCCAAATAACAGATATGGAATTGAATTATAAGACTGTATTTCTCCCATAAATTTATCCAAATTATTAGATTAAAAACAGCATTTTGATGGGCCTTACGTTTGAGTATTACAAATCAAGAATTAAATGATAAAATTTATGGTAAAAGCTAGTTTTATTTATTTGATACCAAAATATCACACATTATTTATGGAGTTCTTCAGTTCAGTTCAGTTCAGTCGCTCAGTTGTGTCCAACTCTCTGCGACGCCATGAATTGCAGCATGCCAGGCCTCCCCGTCCATCACAAATTCCCGGAGTTTACTCAGACTCACGTCCATCGAGTCAGTGATGCCATCCAGCCATCTCATCCTCTGTCGTCCCCTTCTCCTCCTGCCCTCAATCCCTCCCAGCATCACAGTCTTTTCCAATGAGTCAACTCTTTGCACGAGGTGGCCAAAGTACTGGAGTTTCAGCTTTAGCATCATTCCTTCCAAAGAAATCCCAGGGCAGATCTCCTTCAGAATGGACTGGTTGGATCTCCTTGCAGTCCAAATGACTCTCAAGAGTCTTCTCCAACACCACAGTTCAAAAGCATCAATTCTTCGGCGCTCAGCCTTCTTCACAGTCCAACTCTCACATCCATACACGACCACAGGAAAAACCATAGCCTTGACTAGACGGACCTTTGTTGGCAAAATAATGTCTCTGCTTTTGAATATACTATCTAGGTTGGTCATAACTTTTCTTCCAAGGAGTAAGTGTCTTTTAATTTCATGGCTGCAGTCACCATCTGCAGTGATTTTGGAGCCCAAAAAAGAACTGTTTCCTCTGTTTCCCCATCTATTTCCCATGAAGTGATGGGGCCAGATGCCATGATCTTTGTTTTCTGAATGTTGAGCTTTAAGCCAAAGTTAAAGACACATATTCATCACTGCTAATAACTATGGCTATCACTTTAATTAGCTTTGGTGACATACATTTATAAATAGTACTTATAGAATTAAATATGTTAAAATCTACAAGGGGGTCTTGAGTATTCTAGCAGATAATTTCATTACTTTACAGATAATAATGTATAACTAAAATATCTTGAGAATTTACCATTTGCTGGACACCACAATAATCATTTATATTATCTTGTTTAGCCCTCATAAAAACACTGAGTCAGAGAAATAGACCTGCAGGTTAAAGCCAATTATTTAAGGTTATAGAGCAGAATCACTTAGTAAGAAACCTGAGAGTTAAATCAAAGCTTTCCTGTGACCACAATCTGGAGACTCTCCATACTCTGCTGAATGTTGTTGCCGTTTAGTTGCTAAGTTGTATCCAACTCTTTTGTGACTCCATGGACTGGAGCCCACCAGGCTTTGTCCATAGGATTATCCTGGCAAGAATAATGGAGTGGGTTGCCATTTCCTCTTCCAGGGGATCTTCCCAACCCAGGGAATGAACCTGAGTCTCCTGCATTGGCAGGTGGATTCTTTAATTACTCACCTGAGAAGCCCACAATATTGAGTACATGTATTTTTAGCAGATACTAAATTATTTCTGGATGGTGGAGTCTCTGAAAACTCTAACCCTAACCCCATTCTACCCTTTATTGTCAACCTGGGGCCTAAAATAATTAAAATTCTTTTAACTGAAACAAATAGTCATGAAAAATCATAAGTAATTAAGTTTTAAAACTAAAAGAAAGAGTGAATCCCATGACTGACATGGATTGTCAAGGGGTGATAAGGCCCTTAAGAATCTAGGATGGATGCTCTAAAGAAGGTTATAACAAATGATTATGAACAAGAGACTTCAGTTTATCAGGACAGAATTTGTCTCCCTAGGATGCATGTAGTTTTCTGTCTACATAAACCATCTACATATTAGTTGCTACCACCAAGGTGAAACTTTATAGCTTTGATTTCATAGTAATTGCATCTAACTTTCCATTTTATAGATCTGCTGAGACATAAACAGTGATGCTCATAAAAATTAAGGTTAATGACATTTAATTTAAATCTAAAATATAGCACTTAATTTAAAATAATGGTTTATTCTTTCATAGGAAACTAGGTTGCTCTTTTATGATGATTTTCATTTGGGGATTTTATGGCTGTAATTTAGGATGACTGCTGACACAGGTCCATGCTCACCAGCAGGCTTTTACCATTAAACAGAAGTAAAGAATGAATAGAAATGTAATGCATGTATTCTGTTTTATTTTATATGTTTGTTTCATTTGAAATTTAAAATGTGAATAAAGCACACTCACAGAAGAAAATTAGCAAAAACATTGATTGACAGCTTACTTATAGCATCAGGCTCTTTATTGAAAAAAGTATGCACAGTAAGTCATTTAAATATGTTTACTTACTAAATTATTTTCAGATTCTACTACCATGGCTAACAGTTACATATTACACACATTTTAATGGACAAACATGGGATGCTAATTACATTTCTTATTATTTGGAGAAGTAGAATATTAAAAATTAAAGGCTTTTTTGAAGTAGCCTCTTGGAGTAAAAAACTCTGACTGATGCCTGTGAAATTACTTGTACATTAAGATACAGCTCATATAAAATATACATGCTACAAATAGCACATTCTTTCCCTTTCCTTCTGTGAGGTAAATAGCAAGATCAGAAAAAGCAGAAAGCTGGTTAAAAGCTCAACTTCTTCCCTCACTTGTTTTATATTCATCATATTCATTTATTTATTAAAGTACATTATATTGATGCTGGTGATAGTGTGAAAAAGATAGGAAAAGCCCCAGTCCTCAGGGAGAAATATACAAGGCTGTATATTGTCACCCTGCTTATTTAACTTCTATGCAGAGAACATCATGTGAAATGCCGGCTGGATGAAGCACAAAGTGGAATCAAGATTGCTGGGAAAAATAACAATAACCTCAGATGTGCAGATGACACCACCCTTATGTCAGAAGGCGAAGAAGAACTAAAGAGCCTCTTGATGAAAATAAAAGAGGAGAGTGAAAATGTTGGCTTAAAACTCAACATTCAGAAAACTAAGAGCATGGCATCTGGTTCTATCACTTCGTGGCAAATAGATGGGGAAACAACGTTAACAGTGAGAGACTTTATTTTCTGGGGCTCCAAAATCATTGCAGATGGTGACTGCAGCCATGAAATTAAAAGACGCTTGCTTCTTAGAAGAAAAGCTATGACCCATCTAGACAGCTTATTAAAAAGCAGAGACATTATTTTACTGAAAAAGTCCATCCAGTCAAAGCTATGGTTTTTCCAGTAGTCATGTATGGATGTTAGAGTTGGACTATAAAGAAAGCTGAGTGCCAAAGAGTTGATGCTTTTGAACTGTGGTGTTGGAGAAGACTCTTGAGAGTCCCTTGGACAGCAAGGAGATCCAGCCAGTCCATCTTAAAGGAAATCAATCCTGAATATTCCTGCATATTCATTGGAATATTCACTGAAACTCCAATACTTTGGCCACCTGACGCAAAGAACTGACTCATTGGAAAAGACCCTGATGTTGGGAACAATTGAAGGCGGGAGGAGAAGGAGACGACAGAGGATCAGACAGTTGGATGGCATCACTGATGCAATGGGCATGAGTTTGTGTAAATTCCGGGAGTTGGCAATGGACAGGGAAGCCTGGCATACTGCAGTCCATGGAGTCGCAAAGAGTCGGACACGACTGAGCGACTGAACTGAACTGAACTGAAGTAATGGTAAGTTTCATAATGACTAATAGGGACAAAAACCCAGCTGGATATGGCAAAAAGATGATGAAAGGGGACTGAATAAGTAGTTAGACTAACAGGAGAATTGGAGGAAAGGGTAGTGTAATATGACTGGAGTACGAAGACTTAGAAATGAGCAGAGGGTGAGTGGCAACCAGACAGACAAGTTGGTTTTCTAGGTCATGTGAAAAATTTTCAGCAATCTGACTTTGGGGCATATATCCAAAAGAGTTGAAATCTGAATCTCAAAGAGTATCTCTACTTCCATGTTCATTGCATCATTATTGACAATAGCCAAACCAGGGAAGCAATCAAAGTGTCCATCAACAGATGAATGGATTTTAAAAAATGTAGACAATCTTGTAATTATCCTCCAGTTTTAAAAATTGTGGCATATACATACAACGGAATCTTACTTAGCCTGAAAAAAGATGGCAATCCTCCCATTTGCCACATTGGGGATGGATCAGCAGGACATCATGCTAAGTGAAATAAGCCAAATACAGAAAGACAAATACTGCATGATTTCACCTCTATGAGGACTCAAAATAGTCAAACACATAAAAGTGGAGGGTAGAATGGTGATTTCCAGGGAGGAGGGCAGGGAATGGGCCAATGGGAAAATGTTGGTCAAAAGATAGATTGTTTCCACTTTGCAAAATAGTTTGTGATGAGCTACTGTACAAAATAGGGCTCATGATGAATAATTTTGTATTGAATGCTAAGAGAGCAGATCTTATGTTAAGTGCTCTTACTACAAAAGGGAAAAGAAACCCCTCAATATATAAGGGGGCAAGTGGAAACTTTTGGGCAAGCTTGTGGCATTGATAATGATGGGAGTTTCAGGGATGTATTGTTGTTGTTGTTGTTTAGTTGCTAAGTCATATCTGACTCTTTGTGATCCCATGAACTGTAGCCCATCAGCCTCCTCTGTTCACGGGATTCTCCAGGCAAGAATACTGCAGTGGATTGCCATCTCCTTCTCCAGGGGATCTTCTGACCCAGGGATCGAACCCGTTTCTTTTTCAGTGAGCCACCAGGGAAACTTATCTCCAAACTCACAAGTTGTGTACATTAACTATCTATAGCTTTCTGTATGTCAATCATTCCTCAATAAAACTGTTAAAAAAGGAGAGAATTAAAGAATTTTAAACTTTAAGCTCTAACACAAAGGAAGCAACTCAAGGATTCTTCAGTGTCAGGGAGTTTGAATGAGAGAAGAAGACAACCATTTCTTCTTGGCTCCTTTATAAAGTGTCCTAGAGTGGGAATCCATTTGTAAAGATAAGAGTGGTCACAGTTCAGAAATCTGTAATAAATAGCGATGTAGATTACCTTGTGAGATGGAATACCTTACTCATTATATTTACATTTCCAGGTTACTTTACATTTGGTCTCTAAGAACACAAATAAAACAGCATTGTCATTGGCTCAAAGAAGTGAGTTTCTGGGATTGGAGCATTCTGAGTATTTTAGATCTGATTTGGAATAGATATTTGCAGGAGTTTTCCCTACAATTTCTTCAGTCTTTCAATATTCTTGCTCAAAAATATAGCCTGAGCGTAGACATAAAGTATGTTTGTTTTTGTCAATAACTCCAAATTCGGCTGCCCATTAACCTGTCCTTTGGCCATAAGATGCTTGTGCAGACAAATGTAAAGGAGTTCATTGTTAGTATCTGCTCAGGAATAGAAAATTGAGGATTTATGAGAATGACTGTGACCTCAACTATACCAGAGGGCTATATATGTTTGAGTTTCCAGCAGAATGCTCATTCTTTCAAAAATACTCCTGAACAAAGAAAGATGCCTTTATTTTAAAACGTTACCTCACATTATACCTGGAAAAAATTTTGAAGCAATTTCTGATAAAAATAACTGTCATTACTTTAGAAATTATTTCAGTTCAGTTCAGTTCAGTCACTCAGTCATGTCTGACTCTTTGCGACCCCATGAACTGCAGCACGCCAGGCCTCCCTGTCCATCACCAACTCCCAGAGTCCACCCAAACCCATGTCCATTGAGTTGATGTTGCCATCCAACCATCTCATCCTCTGTCATCCCCTTCTCCTCCTGCCCTCAATCTTTCCCAACATCAGGGTCTTTTCAAATGAGTCAGCTCTCCGCATCAGGTGGCCAAAGTATTGGAGTTTCAGCTTCAACATCAGTCCTTCCAATGAACATCCAGGACTGATTTCCTTTAGGATGGACTGGTTGGATCTCCTTGCGTCCAAGGGACTCTCAAGAGTCTTCTCCAACACCACAGTTCAAAAGCATCAATTCTTCGGTGCTCAGCCTTCTTTATAGTCCAACTCTCACATCTATACATGACCACGGGAAAGACCCTAGCCTTGACTAGATGGACCTTTGTTGGCAAAGTGATGTCTCTGCTTTTTAATAAGCCCTCTAGGTTGGTCATAACTTTCCTTCCAAGGAGTAAGCATCTTTTAATTTCATGGCTGCAATCACCATCTGCAGTGATTTTGGAGCCCAGAAAAATAGTCAGCCAGTGTTTCCCCATCTATTTCCCATGAAGTGATGGGACGGGATGCCATGATCTTCGTTTTCTGAATGTTGAGCTTTAAGCCAACATTTTCACTCTCCTCTTTCACTTTCATCAAGAGGCTCTTTAGTTCTTCTTCACTTTCTGCCATAAGGGTGGTGTCATCTGCATATCTGAGGTTATTGAGATTTCTCCTGGCAATCTTGATACCAGCTTGTGCTTCTTCCAGCCCAGTGTTTCTCATGATGTACTCTGCATAGAAGTTAAATAAGAGGGTGAAAATATACAACCTTGATGGATTCCTTTTCCTATTTGGAACCAGTCTGTTATTCCATGTCCATTTTTAACTGTTGCTTCCTGACCTGCATATAGGTTTCTCAAGAGGCAGTCAGGTGGTCTGGTATGCCCACCTCTTTTGGAATTTTCCACAGTTTATTGTGATTCACACAGTCAAAGGCTTTGGCATAGTCAATAAAGCAGAAGTAGATGTTTTTCTGGAACTCTCTTGCTTTTTTGATGATCCGGTGGATATTGGCAATTTGATCTCTGGTTCCTCTGCCTTTTCTAAAACCAGCTTGAACATCTGGAAGTTCACGGTTCACATATTGCGGAAGCCTGGCTTGGAGAATTTTAAGCATTACTAGCGTGTGAGTTGACTGCAATTGTGGGGTAGTTTGAGCATTCTTTGGCATTGCCTCTCTTTGGGATTGGAATGAAAACTAATCTTTTCCAGTCCTGTGGCCACTGCTGAGTTTTCCAAATTTGCTGGCCTATTGAGTGCAGCATTTTCACAGCATTGTCTTTCAGGATTTGAAATAGCTCAAGGAGTACCGTATTTAAGTCCATTAGCTTCTGTATATAAATTAGTCCTCCGAGAGTCCTGAAAATTAGGTATTTCAGGTATCTTCACTTTAGTGGCCAGACTTGAGATCTGAGAGGTAAGGTTGCCAGAGGACACAAAACTAAGTACTGGCTGCTGCTACTGCTGCTAAGTCACTTCAGTCGTGTCCGACTCTGTGTGACCCCATAGACATCAGCCCACCAGGCTCTCCTGCCCCTGGGATTCTCCAGGCAAGAAAACTGGAGTGGGTTGCCATTTCCTTCTCCAATGCATGAAAGTGAAAAAGTGAAAGTGAAGTCGCTCAGTCGTGTCCAACTCTTAGCGACCCCATGGACTGAAGCCCACCAGGCTCCTCCATCCATGGGATTTTCCAGGCAAGAGTACTGGAGTGGGGTGCCATTGCCTTCTCTGGAATAAGTACCGGTGATGTGCTTTAAACTCAGGTTGCCTGCTTCAAGAGGGTGTGCTGTTTTCACTCCTATGGATTGCCTCCAAAGGGTTTATTTAATATTTATTACGTTACTTACATGGACTAGTTATTTTGTGGATCACAAACCTATGCCCAGAGGTCATAATAAAAATGAGGCAGAGTTGTAAATTATTGATGCATTTGCTTTGAGAAAATATTATTTGCTATCTTGGAGCAGATTTTACTGTAGCTCAACTGGATGAGCGAAAGACAGAATCAGTGGGTAATGGGCTTCTTGTGTGTGCTCAGTCACTTCAGTCGTGTGGGACTCTTCGTGACCCCATGGTAGTCCACCAGCTCCTCTGTCCATGACATTTCCCAGGCAAGAATACTATAATGGGTTGCCATTTCCTCCTCCAGGGGACCTTCCCGACCCAGGGGTTGAACCGGAGTCTCTTGCATTGCAGACAGATTGTTCATCTACTGAGCCTCCTGGAAAGCCCTTCATACTCTGTTTAAAAAGTGGTCTTTTGTAGAAGAGCAAAGTCTTCATGCTTGTTTATTTGCTTATCATTTGTCTTAAAATAATTATACCTAAATGAGGAGGATTAATGAAAGCCCAGGCCTTTCTCCTCTCTCTAGGGTTTTATTCAAATATGATTGATAATAAATAAGAAATGGTAATAATATACGGAATTATTCCTGGGAATTTGTTTCCTTAGAAAGACTAGCACTTCTCAAATTATTTTTTGCTGAAGATTAGTGTTTTGTTAGATGTTAATAATGGTTCTGCCAGGGACTTCCCTGGTGGTCAAGTGGTTAAGACTCTGTGCTTCTACAGCAGTGGGTGAGAGTTCGATCCCTGGTCAGGGAAGTTCCTCCATGCCACTCAGCATGGCCAAAAAAAAAAAAAAAGATCTGCCAAAAAATAGTTGGTCCCATGGTGAAATAAATTTGGAAGATTTGAGATGATACACTGTCAAATATGATCTTTATAATTGGACTTCTTAGAAGATTTAATCAGATCAGATCAGATCAGTCGCTCAGTCGTGTCCGACTCTTTTTGACCCCATGAATCGCAGCACACCAGGCCTCCCTGTCCGTCACCAACTCCCGGAGTTCAGACTCACGTCCATCGAGTCAGTGATGCCATCCAGCCATCTCATTCTCTGTCGTCCCCTTCTCCTCCTGCCCCCAATCCCTCCCAGCATCACAGTCTTTTCCAATGAGTCAACTCTTCGCATGAGGTGGCCAAAGTACTGGAGTTTCAGCTTTAGCATCATTCCTTCCAAAGAAATCCCAGGGCTGATCTCCTTCAGAATGGACTGGTTGGATCTCCTTGCAGTCCAAGGGACTCTAGGTATGTTATAATCACTATCAGAGAAGGCAATGGCACCCCACTCCAGTACTCTTGTTTGGAAAATCCCATGGACGGAGGAGCCTGGTAGGCTGCAGTCCATGGGGTCGCTAAGAGTCAGGCAGGACTGGGCGACTTTACTTTCACTTTTCACTTTCATGCATTGGAGAAGGAAATGGCAACCCACTCCAGTGTTCTTGCCTGGAGAATCCCAGGGACAGAGGAGCCTAGCGGGCTGCCGTGTATGGGGTTGCACAGAGTTGGACATGACTGAAGCGATTTAGCAGCAGTAGCAGCATAATCACTATATCGTGCAACCTTCCCAAACCCACTTAATGGGAATGTCTGAGGGTGAGATTAAAGCATCAGGATTTTTAAATTTTCCTGGTGAGGCTGGCATGCAGAAATGCTACTGTAATGAAACTACTTTTTTTTTTTTTTTAGTACATACGCTCAGGCTAGAGGCCAATTGTGTTCATTTCCTCAATTATTTGTCAAAATGGAGGGAAAATGATGATAAACAACACAAAGTAGAAAGGCTTTTGTAGTTCGTCATAGATTCAGTTCTTTATTAAATGAATGTCAATTTTGATCAGACAAGCACCCTATGAATCACTAGCCATGGGAGAACAGATGGAGCTACAAGAGGGAAGGAAATGATGGGAAAATAAGCCAACTCCCCCTGTATATCTCAGATTTCTGTTCACAGTGCTTCCGCTTCTCCAGAGGCAGCAGCCAGGACCACCTCGGGAATGCAGGGCGCTTGGCTACCCTGCCCACTCTGCCGCCCAGGGCACCTGTTTCTGCAGCCCTAAGGAGGGCTGAGATCTGAATCTCTCCTTTTATCTTTTTACTTTAGTCTGCAGGTTCTGGCAGAGGCTTCAGATCCTATTAAATGAATTCTTGCTCTCTTTTAGCCCATTCCGTATGTCTGAAATGTAGTGAAATGAGTTTATTAAAGATTTGGACTGACTTGTCCTTCTTAATTCCTCCCGTGGAGCCCAGTATCTCTGAGGCAGAGATGGACCCAGAAGAGAACCCCCCTCCCTCCCCTCCGCTGGGTTGCTCACCTCTCCAGCCAAATGTCCCACTTCTGTCTCAGGCTCTCTGCCTCGGTGGGCGGCGGTCCCCTCCCTGCAGTTCCACAGTTTCTCTTTGCCTTTGTGCTTTTGCACAGGTGGCTCTCTCCTTCTTGCAAGCATTCCTTTGTACTGTCTGGCTGATTCCTATTTGATATGTTCTTCACATCTGGACTTGGGGACCACGTTTCCTGGCAGTGTCCCCATCCTCCCTTATAGACTGATCTGGGTCAAGGGCCTCTCATGTCTGCTACAAATAGCACCCCCTAACTGGTATTAAGTGGTAATCAACATGGCTGGCTTATAGAGTCCTTGAGGGCAAGGTCTGAGTTTTATTTCCCTGGATTAGGAAATGGCAACCCACTGCAGTATTCTTACCCAGAAAATCCCATGGAGAGAGGAGCCTGATGGGATACAGTCCATGGGGTCTCAGAGAGTTGGACACGACTTATAGACTAAAAAACAGACAACAATTACTTTATGATAGTTTGTAAAAACTATCACGAGTTTTATGTTCCCAAAAGGACTATAAGATTTTCATAGATTATCTGTATTCTTCTACTTCCAACTTTGGGCAGTCATTGAATGGCTGTATAACTCAGATGATGCAGACATTATCAGGTCTATTTAGCTTATTCTGTTCACCTACAAGTATGCTTTCATTGTGCCCTCCTTTATAATTCCAGCAATTAACTTTCTGCTTGCCGATATCTTCATTCATTCTTTATTTTCATAAATTAACTTCTTCATTTAATAGATATTCACTGAGCACCTCTTCTAGGTACCAGAGATACAACAGTGAATAAAACAGAAAAAATTCCTGCCCTAGTGGGCAGAGGCAGAAGGGAAACAAGGTAAGCAAGAGACATACATCAGGTCTGTGCTATGCTGTGCAGGCAGGGTTTTTTGTTTGTTTTTTACCACTAGCACCAATGGTAACAAAGACACTGGAGAAAGTAGATATAATGGAAGGAGGATAGAGAAGGTTGAGGGAGTTGGAATTTAAGATAGGAAAACCTCACTGATAAAAAAAGGGGCCTTTCAGCAGCATCCTAAGGGAATGAGTCTCGTGGGTATCAGGGGAAGAAAGTTCCAGAGAGAGGAGAAGGCAGATGCTGAGGCTCTGATGGGAGTGTGCTAAGTATGTTGGAGGGACATAAATGCCATCAATGTGGTTGGAGCCAGCAAAGGGGAAGAATTATGGGAGAGGGAGCTGGAAAGGTGATGGGGGTGAACAGAACTGTAGGGTCTGGAGGTCATGATAGGAACTTGGCCTGTTTATCAGAACCTTGTTTGGGTATCCAGTGTAGAACCAATGCCATTTAGTGCATTGGAGGATATAAAGGTAAAGTGTCAGACTCTGTCCTTGAGTTCAGATTCTCTTGAGAGTTCAGATTCTATCATGTGGGGGAAGCCCCAGTTTGGGTGAGAAGCATCTCAGATCCCAAGTACGGAAGCTCAGTGCTGACTCTAACATACTGTTGGTGTGAGTGAAAACTAATATACTCTCCACTCCCCTGCTGGCAAAATGTATGTGCTCGTGTGCTTGGTTGTATCTGACTGTTTGCGACTTCATGGACTGTAGCCCACCAAGCTCCTCTGTCCAGTGGGATTTCCCAGGCAAGAATACTGGAGTGGGTTGCCATTTTCTTCTTCAGGGAATCTTCCCAACAGACATCTCCTGCATCGCTTGCAATGCAGGTGAATTCTTTACCCGCTGAGCCATCAGGGAAACCTGGCAAAATGTATACAGATTTCATCTGTGTATGCTCTGGACCTAGCAGTTGTATATATAGATTTTTTTTCCCCTGGATAAATATGAAATAAACAAAGCTGTGTAAGTAAGTACATTTATAATAGTGAAAAATTAAATATTCAGCATGAGCTTAGGCAGGTGAATTGTGATATAGCCAATTAAAGGAATATTTTGTAGTTATTCAAAATGATGTTGAAATTATTGATACAGAAAGATGATCATGATATACAGTTAAGCGGAATAAAGTTATAAAATAGTGTACAAAGGAGGAATCCATTTTTATAACATACTGTAAGTGTGTGATCTGTGTATCATGGAATCTAGACGAATATGAACCAAGCTGTTAACAGCACTGATCTAGGCATATTGGAACTTGGGGGGATTTTTCCTTGCTTCACTTTACCTCTCTTTTTGGTATGATGAAATCAATGGGAAAACATTTCTATGGCAATCAGAAAATTATTGCTTTCACTTTTTAAAAAGGAAAGAAAATGATAAGTTCTTAGTCCATGATGAACGCTGTGGCCAGAAAGCATTCTGCTTTTCACCTGATCCCCCTAATCACACGGGGTGGATTTCTGGGTTTCCACACAAAAAGGCTTACTTGATTTTACCAATTTACTTTCTTGTCTGCCAAACTAGGGCAGGTCTAAGGACCCATCACTCTGACTGTCACTTCCTTCTGCATTTTGTTGTTGTTGTTCAGTCTCAGTCGCGTCTGACTCTGTGACCCCATGGACTGTAGCCCAGCAGGCTCCTCTGTCCGTGGGGATTTTCCAGGCAAGAATACTGGAGTGGGTTGCTTTGCCCTCCTCCAAGGGATCTTCCCAGCTCAGGGACTGAATCTGTGTCTCTTATCTCCCTTACATTGTGAGGAAGGTTCCTTATCACTCTTGCCACCTGGGAAGCCTCACTTCCTTATACCCTTCCCTAAACTGCTTTTGACATCAGTGTCTCCAAAGTGAAAACAAGAAATGAAAATACCACAATGGAAGACATATTTATCAAGAGAAACAGCATAACCGATTAACCTGGCTTGTATGTTCTGTCCCAGTTTGGGACTCTTCCGTCCTTGATTAGAAAATGTTTCTGGGTCCCCAAGGATACTTATGACTCATGCTTGTTACTTCTTGAATATTACTGATGCCTATTCAGGATTGGTTTGAAGACTTTTAAAAAAGGATTGTCCTGCCCCTTGCCTGTCTCCTATATAGTCCTGACTCAGCCGAGCAGAAAAAAATTAATAGAGTTCTGAAAGGACTGAACGAAAGCTATAGTTTCCAGCCAGTCTCCTTGGGGAGCTGGAGATGCCTGGGCTGTGGTTCGGAGACATTAATTCTGCTTGCTTTGACTTGCCAACTGTGTTTGATTTCTTTTTTTCTCTATCATTGGGCACTTTCTTGTAGAATTTTGTATATAAAGAAAGCGTTCAGCGTGTATTGCCATTTCCCGCATGTGCTTAGGCAGCAAATGCTGTCAAAAGCACTCAGTATAATAACAAAATGGCTCTCATCAATGACTTTTTTTTATTATGGATTTCCTAGCTCTCTGATAGGCTGTACCTTTGATTTAGGATTTCAAAAAGAATTTAATCATGAAAGAAAGCTCTGTGTGCTGGGTGAATCCTCTTGAAAGCAATTGCCTTTTATATCTCCAGGTTCTTAATCGCTCCTTCAGTCTGCTCAGCTGTTTTATTCTCTTTTATGTTTGGATCAACATGTAAATAACTGAGGACGATGGCTGACTTGACTTAAGGCAAATGTAATGGAAAGGTAGGAATGAAGTCCAGGCTCAGTGGAGGAAGGATAATTTGGGGAACAAAAGAGTAGGAAGCTGATCCATATGATCAAAGGATGACTTTTCATGTCCCAAGTTTTTGCATTAGGAATATGGGATTCTTCCATATTCAGCAGTTTCGTCGCTCATTCGTGTCCGACTCTTTGCGATCCCATGAATCACAGCACACCAGGCCTCCCTGTCCATCACCAACTCCTGGAGTTCACTCAAACTCACATCCATCGAGTCAGTGATGCCATCCAGCCATCTCATCCTCTGTCGTCCCCTTCTCCTCCTGCCCCCAATCCCTCCCAGCATCAGAGTCTTTTCCAATGAGTCAGCTGTTCACATGAGGTGGCCAAAGTATTGGAATTTCAGCTTCAGCATCAGTCCTTCCAATGAACACCCAGGACTGATCTCCTTTAGAATGGACTGGTTGGATCTCCTTGCAGTCCAAGGGACTCTCAAGAGTCTTCTCCAACACCACAGTTCAAAAGCATCAATTCTTCAGCGCTCAGCTTTCTTCACAGTCCAACTCTCACATCCATACATGACCACTGGAGAAACCATACCCCTGACTAGATGAACCTTTGTTGGCAAAGTAATATCTCTGGTTTTCAATATACTGCCTAGGTTGGTCATAACTTTCCTTCCAAGGAGTAAGTGTCTTTTAATTTCATGGCTGCAATCACCATCTGCAGTCTTCCATATTTGCTTTCCCCAAAGTGAGTTTCAGGTAACAGTCGTCCTGTGAGGTGTTCTAGGATAGTGTTCCAAGGTTGGGTAGGTTTGGGAAGTGCTATGCACTTCGGCATTGCACATGATCTTCAGTGGTTTACAACATGGGTTAATATTATTGGATTGGCCAAAGTTTAAAATTTTCTGTAATATCTTAAGGAAAAACATGAATAAACTTTTTGGCCAGCCGAACAGCTCTGAGAAGACTTGACATAAAGTTTTATTGTACTGCATATAGCACTTTTTTCTAACGTATTTGCCTATTAAACTCTTTTAGAAGAATCACTTATATTCTGAGTTTTAAATTCCTTCCTTTCTTTGGAAAATTGAAAGATTAATAAATACTGTGTAACTGAGATTAAAAGATATGTACACGGGAGCCCAAAGTTAGGGCAAAAAGTTAATATATTAAGGGATCTTCTACTTGATATTTAATTTTATGAATCTCTCATTTAAAAAGATACATAAAAAAATATGACAAGATGTTAACAGTTGTTAATTTTGGAAAGAGATTATTGGTTATACTGCTTTTTAGTATATGCTCAATTTCTGGGAAAGGTAGTTAAGGTACATGGGAAATGTAAATGTCAATTGTGTATAAGGCATTACAGTAATAACCATTCATCTGTTCATTTATTCAACAAAGGCTTATTGAATACTTAAAATATACCATGCACAATTCTCGGCATTTGTGATATACTAATAAATAAATAGATAAAGATCTCTGTCCTTGAGGTGCCAGACTAAAGTTTAATTCAATAAATATTTATGAATTGTTGAGTCTTGTTTCTAATAATGTCTGAATAAGATTCTATCTGACTGACCCTTCTGCAGATAGCAACTGTAAAGTCTAGACAAAATCAAGACAAAACTAAAAATCAAAACCAGTGGCCAGAAAGTGCTGGAGAGCAACAAAATGCAGGTAGTTTCTGAAGGGGAATCAACACTTAGAAAAAGCAGATGGCTCTAGGTAAGTTCCTATTGGTATGGTTTATAAACTGAGTAAAGGCCTCAGTTTGCCCTACACAAATAATGGCCTTTTTTTTTTTTTTTTTACTTTGGTGGAGGCCATCACCACGAGAGGATTAGAAAAACCTAAGCAGAATGTATACAAAGAAAGCCATACAAAACATAGTCAAACTTCTGAAAATCAGTGATCAAGAGAAAGTGTTGAATGTAGCCAGAGAAAATTAACAGATTTTATAAATGTGAATGAAAATCCAAATTGTTATTGATCTCTTATTAGAGTAAAATGGAGTCTAGAATACATTAGAACAAAAATATTTAAAGAGCTTGAAAGGGAGAACTGTTAATCCAGAATTTTCTGTCGAGAAAAAATATCCTTCAAGAATAAAAGCAAAATGAAGACATTTTTAGGTCAAACTAAGAATATTTGTCACCAGTATACCTGAACTAGAACTATATTGTATAGAAATAAGTTCTTCAAGCTGAAAGGAAATGATATCAGCTAAAAATGTCCTATTTTGAGAGTTATCATAAAGATATAGTGATCAAGACAGCATAGTATTGGTGAAAGAATAGACACATCAGTTGGTATAATAGAATAAAGAACTCAGGATTAGATCCACACAAACTTAGTCAGCTGATTTTTGACAGAGATGCAAACATAATTCAATGGACAAAAGATAAGTTACATAAATATGTTTATCAAAACTCTGTAACTATACACTTAAGATTTATGCATTTCATTGTATGAATGCATGTTTAAAAGAAAAAATAATGAACTTTAACTAATGATTTGCATATTGACAGATTTAGGAGTGAAATGTATCAGTGTCTTCAATTTACTGTTGTTGTTCAGTTGCTAAGTCATGTCCGACTCTTTACGACCCCATGAATTGCTGCACTCCAGGCTTCCCTGTCCTTGACTAGCTCCCAGAGTTTGCTCAAACTCATGTCCATTGAGCCCATGATATCCTTACACCGTCTCATTCTCTGTTGTCTCCTTTCTCTTCCTGCCCTCAGTTTTTCCTAGCATCAGGGTCTTTTCCAGTGAGTCATCTTTTTGCATCAGGTGGCTAAAGTATTGGAGCTTCAGGTTCAGCATCAGTCCTTCCAATGAATATTAAGGGTTGATTTCCCTTAGGATTGACTGGTTTAATCTCCTTGCTGTCCAAGAGACTCTCAAGGGTCTTCTCCAGCACCACAACTTGAAAGCATCAATTTTTTGTCATTCAGCTTTATTTGTGGTTGAACTCTCACATCCATACATGACTACTGGAAAGACCAAAGCTTTGACTATATGGACCTTTGTCAGCAAAGTGATGTCCCTACTTTTTAATATGCTGTCTAGGCTTGTCATAGCTTTGAAATGAATAGAGATTTGATGAAGCAGATTAGTAAATGATAATGATCAAATCCAAGTGGCAGCTCTTCACATGCTTCTAGTATTATTTTTCTCTCTCTGTTTGATGTTTTGTAATAAATATTGTGAGAAAAATTCTGGACTGTCTACATAGACTGTTATTTCTAACTGTTGTCCCCCAAATCAGGAAGAAGCAATTCTTCATTCTCAAGGATCTCCTAATCCAGTGAGAGAAACAAAGATGTAAATAATAAAAACATGGTACTATAAATTCAATAGTGATGAATACAAGTTGTTATGTAGAGAAAGGCCCTATAATCTAAACCAGGGGTGATCAGAGGTGATGAGGTAAAACATGCTGCTTCTACTGAGTTCTGATTAGCAACAATTTGTCATAAAGATTGAGGAAAGGAGGCAGTGAAGGAAAGGGTCTTCCAGGTAGAGGAGATAGATGGGCAGAGACCAAAAGAGGATTTACAATAGAAATGAGTGAGATATTAGATATAATTGGAAGCCAGACATTGCAGTTTGAGCCTCTCTTGGGAACTATGGAATGGTCTTCAATAAGGAGGTAGCATGGACACATTTGAGTTTCAGACAGAAACTCTGGCAGCTGTGAAAGATGGATTTGAAGTTTTGCCTCTGCAAGAGTAATTAGGCTGTTAACAATTTTGAGACTTGATGGGCATTTGAACTAAAACTTACATTTTAAGGTTGGAGAAAAAGGGAGACTCAATTTAAAACATAGGAAGAAAGCAGAGTTGGATATGGGTCTAGGATAACCATATAATTTATCATCTCTCAAGGGTACTTTGGAGAGTGAAAGCTGGCATTTTGATAATTACACCAGGGGCATCTGGCATTAACTGGAATGGTACAGGGCAAATGGAGCATATTGTCAGAGAAGACATAAAGGAGTGTGAATTGAAGAGGAGCCTAGAGTGACCCTGAGGCTCCTAACTAATTGACAGAGGTGGGAGCAGGTTTAAAAGTGAAGATGATTATGTACAAAGAAGTTTGTGATTTGTTGCTTTCTGCTCTAAGAAATTTACAGTCAAGAGAAAACTCAAGGGATTTCTGTGTGTTGATTTTATATCCTGCAACTTTACTATAGTTATTGATTAGTTCTAGTAATTTTCTGGTGGAGTGTTTAGGGTGTTCTAAATCCCTTGCATTCCTATACACTAATAATGAGAAAACAGTAAGAGAAATTAAGGAAACAATTCCATTCACCATTGCAATGGAAAGAATAAAATACTTAGGAATATATCTACCTAGAGAAACTAAAGACCTATACACAGAAAACTATAAAACACTGGTGAAAGAAATCAAAGAGGACACTAATAGATGGAGAAATATACCATGTTCATGGATTGGAAGAATCAATATAGTGAAAATGAGTATACTACCCAAAGCAATTTATAGATTCAATGCAATCCCTATCAAGCTACCAACGGTATTCTTCACAGAGCTAGAACAAATAATTTCACAATTTGTATGGAAAAACAAAAAACCTCGAATAGCCAAAGCGATCTTGAGAAAGAAGAATGGAACTGGAGGAATCAACCTACCTGACTTCAGGCTCTATTACAAAGCCACAGTTATCAAGACAGTATGGTACTGGCACAAAGACAGAAATATAGATCGATGGAACAAAATAGAAAGCCCAGAGATAAATCCACGCACATATGGACACCTTATCTTTGACAAAGGAGGCAAGAATAGACAATGGATTAAAGACAATCTCTTTAACAAGTGGTGCTGGGAAATCTGGTCAACCACTTGTAAAAGAATGAAACTAGAACACTTTCTAACACCATACACAAAAATAAACTCAAGATGGATTAAAGATCTAAACGTAAGACCAGAAACTATACAACTCCTAGAGGAGAACATAGGCAAAACACTCTCTGACATACATCACAGCAGGATCCTCTATGACCCACCTCCCAGAATGTTGGAAATAAAAGCAAAAATAAACAAATGGGACCTAATTAACCTTAAAAGCCTCTGCACATCAAAGGAAACTATTAGCAAGGTGAAAAGACAGCCTTCAGAATGGGAGAAAATAATAGCAAATGAAGCAACTGACAAACAACTAATCTCAAAAATATACAAGCAACTCCTACAGCTCAACTTCAGAAAAATAAATGACCCAATCAAAAAATGGGCCAAAGAACTAAATAGACATTTCTCCAAAGAAGACATACAGATGGCTAACAAACACATGAAAAGATGCTCAACATCACTCATTATCAGAGAAATGCAAATCAAAACCACTATGAGGTACCATTTCACACCAGTCAGAATGGCTACGATCCAAAAGTCTACAAGTAATAAATACTGGAGAGGGTGTGGAGAAAAGGGAACCTTCTTACACTGTTGGTGGGAATGCAAACTAGTACAGCCACTATGGAGAACAGTGTGGAGATTCCTTAAAAAACTGAAAATAGAACTGCCTTATGATCCAGCAATCCCACTGCTGGGCATACATACTGAGGAAACCAGAAGGGAAAGAGACATGTGTACCCCAATGTTCATCGCAGCACTGTTTATAATAGCCAGGACATGGAAGCAACCTAGATGTCCATCAGCAGATGAATGGATAAGAAAGCGGTGGTATATATACACAATGGAGTATTACTCAGCCATTAAAAAGAATACATTTGAAGCAGTTCTAATGAGGTGGATGAAACTGGAGCCTATTATACAGAGTGAAGTAAGCCAGAAAGAAAAACACCAATACAGTATACTAACGCATATATATGGAATTTAGAAAGATGGTAACAATAACCCTGTGTACGAGACAGCAAAAGAGACACTGATGTATAGAACAGTCTTATGGACTCTGTGGGTGAGGGAGAGGGTGGGAAGATTTGGGAGAATGGCATTGAAACATGTAAAATGTCATGTATGAAACGAGTTGCCAGTCCAGGTTCAATGCATGATACTGGATGCTTGGGGCTAGTGCACTGGGATGACCCAGAGGGATGGTATGGGGAGGGAGGAGGGAGGAGGGTTCAGGATGGGGAACACATGTATACCTGTGGCAGATTCATTTTGATATTTGGCAAAACTAATACAATTTTGTAAAGTTTAAAAATAAAAAATAAAAAAAAAGAGAAAACTCAACTTTTCTAGGCTGTGATAGACAAATGAGATCTGAGCTGGATCACAAGAAAATGCAGGATTTAGATCTCCAGCAAGCTCGGTTGGTAAAGAATCCTCGTTCTATTCCTGGGTTGGGAAGATCCGCTGGAGAAGGGATAGGCTACCCACTCCAATGTTCCTGGGCTTCCCTTGTGGCTCAGTTGGTAAAGAATTTGCCTGCAATGCAGGAGACCTGGGTTAAATCCCTGCATTGGGAAGATCCTCTGGAGAAGGGAAGGGCTACCCACTCCAGTATTCTGGCCTGGAGAATTCCATGAACTATACAGTCCATGGAGTCACAGAGTCGGACAAGACTGAGTGACTTTCACTTTCAAGATAAAAGGATACATAAGACCAAGGTGAGCCCAGTGCCATGAGCTCTGAAAATAAAATTTTTCATAGAACTATTTTTCTTGATTATTTAAATAGTTAAAAAATGGAAATAACTCCTGAGGGTCCCAGGTAGCACAATGGTAAAGAATCTGCTTGCCAATGCAGGAGACACAAGAAACCCAGGTTCAATCCCTGAGTGGGGAAGATCTCCTGGAGTAGGAAATGACAACCCACTCCAATATTCTTGTTTGGAAAATGCCATGGGCAGAGGAGCCTGGTAGGCTTACTGTCCATGGGGTCACAAAGAGTTGGACATGACTGAGTGATTGAGGGCACACACACACACAGACACATACCCACACACACCCCATTATTAGAATTTTAGGAGAAATAGAAATTGGAAATTTAGAAATTTCCAAGTGAGAAATAGATATCAAAACAGACAAATGAGGTTACTGTATCTAGATCTATCTCCATTACTATTATTACTAGACTTCGATTGGAGCAGGTGGTTTGGATCTGCAACCACCACTGCACTTCCTGATTGGATCTCGGGAATCTTTGTGGGGAGAGGAGCCCTTAAGGCAGTCACCACGATATTCTTGTTCTCAGTAGTAGTCTGTAACTTCAAGGTGGAGCTCCTAACCAGGTAGATGATTATCCATCCAGGGGAGGAATCAGTGTCTTAACTGTACCGAGCCCTGAGAATGGGGTCAGAGAGATTAAGACAACAGGTGACACCTGACTTTTGTATCATTGTCTTTTTCCTATCAGAAAAGCAAATCAACTGATTTCAGAGTCTTTCTACTTAACCAGATGGATAATTTCCTCCTCTTCCAATGCTGGGAAGTCAAGGAGAGGTGGGAAAAAGAGAAGTTTTACAGTCATGCTGGCCCTTCCTGGGATGAAAGTTATTTCACCGACATTGAAGCCAGGAGAGTAGAATCCCTTCTAACATCCTATATATCTGTCATAACTCCAGTCTAGGTTTGTTATCCATTTCAGAAATACATTAATATATTCTCATGTGGCAACACACCCACTATGTTAGTCTGCCTGCAAATCTCCTTTTTTTCCTTCATCCTAACAGTTCCTAGGCACTGACATCCTCATATTTGTAGATTTACATTCAGTTACAAATTCCTTAAGCTGCAGTTTCATTTTGCTTCCATTTCCATCTGATTGATTTCTTTTGAACAAGATATACCTTTTGATCACTGACTTCATAATGAATTCTGTACCATCGGGTCTCAACCATGCTTATGAGGTAAAATTGATCTTCTTTGCTAAGCCTCAAGTTCACCTTGACTTTTTCCCCCTAACCTAGATCGAATGCATTGGTATATCTATTGAAACATATGTAGATTCTTGTGCTTTCAGCTATGTTCTCCTTTGAATTACTTGGCACTTCATCCACTGTTAATCTTTTTTTTCCCAATGTCAGAAGCAATGTGGACTGTCAATACTTTTTCCCATTTTAACTGAGAATATTTCATCTTCCTTTTCAATTTCAAATTAAAAGTCCTTTCAATCAGAATAACAAATTATTTTCTTATTAGTAATCATGATATATCTTTTGTCAGAGACATTCTATAACCTCTAGGTGGAACTCAAGGATGCACGCCCTACTCCCTCTTTCCAAAGTCAAGGAAGAAGATATGTACTGATACCTGTCTATTTATCTAGATTTATGGGTCAGTGGGCTTCCCAGGTGGTGCAATGGTAAAGAACTTGCTTGCCAGTGCAGGAGACACGAGAGACTTGGGTTCGATCCCTGGGTTGGGAAGATCCCCCGGAGAAGGGCATGGCAACCCACATCAGTACAGTATTCTTGCCTAGAACCCCATGGAGAGAGGAGCCTGGTGGACCACAGTCCATGGCTTTCATTGAGACCCTATGGACTGTAGCTATTTCCTTCTCTAGTGGATCCTCCTGAACCAGGGATCAAACACATGTCTCCCTCATTGCAGATGGATTCTTCACTGCTGAGCCACCATGGAAGCCCAAACTCTAGGTTTGAGGAGTGGTAAAGGAAGCCTTGCAATGGCCTCTGATTCCTATTTGAGCTGATGGTTTGGTGCTGATTTAGCTAGCTATTTGTGTTTGTACCCTGGGGAGGACAAGAGAAAATTGTTAATTTGGATACCAAATCCCACACTGAACTTTCAGCACCCAGTTCACCATGGAAGTAGATCCCACTGCAATAACACAGAATTAGCTAGGAAAAGAGCTTTGCATGTTCCTGGAATTTATTCTCTGAATATACGTCTCTCCTCATACAGTGTGACCTGTTCCAGAGTTAGCTAGTCAAGGATTCAGCGACCTAGGATTCCAGTCAAATATCTCTCTCCATCAGTGATAATCAGCATACCTAGCCAAAATCCTATCCTTTTTGAAACTTTAGGTTTTGGCCTGGAAAATGAAAACATGTCTATATTATCCCCCATTTTCTAATAATCTATAATCTACTTCCCATATACTATTATTTTAAAGCTGCAGTACAAAGTCGAAAAAAATGGTCAAGTCATTACGTGTCATGTGGTAAAGGGGTCTTAGTCCTTGGCCACTATAGTTAGGGTGGAGAAGATATAAAATGGGATGTAATGGAAAATACTTCGTAGGTGGCACAGTGGTAAAGACTCCATGTGCAGTGCAGGAGAGACAGGTTCAATCCCTGGGTTGGAAAGATGCTGTGGAGAAGGAAATGGCAACCCACTCCAGTATTCTTGCCTGGAGAATCCCCATGGACAGAGAAACCTAGTAGGTTATAGTCCATGGAGTTGTGGAAGAATCAGACACGACTGATTGACTCAGCAACAATAGATGGGGAAAATGTGCAAGCAGAGAAGTAGCAGAGCATGCATGCTCCCTGAAGCACTTCTTTTGCTAGAGAGTTGTTGACTCAAGCTGGGCATAGCTGGACAGGATGCACTGTAACCAATGATCCAGTGAAGACTTTGCCCCTGTAAAACTCTCCATGTTTATAGAAACTAAATTTCTATTTTTCCCTTTTTAATTGAAGCATAGTTGATTTATTGTGTTGTGTTCATTTCTGCTGTACAGCAGTGATTCAGTTATACATATATATATATATATACATTCTATTTATAAATTTATTTCTATAGGATCTATATGTTTATAGGTACCATATATTTGTAGGAATTTGTTAGATCAGGATTGGAAACATTTCTCTCTAAAGGACTAAAAAGTATTTTTAGCTCTGTGAGACATAGGTTCTGTCACAACTACCCAACTCTCTACTGTAGTGCAAAAGCAGACAGAGCCAATCTGTATATTAATGGGCATGGCTGTGTATCAGTAAAACTTTATTTACACAGGAGGTGGTGCGTCTGATGTGAGGCCCGTTTACTAACCATTTATCTAGGTAACAATGAGCACTTTCTATTCAAAAGTGGTCTTAACAGAAAGGGAGAACTCTTGGAACTTAATACCTGTTGTGCCAGCCTGTTCTTTTACTGACCTAACTCTGACTGACTGAGTCAGCTCTGCTAAGCTACAAAAGCAATCTGGAATGAACCTCCAGAACTAGACTCTAGGAGCACTGTTATTAATTTCTCATGAATCTACAGGAGAAGATAGGACTCCTAGCAACATTTCTAGAAAGACCTTTCTGAAATTGCAGTCTCCAGTTCTTTACTTTCTCAATTTCAGTAGAGACTCTCTGCCCACTGTGCTTTTTGAAAAGGTCATTATCTGTCTCCATGTTATAAAATCCAAAGATGGCTCTCTGTCTCTCCTTACCCAATCACTCTGCAGTGTATATATAGCTGACTGCTTTGTCTTTCGTAATGTACTGGCTTCTCTTGGCTTCTATGACACGGCATTTTCTGCATTTTCCTTCTACTTCATTGGCTACTCTTTCCTGTTTGTCTGAGTTGGCTGCATCAGCACATCATCTAAATGTTAGAGTGTCACATAGCTGGGTTTTGGGCACATGCTCTTCTCTATTTGTTCTTCCTCCATTGCTAATTTCATTTAGTCCTTCGGTTTAAATGACATTTATATTCAATGATTACAAAATTTATAACTCAACTTCTGGCATTTCCTTTCATTTAGAGTCTTATATAAAATTATATTCTTGATGTTTAACCCCTTGGACTGCAAAGAGATCAAACCAGTCAATCCTAAAGGAAATCAACCCTGGATATTCATGGAAGGACTGATGTCGAAGCTAAAGCTTCAATACTTTGGCCTCCTGATGGGGAGAGCTGGTTCATTGGAAAAACCCTGATGCTGGGAAAGATTGAAGACAAAAGGAGAAGCAGGAGACAAAGGAGAAGATGGATGGCATCACCGACTCCATGAACATGAATTTGAGCAAACTCTGGGAAATAGTGGAGGATAGAGGAGCCCAGTGTACTATAGTCCATAGGATTGCAAATAGTCTGGCATGACTTGGTGACTGAACAACAACAAGTTTAATATTTACAAGGAAGAAGTAAACCTGTATTTTCCCCAGTTTTCAGTATCTCAGTGTATGGCACCATCCCTTCAGCTCACCAAGTAAAAGCCCACCTTGGTCTCTATTTCTCTCTCTCACAAGCTCTACTTCAGAACCACAAACAGAACAGAGCCCAAACTAAACAGCTTCTCTCCATCTCTGCTTATGCAAATCACTTCTTTGCTTGATATCTGTAACTGTCCACTTCAGTTCAGTTCAGTCACTCAGTCATGTTTGACTCTTTTTGACCCCATGGACTGCAGCACGCCAGGCTTCCCTGTCCTTCACCAACTCCCAGAGCTTGCTCAAACTCATGTCAATCGAGTCAGTGATCCATCCAACCATCTCATCCTTTGTCATCCTCTTCTCCTCCCGCCATCAGTCTTTCCCAGCAACAGGGTATTTTCACATGAGTCAGCTCTTCACATGAGGTGGCCAAAGTATTGGAGTTTCAGCTACAGCATCAGTCCTTCCAATGAATAGTCAAGACTGATTTCCTTTAGGATTGACTGGTTGTATCTCCTTGCAGTCCAAGAGACTCTCAAGAGTCTTCTCCAACACCACAGCTCAAAAGCATCAATACTTTGGCACTCAGCTTTCTTTATAGTTCAACTCTCACATCCATACAAGACTACTGGAAAAACCATGACTTTGACTAGACGGACCTTTGTCAGCAAAGTAATGTCTATGCTTTTTAATATGCTGTCTAGGTTGGTCATAACTTTTCTTCCAAGGAGCAAGCATCTTTTAATTTCATGGCTGCAGTCACCATCTGCAGTGATTTTGGAGCCCCCCAAAATAAAGTCTGACACTGTTTCCACTGTTTCCCCCTCTATTTGCCATGAAGTGATGGAGCTGGATGCCATGATCTTAGTTTTCTGAATGTCAAATTTTAAGCCAACTCTTTCACTCTCCTCTTTCACTTTCATTAAGAGGCTCTTTAGTTCTTCTTGGCTTTCTGCCATAAGGGTGGTGTCATCTGTGTACCTGAGGTTATTGATATTTCTCCTGGAAATCTTGATTCCAACTTGTGCTTCATCCAGCCTGACATTTTGCATGATGTGCTCTGCATAGAACTTAAATAAGCAGGGTGAAAATATACAGCCTTGACATACTCCTTTCCTGATTTGGAACACCAGTCTGTTGTTCCATGTTCAGTTCTAACTGTTCTTTCTTGACCTGCATACAGATTTCTTAGGAGGCAGGTAAGATGGTGTGGTATTTCCATTTCTTGAAGAATTTCCACAGTTTGTTGTGATCCACACAGTCAAAGGCTTTAGTGTAGTCAATGAAGCAGAAATTGATGTTTTTCTGGCACTCTCTTGCTTTTTTGATGATCCAACAGATGTTGGCAATTTGCTCTCTTGTTCCTCTGCCCTTTCTAAATCCAGTTTGAACTTCTGGAAGTTCACAGTTCATGTACTGTTGAAGCCTGGCTTGGAGAATTTTGAGCAATACTTTGCTAGCATGTAAGATGAGTGCAGTTATGTGGTAGTTGCATTCTTTGGCATTGCCTTTCTTTGGGATTGGAATGAAAAGTGACTCTTTCCAGTCAGTCCACTGACTCCTCCAAATTTTCCTATCTGGTTAGAACCTGGTCCCCAGGGATCAGCCAGAGTGCTCAGTTTATTTGTTTATTTAAACATTTTTTATTTTTTTTAACACCAAAAACATCTTGTATTGGAGTCTAGCTGATTAACAATGTTGTGGCATCTTCAGGTGAACAGCAAAGGGGCTCAGCCATACATACACATGTATCCACTCTCCCCCAAATCCCCTCCTATGCAGGCTGGTACATAATATTGAGCAGAGTTCCTTGTGCTATACAATAAATCTTAATTGGTTATCCATTTAAAATATAGCAGTGTGTACATGACCTTCCCAAATTCCCTAAATATCCCTTCCCCCTGACAACCATAAGTTTGTTTTCTAAGTCTGTAAGTCTCTTTCAGTTTTGTAAGTGCTTAGTTTCAAAGGTAAATTGGATTGTGTCTTTTCCTGCAGAGAACCTTTAATGACTTTTTGGCCCATGCAAAGAAAACCCCAAATTCTTACATTATCTGGTCCCTCTCAGACTCTCCATCCCCTTTTCTATCACTGTCTCCCTCCCTTCCTTTGTTTCAGCTACACTGGCTAATTTTGATTGTAGAACTTGTTGTAGCAGCTCTTTTCTTCTGTATGAAATGTTCTTCTCCCCAAGATCTTTGCATGACGAGTTCCATTCTGAACTTCAGCTCAGAAGTCATTGTCTCAGGCCTTTCCTTATTGATTATTTATCACTTCACTCACCACGAATGGACACTGTCTATTACAGCATTGTTCTCATTACCCTCATAGCTCTTACCTCGATTATAAGGACATAAGTTTATGTGTTTTATTGTGTGTCTCCCACCTGAAAGTAAGCTCCTGAGAGTAGGGACCGTGTCTGTCTAGTTACTCATACCTATAGGAATGTTTAGCAGAGTTGCTTTACGGAGAAGGCAATGGCATCCCACTCCAGTACTCTTGCCTGGAAAATCCCATGGATGGATGAGCCTGGTGGGCTGCAGTCCATGGGGTTGCTGAGGGTCGGACACAACTGAGCGACTTCACTTTCACTTTTCACTTTCATGCATTGGAGAAGGAAATGGCAACCCACTCCAGTGTTCTCGCCTGGAGAATCCCAGGGATGGGGGAGCCTGGTGGGCTGCCATCTATGGGGTTGCACAGAGTCGGACACGACTGAAGTGACTTAGCAGTAGCAGTAGCAGTAAACACTTGTTAAAAATGAACAGATACTATACCTCTAAAAGCTTCTTTCTTAAATATCTGCACCAGGAATATTGCTTACTGTCTGCTCAGCTTTGTTGTTTCATAAGCAGTCATGTTTCTCAGCAGTGAGTCACCAGCCCCCACGATGCATCTCTTCTCCTGAGGCGGTTGGTTGGTTTCTGGATCTTTCTTGGCTCTTTCCTCCTGGATGTAGCAAGTATGGGCTGCCTCTTCCCAAGAGGATCACTCAGGACTGTCTTGTCATTTCTTGCTAAGTCACAATCTTTGACCAATTTCCTCTTGGTGCCCTTGTACTTTTTAAGAGATTTGAAATGAAAAATCCTTTTGATTTTCTTTGATTATGATACGTACTTATATATAATAAAGAGTCTGCCAACTCGGGTCTAGTTGGGGCAGCTCCAGTTCACTCCACCCCTGTGGTCTCAGAGTAATTATTAATGGAACCTCCTTTTGTTCCCCCAGTTTTTTTCAGTTTGGACAATATACTATACTGTCACCCTTACTGGTAAGCCTGCATGCTGTCATTCTTGCTCGTTTGTCATCAACCCTGTGCTTCCCAGTTTTTATCCCTGCTGGTGAGGGGTCTCAGGTGGCCTTACACTCTTAGTGGGTCCCAGGAAGCTCTCATTACAAATGGTCACATCTGGCCATTGAACTCCAGTGTGGGCTTTGCAGCCACTATCTTCTTACACCAGGACAGGCAGGCTAATTTATCTTGGTGAGATGAATGAGTAATTAACAATTCGCCTCCTTAGAGCTGCTGAGCTGGGCTTTGCACAGGGAATTGCCTGCTTCAGAAAGCTGAGTCATCAGCCTAGAACCCACAGCCTTCAATATTTGAAAACTCCTCATCTCTCTCCGCCTCTTCCTCTTCTGCCAAATGAATTCCTTGATGTTTGTTAACAGGACTGCTAGTCTAGGCTGAAATGAAATTTCTTTCTTTTTTTAAATTCTTTTCCTTTTTTAAAAAAGTACTTACTTTGTTTTTTTCAGCGTGCTTGTGCCTTATTGGCATATCCTTCAGGAATCAATAGCAAATCATTTTGCTTATCAATTATAGTTGGTTTTACAAAGTCTTTTCTTAGCCATGATTTGTTTTCCACTGATACCATGGCTTAAAATGCTATGATATTCTCTTCTCAAATAGCCTATAATTAATTTCTACCACCAGGCTTCCCTGGTGGCTCAGCAGTAAAGAATTTGCCTGCAATGCAGAAGTCGAAGGAGACATAGGTTCGATCCCTGTGTTGGGAAGATCCCCTGGAGGAGGGCATGGCAACCCACTGCAGTATTCTTGCCTGGAGAATCCCATGGACAGAGGAGCCTGGTGGGCTACAGTCCATGGGGTCTCAAAGAGTCAGACACAATTGAAGTGACAGCACAGCACAATTTCTACACTGAACTATATTAGTCTTCACCCAAATTAGTTTTAATTTATCTCATTTCACAAGGGAATCCTACAGCACGGGGTTATGTTTCACTGTAGCAGCTGTAATTTGACTCCATCTGCCTTAATGTTCTTTTTTGTTATTCTGACATCATTTTGATAGCATTCTCTGCCTGTGCCTGACGCTAATATGTCTTTGCCATCATGTAGCTGACTTACTATGGTATCAGTTGACTTTGGGAGGATTTTTATTTTAGTCTCTGAAGAAATTTATTGTAAAGTTTCACCTAGTTATTCCATAACATAGTCCTAAAGAACAGTGTTATAGTGAGAGTCTAGTGTATTTCAGTAAATTTTATGGACTTAACCATGCCCCCTCCAAATTCATGTTGAAGTTCTGACTCCTAGTACCTTAAAATGGATTCTCAGTACCTGTATTTGGAGATACAAGTTTACCTGTATCACCTCTAAAGAGTTAATGAAAGTAAAAATGAGGTCATATGGGGTCTGTATATGCTCAGTTGGTGAAGAATCTGCCTGCACTGCAGGAGACCCAGGTTCAATTCCTGGGTCAAGAAGATCCCCTGGAGAAGGAAATGGCAACCCACTCCAGTATTCTTGCCTGGAGAATCAATCCCATGGACAGAGGAGCCTGGTGGGCTACAGTCCCTGAGGTCACAAAGAGTCAGACACGACTTAGCGACTAAACCACCACGACGACTTCAGTATGACTGATGTTCTTACACGGAAGGGAGATCAGGACACAGACGTGTGTGCAGAGCAGAGGTCATGGGCGACACAGTGACCATCCACAACCTAGGAGAGGCCTCAAAAAAAACCCAAACCTGCTGACTCCTTGATTTGGGACTTTGCAGCTGCCAGCACTGTGAGAAGATAAATTTCCATGTTTAAGCCACCTGGTGTGGTGTGTGCATGCCTAGCTGTGTCCAACTCTTTGTGTCCCCATGGACTATAGCTCACCAGGCTCTTCTGTCCATGGAATTTTCCAAGCAAGAAATACTGGCGTGGGTTGCCATTTCCTTCTCTAGGATATCTTCCTGACCCAGGGGTCAAACTCAAGTCTCTTGCATCTCTTGAGCTGGCAGGAGGATTCTTTACCACTTGTGCCATCTGGGAAGCCCTTAAGCCACCTAGTCTGTGGTATTTTGTTATGGTGGCCCTAGCAAGCCAATACAATACATATGCTCAAATTATAAGTCAATTAAATTACATATAGTATACTGCATTCAGTAGTTAAAGAAATGATTCTTTTCTACCCAGCATTGTACTAAAATATTAATAATAATGCCAAAGAAAATTGCATTTCATCTGTTCTTTCAAAAGTTGTTCAAGAAAACTGTTTTAGGTTTTTTGTGATTCCTGCACAAAAATAGATTATAATGCAATTGAGAAGATAGGACTGAGGCTTTTGGGGGGGAAAGTAAGGTTATATAACATTATATGTTAACTTATAAAACTTATTTACTTAAATTATTCTTATTTTCTTATTTGTTTGAATTCTCACAGCTCTGTGTGTTCCTTTAGGATAAACACTGTCTCCTGTATGTTTGCTCTCTGGTACCCAACAGTTGATGAATATTTTTAATGCAAAGTTGCACCTGGAGTGAGCTACAACAGACTGAGAAGGGTGTCAGGTGTAGACAGTCATCAGGGTGACTGATGGAGTAATAATAGCTGATGGCAAGGGGTAGTGGAGCTATTCTGTAGCTGGCTATAGAATATATTCTACATTCTATACATCTATAAATATATTCTATATTCCTGGCCCTGGAAGCAGGAAGTCCAGGTATGAATTCTGTTCAGCCATTCCAGGAGACAGATATTTATGTCAGATGGATGAAGGCTTTATTCCAGGGCCATTCATTTTCTGTTTCTTTGTAAGTTCAATTTATTTTGGGGCTAACTTTGAGAGCTCTGGGTTTTATCCTGTATTATCCTAAGACTTATGGATTCCTTAGAAAATGATGAACATAAGCATGGAGTGTTGTGGTTCACATAGTATCCAGAAAAGCAAAGGAAATTCCCAGGCAGAGAATAATCACTTCTCTTTATTTGAGGATATTATGGGAAAGGCAAGCTATAATTATTTCAGCTATAAACGTAAAAGAGTTGGATTCTTCATCTAGTAAGTGGGAACTCAGCTCAACTTTGCACTTAGAGGCAATTCTCATTCAACATTTGTGCAAGGAAAGAAAATCACCTCTACATTTTCATAGGAATAGAAGTCATTTTGGCTGTGTTGTCCCACTTCTGGCTTCCCTAGTGGCTCAGTGGTAAAGAATCCACCTGCCAGTGCAGGAGACATGGGTTTGATCCCTGTGTCAGGAAGATCCCCTAGAGTGAAACCCACTCCAATATTCTTGCTTGAAAAATTCCATGGACAGAGGAGCCTGGCAGGCTACAGCCCATGGGGTCACAAAGAGTTGGACACTGAGTGACTGAACACACACATCCCACTTCTTAGGGAGGTTACTCTTAAAAAACCTATCAGTGGTTTCAACATGTCAACTTCCATCAACATGTCAATGTATCCAACAATTTTTGAAGGAAATTGAAGCTGGGTAGAAATCTGGGGTGCCAAGAGCTAGGGAAATGACTTCTTCAGAAGCTGGCAAAGGCTCAGGTATGCAGGGAATGTGAGGTGAAAAGTGTGAATAGAAAGTGTGAATTGAAGAATCACACAAAAGGACTTAAAGTTCAAACTGCAGGAAACATTGTTTTTTTATGAGTTGCAATATCACTGAATTTTTTTTTTCTGCCTTTGAGTAGATTCAATTTTTAGCCAACTTAAAGGGTTGCTGCAACCATGAAATTAAAAGATGCTTGCTCCTTGGAAGGAAAGCTATGACAAACCTAGATAGCATATTAAAAAGCAATCACTTTGGTGACAAAGGTCCACCTAGTCAAAGCTATGGTTTTTCCATTAGTCATGTGTGGATTGGAGAGTTGGACCATAAAGAAGGATGAGCATCGAAGAATTGATGTTTTGAACTGTGGTGTTGTAGAAGACTCTTGAGAGTCCCTTGGACTGCAAGGAGATCAAACCAGTCAATCCTAAAGGAAATCAACCCAGAATATTCATTTGAAGGACTGATGCTGAAGCTGAAGCTCTAATACTTTGACCACCTGATGCAAAGAGCTGACCCATTGGAAAAGACACTGATGCTGGGAAAGGTAGAAGGTAAGAGGAGAAGAGGGCAGCAGAGAATGAGAACAGGTTAGAAGGGCTCATCTTTGAAGCAGAGTGAGATAAAAAGAGCTGGAAATGGAGAGCTGATGACCAGGAAGAAACTTTTCTGTCTTCAAAGAGAATAAAAAATGAGCTGGTAGGTGAAGGTATTTCCTGGACCACTTTTATTTTAAATTTATTTATTTGAATAAATAAAACATTCTCGTGAAAAAGAAAATAACATACAAAGTGTAAAAAGTAAGTTACTCTCCATTCCCCATTACTGACTTTCAATTCCCCACTTCCCTTATCCATTTCTTGCTTCATTTAGAGTTTATCTAGGAATAGATGTGTGTTTTCACCCAGAAAAGAAAAAAAGAAAAAAAGGAAACAAATGATTAGAGACAACATTAGTGATTCAGAAACTTCTTCATTTAACATCCTTTGGGATATGTGCCATATGAATACTTATAGAAAATACCTCATTACACAAAATGCTCCAGAACATTCTATTATATGGATATGCCTTAGATTGCTCTGCAACATGGAGTGACATTTTAATATTGCTGACAGATTTTGCTGTTTTAATATTTGAAAGATATACCCATTTGGATTAAGAGTTCCAAAGAATAGCAAGGAGAGATAAGAAAACCTTCCTCAGTGATCAATGCAAAGAAATAGAGGAAAACAATAGAATGGGAAAGACTAGAGAGCTCTTCAAGAAAATTAGAGATACCAAGGGAACATTTTATGCAAAGATGGGCACAATAAAGGACAGAAACAGTATGGGCCTAACAGAAGCAGAAGATATTAAGAAGAGGTGGCAAAATACACAGAAGAACTATACAAAAAAGATCTTTTAGACCCAGATAACCACAGTGGTGTGATCGCTTACCTAGAGCCAGACATCCTGGAATGTAAAGTCAAGTGGGCTTTAGGAAGCATCACTACAAACAAAGCTAGTGGAAATGATGGAATTCCAGTTGAGCTATTTTATCCTAAAAGATGATGCTGTGAAAGTGCCGTACTCAATACGCCAGCAAATTTGGAAAACTCATCAGTGGCCACAGGACTGGAAAAGGTCAGTTTACATTCCAATCCCAAAGAAAGGCAATGCCAAAGAATGTTCAAACTACTGCACAATTGCACTCATCTCACATGCTAGCAAAGCAATGCTCAAAATTTTCCAAGCCAGACTTCAACAGTATGTGAACCATGAACTTCCAGATGTTCAAGCTGGATTTAGAAAAGGCAGAGGAACCAGAGCTCAAATTGCCACATCTGTTGGATCATCAAAAAAGCGAGAGAGTTACAGAAAACATCTACTTCTGCTTTATTGACTATGTCAAATCCTTTGACTGTGTGGATCACAGCAAACTTTTGAAAAGTCTTCAAGAGATAGGAATACCAGACCACTTTACCTGCCTCCTGAGAAATCTGTATGTAGGTCAAGAAGCAACAATTAGAACTGGACATGGAACAACAGACTGGTTCCAAATTGGGAAAGGAGTACATCAAGGCTGTATATTGTCACCTGCTTATTTAACTTATATGTAGAGTACATCATGCGAAATGCTGGGCTGGATGAAGCACAGGCTGGAGTCAAGATTGCTGGGAGAAATATCAATAACCTCAGATGTGCAGATGACACCACCATTATGTCAGAAAGAGAAGAAGAACTAAAGAGCCTCCTGATGAAAGTGAAAGAGGAGAGTGGAAAAGTTGGCTTAAAACTCAACATTCAGAAAACTAAGATCATGGCATCTGGTCCCATCACTTCATGGGAAATAGATGGGGAAACAGTGGAAATGGTGCCTAACTATTTTGAGGAGCTCCCAAATAACTGCAGATGGTGACTGCAGCCATGAAATTAAAAGACACTTGCCCCTTGGAAGAAAAGCTATGACCAACCTAGACAGCATATTAAAAAGTTTGCCAACAAAGTTTCATCTAACCAAAGCTATCATTTTTCCAGTAGTCATTTATGGTTGTGAGAGTTGGAATATAAAGAAAGATGAGCACTGAAGAATTGATGCTTTTGAGCTGTGATGTTGAAGAAGACTCTTGAGAGTCCCTTGGACTGCAAGGAAATCAAATCAGTCAATCCTGAAGGAAATGAGTCCTGGATATTCATTGGAAGGACTGATGCTGAAGCTGAGGCTCTAATACTTTGGTCGCCTGATGCGAAGAACTGATTCATTGGAAAAGACCCTGATGCTGGGAAAGATTGAAGACGGGAGAAGAAGGGGATGACAGAGGATGAGATGGTTGGATGGCATCACTGACTTGATGGACATGAGTTTGAGCAAACTCCAGGACAGGGAAGTCTGGCATGCTACAGTCCATGGGATCGGAAAGAGTCGGACACAACTGAGTTTTTGAACTGAACTGAACTGAATATTTGAGAGTTTGGTTTGCTCTCCAAGCTTTTTGAGTTAATTGCTTATCCTAATTAATTTTTATTTTTTCTTCTTCAATAATAAAGGCAGTTTTGACTTGAATGTTTCTCTGATTTCTTTCACAAAAATATTTCCATATCTTAGCCTCATTGTCTAATTGCTATAATATTGTGAAATTTCAGGTTTGCTTGTTGTTAAGATGCTAAGTTGTATCTGATTCTTTGCAACCCCATGGACTATGCAGCCCACTAGGCTCTTCTGTCCATGGTATTTCCCAGGCAAGAATACTGGAGAGGGTTGCCATTTCCTTCTCCAGGGGATCTTCCCAACCCAGGGTTTGAACCCACATCTCCTGCATTGGTAGGTGGATATTTTAGCACTGAGCCACCAGTGGGTGAGCTTTGCTTATTTCTTCTTAATTCAAAAAAGCATTTTTCATCCTCAAGGAGATAAAAGTTGTTGTTGTTGTTGTTGTTTTTAATGATGTTTTGGCTATTAAAATATGGCATGAGTTCTTATTTATGGACTTCCCTGGAGCATCGACCTACAGCATAGGAGACCCAGGTTCGATCCCTGAGTTGGGAAGATCCGCTGGAGAAGGAAATGGCAACCCACTCGAGTATTCTTGCCTGGAGAATCCCACGGACAGAGGAGCCTGGCAGTCTACAGTCCACGGGGTCACAAAGAGTGAGACACAACTGAGCAACTTCACTTTCTTATTTATAGGGTCATTCAAGTTATTATTTTAGCAATGGAATATTTTTAGGGGGAGAAAATCACATTTCATATGGAAGTCATGCTGTATGCTGAGTCTCAGCTGATAGTGCCTGAAGAAATCTTTCCGTCCCTTACTCTAAACCTAGCCCTGTGATCACCAGCTATCAGAATTATACCCTCTGGAAAAGAAGGTACCAAGATCTAGGAAATGTGACCAGCAATCTAACCAGTAACAGTGAGGACACCATAGAGGTAAATTGTACATTTTCAAGCCATCAGCACTGAAGGCTTACTATTACTTATCACAAACTAGTAATTGGTGTTTACTGCCATATTTGTGAGATTCATAAATCCAATTTTTATCTTGGATAACTCAAAAGAAATTTCCTTCTTGATGAAAAACATCCACTTTGAAAGGCAGTTAGAGCCTTTGTACTCTCACAATTCAGTATGTACTTTGTTCATGATTTGAGGTGATTTTTCTCACCCTATAACTTAAGAATTCCACTTCCATTCTCCCTAGAATTCCAAGTGCAGTTGTTTCATTTAAAGCAAGCTACAAAAGTGGCCAGAAGAGACTTGGCTGAGATATTAAGGCTGACTTTTCAGATGTCCATCAGTCCCGTTGTGGATGTGTGGATCCCCTTCTGCCAAGTCAAAGCTGCCTATTTGCTATACTTACCTCAGATGGAGTACATCCAATTATGAGGAAAGTGTGCCATATTCAGGTTCTGAGTGGATCCTGCTCAGAGGGATGTCACTCTGCAGTTCTCAAGCATTTATTTGTTATTAGTTATACCCAAGAGATGGAGTAAACCCCAAGTATCCTTTCTCTTTATAGAAGACATGGTAATTTGTGAATCCATAGGGGAAAACACCACTCTTATGTTGCTGAATAACCTTCAGTAAGTCTGTAATTTTGAAATTACCAAGTAAGGGCTTCCCTGGTGGCTCAGTGGTAAAGAATCTACCTGCCAGTGTAGGAGACGCAAGTTCGATCCTTGATCCGGGAAGATCCCATATGTCGTGGAGCAACTAACCCACGTGTGCCTGCAACTGATGAGCCTGTGCTCAGAGCCGGGAAGCCGTAGCTACTGAGCCCACTCCTGGTAACTGCTGACCCCTGTGCACCCTAGAGCTCATGCTCCATAAGGAGAAACCACTGCAGTGAGAAGCCCATCCACCACAGCTAGAGAAAAGCCCTCACAGCAGCAAAGACCTAGCACAGTCAAACATACTAAAATTTTTTAAGCATCAAAAAGAAAATTACCAAGAGATGGGTTTGTGAGAAAGGAACAGATTCAGAAACATGAAGAATGGTTAGGGTGACCCTCACTTCTTTTATTTTTCACCTTTTTTCCCACTCCCATCTTGCAAATGATTTAGGGGCAAAACCAGTTTTCAGGTTATAAATCATACGGTTTTCTAGTTTCACGAATAATATTAGCTTATGGTACAACCAGTCCATCCTGAAGGAGATCAGTCCTGGGTGTTCATTGGAAGGACTGATGTTGAGACTGAAACTCCAGTACTTTGGCCACCTGATATGAAGAGCTGACTCATTGGAAAAGACCCTAATGCTGAGAAAGATTGAGGGCAGGAGGAGAAGGGGACAACAGAAGATGAGATGGTTGGATGGCATCATCGACTTGATGGACATGGGTTTGGGTGGACTCCGGGAGCTGGTGATGGACAGGGAGGCCTGGTGTGCTGCAGTTCATGGGGTCGCAAAGAGTCAGACACGACTGAGCAGCTGAACTGAACTGAACTGATAATTCTGGTAAAATACCTAATTAAGTGATTAATTATATTTATGAGTATCTACTGAGCACAGCATTGTAACCATGTCTTTCAGTCATTTGCAGACTGATAGACTAATAGGAATGCATAATAATCTAATACAGCAATTAATTTGAAATGTACACAAATGTAGTTTATGTCCTCTTTCTGAAATAAAGAATTATTTTTCCTACAGAGACTGTTATCAGTGTGAGTCCTCCATGAGACTCCTACACAGGTTTACTGGATTATTATTAAGCAGAGGAAAACTCTGCTTCAGAAGAGGGTTACCTGGTTGAGGGGGTTCTGAGCAGGGCTGGAAAGACCTGGGTTCCTGTTCCAGCTCTTGCACCGGTTTGTGGGTGATTTTGTGCACATCATTCAGCCTCTTTGCACCTTGGTTTCTTCATCTTTATGCATGTGTGCTAAGTCACTTCAGTCGTGTCCGACTCTTTGTGACCCCATGAACTGTAGCCTGCCAGGCTCCCCTGTCCATGGGATTCTCCAGGCAAGAATACTTGAGTGGGTTGCCATGCCCTCCTGCAGGGGATCTTCCTGTCTAGTGATCGAACTCGAGTCTCTTATGTCTTCTGCGTTGGCAGTTCTTTACCACTAGTGCCACCTGAGAAGCCCCTTCTCCATCTTCAGTGTGAGGACATTAGAACTGTGATGTAAGTTCCCTTTAACTCTAACATTTAGAGACTAGGATGAATATGATCTACATACTCAGAAGTTTGCAGACAAAAGATGTAGTTGTCTGGATTTGATGACAAGCATATGCTATTTCTTTCCTTTTTTGCAGCAAAAGTCTTCATGAGCAATTGTTTCCAAAGGAGGTATTTCTCTGATAAAAGTATATCTGAATAAATATTGAGCAGTGTTGACCATTGGGAACTGCTAAAGATTCCTGTGTTATGAACTGACTGTTTTCTTATATGTGAGTGGGTGAATGCTCAGTTGCTCAGTCATGTCCTACTCTTTGCAGCCTGACAGACTCTAGCCTGCCGGGCTCCTCTGCCCATGTGTTGCATCTCCTGCCTTGGCAGGTGGATTCTTTACCACTAGCACCACCTGGGAAGCCCCATTATCTTATCTGTAGGCAGAAAAAAAGAATGTGCTTCTGAAATGGACAAGAAAATAGTGCCCTCTCCAAACTACACACAGTGAGATGTAGATTTTTGTATACACAATGGCCAAAGCCTTTTTTCCTTTCACTTTTATTTGTGGTAAAATAACATAAGTACCATCTTGAACATTTTTAAGTATACGGTTCAGTGACACTAAGTACATTGATACCATTATGTGATCATTGTCACCATCCATCTCTAGAACGCTTCTTAGTTCAGACTTGAAACTCTCTCCTCATTGACTCCGTTCCCTGCACCCCCTAGACCCTGGTCGCTGCTGACCAAAACTCTCAGTTCTCAAGTTCAGCTGCCTTCTTTCAGTTCTTGTGGTCCTTTACCTCTCCGTAGCACTGGACACCATTGACCAACTGTGGCTTTTTGAAAAGCTCTGTGTTTTTTTTTTTTTTTTTTGTTCTTTGACTTCTCTGTTGCTTCCAGCTGCTTCTCTGCTCCCCAAGGAGAGGAAACTTGTTTTTTTCCCCCTTCCTTCCTAACTGGATACATGGAAAATTTCAGCTATGATCCTTAGCCTACCTCTCTCACTGACACTTTTCCCTAAGACATCATTGTGTGTGTGTAAATTGAACTATTATGTCTATTTGGACAATTCAGAAATTTTTGTCTCTGATCCTGTTCTATCGCTCTAACCTCTGGTGTGTACATTACCACTCAAGACTGTTGCCATCATGTCATATGTAATGTTTTCAAGGATTTTATCCTGTTATCATTTCTTCCATGTTCCTTTATTTTCTGTCTCTTTTTTTGCCACTCTCTTAATTTATCTCTCACATTCTCCAAGAAACTAAAATGCTTCTTGATCTCCTGCTTCCACTCACTAAGTACAGTGGGTTCCACCTTTGAAAATATTGCACGTCTCTCTTTTACTTTCTTCAGTGCCGCCATTCAGGTACAACTCTTGGTGGGCTGTCTCATGTCAGACAATCTCCTCCTGAAGAATTGTGTACACTTCTGCCTCACTCACCTTCCCCAAAGACCACTTTCTTCAAGTCGATCACTTCACTGAACCTATTTGCCGTGGTTTTCTGTTGGAATTCTTCTGCTTGGTTTCAAGTCTCTCAGACCATATTTCATCTCATGTATGCATTCTGTACTCTGGTCACATTGGTCTCTTTCCTGACACTTGGATGTTCTTATTTCTGTGCCTTTAACCACGTGGTTCCCTTTTTTCCAAGCACCCTTTATCTTTCTCTAACTACACCCTCATAAGTGAAGGCTGCTCCAGTTCTCACTGAGGTCCTCATCTCCCCTTTCTCTAAACTTCTGGGGTCACAGCTGGTACCACAGGCATCTTAGCATCACTTACAGTCCTAAATTCCTTGCTTTTCTATGTGTATTTATTTTGTGATCTCCCTACTTAATTGCACATTCCTTGAGGGCATAGGTCTACATAGCTACTGAATGACTGGAGTTTTTCATCAACAGAAGTGCCCTAGGTTTGGAATAATTATAAAAAGTTCAAATCTTAAAAAACACATCAGGAAAATTGCAAAGCTCCTTCTTAAGTAAAGGAGTTTTGACCAAATAAATTTTGCTTTTCAGGTAACTTTATTATAGTGCAGTTGTTGAGATCCTGTTTTGGGAAGCAAAGCTATAGATTCTGGAAGGAGGCCAGAGGGAAAGTTCCAGTGGAGATGCTAACAAGAATTAAGACATGAGTTCTCCACAGATTACTCTTCACATGCATGCCATTTAGTTGTGATTCAGCTCCTTGTCTTAAAAAGAAGTGTTACTGGACACGTTTGTTGCTCAAGTGTCATAAGCAGCCATAAAGCTATATTGAAATTTGAACATTTTGGGGGGAGAAATCTCCCCCTTTAAAAGAAAGTTTCTGCATTGTCTATACTCTGACATTAGATGGAAGTAGAGAGTTATAAAGTCCAAAGATCTAAGGTCACAAAGTCTAAAGATCCTTCCAATAGTCAGATAATTGGATGAGTTTACATTTGTATAATTAGCTGGATTAGACATTTATCAGATTTATTGATTGATCTGTTGAAACGGTCTGTTTTTGGTCTCACTGATGACCTGGTTTCCTCTTGTTTCTACCACATTGTGTTTTAGCCATGCAAAGATGCTTGTCTGACCCAGTGGTATATAACACATTGAGGAGACTACAGGTGAAGCAGGCTTTGCCCTGTTTGTTTTACAGCATTGCCAAATAGACGAGAGGACAACAGGCCCTTCAGTAGCGCATGGAGTCAGCCGACTGCTCCAGTTTTTCTAGGCTTCCCAGCTATAATCTGAAGCTGAACGAGGATGTCTGGATCTAAGCAAGCTCTCCCACTGCCGAATGAGGGAGGTGAAATGGTTGGCCTCCATTCTAGTGCCATGACTCAGGATTTCAATCTGTTCTTGAGTGGGTTCTCAGATGCCCTCTGTGACTCAGAGCATTACAGTTCTCTAGACCTACAGAAACCCTGGGTTAGATGATCCGACTTTCCTCTTTCCCTCCTGTTAGAATCATTTCAGCACAGGGTCTTTGAACTTGTCCAGTCTACCACATAATTGCTCGAGTGCAGGTGGTACTCCAGAAGTGGATAAGTAGCCCCAGTTTTCCTGGTCACTAACATAGTATTTCAGAAAAAGGAAGTGATGAGTAAAGTGAAAGATAGTTGTTGTCTCAAGGAATATTGCTACTCAAGTAAGGCAGAAATGATAAATTAGAAGATACTCAAGCAGGAGAAATAGGCTTCAATAGGATGCTTAGTGATAATAGAATTCAGCCAAGAGAGGCAGTGGGACAGTACTGTACTTAGGTAACAGCAGGCATTTTTAATATAGTCAGCAAAACTGAACCTAAAAATTGAGGTGTTTATAGTTAGTGGGCAGGGGAGGCTTTTGGCCATTCTATAAGTATCATGCCTTCAGGAGAAGTGAAGATGTTTTGATCTGTCCTTTCTTTTAAATTAATACCATTTAAATAGTAGAGAATGCTTGAATCTTGTATGGAGTCTAACTCATACTAAACACGTAGGCAATGAATAATGGTCAAATTATCAAAATTACAATTAAACTTTTGCTGGAAACTCAAATAATTTACTAAATTGAAGTCCTCTTAGTTGTTAGAACCTTTATTTCTTTTATTTAATAGTAGATACAAGTACTTGAGTTGTATGAGAGCCTTTCAAGTGGTATATTTCAGAGAATGAATACCTTGAAGTAAGGCTTGGGGAGTTACCTTCCTATACATGTCACTACTTTGAACAAAAAAGACTGTTTTGAAATTGGGTAATAGCCATTCATTGCTTATAGCCATGGTATGTATATAGTGCTCTGATGTCCGAAGTCACACCAACAAGGTTGTACCACTCATTTAGCTAAATGTCCAGCAATCTGGAAGGAGCCTTAAAGCCTTAAAGCTGCCTTAAAGCTAAATTATTGACACCATTAACTATTTTTGGTAAAAGTAATTCCAGGCAAAGATCATTCTCTAGGCACACCTTCTGGGGATGTGAAAGGGAATCTGTGTTCCACATTGTAAAAAATGATGTGTTTCCTCTTTTTTTTTAGATCTTAAAATTAAAATGGTATTCGAGAAAGTCAGATTACCAAAAAGAACTGATAGAGAAGAAAAGAACAGTTCAAAATGTGATCATGGAAAGAAATGTATCTCCATGGTTATTATTGATGTAAAGATTTAAAAAATGGAATTACTTTTTAGGACACCAATCCACATCCTCAGATAGAGAAACACACGAGGACATGTGTACATTCGTGCAAATCAGAAGTGCAGTCATTTAAGAGCGGAGCAGTAGCTATTTTGGTAGGTGTGGATGACTGAGTGTGTGAGAGAGATGAAGTGAGGGAGAGGTAAATGAGAGCTGGAAAAGGATGGACAACATCGTTATACAACCCTGTGGGTTATTTTCTATTGTTGGGAAGTGAGAAGGACGACTGGTTGTAAATGATTCATGAGGGGCCAGATAGAGCCTCTGAGGAGGGCAGTGGAAAAATATTGTGTTGGGGAGATGGATGACTCCCTTTTAGCCTTACTCTAGAGCCTTACTCTTAGCCTTGGGGGGAAAAAGAAACAAATTAAGGAAAAAGTAAATATTAATTTCTCTTCCTCATAATCATCTGGAAGTGCAACTCTGCTGTTTCCTTGAAGTGGCTAGGGTCTTTACCCCAAGGAATAATTCATGGTCCAGTTTGAAATGTAAGCAGGTCTTAGAAGGAGGAGAAGAACAGAAGGCGAGAATATGTGTGAAAGGGTTGGAGGCACACGGTCACCTGTAATTTAGCAAAGCCCCTCATTTTTATTTTGTGTTCATGTAAATGCACCATCAAACATTTTTGAAAAAACACTCAAGTTTCTAACAGTAGTCTTTACCGATTCTCTAGCCCAAGTTCAAAAGCATGCAGACATCAAAGAAATTGAGAAAAAAAAAAAGTAAAGAAAAGAAATAGGGTAAAAGAACAAATAGGGAAGGAGCAAATAAGCATACTTTATTAGGTGTCTGGCACCACAATAGCTGTTATTTATACAATATCTAGTTTCACAACAACTTCTGAGGTTTAGTTAAAGCTTTTACCTTTTTTACATTTTTTTTCCTGAAAAAAAAACTATAACTTTAGTCTAAGAAATTTCTCTGAGACCACGCATCTTTTAAATGGGGAAACCAGATTTTAAATGAAGCTCTATGTTCTTTCTAATCAAATTCATGTCTTGAAAACATGTGCCACTCTTCATTCTTCTGTTTCTTTTGACCACCACATTTAAGAATAAAGTCCTATCTAATCTACCTCCTAGGCCCCTCTCAATTGCTTTATTTTCTTTTCTTCTTTTTCACTAACCTCCTTTAGGCCTCTAATATTTCTTCCATATTCTATCTCGTTAGTTAAAAAAATTTTTTTATTTGTTTATTTTTGGCTGTGCTGAATCTTTGTTGCTGTGCTAGTAGCTAGAATTCACATAATTCAAAGCCTTTTGAGTCTTTACATAAATGTTTAGGGTGTAAGAGGTCCTAAGACCAAAAAGGTATAAACCGCTGAGCTGTTGAGACAGAGATGAAAGCACAAGTGGCTGGGTGTATGAAGCTAAGACATTCTCCTGTTGTTCAGTCGCTAAGTTGTGTCTGACTCTTTGATACCCCGTGAACTGTGGCACGCCAGGCTTCTCTGTCCTTCACTATCTCCGGGAGTTTGCTCAAACTCATGTCCATTGAGTCGGTGATGCCATGCAACCATCTCATCCTCTGTTGCCCCCTTCTCCTCTTGCCCTCAATCTTTGCCAGCATCAGGGTCTTTTCCAATAAGTTGGCTCTTTGCATCAAGCGGCCAGAGTAGTGGAACTTCAGCTTCAGCATCAGTCCTCCCAGTGAATATTCAGGGTTGATTTCCTTTAGGATTGAGTGGTTTGGTCTCCTTGCAGTCCAAGGGACTCTCAAGAGTCTTCTCCAGCCCCACAGTTCAAAAGCCTCAATTCTTTGATGCTCAGCCTTCTTTATGGTCCAACTCTCATATTCGTACATGACTACTGGAAAAATCATAGCTTTGACAACATGGACCTTTGTCTGCAAAATGATTCTAATTTCATCTTTAAAATGATGGGGAGATAAGTGAAAGATTTTTAAATAGGGGAGGGCAAATCGAATCTATATATTTCTGTGTTGGGAAATATCAGCCAGCCTGTCCTTTGGAGGCTTGCTTTGTGGTTTAGCTGAGGGGTGGCTTTGAGAGAAGGCACAGTGACCAGGTAGGAGGCTGTCCTAGTGGTTCAAGCTCAATGTGATGCAGTCTCAAAGGAGAGCAAAGGAGCGGTGGGAATCACTTTGAGGGGACTCCTGGATCTCTGTAGGACTTAGGGACTGGAGCAGTGCACAGAATGAATGGAAGTGAGGACTCCGGAGTGCTGCAGGCTCCTGGGTCATGTAATTCAGGGGATGCTAACAGCACGCACTGTGCTCACACCCTCTCAGATCTCTGTTTCCTCTCCAGGCTTCTGTGCTATTTCGCTTCTTTGGGAGATGACTTGATGGCTCACTTGTGCAGAGACTGCAAGTACCTGGGAATTTATGTTTCCCCAGCTCAACCGTGAGATGGCTTTTAGCCAGAGACTGACTGTCCCAGAATATGAAAGCTCAGCTCCCCTTCCTTGAGATGGAACAAACTGGAGATGTAAAATACACCCCAGGGCTCCCCCACAGGATCAGGCTGAAGCTAGAATTTTTGCTGCAATCACACTGTTTCTTGGCTTCCACTTTTTCCCTTCAGTTTTCTCTTCCTTACTCCCTTACAGCGTTCTCCTGGGAGCACACTTCTCTCTCTGCCCCTCACATGGATATTCATCTCAGAGTCTGCTTCTGTGGAACCTGACCTAAGACAGCGCTCTTGTGGACCTTGCATTTTGCTCAGATAGAACTTACCGTATGTGGAGCAGACTTTAGAGGAAGGAGAGTCAGTTCACTTTGGATGTGTTGATTTTAAGTGCATTTGGATCATTTGTGGAAATAGCTAATAAGTAGTCAGAGCTGAGTTAGAAATATTGATTTGAGAGTCGTCAGGATATGGATGGTGGTTGAAGCCATGCGTGTGAATGAGGTTCTTTTAGGAGAGTGTATGAGAAGTCTAGAGGTGAAGACTGGGCCATGGGGAAATTTTGACAGATGTATATTAGCATGTCCTTCATAAAAATCCTTTTTACACAAGTAGCACTTTCCATTTTCATATTCAGAAACATCATATCATTTGACCTTTATGGTAACAAAGGAAGGTGGGAATCTGTATAATTATTGTCATTATTTTTCAGATGAGGAAATTGAGACTCTGAAAATTCATGTGAATTACTTAAAAGTCAAGAAAATGGCAAGGCCAGCACAAAAACTTAGGTCATTTAATTCCTAGTAAAAAGATTTCCTGCCTCCCAATTGCTTTTGAAAAAAAAGTCTTTTTTTTTTTTCTTCTAAATAGTCTTGCAATGTGCAGGCAATTGTCTTCTTTATTGCAGACTCAGCAGTCTTATGAATGCATATGACATCTGTTCCAGGGTTTCTGGTATCCTCATAAATTTATTATGCTCTGCTGCATAATAACTTTGTTTCCTAGAGCCCAGAAAGTCACTTCCTTCAGGAAGCCACCCTGAACCAGCTTCAGCGCTCTGCTTGTTTCTTAACAGTTTTATGTTCATTTGACAGCATATTCTTTTCACATGTTGATATACTACTTCTGAATTTTTTTCCTTGATACGTTTTGTGTATTTTTGTTTTTCTTCTCCCAACTATTTTATAAGACAATCTTTAAGATGTTCTCTTTTATACAAAAGTCAATACATTCTCAGTATAGAATTTTGGGGAAAGTAAAAGATAATCCATAATCCTAGATTATAACAATTATCAATTTCTTATGTATTTAATTGCAGTCTGTTCATTTCCCCCACTTTTTTGATTTTGTCCTTCATGGTGGCATTCCTGATATTTGTAGTTATTCACCCAGATTGTTATTTGAGGTACAAATATGTCTCATAATGAATTTTGATTCTGTGTTAGGATATATTGCAGACATTGAATAGAGATTCTCCATCTGCTTGGGCCTTCCTTAAGTAGGAGATAGATTTGCAAAAGATGCCTCTGACATTTTAGTCAGGTTTCAGGAGCCAAGATGGTCAGAGAAGAGACTGATGAGGGGGATATGATGTTTTGCTTACAGAGGTATTTTTACTTTCATGGAATAAAATGTTTAACAGATTTAATGGGTCCAGCGGTCTTCATTTGTTAGGATGACCCTGTTTGATGAGCTTGCATTTTTACTTTCCTCTCCCTGTTGGGACTATTTTGACAGCTGAGGGCATATTGGAGCTAATAAACAATTTGGCTTTATCTGATTTTTATTCAGCTGTCAAAACATGAATCTGACCTTCTTTTAGAGTTTAGTATAAAACATTTTTCTGGACTTTGATTAATTTTTAAGAGAGTTCTAATAGACTGTACATTCCATTCTTAGACGAGAAACTCTCCAATCAAGTTTTCTAAGCTATTCTCAAGTTCATCTGGCTAGCATTCTTTCTTGGCACAAGAACATCATTGTATATAACTATGACTCGTCATTAATCTGGGTGTATTAGATTTTCAAACATTGTTCCTCCAAACTACACACTGGATTTGCACTTTGCTGGATGACATTTAAGCAGTTAGCCTGGATGTTATGTATTCCCAGCACAGCATGAAAATGCATTTACCAAGGGCTTTGTGTCTTTGGTTTTAGATAAAAGAAGAAATAAATCTTCCTCTCTCTTGAGATGTTTAGATTATGTTTAATTGACTTTTAAAATATATTAGCATGATCAAAACACTTTAAAAAATGAATTCTTTTTTAAAAAAATAAAGCAGGTTATGTTAGGGGTTTTAGTTTAAAAGCTTTGAAACTGTGAAATACCAAGGAGTTGAGGGGCATTTTTTTTAGAGAAAGACCAGCACATGTGAAAAATATTTTGAAGTTTGAATAGACATAACCTTGCTTCTGAAAAGAATGCTTTTCATTCCTAGGAACCCGAAGTTTCAAGCCTTTTCACAGGATACTGTTGGAAACCTGTTGTTGTCTAATGCTACTCTTGACTTAAACCTTAGAAAGAAGTCGATATATTTTCGGAGACACATGGACGATGATAGAATTTCCATTTCTGAAGAAAGGTGAACATTTGCCACTCTGGCCATGTCTCTCAAGGCATGATCTCTGGTCCAATGCTTTGGCATTGCTATCCACCAGTGTGATATTGAGCATGTGGTTGTCCTGTGATAAATGATGCTGCTCTCATAGACTGTTGCTGAGGTGCTTGACCTCAAACCATCTGCCAACCAACTTCTGCTTCAAACTCAACGGAGGTCAGTCCCTTATGAGTAAAACTGTTGGAGAAACAGGATATCAACTCACTGCTCTGGCTAATCATCAGGCCTACCCTTGAATCAGGGCAGAGCTCTAGAAAATTACATAACTGTTTCACATTATCATATCGCCTGAACAACCACCATGTCTAAATCAGATTTAAATGCTTTATCTTTGGTTTTGTCTGTATTTGGTAGATAATTTTGGTCAAAGGCATATTGCCTATTACTTCTGTATATAGTCTCATTTGGTAAGTCCATTTAGAATTTATAACCTGGGAAGAAATGCATGTGCCCATTTTCTCTCTTTCTCTCTCTCTATCTCTTTTATTCCCTTATAAAATTGCTTTGCTTTCTTCAATCAAATAACAGAAAGTTTTTAGCCTGGGTTTTTTGCTGTTGTTATTTTTCTTGCTCCTGAGGAAATTCAGAGCAAAATTGAATAGGCAATCACAATAATTACATCATAGCTTATGCTTAGCATTTTTGCTTTCTTCTACTCCTTCTTATATCTTTGATACATTATTTCCACCCCCAGAACTTTGCTGTATACATGCATTTTATTTTAAGGTGCTTTAAATCCCTATGAAAAGCAGAAACTATAAACGGACTGTTAAGGGTAGGATAAAAAGGGCTGCTGAGAAGGGCAGAGAATAATGATTCTATAAACTTCTATAAACTGTAGAAACATAAAAGGCAAATGGTATTTTTGATCATCATTTTACTGCTAGAGTAACTCCAGTCAACAATGGTCATTTATAGTGAGACTTAGCAAGTTGTGGCCTTATCATATACTACTTTTCTGTGGACTCTACTGATTGAGAGAGATAATGAATATGATTAATTATATGTGGATTTAAAATTCTTTATATAGGATCCTTTAACAAAAGATTATGAAATAAATAAGTGGACCAAATATCTGTATCAAAATGGAAACACCATGAGGATTCAAAGGGCTTTCCTGGTGGTTCAGACGGTAAAGAATCTGTGTTGTTGGGAATATCCCTTGGAGAAGGAAATGGCAACCCACTCTACTATTCTTATCTGGAGAATTCTATGAACATAGGAGCCTGGCTGGCTACAGTCTATGAGGTTACAAAGAGTTGGACACGACTGAGTGACTACCAACACCTTCACTTTCATGAGGATTCAAAACATTAGCTTCTCTTAAATTTCTTGTATTGGCTTTTTTTTCCTTTCTTTTTTATTGGAATATAATTACTTTACCATGTAGTGTTTGTTTCTGCTGTATAGCCTTGTGAATCAGCGATATATATCCCCTCCCTCTTGAGCTTCTCACTTACCCCCTCATATACACTCATTACCATGTATTAAATAGCTAGTGGGAAACAGCTGTCTGCTTTTGGTTTTACATGTCTCAATTTTTTTTCCAAAGGATATATAGACTCGAAATCTTTGGCTATCTGAAAAACTTTAGACGTGAAACTAAAATAATTTCAGTGGAAACAGGAAGTAATTATGAAGCAATTAAAATATATTTGCATGCAACCTTTCAAAATTACATTTATTTTTGCATCTAGTCCTGTCTGTACTCTTGAGATAATGTAGATACCAGTAAAAGATGAAAAATGAGAATCAGAACTGTAGGGTAAAAATTTCTTTGAAAAGTTATTTACCCCAAAATCTCATCTGAGTTTTAACCTTTGAATGATTGTTGCTTTAAATGAGCAGAAAATGAGTAGACGGAAAATAACTTTTTTCTGTTCTCTTTCCATTGAAATCGATCTTCAGAGCTAATTATTCCACTTCGTGGATGGAAAGTCTGGCAGGTTGTGGTAGCTTTTATGGAATGCTAGAAGTTTTTCTCATTACAAATCACAAGATGTAGTCTTAGTATGAAATATTTAAAAGTCTTTTTTGTTTTGCTTTAATATTAAGGCTTCTTCTATTTCTTCCTGTAAGAGAATTTTTCTCCCTTGATGAGTAGTTTCCAGTTCTCACAGATCAGAAAAGGGGAGGGAGGAGAGGAAAGTGCAGGAAACTTTTGCTACTCTTGTGATCTAGTTCCTGTGTTCTCTAGACCTGGCCAGGTATGGAAGCTCACTTTTCTTCATATCCAGTGATGCTTTTTAAAGGATTCTTCAGAGACTCTCTCCATTGCTGGGATCACCCAGCTGAAGTTCTCTGGAGACTGGCTAGTGCATCTCTATTTCCACTGGTTGCTTGATTCTTCCTTAGACCCTTTACATCAAACAATACCCAATTCTTTTTCTCTCTGGTTTCTCACTTTCTGTCTTTCTTGTCCTCCAGATGTACTCACACTCCAACAAACTCTGAGAATACTGACCAGTTCCAGCACAGCCAAGTCTCATTTATTTCTCTATCAAAGCAGCTGGCAACCCCGTGTCTTGCTCTTTGGGATTTCTAGGTAGGAGTCAGACACCAGCTCATTAGGTCTCCCTACATACAGGGCACAGTCATCAGCTCTCTGAGTGGTCCTGTTGAGTCCACTTTCCCTAGAGAGAGAGAGAACTCACTGCCTCATTTTAGTGAGTGAAAACTTTAGGGTGAAACATTTTTGACTTTTTATCTGGGTAGGAGAAGAACTGTTAGGACAGTCATAGTGAGTATTATGGAATCACACTATAAGTTAGTGAAAAATCTGTGTAACTTTGGTTGCAGGAAAAGAACATAAATTTTATCAAACTAGTCAATCTAAAATAAATGTGTGCAAGAAAGAAGTTTGGAAGTAGTGACAAAAAAATTGGTGATGAAATAGACAGGGACGATAAATACTGTGTGGAGTAAGGAATCCAGAGAAAATCTCTAGTTGTTTGAACAAGAATAATATTAAAATATACGATTTAAAGTTCCAAAAGTAACAGTGATGAATTGTAATAGTGGATTAACTGTAGTAGAAAGAATCAGGGAGGGATTTACAGAGTCACATTTTTGAATCTTAACTTGTTTTGTTGGAAAAAAATGTTTGAAATAGATAAATTTGAGCATATTATTTAGAGTCTTGGAGCCAGATGAATTTAAAACATAAACCCTTAGAAGAGTGAAACCTAGGTTTTTGTAGGAACAAAGAGTAGGGATAGATGAACTGGGGGATGATTGTGCATATTCCTTGCGCATGTTTTTAAAAAACATGTGCATTTATTTCTCTAACAAAATTTTAAACTTTTATTATTTAAATATATTTAAAAATTATGTGGGAATATATAAATATACAAGAATATATTATTTAATGTGAAAAGATGATTGATTTAAATTGCTGCTGTAAGATATTAAATCAGTGTAAACCTATAGTATCACATTAATCAATGGGATACAGTCATAGGCACCTTTAGAAGGATCAAAGAAACAGAACAATACTAAAAAAGATAGTGCATATATGAATTCGCCCCTAACCCTAACCCTATTAACAGATCTTTGGGAAAGGCAAGGGTTATTTAATAAGTAGGTTTAGGTCATTTACTTTTAAGTAAAACTGTTGTCTTCAACTCTTATCCAATACTAAAATAAATTCCAGATCATAATTAACTTATAAATATTAAGCCATAAAATGCTTAGAAAGAAACTCAGACATTTTATCTGAGCTCTACTTTGGGTAAGACCCTTTATATTTAAAACAAATAAGAATTTGCAAAAAATAAAAAGCAGATTCAGCTACTTTTGAAAGTTTAAACTGTGCATGTTAACTTAAAAGAGGGCAAAGAAAAATTATTGTGACAAATATTAAAATATTTAATAACTGATTTATAAAGAAGTAATTCAATTAATTTTTATTTCTTTTCATGCAGTGCTAGGGTTCTACCACTAAGCATGCTGGGCGTGGTCTTAAAAATCAGTGAGAAAAACCCCTGAGATTCCAATAAATAAATAGGTGAAGACCATATGCTTATTTCACCAAAGAAACAATAAAATAATTAGTAGGCATTAGACAATCATTTGGGTTACTTCATAGTCAAAGCTTATAAATAAATATGAGATATAAACTGCATTAATTAAATATACAAAGTTATTCTTAAAGGGAATTCCCAGTGTTGGCAAATATGTAGTGGGCACTGCAGACACTGCTGAGAGTACAAATTGTTTTAACTTTTCAAGAAGGTGGTTTGGGAATATGTGTAGAGTTTTAAAGATGTTCGTATCTTTAAGGTCAGAAATTCAATTGCTGATGTTTTTATAAGATAATTTATAACAGTGCAAAAGTTAAGACTTTTAAAAAACTAATTAATTTATTTTAATTGGAGGCTAATTACTTTACCATATTGTAGTGGTTTTTGCCATACATTGACATGAAACAGCCATGGGTATACATGTGTTCCCCATCAAGTTATGACTTTCAAACTGTTTAGCCATTAGGAACTTAAAAGTGAGAAATAGTGTTTTTAAATACTATGCAGACATTGTATAGGGTGTTCATGTTTAGGTTTTACAAATATGGAAAGTGCTTATGATAACATTTTAAAGAAAAACACAAATTAGTATTTAGTAGGCAAAACAACATATAGAAAAACTGAGAAATTATGATAACATTTGGGCTTCTCAAGTGGTGCTAGTGCCAAAGAACCTGCCTGCCATTGCAGGAGACTTGAGACAGGTTCGATTTCTGGGTTGGGAAGATCTCCTGGAAGAAGTCTTGGCAACAGACTCCAGTACACTTGCCTGGAGAATCCCATGGACAGAGGAGCCATGGGCTACAGTCCATAGGGTAGCAAAGAGTTGGACACGATGAATTAACTTCCTACATATGCACGAATGATAACGTTTTAACATTTTCTCTAGGGATTGAAGTCATGGTTTTTTAAAACACTTTCAATATTTTTTCTACTTTCTCTGAAATGATTATGTATTGTTCTCATATTGAGAACAAAATACAAAGAAATGAACACTTGGCACCTATTTCAAGATCCATGATTTGTTCACTGTGAGAGCCTAGGTAATTGGCCCCTTTCATAGGGCCATCATCACAGTAACAGCTTTGTTCAGTTTAGTCGCTCAGTCGTGTCCGACTCTTTGCAACCCCATGGACTGCAGCATGGCAGGTTTCCCTGTCCACCAACTTCTGGAGCTTGCTCAAACTCATGTCCATCGAATCTGTGATACCATCCAACCGTCTCATCCTCTGTCATCCCCTTCTCTCCCTGCCTTCAATCTTGCCCAGCATCAGTGTCTTTTCTAATGAGTCAGTTCTTCATATCAGGTGGCAAAGTATTGGAGTTTCAGCTTTACCATCAGTCCTTCCAATGAATATCCAGGACTAATTTCCTTCAGGATTGACTGGTTTGATCTCCATGCAGTCCAAGGGACTCTCAAGAGTCTTCTTCAACACCGCAGTTTAAAAGCATCAATTCTTCGGCACTCAGCTTTCTGTGAGAGTCCAACTCTCACATCCACACATGACTACTGGAAATACCATAGCTTTGGTTAGATGGACCTTTGTTGGCAAAGGAATGCTTCAGCTTTTTAATATGCTGTCTAGGTTGGTCTTAGCTTTTCTTCCAAGAAGCAAATGTCTTTTAATTTAATGGCTGCAGTCACCATCTGCAGTGATTTTGGAGCCCCCCAAAATAAGGTCTCTCACTGTTTCCATTGTTTCCCCATTTATTTGCCATGAAGTGATGGGACCAGATGCCATGATCTTAGTTTTCTGAATGTTGAATTTTAACAGTTTTGTTGGTACTACATTAAACCATGATGGGTCTGGCAAATATAAATGGTTATGAAAATGGTGATTCTGGTTTTGGTAACTGCTGGTTACACAATCCAGTACATCTCCCCTTTTCTTGTCTCTCTGTATTCTACTGAATTGCATCATCAGTATTTTCTTTAATATTTCTCTTATTTGGGGAAAAGACAAGTGAAAAAGTTCATTATTTCAATCTGTATTTGTACTCACAATCTCCAGACCTGGAGTTATGAGCTGAGTTTACAAATCTGAATACTCATTCTTATGGTTTTGAACCTTGGGTACACATTCTCCTCTCCTTTTAAAAAGTGGTCTTTTGGCTTCCGTTGAATACCAATGAACTTGAATTAGACAGAAAAGAAGGTAATACCTCTTCATAAGAACCCACAACCTTTCTGTACTTGAAAAATAAATCAAGTACAAAATACTCCACCTGATTCCCTCTTTGGATGGCCTTTGGCTTCTGTCTCTTGGAGGGATCAATTTTTGTTCCAGTGACCTCTGCGTTGTCACTTTTTGATACAACATTCTTCATGAACCTGGGGCCAAGAAGGAAAAAATGGAGGAATGAGTTTTGGTCCTAAGGCTGGAGAGTCTGTTATTAAAAATGCCATTGGCTTTTGAGTTGGAAGAAGTATGTTCTTGAGAGAATGCATTTCAAACAGCGTTTTGATCCTCAGAAACCCAATAAATTCTTGACTCTTTCTAGTTGGGAACATAATGTAATAGTATTGTGCTAGTCTGTTAAGTCAGAGCTCCATCTTTTGCACGATTCATATTTAAACTTTAAAGAGGCTCACAACTGAGGTTTCACAAACAGTAGCTGTTTACTTTCTTTCCACTAAAATAATCATCACAAATATCCCTCTGAGAATGTATATTTTCAGATGCCAGGTAATCAAAGCTTAGTTGTACTCAGAGGCTTTTTTAGAACCAAATGGAAAATAATTGCTTTTAAGTACCCACTTGTGAGGATTTCTGCTCATCAGTATAATTGCCAGCAGCCACTGTCTTTCTACCACAATAAATTCACAATGATTCATTAGTTTCTTTTGGGAGGATGAAAAAGATCATCTTATTAACATCAGCTTTGATTTTTAAATAACTTCACTTGATTTCATATTGGAATTAAAGTTTGCACATAAACTAAAGTAATAAATACCCCTGACCCCACTCTAAAGAGTAGTGTAGGTAGTAGAAAAGGATAAAATTAGAATTTAGCCAGCCTTGCAGGATTTAGATATGAGTTCTCTGTGTGTTTACTCTAGGAGGATTTTTATTTCTTCTTTTTTGTCAAAGGAATTTAATTTCTTGACTGTAAGCCTTGGCACACAGAACCCAGCAGTTGGCAAATAATCCTTGGGATGTGGTTTCAAGTACCTTTGTCCAGCCATCTGTTTGGTATCAAATGAACAGGATGATTGCTGGGAAAAAAAAAAAAAAACCTACTAAGAATGCTTGTCCAAAACTCTGTCATCTTATTTACCAGTTTCCCTAGATTGATGAGATCTTAATTAATGTACATCAAGACTACTTTGCATATGTGGATAATGGTCAAAGTTTAGCATATGTTTGCTGATTTGCTAGTTTTTAAACAGCTTGAGAAATATATCCTGTCTATATCTTTGTCATTGGGTTGGGATGATTAACTACTTGAATCAATTACCCTTTTGGAGTTCTGCCAACTCACCTGAGGGATCAACCCTAGCTTTTCAAGGTTAATACAGGTGGGCGCATATGTCCCCTCCAAGCTGGCGCACACCCTCAGAGTGTAACTCACAAGTGCATCATCCAGTGGCTGCCATCATAGGGGTACCATCCACATTCCTGCCCCGCGGCAGCCTCCTCAGCCAATCAGAGGCTCCATCCTCTATTTCCATGTTCACCATAGTTGAAATAAGAAACCTAAATTTTAAAAGGTTTAAAAGGTAATGACCGCTCATGGGTATTTAAAAATTTTAAATTGAAAGTGTAGCCAGAGCTTTTCAGGTGACTTCAGAGACAAATACACAGACTTAGAGCTAATTTAACTATTTTAGTCTGTATCAACACTGCAGAACACAACTTAGAGAAAAAGATTTTGAGGGGAAAAAAGAATGTTTTCCGAGACGCTACCTAGAGATGATTTCAAAGAGATAACCAAGGCTGAGAAGGATCTGTTTGTCAACTGCTGGTGAGCCAAGACTGTGGTGAGCAAGAGAGTCTGTCCAGGGCCCCAAACAGCAAGGTGACATGAACGCAGGCCGTAACAAGTGGCCAGGGCGCAGGAAAACAGAACAGACAAATCCCAGGCTCTTAATTGGCACTGTAAGCAGGGGGCTCACTTCACAACGCAGCACACCCTATGCCGTGTTTAATCATTTGTTCAGCTGGCTGTGGAGGTGGCCTGTATCCAGCACAGCACCCATGATGTAGATAGTACAGTGAAGGGAAGAAAGAAGCATCTCAAAAAAAAAAAAAAATTCGGTGGGTATTTCTGATTTGGAATTTGGGAAGCAATAACCTAGTTTCTGAGTTGGCAAAGGAAAAAATAACAAAGTGCCTAATTTTTTTCAATGCTTGGTCATTTCTAGAAGAAATAACTAAAAAGGATACCCATCAAAGTCTTTCAGAGTTAAACCAGGGCAATTTTCAGCTGTTTGGATGAATAACCTTAATTCCCATTAATACAAGCTGCATTTGTCCTATAGTGGAGGATCTCAGACATATTGTGATGCAAATTTAATTTGGTGGAAAGCTTGCAGTGTCACTAAAATTCTCAAAGTCCTGATTTCAAAGAATTTTAAAGCTACAGATGAATAATCCTGGGTATACTGTACATTTGATATCATGATTTGCCCTAGGAAATGCTTTGTTAATGTAGGTAAGGGATGGAAGAAAATACTTGATCATATGCTTTTTTAGCCTTTCTACCCTTGAAATATTGAAGGTTAAGATTTGAAAGAAAGAGTAGTTGTCATGGAATTATGGGGCAATCATCTGTGTTTTTAATGCAAGACAGATGTGGGTCAAAACTGGAAGACACACCAAAGCTTGCAGTTTGCATTTATTAGAGATGCTATAAATGTTTCTTATTTGACTGACTGAAGGAATAAATGAAGTAGAGTTTGTTTTGTGCAGTGTCCAGCTTCTTCCATGTCTTCTTCCTCTGTGTCACCATTGGAGTTATTGACTGCACTTCCATAGGGCATCAGGTGCCTGATCTCTTGGTGGTGGAAGGGCCAAGGCATCAAGATCCAAACTTATTTTGGCCACCCACTCATACCATGAAATTTATTCCCCCTTCACCTTGCCAAGCTCTGGGCAAGGTATCTTAATACATTACTTCCTAGTATGCTGTAAATTATCCATAGTTGGCTTACGACTCACCCAAATGAATGGATTCCTTTTTTGCATTTCAGATGACAAATTTGGGGGTGGAAGGTCCCTGAGAAGTCTAAAATCTAATTCACTGCATAAAAAATTACATTAAAACCAAATAATGCAATATTAGCTGCTACAGAAAGAAGGACTGTCAAGTGTGCTGATAAAGGAGTGATACTGGAATTTTAGTTAATAGACTTTTATTGCATCTTCTCTGCAAGCAGCATATGACACTAGGTGGTTACATTTTCCTTGAATTTAATTTGAAATTTCTTCAGGTTCTGACAGCCTAACCTGAAATAGGCCATTCCTCTGATTGTTCACTAACCTCATCATGTCACTCTCTCTCTTTTTTTTTTTTTTAAAGGAAGGACAAAGTTATTTATAGACTATTAATTTAGCTTAAGTGATTCTAGCTACTGGCTATGTGTAATCAGCTTTTTCCTCCTTTCTACTTAGAGTTGGCTGGAAATGCATCAGATGAGAGAATTAACAGATGTATTGTTTAAGAGCATCCGTAACTGCCTCTAATGTCCTAATACAAGTGGGGTTTCCAGGCCACATGAAAAATAGGCAGATTCAGTCCTCCATATAGACAGCTGGCTTGTTCACTGTGCTTAGAAACACTTGGGAAGAGAGAGGCTCTTACCTTGGAAGTGCCCCTAATGACACATGAAATGGAATTTGAGCATACTTCTCTGTATTTTAAAGCACATAGAGTTAATTCATAGGAGAAATTTTTTAAAAAGTTTGTGAGGGAGATTCTTGCTGGGAGATTAGGGAAGGGATTACTTAGTGAGGACCACTAAAGGGTTTAGTTTTTCTGTGGGTAACTAGTCTCCCGGTTAATGCAGTATCTGTCAATTTAAATGGGCACAACTTGTGTCATTATAATAGAAATGGGAGCCTGTTGCTTGCACTGTTTTGAGGAAATAATCAGACAGTGAGAGAATTTAGGGTCCTCTCGGATGGTGGGACCTCCTCTGAGCCACCATCTCATCAACCTGGTCAACCCACTGGGTGAGATACTCAGGAAGTTCCTCTCCTGGTTGAAACTTACAGAGGACAGCACTTCTCCCATCCCATGTAGGGGCAGATCACAGAGGACTTTTTTTTTGAAGTCATTTCAAATCCGGAGCAATGTTCCCCAAATATTACAAAAATTTTTTTGTTGCATTTGGGAAAATGTTAACATCTTACCCATGTTAAATTAACTATTATTCCTCTCAGTCTCTATAATTTTTGTCTATAATATAATATATATTTATCTGTAATATAATCTTTTTTCTGTGAATGATGTGATGACTCTGACTTGGAGAACAAGACTGATCCCACCATTTTCAGAGGTAAGATCCTTATCAGTTTCACCTGGCTGCAGAGTTTACCATCTCTGTTTCATGTTTCACTCAAAACTGGTACCAGGTCTCCCAAGGTAGCAATTCCTGCCAGACTCAATTCCTGCCTACTCTTCCTGTCACCCATCTCTCAGCTCACATCATTAGATCTGCTTTTGGTAAGTGACCCCCACTGCTGCCTCCTCCTGGTCCAGGGCCTTGCATAATTTCCCCCAGACCCTCTCATCAAACCTCTTCTTGAATCATAGAGTAAGAATAGGCCTCCCATCCCTAGATATTCTATCCACATCACTCCCCCTGCCCCCACTGCCAATAGCCTGTTCAGGGTTTTTGTTTACATGCCAGAACACTTGATTACGAGCATATTTATCTGTCTTTTCGTTTCATTCATTTATTTAATGAAATACTCAGTATTTCCCTGGTGGTCCAGTGGTTAAGAATCTGCCTTGCAATGCAGGGGACAAAGGTTTGATCCCTGATACACGACTGAGCGACTTCACTTTCACTTTCCACTTTGATGCATTGGAGAAGGAAATGGCAACCCACTCCAGTGTTCTTGCCTGGAGAATCCCATGGATGGAGAAGCCTGGTAGGCTGCAGTCCATGGGGTCGCACAGAGTCTGACACGACTGAAGCGACTTAGCAGCAGTAGCAGGGAAACTAAGATCCCACATGCTACTGGGCAACTAACAACTAGAGAGCTCCTGTGCTGCAACTAAGACCTCATGCAGCCAAATGAGTAAATTTGGAGAAGGAAATGGCAACCCATTCCAGTATTCTTGCCTGGAGAATCCCATGGACAGAGAAGCCTGGCAGGCTACAGTCCATGTATCAAGAGTTGGGTAGTGACTAAACCACTACCACATCATTTAAACTTTCCTATCCCTATTTGGTTGGATTTTGATCAAGTATTTCTAAACCGCTTGAACACTTGAGTATCCCCAGGACATCCACTGTCAGTCTCTACACATAGGCCTGTATCCCTTATCCCTGTTCATCTTAGTAGGTGGGTCTACAGACTGGTCTTGAATGTTTTCTTTCTCTGATTCAAAATCGCTAAGATGGTAATTCTCCATCTAATACTTCTTACCTTTGTACTCGAAGGACACATGCCACAGTGAAATTGACCTCTACTATATGACCTTATGCTTAATTCGTAGTAGTGATTTTTATATTTTAGTTCAGCCAAAGTGATGCATAACTGTGATTACAATGCTTTGTGATATGTTCAAGGCTAGAGATAGGTAAAATGTACTTTGGGAAAAGGAACCCCAGGTGAAGAGGCACTCAGTTCTCTTGAGAAGTATGGAGAAGAATGGTTCAGTTAAGCTCCAGGTAAGAGGCAACAGCTGGGCTTTGAAAGATAGATAGGAGTCAGAAAGAGTGGACAAGTCCATTCAGTTGGGTCAAGGTTTCCCAAACCTGACATTATTGACATTTTGGGCTTGACAGTTCTTTCCTTGGAGGGATTGCATTGTGCATTGCAGAATGCTTAACAGCATCCTTATACTCAACCCATTAAATGCACCCTACCCCCTTCCCAGTCATGTCAGTGTCAAATGTCTCCTGGGGCTACATCCCTAGCTGAGAATTCTGAACTGGGCCAATGAGAGGTTCAAAAATGCTAGGGTTGCTCTTAATACTTTTCCATTTCACTGCTGGTCTGTCAGATTCCACTTTCAAGAGAAGGAGACCTTCTTCTGATTTCTCAGTTCTGTAAGTGACACTGTTTCTCACCAGTCACGTGAATGATCACATATTCATCCTGATGTCATCCTTCTGGTGACATCCTGTATGTATGTCACCAAGATTGTTGGGTATTTAGTATATGTCAGGGGTTATGCCAAGCACTGAGCACACAAGATCCTTCTTCTCTTATGGTAGAGGGTCAGAGCTTGAAATTTACTCCCTCTTGTGATTTTTATACATGCCAGTCACTCTTTCAGAATTCTGTTCCAGTTTTCACAAAACATTGTAAACTTCTTATGACTCATCATCAGTTCATAAAAATTATTGCAAGTGTAATTATTAAACATAAAATCTTAATCATCTACACTTCTGGACTGCTCTAAGCTCTGCACCTTAACATTCAAGGTCTTCTGGACCTTTCTGATCTGTGAATCTAGGACAGGGTGTATAAACCACAGTCCCAGGATCATGTATCAAATCTTGGCTAACCTAATCCCCTCTAATTTCCTTTTTTAAGACATCTACATCCTATTTTTTCATACTGTTCATGGGGTTCTCAAGGCAAGAATACTGACGTGGTTTGCCATTCCCTTCTCCAGTGGACCACATTCTGTCAGACCTCTCCACCATGACCTGCCTGTCTTGGGTGGCCCCACAGGCATGGCTTAGTTTCAATGAGTTAGACAAGGCTGTGGTCCTATTGTGATTAGATTGACTAGTTTTCTGTGATTATGGTTTCAGTGTGTCTGCGCTCTGATGCCCTCTTGCAACACCTACCGTCTTACTTGGGTTTCTCTTACCTTGGGTGTGGAGTATCTCTTAGCTGCTCCAGCAAAGCTCAGCTGTTGCTCCTTACCTTGGACGAGGGGTATCTCCTCACCGCTGCCCCTCCTGACCTTGAACGTGGAGTAGATCCTCTAGGCCCTCCTGCACCCGCGCAGCCACTGCTCCTTGGACATGGGGTAGCTCCTCCTGGCCGCCACCCCTGGCCTCAAAATTTTCCAAGCCAGGCTTCAGCAATACATGAACCGTGAACTTCCAGATGTTCAAGCTGGTTTTAGAAAAGGCAGAGGAACCAGAGATCAAATTGCCAACATCTGCTGGATCATCGAAAAAGCAAGGGAGTTCCAGAAAAACATCTACTTCTGCTTTATTGACTATGACAAAGCCTTTGACTGTGTGGATCACAATAATCTGTGGAAAATTCTGAAAGAGATGGGAATACCAGATCACCTGACCTGCCTCTTGAGAACCCTATATGCAGGTCAGGAAGCAACAGTTAGAACTGGAGATGGAACAACAGACTGGTTCCAGATAGGAAAAGGAGTACGTCAAGGCTGTATATTGTCACCCTGCTTATTTAATTTATATACAGAGCAATGGCACCCCACTCCAGTACTCTTGCCTGGAAAATCCCATGGATGGAGGAGCCTGGTGGGCTGCCCTCTATGGGGTTGCACAGAGTTGGACACGACTGAAGCGATTTAGCAGCAGCAGCAGCAGCAGCAGCAGCAGCAGCAGAGTATATCATGAGAAATGCTGGGCTGGAAGAAGCACAAGCTGGAATCAAGATTGCCAGGAGAAATCTCAATAACCTCAGATATGCAGATGACACCACCCTTATGGCAGAAAGTGAAGAGGAACTAAAAAGCCTCTTAATGAAAGTAAAAGAGGAGAGTGAAAAAGTTGGCTTAAAGTTCAACATTCAGAAAACGAAGATTATGGCATCCAGTCCCATCAGTTCATGGGAAATAGATGGGGAAACAGTGGAAACAGTGTCAGACTTTATTTTTCTGGGCTCCAAAATGACTGCAGATGGTGACTGCAGCCATGAAATTAAAAGACGCTTACTCCTTGGAAGGAAAGTTATGACCAACCTAGATAGCATATTGAAAAGCAGAGAGATTACTTTGCCAACAAAGGTCCGTCTAGTCAAGGCTATGGTTTTTCCAGTGGTCATGTATGGATGTGAGAGTTGGACTGTGAAGAAAGCTGAGTGCCAAAGAATTGATGCTTTTGAACTGTGGTGTTGGAGAAGACTCTTGAGAGTCCCTTGGCCTGCAAGGAGATCCAACCAGTCGGTTCTAAAGGAGATCAGCCCTGGGTGTTCTTTGGAAGGAATGATGCTAAAGCTGAAACTCCAGTACTTTGGCCACCTCATGCGAAGAGTTGACTCATTGGAAAAGACTCTGATGCAGGGAGGGATTGGGGGCAGGAGAAGAAGGGACGACAGAGGATGAGATGGCTGGATGGCATCACCGACCTGATGGACATGAGTTTGAGTTGGTGATGAACAGGGAGGGCTGGCATGCTGCAATGCATGGGGTCTCACAGAATCAGACACGACTGAGTGACTGAACTGAACTGAACATCCTATTTATGGTCTATTCATTGATCTGTTTTCTTGTTAATACCTGGTTCTTTATAACATTAACATTCATATTTCCCCATTCATTAAACATGCATAGAATGATTGTTTGTAGTAAGGACGACAATAACAACAGCAAAATGTGAAGGTGTACATGTGTTTAGACATTGGGTGGGGCCAATCATGATAAGATGATCTCTGAAAAGGCTCTGTTATGAATGCATACATAGGCACTCAGCAATAGTGACTAAATGGTTCAAGAACGTTTCCATTCCAAATAATATCAATTCAGAGCTACTAAGTGCCACCCACTCTGAACACTAGGTACTTTACAGATGGCAGAGAATATTTGGTCCTCTACAATTGCAAGGGAGGGGAGCCTCGATCACAGAGGAACATGTGTGTGTACATGAGTTTACTTTGATCAGTTGTGATTCCTCAGAGGTCTGTGTATGTAAATCTTCCTCTCACATCAGCTTAGTCACAATGCCTGTGGCCCCAATGATAGTGACTTCATATGAAAGGACATCTCAGTTGGAGATGTTAAGTTGGAAACAGACCCTTTGCTTGTGTAAAACAATATCTGCTACAAATATTAGCATAAATTCTACTTTAAATTCTTTTCTGTAATTTAGAAACTTGTTCCTTTATGCAGCTGCTGCTAAGTCGCTTCAGTCGTGTCCGAGTCTGTGCGACCCCATAGATGGCAGCCCACCAGGCTCCCCCGTCGCTGGGATTCTCCAGGCAAGAATACTGGATTGGGTTGCCATTTCCTTCTCCAGTGCATGAAAGTGAAAAGTGAAAGGGAAGTCCGGGGGCAAAATTAATTTTATTTACAATGGTTCCACTTTCTTTTTAGTATAGTTTTACCATTTTTTCAGGTTGGAAATTGATATGGAGCATAGAGATATTTAGAGTTGTCTGACAACTCCCTGGGAAACTTTTAAAAACCATTAATTTAGAAACAATTTTGCTTTTATATTTCATTTCTCAATTGGTTATGATGGAAGTAATTGTCATACCCAAAGGAAGAATCATGACTTCAGGCAATACATAAACAGCTACACTCTTGGAAACAAAGTCTTGTTTTCATGTTAATGCCTCCTGTTATAAAGAAAAATATAATTCAATATGGGAGGTATAATACCATGACAGAACTGTTTCTCAGTAATAGTCAAAGTTGTCAGGTCTGTGCATCATACACTTTAATAAGAGAAAAATGGCTTATTTTTTTACACCAAGTCTTTGTTGCCCCAAATGTTTGATTCGGTGAGACTGCACCTACATACTGTCTACTCAATCATTAAACACTCAAAAAATCAGTTCTTGATATTACCAAACTTGTGGGATATCAGTGTCAATAAATGTTACCAAACCTTTCTGAATTTTATTATTATTCTTTTAACCTCTCTGAATTTTGTTATTCTAAGACTAAGGACAAAGGTACCACCTTTGTAGAATTGTTGGGAGGCATAGAAAATTACACATAAATCAATGTGATATTTAATAAATGATATAACTATTTATGCCTATTTGTAGATATTGTTTGTGTATACTTATATGGCAGATCATCAGAAGAAAAATAAATTCTGGCCCTTCTGTTTTTGATTTTGAATTTCGAAAGATGGCTTATAGTTAATGACATTGCATCACCATTTTTCACCTGCAACATATCATAGAGGACTCTGTTCACAATAGTAGTCATTAAAAATCTAATCATGCTAAAATCTCAACTAACATAACTAGTTGTCCATTTCCATAATGTTCAAGAAATAGTATGACATATTGGACACATTAAACTAATTGGTGAATTATTTCAAAAGGGTGAAAGTGTTCTGGTCTACACATCTAGTTTCCTGGTATTGATTTTTATATTTAGAATATGACAATTCAGCAAAGAATTGTTAAACATCCACAATGAGGAAGACAATGTGACAGATAAAAAACATACCTGTATAGAGATTAATTACAACTAATTTTCCGTCCTCCTCCAAATTGAAAAAAAAAATCAATCAAAAACCTATGAGTTAGCAGAATACATTCTTCCTCCCAACTCTCTACCCCTGCTGGAAACTGTATTTTCTGGTCTTCTTTGCAGAGAGCTTGACTAAGTTAGGATCAATGAATGTGAAAAGTGAAATGCACAACTTCAAGATAATATTCTTAAATATGAACGCTCTTCCTGGAATTTGTTTTTCATCTTCTTGTGCACAAGTCAGAGATCCTGACCTTTGAGCTTAAGGCTGAAAGGGTCTTTAAGACCTTTTAAGATGGGTCTTTAGGGTATAAATTTTGGGAAGGAGCATTAAGTGTGTTCTGTGTGCAGGAAGATTGTGGTGACCAAAAAGGATCTTGTATGAATATTTCTACTTTTAGTATACATTTTTCCTTTTATCTTTTAACAGTAGTTGGGCACATGAATGACCATATAGAGACTTCATCTCCCAGCCTCACTTGCAGATAGGTGTCAAAATGTAGGCCAGTGGATGTCTTAGGGGATGGGTCATTTCCCTTGCCCAAATTTCCTCTTCCCTTTGCAGAGGGCCTGGAATATGGTCATAATTGTGAACTGTTGTTATGAGTATAGTGATGAACTGTTTTTAACCATATAGATGAAGACAATACCCTCAAAAGATGGTAGAACAACAAATTGGAAGACGCTTGGATTCTTGAAGGACCTCATAGGTCATGATTGCCTTACCATGGCTCACTCTTGGGTATCTTTGTAACAGGATAGTCTATTCAATGATTAACACATATTCCCATGTGTATATACTGATTTACTATTGTTAAACACTTTAAAATATATTACTTCATTTCATTGATTAAAAAAAAAAATTGAAGGCCTAACATGGGGTCAGCCTAAAGAGCTAGATCTGAGGAAGTAGTGATAATTCACTGGGAAGGAAATGGGATGGATTTTTTAGGATGACAGACATTTGGGAAGGCAGAATAAGATAGGACTTGAAGCACAGATGTTGGAGCTTTTCTTATACAGAAGGACATCTATCTCTTTTCCTTTAATTCGGTGGTTCTCAACCTGTGGTCTTTGGACCAGCAGCATCAATGGCATCTGGAAACTTGTTAGAAACTCTTGCCCACCCCTCAACCCAGATCTACTAAATCAGAAACTCTGGGGTCTAGCCATCTGTTGTAACAATCCCTTCAAGGGATCCTGGTGTATGCTAAAGCTTGAGAATCACAGCTTTAATCCTTACGTGTCCATACTCAGTCACTTCAATCATGTCTTGACTCTTTGCATCCCATGGACTGTAGGGCACCAGGCTCCTCTGTCCATGGGATTCTCTGTCCATGGGATTCTCCAGACAAGAATACTGGAGTGTGTTGCCATGCCCTCCTCTAGGGGATCTTCTCAACCCAGGGACTGAACTCGCGTCTCCAGCATTGCAGGTGGATTCTTTACTGACTGAACCACCAGGGAGCCACCTGGGAAGACCTTTAATCCTTGTAGCAATCCAATCCCTTGGCCACCTGATGCAAAGAATCAACTCATTGGAAAAGACCCTGTTACTGGAGACATTGAAGGCAAAAGGAGAAGGGGGCAACAGAGGATGAGGTGGTTAGCTAGCATCACTGACTCAATGGACATGAATTTGAGCAGACTCCAGGAGACAGTGGAAGACAGGGAAGCCTGGCCTGCTACAATTCAGGGGGTTGCAGTGTCAGACATCATTTAGCAACTGAACAACAGCAGCAACAATCCTTACAGCAGCTCTGAAAGCTAGTTAAGAGGTTCAGAATGTACCCAGTTTATGTATGAAAGTTGAACTGAAGCTTAGGGGGTTAGGCACTTTGCCTGTGGTAACACACATAAGTGGCAGACTCTGGGTTAGAATCCATGTTCTGATCTAGTTCCCATGTACCAGACTGACTTCATTCTCCCAACTCTCTGTTTAAAGGATTGAAATTTGTTCCATACACAGTGTCTTATCAAAGTGACAGCAAAGGAGTGGATTTTAGGCAACAGATGGAAGGTACAGTTGCTCTTGGCTTCTGTAGATGGACAGAAAAGATAGGATTTTGTTGCAATGATCTCTCAAGAATCTGGTGCTTTTTAATCTATTGCTTGAAAGTGAAAGTGAAGTCACTCAGTCATGTCCAACTCTTTGCGACCCGCGGACTGTAGCCCACCAGGCTCCTCCATCCATGGGATTCTCCAGGCAAGAATACTGGAGTGGGTTGCCATTTCCTTCATCCAGGGCATCTTCCTGATCCAGGGATAGAACCCAGGTCTCCAGCATCGCAGGCAGATGCTTTAACCTCTGAGCCACCAGGAAAGGACTATTGCTTAGGTGTTTCTAATCGACCCCACAGTGGGCCAAAGTAGGCTCAGGGGCCTTTCTACACAAATCCATTTTACAGTGTTAAGAGGGACTTTGTAGTGTAAAATGCCCCAAAGGACCTTTCTGCATGGGTTTATTTGGCCATAGTGATTCAGCCATTTCCCTTTATGTATGCCTAATTGGTTGCTGTACAGGTGGTATCAATTCAGAAACAATACTGAAACATTACTATGGCAATTCAGAAGGTATCCTAGCAGAGGTTAAAAAAATAAAACTCCCCTCACATCTCCTTGCTGGCTGAGATAGATGTGACACTGTCCTTCAAGATGATCTTTCATCATGAACAATGTTGGCCTGAATATATTTTTAAGAATATATGAAAGGCAACATTTCTATTATTTTTAAACTAGATAAAAATTTCTAGGTTTTAATATTTTCCTTTGTAAAACTTATAATGAATAAATACTAAACTCACCTTATTTTTATTTGTCATATTTCCTTTTCTTTTAACAAAGGGCTAGGGAAGTCAAGATGGTGAATAAGATGATCAGTTATTGGGCTTCCTTATAACTCTATACTGGTTGGAGTTTGTAGATATGAAACAATGCTGTTGAGTTGTCAGAAGTGAAGCAGATCTGAGCTATGCTAAGGGGAGTGTTGTGGAAATATAATTTCCTAGGTAAAAAGAGAAATGACAGAATCTCAGAAGTGTGTAAAAGTTTATTATACAACAGTTACTACTTTTTTGAGGGTGAGAAAGTGCTGATCACTCAATCATGTCCAATTCTTTGTGACTCCATGTACTGTAGCCCGTCAGGCCCCTCTGTCCATGGAATTCTCCAGGCAAGAATACTGGAGTGGATTGTCATACTCTTCTCCAGGGGTCTTCCTGACCCAGGGATCAAACCCAGGTCTCCTACATTGCAGGCAGATTCTTTACCATCTGAGCCATCAAGGCTTCTGAGAAAGAAAAGAAAAGTGTGTGAAGGATAAAGGCAGGACAAGGAATCTGAGGTTATTCGCTGGGGCTTTGGGCACAAGTTGCAATATGAATAGTGATCTTGGCTGGATTGCAGGCGGCAGCTTTAATCCAAACTAGAAATAGATCTGTGTTCTCAAAACATATGAGCATTGCCCCTTTCCTCCTAAGTGCATGTAGGAATTTCATCCCTCCATGAGAAAACAAACAAACCAGAGAGGAGCAAGAACAAGAAAGCAATGACCTCAATATCTAGAGTTCTGCTTGGTCGGGCAGGCCGCCCTCAAGAGGAGCCATCTACCAAGTGTGGCATCAAAGAAGTCTTGCCAAGAAGAAAGGATGCACTCAGCCAGGCTCACTGCAGACAGAGCTCTACACCCGGGCACAGCCTATAAATAGAATGTTCTTTTCCTTGGCCCTGACCCATTCTCAGTAGACAGTTGAGGGCTGGGTGTGGGGCGAAAACCACCCAAGCCTGCTTGTTCATTAATGAGATAGTTGGTCTGTTTAGAAAACTCAGCATCAAACCAGTTAGTGGTGCTTTGTAGATAAGTGACCTAACTGACAGTATTTTTCACTTTTATACCTCTCCTGGGACCCAGAGAAGACTCATTTATTCATTCAGCAAATCTCTGTATTTGAGCACTACATACCAAAATAGAATTTGTGGCTGCAAAGATCACTAAAAAGTGGTCTTAACAATGAAAATCTCCTTTCATATTTGAGAGACACAGTATCCAGGGGGGGAAAAAATCCAACCAAATGACTATTCATCAAAATGATGGGATAAAGAGAGAATAGCAGATCAGTTTTAACACAAAATGGGAGTTTTCATCTCCTTGGAAAACTATCACTTAAGAACTTCAAGCTTTATACTCTGAAAGGCTACATTGAATAAACTCTGTTGACCCTAGTGTTTCCAAGATGCCTGATTTTTTTTTTTTTTATCTTTGTTCTTTGTTTTTCAGAGCTGACCTTTTCTTAATGATGTTTTACTGTAACCCAGGTTCATGTTGCATCAAATGGTATGTTTTTAGAAAAGAACCCCATAGGACTTTCCTGGTAATTTTGCAGTGGTTTATTAGAATTTTAAATACTTCAGAAAATAGACTTTAAAAATCTACTTGAAAGAATTTGAAAGAGAAAAAAATATTGACCTTTATAATAAATTGATACTGTTATAAAAATATACTCTAGAGAACACTGGAAATGGTCATTTAGAGTTGACACTAGCAAAATAAGCTCTTTAAAGTATCTCATAAATATTTTTTATATGCCTTTCAAATGGTGAGAGAGTAGTACAGGGTATTTTTTTTTTAATCCATAATCATTTTCTTCTCATCACAGGTATCTGTCCAGAATCATTTACACATGACATTTAGGTAGAAGTGGGAACATTTCCTATTTCTAAATGTTAGATTATTAACAACATCAACTAACTCTTGTGTATCATAACTATGTTGATTCTAGTAGTGGTTACACACAGATAAGAATTGTGTGGTGCTCTACTGAGGTTCTAGCTCTGAAAAAGTAGTCAAATGTAGCTTTACAAAGAGTTGGTCATTGTGAATGTAGTTTTAACACAGAAATAATGTGCTGTTTTTTTCAAATATATAGTGAAGGTTCTGGTTTGAGATCAAACAGAGCTTGTTCTGGCAATGTTTAGGTGTAGAAGAGGAACACGTTTCCTAAAAAAATATTCTCTACCTCTGCACACAGTGTCTTAAGGCTCTCTCCTGGTCCTCCTCTTTTTTGCCCCTGAGTCACTTGGTTTCTGAATGCAGAATTCCAAAGAGTAGCAAGGAGAGATAGAAAGCCTTCTTACATGAACAATGCAAAGAAATAGAGGAAAAGAATAGAATGGGAAAGACTAGAGATCTCTTCAAGAAAATTAGAGATACTAAGGGAACATTTCATGCAAAGATGAGCACAATAAAGGACAGAAATGGTATGGACCTAACAGAAGCAGAAGATATTAAGAAGAGGTGGCAAGAATACACACAAGAACTATACAAAAAAGCTCTTAATGAGCCAGATAACCACAATGGTGTGGTCATAACCTAGAGCCAGACATCCTGGGGTGTGAAGTTAAGTGAATCTTAAGAAGCATTACTACAGATAAAGCCAGTGGAGTTGATGGAATTCCAGCTAAGCTGTTTCAAATCCTAAAAGACGATGCTGTTAAAGTGCTGCACTCAACATGCCAGCAATGGCCACAGGACTGGAGAATTTCAGTTTTAATTGCAATCCTAAAGAAGGGCAAAGCCAAAAAATGTTCAAACTACCATATAATTGCACTCATTTCACATGCTAGCAAGATAATCCTTCAAGCTAGGCTTCAATAGTACGTGAACCAAGAACTTCCAGATGTACAAGCTGTATTTAGAAAAGGCAGAGGAACCAGTGTTCAAATTGCTAATATCCATTTGATCATACAAAATGCAAGGGAATTCCAGAAAAACATCTACTTGTGCTTCATTGACTACACTAAGCCTTTGACTCAGTTGGTAAAGTATCTGCCTGCAATGCAGGAGACCAGAGTTTGATCCATGGGTTGGGAAAATCCCCTGGAGAAGGAAATGGCAACCCACTCCAGTAGTCTTGCCAGAAAAATGCCATGGATGAAGGAGCCTGGCGGGCCACAGTCCATGGGGTCGCAAGAGTCAGACATGACTTAGCAAATAGACCACCACCATGTGGATCACAACAAGCTGTGGAAAATTATTAAGGAGATGGGAATACTAGAACACCTTACCTGCCTCCTGAGAAAAAGGTCAAGAAGCAACAGTTAGAACCAGACATAAAACAACTAACTGGTTCCAAATTGGGAAAGGAGTACATCAAGGCTGTATATTGTCACCCTTTGTATTTAACTTATATGTAGAGTGAATCATGCAAATATGCCAGACTGGATGAATCACAAGCTGAAATCAAGATTTCTGGGAGAAATATCAGTAACTTCAGATATGCAGATGACACTACACTAATGGCAGAAAGTAAAGAGGAACTAAGGAGCCTCTTGCTGAAGGTGAATGAGAAGAGTGAAAAAACTGGCTTAAAACTCAACATTTCAAGAACTAAGATCATGGCATTCAGTTCCATCACTTCATGACAAACGTATGGGGAAACAGTGGAAACAGTGACTTTATTTTCTTGGGTTCCAAAATCACTCCAGATGGTGACTGCAGCCATTAAATTAAAAAACGCTTGCTCCTCGGAAGAAAAGCTATGACAATCCTAGACAGCTTATTAAAAAGCAGAAACATCACTTTGCCAGCACAGGTTCATATAGTCAAGGTTACGGTTTTCCCAGTAGTCACGTACTGATGTGAACGTTAGACCATAAAGAAGTCTGAGTGCCGAAGAATTGATGCTTTTGAACTGTGGTGTTGGAGAAGACTCCTGAGAGTCCCTTGGACAGCAAGGAGATCAAATCAATCAATCCTAAAGGAAATCAGTCCTGAATATTCATTGGAAGGACTGATGCTGAAGCTGAAGCTCCACTTCTTTGGCCACCTGATGTGAAGAGCCCTGATGCTGGAAAAGATTGAGGGCAGAAGAAGGGGGCAACAGAGGATGAGATGGTTGGATGGAATCATTGACTCAGTGGACATGAGTTTGAGCAAACTTTGGGAGATAGTGAAAGGGAGGGAAGTGTGGCATGCTGCAGTCCACGGGGTTTGCAAAGATTCAGACACGATTAAGCGACTGAACAACAACACTTGGTTTCATCAAAGGGAGTCAAGTTCATAGTCTGAGTACAGGTAGCCCAAGAAATACAGGAATATCCAAAGGATCAACTAAAAATAAGATATGGGATCTTAAGTAAAGAATAGACAAACCAGGGAAATGGGGTCATTAGTAGAGACTGGCAAGATCTGATGTAAAAGATTTTGTTACTAACTTTTTTGAGTCAGGCACTGACAAGAGTCCTTCTGCTGAGGTGTTCAGTTCAGTTCAGTTCAGTTCAGCCGCTTAGTCGTGTCTGACTCTCTGCGACCCCATGAATCACAGCCCTCCAGGACTCCCTGTTCATCACCATCTCCCCGAGTTCACTCAGACTCACGTTCATCGAGTCCGTGAGCCATCTTATCCTCTGTCATCCCTTTTTCCTCTTGCCCCCAATCCCTCCCAGCATCAGGGTCTTCTCCAATGAGTGGTGTTCAAGTCAGTAGAATAAGATGAAGTTAGTCCAGAAGCAAAGTTGTATTCTTTAATCAAAGAATGGAGAGGTGTGAGCTGCGCTGCTATAGGGCACACACTCACTGTTTCCCCCATCCCTTTTTGCGCGCGCGCGTGCATGTGTGTGTGTGTGGTGGGGGCGGGGGATCGCTAAGTCGCCTCAGTCATGTCTGACTCTTTGCGATCCCATGGACTGTAGCCCACCCTGCTTCTCTGTCCTTGGGATTCTCCAGGCAAGAATACTGGAGTGGGACGCTGAACCCTCTTTCAGGGTATATTCCCCACTCAGGGATCAAACCTTCATCTTGTATGGTTCCTGTATTGCAGGTGGATTCTTTGCCACTGGGCTATTGTGGAAGCCCCCGCACTTCCTACCCACCCTTTAGGCAGAGATGGTGGGTGGGGCTGCTTTAGAGGCATCTGGTCTGCAGGGAGGGGGCGGAGCTCTCGCGAGGCTGGTGCAGCTGCTCTGCGCATGCTCCAGATCTCTGTGCCAGGTTGGGGCACCGTCTCTGCACATACCTGGCCTCTTGGGCTGAGGTGCCACAACAGCACTTCCAGATGCAGCTCACATAGCTTGAGGTGTCGCTCAGCCGTTTACACTGGGAACTCTGGACTGAAGTGTGGGTGCGAGAGTCCTCTGCTCACAGCCCCCCAAGAGGCAAGTGAAATTAGACTAAGCACAAAGGAAGAGGTTAGACCTCATCACCTGAATTTTGTCTGATTTCCCCCGGGACCCCAGTGGGCTTTGCTGGTGATACTTTGATAGTTGGGACATAATGATGTAAAAAACCAGTCCTCTAATCTTAATGACTTTGCAAATGTTTGTTCACTCATTAAAGTCCAACAGTGGTGGGGGGCTGGGCCCTACATGGTCCCTCTTCTACCCGGGCACGGGGAAGCAAGAATATCTGTGTGTGTCTTCTGCATTCACCATGGCTGAGAAGGCTGGAGAGCTGCTCATCAATTCTTAAATGCTTTGGCTGAGATGAGAGCCAAGTCCTTTCCATCACTGTCCATTGGCCAGAATCAGCTAAATAGTTGCTCTTTGCAAGGTGTGGGGGAAAGCACATAGGTGTTTAGTGAGCCCCACGTGTCTGTGCCGTATAATTTAAAGGACAGTTCTGCGTTATGGGGGTGACATGGCTGAGCCAGGAGCTCCAAGGAACTGCTTAGAGACTTAAGCTGGTTATTCTACCGGCTGCTTACAAAACTGATACTTTGGCCTTGGTTTAGCTTATGCTTATACCCTTGGAATTGATGACTTGGAGTGTCCCTTTGGTTTTCAATTCTGCCTTTGTTGGGGTGCTGCTGCCTTCTCTTAACACGGCTGCTGTGGGTCAGATTAGTGGCAAGAGACCACACACCGACCGGCATGCTATAAGTTCTTGATTTACTTTGCCTATAATACTGATGGTGGCAGGAATCAAGGCAATATATTTGTGTATTTCCTTTGTCTGTAGTGGGCTTTGCTGATGGCTCAGATGGTAAGGAATCTGCTTACAATTCAGGAGACTCAGGTTCGATCCCTGGGTCAGGCAGATCCCCTGGAAAAGGGAATGACTACCCACTCAAGTATTCTTGCCTGCAGAATTCCACGGACAGAAGGGCATGGTGGGTTATAGTCCGTGGGGTTGCAAAGAGTCAAACACGACTGAGTGACTAGCACTTCCACTTTTGTCTGTAGTCTTCTCTGGGGTACATTGGTGCCTATGATAATTTTAGTACAGGAAATATACACCAGAACTCATAAAGGAAACAAATTATTCTATACTCTGCCTGTGTTTCTATTCCCAAAAAAATCTGCATTAACAGTCATAAGGGAGAGCTTACCATGATTTGACTCTACTGATTTAGTATCTGCATGGCCACCTCCTTTCAGGAGGGAGGAAAAAGACTCAAGGCCAGGGGGGTCTGAATGATGTCTCTGTCTCCAGCTCTCTGCTGCTGCTAAGTCACTTCAGTCGGGTCTGACTCTGTGCGACCCCATAGACGGCAGCCCACCAGGCTCCCCCGTCCCTGGGATTCTCCAGGCAAGAACACTGAAGTGGGCCGTTTCCTTCTCCAATGCATGACAGTGAAAAGTGAAAGTGAAGTCACTCAGTCGTGTCCAACTCTTAGCGACCCCATGGACTGCAGCCCACCAGGCTCCTCTGTCCATGGGATTCTCCAGGCAAGAGCACTGGAGTGGGGTGCCATTGCTCTCTAGCAGGCCAGAAAGCCTTGCCAGTCTTCATCTTCAGGCCAAATCAGAATCTTTACCCCTATTTACACTGTTTGGGCAAACCTCTACCTAACGGGAAATGAAAGGGCATAGTCAGGTTTGTTGGTCGTATGTGTGGTTCTTTGGAAAACATGGTTTCCTCCCCTTGGGCATCTTCTGACTGGTCTCATGGACTTGTGTCAAAAGCTTGCAGGATAAAGCAGCAGTGGAAGACCAAGAAAACATTAACAGGGTTGGACCACGGAGGATGCAAAGCATCAGCAGCATTCATGCCAACAATTTCACAGCAACAGAAGACAATGCCAGCAGCTTTTGTTAGGCTGAGAGACAAGGAATTGAGTGCAGATAACAAGGTTGATGACATCAGGCACAGTTGCCCTCTGCTCAAGTGTCGGTCCTTGACATAGAGCATTGGCAGCCTGGTGGAGATGCTGGCAGGTGCTGGCACTCTGCGGTGTCTCGGTAGGGCAGGTGTGGAGTCTGTGCTTTTGGAGGGTGCCAGCAGCAGACTTCCTGCCTTTGGTCTTGGCAGAGACAGGGGACTGGACCCATCGAGAGCAGGGCCAAGGGAGAAATGAAATGGCTCACACTGTGTGGCAGGCAAGGGGGCTGATTCACAAAACACACCAAAAACTGTTCACGATTTCCAGAATCACCTGGGAGAGATTTGAAGAGCAGTGGAATTTCTAAAGCGGGGTTGAATATGCAAAAATACTTTTTGGCCTATGAATGTGACCTAGGACTCCACAGAGACATACAGCCATCTAGGTGGTGGATCTTCTTCTTCTTTTTTAACTAAACAAACAAACAAAATAACAAAAAACTAAACCTGTTTTTTTTGTAGTATTTATTTGGCTGTGCTGGTGTTACTTGTGGTGCATGGGATCTTCCATTTTTGTTGCTGTGGGCAGGTTGTGGTGTGCTGGTTGTGAGGGGCAAGTTGTGCAATGAGAAATCTTTTAGTTGTGGCCTGTGAGTTGGTTTTTTTTTTTTTTAGTTGCAGGATGTTAACTCTTGGGTGTGTGGCATGTGGGATCTAGTTCCCTGACTGGGGATATAACTCAAGCTGCCTGCATTTGGAGCTTAGAGTCTTAGCCACTGGACCACTAGTTAAGTTCCTAGCTGGTTCTTCTTTATTTTTGTGTATTAAGTTTTTGTTTAGCACTTAGTGGAGGAAGATACAAGTTGTAAACCCTCTTTATTTCCAAATAAGGGATTTGATATTATTTAATTATGGTTTATAATTTTTATTTTATTTTTGACATACGTGTATTATGCACAGCTGTTTTGAACCTAACAATTTTGGGGGAAGCATTTGGCATCCACTCTGTAGGATAAAATGAGTAATTTATCCCTTTTGGCAGCCCTGCACTGTACACCTTATCTGGTCTCAGAATTCCAGCTGGTTTAGTGACATCAGATGATACTTAGAAATCAGCTATGGTGGAAGCATTTACACCACAGAAATCAGCTAATGTAAAAATTAGGGCTTTTTCTTTTCTTTTTTTTTTTTGAGAGCCTAATTTACTACTACTGACCCCATTTATACTACTCTTACTGACAGTATAAAACATCGAATCAAGTTGAACTTTTTCTGTAGGCAACTGAAAACTTTTGAAATGAAGAATAATTCTTTCAAAAACGGTTTTAGACATATTAATCTGACATTGATACATTGAAAATGCAAGCTGAGAGACAGAAAATTTGTATGACCCTCTTAAAAAAATTCTGGAATAAAAATGAAGAATTTGAACTTAAGTGATGGTGGTATAAATAAAAAGGAAGAAATGAGTTAAAGAACCTTTTAGTGAAGACTTTGGTTTTGATATTGACAAAAGGTCAAAGTGATTTATCTTTTAGTAGATGCTCTTTAAATATTTGTTGAATTAAATAAAATTTGAATGAAACTTTTGTTTACAAATTTAATTCTTTTTCTTCCTCTCTGTTCTTTCTCAGATTATTGTCCATTCTCTTTGATTATTCTTTGTATATGCGTATTTCTGTGTCTTACCTTGCTTCCCCCCCCCATCCTTTTATTTTTCCTTACTTTAGTCCCAGTGTGTAAGTAAGTGTTAGTTGCTCCGTTGTGCCTGACTCTTTGTGACCCCATCATCTGCAGCCCACCAGACTCCTCTGTCCATAAGATTTTCCAGGCAAGGATACTGGAGTGGGTCGCCATTTCCTTCTCCAGGTTAGTCCCAGAGTAATTAGTAAATAATCTTACTAGCTGCTCAGACACTTGGATAGCAATATGTCTTGGGAGATGAAGTGATAGCTCTGTTCCTCCCAGAGATTAGGTTAATTGGTATTCCCCAGCACAAATATTACATCACAGCCTATTTCTGAATTGAAAAATACTTCATACTCTCAGCATGCTTATTTATCTCGTGTCAGTAACATTTTATAGATGGAAACAACAAAATGAATGAAATATGAATCACCTTTAAAACTTACAGCATGCCTGTCAAATTAATTGCACAGCCTAAACACCAAATTCATTTCTTTAATTGAATGTCTTACAGGAGCCACCCCCAGCATCTGTTATGGTTAATTGTTGCCATAAGTGATTTAACATTTGTATACATGTGAGATGACATGTTGTAATTCATGGAAATGCCAATGCTATGAAATAACCACAAACAGTGATAAATGTGCTGTCTATTTTTGTATAATTACTCCAGATCTATCATCCCACTTAGGTATGTTGAAGTGCATTAGTGCATAACAAATGTGCATCGTCCCAGTGATCAATATCCTATTTCAAATGATAGCTTGTTACTGTATAATTATCATGTTATTCTTTCTGATGATTTTTCTGTCCAGCTATTTAAATTTAAAAGTAAAACCACAACGTGTCTACCTAATGAGGTTGACTATACTGGTCATAATTAGCACATGATTGATATGTGCAGTTTTAATTTAGACATTATGGCCTGTGTCTTCACTTACATATTAGATGATTTAATTTGTCCACTTGACATAGGCTCTCCTGACTAGCTATTTTTTGCCCACAATAAATCTCACTCTCTGAGCCTTTGATCTGAGAACTATTTTTTTAGTGTGCTACTTTGGTCTTTTCTTCCTTTTTTTTTTTTTTTTAACTTTGCTTTCTCTTTCTTGATTGTTTATTTCATTTTGTGGAGGTAGTATTTTCTAGGTTAAATATTGTAGTATTTTTAGGTTAATTATTGAGGTCAGTTAGGTCAAAGCAATAATAGGCAATTTAAAACGACTTCTCTGAGGCAAAAAAGGTAATTTTTGTTATGCTTAATATTTTAAGAATTTGTAATAATTTCTAGAAAGAACAGAGGGAATATAAACACCTCAGTTTTGCAGGCCTTCTTAACCTACTCACATCCTTATAAGAAGGCAACAAGGTAAAAAAGTCAAAATATACCTACCTTACAATCCACAATTCATTTCTGTGAATATACACAAAAGGAAATGATAACTATAATTTGACCATGTATACACACCTATGCTTCTGGCAGCACCCCTGAAGATGTACATGAAGTCACCAGTAATTTGGATGAAGTGTGAGTCTGGCTTGCTCACGCTCCAAGAGTATCACCCAGCTAGTGGTGGCAGCAGCTGACCCTCAACTTTTGCCTCTCTGGGTTGCTCTGTTGTTTTTTTCTTTCAAAAGTAATAGTTTTTATTTGTTTATTATTTTTATTTATTAATTGGACATATAACACTGTACAAATCTAAGGCTTCATGTTATTTTGAAACATTTATAAATTATAATATTATTGCCACTGTAACAATATTTATCATAAAACATACAGTTCGATGTTGTCTATGTTCAATAAGCTGTGCATTAAATTTCTATGACTATTTTAGTGTTTTAAAAATTTGTCCCCTAAACAACCCCCATCCCCTGGTAACTACCATTTTACTCTGATTTTTCTTTTACATTTTTGCTTTTTTAAGATCCCACATATAGGTGACATCATGCAGTATCTATCTTCCTTTGCCTGGCTTATCTCATTCAGCATAACACTCTCATCCATGTTGCTCTAAGTGGCGGGTTAGCCTCCTTTTCATGGTTGAATAATATTCTGTTTTGTATATATACCACATCTTTTTTATCCATTCAGCATTCAATGAGCATTTGAGTTGTCCCCATATCTTGACTACTGTGAATAGCACTGCCATAAGCATAGGTGTGTATACATGGTCGAATTATAGTTATCATTTCCTTTTGTGTATATTCACAGAAATGGAATTGTGGATTGTAAGGTAGGTCTATTTTGACTTGTATAGGAACCTCCATATTGCTTTCCATAGTGGTTAGACCAGTTTATATTCCCCAGGAGCAGTGGGAAAGGGTTTATTTTCACTACCTCTTCAGTAGCACCTATTGCTTCTTGTCTCCTTGATGACAGCCATTCTAACAAATGTGAGATAATAGCACACTGTGATTTTTATTTGCATTTTCCTGATAATTAGTGATGTTGAGCATCGTTTCATGTGCCTGAGGGCCATTTTGTTACATCTTTGGAAAAATTTTCCATTTAGTTTTTCACCTATTTTAAAACAGACTGTTTTTGTTATTAAGTTGTGTTACATCTTTATACAGTTTGGATATTAGCCCCTTATCTGACATACGGTTTGTGAAAATTTTCTCCCATTCTGTAGGCTGCCTTTTCATTTTAAGTTGGTTCTTTTGCTATGCCAAAGCTTTTGAACTTGATGTAGTCCATTTGTTGATTTTTGCTTTTGTTGTTTGTGAAAAGCAAACATTTTCAGAAGTTACATAATATTAGTTTCTTTTTTTTTTTTTTTTACTTGCCATTCACTGAGAGGCAATATTCTAGTAAAGTTTAAAAAAAGAGAATTACTTGTAGTGTGAACATCTAAGCAAAAAAGTGTGATGCCTGAAATAAGCTTAATTCAGGAGGACGTGAGACACCTGGGAAACCAGAGGATTTCTCCAAGCTTGTGAATTTGGGGATTAGGGATCTTCTCTGGATTAGTGTGTGCGAGGTTCAAGGTCTACAGCACAGCAGTTGTAGTGACGGCAGGGCTTCACTGCAGTTCTCTGACCGCTCTGTGGTTCTAAATCTCCTTTAGTCCATGGGTATCCTATACTCACTGACAACACAAAGTAGGAGAGAAACCCCCAGGCAGCCACCCCTGAGAGGCTAACTCTCTTCACTGCTGTTTCTGAGGACTTCTCGATCTCCAGGACACTGTCTCCAGCTCACCTTTCCACACCTGCAAGTCCAGGCCCCATTCTTTGTCCCCTGGGGTCTCTGGATATAAGGCTGAATTATTTTTTAACTTCTGTACTTTTCAAACCTCTCTTCCTCACCTGGATTCATTATCTGAATTCTTCCTTTCCTTCCCTGTCACTTCCCAAAATGAATTTTTAAAAGGCCCCTCGTGATCTCTCAACCTGGTTTCATCCTCTCATTCAAGCTTTCTTCATTCCACATCTACCGGCTAAGTTTCTCTCTTGTGTACAGGCCATGCTCTATCCTCAGGTTTTTGACCAAGACTAAACAACTCTCTCCAGGTTTTCCTTTGTTAATTTCTATTTATCTGTTGAATAAATCTTGGTTCCATCATTCCTTTCCAAGAGAAGTTCTTTCTGATCTCCCTGGCTAGGTGAAATCCTCTTATCATATCCTCACTGCATTGCGGTTTTACATTTATCTGATTTTTTCATTAACATCTTCCTTCTCCACTAGATTGTAAGTTGCTCAAGGGCAGGGATCGGTTTATTTTTGTTCATAATATTTGTTAATGCTTGCTTTCTCTCCTACTTTGTGTGTGTGAATGTGTGTGTATAGGTGTGTGTGTCTGTGTATATGTATTTAATAAATTGATGGATTAATGAATGGATGGATAGATGAAAACTCTTTATAGAAACTTGCAGTGGTGTTGGGAAATTGTCTAATCTATATATACAAGGAGAACAACAAATGACAAATATGTATGTTAGAAATACAAGTAAAAGCTTTGCAAGATAATTTCAAAATTTCTCTAAACTGTCCTTCAGTTCAGTCACTGAATCGTGTCCTACTCTTCGTGACCCCATGAGCTGCAGCACGCCAGGCCTCCCTGTCCATCACCAACTCCCGGAGTCCACCCAAACCGATGTCCATTGAGTCGGTGATGCCATCCACGCACCTCATTCTCTGTCGTTCCCTTCTCCTCCTGCTCTCAGTCTTTCCCAGCATCAGGGTCTTTTCCAATGAGTCAGCTCTCCGCATCAGGTGGCCAAAGTATTGGAGTTTCAGCTTTAGCATCAGTCCCTCCAGTGAACACCCAGGACTGATCTCCTTTAGGATGGACTTGTTGGATCTCCTTGTAGTCCAAGGGACTCTCAAGAGTCTTCTCCAACACCATAGTTCAAAAGCATCAATTCTTTGGTGCTCAGCTTTCTTTATAGTCCAACTCTCACATCCATACATGACCACTGGAGTTAGTGTTAGGCGCTCAGTCGTGTCTGACTCTTTGTGGACCCATGGAGTCTGGGCTCTTCTGTCCATGGAATTCTCCAGGCAAGAATACTGGGGTGGGTTGCCATTTCCTTCTCCATATTTTGAGTTAAAGTCACCTTAAAAACAGTAGATATAAGAGGGGCACTTTGACCTTGCTTTTTCTTCCTAAAAGCAAGTGCCTAACCTTACCAGGAAGAAGGAGAACATTTTTATCAGCAGAGACAGGGTATTGAGGCAGAGAAATTTATAGAAACAAATCTTACTGGAATAACCTTTATTTTACTAGTTACTTTTCCATAACTAGCTGCCCAGCCTCAAATCCTTCTTCTTGTCACCTTTTCATAGTTTATCACTCTTTTTCCCACGGTATGTTAAGTGTTTGGTTCTGATGGCTTCTTTGGATCTTTATTTTTTTGTGAAATCTCCCATGTAAAAAATTGCTAAATAAAATTACTATGCTTTTCTCCTATTAGTCTATCTTCTATCAGTTTAATTCTTTGGTCCAATCAGATACCTAAAGTGGGCAGAGGAGAAATTTTTCCTTAGAAGGCCAATAAAAAGATGGGAGTGGTTATCTGAAATATTACCTTATGTAACATTTTCCAATAACACTATTATAAACTAACAAACTACAGCTGCTTTTCCAGGACATAAAATTGAAACATTTTGTTAGAGATTTAAAAACATCCATATGTTGAGCATTTTACCCTTGGCAGGCAGATTATGCTAATCATGAAGACAGAAGATATGAGCCAGAGCTAAGCATTTATAAGATGAATTTCATCAAATAGACATAATACTTGTCTGTGTTCACTCTTTGTAGTCAAAGGGAATCCACAAATCAAGAAGAACATTGTGATGATTAATTTCATGTGTTAACTGGGCCATGAGGTGTCCAGACATTTGGCAACCCATTATTCTGAGTGTGTCCATATTTGTAGGATGTTTTGGAATGACATTAACACTTGAATCGAGTAAAGCCGATTGCTCTCCCTAATGTGGGTGGATCGCATCCAATCAGTTGATTACTGAATAGGACAAAAGCCAGAATATAATGCTGTTTGACAATATAAGCTGGGACATTGGTCTTTTCCTGCCTTTGGACTTGAACTGAAAAGTTAGTTCTTCCTGGGTTTTGAGCCTGACAGCTTTCAGACTGAACACTGTTGACTTTCCTGGTTCTTAGGCTTTTGGACTTGGACTAGGACTTGAATTATAAATATACCATGAACTCTTCTGGGTCTCCAGCTGGCACACACACTCACACACACACACAGGCTTCCAGGTGCCCCTTGTGGCAAAGAACCCACCTGCCAGTGCAGGAGACGTAAGGGATGTGGGTTTGATCCCTGGGTCAGGAAGATCCTCTGGAAGAGGGCATGGCAACCCACTCCAGTATTCTTGCTTGGAGAATCCCCATGGATAGAGCCTGATGGGCTATAGTCCATAAGGTCACAAAGAATCAGACATGACTAAAGTGACTTAGCATGCATGTATGTGTGTATATCTATATCTATATCTATACATATATTAATAGATATCCTACTGGCTCTGTTTCTCTGGGAACATTGACTAATATGGATTTTGGTACCAGATCCCTGGAGGTGATGCTGCCGCCCCCATAGGGCCAGAAGGCAAGACATGGAGCCAAAGAGGATTATATTCAAGCCTTATAATCTAATGAGATTTACCTTGCTAGGTTTGAACTTGCTTGGGGCCCATCACCTCTTTCTTCCCTCTGATTTCTCCCTTTTTGAGTGGAAAATCTATCCTATGCTTGTCCCATCATTCTATTTTGGAAGCACATAACCTGTCTGCTTTGTGTAGTTCACAGCTGGAGATACATTTTGCCTCAGGATAAATTGTACCTTTAATCTCCCCATATTTGACTAAGATGATATTTACGTAAGATTTTGGACATTTGACTTGAGAGTTGATGTTAGAGCAAATTAAAACTGGGCTGTTGGGATGGAATAAATGTTTTGCATGTGAGAAGGATGTGAATTTTGCGGGAGTTGGGGCAGAATGCTATTGACTGAATTGTGTCCTCCCTGCTTCCCAGTTTGCATGATAGTTTTTGGAGATGGGGCCTTTGAGAGATAATTATGTTTGGATCATGTCATGGCCTGGGGTCATATCATGTTGGGATTGTGTGGGTGCTATGTCACTTCAGTCATGTCTGACTCTTTGAGACCCCATGGACTGCAGCATGCCAGGCTTCTCTGTCCATCCCAGCTCTCAAAGCTTGCTCAAACTCATGTCCATTGTGTTGGTGATGCCATCCAACCATCTCATCCTCTGTTGTCCCCTTCTCCTCATGACTTCAATCTTTCCCAGCATCAGGGTCTTTTCCAGTGAGTCAGTTCTTTGCATCAGGTGGCCAAAGTATTGGAGCTTCAGGTTCAGCATCAGTCCTTCCAATGAATATTCAGGACTGATTTCCTTTAGGATTGACTGGTTTGATCTCCTTGTAGTCCAAGTCAAGAGTCTTCAGCACCACAGTTCAAAAGCATCAGTTCTTCAATTCTTTAAATCATATAACTGAACTCAAACCAGCCATGTTCTTCCTTTTTTCCATAGAAATTGAAGTAATAAAAACATTGCATAGGAAAATAAGTCATGAGTTCTCTGTGTTTCACTGAAGGCAGTCCCCTCCCTATTACTGTCTACCTGTCCTCTTCCCACTGGGTATTTGGTTGCATTCATTGCCTGAGGCCGGCAGAAACTTTGAAGCTTTTAGTAAGGAGCCCTTCATTTGTTTATAAGCTTCCTTACAAAAAGTGACAGACAGGACCAAGTATTTTAACACTGAGAGAAAACCCCAGCAGATTTGTATATCTTTCAAAGAGTTTGTATTCATATCTTCTGGCTTCATACCATCCCCTCTTTTCAAAAGAGAAAAAGATCAGGACAACCTGAGAACTCTTGTCCATGACTATGAATTTAAGTATTTATTCTGAAATATATTTAGAATAGATTAAGTTATTCTATTAGAATAGAGCAGATTCTTCAGATATTAAGTTCTTCGTATGCTATAATACGGAGAAGGCAATGGCACCCCACTCCAGTACTCTTGCCTGGAGAATCCCATGGATGGAGGAGTCTGGTAGGCTACAGTCCATGGGGTCGCAAAGAGTCAGACACGACTGAGCGACTTCACTTTAACTTTTCACTTTCATGCACTGGAGAAGGAAATGGCAACCCACTCCAGTATTCCAGCCTGGAGAATCCCAGGGACAGAGGAGCCTGTTGGGCTGCCGTCTATGGGATTGCACAGAGTCGGACACGACTGACGCGACTTAGCAGCAGTAGCAGCAGCATGCTATAATAATTTAAACCATAAAAATGACAGTATATAAACCAAAGTAACAGAATAACTAGATTAGAAGAGACTCTTTTATGTAAAAGACAATTATATGATTAAACATCAAAAATCAGTGAGATATGTGAATCATCCAATAAATCTTATTAAGACTGTTGATTAATCAATATCAGTTATTAACGGAAGTTTTTTCAATAGCACTAGAATATATTCAATGAAAAATTTGAAGTAATAGTTTTAATAAAACCCCAAGTCATAAGAGACCAGAAAAATATAAATAAATATTTTTCAACCCTCTGCATGGACATCTTGTATTTTGAAAAGCAATGAAAGACATCACTTTGGCAATAGTAGTAGATTTCACAACAAATTAAATGTCTTTTTAAAAAAAATCTGTTGCTCACAATTAAAAGACCAATTTATTAAGCAGACTACACATTTGGAGAATATTTACAAAACATATTACAGAGAAAGGGCTAAAGTGTTTAACAAATAGACCTATACAAGGCACATATATAAATTGTGCACTTAAGACAGATTCCAAAAAATAAGTAATCAACAAACAATTTATACTAGTGAAAATACAAACAGCAAAATGGTATATACATATGGGAAAATATTAAGTCAAAAGTCATAAAAAGTCAATAAAACAACAAAATAACATGTTTGGACTATGAACTTATCTAAATTTAAAAAACATGAATAATAATTCTTGCAAGAGTATTTTCTCATAAACTGCTATGGAAATGTTAATCACACCGTCCTTTGGAAAGTAGTTTTCCAAAGTGTGTTGAGAACCTGAAAAATAGTAGTATTTTTTCACTCACTGATAGAAATTTATCTAAGGAAATAAAGTGAAATACCTTATGCATAAGAATGATCCTGGAAACACAAACATACATTTATATTACTAATAGCTTAAATGGTTAACAGTAAGAGGATGGTTAAATGAGATGAGTGATTATGGAAACATTTAAAATGATGTTTTCAAAGAGAATGTTATGATTTATATGAAAAAGAAATAGGTAATAATGTATGCATATAGTTTGGTTTCAATTATGCAATGACAGCACATATACAAGATAGATTAGAAGAATGAATAAAAGATATTAATGGCAGACCAGTCAGTAGCCTTGCTTCAATATATTTACAGTAGCAGGATCATATTGTTGCTATTAAAATTTAATAGGTTTACTTTACAGGAGCAGGTGTTACTGCCCATCCGTGATGATAAGAATTTGATTGAACAATAATGTCTTTTCTGCCATTTGTTAACTGGCTTTGGAAAGCAGCTATTCACTCTCTTTCCACCTCAGATTCTTGGACTCTTATGCTATTAGCAACAATAATACCTCAGTCTCAAGGTCATTTGAAAGATAGAATAAAGTATGAATGTGAAAGTGTGCTGTAAATGGCATTTATATGTTATAGTTTTCATTAAATAATTATAAAATATTTAATAATTTGACAAAAACTTGATAATTCCATAATTATCAAGTATCCTAGTCCTGCATGGGTCTATGGCTCAATTCTACTGCCACAGAATCAGTCATACTAATAACTTCATGGCCACCTTTGAGTGCTATTCCTGTAAAGTTTGAAAATCCACCAGTGGTACAGATTTGTCTGTCAACATCAAATCAAAGTTATATTCATGTCAGCAAGTTATTATACACAGAAAGAGCTGTCAGGTTGTTAATATGAAAAGCACTGACTAATTTATAAAACTATTCAGTTGAAAGATAATGGAAAGGCAAGCTGCCAATGTGAAGAGCAATGTGCAAATGAGAACTGGAGCCTAAGACCTAGAAAATTTATCAGAGAAAGACTTGAAAGATTTTGGTGTAAAAGACAAAAATGACAGACACAAAACTGAAGGGCGTCAGACCTTTGAGCAGGCTATTTTGATTGAATAATTATTTTTAGTCTTTAAAGGAATCTTTAAAAGGAATGTTTTTCATTGTCTGGGTACAATGTGTTACCAATAAATAAGGGAATAAAACCCAGAGAGGACAAAAGAAGAAGGAGCGGACTCAAGTGCAGTGTGAGAAACCGCCTCTGTCTAGAATTCTGGAGCTTGTAGACTGTATCCACGGATGGGGCTTGGATCACCACCTTCTTTAGGTGAGTCTTGAGATAAGTCTTTTCTATATCCCCATTTCCCTTGCCATGGTTAATTGCCCCTCAAAGTTAAATAGGACTGCAAAACAGAGCAGAAATACGAAGCTCACAATAGATAATTACAGTGTAAGGGCAGGAAAGGAAGAAAAAGAGGTAGAGTAAGTAGAGGTATGTTTATACATTTGGGGAAGAAAATGTCAGCGTGCGCACTTGACATCACACTCCTCCCTATGGTCAAATGGACACAACCAGGCACCTGCTGTAACTGTTGCTCTGGTTTCCGGTGTAAGAGAATCATCTTCTCTATAGCCTTGTTCTCCAGCTAAGCATATGAATGGCCAAAATATCTGGTTAGCATGGCTAATTCTATTGAGGCTCTTGCCAACTAATTTTGAAAAAAAAAAAAAAAAAAAAGCCCAAATAATTAACTGACAATTAACTGCATGTATCATTGGTCAACAATTGGTTGCACTTCTTTTCCTTGAATCTAAAATCAAAGTAACTTAAGAGTGCTGGAGTAGTTTATGCTTAATCTCCTCCTTGATACCAAATTCCCTACATCCAATAAATTTTACTATTTACTCTTTAATATAAAAGCAATACATTCTCATTAAATTTTTACAATATAGAGAAGTAGAAAAAAATGGTTAAACATTATGGTTCTGTTACTTAAAGCTCCATGATTTTTCATATGTTGTATTTCTATTTGTATTTTTGCATATTTATGCTTAGCAGTATAATTTATACTTTTTATTTAATAATGTTACTATGTGTTTCTTAAATGTATATCTTAATGACTGTGTTGTATTCCCTCTGGTTGGTGGTACCATTAACACTGATTCACTGAATTATTCCTCACTGGATCACTGGTTCAGTGAAACAGTGAACACTGGTTCACTACCATATGGAGCTAGATTGTCCTGCTGCTACTATGATATATACACACAGGGCTAAAAATCTTTGTGTATAACTCTTCTATATGGCTGTAATTATTAAATATTTTCTTAGGGTTTATTTCAAAAAGCAGATTATTTTCTAATTATTTTTGCTAACAGTTGCTATCTGAATCATTCTAAACCACATTACTGGTCTATACCTCAGAAACTATTAGATAATTGGGTGTGAAAGGTTTTTAAAGCCTGTAAAATGATAAAATATATCCTTCTTATTCCAAAGCCAGCAAGTGTTTAAGAAACATTAGCACCATTTTCATTAAAGTAAACAATAAAACATAAGTATCACTTACATCACTATTATTTAACAATATTCTTGGGATAGTAGCTTACAGAATTAGACTAAAGGATATAATATTGGACTTGAGATAAAAAAAATTAGAAAAGAGATGTAAAATTGTTCTCTGATGATGCAAGCATATGCTTGGAAAATTCATGCTGAAAAATCACTCAATAAGAGAATTTAGTAGTATCAGATCAGATCAGATCAGTCACTCAGTCCTGTCTAACTCTTTGACACCTCATGAATCGCAGCACGCCAGGCCTCCCTGTCCATCACAAATTCCCGGAGTTCACTCAGACTCACGTGCATCGAGTCAGTGATGCCATCCAGCCATCTCATCCTCTGTCGTCCCCTTCTCCTCCTGCCCCCAATCCCTCCCAGCATCAGAGTCTTTTCCAATGAGTCACCTCTTCGCATGAGGTGGCCAAAGTACTGGAGTTTCAGTTTTAGCATCATTCCTTCCAAAGAAATCCCAGGGCTGATCTCCTTCAAAATGGACTGGTTGGATCTCCTTGCAGTCCAAGGGACTCTCAAGAGTCTTCTCCAACACCACAGTTCAAAAGCATCAATTCTTTGGCGCTCAGCCTTCTTCACAGTCCAACTCTCACATTCATACATGACCACAGGAAAAACCATAGCCTTGACTAGACGGACCTTTGTTGGCAAAGTAATGTCTCTGCTTTTGAATATGCTATCGAGGTTGGTCATATCTTTCCTTCCAAGGAGTAAGCGTCTTTTAATTTCATGGCTGCAGTCACCATCTGTAGAGATTTTGGAGCCCAGAAAAATAAAATCTGACACTGTTTCCACTGTTTCCCCATCTATTTCCCATGAAGTGATGGGACCGGATGCCATGATCTTCGTTTTCTGAATGTTGAGCTTTAAGCCAACTTTTTCACTCTCCACTTTCACTTTCATCAAGAGGCTTTTTAGTTCCTCTTCACTTTCTGCCATAAGGGTGGTGTCATCTGCATATCTGAGGTTATTGAGATTTCTCCTGGCAATCTTGATTCCAGCTTGTGTTTCTTCCAGTCCAGCGTTTCTCATGATGTACTCTGCATATAAGTTAAATAAGCAGGGTGACAATATACAGCTTTGATGAACTCCTTTTCCTATTTGGAACCAGTCCGTTGTTCCATGTCCAGTTCTAACTGTTGCTTCCTGGCCTGCATACAAATTTCTCAAGAGGCAGATCAGGTGGTCTGGTATTCCCATCTCTTTCAGAATTTTCCACAGTTTATTGTGATCCACACAGTCAAAGGTTTGGCATAGTATAGATAGGCACAAATTAGTATTCAGAAGTCAGTGAAAAGATACAATTCTTAGAAATGTACTTTATAATAAAAGTGCAAAAGGAAAGTAAACAAAGATTACAGTTACCAAACTCTAAAAAAATAAACACCAATCTTGAAAAGAAAAAAAAGGCAGAACAGCATGCATGGTGAGATAAATTCTGTTACATTGTAGAGGTAAATTTTTTCCAGTGTTTTGGAAAGCAGTTTGCTGAATGAGTGAAGTGGCTGATTGATGGGGCAGTGGTCCTGGCAGTGATTATCCTCTGACTCTAGCTACAGGGTTCACAATGGCTCTCAGCAGATCTTGTCAGTAAAGTCACTACCCCCCTGCTCCACCACCCACCTTGCCCTGCCCTGGGAGGGGGGTTGGCGTCTGGGCTGGCCGCTGGCCTGTGACTGTCCCAGGCCAATAGTAGGCTTTGTGATCAAAGATGTGTGTAAACATCTTTTTATGCTATCAAGTTGAGTACATTCTCATATCAGAAATACGTTTAGTCTTAGTTTTGTCTTAGTAGCTATTCTTTCTGTTTTAAAAGCTTGACTGAATTGCCTGTTTGACCAGCCTTGTTTTGTGTATTTGTTGTTCAAGAATGATCATTATAATAATAACTTGATAAAAGAGCTTTAGTGCTTGGCTTTAGGTGGTCTCCATTGACTCCCGACTGGAAGCAACATTAATGTCTTCCTCATTTTCCCTCCTTCCTCTCCATCTTATCTACCCAGCTTTTAGATGACTACATCATCTTTCTTAGCGTCTACCTTTGTGCTGTTGAATAAGCCTGTACTCCTTTGACTTGACTAGTGAGGAGAGTCTAATGCAGCGGCTCTTTATTAATGAAGAGGAACGGGCAGGGTTGAGAGATTCAACAAGGAATGTGGTAGCATCTAGGAAATAGCATCTAGCACAATTAGAAGTGCCTTTACTTTCTTCAGGTTTGAGAGAACAACTGGAAGAAATGGTTGCCAGAACATGTGGAGAGCTATGGGCCAAGGAGAGGAGCTGCTGTGGCCCCAGGTAGAGGAATACAGCACAGTCAAGTCATCACTAAGATAAGGAGATAATACCTAATAGTGTGACCGCAATTAATACATGAAGATGAGATTTATAACTATATTATTAATAGCTTATGTGCATGCTAAATTGCTCCAGTTGAGTATGACTCTTCTGAGACCCTATGGACCATATCCTGCCAGGTTCCTCTGTCCATGGGATTCTCCAGGCAAGAATACTGGAGTGGGTCACCACGCCTTCCTCCAGGGATCTTCCCAACCCAGGGATCAAGCCAGCTTCTCCTACAGCTTCTGCATTTCAGTCAGATTGTTTACCACTGAGCCACTGGGGAAGCCCTATTAATAGCTTAGCAACAGTCAAGTCACAATTACCACTGGGTGACTGGTATTCCCATCTCTTGAAGAATTTTCCACAGTTTATTGTGATCCACACAGTCAAAGGTTTGGCATAATATAGATAGGCACAAATTAGTATTCAGAAGTCAGTGAAAAGATACAATTCTTAGAAATGTACTTTAAAATACAGGCACATTATGGATGAGGATCAGTGAGTCAACTGATTTAGTCAACTGCAAACAATGATTCCTTTCTGTAGTCATTCAACTCACTCTTACCTCCTCCTTCTACAAACTTAGCTCATCACAAGTGTGTGTTTCTGTGCATGTGTGCACATGAGCAAGTTATGTTTATATTTTACATAGAAATATGCAGGCTATAGTTCCACATGCATAGCCACACAGTGATGTTCCATTGTTGGGGAGAGAAAGTGTAGACATCAGTGTAGGAAATCTGATTCCTACGTTATTGTACATGTCGCTTTTAGGTAGACGTGTTTAAATGTGATTGGAGATTCAATTAGCAGTCAGCGCACTGGAGCATGCCATGCTGTGCCACAGGGTGAAGACTGGAAAAATAACTAACTTTTGTTAGTAAAGAACTTTTACATTTAGAACTTTGACGTTCGTTCACTGAACTATTACAGGCCAGATGGCGAGATTGTTATTCAGCAAGAGTGAAACAATAGAAAGAATGTAAATGATCTGGAAAAATTAGAATTGATTGAATGAGTACAGAGTAGAGCAATTCTGGAGAAATAGGCTATGGTGTTAAAACAAATGTCATATTCTTAAATCAGACTTATGATAGAACTCACAAATGATGTTCATCTTTGTGTGTGTGTGAGAGGGAGGGAGAGAGTGAGAAAGAGAAGGAAAGAGAGATAAAGATAGAGACAAACCCTGTGAAAGAGATTAAGATATTGAGAACAGAGAGTCAGAGAGAAAAACATATACATGAGTATTGAGAGACACTGGAGAGGGGAAGAATGAAATAAAGAGAGCATCTAAATATCTAAAGTCTTAAATAACATTTAAGGAAAAAAAATGATAGGGTTGGTTTCTTAAGGAAGAGACTAGATCATGGCCTGATACTGGTTACTTCACACAGCTGGAGCTATTGCTTCTTAAACTGGGAATTCAGAATTCTAAAGCTGGGGATCTATGGGCCTCAAGGAAGTCTGCGAACTTTCTGAATTGTATATCCCATTGAGTATGTGTATGTACATGTGCGCACAAGCACACAAGTCTGTGTACACATAACTACAGATATCTTAGGAGGACAGGATCTGCAGCTTTATCAGATTCTCAAAGAAACCATGGTCTCTAAGAAGCTGATGATCTCTGTGAGCAAGAGGTTGGACCTAGCACCATGATGTTGCCATTTTGATGAATGGATATCTTGGCAGTGCACCGAGATCTCCTCTTCAGTGGTCACAAATAAGTCCAGTCACGTCATGCTGTTTTAAAAAGTCCACGCAAGCATGCACGTGTGCGTATATATATTTAAAACTGGGTGAAAGCATGTTGACTTGGTTTGGGGAGCTGTGAATGGGAATAGGTTAAGGAATGGGAGCGGGACTTTTGCCTCCATAGTACTAAGATCTGGAAGGAGCTCTGTACTACATGTATTTGAACTGCTCAACCATAGTCTCTATGGGTCACCTGTAGAGACATCAGAGTGACATTTTGCTTTTGTTTACACATTGAGAGTCTTCAGTTTAGGAAGGGTAACAAAGGCCTACTTTTAGAGGATGAACTAAGACCAAGTGCAGTTTTGAATTTGGGGACTCATTTACCTACTGTTCAGAGAAGGCAATGGCACCCCACTCCAGTACTCTTGCCTGGAAAATCCCATGGACGGAGGAGCCTGGTGGGCTGCAGTCCATGGGGTCGCTAGGAGTCGGACACGACTGAGTGACTTCACTTTCACTTTTCACTTTCATGCACTGGAGAAGGAAATGGCAACCCACTCCAGTGTTCTTGCCTGGAGAATCCCAGGGACGGGGGAGCCTGGTGGGCTGCAGTCTATGGGGTTGCACAGATTCGAACACGACTGAAGTGACTTAGCATATAGCATAGCATACCTACTGTTTGTAAAGTCTGTGAAGAGACAATTTCTAGCTGTTTAATAATTAGTTGTTCAACTTGAAGACACATGTGATATCAAATGCCACACAATGTAAATCCTCCATCATTCAGAGGCCAGTTGTCCATTTTTTAGAATATTTATCATTGGCTTTTTCTTTCTCTCTATTGCTTAATGTTTGCCAAGAGCCACAATCCCTTAAGTGGAGGAAAACAGAAAAGATGAGTAAATTTTTTCAGTCTTGCTTCTTTTTGAAAGTTCTGAGGCAATTAGAGTGAGGAAGTTGACATGGCTATTTACAATGCGATTCCCAAATTTTAAATATATAGATAAAATCCTATAAGATGAAACAAATTAAAACCTTGCTCTGTGTCCCATTCTATGTTGGATTTGGTAGCTATAAGACTCTTTCTTTACATTAAAGACCTTTGCTAGGCAAGCATGTTACATGTTTAAAGGAAATGATGTAATATGAAGATAATAAAATTTCAGAAGCTAGTTTCTTTTCTTTCAAGAAGTAAAGTTTCTTTAAAAAATATAGCAAAAGCAGGACAACCTAATATAAGGTGTTGTGTATTACGTAAGGGGAAGTAGAGGTAACACTGCCGCCTTAAAGCTGATTGGAAGTCCATCAACTTATATTTTGTTTTTGTTAATAAATTTTATGTAGAATATTAAAAATACAGAATATAAAAAAATAACATAAAACTATAGATTCCTTAGAGATAGATATTTTAAAAAAACATTTTGATAATTTATCTACACATATTAGTTATTTTGTGACTATTTTAAGTTCAAATTAACTTTTGCAGATAAAATCTTGAGAAAGTTGTAGAAAAGTACATCGAGAGGTGGGAGAAAGAATGAACCTAGAGAATCACATGGATGATTTCTTTGCTGTGCTGTGCTTAGTCGCTCAGTCGTGTCTGACTCTTTGCGACCCCATTGGCCGCGGCCTTCCAGGCTCCTCTGTCTATGGGGATTCTCAAGACAAGACTTCTTAGCTGGTCAGAGAGAAGTAAAAGGTGGAGGATAACATTCTGGAGTCTATTTGCCATGAAGTGATGGCCCCAGATGCCATTTTTATTTTTTTAATTTTAAATTGCTGTAGACTTTGTGAAAATTGCCTGTACATTTATTTTCATTCTATAGCATTAGCTCTATAGTTACCACATTTAAAACTGCTGGCAGGTGAATGTGGAGATGCTGTAGTTTATAAATGGGACTCTGGCAGAGGTGGTTAGCCATCCCACAGAAATGTGTGCTCCCACTCCAATGGGGTCGTTCTCACTGGGAAGGATCAGCTCAGGCAGCAGTTATGTTCCCAGAATTCCTTGCATCTAGGTGTAACAATGTGACTGAATTCAAGTTAACAAAACGTGAGCAGAGGTGACATACGCCTACAAGTTTATTCCCCCAACTATCTACTGGACTTTTTTTTTTTTTTTTTAATATTCTTAATCCTCAGGCTGGCTAGAAGAGAGATACCTCAGGACAACCTGGAAAGCCACCTATTTAAAATGTCAGTCTATACCATCCTGGGTTTCTGAATGACTGGATGAAGGGGGCTATAAACCCATCCATCTGCCTGGCATTGTTACATGAGTAAGAATATACTTTCACTGTGTCAGAACCATTATACCACTTGGGGCTCATATGTGACAACAGTTAGGAAGCACAAGTATATAGCGTAATTCCATTTTAAGAAAAAATATAGGTTCTTAAAAACACAAAATATTGAAGAATAATTTATTCATGTATTCAATTCATATTGAGTGCCTGTTAAATGTCAAGCACTGTTCTAGGTGCTGGGGATACAAGGATGAAAGAGACAAAATCATTGCTATTACATATCACAGTATATTGGAATTGGCAGACAATAAACATGCAAACACTTAAGTAGTATCTTTCCAAATTCTGAGCAGTTTTAGGAAGAAATATAAAAATGCAATAGTTTACAAAACTGTGAGGGCAAGAGTATGTGGTCAGAGAAGTACTCTTCAAAGGGGTGATATTTGAAGTGAGACATAAGTGTTGAATAAGAAGCAGCTACATGGAAAAACATCTATTTCTGCTTTATTGACTATGCCAACGCCTTTGACTGTGTGGATCACAATAAACTGTGGAAAATTCTGAAAGAGATGGGAATACCAGACCACCTGACCTGCCTCTTGAGAAATCTGTATGAAGGTCAGGAAGCAACAGTTAGAACTGGACATGGAACAACAGATTGGTTCCAAATAGGAAAAGGAGTATGTCAACGCTGTCTATTGTCACCCTGCTTATTTAACTTATATGCAGAGTACATCATGAGAAACACTGGACTGGAAGAAACACAAGCTGGAATCAAGATTGCCAGGAGAAATCTCAATAACCTCAGATATGCAGATGACACCACCCTTATGGCAGAAAGTGAAGAGGAACTCAAAAGCCTCTTGATGAAAGTGAAAGTGGAGAGTGAAAAAGTTGGCTTAAAGCTCAACATCCAGAAAATGAAGATCATGGCATCTGGTCCCATCACTTCATGGGAAATCGATGGGGAAACAGTGGAAACAGTGGCAGACTTTATTTTTCTGGGCTCCAAAATCACTGCAGATGGTGATTGCAGCCATGAAATTAAAAGAGCTTACTCCTTTGAAGGAAAGTTATGACCATCCTAGACTGAATATTAAAAAGCAGAGACATTACTTAGTCAATAAAGGTCCATCTAGTCAAGGCTATGGTTTTTCCAGTGGTCATGTATGGATGTGAGAGTTGTACTGTGAAGAAAGCTGAGTGCCAAAGAATTGATGCTTTTGAACTGTGGTGTTGGAGAAGACTCTTGAGAGTCCCTTGGACTGCAAGGAGATCCAACCAGTCCATTCTGAAGGAGATCAGCCCTGGGATTTTTTTGGAAGGAATGATGCTAAAGCTGAAACTCCAATACTTTGGCCACCTCATGCGAAGAGTTGACTCATTGGAAAAGATTGTGATGCTAGGAGGGATTGGGGGCAGGAGGAGAAGGAGACGACAGAGGATGAGATGGCTGGATGGCATCACTGACTTGATGGATGTGAGTCTGAGTGAACTCTGGGAGTTGGTGATGGACAGGGAGGCCTGGCGTGCTGCGATTCATGGGGTTGCAAAGAGTCGGACACGACTGAGCAACTGAACTGAACTGAACACGGCAATCTGTAAAAGAGGCATTGCAGCCAGAAGGTCTGATAAATGCAGACACCTTGAGATAGGAGTTCACGACACAGAAAGAAAGCTTGGAGAATTGAAAGTGAGAGAAAGATTGACTGCAAATGAAGTTGCAGAAAGGGCAGATAGCGGAAGGTCTGAGAGGCCATGGTAAGGGGGTCCCAGAGCCAAGAAGGGTTTTAAGCAGAACATTGAAATGATCTGATTCCTTCAAACAAGTGATCTTTCTGCCTGCTGGGTAGAGAATGAATTGCAATATGGCAACCTGTAGTTTGCCAACAAAGTTCTGTATAGTCAAAGCAGTGGTTTTTCCAGTAGTCATATATGGATGTGAGAGTTGGACCATAAAGAAGGCTGAGCAATAAAGAACTGATGCTTTTTGAACTGTGGTATTGGAGAAGACTCTTGAGAGTCCCTTGGACTGCAAGGAGATCAAACCCATCAGTCCTAAAGGAAATCAGCCCTGAATATTCATTGGAAGGACTGATGCTGAAGCTGGGCTCCAATACCCTGGCCACATGATGCAAAGAGCTGACTCATTAGAAAAGACCCTGATGCTGGGAAAGATAGACAGCAGGAGGGGAAGGGGATGACAGAGGATGAGATGATCGGATGGCATCACTGACTCAATGGATATGAGTTTGATCAAGCTCCAGTAGATGGTGAAGCACAGGGAAACGTGTCATGTTGCAGTTCAGGGGTCTCAAAGACTTAGACACTACTGAGCAGTTGAAGAACAACCTGTAGTTATTCAAGTAAGAGATGTTGGGCTTGCGCTGGAGTGGAAGCAGCAGAATGATGAGAAAAGGCTAGGCTTAGGACATAAAACTCAACAGCATTAGATCTTATTGTTAGTCACTGTTAAGCTACAGGAAAATGAGCATTAAAGTGAAGCAGAGGAATATGACTTACTATCTCTATTTTATTTTCTGGTTATATTAAGATCCTTTTATTAATATCTGTCTATGCTAAAGAGCCAGGCTTGGCAAACTCTAGCCTCTGGGATAAATATTGCCTATTGCTTGGTTTGTAAATAAAGTTTTTGAAACAAATCCCCCTGAACCCCAACACATCAGAATGGCAGACTTGAGAAGTTGCAACAAAAACTTTTTGGCACCAAAGCCTAAAGTATTTTCTGTCTATGCCTTTATTGAAAAAGCTTTCAAATCTCTGCAGAGATTATGCTCTACATTTTATTATTTATCTTGCAAGAAGAGTCTGGAGTTGAAATAATGGAATTGCCTAATTCTCAGGCAGCTCTTTGTATCTCTCAGGATTCTGTATTGGTACAATGTTTTTTCTTTTTTTTTTTTTTACCCTTTAGTAACATATGTTTGCTTCAAGGCAGTCACTAAAATCAAAATTAATGCAAATCAACCATCACAAAGATTATGTCTTAGATTTGGAAGAAACCTTCGTGGCCATCTGGTCTGACTCCTTTATTATTTTAGAGAGGGAGACAGAACAGCATGGCCTTATGTTCAATTCACTAGCTCAGGGTTGCAAGGTCAGTTAGTGGCAGAGAGAAACCTAGAATGCCTGTGTCCACTCTCCCAGCCCAGTGCCTTCTTCATTATTGAAATGCTTAAAAATAGGCACAGAAAGCCTTGATCATCACAAATATGAATTGATGGAGATTTTCTTTGAAAGTCATTGTTTTTACATCAAATTTGAAGTGCCCCACTTTTATATATTTTGAACTAGATTGTTTTTCATTATATGTAATGATCCAGCTTATTCTACTTTTAAAAATGTATATTGTATAAAATTTCAAACATGTCTAATAGCAAAGATAATAGAAAACAGAACCCTGTGGACCTGTCACTTAGTCTCTACAGTGAACATGTGACTCAGCACATTTCCATCTGTTTCCTCCCACTCAGTCATATCCTTCTTTCTCTAAAACTCTACTTTCTCAGGAACTTGACATGATTGTTCTCTTTTCCTGGAAAGTTAATCTCCCAGGTATCCCCAGGGCTTATCTCCTCTTTCCCTGAATGTGCCCATGACTCACTCCCTCATCTCCTCCAGGTCTTTGTCAAATATCGTCTTCTCTGTGAAGGCTTCTAAAATCAACTTTATTTAAATGACCATCTCTGCCCAGTGTTCTCCATCCACTCCCTCTGTATTATTTTTCTCCATAGAACTTACCTCATCTGGCACTTTATGAATTTTACTTCATTGATTGCCAGGCTGCTTGCCTTGCAGTGAAGCTTAGTGAAGAAAGTACTTTTATATATTTTGTCCACTTTGTATTGCCAGTACCTAGGACAATGCCTGGCTCATAGTAGGCATTTACTAGCTATTTGTTGAAGGCATAAATGAATACATAAAGATGTATTTTTTAGTAGAGTTTTCTTAAAATGAGTAATATTTACTCTAGATCAGAATGCTACCTCTGAAATCTTGGCTGTTTTCCTATTCATATTAATAAGGCAGGCTAACCTAGAAGAAAACCTTCATGTTCTAACTTTATCCTTTGAGCCTAAGACCTGAAAGAGTGCAGAGTAAGTCCTAGTATGCTGTGAGTACTACAAGTTACAGCATACTAACTTGCTTTGTTTCTTTTTTTTTTTTTTGGACTCTGATTTGGAGCAGTCTGTGTTCTGTAGAGATCCAGTTTTTTCATGAACCAAAGCACTCTCTGAATAAGAGAGAAAATGAGCATTGGAGAGCAGAACACATCAAAGCCCCCCTCTTCAATGACTCTTCATAATCATAACTTTACTTCCTAGAGGTAGAGAAGGAAGTGGATATCCATCAGCTGTCTGCTTCATTTTGGGGGCTTGATTCAAATATACTTTATCCCAGCTTTGTTTCCTATTCATAATATATACTTTGTTAATATCCTGGCATCATCAAATGTATCTTCTCTTTTATTTTGCCTATCTCTCTTTCCCTTCACCTGGAACATATCCTGTGTATGATGCTTTTCAGGGTGTCCTAGAGAAGACATGAAGCCAACAGCAGGCTAAGGAATTATCTTTTCGATTTCTAGATAAAAAGCAACTGAAGTTATAGGGTCATGAATTTAGGTTTTCAGATCTCTTACTCTAATAACCCTAACTTTGTTGCTAACTATCATTCTTTGTAATGCTATTTGTTAAAATTATATCTCCATAGATATTTTACTTACTTGTACTACCATTGATTCCTTTAACGTGAATAAATTGTCTTAAAACTTGGGAGTGTGGCTGATAATCACAGATGACATTAACCTGGTTGGTAAGAGTATCTTTTATTCTCTGGTTCTTGTTGGAACCCCAAAGACCCTAGTACGTATACCATTTGGCACTGAATACATATTAATTAGACTGATAAAAAGAAATATTTTATGAACATAAACTATTCAAAAGAATCAAACTAGTAGCTTCATTTGAGACAGATAACAAGGTATTCAGCTTATGATTAAATTTTAAAAGAAGCTTTAGGCAGAAAGATTTAGAGGGGAAAAGATTCCCAAACTAATTCTATTCAAGTGTTTTGAACATTCATTAATTTATTTACTCATTTATTCCACAAATACCTGTTGAGAGCCTACTGTCCCAAGCATAATTTTTGGTGCTAAATGCACGAGATGAGTGAAGCATGTTCCTTGTTCTTAAGGAATTCTGTCTGGTTGGGGAACAACTAAATCAACAATTGCAAGGTATATGATAAATACTGCAGGTTAGCAGGTATAGAAAACAGGTGTTGTTGTAGCATAGATAAGTAGCACCAACTTAATTTAAAGGAAGATAGTCAGTGAGTGATTCTTAAGCTGAATATTAGATGTTGAGTAGAAATTAGATAGAATGATAGGTAGGAGAATAGAAGGGAATGAGAAATCGTTTTTTAGGTACAGGAAGCAGTAGGTACAGAGCATGGATATGCCTTCTAGGAAAAGTAAGTGTTTCGGCTGGAGCTTAGAGTAGTAATTGAGCCATGTTTTGAGATGAGGCTAGAAAGGGCAAGAACATGCCATGGAGACTTTGTACACTATAAAGTCTGAATTTCATCCTCAAGCTATAGGCCACATTTAAGGATTTTAATGGTGGGGATGGGTGAAGGCAGAGAGATGACATAACTTTAGGGACTTATGAGAGTAGAAGCTGAGAGTAAGCCTAAAAGAGGGTGGCAGTGAACGGAAGGGAAAATTTCAGAGATGTACTTGATAGCCCTGATGATTCATTCAATGTGCGGGTAGGCCAGCAAAGAGAAAAGGAGTAAGAGAAGAGGATATTGATGTATAAAGACCCAGGGAAAGATGGAAGTGAAATGAAAGGGCAGAACTTCCCTGGTGGTTGTTAAGAGTCTGCCTGCAGGGGACTTGGGTTCAATCCCCGGTCCAGGAAGTTTCCACATGCCATGGGGCACCTAAGCCTGTGAGCCACAACTACTGCAGCCCAGGCACCCTATGCTCTGCAGCAAGAGAAGCTCCCACAGTGAAGAGCCTGCCCAGCACTACGGAGAGTAGCCCCTGCTCACTGAAACTAGAGAAAGCTTGCACCAGCAAGGAAGACCCAGCACAGCTGAAAAGGTGTACATAAAAGGAGTAAATAAAAATAAATAAAAAAGCAGTTGGAAGATGGAGAGGATGGTTAACAGCAACAAAATCACCACAAGGTCAAACAGACTAGGAATTACTTAAGGTTTTATAAGCTAGGAACGAAATTGTGGTCTCTGTCACAGTAATTTCAGAGGAATGTTTAGATTAGAAGCCAGTTTTTAATGTACTGAGGGAGGAAAGGATCCAAAATATGGGTAGCCTTCTGCTGTACAATTTGGGGCTCTTTATAAGAAAAAGAATACACAATTATGAATTCAAAACCATGTATAAAGCCTTGGAAGGGGTCCATGCACTGAGGGGCCCTGACATTCAGCTTCATTTGCTCTTTATCAAATCTACCTTCAGGCTGAAGAGTGAGTGGGTGATGATTAAATAGCATCCTCCTTTAAGAAATTAGGCTTTGAAAGAAAATAAAAATTGAAAAATCACTCTGTGTGGAGGTAGAGAACAGAGGGCATAGGATGATTATGTGTGCGTTTACTTTATGGAGTGACATGAGCTCGGTGACATGACATCAAGGGATGAAGGGAGACATGGAAGATACATAAGAGGGCATGAAAAGTAGATAAAAAACCCTGAGGACATGAGAAGGATGGAATCAGGGGGAGCTAGGACAAAGGAAAGAACATTTGGGGAGTAACACAAATGAGTGGATTCATGAGAGGAGACTCCAGACGTGATTGCACAGGTGTGAAGATCATGCCAAGAGGATGGTGTTGCAGTATCTCAAGGAGGAAATTCTTGAAAGTCTTGGGAACACAGTGCTGAAAAGTGTTCAGTGTAGTTGGGAGGTCCAAGATGAAGATTCAGCATGGCTCACATCATTTGACAATCAGAAAGCCATTGATGACTTTAATCAAGGAAATTTTAGTGCAGCGACAGGAGTGATAGGGAGTGACAGGGAGAGAAGCCCAGTGATATTGGGTCAAAAAGTGAAGGAGAGGTGTGGAAGGACAGCCGTGTGAGTGGCCTCAGAATTGGACATGTTTGTGAGGGGAAGGAAGGAGATGGGACAGAAGCCAGGGGAACATGTGAGTCAAGCAAGGGTTTTCTTATCTACTTACTTAGAGTTTGTGGTAAGATAAGACATGGTCAATGTGATGGGGGATTTGAAGCAGAAGAGAGAGGAGACAAAGGAAATGTACCTGGGAATATAAAAGCATTTGTTAAAAAAATTGTTGCCCTTTTTCTAATTTGAAAAGCAATCAAATAATATAGAATAAATATAGGTAAAGCATTCAAATAATATAGAAGTAGTAGTAAGGAAAATCACCCTTAGTTATACCTTCTAAAAGTAAAATACTGACAAAACTTTTGTTTTTTTTTCATACTTGCAGACATTTTCTACTAAAAACATGAATATACATACACGCATACATAGAGATACACAAGTAGAAAGACACTTTAAGAATTAAACAGGACATACGTATACTAATTGATTTCACTTGAAACTGTGCAGTGATGTTCATATAAGTAGTTGGAAATCTAGGATATTCTTTTTGTAAACAAATCACTAGCATCTTAAAAATTAGTCCTCTTTTGATGGGTGTAATTGTTTCCATTGGATCATAGAAAAAGCAAGGGAATTCCAGAGCAACACCTACTTCTGCTTCATTGACTACGCTAAAGCCTTTGACTGGATCACAACAAACTGTGGAAAATTCTTAAAGAGTTGGGAATGCCAGACCACCTTACCTGTCTCCTGAGAAACCTGTACGCAGGTCAAGAAGCAATAAATGGAATCGGACATGAAACAGTGGACTGGTTCAAAATTGGAAAAGGAGTATGTCAAAGTTGTAGATCATCACCTTGCTTATTTAACTTCTAGGCAAAGTACAACATGCGAAATGCTGGGCTGGATGAATGCCAAGCTGGAATCAAGATGCTGGGAGATATATCAACAACCTCAGATAGGGAGATGATACCAATTTAATGTGCTTATGTGTTTAGTCGTGTCCAACTCTTTGCAACCTCAGGACTGTAGCTCACCAGGCTTCTCTGTCCATGGGATTTCCCAGGCAGAAATACTGGAGTGGGTTGCCATTTCCTTCTCCAGGGGATCTTCCCAAAAGGGATTGAACTCACGTCTCCTGCAGCTCTTGCATTGCAGATGGATTCTTTACCCATTGAGCTATCAGGGAAACTGGTAGAAAGCAAAGATGAACTAAAGAGCCTCTTGATGAAAGTGAAAGAAGAGAGTGAAAAAGTTGGCTTAAAACTCAACATTTAGAACACCAAGATCATGGTATCTGGTCTCATCACTTCATGGCAAATAGAAGGGGAAAAACTGGAAATAGTGACAGGTTTTATTTTCTTGGACTCCAAAATCACTGAGGATGGTGACTGCAGCCATGTAATTAAGACTCTTGCTCCTTGGAAGAAAAACTATGACAAACTTAGATAGTGTTTTAAAAAGCAGAGACATCACTTTGTCAACAAAGGTCCATATAGTCAAAGCTATGGTTTCTCCAGTAGTCATGAGTCATGTATGGATGTGAGAGTTGGACCATAAAGAAGGCTAAGTGCCAAAGAATTTATGCCTTTGAATTATGGTGTTGGAGAAGACTCTTGAGAGTCCCTTGGACTGCAAGGAGATCAAACCAGTCAGTCCTAAAGGAAATCAACCTTTAATATTCATTGGAAGGACTGTTGCTGAAGCTGAAGCTGTAATACTTTGGATACCTGCTGGGAAGAAATGACTCATTGGAAAAGACCCTGATGCTGGGAAAGATAGAGGGCAGGAGGAGAAGGGGACAACAGAGGATAAGATGGTTGGATGGCATCACCAACTCAATGGACATGAGTTTGAGCAAACCCCAGGAGAAAGTGAAGGACAGGGAATTCTGGTGTGCTACAATCCATGGGGTCGCAGTCAGACATGACTTATCAACTGAACAATGCCACCAATTGTTTTCAGTTTACGACTATCACAAATAAAGATACAGTCATCATATTTGCATATTTGTGTGAGTGTTCATATAGAATTTATTGCCTAAATTATAATGCCAGAAATGTATGTAAATTTATGTTATTACCAGATATTTCCAAATTTCCTCCTCAAATGGTTATTATTCTAATTTATACTCCTGCCCACAATCCACTGAGTGCTTGGAAAGTCATGTTTTAATATTAAATTTAACTCAATGAAGAATTGGAGTGATCATATTTTGAAGTTAGCCAGAAATATTTTGCAGAAATGCTTCAGATATCTTAACCACTGACTTATCTTCCTCTGACACTTTCATTGGAGAAGTGAATAGCAAATAATTTCATATCAAATTTTGTTATCATTTGATTTGCTAACTATCCTTTTGCTACAAATATGTGAGTATTTTGGGCATATTGTATGTTAAATATATGGTTTGCTGGAAACTTAGAGGTGAAAGGAAGGACAAATAAAACTTAAGAAGCTTGCATATTTATTTGTTTATTTATTTAGTTTTGCTGTATCTTCGTTGCAGCATGTGCGATCTAGTCCCCTGACCAAGGATCAAGCCCTAGCCCCCTTGCATTGCAAGCATAGAGTCTTAGTCACTGGACCACCAGGAAAGTCCCTAAAGAAGTTTTAAATCAGCTTTCTCATTGTATAGCTGAAAAAAAAGTATTGATGATCAGAGAGGCTGAATTTCACTATATACTCCCAGTGGTCTTCTGTATGCCTCCTTCTTTCCGATGTTGGTTTAATCTGGGATGCACTCCTTTACTGCTTAGCCAGTGGATCTTTTTCTATTAGACAACCTCATACTACCAACTTATCTGGTATTGGCAGAGCCTGCCTGGCATTATAACAGTTGGTTTCTATTTCTGCTTCTTATTTCCCACCCCTTAAGTTATAAGATTTTACTGAGCAAGACCATATCTTATTCATCTTTGAGTCCACAGTTCTTATTTCTAGGATACACACATTGCAATTTGCCTAAATCTTTTAGAGTTCCATCTAAAGAATTAAAACAATCTAGGTAATTATTGCAGTGCATTGTAACATTATGAAATAGAGACACTCAGCCATTAACCGCCTTGTAGTGAAGGTACATAAACCATTCTAAGGTACTCCTAGGATTTCCCACATGGCGCTAGTAGTAATGAACCTGCCTGTCAGTGCAGGAGACATAAGAGATGTGGATTCGATCTTTGGGCTCGGAAGATCCTCTAGAGTAGGAAATGGCAACCCACTCCAGTATTCATGCTGGGAAAATTCCATGGACAGAGGAGCCTGGTGAGCTACAGTCCATGGAGTCGGACATGACTGAGTACACACACACCCCAAGGTATTCTTTTCAAGAAAGGAACTTGAATCTAATCAATATACATGGGACAGAGAATCATGCTAAATGACCACAGGGATGAAATTTCAAAATCTAGGCTGGGCCAAGTACACAGGAAAAATACTCTCATTCTTTCAACAAGCGCATTAGAATGAAATAAGATGGAGAGTTGAATTTGTGATTCAGGGAGTCTTAAGAGATGTATCAACCAAGTGCAGAACATTTTGATCCTAATATGAGCAAATACATTAAAAAATTGTGAGACAATTTGAGAAATTTGAAGACTAATTGGATATTTGATGGTACTAAACTTTTTGCTATTTTTGGATAATGTTATTATAGTTATGTTTTAAAAGAGTCATGGTGTTATGACTTTTTGGAGGTACAGTCTGATATATTTATGGATGAAATGATATAATAATTGGGATTTGTTTCAAAACAACTTGAGCTTGATAATTGTTGAAGCGGGGTGATGGGTATGTAAGAATTATGGCACTGTTTTCTCAGCTTTTGTATGTGTTCAAAATTTTCTATGGTAAAAATAAAAATGTTTTTGGATATGGATAAATGAATATTAAAATTTACTTTTTAACTTATGTTGGAATGATTTTCTTCATTCCCACCTCTACCTATATTCTCTTCCTGAAGCCTGGCTATGCTAGAAGTGTTTCTAAAGTGAGTTTTAAGCTAGCAAAGATTCAGACACCATTTCAGTATGAGAAATAGGAGATATGTTGGTAGTAGATTCACCTTTTTAGTACAGAAATTCTTACCAGTTTTCACATATCCAGTTTGAAGTCCAGACAACTATGAGGCTTTTTTCCAGCCCCTTCTTACCCTAACTTTAGGATCTAAAATTCCTCCTCCCTCTGTGCCATGTGGAATCAAATGGAGGTATGAATGGTTGATACCCTCCAATGGATCCTGGACTTCAGAGGAGCTGGGGCTTTGGCATGAGAGGAAGAAGAGTGGAATGAAAGCCCATGAGGATGAAGACAGCTGAGGGCTTTGTCATTGAAGAAACACTGTATCTCTGATTTGATCTTTCTCAGGAGGGTTGGTCTGTGAAGAGGCTTCTAAGACATTCAGCTTATAAGCATTCTCTGACCCCTGGATGTAGGAGGGACCATTGCTTGCACCAAATTTTACCATGTTATTGGCATTGTACATTCCCCTACTGCAAGGAATGTCTATGAATTCAGGGAACCGTTGGTTAGAGTTTGTTATGTTACTTAGCTGTGTGTCAGTAAAAAGATCTCATTAAAAGCAAATGGAAGAGTAGGTCTTCAGGGAACACCTCTCAAATGCCAAGTATATTTATGTGACATGCAGTTTCCTTGGTAACCCACAGAATAGGGAGCAGCAAGGGCTTGTGAGCTTATTCCCATCACAAAGAGGGTGGCAGTGGTGGGAGTTTATGGTTTCTTCTCCATATGGTTGACTTGGGGAAGAGTTGCTACAAGCCTACTTTGTACCTGTGGGATACCGAGGATCATTAGGAGATAAGATTCTTTCAACTGCTTATTTCTGTATTAGAATATTTAGTAGAAGAAGTTGTATTAATGTTCACTAGTCAGAAACTAGTTAGAATCTTATTATCAGTTCTAGGAGCTTAGATACATGTGAACATTTTTAAGATTCTCTAAGGGACAAACCAAAATATGTAGTTAGAAAATAATGTTCTGTGTGGAGACTTATTGGGATGGGGATGATTTAACCTGCAAAAAATGGAAGTAGATTTTCTCAGGGTCTGAAGACATATTTGGTTGTTTCCTATTACTTGATGGGCTTCCCTGGTAGCTCAGTTGGTAAATAATCTGCCTGCAGTGCAGGAGACCCAGGTTTGATCCCTGGCTCGGGAAGATCCCCTGGAGAAGGAAATGGCAAAACACTCCAGTATCCTTGCCTGGAAAATCCCATAGACAGAGGAGCCTGGTGGGCTGCAGTCTGATAGGGTTTGAAATGTCATACATAATAAGATATTAAGTCAGGGTCACATGGTGTATACATATTGATACTAAATGATGAGAAAGAAATATTGATAATAAAGGGAAAAAAACTGAGGATTTTTGAAGACCCAAAGAACCATAGAAAACTTATCATACTAGTTAGCTATCACTAGAAGGCCAGGATTGGTGCCTTGAAGATTTTCTTTCAAATCTCTAGTTTCCTTTATGATACAAGTGGAGAACTGCTAGATTTATCCCTTACCTGATGGAGTTAACATCTCAATTTTGGCTTAAATTTGAGAACTAGATAAAAAAGAAAACTCTAACCTGAAAAGTTCCATGAGGTGGGAGATGCACAATATATTTTGCATTGAATCTCACCTTATGAATCACTGTTCATCAATATCATGCCTGCCTCAACTGACTGGTCACTGCAGAATTTCTAAAACTTAAGTGATATTTCTTGTAAAATATCCACTTGTTGAGCATAATGCTGCCTCTTGTATTGATACTCGCTAGATTATACAGCACTTCAAAATTAATTTTGTTCGCTTCTGAGATTTTGTCCATTCTCTCCCGTCTGCCTTCCTTCCCACTCCTCCTGAATTAAATTCCTTCTTTGGCTAGCCAAATAGTTATATTAAAAGGCAGAAAGAAGAAATAAGAACTAGAGAGAATATTTCATGAAATCAGTGCCTGATTTAAGACATTCATTAAAGAAAGTTATTTTCACAATGAAGATCCATCGTCAAAGGATATGATGGATCTGAAGACTCCTGAAGCAATTTGTTTGGAAGTACTGAATCAGTACTTTTGCAAAGCCTTACAAATGCTTCTTCTCCTACTGAGCCACTTAACTGAGCACAACAAAAACATTTCTCCCAGGGACATTAAATTCCCTTATTTAAAAAAAATTTTTAAACTGATTTTATTTATTTATTTATTTTGGCTGTGCTGGGTCTTTGTTGCTACTCAGATTTTTCTCTAGTTGTGGAGAACAGGAGCTACTCTCTAGTTGCAGGGCACAGGCTTCTTTCTCATTGTGGTATCTTTAGCTGTTCCAGAGCATGGGCTCTGGGCACAATGGCTTCAGTAGTTGTGGCACATGGGCTCAATAGTTGTGGCTTCTGGGCTTTTGAGCACAAGCTCAATAGTTGTGGTGCACGGGCTTAGATGCTGTGAAGAGCATATGGGATCTTCCTGGATCGGGGATTCAACCTGTGTCTCTGCATTGGCAGGTGGATTTTTAATCACTGAGCCACTGCTGCTGCTAAGTCACTTCAGTCATGTCCGACTCTATGCGACCCCATAGATGGCAGCCCACCAGGCTCCACCATCCCTGGGATTCTCCAGGCAAGAACACTGGAGTGGGTTGTCATTTCCTTCTCCAATGCATGAAAGTGAAAAGTGAAAGTGAAGTCACTCAGTCGTGTCTGACTCTCAGCGACGCCATGGACTGCAGCCTTCCAGGCTCCTCTATCCATGGGATTTTCCAGGCAAGGGTACTGGAGTGGGGTGCCATTGCCTTCTCCGCACTGAGCCACTAGGGAAAACTTAAATTCCCTTGTTACAGGATGGTTTCACATATGGATTGAGTGGTGATTTTTATTAGAGACTGAAAAGCAGGGGGAAATGAGATCAGAATATGATACTATAGGTAGAATGACTTTTAAACACTTCTTTATAAAAATCAGTATCTGAGAGGATAATGAAATATATCCTTTTGGTTTTGGGAGAAACAGTATAACATCATTACAAAGACATGGACGTTTTTGATGAAAATTCTTTAACCTTGTTGTTCACTTGTCATCTTTTTGGTGGGAAGACACTCGGGGTGTTTTCAATGTAGGAGTTTTAAATTACTGCCGCATGTGCTAATGGGAGCATGTAAATTGGAGACCATCATTTTCACTTGAAAGATCTAGAATAAAAGAATAATAAATATTTGAGTGCTTGATTTGAAAATTGAGAACCATGAGTAAAGAAGGAGAAGAATATATTTTCAGAATTCTTTAAACATTGGGAATTATTAGATTAATTATTCCTTGATTTAGGAGAGCCAGGCAAGGGGTGGCAGCCAGTTGGGGCCAGACAGGAAATTGGGAGAAGGGGCCTTTTCAGTGGAGAAGAGGGCTGAGAAAGACTCTGTTTGAAAACAAGATGAGAAATTGGTAGAACAAGCAAGATAATGTTTACTTCCTTAGGTAGAAAAGCAATTGATCGGGAATGTAACAAATTTAGGAAAGTAGAGAAAGATAGGTCTTCCCAGGAGGCACTAGTGGTAAAGAACCCACCTGCCAGTGCAGGAGAGGTAAGAGACATGTGTTCAGTCCCTGCACTGGGAAGATCCCCTGGAGTAGGGCATGGCAACCCACTCCAGTATTGTTGCCTGGAGAATCCCATGAACAGAGGAGCCTGGCAGGCTACAGTGTATAGGGTTGCAAAGAGTCGGACGCGGCTGAAGCTGCTTAGCAGAGAAAGATAAGCAGAGTTGAAAGATTGCTACATGCTATGGTTTAGAGATTACTTAGAGTTTAGAAACTGTTACGTGCCGTGGTAAACTGTATGTCTGCGTTAAGCCCTCGTAGCTGATTCTCTACTTATTGCAGACTGTGGTGAAAAAGTGTTATTACCTAAATGGCTGGCATTAGAATTGCTCATACATAGTGAACTGTTTTTGGCTGGAATTTTATCTAAATGTTTGTAGAAGGCATACTGGCACCAAGACATCCAAGAAAAGGGCAAATATGTCAGTGGAAAAGATTTTTTTTTGGCTCTTCATGAAGTGCAAAGAGAGCTGTGAAGGCAGAGAAGGGAGAAAGGTGGAAGAAGAAGGAGGCATAACGTGATGTGTGCTGGATGCTATGTCATCAGGAAAGGTCCAGGACACTCATTTAATAGCAGACTGACCAGAAAGTTCTTCCCTGTAAAGACATTTCTTAGATCCAAATGCCTTCCTGATCCCTCAAAGAAAAATACAATCTAAACCAAAATAGTGAGCTGATCTGCAAAAGCATCTTCAAAACATGCCCCTACCTACCTCTTCTCCCAACCTGATTGCTGAATGTTCATATTCACCTTCTAGGTAGAAATTTGAAGCTTCCCGGATGGCATTAGTGGTAAAGAACCCACCTTCCAATGCAAGAGACATAAGAGACGTGCCTTTGATCCCTGGGTCAGGAAGATCCCCTGGAGGAGGGCATGGTAACCTGCTCCAGTATTCTTGCCTGGAGAATCCCAATGGACAGAGAAGCCTGGCAGGCTACAGTCCATAGGATCGCAAAGAGTCAGACATGACTGAAGTGACTTAATATACATACATGCCGGTAGAAATTTGAAGCTGCAGCAGCCTCCAGCTTTTTAACAAGATCTACTATACACCCAAATTGTTTGTGTGGGTTGGGTTTGGTATAAGTGATATAGGGACTAAGTTCCATGTTCAGTTTGATGTTGTGCAGAAAAAAGTCATTCATTAAATCACTAACTCTAGTTAAGCTCATTAAAAAAAAATAAAGGCACTGAAATAGATTCATTTTAAAATTATGCCAGAAACATCATTATGGCAGGCTCAATCTATGGCTGTTTATCTAGCACTTACTAAATGGGATATAGCCTAATTTTTTTAAGAGTTTGAAACTATCAAGCAAAAACCAATGTGGGTTTAACATATACCTCCCACTCTAATGGGTTGACATCCTGGTCAGAGAAAATTTAATATTTTTCTAAAGTTGACATGTAAATGTCAGTCTGAATATAAAAATGTGTTGTTTGTCATAATTTCTTTTTCCAATTTGGAAAAAAATTGTATGATGGCAAAATCCATATAAGTCAGTAAAAAAGACCCAGGATATTTGGGTTCAAATCTTAGATTTACCAATAACTTTCTCTGTAATATTGGTAAATCAGTTTTCCTTTCTGGATATTGGTTGTCAGATTTACAAAAAAGGAGTGCTGGATTTGATTCTCTCTCTCTCCTCCAATTATATCTGTAAGTGTTTATAGCTACAACTGAATCAAATGACCATTTTGAAGTTTTATAAAAATATTCTACCCCTAAAATAGCTGATGCCATCATTTAGTTCAGTTCAGTTGTTCAGTTGTGTCTGACTCTTTGTGACCCCATGAACCGCAGCACTTCAATGGGCTACATAATCTAAGGGATTTTTTTTGTTAAAATATAATGTGTAATTGGTAAATTACCAGTAATGTATTTAATTTATCACTGGGTTTGCTATAAAATAAGAGAAATATCCAATGGCAAAAATAAACAAACAAACAAAAAACCCTAACAAAAATAAAAACTAAGTGAGCTGAAAACTCACAGAGGGGTAAGTTATGAAAAAGAAAGCAAACTACATGAAGGAAAACACCTATGAAGTCACTGAATACCTGGAGACTTTGGCTCCTGGCAAAGTGTTGATGCCAAACCTGCTAATCCTGCATTAAGATCTAACCAAAGGGATTTTACACATTTTTTTCTCTATAGAAATCTGATGAGCTTATAGGTTCCTTCACATAATAGTAATTCCAAGGCAATGGCACGCCACTCCAGTACTCTTGCCTGGAAAATCCCATGGATGGAGGAGCCTGGAAGGCTGCAGTCCATGGGGTTGCTGAGGGTCGGACACGACTGAGCGACTTCACTTTCACTTTTCACTTTCATGCATTGGAGAAGGCAATGGCACCCCACTCCAGTGTTCTTGCCTGGAGAATCCCAGGGATGGCGGAGCTGGTGGGCTGCTGTCTATGGGGTCGCACAGAGTCGGACACGACTGAAGCGACTTAACAGCAACAGCAACAGCAATGTATAAAATAAAATATGTAAAAGTAAAATAAAATCCATTACATAAGAATAGTTATCAAAGTCTTTTTAAAAATGTATGATTTAGTAACAGACATGCCTTTATTAGTAGTAAGATTTAGTGGTGGTTCTAATAACTGTAACTTTAATTATAAATGTAAATGATATTTTGAGATTTCAGCAACTATAAAAATATAATATAAAAACATCTGTTATTGTTAGTCACAAATACTTACTTGGTTTCTATTACAACTGTGAAAGGATTTAAAATTACTGAGCTAACTATCTTAAGAAGAGCGTAGAACAGCAGAATATACCCAAGAAAATATAGAAGAAAGATAATAATTATACCAGGAACAGAAACTAACAAAATAAGAAGTCAAAGATAAATAGTGAGAATGGCAAAACCAAAAGTTGTTCTTTGACAAGATTAATAAAATAAATATCTGATGAGACCCATCCAAAGCCAAGGAGAAGGCAAAAATATCCCATGTTAGATAGAGAAAAGGGTCATAATTACAAATATGAAAGAGATTGACAAGGTAATCAGAAGCTACTACACACGTTTATGTCAACAGATTTAAAAGCATCAATGAAACACAAATTCTGAGAAACACATAATTGGTCCAAACTGACTCCAGAAGAAATAGAAGGCGGGACAATTTCTGTAACATTTAAAAAACTGAGTAATCTCAGTTCTTCCCACAGTGAAAAAGGCTAGTTGCACAAAAGAACCCTATCAAACTTTCAAGCGGTAGTCCTAATGTTATACATTTTCTAAGAAAGAAAAACAAAAGAATATTCTTTGAACACAGTTTTAGAAAGTGAATGTTATCCTACTTCTAAAGTCACACAAGAAATCCTGAGCAAAATGCTCTGAACTAAATCTACTATGAACAGTACGATCATATATCCTTAATAAATAGTGCTTTTTCCAAAGAAATTTAAGATTATTTTATTTTCTATCTTCATTACATTAAGGGCAGCCAAGATATTACAAAAGAAAAATAATAAAAGATACAAAGCAGGAAGAAAGAAAATTATTATTTGTAAAAAAATGATTATCTAAATAAAACCTTCAAAATGTTTTTAGACTTATTAGTAGAATTAATTAGCAATGTTTCTGACTGTAAGATATAAAAAAGTTAATTGAATTTTTATACACTATCAACAAACAAATGTACTTCAAAAATAATCTTTGCAATAGCACAAAAGTATAACAGTATATAAGAATAAATCTAACAAAAACTGCATAAGATTTTGTAGAGAAGATTATAAAACTTCTTCAAAGACATTAAGGAAGAATAGAATAAATAAAGATATTTAATTAGTGAATTAGAAAATTTAGCATCAGAAGATGCCTGTTCTCTACAAATTAAGCTAGAGATTCAACACAATTTTAATAAAAGTACCAATAGAGATTTTTGAGAAGCTTGACAAGCTGATTCTAAAAATTTGAGGAAAAGAAAAATGGCCAAAACTTGCCTGAAGAAGAATGTGGTGTGGGAACTTACTCTCTATGATATTGACTTAGTCTGCATTTGCAGCATTTAATGAAGTGGTATTTATGCTTCATAGAGAAAGTAACTCCTGAATAAGGATCGAGAGCCCAGAGCAGAATCTGCATTTATGACATGCTGATAATGCAACAGATATGGCATCATCAGTCAGTGAGAATATAGGTCTAACAATTTGTTATCATGCTGACAGAAATAGAATTTGAGTCTTACCTCACATGAGGCTTATTTCTGAAAGGCAAAGCTGTAAATCTTTTAGGAGAAAAATATCAAACGCTATTTTAAACGTTAGGATGGAAAATATTTCTTAAACAAACACATAAGAAACAAAATGTACAAGAAAAGATTAATAAAACTGAATGCATCAAATTAAGTGCTTCTTTTCCGTGTAAATTAACCAGGAAAGAAAGTGAAAGGACAAGACATTAATTGGAAGATATTTTAATAATATGTAACTGTCCAAAGATTAATAGCTGTGTCATGGATACAAATAGGGAAAATGAAGACAGCTAGCTTCCAAAACATTATTTTAAGAGCCCTAGAAACCACAGATACCCTTACTATTGGAAATTCGACACCACATTAAATCAATATTTTAAAATGTCCAACTTCCATAGCAAATATATTTTTTCTCTAAAAATTGAAACAATTTATTTTGGTTAGAAATAAATGGGCATAATACATTCATTTGACTTATGATGGTAATATATCTTCGACACAGATTCAAGCATTTCAGACCAATTCTATAAAGACAAGTGATCTGTTCTTCTTTAAGGGGACCAAAAGGCCAGCAAACTGGAAAGGTGGTCTGCCTTTCTGTTTTCCACACAGGTTTCAGTTTCCTGTTTCGGCCACATTAGTACCACAGATATGGGGATTTCAGTGAAACTGTGTTGTTTTGACTGCTGACGTGGGCACTGATTATTTTTGACTTGGCCTGTCAGTGGGCAGGACCCACCAACTGCTCACCACACCAGCTAAACACAGCAACTGCCTCTCAGGAGAGGTGCCAAATGTGATATTTCACTGCTTTAAATAATCAGATACTTGTGAGTCACGAATGATGCTTGGGACGCCAGCCCATTGGGTGTTTGTTGGTGCTGAGGATTACTAAGGAGAGAGCAGAACATGATAGCGAGAGTTAATAGCAGGGATGGGGTGAGAGATGCATTCCAAGCCACAGTTTTGCCATTCTGCATACAAGCCCAAATCCTTCTTGTTGTTTAGTTGCTAAGTCATGTCCGACCCTTTGCAACCCCATGGACTATAGTCCTCTGTCCATGGGATTTCCCATGCAAGAATACTAGAGTGGGTTGCCATTTCCTTCTCCAGAAGATCTTCTTGACCCAGGGATAGAACGCGTATCTCCTGCATTGGCAGACAGTTTCTTTACCACTGAGCCTCCAGGGAAACGAGGATCTTTCACTTTGTTATGTGTGAACTTGAGATTGGGGAAGAGAAAGCATTCCAGGTCATAGTTTTACTATTCTGCATGGGAGCCTAAATCCTTAGAGGTTGGTTCAGTTTCACCAGTTACTTAAGCAGAGACTACTCGTCATTTGTTGAGGCTCTATAGCATGAATTCCCCACTGAATCAGATGTTTGACCTGAATGACCTCCAGTGTGTTTTGCAACTGTAAATTCCCTCATTCTAAAAAAATCATATTTGCAGAAATGCGGTTGTGAGAGGCAGGGTGATTTTTTTTAATATATAGAAAAAATTTTTTTCAGATTAAAAATAGCTATTGCCTTTGAAAAGAGATAGAAATACAGTTAACACTCTTCTGGGAGCTGTAAAATATCAACTCCAATCTGTGCTCTCAAAATACACTAGGCTGACCTTGCAGGTAATGTTTTCTATCTGTGCAGTCACAAAATATTTGATCATCTCAGTCAGAAGATTAATCAACTGATTATTGGAAGGTATGGGTATTTTCTTTTCAGAGGGCTGTGTCAGCACCTTTGAATGCATGAAATGCCTCGTCAGTGTACCATTTTCATTAGCAAGATGAAAAAGGCTTGAATTGCACCATTAAGAACCAGTTTGAAATTTGGGAAGTGATAGTCCTATTTCAGCTTTTTTTTTTTTTTTTATTACAAAGTAAAAGATATTTGAAGTTATTTTGAGTGAACATTGTTAAGCTGGGATGTCACAAAGCTTGTGCAATTCAAAGGTAAATAAGAATTATTTATTGCCCTTTAAAAATAGATGGTTTCTCCCTGTAATGTTCATTGTTTCTGAGCTTCTCTCATTCCTTTTGGGAGAAGAGGATGGTAAGGCCCAGTAGCCTGAGGAAAATTATAGAGATAGAAAATTAGGGCCCTGTGGACATGTTTTGATTGGCTTATACGTAATTTTTTTTAAACTTAAAAAATTGTGTTGGTAACATAATGGTTTGATTTCTTCACACAAATGTTTTCTAGCTTTTCCTGAAAAAAATCAGACAGTATGGCAATGTGCATGTGGGCTAAGTTGCTTCAGTCATGTCTAACTCTTTGCTACCCCATGGACTGTAGCCTGCCAGGCTCCTCTGTCCATGGGATTCTCCAGGCAAGAATACCGGAATGGGTTGCCATGCCCTTCTCCGGGGAATCATCCATATCCAGTGGTTGAACCCATATCTCTTAAGTCTCCTGCATTGGCAGATGATTCTTTACCCCTGCTGCCACCTGGGATGCCCCATGAGGGAAGCCCTGCAGTATGGCAATACTGGATCCAAATTCCTTAGAGGCAACTATTAGCTAAGCCAGCATGGCCCCTGCTATCTTTAGGTGGGAGAACACCCTTAGCGCCTCAGCGTACTCACCATTCCTATCATCTGGTTGGCTTCAGGCAATGATGTCTTGTATTTGGCTCTATAAGACTGTCAATAAAACATTTAACTGATAGTCAATCTAAGAAAGAAATGGAAAAACTTACCTGTGCCAACCTGGGGATCATAACCCAGAGAGCTCTGAAAACTGTTCCAAAGAGGTAAGGGAGAGGCCAGTATATATGTGATATTGGCCAAGGGGTGGATGCAGTTCAAGCATACATCTTGATAGAAGGTCACTGCTATTTGTAGGAAATAGTATATCTAAGTTAATGGCTTTAGTGCTTCTCTGAATATAGGAAGATGCAAGAAACAGGATTCACAGAATTTTCTCCTGAGCATATCTGTCTGAAAGTCAGTTCTACCAGTTTTACCAGAGCACAAAATGCCTCATCCTGATCCTCACCCTGAATTCCTTTCAGGGTGGGTGTGCTATAGGTCAGTGCCTGCTGTGGCTAATGACTTGATTCTTGTAGAGCTGGATGGTGGGCCATGTTCTCCATTCTCCCTCCCCTTCAGTCTTCATTTCGACCAGGGTTTGGGAGGCATTTCATCATCAGTGTGTCTCTGATACTCAGAATGCTCATTCTCAGGTCAGGCAAGGATTTCATTGATAGGCCACTTACTGTGCTATTACTGACTATCTCTGTTAACAGCATCCAGAAGCCTCTGGACTATCTGTCTTGCTAGTCTGTTATGGTCCTGCAAATGACCCCCTTGTTACTTCTTCCCGTATCCAGAGTTACACCATAACAACCATTGACCTTATAAGACTGTATATTTGATCAGTCATTTCAACTTGCCTAGTCATCAGTCATCATTATTTTTGTTAGAGGCTCAGTCACACATTTGGCAAGGCAAGAAATAACCTGGTAAAATAGGATACAAGTAATACCACTAGTAACATTAATAAAGTCCTGTGTATTTAAGCTCAAAACTTCCATTAGGTGCGGACCAGTATCTCCTCAGGTCATCTGACTGAGTCTGTCCTGTACCAATTGCTATCTTTAAGGGAAAAAATACACTGGAATTACTCATAAAGTTCACCAAAGGTATCTGCAGGTACATGGCAAGTGGTGGATCATCATGATCCCTTACACGACTGAGAAAGCAATATTATCTTCTAAGGAGTTACGTGGCTGGCTCTGAAAGAAGAAAAATTAATCTTTATGGTTGAGCAAGTATGTGTGCATTTGGGGAGGTCTGGTTGATGCATAATGCAGCCGCACAACACGCACGGGAGGGGAGGGAGGCGGCCCAAACTGGCAGAGAAAAACCGTATGTTCACATTTTTCTTGTCTTGCCTTAAAATATGAATTATTATTTCATTAAGATATTTGAGTTTACTGATTAGGGTGGAGAGTCTTTATTGCTAGAATCTCCACCTGCCAGAATTATTTGCTCCATTCAGTGGAGCTCTGCTTACAGCCTGTTTTCTCATATTGCCTATCTTCTCTGTCCCCAGCACCACCTCATATTTTATTCCTTTAATTGTACTTGCTGTGAAGCTCACATGAGGTCTGCAGCAGAGTTGCTTTCATATCAGTGTTCTATAAGATGGCTCCTCAGATAGTTTTTTTGGATCTTGTGTACCAGTAGTTTCTGTTGGCCAAGAATCTCTGTTCTGTTGAATCTATCTTTGGTAAACAGTAGCTCTTTTATCTTTATACCAGCTGTTCTCTCAGGTGTTGGTTGATTTGTTTGTAGTCTGTCACTGGGTATGTGGTTCCCTAGGTACAAACTAGGTTCATTACGCGTTTCCCTGGTCAGAATCAAAACATTGACTAGTCATTTCGATTTCCTCCAGGGCTTCCTCTACACATGGCTTTATGTGGAATTCTCGAGTGAATTCCTCTATGCCATATGTTTTCTGAGGGATGCATCTTCAGGGGAAATTATTCGAGGCCTTATGACTGTCTAGAGGAAGGAAGACATCCCAACTCTCTTTCCTTCTTGAATTTCTACACTTGACTCAGAGATGACTTTATCCCTACTGGTGGCCTCTCAATGAAAACAGTGTAGAGCACATTCATTTTCTTCAGAAAAGTCAAACTTCAGGTTTGTAAGGAACTTGGCAATAGCTTCAAAGTTTTCTACATTTGTATCACAGGCAAAAGTGCATATGTAAAACAGGGAAAGGCATGTCCTTATAACCCAAAGTAAATATTCACATTATATTTCAATAACTACTTAAATTGAAACAATCTCTGAAGATAAAATTCATTTGTATAACACCTTCAATAAAAACTTGCATTTATTTATTTACTCAGTTTGATAGAGCAAATTGTTTGCCATGTTATAGGTATAAGAACCCAATGGCATTTTTCCATGGTGGAGAATAGATTCATATATTAGAATAGTTTTTATTTCTGTTTTAATACAGCCTTTGGATATCTGTAAATTTTTGATATCTGTAAGATTTGAAAAAACTTTATGTTCAGGATGACAGAATGATATTACTGAAAGGTCAAATTCAGGATTATTCTATAGGCCATTAAATAGGACTTAAATCAATGAAGATAAAACATTAAACAAGTGTAAAAGTTTTAAACCAGAAATTTCACTTCTAGAAGCTTATTCTATAAAATAATTTAGGGTCCGTATCAGATCAGATTAGTCGCTCAGTCGTGTCCGACTCTTTGCAACCCCATGAATCGCAGCACGCCAGGCCTCCCTGTCCATCACCAACTCCTGGAGTTCACTCAGACTCACGTGCATCGAGTCAGTGATGCCATCCAGCCATCTCATCCTCTGCTGTCCCCTTCTCCTCTTGCCCCCAACCCCTCCCAGCATCAGAGTCTTTTCCAATGAGTCAGCTCTTTGCATGAGGTGGCCAAAGTACTGGAGTTTCAGCTTTAGCATAATTCTTTCCAAAGAACACCCAGGGCTGATCTCCTTTAGAATGGACTGGTTGGATCTCCTTGCAGTCCAAGGGACTCTCAAGAGTCTTCTCCAACACCACAGTTCAAAAGCATCAATTCTTCGGAGCTCAGCCTTCTTCACAGCCCAACTCTCACAGCCCAACTCTCACAGCCATACATGACCACTGGAAAAACCATAGCCTTGACTAGACGGACCTTTGTTGGCAAAGTAATGTCTCTGCTTTTGAATATGCTATCTAGTTTGGTCATAACTTTCCTTCCAAGGAGTAAGCGTCTTTTAATTTCATGGCTGCAGTCACCATCTGCAGTGATTTTGGAGCCCAGAAAAATAAAGTCTGACACTGTTTCCACTATTTCCCCATCTATTTCCCATGAAGTGATGGGACTGGATGCCATGATCTTCGTTTTCTGAATGTTGAGCTTTAAGCCAACTTTTTCACTCTCCACTTTCACCTTCATCAAGAGGCTTTTTAGTTCCTCTTCACTTTCTGTCATAAGGGTGGTGTCATCTGCATATCTGAGGTTATTGATATTTCTCCCGGCAATCTTGATTCCAGCTTGTGCTTCTTCCAGTCCAGCGTTTCTCATGATGTACTCTGCATAGAAGTTAAATAAGCAGGGTGACAATATACAGCCTTGACGTACTCCTTTTCCTATTTGGAACCAGTCTGTTGTTCCATGTCCAGTTCTAACTGTTGCTTCCTGACCTGCATACAAATTTCTCAAGAGGCAGATCAAGTGGTCTGGTATTCCCATCTCTTTCAGAATTTTCCACAGATTATTGTGATCCACATAGTCAAAGGCTTTGGCATAGTCAATAAAGCAGAAATAGATGTTTTACTGGAACTCTCTTGCTTTTTCCATGAATCAGCGGATGTTGGCAATTTGATCTCTGGTTCCTCTGCCTTTTCTAAAACCAGCTTGAACATCAGGAAGTTCATGGTTCACATATTGCTGAAGCCTGGCTTGGAGAATTTTGAGCATTACTTTACTAGCGTGTGAGATGAGTGCAATTGTGCGGTAATTTGCTAAAGAATTATTACTTGGAGGATTTTTTTTTTTTTTTTTGGTAATGGGAAGATATTAGAAATAACTTACATGTTTAGAAATATGATACTAGCTAAATCAGTTCTGTTATATCCATATAATCCAACAATTAAAAATGCTTTAACCCATAAGCTTGGAAATGTTACAGGTATCAATTCATAGGGTTCTGGCTGAATGGAAAATAGTTCATTCCTCTGGCTAAACATAAAATAGTTCATTCCCCCAATGGATTACTATGCAGTCCCAAAAAGCAATGAGGACACTATCAGCTGATATGGAGTGATCTGGAGGATGTATTGTTAAGTGAAAAAGGCAATATTCAGGGCTTCCCTGGTGACTCATTGGTAAAGAATTTGCCTGCCAATGCAGGAGACAAGAGTTCGATCCCTGATCTTGGAAGATCCCACATACCATGGGAGCAACTAAGCCCATGCACCACAACTACTGAGCCTGGGTTCTAGAGCCCATGCGCTCCAACTACCGAAGCCTGCGTGCCCTGGAGCCCATGTTCTGTAACAAAAGAGGCCACTGCAATGAGAAGCCCATGTGCCCCAACTAGAGAAAAGCCCCCACATAGCACGGGAGACCCTGGACAACCAAATATAAATAGATAAGTAAAATTATTTTTAAAAAAGCAAGGTTCAGAAGAGTATATTAGACCCATGACATTTGTGTGTATCTATGCAGATGTATTTAAAAAAACACTCAAAAAAGGGAACAGATATTAAAGCAAGCTTTCTCTGAAAACACCTTTTAAAATAATGTTGACTTTGGAAACATAAATTGTTTACATTTTAAAAATTAAATTGAATTGAAAAGACACAGTAGAGTATCTACAAATTAAAAAGCAAAGGGAATGTACTTAACTATATATATAAAGTTGACGATATTAACCATAGAGAAAATAAATTATTTCAAGTAGCTTAGAAGCAATCTTTGACTACATATATTTAGTGTAATATATTTTAAGAACAATAGAGTTGCAAACACATTTAAAGATTATTCAGGCTTCTGGTTATTAGTAATGAAACTGGTATTATCATTTTAAAACTCTTTTACATCTATTGTTGGACAACATAAATATGTGGTTATTTTAACACTGTCAGTAACAGCAGTTTTCAATGTCATAGAAATCTCTATGACAGATGAACTCACTTCTGTAGCAGCTTCATTTCTTTATAACATCTAAATCTTGCTCAAGCAGCTTTCCTCTTTGCTGTGAAAGCATAGTTGACCTGCAGAGTTGACCTTGGTTTCCAAATTGCTGCTTTCGGGTTTTCTCCTTGTCTGTTTTCTGTGCACAAGCTGTAGCTTTCCATGCATGCAGATGGGACTGCTCCCTGCTAGTCCCACCCGAGCACACTTTTTGAGCTGTAGGCCCTCCCTTCCTCCTCTGATCTTTCTAAAGCTAGCGCTTCTCCCTTTACCAAGGCTCTCCGGTGGTGCTGGTGCTCAGTCATGCCTGACTGTTTGCAACCCCACAGACTGTAGCCCACCAGGCTCTTCTGTCCATGGGATTCCCCAGGCAAGAATACTGGAGCAGCTTGCCATTTCCTTCTCCAGGGGATCTCCCAACCCAGGGATTGAACCCATGTCTCTTGTGTTGGAAGTCGGATTCTTTACCACTGCACCCACCGGGAAAACCCTGGCTGTCTGGGTATGCTGTATATTAGGCAACTATTTTAAAAGAAGTGAATGAAGGAACATATGATATATAAACGGGATTTTTAAAATATTTCTCACAGCATTTCAGATCCAATGTTAAAATCATTGGTTAAGCCTGTCCTAGTGCTATCAATTGCCTTTCCTTAAAAAACCCCAGTAAAATACAGTAGAATTCTAAAATAGACAAGCTATAGAGTAATCCTTTTCAAGATGGGCCTAATGTTTCAGAAATAAGTTCATTCAATATGTTTAAACTGGAATGTGACCAAATGTTGTTTAATGCAGTAGAAGTTGAAGTGACAAGCCATGCATAGAGTTAAATATCCAAGCTAGAATGGATTCCCTCATGGCTCAGACAGTAAGGAATCTGCTTGCAGTGTAGAGGACCTGGGTTTGATTCCTGGTTTGGGATAATCCCCTGGAGAAGGGAATGGCTACCCACTCCAGTATTCTTGCCTGGAAAATCTCATGGACAGAGGAGCCTGGCGAGTTACAGTCCATGGGGTTGAAAAGAGTCGCACACGACTGAGCGACCAACACTAGAATGGATTAATGGGAAAAGAATATCAAGGGATGGTGAGTTAACGAATATATTGTCAGACACTTATTTTATTAAAAATCAGTGTTATGTGCTATTTTGAAGATTAAATTAATAGAGAGAGATATGTATACATCAGAGGGTGTCCTATATATCCTCAGCCTTACACATATAAACAAACATGTACTTTCTGGGAGGATTCAAGAGAAATAAAAGTGGCTAAAACTCAGAAGAGGTATTGAAAATGGGGTGAACTGAGTCAAATTAATATCCTTTTATGTTATTTGAAATGTTAATATGTGTATGTTTTATTCTTCTGATAAGAAAACAATGTATTAAAACTTTTGCTGAGCCTACCCAGAGCCTAACATAAAACTAAGTGTGTAAGAGGTACCTAATGAATATTCGATATCTTGCTACACACGTGAAATAACATTTAAAATGTTAAATAGGATAATGATAAGCTCAAATTAAAACCGTACAGAATAAGAGTGGAGTGAAGGATGAGTAGGAGAAGCTGATTAAATGGTAAGAGTTGCTTCAGTTGCAGGATCCTGGTGATAGTTTTTGTTTTGGCAAGGAGTGTATTGCAGATAAACAAATTTGTAAACCCGTTTTGTAAATGCTTCCCTAGGGGCTTTGGTGTGCCTGTCAGCAAGAGTGTGGATCCTGTGGAGAACTCCAGAGAAGAAAGCTAAACAGCAATTCACTTTAATCTTGTGCTTGCATTCAGATGAATATGCAAATAGGTTCAGTGAAGTGAACCTGGTTACAATAGCACTTTGAAACTCATGTTAAATTATTTTAAATGGGCAGAATACAGACGAGCTCATGAGTTTAATTTATCTCCTTTTTGAATCATGTGGTTTTTGCCTTCATTTTAAAGTGTTCCTGATTAGTCCCTTCTAAGGACATGCATGAGGGATAAAAATATTTGCTTTCTTATGCGTGTTTCCTATGATATATACATATATATTTACATGCATATACATATATTTATGGGCTTCCCTGGTGGCTCAGATGGTAAAGAATCTGCCTGCAATGCAGGGGTCCTGAGTTCCATCTCTGGGTAGGGAAGATTCCCTGGAGAAGGCTATGGCAACCCACTCCAGTATTCTTGCCTGAAGAATTCCATGGACAGAGAAGCCTGAGGAGCTGCAGTCCATGGGGGTCACAGAGTCAGATAAGACAGAGTGACTCTCTCACACACACATACACATTTATATACATATATTAGTTCATCTATATACATCTATATGTGTATATCAGTTCAGTTCAGTTGCTCAGTCGTGTCCGACTCTTTGCAACCCCATGAATTGCAGCACGCCAGGCCTCCCTGTCCATCACCAGCTCCTGGAGTCCACCCAAACTCATGTCCATTGAGTCAGTGATGCCATCCAGCCATCTCATCCTCTGTCGTCCCCTTCTCCTCCTGCCCCCAGTCCCTCCCAGCATCAAGGTCTTTTCCAGTGAGCCAACTCTTCGCATGAGGTGGCCAAAGTACTGGAGTTTCAGCCTCAGCATCAGTCCTTCCAATGAACACCCAGGACTGATCTCCTTTAGAATGGACTGGTTGGATCTCCTTGCAGTCCAAGGGACTCTCAAGAGTCTTCTCCAACACCACAGTTCAAAAATCATCAATTCTTCGGCACTCAGCTTTCTTCACAGTCCAACTCTAACATCCATACATGACCACTGGAAAAACCATAGCCTTGACTAGATGGACCTTTGTTGGCAAAGTAATATCTCTGCTTTTTAATATGCTATCGAGGTTGGTCATAACTTTCCTTCCAAGGAGTAAGCGTCTTTTAATTTCATGGCTGCAATCACCATCTGCAGTGAATTTGGAGCCCTAAAAAATAAAGTCTGACACTGTTTCCACTGTTTCCCCATCTATTTCCCATGAAGTGATGGGACCAGACACCATGATCTTCATTTTCTGAATGTTGAGCTTTAAGCCAACTTTTCCACTCTCCTCTTTCACTTTCATCAAGAGGCTTTTTAGTTCCTCTTCACTTTCTACATACATATATATGTACATACATATGTACATCTGTATTTCCTATGTTATATACGTATCTATTATATACATTTCGCACAAATTTAAACGTAAACATATGATACTGAATAGTAAGAAACATATTTGTATGTGTGTATATGTATGCATATATATGCGTGTTTCTTCTGCTGGGTTTCACAGAGGAGGATAACATTATTCAACCTTTGGACCTCACATGGGAATCTCATTTATTTATCTATACTTTATTCATGCTTTTATCCTTTTCTTTTATGCATGAGGTGCCAAGGGGTTTATGAAAAATAAGAAGAAAGAAAAACATAAAAAGTTACACAAGTTCCAGGCTGGTGGCTGCCTAGCGTTTGTCAAGTTAACTGTAGCTGCCATCTACTAAAGTGTAGCAATGCAGGTCCGGTGGCTCAGATGGTAAAGAATCTGCCTGCAGTGAAGGAAACCTGGGTTAGATCCCTGGGTCAGGAAGATCCCCTGGAGAAGGGAATGGCTGCCCACTGCAGTATTCTTGCTTGGAGAATTCATGAACAGAGGAGCCTGGCAAGCTACAGTTCCTGGGGTCACAAAAATTCGGACGTGACTGAACGACCAAAACGCACACACACAGGTCTGAGAAAGACAGTGAATTGATTGGTGAGTTGTCATTCGCATCAAAGTCCAGGATCCTTCTACATAGTTTCCCAGAATTCACTTCTACAATCATATGGTGAGTTATAATCTTTCAGGATAAAGTCAGCAAATTTGTAGAGAAAGAGAACGAATTTCTATATAGCTTGCTTTGCCAATCCAAAGAAGCACATAAATGCAAGATCAGAGAAGATACTGAGACTGGACACAAAGTGTTCCTTCATAGGGAAGTGTGGGGAGAGTTGAATATTCATACCCTCTCCAGCAACACAGGCAATGATGGTTACCTGTGTCAGAAATAAGACCAAGTACAAATAATTTGCTTCACTTTGTGCCACTCAAATGAGATTTTAGCAAAAGATGCATTAAATAAGTCATTATTCATTATAGAAATGAAGTGAGGTAGCTAGCTTATAGAAAAAAGAATTTTGTGGTATCTCACGGGAGCTGGGAAAAAATGAAGAGCTGTGCTTTGAGATGACTGGGAACTAGGGATAGTTAATGGGTTTCTGCAGTAGAAGCTTGGAGGCCTCCCTTCTGGATTGTGGACACTACAATGTTTCCACTCCCACCATTATCCATCACAACCCAGGAACTGACTGGACATCTCAGAACTCCACCCAGATTTCTGAAGGTACACACTTACTTGATCCAGCTTCCTTCAGATACCAACTTCTGGCCAATCAGTTATAGCCACATCACAGCACTATGACAATGTCGTCATTACAGGGGAAAAAAGAAAAAAGATACTCTCAGGGGAATGTCCCAAAGAAAGCAGGATCATTGTGAGTGAACAGACCGTAAAATGCATAGAGTGTACTACAAACACCTTTTAGTCTCTTTTCTCTTTGGTGAGTCATGACAAGGGTAGTTTTTGTTTTAGTTTCCCCAGGATGTAAAGCTTTTAGTGAAATGGGGATTATCTTCATAAAGAAGCTTGTTCATCATAAGGTTTCAGCCTCATGACCTACTTAATGGTATCGATCTCTTTAGTACTTCACAGTGGGAATGAGGATGACAGTGGGAGAAGGGATGAAAGTGCCTGTGGGGAGACCCTTTCAAAGAACAGGTGGTTAAGCTTCCCTATGAAGTGAGGCAGAGTAAACAAGGGGTTGTCTACAGGGGCCACTCACCCCTTCAGGGAGACCCTCAAAGCTCGCCTTTCCTACCCTTGTGTGCTCTATTGACAGTGACGACGATGGAATGAAAACCAATGCTCCGTGATAAACATTTTGGGTAAGGAAACTCCTTGGGGGTGAATATTTCTTTCTCTCTTTTTCAAGATTTGCTTTTTTTGAAAGAGTACTTTTAGATTTACAGGAAAATTGAGAGAGAGGTACAGAAGTTTTCTATATACTCGCTGCCCCTCACATGCACAATTCCCACATTATCAACATCCCTCATCAGAGTGGTGCATTTGTTACTACCTTGACAGGTCGGAATCACCCAAAGTCCATCGTTTACTTAAAGGTTCGCTCTTAGTGTCATGAGGACTTGGACAAATGTATAAGGACATGTATCCGCCATTATAATATCATACATTGTATTTTTATCTTATTTATTTCATCAAAGTATAGTTGACTTACAATATTATATTAGTTTCAAGTATAACAATATAGTGATTTGATTTTTTTATGTGTCGCATACCGTACACATCATTACTGACTATATTCCCTGTGCTGTATGTTACAACCCTGTGACTTATTTATTTTATATCTAGTGATTTGAACCTCTCAATCCATTCATGTACTTTGCCCATCGCCCCCGCCCCTTCTGGCGATCACTAGTTTGTTCTGTGTATCTGTGGATCTATTTCTGTTTTGTTAGATTTGTTCATTTGTTTTTTTTTTTTGGCTTCACAGTACTGTATGTTTTCACTTATATGGGGTTCTTTTTAAAGGCATTCTTGACTTAAATTCTCTTCTAAAAGAAGGAGCATAACCTGCTTTGGTTTCTAGGGCCAAAAATACTTCACAAGAAGAAAAGTCGTTGGAAAACAGAAGAGGGCTGATCAAGGTATTAGACCAAAGGAGCAATTCCTCACAGCCTGTGCACACAATTCTGGTAGGAGCCCTGTTAAGGCTTTGGTGATGGATTAGCAGAAGTCAGAAATTCATTTTGATATCTTTAGAGAGAAATCCTATTTTCTAGACTCCTGAGAGATTAACTGATTTTTTTTTTTTTTAACAATCACCTCTCTGTTCTTTATTTTTTCTTTAACTCATAATTAGATTGGTTGGGAGGGTTCTATCTAGCTACTGTTCTGATTGCTGGAAGCTGAACTCAGATGGGCCATCAAAGGGACATTCAGATGTTTGAGGAGGAAGAGCAAATTGAGAAGAAGCATACAGTTTTAGGACAGTTGCTTTATGGTTCTCATGGTGAGTGAGACTGTGTGCTGAATAGATTAGTTGGTTAATGCTGTGAGGATTAAGGGTTAAAGTGGGCCCATTTATAGTTAGATAATTAGTTTCCAGTTCACAGATTATGCAGAGCAGACAGAATAGCGTTGACTGAGCAGTGCAGGTCCACTCCTACCAGTAATTTCATTATTTTTGATTATGGGGTTGCTCTAGATCCATAATCACAGGTATTTAATAAGGAGAAATATGTCTTCTCTCTTATGCTCTGCTTTGTTTCTTGTGGTTCAGGGCACTAATTATAAAATCTATTATAAAAGTTAAAGAGGTTGATGAGATGATTTACAGTAATTCTGAACCTGAATGATAATAACTGAGACTTGTGAGATTTTACACATACTTGTCCAATCCAGGACTGACTTTTGGAGAGGTTTGGAAATGCTAACCAGGCTAGCAGTTTTGAGGGCCTATCCACAGAGTCCTTCTGAGTTTGGTGATCATCTATAAATTGGGACCATTTTAACCCTTCTATCAGAATCCTGTTGATTATAAGGTTCACTACTCACAAAAATAAATTTATGCTTAAATTGTAGTAAGTCCTGTGAAGGAAAGTTCAGGGTGTTCTGAGAAAAGTAGAACTAAGAGCCTTGATTTGGCTGGTAGGGGTTTCAGGAAAATAATCCAGTGTCTTCGGGAAGCTAGAAATTTCCCGTGGCTCAGAACATAGCAGTTCTGTAGTCTAGGGTTTCCCAGAGGTTTAAGTTGGCCTCAGAACCTACACAGGAGGACAGAGTGCGCTTGGAGGGGCCGGGCTGAACACTAATTCCTCCCTCTCCTTCCCACATTGTACTTTGCTTCTGCCACCTGATTCAGACTCTCACATCTGCCCCAGTTAAGCCCTACCTTCCCGCTTTCAGTGTCACTGCCCTGCTCCTGGCATCTCCTCTCTATCTGTCTTCCTGGCTAATCTTGAACATGGCTCTTCTCTCTGATTCTGTGGTGTTACCATAGAGGCAGACCTGGAAAGATCATTTATTTTGCTTGGTTATAGTAGAATTTTTATTGATTAGTTTCAGACAAAAAAGTGTTATATTACATAATTACTGACTGTGCTTTTAATTTTAAAAGTTCTTAGTCTTAAAACCATGTGATGGAGAGCAGGAGGAAGGACAGATAGAGTGTGTGGACTGGGGTGATACATAAAGACATCTGGGAAAACAGGAGGAATGCTTTGCCAGTGTATAGCCTGCCACTGTCTGCATGTAACAAGGGACATGTGTGCTACCTGGAGACAGCACCAGGGAGAGAGGAAGGGAGATTTCCACCCTCTTAGGTAGTTAAAGTGATAAACATCTCTGTCAATTTCATGTCCCACAGAATTACCTGTTACTTTGAATTCATTTAGGATAGTGCTTTTACCCCTAATAAAGATAATTTTGGTGATATGTTGTTAACATATACAAGAATAAAAAGAAGGAAAAAATGACAGATAATCTTACCATCCATAGATAATCACTCATACATTTTAGGTGCTTCTGCTGTAGAGAAGTAGCTTATTGAAAAGCTCTTTGGGAAGGAATTTCATCTTCAACTGGACTAATGTTAAAGTATCATATTTCTATCATACTTTTACTCTCTATATATTTATTTAAAGTGGGATTTCTGTGAAGTGAAAGTGAAAGTCACTCAGTCATGTCCGACTCTTTATGACCCCATGGACTATACAGTTCGTGGAAGTCTCCAGGCCAGAATACTGGAGTGGCTAGCCTTTCCCTTGTCTAGGGGATCTTCCCAACCCAGGGATCAAACCCAGGTCTCCTGCATTGCAGGTGGATTCTTTACCAACTGAGCCACAAGGGAAGCCTGGGATTTCTATAGGTGACATTTTTAGTTAAATTATTTGATTTTGTTAACTTGTAATTTTTGCGTTTATTTAAGTCCAGGAACTTGGCAGATCTCTTATTAACTCTTCAGTTGATTTGAGATAGTTCTTAAATAAATTATTTAAATTTCATAAAAGATTTTTTTACTTGAATAATGCAATTATGAGTTCAGAGAAGATGCTGGGTAAGTATGAGAGGAGATTGACAAAGATGCTAAATATGAAAAAAACTTAAAAACAATTCAAATATATGCTGATTTACCTAGTATTCAGAGATGTACTTTATTAATATTGATTTAATCATTGAAAGGTCTCAGTATTATTTTTAACTTTACTTATAATAAAAATGGATACTTTACATTTTAAAAAGCACATGTGGATATATTACTTCATTTAATTAATACTAGAACCCATCTTGGAAGGTAACACTCACATAACTGATGGAAACTCTGGGACTTTCAGAAATTAACTCCGAAATTAACATAGTTATGTGATGGGCAACCCAGGACTCAGACTTGGGACTCTTTAACCAAGTCTTGTGTGCTCTTTATACAGTATCACAGATAAGAATAAAGACATAAATCACTTGAAATGGTGCCCCCATCACACAAAAATCCCAAATGGTTGTAGCTCTGATGATTCTCCTCCCAGGAAAAGGAACTTGCAACCAGAGTGTTTCTCCACTAGAGGGCACCACTCTGAATTCACCGTTGTGCAGTAGAGCCCAGGGAGATAAACATGTAAAGTGTCATCAAACGCTCTAAGCTCTCTTTCATCAGCTTTATAGCACCTGGTTGAAACTCTAAAGAAGTAGGCATAAAATGCAATGAAAAACACTTTTAATTCCAAGTGGAAAAAATTAAAGTTTTGCTTTTCCCTGCTTGGCAGTGCTTTCCCTGTGATGTATATTGTACATTGTGGTGCCAGTTAGAACATGTTGTTTCACTCTGAAGCAAAGCTTTTCCTTGTTAAATTGGCACGAAGAAGGAACATATCAGTTCTATTTTTTAACCACATTATTTTTGTTGACCTAGCAGTCTCCAGGCCAATTAATATACCTTGAATGAGTCAATGGTTCTCATTTACTAGTGAAAGTGAAAAGTGAAAGAAGTCGCTCAGTCGTTTCCGACTCTTTTCGACCCCACGGACTGTAGCCCACCAGGCTTCTCCATCCATGGGATTTTCCAGGCAAGAGTACAGGAGTGGGTTGCCATTTTCTTCTACAGAGGATCTTTCCGACCCAGGGATCGAACCCAGGTCTCCCGCATTGTAAGCAAGACGCTTTACCGTCTGAGCCACCAGGGATGCAAATTAAAGCATGAAATAATAATTTATAGAAATTCCCTGAGGCACAGAAGATCAACCCTGGAAAAGACAAATTCCTCACTTTATAGGTAATTAAACCAAGTCACAGAATAGGAAATGACATGCGCTTAATTACCCAGCTAACCTGAACCGAGGCCAACCGGGAACCCAGATCCTAGGTTTTCAGGGTCCCAGCCTGTTAACACACCTGAACATAAAGTATTTCGGCGACACTGGCCCCAGAATGCTTTGGTGCTCTGATTCTGTCAGAATACCTCCTTCTCCTCTTCCCCTTCTCATTTGCTTCCCACCTGGGAAACTTCCTCTCTGACTTTCCCTTGCTGAAATTAAATTTCTTTGTGGTAAGAGTTTAGAAGCTGAGGAAGGATTTCAGGAAGGAACTTAGCCTTAGCTTCATGAAGCAAAAAAAAAAAAAAAAAAAGTGGTATTTTAAGTTACAGCAGCAGAGGCCTGCACAACATAGCGAATCAAAAGATTCTAAAAGATTACACCTCCAAGAGAAAACCAGTGTGCGCACACTGGCATATGTGTATGTATCTGTACTGAACGGCCACGAGGCTCCTGATGTGACTTGCCCCATATTCCTCGTCCCCTGGGGAACCGGCCAGTGCTGTGCAGCGTCCTTTCTCACCTCCTCTTGTCAGGCTGCGTTGTCTCTGAACATTTATATTCCACCTCCTTTTATTTGTGGTTATTTTATACGTGACAGCTACTAACAAACTAAGGGAAAATGATAGAGGGTCTTATTTAAATGAAAAATGCCAGACTGTTGTATAAACAAGTAAGTAGTATAGCATTCTCAGCTAAAAATTTAAAGCAGGAGGTATTTAATAATAAGGATTTTTAAAACATAAGAAACTGGACTTCATCACATTTTGGATTCTTCACGAACACCGCTTAGAGATTCATTCAGTCACATTTTAAAATTCATATACCAGACATTTCCTCCAACCTCTACCATATATAAGAGATGATGAGATAATTTTTCTGATTTTCTCCTAGTGCAGAAATTTGCAACAATTCTGAGGTCATGCACTAATGCATTCATTCAATGTAGAGGTATTACATCGCTCCCAGAGTATAACACCTTGGTAGGTTTTGTGGCTGGAGATCCACAGATGGTTGATAATAGAGTCCTGTTCTCTATAACCTTGCATTGAGGGGAGGGTGTTTTTCTGGGAAACTGACATGCAAAAAAATATGCCCATGGTGTGTTATATGTTATAATTTAGAAGCACATGGAAAGTGCTATTGGACCAGGGTGAGAGAAAACTGAACACTGCATATGACAAGTGAAGCAGACTTCCTGGAGAAGATGAGCCTCGCACTCGCAGAGACTCCAATGTGAAGGAGGCAGGCGATGCCACTCAGGGAGAGGGGTAGCATGGCCTAGAGTACTGGCCTTGGCCACCATGTGGAGTCCCTGAGGGTGGGATCTGATTGGCCGTGGATTTAAGGGGAAATTTTGGAAACTGATGCACTTCAGGAAGCTGATCAGACAGGTACTTTAATGTTATCAAGGTCACATTCTCTTTGCAAATTATTTATTAGGCTCTTTTAAAGTATTTGCTATTGTTATGTTATTTGATCTTGATTATTAAATATAAAGTGGCAGGGGATCAGTCTGTTTGGTCAGGTAACAGATCATTGTTGTATCCAGTTGACAGAATATCTACCTTAGCATTATGCTGGGTCTCTGCCTTATGTGGTATCAGGACTGGTTGAAGGTAGAGATGTGAAAGAAAAGAAGGCTCAACAAAATTTAAATGTCCCTTGAATGTACTTGCATCATCAGCTGTGATGAAACACTAAAGCTAAAATATTTCTCATGTGATAAAGATCTTGACCACAGAAGTATGAGTTCAAGAAAACACAGAACACTCCTTTTGTCAGTCAATTCTAGAGTCATGTGTGTGCTGCTGCTGCTGCTAAGTCACTTTAGTCATGTCCGACTCTGTGCGACCCCATAGATGGCAGCCTACCAGGCTCTACCCTCCCTGGGATTCTCTGAGCAAGAATACTGGAGTGGGTTGCCATTTCCTTCTCCAATGCATGAAAGTGAAAAGTGAAAGTGAAGTCACTCAGTCTGAAGCTCCTTAAAGGCTATTTCATGTCCAAGCAGAGCAAGATTGCTTGGAACACCTTTGGTGAAATACCATGACCTAATGTCAGTTTGTGACTTGCAACTCAGGAAGTAGATGTTTATTTGGATATCTGTTAAATAGAAGTCTGCTTATGAGTTTTTGTTGTTGTTTTGTTTGTTTTTTGTTTACTAAAATAGTTTACCACATGCCAGAGAGTTTTTGAGGATACAGTGGCACTAAAATAAGACTTGTTTCTTGACATAATCATACTGATTAAAGAGGAAATAAGTTTTGCTATGGGAGTTGATGTTATTTAACAGAAGTAGAAGATATTAAGAAGAGTTGGCAAGAATACACAGAAGAACTGTACAAAAAAGATCTTCACAACCCAGATAATCACAATGGTGTGATCACTAATCTAAAGCCAGACATCCTGGAATGTGAAGTCAAGTGGGCCTTAGAAAGCATCACTACGAACAAAGCTAGTGGAGGTGATGGAATTCCAGTTGAGCTATTCCAAATCCTGAAAGATGATGCTGTGAAAGTGCTGCACTCAATATGCCAGCAAATTTGGAAAACTCAGCAGTGGCCACAGGACTGGAAAAGGTCCATTTTCATTCCAATCCCAAATAAAGGCAATGTCAAAGAATGTTCAAACTAGCGCACAATTGCACTCATCTCACACGCTAGTTAAGTAGTGCTCAAAATTCTCCAAGCCAAGCTTCAACAATACGTGGACTGTGAACTTCCAGATGGTCAAGCTGGTTTTAGAAAAGGCAGAGGAACCAGAGATCAAATTGCCAACATCCGCTGGATCATGGAAAAAACAAGAGTTCCAGAAAAACATCTATTTCTGCTTTGACTATGCCAAAGCCTTTGACTGTGTGGATCACAATAAATTGTGGAAAATTCTTCAAGAGATGGGAATACCAGATCACCTGACCTGCCTCTTGAGAAACCTATATGCAGGTCAGGAAGCAACAGTTAGAACTGGACATGGAACAATACACTGGTTCCAAACAGAAAAAGGAGTATGTCAAGGCTGTATATTGTCACCCTGCTTATTTAACTTATATGCAGAGTACATCATGAGAAACACTGGGCTGGAAGAAGCACAAGCTAAAATCAAGATTGCCGTGAGAAATATCAATAACCTCAGATATGCAGATGACACCACCCTTATGGCAGAAAGTGAAGAGGAACCAAAAAGCCTCTTGATGAAAGCGAAAGAGGAGAGTGGAAAAATTGGCTTAAATCTCAACATTCAGAAAACAAAGATCATGGCATCTGGTCCCATCACTTCATGGGAAATAGACAGGGAAACAGTGGAAACAGTGGCTCACTTTATTTTTCTGGGCTCGAAAATCACTGCAGATGGTGACTGCAGCCATGAAATTAAAAGACGCTTACTCCTTGGAAGGAAAGTTATGACCAACCTAGATAGCGTATTCAAAAGCAGAGACATTGCTTTGCCAACAAAGGTCTATCTAGTCAAGCCTATGGTTTTTCCAGTGGTCATGTATGGATGTGAGAGTTGGACTGTGAAGAAAGCTGAGCACCCAAGAATTGATGCTTTTGAACTGTGGTGTTGGAGAAGACTCTTGCAAGTCCCTTGGACTGCAAGGAGATCCAATCAGTCCATTCTGAAGGAGATCAGCCTTGGGTGTTCATTGGAAGGACTGATGCTGAAGCTGAAACTCCAATACTTTGGCCACCTCATGCGAAGAGTTGACTCATTGGAAAAGACTCTGATGCTGGGAGGGACTGGGGGCAGGAGGAGAAGGGGACGACAGAGGATGAGATGGCTGGATGGCATCACTGACTCGATGGACATGAGTTTGAGTAAACTCCGGGAGTTGGTGATGAACAGGGAGGCCTGGCGTGCTGCGATTCATGGGGTCGCAAAGATTTGGACATGACTGAGCGACTGACCTGAACTGAACTGAATGTCTATATGCCTTTTGAAACCATTTGTGGAACCTTTGAAGTATGCACTGTGTTCTTCAGGAGACATCGGCCCTGTGTATATGTAGTATATACCCAGTCCAATTTAGGAATCTTATTGATTCCAAATATTTATGCTGGATCCTTCTCTTAGAGCTGCCCCCAAATACATGCCAAAGGTCAATTTTATAATGAGATTTTCAGCTGTCAGTATCAGATTAATCTTTTCACAAGGATTGTGAAATGCCTTATGTTGATATTTGTTGAGCCCTATCTATCTATCTATCTGTAAATCAGTTTATTGATTTACAGTGAATTGACTTGCAAGATTTACCTTGTCTTTCTGTATATTGTTGGGAGCCACTCACCCTTCCTTCCATCTGCTTCTATTCATTGTATTCTCTTATGGGTAGATCTATGAGTTAAAAAAAAAAACTAGCTTATTTCTTTGTTTAAAATATGATATATAGATGTTTGTTTCTAGGTAGATTTAAAATATTAGAAATTTAGTATTTAAAGCCCTTTAAAGACTGTAGTCGTCTACCATTGCAAAGTGGTTTAACTAATGCTTTTCCAGCAAAAAGAAAAAAAGGATAAAGGGGGGAAAGGTATAAATATGACTGTTTAATTGAATCTTTAAAAACCTCTAAAAGACTTTCCCTTTTTTCACTATTTGCACCCTCATATTCCTGTCATTACAGATAATTTAAAAAATAAAACTATGAAATTTAAGTATTTGACATTTGAAGAATTAACATTTAAATAATTAAAATACTAGAATTCACAAAATAGGTTTAATAAGAGTTTTAAGTCATTATGAATGTTTACATTACACAGTGCATTCTGGTTTTCTCCTTTCTTGGAGGCCAATGATTGGTTATTGCCCTGTAAGTGACTACACACTTTTTTTTTTTTTTTTTCATTTAGAATGGAAGCAGTTTACAATGGCCAGTTGGTTCATTTTGGAGTGGACATGTGTTATATTTCGATTGCTGCATGGTGCAGAATTCTAGGTGGGTGTAAAATACTTGAAAAAGAAAACTTAAATAGCTGGATACTTACTAATACATTGTATCATGGAAGCATAATGAACACTTTACATTTTTCAGTGGGGCCTTGCAAAATGAAAACATTTATTTGCATATATACAAGACAGTATTCCTTGATAAAAACATCTCTCTCCCTCTCTTTTCCTCTCCCATGGTAGAACGGTTTGTAAGCTGGTGAAATGGTTGCTCTGTAGACTTTTGGCAGCAAATCGATCCACTGTGTATAAAAATTGGAAAAATAACATATGTCCATGACAGATACATTCAGACATTATTTATATAGCACACCTAAGACAACTATTCTGTCATTAATTTCTGTTTCAGCTATTGTGATTGACAGTGGACAAATAATGAAGCAGATAACTGCCCAGTGTATCTGACTCTGCTTTTACAATGAGAGGAATAATTCTCTCAGAGATCTTATGGTTTAGCTTTTTCAGTAACCCTCAAGAACAAATCAAATCCTTCATATTTCAATCCAAGTGATGTTGCAAGAAGCAGTGATTATTTCAGTTAAGAAAATGAATTGACTGTGACTCAGGACTGTCACTCTTTACCTATCATTGTAGAATAATTTAGCTGTTCCTCCATGGATTGTCATGAAATCAAAGAGAGGACAAGTATAATTAAGTGTAGAAGATTTGGAAAATGATCCAAGGCAGATTCAATGACTGAATCATTCTGATACCTCTCAGCCTGCTACTGGACCCATAGGGGAGTGATTTTGATTTGCCCCTCCAAGGATTTGAGGAAGTTTTGGAGTAGGATAAAATGTTTATCCATTTTGAATGATGAAATACAAGTGAATGCCGAGGAAATACAATAGAGTGAAAAAGTCTCTGCAAAGTTGTCTTGTTCACACCTCCAAATCAGAGCTTCTGGCATTTCAGAGCTCTTCAGCCAAACTCAACCCATTGGAGCCATTTTGTTGCTGAAGAAGGACATTTTTGTTCACATGGGCTAACAACTGATCCAGAATAATGGAGTTACCATTCCCCCATTGAATATGTAATGAACAACTACTAATCTAAGGATATTTTTCCTTCCCACCCTTTTAATTTCTAATTGTGCTCTCCTGAGATACTGATTTGAGAAAGATGAAGGTATCTCAAATGAGGGTGACTGGCAGTGTCTTCAGTAATTCAGTTTAAAGTCTTCCCTTGTGGCTCAGCTGGTAAAGAATCCACCTGCATTGTGGGAGACCCGGGTTCGATACCTGGATTGGGAAGATTCCCCTGGTGAAGAGAAAGGCTACCCACTCCAGTATTCTGGCCTGGAGAATTCCCAGCCCTGGGATTGAACCCATGTCTCCTGCATTGGCAGGTGTTTGTTTGTTTGTTTGTTTTTTTAATTTTAATCACTGAGCCACCTGAGAAGCCCCACAAAAAAAAGGTAAATAGAGTAGTAAAAATTAATACCCCTCTCAGTTTAACTGAGACTCCTACCCCATTCCATGGTTAGAATATCACTCTACGCTGTGCTCTGACTTCTCATAAGTTAATTTCCACATCCATATGCAGGGGAAGGAATGCACAAACTGATTTTAGTTTTAAACTAATGGTGGGTAGTGGTAGGCACGGAAGGAGGAGTGAAAGAAGAGGTGTAGGCAAGTTCATTGATAGAATTTTCTGAGCAGGTGTGTGATGACTGTCCATATGGCTCACCTCAGGGTATTTTCTCAAGGGAGGTAAAGAGGTTATGTGCCTCCTCTCAGCTCAGCATGCTCACTGTCCCTAGGAGGCATAGGTTGGTGAAAAAGTAATCGCAGTTTTGGACCGTGAATTTTAAATCATTGTGATTAGGCCCAGTTACATTTTTACTAATCAAAATAGAAACCATCACAGTCTACACATTTTTTTTCCAATGAGAAATAAGTTTGCTTATTCCTGTAGTGTTAAAATCCATGGTTCGGGATTCAACAAAGTCTTGGGAAGCATGTTCTGCCTCCTGCTGGCTGTGGAAGCATTTTCCCTGCAAAAAGTTGAGATGCTTGAAGAAGTGGTAGTCAGGTGGTGAGAAGTTAGGTGAATATGGCAGATGAGGCAGAACTTTGTAGCCCAGTTCCCTTAACTTTTGAAGCACTGGTTGTGCTGTGTGTGGTCTGGCGTTGTCATGGAGAAGAATTGGGCCCTTTCTGTTGATGAGTGCTGGCATCTTATCAACTTGCTGAGCATATTTCTCTCATGTAATGAGTTCACCGGGATTCAGAAAGCTGTAGTGGATCAGATGGGCAGGAGACCATCAAACAGTGACCATGACCTTTTTTGGTGCAAATTTGGCTTTCAGAAGTGCTATGGGGCTTTTAGATGTAACCACTGAGCTGGTTGTCATTGGTTCTTGTATAAAATCCACTTTTTGTCATACGTCCCAATCCGATAGAGAAATGGTTCATTGTTGTTCTGCAGCATAAGAGAAGATGACTTCAAAACAGCAGTTTTTTGATTTGCTGTCAGCTTATGGGGCACCCATTTATCAAGTTTTTTCACCTCTCCAATTTGCTTCAAATGTTGAACGACTGTAGAATGGTTGACATTGAGTTCTTCGGCAACTTCTTGTGTAGCTGTAAGAGGACCAGCTTCGTTGATCCTCTCAAATGGTCGTTATCAAATTCTGATGGCTGAACACTGCACTTCTCATCTTCAAGGCTCTTGTCTCTTTTGCAAAACTTCTTGAACCGCCACTGCACTGTATGTTCGCTAGCAGTTCCTGGGCCAAATGCATTGTTGGTGTGAGTGGTCTCTGCTGCTTTACAACTCATTTTGAGCTCGAATAAGAAAATTGCTCAAATTTGCTTTTTGTCTAACATCATTTCTCTAGTCTAAAATAAATGTAAAATGAACAGCTAGGAATAAGTCACTAGCAAAAGAAAAAAAAATGAAGCAAGAAATATGTGTTAAAATGATGTATAACATAACCACATTCATTTAAGAATGTATTCCAGTATCAAACAGCAAAGTTCGACAATGCAAAACCAAAATTATGTTTGCACCAACCTTTGAGATTCTCCCAAACCTTTCTCTGTAAAGGCAATGCCGTAGTAGAAGGTGGGAGAAAGGGGAGCTTGCTTTTGAATGGTTGGAGCCCCACTTCTCTCTTGCAATGGCAGGACTACTAGCCTCTCCTCCCACCTGAGAGGGTGCTTCTTCAAAAGTTGGCTCCTCCAAGGCTGGGTCTCTCTCCCTGCCCCACAGCTGGGGTTGCTTCCTGTGGGCTAAGGCTGAATCTCTGACAGACTCTTATGGACCCCCTAGAAACTGAGGTGAATTCAAACCCTGCTTCTGCCCTTGCTGGCCACCCTCATTACCCAGGCTATTTTTTTTTTTTTTTTGGTAATACAATTATAAATTATATCTTGGCCTGAGTCTGGGGGAGTATAAAGCAGACTTTTATCATTATGGTCATAATGTCACCACAAGGCAGCTGGGCTGCCCGCCTTTTCTGGTGCCGTCCTCCTCCCTGGACCAGCACGTTCACTTACCCTATCCTCTAGGTCTCCTGGTGTGTCAAGGTGCTGGCAGAGGCAGAGGCCAGCCTGCCTATAGTCTCAGTTCACATTTACAATTCTCTACAGAGCAGAATTCTCTCTTCAATAGGATGTAAATCCTCATGGCTGTCTAACAACTTGCCATCAGTCTTAGGCACCAATGTCTCCTGGAGCATACAGTCATGGGTTTGCAGATCTATTTTTCTGGAATTGTCTTTTACAACCATCCCCTCCTCCCTTTACCTAAATAAACTCAGGAAAAAAAGCTTCACCAGCCTTACACTCTCACCAGTAAATACCCCAGTAGATGACTGCATAGATACAACAGGATATAGGTTTATGCCCGATTCCTGCTATCCTAGTTGTAATGCATGTGTGCTCAGTCGTGTCCAACTCTTTTGTGACCCCATGGACTGTATGTAGTCTGCCAGGTTCCTCTGTCCATGGGAATTTTCCAAGCAAGAATACTGGAGTGTGTTGCCATTTCCTGCTCCAGGGGATCTTCCCAGCACAGGGATTGAACCTGCATCTCCTGCATTGGCAGGCGGATTCTTTATCCCTAAACCACCTGGGAAGCCCATCCTAGCTGTAAAGCCACCTCTAATCCCACCAGTTATGTTTGAGTAATCTCTGTTGAAAATCTGTGTTGTAGAGCAGTATTTCTCAAACTTTAGTATAATTATGGGTCACCTAGAGGAACTTGGTAAAATGTAACTTATGATTTAGTAAGTAAGTTTCAGATTTATCTTTCAAGCAAGCTCCCAGGTGATGCTAAGGCTGATGACCCATATGCCAAACTCTGATTAGCAAGAGTTTAGAGGATGATAAAGTCTTATCCTTAATCTGGCATTTCTAGGTTTTAGGATGTATTCATGTATTGACATTTCCATCTTTATATATTTAGTATTTGGGCATATTCAAAACTGCCATTCATATTTCATTGTTCCTACTTTCTGCAGGCTAGCCCTTATAATAGGAACCTTATTGTCATCACTATCCTTAGTTGCCATTCAAAAGAAAACATCCACACAAGCTGTCTGGTCATGTACTTTTATCTCCATTTCACTGTCTGCTTTTTTCTTCATTCAGTCAAGACCTTTCCCGCTGTGTTTTCTATAAGCATTAAATTATTATTTAAGAACAAATGCACTAACTGGCATGTAGTTGTTGTTCACTCACTAAATCGTGTCCGACTCTTTGCAACCCCATGGATTACAGCATGCCAGGTTTCCCTGTCTGTCACTATCTCCCAGAGTTTGCTCAAACTCATGTCCAAGGAGTCAGTGATGCTATTTAACCATCTCATCACCATTCTCATCCTCCTTTTCCTCCTGCACTCAGTCTTTCCCAGCAACAGGGTCTTTTCCAATGAGTCAGCTCTTCACATCAGGTGGCCAAAGTATTGGAGCTTCAGCATCAGTCCTCCCAATGAATTCAGGGTTGATTTCCTTTAGGATTGACTGGTTTAATACTTTGCAGACCAAGGGACTCTCAAGAGTCTTTTCCAGCACCACAACTTGAAAGCATCAATTTTTTGGCACTAAGCCTTCTTTATGGTCCAACTTTCACATCTGAATATGACTACTGGAAAAACCATAGTTTGACTATATGGACCTTTGTCGGCAAAGCTATGTCTCTGTTTATAAAATGCTGTCTAGGTTTATCATAGCTTTCCTTCCAAGGAGCAAGTGTCTTGATTTCGGGCAGCAGTAACTGTCCTCAGTGATTTTGGAGCCCAAGAAACTAAAATCTGTCACTTTTTTCACTTTTTCCACTTTTTCCCCCTCTATTTACCATGAAGTGATGGGACTGGATGCCATAATCTTCATGTTTTGAACGTTGAGTTTTAGGTGAACTTTTTTACTCTCCTCTTTCAACCCTCATCAAGAGGCTCTTTAGTTCCTCTTCACTTTCTGCCATTAGGGTGATATGATCTGTGTGTATATCTGAGGTTGCAGATATTTCTCCTGGAAATCTTGATTCCAGTTTGTACTTCATCCAGCCCAGCATTTAGTATGATGTACTCTGCATATAAGTTAAATAAGGAGGATGACGATATATAGCCTTGACATACTCTTTACCCAGTTTTGAACCGATCCATTGTTTCATGTCTGGTTCTAACTGTTGCTTCTTGACCTGTATGTAGGTTTCCCAGGAGATGGGTAATATGGTCTGGCATTTCCATCTCTTTAATAAGTTTTCATAGTTTGTTGTAATCTGCACAGTCAAAGGCTTTAGCATAGTTAATAAAGCAGAAGTAGATGTTTTTCTGGAATTCCCTTGCTTTTTCTATGATCCAACGGATGTTGACAATTTGATCTCTGGTTCCTGTGCCTTTTCTAAATCCAGCTTATACATCTAGAAGTTCTTGTTTCATGTACTGTTGAAGCCTAGCTTGAAGGATTTTGAGCATTACCTTGTGAAATGAGTGCAACTGTATGGTAGTTTGAATGTTCTTTGGCACTGCCCTTCTTGAGTATTGGAAAAAAAATTGCCCTTTTCCAGTCCTGTGGCCGTTGCTGAGTTTTCCAAATTTGTTAACATATAAAGTGTAGCTCTTTAACAGCATCATCTTTTAGGATTTGAAATAGCTCAGCTGGAATTTCATCACCTCCACTAGCTTTGTTCATAGTAATGCTTCCTAAGGCCCACTTGACTTCACACTCCAGGATATCTGGCTCTAGGTGAGTGATCACACCATCATGGTTATCTGGGTCATTAAGATCTTTTTTGTATAGTTCTGTGTATTCTTGCCACTTTTTAATTAATGACTTCTGTTTCTATTAGGTCATTACTGTTTCTGTCCTTTATCATGCCCACACTTGCATGAAATGTTCCCTTGATATCTCCGATTTTCTTGAAGAGATTTCTAGTCTTTCCCATTCTGTTGTTTTCCTCTGTTTCTTTGCATTGTTCACTTAAGAAGTCTTTCTTATAACTTCTTGCTATTCTCTGGAACTCTGCATTCAGTTGGATAAATATTTGCCTTTCTCCCTTTCCTTTTACTTCCCTTTTCTCAGATATTTGTAAAGTCTCCTCAGATAACCACTTTGCCTTCATTCATTTCTTTTTCGTTAGGATGGTTTTGTTTACCACCTCATCTATGGGGTCTCACAGAGTCGGACACAACTGAAGTGACTTAGCAGCAGCAGCATACAATGTTACGAACCTCTGCCCATAGTTCTTCGGCACTCTGTCTACCAGATCTAATCCCTTGAATCTATTTATCACCTCCATTATAAAATCATAGGGGATTTGATTTAGGTCATACCTTAATGGCCTAGTGGTTTTCCCTACTTTCTTCAATTTAAGCCTGAATTTTTCAATGAAAGCTCATGATCTGAGCCACAGTCAGCTCCATGTCTTGTTTTTGCTGACAATATAGACCTTCTCCATCTTCAGCTGCAAAGAATATAATCAATCTGATTTTGGTATTGACCATCTGGTGATGTCCATGTGTAGAGTCATCCCTTGTGTTGTTGGAAGAAAGTGTTTGCTATGATTCATGCGTTCTCTTGAAAAAACTCTATTAGCCTTTGCCCTCTTCATTTTGTACTTAGTCTAAGGCCATACTTTCCTGTTACTTCAGGTGTCTCTTGAATTCCTACTTTTACATTCCAATCCCCTATGATGAAAAGGACATTTTTTTTTGGTGTTAGTTCTAGGTCTGATTGATCTTCATAGAACTGGTCAACTTCAGCTTCTTCTTTGGCAATAGTGGTTGAGGCATAGTCTAGGATCACTGTGATGTTGAATGGTTTGCCTTGGAAATGAACAGATCATTCTGTTGTTTTTGAGACTGCACCCAAGTACTGGATTTCAAACTCTTTTGTTGACTCTGAGGGCTATTTCATTTCTTCTAAGGTACTTTGGCTCATGGTAGTAGATATAATGGTCATATGGATTAAGTTCATCCATTCCCATCCATTTTAGTTCACTGGTTCCTAAGATGCCGATGTTCACTCTTGTCATTTCCTACTTGACCAAGTCCAATTTACCTTGATTTGTGAACCTTAACATTATAGGTGCCTAGGTGATATTCCTAGTAGTAAAAGAAATGAAAACTTCTATATAATGCTAGCTAGATGTAATTAATAGTTAAAAACACACCCTTCTAGACTTTTTCATAGATTTTTTTATGTACCTAAATGAAAACATATTATAAGTATAGTATAGCATAGCGTTTTTTGTTTGTTTTTAGCAGTGGTGTGTGGCTTGTGGGATCCTAACTCCCTAACCAAAAATCAAATCCTGGCTCATGGCAGAGAAGCACCGAGTCCTAACCACTGGACTACCGAGGAATCCCCTGCATAGCATATTGTACATATATTTCAATCTTATTTTCACTTAGCAATATATAATGGCATATTAATGAATTATGATGCATTCATCCTTTTAAGCAGTTACCTAGTATTTCATTTTATGAATAAGCTTATTATTTATTTACCTCTGTGTCTGTACTATAGTACACATTTTCATACTTGCTTCTTTATACTCTTACCTAATCTCCTTAGAATATTTTTCTAGAAGTGAAATTACTGAACTGATAGACAACATTATTAACTTAATTTCACTAGATCTGATGTTTTACAGATTTTCTTACATATACTGGCTATTTGAATATACAGGTTTTTAACTAAAACCATATCTTCCTTTATAAAAATGACAAGGGCTTGGGCTCTTTGACCTCCTGCCCCAAGCTTTAGGGATATGTAAATTCTTTGGCCTTTGTAGGTAAGTCTAGCTTCTGGAATTTTAAGTTCATAGGGTGTAATATGCAGGCTAAAATGAAAGTGTCATGTCTATGACTTTACAAACATCTAACCCATTATAAAGGTATTTAAAAGCCACATTTCTGTATACATAAATATTTAATGAATCCCTTGCTCCTTACTTTTTGATTCTCTCTCTCAGTGCTGCATTTGGATTTATATTTTAGTCAGACTGAGTCAACATTTAATTTTCATTCACTTTAACTATCGTGCTCAATGAAGCAGAGAATCCATCCATCTTAACAAATACAGAGAAACACAAAGAGAGCAAATAAAAGAACCTCAGATGTGCTTGTGCTGTCTCTCTCTTGCTCAGAACAAACATCAGCTTGCAGTTTCTTGAGTGCCTTGCGTTTCTTCTGTGGGTAGAGAAGGATCAACTCAAAAGATCAACCCTTCCTCATACATTTTCTTTTCTCTTCCGGTTGTTGCTGTGTTTGTTGATAGTATTCCATTGTCCACAAATTCTTTATTAGCCCATCAGTTGCTGCATTCTCTTAATTTCCCCCTGCACGTACAAAAAAGAGTTCAACACTGAATTTATCAAACTTGAGCTAAAATTTGTTTGATGATAACTCTACTTTATCTTAAGAGTTGACTCATTGGAAAAGACTCTGATGCTGGGAGGGATTGGGGGCAGGAGGAGAAGGGGATGACAGAGGATGAGATGTCTGGATGGCATCACCGACTCGATGGACATGAGTTTGAGTGAACTCCAGGTGTTGGTGATGGACAGGGAGGCCTGGCATGCTGCGATTCATGGGGTCACAAAGAGTTGGACACGACTGAGTGGCTGAACTGAACTGAACTGAACTACTTTATCTTTTTGGTCTTTTTCTCTCAATACTCTCCCCACTTTTGTTTCTTCCTTCTCTTTTCCTTCTTAATCTCATGGGCAGTATCTGCCCACGAATTACCTCCTTTTATTAATGATGTAAACAAGGAAGCAAGGCGTTCAACTCTAAAACATATTTGAAAGCAACACCTTCTAGCTTTTGGCTCAGATAGTCAAGTGTCAAATCACCTGCCATAATTTTAAGGTTTTCCTTAATTACCCAGGCTGTTTAGGGCACTATTTCTTAATGAGAACACTGCATTTTAGCCAGGTTAGTGTCTTGTGGCATGCTACACTATTTTATCCTCCTTTTTTAAATGTTGGCAGCATCATTGCATCAATACATACACTGTCTTTTCCTTCCTACTTTCCACCATCCCCTCCACCCTTTTTTCTTTGCCTCTCCAGATATTTTCCATCAGTAAGGTTGCACTGAATTCCGCCTATGGCATTTTCTAATCACTGGCATCAGTCTTACTTTTCACTTAATGGTAGGGTTCTTATTATAATATCTCTGTAATTTGATTGTGCATCCTTTGCACAATTACAATTACACCTTGCATGGTACATCAAGAGATAGTCCAGACTTTTGAACTAGCTGCCATATTTGATTTCTTTTTTATTTTAAGGTATTTCTACCTCTTTGTAACTTACATTGAACTTTAATTTTTTATTGGAGTTTTGTTGCTTTGCAATGTTGTGTTAATTTCTGATGTATGATCTTAAATTTTTAAAGCACACATTTTCTGTTCCTCTTCCTCTTGCATGTTGTGATGCTTCAAATATTTGGAAACTACTATTACTCTTTTCACTTTAGTCTTGTAATTCGTGACATGTTTTGGAGAATTTCCCATCAGATTGTCTTTCATAGGCAACTTCTTTATAACCTGATACTCATGATTGAATATATTTTAGATATGGTTTGACCAGTACAAAACTCAATGAGGCTCTTATTTACAATGTTCTGGATCTTTACTTCCCTTCCTGTAGTCTAATATTGCATGACATTTTTAGTAGTTATTTGACAATCTGGTTTGATCATTTTAAAATAAGTTATAATATTCCCTAACTCCAAAGTTCCCAAATGCTCTTTTGCTGTTAATAGCATCTCTACCTCTGACCCCAGGCAACCAGTGATCTTTATGTCACTATAAATTAGTTTACATTTTCTGAAGCTTTGTATAAATGAAATCATACACACTTAGATAATCCATTACAAAGGACTTTTCTCCTTCGGATAATTTTTTTCTTTAAAGGAAGCCAGATTATCCAAAATCTGTTTGCAGAATTGAATTTTTAAATCTAACTTTGAGATATTTGTCCTTTTAAATTTCTTGTTGGTTTCAGTCCAGTGTTTCTGTATATCAAAATGATTTTGAATCCTGAAGCTGTCATCCAGAGTATTAGATAGCTGTCCTTTCTAGCTGTAAGGTTTCTGTATATTTGACAAATGAATTTCAATATATTATCACAGAACAAAGAATCATAAAATATTAGCGCTGAAAGAATATAAAGTCATGAATTTTACAGTTGATCGGAACGACCAACATGCACTGGAGATGTTTTGTCCACTTGATTCAGAGCTAAAGGACTGACTTTGACCTTTCCTTTCTACTTTACCTAAAGTGCTATGGCAATTATTGCATCTACCACTAACTCTGACATGTTTTCAAAGACAAATAGCATATTATTTTTCAAAGGCAAATAAAGCTGATTCTAATTCTCTCACCATCCTCTTCATTTTTCTTAAATACTTTCTGTATGTATATGTGTTTAGAAACCTTTAAATTTTTTTGAGGTATAATTCATATTCAAAAAAATTGACCCAATTTGAATGTAAACTTTGGTGAGTTGTGGTAAGTGTAAACATTTTTGTCAGTATTATACCAATCATTGTGCAGAATATTTTCATCACTCCAAAATTCCCTAATGCTTTTTTGCTTTCCATTTTTCTTCATGTCTGACTCCAGGCAACCACCAATCTACTTCATATCTCTATAGACTAGTTTGCATTTCCTGGAGTGTCATATGAATGTAGTCATGCAGTATGTACTCTTAGTATCTAGCTTCTAGAATCTTTTTGAGATATATCCATGATTTCTTGCCTGTTCCACTAGTTTATTTCTTTTTATTAATGTGTATTTTGTTTATTCATTCCTCTGTTCCTGGCTATGTGAGTTGTTCCCAGCTATTTGAGTTGTTCCCATTTTAAGCTATTATGAATAAGGTGCTATGAACATTAGTGTACAAGTCTTTCTGTGGCAGTATATTTTCATTTCTCTTGGGTACATACCTATGGGTGGAACTACTGAGTCATATGTTTAATTTCGTATGAAACTGTCAAAGCACTTTTCAATGACTGTACCGTTCTCCAGTCCCATCACCAGTGTATAAGAGATCTAGATAAACATTCTCACCAACACTTAGTTTTCCTCTAAGTCATTCTGTGGATATATAGAAGTAACTTATTGTGGTCTCTATTAGCATTTCCTGATGACTAAAATGGGGAGAATCTCTTGATGTGTGTGTGTGTGTTTTTTTTTTTTTTTCCTTGCCATCCATTTTCTTCCTTGGTGAAGTATCTGTTAAAATTTCTTCCCAGGAACAATCAATAATCTCTTTCTCTCTCCCTCCTTCCCTTCTATTCTCTTTCACCAAGTTGCTGTTCCATCTTGCTCTCACTTCCTTTTTTTCTTGGGGGGTGTGTGTGTGTTTAGAATGGCATCCACCCACTCAAAAATGTCTTTGCTGAACATCAGAATAGTCCCAGTTGTTTCCACAACAGTAACTGCAAGTCAGGGGTGCTACCAGGTGAAAATATTTACTGCTGGGAGAGAAGAAACATTCTATGAAAACGTGTACAAAAAGCTTACTCATTGAACCACCTTCTTAGCATAATTTCTCATATAAAACCAAATAAACCAAATTTTAAGAAGCAATTAAAAATTTCTGCCACATAAACATTGGTGCTTTGAATCAAAGTAAGTCAATAAAGCTGAATTAAGGGGAAAAAATCTCTCCTGTGATTTCTTGAGCTGATTTCATTAAACTTGTTAATAAAATGCAGTGTTCAATGTAGAGATTCTCAGCCTCTTTTAATGAATTCATCCTTTTGTTCCTAAAAGCTGAAACTCATCTTGACAGTAAACCATATTCAATATTTTCTTTGATCAGATTAAGAAGTTTAAATTTGTTAGAGATTTGTTTTGCCAACTATCTCAACTACTTGGAACAATCTAAAACATATTTTTCTCGGGATTTGCAGTATTAAAGCATAGCAGAAAGATAAGGAGGCGGGATAGTGAGGAAAATGGTTAACCAGTTCAAGATCAAATCATTGCATTCCATATCTATAAACTTGCCAGATGACAGGATAGTAATCTCCCACTGAGTCATATGGTCTAATTTTGTTGTTGTTCAGTCACTAAGTTGTGTCTGATTCTTTGTGACCCCATGGACTGCAACACTCCAGGCTTCCCAGTCCGTCACTATCTCCTGGAGTTTGCTCAAACTCATGTTCTTAGAGTCGGTGATGCCATCTAATAATCTCATCCTCTGCTACCCCCTTCTCCTTTTGCCTTCAATCCCTCCCAGCATCAAAGCCTTTTCTGATGAGTCAGCTCTTCGCATTAGGTGGCCAAAGTATTGGAGCTTCAGCTTTAGCATCAGTCCTTCCAATGAATATCAGGGTTGATTTCCTTTAGGATTGACTGGTTTGATCTCCTTGCAGACCAGGGGACTCTCAAGAGTCTTTTCCAGTACCACAGTTCAAAAGCATCAATTCTTTGGTGCTCAGCTTTCTTTATGATCCAACTCTCACATCTGTGAGACTTCACATCTCACATCTTAAAGACTCTGAGGCTGGGAAAGATTAAAGACAGGAGAAGGGAACAACAGAGGATGAGATGCTTGGATGGCATCACCGACTTGATGAACATGAGTTTGAGCAAACTCTGGGAGTTGGTGATAGACAGGGAAGCCTGGCGTGCTGCAGTTCATGGGGCTGCAAAGAGTCAGACATGACTGAGCAAATGAACTGAACTGAACTGAACTTACATCTGTACGTAACTACTGGAGAAACCTTAGCTTTGAGTATACGGATCCTTGTTGGCAAAGTGATATCTCTGCTTTTCAATACTCTGTCTAGATTTGTCACAGCTTTCCTTCCAAGGAGCAAGCGTCTTTTGATTTCACGGGTGCAATAACAGTCCACAGTGGTTTTGGAGCCCAAGAAAATAAAATCTGTCACTGTTTCCACTTATCACCCTTTTATTTGCCATGAAGTGATGGGACTGGATGCTGTGGTCTTAGTTTTATGAATGTTGAGTTTTAAGCCAGCTTTTTCACTCTACTCTTTCACCTTCATCAAGAGGCTCTTTTATTGCTCTTCACTTTTTGTCATTAGAGTGGTATCATCCGATTATCTGAGATTATTTGTATTTCTCCTGACACTCTTGATTCCAGCTTGTGATTTATCCAGCTGACATTATGCATGATGTTCTCTGCATCAAGTTGAATAAGCAGGGTGACAATATAAAACCTTATACTACTTTCCCAATTTTCAACTAGTCTGTTGTTCCACGTCCAGTTTTAACTGTTCTTTCTGTGGTCTGATGATTGAACATTATCTAAAGTTGCACAAATTCTGTATTGAGTGTGTTCCCTTCAATGGCTTTCCTCTCCTTATCTGGAGCCCTACTGCCTGCCTGGCCATCTTTTGTCTTACTACTTCCCCTGAGATACTTGGGCCTCACAAAAATGTAATTCCATCCAGGGCTGCTCTTTCAGTGATTCTGGTCTGAATAATCACATGTCTAGATTTAGGAGTAAGGGGACTAATACCACCCCCTCTTTCACTAGACTTAAAATTTATTAAAATATATAAGCTCAGCTTTTCTCAGTTTTTCTTTGTTTTTTATTTTAAATGTAAGCAAATTATATTCCTTTTTATTCCCTTTGTTATATTCCGTATAGACAACATTAAATTGAGTATCTGTATTAGTTTGGTTTGCAATTTGTATCTTTGTATTTTTGTCTATTTTATTAACTTCTTTTTTTCCCCTAAATCCAAACCCTGTTTCAGTCCATCCGGACTGCTATACTACATTGGACTGGGTGGCTAATAAACAACAGACATTTATTTCTTTTAGTTCTGGAGGCTGGAAGTTCAGGATCAAGGCACCAGCATGGTAGCCTTTTGATGATGGTTCCCTTCCTGGTTCATAGCTGGTGCCTTGTTGCTATGTTCTCATGTGGTGTAAGGAGCAAGGGATCTCTTAGAAGCCTGTTTTATAAAGACATGAATCCCATTCATGAAGGGTGAAACCCTCATTGCCAATCTCCACTCAGAGATCTTAGCTACTAATACCATCATCTTTGGAAGTTGGGATTTCAACATATGAATTTGGTGGGGCAAGTCAGACACCGACATTCAGACTAGAGCAGTTCCTTTCCTCCTACTATATTTGGTGTTTATTCTGTTATTTTAACTTTTTAAATTGAATTAATAGTTCAGTACTTTTTCAGTTTTTTTTAATTTCAAAAATGGGTTCAGCACTTCCTTTGCATGTGGCGTTGTGTCCCGAGGGGCAGTTAGCCATGGCCCGGCCAGCCTGGCGTTGGCGGACCCTGGAGCGGTGCCTGAGGGAGGTCGGTAAAGCCACTGACAGCCCAGAGTGCTTCCTCACCATTCAAGATGAACTGGCATCAAAGTATACTTCTTTAACAAAAGTACTTTATGACTTTAATAAAGTACTAGAGAATGACAGGAAACATGGGAGTCCTTTAGAAAAATTGATGATAAATAATTTCGATGATGAGCAGATTTGGCAACAGTTGGAACTGCAAAATGAACCAATTTTACAGCACTTCCAGAGTGCAGTTAGTGAAACCATTGAAGATGAAGACATCAGTCTTCTCCCAGAGAGTGAAGAGCAGGAGTGTGAAGAGGATATGATGGAGCTGGAGGCTGCTGGCCAGGAGGACCTGGAACAAGATTTAGAGGAGGAGGAGGTGGAGGAAGCAGAGGAGGTGGAAGTGTCAGACCTGAGTGGTGATGATCCTGAAGCAGATGAGAGAGCCAAAAACTCAAGCAAATTGGATCTGAGGAAAAGCCCAGATTTCAGCGATGAGGACTCTGATCTTGATTTTGATATCAGCAAACTGGAACGTCAGAGCAAGGTGTAAAGCAGAGTGCCTAGGAAACCAACAAGTAGATGATAAATTCTTCAAGCTCTCTGAGATGGAGACCTTTTTAGAAAACATGGAAAAAGAAGAGGAACAAAGAGATGACCAAGAGGAAGATGATATTGATTTTTTTGAAGATGTGGATTCCAATGAAGATGAAGGAGGACTGTTTGGAGGCCAGGATCTTAAGTCAGGTAAAAGTTCCAGAAACCTGAAATACAAAGATTTCTTTGATCCAGTTGAAAGTGATGAAGACGTAGCAAGTGTCCACGATGATGGGAATGAACTGGCTTCAAATGAAGAGGAAGAGATTGCTGAAGGAGAAGAAAGCATTTCTGAGACGGATGAAGATGATGACCTTGAAGAAAGTGGAGACAGTAAACAACGTAAAGAAACCTTGAAAAGAGTGACCTTTGCTCTGCCCAATGATGAGGACACTGAAGATACAAATGTCTTAAATGTACAGAAAGACTCTGATGAAGTAAAATCCTCTTTTGAAAAAAGACAAGAAAAGATGAATGAAAAAATTGCATCTTTGGAAAAAGAGTTGTTGGAGAAGAAACCTTGGCAGCTTCAAGGAGAAGTGACAGCGCAGAAGCGGCCCGAGAACAGCCTCCTGGAAGAGACCCTGCACTTCGACCACGCCGTGCGCATGGCACCTGTGATCACAGAGGAAACCACTCTCCAACTAGAGGATATCATTAAGCAGAGGATAAAAGATCAGGCTTGGGATGATGTCGTACGCAAAGAAAAGCCTAAAGAGGATGCATTTGAGTATAAAAAGCGTTTAACACTGGACCACGAAAAGAGTAAATTGAGCCTTGCTGAAATTTACGAACAGGAGTACATCAAACTCAACCAGCAAAAAACAGCAGAGGAAGAAAATCCAGAGCATGTAGAAATCCAGAAGATGATGGACTCCCTCTTCTTAAAGTTGGATGTGCTCTCAAACTTCCACTTCATCCCCAAGCCACCTGTTCCAGAAATTAAAGTGGTATCAAATCTGCCCGCTGTCACCATGGAGGAGGTTGCCCCTGTGAGTGTCAGTGACGCAGCCCTCCTGGCCCCAGAGGAGGTCAAGGAGAAAAATAAAGCTGGAGATATAAAAACAGCTGCTGAGAAAACAGCTACAGACAAGAAACGAGAAAGGAGGAAAAAGAAATATCAAAAGCATTTGAAAATAAAGGAGAAAGAAAAGCGGAGAAGACTTCTTGAAAAGAACAACCCAGACCAGGCAGGGAGATACACCAAAGCAGTAGCCTCTGAGAAGCTGAAACAGCTGACCAAGACAGGAAAAGCCTCTCTGCTAAAGGATGAAGGTAAAGACAAAGCCTTAAAATCATCTCAGGCATTCTTTTCTAAATTACAAGATCAAGTGAAAATGCAAATCAGCAATGCAAAGAAAACCGAGAAGAAAAAGAAGAAAAACCAGGATATATCGGTTCATAAATTAAAGCTGTAATATATTTTGCATATAATGTAAATACTATTTACATGTGTAAGCTTATATTCTGTCATGGTTCAGTTTTGTAATAAAATTTTTGAGAACTTTTCTTCAAAAAAAAAAAAATGGGTTCAAAGACTAAATTTTTCCTTTAAGGACAATTTTAACTGCCTTAATACATTTTAAAATATTCAGTTTTTAAATTGTTATTCACTTTTAGGTTCTTTATAGTTTCTATTATGATTACTTCTTTAATTTTTTTTTAAATTTGATCAATCTGAAGTTTTTTTCTGGTGTATTTTAAGTTAATTTCATTGTGCTTAGAAAATTTTTTTCCAGTTCTTAGGCTCTTTGTGTGTGTGTATGTGTGTGTGTGTGAGAGAGAGAGAGAGAGGGAGAGAGTCTTGTTTCATAAAACATAGCTTAGCATATGGACAATTTCCATAGAAACCCCTTTATGCTAAAGAAAAATGTAGTTTACAACATTGAATATGTGGTTCTATACAAATCCATTGATCAATCTGGCTAATGTATGGTTCAGATTTTCTCTATATTAGCTGATCTCTTTTTTATTTGATCAACCTACTGATTACTGAGATCTGCCCGCCATGATGATAGATTTATCAATTTCCTCCTATATTTATGGTGATATTTGCTTTATTTCAAAGCTATATTATTCTGTAGCAACAGATTTCAAATTGATATACCTTTTTGGTAAACTGGATTCTTTATCAATGCCTTTGGCTTTAAGTTTTATTTGTCCGAAAGAAACTGTAGCTTAATTTTGGATAGTATTTGTCTGGCACATAATTTCTCATCCTTTCTCTTTTTATGATATGTATATGTAACTTGTAAGCATTATAGAACCAGAAATGTAAAAATTTTTGCGACTAATTTCCTTTTAATGAATAAGCTTAATTCATTTAAATTATTTGGATTACTAAATTTAATTTAACTTTATCCATATCACCATATTTGTGTTCTCCATTTACAGTGCATTTTTTGTTTCATTTTTCTTATTTAAGATTAAATAACTGTTGTATTTTTCCTTTTTTATTTTCTATGTGTTTGGTAGTTTTATACTTTTATTTTCAAGTTGTTAATGGCACTGTTAAAATCTCAATGTACATATTAATTATAAAACTAATCAATGTCTTGACCCCATCATATATCAAAATGAGTAGCTTAAAAGGCTTTAACTCAAATAATCCATTTCCCAAATATCATTGTACTATCTGGTATTGTAATATGACTTTTATAATCCTACAAATTATCTATTATCTATCTATCTATCTATCTGTGTTGACACATTTATCCACATGTTTACAACCACATTTTGCTTGTCAGTGTAACTTTCATGGTAGACCTTTCTTTTAGGACCATTTTCTTTCTTCTCTTAGTACATCCTGTAGGTTTTCATTTAATGAAGATCTATTAGGTGGTGAAATTCCTCAGGATCATTCTTTCTTTTCTTTTTTTTAAGCCTGAAGGATTTTTATTTTGCCTTCACTTTGGAAGGACAACCTTTTCTGGATATACAATTTTAGGTTGACAGGTGTTTTCTGACAAGTCTTTGAATATAGTTTGCTGTTAGTTTCTGTTGGTGCCAATGAGAAAGTAGCTGTCAGCGTAAATATAGTCTTTTTGCGGTCTTTTCTTTCTTTTCTCTTGGTCTCCTTGGAAAACGTTGTCTTTGGTGTCTACAATTTACCATCATTCATCTAGCAAAGGATTTCTTTTGATTAAACTACGTGGTGTCTGTGTACCAACTCTGATGATTCAAATCTTTCATCCCTTTTCAATATTCTCAGCCGTTAACTCTCCAAGTATTGCTTTTTGCCCAGACTCTTCTTGTCTTCTGTAACTCTTATCACAAATGTGATTTTCCCATCTGTTCTCTATGTTTTTTATTCATTCTTCCATATTTTTCATTTCTTTGGTTCTTGTTGTATTCCATAATATTTTATTATTCTTTATCAAAACAGATGTTGAAAAAATGTAAAAAGAAACATGTGCTTTTCACTGACACTTTCACTAAAGCATTGTTGTAATGGTGAAAGAATCAAAACAGACTGAATGCTATCACTAGAGTGCTGGTTGTCTAGCATAAGTTCATATAACAGAGTACCAAGTAGTTTTATAAAAGGATGTCAAACAGCTCTCTATATTGCTATGAAGTTGTAAGTCCAAATAAAAGTGAACACATTTTAACAATGATGAACTTATGTCAGTATAATATTTTAAAGATTATATGTTGCTTCATTAAAAAAAAAAACAAAATTCTTGTCTTAAACCAAGAATTATGCATTATTTTCTATGTTCTGATGGGCTTACTGGGTGATTCTATTACTCATTTTGTCCATGAATTGTTACATGGCAATGGAGAGCTTTGAGCTCACTCCCATGTATTAGCCTCAGTTGGTATGGCTAAAAGCAAGGAAGCTTTACTTTAAAGTGAAGAAATAAAAAAGAAATAAAAATGAAAAAGTTAAAAATGATTTTCTTTTAAGAAGCAAGAAAGATTTACAAGATTATTAGGACCAAAAAGACTCAAGAGTCAACTTGAAAAAGTTATCACTGGCCAAAATTAGGACAATTTGATAATAAGAAAAATAAATGTATTAAATTAAAATATATCAAATAATAATTTATAAAACAATAGTGTCTTTGGATAGCTTTGGAGATCCAATGCATTGTTTTGAAAACTGGTGAATAAAGGAATAGAATCAACCTTTTATGCTGCATTTCCTTTGTGGACTCTCAAGGTTGATGAGAGCATTCTCTTTATAGATGCTTTTTAGCAAATAAATGAAGAAAGAATGATTCAATTGCAAATCATCATATTTCAACCTCTACTGAAATAAAGTATCCAGGCAATACTTATTAATTATTCACATCAAGAAAGAGACAAACAGATATTACATATCTCTTGATAGAAGTGTGTGATATCACCCATAAAACATTGTTGCCAAAACAAAAACAGACTTTTGAATTGATAGTTTAGATCTAACTACTGATTAACAGCATATACAAGAAATAGAAGAAATATTAAGTAACACCACAGACGGTCAGTCAATAATATTCAGTTTGTAATAAACTATATGAGATAAATGGCCCAGTTGCTTCAATAAACAGATTATAAGGAAAAGGAAAAAATGATGAAAGAGCAATCTGTCAATTAAAATTAACAGATGTAAAAACAAGGGGAGTGTATGGATCCCATTAGAATCCTGATAAAAACAAATCATAAAACAACATTATTAAACAATTGAAAAAAGAGGAAATATTTTTAATGGTGACAGTGATATTGTGGTTATATATTTTAAGGACTATCTTTTAGAGTTAAATACAGAAATGTTTATAGATTAAATGATACCTGAAATTTACTTCAAAATCCAGTAGGAATATTGGGAGTTTTGGGGAGGAGCTGTAGATAAGAGTGGATATCAGTTGATCACTGCTGAATATTATTGCTGGGCAAATGGAGATTTATTATTATTTGTCATATTATCCTCTCTACTTTTGTAAATGTTTGAAGTTTTGATTTTAAAAAAAGTGATGCTGAGAAGAGGAAAATAGTTTTCCATGGTGAATTTGGGCTCTGAACAGAGATATGAATAAAACTACTGTAGAGCAGAGAAGGGAAAAAAAAAAAAAACTGATAAATTTTTATGGTTTCATCTCTCTGTTACCAGCTCATATTTTGATTGCCTATTTCATTTCTTTAAACATATTAAATCTTTTTAAAAATTGCATTCTGTTTTTGATAACTATAATAAATTTAACATTTGGGAATCTAAGTCTACTCTTTTGTTTTGGTGACTTAAGATCTTCAAAACCTCACTTGTTTTTAAAAATCACTTAATCAGGAAAAGAAGTTAAAATTATACCAGTTTATAGAAAAATATTGAAAACAAAATAAGGTGGCTTTAAAGTCAGAAAAAATGAGGCTACAAGTTCATCACTTACCATTTGAACTTGGACATATTAATTTTCTTACACCTGAGTTTCCTCATCTATAAAACATAGTAGTAATGCCTAGTTCAGAGAATTCCTATGAGAGTTAGTAAATAATTCATGGAAAATACCACCATACCTGACATGCTTAAGCACTCTAAACATGGTAGCTTTATATATATATATATATATATATATATTCCTGAATTGAGGAGGAACATAGATAAATATCATCTTTGAGTGTAAAACCATCAAAGAATTTTCGTCATTTATACCCATCTCACACCTAGCATGTAGACTTGAAAATCAAATAATGCTATATTTAAAAGTGGGCTGGATTATACAACTGACAACAAATGTTCTTAAAAACCATACTAACATTGTGAACCAAAAACATTGTGTAGCAGAAATGAAATATATGTGTTCTTCTCATTAACCTTTCTTAAGTAGATCACTTAATTTTGGGGGGAGAACTAGAAGTCATGGGTTTGCAAAAAAGTACTAATGAATTGGCCATGAGTGTTTTCATCCTTGCTACAAATGATTTAATTCAGGTCATGGGTAGAGTATATTGTTGGTTTCTGAAAGATCATCTTACTTATGGTCATCAGAAGTTAAATCATTGTGTAGTTTTATTTATTTAAAATTAGAGCTTTATGTTATATTCCTGGGTCGGGAAGATCCCCTGGAGAAGGGAATGGCTATCACTCCAGCATTCTTGTTTGAAGAATTCCATGGACAGAGGAGTCAGAGTAGCTTGACTCAGTCATGTCTGGATATGACTGATGTGACTTCCTTCTTACACTAAAGGACTACAGAGAAAAATGATTCCGTTATTACCCTTTCAGTACACCAGAGTTGGTTCCCCAATGCTGCCTTGGCATCCGAAGAAACATTTCTGCATATATTCCACAGAAACAGCACAGGAAGAATTTACTACTTTGAAATGTACTTTGTATGAGACACACCACTGACTCCAAAGACTATTTTTTAGACTCTCAAGGGCAAGTCTCTTATTTTTGGTTAAATCAAAAGTTTCATCTACAAAGAAGAAAATATGAAGAATGGCAGTGCCTTTCCATTTGTCATGCTCAGTAACAATTTTGCTGAAGGATTCATGCAACAGAATCTAGCAAATTATAAATCAAGTTTTGTCAGAAGACTTGCAAGATATCTTACTCTTGTGAGTGAGAATATTAAAAATTTTAAAATATTAAAAATATAAAAATATTAAAAAATATAAATTTGAGTTCAGGCATATTGTTGTATGTGTTGCTGCTGCTGCTAAGTCACTTCAGTCATGTCCGACTCTGTGCGACCCCATGGACGGCAGCCCATCAGGCTCCCCCGTCCCTGGGATTCTCCAGGCAAGAACACTGGAGTGGGTTGCCATTTCCTTCTCCAATGCATGAAAGTGAAAAGTGAAAGTGAAGTCGCTCAGTCATATCTGACTCTTAGCGACCCCATGGACTGCAGCCTACCAGGTTCCTCCATCCATGGGATTTTCCAGGCAAGAGTACTGGAGTGGGGTGCCATTGCCTCTCCGGTTGTATGTGTTACTAACATGAAATTCATTCTACCCACCAGCTGTTTTGCCCTTTTTTCCTTTAGAAGCCTAAGATTCTGTGCTGTGCTGGGCTTAGTCACTCAGTTGTGTCTGACTCTTTGTGACTCTAGATACTGCAGCCCGCCGACTTCTCTATCCATGGGGATTCTCCAGGCAAGAATACTGGAGAGGGATGCTATGCCCTCCTCCAGGGGAACTTCCTGACCCAGGGGTCGAACCCAGGTCTCCTGCATCGCAGGCAGATTCTTTACCATCTGAGTCACCAGGGAAGCCCAAGAATACTGGAGTGGATAGCCTATCCCTTCTCCAGGGGATCTTCCTGTCCCGGGAATTGAATTGGAGTCTCCTGCATTGCAGGTGGATTCTTTATCCCCTGAGCTACCAGGGAAGCCCAAGATTATATTTGGATCCAAATAATTTTTACTATGTCTCCTTTATTTGTTGCTGAAACAGACAGGAAAGTCAAATAGTTCAGATGTATTTTTCTTGTTATTCATTCAATTCACAATATTGATTACATACATTAACTGTGCATAGGACCAGAGAATATTCTAGCAAGATACATGGGGCTACAGTGACATCCAAGTACACAAATGTGAAAAATGTAAGCAGTCATGAGTACATGGCATTCCAGGTATAGATGCAGCATCTTCTGTCTCTCTCCACTAATCCTGATAAGCCAGTTAAAATGAAGCCTAATTTTTAAAAAATCTTCCATGTATTTAAAATGACTTTCAAGACTGACCTTTGTGTTAATGTTTACTGGAGTTTGCCTGTTTGCTGCTGCTTCTGCTAAGTCGCTTCAGTCGTCTCTGATTCTGTGTGACCCCATAGATAGCAGCCCATGAGGCTCCCCCGTCCCTGGGATTCTCCAGGCAAGAGCACTGGAGTGGGTAGCCATTTCCTTCTCCAATGCATGAAAGCGAAAAGTGAAAGTGAAGTCACTCTTTGGGAGACAGACAAATCAGGAAGACCAGATTTTGCGGGGCAGGGGGTCTCTAAGCTATTGGAAGCTACACAGTGATTCATGGATATGGCCTCAGAAAGAGATAGTTTCATCATCTGGGGCTTTTATGAAAAATGTGGTTAAAAAAACAAAACAAATGTGCTGCTGCTGCTAAGTCGCTTCAGTCATGTCCGACTCTGTGCGACTCCATAGACGGCAGCCCACCAGGCGCCCCCATCCCTGGGATTCTCCAGGCAGTGTATGCTTATTTATGTGTGTGTGTATAGGCGTGATCCTCTATTCTTTATCCCACCAAGAAAAGCTAGGGCAGAATTGTCAAGCTTCTCTCCTATATAGTACTCATCACTTTGAATTACTTCCTTTCATAACATTTCTGTCTTTTAAAACTATCCTGTTTGAAAATAGAAAATGCCTTTGTCTGGTGACAGAGAGAGTAGCTAGGGAATTTGGGATTGAGATGTACACACTACTATATTTAAAATGGGTAACCAACAAGAACCTGCTGTATAGCACAGGGAATCCTGCTCAATATTATGTAACAGCCTAAACCTGAAAAGAATTTGAAAAAATAATCAGATCAGTTCAGTCACTCAGTCGTGTCTGACTCTTTGCAACTCCATGGAGGAGCACGCCAGGCTTCCCTGTCCTTCACCAACTCCCAGAGCTTGCTCAAACTCATGTCCATCAGCCTGGTGATGCCATCCAAGCATCTCATCCTCTGTCGTTTCCTTCTCCTCCTGCCTTTAATCTTTCCCAGCATCAGGGTCTTTTCCAATGAATCAGTTCTTTGCATCAGGTGGCCAAAGTATTGGAGTTTCAGCTTCAGCATCAGTCCTTCCAATGAATATTCAGGACTGATTTCCTTTAGGATTGACTGGTTTGATCTCCTTGTAGCCCAAGGGACTCTCACGAGTCTTATCCAATACCACAGCTCAAAAGCGTCAATTCTTTGGCACTCAGCTTTCTTTATAGTCCAACTCCCACATCCATACATGACTACTGGACAAACCATAGCTTTGACCAGACGGACCTTTGTTGGCAAAGTAATGTCTCTGCTTTTTAATATGCTGTCTAGGATGGGAAGACCCCTGGAGAAGGGAAAGGCTACCCACTCCAGTATTCTGGCCTGCAGAATTCCAGGGACTGTATATCCATGGGGTTGCAAAGGGTCAGACGTGACTGAGCGACTTTCACTTCAGTTCATTTCACTTCATAGCTTCTTCTTCCCAGAAGCAAGCATCTTTTAATTTCATGGCTGCAGTCACCATCTGCAGTGATTTTGGAGGCCACCCCCATGGTAATGGACAGGGAGGCCTGGCGTGCTGCAATTCATGGGGTCGCAAAGAGCTGGACACGACTGAGGGACTGAACTGAACTGAACCCATCAAGGAAAGGTCTCTCACTGTTTCCATTGTTTCCTCATCTATTTCCCATGAAGTGATGGGACCAGATGCCATGGTCTTCGTTTTCTGAATGTTGAGCTTTAAGCCAACTTTTTCAGTCTCCACTTTCACTTTCATCAAGAGGCTCTTTAGTTCTTCTTCACTTTCTGCCATAAGGGTGGTGTCATCTGCATATCTGAGGTTATTGTTATTTCTCCCGGCAATCTTGATTCCAGCTTGTGCTTCATCCAGCCTGGCATTTCACATGATGTACTCTGCACAGAAGTTAAATAAGCAGGGTGACAATATATAGTCTTGACGTACTCCTTTCCTGATTTGGAACCAGTCTGCTGAAAAAAGATGAGACACATGTATATGTGTAACTAAATCACTTTGCAATACACCTGAAACTAACACAACATTGTTAATCAACTATACGCCAATATAAAGTAAACGGTTTTTTAAAGGCTAGGAAAATAGAAAATACACTTGTAATATGTTCAGGGTGGGAGGAAAAACATAGTGGTTTTCATTGCATTCTTTATCCATTAAATAATTTATGTGAATATGGATTTTTGAGGCCTGTTAAAGGATTTAAAACGCGGGGAAGTTTGAATAGACCCCTTTGCTGGGGAGCAGTGGACTCACCCTATAGCACAGTGTTGGCAAGGCTTGCCTCCTGAGACTACTGAGTTTCTTCGGGATACTTCCACCTTCTCCTAGTTATATGAAACTTTTCAGATTAAGATATTTAAAGACCAGGTTGTACATGATGATAAATTTAGATTCTACACTAAGAGCTAATTCCTGGTTACTTGGAAATAATAACTCTTCAATATTGGGAACTCATTGCTTGCCTATGGAGTTCAGGGGAAAAGCAGCCAGAAGCCAGGCAGTAGGACACACCAGCTGTCTGTCTGAAGTTTTGTATTAATAGCTAATGAGCCATTTGGACAGAAAAGCACAACAGCTAGGGGAGAATGGGACTAAGGAGAACTTACATCAAATATTTCATTGATTTGGTTTGGCATTATATCAAGATTCTGTTGCTGGATTCAGTACATGGGATTTCCCTTCTCTCAATATCTTTTGCCCAATGTTTATATTTATTTAAATGTATTTGAAGTTTCTGCTTGGGGACATAATTTCATATATTTAAGCAAATTCAACTCCTTGGAACTGATAAGAAACCAAAAAATTTCAGCAGTAAAATACAATAAAACATGAGCTTATCAAGTTATATCAGATAAATTTATTGAACCATAGTGTGCATAGTGTTAGCTGCTCAGTTGTGTCTGACTCTTTGCTACCCCATAGACTGTAGTCAGCCAGGCACCTCTGTGCATGAGATTTGCCAGGCAAGAATACTGCAGTGGTAGTCATTCCCTTCTGCAGGGGATTTTGCAGACCAGGGGATTAAACCTGAATTTCCTGCATTGCAGGCAGATTCTTTACCATCTGAACCACCAGGAAGATAACTGGGCATACAGGTTCCATAGCAAAATTATCTGTCTTTGTTGATATTAGAGGGTGCACTCATAGTCCAACTGCATTAAAAAATAGCAGAGGACTAACCACATATCATGAAATAAAATTTTAGATATTAGAAACAGCATTCAACCATCATAGGTTTATGGTTTTTAGAGAAGCCAAGTCATAATATAATTTTAAAGACAAATTTAGTCCATGTTTTATCTTAGTATATGTTTCACCAGGAAAATAATTATAAAGTATAATTGTAATTATATTTTTATGCATTTACTGTTTGCAGAATATTGAAGAGAGTCTGAGACTATGGAAAACAATATATTTGTTGTCTTGCTTGCAAGATGCTATCTGTCTTTGAGGAAACCAAACAAAGAAAAAAGCACTGAAAAATAAGTATTAGAGAGCGAGCTATCAGAAAGCTGTAAAGAGTCCATATGCTGTGGCAGATCTTATTGATACCTTTCACCCTCATGGGGAAGCAAATAAGTATCCTAGTTACAACCTCCATCAACTGTGCCGCTAGGCTTCCTGGCTTTGGTCTTGGTAAAGCACAGGTCACCTTGACTTACTCTTTCATTTTGTTAAAGATAATGGAGCTTGACAGCACAGTTGTCTACAATAGTAAAGATTTGGATTTAACTGATGTCCAAAAATATTTATTAATAAAATAACTATGGAACATCTATCCAAAAAAACACTACATAGTTATTAAAATGATTTTGTAACTATATTTATTGATGTGAAAAAATATAAAGACATGAAGTGGAAAACAGAGGTTCTAGAATTTTTGTGAAATTTTATGTGAGTATATTATTAACAACACAGTTTGGATATAAGAAGCACCACATTTTAAAATTTCACTATGATATATTTTTAGGTGGCAAGTGTTCTGATCTTATCAGCTAGAGGTTTGTTTTGGCACTTGATCTTTGCTGAGTGTGATGTGGATCTTCTGAGAGGTCACTGCAGGCATTCCCTTTGGATGCCCTGCCTCTTCCTCCGATGTCCAGGATGGTCCCGTCACAAGGACCTAAGTGAACCTTATTTTCGCAGTAAAGGGAAGTTTCTCTCCCTAGGCAGGTGGAAGAGAAGGTATGTATGTAAAATTCATTCAGTGAAACTCAGTTTTGAGTTTCCCTTGGAAAAAAGAAGTACTCATTCTTTCTGATGTCTTTATAGCAATGCAAAAAGAGAAAAATCATCAATATATTTCCCTGCTATACTATATATGTACATTGTTTATTATATATGCATTCAGTTCAGTTCAGTAGCTCAGTATATCCTACTTTTTCTGACCCCATGGACTGCAGCACGCCAGGCTTCCCTGTCCATCACCAACTTTCAGACCTTGCTTAAACTCATGTCCATCAACTCAGAGATGCCATCTAACCATCTGATCCTCTTTTGTCCCCTTCTCCTCCTTCCTTCAATCTTTCCCTGCACCAGGGTCTTTTCAAATGAATCAGTTCTTTGCATCAGGTGGCCAAAGTATTGGAGTTTTAGCATCAGTCCTTCCAATGAATATTCAGGACTGATTTCCTTTAGGATGGACTGGTTTAATCTCCTTGTAGCCCAAGGGATTCTCAAGAGTCTTCTCCAACACCACAGCTCAAAAGTGTCAATTCTGTGGCACTCAGCTTTCTTTATAGTTCAAGTCCCACATCTATACATGACTACTAGAGAAACCATAGCTTTGACTCGAAGGACCTTTGTTGGCAAAGGAATGTCTCCGCTTTTTAATATGCTGTCTAGGTTGCTCATAGCTTTTCTTCCAGTGAGTAAGGATCTTTTAATTTCATGGCTATGGTCACCATCTGCAGTGATTTTGGAGCCTAAGAAAATAAAGTATGTCACTGTTTCCATTGTTTCCCCATCTATTTGCCATGAAGTGATGGGACCAGATACCATGATCTTCATTTTTTGAATGTTGAGTTTTAAGCCATTTTTTTTCACTCTACTCTTTCATTTTCATCAAGAGGCTCTTCAGTTCCTCTTTGCTTTCTGCCATAAGGGTGGTGTCATCTGGATATCAGAAGTTATTGTTATTTCTCCCCACAATCTTGATTCCAGCTTGTGCTTCATTCAGCCTGGAATTTCGCATGATGTACTCTGCATAGAAGTTAAATAAGCAGGGTGACAATATACAGCCTTGACATACTCCTTTCCCAATTTGGAACCAGTCTGTTGTCCCATGTCCGGTTCTAACTGTTGCTTCTTGACCTTCATACAGATTTCTCAGGAGGCAGGTAAAGTGGTCTGATACTCCCATCTCTTTAGGAATTTTCCACAGTTTGTTGTGATCCACACAGTCAAAGACTTTAGTGTAGTCAATGAAGCCAAAGTAAATGTTTTTCTGGAATTCTCTTGCTTTTTCTATGATCCAAAAGATGTTGGCAGTTTGATTTTTGGTTCCTCTATCTTTTCTAAATCCAGCTTGAACATCTGGAAGTTCTCGGTTCACGTACTTTTGAAGTCTGGAGAATTTTGAGCATTACTTTGCTAGCATGTGAGATGAGTGCAATTATGCAGTAGTTTGAACATTCTTTGGCTTTGCCCTTCTTTGGGATTGGAATGAAAACTGACCTTTCTCAGTCCTGTGGCAACTGTGAATTTTCCAAATTTGCTGGCATATTGAGTGCAGCACTTTTACAGCATCATCTTTTAGAATTTTAAACAACTCAGCTGGAATTCCATCACCTCCACTGGCTTTGTTCATAGTGATGCTTCCTAAGGCCCACTTGACTTCACAGTCCACTATATTTGGTTCTAGGTGAGTGATCACACCATTGTGTTTATCTTAGTCATTAAGATACTTTTGTATAGTTCTTCTGTGTATCCTTGCCACCTTTTCTTAATACTTGTATGTATGTTATATGCTGCAAAAATTGAGTGTCTGGAAGGATATTTGCAGCAGAATATTTACAGGAATTATTCTGAAATTTTAAAATATGCTTTTATCTTTTTTTTTTTAAAAGATTAATCTCATGTGGTGTTTCTCATATTTGTTTTACAATAAACATAGATTGCTTCCTCAAGAAATGATGGATTTAGGTAATAGAGTCTTATCTTTCTGTATCTTTAAAAATTATTTTAAAATCTCTTATAAATGAGATATTCACTTAAAAAAATAATTTTTAGTCCTCATAATGTTTTAAAGGATTAAAAATGTATCCAAAGTCATGTAAACTAGTAAATGACAGAATGCGAATTTGGAGTCCTTTCTTCTCAGTGGAAATGTGTGCTTGTTTCTTTTACCAGTCTGATTTTAGGGGAAAATGCTAACTTGAATAATTGCTATTGGCTAATTTAAATTTGTAGGGTGCCTCTGCAAAGCATAGATTTTCTGAAAACTGCTGTAGATTTTCTGAAAACTGCTTTTGCTCCTATCAAGGGGGAAGGAATAGAGGAAATGGAGGAAGATGAGAAATTATTTTTAAGTACTAGATTAGTGTGTTGTGTTGGTGCCATAATAAATTATGACAGATTTAGCAGCTTAAACCACACAGATTTATGATCTGACTATTCTGCAGTTCAGGGATCCAGAGGACCCATGAGCTGTGCTCCAGATCCCATAGTATAACCTCAAGGCTTTAGGCCCCCTAGGTTTTCATCAGGAGGCTTTGGGAGAAAATCGTTTAGATTGTTGGCAGAATTTAGTTCTATGTGGTTGTAGGACTGAAGTCTCAGTTGCCTTGCTGCTTGTCAGCCTGAGGTCATTCTCAGGTTTGGGAGGATGACTGCAACTTCCTTTGAGTGTGACTCGCCTCTTCTGTCTCCTCTCTCCTGACTTGAGCTGGAGAAATTTCTCTGCTTTTAAGAGGTCAGGTAATTAGAATGAGTCCATCTGGATAATACAGGCTACATTCCATAATTTAAGGTCCATAACCTCAATTACATCTACAAAATCCCTTCATATCCCTACCTAGATAGTGTTTGATTGAATAACCAGGAGACAGAATCTTAGGGGAACAGCTTTAGAGTTCTTTCCACTGTATTTTTTTTCCTTCAAAACTTAGGGATAAAAGTATTCACACTCTTTTTAAAAGGTTAATGCAGTATTGATAACCTTCAGTGCTTATACCTAAACATTTGACATATCTCAGATATTCAGAGAGATAGTTCCTCCAAATCCACACCTTGAATAGTTTTGTCTAGATATTTCAAAATGGATTTTTTAAGCCTCATGGGAGTGTTTATTTTCAACCTGGCTAAGAAAATGGAACACAAATATGCTATTCCCAAATAATACACTATTACAAGAGAGGGTAGCTTGTAGAGGATTCAGGAACAAATTCCAAGGTCATAGGAGCTCATTAATATGCAAGTGACCTATTTATTACACAGCCATATATTTCTACAGTCTAGTTCCCGTTTCCAAATACTTGTCTATTATGTCTCAGTTCTATGCATTTGTCTTAACCTAAACTGTGTTTATCACCCCTACTCTGACTAGGATGTGTAGTCGTACTATGGATTTGGGTTTTATGGATGTAAACTAGGTTCAAAGAGATAAGCTCCAAAGATTAGATAAACATTAAGTTCTCAAGCCCTCTTCCTGGGAGTGTGAAGAAAAAAAATCCTATATTTTTCTTGTTCTTTGTTTTTAAATGAAATGATTTAAATTCCCTTCTTAATCTCTATCTTGAACTGCTATAGACCACTTCCAAAAAAGTATAACAATCTTTAAGGATAGATATATTCCCACAAATTAATTAAAAAGTGACCCAAATTTTGCCATTAGAAATTATATCTCATTCCTCTAACAAGTCGGTCTCTTCCTTAGGAAAAATAACAAAATAGAGAGGCAAAACCTGGTAATAAACCAGAAGATTATCAGTAGATAGATAGATAAGGGGCAGGAGGTAAGAGACCTAAGTGGCTGGACAATACATTTTTGACAGGAAGACTGGATAAATTTTGAAATAGACATGTGGGTATTAAGAAAGTGTAAGTCGCTCAGTCCTGTCAGACTCTTTTGGGACTCCATGGACTGTAGGCTGACAAGCTTCTTTATCCATGGGATTCTCCATGCAAGAATGCTAGAGTGGGCTGTCATTTCCTCCTCCAGGGGATCTTCCCAACCAAGGGATCGAAACCAGGTTTCCTGCACTGCAGGCGGATATTTTGAAGGTAGATATATATTTTTAGACAATTAGTAAATAGGGTTTTAATCCTCTGATATTTCCAAGACTGAATTGTCCTTAAGGGAATTAATGAGAATAGTAGATTGTGGTTCTGGCTGTAAGGAATGTGAACAGAGTTTACTTTGTCCTTTAATCACTGGCAGGGGACATACCTAGTGAGAGGAGAACCTGCCTATCACGAAGGGCCATAATGCTATCATAACTGACAGGGGCTGTCAGGATCTAACACACAATAGGATACTTTTTGCCTGAGGAAACATATTAGCTGGGGTTTTAGGGTCTATGAGATTTTCCAGGCAAAAACACGGGAGTGGGTTGCCATTTCTTCTCCAAGGGATCTTCCCGACCCAAGGATTGAACCCATGTCTCCTGTGTCTCCTGCATTACAGGCAGATTATTTGCCCACTGAGCCATTGTGGAAGCCCCAACTAGAGAAACCAAACCAAAAGGATGTGCATATATGTTGTTGTTGTTCAGTCACTAAGTCATGACCTACTCTTTTGACCCAATGACTATAGCACACCAGGCTCCCCTGTCCTTCACTATCTCCTGTAGCTTGCTCTGGTTCATGTCTATTGAGTTGGTGATGCTGTCTAACCATTTCATCCTCTATCACTCCCTTCTCCTTTTGCCTTTAACTTTTCCCAGAATCAGGGTCTTTTCCAATGAGCGAGCTCTTTCATCAGATGGTCAAAGTATTGGAGCTTTAGCTTTAGCATCAGTCCTCCTAATGAATATTTAGGGTTTGATTTCCTTTAGGATTAACTGGTTTGAACTCCTTGCAGTTCAAGGGACTCTCAAGAGACTTCTCAAGCACCACAATTCAAAAGCATCAGTTCTTCAGCACTCAGCTTTCTTTATGGTCCAACTCTCATGTCCATGCATGACTACTGGAAAAACCATAGCTTTGACTCTATGGACTTTTGTTGGCCAAGTGATGTCTCGGCTTTTTAATATATGCTGTTTAGGTTTGTCATAGCTTTTCTTCCAAGGAACAAGCATCTTTTAATTTCATGGCTGCAGTCACTGCAGTGATTTTGAAGCCCAAGAAAATAAAATCTGTCACTGATTCAACTTTTTCCTCTTTTCTTTGCCATGAAGTGATGGGACTAAATGCCACAATCGTAGTTTTTGAATGTTGAGTTTTAAGTCAGCTTTTTCACTCTTCTCTTTAGCCTTCATCAAGAGGCTCTTTAGTTTCTGTTCACTTTCTGCCATTAGAGTGGTATCATCTGCATATCTGAGGTTACTGACATTTCTCCCCACAATCTTGATTCCAGGTAGATATTTTTCTGGAATTCCCTTGCTTTCTCTATGATCTAAAAAATGTTGGCAATTCGATCTCTGTTTCCTCTGCTTTTTCTAAACCCAACTTGTACATCTGAATTTTCTCTGTTCGTGTGCTGCTGAAGCCTAGCTTGAAGGATTTTGAGTACAGCCTTACTATCATGTGAATTGAGTGCAACTGTACAGTAGTTTTGGCTTCCCTGGTGGCTCAGACAGTAAGCGTCTGCCTGCAATGCGGGAGACCTGGGTTCGATTCCTGGGTCGGGAAGATCCCTGGAGAAGGAAATGGCAATCCACTCCAGCACTCTTGCCTGGAAAATCCCATGGACAGAGGAGCCTGATAGGCTACAGTCCATGGAGTCTCAAAGAGTCGGACACGACTGAGCGACTTCACTTGCTCACTTACTTGTACAGTAGTTTGAACCTTTTTTGGCATTACCCTTTTGGATTGGAATGAAAACTGACCTTTTCTGTTCTGTGGCCACTGTTGGGTTATATATGCAGAGGAAATTTATTTTAAGGAATTTGATTAGGTGATTATGATGGTGGTTTAGTCACTAAGTTGTGTCCAATGCTTGTGACCTCATGGACTATAGCCTGCCAAGCTCCTTGTGCATGGGATTCTCCAGGCAAGAATACTAGAGTGGGTTGCCATTTCCTTCTCCAGAGGATCTTCAAAACACAGGGATTGAACCTGGATCTCCTGCACTGCAGGCAGAATCTTTGCCCTTTGAGCTATGGACTTCTCATTGTGATCATGGAAACAAGTGCAAACTCTGCAGGGTGGGCTGGCAAGCTGGAGAACCAGGAAGAGCTGATGCTGCAGTTCATGTATGAAGACCGTCTGTTGGCAGCATTCCCTCTAGCTCAGGGGAGCTCAGTACTTTTGTTCTTTTGGGACCTTTAACTGATTGGATATAGCCCACCTATATTATGTAGGGCAATCTGCTTTGCTTAAAGTCAACTGATTTAAATGTTAATCTCATCCAAAAAATATCCTCATAGAATCATCTGGAATAATGTGTTACCATATATCTAGACATGGCATGTAGTTAACAGGTTATCATATAAAATGAGCCATCACGGGGATTCTAAGTTTGTTCATTTGGGTGTTGTGGTCTGAATTCTTATACATTTACAAATTAATTTACATAATCATAAAAATAATGTTAGTGCTATCTGTGTTTTCTAGGTTTAGGTTAGATAGAATAACAGTGGAAAGTATATACAAGTTATTTCAAACCCATTATAAATACTAATGTCTCTGATCTTCAAGTACCTATTATGTGCTAGGTACTGCACTGAGTGCTTTATACAGCAAACTTACACAACAGATAATATTACTCCCACTTCAGAGATGAGCAGTTTGACAGTAATTGATTGACATGTGTAAGAAACAGAGTTAAATAGCAGAGATGAAACTTTCATGCCTTCTCTCATGGAATATCTCATTTTTATACTGTGTCACTGTGCCTTCTACCTAGAAACTCAGCTTATATCTGTTTAAAAATCCACAGGCTGGCTCTTAACATCATAGCTTAAAGAGGGCAGCACCATTCTATATTTTTATTACAACTTGAATTTAATTAAAATGGTTAATAGAAATTGAAATGTTTAGAGAAAATGTTTCAAGAGCCTGATTATTATGAACAGTCCTTAATTGTTAGCTGAAAATAGGATAAATTTTAGTGTTCTCAGATGGTTCTTATTTAATTAATATGAATAACATCACTGCCAACACTTTTTGACTAATTGTGTATATTCTACATAAATGGTTGCAGCAAAGGTACTGTCAGAACAGCAAACTGGTTTTTCTCCTGTATTGGCAGAAGTACATCTAATTTAAACCTCAGGATAAGCTGGTCAGGCTACTGTCCTGCTGAAATTCTGTTATGGTCAGTGTTCTGTATCTGCCCCCCTGGTTTCACTGGCAAGGACTTTGTGACAGTTCCCAAGGAATGGAATCTGAGTAGTCCTATAATTTATTTGTTCATTTCATCCATTATGAAAGGAAACAAGAGCAACAGCCATTTGGGAAAGGATTTACATAATTTAATTAAATGTGATCACTGCCTTCTTATCTCAAAATGCTGATGGAACTGATAACATCCCAAATGTTTTAGTCCCAGTCTTCTATCTTCCTTGAAGTTCTCAAGCACACATGACGGGGCGGGGGTGATTTCAGTTGGATGTAAGAAGTGATCCTGTATTCTACCAAGAGCATATTCTTGCATTATCCATCAGTCCTGACTGTTAGGTATAACAGACACTACTGGTTGCCAACTCAATTGGCTTTCCTCCTTTCTTGCTGGTTTAGTTCTGAGTTTCCATTGTAATTCAGGTATAAAATGTGATTTTTCCAAAGTGAATCATGCTAATCCCATTCCCTTTATTTCACTGATAGGTTTTGTTGTTAGTATTCAATCACTAAGTCATGTCCTATTCTTTGCGACCCCATAGACCACAGCACACCAGGCTTCCCTGTCCTTTACTGTCTCCTGGAGTTTGCTCAAACTTATATTCATTGAGCTGGTGATGCTATTGAGGGGGAGGATATGAACAAATCCTGGCTCCTGAAATGTAAGGAATTGGCTGGAGGACTTTGGGTGAAGGATTTATTGTTCTTAAAATAGGACACATGGGAAGAGATGTGCCCCTTTTTTCCCAGTGAATCTTGTTACGTCTCCATGAATGAGATGCCTGAGCAGTGGTAATCTCTTAGTGACCATAAAGGAAGTTATGTTGAGTGACTGACGCATTATTGATGTTAGAGTAAAAAAGATCCTGAGTTCTTGATATGTCAATGAGCCACTTGAACAAATCAGTCCTGGAGCTGTCCCTGCTATCTCATTATTTGAGATTAAAATGTTTGCTAATTTCTTAACCTACTGTATCAAGGCTTTTCTGTGATGTTTGCCTTAATGTGTTCTTACTGATAGGATTGACCCTCTTTCTTTTGGTGGTTGTGTCCTTTCTTTGAAAGAGGTGTGCCTTGCTTACTTGGTTTTTCTACCAGTGACCTTACCCTTGAATGTTGGTGAGTCATGCAGAGTCTCTCATTTCTAAAGAAGCATGTGTTGTGGAGGATGTGTTACATGAAAAGAAGGCTCGTGCTGCACTGTCAGATTGTTGCCCAAAAGTGCCTCTGGCATGTGTGCAGAATACTAGCCAAGTATAGTTATGGATGAACCACTACCATCAGCTCCCCCTCCAGTACACACACAGAAATGTGTACTCATAGGGAGGGAAGAATACTCTCAAAGAACCAACTGCCCCTTAGTTAAAGCATATGGCTAAAGACAGTCACAATCCTACATGTGTTGGAAGAAGGGACAATTGTTGGTACTGATGAATAGGACCACAAAAAGTATGCTATGTACATGGTATCACCTTTATTGTAGATAAAGACCAGGACAAAGTACTTGACTTTTCTATGAAAAACATGGAACTGTTGACAGTGAGCTCAAGGATCAGGCAAGTTATCCCCCTTGGGCCAGTGAGACTTGCAATGTAGATGGACCCAACACTTATGATTCTGGTGGGCAGTTTCACTCCTATGATCAGAAAAAGAATGGAGTTGAACTACTGCTATTGACTGAGCTGTGTGGCTCCTTCAAAGTGTGATTTCCTAACCCCCAGTGTAGTGGAATTTGGAGATGCAGCCTTTGGGAAATAACTAAGTTCAGACAAGGTCATGGGGAGGAGACACTTTTATGAGAAGAGACACAAGGGACTTTGTAGAGAATGCCCATAGGGTATATTATTGTGACCTCTCTTCCCAAGAAGGAAACTTTAGTAGTGGAAAAGAAACATCCATCATGAAAACTGTGTTTCTCTTCTCCCTCTAGAAGTGAATATTTGTGGGAACAAGCCCTGAAGTTAGCAGGGTGAGGGAAGAAATGATCCTCCTTCCACAGTTCAGTAATTCTGCAATAAAGTTTTCCTTTGGATGTTTGTTTTCTGTTTTGATGAAAATGGCCAAGCTGATAGACAAGAGAGGGTAGTGAGTTTGTCTAATGGGGGGCCCTGTTTGGTGTTGCTGATGCATTAGCATCATCTAGATACATGGGGTTTTTCATCTAATGAAGTTGAACTCATTGGTTTTTAACTTAAAGGCTGGGGCTCAGATGAATAATAGTGTGGTGACCCAGGTTATTCACGGCAGAGTTGGGGCTTCAAAGTAATAACTCAGTCCCAGGAATCAAAGACGTATTCTTCAACCTCCACATAACAGGCTCAGCCTTTCATTATTATATTTTGAACTCTTTGAAGATGCCAACCAAGGAAGGAAGTTTACTAAGCGTAAAATATATTTTGTTCTTCCACTCCCATGAGTTTATTGCTAGATGTCTCCTAGTCATTTATTAAGAATTAATATGAACATTTTTATTTGTCAGCAGATTGGTATGTGAAAGTACTTTATATCTTTGGTTTAAAATTGTCCAGATTTCTTAATGAAGTATTAAGAGAGTGCTTCATGTATATATTCCAAGAAAAAAGAGAAACCCACATTTATGTTTTCATCTTAAAAACTTTGGAAAGTATAAACAGGATTTTGCCAACAGTGTTTACCTCTGGGAGGGGGATTGAGTTAACTTAGAGTTGGGGCAGAGGGGAAGTTATATTTTTGACTTTATGTACTTCTATCTAAATTTTCTTTGATTTTGTTATGATTGATTTGTTCTTCGGGAAGAGTGCTATACACTCACATGAAAAAAACAGATTTTGGTATTTGTGGGAATTTCAATAACTCCCCATTTATTCTATTCTAGGAATTTATTGGAGAAGGCAATGGCACTAAAAATAAACACCCACCTGAAGAAAAGTTTGGAAACCAAACACATCAGAATTTGACTTCTGGTTCTGCCTTTTCCTGTTTACTGTCTTGTAAGCTGTTGAATTTCTTTGCATTTTTTTATATGTACAATAAGGGTAATAATAAAGCATTGCAGAACTTTTGTACGGATTAGAAATAGTATGTGTTACAAGGTGGACATTGATGAAGTGCTGGTTATGGAACTAGAGGCCAGGTCATGAACTGGTCTTGAACTGCCGCATGTGGGGCTAATGGGGATTCCTGTTTGACTGGGGCAGTCACAGTTTGCCCAGCTCTCCCACTGTCATTACTGTTAGCATCGCTTCTCATTCTCAGATGCTTTGCAGTGAATGATAGATAAACTACATGGCCGTTCTGTTATAAGCCACACTAAGGAGTTTGGACTTTATGCCAAAACTTGAGTGAGATACTGAGGTGAAGAGTGTGCCCCAGGGGTAGTATGGCTTTTAACATTTTCACCAGCCACTGGGAATGTCTATATTTTGGTGGTTATATCTGCTTGTTTCAAGAGTAAAGAGCAGTGCAAGCGTCGAAGAAAGAGACTCAAATGGTCTAAGAAAGATGAGTCTGGTGATGGAAGGAGACAGGTATGAAATGAGGCCATTGTGAAGCTGATCTTTGTACAGTTGCCTACCTCTCTTCTGCTGCTGATTTGTTTGCTTTTTAAATTTCAGTACTGACAAGTATACAGCTGTTTGAATATTCCCATGAATTCAGGTTAAATTGGATCCACTAGCTAATACAGTGTTATTATTAGGGACTGAATCATTCACTCAAAAACCATTATCTGATACATTTCAGAAATAAACATTTAGTAGATGTGCCACTTTCCCTGTTTTTATTGCTAGATGAAGTTTAAACATCCAAACGGCATGTGAATTAGAGGGCAGGATCATCCGTATGCAAATAGGCAGACATGAAGGGGCATTCTCGGGAAAAGATTTAGACTTAGAGATAGAGACTGTCTCTAAGGGACATTAGCAAGTTACTCTTTCAGCGTTTTCTGAAGCAGGGAATACCCTGTGTGCAAGGTGGGCATGTATCTACTTACGGAGGAGTAAAGAACCGGATTCAAACTTGTTTTAGAAAAGGCAGAGGAACCAGAAATCAAATTGTCAACATCTGCTGGATCATCAAAAAAGCAAGAGAATTCCAGAAAAAAATCTATTACTGTTTTATTGACTATGCCAAAGCCTTTGACTGTGTGAATCACAATAAACTGTGGAAAATTCTGAAAGAGATGGGAATACCAGACCACCTGACCTGCCTCTTGAGAAACCTGTATGCAGGTCAGGAAGCAACAGTTAGAACTGGACATGGAACAATGCACTGGTTCCAAATAGGAAAAGGAGTACGTCAAGGCTGTATATTGTCACCCTGCTTATTTAGCGTATATGCAGAGTACATCATGAGAAACGCTGGGCTGGAAGAAGCACAAGCTAGAATCAAGATTGCCGGGAGAAATCTCAATAACCTCAGATATGCAGATGACACCACCCTTCTGGCAGAAAGTGAAGAAGAACTAAAGAGCCTCTTGATGAAAGTGAAAGTGGAGACTGAAAAAGTTGGCTTAAAGCTCAACATTCAGAAAACGAAGACCATGGCATCTGGTCCCATCACTTCATGGGAAATAGATGGGGAAACAGTGGAAACAGTATCAGACTTTATTTTTCTGGGCTCCAAAATCACTACAGATGGTGACTGCAGCCATGAAATTAAAAGGTGCTTACTCCTTGGAAGGAAGTTATGACCAACCTAGACAGCATATTAAAAAGCAGAGACATTACTTAGTCAATAAAGGTCCATAGTCAAGGCTATGGGTTTTCCAGTGTCATGTATGGATGTGAGAGTTGGACTATAAAGAAAGCTGAGCACTGAAGAATTGATGCTTTTGAACTGGGGTGTTGGAGAAGACTCTTGAGAGTCCCTTGGCCTGTGAGGAGATCCAACCAGTTCATCCTAGAGGATATCAGTCCTGGGTGTTCATTGGTAGGACTGATGCTGAGGCTGAAACTCCAATACTTTGGCCACCTGATACGAAGAACTGACTCATTTGAAAAGACCCTGATTCTAGGAGGGATTGGGGGCAGGAGGAGAAGGGGACGACAGAGGATGAGATGGCTGGATGGCATCACTGACTCCATGGACATGGGTTTGGATGGACTCTGGGAGTTGGTGATGGACAGGGAGGCCTGGCGTGCTGCGGTTCATGGGGGTCACAAAGAGTCAGACACGACTGAAAGACTGAACTAACCAACTAAGTAACTAAAGAACCAGATCAGATTCCATTTTCTGTTTCAGTTATTTTTAATCAGGGGATGTATTGGTGTTACCCAAGGAACTTTCAAAAAAAAAAAAAAAAACAAAAACCAAAAAACACACATGCTGGAACACCAAACCAGATCTACTACATTCAAATGGCTGGATGGAGGGACAGTGAGCCGTGAGCACCTTTCAGGTAAGTCTACCATGGACCCTGATTTTCTCAACTTTATGTTTGCTTACTTTTTCATTGGTTTCTGTTCTTATTTTTATTTCCTTTCTTATTTGTTAGTTTTAATTTGCTGTTCTTTTCGTAGCTTCCTCAGATAGAAGCTCAAATTCATTCTTCTTTTCTACATGTGAAAAGTGAAAGTCACTCAGTTGTGTCCGACTCTTTGTGAGTCCATGGACTATATAGTCCATGGAATTCTCCAGGCCAGAGTACTGGAGTGGGTAGCCTTTCCCTTCTCCATAATGCTATAAATTTTCTGCTAAGCACTGCTTTACCTGAATTTTACAAATTTTAGTATTTCAAAGACATTTTACTTTCCATTGTGTTGGTTATTGACTCAAGGGTAATTTAGATGTATACTGCATAATTTCTAAATATTTGAGATTTTAAAATTCAAATTTCTATTATTGTTTTTGGCTTACTATGTTCAGTGAATGCACTGTTTATGATTTCAGTTTTTCAAAATTTGTTGAGATTTATTTAATGACACAGCAGATGTTCAATTTTCATATACATTCTGTGAACTTTTGTAAAATATCTCTGTAGCTCTTAAGTGTAGTGTTATGGCTAATTAGGTTATTTTTATCAATCAGGTTTTTCAAATATTCTGTATCCTTACTGATTTATTTTTTACCAGTTTTTACCTTAATTACTGAAAAGTGTATTCTAATAGCTCCAAAAATGATTGTTTCTTCCAATTCTTTCAGTTTTAATTAAAAAATTTTCCCTCAAAGTCTAGTTTTTCACTACTGATATGCTGTTTACATTGGTTATATATTTTCCCAGTCTATTGACTACAAAATTTCTGTGTCCTTAAGTTTAAAGTGTGTTTCCTGTAAAGAGCACATAGTTCAGTTTTATTTTTTTCTTGAATATTATAGTCCTTTAAATGGAATATTCAGTCTATTATGTTGATAAAACTACTAATATAATTGGGTTAAATCTACATTTCTATTGTTTTCGTTTTTTCCTCACAGGTTCTTTGTTCCTTTCTTTTATCTTGATTTATTTTGTATTTTTCAAATATTTGAAAATTTTCAGTTTTCCCTTCTCTGTAAGTGTTACCATTCTTTTTAGTGGTTAGCATGGAGATGATAATATATTTTTGACTTATTAAATCCACCTTAAATATGTCCTGTTACCAACTTCCAGCAAAATACAAAGGCTTTAGAGCACTCAAACTCCAATTATCCTTTCCTCTTTGTAATATTGCTGTCATGCATTTTTATGCAAAATATATTTTAGACCCTCCAAATCATTATTACTATTATTTATGCATTCAGTACTCATTTTCTGCCAGTGTGTTTAGCCTTTTCTTTCTTTATTCCTTTTTACATTATTGTGTTTCTGTTTGGAACCTTTTTTTTTTTTTTTCTGCCTCAGAAACTCCCTTCAGTGTTCCTGCTAGTGATAAATGATTAGCTTCCTGAAAACCTCTTAATCTTAACCTTCATTTTTGAAGGATAGTTAAAAAATGTAGAATTCTAGGTTGAGAAGTATTTTCTTTAAGCATTTTAAAGAGATCTTCCCGTTATAGTTGAAATTCTGTTATTTCTGTGGAAGAATTAGCTGTCAGTCTATTGTTGCTCTTTCAGTATGTATTTTATATTTTACATGGGCCTCCAAAGAGAGCTTAATAATTCATTGCTGGTTAATTTGATTCCACTTTTTTATTGGAGTAAATGAAACTGGTGCTTTTTCAATACTACCTGGAAGTTACTGGCCCATAAACAGCAGCAGACTATACATTGAATTGCAGATTAGTAGATCTGGTTCTAATTTTTGCTCCCATTAGCTAGTTATGTGGCTATAAGCAAATTAAGACCTCCATTTTCTCATTTGTAGAGTGAAATTATGTGGATGTACTGGATGAAAAGACCTCCTTCTCTGTCAGCTGTTTGTGATTCTTGTCAACAGTGCACATTGTTTGCTGAACCCATGGCAGGCAAAGCATGAGCTAAAAGGCTAGACGAAGACGTAAAGAGCTGTGCTGCTGCTGCTGCTGCTGTCACTTCAGTCGTGTCTGACTCTGTGCGACCCCATAGACGGCAGCCCACCAGGCTCCTCTGTCCCTGGGATTCTCCAGGCAAGAACACTGGAGTGGGTTGCCATTTCCATCTCCAATGCATGAAAGTGAAAAGTGAAAGGGAAGTCGCTCAGTTGTGTCCGACTCTTAGCAACCCCATGGACTGGAGCCCACCAGCCTCCTCCGTCCATGGGATTTTCCAGGCAAGAGTACTGGAGTGGGGTGCCATTGCTTTCTCCGATAAAAAGCTGTAGGAACTGCAAAAACATTTATTCTCTCCGAACTGCCGCAGCAGCTGTAGTAGCAGCCGTAACACAACCTTCTGTCCTAGCTAATGTAGCAGCCATAACAACCAAACCACAAGGCTTTTCCAGGTGGAGCTTATATGTGCTTATACAAAGCCCATGGCTAAGTGAGTACCTCGTGTTGTACATGTGCTGTAAGTGATCTCAGCTGTTACAGAATCATTATAAAACGTGGGGCAAGAGTGAGAGTCTGTGGGGTGACAGAGCTTGACCATGCCATCTTGGCTAATTTGCCCTTTCCCTACACTTGATAGGAATGCATCTCCATAAGGCTACTCACAATGTGGCAATTTGCTTCTTCCAGAGCAAGGGCAGAGAGAAAGACAGAAAGATGGAAGTCATAATGTTTTGTTACCTAGTTTTTGAAGGGATATCCCATCACTTTTACCATTTTACCACTAGAAAGAAGTTGCTAGGTTCAGTCCATCCTCAAGGGTGGGGGGCACAGAAGATCATGGATATCAGGAGATGCGGATCTTTGGGAGACATTTTAGAAGCTGCCTGCAACACTACTGGAATGAAATTCAGATCATTTGAAATGTTTAGTCTTCCCATGCAGCTTGGTAAGGGAAAGGAAAGTAACAGCAAGTAATGCCAAATGGAAATTGTTTTGCATATATTTTCATGTAATGCTCATCAACTTTATGTATTAAATATTTTTAATCCATTGAAAATTATGGAAGAAGTATGTAGCCTTCCCCAGATACCCTCCCCCTCCCCTTAAAACCCTCTGTTTAGCTCCAAAGCTTAACAGGTTGTATGTTAAGCTTTGTTAATTAATCCCTGTTAATAACAGGAATTATTACTTTAAAAAATTAACAAGCAACTCTTTTCTAGATAACTTTAAGTTTTAGAAAGAACGTGGTTCTCTAAGCTTCCCCAGGTTAGGAGGGTAGGACAGTGTCTTGCCACACCTGGGCAATTCAACTTCACAGCAGCTCCCTGTTAATCCAGGAAACAGAATTGTCTCTGAAAACAGAAGAACTGATTAAAATTTCTGTCTCTGTGATTGCTTACAACATCTGCTTTGTGCCCTAGGGTCCTCCTTTATTCTTAATCTGTCTAGAGGTTAAAGATTTCTTTCTGCACCTGTTATCAGATGAATCTGTGACTCTCATCAGAGAGATGTTAATTTATTCCACAGAAAAGCAAAGATACCTATGCTCCTCAGAGGTAACTAACACTGAAAAGGGAGCACAGACGGTCCTGTCCTTTTGTTCTCTGTTTGTATAAGGCAAATAGCATGGGAAATTTAAAATGCAGGCACACTTAATTCAAATTAGTTAAAGTATGCTTAATTATAAGGAACTGACATGCAGACAAATAAGGCCATTTAACAAAAGTTTAACTGCTCAGCCTTGTACTTTGTTATGTTTAGGGACCCGGAAGAGCTGTTGAGAACAAATCAGTCTTTCTGGATGGATATTATCTAATTTTGCAACTCCAAGAATGCTTTGGGTTGTAAAAATCTTGAAATCTATAAACCCTCTTTCTAGAAAGACACACATATTCACTTCATACATTTTGGAAGTTTCAGAAACCTCTACTAGTCTATACATGGACTTCCAACCAAGAAGCACTGCTAGGATAGAAAGGAAATTTTTAAAATCAGCACACACTTGCTGAAGAGCTGTATATTTGAGAAAGGTTTTTGAAACTTCCCTGAGAGATATCAAGTGCTCTCATATGGGGACAGTATTGTGTAGTAAAGAAAGTATTTCTGTAATAGTACCTCTCAAGCTTTGTATAAGAAGGAATGACCTGAGAAACTTGTTAAATGTGTGCATCTCTGGGCCCTATGACCACTATTGATTCAGTAAATCGTAGGCAAGGCTCAAGAATTTGACTTAAGAAGGGCATAGGAGTTACTAAATAGGTGGACCTGGAGCAAGCTTGGAGAAAGGGCTTGGAGCAGCTGCCACTAAACCAAGTATCAGGGTCTTTGCCCCGCCTGGATGAGCCTGGGAACTGTATGTCACTGTGCCCTTCTCTCCCACGGCTTTCTGGAGGGTTCTTATTCTGCATATAAATATATCTCAAAAGAGTCCAGTGTAACTGGAGACATAAAAAAGGGAAAAGGTAAAAAATAACAAGCCTTGAGATCTGTTGCCTAAACAGCTTACTGATACTGGACCCTAAAAACAAAAAAGCTCAACATTTAGAAAACTAAGATCATGGCATCTGGTCCCACCACTTCATGGCAAATAGATGAGGAAACAGTGGAAACAGTGGCAGACTTTATTTTTTTGGGCTCCAAAATCACTGTAGATGGTGACTGCAGCCATGAAATTAAGATGCTTACTCCTTGGAAGGAAAGTTATGACTAACCTAGCTGCTGCTGCTGCTAAGTCACTTCAGTCGTGTCCGACTCTGTGCGACCCCATAGACAGCAGCCCACCAGGCTCCACCATCCCTGGGATTCTCCAGGCAAGAACACTGGAGTGGGTTGCCATTGCCTTCTCCAACCAACCTAGACAGCATATTAAAAAGCACAGACATTACTTTGCCAACAAAGGTCCATCTAGTCAAGGCTATGGTTTTTCCAGTAGTCATGTATGGATGTGACAGTTGGACTATAAAGAAAGCTGAGCGCTGAAGAATTGATGCTTTTGAACTGGGGTGTTGCAGAAGACTCTTGAGAATCCTTTGTACTGTAAGGAGATGCAACCAGTCCATCCTAAAGGAGATCAGTCCTGAGTGTTCATTGGAAGGACTGATGTTGAAGCTGAAACTCCAGTACCTTGGCCACCTGATGCGAAGAGCTGACTCATTTGAAAAGATCCTGATGCTGGGAAAGATTGAGGGCAGGAGGAGAAGGGGATGACAGAGGATGAAATGGTTGGATAGCATCACCAACTCAATGAACATGAGTTTGGGTAAACTCTGGGAGTTGGTGATGGACAGGGAGGCCTGGCGTGCTGCAGTCCATGGGGTCACAAAGAGTTGGGCATGACTGAGTGACTGAACTGAACTGAACTGAACCCATCAATACCCAGGAAGACTTCCACCACATAGCAGCAGTGAAGTGTCTTGGGACAGACTCATCCAAGTGGCTAAAGTGTCGGGTACATGAGCTTGCTCAGGTTTCCTCCTCTGGTTTGGTAATCAGGAACGAGAAAGGGGGGTGAGAGTGGGGTTAGGAAAGAGTACTCCTCTTAGAAATGAATGGTGAGGAAAAGATTCTACCCAAGACATCTTTGGTTCTGCCAGTGATTTGTTTTTTTACTGTGATTATTTTCTTGTATTTTGATACTTCTAATGCTATTAATATAACATGTTATATTTTTCCCTCATAAAGTCTCACTCTATAAAGACACTCCAAGCTGAATTTCCCTCTCTCTTACTGTCTCTCCTTCTCTCTCTTTCTCTCACACACACAGGCACACACAGAAACATATACACACATACCACAGATATACAAGACAAAGTCAGGCTGGACCTACTACTTGTCTTTGTCATAGTTCATATTGACAGTATACATACTTTTTTATAAGAAGTATGTACTTTAGGGGACGAATTTGGAGTTGGCTGAATTGCATTTAAAAGTATTATTTACTTGAAGAGCCAGGGGAGCAGAAATTAAAATGTAATTTCATAGCTAAGGCATACAGTTTTGAGTAATGTTTGTTTTATTATTATGTAAATTTTTCATTCTTACAAAGGTTTTTTAAATTACAGAAATGCCTTCTGAAAATATCTAAAATATAAGACTCATGTCTCTCAGGAACGCTCATCAAGAATGACCATAACTGTGATTGATAACAGAGGTGATAACAGTTACCAAGCCATTTGAAATTAGATGTGGACTTTGATGTGATTCCAATTCTGAACACATGGATGATTTCGCATAAGCTCTTCCCTTGTCTGGACCTCTGCTTTTTTGTATGGTATATTATTAGGTAGAGTACATTTAATATTATTTTAGGCATATTCTTTCGGTGTATGACTTTTAGACAGAATCATAGCAAACCTATTTCATAGACATAAATGCTCTCCAAAACCCCTTGCTTGTCCCTTTCCAGTCTTTGCTAGCAGTGTGGATCTCTGAACGTCCATATGGTGGTTGGGATTGGAGTAGACCCAAAATGGCAAATTGGTTACAATCCAGAGCAGTCAGATTCATTCAAGGATCTATAGCGTTGATCTTTAGTGTTGTTCAAGGATCTATAGAGTTTTTACTCCTCCAGTCCACACACGTGCACACTCACCACCCATGGAAAGAGATCAGTCACGCAGATTGTACCCTCAGAGATGTCACTAACCACTAAATAACACATTTGCCATGATTCTATTACTTAATCTCTCTGAGTTTTGCTTTTCTGACCTAAAGGTTCTAAATTGTTTCAAAGCCCCCTTCTGGTTTTGTGATCTAAGGGTTTTCTTCTGGTAGAGCCACCTCTGTTTTACATTCCTGGGACCATGGAGACTTTCTGGAGAGAAGTTCATGAGTCTCCGGAATTAGGGATTTCTCCAAGTTCTGGACTTATTTGGATCTGACCCTTTTGATAAAAATACTAACATTGTTTTGGGGAATGCCACAGCTACACAAATATCTGTAGCTCAGTTGGTAAAGAATCTGCCTGCAGTACAGAAGACCTAGGTTCAATCCCTGGATCAGGGAGATCCCCTGGAGAAGGAAATGTCCACCCGTCCAATATTCTTGCCTGGAAAATCCTATGGACAGAGGAGCCTGGTGGGCTACAGTCCCTGGGATCGCAAGAGTTGGACACGACTTAGTGACTAAACCACAGCTACACAGGTTTTGTCTTCCTTTCTGTATGTCCCAGGGTTGTTACTGATCAAAGATTCATAGTTGATCAGGTGATCCCTGAAGCAGGGGGATAGGAAAAAGCAGGTAACAGATCACTTGAAGTGTATATAGGTCATAGGAAATAGGGATGGTAGAGGGTGAATAACTTCGAGAACACAAACACTGGGACTGGGAAGTGTCTCAACTGCATCACATCACCCAGGAGATCTGCTGAAGATGAACGAGTCCCACCCAGACCTATCAAACAAAGTTGGAGGTGGAGTTCGGGCTGGGAGCGGGGGTGATCTGCATTTTTAAAAATTTTGCAAAATGTATTTTATGCACAGTGATATTTGAAAATTGTAAGGCTCGAGGTTCAGCAACCAGAGAATTAAACTATTGGGAAGCAGGGAAAAAGTATCAAAGGGAATAAATAAATGGAGTATTAAAATACAGCAAGTAAAACCTGGAAGGACAGTCCTCCAGCTCTGCTTGTCTGGGGCAATTTTTAGCACCCTCCAGGACACATACTTTCTTCTGCTAGACTCTTACCTCATCAGTCCTTGTGGCTTGGAAAACACTTCGTGGCCTACCTATTTCAGTGGTAACTGTTTCCTTCTATACATTTCATTAAATGCTGGTTTCAAAGTCCCCCTTTTCTGTGAGTCTGTAAAAATCCTGGCAGGGGAATAAAATCAGCACAGCTGCCTGTTAACTTCAGTATGACAAGAATAGTTCCTAATTAAACTCTTATGTCTTTGATTTAAAACTCCATTTAATCAAATTATTCACCAACTTAAGGCAGTTGTTGATTACAGGGAGAGTATACCTTGAATCTTTGTGAGTTATAACTCCCTTCCAGGCCTCATCAAGCTTCTCTAAAGGGGTACAACTTGTGCCTTCTTAAGGAGAGCTGAAAATCTTTCAACAGCTCACTCCTTCCTCCTTGAGGCTCTTTCTTAAATCATGAAGGGTCTGGCTGAGTTCCAGGTGTAGACTATCATTCTTGCTTCCTGTATATCCAGCCTGATTTCAGGGCCTGCAATAGCTACTGAATGGTTTGAGGATGGATATAAAGGCCACTAGACTTCCCTGGTGGAGAAGGCAATGGCACCCCACTCTAGTACTCTTGCCTGGAAAATCCCATGGACGGAGGAGCCTGGTAGGCTGCAGTCCATGGGGTTGTGAAGAGTCGGATACGACTGAGCGACTTCACTTCCACTTTTCACTTTCATGCATTGGAGAAGGAAGTGGCAACCCACTCCAGTGTTCTTGCCTGGAGAATCCCAGGGGCAGGAGAGCCTGGTGGGCTGCTGTCTCTGGGGTTGCACAGAATCGGACACAACTGAAGCAACTTAGCAGCAGCAGCAGACTTCCCTGGTGGCTCAGATGGTAAAGAATCCGCCTGCAATGCAGAAGACCTGGCTTTGATCCCTAGGTGGGGAAGATCCTCTGGAGAAGTAATTGGCTACCCACTGTAGTATTCTTGCCTGGAGAATTCCATGGACAGAGGAGCCTGTTGGGCTACAGTTGATGGGGTCACAAAGAGTTGGACATGACTGAGCAAGTACCACTTCCACCACTTTTCACATAAAGACCAATGCCTCTAGGTTGCTAGGAAGCTAGTTGTAACAAGCAGGTGAGATGGCCCAGAGGTACCTGATGGCACTTCACTTAATCTGGTTGGCAGGGAGTCCTTTGGGATCTGTTGCTCATTGAGGTTTTCCTACTTCAGGTTCTGTTCCCAGCAATTCCTGACTAGAGATAAGAGTCCACTCAGGAGTCTTCTCATGTCCCTTTTCTTTCTTGGGCTTCTCCAGAGACTCCTCTTTCTAGGCCTTCCTACTCAAGGTTGCCTGTTAAAGTACAGGTTCAGAGGAGAAGGTGGTGGTAACTGTTCAGAGGAAGTGTTCAGGAAAGGGCAGCTGGGGAGCCCATCCTATGAGTCTTGGCCCAGCTGGCTGCTAGTACAACTATTTGGACTCAGTAAACAATGCTGCTGTCTTTGAAATTTGGCTCCATGAATGTGTCAGTGCAAGATGGGTAATACTCCTCCCTGGGTGTTTGTCAAGATGCCATAGTTTGACTGAGAAGCCAAGAGGAGGGGTAACTCAGAGTCCTTTTGTTTAAAAGATGTAGCTTTTACTAGTTGCTTTTAAGACTTGTTTTGAGATGTTGGTCAAACTACCTTAACTATATTGACCTCATCACCTATCAAATCACCTTCTTGATGTTTGCACAAAAGATAACATAAAATATGAGTGACTTGAATTCTTGCCTTGCCACTGTCAGCATCATTTTAGGTAGTCTGAGTACTGTCCAGCTCCTAAAACTTAACCAAACGATGGAGAGTGTTTGAATAATATTCAAGTTGCTTCATTTTTGTTTTCTATCCTTGAAAAAGTCAGTTATTGTGATAGTTCAAAATATGAAGAGTAGTTTCTATAAGCTTAACAATCTAATTATGAGAATCAATTGCCCATAGAATAGAGTGAGGGATGCAATATGGTAACAATTACTTTTTCTCTGTCTTTTGAAGCAAATCCTATTTTCCACCAAGTTATAGATGAAGAAACTGAGACTTAGTTTGAGTAATTTGATGCAGTACAGTTGATAACTAGCAGTATTAGGATTAAAACCTGAATTTTTTTTAAAATTCATATCCTTAACCTGTATCTGTGCCACATTTGGGGCTTCCCTGTTAGCTCAGATGGTAAAGAATCTTCCTCCAGTGCAGAAGACCTGGGTTTGATCTCTGGGTCAGGAAGATCCCCTAGAGAAGGGAATGGCTATCCACTCTAGTATTCTTGCTTGGAGAATTCCATGGACAGAGAAGCCTGGCGGGGTCAGGCTCAAGGGGTCACAAAGATTTGGACATGACTGAGCCACTAGCACACACACTTGATACAATTAATTTTCATGAATCTCTGGAGAAACCAGTTTGGGATATTTTTAAGTTTCCTGTGGTATGAACCTATAGATACCAACTGGCTATTTGTAAAGTTTCTTCAATTCAAGAAGTGGTGGAAAATGCCACAGAAAGTATTGCTACAATGTGCTAGCTCTCCTTCCAAGAAATCATCTAATCACTATGGTGACAAAGACTTGTCTGATTGCATCTGGATGATTCCTGACACATTGATATATGCCATAATTCTACAGTACAGTTCATTGTCTGCCAACAGGTCTGGTATTCTGAGAACTAATCCAATTATCATTCCAATAAAATGTTCCTATACCAGATGAGATGTCTCATAGCTGTTACTGCCCTACCATGACTCCCTACTTCAACTTCTTCAGCCGGTTTATGATTAATGTCTCAGGAGGAAGAATGTGAGAAACAAAGCCATTCAACCCACCCAGATTCCATTCAGTTCTACTCTGTCCTCTCAGAAGAGACAAAAATTCACTCTGAGATTGATGAATGGTAGATAGAGGCATGGCTAAATTTGAGGCTACTCCTCACCTCCAGTTGCTCTGTGGGTGATATCTCAATACGGATTCTTGGAGTTCTGAGATGAATTCTAAAAGTGTCCAATTTGGGGATGTTATTCACCTTCAAGTTGATATCAACATTGGGAGTCTAATTGTTTTAAGGCTCTGCATTTATTTGGGTGTAACCATGCAGACTCCAAACACAAAATTGACTCCTTGACAGGTCCTTATTGATTTAAATGGGTTACATGAAGCTCCCTTGTCAATTCCCAGTTATGAAGTCCTAGCCAGGCTCTTTAAATATCTAGCTGACTTGGATATGGTCAATGGAAAGATGCTGCTTCTACCTTCACATTCAGTTCAGCTCAGTTGCTCAGTCGTGTTCTACTCTTTGTGACCCCATGGACTGCAGCATGCCAAGCTTCCCTGTCCATCACCAACTCCCGGAGCTTGCTCAAACTCATGTCCATCAAGTCGGTGATGCCATCCAACCATCTCATTCTATGTCATCCCCTTTTCCTCCTGTCTTTAATCTTTCCCAGCATCAGGGTCATTTCCAATGAGTTAACTCTCCCCATTAGGTGGCCAAAGTATTGGAGCTTCAGCTTCAGCATCAGTTCTTCCAATGAATATTCAGGGCTGATTTCCTTTAGGATTGACTGGTTTGATCTCCTTGCTGTCCAAGGGATTCTCAAGAGTCTTCTCCAACACCACAGTTCAAAAACATCAATTCCTCAGCGCTCAGCTTTCTTTATAGTCCAACTCTCACATCCATACATGACTACTGGAGAAACCATAGCTTTGACTAGACAGACCTTTGTCAGCAAAGTAATGTCTGTGCTTTTTAATATGCTGTATAGATTTGTCAAAGCTTCCTTCCAAGAAGCAAGTGTCTTTATTTCGGGGCAGCAGTCACTATCTGCAGTGATTTTGGAGCCCAAGAAAATAAAGTCTGTCACTGTTTCCATTGTATTGCTATCTATTTACCATGAAGTGATGGGACTGGATGCCATGATCTTAGTTTCTTGAATGTTGAGTTTTAAGGTTCAAACCAAATCTGGTGAATTACCTTTCTATTCTTTTATGATAATTTGGCATTATCATTCTAAATGTCTGAGTCTAAGCCCACCTGTGTTTCAACTACAAATTATACTCTAGTCCTATATTGCTTGCCATCTCAAGGCTACTAAAGCATCAGCAGAGCCAGATTCTTCAAACAAAGCTTGCTCTTTCAATAGATCAAGCAAATTGTGGGTATAGTTGTTGGAGCATCCATAGGTTTTGACCTGAATGTCATTGGCTCTAGATAAGTTTGTGTAAACCACTCTTACCAAGCAGAGTCAAGTTCAGTAAAAATACAGAGTAGTTAGGAAGAGATCAGTAGCCATTTGAGGCTGCATAGAACAAGTTATATATATGTTTTTCCCAGGTGTTAGGGCAGAAAGGGAAAGAATAGCTAAAGCTATTATATATTTTATATATATATATCTCAGAGAAGGCAATGGCACCCCACTCCAGTACTCTTGCCTGAAAAATCCCATGGATGGAGGAGCCTGGTAGGCTGCAGTCCATGGGGCTGCTAAGAGTCAGACACGACTAAGTGACTTCACTTTCACTTTTCATTTTAATGCATTGGAGAAGGAAATGGCAACCCACTCCAGTGTTCTTGCCTGGAGAATCCCAGGGACAGAGGAGCCTGGTGGGCTGCCGTCTATGGGGTTGCACAGAGTCGGACACAACTGAAGTGACTTAGCAGCATATATATATATATATATATATATATATATATATATATATATATAGCTAAAGTATCAAGGAACTAAGCACTTTACAATTTTAATATGAGAGATCTTTTTTAATTAAATGAGAGAAGTTAGCAGCTATTAATAATGACTAAGACAATTGGCAAATTAGGTTTTCAATCAGTGTCTCTGTCTCTCAAACCATATTTCCTAATTAAAGAATTTAGGAGAGTTCTCACCATTGGCTGCAAGAAATACCATGTTCTTTTTTTTCTCTTAGGGAAAGAAGAAACTTCTTTACACTAAAACTTTTTATCCCCTCTTGTATCATGTTTTTCTTTTTTCTTTTTACCCTGACCTTGTCATTTGATATAAACCTAGTCTATTTCTCTCTGAAGAAACTATACTTTGAATCTTATCTAAGGCTATTAAAGACTTTTATTAGAGTGAGCAGTTCCTACATACAAGTTTTAGGAATTTTATTTCACAAAATAAAAAATAAACAGTTAAATAAGTAATGTCACATCCATGCTTGATTTTTTGTTACTATGCTTTCACTTCTGTGAATCTTCTAGATGAGTATTGTCATAGTTGACTATTAATCTGCTAGAAATATAATAAGGATTAGAACTTTTTGCTGCCATCTTCCAGGTGGTCTCCTCTAGAAGGTAACGTTGACACTTGTAACTGCTGTGAGACTCAAACCTGTGAAAAATCACACCTCTCCCCGAAGCTGGCTCAAAGCCACTGGGAGGAAGCTACGTGGTCAAGGCAGAGTAGAAATTTTGTAAGTCAGCAAAGATGTAAGAGTCTCAAAGGCAGTGTCTCTCAACCCCCGCCCTTTTTTTTTCATAGTAACTTCCTTAGGGATAAAAATTTAAATTCTAAGAAAAGTTAAATACTAAGGAATAAATTTTCAGGCATTGGGATTTCCCTGGCGGTCTAGTGGCTAAGACTGAATTCTCAATGCAAGGGGACTGAGTTCCGTCACTGATCAGGAATCTAGATCCCATATGCTGCAAGTAAGAGTTCTCCTGCTGCAACTAAAGATCCCTTGTGCAGCAGTGAAGATCAAAGATCCCAAATGCTGCAACTAAGACCTGAAACAGCCAAATTATTAAATAAATATCTTTAAAATAATTTTAAAGAAATTTCCAGATATAATTGACCTTTAAAGGGCCACGACCATTGTAATAAAAACTAACTTTGGCCCTTTGGGCATTATAATGCTTTTTCTTGAGGATTTGTGCTATAAGCTCAGGATGATTTGAGCCATGTTCTATTAAAAGAGGTCATCTGACCTGTACCAAATTCAAGAATTTCTAGGAGCGAGATGGAGGCAGATGTGCTAGTTGGATATCTCTTCATCACCATGAGTTATGACACCAACAGTAGTGCTGGTCAAGTGGCTTTAGCTTCATCCCAAGGTTGATTAACCATAAAGTGTAGATAACAAAGACTGTAAGCATTCTGACATTAACATTTTACAAAACCCCTAGTTGAGAAGAAGGAACCAGAAATTGTATTGCTATTGGCTTTTGGAGTTGGAACCATACCCATTGCTGATTTCTTTATAGCATTGCTGTACAGAAGATTGAAGAAGCCAACTTGAGTGTTATCACTATCCTAATAAATTAATATACAAAATAAGTGGCAGTTTCATTTCAATATTTGTGTAAGACTTCTTATATACAAACTACTTCTGAAACTAGACAAGAAATCATAACAGATCCTAACTGCCCTGGATTACAGGGCAATCCATCTGCAAGTATAGCTTCAACAATTCACATTTTAGCTAAAATACCTTCTTGTCTCCTGGAATTCTTTCCCCTTACCTTCTCCACACACTCCAAGGCTTCCTTTAGCTTTTACCTACTGCCTCCTGGAGGTTTAGGACTATGCAAACTGAGATAGATTTGTGTGGATATACCTGAAGATGTGTGGATATTCCTGTGGTGTTGGAGAAGACTCTTGAGTCCCTTGAACTGAAAGGAGATCAAACCAGTCAATCCTAAAGGAAATCAGTCCTGAATGTTCATTGGAAGGATTGATGCTGAAGCTGAAACCCCAATACTTTGGCTACCTGATGTGAAGAACTGACTGCTTGGAAAAAGACTCTGATGTTGGGGAAGACTGAAGGCAGGAGGAGAAAGGGATGACATAGGATGAGATGGTTGGATGGCATCCCCGACTCAATGGGCATGAGTTTGAGCAAGCTCCGGGAGTTGGTGATGGACAGGGAAGCCTGGCTTGCTACAGTCCATGGGGTCGAAGAGTCAGACACGACTGAGCGACTGAACTGAACCTGAAGATGAGCTTTGTGCACAGTCATTGTCTTCAAATTCCTTACACTAAAAGAGATATGATCGTTGATTCTTGAATCTCATTTCTAGATGGTATGCATCTTCTCTCCTCTGGCCTTGATTCTCATCACAGTATTAGGGCCTGTGTTTCTCAGAATACCAGGTGCTCACCCAGAGATTGTGGTCTACTAGATATAGAATAACAAATGGTGTGCGGAGGGAGAGTAGGCAATGGGAAGTGATAGAAGGCAGGACATCAGAATCATCTGAAGGGCTTTTTCTAAATACTGTCTTTATCTGCCAAACCAGGGGCCAGAGCTGTCTCTCAGTACCGATAGTTGAATAGAGTAAATGGACCAAAGGCAAAGAGAAAAAACCTTTAGGAGTGCATTTTATATTTGACTTGTACAAATTGAAGCTCTGAGGAGGGAAAATTAAGCTCTAAAATATGTTAAGTACTTCCTTTAGCTAATTGTCCTTATGTGTAGGCATTATTATTGGGAGAGAAGAAAATAGTTGTCTGCTAAATGTGGCTCCTTGGGAGAACAGCATGAATGTGGCTCTGATGATAGCCTTGGCTTGTGCTCTGCTAGGGAAAGGAGATAAGCACAGTATTCCCCCTTCAAGAGCATCAACACCAAGAACTCCCATAGGAATTCTTTTTTAGACAAGACACCTGGACACAAGTTTCTTAGTTTTATAAAGAGAATGCATGAAAGACAAGTTTGTTTATTTCTGCTGAATAAAGAAACTACGTTTAGATGAGCGTGCTCTTTGTGTTAACTGATTTTCATTGACCATTTCTCGGTTTGAGACCTGAATGATTTTGCAAAGTAGAGCAATAAGCTTATTTTAATGGGAAAGCATTACTTTTTAAGACAAGGCTGTAATTCACCTTTAGAAACAGTCTACATATATTGTAGTAGGTAGCATGCAAAAGCAGCTTAGTGCACAGAAATATCGATTAGGGACTGGATTCTGCAGCCAGAAATGAGAACCAAAATAGAAATCAAAACCTGGGACCAAAGAAGCCAGTTCAACATTCTGATTCTGGCTTCAATATTAATATTTTAAAATACCAGAAACTTTGGGGGTGGCTCTAAAATGTTAGCAGGCAGTAGAAAAAACATTTGGAGTGCTGTTAAATAGATTGCTGAGCCACTTTCCCAGACTTTCAGATTTAGGAGGGCTGAGCTAAGGCCTCATAATCTGCATTTCTGAGGAGTTCCCAGATGACAGTTATGTTGCTGGTCTGGGGGCCACACTTGGAAACTGTGGTTTAGAGAGGTACAACTCTTGAGAGGCCTGGTCTTCGTAAGAACATAGGTCACATCCGATGAATAAAGTGTTGATTAACACTCTGATCACAATTATTGCTGTGTGGGAATTTCTGCAGCATTACATACCTCTCTTCTCATCTTTTAATGAGATGCTTTACTCTTTCCCTTTCATTGCAACTCAGTATTCTCTTAGCCACTGATAAGAGAGTGGGGTATGGAAGTTACTTTCCATCTCTAGTTCTTATTTTCATATGAAAGCTTGAGACTTGGCACTTCCCCTTCCATCCTAATGTCTTCTAGGTCTAATAATGCTTAGGGTATTTGGCACCTTATTTTTTGAAGTAAGCTAGCATGCCTTCACAGATTTCATTTATCTTTTTAGCCTCTTGATGATATTACCAATAAAATAATTTCTCTTCCCTTTGGAACTCTGACACCCTATATTCTCAAAGGTGTGTGTCTTGTGACTTAATGGAAGTTTCATTAGTTTAGACTTCTTCTAAATGCATTTTTTGGCATCTTAATATTTGCATTACTGACAAAGCAGGATGCAGAAACAGTGGAAACAGTGTCAGACTTTATTTTGGGGGGCTCCAAAATCACTGCAGATGGTGACTGCAGCCATGAAATTAAAAGACGCTTACTCCTTGGAAGGAAAGTTATGACCAACCTAGACAGCATATTAAAAAGCAGAGACATTACTTTGCCAACAAAGGTCCATCTAGTCAAGGCTATGGTTTTTCCTGTGGTCATGTATGGATGTGAGAGTTGGACTGTGAGGAAAGCTGAGCACCGAAGAATTGATGCTTTTGAACTGTGGTGTTGGAGAAGACTCTTGAGAGTCCCTTGGACTGCAAGGAGATCCAACCAGTCCATTCTGAAGGAGATCAGCTCTTTGGAAGGAATGATGCTAAAGCTGAAGCTCTAGCACTTTGGCCACCTCATGCGAAGAATTGACTCATTGGAAAAGACTCTGATGCTGGGAGGGATTAGGGGCAGGAGGAGAAGGGGACGGCAGAGGATGAGATGGCTGGATGGCATCATTGACTCGATGGACATGAGTCTGAGTGAACTCTGGGAGTTGGTGATGGACAGGAAGGCCTGGTGTGCTGTGATTCATGGGGTCGCAAAGAGTCGGACATGACTGAGCAACTGAACTGAACTGAACTGAACTGAACAAAGCAGGACCCTAAAAACTGTTGCTGGAAATTCTACCTTAATATCCCATTGGTGAACCCCTCACTTACTTCAGATTCCATAAAAATGAGGCTGACACTTAACAACTGTTTGGGAAAACTAAACGATGTGCACATCATCCCTTATCCCTTCTAACCTCTATAAAATGAAGGACACTGCCTTCCTCATGAGTCAGACACGACTGAGTGACTTCACTTTCACTTTTCACTTTCATGCATTGGAGAAGGAAATGGCAACCCACTCCAGTGTTCTTGCCTGGAGAATCCCAGGGACAGAGGAGCCTCGTGGGCTGCCGTCTATGGGGTGGCACAGAGTCGGAAACGACTGAAGTGACTTAGCAGCAGCAGCGGCAGCAGCAGCCTTCCTCATTGTATGGATGTCATTTTCCCTACAGACAGTCCATTGTCCAACTAGTTGTTGTTCTAGCAGCAAGATTATAAATCACAGGTTATGGAATGTGATTGACTTAAGCCAGTCATGTTAATCAAATTCTTATTTGCCATTAATTTGTCTAGGGGAAAACACGTGTCTCTCACTAGTTATGTAAGGGAATTAGGTCTTTTGGAGATATGTTTTCTTCCCTTAGGGTATGAAAACATCTCTCCTCTCTCCAACCCCTTTATTTCTACTTGAATACTTCTCTATGAAGTTATGTTGCTTGGAATCAATGAAGACACCCTGTGACCATGAGGGAAAGGAGAGGCAGTGACAGAGATGTTCACTCAGAGTCCTGACATTGCTGAGCCTCTGAATCATCTCTGGAATTGCTCAACTTTGGGCTTGTTTCATGTGAGAAAATCGTTTACTTAAGTCACGTTTTAAAAAAATAATTGCATTTGAATCAATTTTAACTGGTCACTAATGAAAAGGTATTAGGTCTTTGTTAAATAGCAAATCCCTGGCCGCTTATTTTCTGGGTGTGTTTTGGAGTATGGCCTCTGCTTCCCCAGAGGAGTAATACTTGGTCTTCTGCTTTGATAGGGGAGCAGATGAATTACTCCTGGCCTGGACTCAGCAGGGACAGTGAGAACAGTCTGGCTTTCTTAAGCCCTAATTAGTCTCACCTGGTTCACAGCCTCCAAAAGTTGCCTAACTGATCTTTTTAATCACCAAGTGCTATGGCAATTGCCATAATATTATGGCAGTGCTAATGTAATATAGGTGTTTCCCAGGTGGCTCAGTGGTAAAGAATCCACCTGCTAATGCAAGAGAGATGGGTTCAATCACTGGGTCAGGAAGATCCCCTGGAGGAGGAAATGGCAACCCACTCCAGTATTCTTGCCTGGGAAATCCCACGGACAGAAGAGCCTGGTGGGCTACAGTCTGTGGAATCACAAAAGAGTCAGACAGAACTTAACAACTGAACAACAACAACAATACAGATACCTCAGCTCAAATAGAAAGAACTCTCCAGAAAGAAATGTGGTAAGGATTTTCTGTCCGTCCTAGCATAAGTTAGGGATGGGAATGGAGAAGTGAAAGGGAGGCTCCGTATTTTATTCTGTTCAAATCATCACTGTAGCTGTAACACTAAGATACTTGTTAGCTCTGGAGATAGCCCTTCACAGATTCTGTCCAAGAGCCCAGGACTCCGTGACTCAGTGTCTTGGCCTATTCAACTGGGTGAATAGTGAATATTCTTTATACAAGGACCATTCTCCAGCTGGGTGAAATGTCTTATCCATTCTCTTACTTTGATATGGAGCCTGAAATTTTTCTCATTGGTAACTCTTTTATACTTAAAAGTTGTGTCCAGAAGAGGAGGGGAAGGGGTGGACTGGGGTATGTCACCTTTTTCTCTTCAGAAAGGGAATCACAAATTACTCATATTAGGACATTGCAGCCATGCTAATGGATTAAATTCCTTTAGATTATGTATTTGTGCATCATACGGAATGGAACCAAGGACCAGTGATCTACTTTTTAAAGAAAGCCTGGAACATGAGCTGGTACCATTGCTATCTGGTTCTTGGGAGATGTAGTTTATGAACAGGGGTTCAAAATAGTATGATTCCCCCTTCATTGTGTCAAAACTCAGGGATGATCCTGGTTGTGGTGTGTGTTATGTATTGAGTTCTCTCACCACTCCTGATTAGGATTTGGATCCCAGGCCAAGCACCTTCGGGCAGAAGACCAAGATTCTATCTGACTAACAGAATCAATTAGTCATCTTATTAAAATACAGACATATAGATTCCATCCTAGAGCTACTAAATCAGAATCACAGAATGCTTGGGAATTTCTGTTCTGAGGAGTTATTTTTAGAATTTAGCTTCCTTTTTCTATGATTCTAGAGTTTAGATGAATCCTAAGGAATGCAATGTCTAATATGACCCATTTTTTGAAGATGTCAGTCTGGATGATGACTGGACTACTATAAAATATTGTCTCTTAGGTTCATGCCCAGATTTCCTTTTCCTCAGAAGGCTCTTCAGAGGCAGAGGGAGGTACAGTAAAAAAGTTAGCATGTGGGAAGGAAAGGTACTTTTATGGAAAGGTGAATAGGTAACAGGTTTTTATACATAAAGTGAGGGGTGATCAGGTAGGACATATACCAATTTATTGGCTATAGAGATCTGTCAAGGTGAGGCTGACTTTAGCAGCAGGAAGTACAGTGTAGGTGAAGGTTTGGGTAGAAAGTGAAAGTGTTAGTTGCTCAGTTGTGTTAGACTCTTTGCACCCCCATGGACTGTAGCCTGCCAGGCTCCTCTCTGTCCATGGGATTCTCCAGGAAAGAATACTGGAATGGGTAGACATTCTCTTCTCCAGGGGATCTTCCTGACCCAGGGATCAAACCCAGATCTCCTGAATTGCAGGCAGATTCTTTACCACCTGAGCCACCATGGAAGCCCTTGGGTAGTATTCAGCAATTTAGTATTGAGTGCATTGTCTCTTCAAATGGACATTGGCTGATGAGGGGAAACAGTGCGCTTTGTTATGGTAGTCCAGCTAGTTGGATTAGGATGGCAACTGTGATGGTTAAAAGCAGAGAACACATGAAAGTGTTAACTGAGAGACAGTAAATGATTATAGGAAGCAAGAGAGAAAAGCATAAAAAAGACAAAATTGCCAAATCTTGGGCTTTAGGGGCAATAGAACACCATTAAATGAACTGGAAAAGATTTGGTTTGGAAGAGAGAAAATTTAGTTTTTGAACATTATTAAAGAGATACTAGCAGTAGCCAGCTGAACAAGTTGTGTGCCTGACTGAGGCAACATGAATGAGGTTATACCTACAGGGCAAGTTTCAATCTATGTTTTGTAGGAAAAGCTTGTTGACTGAGACACAAGAAACCCTTTGTTTTTGAATGACTAGTAAGCCTGGGAAAGAAAAAGCAAGTGATTTTAATGAGTTTACTTACTGGATTGAATTTTGGTAGACGAGAAAGTGGTTTTTATTTCGGTTTTATTTTTTCCAGTCAATGTATTTAAACATTCTCTAGATCTCATTTCCATGTCCCTTGATGACATCTTATTATGGATTCTATGATTTCACTTTGATTATTAAAACAATCTCATTCTGGTCATTAAAACTCTGCTAGGTACTAAAATCCAGTCCTATATGACTTGAAAATGGAATCTCATATTTAGATCACATTTATACTTCTCACTCCTTCTGATCCTCAGGAATGCATGGAAAAGGAGCATAATCTATTTTCTTACATGTTTTGATTTTTCACTCTTCCTCTCACTGCCCAGCCCCCAAATGTGAGATAATCGATGTTATCGAGGTAGGAGGACAGATGAGTAACAGACAAAGTAATGTTTTACCTGGTTGATGTTTTATAGTTGTCTGTTCAGCAGAAACTCAAAGGGTAGCTGTCATCTGAGCACATTTGGAGAGATTCTGTGGCTATCTCTTTTCAAAGATCTTACCTCTAAACATTTTTAGGACATGGAAAATACCCTGACTTCAGGGTCTATCCTACGCAGGAGCTGCCCAGACAAAGCAAGTTCAGTTCAGTTTAGTTCAGTCACTCAGTCATGTCTGACTCTTTGCGACCCCATGGACTGCAGCATGCCAGGCTTCCCTGTCCATCACCAATTACTGGAACTTGCTCAAACTCACATCCATCAAGTCAGTGATGTGATCCAACCATCTCATCCTCTGTTGTCCCCTACTCCTCCTGCCTTCAATCTTTCCCAGCATCAGGGTCTTTTCAAAGGAGTCAGTGCTTCACATGAGGTGGCAAAAGTATTGGAGTTTCAGCTTCAGCATCAGTCCTTCCAATGAATATTCAGGACTGATTTCCTTTAGGATGGACTGGTTTGATCTCCTTGCAGTCCAAGGGACTCTCAAGAGACTTCTCCAACAACACAGTTCAAAAGCATCAGTTCTTTGGCGCTAAGCTTTCCCCTCGTGGCTCAGATGGTAAAGAGTCTGTCTATCAATGTGGGAGACCTGGGTTCAATTCCTGGGTCAGTAAGATTCCCTGGAGAAGGAAATGGCAACCCACTCCAGTACTCTTGCCTAGAAAATCCTATGGATGGAGGAGCCTGGTTCAGGCTACTGTCCATGGGGTTGCAAAGAGTTAGACATGACTGAGAGATTTCTCTTCACTTTTCAAGCTTTCTTTATAGTCCAACTCTTACATCAATACATGACTACTGGAAAAACCATAGCCTTGACTAGATGGACCTTTGTTGGCAAAGTAATGTCTCTGCTTTTTAATATGCTGTCTAGGTTAGTCATAGCTTTTCCTCCAAGGAGCAAGCGTCTTTTAATTTCATGGCTGCAGTCACCATCTGCAGAGATTTTGGAGCCCAAGAAAATAAAGTCTGTCACTGTTTCCATTGTTTCCCCATTTATTTGCCATGAAGTGATGGGACCAAATGCCATGATCTTAGTTTTTTAAATGCTGAGTTTTAAGCCAGCTTTTTCACTCTCCTCTTTCGCATTAATCAAGAGGCTGTTTAATTCCTCTTTGCTTTCTTCCATAAGGGTGGTGTCATCTGCATATCTGAGGTTATTGATATTTCTCCCAGAAATCTTGATTCTATCTTGTGCTTCATCCATCCCAGCATTTCGCATGATATACTCTGCATATACGTTAAATAAGCAGGGTGACAATATACAGCCTTGGCATATTCTTTTCCCAATTTGGAACCAGTTTGTTGTTCCATGTCCAATTCTAACTGTTGCTTCTTGATCTGCATGCAGATTTTTGAAGAGGCAGGTCAGGTGGTCTGGCATTCCCATCTCTTTCAGAATTTTCCACAGTTTGTTGTGATCTACACAGTCAAAGGTATAGTCAATAAAGCAGAAGTAGATGTTTTTCTGGAACTCTCTTGCTTTCTCAATGATCCAGTGGATTTTGGCAATTTGATCTCTGGTTCCTCTGCCTTTTCTAAATCCAACTTGAACACCTGGAAGTTCTTGGTTCACATACTGTTGAAGCCTGGCTTGGAGAATTTTGAGCACTGATTTGCTAGCATGTGAGATGAGTGCAACTGTGAGGTAATTTGAACATTCTTTGGCATTGCCTTCTTTTTGGGATTGTAATGAAAACTGACCTTTTCCAGTCCTGTGGCCACTGCTGAGTTTTCCAGATTTGCTGGCATATTGAGTGCAGCACTTTCACAGCATCATCTTCCAGGATTTGAAATAGCTCAACTGGAATCCATCACTTCCCCTAGCTTTGTTTGTAGTGATGCTTCCTAAGGCCCTCTTGACTTTGCATTCCAGGATGTCTGGCTCTAGGTGGGTGATCACACCATCCTGGTTATCTGGGTCATGAAGATTTTTTTGTATAGTTCTTCTGTGTATTCTTGCCACCTGTTCTTCATATCTTCTGCTTCTGTTAGGTCCATATGATTTCTGTCCTTGATTGCAAAGCAAAGTTGAACCAAAGCAAGTGAAAGTCCAGCTTTGTGTCCCTTTATTGCTCATCACTGCCCACCAGCATCACCACAAGGTGGGTTGATGATGTTTGAGCTTGACCTCATCATGTATTTTGCTGTTCCAAAGGGCAGAAATACACATCAAATGCCCTCTCTTTTTGCCTTGCTCTAGAAACCTCCTCCTATCAGAATACTCCAGGCCAGAAATAGGCATTAGTCATAGTGATATTCCGTCTCTAAGTTTCAATATCAGATAACAGCTCTCCTAGTGTGTGGACTTATGCCTGTGATTTTCTGAAGCTTAGCATGCAACCAGTAGGAGAATGAGGTGTCAGTTCTCTTTTCTTCCAGACCCCTCATTATCTTGAAGGATGGGAATCTGGGGGTCGCTGTCAGGTAGGACAGAAATGCAGTAAAAAAAATTGTCCCTACCAAGGTCCATGGTTCCTTGAATCTATGTCTTTCTTTTGAATATCTAGTCTTCTAGTAGGTAGAAGGTAGAAGGAGGTAGTAGTAGAAGGTAGAAAGTAGAAGGAGGATGAGATCCTTATCTGTGCATTGTAATAAATCTTGTAAGGATAAGCCTACTGATTTTTTTGAGGAAGGTGGGCATATCAATTGCCTATTGTCCAAAGCTTTAGCTAAAGATCTGAGATAACAGGGAAAGCCCCCCCTTAACCACCTAGTATAGGTTTATTCTACAAACAACATTTACTGGCCCTACTAAGTACCAGATACTGTTCTAGGTACTGAAGATCCCAGATAGGGTCTTTGCTTTCAATGACGTTGCATCATTCCTGGAGAGTTGGGGGGTCTAGAGGAAAAGACGATAAAAATATCAGAAAATAGCAAATTCTTATCTGTGTTAACTATGCAGAGTTAAAATGGGCTCTATCAGGTGGCTGGATGATTAATTGGGAAGAGATAGGGCAAGCTACAAAAGCTACATTTTTTTTTTTTAAATTGAAGTATAGTTGATTTACAATATTGTGTTAGTCCAGGTGGCTTAGTGTTAAAGAATCTGCCTGCCAATGCAGGAGACCTGGGTTTTAGCCCTGGTCTCAAAGATCCCTTGGAGAAGGAAATGGAAACCCACTCCAGTATTCTTGCCTGGGAAATCCCCTGGACAGAGGAGCCTGGCGAGTTACAGTCCATGGGATTGCAAAGAGTTGGACACGACTTAGCGACTAAACAAGAATAATGTATTTCATTGTTTTTAATGGCTGAATAATATTCCACTGCATATACGCAACTCATCTTGATCTAATCCTCTGTTGATGGTCATCTGGGTTGCTGTTAACTGTTGGTATTCACTTGATCAGCAGTGGCCTTGGGAATAGTTAGGGTTACACAATAGGACTGTGGCCAGCAAACACAGTGAGTTATGTTGAACCTGCCATTTGTGTGTATAAGTTTTATTGGGAATCGGTCACACCTGTTTCTTAACATACTGTCTGTGGCTATTTGTACACAACACCTGCGCAGCTGAGTGATGAGCAGCCTTACAGAGGACTGTATTGTTTATAAGCCTAAAATATTAATCCTTTGGCTCATTACAGAAAAATTTGCTATCTTCTGCTATAAGAACATCTGAATAACCTACCCACATGAAAGTCATTTTTATTATTCAATGAATTAGTCATATTTTTCCTGCTTTAAAAATCAGTCCGTCACATAATCACTGAATCCCTAGGAGCAGTTGCTTCTTACTAATTAGAATTACTCATCAAATTTGTTTATTGAATAAGTCTCTGACAACCATGGGTTTTGCCTGGTCTGGCAATTGGATACAGTTTGCTCCTCGTTAAGGTCAAATATTTATTGATATACTTGATCCAGAATCTATCATTACTATCAGGGCACTCTCACAGAAAAGTTTAGGTTCTTGCTTATAGGGTGTATGTCAGCATTTGTGCCAAGGAATGCCTGCAGCGATGCTTAAGACCATTTCTTTGCATATTTACTTCCTGTAGTTTGATTCCTATGAAATATTTTTAAATGTTTTGCCTTTCTAATTTGTGTCCTTTACAAAGTGTTTGTCAAATATTGATTCCCTTCCACAATGGGGCTTGAATGCAGCTGACGGTTGTTTTGTTTCATGACTTTGATTCATGCAGCTCTTGCTGTTGCCAAAGTCCTTTTTTGTGAACCAGCTTCATCCATTGACCTCAGCGCTGTGCTGGGAACAGGGTTTGTCTAATGGTTGCAGCTGGGAATCACACATCCTCTTCCTGATTTTATAAGTTGTGCTGTTATGGAGCTTTTCATCTGTGGTCTCAATGCCTTTTCCCAGTGTTCTAATTGAAGTAGCACAGCGGCTCTGCTGTAGAGGATATAATTACATTCATTCTTCTGTGCAGAAGCAAACAACAAGGTAAAGGAATTGGTCCAAGTTCCTGGAGGGAGTTCTCAGTTATCCCAAAGTCAAAGCATATGGTGCTTTTTTCCCTATCAAATATGTGAATGTGATCCACCCTCTTTTGTGATCACAGTTGTCTTTCTTGTTCCCTGATTCCCACCATGTTACTACTTGTTAATGGTTTTCCTGTTTGTATCCACCAGTTCCTTCTGTATATTTCTGGATCTTTTCTCCTGATGTGACCCCAGACTTGATTGTTTATACCAGTCCCTGCATTTTCCATGGGCGCTTCTCAGGTGGTGCTAGTGGTAAAGAATCTGCCTGCCAATGCAGGAGACACAAGAGGTTTCAATCCCTGGGTTGGGAAGATCCCCTGGAGAAGGAAATTGCAACCCACCCCAGTATTCTTGCCTGGGAAAACCGTGAGCAGAGAAGCCTGGCGGGATACAGTCCATTTGTTGTTTAGTTGCTCAGTCACGTCCAACTGTTTGGGACCCCATGGACTGCAGCACGCCAAGCTTCCCTGTCCTTCACCATCTCCCAGAGCTGGCTCAAACTCACGTCCATTGAGTCAGTGATGCTATCCAACCCTCTCATCCTCTGGTGTCCCCTTCTCCTTCTGCCTTCCTTCAATCTTTCCCAGTATGAAGGTCTTTTCTAATGAGTTGGCTCTTTTCATCAGGTGGCCAAAATGAACTTCAGCATCAGTCCTTCCAATGAATATTCAGGATTGATTTCCTTAGAATTGACTGGCTTGATCTTGCAGTCCAAGGGACTCTCAAGAGTCTTCTCCAACACCACAATTCAAAAGCATCGGTTCTTCAGCACTTAGCCTTCCTTATGGTCCAGTTGTCACATCCATATATAACTAATGCAAAAACAAAAAAGACTACTTTGATTGGAAAGTAATGTCTCTGCTTTTTAATATGCTGTCTTGGTTTGTCATAGCTTTTCTACCAAGGAGCAAGCGTCTTTTATTTTCATGGCTACAGTCACCATCTGCAGTGATTTTGGAGCCCAAGAAAATAGTCTGTCACTGTTTCCATTGTTTCCCTGTCTATTTGACATGAGATGATGAGATCAGACACCATGATCTTAGTTTTTTGGATGTTGAATTTTAAGCCAGCTTTTTCACTCTCCTCTTTCACCTTCATCAAGAGGCTCTTATGGGGCCTCAGAGACTCAGACTCAACTGAGCAACTAAGCAACAGCTGTGCCCTCCACAGGCATCCTAGGTGCATTCAGATAGGCATAGGTGTCCATTTCTCATCATGCTGCAACTCTTAAGCCTTCAGAAGCCTCTCTTTGCTGCTAGTCTTCAGCCTGACCAGACTCACTCGTTGTAGCATTCTGTTGTTCTGTCGTTCTTGTTCTGTTACTCTTCTTGGCCTTCATTTGTGTTACCTGAAAGCATGTGTATTTCATGAGTTTTTCCCTTTCATGCTTCCACTTGGATACCATAATTACCCCTCTCACGACCTACATTCCCTCAAGCAGTCCAGGACATTCCCTGTCTCCAAGACTTTTCTACATTGGATGTTCTATCTCAATCACAAAGAGCAAAAGAAAGCTTGATTAGACTTCAGAACTATCTTCACTACTAGAGTCTATTCTACTTTTCTCTTTGTTATAGTCATTTCTGAGTTTTATGTTAACAGAAGAATAGGAAATCATTTCTCAATGAGTTGTGTTAATATAATATACTTTGGAAATTCATGCTTAAAGAAAACTAATCCCAGCTTAGAATGGCAGCATCAATCAGATATATCCTGGAAGTTGGACAGAATATAAAAAATATTTATTTTATATTTTCTAATTAACATGCGCTTTCAATTTAGAAATGAATACCATGAGAAGAGTTAAATTGAGCCTCATGTATATTCTTAATATTTCATTTTTTTTCCCTGAATGCCTTTTTTACTTCCCCAACCCCTTAGTCTCCTTTCTGCATTGTTTGTTGCAGTAGTCTTTGCAAAATCTGAATCTGTTACTGCCTTGAAATAGTCCTTCTCTGACTCATTGCCTGAATGTTGAGATGCACACTCTGTAGTGATCAATACAAGCTCTTTATAATTTATTGTTATTTTATCTTTCTCTATTTGGAATGCTCTCCCCATCTCTCACTTGCCCATCTTCCCTACTTTCTAAGGACCAGCCAACCATCTGCCAGGATTCAGCATAAGCATCACATCCTCTGTTTTTTTTATTTATGAACCCCCTTTTCTCTGCCAGAGGAACTGATTATCTTTTCCTTTCTGCTAAAACAATGTGACTATATGACATAATCGACTCTTCACCCGTCTACAGCAAATTGTGGATCATTTAATGGCAAATTTAGAACCAGGTCCTGGACCTCAGATATGAGTGTCAAAATCTTCAAGTTCCAACTAAGTATTTGAAATAAATGAAACCATGTCTAGCCGACCCCCATGATGAACTTCAGGGATGTGTGGAATATGAATCGATATGTTATAAGCCAAACCTGTTGGTTTGTTTTTAATCTAGCAAAACATCTTAAACTAGAACTTGAGTATTTTATGCTTAAACTATAGTGTAAAATACTGTGACATCTAAACCATTTGCTTAATTTTAGTCCCTGATTCTTCTTATTGTTTATTCATAACTAGCCCAGTGACATTACCAATATCACTGGCTTTATTCAACTGGAACTACTTTGCTGCTATGCTCTATTTGGACTTTATCCTAAACAAGGAACACATACGAAGCAAACCTCGTTTTTCTGTGTTGACAACATTTGATGTCTCATGTCCTTATACAGAGTTGTGGCCTGACATAAATATCGCTTTTAAATACTGAAAAAGTGTCTGTTTTCCCCAATTATACATGTATCACTTGGTGATTTATGAAATCTTTAGAAAACATGAAAAAACAAATTAAAGAAAAATAAATTACTCATGCACTATTTTGTCTTCCCCTCTGCCAAACAGGGAGTTATCTTTTGGGTATGTTTTCTTCTAATATTTTCCCATATGTATTTCTATGAATTTTTTAAACTTAAGATATACATACACTTCAGCTCTAGTTTCTCAATTCAAAAACTATTGAAACTAGAAGGAATCAACAAGATGACCTCATTCCTAATGTCTTGTTTCACTAATAGGTGCCGGGGACCAGCCCCGGCTGATCCAGGGAATTCGAAGCGGGGACGGCGTTGGCGAGGATCAGGAAACAACTGCTTAATTAAACGTTAATTAAGGATATAAAGAGTAATAGAATAAGGATAGCTCAGTAGGAAAATTCAGTGAAGAAAAGAGGCTGAAATAAGGATAGCTCAGTGAGGAAGTTCAGTGGAGAAAAGAGGCTGAATAATTCAGCCAGAAGGTAAGAGAAAGAACGACATGGGGAGACCAAGTTTCGGTGAACAAGGCCCACACTTTATTTTCCAAAGTAGTTTTTATACCTTAAGTTATGCATAGAGGATAATGGGGGAAGGGGTAGAGTCATGCAGCAAGCCAGGCTTTCTTCCTGCAAACTTATCATATACAAAAGCTTAGGTGATTTGCATCATCTTCTGGCCCGGAGGCCTGTTAACATTTTAAGACCCTTTCTTCAGAAAACTTATTTTTCTCTAAAGGTGATAAGTCAAGCGCCACCCTCCAAAAGCATTAGATAAAGTTGCATTCCTACAGAGCAAAGGTGTGGTGGGCTATAACAAGAAAAAGAATTAACTCAAGGGTCCCAGGTTACAAACATTAAAGCTACTATTTACACCAATTATATTCATCAATACACTGCCAGGGACACAGCAGGTAAGGGATATGGAAACTTAGCAGCAAACATTGGCCCAACAAGTGAAAATCCCTTCACCAATACAATTTCTAATCAATCTTTTAACTGTTCAAAGGAATCTGTATTTAGACAGTTTAGAACATCTCATGCCTCTCACAGTTTGGAGGCTCTGAGCAATCACATGTGGCTGGAAAAACCTATTCAGGCAGGCTAGAGGACTTCCAAGGGAGTTTGTAGGTTGAAACACTGTCACACCCAGGAATTATTAACTGGAGCTGTAAGCTAACTCTTTTTTCAGAGAGGTAGTGGGGGACAGCCCCCCGTAAAGTCAGAGGTGTAGGTGAAAGCACAAAGCAGAAAGTAGGCAGATTCTGGTTTTGGGGGTAGATGGGGGACTCCTGAGGCTCAATCCGCCTTTGCGTATGCCGAGCCTCCTTCCTCATGACCTTTGTCATGGGCAGAGTTCCTCATGCTGGCTCCCGGCAGTGATAGAATTCCAGTTGAGCTATTCCAGATCCTGAAAGATGATGCTGTGGAAAGTGCTGCACTCAATACGCAACATGCAATATGCACTCAATATGCAATATGCACTCAATATGCAATATGCCGGCTCCCGGCAAATAGGGAAGGTGAGACTTCACAAATATCACATAGTTAATAAAGCATGTAACCAGAGTTTGGATTCCAGTAGCTGTATATAATGAAGAAGGCAATGGCACCCCACTCCAGTACTCTTGCCTGGAAAATTCCATGGATGGAGGAGCTTGGTAGGTTGCAGTCCATGGGGTCGCTAAGAGTCGGACACGACTGAGCAACTTCACTTTCACTTTTCACTTTCATGCATTGGAGAAGGAAATGGCAACCCACTCCAGTGTTCTTGCCTGGAGAATCCCAGGGACGGGGGAGCCTGGTGGGCTGCCATCTATGGGGTCACACAGAGTCGGACACGACTGAAGTGACTTAGCATAGCATAGCATAGCATAGCTGTATATAAAGCTAAATTCTGCTGTGCAATTGAAACTTATTTGTAACACCCAATTATTGTTTGTATTACTCATTTCCAGTTATTTAGCTTTAGTGGTGGCATGATGTGATTAAAGAAATAACTTTTCACTGGCATACATAAATAGAAGTCTAATATTTTGTCTTCAGTGTACATTAGATTTATCAGGTTTTATTAGGTTTGGTCATGTCATGCATTCATAAAATCTGGCCAAATATCTTGGGTAATATAAAAGCAGAATGTATTCTGCTTGGGAGGAAAGTTCTCTATTTTTATCAATTCAACAAATTGTTCTGGTTATTATATTGGGGGAAGAAAGGGAAAAAGAATACTCAGTTGTGTTGCTACATATTTCAAAACAAAATCAAAGGGCTTGTGAGGGCCAGAAATCAATCATCTCAGAATAATGCCCAAATCAGTCAATGTTATTAACTGTATATCTGTGTTTTTAGAGTGCTGACAATAGTCTTACCTTCTTTAGGTCAAGGAGTGACAACAGAATAATGCAGGGCACTGGAACTAACATAGACCAAATATACCCACTGGCTTAAAGTTCCCAATGTTCTCCTGTAAATTAGAAACCTAAATCTACAGGGCAGAGTTTCTACTTACACATACTGCAATCTAAGCCTTTTATTTCCACTCAAAAACTTTACAAGTAATGGCTACAATTTACTTGCCATGTTCTTTATCTTGATTCTTCCCTTCCCCATCATTTGTGCTTAGGTGTGTATATATAGAAGCTTTTTTCCTTCTTGTCACCCATCTGCTTCTTGCTGAGCTCAAACTAGGTAACAACCACCTATCTGTGATCAAATGCTCTCCTCCAAGCCACACATCATGACAACAGGGAACATGTCAGGCAGGAGGAGGGAAAGGTGGCTAATTTTAAAGAATGGAAGCTGTGATTTGGACACAAATAGGTTGGTAATAATCCCTGAATATACCTGCCACTTAGAACAAGAGGAGAAAAAAGCCAAACAAGCAGAATGGGTATGATAAAGTATAGTTCTGATTTCAGATTCTCAGGGTTATAAGAAACTGAAAATCGTTCCTTTTATGACACAATACAAGCGGGTTGTCCAGGGTGTACGCGCACGCCTCCAGGGAGGGGGCGGGCTCTGCTTTTGGCAAGCTGGTCTACAGCTGAAACCTTCCTATGATCCCTGGCTCTGGGCTGCCTGTAGTCCTTCCCCACTGGGTGCAGTAGGGAGGAACTACTCATTTTATTTGGCAGTTTTTCCATTCTCAACATAGACCTATCTGCCACCCCCACCCTCCACACCTACTCTTTTCTAAAATAAGCATGTTGTTACTTCAAAATTTTCTGATATGGCAAGTCTTTAGACTTTCTAACCATGTAACTAATCCTAGAATCTTTCCAATCTTTCCAAGGTGGTAAGCTACCTTTAATGGGGACAATGTTGTCTCTAACAGAGAGCAGAGATATTGTCTCTGTCTCTAACAGAGAGAGAGAGAGCAAATTGGGACTGACACCTTGTTCCAGTATATGGCTATGAATTCACTGAAATGTCCACTCTCTTTATGGAGGCCACATTGCATGGCTGACTTCCATTGAGCTTACTGTCTACTAAACTATCTCATATGTCTGCATTTTACCCAAAATCCATTAATTTGACTTATAATTGTACAGAAGTAAATTATCTTACATAGATTTTTATTAATTTTCATTTTGAGAGACTGTATCAATCATTCTGTTTTATTAAAGATATCTTTGGATCAAAAAATCAACACTGAATGCTCTCAGATGACAGGAAGGGATACTCAGCAGTAAACATCTTGACTCTGGTTTCTTGTGACCATTTGGGGAGAGGATGTTTATTTTTTTTCTGGTTTTCATCAGCATGCCAAAAATAAGATATTTAACTGAGAACCATAATCTATGAGGCTCTTAGGATCATCAGTCTGTTTCTCTCACTTTTGATTGCAGGGTTGTACCAGGAGATTTTTAAAAACATACTTTACTGTGGACGTTTAAAAATATATACAGAACCAAAAAGAACAGAACAGTAAATTCAATATGCCTCTCCTTTCATTTGAGTTCAACCATTTTAAATTCCTGGCCAATCTTGTCTCATCTATACCCGTACTCATTCTGCCTGAATTATTTTGAGGCAACCACAATTTATCTCTAAATAATTTGCTATATGTATATTTTAAGAATAAGGCCTCTTTGTTCTAACAAAAGAATATTATAACTAAAAAGGAATATCAATAAAATATAAATGTTATCCTTAGAATCATCAGGTATTCAGATTGTAGTCACATTTCCAAAATTATTTTTAAATTTATTTCTTGACTTCACTCTCTTTTTCCTTTGTTCTTTCCTTTTATTTTAATTTTTCATTTTGTTTGAATCATTATATATGTATTTTAACTGGTTTGCATGTCCTTTTCTCTTAAGGCTCTTTTCATTTCTACAGTTTGTGAAATTTTATATTGTTTTGAATAAACTTTACATATGTATTTATATATATGGATCCTGTAGAACTTCTCACAGTTTAAATTTTCTGATTGCATCCACACAGTGTCGCTTAATATATTTTGTATGTTTCTCTGACTATTGAATTACTTAAAGTTCATTAGTTAGATCTGGAGACCTGATCAGATTCAGGTTCCTGTTTATTTATTTACTTTTGCAATACTACTTCATAGGTGGTGCTTTGCTGTGCTCTTCCATTAGGGGCTATGTGATGTTTGGTTGCCTCTATTTCTGCAACATTAGCAGCTGTTGGCATCCATTGCATAGATTCACTAATCCACTGGATGTTATATGATGTTCATAATTAAATTCTGTCATTCATTATTAGCTGGAAGAAAGACATATAAAAAGAAACATCCTTTCTTCAACTCTCCTATAACCATAATGTGAAGACTATGCAAGAAAAGCAGGGTAAACACTTACTTCCCTTTATATATCAGTTTAAATAAAAGTATCAGTTAAAATATATTTAATCAGTTTAAAAATAATAAGCCAATTATCTAGCATCTCCCAAAGCTGACCAGTAGTGTGTGTTGTATTTAGTATCATGATGCTCTCATGGACTTAAATGTATTGAATATGTTTAATCTATTGCATTTATCGCCTTTTGTTTTGGTGCTTAAATTGTCCCTTCTTTATGCAATTGTATCATTTAGTTTGGCTCCTCACTCCTTTTGATAGGACCTACTAGTCTGGTAAGTCCATAGCTTTCTGATATGTCAGGGTCAACTTACATCAAGAGTGTTGACATTGTAAACAAGGGACCAAGAGCTCTACTAAGTCAAGCATTTAGAGCATCTTTCTTGAGGGAATAAGAGGAGGCACTTTGATGGCCGGTGCATTTTAGATTTTGCTTTCCAAAACAAAGAGAGTTTAATAAAACCTAGAAAGAGAGTTACAGTTTAATACTTGGTTTCATGTTCAAGGATGGAGCATGAATTGTCCTGGTAGACTTTTCTTGGATAATAGAATAGATTGTACCACTGAGAAATAATAACAGCATAGAATCACGGCCAACTGAAGTAATGCTTTTAGATTCAACATTTGTTTCTGTTTTCGGTGATCCTATATTCAAATCCATAACAGTGCCAAAATCATGTAATCAGAGAGACAAGTGTACATGGAAATTATGATAAAAATACCATCTCACATTTGTATAATGTTTTGAACTTTGCATAGCACTTTAACATACATTATCTTCATTTGATTTCAATCTTTATGACAGATGTTTAAAGAGAAAAATAAACTCAAGGATTATGCTACTCGGTTTTACCATCTGGGGAAATCTCAGTGGATTTTCCTGCTCTACAGTTTAAAGAATGAGGAAATAATGTGAAACAGTAGACAGATACCATCGACTTCATTCTGGTAGTCTTGGTACCAGACTTTTTTCAGTTGTAGTACTGAAAAAATAAAGTTAAGCTTATAACATTGAAATGAAGTCAGTTAAGGTTATAAACAGGAGTAGCAACTTTTCTCCACAGTATACAGATGTATCATTTTTACAATATGTATATTTATGAGCACAGTTGGATACACCAAAGATTTTTATGCTGGGTAGATGGCAGCCTGGTTACTTGACCAAATGCATTGATCTATTGCTTTTTCCAGATTGAAAATTTTCCACCTTGTGTTTTATCTGTCTCATTTTTTTAATTCCTATTTTTTTTCCAAGTTCACCAAGAAGTTGGAGTGCTGAGTATCCCCAACTATTTTAGTGACATGTATAGAAAATGAAGGAGTATTTTTTTTGCAGAGAGTTTCACTTCTGGGCTTGAAGAAACTCTGAAGAATGATTTCTAGTTACCTTCACCTTTTAGTATTAATCACACCTAACTTTCTACTATGGTTGCGATAGGTGCATTTGTTACCTATCTCTACTACAAGATTGTGGTTTCATGTCCTAGTAGAACAGATAAAGATGGGATGGGATGCAGGCCATGTGTGAGGCACAGCAATAGACAGAGTATTAAGGACATGAAGATGAATGAGACAAGCCCTGCTCATCAGGATGTTCATGGTGGTGATTGCAGAGGGAGAGGGGCAGATTATAAAGACAGTCCCACCACAGCACAATCAGTGCAAAGGTGGAGAGATGTGGCCTATAACAAGAGGGTGGAGGAGGAGGACACCTGACCCATCCTTTTATCCCAGGTGCTTAGCACAGTATTGTGAGCAGAAGACAGGGCTCATTGGTTATTGCAAGTAAAATTATGTTGAGATTTGTCAATATTCCATGAGAGGAAAGGATTATACTGTTATCAACATTACATTTTCATCAAAGTGATTTATTTTCTGAGAAAAAAGTATTTTTAAATAATCTGCATCAGACACCCTTTTCAAGAAAAGGCACAGAACAATGTAGAGTAGCTAAAACTGTTCTCTTTGGTGGGATTTAGGGATCTTCGAGCATCTTTCACTGTCTTAGTACACAGGATTGATGCAGCTAATTGCATCATCTGTGTTCTGCTTCTCTTCTTCCCTTACTGCACTACCAGATACCATACGTGTGATTATTAATAATTTTTACAGTGTGATTTATTTCTGAAAAGTTGCCAGAAATGATTATTAATTCCAGACCGTGAGCCAGGTGCTAGAATCTCTATGGCTTATCACCACCCAAGCTGGACAAGATAAGGTCACATGCCCATCTTGCTATTCTGTTACTCTCCATTAAACAGATGATGCAGAAAATTTTGCTTAAAAGCACATCTTTTCAAAGGAGTTGATCAAAGAACTTGCCACTAAGTAGAGGAGATTATTGACTTTAACCCAAAGATCTATTGTTGATAGACTACCTCTAAGCACCTAAGTTAATGGTCTCTGTCTACAAAGGCCTTTGATACACCTTTCATCTTCATATGAACGTATGCTAGTTTAGAATTTGCTTAGTGGAAGTGAGAAATAGATTTAAGGGCCTAGATCTGATAGATAGAGTGCCTGATGAACTATGGAATGAGGTTCGTGACATTGTACAGGAGACAGGGATCAAGACCATCCCCATGGAAAAGAAATGCAAAAAAGCAAAATGGCTGTCTGGGGAGGCCTAACCTGTGAAAAGAAGAGAAGCAAAAAGCAAAGGAGAAAAGGAAAGATATAAGCATCTGAATGCAAAGTTCCAAAGAATAGCAAGAAGAGATAAGAAAGTCTTCTTCAGCAATCAATGCAAAGAAATAGAGGAAAACAACAGAATAGGAAAGACTAGAGATCTCTTCAAGAAAATTAGAGATACCAAGGGAATATTTCATGCAAAGATGGGCTCGGTAAAGGACAGAAATGGTATGGACCTAACAGAAGCAGAAGATACTAAGAAGAGGTGGCAAGAATACACAGAAGAACTGTACAAAAAAGATCTTCACGACCCAGATAATCACGATGGTGTGATCACTCATCTAGAGCCAGACATCCTGGAATGTGAAGTCAAGTGGGCCTTAGAAAGCATCACTATGAACAAAGCTAGTGGAGTTGATGGAATTCCAGTGGAGCTATTTCAAATCCTGAAAGATGATGCTGTGAAAGTGCTGCACTCAATATGCAAGCAAATTTGGAAAAGTCAGCAGTGGTCACAGGACTGGAAAAGGTCAGTTTTCACTCCAATCCCAAAGAAAGGCAATGCCAAAGAATGCTCAAACTAGCGCACAATTGCACTCATCTCACACGCTAGTAAAGTAATGCTCAAAAATCTCCAAACCAGGCTTTAGCAATACATGAACCGTGAACTTCTTGATGTTCAAGCTGGTTTTAGAAAAGGCAGAGGAACCAGAGATCAAATTGCCAACATCTGCTGGATCATGGAAAAAGCAAGAGAGTTCCAGTAAAACATCTATTTCTGCTTTACTGACTATGCTAACGCTTTTAACTGTGTGGATCACAATAAACTGTGGAAAATTCTGAAAGAGATGGGAATACCAGACCACCTGACCTGCCTCTTGAGAAATCTGTATGCAGGTCAGGAAGCAACAGTTAGAACTGGACATGGAACAACAGACTGGTTCCAAATAGGAAAAGGAGTACATCAAGGCTGTATATTGTCACCCTGCTTATTTAACTTCTATGCAGAGTACATCATGAGAAATGCTGGACTGGAAGAAGCACAGGCTGGAATCAAGATTGTTGGGAGAAATGTCAATAACCTCAGATATACAGATGACACCACCCTTATGGCAGAAAGTGAAGAGGAACTAAAAAGCCTCTTGATGAAGGTGAAAGTGGAGAGTGAAAAAGTTGGCTTAAAGTTCAACATTCAGAAAACAAAGATCGTGGCATCCGGTCCCATCACTTCATGGGAAATAGATGGGGAAACAGTGGAAACAATGTCAGACTTTATTTTTTTGGGCTCCAAAATCACTGCAGATGGTGACTGCAGCCGTGAAATTAAAAGACGCTTACTCCTTGGAAGGAAAGTTATGACCAACCTAGATAGCATATTCAAAAGCAGAGACATTACTTTGCCAACAAAGGTCCGTCTAGTCAAGGCCATGGTTTTTCCTGTGGTCACGTATGAATGTGAGAGTTGGACTGTGAAGAAGGCTGAGCGCCAAAGAATTGATGCTTTTGAACTGTGGTATTGGAGAAGACTCTTGAGAGTCCCTTGGACTGCAAGGAGATCCAACCAGTCCATTCTGAAGGAGATCAGCCCTGGGGTTTCTTTGGAAGGAATGATGCTAAAGCTGAAACTCCAGTTGTTTGGCCACCTCATGCAAAGAGTTGACTCATTGGAAAAGACTCTGATGCTGGGAGGGATTGGGGGTAGGAGGAGAAGGGGACAGCAGAGGATGAGATGGCTGGATGGCATGACTGACTCAATGGATGTGAGTCTGAGTGAACTCCGGGAGTTGGTGTTGGACAGAGAGGCCTGGCGTGCTGCAATTCATGGGGTCGCAAAGAGTCGGACACGACTGAGCAACTGAACTGAACTGAAGGTGTCTTAACTACCATCAGTTTTATTATGGCTACCTTTAATAATATTTTAAGTATCAGCTTATCTTATTTGACTGATGATAAATTTCAGAAACCCTCAAGTCTCCAAAGGCTTAGTGTATCTTCTTTTTGGCTAACAGTTGGCTCTTATTTATTTATTAACGAGGTCAATCAATTATCTGGCATTTTTTACATTTCCAACAACTGACACTTTCAAATGATGGGGCATGTCAGGTCTCGAGCACCCTCAAGGTCCATCAAGAAACACTGAGAGGGAAGTAAACCTCCACCCTTGGTGACAGTTTTTAGGAACTCGCCATTTCTCTGATTAACTTCCATATGCTTTTCAAAGTCTCTGCTCTGCTATTTTCTTTCCAGTTTTACTTTTAGGTGAATGAATTTCTCTTTCTCCAGGTCTCTGTTTATGCTACCGTGGATTTCTAGTTTCTCACTCCATGTCCTGTATGATTAAAAATCATATGCAAATCAAGCTTTACTTAGATAAAAGTCTCAGCCCATCTGGGATATGATGGAGTGAGATTAACAGTCTCCACTATGTCCTTTTCTAACTTCTCATTAAAATAATAATGACAAATAAAACAGAAAGCTATTCACTTGGAAGCTATGGATAGCAGTCAGCGGTTTATTACAAGAAAAAAAATTTTTCTATTGTTTGTTACATGGACAAACTTACAGAAAAATCACAATTAGTTGATTAGGTCAATCTAATTAATAGCTTCAGCCAACAAAATATTGTATAAATCTGGCTTGAAAACGAAAATCTAATACCAAAGTGCCTCTCAGTAGAAATTTAGGAGTTGTCTCCTAATCAGTTTTCTCTTTCCACCCTATATACCATTTGTATCTCACTGGAAATTCTATTTCTGTACTTACTTAGAATATACAATTCCTGGTACAAAACAAGGCATGGATAGTGTGGTAAGTTAGTGGTGGAGAATCTCACACAGTGATGTAGACTCTCCATAGAAAGCTTGTGTGATGAAGGAACTATCAGAATAACAGAAACCTTAATGAAAGGCTTGTTGGAGGAATACAGTATATGTGGTCAATAAGAACCACACTTTCTTAAATTTCTTTAAAATAAAAATTCTTAGTAACGTTAGTTAATTATGAGATTTAAAGATAGTTGAATGGTATAAGTGCAATGGTAAGAATTTTTGCAGTTAATATAAAGAATAGTCACTTGAACATTTGGAAAGACTCTTACCTCTTTGTAAGATATTTCCGTAAAATAAACAGCAAAAAATAAGATAGATGTCTTCCACTAAGTTATGGGAAGCCCAAATGCACATTTGAAAATCTTTAGGTTGGTGATTTAGTTTTTTAAATTTAAAAATTATATCAAAATCTGTAATCACTGAATAATAAAAGTAAACAAAACCTCTACTATAAGGCAAGATAGCCGACCAATGAGAAATCAAAGGAGTAAAAAATTTTAAATATAAATTATGAGCAACCAGAGCTGCTATGACAACATATTTAAATAGTAGGTACCTTATTATAAAAGCAGTGTTGGAACTGTATTAAAATAACATTACTATCTATTTATTATTTGTATGACTATATACTTTTTATTTGTTTAAATAAATGTGCTGTTGCAAAGCTCAATTTGTTTCTTACCTAACTTTGTAAGTGCTCATAGACAAGAAAAATGTTGAAAGGGATGCTTTGTTGAATTGACAGGAAAGAAATACACGTATTTAACATATACATTTTGATAAATTTTTACATATGCATGTGAAACAAATGCAATAAAAATAGTGAACATAGCCATCACCGCAGCCCCCCGCTCCAAGTTTTTTCATGCTCATGTAATCCTTCACTCTCACCCTGCACTGACCACTTCTTAGCATCTGCCAACAACTTCTCTTTGGCTTTCTGTCATATAGGTTAGTTTGCATTTCTTATAAGTTTATATAAATGGAATCACATACAACTATTTTATCTGACGTCTTTCACTCAGCACAATTACTTTGAGCTTCATCCATTGTTGTTTCATATACCAAAAGTTCATCATTTTTATTACTGAATAATACTGTGTAGATATGCTATAATTTGTTTACTCATTCACATGTTGATGGACATTTGGATTATTTCAAGGTTTTGGCTGTTAACAATAAAGCTTCTAGAGAATTTGTGTATAAGTCTTTGTACAGACATATACTTTTATTTCTTTTGAGTGGATTCCTGATAGTGGAGTGGCTGGATCACATGGTGGGTGTGAGATTACCTCAGCTTGATGTGTCCCTCTGTAGTCATGTTAAAAGGTCCAGGCTTCCAAAGCTTGGAAATAGGAGCTGGTACAACCGAATTCTTTAATACCAACAAACAGATTTAAGAAAGATCTTTTTTAAAACCTATCACTTAAATTACCATTTCCAATAGCAACAAACATTAAAGTATTGCTATGGCCTGAATTTTTTTCTACCAAAATTCATATGCAAAAGTCTCAACCCCCAGCCTTAATGGAAGTCCTGTGTGCTTGCTAAAAGCTTTAGTTGTGTCCGACTCTTTGCTACTCCATGGACTATAGCCTGCCAGGCTCCACTGTCCATTGCATTCTCCAGGCAAGAATGCTGGAGTGGGTTGCCATGCCCTCCTCCAGGGGATCTTTCCGATCCAGGGACTGAACCCGAGTCTCTTATCTAGCGCCACCTGGGAAGCCCTATTGGAGGTCAGTAAGGGTGGGTCCCTGATCCAACAGCATTGGTGATCTTATAAGAAACAGCATAGAGGTCTCTCTCTCTGTTTCTCTCCACTACGTAAGGACATAGTGAGAATGCAGCCATCTGTAAGTTGGGAAGAGAGCACTGAAGCCGAATCAGCCAGCACCTTGAACTAGACTTAACATCCTCCATGACTCTGAGAAAATAAATTTGTTGTTTAACTCACCCAGTGTATGGTATTTTGTTATGGCAACTAGAGCAGTGTAATACAAGTAACTAGAAATAGGTCTCACAAAAGAAATTCATCGTCTTTGGCTAGAAAATTGTTTAGAAACTTCATTGAAAGACACTGAGAAGATTTAAAATTTATTTGAAAGACAGTAGAAGGAAATCAGTTGTCCTTGGATTTGTTGTTCAGTCGCTCAGTTGTGTCCACGTTTTTATGACCTCATGGACTGCAGCATATCAAAATACAAAATTAATATTAAAGATACTTTAAACAAAATCCCATGTAAAAATGTCCACTTTTAAATGGTGGATGTATCTGAGAGGCCATAACAAAGAAATTAGAAAATATTTATAATAGTCTAATGAGCAGTCCTGTTCACCAGGCTTCCCTATTATTCACTATCTCCTGGTTTGCTCAAACCCATGTCCATTGAGTCAATGACGCCATCCAATCATCTCCTTGTTTGTCACCCACTTCTCCTTCCTCAATCCTTCCTGTCTCCCACCTCAATCCTTCCCAGCATCGAGGTCTTTCTCAGTGAGTCAGCAGTTCGCATCAGATGGCCAAGGGATTGGAGCTTCAACTTCAGCATCAGTCCTTCCAATGAATATTCAGGGTTGATTTCCTTTAAGATTGACTGGTTTGATCTCCTTGCTGTCCAAGGGACTCTCAAGAGTTTTCTCCAGCACCACATTCGAAAGCATCAACTCTTCAGTGCTCAGCCTTCTTTGTGGTCCAACTCTCACAATCATACATGGCTACAGGAAAAGCCATAGCTTTGAATATACAGACATTTGTCAGCAAAGTGATGACTCTTCTTTTTAATATGCTGTCTAGGTTTGTGGTAGCTTTTCTTCCAAGCAGCAAGCATATTAATAAATGTATGAATTAAGTTTAATTCTAATCAAACTCAAGACAGTCACACAATTTTAATCAAAAGCCCACCTGATGCAAAGAGCCAACTCATTAGGAAAGACCCTGATACTGGAAAATGTTGATGACAGGAAGAGAAGGGAGTGATAGAGGATGAGATGGTTAGATGGTATAACAACTCAATGGACATGAGTTTGAGCAAATTCTGGGAGATAGTGAAGGACAGGGAAGGCTGGTGTGCTGTAGTCCATGGGGTCAAAAGGAATTGGACACGACTTAGTGACTTAACAGCAACTTAGATTTTGATACAGTGCTTGAATCATAGTAGGAATTTGAATTAATAAGTGATTCTTTTCATTCTTCTTTGTGGCTTGCTTTTAGTTTTCTAATGTTTGTTTCCTGATATTTATTTTTTCACTTGGAAACTATAATCCTAGTAATACCTATACAACCTAAGAAAGTGATGGGTTTGAAGCTTATATAAATATGTATATATATGTTGGTGTTACTGTTCTGTCGCTCAGTCATGTCCAACTCTTTGTGACCCCATGGACTGCAGCACATCAGGTTTCCTTCCCATCCTTTATGGTCTCCTGGAGCTTGCTCAGACTGATGCCCATTTAGTCACTGATACCATCCAACCATCTCATCCTCTGTTGTCCCTTTCTCCTCCTGCCTTCCGTCTTTCCCAGCATTAAGGTCTTTTCTTATGAGTCAGCTCTTCCCATCAAGTGACCAAAGTATTGGAGCTTCAGCTTCAGCATCAGTCCTTCCAATGAATATTTAGGACTGATTTCCTTTAGGATTGATTGGTTTGATCTCCTTGCAGTCCAAGGGACTCTCAAGAGTCTTCTCCAACACCACAGTTCCAAAGCATCAATTCTTTGGTGCTCAGCTTTCTTTATGGTCCAACTCTCATATCCATACATGCTGTTGCTGCTGCTAAGTTGCTTCAGTTGTGTCTGACTCTGTGTGACCTCATAGACAGCAGCCCACCAGGCTCCCCCGTCCCTGGGATTCTCCAGGCAAGAACACTGGAGTGGGGTGCCATTGCCTTCTCCAATGCATGAAAGTGAAAAGTGAAAGTGAAGTTGCTCAGTTGTGTCCGACCCTCAGCAACCCCATGGACCGCAGCTTTCCAGGCTCCTCCATCCATGGGATTTTCCAGGCAAGAGTTCTGGAGTGGGGTGCCATTGCCTTCTCCGATCCATACATGACTACTGGAAAAACCATAGCTTTGATTAGACAGACCTTTGTTGGCAAAGGAATGTCTCTGCTTTTTAATATGCTATCTACATTGGTCATAACTTTTCTTACAAGGAGCAAGTGTCTTTTAATTTCATGGCTGAAGGCACCATCTGTAGTGATTTTGGAGCCCAAGAAAATAAAATCTGTCACTGTTTCCACTGTTTCCCCATCTACTTGCTATGAATCGATGTGACTGTATGTCCTGATCTTTGTTGTTTGAATATTGAAATTTAAGCCAGCTTTTTCACTCTACTCTTTCACTTTCATCAAGTCTCTTTAGTTCCTCTTCATTTTCTGCCATAAAGGTGGTGTCATCTGCATATCTGAAGTTACTGATGTTTCTCCCGGCAATCTTGATTTCACCTTATGATTCTTCCAGCCCAGCATTTCACATGATGTACTCTGCATAGAAGTTAAATAAGCAGGGCAACAATATACAACCTTGATGTACTCCTTTCCCAATTTGGAACCAGTCCATTGTTCCATGTCCTATTTTAACTGTAGCTTATTGACCTGCATACAAGTTTCTCAGGAGGCAGGTAAGGTGGTCTGGTATGCCCTTCTCTTTATGAATTTTCCATAATTTGTTGTGATCCACACAGTCAAAGGCTTTAGTATAGTCAATGAAGCAGAAGTATATGTTTTTCTGAAATTCTTTTTCTATGATGCAACAGATGCTGGCAATTTGATGTCTGGTTCCTCTGCCTTTTCTAAATCCAGCTTGAACACCCGGAATTTCTTGGTTCACATACTGTTGAAGCCTGGCTTGGAGAATTTTGAGCATTACTTTGGTAGCATGTGAGATGACTGCAATTGTGCAGTAGTTTGAACATTCTTTGGTATTGCTTTTCTTTGGGATTGGAGTGAAAACTGACTTTTCCAGTCCTGTGGCCACTGTGAATTTTCCAAATTTGCTGCCATATTGCGTGCAGCACTTTAACAGAAACATCTTTTAGGATTTGAAATAGCTCAACTGGAATTCCACCACATCCACTAGCTTTGTTCATAGTGATGCTTTCTAAGGCCCACTTGACTTCACATTCCGGGATGTCTGGCTCTAGGTCAGTGATCACACCATCGTGATTATCTGGGTCATGAAGATGTTGTTTGTACAGTTCTTCTGTGTATTCTTGCCATCTCTTCTAAATATCTTATTCTTCCTTTAGGTCCATATCATTTCTGTCCTTTGTTGTGCCCATCTTTGCATGAAATATTCCTTTGGTATCTTTAATTTTCTCAAAGAAATCTCTAGTCTTTCCCATTCTATTGTTTTCCTCTATTTCTTAGCATTATTAATTAAGAAAAGCTTTCTGAGGTATATATGTACATAGGCCTTAATGTCAAATGTAGAAGTGAATGTATTGGTTTCACAGCAGATAATAAATAATAAAGTTTGTTCATTTATATTACCTCATTTCTCCTCTTTTTCCACTTCCTCTAGGCATATCTGTGACTTTTGTCCTTGTCCATTTTCAGCAACTCATTATTAAGTAGGTAGATTTCTTTCAGAATTTATAAAATATCCATGTATTGCTCCTCATTAGATGTATCGTTATTGACCTTTTATACCTTTATATGTATTTAGTGCTCTGTCAGGCTTTTCTTTCCCTAATTTAGCCACTTAGTTAGAATTTGTTCATGCTACTTTGGCTTTTGATTCCTAAGATTTTCCATCTTCAAGTGGGTGTGAAATGAAGAAAACCTTACTGCTATATTTCCTGATTTTTTTGTTTGCTTAGGAAAATGCCTTCTAGTTTATGAAAATATCCTCCAACTGGAATAAAAACTTAGAAGCATGTAGAAGTTTTGAGTTACATCTCTTTGTTCCTAATATATTGTAGATCAATACAATGCCATCTAACGTTGTTTGGGAGAGGAGTCAGAGGTCAGTTTACTGATTGTTTTCTTTCCGAATGACATGCAGGCTGTGCCTGAATAATTAGGGAATTTCTTCATTATATTTGGATTTCTGTAAATTCACTGGGATAGGTACATATTTCTTTCAGTCATCTTTCTTTGGAATCTGACTATTCAGGTCTTCTTTATTTCAGGAAATTTCTATTATATATTTAAAATTTATTCCTTGTGTTCTAATTTTCTTTCACAAGAGCAATTATTCAAAAATTGAATTAATTGTCTTTTCTTATTGTTTTCTGTCTAGTCATTGTGATCTCATCTTTTTACTCTGAATTCTATGTGATTCCCTCTCCCCCAAGATTTACTTTCCTACCACTGAAAAGACTTACTCTACTGTAATTCAATTCCTTTCTGCTTCTAATGGGATTTCAAATACTTTAAAGGTTTTAATTTCCTCTTCAGTTTCTTTGGTAGGCTTGTCAGTTACCTTTCCTTTGTATTCTATTTTTGAACCTTCATTGATATCCTGCATTATTTTTGGTCTCTCTCACCACTTAATTCATGAACTCAAGTTATCTCTAAATTCCTTAAGCATATAGAAAAATTTGCCTTACATTTCTTTCTGTTTTGTTTGGATGCATTTTCCAAAGAATTTTTCATCTATATTACACGTGTGTCTGTTATTTTATTCTTTTTTGCTTTCATTCCATATAAATGAATGCAGTTCATTCCCAGCCTTCTATTAATATTTGTTCCCCTCCCCCATTGTAAAAGATATATTCCCCAGCTTTCCTTTTTGTAGATGTTGCCATGGTTGAATTGTCCCCTTAATCCTTGACCAAAAGAACTGTATGATGATACTTAGTGTCTTTGATTTTGTCATTTAACCATTGATGTCATTTATTGATGTCATTCCTTCCCAAGTGGGAAGGAATGGGCTTGGATAGTGTATCATCAGCAGCCATAGTTTAACTGTTATTTAAATGGAGTAGGACCCTACGGTTCTTGCCCCTCAATGTCCTCAGCCTGACTTTCGTCTGTGGAAAAACTTTAGCTGAAGAATAAGTTTAATCATAGAAGTGAGAACATGCAGAAACAAAGAAAAGCAGTCAAAGAAGACCAAATAACAGTAGTTTAGTCATTTAAGGCATAGTCAAAGACCTTTAGTTCCTTCTCAAAGGCTATAGATAATATTCAAGCCATATCCTTTGGGGTGTCTTATAGATACTGAAATCCCCACCTAGTAGACGAAATTAAGTAGATGATGACCAGACTGCAGCCATGACTTATGCCACCACAATTCTGTCAGCTGGCCTCAAAGAAATGGGAATAAATCAATATGCAACTGAAGAGTCACTGTACTCAGTTGAGATGACGTTGTCAGAACTGACTGCTATTTCTGCATGTAGCCCCTTCCTCAGCCTATAAAAACTCTTGTCCACTGAGTGCCAGGAGGTGGAATTGACCTTTTGACAGGTGTCTGCCCTCCCCTTCTGGTTGCTGGCATCCAAAATAAAGCAAACTTTCCTTTCCACCAACCTGACTTCTTTATTGGCTTTTGAGTGGTGAACTGCTGTTTCCCTCTTTCAGTTGCATTATGTCTGAATATATTTTCTCTGTCTAGAATAGGTATGAATTACCCTGGCTAGGAAAACTAAGGAATTAACAACACTGGTGTTTTGACACAATAATAATGATTCGTGAATTATTATATATAAATATTTCTATTGAGATTTTCCAAGTTCTGATCAAGTATACCCTCTTTCATGAAACTTTCCCCACTACCCTCCTTCCCAATGGTATCCCTCAGTCTGATAGTCTTCTGAAGCCCCCTATTAGCACGTGATGCCAGGTTAAATAGGTGCTGCCGTGTAGTGCTCTCTGTGGTTTCTCCTGGATCAGTCATGACTCTCTAACTTAATGTAGGTTCTCTGATGGCAAGAATGTGCCTTTTACTTTTGTTTCTTTTATGACTCTCAAGAGATTTTATGGTACATTGGAAGCACACATGTAACAGTTCTTGATTGGTTATTGACTAAACTGTTATCTTTTGGAAAGATAAGATTGGATTACCTCTTTGATTCAAGTAATTATGTTTGAAAGAAACAACATGTTTAAAGTATTTCCAATATCCCAAATAGTTGCTGGGTACTATCAAACATATTGCGTAATTTTTATCCTTTGATAACACAGTAAGTTTTATTAACACTGTTTTACAGATGAAAAATAGTATGACCCACTGATGAATTAACTCTCCAAGTTCTCACAGATAATAAAACATAGAATTAATAATTAAATGCTTCCTTCTAATATGACAACTCATGTTTTCTTCCTCAAGGTATTCGGTGGCACTTCTTGTGGAATTCAGTTATTCCTTATAGAAATAAAATGTTCTCTCCTTGATTTAAAGGTTACTTCCTCAGAGTTTAGACAAGATATATCCATATATTGCAGTAGGAAATGGCAGTGACTCTAGTATTTTGGCTTGAAGAAACCTATGGACAGAGGAACCTAGTGGGCTACGGTCGATGGGGTTGCAAAAAGTTGAACATTACTGAGCACACAAGTACACATGCATGCACCCATATTTTGAAATTTTTGTTTTGGTATAATTAAACTGAGAAAAGTTTCACAATCTCCTTCCCACTGAATCTTGACATTCTGAAGGTATGGAACTCATTCTCATTATCCAAAGTGGCTGCCAGAGTTACAGCCATCACTTATGTTACAAGTGGCACAGTAGAGGAGGAGGAAAAGGGGCATTTCAATGAAGTCAGTTGGTAACTCCTAGTTGTCGTTTAAATGTAGTTTTCTTCAGTGGCCCGTCAGTTCAGTTCATTTCAGTTCAGTCACTCAGTCGTGTCTGACTCTTTGCAACCCCGTGAATCGCAGCACGCCAGGTCTCCCTGTCCATCACCAACTCCCGGAGTTTACCCAAACTCATGTCCATCGAGTCAGTGATGCCATCCAGCCATCTCATCCTCTGTCGTCCCCTTCTCCTCCTGCCCCCATCCCTCCCAGCATCAGGGTCTTTTCCAATGGGTCAACTCTTCACATGAGGTGGCCAAAGTATTGGAGTTTCAGCTTCAGCATCAGTCCTTCCAATGAACACCCAGGACTGATCTTTAGGATGGACTGGTTGGATCTCCTTGCAGTCCAAGGGACTCTCAAGAAATAGATGGGAAAACAGTGGAAACAGTGTCAGACTTTATTTTGGGGGGCTCCAAAATCACTGCAGATGGTGATTGCAGCCATGAAATTAAAAGATGCTTACTCCTGGGAAGGAAAGTTATGACCAACCTAGATAGCATATTCAAAAGCAGAGACATTACTTTGCCAACAAAGGTCCATCTAGTCAAGGCTATGCTTTTTCCAGTGGTCATGTATGGATGTGAGAGTTGGACTATAAAGAAAGCTGAGCGCTGAAGAATTGATGATTTTGAGCTGTGGTGTTGGAGATAGTGAGTTAAAATAATGGACAGAGGAAACACATGACAGTTAGGGTTTGGCAGAAATTCTTATAAAACTCATTGATGCCTCAGAGGACTAGAGATCAATTAATTATATGAGAGAAAGCTGAAAGGAACTATAGCAAGCATCACTGCATGGATTCAGAGAATATGAAAATAAAGGAAACATGATTGACAGTTTTATGTCAATGCCAGAAATGCATCTTTGAAGAGATTAAGATCAAAGGACAAAGGGTAGCAGGGTTTCCATTTCCAGAAATATGTTCCTTTTGCTAAATGACGGATCCCTGAACTTCATGTTCATCTATTAATTCAAGTATTTATTTATTCAATAATTATTTCAGTAGCTTTATTGAAATACAATCCACCTATCATGACATTCATCTATTTAAAGTACACAAGTCAATAGGTTTTAGTATATTTACAGAGTTAGGACATTACCACTGCAATCTAAGTTTTAAATATTCCCATTAGCACAAAAAGAAACCCTGTTCCCATTAATAGTCACTACCATTTCTCACTCCTCTTTCTTCTTTCTCCCCTGCTACAGTCATAGGCAGCCACTAATCTTCATGTCTTTATAGACTTGTCTAGTATAGATATTTTATAATAATGAGATTATGTGATATGTGGTCTTTTGTGACTAGCTTCTTTCATTGAAAACATAATGATTTCAAAGTTCATCCCTATTGTAGCAAGTATTAGTAATTGAGTCAATAACTATTTTTGAATGTAAATTATGTAACAGGCTCAGTAAGTCAAGAGGGGTATAACTTCAAACAGGGGAGACACAGTGCCTGTCCTCATAGAGCTTTTGGCTTAATGGGGAAAGGCTTCAAACAGTCATCACACTAATAACTATATAATTACAATTGTGATGAATATAGTGTGGGTATCACAAGGATACCAAAGTAAACTGAAATGTCAAAGAAGGCCTTTTGGTTAAAGTCATATTTAAATTGAGGACTCAGCTATGAGAAAGAATTGGCCAAAGAAAGAGGCATCAACACATGATTATTGAGCTCCTGCTATATATCAGGCCAACTACAAGGTCAGGAATCAGAGAGATAAAGACATGCTTATTGTCTTGAAGCAGCTTTTGACATAATGAGGCATGACAATAAATAATACACAATGGCAACATTGTGACAAATGCTGTAAGAGTGGTAAACCCACTGCGATTAGGAGCTTAGAGGAGAGGCATCTGGCATGGTCAGGGGACTGAGGCTTGAATAAACCTTCATGTGGAAGTTGATGTATCAGCTGAGTTCTAATGAAGAAAAGGAGCCATCCACTTGAAGAATGACCAGAAGGTTGTTCCAGACAAAAAGAGCAAAGTCAGCAAGCTTTGAGATGACAAGAGAGCAGGCTGCTTTCAGAAAGTGCATTCTGTAGCAGAGCTTCTCGAAAGTGTCCTCATTAATTCAGGAATCTGTAATGGGCTCTAATCTTTTATCTGTTTTCTAATACCATAGATTTGGATTGTCTCCAGGTATGAGCGATGTAGCTCCATACTTTGCCTGTGTTCCTTTTAGAGAAAGCATTTTAATGAAAGCTGCAGTATTCTAAGAATGTAACTACCTCATCACATGAGATTGTTCTGCACTGTTGCATGTTAAAGTGAATCATTGTGTGTAGCACTTATTGCATATCCGGGAGATTACTCTGTAGATCCATATTTAGTTAGGCTTATTGAGTTTGGCTCATATTATTAACATTATTATGGAACTAATAATGGATGTATGTTTCATTTTCCATTGGTAGGGCATTCTAGTTATAATACTCAAGTAATAGCTCAAGAGATATTTTCAATAAAATGTCCCATTTATAGTCACTAGTGGAAAAATAAAACACTCACTCCTCTGGCATAAAAATTTAAGTTTACTAAAATGAGTTTAACTCAGTGACTGAAAGAATACTGTATTGAGTCATGTCAGCTAGATCTTTGAAGAAAAGGTTAGAGGAGAAAAGAACTCAAGTTTGGGACCAGGACCTATTGGTGAAGAATTCAACTTCCAGGTAATGCTTAGTTCAGTTCAATTCATTCGCTCAGTTCAGTTCAGTTCAGTCGCTCAGTTGTGTCTGACTCTTTGCGACCCCGTGAATCGCAGCACGCCAGGCCTCCCTGTCCATCACCAACTCCCAGAGTTCACCCAGACTCACGTCCATCGAGTCAGTGATGCCATCCAGCCATCTAATCCTCTGCCGTCCCCTTCTCCTCCTGCCCCTAATCCCTCTCAGCATCAGAGTCTTTTCCAGTGAGTCAACTCTTTGCATGAGGTGGCCAAAGTACTGGAGTTTCAGCTTTAGCATCATTCCTTCCAAAGAAATCCCAGGGCTGACCTCCTTTAGAATGGACTGGTTGGATCTCCTTGCAGTCCAAGGGACTCTCAAGAGTCTTCTCCAACACCACAGTTCAAAAGCATCAATTCTTTGGCGCTCAGCCTTCTTCACAGTCCAACTCTCACATTCATACGTGACCACAGGAAAAACCATAGCCTTGACTAGACGGACCTTTGTTGGCAAAGTAATGTCTCTGCTTTTGAATATGCTACCTAGGTTGGTCATAACTCAGTTGTGTCCAGTTCTTTGCAACCCCATGGAGTGCAGCATGCAAGGCTTCCCTGTCCATCACCAACTCTTGTAGCTTGCTCAAACTCATATCCATAGAGTTGGTGATGCCATCCAACCATCTCATCCTCTGTCTCCCCTTTCTCCTCCTGCCATCAATCTTTCCCAGCATCAGGGTCTTTTCTGATGAGTCAGTTCTTTGCATCAGGTGGCCAAAGTTTTGGAGTTTAAGCTTCAGCATTAGTCCTTCCAATGAATATTCAGGACTAATTTCCTTTAGGGTTGACTGGTTTGATCTCCTTGCTGTCCAAGGGACTCTCAAGAGTATTCTCCAACACTATAGCTCAAAAGCATCAATTCTTTGGTGCTCAGTCTTCTTTATGGTCCAACTCACATCCACACATGACTACTGGAAAAACCATAGCTTTGACTGTATGAAGCTTTGTCAGTAAAGTAATGTCTGTGTTTTTTAATATGCTGTCTAGGTTTGTCAGGTAATGTTAGTATCACAGAAAAGGATCTAATACATGGGATGGATAAGAAAACTCATGAGGCTCAAATTCATATCAGGAATTTGTCAAGATAGTACTTGGATCATAACTCTATTTCTGTGCTCTAATTCTAGAGTATAATATGGAGAGCGACTAATGGAGCAGGTTTGAAAGATAGCTATGAATGGTCAGTAGGTTGAATCCTCCTCATGGGAAATCTGTTTTTGCCTTTATGGCTCAGAATATGTTGACAGGAGTTGAGGAGCTATAGCTGCTGCTGCTTATTTGGATGAGTTAAGATCTCTGAGAAAATATTTTCCTTCTATCATGCTTGCTATGTGATTAGAGCATCCTCATAGTTCATCTGAAATTTGGGGGAAATCTATGGATCTCTGGGCTGTAGTGGAAGGAGCAGTCTTCCATGCCACTAGGAGAACTGTGTCTGCACTCATTCCAATAGTTCCTTTCAAATAGTTTTCTACAATTTGTGTTGGTGGTGGTGGTCTATTTGTTTTTTGTTTTTGTTTTTTTTTTAACTGGGTGCTTCAGAGAACCTCAGAATAATGAGTAGTGTTTAGCAGCAGGAATTACTGAAATATATCTTCATGGATATAAATACATGATCTTACAAGATGTGTTATCCAAAAAAAATATTGATTGAGCAGCTACTATGGAGCAGGCTCAGTTTTCAATGCAGGAAATGAGTAATGAAAGGCCTGAAGGAAATCAATTCTGAATATTCATTGGAAGGACCGATGCTATAGCTGAAATTCCAATACTTTGGACAACTGATGGGAAGAATTGACTCATTGGAAAATACCCTGATGCTGGGAAAGATTGATGGCGTTGCAAAGAGTCGGATATGATTGGGCCACTGAACTGAATTGACTGAGCGATGAACAAGGAACATACGATTCCTACCTTCATGGAACTTAGGTTATAACATTTCATTACTATGTAGATAAATCACAGGGTCAAGAAGGGGAACCTTGTCAAGGTGAGGCTCCTTTTTATGCCCTAATCCCTTGCTGTCTTCTACTTAGTGTTCAGATCAGGCAGAGGTTAGAGCATTTGCATTTAGGTGGCAAGAGCTGCATAAAGAGTCTAAGAAGCTATGAAAGGAACTTGACCAGGAGATGTAACTAAAGAGTAAAATTATTCCTTGCAGGAAAGATAATCTAACTTCAGTTTACTTTCTATGCCTTATCTTAATATTTTTATTCTTTAGCTTTTAAAAAAGTATCATTTTAAATTCTTTCCTTCTAGATTTTTTAAATTAACTTATTGACCTGCCTTCATTAAGTAGCTCAGTTGGTCATTATTCCTTCTCACTAGGGATAGATAAAACAACCCAAAATTTTAAAAAAGAGTTTCTCTCTAAGCTGCATTTCAAAGCTTAGGTCCTGAGGAAAAATAAAAGCCACACAATAAAGTTAGGAGAATTGGGAGAGTGGAATGGAAGCAAATGAAGCTGAATCATCAATTTCTCCAGACTGGTGGTTCCCCTGGAGAAATCCTGGGATGAGGAAAAAACTTCCTGATGTTTCTTTAGGATCAGAGAGTGAGACCTAAGCCAATTTCTGGGGGTGTAGAACTCCTTGGAAAGATGTCAAGACCCTAGAGAAGAAATGCATCTGGGCAGAGGTAGTCTTAGATAACGTCACAGTTTCTTGAACCCTAGCATGTTGTCAAAGCAGCAGAATAAAATGGTTACTTTAAACTCAATATGATGAAAGCATGGTGGAAAGGGCTACCAGATCCTGAGGTGCCACGTGAACAGCATCAATTGTCATCTCTGTAGCAGTTTGTGTGTTGGGCTCTCCAAGGACCAGGAGTGATGACAGGTGCCTTAGTGGAGTCTTGTTTGGTCAAATTATTCTGACTCTCTGATGGTGCTCTCCCAACTCCCTAATACACACACACACACACACACACACACACACACACACACTCTTATATCTGATCTCTATATGCTCCTTGTGGCAGAGTCACAACTCTAGGTGGATAAAGGTCCTTAAACAGAAGAAGGTAATATAGTTTGTGGCCTGAGACTCCTTCTTGCTGTACTTGCTTTAATGTCTCACCATATCTCCCTGAAACTGGAGACCAAGGAGGTTCTTTGGGACCAGCTTGAACCAATGTATTCTGGGTTCTAGGGCAATAGTAGAAAGAGATACTCAGGAGAGAGTGATCTGAGGAGAAATTATGATGATCTTGGTTTAGGTCACTTTCCTTAAGTTTCGTGAATCTGACATTTAATCAGAACATTCAGTTTGGTTCAGTTCAGTTCAGTCGCTCAGTCGTGTCCGACTCTTTGCGACCCCATGAATCGCAGCACACCAGGCCTCACTGTCCATCACCAACTCCTGGAGTTCACCCAGACTCACGTCCATCGAGTCAGTGATGCCATCCAGCCATCTCATCCTCTGTCGTCCCCTTCTCCTCCTGCCCCCAATCCCTCCCAGCATCAGAGTCTTTTCCAATGAGTCAACTCTTCGCATGAAGTGGCCAAAGTACTGGAGTTTCAGCTTTAGCATCATTCCTTCCAAAGAAATCCCAGGGCTGATCTCCTTCAGAATGGACTGGTTGGATCTCCTTGCAGTCCAAGGGACTCTCAAGAGTCTTCTCCAACACCACAGTTCAAAAGCATCAGTTCTGCGGCACTCAGCCTTCTTCACAGTCCAACTCTCACATCCATACATGACCACAGGAAAAACCATAGCCTTGACTAGATAGACATTTGTTGGCAAAGTAATGTCTCTGCTTTTGAATATGCTATCTAGGTTGGTCATAACTTTCCTTCCAAGGAGTAAGCGTCTTTTAATTTCATAGCTGCAGTCACCATCTGCAGTGATTTTGGAGCCCCAAAAAATAAAGTCTGACACTGTTTCCACTGTTTCCCCATCTATTTCCCATGAAGTGATGGGACCAGATGCTGTGATCTTTGTTTTCTGAATGTTGAGCTTTAAGCCAACTTTTTCACTCTCCATTTTTACTTTCATCAAGAGGCTTTTTAGTTCCTCTTCACTTTCTGCCATAAGGGTGGTGTCATCTGCATATCTGAGGTTATTGATATTTCTCCCGGCAATCTTGATTCCAGCTTGTGTTTCTTCCAGTCCAGTGTTTCTCATGATGTACTCTGCATATAAGTTAAATAAGCAGGGTGACAATATACAACCTTGACATACTCCTTTTCCTATTTGGAATCAGTCTGTTGTTCCATGTCCAGTTCTAACTGTTGCTTCCTGACCTGCATATAGGTTTCTCAAGAGGCAGGTCAGGTGGTCTGGTATTCCCATCTCTTGAAGAATTTTCCACAGTTTACTGTGATCCACACAGTCAAAGGCTTTGGCATAGTCAATAAAGCAGAAATAGACGTTTTTCCGGAACTCTCTTGCTTTTTCCATGATCCAGCAGATGTTGGCAATTTGATCTCTGGTTCCTCTGCCTTTTCTAAAACCAGCTTGAACATCAAGAAGTTCACGGTTCATGTATTGCTGAAGCCTGGCTCGGAGAATTTTGAGCATTACTTTACTAGCGTGTGAGATGAGTGCAATTGTGCGCTAGTTTGAGCATTCTTTGGCATTGCCTTTCTTTGGGATTGGAGTGAAAACTGACCTTTTCCAGTCCTGTGACCACTGCTGACTTTTCCAAATTTGCTGGCATATTGAGTGCAGCACTTTCACAGCATCATCTTTCAGGATTTGAAATAGCTCCACTGGAATTCCATCACCTCCACTAGCTTTGTTCATAGTGATGCTTTCTAAGGCCCACTTGACTTCACATTCCAGGATGTCTGGCTCTAGATGAGTGATCACACCATCGTGATTATCTGGGTCGTGAAGATCTTTTTTGTACAGTTCTTCTGTGTATTCTTGCCACCTCTTCTTAATATCTTCTGCTTCTGTTAGGTCCATACCATTTCTGTCCTTTACCGAGCCCATCTTTGCATGAAATATTCCCTTGGTATCTCTAATTTTCTTGAAGAGATCTCTAGTCTTTCCCATTCTGTTGTTTTCCTCTATTTCTTTGCTTTGATCACTGAGGAAGGCTTTCTTATCTCTTCCTGCTATTCTTTGGAACTCTGCATTCAGATGCTTATATCTTTCCTTTTCTCCTTTGCTTTTTGCTTCTCTTCTTTACAGGTATTTGTAAGGCCTCCCCAGACAGCCATTTTGCTTTTTTGCATTTCTTTTCCATGGGGATGGTCTTGATCCCTGTCTCCTGTACAATGTCACAAATCTCATTCCATAGTTCATCAGGCACTCTATCTATCAGATCTAGGCCCTTAAATCTATTTCTCACTTCCACTGTATAATTATAAGGGACTTGATTTAGGTCATACCTGAATGGTCTAGTGGTTTTCCCTACTTTCTTCAATTTAAGTCTGAATTTGGCAATAAGGAGTTCATGATCTGAGCCACAGTCAGCTCCTGGTCTTGTTTTTGTTGACTGTGTAGAGCTTCTGCATCTTTGGCTGCAAAGAATATAATCAGTCTGATTTCGGTGTTGACCATCTGGTGATGTCCATGTGTAGAGTCTTCTCTTGTGTTGTTGGAAGAGGGTGTTTGCTATGACCAGTGCATTTTCTTGGCAAAACTCTATTAGTCTTTGCCTTGCTTCATTCCATATTCCAAGGCCAAATTTGCCTGTTACTCCAGGTGTTTCTTGACTTCCTACTTTTGCATTCCAGTCCCCTATAATGAAAAGGACATCTTTTTTGGGTGTTAATTCTAAAAGGTCTTGTAGGTCTTCATAGAACCGTTCAACTTCAGCTTCTTCAGTGTTACTGGTAACATTAGTGGTTTCTTATAAGGTATCACATTCTCATTACTGTAGTTCTATGGTCTTTGGATATTTGTTGTCACACCCTGCTGTGCTTTATTTTCTAGAGTCATCTTTGGTATCCTCCTCCTTTTAAAAGAAAGTAACAACATCCATAAACATAAAAAAAGTCACAAAGTAAATTTAAACTACTACCTATCTATATTCCATTTTTGTCTATTTTACCACATAATATAAACATATCCTTGCTATATTATAAGATACATAATTGGGCTTTAGAGGATGGAGCTCAAGTAACCTTCAAATTGTTACTTCTTACTTTTCTCCAACTTCCCAAGTCAGTGTCTCAGCCTCTTGTTACTTATTTATTTGTAAGTAAGTAAGACATTTTTAGAGCCAAGGATTTGACGTGGGCAAGTAGATGGTAGGAAGCAGGAAAATAGAGAAATCAGTTCTTTTAGCATGAATTGATACTATTAAGAATTATCTTTTAGGTTTCTTCATGGAAAGATATGTTTCATAAAAATGTAGAGATAAAATTTCTCCACCCTTATCTTACTATAATAATATCTATAAGCACTATCTCTTTCTTTGAATTTTTATTGTTCTCTCTTTTTGAATTATTAAGATCTGATAATGTTTAGTGAAGAACCAATCTGAAAAGGCACTACTGGTTTTCATTTAAAAGATATAAGAAAAGAAAATGGAACACTGTTATCAAAAGCATTAATAGATTGTTGAATGAAATGGAAGGTTAAATAAGACATCTGTTAGATATAAGCTCTTTGAAAGTATGCATTTGTAGTAGTATTGAATAATTTTACTTTCACTTTTGATTTTTTATTTAAAAATGTCTTCGTGAAGAACAAGATGTTTAGGGTGATAAAGTACTCTGAGGCCAAAGAAAGAATAAATAACTCTTTTACATGTGATGTGGAGAGAGAGCTGATGTTAGCTATCTGGATCCATTGGTGATATAAATCCATGTGGATTCATGGAGTTGTTCTCGAGAAGCAGGCGGGAACACCAGTTGGGAAATGTTTCTCTCTGGGGCTGCTCAAGTGCATCCATTTCATTTCAGTAGATGGGGATATGAGCAGGCTGTATATGAGAAGTGTGACTACCAAATGATTAGAACAGATTTGATAAGGAAAGCATGCTTGTGGAGTCAGCTTGTCAAATTTATATTTTATTAAGGGATGTCTGTGTGCCTGTCAATGGGCTTATGTTTTCTTTCAGTTTAAAGCACAGCAATGTCACCTGATGCATGCTCCACGCTGCATATTGCTTCTGGGGAGGTTGCTGGCACTGTTATAGAGAGGCTCTTCTGCCTCTGAACAGTTACTTGTCTTGTTCTTCATTCTATAGCCTATGCCCTGCACAGAGTTTCAGTAATAACATGGGTTTGGGGCCAGGCTGGTAAATGCCAACATCAGGATTTTCCTAGCAGGTATTAGATGAACTCAAAATTTTCTCTCTCGAATTGGAAAGCAGTGTATAATGAATAGACAAAATACTGCCTTTAAGAAATGCAGTGGTAATAAAGCCTGTCATTGAAGGGAAATTGTCCAATTCTGAAGTAAGGTAATTAAAAAAAAAACTGATGTGGCGAAATTTTTTTCAATTTACTATTATAGAGTTGACCTTCTTTGATGTCAACGTTCAAAAGTTAAAAAAAGTCTCTGTTTTACATAGACTGTTGATATTAGCTTAATTTCTATTCTAGCTTACCGAGGCAATGTAAATTAAAAACAAGCAATGGAAATACCATTTCATCTTGATTAAACCATCTAAATAAAGCGATAGTGCTAATAAGCACCTGCTTTAAGAACGGAGTGTGTCTATATCTTTTGATTTCTACTCTTGCTCAAAACTGACTTTCACATTCTATGCTGCCATTTGAATTTCTTGCTATTTAAAGTAATTTTTTTTTTTTTTTAATCAGGATGGATGTTACTGTTGAGTATCTGTAGCCCTATTTTGGCAAGGAAATCAGAGCCTGGCAGCCTTTTTCAACAATTTCCTATAATGCAGGAGGGCTTAATGCCCCTATTATAGAACTGATTCTATTATACTCTCCTCTCCAGAACTAATGGAGCACTCGACTTATTCATGTTAAAGAAAATGATTAAATATGAAAAGCTTCCAGACTCTGCTTCTTGCCAGGATTAAAACTGCTCTGTCCTTTATACTGACCAGAAAAGTCACCCCTTAATTAAGTTTATTGTTATTTGTCACCTGCCAGGAAGTTGCATGCGAAGCACATAAAAGCACATCTGTTGGAAACAATTTTAGATCTGCCTTTAAAGTCCATATTGTTGTTTTATTGTATATATATATATATTTTAATTAATAATCATGGCTAACATTTATTGAGGGCTTAAAACACGAGAATACTCTTTTAGTTCTTCATATGAATTGAGTCAAGTAATTTTTATTGGAAAACCCTAAGAAATACGTGCTATTTTTGTCACCATTTTATGGATGGAGAAAATAAGGCTCAGAGCTTAAGCCAGTAGTGGCATAAGGATTGAACTACTCACCATCTAAGCTCTTAATAACCACTATTCTTATCTATTTTTCCATTTAGCTAAAACATATGAAAGTGAATTAAGCTAGTGAGTTGGTAATCAACTCATTCATTAAAAATGTATTGAGTGGTCATTTTTTGCAACATAATAATCATAGCAAAGTATTACTGTAAGCTGGGTAAAATATAGTTTCTTAACTAAGTGAACTTTTTATTTAGTGACAGATAGGAAGGCACAAGCTAAATAAGATGTAAGGTTGTGTGTATTGTATTACAATGCAAATACAAATTCAATAGGAGGTTCAGAGGGATACGTTTATCTTAATTATGGTGTCAGACAAATGTTTATGAATGAGCATGCTTTTAAAGCTTTATGAAAGATTTGGACAAGTAGAGTTATAGAATTACAATTTCTGTGTAGAGGGTAAAGTATAAGCCAAAGAAAAGAAAGTCTCTGTGGTTTACTGTTTCTTTCTTTTCTTTTTTTTTCAGTAAAGCTGGGACATTATTTTGAGATGTTTATAGTGGGAAAAGCAGTATAGAATCATATAGGGTTAGAGTGAATGTGTTCATAGAGATGATCTACTATATGAAACTTTCACTGATATAAAAACTGAAGCTGGAAGAAATATTATACACTTTTATTTATATAATCTCTTATTGTACAAAGACTTGAAAGTTGCAAACAGAAATATTAACTTGAAAGGATAAATTGTATTCATGTTATGGATGAAACTGAATGTCCAATTTAGGAATTTAGATTTTAGTAGCGAGCCAATGAGGGCTTCCCTGGTGGCTCAGCGGTAAAGAATCTGCCTGCAATGCAGGAGCCACAGGAGACGGGGGTTCAATCCCTGGGTTGGGAAGATCCCCTGGAGGAGGAGATGACAACCCACTCCAGTATTCTCGCCTGGAGAATCCCATGGACAGAGGAACCTGACGGGCTACAGTCCATGGGGTTGCAAAGAGTCAAACATGACTGAAGCAACTTAGCATGCATGCAGAGACCTAATGAAGTTTTTTGCTTTTTGTTTTGTTTGTTTAGTTTGCTTGGCAGTATGTATTGATCTCTGGATGCAGACCAGAATTTAAACTGCACCTCTCACCTTTATTACTCACTAACCCTGTGGTTTGTAGCAAATTCACTAATCTCTCTCTTGATGATAATATTATTTCCCTCAAAGATTTACTCAAGGGTAGCTTAGATATTGCATGTTTAGCTATTATTGGCATAGAGTATATATGAATATATAAGCACATAATTGCCACATTTGAGTTTTATGTAAATGGCTGGATAAAATCTGTGTTATAGAAAAATAACCAATGACAATGTGGATCATATTTTTCAAGGGTGGAAAATTGGAAGCAAGATGATAAATATTATAATGTCCCAGAAAAGAAGTAAAAAGTATAAACTGCATAATTAAGATAAGTCAAAATCTTATAGATTCTATAGCATTTGGTCACTGATTATACATGAGAGAGTCTAGAGAGAAAATATCGCTGATAACCCTGGTCTTCAAAACCTGAATGAGTAAGAGAAAGGTGATGATATTGATTGATGTAGGAAGCAAGGATCAAGACAAAGTTTGAGAATGTTCATGATGAGTAGGAGTTTAGTGTTGAGGTACAGTTTGGGGGAGGTCTCCTGAATGTAGCTGAATAAGTGTAAATATCAGGAAGGTAAAAGACAAATTTCCAAGAGTCATCCATGGAATTAAAAATTGAAACTATAGAAGGACATTGTATTAAGGACTGAAGTATGGAAAAATTGAGGGAAAAGAGAGTGAGTAAGCTGAGCACTGAAGAATTGATGCTTTTGAACTGTGGTGTTGGAGAAGACTCTTGAGAGTCCCTTGGACTGCAAGGAGATCCACCCAGTCCATCCTAAAGGAAATCGGTCCTGAATATTCATTGGAAGGACTGATGCTGAAGCTGAAACTCCAATACTTTGGCTACCTGATGCGAAGAACTGACTCATTTGGAAAGACCCTGATGCTGGGAAAGATTGAAGGCAGGAGGAAAAGGGGCAACAGAGGATGAGATGGCTGAGTGGCATCACCGACTCAATGGACATAAGTTTGAGTAAAGTCTGGGAGTTGGCAATGGACAGGGAGGCCTGGCATGCCGCAGTCCATTGGGTTGCAAATAGTTGAACACGACTGAGCAACTGAACTGAAGTGAACTGAATAGTGAGTAGTTGTCAAAAAGATGGAAAGTCCATCAACTGAGTTTATGGCAAGGGAGTGATGTCACCATTTCCATAAACAGTAACTGTTCCACAGGGTGCTGCTTCAGAAAAGTAAAGGCACTGTAAAGTGGTCACTGGACTGTTATCAGTAACAATTAGGGATTTTTTAATACTGTGATTGAAGATAGTTTATCATAAGTTGAGGAATGATTAGAAGGAGAATTGGAAGCAGAGTGTAATCAATAGTTTAGTTTAGTAGAAGAGAAATTGGATTGAGGTCAAGTAGCATTTTATTTTTATAAGGACAATTTTATTTTTATATGGAATGACTGAACATTTACAAAGAAGTCTAATGAATAGACAAATTGAAGGTGTGTATGTAAAGACCATGGAGGCAGTTCCTATAGAACATGACATAGGTAAGATCAAGTGAAGTTTGAAGGACTTTGAAAATTAAAAAGAAAATTTCTTGTCTTCTGAGATAAAATGGTTACATAATGAACAGTTATAGAAACACATTGAAGTTGATGGCAGATAAGCTGATGGAGTTCTTTTGGGATGGTTAATCTTTCATCAAAGGAGAAGGTGAGATCAAGCAGTGATATGAAGAGCCATATGTTCCATTCACAAGAGAGCAATTCTATGTAAGAAAACACAGATTAAACTAAGAAAATCTAGGTAAGTTATTTACAGTTACATTTGAGATAGCAAATAGCATGAATTTGTAATGCAGCCAGTTGGTTGCTTTATATTTATCTATCTATATCTTCACTGCTTTGGAGATTTGGATTAAAAGCTGGATAATATAAAATGTTTATTTTGGCTGAAAATTGTCACTGAAAATTAAACATACTAGGTACCAAGCAAAAGAAAAAGGTCTTGACCTCTAGGGAGAAGATTTGATATAGTCAACCTGAAGCTCAGTCTTGATATAGATATGAACAGAAAATTTTAAGAATTGTAAATAATTGAGGAATAGGAATAGTTCTGAAGCTAAATCGAAAGTTTAAAACAACATATGAAGTGGTGAAGGTAGAATACTCCATCCAGAGAGAGAATTCTCAGTACTTGAGATTAAGGCAAAGAAGCATTCTGAGCTGAGCTGAAACAAATTGGTGATGAAAATGATAATGTGTGTGCATATTTTCATGAAGAAAAAGATATAAGAAGGACCAGCAGGAAAACTGCTTTTAGTTTAATAGAATTGTCAAATTCAAGGACACAAAGATTTAATTTTAGATTTTATTCTATTAATTTTATGGATTTAGCTCTTATATTCAAGTCTGTTATCTATTTTTTTATCTCAGTTTTATTTATTTATTTATTTTACTTTACAATATTGTATTGGTTTTGCCATACACTGACTGTTATCTATTTTTAGTTAGCTTTTGAGTTTGGTGTGAGGTAGGGGTTCAAATTTTCTTTTATATGTAAACAAACAGTTGTTCTAGCACAATTTGTTGAAAAGTCAATTGTTTCCCCAACATAGTTTTCTTGATATGCTTGTCAAATTCAATTGGGTGTAAATGCAATCTATATCTGAATTCTTCATGCAAATTCATTGATGTATATGTATATCCTTATGTCAGCACCACACTGTCTTGATTACTATAGCTTTCTCATGAGTTTTGAAATTAGGAAACATGAATCCATCAACAATCCATTGTTATTTTCTTTTTAAGATTGTTTGGACTATTTTGGGTCTCTTGAATTTCCATGTGAATTTTAGAATCATTCTGTCATTTCCTGCAAAAAAAGTCTTGTTGTTATTTATTTTTAAATCGGTTTTCTCTTCTCCAGTTCATTTATCTCTTCTCTAATCTTTATCATTTTGTTCTGTTTGCTTGAGTTTGGTTTGTTCTTCCTTTTCCAGTCTTTTAAGGTAGAAATTCAAGTTACTGATTTGAGAAGAAAAAAAAAATTTAGTATAGGCATTTATAAATATAAATTTGCCTCTATGTATACATTCCCAAGGCTTTTGTATTTGTGTTAATCTCAAAGTATTTTATAATTTCCTATATGATTTCCTCTTTGGTCCATTGAGCATTTAGGAATGTGTTGTTTAATTTCAATTTAGTTTTCAATTTCTAATTAATTTTGTTACTTATTTCTAATCTCATTTCATGTGGTCAGAGAACATACTTTGTATTAATCTAGCCTTTCAAATTCATCAAGGCTTATTTTAAAGACTAGTATCTGTTCCATATATATTCTGATCTTGTTCCAAGATTGGTTCAAAATCTAAATTAAGTCAATATGATTCATTATGTTAAGAGAAAAGAATAAAAAGCACATGATCATTTCAATTGGAAAGCATTTGAAAGAATCTAACACATTTCAATATAAAAACCCTAGAAAAAACTAGAAATAGACAGACACTTGTTTAATTTGATTAAGTTTACTTAAAAACCCATCACTGGCATACTTATTGTTGACTGCATTCTTTACTACAGAGACTACAAATAAGACAAGAATGTCTGCTCTCTCGACTTAATTGTACTGGAGTTCTATACAGAATAATTAAGAGAGAAAAGGAAATTAAAAGTATACAAAATGAAAAGCAAGAAGTAAAGCTTTTATTTGAAGAAGATATATCTTTAACAGGGAAAATCTATGAGACCTAGTAAGATAATTGATCAAGGTTTCAAAATCAATATACAAGAATCAATTGTATTCTATACACTTTAATGAACAATCTGAAAATGAAATTCCTAAAACTATTCCATTTACACTAGCAGCAAAAAGAATAAAATACTTAGGAATAAGTTTAATAAGTACAAAACATTATGAAAACTAGAGAACATTGTTGAGAGCCATTTAAATATGATCTAAAAATAAAGGGAAAATTCACATATTCATGGATTTAAAGACAATATTATTAAGATGGAACTACTCCCCATACTGACCTGCAGAGTCAACACAATCCAAATGAGAATCCTTCAAATTAATTGTTTAATGATTTGCTATCTCCTTTCCATGTTCTCTCATTCTTTCTCTCTCTTTTGTGAACTACCTTTAATCATTTCTGCCCCATTTTTTAACTTTCAAGCCCAACAGCTAAGATGTGATTTGAAGGAATATAGTCTGCCAGATGAACTAAGTGTGGAAAGTGTGCACTTTTAAAAAATACTTGCTCTCTGATTCTGTTTTATTTTAAACAGCTCATACATTTCATATACGAAATAATTCGCCCATTGAAAGCACACAAATCAATGGTTTTGAATATATTCACATAGTTGTGCAGTCATCACTACAATCTAATTTTACATTTTTATCTCTCAAAAGAAACCCTGTACACATTTTCATTCACTCTGTGTTCTCCATTCTAAACCCACTCAAAGCAAGCACTAATTTATTTCTGTCTGTACACAGTTGCCTTTTCTGGATATTTTATATAAATGTAATTATACAATTTGTGGTCTCTGTGACTGTATTTTTTTCTCTAGGCATAATGTTTCCTGATTTCATCCATGTCCCGGCATTTATTTGTATTCCATTCCATTGTAGTACTCAATAATTTTTAACTGCATGGGTATATCACATTTTGTTGATTCATTGATTAGAAGATAGACATTTTGTTGATTCCACTTTTTGGTGATTCTGAAATTACTTTCTGTTTTTATACCCTCTGTGAAATAGAAACAATGTGATTAACTATGAGGAAGTTCACTTTAAGGGGTTAAAGGCTTGAGGACAAAAGGGAAAATATAAATTATTTAGGGGAGTAAAAGACTGAATGGCCTGAGGAAGTGTTGCAGAATTGGGTGACTTGCCGGGCCCACTTGGTTTTAGTGATCAGGAATTTAAAGTGAGACTGATTTTGTCTTTTCTGTCTGACTTCAGCCATTCAAGGGCTTGAGAAAAAGTGGATGAAGAATTGATTAGAACCAAAATTGGGGAATTTACAAACATGTTCAGTGGAGAGAGAGGAAAATGAGAGTTGAGTGTGAATGCAGGGTGTTAGTGTGGTGGCAGAATTGAAATTTATCCTGGGAAAAAAAGAACAGTAATGGCAGGATGGAGAGAGCCAAGAAGCATGAACTGAAAAGGTGAGAGGTGGTGGATGAAGAGGGTGAGGCTTGATATTTGGATAATAGGGAGTGTGCTGCAAGTGGTAATGCCAACTTCAAGGCAGTTCAACCATGGGAATCAGTGCTGGAGGCTGGGTGAAGGCAAAGGTCATTGTAGGAGAGGAGTTCAATGAATCAACAGGCTGAGGTATTGAATGAGCATCTATCATGATATTAAAAGTATCAATATTTATGAAGTTTTTAGAGAGGGGTGGGGATAGGTGATCCATGGACTACATCTTCAAAGATTTAGGTGATTAATTTCTTTAGAGACCTAGAAAAAGGAATGGGTTTTTAAGGAGATATGAAGAACAATGATGAATATGCACACCTGAAAGAATTGCATGGAGAGAAATATCCTCAGGAGCAGCCTTGCTTGGGTTCACAGAAGAAGTTGAAGATATTTAAGATTTTTAAGTTGACTGGTCCAGAGGGCACAGTGACTCAGTGTGGGAGTTGGAGGGTGAAATATGAGATTGGGTCAATTCAGACTTCATAAACAATGTCAGTCAGTTTAGTTCAGTTCAGTTGCTCAGTTGTGTCCAGCTCTTTGTGACCCCATGGACTGCAGCACACCAGGCCTCCCTGTCCATCACAAACTCATATCCATCGAGTTGGTGATACCATCCAAACATCTCATCCTCTGTCATCCCTTTCTGCTCCCACCTTCAATCTTTCCCAGCATCAAGGTCTTTTTCAATGAACAATAAACAATGCAGGCAAGATAATCACGTGATGAGAGAGAACCTGCTGCTACTGCTCAGTCACTTAGTCGTGTCTGACTCTTTGTGGCCTCATGGACTCTAGCCCACCAGGCTCCTCTGTCCATGGGATTCTCCAGCGAGAATACTGGAGTGGATTGCCATGCCCTCCTCCAGGGGATCTTCCCAATCCAGGGATCTAACCTGAGCCTCCTGCATTGGCCAGCAGGTTCTTTACCACTAGTGCCACCTGGGAAGCCCCAGGTAACCTGGAGATCCTGTATTTTCTATGGTGACTGACATAAAAAGGGACAAGGGTCTTGGTGGGATTATTTCTGATGATCTCTGAGACAGATTTGAATGCTGATACTATAACTGTTGAGGAAGGGAAGAGGGCTGCAGGAGCACATAAAGTTCTGTTTTCATCCCTTGGCATCTTCTTTCAAAGGCAGCTTTAAGAACCCAAAAAGGATCACAACATACAGAACTCTGTGAGAGCTCCATTACCTTTGATGCTATTGAGGCTGAAATTTTATTTTAAGAAAGGAAAGGAAGTCATGAGGAAAACTATTCTGTACATCATTCTGAACATCAATGAAAAGATGCTTGGTGAAATGCAAGTGGCTGAAATGTTAGCAAATGTGCTCAAACAATATTTGAGGTTAAAATATCAAAGAAAATTAAACATAAGGCTTAATCAAATATGGATCATAGACCTTAGAAAGAAGAATTAGAAATGCTCAGTGGTCTCACAAATCAGTAAGAATAATAGCAACACTGCAGTATAAATAAAAATAATCATTAAATATCGGAAACAAGTCAATAAAAAATAAGACAAACTGAAAAATATTCAACACAACTGCTACTCACAGAATTACATAATAAAATGCAATGACATGCTTCCTTTGACATATTGCAAGTTCAGTTCAGTTCTGTCACTCGATCGTGTCTGGCTCTTTGTGACCCCATGGACTGCAGTGTGCCAGGCTTCCCTGTCCATCACCAACTCCCTATCCAACACCAACATATTGCAAACTTGCAAATAAATTATATTTGATAGATATATAAATATTATTCTATAAGTATATTAATGTTTTATGAATATATTCGTTCATAATTATGTATATATATTAAAATTTTTGTATATTATTTGTATATGTTCAATAACAGGCAGAAAAGTGATATCTCTCATGTGTTTCTGAGGAGAGTGGGGAGTTAATATGTAAAATGTTTGCAGCAATAGACTTTATGTACTAAGAGTATTTAAAATGCTTATGTACTTTGACCCCTTAAATCCACTTTTGGAATATATCTTAAGGAAATATCAGATGTATACTCAAAAATTTATTTTTATGCATACTAATTGAAACATCATAAAACTAAAATATTGGAACTACTCTAAATATCCAAATAACGGGTGAAAAACTGCAGTATTTAAACCTCAATGTCTATTAATGGCTATTGGACAATGCTGGCAGTGTTTTAAATAAATTTTATGATATAATATTGGATGCACATGAAAGGAAAAAAATCTTTATTACAGAAGAATCTGACATGAGTGAGCGACTGAACAACAACAATATATCTATAAACATATTATGCCTTAGGCCTTTGAAAATCATAGCAAATTCAGTCCAAGGAACTAATATATCTCTGAGCTTATATGGAAATGCTTCAACATAAGGAAGCCATGTTTTGAAGCCATCCATCCCATGGCTTCAATCCCATGGTTGGATGGCATCACTGACTCAGTGGACATAAGTTTGAGCAAACTCAGGGAGATAGTGAAGGACAGAGAAGCCTGATGTGCTGCAGTTCATGGGGGGTCACAAAGAGTCAGAGATGACTTAGCAACTGAACAAGAAGAACATAATTTGATGCATAATTAAAAGAACATGCAAGAACCATCTAACAACTTCAGCACTGGAACATTTTCAAATATCTCTAAAGTTATCTACAGGACTCTTGCCTATCCCACCAATACCTAAAAGCTTATCCCTAATTTCTTGATCATAAATACACCCTTTATATTGGAGCGTAACAAACATACAAAAAATACCCAAATCATAATATATAGATAATGAATATTGTAATTGAACATACCTGAGTAACCAGCATCCAGATTACTAAACACAGAAATACAAGATAAGCCCTCCTTGTGCTGCTTTCCTCAAAGGAAAATTATTCTGACTTCTCCTACTATAATTAGTTATGCCTGACTTTGAACAATACATAAATGAACTCACATAGTATGCATTTTTGTGTGTGTTTGGATTCTTTCTAAGCATTGTGTGTGTGGACATCTCATTTCCAAATTGGAAGAGCAAAGTATTCTGAAGATCTTGCTGCTTTATATAAAAACAGAAACACTGGCAAAATCTCTCAAAATCAGTATTTTCAGAAATCTGGAAATTAACTAATGACTTGCAACAATTTGAGGAATACTTTTACTAAAAGATAAACAGTAGATTCTTAGTAAGAACCCAGAGTCTTGTCACTTTTTCAATTGTCGTTCAGCCGTGTCCGACTCTGCGAGCCCATGGACTGCAGCCTGCCAGGCTTCCCTGTCCATCACCAACTCCTGGAGCTTACTCAAACTCATGTCCATTGAGTCGGTGATGCCATCCAACCATCTCATCCTCTGCCGTCCCCTTCTCCTCTCACCTTCAATCTTTCCCAGCATCAGGGTCTTTTCCAATGAGTCAGTTCTTCACATCAGGTGGCCAAAGTATTGGAGCTTCAGCTTCAGCATCAGTCCTTCCAATGAATATTCAGGACTGATTTCCTTTAGGATGGACTGGTTGGATCTCCTTGCAGTCCAAGGGACTCTCAAGAGTCTTTTCCAACACTACAGTTCAAAAGCATAAGTTCTTCAGTGCTCATCTTTCTTTATTTTTCAACTCTCACATCCACACATGACTACTGGAAAAACCATAGCTTTGACTAGAAGGACTTTTTTTGGCAATCTCTTTGCTTTTTAATATGCTGTCTAGGTTGGTCATAGCTTTTCTTCACCATCTGTAGTGATTTTGGAGCCCCTCAAAATAAAGTCTGACAGTTTCCATTGTTTCCCCATCTATTTGCCATGAAGTGATGGGACCAGATGCCATGATCTTAGTTTTCTGGATATTGAATATTAAGCCAACTTTTTCACTCTCCTCTTTCACTTTCATCAAGAGGCTCTTTAGTTCTTCTTCACTTTCTGCCATAAGGGTGGTGTCATCTGTGTATCCGAGATTATTGATATTTCTCCCAGCAATCTTGATTCCAGTTTGTGCTTCATCCAGTCCAGCATTTCATGTGATGTACTCTGCATATAAGTTAAATAAGCAGGGTGACAATATACAGTCTTGACTTACTCCTTTCCCAATTTGGAACCAGTCTGTTGTTCCATGTACAGTTCTAACTGTTGCTTCTTGACATGCATACAGATTTCTCAGGAGACAGATCAGGTGGTCTGGCTCATCTCTTTAAGAATTTTTCAGTTTGTTGTGATCCACATAGTCAAAGGCTTTTTAACTTACCCTATTAATATCCCCTTCTCCCAGCTCAATAATAGTCTTAAAAAGCAATTATGTTAGATGTGAAAACCGGCAACTTAGCACAAGCTGGAATAATGAGTTTGGTGTACCTCAAAACCCCTTTCTTCCAGATCTGCCACTATTTGACCATTTTAGAAAAGCTCCATTCTCATATCATTTGACCTGACTTGGAGTTCTTTTCATGTGAGCTGCCCAGAGGGCATTTTATAAAAAAAAAATCAGCAAATGTGTATCATTGCAGCTGCTAATCAAAAAACTTAAAAGAAAAATAAGATATCCTTAAGAGCTTTAAGGAGCTTTACTATATTCCTGGGAATCTACAAGGCCATATACATATTCACAGCTAAGAGCATGTGCAGGGCTATGCACATGTTGAGAAAAACCTGAGAAGATCCCAGGCTCTCACCTTTGGTTGACTTGAGGCTTTGTACAAGCAGGAAGTAAAGACTAAGGCAGAGTTATAAACTGACTACTCAAACACTGAAAACAGATACCATCATACACTAAATATGTAATAAATCCAGCAAGGGTGTAGGACACAAAATAAGTAATCAAATATCAATTATATTTCTGTACACTAGCAATGAACAATCAAATTAGAAAATACTTCCATTTAAAGAGCACCAAACCCCCAAATTTTTACAGAACAAATTTAACACAAGCATGCACTTAAAACTGCAGAATATCATTGAAAGAAATTATAGATCTGCATAAATTTTCGAACATCCTATAGTCATGGATCTGAAGAATTAAAACTGTTTATATGAACATATTCCCAAAATTGATCTATGGGTCAATGCAATTCATTGCTATATGCATTATTCCTGGCTAACTTCATGTGTGCATGCTAAGTTGCTTCAGTCCTGTCTGACTCTTTGTGACTCTATGGACTGTAGCCTGCCAGGCTTCTCTCTCCATGAGGATACTCCAGGCAAGAATACTGAATTGGGTTGCCATGCCTTCCCCCAGTGAATCTTCCTGACCCAGGGATTGAACCTGCATCTCTTATGCCTCCTGCATTGGCAGGCGGGTTCTTTACCAGTGCCACCTTGGAAGGCTGGCTAACTTCATATCTATCACTAAAAGAAAAAAGTAGTAATAATACTGTTCACAATACCATGGTTTTAGAATTCTGTTTGCACAGAAACAATATGTATCTTCTTGCTTCTGCAGTTCCTGAAGACCATTTATTTAATGCTGGTTGCATCATTACCCAGGGTACTGCATCTTCCCTTGTGCAGCCCATGAATACTGGTTCCTAATGACTCAAAAGTTGCTACTATGCTTCACTGATAATGAACACAGAGACGAATATTATCCAGAGTGTAAAGGAAAATATAAACAATAATCCATTTTCTGGTCATGTTAAACTTGTGATTGCAAATATAAAATAACATATCTCCAACTACATCTTCTCTTGACTACTTTAGGCAGTAATCACTACATTCCTAAGATGTGATCTTATTCAGTGTTGCCCATACTTCTGCCTTCTAAACACTGCCACCAGTGAAGAGAGGCAAGGACTCAGTGTTCAAAGCAAGGAGAATGATTCCATTCTGCAAGGAATAGTCATTCTTCATCCAGCATGAAGTCTGACTCAGAAGAGCACAACCTTACCACATTGATGGGAGACCAGAAGACATTAATCAAGAAGCCCTCATGTCATTGTGGAGTAAATGTCTCATCACCTTTAGAAGAATTATGTGCAGTCACTCCCATAGATTACCTGGAATGTGGTTCAAAATTTGTGAAGAGGCTTGGTGACCTCCTTGGATGCTGATGAGGGGAGTCCCAAGATTAAATATTGGATGCTGGCATCCATGCTGTCCTTGGTGCTATATAAAGTGGAGGTCCAACACAGAGGGGTGAGGATCCATGTAGGGATCTCCGCACAGGACCCATGTCCAAGGGCCGACAGCAGACCATCATAGCCCAGAGCTCTGAGCTTGTCTGCCATGCTAACTTGGATCAAAGCTGTCCTAAACCAATGTGTCAGAACCATGTCCGTGGAACATCTAGTCAACCCCACAGTCTGGTATAGGATCTAAGAATACCCTGAAGCGGAGAAGCGGGGACTACAGCCCACATAGCTCCTGGTATTCACACAGGGCACCACATCTGAAAAGCACTATTAGCTTTGGCAGGTCCAGCTTCTGGAATGGGACTTAAACTTTTTGGAGGTTGATGCTTCCAGTGAAAGGGGCACATGTGGCACCAGGTCCAGGCTCTAGATTAGCTGCCCAGAGAACACTGCTGCCCCTGGCTAGTCCTAGGCACAGGAGGGTGACTTAGAATATTTTCTGGAAGGCATTCCAAAATGTAGGGCCACCTGAAACGTGGGGGCTCAGAGAAGGAAACTCTCCAGAGCAGTTTTAAGAATAAATTGGCAGAGATATCTACTAGTTCACCAAAATCCATTTCCTTCTAGGCAAACAGCAAGATTGTATTTCCCAGGCTTCCTTAAACTTAGGTGTGACCAGGTGAGTTCTAGCTAGTGAAATGTAGACAGAAGTGGTACGTGCCACTTTCTGACCTGACCCATAAGAATTTGCTCCATGACCTTCTGCTCTCTTTTCCCTTGCTTTATTGGATGTTTGTGAGTATTCAGATTGAGCTTGGGTCCTGTGTACTGAAAATGACATAGGTTAATCTGGCTGCCTGAATCAGAAGTGAAGCAGAATCCTGCAATCCCTACCTGACTCAACTTCGGGCAAGAAATGCACTTCTGTCACATGAGACAGCTGAGAGGTCAGAGTCTAGCTGTTGTAGCAACTAAACTAATAGAGTAATGTTTTAAAACTGTGTATATTTATGTCAGAATTCTTATTATTAAACTGAAGCATGTGAAATTATTTAGAAAGGTGCATTATTAGTACTTCAGGTTCACTGTGTAAGCATTTTGCCCTAAAATTAGAAGTAGATAGTAATATTAGTAATGTTACTAATTTCACATGGAAGGAAAATATATAATTTATTTCTAAGAGAAATACATAATACAGGAACATAATTTATCTTAGGTTTAGCAAGGCCATTGACCACATGTGTCATAAATTTCTTCTAGCTATAATAGTTATTAATAAAAAGGTAATGTGTCATCAGCTATGTCAACACAGAGGGAAATTTCTAGTCAAGTTCCATAAAATGCTGTCATTCATTGGTCTGATTTCTCATTTTCACTAGCAAGTTGGATAAAGACAGATGAGAAATACTTACCTAAATTGCAGGTGATGGAAACCAAGAAGAGATAATATAATATGCCAGAATCAAGATGCAAAATGATTGACTGAAAAGATAAAGTGAAACAAAGAAAATAAAATTTAGCAAAAATAAATGTAAGATACAGAATTTGGTTTTAATGTAAATTACCTAAGTATGATAGATATGGCTTATTTTAAGGAGTAAAATCAAGGACATTCCTGAAAGAAGTAGCATGGGTTCAAAATTTAAAACTTGCCAGATAGGTCACCAGAATGATAACATAGCTGCTTCTTAAAAAAAATAACTCAGATAAAGAATAGAAGTGTAGATAACTCTGGTACCCTTCAAATAGTAACTCTTAATGGAGGGGTTTTGGCAATCTGGGGGTGTATTTATTAATATATTTTTAAATTGTCCCAGTGCTTCTTGTATGTTCAGCATTACTGGCCAGCAATGCCAGATACATTGCAATGCACAAGGCAGGTCAAACCTTCAAGGCATTGTCCTATATCATTTATGAGCTTCAAATGTTCTCCTGGATAAGTAAAAGTTGTTTATAATCATCTAAGCTTAAAACCTAATTTCACATAGCATTAATCCTAAACTATTTCTGCAGGGTATTATTTTTTCCAGGTGTATAACTACTATGTGGAAAGATTGTTCTTTGGTTTTTATTCAGAACTTTACCAGGGCCTGTTTACAATTTCAAAAAATTATGTCACTGGTGGCTTCACTATTTGCTCCTGTATCAACTATCAGCTGGCATTTGAAATAAGTGCATTTATGGAAATATGTATGTGGATCGCAAATCTCTTTTCTGTTGTGTCTGCCATTGTAGTCTTGTGAAAGTATTTAAATAATGAAGTACACATTATTTTATTATATGTCGACTTAAAATGTCTCGTATTACACTTAGGATATTAATTTTTGAAATTATTTTTTGTAGATAGATTGATTTTCTATTAATCTTTTTAGCGATAGTAAAGACAGCGTTATATAATATTTACCATAAAAAGAGGAAGCTCCCCTGGGTAGGAAATGGCAACCCACTGCAGTATTCCTGCCTGGAAAATTCCGTGGACAGAAGAAACTGGTGGGCTACAGTCCATGGGATCGCACAGTCGAGCACACACTGAGTGCACAGTCACACACACATAAGAAGAGGCATTGAATCACAAAGAGTCCAGAACCACTGATGGAAATGTCTATATTTCACCTATACAAAGATTTGGTATCCTCTAGGATTTAGAATTGAAGTGAACTTAATGGATTGTGATATGATCATAAGGAATCTGGAATACAGACCATTGAAGGAAAATGTCAGATTCTGAGGACCAAGAGGATATGAGAGGAAATTAATTGAATATATATTATATGCCAAGATTATACTTCTCTAATATTCTTAATTGAAATCTTTTTTATTTTTTTGGCTGTGCCAGGTAGTATGTGGAATCTTAATCCCTTGGCCAGGGATTGAGCCTGCATCCTCCAGTAGTGGAGGATCCTAATCACTGGACTGCCAGGGAAATCACCTATATTACTTAAAAAAAAAGTTGGACTTCCCTGGTGGTTCAGTGGTTAAGACTCTGTGCTTCCAATGCAGGGGCCACTGGTTTGATCCCTGGTCAGGGAAGTTCCACATGCTATGCGGTGTGGGGGGTTGGGGGGGAAATAAAAAACACAACTTCTGAGGGATCTCCTCAAAATAGAAGTTCACAATAACCTGTTTAAGTAATAAGTAGGATTTTAATATTTAAAATTGAGGAAATAAACTCAGAGCATTTAAGTAATTTGTCCAAAAGCAAAAGCTATCATGCTTGTTTGTTTTGTAGCTATTGTGTTTTAAATAGAAGATTCAAACCAAAATCTATTTGGCTTCGAAGCCCACGTTCTTAACTGTTATACAAGAGAAGATTCATAGGAGCTGCCTCCAGTTACTTGGAAGGGCTGATGTTAGAAAGGGATAGGTTTTACCTGGGCCATTCCAGTGGCTATAAAGCTCAGAATAAAGAAATTAAACAGAACTAGATTTTAGCTCAATTTAAAGAACTTTTATCAAAAATGATTATCTCTTAAAAGAACAGGCTTCCCCAAGAAGTACTGACCAGAAAGGTTAACATCAAACAATAAAAACTAGTGTCGATGATCTTGTGTCAGAATTCTTGTAGAAAGATTTTCTGCATCTGGGTAAGATAGTTGGTCTAGAGTTTTAAATCACTTTTGACTCTGTTCTTCTGAATCACGTAGTTCAACCTTCTATATATAACTTCCTTCTACACTACGTTGACATATGCTTATGGAACCACTAAGAGCCTGCTCTCTCCTATATATTCTTGTCTGCACTTAATTCATGAAAATCTCCAATATTCCATTTATCCTTGAATATGACCTTAAATTATTTTTGGAGCAGTGTGGAAGGGAAACATGTTTTCCCAAATAGTTCATGCCATCATAGGATAGCACAAAAGATCAGAAAGATTTTTCTTACTCTGATCTTTTGATTCCTATTTGTTGGATCTTGAAATATTTGGAGGTGAGTTATGTTTTCAGATAGCCTTTGATAATGAACCATTACCCATTTGATCTGGCTTCCTATTTGTTGGCTAGTTCTCTCTGGAAGATATTTTCATTTCTAAAAAACTTCCTTTTATGGCATGAACACCAGAATAGAACACAATCGTACATATCATGTACAGGTCAGCATCTTGGCCCCTCTTTCAGGAAATCTAGTGAACCTATGGGTTTAAAAACTTTGAAGTATAAGGGGGAAAGCTATTTACAAACCAAATACACAGGGTATAACTAAGACCTCCTAATGGTCACTCTCATGATGGATTACTCTCCAACACAGCTATGAAAGGAGAGATTTTCCTTTCCCCAGGTGCATCAGAACATGAACTTAGAAGGGTCAGAGCTTTTTCAACTTCAGGAGGGTCACATTGAGTCATACCTTGTAGCTATAGTGGTAAAAGGAAATAAAAGAAAGGATTTTTTGACAAAAGAGTCAGTAGTAGATTGTCACTGAGTTGCCCAGGGCACTGGTCTAGAGTCTTGACCTCAGAATTCCCAGACATTGTGTTTCACTGCCTTCAACCTTGTTGACATTTGCTTGTTTGACTTTGCTTCTTGCCTGCTTCTACATAACAAAGTGGAAAGGAACACAAACTTCCTTTCAGTTAAACATAGATATAGGCCATATAAGGGACATTTGTGGGCTGATTGAACAGTACAGATTACTCATTGGGAAAAAAGTATTTTCAAATCATAGGCCAAATATTTATGTTAAAACTCACCACTCTTGAGAGCCTAACTTGTTACTGCCATTCTAAAAATTAGTAGAACATGTCATGATGCTCAGGAATAATTGCTGTTCTCTGACAGCAATAGAAAGCAATTCTGTTTGTATTATAACAGTAAATTCTTTAGAGCTTAAAAGAATTATTTCAATCCAAACATATAACAGTCTCGGAAGAGAAGATAATTTTAGAGCCTGTATCAACCAGTGATCATCTAGTATATTACCATTATTCAATATCCACAAGCGTTAAATGGTTTTCCAAGGCTATACACCTCTATTAATACAGATTGACTTAAAAATGACATCTCTTAACAATTTGCCTGATTCTGTTTCCATGATTCCATATAATTACAAGATGTTGGGGTATAGGATTCACATGTTAGTCTTTCAATGCATCATATACTTAGCAAGATGCCCTGAACTAGAAAGGATCCTGTTGTGCATGTTTTGAATTAAATGGACATCATGTGTTTTCTCCTGAATGAACTTTTGTCCCCAGTGGGCCTCCCTAACGTTTAATCTGCTTCTTGTCTTTTTATTCCCATGAGGACAGTTATTCCTATAAAAAGACCATTAAAATGCCAAGAGAAAAATGAGGGCCTTGGAGGGGTTCTACTCATTCTCATCATAACATGGATTTGTGAGTAATTTAGCTAATTGAGCACAATAAACATGTGAGCATTATTTGAAGGGTGAAGGATACTATTATTTCTGACAGGTTGATGAGCTCAAAGTGCAGACATTGTAGAAAGTGGGAAAGTTTTGAGAGTAACCAACAGACGTAAACCAAGCTGTCTCAGAGAATCAGATATTTTATCACGCTAGGCATATATGCATACCTGAAGGGAATCTCAGGCTCTTGACAATACCAAAAAAAAAAAAAAAGTAGTGGCCCAAAGGTTTCCCTAGGGAACTTAGTTGTGGGTTTGAAGCCTTGACAACTGATTTAGGCAATGAAAAAATTTACTTAACACAATATCGCCCAGAGAAAACCTTAGATTTTCAAAGCCAAATCTATCAAACAAGCAGACTCTCACACAAAACAGGTAGACTAAACAGCATAAAATCACTTTGCTTACATCCATAAATATAAGAGCAAACTATCTGAGCTTCAACTTCCAACCTACTTGCAAATGATGTCATTATGCAGACCTAGCTTCAGCATGAAGACATAATTAGTATTCAGTCTGACAGAAAACCATTTCATTTAATTCCACTGGCTGAGATCCAACTGGCAGTATATATATGACAGCATACAAAACAGGCACTTTGGGTAAAAGCAGGCTTGGCATTAGTATGCTGGACAGTGACCTGGAATGGGAGTGGGGACAGAGCAAGGTTGGAAGGAGCAAAGGATCAGAAAGGGAGACGTCATTCCAGTTCAGAAACCCACTGAGTCGTGCTGTAGATGCAAAGGAAAGAGGTTTATTTAATAAAGATTCTTATGCCCTGTTAGTCATGCTGTTTGACAAATTTATGAACATAGTCATGATTAACTTTTAACCTGAAAAATTTACAGAAATCCTCCTAGGAATTTACCTGGAATGAAAATCTGATCCCACATATTAAGTACCTTTTGCAATATGAACTGAAAGCTATGCGCTGTTTCTTTAACATGCTAATTCCTTCTTTGTAATCCTGAGTTCATTTTGCTTGATCTGGAAACTGTCTGTGAAAAGCATTTTATTGACTCAGATTGCAACTAACCAATAATGACATTTAATGCTCCAGATTCATTCTTCACTCTACCAATTCAGTGTCCTGGGACAATGACCTGACAATGACCATCAGCAGTCTTTCTTTGTTCTAAGGTTTCCCGCGGGATTTTGCCAATATGAGGCACCAACAAGAGGTCTGGAGGCTGGGAGGAAGTCCTTGCCAGTTTCCCATGGTTAGACAGTCCTCTACCAAAGGTCACCGTTTCTCTTAGGTGACCCTCTCTGTGGAGCACTTTCTCCAAGTTCTTTTATTACTCCTGTTCCTTTTATTTTTCAGGCCTAAGAATATTGCCTGATCTCATAACCTCTGGTACCACATCACTGCATTTTTTCCCCATGTATCTTACCCATACCTTTGAAAATGGACCTTTTATTCAACTCACCTCAATTTGCCTCATTTTGGCTTGTCATCTGTTTCCTGATTACTATTGACAGTGACAGCTTCTGAGATTATTGGACAAAAGTCAGAGTCATCCAGAGGAACTGAAAGCGAATGTAACCACAGAGGGCCAGGAGAATTTTGCTTCACAGGAATGGAAAAAACAGGGAAATTAATTAGCAGGGTTATGAATAAGAAGGAGTCTTAGAAATCTGAGATGAGTTAATAAATCATTGTCATGAAATTTGTGTCAAAGATGTGTCTGTAATTTGTGACCGATCCTTTTGAGTCAGTCCGCAGCAAGGGTGCTCCTGCCTGGTGTCACTCTCACTAGTAGAAGGAGAAGGAGTTCAGTTCAGAACCAGCAGGAAGTTTTACTCTTTCATCAAACAATGGATAGGCACAAGCTGCTGCTGTGTGGCAGGTGCTCTCCGGACAGGCTGTGGGTGGGGCTGCTTTACAAGGATTTCATCAGCGGGGGAAGCGGTGGAGCTCTCGCAGGTGGGAACAGCTGCTCTGCTTTTGCTCAAGGTTGCAGCGCCCAGTGCAGTTTCTGCACACGGCCGGCTGCCGCCATGTTGAATTGAGTGTCCTGAGCAGAGCACGGTCTGCTGGCTGAGGTGTCGGCAGCCATTTTGCGGTATGGACTCAGATCTGAAGTACCATCTGGGAGGCCTCTCGGCCTGGCCACCTTATGAGCCAGTGAAACTAGAAAGCACAAAGGGAAAAATAGGTTAGACTTTATTACCCACATTCTATTTCCCGGGAATTGTTAATGAGTTTTGCCGGTGACAGTGTTTCAAAGGGAGTGCCTTCTGCTTAGTGAAAGTCTCCGATTGCAGGAGGAGCTGGTGTTGGTAAAATTGGGTTTGGTCTATAAAATTGGCAGGAGCCCCTGTCTATTGTGGTCCTGTTCAGAATAGAGAAACCACATTTCCTGGAGTAGAGAAGGTTTTCATTCCTGCTGACTGATTGCTCTCAATTGTCCATTTCATACCGTCTGCTTTTCTTGACCAAAAGTTAGTCAGGCTTCTCTCTCCGTTAAAATTCCCTGACTTTTTAGCTTCTCCCAAGTCTGAACAAGAGCTGAAAGGGTGGAACGTTGCACCCGTCAGCTTATCCTGGGAACTGACTGCAGCCAAACTGTTCCTGTCACACTGCACGGGGCATTTTCTCCTGCTTGTGCAGCTGGTCCGCCTAAGTTTTACTGATCTTTGTTACTCCTCCCGTTGTCTGTGGAGGGAAGGGCAGTTTTCCAGCAGTCGCTTCCCTCACGGCTCGGCTCTTCAGACGGCTCTGCCACGGGCGCTTCTGCCATCTTGAATGGAAGTATCCAGCAGCGTCTCTGGCTGGAAACGCTCACCTAATGTGTCAGGTGTGTGGCGTGTGACCACAGCCTCCTGCAGATAAGTGAAACTAGACGAAGCACAAAAGAGAGGGTTATCCCATTGCACCAGCCCCAAGCTTCCTGTATCCTGCATCGAACCTGGACTGGCGATTCGTTTCTTATATGATATTATACATGTTTTAATGCCATTCTCCCAAATCATCCCCCCCTCCCTCTCCCACAGGGTCCAAAAGACTGTTCTATATATCTGTGTTTCTTTTGCTGTCTCACATACAGTATTGTAAAGTAAAAATAAATAAATAAATAAATGTAAAAAAAAAAAAAAAAAAAGGGTTAGACCTTGTCCCCTAGAGTTCATCTTCTTTTCCCCAGGGACTCCAGCGGGCTTTGGTGCTGGTGCTCAGTTGCTTAGTCGTGTACCACTCTTTGAGACCCTATGAACTGTAGCCTGCCAGGCTCCTCTGTCCATGGGATTCTCCAGGCAAGAATACTGGAGTGGGTTACCCTTTCCTTCTCCAGCGGCATCTTCCTGACTGGGATCGAAACTATGTCTCTTGCATCTGTCTCTTGCATTGGCAGGTGGATTCTTTACCGCTGCACCCACCTGGGAAGCCATAGCAATGGGCTTTGCTAGTGATAAATTCATCATTTATTTATATCTACAGTTAAGATCATGAATGAAAACAAGAGGTCTTACTTGGTTGATACAAGAATCAAGCGTTCCATGATGACCTTGTTGACATTCTTTTTAAGCTCCATAGTCCAGCATTATCATCCCTGCCAGCACCTTCATGAAGGGTGATTGGTGATGGCTTTTCCATGTTTGCATGGGAGTAGCCTCTGGGCTCATATTTCTGATCTTTTACTCACTCTTTCATTAAGTTACTCATTATTTCCTGGTTAATAAGTCTGAACTTTTCACTCAGAATATAAAATGTCATCTTTTTTTAAAATACCTTTAGTTATTTTATCCACTTTTCTATAAATAGTTTTAAAATGAAGAAATCAAAAGGAAATAAGCAGATGAGACAACGGCACTTATGTAAATAGAAGAGGGTCAGTTTATTGTTAGAAGATTAGACAAAGAGAAGCAGTTACTTAAATGCATAATAAAACATTCTGCTCTTGTCTGTCCCTGCTAAGAATGCTTTCCACTTATACTGGGTTCAGCTTAGGCATACTAGAATGAGTCTTGTGATGATAAAAATAAACACAAGCAAAATATATTGCAAATAAAGGGGAAATTTTGGCACTTTTTACCTTACCCACAGAGCTATAGAGAATAAGCATATAAATAAGCATATTTATATGACCAAAACTTAGCAGTTTACAGTACATGATTTATTTGTTCAGCAAATACTTTCTGAGTCCCTACTATATGTGAGGCAATGGCATTATGCTAGGTGCATAGATGTGAATAAATTGTGCATACATCCCTTTTCTCATGGATCTAACATTGTGTTTGTGGGTGGACAGTCAATGAAACATGAGTTAAATATACAGTATGCTAAACAGTGGTTGTTGGAGGAAGTCTTTGAGAGGACTTGACCCCTGGTTAACCCATGAGCTGGACTCAGGCAATTGGAGGCTCCTGACTTCCTCCACTGTCCTTGGAATTTACACTCTGTCTACTATTCCCACAGTCAGAGCCACTTTCAAGGACTCAGCCTTGAGAAAGTAGTGTGTGGTTGGGACCATCTGGACTGTATAAGTGACTGAATCCCCTTAAATCCTCTATAAAAACTTCTTTTAAGATTCTGGCAGTGGATGTGGAGTTTGTCATCTTGTGGTACCCAAGACAAGCATTGTAAGTAAGTTCCTTTGCTGACTAGAACTTCTACCAGTCTGGACTGCTCTGCCTTTTTCTTTGGTCTCTTTTTGCCCTCCCTGTATGGGGGCTTGTTTGATAACCAACAGTAATAAGAGCTCTAGAGAAAAATGAAGCAGGGAAGGGAAACAAGAAGTAGTAAGGAGAAGAAGCATTGCAGTTTTATAAGGGAGTAACAACAAAGATCTCCTGGAAGAGGTGGTATTTGAATAAAGGCCAAAAGTAGTAAGGAGATGCCTATTGATACATGGTTATCTGTGGAAAGCGTAACATTGGAAATAGCTAGTCCAAAGCCTTGAGACAGAAGCTTCTCTGAAATATTGACAAAACAAAAAAAGCAAGGATATTAATATGGTTAAAGTAGAGTGAGTGAGAGATTTAGAGAGAAGGAGCTTGTGTAGGCCTGAGGATGGCAAAAAAAGAGCCAGACAGTAAATATTAAAACTTTGCAGGATGCTTAAGTTCTCTAGAATATATTGTTCTTCTCCCATTCCTTCTGCTCTTCTTTCTCTTCCTCTTCTTCCACATTTGCTCCTGCTTCCCCCATAAAAATTTAAAAAGGATTCTTGGTTTGTGTGCTATAGTGTTCTGGCTAGATTTGACCTGCTGGCAGTAGTTTGATGACCCCTGCTATAGCTTACTTTAAGGGGATGGAAATCAACCATGCTTCACGAGGGCCAGTTCCACTATACTCATGAGAATAGAGTGTAGACAAAGACAGAAGCAGAGAGACAGCAAGTCACATCAGTTACCCAGCCACAGATAATGATGGCGTGGACTCGGGTGGCTGCAGTGGATGTGATGAATTAGAGTCTAGATTTCTTTTGAAAGAATTGATGATAAGATCTAATGATGAATTGGATGTAGGGTTTGAGGGCTGCAGAGACTTGGATGACTGTATATATATATATTTTTTTTTTTTTTTTTGACTAATTAGAGGAAGGAGTTACTGTGCATTGAAACATGCCATCCTGATGATAAGTGAGAGGAGGAACTGAAAACTGAACACTGAACTTGGGAAGAAGAGGCCATTGCTATCTTTGAAAGTTTTAGTGGTGTTTTGGGGAGTTAAACCTGCTTTAATCAGGCTTTGGGGGGAACAAAGAAGACATAAAACTTAAAAAAAATTTCTGCTTTAAAAATATCATAGGAATTAGGTGATAAATGAAAGGGGAGGGGAGTTGAAGTCTTTAAAATGACTTTTTAGGATAGTAGAAATTATAGGAGGTTTGTGTGCTTATAAGAGTGTTGCTTCAGTGAAGGGAAAGTTGATACTACAGAAGAGGAGAAATGCTGGAATGATGTCTTTGAGTAGGGGAGAGAGGATGGGACATAACCAACAGATGGAACAGAAGGACTTAGAGAAGAGTTTAGACACTTCAACTGTCATAACAGGGAGGACAGGAGGAAGCAGATATAGGTGGGTGGGTAGATGTATGGTGAGAAATGGTGGAAATCTTTCTTCTGTTTTCTTAGTGAAAGAGAAGGTAGGCCATCAGCTGAACATAAATATTGAGGAGGAGGGGCCATGGGTTTGAAGTGAATAACTTGTGAAATGGTTGTCTGTGAGGAAGTGTTGAAGGGTTGCCAGGAAGGGTCCATTTGAAGTTAGTGGATATGCATTGAACATAAGACTAGCCAGCATGCCCGTAATTTTCTCCAAACACTTTCATCTGCAAAATAGCAAAAGCACTGGATTTAACCAAGTTTGTTGAGAAAAGAAAAGGTCAAAATATTGGAGGTGAATATAAGGAGTGATTATAATTTGAACCATGATATATCATGTGATGAATGAGAGAAGTAAAAGACTGAGGGAAAAGGGGCAGTGAAGGGGAGGCAGGATTAATGGATTATAGGTTCCAAGGGGGTTGAAGAATATTACAAGCTAAGACATTGAATAGAGGGAGCTAGAAAGATGGGAAATGGTGGACGGAGAGTGGGATGTTTAAAATTAGATTTGAGGGGGTTGTAGTTTTTGGTAAAGACAAAGTCTGGGATATGAAGTTATGGGTGTGGTAGGGTAGGGAATAAACTCATTTTAGAGAATTGAAATTTTGAAATAAGCATTTACATGAAAATTTAAACCATGAAGCATTGTCTCAAGTATATTGTTACAGAAAGTGACAATCAGTCAAGAGCTAAAATCTTTGAGGAATAAGCATAAGTGATACTGGCAACGATTTATAACAAGGAGAGATATGATAGTATAACTACAGAAGAATCAAAATTTGTTTTACTTAATGTAAATTTGTTTTGCTTATTTTAATGTTTGTTATAGGGAAAAAAAGGAGCAGGACATTCTAGCAAAAGCAAGGGGACTATGATCCCGGTGTTAGGGAGGGAATGAAGACAAAATAGACATTAATTGTTAGGGCTGCTGGGTAAGTCAGGTTTCAGTAGAAGTCAAAAAGGGAAATATAAAAAACAGATGGAGAATGTGGTAAATTTTGCTGATGGCTGGCTATGAATTTCCAGAGTTAAGAGTGGATAAGTTTGAGGAGTTATGTAGAAATGAAAAGATAATGAATTTCTAGGGAATTAGAGATGCAGGTTGAGAGGTTTAGGTTGGAAGTTGAGGTTGAGGGGTTAACCTGGGAGTTGTGAGCTTCCTTTGTGACAGAGGAAAACAGTTATAAAGAGCACTGTGATCTTAGTGTTGTTAATCTCAAGGCAATCAGGACTGGGCTGCTGGGAGGGGAGGAGTAGGCATCTTGTCAGGAGCATGCAGAGATTTGGGCTTTGTTTTGCTCCTTCCAGCGAGAAACGGAGGGTGGAAGATGATGGGGGAGTGGTCTTGTACAGATTAATATGTGTGGGTATTTAAATGACAATGTAATTAATAAGAATTATTGTCATAAAATTACCTTTTTTAAAAAGTTCAATGTCATCGTCATCTTGTCTGTAACAATGATATATCAATTAATTATCCTTTTTCAGGTATTATAAATAGAATTTACATAAACTTTATATTGTTGACTTCTCACAAAAGTGTTCGGAAGAAGATATTATGAACTCCATTTTAAAGTTTTTAAACCTCAAACAACTGAGGTCAACAAAGATTGAGGGGCCTGTCTGGGTCTCACAGTGAGTGGTAAAGAAATCAAACCTGGGCCATGTAATTCCCAAATCACTCTTTCTGATAATATCTGCTGCTGCTGCTGCTGCTAAGTCACTTCAGTTGTGTCCGACTCTGTGAAACCCCATAGACGGCAGCCCACCAGGCTCCCCCGTCCCTGGGATTCTCCAGGCAAGAACACTGAAGTGGGTTGCCATGGCCTTCTCCAGTGCATGAAAGTGAAAAGTGAAAGTGAAGTCGCTCAGTCGTGTTCGACTCTTCCTGACCCCATGGACTGCATTCCAGGCAAGAGGACTGGTGTGCGGTGCCATTGCCTCCTCTGGATAATATCTGAATCTCCACTAAACCACAGGCCCATTGTCTCAGTTTTCAATTGTTTCACTTGGATCTTTTCTCTTTGTGACAACAGTTAGAAATCTATACATGGTAGATATGTAGGCCTTTCTATTGATAGAAGATTTTCTGAAGATGGTATTATTTAGAGAAAACTAAATATTAGCTGAAAAAACTCTATGTTATTAGTGATGTCAAAAGTAATAATATCCTCTAGGCTTGGTACAGTCCAACAGAAAAAAATTCCGACTTATGGACTAATTGACTTTTGCCATAATTCAAGCAGGTAGAGATTTCCATGATCTTTGCTTAAAAGATAATGTAATTATCCTTGCTTTTATTTATATGTCCTGCTTGCTGTTATCTTCAAGCTACTCCCTTCATTTAAATGCCCTTTTCAGTCATTTATCTTTGGACTTTTTCTAGTGATTAATGTTGGGCTAATTTAATATGTAAGTTTGAATTTGATTAACCATGGGACCAGTGACCCATTACTGTAGATATTACAGAGTGACACCATACAAAGGCATTTCTCATCACAGCTTAATAAATAATAAACCTCCACTATCTTGAGCAGCAGTATCTGTTTTTGAAACTGGCTTTATCATTTCTCTCTTTTCAAGCTTGAAGTGGCAGAGAATCTGCTCAAACCAAGATGCAAAAAGACTTGCTTTTGAAATTAAAAAAGATTCACATGTTTCACACATTTCAAAACTTTCTGTATTCTATTTGGGTAAAATTACTTTGTTTATCTAGGTTTCTCCTTTCTCACCTTTCCATATTCTTACTCACATTTATGAGAACTCTTCCATCTTAAGCACTTCATATAAATTGAATATATTTCAAAATTACAAAAGGAAAAAATTGTGTTTTGTTGATCATCTTCTCCACTTATTTTACCCAAAAATCTACATGATGGAAATAGTATTCTAAAACTAATAAAATCATCACCATCAATCCAAACATGACAAACTATGAGCAAACATAGATCAAAAGCAAAGCATTCAAATGACTCTTTTCTGTCAGAGGAATAACTATCTCATTCAAGACTATAGTATTATTATCTTCCAAAACTATATAATCCACAAGACTATAATACTATCTTCTTTCTTTGGAAGTGTGCCATTGAGATTTATAATAAGAAATACATATGTATATTATGACTGACTTTCACTTTCATATATATATATATATATTATAGTCTTTGTCATTTCTGGCACAAAGTTCCTAAGCCCTTTGGAGTGTTTTGTGCTAAGAACTATGAAGGAGTCTTTGGCTATGTTAACAAGGTGACTTTTGGAAAGCCCTTTGAGGCAATATTAGGACTAGACTGGTTGCCAGGGAACCAACCATATGATTAGTGTTGGTACTTTTAGAACCCCGCCTGCCATCACAGACTCTGGGGAGGAGCAAGGGGTTGAAAGTTAAATCAATTGCTAGAGGTCAGTGATTTAATCAACCACGACTATGTAACAAAGCCTTCCCCCTAAAAACACAATAAACAAAAAGACCTCTGAAGGACAGGATCCATAGAGCTTCCAGGCTCATGAGCAGGTGGAGATTTAGGGATAGTGGTGCACCTGAAGAGGACATTGAAGATCTAAGCTCTGCCCTTTTCCTTATACCTTGCCCCATGCATCCATACGTCTCTTCTACCTGGCTATTCCTGAATTATATCCTTTCTTATTGGAGTATAATTGCTTTACACTGTTGTGTTAGTTTCTGCTGTACTCACTTCTGCAAAGTGAGTCAGCTATATGTATACATATATCCCCTTCCTCTTGGACTTCCCTCCCACCCCACCCCTCATCCCACCCTTCTAGGTCATCACAGAACACCAAGCTGAGCTCCATGTGCTTATAGCAGGTTCCCACTAGCTATTTATTTTACACATAGTAGTGTATATTTGTCAGACTTTCCTGGTAGCTCAGCTAGTAAACCGCACTCCAGTACTCTTGCCTGGAAAATCCCATGGACGGAGGAGCCTGCGGGGCTGCAGTTCATGGGGTCGCGAAGAGTCGAACACGACTGAGTGACTTCACTTTCACTTTTCACTTTCATGCACTGGAGAAGGAAATGGCAACCCACTCCAGTGTTCTTGCCTGGAGAATCCCAGGGACGGGGGAGCCTGGTGGGCTGCCGTCTATGGGGTTTCACAGAGTCGGACACGACTGAAGCGCCTTAGCAGCAGCAGCAGCAGCAGCAGCTGGTAAAGAATCTTTCTGCAATGCAGGAGACCCCGATTTGATTCTTGGGTTGGGACGATCCCGTGGAGAAGGGATAGGCTACCCACTCCAGTGTTCTTGGGCTTCTCTGGTGGCTCAGATGGGTAAAGAATTCCCTTGCCATGTGGAAGACCTGGGTTAGATCCCTGGATTGGGAAGATCCCCTGGAGGAGGGCATGGTGACCCGCTCCAGTATTCTTGCCTGGAGAATCCCCATGGACAGAGGTGCCTGGCGGGCTGCAGTCCATGGGGTCACAACGAGTCGGACACAACTGAGCGACTAAGCACAGCACAGTGTCAATCCTACTGTCGATCCTAATCCTAGTTCATCCCGTACTCCCCTTCCCCCCATGTCCACATCTCTGTTTTTATGTCTGTGTCTCTATTCCTGCCCTGCAAATAAGGTCATCTGTAGTACTTTTTTTAGATTCCAGATATATTGGTAATCTAGGCACCCCACTCCAGTACTCTTCCCTGGAGAATCCCATGGACGGAGGAGCCTGGTAGGCTGCAGTCCATGGGGTCGCTGAGGGTCAGACACTACTGAGCGACTTCACTTTCACTTTTCACTTTCTTGCATTGGAGAAGGAAATGGCAACCCACTTCAGTGGTCCTGCCTGGAGAATCCCAGGGACGGGGGAGCCTGGTGGGCTGCCGTCTATGGGGTTTCACAGAGTCGGACACGACTGAAGTGACTTAGCAGCAGTGAGTAAAATGTTTATCTGAGTTCTGTGAGCCACTCTAGCAAATTAATTGAACTCAAGGAGGGGATTGTTGGAACTTCTGATCTGTAGCCTGTAGGTGAGAAGCACAGGTGACAACCTGGATTTGCCTCTGGCATCCTAAGTGAGAGGGGGACAGTCTTGTGTGACTGAACCTTTAACCTGTGGAATCTGATGCTACCTACCAAGTATATAGTGGAAGAATCAAATTGAATTCTCAGATACTCTTTTGGTATCTAAGAATTATTTGCTGGTGCTGTGGAAACCATCCACCAATTTTGAAATTGGTGACCAGAACATAAAAAGAGGAAATTTCATCTTATTGGGCCCAATCATGGGAATGATTTGAGGATTTCATATTAGAGGAAATATTAGGATCCTATGAAGCAAGAGGGAATTGAAGACATAAAAATACTTAGGGTCTTGGTGAAAACTGTGAAGAATGCTGATAATCAAAGTCTAGCTGGTCAACAATAGTATAATTTGCAGGACAGAATAGGACAGCTAAGATTAGTAATTATTTCTGAACATTAGGTTCATATTTACAGCAGCATAATTTGTCTTTCTTACCCTTTTCCAGAGAGACAGGGAGCATATTTAATTTAGAGACTATATTTTATTTATCTTTATAAAATGGTGGAGACCCCACAAGATCTCCCAACTATTCTTTTAATCAGTTGTTCATATATATATTCTATCAGGAATAATTTCATGTCTACTGGATATGTCAGGCACTCTGCTGTGTCTAGAAATAGAGAAATAGTTCATGGACCCTATTATCATTCTCTTATTCGCTTGTTTACTCATTGATTTAGCAAGTATTGATTAAAAGCTCATTATTTGTCAGGTATTACTTTAGGCATTTAGAATGCATCAGTGAATAAAATGTAAATCCTTGCCCCTGTGAAGCTTATATTCTAGGAGGAATAACAAAAAATAAATAACAAAAGAGATATTATGTGAAAAAGTAAAAATACTATGAAGAAAGTGAGTATATTAATGTGAAGAAGTCCAAGAGGGCTAGTGTTGGAGTGAGCTGCAGGCTGTGATTTTAAGAATGGTAAAATCTTCTCTTTTGAGAAGATGACACTTGGGCACAGACCACAGAATGAGTTATTCATGTGGCTCTCTGGGGAAAGGATATTTTAATAAGAGGGACACCCAGTGAAAAGGCCCTGAGATATTATGATCCAGTAAGATAAGGCAGAAGTAAGAAAGTTTAGAGAACTTCATGATGTGGGCCCTTTCTGGATGTGGCTTTCTCTCTGCGTGAAATGGGGAGCCATGACAGAGTTTGAGCAGAGAAATATAAGCTGACTGATACTTTAAAAGGATCACTCTGGTTGTTGTGTTGAGAATGGAATACTTAGAATCAAGAGGAACCAGTTAGAAAGTTACTGCAGAAATCCAGACTCATGTTGGTAGCTTGGGCTAGAAAAGTAGAGAAGGGGTAGTAGGAAATGACTAGATTTTGCATATGTTTTGAAGGTAGAGCCAAGAGAGTTTCTCGATGAATTGTGTGTAGGTTACTCAGACCGTAATGCGTCTGTCTACAATGCAGGAGACTGGGGTTCGATCCCTGGGTTGGGAAGATCCCCTGGAGAAGGAAATGGCAGCCCACTCCAGTATTCTTGCCTGGAAAATCCCATGGACTGCAGAGCCTGGTAGGTTACCATCCATGGGGTCGCAGAGAGTCGGACACGACTGAGCGGCTTCACTTTCACTTATGATATAAAAAGAAATGTCAAGGATGACTCTAAGGTTTCACAGATGTCTTAGATTAATGAACAAGAAAATCAATAGTTAATATGTAGTGCAAATAATACTACAGGTATAAGTACGGTCTGGGCTTCCCTGGTAGCTCAGTGGTAAAGAATCCGTTTGCCAATGCAGGAGGCAGGAGTTTGATCCCTGCATCAGGAAGATTCCCTGAGAAGGAAATGGCAACCCACTCCAGTATTCTTGCCTGGGAAATCCCACGGACAGAGGAACCTGGCATCTACAGTCTATGGAGTCGCAAAAGAGTTGGACATGACTTAACAACTAAACAACATAAGTGTGATCTGCTAAGAGCCTTGAATTGGTATTAACATATTGAAAGTAGACATGGCACTAAGGAAGACTCTCTAGAAGAGTTACTATTTGTACTGACTTTTGGTAAGATAGGCAGGTGCTTATGAGCTGAAGGAAGTAAGGGCAGATAATAATGCAGATTGTAGAGAAAGAAGTGAGTAAAAAGGCAAGAAGAATCAAGGAATACAGGTGAATGGATGAGAGAGGAGAATAGAAAAGTAGACAGCAGGAAATCATGCGCAACTTATATACTAAGTGCAATACCTTAAGCTCTGTCAAGAATTTCAAGGATAGCCTGTGGAGTGTGTTAAGCAGAGGTATGAGATAATTGATAAAAAGTTTTAAAATACTGTGTCAGAGAAGATATGAGCAATAAGTTCAGTTACAATACTAAGTAAGAGTGTGGATAGCCAAGTTAAAATGATTAATAGGGCTGACTATATGCATCTGAGCTCTGGAGAAAGGTCCAGTTGGGGATTTAGGATGGAGAAGCATAAGCATATAGGTGATAGCTTAAGCCATATATTTGGATAATTTCACTTAAAAAAGAAAGAAGAAAAACATAGTGCTGAGAACAAAGACAAGTAAAGTACCAACATTTAGAGGCAAATAGAATGAAAGGTAGCCTTCCCCAGTGGCTCAGTGGTAAAGAATCTACCTGCAATGCTGGAGCCACAGGAGATGCAGGTTCTATCCCTGGGTCAGGAAGATCCCCAGGAAGAGGACACAGCAACCCCTTCATTATTGCTGCCTGGAGAATCCCATGGACAGAGGAGCCTGGAGGGCTGCAGTCCATAGGGTCACAAAGAGTCTGAAGGTCACAAACAACAACTGGTGCAACTTAGCGGAATGAAAGGTGTCTGTAAAGAACACATGAAATGGGAAGAGCGGAAGGTGTTTCACAAGAGAGGATGCCATAGAAAGGTGAGAATTTTATGAAAGAGAAAGTGATCAGCAGCACTGTGTGCTCTGGACCCTCGGGAGAGGAGGTAAACATATCCCTTTGGGTTGCCATTATGACACTCCCAAAATGTTGTGCTTTATGATCCTAGAAGACAATGTAGAAGCTTCTGAACAAAGAGTGTGAAAAGTCAGTAGTCCTGAGAAAAGCTAAACATAGACTCCCAATTCATAAAATGGGTCAACATTTGTAACTCCAGGCAAATTACAGTAATTAGATACAGGAGTTCAATACATTTAATTTCTTTAATCTTTTCCTCTAAGAATATCTTCTCTCTGTTTTTATATGTGTGTTGCTATTTTAACAAAAATATATGTGTTTTGGTAGTCAAAACCTGGGATTTATTTCTCTGTCTTCCTATGGAAGAGGTATTTTTTTCCCCCTCCTGTGGCAGAAACACAATTTGAAGAGTAAAAAGCATTCATTCAGTATGAGTGAATAAAAATAAAAACAGTCTCAGTTCAAAAGAGATGACTAGTCATTTTAAATCTTGTCAATTGGTGGCAGATACAGTGTATTAATAGGACACAGATCCCCTTGATTTCTAACCATGGCACCTATTTGTAAATAATGCCACTGTATAAAAGGAACATGATAAATAAGTGAAAAGGTAAGAACAACACTTTTTTTTTCATAGAAAACTAACTCAAAATAGAATCCCCTGCTAATGGCTGGGTCAGAAGGGCCACACTCTATATAGTATTCTAGAAATATCTTTGTTGCTGTGGGCCTGCTAATCACTTTTTCCAACTAATATACTTGTTTTCTTACTTTTTAATTTACACTTCACATCTGTCTTTTAGAGATAATTGTTATTATAATTTTTTCTAAAAGTATGAATAATTCTAAAAATAGACCAATGGAATACATAGAAAATATCCCAACTTCTTGTCTAGCAGGAGGAGTGGTACAAGTTAACATTCTACATGACAAAAAAGATAACAAATGCCTGCAGGATAAAGAAGTAGAGCTTAAATTAAATCTGCGTTAACTTTAAAAAGTGTGTGAGAGAAATGGCTTTGTTAGGAACATCAAAAATACCAAGTATCTCTAAGTAGATGTGACTAAGAATAGATTTTCATAAATACATTATCCAAATGATCCCTGACAGCTAGTACATGGAAATGATAAAAAACAAACATCTACCATAAACATTTATTAACAAAAAGTTTTTAAAGCTAAGAAAGTTCTTATTATAATGTGCAAAGCTACACTTTAAGCAAATAGTTGTTTTCCACCTCAGTATTTCACTGTTTGGGCTTCCCTGTTGGCTCAATGGTAAAGAACCTGCCTACCAAGCAGGAGACAGGGGATGTGGGTTTGATCCCTGGGTCAGAAAGATCCCTTGGAGAAGGAATGGCAATCCCCTCCAGTGTTCTTGGCTGGGAAATCCCACAGACAGAGGAGCCTGGTAGGCTACAGTCCATAGGGTCAAAAAGAGTCAGACATGGCTTAGGGACTAAACAATGTTTCACTATGCTTACACTCTAAGACATGTATTTACTCTTCTGACTGAATATAAAGAATATAGACCAGAACCATTAAGATCTTACTTTTATGAACACCTTGTTCCTGTCCTCATTTTTTCTTTCAAGTCTACAATGTGTTGTGTGCTTGAACTGTACTTTCCAGCAGCCTCTGTCACCTGTCACCCATCTCTGGTGCTCTCCCACCAGACTTTTCTGGATAGACACCAGAGGGTTCAGCTCAGTTCACTTCAGTTCAGTCACACAGTCGTGTCTGACTCTTTGCAACCCCATGGACTGCAGCATGCCAGGCCTCCCTGTTCATCACCAACTCTCGGAGCTTGCTCAAACTCATGTCCATTGCATTGGTGGTGCCATCCAACCATCTTATCCTCTGTTGTCCCCTTCTCCTCCTGCTTTCAATCCTTCCCAGCATCAGGGTCTTTTCAAATGAGTAAGTTCTTCACATCAGGTGGCCAAAGTATTGGAATTTCAGCTTCAGCATCAGTCCTTCCAATGAATATTCAGGACCAATTTCCTTTAGGATGGACTGGTTGGATCTCCTTGCAGTCCAAGGGACTCTCAAGAGTCTTCTCCAACACCACAGTTCAAAAGTATCAATTCTTTGGCACTCCGCTTTCTTTATAGTCCAGCTCTCACACCCATACTGGACTACTGCTGGAAAAATCATAGCTTTGACTAGACAGACTTTTGTTGGCAATCTCTCTACTTTTTAATACACTGTCTAGGTGGGTCATAGCTTTTCTTTCTAGGAGCAAGCATCTTTTAATTTCATGGCTGCAGTCACCATCTGCATGATTTTGGAGCCCCAAAAAACAAAGTCTGTTACTGTTTCCACTGTTTCCCCATCTATTTGCCATGAAGTGATGGGACCAGATGCCATGATCTTAGTTTTCTGAATGTTGTTTTAAGACAAGTTTTTCACTCTCCTCTTTCACTTTCATCAAGAGGTTCTTTAGGTCTTCTTCACTTTCTGCCATAAGGGTGGTGTCATCTGCATATCTGAGGTTATTGATATTTCTCCCAGCAATCTTGATTCCAGCTTGTGCTTCATCAAGCCCAGTGTTTCTCTTGATGTATTCTGCATATAAATTAAATAAGCAGGGTGACAATATACAGCCTTGACATACTTCTTTTCCTATTTGGAACCAGTCTGTTGTTCCATATCCAGTTCTAACTGTTGCTTCCTGACCTGCATACAGATATCTCAGGAGGCAGGTTAGGTGGTGTGGTATTCCCATCACTTGAAGAATTTTCCACAATTTGTTGTGATCTACACAGTCAAAGGCTTTAGCATAGTCAATGAAGCAGATATTTTTCTAGAACTCTCTTGCTTTTTCGATGATCCGACAGATGTTGGCAATTTAATCTCTGCTTCTTCTACCTTTTCTAAATCAAGCGTGAACATCTGGAAGTTAACGGTTCACATAATGTTGAAGCCTGGCTTGGAGAATTTTGAGCGTTTCTTTGCTAGTGGTGAGGTGAGTGCAATTGTGAGGTAGTTTGAACATTCTTTGGCATTGCCTTTTTTTGGGGTTGGAATAAAAACTGACATTTTCCAGTCCTGTGGCCACTGCTGAGTTTTCCAAATTTGCTGGCATATTGAGTACAGCACTTTAGCAACATCATCTTTTAAAGTTTTAAATAGCTCAATTGTAATCCTATCACCTCCACTAGCTTTGTTCATGGTGATGCTTCCTAAGTCCTGCTTGACTTTGCATTCCAGGATGTCTGGCTCTAGGTGAATGATCACACCATTGTGGTTATATGGGTCATGAAGATCTTTTTTGTATAGTTCTTCTATGTATTTCTGCCACATCTTCTTAATATCTTCTGCTTATGTTAGGTCTGTACCACTTCTGTCCTTTATTGTGCCCATCTTTGCATAAAATATTCCCTTGGTATCTCTAATTTTCTGGAGATTAAGACTATGATATTAATATTGTGATATTTATGCAGCAGCCTAAAGGCCAGCTGTCCATTTCTTGCTTTTTTGTCCATCCCAGTGCTGGATTTCCTTGAGGAGCACAAGCTTTCTCTAGAGATCCAATAGTACCAAATTTAAGCACTGGAGAAGAGCAAGTCTTAAATTTGGAGTAAACATAGATCCATAATCCCTGCTCCACCTTTGTTTCCTGATTCCTGTAGCTTCTTTCACCTTTCACGTCATAGACACAATAACTTCATTTATTCATCCAAAATGTATTGAATGCTAGTTCTGTACCCTTCTCTTTTTTTGTGTGCTAAGGGTGCAGTGGTGAGTAAGATTCAACATAGTGAGAAGAACAGAGTCCTGAGTTTCAAGGAGGCTTACAGTCAATGGTGTGGAAAACTGTGCAGGCAGTTTCTTTGCTGTCTGAACCACCAGGGAAGCCAGATAAGGAAGAGCAGTGGGAAAATATGTGGAGAGCTGTGTGCTACAGACAAAGGGCTAAACATGTACTTCTTTTGTGTTTCTCTGGGAGGCCAAGTTCTGTATTATTACTATTCTCCCACTGGGCTGTTCCTAAGGTCTAGAATCTGAGATATGTTTAAGTTCAGCCTGATGTTATATAGTTTTTGTATTTATTTTCAAATGTCCCTAAATAATTACCTGTCAAACAAAAGGGCATCAGATTTTGAAAGCCCTTCTCTATTGTCATATCCATATCCAAGAAGGCTTTCCCATTGTTCATAGTAATTCTTCTTTTTGGAAACTTACCTAGCATTTTGTTCCCATTTTATGGCAAGTTTTCTTATTCTAAATGCTATAATATTTGTTTTCACTCTTTATTCTTGATTTCATGAATTTGAGAGTCTGATACAATATTTTTCAAATGAAACAGACTTATGAAGTTATTTCCTTTTGCTCTTTCATACCACATATACTCTTCCACTTACAGAAAAAAAAAAAGGCTAAAACCAGCCCAGCCTCCAAGACTAGTCTTTGTAAATAATACAACAGAGATGTTACATTCAACATAGTCATCAGGTATGAAGCTGGAACTTATTCTGAAGCTTAGTTGGCTATGAAAGGTAGGATATTCATCCTCACACTCCTTACATATGGACTATTGACATTTTTCTGTCTTATGTTATAAATCCAGTGCAAAGTGAAAGATAAGTCCTCCAGCTGAAGATTTGTGATCAACTTCATAAAGCAAGAACATGTAACTTTGTTTATGTCAGCTCTTAGAAAGTGATTACATCTGACAGAGATGCGGTAGGGGTGGGGGTGGTGGTGAAAAAGGTGGTATTACATTTCAATAAGCATTTGGAAATCTTTGTAACTTAAGGCTCTACAAATAGACCTAACCAAAAATGGAAAAGTTGTGGCTATTTGTGATGGATATTCCAGCAGTGATATATTATGTTCTTTTGCATTTTTGTTTATTCAGCTTGATGGAGGATATAAAAAGGTGCTTTTGATTAAGCACTTTAATATCTTATATTTAGAGAGTACCTTTCACTCCAGAAGTCTTAATAAACTATGTTTATAGAGCTTTATAAATCTTAAAAAGTATTAGACTTTTCTTTACTGGGAATGGTAGGAAGTCATCTGTGGTAGACATCTGCCCCACTGAAAGAGGTGAGAAATTCAGGTCAAGCTCACCAAGGTAGATTCAGTTGGTACAGAAATCTACTAAAATTCTAGCTATTGGACAAATCCTGCCTTGGCTTGTGAGTTTGAGGAAGGAGGAGTCAGGTGAGAAGATGAGTTAATCTGTTTAATTAATTGATTAATCTCCTATTTAGATAGTTGATATCGAGCCTCTTTGTTCTTGCTAGTGTGTGAGAAAGGTTTCAAAGTTTTGGTATTTCCTGTCTGAAACCACGAGCTCATTCCCATCAAAAAGTAAGAAAAATGCTTCATGAATTATCTACTTAAACTTTTCTAAGATATTTTATTAGGACCCATTTATCCTATAGTTAGAATGAAGAATAATGGTACACATTTATGATTGTGTGTGTTGTTAGTTGCTCAGTCGTATCTGACTCTTTGCGACCCTGTGGTCATTGGGTTCATAGTATCAATATGAGTCACTGTTCTTATAAAAGTTTCAGGTGCTCATTCTTGACAACTAAAATAAACAACCAAAATACAGCTAATTAGCTATAAGAATGGAAGTAAAATTGTAATCTACAAGCAATATATTTATTATCATGTTCTTGAGACTTTAAGTGGCATTCAATATTTAATATTCAGTGTGAATTCCCTCTCTCTGTGTCTGTCTTTCTGTCTGTCTGTTTCTCTCTCACACACACACATCCCACCCTTATCTCTAATTGAAGGAATCCTAAATCAGGATTCAAGAGACCTCTAGGTTAATCTTGGTTTTTGTTGCTAATGAATTTTCTGGTCATCTCTCTCCAACCTTAGTTTATATTACTATCAATGGAATGCAGTAATGGAGAAAGCCGATATATTATGATGTGTATGTATGTGTGTGTGTGCGTGTGTTTGTGCTCAGCTATGTCCAACTCTTTGCGACCTCATGGACTGTAGCCTGCCAGGCTCTTTTGTCCATGGAATTTTCCAGGCAAGAGTACTGGAGTGGGTTGTCATTTCCTACTCCAGAGGATATTCCCAACCCAGGGATCAAACCTGTGTCTCTTGTGTTTTCCTGCATTGGCAGGTGATTCTTTATCACTGTGCCACCTGGGAAGCCCCATGGTATGTTAAATATATTAATCATCTGAGGAATTTGCATGACTCATTCCAATCTCACTAGTCAAGTTAAAATTCTTCTCGGTCCTATAAAATCGTTTCATAATCTAAACTTTACAACTGCATTAATCTTTTTAGACTACTATGTTATCTCTTACTGCATGAAGTTAGGCATGAATGGATTTATGGCATGAATGGAAATTGGGCTATAAAAGCTGCCCAATTTCCATTGAAAACTTTAAAATTCTGAATTATTTAGTACTTATCTACAATACATTCAGTTGAATTGAAGAAGACATCAAATTCTAATAATAATAACATACTATTTTTTAAGCATCAAAAAATACTTTATCTATATTATGGAAGGACATTAAGACCTACCTTGAAATAGATCTAGGGTATAGTTGTACTCTTAGTCAATGCTTCAAGCTTCCATATATTCAAATTTATGTAAATAACATAACTGTCATATTTGGGATGTACTATAGCTGTTTAATTTATAATGGTGACTTTTCTCCCTCATTTCCATTACTTTGTTTTTCAGGAACTAGCAATGTAACTAAGCTCTGAAATTTGAAAGTTCATATTTTGAATCAAAAGATTAGAGCAGTATTTATAATGAAGTAAAATATCATAGTTTGGAGGAAAACCCCATGTATGCTATTTCATTATATTATGACAGGTATAATTTCAGATGACATGTATGTTTATCTTGTTCTTCCAGGAAAGCAAAACAATCTAATGCCTTGTTCACACTGTTTAAAGACAGCCAACTCCACTTTCTTTGTTCCCTATTGTATTTCTCAGAAAATTGCTTGCATAAGAACTCCCCTAGATAACATTGCTATACATTAGGAAATGGATTTTGCCTGTACACTTGGAAACAACTGATCCTGCAGGCTGGATTTCATGGGAAAATAAAAAATGAAAAAAAATGCATTTTGATAAAGTTAACTGGGCTAATACAATTTCTAATTTAACTGTCTGTGTAAAAAGCAGAGCTATCACTTTGCCAACAAAGGTCCATATAATCAAAGCTGTGGTTTTTCTAGTAGTCATGTACAGATATGAGAGTTGGATCCTAAAGAAGGCTGAGTGCTGAAGAATCGTTGCTTTCAAATTGTGGTGCTGGAGAAGACTCTTAGACCTTTGGACAGCAAGGAGATTAAACCAGTCAATCTTAAATATTCAACCCTAAAAATTCAATCCTAAAAATCAACCCTAAATATTCATTGGAAGAACTGATGCTGAAGTTGAAGCTCCAATACTTTGGCCACCTGATGCGAAGAGCCAACTCATTGGAAAATACTCTGATGCTGGGAAAGATTGAGGGCAAGAAGAGAAGAGGGCAGTGAAGGATGAGATGGTTAGATAACATCACCGATTCAATGAACATAATTTTAAGGGAACTCTGAGAGATAGTAAAGGACAAGGAACCCTGCTGTGCTGCAGTCCATGGGTTTGCAAAGAGTTGTACATGACTTAGTGACTGAACAGTGACAAAAACAATGCTGATCTTATTTAGTGTCATGGATTGCGAACAGTTGGGTTACAAATGATGGAGGCATCTTACTGTAATAATCCATTTTACTGGGAACGCCTGTACTTATGAAAATAATTAAAGTTCAAATAGTCCAAATAAACAGTTTTTGAGCCCCTATTGATTGAGTCCTATGTTGCATATTCTGTAGAAAACAAAGTTAAAAAGCAGAGACCCCGAGTGTACTCTCTTATCTAACTTATTTTATTCTGAATTTTAGTAAGCCTAGTTAGTTTATATAAATAATTGTTCTCCCCAGAGGTCAATGACTATGTTTCATCATAGTGTTTCTCTTTTAACCCAAGTATCGTAAGCAGTTTTCAGTAGGTAGATAAATATCTGGAACATGAAAAACTTGGAAGATTTAGTCTGAATCAGGTATATTTGTACTTGATTTTCAGATTTATATAAAGGAACATATTGATAAGGCATGTAATCTGCCAAATTAGAAGATATGTAGAATGGTTTCTCATCGTCTATAGATGAAGTCCAAAAATCTTTGACACCCAAGAGCCTTCATGTTTTGCCAGTTCCTGCATACCTACTCTCAATTCCATGACTTCCTCCTATGTACTCCATACTTTAGCCATGTTGAATTATCTTTTGGTGATCATACATCCTGATTTATCCAAAATGGACATGGCTTATACCTGTTTTCTAGGTATAATTATCAATAACTCCACTTTTCATTTCTATGAGTACTGGTTTATTTCAAGTGTGTACCTACACTAATTTACATATTTCTTTAATGGATCTGTAGTGTTTCATGCTTTTGCATATTTTGTAAAATTACTTTTAGAGCTTCTGCCTGGCCATATATGAAAAACATTTGTGTACATGTTCAACCTTTAGGTCTTTTCACATGCAGCCTAGGTGTTTAATTCACTCAAAGGTTCTGGGAGCTTCAAGTTTCTTAAGAGCTGTCTAAAACTAGAAGAATCATGGAGGCCTGGTTGATTGATATATTCCCTAGAGTAATTCTGCTGATTTCATTGGAACAGTTCAAACACTGTGCCTTTCTTTGAATAATTCTAGGAACACTGGGTTTAACTTGGTTGTTAATTTAGGACTATAGTGGTCCCCGCTCAGACTGTTCTACAAGGATCCAAAAACATGGCAGAGTCAACTTATTACTTTTTCAAAGCATAACCTGTATTATTGCTGTGTGTTCAGTACTCTAGGAATTCCTTTATTTATTGTAGTAGTGTTTTCAGAGTAGTGCTAGTCTCTTCTGAGGGAACTAAGAATTTCAAACCAGAAATCACTGAGGGAACAGAATATACAGTTGGAGAACTAGTAATTTTAATAAAACTTAGGGTAGTTTCTGTCTACTTGCACAGATAAAATGCTGGCACCCAACAGGAACAAATCCAGTACATCTGCATGGTCAAGTTACTTTGATTTATATGAATGTGGATATGCACAAATTTACTGAACTGAGCTCCATGACATTACCTTCATCCATGATTTTATGTCTGTTTGCCTCCCACTCCCTGCCTTTGATTTTTAGCTTTCCAGTTGAATAGTAAACATTTATTTTCTCCTTTGGCTCAGGACCTGCAATTCCTGTCACAGTTAATATAAAGCACTTGCATCTGCTAAAACAGCAGTGCTGCTGTGAAAGCCTGTAGTTCAAACAGTTTCAATTCTTCTTTTTCTCTGCCTTCATTTTTAGTCATGAGAATATAAGAGTGCAAAGTTCACAGTTCTTAAGGTGCTAGGGGAATCATTCATTCTGCCTTTGCCTGTAGACCTAGGAGAGCTGGAGGAGACCCTGGATGGTTTCATATGCGTCAGATGCACCTGGGGGGCTATCAGATGGGTCTGCGTTGTGTCTCATAATATGAACGTGAAAAAGACTGTCAAAAATATTGTGAGATATATTGGCCTTATTGTAAAGTGAGAGAGAGCTTCAAGTGTAAAATCATTCAGGAAAAATCATTATTCTTATTAATTGTGACCCAAGGCATGTGTGATCATACACATGTGATGTGTATGTAATGTGTATGTGTGACCATAGACTGTCCCCTGTAAAGCAATTAAGAAGAATAATTAAATCAAATTAGATATGGTATGGAAGATAATTTTAAAATTACTGACTTTTTCAGATCCATGATGTTTCTGTACCTGGAGATCTATGTGCTGTTTTGTTTTCTGCTGTTTATTTCTATTATAATAGAATAATAACAGAAATAGAAAATATTCATAAAGATGGAATATATACACACACACACACACACACACACACTATGAGTGACAGAAGAATCCTTAATAAAATGTAAATGTTGGATGAGAGATAATATGCTTATTATTCATAGAATTATGAAGTTTATATTTATCAAAACCCCAAATAACAAAACTAACTTGGTCTTGCTTTTACAAGTGCTATTTGGGGATGGAAAGTTTATTTCCAAAACTAAAGAGAAGGTTAGGGAACAAATGAATGACGTTCATTTGTCTAGAGTCTATCAATAGTCAAAAGCCATTACTATCCCTAAACTTAAAAGGACACAGAAAGAAAGTGATATCTGTTAAGAGATCTGAAGCTGTTGAGGGGAGAGCTTCCAACAGGAGCTGGAAAACTGGACCACACTGAGAAATTAAGGAGAGGGACTTTTATTAGTCTGGGCAGCTATAACAGAATTCCATTGAGCAGGTGGCTTGTAAATAACAGAAAATTTTTAACATAGTTCTGGAAACATGACATCAAAGATTGAGGCACTTGAAAATGGTGTCTGGTGAGCCCCTTGTTCTTGGCTCACAGGTAGCTGTCTTCTTGCTGTAAGCTTCACATGGTAGAAGTCAGGGAGCCTTTTTAAGCATCCTTGGTTGTTGTTGTTGTGGTTCAGTCATTAATCTGTGTCTGAATCTTTGCTACCCTATGGACTGCAGCATGCCAGGCTTCCCTGACCTTCAGACAGGGTTTGCTCAAACTCATGTCCGTTGAGTCGGTAATGCCATCCAACCATCTCATCCTCTGTCACCCTCTTATCCTGCTCTCAGTCTTCCCAGAATCAGGGTCTTTTCCAGTGAGTCAGCTCTTCACACTAGATGAAGAGCCAAAATATTGGCACTTCAGCTTCAGCATCAGTCCTTCTAATGAATATTCAGGACTGATTTCCTTTAGGAATGACTGGTTTGATCTCCTTGCAGTCCAAGGAACTTTCAAGAATCTTGAAAGAATCAATTCTTCAGTGCTCAGCCTTCTTTATGGTCCAACTCTCACATCCACACAAGACTACTGGAAGAAACATAGCTTTGACTCTATGAATCTTTGTTAGCAAAGTGGTGTCTCTGTTTATTAATATGCTATCTAGATTTGTCATAGCTTTCATTCCAAGGAGTAAGTGTCTTTTAATTTCATGGCTGCAGTCACCATCCACAGAGAGTTTGGAGCCCAAGAAAATAAAATCTGTCACCGTTTCCACTTTTCCTCTTTTATTTGCCATTAAGTAATGGGACTGAATGCCATGATCTTAGTTTTTTGAATGTTGAAATTTAAGCCAGCTTTTTCACTCTCCTCTTTCACCCTCATCAAGAGGCTCTTTAGTTCCTCTTCATATTCTGCCCTTAGAGTGGTACTATCTGTTTATCTTTTATAAGGGCACTAATGCTATTCATGAAGGCTACACCTTTATGACCAGTCACTTCCCCCCAAACTTCATTTCCAAAAACTATCACATTGGGCATTAGAATTTTAACATGTAAACTTTGGGAGGATACAAATGTTTAGTCTATAGCAGAAGGGAAAGTATCTGCTCTATCTCTTTCCATTCTTAGATATCCTGCTATGTTTCTCCTTAACTAACTCTAGTTAAAGACAAAAGAAAAGGAATCCCATATAAGTAAACCCTTGGGGAACAATTCTTTGGGGGCACAGAGCAGAACTGAGAGAACTGAAACGTTCTTTGAGTGAAGGAAGGGAAAATGAGGTGGCCTAGTCTCAGCGTAAAGATACAATAATGTTATGACTTTGCTGTTGTTCAGTTTCTCAGTCATGTCCAACTTTTTGCAACCCCATAGACTGCAGCATGTAGGCTTCCCTGTCCTTCCATTTCCCAGAGCTTGCTCAAACTCATGTCCATTGAGTCAGTGATGTTATGACTTGGGTATTATTATAATTCCCATTTTATAGATGCAGAACCTGAGTCTAGGATTGTTAAATAATTTTTCCGAGGTCACATAGCTAATTGAGCTCAGACTACTGCCTTGAATTTATGTTTCTTACTCAATACCCAAGGTTAGTGACTGTGTTACATTGCCATTGCAATATTAATATTTTCCATTTGATTATCTCTGTAAAAATATTTAATGAAACTTTATATATGAAAATAAAAATTTATGGATGGATGAACTAAATCCAAACCCAAATATAAGAAAAAGCAAAGACTAGATATATATGGAGGTAGTATAGGGAAAGTCAGTATGTACTGCTTTAATCTTCTTCATTCTCTTCTTCTATTGCATGTTTTATTTCTTACTTTCCCAGCAAAAGCTTAGAGTTCCTGTCACATCAATCCTAAATTAGCTTTTGCAGGCTAAGGGCCTTAGGCACGAATGTTTCTGTAAATTGGATAGAAAAAGCATTGCAGTGGTCCAAAGGCTCCCAAGTCAGCTTGAATTTCCAGCACACCTTGGACCAGAGCCTAAACTGCCAGTCTGGGATGTGTGAGTGTAAGGGAAAGAAGTTGAAACTGTCTCTTATTTCATATTTTCAACATTAAACAGAAACCAAGAGGGAAATGGTTCCAATATTTTATCATGTGTATTACTTCTAATCCATTCTAAGCTGACAATGTCATATAAATGAACTATAGCAAATGAAATTTTCTCAAAGTGAAAACCAAACATCGTGATCTTGATATAAAATGTAATGTAGTGTAACTATTATATCTATTATTTCAATGAGTAAATATTTTTTCATAAAATGTAGGAGTAGTCAGTTCTACCACCATTTAAAATTAAAAATTTGGATTATTTTAACTCTTAGTATAGTATGACATCATGATAAACCATAATCCAGAGTTCAGTTCATTTAATTTAGATTTTATTGTCAATATTCAGTGTCAAATAGTAGAGCCCTAAAAGGATGATAGAGCCAGTGGCCATCATTAAGCACTAAACAGAGTTCATTAGCACCTAAAGAGATGAAACAGAGGAAGGAGGGGCCCTCCAAATAGATGGCTTTTCTTAGTGTGTTATTTAAGGGCTCATAAAGGAAGGGAAGTAGAATATGCAATATCAAACAAAGGAGCAAAGTAGAGAGTATAAACAAATAACTGGTGCTTTATAAGAGTAAAGTATCATGCTTGCTGGGAGAATAAAGCAGAATACTTTTTTAAAGATCGAGTGTAAAATCATTCAGGAAAAATCATTATTCTTATTAATTGTGACCCAAGGCATGTGTGATCACACGCATATGGAAGGCCCGTGTGCTGGGCAGATGGACTGGCAAGAGCAATGCATTGGTAGGGGAAGCGGCAGGTGATGCCCTTTGCTCATAGGGATCCTGTCAGGATATTAGGGACAAGTAAATACCACTGACATGTACTAAAAGACAAGCAAAAAATGGTGGGAGAAGAGGAAGTTTTCCAAGCCAAATCAAGAAAATGGAAAGGGAAAGTATGTATTCTCTAGGCATTTGAGATGTGGCAGGAGAGTGCAAGTCAATGTCAACTCCTCCTTGGTGTTACATTTCTTGGAAATTAATTCAGTCAAAAGATACATGAAATTTTGCAAATTAATTTTACAAAATCTACAAATAAGTTGCACTTAACCTCTAAGTCCTTGCTATTTTTACTACTATATAGATATCTACATGAAAAAAATGGGTATCTAATGATCAATGCAAATAAATAGAGGAAAACAACAGAATGGGAAAGACTAGAGATCTCTTCAAGAAAATTAGAGATACCAAGGGAACATTTCATGCAAAGATGGACTCGATAAAGGACAGAAATGGTATGGACCTAACAGAAGCAGAAGATATTAAGAAGAGGTGGCAAGAATACACAGGAGAACTGTACAAAAAAGATCTTCATGACCCAGATAATCACGATGGTGTGATCGCTCACCTAGAGCCAGACATCCTGGAATGTGAAGTCAAGTGGGCCTTAGAAAGCATCACTACAAACAAAGCTAGTGGAGGTTATGGAATTCCAATGGAGCTGTTTCAAATCCTGAAAGATGATGCTGTGAAAGGAAAAGTCAGCAGTGGCCACAGAACTGGAAAAGGTCAGTTTTCATTCCAATCCCAAAGAAAGGCAATGCCAAAGAATGCTCAAACTACCGCACAATTGCAGTCATCTCACATTCTAGTAAAGTAATGCTCAAAATTCTCCAAGCCAGGCTTCAGCAATACGTGAACCATGAACTTCCAGATGTTCAAGCTGACTTTAGAAAAGGCAGAGGAACCAGAGATCAAATTGCCAACATCCACTGGATCATGGAAAAAGCAAGAGAGTTCCAGAAAAACATCTATTTCTGCTTTATTGACTATGCCAAAACCTTTGACTGTGTGGATCACAATAAAATGTGGAAAATTCTGAAAGAGATGGGAATACCAGACCACCTGACCTGCCTCTTGAGAAACCTATATGCAGATCAGGCAGCAACAGTTAGAATTGGACATGGAACAGCAGACTGGTTCCAAATAGGAAAAGGAGTACGTCAAGGCTGTATATTGTCAACCTGCTTATTTAAGTTATATGCAGAGTACATCATGAGAAACTCTGGGCTAGAAGATGCACAAGCTGGAATCAAGATTGCCGGGAGAAATATAAACAACCTCAGATATGCAGATGATACCACCTTTATGGCAGAAAGTGAAGAGGAACTCAAAAGCCTCATGATGAATGTGAAAGTGGAGAGTGAAAAAGTTGGCTAAAGCTCAACATTCAGAAAATGAAGATCATGGCATCTGGTCCCATCACTTCATGGGAAATAGATGGGGAAACAGTGGAAACAGTGTCAGACTTTATTTTTCTGGGCTCCAAAATCACTGCAGATGGTGATTGCAGCCATGAAATTAAAAACACTTACTCCTTAGAAGGAAAGTTATGACCAACCTAGACAGCATATTCAAAAGCAGAGACATTACTTTGCCAACAAAGTCCATCTAGTCAAGGCTATGGTTTTTCCAGTGGTCATGTATGGATGTGAGAGTTGGACTGTGAAGAAAGCTGAGCACCGAAGAATTGATGCTTTTGAACTGTGGTGTTGGAGAAGACTCTTGAGAGTCCCTTGGTCTGCAAGGAGTTTCAACCAGTCCATCCTAAAGGAGTCCTGGGTGTTCTTTGGAAGGACTGATACTAAAGCTGAAATTCCAATACTTTGGCCACCTCATGCGAAGAGTTGACTCATTGGAAAAGACTCTGATGCTGGGAGGGATAGGGGGCAGGAGGAGAAGAGGATGACAGAGGATGAGATGGCTGGATGGCATCACCTACTCGATGGACATGAGTTTGAGTAAACTCCAGGAGTTGGTGATGGACAGGGAGGCCTGGCGTGCTGCAATTCATAGGGTCGCAAAGAGTCAGACACGACTGAGTAACTGAACTGACCTGAACTGAATGTTGTTTATATGTGCATTTATCTCAATGCATATTGCAAATGCTTCCTTCAGTATTTTTCTGTATCCTTTTCATTTAAAGACACATTTCTTAAGTCTTTTAATTTTATATGTGTATAAATTTATTTTTTCAGTTCATTGCTGTATAGGCTTTATTACAATTTATTTGTCCATAGATACTTATGTTTTGTACAGTATTACCCAATTAAAAACCATGCTTCAGGAGTAAGTAATATGCCCTATAATGCACCCAGTGTCCCCTCTTTTTTTTTTAATTTTATTTTTAAACTTTACAATATTGTTATTAGTTTTGCCAAATATCGAAATGAATCTGCCACAGGTATACATGTGTTCCCCATCCTGAACCCTCCTCCCTCCTCCCTCCCCATACCATCCCTCTGGGTCGTCCCAGTGCACCAGCCCCAAGCATCCAGTATCGTGCATCGGACCTGGACTGGCAACTCGTTTCATACATGATATTATACATGTTTCAATGCCATTCTCCCAAATCTTCCCACCCTCTCCCTCTCCCACAGAGTCCATAAGACTGTTCTATACATCAGTGTCTCTTTTGCTGTCTCGTACACAGGGTTATTGTTACAATCTTTCTAAATTCCATATATATGCGTTAGTATACTGTATTGGTGTTATTCTTTCTGGCTTACTTCACTTTGTATAATAGGCTCCAGTTTCATCCACCTCATTAGAACTGATTCAAATGTATTCTTTTTAATGGCTGAGTAATACTCCATTGTGTATATGTACCACTGCTTTCTTATCCATTCATCTGCTGATGGACATCTAGGTTGCTTCCATGTCCTGGCTATTATAAACAGTGCTGCGATGAACACTGGGGCACACGTGTCTCTTTCCCTTCTGGTTTCCTCAGTGTGTATGCCCAGCAGTGGGATTGCTGGATCATAAGGCAGTTCTATTTCCAGTTTTTTAAGGAATCTCCACACTCTTCTCCATAGTGGCTGTAGTAGTTTGCATTCCCACCAACAGTGTAAGAGGGTTCCCTTTTCTCCACACCCTCTCCAGCATTTATTGCTTGTAGACTTTTGGATCACAGCCATTCTGACTGGTGTGAAATGGTACCTCATAGTGGTTTTGATTTGCATTTCTCTGATAATGAGTGATGTTGAGCATCTTTTCATGTGTTTGTTAGCCATCTGTATGTCTTCTTTGGAGAAATGTCTATTTAGTTCTTTGGCCCATTTTTTGATTGGGTCATTTATTTTTCTGGAGTTGAGCTGTAGGAGTTGCTTGTATATTTTTGAGATTAGTTGTTTGTCGGTTGCTTCATTTGCTATTATTTTCTCCCATTCTGAAGGCTGTCTTTTCACCTTGCTAATAGTTTCCTTTGATGTGCAGAAGCTTTTAAGTTTAATTAGGTCCCATTTGTTTATTTTTGCTTTTATTTCCAATATTCTGGGAGGTGGGTCATAGAGGATCCTGCTGTGATGTATGTCAGAGAGTGTTTTGCCTATGTTCTCCTCTAGGAGTTTTATAGTTTCTGGTCTTATGTTTAGATCTTTAATCCATTTTGAGTTTATTTTTGTGTATGGTGTTAGAAAGTGTTCTAGTTTCATTCTTTTACAAGTGGTTGACCAGATTTCCCAGCACCACTTGTTAAAGAGATTGTCTTTAATCCATTGTCTATTCTTGCCTCCTTTGTCAAAGATAAGGTGTCCATATGTGCGTGGATTTATCTCTGGGCTTTCTATTTTGTTCCATTGATCTGTATTTCTGTCTTTGTGCCAGTACCATACTGTCTTGATAACTGTGGCTTTGTAGTAGAGCCTGAAGTCAGGTAGGTTGATTCCTCCAGTTCCATTCTTCTTTCTCAAGATAGCTTTGGCTATTCCAGGTTTTTTGTATTTCCATACAAATTGTGAAATTATTTGTTCTAGCTCTGTGAAGAATACCATTGGTAGCTTGATAGGGATTGCATTGAATCTATAAATTGCTTTGGGTAGTATACTCATTTTCACTATATTGATTCTTCCAATCCATGAACATGGTATATTTCTCCATCTATTAGTGTCCTCTTTGATTTCTTTCACCAGTGTTTTACAGTTTTCTATATATAGGTCTTTAGTTTCTTTAGGTAGATATATTCCTAAGTATTTTATTCTTTCCATTGCAATGGTGAATGGAATTGTTTCCTTAATTTCTCTTTCTGTTTTCTCATTATTAGTGTATAGGAATGCAAGGGATTTCTGTATGTTGATTTTATATCCTGCAACTTTACTATAATCATTGATTAGTTCTAGTAATTTTCTGGTGGTGTCTTTAGGGTTTTCTATGTAGAGGATCATGTCATCTGCAAACAGTGAGAGTTTTACTTCTTCTTTTCCAATTTGGATTCCTTTTATTTCTTTTTCTGCTCTGATTGCTGTGGCCAAAACTTCCAAAACTATGTTGAATAGTAATGGTGAAAGTGGGCACCCTTGTCTTGTTCCTGACTTTAGAGGAAATGCTTTCAATTTTTCACCATTGAGGATAATGTTTGCTGTGGGTTTGTCATATATAGCTTTTATTATGTTGAGGTATGTTCCTTCTATTCCTGCTTTCTGGAGAGTTTTTATCATAAATGGGTATTGAATTTTGTCAAAGGCTTTCTCTGCATCTATTGAGATAATCATATGGTTTTTATTTTTCAATTTGTTAATGTGGTTTATTACATTGATTGATTTGCGGATATTGAAGAATCCTTGCATCCCTGGGATAAAGCCCACTTGGTCATGGTGTATGATCTTTTTAATGTGTTGTTGGATTCTGATTACTAGAATTTTGTTAAGGATTTTTGCATCTATGTTCATCAGTGATATTGGCCTGTAGTTTTCTTTTTTTGTGGGATCTTTGTCAGGTTTTGGTATTAGGGTGATGGTGGCCTCATAGAATGAGTTTGGAAGTTTACCTTCCTCTGCAATGTTCTGGAAGAGTTTGAGCAGGATAGTTGTTAGCTCTTCTCTAAATTTTTGGTAGAATTCAGCTGTGAAGCCATCTGGACCTGGGCTTTTGTTTGCTGGAAGATTTTTGATTACAGTTTCAATTTCCGTGCTTGTGATGGGTCTGTTAAGATTTTCTATTTCTTCCCGGTCCAGTTTTGGAAAGTTGTACTTTTCTAAGAATTTGTCCATCTCTTCCACATTGTCCATTTTATTGGCATATAATTGTTGATAGTAGTCTCATGATCCTTTGTATTTCTGTGTTGTCTGTTGTGATCTCTCCTTTTTCATTTCTAATTTTATTGATTTGATTTTTCTCTCTTTGTTTCTTGATGAGTCTGGCTAATGGTTTGTCAATTTTATTTATCCTTTCAAAGAACCAGCTTTTGGCTTTGTTGATTTTTGCTATGGTCTCTTTTGTTTCTTTTGCATTTATTTCTGCTCTAATTTTTAAGATTTCTTTCCTTCTACTAACCCTGGGGTTCTTCATTTCTTCCTTTTCTAGTTGCTTTAGGTGTAGAGTTAGGTTATTTATTTGACTTTTTTTCTTGTTTCTTGAGGTGTGCCTGTATTGCTATGAACTTTCCCCTGAGGACTGCTTTTACAGTGTCCCACAGGTTTTGGGTTGTTTTGTTTTCATTTTCATTCGTTTCTATGTAAATTTTGATTTCTTTTTTTATTTCTTCTGTGATTTGTTGGTTATTCAGCAGCGTGTTGTTCAGCCTCCATATGCTGGAATTTTTAATAGTTTTTCTCCTGTAATTGAGATCTAATCTTACTGCATTGTGGTCAGAAAAGATGCTTGGAATGATTTCTACTTTTTTGAATTTACCAAGGCTAGCTTTATGGCCCAGGATGTGATCTCTCCTGGAGAAGCTTCCATGTGTGCCTGAGAAAAAGGTGAAATTCATTGTTTTGGGATGAAATGTCCTATAGATATCAATTAGGTCTAACTGGTCTATTGTATGATTTAAAGTTTGTGTTTCCTTGTTAATTTTCTGTTTAGTTGATCTATCCATAGGTGTGAGTGGGGTATTAAAGTCTCCCACTATTATTGTGTTATTGTTAATTTCTCCTTTCATACTTGTTAGCATTTGTCTTACATATTGTGGTGCTCCCGTGTTGGGTGCATATATATTTATAATTGTTATATCTTCTTCTTGGATTGATACTTTGATCATTATGTAGTGACCATCTTTGTCTATTTTCACAGCCTTTGTTTTAAAGTCTATTTTATCTGATATGAGTATTGCTACTCCTACTTTCTTTTGGTCCCCATTTGCATGGGAAATTTTTTTCCAGCCCTTCACTTTCAATCTGTATGTGTCCCCCGTTTTGAGGGGGGTCTCTTGTAGACAACATATGTAGGGGTCTTGTTTTTGTATCCATTCAGCCAGTCTTTGTCTTTTGGTTGGGGCATTCAACCCATTTATGTTTAAGGTAATTACTGATAAGTATGATCCCGTTGCCATTTACTTTATTGTTTTGGGTTCGAATTTATACACCGTTTTTGTGTTTCCTGTCTAGAGAATATCCTTTAGTTTTTGTTGGAGAGCTGGTTTGGTGGTGCTGAATTCTCTCAGCTTTTGCTTGTCTGAAAAGCTTTTGATTTCTCCTTCATACTTTAATAAGATCCTTTCTGGGTACGATAATCTGGGCTGTAGGTTATTTTCTTTCATCATTTTAAGTATGTCTTGCCATTCCCTCCTGGCTTCTATTGAAAGATCAGCTGTTATCCTTATGGGAATTCCCTTGTGTGTTATTTGTTGTTTTTCCCTTGCTGCTTTTAATATTTGTTCTTTGTGTTTGATCTTCGTTAGTTTGATTAATATGTGTCTTGGGGTGTTTCGCCTTGGGTTTATCCTGTTTGGGACTCTCTGGGTTTCTTGGACTTGGGTGATTATTCCCTTCCCCATTTTAGGGAAGTTTTCAACTATTATCTCCTCAAGTATTTTCTCATGGTCTTTCTTTTTGTCTTCCCTTCTGGGACCCCTATGATTCGAATGTTGTAGCGTTTAATATTGTCCTGGAGGTCTCTGAGATTGTCCTCATTTCTTTTAATTTGTTTTTCTTTTATCCTCTCTGAGTCATTTATTTCTACCATTCTATCTTCTAATTCACTAATCCTATCTTCTGCCTCTGTTATTCTACTATTTGTTGCCTCCAGAGTGTTTTTAATTTCATTTATTGCATTATTCATTATATATTGACTGTTTTTTATTTCTTCTAGGTCCTTGTTAAACCTTTCTTGCATCTTCTCAATCCTTGTCTCCAGGCTATTTATCTGTGATTCCATTTTGATTTCAAGATTTTGGACCAATTTCACTATCATTATTCGGAATTCTTTATCAGGTAGATTCCCTATCTTTTCCTCTTTTGTTTGGTTTGGTGGGCATTTATCCTGTTCCTTTATCTGCTGGGTATTCCTCTGTCTCTTAATCTTGTTTAAATTGCTGATTTCGGGGTGTCCTTTCTGTATTCTAGCAGTTTGTGGAGTTCTCTTTATTGTGGTGTTTCCTCACTGTGTGTAGGTTTGTACAGGTGGTTTGTCAAGGTTTCCTGGTTAGGGAAGCTTGTGTTGGTGTTCTGGTGGGTGGAGCTGTATTTCTTCTCTCTGGAGTGCAATGAAGCATCCAGTAATGAGTTATGAGATGTCTATGGTTTTGGGGTGACTTTGGGCAGCCTGTATCTTGGAGCTCAGGGCTGTGTTCCTTTGTTGCTCTAGAATTTGTTTGGTATGTCTTACACTGGAACTTGTTGGCCCTTGTGTGGTGCTTGGTTTCAGTGTAGGTATGGAGGCATTTGATGAGCTCCTGTCAATTAATGTTCCTTGGAGTCAGGAGTTCCCTGGAGTCAGGGTTTGGACTTAAGCTTCCTGCTTCCAGTTATTGGTCTCATTTTTACAGTAGTTTCAAAACTTCTTCTATACAGCACCATTGATAAAACATCTATGTTAAAGATGAAAAGTTTCTCTACCATGAGGGTGACCCAGAGAGGTTCTCAGTGTTACATGGAGAAGAGAAGAGGGAGAAGGGAGTTAGAGATGACCCAAATGAGAAGAGGTGGAATCAATAGAGGAGAGAGTGGGCTAGCCAGTAATCACTTCCTTATGTACACTCCACAACTGGACCGCTCAGAGATGTTCACGGAGTTATACAGAGAAGAGAAGAAGGAGGAAGGAGACAGAGGTGGCCAGGAGGATAAAAGGGGGGAATGAAAAGGAGGGAGACAGATCCATCCAGTAATCAATCCCCTAAGTGTTCTCCACCGTCTGGAACACACAGAAATTCACAGAGTTGGGTAGAGTAGAGAGGGGTTAGGGAGGAGACACATGCGACCTGGTGGAGAAAAAAGGAGAGTCCAAAGGGAGAGAGCAGTTAAGCCAGTAATCTCGTTCCCTAGCGAAAAATGGGTACTGAAGATTGGGTTCTTAAAGGTACAAAATTGGTAACAAATACATAAAAGCAAAACTTAAAAATCTAGAGTAGAGTTTGGAATTTCAAAAATACAATGTTAAAGAAAAGAAGAAGAAAAAGAAAGAGAGAAAAAACGAACAAACAAAAATAAACAAGGTCATGAAAATTATAAAGAAAATATAGGTACAAAATTGATAACTAATACCAAAAAGCAAAAGTTAAAAATCTAGAGTAGAGTTTGGAATTTCAAAAATACAATGTTAAAAAAAAAAGAAGAAGAAAAAGAGAGAAAAAAAAAACAAAGTCGCAAAAATTATAAAGAAAATACAGGTACAAAATTGATATCAAATACCAAAAAGCATAAATTAAAAATCTAGAGTAGAGTTTGGAATTTCAGATATACAATGTTATATAAAAGAAGAAGAGAAAGAAACAGAGAAAAAAAAAGTCACAGAAATTATTAAAAAAACTATAGGTACAAAATTGATAACAAATACCAAAAAGCTAAAATTAAAAATCTAGAGTAGAGTTTGGAATTTCAAAAATACAATGTTAAAGAAAAGAAGAAGAAGAAAAAAAAAAAACAAGGTCAAAAAATTATAAAAAAAATATATATGAAGTTTGCTGTAAAAAAAATAGGGTCTTTTTTTTTTGCAAAGTAATAGGTTATAAAAGTGAAAATTAAAGGAATAATAGAGGACTTAAAAAATTTTTTTAAAAATTAAAAAAAGAAAGAAAGAATGATCGTAAAAATAGTAAAAATATATCTAGGACTTTCTCTGGTTTTGTTGTGAGTATTGTGGGTTCAGTTCATTTTTGGCTAGTTCCTTGGTCCAACTTATATTTCTCAAGATCTATAGGCCCCTTCCTATGTAGTCGGTAGTAACCACAGGATTTTAATCTATTGCCTGTAGCTTCCAAGGCGGTTCCCTCTGTTATAGCTTCTTCTGTTTGCTGGTCTCTTCAGTGTCTGCTTTCCGCCCTGACACAAAGGGGATATGGAGGACACTTTTTTTTTTTTTTTTTTTTTAGGCTCACTTGTTCAGTCGCGCTGTGGGGAGGGAGGGAGGGATGCTGCAAACAAATAACACTGGCGTGTGCTCTCAGTGCCTCAGCTACACTGGGTCTGCCCTGGCTCACAGCACATGTAGCCTCCCTGCCCACACTGCTCAGGCTCTAGGTTGCTCCACCGGGAACCATCCGTGGCGGACCCTGGGCTGCCTGCACCTCCCAGGTCCAAGCCGCTCAGGTTCAGGCACTCGGGTAGTCCTTAGAGGCGCAGACTCAGTTGGGCCTGCATTTTGTGCCCTTCCCAGGTCCGAGCAGCTCAGGTGATGAGGTGTTTGGTGAGCGCGATTGCTGTGACTTATCGCCTCCCCGCTCAGTTATCTAGGTGTACAACCGGCGCACCTTCTCAGGCAGATGCTGACCATCCAGACCCCCAAGAAGTTTTAGTTAGCAAAGAAGCCTGCTTACAGTTTTATAGATAATGTCTCTCTGGGCTGCGATTGCCCCCTTCCGGTTCTGGCTGCCTGTCACTGGAGGGGGAAGATCTGCAGCCAGCTATCTCTCTGTTCAGTCCTTTGTTCCATGTGCGGGCCTGGTGGTGTCTTAGGTTAGGGCTGGCTTTTTGCGTGGTAGATCTACCACAGTCTGGTTTGCTAGCCCAAATTATTTCGCTCAGATAGCGCTCAGGGTATTCAGGCCAGGTCCTTACTCTAAGTGATGCAGCCTGCGCTGCGCCTCCCTGCTCAGCCCCCGCTTGCTAATGGCGTGTGCAGGCATCTGTGCTGCTTCTCCGCTGAGGGAGTTACCATAGGGCTCACAATCTGTGGGTTTTAACTGTTTATTTATTTTTCCTCCCTGTTATGTTGCCCTCTGCTTCCAAAGCTCAGCACAGATTCGGCAGTGAGGTTTCCTGGTGTTTGGAAACTTCTCTCTTTTTAAGACTCCCTTCCTGGGATGGAACTCCATCCCTCCCTCTTTTGTCTCTTTTTTTGTCTTTTATATTTTTTCCTACCTCCTTTCGAAGACTTGGGTTGCTTTTCTGGGTGCCTGATGTCCTATGCCGGCATTCAGAAGTTGTTTTGTGGAATTTACTCGGCATTTAAGTGTTCTTTTGATGAATTTGTGGGGGAAAAAGTGTTCTCCCCGTCCTACTCCTCCGCCATCTTGGCTCCTCCCCTTGTCCCCTCTTTCTGTCAAAGGAGACTCTATGGCATACTGCTTAGAGTCCTATATAGTTATCTCATTTTTACTCAGAGGAGAAAGCCTGAAAGAAGTCTGCTCCCATCCTTACAAGAAAAAAAAGCTGAACAAATTGCAATTCAAAGGATTTTCTTGACCCATCAGAGATATTAAGTCAACACAGCAAAAAACTAACACAAAATCTCTAAAGAGATAGAGCCAACATGGAAAAACAGAACTTTCTGTTGTATCAGTATAACTGGTACTCTTATTGGTATCAATCTGGTCTGTGAAGGCAAATTAATTCTTAGTCCTAGTTAATAATGTTACATGTAATAAATAACACCTCAAAAGAAACTTAATAAACTATCTTTATCATATACGACAACACTCACTTTGCGTGATTTGACATACATGCATTTTTGTTACCATGGTTTAATGAAAACATATTAGCCCTCCAACAACACAGTTCAAATTTTAGTACCACAGTTTATTTTCTGTGAGTAATGTGTAAAATACGAACCTCACCACTAGCTTTTCAGTCCACAGATCAACAAATCAAGACAAATGGTCAGCTACCAACTATGTTATTTCTTTCAGAGTCAATAGGTAATCAGTCACTTCACATCTGTTTACACATAGGGACGTTTTTGCTTACATCTCCTTTTTGTCTCCCATTGATAAACCCATGTGACATTTTACAAAAATGAATAATCAAAAGAGGAAGTTGGTCAACAAGATGAAAGAGTAGCCTAGAAATACAAAGTAATAATGGCGTAAGAAAATTGAGAATTAGTTGTAATGGAAAAAAGGATGTGACATTGGCAAGTGACATTGGCACATCTTGCACATTGAAGGGACTCTAAGATATTACATGACATTGAAAATGTGAAGAGTAAAATTTTGGAAGTTAATCCAAACTAAAAAAGGAGAATGACTATTCACCCAAGTCCTGGAAAGATACTCTGAGTCAAATGTCACAGAAGAAAGCAAGCACTATTCAAGCACTATTCCTTGATAGGGAATTATCTGGTGATCAAAGTGCTGCACTCAATAGGTCAGAAAATCCAAAATACCTAGCAGTGGCCACAGGACTGGAAAAGGTTAATTCTTATCCCAGTTCCCAAGAAGGGTAGTACTAAAGAATGTTCAAACCATGGAACAATTGCACTCATTTCCCATGCTAGTAAGGTCATGCTTAAAATATTGCATGCTAGGCTTCAGTATTATATGATCCAAGAACTTCCAGGCATCCAAACTGCGTTTAGAAAAGACAGAGGAACCAGAGAACAAATTGCCAACATTCACTCAATCATAGAGAAAAACAAGGGAATTCCAGAAAAACATCTACCTCTGTTTCATCGACTATGTTAAAGCTTTTGACTGAGTGGATCATAACAAACTGTGGAAAGCTCTTAAAGAGATGGCAATACCAGACCATCTAACCTGTCTCCTGAGAAACCTGTATGGGGGTCAAGAAGCAACAGTTAGATTCTTGTATGGAACAACTGATGGGTTCAGGATTGAGAAAGGAGTCACCCTGTTTGTTTAACCTATATGCTGGGCACATCATGAGAAATGCTGGGTTTGGTAAATTACAAGCTGGAATCAAGATAGGTGGGAGAAACATGAACAACCTCAGATATATGGATGACACCACTCTAATGTCAGAAAGGGAAGAGGAACTAAAGAGCCTCTTGAGGGTGAAGGAGGAGAGTAAAAGAGCCAGCTTAAAACCAAATATTAAAAATCCTAAGATCATGGCATCTGACCCCATTGCTATGCTATGCTATGCTATGCTAAATCACTTCAGTCCTGTCTAACTCTGTGCGACCCCATAGACGGCAGCCCACCAGGCTCCCCCGTCCCTGGGATTCTCCAGGCAAGAACACTGGAGTGGGCTGCCATTTCCTTCTCCAATGCATGAAAGTGAAGAGTGAAAGTGAAGTCGCTCAGTCGTGTCTGACTCTTAGCAACCCCATGGATTGCAGCCTAACAGGCTCCTCCGTCCATGGGATTTTCCAGGCAAGAGTACTGGAGTGGGGTGCCATTGCCTTCTCCGCTGACCCCATTACTTCTTAGCAAATAGAAGGGGTAAAGGTGGAAGTATTGACAGATTTCTTCTCCTTGGGCTCTAAAGTCTCTGCAGATGGTGACTACAGCCATCAAATCAGAAGAAAATTACTTCTTGGCAGGAAAGCTATGACAAACCTAGACAGTATGTTGAAAAGCAGAGACATTAATCTGCTGGAAAAGGTCTGGAGAGTCAAGGTTATGGTGTTCCCACTGGTCAGGTATAGTTATGAGAGCTGGACCATAAAGAAGACAGAGTGCCAAAGAATGGATACTTTTAAACTGTGGTGCTGGAGAAGACTCCTGAGAGTACCTTGGACTGCAAGGAGGTCACAGCAGTCAATCTTAAGGGAAATCAACCCTGAATACTCATTGGAAGAACTGATGCTTCAGCTGAAGCTCCAGTAATTTGATCATGTGATGCAAATAGCCGACTCATTGGAAAAGTCCCGGATGCTGGGAAAGATTGAGTGCAGGACAAGAGGGTGTCAGAGAATGAGATGGCTGGATGGCATCACCTATGCAATGACGTGAACTTGGACAAACTTTGGGAGATGGTGAGGGACAGGGAGGCCTGGCGTGCTACAGTCCATGGGTTGCAAAGAGTCAGACATGACTGAGCAACTGAACAACAACAGCCACTGGCTAGAACTCTACACTTCCGCTGCAGAGGTCCAGCTTCCATCCCTGGTCAGGAACTAAGATCCCCTGTGCTTCATGGTGCAGCCCCCAAAAATCTTTTCTTGATGTTTTTTTTTTTTTTAATTTATTTTTTATTGAAGGAAAATTGCCATACAGAATTTTGCTGTTTCCTGTCGAACCTCAACATGAATCAGCCATAGGTATACATAGATAATGTTTGTTATTAACAAAGGAATAAAGCATTTTGATTTTCATTCCTAATTCTTCTAATATTTTAAATCACAGCATAATAAGGAAATACTAATTTTGTTATTTTTTTCATTTTTTCTATACATTTATAACCAAGAATAAAGCAGTTTTTAATACCAACAAAAATTTTAAAGAAAATTGCATTTTCCCCATGTATTATTAACATTTTCCTGGTTTCAGCTTGCATGGTTATTTTTATGGTTCTACAGTACCATGAAAAGCTAAGACTGTGTGCATATATAATATATTGGATACTATATGTTTTATATATATATATATATAAAATAATGTGATTTTTAAGTCATAATTTTATAGACATTTAATGTGATATTAATACTTTGCCAGAAAAACATGAAGTTCTTTTCATTTTTTACTTTTGAGGAAACACTCTTAAATTAAGAGTAAGAGACATGCCAGTTCATGTTATGGATCTGAAATATAAACCTGGACTCTAGATCTTAAAGACTATATTAATTTTACTATATCCAACAACCTTTATGTCTTTTGAATAAAAAGTACCATGTCCTAAAATACTGTACTTTATAGTGGTTACAGTCCATCAAAACCATGGATACCTCGAACTCTGAGACCCTCTTGTTCTTCTGATTCAGCTAAACAGTTGAACATGAACTTTATTTTTATACAGTCAGATTCACATGCCAGAGAGCTCCATGCCATTGGGGGAAAAAAAATCCCTAAAAGGAATAGAAAGGCAGAATGAAGATTGAGAATCATCTTCCAATGTAAAGAATACAGATGAAAGAATATGATGGAAGGAAGAGTCTAATAGAGAGTTGATTTCTATACAAACCTGCATAAAAATCTCTATTTTGCCAACACACTGACTGAGATGACATTACCAGGGCTCCATATGAATTTTGGATGAGAAGAGAGGAAAAATATCCATGACATATAAAAGCAATTCATATTGCAAGGGTGTTCTTCCACCAGGATCATGTTTTAATCCCATCCCCTGATCTCTTACCATTTCGTACAAATCCATTAATTTCAGATTTAACAAGAGGGAGTTTGGCCAAAAATAGGAGCTGCCTTATCTCCTAGGTAGGATGATGGAAGATTACAAAATTTATGACTAATGGTTTCTTTTCTCTTGCAATCCATTCTGTACAGTTGGGATTAGAATTAAATAGCAGTAGACTTCCCTTGTTTTAAATTTTTCAAAAGTAAAAAAAAAAATTCATTTTGTGATAGTATCAACAAATTCTCTTTCTCAAGCCTCTTCTTTCCTCAGGAAAGCTTGCCATTGCTCTTACTGTCAGTACTCTTTACTACTTTTCAAAGTTGATTTCATGCTTTATTTTATAGAAATTAAACAATGTCACTGAGCAATGTGTGACAAATGATGCTGGACTTACCTTTAGTAGTGAATGTTAAGAGCACAAACCATGAAAGAACAAAGAACAAAGTCTACCTATTTGTAAGTTGTGAGTCAGTTTGAAAGATTTCAAATTAAGGATTGCAAAGTGCTTCATCCATGTTGATTGGCCCAGTAAACTCTGACTGAGCTTCAGGGAAATACTTTTATTTATGTATTTTTAAATCTGTTTAAGTCTGTCCATATTCTAGAATCTGTTTTGCATGTTAAATTTCAGGTAAAATTTTCTTCTCTATTCACTCTTATGTTTGATCTTAACTAAACAATATGGATAGTAGATTTTTCTCTGCATTCTCAATTTTCTAGAAAGACATGGTTTTCCAATTAAGAAATCCACATCACCTATGAAATACTTTTGCTAAAGCTTAAAACCACAATGTGGTCAGGGCTCTAGAATTAACTACAGAAAGTTCAAAAAGTGTTGGTGAAAGAGATCTGTTGAAATAAATGACTGTGATGTACTCTTCAAAATATAGATTGGTGGAGAAGCTCCATGGTCAAAGGGAGTGAGTGGTAACTTGAACAAACAGATTGCAAAATAACAGTAAACTACATATTAAGGAGAAATCTATAGATTGAGACACATTAACTAGTTACAGTTTATGGACCTTATTTGGATTTTAATGCAAACTGTCAAAAACTGATGTATCAGGGAATTGTGAACACTACTTATACATTTTAGGATATTACAGGAGTATTGTTTGCGTATTCTTAGTATTGTGATTATGTTAAGAGGAGGTCTGTCTTTGTGAGATGTATAATAAACATTTATGCAAAAATTATAAGATATCAGTGAATTCTGAGATTGGCATCAAGATATTTAATATTTACAACTTAAGAGGTTTGAGTAAATGTTATAAATGAAGCAAGGTTAGTGGAAAGTTGATGGCTGTTAAAGATGAATGATGCATAAATGAGGATTCACTAGATTGTTTTTGCTACAAAAATAACAGCTATTTGATCTATCTTTCAATTATTTGGAGTGTTTTCAGTTTTCTGTATTAATCTACCTTTTCTATTTTTAAGTGTTAAAATAATCACAAATGTCTTAGTTGGTGCTGAGCAAATAATAGATTTGCCCCTCAGTTTCCTCAGTTATAAAATGGAGATAATAATAGAACTTCCTCAAAGTAATGTTGTAAAATATTAGATGATAGAGAACACAATAAGTTGCTTTGAATAGCAAATGCTAGCTATTATTTTTAATACAATATTGCATTAATGTTACCTATTTCATACTACACATTTAAGTACAGATTTTTACCAATTTTTGTTTGTTCTATTTTGTCTTTTTAACTGACAAATGAAGTCAGGGTTATAGTAAGCAGAGGTCTGAAAGATGACAGAAAACAGACTTACATATGTAAAAGAATATTAAAAGAAGATAGCTGTTCTCCACTGCTCTTGAAAATGGAATGTTGCTTTGAATCATGTAAAATTGTGAGCTATCAGAGCAAATAAAAGATATAACAAAGAATTTTTATCTGTGGAAATGAGATAGGAGGTAAAAACCAGGATAAACATAAAGAAGTGGTCAAGATAATTTCTAGAGTGACTTTCAAGCATTGTGATTTTAAGATTATAATAGTAAAGTCCATGAATAGATAATGTTCAAATTGTGACAGTTGGATATGAGATATGGTATGAGATTAAAAGGGAGACATTATCACTCTATTAAAAGCAAGAATAGGTAGACTTCTAAAGAAAATTAGAGGCTGATTTAATAACAAAAACTTTTGATTACAGGATATTATTATTCTTATTACTAGTGATGTGAGTATAAATAAGCAAATATATTCAGAACTTGCAAAAGGAACATGAATAAAAAATCATGACAAATGAAAGCAAATTTAAATCACAGGAAATAGTAAACAAAAAAGAGAATATTTTCTGGATTTATTGATAACATGAAAAAATAAGAACTATGATTATAGAACAATTAAAATAATAGGTTTCTAACTACAGTAAATTAGTGTTTTAGGTTTTTTCTATCTGTTTTGAAATGCTTTGCTCACCAAAATTTTTATACTTATGTAGGAAAATTGTTATGTCTTTTCAGAGGAACTTTTCAAGACTTTTTTGACTTTATACCAGAGATTATTTCTCTCCTGTCAAAAACCATCTAGTTTCCTGCACACCAACTTGCTCATTTTTGCCTTTTCTCTTCCATTTTCTCTTTCTCTTCCTATTCGGACCATTGATGCAGAACTTGTGTCAGTTTCTTTTTCATTTCTTTTAAAATGGTTTAAATGAGCTACAATTTACTTGTCACACTATTCACCATTTGGGTCTACAATTCAGTGGTTTGAAGCATAGTTACTGGGTTATGCAACCATCACCACAATCAAATCTTAGTACAATTTTATCAGTACAAAAAAATCCCCTGTAAACGTAATAAATCATTTCCCATCCCATGGTCCTCACTCTCCATCCATAGCCTTTAACAGTAATATATTTACCATGTATATCAGATCAGGTCAGATCAGTCACACAGTCGTGTCCGACTCTTTGCGACCCCATGAATCGCAGCACGCCGGGCCTCCCTGTCCATCACCAACTCCCGGAGTTCACTGAGACCCACGTCCATCGAGTCAGTGATGCCATCCAGCCATCTCATCCTCTGTCGTCCCCTTCTCCTCTTGCCCCCAATCCCTCCCAGCATCAGAGTCTTTTCCAATGAGTCAACTCTTCACATGAGGTGGCCAAAGTACTGGAGTTTCAGCTTTAGCATCATTCCTTCCAAAGAACACCCAGGGCTGATCTCCTTTAGAATGGACTGGTTGGATCTCCTTGCAGTCCAAGGGACTCTCAAGAGTCTTCTCTAACACCACAGTTCAAAAGCATCAATTCTTCGGCGCTCAGCCTTCTTCACAGTCCAATTCTCACATCCATACATGACCACTGGAAAAACCAGAGCCTTGACTAGACGAACCTTTGTTGGCAAAGTAATGTCTCTGCTTTTCAATATGCTATCTAGATTGGTCATAACTTTCCTTCCAAGGAGTAAGGGTCTTTTAATTTCATGACTGCAGGCACCATCTGAAGTGATTTTGGAGCCCAGAAAAATAAAGTCTGACACTGTTTCCACTGTTTCCCCATTTATTTCCCATGAAGTGATGGGACCGGATGCCATGATCTTCGTTTTCTGAATGTTGAGCTTTAAGCCAACTTTTTCACTCTCCACTTTCACTTTCATCAAGAGACTTTTTAGTTCCTCTTCACTTTCTGCCATAAGGGTGGTGTCATCTGCATATCTGAGGTTATTGGTATTTCTCCCGGCAATCTTGATTCCAGCTTGTGCTTCTTCCAATCCAGCGTTTCTCATGATGTACTCTGCATATAAGTTAAATAAACAGGGTGACAAGATACAGCCTTGACAAACTCCTTTTCCTATTTGGAACCAGTCTGTTGTTCCATGTCCAGTTCTAACTGTTGCTTCCCGACCTGCATACAGATTTCTCAAGAGGTAGATCAGGTTGTCTGGTATTCCCATCTCTTTCAGAATTTTTCACAGTTTATTGTGATCCACACCATGTCTATAGATGTGTCTATTCTGCAAATTTCCTATGAATGGAAGTGAAAGTTAAAGTCATTCAGTCATGTCTGACTCTTTGTGATCCCATGGACTATATAGTCCATGGAATTCTCCAGGCCAGAAAACTGGAGTGGGTAGCCTTTCCCTTCTCCAGGGGCTCTTCCCAACCCAGGGATTGAACCCAAGTCTCCCGCATTGCAGGTAGATTATTTACCAGCTGAGCCACAATGGAAGCCCAAGAATATGGAACAAATATGATATTTGATATTTTTTCTGGCTTCTTTCATTTAGCTTAATGTTTTCAAGAGTCACTCTTTTCACTTTTTCAGCATCTATTTTCCATGAAGTGATGGAACTGGAGGCCATGATCTTAGTTTTTTTAACGTTGAGTTTTAAGCCAGATTTTTCACTCTCCTCTTTCAAAGACACTGATGCTGGGAAAGAATGAGGGCAAGAGAAGAAAGGGGCTGCAGAGGATGAGATGGTTAGATAGCATCTACCATGCTATCTACCATGCTATCTAACAGCATGTGGATCTAACAGCATCTAACAGCAGTGGACATGAGTTTGAGCAAACTCCAGGAGATAATGAAGGACAGGGAAGCCTGGTGCACTGCAGTCCATGGAGTCGCAAAGAGTTGAACACAACTTGGCGACTGAGAAACAACCATGTTTTCAAAGTTCATCCATGGTGGTCACATGTATCAGTACTTTATTCTTTTTATTATTGTGTAATATTTCATTGTGTGGGTATACCAAATTTGGTTTATCCATTTATCAGTCAGTGGTCACTTAGGTTGTTTCTACTTTTTTGCCATTATGATCAATGCTGTTACAAACATTCACATACAAGTTTTTGTATGGATGGAAGTTATTTTTCATGGATATATATCTAGGAATGGTGGTATGAGATGGTTATATAGCATCATTGACTCAATGGATATGAGTTTGAGCAAACTCTGGGAGATAATGGACAGGGAACACCCTGTCCTTCATATGGTGAAGGTCCTTCATATGGCAGAACATCCTCTGCCAATATATGATGGACCATATGTTGACTTTATTTTTAACCTACTAAAAGAATTGTCAGATATAAGAGGCTGTGGTGATTCACATTCTCACCACCAATGTATGAAGTTTCCAATTTTTCCACAACCTTGTCAACACTTGTAATCAGTTGTCATTTTGCTTAAAGTCATCCTAGTGTGAAACAGTATCTCATTAGAGTTACAGTTTGCATTTCCCTGATGGTTAATGATCTTGAGCATTTTTTTCATGTACTTATTGCTCATATCACTATCTTAGTAGGTCAGCTCTCCTTTTATTATGATGAGTTCATGCACTCTGGATACAAGACTCTTTATTAGACATAAAATTGCAAATATTTTCTCCTGTGTTATTTTTTCAATTTCTTAATGGTGTCCTTTGTAGCACTTAAAAATTTTTTATCATTTGACCTATCATTTCTTTTATTATATGCTTTTGATAGTATATCCAAGAATGCTTTGTCTAACTCATAAATATTTGTTTCTATACTATCTTTTAAGAGTTTTATAATTTAAATCTTGCATTTAGTTCCATGATCCATTTTGAGTTAAGTTTTGTGGATGGAGAGAAAACAGTTCAGCTTCATTCTTTTTCATTATATCCAGTTGTACCAATAACAACTGCTAAAAAGACTTTTCTTCCTCCATTTATCTTTCTTTGCACCCTTGTCAAAAGGTCAAATGACCATAAATATAACTGTTTTGGGCCCATTCTTACATTGATTCATATGTCTCCACTTCTGCAAAAGTCACATTCTCTTGTGTCTTTCTAGAGATTTGTCCATTGCTAAGAGATCTTATTGGAGAAGGAAATGGTGACCCACTCCAGTGTTCTTGCCTGGAGAATCCCAGGGACGGGGGAGCCGTGGGCTGCCGTCTATGGGGACGCACAGAGTCGGTCACGACTGAAGCGACTTAGCAGCAACAAAAGAGATCTTATTTGTTGAGGTATAATTATTACCCTATAGTCCTTTTTATTTGTGCAAGGCCAGTAGTGATGTCTCTCTTATATATGGGGAGGGAGGAGGGGGGAGGGTTCAGGATGGGGAACACATGTATACCTGTGGTGGATTCATTTTGATATTTGGCAAAACTAATACAATTATGTAAAGTTAAAAAAAAAAAGTTTAGTAACTGAAGCCTTATTTTTTTTTTCTTAGTTTAGCTCAGTTTGTCATTTTTGTTGCCCTTTTTCAAAAAACCAACTTTTGGTTTTACTGATTTCTCTGTTTTTGTATTCCCTGTTTCATTTATATCCACTTTAATTTTTATCATTTCATTTATTGTGCTTATTTTAAGTTTTATTGTGCTTATATTAAGCTACCTCTGGTAAATAAATCATTTCATTTATTGTGCTTATTTTAAGTTTTATTGTGCTTATATTAAGCTACCTCTGGTAGCTCAGAGGTTAAAGTGTCTGCCTGCAATGCAGGAGACCCAGGTTCAATCCCTGGGTCGGGAAGATCCCCTGGAGAAGGAAATGGCAACCCACTCCAGTATTCTTGCCTGGAGAATCCCATGGACAGAGGAGCCTGGTAGGCTACAGACCACGGGGTAGCAAAGAGTCGGACACGACTGAGCGACTTCAATTTCACTTTCACTTTCATTTGAAGTTTACTTTTCTCTTCTTTTAAGTTTCTTAACATGGAATGTTGTGTTACTGAATTGGGATTTCTTCTTTTTTAAATGTAGGCATTTGCCACTATAAATTTCCCTCTGCTGCTACTGCTGCTACTGCTAAGTCACTTAAGTCGTGTCCAACTCTGTGCGACCCCATAGACGGCAGCCCACCAGGCTCCCCCATCCCTGGGATTCTCCAGGCAAGAACACCAGAGTGGGTTGCCATTTCCTTCTCCAGGGCATGAAAATGAAAAGTGAAAGTGAAGTCGCTCAGTCGTGTCCAACTTTTAGCGACCCCGTGGACTGCAGCCTACCAGGCTCCTCCATCCATGGGATTTTCCAGGCAAGAGTACCAGAGTGGGGTGCCATTGCCTTCTCCCAAATTTCCCTCTAAGTAATGCTTAAGCTGCATCCCATAGGTTTTCAGATGGCAAAGCCTTAGGCATTCAATCACCCTGGGCTGACAGTGGTTTTAACCAGTTTCTTTTTTGCTGTCTATCTCCCTGATATCCTTGTTATACTGTCTGCCTCTTTGGTATCACACCCAGCTGTTCACTTCAGTTCAGTTCAGTTCAGTTCAGTCGCTCAGTCGTGTCTACATAAAAAACAGGCTTCCCTGATGGTTTAGTGGTAAAGAATCTTGTCTGCCAAGGCAGGAGATGTAATTTTGATCCCTGTATTGGGAAGATGCCCTGGAGAAGGAAATGGCAACCCACTCCAGTATTCTTGCCTGGGAAATCTCATGGATGGAGGAGCCTGTAGGGCTACAGTCCATGGGGTCACAAAGAGTCAGACACAGTTGAGAGACTAAACAACAACACAACAAAAATATATAAATAAAAAAAGTGCTGAGATTCATACTAAACCTTTTTAATATGACATTTCATTTAATCATATAGAAATTATGAAGTAGAAACTGTGATCCTGATCTTATACAGAAGAAACTTAGGTGTGAGAGATGAAACAGCCTATCAGACTAAAACCAGATTTATCTATCTCCAGGATAAAAAACCACTTTGCTCTGTTCCTAAAAAAATGTGATCTGATTATAACCAAAGCAGAATGTTTCCTCTGGAATTGTTTAGTTCAACAGTTCTAGCTAAACAAGGATATTCTCAGTCATACCAAGACACACCATAGAAGATACTGAAAAATGATACTCACTCTCTCTCCTTGTCTCTCTCTCTCTGCATCATCTTGCCACCTCACTCTCTCTCTCTCCTTTGCAGATACACTGCTCTTTTATTGACTGTAATCATGAATCTTTGAGTAGCTAATATATTTCAACAAATGGCTATGCAACAGTAAAAAAAAAAAATTGCATAACCTAGGACTCTTTATATAAGCCATTCAATTTCTTGGTACCAACAATTTAAAGAACACGATTCTGTTCAAATTTGAAGAAAATATCTTTGCTATATTTTAAGACAAAAAGTCTTCTTAAGGGTTACTTACTTAAAGGTTTAGATTATTATAGTCATTTGCTCAGTTCATAAACTTTCAGTCAGTTCAGTTGCTCAGTCATGTCCGACTCTTCACGACCCCATGAATCACAGCACGCCAAGACTCCCTGTCCATCACCAACTCCTGGAGTTCACTCAGACTCATGTCCATCGAGTCAGTGATGCCATCCAGCCATCTCATCCTCTGTCGTCCCCTTCTCCTCCTGCCCCCAATCCCTTCCAGCATCAGAGTCTTTTCCAATGAGTCAACTCTTCACATGAGGTGGCCAAGCTTTAGGCACATGTAAAACATTTTTTTTAATATCTACACAAGACTGATATGTGTCAAAATAAGACATACAAAAATTACATCAGATGCCAAAACCATCTTAAACAATTTAAGTGTAATTGAAAGTGTAATTAAAGCTGAGTTGATGCTTTTGAACTGTGGTGTTGGAGAAGACTCTTGAGAGTCCCTTGGACTGCAAAGAGATCAATGATTTCCTAAAGGAAATCAACACTGAATCTTCATTGGAAGTTGCTGAAGCTGAAACTCCAATCCTTTGGCCACCTGATGAGAAGAACTGACTCATTGGAAAAGACCCTGATGCTGGGAAAATTGAAGGCAGGAGGAGAAGGGGACGACAGAGGATGAGATGATTGGATGGCATCACCGACTCTTTGGACATGAGTTTGAGCAAGCTCCGGGAGTTGGTGATGGACGGGGAAGCCTGATGTGCTGTAGTCCATGGGGTCACAAAGAATCGGACAAAACTGAGCTACTGAATTGAACTGACATGTAGTAATTTTGGCCAAAGATTTTTAGGTTTATTTATTTATTTTTAAGACATGAAATAAAGACAATTCTCTGATACAGAATTTCCCCTTTCTTGAATGTCCAGAGCATTACACTGGCCCCTATGTTTCCTCAGAGATTAGTGAATCTTTACAAATTTCAGAAGTTTGTTTTTGTTTTTAGTCGCTAAAGTCGTGTCTGACTCTTTTGCGACCCCATGAACTATAGCCCTTTGGGCTGCTCTGTCCATGGGATTTCCCAGGCAAGAATACTGGATCTTTCTAACCCAGGGGATCTTTCTAACCCAAGGACTGAACCCATGTCTCCTGCATTGGCAGGTGAATTCTTCACCACTGTGCCACCAGAGAAGCCCTTTTCAGAAGCTGGAAGGAAATGAAAAATAAGAAAAGAGTGGTGCATTCATAGGCACTGTTCAAAGGGCAGTTTAAGCTAATATTTTGTGGGTATGACAACACAGAACACTGAATCTATTTACTGGGTTGCCTTTCCCCAAATCCATTTCCTGTTTTTTTCAACATGCTCAATGTTTCTCCACACAGTCAAAAATAGCATGGATTATTTTTAAGAAGTATTTTATAAAGGTATTAAAAGTATCTGGGAAGTGTTCCACTGTAGGCCTTGGTCTCGAAGTCATAGAATGGTAGTTAAATATTGATGAAGAAGAGTAGAGTAGGCCCTGGAATTAATACCACATTGGTTGATAAGTTACCTTTTTTCCTATTGGCAAGGAATTGTCATAGAATTTAAGACAGACTTTACATAGGTCAAAAAATAAATGGTATATATTTTTTTAGAAAAATCAAGAAACAGAGAGCATGAAGAGTGAAAGAAAATATAAACTTAATTCCTCTTGCATAAAGGAGCAGGCTAATTAAGTTATCATGAAAACCAGTAAGAAGCTCTGACACTAATGACTTTCAATTAAGTGAGAAGCTGAAATAGGTGTGATAGGACTTCTCAAACACAAACTACAAGTGACTAACTGGTTGGGCATGATTTTTTCCAAAACCTGTAATGAGAGAAAGTCAAAGTTTCACTCAAAAGAGAAGGAAAACCAAAGTTAAGAGATGATTTTTGACTGATAATAAGAGGTTTTAGTATCTAAGGTATCAGTTTATAGTTACATTTTGTGCTTCTTTCAGTCTTTCTCTAAACAACTTATTTTAAGCATCCTTAAAGGTCATGAGAAATGTCTAATAAAAATGTTTACATTTATGCTACTTACTGAGCAAGAAGTTAAGTTTTATAGGAAAAGAGCATCAGGGATGGAATTGTTGATTGTCACTGATGCTTTCAGAGCTTCATGCCTAAGGAAAATCCCTATTGTAGGGAGATTCAGATTTACATTGACATCTTACAAACTGCAGGCATATACTTAGGAAGAGAATGAGCAGTATCTGTGGGGTTAGTCCTACATTTCCAAACATGTTAAATGACGGTAAACATCAAAATCTCCTTTCAGAAACATCATCTTTTCTTACTAGTCATTGGAAGAAAAGAGATAGATGACAAGAGCCTGTTCTTTTAAATACAATCTCATTTCCAGAAAGGCAGTATGTCTGAAATCACTGCTATAGCAAGTATTAAGCTCATCTGCCTGAAAAGAACAGGCACAGCTGCCTCCCCAGGGTGTATTGTCAGACGTTTTGATTTTCAAAGAACCAACAGAGCTAAGATACATGTAACCCTTTTCATAACAGCTCATCTTAGTGCTTCAGACCTCTGCACAGTCTTTCTCTCCTGCTAAGCAATTAGAATGGTCCTGAGCTTTTCAAAGCAATAATACAGATCGTTTTACCTTTATGTCCTGATTGCACGAAGCTCTATGGGAAATGCTTCTAAAAAGGTTAAAATGCAGCCATCTCCTACAAAGTCATGGTGCAGCCCAAAACTCAATTTCCTGCAGTGAAGACAAAGGAAAGAAAGCAGGATAGACAATTTGAGAAAATGATAAAGTCGATTCAACAAATATTTCTGCCGTCTCCTACTTATCGTAGCTAGGTCTATTTTCAGCATTGTTATCTGTACTTTCCCTGCATTATGCCATTGAATATCTATAATGAACCAGTAAGGAAGAGATTTGCTGACTTCTAAGGAAAGGCACACAAGATTCCTCTCTGCTCCTTTCTCAATCTTCTCTTCAGTCATTCCCTAAAACCGAGTTGCTGTTAAGTTATGCCATCTCCACAAAGAAAGGTCCAAATCTGAACCCAATTTCAGGTTTCCTGCTGGACCTCAGCCCTAATGCATGAGAATCTGCACACAGCCCCCAAACTGTAACAGCTTCCTCTCTGCCCTCTCTCACTCAGTGACCAGGCCTTTGACAGTGGCCTGAGCTGGCTCCATTCTAAGCTTTAGAATCAATGGTTTTATCTTTCTCATTTTTTCCCCATTGTCACTAGAACGTATAGTTTTATTATTTATTTATTTTTACCATTGAAATGTTTAATTGAAATGAAATTTAAATTTTCAAGTAGGTATAAATGAAACAGGCTGGACCTGCTTTGTTTGAGATCAAAAAGGAAAACAAAAACCCATACTTTTCCAGATTAAGTCCCCAGGTTCTCCTCTGGAGCCTGGACTCAGCATCCCAGCTGGCTTTGTGCTAGCTTCAAGGATTTTGTAGGCAAAGGTGACTTCATTAGGAGCAGATGTGAGCTTCTTCAGTTCAGTTCAGTCGCTCAGTCATGTCCGACTCTCTGCGACCCCATGAATCGCAGCATGCCAGGCCTCCCTGTCCATCACCAACTCCCTGAGTTTACCCAGACTCACGTCCATTGAGTCAGTGATGCCATCCAGCCATCTCATCCTCTGTTGTCCCCTTCTCCTCTTGCCGCCAATCCCTCCCAGCATCAGTCTTTTCCAATGAGTCAACTCTTCACATGAGGTGGCCAAAGTACTGGAGTTTCAGCTTTAGCATCATTCCTTCCAAAGAAATCCCAGGGCTGATCTCCTTTAGGATGGACTGGTTGGATCTCCTTGCAGTCCAAGGGACTCTCAGGAGTCTTGTCTAACACCACAGTTCAAAAGCATCAATTCTTTGGCACTCAGCCTTCTTCACAGTCCAACTCTCACATCCATACATGACCACAGGAAAAACCATAGCCTTGACTAGACGAACCTTTGTTGGCAAAGTAATGTCTCTGCTTTTGAATATGCTATCTAGGTTGGTCATAACTTTCCTTCCAAGGAGTAAGCGTCTTTTAATTTCATGGCTGCAGTCACCATCTGCAGTGATTTTGGAGCCCAGAAAAATAAAGTCTGACACTGTTTCCACTGTTTCCCCATCTATTTCCCATGAAGTGATGGGACCGGATGCCATGATCTTCGTTTTCTGAATGTTGAGCTTTAAGCCAACTTTTCCACTCTCCTCTTTCACTTTCATCAAGAGGCTTTTGAGTTCCTCTTCACTTTCTGTCATAAGGGTGGTGTCATCTGCATATCTGAGATTATTGATATTTCTCCCAGCAATCTTGATTCCAGCTTGTGTTTCTTCCAGTCCAGCATTTCTCATGATGTACTCTGCATATAAGTTAAATAAGCAGGGTGACCATATACAGCCTTGACGTACTCCTTTTCCTATTTGGAACCAGTCTGTTGTTCCATGTCCAATTCTAACTGTTGCTTCCTGACCTGCATACAAATTTCTTAAGAGGCAGGTCAGGTGGTCTGGTATTCCCATCTCTTGAAGAATTTTCCACAGTTTATTGTGATCCACACAGTCAAAGGCTTTGGCATAGTCAATAAAGCAGAAATAGATGTTTATCTGGAACTCTCTTGCTTTTTCCATGATCTAGCAGATGTTGGCAATTTGATCTCTGGCTCCTCTGCCTTTTCTAAAACCAGCTTGAACATCAGGAAGTTCACGGTTCATATATTGCTGAAACCTGGCTTGGAGAATTTTGAGCATTACTTTACTAGCATGTGAGATGGGTGCAATTGTGCAGTAGTTTGAGCATTCTTTGGCATTGCCTTTCTTTGGGATTGGAATGAAAACTGACCTTTTCCAGTCCTGTGGCCACTGCTGAGTTTTCCAAATTTGCTGGCATACTGAGTGCAGCACTTTCACAGCATCATCTTTCAGGATTTGAAATAGGTCAACTGGAATGCCATCACCTCCACTAGCTTTGTTCGTAGTGATGCTTTCTAAGGCCCACTTGACTTCACATTCCAGGATGTCTGGCTCCAGGTCAGTGATCACACCATCATGGTTATCTGGATCGTGAAGATCTTTTTTGTACAGTTCTTCTGTGTATTCTTGCCACCTCTTCTTAATATCTTCTGCTTCTGTTAGGTCCATACCATTTCTGTCCTTTATCGAGCCCATCTTTGCATGAAATGTTCCCTTGGTATCTCTAATATTCTTGAAGAGATCTCTAGTCTTTCCCATTCTGTTGTTTTCCTTTATCTTTGCATTGATCACTGAGGAAGGCTTTCTTATCTCTTCTTGCTCTGCTTTGGAACTCTGTATTCAGATGCTTATATCTTTCCTTTTCTCCTTTGCTTTTCACTTCTCTTCTTTTCACAGCTATTTGTAAGCCCTCCACAGACAGCCATTTTGCCTTTTTGCATTTCTTTTCCTTGGGGATGGTCTTGATCCCTGTCTCCTGTACCATGTCACAAATCTTATTCCATAGTTCATCAGGCACTCTATCTATCAGATCTAGGCCCTTAAATCTATTTCTAACTTCCACTGTATAATCATAAGGGATTTGATTTAGGTCATGCCTGAATGGTCTAGTGGTTTTCCCAACTTTCTTCACTTGCAGTCTGAATTTGGCACTAAGGAGTTCATGATCTGAGCCACAGTCAGCTCCTGATCTTGTTTTGTTGACTGTATAGAGCTTCTCCATCTTTGGCTGCAAAGAATATAATCAGTCTGATTTTGGTGTTGACCATCTGGTGATGTCCATGTGTAGAGCCTTCTCTTGTGTTGTTGGAAGAGGGTGTTTGCTATGACCAGTGCATTTTCTTGGCAAAACTTTATCATCTTTGCCCTGCTTCATTCTGTATTCCAAGGCCAAATTTGCCTGTTACTCCAGGTGTTTCTTGACTTTCTACATTTGCCTTCCAGTCCCCTATAATGAAAAAGACATCTTTTTGGGGTGTTAATTCTAAAAGATCCTGTATGTCTTCATAGAACCGTTCAACTTCAGCTTCATCAGCGTTACTGGTTGGGGCATAGACTTGGATTACTGTGATATTGAATGGTTTGCCTTGGAAATGAACAGAGATCATTCTGTCGCTTTTGAAATTGCATCCAAGTACTGCATTTCGGACTCTTTTGTTGACCATGATGGCTACTCCATTTCTTCTGAGGGATTCCTGCCCACAGTAGTAGATACAATGATCATCTGAGTTAAATTCACCCATTCCAGTCCATTTTAGTTCGCTGATTCCTAGAATGTCGACATTCACTCTTGCCATCTCTTGTTTAACCACTTCCAATTTGCCTTGATTCATGGACCTGACATTCCAGGTTCTTATGCAATATTGCTCTTTACACATCGGACCTTGCTTCTATCACCAGTCACATCCACAGCTGGGTATTCTTTTTGCTTTGGCTCCATCCCTTCATTCTTTCTGGAGTTATTTCTCCACTGACCTCCAGTAGCATATTGGGCACCTACTGACCTGGGGAGTTCCTCTTTCAGTATCCTATCATTTTGCCTTTTCATACTGTTCATGGGGTTCTCAAGGCAAGAATACTGGAAGGGGTTTGCCATTCCCTTCTCCAGTGGACCACATTCTGTCAGATCTCTCCACCACGACACGCCCATCTTGGGTTGCCCCACGGGCATGGCTTAGTTTCATTGAGTTAGACAAGGCTGTGGTCCCAGTGTGATTAGATTGACTAATTTTCTGTGACTATGGTTTCAGTGTGTCTACCCTCTGATGCCCTCTTGCAACACCTACCATCTTACTTGGGTTTCTCTTACCTTGGGCGTGGGGTATCTCTCCATGGCTGCTCCAGCAAAGCGCAGCCGCTGCTCCTTACCTTGGACGAGGGGTATCTCCTCACCGCCGCCCTTCCTGACCTTGAACGTGGAATAGCTCCTCTAGGCCCTCCTGTGCCTGTGCAGCCATGGCTCCTTGGACGTGGGGCTGATCCTCCTGGCTGCCGCCCCTGGAGGTCAAATATAGTGATGCCACTTTAATTCCACCACAGCTCACACAACCTCGACACTATTACTATTACAATTTTACACATGAAGGAATTCAACAGCAGGGAGTTTAAGTAATTTGCCTAAGCTCACAGATTGCTAATATGTGGCAGAGTCAGGCTTTGAACCCCGGGTCAACTGATTCCAAAGCCTTTACTCTTTATTTTAAGTCATATTTATCCAGGTGTAATTTATATGTAGTAAAATTAACACCTTCAAGTTCTGCAATGCTATGAGGGCTTTTTCTTTTTTTTACAAAAATTGATTCTTTATTTTCCATGAGGTGAAATTAACATCACATAAAATTAACTATCTCAAAGTCATTCACAATGCAGTGCAGTCACCTCCTCTATCTAGTCCCAAATCATTTTCAGTATCATAAAGTTTGTTATACTCATGCAAAAAGAAAGAAATTATACAATATGCAACAACATATGGACCTTGAGGGTATCATGCCAAATGAACTAAGTCAGTCATAGAAAGACAAATAGTCTTCCACTTACATGAAGTATCTAAAGGAGTCATAATCACAGAATCAAAGCATGGAATAGTGGTAACCAGGGGCTGTGGTGGGAAGGGTAAACAAGTTAAAAATGAACAGGCATAAAGCTTTAGTTAAGCACAATAACTGAATGTTCAAACTACTGCACAATTGCACTCATCTCACACACTAGCAAAGCAATGCTCAAAATCCTCCAAGCCAGGCTTCAACAGTATGTGAACCAAGAACTTACAGATATTCAAGCTTGATTTAGAAAAGGCAGAGGAACCAGAGATCAAATTGCCAACATCTGTTGGCTCATAGAAAAAGCAAGAGAGTTCCAGAAATACATCTACTTCTGCTTTGTTGACTACACCAAACCCTTTGACAGTGTGGATCACAACAAACTGTGGAAAAGTCTTCAATATATGGGAATACCAGACCACTCTACCTGCCTCCTGAGAAATCTGTATGCAGGTCAAGAAGCAGCTGTTAGAACTGGACATGGAACAACAGACTGGTTCCAAATTGGGAAAGGAGTACTTCAAGGCTATATATTGTCACCCTGCTTATTTAACTTATATGCAGAGTACATCATGAGAAATGCTGGGCTGGATGAAGCACAAGCTGGAATCAAGATTGCCAGGAGAAATATTAATAACCTCAGATATGCAGATGATACCACCCTTAAAGAAAGTGAAGAAGAACTAAAGAGCCTCTTGATGAAAGTGAAAGAGGACAGTGAAAATGTTGGCTAAAGCTCAACATTCAGAAAACGAAGATCATGGCATCTGGTCCCATCACTTCATGGAAAATAGATCGGGAAACAAAGGAAACAGTGACTGACTTTATTTTGGGGGGCTCCAAAATCACAGCAGATGGTAATTGTAGCCGTGAAATGGAAAGATGCTTACTCCTTGGAAGAAAAGCTATGACCAACCTGGACAGCACATTAAAAAGCAAAGACATTACTTTGCCAACAAAGGTCTGTCTAGTCAAAGCTATGATTTTTCCAGTAGCCATGTATGGATGTGAGAGTTGGACCATAAAGAAAGCTGAGCACTGAAGAATTGATGCTTTTGAACTGTGGTGTTGGAGAAGACTCTTGAGAGTCCTTGGACTGTAAGGAGATTCAACCAGTCAATCCTAAAGGAAATCAGTCCTGAATATTCTTTGGAAGGACTGATACTGAAGCTGAAAGTCCAATACTTTGGTCACCTGATGCAAAGAACTAACTCATTGAAAAAGACCCTGATGCTGGGAAAGATTGAAGGTGGAAGGAGAAGGGGATGACAGAGGATGAGATGGTTGGAGTTGGTGATAGACAGGGAAGCCTGGTGTGTTGCAGTCCATACAGTTGCAAAGAGTGAGACACAACCAAGTGACTGAACTGAACTGAACTGAAGCACAATAAATAAGCTCTACAGATCTGCTGTACAACATTGTACATATAGTCAAGAGTAATGTACGCAAAGCCTTGACTGTTAATGATTACCCTAAACTAAAATAGTTTTTTAAAACATTAGCAATACAGACCATTTACAAACACCAAATAAATGGGACAATGGACAGTACTCGAGGAATTAAGAATAAGCAGCTGTTACAGTGGACAATGAATCTTCATTAAAGACCATCTGGTCCATAATGAAGCCCCAATACTGAAATGTAAGAAAAATGAAGCAGGGCACAAAAACAACAAAGGAAAAAGCCAGCCCAGTTTAATATAGCATACACTCAGTGGGCCATTGCTGCTAGCCACGTTGATGTTGGTACCTAGGGAGGGCTCCCAACAAAATAAACTAGCAGGTGGACAGAAAGTGATCAGGAGTTGGGAGTCATGCCCCATGTCCATTATGAATGTCTCCTTTCTCTCTTACCTCACTACTGACACCATCTAGGCCTTAAGTTGTTTGGAGAACTTAATGTTTATTTTCACTCTTTTTTTTCAACCCCTCAAATGAAAACACAGGGCCTGTCATGTTCAAATATACCTAAGAAAACTTGGCAAAAGAATTTTAAAATTTGGAAAATTCTTGCAGTTCTATTTGATACATCAGATAACCACTCCGTTTTTAATGAATCATTCCCTAATCAAGATACTTTCCCCTTAGTTTGGGTAACAATGAGTGCTCTCTCTGAATATGTGAATTTTAAATTATGGTGTTATTAATCTAAATGAAGGCAAACTTAAATGAAGTTATAAATCTATGTATGAGTTTGAAGATACACGAATAGGAGATAATGAATTTTTTAGATTTAGATTTAAAGAGTTTTCTGCTGCTGCTGCTGCTAAGTCACTTCAGTCGTGTCCGACTCTGTGCGACCCCAGAGACGGCAGCTCACCAGGCTCCCCTGTCCCTGGGATTCTCCAGGCAAGAACACTGGAGTGGGTTGCCATTTCCTTCTCCAATGCATGAAAGTGAAAAGTGAAAGTAAGTCGCTCAGTCATGTCTGACTCCTAGCGACCCCATGGAGTGCATCCGTCCATGGGATTTTCCAGGCAAGAGTACTGGAGTGGGGTGCCATTGCCTTCTCCGAAAGAGTTTTCTAGAACTCTGTAAATAGTATTATCTTAAGATAGACCATGAGAACATGGTTTGTTTATTTTTAGGTAAATATGTAGTATCTGAAATGGTCTCTGTAAGGCATTTGTTTGAAATTTATAAAGCTCCATTTAACAGTTCTTTGTGAAGAACTCACATAGTGCGAGTTATTTTGGTATTCCAAGCTCTAAACATCATTAGGAAATAAATTCAAAGACAGAGATTTTTGTCTGAGAATGGAGAATAAAATACTTAGACTATATTTTCAGAGCTGGAGGATTTTTCCTGTGACAAATTTATTGACCAATGTTTTTCACTTAAAAAAGATGGTGTCTTTAAGAGCCAATTTGCTACTTCAAGGAACTTTGCTAGTGTTTCACACAAACATACAAAATTTTTCTTGCTCAGGATATTTTATGTGTCTTAGTGGAAAAGAACCTGGTGATGATAATAATAAAGTTATACTTTATAAATGAATAGGATTTAGCTTTTGGTATTCCATTAGGTTTAAATATATGTTTGTTTATTTGTGGTAAAGAGTTCTGACTTTGAATACAGATGACTTGTGCTATTGTGTGATTACCCTAAAGATAGGTACGGAACACTCATTCTATCTCCTTTAAGGCTGTATTTGACATGTTTATGACACTTCATAGGGAGAGAATGAGGCTAATATATTCATTTTTAAACTGGTGAATTTGAGAATTTGAATTTCTTTTTAAGGACAAAAATACTTCTTTTTCAGATAAAGTCTCCAAAGGACCAAATTATATATGAAATGTATCAAAAAGAATCTATTTTGGGTAATACAGGGCTGAGATCCAGATTCCTGCCCACTCAGAGTCCCATCATGGGACTGGAACATGAAAAGCACATGAGGCTCTAAGGATTGCCTGAAAACACTTTGAAAACCCTTGCTTTTGACTACCTATAAGGCTTATATGAAGCTGTAGGATTAAAAAAATGTCTTCTTAAAGTGGAGGAGGTGAAAGGGAATAATACTTAAGGCAGGAAATGAACACAATATGGTTGTCTTTTGGAAAAGTATATTTGGAAAATCTAATTGGAATTCATTGTGTTCGATGATGAACAGTTCCTAGCCTGGTCCTCTCGATACTCAAATGCCTATAGAAACAGTAATGTGGGCGAAATTAATCTATTAAGACACTTAAGGCCTGGTGACCCATATTGTAAAGAATCTGCCTTCAATGCAGAAGACCTGGATATATCCCTGGGTTGAGAAGATCACCTGGAGGAGGGTATGATAACCCACTCCACTATTCTTGCCTGGAGAATCCTCATGGACAGAGGGAGGTACCTGGTGGGCTATAGTCCATGGGTCGCAAAGAGTCGTATGCAACTGAGATTGTAAGCACAGAACAGTACACAAGTCCTTTGGAGACCTTAAGACTAAATTACCGATTCTACTTAGAGAAGCAAAAAGCAAAGGAGAAATTGAAAGATATAAGCATCTGAATGCAGAGTTCCAAAGAATAGCAAGAAGAGATAAGAAAGCCTTCCTCAGCGATCAATGCAAAGAAATAGAAGAAAACAATAGAATGGGAAAGACTAGAGATCTCTTCAAGAAAATTAGAGATACAAAGAGAACATTTCATGCAAAGATGGGCACAATAAAGGACAGAAATGGTATGGATCTAACAGAAGCAGAAGATATTAAGAAGTGGCAAGAATACACAGAAGAACTCTACGTAAAAGATCTTCACAACCAAGATAATCACGATGGTGTGATCACTCACCTAGAGCCAGACATCCTGGAATGTGAAGTCAAGTGGGCCTTAGAAAGCATCACTATGAACAAAGCTAGTGGAGGTGATGGAATTCCAGTGGAGCTATTTCAAATCCTGAAAGATGATGCTGTGAAAGTACTGCACTCAATATGCCAGCAAATTTGGAAAATTCAGCAGTGGCCATAGGACTGGAAAAGGTCAGGTTTCATTCCAATCCCAAAGAAAGGCAATGCCAAGAATGCTCAAACTACCACACAATTGCACTCATCTCACATGCTAGTAAAGTAATGCTCAAAATTCTCCAAGCCAGGCTTCAGCAATACAAGAACCATGAACTTCCAGATGTTCAAGCTGGCTTTAGAAAAGGCAGAGGAAGCAGAAATCAAATTGCCAACATCCGATGGATCATTGCAAAATCAAGAGAGTTCCAGAAAAAAACATCTATTTCTGCTTTATTGACTATGCCAAAGCCTTTGACTGTGTGGATCACAATAAACTGTGGAAAATTCTGAAAGAGATGGGAATACCAGGCCACCTGATCTGCCTCTTGAGAAACCTGTATGCAGGCTAGGAAACAACAATTAGAACTGGACATGGAACAATACACTGGTCCCAAATAGGAAAAGGAGTACGTCAAGGCTGTATATTGTCACCCTGCTTATTTAACCTATATGCAGAGTACATCATGAAAAATGCTGGGCTGGAGGAAACACAAGCTGGAATCAAGATTACCAGGAGAAATATCAATAACCTCAGGTATGCAGATGACACCACCCTTATGGCAGAAAGTGAAGAAGACCTAAAGACCCTCTTGATGAAAGTGAAAGTGGAGAGTGAAAAAGTTGGCTTAAAGCTCAACATTCAGAAAACGAAGATCATGGCATCTGGTCCCATCACTTCATGGCAAATAGATGGGGAAACAATGGCTGACTTTATTTTTTTGGGCTCAAAATCACAGCAGATGGTGATTGCAGCCATGAAATTAAAAGACGCTTAGTCCTTGGAAGGAAAGTTATGACCAACCTAGATAGTGTATTAAAAAGCAGAGATATTACTGTGTCAACAAAGGTCCATCTAGTCAAGGCTATAGTTTTTTCCAGTAGTCATGTATGGATGTGAGAGTTGGACTGTGAAGAAAGCTGAGTGCTGAAGAATTGATGCTTTTGAACTGTGGTGTTGGAGAAGATTCTTGAAAGTCCCTTGGACTGCAAGGAGACCCAACCAGTCCATTCTAAAGGAGATCAGTCCTGGGTGTTTATTGGAAGGACTGATGTTGAAACTGAAACTCCAATGCTTTGGCCACCTGATGTGAAGAGTTGACTCATTTGAAAAGACCCTGATGCTGGGAAAGGTTGAGGGCAGGTGGAAAAGGGGACAACAGAGGATGAGATAGTTGATGGCATTGCCGTCTCAATGGACATGAGTTTGGGTAACTCTGGGAGTTGGTGATGGACAGGGAGGCCTGGCATGCTGCAGTTCATGGGGTCACGAAGAGTTGGACATGACTGAGCAACTTAACTGAAGTGAATGATTCTACTTTAGTTTTATATTCCTTTTGTTGCATTATGATCCTCAATCTTTCAGTCCTTGAGACAAAAAAACTTCTGATATCATCTGCTAAAAATTAATTTGGTTGATAACATGTAGAGCGTTAAAGTTCAACAATGCCATATTCCTGATTTGGGGAGGCAGTGCCTATTTAAACTAGATGGTCCTGTGGTCAGACCCCTTGTTGCAGTTTTTGGTTCAGAAAATATTTATCTATAAATAGTTAGAATATTCATGTGAATAAGATATGTAAATAGATAGTTACATATATATAGATGGATCTATACTAAAAATAGATATACTAATTTTGGGGGAAACCAAAGGTTGCAGGTGGGAGTTTCAACTTAGCAATAGTTCACAAGTTTGGTATAGTATAAGGCTGTCTAAGACCATATAAATTTTAATAGTAAAAAAGGGTAAAAGAAGTGAACCTAAATGTATAAGAAATTATTAGCATAAACATGTCTAATTATGTCAAATTATGTTAAAATGACTATATTAACCATATATCCCTCAGAGTATCTGGTAGTGGTGGTGGTGGTGGTTTAGTCGCTAAGTCGTGTCCAACTCTTGCAACCCCATGGTATCTTAATTAAAAAAATATATAATATATATAGATACGTGTGTTTGTGTGTGTGTGTGCTCAGTCATGTCCAACTCTCTGTGACCCTTTGGACTGTAGCACGCCAGTCTCCTCTGTCCGTGGGCAAGAATACTGTCATGGGTTGTCATTTCCTTCTCCAGGGGATCTTCTAGACCCAGGGATCAAACCCACATCTCCTGTGTCTCCTGCATTACAGGCAGATTCTTTACCCACTGAGCCATCAGGGAAGCCTATATATATAATCACAAATAAATCTTTGGCTGACCTCAACTTTTGTTGTTGTTAAAAATATTTATCTTTGGATAGATCAAATAAGTAATTATATAATATCTGGGAAACCATTTTTTTGTAATAAAACAAAGATATAAAGTCAAAGAGATTAAGTATTAATCCTGTTATTTTATCTTTGAATATGAAATAACATGCTTTTACTTTTTTACTCATTCCAAAATATATGCTTGTTTTGTACATTAAAAAGCTTAACACTAACATCAGTCCGGTAGAAATGAACATTCTTAAGGCTCAGATTATGGCCTGTAAATGTTTATTACTAAAATGAATCAGTACTCTTTGAAGAAAAAGCTTATTCTAGTTCAGGGTGATAAATATGTGAAACAAGTGAAAGTAGAAGTTGCTCAGTCATGTCCGACTCTTTGCAACCCCATGGATTCTCCTGGCCAGAATACTGGAGTGGGTAGGTAGCCTTTCCCTTCTCTAGGAGATATTCCCAACCCAGGGACTGAACCCAGGTCTGCATTGCAGGAGGATTCTTTACCAACTGAGCCACAAGGGAAGCCCAAATATACAAGATAAATCTGAAATATTTCATCATATCAGAAGGCAAGAAATCTATTTTTAAAACAGTCATAGTAGTCTCAAATGAACAAAAGAATCTATCTGAAGGGAACACCAACAGATCAAAGATGGAATAGTTGGAACCTGACAAAGAATATAATTGCATTAGCCGAAACAGCTCAAATATATAAAATATCCACTGTAACAGAATAAAAACATAAACTTATGTTTTCATTTTTGAAGTTTTCTATAGTATCAACTCATTTTTTTTTCAAATGAGTAAGTAAAGGAAAAAAGAAACATTTTTATAGACAGACTATACTTCAAGATAATTAAATAGTTGATGAGGAAAAGTTCTTTACATAAGAATTCCAAGGTTAAATAAAGAGAGTACCATGCAGTGTAGTAAATTACCATTTCCAGACTGTAATAAAATAATGGATCTAGGCAGCCATTGGTTCTGAAACCAATTGGTGAAATACTGATGAGAACTTTATAATGAATAAATGAAGTGGGCACCACTCACATCAACTGGTTAGTCTTAATATTAGTAAACATGGAACAATCAGATATTTCCTTCTTCCTGATGTGATCCAATAAGAAATACAGAACATCATCTATGGAGTATTCTTACCATTTCATCAAAATTTAACCAATTCTCTAGTTTTAAAGATGAATATTAGATATAGGAACATGTTAAAAACACAACATGGATATAAGTCTTCCAAATCCATAAAGTGGGACACTCTACAGAACAAACGATTTGGTTAATTTGACACATAGATAACATAAAAAAATGGAAAAAGTAGCATATATCTTAAAAAATCGCTCAAGAGATATATAAAGCTAGTACAATGCAGGATAGTGTGTTTTTGATACCTCAAAAATGCTGTTCATAAAATAATATTTTTGAGATAAATAGGAAATTTGCTCATTGAGTCAGCATTTAATGATATAAAGGAAATAATCGGCTGTTAGTATGCTAAAGGTCTTGTGGTTATAAAATTTTAAATTCCTTATGTGATAGACATATATGCTGAAATATTTACAATGTGTTTATTCCCTTTGGTTTAATTTATGAAACCAACATGAAACAAATAAGTAGACAGGGGTGCTAAAAAAAATAAACATTGATTAAGTAGCATATATCAGGTATCTTACTTTACATAGGCATCTATTCTTTCTATTCTTTTTAGTAGTTCACAGTGGCTTTTAAAAATTATTCCCACTGATAACCTTAATTCCTTAAAGATTGGGTTCTAAAAATTTATTTTTTGCATGTGAGCACAATGAAGAAGAAATAAATAATAATGGCAATAATAATAGAAAAAGCTCCTAAATAATGCTGGAGTCAAGGGAAAATGAAACGTAAAGGAGCACATTAAATTACGTTATGCGATATGTTGAATTAACACCTTTAATAGAAGAAGACAATTTTAGCTCTTCAGAAAAACAATATTAATGTCACGATACTTGCAATGAATAACTCATCCTATTTACATAGTATTGATTTTAAAATTTTAATCAAAATTTGGAATGGAGGAGAAATTACAAAAGTTATAGTGGAAGGCCATTTTCAATTAAAGAGGATTCAGAGGAAAAAGGTGCCCTTGAAATGTGTATTTAGAAAAATACTTTACTTTTGTCCCCTGGAATTTAATTCAGCTAGGGAAAATTTTCCTGTGCCACTGAATTAAGATTTGGCAATCCTGTCATTTTGCTCTTGACTCTCAGGTAATGTAAAAACTCAGTGTTTTTATATGAGAGAGTCAGTAGCATTGAAATGTGGTTACCTTTTCTGATTATCTCTTTCCCCACTTGTCATGGCAATGGTGGAAACAGGAAGTTTGCATTGCACTGATACTGTTGTAAAATATCTTCATGCTGTCTAGGACTGGCAGATAAATTAAGCCTGTTTTGCTTTCATGCAAATCCCTTTGCTGCACTCTTCTGATTTCAACTCCTTTGAAATAATGTCTTCTATTCCTCAAGGAGTTGAGTCTCCTTAGGCCATGACTTTTCTGGTGTCCACTCCAAAGAGGTTCTCTGTTGGCCTCCTGTTATCTCCTAATTATCAAGGGCTGAGTGGCTCCAGTCCAGCAATATGTACCAACTAGTACATATTGGTTCTTGCATTAGTCCCCAGTTCAGTTCAGTTCAGTCGCTCAGTCGTGTCCGACCTTTGCGACCCCATGAACCACAGCACGCCAGGCCTCCCTGTCCATCACCAACTCCCCAAGATTCTTACTATTTTTTGGCTGACATTGGGTCATACAACTCTCACTCTTGTAGTGGGTTCCAATTATAGTACAACTTTTTTCAAAGCAAATCCTTATCATAGAATCCACTTTCTATCAAATCACTCTTGTCATAGGTTAATTTTGAAACCAGTTTTGACCTATTTTATGAAAATTTTTTATATTTGTCAAATGCTGGAGTTTATATTTAAATCTAGGAATTCTAACTTAAGAGCCAAGGTTTCTAGTAACTAATTTATTCTGTTTAAATCATTATGCAATGCTAATAACATTTTTTCCTTTTATAGTCTATGAATATGTGTCTGATATCCCTAATTAGAATTCAAACATCTAGGAAGTAGATATTATACTTTTGGTCAGTATTCTTTTTTATCTCCATAGGAAAAAATACCTTATATAGAAATGGTGTTCAGGTGTTTCCAGTTAATATGACAGCCTGTCATAACATGACAGAGCCATTCTACTCAGTTCAGTCACTAAGTAGTGTCTGACTCTTTGTCATCCCATTTACTGCAGCACACCAGGCTTTCCTGTCCATTGCCAACTCCCAGAGTTTATTCAGACTCATGTCCATCGATTCAGTGATCCCATCCAAATCATATCATCCTCTGTCGTCTCCTTCTCCTCCTGCCTTCAATCTTTCCCAGCATCAGGGTCTTTTCGAATGAGTCAGTTCTTTGCATCAGTGGCCAATACTTTGGCCACTTTAGCTATTCTACTCCTTCTCCTATAAACACTTTGAAATTCTGGATAAAATAAGATATAATTTATTTTAAATGAATACACATACTCAGAACTTTGAATGGCAAGGTATTAGTTCCTTGAAACAAAGAAGGAAAAGAAATTATGGAGATGAGTGGGCTTAGATTCAAACACTCAATAAAGCATCAAAACCACATAAGCCTTAATGTCCTGGAACACCTTCTATCAGGAAGAACACATTTTACCCAGAAGCATAAGATAACCTGATTAATAAGAATAAAGTCAGAACATGAAGAGCTGCCTTGTACTAGAAATAGAAAATGGGTAAGTTCTATCTATCACCTAAAAGAAAGTTTCAGTAGACTAGAGTCATAGTTGGAAAGACAGCCACCCATAAAATATAGATTCTCGGTGAATCAAAAAAGGACACTGACTTCTAAGCAGCATCAGTTCAGTTCAGTTCAGTTCAGTCGCTCAGTCGTGTCCAACTCTTTGTGACCCCATGAATTGCAGCACGCCAGGCCTCCCTGTCCATCACCATCTCCCAGAGTTCACTCAGACTCACTTTCATCGAGTTGGTGATGCCATCCAGCCATCTCATCCTCATCGTCCCCTTCTCCTCCTGTCCCCATTCCCTCCCAGCATCAGAGTCTTTTCCAATGAATTAGCTCTTCACATGAGCCAAAGTATTGGAGTTTCAGCTTTAGCATCAGTCCTTCCAAAGAACACCCAGGGCTGATCTCCTTTAGGATGGACTGGTTGGATCTCCTTGCAGTCCAAGGGACTCTCAAGAGTCTTCTCTAACACCACAGTTCAAAAGCATCAATTCTTCGGTGCTCAGCCTTCTTCACAGTCCAACTCTCACATCTAAGCAGCATAACTAAAATTAAATCATATTTTAGATACATTTAGTGAAATCATACAACTTGAACTAATATTTTAAAAGTAAACAGAGGAAAAAAGTAGTTAACCTTCAAGGGAATGACTATTTGATGATAGCATTTTATCCCTGTTGTTGTTTAGTCACTCAGTTGTGTCTGAGTCTTTGTGACCCCATGTGTGGTAGTGCATCAGGCTTCTATCTATGGGATTTCCCAGGCAAGAATACTGGAGTGGGTTACCATTCCCTGCTCCAGGTGATCTTTCGACCCAAGGATTGAAACTGCATCTCCTGCATTGGCAGGCAGATTCTTTACCACTGAGCCACCTGGGAGGCCCCATTTTATCCCTATCTATCATTATCTTTGAATTATGAGAAGAAATAGCTGTCATCCTAGCATTCTATATCCAGCTAAAATGTCATTCAATACTTAGGATAAAATAAAGATAATTTTGGGGGCATCATAGATTGAGAGTTCAGTGTTATCAAACTCTTGTTAAAGGAATATTACTAATGATATACTTAAATAAGAATTAAACTCAAAGAATTTTAAGAAGCAAAGTTAAAAAAAGAAAAATATTAAACCTTTTTGGTTCAATGATCTTGATGCTATATATGCAGATATTCATACAATATTTATTTTTCTTTTAAAAATTTATATACATGTAGTCAAGCTTTATTTGCCAAAATGAAATTTATTTCTTTTCACTGAACATTCATTTTAAATCAGTTTGTCTCTACAAAGCAAAAATAGAAAATGAAATAATGTAGTAACATATAAATAATATCAACTCCATATGTTAATATTTTTTTATTATTAAAGATGCATGAATGGCATAATGGACTCAATGGACATGAGTTTGAGCAAGGTCCAAGAAATGGTTAAGGACAGGGAAGTCTGGCATACTGCGGTTCATGGAATTGCAAAGAGTCAGACATGACTGAGTGACTGAACAACAATGACAAAATCTACCTCAAAGATTTTTTTCTTTTTAACAATTAAAAGAGCTAATAAAGAAAGGTAAAGTATGCAAAAAGAAAACAGACATGGGGCAAAATGTCTAAATTTTAAAAACTTATTTAAATCTGAATGGTGGCTATACAAATGTTGTTATGTTTTCTGTGACTCATTCATTTAAAAATGGAAACATAGAAGAACTATACTTTCAAAGAATAGAGTACAGAAAGGGAAAAATGATAACTCTACAGTGGAGAAACCTGACACACAACATCTTGTCAAAGTGATGAAATTTAACATTATCAGTGATGCCTTGTGGAGATCAAGCCCCCCGTGATGATTTGATGTGACAGGATCACATGTATAGAATTCTTTCCCCAGGCTCATGTAGCCTCAATCTAATCATAAGATACAACATTAGACAGACCCACATTAAGGACATCCTATAGGGTACTCTGGCCAGTTCTCCTCAAGACTGCCAAGATCACAACATACAAATAAAGACCAAGAAACTATCAGAGACCAGAGATTGGAACAGGAAGAGGGCATTCATAGTAAAAATAATTTAATTTAAATAATCTGAAGTTTATTTAATAACAATATAGCATCGTCAGTTTCTTAGTTTTTAGAAATGTAACAAAATAATTTAAAATGTCAACCATAGATTGCATAAAGGGTATAGAGGAAGTCTTCAACTGAGTTTGCAATTATTATGTAAAAGTTTGTTCAGAAAAAGATTTTAAAATAAATCATTTAAAATCATTTAGGTAAATGACATTTCATTATTTTAAATTGAATGGACAGTATTTTTATCTGAAGCAAATGTGATACATTGGTGGGGGGGGGTGGGGAAAAGAATGATGTTCCATTATTCTCCATTTTAACATGGAGAATATGTTATCTAGTAGCCTGAAATGTTTAAATAATTAATCCTCAGAAAGCTGTAGTCACTTGGATGTTTAATAGAATAACAGATTCCATGATTCTGTGATTTTGTCCACATGGAATATTTTAAGCTTGAATTCAGTTAGGAAATTACTTTTTATTCCAACATGTTAAAAGTTTTTAAACTATTCCCATTGCCACAATGTTGAGCAGATTCCAGAGAATATTCAGAAAAGTAAAAGGCCCTTGAATGCTGATCATAGAGTAGAACACCACCCATGACAACAGCAGATGCCTTTCTAGATTAAAGCAGGCAGCTGGCATTTCACAGAGTACATTGGAGAGGAGCAATCTTCTTAGTATTGTATAAAACTGTATTTAAAATCTACAAATGCGAATACACATTGATACAGAGACTAAGAATTCTGATAAAGGGAAATGATAACTCATCACAAACTTGCCAGGTTTATGGCTGTGTGAGGCAAAAAGATAAAGAAAGAAAATTTGCAAAGGTTGGGTGACAGAGCAGAAGATAAGAAACAATTATATTAGTAATCCCTGTCTAAGGTTTTGCCAATTTCTTAGAAAAATGAATTAGATTCAGAGTAAGGATCTAGGGATTTCCTTGGTAGTGCAGTGGCTAGGACTACAGCTGTCCCAATACTGGGGGCCTGGGTTCCATCCCTGGTCAGATAACTGGATTCCACAGGCTGCAACCAAAAGATGCCACATGCTGAGACTAAGAACTGGCATAGTCATATAAATAAATAAAAATAATGATCTGAATTTTAATCTGTTTATAAATGTCTGTGTTTAGACATACTATGATAATCTTTAATGGAGAAGGCAATGGCAACCCACTCCAGTACTCTTGCCTGGAAAATCCCATAGACAGAGGAGCCTGGTAGGCTGCAGTCTGGGGGGTTGCGAAGGTCGGACACGACTGAGCGACTTCACTTTCACTTTTCACTTTCATGCATTGGAGAAGGAAATGGCAACCCACTCCAGTGTTCCTGCCTGGAGAATCCCAGGGCCAGGGGAGCCTGGTGGGCTGCCGTTTATGGGGTCGCACAGAGTCGGACATGACTGAAGCCACTTAGTAGCAGATAATCTTTAAATTCTGCTTTTTCAATTGTCTTTTAAAAATTCTTAATTGAATAATAATGTCAGGTATGTATCTGTAGATGTTTTGGTATCAGTTTTTTCCACTGACATATCCTGGCACTTAGGAAAGTGCACAGCATAAAGCAGCTATTAAGTAAATATTTGCTGAATGATTAATTGAATGATACCCTTTGGGTGCCCTTAGCCACTTAAGTCTCAATAGTAGCAGGGAGTATCTGGATTAGCAGGGAAGGACTGGCCAGTTATTGTTAGTTGAGCTCCTGATCAGTTCCTTGCTGGTCCCTCATCTCTCCTGGTATCAGTGGAAGTCCTGTTCTTTCTGGAGAAGTATGATCTACCTGGGCCACTGTCTTAGTTAGCTGGAGTTGTTTAGCAAAATACCAAAGATTGAGTGGCTGAAACAACTGATTATTTTCTCTCAGTTCTGGAGGCTGGAAGATTTAATATCAGGGTGCTAGCATGGGTGGGTTTTGGTGAGCCCTCTTATACATGACTGCCCTCTGTCTGTGTGCTCTTATACCCTTTCCTTCCTGCATGCATGTGGAGCAAAGTACATATCTTAATTTCCTGTTCATCTTATAAGGGCATTAATCACATCATGAGGATCCCACCTCTTTGATCTGATCTAAACCTAGTTTTCTCCCAAAGGTCACATTTGCAAATACCATCACATTGAGTGTTATATCTTCAACATATGAATTTTGGGAGAATAGAAACATTCAGTCCATGACAGTTACCTTCTGTTGCCAACTTGGAGATGGAGGGTCTGGGCCACCTTCTTTGGTTAGGTGGGAAGTTGTAAGAAGCACTAAATACTATGATGTTCCTCAATCCAGGACCCTTAATTACTTTGGCTTCCAATTTCTGTTTTTCTGTGTTCTCCTGTGATTTCCTCTTGCATCTCCCCACCCCCCGAGTTTTTATTGTACTTAGTAAAAAGAAACAGGGAGAAATGAGTCTGTGCTATCTTATTCCCAGCAGAAGTTGCATTTAATTTCAAAGTCCACAGAAAGTTCAGCTAAATCCCACCTCTTTACCACCTCCTTATTGTCATGAGCTTCCCACAAATATTTGAGAACTACAAGGCCAGTGATTTTCCTGTTGTGATCCAGATTGTACCAAAACCAAATACCCTCATCTAGAAAGGCTCTGAGCTGAATATTTTATGTTATAAAACCTACGTACAAGCTCCACTTTTAAGCTATTTGATTGCTATCATAGTGGACTTGCTATATCAGAGAACAAAAAGTGGAAAATTGCTTTCAAAGGTCAATTTTGATCATTTCTCTCTCACTCATAGGCATAGAAATTAAGTTGCATTATTATGGAATTTTCCTTGTCTCTTGTTGGCATGATTGAGTCTCTTAATTTTCATTCCTTTTAATTTTATTCAGTGAGTTAAGTCATCATTTGTGTATATATGGAAATGTTCTAACTGAGCTTATTATGCTTGAAAAGGAGTGACGATAACTATTTTGACTTATTACTTTCTGTTTGGTTAGGATAATCAAACATTCAGCAAGGGAGAATAAAAGCACTGTAGGTGGTATAAATGAGCATGAAAAAGAGTTTCTAAAAGTCTCTTCCAAATAGAGAACATTTCCCTATCCCTCCTCTCTTCTTCCCACTCCACCCACACCCTTTTCCTACTTTTAGATTGTTCTTAAACCAGGAAGTAAAAGTTGTGAGTGGGAAGGGGAGGAAAGAGTGTGTGTGTGTAACCAACAAGGGAATTTATTCTCTTGATGAATCATAATGATTGTACTATAATCACACATTTTCATATACAGTCCTGAATTCCTGTGCCAGCATCTACTCCCTTTGCAACTGGGAAAGCTGGCTTTTTCTATTTCCTTCTCCAGCTTTTCAAAATAAACTAATATAATCAGAAAACAAGGGGTATAAGACTTCAGACCATCAAATTCCAGTGTTTTGCTTATAGGTGAGAAATTGAGAGTCTAGAACATGATAAGAATCATTTAAGTTTATGTACTGTTAGAAATGTAACGCCGTTTCTAACCCTAACATGGGTTAGAACCCATGGTTTTCAGGCCAGCACTCTTTTTATAATACCATGTTGTCTCATTTTAGTTCTAGTCATTATGAGCTGTCATGCTTTAATACATAATATTAGGTAAGGCCTGGAATAAATGAGAGGCTTCTCATTGCTGTTTGGAACTATAAAATGTCAGAAAAACAAGCAAACAAAAAATTGTAGTGACAATTTATAGCTTGAAATGTAACTCAGTGCCTATGATTCAAGCAACTAGTACTGCCAGTATTCCTTCACACATTTTGTCTTCATCTTATCTTTTCTTGGATTGTAAAAGAATAGAGACATTATAGGAGTTGTATTTTTTTAAATTTACATTTCAATTCCTTCTGCTACAATAGGACAGAGTATAAGCCCAGGTACTTAAGGGAAGAGAAGGGTCCAACAGTCAGACCACAGAATTAGTCCCCACCCCCTCTGTGTGCCCAGGTCCAGCTGAGACCGTTGCACATTGGAGATAATAGCTATTTTAAATTAATCCTTGAAATGGATATTTGTGGCTCAGATGATAAAGAATCTGCCTGCAATGCAGGAGATCTGGGTTCTATCCCTGGGTCAGGAAAATCCCCTGGAGAAGGGATTGACTACTCACTCCAGTATGCTTGCCTGGAGAATTCAATTATCAGAGGAGCCTGGTGGGCTAGGATCCATGGAGTTGCAAAGAATTGGACATGACTGAGCAACTAACACTTTTATTTTCAGTTTTATAACAAGACATGTTTGGTTCCAGGCTTTGTATATTAGAACAAAGCAATTGATGACAGTATTACTGAAAAAGTAAAAGTGTTAGTTGCTTAGCCGTGTCACACTCTTTGTGACCCCATGGACTGTAGACCACCAGGCTCCTCTGACCATGGAATTCTCCAGGCAAGAATACCGGACTGGGTTGCCTTTTCCTTCTCCAGGGTATCTTTTGACCCAGGGATTGAACCCAAGTCTCCTACATTATAGGCTGATTCTTTACTGTCTGAACCAGTATTATTCAGTTCAGTTCAGTCACTCAGTTGTGTTCGACTCCTTGTGACCCCATGGACTGCAGCACATCAGGATTCCCTGTCCAGAGTCAGACCAACCCCCAGAGCTTGCTCAAACTTATGTCCATTGAGTTGGTGATGCCATCCAACCATCTCATCCTCTGTTGTCCCCTTCTTCTCTTGTCTTCAATCTTTCCCAGCATCAGGGTCTTTTCCAATGAGTCAGTTCTTTGCATCAGGTGGCCAAAATATTTGAGCTTCAGCATCAGTCCTTCCAATGAATATGCAGGACTGATTTCCTTTAGGATTGACTGGTTTGATCTTCTTGTAGTCCAAGGGACTCTCAAGAGTCTTCTCCAACATCTCAGTTCAGAAGCATCAATTCTTATGCGCTCAGCCATTCTTTATGGTCCAACTCTCACATCCATACATGACTACTAGAAAAACTGTAATTTTGACTATGTGGACTTTTGTCAGAAAGCAATGTCTCTACTTTTTAAGATGCTGTATTGGTTTTTCATAGCTTTTCTTCCAATGAGCAAGCATCTTTTAATTTCATGGCTACAGTTACCATCTGCAGTGATTTTGGAGCCCAAGAAAATAAAGTCTGTCGCTATTTCCATTGATTCCCCATCTATTTGCTATGAAGTGATGGGACCAGATGCTATGATCCCAGTTTTTTGATTGTTGAGTTTTAAGCCAGCTTTTCCACTCTTGTCTTTCACTTTCATCAAGAGGCTCTTTAGTTCTTCACTTTCTGCCATAAGGGTGGTGTCATCTGCATATCTGAGGTTATTGATATTTCTCCCAGAAATCTTGATTCCAGCTTGTGCTTCATGCAGCCTGTTATTTCACATGATGTAATCTGCATATAAGTTAAATAAGCAGAGTGACAATATACAGCCTTGATATACTCCTTTCCCAATTTTGAACCAATCCATTGTTCCATGTCTGGTTCTAACTGTTGCTTCTTGACCTGCATTCAGATTTCTCAGGAGCCAATATTATTAGTGGTTAGAAAAAATTTGGAAAGTGGTTCCAAAGACTCTCAGAGTCTTTAGAATTAGAAAAGTTAGAATTCTAATTAGAATTATTTTGAATCTGATATGTGATGAAATCCCACCACCCAAATCCTGATTGGTACCTGAGAGTGGCACAATATTGTTCATGGATCAGTTAGTGAAAGGAAATGCATCCCATTTTATAAAGCCAGGGTGAGATTAAAAGGTACAAGACCAAACACTTCTCCCCCATTTTCACATGGACCTGGATATAATCCTACTTGGTGTATAAGTTGTGATCATAGCCAAGTGTAGCTAAATTCACGTCAAATTAACATGTACGTGAGATTCACTCAGTCATGTCCAACTCTTTTTGACCCCATGGACAGCGTAGTCCATGCAGAACTGCATAGACTGCATGGACTACATAGTCCATGGGATTCTCCAGGCCAGAATACTGGAGTGGGTAGCCTTTTCCTTCTCCAGGGGATCTTCCCAACCCACGGATTGAACCCAGGTCTCCCACATTGCAGGCGGATTCTTTACCAGCTGAGCCACCAGGGAAGCCATGTCAAATTAGGGAAAATTTTATTTCCAGTCATCTGTATGTCTTCAGACTGATGGCTTTAATGTGGAGGTGAATGAGGAGCTTGTGCAGAAACACAGGAAGTTTTTTGAAAAGCCTGTCAGGGCAGATGGTGGAGTGATGCAATTTAGGAAAATGCAGAGGTAAGTCTGTACAAAAACAAACAAATTGTAATTAATGGGATCTTCTCAGGGAGACAAAGACAATCTGGGGAAATAGAAATAAATTAATTTTAAGTGCTGTCTGATCCTAAAACTAGGGAAGTGTTTGTCAAACTGTTGAAAAAGTTAGTGGAAAAGAGGAAATTCAGTAGGATCATAATAACTATATTCAAGTATCTTAAAGATAATTATGTGATATGAAAGATGAAATGAAGTATACTGAGAATGATGCTGAAGAGTAGAACTGGGACTAGTAGGGGAGTCACAAGAAGAAATATTTCTACGAACAGGAGAGATAAACAATGTTAAAACTGATCAAAACTGTAAAAGCCTGCTTTAGGAGCTAGTTTAATCTTATCACTGGTTGTGCTCAAAGGACAATTTAACAAAAGCAACATAAGGGGAATTCAGGAATATGAGGTTCATAACCATTCTGTTCTTAATGAACACCCATACACCAAAATCCAGTGGCTACGATTTTATAATTCTCCTAAAATCACTGTGGCTATTAAGCACTGGGACTAGAAATGTACCTGGCTGGCCTACTTGACATCCATTCCAAAAGCAGCAGCTCAGTGCCTCTTAGAACTATGTATGTATTTCTATACTAATATTCCATATTAACTGGACTTTCTTGATAGCTGAATGAATCAGCCTACATTTCCTTAGGTAAGCTAAGGTGCTGATGTTTTAACACATACATGCATGCGTGCACACTCAGTTGCTCAGTTGTGTCCAACTGTTTGTGATCCATGGACTGTAGCCCACCAGGCTTCTCTTTCCATGGAATTTTCCAGGCAAGAACACTGGAGTGGGTTACCATTTCCTTCTCCAGGGGATCTTCCCGATTCAGGAATTGAGCCTGTGTGTCTTTCATCTCCTGTATTATCTGGAGGATTGTTTACTTAAGCCACCTAGGATGCAGATGGTAAAGAATCTGCCTGCAATGTGGGAGACCTGGGTTCAATCCCTGGGTTGGGGAGATCCCCTGGAGGAGGGCATGGCAGCACACTCCAGTATTCTTGCCTGGAATATCCCTATGGACTGAGGAGCCTGGCAAGCTATAGTCCATGGGGTTGCAAAGAGTTGGACATGACTAAGAGACTAAGCACTTAGGAAACCCATATACACACATACACAACTATATTTGTGTATTTATTGTTGACAATGGAAAACATTAATGGCATCCTTCCTAACGGATTCCCTGGTGGCTGAGATGGTAAAGAGTCTACCTGCAATGCAGGAGACCCAGTTTGGATCTCTGTGTCGGGAAGATCCCCTGGTGAAGGAAATGGCAACCCACTCCAGTGTTCTTGCCTGGAAAATCCCATGGACAGAGGAGCCTGGCAGGCTACAGTCCATGGGGTTGCAAAGAGTTGGAGACAACTGAGCGACTAACACTTTCACTTTTCTTATGGATATAACAAATACCTGTGGTATCAGTAATATTCCTGGTAGGAAACAAAACTCACTGCATATGGTTCAAAATAGGAGAGTAATGAAGGAACTTCTTACAGAGTTGTAGGTAAACAACAAAATTCTGAGAGTTGCAATAGCCAGGAGGTTATTGCTACTAAGGTTGATAGGACTGGTGAGCAATCAGTACTCCAGGAGCCAGTTGGAGCTCAACTACGGTAGAGGAGCTGTCCAACTGGACCTGTAGTCATGGAAGGTCACAGCTACTGCCCAGCTGATTCAGGCAAGGAAGAAACTTATAGTCCCTCTTCTGCACTGTCTTCCTCCAATGTCACTGTTCCAGCCCATTCCACTGAAAGTGGGAATGAAAAGGAAGCCCAGCTAGAATGTGGCAGAGAGTGAATCTAGACAGTCAGCAGGAGAGCATCCAGCTAACCTACAGTACACATTGATTGAGGTGCTGCCCTTAGTAATGATATGTATTGCTAGATATTGATTATGCATGTACTTTATTCTGGTTATTTTTATATATTATTGTTGTTGTTCAGTCACTAAGTCATGTCTGACTCTTTCTGACCCCATGAACTGCAACATGCCAGGCTTCCCTGTCCTTCACCATCTCTGGGAGTTTGCTCAAAAATTTTTGTATATTTCTGTTTTTTTTTTTAATTTATGTTTATTATTGTTGTTTTTGTAAAACCTTCAAAGGCAGGTTTTTGATTGTGACTTTTATACTGAACAGACTGCTCATTTCATAGAGGCTTAAAGCTTATTTTACTTCTCATTTTCTTCCCTTTTGTTTTTCCTAGGATTTTATTTCCCTGCGTTTCTCCTTACACTTGTCACACAGTGCTTCAAAATCTGGTGACATTCCCTTTATCAAAAGCTTGTATTGTTTGTGTTACTAATTTAATGATTGACAAAGATGACTGCTAGACAAATGATATAAAGAAACTATGAGTGAGTGAGTGAGGGAAGTCGCTCAGATGGTAGTTAAAATCTTCAATGCCAGCTGTTTAAATCAATGGAACCATTGTTAGGACATTGGATAGACATTAGTGAACATAAGAAAACCACAGCGATTTCAAGAAGTAAACACTTCTTAGAAAACATATCAAATGTTACATCTTAAGCCTTTCATAGTTGCTTTTGCCAAACTGCATATTTGAAAGAAGTATAAATACATATTCACATCTTATGAAGTTTCTCTGACACCAATTTTCACAGACACTTTATGTTTTGACCTACAAATGTCTTGGTTTTCTTTCTATTTTACTTTTTTCATTGCCTTCCCATTTTTTCTCTCCTGTCTTTGGTCATATATTCATCACAAACTATATCTCCTAGTATTTAGATTTAGAGAGTTATTTGAAATTTCATGGCCATTACAGAAGAGGGTTGTGTGAAATACAGAGAAGAAAGTCTCTTTTAATGTGTGTTACTACTGGCTTCTATTAAGTCCAATCCTTCTATTAAGTCTTTTCCAACCCTGTCTGTTTTATCTAAAATAAAACAACCCTTCCCCCGAAAAAAAAATCAGGTCCTCATTCCAAGGTAGGAGGAAGCTCTGCCTCAGAGAGCATCTAATTGAGACACTAAATCTTTGCTCATTTGGACTATGCCCTGGAAACTGAACACTCGTATATGAAGTTGCTCTGTGATGAGCAAGACGGTGTTTTATCAGTTTGAAGATTGCTATTTTACACTTTTACGCTCAAGAAATGAGGATTCAACTTTTAATTGAGGATATTTTAAAACATCTGTAGGTCAGACATTGATAGAGTTTGTCATTTCCTCACACGTTCAAACTTTTTTTTTTTCCTTTTTTTTGATGGCATCTATGACATCTAGTTAACATCTCAATCCATAAATAAAGTGGCCCACTCAAGGATAGAATAAATTTCTTGTTTGTTGTCTGAAAATCATTGACTGATACCTTCTGGGAAGATCAAAAAAGAGCCAGTACAAAAATGTACATGTGGGGCCCAAAGCTTGGTGGAAAATTTCATGAATGATGTGTGATCTCTTTTAAGAAGTATTATATGGTTCAAGCTCTAGGTAGTGCATAGGTATATATTATATGAAATAAATAAAGATATAGATGATACGATGCATAATGAAGAAAGCAGTACTGTTCTTGTCTTTCTGCCATAAACAATGAACTGTACTATTTTTGATATTTGACAACTGGCAACACATGTCTGGGATTCTCAAGAGAGGAGAGACAAAGAGGTAGTCTATGCTTAAACCCGGAGAAGGCAATGGCACCCCACTCCAGTACTCTTGCTTGGAAAATCCCATGGACGGAGGAGCCTGTTAGGCTGCAGTCCATGGGGTCGCTAAGAGTCGGACATGACTGAGTGACTTCACTTTCACTTTTCACTTTCATGCATTGGAGAAGGAAATGGCAACCCACTCCAGTGTTCTTGCCTGGAGAATCCCAGGGACGGGGGAGCCTGGTGGGCTGCTGTCTATGGGGTTGCACAAAGTCGGACACGACTGAAGTGACTTAGCATAGCATTTGCTTAAACCAGATTTTCTGCATAGAGTTACTTTTGTTTCTGGTGGTGCAGAGGGAGAACCCAAGCAGAGCCCTAGATACTTGCTGAGTTGAAAAAACAAAGATCTGATTTCAAACAAGTAAGTCAGTCAGAATTTTCAAAGCTGGTTATTGGAAAACAGATAGCTATGTAAAAGAGTTCCAAAAATCTGCACAAGGTCCCCTAGAGTCTGTTGCTAAAGGGTAAGCATGACTCGGGTGAAATCCAGGAAGCTAGGCAAAGAATGTCAGAGAAGCTAAAAGCTTTACAATTCCCAAAGTCCACATAAGGCTGGGACACATTCAAGTTTATTCAGAGTAGAAAATCCTACTGGAACACCAGGGTATTTTTAATAGAAATTGAAAAAGAGTAAAGCTTTAGAAATATGGCTTAAAACTCTGGATTAAAAACTGCTAGAGATCTCTCCAAACAAACCTGGAAAATATCAAGCTAATTTGCAAGTAATATAATCACAGCAAAAACAAAATTCCACATACTATAAAGAAAACAATAAAATCCAGACCCAGAGGGATGGTATGGGGAGGGAATAGGGAGGAAGGTTCAGAATGGGGAACACATGTATACCTGTGGTGGATTCATTTTGATATATGGCAAAACCAAAAGAATATTGTGAAGTTAAAAAATAAAAAAAAATTAAAAAAAAAACAAAACAAAAAATAAAAAAATAAAATCCAGACACTCAACAACATAACAAGTCAGGAATCAAAAAAAAAAAAATAATAATAATTGTTAGGCATAAATAAAGATGAAAATGTGATCCATAGTTAGGAGAAAATTCAGTCAGTAGAAATAGAAAGGAGAGGAATAAAACAATTAGCAGATAAAAAGTTTTTAAAATGTTATATACATAATATTAGGAATTAAAGGAAGACATGAACATAACAAGTAGAGAAAAATAGAAGATACAAAAAAGAGGCAAGTGCTTCTGGTGATCAAACATACATTATTGAAAGTAAAGAAAAATCACTGAATAAGCTTTGTAGCAGACTAGATGCTGCTGAAAACAAAATCTATAAACTCATAGTAATAGACCTATCAAAATGAAACAGTGAAAGAAAATTGCTGAACAAAGACTCAGGAGTATGTGGGAAAATATCAATTAGTGTAACAAGTAAATTGGAATTTGGATGATAATGGAAAATATATAAAGAATTAATGGGTAAAATCTTTCCAAATTTGATGGAAACTCTAAAAACACAAATCCAGGTGCTTCAGAGAAAAAGAATATTCAGTAGAATGCCCAAATATTCAAACATAATAGATGCAAAATCACACCATTGTAAACCATAGTAAAATTTCTGAAAATCAATGATGAAAAAGCTATTAAAGTCTGCAAGATGAGAAAAGAAAACAGAGTTATTACAAACTTTCTATCAGAAATACAAGTCATAAGACAATGGAACAACATTATTAAAGTGATGAAAGAAAAAAAAGTCACCTAAAAATACTATGTCTAGAGAAAATATCCTTCCAAAATAAAGACAAAATACTTGGTCAGACACATAAAATCTGAGAAGATTTGCTTCTGGAAGACCATATGACCTACTTATAAATTAGTCCAGAGTTGTCAAAGCACCTCAGATTTTTTGTTTTGTATTACTTTGTTTTGTCTTTGCTTTTGTTTCTGTTTTAAGAAAGAAAATGTGGATCCCAGAAATTAAATTAAAGCTTCATGTTCATCGCTGAAAACAAGAAGTCTTTGAATAGATTTTTTAGTCAAATAGCCTGTAGCACTTAGAAGGGTAAGTGGAATCTTCAGTGGTGAGTATGAATTTAGAACAAAGACATGGCAAACCAGTTCATTATTTCCCTACTGGTTTACCTAAGAGGCAGAATAAGAGCATGGGACAAACACAGCATATCTTGATTTTCAAATGCACCTCAGCAAATTCTCTCATGACTCCTGTGGGCAAAACATAAGAATTTATTTATTTTTGCACTCAGTACATTTGAGTGCTTTCTTAGCTGACCAAAATTATAATACAAATTGTTGGTAACAGAAGAAGAAGAAGAAATTTTAACAGTATACAAGTTTTTTGATAACTGAAAAAAAAAAAAAGTGAAATTGTTAGTCTCACAGTCATGTCTGACTCTTTGTGACTTCATGGAATGTAGCCCAACAAATTCCTCTGTCCATGGGGTTTTCCAGGCAAGAATACTGGAGTGGGTAGCCATTCCCTTCTCCAGGGATCTTCCTGACCCAGGGATTGAAACTGGGTCTCCTGCATTGCAGGTGGATGCTTGACCATCTAAGCCAAAGCAAGACATTTCAGTTATCGAGAAGAAACAGAGAGTCCTATTAAAATGTTAAATATTCTTTTATAACAGGAAAATATTCTGCTACTAATTAAATAGTCCTACAGAATAAAATTATGGAAAAATCACTGATTAGAGGATAAAGTGTATAAACTCCTTCTGTAACATCACTTTCCTTATGTCACTATATTTCTCTTTAGTTCTATGTCTTCATATTTGAAAAAAAAAGTGAAATTTTGGACTTGAAAATCTCAAGTTCTTTTTATAGTTTCAATAATCTCTTCTCTTACATCTCTTTCCTGCCCTGCAAATAGGTTCATCTATACCATCCTTCAAATGGCTTCCCATTCCAGTATTCATGACTGGAGAATCCCACGGAAAGAGGAGCCTGGCAGGCTACAGTCCATAGGGTCACAAAGAGTCGGACATGACTGAAGTGCACACACATGCACAAATGCACAAACACATACCACATATATGTTAACATGCACACACACATACCATTTTTCTAGATTCCTTATAACGTGTTAATATATGTAATAATATTGTTTTTCTCTTTCTGACTACTTCACTCTGTATGCCAGATTCTCGGTCCATCCAAGTCCCTACAAATACTCCAATTTTGTTCCTTTTTATGATTGAGTAATATTTTATTGTGTATATATATACCACATCTTTTTTATCCATTCATCTGTCGATGGACATGCTTACATGTCCTGATTATTGTAAATAGTGCTGCAATGAACATTAGGGTGCATGTGTCTTTTTGAACTACGGTTTTCTCAGGGTATATGCCCAGTAGCAGGCTTCCCTTGTGGCTCAGCTGGTAAAGAATCTGCCTGAAATGCAGGAGACCTGGGTTCGATCCCTGGGTTGGGAAGATCCCCTGGAAAAGGGAAAGGCTACCCACTCCAGTATTCTGGCCTAGAGAATTCCATGGACTATATAGTCCATGGAGTCACAAAGAGTCAGACACGACTGAGAAACTTTTGCTTTCACTTTTTCGCTTTCATGCCCAGTAGTGGATTACTGGGTCATATGATAGTTCTATTTTTAGCTTTTTTAAGGAAGCTCTATACTGTTCTCCATAATGGCTGTGTCAGTTTACATTCCCACCAGCAGTACAAGAGGGTTCCCTTTTCTCCACACCCTCTCCAGCATTTATTATTCGCAACTTTTTGATGATGATCATTCTGACATGTGTGAGGTCACATAGGCTTGGGGAGGGGCTGGAGAGGGGATGAATTAGGAGATTGGGGTTGACATATGTGAGCTACCATGTATAAAATAGATAGCTATTGGGAACCTGCGGTATAGTGCAGGGAACTCAGCTCAGTGCTCTGTGATGACCTATATGAAAGGGATGGGCAGGGGTTGGGGGTGGGAGGGAAACTCAAGTGGGAGGGGAGATATATATTCTGTATATTCTGTGTATATATATATATATATTCTGCTTTATTGACTATGCCAAAGCCGTTGACTGTGTGGATCACAATAAACTGTGGAAAATTCTGAAAGAGATGGGAATACCAGACCACCTGATCTGCCTCTTAAGAAATTTGTATGCAGGTCAGGAAGCAACAGTTAGAACTGGACATGAAACAACAGACTGGTTCCAAATAGGAAAAGGAGTTCGTCAAGGCTGTATATTGTCACCCTGTTTATTTAACTTATATGCAGAGTACATCATGAGAAACGCTGGACTGGAAGAAACACAAGCTGGAATCAACATTGCCAGGAGAAATACCAATAACCTCAGATATGCAGATGACACCACCCTTATGGCAGAAAGTGAAGAGGAACTCAAAAGCCTCTTGATGAAAGTGAAAGTGGAGAGTGAAAAAGTTGGCTTAAAGCTTAACATTCAGAAAATGAAGATCATGGCATCCGGTCCCACCACTTCATGGGAAACAGATGGGGAAACAGTGGAAACAGTGTCAGACTTTATTTTTCTGGGCTCCAAAATCACTACAGATGGTGACTGCAGCCATAAAATTAAAAGACACTTACTCCTTGGAAGGAAAGTTATGACCAACCTAGACAGCATATTCAAAAGCAGAGACATTACTTTGCCAACAAAGGTCCGTCTAGTCAAGGCTATGGTTTTTCCTGTGGTCATGTATGGATGTAAGAGTTGGACTGTGAAGAAGGCTGAGTGCCGAAGAATTGATGCTTTTGAACTGTGGTGTTTGAGTCCCTTGGACTGCAAGGAGGTCCAACCAGTCCATTCTGAAGGAGATCAACCCTGGGATTTCTTTGGAAGGAATGATGCTAAAGCTGAAACTCTGGTACTTTGGCCACCTTATGCAAAGAGTTGACTCATTGGAAAAGACTCTGATGCTGGGAGGGATTGGGGGCAGGAGGAGAAGGGGACGACAGAGGATGAGCTGGCTGGATGGCATCACCGACTTGATGGACGTGAGTCTCAGTGAACTCCGGGAGTTGGTGATGGACAGGGAGGCCTGGCATGCTGTGATTCATGGGGTCGCAAAGAGTCGGACATGACTGAGCGACTGATCTGATCTGATCTGATAGCTGATTCAATTCATTGTACAGCAGAAACTAATACAACATTGTAAAGCAACTATACCCCAGTAAAAATATTTTTCTAAATTTCTGTAAATGGTCACAAATCCATTTTGGTCATTCAGATACTCTAAAGTGGAGAAGTAAAACCACAGATAATCCTGGGACCCACGTTAACATGGTAATAAATATAACTCCAGATACTTTGTTTAAATTTGAAAGTCAATTTAGCATTTTATAATAACTTGTTTTTGCAAGATTTTTCTGAAGTGGTTAAAGAAACCTATTATAAACTCTAGGTAAAGGCAAATCCTTTAATTAAACATGCTGCATCTGCCTAGGTACACACTGGTTGGAAAATTAGAAGGCTTTTAAATATTTAAGAGGGAGGAATATAAATTGGTAAGAGAATATTATTAGAGAAGACAGGATGCATAAAGAATAGTCAAACATAGATTAATTATTTCTCTCCTCCCTCAAAATAGTAGACATAATTACCAAAGATGATGAGGTTCAAGGCATGAATATTGCTCCATCTTTATTTTGATTTACTTATGTTTCTCTAAGAATTTCTTGCATTGATTTGTAGAATATTTATTGGTAAAATGTAAAAGATGTGAAGTCTGATAATACACGCACGCACACACACACACATACCACACCATGAGTAGTTATGTTTTCCAAAGAGGCCTGTAGGCCTGAATATTAGCCAAGAGGGAAAACCTAGCAAAGTAAAAATATCTGGAGACTTTTTTTTGTTTGTTTTAAATGGTTAAATTGTTTCAAAGAAGAACATATTGAGACACATATTGAAGGAACATGAATATGTATATTGTGTCAATATATTGAGCTCAGTTGCTCAGTCATGTCCGACTCTTTGGAACTCCATGGACTGTAGTCCACCAGGCTCCTCTGTCCATGGAATTTTCCAGGCAAGAATCCTGGAGTGGGTTGCCATTTCCTACTGCAGGGGATCTTCCTGACCTAGGGATCAAACCCACACCTCTTGTGTCTTCTGCTTTGGCAGCAGATTCTTTACCATTGCAACTCCTGGGAAGCCCCATCAGTACATTACCGGTTCTTAAATAGCAGTTTTACTAAACAAGCCAAATTTGTAATAATTATGTTCTTGCTTATTCTCAATAATGCTAAATATTTAAAAAAAATTCTATGAATAAAAAACTAATCCTGAAAAATTTCTTAATTGGGCACTTAGATGACACTTTCTCTTGTTATCTGATTTCACTGAAGACTCCACTACCACCTCAAATTGTGATAACATTTCAGCTTCCCACCTGTCATTTATGCAAAAGAACAGAAAGAGTGATAAGTTTTATGCGTTGGAATATGAAACCAAGAGTCTTCCTTTAAGAGGAAGCTTCTTGAATCTATTATGAGGCCCCAGAAGAAATGGTAACACTCAAAGTCTGGCTGAGGGGGAAGAAATAAGAATATTAACTTCCATTGTTAACATTTCTACTTGCATGATTCATAGGCAGCAAGCCTTCAACTTTGCAAAAACTGAATTTGTTTCTTTCCTGAAACCTTCTCTGCCTTTCATGTTTTCTGACTCTATGAATGATCCTAAAGGCATGGTGCTGTGCATAATGTGACTGAAATGGTTTGGGCAGTCCTGAGACAGGTTGATTTTGGGTGGGGATATGGGGAATAATATAATCTTACATGGTATTTATTTAATCGTTCCATGAAATGGTACTTGTTAATTACTTTAAAAAATTTTACACCTGTGAAAACTATGCTTATGGGCTTCCCTGGTAGCTAAGAGGGTAAAGAATCTGCCAGCAATGCTGGAGACTGCAGTTCATCCCTGGGTCAGGAAGATCCCCTGGAGAAAGGATTGGCATCTCACTCCAGTAGTCTTGCCTGGAAAATCCCATGGACAGAGGAGCCTGGCAGGCTACAGTCCATGGGGTTGCAAAGAGTCAGACACGACTAAGCAACTTTCACTTCACTTCATTTCAAAAATATACTATGAAATGTTTCAAAATGCTTTTTAGCTAATTTTATGTATTATCAAGTATAATAACTATCACAATTCTAAAAGTCATAAATATTTCTCCCATGTTGCGATTTGTGATGTTGTGGCAGTGTATATAGGTGTATTATAACATGAGGCACAGAATTTGAAGAGGTCTCTTGGGGTCATGGGTCACCATGTCCCTTGATTCTATGCTTAACCTGGCATCATCACCCACTAGATTCTTCAAGACTGAAACCCAAGAATTTTCTTAAGTTACTCCTTCTCCATACCTTCTATGGTGGTGATTTAGTCTCTAAGTTATGTCCAACTCTTGTGACTCCATGGACTGTAGCCCTGCAGACTCTTTTGTCCATGAGATTTTCCCAGGCAAGAATACTGGAGTGGAATTTCCTTCTCCACACCTTTACCTCATAATAAGTTATCAACTACACTTGATTATAACTCTGAAGTATTAAAAGGGGTCCAAGGTGGGATTTTGTTCATAAAACCTACTTTTATCTTTTTAGATACTCCAAGTTTCTCAAACGTGTGAGTATAGACAAAGGATGCAACAACCAAATGGGACGCAGGATATTACATGGCAGTTATTAGTGATGTTCACCAAGTATTGACAGCTTTCCAGCTTCCAGGCTCAAGGCTGAACTGCACTTCCACACCACATTTTGAAATTAAGTCTTTCTTTGAACAATGAAATTTGGGGGAAGTGACAGGTATCTCCTCCCACTGGAGCCTTTAAAATCCAGTGAGGGATTTGCCATATTCCGTTTCACTTCTATTATGATCTGGAAAGCATAGGCTGACATAAAGCTTTAATATCCCAGCTCCCTGAGCAACTGTGATGAGCAGACTCCCTGTCAGCCCACATTGGGCATAGACAGGAGTACTCTATATATATATATACTTTGGTGTGTTAAGCTACCAACACTTGGAGATTGTTTATTTTTGACAGTATAAGCCAGTTCATCCTGACTGATATTTATCATTTAACTGACAGTTGAGCAAATGCCTAATATGTGTCTTCCTGCCATGCTCCATGGAGAGCCTCTGAGGTGAAAATAGACTGAAGAATAGTAGCCTAAGTGAAGTCTCTTGTTTCTTTGACCGTTTAGTATAAAATGTCAGTGACTGCAGAGGAAACTATGTAACCATCAGCCACCTGACCAAAAAATGACAGGGCCATACCTATGTCCTGAGGAATATTCATCCAAACCATAAAACAGGACTCTTCTGTAAAAATTTCGTCAGTGTTTGCTGTTAATTGATAACTTTTACCTTCTCCCACATCTCATTGTTGGGGCCTATATATTCAGGCATGTTGGTGAAGAAGTGGAATAATGGCTGGACCTCAAAAGGAGCCCTAAATTCTATTACTTGGAAAAGATTTGCTGGCTTGCCCCTAGAGACCAGACTTATTAAGGCAGAACGTGAAAGATGAAAGTGCATCATGGCTCTTGTTCATTAAGACATAAGAACTTTAAACACTAAATAAATGTAGTTTGGGCTTCACTGATGACTTCGCACTAAAGAAGAAAAGTGAAAGTGAAAGTTGCTCAGTTGTGTCCGACTCTTTGTGACCCCATGGACTATACAGTCCATGGAATTCTCCAGGCCAGAATACTGAAGTGGGTGGCCTTTCCCTTCTCCAGGGGAATCTTCCCAACCCAGGGATCAAACCCAGTCTCCTGTATTGCAGGCAGATTCTTTACCAGCTGAGCCACAAGGGAAGCCCAAATATACTGGAGTGGGTCGCAGTTGAGAATTTGCCTGTAATGCAGGGGACACAGGAGTTGTGGGTTCCAGTTTGATTCTGGGTCAGGAATAGTCCTTGGAGGAGGAAATGGGAACCTACTCCAGTATTCTTGCCTGAAAAATCCCATGGACAGAAGAGCTGGGCTAGCTGTACTCCAAAGGATCTCAGAGAGTTGGACAGCACTGAGCAACTGAGTGCGTCACATGCACGTCTAGTGTTCCTGGATTTTGACAGATAATGTTAGCCATCTCTGCTTTCTTAGTGAGAAGTTAGAAAGCTGTAACAGGAGATACTGTAAATGTGGGTGCAAAGTTTCTTCCTTCCTATAGGAAAAATAGATTCATTCTTAAATAGAAGGATAATGCTTCCTTCTCCAATCTCTCTCAAACTTATTAATATTTCTTTTCTTTTTTTTACTTTTTATTTATTTTTTAATATAAATTTATTTATTTTAATTGGAGGTTAATTACTTTATAATATTGTATTGGTCTTTATCCTTGCTTCCACTAAAGGAATTCACTCCGTCATGTCACCTCATTTGAATTATACTGGTAGAATTCTATAAGACTCCCTGAGTTCTACAGTCTTCCGTCAGTGTTTTATATTACAACCCCGCTTGATGTTTTTCTGAAAATGCAAATCAAATCCTTCAGAATCTTAAAATCCTCCAATGCTATCTCAGATAGGAGTTTTTAATGTTCTCCCTCTTCTCCTTTGCCTTATCATGCGCAACTCAGTATTATAATTTGCTACGACTGCACTAAGCATTTAGTTATTTAAGAGCACTACTCTCCCTCTGGGCAATTGCATGCACCATTCCAGTTACTTCCATTCATTGACTGTCTACTAATAATTCAGGTTTCAAATTTAAATGCCTTTTCTTCTGGAAAATCTTGGCTAACTGCTATATGTAAAAATTATGACCAAAAAAAAGATCCTGGTACAATCTCATACTTGAAAGGTTTTATTTCTTTTATACTGACTACTATCCTGTGAAGGCCTAGAGGTGGTTGGCATAAGCAAGGAATAGAATATAGGGAGAAAATTAGATTTGTCTTTCCTAATATTATATACTGGTAGGATGATGGATGATACCTGAGAGTACTGACCTGTAGAGATAAAGGTCATGAAGGTCCACTTCAGTTATTTAAAAGTAGCCTTAGCCTAATGAGGTTCACAAGACCATGCCTAGCGTTCCACATGGAGGGTTATGGTAAAAATCTTGTAATAATAAACAGACATTTTTCTAGTCTTAAAACTTTTCAGTTTCCTAAATCTAATCCATTCTCCCAACTACATTTAATTTATGTCTCCTGATTTTCTCTCTGTATTGACTTTTCTCCCTTGATCCACAGATATACTCATGTTATCATAAATAAATCATTTTCTTCAATTTGTTACTGTTGAAGTTATTGTCTCTCTTATCTTCCTCCTTCCTCCTTCGTCTTGTCACCACAGCCTTTGATAGAATAAATTGCACCAGTTCCTTCCCACACTCAACATTTACTCATTTCTCTATCAAGAATGCTTTGACCCCACCCTCAGCTGGTGATTAACACTGACTCTCAGTCGTCAGGATACTTCATGTTCACAGATGGAGAGACATACTCTCTGCCAGTGTCTTAACCCAATCTCACCACAGTATATGATGGTGTTAATATCTTTTTCTGAAATTCTCTCTCTTTTTTAAACTCCTAAGATCAGTACTATTTTGATTCTACTTTCTTTCAGCCTACTTCTCCTAGGAAAATAATTTTCCATTACTTGAAAACAAATTATACTTTGGCTCTATTTTTTTTCACTGTCCCTTAAATAAGATCTTAAAATACCTTCATAGTTATGTTTCTAGACACAACTCAGTTAATTAAAAAAAATATACTTCCTGTATGATGAGCACTGGGCTAAAATTAATGTGAAGATGAATTAGATCTAGTCCTTGATTATTGGAAACTCCCTTGGAGGATCTGATTCAGTAGTTATCCAATGACACATGAGAATTGTCTTTTGAACAAAAGTCCCAGTTGATAAGATTCAAGAAAAACTGATCTGAAATAGTAGTTCTTAAACTTCATTGTCCCTAAGCCTCATTTTAGAAACTTGTTAAAATAGAAGATTTCTAGGTTCTATCTTTCTATAGTCAGATTTAGTAGAATTGAGATAGGGTTCAGACACCGGAATTTTTATTAAGTCCCCACCCCAAATGGTGGTTATATAAGGGATATGAAGACAGTTATGTAAGAAACATTGGTTGAATGAAACATCAGGTAGAAAAACAGATGGCAAAAACATATTATAAGTGAGTCTAGACAAATATTTTGTCTCATATGGTTCTATTGTGTTTTCTGCCTTTTTCTTTCTAGAAGTTTAACAATGAGTTCTTTCAGAAGGATTGAATTAGTTTATGGGAACCCAAGATCCTTAGCTGATACCAAGAGCATTAGTATGCAGACTCACCTAGATAAACTCAGGCATGAAAAGGCCTTATTCCTATCCAGGAAGCTCCCACTGTTGTATAGTCAACTAGGAACTGCATTACCCCTCCCATCTATCTTATAAATATGTAGAGTGGTAAAAGCAGGTTCCTCCTCCCGGAGCACACTCCAGGTAAGTGGCTAAACTACTCCTTCCTGTGGGATGATGAAGGCTTGGAGGATAACATACATCCAACTACTTTATCTGCCTGTAAATTTCCCTAAGTGTACTGTATTGTGTTCCTGTGCCCCTGGTAAAACCATTGCTGACCACAATGGGCATACCACATTTTATAGCCATATGGTTATAAGGAACGGATGAAGGAGTTTCTGCAGCCCATCCTAAAAGGTCACCCTTAAGGTGGTGCAATGGTAAAGAATCTGCCTAGAAATGTAGGAGATGCCAGAGATGTGGGTTTGATACCCGGGTTAGGAAGATCCTCTGGAGGAGGAAATGGCAACCCACTCCACTATTCTTGTCTTGACAATCTCATGGACAGAAGAACCTGCCAGGGCTACAGTCCATGGGGTTGCAAAGAGTGGGACATGGCTGAGCACGCACACAGGCCATCCTAGTTGTAGAACATCCTTCTGGTGATAATAATAGATCACCAAGATGGCTGGTGACCAGGTGACCACATTGGCTATCAAACACAACAGTCTCGGAGTGACCAAGTCCTTGGTCAGATTGAAATGCATTCTACCTGGGTCTTTGTCTTATTCATGAGCTGTCATATCTGTAGCTTCCCTACACCATGAAGTCTCAAGAGTAAAAGGATCATTTGGGTATTCTAAAAAAGAGTTTTAAAAAAAGATGTAAAAATGGGCAAGCAGACAACTATAAGAAGGCCACTAGTAGACAGCCTCAGCAGAGCCTGGGTAGATCCAACAGAGGAGCTTGCACACAGAGTCAACACATACAGCCAAAGAAACTTATTCTGTGGCAGCTACTCCTGTAAGTCTGGGGGGGGGGGTGATGGGCATATAGGTGCCCAGAACAGACTTAAGAGAAATATATGGAGAAGATCAGTAAGAAATCAGTGTAGAGCTAGGACCAGATTCTCACCCCAGGCTGCATTTCCCACTGTTCATCTCAGGCTCCATTTCTGATTTCCCATCCTGGGGAGAGGCCTTTTTTAAGGCCTTCTCTGCTGGAGGTTATAAAGCTATAGTCAGTTATTTTATCTGGACTGCCTTGCTGTTCTTTTGTTAGACTGTGTAATTGATTTAGACTTTGAGTTCCTTAAATCCAGCACTAGTGAGAGGACAGGTTGGTTGGATGAGATCACTTGACCCCTGCTGATGGACCTTATTACATTTGGCCAGGGGCATTGCTGAGAAATGACTGTAATTCTAAAACTTGCCACAGTCATGCAGTTGAAACAATACCATTTTCCAGGAGTAGAGAAATCAATCAGTCTCTATATAAAAGACAATGCAGGCAGGGATATTATAGAACAGTGTTTCACAGTTCAGCAACCTGGTTTGACTACTTCACCAAAAAGTCACTAGAACTTAGTACTTCACTGTGGTTTGTCGGGTCTATACAGAGAAGTGTCTACTGTTGCTCCAACGGTGACCTATATCATAAAGGTAACTTAACAAGTCACATCTGTTACTGGAACTTTGTGTGCATTCTTGGATCAGCTTTCTTCCATGCTCCTCCACAGAGAAGGGTAAACTAAGTTTGCCTTCTTTTAGCAAGGTGCAGTGAACATACAGACTGTCCAAAACCCCGCAGCTAGTGTTGTATCATCAGTGGGTTGGGAAAACCATAATACAATGTGAATTATTTGTTAAAAATCCAGCATGCCATTGTATTACCTTTTAAACATTAATTCTTCATTTGAAGTTTTTAAATAAACACAAAAAGAAAGATAGTATATTAAACCACCATATGTATATCTTATAATATCAATATACACATTCTTAATATCAACATTTACCAACACTGTGATGTTCCTATTTCATTTATACTGTCATGTTTTTTTTTCCCCTGACAATATTTTAAGCAAATTTCAGAAGAATATTCATAATATTTTTAGATTGGCCCCACCAACGAAACTGCTTGCATTTGCATGCCATTCAGGCATAGCCAACTAAAAATGGATGGACCTTTCATAACGACAAAAATCCAAGGTCTTCTTGAGACTCTCAGGTCATCAGCCTGAAATGATATTCCCCAGCTTATTAAGAGCAAACTACTGGCCATGCAGCCACCACATAAAACAAAAGTGACTTACCATCTGATTGGCCTTCCTGGGAGTTTTACTATAGCCAAGTCACCATATAGCTGCTGCTGCTGCTGCTGCTGCTAATAAGTCACTTCAGTCGTTTCCGACTCTGTGCGACCCCATAGACGGCAGCCCACCAGGCTCCCCCGTCCCTGGGATTCTCCAGGCAAGAACACTGGAGTGGGTTGCCATTTCCTTCTCCAATGCATGAAAGTGAAAGGTGAAAGTGAAGTCGCTCGGTCATGTCCGACCCTCAGTGACCCCATGGACTGCAGCCTTCCAGGCTCCTCCATCCATAGGATTTTCCAGGCAAGAGTATTGGAGTGGGGTGCAATTGCCTTCTCCGCACCATATAGCTAGCTAAGATCAAATGGGATCCTTCAAACAAGAAATCTTGGAAAATTCGAGGTATCAGTAACACAAGCCAAGTCATGTCCTTTGCCTCCACTATCCTTTTCAGAGTCAATGTTATAATTATTGTCTGTGGGTAGTCTTAAAGATGGTTGGTGCTCTTGCCTATGAGACAGCCAATATTCACTGGTCCTTATTTTTTGAATTGAAAGATTTCCTCCCATTGCTGACTAGTACCTAACCTCTGGACTCTGAATGACAACCTATCCTAAAATCTCATACTTGAATGCAAAGAACTGACTCACTGGAAATGACCCTGATGCTGGGAAAGATTGAAGCAGGAGGTGAAGGGGACAACAGAGGATGAGATGGTTGGATGGCATCACCGACTCGATGGACATGAATTTGAGTGAGCTCCAGGAGTTGGTGATGGACAGGGAAGCCTGGCATGCTGCAGTCCATGGGGTCGCAAAAAGTCAGACATGACTGAGTGACTAAACTGACTGACTGAACTGATAGTCTCCTTGATGGAAACCTCATGACTTCTTGACCACATATTCATCTCTCAGTGGGTTGTCTCTGAACCTAAGTCCATAAATTGAAAGAGCTCCCTGAAAACTCCATATGAAAGTGAGTGTCTATTCAAAGCAAAACCTTCCTGGGACAGAACCTGTCCTTTTATGTACAGTGGATACTACTGATCTGTGACCTATAGTTTGTACAGGATGGTATGAAGTTTCTGAGCCTCCTTCTGCTCCGCATTTTCTCTGTCAGAAAATATACATTTACAAGGCTATCAACTAGGGACAAGAGTGACCTAGGGTCCAGGGAGAACTTTTTGCCTTGTTAGCACCATGTTCTCACCAGCTAAACTAATCTTCTCAGAAGGAAACAATACAAATAGGTTATTTAAAAAAATCATGCTTAAAAAAAAACAATACAGAACAGTAGTGGAACACAGAAATTTGGAGTTAGAATACTTGAGCTCATGGCTTAGCCCTGTAGGTTCATTGTGTACTAGCCAATTTCATCCCTTCTTTTCCATCCAAGTTTCTAGCAAGTGGTCTGTGCTATTGGTCTTTTGTCACCTGTGGCTCACCCAAATCAATCTTGATACACACTTCTATCTGTGCCATCTTACTAAAAGTGCTTTCCCAAGCTCACCATCGTAACTTTTATCAAGAGCGACTTAACCACTGCAGGACCTGGTCCCTTTGACCTTTCCAACCTGCTCAAAACTATCTAGGTTTTTTTGTTGGTTTTCCAGTTTTTTCCACAAAAATCAGTCTTGCTCTTTCTTTCTCTCTCAACTTTCTTTTCATATTTTTCTTTTCCAGAGATTTCTCTTCAGATATTTCCTGTTTTTACTTTTAATACTCTGCCTGATTAACTTAATCTCTTTCCTTATGCAAACATTGACAGAGGTAAAATATAATTTTAGTACAGGCTTCTGGTCTCTAGGTTTCTATATCCAACTCTATTGAATGTCCCTTTGAGCATTCAAAACATTCAAAATTGAACTCTATCAACATTTTATATCTTTAGTATCCACCTAGTGGTTCAAGTCTGAAAACTTGGTATTGTCCTGTGTCCTGAATTTGCCTTCATAGCCTTTGTGCCCTTTTTCTTCTCAGCATCTGCACTGCCTTCAGTGGAGACCCTGGCCTGCTTCAGTCTCTAGTCTTAACTCTCCTTAAACTCTTTATATATATATATATATATTTTAAATATATATATTTAAAAATCTAAGAACCTTAGGTACCTACTAAAATATCTTCATGACTTCCCATTGCTTCAAACTGCCTTCTAGTCTCTTACCATGAACATTTTTTGTCATCTTGGTCTCACATCTGCAGTCTCGTGAGTTGTCACTTCACCCTTGTATCCTGTGCTCCAGCCGTCCTGTACGGACGGCTTGTGGATTCCGTGGTTCCATGATTGTGCAGAAGTCTGTTCCTTATTCTGTTCTGATGTTGCTACTTTTATTGCCCTCTGCAGTGCTCAACCTATAGTATCTAACTTCATCAGTCCTTAAAATTGTAATTATCTACCTTCTAGCAGCCTCTCCTAATACACATGCAAACAACTAAACTGAATGAGCTGACTTGTTTTGTTTTTATACATTTTCATAGCATTCTGGATTTACTTTCTTGCAAACAACAATACTGTATTTTAATTATTTGCTGTCTATCTCCTCACAATTGTGTCTCTCCTCAATACTGGCATTTTGCATTAGTTTTCTTTCTCCTCTACCATCCAGCACCTTATGGCACAAGATAACTATTTACAGCCCTCACAGTGAGTGAATCTATGGTATATAACCAACTATATACCCTTTGTAAAAACGTGACAGAATAACTCTATATTGCAGGTTCTCCATTTATTAAATAAGAATTTTAGCAATATCTACCTTACAGGATTGTGAAAAGTAGATGAAATATTGCATATGAACAGATTTTGATACTATAAAACATTAAAAAATTCAATTTACAGCTCAATCCTTGGTTATAGTTCTTAGTCAATACAAATGTGTTTACATTTCTCAAATATGTTTGGATTTCATAAAATTTGCATGCCCCTAGAAGAGATCTGCTGGATTATCAAAAAAAGCAAGAGAGTTCCAGAAAAACATCTATTTCTGTTTTACTGACTACGCCAAAGCCTTTGACTGTGTGGATCACAATAAACTGTGGAAAACTCTTCAAGAGAAATACTAACCCTCTTGAGAAATCTGTATGCAGGTCAGGAAGCAACAGTTAGAACTAGACATGGAACAACAGACTCGTTCTAAATAGGGAAAGGAGGCCGTCAAGGCTGTATATTGTCACCCTGCTTATTTAACTTATATGCAGAGTACATCATGAGAAACGCTGGGCCGGATAAGGCACAAACTAGAATCAAGATTGCCTGGAGAAATATCAATAACCTCAGATATGCAGATGACACCACCCTTATGGCAGAAAGTGAAGAGGAACTAAAGAGCCTCTTGATGAAAGTGAAAGAAGAGAGTGAAAAAGTTGGCTAAAGCTCAACATTCAGAAAACGAAGATCATGGCATCTGGTCTCATCACTTCATTGGAAATAGATGGGGAAACAGTGGAAAAAGTGGCTGACTTTATTTTGGGGGGCTCCCAAATCATTGCAGATGGTGACTACAGCCATGAAATTAAAAGGAAAGTTATGACCAACCTAGACAGCATATTCAAAAGCAGAGACATTACTTTGCCAAGAAAGGTCTAGTCAAGGCTATGGTTTTTCCAGTAGTCATGTATGGGTGTGAGAGTTGGACGATAAAGAAAGCTGAGTGCCGAAGAATGGATGCTTTTGAATTGTGGTATTAGAGAAGACTCTTGAAAGTCCCTTGGACTGCAAGGAGATCCAACCAGTCCATCCTAAAGGAGATAAGTCCTGGGTGTTCAATGGAAGGACTGATATTGAAGCTGAAACCCCAAAACTTTGGCCACCTGATTGACGAGCTGACACATTTGAAAAGACCCTGATACTGGGAAAGATTGAGGGCAGGAGGAGAAGGAGATGACAAAGGATGAGATGGTTGGATGGCATCACCGACTCAATGGACATGATTTTGGGTGAACTCCGGGAGTTAGTGATGGACAGGGATGCCTGGCGTGTTGCAGTCCATGGGGTCATAAAGAGTTGGATACGACTGAGCAACTGGACTGGACTGAACTGAACTGAGAAGAGATCAACCCAACGATCACTTCCATGGTCTGAAACCATGAGTAAAAACAGAAGGCATCTAGCTAAGCCATTACATTTGAGAACAGAAATGCACATAAAAGCAAGATACATTGAATTGCCTATACTAATGCCCAAGTACAGGCATTAGATATATGCATATGATTATATGTATATGTATATATGTAACTAATTTGGATATCTTCCTCTTACAAATAAGTTGTGAACAAAGCATCATAAAAGAACAGCTTTTCCCCTTACATTCATCTTTATTTTTTCCTCCAGACTACACAGCTCTTAAAGTAGAAAATAAGGCGAATGCACTACATTTGAAAGCTTTCTCTGCAGGATGACTCAGTCTTCTGGCTATTGTTGATTCTATTTCATTTGGTTAGAGAGCCACTAGGAGGTTAATTTAAAGTTTTCAGGAAATCAGTGTATTCACCTCTCAATTTACTGCTTGAATAAATATCAAAAGAGTTAAACGGTCATCTTCTAAGTGCTGTTAGGTTCAGAAAATGACCAGGCAAAACACTGGCACCTCTAGCACTACATTGCTGTGAAGCTGATATTTTCAAGGTAAAACCTACTTTCTTTATTGATGAGAGCAGGTCCCTGTAATTCTGGAGACACAGTCAGAGAGTTGAAGCTGGGGACATTAGATTCTTCTCCACCTCCTGTGCCACAGGATATTTGGTCAGGCCCATCAAACCACAGAAGCGTTATTGTTTCATTTGTGAGGGTCAGTCAACTCTGAGGTCCCTATAGTATTCAGGAAAAAACTGTCTTTTTCCTATAGTATACTTTTTAATTCTGGAAAAATAAAAAATAAATTTACAGTTATAACTTGAATGGCATTTCAAGAGCATGGCAAGTTATATTTCATGAAAAGTTTATGAGGGTGTAGTGGAGAATAAAGTTTTTCTCTATCCTCTTAAGTTCTGTATCTTGGGTCTACAAATTACACTGACAAACACAGATTAATAGAACAGTTTATTACTATGCATATGGAGTCTTCATAAAAAAGGTAGTGAAAATTCAAAGCAGTGGTTAGACCCAGCGCCTTATATACCATTTTAAAAAAGAATAATAAACTTGTGGAGAGATCACAAGACAAAGGAAAAGGGGCTTAGGCTTTTAATAACTGTAAATTGTAGGAAGGTAACACAATGCAAAGACATTAATAAAAGAAAATTAGAGATACCAAGGGAAGATTTCATGCAAAGATGGGCTCGATAAAGGACAGAAATGGTATGGACCTAACAGAAGCAGAAGATATTAAGAAGAGGTGGCAAGAATACACAGAAGAACTCTACGTAAAAGATCTTCACAACCAAGATAATCACGATGGTGTGATCACTCATCTAGAGCCAGACATCCTGGAATGTGAAGTCAAGTGGGCCTTAGAAAGCATCACTATGAACAAAGCTAGTGGAGGTGATGGCATTCCAGTTGAGCTATTTCAAATCCTGAAAGATGATGCTGTGAAAGTGCTGCACTCAATATGCCAGCAAATTTGGAAAAGTCAGCAGTGGCCACAGGACTGGAAAAGGTCCATTTTCATTCCAATCCCAAAGAAAGGCAATGCCAAAGAATGCTCAAACTACTGCACAATTGCACTCATCTCACACGCTAGTAAAGTAATGCTCAAAATTCTCCAAGCCAGGCTTCAGCAATACATGAACCGCGAACTTCCAGATGTTCAAGCTGGTTTTAGAAAAGGCAGAGGAACCAGAAATCAAATTGCCAACATCTGCTGGATCATGGAAAAAGCAAGAGAGTTCCAGAAAAACATCTATTTCTGATTTATTGACTATGCCAAAGCCTTTGACAGTGTGGATCACAATAAACTGTGGAAAATTCTTCAAGAGACAGGAATACCAGACTACCTGACCTGCCTCTTGAGAAACCTATATGCAGGTCAGGAAGCAACAGTTAGAACTGGACATGGAACAGACTGGTTCCAAATAGGAAAAGGAGTACGTCAAGGCTGTATGTTGTCACCCTGCTTATTTAACTTATATGCAGAGTACATCATGAGAAACGCTGGGCTGGAAGAAGCACAAGCTGGAATCAAGAATGCAGGGAGAAATATCAATAACCTCAGATATGCAGATGACACCACCCTTATGGCAGAAAGTGAAGAGGAACTCAAAAGCTTCTTGATGAAAGTGAAAGAGGAGAGTAAAAAAGTTGGCTTAAACTCAACATTCAGAAAACTAAGATCATAGCATCTGGTCCCATCACTTCATGGCAAATAGATGGGGAAACAGTGGAAACAGTGTCAGACTTTATTTTTGGGGGCTCCAAAATCACTGCAGATGGTGATTGCAGCCATGAAATTAAAAGACGCTTACTCCTTGGAAGGAAAGTTATGACCAACCTAGAAAGCATATTCATAAGCAGAGATATTACTTTGCCAACAAAGGTCCGTCTAGTCAAGGCTATGGTTTTTCCAGTGGTCATGTATGGATGTGAGAGTTGGACTGTGAAGAAAGCTGAGCACCAAAGAATGGATGCTTTTGAACTGTGGTGTTGGAGAAGACTCTTGAGAGTCCCTTGGACTGCAAGGAGATCCAACCAGTCCATCCTAAAGGAGATCAGTCCTGGGTGTTCTTTGGAAGGACTGATTCTAAAGCTGAAACTCCAGTACTTTGGCCACCTCATGGGAAGAGTTGACTCATTGGAAAAGACTCTGATGCTGGGAGGGATTGGGGGCAGGAGGAGAAGGGGATGACAGAGGATGAGATGGCTGGATGGCATCACCGACTCGATGGATGTGAGTTTGAGCGAACTCTGGGAGTTGGTGATGGACAGGGAGGCCTGACGTGCTGCAATTCACTGGGTCATAAAAAGTTGGACACGACTGAGTGACTGAACTGAACTGAACTGAATAAAAGAAAATGGTTGTCTACTAAAGTCCTGTTTATGTAGACTCCTCTGTTATCTCTGTTGCTAAGATTCATTCACCCCTTCCTGGTATTAGGAAGGGGGCACCTTCTCAAAAGGAAGAGACTATTTGTCCAGTTCTTGGTCTTTTTTTTTGTTTGGTATATATATTCCTTTTCAACTTTTTTTCCATTATTGAAATGTAGTTAATTTACAATGTTGTGTTAGTTTTAAGTGTACAGCAAAAAGATTCATATATATACATATATTGTTTTCCAAATTCTTTTCTGTTATAGGTTATTACAAGATATTGAATGTAGTTCCTTATGCTATACAGTAGGTCATCATTGCTTATTTTATATATAGTGATATTTATATTCTTCAAAAATTGCAGAAAGAGTTTAACTCCTATATGATTCCTTGCCCCATACTTTTCCATCTCTCCATTCCAAGACTTATTTTTCATTCATATTTTCTCTTTTTCATTCCAGAACTATTTTTATTCTTTTAATGCAAGTTTATATTGACAATCAATTTGTATTTAGTTTGTACTTATATTAATATACTTTAAATAAGTAATGAGCTTTAACATTATCATTTCTTCATTAAAATATGGGTTAAATTGGGGTCACTATATCCTCCTCAGAAGGCAAACATAAACTAGTGATGGATATTCAGACATGAAATCCAAAGGCTTGGTTTTGGGTTCTGGTTAAATCTACTTGTTTAGGGCAAGTTCCATTAACTCACTGCATTACAGAATTTCAGTAAAAAAATGAGAGAAAATATGTACATTTTTGGATTTGTGAAGATTATATAACATATAGTATACAGAAGTATTTGGGAAGCTTTAAAATGTTATTATGCTATTTCTTCTTCTCTCTTAATTCTTGAATACAGCTGTTGTTTTCTCAGTGTTTTAAGAGGCAAAATAGTTCTTAACTGTTCTGTAAAACTGCCTGACCTCATAAAATATGTGTTTAAAGACTATTTCTAGGCCAATGGGAACCCTACCTATTAGGGACTGGTAGGTAATCATGGGCTTCCCTGATGGCTCAGCTGGTAAAGAATCTGTCTGCAATGCTGGAGACTCAGGCTCTATCCCTGGGTTGGAAAATCGCTTAGAGAAGGGAACGGCTACCCACTCCAGCTTCTTGCCTGGAGAATTCCATGGACAGAGGAGCCTGGTGGGCTACAATCCATACAGTCACAAAGAGTTGGACATGACTGAACATGCAAGCAGAAAATAAACATCCATTGAATTGTGGTGATACCTCTTCCATATAAAGTAATATTATTACTTTTTTTAAACTTGTGTTTCCAGTGTTAAAACAGAGCCAAGCCTTTCTCTAGGGCTTCCCACATGGTGCTAGTGTTAAGAATCTGCTTGCCAGTGCAGAAGATTCAAGAGATGTGGGTTCGATCCTTGAGTCAGGAAGATCCCCTGGAGTAGGAAATAGAAACTCACTCCAGTATCCTTGCCTGGAAAATCTCATGAAAAAGGAATCCTGGTGGGCTGCAGTCCATGGGGCCACAAAGAGTAACTCGGACACGACTGAGTAACTAAGCACACACACACACACACACACACACACACACACACACGAGCCTTTATTGAAAATGATTAAAGTTGAAATTGATACTGTTGGAACAAAGTCCTGTTGGGAGATTTTCTCCTCTCCTGAAGATGAGCCAGACAATTATTCACACAGTAATTTAATGTAAATATGGACTTTTCTATCAACTACGTGCCTCTTTTTCATTGTCATGAACTACTATTGCATGGACGTCAGTGGCAGAGTTCCTAATGATGATGCTGTTGCTTTTCCTCGTCTCAGATCAGGGCCCAGACTATTTGTTCATTCCAGAGGAGTGAAGATGCTGACAGATCAGATGCTGCCAGCAGCTATCTGTCAGCTTGGAGAAGCGGGGGTGGTGCTTGGCGATGGGGCTGGGGCTTAAGCAGCTGTTTCAGCTGCTATTCACTCTGGAGTTCAGGGCATGTGTCTTACACTACCTGTCTTTCAAAGAATTCAGCTTTCTATATCAGAAAGATCTGTAAATCCCAAAGAATCCAAAGGTGAAAGAGAGCAGTACAAATTATAATTATGCTTGATTTTTATCTGTGCCCCAACAGGAGGCTCACTCTTATTTATTCTGCTCTTTCCCTGGGCACATACAAATTGCTTGAGTTTCAGCTGCATACACTTATGCCAAACAGAAGCATCACACATCTGCAGTAAAGCCACTCACAATGTGTCAGAATATCTTGCAGCACTGAAGTTGGTGTGTTTTAGTGGAAAGAACACCAGACCAGAATCTAAATTATATGGATTAGAGTCCTGACTCTGTGATGGATTGGCTATATGACCTTGGACAAATACTTCCTGTCTAGATCTCAGTATTTTCAATTGAAAAATCAGGTGGTTGTGGTAGGTAATTGCTGAATTTCCTTTCAGCTCCGATTCTGTGATTTCTAAATGCTTGTGTGTGTGTGTGTGCTCAGTCTCTCAGTCATGTCCAACTCTTTGTGACCCATGGACTGTAGCCCACCAAGCTCCTCTGTCCATGGAATCTTCCAGGCAAAAGTACTGGAATGGGTTGCCATTTCCTACACCAGGGGATCTTCCTGACCCAGGGATTGAACTCATCTCTCCTGTATCTTCTGCATTGGCAGGTGGATTTTTTTTCACCATTGTGCCACCTGGGAAGCCTCATGATTATAATAACAGCTACATTTATTGAGCACATGTTTTTGGCTGGACACTGGTCCAATTGGTAAAAATTATTTACCCCTCAAAACAGTCTTTTGATGAAGTTAAGTGCTGCCATTGATTCATAAAAGAGGGAAAGAAAAAGTGAAAGTGAACGTGGTGTCCAACTCTTTTGGACCCCATGGACTGTAGCCAACTATGCTCCTCTGTCCATGGAATTCTCTAGGCACGAATACTAGAGTGGATTGCCATTCCCTTCTCCAGGGGATCTTCCTGGCCCAGGGATTGAACCTGGGTCTCCCACATTGCAGGCAGATTCTTTACCTGCTGAGCCACCTGGAAGGCCTAACAGAGGGAAGTGATGCTAAATAGTTTCGTCAAAGCCCCTTTGGTAAGAGCGGAACTGGTATTCAAACTTGTTTACTTCTTTTACTGGAGTCAGAGAATTAAGGTGCCTTAAAACAATTTTAATGGCTCTGTAGATCTGCCTCAAAAAATCCAGTTTGTCCTAGAATCACTTACTTATTTCTGGAATTTCAGTAGTGTTTCTAAAGTTTCTACTATTAGGTTCTGTCTCCCACCACAGCATAGTGTTGAGTTTGGACTCCCTGATTTTTGAGAGGCACTTTTATGGTTTCCTTAGAAGTTTTATTTATGAAGAAAATAACTTTTGCCTTGCTGCCTTATGAACATCTCAGTTTGGAATACTGTTTATAAACTAACAAAGTGGAGATTAAAATTAATCTTATTGTTACATACACTTGCACATTTTAATCTGCAATATAAGATTAATACTTGCTGATTTTTTAAATTATTGAAAGCATAAGATGCATGAGAAAGTATAATAAATATTTCCAATTAATAATTGTCAGCTTTTTGAGGAATAATTGGCAAATAAGTATTATTTATCTCTTATGTTTTTGCTTTCTGCTAAGAAGAAAAAGGAAACCATAGATGTTGGAAAGAAATGGCAGGGTTTAGGGGCAGATTTTATAGTGGCCTCTAATTTCTCACTGACCACTAATGATTTAGTTCAATTTTCCATTGGTCTTTTCTTTTGTGAAAATGGTAGATGATATCTTCCTCACAGCACAAAGACACAATATACAGAGTCATAAAGTACACAAAGGTATACCTCTCTCTTTGATTATATTAATAGCCTTCTCATGAGACCCCATTTCACCAATACCTGTTCCTCTACATTATTTATTGAATCAAAATGACCTTTATGATTTCATTACTTTGTTTCAGGTTGAAACATTCAATCACTCCTCTTTTCCAGGAGGAGCAAATCACATTCTTCTGCTCGCCACACAAGACCTGTGCCAATCGAACTGGAGTGTCTCTTTCCTGCTATGCATGTTGTGTCCGTCCTCACATGATAATTTGGCTTTTCCATGCTTTTCTGAATCACTACTCACCCTAGGTAGTCAAGTAAAGCTTTCAGTGTGGCCAATTCAAGCTAGAATCTACTGGTTTTACATGTCATTTTCTATCTGCCTGTTTTCTGTCTCCTCTTTTCTTTCTGACTGACAATCTCTCCTCGTCTTTTAAGATCTAACTGAATTATCACCTCCCCTAAGAGTCTTCCCTTTATTATGCCCATCTTTGCATAAAAAGTCCCCTTGGTATCTCTAATTTTCCTGAAGAGGTTTCTAGTCTTTCCCATTCTATTCTTTTCCTCTATTTCTTTGCACTGATCACTGAGGAAAGCTTTCTTATCTCTCCTTGCTACTCTTTGGAACTCTGCATTCAAAAGGATATATGTTTCCTTTTCTCCTTTGCCTTTTGCTTCTCTTTTTTCATAGCTGTTTGTAAAGCCTCCTCAGACAACCATTTTGCTTTTTTGCATTTCTTTTTTTTGCAGATGGTCTTAAACTGTCTCCCATACAATGTCACTAACCTCCGTCCATAGTTCTTCAGGCACTCTGTCTATCAGATCTAATTCCTTGAATCTATTTGTCACTTCCACTTTATAATCGTGAGGGATTTGATTTAGGTCATACCTGAATGGTCTAGTGATTTTCCCTATTTTCTTCAATTTAAGTCTAAATTTGACAATAAGGAGTTCATGATCCAAGCCACAGTCAGCTCCCGGTCTTGTTTTTGCTGACTGTATAGCGCCTCTCCATCTTTGGCTGTAAAGAATATAATCAATCTGATTTTGATATTGACCATCTGATGATGTCCATGTGTAGAGTCTTCTCTTGTGTTGTTGGAAGAGGTGTTTGCCATGACCAGTGCATTCTCTTGGCAAAGATGGGCACAATAAAGGACAGAAATGGTATGGACCTAACAGAAGCAAAAGATATTAAGAAGAGGTGGCAAGAATACACAGAAGAACTATACAAAAAAGATGTTCATGACCCAGATAATCATGATGGTGTGATCACTCACCTAGAGCCAGACATTGTGGAATGTGAAATCAGGTGGGCCTTAGGAAACACCGCTATGAACAAAGCTAGTGGAGGTAATGGAATTCCAGTTGAGCTATTTCAAAACCTGAAAGATGATGCTGTGAAAGTGCTCCAGTCAATATGCCAACAAATTTGGAAAACTTAGCAGTGTCCACAGGACTGGAAAAGGTCAGTTTTCATTCCAATCCCAAAGAAAAGCAGTGCCAAAGAATGCTCAAACTACTGCACAATTGCACTCATCTCACATGCTAGTAAAGTAATGCTCAAAATTCTCCAAGCCAGGCTTCAGTAGTACAGGAATCGTGAACTTCCAGATGTTCAAGCTGGTTTTAGAAAAGGCAGATAAAATGGATATCAAATTACCAACATCCGTTGGATCATTGAAAAAAAAGAGTGAAGTGAAGTCACTTAGTCATGTCTCACTCTTTTCGACCCCATGGACTGTAGCGCACCAGGCTCCTCCATCCATGGAATTTTCCAGGCAAGAGTCCTAGAGTGGGTTACTATTTCCTTCTCTAGGATATCTTCCTGACCAAGGTATCAATCCAGGTCTCCCGCAACGCAGGCAGATGTTTTACCATCTGAGCCACCAAGAGAAAGACATCTACTTCTGCTTTATTGACTACACCAAAGCCTTTCACTGTGTGGATCACAACAAACTGTGAAAATTCTTCAAGAGATGGGAATACCAGACCATGTGACCTGCCTCCTGAGAAATCTTTTGCAGGTCAAGAAGCAACAGTTAGAACTGGACATGGAACAACAGACTGGTTCCAAATCGGGAAAGGAATACGTCAAGGCTGTATATTGTCACCCTGCTTATTTAACCTCTATGCAGAATACATCATGAGAAATGCTGGGCTGGAGGAAGCACAAGCTGGAGTCAAGACTGCTGGGAGAAATATCAATGACCTCAGATATGCAGATGACACACCACTCTTAAGGCAGAAAGTGAAGAAGAACTAAAGAGCCTCTTGATGAAAGTGAAAGAGGAGAGTGAAAAAGTTGGCTAAAGCTCAACATTCAGAAAACTAAGATCATGGCATCTGGTCCATCATTTCATGGCAAATAGATGGGGAAACAGTGGAAACAGTAACAGACTTTTTTTTTTGAGATCCCAAATCAGTGCAGATGGTGACTGCAACCATGAAATTAAAAGACACTTGTTCCTTGGAAGAAAAGTTATGACCAACCTAGACAGCACATTAAAAAACTGAGACATTACTTTGTCAACAAAGGTCCATCTAGTCAAAATTTTGGTTTTTCCAATAGTGATGTATGGATGTGAGAGTAGGACTATAAAGAAAACTGAGCACTTAAGAATTGATGCTTTTACGTTGAGATCTTTAATCCATTTTGAGTTTATTTTTGTGTATGGGGTTAGAAAGTGTTCTAGTTTCATTCTTTTACAAGTGGTTGACCAGTTTTCCCAGCACCACTTGTTAAAGAGATTGTCTTTTCTCCATTGTATATTCTTGCCTCCTTTGTCAAAGATAAGGTGTCCATAGGTGCATGGATTTATCTCTGGGCATCTCTGGGCTTTCTATTTTGTTCCATTGATCTATATTTCTGTCTTTGTGCCAGTACCATACTGTCTTGGTAACTGTGGCTTTGTAGTAGAGCCTGAAGTCAGGTAGGTTGATTCCTCCAGTTCCATTCTTCTTTCTCAAGATCACTTTGGCTATTTGAGGTTTTTTGTATTTCCATACAAATTGTGAAATTATTTGTTCTAGTTCTGTGAAGAATACTGTTGGTAGCTTGATAGGGATTGCATTGAATCTATAAATTGCTTTGGGTAGTATACTCATTTTCACTATATTGATTCTTCCAATCCATGAATATGGTATATTTCTCCATCTATTAGTGTCCTCTTTGATTTCTTTCACCAGTGTTTTATAGTTTTCTATATATAGGTCTTTAGTTTCTTTAGGTAGATATATTCCTAAGTATTGTAAGACCAGAAACTATAAAACTCCTTCAGGAGAACATAGGCAACACTCTCTGACATACATTATAGCGGGATCCTCTATGACCCACCTCCCAGAATATTGGAAATAAAAGCAAAAATAAACAAATGGGACCTAATTAAACGTAAAAGCTTCTGCACATCAAAGGAAACTATTAGCAAGGTGAAAAGACAGCCTTCAGAATGGAAGAAAATAATAGCAAATGAAGCAACTGACAAACAACTAATCTCAAAAATATACAAGCAACTCCTACAGTTCAACTCCAGAAAAATAAATGACCCAATCAAAAAATGGGCCAAAGAACTAAATAGACATTTCTCCAAAGAAGACATACAGATGGCTAACAAACACATGAAAAGATGCTCAACATCACTCATTATCAGAGAAATGCAAATCAAAACCACTATGAGGTACCATTTCACACCAGTCAGAATGGCTGCGATCCAAAAGTCTACAAATAATAAATGCTGGAGAGGGTGTGGAGAAAAGGGAACCCTCTTACACTGTTGGTGGGAATGCAAACTAGTACAGCCACTATGGAGAACAGTGTGGAGATTCCTTAAAAAACTGGAAATAGAACTGCCTTATGATCCAGCAATCCCACTGCTGGGCATACACACTGAGGAAACCAGAAGGGAAAGAGACGCGTGTACCCCAATGTTCATCGCAGCACTGTTTATAATAGCCAGGACATGGAAGCAACCTAGATGTCCATCAGCAGATGAATGGATAAGAAAGTGGTGGTACATATACACAATGGAGTATTACTCAGCCATTAAAAAGAATACATTTGAATCAGTTCTAATGAGGTGGATGAAACTGGAACCTATTATACAGAGTGAAGTAAGCCAGAAGGAAAAACACCAATACAGTATACTAACGCATATATATGGAATTTAGAAAGATGGTAACAATAACCCTGTGTACGAGACAGCAAAAGAGACACTGATGTATAGAACAGTCTTATGGACTCTGTGGGAGAGGGAGAGGGTGGGAAGATTTGGGAGAATGGCATTGAAACTTGTAAAATACCATGTATGAAATGAGATGCCAGTCCAGGTTCGATGCACGATATTGGATGCTTGGGGCTAGAGCACTGGGACGACCCAGAGGGATGGTATGGGGAGGGAGGAGGGAGGAGGGTTCAGGATGGGGAACACATGTATACCTGTGGCGGATTCATTTTGATATTTGGCAAAACTAATACAATTATGTAAAGTTTAAGAATAAAATAAAATTTAAAAAAAAAGAAAGAATTGATGCTTTTGAACTGTGGTATTGAAGAATACTCTTGAGAGTCCCTTGGACTGCTGCAAGGAGATCAAACCAGTCCATCCTAAAGGAAATCAGTCTGAATATTCATTGGAAGGACTGAAGCTGAAGCTCCAGTACTTTGACCACCTGATGCGAAGAACTGATTCATGGGAAATGACCTTGATGCTGGGAAAGATTGAAGGCAGGAGAAGGGTACGGCAGATGATGAGATGGTTGGATGGCATCACCAACTCAAGGGACATGAGTTTGAGCAAGCTCTGGGAGTTGGTAATGAACAGGGAAGCCTGGCGTGCTGCAGTCCATGGGGTTGCAAAGAGTCGGACACGACTGTACCACTGAACTGAACTGGGACATGGCACACACATTTCCCCAATAACTCTCACACTGAAAACCAGATTTTTCAATGTATTACTTTTTTTAAATGCCAAAAGTTTGTCATTATAATTTAGTAGGAAGTAATTTGCCGGAAACCCATGTTGAGTTTCAGTTAGGCATGTAGATTTTTGTACTACTGGAAAACCTGAAGGTAAAATGATATAGCAGCTCTTCTGAAGACATTTCTTACTGTCTTCTGCTTGTTCTTGTTATGTCTAAATATGTCTACCAGCGTGTACACATTGAGCATTTCCTACTCTATACCAAGCAATCTTTATTCCATAAAGTTATGGTATTCCCAATACAGTCTAGGCTCTGACGGAGTAATTTTCTATCCTCAGTCACAGTGATCTGCCTTGTGCATGTGCACAGAGGGGCTTTTGCAATATCAGCAGCTGGTCACTTGCAGCCTGGCTTGTGTCACCATCATCAAGAGCTTAGTAATTATAGCAATTTTTTCTTCAGTATTTTTCATCGAGTGCTTTTAAATGAACATGATCATTTGAAAATTTAGAAAGGTTCTACAATTTGGACATTTTTATTTAGTTTTCTGTATAAACAAGCTTTATCTATATTTTGACTTGCCTAACGCCATTGTTTTTCTATCATTAATGATCAACATAGCATCAGGAATTAGAAATAGTATAGTAGGGATTAACATTACTATTTATAAATTGGTGAAGATAATTCTGAGAGAATACATTGGATAACCTGTGATCTCTGAGGGCTTCTTCGTATAATATAACTAAAACCAAATGCTTGACTCCTAAATACCAAGTGCTGGTGTCTAAACTAAGTAATTCTAATTCTTCTACAGAACTTCATTAGCCCTACCCTTTTCTCCCTTCTCAACCAAATCACAAATTATTTTATTTATATTCCATATGTCTTTATATTTTCCCCTTCATATCTTTCCTCATTGCTTTTGTTCTTTTTAGGATCTATCTCAGTATCTACCACCTTGTAATATGTTAAGTATCCTCTTACTTTGCTGACTGCTTCCTAACTCCTCCTATGAAGTATACCATTTTCCTGCCTGGGTAATCTTTCATTGTCATACATCTGACTGTGATGCTTTGCTTACTAGGCAATTTCCTATCATCTCAAGAGACCACACTCTTTAGAACAGAACAGTGAATCATTCTGTTAACCCTGTTTACTTCTCCAGCTTCCAGTCTAATAATTGCTTACCCCTTGCATGTTCAAGCTGGTTTTAGAAAAGGCAGGGGAACCAGAGATCAAATTGCCAACATCTGCTGGATCATTGAAAAAGCAAGGGAGTTCCAGAAAAACATCTATTTCTGCTTTATTGACTATGACAAAGCCTCTGACTGTGTGGAAAACTGTGGAAAATTCTGAAAGAAATGGGAATACCAGACCACCTGACTTGCCTCTTGAGAAACCTATATGCAGGTCAGGAAGCAACAGTTAGAACTGGACATGGAACAACAGACTGGTTACAAATAGGAAAAGGAGTCCGTCAAGGCTGTATATTGTCACCCTGCTTATTTAACTTATATGCAGAGTACATCATGAGAAACACTGGGCTGGAAGAAGCACAAGCTGGAATCAAGATTGCTGGGAGAAATATCAATAACCTCAGATATGCAGATGACACCACCCTTATGGCAGAAAGTGAGGAGGAAATAAAAAGACTCTTGATGAAAGTGGAAGTGGAGAGTGAAGAAGTTGGCTTAAAGCTCAACATTCAGAAACTAAGATCATGGCATCTGGTCCCATCACTTCATGGCAAATAGATGGGGAAACAGTGGAAACAGTGTCAGACTTTATGTTTTTGGTCTCCAAAATCACTGCAGGTGGTGTTTGCAGCCATGAAATTAAAAGACGCTTACTCCTTGGAAGGAAAGTTATGACCAACCTAGATAGCATATTGAAAGCAGAGACATTACTTTGCCAACAAAGGTCTGTCTAATCAGGGCTATGGTTTTTCCAGTGGTCATGTATGGATGTGAGAGTTGGACTGTGAAGAAAGCTGAGCGCCCAAGAATTGATGCTTTTGAACTGTGGTGTTGGAGAAGACTCTTGAGAGTCCCTTGGACTGCAAGGAGATCCAACCAGTCCATCCTAAAGGAGATCAGTCCTGGGTGTTCATTGGAAGGACTGATTCTAAAGCTGAAACTCCAGTACTTTGGCCACCTCATGCGAAGTGTTGACTCATTGGAAAAGACCCTGATGCTGGGAGGGAAAAGGGGCAGGAGGAGAAGGGGACAACAGAGGATGAGATGGCGGGATGGCATCACCAACTCGGTGGATGTGAGTCTGAGTGAACTCCAGGAGTTGGGAGGCCTGGCATGCTGTGATTCATGTGGTTGCAAAGAGTCAGATACAACTGAGCAACTGAACTGAACTGCATACTTCATTTCATTGGTGCTGTCCCCTTTCAATTATCTTAATGAACACATGAGTATGTTTTAAAAGCTGTTCACTGGAGTATTTTGGTATCTGAAATCACTTCCCCATTGTCTTAAAGGGCCAACTTATAAATACTAAATTTTTGTTTTGTGTCTCCACCTCCACACATTTCAGACACAGATTTGGTGTTACTTTAACAATACCTCTGTTCGTTTATTTATGCATCACACAAAAATTATTTCATGACTGCAAGAATCTTTGACGTCAAGAAATTTTTCCTGTGAATTTAAAGGAAGAGATTGCACTTTCATATGTTTAACAAATAAATCCAATCTTGCGTAGAAGATTTTTACATTGGATAGAAAAGCATGTTTTCAAGTTTGTTTTTTGCTTTACCTCTAAGTTATTAAAGTATGTTAATAAGTTTTATTCACTTTGCTTAGGTTCAATAACAAAATCACACAGAATATCCAATTTTAAACGTTCTATCCATAGGACAAGTTTTTTAAATCAGTTATTTAAAAAATAAAATAAAGCAAAATAAAATAAAAATCAGTTATCTGGGTAACTATATTTAATATGTCTACTTTAAAGAGGTGGATTGTATGCTTAGTTCTCTAATATTAGCAAGTACACTGCCAGCAGTAAGTATTGTGTCTACAGTTCCTGACAGAGATATTCACAGATACTTAAGTAGAAGTGCCAGTTCCAACTTCTTCTTGTTGATTTATTCTAGCAGTATTCTATTATGGTCAAACAACAGTTTCCTTAAAGGAACTTTCTTAGGACTCTTTCTATTTTATAAGGGCTAATTAAGGTACAGTATATTAGATGGTATGATGCACAAATCCCACTTAACTGGACATTCACAAACTTTAAAAGTATCAGTCCATGGCTAGTGAATAAATGAGGATACTGCCTCAGTCTTTCCTCATTGTTGCATCCTAGCTTCCATGAAGACACGTCACTTCCTTTAGTGACAATGCAACTGTTTGGCCATGTTTCTACTGATGACACCAGTTTCTCTCTCTGTCTCTGTTTCTGGCTGTCTATCCCTCTGTCTGCCTCTTTTCCTCTCTGTACACACATATACACACACAAGCACATATTTGTATATCTGACACCTTAACAGGTCCTATCATATATGCCTGGAGACTACTTATGTAAAAGTTAGAGCAGATAACATAGAGTCCAGGGAGAAGGAGAAAAGTATGTGGATGCCTAGAAATTAACAGAATCTTCAGATTAACAAAGATAGGTAAAGGGGATCTTCAGGGCTTTTTTAGGGGATGATATAAAGAAATGCTCAAGGGGGAAGCTCTGTATAGGAATCAAACTGAGGGAGAACTCTAATAAATACTTCATTTTTGAGCAAAGCAAAATCACTTTCTATTTGATTGTCATTTGTTGTTAACCAAAGATGTTGTGTACATACTTGAGGAGCCCCAAGAGAGCATGATGGAATTGCTCATATGAGTTGAAGGAATGCTTTTTTGTTTAGTTGCTAAGTCGTGTCCAACTCTTTGTGACCCCATGGACTGTTGCCAGGTCTGTCCATGGGATTTCCCAGGCAAGACTACTGGAGTGGGTTGCCATTTCCTTCTCCAGGGAATCTTACCAACCCAGGGATCAAAGCTGGGTCTCCTGCATAGGCAGGTGGATTTTTTACCACTGAGCCCTCGAAAGAATGGGAGGCAATAGTTAACAAATAGCGCACATGATTTTTAAGGACAAACATGCATGACATTATAAAAATACTGCCTTGAACATTTTACCACCTAGGAGCCCTCGAAAGAATGGGAGGCAATAGTTAACAAATAGCGCACATGATTTTTAAGGACAAACATGCATGACATTATAAAAATACTGCCTTGAACAAAAATGTTGAGCACAACTAACATGTATCAGGTATTGTTTTTGGTTCTTCTGCTGATGACCCTTTTTTCCCCTTGAAGACATCAGTTTATTAATACTCATGCTGACGTATTTCTGATAGACAGATGGAAGAACCACAGAGAAGCTGAGATTATTTGCTGCTTCTTTGTGTGTCTCTGGCCAAGTTGGGTCACTGATTAATATGAGATACAGATGTCAGCTGTGCAGTCAGTGTCTGCCTCTGGCTGGCTGACAGGCTGCTTTGGCTGTGTGGGTGACAGTTTTCATTTGCTTGGGCTTGTGTAAGTACCTCCCTCCTCCCCAGGAAGGAGAGGATCTCTCGGTGGCAGTTCAAGGATGATATTCATTCCCCAGACTCTAAGGACCAGAAATCAAGCTATCATTTAAGGTATTTTTTGTAGTTTCCAGCAACTAAATCCTGTATATCCACTCCTGTATATGCCACTTATAAGCTGTGTGAGTTTATGGCAAGTTAAATATAGCATTCTGGACCTCACATCCAAATAAGAACAACAGAACTTACCTGATACAGTGTTGAGATGATTAGAGTGAGATCATGCACAATAATTCATATGGCCCACAGTGGGTACTTGTTAATTATTTTGTCTATTTTCTCTATTGCTTTCTTTAGTTCAGTTCAGTTGCTCAGTCGTGTCCGACTCTGCGATCCCATGAATCACAGCACGCCAGGCCTCCCTGTCCATCACCAACTCTCAGAGTTCACTCAAACTGACGTCCATCGGGTCGGTGATGCCATCCAGCCATCTCATCCTCTGTTGTCCCCTTCTCCTCCTGTCCCCAATCCCTCCCAGCATCAGAGTCTTTTCCAATGAGTCAACTTTTCGCATGAGGTGGCCAAAGAACTGGAGTTTCAGCTTCAGCATCATTCCTTCCAAAGAACACCCAGGGCTGATCTCCTTTAGAATGGACTGGTTGGATCTCCTTACAGTCCAAGGGACTCTCAAGAGTCTTCTCCAACACCACAGTTCAAAAGCATCAATTCTTCGGCGCTCAGCTTTCTTCACAGTCCAACTCTCGCATCCATACATGACCGCTTTCTTAGATTGTGTAAAAAAACCCCACAAATATGTGTTCAAATAAAAACTGATAACAACAATGACAATAATGATATGATTGTTTATTATAAGTCCATACTGAACTAGTGCTTTATTTATATATATTATACTGTTTAATTTTTCCAATAACCCTATGAAGTAAATAATGTTATTATCCTCTTATTATAGAAAAGGGGGGGGAAAGTGGTAGAATAAAATCCAACTTTGGTTGCTTTCATTATTTATTTTTAGTTGCACTGGGTCATCATCACTGCGTGTGGGTTTCTCTACTTGCAGCGAGTGAAGGCTGCTCTTCGTTACAGTGCAAAGGCTTCTATTGCATTGGCTTCTTGCTATGGAGCATGGGCTCTAGGTGCACGGGCTCAGTAGCTGTGGCTCATGGACTTTAGTTGCTCTGTGGCGTGTGGAATCTTTCCTCACTGGGAATTGAACCCATGTTCCCTGCATTGGCAAAAGGATTCTTACCTACTGTACCAACAGGGAAGTCCTTTGTGTTTAAAAGCTCTAAAGCAGATTCCAGTTATGCAGCCCTATGTTAAGCCCATATTTGTAACATTAAATAGCGAGTTAACAGCTGTTTATAATTTACCTATTACTGTCAAACATGGGCATGCATGAGAGTACAAAGACCCGCTTGAAAATAACCACATGAACACGTAGCCATTAAGTGACTGTATTTACAAACTAGAAGCATCAAGTATCAGTGTTATTTCTGTTTTCAATAGAAAATCTGAGAGCTTCTTGAAGATGGGACTCAGTCACTGATTTTCCAGACAGTAATCCAATTTGTTTACAGACATAAAATACTTTGCTTTCAGTTCTGTCATCTCATCCCCTAGAAAACTGGATGATTGCCTGTAAAGCAAGGCCCTGGTGCCACACTCACTGAACTATACTATGTGGTCATCTCAAAGGAGCTTTTGGGTTCAGGTAAGTCTGAAAAATTAGAAGCTGTTTAAAAAACAATTAAAAAAATCTTCTGCAGTCTTAAGCTACCTCCTTTGTATTTATTCCTTCCTGCTGAGCTCTCTTACAATAGGATTTTCCTCCTCCAGAGTCAACCACTCACACTTTCTCCTTCTCTTCCAAGCCCCCAAACCTCTATCAGTTTGTTGCATATCCTGGCCCTTGAGTTGTCACTGCCTTTCAGGTAACTGCATAGCAAACCTGTGCCAAAACAAATGTAATTCCAGTCCTTGTTCTATCAGTGACTGTCTCTCCGCTCTTTCTCTTTGTCTCTGTTCTCAATATCTTCACATGTAGTTTAAAGGTGTTTAATGGAATGATTCCTAAGACTAAAGTCTAATGTATTTTACTGTTCAAGCCCTAACCCTTCTACATAGCTTCTGCCATGTCGTCTGACACCATCCCTATCATTTCTTTGTCCCGTCTCAGTTACCAGGATCCACTTTTCTTGCTAATAAAGGCTATTGCCTTTCCTTATCCGTAAAACTTTTCTTCCTTTGATCTCTGTGACATTCTACTTTTGGTTTCTTTATGTAACTTTAATTAGTCTATGGTGTTTATAAGGTCCTATGATAAACTGAAAAGTCTAGAGACTAAGTGTTCAGGTTTTGGCTATGAGGTTATCCAAGAAGTTTCATTGATCAAAAGAATTTTGACTCATCCCATCTAACTATGGTGATACCTAAAATCCCATGAGCAGAGAGCTCATCAATAATGATAATATCTATAAGGACATGATGCTTTAAAGATTCATACACATTTTATCATTAGATCATTTGTATAATATAGGTGGCAATTTATAAAATATGAGTGATTACTTCAGAATGTGCTAAAGTTCAGGAAGCAGAAATCAAATTACCATCATCAAAACATATCTTTGGAGATTTTAAAATCTGCATAGTATTCAATATATAGGTATACTTTTTTCTTTTAGTTGTGACTATATAGTGTTCTTGGGATTCCCTGGTGGCTCAGATGGTAAAGAATCTGCCTGCAATGCGGGAGACCTGGGTTCAATCCCTGGAGGAGGGCATGGCAACCTACTCCAGTATATTGCCTGGAGAATCGCCATAGACAGAGGAGCCTGGTAGGCTATAGTCTGCAGGGTAGCAAAGAGTTGGACAGAACTGAGTGATTAAGCACAGCACATATAGTGTAATGAGAAAATCACAGTGCTAGTTATAAAAAAATCCAGGCTCCATCCAGCCTCCTCTTGTCTTGTTCTGTGTGACTTAAGGCAATTTAATGCAATAAATTCAATAAGTATTTTTAATGCCTATCATGTATGAGAAACTTGCTAGCTACTGCCAAAGATATGAAAAGAAGCTAACACAATCCTTTCCCTCAGAACTTTTACATTAAATTGGAGGGAAGGAAAGAAGTCCCATCCTCTTCCTGTGATGGTTAAAATGCATTATTTCAAAGATACTATACAGCATCTTTAATATATATTCTGTAGTCTAAGAATTGAAATGTCAAGAAGAAAAAATTGTTCTCTTTTTTTGTATTTTTATTTATTTTTTTATCATTTTCACAATGTTTTTTTCCTTCTGAGTATTTTTATCTGTGGTTTTCTTGTTATAGTATCAGAGAAGTCAAGGATTCTGTAAGAACCAGATGATTTTATACTGGAAATACACCCTGAGAGCCCTCCTAAACCTACCTAGCTACCTTTACTCTGTGTTATTATTGATTACAGGGAGGTTTCATTTGAAGAAATATATGTCAGGCCCAACACCCATCCTCGTTCCAAGGAAAAGCTTGTGTCTCTTGTCACTGAGGTTATCCTTATTTGTAGAGGCAGGCCATGGGCCATGGTGCTCAGGGTAGGTGGGAGCCCAGACTGCTTCACATCTAATTCTGAGACAAGGACTTAATTAACCAAAAATTCCACACATCAAGGGGGTGAAGTCAACAGAACTGAAGGTTTTCAGCATCATCATTACTAAAAACACAGTTAAAAGTAGCAGCTAATCCCCTCCTTCTCAGCTTCTTCCTGACACCCTATTTTAAAAATATTGGAACCTCAGAACAGTGTTAATTCTAAAAGTGCCACGCTGACTCCCGAAATTTCGTACTTGCTCTCTTCTTAAATGATACAACTTTGAAGAAGTATGTGTTAAGCAGGCACACTGGGATTGCAGCGGCTGGAGTGTGGTTGTAGAGAAAAACTGTCTTGCCTCCAAGCCAGGAAGTTGGCCCTCAATCCTCCTGAGAAAAGAGATGAGAGAACATTCTTCTCACCTTCATCTCCAGCCTCTGAGACTATACTTGGTGAGAAGCGAGATTTGCCAGAAAACAGACACCTCCTCAGATTATGCCATGACTTTTCCTGCCTGATGAAAATCTACATCCCTCCCAGCACAGTTACACCCTTGGAAGGAAGATTCACGAAGACAGCCATCTGCCAGGGAAATAGATGCCCTGTGTTTACTCTGAAGCGGACTCCTTCCAGACTTGCCCTGGAGATGATTCCCTGTCTGGAATATACTGCAGCTGGCGGCTGTGCAGGCACACAAGGGCTGCATTCCACATGAACTCCTATGTTAAGGCCTGGTATGATAAATTTCCATGATTTGGTGGTCATTTGGCAGGATTTGAATCCTGGTCCTGCACTTAACTATCAAGATGGACTTTGTTATTTAGCCTTTCTGAGCCTCAGAAAGTAGAGGATTTACATGTAGAATGAATCCAAGAATGCCAATTTGTTAGAATGGCCTTTAGTGCTCTATGACATGCTGTAGGTGAAGTGACTAGCACGTTACTCAGCAAATAGTTTGCACTTATTAAATGTTACTTATTCTAGGAATTCTGCTGATGCCAGTGTCTGGAAAGATCAAGGGTGTTAAGGAAGCCATCACTGGTATAGTCATCTCAGGCTCCAGGAGAATAGGAGGCAATTGGAAAATGCGATCTCCCCAGGCCTTCCTTTTGCTAACTCATAGAACCAGAGCCCTGGGGATATGTAAGGCCAACCCCAAAGATGAAGACAATTCATCTTGCGGTGCCAACTCTTCCACCTCTGTTGAATAGCACAGGCTGGTTGAGAAATTCCGCACGTTGGCAGAGTTACTTCTCATGAGGCCAGACTACTTGGCAGAGCTCCCGGGGCTGTCATGCCACTGTATTTATCTTAAGAAATCTCTGGAGCATGCTGATTTAGAGGGAGTCCACACTGTCCCAGCAACAAGTCAGCTGTCAGAATGATGTTCTGTTCTATATAAAATTAATCTTTTGATGCTATAAATTACAAAATATTCACTGTGCATACTTCCCAATGGTGAGATGGTAGAATATCATAGGTGGAGTTCTAGTGAACCTTTTAATTGGCAGATGATAACTCCTGATTTGTTTCAAATGGGACATTTATATCCCAGTGACATGATATGCAGAGATGTCAAGTGGCATGTCAAGTGCTGCTCCAGCCTAACGGGCAACAAGAGGCAAAGGAAGCACTTGGAAAATGAATGTGATTAATGCTTTCAAGATAATGCCATTTAAAGGCTTGATGCATTTGTTACTACATACAGAAGAATTGTCTTCTGTACAAAAAAGAATTTATTTATTTTATGGGGAAAATAAATAATCACCAGATGTAGTCTTTTTAAATTAAATGTTTCAATTCGTATCAGACAGACAGCACCTTGGGAAGACCAACACGACTGTATATGATGACTCCAAATAGCACAGATAAATTTAGAATTTTCACTCATGAAAAGTGGTGTGATCCCTCTGGCTCTTACAACTGATTGTGTTCATGTTCTAAGTTAAAATATATTGCACACTAGCAAGCTTTGGTCTCTGTGGAGCCCATTCACATTTCCTTGCCCTATCTATCATTTTCCTTGATCCCCATCCGTCACCTACCCACCCTCCTGCTTCCCTGTCTGGCCTCCTACTCACTTGCTCACAAGTTTACCTACTCTATTCATGTCTTTGAATGTATTAGTAAGATCATCCACATGTGCGTTTGTCAGGGTGTCTCTATAGGTTTGTATATTTGAGCACAGGCTTATCTGTATGTAAGTGGACTTGAGAAATCTAAGCCTAAGAGTTTGGAAAAGAATAGGTACATGTGTATGTATAACTGAATCACTTTGCTGTATACCTGAAACCAATACAACATTGTTAATCAACTGTACTCCACTATAAAGTGAAAAAATAAAAAAAGAAAAGAAGTCTCAGCCCACAGTTGGATAGTCACCTGAATGTCAAATTCCTCTCTCCCTTAACCATATGTTTCTGGCATTATTCAATATCATATCTGGTGGGAGGGCACTCCCTCTTGAAGATGTTTTGCATAGTTCACTTCTGTTTAATTTAGATTAAGGTGCTTCCTTCCCTCTGTTCTATTATCTATCTCCTTAGTAATGGAAGCAATGGAAAGAGAAACTATATATTTAGAATCGAAGAGACATCTGAATTTGGATTTCAATAATGTGTTCAGGACAGCAGGAATCCCAAGTATCACAGATGTATTAATTATGGTATTTCAACATAGAACAGAGAGGAAACATAATCACTTACTTCCTCCACCATTAAGCAAAGTAGCACATTTACTTCGGGGTGGACAGGAACTTGAGAAGTAATTGTTCCTTTCCAGCTTTTCTGACCCAAAGGCAGCCCTAACACTTAGCCCTGGTGTTTCATGGAATTGGTGATACATGTAGGGCACACAAATGTAGCTTTACTTCTGTGAGAACATAAAAGAATATTCTAATTCTTAAAGTGTTTGAATGTTTCTGATAATATGAAAGAATCTATTATTATCCAAAATAAAAGAGAAAGAATAACACCACACTATCTAAAAACTTAAATTGAGTTCCTACCATATATCGGGCCTTTTCAATATATACTTTTCTTTTCAATATTCAATCTCTATAATTCTGTATTCTGCATGGTAGCACTACCTCAGAAAGTGAGCATGCTTAAGTGACTTTCCTTATGCTGATTACCTACTAAGTGGCCAAGCAGGAATCATTTATAACCCTCCTATTAGTAGTCATCTATCAGCTGGGAGTACAATGGGCACAGAAATGAATTTCCTGTAGCTTTCTTCCCTGCCTAGGCCTTAGTAACATGTTAGTTACTTTTCATCTTTTATTCTCAAATAAGGACTCTAACTCCCTGAATTCAGGACCCATATAACATTCAACTTGCATTGATACTGACTCCTCCTCAGTTGCTTAAAGAATGTTTTATATCTCTGCTTTCTTTTCTTCTATTTTCTTCTTTGACTTTCTTCTCTCACTTCTTATACCTGTGTAATTGCCATTCTTTAACTCAGTGAGTCAGAGTTACTTAATTGTATGAAGTTTGTAAAGGTTTTAGCCATATTTATGAAAGCACCAAATGTATTGAAACAAAAAGTAACTATTTGGAATAAGCTTTTTTGTTCCTCTGAAAAGACTCCCTATAAAATAAAGTATATGAATAATTGTTCTGATACAATTTGTTCAATATGTAGAATATTTCTAGAATTGCAGTCTATGTCTAAGGAACTGAATTTTAAATTCTGGCTACTTATATGCCCCACATATTTGTAAAGTGCCTACTCTGTGCCGGATTGTGTGTTTGAATAAGAATATGGAGAACAAAGACAGCAAATTAAGACTGAATGACCATAGTTTGGGAGGATTAGGTATGTGATGTCTGGATATGGGAACCAACTATTGAATTGTCATGTGAGAAGTGCTGTGATAGAGATTATGCTAGTATTTTGGAAAAACAGACTAATGGTGTCAGTTAAGACCTTGAGTCAGGAAAGTTTGCCTAGAAAAAGTGGCTCATAAGAGTGGTAGTTGTTTTCATATAAAAGAGGGAGAGAGGCGGCAATTAGCAATTGGATAACTCTCAGGGTTCATTCTTCTCCATTTCACAGGGTTAGACTTGGTTTAATTCAATTTGTTCTTTTTCCAAGCTAGCTTCTTTAAAGACATGCACAAACTATTTCTATCACTGTTTTTGTTCTTTTAATTTGTAAGACTATGAATATATATATCATGTCTGACTCTTTGTGACCCCATGGACTATATAGTCCATGGAATTCTCCAGGCCAGAATACTGGAGTGGGTAGCCTTTCCCTTCTCCAAGACTATGAATGAATTCTCAATATAACTTTTCACAATCTTAGTGCACCCTTTTAATTCTTTGCAGTTAAGTGAAAAATTGGAGCAGTTTTGGAATTTGTAATGCCTTAATTTTTGACACTTTTAATTAAAAAAATTCATCTGCCACACAGACTGAACCAGTTTAACAAAGCTTTGCCTTACTGAATATCCATGACTTCCTTTATTGGAAAGATAAGATTCATAATTAGCATGCAAACTATCAAAAATAGATTCTTTATGTTAATTAAAAATAATTTCATCTTTTATAATGGCTTAACTACAGTTCTTAAAGTTTGCATATGCCATCCAATTGCTCCAAAATGCATTTTTCACAAGTAGAACACAAATGAACTCTAGCTCGTCTCAAATGATGTTACAAATTAATGTATTCAAGATTAGTGTGGTACTCTAGTACATATAAATAAACATATTATTGCACTGTAACGAGATTTAGATTTATAATCTTTAAAATTCAAAACCAGCAAAGAATATTTGAAACAAATTTATCTAGTTTAACACTGTAACAAGTATAATTAGATCCTAAGCATCCATATTAATGAGGAGTCTGGAGTAAGATAATAGATGTGGAAAAGGGAATAAGGCAGAAAACTAAATGAGAATTGATTCCTTTGGCTACAGATGTCCAGATCTAAGAGATGAGCTCATAGGATCTTCATATCTGTTGAAACACTTAACACATTTCACCTAAAACCAACTTGAGTCTTTGTCTGTGTTCTACGACCAGATGGATATATGAGATTGGATGGGTCATTTCTTTTCTTTTTTTTTTTTTTTTTTCTGTAACTGCATTGTGCAATCTCTTAAATGTCTTCTTCTGTTATATATTCAATGCTGCTAGGTAACTCCTGTGTGAAATATGATTAGACAGGTTGTGTACAGTATTAAGCCGCTCCCAGGAAGTGAGCTATAAACTCTGGCAGGTGTAATCACTCTTCCAAGATATTGAGAATCATCTTTTATACCTTAAAGAGGCACAGAGGTATAAAATAGGTTTTTATCTGTATGCCATATTTGTTGTACTACTTGGCCAGAACACTGTGTTCTAAGAACACCAGTTCTAAGGCCTGGGTAAGTCTCATGAATTAGCTGTAATGTGCAGTAGCTGAATGTAAACTCTTGCATGAAACTTAGGAGGAGCTAAATTGGCCACAAATCATTAAACAGTCTTTTCCCTTAGTGCCTTGCAGAGGCAAAGTCAGAGCCTCATAGGATTCCCATGTGGATAAAGAACCACCCAATATGAAAGCACAATGAAAGATGACTTAGCACATAAGGAAATGAGCAAAATTCAGTAGAACAACATTCATAGTCTCTCACATATTAGGATTATTGGCTATAGTAGATGAAGCACCTGTGTGTAAAATGTAAGAAAATGAACCTGGAGGAAATATCTGTGCAATAAGAAGAAATAGAGAAGAAAACGATATAAACTTTCTTTAAATTTTAAAAAGATTGGCTATATAAACTATATATATATAGTTTCACCTTTTCTTCTTTTTTTCTTCCTTTATTTTTTAATTGGAGGAAAATTGCTTTACAATGTTGTGTTGGTTTCTGTTGTACAACAACAAAAACCTGCCGTAATTTTACAGATACCACCTCCCTCATAACGATACATATATCAGCTCTTGAGCCTCCGTCCCCTCCCCTCTTCCCACTCCTCTAGGTCATCACGGAGTTCTGGGCTGGGCTCCCTGTGTTATATAGCAACTTCTCGCCAGCTCTCTGTTTTACACATGGTAGGGTATATATGTCGATGCTACTTTCTCCATTTATCCCACTCTTTCCTTATGCTACTGTGTCCACGTGTGTCCTCTATATCTGCGTCTCCATTCCTACCCTCCAAATAGGTTCATCAATACCATTTTCTAGATTCCATATGTATGTGGTAATATACTGTAATGGTTTTTCTCTTTCTGACTTACTTGACTCTGTATAACAGGCTCTAGGTCATCCACCTCACTATATCTGACTCAGATTTGTTCTTTTGATGGCTGAGTAATATTCCAGTGTATGTATACATGTGTGTATATATACACACCACATCTTCTTTATCTGTTCATCTGTCAATAGACATCTAGATCTAGGCTGTTTCCATGTCCTAGTTATTGCAAATAGTGCTGCTATGAATGGGGCTTCCCACATAGTGCTAGTTGTAAAGAACCCACCTGCCAATGCAGGAGACACAGGAGACTTGGGTTGGATTCCTGGGTTGAGAAGATCCCCTGTAGGAGGGCATGGTGACTCACTCCAGAGTTCTTGCCTGGAGAATCCCATGGACAGAGAAGCCTGGCAGACTATAGTCTACAAGGTCACAAAGGGTCTAAAGTGACTTAGTAGGCGTGTACACTGGTATGAACATTGGGATATATGTGTCTTTTTCAGTTATGGTTTTCTCAGGCTATATGCACAAGAGTAAGTTTCCTAGTTTTTTAAGGAATCTCTTTCCTGTTCTGCATAGTGGCTATATCAATTTACATTCCCAACAACAGCACAAGAGGGTTCCCTGTTCTCCACATCCTCTTCGACATTTATTCTTTGTACATTTTTTAATGATTGCCATTCTGACGAGTGTGAGGTGTTACCTCATTAGAGTTTTGATTTACATTTCTCTAATAATCGGTGATGTTAAGCATCTTTTCTTGTGTTTATTAGCCATCTGAATGTCTTCTTTGGAGAAGTGTCTGTTTAGGTCTTCTGTACATTTTTTTGATTGGCCTGTTTGTTTTCATGATATTCAGCTGTTTGAGCTACTTATACACTTTGAAGATTAATCCTTTGTCAGTTGTTTGCAATTATTTTCTCCCATTCTGAGAGTTGTTTTTTAGTCTTACTTATTGTTTCCTTTGCTGTGCAAAAGTTTTTAAGTTTAATTAGGTCCCATTTGTTTATTTTTGTTTTTATTTCCATTATTCTAGGAGGTGGATAAAAGAAGATCTTGCTGTCATAAGTCAAAGAGTATACTTCCTGTTTTCCTCTAGCAGCTTTTATTTTATAGCCTTAAATTTAAGTCTTTAATCCATTGTTAATTTATTTTTGTACATTGTGTTAGCAAGTAGTCTAGTTTCATTCTTTTATATGTAGTTGTCTAGTTTTCCCAGAACCACTTATTGAAGAGGCTATCTTTTCCCCATTGCGTAGCCTTTCCTCCTTTGTCAAAAATAAGGTGCCTTTTGGTGTATGGGTTTATCTGTGGGCTTTCCATTTTATTCCATTGGTCTATATTTCTTTTTTGTGTGTGTGCCAATACCATACTGTCTTGATGATTGTAGCTTTGAAGTATAGTCTGAAATCAGGAAAGTTGATTCCTCCAGCTCCATTTTTCTTTGTCAAGATTGCTTTGACTATTTGGGGGTTTTTTGTGTTTTCATACAAATTGTGAAATGTTTTGTTCTAGTTCTGTGAAAAATGCTATTGGTAGGGATTGCATTAAATCAATAGGTAAATGCATAATTATGATAAATACGTATAATCAAATATTAATCAGAAACAAAAAAGCACAAGCTACTGATACAAGCAACAGTACAGACGAATCTCAACTGCATTAATCTAAGTGAAAATTCTGTATGTTTACCTTTATGTGACATTCTTAGAAAGGCAAAGTATAGTGAAACAGATAAAATAGTGGTGGTTGCTAAGGACTAAGGGTGAGAGATCAGGTTGACTACAAAGAAAAATAAGGGAATTGGAGGGTCAATGAAACTATTATACATTTTGATTTAGTGGTGGTTACATTACTATGCTCTTGTTAAAACACAGGACTTAAATGCTATATAAAGGGTGAACTTTGCTATATGTGAAGTAGGCCTCAAAAAATAAAAATGTATGATGTGAAATAAACAACAAGAATCAAAGAGTTATGAAGAGGATGCCTATATAATAAAAAAGAAAAAGTAACAATTCACTAGGGAATTAAACTGGGATATAAACCCAGTCTCCCTGGGCTCGAAAGCACAAAGTAGAGATAAGGGGAAGGAGTGTTAGAGGTTGTCCCATCTATGGGAGCAGAGCGCATACAACATGAGACCGCTGCACCCAACAATTAGCTAATACATCATAGTCTTTATAAACAAATAAAGGACAGTTGTAGCGTTGGGTTTTACAAAGTCTCAGTAAGAATTAAAGAATTAGAATTATGCAGAACCCATTTTATTAATCAAATACAATTGTTAGACAACAAAGTTAAAAGATGAATTAAAGCTTTCTATAGAACAGAAAATTAGAAATAGTCTTCTAAGTAATTCACGATCAAAGAAGATATATTAAAATGGTGACTTGATAATTTTTAACTAAGTTATAATCAAAATGTTACTTACCCACATTTGTAGGATGCAAATTTGGAGTCTAGAATAAAAAGGAGTCTAGAATAAAAGAAATGGTAACATTAATGAGTTAAATATCCAGTTCAATAAGTTAGAGAAACAAAAGAGAATTAACCTAATGAAAGTAGAAAGGAGAAAATGAATAAATATAAGAACATAAATTAGACAAAGGGAAAACAATGCTAAAATAAAAAGTTACCCACAAGACTGAATGTTAAGCTCTGTGAAATAAATTTAGTGGACTTTATCTTCATTCTTGGGGTAACTGACTCAGATGGCTCAGCAGGTAAAGAATCTGCCTGCAGTGCAGGAGACACAGCTGATGTGGGTTTGATCCCTGAGTCAGGAAGATCCCCTGGAGGAGGAAATGGCAACTCACTCCAGAATTCTTGCCTGAGAAATCTCACAGACTGAGTAGCCTGGTGGGCGGGCTGCAATTCTAAAGGGTCACAAAGAGTCTGACTCAACTGAGTGGCTAAGCACATGCAAGCAGCAGGTGCACTGTAGCAGGATCTCTCTTCACTCCTCATTTTTCCCTTGGAAAGGTGAAGTTATTGAGTGCATTTGAAAGGGTAGCTGGCTACAGATAGTATCTCTGTGTATGTCTCTCTCTTTCTCTCTCACTCAGTTTTGTCCTAGACACATGGATACAGGGGATTCAAAATGGGAAAGGAAACCAATAAATTATGAAGATACTAGAAACTAAAGAAAGGCACCAAGTTCAAAATATGTGATAAGCAGAGCTGCTATTACACAAATGCCACTCTATAAAAGAAGTGATTGTATTTATAGATTCCCTCCACACCCCACCACTTACAGAAAATATATGCACCCAAAGTCGCATCTTAATGGGCATTTTAAAATCATGTGTCAATGGATTCCGAACTACTTGAATGATTCTAAGACTAAAGAAACATATTCTCTATTAATGTGCTCTCAACAGTTAGCACTGAGAGTGTGCTTTGATCTTTGGCAACTCTGAACACTGACTTCTGGGAATATAATTTTGCCTGGGATAACTGCTCTAGGATTTTGTATTATTTTGATGAGTGTGGAATTGGTGTCATCATAGTCTTAGATGTCCTGTTAATGATATGGATTCTAAAATAAGCAACCTCAGAGACTTGGCATTGATCAGTTTAACTTCCAAGGATACAGAGGAGTCCTACTAGTTTCTGTGGAAAACAGTCCTGGTTGAAGCTGCTAAAGAAATTATATTAAAACTATATTAAGAGTTTATTACAGTGGCTCAGCAGTAAAGAATCTGCCTGCAATGCAGGAGATGCAAGAGACACAGGTTCAATGCCTGAGTCAGGAAGATCCCCTAGAGAAGGAAACAACAACCCATGCCAGTATTCTTGCTGGGGAAATCCTGTGGACAGAGGAGCCTGGCTGGCTGCAGTCCATGGGGTCACAAAGAATACGACAGGACTGAAGTGACCGAGCACACACATAAGGTACTCTTTTAAGGAAAGATGTTACCTTATGTAAAACTCACATTAAGTTCATGAGATGGATATGATTATCATTTCCATGTTTTAGATGAAATATCTGAGAGACATAGTCACCCAATAATCAAGTAATGTCCACAGGATTCTAACCTAGGTGGTCTGATCCAAACTCAAGTACTTTTTCCCACTACTTTTGATCTCTGATACAAATAAAACTGAGCTTTGAAATTCAGCAGAAATAAGAAATTGAAATGGACTTTTATTTCTTTGCAATATTAATACATAAGTACAGTATAACTTAATTTTGGATCTACAAATATTTTAATCCTTGGGCTTTGACTTGCAAGTGAATTTAATAGTTGGATCTGTTTTCTTCCAGGGTATTTGATGATGACAGGAGATAAAGATGTTCTAGATTATATTTCTATCTATATATATCTATATGATGCATCTCTGTGCTGGAATTTTATTATTATGGTGATTTTATGTAATATATTATGGAAATTATTGAAATACACTTATGATGTCATTTGGTCTCATTGAGGATCTTTGATAAAGTAACATAATTTGAGAAGGGATATAAAATGAAGAGTGGCTTTTCAGCCTTGAGTACAGAGTGGCCTTAGAGATGATTTAGTTAATGCACTCTTCTGATGCATATCCAAAGAGAAAGCCAAAGAAGCAGATGTTAAATGCATCATGAAGCATTATATTGATGGACAGCTAATCTCTTCCAAAGAGGAGGTGGTATATTCCCAACTAACCACAGTTTTAATGGTTAAGCCAAGAAGTTAAAAGATCACAACCTGGGGAATATTGAAAGTGTTGATGCTTCTACCTTACTCTTGATGATTACTCCCATGTAAAAGGAGATCATTCAGCATAATTCTCTTGGCCTCTTACTACTTATTAATGCACTCTGCCCAAGAGCACGTGGAATATCCTTATCTGATTGGTAAGACTGGACGGAGAAAGTGGGCCTGTGTGGCCAGTAGATTCCTTTCTTTCTAAGGAGCTGGCAGAGCAAGTGATACATGCTGTGGTTTGGATCTCTGTGAGTAGCTCTGTCTCAGTGATGGAGATCTGTTTCTGTCTAGGACTGCTGAAAGGATAAGTCTTCTCATTCCAAGATTCTGTCATAGGAAGTCCACCTTCTTGTAGGTAAAAGAAACACTATTTAATGTCAACATCAACATTTCACAATGTAGAGTTTGTTCTCCATACACCTTTCTTAGTCTTATTTTTCAAGTGGTTTAATACTCATGCAAGTAAAAGGAGAGCAAGTTCATGCCTCCTTACCAAATAACCTAATAACAAATTGCTGACATGATTGATGGATGGGGGAGGAGGGAAAGAATGAAGGAGAGAAACAGAGAGAGAATTTAAGAGGCTAACTCAGAACCAGAATCATGCTGATTTGTACCATGGAATTCCAGAAAATCTCAGGAACTCACCTTGTATAGGTCTAAAAGGGAGGGTGCAGTATAAGGCTTAAGAGAGTAGAATTAATTGAACATTTGTATAAAAATGCAGCTAGCTAATGTCTCCATTCTTGGTCTCATCCATTTTTAGAAGATAAAACTTAAACGAGAAAGAACCAGTTTTGTAGACACCAGCACACATGAGGTCTGAAATAACATACTGAAAACAGAGAGATTAAATGAAAGTTTTCTCCTAAAAAGAAAAACACTTTATTCCCCTGTTTACTACTTGGATTCAAGAAAATTCTGCTGGCTAAGTTGATTCCTCCTAAGTAAAAAGTTGAGTAATTATGGAGAAACTGATCCAGTTAAGTAAGCAGTAATAATAAATCTGTTAACTGGAGGTTACCCAGTCAAATAGCCCATCCAGATCATCCTGCAACAAAGCCAAGCATGGAAAAAACCTGCCTCCAAATAACTTTCTGATATTTTACTCTTAAAGAAGAACAGGCATTTAGGAATCACTGGATACTTAAAACAAGTCCATAACATGCAAACAAAACAAAAAAAGAACAGAAAGGAAGTAAGAGGGAAAAATGAAAGTATTAGGAAAAAATTCATACACACACAGATAAGAAAAGATAAATCACTTCCATAATTAACATTATTATTAAATCCCTTCATTAAAAAACTTAAATTACAAACTAGGATATTCATAAAATAAAGAAAGCAGTTCTCTTTCCTTTCCCCAAATCTTAAAAATTAAAAATATAGTACTAGAAATGAAAAAGTTGCTAGTTTCAGACATTTAGCAAAAATAGAAAAATACAGCAAAAATAAAAAGACAGTAGGATAGGTAAGATAATAAAGTTAGAGAATAAGCCACCAAGTCTAAAAATCCAGATATAGAAACTTTCTGTTGATGAGAACAGAAAACACAAAGATAGGGAATTATGAACAATTCAAGAGAAGTACTAAAAATGGAAAAATAACAGTTTGCTGATTAAAAATGCCTACCAAGTGTCCAAATTCATGACAGTAAAGCAGACTCTACTCAACACACATTACTGTAACATTTTAAAAACAAGACAATAAGAGATTTTCAAAGTTTTTGGAGAGAAGAAACCCTCATTACCTGAAAAGCAATAAGGATAAAAATCAAATTAAATTTCTGCACAGCACTAGAAATTTGACTATAATGAAACACTACTTTCAAATTTAAAGGGGAAATTAATTCTACCTAAAACTCTATAGTCAGTCAAGATGCTAGTCAATTTACAAAGTCTGCAAAAATTTACACCCTAAGTGCTTTTCCTCGGAAGCAGTGGGAATAAGCAATTGAAAAGGAAGATATATGAAGCTCAGGGGATATGGGTTATACCTCAGAAGAGAGAATTTTTCATGATGATGGTGAAGGGAGATGCCACGTTGACCACCGTGAGTTGGCCTAGAGAAACACCAGTCCAGATTAGACTAAACAGCTTCAGTATTGCCAAGATTGAAGTCGCCAAGGAGAACATGAGTCTGATATAACAACTGATGTGTGGAAAACATTCAGAAAAGATAAAGAACCCTAAAAATCACCTGAAAACACAGCCAGAAAACATATTTTTAAATTGTCACCCTAATTTCTTTTGACGTCCCCTAATCGGGTAGTTTCTGTTTCATGCTTTGGGTTTCTACCATCCTAGTCAGAACCTGATGGACAGAATTTTTCCTACTTCTTTCTCCCTTGCTTAATTCTGCCATGGAAGCTGTCTGTGCTTATCACTTTTGCTATATGACAGGGAATTAGTCAGAAAAAGAAAATAACGTAAAATTTAAAAGTCCTGCTACTAGTTAGCTAACAAGGTGCTAAGATCAGTATTTGTACTAGCATAATTAATTTTACTATTAAGAACCTTTGGAAAATCTGTACAGAAAGAATTGACTACTGGAATTTTAAAGCTTCCCAGCCCCATGATGATAGGGGAAAATATGATGAAGATTTTGAGTCCCTATCAAATTTCATAGTACAGGTGACTACCTGCCATACATATATGCAGGTAGAGAGCTCTCTTATGGGGGAGGGCTATGCCAGGCTCTCAAAGTGGTCACTGTTAATGCCTAGGATAGCTTCATGGCCATGTGTCCCGAGGCTGAAGTGGACTAACACAGCTACAGACGTGAACATCAAAGAAAAAGAACACATTTATTTGCTGTGCCCTCAAGCACTGTCAATGCAGCTTGGGAGACACTTCCCCTGCATGCAAGAAATGGGCTCACTGAGGTTGATTTTATGTCCTCGTCTCTCCCTCCTCTGACAAATGGCCCAGAATTGCTTATAGAGTTTTCGCAAAGAATTATTCATCACACTTTTTTATTACTTTCATGTAACCCAGGACTTCATTATCAAACCTTTTCTTTACTAGCTGTTGATATATTTCTTATAACAGAAAAGTTATTTTTTTAATACCTGGGTGTTGCCACATGCTTTTAAAGACAGTATGTTTGGCTCGCTCTCTCTTTTTTTTTCTTGATGTGAAATCCAGCCTAGTCAATTATTTTTCTTCTTTTAGCATTCCTGTTTTATCTTTCTGTCTCAACATAAATACATACAATCAACATTATCACCTTTGTATATAAATTTCCAGACTCAAAGAGGGAGATATGATCCACTTGCACATCTTCCTATAGAAAGGGATCATCTAGTTTTGATGTGAAAAGTCAAGGATTAGTCCCAGGAAATTTGGCTATCTATAAAACCATTGTCATAGAGCTGGAAGCCCAATGCCCAAAGAAACTTCATTTCTGGAAGTAATGATTGCCAAATAACAAAGTGTTTTCATCTTCAATTCACCCTCATCTCATATATGGAATATTTTTGTGCAAATACTTCATATTTCTATGTGAAGTAAAGCAAATGGCAAATACAAATGATCACTTGTCCAGGTAAATGTAGAAATTCTACATTTCTCTTTGTTACTGTTTTCCATTTAAAACAAGTTTAAAGTAGAAAGGAAGTGAAGTTGCTCAGTTGTGTCTGATTCTTTGCAACTCCATGGACTGTAGTCTACCAGGCTCCTCCATCCATGGGATTGTCCAGGCAAGGATACTGGAGTGGGTTGCCATTTTTACTTAGAAATATTCTGATCATGGTCATCCCTCCTCACCTGTTATGTTTCAAACAGAGTTAAGGAAGATAAAAACTAAACTCCTTTCCTAAGTTAACTTGGGATGAAAAAGAAGGTGAAAGTCTCTTATTAGTCTTCTACTTCTTCAAATTCAGACTCTAGAGTTTATTAACTGCTTAGTTATGAAAAATCCAGAATTTCCCAGGTTTGTCCTTCTTTACCATGCTTCATTAATCATTCCCTTCTGAAGTAGTACTCTTTTCCATATTTATATATCTCCTAACTCCTTCCCATGAACTCTAATTATAGAGAGCATCGATTAATTTCCTTTATTTTGCTTGCTGGAATTCCTGTCCTAAGGAGACAACACCTGCCCTCTTCTCTTCTCTTCTCAGATGAGGTAACAGGATGCTCAGGAATAGTTTATCACCAGCTCAAAGATTTCATGTGGCTTTTGGTGAGTCATAGGCTTCTTTACTAAATCTTTGTACTCTCTAAAAATGAAACATGTGAATAACACACCACCAAATTCTATGAAGTTAATTGAAATAAATCCCTATTTACACTAATTTTATAACTGATGCCCATATCAGTTATACATAGAGAATATTCCCCAAGTTCAGAATACCTAAAAAAAAAAATTAGACCTTTTAATAAAGCAGTGGAGAGTCTTCTGAGAACAGAATATAAATGCCCATAAACATTGGTTTGGTCACTAAGTCATGTCCGACTCTTGCGACCCAATGGACTGTAGTCCGCCAGCCTCCTCTGTCCATAGGATTTCCCAGGCGAGAATATTGGACTGTGTAGCATTTCCTTCTCCAGGGCATCTTCCTGATCAGGGATTGAACCAGGTATCCTGCATTGCAGGCAGATTCTTTACCAACTGAGCTACAGATATTTGCGAGGTTCAGATTCCAATCATTGGTCTGTAGAACATCTACCTCTTGACTAAACGTAAAACTGAGGTGAATCAGGGTACTTTCATAAGCTATAGGTTTAACCTCTTCACCCCTGCTGGGGTTTTCTCCCCACCTCCATTCCCACCCCTGAATACCCATTGTTCTGGAAACGGGAAAAATCTTGCTGCCTTAAAAGTCAGAACAGCATAGGTAATGATTTTAAAAATGATCACATTTCAGTAGCATTTCAATTGTGTATGGGAATGTCCTCTTCTCTCCTGTATTGATCAGATGACTGAGCCACCAAACCAGTGGGGAGTAAGAATGCCATCTTTTCTTTTCAGGCACCCAACCAGAAAGGAGAAATTCATCTGGTGTGCTCTGAAAAAGTTGGCATATATAAGCCACTGATCTGACATTAATTTATAGCAAAGGGACTGACTAAATTCCAAGAAAATGAAAATATAATCCTCAGCTCCCGTAGTGTTGTCTAAGTCATTCCTCTCCTTCCTCACAAGGGACCTCTTGGCCCTACTCCACCTTGCCCCTTATGCACTGCAGTATGTGAGTGCAGTATGGAAGTGTGAGTTGACATTGTATGAACATGTTATTTTTACAGAAAAGTTAGTGTGTTCTGTGCTCTAGGTCTCTTTTGATTTTCCTGAGCTTTACAACATCAGTGAAACTAATCCATTGCTTCTGAAAATACTTGCTGTTTTTGTAAATGAATTCCTGAGCTCTTTTTTAAAAAAGATGTTTATTTCTGTTATGTATTTGTGGTGTATGGGATCTTCGATCTTCTTTGCATCATGCAGGTGCTTTCGTTGCTACATGTGAACTCTTAGTTGCAGCGTGTGGGATCTAGTTCCCTGACAAGGGATTGAATCCGCGCCCTCTGCATTGGGAGCACAGATTCTTAGTCAATGGACCACCAGGAAAGGCCCCCCTGAAATCTTTTCCCACTTTTTTTTGGCCCTGCACCTGTTTCAGGGAAAAAAAATCTTTTAAAAAATGTTAGCTATTTATTATCTCTCTCATATGCAATTTTCTTCTGTCTCATTAATCCAACACAAATCTAATAGAGATCTCTGTGTACCTGGCACTGCTCAGATGCAGGGTATATAGCAGGAAATGTGTAGAATAATTATGGAAGAATAAAGACAATAGAACAATAAACTTCATATTAAGCAAAATATGGTGGTGACCTAAGACAAAGTGGGGTGGAGCCTGGGTTATGTTGGCTTGAGTGGTAGAAAGGATGTTTTGTTTTTGTGAAACTTTAAGCCAAGAATGAAAAGCAGGAGAAGCCATGGGAATATATTAAGCTGGATCACTGTAGACAGAGAAGAAGGGTTTCTCCATCTTGGTACAATTGACATTGGAGGGCAGATAATAAATTGCTATGGGAGTTATTCTGGGACTCTAGGATGTTTAGCAGCATCCCTGGCCTCTACCCAGCAGGTGCTGATAGCACTACCCAAGCCTGGTTGTTACAACCAAGATGTCTCTGGACATTGCCGAAAGTACCCTCAGAGGCAAACACGCTCCCAGGTAAGAACTACTGGCACAGAGACACCATAATGTGCAAAGACCCTAAACAGCAGCAAGTTAAAGAGGAACATAAAAAGCTAGTTTGTCTGGAAAATACTGATTTAAGATGAAAGTGAGAGGAAAAAAACTTGGATGTAAGCAGAGGCCAGATCACATTGGAATTTTGCAGACTGTGGTAAGGACCTAGGTTTTCACTTTAGGCTCAGGTAGAAGGCATTGGAGGCACTGGAGGATTAAGTAAGGCCAGTTCTAATACAATTTACATTTTTAACATCACTGTGTCTGTTGTATGTAATGCTGCCTCATATTACTACCTTATTTGAGTTAGTAGATCAACTACCTGAGTTTGAAGCTAAAACTTATTTTAGATTTTTGGTAATACTTTTTACTTCCATTTTATGGGTTAAGATTTGCTAGGTGAACATTCTAGGGGCTATTTCACCCAAGAGACTATATAATTAATCTGGTTAGGCATCAAGACACATGTGTCTGGCTAGGCTAAGACACATGGTGTCTTAGCCATGCAAAAACTTACATAGCCATGCTTAGAAGTTAACATACCTTTTCATTTATTTATTAATCTAAACGTTAAAACGAGGGGAAAACCTGAATATAGTCATTTTCCAATGACTAAATTACTATTTAAAAAAAGGAAGAAGATGCAGTTATGGGTTGTAATGCTCATACAATTGGCCTCTTTGTTTCTCAGTTTCAGTTCAGTCAACTGGATCCAGTAGATGTGGAATTTCAAAACCATGTGTTAGACTGAGAGCTCTCAAATTCACAAGGACGATAAAAAATGGGTTGAGAGGGGAAACTGTGGATCTGTGAAGAGATGCCACCTACTCTCTTGGGTCCACCCTACAAAGACAGAGGAGGGGCCTACTCCCTTCTGTCCTAAGTTGAGTAACAAGCAGTCTCAAAGAAACCATTCTCTGCAGTTAGAATACTCAGTAAATGCTGTCTGACATGAGTCTGGGTTATCTTAAAGAGGGGCACAGTAGCTATTGTCCTGAAGCATTGTGAGAGAGAGAAAGATTTGGAATGACAATGCAAACTACACTTCCACCAAAGACTATCTTAGCCAGTATCTTAAAGAATGCACGAGATTTCCCCAAAGATTCTTCCAAGGTCCAGAGTTAAAAGAGTTAGATGACTTGGAGTCCTTTCCAACATTGCTTTTTACAATGCCTGGCATAGCGGTGGGGATTTTAACAGGGAGAATTCTGTGTGGAGTGAATCCAGGAGAAAAACATGAGGCTAAATTGGGAGCAGCTGACTGATTACAAAAAAAGGTATATGTAGTCCAGCTGTCATGGCCCAGTGAAAGGAGGAGGGGGCATCTGAAGGACTAAGGAAAGTACCCAGGAAAGAAAGACTTAAATATCAGGCAGGCTCTGTAGCGCTAGTTGGTCACTCACTCTCCTCATCAAGAAAGGCATATACCCTTCTCCCTCAATTCAGTCTAAAGGGATCCAAAGCCCTGTTTTGCAAGAAAGGGGTAAGTAGAACAGAGAAAGGAAGGATCCAGGGGGCAGGCAGTAATGTCTGAGTTGGCCAGGTTCAACACACTGGCAAAACAGAAGACCAAGGTTTCTCATTAGCAGGTAGAGACTGTGCACTGTGAGTTAGAATAAACTAATTCATTTTAAAAAGATAGCTAAAAGACAAGGATACATTTTCATTTTATTACATTTAACTCATCATGCTTGTTCATCATTCCAGTTACAATATCCAACTCTTAGACTTTCCTCTTTATTCTAGTTTTCCCAGGATTGATGGAACCATATCTCTTTTGCTAACATGGAAGAATATGTTTGACTACATGCTAGGTTAACATACTAGATTGTTCTGGAGGACCACTAAGATCAAGTGAGTTTTTCTTTATATTTCAGAGCATTTGTTTATTTACTAATTCATTTAACACATTTGTTGATTGCCCAGTATTTGCCAGCATTCCTCTTACTGGTTCTGGTTTGCAATGTTAAGCAGTTACCTCACTACAGAGGTTAACACTCAGCGAATCAGACTTCCTGGCTCAAGGACCACATTTCAAGGCCATGGGATGCTCAAGAAGCATTCAAGTGAACATGGTACCCAGAGCTCTATTTTCCAGGAGACAGAATGGAGAATTATACTAAGATAATGTGTAGGACTGATGGTAAGGCTGAAACTCCAATACTTTGGCCACCTCATGCGAAGAATTGACTCATTGGAAAAGACTCTGATGCTGGGAGGGATTGGGGGAAGGAGGAGAAGGGGACGACAGAGGATGAGATGGCTGGATGGCATCACCGACTCAATGGACGTGAGTCTGAGTGAACTCCGGGAGTTGGTGATGGACAGGGAAGCCTGGCGTGCTGCAATTCATGGGGTCACAAAGAGTCGGACATGACTGAGCGACTGAACTGAACTGAACTGATGGTTTCCTGTGTTCATTCTTCACATACCTCTTCTAGTCATTGATCCTGTCTCTAATATGGAGACACGTTTACTTCTGACTTAACTTACAATAAAATAAAATAATAAGTGTTTTCCTTTATTCCCTCTTTTAGTCGTTTAAGCATTATATTTCCATTGTTCTTTATATATATATATATATATATATATAAAATCTTTTTATTTTTTAATTTATTTATTTTAATTGGAGCTGATTACTTTATAATACTGTTTTTGCTGTACATTGACATGATTCAGCTGTGGGTGTACCTGTGTCCCCCAATCCCGAACCCCCCTTCCATCTCCCTCACCGTCCCATCCCTCTGGATTGTCCCAGCGCCCTGGCTTTGAGTGCCCTGTTTCATGCATTAACCTTGGACTGGTCATCTGTTTCACATATGGTAATATACATGTTTCAATGCTGTTCTCTCAAATCATCCCACCCTCGCCTCCTCCCACAGAGTCCAAAAGTCTGTTCTTTACATCTGTGTCTCTTTTGCTGTCTTGCATATAGGGTCATCGTTACCATCTTTCTAAATACCATATATATACTTTAATATGCTCTGTTGGTGTTTTTCTTTCTAACTTACTTTACTCTGTCTAACATATACAAGCAGCTCATGCAGCTCAATACTAGAAAAATAAACAACCCAATCAAAAAATAGGCCAAACAACTAAACAGATATTTCTCCAAAGAAGACATTCAGACGGCTAATAAACACATGAAAAGATGCTCAAGATCACTCATTATCAGAGAAGTGCAAATCAAAACCACAGTGAGGTACCATCTCATGCTGGTCAGAATGGCTGCTATCAAAAAGTCTACAAACAATAAATGCTGGAGAGGGTATAGAGAACAGGGAGTGCTCTTACACTGTTGGTGGGAATGCAAACTAGTATAGCCACTACAGAGAACAGTGTGGAGATTCCTTAAAAAACTGGAAATAGAACTGCCATATGACCCAGCAATCCCACTGCTGGGCATACACACTGAGGAAACCAGAATTGAAGAGACTCGTGTACCCCGGTGTTCATCGCAGCACTGTTTACAATAGCTAGGACTTGGAAGCAACTTAGATGTCCATTGGCAGACAAATGGATAAGAAAGTTGTGGTACATATACACAACAGAATATTACTCAGCTATAAAAAAGAACACATTTGAATCAGTTCTATCGGTCTTTCTTATGCATAGATTCCCCTGGGAACTTTTTCTATAATAGAAAAATAGCTTTACACCTATGTGTTTTGTACTCTCTGACTTACTCTAATAGACAGTAAACTTCATAAGAATAGATTTCTGCAAACCACTGTCAATTTTGATTTGCCAGATAAAAGTGGAGCCTGAGTTTTTGTCATTTTCCTATGTTTCCTTGGTGCTTCTGTCATCTGTTCTTAACAACCAATAGAGTAGAAAGTCTAAGTTGTAAGGTAAGGTCCTGTCCAACCAGGCCCAGGTCTGTGTTTGCAAATTCCCATCACCAACCTCAGCTCAACACTGTGTATTCTGATGAAGATATGAAGTAGGAATCCTGAGTGAAAGCATTTTTGAACAGCTCTGTGAAACCTCTGGAACAAGGTTTCTCAATCTTGGTGCCGTTAACATTAGGGACCACAATTCCTTATTATGGGGATGAGGGGGTACCTTGTCCATTGTGTTTAGAAGTGTTTCTGCCCAGTGGATGCCAGTCGCAAATTCCTCACTTCCCAGTTGTGACAATGAAAAATTTCTTCAGATATTGGCAAACATATCCCATGAAACGAAATAATTCTTGGTTGAGAGCCACTGCTTTAACTTCTGCACAAACGCTTTTCTCTTTACCATGAGATCAAGAGAGGACCTCCATTTAAATTTTTTTTTTAATTTTTATTTATTTATGGCTGCACTGGGTCTTCACTGCTGCACATGGCCTTTCTCTAGTTGCAGTGCAAGAACTTCTCATTGCAGTGGTTTCTCTTGTTGCAGAGCACAGGCTCTAGGCATGCAGATTCGGTAGTTGTGACACACACACTTAGTTGCCCCATGGGGTATGGAATCTTCCTGACCCGGGATCAAACCCATGTCCTTTGCATCTGCAGGCAGATTCTCAACCATTCTAGCATCAGGGAAGTCTGAGAGGGCCTCTTTAAAGAGAGGTAGTAGTCAAGAAAAATTCTAGAAGGAAGACATAGATAATAGCAAATGTCACAAAACAGTATGGGTGGAATTATGTCTACTAAAGAAATAAATTGAAGTCCTAACCCATGCCCCTTATACCTGTGAATATGACCTTGTTTGGAAATAGGGTCTTTGCAGGTGTAATAAAGTTAAGATCGATCATACGGAAGTAGGCTAGGCCCTAGTACAATGGCTGGGCTTCCCAGGTGGCTCAGTGGTAAGGAATCTGCCTGCCAAGCAAGAGACATGGGTTCAATCCCTGGGTCAGGAAGATCCCCTGTAGAAGAAAATGGAAACCCACTCCAGTATTCTTGCCTGGGAAATCCCATGGACAGAAGAGCCTGGTGGGCTACAGTCTGTGGGATTGCAAAGAGTCAGACACCACTTAGTGACTAAAGAGCAGCAGTAGCAGCTAATACGGTGACTGGGATCCACATAAGCAGGGGAAGATGGAGAGGTGCAGATACAGAGATATAGACACATATAGAGAAGAGAATGCCAGGGGAAATTGGAGGCAGATACCAGGGACTGTCAGCAGCCACCAAAAGCTAGGAGAAAGGCATGGAAGAGATTTCTACCTCAGATCCTTCGGACAAAGTGTAACTCTGCTATACCTTGATTTTTTAGACTTCTAGCTTTCAGAATGTGAGAAAATACATGTCTGTTGTTCTGAGGCAGTGTATGGTAACTTCTTAGAACGTCCTAGGAAACTAATGTGAATGGTAAACACAGCAAAAACTGTGAATAATAAACATGGACTGTGCTAACTTTGGAGAAGGCAGTGGCACCCCACTCCAGTACTCTTGCCTGGAAAATCCCATGTTCGGAGGAGCCTGGTGGGCTGCAGTCCATGGGGTCGCTAAGAGTCGGACACGACTGGGTGACTTCACTTTCACTTTTCACTTTCATGCGTTGGAGAAGGAAATGGCAACCCACTCCAGTGTTCTTGCCTGGAGAATCCCAGGGATGGGGGAGCCTGGTGGGCTTCCATCTATGGGGTCGCACAGAGTCGGACACGATTGAAGCGACTGAGCAGCAGCAGCAGCAGCAGTGCTAACTTTCCTTTAAACAACCTACAGTCAAAGATAAGTTATTCTGTAATAAACTTTGTTTTGTAAGATCATAATACACTGTATGAATCATAGGTCAGAAAATCAAGCTGCAGTTTAGTAAGCAGAAATAGGTACTCAGAATACAGCAACAGTAGAAATAACAGCTCATGTTTAAGTACTTAAAAGTGTTTGTAAACTGCTAGATTCTTTAAAAGCAAAACCAAAATATCACTGTTGCTTTTATGCTTTCATTTTGTTTGTTACACAAAATGTACTATTTGTTTATAATTAATTTATTTTTCACTAGAGAATATTTTTATTGTTTTGTTTCTGGGTCCCAGTCAAGTTCCTTTATGACAGAACAAATTCCTACATTATCTGAATTTTTATGATGAGTGTGTATTACTTTTATAACCAGGAAATAAAATAACTTCTGATTCAAAAATAAGAGATTATGATCTACTAAGGTATACAGACTATTTCTATATGTTTCTCCCTGTTAACAGCCCAAAATAAATGTTAGCCAGTCAGTCACTTAATCTCTTTTAATGGTTAAAAATGTGTCAGGAATAAAAGAAGGATGATAGAAGAAAAACATTTAAGGTGTTGTTATATTTTGTTTAGTGTTGTATTTAAATTCATGAGCATATAGAAGGGGAGAAATATGAACAAGACTGGCTGTAATAGAAAATATTGAAATGAATGCTCAGTGAATGTGAAAAAGCTTCTTTTTAAGATTGTGAAAAAGGGTCACAAATATTTATGTTTCAAAGTCAAAGGCATTTAGAATATTATATTCACAAAAACTGAATTTAGTTTATAGTTTTGGGTTTTCAAAGCCAGAACAGAAGAGGAAGGTGATTCCACTTTCAGTGGTTTGCCTACATTTAAAATGGGATCCTGCTGCGTTTTTATAGTCAGGTTGTTTTAGGGGTCATAACCTGAGCCAGAGAGAAATGGAAATGATTAAACCATCTGAGAGCATCACTAACTAGTTTAGTAATGGCTTGAATATATTTGTCATCTTTGCAGAATCAACACAGGGTAGCACCTCCTCCTGAACTCCTACGATGTTCGGTGGCATTTCACGTTATTGTTTTTCTTCTTACCACACTCGCCATTCCTTCCCTCTTTTTCAGTAGAAACACCTACTCTTCCTACCCCTTAAAATGCCTCAGTCATCTCTTCTTTAAATTCCCATAGCCTGATTCTGGGTATCACAGTCCTCACTCCATGCCCCCAGGGTAGCAGAGTGGAGCATGATGGTGCCTGCAGAGGGGGGTGGGTAGGGACCGAAACTTGATCCATCTGCTGAGCACACCCCTCAGTGCAGCCCCTTGTCTCTACTTTCTTCCCATAAAGAAAATACTCATTTCCCATGGCATGTGCCTATGGGCTGAATCTACCTGGAAAGTGTACTTTTATTCTTTTTTCAAAAAATTAATTTCCCCAGAGTAAGTGCCTTTTTATAATTTACTCAAAGATGTCATATAAGAATAGAACTTAAATGTTCTCACACACAAAAAGGATAAACATGTGAGGTAATGTATTTGTCATTTAACTAGATGGGAGGAAGTTTTTCAAAATGTATTTGGAATCATCGTGATGCACAGTCTAAATATCTGACAGTGTTATTTGTCAATTAAGGACACCTTCCTCTCACCTTGGGCTTCCCTTGTGGCTCAGCTGGTAAAGAGTCCTCCTGCAGTGTGGGAGACCTGGGTTCGATCCCAGGGTTGGGAAGATTCCCTGGAGAATGGAAAAGCTACCCACTCCAGTATCCTGACCTGGAGAATTCCACGTACTGTATAGTCCATAGGGCCGCAAAGAGTCAGACATGACTGCACGACTTTCACTTTCAATTTCATTCCTCAATAAAGCTGACGAGAAAGAATCACTCTAAATATTTCAGACCTAAATGTTTCTAAACTGTTGGAATGGAGAAGGAACGGAAGGCAGAAGGAAATGCAAGTAAATTCAGGAAGGCACTGAAATTCCTTAGGCGGCAAAGCAAAGTGTCATTTCCCAGACCCATAAGGGGGACACTACAGCTAATGCAGCCATGGACCAAGGAGCATGCAGTCCCTCCAACACTGCTGACTTGCTGTTGGTAGCTCAGTAACTGCCAGATCCAGAAGCAGGAAAAAAATTTCTTTTCTCTTTCTTCTGACTTCCAGTCAGCTGCCATTGACTCCCATTGGCAGAATTTAATCAAAACCCAGTTAGCAAAGGAGTCCAAAAAATAATTTGGAAGCTTCCAATCCTTGACAGAGTTGAGGAGAAAACAAAAAGGCGTGTGTATGGCTGAGAGACAAGAGGAAAATAACCAACACCGCCAAGAACAGACTATAGCAGAAAAGATGGGAAAACAATTCTAATTCATTTGCCCCATAAGCCACTATACAGCTTGACTAGTCTGACAGCTTTTGGAATAGATCTAAGATTCGCAAATGGTACTGTACTTTGAATTGCCCAAGATCTTTTAACAGGTACCCAAACCTGTTTTTCACTCCTTGGACATTGATTAATTGATGAGGGGTGCAAACTGAACAGTAAGATTTGTGAAACCTCCCGGGTGAGTCTCATGTTCAATACATTGGAGGCCAGGGCCATGGCTGGGAGTGGCTGCCATGGTGTCAGGTGGACACAACAGTAACAGCAATGTGTCCGTGAAAAATTCACGTGGATAAGGAAGTTGTGGTAAATGTATACAATGTAATATTATTCAGCTATAAAAAAGAACACACTTGAATCAATTCTAATGAGGTGGATGAAACTGGAGCCTATTATACAGAGTGAAGTAAGTCAGAAAGAGAAATACCAGTACAGTGTATCAATGCATATATATGGACTTTAGAAAGATGGTAACAATGATCCTATATGCAAGGCAATAACAGAGACACAGATGTAAAGAACAGACTTTTGGACTATGTGGGAGAAGGCCAGAGTGGGATGACTTGACAGAATAGCATTGAAACATGCATATTACCATATGTAAAATAGATGACCAATGCAAGTTCCATGCATGAAGCAGGGCACTCAAAGCCGGTGCTCTGGGACCACCCAGAAGGATGAGGTGGGGAAGGAGGTGGGAAGGGGATTCAGGATGGGGGGACACATGTGCATCTGTGGGTGATTCATATCGATGTATGGTGAAACCCACCAAATATTGTAAAGAAATTATCCTCCAATTAAAATAAACTACTTAATTAAAAAAAATTCACTTGGGACTCAAAACACTTTGCAGGGGACTGTTGTCAAACAGGAAGAAGGCAAGAAAATGCAGCAGGGTCAAGATACCTTGAAATATAGACAATACTGATATATGAAAATGAAACTCATTCAAACAGGTTACATGATTATTTACATCACCTTAGACTTCTTTGTAGTACCAAACTTTCAAGACAATATTGTGTGTGTGTGTGTGTGTGTGTGTGTGTGTATGTGTGCCTGTGTAAATGTTAGTTTTATATATGTATAACATGATTAGCATTACAGTAAGTGAATTAGCACAGCATCTTCAGGAAAATATCAATTGTGCCTTTGAAGGGCAGCATATTAAAAAGCAGGGACATTACTTTGCCAACAAAGGTCCGTCTAGTCAAAGCTATTGTTTTTCAAGTAATCATGTATGGATGTGAGAGTTGGATCAAAAAGAAAGCTGAGTGCCAAAGAATTGATGCTTTTGAACTGTAGTGTTGGAGAAGACTCTTGAGAGTCCCTTGGACTGCAAGGAGATCCAACCAGTCCATCCTAAAGGAAATCAGTCCTGAATATTCATTGGAAGGACTGATGTTGAACCTGAAACTCCAATACTTTGGCCACCTGAATCAAAGAACTGACTCATTTGAAAAGACCCTGATGCTGGGACGGATTGAAAGCAGGAGGAGAAGGGGTTGACAGAGGATAAGATGGTTGCATGGCATCACTGACTCAATGGACATGAGTGTGAGTAAACTCCAGGAGTTGGTGATGGACCGGAAAGCCTGGAGTGCTGCAGTCCATGGGGTCACAGAGTTGGACATGACTGAGCGACTGAACTGAACTGAACTGAAAATACTGAGTTATGGTCTATGATTTCCCGGATGTATAAGAACACCTCCAGCCCAGGTATTCTGACTTATTTTATCATTTCTATTATTTCTTTATCATAAGATGCTTTGAGTAGTTTTCTGCTAAAGTCCTTTCTCGGAAGGGCTTGTTCATTTACAGGTGAAGACTCTGAAGCACCCATATAATCTCTTCTGAACTGGTTAACCTAAAATCACAAAGCGAATACATCCTCAACTATAGGGATTCTCTCCCTACTGTGCATGTACAGAAAAATAAATGAATCTTCTTTTTTGGTGATGGAGAGCTGGAGCAGTGAATTAGGTTTTGCTTGCATTTTTGCACTAAGCAAAAAAGCTACAATTAAGTTACAATTGCATATCATTGGCAAAGGCATCCAGAAGGAGCGCTTTGTCAGGTAGTTCTGGGTAACTGGATTCTAATGAAATCAGTAACTCCTTTCAGTGCTCTTCCCTGGAACAAATTGCTAAGTATGGTTCAGTCAAAAGCTGCTACACAAAGGATAATGGCAAATGAATTCCTAGTCTACTCTTTGGGAGGATTATACACTCAACAGGATGTAGTAATAATATTTAGATATAAATGTTAAAAAAATATGTCTTGTAATTTATGGTGAATTTCTTTAGTGAGTAAGAAAATAATAAAAGCATAGAGAAAATAAAACTTTCAGCAATATATTTACTTATCCTATGTGATGGTTAATTTTATGTGTTAACTTGACTGGATAAACGGGTGCCCAGGTTTAACATTATTTCTTTGTGTATCTGTGTGAGTTTAGCATTTAAATTATTTGAGGAATCAGTAAGTGTGGGTGGGCATCCCACAATCCCTTGAAGCCCCAAATGGAACAATAGGTGGAGGAAGGAGAAATTTGCCACTTTATTCTGCCTCAGTGTGGAGTTGGGATATTTCGTCAATTTTTTCCTACTTTCAGACTGGTATTTACACTATCAGCTCCTCTAGTTCTCAGACCTTCAGATTCCTCAAAGTAAATTATACCACAGACTTTCTAGGTCTCCAGCTTGCAGACTTGCAGATGAAAGAATGTGGGACTTCTCAGCCTCCATAATTAAGTGAGTTAATTCTTCATAGGAAATTAATCTTTCTCTTTAGCTAGAACTCCTACTGATTCTGCTTCTATGGAGAACTTTAATAGACACTGAGATGGGCTTTTTTTTTTCTTAAGATACACCATGGTTTTATCTCCAATACTAAAAATAATACTGTCATACTTAAATAACAGCTGGGACCCTGCAACATGCTGGGTGTGTCACTAACTTGTGCCACGCAAGCAAGCCATATGAATTCAAAGGATATTTTAACTTTATATGTAAGAATCAATCATTGCTATTATTCAGTCACAAAGTCATGTCCGACTCTTTGCAACCCTATGTACTGCAGCAAGGCACCCTCCCCTGTCCTTCACTGTCTCCTGGAGCTTGCTCAAGTTCATGTCCATTGAGTTGATGATGCTATCTAACCATCTCATCACCCCCTTCTCTTCCTGCTCTCAATCTTTCCCAGCATCACAGTCTTTTCTAATGAGTCAGCTTTTCACAGTAGATGGCCAAAGAATTGCATCTTCAGCTTCAGCATCAGTCCTTCCAGTGAATGCTCAGGGTTCATTTTCTTTCGGATTGACTGGTTGGATCTCCTTGCAGCCCAAGGGACTCTCAAGAGTCTTCTTCAACACCACAATTCAAAAGCATCAATTCTTCAGTGCTCAGCCTTCTTTATGGTCCAACTTTCATGTCCATACATGACAGCTGGAAAAACCACCACAACTTTGACTATACAGACCTTTGTCAGCAAAGTGATGTCTGCTTTTTAATATGTTGTCTAGGTTTGTCATAGCTTCCCTACCAAGGAGCAAGCATCTTTTAATTTCATGGCTGCAGTCACCATCTGTAGTGATTTTGGTGCCCAAGAAAACAAGTCTGTCACTGTTTCCATTCTTTTCCCCATCTATTTGCCATAAAGTGATGGGACCGGGTGCCATGATTTTCATTTTTGATTGTTGAGTTTTAAGCCAGATTTTTCACTCTGCTCTTTCAGTGTCATCAAGAGACTCTTTAGTTCTTCACTTTCTGCCATTAGAGTGGTACTATCTGCCTATCTGAGGTTATTGATATTTGTCCTGGCTATCTTGATTCCAGTTTGTGCTTAATCCAGCTGGGCATTCATTAAGTAGTTTTACCCTCATATCTCTTTAAATTTGGATGAGTATCTTTAACTTTGAAGTACAAGAGCCTTCATCTGGGGAATCAGGTTTGTCTTCACTGCCCATTTCTCCACTCACCATGTTAAAAATATGTAGACCCAGAGAATATGGTTTGAACAAATTTAAGATATTTACTGTTTCTTTCACCACCAAATTATGGTTAAAAAATATAATTTTTACTCCCAACCAATGCCTGTGACTAAAACCCTGTGTGGATTGGTATTATGAATGAAAACTGTTGCCTGCTAAACAAAAGATGTTGCAGACTCCAAGCCATTAAAGCCTCCCCCGTGGTGAGCCATGAGGGAACTCTGGAAGGGAAAGAATAGGATACTGATCCCAGATAGCTGAGGTGCATATCAGGGGAAGGATTTCAGTGAACCCACACTCTTGCATCTTCCTGTATAAAGATATGTCATTAACTTTAGATATCTGGTTTTCTTTAATTAACAGTAATCTTTTGGTGATCCCACTATCTGGTCGTGTTGCAAAAACTCCTCCATCTTCTCCCTTAGCTCTTTGAAGCAGTCCCTCAAAGTTCTCTAAGAGACTGTGCCCTGGGCTTAAGCCCTCAATTTTGTCTGCAAAACAAAACATAATTCTCAAAATTTAGGTTGTGTTTTTTTTTTTTTATAATCAATATCTTCTCTTCACACAGAAACACCTTTTCTTGGAAGACATATTGATAACTCTCCTTTACTACTGGCATTAATGCCTCCTTCTATAGATAAGTTATGACACAGAGAATACATGTGAAATAAAAGAAATATCTCTTTCCAAGCAGATGCAGTTTTTAGTAGCATATCAAACAAATACTAACCAGGATCATCTCCTTGATATAGGTACCACATATGTTCTAAGAGCATAGTCATATCCTATACCTCAAGGGTTTTGTACAGTTGTAAACAAAACTATCTGATGGAGTGATATTGTAATGTTAATTGTTCTTCTATGATGTACATCAGTTCCATTATGTGATAACCAACAATATAACTTCATGAGAGAATTTTTACAATAGCTTATCAATTTTCTCTTTGAACAGAACATTAGTTCTTAATATTCTGATTTTGCAAATATTTTGTTATGCTATGATTTATACTTAAGTCTCAGGACTAAAATCTTGAATGATAGCACTATAGTTTTAGTTTCTTCTCTCTTTTTATCTTTAAAATTAATTACTTTTTTTTACTGGATTATATTTTTCTACTAATTCAGGAAAAATAAGCCTCTAGGTTGTCCCTTTTTCTTTTTTACTTTTAATTATGGAGACTTCACTGGGTCTATGTCAATGTTATTCAACTGACCCTTCACTCTAATAATATATAATGTTCAGATATTTACTATCAGACATTTTATTGTAATTTTATGATATAGGTGCTTATATAAATATTCACATTTGTACATTTGTGACTATAATAACAAATTTAATTTTTCATGCCAGACTCATGCTTGATGTATTTTGAGAAATTTTCTGAGTTGTATAATTCAGATTGCACCTTCATGACTCATTTTATGTTTTACTCAAATATTTCTGAAGCAGTAATATGTTTTTGTGGGTTATGGATATGAGGCAGCAAAAAATAAGAGCAAAAAGTACAATCTAATATATGTAAAAGTTAGCATGAAAATGACATAATATTTTAGGGAAAGTAAACTACAGAAGGTAAAAGAAACCCCAGTGATACGATAGGCACTGTGAGGGGACATCAGAGGGCAGACAGACTTAAACCACAATCACAGAAAACTTATCAGTCTAACCAACCTAATCACATGGACCATAACCTTGTCTAACTCAATAAAACTAAGCCATGCCATGTAGGGCCACCCAAGACAGACAGGTCATGGTGGAGAGGTCTGACAAAATGTGGTCCACTGGAGAAGGGAATGGCAAACCACTTCAGTATTCTTTCCTTGAAAACCCCATGAACAGTATGAAAAGGCAAAAAGATAGGACACTGAAAGATGAATTCCCCAGGTCTCTAGGTGCCCAGAATGCTACTGGAGATCAGTGGAGAAATAACTCCAACAAGAATGAAGAGACAGAGCCAAAGCCAAAACAACACCCAGTTGTGGATGTGACTGGTGATAGAAGCAAGGTCCAATGCTGTAAAGAGCAATATTGCATAGGAACCTGGAGTGTCAGGTCCATGAATCAAGGCAAATTGGAAGTAGTCAAACAAGAGATGGCAAGAGTGAATGTTGACATTCTAGGAATCAGCAAACTAAAATGGACTGGAATGGGTGAATTTAACTCAGATGACCATTATATCTACTACTGTGGGCAAGAATCCCTTAGAAGAAATGGAGTAGCCATCACAGTCAACAAAAGAGTCCAAAATGTGGTATTAGGATGCAATCTCAAAAATGACAGAAGGATCTCTGTTTGTTTCCAAACAAACCATTCAACATCACAGTAATCTAAGTCTATGCCCCGACCAATAATGCTGAGAAAGCTGAAGTTGAATGGTTCTATGAAGACCTACAAGACCCTTGAGAACTAATACTCAAAATAGATGTCCTTTTCATTATAGGGGACTAGAATGCAAAAGTAGGAAGTCAAGAAACTCCTGGGGTAACAGGCAAATTTGGCCTTGGAGTACAGAATGAAGCATGGCAAAGGCTAATAGACTTTTGCCAAGAGAACACACTGGTCATAGCAAACACCCTCTTCCAACAACACAAAAGACTACCCATGGACATCACCAGATGGTCAACACCAAAACCAGATTGATTACATTCTTTTCAGCCAAAGATGGAGAAGCTCTATGCAGTCATCAAAAACAAGACCAGAAGCTGACTGTGGCTCTGATCATGAACTCCTTATTGCCAAATTCAGACTTAAATTGAAGAAAGTAGGGAAAACCAATAGACCATTCAGCTATGACCTAAATCAAATCCCCTATGATTATACAGTGGAAGTGAGAAATAGATTTAAGAGACTAGATCTGATAGAGTACCTGATGAATTATGGACAGAGGTTTGTGACACTGTACTGGAGACAGGGATCAAGACCATCCCCAAGAAAGAGAAATGTAAAAAAAGCAAAATGGCTGTCTGAAGCGTCCTTACAAATAGCTGTGAGAAGAAGAGAAGCGAGAAGCAAAGGAGAAAAGGAAAGATATACCTATTTAAATGCAGAATTCCAAAGACTAGCAAGGAGAGATAAGAAAGCCTTCCTCAGGGATCAAGAGCAAAGAAATAGAGGAAAAAAAATCGAATGGGAAAGACTAGAGATCTCTTCAAGAAAATCAGAGATACCAAGGGAACATTTCATGCAAAGACAGGCACAATAAAGGACAGAAATGGTATGGACCTAACAGAAGCAAAGATATTAAGAAGAGGTAGCAAAAATACACAGAAGAACTGTACAAAAAATATCTTCACAACCCAGATAATCACAATGGTATGATCACTCACCTAGAGCCAGACATCCTGGAATGTGAAGTCAAGTGGGCCTTAGGAAGCATCACTAACGAACAAAGCTAGTGGAGGTGATGGAATTCCAGTGGAGCTATTTCAAATCCTAAACGATGATCCTGTGAAAGTACTGCAGTCAATATGCCAGCAAATTTGGAAAAGTCAGCAGTGGCCACAGGACTGGAAAAGGTCCATTTTCATTCCAATCCCAAAGAAAGGCAATGCCAAAGAATGCTCACACTACTGCACAATTGCACTCATCTCACATGCCAGTAAAGTAATGCTCAAAATTCTCCAAGCCAGACTTCAGCAATACGTGAAAAATGAACTTCCAGATGTTCAGGCTGGTTTTAGAAAAGGCAGAGGAACCAGAGATCAAATTGCCAATATCCGCTGGATCATGGAAAAAGCAAGAGAGTTCCAGAAAAACATCTATTTCTGCTTTATTGACTATGCCAAAGCCTTTGACTGTGTGGATCACAATAAACTGTGGAAAATTATGAAAGAGATGGGAATACCAGACCACCTGACCTGCCTCTTGAGAAATCTGTATGCAGGTCAAGAAGCAACAGTTAGAACTGGACATGGAACAACAGATTGGTTCCAAATAGGAATGGAGTACGTCAAGGCTGTATATTGTCACCCTACAGGGTACAGTGCCAACTGATAGATCCATCTTAGAAAATGTGGCTAGCAAAATACTTTAATACTTCTACATTATCCCATGGATAGTGGCCAAAGTGAATGGTTAACATTTTAAAGTCTTGTTTCATGATCCTGGATCAATCACTTAGTATCTAATTAACTGTTACCTTGGATAAGAAGTAATTTCTTAGAACTTCAGTTTTCTCATCTGTAAAATGAGACTAAAAATGCTTGTGTTAATTTTTGTTACAAAAATGTAAACATCTAGCACGAAAACAATGTAATTGTATGCTATATGTTAATTTTATTGCTTGTCTCAATGGTTTATTGTTTATTATTTATAGGATGTCCACAAAGGAGAAATGAATTTTACTCATGAAACATTCTAAGATAATTTTGTGTGGAATTGTGTATGTGTGTTTTCAAAAAATTATCTCTATATGCTTTGAAGGCTCATACCAGGAGAGAGTGCAGATAAAGTTAAGAATGGAGTGAAGATAAGACAGTGGTTTATTTGTTGGCTTGTTTTCATCCTGGCCTCAGTAAGAGATAACTTTCTATTGATTAGTGAATATTTAGAGCTGAGTGGTAGCTTTGCACTTGCTGAACACTATGCAGAAAAAATAAAGCAGCCCATGATGAAAATTAATAGATTGTAACTGTCTGCAGGCTTCAAATCTTCTAAAATGACTCTTGAGAGAAATAACTCCCTAACTCCCTAATCCTACTAAACTTCTTCCTCAATTGCTTATATTTTGGTTTCTCAGATCTAGCCAGATTTGTTTCAAATGCTTTTGATCAAGGAAATATAGACCATTCCAGGGCATGCTAATTATTTTTTTAAGGGAAGTAGATAATTTCCCTCCCCGAATTCTAAAAAGGATAACTTTTCACAATACTAAATTCAGTTTAGTAGTTCATAGCTCTTTGATTCAAGGTTATTAGCATGTGCTAGAGAATTATATTGGACAGACTTTTTCAGGTATTCTAGGACCATTGGAGATCATGTTTATGTATATATTTATATATCTTTTCAATTTCCAACCCCTGAAGCACTCCTTTTTATGTTCTTTCTTTATTAAAAACATCTGGGTCAAAGTCTGAAAACAACATAGAATACATATCAATAAATAAATTCCACAATAAACTATGGAGAGAACATCAGTTGAGAGACTTCACTCTCATTATTTTATCATCAATATGATAATTTTTGTTGTATTTTGTATATTATAAATGTATTTACATGTTTTAAATTAATACTTAAAATGTATTATATACAACTTAAACTAATATTAACACTATTATTTAGTAAAGATCCACACTGCATAACTTCTTCCATCAACTATCTTCAGTTTTAACAGTGATACAACATCTTGTCAGATAATTCCTTAACTGCAAGGAACAAAAACCCACTCAAGGTATCTTAAGCATGGAGGGCATTCTATATTAAAGAACTATGAGCAACTGTTAGACTTAACTCTATAGTTAGACTTAATAGACATAAAAAATCAACCAGTAAATATATAAACTGTCTAGCCACTTTCTCTGCAAATGCCTGGTCTCCTGTATCTCTTCTGTCCTCTGTACCCACAGTGATACTGCAAGCCTCATCAGGGCACACGGGACAGAATGGCCGCCATACCCCCAAAGTCTGTATCTCCAAGAACTGCCTTTCATAATCCCCACAGTCTGATTCTTACTTTCTCTGTCTGTAATTTAAATTTTCACAAAGAGGATTTTATTGGACCCATCCCTTTTCTAAAAAGTTAAACACGTGTTATCACACTGTACAAACACGGCCGTAGGACTCTCTTTAGCTGAGGTCAATGCTGGGTTTTTGGAAAGGAAAATTAATCCAGATGGAAAAGGTAAAAGTGAATCTATCCTTAAGGACAAAGCTGATAATTTTTATTGTGGGATACTTTTGTGAAATTAGTAAGGGCAGTTATTCCTCTTGTAAACACTGTCTAGAATGTTTTATTTCACTTTGTTACATATGATTTCAAATGTTAGAGGTTCCTTTGAGTTAACAAGGAGAAATTTATTTCTAAGGGAAAACTCAAGCTTACAAACACATTTAAATTAGTTATGGAAATAATTGAAATGGGGGGAAAGGTGGGAATACTCAGAATCAAGATAACAGAAGTGGAATGAAATCTACTTTTGAACAGTTGAGGCCCATGGAGAAACCAGGCCTGGGTGGTTATCTATCTATAATCATGATATCTATATAGCTATCTATAAACACTAATGCCACTAATTACCACAGCATTTATTCTGGTGTTCTCACTAGAATAAACTTTTTCTGTGACTGTGAGAAAGTTGGCTTTCATTATCTACAATATATTTATGTGTTTGCTCAGTCCTACAATACAAATAGTTTCACAATTGCTAAATCATATTTTTTAAAAAATCAAATGTACTAAATATTTCTTAGACAGTTTTGCCTCATCATGGGAGAAGCATATATGATAATATTTTGTACTATTTTTGCAACTTTGTGTATGTCTGAAATTAGGTCAAAATGTAAAGGTAAAAAAAATAAAAAATTTTGAATCTGACAATCATTTTTTAAAATTGATGCTTGAATTTCATGTTTTGTTTGGGAAGCCTTATGCTAACATCCTGTTCCCATTCAAGCTTATAAAATGTTGTCTGATACTTAATTCTAGGTGTTTTCACACTTTGATTTTTATGTCTACATCTTTAATTTATATGCAATTTTAATTTACTTATTATATAAGATAAAGAATTGACTATGTTTTCCTTTGATGTGTAGACAGTCATTGTCCCCAACCATATCTATAAAAATCCATTATTTTCTGTAAACACACACACACACACAAAAAGCCTTTGTGATATGCCAAATCACTATAGTATATGCATGTGTCTGTTTCTTGCCCTTCTATTTTCTTCCTGATTCAGTTGCCTATTGAAATATTGGTATCACTGTTCAACCATCTTTTATCTACATCTGATGGGACAAGTCTGGCTCTCTGGAAAGATTCTGAGAGGGAGATCAGTATGTAGGAAGTTGATTAGTGAGTGCTCTGGTGATTAGCATCTGTGGGGAGGAGACTGGTGCAGGAATGGACTGAGGGAGAAAATGTGCTTGAAATGTCACATTAAGCCACTCTTGAGCCCATAGGGAGCTCTGAAGAAAGGATGAGTGACAAGTGAGTGACATCACTCAGTCGTGTCCGACTCTTTGTGACCCCATGGACTGTAGCCTACCAGGCTCCTCTGTCCAGGGGATTTTCCAGGCAAGAGTACTGGAGTGGGTCGCCATTTCCTTCTCCAGAGGATCTTCCCGACCCAGGGATTTAGATCTTCCGCAATGTAGGCAGACGCTTTACCATCTGAGCCACCCCAGAAATGTTTGGAGTTAAAATGGAGGGCTGAACGATTATACTGCTGCATAAGCTAGTAATTGGATGCAGGCTACCTGTTCGAAGGAATACAAATCCTGGGTGAAGTGATTTCTTTGGCCAAGAGACATTCCTAGAGAGGACGGGCTACTGGGGGCTAGCAGAACTTGTAGCAGCAGGAGGAATGTGTCCATGAAAAGCACAGTGTCCACTACACTACACATTATAGTTTTACACAGAATATTTTCATTATTTAGTTACACTGTGTCTTCCACATGAACTTGGAAATTGACCTATTGAGTTCCTTTTTAATTTCTGTTTGAAATACATTTGGAACTCCATTAAATTCAAGATTAACTGGTTCTGTAATTGTAATTGACCCAAGAATATGAAAATACAGGCATTTTCTTCCACCCTTGAAGATCATATATGTTTTCAAAAATATGTTTCAATAACTAATTATCGTGTAAAACATTGTAGGCCCTTTTCTCTGAAGATTCAATAATAATTTGCTGTGCATGGAGAGTCCCTTCTAGGTCTCCATCTATGATACCTCACAGTATCTCTTTGTGTGGTGTAAGGAACAGGATTTAGTGAGAAAGGGGATAACACACAGGTCCAGGCCCAACAAGAGAAGCAAGCAAAGGCACAGGCTTCCCATTCTCCCACTGCCTGCAGAAGAATGTCCTGAGTCCTGGGTACTGCTGACCCACAATGTGGCGCTGGGCTCCTGTTGAAGGCCACTTTCCCCTGTGTATCTCTTTTGTTATGGTGCAAGCAGAAGGGCAGTTTTTTCAGGGAAATAAAATATTTTTTGATGTGGAGTAGTCTGGAGTCAGGATTCTAGTTGTTTAGGAGAGTTGTCTAGGAAACCAGCTGCCTGGCACAGGGTGGCATTCAGCCCATTGTAGGAAGCCAAGGTTGGTGCAAGCCAAGCTTGGTGGAAGAAGTCAATTTGTCTGGGGAACCTACAATAACATCCGGGGTTACTTTTTTCAGGATTGGGGGGGGGCACATTTGCACCTGTGGCCGATTCATGTCAATGTATGGCAAAAGCCACCACAATATTATAATTATCCTCCAATTAAAATTAATGTTTTGAGAAAAGAAAAAAAAATAGTTTTAAGCTTGCTGCTTTTATTTTTATTATTTAAAATTGTATTTATTTATTATTTATTTTTCACTGAGCTGAGTCTTCTTTGCTGCATGGTCTTTCTCTCTAGTTGCAGAGAGCAGGGGGACTCTCTAGTTGCAGTGTACTTGCTTCTCATTGCAGTGGCTTCTCATTGCAGAGCACAGGCTCTAGAGCATACACTCCTCAGTAGCTGTGGCACATTGCTCAGTAGCTGTGCATCCCAGGCTCTGAAGCACAGGCTCAGTAGCTGTGGGTCACAGGCTTAGCTGCTCTGCAGCATGTAACATTTTCCCAGATCAGGGATTGAACCTGTGTCTCCTGCATCACAGGTGGATTCGTCAACACTGAGCCACCAGGGAAGCCCTAGGGTCATTTTTATTTTTATTTATTTTTGGTTGTTCAGCACAGATTACAGGATCTTAGTTCCTTGACCAGGATCAATCTTGTGCCCTCTTCAGTGGAAGTATGAAGTACTAACTACTGGTTTGCCAGTGAATTCTTAGGGTGACATTTAGACAATTCTGCTCATTGCACCAAGTTTTTTTTCATGTTGATGTATGGCAAAACCAATACAATATTGTAAAGTAAAAAATAATAATAATAATCATTGCACCAAATATTCCTTCTGGAAAATAACTTTTCTTCTCTTTTTAATAATTCCTACTGAAATGATTATTTGATTTCCTGGATTCATTTCCCATGTTTCTTAACTGCATTCTCATAATTTTCATCTCTTTAATTTTGAGGCATGCCTCTGTATATACTCTTTAAGACCAATGTCACTGTGCAGCTGTTTCTTATTTTGCTCTATTGACACTGGAGTTAAGGGGAGTTTTTTCTCTGTTTCATTATAATTCTCAAAAACTCAGTTAACTTAGTTACTTCAATTTTATTGTCAGTTCAGTTGCTCAGTTGTGTCTGACTCTTTGTGACCCCATGAACCACAGCACGCCAGGCCTCCCTGTCCATCACCAACTACCCAAACTCATGTCCATTGAGTCGGTGATGCCATCCAACCATCTCATCCTCTGCCATCCCCTTCTCCTCCTGCCCTCAATCTTTCCAAGGATCAGGGTCTTTTCAAATGAGTCAGCTCTTTGCATCAGGTGGCCAAAATATTGGAGTTTTAGCTTCAACATCAGTCCTTCCAAAGAATATTTAGGACTGATTTCCTTTAGGATGGACTGGTTGGATCTCCTTGCAGTCCAAGGGACTCTCAAGAGTCTACTCCAACACCACATCAAAAGCATCAATTCATCAGTGCTCAGCTTTCTTTATAGTCCAACTCTCACATCCATACATGACCATAGCCTTGACTAGATGGACCTTTGTTGGCAAAGTAATGTCTCCGCTTTTTAATATGCAGTCTAGGTTGGTCATTGGAGAAGGCAATGGCAACCCACTCCAGTACTTTTGCCTGGCAAATCCCTTGGATGGAGGAGCCTGGTAGGCTGCAGTCCATGGGGTCACTAAGAGTCAGACACGACTGAGTGACTTCACTTTCACTTTTCACTTTCATGCATTGGAGAAGGAAATGGCAACCCACTCCAGTGTTCTTGCCTGGAGAATCCCAGGGACGGGGGAGCCTGGTGGGCTGCCGTCTATGGGGTCGCACAGAGTCGGACACAATTGAAGCGACTTAGCAGTAGCAGCAGCAGCTAGGTTGGTCATAACTTTCCTTCCAAGGAGTAAGCATCTTTTAATTTCATGGCTGCATTCACCATCCGCAATGATTTTGGAGCCCCCAAAAATAAAGTCAGCCACTGTAGCCCATTCTTGTTTTAAAGATATGCAATCCTTTAGTATCTTTGACATGATTAAACATCCTGTATTGGATGTTATCTGCTATTTCCTTTATTGCTTTAGTTTTTCCTGGGACTATATGTATTCAGTCTGTTGTTTCTCTTTCTTACCTATGTTTCCTCTCAGGTTTTTGAGATTTTAGTATGTTCCCAATTATAACTAACAGCCCAGATGTAGCAACATGTTACATTCAGGTGTTTTTAAATCACAGGTTAATATGCTTTTTATCCCACAGTGAATTCTGACCCTGCTTGTGAAGGTAAGAGAAAAGGTAGAAGGGAGGATTAAAATGGGGAGAAAGTTTGTGTGTGATTGGGTTTTCTTTAGAAGGAGAAGGGAATTTATAGGCACAACCTTTTTTTTGGTTTGTTTGGGGTTTTATTTATTTATTTATTTTCACTCACTTTAGTATCTCCTTCTTGGCCCAATTTCCACGCAGTGTCTCCTAGGGGAGAACTTCCATTTTACTTGGCGAGCTGTTTACTTGGTTTTATCTTCTAGGAAAATTCCTTTCTGGGAGTCTACTGCAACTGTTCCACAGATCTTGAATTAATCGGCTACTTGACAGGGCTGGTCCTACTCCCAATTCCAGCTGCTTGGAACTGGAAAACTTTGGAAGTTCTGAGGAGTAAACTCACTTACTTGGTCACCCTTTTATTTTTAATCTGTCATAAATTGCAGGTGAATAAGCTTGGTTAGGTTTCAAAAACTCTCTCTTCTATGCTGTCAGGATAATCCTTGATGTTCTGATACTTTAATCATATACCCTTCTGGGTCTTGCAGTGGTACAATGGATTTAGTTTGTTTTTAGAGTTTCCTCACATTTGAATGAGATTTCAAGCAGGAGAAGAGGTAGTCATGGATGGTTAGTCAATCATCCTGCAAAGACTCCTGATAGGAATTTGGAAAATGGAAGCCAAACATTTAAAATTCTACTGATTGATAGAACAAATATTTTCTCTCAGTAAATTGTGTGTATTTTTTTCCCCAAAGGTAAATAATAAGCCAAATTTTACTTAAGAGCAGATGAATATCTGTGATAGAAACAAAACCCCAGAAGAGGCATGAAGTAATTGGTTCCAGCATTTAGGGGAGGGAATTCAGCCTAAAGAAGTGTAAAACATTAATTCTCTGGAAATTGAAAGGATAACTTTAGAGACATTCATTTAACTTTAGTGAAGACAAGTGCATAATAAAGCTCGTGTAGGTTGTTTCTACTTTCATCTTCTCAATTCAATGATATAAAGAGCTTGGAGGAGAAAAATGAAAAAGTTGGGAATGGAAAAGATCTGAAATAATTTTTTGGAGGAATTTTTATCTAAATAAGAGTAGAATTATGAGAATGGTAAGGCATTTATAATGTACAGTGTGCTGCAGTGAGAGAGAGAGAAACACTGAATATGAAAATATCACAGCAAGTGCTCAAAAAGTTGAGGGAGGTAGGAAATCCATAGCATGAGAAAGAGCACACTATAGACGACCATGCGACATAAGCACGGTGTCTAATCTGGCAGTAAGAGGACTAATGAGGTGATTACAGGGAACTGGGGAAATAAGGTAAGCTGGTGACTGTTAATTTAAAATTAATTTAGTTAGCTAATAAATTAACTTGATTGATTTAAGACAGATTAGTTTAAAATAGACAAAAATTTCCCTCATCTTCTCAGCCATTTATAATAGTAAAAAAATAAGAGTATTTCCTATGCTTTGAGGCTCTCTTATAGTCTTCTTTGCCTGAACTTTTTTCTCCTGTATTGTTCCAACTACCATGAGGCCATTTAGTGGTGTAAAAAGCTCAGCCATGGTCAAAGTCAGGTCTATATCATTCTGACTCTATTCTCTAGTGATTTGTGGCTCTTTTTTTTTTTTTCCGCTGCTACTATGGTTTATATGCTTCCATTTCAGGGTCTTTCACTTTCATCTTCATCACCAGCAAAGAAAACTGCAAATAGCTATCTATCCCTTCCTTTTCCTATATTTCATGTCTTAGTTCTCTCTCTCCTTTGCAGAGATGAAAATCCTTATTTTTTCAGAAAATGTCAATGATTTTTTAGTGTTTGAATGTTCAAATCTGAATCTCTCAATTGAGTACTTAAGAATTTGCTCTATTTTTTATCTCACCACCTTTCCTGTCTACTTCCTCAGCCTATATTCCAAACGTATCCAACTTCCCCACCTTTCTTTCACATGAAATTCCTGTTCTAGGCAGGATGGTTTCTGCCTTGTCACAGCTGTTCCCTGATACCCTCCACCTGCGCTTTGGTAATAAGATACTCCCTCCGTATAACCAAATAAAGTCCATCACTCAAAGCACATTTTTTTTTTTTTTTGGAGTTTACATATAGTTTTTTAAAAATTTTATTGGAGGCTAATTACTTTACAATATTGTAGTGGTTTTTAAAAGCACACTTTATCTCATCAGTGACAATTCTTCCTCTGGCTTGTGTGGATTGCTTACTTCTCTGAATTTTGAAAACCCTTATATGACTACCAGTAATTTTGTTTTCTGAATGATATAAGTGTGTGTGGCATTAGCTTAAGTGAAAGTGAAGTCACTCAGTTGTGTCCGACTCTTCGTGACCCCATGGACTGTAGCCTACCAGGCTCCTCCGTCCATGGGATTCTCCAGGCAAGAATACTGGAGTGGGTCACCATTTCCTCCTCCAGGAGACCTTCCCGACCCAGGGATTGATCCTGGATCACCCGTATTATAGACAGACGCTTTACCATCTGAGCCACCATCTGATCAGATGACATTAGTTTAACTTCTCATTTAATAAAAACAATTCTTTGAAGTGCTTTTGTTCCATTAGGGGTGGAAGTTCTTGACAAATTTTTTGACTTCACTTCATCCTATCATTCATTGATGCACAACTCAAATAAAACTGAATTTTCTAAAGACCAAAGTAAGTCAAACAATTTTTTTCCTCATTCTCAGGTAAAGAAAAGAATAACAAAAATAAGACATTTTATTGTTAAAATAATTGAAGTACACTTGCAAGCTTTTTCTGGCCGCATGGACTGTAGCCTGCCAGGCTCCTCTGTCCATGCAGTTTTCCAGGCAAGGATACCAGAGCAGGTTGCTATTTCCTACTCCAGGTGATCTTCCCCACCAAGGAATCAAACCTAGGTCTCTTGTGTCTTCTGCATTGGCAGGCAGATTCTTTACCACTGGGCCATCTGAGAGCCAACCTCTGTGTTTGGGTTATATTACTGGAGAAATCAGTATGATAAAATCTTGCTTATTGTTGAAGTTAGAGGAGTAATACATTTTCATTCTTTTCAGCCTAAAATTTCTGCATGTGATTTTGATGTGATGGGCCAGCTGGACTAATTAATTCAAAAGAAGAAAAAAATATTATATTTAAGAAAGAATCACTTATACGGTTTTTAAAAATAGTACAGGATAAGAAAAACTGTACAATATTCAAGGCTGAATGGAACTCAATTAATCTGTAAGCCATTAAGCAAATAAAATCTCACACTTTTCCTTGCTTCTCTGAGGTATCAATACATTATAGCAGTCTGGCAAGGCTCTCAGCTATTACAAAGAACAGAGTTAGAGTGCCCACACACTTATTCTCAGGAAACCCAGCCCTCTGCCTGACTCTCCTCAGTTGCAGAAAGAAAATTATGCTCAGTAGTGAAAGAGGAAAATGGAGAGAGAGAGAGAGACAGATCAGTTCAGTTCAGTTTAGTTGCTCAGTCGTGTCCGACTCTTTGTGACCCCATGAGCCGCAGCATGCCAGGCCTACCTGTCCATCACCAACTCCCAGAGTCCACCCAAACCCATGTCCATCGAGTCGATGATGCCATCCAACCATCTCATCCTCTGTCGTCCCCTTCTCCTCCTGCCCTCAATCTTTCCCAGCATCAGGGTCTTTTCCAATGAGTCAGCTCTTCACATCAGGTGGCCAAAGTATTGGAGTTTCAGCTTCAACATCAGTCCTTCCAATGAACACCCAGGACTGATCTCCTTTAGGATGGACTCTCAAGAGTCTTCTCCAACACCACAGTTCAAAAGCATCAATTATTTGGCGCTCAGCTTTATAGTCCAACTCTCACCTCCATACATGACTACTGGAAAAACCATAGCCTTGACTAGACAGACCTTTGTTGGCAAAGTAATGTCTCTGCTTTTTAATATGTTGTCTATGTTGGTCATAACTTTCCTTCCAAGGAGTAAGCGTCTTTTAATTTCATGGCTGCAGTCACCATCTGCAGTGATTTTGGAGCCCAGAAAAATAAAGTCAGCCACTGTTTCCACTGTTTCCCTTTCTATCTGCCATGAAGTGATGGGACCGGATGCCATGATCTTAGTTTTCTGAATTTTGAGCTTTAAGCGACAGCGCAGGAGCACGGCCGAGAGGAGCTACCCCAGGCTGGAGAGAGACAGATAGAAAGATAGAAATTATGTTCTTTTCTTCTTTTTCAGAGCAGGCTGTGGATCTGTCTGTTCCCTACAAAACTTACCATAGAGGTCATTTGCTCTGTATAAAAATAAAGAATGGCACCCCTAAAAAAGACCTTCCACAGAGTGTAATAGGGTAGGGCAGGTTGAAGGAAGAGGTCTTAAGTAAGCAATCTGTGCCCTCAACCTTCTCTCCCTTTACATTTTATAGAGATGTTGCAAAGGCTGATGGGAATCCCAGGAAATGTGTTTCATAGTCTGGATGCCATCATTCCATTAACAGTGACATACCCTTGATTCTCAACTTCCTTTCTTTTCTTTTTTTTTTTAAGGGTGAATACTTAGTAAAATATGAAGAAGGAATACTCCTTGATCCCACAGACTGGAAAACTAACTCAAAGAACACATTGAGGAGGATTTGAAGGTATTAAATTACATATTTTACTTGCTTACCATCTTTCATTATATTGCCTGTTTTATTTTCACTATTACCAAATTTGCCAGAGAATTAACAGTGGCAAAGGTGAAACTGAAGAGAGACAAAAAGAATTCCAGTCTCCAAAGGAGGGGAGACAATTGGTTGTGGGCATCTGAAACAGCATAACCATAAATAAAAGAGGCGACTTTTATAGTTTTTATTTAGGGAACCTAATGCTTTGTGTAGGATACTTCATAAGATTTATTATTAGCAACGGGAAAAAACAGATTTCCAAATTTAGAGACCACTCAGCATTCATGAACTTGGAAATTCCAGGCAATCTTGAAATCTTTTGTTGGCATCTGAGTTGATTTATCCTTGGCGAGAGACGACGTGTTTCTTTTGTTTTTCAGTAGAGTAAAAATGTTTTGCCTCAGATAAGAACTAGATCAGTGCTTTTTTCAAGTTTGTATAAGCAAATGCACATATACATATATATTGCAATATTTGTTATATAATACACATGATGACATAAAAGTTGTCATATACAAGTATGTATTTTCAGTAGAAGCTGTCTATATATAAGCATCGTAATAGGTACAGATAATAAAAATTAAGAGGTACAGATACTACTAACCATAAACAACAGTAAAAATACATACTCAGCGTTAATGCCTTAGTGTAAGCTTTCTGGTTCTCTTCTCAATTTTCCCATCATCATCACCATCACTCTGCTTCTTTTTCTCTCTCACATTGGGGTATGCTTTTCCTATCAATAATATTCACCTTTTCATTGTATCAAAATTATAGAACGTTTGATAATCAGAGAGAAGATCTTACAGCAAGAGAACAGAAGAAGATAAGAGAACAGATGAAGATAAGATAGCGACCAATAGTTTACATATTTAAAATGGTGAATGTATTTAAGCTTAAACATGTATTTACAAATGCATTGATAGAAAGACAGACTATACATCTGCGTCTCTTTTGCTGTCTCACATACAGGGTTGTCGTTTGGGGCTGGTGCACTGGGATGACCCAGAGGGATGGTATAAGGAGGGAGGTGGGAGGGGGGTTCAGGATGGGGAACACGTGTACACCCTTGGCGGATGCATGTTGATGTATGGCAAAACCAATACAATATTGTAAAGTAAAAAATAATAATAATAATAATTAAAAAAAAGAAAGACTATTTGAAACTGTGTGCATTTCAAAAAATTTAAAATTAGTTGTCTCTCTACATAGCTGATCTATAAATATTTTCTGATTAAATTTTATTTTGAGTTTTACAAATGACTCTTATAGTTCCTAGAATTGCACAATATTTATACTTTCAAAAGGAAAGAAAGGGGGAAAATGTACTATTAGTTATAGAGGGACTGTGATATTTTTCAAAAATATTTCCTAAGCAACGGACACAAAGTTGGATTCCCAAGGTGGCATATCAGAAACACTGAATGAATATAATCTTATGATACTGTTCTCAGATTTCCATGTGTACATTCACTATAATCAATGCTACAGAGAGAGGAAACATCAACGTTACCTGCTTTGTATTTCTAAAATATGTACTTCTTAATATTCTGAAACTTTTAAAGAAAATAATTTCTTCCCTTTAAACATAAGGATTCATGGAAGAATATATGTTTGTGTACATATGCATATATGGAAAGATATATATACATACACACACATCCATACATGTGTGTGTGTCTGTGTGAACCTATATGGATAGAGAATAAAATGTGCTAAAGAAAAAAATATATATACATGTCTTCTATTTTATTTTATTTTGAATTTCCAAATGACTCATTAGATAGCTTCTAAAATCATATAATATATTTTAAAAAAGAAAAGAAAGACAAAAAGTACTGTGAGGTCCTGAGGTGACCATTGTTTGGGGGGCTGGAGTGTAAGTAGTAATTTGAAGGGCTACCACTGGAAGCCATTGTGAAGACCACTCTGGGAAGGAGAAAAAGCCAACATCAGGCTGTTTGGTGGGGGTTTCTACTAGGGCTGCTGGGAGAAATGGATGAAATTCTTATGAGTGTCATAATTATAAAAGAAGGGCCCGGGAAGAAAGAGAAGGCTTTGTTCATTGGCTGCATCTGCCTTTGGTCCAAGATTACCCCAGAAGCATTAACTCTCCTGAACTCTCACCCACTGCTTCTCCCACTGAGGGCATAGGCGACAATTCCAGGGCCAGAGGAGAAGGACTTGCAGCTTGTGTGTCTGAGGTAGAGCTGAGATTTCTGAGACACGTGAAGAGGACTGGAGGGATAAAGGGCAAGCAGTGAGAAACTGTGTGAAGATAAAATCACAGGCTGGCAGCAGTGAATAAAGGGGAGCAGTGCAAGATTCCTGGGGGTGCAATGTGAGATCACACGAAAGCCCGCTGATCCAGCCCCTCTCAGGGCCTCCCTGCTTCCAAGCTCCAGCTACAGAGTTCCGAGCTTTGGGAAAGAGAGGGCTACGTTATGAATGGAAAATGTAAGCCTTTATCATTAAGAAACCAAACAGGCCCATCGAGGAACTCTTGCCCAAAAAGCTGGACATTTTAAGTCACGTTGTGCCCAGAGAAGGAAATGGCAACCCACTCCAGTATTCTTGCCTGTAGAATTCCATGGACAGAGGAGCCTGGTGGACTACAGTCCATGGGATTGCAAAGAGTCAGACATGACTGCGTGACGAATATACACTGTGCTGCGGGCTTAAAAAACAAAAAGAGGTTTGTAGCAGAGATACAGGAGCCAATGATCCCGGAGTATCACTAGCAGGCCTGTGTGTAGTAGATTTTCAACACATATTTGTTGACTGAGTCAGCCTGCCCAATTTTCTCCAGTAATACTGATAAAGCATTTATCATGTGCTAAGCACTTTCATGTTAACCCTCATAATATCCTATAAAGTAATTACTATTACCTCTCTCTGTCAATGAAGAGACTAAGTCACAGAGAGTAAACTTCTTGGAATCACATAGCTAGCAAAGGAAAAGGCTAGATAATCAGCTTAGGAAACCAAGAAAAGGAAATTCTACTTCACAGGTTGCTATGCTCTTGTTTCATCATATGCATTTGATCCCCTGCTTCCCCTTCTGCTTATACTGTTCTTCTGCCACTGTTTACTGGGCTTGAATTATGGTTTGTTTTTTTTTTTTTAATTTCATCTTAAATATAACTTAAGAAGGTATCCTTTGACCATCTGGTCTAGAATGTTGCCTTCTGTCCTATGTATTTATTCATAGCACCTTGGCCTTTCCATTGATACCACTTATAGAGGTTTGTAACTTTTTCCTTCACTAGTCTAATATGTTCTACCCCAACCACAAACCCAGATTGTAAGCTCTCAGGAGGGAAGAACCATGTCTAGGTTGCTTAGCACTGAACATACAAACTTAGCATGTATGAAATATATAATAGTGTAATAAATATTTGCCACCTAAATCAACTAATACAGGTGGCCAGTTCCCCCTGGTTTATAGAGTGTCTACAAGGAGAGGTATTGTCTTCATCTGATCACCTTATAAGTTACATGGAAATAATACTGATAATGGTAGTTGTTGTTGTTCAGTCACTCAGTTGTGTCTGACTCTTTGCAACCCAATAGACTGCAGCACACCATGCTTCCCTGTTCTTCTCTGTCTCATGGAGCTTGCTCACACTCATGTCCATTGAGCTGGTGATGCCATCCAACCATCTCATCATCTGTCATCCCCTTCTCCTCCTGCCTCCAATTTTTCCCAGCATCAGGGTCTTTGCCAATGAGTCGGCTCTTCACATCAGGTGGTCAAATTATTGGAGCTTCAGCATCAGTCCTTCCAATGAATATTCAGGACTGATTTCCTTTAGGATTGGCTGGTTTAATCTCCTTGCAGTCCATGGACTCTCAAGACTCTTCTCTAATACCACAACTCAAAAGCATCAATTCTTCAGTGCTCAGCTTTATTTATGGTCCAGATCTCACATCCATACGTGACTACTGGAAAAACCATACCTTTGACCAGATGGACCTCTGTCGGCAAACTCCTGTCTTTGCTTTTTAATACACTGTCTAGGTTTGTCAAAGCTTTTCTCTCAAGGAGCAAGTGTCTTTTAATTTCATGGCTGCAGTTACCATCTGTCATGATTTTGGAGCCCCCCAAAATAAAGTCTGTCACTGTTTCCATTTTTTCCCCATCTATTTGCAATGAAGTGATGGGACTGGATGCCATGATCTTAGTTTTCTGAATGTTGAACTTTAAGCCAACTTTTTCACTCTCCTCTTTCACTTTCATCAAAAGGCTCTTTTGTTCTTCTTCACTTTCTCCCATAACGATGGTGTCATCTGCATATCTGAGGTTATTGATATTTCTCCCAGCAATCTTGATTCCAGCTTGTGTTTCATCCAGCCCTGTGTTTCTCATGATGTACTCTGTACATAAGTTAAATAAGCAGGGTGACAATATACAGCCTTGACATACTCCTTTTCCTATTTGGAACCAGTCTGTTGTCCCATGTTCAGTTCTAACTGTTGCTTCCTGACCTGCATACAGATTTCTCACGAGGCAGGTCAGGTGGTCTGGTATTCCCATCTCTTTAAGAATTTTCCATAGTTTGTTGTGTTCCACACGGTCAAAGGCTTTGGCATAGTCAATAAAGCAAAAGTAGATGTTTTTCTGGAACTCCCTTGCTTTTTCTATGATCCAACGTATGTTGGCAATTTGATCTCTGCTTCCTCTGCCTTTTCTAAGTCCAGCTTGAACATCTGGAAGTTCACAATTCACATACTGTTGAGGCCTGGCTTGGAGACTTTTGAGCATTACTTTGCTAGCATGTGAGATGAGTGCAATTGTATGGTAGTTTGAACATTATTGGGCATTGCCTTTCTTTGGAATTGTAATGACAACCGACCTTTTCCAGTCCTGTGGACACTGATGAGTTTTCCAAATTTGCTGACATACTGAGTGCAGCACTTTCACAGCATCATCTTTTAGGACTTGAAATAGCTCTGCTGGAATTCCATCGCCTCCACTAGCTTTGTTCAGAGTGATGCTTCCTAAGGCCCACTTGACTTTGCATTCCAGGATATCTGGCTCTAGGTGAGTGATCATACTATCATGGTTATCTGGGTCATTTAGTTGTTTTTTGTATGGTTTTTCTGTGTATTCTTACCACCTCTTCTTAATATCTTCTGCTTCTGTTAGGTCCATACCATTTCTGTCCTTTATTGTGCCCATCTTTGCATAAACGTTCCTTGATATCTTTAATTTTATTGAACAGATCTCTTTCCTTTCCCATTCTATAGTTTTCCTCTATTTCTTTGCCTTGATCACTGAGGAAGGCTTTCTTATCTCTCCTTGCTATTCTTTGAAACTCTGCATTAAGATGATTTTTTTAAATTTTATTTTATTTTTAAACTTTACAATATTGTATTGGTTTTGCCAAATATTGAAATGAATCTGCCACAGGTATACATGTGTTCCCCATCCTGAACCCTCCTCCCTCCTCCCTCCCCATACCATCCCTCTGGGTAGTTCCAGTGCACCAGCCCCAAGCATCCAGTATCATGCATCGGACCTGGACTGGCGACTCGTTTCATACATGATATTTTACATGTTTCACTGTCATTCTCCCAAATCTTCCCACCCTCTCCCTCTCCCACAGAGTCCATAAGACTGTTCTATACATCAGTGTCTCTTTTGCTGTCTTGTATACAGGGTTATTGTTACCATCTTTCTAAATTCCATATATATGCATTAGTATACTGTATTGGTGTTTTTCTTTCTGGCTTACTTCACTCTGTATAATAGGCTCCAGTTTCATCCACCTCATTAGAACTGATTCAAATGTATTCTTTTTAATGGCTGAGTAATACTCCATTGTGTATATGTACCACCACTTTCTTGTTCATTCATCTGCTGATGGACATCTAGGTTGCTTCCATGTCCTGGCTATTATAAACAGTGCTGCGATGAACACTGGGGTACATGTGTCTCTTTCCCTTCTGGTTTCCTCAGTGTGTATGCCCAGCAGTGGGATTTCTGGGTCATAAGGCAGTTCTATTTCCAGTTTTTTAAGGAATCTCCACACTGTTCTCCATAGGGGCTGTACTAGTTTGCATTCCCACCAACAGTGTAAGAAGGTTCCCTTTTCTCCACACCCTTTCCAGCATTTATTGCTTGTAGACTTTTGGATCGCAGCCATTCTGACTGGCGTGAATTTCCTTTTCTCCTTTTCCTTTTGCTTCTCATCTCAGCTATTTGCAAGGCCTCTTCACACACCATTTTGTCTTTTTGCATTTCTTTTTCTTGGGAATGGTCTTGATCACTGCCTCCTATACAATGTCACAAACCTCTGTCCAGGCACAAACCTCAGGTCTTCAGGCACTCTGTTTATCAGATCTAATCCCTTGAATCTATTTGTCACTTCCGCTGTAAAATTGTAAGGGATATGATTTGACCATACCTGAATGGTCTAGTGGTTTCCCCTACTTTCTTCAATTTAAGTCTGAATTTGGCAATAAGGAGTTCATGATCTGAGCCACAGTCAGCTCCCAGTCTTGTTTTTGCTGACTTCTACTTTGGCTGCAAATAATATAATCAATCTGATTTCAGCATTGGCCATCTGGTGATGTCCATGTGTAGAGTCTTTTGTGTGTTGGAAGAGGGTGTTTGCTATGACCAGTGAGTTCTCTTGGCAAAACTCTATTAGCCTTTGCCCTGCTTCATTTTGTATTCCAAGGCCAAATTTGCCTGTTACTTCAGGTATCTCTTGACTTTCTACTTTTGCATTCCAGTCCCCTATGAAGAAAAGGACATTTTTTGGTGTTAGTTCTAGAAGGTCTTGTAGGTCTTCATAGAATCTTTTGAGTTGCAGGTCTGCCCAAATTAATCTTACATAACAAATGACTTCACATACAAAAAAAACATAAAAAACCTATGTTACTTAGTCAATCATAAGGAATTATCACTGTTTTATTTTTGTTATATTTTCTCCATCCATAGGCATCATTACTTGTTCAATAAACAGATAATGGGATCGACTATGTGGTTGCACTCTGAGCTTGAAATGTGAAAATAAATATAAAACATAATCACTTCCTTCAAGAAGCTGAACTTGGCTTTTTGACATATAGTTTTGATATCAATTTTTACTTGCTCACTGTGGAAAATAAAATATGATCAGACATTTGTTAAAATTCTTCCAATCAAAAGGTAGAGTCTCTTCCTCTAATCCTTGAATTTGAGCTGGCATCAAGACTCTCTTTGACCTATAGAATGAAATTGTGTAAGTTTCTGAAGGCTCAATAAAATGTACAGATTTCATTTCTGAGCCCTTGGAATGTTTCCAGCGTAAGAAGTTCACCTAGCCCATGAATGATAGAAAGACCTTTGAGCAAGTGAGAGAGAGAGATCCCCAGTTGACAGTCAGCAACAAAGCCCAGGCATAGGAGTGAGGTCATCTTGGATCCTGCAGCCCCAAGGAAGATGCTGGCTGGCTGCTGCCATGTGATAAACCCAGAAAAAAGCCAACAGAACTGCACCAACAGCCACAGAATGGCAGTAACTTGTTACACTTCTGTAGATAAATGGTGTGCTTGGTATTTCCTTTTAACTTTTCTTTATTCAATAGAAAGAAGGACCAAATATTATCAATACTACTTTCATAAAGTTGCAAAGAATGTTATACTATTTTATTTTTCTGTAAACAGAAAATTAAAGTAATTAATTTCTTTTGCTATTAATGCCATTGCAACATTTCTGTATCTTAATGTTATTCCATGTAATACTGGAAATGTTTTTCCAAAACAAAAAAGTAAAGAAAAAAAAAAGGAAGAAAAAGAAAGGTGAAAGGAGATATGTGGGTGACATAATTGTTTTCAGCAGACTTTCATACTGCTCAGGGCACATTATTCACCTTCTTACCTTTTGTCCCTCCTGTTCAAGGAGTTGACTTATTTGTGCCAGGAACTGAACTCAGCCAGGGAAACCCAATTAAATCCTACCACTGCAGAAAAGCACAAAATAATTCATCATTTTGGGTTGTTTTGAAATAGAATGAAAATTAGTTTGGAGGTGGAATGAAGGGAGAAGGAAACATCAATAAAAGCAAGAGGAACCAGAATCACAGGAACCATTAACATTGATTTCATTCCAGGACAGTGGGTCAGCCAGAAAGCTTGGCATGCTAATTGCAGAAGGCACATTTGGTGCATTGGAAGATAACAGCAGACAAAGGGGAGCTGGAAAGAATCAAAGAAAACCATGCCAAAGGGCAGCCCAGACTATGTTCAGAAAACATGATAGTTTCTCCAATTCGATTTTCATTTCAAGCTCCAGGACATGTTTCTCAGTTAGAATCAAGTTTGAACACTAGAAAACAGAAAGGCCCACTATTATTAGTTCCTCTTTTCTGTAGTCTAATTTCTACTAGAATGTAAAATGCATCTGTATCTAACTTCTTGCTTTTAGAGGGGACTATGTGAGGGCTAGTGGGTATTTCTGAGATGGGATTGTAGGTGGGAGGGGTTTTTCTACAAATGATTATGCTCACCTTAGTGCTAGTTTTACCTGATTGGAGTTGAAATTTGATTTGACTATCTGGATACAATTTTGAAATATATTACTTCACCAAAAGTGAAATCCCTTACATAAAATCAATATTCACTTTGTAATAAAGTATGTCCAAAAAAAATACATTATAAAAATGTTACTTTTTCCATTAAATCAAATTAAATTGGATGTAAAGCCCCATCTGGAAACTTGGTGGTGCTAGTGGTTTAGTCATTAAGTCATGTCTGACTCTTGCACCCCCAGGGACTATTAGTTTAAGTTATTGAAAGGGTTGATTCTCTATTCACCAATCATACAAAGGTCTTGCTCTCTTGTTTTGAATAAAATATTCTAGAAAGTTCTTTAAGACTTAGGCCCAAATGGATTTCCACTAACCACGGTATTTTCCAAAACTGCAATAGTCATTACTCTCTGGCAACTCTCTATTTGGTGACATACTTAGGGCTTCCCTGATGGCTCAGATGGTAAAGAATCTGCAATGCAGGAGACCCAAGTTTCATCCCTGGTTCAGAAAGATCCCCTGGAGAAGTGAATGGCCACTCCAGTATTCTTGCCTGGGGAATTCCATGGAGACAGGAGCTTGGCAGTACATAAAGTTTTCCATGCCTAAGAAGTGCTTAGGGTCCTGTCTTTCCATAAGCTCCCAGAAGTCGCCAGCACTAAGATCACCTTCTTGCAAAATGCCATAAAATAGAGCCCACTCAGCTATAATTATATTTATTTTCCCCTTTTCCTTCCCTCAAAAATTTTCTTTCTCTTTCCTCTTCTAGAAATCCAGCATAAAAATTGCAATACTTTGGGGTTTTTTAAAAAAAATAACTATAAATATTTTTAAATGTAAATTCTACTTCCTACTCAATCAAGCACATAAAATGAAAAATATAATGACCTGGCCATCTGCTTATAGGTAGCAGGAGTGAGGGCTACAAAGGAAGAACAATTATTCGTTAACATTACAGTGATTTATTCTTCTTCTCGATTGCTTCCCTGATCATTAGCATTTTTAGAACCTTCTAATTAACTTTGTTGTAAACTTTAGATACTGCTGACAGATTCTTTTCCTGGCTTGAGCATCTTGAGAAAATCATTTCAATACAGTTAAGACAATAACAAAAGGAAGGTCCCTGAGACCGCCGTCTTCAAAGATGACTTCTAGGACTGAAAATCCTCAAAATAATGTATATTATGTATGTTTGAATTTTTCTGGAGATAAGGCCATAGCTTTCAAATTTTCTTATTTACTACAAGAAGTTTCACATTGGCCCACCAAATTGTACCTATTGAAAGTAGTATAAGTGTTAATATAAATGAAAATATTTACTTAGGGAGCATTTTGTTTTATAAAGTGGAGTTTTTCATCACCCTTTCTCATCTCTCATATCAGGACTGAATCACCCCTCTGTAACTGGTTCTTTCTGCTTCATTTTGCTCTTTTTTCCTCATTTCCCCTTAACTCTCCTTGACGACTATCTTTTGCTTTCTAACTATAGAGTCTCATTTTCAACTAGTCAATAAATGAGTATAGACTATGGAAAATGGAGGCTAGTTCAGTTCAGTCGCTCAGTCGTGTCCAACTCTTTGTGACCCCATGAACCGCAGCACGCCAGACCTCCCTGTCCATCACCAACTCCTGGAGTACACCCAAACATGGGTCCATTGAGTCAGTAATGCTATCCAACCATCTCATCCTCTGTCGTCCCCTTCTCCTCCTGCCCTCAATCTTTCCCAGCATCAGGGTCTTTTCCAATGAGTCAGCTCTTGGCATGGGGTGGCCAAAGCTTGGAATTTCAGCTTCAACATCCCTCCTTCCAATGAACACCCAGGACTGATCTCCTTTAGGATGGACTGGTTAGATCTCTTTGCAGTCCAAGGGACTCTCAAGAGTCTTCTCCAACACCACAGTTCAAAAGCATCAATTCTTTGGTGCTCAGCTTTCTTCACAGTCCAACTCTCATATCTATACATGACTACTGGAAAAACCATAGCCTTGACTAGAAGGACCTTTGCTGGCAAAGTAATGTCTCTGCTTTTTAATATACTGTCTAGGTTGGTCATAACTTTCCTTCCAAGGAGTAAGCATCTTTTAATTTCATGGCTGCAATCACCATCTGCAGTGATTTTGGAGCCTCCAAAAATAAAGCCTGCCACTGTTTCCACTGTTTATCTATCTGTTTGCCATGAAGTAATGGGACCGGATGCTAAGAAGTTAAAAAAATAGACCTTAAGTGTGAATCATGCCTCTCCATGTACTTGTGGTGTGTTCTTAAAGGCTTTTCTTAATTCTTAGTGCCTTATTTTCCTCATCTACATAAGGTGGATAATGCTAGTGTCTACTTCATGTTGTTTTTGTTCAGTCGCTAAGTCATGTCCAACTCTTTGCTACCCCATGGACTTCAGCATGCCAGGCTTCCCTTTTACTGTCTTCTGGAGTTTTCTCAAACTCATGTCCACTGTTGGTTCAGATGGTAAAGAATATGCCTGCAATGCAGGAGACCTGGTTCCATCCCTGTGTTGGAAAGATCCCCTGGAGGAGGGAATGGCTACCCACTCCAGTACTTGGCTGGGAAATCCCATGAACAGAGGAGTCTGGCAGGCTCTAGTCCATGGGATCACAAGAGTCAGACATGACTTAGTGACTAAACAACAACTATATACATATTTATGTATATTATATATATGAGGTGTCTATCATGTAGCTAGAACCTGGAACTCATAATCTATGATCACTTTTTATAAATTACCATTTGTTTAGGGGATCCATTTTCTTTAGATTGAGCTGTCAAAATTCCTCTCTTCCCATACCCACTTCTTCTCATTTCCAGACCTAGAAACTTTGCATCTCCTTTCTAAAATAAAGTCCTAAAGGAGCATGGTCAATTTCTGCCTCAAGATCTTCCCACATTTGAGAGAGAAACAGCTACCCTGTTAGCAATCTAGCCCTCAAGTAAATGAGGAGAATCATTCACATTCATAAAAGGACTTCCTTTAAAGTCTGATTAATCCATTTTCTTCCAGAGTAGGTCATTTCAGGATTTTCATAAAAGTGTCAAAGAGTACAGGAAAGAGAATTATAAAAATGTCAGCCTTTGGTAACAATGGAGGATGGAGTTGCCTCTTTGAAGATTACTTTAATAATCCTGCTAGATAATTACACAAAAAGAGCTGTGTTTACTTTAAACAAAACTTTATCTTATATTTATTCATTTCATTTCCTCTCTCCACTGAAGGGAATGAATAAATATGAATAGAAGGCATAATTAGAAGGGAAGATTTTTAAAATTTTTCATCAGTTTCTCATTTCTAAGTTACCCAGAATACTAGTCCCATTACTTCATGGCAAATAGAAAGGGAAAAAGTGGAAGCAGTGACAGATTTTAATTTCTTGGGCTGTAAAATCACTGCAGACAGTGACTGCAGTCATGAAATTAAAAGGTGCTTGCTCCTTGGAAGAAAATCTGTGACAAACCTAGGCAGCATATTAAAAAGCAGAGACATTACTTTGTTAACAAAGGTCTGTATAGTCAAAGCTATGGTTTTTCCTGTAGTAATTAATGTATGAATGTGGGAGTTGGGCCATAAAGAAGGCTGCTGCTGCTGCTAAGTCACTTTAGTTGTGTCCGACTCTGTGCGACCCCATAGACGGCAGCCCACCAGGCTCCCCCGTCCCTGGGATTCTCCAGGCAAGAATACTGGAGTGGGTTGCCATTTCCTTCTCCAATGCATGAAAGTGAAAAGTGAAAGTGAAGTCTCTCAATCGTGTCCGATTCTTCGCAACCCCATGGACTGCAGCCCACCAGGCTCCTCCATCCAAGGGATTTTCCAGGCAAGTGTACTAAAGAAGGCTGAGCACCCAAGAATTGATGCCTTCAAATTGTGGTGCTGGAGAAGATTCTTGAGAGTTCCTTGGACTGCAGGAGATCCAACCAGTCAATCCTAAAGGAAATCAATCCTGAATATTCATTGGAAGGTCAGATGCTGAATCTCCAATATTTTGGCCACCTGATGCAAAGAGCTGACTCTAGAAAAGACCCTGATATGGGGAACTATTGAGGGCGGGAGGAGAAGGGGATGACAGGGGATTAAATGGTTGGATGGCATCACTGACTCAATAGACAAGAATTTCAGCAAACTCTGGGAGACAGTGAAGGACAGGGGAGTCTGGCATGCTACAGTCCATGGGTTTGCAGTGTCGGACACAATCTAGCAACTGGACAACAACAGCAACAGAATGCCTTTCTCTTTGCCTCCTATTATTTGTATGAGTTATGTGTGTACACCATATTATCTTGAATTCACTTCATGATTGCAGGTGATTTCCTCCTCTGCTTTATAGTTTCACAAGGTCTAGGAGATTGTCTTCCAAGAAATAAGTTTTCTGTATAAAGCTCATGTATGTCTCTCCCCTCCACAGTACATCTGATAGAACTATTTTAGGATAATTTCATGAACAAACATTCACTGAATACTATAGGAGAAATCTAAATTTATCCCTCTGTTTTGGACTCAAATATCATTAATTTATATTTCACATTTATAAGTACTCATGATTGTCAGTAAATGGCCAGAAAATATAACAGACTACATGTGTTGCAGTAGCTGGAAATTCAAAGGTGAAACAGATTATGACTCAAAAAAATGAAAGGCTATGAACATCCTCATTAAAAGAGTTCCTTCAAAACATTTGGCCTGAATGCCATCTGTCCTGGTGATTTTTTTATTTGACTTATCCAATAAATGGAGAACATTCTGTGAATTTAACACTATTGGGTTGCTTCCTCTGACCTCTCAAGTTCAAAAGACATTTTTATAACAGAATATTCTGTATTATTATCTTTGGTGCTTATAGAGGTATAGATTTCATTTGGTTCCTCTCATTTTAATCTTGTTTTCATTTCTGTGAATGCCTTATAAAATATATTTTTTATATTAACACACAATAAAATTAATGTGTATCTATACAGTTCTGTGGCTTTTAACAAATTTAGATTTGCTCATCTATCACCATAATCAGGATACAAAACAGTTCTATCACCTTAAAAGACTTTCTTTTGCTTTCCTTTTGTAGTAATACTCTCTCCCACCCTTAAACCTGGCAACTTGCTGATCTGATCTGTAGTTTTGTCTTTATAAGAATGTTATGTAAATATAATAGAATGTAGCTTTCTGAGAATGGGTGCTTTCAGCAAAAACTGGTCTTGAGATCCTTCCAAGATGTTGCATATATCAATAGCTCCTTGCTTCTTTCAACTGCTGAGTAGTATTCCATTGTATAAATGTATTATACTATAATTTGCTCATCCTTTCACCCACCAAAGGCCAATTTGGTTGCTACAAACTTTTGTGTGCAGTTGTATGAGTAAGAATTTTCATTTCTCTAGTGTAAACATCTAAAAGTGAGATTGTTAGGTTACATGATAAGTAGGAGTTTAACTTGATAAAAAAAAAAATGGCAAAAACCTATTTTCCAGCATGGCTGGCCCATTTTCATTCCCTCCAGCAATGTTCCAATTGGTTCTCTTCCTCTTTAACACTTGGTATTTTTAGGATATTTTATTTTAGCCATTCTAATAAGTAGACAGAAGTGTCTCATGGTAGTTTTAATTTACATTTCCCGTTGTACACTTTTTAGAAGTTTCTCTAATAATTGAATGCACATATTATAATTTTACTGATGGTTTTACATTTCAAGAATCTTCCTATCACGTAGATCCCTTTACCCTCCGCGCTGCTCTGTGTTGTAGTCATCTGTGCACATTATATCCACAAACACTGAAAATACGTCACCAGCCAGCGTTATGGTTCTTGATTTCAACTGTCAAACATATCTTGTACAACTAGGAGGAGAACAGTCTGTTATATTCACCCTGATATTGACCATTTCTGTTGCTCTTCCTTCATTCCTGATGTTTTAAGTTTCCTTTTGGTATCAGTTTTCCTCTGTTTTAAGATTTCTTTTTCTTTTTTTTTTTTGCAATTCTATCATAGCATGTCTGCTACTAACAAATCCTCTTAGTTTCATTTATCTAAGAATATTTATTTGATTTTTATTCCTGAGGGTTAATTCGACTGGATGTAGAATTCTGCATTATACTTCTTTACACTCAACATTTCAGAAATATTTTTGTTCATTTTTCTGGCCCCATGATTTTTGATGAGACATCCACAGTCATGTGAGTCATCATTCCAGTAAAAATATACATCATTTTTCCCTGGGTGCACTTCAGGTTTTTTCCTTTATTTTTGGTCATAAGCAATTTAACTATGATATGTATAGATGTGGATTAGGGGGGGGCTATCTTTGTTGAGATTTCCTGAGCTTCTTCAAAATCTTTTGCCAAATTTGAGATGTTTTCAATCTCTATTTCTTTAATTTTTTTCCCCTCTGCATTCTTTTTTTTTCTCCCGTGCACTCATAGCAAGAATGTTAGACATTTTGGTATTTTCAAATGTGTCTGGGGCTCGTTTAATTTTTTCCATAAATTTACATTTCGTTGTTCTTAATAATTTCTACTGATGTATTTTCCAATTCACTGAATTTTTCTCTGTCTTCCCTATTGTGCTATTGAGGTCATTTGTTAATTTTTTTAAATTTCTGGTTATTATATTTTTCAGTTCTAAAATTTCCATTTGGTTTGTCTTTAGATAGAAAATGATACATCCTTGGCATCTCAGTATTTAAGTATAATTGTTCTTTCTCAACCAAGTTGAGATTATTTTTTTCTTCTTCATAGACTAAAGTACATTTGGACTATATTGTAGACATTTTGAATTTTGTGTTATAGGACTGTTTGCCTTAATATATGTTGTCATGGTGGTTTAGTCTCTAAATCATGTCCAACTCTTTGTGATCCCATGGATTCTAGCCCATCAGGCTCCTCTATAATTCCTGTAGATAACACTAATTATTCTTTTACGTGGGCAGTCATCCTGATTGGGTTCAGTCTGAAAGTCCTGACCTACCTTCTGTGGGTTTTGATTCCAGTATCAGCTCAGTTTTCAAAGCCTTATCCCTACTTCTAGGATCTATGCCATGTGTGCACCACCCTGTGAACAGCCTGGGTCTTGAATGGTGGTCCATTCTACAGTTTGGTTATCAGAGTCTAGGTACTCTGTAAAAGGTCAATTTCACATATGTTCAGCTTAGGAGGAGACCAGGAGTTAATGTAGGACTTGAAGTTCAGTTCAGTTCAGTCACTCAGTCGTGTCTGACTCTTTGCTACCCCATAGACTGCAGCAAACCAGGTTTCCCTGTCCATCACCAATTCCCGGGGCTTACTCAAACTCATGTCCATGGAGTCAGTGATGCCATTCAACCATCTCCTCATCTGTCATCCCCTTCTCCTTCCACCTTCAATCTTTCCCAGCATCAGGGTCTTTTCCAATGAGTCAGCTTTTCACATCAAGTGGTCAAAGTATTAGAGTTTCAACTTCAACATCAGTCCTTCCAGTGAATATTCAGGACTGATTTCCTTTAGGATGGACTGGTTGGATCTCCTTGCAGTCCAAGGGACTCTCAAGAGTCTTCTCCAACACCACAGTTCAAAGGCATCAATTCTTTGGTGCTCAGCTTTCTTTATAATCCAACTGTCACACCTGTACATGACTACTGGAGAAACCATAGCTTTGACTAGATGGACCTTTGTTGGCAAATAATGTCTCTGCTTTTTCATATGCTGTCTAGGTTGGTCATAGCTTTTCTTCCAAGGAGCAAGCATCTTTTAATTTCATGGCTGCAGTCACCATCTGCAGTGATTTTGGAGCCCAAGAAAATAAAGTGTCACCATTTACATTGTTTCCCCATCTATTTGCCATGAAGTGATGGGACCAGATGCCATGCTCTTCGTTTTCTGAATGTTGAGCTTTAAGCCAACTTTTTCACTCTCCTCTTGCACATTCATCAAGAGGCTCTTTAGTTCTTCTTTGCTTCCTGCCATAAGGGTGGTGTCATCTGCATATCTGAGGCTATTGATATTTCTCCCAGCAATCTTGATTCCAGCTTGTGCTTCTTCCAGCCCAGCGTTTCTCATGATGTACTCTGCATATAAGTTAAATAAGCAGGGTGACAATATATAGCCTTGATGTACTCCTTTTCTGATTTGGAACCAGTCCGTTGTCCCATGTCCAGTTCTAACTGTTGTTTCTTGACCTGCATACAGATTTCTCAGGAGGTAGGTGAGGTGGTGTGGTATTCCAGTCTCTTTCAGAATTTTTCACAGTTTGTTGTGATCCACATAGTCAAAGACTTTGGCATAGTTAATAACGCAGAAGTAGATGTTTTTCTGGCACTCTCTTGCTTTTTCTATGATCCAACAGATGTTGGCAATTTGATCTCTGGTTCCTCTGCCTTTTCTAAGACCAGCCTGAACATCTGGAAGTTCAAAGTTCATGTACTGTTGAAGCCTGGCCTAGAGAATTTTGAGCATTACTTAACTAGCGTGTAAGATGAGTGCAATTGTGCAGTAGTTTGAACATTGACTTTAGGAGGTCACGTTCCCAAGTTCCTCCCTCTTTGCAATCTTCATAGTACTCCCTTTTGACTACTCCATTAAGGAAGTCAAGCTTTATGTGCCTTATTGTGCTGTGTCATTTTTTGTACTGTGCCTGTATCTGGGGTCAAGGGACAGAATGACAGAGACACAGAGAAGTACTAGAGTTTTCCCCTTAACTCTTGGGGCCATGATTCCTCTGATAATAAGATTAAGTTGGCTTTCTTTCAGAGTTTTAGGTTTCTGTTGGTTCCCAACACCCTGTTGCTATTATATTATTGGATTGTTTGGAGGCTAGAATGTAAAAGAACAAAGGAAAGAAAAGAGAAATAAAAATGGATAATTCCTCCATTGCATCTGAATCTTAGAAGACTTTTATTGATACTTAGGCCAGAACTAGAAAGCTTATTCTAAAATTCTCTCTACCTGATCTAATGTCCACTTCAAGGATTTAGGTTGAGTTGAATTTAACCTTGGAGGTAATGGAATGAAATCATGGTAAATTCACCACTCATCTGATGGGCTCTGCTGCTCATCCACCTGTTATTACTTTTTTGAATAGACTCTATCTTTTAGAACAGTTAGAAATTTACAGAAAAATTAAGCAAGTAGTACAGAATTCTCATATCATCCCTTTTACCACATATACAGTTTCCCATAATAATAATCTCATATACTAGTAATAGCATATTTGCTGCAGTTAATGAACCAAAAGGGCTTCTGTGGTGGCTCGGTGGTGAAGAATTTGCCTTCCAATGCAGGAGCTGCAGGTTTGATACCTGGGTCAAGAAGATCCCCTGGAGAAGGAAATGGTGACCTACCCCAGTATTCTCATCTGGGAAATCCCATGGACAGAGGAACCTCACAGGCTACAGTCTATGGGGTTGCAAAAGAGTTGGACATGACATAGTGACTAATTAATTATATCAATATAATTAATTAAGATCCATAGTTTGTCTGTATTTTTCTTGTTTTTACCTAATCTTTTACTGTTTCAGGATCCATCCAGGAAATTGCATTGCATTTAATTCTTATATCTTCTAGGCTTCTCTTGGCTGTGAAAGTTTTTCAGACTTTTCTTGTTTCTGATAACCTTGAAAATGTTTAGTACTGGTCTGGTAGGATATTGTAGGATGTCCAACCATTGCAATTAGTCTGATGTTTCTCTCATAATGAAATTGGGGTTATGAATTTTTGAGGAGGAAGACCAAGAAGTAAAGTGCCAATTTTATCACAGAATATCAAAAATACCCAATTACTGACATTATTTCTAGTCATCGATGCTAACCTGGTCACTTGACCAAGGTACTGATAGTCTTCTCCATAGGTTTTTTTTTTTTTTTTTTGCTCTCATTTTAATCATTTCCTCATTTGTCTGTCATAGGCAGCTTTAACTGGATAATCACTATTAACTTTTTCCAGAGAAGCAAATTAAGCACATGTCTATACACATGCACACTCAAATTTTGCTTTAAATCTCTCATATCACCTGGGTTTATTTGGAGGAAGTATCTCCTACTCCTTTGTGGGTATAAAGGAAACTCACAGCACTCTGAAAACTCTCTTAGAACCTTCACTTACCAGTACTTCCTCTAAGTTAGTTTTCTAGCATTGTTATCTACACTCTAGACTTGGAGGATGCAGTAATTTTTGTCGTGTTGTATATGTCCGTCATATTGGAAAGCCCTAGCATAGATATTCTGCCACCTAACTCTAGTATTGTTCTCATTTAAGGTTCCAAGCAAACGAAAATTAGCTGTGTTAACACACATCTCTAAAGACACATTAGCCAAGTGCATACCATGTTCTTGAACAGTATTTCTGTTCTTTATCCAGATCTGTTTTCTATTTAGCTGAGCTGAGCATTGATGAAGGTCATCTTGACCCCTATTAATTTAGACCTTTATCTGGGTCAATCCAGTGGCAAGTCTCCATTTTCTCACAGTGCTGCTTTGTCTCCTCTTCATTCCTCCAGAGCCAAATGCACCTCAAAATCAATTTCCTTAAAAACAGCTTAAGGAGGAGTCTGACCTCTCTATAAAGAAACAAATGATCAGCAGTGAAAGGAGAATAAATGCTTGTTACTGTTTCTGCCAAGGTTCCATCTTCCCCCATCCAAGATTGTCTTCAACTGAGGAAGGAGAACTACAAAAGTTGGTGTTGTTCAGTCGCTAGGTCACGTCTGACTCTTTGTGACCCCATGGACTGCAGCGCGCCAGGCTTCCTTGTCCTTCACTATCTCCAGGAGTTGCTCAACTCATGTCCATTGAGTCAGTGATGCCATCCAACCCTCTCATCCTCTGTTGCCCCCATCTCCTCTTGCCCTCAATCTTCCCCAGCATCAGGGTCTTTTCCAATGAGTGTAGATGGTTGTATCCATTAGGCATTAGTACAGCAAAGTATTCCATGATAGAGGTAGGATTCCCAGCAGAGGTGCATAAAATCTCTTATGGCCTAACATCTCAGGAATGGCATCGCATTGCTTCTACCACATTAATTGGCCAAAGTAAATCACAGGGCTTGCCCAGATTCCAAGGACAGAGAAGTAGACTCCATCTCTTGATTGGAAGACTTCAAAAGATATGGATATAAGGAAAGGAAGCACTGTGACCAGGGATAATAACTCAGAGTAAGAGGCTAATTTTAAAAAATGAGTCTATTTAATTACATTTAAGTAAAATTATTTAGTGAATAATATTAAAAGTGGTGTGTGGATGTGGCAGAAGTATAAGGTTGTAATATGAATTGTTAAAGTTTGAAAACACTTTTCTACTCTCACATTATTTTCACTTTTATAACATCCCTTTGTCATTGTCCTCATAAACTATCTTTGATTGTTCCAATGGCCACTTCTACTTGAAGCAGGGCATTTTTTTTGAAAATGTGTGGCCTACTCTGTTCTTCATGGTAGTGTGGTATTCTGATTGAGCCCTGCATTAGTTAAGTTAGATGTACCATGCCCAGCTTCTTAACTGTATCCCACCACATCTAGATATCAGTTCAGTTCAGTCACTCAGTTGTGTCTTTGTGACCTTTATGGACTGCAGCACACCAGGCTTTCCTGTCCATCTAGATATGCTGTGCATTATCTCTGATCAGCAGCTAGTCTATGATAAGCCAAGGACAGGTGGAAAGTAGTGTGCGTTTTCACACTTGGCTAAAATATGAAGAATGATTTGGAATTAAAATTAATCAATTAACTCATCTGAATCTCTTCAAAGGCCCCTTGATAGTTTTATAAGGGAGTCTTGAATTCTATAGTCAATATAAAAGCATTGAAGAGTAAAGAAAAATTAGTTGTGATTATTTAAAAATATTCAGTCTGGGTTTATTCCAGCCAGTTGATGTAGAAGTAAAAGGATCAGGTTGTTGGTTCTCTTCCAAGCCATGTGTACATGAAGGAAACAATTAAGGGCAAAACTTGAACTACTGAGCTGCATCCCAGTTCACACAAAAAGAGCTTATTTCTAATGTTTTGAAAATGGATAAAAGCAGTAGTTTTATCTTTTACTCTGAGTGGCGATCTTAAAGAGGCCAATATTCATTTATCTTTAAGACTGAATCTATAAACAAAACAGTTTAATCATTCACTTTTTCCTTCAATTTCTTTTTGAGTTACAAACAGATAACTATACTTTCTGTGAAAATGAATAATAAAGACATAGAATCATAGGATATTTGACCAGAATTTAATGTTGTAATCATATAAAACTTAGAACAAACTGCTGTCAGTCATTAGTAATATGGTAGCTTAATTGCTACACAATGTGATTTTTATATCATAATTAGGAATTGGGAAAATATATGTAAATTTTTGAAGTTACTATTATTCTTTCATAGTAAAGCCAAGTTTAAAAACTCTCTCCTTTATTATTACTTATAGTATCTTTAAACTATATCAACTATACAATTGTATTATATATATTCAATAATATATGTATTCAGAGGCACTGTTCTAGTTCTGAATTTTGAACCACCTCATGTTACCCACTTCAGTCTATTACTAGGATTCTCTCCTATTCTTTATCTTTGCCTCTAATTTGAATTATCTGGGAGCCTTTTCAACTATTCTCTGTCTTGAAGTCCTGTTACTATATGCTGTAGGTGATAGGACTGTGGCTATAATAACTCTAAGTCATTCAGCTTTGGGTGGCCAGTTAACAACATAGGAACATAGCCATGTGCTTGTGTGTGGTTACAAAGTGGATGAGAAGAGCCAGAGATACAGGAAAGTCACATAGGTGTGGAGGCAAACCAGTGCTCAGCAAGGACGGCTCCAAGTTAAAGCCAGTAAGTCCCGCCATATGCTCCTTCATCTCTCCTCACCAGCTCAGGGTCTTTCAAATTGTTCTGCCTTAGGAGATAGAAGGAAGTTTGGAAAGAAGTTCAGAACAATACAGCTAAGCCTTCAGGGATTCTAGACCAACTGATCAGGTTTTCCTCTGTGGTCAGCTTTAGAGGAAGATTTCACGGTAATATTAGGTAAGACTTTAAGAGCAGTGGGCAGGATCCTGTTAGGATTTCCTCTGGTTATATGCCAGTATACCCCCTTGACAAGGTAGTTACAATTGTTTCAATATTTTTTGCCCAAAACTAAGCTTGGACTTTTTTAGTCCTTTGTGATAACATAGTCTGATATTCTTCTGGATCATGTGAGAATGTGTTTGAGGATCAGGTTTACCAAGAGTATCGCTAGTCTTTTGGGTTAGTTCTCAGATTCGTTTCCAATGTTTTGCTTGCATTTCCAAAGCTGATTACCCAGGCACTTCCCCTGGATTTTTAATTGTTGTCTGCACTAAGTCTCAGTGTCATCATCTAACTTTAAACATTTTTTTTTCTTTCAAATCAAACTACAACCACTCATACCTTAAAGAGGTTGTCAATTATCAATAAACGATGCCTGCATCCTTACCAGTACCCAGTATGCCCTTGAAAGCAAAGTGTGAAGAAAGGGCAATGAGAGAAGTCAAAGAAACCCAGGTTGCCTGAAAGGGAATTTAAAAGGGCTTGATAGTCAGTTTAAAAAAGACTTTAAAAAGGTTAAGTAAAACTTGGATGACTTCACTGTTTTGTTTAAAGCTAGCTCTTTTTACTTTGCATCGTGAAGACAAGCTGGCACCCTGCACAGGAGTGTTTTAAGTCATGCACGGCTGTACACAGTAGCCTGTGAGAGGATCCATTCCCAGTCAAGCACTATATCATAAAATGTTAGGCCTGTAAGTGACTTTAGAAATCATCTATTCCAACTTCCTCATTTTACAGATGAGGAAACTGGGACCAAAAGAGGTTAAGCGACTTGCCCAGTGTCAGTCATAATGACTCTGTGCATAGAAGCAATCAGCCATATCATTGACTCCGTGCCTGGAGGACTAGCTGCTCCCTAGCTACAGCTTTGGGAGCTAAAACTGTTTTCTTTGATTTCAGACACTGAAGCCTAAGCTTTTTCCTCTGGATGTTTCTTTCTCTCGCCTTAAATGGAAGGCATTTTGCTGTTATTTGGATTTTTCCTTAATTTGTCCTAATTTCTCTATGCATTCTCTCCACGCTTAAAGACACCTACAACTATCCTTTACTAACTGTGGTATGGAAGCCAATGTAATTAGCCAAGACTACACAACTTACCAACATTACCAGAGAGCAAGTCTTGGCCACTAATTTTCCATAAATGTCCTTCTTTTGCTTTATGACTTTCACGTCACTTAATACTTTTATTTCACATTAGCATAAAAAAGAAATCAGTATTTATTTCCAAAGTCTATGCCAGCTTGGCAATGATGAGCAGCTGCCATGGGCTTCTGTCCATTTTATGTATCACTTCATAATAAATTTTTGTCTATAATACATGCTTATGATTTTCTGAAGGTTTTTAGGCATTATCTGCTTCTGTGAAACCACTTAATTGACCTAGTCCAGGATTTAGTTGTCAGTCCAGTGGTAAGGAGGATTGGAGGGTTTGGGTTGGGAATGAGAGAGGAATGAATTTGAATCCTCTATAGAACTTTGCAAAATTACGTATTTCTGCTCAGATCACAGCTCCACTCCCAGAAAGATTCTGATATATCATTTTTCCTTTAATTGCTCTCTCTAAGGCATAATTCTCAAGTGTGGTCCACAGACCAGCATCATCATTACTACTTAGGGATTTGATAGAAAGACAAATTCTTCAGCCCCAACTACAGATCTAGTAAATTAGAGGCTCTATGGGTGTGTGTGTGTGTATGCTGTGCTTAGTCATGTCTGACTCTTTGTGACCTCATGGACTGTCACCCACCAGGCTCCTCTGTTCATGGAATTTTGCAGGTAAGAATACTGGAGTGGGTTGACATTTTCTACTCCAGGGGATCTTCCCAACCCACAGATCAAATCCGCCTCTGTTCCATCTCCCGCTCAGTCTCTTGCATCTTCTGCCTTGGAAGGTAGTTTCTTTACCAGTGCACCATCTGTGGAGCCCCTCAAGTGATTTGAAGAACCTCATTTTTGAGTACCACTGCTATCAATGCTATTTTAACTCATTGCAACGGCTGGGTTAAAATCATGTTTATGCCCAGCAGGTATTTTTCTTGGACCTTTCATTAGCATGTCTGAAACTTGCTCATTTGAACTCTTAAACAAGTCTGTAGAATCAAAGCTTATAGACTTCGTTTCAAAAAGGACATTGTTTCCTCAGCATCCTCTGTGGACCCCAGGCAGTTCCCCTTGCTGCTTCCCAGAGGCCAGCCCATCAAACCTCTGTAATGAGGCCAAAAGCTCATTACTTTACACTGTCCTAGAGCACTTAGAAAGTCATTGCATATAACGTTAGGAAGGAGATGATAACACTGATTTCACTATATAATGTTAATTTTTTTAGCTTGAAAATCCTAAGCGTTTTAGTGGCGAGTTAGGTTACCTTACACATCCAGATTTTATAACAAACACTGTACAAAGACTTGAAGATTGTTGTGAGAACAATCCCCCTCTCCCTTTCACTAACACTGAAGCATTCGTTTCAGCTGCTGCAGATGCTTTCTCCAAGTATGGGCATCAGCCTTTGCATGCCTGTGCATTTGGATGAACACCAATAAGAGTTTGTGTATGTGTTTATTTGATTGAAAGGATTTTTATGTTTAGTGAATACAAACCTATGTTCAACTGTAAATAGATGTAGATATGTGCCTCTTTTTTGGGAGCATTGTTGTTCAGTTGCTAAGTCATATCCAACTCTGCAACCCCATGGACTGCAGTGCACCAGGCCTCCCTGTCCTTCGCCCTCTCCTGGAGCTTGCTTAAACTCACGTTCATTGAGTTGGTGATGCCATCCAATCTCTCATTCCCTGTGGCCCCTTCTCCTCCTGTCTTCAATCTTTCCCAGCATCAGGGTCTTTTCCAGTGAGTCAGCCCTTTGCATCAAGTGGCCAGAGTATTGAAGTTTCAGCATCAGTCCTTCCAATGAATATTCAGAGTTGATTTCCTTTAGGATTGGCTGATTTGATCTCTCTAAATATATGCATGGTGGTGAAGTGTATGTATATGTGTGCATGTCTTAGGTCTGATATTAAACAAAGGAGAAGAAATCTGCTTAGCCTCTGCTCTTCTCTCTTTGGGAGCTACTTTGAATTTTTAAAATATTGTGTTCATACAGTGATATATTTTTATATATATGTTATATAATTTTTCTGATGATAAAAATAATTTTGCTCTCTGTAAAAGACTTGAAAAACACAATAACATAAAGCATTAAAACTAAGGCATTCCTTTTTACACTATTTCCGTTCTTTAATTTTTTCTCTTCCAACTTCTAGATTAGTATTCTTTACATAGCTTATTATCTTCTCCCTCTCCACATTGCACCTCCCCCGTGATATTTCCACATTGTCAGTACAGACATCTCAAGATTGTGACAGAGAGGAGGTAACAGTCAAATAATTGGAGCAACTCATTGGTTCAGAGATTGTCCTATAGTTTAGAAGTCATTTCTGGCTAGCCTATACTAGAGACAGACAGCATATTAAGAAAATATTATAATGTATAATGTATAAAATATTATAATCTATCAGATGGACACCTTGCATATAAGAGAAATATAAAAGCAAAGATGCCAAGCAGAATACTTTACATAAAATGAATTTTCATCTAGTCTAGATCAATTATAGTAATAGCTTTCATTTATTGAGTACATAGTGTAGTCCAGGTGCTTTTTGCATAGGGTATCATTTAAAATCCTCAAAATAACTTTATGAGGTCATTCTCTTTTCTTCCTCTATAGATGAGATGATGGGGCATATAAATACATTTTCCAGGGCACAAACAGCTTTCTAATAAGTAATAGAATATGAATTCATTTCCAGTTCTATCTGTTATAAACCCTATTCTCTTAATCCTCATCTATACTCCAAAATATATAAGAAGAATTTGTAAGTCAACTGTAACATAATGAAGGAAATACTAAATTTGGTTCTAAAACAAACTGAAAAATCTTCTGGATCAATTCCTTCAATTAACAAAAGAGAAAAGCTAATGTATTGAGGAGTTAATTTGCCTAACATCACACAGCTGAGGCAAAGCAGGGGTCAGAACACCAAGTTCTCCGAAATTTCAAGATTATACTGTCAACTGGATCATTGTTTCCTTTGATGTACATTGATTCCAAACATCCACAGAGTATATTCTCATAAGCCTATTTATGTAGCATCAGTAAAATCCCTTTTAGTTTAAACTAAAATAAGTCCTTGTCCCATGCCCTTTTCTTACTGAGATTCATTCTAACTTCCCCTTAGTTTTCTGAGAGCTGGATGGGACAAATAAAACATTAACAGATCTGTCCATCTTGGAAGAAGGTACAGATTCTGACTGGGATAAACTAATTAACATAGAGAAAAGGAAAAGTCAAGATTTTGAGTTGACTCTCCCACTAACTCTTCATTTCTTGCCAGGATGTCCTTTGGACCATAATAAACACTAATCTGGGCTTCCCTGGTAGCTCAGCTGGTAAAGAATCCACCTGCAATGCAGGAGACCCCAGTTCGATTCCTGGTTAGGAGGATCCCCTGGAGAAGGGATAGGCTACCCACTCCAGTATTCTTGGGCTTCCCTGCTGGCTCAGATGGTAAACAATCTGCATGTAGTGTGGGAGACCTGGGTTTGATCCCTGGGTTGGAAAGGTACCCTGAAGGAGAGCATGGTAACCCATTCTAGTATTCTTGACTGGAGAATCCCCATGGACAGAGGAGTCTGGTAGGCTACAATCCATGGGGTCACAACAGTTGGACAGACTGAGCAACTAAACACAGAACTGCAAATACACTGATCCACCTCTTCCTAATGGAGGAGGTTTTTGCAGCACAGAGGTGGTGAAAGACTCAGTGTTTTTGTAAATTGTGGCATGTACGCTGTTTACTTGATCATGTAAATCCCTATTTTTGCACATGAACTCCAAATTGTTACTATTTTTGACTGTTTAACATAAAAAAAAAATCTGTATAGCTGGTCCAAGATGATTGCATTTCAAGCCAGCATCAATGTCTTTCTACGGTGAAGCTCCTTATTTCTTTTTTTCTTTTTTTGACTATATCTGTCTTTCTAAAGATACTGTTATTAGGAACTTTTATATTTTATATGAAACTTAATTAAATTAATTCCATTAAGAACACAGGAACTGGGAACTAACTCCCATAAATTAATAGGTTCATACTCTCATTTATTTAAACAAACAAACAAACAAAAATCAATGGAACAGCAGTCACTGTGCTATTAATGACTGTCTCCATGAGAACAGAAACCGTATGTATTTTTCTCACCACTGTGTATGTGTTCTGTTCCCAGCATGGTGCCTCACATAGAGTAGAGGCTCACTGAATAGCTGAATGATGAAAGAATCAGTGAGTGAATGAAATGGATCTTTGTAACAGAAGCCATCAGAGTTTATTTATTAATGTGTCTGCTTCACCTAAAGCAGAGATCATGTTTTATTTATTTAACAGCTTTATTGAGACATAATTCACACATGAATCACCCATTTAGTGTATAATTCAATGGCTTTTATATAATCAAAGAGTTGATCATTCATCACCACAATTTTAAAACAGTTTTGTTACACTCCCCGCCAAAATCCCACCATACCCCTTTAGCCTTCACCCCTTCACGGCAATCTCACAATTCTTCTAACTGTCCCACCTTACCCTATGCAATATAGTTTCTGTCTACATAGTCTTTCCTGTTCTGGACATTTCATGTAAGTGAAATAGTACAATCTATGGTCCTTTGTGAATGGCTTCTTTCATTTAGAAGAATGTTTCAAGATTTGTCCACGTAGCCCATATCAGCACTCAATTTCTTTTTATTGCTGAATAATATAACATTGTAGGGGCTTCCCTGTGGCTCAGATGGTAAAGAATCTTCCTGCACTTGGGGGACCCAGGTTTGATCCCTGGGTCAGTATGATCCCCTGGAGAAGGGAATGGCAACCCACTCCAGTATTCTTGCCTGGAGAATCCCATGGGCAGAGAAGCCTAGTGGGCTATAGTCCATGGAGTCACAAAGAATCAGACATGAATGAGTGACTGAAAATACAACATTTATGGATATACCCTTTTTATTTATTCATTCATCAGTTGATGGATATTTGGATTATATCTATTTGGGGGCTGTTGTGAATAATATGTCACTGAATATTCATGTACAAGTTTTTGTGTGTACATAGATTTTCATTTTTCCTGGGCATATAACTAGAAGCAGAATTTCTGGATCATATGGTAACAAATATTTATTGAATTGTATACTACACCTTCAAATTTTATGTGTTTTTCTAACTTCCTTGAAAATGAAAATCAAGATTAAACCAAATCGAAATATTACTTTGATGATATCATTTAATTCCATATTTAATTTATTATTTTCAACTGATCTGATTATTAGGTAATATAAATGCTAGAAGCAGGAGTCACACGTGTGAACAAAAACCTATTGTTGATATTTTGAAATTTGAATTCTTGCATTGATCATAGAAACTGCCCAAGGATTTTCTTTGGGAGGTATAAAATTACCTTAATAAGGAAGAGAGGAGAGTAATCTATATGTTTCGGTATTTACTATCTATGTGGCATATAAAGTTATACTGTCAAAATTATGTATTTTAGAAGTAATGAAACTGAATTTTGGAAAGACTAATTTGTTCATGGTCATATTAGTAGAAAAGTTAAAGCTTGGATTTGAATCCAGGTCTTTTTGCTTCAAGTTTGTGTATATGTGTATATTTTCCTAGAGGACAATTTTTTGCAAATTCCCATCCTAAATAATTGGCATTAGAATAATACCTTCAGTATTTCCTGCTTAAGCATTCTCTACTTGATTTGTATTTGCAAAATAAATGATGATGTGCTCACAGAGAAGCACCTCATAACATGGTGTTTGTGGGACTAAAAGAAGGAGACTTTCTTTTGGCAGAATACCTCCGATTCTGTCCTGAAGTACCTCAGGGACGAGTTTAGATTAGAAACGAATGTACTGAGTTTTGTTCCATCTCTTTAATTCCATTTGGCATTTGTTATGTTTAATATGTTTGAGGTATAAAATATCTCCTTGGAACAAATATTCATTTTGGCATTATTATATATTTGTAGAGCCTGTGTAAGCAGAACAATACCTCCTGGGCCATCTTTCAGAATGACTGAATAACTGTATTGTTTCCTACAAGCTCTTATCTTAAAAATACCACCCCCCGCCCCTTTATTCAAAGCTGAAATAAGAAATGGAAATACGTATGCACACATAAGGAAGTATCATCTATTTGTGATCCAGCTTTTGTTGTTCTGACATTAAGGGGTCCAAGAGCTGGTAAGCATAATCTTACTCATTAAGAATTAAGTAAGAAGAAGCACATAATTGTCACATTTGCATTTTAGGATAAAATCTCACAAATGTGGGATAAACAAACACTGCAACTAACACATACTGACTATCAACTCCATACCAGATTCATATTATAAAGTTTATATTCATTATCTCAATAAAACTACCCAAGTACTGGAAATTAGATAGTCATTGTCATCTCTATTAACAAATAAAAACTAAAGCATGGAGAGATTAATCTTGCCCAAGTTCACACAATTAGAAAACAACAAAGGTGAGTTTTAGATCACAGATTGGTCTAACATTAGAATCTGATCTCTTTACACCAAAATATTGCTTTTCAGGTTAAACTACTAAGTTTAGTAAGAATGGTCAAAATATCTTTAAAATTGGAAATTATAGAATAAATTATCTAAGATACTTGGAGTTATTCCAGAGAATGTATTCAGTTCACTTCAGTCGCTCAGTCGTCTCTGACTCTTTGCGACCCCATGAATCGCAGCACACTAGGCCTCCCTGTCCATCACCAACTCCCGGAATTCACTCAAACTCATGTCCATTGAGTCGGTGATGCCATCCAGCCATCTCATCCTCTGTCGTCCCCTTCTCCTCCTACCCTCAATCTTTCCCAGAATCAGGGTCTTTTCCAATGAGTCAACCCTTCGCATGAGGTGGCCAAAGTACTGGAGTTTCAGCTTCAGCATCAGTCCTTCCAATGAACACCCAGGACTGATCTCCTTTAGGATGGACTGGTTGGATCTCCTTGTAGTCCAGGAGACACTCAAGAGTCTTCTCCAACACCACAGTTCAAAAGCATCAATTCTTTGGCGCTCAGCTTTCTTTATAGTCCAACTCTCACATCCATACATGACTACTGGAAAAACCATAGCCTTGACTAGACGGACCTTTGTTGACAAAGTAATGTCTGCTTTTTAACATGCTTTCTAGGTTGGCCATAACCTTCCTTCCAAGGAGTAAGTGTCTTTTAATTTCATGGCTGCAGTCACCATCTGCAGTGATTTTGGAGCCCAGAAAAATAAAGTCAGCTACTGTTTCCACTGTTTCCCCATCTATTTGCCATGAAGTGATGGGACCAGATGCCATGATCTTAGTTTTCTGAATGTTGAGCTTTAAGCCAACTTTTTCACTCTCCTCTTTCACTTTCATCAAGAGGCTCTTTAGTTCTTCACTTTCTGCCGTAAGGGTGGTGTCATCTGCATATCTGGGGTTATTGATATTTCTCCCAGCAATCTTGATTCCAGCTTGTGCTTCCCAGTCCAGTGTTTCTCATGATGTACTCTGCATAGAAGTTAAATAAGCAGGGTGACAATATACAGCCTTGACATATTCCTTTTCCTATTTGGAACCAGTCTGTTGTTCCATGTCCAGTTGTAACTGTTGCTTCCTGACCTGCATATAGGTTTCTCAAGAGGCAGTTCAGGTGGTCTGGTATTCCCATCTCTTTCAGCATTTTCCACAGTTCATTGTGATCCACACAGTCAAAGGCTTTGGCATAGTTAATAAAGCAGAAATAGATGTTTTCCTGGAATGCTCTTGCTTTTTCCATGATTCAGCGGATGTTGGCAATTTGATCTCTGGTTCCCCTGCCTTTTCTAAAACCAGCTTGAACATCTGGAAGCTGAAAAGTAATTAGCCTCCAATTAAAATAAATAAATTTTTAAAAAATTAAAAAAAAAGAAATGTGTGTGCCTAGTGAAATACATATACAAGAATGTTCATGGAAGTTCTATTCATAATAGCTAAAAGCCAGAAACAAGTGCAATATATCAAAATAATTGAAAATGAAAAAGAATTATGTTTATAAATGGAATACTATGTAACAATGACAAAGATTCGATTACTGGGTTCCATGCACCAACACTGATGACTCTCACAGATATGAAAGAGTAAAAGAAGTCACACACCAAAGTTTGTAGGACTCGATTTACAATTGGCAATATTAATCTGTAATAGCAGAAGTCAGATTGGTGGTCAACACAGGCAATAGTTATTGACTGGGCATCCTGAGCCTTCTGAAGCATGTTGGAAATGTTCTATAGGATAGTTCTGGATGAGCTAACTTGTCAGTCTGTTATAAAACTTGATAGAGATATATGCTTAAATTTTGTGTCCTGACTTCTGCATCATGAAATGAATAGATAGGAAAGTTTAGTCAGACACAACTGAAGCAACCTGCTACACACACATGCATATACACATATATGTGTGTATAGATTATTTTGTAGTTATGTTTCAGTGGAATTTGACAAGGAGAGACGATGTATATTTGATCTATAAATTAATTAGAACCCTTAAAAACCTAGACCCATGAGAAACATAGATTTGATTGATTTATATTTGGGTGACATTCCACACATTTTACATGGAAGAAAGTTCAGGCTGCTTCTGCTCAGAACCCTCAGCTTCAGCAGAAACTGAGAAAGTTTCCCAAGGCTGAAACTAACCAGAATAAAGAACTGGAAAAGAGGGTTTAAGGGTTTTAATTTCTCAGGATTTAAAATTGCTCTAATTTGGGGTCCTTAATTCTTCCCTGATAATTTAATATTTCTCAAAATTGGAATTTTTATGAAAAAATTTATGGTAATTTTATGGAGTCATTTGTGTTCATTTCATAACCTCTGCTGCTGCTGCTAAGTCACTTCAGTCGTGTCCGACTCTGTGCGACCCCATAGACGGCAGCCCACCGGGCTCCCCCGTCCCTGGGATTCTCCAGGCAAGAACACTGGAGTGAGGTGCCATTTCCTTCTCCAATGCAGGAAAGTGAAAAGTGAAAGTGAAGTCGCTCAGTCGTGTCCAACTCTGTGTGACCCCATAGACGGCAGCCCACCAGGCTCCCCCGTCCCTGGGATTCTCCAGTCAAGAACACTGGAGTGGGTTGCCATTTCCTTCTCCAATGCAAGAAAGTGAAAAGTGAAAGTGAAGTCGCTCAGTCGTGTCCAACTCTGTGTGACCCCATAGACGGCAGCCCACCAGGCTCCTCCGTCCATGGGATTTTCCAGGCAAGAGCACTGGAATGGGGTGCAATTTCCTTCTCCAATGCATGAAAGTGAAAAGTGAAAGTGAAGTCGCTCAGTCATGTCTGACTCCTAGCGACCCCATGGACCGCAGCCTATCAGGCTCCTCCACCCATGGGATTTTCCAGGCAAGAGCACTGGAGTGGGGTGCCATTGCCTTCTCCCAGCCTGTCCTTAGGATGCACGTATTCTATTTCACTTCCTGTGGCACACTGTACCCTGGGTGTGGTGGGAAATGCTGTTCTAGGAGGATAAAATTAATTCCAGGGGAAATAATAACTGTCCACAGGACAACCTATGTTCTCCAACTCAGTTTTACCAATACAGAGCTATATACTTCGATGATCCCTCTGTTTGACATCAGTATCTCTCAACTAATGCTGCTCTTGGTGGTGGAGTAGCATGGAGAAGGAGTGTGATTTGTCATCCTACCTCAGTCTTCAATAACATGTTCATTTAATATTCTACTCATAATTTTTTATATTCCATAAGAGATAGCTTGTAAGGGAAAATTCACATATAATATATATATTAATCATTAATATATATTTAGATTTTTAATATTAGGAGATAATTAAAAGCTCTGAAAGTTTCAATTGGGTATTAAAAAATAATTTTGAACACCATGTCAGCCAAAGCCAAATGCTAACTTGTCAGATGGACTTTCTGTTGTCACTTTGTAAAGCAGAACCAGGAAGGACCAAGAAATCAGGTCCATGATATGATAAAAAAAAGAAAAGACTAGTAAAGATAAATATCACTCTTTTATATGTAATTTTAGAAACAAACTGTTACCAACAAACATTAAGGCACAAAGTGGTTATATTCCATATGTTGTATAAAGCTGATATGTATGCTGGAATTCATTATATGAATTTAATTTTATGTACAGTAAAAAAAAAATGTATGTAAGGTTTCTGAAGTAAATTTAGAAAAAAATAAATTTATGGCTGTGCAATAAAATATTGATGCTTCATTTGTCAATGTCAAATCATATTAAAAGACATATAAAAGAAAGTTCTGAAAAGCTTTATTTATATACATAAAAATAGGTATATACCCAACTGCCCATCAAGTGTAGAACAAATAAACAAGCTGTATTTTACTCAATGAAAAAGTTACTACACAGCCGTGATATACTACAGTGTTATAAAAAAGAACCCAAAAGAAGGCGGTAAAAAATAAGCAAAGATGGAAATGAGTCAAGAAAAAGCACTTATAGCACATTTTTGAAAATGTAGAAATAAATATCAGAAGCCACAAGTAGAAATAAATGTCGTTGCCTGAAGGAATTGGGACTAAAGGAGAGGAAGGCGTGAAGCAGCAATTACAATTTTAAACACAGGCTCTCTTCACCTTGTACAGTAGGTTAGGACCACAAAAGTGACCGTGCAGTTCAAAACTGTGCAAAACAGTGTGAACCAATGGGAAAAATCATAATTGTTTAACCTTAAAAAATATTTGTCAACACATTAAAAAACTCTGTTAGTCATAAATGTATAGGAAAGTGAAAAAAGTAAATATTTATTTAGTAAATAAATGTGTTTGTTGCCTATAACTTTATAAAATTTTAGATTTTTAATTAAATTTTAAATGAAAATTTGTTATGTATTGCAGTTATAATTTTAACTTTTATAAATTTAAATAAATAATAAAATATTCATTAATTATATATCTAAATATTACACTAGATATGTATTTATTTAGTACACTATGATTTAAGATATTAGAAATCTTGAGAATTAATTCTTACAAAGATTAATTTGAATGCCCTTAATTCGAGCAGTGCTTGCCTTTTTCTTCTCATCATGTAACTTACGTTATAGAGCAAGTACCTTTCAATGCCTAAGTAAATTGTCATATTCCATTTTAATTTTGGATCAACTTCTAACATTTTATCCTTTCAATATTATGAAATTTGTGACAGAATCTTTAACGGGAGGTTTTTTGCAGGTGCCGCTTTCTCTGAGACATCTGCGTACTTTTTGGCACAACCATATTCCTCTTTTATGATTAAAAGTTGACCTTCACTAAGTTCCTTTGGCTGCATGTCTAGAGGCTCTCAGAGGGCTGCAGTGTCAATGTTCTTATGATCTGCTGTTTCTTCTATGACTCCATTTATGCTAAATTGAAGGTCTGTGTCTAACATCATCCCCTTTCACTTTGCTGCACTTTTGTCTTTGGCCATTTTTGTATAATATCTGGGAGACAGGGAGACAACAACTTGGAGGAGTGTGTCTCTCAACAACTCAGAGGAGATGTGTCTCCCAACACAACTGAGAGACAAGGACACAGCACCACTAAGTGCTTTGTTGTCTGTGTGTGAGCCGAAAACAGATGCACAGTGACCAATCACCAACATATTTTAAAAGCAGTGATGTGATTGGTCACCAATGATAATGTGCACTTGTTATTTGCATACTGATTTCTGGACTTAAGAGCTAGTAGCGTAGTTGGTCCTTTATGTAATTCCTTAGAGTTAATAGACCATAGTAACAGGAGGCTGATATTGCTTAACTAAACCATGGAATCTTAGCAACATAAATGTTCTGGTTGTGTAACTTCTGAATGTCTGTTTGATGTAAATACATTTCTGACCACATCAGCCATCAATGGGTTTCTCCTCCTTCTTTGTGAAATTACTTCTGATTCTGTGTGTGTTTGAAAAAACGATGGAGGAAACATAAAGGTGGAGTAAAACTATTTTCTTAAAAACTAAAGAAATGAAGTTCCTATGTAATGGACCAATGTAGAAATGCTGGTTGAGACGCTTCTTTGTTTAATGTAAGTTAAGAGTTCATACTCCTTGGCTTTATCTGCTATTGAATATTTTTTGGAGGAAAAACATGTCCTCTACCTAAACTCAATTAAATAGCACTGCTAATGGGTCAGGTCAGGTGGGAATAAACTGTTGGGACAAGGTAGTAATAAGGGGTAGTAATAAGGGGTAAGGGTAGTAAGGGTACTACGGTAAGGGTAGTGTAAGGGCAGTAATAAGGGGTAGATATTATTAGTAATAAGAGATGTGTAGATCTTGGTATTAACATTCAAAATCATTCATCCACTTTTTCCAACAACAAACAGAATAGTTATTTGAGAACACACTGATGTTAATTGCATATGTCTAATATATCAGTTCATGCTCCACATGCAACATTGATGTTTTTTTTCATAATAGTATATTACTTATTTTTGTTGCTGTTGTTTAGGCATGAAGTCATGCCCAACCCTTTTGCAACCCCATGGACTATAGCCTGCCAGGCTCCTCTGTCCATGGAATTTCCCAGGCAAGAATACTGGAGTGGTTTCCATTTCCTTCTCCAGGGGAATCTTTCTGACCTGGGATCAAACCCCACGGCCCCTGCATTGGCAAGCAGATTCTTTAGTACTGAACCACCAGGGAAGCCTGTAGTACTTACCATATACTTAAATGTATACATTTTAATTCATTTTTATTGTTCTTACTAGGTACACAGGTTTCCAGGGAGAACCAAAGTAAACTTATACCCAATATAAGAGAAAATATATCTATAGTTTAAGTAAAAGAAAGGAAAAAAAATGGCCAGAATGCACATATGATTCTTTTAAATGTAAAAATGAAGGCTTTTTTGTAGACTTGTATTTTGAAAAATAGATTCCATATTCTATGATTTTTTCTCTTATTGTCTGTGCAGATCTTCTATACTTTGATCTAGATATTTTTCCTCTCTTTTTTTTAATTATTATTATTTTACTTTACAATATTGTATTGGTTTTGCCATACATCAACATGCATCTGCCACGGGTGTACATGTGTTCCCCATCCTGAACCCCCCTCCCTCCTCCCTCCCCATACCTCTGGGTCATCCCAGTGCACCCGCCCCAAGCTTCCTGTATCTTGCATCGAACCTGGACTGGCGATTCGTTTCTTATATGGTATTATACATGTTTTAACGCCATTCTCCCAAATCATCCCCCCTCCCTCTCCCACAAAGTCCAAAAGACTGTTGTAGACATCTGTGTCTCTTTTGCTGTCTCGCATACAGGGTTGTCGTTACCATCTTTCTAAATTCCATATATATGCATTAGTATACTGTATTGGTGTTTTTCTTTCTGGCTTACTTCACTCTGTATAATAGGCTCCAGTTTCATCCACCTCATTAGAGCTGATTCAAATGTATTCTTTTTGAATCAGTTTCCTACTCTTTTTAATCAGTTCAGTTTGGTCGCTCAGTCATGTCTAACTCTGCACCTCCATGGACTGCAGCACACCAGGCCTCCTTGTCCATCACCAACTCCCGGAGTTGACTCAAACTCATGTCCATTGAGTTGGGGATACCAATCAACCATCTCATCCTCTGTCATCCCCTTCTCTTCCTGCCTTCAATCTTTCCCAGCATCAGAGTCTTTTCCAATGGGTCAGTTCTTCACATCAGGTGGCCAAAGTATTGGGATTTCAGCTTCAACACCAGTCCTTCCAATGAATATTCGGACTGATTTCCTTTAGGATGGACTGGTTATATCTCCTTGCAGTCCAAGGGACTCTCAAGAGTCTTCTCCAACATCACAGTTCAAAAGCATCAATTCTTTGGTGCTCAGCTTTCTTTGTAGTCCAACTCTCACATCCATACATGACTATGGGAAAAACCATACCTTTGACTAAGCAGAACTTTGTTGGCAAAGTAATGTCTCGGCTTTTTAATATGCTGTCTAGGTTGGTCATAACTTTTCTTCTAAGGAGCGAGTGTCTTTTAATGTCATGGCTACAATCACCATCTGCAGTGATTTTGGGGCCCAAAAAAATAAACTCAGCCACTGTTTCCACTGTTTCTCCATCTATTCGCCATGAAGGGATGGGACTGGATGCCATGATCTTAGTTTTCTGAATGTTGAACTTTAAGGCAACTTTTTCACTCTCCTCTTTCACTTTCATCAAGAGGCTCTTTAGTTCTTCTTTGCTTTCTGCCATAAGGGTGGTGTCATCTGCCTATCTGAGGTCATTGATATTTCTCCCAGCAGTCTTGATTCCAGCTTGTGCTTCCTCCAGTCCAGCGTTTCTCATGATGTACTCTGCATATAAGTTAAATAAGCAGGGTGACAATCTACAGCCTTGACATACTCCTTTTCCTATTTGGAACCAGTCTGTTGTTCCATGTCCAGTTTTAACTGTTGCTTCCTGACCTGCATATAGATTTCTCTAGAGGCATGTCAGGTGGTCTGGTATTCCCATCTCCTTCAGAATTTTCCACAGTTTATTGTGATCCAGACAGTCAAAGGCTTGGCATATTCAATAAAGCAGCAATAGACGTGTTTTTGGAACTGTCTTGCTTTTTCAATGATCCATGGATGTTGTCACTTTGATCTCTGGCTCCTCTGCCTTTTCTAAATCCAGCTTGAACATCTGAAAGTTCGTGGTTCACACACTGCTGAAACCTGGCTTGGAGAATTTTGAGCATTACTTTTCTAGCGTGTGAAGTGAGTGAAATTATGAGGTAGTTTGAGCATTCTTTGGCATTACCTCTCTTTTAAGATCAGCAATAAATATTGCACTTAGTTTCCAAAGAGCTACTTGTGCATATTACATAGTGAAAAACAGGCTGGATCTGTGGGCTGGGCCCTGATATGACAACTATGGTGTTGTTTTCTGATTCATTTGGGAAGTTCAGGGAGAATAAGAATGGAGCAGGTAGACAGTAAGCACAACTTTAGCATCAATTTTACCTCCAGAGCCAATTTATATCTTTTAAAACAAGCATATTAAAAGAGGGCATGGTAATCGAATACTGTAGGTGTAAAGAAATGTAGCAGGCCTCTTGTTTAATCTTCTCATTTTCCTGATGAGGAAACCAGACTGTGAGTAATAGTGAAATTTTTCTGAAGTTAGTTTAGGCAGGACTACAACCCAGTTATTTGATTCTTACCTCATTGAGAGTTTTGCCACATTGTGCTTCTAAAGGCTAGCAACAACTGTAGACCCAAGTATTATTTTAAAGCTGTTTAAAAGGCACAGTAAATCAATTACTGAAAAAAAAATTAGCTCCAAATAGATTTTCTTTCATGAGAAATAATTCATAACAAATAAGACTATAATAACTTACAAACTCTTTGGACAATTGCCCTGTGAATCTCCCAGACATCTTAAACTGTGTCTATTGACCTAAAACACACCAAATTAAAATTCAGTTGAATTGGTCCCTCAGATAACTACAATAACTACCCATGTTCAGTTTTCCTGATCAGTTAAGTGAAGATGAATTGCTGAAGAGAGCCAGATAATTTGCCTGAGAAATGGATTCACTTATGGACATGGACATGGTGAAAAGACAGTCTTTTGTAAGTCAACTTGAGTTCCCTGAAACTTCCTGTATTCAAAGACCAATATTTATAGGCATTATATATGTCTTATTATATATATAATACATGTATATAATATATATCTGTATATTCTGAACTCCTTTGAAAAATGAAGATTTTATCATGATTGATTGCCAACTGGAGAAATGTATTTATAATTAATCTTGCATATTTATTTATAAGCAATTTGTGTTTGGAAGTGATAAGTGCATAAGGCAAAATAGATAAGTTTTATATATCTTTCTTTTTTTAATTAATTTATCTATTTTTATTGGAGGCTAATTTCTTTACAATATTGTGGTGGTTTTGTTTTATAATTAAAATAAGACAGAATCTTAACAATTTAAAGGCAGAAAGAACCTTTGTTCTGCCTGAACCCAGATGAGAACTCCTGTCTCATCATTCCCAGCTAAGTGCTCTTTTCAGTGTCTTCTATGAGTAGGCAATGGCACCCCACTCTAGTACTCTTGCCTGGAAAATCCTATGGATGGAGGAGCCTGGTACTCTGTAGTCCATGGGGTCGCTAGGAGTCGGACACGACTGAGCGACTTCACTTTCAGTTTTCACTTTCATGCATTGGAGAAGGAAATGGCAGCCCACTCCAGTATCCTTGCCTGGAGATTCCCAGGGACCGGGGAGCCTGTTGGGCTGCTGTCTATGGGGTCGCACAGAGTCGGACACGACTGAAGCGACTTAGCAGCAGCATGAGTTATTGCTTCTCTTTCTTGAAAATCCAAACTGATCAGACAATAAAGAAATTGTTTCTTTAATCTACTGATCTGTTTTAACATGGTATCCTATTCAAAAGGAAAGACAATCTAATAGACAAAGATTGAACAGTTATTTAAATTCTAATTGGAGTTCAAACGAAAGTCCTCCTTAGAGTTCCATTCCCTCACAGTGTAACATTTCTTAACTCTTCTTTTCACCCATCTGTCTCACCAAAGTTCCCCTCAGTAGAACTCAGTTGTGAATTGTTTCATCCATCAGTTAACCATCCTCCACTTTAAAATCCAGCACACAAGGATTTTTGTATTTCTCATCACTTCTCTCTTGCCTTATGGTCCTTACTTCTACAGAGAGTTACCATGCCATTCCCAGTGTAAATCCATCCAGCTGGTACTACCTCTTATACCACTTTGCACAAGTTCAGAAACCAACAAATAATGATAAAAGCATTTTGTGCTTTGTTTTTTGTTATTGTTTTCAAACAGAATAAATGAGGATGTAAATCTGTGAATGCTCAATATTGATATCTTTTCATTTATATATCTTTTTGAAAACTCAGGTCCATAACATGGAATGAGGCAAAGTATGCATCCATATATGAGTTACATGACCATTTGTTTTATTTGACATTTTTGTGTTTCCATGTTCTCCTTTCATATGTTTATTCCTCAATAGTTATAGCTACAACCAGTAAACTTTGTCTGAAAAAAGGAAGGCCTGAATTAGTTAGGACCAGGTAAATTATAAATTCATACATAAGTAAACCTAACTATACATTTGAATTTCTGTATCTCCATTCTTAATTCTGTTTATCTTTGTGTGCTGCTGCTAAGTCACTTCAGTCGTGTCTGACTCTGTGCGACCCCATAGACAGCAGCCCACCAGGCTCCCCCATCCCTGGGATTCTCCAGGCAAGAACACTGGAGTGGGTTGCCATTTCCTTCTCCAATGCATGAAAGGGAAAAGTGAAAGTGAAGTCGCTCAGTTGTATCCGACTCTTCGAGACCCCATGGACTGCAGCCTACTAGGCTCCTCCATCCATGGGATTTTCCAGGCAAGAGTACTGGAGTGGGGTGCCATTGCCTTCTCCACATGATTTGAGATAGACACAAAAAAGATTAATAATGCTCCAGAAATGATTGGTTGTATTGTTCTATGCCAAAAGTTTATTATTTTACATATCAAAAACTCTTTATTACATACACTAAAAGAATTTGGAGTTCAGAATGATGTTACTATTATCACAGTCTCATATTGCATTTAACTAAGTAGATGACCACAAAAATATCTCTCATATTACTAGCTCTTCTTATGTGGGACACTGATAAAGACTATGTTCTTACCCTTGAATTTGATCAGAGCTTGTGACTGCTCTGACACTTAGAGGGAAAGAGTGATGCTATATGATTTCTGAATCTATGACATCAAAGGGATATAGTTTCTTCCTCATTCTTTCTTGTTATATACATCCTTAGATCTCAGAAGCCCCAAAGAAGTCTGACTTTCCTGAAGTTGCTATACTAGAGAGAACACTTGGAGAGGTTACAAAGAGACAGAAATTCTCAATTGCTGTTCTAGCTTTTGCACTTCCCAGCTCAAGTGTAAAATATAAGAGGGAATAATGCCTCAGGTGACCTCAGTCCCAGCCACCATCTGTAGAAATTAAACAAAATACTCTTAAACATGTTTACAACATGGTTTATTGAATATTTTAAACCTACTGTTGAGAACTGTTGTTCAGAAAAAAAATTCCTTTAATATATTATTGCTCATTGACAATGTACCTTGTCACCCAAGAGCTCTGATGGAGATGTACATGTTTACAGACACAAAATTCACTCTCTAGGCCATGGATTGAGGAGCACTTTTGATTTTCAAGTCGTATTGTGTAAGAAATGCATTTTGTCAAGCTTTAATTGCCATAGATATTTATTCCTCTAATTATTTCTGTCACGTGTGTGCTCAATTGTGTCTGATTCTGTGCAACCCCATGGACTGTAGCCCGCCAGGCTCCTCTGTCTATGAATTTTTCCAGGCAAGAATCCTGGAGTGGGTTGCCATTTCCTACTTCAGGGGATCTTCCTCACCCAGAGGTGGGACTTGCGTCCCCTGCATTGGCAGGTAGATTCTTTACCACTGCGCCACCTACCTGCCATCCCTCTAATGGATCTGGGGAAACTGTAAACCTGGAAAGGAATCACCATTCTAGATGCCATTAAGGACACTTGTGATTCATGACAATATCAACGTAAACAAGATTCCAACTTTTATCGATGACTTAGAAGAGTTCAGGACTTCAGTAGAGGAGTTGCTTTTTATGGATGAGCCAAAAAAAAAAAAAAGTGGTTTCTTGACATGGAATCTATTCCTGGTGAAGATACTGTTAAGATTGCTAAAATAACAACAAATGATTTAGAATATTATATAAACTTAGTCAAAAAGCAGCTGCAGGGTTTAAGATTGACTTTAACTTTGAAAGATCTACTGTGAGTAAAATGCTACTAAACAGCATTGATGCTACAGAGAAATCACTTGCGAAATGTAGAGTCAATCTACGTCTTATTTTAAGGATTAGACATAGTCACTCCAGCTTTCAGGAACCACCACTCTGATTAGTCAGCAACCATCAGCATTGAGGCAAGATCATCACTAGATAAGATCATGTCTCACTGAAGGCTCAGATGATGATTAGTATTTTTTAGCAATAAAGTATTTTTAAATTAAGTAATGCACATTGGTGTTTTAGACATAATGCTATCGCACACTTAATAGACTACAGGATAGTATAATACATAAGTTTTTACTTACTGAGAATTCAAAAAAAGTACATGTGACTTGCTTTATTGTAATAATCACTTTATTGTGGCTATCTGGAACTGAATCTGCAATATTTCTGAGGTATGCCTGTACATAGAAAACTCTAAGGAATCCATAGGAAAGCTACTCAAGATAATAAACACATTTACCAAAATTTCAGGGTACAGTATTAACACAAACAAGCCTATTATATTACCAAGAAATTACAACCTGAAAAAAAATTAAAGCAATTCTATTTACAATAGTATATGAAGAATAAAATACCTAGAAACCTATTTATTCAAATTAGTGAAATATTTGAACACTGACAGCTACAAAACATGTCTATAAAAAATTAAAGAAGACAAACATAGGAAAGACATTCCACTTGTATGGACTGAAAGTCTTAATATTATTAAGGTGGCAATATTGCCCAATATTTCTTAGGAAGGAATGATGCTAAAGCTGAAACTCCAGTAGTTTGGCTACCTGATGCGAAGAGTTGACTCATTGGAAAAGACTCTGATGCTGGGAGGGATTGGGGGCAAGAGGAGAAGGGGATGACAGAGGATGAGATGGCTGGATGGCATCACCGACTCAATGGACATGAGTCTGGGTGAACTCTGGGAGTTGGTGATGGACAGGGAGGCCTGGCGTGCTGCGATTCATGGGGTCGCAGAGAGTCGGGCACGACTGAGCGACTGAACTGAACTGAACTGAACTGAATATTGCCCAAAGTGATCTACAGAGTCAATTTAATTCTGGTCAAATTCCCAGCAGCCTCTTCCACAGAAATAGAAAAACTGATCCTCAGATTCATATGGAGTTGCATGGTACTCTGAATGGCCAAAACAATCTTGAAAAAAGAACACAGTTGGAATAGTAATACTTTCCACTTTCAAAAGTTACCGCAGAACTACAATAATCAAAAGAATGTGGTAATGGCATAAAGATAGAAATAGAACTGTGGAGTAAAATTGAGAGTCCAGACATACACCCATACATTTATGGCTAATCGATTTCAGACAAGGGTGCCAAGTCCTTTTAATGAGGGAAAAGAATAGTTTCTTCAACAAATGGTACCAGGATAAATTTCCACATGCAAAGAATTGGTGTACTTCAGCCTCACAAAATATACAAAAAGTAACTCAAAATGGTTCAGAAATGTAAATATAAGAGCTAAAATCATAAACCTCTTAGAAGAAAGCATGAGGATATTCTCATGACCTTGAATTTGGCAATAGATTCTTAGATTTGACAGCGAAAGCACAAACAACAGCAACAACAATGTAGGTAAATTGGGCTTCACCAATACTACAAACTTTTATGCATCAAAGAATATTATTAACAAAGTGAAAAGACAGCCTACAGAATGAGACAGTATTTGCAAGCAACATATTTGACGAGGGTTTAATATTCAAGAACTCTCACAATTCAACAGCAAAAGACAAACACCTCAAGGTAGAAATGGGTCAAAGGAATTCCCTGGCAGTCCAGTGGTTAGGACCCTGTGCGTTTACTGCAGAGAGCCCAGGTCTGATCTGTAGTGCAAAAAGTTGTGCAGCGCAGCCAAAAAGAGTGGGGCAGGATCAGGAACTTAAATATGCATCCCTATGGAGAAGATATAATAATGGCGCACACCTATGTGAAAATCTGCTCGACATGATTAGTCATTAAAGAAATTCAAATCAAATATGCTTTGCTTCATAACAGTGTATCATTTCACATCTACCAGGATGGTTATAATTTTTAAAAAGATAACAATATTGGCAATTATATGGAAAAATGTAATCCATGTGCATTACTGGTGGGTATGTAAAGCGGTGCAAGTTACCAGGAGAATCTGAAAAGAATTAATAGTAATTTAAGATCCATAAAGTGCAATAAGAAACCAGTAATCTGCAGTTTATATTGATAGTAATGCTGCTCAAAGGAAAATCTCCTGACTGGTTTGAAGTACTGCAGGGGGATGCTGTTTCCCACAGTGTACTCTTCCATCTAGATTAGAAGCCCCAGAATGGATACCAGCCAGAAATCCAGGCAGTGGTCCTTCTTCTGCCTTGTATCCTTGTATGTGTGTTAGCTGCTCAGTCATATCTGACTCTCTGTGACTCCATGGACTTATTTACTTACTGAGTTAATTTTATTCCTCACCTTCTATCTTTACATCATTCTCTCTTCCCGTACCCATTCCAATAGAGAATTTCCAGTATCAGAACACAAAGAAGTGTTGAAGTGGGCAAGTGTTGCAGAGCATTAAGATATTGAATTAGCAGCAAATAGGACACAAAAGGATTAGGACTGGAGAAACTGAGTAAGAAATGCCCCTTTGGAAGGGGGCATTGTCTAAAACAACAATTTCTAGAAAGAAGAAAAACAAACAAACAAAAAACTTTAGATCATTCACAAGAAAAATTCTTTCCTTTATATTAAAAACAAATACACTTTGTGATGGTTAATTGTATGTGTCAACTAAGAGATGCCCAGATAGCTGCTAAAACTTTATTTCTGGATGTGTCTGTTAGAATATTTTCCAGAAGAAACTGGCATTTGAATCAGTAGCCTGAGTAAAGGAGCCATGCCTTCACCAGTGTGAGTGGGCATCATTCACATAGGACAAATGGCAAAGGAAGGGTGAATTACTTCTGTCTTACAGTCTTTTCTAGAGCTGCGACATCCATCCTCTACTGCTCATAGATACTGAAACTCCTGGCTTCCAGGCCTCCGGACTCTAGAACTTACACCAGTGCCATCCGTCTCCTCATTCTCAGGCTTCAGGCCTTGGATTTCATGTTACACCATAGGCTCACCTGGTTCTCAGGTCTTTAGATTCATACCAAAATATACCATTAGCTTTCCTGTCTCTCCAGCCTGCAGATGGCATATCAGCCAATAGTGGATCTTCATAGTCTCTATAATTGTGTGTGCCAATTCCCATAATAATTCTTCTCTTATGTATCTATATATATCCTATTGGTTCTATTCCTCTGGAGAATTCTGACTAATACATGCCAGGTCCAAGATTTCTCTGTTTCAGAACACTTTGTACTCCAGTAAAATTTGACTAGTCAGTATATTTATATACTAGTTCTCTAGTTTAATATCTGGCAAGAGGATTCTAACAACAATTAAGGTACAGTGATAACAGTTGAGAAGAAAAAGCTTTATCTTCATCTTTATCTCGCTCTTCATGAGTATTATGCTTTGCTAAAAGGTAGCTTTTATTTCAGGGATAAATGATAGAGGGATAACTAATAATATCTGCAGCATTAGCGGGAAATAGTACGTAGGTTTAACATACTTCTGAGGCAGTATTTCCAAATACAGATATCTAATTTAGACTGAACCAGTTCTTGTGTTCTCAATAAAATTTAAGAGAATATGACCTCTAAGATATGAGAAATGAACAAAAAATTGATAAGACTACAGTTTTAAATGAGAAAAAGTTATGAGGGGCAGATATAAATAAAAAGTTGATGAAAATGTCACAGTAGCTTGTCATAAAATTTTTTAAATAAAGGGCAGAAATAAAATATGTATGAGTACAAATAAAGTCAGAGAGGCACTACATAAAATTAGTGATGAGCAAAATGAACTTGAGATATTCCTTAAGGAAATGCAGAGGAAATGGAGGAGATGAAACATAGTATTAATAAGTTTTGGTATTATGACTGATAGACAGTAGATGCTCTGAGAACCTCTTCCTACTCCCCCTAAAAATGGAATTAGATTTTGAATAGGACACATTTGAAACACTTATTTCTAGGTTCACAATTCTACTCAGCCCTCCAAAGAGTAATAGGATAGTTTTGGTAAGCAACAGAAAGTCCAAGGACATTGTCTGTAGCAGTATTACCGTGGGGATACCAAGCTTTGAGGCAGCTGAAAGGCGTAAGTTTGAACCGATGGCCTGTACTGACCCCAGACTTCCCACGTAGTAGACACTGTCTCCTGACAGAAGCAGAAGCAAATTTTCCCTGGAGAAGAGGCATCCTGAATTTAGACCCACAAGGGTCCCACAGATAAGAATCAAACAAAAATATCTTATCAAAGACATAAACCACTCAAAGAGATAGAACATATTAAGTAAGAATCAGCAAAAACAATAAAAAACAGATGCTGTAATTGTCAGTTATAAATTATAGACTAGTGATATATAAAATATTTAAAGAAATAAAAGAAACAAACAGCACTCTTTAAAAAAAAAAACTTCACAAAATGAAATATAATTGTGAAATCTAGAACCCCAGTGATATTTGGAACATCACACACACACAGACCCCTAAGAGGATTAAAAGAAAACCTTCTATATATCATGATAAAACAAAGAAAAATAAAAGCAAAAAGAAGGTATTAAAAGCAGGCAAAGAGAAATGAAAGAATGCCAGTTACGCAGATAGTGGACTCAAAAGCAACAGTGAAGCCAGATGACAGTGAATTAATAGACTCACAGTATTTTAATAAAGAGACTGTCAAGTACAAATGCATACCTAGAAAAACAACCTTTCAAAACAATGGGAAAATAAGAACATTTTAAGTGAAACAAAAATGAGTTTGCCAAGTCATCAAGTTCTCTTAAGAAACTTCTACATATCAATAAGAAATCACTCCAACAGAAAAATGGGTTAAAACATGAATAGACTTTTTACTGATGAGGATACATAAATGATATGGAAACGAGCAAAATTAGTATCAGAGATATGTAAATTAAGAGAACCATGAGTCTTAAACCAATTAAATTGACAAAAATGACAACTTCTAAAAATGTCAAAATAGTCATGGATCAGCTTGGATTTTTATAAACTGAGAGTGGGAGTATAAATGTGTTAAGCAGATTAAAAACAATTTGATATTGCTTTATCAACATGAATATTCACAATACCTATGCCACAGCTCTTGATGAAAGTGATGAAGGAGGCACTTGATGAAAGTGAAAGAGGAGAGTGAAAAGCTGGCTTAAAACTCAACATTCAAAAAACTAAAATCATGGCATCTGGTCCCATCACTTCATGGCAAATAAATGGGGAAACAATGGAAACAGTGAGAGACTTTATTTTCCTGGGCTCCAAAATGATTGCAGATGGTAACTGCAGCCATGAAATTAAAAGACACTTGCTCTTTGGAAGAAAAGATATGACCAACCTAGACAGTGTATTAAAAAGCAGAGACATTACGTTGCCAACAAAAGTCTGTCTAGTCAAAGCTATGGCTTTTCCAGTAATCATGTATGGATGTGAGAGTTGAACCATAAAGAAAGCTGAGCACCAAAGACTGGATGCTTTTGAACTGTGGTGTTGAAGAAGACTCCTGAGAGTCCCTTGGACTACAAAGAGATCAAACCAGTCAATTCTGAAGGAAATGAGTGCTAAATATTCATTGGAAGGACTGATGCTGAAGCTGAAACTCCAATACTTTGGCCACCTGATGCGAAGAAGGGACTCATTGGAAAAGACCCTGATGCTGGGAAAGATTGAAGGCAGGAAGAGACAAGGAATACAGAGGATAAGGTGGTTGGAAGGCATCACCGACTTGATGGACATGAGTTTGAGCAAGCTCTGGGAGTTGGTGATGGACATGGAAGCCTGGTGTGCTACAGTCCATGGAGTTGCAAAGAGTTGGACATGACTGAGTGACTGAGCTGAGCTGAACTTCCTCTTTCACCTCTTTGGAGAAAAGTGTGGAATGGAATAAGGAGGAGGGTGCAGTGTCAGACACTGGTGTTGCCATGTTCATGATGCTTTGATTGTGGAGTCTGATAGGATTGTTAGCATTTCATATTATGCTTTATAACTTATATTTATGTTTTTGTTTAGTCACTAAATCATGCCCAACTCTTTTGTGACTCCGTGGACTATAGCCCTCCAGGCTCCTCTGCCATGGGATTTCCAAGGCAAGAATACTGGAATGGGTTGCCATTTTTTTCTCCAGGGCATCTTCACAACCCAGGGGTTGAACCCGCATCTCTTGCATTGGCAGGTGGTTTATTTGCCACTGAGCCACCAGGGAAGCCCTCCATGTATGTTATCTATAGCTTTTTTTTTTTTTTTTTCCTGCATGTCAGCCATTATATTAAAATATTTAAAATATATACATATAAAAGAACAGTTGACATATCTCTTTCATTTTGGATATAAATTACTGATAGTTTGACTTTCTAAAGATGAGAAAATAACAAATGGAAATGGAGCAGTAACCCCCCCAAAAAAATTCAGATCTGAAAAAAACTCAAGTCAATTAAAATCATTGAAAATAAAATATAGTAATGTTTTCTATTAACGTATGCTCCAGTAAGCAATTACAGAAACTTAAAGACTAAAAAATAAAATAAAACAAAAATTAAAAATAGCAGGTTACTTACAAAGAAAGAAGAATTCAATTCTGGATGATACAACTTTTATTCATTTTTTAATAAATGAGGGAGAAAGGGTTATATGTCTATCCAGACACTTCAAGGTAGGAAAATGAATAAGAAATGTAGCAGATTACTAATAGAAAGAATGAGAAGGGTGACTTTAGGTTTATCCTCTACAAAAATAAATTCAGGAAGACAATGAAACAATTTTTAAACAGAATTAAAATTGTAATAGTGAAAAATGGAAGCAATTCAAGTGACCAATAATAAGAAAATGTTTAGATTTGGCTATAACCATCCCAGGAATGTCATCTGTGCCCTAAAAATAAGATATTCCTCAAAACTGTCAGGGTAATCAAAAGTAAGGAACATCTGAAAAACTGTCATGGCCACAAAGAGCCTTAATCCTGAGTGATAATCAAAGATGTGAAAAAGATTATCAAACATAATTCTGCATTTCAACATTATTCATAATAATTGGGAATATGAAACAATCTAAATATTGAGTGATAAGAAGATAGTTTTAAAAAATCTGATATGTGCCTATTATGAGGCACTATTCAGCTATTTAGTCAAGCTTATGACATTATGAATTAAATGAGATAAGAATATACCAAAGAAGAAAGTAGGTTATGAAACAACATACAGCAAAATGTCTGTATCTGGACTGGTCTCAGAATGTCTGACATGTCTATTTAGAGGGTTTTTTTTTTTTTTTTTTTCCCCACCTAAGTCCCCATGATGACCTGGATACAATAGTTAAGACCATGCTGCTGCTGCTGCTAAGACGCTTCATTCGTGTCCGACTCTGTGCGACCCCCATAGACGGCAGCCCACCAGGCTCCGCCTTCCCTGGGATTCTCCAGGCAAGAACACTGGAATGGGAATGCCAAGAACACTGGATATGGAATGCCATATCCTTCTCCAATGCATGAAAAGTGAAGAGTGAAAGTGAAGTCGCTCAGTCGTGTCCGACTCTATGCGACCCCATAGACAGCAGCCTACCAGGCTCCTCTGTCCATGGGATTTTCCAGGCAAGAGTACTGGAGTGGGATGCCATTGCCTTCTCCAGTTAAAACCATATTGACCTTTTAACCTTGCCAAGTTCTGTGCTAGCCAGTGGCTCAGGAAGTACTTGAGTACACTTTACGGTCACTCAAGGATAATAGGGACCATTCAGAACAGTTGGATTTTTCTCTGTTAGGGAATTTAAACAGAATTTAAACAGAGAGTTGAGCAGTTTTTAGTAGGTATGTTACTCAAAAAGTAAACCAGACAAAACATCTGGAAGACAGACTTGATATGGAAATCACCCACATCACAGCAGTGATAGAGCACTAGATCATGAAGCCAAAACTTTGCTACTGCAACCTGATAGGCAGACCTCATCTGGCATCTAGATGACTTTCTTAATTTGTATGCCTGTCTCTATAAGGACAAATTATATTACTGTTCCCAAGTATGTGTGCAATGTTACATTACCTGAAGTTACTCTGTTCTCTTTGAAACCAAAGAGCCTAACTGGTGCAGTACTGCACTATCCCAATCTTGTAATTGTCACTTTTGGCTGGTGTATCTATGCAGACATTGAAGATTAACTAAAATGAAATATAGCAGAATATTAACACATATTTATTCAAATACATATTGAGTGCTTACAGAGGGCCTGACACACCCCCAAGCACAGGAAGACGGCAGTGAGAATCAAACACTTGCCTTCCTAGAGCTGGCATCATGGTGGGATTCTGACAGTAACTGTTCTCTGAATGTTGAGATTTCGGGAGATTTTTTTATTTGTTTTATACTCTTTTACATATTTCTAAGTTTCCTACAATCACATTTTTAATCAAAAATCTATGTTAGTTTTAAATTGTTGTTGTTCAGTCTCTCAGTCATGTCCGACTCTTTGTGACCCCAGGATCTCTCTTTGTGACTGCAGCAAGCCAGGCTTCCATGTCCATCACCAACTCCTGGAGCTTGCTCAAACTCATGTCCATCGAGTTGGTGATTCCATCCAACCATCTCATCCTCTGTCATCCCCTTCTACTCCTGCCCTCAATCTTTCCCAGCATCAGGGTCTCTTACAATCACTTGGCTCTTCACATCGGGTGGCCAAAGTATTGGAGTTTCAGCTTCAGCATCAGTCCTTCCAAAGAATATTCAGGATTGATTTCCTTTAGGATTGACTGGTTTGATCTCTTTGTAGTCCAAGGGACTCTCAAGAGTCTTCTCCAACACCACAGCTCAAAAGCATCAATTATTTAGTGCTCATCCATCTTTATGGTCCAACTCTCACATCCATACATGACTACTGGAAAAACCATAGCTTTGACTACATGGACCTTTGTTGGCTAAGTAATATTTGTCTCTGCTTTTTAATACGCTGTCTAGGTTGGTCATAGCTTTTCTTCCAGAACAAGCATCTTTTAACGTTATGGCTGGAGTCCCCATCTGCAGAGATTTTGGAGCCCAAGAAAGTAAAGTCTGTCACTATTTCCATTGTTTCCCCATCTATTTGCCATGAAGTGATGGGACCAGATCCCATGATATTCGTTTTTTGAATGTTAAGCCAGTTTTTTCACTCTCCTCTTTTACCTTTATCAAGAGGCTCTTTAGTTCCTCTTCACTTTCTGCCAAAATGGTGGTGTCATCTGCATATCTGAGGTTATTGATATTTCTCTTGGCAATCTTAAATTCCAGCTTGTACTTTATCAAGCCCGGCTTTTCTCATGATATACTCTGCATACAAGTTAAATAAGCAGGGTGACAATAAACAGCCTTGACATACTCCTTTCCCAACTTGGAAGCAGTTCATTGTTCCATGTCCAGTTCTAACTGTTGCTTCTTGGCATGCATACAGACTTCGCAAGAAGCAAGTCAGGTGGTCTGATATTACCATCTCTTTAAGAATTTTCCACAGTTTGTTGTGATCCACACAAAGGCTTTGGTATAGTCAATGAAGCAGAAGTAGATGTTTTTCTGGAATTCTCATGCTTTTTCTGTGATCTAGCGTATGTTCCCAATTTGATCTCTGGTTCCTCTGCTTTTTCTAAATCATCTTGAACATCTGGAAGTTCTCAGTTCACTTACTGTTGAAGCCTAGTTTGGAGAATTTTGAGCATTACTTTGCTAGCATGGGAAATGAGTGCAATTGTGTGGTAATTTGAACATTTTTGGCATTGCCTTTCTTTGGGATTGGAACAAAAACTGACCTTTTCCAGTCCTGTGGCCACTGGTGAGATTTCTATATTTGCTGGCATATTGAGTGCAGCACTTTAACAGCACCATCTTATAGGATTTGAAATAGTTTAGCTGGAATTCCATCACCTCCACTAACTTTGTTTGTAATAATGTTTTCTGAGGCCCACTTGACTTCACACTCCTGGATGTCTGGCTCTAGGTGAGTGATCGCATGATCATGGTTATCCAAATCATGAAAACCTTTTTTGTATAGTTCCTCTGGAGAATCCCATGAACTGTAGCCTGTCAGGCTCCACTGAATATGGGGTCGCAAGAGTTGGAGATGATTTAGCAACTAAACCACCACCATCTGTATATTCTCACCACCTTTATTTAATATCTTCTGCTTCTGTTAGGTCCATACCATTTCCGTCCTTTTTTGTGCTTTAATTTTAGTTTAAAATGTAGACGTGTATATTCTCCAAGATTTATTTCTGATTTCTACCTCTCAAGGGAACTATATCAAGTATATCAACTATATCAAAAGACAGAGAACTAATGTTTGAGTAGAACCAACAAAGAAAATATTATCCTGTGAAGAAAAGATTTTATTCCTGTGATATGAAAAGGCAATGGGAGTCGTCTAAAAAAGTACATGGCTTCTAAATTGTTTATTACATTGTGAGTCTTGCTATAGTCACAGAAACATTATACATTTATAGAAATTTGCTGGGTTTTGAAACATTTCCTTCCATCATTCTCCCCACAACTCCGGGAGGCAGGAAGATCAGCTATCATTATTTCCAGTTTCAGAGCCGGTGTGGGTTAAGAGAAGTTACATCACTTTCCCCTACATGCATACTTTAAAAATGGCACAGTGCAGACTAGAACCTTGGTTTTCTTCCTATAATTCTCTTTCCACTACACCTTGAAGTGCAAGTGGCCTTTGTTAATGTTCATCTTGATTATATTACTTTGGGGGAAATTATAGTTACTATGTTAAGGATTATATTCTAACGAGCTTTTAGACTTCAGTCTCCTGGAATCACTGTGTTTCGGTGGAATAGAACAGTTAGTATATTGAAAGACTAAGCTTCCATAGGGTGTTGCAAAATATAACTTTACTATTTCCTGTCATTTGTTCTTTTATTTTTTTTTTTTAATTTTATTTTATTTTTAAAACTTTACATAATTGTATTAGTTTTGCCAAATATCAAAATGAATCCGCCACAGGTAAATCCTATATTTGGACTCAGTTTTTTGTTTTCACTGTTCTTGGGCATATCTAATAACTTTCACTTTCTTGGATATTAAAAAAAGGCTTCTAGTCCCATTAATTACTAGGAAGGTCTCCATTTTCATAATTAAAATGCTCAGTTCAATACTGCTCTACACATTAAGTATTTGTCCCCACCCACACCCACTGTCACATGTGATGTTACTTCAAGTTAGGCAGCATTCAGTGAAGAAATAGAGTTTTCCTATTGCTTGTCATTTGCTTTTATGCTACCCTCCTTGCTTCCCCGTTCAAAGAGTGTTCTTGCTGATCCCTGACTGGAGGTATATGTGAGGGAGTGTTGAATAAAATGTGGGCAGAAAAGATTTAACTTAGCATGTTGAACTACAGTCTGGTGTTGGTGTTCTCTGGGTTTAGAAGGGTTTAAAGCTGACTTTCATGCATGGGACTTTATAACACCCCAGAGAATTTCCCTTGCAAATATCTGGTTGTGCCTCTCTCCAAACGGCCAATGGCTCTAGCCAGACAATGATGAGCCACTGAAGGTAGTGCTCTCTACTTCTATATCCAAGAGTACCTCTTCAGCTTCTTTTTAATGAGGCAGCCTCTCTCTGCAAGGAAGCTCTCTTGGTCCCTTTCAAATGGCCCACAGACTACTTCCTCCTTCGTGGCCCTCATTATCCAAACCAAAGTTGGGTCTTGCCTAGCTTCTAGTGGAAGCTGAGCTGATTTCCATGGAAACTTCTCTTTCTCTCTCCCATCAGCTCCAGCCACAACTTTTGCCTTTAAATTTCTGAGCTACGAGACAAACAACTATCCCTGGTGTTCCCTCAAACTGCAAGGGACATCTCAAGTTCTCTGAGTTCAGTTCAGTTCAGTTGCTCAGTCGTGTCTGACTCTTTGCAGCCCCATGAACTGCAGCACGCCAGGCCTCCCTGTCCATCACCAGCTCCCGGAGTCCACCCAAACTCATGTCCATTGAGTCGGTGATACCATCCAACCATCTCATCCTCTGTTGTCCCCTTCTCCTCCTGCCCTCAATCTTTCCCAACATCAGGGTCTTTTCAAATGAGTCAGCTCTTTGCATCAGGTGCCCAAAATATTGGAGTTTCAGCTTCAACATCAGTCCTTCCAATGAACACCCAGGACTGATTTCCTTTAGGATGGACTGGTTGGATCGCCTTGCAGTCCAAGGGACTCTCAAGGGTCTTCTCTAATACCACAGCTCAAGAGCATCAATTCTTCGGCACTCAGCTTTCTTTATAGTCCAACTCTCACATCCATACATGACTACTGGAAAAACCGTAGCCTTGACTAGATGGACCTTTGTTGACAAAGTAATGTCTCAGCTTTTTAATATGCTGTCTAGGTTGGTCATAACTTTCCTTCCAAGGAGTAAGTCTTTTAATTTCATGGCTGCAGTCACCATCTACAGTGATTTTAGTTCTCTGAGTGACCCTATTTAAATACTACTTGACTGATTCGAAGTGAAAACAAAATACCCCTTCCCCTCTCTCCAGAAGATATGAAGGAAATACCTCAACCTGCTCAAAATTTGACCCCTAAAAAGCCCTCTCTAAGAACATGACTCCTCTCGTCTCCTAGCCTAGAAGTAATGAGTATAACAAAACTATTGTGCATCATTTTTACAGTCCTGCATATGTGGTCTAATGAATTGGTTTTTGAGTTGTATAATTAACTGGCCTTTATTGTTTTCTTTATGACTTTGGGGCCATTATAGAATCTAGACAGAAAAAACCTGTATTTTTTCCTGCTATTTAGAAGTTCAACTGAAGACTTAACAATGTAGCACCTATGGAGTTCCAAGTCAGAGATTTTAGGAAGTATTCTAGGGAAAGCAGTAAACTCAAAGACACCTCTCAACAAAAGTGAAATATGTTAGCCTGGTTCTGTTTACATCAATTTGACAAATGACTCTATTCAATATTATAGGTGTTTCAGTATAATAATGCAACTATCTTTTAAAAACATAAATATACATCTCTACCTCTTCACACATTACCCATTGCCTGTCCTTAGATCTGTTTCTGCTCATTATCATCTACCTAGAAATATAACTACAAGCAATGTAAAAACCAGTGGTTCTCAAAACTGCGGAGCCTTTAAAATATGCTAGTACCCAGGCATCCACCCTAGACCAATTAAAGGAGAATCTCTGGTGATTGAAATTAGTCTTAGGCCTTTATAAAAGCTTCCTAGCTGATTCTAATTTGCATTTAGAGTTGAGAACTGCTGATGTAAGCTCTCAAAACTGGGATGCCACTCAGAGCTAATCTTCATTCAATCTTTCTATATCCTTAGAGGAAGGGTCAGCTACTTCTTTCTTAAATGCTTCTGGCTTTTCTCTTGACCTCCTCAACCAGGGTGATCCATGATCCATGGTCCATGGTTCATAAAATACATAAGTGTAAATGAACAGAGAGCAAAGGAGCCCAGCTACTTGGCTCCTGGTGCTTCTCCCTTTTCACCTGGAGGTTTGTTTCTGACCCCTGCAAGAGAAGAGGAAGGAGGGAAACTAGATTAATTTTTCTGACTATTTGCTAATGGGATATGAATGTATTTCTATCTGAGCTGTGTTAAGAACAACAACAAAAAACAAACAAACAAACAAACAAAACAGATGTATGCTGGAGCCAGGTCTTCACAACTCAAGAGACAATTGTTAGATTCTCGGGAACTTGAGGAGCCAGTTTTGTCCCATTGGTAGCTTGAATTTGGCCAGGATGGGAACATTTACACTGTAGACATCAGCAAACGCTACAAATCAGGGTTCCCTCTTTTCCTCCCTACAGAGAATTAACTGTCAAATATCTTTCCATCAAAGCATGGACATGAGTACTGAAAAAGTGCTTCTCAAACCCTGTCCTTAATTTGAAGTTCAGGGCAAAGGGGTAGGAGGCATAGCAGCTTTATGGTTCTTTGCCTCATCAAATTAGATAGAAATTACCATCTTGATAAGATTTTGTAGGAGTGCATGAACTGAAATTGATTCTAATAAACTATGTGTTTCCTTATGTAGATCTAACAAAGTGTATTTATCATTAAAGATAGAAATACACTGTAGATGTTTCTCAACTTATTAAAGTTAATTGGTGCTCTTGCAACAGTTCAGCCTTACTAATTAATATCCAACTTATATGTTTTTTAAACCTATGCTCAAGGAAGCAGTGTTGTTCTTTTTTTTTTTTTCCTAAATACCATGTTAATTCGTCTAGATTTTGATGTGGAGATGTGTTAGGTAGTTTTGGCAAATTATATTTTTATAAATAGCATCTCTTCTCTGTAGAGTAAAAATTCTTTATAAGGGGAAAATAATTTATGCAAGATCCTATTGCTTTGCAAGAACATGTCACTGTCACACACAGAAGGTGAAGCACAATGAATGATTATGCTGGAAGCGTCCTGAGATAGCTGGGTTTTTAAAATCTACTCTTATTCAGTATTTTCTCTTCCATCAAATAAACTTAAAACATAAACTTGTGTTAATTTACACAAACACGCAACAAAACCAAAGAGCCATAAATAAATAAATAAATATCCTGACCTTGACTTTATTAAACTTGAATGCCTCATAACTCCTATGGTTTCCCACATCCAACAAACTTCAGGCAGCTGCTCTGCTCATGTCCTCCCACCTACATCTTCCTCTCTGTATTGCAAACCTACTCCTTCCATTTCTACATGTCTCCTATGTTAAGTTTTCAAGGCTACTCAGTGATCCCCACTTTCCTGACCCGCTCTTGTTGACTAGTGCTCTGTGATCCAGGACTCCATTATGAACTGTACCTCTATATCCTCTATTCCACTTTCCACCCCCACTAAAGTGCATCATTCCTGAGACTCCCTATTCCTTCAAGGACTTACTCTGTGCTCCTTACTTTTCTAACTGAGGACTTCATGGAACGTCAGTGTCTCATCCAAAACACCCATCTGAACACTGGGAACTTCAAACAAAATTGTAGGAGAATGTTGGAGCAATTTGAAGGTGAATAGTCATTTGACAGTACTCATAAAATCATATCCAAAGTGGAAAAAGCCCTCTTCACCTATCTCTAAGGGAAATTATTGGTAAGCTCCAACTGAAATGACAGGATCTTTATTAAGATTAACTCTTGCCTGTAAATATTTTTGCCAGTTTATCTAACTGCATCAGTAACAATATATTCAAGTCTTGAGTTTGGCAGGTAATAGGAGAGAGAAACTGGAATTTTGTTAGGTGACCTCACTCAGTTCCCACTCAGCACAGGTATTGTTGTTGTTCAGTCGCTGAGTCATGTCTGAGTCTTTGCAACTCCATGAACAGCAGCACACCAGGCTTCCTTGTCCTTCACAATCTCCTGGAGTTTGCTCAAACTCATGTCCATTGAGACATCCAACCATCTCATTCTCTGTTGCCCACTTCTCCTCCTGCTCTCAATCTTTCCCAGCATCAGGGTCTTTTCCAGTGAGTCAGCTCTTTGCATCAGGTGGCCAAAGTATTAGAGCTTCAGCATCAATCCTTCCAATGAATATTCAGGGTGGATTTCCTTTTGGATTCACTGGTTTGATCTCCTTGCTGCCCAAGGGACTCGCAAGAGTCTACTCCAGAACCACAGTTCGAAGCATCAATTCTTTGGTGCTCAGCCTTCTTTATGTTCCAATTCTCACATCCATACATGACTACTGGAAAAACGATAGCTTTGACTATATGGACCTTTGTCAGTGAAGTGGTATCTCTGCTTTTAACACTCTGTCTGGGTTCATCATAGCTTTTCTTCCAAGGAGCAGGTGTCTTTTAATTTCATGGCTGCAGTCACCATGCACAGTAATTTTGGAGCCCAGGAAGATAAAGTCTGTCACTGTTTCCATTGTTTCCCAATCTATTTGCCACGAAGTTATGGGACCAGATGCCATGATCTTAGTTTTTTTTTTTTTTTGGTGAGCTGTAATCAGCTTTTTCACTCTCCTCTTTCACCTTCATCAAGAGTCTCTTTAGTTCCTCTTCGCTTTCTGCCAAAAGGGTGGTGTCATCTGTATATCTGAGGTTATTGATATTTCTCCTGGCAGTCTTGGATTCCAGCTTGTGCTTCATCCAGCCTGGCATTACTCACGATGTACACTGCATATAAGTTAAATAAGCAGGGTGACAATGTATAGCTTTGACATACCCCTTTCCCAATTTTGAACCAGTTTGTTGTCCCATGTCTTGCTCTAACATACTGCTTCTTGACTTGCATACAGGTTTCCCCGCAGGCAGGTAAGGGGGCCTGTCATTCCCATCTCTTTAAGAATTTCCCACAGTTTGTTGTGATCCACACAGTCAAAGGTTTTAGTATAGCCAATGAAGCAGAAGTAAATGTTTTTCTGGAATCCTCTTACTTTTTCTATGACCTAGCAAATGTTGACAATTTGATCTCTGGTTCATCTGCCTTTTCTAAATCCGGCTTGTACATCTGGAAGTTGTTGGTTCACATTACTATTGAAGCCTAACTTAAAGGATTTTGAGCCTTACCTTGCTACCTTATGAAAGAGCACAATTGTGTAGTAGTTTGAACATTCTTTGACATTGCCCTTCTTTGGCAATTAGCCTGTGCTTAAAAACCTCTTAGAAGTCTTCTTTGAAAATTGTACATTCAGCTGATATAATACTGTACATCCAATCATATTTGATTTAGAAAGACTCATTCATGATATGAGAAAATACTTAGTATATAGTAAATGAATTAATAAAAACAGTGTTGAAATTGTTGTCTGTGATCATAACTTAAAAACATGCTGGAGGAACAGGAATCATCTCTGAATGGTGTGATTATAGGTGAGTGTTGTTTCTAAACACTGATACAGTATGCATGTATAAATATGTCTTTATTGTTGAAAAATATCTTCATGCAATTATGAAAAGATTATAAAATCCCTGATCATAGGCTCTTCATAATCTATAAAAAGACTTATAAAATAAGTCAAAATTAGTCATACAAGAAATGGCCTGAGCCTTACAAATCAGAGAAACATTTGTCATCTGAAATTTTTCCTATCAACTCCTTAATACCTGACATATTTTTAATAAAGAGCCAGTTATTAAGTTCTCTGTTTAGAGCAACTGATGTCCAGTAATAATCCCACAAATAGTCAAATAGTAAATACTCTTAATATATGTATAATGAGGTATAAACAATGTGTTCTTAGAGCCAGAAGGAATTGTGTCCCACTTACTCCTTTCTCAACCCCTAGAAAAGAACTTTAGATACTACGAGAAATTAAATCCACATAGAGGAGTCCCATTCTCAATAAGCTGGCTCCGTGACAAGCAGACTTACAAATCCAGACCAAGAGAGATTTAACATTCCCTCTCTTCACATCCCTGCCTCTCCCAATTCCCTGGGTACAGCTTTTAGTTTTAAACAGCAATATTTCTAGTACTTTTTTTCTTGCTTGTGCAATGGATGCCTTGTTATCTTTCCAGAATGATTTCATTGTCTCTCTTTTTAAAATTTTAACTATGATGTTCCATCTGCTGTTACTGAACTGGACTGTCTCAAAATGTAAATGTAGACTCAATCCCACTGGGAATTGCCTAAAAGAATCATTTGCCTGATAAACAGCAAATTGCAAAATGGATTTTAACTTGCTTCAATTAACAAGGGCAACAACATCAACAACCAAAACATCGAGGAAGAAGAAGGAAGAAAAGGAGGACACAATGGCTTGCTTAGATTGCATTGCAGGCATGTCTGAATCCCCTTATTCTCTATCCATTGAGTGGAAGGGAGCCCTTGAAGCAGCCACAATACTTAACACCGATAGTGGAGTTGCTTGAAATTTTGCTGGGCTGGGGGGTTGGGCAGAAAGAAACATAAGGGAGCTGACACATTTCTGCTTCCTATAATGAAGAATCTCAGAGTACCTGAAAGCTCCCCCATTTAAATTTTTTCTTTTTACAGTATTTATAACTAGATGTTTTGCCTGCCAACTTGCTTGATAGAAAGGAAGGTACTCCCTCCCTTTTTTGTGGGAAAGTAGTAAAACAACTTTGAATACTTCAGGTATAGAAAGACTAAATCATTTATTCAACTATTTATTGAATGCCTACCATGTGCCAGAGCCTCTGCTAAGCACTGGATGAGTTATCTATGTCTTTGAGTCTGTTTCTGTTTTGTAAATATATTAATGTGTTTCTTAATTTTTAAGATTCTACATATATTTCTCTTTTTCTGTCTGGCTTACTTCACCTAATATGATAATCTCTAGGTGCATCAAGGTTGCTGCAGAAGGCACTATTCATTCTTTTCTGTGACTGAGTAATATTCCAGTGTGTGTGTGTGTGTGTGTGTGTGTGTGTGTGTGTGTGTAGGGGTATGGGTGTGTGTGTGTGTGTGCCTATATATGTACGAGTATACCACATCTTCTTTATCCATTCATCTATCAGTGAACATCCAGGTTGCTTTCATGTCTTAGCTATTGTAAATAATGCTGCTATGAACAGTTGGGTGCAAATATCTTTTGAAATTAGAGTTTTCTCCAGATTTTTTCACAGGAGTAGGATTCCAGGATCATATGGTAATTCTATTCTTAGCTTTTTAAGGAACCTCCATACTGTTCTCCATAGTGGCTATACTAATTTACATTCCTACCAACAGTGTATGAGGGTTTCTTTTCTCTACACCATTTTCAGCATTTATTATTTGTAAACTTCTTTTTGATGATGGGCATTCTGACTGGTGTGGGGTGATACCTCATTGTAGTTTTGACTTACATTTCTCTAATAATTAGTGATATTAACAATCTTTTCATGTGCCTGTTGGCCATCTGTATGTCTAAATAGAAATGTCTGTTTAGAGTCTGCATATAAGGTAAATAAGCAGGGTGACAATACACAGCCTTGACATACTCCTTTTCCTATTTGGAACCAGTCTGTTGTTCCATGTCCAGTTCTAACTGTTGCTTCCTGACGTGCATATAGGTTTCTCAAGAGGCAGGTCAGGTGGTCTGGTGTTCCCATCTCTTGAAGAATTTTCCACAGTTGATTGTGATCCACACAGTCAAAGGCTTTGGCATAGTCAATAAAGCAGAAATAGATGTTTTTCTGGAACTCTCTTGCTTTTTTCCATGATCCAGCGGATGTTGGCAATTTGATCTCTGGTTCCTCTGCCTTTTCTAAAACCAGCTTGAACATCTGGAAGTTCATGGTTCACGTATTGCTGAAGCCTGGCTTGGAGAATTTTGAGCATTACTTTACTAGCATATGAGATAAGTGCAATTGTGCAGTAGTTTGAGCATTCTTTGGCATTGCCTTTCTTTGGGATTGGAATGAAAATGGACCCTTTCCAGTCCTGTGACCACTGCTGAGTTTTCCAAATTTGCTGGCATATTGAGTGCAGCACTTTCACAGCATTATCTTTCAGGATTTGAAATAGCTCAACTGGAATTCCATCACCTCCACTAGCTTTGTTCGTAGTGATGCTTTCTAAGGCCCACTTGACTTCATATTCCAGGATGTCTGGCTCTAGGTGAGTGATCACACCATAGTGATTATCGTGATCGTGAAGATCTTTTTTGTACAGTTCTGTGTATTCTTGCCACCTCTTCTTAATATCTTCTGCTTCTGTAAGGTCCATACCATTTCTGTCCTTTATCGAGCCCATCTTTGCATAAAATGTTACTTGGTATCTCTAATTTTCTTGAAGAGATCTCTAGTCTTTCCCATTTTGCTGTTTTCCTCTATTTCTTTGCATTGATCATTGAGGAAGGCTTTCTTATCTCTCCTTGCTATTCTTTGGAACTCTGCATTCAGATGTTTATATCTTTCCTTTTCTCCTTTACTTTTCACTTCTCTTCTTTTCACAACTCTTTGTAAAGCCTCCCCAGACAGCCATTTTTCTTTTTTGCATTTTTTTTTCTATGGGAAGGTCTTGATCCCTGTCCCCTGTACAATGTCACGAACCTCTGTCCATAGTTCATCAGGCACTCTATCTGTACATCATAAGAAATGCTGGGTTGGAAGAAGCACAAGCTGGAATCAAGATTGCTGGGAGAAATAGCAATAACCTCAAATATGCAGATGACACCACCCTTATGGCAGAAAGTGAAGAGGAACTAAAAAGCCTCTGGATGAAAGTGAAAGAGGAGAGTGAAAAAGTTGGCTTAAAGCTCAGCATTCAGAAAACAAAGATCATGGCATCTGGTCCCATCACTTCATGGCAAATAGATGGGAAAACAGTGGAAACAGTGTCAGACTATTTTGGGGGGCTCCAAAATCAGTGCAGATGGTGATTGCAGCCATGAAATTAAAAGACGCTTACTCCTTGGAAGGAAAGTTATGACCAACCTAGATAGCATATTGAAAAGCAGAGACATTACTTTGCCAACAAAGGTCCGTCTAGTCAAGGCTATGGTTCTTCCAGTGGGCGTGTATGGATGTGAGAGTTGGACTGTGAAGAAAGCTGAGCACTGAAGAATTGATGCCTTTGAACTGTGGTGTTGGAGAAGACTCTTCAGAGTCCCTTGGACTGCAAGGAGATTGTACCAGTCCATTCTAAAGGAAATCAGTCCTGGGTGTTCATTGGAAGGACTGATGATGAAGCTGAAACTCCAATACTTTGGCCACCTCATGCAAAGAGTTGACTCATTGGAAAAGACTCTGATGCTGGGAGGGATTGGAGGCAGGAGGAGAAGGGGATGACAGAGGATGAGATGACTGGATGGCATCACCGACTCGATGGACATGAGTTTGATTGAACTCTGTGAGTTGGTGATGGACAGGGAGGCCTGGCATGCTGCGATTCATGGGGTCGCAAATAGTCAGACACGACTGAGCAACTGAACTGAACTGATTTAGATATTCTGCCTCTTTAATTTGCTTGATTGTTTGATATTAAGTGGTATGTGTCATTTTTATATTCCAGAAATTAATCTCTTGTCAGTCACATTATTTGCAAATATTTTCTCCAGTTCTGTAAGTTGTCTTTTCATTTTGTTTATGGCTTTCTTTGTTGTGGCAAAAGCTTTTAAATTTAATTAGGTCTTATTTGTTAATTTTGTTTTTATTTCCATTACTCCCAGAGATGGATTCAAAAATATATTGCTGTGATTTATGTCAAATATGTCTGTACATATTTTTGCCATGTAAACAAATGATAAGGAATTTTGTTTTTGTAGCTTTTATCCTTCCCTTGTAGCTCAGCTGGTAAAGAATCCGGATGCAATGTGGGGCTGGGAAGATCCCCTGGAGAATGGAACGTCTACCCACTCCATTTTGAGTTTATCTTTGTATATGATGTTAGGAAGTGTTTTAATTTCATTCTTTTACATGTAAGTGTCCAGTTGTTCCTAGCACTACTTATTAAAGAGACTATCTTTTTTCCCATCATATATTCTTTCCTTCTTTGTCAAAGATAAGGTGCCCATTTGTGCATGGGTTTATCTCCAGGCTTTCTGTCCAGCCCTATTGGTCTATACTTTTGGTTTTTTTGCCAGTACCATAATGTCTTGATGACTGTAGCTTTGTAGTATAGTCTGAAATCAGGTAGGTTGATTCCTCCACCATGTTGCTTTTACTCATCATGTATTCTCAATATCCTCCAATCTGTGAGTTGCTTAGCTTTTCCTTTTCTTTCATGATCTTGACACTTTAAGAAAGTATTCTGTAAGTATCTTGTGGAGTGTTCCCTCTGTTAGTTTTTTCTGTTGTTTCCTTATAATTGGAATGAGATTATGGATTTGGGAGAAACCCACTACAGAAGGATAATGTCCTGATCATTATCACATATCAAGAGGTACATGTTAGCATTAGACCTTAGTACTGATAGTTTGATACTAAGTATCAGAACTTAGTAATGATAATCTCATAGATCTCATATAGATCTATGAGATTTCTTCTTTTTAAAGTTACTGGGTTTTATTTTTTTTCCCTTTTTTATACTGTATGGTTTTTCCAGTAGTCATGTATGGATGTGAGAGTTGGACTATACAGAAAACTGAGTGCCAAAGAATTGATGCTTTTGAACTGTGGTGTTGAAAAAGACTCTTGATAGTCCCTTGGACTGCAAGGAGATCCAACCAGTCCATCTGAAAGGAGATCAGTCCTGAGTGTTCATTTGAAGGACTGATGCTGAAACTGAAACTCCAATACTTTGGCCACCTGATGCAAAAAAACTGACTCATTGGAGAAGTCCCTGATGCTGGGAAAGACTGAAGGCAGGAAAAGGGGACGACAGAGGATGAGATGGTTGAATGGCATCACCAACTCTATGGACATGAGTTTGAGCAAGCTCTAGGAGTTGGTGATGGACAGGGAAGCCTGGCATGCTGCAGTCCATGGGGTCACAAAGAGTCAGACACAACTGAGTGACTGAACTGAACTGAACTGATACTCTATTTATTAAAAGTGAGTCCTTATGTCCAACCAAAGGGAGGTGTATGAATCTCTACCTCTTGGAGGCAGGGATATCAAATAACTTGGGGAAATCTGTTAGAACCATCATAGCAATAATGTGTTTTGGGGAGAAATACTCTGAATTTGTGCAAATATCCTGTTGCTTCTTGAAGTTTCATTTATACATTTTAACATGACTTGGTGGAACATGCCTGGAGCAATTATTACTGAAGAGAAGTTTTACTTCTCTCATTCCTTCTGTTTAACATTTGGAATTCTCCTATAATAAAGATTGACCATTCTCCATTCATTTACTTATCCGTTCATTTGCTTATATCAGTGTGGACTCATGGATATTTACATTGTTTGAGAGGATTATAAGCCAATACTATAATTGCTTATTTTGTTGTTTAAACTATTCTAGCTTGTAGATTTGGGGAGTTCTTTCAGTGTGGTTCCTACGACTTTTGACATGCACTGGTGTTGATTTTTGAGTAATTCCTTGCTGTTTAAAACCAGAAATGTTGAACCAACATTATATTGCTGAGATGAACTCCACTTGTTTGTGGCATATTAGCTTTTTTATATATTTCTAGATTTTACTTTCTAATATTTTAAAGTGGAAAGAAGTGGGTGTAGCTGTAAATGGTAATGAGGTATCCTTGAGTTGATGACCAGTTCTGTGTCTTAACTGTATCAAAACCAATGTCCTGGTTGGGATATTGTATCACAGTTTTGTTAGATACTTCCTTTTGGGGAAGCCAAGTAGTGTTGCACAGGACCTATCTGTAATATTTCTTAAATGGCATATAAATCTACAGTTATCTCAAAATGAAAATTTTTATTAAAAAATATGACAATTGTACAATGATAGATGGAAGAACAATAGAAATATACCATATTGTAGAATCCTTGCACTATATCTGAACTGATACACATTAGAAAAGTATACTGTATACCTTAAAAAAATCCACTGAGAAAATATAACAAGTGTACATATGCATGTTCAGTCACTTCAGTCGTGTCTTACTCTTTGCAAGTCTATGGACTGTAGCCCACCAGGCTCCTCTGTCCATGGGATTCTCCAGGCAAGAATACTGGAGAATATATATATATATATATATATATATATATATATATATATATATATATAAAAGAGAAGGAAATGGCAACCCACTCCAGTACTCTTGCCTAGAGAATTCCATGGACAGAGGAGTCTGGTGGGCTGCTGTCCATGGGGTTGCACAGAGTCAGACACGGCTGAAGAGTCTTAGCATGCATACATGCATATACACACACACACACGCATCTCCAATAAAGACATGAAATGAATTAATTAATAAAGTACAATCAATTAAAAAGAAAGTGAGGAAGAGGAAATGAGAAACAGCTAGAAAAATAAAAAGCAGTTGTCATGTTGCTAGAATTTAACCTTGAAAATAAATCATTAACATTGTATATACTCAGTAATCAAAAGGCAAAGAGTTTTAGACTGAATAAACAAGCTAGATTTCACCATAATCTACAAAAAGTCCATTTAGATATAAGTGTAAATAGTATTTTAAATTTGTAAGTATATGGTGGCTCAGATGATAAAGCATCTGTCTGTAATGCAGGAGGTTAGGGGTCAGTCCCTTGGTTGGGACTGGAGAAGGAAGTCCTGACCCACTCCAGTATTCTTGCCTGGAGAATCCCATGGACAGAGGGGCCTGGCAGGCCCCAGTCCATGGGATCACAAAAAGTCAGACATGACTAATTGATTAACTTTTCACTTTTGTGAATAAAATAGAAGTTTAAAATACTTTAAAATATTATTAAAAATAAAATGATCCAGTTTTGTTAATTCCAAAGTCCAGTTCAGAACAGGGAACATTACCAGTTATAAAGGATATAATTTTGTAATAACAGAACCATCTATTTATGAGTAGGATATAACAATCAAATGTTTATGCACCTAATACAAACCTTTGAAACATATGAAGCAAAATGTATAGATCTGAAAGGAGAAATAGATATATCTATAATTATATTTGGAGATTTCAACAGTTCTAAAAAGTTGATGAATAAAGGATAACAATAACCCTGTGTATGAGACAGCAAAAGAGACACTGATGTATAGAACAGTCTTATGGACTCTGTGGGAGAGGGAGAGAGTGGGAAGATTTGGGAGAATGGCATTGAAACATGTAAAATATCATGTATGAAACGAGATGCCAGTCCAGGTTCGATGCACGATACTGGATGCTTGGGGCTAGTGCACTGGGACGACCTAGAGGGATGGTATGGGGAGGGAGGAGGGAGGAGGGTTCAGGATGGGGAACACATGTATACCTGTGGCGGATTCATTTTGATATTTGGCAAAACTAATACAATTATGTAAAGTTTAAAAATAAAATAAAATTTAAAAAAAGGAAACAATTAGTAGAGATAAAGACAAGACAATTACAAATGTTCAAGAAAATCGACCTGATGGAGACTTGTACAACATTCAGTCAATTTAGTTGCTTAGTCGTGTCTGACTCTTTGCAACCCCATGGATTGCAGCACGCCAGGCTTCCCTGTCCATCACCAACTCAAATTCATGTCCATCCAGTCAGTGATGCCATTCAACCATCTCATCCTCTGTTTCCTCCTTCTTCTGCATTCAATCTTTTCCAGCATCAAGGTCTTTTCCAGTGAGTCATTTCTTCACATCAGTTTGCCAAAGTATTGGAGTTTCAGCTTTAGCATCAGTCCTTCCAATGAACACCCAGGACTGATTTCCTTTAGGATGGACTGGTTGGATCTCCTTGCAGTCCAAGGGACTCTCAAGAGTCTTCTCCAACACCACAGTTCAAAAGTACCAATTCTTCAGCACTCAGTTTTCTTTATAGTCCAACTCTCATGTCCATACATGACTACTGGAAAAACCATAGCTTTGACTAAATGGACCTTTGTTGGCAAAGTAATGTCTCTGCTTTTTAATATGCTGTACAACATTACATCATTTTATTTACAAGTACACAGGGAAAACTTACTAAATTGATCTTGGCCACAGACAAAGCTAAATAAATATGAATTGACTGAAATCATACCAGGTGTGTTGTCTAACCACAATATGATTAAATTACAAGTTAATAACAGATAGCTATCTGGAATATCACAAATATTTAGAAGCTAAACAACAAAAGTGAAGAGGAACTAAAAAGCCTCTTGATGAAAGTGAAAGTGGAGAGTGAAAAAGTTGGCTTAAAGCTCAACATTCAGAAAATGAAGATCATGGCATCTGGTCCCATCACTTCATGGGAAATAGATGGGGAAACAGTGGAAACAGTGTCAGACTTTATTTTTGGGGGGCTCCAAAATCACTGCAGATGGTGACTTCAGCCATGAAATTAAAAGACGCTTACTCCTTGGAAGGAAAGTTATGACCAACCTAGATAGCATATCAAAAGCAGCGACATTACTTTGCCAATAGAGGTCCATCTAGTCAAGGCTATGGTTTTTCCTGTGGTCATGTATGGATGTGAGAGTTGGACTGTGAAGAAGGCTGAGCACTGAAGAATTGATGCTTTTGAACTGTGGTGTTGGAGAAGACTCTTGAGAGTACCTTGGACTGCAAGGAGATCCAACCAGTCCATTCTGAAGGAGATCAGCCCTGGGATTTCTTTGGAAGGCATGATGCTAAAGCTGAAACTCCAGTACTTTGGCCACCTCATGCGAAGAGTTGACTCATTGGAAAAGACTCTGATGCTGGGAGGGATTGGGGGCAGAAGGAGAAGGGGATGACAGAGGATGAGATGGCTGGATGGCATCACTGACTCGATGGACGTGAGTCTGGGTGAACTCTGGGAGTTGGTGATGGACAGGGAGGCCTGGCGTGCTGCGATTCATGGGGTCGCAAAGAGTCGGACACGACTGAGCGACTGAACTGAACTGAGTAAGTAAAAGAAAAAATTAAAAGTTTCATAAATTAAAAAGATTATCAATGCAATAAAAGCAACAACCTAACATCTTAGGATGAAAGTGAAAGTCACTCAGTAGTATCCAACTCTTTTTTACCCCATGGACTATACAGTCCATGGAATTCTCCAGGCCAGAATAGTAGATTGGATAGCCTTTCCCTTCTCCACAGGATCTTCCCAACCCAGGGATCGAACCCAGGTCTCCCATATTGCAGGCAGATTCTTTACCAGCTGAGTCACAAGGGAAGTCCAAGAATAGTGGTGTGGGTAGCCTAGCCCTTCTCCAGGGAATCTTCCCAACCCAGGAGTTGAACCAGGGTGTCCTGCATTGCAGGTGGATTCTTTACCAACTGAGCTATCAGGAAAGCCCACATCTCAGAATATGTTGGATGTAACTAGAGTAGTCTTCTATCCAATGAAACCTGAGAAAAATCCAATTTCACATCAATTTCCACATTAAGCACTAGATGACACCAAAGAAATTTGAAGCCAATGATTGTCTGAAAATATAACAACCACAAAACCCCCAAACAGTTCTGCATATTTTAAGACTAACTCAACTCTCCAGTCTGAAGGTCTAGCAGTAGACGAAGTATGTGCACTTCAGGCATAGACACTATTTATCTCAATTCTACTATCCTACAAACTGATTAATCAAAGGTTGTGAGACATCAAAAAATTGCAGATTGAAAACATATAATCAAGAGACAAAGCTGGAGAATGAAATGGCAACCCATTTCAGGGTTCTTGCCAGGAGAATCCCATGGATAGAGAAGCCTGGCAGGCTACAGTCCATTAGGTCACAAGAGTTGCACACAACTTAGCGACCAAACCATCTCCACCACCAAGAGACAAAGCAGTCAACACAATCAGACTCAGAAATGATCAAGATTTTGAAATTTCAGACAAGCATTTGAAAACAACTATGACTAATATTGGAGAAGGCATGGGCACCCGACTCCAGTGCTCTCTCCTGGAAGGTCCCATGGATGGAGGAGCCTGGTAGGCTGCGGTCCATGGGGTCGCTGAGAGTCGGACACAACTGAGCAACTTCACTTTCACTTTCACTTTCATGCATTGGAGAAGGAAATGGCACCCCACTCCAGTGTTCTTGCCTGGAGAATCCCAGGGACGAGGGAGCCTGGCGGGCTGCCGTCTATGGGGTCACACAGAGTTGGACATGACTGAAGCCACTTAGCAGCATGACTAATACAGTCAAGTCTCAAGAGGACGAAATTGAAATGTGACATTTCAACAGGGAGATGAAAACCATAAGAAAATAAAAAGAAAATGTAGAAATGAAAAACCACAGTAACAGAGATGAAAAATCACTTTTACATACCCAACAGTAGAGTCAAAACACTTAAGGGAAGCGTCAGTGAAGTTGAAGATTTTTTCAACATTAATTGCCCAAACTAAAACACAAAGAAAAACAAATGAGGGAAAAAATAAAAACAGAACATCCCAAATTCTGAAACAATGTCAAATGGCTTAACATAAATGTAATACATACCCTAATAAAAATGAAGCAATGCATATTTTAAGAGATAATGGTTGAGAATTTCTAAAAATAGCAAAATACATCAAACTACAGATACAAGAAATTTTGAGAATTCCAATGTGATGAACATCAAGGGAATTGAAAGACACATATGTCATATGTGTGTTATCTATCATCTACAGCTCAAAATCAAAGATAAAGAAAATACCTTGAGGACAGAGGACAGAAGTACATACGATGTATACAGGAAAAACTGGCAGATTTGCAGCAGACATATTATCAGAAATTTTGCAAAACCAAAGAAAAGTTATCACCATATTTAATGTGCTAAAAGTAAAATGCTATCAACTCCACACACATATTAATAGTGAAATATCTTTAATAAATAAAATAGAAATGAACATTTTTAGTTAAAAATAGAGAATTCATTATTGCACACCTATACTACAAGATGATTTTTTTAAATGGTTTTCAGGAAGACCAAATATGATACAAGATTAATATCTTAGGTTTGCACAAAGATATAAAAATTCCTAGAAATGGCTAGCATAAATATAAAAGTAAAAAATGTAATATTTTACAGTTTTAGTTGCTCTAAAAGGTAATGTATGGTCACCTGTGTAAGTAATAGCAATGTATTTGAATTGATAAGTATGAAGAAATAACACTGGTGAAAATTATCATGCAAAAACAGGAAGTAACAATCTACTGTCATTTCTAAGATTTGTATGTTACATGTAAAACCATATAATAATATTTGAAGGTAGGTTGTGATTAATTAAATATGCATATTGTAAACTTTAAAGCAACTGTGAAATTTATAGAGTGGTATAAATAATAACCCAATAATGAATTAAATTGATTCTTATGAATATATAAGTAGCTCAATAACTGCCAGAAAATAAGAAGAATAAAAGAACAAGAAACAAATGGAGCAAATAGCATTTTTCTATGAGAATTCAATGTTGATTCAGTATTTGAAAAAAATTTTTCCTTTCAAATCACCATATCTATGAAGAGAAAAATAAAGTGTATGATCCCTAAAGCTTATAGAACAGCATGTTATTTTGCTGATACAAAGACATCATGAGGATAATTAACCTTCTTCTAGCTTATTCCAATAAAAGAAAATTACCAGGAACCCAGTGCTACATTGTAGAATTATGAGAAGAAAACATAATGCCATCTTTTGGTTTTCCTTCTTTTACAATGTAGATCTCTATGCTTAGAGTAGTAATGCTTAACCCTGGCTATTCATCAACATAAACTGTAGAATTTTAAAAAATAAAATTTGAGAGATTCACTCACAGAGTTTTTGAATCAATAGGACTGGCATTCTGCCTAAATAGTTACATTTTTAAAGTACTCTATTGGAGTATTACCATGTCCCATCAATGGTTGATGGTCATTGTCCTTGAAAGATCAAGGACCAAAAGTCAACATGACCTGTGTTATTTGTCTGAAAATAGCCATTCCTACTGGAGCCTTCAAGACAGTATAGAAAATTTTTAACTCTAAGTAAAGAGATACAAGCTACTCAATTCTGGATGGAAATTAATCACTAATATTTAAATATTTGGAAAAGGATAATGTATTTTAGCTTGACATGCATATTAATCTCATTTTATGTGATTATTTCACCATAATGTTTGTGCTGTTTATTGAAGAGATATTCAAAATCTTAACCAAATGGAATTTTTTCTTCTTTCTCTCTATATTTTATCTCCTTTATCCTATACTCCAGACTCCTGTCTCTCACTCAGTAAAACACACCAGGCATCATCAATAGGAGTATGGTCACATGCACCACCATGAGGCCATTATAAAAGTATTGGAGTTTACCAGTTATAAGTGAATTCTGATTTCAAACAGGTGAATAGGGAAGATAGTGTTCTCTTTTTTGAAAAGTAGTTTTAACACACATTACTGAAAATAAAAATATATACTCAAGTTAAAAAAAAAAAAGCGTATGCAGAACTAAACCAAATTTCTTTCTGAGAATTATTTATTTTAATTATTATACTTTCTTGAAATTAAGTATATTAAACAAAGAGAAAACACCCAACCATGTCACCAAAAAAGCATAATCACAGTCACTATTTTGGTATAATTTTTCAGACATTTTCACATACAATTATGAAAACATATAAGGAATATTCTATAAAACTAAAATCAGATATATATATGGTATTCTTTTATTTATTTATTTTTAATAATTATTTTACTAATAGTTTATAGTTCATTTATTTTTGCTGTTTGCCTTGTTTTTTCCTCAATTGTTATCTTTCATTTAATTTTTTTGATTATTACTGAAAATATTTTTGTTGTATAGCAGTGATACATCCAAAATGATCCACTTAGATATCATAATGCCATAAATATATAATGTTTTCTCATTTATCTAGCTATTTTTGCTCAAAATTATATTTGGGAGATTCAATAATGCTGTAATGTATATCAGAGTTTATTTCTTCATAATGCTGAGGAGGATTCCATTGTTGGATATTCCATAATTCTTTATATTGCAATTAATATTTTGATAAATATTTTTGAAGAATGAAGAGAAGGTGGAGGAAAAGCCATTGCTACTTACTGAGCATTTATTTGCCAAAAACTGTACTTGCAACTTACATGAATTACACCAACTTAATCCTCCCATGGAATCGATCATGTCAGTTTGAATCAACAGCTCCATGCTTCTTACAACTTCTCAAAATTCCAGAGGCAGAATAATCCCAATTAGTTCAATTCTGATATCTAAATGAGGGTTATCAGAATTATAATAAAAATACAAGAATATTCAGTTAAATTAGAATTTCAGATAAACAGTGAAGACTTTTAAAATGTACTTATGAGAGGAAATATACTACAACATAATAAAGGCAGTATATGACAAATGCACAGCTAGCATCATACTTAGTGGTAAAACCTGAAAGCCTTTCCTCTGAGATCAGAAATAAGACAAGGATGCCCATTCTCACCACTTTTATTCAACATAGTTCTTGAAATCCCAGCCACAGAAATCAGAGCAAAAAAAGAAATACAAGGAATCCAAATTGGAAAAAGAAGCAAAATTGCCACTGTTTGTTTGCAGATGACAAGATGTTATACATAGAAAATCCTAAAGACTACTAGAGCTCATCAATGAATTTGATAAAGTTGCTAAATACAAAATTAACATATATAAATCTGTTGCATTACAGATCATAAACTGAGAATAATATGTCATAAAGAGAAATTAAGGAAACAATCCCATTTACCCTCACATCAAAAAAATAAATAAATAAAATAAGATAGCCTGGAATAAACCTACCTATGAAGGCAAAAGGCCTGTACTGTGAAAACTATAATATACTGGTGCAAAAAATTGAAAGACACAAACAGATGGAAAGATATACCAAGTTGTTGAATTAGAAGAATCAATATTGTTAAAATAACCATTGTACCCAAAGCAATCTACAGATTCAAAGCAATCCCTATGAAATTGTCAATGTCACTTTTCACATAACTAAAAAAGCAATTTTTAAAATTTGTATGAAAACACAAAAGACTCTAAATAGCCAAAGCAATCGTGAGAAAGAGAAACAGAGCTGGAGGAATCAGGCTCCCTGACTTCAGATTATACTACAGTGCTGCAGAAATCAAAACAGTATGGTACTGGCGCAAAACTGGACATATGGATCAAAAGAATAGGATAGAAATCGCAGAAATAAACCCACATACTTATGGTCAATTCAACTGCAACAAGGGCGGGAAGACTATACAATGGAGAAAACTGAGAACTACATGTGAAAGAATGAAATTAGAACATTCTCTAACACTATACACAAAAGTAAACTCAAATGTAAATATAAGACCAGATACTATAAAATGTAAGACCAGATATCATAAAATTCCTAGAGAATAACATAGGCAGAACACTCTCTTTGACATAAATTACAGGAACATCTTTTTAAATTTGTCTCCTGGAGTAATGGAAATAAAAACAAAAATAAACAAATGGGACCTAATTGAACTTAAAAGCTTTTGCACAGAAAAGAAAACCATAAACAAAATGAAAAGACAACTTACAGAATGGGAGAAAACATTTGCAAATGATGGAACCAACAATAGAGTAATTTCCAGAATACACAAGCAGCTCATACAGCTTAATATCAAAGAAACAACCCAAGCAAGAAAAAAGAAAAGAAAAAAAAAGACAGAGTATCTAAATAGACATTTCTCCAAAGAAGACATACAGATGGCCAATAGGCACATGAAAAGATGCTCAACATCAATAATTATTCAGTTCAGTTCAGTCTCTCAGTCGTGTCCGACTCTTTGCGACCCCATGAATCGCAGCATACCAGGCCTCCCTGTCCATCACCAACTCCCGGAGTTCACCCAAACTCATGTGCATCGAGTCAGTGATGCCATCCAGCCATCTCATCCTCTGTCATCCTCCTGCCCCGATCCCTCCCAGCATCAAGGTCTTTTCCAAGATCTTTTCTACTCTTCACATGAGGTGGCCAAAGTATTGGAGTTTCAGCCTCAGCATCAGTCCTTCTAATGAATACCCAGGACTCGTCTCCTTTAAAATGAACTGGTTGGATCTTCTTGCAGTCCAAGGAACTCTCAAGAGTCTTCTCCAGCACCGCAGTTCAAAAGCATCAATTCTTTGGTGCTCAGCTTTCTTTATAGTCCAACTCTCACATCCATACATGACCACTGGAAAAACCATAGCCTTGACTAGACAGACCTTTGTTGGCAAAGTGATGTCTCTGCTTTTTAATATGCTGTCTAGGTTGGTCATAACTACAGTGAGTTACCGCTCACCAAACAGAATGCCCATCATCAAGAAGTCTACAAATAATAAATGCTGAGTGTGTGGAGAAAAAGGAACCCTCCCACAATGTTTGTGGAAAGGTAAATTGGTGCAGTCTGAAAGTTCCTTAGAAACTAAATATAGAGTTACATATGATTCTGCAATCCCACTCCTGGACATTTATCCAGAGAAAACTCTAATTCCAAAAGATACTTGCACTCTAGTATTCATAGCATACTATTTACAACAGTCAAGACATAGAAGCAGCCTAAATGTCTATCCATAGATGAATGGATAAAAAGATATGGTATGTACATATATACATAATAAAATATTACTCGGCCATAAAAAGAATGAAATAATGCCATTTATACCAACATGGATGGACCTAGAAATGATCATATTAAGTGAACTAAACTTGACAAAGACAAATATCGTATGATGTTAGTTATATGTGGAATCTAAAAAAAATGATACAAATGGGCTCTGTATCAACCTAGAGGGGTGGGATGGGGAGAGAGATGGGACGGAGCTTCAAAAGGAAGGGGATATACGTATACCTATGGCTAATTCATGTTGAGGTTTGGCAGAAAACAGCAAAATTCTGTAAAGCAATTATCCTTCAATAAAAAATAATTTAAAAAATGATACAAATGAACTTTTTACAAGACAGAGATTCACAGTCATAGAATTCAAACTTATGGTTACCAAATGAGAAAGGGTAAGGGAGGGACAAATTGTGTTTGGATCAGCAAATACAAAGTACCATATATAAAACAGATATACAATCAGATCCTACTGTATAGCACAGGAAACTATATTTAACAACTTGTCACAATGTATAATGGAAAAGAATCCAAAAAAAGATATAGGAATCACTTTGCTGTACACTAGAAACTAACACAGTATTATAGACTAACTGTACTTCAGTTTTTTAAAATGGTTAAAAATGGACTTAGGACCCCATGAAACTTTGGGGACAATTGATACTAAAAATTTATTTATTGTTCATCTTAAATCCAAATTTAACTAGACGTTCTGTATTTCATCTGGCAAGTCTAAACTAAAGCAATATAATTTTTGAGATTTTTTTTCCCCCTGATGAGAGAGAATCCTGTGTGTCAAGCAAATAAAAACATATGCCACTTTTACAAATGTTCCTTACTTGGTTTGTTTATATAAAAAGAATGTCTAGAGTCTACAGTTAAAAATGCTCCCATCCTGTCGAACATGACTTAGTGACTAAACAACAACTTCCCTCCCTCAGAAGTCTTCCTTACTAAGCCCACAAACACACAGAGGGAAAACAAAAAGCATGGCACCAATCATAGAATGATATCAGGTAGCTTAAAATAAGTAGGGTCCACTTTACATCCAAGGAAGGGTGCCCTCATGGAAGTAAGCATCCATGAGTATGGGCCAACATTCCTGAAATGGATGTTATTCATAGTTGAGGAGGCACCCTCTTCACCTACTTCCCTTCCCATTGTCTTGCAATCTTTAAACAAATCTGGAGACAGCAGCTTTGCAAATCCAATGAAAATGCTTGCACGCAACTCTCATGAACTGCCCAGAGTAGGGAGTGTCTTCTCCTTTTTCCAGGTATAAAACACTAATGATATTAAAGGAAGGTGATTTGAAACTCTGTTACCTTCTCTGGCTTAGAGTTGGGTAAGGACCCTGAGAGCCATCAGCTCCCTTCTGGCTCTGGCCTCAAGTTCTTGTCTGCCAGAATGATGATGAGGCTCTCCTGGATGGCACAGTTATTCAACGTTAGCATGCCATTCTATGCAGTCTATTTAAAACTATTAGGAGCTTGGATTCTTCCTCCCCTATAATTTAGAAGGCAGAACAGAGAGGCAGTTTGCTCTTAAAACAATGCAACTGCGAGCTCCTGAGCTGCTGTCAGACCGACATCCCTTCTGTGGAAAATAGCTCCCTTGATGTGTGCCAGAGATCTGTGCACCCCCAGATTAATGAGAGAGGGTTCACATTGCTTGTGTTTGATTCTGGACCTTGAAAAAGGGTGAAGTGATTGTAATGAAAGAAATAGAGAAAGAATCCTGAGTGGTAAGCAGGAGACTTGGGTGTAGTTACCTTTTTCTCAATTCGCTACCCGTTAGTTGTGTGACCTTAGGTAAATTTCTTATCATCTTTGAGCTGCAGTATCCTTATATAAAATACTGAGGCTTGACTAAATTATTGTAAAGAGCCTTTGAAACTAGAGGTTTATGGCATTTTACATTAGCTTTTGTTTCCCTTGAGATTTTTGTGTTTTGTTCAGTTCTTCCAGTTATGCCACTGCTTGAGCAATAGTCATAAATCACAGAGCTCACTGGCTCTCTAACAACTCTTTTAGAAACCTTTATGTAACAAACCAGCATAAGAAATATCAAGGGCTGTTGCCTAAAGGGACTTTGGGAAGAGAGGTAAGAATGTATAATTCTTAAAAAAAAAAAAAAAAAAAACACTGAGAAAAGGAGAAAAGGGGAAGTATAGCAGAGGGAAATATTCAGATAATTGAACCAAAGGGTGCGCTGTAGTGAAACACAGAAGAAAGTATAATAGTAGTGCAGGGTTAAAATGAGATGCTATTATTTCAAGTGGGTGGTAAAAACATCACAAAAGAAAAGAGTGAGAGATTGTAACACAAAGGAAGGAGCAAGTTTAAACTGCAGAAGTAGAACTGTGTTCCCTCTTCCAGTGAGCTGAAAGGCTGTGAGCTTTCCCCCAATATTCTTGAGAAATAAATAAAGCGTGTAGAATCACGCACACAACTACTGATTTCTATCCTTGGGTTGTTGGACTCTTTGACAGGAAAGGGACAGCAGGGCAAAGTAATGAGTGGAGTGTAGTAATTGGGTAGTGGCTCGTATTATAAAATGGGAGGAATTAGTCACGTGGGAGTAGGGACACAAAGGAAATGATGGGGAAGAAGAGCAGTGATGTGCATCTGTACTATCTGGGGACATTGAGAAACAGCAACCGACTCAGGAACTCTTCTTGACAGTGTTAGAGAAAGCTCTGGATGTTAAGAAATGATGGAAATGTCTCCAAGTTCTTCCTATACTTTTCATTGAAAGGAAAAGAGTTCAGTGACAGAACAGATAGAATATGCAGTTTGACAGACACTTGAGTTCGATTTCATGGATTTTTTTCCCTTGGGTAGCTAATGGTTAGCTACTTTCTTAAACTATATAAAGTAGGTTTGCCCTGTGCTGCAGAGGCAGCTGGCACCTGGAGACTAAGTCCCTTCTTGAGATAGATGCAAGCTTCACAGAAGAAGGATACAAGTTATGTTTTTCCTTCTTGTCCCACCCACAATGCATATTCATTTTATTATTATTTTTCATTCACCTGGATGATTAAGAGAGAGGAAGTGGATTGGGCATATGCCTTTAGCTCTCCCAAATTGATGTGAAGTGTAGTTCATGTTTTCTACTAAAAACATATCAATTTCAAATGTGAGAAAACAAAATAGGAAGGAGCCTTGAAGTGTGCATGTAAAGAGGGATGTAGGCAGCGGAATAAGTAATGAAGAAGGTTATTGTTTCCTAAGTGGCAGTGCCTCCATAGGTCAGTGAAAAAAAGGAATATCCATAATACCGTGAACTTTTTAAAGCTGACCTCCTTCTACAGCCCATTGTGTATACAAATTTAGTATCCAGTCAACTGGCTCTGCACCCTGGCTCTATGGACACCATGCTAAATTAAATAATTTGTCACGGTTGCAGCCAATCCTCTAAACCCCATAAATCAAATGTACCTGTCCTCAGTTATCTCATTTCTGTTCAATTTAGCTCTCAAAATTAACAGCTAGACAATATGCCATAAAAAGCCGGGCTATACGTACGTAATGAACACCTACTCTGTGCAAGTTCTTTGTTAAAAATTCCTGAACAAACAAAAGTGAAAAGAAAATTTCCACTGTAAGTTTTCACTTCAGCTTTAAATAAGGGAAGAAACAACTAACAAAGCTAATTCATAGGGAAATATGCAAAAGAATGCTCAAAGGATGGAAAAAATGTTGAAAATGATAAAAAGGTAGGAAAATGTACAGACAAAGAAGCATGAGTTAAAAACAGCTAAAAAGATAAACAAATGCAATATATGTACACAATATATATTATAATAACGTGTTAGAATTTTTTTGTCAAAAACTAGAGCCATCTAGTTGAGTATGAGGAAAAATAAATCCTTATATGAATTGTTGATGAGTTTTGGAGGGGAACTTGTAGAGTGTTATCTACATTTTAAGTGTCTATACATTTGACACGACCACTTTCTGATAAATCTCTCCTACAGTGTTATATAAGTGTTCTACAAAAGAGCAGAAATAGTCATCATCAAATTGCTTATTATAGCAAAACATTGGAAACAATCAAAAAATTATATATATTATGATCATATTAAAATATGTGTACATGAGCCTGTGTGTGTGAACACACATGCACGTGTGTGCACTGAGGGAGATAACAAAAGAGAGAGAGTGTGCACAGGAAAGCTTGAATATGAGCTCTGTGAAGCATAGACTCGTTCTTTTTCTGGGTACACTAATCACATACGTTAGTAGATAGATAGAAAAATAAGTCTAAACAAAAATAAATTCTGGCAGTTGTTACTTTGGTGGGGAGCTTATTGAGAAGCTAATGATCTTTCCATTTTTTTTTAAATTTATACATCTCCTTGCAATTTCAACTTATTACAGCAAGTAGGTAGTGCTCTTGTAATTTAAAAATCAATAGGAAAATTTAGGAGACATCACAATCTACATAGTTATTATTCAAGTGAATTATAGAGACAATAAAAGTGATATAGGGATTCAGAAAAGCTGGAGTGAATTCCCAACTGGCTTAGTCATGAAGGATTTATGACAGGGGTCACATTTAAGTTAGGTCTCAGAGAATACTGCATGGGATACTGCAGTCCTTAGGATCTGGGTATTAGCCTCATTTTAGTTGCCAACTCACTGCAAGTTGTCCAGCACAGTGAAAATAACATATACATCACATTTCTAAGCAGTGGGTCTAGAATGTGCGACTTTCACCCATTAAAGGAATTATGTCTGCTTAATCTTTGTGTCGGAGAAGGCAATGGCAACCCACGCCAGTACTCTTGCCTGGAAAATCCCATGGACGGAGGAGCCTGAAAGGCTGCAGTCCATGGGATCGCGAAGAGTCGAACACGACTGAGCGACTTCACTTTCACTTTTCACTTTCATGCATTGGAGAAGGAAATGGCAACCCACTCCAGTGATCTTGCCTGGAGAATCCCAGGGACGGGGGCACCTGGTGGGTTTCCGTCTATGGGTCGCACAGAGTCGGACACGACTGAAGCGACTCAGCAGCAGCAGCAGCAATCTTTCTGTATCTCAGTTTAAAATAAAGGACTTCAGTCAGTATTTCCCAAGACCCTTTCAGTATAATAATTAAGTAATATTTGAGGAGGAATGACATTTCTGGTGAAGGAATACGAAGGTGGAATGGTACAACCTTAGCTCGGAAACTGGTGAGTAAATCCTTTTCCCCCCCACAGAAAAAGATTCATAGAGGTGTATAATGGCAAATATTGCTGAAATGGCAAGTATGACTCAGAAGGTAGATAGCTTTGAATGTCAGGCTAAAGAAGATGAGCTTTATCTGATGGGAAATCACTGATGATTTCTGAGTAGGAGACTTCCCCTGCCAAACAGATGCTTTAGGAACTGTAATTTGGCAGTGATATGAAGGAATAGGGGCTAGAAGTAGGGGAAAGATTATTTGGAGGTCTTGTCAGCCATCAAAGGTGGGGTAGATAACAGAGGCTAGGGGGTTGGAAGATATAATTTTGTTGCTGATATTTCAGTTTGTGGAATAAAATATATTGAAATGGAAATGTTAATGTCACTATGGGATCCTGTTCTGGGAAAAAGGGGGAGCATTCACATTTAAGCTCTAGGTGATATCTATTAGAGCCTTGTCATTTATTTATAAACTAAAAGGGTATATCTAAAAAAAACTTTTTTCTGGCCTGAAAATGAAAATGGGATGATCTAATGCAAAGAATTAAGAATTCTTAATTGCATTAAGAATTCTTGCATTAAGATTAGAAAACTACAACATACATGAACAACACGCAAGAAAGGTGATGAGGAGCTTCTCCCTTCCCCTATATTTAAACTCAGTTTTTCTTTTAACAAGTGAAGTACTGGAAGGGTTGGTGGTGGTTTAGTCACCAACTCATGACCGACTTTTGTGACCCCCGTGGACTATAGCCCACCAGCCTCTTGTCCATGGCATTTCCCAGGCAAAAGTACTGGATTGTGTTGCCATTTCCTTCTCCAGGGGATCTTCCCGACCCAGGGACTGAACCCAGGTCTCCTGCACTTCAGGCAGATTCTTTACTGAAATTTTGTCAAATTTGTGACATAGATTTCTTTTGTAAAGAGAAAAATATTTTTTATGTTTGGACATTTTAAAAATTAATACAGCCCTTGTAAATACTTTAGCTCAGCTGAATATACACAACTCTTTGAAGGAAAGACGCTAGGAATTACAACATTGTTTTGCATGAAGGAACTTTAACTCAGAGGTCCTATGGTAATTTATCCAAAGGCTGCTGGCATTAGAGTAAATGCCCATATCGCTCTCAGTGTATTTACTCTGATAAAAATATGTTCCAAGCTTCAATTATTACTAAAAAGTACTCTCTCATACACTCTTACATAGAACATCTGAGTAAATGTAAATAGTTTTCAGAAGAAAAAATCATTTATAATCACATTATAAGGTTTATGATGTTACTACCTATATATCAGGGAATAAAGCTGTTGCATGTGTCCATCACTGAAGGTGAAGCTTGTCACTCAGAAGACATGTTTCTCCATCCAGCATGCCCAGCAGGGACAAGCTGCCTGCTGGCCATGGCATTCTTACGGACTATCATGATGAGCGTGGTCTCAACATTTTCCCAAGTCTTTCTTCCTTTATTTAGAACTGAATATAATTTTTTTTCCTCCAAGGCTAAAAAGAAATTATTATATTGCTTTTTCCCAGGTGGACCTATATCATGCAACAATTTCTAGAAATATCAACCACAGTTATTTTTCCTATTATAACCATAACAAAAATTAACCATGAAAAATTGTCACATTAGGAAAAATCTTTTTGCACATCATAAGGATGGATGTGGTCTGTATGATGGTTGAAATATAATACTGGAGTGATTTCTGAATGTTTCTTGATACTTAATGAGGGATAGTCAAAATGCTGGTTATTTTGAAAGGTATGTTGAGTCTTGTGTTTGAGTATAGGAAATGGAGAGGTAGAAGTGGAGCATTCTGCTGATATACAGTTATAATTTGCATTACTGTGGATCTGCTGAGAAACAGATGCCTACATGGGTTTAGATTGCATCCAGGAGATTTATTTATTGGAGGAAGAAGCCGGCAAGGCACGGAGATCCTTTAGGCAGCAATATACATCTAATGGGCTTCCCTGGTGGCTCAGGTGGTAATGAATCAGCCCGCAATGCAGGAGACCCAGATTTGATCCCTGGTTCGGGAAGATCCACTGGCGAAGGGAATGGCTACCCACTCCAGTATTCTTGCCTGGAAAGTTCGATGGACAGAGGAACCTGTCAGGCTATAGTCCATGGGATCACGAAGAGTTGGACATGACTGAGTGACTAACACGTTCCCTTTCACACCTCTAATATTTTGGGACGTTAAGAAGCAAGGAAGGAGGGTTAGGGTGAAAGAATCTTGGACAGTTGCACGATTCCAAGAATGGTTCATCCAGGTCAGTATGGAGTCCTTGAGTCAAAGCAGTAGTCCTACATGTCACTAGCTTTGGCTCGCCCTGGCACCTCTGCCAGACTCAGCCATTCATCAGAGCAGTGCATGGGAAGCATGACTTCTGTGGACCCAGGACAGCAGCTCGGGTCACCAGTCACCTGTGCTCACAAGCAGCGCAGAAGGTCTGAGCAGTGCATTTTCATGGCTGCCCACCATTGTATTATTCATTCCTCTGAAAGATGTTTCTCTAAAACAGCTTTGGTGTTTTAATATCATTAGATGTTCTCAGTTTGATCTGCCATAAGATTCAAGTGACCCTTAATGAAGTCAAAAATACTGAATGTAACTTAAAGACTGTTTATCCAGAATTATTATATATGTCTTGGTTAAATTTATGTTTTGTATATTTATACATGGCTGCATAAAGATAGATCTCTATATGAATATAAAATATGTTTGTAGCATAATGAATATGTCGTGTATATCTTCTGTTTAAATTTAGACTTACACAAATAAAGTTATATTGACAAGCCATATTGACATTTCTATAGTAACAGGACTAATTGTTGGCTCTTAGAAGACTTCTGAAGATCAATGGCATAATGATTTCTATTTCCTACAGTGTGTGTTAAGAACTTCACAAATGAATCTTAAAAGCAATAGCATATTTTTATTTAATTTTCTACTTGTTTCAACTCTACAGTGTAATTTGTGAGTCTTAAAGAAGGATGCCTGGTCACTTAAAAAAGGACATTAAGTTTTAGGTAAAAGTTGGGCAAGTCAGAAATCTGTATGTGCTTGTAGTTACATGAAATTAACACAGTCATTAATAGGTGGGCTTATTGTTAGCACAAGAATGAAAAAGAACATGTCAAAAATATTCAGAAGACCTGAGTTTGGGTGTTCTGGTATGTGCTAGCAAGTGGTCTTAAGATGAGTGAATTTAATCTTTTTTATCTTCAGTTTTATCATTTAGAAAATAAAGATAATTGCTCATATGCCTTCTTCATGTAATTTGTAGGAAGGTCAAAATGAGCTGAAATCACACTTGAGTAACTCTGGTTGTTTCTGTGAAAACACTAAAAACTGGAATTGTGGCATGCGAGATAGATTATCTGTAGGGGTTGTTCATAGTTTGGCAGCATTCTTACTTCAAAGGCATTGAATAACCTTCCTGATAGTTCCTCTGTAACTCCTTACAGTGAAAAAAAACAGAATTCATCCATGTTCATAAATTCTTCTCTGGGAGAAGAGATGACTGTCTTCCCATTCATTTATTTGTTCAATAGATATTAATCAAGCTCCTTTCAGGCCATGCTCTAGACACTGAGGGATGCAGCAGGAAATAAGAGTGAGTGACAGACAAAGTTCCTGTTCTCATGGAACTTGCACTTCATGTAAATCCAAGGAGCACAGACTCTAAAATGGAGATTGGGTACAGGAAGTATATTAGGGATCAACACATGTGGAAGTTAGTTTAGCAAGTTTGGGTGGAGAGAAAGACTAAACTGAGACTTAGTTGCAACAAGGGACTCAGAAAAACCCAGAGGCGTTTCTAGAGTCAGGATGGTGTTGGCACTGACCATGTACTTGCTGTTTATTGTTAAGTCACCAAGTCATGTCCAACTCTGTGATCCCATGGATTGCAGCACACCAGGCCTCCCTGTCCCTCACCATCTTCTGGAGTTTTCCCAAGTTCATTTCCATTGAATTGGTAATGCCATCCACCCATCTCATTCTCTGTCACCCTCTTCTCCTTCTGCCTTCAATCTTTCCCAGTGTCAGAATCTTTTCTAATGAGTCGGCTGATGCATACCTGAGGATATGCATGACCTATATCCTCAGATATGCAGATGATACCACACTAATGGCAGAAAGTGAAAAGGAAGTAAAGAGCCTATTTTTGAGAATAAAAGAGTAAAATGAAAAGCTGGCTTAAAATTCAGCATTAAAAAACTAAGATCACATCCGGTCCCATCACTTCATGACAAATAGAAGAGGAAAATGTGGAAGAAGTGACAGATTGGATTTTCTTGGGCTCCAAAATCACTATGGATAGTGACTGCAGCCATGAAATTAAAAGATGCTTGCTCCTTGGAAGGAAACTTATGATAAACCTAGACAGGGTATTAAAAAGCAGAGACATCATTTTGCAGACAAATGTTCTTTCTTAGTCAAAGCTATAGTTTTTCCAGTAGTCATGTATAGATGAAGAGTTGGACCATAAAGAAGACTGAGTCCAAAGAATGGATGCTTTTAAATGGTGTTTCTGGAGTTCAAACCTCTCAATTCTAAAGGAAATCAATCCTGAATATTCATTGGAAGGACTAATGCTGAAACTGAAGCTGAAATACTTTGGCTACCTGTTGGGAAGAGTCAACTCATTGAAAAAGACCCTGATGCTGGGAAAGACTGAAAGCAAGAGAAGGGGTGACAGAGGATGAGATGGTTAGATAGCCTCACCGACTCTATGGACATGAATTTGAGCAAACTCTGGGAAATAATGAAGGACAGGGGAACCTGGCATGCTAAAGTCCATGGGGTTGCAAAGAGTCAGACACAACATACTGACTGAACAACAACAGCCCTCTGAGGTTTGTTGGACCTCAGAATCCTAAGAAGCTTGAAGCTCTGAGGTAGGACATGGTAGTTGATATATTTGAAGAAGAGCAAGGAAACTATTAGGGCTTTAAGTGGCATGAATAGTGGGGAGATTCGTAAGACGTGAGGTCAGAGAGTTGGTTTAGGGGCATGGGGAATCATATAGAGTCATCAGTTCAGTTCAGTCACTCAGTTGTGTCCGACTCTTTGCGACCCCATGAACCGAAGCACACCAGGCTTTCCTATTGGTCACCAACTCCTGGAGTCCACCCAAACCCATGTCCATTGAGTCGGTGATGCCATCCAACCATCTTATTCTCTGTTGTCCCCTTCTCCTCCTGCCCTCAATCTTTCCCAGAATCAGGGTCTTTTCCAATGAGTCAGCTCTTCGCATCAGGTGGCCAAAGTATTAGAGTTTCAGCTTCAACATCAGTCCTTCCAATGAACACCCAGGACTGATCTCCTTTAGAATGGACTGGTTGGATCTCCTTGCAGTCCAAGGGACTCTCAAGAGCCTTCTCCAACACCGCAGTTCAAAAGCATCAATTCTTCAATGCTCAGCTTTCTTTATAGTCCAACTCTCACATCCATATATGACCACTGGAAAAACTATAGCCTTGACTAGACGGACCTTTGTTGGCAAAGTAATGTCTCTGTTTTTTAATATGCTCTCTAGGTTGGTCCATAACTTTCCTTCCAAGGAGCAAGCGTCTTTTAATTTCATGGCTGCAGTCACCATCTGCAGTGATTTTGGAGCCCAGAAAAATAAAGTAAGCCACTGTTTCCCCATCTATTTGCCATGAAATGATGGGACCAGATGCCATGATCTTCGTTTTCTGAATGTTGAGCTTTAAGCCAACTTTTTCACTCTCCTCTTTCACTTTCATCAAGAGGCTTTTTAGTTCCTCTTCACTTTCTGCCATAAGGGTGGTGTCATCTGCATATCTGAGGTTATTGATATTTCTCCTAGCAATCTTGATTCCAGCTTGTGCTTCTTCCAGCCCAGCGTTTCTCATGATGTACTCTGCATATAAGTTAAATAAGCAGGGTGACAGTATACAGCCTTGATGTACTCCTTTTCCTATTTGGAACCAGTCTGTTGTTCCATGTCCAGTTCTAACTGTTGTTTCCTGACCTGCGTACAGGTTTCTCAAGAGGCAGGTCAGGTGGTCTGGTATTCCCATCTCTTTCAGAACTTTCCGCAGTTTATTGTGATGCACACAGTCAAAGGCTTTGGCATAGTCAATAAAGCAGAAATAGAAGTTTTTCTGGAACTCTCTTGCTTTTTCCATGATCCAGCGGATGTTAGCAATTTGATCTCAGGTTCCTCTGCCTTTTCTAAAACCAGCTTGAACATCTGAAAGTTCACGGTTCACATATTGCTGAAGCCTAGCTTGGAGAATTTTAAGCATCACTTTACTAGCATGTGAGATGAGTGCAATTGTGCGGTAGTTTGAGCATTCTTTGGCATTGTCTTTCTTTGGGATTGGAATGAAAACGGACTTTTTCCAGTCCTGTGGCCACTGCTGAGTTTTCCGAATTTGTTGGCATATTGAGTGCAGCACTTTCATAGCATCATCTTTCAGGATTTGAAATAGCTCAGCTGGAATTCCATCACCTCCACTAGCTTTGTTCATAGTGATGCTTTCTAAGGCCCACTTGACTTCGCATTCCAGGATGTCTGGCTCTAGGTGAGTGATCACACCATCATGATTGTCTGGGTCATGAAGATCTTTTTGTACAGTTCTGTGTATTCTTAGTCACCAAATATTAATTGAGTTTCTACTATAGCCAGGGTTAATGAACAAGATATCAGTGAGTAAGAATGGCTAGGTATCTGCTATTGTGGAGTTTATATTCAAGTAGAGAGTTGGGGAGCATGGATCAGAAGGCGGTAAACAAAAACGCAAAAGATTATATTCAACAGTGGTCAGCACGAAAAAGAAAATTTCTAAAGGATAAAGTGGTAGAAAATGAATGAGATGGAGAGGTATCTTTAAATTGTGTGATCAGGAAAGTCTTTGAAAAAGGTGATGTTAGAGCTGAGACCTGTATCACCTTAAAATGACATCAGGATCGATATGTAAATTACTGAATAATGTAGAAACTATATACAATTCATATGCATTCACACTTTTTCCTCTCATTTCATTAGCTTTTGAGAAAATTATGTCAAGTATGATTAATTTTAAATGTGCCAAACTCATTTGCCAGGTACTAGATGCTACTGGATTGACTCTTGAGGACAGTTGGGCCACCAAATCTTTGGGTTCATTGTTTTAGACATGAGACCAGATCATCCTAGATCATTAAAATCACTCCTGAAGTGCAGAGCCAATGAATGTCCAAGAAACAAAATAGAATTGGTCTAAATAAACCACTATATGTTAATTTTTTATTACCTTGTTAAATTAGACCCTGGTAAGTGAGACTAAGGCAGTCTTTCGTGTGCATCAATTAGCCTCAAACAGTTCCATAGGCACTTAGAAAACTTATCTCAACTAACATTTCAATTCAGTTCACCTCAAAAAATGCTTTACTAATAACTTATCATGTACAATGATATCATGTATCAAGCACAATGCCACATCCAGGAGGTATACATAGATAATACAGGGCCCACATCCCCAAGAAGATTACCAGAAAATCGTGCATGCATGCGTGCTAAGTTGCTTCAGTTGTCCCTGACTCTTTGTGACCCTATAGGATTAGAAAAAGATGTTTATGGAAGAATAGAGCACTAGGGTGACTGTGATAAGTATTATGGAAGCACAGTGGTTAATCATTAATTATTAAATACTTCTTTTGATCATGAAACTGGTAAAACAAGTGAATTTAAAGTAACCCATCAGCACTACTAAAATAAACATTGAAAAGCATGCCTTTTAACAACATTAACAGTGATGGAAAATATATTGTTTTAATTTATTTATTCAACTGGGGCTCTGTTGCTCAGGGGTTAGAGCACTGGTCTCATAATTTATTCATTTTGCTTTGTTATCAGCGCAATAGATTATATTGTGTCCTTCCAAAATTCATATGTTGAAATCCTTACCCCAGTACCTCAGAATGTTACCTTTTTTGGAAACAGAGTTTTTACAAGTTAAAGGCTTTTGGGCCCTAAATTTGAAGACAGAATTACCAAATTTGGAGAATGCCATTGAACATGAAGACAATGTTTTACAAGCCAAAGAAAGAATCCTGGAACAGATCCTTTTCTTGAAACTCTCAGAACAAAATAACCCTGCCAACACCTTGACTTCAGATTTCTGTCCACCAGAATTTTGACACAATATTACTTCATTTCTTAAGCCACGATTTGTATTATTTTGTTATGGTGGTCCTAGCAAACTCACTAGCAGTCTAAAAGCAGAAAGTACTAATATGCTATTAGCTAATGCATTGATTAGAACATGCATATGTATTTATAGCTTACGTCAAAATAGATTTTCAAAATGACTTATTTATTTCTTATTTTGAAAAGATTTATTTTAAAAATGACTAAAATTTACTCCATTACTTTCAAAATGACACATCAAAATAGATTTATTTTCAAAATGACTAAAGCTTACTCCAAGTGTCATTATTTGTTTTTCTTTATAGAAATTAATCTTCAATGTGTACGAATTTTTCTGTCCTTCTAAGGAATAGATTTGACATAATTCAACCTCAAGATCACCAGGATGATGTAAAAGTATTTAGCCAATATATAATACAGCAAAGGTTGTACAGGCAATTGTGGTAAGAAAGGTTGTGTGTTCTTACTATAGCCCCAAAGAGCTCTATTTCTTGAGATCTTGGAAAGTTCTCTTGATTTTCCTTTTTTTTTTTTTTTCACTTTTGCCTGGTTTCTAGTCATTCGTTCTTTTTAGTGTCTATATGCCCATTCTTTAATTTTTATAACTGGATGCAATTAACCTTCTATTAGTTAAGATATCAGATAGCAGAGTCTATTAAAGCTCTGTAAGTGTCTGAGAAATTCCCCTACAAATATGTATTGTGGTCTTTTTTTAAATGTCTATCTTTAAAGCAAAGGAGATATCTGTTTGTTTGCTTGGAACATGTAGATATGTTCTAAGTACTACATCTGATGGGAGTCTGTCTTCTGTCTAAGTGAGTTATTGCTTTATTTCAGTCCTAAAACATAAGGCTACATGGTCTTCTCTTCCCATAGGTATGTTAATCACCTGCATGTCCCTGAGTGCACTGTATGACAGTGGTCATGTTCTTAGAATGGGTTCAGTTCAGTTCAGTTCAGTCGCTCAGTCGTGTCCGACTCTTTGCAACCCCATGAATCGCAGCACACCAGGCCTCCCTGTCCATCACCAACTCCCGGAGTTTACCCAAACACATGTCCATCGAGTCGGTGATGCCATCCAACCATCTCATCCTCTGTCTTCCCCTTCTCCTCCTGCCCCCAATCCCCAGGGGAGGGACTGACTTTTCCAATGAGTCAACCCTTTACATGATGTGGCCAAAATATTGGAGTTTCAGCTTCAGTATCAGTCCTTCCAATGAACACCCAGGACTCTTCTCCTTTAGGAGGGACTGGTTGGATCTCCTCGCAGTCCAAGGGACTCTCAAGAGTCTTCTCCAACACCACAGTTCAAAAGCATTAATTCTTCAGAACTCAGCTTTCTTTATAGTCCAACTCTTACATCCATACATGACCACTGGAAAAACCATAACCTTGACTAGATGGACCTTTGTTGGCAAAGTAATGTCTCTGTTTTTTAATATGCTGTCTAGGTTGGTCATAACTTTCCTTCCAAGGAGTAAGCCTCTTTTAATTTCATGGCTGCAATCACCATCTGCACTGATTTTGGAGCCCCCCAAAATAAAGTCTGACACTGTTTCCACTGTTTCCCCATCTATTTCCTATGAAGTGATGACACCAGATGCCATGATCTTCGTTTTCTGAATGTTGAGCTTTAAGCCAACTTTTTCACTCTCCTCTTTCACTTTCATCAAGAGGCTTTTTAGTTCCTCGTCACTTTCTGCCGTAAGGGTGGTGTTATCTGCATATCTGAGGTTATTGATATTTCTCCCGGCAATCTTGATTCCAGCTTGTGCTTCTTCCAGCCCAGCATTTCTCATGAGGTACTCTGCATATAAGTTAGTCTGTGGTATATAAAAGCTCAACTTTGGGACAACATGTGGGAAAAAAACAATAGCAAACTTTGGAAAAGGGAACTGTCCTTCATTCTTGAATTCAGATCATCTAAATCATGAATTTGTTAAGTAAATTATCTTACTAAGAACTTACGTGCTGCAACACGAACCTTCTAAAACCTTCATCCTAGACCATGGTGGATAGAATCCAGATTTCCTGGTATTTGTCCTGATCCAGCTCTGGTTTCAATCCTGCCCCTTCTGCTTCTTCTCTACTTGCTCTGGTAATGTTCCATTAATGGCCCTTGCTTCCCACCCTTTCTCCTCCTCTTTCTAAGATCTTTCCCTAGGCATCTCAGCTTGCTTTGGCTTCAATTACCACCTAGGAGCAAATGACTCACAAAGTTATATATCTAGCTTAGACTTTTATTTGAGTTCTGAATCTGTATTTTCAACTGTCTCTTTATCATCCTGTTTGTCTGTAAAGTTTGTGAAATTCCATATGTCAACATGAAACCTCCTCAGAGCTTTGTTCTCTTCCTGTGCTTCCAGTTTTAGTCAAGGACATCATCATTTAGATTGCAAAGTATCATCCTCAAAACTCCCTCTTCCTCCGTCATATTCACTCTTTACCAAATCTCATAAAATTTACCTCATCAAGACACTTTGAAACTCATCACTTTTCTCTATTCCCATCACAGTGCCCCAAGCAACGTTATCACCATCTGTTCATTGGTCTTAGGCCACTGCCATATTTACCCATCCACATTTGCTCATTCTTTCTTCTCATCCATTTTTATCACTGTGACCTGAATTATTTTTTAAATAATGTCAAATTTTGATCAATTTTCTTCTTACTCACTTTAATCCTCCAGTGGCTTCCCACTACTTTTATTGTAAAAGCCATGTTCCCTAACACTACATGCAAGGTTTTCTTCCTCCATGCTTGCCCTACCTGTCTGCTCTCAGGAAAGGCATTCCACAAATCTCTTTATTTTACCCATTCTGAATCTTTTTTTTTAGTTTTTTTTCTACCTGCAAGCTCTCTCACCACAAAAGGTTTGGGCTGAAGTTCCCTTTTCTTAGCAAATATTTTCATCCACTCTTCAACTGACTAATTTTTCCTTATCTATGAGATGTAAGTAAGCCCAGTCTTCACTTTCTCAGGCAAATCTCTGACCTTCCTGGCAGATTCAGATCCCCTTATTATGTACTCTCAGAACAATAAGATCTTTATCCATTGCATTTATCATAGTTGTTATTTTTCATGTATTTGTGTGATTATGTGCTTAATATTTGTCTCTTCACTACACTGAATTTTCTATTTTTTATACTATTTTATCCAAGTGGTTTGCCCAATATCTGGCATATTGTAGTTTTTTAATAAATATTTATATATAAATAAACATTAAAAATTAAAAATTATAGTATTGCAGTGACTCAGAGCTTACATGAGTTCCTAAGCATTGCCCCAAGGTTACGAAGAAAATAATGAGAAGAAATTAGGCTAGGATATAAAGACAGTGGCAAAAGTAGTCACTGTACCTGATTAACATAATTGTATAGATAAGAGAGACGTTAGGTTCTAAGATATATTTCTATGTTGGATTTCTAAGACTTAAAGATATTGGTTTAAATATCTACCACTTTTTGAAAATAAATACTAGCATATGAAGAAATAAAACTTATTATGCATGAGGGGAAAAAAAGGTGGCACTGTCCAAATTTATGACCCATGTCCAAACTTGGTTCAGAGTTGTGCAGCACTTTCTTTAGCCTGGCTTGTGCCTATCTCAAAGCCTTTTACACTGGCTATTTCCTCTGTCTGAATGTCAGATTATATTGTGAAGGGAAAGACAAATATTTGTGGCATAAAAAAACAAAGTTTTATTTTACAGCCCACTATATATATCCACAGTAGTTAGTGGAAATCATTCAAGGACCCAGACTATGAAGCTTCTGCCATCTTGAAAATTGCAGTTGCTATACTAGAGAGAAGGAGAGCCCTGGTGGTTCTCATGTTGATAATTAAATGCTCAGTTCCATTGCATCAGTTCCACTCAGATCTTATAACTAGACAGCCAAGTTCCATCTAATCAAAGCTATGGTTTTTCCAATAGCCCTGTATGGATGTGAGAGTTGGACTATAAAGAAAACTGAGTGCTGAAAAATTGATGCTTTTGAACTACAGTGTTGGAGAAAACTCTTGAGAGTCCCTTGGACTGCAAGGAGATCCAACCAGTCAATCCTAAAGGAAATCAGTCCTGAATATTCATTGGAAGGACTGATGCTGAAGCTGAAGCTCCAATACTTTGGCCACCTGATGCAAAGAACTGACTCACTGGAAAAGACCCTGATGCCGGGAAAGATTGAAGACGATAGGAGAAGGGGATGACAGAGGATGAGATGGTTGGATGGCATCACTGACTCGATGGACGTGAGTTTGAGTAGGCTCCGGGAGTTGGTGATGGACAGGGAAGCCTGGTGTGCTGCAGTCCATAGGGTCACAAAGAGTTGGACATGAACTGAACTGAACTGAATCATAAGTCCCCATTCCCCAACCACTGAAGTCTGGACTTGTTCCTATGTGGAGGAAGAACAATAAATATTTGACAAACAGCATACTATCTAATCTAGACTAGTCTCTTTACTTGCTTCTGCATTTTATAATGATATTTTATCTAGTTATCTGTTTATTGCTTATTCTTACTACAAGTTACCCATGAAAGCAAAATTTTGTCTTAGTCATCCTAATTTATCTCTAGCACATAAAACCATATGTAGCTTATGATAGACAATAAATAAATGCTGTTTATTAAATAAGTGAATGAGTGAATGAATGATACACACTGGATTTTTTTAACCCATATCATCTTCTATCCAAGCCATCTAGCAGTGAGCTCAGTTTACCTTTATTCTAAGGCAAGAGGATTTCTGGACTGTGAAGATGGATTATCAACAAGGACTATGCTGTTCAAATCAGATATTGACATTAGCCCATGGGGAGACATAGGAAGGAAATTCAGACTGAGAAAGTTCACAGAAGCTTCATGTGGTATGCTGCATTGGATCAGAGAAAATCTGATATTTTGGCTCCAGTTGGCTTTGCTAAAACTCAGGTGTGGGCATTTGATGATGAGAGGCTGGCACCACAGAATAATCATTTGGGTCTATCTCAATAATCTATTATGAAAGAATGCATCCTGTTCTCTCTCCAAGGTACTGATTCAAAACTGGTAAATATGGCTGAACTGTCCTAAGTGCTGAACATTAAGCAGCAATAAAATGCTTCTTCAAAGCTTTTGCAGCCCCCACCTCACTCCTACTATGGGAGAGTTATTGTAGCCAGTATATTTGGCTGAGACTTTGGGGCACAATAGTTGGCACAGATAAATTACCACTAACATAAGAATTCACCTGAAATTTTGGACACCTGAAATTGATGTTAAGCATACAATACTTTTATCACTTTCCACACAAGTGGAAACTTGGTACATAGTTCCCCTATGGATGCTGTATAAAAATATCATAAAATTTGTGGCTTAAAACAAACAATGTAAGTTTACTATCTCATAATTCAGTGGTTCAGAAGTTCAATACAGCTCTCACTGGGCTAAAATCAACATGTCAGCAGGGCTTCATTCCTGTTGGAGACTCTAGGAGACAATCCTTTTTCTTTTCTTTTTTTGCTGTACTTGTTGTTTGTTTGTTTTAATTTTCCAGCTTCTACAGTCTGTCTGCATCCCTTGGCTCATGGTTCTTTCCATCTTCAAAGTTAGTAATGGCCAGTGAAACTCTTTTCATATCACATTATTCAGATACTGCATCTTCTGTCTTGGTTACCTACTTTTAAGAAGGCTTGTACAGCGCTGGACCAAACAGAACAATTCAGGATATTCTCCCCTTAAGGTCAACTTTATTAGCAGCTTTAATTCCTTTCACCATCTGAATTCTCTCTTTGTTTTGCCATTTATGGTAACATAGTCAGACGTTTCAGAGATTAGGATGTGGACATCTTTGGAAGGGGAGGCATTATTCTGCCTAATAAACTTAGTACATATTAAAACACTGAAGATTATAAAAATCATCTTAAAATTAGCCAAAGGAGTATTATAAATAACTGGTTTCTCAAAATATAATAAATCTTGAGGTGCTAAACTATTTAAAAAATAATCTGGAATTACTTAGGATGAACATGCTGCCATTTTGCAGAAGAAGACAGTAAAAAATGAATGATATAAATTACTTATCCAAGGCCATATAATTTGAAAGAGTTGGGATTAGGATTCAGGGCACTTTTTACTAAGCCATCACTTTTGCATTACAGTTGGAAGCCGGGTTATATTGAAATACTTTCCAGAACAAATCTATCACGTAGTTAACATTTGTTTTTAAATTTATGAAGCCTAAAATTAAAAATTTACAATTCAGCAATGTAGGATGTGTTAATCCTTTGATGTTGGCCACATGATCATTCCTTTATGTGCATGATGCATGAGGCTTTCCAGTGCCCAAAGGACCTAGTTATGAGAAGCTGATTGGTGCTCCCAGATGTGGCCCTGTGCATTTTCACCAAATTCATCCCATTGTAATAAGGCACTATTGTGTACAAGGAACATTCTTTATATGAGAATCTGAAGCTTGCCATTTGTTGATCTTATGACACAAAAGTGTGCACATAAATAAGTGCTTAACAAGTTATTTTTAAGTGAATCAAGATGGTCACTATTAAAGAAAAATGTAAGCATTTCCAATCATGGGAGCAGACTTAGGAGAGGGTGAATGGAGACTCTAGACTTACTCCAAAATAGCCACCCATACATCTACAAATTCATGTTCTTTGGAATTGTGTTATGAAGTATTATCTATACTATACAGTCACTTTTATTCTTCAGGGCTAAATGAAAGCCAAATAAATGCTCTGCGTGTTTATACACACATGGAAATGCTTAAAATGCTGTCTTCCTAGTACTGCTGTGCTTTGTAAAACTGGCAGAGAAGATGCTATTTATATCTTTAATAAAACATTTAGATTAATTTTTCTGGTTCACAACGGATCTATTTTGAGAAACAGAATGGCAAGCTGGTTTGGGGTACTATACTGTGACCCTTTAGCAATTTGATTGCTATATATTCCAAGTTTCTCCTCCACCCTGTCAACACACCTCTAGGCTCTTTGGAGTAAGTTCTCTTTGTCTGTGCCACCAAGTTTTTAAAGCAGTTTACAGAGAAAACTGTCACCACAGAAGGGAGGAAGCAAGCAAAAAGAAATAGAAGCTTTTGCAAGACTATTTTTATTTCTGCTACTTGTTTACCATTAGAGTTCAATGGAATGGATTTTAAGATACATTGGAGGTCCATCTGGTCAAAGCTATGGTTTTTCCAGTAGTCATGTATGGATGTGAGAGTTGGACTATAAAGAAAGCTGAGCACTGAAGAATTGATGCTTTTGAACTGTGGTGTTGGAGAAGACTCTTGAGAGTCCCTTGGACTGCCAGGAAATCCCACCAGTTCATTTTAAAGGAAATCAGTCCTGATATTCATTGGAAGGACTGATGCTGAAGCTGAAACTTGAATACTTTGGCCACCTGATGCAAAGAACTGACTCACTGGAAAAGACCCTGATGCTGGGAAAGATTGAAGGCAGGAGAAGGGGACGACAGAGGATGAGATGGCTGGATGGCATCACTGACTCGATGGAAATGAGTCTGGGAGTTCTGGGAGCTGGTGATGGATAGGGAAGCCTGGCATGCTGCAGTCAATGGGGTGGCAAAGAGTTGGACACAACTGAGTGACTGAACTGAACTGGAGGAGCTGAGAACTTTCACCTTAGTATAAGAGCCATGCTGTAGTTTCTAGCAGTTTAACAAAGGAGCACAAAACAAACAATGGTGCATTGCCTTTTTGGTGCTTGTTTTAGTTTTCCATCTTCCCACGGATGCACTTGGTGTTAGACACCAGGAGTTCTTTCTAGTTGTCTTTTTTAGATCATGAATAATGACTCCAGTAGGACATCTAATTTTGTTACCAAACTGCATTCGGTTCTGCTCACTTGCCAACAGCAAAGCCAGTGTACTGACACTGGGTTGTGGTAAAGGAAATTACAGTGTTAATTTCAGGTTGCCAAGCAAGGAGAATGGGCTGCTCATGCTCAAAAGACCTTTCAGGGAAGGATTTTCAAAGACGACATTCAGGGTGAAGCTCCCCAGTGGCTTTCAGGGAAGGATTTTCAAAGACGACATTCAGGGTGAGGGTTGCAGCTCATGAACTTTCTTCTGATTGGCTGATGGTGAGGTGACAGGGTGATGTTTTAGGAATCTTAATCTTAATCTTTTAGAACCAACACGCCAAAAAGATGTCCTTTTCATTATAGGGGACTGGAATGCAAAAGTAGGAAGTCAAGAAACACCTGGAGTAACAGGCAAATTAGGCCTTGGAATACGGAATGAAGCAGGGCAAAGGCTAATAGAATTTTGCAAGGAGAATGCACTGGTCATAGCAAACACCCTCTTCCAACAACACAAGAGAAGACTCTGCATATGGACATCACCAGATGATCAACACCAAAATCAGATTGATTATATTCTTTGCAGCCAAAGATGGAGAAGCTCTATACAGTCAGCAAAAACAAGACCAGGAGCTGACTGTGGCTCAGATCATGAGCTCCTTATTGCCAAATTCAGATTTAAATTGAAGAAAGTAGGGAAAACCACTAGACCATTCAGGTATGACCTAAATCAAATCCCTTATGATTATACAGTGGAAGTGAGAAATACATTTAAGGGACTAGATCTCATAGAGTGCCTGATGAACTATGGACTGAGATTAGTGACATTGTACAGGAGACAGGGATCAAGACCGTCCCCATGGAAAAGAAATGCAAAAAAGCAAAATGGCTGTCTGTGGAGGACTTACAAATAGCTGTGAAAAGAAGAGAAGCGAAAAGCAAAGGAGAAAAGGAGATATAAGCACCTAAATGCAGAGTTCCAAAGAATAGCAAGAAGAGATAAGAAAGCCTTCCTCAGCGATAAATGCAAAGAAATAGAGCAAAATAACATGATGGGAAAGACTGGAGATCTCTTCAAAAAAATTAGAGATACCAAGGGAACATACCATGCAGAGATGGACTTGATAAAGGATAGAAATGGTATGGACCTAACAGAAGCAGAAGATATTAAGAAGAGGTGGCAAGAATACACAGAAGAACTGTACAAAAAAGATCTTCATGGCCAAGATACTCACAATGGTATGATCACTCACCTAGAGCCAGACATCCTGGAATGTGAAGTCAAGTGGGCCTTAGAAAGCATAATATGAACAAAGCTACTGGAGGTGATGGAATTCCAGTTGAGCTATTCCAAATCCTAAAAGATCATGCTGTAAAAGTGCTGCACTCAATATGCCAGCAAATTTGGAAAACTCAGCAGTGGCCACAGGACTGGAAAAGGTCATTTTTCATTCCACTCCCAAAGGAAGGCAATGCCAAAGAATGCTCAAACTACCGCACAATTGCACTCATCTCACATGCTAGTAAAGTAATGCTCAAAATTCTCCAAGCCAGGCTCTAGCAATACATGAACTGTGAACTTCCAGATGTGCAAGCTGGTTTTAGAAAAGGCAGAGGAACAAGAGATCAAATTTCCAACATCCACTGAACCATGGAAAAAGCAAGAGAGTTCCAGAAAAACTTCTATTTCTGCTTTATTGACTATGCCAAAGCCTTTGACTGTGTGGATCACAATAAACTGTGGAAAATTCTGAAAGAGATGGGAATACCAGACCACCTGACCTGCCTCTTGAGAAACCTATATGCAGGTCAGGAAGCAACAGTTAGTACTGGACATGGAACAACAGACTGGTTCCAAATAGGAAAAGGAGTACGTCAAGGCTGTATATTGACACCCTGCTTATTTAACTTATATGCAGAGTACATCATGAGAAATGCTGGGCTGGAAGAAGCACAAACTGGAATCAAGATTGCCAGGAGAAATATCAGTAACCTCAGATATGCAAATGACACCACCCTTATGGCAGAAAGTGAAGAGGAACTCAAAACCTCTTGATGAAAGTGGAAGTGGAGAGTGAAAAAGTTGGCTTAAAGCTCAACATTCAGAAAATGAAGATCACGGCATCTGGTCCCACCACTTCATGGGAAATAGATGGGGAAACAGTAGAAATAGTGTCAGACTTTATTTTTCTGGGCTCCAAAATCACTGCAGATGGTGACTGCAGCCATTAAATTAAAAGACGCTTACTCCTTGAAAGGAAAGTTATGACCAACCTAGATAGCATATTCAAAAGCAGAGACATTACTTTGCCAACAAAGGTCCATCTAGTCAAGGCTCTTAGAAGGCAATGGCACCCCACTCCAGTACTCTTGCCTGGAAAATCCCATGGACAGAGGAGCCTGGTGGGCTGACATCTATGGGGTCGCACAGAGTCGTACACTAATGAAGCGACTTAGCAGTAGCAGCAGCAGTCAAGGCTATGGTTTTTCCAGTGGTCATGTATGGATGTGAGAGTTGGACTGTGAAGAAAGCTGAGTGCCGAAGAATTGATGCATTTGAACTGTGGTGTTGGAGAAGACTCTTGAGAGTCCCTTGGACTACAGGAGATCCAACCAGTCCATTCTAAAGGAGATCAGCCCTGGGTGTTCCTTGGAAGGACTGATGCTGAAGCTGAAACTCCAGTACTTTGGCCACCTCATGTGAAGAGTTGACTCATTGGAAAAGACTCTGATGCTGGGAGGGATTGGGGGCAGGAGGAGAAGGGGACGACAGAGGATGAGATGGCTGGATGGCATCACTGACTCGATGGATGTGAGTCTGAGTGAACTCCGGGAGTTGATGATGGACAGGGAGGCCTGGCGTGCTGCGATTCATAGGTTCTCGAAGAGTCGGAAAGGACTGAGCTAGTGAACTGAACTGAACTGAATCATCAACCTTCTGGTTCCACCCAGTGTGGGATCTACTGTGCGGGTCAGCATGTATACATCGCCACTTGGGTGAGGGTCTCATTTTCTGCAGAACAACTTAAGATACATGTGTTAGATGTATTTGAGATTGTGTGTGTCCCTGGAGGAGGGACGAGGACTGTTTTATTCTGGAACTGTTGTTTAGACTCTCATTACCTTTCTTGCTCTTCTCTTTTTCCTTTGTTTCTGTGTTCTCTCACTTCCCTAACTGGTAACTGCTTGAGTCTGCTCTTTGGGATTTAGTGAAGGCCTAGGAGACTAAAGCCTTTTTTTCTACAAACAAGAAATGAGGGACAGGAAAGCGTTTGTACTTGTGATGGCCATGCAGGGTCCTGCTTAGTTTCAATTCCCCCTTTTGTCTGATATGCCTCAATCCCATGGGTAACAGGAGCAGGACAAGAAAGGCAGTAAAGTTTCAGGTAAAGACTTAACCGTTAATTTGGCAAGGAACTCAGATTTATAGGAGCTGGGTTTCAATTTCACTTGATAAGTGCCTTTCTCACAATGTTTTCCCACATTCCCTCTCCCACCCTAATCTCTTCCCATCTACTGCCATCATTTTTATAATTTATTCCTATTTTTCTGTCTTAATTACTTTGTTAATTCAATGATTTTTTCTTAGTTTACAACTTAACTTGACCAGGAATGTCTCCAGATTAGAAACAGTTAAAACAATTAGAAGTTCTGGAAAGGAGAGAAAATAAAATAAGAAACTCTGCCAATTCTAACATTGCAGAATAAGTCGTTGTGACTAAGCAGTCATAGTAAAAAAATGTCTAATGTATTGGGATTGTTTTTAATGATATAGAAATAATGTATTTATGTTATCAGCCTATTAATGTTCTGGCTAAAGGTAATAAGCCAGTGCCAAAGATAACTCATATTTTAATACAAGTTTTAAAATTTTTCCATGAGAATTATCATCATACTCATATAAAATCATATAATAGTATACTGAGAAATGTTCCTTTTAGGTGTTCAAGTTCTAAACAATTAACCACTTCAAAATAAATTTGAGATTGAATATACTTAAAGAAAACTGACTTGGTGATTGGGGGAAGATTTACCATGCCTACAGCCCAGCTGCAGGGAATACATCCTGACTTGTAATAGATGTTGTTAGGTTTAAAAGAGACAGCAGAAACATGGTTCACACTAGTTTTTTTTTTTTTTTTTTTTTTAAGAACAAAGAGTTCAAATCTAAACTTATACAGAATCTCTGGGAAGTAGAAAGTAGGGGTTAAAATTATCTAGTGAATCCCAAGCCAATCAGTAGGATGCATAAAAACAGGGTAGCAACTGAGAAAATGTTCAAGGCAAAAAGATATAAGAGATATAAGAGAACATTTGTGAATTTAGGTGGTCAGAAAAAAAGCCCTTGAATGAAACCTTAGATTTAAAAGGAGTTGTTGTTTAGTCGCTAGATTGTGGCTGAATGTTTTGCGACACTATGGACTGTAGCCCACCAGACTCCTCTACCCATGGGATTTTCCAGGCAAGATTACTGGAGAGAGTTTCCATTTCCTTCTCCAGGGGATCTTCCCAACCCAGAAATCAAACGCACGTCTCCTGCAATGTCTGGCAGATTCTCTACTGCTGAGCCACCAGGGAAGCCCCATAAAGAGTTAGTTTACACTCTTATGGCTGTCAGAAGGTACTTATGGTCCAAAGAATTGGAAACTAGTTCCTATAGCCAACAGATATGACTACTCATGGTTTTAGAAGCTAGAGCAAAGCAACTGTGGGAGGTTCTGTGTTTGACAGAGGGTGGACAGGCAGCTTTGTTTTGGAGCAGAAATTTCATTTCTTCATTAGGATATATATAAGGACAGGGGTTCCTTGATTTGACATTCCATACCAGGAGTTGATAAGTGATATCAGTAATATCAATAAGTTAAGGAAAGGAGAAACCAGTGATGGTTTCACCTTTCTAGTAAGATTACACATGGATTCTTTCCTCATATAACATGAGTGAATAACACCCTGCCCCAAACCTTCCCTGTCCCCCAGCCACATAATAGGTAATATTCTCCTAAGTAGACATTATTTTTAATTAAGAAGGAAACACCTGCCTGGGATAACTTAGAATGGGCAAGGATAAAAGAAAGCAGTCATTCACATCACAGTTTAATTACATGTATGTGCTCAGTCCCTTCAGTCATTTCCCGCTCCTTGTGACCCTATGGACTGTAGCCCGCCAGGCTCCTCTGTCCGTGAGAGTCTCATCCCAACCTAGGAATTGAACCCACACCTCTTACATCTCCTGCATTGACAGGCAGATTCTTTACCACAAGCACCACCATAGTCAATAATAGTTCACATTTTACAAAATACTTTCCACAAATACAATTTCATTTAATCAACATGACGACTCTGGGACAGATTCTGCACGTTACTTACATGTGAGAGAACTGAGGTATGTCGAATAATAATCACTATTGAGATTACAAGGGACAAAGAGCTTTATTTGAGTCTTAAAAACTGCAATTCAGGAAACACAGATTTGGGTAAAACCAGAGAAGAAATGTGTCAGGGGCTTATTAAGACAAACACCATTAGGTTCATAAGTTGTCTGGTGGGAGCTGGGATTGACTATGATGCAGGATAGCAAATACTTGTCTTTGACGAATAGGCTGTCCTGAGTTCTATTAGGGGAAGGGTTTGATAAGTAGATAGACCATCATGAGTTATTTTAGGGGAAGGGTCTGATAAGTAGATAGACCATCATGAGTTATTTTAGGGGAAGGGTCTGATAAGTAGATAGACCATCATGAGTTATTTTAGGGGAAGGGTCTGATAAGTGGATAGACCATCATGAGTTATTTTAGGGGAAGGGTCTGATAAGTGGATAGACCATCATGAGTTATTTTAGGGGAAGGGTCTGATAAGTGGATAGACCATCATGAGTTATTTTAGGGGAAGGGTCTGATAAGTGGATAGACCATCATGAGTTATTTTAGGGGAAGGGTCTGATAAGTGGATAGACCATCATGAGTTATTTTAGGGGAAGGGTCTGATAAGTGGATAGACCATCATGAGTTATTTTAGGGGAAGGGTCTGATAAGTAGATAGACCATCATGAGTTATTTTAGGGGAAGGGTCTGATAAGTAGATAGACCATCATGAGTTATTTTAGGGGAAGGGTCTGATAAGTAGATAGACCATCATGAGTTATTTTAGGGGAAGGGTCTGATAAGTAGATCGACCATCATGAGTTATTTTAGGGGAAGGGTCTGATAAATATCTTGAGTTTCTGGCAGACGTTCTAGATGCCTGCTAAGACAGTAAGCAGTCAAAAGGTCAGGTTCTATCCGGGTTGAGACATGCACGAGTCACACTTCTGCAGTGGGCTTCTGGCTCCTTTTTAGAGAGTTCTCTTCATGTTATCAGCTCCACTTTGACTTTCTTTCATAAGTGTAAAGGATTTAAGCATTTTGTCCCAGGTCACATCTAATAAGTAGTGAAGTTTAAACCTGATCCCTGCTTTGTTCTGTGGAGAGTTTTGGATCCCATCTTTCCCATGTTTTGGCCTTAAAAGCAAGTCTACTGTTTATAATTTAGCAATTTTTCATCTTCTTCATTTTCCTAGTATTGTTCAGGTAACCCCTACTTCTGAGATGATGAAAAAAATTTTCTACACACCATTGCTCTTCTTAGATTGTTGTTTAGTCGCTAAGTTGTGTCCAACTCTTTTGTGACCACATGGACTGTACACCGCCAGGTTCCTCAGTCCATGGGATTTCCAGGCAAGAATACTGGAGCGGGTTGCCATTTTCTTCTCCAGGGGATCTTCCCAACCCAGAGATCAAACCTGTGTCTCCTGCATTGTCAGGTGGATGCTTTACCACTGAGCCACCAGGGAAGCCCCACTCTTCTTAGATACTGGGTGGCATACTCCCAACTTTCACCTTGAAAATTTATCTTTGTGCCTCATTTTAATTCTCTCCCTCATTACTCTGCACCAACGCTAGGGCAAGACATACAGAAACTGAAGAGAACATTCCCAGGGCTAAGCCTAGTATTATTCTGCAAACTGAAAGTATAAACTATGACTCAAAAAGATTTCCATTGCTTTAAGTTTATTCCATAAACAAGGACTGCATTCCAGCTCTTAGTAACATTACCCTCATCCCCAATGCCATTATATAATTAGAATAAGCTTAACAGCTGTGCCCAAGAGTTTTCTTCTCAAGAAATTATACAAATGTCCGTGTGCCAGAGACACTCACTGCTAAGTAACTTCACAGTCACCTTATGACTTCCAAAACACAGAACAAGACAGAATTAGGGCCATGAAAGATTCAATGAACTTCCACCCTAGAGCATAGTGCCCTGAACAAAGAGTATGTAGGGGTGCCCCTGTCTTTCTCTGTGCAAATTAGATATTAGCAACCCACTCCAGTATTCTTGCCTGGAGAATCCCATGGACAGAGGAGCTTGGTGGGCTACAGTCCACGGGTTGCAAAGAGTCGGACACGACTGAGCGACTTCACTTTCATTTTCACTACCTTTGTCTACCCTGGATACTACAAAAGCACAAGCCCAAGTTTTGGTATGTGGTATTGGAAGGAAAAATAATTTCCCCTCTGTCCTTCTAGGTTCTCAGCTGAGATCCCCTTAAAATAAAAGATTAATATGAGAATAACAAAATTTTAATACCGTGTATGTGTTGTGTGTGTGTTCAGTCACTCAGTCATGTCTGATTCTTTGTGACCCTGTGGACTGTGGCCCACCAAGCTCCTCTGTCCATGGGATTTTTCAGGCATGAATACTGGAGTGGGCTGCCATTTACTTCTCCAAGACATCTTCCTGATCCAGGGATCGAACCCAGGTCTCCTGTGTCTCCTTGCACTGCAGGCGAATTCTTTACCGCTGAGCCACTGGTACATTCAGTACACAGAAGAGAGACCCAGGAAAACTGGGAAACTCTCTGAACTGGCCTAAGCTATCATCTTAAATAACATCTCCAGGTAAAGGCAAAAGCAGGTGTTGTGTGTGGTGAGAGAAGAGGCCAGTTGTGGGAGGTTACCAAAAAAAAAGCACAGTAAATAATGATAAAGTTGTTATTCCAATTTAAGCTTTCATTTCACCTTTGATGGGCTTCCCTGGTGGATCAGTTGGTAAAGAATCTGCTTGCAGGGCAGGAGACTGCCTGCAATACAGGAGACCTGGGTTTGATTCCTGGGTCAGGAAGATCCCCTTTAGAAGGAAACGGGAACCCACTCCAGTATTCTTGCCTAGGAAATCCCGTGGACTAAGGAGCCTAGTAGGCTACAGTTTATGGGTTGCAAAGAGCTAGACATGATGGAGTACGTTTTTCTCCTGTCTTTCACCTTAGATGAGACATTTCTAGAGCTTTAGTCATCCTTCTCTTGGAGAGGGAGATACCCTTCCAAATGGAGATTTCCCTTACAAATGTAAAAAGGTCTCTTACAAAAGAGTGACTTCTACTCCGTTTTCAGAACTTCTCCCATGTCTGCCTTTTCTCAAAAATAACCAGCTCAAAATAATCAAAGAGGCATATTTTGGGGTGGAATATAAATGGCACCCCACTCCAGTATTCTTGCCTGGAAAATCCCATGGACAGAGGAGCCTGGTGGGCTAGAGTCCACGGGGTCACAAAGAATCAGACACCACTGAGCGACTGAACAAAAATTCTGTTTATTAATAATGGTCATTAATATACATCTTCGGTTTTAACAATAGCTTTAAGTATATTAAATATTGTTCTATCATCCATCATCTCTCCCAAGATCTATCTTGTCATAGCTCCCCAATCCCAGATAGAGTATACCTTATGTAAAGTCCACCTCTGGAATCAGCTCTCTGAAAGGAAAGTGTCAGGCCCTTTCCCAAATCCCCCATGGATTATGGCATCAAAAGTTTTATCACAAGTGTCTAAGAGCAGTATTTCTGTTTCTGTTGTTCTTTCCAAATGCGTTAGCTTTCAGAAGGGCAGGAATCTTATTTATTTCTGTTGCCCTAATATTTAAGAGAATATTGCATGATATACTAATTCTGTTGAGCCAGTTTCAATACTTCATGTTCAGTTTATGATAGGCTTCTGAGAAACACTCGACTCTCAGAAGTGTCTCCTGCGATTCACAATGCTGTAGAAGGAAGGAAAGCAATGGCAGCTTGTTTACAGGAGACTTGCTCAAGAAACATTTCCATGGGATTACAGTCATGCAAGGGAATCTGTCTGCTCCATATCCTGGCATCAATAACAGGAGAGCACACGGTGTCAGCTGTGGAGATTTATGGGTAGGTTTTGAGTGGTTGTTATTGCAAATGTTCAGTGATTACCAGTGCATGCTTATTGGGCATCCTTTTAAAATGAGCTTGCTTTCTAAGAAAATGTTTGTCAATAAAAGCTTTGTAGGAATGTAGCATATACATTGACTTCATCTGAAGGCTTGCCTCATTCCTTTTTGCAGGGATGTATAGAATACAGCTCATGAGATTTTCTAAATGAGGCCCTTAAACTGGAAACCAGTCACCTTGCTGAGTAAATGAAGAAGAAAGGAGGTGTTCAGGGTCTGTCTTATTAGGCACAGTAAATCAGGGAATGCTTTAGGGAACTCTTCTTTGGGAGCACTAGTAGGAGAAGGCTTGTTTTTAAAGTGAAAAGTCTGTATCGGGGGATATCAGATACATTCAGCTGAGTCTTGCTTGGTAGAAGGCAACTTTATGCATCACAACTATCTCAGTCACTCTCAAGAAATAGAGAGTAAGTCAGATTTAGTGAAGATGCTGTCCTCTGTGATGCTGCCTCCCAGGATATCTTTGAAAGGTTTTCAATTCCACCTGTCCCTCGAAGGACCATTTTATTTAGCTTAAGAACCAAGTGACTATGTAACCTGAGGAATTATGTGAATTCCCATGAGTATGTGATTTTTGTTGTTGTTCAGTCACAGAGTTGTGTCTGACTCCTTGTGACCCTATGGACCTCAGCACACCAGGCTTCCCATCCTTCACCATCTCCCAGAGTTTGCTCAGACTCATGTCCGTTGAGTCCATGATGCCATCCAACCATCTCATCCTCTGTCACCCCCTTCTCCTCTGTCACCTCCTTCTCTTCTTGCCCTGAATCTTTCCCAGCTCCAGGGTTTTTTCCAGTGAGTTGGCTCTTCAGATCAGGTGGCCAAAGTATTGGAGTTTCAGCATCAGTCCTTCCAATGAATATTCAGGGCTGATTTCCTTTAGGATTGAATGGTTTGATCTCCTTGTTCTTCAAGGTATTCTCAAGAGTCTTCTCCAGCCCCACAATTCGAAAGTATTAGTTCTTTGGCGCTCAGCCTTCTTTATGATCCAACTCCTACATTGGTACATTACTATTGGAAAAATCATAGCTTTGACAATACGGACCTTTGTCTCTGCTATTTAATATACTGTCTAGGTTTGCCATAGCTTTTCTTCCAAGTAGTAATTATCTTTTAATTTTGTGGCTGCAGTCACTGTCCACAGTGATGTGATTGGTTGATTCTAAATTTTAAGAAATTAAGTTTCCCTACAGACTAGAAAGATTTTGAGAATTCCTAGCCTACTCTTTGGAATTCCCTTGTGGCTCAGCTGGTCAAGAATCTGCCTCTAATGTGGGAGACCTGGGTTCAATCCCTGGATTGGGAAGATCCCCTGGAGAAGGGAAAGGCTACCCACTCCAGTATTCTGCCCTAGAGAATTCCATGGACTGTATGGACCATGGGGTTGTAAAGAGTTGGACATGACTGAGTGACTTTCACATACACACAACCTACTCTCTACCATGCAGTCATTGATTCAAATAACTCAGGACTCCCCACACAGAGAAGAATCTGATAAGACTTTCACTTTGAACTTGCTAGAATCTTATCTCCATCTGAGATTATGGCATCTCACTCAGGCTGTGAAAAGGGGAAATTTAAGCTATTTGTCACAGTCTCCCATGAGGTTGATGTAGTTGAAATGTTTCAGTTCTCTATCTTAGAGGTTTACCTCCAAAGAGGAAGTGGGCACTACATCTTGGAAGGAGGAATGCCCAGACACTAATGCTTCTCTAGGAAACACATGTCCCATGTGGCCTTTTCCTCCTGCATTCTTAATACTGATTTATTGCCATTGCAACCGCTTAACATCTTGCAAGGTGGTGTTTCATTTTGTCCCCCTTGTTCATATACCCTGTTTGAAATGAGCTCTGTGTTTTAAATATTTTAGAATTAGCAGCAGTAAACGTTTTCAGGCTTTGGATAACACCAACACTGCTAGGAAAGGAAGAGTTTAAAACAGCTGTGACACCAAACTTCAAGAAAAAGAAGAAGGGAAAAAGAGCAAAGCATTGTTTGTTAAACTGTCACCAAGCATCATCACTCAGAATCAGTCTCGTTTGTATATGGAAACTCCTACTGCAGGGACCGAAAAAGAAAAGCTTAGGATTTTCTAGGAAAGAGATCATCTTTTTCTAGATAAAGAATAGGAGCATTTAAAATTACTCTCTTAAGATTTGTAAGGACAATAACTACAAATAACAAGTAACTCTAAGAAGAATAGTGTGTCTATTATCGGACTGTTATTAAGATTTCAAAACAGTGAGGGCAATTGTAGCACCCATTTTAGCGATGACTGTCACTAGTGGAGGTTCACTTTTAACCCAGAATTGTTATATTTCAAACTGAGGTCGAGGAAAAGATAGGTTTCTTTGGCAAACATCAGAAAAATCAGCCTGCCTTTCCCAAACCTCCTGCTGATAAATGCTGTACTTTCCTAGTTCGAATCCTGAACAGTTTGTGTGAGTGGGAGATGAAGACATGGCAAGGTCTCCTTGCTCTCCGCTCATTTTCCCCATATAGTCAAAGATCTCACCTTCCTTTTCTTGGTTCTTTGAAAGCAGAGAATCAAGAAAATGTTATGGCCACTATACCTGGTGGGAAACCACTTGAGCTGAACTCGTCACCCTCTTAATGTACTTATGATGACAGAGTGCTGATTTGTGCATCTAATTACAGAAGCCTAATTATTGCCACACTGAGATCAGCACAGCACAAAAAAAATATGCACCACATTCCCAGGCATGAGATTCTTCATCCCCCTTTTCCTCATGTTGGTGGTAATCTTATTTACAGTCATATTCAAAAAGGAGCTTTGTCAAATATTCTAAGTCATCTCTTTTGAGCACATGCCTGAAAGTAAGTTTTTGAGGTCACAGGTAATAAGGTTGGCCTCACAAGTGGAAATTGCTAATTTCTTAGTGTTCTTTGAGGTGGAAAATAGGCATGTAGATAAGGGAAACCCATAGATATGTGTTCCATAAAGTCTGTAGAAAGCACTTTTGAAAGTGTCCCACACTGTGGGTTACTAATAAATGTAAAAGCTGTATTCCTGGGAGGGGGCCGTACTCTTTTATCTCAGAAAGTGAACTGGCTTATGAAATAAAAATAAAATGCTCTGAGTATACTTAATATTTTCTTGTATAGAAAGAGAAACTAGAAAGGGGAAAATGGTATTTCTTCTGGTCCGTGTTTTGATGGATTATGTTTAACATGCTTGTTGCATGAAATTGAAGAGCAGTACAGTTTCCAATCACAAGACTCACTCCTAGATATTTTGATTTAGTAGGTCAGAGGAATGACCCAAGAATCTGTTTTTAAATCCTTACTGACAGTCTTATAGCTAATTTGCTGTATGTGAGACCTTCTTCTGAAAATATTACCTGAATGCACTCATTATTCTATATAAAAACTCATTATTCCTTCTAAAAATGGGAATGTTACTATTACTATATCCCTTTTACAGATTGAGAAAATGAGGCACATAAGGGTTAAATAATTCTTCAGAAACACACAATAACTGGCATAGATACAAGTATATGTTTTTTAAAAAGTGTTTTCAGTTATGACCTAAAAGAAAAAAAATGGACATTTTTGTTGATTGTTTGATAAAAATGCTGTTTCCATTTGCAGCTGTTCTCTGAAAGGCCATAACTATCAGGACTTCTATTAAACATGACTGTTCAGTGATTCATGGACTCTATTTTATTCAAGTCTAAGAAAATAGTCATTAGATTTCATTGGCTTTTTGCTTTATTGCTCTGTTTGGAATGTGTAGCCCTAATTGTGGGCTTCCCTGGTGGCTCAGCAGTAAAGAATCTGCCTGCCATTGCAGAAGACGCGGGTTCAATCCTTTGTTGGGAAGATCCCCTGGAGAAGAAAATAGCAACCTATTCCAGTACTCTTTGCCTGTGAAATCCCATGGACAGAGGAGCCTGGTGGGCTGTAGTCCATAGGGCCACAAGAGTCACGACTTAGTGACTAAATAACAACAAAACCCCATTTGTTAGAAGGCATTAATGATTTGAAAGAACAGAATTAACAACAGATCACTGGGTTTTCTTCTCTTTTGCTGGCTAGGGATTCTTTCCCCTTTACTTCTCTGCTTTGGGATGTGTATGTGGTTTTGTTTTGTTTTAAACATCCAAGCCAACTCCCTGAGCTTATGGAAGCTTAATAGTCAGAAATAATGAAGAGAGAAAGGAAAATCTGAATTCATTTTCAAAAGATACCCTGAAGAAATGACAAAATCAGATGTTTGATGTAATGGGTCAAATGCTAGGGGAGGCTGAGGTCAAGACTGGACAGAACTGTCTTGATTTTCTAACAAGTATCTTATACTCTCCCAGTGATGATGGGAGGTGAGGGTACGGAGGCTGAAGGTAAAGCCACATGCAGTATGTAGTGCATTATTTCAGGATGACTTATATCAACCACAATAGTTTGTGCCATATCCTATCTGGTGATGGCTATGAGTTAACAGAAAGGGTAGACCTTTTTATACACACAATTTTTATTTATTGGTGAATTTATATTGCTGCATATTTATTCATCTTGAGTGTCATCTGAATGTCTTTCCCTGCCAATAAGATGCTCGAATGTGTACTAAGTCGCTTTAGTCCTGTCCAACTCTTTGCGACACCATGGACTGTAACCTACCAGGCTCTTCTGTCCAAGGGATTCTCCAGGCAAGAATCCTGGAGGGGGTTGCCATTTCCTCCTCAGGGGATCTTCCCAACACAGGAATCGAACCCACATCTCCTGTGGCTCCTGTATTGCAAGCAAATTCTTTACCACTGAGCCACCAGGGAAGCTAATAAAATGGGGAGCTTATAAAAGACAGGGGCAGTGACTATTGCTATTCTGTATTCCCTTTGACAACTAGCAAAGGCCTAGGCATCAAGATTTGAACTGAACTTAATTGGATACATCAATTAAGGTTTCAAGCTGTTTTCATTTGATTGCCAAAGGTAGATGAAAGAAAATGCAGCCTTATAGCATATCATACACTGATGCTATGCTTATATACACATACTTTCACAAAAGCAAGTCTTGTCCTCAACTATACTTTAGAATCATATTGTTTTGTATCATTTTATCTTTATCAATTGGGACTACAGCCTAAAAATAATATTCTTCTTGGAATGGATTTCTCATTAAAATTAAAAAATAAAAAGCTAAGATTGTTTTAACAGAAAAAAAATTATATACTGATTTTTTTTCATGGAGATCCCAAATTTCATAAAGGATCATAAATACTTTGTAATCTAATGCCTATTAGTCAAAGAAAACATGGGCATTCACCCCAGTGTAAAAGAAGAAAGAAAACAGTTACCTCTTCCTCTTATACATTTGCCAGTGTCCCAAAGAAATAAACAATCTGTGAATAGTTCAGCACGATTATATGTTTACAAAGCATAGAGGATTTATTCTAATATTTTCCCACCTGGAAAAACTGGGCTTAAGCGTCTTCGGCAATCAGAAAGCAACACCGAGTTCTTCCCAATATGTCATGTCACTTTTATAGCAATCATACTTGCAGGAATGGGACTGGGCAATGGTGGTAACTGTGAACGTTCTGATGTAGAAATTGCAGATGGAGAGCTTGGCTCTGGGGATGGACGCGGAAAGGAGCAGAAAGGAGCCTGGAGAAAAGGCTGTCATATTTGCTCAGAAGAACCGCCAAATCAGAGAGCAGAGAAGATTTCATTGGAGGAGCGCCTTCAACAGCAACTAATCCCGTCATATTGAAAGAAAATTGTAAATGTTTTCTCCAGAAATTGTCTGCCCATCGCAGCTAATCGAACACACACTGACGAATACACACACACTCTCTTTTTATACCAAAGGTGCCCGGACGCAGAGACCCGCTCCAGCGAGTGCGCGTGACACACACGGACACGCATACACACACGAACGCACACACGCCAGCCTGCGGGTTGGCCAGAGCCTTGAAACTGCAGATTCCACTCGGAGATCGCCAGAGGCACCGAACTAATTAGTAATTAGTTGCCCCTACACTAATAACTACTTCCCCAATCACTTTGGTGAAGAAATGAATTCCGCCCAGCTCGTCAGTCCAGCCAGGTCTCCGTTCTGTCTTGCTCTCCAGACTCCTCTTCTTCGTGAAAGCCAGGTTTGAAAGTCCTTTTTGCTTCTTCACCTTTGGTGTTTTGGTGTGGCGGGCGGGGGCAGTGTCACTTTAACTCCAGTCTACACCGCCAAGGGCCTCCAGACTCGTAAAGTGCCTGGGACGCGTGTGGGGTGCGCGACTCTGCTAGCGCGCGCCCGAGCCCCGCGGCTCTTGCCCGAGCCTTTGGGTCCGCTCTCTCCCCGCCTCCCCCCGCCCCACCCCTCAGAGTGTCGCGGCACCAACTAATCTTCTCCTTTTCGTTTGCAAGATCAAGGGAGAGAGCAAGCCGGCGCCCGGCCTTGGACTCTGAGCCGCGCGCGGCTAGCTCCGCGGCGGGTCAGCCCCGAACCTGTGAAGGGCTCCACGCTCCTGCCAGCCAGCCCACGCCAGGGATACTGCAGCCCGGGGAGGCAACTGGAGCTAATCCGGCGGCAGGTAAGGACAGCCAGCTGCTCAGCCCTCCGCTGGCCAGCGCCAGGGACCCTGGCACCTCCCGATTCTCCGGAACGGGCGCGGAGGGGACTGGGGTGAGGAAATTGGCAAATTCTTCCACAAGTCCAGATCCTCAAACGGAAACTTTGATTTCTGGGGCTTGGAGAACTGAGGGCAGCGATGGCGGGTCTGGAAAGCGGGAGCAGAAGAGGCAGAGCGCGGGAAGGGATGCCATTCCGCGGGTCACCGAGTCCGGAGGAATGTGGCTATGGCAGCCTGGGGGCCCGAGCCGGCCGGCGCGTCGCGCCCTCTTCCAGCCCGCCACCCCCTCCACTGTCACCAACTCCCCCTTCCTTGCGGTGTCCGCAAGACCGGGGAGCTTCGCCCTCTCCTGCCCCTCACGTTTCTTCCAGCCTGGGGTCTGGCCACGTCTCCCAGGCGTTTAGGGTGGAGGCCTGGCTCCCCGGCTCCGCACGATCCGCGGGTTCCGCTCTGTGAGCGCCAGCGCCAGGTGGCCGGAGGGAGGCTTCGCGCTGTGGTCCTAGGAGCGTGGCCAAGGGCGGGGGGGGACACGAATGGGGAGAGGGTCCCAGGACGGAGCAGGCGGAAGCCTTCTGCAACCTCGTCCCATTTCGGCCCGAACATGAGGTCGGCCGTCCGCCTCGGCTAGAGGACAGGGTCTCAGCCCCAAGCCCGCGGGGTCCCGGACCGTGCCAGGGCTGCGCCGACAGCCACCTCACAATGATCTCTGAGCCACCCCGGCGGGCTTCGGGGTTGTAGATTGGGAACGACTGCACCCACAATATCCCTTTGCCGTCCGCACCTGCGGACTCGGGCGATCACAGATAACTTGTAGCTCTCGGAACCTGCGAGGTACGGACGGTCCAAGCCCGCGCAGGGGAGATAGCGCAGCAATTCCACCTGTGCGCTCTGCCCCGCGCCCCTGGGGCGTCCCCGGCGGGGCCGGACGCTGCTTGCCTGGGAGAGCTCTGAAGAGGTCAAGACTCGAGATTCCCCGGAATCACTGACTCAGAAAGCAGCGCACACCCACTGCCTCAACCTCCCGACAGCGTCCCCAACCTTCTCTAGCCCCCTGCTTGTCGCGTTCCTCCAGGCTGCTCTAAGCCACAAAATCGTGAAAAAGAGGGTCCACTGGGCTCGCCAGACCCACGCCTTGAGACCAGGGTTGCCTGTAAGGAAATATCTCTGGGGAGTCCCTCGGGATGGAGGGGAGGGAGGAGAGAGGAGAAACGGAGGTAAATGCCTAAGTCAAGCAGAGCTGTCGACCGACATCTCACCCGAGCCGCCCTCCTGTGTCCTTAGTCGGTTCACGGCCACGGCCCGCCTGTGACGGAGGCCACCTAGGGCTCCAAGTCGGCCCGCCCAATCGCGGGGAGCGCAGCAAGAGCACGGAGCCTTCAAGTCCTCAAGCTCCGGAATCCCCCGCACTGACTTTCTATTTCCCTTTCATCTTGCCTTTTTCTGGTTTGTGTTGCCTTTCTTGCTCTTCTTAGCGCTGGGTGGCAGTGGGTTCGTGTAGTTTGCCCATCCCCTAGTACACGCAGCAAGCGACACAACACGCATCTCCCTGCTGTACCGCACACCCGCCCGCGCTCCCGCACGCAGCCCCCGCCCCCCAATTCCACAACCCCAAGCGCCTGCGGCAAGGACCACCTCCTTGACCAGGATCACAGTCACGGCGGCGGTGGCCTTGGCTCCGAGGAGGGCTGAGCCGGCCCAGATTCCAGAGAGAAACAGTGGGGCAATGGGAAAGGCCTGGGGAAAACTTGAATTTGGGTTGAGGGTGGTGTAGGGGGAGACTCTGAGGGCAGAGGCCCCCAGCACTGTAGCTCGGCTGCAGCTGCTCTGAGGGGACCCTGAGGCTCTGGCCCCCTCAGCGCCTGCGTAGAGGAGAGCCCACCCTTAGGAAAGCAACCTGTCTCTGGGGAAGTTCAGAGAGCCAGGTCCTGGGGTGGACCAGCAGCTCACTTTGCTCCAGACCTTTCCGGTTTACCTGCCTTGAGAGGGCTCTGAAATGTGGCACCTCGTACACTGCAGCTATTCACCCAACCTTGGGCCACAGGATCCTCCTACTGTATTTTGTTGGCAATCAAATATAATATATGCATTATACTGAAAATATATAGAAGGATATATAGAGAGAGTACACTTTCATTGATAAGCAAATAATAAGGATGATGACACAGTTAAGAAACTGCAATTAGGTGTGTGTATGTGGGGTCTTTGGGGTGGTAACCACAAGGGGATAATCATAGAATTAAATCCGTAGATCACACTAAGAACTATATTAGGCTACAATTCAGAAAGTGGACTTTTTGAGACTCTTGGCAAATGGATGGAAGAATTTTGTGCCAACAATGTAGCAGCTTTGCAGGATTTGACGGCTAAGGATTCAAGAAGTAATGCTATTATCAGATGAATTTTTATTATGACTATTATTAGTAAATGTCTAGCTGTGGCAGTACTATAAGCAACTTCTATTGACTCTACATGCTTTATTAGGCTAAACAATTATGCCAATTAAAGCTGAAAAGTAAAACTTGACCCTAAAAAGGCATGGAAGTACCAACCAACTCAGCTGACTATTTTAAAACTCTGTGAATGAGATGGGGCAGGAGTGGGGTAAAGTCCTTGGATCCCAAAATTCAGGGTGGGCTTCCTGAAAATGCTTGGTCTTCCTGTAAAAGAAAAGTGTGTTTGTTTATATAAGTGTGTTTGAGGTTGTCTGGGGGGATTGTAGGGAGAAAATAGGTCAATTTGAATATCCCTATCCTAGTTTAAGTTTAAAAGAACCCACAGAATGTGTTTGTAACTCAGCTGACTTCAGAGATAAGTGTAGGAGACTGTGCTGTGTGCTCAGTCACTCAGTCGTGTCCGACTCTTTGTGACCACACATACTGTTGCCTGCCAGGCTCCTCTGTTCATGGGATTTCCTGGCAAGAATACTGGATGGATTGCCATTTCCTACTCCAGGGAATTTTTCCAACCCAGGGATCGAACCCATGTCTCCTGAGTCTCCTGCATTGGCAGGTGGATTCTTTACCACTGAGCCACCTGGGAAGCCAAATGTAGGAAAGCCAGCAGTCAAATGTAGGTAAAAGTCTCTTTGGAATGAGCCCCCACAGCCTGTCAATATGGGGGGACATCTTCACATTTAAAAACCCACATTGCTTCAAACACGATCCTATCCCCTTCTTTGCCCAGATAACCCCTAACATCTGGGGTTATCTGAACTTCTATGTACTTCAGTGGCAGTTTTACATTTCTAATTTCAGAGTAGCCAACCCTCTGAGCACAGGAGGAGGGAAGCGAAGTCTCAGAGTTTTGGGGAAAACAGCAGACCACAGAGAAGGGAGGGAGGGCAGGGAACCCGCTTTCCTGGAGAAGGACCAAGAGGAGACACGTCACTCTAACCCACAGCAGTGAACAAAGGTGAAGCCAGTGTAAAAGAGGAAGAAGAGGAGGCCACTTATTCTAATAAAGGAATTGAAGAGAGAATGGGAAGGAAAAAATGAGGACAAGAATCTGTGAGCATGCCATTACGAGCCCCATAATAATCTCCATCACTGATGTCAGTCCTTGGGGCATGCCTGTGAGAGAATGCTCATGAGCACTGCCTAAATATGACCACTCAAACCCACTCTTACTCTTATCTTAATCTTTCCTTAGTTTACTCAGTAGGATCAAGAGACTGACAGAAACACTTTGTCACACAGTCTCCTTGAGGGGCCTGGTTTTCTTCTTTTAACTTTGTATTGGAGTTGAGTTGGCATTTTACAATGTGAGCCTGTGTTGTGTTCCTCAGTGGACTTCTCTATATCAAAACCATCTGTATTCCCCTGGTGACCCCCTGGTTTATTCCCTGTCTCCTGTTCCCATTTTGTCTACCTTCGGTTCACTCAGCAGATGTGGGGACTGCTTTCCTTAAAAGGTATCAGAGCAAGGGTACTGACCGCACACCCCAAAGCTCAGCAGGGCCACATGGCGATCATGGGGACGGTAGTGTGTGTTTTGTGTGGAACAAAGGAAGCAGGTCATTTTCCCTTGGAAATGCATTTTCATATAGTGTGTTCTAAGTCTCTGAAACTGTCCCAAGCACTTCACATGTATGATATCATCTTTCTGTCAGGGCTTTATCCCCAGCGTTTAAAAGATTGTCTGTCTTCTAGGAGTTTATTAACTATTTGTTGAATGAGTGAATTGATGAGCCAGTTTCTTATTGTATCACAGCCACAATCCTATGAATTAGATGTTAGTGTCCCCATTTTACAAATGAGGAAACTGGCTTTCAGAGGGGTCAGGTAATGACCCAAGATCACACAGCTAGTAAGTCGCAGTCCCTGGATTCAAACAAGGGCTGTTGGACTCTAGTCTTTGGACTCGTGTTGGAATCCAGGCTTTGTCTTACTCTGTGGAGATACAGCGTACGTGTTCCCCTATGTTTGAGGAAATCACAACTCTGGTGTTTAGAGTCCAACAGTGTTCTCCCCACTCCTTCAGTTAAACTGTGTATTCTGGTTGTATTCCCTAAAGCCTAAGCAAGAAAGATTCATTGCCAACTAGATTCTTCTGTTGGCATAACCTGCTTGACCCAGTGATTGCCTCTGGCAGAGGAAAGTAAGGGCACAGAAATTACCTGGTATTTTGGCAGATGCTATTTTCACCTGTAGCAACACCAAGATTTCCTTTTGTCTGGTGCAGGAGGATGAAAGAGTTTTTGATAGTACCCAATTCAACTCACCTTAAGTGTTGAAGTGAGTAAAGAGGTTTTCCATTGTGATGCAGTTAACCAAGAACTGCCTCAGAGTATACACATTCCCACTTTCCTCTAGTTGTCTCTCCACATGAGTTCCTCTTTCTTTATATTAAGATGGTTTGTGCTTGAAGTTCTGAGTTTGAATGGCAGGTTTTGATTTTAGTTAAAACTGATCATCCACCTTTGCTTTGAAAAGCATAGTGTGACTTTGTGAACATACGATTAGCAAAGTGTGTGAGGCTTGTTCTGACTGGTTTGCCTCCTTCTACACTTGATATATTCTTGTCTTTATTTCATTTCCCTTTTTCTGCACACATGTTCAAGCTCCTTCTTTTATACTGTGACCTAAATATACAGTCATCTTAACTGGTGCTGTTACCATGGTAATGTTTCATGGTAGATAAGGGTACACACTAAAAAATCAGTCTCTTTCATTAGCAATGGATTTCCTTCTTTGTTTTTCGCCCCCCTCTCCCCAATCCAAGCTTTCACTGAATGACGCCCTCTGGTGTCCGGTAACAGGAAGCACATTACTGTGGATTGGGCAAGAAACATTTTTTAAAATTGAGAGAATTTTTGTTTCAATAATTTGAGGTGGACAAAAGCAAGAAAGACTTATTAATTAGTATGTTTCTAAATAAAAATATTAGTAGAAAACATTCATTGCCTGAACATATTAAGTACTGTTTGCTGTGTAGAGTTCTAGAAAGTTATGGGAAATGGATATTTATGATCCTTATGTGTTTAACATTATTGTGAAAATTTTTCTGTGGGATTTACAAAGAGAGTTTTGTTATGGGAGATATTGAGATATCTCTGGATGAGATATCTAAGCTAATGGATTGTTTCGTATGTTTAAGTCTTTAAAATTTCAAAATGGAAGTGTTCTGTCTTTAGAATGGGAACATTGTTTTTGCTGGATAGGATATATAATAGTGTTGATGATGATGATGATGATAAAATAATATTTGCATGTGTAATTTGTTGTTTTGTTATTGGAGAAACTTGAAAGTTTTGCTCTTTATTATTGTGTGAATATATAATATGCATATTATTATTATTTACAAATCACATGACACATTAGAAGTAAGGTTGACATGCTAGAAGTATCTTCTTTCTTCCTCACTCCAGTTCCACTGTCACCATCTGAGTCATCAAATCAAACATCTCTTAGATTTGTCTGGACTTCATCCTCTCTTCTCCATCCACACATCTTTTTTAGATCCTCAGCGTCTCTTACTTGAACTGTCACCAGAGCCTTGTGTTTCTATGGTCTCCCACCTTCAGTCTTTCTCTAGTACAATCTATGCCTCGCATTGCTGGAATAACCTTTCTAAAATGCAAATCTGAACATGTTATTCTCTTGTTAAAAATTCTTCACTGTCTCAACTGTCTAGGATAAACTAAAAATCAAATCCACATGAGATCTTCCATAGATGACCAAAGCCTTTATTCCAAGCTCTGTTAGCCACTTCTCCATTCCCCTTCTACACAAGGAAATAATACATATATATAAATAGCTTAGTGTAATGACTGACATAGAGTAAATGCAAAGTAAATATTGGTCAAATCTGTTTTCTCTTCATTCTTCTCTTTTTCCTCCTTCTTTTCATTTAATTTAATATTAGTATAAAACTAATAAGCAGTAATAAATATAATACTTAAACTAGTCATTTCCCGAACTAATAATAATAGGTAAGAAAAGCTATGGTGTGGCAGATATTTTGCCGAATATTTAGCATCCTATAATTTCATTTAATTTCTCACAATCAGGTACATTGCTGTATGGGGTTGGCAGAATTGTTTTCTTGGATATGCAAATGAACTGTTTACAGAATGGTTAGTCTGCAAGAGTTCTAGGCAAGTTGAATGATTTTTACCTGGTACTGGTAATGGGGCACTAACCAGAATTTGTTAGAGATGCTGATAATGTCTGTATTAACAACAGAGGCCATATTTGCATACATGACAGTGATATACATTTCAACTGTGTTAGAATCAGAGCTTTACAGAGCTTTATTCTTCCCCAATGTTTTGAGTAGATAATAGGTAACTCTATTAATATGCATAGTCCCCCATTCCATTTTATTGTATCAAGGAAATTATAGGCATCTCCATAGGTCAAATAACTAGTTTAGAGTCAAATTTCCAACCCATGGCTAATGTGCAGCAAAAACAAAACTGAAGATCTATGTTTTTAAGATCAGTGAAAATAAATAGCAAACTGTGTGGTAGCAGAGCATTATTTTGAAGTCATCTGGATTTACAGGGTTCAGTAGAGCAGGACTTCTTGTTTCTGAAGTTGAGGCTCCTAGATCCCCTTGAATGTTTATCTCATGGAAGAAATGGATCTTTTTCAGCAGTCCACATTCATCATCAACCAGATTCTGAATTATTTGAATCAAATCACCTCTGTCTTCTAAGAAGTTTTTCAAAGAGTTTCATTCACTGGTTGAGTCCTTGAAATACCCTATTCTTCTTGAAGAGATTCTGGGTCAGCAGATTTGGGGCCAGACCCAAGAATCTGTGTGTTTAGCACCTCATGTGATACTGAAGAGGGTAAACACAGGACTACATTTTAAAATAAGATCAGATGGAAGAACTGGCATCTAAAGGGCAATGGAGAAGTACAAAGATTGGATAACCAACCCAAATGCTGCTACCAATATCATCAAGAGTCTTCCTTGTATGAGCCACTGAGACTGAGAGCTTGTTTGTGGTCAGAGACTATTCGATCTTTCAGTTACATGTGATGAGTAACAACTCAGGAGAATATCCAAAGATAAAGATGATTCTCTTCTATGTCATATGACTCTGACACTTATTTATCAGATGGAGTATAGTCCTTATGTATACCTTATGTCCACAGAGTTAAATCAGTCCTGGTTATTGAAGAAATAAGCACTTGATGTCTTTCCATTTTCTCTGTCCAAAATTACTCATTCTCTCTGATACTTCCTTGGGAAGATGTCTTCATGGTTCCAGAGCTGCTCTGTGCACTCTCCTGTCTGGGGTTCTGTCTAGATTTCTGTTACTAATCTAGCAGACCAAGCACCTGGCCCTCTTCCCCTTCCTCTCTTGGAGCTCTAATGGAGGAGTTCTAGTGGAGGAGAGTGGAGAAATTGTCACAAATGTTAATGGGGATACATTTCACTGTTACTGTTACAAAATGTTGGTGCACTGTATTGAACCCCAGTAGCAGACTGATATAAAACCTCCTCCAGGAAAGGAATGTTATGGAGTGTTTTTCTTGATGTTATTGCTCACCCTCGGTCCTGAAGCTGTCTTCCACTTTAATAAAGCAAAGAATCGCCTTCCCCTACTTCATCAACTATGCCAAGTCAGTAAACAAGATGAAATAATATAGGAAGAAAAGCCTATAATTTCTTGATTATTTAATTAACTACTAAGGAACTCTTTAGAAGGAATGCGATGGGAAGCTAAAGAATTACCTAAAGGCTAATTTTTCCTACTCTCTATAAAAGCTAAGCATGGAATAATTTGATTGTCAAAGGAAGAACATAAATTTCATACAATTTCATATTGTTGAACATGATGAAGATTTTCTAATACTCTGCTCTGCTACCATATAGCCAGAATAAAAATAGGAAATGATAGGGAAACTCTATTTAATTGTATTCTTTGGAGAGCATCAGGACATTTGGTTTCATTTTAGGAAGAAAATAAAGAGCAGCCCCAAAGGCAAAGTGCTTCCCAAATCTGCCTGCTGTTTTCTTGCTTCATCCTCAAAATTACTTTGCTACCAGATTTTATCAGTGGTGTGGGCCGTTTTGTCTTCACATGTAAGCTTAAATATTACAGACTTTTCTCTCCTTTTGTATTGTGTCATGGGAGTACTGAAGGCAGGGAGAACAGTGGACGATGTAGGTTTAGCTTCTGTTGTCTCTGGCTGATGGGTGCCAAGCAAGGGGTCACACTTTTGCATTTAATTTAAAGTGAGCATGACTGGATATTTTTCATGACTGAATGTTTCCGTGTTAGGGAAAATTTCAGAATTTTGAATGAGATACTCTTCTGTGACAAAAATAAAGACAATCAGATCAAATCAGATCAGATCAGTCGCTCAGTCGTGTCCGACTCTTTGCAACCCCATGAATCGAAGCACGCCAGGCCTCCCCGTCCATCACCAACTCCCGGAGTTCACTCAGACTCATGTCCATCGAGTCAGTGATGCCATCCAGCCATCTCATCCTCTGTCGTCCCCTTCTCCTCTTGCCCCCAATCCCTCCCAGCATGAGTCTTTTCCAATGTGTCAACTCTTTGCATGAGGTAGCCAAAGTACTGGAGTTTCAGCTTTAGCATCATTCCTTCCAAAGAAATCCCAGGGCTGATCTCCTTTAGAATGGACTGGTTGGATCTCCTTGCAGTCCAAGGGACTCTCAAGAGTCTTCTCCAACACCACAGTTCAAAAGCATCAATTCTTTGGCGCTCAGCCTTCTTCACAGTCCAACTCTCACATCCATACATGACCACTGGAAAAACCATAGCCTTGACTAGACGAACCTTTGTTGGCAAAGAAATGTCTCTGCTTTTGAATATGCTATCTAGATTGGTCATAACTTTCCTTCCAAGGAGTAAGCATCTTTTAATTTCATGGCTGCAGTCACCATCTGCAGTGATTTTGGAGCCCAGAAAAATAAAGTCTGACACTGTTTCCACTGCTTCCCCATCTATTTCCCATGAAGTGATGGGACCAGATGCCATGATCTTCGTTTTCTGAATAAAGACAATAAAAACAGTGAAATCATAGCCACTCTTTCTTGAGTGTCTACCACAGTTTAGACCCTGTGCCATTTTCTTTATGCATACTATTCCTATAGCTTGCACCAATCCGATGTGATAGAGGGTTGTTTTTTCTTTCTAAGTAAGTGCAGAAATTCTTGCCAGTGGACACAAAATAACTTGTTAAGACCTAAGAGTAAGTTCATTGCTTTGGGCATCAGTCTCACATCTAAAATCAAAGATGAGTATTAAATTTTTGTTTGTTTGTTTATTTTGTTTTACTACCATAAGGAGTTTCTTTAAAAGAATATCCAATTGTATTATTTGCCATCTAATTCTGACAAAGTCAAGGAAAAAGAGGGAAGAAAAAGGGGCACATCACACTGACTTAAGAATATGGAAACATGAAAACACAGTTTATACTTGAGGAATCAGTCTTAGATATATTTAGAATCTACCTTGGCCACTCACCTCCTGGTTTAGTCTGATAGTAGGCTTCATGTTTGAAGATGCTTTATCCTTCTTAGCCCCCTGGGAGCTCTCTCTAGGTACAGAGGGGACAAGAGTCTTAATATAGCTTCTAGGTATGGAATTGCCAAGGCATAAAACATGACTCTGTGAGTATTTATGAAACATATACAAATATATATAGGAACACTTTTGTTGACTATGAAAACACTATGTGTTGTTAAAATATTATTTGATCTTCTGTTTCCTATTGTGCTACCTATTCCTTTTCTTTGCAAGACAATTGCTATGATGTAACATTAACCTCCACGTTGCATATGTAAAAGGCCAAAGCAGCTAATTATTCTGAGGGATAAAGCATCAGTGGATTAATTCTATTCCTGTTTACATGCCCACTGTCAACTCTTAACTATTTGTTTGTGTGTCCTAGGTCTCCAGGAATCATTAGTGTCTATTGGTAAATGATAATACCAGCTAATTTTTTTTACAATTAATTGAAATTTCACACTCTTACATTTCAATATCAGTCAATATTTTTACATACTGACACTTTTAATCAAGGAGTATCTTTCACAAGGGAGCAACAGCAAGGCCCTCATTAATTAAAGTGATAATTATTCTCCCTTGCAGTTAGTTACATAACACATTCTTCAAGAAATTCACATCCTTAGCATTCCTCTTTAAACCTCTCTCATTTAAAAGAAGATTCCTTGGCTTCTATCTCTGTAGGAATTTACTAAAAATTCACATTACTTTTATTTTCGAGAAGTGATATAGAAAGGAGGTCATATTTATTTTCCAGCGTTTCCATATTCAAACAAAATAAAATGACATCGTTTCTATCATTTAAGTGTTCAGATCGAATCTCAGGAGTCATTTTCAAGGGAGAAGGATGTTGTCAAATGTCTCCCCTTTGATGTTCACCGGCTTATTTTAGCTTCTGTATCGCAATGCGAATTCCCCTGATCCACTTCTCTTGGATCATTCTTTGGTTTCTCAACCCTCAGCTGCTTAATTGCTCCTGCCTCTCGGCAGCTTTTTCAGTACACAAAAGTTTGTGACATTTCCCCCTCTGATTCAGTCCCGTGATTTTAGAAAATATTGAATCTAGAGTGTAGGCTCTAACTGGCAGCCCTGCTGTCTTCTCCTTTATTAGGTATTGCTCCAGTTCTTATATTTTGGCACCTTATGGTGTGAGATGCACTTTTAGAAATATTTGATGGTGACTGTTAGCTGATTTCCCTAATACTTAGGAACAGCAGATCATTGAAATCACTGTGCCATATACTGGCCAGAGTTTCTAAAGGTCATTTTCTGCATTTGCTTCTTTTAATTAAATTAGAGTTGGTTATTCATCCCAGTTGCTGGAAATATTTGACTACTTTAAAAATTTTTTTCTCCCAAACTCCATGTGCTCTTATTTTAATTTCCCAATAAATTGAATATGAAATGATATCAATAGATCAGTTATCTAAAATTCAAAATGATTTTTCATTACTCTGTATAATTACTGAAAGATAACTTCCTTGCTGCTCGTCTTTGTGTGTGTGTGTGTGTGTGTGTGTGTGTGTTTCAAAGAAGTTTTAGGTTCACAGCAGAACTGACTAGAAAGTACAATGAATTCTCGTATGCTTCCTGCCCGCATACAGGGATGGCTTCTTCCACAGTCGACATCAGCCACTAGAGAGGGGCCCTGGTTACAATGGATGAACTCACAGTTCCTAGTTTACAGTAGGGTTCACTCTTGGTGTTGTATTTTCCAAGAGTTTTGACAAATGTAAAGGTAATAACATGTATCCATCAATATAGTATCATAAAGGGTAATTTCATTGCCCCACAAAATCCTCTGTGCTCCCCCTTATGTACACCTCTTTCCCTCCTAACCGGGCACAGCCACTGATCCTTTTACTGTCTCCAGAGTTTTGCATTTTCCAGAATGTTATACAGCTGGAATCATATAGTATGTAGACTCTTCAGATTGGCTTCTTAAACTTAGTAATATGCATTTATGTTTCCTTCATGTTTTTTCTTAGCTTGATGGCTCATTCAATACTTGCCATCTTGTGGTTTTTATTTAACTATTTTTATTTCTCATTATTATATTTTTCACTGTATATATTGGAATCTCACTATTTATATAGATAGTTATATATCTATATCTATCTATATATATGTATATAGTAAATCAGACAACAAAAATATTTTGCCTCTTTGCTGAAAGACTTAGATAGTGTGTTTATCCAGTGTGGGCAACTCTTCAGCTCCTTGGAGTCTGTAATTATGAGAAGATGAAGAATGGACATTGCAAATCTTTTTTTTTTTTTTTTTCTGTTTCTCTTTTCCAAGATCTTCCAAGTCTCAGCAGATCACTTATAATGAAGCTAAGAATAAAACCTGAGAACTTACCTAAGATACTTTTACTGACCTTTAAATGGAGCATAAACTTAACTTGTTTTATCAGTAGCAGACAGAGTATTCTTAATTTATTTGAAAAGTAAGACAAATCCTAAGAGGCTTTTAAAATTTGACTTTTAGTATCTCTGCTTGGGCTCACTCTTTGGCTTAAACATGTACCTTCTATTCAAGTCCTTTACACAGTGAATGAAGTTGTCGTTGATATTCTCTGGTTTCATAAGAAGAGACACACTCCATAAAGGGAAGATTTGCATTCTGTGGTTTTTAAAGTTTTGCTCAGCATCTTATGCCTAGTTCTATGCTTGACACATAGCAGAAGTCAATAAATATTTTTAATGATGATTTTATGCCCTTAGTCTGCTTTCTATTGTTCAGTCACTAAGTCGTGTCCAACTCTTTGCAACCCCATGGACTGTAGCACACTAGGCTTCCCTGTCCTTCACTATCTCCTGGAGTTTGCTCAAACATCATTGAGTCAGTGATGCTATCCAACCATCTTTTCCTCTGTTGCCTCTGCTGAACATCCAAAATTTCTTACTACCCTAATCTTCTTCTATTGGTTTCATAACAAGAAGTCACCATTTTCTGAAATAGCTCAAAGAAATTCTCTTTCTAGGTAAAATTTTCCTTTCAAAATAACCCTTTTCTTCTGATAAGTTTTCCCACTTTTGAAACCAACACTTCGTCTAAGCTTGAGCAAAATTTTCTGTGGGGTACCTTTGTAGGTATATGGTATTATTATTACTTTGTTTAAGCTGAATGTAATTAATAACCATCACATGAACTTTTAAAGTAACTCATTTTGATTGTTATTATATGTAGGGTATGTTGAAACAAATTTTAGTTAGCACAGATCACATAGGATTTAAATATACCACTTTTTTTTTCATACTAGGATGGACTTTCAATACATCAAAAACAATGGACTCTATTTCATTCCATCTACAAGATAATATGGAGAATTATCTAAAAAGATGGAGAATGATTTACATCATGAAATGGAGTAACATTCTGTATACCTTGCCATACTATGTAGTCTTAGTCTTTTTTTTTTTCACAGTATTTATTTATGTTAGATTTTTCAGCACAAGAAATTGGAAAATAATTTAATTGATTCTCAGAGACAATGATTAATTCACAATAAAAGTCAATAGGTCAATACAACTTATAAAATTATTATTAGTAGTCTTAGTCTTATGCATAGAATTGGAATAAGAATTTATTTGTTCTTTTATTCATTAATTCAACAAATATTTACTTAGCACTTACTTTATGCAAATCACATTGCTTTGCTATCCCTAGCTATCCCTCCTACCTGACCCCTGTCTATCATCCTGCAGAAATATTCCTGGGGAAGTGGAGATACTATACTCACATGCCCAATTTCACCCCCTTCTTTACTCAGGCTTAGCATTCTGTCATAATAGCACTCTGCAGCCTTGTTAGTTATAGTGGAGCTGTGCTCTTCGGCAGCCAGAAACTTCCACTGGCCTTCACTATTGACTAGAGAGCTTAGAAAGAAGAGGTTTTAACCTTTTTCTCTAACTTGAGGTTCCAGTATCTCACAAAAGATATACTCCACTGTCAGGCAGTATAAAATAGTGGTTAAGAATTTGCATTTTGGATACCATTGTATTGTTGCCAGTTTGTCTTTAATTCCTTTGACTTCACAGAGTCAACTCTTTAGTGAAGTGTTCAAAATTATATAGTCTTATGCACTTATTTTACAGTTAAGGAAAGTGAGCAAGAAATGGAAGTGAGTTGCTCTGTCGGTGACGATGATTTAAGGTGACAGAGCCAGGACTGGGGCCTGAACGTCTTGATACCCGTGCATTTTCAGTTGCATTACCCCATCATGTCTACCCCTATGAAATGCTCTATATGATTATTAATTCTTGAGTTTCTTTCTAAAAAAAAAATCTTGAGCTATACAACCCCCTTGCTAGTCTTTTTTAGTTCTGTGGGACTTCTGAATCTTTTTTCCATCTCCCCTCTTCTGTTTCCCTGATGTTTTCAAAGTGGAGCTTCCCTGGTGGCTCAGATGTAAAGAGTCTGCCTGCAATGCAGGAGACATGGGTGTTTTGGGTAGGGAAGATCTCCTGGAGAAGGGAAGGGCTACCCACTCCAGTATTCTTGCCTAGAGAATTCCACGGACTGAGGATCCTGGCAGGCTACAGTCCATGGGGTCACAAAGAGTTGGACACGACTTCGTGACTAACACTTTCTCATGATTTAGTGGTAACATTTTGTTGGAAATGCTGAGGTTTAAGTAAGAGTGAAAATCAAAACTTTAACAACAGGTATGACACGGGGGTCAACCTTTCATAATACAGATTGATCATTATGTCATTCTTCTGAGTTCTTGCTGCGAATCAACCCTGATTCAGTGAGATACTACAATCTTGCAAGAATCAACTATTCTGCTTTCCAGAAGCTTTGGAAATTTCATCTATTCATTTTTGCTACTGAAACAGAATATAAATAGAGTTTTCATTAATCCTTTCAGTTATCTATTTGGACCAGTATTTTTTTTTAATAATGTTGATGCTCATCAAAAGATATCAACTCAACCTTTTAACTTGACATAATAAAAGATAATTGAAAACAAGTTCTGCAATGTTTTTTTCCGTGGAGATATATGACAAATGCTAAAAGCAGAGAGAAATATGATGGATGAAGCCTTTTATAAACGTCACCAATGGTGGTGGTTTAGTCACCAAGTTGTGTCCAACTCTTGTGACCCCATGGGCTGAAGCCTGCCAGCCTCCTCTGTCCGTGGGATTCTCCAGGCAAGAATACTGGAGTGGGTTGCCATTTCCTTCTCCAAAATGACACCAAAATCTACCTCTTTATTCTGTTTCTCCACTTCATGAGGTCATTAGGAAACTTTGTTGTTATATCTACTTCCAAATTGGCAAAAATTGTCCATCTTTAGCATAAAAAAAGAGACAAATTGGAAAGCTGTAGTTTGATGTCATCTCTCCTAATTCTGTCCATGTACTTTTCTTCCAAATAGCAGATTACTTCATCCTGAAGTCTTGATAACCATAAATGTAATCAACTTGGCCACAAATATTTTCAAAATGAAATGCCCATTTTTTTGGTTGTCTTTTTGCTTCGTTTTATATCAGAGTAAAATGGAGAGGAGAAGCAGTTGGCGATAAGTTGAAAATTGGTGTTGTCTGGGACACTGGGTATTTCATGGTCCAGAGAAATTCACAATGAGGTGACAGAATGCTCTCTCAGACCACTGTCACTTACACCGGAACGTGATGTGCTCCTGGGGAATGTTGGGAGGGCACTTGCAGAGCTATTTTAAGAGGCGTTTGAAACTGTGAAAGCACAAGAAAGTTACAGGAGAACATGTCAGAGCCTTGTTTGTAAATACTGTGTTCTCTTTATGGGTTACTGAGTGGCAAAAATCAAAAGAGTGTTTTTGCCAAGAAATAAAGCTGTTTATCTTGCCTCACTAGCAGAGAATTCCACATAAATGATGACCTTAAATTAAATGGAACATCTTAACAAAAACCTCAGGAAGTCGTTTTGTGTTTTATCAATATGTTTCTCCAGTGTGAACTCCCAAGTAGTTGGTACTAGTAAGATTAATCACATCAGAAGACGGATGAGACTTTGTTCTCAGAGAAATTGTATTTGAGGAGACTGAAAGCTAATTTGCCTCCAATTTTAGAAAATGTTTCATTCGTCTTCGTATAGATTCAAAGAAAAAGATTTAGATAGGGATGGCAATCCTTCTTTGGCAGATTGCACCTCTTTAATGATGGAGGAAAGGGAGAATCAGATTGGACTCCACTGCTTTCTACCTTTGTCTGTGGAACCCCTGTGGATTTCAGAGAGGGCTGGAATACAGCTTGCTGAAACAGATGAACATGACTAGGAATTCCCTTTGACTCCATCCTTCTCAGGAAAAAAAATCCCAAATCCAAGGAGATATATATGCTTAGTCACTCAGTTGTGTCCGACTCTTTGTGACCCCAGGAATTGTAGCCCACCAGGTTCCTCTGTCCATGGGGATTCTCCAGGCAAGAATACTGCAGTGGGTTGTCATGCCCTCCACCAGAGGACCTTCCCAAACCAGGGATTGAACCCAGGTCTTCCACACTGCAGGTGGATTCTTTATGGTCTGAGCCACCAGGGAAGCCCATGTGTGTGTGTGTGTGTATGTATATGTACATATATATGTATTCATATAAAGGGAACATTATTCATATTTCAAACTGAGGAAAAAATCTGTTACTCATGTCAGTATCACTTTCATTCTGTATTTAGAGCTTACTTTTCTATCTTCCTCCCATATTATCAGTTATTATATGGAAAGTGCGTGTAAGTGCTGTGTAAGGGACAGATACTGACACAGTGGTGAGCACTGTGTACTTAGTCATGTCCAATGTTTGGCAACCAGTGGACTGTAGCTCACCAGGCTCCTCTCAAGAATACTGGAGTGGGTTGCCATTTCCTCCTCCAGGGGATCTTCCCAACGCAGTGATCGAACTCATGTCTCTTGCATCCCCTATATTGGCAGGCAGATTCTTTTACCACTGCGCCACCTGGGAAGCCCCTGATACAGTGGTAATACTTGCTTATTCATTTGTTCTTCAACATTACTGTAAAATTAGGTACAACCAGGTACTCTGTTGGCCATCTAGGATGCAAAGATGAATAACCATAATCCTAGCCCTGACAAATTTTCCTTGGAGATGTGGTGAAGAACACATGATATATAGGTGCTATGATAGAGGTGTTAAGACTCCTGCAACAATAGAGGAGAAGGGTGGGACTAACTCAACTAAAGTTTGGGTTAACAGGGCGTTTAAAAAGTAAGAGGTTTTTTCTGGATTGATGGGGCATGTCTTTGTCAGCTCGGACTCCTGGAACAAATATATGTCATAGACTAGATGGCTTCAACAACAAACATTGTAATTGAGCACTGATTGTATATAAAGTATTTTGAATATATACATTTATATAAAATGATTCTAAATATGTGTATGTAAGGTATGAAGAGAATAACTATACTCTAGCTTATCAAGCAATGACTATCACAACAGAATAAAAAAAAGTATCAAAATAAGTGAAGTACGCATTGGGAGGTCAGAAAAAAAATAGTGTGGATTTGAGCAAATGATCCCTTTTATTTGTGTGTTGCTTTAGAGTTCCCAAAGCTCGTCATTGCATTGTTTTAGAGCCTAGGTTTGGTGCCAAGTACAGCCTCTATCTGTTTCTGTATGGCCTCTAGCCAAGAATGATTTTTGAATTGTTAAAGAGTTGTTTAAAAAAGCAGAAACATGAGCAACAGAAACCAAATGTGACTTCCCATGTCTCTAATACTTAGTGTCTGGCACTTTACAAAAAAGTCCCTTCTTTTAGAAGAAGCTTCACAGACACTTATATTGCTTCTCAAAGTGTAACTACTACACTTCCACTTAGTTGGAAAAGGCAAAATGGCTGAAGCCTAAGAACCTAACATCATGTAGTTTGCGTTAAGGGAACTCGATTTGTTGTGGTGGTTCTAACTGATAAATTCTGTATTCCATTATCCCATGTATATACACCCAGTGGATCAGATCTCTGAGCTTGTCTTTCAGAACTCATTCCATCTCTTCATCTTTGTGCTTGACTCCTACTCTCTTGAAGTCATATTTGTGGGTTATTTAATGATAATCTAAAATAATACTGTTTAAAAAACACTTTTCAATTTACAATGAATTAAATCCATCACCTCATTCATTTCCTTAAAACCCTAAAAGGGGGATAATTACAAATTGAGAAACTTCAAAATTAGCAATCTCAGATGATTTGTCTAGGGTGATACAGCTTGGATGAGAGTTCAGAAAGCCCAGCTGTCTTCGGGGTGTGTTTTCCATCCTTCCTCACAGAAAACCCACTACACCATTGCCAGAAATGCCCTTGAGTGTACAAAAGTCAATTGGGAACTTGGTTGTGGTAAATCCTCTAGATGGATTATGTGATAAATCCTATAGAAACATAAATTAAGAATGATGGGTCCGTCCTTTTCTCTTGAATTACCTCACCTTCAAAAAACAGAGAATTTGTTACAGAATTCAGAACCCCTCTAACCCTGCCTCACAGGAAGAATTCTGTCTCCTTCCTGAGGAAACCAAGTGTCCACTCAGGGAAGATGAGGAAGTCTCTGATGCTTGATCTCTGTGAAGCTCCTCTTTGTGAGATACTTTGGAATATAGCTTTTAAATTTTACCCGGAAACATCTCATTATGACTGTCTCTATGATACATTAGAAGAAATAGATGTAGAGAAAAGTTCTGTGTCCTGAGAGGCACTTGGATGGCCTTTTTTGATTCATAGAGACAACCTTAGCTGGAGAGTCTATGGAAAGGGAATTTGAGGTAAAGATGCCTATAGGATTTTTGAATCCTCTGTGGGGAACATAAGGTTTCCCCTGGGAGTCCTAAGGAGCACTCTCCGGATATACTACAGTTACCTCAGGGACAGATTAAGAAGATGAACAGTTGTAGCTCCCTTTCTTCCTTGGGTTTCCCAGGTGGTGCTAGTGGTAAGAAATCCCCCTGCCAGTGCAAGGAGATGCAGTAGACTTGGGTTCAAATCCTGGGTCAGGAAGATCCCTGGAGTGGGGAATGACAACCCACTCCAGCATTCTTGCCTGGAAAATCCTGTGGACAAAGGAGCCTGGCAGGGCTACAGTCCGTGGGATCACAAAAGAATCAGAGAAGACTGAGCACTTATTCTTCTTCCTTACCCTGGCTCTGCTGGGTGTGTTGCTTTGCCTTGCTGTATTTAAACCCCCTTCCCATGATGTCTGATAAATGTATACATTCATATACTGGGGAAAGGAGAGATGTGAGAATCTCTGAGAACCTTCCTGGTTTAATCCTTGCTTCAGCCTAAAGCTAACAGTAGACCTCTGGTGTTGGAAGCTATGGGAATTTAGTGAGAAATATTTTAGCAGGTTTTCAGAAAGAAATTACATAGATGAGTAAGAATAACATTTTTCAAATCACACCAGTCATCAGCCCTCAATCCTCAGGGCAAAAGCCTTCTCTACTAGGGAATGAATTTTGAGAAATGAGGGATTAGCATTTCCTGGTCAGACTGTTTGTTGATGAGCCGCTTGCCTCACAGTTTTCCTTAGTTTAACTTGGGGCTAGGATCTGTTTTATTTCCTCCAATGGGAAAATCATAAGAATAGTTATTCCTGTTAATAAAGTGACTTGGGAGCTTCAAAGAAATGTTAGTGTGATTATTCCAATTTAAAGTGATGACCTATTCAAAAAAGAACTTTTTTGTCTCATGGCCCAATTTGTCTGTCCTCATTTCCTTCAGAAGTATTGATCTTGAATACTGTTACAATATTCAGTGCTAGTGGCTGGATGTATTCCGAGGAGACTAGCTGATGGTGTGAGATTGAACGCCCAGCCATCGTTGAGTGCTAGCCCTTTGCAGGTAACTTTGAGTGCACAGGGGGACCCTTTCTTTTCATGCAGAGATGATGACTTTGGAGCATGTCTAGCTCTTCTAGAGCTAAGGAAGAGAATAAGCATTACATGCCTGTTTAACATGTATTGACTTCACATTTTTATTTTTGCTTCTATTGTTACATTTATAATCCTGTGTGTATGCTATGTGCTCAGTCAATCAGTCATGTCCTATCTTTGTGACCCCATGTATTGTAGCCCTCTGGGCTCCTCCGTCCATGGGATTTTCCCAGCAAGAATACTGGAGTGGGTTGCCATTTCCTCCTCCAGGGGATCTTTCAAATCTGAATCTCCTGGATTGGTAGACAGATTACCACTGAGCCACCTGATTCTGTGAGGTAGTGTTATCATTGATTTCCAGGTGAGGAATATGAGTATTTAAGAGTTTTCTCAATCTCAACTTTAAGTAATGGCGGAATCAGGAAATAAAGCAGTTTTTCCAACTCAAGTACAATTTATCTTTTTTTCCAAAATGTGACTCTCAGGACATCATCCAATTCTGCAGCTTCTTCATTTCTGTAATGGATATTACTAATACCTATACTTCTGACTTCATAATGTTATTCAAGAATCAAAATAAATACATTTGGAAGCCTTTTATGACCACTTAAAATGCTATACAACTGAAGTATACTAAAATTATTATTGTTATCTCCAACTGTATTTATTTAGTTTATCTGTATAGTACTGTTTCCAGGATGCTTTTTTTTTTTATGTTGAACATATTTTTAAATTATGTGTCTTGTGTTTTTAGACTGACTCACTCCTTTTGGACCCAGAGATATCTCACAAACATAAGGCAGACGTGAGACCTTGGATATCTTCTCAATTGACTAGGATTAGCCAGTGAAGAATATGGAAAGAATATAAAGAATTCTCTCTGCCCTAGCATACCTTATGCATACTCAGCTGTTCCACATTGTTTTCCACCAAAGTTCAGCATGGACCTCACAATTAATTGTTCTGTAGGTCTTTTTTTTTTTTTTTAAACTGCAAGTCATAGGTTAAAGTTGCCAAATTTTTAAAGAAATTCCCTCCAAACTAAAATAATATATTTCTAACCTTGAGGAGAGTTATGAAGTGTCTGGTTTGCACTTAAGTAAAATTTCTGGAAGTGCTGCCTTGTATCCTGCTAAGATAGATTGGGAAGGAAGTAAATGAATTGTAATCTAAGGAAAGGTGTGGTCACATGTAATCAGAACCATGATATCAGCTCAATGGCCTTTTATGTCACTGCCTCTAGTACAAGGCGGTGTACTGCTGTGACAGCATAGCTAAGAATAACCAATGATATTGATCATATATTCTGAGAAAAAATATAGGTTCTGAACTGAGTATTTTTTATGATCATTGGCTTCCTTTCAAATTCAATAATTTTTTTTTTTTTTTTTTTTTTTGCAGAATCCCAAAAGGATGTCAGTACTCAGTAGAAAATTGCCATGTTCTGCGGTAGTGAGAACTTGTGACTCAGAGGCAGAAAGATCATGAATAGAAACAGTCTGTTTATCAGGGTTGTTCTAGGGAGAAGCCTCAGAGGACTTGCCTTCATTCTGATAGCCAGAAACCATGGGTTCTCCTCTAGTGAGTAATCTTTCCAGCCTGAAGAGAGTGCGGGGTTTGCCACTCTGGCTGTGTCCACTCGAAGTAGACTACAACAGATGTCTCTCTTCAAATATGCTGTCTGCGTTAAAGCTGTCTTTTGTTGAGTACATCTTAAGATCCAATTGCTGTGTGTGTGTATATCATTGCTGTAGTTGTTTAGTTGCTAAGTTGTTTTGGACTCTTTTGAGACCCCCGCTGGACTGTAGTCTCCCAGGTTCCTCTGTCCATGAAATTTCCCAGGCAAGAATACTGGAGAGGGTTGACACTGCCTCCTCCAGGGCATCTTTCCTGGCCCAGGAATTTAACCCTGTATATATATGTATATACATATATATACACACACACACTCGGTCTCCACCAAACTTCAGGTAAATTTTATCTCCATTTTACAGATAAGGAAATAGAGGTTTAGAAAGGTTGAATAACATAAACAAGGCCATCGTGCCAGTAGGAGCTGAAGCTAGGATTCAAATGCAAACCAGTATCTTTGTCTCTAGGTAACACTATCATCCTTAGAAGGGGCAATAATGTTTAAAGGGGCAATTGTCCTAAAGGGGCAATAATGTTTAAAGAAAGGAGGTTCTTGAAAGGACAGATAGAAAAAGATGACCTTCTACCTAGAATAGATTTTCCTCTCAAAATTCATCCTTTTTTAAAGCACTTTTAGTGTGTAGTTTGGTGTTCTTTATTAAATTTGTAATGTAGAAAGGGATAATGAAATAAGTCCTTATATTCCTGCCACCCAGAGTAATTTTATTTTTTTAATTGTGACAAAGTATACATTATAAGACTTACCATTTTAATCATTTTAAAGTGTACAGTTCAGTGGCATAAAGTATATTCTCATTGTTATACAATCATTACCATTATCCATCTCTAGAGATTTTTTGCCATCCTGGACTGAAACTCTGTACCCATTTTTGTATACCTTCAACAAGCTCCTGGCAACCACTATTCTCCTTTCTCGTTTCCTTTTTAGGTATCATCTATATATCCATTCTCACCTGCCAGCATCTCTCTTTGGATGTTTCACTAACATCTCCAAAATAAAATGTTGCTACCTCCTATAATGTATTTTAGGAGGTATTTTAGCAACCTTCCTCCTGCATTTATCCACTTGTCTCCTTGTCTTTTTTACTTCAGGAAATGGCACTACCATCAACAAACTAGATAAATCTAGAGACTCAGTACTCGTTGTTTTTAAAATAAACTTCTAAAAATTTAGTATAGTTTCAGAGCTAATAGAAAAGTTACAAAAAATTGTACACAGAGTTCTCATATACCCCCCTCCACCCAGTTTTCCCTGTTGTTAAGATTTTACATTGTTGTTCAGTCACTAAGTCGTGTAAAAGTGGATTCTTTACCACTAGACCATCTGGGAAGCCCATCCTAGCTCTAAGGCCACCTCTAATCCCACCAGTTATGTCTGAGTCATCTATGTTGGTCACCTATGTTATAGAGCAGTATTTCTCAAACTTTGGTATAATTATAAATCACCTGAGGGAACTTGTTACAATGCAGGTTATGCTTCAGTAAGTAAGTTTCAAATTCCATCTGTCAAGCAAGCTCCCAGGTAATGCCAAGGCTGGTAGCCTACGCACTAAACTGAGTAACAAGATCACAAAAGACCAAGGGTATCTGCTATCAACATGACTTATTATTGATAATATTAAGACTTATCATCCGCATGAGGGAATGTCTGTGATGCCTCATTTTTTTTCTGCCCTCCCTCCCCTCTTTATACTTCCTATTACAATTTTCAGTGGATGATCTAGAACTTCGCCATGAGATATTGGCCACACTGGTTTGTCTTTCAGTTTCTTGAACATGATATGCCCATTTCAGCTTGAAAGTTGCTGTGTAGAGTATACACCATTTACTGTTTTCTTCATGTAGGACTCTCACTTAAGCATGGGAAGCATCTTCTCATGTTCAGTCTGATTGCTACTCCTTAGAAAGCCTTTGCCTGTGAGTCAGTCTAAAGTAATGGCTTGATTTATAAGCAGTCTTAGTACTCGGTCTATTTTCTTCCTAGAATTTGATGCAGTTGTTTATGTAACTTTTATGTCTTTAATATCTTACTAGAAGGCAGGAGCAAGAACTCTCTAGTTTGCCACTGAATCATCAGGGCCTAAAACATTATCTGCTATATAGTAGATATTAATGTTTGTTAGATAAATGCCAAGCTTGACTTTGAAAGATGAGGCGAAAGGCACATATATTGGATAATTCTTTTTTATTGCTTACTCCTTTGGGAGAATTTATTGTAATTTCTGTTGTTTTTTTTTATGATTGCTAGTTATGTCATCTTTTCATTCCTGTATCTTTGGACATCCCAGAATCGTATAGGTTCAGGGGGAAACTTGTTCATCCATGTTTTTCTGAGGAAGGAATTCTTCATGGAGAAAAGCTTGCTGGGCTCAACAACACACAGTTGCTGAGAGTTGTTGGAAAGGTCCTTAGAACCTCAGCCCGAGGCTTAGGTGGGAGCCTACAGTTGGGTGAGTAACAGCAGTTCTTACTCTGATGTGTGTTTCTTTAAGACACATGATGTAAGTTAAAAAAGAGACAGACTTAGGGAAGGAACTTATGGTTGCCAGGGAGAAGGGATAGTAAGGAGTTTGGGATGAGCATGTACACACTGCTGTATTTAAAATGGATAACCAAGAAGGACCTAGTGTATGGAACGCTGCTCAATGTTAACCTAGATGGGAGGTGAGTTTTGGGGGAGAATGGATACATGTATGTGTATGGCTGAGTCTCTTCTGTATGCACCTGAATCTATCACGATATTGTTAATCAGTTACACCCTGATATCAAAAATAAAGGTTCAGATTCAGACTCACCAAACTCAGATTGGGCTGTGACACTTATAATTAATGGAAGATGCCAATTAATACAATGTAATAATATTCTAATGACAAAACACTGCCTTTAATGTGCCACATATTTTTTTAATTAATTTATTTTAATTGGAGGATAATTACTTTACAATATTGTGATGTTTTTTGCCAGATATCAATTGCATTGGGTAATTCTGATGATAATTTATATTTAAAGAATTTTAAATTACTGTTTTCTTAAATTACTGACAGTTGGTACATTGTGCTTCATTAAATTTATCTAATGTCAGTTATATTTCTTGCTTTGATACATAAATTGAGAATATACTTTAAGAAGATTGGAAGAACAAGATTTACTTTCTGTGCCAAATAAAGGAAAATTATCATCTAGCTCTTCAGTGATATGATATTGGTGTTGTAAGACTCTAGCTGCATTCTTATGCTTAATGGTCCCTGAATATTAAGAATGTGCAAACCAGTAGGGAAAGATCAAGGGCAGGGGGAAGATTCATGGCATGGGCAGAATGGAGAATTAAGGCCTACACTTAAAAACAAATAAGAAAACAGACAAATCAGTATCAATGAGTCCATCTGCATATAAATCTGCTAAGGCTTAAGGACCAAGATGGAGGAAAGTTGTATGTATTTGAAGATATCTAAGAGTGATGCCAAGGAAGGAAAAATGATAAGGAATTTTTACTGAAGTTTTTTTTTTTTAAATATTGAAATTAGATTAAGGATTTCTATCTCTTCTATCTTCCATCCTATGAAACAAATAAAAGTCCATCGTTTGCTCTTCTCTCTTCTTAAAGATGCCATTCCATTAACCTCCTTGAAAATTATCATCAGACTTCTGGGAAAGGTCTGCTCACCACCATCTTATAGTCTGCCCTCTATCCTCCTCCACTTTACTGACAGTCGCACCCACATTTTCCTTAACCCTGTCATCTTTCTAGCGCTGATCCTTTTAGACTGAGGAGAGGTGTTGCAAAGAATTGCCCCAAAGACTTTTCTGAGAAGGGAGGAAGCAAAATTCCATTATGCCCCAGGGCTTCTGAAACAATCAATTATCTTAATTAAAACAATACTGTTGATTGATTATAATAATGGCATTGAGTCAAAATAATGGTGCAGTTCTCTCTTTCTTTCTGCCATTGGGGCACCACTTAGGGCCATGGACTTACCAGTTAGGACAAGGTTACCAGGGCTAACTTCCTTCTTCCTGGGTTGCTCCCTGATATGGTTTTAGCTTCTAGACATTGTTCCTCCTTGAAACCACTGAAGGTTGTAGTTTATACATCCAACCTTGAAGCCAGGTGGGTGCATCTCTCCTGTCCTGCAGTTTTTCATAGACGGAAGCATGGGCATTTCAAAGAAGCCTTTTACTTGCCAATAGGACCACCTCAGCTTAATTTCCAAACTCTGCTCATGCAGATAGACTACATTTTTCCCTAAGGGAAATAGGGAATGGGCTGAGGAGTTGTGTTGACCTGGAAGCTCCCTCCTTCCTAAAATGAAGGAAGATGGTAGATAGGGAGGAAAGAACTCTTGGTAGTACAATGAAGTGATTGTAATTGATGACTGATCTGGAGCACTCTTCTCCATAGATAGTCCTATTTTAGTCTTCACTTCTATTCTATTTCTAGTCAAATGTTATTCTTTTTTTCTGGCTGTATGCTCCCTGTTCTTGAGTCTTAATTAATTTATTCTATCTTTTTTCTTAGCCTAAAGCTATAGTTTTCCCCATGAAAAAGCCCTCTTGGCTCGATCATCATTGAACTATGCTCAGCTTGGGGGTGACATTCCTTCTTGTAAATCTTTATACAAAACCATTCAGTTCAGTTCAGTTCAGTCACTCAGTCGTGTCCGACTCTTTGCAACCCCATGAATCGCAGCACACCAGGCCTCCTTGTCCATCACCAACTCCCGCAGTTTACTCAAACTCATGTCCATCAAGTCAGTGATGCCATCCAGCCATCTCATCCTCTGTTGTCCCCTTTTCTTCCTGCCCCCAATCCCTCCCAGCATCAGGGTCTTTTCCAATGAGTCAACTCTTCGCATGAGGTGGCCAAAGTACTGGAGTTTCAGCTTTAGTATCACTCCTTCCAATGAACATCCAGGACTGATCTCCTTTAGGATGGACTGGTTGGATCTCCCTGCAGTCCAACGGACTCTCAAGAGTCTTCTCCAACACCACAGTTCAAAAGCATCAATTCTTCAGCGCTCAGCTGTCTTCACAATCCAACTTTCACATCCACACATGACCACTGGAAAAACCATAGCCTTGACTAGATGGACCTTTGTTGGCAAAGTAATGTCTCTGCTTTTCAACATGCTGTCTAGGTTGGTCATAACTTTCCTTCCAAGCAGTAAGCATCTTTTTATTTCATGGCTGCAATCACCATCTACAGTGATTTTTGAGCCCCCAAAATTAAAGTCTGACACTGTTTCCACTGTTTCCCCATCTATTTGCCATGAAGTGATGGGACCAGATGCCATGATCTTCGTTTTCTGAATGTTGAGCTTTAAGCCAACTTTTTCACTCTCCTCTTTCACTTTCATCAAGAGGCTTTTGAGTTCCTCTTCACTTTCTGCCATAAGGGTGGTGTCATCTGCATATTTGAGGTTATTGATATTTCTCCCCACAATCTTGATTCCAGCTTGTGCTTCTTCCAGCCCAGTGTTTCTCATAATGTATTCTGCATAGAAGTTAAATAAGCAGGGTGATAATATACAGCCTTGACGTACTCCTTTTCCTATTTGGAACCAGTCTGTTGTTCCATGTCCAGTTCTAACTGTTGCTTCCTGACCTGCATACAGATTTCTCAAGAGGCAGGTCAGGTGGTCTGGTATTCCCATCTCTTGAAGAATTTTCCACAGTTGATTGTGATCCACACAGTCAAAGGCTTTGGCATAGTCAATAAAGCAGAAATAGATGTTTTTCTGGAACTCTCTTGCTTTTTCCATGATCCAGCGGATGTTGGCAATTTGATCTCTGGTTCCTCTGCCTTTTCTAAAACCAGCTTGAACATCTGGAAGTTCACGGTTCACGTATTGCTGAAGCCTGGCTTGGAGAATTTTGAGCGTTACTTTACTAGCGTGTGAGATGAGTGCAACTGTGTAGTAGTTTGAGCATTCTTTGGCATTGCCTTTCTTTGGGATTGGAATGAAAACTGGAATACAAAAAATTGGAATACAAAACCATAGGAGATTACAAATTATTTTTTAATGATAAAAACAAAAGTATCTGATCTCAGAATACCCTGTTTACTCTTTATATAGGATTTAATGATAGCATCATGATCATCTTAATAGATTTATAACAACCCCAAAGGGTATACAGAAAATATAATGTTGTTATCTCTCAGAAAAAAACATAGTGGACTTTCACTTTATGTATTTTTGGAATTCTATTTTAATTTGTACAGTGTGTATGCCTTTATTTTTCAACTGGAAAAATGTTCTTAGTGTCTTTAGATTATAAACCATGCGTAAACTATTATATATTCCATAGTCGTGCAACACTTAGCTGTGACCTTCAACCAACCCCCAAGAATTCTTCATAAAGGACAAGTATTTTTTCACTAGGGCTCGATGGTCATTGTTGCTGGGACAGAACGAAGCTAACAAACTGAAGGCTGTTGAATGGGCTTTACATTTACACTTTAGCTTATTTTAAATGCTTTTTCTCCTGAGTCAGTGTTCCATAACTCACAGTGCTTTGGAATATCTAAGTATCTCTTCTCATCCTAGATTGGTATATTTTTTCTAGGCTAAGCCAAGAAAATTAGGGAAGAATATTTTACTATTATGGATTCAAATATTCCTGGGAACAATATTTTCACAACGTTATAAAATTATACCAAATATTTTCACAATGTTGCTCTCATTTGATCTTCACAATGTGCCTGTGAGTAGAAATATAAAGCTGTGTGCTTAGGATAGATCTCATTTTTCCAGTTTGATATAGTTTGTATGTGTCCTGTAATACATACTTACGAATATGTATAACAAGAATCTAAGCCCTAACAACTTTGCAGAACCCTCTTAAAATAAAATACAATCTGACAGCTTTCATTTTTTAGCAATCCAGTCCCCCAGTTTTTCTTCCTGGTATACACTTGGAACTATAGCCTCTTGTCCCTCATTCCATTCCCATCTCTCCATTAGTCAAGAGTTATATGTAAAATGCAGCATTGATAGGTAAGTTCTATGAACATTTTCTGATGTTTCTGCTCTTCTAGCTATACTGTTTCTATGATTCAGTTTGCATTTCTTAGTATGTATTCTCTGAAATTAAAATTAATAACTCTCTTAGTAAACAATTGGAGTTTTTGTCTTAATTTGCTGATTCCCCTCTATCTCTCTCCGTTGCAATAGCAGGAGTCACCCAGTCTAAACTTCCCTACTACAATACCCTCCACAGTCTGCCCCGGCCCCCAAAATGGCATTCCTTCGGTAAACCATTTTTTCCTTTTTTGTGACAAAGGACTCAAATGCCAAATTGTGTTTGATGGATTAATATTCCCTTTCATTAATGTATATGATTACTGCAGTGATCCTATCTGTCACATCTTTGCTGTGTTTAATGCAAACACTTGTAAACCTCATTCACACCTTTAAAAAGGAAAGAATCCATTGAGATATTCAAGCACCTATAAACAATTTATTCAGTATATTTGATGTTCAAATAAAGAATTTAATGGGAAGAAAAACATAGTTTCTGTCATATAAAACATGGATTGGGTTCTAGTTGTCTTAGGAATATAAAACTCTGCTTCTGACCATGCAAATCATGAGGCCTTAGACCATCAGTGAGATCAGTTAATTTGATACACCTGTCCTGGAGGGACTTCTTGGGTAGACTGTCTTGAATACAAAATTTCTGTTACTTGTTCCATTTTTCATATAGTCTAGGGCTTCAACAGTATAATAAAGACTCATCTTTCTGTTTCTTCACAGAGAATGCAGGAGGGAAATGAAAATGTATGAGCAGTGGGAAAATTACCTCTAAATCCTTCTAAAAGAAAAAAAATCAACAGTAATAGTGTAACTGTTGAGAGAGAGGGTCACATTCATCTGGGCTTCAGTCTTTTCATTTGAAAGCAAGAGGGCTGAACTAGGTGACCTTGGAAGATCTGAGATAATATTCATTAGAAAATCAGTTTCAGTTTTCTGTTATAAAGAAAAGCCCTGTCCCACAATTCTCTGAGACACGGGACATGATTTCTCAGTGGTTATGAGAGGCTAAAGCAAGTGTTGCTTTTCTCAAGTCTCATGACTTCTCTGAATTCCCTAATCTTGTCTAGCATCATAATGAAATCTTCCAATGTATCTAAAGCAACATTAATTTTCTCGCTAGGAGGGATTATTTTTCTAGTCAATAGAGTGGGAGAATGACTCTCCAGGCTGGAATATTATTCACTCAGGTGTAAGCGCACCTAACCCAGAAAGATAAGGCTCCAGTGCTTTTAGAGTTTGTAATTCTGCCTTGTGTGTGTGTGTGTTCATGTGTACACTCGTATCTGTGTATCCATAGTGGTTCTAGCTAAAAAGGAAAAGTACACAAGAACATCTTTAGGGTTGTGGAACCTCAAATGAAGCTGAAGAATTACCAGAGGATAGAAGCTGATGTATTTAGTAAAGTAGTCCAGAACAACTAGACTAAAGAGGGATGGAGAGTGAGAGGTGAAAATGTGGCTACAAAGATTGGCAATGACCCACCGCCAAGAGCCTTTACTATTCCCTTAACAAGGCTGAGTTCAGGGAAGCGAGGCATTATTAGATGGTTAATCAAGGAAGAGAAATGCTTGATATTTAAGAAAAATGACTGTGGTTGAAGTATGCAAAGTGATTTAAACAGAAGAAAGATTGAAAATTTGGAGGACAGATAAGTAACCAAAGTTAAAAAGGGTGATGATAACCAAATTAAATCAATACAAAGAGGTGATGGATTGGAAAAATGCTAAAGAGAAAGGGTAGGTTGGCCTGGGTGATTGGGTAAGTGGTGGTGGTGGTAGTGGTAGATTGGACAAAAATAATAATAATAATAAAGCCTGAAGAGCAGTTATGTAAGGTAGGCAATGAGACTGATAGAAATGGGGCCAGTTTTAGTAAGAAGAATGATTTTTTAGTTTATGGAAAGCAATACATACAGGAGTGTTAGGATAAGCTATTGGATATACAAGCCGTAGTAGAGAGATCTGAAAACCAAAGGTACATGCTTAGGATTTACTGGCATATTCATAGCAAACTGCTATTATGTATATGTACTCATATATACAGTTTATTTTTAGCTTACATTTGTTCCCAATCAAAAATTCTCACCCTATATCTCTTTAGGAAGTAAACTTGCCAAGTAGTGATGAACAGAAGCAGATTTATAATAAATGAGCTCCTGAACTGGAAAGCTATTTTTAGGTCATTTTTCTTAATTGAAAGAAGTTTATCTTTTATTCGTTTCTGTCTTTTTGTTTTCTTTGTTTGACTTTGATATCTAGGTGTAACTCAGAGTATAAAGGATCGAGGCCACACAACTGTTACAGCAATTTATAGCGAACATTAACATTTGTCATAAAAAGTGAAACAGACATGGCTTTTGTGGCATTTCACAGGAAAGAGCTCATATTTGTATATCTGCCTGTCTTCATTTTTACTTTTGTGTAAACGTAATCACTATCTCCCCACTTTTATCCTTCATTTTTATCTCCCCTCAATGTGTTTTTTTCTGTTTTCTTTTCTAATAAGAATGCTGACCAAAAGAAAATAAAATTCTAAATGTCATCTCTAAAATCAACATCCTAATTTTTGTGCCCATTTCTGTAATGGTATCACAAAATGTGGCTTATGCTAGGATATACATTCCTCTCTTAAATACTTCTGGATGCTACTGATGTCAGCAATGGCCACATTGCAAAGGCTATTTGAAAATTCTATATGATCTTATTTCTGGTCATTAGATACTTCACCTGAAGACTTGAAAATGAATTTAATAGAAGAACAGAATGAATTAACATTGAATTAATATAGAAGATTATGAAATATTTTTTCAAAGATAATGTATTTCTCATAGTCCAAACTAATGCTTTTTGGAATACTTGTCTGGTAAGCTCATGTTAGCATCATATGCTTGTTGAAATAAAAACAAAAATTTATCAGTTAAATGTTTTCAGTTCAGTGTTAAATCTAGAAAATAATCTTAACTTGATGACAAGCTATCTCCAATGACAAACATTAAACACAACTAGTAGAAGAGATTGTTAGGTCATAAGTGAAGTGAAAGTCGCTCACTTGTATCCAACTCTTTGCAACCCCACGGACCATACAATCCATGGAATTCTCCAGGCCAGACTACTGGAGTGGGTAGCTGTTCCCTTCTCCAGCAGATCTTCCCAACCCAGGAATCAAACTGCAGGCCGATTCTTTACCAGCTGAGCTACCAGGGAAGCCCTGTTAGATCACATCAATAACCAAGTCTCTGGTACATTGATTTTATCATTCATGCAGCTAATTCTTTCACATTGTTAAATCTATAAGACTATTATTCAGTATTCAGTTGTGTGTTAATTATTAGAGATTAATAGATTGTATAGAGGCTTTCCTGTGATCCAGTTAGAGAAAGGATGAGACTGTTCCAGTGACTAATTCACTCTCAAGGTTAGAGAAAGAAACATATTTTGACATAATATATATGATTTGATATAAATCAAAAGAAGGTTAAGGATTTATTCAATATTTATTGAGTGAAGTAGACCCAAAGGTAGAGAAATTGATGCTGTGACATGTCTATACAGAGTGGTAAATTAAAAGGCTAAAATGAGCATTGTTTTTATTTGTTAAAGAAGGCTAATACTATTAATTATAAGGGCTTCTCTGGTGGCTCAGCTGGTAAAGAACCTGCCTGCAATGCCAGAGACCTGGGTTTGATCCTTGGGTTGGGAAGGTCCCCTGGGGAAGGGAACAGCTACCCACTCCAGTACTCTGGCCTAGAGAATTCCACGGACTGTATAGTCCATGAGGTCGCAAAGAGTTGGACACGACTGAGTGTCCATAATTATAAAGAAGGACAAAGTAGTGAAATATTTCAAAGAACTTCAAATCTATTTGCTAATATGAAAACAGAAATAAAATATTTACAGAAGAATAGAAAAATCTAAGAAATTAATAATGAAGTGATAATTTATATGTTGAGCATGCCTTATGTGCTAAAGTGGAGTTGGCTGATTTACGGTTCATGGTGAGTTTGTTGCGCTATTTCAAAATACCACAGTTTTTATTCTCAGGAAGCTTACCACCAGGGAATAGTATGCAATTCTGAATTTCAATATCTTGAATATATTTCTAGTAATTTCTCAAATTTTATAATCTGTGTAATTTTAACATTAGGCTAGTAAGCATAGACTATTGCTCTCAAAAATGAACAATTTTATTTTAGGGAGTTCTTATGCACATGTTGCTCTTATTCATTATTTAAAAAGAAAAGCTGCTTCTGTATTGAAATTTCATCATTTGGCAAACTGAAATGACCCCACAACTGGGCATCTGAGAGAACATTTTGTTACAGCATAGACCACAAATGACTACTCATTAACATTTTTATGCCAACAATTGGCTTAACCCCAAGAAGAACCTAAGCTACTGATTTTAAACACAGTGGGTTTTGGTAGTGAGTTAATTAGTTATTAACCTGCCTGACCTCCATCTAGTACCCAATAAGATAAACAATATCAGCACTTTTTCTAAGATATGTCACATCTTGAGTATCTGTTGGTTAAGAAATGTGACATTTAAGCGTCTAATTCATGTCACTGAAAGCCAGAATACATGTCCCTCAATCAAATTAAGAAATTAAGGCAGCATTAATATAAGAAGCTTGTGAAATATTCCACTACTCCCTTTAGAAACAAAGCAGCGAATGTATGTCAGTTCAGTTCAGTTCAGTCGCTCATTCGTGTCCAACACTTTACAACCCCATGGACTGAAGCATGCCAGGCTTCCCTGTCCATCACCAACTCCCAGAGCTTACTCAGACTCATGTCCATTGAGTCGATGATGCCATCCAACAATCTCATCCTCTGTCATCCCCTTCTCCCACCTTCGATCTTTTCCTAGCATCCAGGGTCTTTTCCAATAAGTCAGTTCTTCGCATCAGGTGGCCAAAGTATTAGAATTTTAGTTTCAGCATCAGTCCTTCCAATGAATATTCAGGACTGATTTCCTTTAGGATTGACTGGTTGGATCTCCTTGGATTCCAAGGGACTCTCAAGAGTCTTCTCCAACACCACAGTATTTGCAGAATATTAAATTCTGCAAACTCCTCTCCAATGTGCTTATGTGCATTGTAAAATATAAAATGTAGTAATCCACTCTTGTTTTACAATTCCTTGAACTCAAAGAGCTGTTTTTGAGAACTTCAAAATCTCCAGAGTTAAAATTTGGAAGGAAAGATGCAAAGAGAGTATTATGGATTAGGTGAGAAACAGTAGATATGGGTGCAATTCATAGCTTACTAAAGAATATTTTCATGCAAATATCTAGCAAACTCCTGAGGGAAGATAAGTACTTAAAAATATTTGATCAAGAAGAATAACCTTTAAACAGGAGTGGTTAGTTTTCATTATTGTCATTATTTTTCCTTTTGTTTTCCAGGAGGTTTAAAAGCTGTTTAAATAAATAAAAACAAATACAGAAACCTAATGATCCATGATTTCATTTGAGTTCTCCCAGAAACAAAACCCTACTTTTGATTGTGAAGTAAGTGCAAGGAGCTATGGAGGGAAGAGGGAACGTGAAACAGGGAAGGAGATGAGATCAGATCAGATCAGATCAGTCACTCAGTCATGTCCAACTCTTTGTGACCCCATGAATTGCAGCACGCCAGGCCTCCCTGTCCATCACCAACTCCCGGAGTTCACCCAGACTCACGTCCATTGAGTCAGTGATGCCATCCAGCCATCTCATCCTCTATCGTCCCCTTCTCCTCCTGCCCCCAATCCCTCCCAGCATCAGAGTCTTTTCCAATGAGTCAGCTCTTTGCATGAGGTGGACAAAGTACTGGAGTTTCAGCTTCAGCATCATTCTTTCCAAAGAAATCCCAGGGCTGATCTCCTTCAGAATGGACTGGTTGGATCTCCTTGCAGTCCAAGGACTCTCAAGAGTCTTCTCTAACACCACAGTTCAAAAGCATCAATTCTTTGGCGCTCAGCCTTCTTCACAGTCCAACTCTCACATCCATACATGACCACTGGAAAAACCATAGCCTTGACTAGATGGACCTTTGTTGGCAAAGTAATGTCTCTGCTTTTGAATATGCTATCCAGGTTGGTCATAACTTTCCTTCCAAGGAGTAAGCGTCTTTTAATTTCATGGCTGAAGTCACCATCTGCAGTGATTTTGGAGTCCAGAAAAATAAAGTCTGACACTGTTTCCACTGTTTCCCCATCTATTTCCCATGAAGTGGTGGGACCGGATGCCATGATCTTCATTTTCTGAATGTTGAGCTTAAAGCCAACTTTTTCACTCTCCACTTTCACTTTCATCAAGAGGCTTTTGAGTTCCTCTTCACTTTCTGCCATAAGGGTGGTGTCATCTGCATATCTGAGGTTATTGATACTTCTCCCGGCAATCTGGATTCCAGCTTGTGTTTCTTCCAGTCCAGCGTTTCTCATGATGTACTCTGCATATAAGTTAAATAAACAGGGTGACAACATACAGCCTTGATGAACTCCTTTTCCTATTTGGAACCAGTCTGTTGTTCCATGTCCAGTTCTAACTGTTGCTTCCTGACCTGCATACAGATTTCTCAAGAGGCAGGTCAGGTGGTCTGGTATTCCCATCTCTTTCAGAATTTTCCACAGTTCATTGTGATCCACACAGTCAAAGGCTTTGGCATAGTCAATAAAGCAGAAATAGATGCTTTTCTGAAACTCTCTTGCTTTTTCGATGATCCAGCAGATGTTGGCAATTTGTTCTCTGGTTCCTTTGCCTTTTCTTTAACTGGATGCTTGGGGCTAGTGCACTGGGACAACCCAGAGGGATGGTATGGGGAGGGAGGAGGGAGGAGGGTTCAGGATGGGGAACACATGTATACCTGTGGCGGATTCATTGTGATATTTGGCAAAACTAATACAATTTGTAAAGTTTAAAAATAAAATTTTAAAAATAAAACCAGCTTGAACATCAGGAAGTTCACGGTTCACATATTGCTGAAGCCTGGCTTGGAGAATGTTGAGCATTACTTTACTTGCATGTGAGATGAGTACAATTGTGTGATAGTTTGAGCATTCTTTGGCATTGCCTTTCTTTGGGATTGGAATGAAAACTGACCTTTTCCAGTCCTGTGGCCACTGCTGAGTTTTCCAAATTTGCTGGCATATTGAATGCAGCACTTTCACAGTATCATCTTTCAGGATTTGGAATAGCTCAACTGGAATTCCATCACCTCCACTAGCTTTGTTCGTAGTGATGCTTTCTAAGGTCCACTTGACTTCACATTCTACGATGTCTGGCTATAAGTCAGTGATCACACCATCATGATTATCTGGGTTGTGAAGATCTTTTTTGTCCAGTTCTTCTGTGTATTCTTGCCATCTCTTCTTAATATCTTCTGCTTCTGTTAGGTCCATACCATTTCTGTCCTTTATCGAGCTCATCTTTGCATGAAATGTTCCTTTGGTATCTCTGATTTTCTTGAAGAGATCCCTAGTCTTTCCCATTCTGTTGTTTTCCTCTATTTCTTTGCATTGATCGCTGAAGAAGGCTTTCTTATCTCTTCTTGCTATTCTTTGGAACTCTGCATTCAGATGTTTATATCTTTCCTTTTCTCCTTTGCTTTTTGCTTCTCTTCTTTTCACAGCTATTTGTAAGGCCTCCCCAGACAGCCATTTTGCTTTTTTGCATTTCTTTTCTATGGGAATGGTCTTGATCCCTGTCTCCTGTACAATGTCATGAACCTCATTCCATAGTTCATCAGGCACTCTATCTATCAGATCTAGGCCCTTAAATCTATTTCTCACTTCCACTGTATAATCATAAGGGATTTGATTTAGGTCATACCTGAATGGTCTAGTGGTTTTCCCTACTTTCTTCAATTTCAGTCTGAATTTGGCAATAAGGAGTTCATGGTCTGAGCCACAGTCAGCTCCTGGTCTTGTTTTTGCTGACTGTATAGAGCTTCTCCATCTTTGGCTGCAAAGAATATAATCAACCTGATTTTGGTGTTGACCATCTGGTGATGTCCATGTATAGAGTCTTCTCTTGTGTTGTTGGAAGAGGGTGTTTGTTATGACCAGTGCATTTTCTTGGCAAAACTCTATCAGTCTTTGCCCTGCTTCATTCCATATTCCAAGGCCTAATTTGCCTGTTACTCCAGGTGTTTCTTGACTTCCTACTTTTGCATTCCAGTCCCCTATAATGAAAAGGACATCTTTTTTGGGTGTTAGTTCTAAAAGGTCTTGTAGGTCTTCATAGAACCGTTCAACTTCAGCTTCTTCAGCGTTACTGGTTGGGGCATAGACTTGGATTACTCTAATATTGAATGGTTTGCCTTGGAAACGAACAGAGATCATTCTGTCGTTTTTGAGATTGCATCCAAGTACTGCATTTCGGACTCTTTTGTTGACCATGATGGCCACTCCATTTCTTCTGAGGGATTCCTGCCCACAGTAGTAGATATAATGGTCATCTGAGTTAAATTCACCCATTCCAGTCCATTTCAGTTCGCTGATTCCTAAAATGTCGACATTCACTCTTGCCATCTCTTGTTTGACCACTTCCAGTTTGCCTTGATTCATGGACCTGACATTCCAGGTTCTTATGCAATATTGCTCTTTACAGCATCGGACCTTGCTTCTATCACCAGTCAGAAGGAGAGGCAACCAACAAAAAGTTTTCCATTGTATTGGGCACCCCAGAGGGTGACTGGAGCTTGAACACATGGAAAATTATATGAAATGGTGCCTACACTAGCCTTATACTTATCTTGCCTGAGGATTGAGGGAACTGATATATTTATAAACCAATGGCTGAAATAATCTGGTGGCTCAGAAGTTAAAGTGTCTGCCTCCAATGTGGGAGACCCGGGTTCAATCCCTGGGTCAGGAAGATCCACTGGAGAAGGAAATGGTAACCCACTCCAGTATTCTTGCCTGGAGAATCCCAAGGATGGAGAAGCCTGGTAGGCTACAGTCCATGGGGTCACAAAGAGTTGGACACAACTGAGCAACTTTGCTTACTTACTTACTTGTACCTGCTGCTGCTGCTGCTAAGTTGCTTCAGTCGTGTCCAACTCTGTGCAACCCCATAGACGGCAGCCCACCAGGCTCCCCTGTGCCTGGGATTCTCCAGGCAAGAACACTGGAATGGGTTGCCATTTCCTTCTCCAATGCATGAAAGTGAAAAGTGAAAGTGAAGTTGCTCAGTCGTGTCCGACCCTCAGCGACCCCATGGACTGTAGCCTACCAGGCTCCTCCATCCATGGGATTTTCCAGGCAAGAGTACTGGAGTGGGGTGCCACTGCCTTCTCCATTACTTGTACCTAGAAGGGATGAATTCCTGGGGCATTTTCAGCTTAGCACAAGGGTTGAGTAAAACAGACATCCTAGGCACCTGAAAGAGCTGTTGGACACAGAGAAGCAGATACAGGTATATGGAAGTCAGCAGGAGGAAACTGAAAGACGTGATGACTTTTTATTTATGAATTATAGATAAAGATGGGCTATCATTTGCTTATGTATGTCTGCATGTGTGTGTTAGTTGCTTCGTCATGTCCAACTCTTTGTGACTCCACGGACTGTAGCCGGCCAGGCTCCTCTGTCCATGGGGTTCTCCAGGCAAGAATACTGGAGTGGGTTGTCATTCCCTTCTCCAGGGTATCTTCCCAACCAAGGGATCAAACCTGGGTCTCCTGCATTGCAGGCAGATTCTTTACCACCTGAGCCACCAGGGAAGCCCCTGTGTATTATTGTATACATGCACAGGTTTTTAAAAGGCTGAGATAAAAATTATCTCACTGGCTTCTTCCTGCAAGCCAGTGGATTACCTTGTACAACTCCTGAAGTGTAGGCACCCCTATATGGAGACCACTGCACTGGGAGAGGAAAACATCCTTTCAGGATCCAAACACCTGTGAGTCACACAAAATTAAGGACACAGAGTGGTAACCCCTGGTATTTGGAAAAGTAGAAAGGTACAGTGGGTTTGCACCTGTAGTTAAGATGGAAATAGATTTAGGCAATTCAGACACACGGGCACTTGAGAGGCAAGTTTTGTGTTACTGTGGTTTTGCCATCTAGATAGATTTGAAACAGACATACTAAATACGATCAAAAGGGAAGAAAACCACATGTATTTCTTCATCCAACAGATATTTATGTAGTATTTCTTAGGCACTACGCTAAATGGTGGAGAAGGCAATGGCACCCCACTCCAGCACTCTTGCCTGGAGAGTCCCATGGATGGAGGAGCCTGGAAGGCTGCGGTCCATGGGGTCACTGAGGGTTGGACACGACTGAGCGACTTTACTTTCACTTTTCGCTTTCATGCATTGGAGAAGGAAATGGCAACCCACTCCAGTGTTCTTGCCTGGAGAATCCCAGGGACGGGGGAGCCTGGTGGGCTGCCGTCTCTGGGGTCGCACAGAGTCAGACACGACTGAAGTGACTTAGCAGCAGCGGCAGGCTAAATGGTGGTAGAGTGACTCACACAGACCAGCAACTGTTCACAGGAGCCTGTAATATTTACCTTCCTGATCAGCTGCAGTTAGTAAATACCAGTATTAAATATTTCTTAAATGTGCAAGCTTTACAACTTACAAAGAACTTGCGCACATATTATCTTATTCACATCTCACAAAAAGTCATGTTCAAATTTCCAAATTCCACGGAGAGCATGGAATCAAGATTAAGTGGCTTGCTAAGAGGTTGCTGGTTACAAATTGTTAGAGTCCTGAGATGAGACTGAAATTCAGGGTTTTTTTTTCTTCACAATATTATCCTGCAGCCTGTATTTATTTATTTATTTATTTTAATATAAATTTATTTTAACTGGAGGCTTTATGACACAAGAGTGTGTATATATGTCTGATTTTATTAATCCATTACATACCTAGATAAGAATTGTCAATAGGTTAGATCATTCTCTCATCCTATAATGAAATGATATTCTTAGTTAAACTTGATTAGATAAATGAAGAACTGTCTATAATACAGCAGCTTCCCATTACCAGATGATGACTCTTTTCATGGCTTTCAACAAGCTCTATATCATCAAAGCCTACTCTTAGATCAAAATATGAAAATAATTTACTACTGACATTCATACTGTGATCTTTCTTTACAATTCAGTTCACTCGCTCAGTCATGTCTGACTCTTTGTGACACCATGGACTACAGCATGCGAGGTACCCCTTTCCATCACCAACTCCCGGGCTTACTCAAACTCATGTCGATCGAGTCAGTGCTGCCATCCAACTATTTCATCCTCTGTCGTCCCCTTCTCCTGCCTTCAATCTTTCCCAGCATCAGGGTCTTTTCTAATGAGTCAGTTCTTCAACTCAGGTGGCCAAAATATTGGAGCTTCAGCATCAGTCCTTCCAATGAATTTTCAGGATTGATTTCTTTTAGAAATGACTGGTTTGATGTCTTTGCAGTTCAAGGGACTCTCAAGAATCTCCAACACCACAGTTCAAAAGCATCAATTCTTCAGTGCTCAGCTTTCTTTATGGTCCAACTCTAACATCCCTATGTGACTACTGAAAAAAACATAGCTTTGACTATGCAGACCTTTGTCAGTAAAGTAATGCCTCTGCTTTTTAATATGCTGTCTAGGTTGGTCATAGCTTTTCTTCCAAGGAGCAAGCATCTTTTAATTTCATGGCTGCAGTGACCATCTGCAGTCACTTTGGAGCCCAAGAAAATGAAGTCTGTCACTGTTTCCATTGTTTCCGCATCTATGTGCCATGAAGTGATGGGACTGTATGCCATGATCTTCGTTTATTGAATGTTAAGTTTTAAGCCAGCTTTTTCCACTCTCCACTTTTTCACTTTCATGAAGAGGCTCTTTAGTTCCTCTTTGCTTTCTGCCATAATGGTGGTTCCATCTGCACATCCGAGGTTATTGATATTTTTCCCAGCAATCTTGATTCCAGCTTGTGCTTCATTCATCCCAGCATTTCGCATGATGTACTCTGCATATAAATTAAATAAGCAGGGTGACAATATACAGCCTTGATGTCCTCCTTTCCTAATTTGGAACCAGTCTGTTGTTCCATGTCCAGTTCTAACTCTTGCTTCTTGACCTGCATACAGATTTCTCAGGAGGCAGGTCAGGTGGTCTGGTATTCCCATCTCCTGAAGAATTTTCCACAGTTTGTTGTGATCCACACAGTGTCTTTTAACCTCAGCTATCTATCTGTCTATCTATCTTTCAATCCATCTGTTTTGCAGTCAATTGCCAGTAGTTAGAATCATTTTCAGAATTAATAATGCTGATAAATTTCAGAAGAGTTTGGATTTATGTACAACTTCATAAGTAGTTAGAGGTTAACCTATAGTATCTTCAAAGGATATGAGTGTTTTACTTTTTAACTCCCTAATTGAAATATCAAGGACATAACCTCAATTAAATACTTCTAATTATTGGAAGCAGATGGCATACATGTATTTAAACACAATCCTTCCCTGGTCTAATGAACTCATGTCACACATGCAGGCACTTTCTTTTCCTACACCTTACTCCAGCCTAGTGAAAAGTAAAAGTGAAAGTATTAGTTGCTCAGTCATGTCCGACTCTTAGTGACCCCATGGACTATAGCCTGCCAGGCTCCTCTGTCCATGGAATTTTCCAGGTAAGAATACTGGAGTGGGTAGCTATTCCCTTCTCCAGGGGATCTTTCCAACCTAGGGATTCCCAGTCCGGCCTAGGGAGAGTGGCTGTGTTTGCAGAAGAGGCTTGTAGCTATGTTTGGAGAAGGGCTCTGGAGCATCTGGTATGCCCATCTTTGAGGAGCTGAGGCGCACAGAAGCAAGGCAGAAAAGAAAACCATCAAGGCTCCAGTGAAATGCAGCTCCAGGTGCACCAGAAGCAAATTACAGGATAATGGAACATCTCAGATTGAGGGGAATGTAGGACAACACTGAGTGTGAAATTACACATTATAAACTAACAGGTTCTTAAAAGCCAGTTGCAGGTCCAACCCTATGTCAGACTTTAAACATGACTATTAACTGGACATCCCTTCTCCACCATATTATGTACTGAATGTAGATGACAACTGCAGTCAGAAACACATGGCAAGATGCATGTATATATTTTGCCACCAAATACACTGTAATATATTTGTTGCATGGAAACTACTATTTTGTATTCTCCAGACCTTTTGATAAGGTAGATACATTTCCTTATTTATTTTTATTGATTAAAGGCAAATGTCCATGCCCAGGATTAATATGGAGTCTGGAAGATATACATCATGGCCAGGAGCTTTAAAATGGGGCCAGAAATGGGAAATGGATGGAGCAAATTCTGATATATATAAGGCAAAGGACAGAAACTAAACTGGGCTAGTGTAGGTGTAGTTCTGTGTTCTGCAACCAACGGAGGTGAAGAGGAGCTCCCCTCACTCTTTGGAGACTTGCTGGTTTGGAAAGTTCATTGTTCGACACCATGGATCTCCAGGTGGGTCACGTTTAGAGATACACCAACCTGGAGGACTCCATGCTGTTGAGCTGTTCACAAGCAGCGGACACTTCTAAACCCATCTTCTCAGGAATTAAATTGGTGTCTTCCATAATGTACATGTATATCTTCTTTGAAAAGAAATCTTACTCTTCCCCTTTCCACAAATGGGAACAAGTCTCCCATCTCTGCATAAAAAAAATGTTACTTTTGTGGATATTACAAAGCTATGGTGTCAGAATGTACTCTACTAAGATGGAAATAAGCATAAAAGATACAATTTTTATAAAAGCTAGTTAAAAATAACTGGGATATAATGCATTTTTTCTAAAATTTGCATTTATTGAGCTTAATTGGTATTTAAATATGTCATTCATAAATAATGAAAAGTGTTCCTTGCTTTGCAATAAGTATATATCTTCTTTTTATTTTGAATTGGGGAGATATTTTATATTAATGTTATAAAACTTCCAGTATATCTATGCTATTGTTACAACACAAAATCCATATTGAAATATTCATGCTTGTCTTATTTTAATAAGAATTCGATTAGTCTTTTACCAGTGACATGATATTGGGGTTTGATTTAAACAATATATTAAAGATTAAGGAATTAGCTTTATCAAATGTTTTGTTTATATGATATGCATTGGTATTATTATTACACATATATAAATATACTCTTATTGGGACTACTATATGATGTATCAAATTTTAGTTTTCCAAATATTAATGCACTTCTAAATTCAGTGGCTTTGTCATGATATGTTGCTCTTTTAATGTACTGTTGAATTACACTTGCTACTCTTTTACTAAAGATTTATGCATTTACTTTAAAAAATGAGATTGATAAAGTTTTGAAAACCCTTTTTTAGTTATATTTGGCTCATTTTATATTAAAGTCACACTGATTATTGAAATTAATTAGTGGAGCATGAAGATTATGAATTCTTCGTATGTTCAACTGGCCCTCTTGTAAACTTTTAGTAAAAAATTCAGATTATTTTTTACAAAAATTTGAAGTTTAATTATAACATTTTCAAAGATATTTGCCTATTTAAATTTTATATATCTTATTTCATTAATTTTGATAAATTATGGATTCACTATTGAATATATATTTAATGAAAATACATATAATTTTTATCAAATAATTGTACATATGATTCTGTTAAACTTTGCAGCTCTAAAATCTGTTAGGAGTTTTCATTTTCTTTTCATAATTTTAGTTATATTTTTCTCAGCTTTTTTGTTATAGTTTTCTAGAGATTTGTGAACTTTAATTTTCTTAATTCTATTGATTTTTATTTTATGATTTATTTATTTAGTTCTAATTCCATGAGGATTTTTATTTCCTTTCTTTTTATAACTTTCTGACTTTGAACACTTAGGTTCTTTCTTTTAAAATATCCTTCTAATTTAGTATAGAGATCATTTATAATTTATGGATTTGTCTCTAATAATTGCTTTGTTCTCCTCTAAAAGTTTAAAATATAGTCTAGTTAATAGGAACATAATCCTGGAAGGAGACAGGCTTAGGTTTTATTTATGCACATATTGTGAAAGGAATAGTGAAAATACATTATAAGGCTTAGCAAGATTAAGTAAGATGATACATTTGTAAGTGTATAGTACAATGACAGCAAAATCAAATGTTCAACACAGATAGTAGTATGTGTTGAAAACTGTACTTTATTTTTTGTTTTAACTCAATAATCACTTTAATTTTTAATATCTAAAGTGTTGAGTATTTTTGCTTTTGTTGTTCTTAATTAAAACTTTCTTACACATTTCTTTTTTTTTTCACATTTCTAATTTTAATGAATTTTGGTCAGAAATGTGACCTTATAATATCTATTTTCTGAAATTTTTCTTGGTTTTTCAGTTTTTAATTATTTTAATAATTGAAAAGAAGTTTGTATTCTTTATAGACGAGGGCCAGTTACACACACACATACTCACATGTTTTCTATTCTCCACATTCATCATATTTTCATTTTCTTTTGTTTTTGCTTAGAAATTTTTACCTGATCTACATTTGTGTTTGCATTTCTAATACCTACTTTATTTAGATTATATTCCAATAGATTTTGTTTTATTTTTACATATTTTGAACTTTATTCATAATTATTATTTTCTCTTCTATTTAAAACATTTTTGCCTATAATTTTAATTTATATGAAACTAATATTGCCACCCTTTTTTTCTACTTTGTCTGAGACACACTTGTCATAATTTATATTTGAATTCTCTGTACCATTTTGTCCAGGTCAGTTTTTTAAGTGGCATATAATTAGATTTTATTTATTTTTTGATCCTTTAGTATTTACTTTTAAATTGGTAGTTTAATTCTTTCATATTTTCTCTTCTCTCATTTTTTTCTGCTTTCATTTTATACTACCTGTGTGTTTCATTTCTTCTGTGTCTTTGGTTTTCTGAACTCTCTCTTTCTCTCACTCAACATAGTGATTTGGAGAATATGTATCTGTTTTCAAATTTTAATTTGTTCTTAGTTTTACTTTGAAAAACTATATCTTATTATTATATTTATGATAATTACAAAAGCTAAAAGTTAAATGTAATACATTTTGAATTAACAGATTTATTTCACTCTTATTTTCATATCTTTCATGATATAATGTGAAGATTTAGAACAGAATTATTGCTATTAAAATTTGGTATTTTTATTATTTATGCATATACATCTATTCGTGTTTTCTCTTATCTAGTATTTTCCATCATTTGCCTTGTACTGTTTAACCACTACTTTGCTACTCCTTGTTTCACTGGTTTCTTTGATTATTTGTCCTTGTATAGCAGGATCTCTCTATTTCTGAATTCTTTGTTCAACATCTTGAAAAATGTTAAATACTTAGTTTGTATTAATGAACTTACTATTTCTTGAGGCTGTGCATCTCTATGTGTATATTTTCTGTTGCTTTCACACATGGATATCTTAGATGAGTACAGAAATCTGAAATCCAAAGCTTTCTATTCTTCAAGATTGAAAGTGCTTCTTAACCAGTCCATAATGTGAAGCCAGGACCAAAAGCTGGTTCACTTCTCTGGGAAAGAACTAGAATGCTGTGTCTTCATAGATCTGGGGAACCTATCACTATCACTTGACTAGAGGGTGTTTGTGCGAAATCTTCTAAGGTCTTCATTTGTTTGATATTCAAATTATTAAGAAACACAAAATCAGTGATGTTCTAGCATATTCTAGTTATATTTATATTCCTACTTTTCACTGTAGATCTCTTATTTCTTTTGTATCCAGAAAAGAGTACCTTTTTTGGACTGTTTTCCATTATGATTTATTACAGAATGTTGAATATCATTCTGTGATATACAATAGGACCTTGTTGTGTATCTATTTTATATATAGTAGTATATTTCTGCTAATCCCAAGCTCCTAATTTATCCCTCCCCACCTACTTTTTCTTTTAGTAACTATAAGTTTGTTTTCTATGTCCTTGAGTCTGTTTCTACTTTGCAAATAAGTTCATTTGAATCATTTTTTTAAATTCCACATATAAATTATATCATAAATTTGTCTTTCACTGTTTGACTTAATATGATAATCTCTATTTTCACCCATGTTGCTGCAAATGGCATTATTTCATTCTTTTTTGTGGCTGAGTAGCATTTCATTTGGAGAAGGCAATGGCACCCCACTCCAGTACTCTTGCCTGGAAAATCCCATGGGTGGAGGAGCCTGGTAGGCTGCAGTCCATGGGGTCACTAAGAGTTGGACATGACTGAGTGACTTCACTTTCATTTTTCACTTTCATGCATTTGAGAAGGAAATGGCAGCCCACTCCAGTGTTCTTGCCTGGAGAATCCCAGGGACAGGGGAGCCCGGTGGGCTACCGTCTATGGGGTCACACAGAGTCGGACACGACTGAAGTGACTTAGCAGCAGCAGCAGTAGCATTTCATTGTATATGTACTACATCTTCTTTATATTTTCAACTGTTGATGGACATTTAAGTTCCTTCCATGTCTTGGCTATTGTAAATAGTGCTGCTATGAACATTGGGGAGCATGTATCTTTTGGAATTAGAGTTTTCTCTGGATATAAGCCAAGCAGTGAATTGCTGGATTATATGACAAAGGAGTATATTTTTAAAATGAAATTCAAAGTGCCCTGTTTGACCTCTTTCTTGAGTCTCCAAGCCAATCTTGTCACAAGCTTGTGTTCTATACTCTGTTTCATCCAAAAGTACCTATGAAATAGGCACTACCAGGAAAAGAATAAGAGAAGAGACAATCCAAAATTTCCAACAAAAATATCTCAATCCTACATTTTTTTTAAAAAGTTTTGTAAACCTCTAGCTTTCCATTTTAAAAGTTTCATCTCCTCAGACTATGAAGGTGCTATCAGGGATTCAGGAAAGACCAAAGAGAGTTCACTAGGCAAGACAGAGTCCCTCCCTTATCCAGTTTTTCTTATTTCTTCTGCTGGTAACATTCTGCCTTTCCTTAGTGATGCTTCTGTATTTCTCCACAAGGAAAAATCTGCTTGACTTCCTTGGAGATGTCACAGAGAATTTACAAAGGAATAACTTGTGTTTACCTTTGAACATGAATATCAGTTTCTACTTGGGAAATAGGAAAAGAGCAGCTTAGACATAGAAAATAGGAAAAATAACAGCTACTAAATGCTTGAGGACTCAATATATGCCTGAAACTCTAAGTTCATTATCTCATTTAATTCTCAGAACAACTGTGTAAGATTACAGTTTTAATCATCATCCTTTTTTTAGGGGACAAGATAATTGAGCCTTTAGTAATCTGCTCATGATCAAACATCTAGGAGATGAAATGTACAGTTACATGGTGCCTATTCTTAAATATGATACAATACTTCAGTGCTTTAGCAGTTTTGGATTAAAGGCAAAGGAGCATAGGGCATAAGAAATTGTGTTTATTTATAAATAAATTTCAGATTGCATTATGATAGCCTTTATAAATTTTTGGTTTTTTTTTTTTAAACAACTGGTGGTAAAGATTTTACAGACCTGTAAATTGGAAAACTGAAGCAGTTGGATAACAGAGGTGAAACCCTTTACCCTGATACATTAGGTAGAATTGACCATTCTGACTAATTAATAGTTATTGAAGAATTTTTATTTCATCACTTTGATCATAACAATATGCTTATGTGTAGTGATTAAATTTTGAATGATCATTATTTTTCCAAAAGAACAAAACTGATCCTGATTTTCAAAGTGGAATTTTTGACAGGATCAATGTTTATCTGCAAATCTAAGTTGCTTGGTTGATGTATATCCTGCAAAGCACAAGCAGGAAATCTATTTTTACTATCCAAAAATCTGCATATGTCAGTGAAAGGAAGAGGCGAAATAGATATGAGAGAAGACTTGGAGGATAAAAGATAAGCCTGTACCTCTAATATATAGGTGAGAATGCCTTAATATGCACAGATTTGAAATGCTAGAACAACTTATACTGGCATTGAACAGCAAGAAAGTTTAAAAGTATCGGAGAAGGCAATGGCACCCCACTCCAGTACTCTTGCCTGGAAAATCCCATGGATGGAGGAGCCTGGTAGACTGCAGTCCATGGAGTTGCCAAGAGTCAGACACGACTGAGCGACTTCACTTTCACTTTTCACTTTCATTCATTGGAGAAGAAAATGGCAACCCACTCCAGTGCTCTTGCCTGGAGAGTCCCAGGGATGGTGGAGCCTGGTGGGCTGCCGTCTATGGGGTCGCACAGAGTCAGACACGACCGAAGTGTCTTAGCAGCAGCAGCAGGTTTGTTTTCTTAAAGAGTTGACAAGTCTTTGCCTAGATTTTCCACTTTATTTTTGTAAGTGCTGATTGTGCTAATACATTTACTATGCTTATCAGCTGGAATCTGGCTGTGGTGCTAGTAAAGAACCCACCTGCCAATGCAGGAGATGTAAGAAACATGGGTTTGATCCCTGGTTCAGGGAAATCCCCTGGAGAAGGGCATGGCAACCCACTCCAGTATTCTTCCTGGAGAATCCCATGGACGGAGGAGCCTGGCAAGCTACAGTCCATAGGATTGCATAGTGTGGGACATGACTGAAGCAACTTAGCAGACAGCACATGCTTATCAGCCAGGGACATATGTGATCCTCACTGTACTTTCATTTCATTGACTCAGTGATTACTCTGGGCTCGATAATTGCTTCCAGCCATTCTTACTACTATTTATTCTAATGATGAGGAAGGTGTTGACATTTTATAAGGGTGAGGAAAAGGAGGAAATAATAAATACACACAAGGCATAGACAGTGTTGTTCTCTGAGACATACATGGGAAGCACATTTATATTAATCAGAGCATGTGTCCTTTTTGGAAGAAGACAGAATAAAAGACAATAATATTTACTGATTACTATGTGTCAGGGCTTAGACTTTTAAAAGATACTTTATTTAATCCTCATTACAACTCCAGAAAGTAGGTAAAATTTTATGCCCACTTTGTAGATGATAAAATAAGGCAAAGAGAATTCAAATCAATAACTCAGGGTTACACAGCGTATAAGTATTGGTCCTGAGATTGGAATGCAAAAGATTTAGCTACAGAGTTCAGGTTGATAAGTATGCTAAATTGCATCTCAAGATCTTCTCCATGTGTATATATGCCTGCCCAGCACATATATAAACATATACACAGGCATGCAGAATAAACACATTCTTGAAATTCACATTCTTGAAGCATGTCTACCAAAAGTTTTATACACAAACCTACCTGAGTGTGTACCTTTAGATACGCTTTCTTCTTTAATTCACATGCACATTTATACCTATTTCTCATGTAAATGACACAAATCTATACAAATATGCATGGATAAACAACCATTTTTGTTAGGGAAAGGCTAAATTTAAGATACTGAAATCGTTATGTTCTAGGTCATTTGCAGAGTATAACTAACAACAGGTGAAAGAAGTGTTATTGGATGAGTAAATTTTACCTTCAAAATAAAAATCACACATACTCCAAGAATAGCTGGGTGAGTAATGACATATGCCAAGTTGAGGAGTTGAGTTGGGACTTGGGCTAGGGGAGCAAGTAAGTAGGAAAAAACAAATGGAACCTTGCATTCCAAATATCAAGGCAATTCAAGCAAAGAGCTCCCCTTCTATTCATTTGTTCTTCATATTTAAAGTATTGCCCAGTTCTGCATATAGTGTCATAGCTCAATAAATGCTCAGTAAATATTAATCAGTTATGATTTTGACTAGCATAATAAACATATATATAACATATTCTTTCTTTCAGTAACATTCTAGGTCCACATGACCTATTGCTTCCTTATTTCTTGAGAGTTTGCATTGAAGCCAAGTGATTATATCAAAATAAGACAGGATTTTAATCATCTTTCAGAACTTTAAGGTCCTTATATGAAAGCATCAAATGCTTTATTGGCTTAGTTTACTACACCCGTCAACTCTGTAAGACGTGAAGATGGCAAATTCCTTTTCATCACAGATTCCCAGAATAAAGTCTTTTGTGTTTACTAAAGGAGGACATAGAAAGAAACATGATTGGAGGCGTGTGGGTACTTATTCACAGCTAAACCTGTCTGCCTTCAGTCTTTCCTCTCACCATTCAACAGCGTGTTGCCATCCTTGAAAACCTGTACCTGGCTCTTTATTATTGTTTCTGTTTTTCTGTGCTACTGGTGTTTTGTAGTAATGAGTTGTTTCTAACTTCTGACTGACTTAGGTTTTGGTGTGGTTAATTAAAGTTAAGTGGGGCGTGTGTGTGTGTGTGTGTGTGTGTGAATGAGACAGAAAATGACAAATGAAATCATTCAAATTATAGTCACTCAGTTGTCAATTAGATTGATGTGTTTTTTAATTTAGATTTTCTTAATAATTTAGTTGTTGAAGTATACAAATTCTATTCCTGAATAGTGAAGCTGACATTTCAAGATTTCTGTCACTTTCAGAGAAAACATCAGCTATTTTGATCACTCCCATCTAAATAGCCTTAGTTTAAGACTAAGTAACAGAATCAACCACCTTACTGCACAGTGATGCTAAATTATTCATTTGGGAAGTGAATTGTTTTTACTCAACAAATGAAATGTTGGATTTTCACAGTGGTATGAATTAAATATTAATGTTTTGTCACTTCACATAACTAACATCATACTTGAACATATAAAACCTAATAATATATCTTATATAATATCTTAGATTGATAGTTTATTAATATAACAGCAGGAAAATCAACAACAAAAATGCATAGGTAATATTTACTACATAAAAATATGCAGTCTTATGATTCAGGTGAATTTAACTTGTTTTTTCTTTTTCTCCTCTATACAGATTATGGTATCCTAGTCAACATAGATTAGAAAAAGTCTTAAGGCAGCTTTATAGATATTCTGTGGACAAAGGCATCTGCTTTTTCGATAGCTCCCCCTGAATTTTCAAATGGTTACCCATAAAATTCTCCTATTTCATTCTAATAGTATATATCTATCTCTGTAGACAGTGCTTTCAAAAAATAAAATAATAATAATGGGCTAGTGGTGATTTCCCTTTTTATTTAGAATAATTTCTTTGTCTTTGCAATAAAAATGTGATTAAAGCATAGACTTTAATTTTTATTCCTTTGTGTGAAAGGCTCTTTATAGGAAAACACTTTTTTAATATCAGAAAAGATAATTAAATATTTCTGACCCCATTCTCCCTTAATAACATAGTGGTGTTTTTTTTATGTTTTAAATATTTTCTTCTTTAATATTGGATGCTATCAAAGAATAAACTAGTTATTGTTTGACTTATTCCCTCCTTCTAAATATATTCAGCTCGACAAGTACTCATGGAGCACATACCATAAGTAGCTTAGACTCCCTGTTGTGCTTCTGTCAATTTTTCAGGGGCCCCAGCCCTCAGGATGGGGACCAGGACTGCCCGTCAGATCAGCGGCAGCGTTAGACCAGATATCAAGTGCACAATGAATGTGGTGTGCGTGGATCATCCTGAAACCATCCCCGCCAACCCCAGCCCATGGAAAATTGTCTTCCATGGAATAGGCCCCTGGTGCCAAAAAGGTTGGGGACCACTGAATTTTTGACATGTTTTACAAATATTTTATGGGCAATAATTAAAGGATGAAAATCTGTGAATGGTTTCCTTCTTTAATAAATGAGAGTAGATCTGTTTTTAATCTTAGTCACTTGCAATGTAGAGTACTCAGTTGAGCGCAAAAGATAAGTGAAATTATATTTATAGTTTTCATTTGTTATTTTCTAAATGTGCTCAAGGAAATGACCCTTCACTGACCCATGTATACCACAGTAAGGGAAAAAAAGTTGCTTTGAGAGATATAAAGAAAATAAATCCTGCTCCCTATCCTGAAAGAACTCAGCCCCACACCCTCTTCCTGTCCTTTCAGGGCCGTCTCTTCATCACACTTAGCAGTACTGTCGCTCTACATTGGTGGGAACAACTGCTAAGTACATGCAGGTCTCCTCTTTCTCACCAACAGGGAGCAAAGATTTTATTTAGCTCATTACTATTAGGTAGAAATAAAAGAGAAAAAACATGGAATGAAAGTGGAAAATTGATTTTGTATATTAATTTATAATAAATAAATGTGTAATTTATGTATTTTAACACATTTAACTACTTATAAAATATCTAACTTAATGAGTATTCAATATCTATCCCAGTACTTTCATAATATTAAAAAAACTATTCTATTAATTTACATGATAAATGTTTTTGAGAACCTTCTGTGTGGCTGGCATATTTCTGATTGAAAGATTCAGAATAAAAATAAATTATAGATTAGCCCATTTATTATTCAAGGTGGCAGAATATCAGTTTTCTATTTATGCAAAAAGAACTTGTTTAAAGGAATCCTTTTCCGAAGCAAAAAAATAAGTAAATAAATCTGGAAATCTTGCTGAAGTCATCTCTCAGTTTCTGGAGGAGGTCTCTGGAACACATTTATCTATTTTTGAAGAGATATTCCTTCTCAGCCTATGCCCACAGCAAATACAGCTGAGCTGTCTCTACCTTCCAAGACTGGAGACCTAATACTGTAACTTTGCTGAAGACTTGATAACCAACTACTATTTCCATGTGTGTATTTAAGTGCTTTCACTTTAGTGACATTTAATTTTCAAAAGAGTGCTGTGAAGTAGGTGTTACTTTTTAAAGATAATGAAGCTGAAGAGAAATGACAAAACATGTGGATAGCAGATCTGGGAGTCGGACTGCAAATGCCTTTCTTTTTCCAATATAGTATACTACCCACTTTTGGCTTATTTCCCAAAACTCATGTCAAAATACAGAAACTACTTCTATCTGGATTGGTAGCTCAATGAACCGAGAACAAGGCCCTACTGATCATTCATTACCTGGTCTTTCCTTCAGTGCCATTTTGATGTATTGAATGAAAAGTGGTGACACTGTGGCAGAAGATCACACAAACAAGTGAAACATGACTTGAACTTCTTTCCTCTTATGCCTAACTCAATCTCTTACCTTGCATCGGGATTCCGAAAATACTCTTTCAATTGCTTACCTCTGCTTCCTTTTATTTCATTTCATTATTGTACCAATTGTTAGCCTCATTCCTGGTTCATGCAATTTTTCTCGACTGATTATGCAATCGCTGAAGTGGCAACCTCAGACTCATCTACCTTCCAGCTGATTGCAAAGGATTCATAAAACAGCACTGAAGAAAAGGTTATATTCGGGAGAAAAACAATTACAGCTTTCATTTGTTACTGCATATTATAGTGGTTAGTAAAAGAATAAACACTGTCAGTCTGCTTGTTTCAGAAAGGCAGAGCAGGGTTCTTTGAAGGGTGCTAGAAGGCTTTTACATTGTGTCCCCACCTGGAAATGACTTCACTTCTTCCACGTCTGAAAGTAGAATCATGTAGGAGCATCATGACCTGCACCTGGAGCAGCTCATGAAAGGAATCAGAATAAACCCCAGTAACATACAGAAAGAAAAGGCAGAATTATACAGGAGCAGGAACACGGGGTTTGCTGATTCAAGCATTCCCTTGATAATGTGTTAGACGGCTTTAATAAGCAGTGGGCTTTTGAGCCTCAGTTTCCTTATTTGTAAAATAGGAATACTAAAACTTACCTTATCTCCTATACAGAAAGGTAACAGAAGAGATAATGCAAATAACAGGTTTTGGGTAAGCTGTAAGTTACAGTTAAATGTTTGTTATTGTAATGAAGTAGACTCGGCTGACTGAATGGAAAATTAAGTCCACGGGTACTTTTAGGTCTTTTTAGAGAACCATCGATTTCTTTTCAGAACAGAAAGAATTAGGCTCCTATGTGATATCTTAGTGGACTAGAGGGAGGGATTGGTTGATACATCCACCAAAACATCCATGCAAAATCCCTGGCATGACTTACAGATCTTTTGTGTTAGCAAGATCATTAATTAACTTACAGACTTCTACTACTATGCTCACATCATTCCTCTAAAATACACTTGGAGAGAAAAGAGTCATATTTGGGAAAAGAGATGTTTGCTATTGCAAGGCTCCTTTTTATAGTTTAGGGAAAGGAGAATACAAGGAGAAATGGCTTCGTAAAGTTACATTACTTGCTTAAAGTCACAAAGTACATCCATGCATTATGAATCTTAGGTTCAGTGGGATTAATTAATTAAGGCTATGCATGCACACCATAAGATTAATTTACTGAATAATTCACTGAGAAAAGTCTGTTCAATTTTCAAGTACTGAGACTATAATGAATCTTTGACATGACTAATTTACCTTCCCTGAATTGAATGATAGGTTTTAAATTGAAGTGATCAGTAATTTGGGCATATTGATTGCATTCGGTGTCACATATGTATATTTTTAAGAAACTCAAAGACTTTTGAAAGACTGGAATATATTTGTTTGTTTGTTTTTAATAGAGAGATTGGGGATCTCATAACTTTTAACTGGAATTTCTTCTTTAGATCCACATATGTCAACAAGTTCCAAATGCTGGTCACAATTGATAAACTGAGAGAGAAAATTATGCAAAATTCTCAGGAGCTCAGGGAAGTAGGCAGACAGAGAAATGCCTACTATTATTCTTTGTGACAGAATTCTTGTCCACACTGCCAATGACTAGCCTCAGTGAATTCAGTACAGCATGACACCAAACAATAGGAAATGCAACAAGCACAATTATGATTTCCAAATCAGGAGCTATTTTGGAAAGAAGAAATACCCTTTCTTTTTCAGTCCCATGAGATAATCTGAAGCATGTATTGGGAAACCACATCTGTTTACTTAGAAGCGAGGAAGAATTAGCTATAGTCTAATGACTATGTCATATTCATCTTTGTATGAGTTCTGTCCATCCTCCAAACCTGGCCTGTTGTAGGTTCTTTTGCATAGTTGTTGAATTAATTGAGTAATGATTTACCCTTTAAAAAAATAGGGTAGTGGATGATGTAATCAATGAGGTATAGGCCTTATTTAAGGAAACATTGCTATATTATTTTCACTATTTCATCTGCAATAGGTGCCTCTAATTAGGAGGAATGTTGTTCTGATTTTCCTCTTAGACCATCTCTATAATTGCTGTCTTAGTTTTCATATCAGAATTATTATTATTGGGAGTAAACACATAAATTAAATCTGATTTGCCTTCTTTAGCACTGCAGTTGGAGAAACAGCTGCATCACTTTGAAATGAAATTTTAGCTTAGAATAATAAACAAAAATAAGAACACATTTTGTTAGACTTTTGCTTATGTTTCTTCATCTGTTTTCTAATCCTCATTTTAGACATTCTACAGTTCTTTATAGAGAAGCATTCATTCACTCTATAATGGATCTCTCCTGGACTTCATTGAAGAAAAAGCTTCTTTTCAAATATTTAAAGAGTATTATCTAAAGATTTGATTTATCGTTATTTCCTTTCTGTTCTTTTCTGTAAGTAAGTATTGTAACATTCTGAGTTCTCATAGTATTTTCTTTTATTTTTCTATTTATCCTCTCTCCATACATTCCACTTTAATGTTTATCTTTTCCTCACTTTTCCCCTTTATTATTTATCTGCTTTTTCCTTAGATGTTCACTTTTTAAAGATTTTCCTCACTTTTAACATTACAGCATATAATGTATCTGTGTTTTTGTAAACAACCACTGATGATACCATTTACTGTATTATATTTATTACATTTTGTGAGGATCTTTATATAAAGACATATAATCTGGATTCCTATTGCAGTTGAGGATTAAGGAAAATTGGCATTTCATTGTATTGTCCCCCTCCACGGCAGTAACTGTGTGCATACATGTGCGTAGTTTCTCTAGCTCTCATAAAGCTCAATTTGAGAGATTTCCATTTTAGAAATTTTCTCTATCACAGATTTCCTGGGTATCACTTCTACCTCTGTTTTTATGACTCCTATTCTTTTGACCCTTGTATTGATGGTTCTATAATATGCCTTTAATTTATTATAAACCTCACAAGGCCTTTTCAGAAAGAAGTATATTATGAATTTTAAAAGAATACTTGATAACTTCTACATACAACTCTATCACATTCACTATTTTTAACTTTTCCTCAGTTCTCTTTGCTTTCTTGTGTACATTTTATGTGTTTGTCTACTTACCACCTGCTTGTCTACCTCTTTTCTTGCATCCCTTTTCTCCTCTTTTCCTGCCTTGAGTGTTCAAATCTTTTCTCTATTCAGCATCAGTCACCATGTTACTAATTTCCTTTCTTATCCTGTGACCTGGTAAGGAAAAATAATATGTGAATAATAAACTTTATGCAATTCTTTGCTTCTTATAGCTTCATAATAATGTGAGAACATATTAAGTTGGTGCAAACATAAGTGAAGTTTCAGACCGTGAATTTTGAATCATTATAACTAGGCTCACACACATCTTTACTAATCAAAATAGGAACCATTACAATCAACACATTTGTGCCAATGAGAAACAAGTTTGTTTATTCCTGTAGTATAAAATTGCATGCTTCGGGATTTGACAGACTCTTGGAAAGCATTTTCTGCCTCCTGATGGTTGTGGAAGCATTTTCCCTGCAATAAGTTGTCGAGATGCTTGAAGAAGTGGTAGTCAGTTGGCAAGAGGTCAGGTGAACACAGCAGATGAGGCAAATCTGCATAGCCCAATTCATTCAACTTTTGAAGTTTTGGTTGTGTGGTCAGGTGTTGTTGTGGAGAAGAATTGGGCCCTTTCTGTTGACCAATGCCAGCTGTAGGCATTGCAGTTTTTGATGCATCTCAACAATTTGCTGAGCATACTTCTCAGATATAATGTTTTCACCAGGATTCAGAAAGCTGTGGTGGAACAGACCAGCAGCAGACCACCTGTTTTTGGTGCAAGTTTAGCTTTGGGAAATACTTCGGAGCTTCTTCTCAGTCCAACCACTGAGCTGTTTGTTGCTAGTTGTTGTATAAAATCCACTTTTCGTCGCATGTCACAATCTGATCGAGAAATGGTTCATTGTTGTTGCACAGAATAAGAGATGGCACTTCAAAATGATGATTTTTTATTTAGTCAGCTCATGAGGCACCCATTTACTGAGCTCTTTCACTTTTCCAATTAGCTTTAAATGCCAAATGACCATAGAATGGTCAATGTTGAGTTCTTGGGCAACTTCTCATGAAGTTGTAAGAGGATCAGCTTTGATGATCCTCTCAGTTGGTCACTGTCAACTTTTAACAGCCAGCCACTGCACTCCTCTTCTTCAAGGCTCTCATTTCCTTTGCAAAACTTCTTGAACTATCACTGCACTGTACCTTCATTCGCAGTTCCTGGGCCAGTTGTCTCCACTGCTTTATGATCCATTTGGAACTTGAATAAGAAAATTGCTCATATTTGCTTTTTGTCTAACATCGTTTCCCTAGTTTAAAATAAATATAAAATAAACAACAAATAATAAGTCAATAGCAAAAAAAACATAAAATGAGAAATGTGCCTTAAAATGATGTTTAACATAACCACATTTAAGAATGTATTTTAATATCAAACAGCAAAATTCAACAGTGCAAAACTGCACTTACTTTTGCACCAACCTAATGGCACCCCACTCCAGTACTCTTGCCTGGAAAATCCCATGGATGGAGGAGCCTGGTAGGCTGCAGTCCATGGGGTCACTAGGAGTGGACACAACTGAGCGATTTCACTTTCACTTTTTACTTTCATGCATTGGAGAAGGAAATGGCAACTCACTCCAGTGTTCTTGCCTTGAGAATCCCAGGGACGGGGGAGCCTGGTGGGCTGCTGTCTATGGGGTCGCACAGAGTCAGACATGACTGAAGTGACTTAGCAGCAGCAGCAGCCCCATTGAAAGGAGAGACTGGCTTCTGGCTGTTCACAGGCTCAGAGCCATAAAGGATCTTTGGAGATTAGTTGATTATGCCCTCTCTGGTTCTACTCTGCATTATCAAATCCTCAGAGCTTTTTTTCGCACAATTTACTACCTTTCACAAGGAGCGTACGTGCATGCTAAGTTGCTTCAGTCACGTCTGACTCTGTGTGACCCTGTGGACTATACCTGCCAAGCTCCTCTGTCTATGGAATTCTCCAGGCAAGCACATTGGAGTGGATTGCCATGCCCTCCTCCAGGGGATCTTCCCAACCCAGAGATCGAACCCATGTCTCTTACATCTTCTGCATTGGCAGGCAGGTTCTTTACCACTAGTGCTACTTGGGAAGCTCTTCACAAGGACAGTGAGGTAAAGAAGCTTGGGCAGTAAATTGCTGATAGCTTTCACCAGAGCCAATGTAAAATCTTAATCATAAATAGTAATTGTGAATCAGCGTTACTATCTTCCTAGAAAATACAGGGAGAGCCTAGGAAAAGCTGCAATATGGGGTTAAAACATTTTTTTCCATCTCATTTTCCCATTTAGAACCTGTCTTCTCTCATAATGGGGCTTCCCTGATAGCTCAGTTGATAAAGAATCTGCCTGCAATGCAGGAAACCCCAGTTCAATTCCTGGGTTGGAAAGATCCACTGGAGAAGAGATAGGTTACCTACTCCAGTATTCTTGGGCTTCCCTTGTGGCTCAGCTGATAAAGAATCAGCCTTCAATGTGGGAGACCTGGGTTTGATCCCTGGGTTGAGAAGATCCCCTGGAGAAGGGAAAGGCTACCTACTCCAGTGTTCTGGCCTGGAGAATTCCATGGACTGTATAGTCCATGGGGTCACAAAGAGTGAGACATGACTGAGTGACTTTCACTCACTCACTCCGCTCATAATAACTAAATCAGCCAATAAGATCAGGGTTATTAGTCTTAGGGAGTAGGTGAGATCCAACCGAAAAGAGGCAAGTGGAGTCATGTTGGATATGGACATTTTGGTTTCTTCTCCTGGAGTCCTAAATATGTACCTAGTGGATAACACAGAACAGAGCAGAGGCAGTCAACTTGAAAATTCACTAGAAGTGGACATACAACATATGAAGTCTTTGTTTAAGAATACCTGTGATTTATAATGAGAAAGTATCAGAAAAAGCTTTGAGAAATGGGGAAAGTGATTGAAGGAAACAGGAAACAGAAAGACCCAACATGTGCTTGGGGAATAAAACGCCTTGTCTTTCCAGTCTAATTATAAACCACTGAAGCTGGGCACTGTTCACCTTAAAGCTTTATGTCCTTCAGTGTCTTGGAAGGCTTTATGAGCAAATGAATTAAATGATAATTACTAACACCTCAGGAGAGACAGAAAGTTGAAATTTCCTACTTCAGCTCATGCATTATGCTCTCTGTGTAACATATAGATATTTGATACAATTTTGACCTAAAAGCTACCGACTATGTTTTGTTTCATTCTTTTTAATAATAAAAAGCAATAAAATGTTGTTATTAAATTTTAAGATTTTACTGAAATTCCAAAATGTATATACTACCTTTTAGAATTTATACCCCCACAGTCATCAATCTCACTGTCGTTGTCTTTAAATTTTCATGCTTATAAAGTTGGGTTTATAATCATGTGATGAATATCTTCCCCTGAAGTGAGTTTTGATTAAAGATGCTTAAATTTATTTTTTGACTGTGCCACACAGCATCCAAGGAAACTAAGATCCGCAACCCGAGATTGAACCCGTGGCCCCTGCAATGGAAGGCAGCAATTCTTAACCACTGGACCTCCAGGGAAGTCCCTGAACTAAGTTTTGGCATTGTCAATGAGAGGGTTGATTCTCAAGGCTGGTGCAATAAATTTCCAGCAGTCCAGTGATTTACCTTTCTGTGGGAACTTCATGACCCCGTGCTTCATTCCTGTCAGGGGGAAACTCACTACTTAGAGCTGATGCCATGGGAAAGGTATCTTAGCAATACTCACAGCCCCCTTCATTGCCGCTGCTGTTCCTGTGATGGATAGTGTTTCATTGGTGGTGGTTCCTCTTAGGGAGAGCCACACACTGAGGTCACCTGATGTCATTGCATAATTATATATGAATATGAGAAAATCATGCTGAATGGCTTCTTACGAACTGGAAATCTGGGTGCATCTGGAGAAATAGCTATTACTAATGGTCCAAATACTTTCCCCACGTAATGAACATTCATAATTTTTGTGCCGCCAGCTATTTCTAAAGTGCGATGTGGCATAAAACAGTTGGCCATTTCCTCTCTATTATGCTGAATGGACAACTTTGAAGACCCCTAGGAAATGTCATAACACTTAAGTTTGCCTGTCCTCAGTTCAAAGCACCATATGACAACAGTCATTTGTCCAGCATTACTGGGCTAGACAGATGTTTCTGTAACTGAATTTCCAAACAATGGGAGTATATGCCTTTAGATTTAAAATTTTGAGACAGGATTATTATAGATTCAAGACGCTCTGTCTCTTCTTGCCACTTGGGTTTGTTCTCTCTCTCCTCACCCTTAATTTCTGTAACCCTGTGCAACAATACACGGTTCCCTCAATGAACCATAGAGTTGCCATTGACACTTTTCCAGAAAGCCCTCTCTGTTTCTAGCTGGTGATTACTCAACTTTCATGATCCTGTTTTGTTTCATCTCATGTACTAAACTTATCCTGACCCTTTGTCTTCTTCCACTCATTACTTTAGCCCTTTCAGCCATATGGTGTCCTATATATACTTCAATGGAAGTCATCAATCTTTGAGTTACTTATTTGTCTGGATATTAGACTCCTGGTGACTTACTTGTCTTTTTTGTATTCCTCACTTCCTCAATAGCTGGGTTTCCTAATACTTATATATGCTTATAGGATCAGTAAAATCAATGCAGTGAAGCATCCAGGGGATTCAGAGATGTGGGGCACTTTGCCCCTAAGTAAATAACCCCAACTATTCTGAGAGTTGTGTATTTTGTGACTGATTTTTTTGATTTTTTACATCTTTTCCCATTTTATCAAGCCTTTGTCCGTTCTTGGAAGAGGGTGTTTGCTATGACCAGTGTTTTCTCTTGGCAAAACTATTAGTCTTTGCCCTGCTTCATTCTGTACTCTAAGGCCAAATTTACCTGTTACTCCAAGTGTTTCTTGACTTCCTACTTTTGCATTCCAGTCCCCTATAATGAAAAGGACATCTTTTTGGGGTGTTAGTTCTAAAAGGTCTTGTAGGTCTTCATAGAACCATTCAACTTAAGCTTCTTCAGCATTACTGGTCAGGGCATAGACTTGGATTACTGTGATACTGAATGGTTTGCCTTGGAAATGAACAGAGATGGTTCTGTCATTTTTGACATTGTATCCAAGAACTGCATTTCAGATTCTTTTGTTGACTACGATGGCTACTCCATTTCTTATAAGGGATTCTTGCCCACAGTAGTAGATACAATGGTCATCTGAGTTAAATTCATCCATTCCAGTCCATTTTAGTTAGCTGATTCCTAAAATGTCGACATTCACTCTTGCCATCTCCTGTTTGACCACTTAAAATTTGCCTTGATTCATGGACCTAACATTCCAGGTTCCTATACAATGTTGCTCTTTACAGTATCGGACTTTACTTTCATTACCAGTCACATCCACAACTGGGTGTTGTTTTTGCTTTGGCTCCGTCTCTTCATTCTTTCTGGAGTTATTTCTCCACTGATCATCTCCAGTAGCATATTGGGCACCTAGAGACCTGGGGAGTTCATCTTTCAGTATCCTATCTTTTTGCCTTTTCATACTGTTGATGGGGTTCTCAAGGCAAGAATACTGAAATGGTTTGCCATTCCCTTCTCCAGTGGACCACATTTTGTCAGAACTCTCCACCATGGCCTGTCCGTCTTGGGTGGCCCTACACAGCATGGCTCACAGTTTCATTGAGTTAGGCAAGGCTGTGGTCCATGTGATCAGTTTGGTTAGTTTTCTGTGATTGTGGTTTTCAGTCTGTCTTCCCTCTGATGGAGAAGGATAAGAGGCTTATGGAAGCTTCCTGATGGAGAAACTGACTGAGGGGGCAACTGGGTCTTGTTCTGATGGGCATGGCCATGCTCAGTAAATCATTAATCCAGTTTTCTGTTGATGGGTGGAGCTGTGTCCCCTCCCTGTTATTTACCTGAGGCCAAGCTATGGTGGATGCAATGAAGATAACAGTGACCTCCTTCAGAAGGTCCCATGAATGCACTGCTGCACTCAGTGCCCCCAACCCTGCAGCAGGCCACCACCAACACACGCCTCCACTGGAGACTCCTGGACACCCCCCAGCAAGTCTGGGTCAGTCTCTTGTGGGGTCCCTGCTCCTTTCTCCTGGGTTCTGGTGCACACAAGGTTCTGTTTATGCCCTCCAAGAGTCTACTTCCCAGTCCTGTGTAAGTTCTGGCAGCTCTATAGTGGGGTTAATGATGACCTCGTCCAAGAGGGCTTATGCCATACCCAAGTCTGCTGCACCCAGAGCCCCTGGCCCTGTGGCAGTCCACTGCTGACCCGTACCTCCAGAGGAGATGCTAAAACAGAGTTCTGTCTCAGTATCTGTGGGGTCTCTTGGTCCTGGTGTGCACAAGGTTTGTTTGAGCCCTCTGAGCATCTCTGGCGGGAATGGGATTTGATTCTAAACATGAATTTGCCCTTCCTACTGTCTTGCTGGGGCTTCTCCTTTGCCCTTGGAAATGGGGTATCTCCTCACAGTCGCTCCAGGGATGTGCAGTGGCCGCTCCAGTTTGGTGATAGCAAACACCCTCTTCCAACAACACAAGAGAAGACTCTACTTATGGACATCACCAGATGGTCAATGACGAAATCAGATTGATTATATTCTTTGCAGCCAAAGATGGAGAAGCTCTATACAGTCAGCAAAAACAAGATCGGGAGCTGACTGTGGCTCAGATCATGAACTCATTATTGCCAAATTCAGACATAAATTGAAGAAACTAGGGAAAACCACTAGACCATTCAGATATGACCTAAATCAAATCCCTTATGATTATACAGTAGAAGTGACAAATAGATTCAAGGGATTAGTCTGATAGTCAGAGTGCCTGAAGAACTATGGACAAGGTTCATGACATTGTACAGGAGACAGGGATCAAGACCATCCCCAAGAGAAAGAAATGCAAAAAAGCAAAATGGCTGTCTGAGGAGGCCTTACAAATAGCTGAGAAAAGAAGAGAAGTGAAAGGCAAAGAAGAAAAGGAAAGATATACCCATTTCAATGCAGAGTTCCAAAGAATAGCAGGAGAGATAAGAAAGCCTTCCTCAGTGATCAGTGCAAAGAAACAGAGGAAAACAATAGAATGGGAAAGACTAGAGATCTTGTCAAGAACATTAGAGATACCAAGGGAACATTTCATGCAAAGATGGGCTCGATAAAGGTCAGAAATGGTATGAATCTAACAGAAGCAGAAGATATTAAGAAGAGGTGGCAAGAATACACAGAAGAACTACACAAAAAAGATCTTCATGACTGAAATAATCACGATGGTATTATCACTCACCGAGAGCCAGACATCCTGGAATGTGAAGTCAAGTTGGCCTTAGAAAGCATCACTACGAACAAAGCTAGTGGAGGTGATGGAATTCCAGTTGAGCTATTTCAAATCCTAAAGGATGAGGCAGTGAAAGTGCTGCACTCAATACACCAGCAAATTTGGAAAACTCAGCAGTGGCCACAGGACTGGAAAAGATCAGTTTTCATTCCAATCCCAAAGGAAGACAATGCCAAAGAATGCTCAAACTACCGCACAATTGCACTCATCTCACACACTAGTAAAGTAATGCTCAAAATTCTCCAAGCCAGGCTTCAGCAGTACATGAACTGTGGACTTCTAGATCTTCAAGCTGAATTTAGAAAAGGCAGAGGAACCAGAGATCAAATTGCCAACATCTGCTGGATCATTAAAAAAGCAAGAGAGTTCCAGAAGAACATCTATTTCTGCTTTATTGACTATGCCAAAGCCTTAGACTGTGTAGATCACAACAAACTGTGGAAAATTCTTCAAGAAATGGGAATACCAGAAGACCTGACCTCCCTCTTGAGAAATATGTATTCAGGTCAGGAAGCAACAGTTAGAACTGGACATGGAACAACAGAGTGGTTCCAAATCGGGAAAGGAGTACATAAGGCTGTATATTGTCACCTTGCTTATTTAACTTATATGCAGAGTACATCATGAGTACATTCATAATGCTTTTGAACTTTGGTGTTGGAGAAGACTCTTGAGAGTCCCTTGAACAGCAAAGAGATCCAACCAGTCCATCCTAAAGGAAATCAGCCCTGAATATTCATTGGAAGGACTGATGCTGAAGCTGAAACTCCAATACTTTGGCCACCTGATGCGAAGAACTGACTCATTTGAAAAGACCCTGATGGTGGGAAGGATTGAGAACAGGAGGAGAAGGGGATTAAAGGGAATGAGTTGGTTGGATGGCATCACTGACTCAATGGACATGAGTCTGAGTAGACTCTGGGAATTGGTGAGGGACAGGGAAGCCTGGTGTGCTGCAGTCCATGGGGTCACAAAGAGTCAAACATTACTGAACTTAACTGAATTGTCAGTTCTTGCTGCCATCAATACATACTTTAAGCTAAGTAATTGTGTGCCCTTATGTAAGATATTGAAATCTGTGCCTCAGTTTCTTCGTTTTATGTGAGTGCATGCTAAGCCGGTTCAGCTGTGGAGTCCAACTCTGTGCGACTCTATGGATTATAGCCCACCAGGCTCCTCTGTCCATGGGATTCTCCAGGCAAGAATACTGGAGTCGGTTGCCATGCCTTCCTTCAGGGTGTCTTCCCAACCCAGGGATTGAAGCTACATCTCTTAACATGTCCTGCATTGACAGGCAGTTTCTTTAGCACTGGCACCACCTGCAAAGCCCCTTCTTCCTTTTGTAGTTATTAGGAAAATAAATTGGGGGAGAAAACAAGGTGATTAAATGGTTGACCACCAGTGCTTGCAGGTGGCAAAGACTTTGGACTTAAATGAGATTTCACATCCATTTGTAGAACTTGAGGATATAGCGCATTCATAATCACTATGGTAAGTGGAGCTCATCCTCTCCATATTGTAAATCCATACTGACCACATCTGTGAAGCTCTCCATAGCATTTCAGAACTTCAGCTTAGAACATTTCTGGGGTACACACTGCTCTCCAGAACCTGCTGCCCTCAAATGGACTAGATCACACTCCCATCATACCCTAAACCCTGAGCATGCACAAATTGTAGTTGCATATTAATCATTTGGGGAAAAAAAATTACAGTCCCCTTAAATCCACCACACTGTAGATCACTGTCATTGCTTCTGAAAGCCCAAGCTGGAAAGCTGGAATACCCCCTTCCTGACCCAGCTTTGCTTGTGCCTTCAAACTCATGGCACTTGCTGCTTCCTCTTCCCACACACAAACATCTTGTCTGCCCACTTCTGCCAAAACTTTCCACCATCTCCTCCACACTGCTCTTTTTTGCCATGAACAAATTTCCTTCCACACAGCTCCTTCCCTGAAAACCTCCTGATCTTAACTAACATCTTAACTCCAACCCTGGGGCATCCTGTCTCCTTTAAGGATGCTTTCACACCTGGCTCACAGTCTTTACCTCCACCTCATCTTCCTGACATACTGGGTGACTTTCATGTCCATCCAGAACAGTCTATCCGTCCCTGCTCCTCACCGTCTCTAATGAACTTTGCCTTCACCCGTACAGTTACCCAGAAGACTGTCATCATCTGAAACTGGCCCATGACTTCTTTAAATTCTGAATTCAAGCATTCAACTCACTTTCTACAACTTCTCATCCCTAGAGCTCTTATTCCAGTTACCAGGACTCCTCAATATTGTAAAGACCGTCAACAATGTTGCCCATCTAACTTAACCGTATTGTCAGCTCCCTTCTCTCTTCAGGTGGTTTAAATTCCACAACCCATCCCTTCAATACTTTATTATTACTTCAAATAACTTTCCCCACTGCCTCCTCGTCACCCATTCAGAAAATTCCTTTTTCTAGTAAAAGCAAGTCTGCCTTCTCCAATGCTATATTCCGCCCTCCACGTTCTGTTTTGGAAATATCCCCTCCATGAAGTTTGGGGCCACTAGAAGCCATGGTCTCCAGCCTCCACCAGGCCCTTGGAGATCCTCAAGGGTCTTGTTTCCAGACCAGTGCTACTTGTTCTATACTCTTCTAAACCTCTTCTGCTTGGGCAACAACTTTGATGTCTGCTTTCTTTCCTGCAGCATGTCTCATCAGAAAGATATCCTGATTTCTCCCTCACAAACAATTGTCTCAAGTATGTCTGCATGTGGCAAGGCCACTACCTTAGTTCAGTGCCACATCGTATTTCCTCTAGATTATTATAGACATATTAAAAAAAAAAACTAAGCTACCTCTCTGGTCTTGCTCTTCTTCACATACTAACTAGTGTGACTACTTGACAATGCAAATCTGTCCACTGATTTAAAGATATTCTTCTTATACCTCTTAGCAAAATGTCAAAACTCCTTTGTGTAACACTCAGCATCCTGTGGGATCTTCTCCATGATGATTTATTCCAGTTTAGGTCTTTCCACCCTCTCTCCATCTGCTGACACTCTCCATCTACAGTTCCTTCACATTCCTGCCCTTGATGAACTCTACAGCCATCATGATCTGGCCTTTCTCTGTATCCTGCCTACTTCCTGTTATTCCCTCTGACAGGTTTGGATAAGAGCAATTCATCTTTCAATTGTTGGTTTTGGCGTCATTCCTCTGGGATGCAAAGTTGACTCCCTCCCTCTTCAGCAATTAGAGTTTTACTGTCGCCCCATTCTCATTACCAAAGACAGACCCTTTATGTTGAATTGCTGTTTCTTCTTTGCTTGTGTTTTATGTTGTGGTATATAGCTTGACAGAAGGCCATTTGGGGATTGTTTGTTTGTTTGACATTTTAGAAAAAATACACTTTACAAAAAGGATGAGAAACAGTAACTCTCAAACACTTGCCAAATCCTCTGAGCCTCAACTTATATATTTGTTGAATGGAGATTATAATATGATATGCATAGAATGAGTATGTATGATTAAGTGATTAGATGAAATGTCATATATTAAATGCCTGGAAAATATTAACCTTTAAATAAATTATAATCACAATAGCATTTTGTAAATTTAGTAGAGCAGAGGGTTTTATGGTCATTGTTGCAAAGATGATGCCAGATTTTATGTAAGATGTTTCCTTTCAGAGATATACCCACATGTATGGCCACTGCAGGGAAAGTAACTAATGCTCTAACAAAAACAGAGGTCATAAATGATTAAAAGAACACTTAAGAAGGTTACCATTTTCATTCTACTACGATCAGTAAAGGTGTGAAATTTCAAAGACATAGTTTGAGTTTTGTGATCACTATGGTTGTGACATAGACTGTAAGCCCTTCAACCTGTCTCAAGTATGTGTTCCTTGCTGTGTCTGCACAAACTGATTGCATGAGTCAGGGGTGAAAATACCTTGTCGGTCAAGCAACTGATGAGTGGTTTCAATCTAATCTGTTGTTTACCCTCTTTCAGCCAAACTTAGGCTCTGAGAGATGAGTGACTTCTTAGAAAGCCACTCTTGAATACAGATTCAACACAAAGAGACTTGCATTGCATTAAGGAACCCCAAAGCTACATGGTATGACCTATGTGCCAGTATCTCAATGAGCATGTACATATACCATGTATCCTAGTGATATTTTCACTAGTGTTGCAAGCAACTCTTTAATTTTTTTTAATTAAAAAAGGCTTTCATCATTCAAGAAACAAAATAAAAGGAATTGCATTTTTTTTTTGTATTCTTATCTCCTACAAATAGGTAGGTTACAAATAATTTCCCATCTGTTAACCTGAATACAATGATCCTAAGGGAAAACTGTGTTGGTGTATGGTGTGTACACATATATTTCTAAGATCTTTTGGAATTGTGTCCCGGTGGTACTCTAGCAAGAGGCTTTAGGTTGGCAATTACTTTTACATGTTGGGATCAGTTATCATAACATCATAGACTGACTGATGGAATTCACCCATCAGTTGTATCAGCAGACTCCCTGCATGATGTGGAAATCCCTTCAGCCAGCTCCAGCTTGGTCATTCACACTGTGCGTGACACTTCCAATGCAGTTTCATTTCTGCCCATGTCACGCTCCAAACAACTCTAACTGTTATGAAGCTCCATTTTGCAGAAAGCCAATTTTGTTTTCCGTAGATTCCATCTATCTTTTATGATTCTGCTTTCTGGAGTAACAGAGTATTTGAGGAAAAGTATTAAAAGTTCAATTATTCTTCTCTAAAACAAGCTTCTGTAATTGTACCTACGCTATCATGGTTTCATGATCACTTGCTCGCTCATCCTTTCGGCTATCATTGATCAAGCTTTTGTTAAATATAAAGTATTGTGTGTGAAAATATAAAGGATAGAAAGATACTTAAGACATGATCCCTTCTTTCAGGTAACCAATACACAGGTATTTGTTAATGTTCATCTTAAAATGTGACAGGCTGTATGCAACATAACTCTCTAGAAGTGTCCTAAGGAATAAAGACTGCAGTAAGACTACTATTCTCGTGATCTGAACTCCATACTTTTATTCATAAAGTCTGTGTTTATGTAGGCCTTTTCATAGCTGCATCATATTGGGTTTCTGCTCAAACAAAAATTCAGGTCTTTATCTTAGCTGAACTATGTGCTATTTATAAATTATGTCTAACTCTTCATTTGTTATTAGCTCCATGTTACTTAGAGGAATTTAAGATTTGGTATAGTTTTGTAATAATGCTCAAGGTCACAGAACAATTAAGTGATAAGTAAAAGAAGATTTAACTTCCTAGTGAGTACATTAATTGATGATTCTTATTTTTCCCCCAAAGTGGAATAATCTGAAAGCATAAACAGCTTCAAAAAAAGGTTTATTGTTAGTAGATCCATGATAGGAAATAGGGGTGTTTTGAGATGTAGCCTTTTATGATTCTCAGTATGATAGGATTCCTCCATTGACTGGATGTTAGGAAGCAAGTCATTGGCCTTTCCTGTAGCTGCAAAAATATACAAGGCTTTTTAGAAAAAAAGATAAGGCAGCTCTTGCTTCACTCGCAGGTGTCCTTGTCTTTGGCTCATTGCATCTTTTTCCTCTCTTGATTACGTGCCCAACATTGAATATTTCCTTATCGTGACTGAAAACCTTTTCTGACTTCCTCCATACTGCTGCTTGCTGCCAGATATGGTTACACTTTCTATTTGCCTTTTGGGAGGAAATTGTCTGCCGTTTTAAAATTCTGATTCTGGGCTTTGATCTGGTTGTTCTACCCCCTATTTACAATTCAAGTGTAATTTATTCATGTGTATTTTTGAGCACTACTAAGTGTTAGGCTTTTGAACTGTGGTGTTGGAGAAGACTCTTGAGAGTCCCTTGGACTGCAAGGAGATCCAACCATTCCATCCTAAAGGAGATCAGTCCTGGATGTTCATTGAAAGGACTGATGCTGAAGCTGAAACTCCAATACTTTGGCCACCTCATGTGAAGAGTTGACTCACTGGAAAAGAACCCTGATGCTGGGAGGGATTGAGGGCAAGAGGAGAAGGGGACGACAGAGGATGAGATGGCTGGATGATATCACTGACTCGACGGACATGAGTTTGGGTAAACTCCGGGAGTTGGTGATGGACAAGAAGGCCTGGTGCACTGTGATTCATGGGGTCACAAAGAGTCGGACACGACTGAGCGACTGAACTGAACTGAACTGAACTGAAGTGTCAGGCAGGATGGACCTCTGTTCATGGACAGGTAAAGTCATATATACTTTGGTGCCAGTATCTGGCATGGGTTGCTGTGCAGTATCTGTCCCAATGTGAGAATTCATGCTTTCTATCCCATCACATAAGTAAGTATCAGTCACTCAGTCGTGTCAGACTCTTTGTGACCCATGGACTGTAACCCACCAGGCTCCTCTGTTCATGAGATTCTCCAGGCCAGAATACTGGAGTGGGTAGCTGTTCCTCTCTCTAGGGGATGTTCCCTACCCAAGGATTGAACCTGGGTCTCCTGCATTGCAAGCAGATTCTTTACTATCTGAGCCATCAGGGAAGCCCCTATTCAATCACATAAACCTGGCTTTATAGCTGTCAAACATTGGACTTTGCACATTTGAGTTTTTCTTACTAGCTGTTAAGGTAAATAAGTTAAAGAAAGAGCCCCATTATCCCATGTCTCTTAACTGAGACCGTGGGGTTCAAATTGCTTATGAAAGTTTTAGCATGAAACCTTCCAAAGGAGGTGATGGGAATGGATGGTATGAAAAAGCTTAGCTATTTGTGGAGAAGAATTAAGTCCCAGGAATCTGTTGTATCTGCCTCCATTCCTCTGCAGACTTTGGTCTGTACTCTGCTGAGAGCATCCAGGAACAAGGCGGTTATAGCTTTTGCCATCCCTCCTGATGGTGTTCCTGCTGCAGCTGTCAGATGTATGGAGACATAATTGATGAAATTCTATTTATACCCAGGGATAAACTTAGAAAACCACGCCATGCCTCCTAAGCTAGCAAATTCAGTGGATCCCATTGCCGCTGCAGTCTCTACCATCCAAATGACAACAATACACATTTTCTGTTTGCCTTAAAGTCACTAATTGGTTCATACCTTTGAATATGCTAGTAGTGTAACAGGAGAGCAGTTTCTGATGTTAGAAAGTGTGAGTTCAAATTTTGGCTCTTTTCAGGAATATAATTTCAATCAATCTTGAGGAAGTTTATCAACTACTTCATGAGCAAAATGAGAATAATAATTGGGACAAATACTGCACAACCCATTTTATGGTGTTGGTAGTGAGGATTAAATAACTGCATCGTGTAAAGCTCTTAAATAATGACTACATACACTGTAAGCACATAATTAGTTGCTATTTTTATTCTTATTGTTTCTATTTTACCTGTAACTCAGACAGAGGAATAAGTGGTGTACCAGAAAGTGCTTCGGACCAGGAGCCAAAACAGCCGGGTTACGATCTCAGATGTGCTATGTGACTGAAGGACCTTGGACAAGTCGCTGAACTTCTCCAAACCTCAGTTTCTTCATGTGTGTTGGTGCGTGTTGTGGGCGGGTGGCGGGGAGGGTGGGGATGTTACAGTGTTTTAAACGCTAAGGTTTTTTAGCACCAAAAGTGATCATCATCACTATTTGTTGATAATACAGCTTAAAAAATGAAGATAAATATTATTGAGGAAACTATACTCTTAAAGAGTCCTCAAAGGAGCATTACGGCCTATAGGAAATAGTTATATCAGAATATACAAATTATAGAATAAGTAACCCTGTACTGCCTTGGCTATAGACAGCATTTCCAAAATAATGTTTTCACTGAAATGACAAGCTGTTTGAAGTCAGCATGGAAACAGGAGCAGTAGAGCTGTGTTTCTCAGAGGACTCAGGACACCCTCGTTGTCATTCTCATCACTGGTAGGACATTTAAATACAAGAATTAGAGTGGAAATTCTTAAATTCTGTACAAAGAATTTCACAATGTCACAGAAACTTACTTTAAGGTGGTTAATCCTAGAAGTCAGGCTCATGATATAGACTCCAAAAGCAGAATTATAAATGTTGTGATATTTTTGTGATATGCTACAGTGTCTGTGGTACAAAGAATTTCTATTCATCTAAGTAGAAATCAGAGTTTACGTTTTGTGTTGCAGATCTTTTCCCAAAAACAAAACTTTCCTGTTCTATCATGTCGGTAGGCAGAACCTTATACCACAGAACATATCAGGAAAGGGAGAAACAAATGTGTAAGGACAAGAAAACTTTAGCCAAGGAAGAAAAAGGAGGAGGAGAAAGAAAAGTTCCTCTCAGTTGCTCTGTGTGTGTGTGTGTGTGTGTGTGTGTGTGTGTTAGTTGCTCAGTCCTGTCCAACTCTTGCAACCCTGTGGACTATGTAGCCTGCCAGGCCCCTCTGTGCATGGAATTCTCTAGGAAAGCCTTCTGGAGTGGGTAGCCACTGTCTTCTCCAGGGCATCTTCCCAACCCTGGGATTGAACCAGGGTCTCCTGCATTGCAGGCAGCTTCGTTTTTACCATCTGAGCCACCAGGGAAGCCCCTCAGTTGCTATAATTGTTAATAAACCTGGGGTCAAATCCCAGTTTGCTGGCTGTGTGATCTTGGGCAGTCTATTTACTCTAAGCTTTATGGTTCCAAAGAGTAGGTTGAGGAGAGTAATATCTTTGCTGGATTTTAAAGTAAAGAAAATATGTAAAGTATCTAGCTTAGAGACTGGAAAGCAGTAGATATTCAATAGTTGGTAGGGATTATTTTCTGAATGTTGAGGGCGACTTGCACATCCCATACTATGTTGATCCTGGAGCGTGGTCACATGCTTCATAATTCTTCAAAACATCAGAGAAAACAATGTTCCTAATATTCACCCACTTTACTTGTATTCATTGCAAATAATGAAACTGATTGACTGAGTTAGCAGTGCAGCTATTCCAGCTGCTATTTCTTTCTAAATGAGATTATTTAGTAAATATTCTTCAGAGAAAAATTCACTCATGATTTCAAGACTGTATAGCAAAGGAGCTACAGCTATAATATTGTTGACAATGTTATACATTGGAAAGAGCCCATGACTTTGAATCAGATATTTAGTTTGAATGCCAGCTAAACCACTTCATTTCAGTTCAGTCGCTCAGTCGTGTCCGACTCTGCGACCCCATGAACCGCAGCACACCAGGCCTCCCTGTCCATCACCAACTCCCAGAGTTCACACAAACCCATGTCCATCGAGTCAATGATGCCATCCACCATCTCATCCTCTGTCGTCCCCTTCTCCTCCTACCCTCAATCTTTCCCAGCATCAGGGTCTTTTCCAATGAGTCAGCTCTTCACATCAGGTGGCCGAAGTATTGGAGTTTCAGCTTTAGCATCAGTCCTTCCAATGAACACCCAGGACTGATCTCCTTTAGGATGGACTGGTTGGATCTCCTTGCAGTCCAAGGGACTCTCAAGAATCTTCTCCAACACCACAGTTCAAAAGCACCAATTCTTCAACGCTCAGCTTTCTTTATAGTCCAACTCTCACGTCCATACATGACCACTGGAAAAACCATAGCCTTGACTAGACAGACCTTTGTTGGTAAAGTAATGTCTCTGCTTTTTAATATGCTGTCTAGGTTGGTCATAACTTTCGTTCCAAGGAGTAAGCATCTTTTAATTTCATGGCTGCAGTCACCATCTGCAGTGATTTTGGAGCCCAGAAAAATAAAGTCAGCCACTGTTTCCCCATCTATCTGCCATGAAGTGATGGGACTGGATGCCATGATCTTAGTTTTCTGAATGTTGAGCTTTAAGCCAACTTTTTCACTCTTCTCTTTGACTTCTTTTTCAGGGGTAAAGCATTTAACCTCTGAGAATAAGATTATGTAACTTGAGATGAGGATGGAAATAAAAATAGCACCTATCTCAAAGGGCTGCTATGAGGATGAAATACAGATGTATGCGGATGTATTTCTCAAGGGAGTAAAGCACTGTAAACATTTATGTTGGTTCTTAGCTATGTCTGATCCGGGACCACAAGGAAAGGAACTCCTTTTCCTCTTAGATTCTGTTGTTTACCTGCTATACAGGGTGAGGTGAAGCATATCTTTTTCTTTTTCATGAACTGATTTTACTCCTAACACTTGTAACACTAAATGTTAAATTGCCACACCAACCAATTCTCCAGCTCTCCAGATACCAAATGAGTGCCCTACAAGTCAAGTCAAATCTGATACTAACTACCCAGAGTTAGTGCAGACTCCACAGGTTAAAGGCTTAGTGTCACAAGACTTCCTTTCCTTAAGAAGCCAGTCTCAAGTCCCTGATCTTCTGTACTTCTGAGCTGGCTGTAAATCAGAGTTCCCATGACCCTTTCCACAGGTTCAATAATTTGCTACAGCTACACAGAACTGAGAGAGAGGTTTACCTACCATTACTGGCTTATTATAAAGTATATAATAAAGAATGCAAATGAACAGCCAGATGAAGAGGCACACAGGAGGAGGTACAGAAGAATCCCAAGCACAGAAGCTTCTGTTCCTATAGAGTTGAAGTATGCTACCTTCCTAGCATGTACTCATCAACCCAGAAGCTTCTTTTACTCTGCCTTTTAGAGTTGTTAACGGTGGTTTCATCACATAGGCATGATCAAATACTAACTCAATCCCTCTCTTTCCTCTAGAATTTAAGGGGTGGGGCTTCTACTCACTGATCTTTCTGGTACCAACCCCCAGCCTGAAGATATCTAGGGACCCACCAAGGCTTGCCTCTTAAGGACAAAAGATGCTTCTATCACCTATATCACTTAGAAAATTCCAAGGTTTTTAGGATTCTTGTTCTGAGGGCCAGAAAAAGACCAAAACTATGTTTATTATATTGCAATGTAGCGTTTTCCAGGATCAACTAGAGGTATACTGCTGTTGCTCAGTCGCTTCCAAGTCTTTGCGACCCCGTGGACCATTACCCACCAGGCTCCTCTGTCCATGGAATTCTCCAGGCAAGAATACTGGAGTGGGCTGCCATTTCCTTCTCCAATAGAGATATAAAGTCTTTAGTAATTTTACCATTTTTCCACTACCAACTTGTTTTGTGGAAACAGCTTCAAATTTGCTAATTGAATTAAGCCCAACTTGCCAATTTTTTGAGCTTTATTGAGATGAAAATAAATCACACTGAGATATCACCTCATACCTTTTAAAATGGTTACTATCAGCAAGACAAGAGCGTATAACAAGTATTGGTGAGGGTGTGGAGGAAAGAAAACACCTGTGCATCTATTGGTGGGGATGTAAATTGGTGCAGGCACTGTGGACAAGAATACTAAGGCTCGAAACTTCTTATTTAACCAAATTAAAACCATAGGAACTCTCTCTGTGCTTCCAGAGACGCAATAGTTTTTCTGAACAGCGCCTGAGGAATGTATATTTTGCCTCTTAATTTTTGACACAGCTGTTTACCTGAGAAGGAATCTATTTGTCCTACCTTATCCCACCCATGTTTTCACTGCTAGCACAAAGAGCTGGAAGAAATAAAGACATATGAACAGCCACCTCCTCACCTCTGCCAGGCTCGAGGGGTCTCACCTCTATCAGGTTCCAGGTTCCTTCAGGAAATTCAGGCCCTGGGAAGAGGAGGGAGTCCCACTTTTGACCACTCTTTTATTTCCTCTCTCCTTTTTGCCATTTTGAGACTTAATATCTCTCACACCAGAGCTTCCAAGTGGACGGGAGATAATTGAACAAGGAATCCCTGACTCATAAATGAAAGAAAGGTATCCATGGAGAAGGTAAATAATTGTGGAACTGAGGAACAGAGTAAGTTGAAGAGGAGTGGACTATTTAGTATTTTGCTTTCAAATAGTAGAAATATATGTGTCTGTTTATTGAGATAAAAAGATTACTGGGGCTCCCCTGGTGGTCTGGTGGTTAAGAATCCATCTTGCAATGCAGAGGACACCAGTTCAATCTCTGGTCTGGGAAGATCCCACATGATGCAGAGCAACTAAGCCAGTGTGCCAGAACCACTGAGCCCATGCTCTAGAGCCCTCGAGCCACTACTGCTGAAGCTCGCATGCCTAGAGCCTGTGTATCCACAGTAAGAGAAGCCACCACAATGAGAAGACTGTGCCCTGCAATTAGAGAGTAGCTCCTCCAACAGAAACTAGAGAAAGCCCATGTGCAGCGACAAAGACCCACCACAGCAAAAAATAAATAGGTGAATACATCTTAAAAAAAGATTACTGATGAGATAGAGGTAATGAACCTCCAAGTTAACAAAGACAAATATAGAATAATGAAATACTCATTAAGTAAGTAGTGAAAAGAAAGAGGATAAAGAAGAAACCACAAAGAGGAATAAATAATAATCATATTATGTGGGAAAATTAATAGCAAATCTCTTAGTCATTGCATTAAATGTAAATGGACTGAATGTTCCATTAAATGACAGAGATTGTCAAATTGTATTTTAGGAGAAAGCTCAGTATATGCTACATATGAGAAACAGAACAGAGAAACAAAGGTTTGTGATAGCAAGTGGGCACCTGTGGGAGTGATAATCTAGCCAAATCTTAATTTCTTAAAAGCTATTTCTGCTTGTATACCATAGATTTAAAGGGATATAACTGTAGACATTCTGGTTTATAGGTTTTCTGAACTATATGTTTCATATTTTGCGTTAGTTTATTTGGTAGGAGTCACTATTTAATTGTCATTTTATTCAGCAAATAAATAGTGACTCCCAACATTCAGTGACAGAGCTGAGTGTTGCGGCTAATCGAAGAACTTTATTTGATCAATCTGGAAGATTCTTGGGATTAGTCTGGTTCCCAAGTCACTGCACCTTTCCTCCTTGTCTACTACTCTGGCTGATAGGTGGAGCTGCAATCTGTTTGAGCTGATTTGAATTTTTATGTAGTATTCCTATTTCCTATTCATTTTTGCACTAGCCATACTTGAAAATTATGTATTAAATGTATGTTAAGAGTCTGAAATGCATTTTAAGTGAGAAGAGGCATTATTAATTCAGTAATTAAAATTCTAGATTACTTGCTAGTTGGTTTCTTTATATCACCTTTAACTTTAGGACTGTAATTTCCAGTAAAATTTCCAAAAGGATCTTACTGAGTTTCACCTTTGGCTAGGATCTAGTTAGAAATTCAGAGGCTTAGGCCCCAGAACTTCTGAATCATAATCTGCATTTTAATCTCGGCTGGTTTGTTCACATACTAAATTTGAGAAACACTTTTCTAGGAGGTTTTTTTCTTTTTTGGCTAATATATGAGTTCTTCAACTAAAATTATTATTGGTTACACAGTTAAAAAAAATAGTGTCCAGAAAGGCCTTTATTCAATATTTTGACTTTATTTTATCTGTAGAAGGCTTGAGATTTAACAGAATATTCAGTCTTAGAATTGTCTTATCCTAAGAACTGTCTTATCCTAAATTTTCTGGTACAATTATGTCTTTATTTTCATTACATAAGTTATTTTAATTTTTTCTTGGTTTCAATGGCTTAGATATGTACACAGTTAATGTTTATAAACATCTTCAGAACCCTTTTGGAAGTTGGTATAAATAACAAATAGGAAATTCAAAAATGTGTCTTTTCTGATAAGAGAATTTAAGTATGTTGGGAAGTGACAATACTTTAGCTTTCAATTCAGTTGAACTACTTTGGGCACAAAGACAGAAAGGAATTTTTGTTCCAGCAAATGCACAGCAGGAACAGCTGAAACCCAGGGAGAGATAATGCACTAAGTATAGCAGTTAAGTGATAAAGATTTTGATTCCTGAAGTGGCAAGCTCTGAGCATCAAAGCTGCGGGAGCAGCTTAAGGCAGCAAATAGAAATGGCATGAATCTCCTGGAGTTATGATGGTGCCTTTGGGTACCATCAGAGAGGAGGCTGAGTGAGGTATATCCTAAAGGGACAGATAATTACGATTGGTGACCGTTGATTGTAGATCATTCAAAGCACCATGTTCTACTAAGATACTAAATCCAAAGATCTTTTTGAAATTACTTCCTACTTCCCTATAATGTTGTACACTCCTGGATACTCCTGTTTTTTTCCCCTTTTACTTTGCAGACCTGTCTTACTTCCTTAACCTGATCCTTTGAAGACTGATTTTTTTTTTTTTTTTTTGGCTTAACTACTTAAATGTCTTGCTTCAATTTTCACTTCCAGAGAAGTGACTGAAAAATATGTTTCAAGTCCAGACATTCAGATCCCTAAACAAGAGCATCCTGGATACACCTAAAATTCAGTAAATTGATCAGAAGCGAACAAAAAACATAATGCTTAGCCTACATGCAAAACTTTCAAATTGTTTTCTGTGGTATCATCAGGTTCTTTCAGAGTTGCCTCAGAAGCTCCCACAGAGGACAAGGGGATCAAGCTGCTGAAATTTTAGGGGAGCTCCCTCCTTATCAATTGTATATGTTGATGTTCTATGTAGGTTTCATTCAGTAAAATAATAGTAATAATAATAACCATAAAAATGATAGGCTACTTTAAAGTTTACATTTTGATATTAGAGAAGTAAAAAAGACTATAAAAGAATACACTGAACAATTGTATGTTAACAAGTTGTAATAGTTAACATAGGTAAAAAGGACAAAATCCTAGAAATACAAACTAATGAAAATGACTCTAAAAGAAATAGAAGTAAAGAGATTGAATTAGTAGATTTAAAACTCCCCACAGAGAAAACCAGGCCCAGATGGTCTCACTGGTGAATTCTACCAATGTTTAAAAGGAAGGACAATTAACACCAATTCTGTGCCAACTTTGAGAAAAACAGAAGTAGAAAGAATACTGTCCAACCTTTTCTATGAGATCAGTATTATCCTGATACCAAAACCAGACAGGGATATCACAAGAAAACTATGGACTAATATCTATTATGAATATAGATGTAAGAATTATCCATAGTATACTAGCAACTGAATCTAACAACATATAAAAATGATCACACATCATGACTGAGTGAGATTTGTTTCAAATTAGCAAGACCTGTTTAACATCTAAAAAATCAGCTTGATAATGTGTATCAATAGTACACCTTGTAAAACCAATGAAATACACAAAACACACATGATCATCCCAGAAAACACAGAAAAAGCATTTGACTAAGTCCAACATCCCTTCACGATAAACGCTTAACAAAGAAAGAATACAAGGGAATGCCCTCAACCTGATAAAAACACCTCGTTTTTATCTATGGAAAACCATGTGTAGACTTAATGGTGAAAAACTGAATGTTTTCTCCCTAAGATCAGCAACGGCACAAGGTTTCCCCTTCTATTCAATATCATATGAGAAGTTCTGACAAGGAAAACAAAAAAAGATATCCAGATGTAAAAGAAGAAGTAGAACTATCTGTTTAGAGATGACATGATCTATACATAGGAAATCCTAAGAAAAACTATTATATCTAATAAATGAGTTAAGCAAGGTTGCAGGACACACAGTCAATACATATCAAATATTGTGTTTCTGTACACAAGAGACGAAAAATCTGAGATAAAATTAAAATAATCCATTCACAATAAGATCAAAACTATCAAATCTCTCAGAAATTTAACCAAAGGGCAAAATTTGTACTGTGAAAACTATAAAACATAGTTGAAATAAATGAAGACCTTAGTAATTGGGAAGATAGCCCATGGTCATGGATCAGAAGACTTGATATCGTTAAGATAGCAAAACTCTCCGAATTGACCTACTGCTTCAAAATAATCTCTTTCAAAATTCCAAATGTCTTTTTATTAAAACTTCTTTTGGCAGAAGTTGATAAGGTAATTTTTAAATTCCTGTGGAATTTCAAGAGGGTTTTGAATAGCCATAACAATATTAGAAAATGAAGCACATTTGAAAAATTTGTTCTTTTCATTTTCAAAATGTACTAGAAAACTAAAGTAGCCAAGACAATAAAAAAACGAAAAGAGAGTACATTTTTGTGACCTTGGGGTAGGCAAGAGTGTCTTAGATAAGACACAGAAATCCACTCCTACTATTTCCTCAAGATGCAAGTATTTATTTCCTATCTCTATCATCCTGCTGGCATGATGATAAAATGTATAGTCTAGAGTTGGGAGATGTCTTAGGTTTATATGCCAGACTCCTTAATTCATTGGTTCTCATCCTTGCTTGAATGTTGGAATCACAGAGAAGCTAAAAATAATTACTCCTTGGTCTCACACTTTTGAGCTTCTGATTTCATTGGTATGGGATACACACTGGGAATCAACATATCCCAGAAGTTCTCCAAGTGATTTTCATATGCAATCAAGTCTGAGAAACTGATCCTAAGTGAATAGTAAATTCCTTATGCCTAAGACTTGCTTTATGATTCATCACATCCCCAGCACTTAGTACAATACCTAAAATGAAAAAGATGCTTAGTTAATGCTAAGCAAGCATTCTTTATATTACAATTCTTTATCCTATATTATTCCTACATTTATTTCTCAAGGAAATAAAAATGATTAAACTTTTGAAAAAAATTATGTTGATAAAAAATAAGGTCAGATCTTTTGGCCTTCTATTACTTCCTCAAATCTATCAATAGGAAGAACTGAACAGCCACAGTTCTGTCCACACTGGAGGCACCACTGGACATTGGTGACATGATACAGGCTGGAGACATCTTCATTGCCACTGGACATTACTGGCCTAGAGGTCATGCCTGATCCTGTAAACTTACCCCCGCCCCATGCTATGCAGTGTAATAGGAACACACAGAAGTAGCACTTCTCTTTGAAGAACCTGCAGTCTAGTAAAACAGATAGGAGTCAATGGTGCCATCCTATTTCAGAAATGATATTCTTAATAATAGAAGTATTTTTAAATATCAGGAATGAAAACATATATCCACTAATATCACAGTAGTTTTGACAACGTATGGAGGTTGTAAGCAGCACATTGAACAAGAAAACAGAAATTAGAAGAATAAAGTTTGGAAAGGAGTAATTAAAATTGTCATTATTACACAAAATTTGACTTTCTTACGTAGAAAACTAAGACAATATCCATGTTCAGTTCAGTTCAGTTCAGTCGCTTAGTCGTTTCTGACTCTTTGTGACCCCATGAACTGCAGCATGCCAGGCCTCCCTGTCCATCACCAACTCCTGGAGTCCACCCAAACCCATGTCCATTGAGTCAGTGATGCCATCCAACCATCTCATCCTCTGTCATACCCTTTTCCTCCTGTCCTCAATCTTTCCCAGCATCAGGGTCTTTTCAAATGAGTCAGCTCTTCGCATCAATATCCATGTAAATTATTAGAAATATAGACTAGTTTATAGTAAGGTGGATGAGCAAAAGATTAATATGCAAAAAGGAAATTGCTTTTCTATGCCTTAGTCACAAATAATCAGAAAATATAATTGCACAAAGACATTATTTTCTATAGTATCAGAAATTATAAGTAATCTTGAAATAAATATAAAAATAATTACAAGGCTTAAACAGGAAAATCACTAAAACTGTAAGAAGTATTAATGATCTAAATAAATAGACATAGATTTATATTCACTGTTTGAGACAGAATTTTATTAAAGATATCACTTCTCCCTTAATTGTGTTTTAGATTCAGTGAAATTCTAATTAAAATCTCTAATAGGAATTTTTATGGAACTTTATAAGAAAATTCTAAAATTTCCATAAAGAAATAGAGAATCAGAGAACTGAAGATTTTTGTTCTATCAAATATTAAGACATGATTCTATATTGATTAAGGCCTTATACCTCTATGCAAGGATAAGCAAATTGGCCCAAAGAATAAAATAGAGACCTGAGAATCAGACCTATATATATGTATATATACATGGAAAACTGTTCTCTTACATATAATGTATAGCGTCAATTACAGAATGAGGGGTTAAACAAGGTACTCAACTGAATGGACTGCATAGTAGCCCTGATATAAAACAGTAGATTGGATAACTTGAAATCAAATGGGATTTGATTAAGATAGTAGGTAGTATCATGCAACTGAAACCTTAATGTTGAGGTTTAAACAAACATAAAGAAGAAACTCAACTACAGGGGCTGAGCTTTACACATTGACTTCATATTAGACTCTGAATTGTCCTTTCAGAGAGCAGCTGCTCCCATTGAGTCTGAAGTGCTTTGGGTGCTGTTCCAGAGTGCACTGTTTACTTAGGTGATGACACTCTGCAATTATGTTTTACTTTTTATCAGGTTAAATCAAATCGAAGGCAGGGAACCATCTTCAAGCTCATATCTATTGTTATTTTTATCAAAAAGAAGCACTGTTGTTCTAAGATTGGCTCAGCTATCCATGAAAGTGTTCATATCCTCAGAGAATATGATGGATTTAGCTGGATTAGGTCAGGGAACAGCTCATTTCCTCTTTACCTAAGCATCAGTCTGAAAGCTTTGTCTTTCTGGAGAAAGAAGAGTGGATCTAACTCAGAGCCTCACTCATTAACCCTCAGTGATATTTCATTTAAAGGTATTTACCCTACAACTGTCTCTGCTTTAGCATCCCTCTTCTACTAGGAGGATGGGGGTAATGCATGTTGCATCTTCATACTGGCTTATTTGTTGTTGTTGTTCAATTGCCAAGTTGTGTCTGACTCTGCGATGCCATGGACTGCAGCATGTCAGGCCTCCCCTTTCCATCACCATCTCCCAGAGTTTGCCCAAGTTCATGTCCATTGAATCAGTGATGCCGTCCAACCATCTCATCCTCTGTCACCCTCTTCTCTTTCTGCCTTCAATCCTTCCCAGCATCAGGGTCTTTTCTAAGGAGTCAGTTCTTCATATAAGGTGGCCCAAGTATTGCAGTTTCAGCTTTAGCATCAGTCCTTCCAATGAATATTCAGGGTTTATCTCCTCTACAACTGACTTGTTTGATCTCCTTGCAGTCCAAGGTACTCTCAAGAGTCTTCTCCAGCACCACAATTGAAAAGCATCAATTCTTAAGCACTCTGCCTTCTTTTATGGTTCAACACACATCTATACATGAATACTGGAAAGACCGTAGCCTTGGCTATACAAATCTTTGTTGGCAAAGTGATGTGTTTTCTTTTCAATACACTGTTTGGGTTTATCATAGCTTTCCTTTCAAGAATCGATCATCTTCTAATTTCATGGATGCAGTCACCATCTGCAGTGATTTTAGAGCCCAAGAAGAGGAAATCTGTCACCATATCCACCTTTTCCCTTTCTACTTGTCATGAAGTGATGAGGCCAGATGCCATGATCTTAGTTTTTGTTCTTTTTTTTTAATATTGAATTTTAAGCCAGCATTTCCACTCTCCTCTTATTTGTAACTCAACAAAAAAAGAAAAACAACTTGTTTTCAAGATTTAAATCCATGTTTGGATAGGGTTGGATAGGGTGAAGATTTTCCATCATCTGTCTAGCCCATGAAACAAGTGACTGCTTAATACATCAGCATATGTAAAGCATCCCTTTCCAAGGCCATGTACTCCCCTAATATCAAGTAAGTAGTTTATTATTGCTGATGATATGAATGGTGTCTTTGCCTATGACATATTTTAGATTAAGATATGTACGTACTGAAATGGAGATAACTAGAGAAAAGGGAATATTTTAAATGTCACTTAGCTTCTAAATTTCCCATAATTAGGAACAAAGGTGGAAACTACAAATGTCACAATGCATTGTAATTTTATTGATTATAATAAGTGATTAATATGTACTTACTAATCATTTTGTTGAATGTTAATATACAAATTGCCTTTAAATGAATAACATAATTTAAAATTCATAAATCAGTCAACACAGAGACAAATCAATCATAGCTAAATGCTTTAAGAACCTCATGTATGTGTATATATGTGTGTCTGAATTTTGTGTACACATAAAAATGAAGAATGAAGTAATACAGGCCTTAAGTACAATTATCATTTTGATTTGCTTCTCTGCATTTTCTAATTTTTTGATAATTATTTTGTATTACCTTGCAGTCAGAGACCAAATCAGTTATAATTGTCAAATATCTGTAACATTTTTATAGTGGTTCTAATAGTACATTTGGCATTTTCTTCCGTATTATCTCTTTATGTCTCTACTTGCTTTCTAAGCTGAAAAGGCTCTAAATCGAGGTATCTAGATATAGCTGGAGACTTTGTGTTATGCTCTCCTATAATCTGCTCTATTTCAAACAGATCAAGGTCATACATGCCTTCAAGTTCCAAGATCAAACCATTTCTATCAAGCCAGTCAACATGAATAGAGTTTCTTACAAGCCAGTGATTTAAACTAGTACATTGCACTTCATTACATTCTGAATACTAATATACTTATGCTTTTCTTATTGTCTCTTGGCCCAAAGATAGAGGTTTTGACTAGAATGAAAATAGGTAGACTTTTGTAATTTCTTTCTGATTTATTCAGTGATTTATACAGAGAATACTTACAGTTTTAAATGGCTACATAAATGAAGTTTCCATCCTCATTGACTCAAATATATAAGCTCAAGACAGGATAATAACTTTAGTGTTAGGGAGAATTCTGGCTTTTTAAAAAATTTCTTTCCTCACTTTAATTCTATTTATGAGCAAGAAGCCAAATTGAATGTAAGAATTAATTTCAGAAGGTACTGCAGCTATATCCTTTTTCAGTTTTTTTTTTGGATATTAATGATTTTGTTATGGTCTATTCAATAAAGTAGATTCACTTTATTACAGTACATTCACCACTTGGTCACTCTTCTTTTATTTAACAAGATAAAAATAAGAGATGAGGCAATGATTGTGATTGCGTTGAATTCCAGCTCCCTGGGTAGAGTCTAAGCAGTTTGAATTGACATTTGTGTCACTGTCAAAAACCAACTGCTTGCCACATCCATTGGTGTTAAACACAACATCTGGTTCAGTATAATTAGGTTTTCAAGTAAGCTGATGAGAAAATGAGCCATATGCACTTATCCAAATAGAGAAGCTTGAAAATTTTTCTTTTGATTGACATAAATACATGACATGAGGTTGAAAAGACAGCATTTCAGGTCCTGAAGTCACACTTGACGTCAAACATGACTGTTGTGTATTGCTTTGGAAGGGGGATAGATCCCATTTTCTTTCATTACCATACACATTGTCCATGATGACATTTCTTGTATCTAGTTCAGGGGGAGGAAATCTCCTATGGTTGTTCTCTAGTTGAGAGTTTGTCCCAAAAATAAAGAAGAATCGAGCCCAATGGCTTCGTGATGGTGAGTATAGAAGCATCAACATTGTCATGGGCCAGGCTATAGGTGTAAGTGGATCACTGGATTTCACTCTGTGAGAGTGAAAGGCATTTCTGGAATCGGGAGATTTTGGCCAGCTGGGTGGGATGGAGTTAGGTGTCCTGGCCCTTGCTTCTGGTTCTTGTCAGGATCTGAGTACTTTTAACATCTCTACACACTATCCTGGAAAATTCTGTTGCTGGGTAGGTTGTTTGTCCCTCAGGATAACTGTGTTATTGGGCCTTTGGCTAATGGCTTCAGAAGTTTTTAAAGAAGAACACTTGTGAAGAAGCTTAATGTTTAAATTATTCCAGTTTTAAGAGCAGGATCACTAGTTGTGGTTTGTTCTGTACCAAAATGCATTTATTCGTAGCTCAGATAAAGTCCAGAAAAAATGTGGAGAATAGAAGCTGAACAGAATAGTTTTAAGATTTAGAATCAGAAATCTAAGCATCAGTAGTAGGTTTAATGAGCCCCATTCCAGTACTCTTGCCTGGAGAATCCCATGGGTGGAGGAGCCTGGTGGGCTGCAGTCCATGGGGTCGCTAAGAGTCGGACACGACTGAGCGACTTCACTTTCACTTTTCACTTTCACGCAACGGGGAAGGAAATGGCAACCCACTCCAGTGTTCTTGCCTGGAGAATCCCAGGGATGGGGGAGCCTGGTAGGCTGCCATCTATGGGGTCACACAGAGTCGGACATGACTGAAGTGACTTAGCAGTAGCAGTAGGTTTAATGAACCAAAACTGATTAGATGATATTTAAGAGAATAAGTGCACTATTACACATTTGAAAAATAAACCAAATAGAAGATAGAACAGTTGTTTTTTTTTTTATGAAAGAGTCACTTTATTTAATGGCAAAATCAATATATCGATGGCATGATTCAGATGCTGTAAAGCTTTGAATACAATCTGAGGTTATGCCTGAATAGGAACAGTTAACAGTACCACTCCCTTTGGCAGACTCCTCCTGGAGAAGGAGCCTTCCATAGTGGTTAGGGACATAGACTCTGGAACCAGACAGCCTGGCTAAACCCCGGTATTGTGACTGTTTTCTAGTTGTGTGACTTTGGGAAAGTTACTTGTCTTGTGTCTTAGTTTCACCAATTATAAGATGGAGTTAATGGCTTAGAGGAATGCATGGCTTAGAGGGCTTTTATGAGATTTAATAGCCCACGTGCTCAAAGTACAGCTTGGCACAAAGTCAGTTAATCATTATGATTATCCCTGTTAATTTTGAATCAGGAGCTAAGAGAGACACTCACAATCTGGAATATTTCCAGAGGGGAAAGTAGGAGATAGTATTTACTGAACATTTATTAAACTTTCAGTCTGAGCTAAAACATTATTATTTAATTTTTTCAAAAACACTCGGAATTAAATACTATTATTTTTGTAGTGCATATTCAAAAACTGAGTTAGAAAGATTATATAACACAACTGACATGTGATTAATTTTTGCTTGACTGAAATATCTTTACCCATGAAGGAATGTTCATTTGAGGATCAGCTAACACGACTGAGGAAGTTTAACCTGGACCAGCAGGGACTAAGTAGAAGCATGTCGTCCCCTAACATTTGAAGGGCTGTCAAGTAGAACAGGGGTTTGACCCTGCCCAGTTAATAATATAGTCCTACATAAGGATTCCAGGGCTGGGCTCTAGTATGCCTCCTTATCTGCTCAGGCCTGGGTTTACTGCATTAACCTCTTATCTGAACTTCATACCACCAAGCTTTTCTTAGTACAATTCATCCTGCATCGTGTTATGAGATTAATCTTCCAAAAATACTACCACTGTTATATCAGCCTCCAAACGAAAACCCTTCTGTGCTTCCTGCATGGTAGGCAGGATAAAGTCCAGATACCTTAAATTAGCATTCAAAAGATTTTATGACCTGGTTGCAACCAATATCTAGAATCATTAGCTTGTAGGACCAAAAGAGGCCTCAGGCATAATGTCATTTTGTCCCTTCATCATCAGTGAGGAAAGTTAAGCTCTAAACAGATACATACGAATATCCAGGTCTCTGTACTATGATTTCAAAAAGGACATTCAAAGCAAACCACCTTGTCCTGGACAGTATGGGAGGTTTTCCACATACATTTCTTCCACACATCTGAGAGGTTTTTCTTCATCCTCCATCCCCTCCCCACAGCCAATTGTAAAACTTTATTTTTTATAGCAGTTTTGGGTTCACAGTATGTTCCCTACCTGCTCACATGTGTAGTTTCTTGTATTGTCCACATCGCTTTCAGGAGTGTTACATTAATTACAGTTGATGTACCCACAGTGATTCATCATAATCACTGAAAGTCCATAGTTTGTATTAGAATACTAGGGTTCACACTTGTGTATTTTATAGGCCTGAGCAAGAAAATAATGACATGAGTGTATCATTATAGTATCTTACATTTTCACTGCTCACAATATCCTCTGGACCCTTCCTGACTATCCATCCCTCTACTCCCACCCCTGGAAACCACTGATCTTTTATTGGCTCCATAGTTTTGCCTTTTCTGGAATGTCATATGGTTGGAATCATATAGCATATAGTCTTTTCAGATTAGCTTCTTTCACTGAATAATGGGCATTTAAGTTTCCTACTTGTTTTTTTTAGGCTCCCCTGGTGGCTCAGTCAGTAAAGAATCTGTGTTTTTTCATGGCTTGAAAATGTTTGTCTTCTTACAACCTGGCATTAGTGTCTTCCTCTAGTTTTGTTTGACTGGTTTGCTGAAAACCTATAATGTAACTCTAGGCAAAGTCAAGTGAAATGGCATGTTAAAGTCTGTGAGAGGATAACATGGCACAGTGTACAAGCCTGGTGTGAGGATGAACCCAGTGTAAGGATGAGCAGGGGTCCTAGGAGCAGTGAGTGCTTCTGCGTAGTTACCAAAATACATTCCTGCAGGTTCTAGAGTCAAATAATCCAGGCTTAACAACTTGGCTTAGTCCATTTCTAGCTGTGTGACTTTGGGCTAATAAGTACACCTCTCTGAGCCTCCATTTCCTAGGAGACCAGTTTATCTTACTTTTTGATACTTGTAGTTTTATCGAGAAAATGAATTGAAAAATACTTGTTCGGCCTTCAGAGGCTGAGCAAAGCCTCTGGAGGATGTGGGGGTATAAGGAGGCTGATTATGCTGAGTAGCAGTCTTTCAAACACCCAGTGTGGTTCTTCACACATCAACCTAGTGGGACAAAGACACTGGGCTTCCCTGGCAGCTCAGCTGGTAAAGAATCCGCCTGCAGTGCAGGAGACCCTGGTTTGATTCCTGGGTTGGGAAGATCCCCTAGAGAAGGGAGAGGCTACCCACTCCAGTATTCTTTAGCTTCCCCTGTGGCTCAGCTGGTAAAGAATCTGCCTGCAATGCAGGAGACCTGGGTTCAATCCCTGAGTTGGGAAGATCCCCTGGAGAAGGGAAAGACTTCCCACTACAGTATTCTGGCCTGGAGAATTCCATGGACTGTATAGTCCATGGGGTCGCAAAGAGTCAGACATGACTGAGCAACTATTAAAAAAAAAAAAAGACATTAAAAATACAATATATAAGGTCTGCTGTATTTCACTCATTTGGATCAAGTATCATTTCACTAATGGTTCCCAACTTCTGATGGAGCTGGAAATTTTCCCCATCCGAGCAAACCACAGCCAGTAGTTTCTACACTTCTTTGTGCAATGGGAAAAGCAGGCTTTCGTGTCCTGGCAGCTTCCAGAAACTCATGCTTCTCCATCCCTTAGGAAGTTCTCCTGGCCACTGCCCTGGAGGATCAGCATCAGTCCTATTACTAACACCCAAAAGACAGACAGGGCCCCCTGCAGGACTCAGTTTTCAAGGTTCCTATTTTGAAAGATAAAACACATTTTTTTTTTTCTGGGAAGCCCAAAGTGCTGCTCTCTCATTCTCTCAGAACTCGCCTCCTTTCTCTGTGATGTCTGACATTTTTAGTTCTTGTCCCTTTACCCTTTCATTTAACACATCACTCCTTGACAGAGGCTCACCTTCACTGTCGGGGTAGAATAACCCCAGGGCAAGCCTTTGCTTGTCATCCTCTATGGTGAAGAGGAATGCAGAGAAATAATTTAGATTTTCCCAAATCTTTTTATTCTCTTTGATTTTTCTCATGCTTTGCTGGTTCGCAGGCATTCACCAGGGCGGCCACAGACAATGCACCAGATAATTTTTTTTATTTGACTCTTTTCTTCTCCTTTTTTACTCTTTGTCCTTCACATCATTGTCTAACCTCTTACTGTCAGAGTCTTCATTCCATACTAGGAGATGCAGAGTATTCACATTTTCATTTTAATCACAGCCTCTGAGGTTTGGAAGGGAACTTAGAGGTCACCAGTCTCAGCTCACATAGGAGCTCTGTCCTCAGTTCCTGTAACAGACAGCGTTTAGCCTTTCTGTGGACACTTGAAGTGGAGGGAGTGGCCCTGTTTTGCAATGCAGCCCATTCCATTACACAAGCACACCTGACATCAGGGATCTTCCTTATTTTGAACTGTCATCTGTCTCCCGGCGACATCCAGCCCTTACTGAGGTTGTCTGTAATGCTGTGCAGAATAAATCTACCACTTGTTAGACATGTTATCTCTTCTTTTGTGCTTCTTTTATTCTATCTATGCCTTTAACTATTCCTGAAACTGTTTTCTTCCTCATTTGTTTCTTTAGTTTTTGGTGGAAACAATTTAGTTTACAATTGCTATTTGCTCCTCAAAACTGGAAGCAAAAAGCATGTTAGGAATATAACTTTCTGTCACTGGAATAGTCCCTTATATATATATATATATATATATATATATATATATATATATATATATATATAGTGCCTTTGCATAATTCTCTAATTATGCTAATTTATGCATCTCTGATGAGTACTGTTCCTATTAGGCTGGTAACAGATGCCAAGCTAATATTGCATTGACCAAAAACCTGTCCCTGAATTGGTGATTCCTTAACTTGGTATAATCTGGGAACAATTTGCTGCTGCTGCTGCTAAGTCACTTCAGTCCTGTCCGACTCTGTGCGACCCCATAGACGGCAGCCCACCAGGCTCCGCCGTCCCTGGGATTCTCCAGGCAAGAACACTGGAGTGGGTTGCCATTTCCTTCTCCAATGCATGAAAGCAAAAAGTGAAAGTGAAGTCTCTCAGTCGTATCTGACTCTTCACGACCCCATGGACTGCAGCCTACCAGGCTCCTCCGTCCATGGGATTTTCCAGGCAAGAGTACTTTGCTGCTGCTGCTGCTAGATCGCTTCAGCCGTGTCCGACTCTGTGTGAATCCAGAGAGGGCAGCCCGCCAGGCTCCCCCTTCCCTGGGATTCTCCAGGCAAGAACACTTGGAGTGGGTTGCCATTTCCTTCTCCAATGCATGAAAGTAAAAAGTGAAAGTGAAGACGAAGATAAAAAGAGGTTCTTGCAAACACACACACACACACACAAAACAGAAACAAAAGCCAAAAAGCTTTTGAAGGTAGAATCATGTTTTATATGATGTAGTGTCAGGTGTTATTATAGACGCTCAGCAGGAGAGTAGAACAGAGATTAAGATGGTCTATCAGCCCATTTGTGAAAAATACAAAGTAATTCAAACTAAGCATCATAAAAGGAGAATAATGTGCATACCTATAAGTACAAAGAAACACACGGGCTAATAGACACCACTTTCCTATGTATACAAAAGGGGATGTCTGCACACATACTCAAACATAAGGACAGAACCAAACTGAAAATCCTGCACAGCTCTGAGGCAGGTAGAAGTACTCTCATATATGGGAATATACACTTGCCAGCCACAGCCACAGCCACAGCCACAGTAATAGATTGACATGACTTCAAATTGGTTTTGTGCCTGGAAACAAGTGCCTCTGACAGCACAGAATGAAAAAAAAACCAGGAGAGAAGCAGCCTCATCTGCCAGGCTCCTGGGAGTTACCTATAGGCCTGGATACACAGGTGCAGAAAAGCAAAGTGAAAACCTCTAAGATAAAGATGCATAGGGTGGAAAGTGCCAGAAATGGTGTATGAGTGATTATGGAGGGCTTGGTGAGAAAGAGGCCAACTAGAAACAAGAGAAACAATAGTAGGAAAGAAAAATCAAACCTTGATTTGACATCAGTGTCATGTATAGCTTGGAAAATCTTCCTGAAGACTTTCTCATCTCGATCTTATATTTACTATTACATCTTGGGAATCATTTATTGGGCACTTACTATGTGATGGCTAATTGCCAAGCATTTCATATAGTATCTCAGCTAATTCTTCACAACTTGATAAGGTAGGTATTATTATTCACTTGTTAGTGAAGAAAAAAAGGCAAAGATCAAAAGGGTTAAATAATTGTTCAAGATTACATTTCTAGTAATGCAAGACTCAAATTCAGATAGATATAATATCAAAGAATTCAAGCACCATGGCATGATGGTATGTGGTTATTTTTCCATAACATGTTGATCCAAATGACCTCCAAGAGTCATCTCAATGATTCCCATCTTGTATAGATTGTATTATATGGAACAAAAAAAGCAGCATTTTAGAATGGAAAGAGAACCAGCATGGGAACTTCGAGGGAGAGATTCTTGTCCCAGCTTGGCTCTTAGCTAAATCTACATCATGCAAGTCATTCAACTCTCAGAATCAGTTACCTCGGTCAGCAGCTGGAAATAATAACCTATTTCAAGGGTTATTCTGTGAATCAATTACATACTGCCTGTGAAAACATTCTGAAAATTAGAAGTATTATATGAATGTAGACTATTTGGATAATATAATCAGGTGATCTTCAGGGACTTTGATATTGGAAACAATATCAGAATCCATAATATGAATTAATCACATTATATTAAGTCATTTATGTATAAATTTGCACAGCATTTGTGGAGTGCCTACAGAACATTGTGCAGAGTATTAGGAGATATAGGGATGTGTAAAATGGCTCTTCCTGCAAAAGGTTTATAACTAAAATATTTTTAATGGTTTTAGTTGCTATATTTCAGAAAAAAATAATAATTTTATTTTCAGCATATGTTTATTTATGTGACAATAAACTGTATTACTGTTCTTGGATTTTCTTTTGTGACTAAAAGCACAGTGGGAAAAAATGAGATTTTTATTTTGTTTTGTTTTGTATTTATAAATTCCCAGTATGAATTGTACATTTTAGCTTGGTACCTCTATTTTCCATGCTATAATATGTTCAAACTTACCTCAAGTAGAATGATGCTGCTGCTGCTGCTGCTAAGTCACTTCAGTCATGTCCGACTCTGTGCGACCCCATAGACTGCAGCCCACCAGGCTCCCCCATCCCTGGGATTCTCCAGGCAAGAACACTGGAGTGGGTTGCCATTTCCTTCTCCAGTGCATGAAAGTGAAAAGTGAAAGTGAAGTCGCTCAGTTGTGTCGGACTCTTAGCGACCCCATGGACTGCAGCGTAGCAGGCACCTCCCTCCACTCATTTGTAAATATAGTTATAAAGCACTTGAATCAGGAGAGATATCACAATTTTTGGGTGCTCACATAATTATCTCTATCCAAATTGAAGTCAGAAAAGTATGGGAATATTTCTGGAGGAAGCATTTTCCTCTAAGAAACAAGACTTTAAAGACCACTTCTTGACTCCGTAAGACACCTCTGGTTCAGCCTGTTAGCTTCCAGATTCTCAGGTACAGACACAGAGAATGGCGATCAGTAAATTACTACAGTTACTTTCCTAGGTGGACCATATGCCCAGAATAGCAAGAAGTTTACCCACTGGATTCATTCTATTGAAATTTCTGCCCCAATGAAATTCTCCATTTTATGTCAACCAAATTAAACAATTTCTCATCCTCATAGTTTCTCATCCTCGGTGATAGACTGGATCAAACCATCATGGTCTCAGAGATCGAGGAAGGGTTTGACCAATCTTATGTATAAGGGCCACCAAGCACTTGAAGCACCATGAAATTATCAACTATAACAACAGTTTAGATTGATTTTTTTTTTCAGATATAGAGGTGGCTAAGGAAGAAATAAATTGAAAGACAGATATTAAATCTAGGGGGAAATTTACCTCTTTTCCTTAATTTTTTCCATTTTCTTAATATCTAGGGATGAAGAGAGTATTAGAAGGATAGAAATAATATTACAAAGAGATCGTGAAGTTGAGGAATAAACAATAGAGTAATTGAGGTATTTGGCTTTTTTATCTACTTTGATAATCACAAAGGTCAGTGTAGACATGCAGTAAAGTGATTATTATGAACTTTTATCAACTAAAGTAACAACACAGTCTTCTCCATGGAAATGTATTACAGCTGTTTCATCCTTGCTGGTTTGGCCATCTGCCCAGGAGGCTTCTGCACTCTTGTCATGTACCTCTGAGCCTGATAGGACTCTTCCTGTCTGGGATTGCTGCTAAGAAACTCTTCTTCTTTCATGAAAATGATTTCCCCCAATAATATTATCATCATTTATAATTTAAAGATCAAGAGACAGAGAGATTAAGGACCTTAAGGAGGCTGGAGTTGATGGGATCTGGCAGTGGGGTTAAATGCAGCTAAGGGAGATTGCCCTCCAGAGAGACAAGAGAAAAGATTGGAAACAACTAGAGAGAAGTCAGCATGTGGCAAGGTAGACGATTAGTGCTTTCTCTCTTGATAGCTGCAGCTCCAGATACTGCAGGAGACAAGAGACAATAGTGAGCTGGGAAAACTCGTGAAGAGGAGTGGAGATTTGAAACAGTTGTTGAGGGAGTTTGGGTGGAGAGATGACTAGAGAGGACACTGGTGAGATTGAGATCTTGTCCTAAGCATGGTTCCAGTCCTCAGGGCTGGTTGAGTTTTTGCAGCAGAAGGCAATAGTTAACTCTGCCACTGGAGCAGCTGGAATAACACAGTTCACAAGAAGGATTCTATAGAAAAACAAGGAGCAGTCGATGCAGGCACAGCAACCGGTGAAACAATGGACAATGGAATGTTGTCTAGGTTGGAAATAAGATGAGGTTAGGATTAAAATTATTAACTGGAAGAAAAGTATAGGGCCTAATAGGAGGTCTTTCTACAGTTAAGAAGATAGTATTATTATATGGGAAGTACAAAAAGTAGTGGGCAAGGATACTAAGTTGTAGCCAGAGAGTAAAAATACTTGAGATTTCAGAGATGGGATAATTCTATAACAAAGTCAAACTTTTGCCAATGGAAATGGATCACTAAAATGGAGTGGAAGTGAGGACAGAGTTGAAGATGTCAAGGAAATGTTAGTCTACGACATTCCGTGGGTTAAGAGTATAGACATTTAAGTCACCCAAGCTGTTAGTGCGATCAGAGGTGCAGAATAACATCATGAAAGAGCCAACGTCTCCTGAAAAAGTGACTGGATGAGCATGGATTTGACTAAGTGGCAGAGAAGGCAGAGAAAGTGTGTGTGTGTGTAAAGTTTTATATATTTATTTCAGACTGTTTCTACAGTCAAGAATGTCTTGTTTTTATTTGGTGTAGAGACAAAGTAGGTTTGAACAATAAAATGAAGTGAGAAGGTTCTCCTTCCACAAGCCCTGTAGTACCCAGAGAGTGGGAAAATGAGTAGTTTCCAATGGATAATCTAGGGAGGAGGCATCCTTGGGGACGGGAAGTAAATTCACATCAGTCCACAGTCAATCCACAGAGGTTCAGAGCAGGAAGGGAAGGCAGGGCAGCCATGGAGGCAACCAAGATAGAATGAAAGGAGGCAGTAACTTGAGGGGCTAGGATCTGGGACAGTGATGAAGGACATCAAGAACAAGTGACAGGATAGCAGTAGTCACTGAAACAATGATTTAAAGATGTGTCTGTGCTCAGTCACACAGAGGCTCTGGGTGCAGCAAGATGGCACTTGCTGTCTGTGACTTGTTGCAAAGTAGCCTGTGTTACAGAAGGTAGAGAGATCAGAAAGGAATATTTATTACACTATAGATAAATTATCTCATTTACTCTTCATAAAAACTTCAGAATGTAGGCATAGTTAGCACCTTTTTTTAAGAGATGAAGACATAGAAACTCAAAGAGGTGAAATATTTCTTCTACAATTACTATTGTCAGCAAGGACTTAATCCAAAACCCAAACCCAGGCTTGTCTGAACTTTCATTCTCTTGTACTAATTTAGAGCTGATGTCTATCTCTGAATACACACGTTCTCTAATGAGTCAATTAATTTCTGAGTCTGATTCTTTATCTCAAAATACAGCAATAATGTCAACTTCACTATCACTGACTTTTTAAATAAACAATTTAGACGTTTGTAGAAACAGTCTGAAATAAAACTTTATATACACACACACACACATATCACTCCCTTCATTCATGAGTCTCTTTTTTGTACCTTTAAATCCAGGTAAATATACAAGTAAAAATACAGGTCAATCGATTACTCATTCAGACTTTAAATGTAATCTTGTTTCTATAACACTATCCTAAGAGAAATGGCTAGATGCAGAAAGTAGAAATATTTAAGATAAGACTGAACTGTTTTCTAGAAGAGAAACTTTCTCCAACAATGTAGAAGGGATTGTGTTCATTCATGTTCTTTTCACCACTTAGTGTGAAAGTCACTCAGTCATATCCGACTCTTTGTGACCCCATGGACTGTAGCCTACCAGGCTCCTCCGTCCATGGGGATTCTTCAGACAAGAATACTGGAGTGGTTTGCCGTGCCCTCTTTCCAGGGTATCTTCCCAACCCAGGGATTGAACCCAGGTCCCCCACATTGCAGGCAGATTCTTTACCATCTGAGGCAGCAGGGAAGCCCTGGTACTTGGTAATGTAATACTTCTTTGTTATTGCCCATGCCTACTGGGAGTAAGATGGTATCTCATGGTGATTTTCACTTGCATTTCTTTGATTACTGATGAGACTGAGCATCGCTTTGTCTATTGATCATGAATGTTTCCTATTCTGTGAAATGTCTGTCAATACTTCTTATTCATTTTTCTATTGTGGTTATTGCCCTTTTCTATTTAGACACTCCCACTCTAGAAACGCCGAGTTTGCATCAAGAAGAAGGATGTAAGGTATACAAAACCACGCAACAAATTGGTAGAAGAGCCTAAGCTAGGACTGAACTAATCCAGTACTTTTGTACTATGTCATGGCCTCTTTTCCACTGAGATTCCTCCTCGTCAGACAGGGGCCACCTGGGTGAGGCTGTTTGCACAGGATTGTGTGGGATATCCAGCTAGGATGGCTTTTGTTACTTCAGCTTTATTTTTCCAACAGAAATGTAACAAAATGTGCCAGACACATACATCAATTACAAGAGAACCCTGTCAATGTTGATGATACATGGAGTTTGTTGCAAAGCAACCACTAGCACAGAACTCCCAGTCTGGGGAAAGATGGGGGTCATTGTAGATAAGATTTGAAACCTTGTATAAGATATATGATAGGCATTAGAGGAATGACAATTGGAGCAGAAAAGAATAAAATGTGACTTGCTAGAGAGTCTGGCTGGCTGATCAGAGTTAGGTTTTATCACTGCAGCTTCCTTCTTCTTTGTTTCGTGGTATTTATAATGCACTTGATAATTTGTCGTTCATCCCTCTTTGATTGCATATGAGAAAAGAGGGAGTAGGAGATTGGCATGTGAGAAGACCGGGGGAAGTGATTTTCTGTCATTTCCTAATAATTTCCTCAAATAATAATGTGAGAAAGGAAGAATACTGCACAAGGGCAATATTACAGTGAATTCACTCATTCATTGATCCATTCATTCCCTCTCTCCTTCCCACCACTGTTATTCATCATTTTAAGCACTGAATCATTTTCCTTGAACTAGAGTTCAACTAGAGGAAAATCGTATGTTTCTACTGAGAGGTATCCTGTGGTCTTATGCATTCTTTCTCTTTACCTACTGTCAGTTTTCTAGATTCGGTCACCCTGTCTTGCTTTCTTCCTCTTTTCTCTCTCCTTATTCTTCAGTGGCTGTCAGATTGAGGAGAAAATAATGTTTATGAAGCAACTCAGATGGGTCCCCCATCAGATGCACAGGATCTAGCTTTCTAACCCTTCAATATTGCATTGAAACCACAGATCTTCAGGGTTGGTAGGAGCAGAATGTGGTCCATTAGTCAGTCCCACTGTGTTCTGTAAGGTGAATGCCGTGGCGAGTGGGCTGCTTGTCATAAGAGCATAAGTCGATGGATGAGTTTATGGGGATGTGAGAAGAGAAAAGTCCTTTGAAGACATCCAGTGTCTCTTTCCAATATTTGGTACAGGACAAATAGTTCTTTTTTCTAATAGGATGGTATAAAATATAATATTGGTAATTACACTATGTTCTATCATTACAGAATGCAAAACATTCCTTTCAAAGCAATATTTTAAATTAATTTCTCTCTTACCTCATTTGTTTTCTTTCTACCTTCTTTCTACTGTTATTACCATATTCACTCTATTGATTTATAGAATTAATTAAGCTATTATTGAAGATCTTATAATCCAACTGTGCTGTTTTACAGAAGAGGAATTGAAGAGCAGGGGCATTATTCAGCCTGCTTAAGTTCTTAAATCCTTAAACTCTCATCTTCTGACTTCTCAACTAGTATCCTCTACTCATTATGAGTAGAATTTATACTCTAGGAGACTCCCTCTCAGACATCTTCCGACAGCCTTGTGGACTTTCTTCTTTTCTTCTTTTAAATAAATATTCAGTGACTGAATATCTAGGTGTTCCACATTCCCCTAGGTTAGTTGTCAGTATCAACACCACTGACTTCCTGGTACTGACAAATAGATGTTTCAAATGCCTTTTGGGGTCATCATCCTCTATTTCAAGTTACCAAATTCAATCAAGTATAGAAATAGCTTTTCTGGTGCACTTGTTTTCTCTGATTCTCCAAGATCACAAAGATCTTGGTTATAAGAGTGGTTTAACTTATTTTACCTATCCTTAGGACCCATAAAAAAATCACATAAAATGGGACATTTAATTATGCCATGTGCATGTTAATTAATTTGACAAATGTTTATTGAGTACCCGGTATGTGCACTCACCTGACAGGTAGTGAAAATATAGAGGATAGATGTGATTCCTGCCTTCAGAGAGCTCATAGGCAGTGGCGGAAACAGACATGGGAACCATCATTTTTAATTCTATGCTAGAGCAGGTGTGTGCCCTGAAAAAAGTAGTCATTATTTTTTCATGCAGACAGCGCAGCCAGGGAAAAGCATGGCAGTATCAGTAAGGTGGTGCCTGCGGGCTCAGGGTTGTACCCTTCCATCCCCCTCAGTGTGGGTCCATCAACACCGCAGCCTGCAGTGGACTTATCCAAGAAGCTGGTTAATGCCTCAAAGAGGCACCTGCATTCTGCTGTTTTCCTATCCACTTTACCTCCATCCTCTGACTATGATGATGAGAGGGGAGCTTGGGCCAAAGCTGAACTAGTTAAATATGTAATGAAGAATGAATCTTGGTGGAGAAATTGATTTTTAAACATGATAGAGCCTTCAGAGCTCAGCTATTTACACCAGTCAAAACTTTGGGTTCTTCCTTTGTATTAACAGACTGAGTGACATCTATATAAGCTATCAAAATCGAAGCAGACATGATCCAAGGTCAACCAATTTGTCTCTCCTGTTCTTTACTTTATTGCACACGCATATGTATATTTCCCCCCAAAATGTCATTATTCAAAGTTAGTGACTGCTTGAGCAAGTAAACCAGGTACACATGTTCAGCTTTGTGTGGAATCTCAAATTTTCACCATTCTTTCTTTTACTTGTTGCTCATCTTTTAGAATCAAAAGAGGGTGAATCCCCTCTTTTGATTCTAAAAGATGGGCAACCTGTGGCGGATCCATTTTGATATTTGGCAAAACTAATACAATATTGTAAAGTTTAAAAATAAAATAAAATTTAAAAAAAAGAAAGAAAAAAAATATAGAGGAAAAAAAAAAAAGAGGTAAATCATTCCACAATTCTGCCAGCTTCTTCCTCCATATTACTTGTCATTCCACAACGTCCCATGGACTTACATCTTATTGTCTATGTTTACATATGTTTACTTTGTTTATTTGATTTCTTTTGGCTAACCCTCTTGTGTTTTCCTCTTCACATTCAGTGGATTCTCTGAGTCCCCTTTCTGATTATTTCTCCCCTGGGGACAATGAGTTCATGGAACTACAAGCAACACAGGAAGAGTAGAATATAGGAAAAACATGAAAAACTTTTTGAAAGGTAGCTATGCTGGGCGTATTTCATTCTCCACTCTTTCATCATGCTTCATGTCCCAGGAAGCTGACCCATATAAGACTTCATTGCACGAGTCCTCTTGCTCTTTAGCTGCCAATTGAGTTCAACAAATGGACGGCACCAGAAGGTCATACAGCAAGAGGATAGTTAGATTAATGATATTTATTACCTTATCTCTCCTTATGCTAGGTCAGTGTAGATTGCTATTAATATATCCCTCTACTGAAGACTGAAGTAGCTGTCAGGCAGCCCTCACTATGGAGTTTCAGCCTAATTTCAGGAATCTCCACTCTCTTCCCTCTTCAGGCCTAAAGATATTAATGAGCCCTCCTTTTATTGGACTTTGCTTTCTTGGTTTCTTTAGGCTCTTTGGTGTAGGTGGTAGAATATATGAGCCTGAGGCTTAGAATAGAAGTTCTAGGATAAAAGTATAGATTGCTAGCTGAAGTTGGGCATGGTTTGCAGAACAAGAAAGGAAAATGGCCAAGAAAAGCTTGGCAAGTGCTCATAGATACCCTAGAGGGGTTTTCCCTTGGTGTTCTTATCATATTATCCTCTTCCTTTCTCTTTATCCATTGAGTATTGCCTCCATTCAAAAATATATAGCCATGAAAATAGAGTGATACTTTAATGGGCAAAAACATAAGCGAAAATTTTTAATTCTGATATATAAACAAGTCATGACATATTTGGATCTGAATAATAAGCTTTATTATAAATTCCTTGACATGTTTTATGTGTTACAGAAAGAAATGCTTTAGTTAGATTCCCTTTTCACTAATAGCATTTCTCACTGGCTGCTTCAATTGTTTTCTCCTCTTTACGGCACATTAATTTAAAAGGAGCAGGTCTTGATCTGTATGATAATTTTCATTTAGCTGGATGTTAATTATTTTCACAGGTAAAGGAACTGCAGGATAAACCATTTCCCACAATTTCCCTTATTGCTCCAGTAGTCCCAATTTTCATTTAGCAATAAAAGAGTTTTAAACATTTGTGTTTTCCTTTAATACCAGGTAACTCATTTTTTGAGCAAAGCTTTCACCTTTCCTGTCTATTTCTCATGACCAAATTCTAAAATGTATCCTGACTGTCCTTTACTAGCTAAGATATTTTATACTCCATTCATATCAATGCATTAATTCAGTTCTTATAAATTATGTTGCTGATCCAAATATTAATAATAATGTGAGTGGAAATGGCAGTTGTAGTAACTATTCCTTTGGTGTTTCAAGTTGGTACATGTTTACTTCTTTGGAATATTCCCCCCTCAGTCTCCCCTGCTTAACTGTTTATTATTTCCACAATGGCAAAGTCTCAATTTCAATATCAAAATAGAATGAGATGCATTCTACTCTATGCATTATCAGCATATTATTCATCAGATGCCAACCATGAGCTGTATATCCACAACCATGATGGAGCATAACTTAGTTCACCGTTTGATTCCCACGAGGGATGCTTTGGCCTTTTTCTTTTCATATTCTTTTCTTAAAGAGACACATTTAGTCCTGTCAATCTGTTGGAGTCCTAGAAAGTAGTGGTTTGAGCAGTTGGTTTTGCATAATTTTGGATTAACTACTCTCACACACTAAAGTGTGAGGAGTTCTTTATGCCCTTTGGTGCCTGTTCTTATTTACTTACTTTTGGCCGCACTGCATAGTTTGGGGGATCTCAGTTCCGCAACCGGGAATTGAACCCACACCCTCAGCAGTGAAAGTGCAAAGCCCTAACCATTGGACTTCAGGGAATTCCCCAGGGTAGTTCTTTTTTAAAAATACTGTCATAAAACTAAGTTTATAACAATGAGGACTTAATGAGGACTTGTTCTCTTGATGCTTGAATTTCAAGGTGGCATATTCAACATACATTATCTTTGCCACATGTTATAAATCACCATATGAACACTATACTTGTCTGCATATATAATGACTTAATTTTAATTTCTTTGTTATATAGTTTATTTTACTTGAGTAAGTGGGGATAATGCATCAACTGATACTTACTGAATGTCTTTTCTCATCCTGTACCATTCTTGGTGTTAGAAATGAAAGGAAAAATATCTAGATTCTCAGTCACCCTAATGTAGATTTTTGGTGGGAAAAGAAGAGATACTATAATTGTCATCATAGAGGGTAGAATTTTAAGGGTTTTGAACAAGGAGGGTGATCTTGTGAAAGGATAAAGTCTATTTCAAGATTCTGGAATGGCATAGAATGTAGCATATGGCCTCTATGAGAGAAAAAAAGAGAAAGGATTGTTAGTCAGTGGCTTTTTGTTTTAATTCTTCCTTGGTTTTTATGTATTCTTTCTTATGTACTATTTCTTTTCAGTTTGAACTGTTTTCAGATGATCCTTAATATAAATGTACTGTTTAAGGGGAAATGCCAACTCTTAGTCATCTAGAAAAGCTGCTTGACTCTGACCTAAGATTAATGGGTATAGATAGTAACAGGAAGCCCAGATTGGAAATATATCTGGCTTCAAAATTCTCCATTACAGAATACCAATATATATAAAAAAGATATAAGTGGAGCTTATTAGTTGCAAAATGGCAGGAAGCCTCTACCCACATTCCCACTCCCCCTCTGCCCACAGGGTTTGAAAATTACTAGTATACTTCTTTTCTGTCATTAGATCATATTATCCTTTGTTATTAAATTAATGAGGACTGCTGACACAGGAGCCTCAACTCCAGTCCCTTTGCCTGTGGCTATATATTCAGTTGCTAAGAGGGCTGTTTAATGTAAACTAAAGTAGCAAATCAATATAGACAGGGAACAGAGACAAGGAATGGGACCATAGCAAGTTGTTTGTTTTTTGCTTTTATTTTTATTGTTATTATACCCCTTGTACCACAGGATACGTGCAAGCAGTAGGATGATGACCCCTCTTCCCACTGACCCCCTCAGCAAACACTGGCCACGTGCTGGTTGAAGGTGATGTAATGGTAATGTGAGGTTAGCCCGGGACCCACTGCTCAAGAAAACTGGGGAGACTCTTCCACCTCCAGTTCTCCTCCGGAGTGCCTGATGGAAAAAGTAGGTATTTTGGCCTGGGTTGTCAACCATCTTGGCTAGCCCTGTAGACCAAGTGCCAGAACTCCACTTCAATTTGTTCTGGGTAGGCAGCAAAATAATGGAGGAACTCACCTGGGGCAGGAAGCCAGTTCTCTGAATGGCCGTTTCTTCTGTGCCTTGTTGAGCACATCTTTTGGAGGCAGCCCGCTTCTATCAATACAAAAGCTGTCTTCGTGTTGTTTTCTCTAAAATATCTCTGTTAAATAAGGAACCAGGTAGTTTCATTACTGACAAAGTATTCAATGGGTTCTGATTTCAAGGTTGTTGACTTACTACTGGTCCAGTTGAGTTCATTTGCTCCTACAAATGAGCCAAAATTATTAAACAAAATGATAAACACTCAAGTCAGAGAAACATTATATTATAGTATCCTTAATATTATAAAAATATCAGATTGTCTTTTGGACTAATGTTCAGTGACACCAGAAGAGAGTTATGACCTATGACAAGTGACAAATATATATGGGAAGGTATGTACATCTGAGAAACCAGGCATATACCAGGGCTGTGTGTCTCTATATTGCATTAAACCTCTAACATCCAGCCACTTCTCAGTCAGTTGAAAAGTTTTCTTTACTGAATATGAGATGTTTTGTAGAATTCTGAAACCAATTTTAAAATATTATGACCTCTCAGTAACTTTGGTTACTGCATAAGAAATTTTCATATCTTTACTGCTTCACAATAAAATACAAGGATTTTATTGAAGCCACATCTTGTAACATTGTATCAATTCGGGAAAAAATTATAAATTCACTAAGAAAATCAAATTAATTTTTGATACTTTATGAACCGAACTAGTTTAACAACTAAATCTTTGCAATTTGATCACTTGATTTGGAAAAGTAGCAGTCACTCACTGTGGTTGCTTGATGTTATGCAGTCTGTACAATTTGGAGACAATTTTGGACCTGTTTACACTGGTATCATTTTAAATAATTCTACTAATTTTCTAACACAAATTTGGTTATCATTAATTAAGGACACATTTGTATGAGGATGGAAGGGCTTCCCTGGTGGCTTAGTGGTAAAGAATCTGTCTGCAGTGCAGAAGATGTGAGTTTGATCCTTGGGTTGGAAAGATCCCCTGGAGTAGGAAATGGCAATCCACTCCAGTATTCTCAATGGGAAAATCCCATGGACAGAGGAGCCAGGCAGGCTACAGTCCATGGGGGCACAGAGTCAGACACGGCTGAGCACTAGCACTTGACTTGACTTGAGAATAGCCCAGTGAGAGGGAAGCACAGAGACAGTGGAGAGACATCTTGGAGTAGGTGAGAAGATGAAGCCTATTGAACCAGGCAGATGTCCCTAGCTGGAGTGCAGAAACTTCACGCCTGGTGGCAGCAGACTGGGCAGGGTACGTGGCCTTGGTGCTAGTAACTGTGTCAATGGCATAATGAGAACATGTGGATGTTTTCTTTAATTCACTTCTGATATTTTACTGAAAGAAGGAGGAACAAGGTCATCTGCTGAGATTAGAAGGGTAAGGAAGTGCAAGGGTTTGGAAGAGACATAAGTATTTACATGAAGCAGCCCTACAATGGAAATTGGAAAGAAATGGGACACCAGCTCTGTCCTTAACACCTCTTAATTTTACAGTAAATTGTTATTCCAGAGTTTTAAGAGTTTGACTGTATGCCTCTAACTATGGTCTGTCTGAGGCTCACCATTCATTCCCGTGCCTTTGAAAATGTCTGGAAAAAGAGGCTGAGAGACTTTTTTCGTTTGTGCCCTGGAGACCCTGAATCGCCTCTGACGTCAGGTGAACAACAGTGATCTGAGTCAACCTCCTCACCCATTTTCCTTTCATCTCTCTCCTCTGCTTTCCTTTTCCCCCATGTATGCTGACTGGTTCTTCCTCTCCTCCCTGCTTCTTTCCTTTTCCTTCTCTTCATAATCTCTTCCTTCTACCTTCCTCTCACCATCCTTTCCCACACTCCTTTCCTTGCTTCTTAACTCTAATGCCATTCTCTATAGGCATCTTTAGGGAATCCCTGGTGGCTCAGCGTTAAAGAATCCTCCTGCCAGTTTAGGAGACCTGAATTTGATCCCTGGGTTGGGAAGATCCCCTGGAGAAGGAAATGGCACCCACTCCAGTACTCTTGCCTGGAAAATCCCATGGACAGAGGAGCCTGGTGGACTATAGTCCATGAGGTTGCAAGAGTTGGTTATGACTTAGTGACTAAATCACTTTAAGCATCTTTTCACTTCAATAAGAAGCTGAGAATTTATCCATCAGTAAATTTGCATAACATAAATAAATAGTGTATCTAAAACTGAACTAATTTTTACATTAAAATATATCACAGTGTATACCTTTTAAAGGGAGCTGTGCTCTTTTGCCCAAGATAAGTGACTCAGGTGAGAGAGTAACAAGGAATTTGTCTATTAAGATAAGGATGCCTGAGACATATGGATACTGATGTCCAGTTCTGAGATTGCCAACCCAACAGGCCCATACTGAGCTCCATCAGAGTGGAGAGTGGATGCTGGTGAGAGAGCTGTTAGAGAAGCTTCACAGTGTCCCCAGAATGTGGAAGATGTGCTTGGACAGAAAGCAGCTCTCACACATCTTTCTGTTCTAGAGATTTTTGAAGTGTGTGATAAAGGGCGAGCATACACTGAAGATAAAATAAGGGTGGCTGACTATCCCACCCCAATTTCTGGGAGCCTCATATGTACAGATGCTACCCCCATTGGTTCCTGAGGCTCCAGGTGAAGGAGAACAGATAGCAGAAGAAGGCAGGAACTCACTGGCTGTCCCAGAACCAGGTGACCAAGAAACTGTGCTCCAACCTGAGAGGGGATTGAAGGAGTGAGCTATTGCCAGTGGCTGAAGATGGACAAAACTGCTTCTCTGTGACTGGGTGTTAGGAGATAGAAAGGGCTGGAATAAGGCTGCTCACTGACCTAGAAAACTGCTTCCGTCATCCTTGTGGAGACTGCCATGTTGACAGAAGTTTTCAGAAGCCCAGAATGAGCTAGGACCTAGGGCTGCCTCTACCTGGTGTCGGTGTAAAAAACTGCGAGAGGAGCTCTTCCTTCTCTCTTCCCTCTTCATGATTCAAACACCACCGGAGGAACGAGGTCCTGGACACAGAGGAAACAATGTCCTAGGGCCAAAACACCGTACTCACTCATTCCGAAGTGCTCAAGTAGGGGGAGGAGTCAAATAGATCAGGAGCCAACCCAACTCACTCAGGAACCAGAGAATTAGTCCCTGCTGACAGAGGATATCTTAAAGTAGAATGGACTAAATTGTAGTTACCAAAAACAGCTGGGATATCCTTCAAATAACCTTAAAGAGTGATTTTCACCAAGCATGGTTGAGCTGATGCTTAATAAAATATTTACAATTTCATGTTTATAGCTCACTGTGTTAGACTCAATAAACCAGACTCATAAGTATAGAAGTAAAACACTTTAAACCTTTAAATTACTGTATTCTAAAATTTACCCCAAGATAATTTTATGATGATACATCTTCAACCAAATTGCTCACACTGAAAATATTTCTTTTTTTTTTTTTACAAGGATTTATTCATTTTTTTTGACATATTTGATTCTTTTTTTTTTTCTTTAAATAAAAAAGTTTTGCCAAATATCAAAATGAATCCACCACAGGTATACATGTGTTCCCCCTCCTGAACCCTCCTCCCTCCTCCCTCCCCATACCATCCCTCTGGGTCGTCCCAGTGCACCAGCCCCAAGCATCCAGCATCATGCATTGAACCTGGACTGGCATCTCGTTTCATACATGACATTTCACATGTTTCAATGCCAATCTCCCAAATCTTCCCACCCTCTCCCTCTCCCACAGAGTCCATAAGCCTGTTTCTAATTCTACCTTTTTAATGAAAGTTCCCATTCAAATAACAAATTAAAAAGTAAGATTTTAAAATATCACTTCTTTTAGTTTTTCCTCATTCTTTAAAATTTATACTTTGGAGTATATTTTAATGTAAATATTAAGACAGGATTGAATTTACCTTTACTCATTTATTTAAAAATTATGTGAATTTATTGATGAGTAAATTCTCAAATTTTTCTTTTTAACTGAAAGAGGTATCTAGATAAATTTTGTTAGAGGAAAGAAGTAGGGAAAGGGGTCCAGAAATGGAAAGCTGAGAGGAAGGAAGAAGCAGAGGAATATGAAGAGAAAGAAGGGGAAAGGAGCTCACAGGAGAAGAGCAGACAGGCACGAAGACTCGGTCACCACTGAGCACCAGGCATCCGTGCCAGTCCCAGAAAGGGTTCAGGTTCCAGCTACTAAGCCACTTTTCCCACTATCTGTAAAAGGTAATGAAACAGCTGGAGGTCCTCGGATGGACTACACTGAGGAGCATATTGACAAATGTTTAAAACTCTAGAGTAATAATGTTATTGTTAACTGAATGTGTGGTAGCAGGGAGAGTGGTGGTAGAGAGGGGAGGGGAGGGAAAAATTAGGTAAACTCTAAATAAGAACAGAAAGCCTTTCCCCGGTCGCTGTTAACAGACCATCTGTTAGACTTCTCATATTTAAATGTGAAAACATCCTTTCAATTCAAACCTAATGGACAAATAAAATTTTTGAAAAGAGTAGGAATTTCATTTACTTGGAATCAGTTTGGGGGGAAAAAAAAGTACACACTTAGAAGATACGCTTCGCATACTAGAGAATGGCATTATGTTAGGACTAAACAACAGCATCTCTGTTTCAAGAGTCAGTAGAGGGCTAATGAAAATATACATTTATGCAGAGTACCTTGTGAAGTGAAATTGGCTCAGTCACTTCCAATTTTTTGTGAGCCCATGGACTATACAGTCCATGGAATTCTCCAGGCCAGAAGACTGGAGTGGATAGCCGTTCCCTTCTCCAGGGGATCTTCCTTAGCTCTTCCACATTGCAGGCAGATTCTTTACCACCTGAGCTGCCAGGGAAGCCCATGCAGAGTTCCTTATATAGTTATGATTAAATTATAATTAACTTAGATGTTTAACTTATATGTGTGTGTGCTTAGTCACTCAGTCATGTCCAACTCTTTGCTCCTCTGTCCATGAGGATTCTCTAGACAAGAATACTGGAATGGGTTGCTGTGCCCTCCTTCAGGGGATCTTCTCAACCCAGGGATCGAACCCAGGTCTCCCACATTGCAGGCGGATTCTTTACCATCTGAACCACCAGAGTTAACTTATAACTTATGTTCAGTTCAGTTCAGTTGCTCAGTCACGTCTGACTCTGCGACCCTGTGGACTGCAGCACGCCAGGCTTCCCTGTCCATCACCAACTCCCGGAGCTTACTCAAACTCGTGTCCATCGAGTCGATGATGCCATCCAATCATCTCATCCTCTGTTGTCCCCTTCTCCTCCCACCTTCACTCTTTCCCAGCATCAGGGTCTTTTCAAATAAGTCAGTTCTTCACATCAGGTGACCAAAATATTGGAGTTTCAGCTTCAGCATCAGTCCTTCCAATGAATATTCAGCACTGATCTACTTTAGGATGGACTGATTTGATCTCCTTCAGAGAAGGCAATGGCACCCCACTCCAGTACTCTTGCCTGGAAAATCCCATGGACAGAGGAGCCTGGTAGGCTGCAGTCCATGAGGTCGCTAAGAGACGGACACGACTGAGTGACTTCATTTTCACTTTCACTTTGATCTCCTTGCAGTCCAAGGGACTCTCAAGAGTCTCCTTCAACACCACAGTTCAAAAGCATCAATTCTTCAGCGCTCAGCTTTCTTTATTGTCCAACACTTACATCCATACATGACTACTGGAAAAACCATAGCTTTGACTAGACGGACCTTTGTTAGTATTTGTTACTAACTCAGTATTTACAGAGAATGAATGCTAGCCAAACTTAGTAGAACTGAATTTGTGATATTACCTGGGAGAGTGGGAGTAGGGAGCAAAAGTGTGTATCAGAGGGAAGAGAATTACTTTTGAGTAAAAATATTGTCCAAGAGTTCAAGAAGAGCAAAACAAAAAGAAACAGAAGGGAAGAGTTCAGAAGGTTTAGACCAGAAGAAAAGAAATCAAAGATGAAATGAGGGTAGCCAAAATAACGGCGACGCCAGTGCCAGAATGCTTGCCCTTCTCTTTATATTTTCCATTAACTAATACATTTATTAAACAATCATTCATTTCATAAGCACCATGCATGGTGATGAGCAATGAAGAAATAGAACTAAAGAACACATAGGCCCTATCCTGGAAAAATTTGTGATTCTGGGAAAACATTAGTTACCTTGCAGTGGGGGTGATAGATGCTTCTCCAGAAAAAGGTGTTCATGGAAGCTCAAGAGGAAGTTAATTTACTGCATGTCCCAGAATCTAAGAAATCTTGTTTTTAAGGATGAATATAGAGGGAAAAATATGCTGAAATTAATGTATGATGTTGATTTTTCTTTGTCTAAGACATACTTCCCCAATAATCTCGTTCAGATATGTCAGCTGTGGTTCATCTCATCTGTTCCCACCTAGAGGCATGGTTTTGCTTACCAGGGATCTTAGCCTTGATTTCACACTAGGATTACCTAGTACTAATGCCTGGGATCCCATGCTCGAACGATTAAATCAAAACCACTTGGGTGGAAACTGGCCAAGAGCATTAATTTTAAAACTTCTCTAAATCGTTCTAATGTGCTTCTGGAATTGAGAACAGCCTATCTACCTATCTGTCTAGACTTGGATAGACTCTTGCTATAGCAGAAGTTTATCAAAGATTTCTGATTGTTTCCAAATGTTGTAAACATAAAGAGCCTCTTCTTGCGGTGGTACTTATGTCCTTTCATTGCACTTCCCATTTGAATCCTGGACTGTTTGGTTGAGTCCGTATGACATTTGGTCATTGAAATAGATTTCATTTGTGAGATATTCTTATTTTGAAACTTTGGCTGTCTGCTGCTGGGCCACACATTTTAACATAGCAAACCAAGTAATTCTTCCCCAGGTATATCTAGTGAACAAAAGTAAACTCTGACAGTATCATATTTTCATGAGACTATAATTTTCAAATAATTTATAAATATCAGTTAATTGCAATGTCTAAGAAATGGATAAATATATCTATATATAATTTATATTTTAAAGAAAATTAGAAACAAATTATTGCTGTTCTTTCAGTCGCTAAGTCATGTTTGAATCCTCTGTCCATGGGATTCCCCAGACAAGAGTACTGAAGGTCTCCATTTCCTTCTCCAGGGGATCTTCCCAATTCAGGAGATCAAACCCACATCTCCTTCATTGGCAGGCAGATTCATCACCACTGAGTTACCAGGGAAGCCCACACTAAAGGATAGAAATATATAAATTAATACAGAGAAACATTGTAATGAATAGAGAAACAGAAGCAATGGTGTTAAGGATGATTTATACGGACTGCCTTGTCAAAATGCATTCTTATCTTAGGTATCCAAATACAGAAGCAACATATATTAAGGGTGAGGGAATTCAAATCTATATATTAGTTAGGAGTCAATTTTTTGTAAATAGAAACAACCTAAAAGGGAATGTCATGTTTCACTGTCAATTCCATACCTCAAAATTGAAGTAATAAATGGAATTGATACTATGGATTTACTTCTCATTGACAAAAGCAAATTGATGGATGAAATAAAACAAAAAGAAATTGTCAGAAAGAATGGCCATGCTATTTTATTATAATTAGTTAGTTAGTCACTCCCATCATGTCTGACTATTTGCAACCCCATGGACTGTAGCCCACCAGGTTCCTCTGTCTGTGGATATCTCAGGCAAGAATACTGGAGTGGATGGCCATTCTCTTCTCCGGGTGACTCAGCCATTTTATTATACATAATAGGAATTATATTTTGCAAAGGAGACTTCAAAAGAGAGGGGGAGGCATTAGTAAAATTTTTATGTCCAGATACCATATAGTCTGACAGAGAAGGCAATGGCACGCCACTCCAGGACTCTTGCCTGGAGAATCCCATGGACGGAGGAGCCTGGTGGGCTGCGGTCCATGGGGTCGCTAAGAGTTGGACACGACTGAGCGACTTCACTTTCACTTTTCACTTTCATGCATTGGAGAAGGAAATGGCAACCCACTCCAGTATTCTTGCCTAGAGAATTCCAGGGATGGTGGAGCCTGGAGGGCTGCCGTCTACAGGGTCACACAGAGTCGGACATGACTGAAGTGACTTAGCAGCAGAAACCATATAGTCTGAAAGAAAAAAAAAAATAGCTCAAAAATAAATAGAAGGGCCCAGGAAATAAAATGAGAAGAATACATATAATTAAAACATCATGATAAAGAAAAAAAGAAGCTCCTCTAAACACAAAATTAATTTAAACTGAGATTTTGTGTGAGTCTATATCACAGTTCCATAAACCAGGCTCACAGTGGTCAGCTACAGAAGCCATTATTATGATCAGTTCATGTATTAAAGGAGTACATATACAAATTGGGATGTGAAGCATATAGACAAAAATAAATACAAAGAAATGACATGTCAGAATGTGGGAATAGTATTTAGAGGTAAAATACATAAAAATCTAAGACATGTTATTAAAAATAAAAGAGAGAGAGAAAGACTAAAGTACATGGCAAAAATAACCACAAAATTTTATTTAGAGAAAGAGCTATAGGAAAAACCTGGGTCCCCTGCTTTGTGGAATACAGTATAATTTTAACAGACTGCTAAAGGGAAATGGAACACAAAGTATTGCTCTGCTTCTACATTTTTCTCTGAAGGAGAATATACTGTAAACTTGAAAGGGAAGAATAATAATCGATGCCAAAAAAGGAAAAGTTAGCATAAAAGAGTCTTGGTGGTTTGAATCACTGACTCCTAAGTGTTTGTCTTCTGCAAAGTAAAACATAATAATATTAATAATAAAAACAATTTAGATGAATTTTTAATAAAGCTCTAATTTAAAAGACACTCTTTATTCTGATATTTTCCTTATTTGTTTTTGCAGATTTCACATATTTTTGTTTTTATTTTGATGAAATGATGGTTGTGGTAGATGTGAGTTGTAATGTCTTTATATAATGAAATAAAAAGCAATGTATATGTAATGATTGTGTCTGATAATGTGCTTCCCTGGTAGTTCAGGTGGTAAAGAATCTGCCTGCAATGCAGGAGACCCAGGTTCTATCCCTGAAGAAAGGAATAGCAACCCACTCTAGTATTCTTGCCAGGAGAATTCCATGAACAGATGAGCCTGGTGGGCTACAGTCCATTGGGTTGCAGAGTTGGACACGACTGAGCACTCAAGTATGCATACACATTCACGTGTCGTATAAAGTTAGTTGTAATGTTTCTATACAGTGAAGTTAAACATTAGCAATGTTATGATAGTTCCTATTTTTAAGTCGTATTGGTTCTTAAAATCCAACCTGGGAGTTGCTAGATGTTTTTTCAATTTTTAAAGTTTTGTTGACTGAAAAATAGATGCACATGATAGAAATCGACATGATACATATAGTCACATACAATTTTTCCTGCTCTTGGCCTCCAGATTCTAGTCCTATAAGTTTCCTCCCAGAAAGCCAATGAATGGAATGAATTCTGTGCATAATTCTTCGCAGGTTCTTGAATTTGTGTAAAAATTACCCTTTTTACACAAATAACAGTATACACAACTGATCTGTGCCTTGCTTTTTTTGCATAGACCATAAACATTCCAGGACATGGTAACCCCTTTTAATTGTATTTTGAGTAGAAACTAAATTTAGATATTAAAAACAATATATTGATGTACTTGTGAAATCAGTGTCAAAAGTTCTTAAAATTGCTGTAGGATGAAAGAAGTGTCACAACACAGGAAGGATGAAATGTTGACTTGATATTTCACAATGCAGAAAAAGAATAATTGAAGAACCTACATACTGGTGAACTTGACCTCAGTTATGAGCAAACTGTATGTTTAGGTTGATGGCTTAGGCACAGATTGAAAATTAGGATCTGGTGATGACAGGGAACAATCTTGAATTCATAACACTGTGTAAATAAAAACTTAAGTTTTTGAACGGATAAAACTGAAGAATGTCATATATCTTGTACATTTTCATTATAAATAGCCAGTTGACAATATTTTTCAGCATCTGTGTTTGGGCTAGAATATAGCAAGAGGATAAACTACAGCTCAAAAGTGATTCAAATGTTTTATCCAGAGAAGACTAATTATTTCTTGAAAAGACCATAAAGCCTAACTTACCCAGTGAGACTGTTGCAAGGTTTTCCCTATTAGAATTTTGTCAATGCACTGATGACAGTTCAGTTCAGTCGCACAGTTGTGTCCAGCTCTTTGCAACCCCATGGACTACCACACACCAGGCTTCCCTGTCCATCACCAACTCCCGGAGCTTGCTCAAACTCGTGTCCATCAATGGTGATACCATCCAACCATCTCATCCTCTGTATTCCTTGTCTCCTGCTGCCTTCAATCTTTCCCAGCATCAGGGTCTTTTCAAATGAGTCAGTTCTTCGCATCAGGTGGCCAAAGTATTGAAGTTTCAGCTTTAGCATCAGTCCTTCCAATGAATATTCAGCACTGATTTCCTCTAGGATGGTCTGGTTGGATCTCCTTGCAGTCCAATGGACTCTCAAGAGTCTTCTCCAACAACACAGTTCAAAAGCATCAATTCTTCAGCACTCAGCTTTCTTTATAGTCCAACACTCACATCCATAAATAACAACTGGAAAAACGGTAGCTTTGACTAGATAGACTTTTGTTGGCAAAGTAATGTCTCTGCTTTTAATATGCTCTCTAGGTGGGTCAAAGTTCTTTTATTCCAAAGAACAAGCATGCTTTAATTTCATGGATGCAGTCACCATCTGCAGTGATTTTAGAGCACCAAATAATAAAGTCTCTCACTGTGTCCATTGCTTCCCCATCTATTTGCCATGAAGTGACGGGACTGGATGCCATGATCTTTGTTTTCTGAAAATTAAGCTTTAAGCAAACGTTTTCACTCTCCTCTTTCACTTTCATCAAGAGACTCTTTACTTCTTCTTCACTTTCTGCCATAAGGGTGCTGTCATCTGTATATATGAGGTTATTGGTATTTCTCCCGGCAGTCTTGATTCCAGCTTGTGCTTCATCCAGCCAGGCATTTTGCATGATGTACTCTGCATGTAAGTTAAATAAGCAGGGTGACAACATACAGCTTTAATGTACTCCTTTCCTAATTTGGAACCAGTCTGTTGTTCCATGTCCAGTTCTAACTGTTGCTTCCTGACCTGCATACAGGTTTCTCAAGAGGCAGGTCAGGTGGTCTGGTATTCCCATCTCTTTCAGAATTTTCCACAGTTTATTGTGATCCACACAGTCAAAGGCTTTAACATTGTCAATAAAGCAGAAGTAGATGTTTTGGTGGAACTCTCTTGCTTTTTTGATGATCCAACGGAAGTTGGCAATTTGATCTCTTGTTCCTCTGCCTTTTGTAAATCCAGCTTGAACATCTGGAAGTTCATGGTTCATGTACTGTGATGCCTGGCTTGGAGAAGTTTGATCATTACTTACTTTGCAGGCGTGTGAGATGAGTGCAATTGTGTGATAGCTTGAACATTCTTTGGCATTGCCTTTCTTTGGGATTGGAATGAAAACTGATCTTTTCCAGTCCTGCGGCCACTGCTGAGTTTTCCAAATTTGTTGGCTTATTGAGTGCAGCACTTTCACAGCATCATCTTTTAGGGTTTGAAATAGCTCAACTGGAATTCCAACAAAGCTTCATTCCAACAAGCTTTGTTCATAGTGATGCTTCCTAAGGCCCACTTGACTTTGCATTCCAGATGTCTGGCTTTAGGTGAGTGATTATACCATTGTGATTATCTGTGTCGTGAAGATCTTTTTGTACAGTTCTTCTGTGTATTCTTGCCACCTCTTCTTAATCTCTTCTGCTTCTGTTAGGTCCATACCATTTCTGTCCTTTATTGTGCCCATCTTTGCATGAAATGTTCCCTTGGTATCTCTGATTTTCTTGAAGAGATCTCTAGTCTTTCTCATTCTATTATTTTTCCTCTATTTCTTTGCACTGATCACTGAGGAAGGTTTTCTTATCTCTCCTTGCTATTCTTTGGAACTCTGCATTCAAATGAGTATATCTTTCCTTTTCTCCTTTGCTTTTTGCTTCTCTTCTTTTCACAGCTATTTGTAAGGTCTCCTCAGACAGCCATTGACTGGGTAGCTTAAACAATGTAAGTTTTTTCTCAGAATTCTGGAGGCTGGGAAGTCCACAATCAAGGTGTTGGCCCATTCAGGTTGAAGATTTCTCACTGTGTCCTCACATGGTAGAGAGGTGGAGGAATGTCTGCTATCTCTTCTCCAAGAGTACTAATCCCATCATGCAGGTCTCTCCCTAAAGACCTCATCTAACCCTTATTACTCCCAAAGGTCCCATCCCAAATACCACCTCTATGGGGCCAGGACTTCAATGTATAAATCATGGGAGACACACAAACCTTTAGTCCATAACAGTGTGTTTATGGTTTGGTTCCAAACTGTATTTCTATCTTTATTTCCTTATAATTCTTTACATACTTCATCTTCTTCAACTAAATCTGTTTATTCATGCTTTCTTCATGACGCTTTCTGCTTTCATGACTCCCTTACAAATTATATCCCTCCACTCTTCTTCAAACCTACCCATCTTTAGCTTAGTATATTTCTTCTATTATTCTTATAAACTGTTTCAATTCTGTATTTTACTTAACTTGCTTGTACTTGTACTTTACTTAACTTGTACTTTACTTAACATGACTACACAGGGCAGGGAACACATAATTCTTCCAAACTACATTGTAGTTCTACCTTAGTGCAGAGACCATGTCATAGACTTCCTTGCACTGAATACCTAGGTTCCAGAAAGTAATTTTCAGCTTGATTTGCCTTCAAATTCCTCATTCATCCAGCAGCATTTAATGACAAACCTACATTTTGCTAGCAGGTTAAATATAGTTCTCCACCATGGGATCTGATTCTCAAAACATTTTACCCCTCCAAAAATGCCCTTGCCAATATATTGGAGGAAAAACAAAAGTATTTCTCTCTTCACTTTTTTCTTTATGGGTTGACACAGACTGTTTCACTCACTGCCTCACTGGTGACTTTCAGAGATTTTGCTGGTGACATAAGCCTAAGATCACCATTTTTTTTCCTCATTGTGAACAGAGAAGGTGAATAAATGTTCTTTTTTATTTCCTCAAATTTCAAAACATCTGAGGAAAATAGTGGAAAAATTAGGCAAAATAAATTAATTCTTCTTCTCCATTTTCCAGATTAATATTACATTTAGTTCAGTGTCTGGCAATTATGAGCACTGAAAAAATAGATTGAATGTTGACTAAAAGAATTCTCAAGACAATTGCTGAAATTTCCCAGCCTAAAAACCAGAAATTAGAATTAAGACCAAATCTCAGAGATCATTTACATCAAATTGTTCATTTTCTTGATGATGGACCAGAAGTCCACAGAAGCTAAAATGTTTGACCATAAGCTTCCGTGGTGGCTCAGTGGTAAAGAATCTGCTTGCAACGCAGGAGACCCGGGTTCAATCCCTTGTTCTGGAATATCCCCTGGAGGAGGGTATGAAAACCCACTGCAGAGAATTCCATGGACAGAGGAGCCTGGCGCACTACAGTTCATGAGGTCACCAAGAGTCAGACACAACTGAGCAACTAACACTTTCACACAGAGAGAAGCCAGCATAGCTTGGGACTCAGATTCACTCTGCCCTTCCCACACTCTGTTAACTACATCCCATTGTTTAGACCACACTACTTCCATAAGTGTAGATTGACAGGTTACAGATACACTGAAGAAGTTTGGGGAAAACATGACAGAAAACTATAGTTATAAAAAGAACCGGGAAGAAAACCTATGACAAGAAAGAGGATAGATGTACTTTGAAAAGAAGAAAAAGAAATTGGTGATTGCTTTCTTTATGAGTTTGCTGAAGTTCTACATTAAAAACAAACTAAATGAATCTTGTGTTCCTTACAAGCTACAAGATCCTTTTTATTTTTTTTTGTTTTTGAATCCTCTACTATCTGTATTTTTGGTGTTTATCTCTAAAGCGAGGAAAGCGTAATTAAAAACTCTGAACTGCATGTTTAACTATTTGAAAACTGCGGCTTTGTTTACATGATTCTAAAAAGGGCAAAACGCTTCGACTGTCTTGTACCTGATTGATCTGATATTTGGACACTACTCATAGTAAGCCTTAGAGGGATAGAACTGCAGTTGTTTGGGGGATGTCTGCATGACTCTTTTTTACCCTGGCTCTTCTCCTAAAGTTCAATAAAGGCCACCTTTCAAACGCACATAAATCCACTTACAGTTAAAAGAAAACCAAAAGATTTATTTTTTTATGTGAGAGTAAAATCCTTATTTATTTCTTAAATGCCTCTTCTACCTTCTGCCTTGGGGGATGTTTCTGGTATCTGTGTTCATTTTAAGCCTGTCTCATCTGTCCTCCTTCTTTGAATCTCTGCCTTGTTTTGTCCAACCTGGAGGATAACAGCATCTAATACTTTATATATCTGGTTTCCAGAAACAATAGCCTGTGGCGCTTCCATTATTTATTCTCTCTCCTTCTGTCAGTGACATGATGGCCTGCCGCTTGCCAAGAACTCTGCTTTTCCAGGCCAGTGATTCCATTCCCCCTAGCATTTTCTCAGATTTAATTTTTTGAGAAAGAAAAAAGAAAAAAAAAAGTTATGGCTGATAGTTTTGCGAAATGGAACTCAGCTTTGAATGAATTAGATTGGAATTTAATATATATTGTGACAATATATATATGTTATATGTCATATATATGTTATTGCTGATGAAGGTATAGCAGTGGTTGTCATGGTAGTGGGTAACGATGGTGGTGGTTATGATGGTGACAGTGGTGGTGGTAACAGTGATGGTGATAGTGGTGTTAATGATGGTGGTAACAGTGATGATTTAAGTAAGATGGTGGTGTTGGCAGTATTAATAATGGTTGTGATGATGATGCTCATGATGCTCTATTTGTTGGTCTGTCTTGCTTTCTAAAGTGAAAGTCACTCAGTTGTGTCCCACTCTTTGCGACCCCACGGACTATACAGTCCATGAAATTCTCCAGGCCAGAATACAGCCTATCCCTTCTCCAGGGGATCTTCCCAACCCAGGGATTGAACCCAGGTCTCCCACATTGCAGGTGGATTCTTTACCAGCTGAGCTACCAGGGAAGCTCAGGAACACTGGAGTGGGTAGCCTATCCCTTCTCCAGTGGATCTTCCCAACCCAGGAATTGAACCAGGATCTCCTGCATTGCAGGCGGATTCTTTACCAATTGAGCTATCATGGAAGCCCTTTGTTTCTAAAGAGCCAATTAATTCTTGGGATGATTTGATCACATTATAGAATAATAGAGGAAAAAATATATAACAATAGTCTAATAGTCTAACGTGTCAGCAAATAATTTATAATCAATATGCTATTTGATTCTCAAAAAAGTAAAATAGTTGAATTACCTTCCTTGAAAACATTTTTTATGTCATCTGCTTCAGTCTCCTGTTTTTGTTAATTTTTATGGGTGTTTCATGATAAATGTAAGAAATAAAATTGGAGAGTGGCTTGTGTTTATGTCATTTGAGTAAATCAATCTAAGCTTCTCCTAAACACACAATGCTGACTTTGTCACTGAGAAGATTATCTTGATCCTTATTTTAGGTCAATATATTTTAAGTCTAGAGATATGATATTCATTTATTCTATAAACATACATTGAATGGGCTTCCCTGGTGGCTCAGTGGGAAAGAGTCCGCCTGCAGTGCAGGAGCTGCAGGAAATATGGGTCCAATCCCTGGGTTGGGAAGATCCCTTGGAGGAAGGCATGCAACCCACTCCAGTATTTTTGCCTGGAGAAGCCAATGTACAGAGGAGCCTGGTGGATGACAGTCCATAGGGTTGCAAAGAGTCGGACACAACTGAAGTAACTTAGCAGCACGCATGCATATATTGAATACCTTCTAGGCCCTAGACACTGTGCTAAGAAGAGGAGATTCTGTGCTTAACCCCAAGCCCTGAGTACATAGAATTGCAAACATCATTGCACAGCAAGAAATTTGTTAGAATGAAAATACATAAATTGTACTGGAAATCATAAGGGAGAAAAATCTAAGTTTTATTGGAGTGGTGAAAAAAGGCTTTATTTGAGGGGAGAATGCTTTAGCTAAGACTTGGAAGGAAAATTTAACCAGTGAGGCATTCAACTAGAAGAAACAGAATGCATGAAAACACACTGGCTTGAGTACATCTGCCTTATAGCAATCACTGTAGTTAACTTAATGTCGCCATTGTATATTACTCAGGTAAGAGTGTGGTGTGGGAGAATACAGTGCTGGCTTGAGACAAGGCTTGGCAGTCAGGCAGAAGCCATTGCACGGTTGCCTGAATAGCCTTGTAGGCCATTCTACGTTGGGATTTCATTCTCTGTCGAGTACTTTTCAACAGCAGATTGGCACAGTTAGGTTTGTAAGTTAGGAAGATCTTTGAGAGGTCCGAGTCGAGGATATATTTGAATGAGTAAGCCTGAAAGCAAGAGATCAGTTGGGTGGCCTTTGAGGGTGAGATCTGGTGAGACTATGAATACAATGACGGTAACCATACAAAAGTGGTGACGAATGCACAGAATATAAAGCAGATAGAATGTTAAGGAGTTGAAAAACTTAAATGTGGGAAAATTTAAGGATGATTTCCAGATTTCTGGCTTGTTCACAGACTGAACAATGTAAGACAGTGTATAATTAGTTGCTAAACTATGCGGTTTCAAAAATAAGTACTTTAAAGCTTATAGGAGTGAGTAATAATTGAAGAAGACTCCTCGCAGAATGTGTCAGGATGTAAGATGATATGAGAAGTGGTACACATAACACTCTTGGAAAAGTAATTTGACTAAGTGACTTAGGACACACTTTCTTTTTTCCTGCTTATGTTTCGGAGAGTCACTTGACTCCCACAGAAGAAATTCTCCTCACTCTCCTTACCCTGAAAACGTAGGGTAAATGGGTGTAGACATCGTGCACTGCCCTTTCCCAAACAAAATTATATTTCTAATTAGAGAAATATATACCTTCTCTTTTTCGATGATACAGTGGATGTTAGCAACTTGATCTCTGGTTCCTCTGCCTTTTCTAAAACTGTTGCAGGAAGGAGGACCCCTTCCAGGGCCTGAAACTGGGCTCTTGTCTAACACTTGGAAATGAATTGTCTGAGGAGACACATGTGCTGACAAAGCAAGAGACTTTATTGGGAAAGGGCACCCGGGTGGAGAGCAGTAGGGTAAGGGACGCCAGGAGAACTGCTCTGCTGCGTGGCTTGCAATGTTGGGTTTTATGGTGATAGGATTAATTTCCGGGTGGTCTTTGACCAATCCTTCTAATTCAGAGTCTTTCCTGGTGGCGCACACATCACTCAGCCAAGGTGGATGCTAGCAAGAGGGATTCTGGGAAGTGGACAGACATGTAGTGTCTCCTTTAGATCTTTCCCGAGCTCTTCCTGTTGGTGGTGGCTTATTAGTTCCGTATTCCTTATCAGGATCTCCTGTCATAAAATAACTCATGCAAATGGCTACCTGGCCAGGGTGGGCGGTTTCCCCTAACAAAACCAACTTGAACATCTGGAAGTTCACAGTTCACATATTGCTGAAGCCTGGCTTGGAGAATGTTGAGCATTACTTTACTAGCGTGTGAGATGAGTGCAATTGTGCGGTAGTTTGAGCATTCTTTGGCATTGCCTTTCTTTGGGATTGGAATGAAAATTGACCTTTCCAGTCCTGTGACCACTGCTGAGTTTTCCAAATTTGCTGGCATTTTGAGTGCAGCACTTTCACAGCATCATCTTCCAGGATTTGAAATAGCTCAACTGGAATTCCATCACCTCCACTAGCTTTGTTCATAGTGATGCTTTCTAAGGCCTGGTTGACTTCACATTCCAGGATGTCTGGCTGTGAGTGATCACACCATCATAATTGTCTTGGTCATGAAAATCTTTTTTGTACAGTTTGGAAGGAATGATGCTAAAGCTGAAACTCCAGTACTTTGGTCACCTCATGCAAAGAGTTGACTCATTGGAAAAGACTCTGATGCCAGGAGGGATTGGGGGCAGGAGGAGAAGGGGACGACAGAGGATGAGATGGCTGGATGGCATCACCAACTTGATGGATGTGAGTTTGAGTGAACTCTGGGAGTTGGTGATGGACAGGGAGGCCTGGAGTGCTGCAGCTCATGGGGTCACAAAGAGTCAGATACGACTGAGTGACTGAACTGAACTGATACCTTCTCTATCACAGATCCCAGTAGAATAGGACAGGAGGAAAGGAAAGAGAAAGGAGCTGTGTTTAGTCACTCAGCAGTGTGCGACTCTTTGTTGTCCTTTAGACTGTAACCTGCCAGCCTCCTCTGTCCATGGGATTTTTCAGGCAAGCATACTGGAGTAGGTTGTCATTTCCGCCTTCAAGAGATCTTCCTGACCCAGGGATCATATTCATGTCTCCTGCATTGCAGGAAGATTCCTATGCCATCTGGGAAGCCCCAGTTTGGGGATTAGCTTGAAAAAAACTAACCTATAATGTCCCCAATAAAAGAAGATAAAATTCAACAATAAAGTAATCACATTGGCATTCTCAAATATTGAAATGTTCTCTTTTACTACCTTCAAAATCTATAATATCAAGGAACAAATATTTGCTGCTTTATTATAAATGCTATAATGTTTTTCTTTATTTAATCTCTTCCTATTGGCCTCATTTTTGCAAGTTGTTGCAGTGTTTGGAAAAAAATATGATTAATGCTCTTAATACAAGAGCCAACTGACAGAAACAAAACAAAAATATAGAGTAGGGCAATTTAATACCTTCTCCACTCACACTGTAGGTAGATCAGGAAATTTCAATACTCTCTATGGTAACGGTGCTCTTGTTTATACTGATATTTTCAAGGTGAGTGTATTGAGATATGTCTATGTGAAAGATACATTAGTACCTGTGTGTGACACAATGTTGTTTTATTTGGTTTGGAAGATAAAGTATCATGTTTATAGAGATGAGAGAATAATCTTTCCAGTGAAGTTCCATTGGAACTAGATCCTGAAGAATGGATAGATATTAAGCAGTCAGAGAGAAAAAAGGATTATATTATTTAAAAAAGAGGCATATGTACAAAACCTGAAGGTTAGGCTAAGCCTAAGCATGTCTGAAGTATATTTAGGAAACTTCCAGGCCGAGCTTTAGACTGAATGGCAAGGAATAATGGGATTTATAAAGTACTATATAAGATAGATGGAGAAGGCAATAGCACCCCACTCCAGTACTCTGGCCTGGAAAATCCCATGGATGGAGGAGCCTGGTGGGCTACAGTCCATGGGGTCGCTAAGAGTTGGACACGACAGCGACTTCACTTTCACTTTTCACTTTCATGCATTGGAGAAGGAAATGGCAACCCACTCCATTGTTCTTGCCTGGAGAATCCCAGGGACGGGGGAGCCTGATGGGCTGCCATCTATGGGGCCGCACAGAGTCAGACATGACTGAAGCGACTTAGCAGCAGCAGCAGCATATAAGATAGAATATTTTCAAAGTTAGGAGTTTAGATTTGGAAATATCTTAGAAGATTTTGAATAAGAAAGAGGGTGAGTGACATTAACACTTTACAAATGATAAACATTAGCATTATAAGTACAAGTGAAATTTATAATAGATAACACTTAGTGGGGGCTTACTATTATAAATGCCAGACACCTAATAACTAATTTAATCTTGCTCAAGCCTAATAATGTAGGTGATAGTGTTATCATCCCTACTTTCCAGATTTGTAGACTGAGAAAGTGACCAGAGGATTTGCACAAGTAACACAGACAATGTATGGGAGAGCAGGTGTGTGAATTGGGCACAAGCTGGCCTCTTAACCTCTGCATAAAGTTTATTATTTGTAAAATATAATAAAAGGAAAAGAAAAGCTGACAAGTCTATTGTCTGAAATTTTGAGGTACTTAACATTAGTGACTATAGAGGAGGTCCCTCCACGAGCCATTGGCTTTACTTTTGTTCAGAGCGCAATATTCAAATTTAAGCTTATTGAAAGAAGGAGACTTGTTTCCTGTTGCAGAGATTGCTCTCACCCAGGCCCGAATCACCTTGGTCCCTAGAATATGCCTCTAATTCTCTGTGTCCACCAGCAATAGTTTATCTCCCTCAAGAACAGTCATTTTCTGAATTCCATTCACAGAGTTTTGTTTCTGGAACTGATTCAGTCTATTGACTATGTAAATAGTGTAGTTGCTTTTCCATGAAAATGCATAAAATTCCTATTGTACTATGTGTGCTACTATTGGCTCTTAAGGAAAGAAACATAAGTAGCTCAGCATCATTGTAGGAGACAGAACATCTGTTTGCTTTGGAATCCAAAAGAAGCTCTCCACATGGCTTCCTTCTAAAGCAGATTGGTAAGCAACTTCGGAATAAATCTTCCCAAGGGCTTTCTTGTCCACACGACTAAGAGTTTAACATCTCCTAGAACTGATTCCATCATTTTACTGGTTGTGTGGTACCCATTCCTCTGGGACAGGTTTCTAATGTTAAAGGGAAGCTGTGGTTTCCTCTGATTCCCTGAACCTCTCTCCTTAAAATCTTATTACATCTCTTCCTGATTAGCAAAACCTGTCTGAAGAAATGCCTCCCTGATTTTTCCCCCACTCATCTATTTATCAAATGTTTGTTCATCATTTCCCACATACAGGGTCTTATGAGAGGCACCAAGTTTATGATAAAGAACAAGCTATAGCCAATTCCTTCAAATAAAAGAAGTAAAAACAGTTGTAAATACTAATCCAGAGCTAGTTCACAGTATTAGGAAAGATATGAGAAGGGGCACCCCATGTAGCCTTGAGGTATTAGGAAAAGCTTTCCACAAGAAATTATTTTTAAGCTGGAACTTGAAAGGTCTCATGCAACATATGGACAGGGCAGGGGAGTGGGTGGATTACTGTTGATAGACAGTCATTGTAAGGAGAAGGAACAGTATAAAGAAATGCAAAGAGATAAAATATTTATTGGAATATCAAGGAAATTTCAGCTATTTCAATTCAGATGTCCCATCAGTTTATTGATTCATTTGGCATAGTACTCCTAAACTGTGTTCTATGGAATATGGGTTCAATTCCTGGGTTGGGAAGATCCCTTGGAGAAGGAAATGGCAACCCACTCCAGCATTCTTGCCTGGACAATCCCATGGACAGAGGAGCCTGGTGGGCTACAGTCCATGGGATCACAAGAGTCGGACACGACTTAGTGACTAAACCACCACCACCATGGAATATGTATGTGTATATACAGTATGTGTGTAGGTATATGTATATACATATATGTGCTTGCTTGCCCCATTGCTTCAGTCATGTCCAGCTCTTTGCAATGCTATGGACTGTAGCCCACCAGGCTTCTCTGTCCAAGGGGTTCTCCAGGCAAGAATACTGGAGTGGGTTGCCATGCCCTCCTCCAGGAGATCTTCCCAACCCAGGGATTGAATTATCTGTCTCTTTATGTCTCTTTCATTGGCAGGCACGTTCTTTACCACTAGTGTTAACTGGGAAAGCCCATAAACATATATTCATGTGTCTGTGTGTATATGTATATATATTTATATAAATTATATATATCTTATAAGAATGTTTGTTCTCTGGTTAAATAATTTTGAGAAATATTGAAATAAGCTAAGTTAATGTTTTCTTGACTGCAACATTTTTAATAAAGCAGTGTAAACAGTGACTCACCAAAAGAATTGAGGCTGCAACTTTCCCTAAACTTATTTTATGATGAAATAAACGGTCATTCTAAAGAATATCTGTTAACAGCTCCTGAAACTAGTGCTCCATACTTTGTAAATGCTGGTCTAGCATCATGGAAGGTATTGGAGACCCTGATTCCAAATTTTCAACTCACAATATTGAGATGAAATCTGAAGGTAAACATGTGCATTTCAACCACATTATTTTTGACCAGATACTAGGATTTTAGAGATTGCTAGAACTCAGTTTGAAAGCCACCTCTAATATCTTCAATATCCTGAGTCATGATCTTTAAGAAACCAGTGAAGTTACATTTCTGTCTCCCGAGAATGTCTCTGCTGCTGCTGCTGCTAAGTCGCTTCAGTCGTGTCCAACTCTGTGCGACGCCAGAGATGGCAGCCCATCAGGCTTTCCCCGTCCCTGGGATTCTCCAGGCAAGAACACTGGAGTGGGTTGCCATTTCCTTCTCCAATACATGAAAGTGAAAAGTGAAAGTGAAGTCGCTCAGTCATGTCCGACCTTTAGCGACCTCATGGACTGCAGCCTACCAGGCTCCTCCGTCCATGGGGTTTTCCAGGCAAGAGTACTGGAGTGGGATGCCATTGCCTTCTCCAAGAATGTCTCTAAGAGAAACTAAATCAACAACTTAGAGATTGTTCCAGTGTAGCCTAACTTGTTTATCTTGTGTTTAGGACATATTTTAATGTGAGCATTTCTATAAGTTCCTTATGTAGTATTTCACTAGAGGTCCCTATATCAAAGTAAATGTGCTGCTTTATATGGGACTCAATTACTCTACAGAGAAGGCAATAGCAACCCACTCCAGTACTCTTGCCTGGAAAATCCCATAGACGGAGGAGCCTGGTAGGCTGTAGTCCATGAGGTCACTAAGGGTCGGACACGACTGAGCGACTTCACTTTCACTTTTCACTTTCATGCATTGGAGAAGGAAATGGCAACCCACTCCAGTGTTCTTGCCTGGAGAATCCCAGGGACAGGGGAGCCTGGTGGGCTGCCGTCTATGGGGTCGCACAGAGTCGGACTCAACTGAAGCAGCTTAGCAGCAGCAGCAGCAATTACTCTACTAACCATTTTGGATGAAGAACATATAAGATTACATCAATATTTTCCTTATTCATTTGGCAAAGACCAGCTTCCCAATGAGGTAATTTTTTTTTAACCAATGAGTGAGGCAAACAAAATCTAATACCTTTTCCATAGCACAGAGGATTAGAGGGTAAGGGATCTTGAGTATGGATTGTGCCTCGTATTTCATCTCTTTGATATAAAGAATCTTCAATAACCACATCAAGTGGCCCATCCTTCCACCATTCTAAAAACAGATACAATCAGATGATTTATGACTAATTTAGGCTGTGGTGGAAATGGAGTAATTATCCTTCTCAGCAGCCTCTGAACCCACTCCATAAGTATTTCTTAAGTGGAACCAACAATGTCTGTGGCAGTACCAAACCAAAACACATCCTTATCTAGGCAGTTTTTTGTTTTTTTTTTAAGGCGTAAGTATAAAGTATTCTACTCTATTTCTCCAAGTAATCCATTTTTTATTTATATTAATACTTTCCTACTGTGTCATTCATTCTCCAAAAACATCTAAGCAATGTGCATATGGACTCTATCCTAGTATCTATCAATAGAACCTAAGCTACAAGCTCTTATGCAACAAGAGCAGAGTATATATACTGGTTCTGCAAGGTCCTGAAAATAGGTTAGTTCGATTCATCGTAAACCATGCAACTGTCTGCCAGACATGGACTTCCTTCCTTCTCATGTCTCTGGTTCATCTGTTAAGATGTATTGGGCCAGTTTAAATCAGCTATATTTTCTCTTCCATGATTTGCCTCATCGTAATTTTTTGACAGTGTTTATCTTGTTAAAAATTTATGTGACTGTCCAAAGACTTACATCTAATAAAATGCCAAATAATGCTTTCCTCAATCTCTGGGGCAGCTCCAGAGATCTTGATCAGGTTCAGTCAGCACCACCTGCATAATATACACCTTATCTGAGCCTCCTTTATCTAAAGGGACCTTTTCCAATTGTAGCAAAGTGGCAGTTTTATGTTGTTCAAAATCACTCTGATTGTTATGAGATGCAAACATCCTATATTGGATTTAATTTTTTATTAGTATTTATTCTTTCATTTATTAACTTAAATTCTATCTGTAAACCTACGCAAAATATCCCATACCCTGTATTGAGTTAAACCAAAGCAAAGGAGGTAAAACCAGAACAAACCAAACAAAAATGGTTTGCTGTTCTATTTGAGTAAGTATATCTCCAATGTCCTTGACACAGTTTCTTGCTGCCTTCAGGTATTCTTTCTTTTTAATTGTCTCCTTTCTCCTTTCCTCCTCTCCCTGAAGTCCAGGCTCACATCCCCCCTTTCTCAGTGGCCCCCCTCCAGAGTAGCACAGGGGGATTGTTAGAACAGCAGCATCCCACCTTCAGAAGGTCTTTCTTTTGCTGCAGACAACCACTCAGAGGGTTCCCTCTTTTGCTTCAGACTCACCCTCAGCCCCATCCTCTCTAGGATTCTGCTTCTTTCTTCCCCAGATGGAGGCTGTCTCATAGCTTACTCATTGTGTCCTGCATTTGGTCTTTCTGAAACCAGAGACTTGCCATGCAGAATTAGAGGTCAGAAGATGGGTCTGGAGAAAAATTCTCTCAGAGCTACACCCAGGTTTTCTTTTAGTTATTAGATTAACTGAACACCATTTATTGCATACCCAGAATATACTTAGCATGGTCCTAGCAGTACGACCTCAAGGCCTCTCAAGTATGTACATTTGCCCCTGCTCTGCACAGAGACCACAACTGTGCCAATGGGCTGAGGTAGGGCAAGTGTATAAACTGTACCCAGGTAAGGGTGAATCAGTTACGGGTGCCAATGACTATTTCCAGGAGACCAACCTCAAAATTTGCATCCCTCCAGTCATAACCAATCAATCCTGATTATTCATTGGAAGGACTGATGCTAAAGCTGAATCTCCAATACTTTGGCCACCTGATGCCAAGAACTAACTCATTAGAAAGACCCCGATGGTGGGAAAAATTGAAGGCAGGAGGAGAAATGGATGACAGAGGATGAGATGAGATAACTGTATGGCATCATCTACTCGATGGACATGAGTTTGAACAAGCTCTGGGAGTTGGTGATGGACAGGGTAGCCTGGTGTGTTGCAGTCCATGGGGATACAAAGAGTTGGACACAACTGGGCAGCTCAACTGAACTGAAGTCATAACCAAATTGTCCTCTAGGGGGACACTTAAATATTCTCTTAAACACATTCAGTCTTCAGTTATGTCCTTCTTTCTTTCAGGGACTGTGTGTAACTTGCTTTACTGATCCCATGAGTTCCAACATTTTCATTTTATTACATTTTTTACAAGCAGTTAGGTAGGGAACCGGAGAAGGCAATGGCACCCCACTCCAGTACTCTTGCCTGGAAAATCCCATGGACGGAGGAGCCTGGTAGGCTGCAGTCCATGGGGTCGAGAAGAGTCGGACACGACTGAGCGACTTCACTTTCACTTTTCACTTTCACGCAACGGAGAAGGAAATGGCAACCCACTCCAGTGTTCTTGCCTGGAGAATCCCAGGGACGGGGGAGCCTGGTGGGCTGCCGTCTATGGGGTCACACAGAGTCGGACACGAATGAAGCGACTTAGCAGTAGGTAGGGAACAAAGGCATATAGATTGGTTTTGTATTAGTATTTTTCCCTTCTAGTGTAAGATGAAATATGTGTATGGATATCATACTTAAATTCACAGACATCTCATCCCCCTAAAAATTAAAATATATATTAAAAATCAATGCATTTTCGTCTAGGAAAGTTTGTTTTATAGACAGATATATCCAGAGAAATTCAGATGTAGTAATCACAGTGGTTTCTCATTGAAAAGGAAAGGAAGTTAAAGGGAAGAAGAGAGAAGAGGAGGAAGTGAGGTCATGAAAGGAACCCCTGGGGCATGGGAAGAAATAAGTTGCATGACAGAAACAATTAATGTAGTCATCTGTTGAAATGGAATTGCAGTGAAGAATTAATAATTTGTGTAGTAATAGCTAACATCTTTGCTCACTCTATTGGCTTCTATGCTATACATTCTACATAATTAGCTCAGTTAATACTTATGGCAATATTATAATTTATTCATTTTGTAGAGGAGGTAACAGAGGCTTAGAGAGGTTAGGTAACTTGATCAAGTTATATATGTCTGAGTTAGAATCCAGGGATACAGTCTGCCTCAGCCTGCATTCTTTACTGCTTTTTACTGCTTTTCTAACTGTGGTAACAGAGTAAGCAACCATAATTTAGAGGTCAGTTAATTCAACTCTGTCCTGAAGCCATTGCTTGCCTGAGAAGATGAGCAAGAAAAGAAATAAAGTAATTAAATATATAAATATATACAAAAATATGATTTAATATTATCATATATATGTGATTAAACTACAAGCCATTGCCATTTTTGTCTTTCAAAATGATTTAATATTAGCAATTTCCTATGGGATAGCCAAATAAATGTCTACATATGTAAATGTATATTTTATATATATATACACATACATGTATATTATATAAAGACAGAAATCTCCACATTCATAGTAATACATAACACTTATTTTGTGCATTTTAACAAATATTCACAATGCTTTATATTTATCATTTCCCATAGTCTTTCTGTCACACCAATTAGCTGGATAGCATTTCCCCCATTTTATAAAAGAGGACTTTTAATACATGGAGATGCTCTGCAGCTTTGAAAGTCACATGATTAAGAAATGATAGAGCCAGGACCTAGTCGTCATTAGCCTGCTTTTAGGAATCATTTCTCTTGATCACAGTGCTGCACTGACTCCGTATTTTGCATATTTATTCTATGCATGTTACTGGAAGATCTGTGAAGGACTCAGTATTTACTTATATGTTTTTTTCTTTTTGCATCTTGCCTTCATATATCTCCTCACATTTAATGGATCTTCTTTATTTAATATTTAAAGACATGAAGGTTAAGGTAGTTACTTCACTTATTCAAGGTCACACAATGATTAATGACTGAAGTAGAAATCCAACTTAGGTCATTAGGATCTAAGGACTTTTTCTATCTCAGTGTGATATGTGGTAAATGTAAACCTATGCAAAGCCAGATGCTTAATTGAGAAGCATTTTATATAATGAGAATAAAATCTACCTTGTCCTGCAAGCTCACTGCTAAAGATTCACATCAGTGATCTCCACAGTAGTCTCATTAGCCTTTTGTAAGGAGATTAAGTCCCTCTGCTAATTCAAGTTCGCACTAATGATAGAAATGTGTGTATTATCTTTGACTCCTTCTCCTTTGTCCTCTGCATTGTCACACACTTTAAAACCTAACATCTCTTTTCCTTTCCCATCATTTCTGCCCTATCTCTATTCTTTATCATGGATTGTTGCTGTGACCTAGGTACTGTCCTCCCTACTAGGGATCTTGTGTCTTCGAATCCACCCCCTCAGGATGGTCTCATAGATCTACTTAAAATGTAAATTTATTCATTGCTTAGAATCTGTTGCCAGATCTCCATCGTCTACAATATAAAGTCTGAGTTTCCTTAGCAGGACACCAGAGTGTTCCATAATTTAATTTCTTTCTGACTCTTGGCCACCTCCTTTCACCCTTCCCAGACTCAATTTTGCACTTCCTCACTGCTGAACCTATGTACTGTAATTTCTTGTCACTCTAAATATTCTCAGTCTGCTCCCTAACACATTATCATGGTCATATTTAGTTCTTATAGCAAATTGTTGAGTTGGGTTCCATAATTATTCCATTTCAGAACATTGCCAGGCTTGGGTTAGCTTTCTATAGCTACCATCTAGAGGTCTGGAGGGAATATTTATGCAAATTAATAGCCTTCTCCTGGTTTTCTTTTTGTCTGATGAAAACTCTTCTACATGTATGCCTGATAGAAGTATATGCATAATCAATTTTGAATGATGCTATGTGAGGGGAACTTGGTGAATACACTTCATCATGAAAGCAAACCTCAGTTGCTAAAATGAACACATTTTATAGACACAACTTTAAGCTGCATTAAGTCACAATAATCCTTGGAAAGATAGATATGTCAGGTCAAATTGAACATCAGATACTATTATGATTTTTAAAATAACAATTAATCTAGGTTGCCATGTTAGGATATTTTATTAACTGCAGCCTAAAGTGACTAAGCACACGCCAGAGACAACCTATTCATTAAAATGTGTCTGCTATTCCAAATCAAGCTGATTCTACTTATCAGAAAGAGAGTCCATACACTGTTTTAAGCACATTGCTTAATATATCACAATTTTCTGAATTTGGATATTTGTCTTGATATCAACAAACAAACCTCCATTCTGATTAGTGCATAGGCTCTTGACCTTTATCTGTTAACTACTAAAGAGATAAACTTCATTTCAGTACCAAAGAAAAGAGAATTGTGAGGTAAGAGGAAGCCAGAGAAACATGCAGCAGAGACTTTCATGTTCATAAAGAGGAGGAAATAAAGAGGGTGAGACTGACGCTGAGGAAATATCATTTTCAAAATTCTATTGTTGGTTACAAAAGATGTAGACCACAAACATATAACAATATGCATATGTTTAAGTTGTAATTTATATATAATAATATTGCAAACACACATATAAAGCACCAAAAAAAAACCCCAAAAACCCTTCCAGTCAGTAAATGCTTATTTCACATGTGATGATACTATCTAACAACAGAACTAAGAGGAATGAAAGAAGTGATGCAGCTCAGTTTATCAGTACATATAGTGTCCGTAGGCACAAGCTAGTGTAAGTGGATTCAGTATACTCAATGATTAAAGGCAGCCTAACAACTGAGGTTTTGAATTTGCACCTAACAAATAATTTGAGATGTTTTCCCCATACAATGGTTGAAATATAATAAGTGAAGTCGCTCAGTCGTGTCTGACTCTTTGCGACCCCATGGACTGTAGCCCACCAGGCTCCTCCCTCCATGGGATTCTCCAGGCAAGAATACTGGAGTGGATTGCCATTTCCTTCTCCAGGGGATCTTCTCGACTCAGGGATCAAACCCGGGTCTCCCACATCTTTCTTTTTTGTTTCCTTGATTCAGATGTACATTTGCAAATTATCAGATAAGTTCTAATAAGGTCTGCTGTTAAATGGGGCATAATATTAATATTTTTCACAAGGCTTTAGTTTCATTTTCTATGTTGTTATTCATAATTATTAAATATTTCACTTTATTTGTGGTTGTTTTGGTATCATCATTGTGTCAGTCAAGGTTTTCCAAAGAAGCAGAGCCAAGAGAATACACACACACACGTGCGCATATAGTTGATATTCATTATGAATGGATTCCAGGACTGTGATGGGGAACATGTCTGCCAAAGCGGGAGATGCAAGAGATACTGGTTCGATCCCAGAATGGGGAAGATCCCTTGGAGGAGGAAATGGCAACACTCCAGTATTCTTGCCTGGAAAACTCCATGGAGAGAGAAGCCTAGTGGACTTCAGCCCCTGGGGTCACAAAGAGTCAGACAGGACTGTAGCAGCTCAGCGCTACGGCTCTGGGTTACCCGTTCCAGACCACAGCTGAGGCGTGTAGGGCCACCGGGCAGGGTTCTGGGAAACCCTCCAAGAAAGTGTTCACCTGTTCACCTGAAATAGACCTCAATTCAACCTCATGGCAGCCTTGGATAGTGAAAGCCACACGGCTCTTTCAGTGGTTCTCCACGCCTAGCTGTGACCTCTAAAACTCAGATTGAGGTGGCTATGCTTGTCACCCCAGTCCAGTACTCTTACCTGGAGAACCCCATGGATGGAGGAGCCTGGTAGGCTGCAGTCCTTGGGATCGCTGATGGTCGGACACGACTGAGCGACTTCACTTTCACTTTTTGCTTTCATGCATTGGAGAAGGAAATGGCGATCCACTCCAGTGTTCTTGCCTGGAGAATCCCAGGGATGGGGGAGCCTGGTGGGCTGCCATCTATGGGGTCGCACAGAGTCGGACACAACTGAAGTGACTTAGCAGTAGCAGTATGAATGGATTCTGTATTTGTGAATGCACCTACTTGCTAAAATTTCTTTGTAACCTCAATTCAACACTTGGTGATTTCATGGTGATTTCCAGACACACACAGAGCAGTGAAAATCTGAGTCACTTGACACATATGTTCTCAGCTGAAGTCAAAGAAATTGATACTGTGCCTTCTTGTATCCTTTTCTTGGTTCATTTAGTGTCTCATTTTTGTGTTTTTTGGTTATCTTCCTGCTTAAAATGATCCTCAAGCATAGTGCTGCAGTGCTGTCTAATATTCCTAGACACCAGAAAGCTGTGATGTACCTTATGGGGAAAATACATATGTTAGATAAGCATCGTTCAGACATAAATTCTAGTGCTGTCGGCTGTGAGTTTATAGTTAATGAATCAGCAATATTTGTTGACTAAGATGTCTTTAGATATTTCCCAGGTGGCACTAGTGGTAAAGAACCTGCCTGCCAATGCAGGAGATGCAACAGACCCTGGTTCGATCCCTGGATTGGGAAGATCCCCTGGAGGAGGGCATGGCAACCCACTCCAGTATTCTTGCCTGGAGAATCCCAAGGAAGGAGGAACCTGGTGGGCTACAGTCCATAGGGTGACAAAGAGTCAGACACAACTGAAGCGACTTAGCATGCATGCGGCATACAATGCAAGCTGTCTTTAAACAGTAACACATACACACACAAAGCAAGATTATGTATTAAGTGACAAAATGTTGTGACCAGAGGTTTGCAGAAACCTAACCCTATATTTCCCCTAGGAGCAAGGGTTAGTAGTCAAGTGGATTTTATAGACTTTAGATACCAAGAATAACAAAGATGTACTATGTCTATCTATCTACCTATATAGATTGGTTTTAAAGAACTGGAGGTACAGTTAATAGGGACCAGAAGGTCTGAAATCTGTAGAGCAGGCCAGAGGGTTAAAAACTCAGACAGGAGTTGATGGTGCAGTTCTGAGGCAGAATTTCTTCTTTTCCAACCCTGTTATTGCTCTTAAGACTTCAACTGATTGGATGAAGCCTGTCACATCATAGAGGACAGTCTCCTTTACTTCAGCTCAACTGAGTGTAGATGTTAATCACATCTACAAAATAGTTTTAGAGCAGCAGCTCCAAAAATTTGTATTTGGTGAAATAACATACTATGGCCTAGTCAAATTGACACATAAAATTAATCATTATAGATTTGATACTGATGAACTTATAATGATTCCAGTTCACTGAGTGGTGTTTAAAGATGAGTTATAACCGTCTTCTCACAAAGACACACACACACAAAGAGAGAGAAAAAGAGAAATAAAGCATGTTTCTGCTTTGACAAGTGGGAAGTTTACTTGATCAGAAGCAAAAAGTTTTTCGTACTAGAGCCCCTTAGTTTCAAGTCAGCTCTACTACTAGCAGGCATTGGAAAATTTACTTACCTTTGCCATTTCCTTCTCCAGTATGTTCTTTAGTTTTCTTAAATCTAAAAAGATAATAATAGTATTACCCTTGACATCGGGCCTGTTTTAGATATTCCAAAAACATGTCAGCTTTTCTCAGTACTAGCTCCCTGGGGAATGTGGAGAGACAGAAGGCTGTGCACATGTACACACTTCCTCGAAGGTTAAGCCACAGCCCCTTTACAGGTGTGTGAAGGGTTAAGGATGGCAACTGATGGGAAAGCAACCAGTTCTAGCCCAGTGACTTCCCACTTATCACCCAAATAAGCGCAGGCTAAGAAGAGCATGGTGGTGGTGGTGGTTGGTGGTTTAATCACTAAGTCGTGTCCGACTCTTGCGACCCCATGGACTGTAGCCCACCAGGCTCCTCTGTCCATGGGATTCTCCAGGCAAGAATACTGGAGTGGATTTCCTTCTCCAGGGGATCTTCCTGACCCAGGAATTGAACCCAGGTCTCTGGCATTGCAGGAAGATTCTTTACCAACTGAGCTATGAGGGAAGCCCAAGAAGAGCATGGAGATGGGATCAGTTCAGTTCAGTCGCTCAGTGGTGTCTGACTCTTTGCGACCCCATGAACCACAGCACGCCAAGCCTCCCTGTCCATCTCCAACTCCCGAAGTCCACCCAAACCCATGTCCATTGAGTCAGCGATGCCACCCACCCATCTCATCCTCCGTCGTCCCTTCTCCTCCTGCCCTCAATCTTTCCCAGCATCAGGGTCTTTTCAAATGAGTCAGCTCTTCACATCAGGTGGCCAAAGTATTCAAGTTTCAGCTTCAGCATCAGTCCTTCCAATGAACACCCAGGACTGATCTCCTTTAGGATGGACTGGTTGGATCTCCTTGCAGTCCAAGGGACTCTCAAGAGTCTTCTCCAACACCACAGTTCAAAAGCATCAATTCTCCGGTGCTCAGCTTTCTTCACAGTCCAACTCTCACATCCATACATGACCACTGGAAAAACCATAGCCTTGACTAGATGGATCTTTGTTGACAAAGTAATGTCTCTGCTTTTTAATATGCTGTCTAGGTTGGTCATAACTTTCCTTCCAAGGAGTAAGCATCTTTTAATTTCATGGCTGCAATCACCATCTACAGTGATTTTGGAGATGGGGTAAGTGTGAGATTTAGACCATATTTCACTAATAAAGAAAAACTTTCACATACATTAGCCATCAAATTCTTACTCCAAAGTTCTGTGACCAAGAAAATAGAAACCAAAAGCAGAGGACATAAGTAAGATGAGGAGAAATACAGACCCCCAAATACTTTCTATAGTTGTGTGTTTTTTTTCCCAGAAGAAGAAAGAGCTCACAAAATCAGTCCACATAAAAGTCACAGTCACCCACTGAAAAGCAAAAAATTCAATCAGTTAGCTCATAAACATAATGCTAAAAAACTGTTGTGATCATGTTTCCACTCTTTTGTTTAAAGGCTGTTTATTTCTGTGATTGTGGTGGTGTCATGTAAATGCAGAGGACTCAGTAATGAAAGGTGAAATCAGGACCTTGCTGTTCCAGATGCTCTTTCTGCCTCTCTGAGTGTACCTGCCGCTGGGCGCAAGCCCCTTCCCTGACCTCCCCATCACGATCTGACAGACCTCGGGGAAAATGAGGGGACATTCTAAAACAAAAATAATCCTGTCACTTTTATAGTCAAAAGTGTCAGAGCTCAGACATCAGTGGTAATTCAGAAGAGTCAATAATGTATTTTGTGTCTGCATTTATTGACATTTGGTGGTTATTCCATATGAAAGTTATTTAAAGGTACTATTGCATTGCAATTTAATCACTATTATATCTTTAGCTTAAAATATACTATTACAAACTTGCTGGTGGGCCACACTAAATAAGTCATATCAATACCTTATTTAATATAGATGTATTTATGTCTACAAAGAGTCGGACACGACTGAGCGACTGAACTGAACTGATGTCATTAGACAACAGTCACTTTCTGCTCCTAACACAGAAGCAATTTAACTTTAATCTCAGCTAATTAGAGGGTGAAATAGTTGGTTTCATTGGAAAGAGGATCTGTGCAGATTTATGTACTGTATTCATTATTTTGGAAAACCTTCAGTTCTATGCAGAATAAACTTGGAGGCAAGAGATTAGCCAACAAGATATTTCAATAATCCTCATTCAAAGGTGAGAAGGCTGTGGAATAATATGAGCTTTAATAAATATATAAGCATGATTTTTAATATCAATTATCTGTATGTGGAAAGTGGCCAGATGCAAAACAATAGCTTTGCCATATGCATATATCCTATCTATATTATATAGAAATGGCCAAGTACAAAATAATTGCATTAACATATCCCTCATAGTCTATATGAATTATATCACAGTTAGAAATATGGTGACAAGATTATATTCATTGTGCAACTAAGAATAAGTTCATTCTTAATAAGATATATATAAATATGACTTGTGTCAAATACATATGAAGAAAACTGCAAGACATTGTAGAAGGACAAAAGCAAAACTTAAATGAATAGGAAAACATTACTGGATGGAAAGACTTACTACTAGACAGTCATTAATTTTATTCCGAGTTAATTTATAATAGCACACTAACAATTCCATAAGGAAAATTTCACAAAATACTCTGAGGTTTATATTTAAAAGCATGAAAATATAGTAAATAATTTAAAACAGTTCACTAATAAATGAATTTACTTATAATTAGAGTGTCTAAATATAAAATTAAAATAGGAAAATTAACATTATTGATACAAAGATAAACTGGATAAAATAATGGGATAGAATGGAAAGCCCAGAAATCTGAATTTTGGAAATATTTAGTAGATTGCAGAACTAACTTTTCAAATTTGCAGAGAAAGTGTAAGTTATTTAATAAATGTTCCTAGAGTGATTTGTTTAACTCTTTGGGGAAAATATCAAGATTACATATCTTCATACCTTATTCTCAAGTATAGGCCATGTATATATTCCATATAGTCCATAGCTAAAACTTCAAACTGATAGGATATTTTATTACCTGGTTTGCAAAGTTATTTTAATGATAATTCTTATTTTTATAAACAGCTGTAGGAAAGTAACAATCATCAATTGCTGGTGGGATCTTACTATCAAAAACAGCAAGTGTAGATCATTTTGACCAATGATCCAAGTTTTAAGAGTTTATCCTAAGAAAGCAATTAGCAATCTATAAAAGAAAAAAAATGTACATGAAACCTCATTTCACCATTGTATACTAGAGTGTAAAATTGAAAAGGACCTAAATGTCACAAATAAAAGATTATTCAATTAAATCATGATATCATCACAAAACTAAATATTATGTACCCACTAGAATGATGCATTAAAAGTTGCCTAAAGTCCATTATTATCTTTATTTGAAAATTTTATCAGCGAGTCAATGTCAAAGGTTATAAAGTAGGAGCCTAGAGGTCAAATCTGTCCACACAACAGACTTGTTTTGCTTGCTTCTCAGTATTTTATAACACTGAGCCAAGATTTGTAAATTAGGAGAACACACATAGGAATCCAGATTTCCAGTGTATCTTTACAGTTCTGAACACCTAACAATATTGTGACCACACTTCAACCTCAACTGGGACTGGACAGTGGAAGTTCTCCTCTCTTTCCCCCAAGGCCCACCAGCCAGGAACATACTTTTCTCACTCTTCCAGTTCCCTACCTTGCCCCACTGAGATACTGAACTGATCTCTACCATGTGATCTGGAACTTTTAAAATTAAATGTGTGCATAGGTGAATATATTCATTGCATGCTCATGTGTGTGCATATAGGAAGATATACAACACAATTTCAATAGAAATAAAACTTCACAGGCACCATTGTGTAAGGTCTTTGGTAACAAGAAACAAGTCAACACTATTCACTATTTTATCTCTCGAATTTAGGTAAAAGAAAATTATTGTTGAATGGTCAAGTAAGGAAGATAATAGCTCTTATTTGTCATGTATGAATAATTCAGAATCTTTTTTTCTTTTGCATTACATTTCTACTGTGGTAATTTTAAAATAAGAAAGAAAATGCACAATAACTTTTACTTTTTTAATATCCAAGGGCAGAAGGAAGTCTGTAAGCAAAGGAAAATATATATTAAATAAATCTCATGTATTTATAACGTAAAAAAGAAAACGGCACCATTAGTTGAGATGATGCAGAAATCCTTGGCACTGAATTCTGCTGTATATAATACAAAACACAATACAAGAGCCAATTGATTCTTGTCTGATTTTGTACTTTTGTTTTGATTTCTCCAATATACCCTTGCTTACTCTCTGCAAAGTGCTACATATCTCAAACACACCCTTTCCAAGAGCCTTCCTCTCACTTCCCTCCTTTGTTGCTGGGATATTTAGACAATAATTATAATGATACTATCAAACCAGCATGTAAGTCACTGAATGATCATTTCTAGTCTGTCCACTAAGTAAGTCCAGGATGAAATCACCAGCACAGAGGTGTCAGTTAATTGAGGAATCAGACAGCTAGAGAGACCAGACTGTGAGAAAATACCCTTATCCCAAGGACAAACCTTTGCTCTGACATTGGAGAGAATACACAAATAAACTTGCCAAGTAAATTACTTTCCTTCCCTAATTCATGATCTCTTGCTCTAGTGCTAAAGCCACTATTTTTTTTTAATGAGTTGGTAGGTAAATATGGAGCTAGATTGAGAGAATTAGTTCATGCTTGTACTTTTTCAATATTGTGAGTGAAATGAAGATACAGATAGCAATTTGAATCTAATTTGCAGGCTTGCATGGATGAAAAGTCACAGAGGGAAGCTGAGATGCACCAGGATGTTGGGGGTGGAAGGCATGGCGACAGTGACAAAACCAGCTGACACAGAGCAGAGGCCTCTTCAGTAAGCACAGCAAAACCAAAATATGATCAACTCAAGACAGAACAGTTTTCTCCCTGTAGTTACATGCAGTACAATAGTAAGGAAAATATAGATCTAAGGCCAAAGCCACTGATGATCCTTTCTGACCTCCCAGTCATCACCATATGGATCCTAAGAAAATTAACATAAAGTTAGAGTCCTACAATGCATTTAAGCTGAAAGAGACATTGGAGTTGAACATTCTCACTGCACAGAGGACAAAAATCAAATCCAGGGAGGCAAGTACTATCTCCTGAAGGAGCCTGCAGATAATTTAACATCCCAGACCCCTGCTCTTGTCATGAGTGTAGACCAACACTGCTGTTTAAAAACAAAGAGATCAATATGTGAAATGGCATGAGTGGAGTGGTTATGTGTCTACAGTTGATTGGCTTGAATTCCTGAAATAGATGTCATCATCCGTAACTGAAAATTTTTATTTTGAGATGAAGCAGATTCAAAATAGAAACCCCTCCCAGATAGTATCCCCCAAGTTCCTAAATTAAAATAAGAAAACACACACCGTGACTCAGGAGAATACAATAGGACCAGCAGAGAGCCAGCTAAAAGGAAGTAAAACGGGGGTTTGGGGGTGAAAGTAAGGGCTGCAAGGGAGTTTCCTGAGTCATTCAGCTGCCAATATCAGACAGTATCAAATCTTAAAATTAGAGGAACCCTTATTCAGATAAATTGATAATTTTGAACCAAGGCTTATGTCACATGTTAGGTTTGTTTAATTCGGTCATTAAACTGTACAATTCACACTATTTTGTACTTATATCCTTCTTTTCTTTGTCATGTATATATTTTTCATCATATAGCATAAAATGGAAAACATTTGAGTCATTATTAATAAAGTCATTTACTGTTTATTATTCTTCAAAAATACATTAATAGTAAATTGTGGGCTTACAGGTGGCTCCGAGGTAAAGACTCCACCTGCAATGCAGGAGACACAGGATACATGGGAACCCACTCCAGTATTCTTGCCCAGAGAATCCCATGGACAGAGGAGCCTGGTGGGCTACAGTCCATAGGGTTGCAAAGAATCAGACACGACTGAAGCAAGTGAGCACACACACAGTCATACATAACACATGGCACATTTTTGCTCTGATATTCATATCTGATGCCATTTGCTCTACACAACAGGATATGTAAAGAGAACACATAGCACAGACTGCCTTTCTAATAGGTACACTGATACTATCTGGCAACTTAAGATCATTTTCTGGTTCATGTTAGTGAACAAGAAACAATTATTAGCAAATTTACTTATAACAAATTTGTAGAATTCAGTAATAAATGGTGATTATTTGAGAGAGGTTGTGATTTCATGAAAATTGTCCTCATATGGATAAGTAGAGGAAAGAAAGTGAAAATGAAAGTCACTCAGTCATGTCTGACTCTTTGCGACCCCTATAGTCCATGGAATTCTCCAGGCCAGAATACTGGAGTGGGTAGCCTTTCCCTTCTCCAGGGGATCCGCCCAATCCAGGGATCAAACCTAGGTCTCCCACATTGCAGGCTGAAGCTATGCAATTCATGTGAGCTTAGAAAGTTCACGAATATACTTTCTAAATAACAGAAAGAAGTTAAGCAACAGTTCCAACAGACCTATTGTACTGTTGGCAATTTTGCAAACTATGAAAGTAATTCTCATTTCACCTTTGCTCCCAACCTAATCAAAGCTAACTTTAAGCTTTTAATTATTATTTTCATTGTTTAGTAGCTAAACCATGTCTGACTCTTTTGTGACCCCATGGACTGTAGCCCACCAGGCTTCTCTGTCCATGGGATTTCCCAGGCAAGAATACTTGAATGGGTTGCCATTTCCTTCTCCAGGGAATCTTCCTGACCCAGGGAACAAATACATATCTCCTGCATTGCAAATGGATTCTTTACCACTGAGCCACCAGGGAGGATTTTATTTATGCCTGTAGATGAATGTTGTTGGCACCCCACTCCAGTACTCTTGCCTAGAAAATCCCATAGACGGAGGAGCCTGGTAGGCTGCAGTCCATGGGGTCACTAGAGTCGGACATGACTGAGCGACTTCACTTTCACTTTTCACTTTCATGCATTGGAAAAGGAAATGGCAACCCACTCCAGTGTTCTTGCCTGGAGAATCCCAGGGATGGGAAGCCTGGTGGGCTGCCGTCTATGGGGTCGCACAGAGTCGAACACGACTAAAGCGACATAGCAGCAGCAGCAGCAGCAGATGAATGTTGAGGATCCTTGGCTAGTATGCTTGGTTTAAATTCCTTTGTGTTATTTAATTCTTGATTTGGATCTGCTGAGAGGGTATTTTCACTACATAAGCATTGAGAAAACTTACTGTTGTAGAATTTAGAAGCTTAGTAAAACTTTAGAATGGGCTTATGTGCCCAGATTGGAATTTTGGATTGTCAAAGGGAAGGTATTCAAATTATGATGGGAAGGATAGGCTCAGCCAAGGCTGAAGCCAGAGACAGAGGCAATGAGAAAAATCAACTTGAAATTGAAATCCAGTTATACATCCTGGTCAATGACATTTCATGATACCAGCTTGATCAACATTATCAATAGTTTATTACAATATCTAACATAAGTGTCTTCACTGTTATGGAGTCTCCACTTATCAGTCTCCATACTCCTCGGGTCCTCTGCCATACCCCACCTTTCCCATACTCCATAGATAGCTTTTTGAAAGTTTCCCAAACACCCAGTTCCCCGACATCCACAAAACTAATGGAATCTACTCTGATCCTTAACTCTTCTCTCCTTTTCGCAATACTAAGTCTGGGGTTGTTCTCTCATATAGCCCATATACCATTCTTTTCTGCTTTTTAAGCTCTTGCTGGAGAACTCTTGCCTGGAAAATCCCATGGACGGAGGAGCCTGGTAGACTGCAGTCCATGGGTTCGCGAAGAGTCGGACACGACTAAGCGACTTCCCTTTCACTTTTCACTTTCCTGCATTGGAGAAGGAAATGGCAACCCACTCCAGTGTTCTTGCCTGGAGAATCCCAGGGACAGGGGAGCCTGGTGGGCTGCCGTCTATGGGGTCGCACAGAGTCGGACACGACTGAAGCAACTTAGCGGCAGCAGTAGCAGCAAGCTCTTGCTTCACCAATGGAATTCATTGTTCTTAATTGTTTAGACCCACAATCACTAGGATTTTCTTCTTTTCAACTTGTCATCCTTTTTTTAAGCATCTAAACAAAATATTTTTGAAGACTTCCCTAATCTTTCTTTGAAATCATCTTTCCTTTTTTCCCTTTGCTTTACCATTGAGATACAAAATAGGAGTCTGTCTATTTTGTTGCTCTTATCTATCCAAACCCTGACCATGTACAATACTACATTTAATGATTTCTCATTTTCTGGCTTTTATATTCAACTTCCATTTTATTACCATTTTCTTGAACACGATTCTTATTTTTTGTATTTAACCTCAACATGTGAGAATTTTATTTGGGTTCTGTAAATCCACTGAGTCTTTTCAAGTAGCCATTTAAAGGTTTGTTTTCAGTTGAGTAAGAGTCTGTAGTTTATAGTAAGAAAAATGAAGCTAACTATAGTCAGCTCTTGAAAACTTGGTTATCAAACTTGGAATTATATTTAAACAGAAATTAAACTTTATTCAAGTGGCTCCCAATCTTTATTTTAAAACAGTTTGGAAATCTGAGGGTGTACTAGGCATTGTGCCAAAAATATTGACAATTTACCCCATTCCATCTCACAGTTCCTGTCCCCCAACATTCCTCTTTTGAGTGTTTCTGTAGTTTAGACACTTTATCTTCCCTCCCTTTTCCCTTAGACAGGCCCATGCCAGTGTGACGTTCTGCTTTGTGCACCGTCATTTGTTATTTTAATAACAATACGAAAAAGAAAACACAACACGTAGCAAATTGAGTCAAGCGATCACCTTTCAGCTTTATAGTGGGCTTTGAAAGAACCAAACAAGGGAAGAGCCAGAGGCAGGCTGCTCACAAGTTACATTCCTAAATGCAGACACAGAACTGAGGATGTTTTATTATGCAGAGCAGACTCTGAGAGGCTGCCTACAAATGAGTCTTTCCTTGGAACACTCGGACAAAATGTTTCCATTCCGATAGCCAAGCATGAACCAGAGTGGAGGGGGACTGAGAGACGCATAGACGTCATACCCAGAGTAAGGGTGGGAAGTACACCATGGCACACTGGAGAGGTCCTCCTCGGCAGGTTGGGTTGAGCCGTCTCATTCCCCAAAGACTGTCCGTGCAATGGGTCCTAACCCCTCATCTTGCTATTGGAGGTCAGCTCTAACCTATTCATGACCTCTGGATTTTAAGATGATGAGGCTGTGTCTGCTGTCTGTGGAATAGTATTTCTAAATAAATGCTTTGTATAAAGTAACCATAACATAAATAAAGATTCTTATTTCTGGCCAGTCCCTGGTGGCTCAGGTGGTAAAGCGTCTGCCTGCAATGCAGGAGACCCGGGTTCAATTCCTGGGTTGGGAAGATCCCCTGGAGAAGGAAATGGCAACCCACTCCAGTACTCTTGCCTGGAAAATTCTATGGACAGAGGAGACTGGTAGGCTACAGTCCAAGGGGTCGCAAAGAGTTGGACACGACTGAGCAACTTCACTTTATTTCTGGCCAGTCATGGGAGACGAATAGCATGACACTGGAGATTAAGGAATTGGCCCCTCGTGATCATCCCTCAGACAACCTGTGCTATCTCTTACTTGGGATACTCACTGAAGAAAAGATGGATGAGGGACAGAGTGAATAAACACTTAAGAACTCACAAGAAATAGCATGGATAAACAATAAAAGGCCTAGAAAAACTCAAGAAAACTAGCATTTGGCAGAATGAATACTCTGTTTTGTTGTTAGAAAGTATTCTCATTCAATTAGCAGAACTGCTGAGTTAAATTTTAAAAATAGTTTGGTTTTTTTTTCAAACAGCATTTAGAGAATGTGGTAAATGTAAGTCACAGATTCATTTTATACATATTCACAAAGCATATGACCATGTTGCTCTACACATTTAAGTTCAGACAGCTAGAAACTAGCAGACACAGTTTTCAGCCTCAAGTTTATCTGCTGCATCCAGAAGCCCATCATGGTTATCTGAGTATAAAAGCTACAAAGAGAAAAGCTAGACCCACCCTGACGGAGCAAGGAGGCCAGCCCTCCGCCAGCACATCTCCTCGAGGGATATCTAGGCCCGGAGGGTCTTTGCTGCTCTCTCCCTCAAGAGGAAGTGACACTTATGAGAAAATTTCCTCAGACGATTAGCATTTTCAGAGCAGAGACATTCTTTCACTTGTTCTTCAAGGGATCAATATCCATTCTTCTTCAGTGAAGGCACTGACAACTGGCACATACTTGGTTAAATGAAGGAATCGAGGGCAGCTTCTCATAGCTTCCTGTTTCCACTGATTTTACAATGTTTCAGAAATGAGTTAATTACCTACCGAACCCTCTTCTAACATGTTCTCTTAAAGGTCCAACTATGTGTAATCCTACCTTAGCAGATGGCACAAACTAAAACAGCTTTGCTGATGGTACAATTGTGCTTGAAGGACAGAGCATCCTGCCTAGCAGATTTATGCATGAGTCTCAATCCATTTGCAGTTTATTTGACAATCTTCCCTTCTCATGCATTATTTAGGTCCAGGCATTGTATGTAAATACCACTATAACATATACCGCTCAAAGTTAACTACTTTTTCCACTAACATAGTAGGGATAAAGGCGTATAAATTGTGTTGAGGGTAATGATTAGCCAAGATGGTATAGTTTGAGAAAACAGGTGTTATTTTTTGTCACAGCCTTCATACTGGGTTTGGTCAATATGGAAATTGCTTCTTGGGGAAAAGAAATGGTTAGGCCCTGTAATTCTAGCTCCCTCTGAACGAGACTTTTGATTTTTCAGTGTTTGGGGAGTCTGAAGGTGAGGAGTTCAGTTCAGTCACTCAGTCTGACTCTTTGCGACCTCATGGACTGCAGCACGCCACGCTTCCCTGTCCATCACCAACTCCCAGAGCTTGATCAAATTCATGTCCATCAAGTCAGTGATACCATCTCATCCTCCATCATCCCCTTCTCCTGCCTTCTGTCTTTCCCAGCATCAGGGTCTTTTTCAATGAGTCAGTTCTTTGCAACATTTTTGGCCAAAGTATTGGAGCTTCAGCTTTAGCATCAGTCCTTCCAATGAATATTCAGGATTGATTTCCTTTAGGATTGACTAGTTTGATCTCTTTTCTATCCAAGGGACTCTCAAGAGTCTTCTCCAACACCACAGTTTAAAAGCATCAATTCTTTGGCATTCAGCTTTATATATGGTCCAACTCTCACAGCCATGCATGACTACTGCAAAAACCATAGCTTTGACTATATGGACATTTGTCGGCAAAGTAATGTCTGTGCTTTTTAATATGCTGTCTAGGTTTGTCATAGCTTTTCTTCCAAGGAGCAAGTATCTTAATTTCAAGGCTGAGGTCACCATCTACAGTGATTTTGAGCCCAAGAAAATAAAGTCTCTCACTTTTTCCATTGTTAACCCATCTATTTGCCATGAAGGGTTGGAACCAGATGCTGTGATCTTCATTTTTTGAATGTTGAGTTTTAAGCCAACTTTTCACTCTCTTCATTCACTTTCATCAACAGGCTCTTTGCTTTCTGCCATAAGGGTGGTGTCATCTGCATATCTGAGGTTATTGATATTTTCCCTGGGAATCTTTATTCTAGCTTATGCTTCATCCAGCCTGGAATTTTACATGATGTACTCTGCATAGAAGCTAAATAAGCAGGGTGACAATATACAGTCTTGGCATACTCCTTTCCCAGTTTGGAACCAGTTGGTTGTTCCATGTCCGGTTCTAACTGTTACCTCTTGACCTGCATTCAGGTTTCTCAGAAGGCAGTTAAGGTGGTCTGGTATTCCCATCTCTTTAAGAATTTTCCACGGTTTGTTGTGATCCACAAAGTCAAAGGCTTTAGCGTAATCAATGAAGTGGAGGTAGATGTTTTTCTGAAATTATCTTGCTTTTTCTATGATCCAACAGATGTTGGCAATTTGATTTCTGGTTCCTCTGCCTTTTCTAAATCCAGCTTGAACATTTAAAAGTTCTCAGTTCACATAGTGTTGAAGCCTATCTTGAAGAATTGGGAGTTAGGGAATTTAAATATATAGTTGGGCTTGAACTTATGGTGTTGGGAGAAGAAAGGGGGTGGGATTGGGGGAATAGAGAGTTAAGACCGCATGTGATGACCTATGTGACACATGTATCGCATATAGTAAATTATGTCATGATTTAGCCTGTAGTTATCACGAACAAAGTGGTTTCATTTTAATCAGGTAGGAGAATTGACTGTCCTGATTTACCACATAAAGTTCTTCATTCTCTCTGGCCAATTTGCTTTATTTTAACTCTAAATTAGTGCTTTGGATACAAAAAATCCTTGCCGAGTTGATGTAGCTTTTTATGTTTCCTCATCTCAATTGGCATTAGATCATTTAGTAAAGACTTTAATCTGCTTCATGCTCTCATTTTTCACATTTTAGTGGGATAATACTGTGGTCATTTTGATCCGTTCTAGAAATAGGCTGCAATCAGACTCTGAGGAAACAATCATTTTATATTTCGATTGGAAACAATAAAAATAGTTGCTGCCCATTACTCTGTATACTTCGTTACTACTTTATTTTTACAGCTTTATTGAATCTGGTGTGAATCATCAGTATATGAGGCCTGTGTCATTTCTGTCATTGAAAAGTTAGAAAACTCAAAAGTCAACTTTTTGGAGTCCTTTGTTCTCTTGGACTCTATCTGTTCTAGGTTTTAGTACCAGAGGAATGATGGTGTCAGTTAAGCTTACACTGTGGGTGCATTTGTCTTCGGAGGTTATAGCCAAGAAAATTTTGTCTGTAAAATACAATCCACTTACCTTTACTTTTCATATGTGCATTTTTATGAAAAGAGCAATGCATGCATTAACTTTTTTTTTTCTTTCCATAAGCAGTGCAACCTTAAGCAGAGATATGCTTAAAATAAATACTAGATTCCTAAATACAACCAAGTGTCCTTTTCTCCACTTACCTTTTATACGTGTCTTATCTAAATTTGCATTTTATTTATAGTCAGAAGAAATTTCACTTCTTCCTGTACCTCCTAATCCTTTCTAATCCCATTTATCTTAACAATTCCAGTTTGTTCTTCAGAGGAAACTATTAACTTACTTTTTAACTTCTCTGAGCCTAAACTGATTGTCATTCCTCTCTTCAAAGCTGTCCTTGAGTTCTGTCCAAAGTTCCACGTTGCCCTGTGCTGTGCTCAGTCTCAGCTTTCAACAGAAGGCACGTGCACCATTGAAAAGAGTCTCTGAAGGGATGTATTGTTTGAAATTGCTCAGCTTCTCTAGGACAACAGCTTTCAATCTAGAATCTTCTATCAGAGTCATAACAAGCCTCAATCCCTCTGAAAATCTGATTCGCATGTTTAATTCAAGCAATGAATTAACTAATTTAGAGTTATTAAACCAGCAGCCTGCCGACTAGGAAAAGACAAAACAAAATACAGAAAGCCGACTACACAAATTTCCAGCTTCTCAAGATGGTAAGAAAGACACAGGCATCAATTCAAATACAGCTGCCTAATCATATACAACTTTCAGTAGCTCTTCAAGAATTGCTTCCATTTTTCCTTTTACTTCTTGTCCTTGTGAAGACATAACAACCTTTAGAGAGAGGGCTTTCTCCACTTTCGCTAAAGTTTGGTTTAGAACACACTATTTTGTCTGCCGTATTTACCGAATGATGTTGATCATCAATGTTGAAGTTCAGTCAAATTCCTGGTACAGAAAAGGATGGGGGCTGGAGTACTTATTCAGATGGAATTTCATTTTAAAAAGTCAACAGGATGATATATTCCAAATTGTGCTTTGTTTATAATTATCTAGACTGCTTTTTCCTTTTGGCAGGAGGTGTGTTGTGTTAAAAAAAAAAAAAAAGATAACTAAAAGGAGGCATAGACGTAGAAACAAGGACAAGACTACTAGTTAAATCATTGTTAGCTCTCTTTCCCTCTTAGTCATGACATTTTTCTAGAGTAAGTGCTGTTTAGAATGTGTTTTGAAGAAGACAGGAGATAGCTTGGCAAACAGGGAATGGAAGTTTGTTCCAGCATCACTAAGAATAGTATTATTTTTGACAGGCAGCCAAAACTGCAAACATGTTTACATTGTAATAAGGACTTAGAAATTCTTTAAGATTTTCACACTGAAAAAACTCATGAATTCTTTTGTATTTGTACTAATGTGGGGATCAAATTGCTGTTTCAGCTACTTTCATGCTTATTTACCATTTGCTTTTACATTTTTTTTTCCTTTTTTCAAATGAAAGTTCAACTTGCATTCAGTGAAGTGCATAAACCTTAAGGCTTGATAAATGCAATGTTTTAAGTGAGACTTTCTTTTTAAAAATGTTTTACGTAATGCATATCCGGTAAAGTCGGCAATACTGTGCTGCAATTTTCTAAATGAGAAAAACTCTACACATTGCTTTCAGAATACTTTCAACACATCTTTTCAGATATAATTAAAAGCTCAGTGTAGGTGAGCCACTGGCTAAGTTTTATTTTCTCTTTCTGAACCTGCAGGTGGTCAGGCCTAATGCACTGGGGTAGATGTCCACCAAAGTACATTGTACTTTCCTGAGAAATATTATGTACAATCTTGAGAACACAGTAAAAAAAAAAAAAAAGTCACGCAAAGCAAATGGTGAAGGAAAAGAAAAAAGAGAAGTAAAAGGGAAATCAAAATATTAGGAAAGGTTTCCAGGAAGCCTTCTGTAATTTACTACATGGATTCTTAGCCCTGACACTTGTCATTGTTTTAATCCAGGGTTGTTTTACATAACTGGATATTTCATCAGCATTTTGTGTGTCCTCTAGATTATGAACTCTTTGTGGATAAGAATGTGTTCTATTTTTTTGTTTCATCACTCATTACTCCTTCACTGCGATCCTCCACAGCCCTTGAAGGCAAATGAAGATCTGTTCATAACAGAAATTCAGTAAGATGTTTTAGAATCAAGAAAGAAACAGAGAAAGCTCTGGTTTCCTAGCAGGGTTGCCATCACTCTCTAAGGCCACGACTCCCAGTATAGCTGCTCATGTAGTGAGATTCAGGAGCTCCTAAAAAGCTCTCAATATGTGTATTGACTGCTGATGTGTCACTTGAAAGAAAACCCGATTAAAGGGAAAGAAGTGGAAATTTACTGTACTTCTCCCTGATGCCAAAAAAGTACCAGAGTATGGAATGTCAGTATTATCAGCTAGTAGAGCTGCACTGTCTCTGGAAAAAACTCTTCTTTTCCTGTAAGTAAAATTGAAAGACTTTCAAGATTCATAAGCATCATCACAGTATCCGCAAATTTTATCATCTATTGCATCAGTATCAAAACCCTGTATGTTGAAACCTTTCTTTAGAGAAAAGGGACTTTGTTTCCCAAGACTTCCTTAAAAAGTCTCTCCCCAATTCTCTTTTCATTATTTTTCTCTCTAACACCATCTTTAGCCAGTGTGATTGTTCACTGATGTATAAATAATTTCAGGCCTATTAAATTGCTATCCCAAAGGTTTTAAACATTAGTGGGACTAATGGAAAGTGTGGAAGATCTAAAACAGAGTATATACTATATACTTCAGGCATTTCACAAGATATACTGTGAATAGAAGTTGAATAAGCCGGGTGACAATATACAGCCTTAAGGTACTCCTTTCCTGATTTGGAACCAATCTGTTGTTCCGTGTCCAGTTCTAACTGTTGCTTCTTGACCTGCATATGGGTTTCTCAGGAGGCAGGTAAGGTGGTCTGGTATTCCCATCTCCTGAAGAATTTTCCAGTTTGTTGTGATCCACAGAGTCAAAGGCTTTAGCGTAGTCAATAAAGCAGAAGTAGATGTTTTTCTGGAACTCTCTTGCTTTTTCAGTGATCCAACAGATGTTGGCAATTTGATCTCTGGTTCCTCTGCCTCTTCTAAATCCTTTTCTAAATCTAACTGGTGATAACATGGTATTATATTAGCATTTCGTTCTTAAGGCAGTGAAGAGATAATCAGTTTAAATAGTTTAAATAGTCTCCTTGAATCCCGGGTGGCTCAGAGTAAAGAATCCACTTGCCAATGCAGGAGACACAGGTTTGATCCCTGGGTCAAGAAGATACCCTGGAGAAGGAAATTGCAACTTATTCCTGTATTCTAGCCTGGAAAGTCCCATGGTCAGGGGAGCCTGGCAGGCTACAGTCCATGGGGTCATAAGAGTCAGAAATGACTTACTAAACAAAAACAACTCCTAGACTATCTACTAGTTCCTTGTTCCTGGTATAGTCTTGTTTCTGATGAGAGTCTGATATTTTATCATCCTTATATTTGTTCATATCTTTTAATAATAGTGGTTATTTTGTATTGACAGCTAGATATCTAGGCATAATATTGTCAAATGAAATGAAAGTCGCTCAAATAGTGTCCAACTTTTTGTGATCCCATGAACTATACAGTCCATGGAATTCTCCAGGCCAGAATACTGGAGTGGGTAGCCATTCCCTTCTCCAGGGGATCTTCTCAACTCAGAGACTGAACCCAGGTCTCCCACATTGCAGGCATATTCTTCACTAGCTGAGCCACCAGGTAAGCCCAATATTGTCAAAGTCAACTTTTAATTCTCTCTGGATGGATTGTGGTGTTCAGCCCTCATGTACACAATTTAAGGGGCTTCCCTGGTGGCTCAGCAGTAAAGAATCTACCTGCACTGTAGGAGCTGCAGGAGATGGGGGTTTGATTTCTGGGTCGGGAAGGTCCCCTGGAGGAGGGCATGGCCACCCACTCCAGTATTCTTGCCTGAAGAATCCCATGGACAGAGGAGCCTGGTAGGCTACAGTCCATGGGATCGCAAAGAGTCAGACACAACTGAACCAACTTAGCAAGCACACGTGCACACTTGCAATTTAAAAAGCTAAAATGGGCCTTATTACACACTCACTTGAGGGAATTTCAGGCCACACTAACTACTGAAGCTGATGTATTTATCCCGTGTTTGCTCAGTAATTAGGCCGCTTCTTAGAGATCAATGTCTGAAAGAAAGGGACAATGAAAACCCAGAAAGCTTTGCCATTTTTGGTAATGTGTTTAAATAGCAGAAGAAATTAGAAATCTATGAAAAGTATATATGTTAAGATTACATTTTAAAAGTTAAATAAGTATGTGAGTGAAGTCGCTCAGTCACATCTGACTCTTTGCTACCCCATTGCCTGTAGCCCACCAGGCTCCTCCGTCCATGGGATTCTCCAGGAAAGAATAGTGGAGTGGGTTGCCATTTCCTTCTCCAGGGGATCTTCCTGACCCAGGGATCGAACCCAGGTCTCTCGCATTGCGGGCAGATGCTTTAACCTCTGAGCCACCAGGGAAGCCCTAAATAAGTATAAACAATTGTAAATTCAAGTTTATGTGAATTCTTGTTCTGAAATTTTTTATGCATTTTTATGCATTGCGTATTTTCTTTACCTGGATTCCACTTGTTGTCAATCACAGGCTCCATTTTTTCCAACTTTTAAAATTCTTCTAGGAGGCTTTTTAAATAAATCAGCCTCACTTTCCTGGTACGACATAGTGAAAGAATGTGACCATAGGAGATACCAAAATTTGAACCTTGGCCCTAGTACTTACCAGCTCTGATCATTGTCAGATGTAAAGCTGGAAAAGATGACTATTGTTTTCAGAGTATTGTGAGAATTAAATAAAATAATGTGCAGAAAATTTTAGTGCTTAGGTTGCTCATATATTAATAAGCTTCTTGTTAGCTTATCACATTGTGGATACATCTATGGAAGTAATCATTACATATCAGGCATCTTGCCTGACAAGCACAGTGTGGGAAAAACCCCATTTATTTAATAAAATTTCCACTGCATATCCAAATATACATTAGAAATTTTTAAAAAATCATTTAAATTAGCGTTTTCTCTGTAAGAGTTCCAAAAGATTGTCAGTGTTAGAACTTCTACGTAATTGGCATGAAAACTTTTGTGAGTAGTTATATATCAGTTTACCTGGTGATATGTTTTTATGATGATGCACTTAAAAAATGCTCTAGACCTTAAATATCATGTAGTTTCATGTGCAGAATCTCGCTTAATAACTGTTTATCTTATTGTGAACATCTATCCAAAGTCACAGTATTGGCCTGGACATGATAATCCTCTGTTGTCTAAGCCAACGACCCAACTTAAACTTGGATCAGTTATGGCAGGTCAAAGTGATAAATCTGGGGGCTCACACTGGTGCCTCATAGCTCAGTTGGTAAAGAATCTGCCTGCAATGCAGGAGACCCCAGTTCGATTCCTGGGTCAGCAAGATTCGCTGGAGAAGGGATAGGCTACCCACTCCAGTATTCTTGGGCTTCCTTTTTGGCTCAGCTGGTAAAGAATCCACCTGCAGTGCGGGAGACCTGGATTTGATCCCTGGGTTGGGAAGATCCCCTGGAGAAGGGAAAGGCTACTACCCACTCCAGTATTCTGGCCTGGAGAACTCCATGGACTGTGGGACACAACTGAGCTACTTTCACTTTCGCCTTCACACTGGCCAAAGGTAAATCCCAGACAAACAAGGAATATTTGTAGCTGAGGCTACAGCCAGGTTCTCTGGGTTTGAACGTCGGTTTAATTCTTAATTATTTGATCTTTAGTTCAATATTTATGAAAAGATGTATAATAAAAATAATAATTATCTTAGGAGTTTCTGTGAAGAGTAATCATGCTGAATTTAATATGACTAATAACAATATCATTGATAATGATAATTTAGTATTACCAGTACCACTATAACCTACTTCTCCTCTCTCTCAATCTATTCCACACACACACACACACAATTTTCTGTTAACTATTAAAAAATGTGTTTAATTTAAACTCATTTAACAATTGTAAATATTAATAGTGTTTATTTAATGTTTAACATTTATAGATCAGAATTCAGAGACATTGTCTCACTTGACCTTTACCACAAGTCTAGAAGAAAAATAGGGTTGCTATTATTCTTGTTTGAGGAAAAAAAAGCACATAGCTAATAAGAGCAGAGATTAGCACCCACAGCTTTGCCAAGATAATATTAAACCGTGCTACATTCCTCACTGCTACGTATGAGGACTCAAGTAGTGAAGCAGCTAAGGACAGAAATTTTCTTCTCCTAAGTTTTGTAGTACTTTCAGAACTTAGTCATAAACTAACATAGTAAAATGCAAATGGATTACTATATGTTTGCCATAGTAAGATATGGAGCCCTTTAAAAGTCTTCTTCATTGTTTAGTCTGTTGTGATAATGTTACTTCATCAATGATATAAAAACTGTTGCTTTAATAAAATCTTATGACGCCCCATCAGAGGTAAAAACTTTTACAGAAATGTAAATAACAGAAATGCCTAGAGCTTTACAAAAAAAGAAAGCTGTTTTCTTTCATGGAAAAGAAGCAGTACTTGCTAGCTTGTGTATTATGTGGGGAGAAAGGAATGCCGTTCTTCAAATACTTGTGCTTGCTTCTGAGTGAAATGTTTTCCATTTTTACATATAGCATTAGTGCATGCTCAGTTACTCAGTCCACAGAAGGCAATGGCACCCCACTCCAGTACTCTTGCCTGGAAAATCCCATGGACGGAGGAGCCTGGTGGGCTGCAGTCCATAGAGTTGCTAAGAGTTGGATACTTTTCACTTTCATGCATTGGAGAAGGAAATGGCAACCCACTCCAGTGTTCTTGCCTGGAGAATCCCAGGGACGGGGGAGCCTGGTGAGCTGCTGTCTCTGAGGTCACACAGAGTTGGACAGGACTGAAGGGACGCAGCAGCAGCAGTCACTTAGTCATGTCCAACTTCTTGCACCCTCATGGACTACAGCCCATCAGGCTCCTCTGTCCATGGAATTTTCCAGGCAAGAATACTGGAGTGGGTCATAAACAAGCAAATAACTCTGGAAGTTTAGAGGATATGATAGCAACTAAGTATGCTAACACTGTATAAATTTACTATGTTCTACCTGGGTAAGCATTCCAGGACACACAAGTGGAATTTGTCTTAGTATCCTTTATTGGATAAAGGATAGTTCTCAAGATGGGACAGAAACAGTATCCAACCAAAGGGTAAAGACATTGAATTGAGTTGCAGACATTTACTCACTGGCCTTGAAAATGAGACAATTTGCTAATCTCTTCTTATAGCCTGAGTTTACTTCTAAGGATAAAGGGGAGGATAAGACCTGTCCTGCAATTTTATATGTTTATATGTTAATACTAAGTGAGATAACATGTTTAGAACCCTAGCATTATTTTTTTTATCAATGTTATATTTTTTTAGTTGAAAATGTAAAGCATGCTCATGGTAAACAACAGAGGAGAGAACAAATTACCAAATAAACAATATGAAAAAGGTAGAGTGAGAATCTTGCAGCTTTACATTATTATAAAGTTTTAGAATGATAATAGATATTGTTATTAGCACAAGTTATGGCAAGAAAGAAATCCCTTATTCATTCTTATAGTTTCTTATTTCCATAAAATAAGAGATCAAGCTAGTTTATTTTTAAGTATTTATATATATATATATATATATATATATATATATATATATATATATATATATATATATATATATATAAAATTCTCCAGAGGAAGTCACCAGAGGAAGCCACCCAAAATATTCTAAGTAAAACAAATATTGCTCTATGTTTTATTAGAATGAATGTGAAGAATAAAGTGTCAAAAAAGATACTGGGACAATAAATATTTGTTACTTTTCAATCAGAGTATTAAAAAAATGAACATTTTGAAATGTACATATAACTCATTTCCAAAAATGTCCATGAATTTATCTAATGAATAGACAAAAGCAAGTTTATAAACAAGTCAGAATTCTGATCTTACTGTTATATTATCTAATAAGGACTCATTAGAATAATGATTGGATTAGTTAAATTATTTTGTTCAAGTAAATTACATGAATAAACAACTGTATGAATAATGACCAAAAGCAGTGCTATTGAAACAATTCCACTGATTAGGTAAACAGGGGTTGAATTAACAATAACAGTTGTTGATCCTATATTAATTCAACAAACACTTTGAGCACCAGTTATGTTTGAGGCAGTGAGTTGGATAGTAGAGCTACAAAGACTCAGAAGTCAGAATTCACTGTTTTCTTAGCGACAAAGAAAAATAATTAGATGGTGTATCAGCCGGTGCCGTAAGGGTCGAAGGTATATACAGGGATCTGTAAAAATTGAAACCCAAAAGGCTACTAACTGTATGAAACAAAGTACTCAGCCTTTCTAGTAATCAGAGAAATAGAAATTAAGAGAAAAACAAACAAACAAACTACATGTTGGCTTTCTGGGATTGGCAAATATTAGGACGCTGCATAATAACAATTGCTTAAAGCTTATTAAGAAATGGAACTTACCTGGTCAGAGTAGGATCCCCTGCAGCTATCCAAGAGAATAATATGACTTAGTCAGAAGAAAGCTTATACCCATTCCTTTGTCCAGTGCCTTGGTCCCTAACTTAGGCTTATATGATAGTGAAATTTGCAACTCAAGTCCATGACACAATAGGAAAATTTTAATTTCAGCACTATTTCAAGCAGTTTGAGGTTGCAACCTGCACGCCCATCATTAGAGAAATGTAAAAGAAAAGATGCTATTATTTACTTACTATGGAATTAGGAGCAATCCATTTGAAATATCTGGAGCAACATTAAAACATGATATTGAGTGAAAAATAAAAAGAAACAAAACAACATCTAGAACACAGTATCATTTAGTAAACTAAGATAATAAGGGGAGAAATGTATATTTTCTAGAGTTGCATATCTAGCCAAAGAAATAGTACAAGCAACGTGAACAATTTTGAACAAGTTCTAAAGGAGAAAAGGAGAAATGGGATGTGAGAAATAGAAATGAAAAGAAGGAAAACATTGATAAAATTAAAATGAGGACCTTGCAGAGACTGATGAGGATGTTGGGTAAAGTCTAAAGAATATAATCAACTGAGCTTTCCACTTGACATTCAAATAGCTCTAGACAAATAGGCGAATAACAGTAACAACAGAATAAAATGATATGAAGCATGATATGGAAGCAGAGATGGGGAAAAACACAACTATTAATAGTCCAAGAGCCATCAAAAGGGTTTCATAGAGTTGATGATGCCTGAAGGCTGAATAGGAGGCAGACACGTGAGAAATGTGAGGCCGTAAAGATAAGGGGATGCGGGGGAGATGCTTTCAAGATAGGAGACCAGGATGGAAAATGACATGAAGACGTTACATACAATGTTGTGTTTAGATAATTTCTCATGCAATTGCCTTTACTGTGGGATATTTAGGGCTTCAAAGGTAGTGCTAGTGGTAAAAATAACCTGCCTGCCAACACAGGAGACATAAGAGATGTGGGTTTGATCCCTGGATTGGGAAGATCACCTGGAGGAGGGCATGGCAACCCACTCCAGTATTCTTGCCTGGAGAATCCCATGGACAGAGGAGCCTAGCGGGCTACAGTCCATAACGTCGCAAAGAGTCAGACACGACTGAAGGGACTTAGCACACACATACACATGTGGGATATTTAGGGGGGTTCTGAGATACTTCTGGAAAGATGCAAGGGGGAAAGACTATAAATTTTATCAAAGACCTAATTATTTTAAGAATTCAAGTAAGTAGGACCTAATATAAGGAAATGGGACTGAAAATGCAAACAAGGTACAATTGCAAAAGATACTTAAGAGGTAGAATTGACAGGTCATGGCTGCAAGAGGTGCGGGGGAGGCAGGAGGCCAGGAGATGGCTCAGATTTTTAACTTGATGGTAATAGGATTCACTAGAAACGAGTAAAGCAAAATATGGAGAATTTCGGAATAAAATGCGGTAAGTTCCATCCCATCAAAACTATTTTCCTTGTTAAACTTTTCAAAGTTTCTCCATGACTTAGAGATTAAATTCAAATTCCTTATGTCTTCCTTAAGAAATTTATGATGAGACCTCTGTCAATGAATTCTTTTAGTGTTTCTAGTTGTATTTTTTTTGCTATAATATTTCTAAATAGACATCCTTGAGTAGCCCTCTTGCACATTTTTATAACTATAGCTGAAATATAAATTCCTATATGTAGTATTCATGAGACAAGTGTTTCTCCATTTAAAATTTTAATACATGTATTTACATTTTCAGAGATATTATATGTTTCCCTCCAAGGAAATTACCCCAATAGTCCAACCAGTAACATCCAATAATTTTAAGAAAGGCAGATGAAGAAATGGTTTCCCATATTTGTGTTTGCATTTTTTCTTAGTCTATATTAATTTGTCTTTGGGTGACTGATTTGGGTGTCTTTGATTTTGGAGGAGACTTAGAATGATGACTTAGCATTAGAATGGTTGGTCAAGGGATGACTAAACCAACTCCTAATGACAACATGCTTGCATTTTTAAATTGTGAGGTTGAATATCTTTTCATATGATTAAATATTAACATTTAATTTATCATTGATCTAACTGTATGTCAATGTTTTAGACTGTTAGTCTTCTCATCTTTCCTTATTTCATTTCACAGCTTTTTATATTAAGGAGATTAGGTAACTTTGTAATCATGTGCTTTTACAAATATTGTTTCCCAATTTTTATTTTTACTCTTCCATGCAAAAATTTCAAGTAATTTATATGATGTTTACATATATTTTTCTTATGGCCTCTGAGTTCTGGGTCTTATTTATTGAGGCCAAACTCCTCCTAAGTCACTGTTTAAAAAAAAATACTTGAAGATAACTTGCTTTCTAAGAATAATCCAATTGTTTAGATGCTATTTGTACTATGAAGGTGCTTAGCTTAGCTTGATTTTCTACATGAGTTTCAGGGAACACCACTGTGCCATCCATATTTATTTTTAAGTAGTGGGACCTGAGTGGAGATTTCTGAATCTCAAAATGACAACAAATAATTTTTCAATAATGCTTACTTTCTGATCCACACAACTGATTGTTGATTTTGTCAACATGAGCTACTTTTTCCTTCAGATGTTGTGTCTCCAGAAATGTGTCATAGCTCATTTGATAAACAACTTTCTTTCCTGTGTCCCTTATGAAAGATTGCTCAATTGTCCCCAGACTTCAGTAGTATTATCTGAAAATGGTGAACGTGTGTTTATTAAACACAATAGGGTTGGGCAACAGAAAGTGCACTCCAGTTTAATAATTGCTTCTTTACCAACCCATCATGCCACCAAAGCATATGCCTCTCAGAGGCAAGGACCTTGTCTTAATCATCAAGGAATACCCAGAGTATAGCACAGTGCTTAATCCAGAGTTGCTTAATAGGAATGTGAGGACAGAGTGAATGAGTGAATGGTTGAACAAACTAAGGTTCATAGTCTTATCTCTATCTAATATGTGACCTTGTATAAATTACTCAGTCTTTCCAGGCTTCAGTTTCCTGTTCTGCCAAACAAATCTAAATTCTAGCCTGACTGTATCAAGGATTTGCCTGAAAGAACAATAAGGTGATAGACTTGGCACTGATTTGAAAAAAATTCAAAAAATTGGTATAATCGTATCAGTATACATTTAATAAATAACTTCTTTTTTTAGGAAATGGAATATTGCTAACTACAAAGAATATGCTAACTATGGGACACTAACTGCAAATGTAAAATGAAGATCAGAAAAAATAATGCTCACTGGGGTAATGCGTTGGCTAATAAAGTATCATGATTATCTTTCCTTTATTATTATCATTATCAGTATTATTATGAAAAAGAGCACTCAGGTGGAAAAAGCCACACACTCAATATTGACTATAAAAATCATACACTCAATGCCTGTTTTATGCTTCCTCCACAATCTTGTCCTCCTATTGGTTTATTATTCTTTATGTCTATACCAGAAAGCCCTTGGAGCTTTGGAAAGTTTTATGTACAATTTTGGCCTATTTAGTTCAATTCATCAATCTTATGCTCAGTTAAATTCACTTATGACAGATATTCAGTTTTAGATATGAACACATTCAAAATCGGAGAAGGCAATGGTACCCCACTCCAGTACTCTTGCCTGGAAAATCCCATGGACGGAGGCGCCTGGTGGGCTGCAGTCCATGGGGTCGCTAAGAGTCGGACACAACTGAGCTACTTCCCTTTCACTTTTCACTTTCATGCATTGGAGAAGGAAACGGCAACCCACTCCAGTGTTCTTGCCTGGAGAATCCCAGGGACGGGGGAGCTTAGTGGGCTGCCGTCTATGGGGTCGCACAGAGTCGGACATGACTGAAGTGACTTACAGTACAGTACAGTACATTCAAAATGTTATCATACTTCAAATACTTTGCCAGCCTGAAAGGATCTTTTGAATCCTTCATTGAAAGTTTTGCTTTTTATGCAAGGGACTGAGGTAGGTAGTCACAATAAACACGTAGGAGAAATAAGGAAGATTTTGGAGTAAAAAATATGGTTCAAAACGGAGAAAACTGATGTATTTTAAAGCAGTGTTTATATTATGTATTTGTTAATTTTATTCTATTTCCCTACAGGTTTAAATGTTTTTTGACTACTTGGCTACTGATTAGAGAACACAAAATGAATAACTCAACAAACTCCTCTAACAATGTGGCTCTGACCAGTCCTTATAAGACATTTGAAGTGGTTTTTATTGTCCTTGTGGCTGGGTCCCTCAGTTTGGTGACCATTATTGGGAACATCCTGGTCATGGTCTCCATTAAAGTCAATCGCCACCTCCAGACCGTCAACAATTACTTTTTGTTCAGCTTGGCCTGTGCTGACCTCATCATTGGTGTTTTCTCCATGAACTTGTATACCCTTTACACTGTGATTGGCTACTGGCCTTTGGGACCTGTGGTGTGTGACCTTTGGCTTGCCCTGGACTACGTGGTCAGCAATGCCTCAGTAATGAATCTGCTCATCATCAGCTTCGACAGATACTTCTGCGTCACGAAACCACTCACTTATCCCGTCAAGCGGACCACAAAAATGGCAGGTATGATGATCGCAGCTGCCTGGGTCCTCTCCTTTATCCTCTGGGCTCCAGCCATTCTCTTCTGGCAGTTCATCGTAGGGGTGAGAACTGTGGAGGATGGGGAATGCTACATCCAGTTTTTTTCCAATGCGGCTGTCACCTTTGGCACGGCCATTGCAGCCTTCTATTTGCCTGTGATCATCATGACTGTGTTATACTGGCACATATCCCGGGCCAGTAAGAGCAGGATCAAGAAGGACAAGAAGGAGCCTGTGGCCAACCAAGATCCAGTTTCTCCAAGTCTGGTTCAAGGAAGGATAGTGAAGCCAAACAACAACAACATGCCTGGGAGTGATGATGGCTTGGAGCACAACAAAATCCAGAATGGCAAAACTCCTAGAGATGCTGTAACTGAAAACTGTGTCCAGGGGGAGGAGAAAGAGAGCTCCAATGATTCCACCTCAGTCAGTGCTGTTGCCTCTAATATGAGAGATGATGAAATAACCCAGGACGAAAACACAGTTTCCACTTCTGTGGGCCATTCCAAAGATGAGAACTCAAAGCAAACATGCATCAAAATTGTCACCAAGACCCCAAAAGGTGACCAATGTACCCCAACTAATACCACTGTGGAGCTAGTTGGTTCTTCAGGTCAGAATGGAGATGAAAAACAGAACATCGTTGCTCGCAAGATTGTGAAAATGACTAAGCAGCCTGCCAAAAAGAAGCCTCCTCCTTCCCGGGAAAAGAAGGTGACCCGGACGATCTTGGCTATTCTGTTGGCTTTCATCATCACTTGGGCCCCATACAATGTCATGGTGCTCATTAACACCTTTTGTGCACCCTGCATCCCCAACACAGTGTGGACAATTGGTTATTGGCTCTGTTACATCAATAGCACTATCAACCCTGCCTGCTATGCACTTTGTAATGCCACCTTCAAGAAGACCTTTAAACACCTTCTCATGTGTCATTATAAGAACATAGGCGCTACGAGGTAAAGCATCTTTGTAGAGAAGAAAGATAGTCAAGGGGAGCCTCGTGAAAGAATAAAAGAGCTCCTAGTTTTCAAATCTCTGCCATTGCACTTTATAGTCTTATCGTGGAATGTGCAATTGAGGAGCCCAGCAGTGACACTCTTTGGTGCCTATGCTCCAGTTTGAGAAACTTGTACCTTAGAAACCCTGTCAGATGAGGAACAATTGGACCATAAAGGAGACATGTTGAAATTGTGGATTTAAGAAGTGACCTATGCTTTCTTGTACTCTCTTGAAGAAGGGCTTCTGAATCTATAATTTTATCTCTGCACAAAAAGAATAATAACCTCGCTGTGTTTTTTCATTTTTGTGTTCCCAAGTGAAAGGCCACAGTTACAAACTAACCTGGAGACTTAAGCCATTATACGATGGGGAGGTGAAGAAACAAGATCAAAACCGGATATAGAAATGGCCTCCAGAGTGTTAAACATATATTATTCTTTTGTTATGATTTTATGTGGAGAATTGCAACATAATAAATGCTTATCTTTTTTATCTTTCCCCTTTCCCATCATAAAAAGAGAGCAAACAAACAAAAACTTAGCTAGATTACATCATTATTTTTGTCACATGGCATTGGATTTTTTACTCCCATGTTTTACACTGTGTAAGTGCAAAATCTGCAGGACTTTCACTAAATGCAGAGACAGTCAGGAGAAAGCGTATTTCACCCCTGCCCACTGTGTCTTTTGCATTCTTTGGGGGTATAAAACTGTGAAGATTTAGTTCACTTATGATTCTTTATGTGAAATATTTTCATCAATCTGGTTTTATACTAAATAAGCCCCTTATTTTAATAGAATAGCCTACCTAATATATAAACATGCTTGAGAAACCAAAGTCAATTTTTTAAAATGAGGTTTCATCAAATTCAACAACGCTCATTTTTTTTTTTTAAGAGAAAGTTTACTGAGGCCAGGTGAATTTTGAGATAAGAAAATAGAAGGTTGAAAGGGCATCCTGTTTCAACCTGATCTGCCTGACCTATGTATGACATACTAACTTGTAAAACATGAACTCTTGGCCTTTGCAAGCAGAAATAAAACGCTGCTTTATTCATCTGGAATCTTAAATAGGATTAAGTTATTCACATGATACCACTGACTTTGGGGTCAATCCCAAGAAAATAAGACTTTCTCTTCAATGCTTGATAAAGGATGATATTAAATTTATAGTCAAGTGAGATTTGTAACTGTCTTATGACCTGTAGAAGGAAAAAAAATAGAGAACATTTACTGAAACCACACGTTTTGTATTCCTCAAATTGTCAATTCCCCTTAAAGTTTTTTAACTTCAAAATTCTGTTGATAGAAGTAGTAATCTTTATGGAAGAAAAGTCATGGATAACTAAACAGGCCAAGCAAGCACAACAGAACCTGAGAGTAGGTGGCTGCACCTGTGCTGCTTCTCACCATTTTTTTAATTCTAGACCACAAAAAAATCGTATCAGGAACAATTAACCTGTGTATGAGTTTCTTATTGTACCTATACCACTTCTCACCATTTAAAAATTCTAGACCATAGAAAAGTTATATCAGGAACAATTACCCTTGTCCATCTAAGACAGACATTTTTATTGGGATCCCAAATAAATATACAGCTATACTGATTCAAGCTTAGTTATTTTTACCCCTCAACATTTTTTCTTACGGTATTTCCTATAGTCTTCCAATCAGATTTTCTAAGATGGTCCAATCAATAGAAATTAAATTTATAAAACCCATTTCAAATTTCATATTTTTCATTTTAGGTTTATGAGCTCTACGATATCTTGATCAGTAGTATCCATGTGAGTTGCATGATGAATTTGTCACTATTAGACTTTAGCACCTTAATTAGAACTTTTTTGTGTGACTTGCCTCACTGATGGCATCTCAACAATTTTGAGAGCTGAAAAAAAAAAGCACAAAGCAAATAACAACAAAAAAGAACAATTAGTAAGAAGCAAAGTGCCAATAATTTTTGTACATAAGTTATCCTTTATAAAAATAACTTTCTGTTTCAATAACTTCAGTCATCCTTCCCAACCAAATCTTCTATTTATAAACATACAGCGTCAGTTCATACTGGTATCTTTTTTCTACCTTAATATAAACTTTTACATTTTAAATCCATATTTATTTTTGTTTTTTCAAGTAAATGCATCAATTGAGGGGAAAGTACATCAAGCAAATGTGCTGTTTGGTTTCTTGTATACAAAACAATTGACTGGCTGAATATTTCACATATTAACTTGTGCTGTTATGATGGAGATTCAGCTTTAGTTGGGTTGAACTCTTTGGATTCAAGGATTGAGGATTCTGGATTTGGGGTTTTTTTTGTCTGCTCTAACAATCCAACTCATCATGAATCAAACTGCCTCTAACTGTCCGTTGCCATTGCATCTTTTCTTTCTTCTGTTCTTGATCTTCACCATATCTACCACAACCTTATTGAAAAAGAAATCACCAAAAATTAAAGAAAGGAATTGAATATAGACTGATACATCATGGATGATTTGTCAACTGGAATCAGAAAAAGTGACAAGAATACTGAAAATAGTAGATGATTAGAAAGATGTGGAGACTGTATCTAGAGGCTTGCATTAACTATTTACTGGATTTGTTTATTTCAGTGGCTCCCAGCCAGGGACCATTTTGCCTCCCAGGGGACATTTAACAATGTGTGGAAACGTTTTTGGTTGTCACAACTCAAGGGAGGGCTCTTGGCATCTAGTGACTAGGCTCTGGGGATGTTACTGAACAGCTTACAATGCACAGGATAGACCCCACAACTAAGGATTTTTTTGGTACAAAATGCCAGTAGAGTCAAAGTTGGGAAATCCTGTTTTAAGGGATTCTAGAGCTTGCTTTATATAAGTGGGAAAAATCATCCTGTATCTCTATTAGGACATCAATGCAAATTGTTCATCTGTTTGAAAAAAGTAATTTCACCAGCCACATACCAGACACACTGTTATCCGTTGAATCTGGTGTATTTGTAATTTACAGACTGGGAACACAGGACAAATCACCATACCATGCACACAACACATTGTTTCCAACATTTTAATGTCCAATTAGGAGTGCACGGAGTCCAGTTAATTGAAGTAACTGGCTATTAAAATGGTTGCAATTAATATGGTCACTTTCTATCGGAGCTGCTGTTTTTCCTCTCAAAAACATTAAGAGCCTCTTTCAAAAACAACATGATTCATCTCCTTTGTCTTCACTGGAAAGGTAAATATCTGTCAAGAATTTCTTCTTTCCTCATAGCAATAATGTAAATATCCCAGAGTGGTCTTAAAAGAAGAGTTTAAGAATGTGAAAAAGCCAGTTCATTTCTTGAAAAAAGAAATGATTGCCTTTTTACCAGTTCATCATTAATTTAACGCCACCTCCCCAAGTGGTAGGAAAAAGTCATCAATATAATAGGTCATGTAGGATATGCTTTTTGGTGGATGTTAAAGCTGGAGTTTCCACATACTCCTGGCTCTTTGTCCATTCATGGCTTTTTGACCCTAAAGATATGACATTGGGGGAGATGGGAGTTCAAAATGATGGCAACATATACTTAGAAATGCAATCTACTTTTATTTTCTCCTACTAGTTCACTGGTAGTTGCCTTTCCCCCAGTTTGATAGTATCCCTTTCAGCACCCACAGCACTGGTGTTGCAAATAGATTAGGGAAGCACCCAAAGCTGGATGAATTGTGCGAAGTGTATTTTCAGCATGTATATACAATACCTTGCCTCTCAAATATGCTTCTCTTAAAAGGGTGCACGCTATAGCATGAACTGTGTGCATATTTAATGTATCTTCCTGGAATATGCTGTACGCTTAATATACATATTCTATAAATAAAGTAATAAAATGTATAATAGAAATACATATTTCTGTATGCAAATAAATATATTATACACAAAATCTGAGCGTGTAATATGGTGTTTGTGGCTTCAGAGTGACGAAGGTAGAGTTTATACACCTAATTTTAACAGAAAGTAGTATTTGCTTTTGAAGGGAGACATTAAACAACAACCAAACTCTACCCATATTACTACTGTACTGTTTTATAACTTTTGAAAACATAGCACTTATTTTAAATATCTCTTGGAGGACTATATTAATAAATCTGTGCTGGTGTCACCCCATATGACAACAATGCTTTTTGCCTCTGTGTTCCTGAGAGTCCTCTAACTATCATCTTCCTGGCTGTTTTGGTTCCAACAGCTGTGTTGATCTCACGTCTGATTGCCTGATGAGATTGCAACCAGTTCATTGACATACAGCTTTGCTCTCCTCCAAATTAACTGATTTTTGTGAAATAAAAAATAATCATCCTGGGAGGAAAGGATGACCTTCAAAACGTTTTACACTTTGAAAAACAAGAAAGAATTGCACAAGCATTGTTTGTTACAAACCACTCATTTCAGTCTGGGGGCAATACAGCATTCCATACATTAATGCCAAAAAGTTGTGATGTAGTATGATGTTGAAAGTGTCTCTAAGAAATGACAAAACATATGGTTTCTCTCTAAGTGACCTACATCTTCTCCATAGCAATTCTCATCCTTCCCTTGGCGCCCACTCAACTACCTACCCACATTCCACAGAACGTTTTCTTTGGTCCATTAGCACGAGTCCATACTTAGCAAATTTTATGACATTAAGTGATAGTTAGTGGACATGAAGTCTCAAGAGGCACTTGTATTTTAATATAAAAAGCATAAACACTGAATATTTGAAAGATTCGTATTAGCCTTTATATACCAAGGCATAAAATGAGAAATACATTTTTCACTGAACTCTAGTTTTCTTTGAATTTCATGGCATTATTGGATGGCTACCCACTCTGAAATTTTACCTTCTGTCTCACAGTGTCCACCCTTGTGAATTACTGTTTCTTATGTAAACCAAAATAATTTCTAGAAAAAAAGAAAAATGATGTTTTCTATCAATTCTCATTAACTTATTATTGTTCCAGTGAAACATTCTCATTTAACTTTTTAGAATTAGAATTGAATACTGTATTGATGAATTGTCAAATGCTCTTCCTGACTAGGTGGTTGAAAATACTGAGAGGAGAAAAACATCTTGCCATCATAATGAAGAAACTTCCACTTTATAGCATATATGTCTTTTTCAGCCAAAAATGGAAGAAGCATAATGTGGTAAGTTGTAGAATATAGATAGATATTTATTAAGTAGTGACATTCTAGAATGTCTATTCTTTGACTTCTTAAACACACACACGCACAGTAAGTCATGGGAAACCATGAAGACAAAAGGATACTTGCACCATTTCCCCAGAAGCTCATCTGAATACTTAAACTATACATTTACTGATAATGTGGATAGGTTTGAAAGTCATCTTGAAGGATTTTTTTTAATGAGTATTGTTTTCAAGTTAGTACTATAATATAAGAGATGGTGTTACTGAATAGCTCATCCACTTTTTTTGGCCATGCTATTTAGTATACAGGATCTTAGTTCCCTGACCAAGGATCAAACCTATGCCCTCTACATTGGGAGCATGGAATCTTAATCCCTGAACTGCCAGGGAAGTCTGGTGTTAGTGAATAGATTGTGTTTGTGTCCAGAAAGAATTATTATGGATTGCTGAGGTGGATGATTTAAATCTGGATAATAGTTGGATGATTTATATATTAAAAAGTTATGATTCACTTTATCCTTAATTATCTTCAGCACAGTAAGTCTTGCTTTTCTTACTGCTCTTGTATGTAGAGCGGGTACTTAACATTTGTGATGGTATGAGTATCTTTACTAGGGCTGTATTATATTATGCCTCATGTCAGCAGTTCTCAAACTTTAGCCTGCAATAGAATCACCTGCAGATCGTTGAGCCCTCTGAGGTGTGATATGCAAATCTGGGTTTCTAATAAATTCCCAGCTGATCCTGATGACGACTGCACTTTTAGAACAACTGACTTTTGAGTCTAATTAAAAGTTTTACCAAAGCATTATGATAACTAGCAAAGTTTGCCATTATTTATGGCAAAAATTTACATTTAAAACATTATCCACATGGAAGGAAAGTTTTTATTGGACATAAAGTCTATTGCCTACTTATAAATAGATTCTTCATGTTTTCTATCTCTTGAGAAACTTTGCCATGATCTTAACATCAGAGTTTTAAAATAATAATATTGATATATTCACATAAAGATAAACTAACATATCAAATCTTTAAAGATAAAAACAGCGAATGCTTGAATTCTGTGATATCGCCAATAAAAGATACTTTAGACATACACTTTATATGATGTCCTACATCATGTATTTTTGCATAGATATGTATGCAGACACATTCTCCTAAGCGTATTCAGAATAAATCATTCCATTATTACATCATTTAGAATTAATGGTAATTAATTGGAAATTTAGAAGGAATTCTTCAACCTCTGAGTTTCCCTGGTGTCTCAGCTGGTCAAGAATCTGCCTGCAATGCAGGAGACCTGGGTTCGATCCCTGGGTTGGGAAGATCCACTGGAGAAGGGAAAGGCTAACCATTCCAGTATTCTGGCCTGGAGAACTCCATGGACTGTATAGTCCATGGGGTCGCAAAGAGTCAGACACAACTGAGCAGCTTTCACTTTTTTTTCTTCAACCTCTTCTTAATACACATACACAATCACACATACTCAGGCATGCACACACACACACTCAATGCTACACAGATATATATTCAAAAATACAGATGCATACAAACATACATTTTACCTTGTACTGTATATCTTGACGGTGCCCAGAGGCATAAACTTTCTGCTACTTCCAAAAGCATTTGAAACTCTGCTAGAGAAGATACTGAACCCTCAGGTCAGCCAAATGATATTGAAGAAAAAAATCTATCTCCTCTGTGCTATGGCCAGTAAACTGAAGAATTTTCTCATAGCCTTTAGGATCTTATGAGCCTTAGCTTTGTGTCTGCCACCAATATATTCCAGTAACCCGAAAGCCATCTCTTCAGTGCATGCCAGTGATTACATGAGGTCGTGGTGAAAAAAGGTGCCCAAAATACACTATAGCACCTAGAAGGCACATCTACAAATACATATCTTTGTGATGGTTGCCTCCGAACAGTCTACAGCTGTACAACATGAGGCTTTTAATACCGATGTGACTATCTAGAAAGCTGAGTACAAGGAAAAAAAAGTGACAATTTCTCAGCACATTCCTTCCAAAATCCCTCTCAGACATTCTTTTTTAGGTTTATAGCTCTTTATACCTCTGAATGGTATAAAAACTTAGGAGTGATATTTACTTTGAATATGCAACAGATGGTCAAATATTCAAAATGTCTGTTATCCTGAAAAACAAACAAGACTGGAATGCAAGTCTCATCTTCCAGGAAAAGGAAAACTATCAACCAGATTATTTTTGCTTTTCTCAGTATTATCATTATTCTGCTTATGAATAAAGAAGGACAAGAGGTCATTTAAAGGCCAGATAGTAAATGGCTAAATAAAACCATTTTACTTTTTCTAACCCTACATAGAAGTAATAATCTAAAACAATGTTTCTACTTAAGCAGAAAAAATAACCAAAAGGAATAAAATTAAGACTGAACCAAGAGCAATAAAATAAGAAATTCCAGTGAGATTTAAAAAAATCTTAACATCTAAGCTCTCTCAAAGAATAGCAATACCTATTTAATAGAAATTCTTTTCTTTTTCCAAGTTCTCTGTAATTTCTTAAAAATTTTTACTTTCTTCATCTCTTTTTGATATTTTTGGTAAAGTCTTCACTAACATTGCTTTAAAAGCAATTTTTATAAATATTTTCAGAAGCAAACACAAAATTATTGTTTCCCTGGCTCTTGTTTTGATTTTTGCTGGGGTTGACATTGCTACACCAGAAAGCAAAAATAATTTTTGAAAGCTGCTGTTAATGATACATATGCTTTAAATATCAAAACAAAACAACAGAGCAAAAATATGGACAATGGGCAAAAGCATAACTGCAAATTTTAAAAAAATGCTTTGTAGAGGATGGTTTCCATTTGTAATTATTACTGAAAAGCATGTGGTCTTGTGGGCCCTCTCATAGCCGTTCACAAGGGGGTGGACCTGTGAAGAGGTCTGGACAGTGTACCTGGTTTTAAACCAGGCCCTGTGGGGATATGAGCGGACACTGCCATCAGCTGGGAACTTGTCATGATTAAGTATTGGACATAAATCTGGAAGCCTGCCAAGACTTTTGTTGAAGACAGTGTGTGAGAAGCTCTGTATGATCACAAGCTTGAGAGGACTGAGGAAGAACAAAAGTCTGATTCTAAGACATGATGCAAAAAAGCTTATGTTCAATGTGCACATATCTATGAGGAAGCCAATTTTAACAAATAGTTTTCCTTGACCAGGTAGAGGTTAGTTTATGTAACACACAAACTAGGATAATATGGTTACATCAGCTTTAATGATTCCTGGAAACCTGTCATGACAAGGGAACCTGGTATCTTTCTTGCATCCACTGCTTTGCTTTTTTATTTAAGAGTAAGAAATATAAAATTCATTAGAGAGAAATATAAACATGGTGTAGAGTCTTAGTCTTTTAAAAAAATCTTATATTAAAAAACATTTAGATGTTCTTCCCATTTTTTTGAGTGGATGATTTGTTTTGATGCTCTTAAGTATCATAAGCTGTTTGTAAATTTTGGAGACTAATCCCTTATTGGTCACATCATTTGTAAATATTTTCTCCCAGTGTGAGGGTCGTCTTTTCATTTTGTTTATTGTTTCCTTTGCTGTGTGAAAGCTTTTGAGTATAAATGAAAATGACGTGAAAGTGAAAGTCACTCAGTCAGGTCTGACTGTTTGCAACCCCATGGACTATACAGTTCATGGAATTCTCCAGGCCAAAATATTGGAGTGGGTAGCCTTTCCCTTCTCCAGGAGATCTTCCCAACCCAGGGATTGAACCCAGGTCTCCCACATTGCAAGCAGATTCTTTACCAGCTGAGCCACAAGGTCCCATTTTATTTATTTTTGTTTTTATTTCCTTGATTCTGAGAGATGGGTCGAAAAAGATGTTGCTACAATTTACATCAGAGAGCATTCTGGCTATGTCTTCCTCCAGGAGTTTTATAATGTCTGCTCTCACACTTAGGTCTTTAATCCATTTTGAGCTTATTTTTGTGTATGTAGTTAAGGAAAGATCTAATTTAATTTTTTACATGTGGCTGTCCCATTTTCCCAGAACCATTTGTTGAAGGGACTGTCTTTCCAACACTGTATAGGCTTGCCTCTTTTGTCATAGATTAATTGACTACAGGTGCATGGGCTTATTTCTGGGTTTTGCATTCTGTTCCATTGATCTATATGTCTACTTTGTGCCAGTATCATATTGTTTTGATGACTGTAGCTTTATACTATAGCCTGAAGTTAGGGAGCCTTATTCTTCCAGCTCCTTTTTTTGTTGTTGTTGTTGTTCTGTATTGCTTTGGCTACTTAGGGTCTTTTGTGTCCCCAAACAAATTTTGAGATTTTTTTTGTTCTAGTTCTGTGAAAAATGCCATTGGTCATTTGATAGAGATTGCACTGAATCTGTAGATTGTCTTGGGTTGTATAGTCATTTTGACAATATAGTCATTTCTTTCAATCCATGAACATGATATATCTTTCCACCTGTTTATGTCTTCTTTGATTTCCTTCATCAGCATCTTATAGTTTTTGGAGAACAAATCTTTTGTCTCCTTAGATAGATTTATTCCTAAGTATTTTATCCTTTTTGATGTGATGGTAAATGGAATTGTTTCTTGAATTTCTCTTTCTGATCTTTTGTTGTTAGTATATAGAAATGCAACAGATTTCTGTGTATTAATTTGTAACATGCAATTTTGCCAAATTCATTGAAGATCTAAAAAGACATTTCTCCAAGAAATCAGATCAGATCAGATGAGATCAGTCGCTCAGTCGTGTCTGACTCTTTGCGACCCTGTGAATCGCAGCACGCCAGGCCTCCCTGTCCATCACCAACTCCCAGAGTTCACTCAGACTCACATCCATCGAGTCCGTGATGCCATCCAGCCATCTCCTCCTCTGTCGTCCCTTTCTCCTCCTGCCCCCAATCCCTCCCAGTCTGAGAGTCTTTTCCAATGAGTTAACTCTTCGCATGAGGTGGCCAAAGTACTGGAGTTTCAGCTTTAGCATCATTCCTTCTGAAGAAATCCCAGGGCTGACCTCCTTCAGAATGGACTGGTTGGATCTCCTTGCAGTCCAAGGGACTTTCAAGAGTCTTCTCCAACACCACAGTTCAAATACATCAATTCTTTGGAGCTCACCCTTTTTCACAGTCCAACTCTCACATCCATACATGACCACTGGAAAAACCATAGCCTTAACTAGACAAACCTTTGTTGGCAAAGTAATGTCTCTGCTTTTGAATATGCTACCTAGGTTGGTCATAACTTTCCTTCCAAGGAGTAAGCATCTTTTAATTTCATGGCTGCAGTCACCATCTGCAGTGATTTTGGAGCCCACAAAAATAAAGTCTGTTTCCCCATCTATTTCCCATGAAGTGGTGGGACCGGATGCCATGATCTTTGTTTTCTGAATGTTGAGCTTTAAGCCAACTTTTTCACTCTCCACTTTCACTTTCATCAAGAGGCTTTTGAGTTCTTCTTCACTTTCTGCCATAATGGTGGTGTCATCTGCATATCTGAGGTTATTCATATTTCTCCCATCAATCTGGATTCCAGCTTATGTTTCTTCCAGTCCATCGTTTCTCATGATGTACTCTGCATATAAGTTAAATAAGCAGGGTGACAATATATAGCCTTGATGTACTCCTTTTCCTACTTGGAACCAGTCTGTTGTTCATTTCCAGTTCTAACTGTTGCTTCCTGACCTGCATACAGATTTCTCAAGAGGCAGATCAGGTGGTCTGGTATTCCCATCTCTTTCAGAATTTTCCACAGTTCACTGTGATCCACACAGTCAAAGGCTTTGGCATAGTCAACAAAGCAGAAATAGATGCTTTTCTGAAACTCTCTTGCTTTCTCCATGATCCAGCACATGTTGGCAATTTGATCTCTGGTTCCTCTGCCTTTTCTAAAACCAGCTTGAACATCAGGAAGTTCACGGTTCACATATTGCTGAAGCCTGGCTTGGAGAATTTTGAGCATTACTTAACTAGCGTGTGAGATGAGTGCAATTGTGCAGTAGTTTGAGCATTCTTTGGCATTGCCTTTCTTTGGGATTGGAATGAAAACTGACCTTTTCCAGTCCTGTGGCCACTGCTGAGTTTTCCAAATTTGCTGGCATATTGAGAGCAGCACTTTCACAGCATCATCTTTCAGGATTTGGAATAGCTCAACTGGAATTCCATCACCTCCACTAGCTTTGTTCATAGTGATGCTTTCTAAGGCCCACTTGACTTCACATTCCAGGATGTCTGGCTCTAGGTCAGTACAGATGGCCAATGGCACATGAAAAGATGTTCAACATCACTAATTATTAGAGAAATACAAATCAAAACTACAATGAGATACCACATCAGATGGTATCTCATTGATGAGATACAATGAGATGATAGCTAGAATGGCTATCGTCAAAACATCCACAAACAATAAGTGCTGGAGAGAGTTTGGAGAGGTGGGAACCCTCCCACACTGCTGATGGGAATGTAAATTAGTACAGCCACTATAGAGAATAGTATTGTGCTTCCTTAAAAAGCTAAAAATAGAGCTACCATACGACCTGCAGTCCCACTCCTAAACATATATCTGGAGAAAAACATGATCCAAAAGGATACATGCACCCCAGTATTCATTTCAGCACTATTTACAATAGCCAAGACATGGAAGCCACCTAAACAGTCCATTGACAGAAGAATAGATGAAGATGTGGTCCATATATACAATGGAATATTACTCACCATTAACAAGGATGAATAATGCCATTTGCAGCAACATGGATGAACCTAGAAAATGTCATGCTGAGTGAAGTAAGTCAGACAGAAAAAGAGAAATATCATATGACATCCCTTATACGTAAGATATAAAAAGAAATGATACAAATGAACTTACAAAATAGAGAGAGACTCACAGACTTATAGAATGAACTTATGGTTGCCAGGGTAAAGGACTAGTTAGGGACTCTGGGATAGTCATGTAGACACTGCTATATTTAAAATGGATAACTAACAAGGACTTATTGCATAGCACATGGAACTCTGCTCAATGTTATGTGGCAGCCTGAATGGGAGGAGGTCTGGGGGAGGAGGGATACATGCATATGTATAGCTGAGTTCCTTTGCTGTTCACTTGAAACTATCACAATATTGTTAATTGGCTATCCCCCAATACAAAATAAAAAATTCAAAAGAAGAAAAAAAGATTTAGATTTATAAAAATTCCAAATCCCATAATGAGAATGTTTAATAATGACGATGCACACACTAAAATAGCTGGACTGTTTATTCTTAAAGAAAACATAAGAGCATATTTTATTCTATAAATTGAGTAATTGCAGTTTTGATAGGATTTTAACATAATACTATATAATATTGCTATAAATTATATATATTTATTTAGGTCTATATTGCACATTTTATTTATAAGAGGAAAAGAGCACGTTTAAAGAGATGGTAGTAGGAATTTAATGGAAGGTTATTAAAAGGAATGAAACATGAACCAATGGAAAATATTCAACATATTAAAGGAGTGTTGACTTAGATGTCCACGAGGCATGTGTGCAAAGACATTCCAACTTCCAAATTCAGCACTGAGCAAACAGTGGTGCCAAATCCCAGAAATACTTGGAAGATGATAACAATTACATGCCGTGTCCTTGGATGTGTTTTGACCAAGTTTTATTCCTAAATGGAGCATTATACCAGTCAGAAAATGCAACAATATACTATTTTGCCATATGATTCATCATGTTTAGAATATGAACATTTTGTAAGTCAGATTCTAGGTACTCCTTGGCATTCTTTAAGAATACCAACTCAGGCAAATCCCCCACTTGATAAAGTGTTAATTTTGATACAAATTAGTGTGAGCTCTAGGTTTCCCTCATAGCTATTGGTTAAGAATCCGCCTGCAATGTGGGAGACCTGGGTTTGATTCCTGGGTTGGGAAGATCCCCTGGAGAAGGGAAAGGCTACCCACTCCAGTATTCTGGCCTGGAGAATTCCATGGAGTGTATAGTCCATGGGGTCACAAAGAATCGGACACGACTGAGCGACCTTCACTTTCACTTTCACTTAGCTCTACCTTCAAGAATTTTCATTTCACTTTCTCCGTCACATGAAAACTGCCCCAGAGCACTTTTGTTATCCCCTGCTTTTCCATTTCTCAAGTAGCTAAAATCCTGTGTAGAGTGACTCCACGTGTGCTCAGGTTTCTAGAAATACTTGGTGGGCCAAGTGTGTAGGAAACCTTTCCTCTTTCTGTGCACTTTCCTCAAATGATTGACTTTGAGACCCTGACCTGGAATTCCTTTCCTCTTTCCAAATACAGAGAAGCAAGTCAAATTCCACACAAACTCATGCAGATTATTGTCAGATATATACAAAAAGTACCGTAGTGAATGGGCTCAGAGATGACTGTGTCCTTGCCAAAGAGTTCTGTTCAATCCAGCCCTAGGAAAGGATCCATTTAGACATTTGCCTACTCAAGTTTAGGGTTAACTTAGATGCTTTAATTTTCGAGGTTGGCCAAAATGTCTTTTGCCACCTATGCTCACCTCCATCTAAGAGCAGAAATTCTCAATAGCCTCTGTGATGGTCATTAAGAATTAGCTTCAGCTTTCCCAGCAAAGGGCAGTTCAGATTCCTCAAGGCTTCATACACACTTGGCCCTCTCTTATCTCAGTATTCTCTCCAAACATAATCTCATCCATAACTCCAGCTTTAATTATCACCTCAGATGTGACAAGACGTAAATATTATCTCCATCTGATTCATCTCCACGGAGCACCAAACCTGCATATCCTATTTTCTGTCTACTTCAGAACCCCTCTTGAATATGTCAAACATACCTCAAAACTTGCCACATCCAAACTGGTATTCATAAGTTCACCCACAAAATTAGCCCTGTTTCTTAACCGATTGTCTACTTAGTGCACAAAATGGAAACTAAGCCATCTTCCTTGACTTTCATACAATCATGCTTCAAATTCTCCCACTTTTATCTCATAAATATCAAATATATCAAATTATCTGTTTCTCCCATTTCCACCAATGCTATTATACAATGAAAGCAGCCTAACTGATTTTGCCATATCAACTCTGATTCCATCTCATCTGTCTTGTGCCTGCAGCCAGAGTGATCTGTTCAGAAGGCAGATCTGAACTCCTCTGCTTGAAATTTGTTGTTATTGTTGTTCAGCCACTCAGTCATATCTGACTATGTGATCACATGGACTGCAGTATGCGAGGCTTCTCTGTCCTTCACTATCTCCCAGAGTTTGTTCAGACTCATGTCCATTAAGTCAGGAATGCAACCCAACCATCTTATCCTCTGTTGCCCCCTTCTTCTCTTGTCCTCAGTCTTTCCCAGCATCAGAGTCTTTTAAAGTGAGCTGGCTCTTCGCATCAGGTGGCCAAAGTAAGGAGCTTCAGCTTCAACATTAGTCCTTCCAATGAATTTTCAGGACTGATTTCCTTTAGGCTTGACTGGTTTGACCTCCTTGCTGTCCAAGGGACTCTCAAGAGCCTTTTCCACAACCACAATTCAAAAGCAGCAATTCTTTAGTGCTCAGCTCTCTTTATGGTCCAACTCTCATCCATACGTGACTACTGGATCATCATTGAAAAATCAAAGTGTGACTATATGGACATTTGTTGGCAAAGTGATGTCTCTGTTTTTTAATATGCTGTCCAGGTTTGTCACAGCTTTTCTTCCAAGGAGCAAGAGTCTTTTAATTTCATGGCTTCAGTCACTCTCCACAGTGATTTTGGAGCCCAAGAAAATAAATCTGTTCACTATCTCCATTTTTCCCCATCTATTTGCAATGAAGTGATGGGACCAGATGCCATGATCTTTGTTTTGAATGTTGTTTTAAGCTAGCTTTTTCACTCTCCTCTTTCACCTCATCAAGAGGTTCTTCAGTTCCTCTTCACTTTATGCCATTAGGGTGGGTGTCATCTGAATAAAAGAGGTTATTGATATTTCTCCTGGCAATCTTGATTCCAACTTGCACTTCATCCAGCCCGGCATTTCACATGATATACTCTGCATAGAAGTTAAATAAGCAGGGTGACAATATATAGCCTTGACATACTCCTCTCCCAATTTGGTACCAGTTCATTGTTCCATGTCCAGTTCTAACTGTTGCTTCTTGACCTGCATACAGGTTTCTCAGGAGGCAGGTCAGGAGGTCTGGTATTCCCATCTCTTTAAGAATTTTCCAGTTTGTTGTGATCCACACATTCAAAGGCTTTAGCCTAGTCAATGAAGCAAAATTAGATGTTTTTTCTGGAATTTCCTTGCCTTTTCTATGATCGAATGCATGTTGACAATTTTTTTCTGTGGTTCCTCTGCCTTTTCTAAATCCAACTTGTACATCTGAAAGTTCTTGGTTCATGTACTGTTGAAGTTTAACTTGAAGGGTTTTGAGTGTTACCTTGCTAGCATGTGAAATGAGTGCAACTGTGTGGTAGTTTAAACATCCTTTGTCATTGCCCTTCTTTGGAATTGGCATGAAAACTGACCTTTTCCAGTCCTGTGGCCACTGCTGAGTTTTCCAAATTTGCTGGCATGTTGAATGTAGCATTTTAATAGCATCATCTTTAAGGATTTGAAAGAGTTCAACTGAAATCCCATTACCTCCACTAGCTTTGTTTGTAGTAATGCTTTCTAAGGCCCACTTGGCTTCAAACTCCTGGATGTCTGGTTCTAGGTGAGTGATTGCACCATCATGGTTATCCAAATCATGAAGACCTTTTTTGTATAGTTCTTCTGCGTATTCTCACCACCTCTATTTAATATCTTTGCTTCTGTTAGGTCCATACAGTTTCTGTCCTTTATTGTGCCACCTGGGAAGCTCTAAAACCCTAGAGTGAGTTCTTCTTTTGACAATGCCCAGATTCCTTTATCGAAGCCCTTCATAGGCTAAGCTGCTCCCTCCTCTCCATCCTCACCTTTTACCACATTCCCACGTGATTTCCTTGCTCTTGCCATACGTCACAATTACCCTCATCATGTCCTCTCCTGCCAAAGCACCTTTGTGGAGGCACTTTGTAGGATTTTCTGGAAAGCTCTCCTCACCCTTCATTGCCTAGTGAACTCACAGTAATCCTTTAAATCTCAGGTCAAGTATGACATTTTCAGGAATGTCTTTCCTGATTTTCTAACTCCATTAAATCCCTCCTTATAATTCCCATAACATTTTTCACAGTTGCAATATTATTTATGCTTGCAGAATATGTGAATGAATTCTTGTTTCTGGCTGTAGACTTTACAATACAAAGAGAATGCTTGCATTTGTCTACTTGATACATAGTCACTGCTCTCTCTCTCCCCTCCTCTAGTAGCTAGTTATTTGACCTTGAGAGAGACATTTAATTCCTTCATATAGAAAGATTATCCATATTCATATGTATGCAGTAATACTATAAATTACATATTTTGTGTAAGCAGTATTTTGAGGATTAGAAGTGACTATGTAGAGTTTGAAAATTCCTAGCAGAGTGCCCAAGAAGGATGGACACTCAATAAAAGCTGTATAACACTTATTAAACTGGAAATCTGTAATAGGGACTAAAGATTTGAGGACTTTTCAGACTGTACTTTGCAGACCAGTCAATATCTCATCAATCCAGCAGACCTTTTTCTAAAACAAGTGAGACCACTGGACCCTCAGGATCACTTTTTCAGAACAGAGAATTAACTTTGAAACACTCAGAATGCAATTATTCTTTCCTTCTGGTTATGGTCAAATTCTTTCATATAGGATTTTGCTTGAATAACCATACATATCACAGTAATAAAATTATGGGTATCTTATACAGATATAACTCATTTTATATGCCAGGCATTTTAGTACTTAAATCTGGCCATAATCAAATGAAAAGTTGTTATTATACCCTTTTTATAGATGGGGAATTGGATGCTGTGTGAGACCATGTAATTGCCCAAAGTCACAGCTGGTGTGTGGTACAACCAGAACTCGAATCCTACAAATGGTTTGTCATAGCTGGAAGCACATAGAAACCACTTGGCCTGGTTTCCTGTGTCCAGATCTGGTTTCCATCAGCTGGCATGGTGTAATTAATTATTTCTTTTGTACCTTCACCCCCAAAAGTGGTGGTTTGGATATTATGTTATATGCTGTTGCTGCTGCTAAGTCGCTTCAGTCGTGTCCGACTCTGTGCGACCCCAGAGATGGCAGCCCACCAGTCTCCCCACTTCCTGGGACTCCCCAGGCAAGAACACTGGAGTGGGTTATATGGTCCTTCTTTATTTTGGTGGAGTGAAGGGAGCACTGGGGCAACTGTAGGAGAATGACTTCAGGTCCCGATGGTACCATCCTGCTTGACTACCTCAGGAGATCTCATTTGTTTGGTTCAGTCAAAATATTTCATTATTCTCAGCACTCTAAAGATTAAACAAATTACCATCAGAAATATTTTGCAGAAGATTAGAATTGACGCTATGGGTTGAAAGTTGATATCCACAGTTTATGATGCTTTAAGCAGCTGCCCAGACCTCATGTGATTTGAGGATTTGAGACTGATCTGTATGTGCCTGAGATTAAAGTGGGCACACCTCTCAGTAGGTGTTACAGAGAATTCATGCTGGGCAGAGTTTTATTTTGTGTATTAAGTCGAAAGATACATTTAGGAGATTAAATGGAATGCCTCTCAGAGTAAATTCATTCATCTATCTTTTCTGCCTAAAAATGCAATACAAGCGAAAAACTAAATAATCTCAAAAAATATCAAGAAAAGTATGAGCGTTTCAACTAAATGAACTAAAGAGGATGAGGAATGAATATAAACTCTTTTTACACTAAGGAAAAAAAAAGCAGTGCTATTTTAACCAGGAAGTGACTTCCATATCCTGGTTGTACTTAGCGGTGGGAGATAAGCACTTTATGACCAAACTGCATATTTTTCAGAGAAATCTGTTTTCAAGAGTCTTGTGTTTCAACACTAAAATTAAAAATATAGAGAAATTCTACAGGAAAGAAAAAAGAAAAAAAATCATAATATTTCTACACTGGACTCCCCTATTCCTTTCCAGGGAATATACATATTCCCTGGAATATATATAAATATATATATTATATGCACACACACTCATATGTATATTATATGCACACATATATTCATTTCTGTATTGACACGCCACTAGCGTTGTGGTATTAGGTGACAGCAGTGCAGCTCTTAGGAGTTTGAAGCTTTTGATAAGGCAGAACAACATTTTTTCCCCTTAAACTCTTCCAAGATTTTTATAGTAAATGAAATATTTAGACTTTTGTTAAGATTGTCAGATACTCTGACATTAGTTTTCAAACAGAACAGTTCCTGCCAACCTCAAACAAAACAAAACAGTGAAACCATAATTAGTGGAACAAACGCCCTTTCATAAAAAGCCTAGTGACATTTTCAGTGAACTGTATTTTGCCCAAGCTACTTGTTACACCTAACTCTTAGCAGGAGGCATAATAATCCCCCTTTTCAAATGAAGAACATGTGATTTATGAAGTTAAATGATTTCGGTTCAGTTCAGTTACTCAGTCGTGTCTGTCTCTTCACAACCTCATGGACTGCAGCACACCAGACTTCCTGTGCATCACCAACTACTGGAGCATGCTCAAACTCATACCCACCGAGTCGGTGATGCTATCCAACCATCTCAGACTCTGTCAGCCCCCTCTCCTCCTGCCTTCAATCTTTCCCAGCATCAGGGTCTTTTCAAATGAGTCAGTTCCTCGCATCAGGTGGCCAAAGTATTGGAGTTTCACCTTCAGCATCAATCCTTCTAATGAATATTCAGGACTGATTTCCTTTAGGACTAACTGGTTGGATCTTCTTACAGTCCAAGGGACTCTCAAGAGTCTTCTCCAACACCACAGTTCAAAAGCATCAATTCTTCAGCACTCAGCCTTCTTTATGGTCCAACTCTCACAACCGTATATGACTACTGGAAAAGCCATAGCTGTGTCTACATGGACCTTTGTGGCAAAGTAATGTCTCTGCTTTTTAATATGTTGTCTATGTTGGTCATAACTTTCCTTCCAAGGAGGAAGCATCTTTTAATTTCATGGCTGCAGTCACCATCTGCAGTGATTTGGAGCCCAAGAAAATAAAGTCTGTCACTCTTTCCATTGGTTCCCCATCTATTTGCCATGAAGTGATGGGACGGATGCCATGATCTTAGTTTTCTGAATGTTGAGTTTTAAGCCAACTTTTTCACTCTCATCAAGAGGCTCTTCAATTCCTCTTTGCTTTCTGTCAAAAGGGTAATTCAGTTCAGTTCAGTCACTCAATCGTGTCCGACTCTTTGCGACCCCAACAACCGCAGCATGCCAGGCCTCCCTGTCTATCACCACTGCCGGAGTCTACCCAAACCCATGTCCACTGAGTCGGTGATGCCATCCAACCATCTCATCCTCTGTCATCCCCTTCTCCTCCTGCCCTCAATCTTTCTCAGCATCAGAGTCTTTTCAAATGAGTCAGCTCTTCGCATCAGTTGGCCAAAGTATTGGAGTTTCAGCTTCAACATCAGTCCTTCCAGTGAACACCCAGGTCTGATCTCCTTTAGGATGGACTGGTTGGATCTCCTTGCAGTCCAAGGGACTCTCAAGAGTCTTCTCCAACACCACAATTCAAAAGCATCAGTTCTTCTGTGCTCAGCTTTCTTTATAGTCCAACTCTCACATCCATACATGACTACTGGAAAAACCATAGTTTTGACTAGATGGACCTTTGTTGACAAAGTAATGTCTGTGCTTTTTAATATTCTATCTAGGTTGGTCATAAGGGTAGTGTCATCTGCATATCTGAGGTTATTAATATTTCTTCTGGCAATCTTGATTCTAGCTTGTGCTTCATCTAGCCCGGCATTTCACATGAAGTCTCCGCATATAAGTTAAATAAGCAGAGTGACGATATACAGCCTTGACATACTCCTTTCCCAATTTGGAACTAGTATGTTGTTCCTTCTCTGGTTCTAACTATTGTTTCTTGACCTGCATACAGATTTCTGAGGAGGCAGGTAAGGTGGTCTGATATTCTGATCTCTTAAACAATTTTCCACAGTTTGTTGTGATCCACACAGTCAAAGGCTTTAGTGTAGTCAATGAAGCAGAAGTAGATGTTTTTCTAAAATTCTCTGGCTTTTTCTAATCCCTTTAATCTATTTGTCACTTCCACTGTATAGCCATAAAGGATTCGATTTAGGTCATATCCAAATGGTCTAGTGGTTTTCCCTACTTACTTAAATTTAAGTCTGAATTTTGCAATAAGGAGTTCATTATCTGATCTACACCAATGTGATTACCTTTAAATAAAGAAACAGATTGCTCTTTAATGTTTAAAAAAGCACTCTCAGGCAGTATAAAGTTAATAGGTAATAGATTTCATATGTGTTCACAGTAGAAGTTATTGTGTTCCCTAATAAATTCATATTTATAAGAGAATTCTTCTAGGGGCTACTCTTAGGTATGAGAGCTTCCAGGGTAACTCAGGGGTAAAGAATCTGCCTGCAATGCAGGAACCGCGGGTTTGATCCCTGGGTCAGGAGGATTCCCTGGAGGAAGAAATAGCAACCCACTCCAGCATTCTTCCCTGGAGAATCCCATGGACAGAGGAGCCTGGCAGGCTATAGTCCATAGGGTCTCAAAGAGTTGGACATGACTGAAGTGACTTAGCATGCAGGCACACTCAGGTATGAATCAGGAATTTCAGAATATTTTCACAAGATAAGCAGCTGCTATTTGAGGTTTCTGTCATTGCAGACCAGTCCCCAAGTGGTGTTGGTGGGACCAGCTATAGATTCTACTGAGTAAATCTTTTAAAAAATTCAAAATAAGGTACCCACCCATTGAAATGATTACTATATTTGCTTTTCGAGGTAGTTCAAGAATCACCAAGACTGGCACCTTCTGGTGGTCTAGTGGTTGAGACTTTGCCTTCCAGTGCAGGGCGTGCAGGTTCAATCCTGGTCAGCAAATTAAGATCCCACATGCCTTGCAGCTAAAAAAATCAAAACCTAAAACAGAAGCAATACTGTAACAAATTCAATAATGACTTTGAAAATGGTCCATAGCAAAAAAAAAAAAAAAACCTAAAACAAAAAAGAATAACCAATATCTGTTATGTGGTTTCCTAACTAGACACCAACTTGCTAAAATTAAAGTCTTCCCTTTTTATTTATTTTTCTCTTTTTGGGGTAAGAAGAGGATAGAAAAATCAAAGCCATATTTAGAAATATTCTGGATGAAATCTTAAGAAGCTCTTTGAGGTTTTCAAGTTAAATTATTGAGTATGAAAACTGAGATATTTGTTTTCTATTTCCCTTATTCATTCCCAAGAGTTCTAATCATGTTTCTTACATCAGTTGCCTCAAGAGTCAGAAACAATTTTTCAACTCAAAGTAGTCATAGCTGCAAGGAAAAGTCAGATAGAAGAGGTGGACTGTATCAAGCTATCCAGAAAGAGCCAATTAAATGAATGACATGCAGCTAGAGCAGACAGGTGAGGGAGCAATAGGTAGCCATCCATCAGAGAAGAGATTGACCAGTAGAGGAAGCACAATAAGAAGGGACCTTAACATTGGTCATTAAAGAGCATCCTAACATCTGGAAATTTGACCTAACAACATGTAGCAGGGCATGCCCAATATTTTTCTTTCGCCCCCTCCAGATCTGCTACCTTCTCCATCCCACTCTTTGGATTCTGGGAAGCTGATCTATATGCACTGCATTAGCATGCTCTTTGCCCTCTAGTTTCTAGTTGAAGTTATCCAAGGAACCTTGCAGGCATCCCTCATAGGTCAGTGAGTAAAGAATCTGCATGAAATACAGGAGTCTCAATTTCAATTCCTGAGTCAGAAAGATCCCTTGGAGAAGGAAATGGCAGCACTTTCCAGTAATCTTGCCTGGACAATCCCATGACAGGGGATCCTGGCAGGCTATAGCCCATGGGGTCGCAAGAGTCTGACAGGACTTAGCGACTAAACCACCACCACCACAAGGGACCTTACGTGGTGTCAGAGGGTAAGAGGAGAATGAGACTATAGTATTTGTTTCCTCCCTTCCTTTTGGCTCACCGTAATTTGACTGCGTCCTTCTACAAGAGACCTGTTTGGGTAGTCTCTCTGGCTTCAATAATTTATACCTTCCTTGGAATTCAGGGCTAGAGGTGGGGTAGTGATACTTCACCATTACTAGCCCCAGGGTATTACACTTCTCTTCCTTGGGTTTCTTAAACACTGCCATCACATTTGTACAGAATTATTATTATTATTATTATATATATATGTATAAAATAGTATTCTTATTAAACTTTCCTCAAAGTACCTATTTTCAGTGGACCATCCATTACCTGCTGTATACCCCAGTGATAAGCAAGGATCGTCATTAAAACAGAAGTAGAATGATTTTCATTGAATCCTTAAAAAGTAATTTAAGACTCCATGTCAAAAAGATGGATTTAAAAGGCAGAATATCAGGACAAGGACTAGAAATAAGAGAATCATTTGGCATTTGATGTTTTTTTTAGAACTGTGGCCTAATTTGATGGACTGGCCAAACAAATCAGGAGTCAATTATTATTTATTTTTCCATCTGTTCATAAAATCAGTTATTCAGCAAATATTTATTGAATGGAAATTCTATGCCTGACTCTGCAGCACTACACAGGGAAGAGACAAATAGGTTTCTCCGTGGAATCGGTGTGGATGAAGATGAGTAGATGAAATTCTGGGAAATGGTCTATGGAGCCACTAGTCTATGGAGACGTTGGTCAGATCGTTTTGAAGATTTTATATATAATCTCTATGAGAGAAAAGGGTAGGTACACTTCCCAACTCATTCTTTGAAGTTAGTATTACAAAAACCAGACAAAGATAGCACAGAAAAGACTGCAGACCAACACCCATCACGAATATAGGTGCATCATGATCAATTGTGCTTTATTCCAGGAATGCAAGATACTTATTCAACATCTGAAAATCACTTAATGTAATCCACCATATTGACAAGCTGATGAGTAAAAATCACATGACTATGTGATGCAGAAAAGCATTTGACAAAATTCAACACCCATTCATATTAAAGTCCTTTCAGAAAAATAAAATTAGAGGGGCATTTCTCAACTTGATAAGTGAGAACTTTGAAAACTTATCTGTTAGCATTATACTTAATAACAAAAGACTGAATGCTGGCTATATAAGCTCAAGAACAATACAAGAATATCCCATCTTACCATTCATATTACATGATTCTGGAAGTACCATCCAGTGCAGTAAGGCAAGAAAACGAAAGAAAAAGTATACAGATCCTAAAAGAAGGAGAAAAACATCCCTATTTGCAGATAACTTGATTATCTATGTAGAAAATCCCAGGGACTATACCAAAAAACTCTTAATAATAACAAATGACTTCAGTAAGGTCACAGGATACAAAATAAATATACAAAATTAATAATATTTCTGCATAACAACAATGAACATGAAGACCACAAATTTGTTAAAATATACAGTGCCTTGTACAACCACTCAAAAAGTTGTATACTTAGGTATAAATCTAAGAAAATATGTACAAGATATAAGATGAAAGCTAAACAAGGCTAATGAAAGAATATTTTTATAAAGATCTGATTTAATACAGATGCACACTGTGTTAAGATACCAATCCTCCCCAAGCTACTACAGATTTAACATAATTCCTATCAAAATCTAAGCAAGATTTTATTTTAGATATACATGAGATTATTCTAACAGTATTAGGAATGGTAAAGAAACTAGAATAGCTAAAACAGTTTTTAAAAAGAAAAATAAATTGAAAGGAATCAGTCTGCTTGATTTCAGGGCTTACATAGCCACAGTTAACAAGTGTGTGGCATCAGCAGAAGGATAGACATATACATCAATGGAACTAAATTGAGAACCCAGAAATATGCCCACACAAATAAACCTGATTCTGATAAAAGTGCAAAAACAATTCAAAGAAGAAAAATAGCCTTTTTATAAAATAGTGCTAAAACAACTGGACATCTACAAGCAAAGTAAACAAAGCCTCTAGCTAAATCTTTTATCTTATATAAAATTTAATTAAATTGCATTATGAACTTAAATGTCAAACATAAAATTTCAAAACTTAAAGAAATATACACACTCAGAAGAAATACCCTTGGTTCCAGAGCTCGGCAAAATGTTCTGAAATTTGACACCGAAAGCATGAGACACAAAAAGGGAAATTTGATAAATTAGACTTCATCAAGATTAAAAAGTTTTGCTCCTTGGAGAACTCTGTGAAACTGAAAAGACAAGCTACAGAGTAGGAGGAAATATCTGCAAGTCACATATTGGAGAAAGTAATAATATATAGACAATATGAAGAGTTTTCAAAGTTTAGTTCAGTTCAGTTACTCAGTCGTGTCCGACTCTGCAACCCCATGAACCGCAGCACAGCAGGCCTCCCTGTCCATCACCAACCCCCAGAGTTCACTCAGACTCACGTTCATCGAGTCGGTGATGCCATCCAGCCATCTTATCCTCTGTTGTCCCCTTCTCCTCCTGCCCCCAATCCCTCCCAGCATCACAGTCTTTTCCAATGAGTCAACTCTTCGCATGAGGTGGCCAAAGTACTGGAGTTTCAGCTTTAGCATCATTCCCTCCAAAGAACACCCAGGGCTGATCTCCTTCAGAATGGACTGGTTGGATCTCCTTGCAGTCCAAGGGACTCTCAAGAGTCTTCTCCAACACCACAGTTCAAAAGCATCAATTCTTCGGCTCTCAGCTTTCTTCACAGTCCAACTCTCACATCCATACATGATAAAGCCTCCTTATTCTGGGAGAGAGAGGAGTGCCTAGATTCTGTGCTAAGGGAAAAATTCTGCTGTGCATTGTTTTACAAGGCTACTGATTCCATCATCAAAGATGGGTATCCTTGTCTATTATTTGCTTGGCCTCATGTAAAATACGAATCAACATGTCTCCTGTCAATATAAGTTTTTATTTTTGTGTGTATGCTTGTTTGTATATTTAACTCTTAACAAAGAATTCTTGGTGAAAATTGTTAAAATCTAAGTAATAAGAAGGAAGGCAAAATTAACTAAGTGTGAAATGCTTTGCAAGTTTAAAGAAATGGACTAGATAAATATATGTGAAAAAAGCATTGTAAAGCAGTTTTCCTCCAATTTAAAAAGAAAAAAGAAAATGGTAAAATAATAGGCACAGAAAATAAGCCTTCTATTTGCAAGTATAAGTTAACACAGACACAGAGATAAAATATTTTTACAATTTTCAAGAGTACATGTATATGTATGTAAATATATGGGAAACATTTTGGAAGATTACACAACAAACTAAAAATCACCTTATTTCAATAACTAAAAAATAAGAATTAACAGTGTTTGTCACAGAAGACTATCATTCCTGGTAGTGTTTTAATTTTTAAACAGAGAAAAATATTACTGGAGGGATTTGAAATTTTGAAAACAGTAACAATTGGAGTGAAATACACCAACATGTTAGCAGTAATGGACACAAGTGATTGAACTGTGATTGCATTTTCTTTGCTCCATTTAGTATTTCTCTTGCGTTTCTTAGGGACATATCTTTCTATTTAAAATTTTAAATCATCCAAAGCATTTTAATTAAAATCGATTATGATGTATGCATAAATGCAGATACTTTCACATTAAAACCTAGATGGGTTTTCTTGTCATGAAAAGTTGTTCACACTGTTTGGTTAACTAAGGACAGTTTGCAGAGTAGAATATCATGTTTAAAGTTATAGATTGTTGTCAGAAGTAATCAGTCTATAATAAGAAGAGAGTTTTATTCTAGCTAACCTGAGGACAATAGCCCAGGAGACAGTCTCTCAAATAGCTCTGAGGAAGTGTTCCAAAGAGGCATAGTTTTCAGCACAATTTTATATCTTGTCCTACCAAAGAAAGGGTACATGCTTTTAAAATTTCAGCAGAAAGACAGATGAGCACACGCACAGTGAGTCAGTGTGGCCTTGATTCCTGAGTAGGCGCTTTATCACCAAACGAGTGCGAGCAAGAACATCCCAGGAAAGGGAAGCAGTTCCTCTGCCTTCAAAATGGACATTCTGTACCCCAGACAGTACTATTTGCTTCAGTGGTTAAAGCAGATGGATCATGTATGTGTGATAAGCCCTAAACCAATCTGTTCTAGTTAGCGTAAAGTTTAAGTTACATTATGTATAAGCCAGTATGACTTCCTTAAACTTCAATATATGAAAATTTCCTCCATCAGGATTACCATTTATTTTGAAGAAACAGAAACCCTCACAAGCTAGCTTATGGAGAAATTTTTTTATAAAGAATCATGTATCACAGAAACATGCAAGAAGAGACAAGCTTATGCAGACAGTGGTGAGAAACGTAGTGTTTACAAAGAAGCTCTAAGTGCAAGATCAACGCTGCCATTCCCTGGGATGTAGAGTTTTCCTCCAAAGCGTTTACCACATGAACTGCTCCACAGAAATGGCAGCTAGAACTTAGCTTCTGAGTCAAGGTATTGTCCTAGCTCCCGTCTTCCTTCTTTCTTTCTTTACTGGCCAGAAGTGTGGGTGCTCAGTGTGCCATACCGAGGACATTTAGGGGACGTCATCTGGATGCGTCTCATTGCCCAGAAATACTCAACTACATTTTGAGTATTTTTGAGTATTAGAAGATAGTACTGTCATCTGTTTTACTACTTCATGACTCTCAAGGCTGTTGTCCCATTAATTAATTTGATCACTTCAGCTAGTTAGAACCCACCATTTTTGGTGATGTTGCTGAGTTTGACAACTGGAGAAATACACAATTCATGTCAGAATCTTCTCTACCACTTTGGTGAAGAATATAGCATATAGCAGTGCATGCATGCTCCGTCGTGTCTGACTCAGTGCGACCCCGTGGACACTAGACCTCCAGGCTTCTCTGTCCATGGGATTTCCCAGGCAAGAATACTGGAGTGGGTTGCCATTTCCTGCTCCAGGGGATCTTCCCAGCCAAGTCTCTTGTGCCTCTTGCATTGTGGGAAGCCCATACAACATGTAACTTTACCCAAATAACCTCAAACCCTCAGTCTTCAGTAGTAATTCAGAAGCAAAATCTCCTGAAAAGATAATTCCGTAATTAAATGTAAAAACTTCGATTATATTTGGATTTAATTATAAATAAGCCTCCACACTTTTGAGCAGATTTGCTCCTCAAAGCCCCTATGTCTTTAATATAAAGAAGTTTACTTCAAACAGAAAAGTAGCAAGTACTGTTGAATGCTTCCTTCAAATTTTTACTATGAAATGTGGAAATAATACAAAATATCTAATTCATTCATTGCCGAGGACCAGCCCCGGCTGATCCAGGGTATTTGAAGGGGAGACGGCGTTGGCGACCTATTCAAATGGTAATTAGAGATATAAAGAGTAATAGAATGAGGATAGCTCAGTAGGAAAATTCAGTGGAGAAAAGAGGCTGAGTAGCTTGGTTTACGCGGAAAATCAATATAACCCGTGACACCAGGTTAGCTCTGACCACGGAGGCCGCAGGCGCCCTCCGAATAGCGGAAGGTGCCCCACCTTAGACACCTTCTCAAGTAGGTCTTAGAAGCCCAGGCAAATAAGTGGTCGCAGAGGATATCCACGCTCCAGATGGAGACTTCAGCCGGAAGTTAAAGGAAAGAATGACATGGGGAGACCAAGCATTGGTGAGCAAGGCCCGTAGCTTTATTTTTAACAGGGGCTTTTATACCCTAAGTTACACATAGAGGATAATAGGGGATGCAAAGTCAGCAGTCTTTGATTCTTATCAAAAACCAGGGTTTCTTTCCTGCAAATTTATCTTATACAAATGGTTTAGGTGATTTACATCATCTTCTGGCCAGAAGGCCTACTAACATTTTATGACTCTTGACAAGGACTTATCAACAAAGACTTATTTTCTCTAAGAGTAATTATTTTAAGGTTTGGCACCATCTTCCAAAGATAAAATTGCATTCCTATAGGGCGGATGTGTAATGGGTTTACAACAAAGGAAAGAATTTATTACCTTAAGGGTCTAAAGTTACTAACACCAAGGCCACTACTTATTTTTTCTACATACCCACTATTAATTAATACATATTCAAGGATACAATTCAGGGGATGTGAAAACTTGGCAACAAACATTGACTCATCAATGAAATCCTTTACTGGTTTATTCTGACAGTCTCTAACTCTCTGAGAGGCTCTAAGCTATTTGAACATCTTAAGCTTCCCGTGCCTCTCGAGGCTGGGAGACTGTAAACAATCGTATGCAAAGCTGCAGGAGTCCGGGTAAACTTGTCAGGCGAGTTAGAGAGCCATCAGAGGGGTTTGGATTTAAACACTCCTAATTGCCCAGGAACTTTATTAATTGGAGCTGTAAGTTAACTCTTTGACAGAGAGAGCGAGATGGTGGTAGGGGACAGCCCCCAGTAAAGTCAGAGGTGAGAACACAAAGCAATAAAGTAGGCAGACTCTGGTTTTTTGGGGGGTAGATGCTCGAGAATATCCGGGCGGACTCCTGAGGCTCGATCCCGCCTTTGCGTATGCCGAGCCTCCTTCCTCATGACCTTTGTCACGAGTGGAATGCCTCACCGGCTCCCGGCAATTCATAGTCTAAATATATCATCTAAAAGTGGATCTGAGTCTGCATAATCTGTAAAGGAAAGCTTTTTCTACAGATTTCAGTGTTCTCTGAATGAAAATTCAACTCGTGTTGCAAATAGATGCCCTCCACTATAATGGAATAACCCTGAATTTTAAGCATTTTATTTAGAATCTGATAGCAAACTCTTCAACTATAATTAAAAATTAATTTTAAGTGGCTGCACTTTTTAAGGAACAAAACCAAGACAACGATGCTGTAATTTGAAATTAGGCTAAATGCCTGCTTCCCTCTACTTCTCCATGAAAGGCCAAAGACACTGTTCCTTATCTTTAAATTCTGGAAAAAGCCAGTCATTTCAATGATAACTTCTTTTAGCACAAGCTTTTCATATTTCCTTTCTGAACATATGTGTAAGAAATGTTAATTTCAACCCGGATTAAAGATTTTTCAATGAAATGTCAGGAAAAAACAACAATGCCAACAGTAAACAAAACATACCATAATATTCATAATATAAAGCTATAAATAATTTCTTTTAAATTTCTACTGAAACAACCTTAATGGTTTCTATCATTCACAGAATTTGGGAGAATTGTTGGAGGGGTATTTGGAGTTACTGCTGCAGAAAAAATTATATAATTGGAGGGAAATACAAGTGCCCATGGGGGAGGTATGACAACAACAACAAAAAACCCCAAACAAATAAGGATTAAAAGTAAATGAAAACCAATTAACAAGGCAAGAAACCCTAACAGCTGAAACAGATCAGAAGCCTATCTTAATATTTGTTAACCCAGTATATAGCAAACATTCAATCTCTTTATTCAGCATCTCATAATATATAGGGCATTGTGACAAGTACTGGATAAGAAGAAAACTGTGGCATACTTCAGGCTCTCTTAAAACGTACATTCCTCTGGTAGAAGCTACAGAAATAGTTGATGAACATAAGTTATCCAGGAAGGAAGCAATGAATAAATGAGTAAGTTGATGAATAGTCCTCTTTGATAAAAACTTAATACAGAAAGAGATCATTTAAACAAGTCATCTTTCAATAAAATATTTAGACAGTACCTATAACGTTATTGATCACCAGTGTATGAATTGAATGTTTCAGTTTGACTTGATTATAAGCATAAACATCTACTGGTTATCAGAACCTGCTGTTAACAATTTGTCTGTTCAACATATTGCTGAACCCACAGACTTAGAATAGGGTCTCACATCTAGCTACAGATCAAGAGACATTTTCTGGATTGCTATAACATGCACTTAACACAATAAATCAAAATACATTTTTAAAACACCTCAGGATCATCAAGCTCTAGGATCAAGTCATCGAGTCAATGGTAGAATCAAATGTACGTTTTGAGCCATAAGGATTCTCAATCCCTGTTAACCAAATAAATAAATTCTGAATGTTAATATACAAGGAAAGCAAAGTCACGTTCCTATTTAAAAATTCAATAAAGCTGACTTATATGAGTTCTGGAATAGAGAATGTTGCATATGAGATTTCTGTTCCACTCAACATTGCCCCCCTCCCATGGAAAATCAAAATATTTTCTCTCTCTCTCTCAACTTCTACCTCCCTCCCTTGTCCTTGATATTCAGAGGCATCATGAAGTCAGCTGGAAATGGTAAAAACTCACGTGCAAATTACTCCTCACATCACCACTTTTCCATCATTCTAAATTAGTATGCACAGTAGCTAATATGCCATGAAAGTCACTTACTGATAACAATGCGATCTCTGAATACTAATCTGAATGGGCAGCCACCAAAAAGAGTAGACCGTTACTGTGGTTGGATGAAGCTAATAAGGGAGCCTTGGGCAAAAGAAGTAACAGCTCCTCATTTTCACACATCTCCTCCACCCTGTAATTGACTCACCTCTCCCCTTTATCTTTATATTCCACTCAAAGTAGAAATACCAGCATCAACTTACAAAAACAGTTTGGCATCCATTCTTGGTATTACTGCTAGTTCCCATATCTACCGTGCAATTGCGATATATGAATACTCAAGTCTATTTGTAGAACAATCACATTTGGCTTTTTTTTTTTTCCTTGAAATTAACCAGTGGATTTTTTTAAGGGGTTTAAGATAACATTCATTTCATCTATCTGGAAAAACCAATTCCTACATGCCTCAATAGATTACATACAGTGGGTCTCAAAACTGACTGCATACTAAAGTCCCCTGAAGATCTTAAAATAACACCAACACATTGGAGTCACCTCGGGACAATGGAATCTGAACCACTGAGAATAGGACCCCAACCTCTGCATTCTTTAAAGCACGCTAGGTCCTTGACGAACAGGAAGAGTTGAGCACGATTAGCTGTGTTTTTTGATTCACCTCTGCAGAACCAACGTTACATTCGTGAGTCCTTTTAAGATCATAAAGGTCAAGGTTGTTCTTGGAATATCTGTCTTCCGGAAACTGAGGAGACCAGGAATAAAAGATACTGGTTGGAGCAAGTACTTCCCCACTTTATAAGGAAAGTGCGCATTCTAATATAGGCATCAAAAATGTAACCTGTATAAGGATTCTATCTTAAGTACTGAGTTTGCTTGTTTTTTTTGTTGTTGTTGTTTGTTTTGTTTTTACCTTTTGTTTTGGAATAATTTTAGATAAACAGAAAGTTCCAAAGGTAGTACAGAGAATACCCATTTAGCCTCCCCCCAGCTTTCCCTAATGTTAGCATCTTACTTAACCATAACATAGCTGTCAAAACTCAGATCTTCACATTGCTCAAATGCTATCACTTAAATTATAGACTTAATTTGGACTTTTCCACTTATTTCCCTCTTCCATTCCAGAACAGAGTCCTGGATACCCATTTGCATTTAGTCAGCATATCTGCTTAGCCTCTCTGTGAGTTTCTGTCTTTTCTTGTTTTGTATGACTTTGATAATCTCAAAGAGTATTTGTAAAATGTTCACTGGAATATCCCCAATTTTGACGTGTTTAGTGCTCCCTCATAATTAGACTAGGGTTATGGATTTAGGGGGAAAAAAAAAACTACAGAGTTGAGATGTCGTTTTATTGCATCAAATTAGAAAGTGTATGATATTATGATTGGTTACTGACTATGTTAACTTGATTATTCTGTTAAGGTGGTGTCTGCCAAGGTTCTCCACTAGAAAAATACTTTTTTTTTCCTTTAAATGCTCTATTTTTAGAAGTGAGTCACTAAGTCTAGTCCTTGCTGAAGAGGAGGGAATTAACTATTATTATTTGAAATTCTTTTGTAAGGATCATTTGTTCCTTCTCCACAATTTACTTATTTATTCAATTGTTTATTTTTATCAGTATGGAATCATGAGTATTTAGTTTTATTCTTTGGAGTATAATGCAATACTATTACTATTTATTTATTTCATTGCTCAAAGTGTTTCAGTTTGGAACATTGGAACATTTTGCAAACATTTTGCAGTTGGCTCCTGTGTCAGTTTGATAAGCCCTATTTTTGTTTGTTTGGCTTGACTTTCTGTTTGTTTGTTTGTTTGTTTTTGGTTTCTGGCATTAACAACAATCTCTAAGCTCATCTTATGTTTTCCATGCCCTAGTCTTAGCATCATCCATTTCTGCAAGGAGCTCTGCTTTCTTCTATTGGAATTTGGTCTTTAGAAGCTTAGATCTGAATATTAGATATGCTCTTTATTACTGGAGTGTCACTGTGGTGAGTTTCTAAAAGCTGTTTCTTTTTGACTCAGCATTCATGTTCAAATCTCGGCTTTTGAATAACGATAAAATTCTTGGAATCTACACATTGAGGTGAAAATATGATCCACTATAATTTTGAGACATAAATTCTCTCTCTTAAACTGGTGCTAGGGTAGCTAGACATTTTTATTATCTTGCCTTTCTTTTTCTAGACAGTTTTATTATTGATTTAGTATATATTATATTCTGTGTTTTTTGCCAGACTCATAATAGTTCTGCCAACTATCTTTACTTGAAAATGATACTCAATCATATCCCCCAGAAAAACATCGTGTATATGCGTGACCTTCTTGGGCCCCTGCGGTGTTCTCAGTGTTGATGTGTGCGCGCACACAGTTGCTCAGTCATGTCCAACTCTTTGCAACCCCATGAACTGTAGCCCACCAGGCTCCTCTGTCCATGGGATTTTCCAGGCAAGAATACTGAAGTGGGTTGCCATTTCCTTCTCCAGAGGACCTTCCTGACCCAGGGATTGAACCCAGGTCTCTTGCATCTCCTGCATTGACAGGCAGGTGCTTTACCACTCTGCCACCTGGGAAACCCTCTCAAAGTTGATGGACATTATCAAATTTCTGGAGCACCTAACAGCTGGCAGCTGAGTTACTTACCTGCCTTCTTACATCAACTGTCAAGAACACCACATGTTAGTGATTAGGGTTTTTTTAAATCTCTTTTTTATCCTTTTTCTGTTTGTTTGTAACCTAAAGTGCTCTACAAACAGCTGCTTCTAGGTAAGGCTTTCACTGAGTCATGGCAGATTGGGGTATGGGTTAGGTTTAGTCACAGCAACATTTGTAACTTATACTCCAACGATTAGTAGAATTCAATATCAGAAATTGATATTAAATCCTGATTATAGCATTGTAATTATAGAATCACTTCAGAGAAAAAGGAAATAAAACAAGAGTGAGCCTTATAAAGGATTCGTGTCCAGTACAACTGTGCAATCAGGAAAACTCAGTAAATATCCATAGCAGTTCAAAGGTGAGAATCACACAAAGTAGGAGTGATTTTTCCTTGCTCTAGAGTTACTGTACCTACATCCCCTCTTTCCAATAACATCAATGGAAAATAGATTGAATAGGAGTGTGATATACAAGCTCTTAGGGAAGACAAGATGTCCAGAGATAAAGTGCCATTTTCTTGGTGTGTGACAGATAGCAACTATGATCAACAGTTTGTTATTCAGTGATCTTTGTTCATTTGTTTCAGTTGTTCAGAGAAAGCCACGCGGCTACAATATGATGAGAAATGTTCTGTTGAAAGCATTTACACGGATCTGTGTAACTGGGAGACGGAGGTGCATAAGGCCACCCAGAAAAGTCAAAGAAGGCTGCAAGCAACAAAACTGAGTCTTCAAGAGTGAATGGATGTGCAAAGCATGTAAACAAAATAAATAGGATAGAAGAAAGCTTAATCATTGCCCACAGGAAGACAATTCTAACTCGGACATATAAGACTCCAAAAGGAAGGAAGAATTTTTTTTTTTCAAATATCAGATGGTTTCATTCAACTTAGTCTACAGTGATTTCTAGGTGTTCTAGAAATCCTTGTTCCCTGAAGGGCAAACACAAACACTTTCTAATTATTTAGTGGAATTGCTTCCAGGACTTTATCTATAGTTTTAAAGTATTTACTGTGGTGTAACAACCAGGAAAACACACACACACTTATGAAAGTGATTCATCTTCTCATGCTGAGAAGTCAATATCATGAAAATCCTTTAGTCCAAAATCAAAATGCCCTCACTAAAACCAGAACAACAACAAAAAAATCTCTAATCTCGTTATGCTGTTGCCAGAAAGAACAATCCATTCCTAGTCCCTCTTTAGTTTTTCTTTCTGTTTATTTCCTTTCTGTTGCACTGAAAAGATAACCTTTGCTTTAACAAAATTTGGAGAAATGAGAGTACAAAATAAAATAAAGCAGAGGGTTTGATTAGTAGGGTTTTCATAAGAATTTTCCAGGAACTGTCCTTACCCAGTTGAATTTCTTAGTGCCCTTGAAATAGAATTTGATGTTCCAAATTAATTGACAGAAATATTTTCATTTAAAAAATCATTTTCTTGAATCTTAAACCTTTCTAGTCCTATGATTCCCACTGTCTGTTTTTCTTTTTTCTTTTTTTTTAACTTTACAATATTGTATTGGTTTTGCCATATATCAAAATGAATCTGCCACAGGTATACATGTGTTCCCCATCCTGAACCCTCCTCCCTCCTCCCTCCCCATACCATCCCTCTGGGTCATCCCAGTGCACCAGCCCCGAGCGTCCAGTATCGTGCATCGAACCTGGACTGGTGACTCGTTGCATATATGATATTATACATGTTTCAATGCCATTCTCCCAAATCATCCAACCCTCTCCCTCTCCCACAGAGTCCAAAAGACTGTTCTATATATCAGTGTCTCTTTTGCTGTCTCATAACCACTTATAATACTAGTAATTGTAATACTTTAACAGCTAATCAATATTGCTCTTATGTTTCTACTTTGTGCTCTGAAAGAATTAAAGAAGTGGAAGGTCTAATTCTGTATTCAAGAATGACCCAGATAATTGGGGATACTAAGCGCAAAGAGTCAGACATGACTGAGCGACTGAACTGAACTGAAGCACTTTATAGGGCTTCCCAGGTGGCTGGTTCAGTGGTAAAGAATCCCCATGCCGATGCAGGAGACACAGGAGACGTGGGTTCATTCCCTGGGTTGGAAAGATCCCCTAGAGGAGGAAATGGCCACCCACTCTAGTATTCCTGCCTGGAGAATTCCATGGACAGAGGAGCCTGGCGGGCTACAGTCCATAAGGTTGCAAAGAGTCTGACATGACTGAAGCTACTGAGCACACTCCCAGAAGACATTACAAGGAGAATGGCAAGGAAACCCACAATTATTCAAGTTAGGAGAAAATACTAAAAGACATATCTTAGAATCATATTATTTTAGAAAGTGTGTTTCCAAATACTGGATATGTTAGAACAGAAGGGGACTTCCGAAATTAGATCAAGTTACACTAAACATTATCAGTGTTTTCCTTCAAACGCCTAAAGGTCACTCCCAAAGAGGTACAGAAATCTACATTTTATAGACTTCTCAAGATGATTCTATTGACCCATTACCTAGGGTGGGCTTCCCTGGTGGCTCAGACAGTAAAGAATCTGCTTGCAATGCGGGAGAACTGCGTTGATCCCTGGGATGGGAAGATCCCCTGGAGAAAGGAACAGCTACTCACTCCAGTATTCTTGCCCTGGAGAATCCCATGGACAGAGGAGCCTGTTGGGCTACTGTCCATGGGGTTGCAAAGAATTGGACATGACTGAGCAACTTTCGCATTCACATTCATTACCTAGGGTGAAGCAGGAGATCTTAGGACCATGGGAGCTTGGAAGGCACTTTAATCATTCCAGCACAACTCTGATTACTTTTAAATATTAGAATTTTAAGTAAGATTACTTCTGAAAATAATTGTTTTGCCACTTAAAAATAAGTGTAAACATCAATGAAAATTCTGATTTTAGTTCTATTTTCAACTCTACAGACTCTCTTCTCATACTAAGACTAGAATTGCCAGAATCCGCACTAACAAGAATTTCTTCCAATGCCGTATATAGCACTAGAGCACCAGCATTTTCTCATTTTTATAATTTTTTAGGCATGTTTATCAACACATTTTAACAAAAGATATTTATGATTTATGAAACAGCAATATTTTAGATATTTTGATAGCAAAATATTTATCTCCTAAAGAAATAAAGGTCATTTTGCTTATATATTTTGGCAAGACATTGTTTTGTTTTGAGGATTTTCAGATACTACTTAAATAGTTTCATTTTTTTCAATGATGGGAGTAAGAGCCTGAGTTGTTAAGGGTCTGAGTACAAAAACTTAGGCTCAAAGTTTTGATAATCCTTTCCAATGTGAATTGATTTGAACAGCATAAATTCTGAAAACTTGTTTGATGAAAATGTACTATAATTAATACCTGTACTTTCGTTCACATTTTCACACATTTCTAGTTTACCACCATAGAACCTGAACTTAAGATGCGAATTTCCCCAAATATTTTCTATTCAGTGTTAGGGTTCTAAAACATACGCATGGGTTTTAATGTGAAAGTGATTATTATGGCAAAGCATTTGGAAAGGAGTTTAAAGGTGATCCAAGTTTGTTTACTGCTGACTTCTGAGAACGTGTTTGTATGTACTGCAAGTCCCAGGAGGAAAACAAAGTAAATTGCTTAGGGAACTCTTTCTTTCAAGAATTGTCTCCTGGGATTGCTACTCTGCAAAACACATTTAGAAAATCACTCACTTAGATATTTTCTCCTTTTTAAAAGTTTCACTGTATTAAACTCTCATGCATACACTGCAGGAAGTGCTGATGGGCTACATTCAGAAAGCTCATTGGTCGATTTCCTGGAAAGGTGGTTCTTTTCAAGCCTGGTAAATTATTCATTACCTAAAAACCTGCTATTGTTTTAGTTTGGCCATTTAAAAATAAAATCTTTTGCAGGCAAAATCCATTTATTCCTATGATTCTTAAATTGAGTATCTTTCAAAAAGAGAAGAGACTTTTATCTTCTTAAAATGGTGTAAGTATGGATCTGCCCAAACGTTGTAGGATGGAAAAACAGTTTATTTCTGATAATTCATTTTTAGGTTTGAGAGTCCACAGTCTTCAAAACTGCAAGTTTTCTGTTATCTGAGAATCTAGAGAAAAATTCCCCAGCTCTTTCTATCGTTCAAGTATTATCTGATTGTCTTAGTCCATTCAGGCTGCTCTAGCAAAATATCACAGATGCCAGCCTGGTATAGTTCTGGTGAAAGCTCTCTTCTAAGTTGTGGGCTGCAGACTTATTGTGTCCACATGGTGGAAGAGGCAAGGGAGCTTTCTTGGGCCTCTTCTTTAAGGGTATTAATCCTGTTTATGAGAACTCTGCCTTCACGATCTAATCACCCCGCAAAGGCCCCACTTACTAGTGTCATCACCTTGGGCAAGATTCCACTATGTGAATTTGAGAGGAGGACCATGAACATTCAGACCATAGCCCTATTTTCATTTTGAGTCTGAAATCAAGAAAGACTCTTATGGGCCAATAAATATAGGTTAAAGATGGTGGGGTAGAATGGAAAGAGCAGTATCTCCATTGGAGAGCCCATGATCAGTGTTTCATGGCCTCATTCTTGAACATGAATGGATGATCAAGGAATGCCATATGTTAAAGTAGAGCCAGGAACATGGAATAGAAAGACTAAGCTAAGTAAATAAGGTAAAAGTACTTGGAGGAATCAAAAATAGTTTAGGGAACAAAGGAAAACCAGAAAACACTTGTTTAATTTCTTTCTTCCAAGAAATTCAAGATATTACTTCCCTATGTTATGAGGAATGCTATGTCTTCAAATCTAATGTATGGGTTACAAATCTGTTGCTTTGCATGTCCTAGTAATTTTTGTTTGAAAGTGAGTTAATAGTTTCCAATATGCTGTTTTGTTTTTCTGAGGGTTATTTTTTTGTCCTATACTAATAAGAAATTAACTTAATTCAATCTGTGAAATTTGACTCATGTGCAGTGTGCAGGTATCTATCTATCTCTCTTTTATAACTTTCAATTTGATTCCTGTGATCTTGTAGATCAAATATTTGAAGCTATTAAAATATCCATTTCTGTTGCCTGGATAAGGATAGATTTCAAGATATAGAAAATTTGTACAGCTCCCTAGACTTCCAGAGCTTTGTTCAGGCTCCATGGGGGTCTCCTACATGAGCATGTGGTTTATCAGTCAGAAGGAAATATGGAGTATCTGTTATCTTGGTTACAGCATTTCTTTTACATTAACAGCTCCATTACTGTCTGTCTGAACTAAGTCTGCTACTTTCAGCTCAAGCTCCGGGTGAAGAGAATACACCCAAGTCAAAGAAGTAATTAGTCACTTTTTTTTTTACCTAGTACAAAGTAATCTGTTGACTTTTTTAAGTGAGAAAACTTCTCTCACATTTTTGCCTGTCATTGACCGTTTTCCAGCATCCTTCAGTTAATTTCAGTAATATTATTTGGTGTATGCTTTTCTCTGCAGAAAAGTATTTCACAACTTTATCAAGGTGTCAGAAGTAAGGCCATTTCTTATCTTTTTATTTCCCTTACTATTACAGATTTGATCATCTCATTTTTATATTGACCTTGTATCTTTGACCTGTGTGTGTGTTAGTTGCTCAGTCATGTCTGACTCTGGGAACCCATGGACTATAACCCGCAAGACTCCTCTGTGGAGTGTCTAGAATTCTCCAGACAAGAATACTGGAGTGGGTTGCCGTTCCCTTCTCCAGGGGATCTTCCCTACCCAGGGATCGAACCCAGGTCTTCTGCACTGCAGGCTGATTCTTTACCATCTGAGCTACCAGGGAAGCCTATAAACACATTTAAAATTTTCCACAAAAGCAAATCAAATAAGTAAAAATGGCACACCTAAAAAATATAGATATAATACTACTTCTAATAATATTAAATGTAAAAGACCTAAATATTCTATCAAAAGATTGTTCAACTAAATAAAAATTCAAGAACCAGCTGTGTACAGTCTATAAGTGATGTACATAAAATCGAGGACAGAACAGGTTGCAAGTAAAAGGGTGAAAAATATAATAAGAACAGTAAACATAAGAGACCCAGTTGGATATAGTAATATAAAAAATAGACTTTTTTATTGCTAGTTATTGGATTCTTTACCAGCTGAGCCACAAGGGAAGCCCAAGAATCCTGGAGTGGGTAGCCTATCCCTTCAGTGGATCTTCCCAACCCAGGAATTGAACCAGGGTCTCCTGCATTGCAGGTAGATTCTTTACCAACTGAGCTATTAGGGAAGCCCCATAGTAACTAAAAGTATTGGTCACATGCTGTGCTAGAAAAGACATCTTAATAAATTAAGAGGGATTAAAGTCATATGGAATATATTCTTGAAATCAACAGAATTAAATTAGAAATCAATAACAAAAGGAATCTGGAAAATCTACAAATATGTAGAATTTTTAAAATATTAAGCACATTTTCTAAATAGCCCAAAAGGTTAAATAAGAATTCACAGAGGAAGTTAAAAAATGTCTTGAACTAAATAAAAATTATAACTCAGCATATCAGATTTGTGAAATGTGGCTAAGAAAGTGTTTATGTGGACATTTAAAAAAATAAATGATTATATCAGAAGGCAAAAAGAAAAAGCAAAGACCTAAGTGTCTATATTGAGCTATGAAAAATTAAAGCTAAAGTAGTTTAGTGGAAGAAGGTAGAAGAAATCTTAAATATCATAAATCAATGCAATGGGAAATGGACAAACAGTAGGACAAATGAATAAAATTGAAAGCCAGACACAAAAGACTAGAAACTATAAGATTCCATTTTTATGAAATTCAAGAAAAGGAAAAACTACAAGCACAAAAAGTAGAAGTGTGGTTGCCTGGTGTTAAGGATTAGTTGAAAGGGAATAAGGGAATGTTTTAGAAGTGATGGAGCAGGGCCAGTTCATGGTGCGACCTGTGCAGTCTCATGGGACCGCACGCTCAGAAGGACTCCACCTCCAATTTAATGCTCAGTTGTCACTATTTAATTTTTTTAATAACATTTGAACAAACATAACCACATTTTTGTTCTACACTGGAACCTACAAGTTACAGAGTCAATTCCAGATGGAACTTTTTTTGTGGTGTGTATACATTTACCAAACTCATCAAACTGTACTTTAAAAAAAAAAGAAACACTTATTTTCTACTGGGATGTGGTTTAACACTGTAGTGCTAGTTTCAGGGGAACAGCAAAAGGACTCAGCCATACTTAATGCACGTGATATTCCCCCCTCAAACTCCCTTCCCATCCAGGCTGCCACGTAATATTGAGCAGAGTCCTTAAGTGAGTGGTTTTATTGTTTTAAATTATAAAACATGACAGAATAAAACTTTAAAATATGAGAAGAAGTAGGAGGAACAATAAGATTTTACTTTGCACATCATACTAGCAAAACAACTGAATACACATCTGTAAGATGTATTTCCAGGAAGTATGTGTATATGTGATTTGATTAGTTAATAAAAGAAATAAGAAGTCTGCTGCTTATTGGAAGGCTACCTGGAAACATCTATTAACATCAGTAACACCTAAATATTTTAATCTAACAATTCTACTCTTGTGAATCTACTTTATAAAAAAAATAATTTCCAAATGTCTATAGTTGATGACAATTATAACAGCATTGTTCATAGTAGCTAAGAACTACAAAAAGTAAATGCCCATCAATAGAGGACTGGTTTGACATACGCTGGCACATTTGTGTATGAAATATTTTGTAGCAATTGAAAGTGACAGACATATTACATAATTGGGAATGACTTTTATATGCTTTGTTGAGAAAGGCAAGATACATAAAATAACCTATAAAATCTTTGCATTTTGGTGAAACAAGCAATCACACAACAGAAATCTATATATCTATCTTTTTTTTTTTTTATTCTTCCAATTTTATTTTATTTTTAAACTTTACATAATTGTATTAGTTTTGCCAAATATCAAAATGAATCCACCACAGGTATACATGTGTTCCCCATCCCGAACCCTCCTCCCTCCTCCCTCCCCATACCATCCCTCTGGGCCGTCCCAGTGCACCAGCCCCAAGCATCCAGCATCGTGCATCGAACCTGGACTGGCAACTCGTTTCCTACATGATATTTTACATGTTTCATTGCCATTCTCCCAATATATATCTATCTTTATATTCGTACAGTGTTAAATTAGTACAGAGAAAACTACAGAAGGACTCTAAGGAATTGGAAAGAACATGGTATAGACATAGGTAAGAAAAGGCGAGTGTGGATTTTTGAAAAGGCCTTCTTAACAATTATTTTTATTTATCATTGCATCTCTGTATTGTATATTTTTGTAAATCAGCAATTTTAGTAATCATCAAAATGTCTCACTTTGAAGACAAACAGGCTTAAATTTACATCTAATCTCTACCATGCTGTAGTTCATTTCAGTTCAGTTCAGTTGCTCAGTTGTGTCTTACTCTTTGCGACCCCATGGACTGCAGCACGCCAGGCTTTGCTGTCCATCACCAACTCCCAAAGTTTGCTCAAACTCATGTCCATTGAGTTGGTGATGCCATCCAATCATCTCATCCTCTGTTGTCCCCTTGTTCTCCCAGCTTCAATCTTTCCCAGCATCAGGGACTTTTCAAATGAGTCAGCTCTTCGCATCAGGTGGCCAAAGGATTGGAGTTTCAGCTTCAACATCAGTCCTGCCAATGAATTTTAAGGACTGATTTCATTTAGGATGGACTGGTTGGATCTCTTTGCAGTCCAAGGGACTCTCAAGAGTCTTCTCCAACACCACAATTCAAACGCATCAATTCTTTGGCACTCAGCTTTCTTTATAATCCAACTCTCACATCCATACATGACCACTGGAAGAACAATAGCTTTGACTAGACAGACCTTTGTTGGCAAAGTAATGTCTCTGCTTTTTAATATGCTATCTAGGTTGGTCACAGCTTTTCTTCCAAGGAGCAAGCATCTTTTAATTTCATGGCTGCAGTTACCATCTGCAGTGATTTTGGAACCCAAAAAATTAGTCTCTCACTGTTTCCATTGTTTCCCTATCTGTTTGCCATGAAGTTATGGGACTGGATGCCATGATCTTCATTTCTGAATGTTGAGCTTTAAGCCAACTTATTCACTCTCCTGTTTCACTTTCATCAAAAGTCTCTTCAGTTCTTCTTCGCTTTCTGCCATAAGGGTGGTGTCATCTGCATATCTGAGGTTATTGATATTTCTCCCAGGAATCTTGTTTTAGATGTTATAGATGTATTTATTTTTAAGTTGCTTAACCTCTTTTTAAATTCACCACTTATTTAGCATGTTTGTTGAGAATTAGAATAATGTCTGTAAGGTTCTTGACACCTGGAGAGATAATAAGTGCAATGAGCATTTAGTTTATCATGATAAGTACTTGGTAATACTGCCCTACTAATGCTTCCATGTCAGTCTTATAGAACATTTCAGTACCCAGTAACATGCTTTGAACATATAAGGACTGTAAATAAATGTTGAAAGAAGCATTAAACCTTGAATAATACATCAACTATTAATTGTAATGGTTAATTAACCAAAATCCTCCAGACTAGATAATAAAGGCAGATCCCAGCTTCTGATTTATTCTGATAATGAACTGTCTCTATTCTTGAAGCAGAGCAAGACTAGTGGTTCATCAGTGTTACAGTTCAGTAGTCAAAGATAAAGCCTGTGACTGTTTCAGTTTCAGTCAAAGACAAAGTTTTTGGATGTTCATGTGGAGGAATAAAAATAAAGTTCTGTAACAAGAGTGATCATATCATTCATCATCCAAACCATTTATCACATTTGAAGACTGAAGGTAAATGGGCAAGATAGGAGAAGGGAGTATGGTTAACTCACAAGATGTTGAGAAGATAGGTGTTTGGTCTAGGTGAACTAGGAACATGTACTCCTGTTCTGACATAGCCTTGCATAAGGACGAGTTGTGAGGAAACTTAATTAAGTTGAGGACTCAAAAACCTACAGAATGCTTCTGCAATAGCTTCAGCTTGTGGCCTGAATCCTACTCCAAATTTAAGAGATATTAGATATAGACTATAAAGAATATCTTCTAGGAACTGGATGATTTAAAAACCTATGATCAAAAGAAGTCCAAGTGAAAGAATTGCTCCGTATTTTTTCCACTTAGGAAAGAGATGCTTACTTTGTCTTTCCTGAGTTTATTTATTAAGATTTACATGAAATGCATGACAAGAACTAAGTCTCTAGACATGAGTTGTTGGCAAAGAATGTTGTCACTTTTAACAGTGATTCAGTAATCAACACAGCTCTAGGATTACATTCAGAGAAGACAGCTAAAAGAGAGTAACAGGTAGATAGATGGAATAAACGTGAGACTTCCAGAGTATAAAAAAATGGTAGCCTGGAATGGGAATCACAGTAGTAGAATGGAAACTAAAAGATTAGGAAACTCACAGAAAATTCGGGGCAAGAAATAGTCAGGTTCCAGTTAAGAGGCTTCAGTAGAAAGTACAGGGAATTGGTATAAAAAATGGAAATTGATGCTAAGCTAAAAAGTCTATGAGTTGGAACTGTCTCCTTCATTTGATATTAGATCATCTGAAAGTGGACATCTAGAAGGACATCTGACCTTAACTCTGAAGGCCCATATGGTAAAAACCAAAGTAGGTCTTGACCCAGTTCTATGCATTCTAGGTTCCTGGCTATTGAAAGCTGTTTCTTGGCACCTTTTCCTTTTGGAAATGTACAGTTCATTGAGTGTCATATCATTACCAGATTTTGATGTAGACTTCAAATAATGAAATCCAGTAGTAAGTTCTCTAAACTGCAGTTCCTATCTGCCTGTCTTTTCTCGGGAGAGAAGGCAAATGAAAATGACCTTGCAGTCTCCTGGGACTGGCCTCCTGTTGGCAGACAATCAGACAGCAGAGCTAGGTGCCATGTGCCATCAAGTCCTCTGAAAACTTTTAAATGAAGGGCTCAAGATTTCTTCTCTCCTTCCAAGTGTGTTCCTGAATTTATTGTGAATGAAGATATATTCAAAGTCAGATTTATCTATGCCTGATGGACTTGAGCTGACACGGCTTTCATCTCATCTACCTGGCAGCCATGGTTGGGAAGCTCTAGTTTGAATAAGACAAAAAGCTCATTGCCCATGAAAGAAGGGACAGTGAGCTTGCCATCCGAGTAAGACTAGACCTTCCGACTGTTGTTACAGTGGGGATGGCAATTCATTCTTAGAATAGAGTTGTGGAGAATTTTTAGTTCTCTTTTGCATCCATTCCATACCTTCCTCTGCAAGGAAGGGACTTATCATTCAATTAAAGTTTGGAACATTATTTGAAATTATATGAATTTTATTTTAAGTTTGTTTTTTTTTTAACTCTGGCATTCTGGTTATCTAATAGGAAATCAATTAAAAGTGTAGGTTATTTGCTATTTTTTACGATGTAACTTTTACACATGTTTTCATTTTAAAAAATAATCACTATAAAAATAGTAATAGAAACAAGAGAAAATAAAAACCTGAAATCCTACTTCAGTAATTTTTATCAGTATAATTTTGATATATGTCATTTCAATACTCTTTTTACTTATAAATAAGTTAATTTTATCAAGTTGGGATTATTGAATATAGCTTTTAAAAATAAAAATGTATGTTGTTTTTCAAAATAACATATATTCAATGTTTTTATTTATCAGTATATTCTTAGAAAAGTTTATTACAAGTGATGGGTTATACACACATATATTCCTTTGCTTATTCCTATTTTATTTCACTAAGATGGAAATAAGCGATTTTTTTTGGAAAAGCCATCAGGAATCTACAAGAACAAAAATAGCTCAAAAAGAGGCAAATGCAGCCAACTTTTGGAAGTTGAAACAGATGGGTGGGTGGTAACTGATTTAGCAAATACAAGAAAGCAGAATCCTACATTGGCAGCAGGGAATCCCAGACAGGCATAAGAACTGACAATGCCAACTACCTCTAAATAGAAGTGAAGGTGAAATTAAAGTGAGAAGCTGTGTCAAAGTCAGCTATACCCCCTCAGCTGTTTCTTGCCATACTTAAGCAGATTTTGGACTCTTCCTTACTTGAGATTTATGCTCCTGAAGAGGATAATTGAGGGTCTTGGCACTTGAGAAATACAGAGACAGGTATAGTTGGGGTACATCCCAAAGTGGAAATGGAGAAATAACTGTAGGTTTAAATAATGAATGATGAGATTCCTAGCTTTTGTATGTGTTCCTACTATCACGCAGGTGCCCAGGCTAAGCACTCTGGAAGGGAAATTGAGAAATTCTTTTCTAGAGAATCTGAGAAGCCATGAGGAAATATATAACAATATTTATAGTAGAGTTATCCACACACACACACAAAAAAAACCAGTTCCAACAGATAACACAACAGTGAAACCATAGTAAACAAACCCCAAGTACATTCATAGTTTAAGATCAGTGTTTTAATCTCCTAATCTTAAATGTGAGCAGTCAACCAAGGATTACCTGCCATCTAATGAAATCCTCCAAACATGAAAGATGGAAAACAAACAGAAAGAAAAAAAAAGACAATGTGGAATAAACAGACTCTGCAGGAAAAGAACACTTTGCTTCAACTTTTATCTTGAAAAGTGTCAAACCTAAAGAAAAGCAGAATAAATAGTGTAGTGAATATTTTACCACATCTGTGCTTGACCTCTCTCTCCTCACCCTTTTCAAGTGCTGAATTTCACTCCTAAATAATTCTGCATATATTTCCTAAAAGTAAGAGCTTTCTCTATATAATGTCCTTTCACATCTAAAAATTGATAATAATTCTATATTATTAATCTTCCGTATTACCCCACAAGTGATTTTTATTGGTGCTTCATTTTTATTCCATTTCATGAATTGCATTTTGTGTGTGTGTCTCTTAAACTCTTTACTATAGAACGGTTCCTATGTCTTTTGTTTTTCACAACATTTAATATTTTGATGAGTTCAAATCAGTTGCCTTGCAGACAGAACATCCTACGTTCTAGATTTGATTTGTTTCATCATGATCTCATTTTACTTCTTGTATTTCCTGAAAATAGGTCTACTTTATAAATGATGTTATTTTATATTCTTATTATATCATGTTAAAAGAGCACATAAATTTAGATTGGTCCACCAATAAGAATAATTAATGAGGCTAAATGTGACCACTTAGTGAAGGTGGTTAACCAGATCTAAGAAGAGAAATCTGAAGGAAAGAAGCTATAATTGACATCCTAAAAAAGACAAAGTAAGATTTCACAATCATGAACTAAGAAGATAAGGCTTTTACAAGTATCAAAGAATACCGAAAAACTCTTTAGAAATAAATGCGCAATGGTAAATATGCAAAAGTCAGTAGAACGTGTGGAAAATAAAGTTGAGGGAATCACCTAGAAAGGGGCTTCCCCAGTGGTTCAGCAATAAGGAATCCACTTGCAATCAGGAGACGCAGGACACATGAGTTCGCTCCCTGGGTTGAGAAGATCCCCTAGAGAAGGAAATGGCCTCCCACTCCAGTATTCTTGTCTGGGAAATCTCATGGACTTGGCGGAGCCTGGCGGGCTGCAATCCTTGGGGTTTCAAAGAGTTAGACACAACTGAGCACACAGTCACCTAGAAAGTGGGGCAAAGCTGGAGAGAGACTTAGAAGAAAATAAGAGAGATAATGTAAGAAAGTTAGAAGAGTCTAGGAGACCCAGGAGCTCCAAATATGGCTAACAGTACTTCTAATCTGAGTAAAAAAAAAGTGAAGGTGATAAAGTTATTAACAAGATAAATTCAAAAAATTCCCCGGAGTTGAAAGATGTGCTTCTAGATGGAAAATGTCACTAAGGAAGGACCCAGCATTACGCATGATGCTATTTTTTCTCTAAATTTGCTCCATTAACCTGTCTTATCATACACATGTGATTTTATTTATTGTAACAAATATGTCAGTGCTTGCAAAGGTATGTCCCTCTTCAATATTTTTGTTCAAAAATTTTTATTATTTTTATTCATGTCAATTTCATCATGTTTTGATTAAGTTGCATAAATGTGTATAGATATCTGAGTTTATTTTATCTTTACAATGGTAAGGTTTCCTATTCAAAGGTATTCAATACATACAATCAAGTCATCTTTTCTATTCTCTGCTATTTTTGCCTGAGTGATTTGTCAATAAACTCTAAGTTTTTTGCTAGTTTAATTCCTAGAAACGTTTTAACCTTTTTTTTTTTTATAAATAGTATTTGTTTGCCATAACAATTTCTGTATATATACCTTCAGTTCAGTTCAGTCGTTCAATAGTGTCTGACTCTTTGCAACCCTATGGACTGCAGCACGCCAGTCTTCCCTATCCATCATCAACTCCCAGAGCTTGCTCAAACTCATGTCCATCGAGTTGGTGGTGCCATCCAACCATCTCATCCTCTGTCAGCCCCTTCTCCTCCTGCCTTCAATCTTTTCCAGCATCCGGGTCTTTTCAAATGAGTCAGTTCTTCGCATCAGGTAGCTAAAGGATTGGAGTTTCAGCTTCAGCATCAGTCCTTCCAATGAATATTAGGATTGATTTCCTTTAGGATTGACTGGTTGAATCTCCCTGAAGTCCAAGGGATTCTCAAGAGTGTTCTCCAATACCACAGTTCAAAAGCATCAATTCTTCAGCACTCAGCTTTTTTTTTTTTTTTTTTTTGAATCCAACTCTCACTATACTCTTACAATTATAAGGTATATAATTGATACCTTAGACAGATATTTAAAAGCAAAGCAGAGGCCAGCAGGCACATAACTGTAAGCAGCCCTGGTGGGTGGTGGGTGGATGCTTTCTGAGCAAACTAGCATTAAATTTGCATATCCCAAACAAGAGCCCAGACTTCCCCAGTGATGCAGACAGTAAGAATGAGCCTGCAGTGAGGGAGAGCCAGGTTCAATCCCTGGGTTGGGAAGATCCCCTGGAGAAGGAAGTGGCTACCCACTTCAGTATTCTTTCCTGGAGAATTCCAGGGGCAGAAGGGCCTGGTGGGCTATAGTCCCTGGGTTCTCAAGGTGTCAGACATGACTGAGCGACTAATACTTTCACTTTCAAACTAGAGCCCAGATCTCATCTGGACTGGTATTAAGGTCCCAGATGGTTCCAGTCTATGGGAGTATGGATGATTTAGTAGCCTGGTTGTGATAATGTCAAGCATTTCATGATTGGCTTAGAGGTTGAATTGCAAAAGTAGTAACTGAGGTAAGACCTTTCTCCTATTAAAGGACAATTGAAGGATGTCCAGGGCTCTTGCATCATGTGACTTCACTTAGCTTAACATGGAAAATTATTGCTCTACAAATCCAAGTCTTATTTTGATATCCTTCTGTGCAACCCTTTGAAACAAAGTGGTGTAGTATGTCCAAATAAAACTGCTAATTTGGGAAATGTGCAAAATCATCTTAAAATGTCTTTCTTAATATTTATTTTTAAAATTGAATTTAGTATTACTTAGCTGAAAAAACAAAAGTATATAGAAAAAGCTCCTAGAAAAACCAACACCAAGTAACAATTTCTTACTAATTCCAAACTGTAAACACTCCTAGCCTTTTCTTTTTCCTTGAAAATTCCAGAAAAGGAAATGCTTAGCTTATTTTCTTGCTTTTTTTACTTAAACTACAGGATTAAAAGACTTTTAATTTTGGTTATCTCAACTGCTTTCTTTATTTGAATATCTCTATAGCTAATGCACCCAGAGGGATATCAGGTTTCTGAAGTCCTAGGTGTTCCATTTCAAAGAGCCTCATTGTACGTAAGCATTGAGCTTTATTGTAGCACGATTCTGTGTAAATAATTTCCACTTTCTATGAGCAGGATATAGTCCTGGCAGGGAGTCTATTTGGCGTGGATATTCTAAATTTAATCTCATTTCCAGTCTCTTTTATGAAATTCATCTATTTAAGCTTCCTATTTCTTTCTACCAGGGTCAGTTTTGCTAAACAACAATTTTCTAGGAAAATATTTTCTTTAAGTTTCCATATATGTTGCACTAAAATTGTCTATAATATTTTTATGTACATCTAAATTTATATCTTCTGTCTCTGTGGCTGTGTCTCCTTTCTTATCTAATAGTCAATATTCTGTGTCTTCTCCCTTTATTGTTCATTAGATTTGTTAGCATCTAAACAGAGAAGAGCTCTTAAAGGAGGAGTTACACAAGAGAGCTCTGATGAGAATCAGACACTCCTTCCATAGTAGTCACGTGTCAGAGAACAATGAGGTGGATTCTACTGACTTTTCAGAATTCTCTACACTGCCAAGTTGTTATTCATATGGCAATGCCCAGGAGGAGATACACCCTTCTCCTATATGCTGTTCTGTGGAAAATGAGGAATTCACTGTGTAAAAAGATAGGCTGTGACTATTCAAATATACAATTGAATCAACATTTTTTTATTAGAGAAAATACTTTATGCTCATATATGTTCTTGAAAATTAAGTAAAATAAAATCAATGTGAAGTAATGTTGGGCTAGAGAGACTAACTATGTCTATGATTTTGAGTATGTGCCTTAAGTCCATAAGCATGGAAAACTAATGTGTTCAACTGCACATGATTCTAGATGCTTCTGGGCTTTATCCCTTTGATTGCCTGATAGACAAGTGCTAGGAGGAGGAAGAACAGATTCTCAGGCTCCTGGAAACCCAGACACATTTCTTTCTAAATCACTGTCATTATCCAGGTCCAGAAAGTCTGAATACGGTGATGAGAGGAGGAGTTGAGGAAAGAGAGAGAGAAAGGGCAAGAATATTCAAGATTGAATGTATGAGAATGGAGAACAACATGAAAAAGGAAAAAAATAGACAATTGTAGAAGAGTACACATATAACTTGTTGGAACACCAGTAGTAGTCCTTGAAAGGCTAGGGGAATTCCGAATCAAAAAAAGTATTTGCCTGGCTTCTGAGAATACAGAAAAGGAGACTGAAGGGAATAGAGCTGCCCTGCATCTACCAAGAAGCATGAGATATAAAGAGTGTAAGATGACTTACCTTAGGACAGCTCCTTTGATTTCCCCAAAACCAGTATGAGGTTGAGAGTATAAAAGAGAATCCTTATGTTTTGAGTTCTGGGACCCATTCAAAACAATGAAATCATTAAAACTTTACATTTCTTTAAAAAATGCAATGAGACATTCTTATGATCACCCGGAATTGAATCACGAAACCAGGAAGATTTGGCTGGTTTCTATTTCCCTGAGATTAGCAAGAAGAATTAACTGATGAGGGTGGAGAGATGTTTATCTTACAGGCAATGACCACGTGTCAGAGTTGCATCGGGGGACGTTCCGCCCCAGGGTGAGAAGAGGCAGTAAATAACCCCCAAATGTCCTTTCAGCTCTAAACTCTATGTTTCTAATTCAGTCATATACATGTGGCCTCACGTCATCTTTCTCTTCCACGAATATGAAAGTAAATCTTTTTGAAAAGAGAATTTTTCCTAAATTAAAACAAAAAGTGAAACTAGAACACAGAATACGTCAAGGCTGTTTATTATCACCCTGCTTGTTTAATTTGTATGCAGAGTACCTCATGTGAAATGCTGGGCTGAATCACAAACTGGAATCAAGATTGCCAGGAGAAATATCAACAACCTCAAATATGTAGAAGATACCACTCTAATGACATAAAGTGAACAGCAACTGAAGACCCTCTTGATGAGCATGAAAGAGGAGAGTGAAAAAGCTGGCTTAAAACTCAACAGTCAGAAAACTAGGATCATGGCATCCAGTCCCATCACTTCATGACAAATAGATGGGGGGAAAGTGGAAACAGTGACAAACTTTATTTTCCTGTGCTCCAAAATCACTGTGGACATTGACTGCAGCCACGAAATTGAAAGATGCTTGTTCCTTAGAAGACAAGCTATGACAAATCTAGACAGCCTATTAAAAAGCAGAGATATCACTTTGCCAACAAAGATCCATATAGTCAAAGCTATGGTTTTTCCAGTAGTCATGTAAGGATGTGAGAGTTGGACCATAAAGAAGGCTGAGCATTAGAGAATTCATGCTTTTGAATTGTAGTGTTGGAGAAGACACTTGAAAGTCCCTTGACAACAAGGAGATCAAACTAGTCAATCCTGAAGGAAATCAACCCTGAATATTCACTGGAAGGACTGATGCAGAAGCTGAAGCTCCAATCCTTTGGCCACCTGATGTGAAGAGCCAACTCATTGGGAAAGACTGATGCTGGGAAAGATTGAGGGCAGGAGGAGAAGGAGGTGACAGAGGATAAGACGGTTGGATGGCATCACCAACTCAATGGACATGACTTTGAGCAAACTCTGGGAGATAGTGAAGGACTGGCGTGCTGCAGTCCATGGGCTCGCAAAGAGTTGGACACATCTTAGAGACTGAACTACAACAGGAACACACAATAATTTTTATGATCCATCTATGATGTCATTGTTAATATGGTGGTGTCCACTCCTGTACAGACTTTTCTCCTCCCTTTCTTATGAAGGAGAAGAAAACTGACCTGGAAATTTTTAGGCTTCTATAATTATTATATATTCACAGATACCATATTTTATGATACTGCAAAATAGTATCATTATCTATCTTTATACACAAATATTTGGAGCAGAATTAGTAGAATATCATGCTTTGCCTTTTAGTGGTTTTATATTTAGTTGTATATATATGTATCTGCTCCTAAGGACAGGTCTTGACCACTTTCCAAGCCTAGAATCTAGAATTCCTCAGTGCAATAAGTTTGGTTGAATAAACTTCAATCAGCTTTATAAACGTATGTTTCCTCTATTTAGTAAGTAAAATTCTACAGATGCCTCAAAACATTTCATTCATGCCTAAATTGGCAAGAATGTTCTCCTTCCTTTTGGCAAATATCCTTCTCACTGGGGTTTGTGCAGAACTAATGCCAAACTTACTTACTGTGGTTAGCTTGTGTTTGTGAAACAAGCTTATCATCCACAATGAACACATGGCTTTTAGACATAGGAATTAATCAGTGCTGGAGACACAGGCTCCTGGCTTAGATTCTGGGCTTCCTGCTTGCATAAGCTTGCTTTTGGGATCTATTACACAAAGCAGAATCCAGGGCTGCAGAGCACAGAATCCCACGCACAGTTCTCTGTCAGCCTTAAACTTTGCAGAAAATGTCTGTTTTGAGTAGAAAATAGTGAGAAACATGGATGGATAGATAAAACTGAGTTAGGAATATGGCTATTTCACAGGGCTAATATGAAAAGCAAATAGAATATTAAATGTGAAAACACTTTAATAATGTGTGTTCTACCTTACTTAAAAAGAAGTTAAAATTGTTTATGCTGCTGCTACGTCGCTTTAGTCGTGTCCGACTCTGCGCAACCCCATAGACTGCAGCCCACCAGGCTTCCCGTCCCTGGGATTCTCCAGGCAAGAACACTGGAGTGGGCTGCCATTTCCTTCTCCAGTGAAAATTGTTTATAGTGACACATAAAATATGGCAAGATATCCTAAATTTGAAATTGATGAGAAAAAAAAAGTGCACAGAAACATGTAAGGTATCCAAGAAAGAAGCTTAATATAAGCTTTGTGTCCTTGCTATTGGTTTTCTACAAAATCAGATTTTATCATTTTATCTGTTAACACATAGAAGAATATCTGATCGATACGGCAGTGCACAATGTCCATATAATTAAATTGCTTAAGAGAAGCACAGTTATTGCCCAGGTTATGGTAGTAAGAAGTTTCTTCCCTGGGTCTTCCAAAATAGAGCAATCTTGGCTACAGTGAGCAAAACACCCTCCTTAACAACTTACCAACATTTTCATAGCCTGACTGTGCCACGTTGTGATCCATCCAGGCTATTCTGGAAGGGCCAATGATATGCACAAGGTTTGCAGGTCTGTGCTGGTTTGCCTCTATCCATACTGAGATGCCAGGAGAAAATGAACTGATTGTTGTTAAAACACTTTGTAAAGTAGAAAGCAAAGTAGTATGTAAATGCAGGATACAATAATTTTCACTGTCATTATGACTTTGCAAGCCAGGTGGTGAATTTGAGACTCAATCCAATCAGCACTAGGGAATCTACAATATTGTTAACAAGGGAGGCTATAGTAAATCTTGTTTCCCTTTTGTTTCTCTTTTGCTGGGAAGCAATTTTCCTCCTGAATAGGTATCAGTCTTCCATAGAAGTATCTAAACGAGGACAGCAATCACTGATTTTACATACAAGCGCTAAGGTAATGACTCAGAAATTCTGGATTTCTTCCCTATCAGGGACAGGCAGATTTTCACAGTAAGGACAGATAATTTATTTGTGCAACAAAAGCAGAAAGTAGAAAATTTTAAATACTGAATACTTTAGAATGCTATCTGCATATTTAAATGTAGCTATATGTGATATTTTAGAAAGCACCAGTAATGGAAACCAAATATAGATATTGTGCTGTAATGACATCTGTCACCAGGGTTCCTTGTTTCAATTTTTTATGAGAATTGCCTATATGTATTGACATTAATGCAAGATACGTCTTTTTAAATTACATGTCTTCTCTCTCTAAAGATACCACCCTTTTTACTCTTACATTTACCTGGACTAGAAAGGAAGAGTTTCATGTGTTTGTTTGCTTTTTTAAAATTTTAAATGACTTTTTCTCGGTTACTGAATAGAAAGGGACAAAAAAAATGTTTCTTATGTATTTACTAAATATATTTTAGGTCTTTACTATGAACCAGGCGCTAGGTCTAAAACTGTCATCATGTAAAATAACAATAATAGCAAAAATAATCAGCCAAGTACCGTACTAAGTTCTCTATATGCATTATCTCATTTTAGCATCATGGAAAGCCTATGAACAGTCACTGTTATCATTTCCATTTAACAGATGAAAAAATGATGCACAGAGAGGGTAACTAACTTTTCAAAAGTCACAGAGCTAGTTAGCTACAAAAATGACTATATGGTTTTATTTTGACTCTGCAGTTTAAGCTTTTAACTATGATGATAAAGAGGCATATGACTTCCTGATATAAACTCAGAAATAGAAAGAACAAGTGGTAGGATATGAAGAAACTTGGGGAATATAGCATTTTGGGGGAGGACAATTCCAGTATCATAAAAAAACTCTGTGGAGAAGATTTAAGCTGATTCCCAAAGATCGTGCAAGATTAAGTCTAGTGAAGGAGCAGTGGGGAAAGAGGAGAGGGTATTCCAGATAAAGCAAATGGCATATCTCTGCCATAGCTAAGCACTAGATCTAAATTTAGGATAAGATACAGTGGAGAAAGCAGTAATGTAAAAAAAGAAATAAGCTAAACAACCCAATGTCTATAAAGAAATGTAGTGCATTGTCAAGGCAATCATTGAAAGCAAAACAGTAGTCCATTAGTGAGAAAAATAAGATGACATTTCATTATATTGAGATCTAGAGAAATAAATTATATTTTATTCTTCTTCTCCTCTATGATGTATATTACACATTTATTCATTCTCAATAGAGCTTAAAGTGCCTTGAAGGACTTTCTCACCTCCAGCAGCTTATCCTTCTGCTTTATTTAGTAGTCTTATCCACTGACACTTGAAATATTGTTCTAATTAAAGTGCTGGCACTTTAGGGGTGCTGTGAAATTTCTCCTAGAAAAGGGCCCTCTTGTCTTTCTCATTATGAAACCAGGAAAAAGGTTTAGGGACTCATCAAATTTCAAATCTTTTTAAAGCCTCTAGCAATTCATCCTGTAATCATTCCCATGAATGACTGTCAGATCTGGGGTTAGAAATCACCATGCTCGATCTAAAGGTTAGCTTTTTCAGCATTTTTATGCTTTTCAAAATTTCCATAAGATGATAAATGCTGAAGGATCAGTAAGCTCAACAGCTTGGACACCCACTGCTGCCACACAGGCGTGTGAAATGCCTCCATCTGACTCAGAATTAGAGATGTAAAATTGTCATCTAGCTCAGGATTAGAGCTTGGCATTAAATGTATTTATAATTTGTGTTAGCAGAAACTGTGGGCTTAGAAAATCTTTGCTGGAAAACTGGAATTCTTCAAAGAAATTCCAACAAGCAAAAAGGGATCTGAGCAGAATATGTACATATGGAGGAAATAGTCCATCTGCTGATCATCTTCAAATTACTTATATATAGCTACCGCTATTTTAGTCAAAAGTCAACAATACCTTGCATCCTTATTTACATAGGGAAGCAATCCTGTGGTTTTATCTCTTTCTACTCCCCACTGCTGAAACTCCATCCTTACTTTTTTCTAATCAGTTGTCTAATTTGTATATCGGCACAGCACAAATTCATTTAAGAAATATTTGTGATATGCCTATTATAAAAAAGGCAAACTACTAGAAAAGTGAGTATATAATTATGAACAAAATATATGGTTCAAGCAAACTGAAGGACACTGTGAAGCCCCTGCATTGGGACAGACCCTAGTATATTCAAGAACATGAAAGGAACCCCATTCCCTGTTGCCTCATGAAGATGATGAAGATGGACATGAAATAAGGCTGGAGAAAAGGCAGAGCCAGAGCGCAAAAGCTAGATTCCCCTACCTGCCACACCTGTAACCAGTGAGACAAAATGCAACTTGTTAATCAAGATAAAACTTTAGTAGAAAATGTAAAGCTAAAAAATGAGGTCTCGTCTAAATTCCAGTTATTTCATATACAACTTTCTAATCAATTACATTTCAGACTTTGATTTATAGTTGGGATTAATTTGTGTAGTTTTGGAAAGAAATACAATTAGCGCTAAAATGTAATGTACTGGGAGAGATGGCTCTTCCTGTCATGGTGAGGTAGATCACTTGTCACCGGCGTTTTGAATTCAACATTTGAAAAATGACATATGATGTTTATTTTTCTATTTTGGTGGTTGGATTTTTATTTGGCCAAATAAGGTCATTTCAAATAAAACAATCTGTCGTTTCACAAAATGAAGAAAAATTTTACAACAAAAATTGGGAAAGGTATCATTTCAGAATCTTAAAATTAGATTACTTTTATGGCAAGTTAATGAAATGTCTTTATTTTTCTCGTTTCCCTTCAAACCCAGTATATCCTCTCCATTGACCAATGGGCCACATTTAGTAGGTATTAAGATACATGGTATTCCATGAGGATTCAGGCAATGAAATTATGAGTTATATATCCTAAATTCTGATGTGTAACTCTCAGTATAAAATGTTCATGTAAAATTCTAGTAATGTGTCGGTTCCTTAAGTAGACATCACGTTCTCTGAGAATTGGCAGAAAGCTGGTTCACTGGGCATGGTGTTGGAGCTCCAAGTAGCCCTTAGGTGGAGACAAATTGGGAAATTAGCATGAAAAATACCACTTAATAAGAATGTGCTTTAAGAACACCAGAATCAAAATGAGGTACTTGCTGTAAAATACATGGAATTCAGCAGATGGCAGGAATCCTAAGACATGCTGAGGCTCATGAAGAGCAGTTGGTTCATAAGAATGTAATACTATTTTACCAAGAGCAAAGATTTAGCAGAAACAGCCATGCTTGGCTTAAACAAGGGACCTTGCAAGTCTCTCAGCTGGAGACTTGTCTAGGGTTTTCCCTGATTTTGTGTTTAATTGCTGTAGCTCAGTACTATGTGGTTGGAACCAATCATTCTGTGACTGACATTTAAACTGGCTTAGTTGTAATGGTATCTTTCTTCTTGAAGGGAAGTATCCTTTGTAGAAGAGCATGTCTTCTGACCTAATGCAAAGCTGACAAAAGGTATGACTCTTATGACTTTTATGAGGTTAGATTAATTAGAAATACACACACACACACACACACACACATATATATATAATTTCTCAGGTTTCTTATACTCAAAGCTCCTTGTGTTTGCAAAGGAATTGAGGCTTTGAATTTATCAATGCCATTAATTGTTTCTTCTCTCTGCAGACCTGACCAAAAATTTTCTCCTCCTGGTTTTCTCTGTTCTCTCTCTTGGAATCCAATTGTTCAGCTATTTTAACTTGACCCCGTAAATACCTTATTTTCTTCTTTCTAATTTTTCTACTACTTGCTTTATTGGTCCATTCCATTGGAGAATTTTGCATCTTATTTATTTATAAATATTTATAAATGTATAAATATAATACTGAATTATACAAATCTGCCATCATATTCTTACTTTCTAAAGTTTTTAAAGTAAATCCTATAATTTTTACAACATTATCTTTTATTTCATGGATCCAATCATTTTTTTTAAATCTCTGAGCATCTGTGGTCATTCACTTAATCTAATTTGGAACTGTTTTTCCCAAAATTCCCTTTCCTTTATTGTCCTTGGTTAGAGTTGCCAGTTCACCAAGTGCAGCTCACAAATGTTATCCTTGATCTGTTGGCTACTCTGGGTAGCCAGGCTATAAATCCTCTAATTTCTGCCAAATCTCTTTCTTCAAATTCTCGAAGTCCCAGTCTCAGCACAAATGCAGTTCATGGCAAATAGTACCAACTTTTCTGCAGGAAGTGGACCATTGATGCTGGAGGCGATTAGTCAGGTTATACTTTTCCCTCATGGTTCTAGTTTGCTTTGCTGTCTTCTGCTTCTCATTCAACTTTTATTCCCAACTGCTAACACTTCTGACCAGAATTTAGCTCCACAAGAGATGCAGAGGCAACAGTTTTCCATAGACATGTCCTTCTTTCGTAATAGTGTAAGGACTAATGTCTGCAACAGAAGGCTTTTCTACCTCGCTGGTTGTGGTTCTGCTGCCCTGCATGAACTCTGTGTCCTTTTGGAAGATAGAGAGGAAAAATGAAAAGGATCTAAGACTGGGAACTGACCAGAGAAACTGAACACTATTTATTATTCAAATATAAACAGCAAATATTGATGTAAGCAAGGGGTCTGTTAACTAAATTCTGAAGATAGGAAACAGGCTTCTAAATTCTCATTTTTCATATTAGGATATTAAGAGATAATATCTAAATCTGAAAATAGGGATATATAAATATAAATGTTGGCTATAATCAGTAAGGTGGTAAAACTGACCGTGAGATGAAGGAGGAGGGACAGATTTGCCCATACACACAAAGCAAAAACAGTGGAAAAATAGGACAGTTTAAAACCAACTGGCATGTATAAAACATCACAGAGGATAAATATATGATTCTCTGTATAATTTGCATTGTTGAAGTATAATTTTCTTTACACAAGCTTGGAAGAAAAGCGGTTAGCACACCAAAAAAAAAAAAAAAATTCCAATGAAATTGATATATCAGTACAAGAAGAGGAATTAACGAGCCCAATTTAGTCATGAATGTGGATAGGACCATGAGGTCACTCAGGTAGTAGTGAAAATTAAAGGGGAGTCAGTGTAAGATCTAATGGGGAAAAGGAGAGCTTCTTGTTATTGCTGCTGTTGTTTTCAGTAAAGAGGGAAATGCAAATGCGATTATTTCTAGCGCTCTCCAGTCTGTTGTTTCCCTAGCTCAGTTCCTTGTGTGTTTAAATAAATCAGTGCAGGCATATTTGTGTTACTTTGCCTCTTCTATTTCTCTATCAGCTAATATCTATGTATAAGCTGTTTTGTTTTTTAATTAGGAGTCATAGATGTTCACTATCTTGGCAAGTCCTAACAGGGTTCCTTCCAGAATGTAGCAGCCTTAACTGCTTTCCCTAGTCTTCATGTACACAACAGTAGCCTGGGACCCCAAACCCTCACCCTATAGCAGGGAATTTATAGCAGGGAATACTGCTATAAGTACCCAAAGAAACAATAAAAGAATTGAAAGTAGCTGACTGTGGAGAAGAAGATCTGGGTAGATGGGACAGGAATGTAATAGGGGAATACTCTTTTTTGTTGTTATGGCTGTTAAGTCATGTCCCACTCTTTGCAACCCCATGGACTGTAGCATGCCAGGCTCCTCTGTTCTCTACTGTCTCCTAGAATTTGCTCAAATTGATGTCCATTGAGTCAGTAATGCTATCTAAACATTTCATTCTCTGCTGCCCACTTCTTCTTTTGCCTTCTTTCTTTCCCAGCATCAGGGTCTTTCTTTTCAATGAGTCAGCTCTTGGCATCAGGTGGCCAGAGTACTAGAGTTTCAGCTTGAGCATCACTTTTTCCAATGAATAGTCAGGTTGATTTCCTTTAGGATTAACTGGTTTGATCTCCTTACAGCCCAAGGGACTCTCAAGAGTCTTCTCCAGCACCACAGTTTGAAAGCATCAATTCTCATAAGAATTGATGACTTATGATCGACTGGTTCGATCTCCTTACAGCCCAATCAATATTTTGATTGATAATTTGATATTTTGATAATTGATAAATTGATATTTATTATAAATTGATAATTTATAAATCCTTTAGGATAGACTGGTTTGATCTCCTTACAGCCCAAGGGACTCTCAAGAGTCTTCTCCAGCACCACAGTTTGAAAGCATCAATTCTCATAAGAATTGATGAGACTCTTATGAGAATTGATGAGTCTCAATTCTTATGAGACTCCTAAAAGCATGTATTTGGTTATTCACAGATAGTACTTTAGTAAAAATTAAAAAATGCATTTCAAAGGATAATATAAAAATATAAAATAAACATGCAAAATTACCTCAGATGACAGCAAATAGTAAGTACATATCTCAAACATTCTGAGAGAAACCTACTTTCAATCTAGATTCCTATACCTAATTAAACTACTAATCAAGCATAAGGACAGAATAAAGTTATTTTTAAACACCTACGTATTTATAAAGTTATCTTCCCATAAATCTTTCCTTAGGAAAATATTGGAGGATGTATTACCAAACTAGAAGAGGCAGAGGAATGGGGTAGAGGAACGAATGAATCCAATTCAAGAGGGTGGTGGAGAGAAGGCTGAAGATGGCAGCAATACAGTGAGCCTAGAGAAAAACCAGTCTAGACAGAAAAGGGAAAATAGAGAAAAATAATTGTGAATATTGACAATATGCAGACTCTAGATGCTTTAAATTAAACACTAGAGAAACTCACCCATAAATTTCCAGCAACAATACACATGGCATATTAAAAGCCCAGACCTGCCCTGGAGAAGTTTGGCACTGTAACACAGCACCTACATTATTGATCAGCCTCAGAAATGTCATTTGGAAAGCAAAACAAACTTATCTGGCTGTCTGCCCATGCTGTGTCTACACAGTGAAGGGTTTTTATGTGGCCATTAAAAAGAATGAGGTGTATCTATATTCACTGATATGGAATAATAACCTTGATAAACTAGGAATAACAACAATAATAAACAGACCTGGGAAGCCTAATTTGGATGTAACTTGATTGGCTATTAGCTGTTGGCTTCCAGCCAGTCCAAAGGTGGGTGAACTAAAGTCCTTATCTTAGAAAGAGATGTGAGAAGAGAGTAAGGCCTAGCATCAAAATGACTGGAAACTCCAGTTTGTTTGGGAAGCAGAGAGCAGGAACCTATGGCTCCTAACTTTGCTTGGCCAAACCCCTCTTGATCAGTTTGGAAAAACAGGAGGCAAATAGATGGCTGGAATTCTTGGCACTTTATTGAATAGTTTAGCCAGCAACAGGGGTCAGAATTTAAACTGGATATTTAAGTGGAAACAGAAAATGGCCACAGGGCAAGGGTGAATTTAAACTGAGAAAGATTAAGCCCTGAAGACTCACTGAAGGCTAATTTCTATAGTCTCACCCCAGTCATTTTCTTAAACCCCCTGTTCATGCAATCTCGAATTTTACTGACTTGTATTTTAAATTCTATTTACCATGCTGAGGGTTTTCATATATTTTTAAATGAAAAATGCAAGATCCCAAGTGTTATATATAATAGTATGCAATAATTTGTGTTATAAATAGAATATTTGAAGACACACACACAGGCAGGTACATATATGCTCCCAGCTGTTTGGAGAAGGAGAAGAAACTAATAACAGCAGGTAGAACTGAAGCACAATGATGGGAAGGAGACTTATATTTCTTGCACACATTTTAGTCCTGTTTAAATTTTAGTTATTTACCAATTACCTATAATACTTGCTAAATATAATTTTAGTTTAAAAAGAAAAAAAAAAAAAGAAAAGTCCAAAGGACAAGTCATCAAAATGTTTTAAAAGATCAAAATGTTTTAAAAGAGTGTAAAGGGTTGTGAAAGAAAGTTGATTACTGATGACTGTAGGCTGCTACAAAAAGGGAGAATTTCAGAGTAATGATTAGATAAAGAAGGCTGCATGATATTTGGCAAAACTAATACAATTATGTAAAGTTTAAAAATAAAATTAAATTAAAAAAAAAAAAAGAAAAATTGAAGAAAGAAAAAAAAAAAAGAAGGCTGCATGAGATGAAGGGGATGAAGGGGAGGAAATTCTTAACCCAAGAATTAAAACATTGTAAATAATTAAATTTGCATAATAAATATTTGGGATTTTTCTTCAAATAACACCTGAATTCACCCTGCTTGGGGAAAATGCAGATTTCACGGTAAAATTCAGGATAAAGGAAACAAACTTTTACTTGGATTAAAAAAAAAAAAAAAACTTTATCTGGTAAAGAAATTATTTTCTTCAATCCTACCATATTTCTATAGTAAGCCTGCTTTACAACATTGTAAGATTTCTTTTCTTTTCTATCAAATTTCTTCCTACATTCCACTCACAGCATTCACCTCATAACACAACGTTCAGAAGACAAATCTGTCCAATAGTCATTGATTAAATAGAACTTAATAGGAAAACAAAATGGCTCTCATCTTGAAACTCAACTGGATCTCCACTCATCTCCTCTGTGCTCCAGCTCAACTCTCAAGCCTTCCTAAAGAATCCACAAATAACTAAAGTGGCTTCCTCTGACCACCCCCATCAGGCTGCTCAACACATCCTGACACAATCAGCCTCTGCTAGCTGCCGACATCTGAAAATAAAACTCAGTCTTTCCAGATTTTCCTTCCCCTCTTCTTTTTCTAATATATCTGTTTTTGCCCTTGTGATTGACAACAGCCTATTTCTCCTTCATATATGTAAGTAAATTATTAGCACCCATAAAACTAACTCAACATCTGAGTTTTCCTTTGACAATTTCTCCAGTTTCTAGTGAAGCGTTATTGACTTGAATTCTAAAATGGTAGCCAGTAAAATTGTGTACCTTAAGGTCTAAATTGTGCCCTTTAAGGGGCTCAGTTTCTCTTGGCTTCTCTGGTTGAATCTCATATGCAGTGATTCAATACTTCAGATCTACCCTGCTAAGCACATTTCTTGGTATAGTTTATTTCTGATTATAATTCTGATTGTTTCCATTGTTGACAAAAGTAATGTGGCCGTTGACACTACAGCCTGAGCAACTGGAGATTTCTATCAGGTGGCAGATCGCTGATTCTAATACTGTGGACATTTGGAAGCTTAGGAGTGAGAAGGCATTAGTATTTTGTTGCTCCTTTCGTAAGTAAAATCTACATTTGTTTTTGTTGTTTGCACTGATGTGGCTTCCTCTAATTAAAAAAATTTTCCTCCCCAAACTTAAGCCTTTTTTAGTATTTTTCCATTATGGCCATAGTAGTTGTCAATATCCATAAACATGGAAGTTCGACATCAAAGATGATATTCTTTTAGAAACTTTTGACTGTGATAAAGTGTTATAAGTGGATATTTAGAGTGGAAATGAAAGATAACCTCTGAAATAAAAAGAAATCAACTTTTTTTGATCGGCTAGAAGTCTTTAAACAATGAAATAATTCCAAATTCAGATCCCTTCAGACAGCTTTGGCAATAGCACCCCACTCCAGTACTTTTGCCTAGAAAATCCCATGGACGGAAGAGCCTGGTGGGTTGCAGTTCATGGGGTCACTAGAGTCGGACACGACTGAGCGACTTCACTTTCACTTTTCACTTTCATGCATTAGAGAAGGAAATGGCAACCCACTCCAGTGTTCTTGCCTGGAGAATCCCAGGGAGGGGAAGCCTGGTTGGCTGCCGTCTATGGGGTCACACAGAGTTGGACACAACTGAAGCGACGCAGCAGCAGCAGCAGCAAGGAGAAAATAGAAATTGATGTTTCTAGAACTTTGTCAATTAAGTTGAAAAATTGCAACTCTAAATAGTTATATAAATTTCAAAAGCAGAGACATTACTTTGCCAACAAAGGTCCGTCTAGTCATGGCTATGGTTTTTCCTGTGGTCATGTATGGATGTGAGAGTTGGACTGTGAAGAAGGCTGAGTGCCAAAGAATTGATGCTTTTGAACTGTGGTGTTGGAGAAGACTCTTGAAAGTCCCTTGGACTGCAAGGAGATCCAACCAGTCCATTCTGAAGGAGATCAGTCCTGGGTGTTCTTTGGAAGGAATGATGCTAAAGCTGAAACTCCAGTACTTTGGCCACCTCATGTGAAGAGTTGACTCATTGGAAAAGACTCTGATGCTGGGAGGGTTTGGAGGCAGGAGGAGAAGAGGATGACAGAGGATGAGATGGCTGGGCGGCATCACTGACTCGATGGATGTGAGTCTGGGTGAACTCCAGGAGTTGGTGATGGACAGGGAGGCCTGGCGTGCTGCGATTCATGGGGTCGCAAAGAGTCGGACACGACTGAGCAACTGAACTGAACTGAAGGTATAATTGACATGTAAGAAACTGCACATATTTCAAGTTTACAATTTAATGTTTTGATATATATGTATAAACACCCATGAAACCATTACCACAATCAAGAAAGTGAATATATCCATCATGTCCAAAAGTTTCTTTGTGCCACTTTTTTTTTTTTTTTTTTTTTAATTCAGGCTGCAGTGAAGAAGGTGCAATCCTACTACTGACAGCCCTGTGAGTTTTGACATGTATTTCTGACCTGGACCAGTTTACTCCTCCATAGGCAACCTGGTCACCCTCATTTCAGACAGGTTACCATATTGATGTCAAAGTTAGTGTGGCCCCCAGTGGGCATAGATCACTCACAAAAGCCAGAATCCTGAGCTCAATGAATCCTTCTGCCCAGCCACCCAAATCCAACTATGACAGTCCTCCGCAGATGATCTTATATTCTGTAACTGGCATAATAATCAGACAGAACATCGAGAACATTAAATTACAATGTCAATCAAAGATTCCTGAAGCTTTCTATGACAGATGCCATTATCATCTTCCTGAAATATTAATGTTTTCAGTTATTTGTTATCCTTTTCTAATCACTCCAAGATTAGCTGTACTTCTTAAAGTTCTTCCTGAGGTTGACTGATTTTCCCTTCATCTGTCACTATGCACTTCTGCTGGGCATTGTTGTTGTTGTTCAGACACTCAGGCGTGTCCGACTCTTTGCATCCCCATGAACTGCAGCATGCCAGCTTCCCTGTCATTCACTATCTCCTGGAGCTTCCTCAAACTCATGTCCATTGAGTTGATGATGGCATCCAACCATCTCATCCTCTGTCATCCCCTTCTCCTCTTGCCCTCAACCTTTCCCATCATCAGAGTCTCTTTCAACTGGTTGGCTCTTCACATCAGGTGGTCAAAGTATTGGAGCTTCTGTTAGGCATAATTCATGCTGTATTGGCCAGAGATTCTGCACGCTTCATGTTCTTGAATTTTTTATTGCTAGAGAATGAGCTCACCAAGCAGACCTTTTTTTTTACAATGCTTGTCACTTTCAGATCCATGATCTGTTGCTCTAAATGCCATTTTTTTTTCAGGTGAGACTGTGGTGAAAAAGTCCCTCAATAAGCTAGACATTCAACACTTGTCAAAGCTGGATGCCAACTTTGCAAGATTCTCTTATTAGGAAGAGCTTTTCAAATTTTCTGTAACTTAGTATACCCATCAATCTCCTACACAAGATTAGGTTCAATCTAATTATAGTCACTAAGGTCACAGATCATATATTTCCACTGAATGAAAGGCTTTGGGGCTATATAGTCACCCCCAACAACAGATAGTAGTATGAGGTTCTGAAGTTTTGTCTTGTAGCTAATCTTGCTAATCAAAATTTCCTGCGAGGCTAGTAATTATATTTAACTGGAGAAAGTTTCAGTTAAGAGACCAAAACTGCTGAAATGATATCCTGAGTTGGGGGTAGGATGATGTGGATGGCAAATACTTCATGGAACCAGATGTGGTTCTTTGTTAGCGCTAAGCCTCCTTTTATTCCAGAGCTATTTTTCCAAGTCCTGCAGACTTCATAGGCCAGGGAAGACCTGAATAGTCACCACACTCCACCACCCACCAGCCAGCAGGTCACACAGGTGCCAAGACAGCCACACAGCAGCCCGGTGTCCACCCCAGAGTGGCTCCTGCTCCAGGAGCGACTCAGGAAGAGGCCCTCGGCAATCAAGGGCACAGACCAGCCACATGACCCAACAAAGGGTGAGGGGACTCCCAGGGGGGCCTGCCCAGAACCCACACTCAGTCAGCTAGACAAACCACCTCCTCACCTTTCCCAGAGGTATGCACAGATGGTCTGGTCAGAGGATAACTGACGTGAGGGCACGACCTATCCTTGTGTCACTTTTTAATCTGTTTCTCCCGTGCCTCCTGTCACCCTACCTGGGCAGCCACTTATTTGCTTTCTGTCCTTGTCTATTTAATTGCATTTACTAGATTTTATATAAGTCAGAACAGTATGTATTTATTTTTGCCAGGCTTCTATCACTCTTTATAAATATCTTACTATTTCTCCATCGTGTCATGTATATCAGTAGTTCATTTTTATTGCTGAGTATATATTCCCCTGAATGGATGAGCATTCAGTTTGTTTATGCATTCATGTGTTGATGAATATGTATATTGTTTCCAGTATGAGCTAGTTCAAAACAAAGCTGCTAGGAACATTCTTGTTAAGTCTTTCCATATAGATGTATATTTTTATTTCATTGGTTCAAAGTGGTTGTGCCTCTTATATTCCATAAGCAGTATGTGAGAGTTCTGGGTTCTGTATTTCCTTTTTTGGCCGACACATTTCATTTTAGCCAACTTTTGGTATGATCGGGTTTTAATCTTAGGTATTTTTATTTATAACATTTCCACTTAGTGTTTCTTTATACCTTCTATTTATTTGCTGAGACTTTAAAAAAAAAAATTGTTTCCAACATGTTTATAATTGCATGTTGAAACACTTTTAAGATGGCTGCTTTAAAACCCTTATTAGGTAAATCTGATATCTCTGTTATCTCAGTATCTTTTCTCATTTAGTTTGAGATGTTTGGTTCTTGATATAAGAGGTGATTTTCAGTTGATACCTGGACATTTTGTATGCTATGTTAAAAGACTCTGGATTTGTTTTGCAATCTTCTATTTTAACATGTTCCCTCTAGCGCTGCTCCTGTGGTTGAAGAGAGGAACCCGTCATTACTCTCAGTTGTGGGTGCGAGTCCAGGTTTCCCTTCAGCTTCTGTTTACACCTGAGGTAGAGGGACTTCTGGTTGCTGCTGGGTGGTGATGGGAGTTCAGTTCAGACTGACTGATGCCAATCTGCCTAGGACAGTCCGATGCATCACTCTTCCCCACGTGACCTCCACTGACCCTGTAGGAGTGTCCTTGTTACTGCCGAGCAGTGGTGAAGATCTTAACTCTCCAGTGGGTCTTTCTCTGATACCCTGGGATTCCTTGGTGGCTCAGAAGGTAAAGAGTCTGCCTGCAATGAGGGTGACCCGAGTTCAATCCCTGGGTTGGGAAAATCCCCTGGAGAAGGACATGGCAACCCACTCCAGTATCTTGCCTGGAAAATCCCGTGGACAAAGGAGCCTGGTGGGCTACAGTCCATGGGGTCCCAAAGAGTCAGACACAACTGAGCAACTTCACCTGATACCCTTCCTTCAGAGAAAGAGTAGGCTACCTCCTTACCAAGGATGGGATGAAAGTATAGCCTCTATGTGTGGTCTCTGTTGACATTTTGTAAGGAAGGACACCTTGGTGCCCTGAGTGGAGAGTAAGCACTTACCCTACACTAGGGCTTCTCTGACACCACACTGTCAAAGACAGGGAGGAGGTAGCTTACTACTATTAAGTACAGGTGTAACCCCTGACACAGTCTCCACTGACACAATGGGGTTGCATTATTTCAGATTAGGTTCCCCTTTTTAATATCTGAATAATTATTTTGTGTCTTCTGTTCTAAACATGGTGATTTAGACTGTTTTGACCCTGATCATTCTTTGTCAATATTATATGCATTCTTATGTGTTGTTTAACACTTCATAGTAGCATTTATTATTTATGTATGTGGGTGTACCTCAAATTTAAGGTAATCATCATGAATACCTCAGGTTGCACTTTTAGCTTCTGCAATTAATAATTTTTCCAAAAAATTTTTAAGAATATCTTTTAGCCTGCTTTATCTTTTCATAAATAAGTTTAAATACTAAGTTTTGTACTCACTATTTTCCCCTAAGATTCTTAAACACAAATGGTTGATCATAAATTCTGTGCCAACATAGATGCTTAAAGAGATCTTAAGGTTAAGTATGTAAATTATAACTCAAATTGCACATATTATATCTCCTAAGATTTTAATACTCAGCTTCTGTAAATGATAATACTGAATTCACAGGGAAATAAAAATTAAAGTGCTTGGAATGCTAGGGATGGGATTTATGTATACTTATGGCTGATTCATGTTGTTGTATGGCAGAAACCAACACATTGTAAAACATTATCCTCCAATTAAAATTAAATTTAAAAAATGATTAATATTTAGTATTTGATCAATAAATACTGATTCACTCTCCTTCAAAGCTAGATTTTATAGACTTAAAAATTTCAAAATAGGAGAGAGAGCTGAAAATTCATGTTTAGTTTGGAAATATATGAATTATTGGATTAAACTTGTATTCAGTTAGCAGACTCTTTTTATCTTACCAGTTATTCTGTTGAGGAAGCAATGAGCAGGTTTTAGATATCACAAAGGTAAAACTAAAACAATAAGCCCTTAATCCAATGCAATTCAACAAGTATGGTTTGAATGCCCATTAAGCCTAAGGCACTGGACTAAGTACCACGGAGGCTACACATATGAATAAGACCCAGTTTCTGCCCCCTAACATGGCAAAAACGAGTCATTGAAAAGGGGAAGAATGGAAAAGAACTCTATCACAGAGCTGTTGCAACGCACTGTAATCTCATCCAAATGCACTGAGGGAATGGAGAGAGATAGGCATGAGAAAAGGGAAATGTGGCAGGACGCTAGGAACCTTGCACAAGGGGTTTTCTAGGTTTCCATGGAAACAGTTCGGCTTGAATGCATGGGTGCATAAGGCAGTCTTACCAGGTGCTTGCTATTGGTTTGGAGGAGGGACAAAATTACATTTCCATGTCAGTTACAGATTAGCTGAGCAAGTAGCTTTCCAAAGTGATGTACTTGCAAAAAACAGATAAACACTGTCCAGAGTGAAAATGTTTGTATTCTCCAGTGCCAGCTGGGTAATTAGATCTCCCCTTAGAAAGCACGAGATTGCAGTTTGTACTTTCTGACCATTTTACCCAAGATAGCAAGATCTCCTACACAGAAACAGTTTTCTGGGGGGAAAAGTCTCATAATATATAGGTAGACAGTAGGAAAGAAAATTGAATATGTGAGAAAAACTGCCTCAAAGAGAACCCTGCAGACATTTTGGAGGTGACTAAAATAAGACAAGGAGTAAAAGTGTGTGTCCACATAGCAAGTTATGAAATATTTATAATGGCATTGAGACATTGAGGTGTTTGGCGGTGTAGTGAAGCAATACTTTCTGTTGTGAATTGGGATTTAAGAAAGCAACACTTAACCATCCATCACAGATCAAGAGGTGACAAAGAAAAAATGAAAATTAGACAATGTTGCAAAAAGAATCTAACTATGTGGGTATAGTCTGAGTTTAGCAAAATATACAATTTAATTTCACACATTTCAGGAACACAAAAGAAAAAATGTTATACTTGCTTCTTCCAAACAAGATAGATAAATTAGTCAGGTAAGTAGGTAGGTAGGTAGGTAGTTGCTGTATATTTGATGATTGAATTGTTTATTGAATCTTAATCATATAAATAATAGTGATGAAAGTCACAACAAACCCTCAAAGAACATAAAAGCAATGGCATCGCATACAATAGACTGTCAAAAGTTATAGCATAAATTAAAGATTACTTCTTAAATCCTGCATCATGCAGAATAAAGTATTCAGGAAGGGCATGTTAATTGGAAAAATATTTTGAAAGGAGTGAGTTTTGAGTCAGATTTTAAAGATGTGGTGGGTTATGGATTGATAATATGAAGGTGGAGGTCTTATCAGTGGATAGAACTGTTGTTTGCAACCAAGAATAAAATCTATAAACTTCGAGCAAACTTTAAAGACAAGAGTATGGTAAATGTAAATGCAAACATGCAAGTCAGTGACAGGAAGAATAATGCTGAGATAGGTGTAACCGGTCCCCCACCTTGTGTTACTTTTAGAAACTAATAAATTACAGAAGTAATATAGCAATATTGCTGCAAATGTATAAAATACAGAAACGTATAAAATATCCAGTGTAAATGCATGTTCAGTCACTCAGTCATATCCAACTTTTTGCAACCCCAAGGACTGTGGCCCATACCTTGTCCATGGAATTTTTCAGGCAAGAACTCTGGAATGGGTTGCCATTCCCTTCTCCAGGGGATCTTCCCATTGCAGGGACTAAACACACAGATCTTGCGTCTCCTGCATTGGCAGGTGGATTCTTTACCACTGAGCCACTTGGAAAGCCTCAATTTCTTAAGACTTTTACAATGTTTTCAGACATCTTAATTTTTGACAACAACTGGTTGTACAACAGTATTTTATTGATGTTGTGATTTATTTTTCTAATTACAGAATTTCCAAATAGGACAAGTTATTGGTTATGTTTCTTTTCCTTGTTTTTTATTTGCTTATATCTATTTGTCATATTTCTAGTGGTACTTATCTTCTTTTTTAGTATGGAGAAGATTAATTATTGTTATTTGTTTATATTACTCCTTCATCAACTTTATATATGAAAATAATTGCCCTCAGTTTGTGGCTTTCATATTCACTTTATTTAAGGTGACTCTGATGAAGAAAACTGGTTAATTTTAATTGAGTCTAATTTATCATTTTGTTTCCAGATAATGCTCTATCTTATTTAATACATTTCCTATTATATTTCAGATATTTTCTTTCAAATGCTAAATTATTAAATGGTGCTTTACTCTGGGATTGATGTTTTATTCTGCTATTTTATATTCTAACTTTTCCCCATGTGGAGGGCCACCAGATCCATTTATTAAATGGCCCCTCCCATTTCTCTCTGAGGAAATATACCTCATTTCCAGTCATGCAAGGGCCATGATACTGCATTTACTCTTACATCAGCCAGTTTTCCTATTCATGTCACAATACCCCCACTTCCTTACTTCCTATTGTTTTATTATAGGTCTTTATAGTCATTAGGGAAATTTTCCCTTCTTTACGCTTTTTCAGATTGTTCCAGCTATTTAGGCCCTTTGTGCACCCATGAATATTTCATAAACAAATTGTCAATTTATACAAAATATCTTGTGATTTTAATTGCAGTTGTACTCAATACAACACAAAATAGTATTTACAGGTGCCGTGGCTGCTTTGTTGACTATGCCAAAGCCTTTGACTACGTGGATCACAATCAACTGTGGAAAATTCTGAAAGAGATGGGAATACCAGACCACCTGATCTGCCTCTTGAGAAATCTGTATGCAGGTCAGGAAGCAAAAGTTAGAACTGGACATAGAACAACAGACTGGTTCCAAATAGGAAAAGGAGTCCGTCAAGGCTGTATATTGTCACCCTGCTTATTTAACTTATATGCAGAGTACATCATGAGAAATGCTGGACTGGAAGAAACACAGCTGGAATCAAGATTGCCGGGAGAAATATCAATAACCTCAGATATGCAGATGACACCACCCTTATGGCAGAAAGTGAAGAGGAACTCAAAAGCCTCTTGATGAAAGTGAAAGTGGAGAGTGAAAAAGTTGGCTTAAAGCTCAACATTCAGAAAACGAAGATCATGGCATCCGGTCCCATCACTTCATGGGAAATAGATGGGGAAACAGTGGAAACAGTGTCAGACTTTATTTTTTCGGGCTCCAAAATCACTGCAGATAGTGATTGCAGCCATGAAATTAAAAGACGCTTATTCCTTGGAGGGAAAGTTATGACCAACCTAGGTAGCATATTCAAAAGCAGAGACATTACTTTGCCAACAAAGGTCCGTCTAGTCAAGGCTATGGTTTTTCCTGTGGTCATGTATGGATGTGAGAGTTGGACTGTGAAGAAGGCTGAGCACCGAAGAATTGATGCTTTTGAACTGTGGTGTTGGAGAAGACTCTTCAAAGTCCCTTGGACTGCAAGGAGATCCAACCAGTCCATCCTAAAGGAGATCAGCCTTGGGATTTCTTTGGAGAGAATGATGCTGAAGCTGAAACTCCAGTACTTTGGCCACCTCATGCGAAGAGTTGACTCATTGGAAAAGACTCTGATGCTGGGAGGGATTGGGGGCAGGAGGAGAAGGGGACGACAGAGGATGAGATGGCTGGATGGCATCACTGACTCGATGGACATGAGTCTGAGTGAACTCCGGGTGTTGGTGATGGACAGGGAGGCCTGGTGTGCTGCGATTCATGGGGTCACAAAGAGTCGGACACGACTGAGCGACTGAACTGAACTGAACTGAACTGTGGATACTAGTGTCTGTCATATATAAGTTTACTTCATGGATAAGGATGAAACTATAGCTTTTAAATAGAAGCTGAATCCATCTTTCCATCTTCAGATAGCTTCATTTAGAGAAGCTATCTGAAGATAGCTTCATTTCATTTTCTCCCTTTTCACACGGTCGTTAACCTTAGAGCATGTCAAAATGTACCCTCTTGCTGTATTCTTTGTAACTAGATATATAACTTCATAGAAAAGCTACATTCTCCTCTGTAGATAATACTGAGGAGAACTACCATCATTACGGGGCTTCCCAGGTGGGTAAAGAACCTGCCTGTGAAACAGGAGACACCAGAGATATGGGTTCATTTCCTGGGTCGGGGAGATCCCCTGGAGGATGGCACGGCAACCCACTCCAGTATTCTTGCCTGGAGAATTCCGTGGACAGAAGAGCCTGGCGGACTATTGTTCACAGGGTCACAAAGATTCCATAGGTTGCATACAGTTGAATAGGACTGAAGTGACTGAGCACAGCCCAGCACCATCATTATAATCCCAAGTTTTTGTATTTATTAACACATACTATCTTTTCTTCCATTTAAGTATTTTCAATGTCCTTCAAATTGTGTGTTGCTGTTGGCTAGATCTGAATTTATATTTGAGCATTTAATCTCGCTTCCAGCTATCATGCTCTAATTCTGTTGATTGCCTCTAGGTGCTTTAAGATTGCCTGTGAAAATAATAACATGTCCAGTAATAAGACATTTATTTATCCCTTTCCAATCATTACATCTTAATTTACTTTCCTTATTTTATTCCAGTTTTGGCCTTCTACTATAGTGTTAAATAGAAGTAGTAAAAATGGGAATCCCTGTCTTGTTCCTAAATCTATAGGGAACAATTACAGTGCTTACCCATTTATGATCCTGCATATTGTAGAGGGTCTTGTTGTCTTGTAGCAAGTTAGTTTCCTTCTAATTTAGCCTATTAAATCAGTCTTGAATGCTATTAAAAATTTTTCCTGTATCTCTTGAGATGAGCATATTTTTTCTATTATCTATTAATGCAGTGAATTAAATGTATACATTTTCTATTAAAAGTATCATTGTGTTCTTAGAATATAGTGGTGGTGGTTTAGTCACTAAGTTATGCCCGACTCTTTGTGACCCCGTGGACTGTAGCCTGCCAGGCTCCTCCGTCCATGGGATTTCCCAGGCAAAAATTCTGTAGTGGGCTGCCATTTCCCCCTCCAGGGGTTCTTCCCAATCCAGGGATCAAATTCTGGTCTCCTGCATTGCAGGTGGATTCTTTATGGACTGAGCCACCAGGGAGCATATGGTTTTTTTCCCTATAATCTATTAATGCAGTGATTTTTTTATTAAAACATTATTGCATGTTTATGATGTATTTTTGAGAGTACTGGGTTTCATTTGCTAATATTTTATCTAGGACTCACAATCATGAGGAAAATAGGATATAATATTTATTTTAATTGATCTAGTTTGGGGTGGTATCAATAAGAATACTGTACCACAGCAAAAAAACTTCCAAAATTTTAGTAGCAAAACATTATAGTTTTATTTATTGGTCATGCTACATGCTCATCTCACATCAGTCACACAGAGATGCAGGATGACAGAGCTTTCACCATCTGGAACCTTGCCAGTCACCAGGGAGAGAAGGACATAACAAAGCATGCACTGACTTTTAAAGACTTCTTTTTGGAAGTCACACAAATCATAGCGACTCATATTTCCTTAGGCAAAACCAGGTCAAATTGTCCTGATTCTCATCAAAGGATTAGGCAATTGTAGGTTTGCAGAAGGGAAATAACTAAAAAATTGGTGAATAGCTCTAGGGACTACCATAGTTTACAATTCTGGTAAGAAAACATTTAGTTTTCTCTCCCACACATGTGAAACGTAACCCCCAACTCATGAGACTTAGTACAAAAGTCTTTTCTAATCATGACATCAGTTCCACAAGCCATATTCTAAGGAATATGGTGGTTTGTGCAGTATCTTGGTATTAAGTTTAGATGTGACTCTTGATATGAAGGGCTATAAACATCTCCAAAATCCAATATGTAGTAGTGGAACCAGGACAGATAACTGCTGTAAATATTCTGGCAGAGGACATATTGTAGTCACAAAGAAAACTTTGATCCCAGAAAATAGAGATTTATCTGTCTCAACTCTGAAAAGTTTCCAAAAAAACATAATGATAATATCCACTCCCCTCCAAAGTTGGTAGGAAGAGTGGTTATCAAATAGGCACTGGTTCTCTTCTTTAGGTAACTTGTCCAGTTTTCTCCCTGGGTAATTTTTCTTTATCTTCTCTTGCCTTCCCTCTCCCTGCTTTTTTAAAGTTACATTATTCTCCTTGTCTGTATCTGATTTGGACATCATCAAGATGTTCTTCTTGGAACCTGAGCAACTCTCTCGGTTATCTTCTTGCCTATAGATGGTAGACAGCCCCAGGATCTTTTAAGGTATGAAGCAGTCAGGGTCTATTTTAGTCCAAGCTGTTGATTCTTTTGACAGCACAATTTTCTAAAACATAATTTTAGCTTTTCCATTTTATTGAAGTCAGTTCATGAGCAATGACCACACCTAAATGCCTTTGGAATCATAATTCTTACTTTGAATATTTCATTACTGTCTGTTCCTCTTGCCTCTCTTTCTCCAATTATCTATGTGTATCTAAAGCCTATATGAATGACTTCATTATTACAGTTGTTCATTTTACCAAGTATTTAGCCACTATATAGTAAAGACACTCATTCTTCTGGTCTATGGTAAAAAAAAAAAAACAAAACTCTTCATTATCAAGCATATAAGCCATTAAGCCAATATCACATTGTTCGGGTTGTTTGATAGCACTGTATATCAAGGTACCAGTAGCTCTCAGCATAGACCTGACTGTGCCATGTGTGATATTATGATTTATAATAAATATATCTGGCCTTTATCCAGTGCTCTTGGCACAGAGCTCCTAAAACCCTTGGAATTTCCTGTGAGGAAAGTAAAGGTGTCTCTTGTTACATGGCTGAGCTGATTGTAGACCAGCTGGTTATCAGAGCCTTGTGATTAGAAGGAGACTTAATGTTCTGACCTCCACACTCTCTTCCACATACACACCCTGATCTCCAAGGAGGGAAGAAGGGTTGAAGACCAAGTTTAGCTGCCAATGGCCAATGATTTAATCAATTACGCCTATGTATTGGCACCTCCCCCACTCCAAAAAAAAAAAAGGAGTGGGATCAGAGAGCTTCCTGTTGGTGAACACATGGAGATTTGGAGAGAGTGGCATGCCTGGAAGCTCTATACCCTTTCCCTATATTTTGTTCCATGCACTTCTTCCACCTGGCTCTTCCTGAATTATATCCTTTTATAATAAACCAGTGATCTAGTAAGTAAAATGTTTCTCTGAGTTTTGTGAGCCACTCTAGCAAATTAATCAAAACTAACGAGGGGGTCTTGGGAACCTCCAATCTATAGCCCATTGGTCAGAAGCATGGGTGATAACCTGGGCTTGTGACTGGCATCTTTATTAGGGGAGGGAGGGTCTTGTGGGACTAAGCCCTTAACCTGTGAATTCTGATGTTGTTTTCAGGTAGATAGTGTCAGAATTCTGTTAAAATGTAGGATATTTAGCTGTGTCCAAAGGATGTCTTGTTGGTGTGAGAGGAAACCACATACATACACACACACACACACACACACACACACACGCACAGGCACACACTGAAACTGGATCCAGGAACCCAAAATACTATGGTAGCAATCAATACCCAAATTATAGGAGCTTAAAATAACAAAGCTTTAAATCATTTTTATGATTCAGGGTTGGTTGAGACTCTTCCAAGTCATCCTCACTTGGAGGCATAGGATAAGGAAGTCCTCACTCATCACCCTGGCAGGGTAAGGGGAATGTTGCAAACCATTTGCAGGCTCTTAATGGCTTCCAAGCTCAATTAATTGGCCAAAGCCAATCATATGTGCCTGCCTACATTCACCAGAGTGGGAAGGTGCATATTACCACATGCCTGGAAGAAGGAAGGAAAGAAGACAGGAAATCATCATGTTCTATATATATATATCAAATTAATTATTTCAGTTGAAGAAGTATGGGAGAAAGAAAACAGGATGCAAATGTTGGCTGAGATTGTTTCAGCCCTGACCATGAGGGAGCCCTCAGGCTGATATGAACACTGGGTCTTTCTGATAGATGGGATCCTATTGTAAAGACAGAATCATTAAGGCATTAAGCCTGATACCACTAAACATCCTCAGCATTGTACTAACTCATTTTATACCAACTCATGCTCACCACATTATCTTCTAATAAGCTTTCTTTCTATGTAGCTTGCTCTCAAGCAAAAAAAAAAAAAAAAAAAAGCACTTGGGAGATGTGAACAGTGTCTGTTCCTTTACAGTCATAATTCCCAGTGAAGTTTAGTAAATCAGCATTATGCTTTTATATCTTGTGCGAGATTTGTAGCATGAGTTGGCATCACCAAATCTAATCAGCTCTACTACAGTGACACGATCCAACTCAGAAAAGTGGTAAATTCCAAGGAAAATTACTGCTCAAAAATCTGGAGGCAGGGAGAATCAACCTGACCCTTTTTTCCTTTGCCTGAGGACCACATGAATCTGCATTTATAAAAAATCAAAAACAGATGACAATCCAAAAATTTTGCATTTCCTCTTTTCTTCAGAATACATAAAGTAAAAAATATAAGACAAGGAGATGTGGTAGGAAGAGATCTCAAATTGTGTATGCCATGGTGGCTCAGACTAGGTAAAGAATTTGCCTGTAAAGCTGGAGACCCAGGTTCAGTTCCTGGGTTGGAAAGATCAACTGGAGAAGCGAATAGCAACCTGCCGGGGTCCAGCCCCAGTGGATCCAGGGAATTCGAAGTGGGGACAGCGTCGGTGAGGATCAGGAAACAATTGCTTAATTAAACGTTAATTAAGGATCTAAAGAGTGGTTAAATAAGGATAGCTCAGTGAGGAAATTCAGTGGAGAAAAGAGGCTGAATAATTCAGCCAGAAGGTGAGAGAAAGAACGACATGGGGAGACCAAGTTTCGGTGAACAAGGCCTGCACTTTATTTTCCAAAGTAGTTTTTATACTTTAAGTTATGCTTAGAAGATAATGGGGGAAGGGGTAGAGTCATGCAGTAAGCCAGGCTTTCTTCCTGCAAACTTATCATATGCAAAAGTTTAGGTGATTTACATCATCTTCTGGCCAGGAGGCCTGTTAACATTTTATGACCCTTTCTTCAGAAAACTTATTTTTCTCTAAAGGTGATTATTCTAAAGTCAGGCGCCACCCTCCAAAAGCATTAAAATTGCATTCCTACAGGGCAAAGGTGTGGTGGGCTATAACAAGAAAAGTATTAACTCAAGGGTCCAAGGTTACAAAAATTAAAGCTACTACTTACATTCTTATACACCAATTATATTAATCAATACACTGCCAGGGACACAGTAGGTAAGGGATATGGAGACTTAGCAGCAAACATTGGCCCAACAAGTGAAAAAGCCTTCACCAATACAATTTCTAATCAATCTTTTAACTGCTCAAAGGAATCTGTATTTAGACAGTTTAGAACATCTCATGCCTCTCACAGTTGGGAGGCTCTGAACAATCACATGTGGCCGGAAAAACCTATTCAGGCAGGTTAGAGGACTTCCAAAGGAGTTTGTAGGTTGAAACACTGTCACATCCAGGAATTATTAACTGGAGCTGTAAGTTAACTCTTTTTTTCAGAGAGAGGTAGTGGGGGACAGCCCCCCGTAAAGTCAGAGGTGTAGGTGAGAGCACAAAGCAGAAAGTAGGCACTCTGGTTTTTGGGGGTAGATGCTCGAGAATTTCCAGGGGGACTCCTGAGGCTCAATCCTGCCTTTGCGTATGCCGAGCCTCCTTCCTCATGACCTTTGCCACGGGTGGAGCTCCTGTTCCCGGCAGCAACCCACTCCAGTATTCTTGCCTGGAGAATTTCATGGCCAGAGGAGCCTGGCAAGCTACAGTCCATGGGGTTGCAAAGAGTTGGTTGGTCATGACTGAGTGGCTAACACGTGCACACACATAGGCAGAATCAGAGACACTTGTTGGGGAAAAACTGAGCCCTAGATCAGAGACTACAGCTTAAAACAAGTCAAGCAGAAAACAGACATGTGTACAAAGCATGGTGATAAGTTGCTGAGTGCAGTGAAAATCAGCCCTGACTGATGGTAGGAGCCGAGACAGGACTCGGAATGGGCTCAGATCACCATGTGGTTCAGAACATGCTCCATCATCCCTGTCCTACAGGCCTTTTTGCAACACAATGAGCTCAATGGATTTTTATTTGGTTGTTACCTCTGCCTGAAATGAGTTTTCACCGTGACTACAAAACTGTGACAGAGGGTAGGTGGGCTAAAGCATGTTCTGGCTGTGCTGGCAACTTCTTGTGCCCTTTTTGCACCATAAGAGTGAAAATAAATGCCTGACAAATGCTTATTGAGTAAATATGAGAGCAACGAATGGCTAAATCATGTACTCCTTTCTTAGAAGAGAAGGCCAATCGTCAGATCTTTGTTGACACAGCATATTGACAAAGGAGATGGGGGACAGAGAGAAACCTGCAGCAATGACATCTTCACAGACTAATCCTTAGTAGGACTAATCTTAGTAGGCTGGTACTATGGTAAAACATAAGACGATAAATGAGAGTCATGAAGTCCCGATTTTGCTGATCTTGATCACTAGATGATAAATTAATGCTAAATCATTGCACAGAATACCTATTATATCAATGGCTTCACAACAAACCAGAAAGACTTCCTACTAGCCTAGAGCAGGGCACATATCGCAACATGAGAATGAGAATGAATGTGGGTTCTAAGATGCTCACATCTCCATTTTCTACCACTATGTTTCTATATCCATCCCTCGTAAAGAACAATCTCCATTTAGAGATTGAAAATGGATTATCTTGTGCCCATCAGACTCAGCTTAAAAAGAAAGACTGAAGTATGAACTCCCTCCACAACAAAATGGAGAAGGCAATGGCAACCCTCTCCAGTACTCTTGCCTGGAAAATCCCATGGATGGAGGAGCCTGGTAGGCTGCAGTCCATGGGGTCACGAAGAGTCGGACATGACTGAGAAACTTCACTTTCACTTTTCACTTTTATGTATTGGAGAAGGAAATGGTCACCCACTCCAGTGTTCTTGCCTGGAAAATCCCAGTGAGGGCAGAGCCTGGTGGGCTGCCATCTATGGGGTCACACAGAGTCGGACACGACTAAAGCAACTTAGCAGCAGCAGCAGCAGCCACAACAAAATTAAACATGTTACTAGGCATCAGAAAAATGTAGACCAGCAGTTTTCATGAATTAAAATAATGTGCTTAAAATATGAAATTAAAGCAAAAAATAAAATATTAAGAACTAAAGAAATTATCAGTGGAAAAGATAAGTCACGTAAAACATGCAAGCTCTCAAGTCAGAGGTGAAAAGAAAGATAAAAATGTAGCTTTCCAAGCTTCAGGGAAAAAAAAAAATCCATCATTAAGGGTATAATTAAATATATTTTAGAATTTTAGAAAGTTGGTGAAGGGTATAGGAAACACAAAAAGAAGTTCAGAAGATATATAGATATGGATATGAAAAAATTGAATAATATTGAAATAAAATTACCAAACTAAATTCAAAGCTGTCTTATCTTACAGGGCAAAATGTATAATGTTCAGATTTATCTTTTCTGGAGAAATCATTTGCATCTAATTAGTTTCCTACAAATTAACTTCCAAGTTTAAAGAGTTGTAAAATGTCTGCTGCTAATCAGTGGGCATGTGTCTCTCAAGTCAGTAGATACTTAGGCAGGTTTATCCGTACAGCATGACTGTGAAGGTCATGCTGCATCCTTCTGCCTTGTATCCACGTAAGATAATCTTTCTTAGCAATCCTTCCTTGTGATAAAAGTAATCACCAAATAGTACTTAATTTACATAAATGGTATTAGAATATGAATCTGTGAATTCATTTATTTTTCTTTGTCAACATTATCTCTTTTTTTGTATTATATAGAGAATGGGAGTGAGATTTTGTTGCTTTTTTTTAAATTAATGTGTGGTGTTCCATTAGTGTGCTTTCACAAGGTGCAGAGCTATGTTCAGGTAACAGTAAAGAGCTTGATGTGACCAGAACATAAGGTCCACAGAGAGAAATCTAAAAGATAAGGAGGATGAGGTCATCTGAGGACAACTGGTAAAGGTCACATGTTTTATGTAATGGTATTTTATTGTTCTGCTGATGATAATGGTTTAATACTAAGTTACTGTTCTTAGAAATTCATCCATTTATTCACTGGTTACCTCATTCACCAAATATTTTTTAAGGGTGATATGTGAAAAAAAAATCAGCAATGTGATAGGTACAAGACAACATGTGTCATGCAAGGAGACAAGTTTTATTTTTTATTTATCAAAATGAAAACATTACACAGGTGATTCATTCTTCGAGTATATACTTCCTTCAACTTTTCATTTATAAATACCCTCTTCTCATCCTTAGGACTTAACATAGATGCTCTGTCTTTTGAGATCTCTCTGATTATCCCAAGCTGAGTTAAGCATATAACTACAGTCTTTGGTAGATACTTCCATTATTGCATTATTGTATTATTATCATGTGTTGTTATTACTAGTCTATTTATTTGGCTCCCCACTGAATTTTGTATTGTATCTATTATATTGATATTTTTGGTAGACACATAGCCCTTTATAAATGTTGGGTGAACTGAAAAATCATGAATAAATAGATGAATTCTCTAGGACAGTAACCTAGTATAACACCAAAAACAACAAAAAGCCAATATGACTTTTATACCCTTTAAATTATACACAGGACAAGAAGTTCTGGAAACTAATCTTAAGGAAATTAAGTGGCATGAAGATATTTTTTCTGTTATATTGTAACAATGAAAATTTGACAGACAAGTCAACATAAATATTGGCAGATAACCATGTAAATAATGGTATATTAACTGGTTAATACATTATTCACTAAAATTATACTATGAACAGTGCAAAAGTATAAAACACTAAGAAAAATCCTTAAAACATAATTATAAATTTAAAAGTCTCAGTTCAGTTGCTCAGTCATGTCCAACTCTTTGTGACCCCATGCAATGCAGTATGCCAAGCCTCCCTGTCCATCACCAACTCCTGGAGTTTACCCAAACTCATGTCCATCGAGTCGGTGATACCATCCAACCATCTCATCCTCTGTCGTCCCTTTCTCCTCCTGCCTTCAATCTTTCCCAGCATCAGGGTCTTTTCAAATGAGTCAATTCTTCACATCAGGTGGCCAAAGTATTGGAGTTTCAGCTTCAGCATCAGTCCTTCCAATGAATATTCAGGACTGATTTCCTTTAGGATAGACTGGTTGGATCTCCTTGTAGTCCAAAGGACTCTCAAGAGTCTTCTCCAACACCACCAAGTTCAGAAGCATCCATTCTTTGGCACTCAGCTTTCTTTATGGTCCAACTCTCACATCCATACATGACTGGAAAAACTAGATAAACCACAACTTTGACTAGATGGACCTTTGCCGGAAAAGTAATGTCTCTGCTTTTTAATATGCTGTCTAAGTTGGTCATAGCTTTTCTTCCAAGGAGCAAGCATCTTTTAATTTCATGGCTGCAGTCACCATCTGCAGTGATTTAAAAATCTAAAAAGTTTATATTCTCAAGAGTTCTAATTATGTAATTATTTATGAATCCAACAGTCAAATCAATGCTGAAAAGATGAAAGATATTTACTTGTTTTTCTATTTATGTTATATAATACTTTGAATACATATTCTTAAGAATTTAACTGAAATAAGCCACAGTTACATGAAGAATAGAAAGTGCTAAAGAAAAAATTTAAAATAAAAATTATTGGAGATAAATCATGTTTAAATTAGACACTGTCTATTGGCATCACTAATTGAAATAAAAATGATTATTAATCACATTGCAAGTTAAGTTCAATTTATATTATCTTATAATTATAGCAAATTGAGATATTTAGGCTGTTAGATAATTAAGCATCATTTTTATCCCTTCTATTTGTCTTACCCCAAATTTAGAACTGAGGAAATTAAGCTTCTCCCTTGTCTCAAATTAAAGGGTTTTTCAAGTGATGAACATATTAGAAATTAAGTATATTGCTTCTTTATTCTGTTCTTTTATCTCCTTGAAAATATCCTGATGTCTTTTCTTATCTGGATGAGAATTTTTTTTTCCATATTTATATTATAAGCCACATTTGTGATTCCTTCTCTGTGGGAAATAGTGTCAACAAATGCTTAATTAAAACATTTACACATCAGAAAAACACGACTGGAGTTTTATTTGTGACAAGGTATAACACTATTTCTCTCTCCGTCTTTTGTCCTTGCAAGCAGAACTCAGAGGCTAGGGAGAGTGTGCAGGACAAAATAGCAGAGAAAAGAGAGATGCACAGACATCTCTGTAGATTTACAGAGGGCCTCCCCTGAGTATTCGACTGAATACTGATCAGCACACCATGGGAGGAAACTGAGGCCAGAGAAAATCACTCACCACCGCTTAAAAGGATAAGAGGTAAGACTATCACTGCTCATACAGGGCAAGGAACAGTGCTTGTTCCCCTGGATTCTGATGATTTATGAGTCATTTAGAATACACAGAGGCTCTTTTCTCATTAATGAGAATTTAATTAGACTGAGCAGTGCTCTGGTCTCAGCTAACAAATCTTAAAAGCTGAAATCAATAGGATCAAACTATCTTCAAGTAACCTAACTGCATTCTAGAACAAAGCTAAATACTGTTTATAGAAACAGAAAAATAGCTAGCATCCAATAAGGTAAAACTCACAGTGTTTTAATCCAATAAAAAATTACTAGGCATGAAAAGAAGCAGGGAAATAAGATCTATAACAAGGACATAAATCAGTTAATTGAAACCTGCCCAGAACTAAAACAGATGTTAGACTTAGCAGACAAACACATTATAATGGTTATTATCACTACAAGTAGAGTTGTCAAATGAATAGCAATGAAAATACAGTGTGTTCAAAAAACTGAAGTAGAGGCATGGAAGATGGCAACAAGACCCAAATCAAACTGCTAGTAATGAAAACTATGGTATGTTTGGTGAAAACACACTGGATAAAATTAAAAGAAGATTAGGCTTTGGGAAACAAAATATTAGTGAATTAGAAGGCGTAGCAATAGAAGCTATCCAAATAAAATAAAGACATAAAAGACAATGAGGAAAAATGAACAGGGTTTCAGTGAACTGAGCTATAGGACAGCATTAGGAGATCTAACATACCTGCAAATAATGTCCGTAAAATACATGTAAATGGTCTAACTATGCCAGTCAATAGGCAGTGATTCTCAGAATGGGTTAAAAAAAACAAGATCAAATTATTTGCTGCCTACAAGAAATACACTTCAAATAAAAAGACAAAAAATAAGGTATAAGTAAATGAATGGGAAGGCTATACCATGCTACTTTCAAATGAAGTTAGAGTGGCCATATAAATATCAGATAAAGTGTATTTCAGATCAAAGAATATTATTAGCCAACTGTTACTGTTGTTGTTGAGTTGCTAAGTCATGTCTGACTCTTTTGCAACCTCATGGACTGCAGTCCACTAGGCTCTTCTGTCCATGGGATTTTCCAGGTAAGAATACTGGAATGTGTTGCCATTTCCCTTTCCAGGGGATACTCCAGACCCAGGGATTGAACCTGCCTCTCCTGCATTGGCAGATGCATTCTTTACCACCGAAACACCAGGGAAGCCCCCCAAAAGTTATTGCATAATGTTAAAGGGATAGTTTGATCAACTGGATGTAATAGTCATAAACATTTATACCCTGATGTAATGCTTATAGCCTAATATAAAAAATATAGAATAGATGAAAGAGTTCTCCTGCACTGCAAGCAGATTCTTTCCCATAGGAGCCACTAGGGAAGACAATACCCTAATAACACAGCTTCAAAATATATGAAGGAAAACCTATAGAACTACAAGGTGAAATAGAGAAACCCACAATTATAGTCATAGATTTCAATATCTCCCCCTCTCTATAATTGATAGGAAACACAAGTAGAATATTAAGGCTATAAAATGGATTTTAACACAATCAACAAACCTAGCCTGATAGGTTTAAAACACACTACCCAGCAATGGCAGAACATATACTTTCCTCCAGCACACACAGGATGTTTATAAAAATAGACTATATTTTACTCCCTAAGACACGTCAGAATAAATTTTAAAAGATTCAATTCATATAGTATATATCCTTTGTAATGAGGAAACTAAATTAGAAATCACTTACAGAAAGATAACTGTAAAATCCCCAGATTTTGAAAACTAAGTCATGGGTAAAAGAATAAATCAAAAGAGAAATTGGAAATATTTTTAATAACTAAAATTAAAGCACAGCATAACAAAATTTCTGAGATGCTGCTAAGGCAGTACTGGTAAGAGGAGGATTTACAGCACTAAATAACTGTATTTCAGCAAGACAAAAAGCTATCAACTCAATTAACTCAAGATTCTTTTAAGAAACTAGAAAAAAAGAGAGCAAATTAAACCCAAAAGGGTAGTATAAAGGAGATAATAAAGACAAGAGTGACAATCAATAAAATAAGAAGTAGAAAAACAAGAAAATCAATGAAGCCAAAGGTATTTCTTAAAGTGAGTAATAAATTTGATAAATTACTAACCATGAGAGAAAATATGAACTATAATACAGAAAATTTTGAAACTATGTTAGGTGAAAGATGTTAACTAGACTTATTGTGGTGGTTATTTCACAATGTATACAAATATCAACTTACTATGTTCAACACTTTAAGCTAATAAAATGTTATAGGTCGATTACATCTCAATTAAAAATATATAATAAATGAGAGAGGTGACATCACTAAAGATTCTATAGCTATTAAAAGGATGATAAGGAAATCCTATTTCTTTAAAACTTAAAGACAATAAATGTAACCACTTAAATGAATGTGCAAATTATTTGAAGGACACAATATATCAATGCTCACTCATAAATAAAAAAATATGAATATCCAATATCTATTAAGGAACTTAAATTTGTAGTTTAAAACACTCCTACAAGGAAACTCCAGTCCTAGATGGCTTCTCTGGGGATTCAACCAATCATTTCAGGAGTAAAAACTACTCATTCTATACAAACTCTTCCAGAAAGTTGAAATGGACAGCATGTCCTGATAGCTTACAGTGAATAGACTTGTGATCTCTGAAGAAGAAAATTTAGCTTCAGGACCAGGGACCAGCTTGATAATTCAAGAGGTTTTGTGTAGCAGAGTCTTATTAAAGCGAGAAGAAACAGAGAAAGCTTCTGACATAGACATCAGAAGGGGGATGGAGAGTGCCCCCACTCACTAGTCTTATCAAGGCCTTATGTACTTTTACCAGACCCACTCCCACAAGATACATCTTAAATTAACAAAATTAGAACTAACAATAAAAAGGTCTTACTAGACTCACTCCCATCACCAGAAAACCTTATTAAGGAGAAATATGTCCTCGAGCAAGATACATTGTTATAATAAATAAAACAAAGCAATGTAAAAAAAAAAATTTGTCTTTTTCTCCATGAGATCCCCAGACCCCTTTCTCCTTCTCTAGGGCTCCAGACCCTTTTCTCCTCCTCAATGATGCTGAGAATTGCTTCTCTCAGTCCCCTGACTTAGTCTGCTGGGCTCCATAATAAAATAATATGGACTGAATGGCTTAAACAACTGAAATTCATTCCTCACAGTTCTGGAACTGGGAAGTCCAAAATCAAGGTTGCCATCAAGGTAGATTTCAATCTGAGACCTCTTCTCTTGGCTTGTAGATGGCCACCATCTCACTGTGTGCTCATATAACGTTTTCTTTATGCAAGCGTGAGGCAGGGGAAGGGAAGAGAGAGGAAGAAAGGGAGAGACACAGAGGGCATGCTCAAGATCTCTGGAGTCTCTTCTTATAATGGCTCTAATCTTACCACAAGGGCCCCACTCTCCTGACCCCATTTAATCCAAATTACCTCCTAAAAACCCCATCTTCAAATACAATCATATTGAGGATTTGGGCTTCAATATATGACTTTAGGAGGGACAAAAACATTCAGTCCTTAATAACCCCCAAGTCATTTTACAAAACCAAAATTACCTTGATACCAAAACTAGACATTTTTAGGTGTAGATAAATACCTCTCATGAGCATAAATGCAAAATTTGACAGTAAAAATATGCTTAAAAATGTAGTAAAAAAATTGAATCTGATATTGTATTTAAAAAGATAATACATAGTGATCAAGTGGAGTTTATCCAAGAATGCAAGATTGGTTTATCATTCAAAGGATTCATCAATGCAACACAATATACTAACCAAAAAAGAAGAAAATATCTGACAATCTCAATCCAGTGTAGAAATGTACTTGACCAAATTCAAGTCCCATTTCTAGTAAAAAAAAAAAAAGAAAGAAAGAAAGAAAGAAACTTTTAACAAACCAGGATTAGAAGGAAAATTCTGCAATCTTATAAAGGGCTTCTATGAAAAATCGACAACCAATAACTATGTATTATGATTTTGGTCTGACCAAAATTGGTCAGTATTCTGTTAGCAAAATTCATCCAACTGTTTGTTAGCAAAATTCATCCAACTGTTCACTTAAAATGGATAGATTTTATTTTTTTATAACTGGTATCTCGATGAGGCTAGGAAAAGTTGAGTAATAAAATCTCTCCTGAAGAATATTCCTTTACATTACATGCTTTTAATTACTATCTGGTCAACATAGATATTTCCTTTGAAAGGGAATTTATAAACACACTAAAGAAAAAACAAAACACAAACCTATTCAATTTTGCCTGCATGCTAATTTGCTTCAGCTGTGTCCGACTCTTTGGGACCCCATGGACTGCAGCCCACCAGGCTCCTCTCTCCATGGGATTCTCCAGAGAAGAATACTGGAGTGGGTTGCCATTGCCTTCTCCAGGGGAATCTTCCTGACCCAGGGATCGAACCCATATCTCCTGAGGCTCCTGCATTGCAGGCAGATTCTTTCAATTCAGTTCAGTCGCTCAGTCGTGTCCAACTCTTTGTGACGCCATGGACTGCAGCACGCCAGGCTTCCCTATTCATCATCAACTGCCAGAGCTTGCTCAAACTCATTTCCATCCAGTCAGTGGTGCCATCCAACCATCTCATCCTCTGGCATCCCCTTTTCCTGCTGCCTTCAATCTTTCCCAGCATCAGGGTCTTTTCCAATGAGTCAGTTCTTTGCATCAGGTAGCCAAAGTATTGGAGTTTCAGCTTCAGCATCAGTCCTTCCAATGAATATTCAGGACTGATTTCCTCTAGGATGGTCTGGTTGAATCCCCTTGCAGTCCAAGGGACACTCAAGAATCTTCTCCAACACCACAGTTGAAAAGCGTCAATTCTTTGGCATTCAGCTTTCTTTATAGTCCAACTCTCACATCCATACATGACTCCTAAAAAAACCATAGTTTTGGCTAGATGGACCTTTGTTTGCAAAGGAATGTCTCTGCTTTTTAATATGCTGCCTAGGTTGGTCATAGTTTTTCTTCCAAGGAGCAAGCGTCTTTTAATTTCATGGCTTCAGTCACCATCTGCAGTGATTTTGGAGCCCAAAAAAATAAAGTCTGTCACTATGACCATTGTTTCCCCATCTATTTGCCATGAAGTGATGGGACTGGGTGCCATCAACTTTGTTTTCTGAATGTTGAGTTTTAAGTCAATTTTTTCACTCTCCTCTTTCACTTTGATCAAGAGGCTCTTTAGTTCTTCCTCGTTTTCTGCCATAAGGGTGGTGTCGTCTGCATATTTGAGGTTACTGATATTTCTCCTGGCAATATTGACTCCAGCTTGTGCTTCTTCCAGCCCAGCATTTCACAAAATGTACTCTGCATTTTTAAATAAGCAGGGTGACAATATACAGCCTTGACATACTCCTTTCCTGATTTGGAACCAGTCTGTTGTTCCATGTCCAGTTCTAACTGTAACTTCTTGACCTGCATACAGATTTCTCAGAAGGCAGGCCAGGTGGTCTGGTATTCCCATCTCTTTAAGAATTTTCCAGTTTGTTTTTATCCACACAGTCAAAGGCTTTGGCATAGTCAATAAAACATAAGTAAGTGTTTTTCTGGAACTCTCTTGCTTTTTCGATAATCCAATAGATGTTGGATCCGTTAAGACCTTTCATAATATTATAGATTTTGTGCATCAACAGTATCTTAATAACCCGTTTGTACATATACTCCAAACCTTTCCTACTAATTATTGTATTTCTTCCATCTGATGGTCAAATGCCCGTTGTTACTTCAAACTGCCTATTTCCTGGAGAATTTTATACACTTTATTTACACTGTCTTATCATCATTACATGATAGTGTCCCTAGGCAGAACCTGAAGTCTTGTTGGAACTAAAGCTGGCAGTAGCTATTGCTATTTTTATCCAGTTGTAGGTGAGACAACAGAGAGATGTCAATGCGAGGAGCTAACAGAAGGACCAGCTGCTCTCGTTAATGCCACACAGATGAAAAGAATCAAGGGTAGTCATCAGGTACAAAAGTAAATAATTGAGTCATGAAAACAAGGAAATTAGAGCAAGACATACAAAATCCAGGGAGGGAACTAACCTGAGTATGGAGGAAGATGGATATGGCCAAACTTAGAATAAGAAAGCGGTGTGTGCAAAAATAGAGGAATTGAGGACTAAGAAATCAGTGAATCTCTGGAATCTTCAGAAACATACTGAAATGGAGAAGGTACATTCACAGGGATTAAGCTTGAGAATGGATTTCCGTGGTGGCTCTGATGGTAAAGAATCTGCCTGCAATGCAGAGGACCCATGTTCAGTCTCTTGGTCAGAAAGATCCCCTGAAGAAGAGAATGGCAACCCACTCCAGTGTTCTGGCCTGGAGAATTCCATGGACAGAGGAGCCTGGCCAGCTGCTTTCCATGGGGTTGCAAAGAATTGGACACGACTGAGCAACTAACATTTCACAAACTTGAGAAAGTGTGCCTGGATAGACATATTTGCAGATAATTTCTCCCAGGAAAACCTTGGACCAGGAAACAGGACACAGGTTTATAGAATGAGTGGAGGAGAGGCAAGACAAACAAGCTAATTAAAAGGATCCTTCTAGCTGGATTCTCAAGCCACTCATGTCCAAACCAGTTATCTTCCTTACTTTCAATTTTTGCTTCTATCCTATGTTGTAACTTTCCTTGGTGCCACCTTGTAAAACCGTGTTATTGGTTCTTACTTATTCATTCCCTGAGTCAGTTCCATGTCTAGTAGACTTAAATCATAGCAGATTTAAAGATGTGGCTAGAACCTGGCATGTCCTTGGCTTCTTACTCAGAATAGTGTCAACCTCACAGTAGAAGCAGACACTGTATATTGACAAGATGTATTGTTTGGAAGACTTAAGAGTTACACAGAGTGCTTGGTAGAGGTATGCCCTGGTTGTTAATATTACTATAAACACAGGAATTAGTATTGTGCCAGAACTTAAATGAACACATTTTAGGCCACAGAGCTAAGAGTTCTTATTGAACTGGGCATAGAAGGCCATAGTTAAATTATACCTCAAACTATGGGTACCCCATAATTCACTTGAGTAAGATGAAACTTTGAGTAAAATAGAATATGAATTGGCACAGGAAGAGAAGTTCTGATTTGGGAAGTTGTATAGAATTTGGAGGACTTCCCTGGTGGCTCAGACCGTAAAGAATCCGCCTGCAATGCAGGAGACCTGGGGTCGATCCCTGGGTTGGGAAGATCCCCTGGAGAAGGGAATGGCAACCCACTCCAGTATTCTTGCCTGGAGAATCCCATGGACAGAGGAGCCTGGCAGGCTACAGTCCATGGGCTTGCAAAGTGTTGACCACAACTGAGTGACTAAGCATAGCACGCAGCATAGAGTTCAGAAAAACTGAGAAAACTCACTGAATTCTTTCTTCTCCCCCCGCCCTTACTTTATGATGTAACCAAAACCTACCTTAAAATGCTGTCATTCATAGTTCTTATCATTAAAATGTTTTCTATTTTATCATTTTTATGAACCTATTCACTCTTTTTTTTTCTCACATTTTAGAGATCTTTAATTATGATGAAGAGCACAGTTACTTGCTTTTTAAAATCATTTAACCAATTTACCTTTTTTTAATTTACATTTATTTATTTTAATTAGAGGCTAATTACTTTACAATATTGTATTGGTTTTGCCATACATCAACATGCATCCACCACGGGTGTACATGTGTTCCCCATCCCGAACCCCCCTCCCACCTCTCTCCCCATACCATCCCTCTGGGTCATCCCAGTGCACCAGCCCCGAGCACCCTGTATCATGCATTGAACCTGGACTGGTGATTCATTTCTTATATGATATTATACATGTTTCAATGCCATTCTCCCAAATCATCCCCCTCCCCCCACAGAGTCCAAAAGACTGTTCTATACATCTGTGTCTCTTTTGCTGTCTCACATACAGGGTTATTGTTACACTCTTAATCCTATTAAATGTTCCACTGGCTGTTAGTTGTAATTTGAAGGGACATAGGTATGTTCTTTGTTTTTGACTGAACCACGTGGCTTGTGAGCTCTTCATTCCCAGACTAGAGATTGAATCTGGGCCCTCGGCAGTAAAGCACTGAGTCCTAACCAATGGACTGTCAGGGAATGCCCCACAGGTAGGCTAGAGACCATCATACACAGTGAATTAAGTTGGAAAGAGAAAAACAATATTGTATATAAATGCATATATGTGGAATCTAGGAAAATGGTACAGATGAACCTATTTGCAAAGCAGAAATGGAGACACGGTGTAGAGAACTAATGGTGTGGACACCAAGTGGGGAACGGGGAGGTGGGGTGAATTGGGAAGTTAGGGTTGACATACATGCATTACTATGTATAGAATAGCTAACTAATGAGAACGGAGCACAGGGAGCTCTATTCAATGCGCTTTGGTGACAAAGAGGGGATATATGCATACATACAGCTGATTCACTTTGCTGCACAGCAGAAACTAACACAACATTGTAAAGCAGCTATACTCCAATAAAAATTGTTTAAAAATTGAGGTCACTGTCAACAGCTGAAGTTCAGTGGCCCCGACCAATAGGGAACATTCCATCGGTCTTTGCTTGGGAGTGTGCCTATTAGGTCTGCTTATTAAACTGTAGATCGCCCACCAACTGCAGCCACTGTATCTAAAAACTGTGCTTTGTCATTAGATAAAATATATTATTTCTTGGTCTCCCCCACACCCAAAGCATACTCGGTTTTCATAAGGATTCTGTAAGACAACAGAATCTTTTTATTAAACTGTATTATTGGGATAATACAGAAGGCATGAATGTGGAATGAAACCGAGGCCATAATAAATAAACAAAGTAATGTATGGCAAGTCAGTCACTAGAGACTGCCTCCTCTCTGAAGGATTTTTTTCTTTTTTTTGTAGTTTTACTCATAAAAATAAGAAATATATGCAATGGATAGTGAACTGGGAAACATATTTAAAGGAATATATTTTTTTTCCTATAGAAAGGCAAAAAAAAAAACCCAGCTAGGAGGCCCCAGTACTGTTCCTGCCTTTTAATTTCAAACTGGAATAAGACTATCAGACAGTAAATCTGTTTTAAAGTGATTTTAACGAGAGAAGGTAGGAGAGACACATGAGAGAGATATTTTAATCTTAGAAGAGTGAAGGGAAATACTTGCAGTGATCTAAAATTGTTATTCTATTTACGTCTAAAATAAACGCGCCGCTGGACAGTCTCACTGAGCAGTGCTCTGTTATGGAGCCGGATTCTTGTTGTAAAGCCCCAGGCTGCTGTCTTCCTTCCCCTATTCCATTTCTAGAAGTTGTGTTGTCGTGACGCCGTGGAGCTCACAGATGGCGGCAGGCAGTAGGGTGGGAGTTATTCGCGGCTCACTCCTGCCTCGCATACCCCTGAGAGTAACTGCAAAATGGAGGCCGTGATTAGAGGGTGGAATTCAGTGACCATTATCCCCGCTTATGTTATTAATTAGGAGCCTTCTGCACATAAACAAGACATGCAGAGGAGCCTGTTATTAATGTAACAAAGAGATCTTTTCAGTATCTGCAATTCACACACCCATTAGTCCCCAAGCATTCCCAGAAACTATTAGTACAAGTAAAACCAAGTTGTTTGGAACACATGGTCAGATTTTTGTAATTTCCTCTCCTCTGGGCATGGCATGCTGAAATGAATTATTGAGGGAGAATTTGGGAATAGTAATACTGTTAATTCATATACGTGTAGAGTTCTTAATAGCTTACAAAACATGTACATACATGTTACCTCATTAATCTTCACAACCATATGAGACAGATTACTAATATTATTGCCATTTTTATAAATAAGAGAAATGAAATATCTCAAGCCTAAGAAACTTTCCAAGACCCCATGGCTTTTAAATAGTGGAGCTGGAGTTATTCAATATGTGTGTTTTTGGTTTTTTTATTGTAAGTTCAAGGGGCCCGTTTATGCCAAACTAAAAAGTAACCAACTAACTCCCAAACTGGATAGCATCCTTCTATTATTAGGCACAACCCTATCTGAACATGGGCTATTCATCTTTGCTGAGCACTAGAGATCCATTCTAGGCACAGCAGTAAGGGCCATTCTGAGTATTTGATGTCTCTTAGCATAGCACCCCTCAGATCATAGTTTCCATACTGCTGGTGGTCTTTCATTTGTAACTGATGTGCAATAAGACAACCACTGAAGTTGAGAACAGACATCTGGAACATGGTATGGCAATTTAGGGCTTCCGTGGTGGCTCAGTCAGTAAAAAAATCCACCTGCAATGCAGGAGACCACCTGTGATGCAGAAGACCTAGGTTCTATCCCTGTGTCGAGAAGATCCCCTGGAGGAGGAAATGGCAACCCACTCCAGTATTCTTGCCTAGGAAATCCCATGGACAGAGGAGCCTGGCAGGCTGCAGTCCTTGGGGTCCCAAAGAGTTGGACATGGCTTAGCAATTAAACCACCATCACAGGGCAGTTTGGCAGAGTAATTTTATGGCTGTTGAATAGTAAAAAATTGAGACCTATATTTTGAATGTCCTTTTTAATAAGTTTTGCTTTTCTATCAATTTATGTTTATTTTACAAAAGGATCAGGCCACAGCAGAATGGGGGGAAAGTCATCCCTCACCCAGTTTTGCATAAAAAAGCACTGCTTTGTCGTACCAGACAGTGTGCCTGCGTTCAAGTTCTACAGGGCGTCCTAGGCAGGCTCTGTGCTACTCTACTGAAACTAATTAGCATGGACTCTCCCTAAGGGCCTCCCTCTCTTCTCGTTTTCTCAAGGTCTGCAGTTACAATAAGCATGTCCTTTGGAGTCCGTAATGCCTGCTTCTGAAGAGTGGCTGTGTCTGTTTTGCTGCATAACAGATCACCACAGACTTAGTGGCTGAAAACCACCCATTCATTATCTCCCAGATGCTGCAGGTCAGAAGGCTGAGCGTGATGGAACAGGGTTCTCTGCTCAGGCCTCACAAGGCTGGTACCCAGGTGCTGGCAGGGCTGCAGGCTCACCTGGGGTTTGAGGTGCTCTTCCAGGCATATTCAGGTTGTTGGCAGAATCCAACTTCTTACAGGGTGAAATTTCCCTTGTTATCTGTCAACGGAGCTCACTCTCAGCTCCTAGAGGCTGCCTCAGCCACATGTCCTCCTCCAAGACAGGTCACGTGTTCACTTGCCTTCTTCCATGCCAGCCTAGAGACGGATTCCAACACGTGACCCTCCTTTACCTCTTCACCTGATTCAGGCAGGCCTACCCCAAATAATCTCCTTTCTGATGAACTCAAAGTCAATTTGTGACCTAATCACTGGATTGATATCCTGTCATGGTCCTTGTTCCCAACCACACTGAAGAGGAGAGAATTGCACAGGGCATGCATGCCAGGGATGAAAATTTGGGGAAGGGGGCAGCATCTTAACATTCTGCCAATCAATGGTTAACACGTGATTAAAAAAAAAAAACACTGAGAAAATACATTGCTAATGAACTTTGTCTTAACTACAGTCTTTGAATAGTTACCTAAAAATAGTATTAATTAAAATGTGTAACTTTCCATGCATGTTGAATTATATTAATTCCATGCCTGCTTGTGCCCTCAATTTCTTAGCAGGAGGAATCATCTGTCCCAAGAAACGTTTTGATCTTCAAATACCAAAATAACAGAGGTCACTAATGCCTTCACGCGGCAAATCCAGACTCCTCAACGCTTTCTGCTGTGGCACTGCCAGATTGCTGGAATTACGCTCATTACAGCTGGCAGTTCTGAGATTACAGGACTGTAAATGGAGCAGAGAACACAGTCTTGGGGTGGGGTCAGAAGTCAGGCTCTGAAACTAATAAAATCAGCACACAATACAACCAAGCGTGACAGCATCTGTAACTCATCCTGCAGTGGGTTTTTTGAAAGTTTACTTCTGAAACTAAGGCATCAAAAACCAAAAACACACAAAAAGAAAATAGCATAAAATAATAGGCAGTCATGGAAATCACAGTAGTTCCATTTGGACACTAATAAAAAACGCTGAAGAAGTCATTGAAAAATTAGAAATTTCCTTCTACCTATTGTATTACCTAAAGACAGTAAAGCTCCAAATTATTACCTTAAAAAAATCAATACCTTTAGTAGTTTCATCCCCAGCAGGAAGGAATATCACCAGAGTGTTAATAAATATTCTCTTAACTCCATTCAATTCCACTCATTAGCAATAGGCACTAACATTTTATGATACTTTAAAAAAGAATATTTTATTATTTCATGGACATATTTTGATTTGTGCTCAGTCATGTCCAACTTTTTATGGCCCCATAGACTATAGCCCACTAGGCTCTTCTGCCCATGGAATTTTCCAAGCAAGAGTACTGGAGCAGGGTGCTATTTCCCAGTCCAGGGAACCTCCCAGCCCAGGGACTGAACCCATATCTCTTTTGTCTCCTGCTCTGGCAGACAGATTCTTTACCACTAGTGCCACCTGGGAAGCTTTTATTTACTTTTATTTATGCTAACCTTAACATCACAAAACAACCTTCTCATTATGATTTGTTTTGACAAATCAATTGTTCTAATAAAAATTTTTTTTTTCTAATAATGAGAACTCTCTGGTGCAAGCTATAGAAATTACTAACTAAAATAGCAAAAAAAAAAAATGGGGAGGGACAGTTATTAAGAGGATGGAAAAAGGTAATTCTTTAAACAGTATATATATGTAAGGCTCTTATACAGATGTAAAATCAACACATCAAAGATTTTGTTTAACTCATTGATCAACGAGGAAAACAGTAGGTGTTATAGCTTGTTCAAAGTAGAACTGAAAGTACCACACTTATAGTAGTGTAAGGAGGGCTGACACAAATGTTCACAGAAGTTACTCCTGGAAGAATAAATTGAATTTCTGAGCTGAGCTAGAAAGCCTGGACTTCTCTGGACTTTATCGAAGTATTACCAGTATGTGAGATGCATCCAGAAAGAAACAAGTGAATTATTTATCATTAACATTAATGTAGACCATCACATATCAAACCAGCCATCTCAACCGGCCACACCTGAGGAGAGAGTTGCAAAACAAAACTCTCTGCCTCAGTCTCATTTTGCCAGTTCAATGATCCTATACAGATTAAGGCTTGGATTTACCTGCGTATTGTTTGGTATGGAAATTAGACTTACAACTTCTTTAAACTTTTGGAGTTACCCTATTGGAGACACAAACTGATGCATCGTTTCACTCAACCTTTCCTTCCCTAAAGACAGCCTGGTCCAGATTGGCTAACAGACGGGACCACTGCAGGAACATCTTGGTAATTGAGACATCGTCAGTCTAATTACTTCTATGGCACCCCTGCTTCACCTTCGCCCTCCCCCCTTTCTTGGAGAAGCATCTGCTAAATGTCAGTAGTTAAGATGTGTCAGACAGGATCCAGAACTGCATAGCTTAGTTTGTTGGGAGGCAGCCAGAGAGGAGAAGAGGAAGAAAAATATTTCTTTCAAATTCTTTTTTTTTTTAAATTGTCATCCTGATTGTTTTTACAGAGAGAGAGGAGTCCAACAAAAATTGAAAGAGAAGTTATCTGTGTACCTGAATGAATATGTGTGAGCATATTGTGTGTGTGTGTGTGTGTGTGTGTGAGAGAGGGAAAAACAGAGAGAGATTTTCCAGTCAGGCAAGGATAAGGGTATACACATATACAGGAAAAAGCATGACATCACTGGCAAGATTTATATGCCCATTAATGAGTTAATGATTTAATGGCTTTTTAAATAGGGTGGAGAATGGAACATATAAAACTCAGCATTCCACTTGTATCCGTCCCTAATGGATCAGATAGTGAAATTTAGCTACTAAACTAGACACCAATTATCTAAATGTCTATTTGAGGGTGATATCTGTTACTAACTGGTGATGATCAAAATTACATATACCATCTATTCAATGCAAACGTTGTATAAAAGCAAATTTTTCTCTCATCTACAATTAGTGTTTCCCACCGTCTCTATGTGTGGGATAGGGCTACCACCAACAGTAAAACAGGAATTCTTTCCTCATTCTCTCATAGGAGCAGCTACGTCACTGAAGCAATCAACGTCTTGGTATCTGTGGAGAAATCACTAAGGGAAGAAAGATCTGTTTGTTCAAATGCCATCACTTTACTTTGTAAGTACCGATGTCATCAGCAGTCCCTAGTATGTGTATTCAGTCCCATAGAACAGTGGGTCTCACCTTGGGGTCCCCGAAGCAGAGGCCCATTTTTTAAACCCCACAGCTGATTCTCATCTATACCAGGCTGCAAGAATCACTTTAGAGACTTTTGCTCCCTCTGAGCTATCATACCTGTCATACCAGTAGTCACTGCTGGTGGGTGTGTGGTAGTTTAGTCACTAAGTCGTGTCCAACTCTTGCGATCCCTTGGACTGGGAACCCACCAGGCTCTGTCCATGGGCTTCTCCAGGCAGGAATACTGGAGTGGGTAGCCATTCCCTTCTCCAAGTCACTGCTGGCAAATGGACATGGAAACTACTGGATGAGTACATACAAAAGAAAGAAAATATTTTTGAAAAATAATTAATAATTAAATACAAATTATTTAATAACTTCTTCACTGGTGAAGGAAAAAAATACAAGGAAAAGAATATAAACAAGTAGCTACATGTTAATTCTCTCTAACCTAAACTTACCATTAATTTGGACCACCACTGGCCCCTATTTCTCTTCAGTGGACTGAACACACAACAGGGGAATCTCAATGAGGGCGTGGACTTTGCCATATTCTGCTGTAATTTTCATAGTTTCATACAATCTTGAGCATAGAGTATTGACTTAATAAGTATCAATATTTGTTGAATGAGAGAATCATGTTCTCAGAATAAAATCATTTGGGGAAGAAACTGCTCTGACATTGGTTTTTACATCTTGGTGATTTTTTTTTTTCCAATGCAAAAGCTTCATTACTCTAATCAACGATTATGTCACAAACACCTTCCAAGCCTTGCCTTTGCCATCCCAGCAATCTGGGCCAAATATGAACTATGCTATTCCATAATATCCTTTCCTCTTCCCTCATGTCCAATATCCCTCTGTGCTCCTAATGCAAGAAAATTTACATCAAACTGTCATTTTCTGCTCCAAGATCTGAATTCTGTTTTCGGGGGCCAAAACAAAGGTAAAAAATAAACTGAAAGGATTAAAAGCACCTTGTTTCTGATATCCTCCCCCAGGCATGCTTCTTTAAAAAAATTTTTTTTTCCTATTAGAGAGAGGTTACTTTTGGCCATGAAATCACTCACTCCCCTCCTCCAAGTGTAGCAGACATTAACAAAAACAGAGCTTTTGCTTGCTTCTCTGGTTTCTATAATTTACCATTTGGCTCAGGTTTTCAGTTGAAATGGTTCTGAATTATTCAAGGGAACAATGTGTTTTCCTTTCTCTGAATATTTTACTTCATTTAATATAATAACTTACTCATTCACTTGAAGATATATACTGGACACCTACTATGCTCCAGGCACTGAGTGTGTAAGTTGGACACGCCACAGTCTCTCTGTGCTTTCTAGAGGAGGAGACATGCAAGTAAATCAGTGATTAACCACATGAAAACTACTCTGGAAAGTATCGATTTAGTTCCCTGGCAGCGTAAGAGAAGGCTCTCAGAATGTGACAAGACTCTAAAGCAAGACTGCTTAGAAGAAGGAGGACTTGAATCGAGGCTTTGAAAACATGAAAGTGCTACATGATATGTGTAGGTTGGAAGATGTAAGAAACTCTTAACACAAGTGTAATGACTATTAGACATAGTCGGAAATATAGGAAGACTACTTTGGAAACTAGAGTCTGGTACATGTGGAAAGTATATGAAAGTGTGAAGGGAGGTTGGATGAGTAAGAACAATAGACTGAAATGAAGAGTATATGGCAGTTAAACAAATAAACTGACCAGTAGAGTCCAGAAATCAGCTTTAATATAATTTAGTATATGTGTGCGTGTTAGTCACTCAGTCATGTCCAACTCTTTGTGACCCCATGGACTGTACCCCGCCAGGTTCCTCTGTCCATAGGATTCTCAAGGCAAGAATACTGGAGTAGGGTTGCCATTCCCTTCTCCAAATTTAGTATATGACAAAAATATTTTTCAAATATGAAAAATTAATTCTTCAATAGTGGCTTAGGCAACAGGCTAGTTATTTTGCAAAAAAAAAAAAAAAATCAAATGATTTTTCTAGCTCACTTCTAATAGCAGATGAAATTCTATGTAGCTCAAAATGCAAAAACCAAATCATAAAGGCTTTGGAAGAAAATATAAGTAATGTGAATTGAATTCCAGCTGAGCTACTTAAAAGATGTCATCCTAAAAGATGATGACATAAAAGTGCTGCACTCAATATGTCAGCACTTTGGAAATTTTTGTACTTTGGGAATTTTGGAAAACAAATTTGCTGTTTTGTTTTGAATGCAATGCCCACAGGACTGGGAAAGGTCAGTTTTCATTCCAATCCTAAATAAGGGTAAAGCCAAAGAATGTTCAAACTACCATATAATTATGCTAATGCTAGCAAGGTTAATCTTAAAATCCTTCCAGTTAAGTTTCAGCAGTATGTGCACTGAGAACTTTCAGATGTACAAGCTGGGTTTTGAAGAGGCAGAGGCACCAGAGATCACATCGCCATTTGTTGGACTATGGAGAAAGCAAGAAAGTTCCAGAAAAACATCTGCTTCTGCTTATTGACTATGCTAAAGCCTTTGACTGCGTGGATCGCAACAAATTTTGGAAAATTCTAAAAGAACCGCAAGTACCAGACCACATTACGTGTCTCCTGAGAAATTCGTATGTGGGTCAAGAAGCAGCAAAACCAGGCTTGGAACAATGGACTGGTTCAAAATTGGGAAAGGAGTATGACAAGGCTGCATATTATCACCCTGCTTATTTAAATTATATGCAGAGTACATCAAGCAAAATGCCTGGCTGAATGAAGCACAAGCTGGAATCAAGATTTACAGGAGAAATATCAATAACCTCAGATATTCTGATAACACCACCCTTATGGCAGAAAAAGAAGAAAAACTAAAGAGCCTCTTGATGAAGGTGAAAGAGGAAAGTGAAAAAGCTGACTTAGAATATGATAGATAAATAGATGGCTAATGGTTCAAAAACCAAAGTTACCAAGAGTTTCATCAAGGAACAAGTTGATCTTTTTCTTGGAGCTTTATTTAACCTTTGGTCAGTCCATAGGCCAGTCTTAGGCCAGTTACTAAATATCAACTGCTACTTGATCGACTAAAGTTGCTTTGAACTATTACTGGCTTCTGCCGTTCTACTATAAAATAGTTGAGAATAGAAGTAACCTTCATGCAAAAGAATAGTGAAACAATCTTTTTCAGATCTGTCTGAATGTCCATGTTCCTTTATCCTGAACTTAGTATCAATGCTTTGAAAATGGTGACAAGAAGGACTCTCTTTAATAGATAGAAACAAAGATGAGGCTGAATTTCCTTTTAGTGTGGGATGTCTGATTGCAACTTTTTGTTTTTCCCTCTCTTCATATACTAGATTTTTTTCCATTTACTTTATAGAAAATAGATGAGAGCCAATATAAATATGGAGCAATATGCAGAAACAAAGCCAAAATCAAGACTCTGGGGTTGCCTCTCTTTTATTACAATTGTTTTTATTTTGATTTGCTTGCCTGCCAAGTTTTACTTGGAAAAAAGCATTATTCCTCAGGGAAAGTTGAAAAGTCACTAATTCTGCTGTAGAATCAAAAACATTTTGATGCAGTTATAAAAATAACCATCTTTAATTTGAAAATGTCAGTTTGAAAATTTGATATTCAATTCTATTAATTAAAATCAAAAGAAATTACACTCAAGTAATGTGATGGTAAATATTTGGCCACCTAACGCAAAGAACCAACTCATTGGAAAAGACCTTGATGCTGGGAAAGATTGAAGGCAGGAGGAGAAGGGGATGACAGAGGATGAGATGGTTGGATGGTATCATGGATTCAATGGACGTGAGTTTGAGCAAACTCAGGGAGGTAGTGAAGGGCAAGGAAGCCTGGCATGCTGCAGTTTATGGGGTCGCAAAGAGTCAGACACAAGTGAGCAACTGAACAACAAATAGGGTATGCTATTCCTGTAAGGTCTGTATTGACTTTTAAATTTAAATCAAGAAACATCATAGTTTGAAATAGTCCAAAGTTCTCATGTTAATGTATAATTATATATTAAAATAATATTCAAAACTAAATAGAAATACATAGAGGCATTCATCAAATAGGAATAAATATATATTTAGAGTATTGATATCTTTCTAGCAGCCTAGTTGTGATACTAAATGGAAATGCCATCTATTTCCGCTTTTGATGCCAGTGTGTGATGTTCTGATCTTTCACGTAAACTGAAATTAATAAAACTTTCGTGAGAAGGTCATATGCCATTTTTTACATCCATGCTCACTCTGAAATTTTGTAATTCTGTTACAAAACAATTCTATTGCTACTTCTGGTCCTTTGCTCAGTGCAAAGGGGAAAAAATGCTTGTATGTTTTTACCCTCTACCCTGGTGAGTGAAAAGCTTGTACTATGATAGACATACACATACTTGTCTATGAAGTTTCTGGTTGCAAGATAAAAGAGCAGTTATCACGGGCATGGCATGATTTTCAGTTCGGTTCAGTTCAGTCACTCAGTCGTGTCCGACTCTTTGCAACCCCATGAATCGCAGCACGTCAGGCCTCCCTGTCCATCACCAACTCCCAGAGTTCACCCAGACTCACATCCATCGAGTCAGTGATGTCATCCAGCCATCTCATCCTCTGTCGTCCCCTTCTCCTTCAGCCCCCAATCCCTCCTAGCATCAGAGTCTTTTCCAATGAGTCAACTCTTTGCATGAGATGGCCAAAGTACTGGAGTTTCAGCTTTAGCATCATTCCTTCCAAAGAAATCCCAGGGCTGATCTCCTTCAGAATGGACTGGTTGGATCTCCTTGCAATCCAAGGGACTCGCAAGAGTCTTCTCCAGCACCACAGTTCAAAAGCATCAATTCTTCAGCACTCAGCCTTCTTCACAGTCCAACTCTCACATCCATACATGACTACTGGAAAAACCATAGCCTTGACTAGATGAATCTTTGTTGGCAAAGTAATGTCTCTGCTTTTGAAAATGCTATCTAGGTTGGTCATAATTTTCTTTCCAAGGAGTAAGCATCTTTTAATTTCATGGCTGCAGTCAACATCTGCAGTGATTTTGGAGCCCACAAAAATAAAGTCTGCCACTATTTCCACTGTTTTCCCCATCTATTTCCCATGAAGTGATGGGACCGGATGCCATGATCTTCGTTTTCTGAATGTTGAACTTTAAGCCAACTTTTTCACTCTCCTCTTTCACTTTCATCAAGAGGCTCTTTAGTTCCTCTTCACTTTCTGCCATAAGGGTGGTGTCATCTGCATATCTGAGGTTATTGATATTTCTCCTGGCAATCTTGATTCCAGCTTGTGTTTCTTCCAGTTCAGCGTTTCTCATGATGTACTCTGCATATAAGTTAAATAAGCAGGGTGACAATATACAGCCTTGATGTACTCCTTTTCCTACTTGGAACCAGTCTGTTGTTCATTTCCAGTTCTAACTGTTGCTTCCTGACCTGCATACAAATTTCTCAAGAGGCAGATCAGGTGGTCTGGTATTCCCATCTCTTTCAGAATTTTCCACAGTTTATTGTGATCCACACAGTCAAAGGCTTTGGCATAGTCAATAAAGCAGAAAGAGATGTTTTTCTGGAACTCTCTTGCTTTTTCCATGATCCAGTGGATGTTGGCAATTTGATCTCTGGTTCCTCTGCCTTTTCTAAAACCAGCTTGAACATCAGGAAGTTCACGGTTCATGTATTGCTGAAGCCTGGCTTGGAGAATTTTGACAATTACTTTACTAGCATGTGAGATGAGTGCAATTGTGGGGTAGTTTGAGCATTCTTTGGCATTGCCTTTCTTTGGGATTGGAATGACAACGGGCCTTTTCCAGTCTGTGGCCACTGCTGAGTTTTCCAAATTTGCTGGCATATTGAGTGTAGCACTTTCACAGCATCATCTTTCAGGATTTGAAATAGCTCAACTGGAATTCCATCACCTCCACTAGCTTTGTTCGTAGTGATGCTTTCTAAGGCCCACTTGACTTCACATTCCAGGATGTCTGGCCCTAGGTGAGTGATCACACCATCGTGATTATCTGGGTTGTGAAGATCTTTTATGTACAGTTCTTCTGTGTATTCTTGCCATCTCTTCTTAATATCTTCTGCTTCTGTTAGGTCCATACCATTTCTGTCCTTTATCAAGCCCATCTTTGCATAAAATATTCCATTGGTATCTCTAATTTTCTAGAAGAGATCTCTAGTCTTTCCCATTCTGTTTTTTCCCTCTATTTCTTTGCATTGATCGCTGAAAAAGGCTTTCTTATCTCTTCTTGCTATTCTTTGGAACTCTGCATTCAGATGCTTATATCTTTCCTTTTCTCCTTTGCTTTTCGCTTCTCTTCTTTTCACAGCTATTTGTAAGGCTGAAAGGGCAAAATGATAGGATACTGAAAGAGGAACTCCCCAGGTCAGTAGGTGCCCAATATGCTACTGGAGATCAGTGGAGAAATAACTCCAGAAAGAATGAAGAGATGGAGCCAAAGCAAAAACAATACCCAGCTGTGGATGTGACTGGTGATAGAAGCAAGGTCCAATGCTGTAAAGAGCAATGTTGCATAGGAACCTGGAATGTCAGGTCCATGAATCAAGGCAAACTGGAAGTGGTCAAACAAGAGATGGCAAGAGTGAATGTCAACATTCTAGGAATCAGCGAGCTCAAATGGACTGGGATGGGTGAATTTAGCTCAGATGACCATTATATTTACTACTATGGGCAAGAATCCCTTAGAAGAAATGGAGTAGCCATCATGGTCAACAAGAGAGTCTGAAGTGCAGTACTTGAATACAATGTCAAAAATGACAGAATGATCTCTGTTCATTTCCAAGGCAAACCATTCAATATCATGGCAATCCAAGTCTATGCCCCAACCAGTAATGCTGAAGAAGCTGAAGTTGAATGGTTCTATGAAGACCTACAAGACCTTTTAGAACTAACACCCAAAAAAGATGTCCTTTTCATTATAGGGGACTGGAATGCAAAAGCAGGAAGTCAAGAAACACCTGGAGTAACAGGCAAATTTGGCCTTGGAATATGGAATGAAGCAGGGCAAAGACTGATAGAGTTTTGCCAAGAAAATGCACTGGTCATAACAAACACCCTCTTCCAACAACACAAGAGAAGACTCTACACATGGACATCACCAGATGGTCAACACCGAAATCAGATTGATTATGTTCTTTGCAGCCAAGGATGGAGAAGCTCTATACAGTCAATAAAAACAAGACCAGGAGCTGACTGTGGCTCAGATCATGAACTCCTTATTGCCAAATTCAGACTTAAATTGACGAAAGTAGGGAAAACCACTGGACCATTCAGGTATGACCTAAATCAAATCCATTATGATTATACAGTGGAAGTGAGAAATAGATTTAAGGGCCTAGATCTGATTGATAGAGTGCCTGATGAACTATGGAATGAGGTTTGTGGCATGATTTACTTAACCATAAACATCCAAAGCTAACAAGCAGAAGACTGTCATGAGCCTCCACAATGAAAAAGCGTAATCCTTTAACCAATATTTGTCAGCTTGTTAATTTTTATAATCTTTTGATTTCCTTTCCCTTTCTAAACTGATATTTATTTTTGTGTCTAATAGGTAATTATCTTAGTTTAGTCAGGCTGTTATGACAAAAATAACATTCATTTCTCACGGTTCAGTTGAGTTCAGTTCAGTTCAGTCATTCAGTTGTGTCCAACTCTTTGCAACCCCATGAACTGCAGCACGCCAGGCCTCCCTGTCCACCACCAACTCATGTCCATTGAGTTGGTGATGCCATCTAGCCATCTCATCCTCTGTCGTCCCCTTCTCCTCCTGCCCTCAATCTTTCCCAGCATCAGGGTCTTTTCTAATGAGTCAGCTCTTCGCATCAGGTGGCCAAAGTACTGGAGTTTCAGCTTCAACATCAGTCCTTCCAATGAATACCCAGGACTGATCTCCTTTAGGATGGACTGGTTGGATCTCCTTACAGTCCAAGGGACTCTCAAGAGTCTTCTCCAACACCACAGTTCAAAAGCATCCATTCTTCGGCACTCAGCCTTCTTCACAGTCCAACTCTCACATCCATACATGACCACTGGAAAAACCATAGCCTTGACTACACGGAGCTTTGTTGACAAAGTAATGTCTCTGCTTTTTAATATGCTATCTAGGTTGGTTATAACTTTCCTTCCAAGGAGTAAGCGTCTTTTAATTTCATGGCTGCAATCACCATCTGCAGTGATTTTGGAGCCCATAAAAATAAAGTCAGCCACTGTTTCCACTGTTCCCCCATCTATTTGCTGTGAAGTGATGGGACCGGATGCCATGATCTTAGTTTCTGAATGTTGAGCTTTAAGCCAATTTTTTCACTCTCCTTTTTCACTTTCATCAAAAGGCTCTTTAGGTCTTCTTAATTTTCTGCCATAAGGGTGGCATTATCTACGTATCTGAGGTTATTGATATTTCTCCCAGCAATCTTGATTCCAGCTTGTGCTTCCTCTAGTCCAGCATTTCTCATGATGTTCTGAAGATGAAATGTCCAAGACTGAGGCACCAATAGATCCTATGCTTGGTGAGTTCCTCTTTGCTATGACAGAAGGGACAAAAGAGCACTCTGGGGTCTCTATTATAAGAGCACAGTCCCACTCAGGGGACCTCCACTCTCTTGACCTAATCACCTCCCAAAACCCCACCTCCAAGTACCACCACAATGGAGGTTAGGATTTCAACATATGAAATTTGGGGAAGCACGAACATCCAGCCATTACAATATTAATAATTTATTATTGAAAAAGGAAATTTTAAAATTGATTCTTAAGATTACCAAAGTTCCAGGCCCCCCAAAATCTGGATCTTTCCCTGTGAACAGTGGTTGACTTCATTTCCATTAATTTGTCTATGAGATCACAATATATAAGTTCACAGCACAATAAAACTGAAACCCAAAATTTTTTCCACTGTTTTTGTAGTTAATGAAAACTATAATTTGGGACAAACCACTACTAAATTAGTAGAAGGAACATAAGACTTCCTGAGTAAACTCTGCCACCTTGTTTACTTCTTTGAAAGTTAATCAGACATTTCCTTGTTATATGAGGACTTGGTTTTATGCTGTTGGAATGCTGTTCCCACGTTACCCCACCAAGATCTGTCTTTCAGTTAGTGGATGCAATTTCCAGAAAATAATTAAGGGAAGGTAGACAACACATTTTGATGACTTTCAAGAATGTCAGGACCAGCCCTGGCATTGGGATGTTCCAGAGATAGCATGCTTTGTGTTTGATCAACTTGGAGCAAGGACTCTAAACCTAGAGAGGACAGAGAAAAAACAGGAAAAGAGCACTGGGCAGTTTAAGACTTGAACAAGGTACAATGTATTAGAGGTGGGTGGGGTAAGAAATAATTCCATGGAAACTGAAACTACAGCTGAGAAGAAGGACATTAATCACCTTTGACAGCATTAATCAGCAGAATTAGCATTGCAGAAAATTGATTCGGTGATATACCAGACAATCTTGAGAAGTTTCCTATAAGGCAGAAGGAAAGAATACGATAAGAAAACAACCTAGACTACAATAGATAATGAGAAGAAATAATGAAGATACAAACTCAGAGTGATGGTTGTTCCTGAGTGAGCAGCAGAATAATTAGATCTAAAACAACAGTAACAAAAAGCATAATGTCCTTAGCTGAAAATCAAACAAACAATTAGAAAAACATTAGCATGAAGATAGAATTGGGTTCATCATGTGCCAGAGAATTCAATGAAAATAAATCCACACTGAAACCCACATAACTTTTTTCTTCTTATTATAAGGACAAAAGAGAAATGTCTATAGGTATTCAGGATTAAAAAAAAAATCTGAAATCAAAATGTTACACATAGGACATTTTTCTGGTTATATTTAAAAGAACAAAATCTGCCAATATTCAGACTACCTTCTGTAAGAATGAGGTCAGAAACCAAAAAACTAACTCAGTAACTATTTGAAGACAGTAAGATTGTGTATCTAGATAACCCAGGTAATTTAATGGAAAAATTATTAGGAAAAAAGATAGAATTCAAGAAGTGAAAGGGCTGTAGGATGGCCACTGCAGGTTTATGCTATTTTCATCCTGGTTAAGTGGGCTTCCCTGATAGCTCAGTTGGTAAAGAATCCACCTGTAATGTGGGAGTCCCCAGTTCAATTCCTGGGTTGGGAAGATCCACTGGAGAAGGGATAGGCTACCCACACCAGTATTCTTGGGCTTCCCTGGCGGCTCAGCTGAAGAATCTGCCTGCAATGTGGGAGACCTGGGTTCAATCCCTGGGTTGGGAAGATCCCCTGGAGAAGAGGAAGGCTATCCACTCCAGTATTCTGGCCTGGAGAATTCCATGGACTGTATAGTCCATGGGGTCACAAAGAGTTGGACGCGACTGAGCAACTTTCACTTTCACTTTTATCCTGGTTAACATACCTATAGAATTGTTGAAAACTGGCTGTTGTTTTTGTCTTGGCCATGGTTTAAATTATCCAGTATCCACTTTTTCTACTCATTCCCTTTAGTCATATTATGTTTTGAAAATTGAAGTACACTCTCGTTTAAGAGTTCTTGGTACATTGACAAAGACTGATCATACACTTCTCCTCAAAGAAAAAAGCTTCAATAAATTTTAAAAAGCAAAAATTATCATGACATAAGCTTTGATAAGTCAATAATAAAATGAGAAATTAAAGCAAGATTTGAACAAAATAACAACAGAACAGAAAATTTTCTGCTAAATAACTCCTGAAGTACTTCAATGATTCAAATGTGACTTGTATGAGGAGAAAAATGTCCTCTCTGGCCAACCCACCAACCTTAGCACGTCCTCTCTCTCCAGGGGTCAGATGTCTCCAGCTAGGATGTCTTCCTTGTCTTTATGCCAGGGTTGTGATTGATTATACATCTTCATTACCTAATCAGTCTGTGCACTGAATGTGGAATGGATTCAGCGGTCAGAGGAGAAAGTGGGAAAACAAAGCTACAACGTTTTGAAATGTGCTATGACTTCGGTATGGAGGAAGGCCTGGCAACCCACTCCAGTACTCTTGCCTGGAGAATCCCTTGGACAGAGTAGCCTGGCGGTTACAGGCTATAGGGTCACAAAGACCGTGACACAACTGCAGCAACTTAGCAGGCACACAGAACCTAGGTAAAAGCTGTGGTTTAAGTCCACAGTGATCCCATTCGGCTCTCCACATAGGTATCTTCTTTTCCTTCAGATTTGATGCAGAATGCTCAAACCCTAGAAACGGATTGTGTTCCTCTATCCTTTTCAAAATGGGATGATTATTTGTTGTCCATCTTACTGAAAGCCAAGGGAAGCAGCAGTCTAAGGGAAAGGACGTCCATATAGCTAGGGAATAAAGTCAGAAAACTGATGTCTGTATTTTCCCAAAGAACCAAAGCAATTATAAAACACCCTAGTCCAGGCAAAAGGGAGGCTAATTTAATAACTGGAAGAAATAGTTGTCAATAGAAATTATTTGGGACCTCAATCACAGATCCGTAATGATTGTTCCTCACTTCTCAGAAATGGGGAGATTTGGTCTATTTCTTAAAAAATAATTAAGTCTCTGAGAAGAGGAAGACAAGATGGAAAGAAGCATTCTGTGTTTTCCCCTCTACTTCCCTCAAAGGTGAGATCAGAAAACTTCCACAGGGGAGTCCCCAGAAGGGTTTGGGGCTGAGAGACATGTTTAGAAAACCAGAATAAGATTTTGAAGAAGAGAATTTGTTGCGGCCTAATTAAAAACAAACAAACAAGGAAAAAACCTTTTAAGCTATTCTAGTGTCTTCATTCTAAAGGGTTGCATTTCAAATAAGAACAGAGGTGGGCAATGTGCTAAGAAATCTTTCTAGACAGGTGACTGTGTCAGTCTTAGGTTCCCCTCCTTTGTTGTACTTCACTTCACTGCTCCATGCTTGCCCCTTAGCCCATCGTGATGTGATTGTTTGAGCATGTGTGCGTATTTCCATTAGATTCACAGACTCAGGCGGGCTACCTGCCTGTCTGTTGGTTGTGCAGTGCCTGGTGATAATAACTGCTTGTTGAAAGACTAAATGGAATAGCTACATAGATGGGAATTAGTGGTCATGCTTCTGGTGCTGCTGCTGCTGCTGCTGCTAAGTCGCTTCAGTCATGTCCAACTCTGTGAGACCCCATGGACTGCAGCCTACCAGGCTTCTCCGTCCATGGGATTCTCCAGGCAAGAACACTGGAGTAGGTTGCCATTTCCTTCTCCAATGCATGAAAGTGGAAAGTGAAAGTGAAGTCGATCAGTAGTGTCTGACTCTTAGCGACCCCATGTACTGCAGCCTACCAGGCTCCTCCATCCATGGGATTTTCCAGGCAACAGTACTGGAGTGAGGTGCCATTGCCTGGTCATACCTATAGTCAAACCTCCAACTGACAGCAGGCATCTCCAGAGAGATGGTACTTTGAACTTTCTGGAATAGCTGCAAGAACAAAGAACTCATTGCTTATAAATGCAAATTAGGTGATTTAAATTATTGGGTAGTGTAATTGGTGATTAACACATTTAGATTATTAGAATATATTAAAATTCTCTTTCTTCTATTGATTTTACCTTACAGAGCTAGGTAGAATATCTCTTCTTCTGTGTATCCCCTCTTTGGTTTTCCCTGGTGGCTCAGCGGTAAAAAAATTCACCTGCCAATGCAGGAAACGTGGGTTCAATCCATGGATCAGGAAGATCCCCTGGAGAAGGAAATGGCAACTCACTGCAGTATTCTTGCCTGGGAAATCCCATGGGTAGAGGAGCCTGAAGGGTTACAATCCATGGGGTCACAAGAGTTGGACATGACTTAGTGACTAACCCACAAGCACCACCGCCATCATCTCTTCAAAATCTAACTTCTGCCATCATCTACTCTTTTTCTTTATTATTATAAACAATCTACATATACAGAGCCTCAAACAAACTAAATAACTTATCCAAAGTCAGAAAGCCAAAGTTGATGGGCTATTATGGGACTTAAACTCAGCTCTTTGACTCCATAATCTGTGAGCTTAACCACTCTGTTGTACTGGAAATAACTGCAGTTCTTTAAAATGAACCTTTTTAAGTGGCTTCGACAGTACTTACTATCTCAAAACCCTTTCTCCATGTACCATTTACTTTGTCAGTATCTCTCAAAATGCAGCACTAAAATAAACTCAGTGCGTCAGATATTATCTGACTAGGACAGAGTGTGGTGGGGACTGTTACCAAATTTGATTTATCGGGCCCAACAGTTCCATTTCAGTAAAATAAATGTGTATGGATCTTACCAAATCTATATTTATTTTTTAGTAAGCAAAACTTCTGGGTCATTTTTATGCAAATTATTCCAAAGAAAAGTCTCTCCAATCCAGTTGTAGAATTTTCTGTTTTTATTAAAACACAAGATCATTTATCTTTGTTACATTTCATCATTTTGAATTAGACCTGTCATAATCATTTTCAGACTTCATTCTGACGTCTATCATATTAGCCATCCCCCAAATATGATGGCATCTGCACATTTGATAACCATATTTTCTAAGCATTTAGTCATGTCATTGCTAAAATATTAAAAGAACAAGATAAACATTTACCAATATTCTATTAGAAATGTTCCTAAATACAGAAAAAAAAAAAACTAAGCATCTCTGGATCAATGGCTCAATGGTTTGCAGTAGAATAATCTAGATATATTTCACTATATTATTATAATAACTAGAAATAAGGGTAACTTTGTTTAAATGCCATGTAGAAGCCATTATACTCAACATGTCAACTCTATCAAAACAGACTAATTTGCTCTGACATATACTTGTTAGTGAATCCATATTGGCTCTTGATTATCATAGAATCTTTTCTACAGGCCCAGAAAGTGTGAGGTTAATAATATATCCTGGAATTTTCCAGGGAACAGATATCCATGTGTTTGGGAGTTCTTTCTGAGAAAAGAAAACATAGATCTTTCAATGGAAGATAATAGTGAAAACACAAAATTATATTATTCGTAGTACCATGTTTTTGCATAAAACATAATTGTCACCCATTTTCTTCAACACATTTTTTTTCCTGGTCATTTCATTAACTTCCCAATTACATGAGACTACATCTTATGTATTTGAATATTTTGAAACTCTCTTATAATTCCAGGATATATTACCATCCTCATACTTTCTGAGCTTGTAGAAAAGATTATGTGATTATCAAGAGCCAATATGGATATTATTGTATGCAGTGTTTTTAAACTAGAAGACAGACTATGTATAGAATTGTATTAGCAGTAGGCCAAGTCCCTTAATATTGTCAAAGCAATTTGCCAATTGGAAGAAAACATGTTGTCATTGCAAATCTTCCTGATGACTGACTATACTGGCTTGAATACTTTAAAAAAAGAAAAATGCTCATCATCCCATAGCCCTTATTTTACTTAAAATCTGTATTTCCTATTATAATTTATATTTCCCAAAAGTTTTCTGTTCAAAAGTGTGAATTTTGCCCTATCCTATACTTCAGACTTTACCACATGAACCCTGCTTTCAGGAGGTGTGGGTTTGTCTAAGGCTCCGTTTCACATTTTATGATTTCATTGATTCTGTTCACAGATCTAATTACTTCAGGCTGACTCTTATTTCTTTTGAAACACTAACTGGTCTTCTCGGAAGGTTTTCTGGATCCCCTCCGGGTTTCGCGGACATGTCTTAGGTATGCTGAGCAGGTGGTATGCACTCACTGACATCTTGGTCATTGGAGTCTCCTCCCTGCAGTGGGGACGTGAATCGCACTGCAGTTCCGACAGGCTCCACATGATGGTGGCCTTGTCTCCGCAAACCGGACTTTAGGTCCCTCCACGTGCTAGAAGTTTACTGGCCTCAGTTTCAGGCTCTCTTATGAGGTTGCTGTCACTTTGCTGAACCCCGTCACATGGCTGAGGTTTTCAGCTTGGGCTCTCCAACTGTGGCTGAGTCACAGAGACTGTGAGCTGCATGAGGCTTGCAGGAGTGCAGGCAACTGTGCTTGGCTTTTGATTTTCATTTTTCTCTGGAATGTGTTTTCCTAGCACAAAACTCACATTTTGAGGATGGAGGATAAAGATGCAGAATGAAAACATAAATAATGCTACAGTCAGAATTAAGATCTGCAGAAAATGTTAAAACACACACAGGATTTCAAAGGTTTAATATGGAAAAAAGATAATGAAAATTATTTATACATATTTCACATAAAAATGATTACAACTGGAGGTGTATTGGGTTAAATAGAGTATATTAATAAAATTTATTTCACTTGTTACTTTTTAAAATGTGGCTACTAGAATTGATGCTTTTGAGCTATGGTGTTGGAGAAGACTCTTGAGGGTCCCTTGGACAGCAAGGAGATCCAACCAGTCCACCCTAAAGGAGATCGGACCTGAATATTTATTGGAAGGACTGATGCTGAAGCTGAAACTCTAATACTTTGGCCACCTGATGCAAAGAACTGACTCCTTGGAAAACACCCTGATGCTGGGAAAGATTGAAGGCAGGAGGAGAAGGGGACGACAGAGGATGAGATGGCTGGATGGCATCACCAACTCAATGGACATGAGTTGGCGATGGACGGGGAGGCCTAGCAGGCTGCAGTCCATGGGGTCACAAAGAGTTGGACACGACTGAACAACTGAACTGAGAACTAGAAATTTTAATTTTACACATGACTTGCATTTGTGATTGCATGGTAATTATATTGAACTGAGTTTATATTGTCTAGAAGGAGGTGGGTGATGTTTGTATATTCCTCTGCAGTTATTTCCTAAGGAAATCTCTGACTTCAGCACAATTGTCAGATTGAGCGAAGAATCTGAATTCTCAGCAAGTGTTGGAGGCCTCCGTATGGCTATGGCATGGAGACATTTTAGAGTGGTCCCAAACAAGAGCTTCTGGGTCATAGTTGATTATCAGAATTATGTGGGAACAACGTTCTAATTGATTGTTGATCCCCTCTACAGATACATTGATTCAATACACATGGATATATTGATGTTTTCCTTTCCTCCATTCGTTTTCTTTCTTTTTCCCTCCTCTCCAATTCCTCCAGTTCCTGGAGGAAGGAGTGACCTCCAGGAAGGAGAATACTGTGCTGCCTGAAGAAACAGATGTGACAGAGGTGTGATGAGTGGAGAGCTGCAGAGAGACTGTGAGCTGAACAAGAGTGGACTGAGGGTTGTCACCTTCATTGGCACTCCAGAGTAGTTCCGGAGTTTCAAAGTAGGGCATATTCAGTTGTACTATCAGAACATGGGCGTAACTGGAAAACCAGCCAGTTGACCCTAAAGTCTGAGGTTGATTTACAGCTACTAAAATTATATAGAATTTCTGCTCACTTCTGTTATCCTGAAAGTGATTATAAAATTGCATACTTTGGACGTACTTTAGATAGGAGATCCATCAGCTCTTCCCTCCACTACTTACATACAACTTTCCTACATTTTGCAGCCATTGGAGCTTTGCTTGAGCTTCATGTATTTTCTCAGGAGGGAACAAAATTCTCTAAAAAAGTAAAATGCATTCATTTGGAAAAGCCTGCAGAATTGAGTTGGGTAGCCGGTGCACTTTTGACCCTTTACTAGTTTCACAGCAACATTTCGACTGGATTCTGTTACAATCTCCCAATGAGGTGTTTTGTTTTTTACTTGTTTTGTTTTTCATTTTAGCAGTCAACTAACTCTCCTGAAGTTAAACTACCAGCCCTAAGATGACATCTGACATTGCAATTTAGTCTTTGATTTTTTTCTTTTTTTAATGGCTTGCTTTGTGTCTACCTTATGTGTCTATATGACCAAAGTGTCAGCCAGAGATTTGAGCAGGGATTTCCACAAAGCTTGGGACTCCATCTCTCTAGTTCTCTCCTCTCTAAAATTCCTTTCTCATTATCTATCAGCTGTCCCATTTTCTTTGAACTTGCTAGATGAAAATGGATGCTGATTTCCTATCAGAGATTTTGCCATTCTGTGTGGTTAAGATTATGACCTGCCTTAAGGCTGAAAACCATAATAAAAGGGAAACTTGCCCTCTGTCTTTTGCTTCTTTCAAGTGCTGGCTCCCCTCCCAAATCTCTGTGCTCACATTCTTTCTCAAGTACCTTCAAATAATTATATTTTATGCCTTGACAATCCTTATAGTTGTTGCCTGATGGAGGGCTGGTTCCATGCAAGCTTATTCAGCCATGATGGATGGAAGTGGATTTTCTCCCCTTTGTTATTTTTTATTTTGTAGATTTGTGCTTTCTTCATTTTTATGTTTGATTACTAGCTATCATTTGTATTTGATTGTATAATTTGTTTGATTTGTTTATGTTTCTTCTTTTTCACCTCCCAGGATTTTGATTCATTAATTTGATTTAAAGTTTTTCTCTTCTCTATTCATTTTTTATCCATAATTTTTTCTTCTTTTTGGTTTCTTTTGGCTTATTTTATTGTTAATTTTTACTTTCTTATATCAATAATTTAAATTGTATTTTTTCATGCTTTATATTTATGTATTTATTTATCATAATTATACAAACAATAGCATTAATGTCTAACTATGAAATCTAAATCAGTACACTTTCAAAACAAATGAGCATTTTTGCTCCCTCTTCTCTTCCTATGTATATGTCCTTGATTTTTTTATTAACCTATAAATTTTATTGATCAAATTGCCAACATCCATTGGATCACTGAAAAAGTGAGAGAGTTCCAGAAAAACATCTACTCCTGCTTTATTGACTATTCCAAAGCCTTTGACTGTGTGGATCACAACAAACTGTGGAAAATTCTTAAACAGATGGGAATACCAGACCACCTGACCTGCTTCCTGAGAAATCTGTATGCAGGTCAAAAAGCAACAATTAGAACTAGACATGGAAAAACAGACCAGTTCCACATCAGGAAAGTGAGTCTAGGCTGTATATTGTCACCCTGCTTATTTAACTTATATGCAGAGTACATCATGAAAAATGCTGGACTGGATGAAGCAAAGCTGGAATCAAAATTGTGGGGAGAAATATAAATAACCTCAGATATGCAGATAACACCACAGCTATGGCAGAAAGTGAAGAGGAGCTAAAGAGCCTCTTGATGAAAGTGAAAGAGGAGAGTGAAAAAGCTGGCTTAAAGCTCAACATTCAGAAAACTAAGATCATGGGATCCGGCCCCATCACTTCATGCCAAATAGATGGGGAAACAATGGAAACAATGACGAACTTTATTTTTTTGGTTTCCAAAATCACTGCAGATGGTGACTTCAGCCAGAAAATTAAAATATACTTGCTCCTTGGAAGGAAAGTTATAACCAACCTAGACAGCATATTAAAAAGCAGAGACATTACTTTGTCAACAAAGGTCCGTCTAATCAAAGCTTTGGTTTTTCTAGTAGTCATGTACAGATGTAAGAGTTGGACTATAAAGAAAACTGAGTGCAGAAAATTGATGCTTTTGAACCATGGTGTTGGAGAAGACTCTTGAGAGTCCCTTGGACTGCAAGGAGATCCAACCAGTCCATCCTAGAGGAAGTCAGTCCTGAATGTTCATTGGAAGGACTGATGCTGAAGCTGAAACCCCAATACCTTGGCCACCTGATGCAAAGAACTGACTCATTTGAAAAGACCCTGAGACTGGGAATGATCGAAGGTGAGAGGAGAAGGGGACGACGGAGGATGAGATGGTTGGATGGCATCACCAACTCAATGGACATGAGTTTGAGTAAGCTTCAGGAGTTGGTGATGGACAGGGAAGCCTAGCATACTGCAGTCCATGAGGTCCCAAAGAGTCGGACAGGACTGAGTGACTGAGCTGATAAACTTTATTAGAAACAAATAAGCAAACACTGACTGATACACTGTTCATTTATGGAACCAATCCGTTTAAGTAAGTAACATTTGTAAAGTCTGGAAAAGTTTGATAATGACTTTAAATAATTTATTTTTAGGTTTTTACTTTATTCTTGTCACTTTCAATGCTATGCACTTGAGTATTGTTTTAAAGTGTTAGTCACTCATTCCTGTTTGACTCTGCAACTCCATGGACTATAGCCCTCCAGGCTTCTCTGTCCGTGGAATACTCCAGGCCAGAATACGGTGTGGGTAACCATTCCTTTCTCCAGGGGTTCTTCCTGACCTAGGAATCGAACCCAAGTCTCCTGCATTGCAGGAGATTTTTTTTTTCCATCATTTGAGACACCAAGGAAGCCCTATTGATTTAAAAGTATCTTGTATATTCTGAATGTTCATTATTTGATTTTTCTTACCATTACTTTTGCAAAAAATTGAATTGCTGACATCCTTACTTGTTATTCAAAACTTGTTTAATAAAAAGTTCTTGAATTTCTAGATTGGACATGCTCACAGGAAAAATAAGTGCAAGATTTAGAAGGTGAACTAGAAGAAGCACCCATTCTAATGCTCTGATGGTGGGTATAGAACTTAAGGTGATGTGGCATCCATGTGTGTAGTCCCTTGTCTGCTAATTCAATTGTTGGCATGGGGCAGCATCTAACCCAGCCTCCCAATTCCCATCACATCTTCTCATTTGGTCTCTCAGGTCCTGGCCTATGTGCATATACAGCTTCATTATAAAAGATGCCAGCTTTCCTGCGGGCCTCCAGCATCATCCAGGTAAGCCAGAAACAGACTCTGGCTCCAGTTTGTACTTTGGGATTCTGATTTATTTCTACAAGTTACAGTTTTCTCTGCTCTCTGACTTCATAAAGACTTCAAGCCCAACCTAGCTCCAAAGGCAGCAGTTTACATAGATTTTCCTACAGTTCCCACAATTGGGAAGAGCCTAATATTTATGATAAATTTCTTGTTCTATATCATGTTTAAGAATAGCTTCTTTCATAAACCCTTGATTTCAGAAATTGGTGCTGGAAGTGGTTCTAGAGAAACATAACCTCAAAGAGGGTTTCTCTGAATGAATTCTGTGTTATTTGTACTTGTTACTGTGCTGTTGTTGATGTGCTGCTCAGGGAAACATTGATAGTCGATGATAGCATGATAGTTCCTTAAATTATCACCTGTAGATGTCTCTAATAAAGTGTCTATAAAAAACACACAACTTTGGTAGGTCAAGCATTGCAGCCATAAATGTGTTAGAAAAAATAACCATAACGAGGTGGTTGGTTGGTTGGTTGTATGTTAATTGGAGAATTTGGGGAAAGAATATGCCCAGTCCAAGATTCTACTTAGGGACCAGAATAATTTTATCATTTGCTTGTTAAAAGAAAATTGGAATGGGGACATCTGGGCAGATTCTGTTAAAGCTGGGAAACTTTCCCTGAATTCTGCCAAGTATCTTTGACTCATAAAGAAAGCTCTTTATGTCCTATCAGGGAGATTCATCTCCTCTTTCCTGAAGACTTTGTAATGGGCTTCTCTGATACAATTTCAGAATAATTTCTTAATTTTACTAAATTTAGGGAAATACTGATCCTCCTTATGAACTGCCCCCACCACTTCTCATTGTTTCCAGAGCTATAAAAGGACTCAAGTAAAGGCAATCTTAGACTGTAAAGTGAAAAGTGTAACTTTTGAGGAGGACCTCAAAGATGTGCTAGTTTGTGTCAATAGAAACCTTGGAAACCTGCAGAGGAATGGATTCTAAGCTACTCATGAGAGGTGTAAGGAATATACTGTTGGATTGCAGCTAAACATTGCTAGTGATGAATTGAGATACGATTCTGTACTCAAAACATTGGCAAAGGTGGCTGGAGGAGCTCAACATTTCATTTGCTTGGTTGACTAAAACCTGGACCCAAAAGTGATCTGCATAGAGTAAAGATGAGATGCTTGCTAGACCTTCCAACATAGGTATCCAAAGGATTAGGAAGACTGGAATGTGGTGGAAGACTTGCCCACCCACTCCCTGAATACCTCCCCCCAAAAGTCCAGAGGATACTTCCTTCACAAGGGGTGTGCAAAATAGATTGGTCAGAGGAGCCCTGACACTACTATCAGAGTGGGTTGCCTGATCTTAATGATGATGCTGGGACTCCTGAGTGTCATGGGTCACGTGATGGCACTAAATTACCAAAGACAAGAAATGTATGAATACTGAAAAGAGAGGCAGAGCCCAAGTCTGTAATAGGAATTTTCTCACTGGCAGAAATCTTTGGTATTAAGTAGTGGGTCATGGTTTCTCTAGATAAAAATTAGAGGCCTGCAAAATTTTTACTTAGTTTAGGTAATTAGGTAGTTTAGGTTATTAGGTAAAAAGAAAGCTCTAGGTTTGTTCAACAGAGGACTGACTGAAATCACTGTAATTGAAGGTGAGAAAAGAAGGGGACGACAGAGGATGAGATGGTTGGATGGCATCACTGACGCGATGGACATGAGTTTGAGTAGGCTCCGAGAGTTGGTGATGGACAGGGAGGCCTGGCGTGCTGCAGTCCATGGGGTCACAAAGAGTTGGACACGACTGAGCAACTGAACTGACTGACCAAACAAAACAGAGGCTTTAACTGAGCCGGACTGTGTGGGCACCCTTGCTGGCTACCTCAGGTTAGATGTACTTCTCCTAGTAATGATATCATGGAGTTCAAAACAACGTGCCATTGAAACTGAAAACCAGTTGCTGCAGAGAGATACCAGTGATGTAGCAAAACCTCACCCTCGTGGAAAAGCTCTTTAATCGGTGGACAACTCGTGTCTCCAGGTTATGATTTGGCACTGCATGCTGAGCCTGTGAGCTCAGTAATCCCTTGTTAACATAGACCTTTTTGGAGGTTCCGCTGATGTGATTGTGAACAATATTAATAGAATAGTGAGTAACAGGGGAGATATTAGGTTAAATGGAAGAGACAATCAGACTACATCTGACTTCACGTTCATCGTGAAGCAGCAGAGTTCCATGACCTGCTGCTTTTGAGGTTTTCAAAACTGCTAGTAAAGGAACATTTTGCAGGTTTGTCTTGGTCAGATCCAAATCTACCAAGATTTCCTCATGTCTTGATAAATCAATGGGGTTTCCTCTCATATCTAATTAAAGCTCTTAGTAGAATAATTCCATTATTTCCATAACTTCTTTAATAAAACTCCATGAGTATTGATTTCAAACTCATCAGAGATGTCCTTGGGATTTTTGTCAGTATTGAGAATGTACAAAGAATCTGATTTGTGACCAGGACTGCTATGTGATGCTTTGATGTAACACAAAAGCTACCAAGTATGTACTTACCATTAGGCAGAGATTAACCTGGAGCAGCTGTTACAGACTGGCTGTTGGTGTCTCCCAAAATGTATGTTGGAACCCTAACTCCCAATGGAATAAGAGGGTAACTAGTCCTTTGGGAGATAATTAGGTTCAGATAAGTTCATGAGGGTGGAACCCCCATGTTGATAGGATTAGTGCCCTTAGTAAGAAGAGACTATCTGTTTCCGTGCCATACGAGGATATAGCAAGAAGACGGCTATCTGCAAACCACAAAAGGGGCCCTCACCAGGCACTAAATCTGCTGGCACCTTGATCTTTCTCATCCCAGCCTACAGAACTGTAAGTGTCTGTTGTCTAAGTCACCCAGTCTTTGTCATAGTAGCCCAAGCTGACTAACAGCTACATCAGTCCTGCTTTCTTCTTTGAGGCAGCCAAATGCAGGGTGTGTTTGGGAAGGGAGAGCGGTATGCACACGCACATCATTTGGCAATACATTAGAGTATTTGTTTAAAAAGTAATAACTTAAATAAATACACTCAGGACAGTTCAATCAGAGTTCCTGGATAGGAAAACTATGTGAGGGATTTTGCTGGAAAACCCAGAGAGCAAATACATATTTTCGTGGATTCTATCCAATTAATCAAGATAATGATAGAAAGACCACACATCTCATATATTTTCCACATTGGCAGAATATTTTATTCTTTAATAATACTTGCTGTGCTTAGTATACATTGGAGTATCATTAAAAATGAGCTCATCGTGTGACAGGATGACTGAAAGAAAATAAATCTCCTGTTGCTGTATGTTATTTATCTCTGCCCTATTTAAAATTTTCCTTTCAAACTGGCTTTTTAGCTAGCCAGAACATGACCAGATACTATAATAATGACAGTCTACACACACATTTTCTATGAGTCTTTATGCAGCTCATGTAAATACTGTAAGAAGTGTCATTCCAATCTTGAAGATTTTTCTTGACATATAAGAACTCTCCTCTCTATGTGCATCATCCTGAAGTCTCTCTTTTCTCCACTCTCATAAAATGTGAGAAGATACTTCTTTCAGAGGGTTATTAAAGTTTGTTTTGCAGTCCACTGGTTGGGAACACAATTTCCTGGTAATTTAATTTTGATGGGTTTCTTAACTTGGGTTTAATTCTATTCATCCCAATAGATATTGGAGTAAAGAAGTACATATTACTGTGAATATGTATTGTATTACTATGAAGTTGAATCATTTTAAATATTTTAATACAGAGCACTTTCGACTCTGGCAATTTTAATGACTTATATCAACAGTAAAAATTCCAAAAACAGTTACATGAAACAGAAGTATCACTTGGAAAAGGCAAACTGCACACTGGAAATTACACCACAGGACTGCATTACATTGAATAGCATTTCATGGTTCAAGGACTAACCCCAACTCACTCCAAGTGAATTAACAGCATACTAACTCTGGACATGAGAAGCAGAGGGGACTCCCATTAACCATGTTACAGAAAGTGAAAGTTGCTCAGTCATGTCTGACTCTTTGTGACTCCATGGACTATACAGTTCATGGAATTCTCCAGGCCAGAATACTGGAGTGGGTGGCCTATCGCTTCTCCAGGGGACCTTCCCAACCCAGGGATCGAACCCAGGTCTCCCACATTGCAGGTGGATTCCTTACCAGCTGAGCCACAAGGGGAGCCCAAGAATACTGGAGTGGGTAGCCTATGCCTTCTCCAGTGGATCTTCCTGACCCAGGAATCGAACCAGGGTCTCCTGAATTGCAGGTGAATTCTTTACCAACTCAGCTATGTAGAACTGAAGTAGAAAAATCATAATCCCCACGTATTGATTTATAGTGATGAAAACAACTCTCCTGGGCTGCAATACTCATTCTGACATGACGCTGATTTTCTTCCCACGTGTGGACATAAATGGGGCTCAGATGTTTGTTCCATGAGATCAGTTCTGTCAAGGCAGTGGTTGTGATAAGGTGTTTGGCTTAGGTTTCTCCCTCTGCTGAGTATGTTCATAATGGCACTCCCACATGGACTACTGCAATGCCTCTGTACCTATACTGCTCATCATTTCTCACCTCTCCCCACCACCTCCAGACTCCTAGTTCTTATTGACACATCGTTTTTTGATAATTCTGTGACATCAATCTTGCACCACTCAATTTCCGGATCAAACAGCCTTTGGTTTTAAGTTTTCCTTGCATGTGACCTAGTAATCATTGATTTTTTTTGATTAATCCATTTCTTTTTCAACTATATTTTCAAGTTCTGGGAGACTTCCTCTATGTAGATTCCCAACTACTGAAAATCAGCAAAAAAAAAAAAAAAAAAATTACATAATTTTAGAAATTGAAGTATGGTAAATTAAAAACCATTCTGAAAAGAGAAACATAATTAGGAATTACGAAGCAAAGTTGATGGTAGTTAGCTACTGAAGAAGCTGAGCTTAGGCAGATGTCAGAAAAAACATCTTTATGACTCTCAGAAATAACATGATTTCCTTTTGAGAACCATACATTTATTACAAACACTAAACAAGAGATAGTATAAAGAATGAAAGACCCATATTATAAACAATTTTCCCATCCTAGTGTTAACTTATAATGGAGAAAAATAATGACATATCAGGCTTTAATAATCACTTTGACATGAAATTAATTTTCTCTCTTATGTAAAGATTAATATTTATTTTTTCAGAATGAAAGAATAGAATAAGGTTTCAGAAACTCATTCATTACATAAAAGTCTGATCTGGGCAGAGATGTAACATTCCTTTTCTGTCACAGTTAAAAACTGTTCATTGAATTAAAGAATAAGCCAGTGTGTGAGTTCAAGAACAATGAATTAAAAGAAAGCTCGGTAAGAATTGGAGGAGCATGTGGTGGCACTGGTACAAGGAAAGCTAGTATCCCAAAGGAGGAAATAATGGGAACAAGGAGGAAAAGAAAGATGTGTTTGGAGCTTAGCAGGAAGGGGAGCCTGGGGCTTCCCTGGTGTCTCAGACAGTAAAGAAAGTGAAAGTGTTAGTAGCTCCATCCTGCCCAACTCTGCAATCCCATGGACTGTAGCTCACCAGGCTCCTCTGTTCATGGAATTCTCCAGGCAAGAATACTGGAGTGGGTTGCCATGCCCTTCTCCAGGGGATATTCCGGACCCAGGGATCAAACCCAGGGATCAAACCCAGGTCTCTCACATTGCAGGCCGATTCTGGAGAGAGGAGCCTGGTGGGCTACAGTCCACAGGGTCACAAAGAGTTGGACACAACTGAGTGACTAACACTTTCACATTTCAGGAAGTGTTAGGGAGGAAAGGCAGTTCCCAGTCTGATAAAATACTGAAGGTAAGGTAAGGTGAAGTCACTCAGTCGTATCTGACTCTTTGCGACCCCACGGACTGTAGCCTACCAGGCTCTTCCATCCATGGGATTTCCCAGGCAAGAGTACTAGAGTGGGTTGCCATTTCCTTCTCCAGAGGATCTTCCCGACCCAGGGATTGAACCCAGGTTTCCCGCATTGTGGGCAGATGCTTTACCATCTGAGCCACCAGGGAAGAGGCCACTAAAGATTGCAGTACAACACTACTGTCTTGCTTATGACTGTGACTTCGATTGGAATATGGTTCTGAACCAACCAGTGCCTGAAGTAAACGTGGGAATCCAGGACTTAAATAGGAAAACAAATTATGTTTATTTTCACTCATCTCTAACTGAACTAAAATTAAACATTCTCTTCCCTTGCAAATGTAGGCAACAAACCAAAGGAGTATAAGCAGGATTTTTGACTTTGTCATGAAGAAAATAACAGTCTCGTTGTACTACAGTTATCACAGATAGCTACAAATATCATGCATATTACCACTATCTTCAATAGTTATTAGACTTAACTCTAGATCTAATTTAGTGAGTTAATAGCGAAGCAAAAATATTTCTGCATCAAAAATGTTTCTAAGTATAGAAACTGCATTTCAATATAATTGGAATTATTTATATTCCGATATAGCTTATATTAAGCATTTACAGCATTCTTTGAAGGGATCCACAGCCTTCTCCAGACTGCTAAAGGAGCTCATGGAACAACAACAAAAAAAAAACCATAAAGAATCACTGCATTAGAATCAGTGTTTTGGTTTTAGCATTCCTTACCCTTTTCTCTATCAAATTAGTTCTCCAACAGTTTCCAGGTAAACAACTCCGTCTAGTAGCTCTCTCTAGAATTTTTATGAAATTGATATCTAGGAGAGTCCCTATTAGTATGTAGATAAGATGAACTTTTACATCACCCTTTTGTATTTTCTTTACTCTCTCCTTTGTCCCTTTCTCTTCCCTTTAAATGAATTCCCTATCTTAGCACAGGATTCTCAGGTGGCACAATGGTAAAGAATCCACCTGCCAAGCAGGAGATACAGGTTTGATCCCTGGGTCGCGAAGATACCCTGGAGAAGGAAATGGCAACCCATTTCCCAGTATTCTGGCCTGGGAAATCCTATGGACGGAGAAGCCTGGCCAGCTACAGTCCACGGGATCACAAAAGAGTTGAACACAACTTTGCAACTGAGTGTGCATGCACACTTTGGCATTTATCTGGAGATGAAGGGGAAAACTTCAAGCAGGCAGGGAGATTCAGGAGGGCTTACATATAAAAACAGAGTTCTCCACACATGGATAGGAGCTGCTGAAAGAAAGGAAAGGAAAAGTTGATGATGGTAGAGGAGACAGAGTTGCCAATGGGAGGGGGAAAGTCCAGCCCAGCAGATAAAAGCCAGCGCTCAGCATCTGGAAAGTACAGACACAGGCCACAGGTTGGCCAGAGGCTAGTATCAGGGAAGTCCGGAAAAAAGTGAAATATTTACTGAAATATAGCCCAGGAAACATGGCAGCAAGTACACTAAGCTCAATCAAAATAGGGATAATTTCCTAGCCTGGAAATTTGATTTGCATCCGATGAGTCGGTCTAGATGTGGAAGAGATTCAGAGCAGGACTATACAGAGGACAGTGGTGGTGTCGACTGGGGCAAGGGTTTGAGAGCAGAAAACGGAGCCTAGATTTATAAGGTAAGGATACCGGGCTAACTACAAAGAAGTTAATTAAAGACATAGTAGAAAAGGGTAATAAAATGGAGGTTTCTTACACTTGGATGCAAGTTGAGCATGAGAGTAATGACGAATTTCTTCTTATTGTAAGAGATCATCTTAAATAACGACAGAGAAGACGGTTCACACAAAGTCCGTATTGGGACTAAGTCTGTCAGTCAAGGTGAACCTGATCATTCAAATGGAAACAGAGGGCTTTGAAGGCAGAGAAGCAGGATGTCTATGACAACTGGTCAGCTCTCCAAATCGGCTTTACTCTCTGAGGTATCTATTCCATGCAGCATCAGGCTCCCAAAGCATGAAGCAGAGTGTGTTATTAAGTCAAATCTCCTTGGATCACAACAAAAATAATCAGGCAACAGTGATAGAAGAAGAGAAAAAGAAACCGAAAAAAATGAGTGGGTCGCCAGAGGCAAAAGTGGATGACAGATCCAGATGGCCTTCATTATTTCTCAGTTGGAAAAGTCCAACAACCTCCTAAATCGTCTTCACATTTTCAGTGCTGCACTACTCAAATTCACCTTATAAACCACTTTCAGGCGACAGACTAAAATTCTTCAAGTGTAAACACTGTTTCTCACTTCAATCTTCTACTAAAAAATACCAACAACTCTTTGTCACCTAACAAGCTCCTTTTCATTCAAATTTCTGCACAATATGGTTCCAACTGATGTCAGTGCTTATTTCCTAGTATGCTTTATTTTTAACTCGAAAGTCATTAAAATAAAACTAGAATACTTATTCTTTGAATCTTCGTTTTTAATGTTTTCTTTTTATTTCTGACAAGTGTGTCCTTCTTTGAAGACTTTCTCTACTTGGTCTCCGTGTGATTTTGGTGGGCTGCCAATCAGAAGGCTATGGACTTCTGACAACAGAAGTGCCACGTGGCCCTAGAGAGGTCACCCCAGCTCCTCGCCAGGAGGCACATCCCAAGAATGCAGGGGCAGGGAGGGACCAAACGAGTTTGGAACGGAGGCATGTGAGGAATTCTTAGGTGTCTGTGTCTTTATCTCAATGTTCCTCTGATCCTCTATCCTTCCTTAGGCTCTTCCACTCAATTCTTTGAGCTACTCAATATCCTTTCAAGGAATTCCTTTGTGTGTGTACACACACACACAGTTCAGTTCAAGAATAGCAGTTTCTGTTGCTTGTAACCAAAGAACACTGAAGGATGCAGAAATGAGCACAAAGCAAAGGGAGGCTGTTAGGTACAGAATAGGGCACAGACCTTCCCCCACCCCGAGATGACTGGTGTATGTGGAATCAATTCTCAAGCTAAAATATCATAAAAAGCAATGGCACCGACATTAAAATTCTGATACGGGAAATTTAAAGTCATATAAAGGAGAGCTGGGAAATAAGGTCATGGATGGGGCTGCCTGGAACACTGTGGGTGAAACTTCTAGGAACTGTTGGCTTTTGTGATTGTTTATCTGGTTTCTGGATAAATGAAACTGAGGGAACTGTGACCTCAAATATTACCATTTTCACTGGGAGGCACGGACTAAAATCCAGAGTTTTCCTGTCCCCATGCCCCATGCATCTCTTTTTACTAGTTGTCACGGGGCTGAGACAGATGAAAACCAAACTGGAGATGGACCGTGCAGCTTGTTACATCAAGGCAATTGAGAATACTGCCATGTATCTTGCATAGATCTCGAGGGAAATAATGGGATATGAGCTGTGCAGCAGATATATTAGTAAACATTTAAGCCTGAAGAAACCTGAGCCACCGGCGCTCTTGCCAACATTCCTGGTCTGCCCTCCCCCTCCTTGACTGAGGAAGCAGAGTCCCCCACAGGAGAAATTGAATGGATCCTGTGGTGCCAAAGCGCCTTGGTACTGACCTCATGTCCCCTGACCCTCCTGATCTCTAACCCCTCTCCCCTTTGCTTGCTTCACCCCAGGCTCCCTGTTCTTGCTCAGGTGCTGGGAGCTCCCATTGCAGGCCTCTGCACTCTCCGCCCTTGCTGCCGTCTCTCCTGCCACACTCTCCTGCCAGCGAGGATGGCACGTGGACCCAGTTGCTGCAGCGCGTGAGCCCAGTTGCTCCACAGTGTGTGGGAACCCAGTTCCCCGACCGGGGATCAAACCTGCGTCCCCCGCACTGCAGGGCGGATTCCTAACGACTGGACCACCAGGGAAGTTCCCACACCTGCCTGACTTGTTCCCTCACCTCCTTCCAACTTTTGGGGGCTTGAATGTCACCTCCTCCTGGAGATTTCCTCTGGATGTTATATTTGAAATTGCAACACTTGCCCAATATTGTGTTGCCCTTTGTTGTTTTATTTTCTCTGTTGCACTTAACTACCATCCACTATATATTTTACTTTTTTGTGTCCTTTGTTCCCAGACATAGTCCCCAGTGAACCCCGCCTCCTGGGACTCACTCCCTCGGGTAGTCCCCCTCCTGGAGAATCTGGGCAGCTCTGCAACTCATTTGAACCTTGAGAATCTGTCAGAAAGGATGCTGAGCCAGTTCCAGGCTTAAGCCTTCAGAGGGCATGCTGACTTCCGACTTTGTGCTTGGGAGGGCTCTGTGCTACCCCGTGAAAAGGCTGGTAACTCCCCTGGGTAGACTCTGTAGAGACAGACAACACCCTGCGGAAAGAGTGAGCCCGTGGACTACATGGAGAAACTGAGAGGCCCAGCCCTCCAGTGGCCCACTTGACTCCAGTTCTCCAGCTGTTTCCACTAAGAGGTCAGGCACAAGAGGACGCTGCGTTGGACATTGGACATCCAAGCCCTTCAAACTAACATCACACGGAACAAAAGCACTTGAGTCCAGATGAGTCCAGTCAGCCCACCAGGAGAGGCAGGAGATGAACTAGGTGGTTTTGTATGCAGTGGGATGTAACCAAAACATGTTTCCAGCAAGAGTGTGAATTCCATGAAAACAGGAGTTTGGTCCGGGTGGGGGTGGGCAGCTCATTTTGTTCTTTGCTGCACCCCTGGCACCAGTAACTGTGCTGAGCACTTAATAAACAATTTGTACACAGGAAAGCATAAATTAATGAATTTAAACTAAACAGAGACTATGGGATGAAATGTATAATCAGAATTTGGAAGGGGAAATATATTCAACAAGATTTTTAGGAATTAATCTCAATCAATATAATTATCATAGAATAAAATTTGTTCAAATGGGCTTTAGAAATGCACTTTCTAGGAGTGTGGAATCCCATTTTCGATATGATCAAGGTTCTTGATAAGGATGCCTTCACCAGAGTCTGGGTTCAATTTCCAGTGTTGGTTAAGTTGCCAAATTTAACTCATAAACCAAATGGTGCCAATAGAAATCTACTTTAAATGGCCAGATATTTTTTAGCTTAATATAGAGGGAAGGAATTCAGAGACTTCAGGAATTCTTAATCAGAACAGTTACACACAACTTGCCCATTTTCTTCCTGACCACATCCCAGAATAGACCCCTAAAAACTCTCCCTTCCTCCTTGCTGCAAGATAGCAGATTGGCATATCTCTAATGAAACTGATGAGAAGCTGAGTTATTAGCTATGACCACCTTAAAAGCATACAACTCTGGACTTAGAAGTCTAAAATTTATATCATTTATTGCAAGCATCTCAATCTGTTGGTCATTTACAGCAACTGAGATATTCATGTAATTCTCCAAGAATCTCATAAACTAAGATACTTGAAGATTTCTTTCTCCTGTATTTGATGGATCTGACAACCAAAAGACAGGAGACAAATGATTCATTGCAATTAATGTATTTTATGTAATATTTTATATCTCCACCAAGAGCAAGTTGCATATATGGATTCAGTCACTACATGTTTATACTCTGTAAGGTATTCCTCCATTCACAGTTTAACTACATGATGTCAGGATTTTCCATGTTGTCATTCTCTAACATAAATTGTATGGCTTCCATGAACATTTCCAAAGAACAAAAGAAAATACATTGCAATAACCTAGATATATAACCCTCTTAGGCTTCCCCAGTGGCTCAGTAGTAAAGAATCCACCTGCAGTACTGGACGTGGGTTTGATCCCTGGGTCAGGAAGATTTCCTGGAGGAGGAAATGGCAACCCACTGTAGCATTCTTGCCTGAAAAATCCCATGGACAGAGGAGCCTGATGGGCTGCAGTCCATGGGGTCGCAAAGAGTCAGACACAACTGGGTGACTGAGCATGAGCATATAACCTTGGCCAATACTACTAACAATTTAATATTGTAGTTGTAATGAGATATATATATCTAAATACATCAATGTTCTGCTGGTCAAGGTTTTGTCCTTTAAAAATTATATTATAGAAATTAGATATTAAGAGCTAATTGTTCTTTATTTTTCTTTTTAAATTAAAAAAAAATGGAACACATGTCAGTTTGCATTCATTTGTGTTGAAATATTCTTGAATGACATGATTTTACTTGTGACCCTAATAGGACTGAACATTTACTTTACTTCTGGTGCCTTTTTTGGAAAATTGAAAGACTGGGAAGAAGAGAAACATTGAGGGGGGGGATGGATTGCTAAGATCATGACAAGTTTTTCTCTGATTAAAATGTTCCCTATATTTTATTTCTAGGAGAATTAAAGTCCAATAAGTATGAGGCAGGTATTACTTGCTAAATGCTCTGAATAACATTATGCTCCTTACCCTTTATGGAAATGTATTCCAAGATTCTGTCTTCTTTGAAAGTACTGGAAGATTGAAAATGCATCTATTTGACAGACCTGGAGACATTACTGTCTGCTTAAATAAGTTGTCTGCTGCTTAAATTTCCAGATGCAAGAAAAAAGTGTCCTCTGGCAGCCCAGACTGAGTACGAGAATGCAGGAGGAAAACATGATAAGATAGGGAAAAACATGGAGAGAATTTTTGTAACTCAGAAATAAGCTTGTAGACAGTGAGGAGCCTGTTTTACTCCAAAGAAGAATCTAAAATTTGAATTTACATGAGAAGCGTTGGAACATGATTCTCTACACTCTCGCCTTCTGATTGATTTCACTTTTAAAAGCTTAAGGCTTAAAACTAATTAAATTAAAAGCAAGCCAGAGAAAAAAGAGATTGAGATCAAATGCGTCAATATTGCACATCTAAGGATGCTGATCTGTTGCATTATTTTCTGGAGAAAGTTAATGGGAATAAAGCCCTTTGTTTCACTCCATTAGAGAATCCCACAACTAAAGGTTGATAAAATTTGAATTTTTATGTTTGGAAATTATTTTAAAATAATTCAATTGGTGAAAGATAGTATTTTATATTGCCTCATTCAGTGCTTCCTAAAGCATATTTACCTTTGTTTTTCATTTAAACCAAAGAAGTTATGAAACAATTTCAGACTTTCAGATATATGGAACCAAGAGTTACATATTATGGGAAAATATGTGTTATCTCTTATTCCTAAAGAAATCTGTCTTCTCAGCGGGTAAAGGACTGTAATGTTTCTTTTCTTAAATAAGGCTTTGTATGGTCAAGGACCCATAAATGAAATTATATAGTTCTTTTTTTTTTAATACCTCCACAATTTAGTAGAACTTGATAACTATTTAGAGCATTAAATTCTGTTTGGAGTTCTATTCTTACAGAATTAACAAGACATTATGATGTCATTCTAGGAATATAGTGTGATAGGATTCATACAATCAGGACAAATAAGAAAGCCTGTCAAAATCCAAGTGTGAAGGATATGGTCACCATATTGAATAAGGACACGTTTGGTAACTGGAAGACTGTTTTTGGTAATTGGGAGAAAACTTTCTTCAGTCGAAGGTCCTTTAAGGAAACATAGCTGATTTCTTTCCATTTCTCTTTCCTTCCTCCAGGCTTAAAGAACACAAGGATAAATAAGTTCATAAAACTCAGAATGATTGGAAGAGAGAGCTTGCTGGGGCACTCTATGAAATACTGAAAATGGTCTTTCTTTTCCTATTTGTCAAGTCAGTGATTTTCAGAGCCTGTCCTTTTGTATTTATGTTTTCAATACTTCAGTAAGATTTAGCAAGGTGTTTAAAGTTGGGGCTGGGATGGAATACTTCTTGAGAATTTAAGTATTTCACACTCTATGCAGTGGAGATTAGCATCCGCACCCTTGCCTTCACAGAAAATCAGGGAGTTAGTGTATGATGTGTTAAGAATCACCCTTCACACAGCAGAGCGCCTTTGGCTTCCTGCCATGTCGTAAGGTTAAAGAAAGAGGGAATGCCATGATTATTTACAGGACTGCTTTTCCTGTGGGAGATTGTGTTCTAGTTCACCTCAGCTCATTACTGATTCATGGGCTGCTATTTTGGCTAAATGATGATGGAGGAGCAATATTAGGTGAGAGGCTAACAAAACATTCTTCAGGCTTTTCCACCATGCCTCTCCTTGCAGAGTCTTTGCTGTCAACAAAACCCAGTCAGGATAATGCCTCCCTTTCATCCCCTCCATCCATCCCCATGAGTACCTTTAGCCTATTAAAGTTCACCTGTAAAAGAACTGCATTCACTATTCATGTTTCTGCATTTGCACTTTACAAGGTACTCTGCTCTTATTAAGCACCAGTCTATAAATTGTTCCACATATGTGCCTAGAGATTCATTCCTTTTTCTACTGCCCACTGGCAGTTGGCTTTGATTTAGTGGGGAGATATGGACCCCGTCAACATTCCTAGCTCAAGTGGAGTCTTTGACCAGGTGACAAAAATATTTCAACTTTGAAGGCACTTTGGCTGCATCATTAGACCAGTTTGTAATTAGTTTATTGAAAGGTATTGAAACCGTCATTTCTGAAAGTGGACTTAGAGTTATCTTGATAGGTAAGTGTTATTTATTGAGTCTTATCCCTTTAAAAGTAAAGGTGGATTTTTCAAGAGAAATACTTTGAGGTTAATCCCAGCTGACTTCTGAGGTGTTATTTCTCTGAATAATAGAAGCATAGTTGTATTTACTTAAAAACTGTGTTTAGAGCCCAGAAGATAAGGGATTTATTTGCATATCTAGTCTGTGGTACTCATATAGTAGAGATAGAGTAGGAACCATTGGTTTATAGAAACCAGTAACAAGCAACCATTATGCCTGGTGTTAATATGCAAACCCAGCCTTGAATATTCACTGGAAGGAGGGCTGCTGAAGCTGAAGCTCCAATACTTTGGCCACCTGATGTGAAGAAACCACTCATTGGAAAAGACCCTGATGTTGGGAAAGATGCTGGGAAAGAAGGAGAACGGGGTGGTAGAGGATGAGATGGTTAGATGGCATCACTGACTTGACAGACATGAATTTGAGCAAACTTTGGGAGACAGTGGAGGACAGAGGAGCCTGGTGTGCTACCGTCCACGAGGTCACAAAGAATTAGACATGACTTAGTGACTGAACAATGACAAAGTCCAAACTCAATAGAAGAAGAGCATTTTTCTGTTCCACCAAACCCTAGACTAGTTTGGAACTTTAATTCGGTAGCACCAGTCCAACGTATTATATACGGATAGAAAGTTTAAAATAGAGTTACAGACCTACATCTACAGCTGTGTCAACCCTCTACAACATCTGTGCACAAGAATGATTTAATTAGTTTGTATGATCATTTCTCTCTGCTAACAGATGAGCTGGGGGAACATAGATGACAAAGAGAGAAGGCTTACAATATCAAATTATTGCACACAAAAGCATCTTTTTTTTCAGCATCACCTTGATTTATTTTCCTCGTCTTTTTTTTTTCCTCCAATGGAAAAATAATTTCATCAAAAAACAAATATTTCTGCCAAAGTGAAATAATTTCATGTTCTAATGCTTTCTTTTTTTTTAAAAAAAGTCAACATTGAACTAGGACATGCTCTGACCACCCTCCCCTCATTTTGTTGACTACAATTTTTTAAAAATCCACTGGCAGAAAAAGAGATATTTTCCTCAAATAGGATGATCATATTTTATTGCTGCTTTGTTTAGTAGATATTTTTCTCAATTGGGAAATAAAGTCTAGGTGAAAAAAATTACCTAACAAGAGAAGTAGTTTACATAGTCATAACATTTAAATTGCTGCCAAAAGAAAAAAATGTAAAAAAAAAATGTAATGTAAAATATCACATAACTTCAAAAAACTTACCTCAGTTTTCTATCACTTAACATGTACTATAAGTCAACATTCTAAATAGGATTACAGTCCTCTATTATAAGTCCCTAGTGGTACTATGGTATATTGATACATTTAAAAAAAATGCTACTACAAAATTTTTCTTTTCATTTTGTTTCTGCCTATTGTGTACTTAAGCTATAGATAATTTTTGAATAAAAAGCCTACGGTAGATATAAATGCAATAGTTAACTGATCCTGTTTGCTGATGTCCTTTTCATGGTCCACGGAAGGTGGTGGCTTTTAGTCCAGCATCTTCTCCTGTTTCTTGCCTTCCTTTTTCTTCTTCTTAGATTCTGCTGTGATTAAAATAAAAGAAAGAGAGGAAAAAGTATCACATTAGTAAGCTATGAGAGAGGGAGCCACTTTTATAAATGGCCAGGAATGAAATGATTAAATGCATAGACAAAGTACGTGTGCGTGTGTGTGTGTGTGTGTGTGCACGTGCTTTTGCCAGAGTGCACCTATGATCATAGGCAGGAGTAATACAGCTTCCTGTGTGAACACCTGTAAATGCCTGGTTTCATAGTGGTTGCCCCCATTTGATAAACAACATACTGTCTGGGGGTCTCACTTAGAAAATTGAAACACAGCCAGCCTCTCTGAGAGAATACACTGCTCAATGGAGAGCTACCAACGCTCTCCCAGACCCTCACTTCCCACATTGCCTTTCCATGGGACAGGTGATAAGCTTTTTTTTCCTGTTATCATTTTCAAAGTGCTTCTGCTCCTGAGGTATCCTCTCCTGATGTGTCTTCTGTTTATACATTTGGCCACCTAGTCACAGATGAAGGACCACCTCTGAATCTACCAAACATGGAGCTTTGACTCTACAGAGACTCCTAGCCTTGGTGAAGCAAGTAAGATGGACCAACCTGGGCTAAACCAGGTAAGTAAAACTATTAGGATTTAAACCAAAAGACTTCATCCTTTTCCATTCAGTCATCTGTCATTTCCCTTTTCCTAAGCCTAGGAGAAAACAGTATGGAATAGGACATGTCAGCTTTGGTTCCAAAGATGAGAATGGTCAGCATCACCAGGCTAGCGAGTGCAAGGATATTGCTAAGTGTTTTTCAGATATTAAATACTTTCCCCATTCAGTCCACATAGTGGCAGACATGTATGGGTTAGGGGCTGGAGCCAGACTGCTGGAGTTTAAATTCTGACTCTATCACTAAGTTAATGTGAGACTCTGAGAAAGTTGTATATCTGTGAATCAGATTCTTCACTTGTGAATGAGCATACGAATAGTACCACTTCATTGGGTTCATATCCAAATTCGATGAGTTGTATCAGATCCACTGAGAACAGAACATGGGACAATAAAATGGCAATAAAGGTTAGCACTTATTATAAGAACAAGGGGGTGATTGCTCTATAGGATTAATATTCTTTGTCATCACCAAGACGTTTGCACTGAGCAGGTCATTGAATGAGGAATATCAGGACAGAAACAGTGGCCAGTAGGGACTTGTTCATGGGATCACAGGGCACGTGCCCAAGAGGGTCAGAGGTTTATGATGAGAGGGGACATGACCCCAACCACAAGTGGTATACAAAACTCAGCTTATACTTAAGCAGAGCTTGAACTTTTTCCATTCTTATCCTTACCATCTCTTCAGATTGTTCTGAAGTCCATTATATATTAGGCGTAGTAGTATTTCTGTACAAAGTAATTGTCCTGCTGCTGCTAAGTCGCTTCAGTCATGTCTGACTCTGTGCGACCCCAGAGACGGCAGCTCACCAGGCTCCCCCATCCCTGGGATTCTCCAGGCAAGAACACTGGAGTGGGTTGCCATTTCCTCCTCCAATGCATGAAAGTGAAAAGTGAAAGTGAAGTCATTCAGTTGTGTCCGACTCCTCGCGACCCCATGGACTACAGCCTACCAGGCTCCTCCTTCCATGGGATTTTCCAGGCAAGAGTAACAGAGTGGGGGTGCCATTGCCTTCTCCATTGTGCTAAACTTCCTTTATTCAAGCTTCAAGGGTGCAACATACACAATTAGGTCAGGAGTTGCAAAAATGTTGCTGCTCAAAAGTATTCATTTTGTTCACAAACATCCTCAGATTTTTTTTTCCCTCTCCATACTGAAGTAACACTTTTTCACTCTCTCTGTTTCTACTTGTCATTATAATGTCTCTTTTTTGACCTATTATAGGTGAGATGACCAGAACTTCCAAGTTTAAAGATACCTCTAAGGTCAAATAAGGTTTTCTGTTCAGTTTCTGAACAAATAATATCTGAACATTTAATAATCCCCAGTCTTTGGTTGACATTTGAAGTAACAGCTGTATATTAAGATGGTATCCTCAGGGAATAATCTAGGATGACAGCTGAAATATAACTCTTATTTCCCTCGTCTCATTTTCTCCAAATCCCTTACTGGGGAAGCCTCAGTAATTTATAATCCTCTAGCCTCCAGGAGAGGATGTTTGGGGCAACAGTTCACATGTTTTGGCTATCATGTCCCTATTTCAATATGTAAGTAAATGAATCCCACACTCATCAGGTGTTGGTAAAATTTTATTTCATAAAGCTTAAAGTTATTCTGAATATTGGAAACTATTTGATCTAAGTAATGTAGGCAACACTTTGGGAACTGGAATTTCTCCTCAGTTGTCCTTGGTAAAAACAAGAGCACCTCTCTCTGTTACCTGAGCCTGACATTTACTTTATATTCATCAATGAACAACCATTATTGGTTGTTAATGCCATTAAATTTTAATACCACTAAATTGGTATTTAACAACAATTAAATACCAAGAAACTAAGCAATTGCCCATAAAATCTGCACAATATCAATCAATATTTTTAATGCAACTGACAAATAAGTCACCATGGCATTCTTTTGACACACTACACACCTTAAGTCCACTCTGGGTTCAATCTAAATAGATAAAATGAGGAGTCTTCAGTAAAAGGTAGTGGAAAGAATTTGTATTTGTCTATAGTCAATTTCGGAGAAGGCAATGGCACCCCACTCCAGTACTCTTGCCTGGAAAATCCCATGGATGGAGGAACCTGGTAGGCTGCAGTCCATGGGGTCGCTGAGGGTCGGACACGACTGAGCGACTTCACTTTCACTTTTCACTTTCATGCACTGGAGAAGGATATGGCAACCCACTCCAGTGTTCTTGCCTGGAGAATCCCAGGGACGAGGGAGCCTGGTGGGCTGCCGTCTATGGGGTCGCACAGAGTCGGACACGACTGAAGCGACTTAGCAGCATAGTCAATTTGATTTCTCACACTGTGACCTTTATATATATTTAGTGACCTTTGTCACTGCTTATCTCTATGGCCTCAAAAACTGATGAACATCCTCTCTAGCTTTACCCTGTCTGTGTTGTGCTGGGCTGTGCTAAGTCATCTTAGTCTTGTCCGACTCTTGGCAAACCTAGGGACTGTAGCCCACCAGGCTTCTCTGTCCGTGGGATTCTCAGGCAAGAATACTAGAGTGGGTCACCATTCCCTCCTCCAGGACATCTTCCCAACCCAGGGATCCAACCCATGTCTCTTTAAGTGTCCTGCGTTGGCAGGCAGGTTCTCTACCACTAGGTCCACCTGGTAAGCCCCAAAGATCATGGATATGTGGCAGCTATTTTTATGGCTTCAGTCCCTATTTCTCTTGCTACCATCACAGATGCATGTTACATAAAAGACAATAAATCGGTATAGAGAAAAAGTATGTCTGTGGTAGATTTAGCCTGAGGGGGGAGAGAATTTCTCCTCTCGGAGTTATTTCATTCTTTTTAAAAAGTATTAGTTTTCCAGCTTTAAGAGTAATACCTATTTATATAAAAATAAAGAAACATATGGTAAAAAAAAATTACCCATGGTTTCACAATATAGAGATAGCACTTCCAGCAAACAGTTCTATTTATGTTTCCTTTCTGCCAATAAATGTAATATACTTTAAGAACATAATGACAGTTGATAGAATATATTATATGAAAAATTCTGTTATATTAGTTTCCCTGCCATTGCATATACTTTGAGACATGACCAAGTAGCATTCTTTTATGACATCTCTGCCTACTTTTCTTCTTTTGTTGGTCAGTCGGCGTGTTCCCACATGTCCCCATTTTTTGTTATTATAAAGAATGAGGCAATGTGTGTTTTGCAGACAAATCACTGTTTGTTTAAACTTTGCCCTAGTGTACATTACTAACAGAGGATCTACTGGATCAAAGAACAGAGTATTTTTAAAGCTTTAGGTATGTACTGGTGTATTTCTTTCTTGAAAGGAAGTACAAATTTAAATTTTTATCAACAACTTATATAAGGCTATCACGGGGATGCTCTAGTGCTCCAGTTATTGTGAATCCATCTGCCGATACAGGGAACACAGGTTCGATCCCTGGTTAGTGAAGATGCCACATGCCAGTGGGCAGCTAAGCTCCTGCTCCACAACTACTGAACCTGCGTGCCTAGAGCCCACGCTCTGCAACAAGCCACGGCAATGAGAAGCCATACACTGCAACGAAGAGTAGCCCCCACTCGCTACAACTAGAGAAAGTCTGCTCAGAGCAATGAAGACCAGGCCCAGCAACAAATAAATAAATAAATACGAATTTTAAAAAAAGAATCGATCACAGCAAACTCCTTCTCAAAAGGCAAATCATCAAACAGGATGCATCGTCTCTTTTCCACCCATCCACAGGTCCTTTTAGGAATAGGATCGTCATGTGGTTAGTACAAGTAAACACCCACTCCCATTTCCATTATTAGGGACACCTAGAAGAAATAAGACTGTAAGTGGGAATTGAAAGAAAGACATCACAGATTTTTTTCTGAAGACTTTGAGAGGAGATGGCATTCTAAGAAGCAGAAGAGTTGAAAATTCTGGAATAAAGTAATCTCATTTTCTTAGCAAAATGTCTTGGTTTGATTTCTTTTTTTCAGATGACCTATGGCATATATAGAAAATGAAAGAAAATTAAGAGATGAAATGATATGAGAGGGGCTTAGATTTTAACTGGGTCAACATCTCTTTGCTACTATTTCAAATAAAATGGCTTTGGGTCATTACACTGATGAGAGGAACTGTTAATTAAAATAGGAAAATATGTTTACCTTCTAAAGAGATAGAATTCCTATAAGAGGAAGCTATGAACTCTCAGAAATGGACACCAAAGCTTTAGAGGTCAAGAGTGCCCGTGGATAAGGACAGTGGGTAGTGTGTCACAGAGAGTCCTAAATATAACCTGTGGAGATTCATTCAATAAATCATGAAAACTGAGTGAAGGAAAAGGATCAAGTTACTGTCAACCATGTAAATAAGCCCCAAAGTCTGGATACAACCAACACGTTTGTAATACTTCATGAACCTATTTGAAGGAACTCACCTGTGCTTAAGAATCAGCTGCCTAGTCACCTGGAAATCTCTAATTCCTTCCCAGCTGTTTCTGAACTTTATAACAAGGCTTGCTGAATTGTAAACATACAGCTCGGTGATCCACCAGGGATCTAGGTACTAGCTGGCTCGGCTTCCCGCCATGGCACCGTTCATTGAATTCCCCAATATTTCAGGTTCAATGGGGGTCGTGTCTATCAAGTGGCACAATACAAGAAGAAATTTCTGTATATTTAACAATCAAAAGTATCATCTCTTAGTTTTTAATTCTGATTATTCTCAGATATGGTTCAGTCCAACATCTGTGTAATAATTTGTTTCCTCTTCAATTTCTTATTTTGTAATGTCATGCCATTTCTTCTTTTATGGACTCAATACATTTGTAATACTTCTAGAATTATATGTGGAATATATGCGTGCATGCATGCTAACTAGCTTCAGTTGTGTCCAACTCTTTGAGACCCTAATGTCTACTCTATTCATGAGATTCTCCAGGGAAGAATACTGGAGTAGATTGTCATGCCCTCCTCCAGGGGATCTTCCCAAACAAGGAATTGAACCCACATCTCTTGACCACTCCTGCACTGGCAGACAGGCAGATTCTTTACCACTAGCACCACCTGGGAAGCCCGTATGGAATATATACATCCCACTATATATATCCACCTTCATAGGGCTGCTCCTCAGTGATGTGCTAATATCTGCCCTTTCCCTCACTGCCCACCTTCCTTTTGCTCAAGTCTATTTCATAACAACACCAACCACTCTCCTCTCTACTACCTGCCCTTCTACACAAGTTTACTTTTGACATCAAGTACAGTACATTAAAAATAGTATACTTCTGTGTCAAAATGCAGACTAAGCATGTCAGGAACCTTTGAGCAACCTCTGTCTGCCCGCATTCACTTAGGGGTGACTCAACACTTAACTGTGTTGCCTCAAAATAGCAAGTTCAGCTATGAAAGCGTGGTGAGTAATGTGGACTTAACAGAGGGTTTAGTGGAGATGAGGAAATTATTTCATCAACTACCCAGAGCAAGTTTAGTAAATGTCCCTAAGCAGGTCAGCTATTTTCCAAAGCAACTCCCCATGGATCAGTAAACGAATCTCTTCTCCCTTCACCCAGAGCCTCCTCTTTTCAGCCCCTTTTCCCTCTTATCTCTCTGTTTCCTCCTCCTTGAAGGAAAAAGCTGAGACCACTACTGGCTTCTCCAACCCATCAAGAAAGGAATCCTCTCTAGGATGTGCTTTCTTGGTAGGGTAGAAGCGAGTGTGCTGGGGTCACTCCTAGGTCTGACCTATGCACATGGGTTTACCAGGACAAGAGTCGTCAAGTCAAACCCCTCTTTTAACTCAGCTCATTCATACTGTCCTTATGTATCAGTCACGCCTATTCATGTGTCTGGAAATGTAAAAAAAAACCACTGAAAATGTTTGTGGACTTTTCCTCTGAGAGTCATGAGAGAGAAGAACGATGAAGATAGGAATCAAGAGATACTTCATCTGTATGTCCTTTAATCCAGGGTTTTCTCACTTGTATACAGTTACAGAAGGAAAACAAAAAACTGTGTGTGTTGTGGGTATGTATGTTTGTATTCATATTCAGCTGCTACGTTGTTTTTTTCACCTTTGGCCAAAAAAAGTGTTTAAGTACTGAAGAAAATTCAAGAGAGGCAAATACAGCTAAAGCAAATAAAACTTGGCAAAGAATATGTAATTTTATGTAGGTAGCTTTAAGAATGTTGGCATAATTATGGCCATATATATTTGTGGGCTCAATAGCACGCAATTCTGATACCTGTGTTAGAGACTTGTGTGTGCCTGTGTGTGTGTGTGTGTGTGTGTGTGTGTGTGTGTGTGTGGTTTGGCAGTCACTGGATGCTGTCATTCTTGGCAATCCTGCCGGCCCTATCTCCATTCCCTACCTACCTTGAAGAACTCTATAAGTCAGCTAGAATAGAGGATATACTTAAATCCACGTGTCTCTGTCTCTTTAACACACACACACATACACAGAAAGACACACACAACCACAGATGGTGGAATGAATGTCTAGGCTGCTTCTGTTCAGCAAAGCATCTGCTCCTTCCTCAGTCCACAGGCCCCTCTCAACACCTTACACTTCTTGACAGTGACCCCCCCACACAGAGTAACTGACCTCTTCTACATCAAAAGCAGAAAGAATACTTCTTTCTAATATGATATTTAAATGTTTAAAACTTTATTTCTGCAATAATGAGGGCATAGGTAGAAAATTTACCTTATTATAAAATGTTATAAATTATATGGTAGCCTAAGTCAGAAATGAAATATATTATTATAAACAATAAGTAGTGCCCACTAAGTACATCATTATTTTTCTATTATCATATCTAATGTTTAATATTTAATGACTGGTGCTATTGGAAACTCAAATTATGATTTATGGAAAAGGGGAAAAGCTTGAACTCTAGAATATTTAAAAACTCAGTAAGTACAGCTCCATGAACCATTTTTAATTCGCTCTTATATTTTTTTGGTTCCTATATATATATGTATACATTATATATGTATACACATTATAAATATATATACATACATTATATATATATGTATGTATATATCAGAATCAGTTGTGATGGGCTGAATTATGTCCCCCTCAAAAATTCCTACTGAATTCCTAACCCCTCAGAGTGTGAACATACTTGGAGACAAAGTTGTTACAGAGGTAAATAGGCTAAAATGAGGTCATTAGAGTGGGCTCTACCCCAGCATGAGTGGTGTCCTTATAGTAAGAGGGAATTTGGACACAGACAACCCCAGGAAGAGGAGAGCGATCTATGAGCTGAGGAAAGCAGTCTGGAACAGGCTCTTCCCTCACAGAACTGAGAGGGAATCAATCCTGCTAAAACCTTGTGAAAAAATTAATTTCTGCTGTTTCAGCCACCCAGCCTGTGGTACTTTGTTATAGCAGACAGTGAACGAATACATCTGTGAACTAGATAACACTAGCTGTCCTTTTTGTATATCCTTCAGATAACCCTCATTAGTTGCAGAAAATATACCTAAGTTTATTGTTATTTTTTTAAATGTCCCCCAGATTTTAATTAACATCATTTGAATATGTGACTTTGATACTGTACACGGTAGGACTGTATGCATATGTGTGGTTTCAAGCTGCTCCAGACATTAATCCATCACTGGTCTCCACACCTCCAGATTTAGAGCAGCTGAGCTGTGTTTCAACAACACTCAATTCCACCCTGCCTCCACGCACCCAATGCTCTGTCTACAGCAGCAGCAAGTAGGTCTGAAGAGACTCTCCTCAACTTCTCTGCTGTTGCTGCTGCTGCTGCTAAGTCGCTTCAGTAGCGTCCAACTCTGTGCGACCCCAGAGACAGCAGCCCACCAGGCTCCCCCGTCCCTGGGATTCTCCAGGCAAGGATACTGGAGTGGGTTGCCATTTACTTCTCCAATGCATGAAAGTGAAAAGTGAAAGTGAAATTGCTCAGTCGTGTCTGACTCTTAGCAACCCCATGGACTGCAGCCCACCAGGCTCCTCCGTCCATGGGATTTTCCAGGCAACTTCTCTACATGTTTTTAAACAGCAGTCTTCATAGCAGCTTAATTTATTACTCTGGTGCATGTCAGCAAAGGTCTGAAAATAAAGCTTTTCTGTAGAATGAAAATCATCCCTGGAATTATTTTCACCTTGCAAGAGCGAGCGCCAAGAATGTGTGAGCCTGTGGTAAACAGCTCTGGGCCCTGCCCTCTGTGTGCCCCAGCAGCAGGACACTGGGAAAATGTTTACCTGCTTCTTGCTCTTTGGATTTCTGATGAGCTCTTCTATAAATACTGCATTTTCCTCTAGAAAAAGTCTTTCTTTCCCCTTGCCTCTTTGAGCTGAGCAACAGCCAGCCTGCTTTGATTTCCCTGTAGGTTGCTGAAGGCTGTGCAATGCGGCAGAGCTGGCTGGAGTCACCGGGAACATGCAGAGCGTCTCTCCACCACTTGTTACCAGGGCACCCACCGGTGCCCTGGATCCTGGGGAAGCACGAGTATTTCAGAGTGGAGAGAAGGTAGCCCCAAAGCCAGCCCTGGGTGGAGCCTGGGAGGCCACCAAGTGTAACGGGGTGCCTGGCACTGCTGTATCTTACTCTGGAGGAAGTCAGCCCCTTTAAGGACCCCCATTGGAGAAAAGTGGCACTAAAAGTTATTATGTGCTCCCATGTGGTTATTATACAAAGAAAAGCTGAGTCAAAAGTATCTGATGCAGCTCAATCGTAAATGACCCCAAACATACTTATACTAATGTTTTAGAGTTCAGCTCAGTACAGTCACTGAGTCGTGTCCAACTCTTTGCAATGACCACCTGGACTGCAGCAGGCCAGGCCTCCCTGTCCATCACCAACTCCCAGAGTTTACTCAAACTCATGTCCATTGAGTCAGTGATGCCATCCAACCATCTCATCCTCAGTTGCGTCCTTCTTCTCCCGCCTTCAATTTTTCCTAGCATCAGGGTCTTTTCCAATGAGTCAGTTCTTCACATCAGGTGGCCAAAGTATTGGAGTTTCAGCTTCAGCATCAATCCTTCCAATGAATAGTCAGGACTGATCTCCTTTAGGATGGACTGGCTGGATCTCCTTGCAGTCTGAGGGACTCTCAAGAGTCTTCTCCAACATCACAGTTCAAAAGCATCAATTCTTCAGTGCTCAGCTTAATTTATAGTCCAACTCTCACATCCATACATAACTACTGGAAAAACAATAGCTTTGACTAGATGGACCTTTGTTGGCAATGTAATGTCTCTGCTTTTTAATATGCTGTCTCAGTTCAGTTCAGTCCCTCAGTCATGTCCGATCTTTGCGACCCCATGAATCGCAGCAGGCCAGGCCTCCCTGTCCATCACCAACTCCTGGAGTTCACTCAAACTCATGTCCATCGAGTCAGTGATGCCATCCAGCCATCTCATCTTCTGTCGTCCCCTTCTCCTCCTGCCCCCAATCCCTCCCATCATCAGGGATCAAGGTCTTTTCTAAGGAGTCAACTCTTCGCATGAGGTGGCCAGAGTATTGGAGTTTCAGCTTTAGCATCAGTCCTTCCAATGAACACCCAGGACTGATCTCCTTTAAGATGGACTGGTTGGATCTCCTTGCAGTCCAAGGGACTCTCAAGAGTCTACTCCAACACCACAGTTCAAAAGCATCAATTCTTCGGCGTTTAGCTTTCTTCACAGTCCAACTCTCATATCTATACATGACCACTGGAAAAACCATACCCTTGACTGTAGGGACCTTCATTGGCAAAGTAATATCTCTGCTTTTTAATATGCTGTCTAGGTTGGTCATAACTTTCCTTCCAAGGAGCAAGTGCCTTTTAATTTCATGGCTTCAGTCACCATCTGCAGTGATTTTGGAGCCCCCCAAAATAAAGTATGTCACTGTTTCCACTGTTTTCCCCATTTATTTGCCATAAAGTGATGGGACCAGATGCCATGATCTTAGTTTTCTGATGCTGAGTTTTAAGCCAACTTTTTTACTTTCTTTCACTTTCATCAAGAGGCTCTTTAGTTCTTTTTTGCTTTCTGCCATAAGGGTGGACAAAAACCTAAACTATTCAGTTATTTTAGAATACCTAAAGAGATCCCATAGGAAGCAATTTAGGAAGAATTGGTATAATAGAGAAGAACTCTGGACACAGACTCTCTTGACTTCAAGCCTGGCCCTTCACTGGTTAGTGACCTTGTGCATGTTGCAACCTTAGTGTCCTGATTTGTAAAATGCAAACCAAACTCCTTGGGGCTGCTGTGGGGACCAAGTGAGGCAGTGCGTGCCAAGGGCTCAGTATAATGCCTTTCCAGGTTTCCCAGGTGGCTCAGTGGGTAAAAAATCTGCCTGCAAAGCAGGAGACATAAGAGACGTGGGTTCCATCCCTGGGTTGGGAAGATCACCTGGAGGAGGACATGGCAACCCACTCCAGTATTTGTGCCTGGAGAATCCCTTGGACAGAGGAGGCTGGAGGGCTATAGCCCATAGGTTCACAAAGAGTCGGACACGACTGCAGCGACTGAGCACAGACGCACATCATACTCAGTAAACAGCAACTACTCTTGTTACACTCAAGAAATGCTGATGATAATAGCTGTAACCTAAAACTTGAAGCAGAAGTTCTCAATCCAGAAGTTAGAAAGGAAAAATGCAGAAGCTTCAGGGGGAAATAAAAAGAAGGTCCCTCAACCCAGTATCTAATTAGTGCAAACATTGTTCTATTATGCAGCCTTCCTTGATACTAATTATTACATAGCTGTTTTGTGTGTACACAGCTAATGAGCCTCTGAACATGGAATTTACCAAGGGAGATGAAAGCAGATACACAACATGAAGTAAACCCTACAAATATTTATAGCTGCTAGTCCTCACAGCTGTCCTGGCAATTAGAAGCAAAAATTCTTTAATAAGGATGGGAGTAAAATACCCAGGTGACTCTTCTTCCAAGCGAGTGCCCTGTGCTTTAACTGTGATTTCTCTGTACATTTTTGTTGCAGCCAATGAATGAATGGTGTGCTCTAGTGACCCAGAACAGGATAGTTTATTTACTTGGATACATCATTCAGGGAATTCCCTGGTAGCTCAGATAGTAAAGAATCTGCCTGCAGTGCAGGAGACCCAGGTTTGATCCCTGGGTCGGGAAGATCCCCTGGAGACGGAAATGTCAACCCACTCCAGTAGTCTTGCCTGGAAAATCCCTGGACACAGACAAGATGTCCCATCTTGGACAATGGGGTCACAAGAGTCGGACTTGACTTAGCGACTAAACCACCACCACCATTCATTCATCAAGTCAGTACTATTTGTTAAGCTCCTCTCATGGACTAAGGACCTGAGTTGTAGTAACTTGCATAGGTGAATGGGTAGTGGCTCCTGACCTCCAGTGCTTCAGTGTGGGGCAAGGCAGACATGCACTCATTGCAGAGGCAGTAATGAATGTCTTATCACAGGAGCCAGCCCTTAGAGATAAGGCAGTCAATGCAGGCTTGGGCAGGGAAGTCTGCAAGTTCTCATAGGGATCTCCTTTCTAATCCTCAACAAAAACAAGCTCTTTTTGGCCTCAGGACTCTGAACTTCCCCTTGTTTTATTTAAAATGGTAGTATGGCTTTGTTTTCTTGGGCTCAAAAATCACTGCAGATGGTGCCTGCAGCCATGAAATTAAAAGATGCTTTCTCCTTGGAAGAAAAGCTATGACAAACCTAGACAGTGTATCAAAAAGCAGAGATATTACTTTTCAGACAAAGGTCCATATAGTCAAAGCTATGGTTTTTCCAATAATGTATGAATGTGAGAGTTGGACCATAAAGAAGGCTGAGCACTGCAGAATTGATGCTTTTGAATTGTGTTGGAGAAGATTCTTGAGAGTTCCTTGGACTGCAAGGAGATCAAACCAGTCAATCCTATAGGAAATAAATCCTGAATATTCATTGGAAGGACTAATGCTGAAGCTGAAACTCTAATACTTTGGCCACCTGATGGGAAGAACTAACTCATTGGAAAAGACTTTGATGCTGAGAAAGATTGAGGGCAGGAGGAGAAGGGGGTGACAGAGGATGAGATGGTTGCATGGCATCATCGACTCGATGGACATGAGTTTGCACAAGCTCTGGGAGATGGAGAAGGACAGGGAAGCGTGGCGTGCTGCAGTCCATGAGGTCGCTAAGAGTCAGACACAACTGAGCGACTGAACAACAAAACATTGTAGCTAGCTGCTATTTGTCTTCAAGTCCAAGTTCAAAAGTGACCTCTCAAAGGTGCTCTCCCCAGTTACACTGTCTTAGCCCCCTTCTCTCCTGGTCACTCTAACACTTGGCTCTTTAGATATTAAGACCACTTTCTTCAATACGTAGCTCTCATTTTAATTATTAGTTGTTTATTTTGGTCACTATTATCTACCCACTATCACCACTAGAACACAGAAATAAGAGGGAAGGAAACATTTAATATCAGTAGCACCTAAGATGCAATCTGCAAGCTCTTAATAGATTTTATAAATAAATGAATATATTGGAAACTATGTCAAAGGACAGCATGCCTCTCTCAGAGCACTTGGAACTCTCTGCAGTACACTGGGATTTATCTCCTCCTCCTACTGCACTACTGGTCCATATAGGTCATTGTATCCCTGGTGCTGACCTAACCTATAGCACCCACTCCATAAACGTTTGCTGAATAAACAAGCTGGGTTTTATAGAATGAAATGTATAAAGCATAGGAGAAGGGAAACAGGTCAAAAGTTTTTACAATAACAGGTATAGAGAAATGGACATATAACAAATCATGGCCCAGGGATCCATCTGTGGGAGTTTGGTGTGGTTGGGGCGGAGTCTATGATCAATGCCTGGAGCAAGGATCCAGAAGAGCCAAAGTGGATGATGCATGAGCAGCAAGTCCTGCTAAGGAGCCAGGATCTGATTCTGTGCTCATAGAAGTGACACTCAAAGAGGGATTTTAGGAAGAATAAGTGGGTCTGAAATTCATTACTTTTCTTAGATAAGAAATTGAGAGGCCCATATGGAATAGATACAGGGGTAGGAGGTGTATGTAATGCAGGAAATCTAGAGTCAGGCTGCCTTATATTTAAGTCCTGGCTCCTCTGCCTATTATCTGTATCACCTTACACTAGGCATTTAAGTTTTCTAAGCCATAGTTACCATATATGTAAAATTGGGGATGATCACAACTATTTCACAGAGATTTTGTGAATATTCAATGACAATATATGAGCATTTACCCAACTATAATAAAAACCTATCAGGCTCTCAGGCTTCCCTTAGCTCAGCTGGTAGAGAACCTGCCTGTAATGCAGGAGACCCAGTTCAGTTTCTGGGTTGGGAAGATCCCCTGGAGAAGGGATAAACAACCCACTCCAGTATTCTTACCTGGAGAATCCCATGGACAGAGAAGCCTGGCGGGCTATAGTCCATAGGGTCACAGAGTCAGACACGACTGAAGCAACTTAGCACGCACACACCAGGCTCTCACAAAATATTAATTCTAGTCTCTATTGGTGTAAATCACCATAATTCTTTTGCTTGAGAAAGTGCTGAGGGAAACACCCACCTCAAGAAATCCGTTTGGAAGGAAGGAAACATTCTACAAAATACTGCACATTTATCAAAGATTTTTACATAAATTACTTTTATCTATGCAATGTGCTATGAGATATTCATTGTAGATTTTAGTTTCCAGAAGACAAAACAGATATTCCAATAAAAGGTGGGCAGATTTAGATTTTTTCACTTCAAGAACAGTATCATGGATGGGAAATAAAATAGATATTCAAAGATCGCCACAAGCAGAATGAAAAAGAAATGAAAACCTTGAGGCCAAACTGAGTAAGACCGTTTCTCCCTGATCAAAAAGAACAAATTCCCAGGAGTTCTCTTTCTGGTCACATGCAAGGGCAGCAGCCATCGACCCCCCAGGGGTCTCAGAAAGAAGGAAGCCCCTCCCAGACTGGCTGGCACTGGGATTCTGTGCACTGACCTCTCTGAACATGTTCAAAGTCTCTCGGCCTAACAAAGTTCATCCACAGAGTATCGCCATGCTCATTCCCAAGAGACGTCAGAGCCCAAAAAATAGAAAGAAACATTGGGGAGTGTCTTTTATCTTTTAAAGAACTAACCAAAGAATCTATTTAGCAGGAGAGAATTGAGAATGCGGGAAATATAACTTTACTGACCCCCTTTCCCATTTAATGATCAACTGCCAAATGCTATGCTCTGCGCACTGCCGAGTCTCGCACTTAAATGGCTGCTGTGCTTTTGATCTTTAAAGATGAATCGTCAAAGCTGAGAAGCCTAGGAAATCATCCAAAAGAGAGAGAGCAGCAACGTAGCAAAGCTTTTAGAAATAGCCGGGAAGAAATGAAAGGAATCAGGGTTATCGAGAGCAGGGAAACTAGACAAGAACTTGGCACTAGCGGAGTGTACATTGGTGGACAGGATGGCACGAGGGATTAGCGTTGTTGCCTGGACCACCTGTGACACAGCCATCCATCCGTGTGCTCCTCACCCTGCCTCTCCGGGAAACCATTTGTCAATGCCCTCTGTCACACAAACTCGGAAGCAGACACATGCCAAGCTGGCCTGTCGGAATCAAAAGGAGTTTCACATACTTTCTAGTATTTATGTATCTTGTTCATAAAGCAACGAATGATTTCCATGTCAAGGAAAACTCAAGATTCTAGAATGATCCAACATGATCATCGTGCTATATCATTTGTGGCACCTAGGAGGATCTCAGCTTCTCTAGGTGCCTCCCACACAAGTCCCCTCCTCGGCCTCATCTCTGACTCTGCACTCAGGTGATAGCTACCAGCAGCCTGCTCCCCTGGGCTGCACCTGCACCCACAGACGGGCCAGCCTGGAGGACCCCAGCCTCCCCACAGATAGGCCATCCTGCCAGCCTCATTCAGCTGGACCACCTTCTAAGTCTACGGTGAGTCCGTCCTCCAAGGAAACCATGGAGAAACACTCACTACCCTCTGAAGGGTTCTCTGCTCTGATCTTTGTTATAGCACTGTCAACACTTGCTGGCCACATTTCCAATTTCTGCCCTTGCTCAACAGCTCAAATATTCTTGTACATTATTTTCAAACTGAAAAGACCAAAATGACTCAACAAAGAATGACTGGTGGTTCCAATAAGAAAAGACCTCTCTCTATAGTTGCTTCCCTGATAGCTCAGTTGGTAAAGAATCCGCCTGCAATGCAGGAGATACCAGTTCAATTCCTGGGTGGGGAAGTTCTGCTGGAGAAGGGATAGGCTACCCATTCCAGTATTCTTGGGCTTCCCTTGTGGCTCAGCTGGTAAAGAATCCACCTGCAATGTGGGAGACCTGGCTTCAATGGAAGATCCCCTAGAGAAGGGAAAGGCTACCCACTCCAGTATTCTGGCCTGGAGAATTCCATGGACTGTATAGTCCATGGGGTTGCAAAGAGTCAGACATGACTGATGGACTTCCACTTTCTTTCTTTCTCTCTATAGTTGGGTACTCAACTGGTCCAGTATGTTTTGTCTCCTAGAAATGTCATCAGTGCCTCTTCTAGCCCAATAGTAGAGAAGGGTAGGTCTAATGATACACTCCAACACATACTCCCTGGAGGATCACTCACTGAATACCAATTCAAATCCTTTTCAGCTTCTCCTTTGTATTTATAAGCAAAGTTTACAAAGTTTTAGACATTTTCCAGACCCTCTTGCAGCAGAATTTTATATGTGACCTAGTTTACACCATGCAGGCACTCTTAAATGAGTCTTAGAGCAGAGCAAGCAGAAAATAAGGTCAAATTTGGGGAGACTGGACATTTTGGCAAGAAGAGAGGTAGAAGCGTTTGGCTTTGGGGTACAGGGAGGGTGAAGCTTCCAGTGTCCAGCTCTTAGCATTACATGTGTCAAGCAGTCGGTACTTTGAGCAAGAGGGTCTCTGTTCTATCAGTCACGTATGGTGTGATTAGACATTTCTCCTGGATCTGATGTCTTCTCGGCAATATTGCTGAATCCAAGTCAAATCCTCTGGCCCTTCCGGAGAGTCTGTGAGCTATATAAAACTCTTCAATCAACCCCTTTCTGCTTCACTAGCTAGAATAGATCTTGCTGCAGCTAAAATCTCTTCAACAGACACAGGATTTTCTTAATTAAAAATTTTAATTAATACTCTGAATCTCTTTTCCTAAGAAATTAAAATCTTAAGTGTCCAACACAATGACTCACCAATTTCTCCCTGCCAGATTCTGGCAGCAATTGAGCAAATTCCAGTTATAATCTCTCAGTCAGTCAATGACCCTCCCCAGCGCAATCTGTCCTTACCCCAGGAAAGCTACATTTCAATTCTACATCTTCCCATTCTTAAGTCTGTATAGGATATCAATATTCTCCCTTATTCTGGGTATACAATTCAGAAGTGAATGACTAAAAGCTCTCTTCAGATTAAGTGGGATTCCAACACAAGAGAACCTTTAGATAAGGATCGAAATGTTTCACTGAAACTTCGAACCAAGGCTAGAGTGTAGCGTTTGTATAAGATTGCCACAGCAGTAAGAACCACTTCTTTACCTCAAAGGTAATGCTGTGAGAATGAAGCACTATGAATTTTAAGACAATTTTTAACCAAATCAAGTGGGATATTTAGTCATTTGCCAACATTTAGATGGCAATTCTAGATATTAAGCACCTCCTCTCCCCAGGCAAGTCTTTCAGTCTTTTAACCTCATTAATAATCAAGTCACAACGATTATCCCACAAGGAGGATGTTCTCCCATCTTTCCTCAATTTAATGCTGGGTCATCACAGCCTTACAAACATCTTAATATTCCATTCTAAAATTTAAAGAGCATGTTTTTCACACTGAGAATCATGCAGTTTGCATATTAATCCACTACCATTTCTCAAAACAAGAGGCCAGTAACCAAGCAAAAGAGTTTTACAAAACAAGCAGAAAAAAAAAAAAAAAAATCCCAGAACTTGATGTTGTGTTTCATGAGAAGGATAATGTTGGAGGAAAGTAAGTATATTCTGGCTATGAGGTCAGTGACTGGGTTAAAAAGACAGACAAATGATGTCAAAAGAGAACAAAGCCTGGAATGATTCTGCTACTAAGCAATAGGGGGACTTGGATGAATCACTGATTTCCTTTGTTCTCATTTGTTACATGAGGGCCCCATCAATCACAGGCAAGGTCCCTGGAAGCTCTACCGTGTAATGAGTCTAGGAATCGGGATTTATCTAATACTGCTAGAGTTTCATGAGTTTATAATCCCTAGCAGCATGTGTGTGTGTGTGTGCATGTGTGCTCAGTCATGCCTGACTCTGCGACTCCACAGACCATAGCCCGCCAGGCTCCTCTATCCAAGGGATTTTCCAGGCAAGAATACTGGAGTGGGTTGCCATGCCCTTCTCCAGGACCTAGGGGCAACACAGAACAATTGAAAAGGCAGTGGGTCTTCCTAGTCAGCTAACTTTACATTTGAATCTTGGTTTCAACACTTACAAGCTGTGAAACCTCAGGCAAGTTGCTTAAACTCTCTGAACCCTGTGTTTCCTCATATAAAAGCAGGATAAACAAAATGCACTACAAAGTGTTGTTTGATGCTTGAATTAAATGATGAGGAGTACCTATGACAGTGCTTGAGTCAAAATTAGTGGGTCCCCTACCTCCCTGTCTTTTTTATGTGTTTTATAAGCTAAAACACAAGAGAGCATCGATGACTTACTCTTTCCTGAATAAAGGAAGAAACTAATTTATAATTGTATAATTTTTAGAAAAATTTCTTTAAATCATTTCTTTACTACAGCTTCCACCACTCTTTGGTGGATCGGTTTACAAAACATTTTTTTCCTTTTATTAATAGCATTTATTTTATAAATATTTATTCATCACTTACAGTGTGCTGCTCCATGTTCTAAGCAAAAGGGACACAGTGGAGAATAAAATAGACTAAGTCCCCATCCTCCTGGAACTTATATTCTGGGAAATGTCTTTCAGAACAGTTTTGGAAATAATGTTCTAAAAACTATCTTCTTCCATCTGGGCATCATCCCCCACATCACTGTTGGACTTAACAAAGCTCGTGTGTGAGTGCTAAGTCGCTTCAGTCGTGTCCAACTCTTCATGACCCTACAGACTACAGCTCGCCAGACTCCTCTGCCTATGGGGATTCTCCAGGCAAGAATACTGGAGTGGGTTGCCCTGCCCTCCTCCAGGGGATCTTCCTGACCCAGGGATCAAACCTGTGTTTCCTGTGGTTCCTGCACTGCAGGCAGATTCTTTACTGCTGAGCCACCTTTAGAAATCTCATCTTCTCTTATTTCAAAGGAAAATAAACTCATGGAGGTTACCTAATACCCACATGAGATTAAGTAAGAAATCTACAGGGTATGAAAGAGAATATGAATTTAGAGTCAGCCAAGTGTGGACTCTTGTCATTTATTAGAGATGTAGCCCTTGGCAAATAAAGTAACCAGTGTTCTTCAGTATCCTTCATATCAAAATCTACTTGCAAGGATATATGGAATTTTATGAGATAATATATGTAAAACACCTAGAGCAAGGTGAGAGAGTAGAAACAGAACAATACTAATCATAATAGAGATTCTATCTCATTATGACTTGTTTCTCCATTGATTAGAAATAAATGAGCTATCTTAAGGGTAGAAATTGACACAGAGAAAGCTGTAACATCCATTCATGGTTATTTGGAAAAAAAATGGTATAAAAATATATACAACCCACACATGCCACCTGTTACATTTTTACTTAAACCATGAAAAATATGTCATGGAAAGTGTGTGTGAATCCCATTAAGAAAATCTTCTATCTGACAGTCTTCCTAGCTCAACTCATATGGTAAGATTTTCAAAACTACTGATGCTGATTTAGTTGGTCTGGGTTATACCTGGGCACTGGGATCTTTATAAGCTCCCATAGAAAATTGTGTGTGCAGCCCAAGCTGAGAACCTGGTGTGCAAACTGCATTCATAGAACCCTCTGTTGTTGAGAGGGAAAAGATTAGTTTTAGCAAAGGTATGCTATGTACCAAAAGATTGGATCTTAATGACCTATGAGATGCATAACTGGTAGTGTTGTGAAATACAGAACTCACTTCAGGTAAGTCCATTTTCAATTAATTATATACTTTAAATTTTTGACATAAAAAATTAAGTAAAAAAATTTTGACATAAAACAACAGACTGCCTACACACTTGAAATACTGTTACCTCTATTTTTCAAGCCTGAACCAAACTTTTAACCTTCATTATGTATCCCTGGGGCTTCCCTGGTAGCTCAGCGGTTAAAGCATCTGCCTGCAATGCTGGAGACCCAGGTTTGATCCCTGGGTTGGGAAGATCCCCTGGAGAAGGAAATGGCAACCCACTCCAGTATTCTTGCCTGGAGAATCCTATGGATGGAGAAGCCTGGTGGGCTACAGTCCATGGGGTCGAAAAGAGTCAGACATGACTGAGCGACTTCACTTTCACTTTTACTTTATGTATCCCTAAATGGGAAATGTAAAAAAGGGAACTATTCACCAGTCTAATTAAAATGGAACCTCATTTAATGTATTTATCAAATATCCTGAGAAGTCTTTCTTAATCATGTTCCTCCTTTGCCCAACTCATTCCAGACTTTTCGACATTTTACATGTGCACCCAGCCCCACCACCATCCACCACCTGTCTAATCAAAATCCCATTTTTTTTTCTCCTCACCCCACCAAACTGCAGTTTCTCTTACCAAAGGAGAGAACAGGGAGGGCATGGAAGCTTGTGTGTGTGTGCCTTCCTAACCATGGTCCCTGTGAACTTTACTCTCAATTTTGGCTGATACTGAAATCTCCTAAAAACCATTTTAATTTTTCAAAACTACTGATGCTGATTTAGTTGGTCTGGGTTATACCCGGGCACTGGGATCTTTATAAGTTCCCACAGAAAATTGTGTGTGCAGCCCAGGTTGAGAACCAGTAGACTGGAACATGGAGACATCTTCAATCCCTTTTCTTTTCCACTCTATATTTATGCTGAAGATTTTGGTTCTCTGACTGGATTAAAAATCAACTAATTTGAAAACTGCATCTCTTAGTTCTTCCAGTCTGTGGACTCTCTCACCGAACAGACGAGGTGTGGGATTTTCATTAGATTTCTGTGTCATTGTTTCCAGAAGAGTGATATTTGTACCGGTGGCAGACAAACTCAGTGCACTGACTCTAGCCCCACGTTATGCCTTTCAAATACACACTACAACCAGCAGAGGTTTCCATGACCTGAGGAGAGCGGCCTGAATCCCAGACAGGCACCTGCAGGTCCAGCCTGCATCTGACCATCCTGAGATTGGAGGTAACCGTTTCTAAGGACCACTCCATCAGACTAAAGAGCAAGGCCTATGAAAGGGGTCCTTTCTGCCCATCAGCAGCAAGCCAGTCAATCCTCCTCAGTTTCTGGGGATATTTTTTCTGATTTTAACTTATTATGGACGTTTAATGTTCATTTTCATGAAGTTTTCCTTATAATTAATCTAGCCAATATGAATTTTCATATCCATTTTAGAGTCCATTTAAACGAGCAAAGGCCAAGGAGATATTTTAAGATAGAGTTCACCAAGGCCCATCATATTCATTTGCTAGGGCTACCATACACCAGATCACAGAGTGCATGGCTTAACAACAGGAGTTTATTTTCTCATAGTTCTAGAGGCCAGAAATGCAAGATCATGGTGTCAGCAAAGATGATTTCTTCTGAGGTCTCACTTATCGGCTTGTAGATGGCTGTTTTCTCCCTATGTCTTCACCTTGTCTTTCTTGTGTGTCTGTCTGTGTCCTAATCTCCTTATATACTGCTACTGCTGCTGCTGCTAAGTCGCTTCAGTCGTGTCCAACTCTGTGTGACCCCAGAGAGGCAGCCCACCAGGCTTCCCCGTCCCTGGGATTTTCCAGGCAAGAACACCGGAGTGAGTTGCCATTTCCTTTTCCAATGCATGAAAGTGAAAAGTGAAAGTGAAGTCGCTCAGTCGTGTCTGACTCCTAGCGACCCCATGGACTGCAGCCCACCAGGCTCCTCCGTCCATGGGATTTGCCAGGCAAGAGTACTGGAGTGGGGTGCCATTGCCTTTTCCCCTTATATACCAGTCATATTGGATTAGGACCCATCCTTATGACTTCATTTAACTTTAATTACTTCTTTAAAGACCCCATCTCCAGACCCAGTCACATTTGGAGAGACTGAGGGTTAAGACTTCAATATTTGAATTTGGGGGTATATAACTCATCCATACAACCATGAAATAGAAGATTTTAATACCTTTTTGTCTCCCCTCAGCTGGGATTCTATCGTATGAAACCATGGCCATGATATTTAGTTTGGTTTACTGTCTCTAGCATGAAAGCTGACTTTCTGGGAATGAATACAAAGATAGCTCTACATAATTTTGGAATTCCATGATAAGTTAATCTAACTAAAAAAAATATTAGAACTACAGAACTTACCAAGTTAGGTAGTAGAAAAAGGAAAAATATAAAATCATGTAACTGATTTCATGAGAACTATATACATTGATTATCTAGGAGAGTTGATTTTGAATTTTCAGCCTTTTGATCTTTCTAAGTGTGTTCACACTTGTCAGGATGTGGTCCTGATTTAGGGCTGAGACTATAAGTCACCACTGTTGTTGTCATTGCTGTTTTAATCACTAATCTTATCTGACTCTTTTGCAAAGCTGTGGACTGTAGCCCGCCAGGCTCCTCTGTCTAAAGGATTTCCCAGGCAAGAATACTGGAGTGGGTAGCCATTTCCCTGTCCCGGGGATCTTCCTGACCCAGGGATCAAGCCTGCATCTTCTGTATTAGCAGGCAGATTCTTTATCACTGAGCCACCAGGGAAGCCAAGTAAGTCACCATAAAACTGTCTTAATTTGCCTGTCTTGTTAAGTTGTTTGTTTCTGCAAGGAGACTATTCCTATACCCTCATCAGTACAGAGGACTTCAATCTGAACGCATCAACTGCCTGCTGCTGAAAAGTACTTGGTGATGCTCAGTATATGGACTCTTTCCAATCCCTTTCTTAAAGTGATTCACAAGACTTCCTTGTGAAAATTTGCACATCTGAAGATCCTGCCTGAGCCCCTCAGTCCATTCAGATTAAAATTATGGTTCAAAGACAGGAACCTACCTTGAGGTTTGGACTTGGTCAGCTTGCCACAGGGCTTGGAGATGGTGACTGTCTTCTGGCAGTCGGCGTTGTGGAGGGCTCGCTTCAGGCTCCCAGTTCGGGTCTTCAGAGCCGTGTTCAGATCACATTCTCCCCAGGCCTGGAACTGGTATTTGCACTCCGCTGGAGGCAGGGTAGGACCAAACAGAAATCTCTGAGTTCCTCTTGGAGTACCATGAAAACAGACGCTTTTATTTTCGATTTTCTGTAGTGAGGTAATTGTTGGTTCACATGCAGTTGTGAAAAATAATACAGTGAGATCCCGTATACCTTGCACCCAGTTTCCCTCCGTGGTGATATCCTGCATAGCTACAGCGCCACCAGGAACTTGTCATGGACACAGTCCAGGGAATTTATTTATTCATTGGAGAAGGAAATGGCAAACCACTCCAGTATTCTTGCCTGGAGAATCCCATGGACAAAGGAGCCTGGTGGGCTACAGTCCATGGGGTTGCAAAGAGTCGGACACGACTGAGCAACTAACACACACACAGTTTCACATGCTCTCATGTGTGTATATGGTATGTGGACACTGACTTCCGTGTGACTTTATCACATGTATAGGTAAGAGTGAACACCCCCATCAATAGCATTCAAACCACTTCTAACACAAAGGTCCCTTGGGTGATCCTTTTATAGTCATAGCTTAGCATCCTTCTTCCTTTCCTACCTCCTTGCCGTGCTGTGCTGTGTTTTCTTAGTCACTCAGTCATGTCTGACTTTTTGCGACCCCATGGACTGTAGCCTGCTAGGCTCCTCTGTCCATGGGGATTCTCCAGGTAAGAATACTGGGGTGGGTAGCCCATCCCTTGGCCAGGGGATCTTCCTGACCCAGGAATTGAACCGGGGTCTCCTGCATTGCAGGTGGATGCTATACTAGCTGAGTTACCAGGGAAGCCCTTCCTACCTCCTGAACCCTTAGTAATTCCTAATCTGTTCTCTGCCTCTATAACTGTGTCATTTTAAGAACACTATATAAATGGAATCATACAGTATGTAATGTTTTGAGATTGGCTTTTTCACTCGGCAGAGTTTCCTGGAGGTCCATCCAACTGTATGAATCAGTAGTCTGTTCCTTCCATTGCCGAGGAGTACTCCGTGGTATGCATGTACCCCAGTTTGTTTAACCATTCACCAGCTGAAGGATATCTGGGTTGTTTCCAGCTTTTGGCTATAACAACTAAATCTGCTATACAAATTCATGTATAAATTTTTATAGGAACATAAGTTTCCATTTTCTAGGATAAATGCCTAAGAGTGAAATCACTGCATTGTATAGTAAATACAAGTTTCATTTTGTGAAAAACTGCCATGCTCTTTTCCAGTGTGGCTCTCTGTTCTGTATTCCCATCACCAACGTGTGCATGATCTAGTTTCTCCTGTATCCTTGCTCGCATTTGATGTTATTTCTGACTTTAGCCATTCTTATCGGTGTGTAGTATATAGTGATGCCTCATTGGTTTTCATTTTCATTTTCATCATGGAGAAAAGGTGCTGAACATCTTTTGTTTGTTTGCCACCTATGTATCCTCTTTAGTAAAATGACTGTTTATGTCTTTTGCCCAATTTCTAATTGGATTGCTAGTTTTGAGAGCTCTTTATGTATTCTAGACATTTATATATATAAGACCTTTAAAACACATTTTAAGACATTTTATGTATAGATCTTTAGAGTAGTTGTACACAATTTAAGATCAAACGTATCTGAATTTCACCATGCCTTTATAGAATTTACCTCCACTTATATAAAGGTATAATCCCAAAGATTATAGAGAATGACAAAGATGTAGTGTATGTATTCATTACGCTTCTCCACTGTCCAGTAGCCAAAACACATTTCTGTAAACCAGTGAGAATATTTGGGGCATTGTGTCCCACTATGGCAAGAAAGAGAAGTCTAGAACGTGGGGAAAAAAAAAAAAAACAGGCAATTTTGGTGTTCCATGGTGGGTTTAGGGTCAAAAGTGTTGAAAGATTCCTTCTCAGATGGGGAGATGAGGTCAACAGGAAACTGGCAATAGTCCCTGAGCTAAAATCTATGAAGAGTGGCTCAGAGCAGTCCAGCTGGGTTGGTGAGGAAAGAGCTATGAACCAGTGTGGCAAGTGGGGAGGGAGAAAGAGAGAGAGAGAAGGCCCAGAAGTAACAGAGAGAGAGATCTGGAGAAGGAGGAGACTAAGTAAGAAAGGAGGAAGGGAAGAAAAAAGGATCTAGAAATAGAAGCAAAGAGCACACTGTTAAGAGGGACCGAGGGCCTATTTTCTGCCCCTGTTGCTAAGGCAGTGGTCTCCATCAGGGACTACTCTGACCCTCTGCCCCGCCCCGAAAGGAAACGTGCAGCAACATCCAGATACTTGCAGCTGTCATAGTTGCTGAGGTGGGGAGTGCTACCAGAAACTAGTGGGTAAAAGTCAGGAATGCAGCTAAATATCCTACGATGCAAAGAGCAGCCCTCCCTCCAGGACAAGACAACTATCTGGTTCCAGATTTTAGCAGTACAGAAAACGAGGGACCCGAGGTTAGGCAAGATGCCAGGTTATCTTGTATCTGATAAAATAAACTTGTTAAAATAGAGTCAACCTCAAAAAGATACCCGGTGGAAGGATGCAAGAATTATCTCAGGGTGGAAGATTAAATCAATAGGACAGTAAGGGTGGGACTCACCTCCAAATTGCTTTTTCCAGTTGCAGGGGATCTTACATCTCTGGGTCTTCATGGTTTGTTTACACTCAGCTCCGGTACGGGTGCCCTCGCGGGTGCCCAGCCCACAGTCCCCACTGGTGGGTACACACACACTCCACTGCCATTCTCCACAGTCAGACTTCTTCACCTTCTTTTCTGAAAGGGAAGAAGGAAAAATTATCAACGCCCAGAAAACTCTTTAGCTCCTGGATAAAACCAAGTTCATTCCTGAGCTCCTTAATTGCATGGTCTGTGATTTTACCTCTCTCTTCAGTGTCTAGGAAAGAGTAGAAACTCGGTGTTAGCTGAATGAATGACTGAATCAACCAATGACCAGGAGAAAACTAGGGAGCTAGAACTAATATTTATTTAATTCTTACTATGTGCCAGGGACTGCGCTAAGTGATGTACTGACACCTCCTTTCGAAGTGAATGTTGCTGAAAAAGAGAAGAAGATCAAAGTCAAGTTAAATCTAAAAAATAGGAAAATAGTCTATGAAAATTAACAGTTGTCAGAGTAGTCATTCCAATGTATGTCAATGCTTCTTTCTCTGTCTTAAGATGGAGTGGTGGTCATGGTTTAGTCACTAAGTTGTGTCCGACTCTTGTGCCCCCACAGGCTGTAGCCTGCCAGGCTCCTGTCTCTGGGATTCTCCAGGCAAGAATACTGGAGTGGGTTGCCATTTCCTTCTCCAGGGGATCTTCCAGACCCAGGGATCAAAACCAGGTCTCCTGTATTGCAGGCAGATTCTTTACCAACTGAGTTACGAGCGAAGCCCATAGATGGAGTAACATGCACTAACTGTGATGGACCACAGACGTAACAGACTCTCAGCTCCACAGCCAACTTAGGACAATGTAAGTGACATAGAAAATGTGCTTTATTCCTGCTAAGATTCATTTCCTCCTTTGTTAATGAGATAGAACAAAATTTGCTTCTAGGACTCTTTTTGAAGAAGAGTATCAACCTAAGTTAAACATTTGATTGCCAATCAATTTTATGAATGATGTAGCTGTTACTAATTATTATTTTAATTAATAGTTAATGGTAACCATCTATATTTCAGGACTTAGAGTGGGGGGATGGGATAAGAGGGCATGTCACTTAGGTGTTCCTCTAAATACTTGGAAGAAAGGAAAGTGGGAAGAAAGGGAAAGAAGGAAAAAAGAGAGGGAAGGAAGGAGAAAAGACAAAAAGCAAGTAGCTGGATTAGATAGACATTAATCAAAGAAGACTTTTGTTCAAAACGATATTGCTCACCTGGTTTCTCTTTCTTTCCTGCTTCAGCGGTGTCCACAGCTGCCAAGATGAAAATAAATGCCAAAAAGGCAGCTGCAAATTTTCGACGTTGCTGCAGGTACTGTGGAGTCTGCATTCTAAGAATAAACAGAGAAATGGAGAAGGTGGAGTCAACCTAAGTCAAAGAAAGCTCACTGAACTCCTTGGTGAAGGACTCCAGTTTCCATTTCTGAAATATCAGATTTTAGGAAAATTTATATCAATTATATGGAGCAGAGTTCAATCTTTTCTCCAACATCCACTGAAGTAAGTGCTCTTCTGCAATCAGTCATGTATTCATTGATAAAATACAACAGTCCTTCACATAAGACTTCACACATAACTATTTGCTAAGTATGACTTAAGAGCAATGGAAGCAAAAGAATTTTGATGGCATGCATTGGAACAGACTTCTACAGTAAGTCCTACTGATAGTGACACTTGGTAATGGCAATGACTACAGTTATCCTTATAAGTCCTGAAGATTCCTAAAAACAACCATGATGTTTTCATCCATGTGTATAATGTGAGTAGACATAATGAATAGATTATCTGTGCAAGTATATGTTTGCTGTTATCTTCAGATGCATCCGTAATGATCAATGTCTCTCATTTTGTTTTATCATCTCCATGATCACAATTGTCTTATCATCATAGTTGTATTATTCATTGGTCCACTGAAAAGTGAAGCCCAAAACAGAAGTAGAGCTAGCACACCTTCAATATACAGCAAAAACACTTCTCAACTCAAATGTACTAAAAAGCCTCTAAATTCTAGAATGGAGTAAAGGGTTTACATTTACTCATAATTTGAAATCTCCTCATTTGATATCAATAAAAAAAAAATCCCAGGCTAACATTAGCAAGACTCCTGTAGAACTTGAAGTCACTTGTGACAGCATCCTGTCAACATGATCGCCTTGCCAAGCATACTGGGGAAGGCACCAGGACAAGTGCCAGGACAGCCCACTTCTTGAAGCTGTACCAAGTCACTGGCTGCAGCAACTCACCTGGTAGTCATTGATCTCCATCTAGTATGTTCCTGATATTTTATACTTCATATAAAAATGATAGTAATGGCATACGCTCATTAACTCAGAATTTTTCTTCCAGAAGTGTAGACTGTTGACATGATTTTACATTCTCATGAATGTAAACAATAAAACCTCACATATATAAGGGACTAAGATCACTCTGTTCTGTAATTTCCTTTCCTCATTCAAGCCTATCTATAAAATGATATCCTTGTCAGTGATTTTTTCTCCCTTTCTGTAACACTTGAAATGCCCATTTTAGTGTTTTTTAATTGATGACTTTGGATTCCATTGTATGGATGAATATTTCGTATTCATCAGTTAAAGTTAATATTTTGGTCATTTGGTCCTTTCCCTGAATCACAAGTCCTAATTAGCAACTCAGCATCTCCATCACTTTCTAAAATCTAAAATTACATGCTTTTACTTTCTGTAAATGTAATTTTTTTTTTTTTTAGAAAGTGAAGAAGATCTGAAGAGCCTCTTGATGAAAGTGAAAGAGGAGAGTGAAAAAGTTGACTTAAAGCTCAACATTCAGAAAATGAAGATCATGGCATCCGGTCCCATCACTTCATAGCAAATAGATGGGGAAACAGTGGCAGACTTTGTTTTGGGGGCTCCAAAATCACTGCAGATGGTGACTGCAGCCATGAAATTAAAAGACGCTTACTCCTTGGAAGAAAAGTTATGACCAACCTAGCTATCATATTAAAAAGCAGAGGCATTACTTTGCCAACAAATGTCCATCTAGTCAAGGCTACGGTTTTTCCAGTAGTTATGTATAGATGTGAGAGTTGAACTATAAGTGAAGCTGAGTGCCGAAGAATTGATTCTTTTGAACTGTGGTGTTGGAGAAGAATCCCCTGGACTGAAAGGATATCCAACCAGTCAATCCTAAAGGAAGTCAGTCCTGAATATTCATTGGAAGGACTAATGTTGAAGCTGAAACTCCAATACTTTGGCCACCTGATGCAAAGAGCTGACTCATTGGAAAAGACCCTAATGCTGGGAAAGATTGAAGGCAGGAGGAGAAGGGGATGACAGAGGATGAGATGGTTGGATGGCATCACGGACTCAATGGACATGAGTTTGAGTAAACTCCGGGACTTTATGGACTGGGAGGCCTGGCATGCTGCAGTCCAGGGGGTCGCAAAGAGTCAGACACGACTGAGCGACTGAACTGAACTGAATTGAATGTAAATTTTTATAATTATACTTCAGTGATGATCAAACGGACAAATTGTTACTGATTATGACACTTGTCCTATGACTTTCATTGGACATGAATTGTCTGAGAAGTGAGTCATATTGGTTGGCAAGTCCTCTCAGAGCTAAGTACCCTGGTGCATCTACACAATACATTTAATACATATCCACATAGCAACTATAATTATGAGATGTAACATGAACCTAAGTGAAGGTCTTCTGGTGTTTTCTCCAAAGGCAGTCCAAAAACATACTCTCAGTGACTAACCACTTTGGAGGTGGAAACTTCTCATTTGAGTCTTCTTAGAGGGTAAGTTACTGGAGAAGGAAATGGCACTCCACTCCAGTACTCTTGCCTGGAAAATCCCATGGATGGAAGAGCCTGGTAGGCTGCAGTCTATGCGGTCGCTAACAGTCGGACACGACTGAGCAACTTCACTTTCACTTTTCACTTTCATGCATTGGAGAAGGAAATGGCAACCCACTCCAGTGTTCTTGCCTGGAGAATCCCAGGGATGGGGGAGCCTGGTGGGCTGCCATCTATGGGATCGCACAGAGTCGGACATGACTGAGCGACTTAGCAGCAGCAGCAGCAGAGGGTAAGTTAACTTTTAAATTTTAATGCATTTCTATGTTGTAATATACCTTTTTGTTTCATAATTACCTATGAATACTTGAAATTAGATTGTGAATTAGATTATTGTGTTGTTGTTGTTTTTGTTCAGTCTCTAAATTGTATCCTACTCTTTGTGACCCCATGGTCTGCAGTGTACCAGGCTTTGCTGTCCTTCATTATCTCCTGGAGTTTGCTCAAACTCATGTCCTTTGAGTCAGTGATGCCATCCAACTATCTCATCCTCTGCCGCCCCCTTCTCCTCCTGCCTTCATTGGTTTCCCAGCATCAAGGTCTTTTCCAATGAGTTGGCTCTTTGCATCAGGTGGCCAAAGTACTGGAACTTCCGCTTCAGCATCAGTCCTTCCAATGAATATTCAGGGTCCATTTCCTTTAGAATTGACTGGTTTGATCTCTTTGCAGTCCAAGGGACTCTCAAGAGTCTTCTCCAGTACCCCAGTTCAAAAACATCAATTCTTTGGCACTCAGCCTTCTTTATAGTCCAACTTTCACATCTATACATGATACTGGAAAAACCATAGGTTTGATTATATGGACCTTTGTTGGCAAAGTAATGTCTCTGCATTTTAATGTGCTGCCTAGGTTTGTCATAGCTTTTCTTTCAAGGAGCAAGTGTAATTTAATTTCATGGGTGCAGTCACTATCTGCAGTAATTTTGGAGCCCCCCAAAATAAAACTGGTCACTGCTTCCACTTTTTCCCATCTATTTGCTATGAAGTGATGGGGCCAGATGCCATGATCTTGGTTTTTTGAATGTTGAGTTTTAAGCCAGATTTTTCACTCTACTCTTTCACTGTCAAGAGGTTCTGTAGTTAAGGTGGAATCAAGGTTGCTGGGAGAAATATCAACAACCCCAGATATGCAGATGATACCACTCTAATGGCAGGAAAGTGAGAATTCAGAAATTTCCATCATGAGAGCACAGCTATTGAGAGAATTTTCTGACCAAGCAAAAGAGTGATGCTTGAAGAGCCATGTATCATACACAGTGGAAAGAGAGGTCACTGAGAAAACATGGACACTTAGCAGAAATAGAACTCTTCCATAAACACACACACACAGAGTTATTAATAGAAGGATACTATTGCTGGCTATATTAACCTCAGCATTTCTAGTCTGACATTGCTAACCTTACTTTTATAATTATTTTCAAAAAGCTTTCTTTCAATCAAGTTAAAGTCACTTTATTTCAAGAGAAAAATCCCACAGAGGCCAGAATTTTCTGAAAAAATGTTCTAAAATCATAGAATCGTCCATTAAACAGGGATCTTAACTGTAGTGGTAGCAGAGAGGAAGAAAGGAGAGAGGAACTGTTATGAGAGTTAGAGTTAATAGAATAAAGTAAACTCTATTTATATTGTTTCCCCCTATGAATTCAGAAAAATTTGGAATCTTAATTAGTGGGCAAATGGTTAATTTCAGCTTTTAGATGTTCTAAAGAAAATGCACACAATTCCATATGTACAGGGAAAATGTGTAAAATTTGTGATCAGCAATAGGTTTGAGTTTTCAACTTATCTTTTCCTCTTCCTCCTGTTTTGGCTGCCATTCTGCTTAAGCCTCTGTTTTGGTAACTTTAGATTCTTCTGGGTAGAGCAAAGGAAACAATTATTTTTTAAAAGAGAGTAAAGGAGTTTAGGAAAGAGATGAGTCAAATTATTAAAAAAAAAAAAAAAAAACAAGTAGCATGCTGGTGCCTTGTTGCAGTGTTAAGAACTTGAGTAACTGAATGTGTGTAGATAAGAGCTTCCCTTGCTTGTGGTATCTGTTGGTTGTTTAACCCACTCCAGTACTCTTGCCTGGAAAATCCCATGGATGGAGGAGCCTGGTAGGCTACAGTCCATGAGGTCGCAAAGAGTCGGACACGACTGAGCGACTTCACTTTCACTTTCTTTCACTTTATTTGTCCTTAGCATCAAACAAAGGCAGAAGTATCTCCATATGGTGTATCTCTGCCACTCTCCAACACGTGCTAAATGAGCACAGAGGCAAGAATACTGACTTAAGGAAGTGGTCAGGGTCGGGACTTAGTTTTCGAACGGAGGGAACTAGAACAATGGCAGAATAAGCCTTGCTAAGCCAGCTCAGGTCTTTTGAATAATTTACTTATTTTCACTCCACCTACTGCCAACTTTTGCTGTCCTTACTCTGACAGATTTAATTTCATGGGGCTTAACAGTTAACTAGAAGACTACCCTAGATGCCTGGTGTCTGGAAATCGCTGTCGCGTTATCTCAATCACTAATAAGCATGAATGAAGCTCAAGGATGAAACGAAATCAGTTAAAGAAACCAACTAGCGGGGGGAAGTGTTAATAGATTAAATCCTGGTCACTTCTATAGAAAAAATCACTGATGAGAAGGAAAAGTGTTAGTATTTTAATAGGATCTAAAATTTTAAAGATGATTAACATCTGGTGTAAACATAAGACAAGGATGCTGGAATATGTCTCTTAGTGATTTGTTTGGAATGACTAATATAGGATTTAGAGGCAGAAGCTTTGGCTTAAACTTCAGCTCTACCATATAATTTTTGGAATGTTCTTGGGCAAATCACAACCATTTAAACCGCTGTTTTGACATCTACAAAGTGGGTATGATTATAATAACTTGAGAGGTTTGTTGTGAAAATGCAGGATGCAAACTCAGAGCTAACATAGAATATCAAGAAATATTTGTTGTGGAAACTAAGTTGTAGACATAGAGCTAACCCAGATTATCAAGAAATATATTACTAGTTGCTGAATAAAGTTAGTTCACCCCTACACTCATATTACTTATTAAAAGGAAGTACTTATTTTCATTAAGAAATAATGAGCATGACACTTTTAGCTGTCTAATCTTATCTAAAATCAAAGGATAAAATTTTTTTTAAAAACCAGAGAGATATGATTTAATTAATGCCAACTGAAGACTTGTTCAGCTTTATTAGGACACAAATTTGTTCAGGCTTTTGACTTCTTAAAAGGTTAAAAGAAACTCAAGGACCTTTATCCCCAGTATTTCTTTGGAGTTCACTGAAGTATAGAGGCTCCATGTTGAGAATGAATGAAATTGTTATGCAATTTAACATGTATGAAATGAAAAAATATATAACTTTGCAACTGCATATTATACCTCTTGTGTGGTGAAACTATTCTACTGCCCTCCTTTTATTCAAATACCTGAGACAGGGTCCCAGCACAAAGTTGCCACTTAGTAAATTTTTTGCTAGCAAAAGAATATAGCTAAAACATGGCATCGAATAGAGGAAGTAGTATTCATGCTAAAGTGATGCCTCAGCTCTTTGTCTATGCCATGGATATAAGATTCACTGAAAAAATTGAGCTAGAAACAACCAGGATCTAAAGCAGTTTCATACATACAAGAGCAGTCTATGAATGATTTGTAATACATCAAATATTACACATCACCAAAACTTTCTAGATATTTTGTGATCTATCTTTCTAAAGCTCTGCGAAATAGTAATTTTTTTTCCTTTTTATAGGCCACTTTTATTTTCACTAACCCTTCTTCAAGTCATAATCCTCAAATTGATTTATTTTCAAATGGTTGATCATTGCCTTAGATTCCTAAAGTCTCATATAAATAACCATTATGTTTACAATGGAATCTTTTGCTAAACCAGCCTTTCACTTTGACCTTGTTAAGCTGCCTTACTTAAACATTAAGCCTTGAAAAGAATGTGTCCCAAGCATGTGTGTTCATGACCTCAGATACACTCTACTCACAGCCCATTAATGAATTCAACCATGTTCCATCTTTGATTTTAACTAAGTACATATCAATCAGATTGATAGTATGACATTTGTTTAATTTTGTATAACACAATAAAAATGGGTAGCTTTCAGGCTGAATTATTTTCACAGCATAATGGCCCCTGTTGGAGAAATGTGATATTTTAGGACATTTTCTTTAGGTATTTATTCACCAATTTTTAGGGTACCTACTGAGGGCTGGATGTCTACTAGGCATAAGAACATGATAAAAGAATATGATTCAGCCCTCCCCTGAAAGAATTCTGTGTAACTGGGAAAAAAATGTGAGAAATGAGTGACATGATTCATTATGTTAAATATCCTGAAGCACTTATACACACAGTGCTATTTGAGTACCTAGGCTCAAGTGATAATTTTGCTTAGCAAGGGTGAGTGAGGTAGAGGGCTGTGGTATATTTTATCAGATTTAAAAAAATAGTTGGTCTTCTAAATAAAGAAATGAGGGAAGGAAGGGAACTTCAGGCAAACGGGATCAAATAAATGAATTTGCGGAGATGATGTATACAATATATTCAGTGACAGAATGTGATTAGAATAGAGTGTACAGTACCAGCTAACAGTGGGTGGACCTCAAAAGGAGGAAGAGGAAATGAGTTAATCATGAAAATTGTGAGGGAGAAAGACAGACAGCGTTATCAACTGCTCAGGAAAAGAGAAGCAAGGGGAAGTCAGGCAGAGAGGAATGTTGTATGCTGTGCTAAGTCACTTCAGCCGTGTCCAACTCTTTGTGACCCCATGGACTGTAGCCCCCCAAGTTGTTCTGTCCATGGGATTCTCCAGGCAAGAATACGGGAGTGGGTTGCCATGCCCTTCTCCAAGAGATATTCCCGACTCAGGGATGAGACCCTTGTCTCTTACGTCTCCTGCATTGGCAGGTTGGCTCTTTATCACTAGCACCATCTGGGAAGCCGGCATGCTGTATAAACATAACAAAAACCCTAAGTTACCAAGAAAGGGGCAGCCGCCATACTCAACTGGTCATCTCGATACCCTTTATGTAGTATGTGTGTTTCTCTTTCGGCTTTCTTATTATTTTTGTTTACCCATGTTGTGGATGTTCTGTGTACTTTGGTTCATTTCCAGGTATTTATTACCAAAGTACTTATAATGCTTATAGTACTTGGGAGTCAAGAACATGTTCCAAGACTCACAAACTTCACACACACACATTTAAGAATCTCTTCTGATTTTCATTAGAAAAATAAAGTTAGGCTAAACAATGATTTTTAGAGAACTGCTGTTTCCAGGGAGAGGTCAAGGGCTGCTGCCAGGCATGAAAGAAACCTGAGATGATACTGACAGTCACACCATATCTCCCACCCTTATCTCAGCTTCACCTGCAGCAACTTCTCTTGTATGACTTTCCTTGTAAGGTTTCATTTGTCAAGAAAGAAAAATGTATTTATTTTTTAAAACCGGATACTACTATCTGTTCTTTTTTTTCAATTAATTTTATTTATTTTTGACTTCACACGGGCTTTTCTGGTTGCAGTATGCAGGCTTCTCATTGCGGTGGCTTCTCTCATTGCAGGGGCTTCTCTCGTTGCAGAGCACGGGCTCTAGGGTACGTGGGCTTCAGTCATTGCCATGCATGGGTTTACTTGCCCTGTTGCCCTTCCTGGACCAGTGATCAAACCCATGTCCCCTGCATTGGCAGGCAGCTTCTCAACCACTGGACCACCAGGGAAATTCAGAAAAAATGCATTTAAGAGTCACTGGTCTGGCCATTCTGAAAGTCCATAGGGGATATGATGTTACAAAACAATATTTTTTTCAAAAGTAGAAATGTGAAAATGTTTCAAGTAGTTAATATGAAATATATTTGAGTATGCAAAATGCTTTGTTTTGGGTAGCAAAAACAGGAACTTTACAAGTGTATATTTTAACTATCCCATACTTTAATGTTTGACATGATTATGTCTTCTTATCAAGGATCAAACACACACTATAATAAGTATGACTACAATTATGAAGAAAATAAGACAGTGAATCATAAGGCATGAAAAACTAATTTTTTAATATATGGAAAAAGAAGAGGGTTTGGAGTCAGCCAGATTTCTTCCATATAAGCTTTGTCACTTATTATATCTGTGATGTGAACAAAGCAGTCACTCCCTTTTATTCTCAATACCCTCTGTGGTAAAGAAATTTAAAGTTTTATCATGCAGACTCCTAGTTTTTTTAAAGATTACAATGAGATAACAGATATAAAATATCTGGCATCTTGACAGGCACACGTTAGGTGCTCCATCAGTAGTGACCCCTGTAGCTCTTAGAGGAAGAAAGTGAGGGGTGGAAGCCCCCAGAAGTAGGTTCATAAAGAGGGTGGCAATACCTCCTTTTAAAGTAGTTTGAATTTTGATTAAGTAAGTAAATCTGGAACGAAAAGCATTTCCAATGGAAGAAACATGATCCCTGATGACTCAGCAGTAAAGAATTCGCCTGTAATTCAGGAGATGAGGGCTCGATCCCTGGGTTGGGAAGATCCCCTGGAGAAGGAAATGGCCACTCACTCCAGTATTCTTGCCTGGAAAATCCCATGGATGAGGAGACTGGAGGGCTACAGTCCATGGAGTCACAAAGAGTTGGACACAACTCAGCAACTAAACAACAATGGGTAAATGGAAGAAATTTTAAGGTGAGAAATCAAGAGACTAATTTGAAGGAAATAGTTTGGTTTGTTGGTAAAAGAAGAAAGTGTGATATTGAAAAGTTGGAGCCATAGCAGGCAGATGGTTGAAATCATAATTATTATCAGTGAATATTTAGTGACCGCATACTATGTGAAAAATAATAGGCTAGGTTATAAGGGAGACACAGATTTGAATTATATTTGATCTCACAATCTCTCCAAATGACAAATGATTTATGGAGCCAAAGACACACAAAGAGTATATGCCATATTTTGTGGTGGAAGATGTAAAAATGTTGCAAGTAAAACAAACGTATTTTTGATGAAAGAAATATCTAATATTCTTGCTAAGATTTCTTCTGCAAATTTTAAAGTGTATTTATCAATTTTAGGCAGTAAAAATCAAAAGAAAGCTGTGGGTACTGGCAAACTTAATTAGTTTCTCAAAGCAAGAGTCAATAGTGTTAACAAATCATGGATAAATGCCCCATGCTGACTGAAGACACAGTCCATACTCCTTCAGCCTAGCTCAGTAAGAAAACACTTTTTTTAAAATATGTGGATCTTAACATCAAATGAAAACATATTTCCTTCAAGATTACCACGTTCTCATACTCTTGTAAACAACTGGATACAACTTTATCAACTACTGAGTTCAAACGGCATCTCGTTAATAACTAGTAGCTTTATTTGTTGAAATGAAGTGACCCAATCAAAAATATAATTAACAAAACAGCATGCAAATTTTCATGTTCATTAACATACTGCTCGAAGGACATGAGTTTAAGCAAGCTCCAGGAGTTGGTGATGGACAAGGAGGCCTGTGTGCTGTAGTCCATGGGGTCACAAAGAGTTGGACATGACTGAGTGACTGAACTGAACTGAACATTCTGCTAAGCATTAGGAGAGTATTTCACATCATTTTGTTTGGGGGGTGGGCACTAAATAATAAATATTTTATGGCTGTGTGAGGCAGAGACTTGGTAGAAGAGCAATCAGGATCAATTCAGAGAAGTTCTGCATCTGCCACAAAGGTCAGACAAGTAATGAAAACGTCACACCCGGCAAGTGAGAATTTATTCTTTTTTTTTTTTTTTTTTTTTGAGAGTTTTGAAAAGGGATCTAAATTTATTGACTGGTCTGTTGCAGACTAAACTTGGACCAGAAAAGGAACTGAGTATTACTTTTTGACCACAAAGAAATCACAGAAAATCTCAACCAGTATGTCTTGAATGTATCTGACAGACTATACCAGGTCTCTTAATTTGATACCTAGAATTACCAAAGAACCCTCCAGAAATAAGTTTCTATTTACAATTCAATGGAATTACCCCCAAAAGCTACCAGAACCATAAATGAATTCTGTAATGTTACAGGATACCAGATCAATATACTAATACCAATTACATAACTATATATATGTAAAATATTTATCTTTCAAAGGATTTCCACTAGAATACATAGAGAACATTTACAAATCAGTAATAAGAAAACCCATAAAAATATGAGCAAAAGAACTGCACACTTTCAAAGAAGATACGCAAATGGCAAATGAGCACATCAGAAGATGTCCAACATTATCAGGAAACCTCTATGTGATACTACTACACAGCCACTCAACCGACTGAAAGTTAAAGAATAACCATACCAAATGTTAGCAAAAATGTACAGAAACTTTAACTCTCATAATCTGTTAGCTGGAACCACTTTGAAAATCGTCTTTATAGGCATGATGGGGGAAATGCAATTATATTGTTTTAAGGATTTTTTACTTACATAAAATGGTGTAAAATTCATTTTAAATAGCAAGTTATATGTCAGAGATACATATGTCAATTCCTAATGCAACCTCTAAAAGAAATAATTTAAAGAGTAATAATTTAAAAGAGTAGAAAAATTATAATGCAATGTAAAATAAGGTTTGATTAACCTGAAACAATCAGGAAAGAAGGGACAAAGGAACAAAGAACAAATGGGATAAAAAGAAATAGCAACAAAGTGTATGCAAATCAACACATATGAATAACTGCATTAAATATAAGCAGACAAAATGTATTAAAAACACAATGTCAAGAAAAGAGACAAGCAATATTGAACTGCATGCTATCTATAAAAGATAAATTAAGTATAATTTTTTTTTTTAAGTTGAAAGCAAACCAATCATAAAAAAAATTCTAGTGTGGCTATAGTAGTGTTAGTCAATGTAGATGTCAAGACAGGAAGAATTAACAAAACAGAGACATTTCATAATTAGAAAAGTATCTATTAATCTAGAAGACATAATACCAAGAGGGTTTACATATAATAAAATCTCAAAAGACATGAATTACTCAGAACTGGAAAAAATAGACCAATCCAGAATCATAGTCTAAGGTTTTTGTTGTTCTGTGCCCAACTCTTAATCTGTGCCCAACTCTTTGCAACCCCATGGACTGCAGCATGCCAGGCATCCCGTCCTTCAATATCTCCTGGAGTTTGCTCAAATTCATGTCCATTGAGTCAGTGATGCTATCTAACCATCTCATCTTATGCTGCCCTCCGACTCAATGGACATGAATTTGAGCAAACTCCAGGAGACTGTGAAGGATAATTGGTATACATAGAAAAAAATTCAGTATGAATGAACTTGATAACAAAACTTAACAAGGACATTACAAGAAACCTCCTAATGACCATATCCTAATGAACATAAACATAAAAACATTTCTAAAATATTAGTAAATAAAATCCAGTAAATATAAAACAAAAGCTAATCATAACGTGGTGTTTATTCCAAGATGCAAGGCTGTTTTAACAGCCAACACATTCACTACATTGGCAGAATTATGACAATAATGGAGAAAAATCATGGGATTAGCTCAATAGATGCCATAAAAATCCTGAATCAAATCCAATACTATTTCCTGATAAAATAATGATGCACTATAATTAAAATTTTCTATAATAGCTTTGTTCTTCTTATTTTTAATGGGTATAAAAAAGTTACCTGGTTATGTTCAAAGACTTTAAGGAAAGCTATCAGAGGAGACTAGTTTTGAGTTTAGTCTCAAATAATATTTTAGGTTAGAGAAAGAAGAACATCCAGGCAAAGGCCTCCAGGTCTGAATGAGTGTGATATAGTCTAGGAATCAATGATTAATTAAAAACTGCTCAAGCACCACTGAGAAAATTTGAGAAATAGAAAAGGAACTAAGAGATGGAAGAGACTAATCTTGTTGTTTCTTGATTGTCATATGTAAGGGTCACATGAGAAATGCAATGATATTTTACTTGAGAAAATATGGAGCTATGAAGAATTTTGAGAGAAGGAGGACCATGGCCAGCTGTGAACCTGAGAGAGTGCTCAGCAATAGGTTAGCAGAGTGAACGGGAGATGGTGGACCTGGACTCAGGAAGGCTTAGAGAAGGCCAGTTCACATCATCCAGGTAAGACACAGAGAAGACTTAAACTGTGGCACTGGAAAAGGGATTGAGAGAAGAAAAAAGTAAAGTGGCTATTTTCTACTTTACTAGAAAAGTTTCTACTTTACTAGAAAAATTCTACTAAATTGGCTATTGTGAATAATGTTGTGATGACCATGATAGTTCATTGAGATCTGAAGTTTAATTCTTCTGGATACATATCATATGACAGTTCTATTTTTAATTTTTCTACTATCCAATTTTTCTGCTTTACTAGAAAAAAGTAAAAAGAGAAAAAGTTATTTAAGGGGTAAAATGTGTTGGGCTTATCACATTGATTGAACATACAACTTATGTAAGGAGAAGGAAGGAGAAATATAGGACATTTCTCAGTTTCTAATCTTTAATCCAGAAATAGGTGCCAACATAGAGAATATGGTTTTCAAGCGTTTCCCAAGTAATACACATGATGATCTATGCTAAGGACAGTATTCTCAGCAACTGACATGTATTAAATGTCAGAATATATATAAAAATATTTATATACAATATGGTTTATGAAATATCTATTAATATATTAATACTCAGACATCTGAATGTTTAGGTTCTTCTAATATCCTTACTTTTCAGATCATTAAAAAAAAATTGCTTAAAGACACTTAAGGACTAAGATTAAGGAAAGGTAGTAAAGATTTGTTTGGACATGTTGAGTCTGAGGTACCAGTAGGACATTTGAGTTGAACGAGATAGAAGTTATCAATCTGGAAGAAGAGTTCTGATCTAGAGATGGAAATTAAAGTGAAGTCAACATATGCTATCTGAATAAGTAGGCAGACTTGAGATTTCCCAAAGAGACCATGGAGTGAGAAGACATAGAGTAAGAATTGAGGATGTGCATAAGACGTGAGAATTCTGATTCTTACATAAGTGGGAGGAGGGACTTCCCTAGTGGTCAAGTGGTTAAGACTCAGTGCTTTCACTGCAGGGGGACGGGGTTTGATCCCTGGTCAGGGAACTAAGATCCCACAAGCCTGGTGGTGTGGCCAAATTTTCTTTTTTTTTTTTTAAGTGAATTGGGAGTAGCAACTGAGGAATAAGAGGCAAGCAAAGGAAGCTGAATCATGGAAACCAAGCAAACAGGAAGTTCTAAGAAGTAAGAAATGATGAACAGGGTCAAATTCCAGGGAAAGATGTCTATAGGAATTAGCAATAAGGAATCACTGGTAACCTTAACATGGTATGTTTTAGTGAAATTGTGAAGCTAAAAAAATCCCCAAATAGCTGTTTCTGAACCAATCATTAAATTAACATTGCTTTAGAAACTGTTTCTTGGCCAGTGAATATCTATGTTATTTAGCTCAGCATTATGTTACAAGAGCCTAATAAATATTCAACCTGACATAATGAAAGGCTCTGAGAAGTGCCACAGCGTAAAGGCAAAGACTGTCCAAGAGTCAAAGGACCAAGGCGCCTGCTCAGGGAATGCCATGACTCACAAGGGCTGGAAAGACAATGACTCCTGTCAGAAAGAGAATCCCATGGGACTCCTTCAGGTAATTTGGATTACAGAAAGGAATCTTTTAACTCATTAAAGAAGAAGACATCAGCTCACTGCTTTTGGTTGTGATTCAAAGTGTGCTAGGCACTCAATACTTTGTGTTTTTATAAAGTTCCAAGCCTCTCTTCTGAACCTCTTACTACCCAAAGCACTACTCTGAGACCAGCAGCACCTAGGAGCTTCTTAGAAATTCAGACTAGGTCCCACGTCAGACCTGCTAAACTATTCATTCCAACAAGGTCAAGATCCCTAGGTGATATTGAAAATTTCATCAACACTTCTAAACCATAATTTCTTTAGGAATCAAAATTTAAATATTTGCTAATAATTTGATTACTTATTTAAATGATTTATGGCCCAATTTCTTTCAATAATTTTAAGGTAGCTTTTAAAAGATATACAATCTCAAAGGATTACAAAAGAAAAATAAAGAAAAAGGCAAAGGAAAAATAAAGAGTAGGGAAATACAGTAGCCATCATGGATTAAAGGCTTTGCTCTGTGCTAAAAGCTTTATCTTTTATCGTCCCAACATTAGAAATGAGTCAATATTAGTCCAGTTTTGCAGGTGAGAAATACAGAAATTAGAGAATCTAGATAACTTGCCCAAGATCACAAAGTGTTAGAAGAGTGTTTAAGTCAACTTCAATTTTTTAAAAAATAACATTTGAACCTAGATCAGCCAAAACCAAATTAAATCTATGTTCTTAACCACAAAGTTGAATAGAGAAGGTAGAATAAAAAATGCCTGCCATGTATTCTTATATGTTGTTGTTCAGCCGCTTAGTCATGTCCAACTCTTTGTGACCTCATGGACTGCAGCATGCCAGGCTTTCTTGTCCTTCACCATCTCCCAAAGCTAGTTCAAACTCATGTCCATTGAGTCAGTGATGCCATCCAACCATCTCAACCTGTTGTCCTCTTCTCCTCCTGCCTTCAATCTTTCCCAGCATCACAGTCTTTTCTAATGAGTCACCTCTTGGCAGCAGGTGGCCAAAGTATAGGAGCTTCAGTTTCAGCATCATTTCTTCCAATGAATATTCAGGATTGATTTTTTTTTTAAGATTGACTGGTTTGATCTCCTTGCATTCCAAGGGACTCTCAAAAGTCTTCCCCAACACCACAGTTCAAAAGCATCAATTTCAGTGCTCAGCCTTCTTTATGGTCCAACTCTTATATCAGTTCAGTTCAGTTCAGTGGCTCAGTCATGTCCGACTCTTCGCGACCCCATGAATCGCAGCACGCCAGGCCTCCCTGTCCATCACCAACTCCCGGAGTTCACTCAGACTCACGTCCATCGAGTCAGTGATGGCATCCAGCCATCTCATCCTCTGTCGTCCCCTTCTCCTCCTGCCCCCAATCCCTCCCAGCATCAGAGTCTTTTCCAATGAGTCAACTCTTTGCATGAGGTGGCCAAAGTACTGGAGTTTCAGCTTTAGCATTATTCCTTCCAAAGAAATCCCAGGGCTGATCTCCTTCAGAATGGACTGGTTGGATCTCCTTGCAGTCCAAGGGACTTGCAAGAGTCTTCTCCAACACCACAGTTCAAAAGCATCAATTCTTCGGTGCTCAGCTTTCTTCACAGTCCAACTCTCACATCCATACATGACCATTGGAAAAACCATAGCCTTGACTAGATGGACCTTTGTTGGCAAAGTAATGTCTCTGCTTTTGAATATGCTATCTAGGTTGGTCATAACTTTTCCTCCAAGGAGTAAGCGTCTTTTAATTTCATGGCTGCAGTCACCATCTGCAGTGATTTTAGAGCGTAAAAAAATAGTCTGCCACTGTTTCCACTGTTTCCCCATCTATTTCCCATGAAGTGATGGGACCAGATGTCATGATCTTCACTAATAATTTATTGATACATGGCTTTACACTTTCTAGAAACTGATGTAGAAAGAGAATACAAGAACCACATCCATATTTAAGTCTTTGCCCATCAGAATGCTATTTGTACAGTACAGGAGAGCTATCACTACTTTTTAAAGGAGTTATGTGCGTGCTCAGACACTTGTCATGTCTGACTCTTTGCAATCCTATGGACTGTAGCCCACCAGGCTCTTCTGTCCATGGGATTCTCCCGGCAGGAATACTGGAGTTGGTTGCAATGCCCTCCTCCAAGGGATCTTCCCTACCCCAGGACTGAACCCACATCTCTTGCATTGTAGGTGGATTCTTTGCTCACTGAGCCACCTGGGAAGCCCCTAGAGGAGCTATAGATCCTTGTAAAAAACCTCTACATTTTCTCACTTTGCAGGAGTTCTTGAATATACTTAGTAACATTCTAAAAATGAATGCTGCTGCTGCTGCTGCTGCTGCTGCTGCTAAGTCGCTTCAGTCGTGTCCGACTCTGTGCAACCCCACAGACGGCAGCCTACCAGGCTCTGCCATCCCCGGGATTCTCCAGGCAAGAACACTGGAGTGGGTTGTCATTGCCTTCTCCACTGCATGAAATTGAAAAGTGAAAGTGAAGTTGCTCAGGCGTGTCTGACTCTTCTCGACCCCATGGACTGCAGCCTACCAGACCATCCGTGGGATTGACTTGAAGGCAAATAATTTCCAAAAGCAAAATAACAAATATTAATAATTTCATCCCCCAAATGTGTGTATGGAGATAGATGGATAGATAGATCGATTGATAGATAGATCAATAGAAAGATCTCTGTAGAGAGATACAAATATAGACTCACATCTTTCACAAAGACACTAGAAACCTTTGTCCTTGGTGTAGGTACCAAAGAAGATGGAGCTGACTGACTTCAGAGCTCATAGTTTTCTCTTTTCTCTGTAGTTTAGGCCCTATGCTAGGTTAGGATCAAACAGCCTGATGGTTATCTTCTCTACATACCCTCCCTCAATCCATGAGTGATGTAAAATCCCTTCCTACACAGTTCCCACACTGGTGGAAGTGTCTAAATGGGTACTAAGCCACTTAAAGGTAAAGATATGGTGTGTGTTTTCTTGGTTTAGCTTGCAAAGGCTGGGTTATTAATGCCTGGTTCCATACCAGGAACAAAGTGCTGGAATAATCAAACAATTGCCTAGGAAGCCATCTGGATTGAAGTTAGTCTCTCCCTCAAGAACGGAAGAGCTGAAACTTGCCAGCTTTGATTTGCACGCCTTTCAGCTACTATTTCCAGCCAATTCAGTTCATACAACTCTAGCTTTCATTTAGAGCTGAGCTCATTGACTAAAAAAATAAAGAAGAATGGGAAGAAAAAAAAAAAGAAATCAAGGAAAGGCTTAATTGATTATGCAGAGTGTTGCTTTGGGAAAGAGGAAAATCTTGTTAGAAGCCTGGCAAACTCACTTCATTAGGGACCTAGTGACATCTTCCAAAATGAGAACATTACATCAGGTTAGTTTAAAACAGCAAGAGACCTTGCAGCTTGGTTGGGATACCTCATCCCCATTCACTCTGTCTGCCTCATTCTTTGCATTCTCCATCATATTTCACTAATGGTGAAAAGTTCGCTACTAAAAAATATGCTGAAAGAGATGTTAACACTGGAAACTAGAAACATTAAAATCAAGGATTGTGATTCTGCTCACTCGCCTTGTCCTCCAAAAGCCCACTTTCTGTTCCTGCTTACATGGTTATTTTCACCTCATTCCAACATCCTCCTCTCACACACATGGTGCCTTCCACTCAATCTTCCTTCATCTGATGATTCACTGAAAGCGCTGTTGGTGAAGGAATTCGAACCTGAGTACGAGACCGTATGCTGGTGCATGAGAATCAATTGCTCCTTGTCCCTTCAGAGATCCTGTGAAGTCCTTCTGCGTGGTTTCCATGTCCAAGAAGGAAGCTGATGATTTTTCTTTCCCCCCTTTTTCGGAAGCATCAATGCCCCACTTACTGAACTGCCTCCTTTCTAGAAATAATTAGCCTGAGGCCTAAAACTACCATTGGAATTTATAAAAGAGTAACGAGATCAAAATGGTTCCTTCACACCAAATAAACCTTATTTAGTTGTGTGAGAAAGTGGCAAGTAATAGTGATCTGATGGCCATAAAGAATCTTGGTTTCAGGAAATTTTGACACGTATTTGGAAAACATACCTCTTGAGTAAGACAGTGAAGTTCTAGTCAGACAATAACACTGTGAGATGGATACAACGTCAGATAACAGGTTCTACCACACAATACTTATATTGAAAGGGGGAAAAAAATCTAAAATCAGTAATTTAGTCTCTGTCTCAAAAAGCAAGAAAAAAGTTCAAATCCAAATTAAATACAGGTAGGAAAGTAACAAGTACATTTCTATTTTTAAGAAGCTCAAATAGAAAGTTCTTCCTTATACGAGCTGGAGTCTATCCACTGTAAATTTCATTTAATTTTTCTAGCGGTAAATGAGGTGATTTCTTGACAACTCTTACACAGACAATAAGAGACAAAGTTAGCACTGATTACAGTATGTCTAACATGACAATGACAGCGGGGAACAACACAAATAGATTATAACCTTGCAGTTGCAAGTTTTAACTAAATTTAAAGTAGTTGCTAACCTAGGTCATGAGCTTCCCAGTAAAAAAATCCCCCTAAAATGCTGGAGACACAGGAGATGTAGGTTTGATCCCTGGGTTGGGAAGATCCCCTGGAGGAGGGCATGGCCACCCTCCACTCCAGTATTCTTGCCTGGAAAATCCTATGCACAGAGAAGCCTGGTGGGCTACAGTCTATAAGGGTTGCAAAGAGTTGAATGTGTCTGAAGCAACTGAGCACTAACCTAGATCATATTATTTAAGCCTAACACCTTGCTTTATTGGCAAATAAATCCAGCAATTTTATGTATCTAAAACCTGTGTTCTATATATCTTTTGATCTCTATACTTAGTAATTATGTAGGTACTTGGCACATATTTACTGAATGAATGAAAAAAATTTAAAACTGACCAGCCAAACCCAATGAAACAGTATCACAGGGTTGATACCCTTAGGAGATCCATCATTATCTTTTGAATTTTATATATAATTCTGCAGGTTTGGCTATCTGTTTTTCAAGTCTGTAGTAAATTAGAAGAAAGATAATAAATGCTGCCTCTAAGTATATCATTATCAGCATAAAGATACAGGAAAATATGGGGAAATTATTTTTAAAAACTCAAAGGCACATATGAGTCATTTGGATTGAGTCAAGCAGTCCCCCCAACAACTCAGTTTTCCCTGATTGGAGGCCCCAGATGTCATAGTATTGACATCTGCTAGATAGCTGAGATCATCAGAGACTGAGTGACTTTCACTTTATGATTATGTGGTGGAGGTGATGAATAGAAGATTCAAGGGATTCAATCTGGCAAACAGAGTGCCTGAGGAACTATGGACAGAGATTCGTACACTGTATAGGAGGCAGTCACCAAAACCACCTCAAAGAAAAAGAAATGCAAGAAGTCGAAGTGGTTGTCTGAGGAGGCTTTCCAATAGTTGAGGAAAGCAGAGGAGTGAAAGGCAAGAGAGAAAGGGCAAGATATACCAACTGAATGCAGAGTTCCAGAGAATTGCAAGGAGAGATAAGAAGGCCTTCTTAAGTCCACAAAGTAAGAAACAGGGAAACAACAGATGGGAAAGACTAGAGATCTCGTCAAGAAAACTGGAGATACCAAGGGAACACACGCAAGGATGGGCATGACAAAAAACAGACAGTAAGGACCTAACAGAAGCAGAAGATATTAGGAAGAGGTGGCAAGACAATGATGAACTATACAAAAAAGGTCTTAATGACCTGGATAACCACGATGCTGTGGTCACTCACCTAGAGCCAGATATATTGGAGTGTGAAGTCAAGTGGGCCTTAGGAAGCATTACTACCAACAAAACTAGTGGAGGTGATGGAATTCCAATTGAACTATTTAAAATACTGTTGATGCTGTTAAAGTGCTGCACTGAATATGTCAGCAAACTTGGAAAACTTCAGTGGCCACAGGACTGGAAAAGGTCAGTTTTCATCCAATCCCCAAAAAAGGGCAATGCCAAAGAATATTCAAACTACCATACAATTGTACTCATTCCACATGTTAGTAAAGTTATGCTCAAAGTCCTTCAAGCTAGGCTTCAACAGTACATGAATTGAGAACTTCCAGAACCAGAGATCAAATTGACAACATTCGTTGGATCATGGAGAAAGCAAGGGAGATCCAGAAAAACAACTGCTTTATTGACTACTGTAAAGCCTTTGGCCGTGTGGATCACAACAAACTGTGGGAAATTCTTAAAGAGATGGGAATACCAGAACACCTTACTCATATTCTAAGAAATCTGAATGAGGGGCAAGAAGCAACATTCAGAACTGGATATGAAACGATTGATTGGTTCCAAACTGGGAAAGGAGTACGTCAAGGCTGTATATTGTCACCCTGCTTATTTAACTTATATGCACAGTACATCATGCCAAATGCCAGACTGGATGAATTCCAAGCTAGAATCAAGACTACTGGAAGAAATATCAACAACCTCAGATGTGCAGATGATACCACTCTAATAGCAGAAAGTGAAGAGGAACTAAAGAGTTTCTTGATGAAAGTGAAAGAGGAGAGTGAAAAAGCTGGCTTAAAACTCAGCATTCAGGAAACTAAGATCATGGCATCTGGTTCCATCACTTCATGGCAAATAAAAGGGGGAAAAGTAGAAGCAGTGACAGATTTCATTTTCTAGGGCTCCAAAATCACTGCAGTCAGTGACTGCAGTCATGAAATTAAAAGACATTTGCTCCTTGGAAGTGAAGTGAAGTGAAAGTCACTCAGCAGTGACCGACTGGACTATATAGTCCATGGGATTCTCCAGGCCAGAATACTGGAGTGAGTAGCCTTTCCCTTCTCCAGGGGACCTTCCCAACCCAGGGATTGAACCCACGTCTCCCACATTGCAGGCAGATTCTTTACCAGATGAATCAAAAGGGAAGCCCAAGAATACTGGAATGGGTAGCTTATCCCTTCTCCAGCAGATCTTCCCCACTGAGGGATGGAACCGGGGTCTTCTGCATTGCAGGCGGATACTTTGCCAACTGATCTTTGAGGGAAGCCTGCTTCTTGGAAGGAAAGCTATGACTAACCTAGTTATTGTTATTGTTCAGTCACTAAGTTGTGTCCTACTCTTTGAGACCCCATGGACTGCGGCACCCAGGTTCCTCTGTCCTCCACTATCTCCCAAAATTTGCTCAAACTTTAAGTCCATGATGCCATCCAACCACCTCATCCTCTGTCGTCCCCTTCTCCTCCTGCCTTCAATCTTTCCCAGCATCAGGGTCTTTTCCAGTGAGTCAGCTCTTCGCATCAGGTGGCCAAAATATTGGAGCTTCAGCTTCAGTTCTGCCAATGAATATGCAGGACTGATTTCCTTTGGAATTGATTGGTTTGATCTCCTTACAGTCCAAGGGACTCTCAAGAGTGTTCTCCAGCACCACCATTGGAAAGCATCAGTCCTTCGGGGCTCAGCCTTCTTTATGGTCCAACTCTCACATCTGAACATGACTACTGGAAAAACTATAGCTTTGATTATACGAACCTTTGTTGTCAACGTGATGTCTCTGCTTTTTAATATGCTGTGTAGATTTGTAATAGCTAGAGAGCATATTAAAAAGCAGAGACATCACGTTGACAACAAATGTCCAGGAGACAGTGCAGGTCAGAGGAGCCTGGGGTGTTGCAATTCATGGGGTTGCAAAGAGTTTAACAAAACAGAATCAGGAGAAACCAGGACCAGTCTACCCCTCAAAGGTAAAGATATTATTTTCCACTTAACCCTTCACTTAGACTGAACAAATTGGTGGTGTGTATGTGTATTACTGTGTGCGTGCGTGTGTGTGTGTGTGTGCGCTCAGTTGTGTCAGACTCTTTGTGACCTCCATGCACCACCAGGCTCCTCTGTCCATGGAATTTTCCAGGCAAGAATACTGGGGTGCATTGCCATTTCCTACTCCAGGGGATCGTCCTGACCTAGGGATCCAACCTGTGTCTCTTGTGTCTCCTGCATTGGCAGGTGGATTCTTTACCACCATGCTACCTGGGAAGACCCTGTAAATGTTGATAAGGCAATTCTCTTCATAAAACAGACTCATAAAAAACTTTGGTGGAGTATTTTCAGAATGAGTTAAAAATTCAAAGATATGTTTAAAATTTTATATATATGGTATTAAATTTTTTCCTTTGAAGCACATTTCATTTTAAAGCACTAATTAGACTAAAAAAAACATTAACTACTTTTCAACCCCAAGATGGTATGATTCTATCTTGTTCAATTCTGCTAAATCACTGTGGGATAAACTGTGGCAGGCACTGTTAATCTGCAGTTAATAGACTATGAAATTGAAGATTTAATCGATTGCATAACTTACCCCAAACCACATAGCTAGTTAGTAGTGAAGCCAGATAAGAAGTTAGCTTGATCTTAATCTTAATTAATTATTATATAATATGTCTCAACCATGTTTCAAGACAGGAAATCATCAGCAATCCTACTGCATAGCTTGAATCTTATTCTAGTGGTGTGTTGACAAAGGAGCATGCTGAATAAACAAGACTTGTTCCCTATATGGTATAATAGTTGCTGATCTGCCAGTAAGTTTTTCTCTATCCTCTCTTGACATTCCACAATCATAATTTGTGAACAATTTCACTGTTAACTTCTACTTACAGTGCTTCCTTTAAATAACTACTGTTTCCAGAGGACTTATAAAGAGGGATTTATGAATTACCAAATGTAAAGCTTATCGGCTATTTTGGGGTTGACATGGAGTTCTTTTCTGCTTGGGATGTGATCTAAGTACAAACAAAATGTATATTTTGTTTCTCAGAGAATTTTAAAGAGGAGTGACTTTAAATTGATCCTTCAGCTCCTAATCCATCAACTAGAATTTATTTAGTGTTGTAATGTATAAGACTCCGTGGACATAGTAAAAAAAAACAATATATATATATATATATATATATATATATATATATATATATATATATATAAATATGACCCTTATCCATAACAAAATTAAATTAAAACTTGAAAGTTTTCATGAAAATGTAAATGCAGCTCCTTTGCTCAGTATGACAAAGTGTCCTATGGAATTAAAAGTTATATAATGTATGTGTTTCTCAAAATGCTTACCACATGGTCCACTGTGAAGCCAGGGAGACCTATTTACTAGATGATTTCTTTTCTTTAATACATTTTTTCCAAATTATAAGTGGTGCATATCATAATTATTATTACCTATAGACTCTACTCACAAAAGACCAACCAGAAAAATTTGTTAACTAAGAAAAGCTAATTGTACTAAACCTACTACAGTAAGGAAGATATAACCTTGACCACAGGACCCAGGGATTGAACCCATGTCTCTTATGTCTCCTGCATTGGCATGTGGATTCTTTACCACTAACAATTCCTGAGAAGCCCAAGGAATTTACTAGGATTGAGCAAAGTTCATGATATAAAGGTTTCGTGAAACAAAGGTTGTGAAGTGTCTTGATAAGTGAACTGCTGTTTGATAAGCAAACTCTTTACCCAGGTAAGCAATCTATTGCTCTAACTGGGGAACAATTTGCCAAGAAAAGTAAGCTATGTTTTTGAATACATTCGGGAATTTTATGAAGCAACAAAGTTATGACTTGGTTTTATAGCACTAGAGAAGAAAGAAAGAAAAGAAAGAGAAATTGCTCAGTCGTGTCTGACTCTTGGTGACTCAATGGACTGTAGCCTGCCAGGCTCTTTCATCCATGGGATTCTCCAGGCAAGAATACTGGAGTGGGTTGCCATTTCCTTCTCCAGCAGATCATCCCGACCCAGGGATCAAACCAGGGTCTCCCACATTGTAGGCAGACTCTTTATCATCTGAGCCACCAGGGAATCCCCTTATAGCACTATCTTCCTGGCCAAATATTTCCTAGAAAAATGGGAGTAACTCAGAGGCTCTGCCTGGCTTCACTCTCAGGGTTGCTTCTCACCTCCCAGTTCATTTTATATGTTAAGTATGATTTGTAATTATTGTTTATACACTAGAGGATATTTCACCTCATTCTATGGGTCTCCAATGAAAATCAATACATTCAACTTAGTGACCTAAAAATCAAGAATAAATATTAGCATAGAGATGGAAAACACATTTATTTGAGGAAAACAAAATTTCCATTGCAATTTGAAAAATTTAGACCTATCATCTCTCAAGAAAACTAGTTAATGTAATATATTCATTAATACTGATATTATTATAGGATATCACTTTTAGTTAACAATAGAAAAACAGCACAATCAGCCCTTCTGCTGGATGGTGGATTTAGTTTGAAAGAAAATAATGTAAATCTGCACTTTCTTTTGCTTTTTTCCTCACTGAAACAAGTTGAGATTATTATTTATTTTGCACTTAAATGCAGGTGTTATACCAAAGCTTTGTACACATATCTTATTTGATAGTCACAACAACTTTGCAAAACAGGTAGCATCATTACCATTTTACAGGTAGCAAAAACAGAATCAAAGAGGCTAAGCAGCTTGCCCAATTCATATAGCTCTTGGCAGAAACACAAATTTTGTATATCTGATTTCTATGGCTGTCTTCTTAGGACTGATAAGAGGAGGTTAACATGACTGTCACTATGAAATTAGAACCTCAGTAATGGGATCTCCTAGCTTTCTAGAAATCAGATCTACTAATGGCTTTCCTGGTCACTCAGTCAGTAAAGAATCTGCCTGCAATACAGGAGACCTGGGTTTGATCCCTGAGTCGGGAAGATACTCTGGAGAAGGAAATGACAACCCACTCCAGTATTTTTGCCTGGGAAATCCCATGGACAGAGGAGTCTGGTGGGCTATAGTCCACGGAGTTGCAGAATTGGACATGACTTAGCGACTAAACCACCAGCACCAATATGGATCCATTAAATGTAGCTATAAAAAGGAATTCTATGTGCCCATTACATGTGATCTATCACTATCCACATGAAAATTTGTGACATCTATTTACATGAGAAGTTGTTGACTCAATTTATACACTACAACCCCATTTAATAAAAAAACTACAAATGCACACACACATACAATATACCACATTTTTAGGGTCCTGTGGGATATACTGTTGTTTAGTCCCTAAGTTGTGTCCAACTCTCTTGCGACCCCATGAACTACAGCCCACCAGGCATATCTGTCCATGGGATTTCCCAGGCAAGAATACTGGAGTCAGTTGCCATTTCCTTCTCCAGGGGATTTTCCTGACCCAGGGATCAAGCCTGGGTCTCCCGCATTGCAAATGATGCTTTACCATCTGAGCTACTAGGGAAGTGATATAAGTCATTTTAATTTTCTTTTAATGCTTTCTAAATTTTCTGCAATCCTTATAAGTATTGTATATTATTTAGTGTATTTTTGCCACTCAAAAGATACACTAAAGTGAATCCATTTTACAAAATAATTTGATCCAAACTCAGCCTAGTCACATCCAAGTAACATCAGTTCAGTTCAGTTCAGTTGCTCAGTCATATCTGACTCTTTGGGACCCCATGAATCGCAGCACACCAGGCCTCCCTGTCCATCACCAACTCCTGGAGTTTACTCAAACTCATGTCCATTGAGTCAGTGATGCCATCCAGCCATCTCATCCTCTGTTGTCCCCTTCTCCTCCTGCCCCCAATCCCTCCCAGCATCAGAGTCTTCCAATGAGTCAACTCTTCGCATGAGGTGGTCAAAGTATTGGAGTCTGAGCTTCAGCATCAGCCCTTCCAATGAACACCCAGAACTGATATCCTTTAGGATGGACTGGTTGGATCTCCTTGCAGTCCAAGGGACTCTCAAGAGTCTTCTCCAACACCACAGTTCAAAAGCATCAATTCTTCAGTGCTCAGCTTTCTTCACAGTCTAACACTCACATCCATACATGACCACTGGAAAAACCATAGCCTTGACTAGAGGGACCTTTGTTGGCAAGGTAATATCTCTGCTTTTCAATATGCTCTCTAGGTTGGTCATAACTTTCCTTCCAAGGAGTAAGCGTCTTTTAATTTCATGGCTGCAATCACCATCTGCAGTGATTTTGAAGCCCACAAAAATAGTCTGACACTGTTTCCACAACTATTTCCCATGAAGTGATGGGACCAGATGCCATGATCTTCTTTTTCTGAATGTTGAGCTTTAAGCCAACTTTTTCACTCTCCTCTTTCACTTTCATCAAGAGGCTTTTGAGTTCCTCTTCACTTTCTGCCATAAGGGTGGTATCATCTGCATATCTGAGGTTATTTATATTTCTCCCGGCAATCTTGATTCCAGCTTGTGCTTCTCCCAGCCCAGTGTTTCTCATGATGTACTCTGCATAGAAGTTAAATAAGCAGGGTGACAGTATACAGCCTTGACATACTCCTTTTCCTATTTGGAACCAGTCTGTTGTTCCATGTCCAGTTCTAACTGTTGCTTCCTGACCTGCATATAGGTTTCTCGAGAGGCAGGTCAGGTGGTCTGGTATTCCCGTCTCTTTCAGAATTTTCCACAGTTTACTGTGATCCACAAAGTCAAAGGCTGTGGCATAGTCAATAAAGCAGAAATAGATGTTTTTCTGGAACTCTCTTGCTTTTTCCATGATCCAGCAGATGCTGGCAATTTGATCTCTGGTTCCTCTGCCTTTTCTAAAACCAGCTTGAACATCTGGAAGTTCATGGTTCACGTATTGCTGAAGCCTGGCTTGGAGAATTTTGAGCATTACTTTACTAGCATATGAGATGAGTGCAATTGTTCGGTAGTTTGAGCATTCTTTGGCATTGCCTTTCTTTGGGATTGGAATGAAAACTGACCTTTTCCAGTCCTGTGACCACTGCTGAGTTTTCCAAATTTGCTGGCATATTGAGTGCAGCACTTTCACAGCATTATCTTTCAGGATTTGAAATAGCTCAACTGGAATTCCATCACCTCCACTAGCTTTGTTCGTAGTGATGCTTTCTAAGGCCCACTTGACTTCACATTCCAGGATGTCTGGCTCTAGGTCAGTGACCACACCATAGTGATTATCGTGACCATGAAGATCTTTTATGTACAGTTCTTCTGTGTATTCTTGCCACCTCTTCTTAATATCTTCTGCTTCTGTAAGGTCCATACCATTTCTGTCCTTTATCGAGCCCATCTTTGCATGAAATGTTCCCTTAGTATCTCTAATTTTCTTGAAGAGATCTCTAGTCTTTCCCATTTTGCTGTTTTCCTCTATTTCTTTGCATTGATCGTTGAGGAAGGCTTTCTTATCTCTCCTTGCTATTCTTTGGAACTCTGCATTCAGATGCTTATATCTTTCCTTTTCTCCTTTGCTTTTCACTTCTCTTCTTTTCACAGCTATTTGTAAGGCCTCCCCAGGCAGCCATTTTGCTTTTTTGCATTTCTTTTCCATGGGGATGGTCTTGATCCCTGTCTCCTGTACAATGTCACGAACCTCCATCCATAGTTCATCAGGCACTCTGTCTATCAGATCTAGTCCCTTAAATCTACTTCTCACTTCCACCGTATAATCACAAGGGATTTTATTTAGGTCAAAGTAACACAGTTACTATTAAATATCCAAAGAGCCAAATGAAGCTTGAGAATTAAATATGGACCGAGGCTCTCTAACAGATCACTCCTCGTTCCCATTAATGTAGCCGGGGGCACCAATGTCACAAACTCAGCATCTACCACTGCCTCCAAATCCCTGACTATTCCAGACGCCCAGTTTTGCCTGGAGTCACAAATGTCAATTAACTCTCCCAAGAACATCCTTAACCTAGTCAGGCACTCTGAGCAAAGGAAGAGACTGACGCTTTCTCAAGACTCCAGCTGAAGTGAGTTGAAAGGAATTTCCTTCCTTTATTTTCTCTTTTATGGTCAGTGAAAATATCTGGCTCTTTTTCAATGGCGTTTCCAATCAGATTTGCTGGAATCTATAAATTTCCAGCCAAAGGCAGTGGGTAAAAATGTCCATGAGTTCTTTTGACACACTTGAAAAGTAGGTGTAACTTGGCCAGGGTTTCAATTGCCCATTCTTATGGGGATTATGTTGCTTGGCATCCTCCTCTAGGGACCTAATGTCATTCACCCGCCATGTGCCTTTGTATCTGGGAAATTCAAGCAGCACAGCCCATCCTGCAGCCCACAGGCCTCAGACTGGCTACCCTACTCTTGACTCTCAGGGAAGCGTTCCTTTTCTGGAGCTATTCCTGGTTCTATAAGTGAGCTAACATAACCAGGGTCTCATGAGAGGCTCATGAGAGGTTCAACAACAGAGTTTGTTTAGACCTAAAACTGCTTCACACCTTAATCAAGAGATAAGAGAGAAAAAGGAGAATCCATAAATAGATGATGAAGAACCAGCTCCTACTTTCTGAGTCATGGTACTAGAAATAATCATTGAAACTGATTTGTGATGATATGAGGCAGGCATTTTTCACCTCCCAGGCAGTAAAACTACTTACTGGGGAAAAAGCAAAATGCAAGCACCCCTAAATACCTTTACAAGCCATGCATCATACACTTGATAAAGTTTCTGGGCCAGCATATTTGAAATGCTAATAATCAAGGGTGGAATTAGTTGAGCGGGTTGCTGGGGTGCTCAGGGAAGATCAGTTCAGTCTCTCAGTTGTGTCCAACTCTTTGTGACCCCATGGACTGCAACACGCCAGGCTTCACTGTTCATCACCAGCTCCCAGAGTTTGCTCGAACTCATGTCCATTGAGTCAATGATGCCATCCAACTATCTTATCCTCTGTCATTCCCTCCTCCTCCTGCCTTCAATCTTTCCCAGCATCAGGGTCTTTTCCAATGAGCTGGCTCTTCGCATCAGGTGGCCAAAGTACTGGAGTTTCAGCTTCAGCATCAGTCCTTCCAAGGAATATTCAGGACTGGTTTCCTACAGGATTGACTGGTTTGATCTCCTTGCAGTCCAAAGGACTCTCAATAATCTTCTCTAACACCACAGTTCAAAAACATCAATTCTTTGGCACTCAGCTTTCTTTATAGTCCAACTCTCACATTCATACATGACCACTGGAAAAAACATAGCTTTGACTAGACGGACCTTTGTCAGCAAAGTAATGTCTCTGCTTTTTAATATGCTGTCTAGGTTGGTCACAGCTTTTCTTCCAAGAAGCAAGTGTCTTTTAATTTCATGGGGGCAGTCACCACCTGCAGTGATTTTGGAGCCCAAGAAAATAAAGTCTGTCACTGGTTCCATTGTTTCCCCATCTATTTGCCATGAAATGATGGAACTGGATGCCATTATCTTAGTTTTTTGAATGTTCAGTTTTAAGCCAACTTCTTCACTCTGCTCTTTCACTTTCATCAAGAGGCTATTTAGTTCTTCTTCACTTTCTTCTGAGGGAAGATAGAAATATGCTATCTTGGGAAGTGGAGCATTGCATGATTCTACAATGCACAGCACCATGAAGGTGGCAATTGATCTTACTTTTTCAACTGAACAATTTATTATGGAAATAGATATCATGTTAAGAAAGGGTAGAACAGTAAATGTTAAATGCTATTTTCAACAGATGTGATAATGATATTGTGGCTGTAATTTTTAAAGGGCTTTCATCTTGGCATTTTCAGATGAAACAATAAAATGTCTAGAATGTGCTTTAAAATACTTAAGAAAAAGAAAAGTTTTGGCATACCACCCAAGAAAAAAATGTTCACAGAGCATAGTAAGTATATCTCAAGTCTGTTGTATATGTACTCACAATTTGGTTGCTTTTTTGTTTCATTTCCTAGAAAGAAATAGCATTCATTTTTAGACCAATTTCAGGTATGTAAGGACGTCCACATTTTAGGATTTAGCTCCCTTGCGGCTCAGATGGTAAAGAATACACTTGCAATGCAGGAAACCTGGGTTCGATCCCTGGGTTGGGAAGATCCCCTGGAGAAATGGCAACCCATGGCCCACTCCAGTATTCTTTCCTGGAGAATCCCATGGACAGAGCATCCTGGTGGGCTACAGTCCCTGAGGTCACAAAGAGTCAGACATGACTGAGTGACTAGCACTATCCCTGACATTTTTTTAAATTGTCCTTCTGTCGTTACTTTTTTATAGCTGAGCCAGGTGGAGTTCTTCCTTCCAGCCATAGTTTGAGTTCTGAACATGGCTGCTTAAGTCCTAAAGTGGGCTGCTGAGGGCCCATAAAGTGTCCTGGTACAAAATTTCACATTGCTTTTCTCCCTACAGCTGAATTCAAGTCCTCAGCAGGGCACAGTCTGCATTGTGTTGCACAAAGTGGAACAGTCTTGGTCCTAAACATTTATGTTCCTTCTCAAAAAAAAATTCGTCCCTGGCTGCTTTACCTGGCAATCTAAGTGTCTGGTCAGAAGGCAAATGAGGCTCACTTGCTCCCAATCAGAACATCTCTTGCCCCACCAAAAGAGTTTGGCCAGTTAGGAAGTTTCTCTGCCTTCTGCCCCAGCCACCAGAAAACAGACCAAGCAGCAGTTACTGAAAAGCTCATTATCTATTGTGTCTTTAACCTCTCCTCAGTGCTTTTAATTATGTGTCCCTGTGGTATTGCATATTTGTACATCTTGGGGAAGGTGAGGAGACAAATAAAAACATATCCTATTTCCATTAGCCAAACTGCTTCAATTCCTAATGAAGGTGATAGTAATTGTTTTCATTAAGTAGGTGGAGGACTGGATGTGAATGTCATGTATCTTGGTTACTGTTTCCTCTATTATAAGGCAATTTGTAATTTTAAATAGGAACGTATGCTTACAGAGAGTCTGGCAAACAAAAAACAGAAAAAAATTAACTTTCTCTGGGTCATCAGTAGGTAACTGAGTCAGTGAAATATCCCAACAGTCCATACCTCTCCTGTCTAATACAATAGCCACTGAGTGGATGAACTGTGGGTGGTCTGAACTGAGATATGCAGTAAATGTATAATACGGGCCAGACTTTGAAGACTTAGTATGAACAAAAAGGAACGTAAAAAATATCTCAGAGTTATCTGATTCATTCCATCGAGGACTCATTTACTGACAAATTGGGCAGTGGACTAGTCATTAAAAATGGAGCAATGATTAGTTCTAGTAATTTTCTAGTGGAGTCTTTAGGGTTTTCTATGTAGAGGATCATGTCATCTGCAAACAGTGAGAGTTTTACTTCTTCTTTTCCAATTTGGATTCCTTTTATTTCTTTTTCTGCTCTGATTGCTGTGGCCAAAACTTCCAAGACTATGTTGAATAGTAATGGTGAAAGTGGGCACCCTTGTCTTGTTCCTGACTTTAGAGGAAATGCTTTCAATTTTTCACCATTGAGGATAATGTTTGCTGTGAGTTTGTCATACATAGCTTTTATTATGTTGAGGTATGTTCCTTCTATTCCTGCTTTCTGAAGAGTTTTTATCATAAATGGGTGTTGAATTTTGTCAAAGGCTTTCTCTGCATCTATTGAGATAATCATATGGTTTTTATTTTTCAATTTGTTAATGTGGTGTATTACATTGATTGATTTGTGGATATTGAAGAATCCTTGCATCCCTGGGATAAAGCCCACTTGGTCATGGTGTATGATCTTTTTAATGTGTTGTTGGATTCTGATTGCTAGAATTTTGTTAAGGATTTTTGCATCTATGTTCATCAGTGATATTGGCCTGTAGTTTTCTTTTTTTGTGGGATCTTTGTCAGGTTTTGGTATTAGGGTGATGGTGGCCTCATAGAATGAGTTTGGAAGTTTACCTTCCTCTGCAATTTTCTGGAAGAGTTTGAGCAGGATAGGTGTTAGCTCTTCTCTAAATTTTTGGTAGAATTCAGCTGTGAAGCCATCTGGACCTGGGCTTTTGTTTGCTGGAAGATTTTTGATTACAGTTTCTATTTCCGTGCTTGTGACGGGTCTGTTAAGATTTTCTAATTCTTCCTGGTCCAGTTTTGGAAAGTTGTACTTTTCTAAGAATTTGTCCATTTCTTCCACGTTGTCCATTTTATTGGCATATAATCGTTGATAGTAGTCTCTTATGATCCTTTGTATTTCTGTGTTGTCTGTTGTGATCTCTCCATTTTCATTTCTAATTTTATTGATTTGATTTTTCTCCCTTTGTTTCTTGATGAGTCTGGCTAATGGTTTGTCAATTTTATTTATCCTTTCAAAGAACCAGCTTTTGGCTTTGTTGATTTTTGCTATGGTCTCTTTTGTTTCTTTTGCATTTATTTCTGCTCTAATTTTTAAGATTTCTTTCCTTCTACTAACCCTGGGGTTCTTCATTTCTTCCTTTTCTAGTTGCTTTAGGTGTAGAGTTAGGTTATTTATTTGACTTTTTTTCTTGTTTCTTGAGGTGTGCCTGTATTGCTATGAACTTTCCCCTTAGGACTGCTTTTACCGTGTCCCACAGGTTTTGGGTTGTTGTGTTTTCATTTTCATTCGTTTCTATGCAAATTTTGATTTCTTTCTTGATTTCTTCTGTGATTTGTTGGTTATTCAGCAGCGTGTTGTTCAGCCTCCATATGTTGGAATTTTTAATAGTTTTTCTCCTGTAGTTGAGATCTAATCTTACTGCATTGTGGTCAGAAAAGATGCTTGGAATGATTTCTATTTTTTTGTATTTACCAAGGCTAGCTTTATGGCCCAGGATGTGATCTATCCTGGAGAAGGTTCCATGTGTGCTTGAGAAAAAGGTGAAATTCATTGTTTTGGGATGAAATGTCCTATAGATATCAATTAGGTCTAACTGGTCTATTGTATTGTTTAAAGTTTGTGTTTCCTTGTTAATTTTCTGTTTAGTTGATCTATCCATAGGTATAGTAAAGTTGCAGGATATAAAATCAACACACGGAAATCCCTTGCATTCCTATACACTAATAATGAGAAAACAGAAAGAGAAATTAAGGAAGCAATTCCATTCACCATTGCAACGGAAAGAATAAAATATTTAGGAATATATCTACCTAAAGAAACTAAAGACCTATATATAGAAAACTATAAAACACTGGTGAAAGAAATCAAAGAGGACACTAATAGATGGAGAAATATACCATGTTCATGGATTGGAAGAATCAATATAGTGAAAATGAGTATACTACCCAAAGCAATTTATAGATTCAATGCAATCCCTATCAAGCTACCAACAGTATTCTTCACAGAGCTAGAACAAATAATTTCACAATTTGTATGGAAATACAAAAAACCTCGAATAGCCAAAGCTATCTTGAGAAAGAAGAATGGAACTGGAGGAATCAACCTACCTGACTTCAGGCTCTACTACAAAGCCACAGTTATCAAGACAGTATGGTACTGGCACAAAGACAGAAATATTGATCAATGGAACAAAATAGAAAGCCCAGAGATAAATCCACGCACATATGGACACCTTATCTTTGACAAAGGAGGCAAGAATATACAATGGATTAAAGACAATCTCTTTAACAAGTGGTGCTGGGAAATCTGGTCAACCACTTGTAAAAGAATGAAACTAGAACACTTTCTAACACCATACACAAAAATAAACTCAAAATGGATTAAAGATCTAAACGTAAGACCAGAAACTATAAAACTCCTAGAGGAGAACATAGGCAAAACACTCTCTGACATACATCACAGCAGGATCCTCTATGACCCACCTCCCAGAATATTGGAAATAAAAGCAAAAATAAACAAATGGGACCTAATTAAACTTAAAAGCTTCTGCACATCAAAGGAAACTATTAGCAAGGTGAAAAGACAGCCTTCAGAATGGGAGAAAATAATAGCAAATGAAGCAACTGACAAACAACTAATCTCAAAAATATACAAGCAACTCCTACAGCTCAACTCCAGAAAAATAAATGACCCAATCAAAAAATGGGCCAAAGAACTAAACAGACATTTCTCCAAAGAAGACATACAGAGCGCTAACAAACACATGAAAAGATGCTCAATATCACTCATTATCAGAGAAATGCAAATCAAAACCACTATGAGGTACCATTTCACACCAGTCAGAATGGCTGAGATCCAAAAGTCTACAAATAATAAATGCTGGAGAGGGTGTGGAGAAAAGGGAACCCTCTTACACTGTTGGTGGGAATGCAAACTAGTACAGCCACTATGGAGAACAGTGTGGAGATTCCTTAAAAAACTGGAAATAGAACTGCCTTATGACCCAGCAATCCCACTGCTGGGCATACACACTGAGGAAACCAGAAGGGAAAGAGACACGTGTACCCCAGTGTTCATCGCAGCACTGTTTATAATAGCCAGGACATGGAAGCAACCTAGATGTCCATCAGCAGATGAATGGATAAGAAAGCTATGGTACATATACACAATGGAGTATTACTCAGCCATTAAAAAGAAAACATTTGAATCAGTTCTAATGAGGTGGATGAAACTGGAGCCTATTATACAGAGTGAAGTAAGCCAGAAGGAAAAACAACAATACAGTATAATAATGCATATATATGGAATTTAGAAAAATGGTAACAATAACCCTGTGTACGAGACAGCAAAAGAGACACTGATGTATAGAACAGTCTTATGGACTCTATGGGAGAGGGAAAGGGTGGGAAGATTTGGGAGAATGGCATTGAAACATGTAAAATATCATGTATGAAACAAGATGCCAGTCCAGGTTCGATGCACGATACTGGATGCTTGGGGCTAGTGCACTGGGACGACCCAGAGGGATGGTATGGGGAGGGAGGAGGGGGGAGGGTTCAGGATGGGGAACACATGTATACCTGTGGTGGATTCATTTTGATATTTGGCAAAACTAATACAATTATGTAAAGTTTAAAAATAAAATTAAATTAAAAAAAAAAGTTGCAAGCCATCGCCTTTAAAAAGACAGTGTCTAGGGTGGGACAGGACCTCTATTAGTAAGTTGTATAACTATTTGATCCTTTTCAAATACATGCATATATACTTTTCAAAAAAATTATATTAAAACTTATTTTCCAAAAAAAAAAAAAAATGGAGCAATGAATAAGACAAGCTCAGACTTGTACACAGAGCTTACAGTCTAGTAGTTGTTATTCAAAACTGTCTTCCCTTATTGGTTGGCCTTCAGCACGAATACTCTTAACTATACTTCTGACATTTTCAAAACAGACATCACTGTAGTGCTGCTGCAACACCAAGGACAGGGATGTCCACTCTGTATGTACATCTTCATGCCACCAGATAAGGGGGCCACTTCCCATTACCTTAGAGCCCCACTGTTCAATAAAACAGCCATGCATCCGAGGGGAACGTTTGAAATGTGACTAGTATAAATTATGATGGGCTACAAGTGTAAAATACACACTGAACTTCAAAAATAGTATGAAAAAAACGAATAAAAATTATCTAATTCATTTTATATTGAGCATATGGTGAAATGATATTTTGTATACAGTGGATTAAATAAAATGTATTATTAAAATTAATCATACCCATTTCTTGTTAACTTTTTAATGTGATCACAAGAAAAATTAAGATTACATACTGGCTCCCATATTATTTGTATTGGCCAGCCTTCTCTGTAATGATGCTTTCCACTCCTCCAGGGCAAACAGCCATACCAGATGCCCTCCAGAAACCTGTGGAACAGCTAGTGGAGAAACTTGCACCAAACTAGGGTACTAATAAGCTGGCTCAGCGTCTCCCTCTTTTCTTTTCCATTTGAGGATCACTTGTACCGTGAGTGATTAGTGCATGAGATTCAAATATGTAGGCAGTATGATGCAACAGAAAGGCAATAGCTGTTAATCAGAAGACCTTGTTTCTGCTGGTCTCAGAGTTCTCAGTCACTTACTGAAAAATCAAGAGCAAATCATGAGATCTTGAGGTATAAATAGAAAAATCTCTTCACGTATTAAATATAAAAACAATCTGTTCTCTCAATTTTAGATAGAATGGTACTACATGAGATAAATATATGCATGTGAAGCCACCTGATAAACTGAAAGCCATATTGTCATTAACATCACTTTGAATAAGGATCATAATAAAATACTTTCATAAGCAATCAAGAAAACTTTTGAGATGTAAAATATTGAAATACCCTAATTCTGGGGAAATTCGAACAAAAGCAAAAATTCAAATATTAAAACACAAATGTTTCAATAGTAAAACTGGCACAGGAAGAGATGCATTGAAGGAACAGAGACCCCTTGTGGTGGGATGTAGAAGAATGGGGACAGTTTGGTTTTGGAGCTCACCTCTCTATCTATTGCCTGATGCCAAGAGATCACTTTGATATTACTTGTCTCTCCAGTGAACATATTCTTACACATGCTACTGATTTACAACAGCAGCATCAAACTCACCCTATGTATTTGTAGCCAATCATTTGAATATTGCTGCAGTAGCAGTAAGGTCGGAGAAGGCAATGGCACCCCACTCCAGTACTCTTGCCTGGAAAATCCCATGGACGGAGGAGCCTGGTAGGCTGCAGTCCATGGGGTCACTAAGAGTCGGACACGACTGAGCAACTTCACTATCACTTTTAACTTTCATACATTGGAGAAGGAAATGGCAACCCACTCTGGTGCTCTTGCCTGGAGAATCCCAGGGACGGGGGAGCCTGGTAGGCTGCTGTCTATGGGGTCGCACAGAGTCAGACATGACTGAAGCGACTTAGCAGCAGCAGCAGCAGAAAGGTGGACGGGGGGTTTCTGATTTCACAGTGGCTAAGTTGAAGCTTGCTGAAACAGAGGGCACTTTGTACAAGTTCTGGCTTAACAACACCAGGCACCACACCACTTAGCTCATAATTGCACACCAGTGAGACACAGAGACGTGATTATTTTTCTAGGTATGTGAGCTGCTCCCAACATTCCTGGTCTCCATCAGACCCTGAAGATTGGGGCAGACTGATAGTCTCAGAAGTCCTAGTTTGGTTGTGTCTGTTGCAGCCTCAGAAGTTTGTCACAGTGTGGCTATGGAACTATTTCATGCTTACTTGACTGCACCAACAATTGACAAAGTATCCCAATTACTGATTTTAATCAGCAGATATCTCTTCCATTGTGCATGACAAAGAGGTTGACATCATGGGGAAATGTATAGAACTGAAGGAAATGGACTTGGCCCAAAGAACCTTCCATAAGTCAAGGCCAAGTAAATAATGTTAAATAATACTTTCTAATAAAGCATGTTATAAAATAACATATGATCATTTTTTCCCCAAAGAATCTGTGCCACCAGTTTCCTCTATAGTGGTCGGTCAGGCAAGCATGGTTAAGTTTGGCTTAGGTTTGGTTCTGCATTATGGAGGGACTTGGAAATTTACATGGAAGTGGAAATGCTGTAGAGGATATTTAAGACACATGGGCTCCAAAATCACTGCAGATGGTGACTGCAGCCACGAAATTAAAAGACTCTTACTCCTTGGAAGGAAAGTTATGACCAACCTAGATAGCATATTCAAAAGCAGAGACATTACTTTTCCAACAAATGTTCGTCTAGTCAAGGCTATGGTTTTTCCTGTGGTCATGTATGGATGTGAGAGTTGGACTGTGAAGAAGGCTGAGCGCCAAAGAATTGATGCTTTTGAACTGTGGTGTTGGAGAAGATTCTTGAGAGTCCCTTGGACTGCAAAGAGATCCAACCAGTCCATTCTGAAGGAGGTCAGCTCTGGGATTTCTTTGGAAGGAATGATGCTAAAGCTGAAACTCCAGTACTTTGGCCACCTCATGCGAAGAGTTGACTCATTGGAAAAGACTCTGATGCTGGGAGGGATTGGGGGCAGGAGGAGAAGGGGACGACAGAAGATGAGATGGCTGGATGGCATCAGTGACTTGATGGGCGTGAGTCTGAGTGAACTCCAGGAGTTGGTGATGGACAGGGAGGCCTGGAGTGCTGCGATCCATGGGGTCGCAAATAGTCAGACACGACTGAGCGACTGAACTGAACTGAACTGAACTGAAACCAGTCCCTCTGGAAGGGAGGTTTCACACAGCAGTACATAAAGGGGTCTCATATGAAGCAGACGGCACATTCATGTGGATTCACTGAGGAGAGTTTAACGAATGTATTAGTTACAATAATGTAAGAGTAGTTAGGGGGCATCCCAGGTGGCAGAAAATGCAAGAGATGTGAGTTCAATCCCTGGGTCAGGAATATCCCCTGCAGTAGGAAATGGCACCCAACACCAGCATGCCTGGAGAATTCCATGGGCAGAGGAGCCTGGTGGATTACAGTCATGGGGCCACAAAGTGAAACCAAGAGAAGGTGTTGAAACATCGTGAAGTGAGCAACAAGATGGTGCCACCACCTTTCTATCTGAGGTGGAAAGTGGAAGGAATCATTGTTAGAACCTCGGGAGACCTCAAAGTGTAGGAGACCATGGCCCCAAAGGACCAACCTCTGCACGCTCAGGAAACAGCCCAGGTCACTCCTCTGTGATCTCTTGACTGTGCCTCCACTGACCAAAGCCAACCAAAAGCCAGATGGCAAAGAATCTGTTGATATTTCCTATAAAGGTCAGCCTCCTGGTATTCGGAGCAGAATAGCAAACACTGGAGAGGGAAACTGAAGGGTTGGATAGAACAGATCCCAGAGGACGGATACGTTAGGTCAGGAGGATGCTGTGGGGTGGGAAGCTTCCCTCTGCTGGGCTCAGATGGGGAAGAGTTTGTTTCCTGTCCATCCAAGCTTGCCTGGGTCTGTTTCCTGTTAGGCTCACAACACAGGTATCTCACATGGCAGGCAGCAAAGAACTGTCACAAGCAACTATTCTGTACAGTTTCAACATGAAATCCCTAAGTCAAGGATTAAGGAGCAAGAATGAACAAAAAATAGGTCCCTGGGCCACTTGAAGAGTACAGAAAAATAATTCTTCAATATAAAAACATTATTGTTTCTAATCTTGGGTTTTTGAAAATCCTGAGATTGGTGTTAATTCAAATTTTGATTAAACTAATCCCAAACACTGTATTCATTAGCTGAGTAAATATGCTTTAGATTTTCTTTTTTCTGACTTAGCCAGATATTGATCTGAACTGTCCAAAAGGCTTCTGGGTCTCTTGAGTAGACATCAGACAGAGAAAAGTGTCCCAGTCATTTAATACGGTAGACTCTTTAATGTGATTTTTTTTTTTTCAGATTTTCTGCTCCTTCTGTTTTATGTTAATAGGTTTTAACACAAAATATTGGTAATTAAAGAGTTATCAACCTCTTATTATAATTCACATTAATAAATAATGGCCACTGGATGGCTGGCCACGGAGACAAAGAGAGACCGAGTCAAAATTCTGTGCACATTGCTAGTGGCTCAGCATACCGTATTGAGAACAGCTTGTTTTCATAGAAGCCCTGCTTTATTCCTGGCCCTGTTGCCCATAATTATTGTAAATCAGGACTATTTCCTGCCTTCCTGCCCAAAATAGCAGGAAGCATCCAACTCTTTCAGCCCACTTTGCTCATGGGCACCACCTCTCTGCAGGGGTTAGGGTTCACTGCCAGGAATTTCCAAAGAGCTAACTCTGTTTTGGTTTCTTATCCAGAACTTCACTCATGAGCAAAGAAATGAAGCAAGATCTGTCATATATCCAGGGATTTAGAGAAATAGCACCACTTCAGGCCTGGTTAATAGCCCCGAGCCACTGGCAAGATTGAGCCCTCGCTCTTTTCCAGATTCATCATGGGATCAGTTCCAGGTGAGAACTGGTGAGCCTGTGACTAATGGGAAACAACTGGAGAACTCTCAAGAGTGCCGTATGAAGTATTAAGAGCAAAGAGAATGTTCACTGCCCTTTGGGATTTAATATAAAACTGCATCGAGCCTCCTCTCTGGGTCCATGCTATTAACTGGGGGCATGCCCAGCCAGAATACTGTTCATGGACAATATGGCCCACATCTAACCTTTGATAGCCCCCAAGGTCACAGGCATCCCAGTGTCCGTGCCCAGTGCCCAGAGCGGACAGCTACTATTTATAATAGTTAACACTGTTATTTATTGTTTGCTTTTGGTTCTGGGCACAATACTAAATGCTCTGTATGCTCTTATCTCAATTACTCAACCCACTCCAGTATTCTTGTCTGGAAAATCCCATGGATAGAGGAAACTGGAAACCTACAGTCCATGGGGTCGCAAAGAGTTGGACACGACTGAGCGATTGAGCATGCATGCATAACCCCACTAGCCATCACTGTTAACCCCACTGTACAGATGAGAATGCCGAGTTTTCAAAAGATCAGGTCCTAAGGAAGGGAGCTAGGGCCCCAGCTAGGAGGTGCTGTGCCGTCCAGTGCAGAGGGCACCTGGCCCGCACCTCGGAGGGGCCTCTGAGGGACCCAGGGCAGCACCGTGCAGGCCCCAGAGGAGCGTCCTGGCGAGACCACCAAACGTGATGGGCGGTCACCTCCAAAGAGGAGGCAGACATTGTTAATACAACTAAACACCATGCTCGGGCATATGAGACACACTCCCAATTACACCCTGTGACCTTGGACAGGGAATCGGCCCCAACCTCTCATCGCTGTTTCTGCCCTCGTGAGAGGGACAGAAACACTACTCTCCTATGTTTAACTTCTGCCTGAGAATCAGCCCAAAAAACTCAACTTCTGACTCTTGCCAGAGACACTGTTCTGACTCTAGAATCACAGGGGCCCCCAAGTAAAAGGTATGCTTTACTTAAAAGGCCACAGAAGTCCCAAATTGTACCATACCAGCCAAACCCTCAAAACTGTCCTTCATCAGGGCTAATCCTTTCATGGGGCACCCATTCCCTTTTACCCTAAATCTTTTGGTGGGAGCAATGTGGGGACCAAGGGCCTTAGGTGAGGTGACTGTCCCCCTCCAGGCAGCAATGTCACCTCTTCTCTGTTTAAAATGAGTCCCTTTTCTTTGTTGCTAGATGACAGATAGATAGGACATTAGTATTGCATTAAAATTCACTATTTAGGGGCGTCTCTGGTGATCCAGTGGCTAAGACTCCCTGCTGTCAATATAGGGCGCCCAGGTTCGATCCCTGGCCTGGGAACTAGTTCCCATACGCTGCAACTAAGAACAGGCTGAAACAAAAAAGATCCTGCATGCCACAACGAAGACCAGGGGCAGTCAAATAAATATATAAATATTAAAAATAAATACATTTTAAAAATGAAATTCACAATTTAAGCACCTTTATATCTTTTATCCCATCAGGCCATCAGGGTGGCCATAGGGTCTAAGGCACAGGTTTCGTTGGTCCCAGGAGGATAATTTGGGAAGTATAAAAACACACCAGATATTTTTAAAGTGCTCAACAATTTTCCCTTATTTCCTTGTGTGTTTATTTTCATTTCTATTTATTAAGTATTTCACAGGTGTCAGCTACAGTGCTAGAGACCAGAGACAGAAGGCAAAACACGGCATGGTACCTGCCCTCAAGGAGACCACAGCCTGGTGGAGAAAACTCACAAAATCAGCCAGCAATGATACAGAGGATATAGAAGTAACATGGAAACAAATGAATAAGGATCTCACTCTTCTTGGGAGTCAGGGTGAGTTGAAGGTGTTTCAGAGACAGTAAAGCCTGGTGGGTCCTGGAAGGGATGAGCAGGCATGAGCATTAGATGCTCTGATGGCACACACAAGCAGGCACCAGGGGCTGGCAGGCCCGCTCAGTACAGCACGTCTCCTGACCAATAAAGAAGGACTAGGGGGATTTGGGAGGAGGCAAGGCAACCCACTCCAGTATTCTTGCCCAGGGGATCCCCATGGACAAAGGAACCTGGTGGGCTACAGTCCAAGGCAGTCGCAAAGAGTCGGACACGACTGAGTGACTAAGCCCAGCACAGCACATGCAGCACATGCATTGTATTAACAGCATGAAGGCAAGCCTTCTCTGTGTCTCAGATTATCTTCACAGGGCTTTCATTTTTTCCTGAATTCATCAGTTCAACCCCAAGGCATCATAACTTCGATTCCTGAGCAGTACCTTGCCCAGCTAAAGGTTCCACTTCCCAACTTCTATTCTGAATATAGTACAAAATTTGTCTAACCAATTCCTGCCATGTTCTTAGGTATCGGTTCTTTCATAATTTAATCCTTCCACCTGTACCTTAAAGTGAATTCTCGCTTGCTCCCCATTTGTAAACAGCCACTTCAAGGATATTTTGGATAATTGCAAAGGAGGCAGCAGGCTGAGGTTCTAGAGAGAGAAAATATAAAAGGTGTTGTAATGGATACACTAAAAATGTTGTTTCTGCAATCAACATCCTTATACAACTAGAGTTTCCTAAACAATATCCTAAAGATGTACAAAATGTGTCAGAGAGAGAAATGAACCAAGGCAGTTTGGGAAATAAGAGTTGACATGTGAAAGTAAAGCACTGCTGTAGTTAAAGACAGTCATGGGAAAGAAAACAGAAAGATAATCATCATGTTATCCTCACATAACAACTGGACTGGCTGTTTAAAAAGGGAGAGAAAGTGTGAACATATTGATCAATTCTATCTGAATAGAAGGGTCCTGAGTTTCTCTGAAGGATGCCAAGAGTGGCTGAGAATTATGTATATAAAATCAACAGAAATGTACAACATGCCTACTCCATGCAGAACACCACGTGTAACAGGCGTTTAAATGCTGGATTCTCATGAAAAGGACCAGTGATCTCACTTGACAGGTGCAGAATAAGCAGAATTCCAGGAATTCAGATTAAACCAGGCGAACGTGAAAGCTATTTTCTTTTTCTTTGAACTCGGCATGGTTTTTTTAGTTAGTATCATCATTTAAAGTTATACCTTAGCATTTGAAGATCAAGACCTAACAAAGCAGAGGTAACCCAAAACACTTGACTCTTGATAGTCAAAAATCCAGGCTAAGAATCACAGTGTTAATATAGGTTCTTTAAAAGTTCTGGAAAAAAAAAAAGTTCTGGTAATTTATTATTATTTTTTAATTTCCTGGGTTTTCACATAACACATCTTAAAAGGCACTCTTTTTAGAAATAAAATTATAAAAGTCATTTCTGTGCAAAATAAAAATTATACAGAGATTTTAAGAGAAGTCAATATAGGGACTCCCCTGTTGGTCCAGCAATTAAGATGCCATGCTTCCACTGCAGGGAGTGCAGTTCAATCCCTGGTTGGGAAACTAAGATCCTGCATTAAAGAATTTTTAAAAAAAATTTTTAATAGAGGTCAGCATAGTAAAGAAAGAAAGTAAAGCCTAAACGGTCCCTACATGTTTTCATTAATTTATGATTTACAAAGAATATTGTGCAGATTTCTTATCTGATCCCAACAATTTTGTGAAGCAAAGGGGGCATCTGTATTATCCCCATCCTCCAGAAGTGAAGCCTAGTCCTCAGAGAAGCTAAATGTCGTGAAGAAGCTGACACATGGATAAATACGTTGTGGTACATATATACAATGGAATATTACTCAGCTGTTAAAGAAAGGAACACATATGACCCAGTTCTATTAAGGTAGATGAACCTAGAGCCTATTATACAGAGTGAAATAAGTCAGAAAGAGAAAAACAAATACTGTATATTGATGTATTTATATGGCAATCCACTCCAGTACTATTGCCTGGAAAATCCCATGGACAGAGGAGCCTGGTAGGCTACAGTCCATGGGGTCGCAAAGAGTCGGACACGACTGAGCGACTTCACTTTCACTTTCACTTCCATATGGAATCTAGAAAGATGGTACTGATGAATCTATTTGCAAGGTAGCAATGAAGACACAGACATAGAGGACTGACGGACACAGCGGGGGGAAGGAGAGGTGGGGATGAGTTGAGAGAGGTAGCACTGAAACATACCATATATCCCGTTTACCATACGTGAAACAGATAGCCAGCGGGAGTTTCCTGCATGACGCAGGGAGCTCAAACCTGGTGCTCTGGGACAACCTAGAGGGGTGGGAGGAGGTGGGAAGCAGAAGGGAGGTTCAAGAGGGAGGGGACATATGTGTCCCTATGGCTTATTCATGCTGATGTATGGCAGAGGCCAACGCAATGCTATAAAGCAATTATCATCCAATTAAAAATAAAGTCTTAAAAAAGGAGTTAACACAGACAGTAAGAAACAAAGCAGAGGCGATGTAACAGGTCTCCTGACCCTTAGTTACCAAATAGCTGGAATGTTGTTGTGTAGTCATGATATTTAACACATAGGAAGAATGTTATTGCTTCTAAGATGAAAACAAAACTTTCTAGCCATCAGATGAAATTCAGTGAAAAAAATTCAGAGTAGACTACATAAAGCAACATGAAAGTATGGAACTGTTAGTCACCCAGTCCTGTTTGACTCTGCGACCCCATGGACTGTTGCCCGCCAGGCTCCTCTGTCCATGGGATTCTCCAGGCAAGAATCTCCAGAGGATCTTCCCGACCTAGGGACTGAACTCATGTTTCTTGTGTCTACTGCACTGCAGGCAGATTCTTTACCATCTGAGCCAGAAAGAAGAGTGGGAATCAAAAATGGATGCAAACAAGTTTTATTTACCACCAACAATGCCGAATATCACAGGAAGTTTTCCTGGATCGTTAGCACCCTCCCCCTCACATCACCTCTGGGTATGATCTCCAGATAAGGAATTTCACAAGGTATTCAATATTGTGCACTGTCATTGATATGAAATTTTGTTAGGAAGAATGCAACAGAGGACTCCAACATACACTTAACTTGGTGCTTTTATAATTTTAAGCCATTTCCATTTCCATTGAATTATTCATTTTATTTTCTTGGTAGGTGGTTGGAATATATAGCATGTGCTATTTAATGGTAGGACACAGTTGCATAAATATCTCAAAAAGTGTATCAGTTCTGCTCTGCTCTCCCTGCTTTCAATGTAAACTGTATACAATTTAGTTTCTTCATAAAACAATAGCTATTACTTATATGGCCTCAAAGAGAAAGCACTTGATGTTCGTGTTTATTCATTGTATAGTATTTATTGTAATCATATCAATAAGGCACTGTTTCTATGGGCCAGCTGCATGAGACATGGAAATAGCTTTGTTTCATAACACTCTCTTTGTATTTTTTGGTTGTTGTTATAATGAAATTTTGTTGTATATGGCCCTGAATTCTACTAAGTGCTTCAGACTTGAAGAGTTTGGTTGCAAGACTTATTCCTTTACTTTCCCTGTGCTATGACAATAGTTTACAAAACAAGTCGTATATCAGAGTCATCAATTATGAAGCCCAGGAAGAATTTTTAAGTTTCCCAAGTGATTCTGATGAGCTACCAGATTTTTCAATGGCTGTTTTATGGAACATCTTTTTATTTTATTGTAGACTTAGGTTGAATGGTTATATTTTGAGAATTCCATCTGATTATTATTGTATTATTCGAATGAAAACATTTTCCCAGGTAAAACTAAAGCCCAATCACATGAAAACTTCTCTTAGGATGACTCTCAATTTGTAGTAGGATCATTTGATATAAACCAAGTAATTGTGTATGGAAATAATGAATGTTACCAAAGAGAATTTAAGAATTTTTGTCATCTTTACATGATTTTTACATCATCTTTTTACATGATCATATATTACTTAAGTGTTACAATATTACTTAAGTGACAATAAATTTAACATGTAGCATTACCCCTCATCCCAAAAAAGCTTTGATATTACACAGCAGTTTATACTTAAGTAATATCTGATCATGTAGAAAGTACTTAAAATGACAAAAAGTTCTTAGATTCCCTTTGTTTAACATTCATTATTTCCATATACAGTTACTAAATAATGTTGAGGTTAGTGCTATGGGCCTAAAGATGAACAGAATGGAGTTCCAGCTCTTAAAAATTTAGTGGGAAAATTACAATTTCATCCTGCTATTAATCTGTTCCTCATCACATTTTTATTGGGAGGGTGTTAAAACAGCATGTATGAGTGAAAGACCAAGCAAATACTCACTGAACTACATCTATAGAATTTTTTATAGTTTATCCAAGTGACAATCACTAAGCTCCTAAAAGAGATAAACTTAAGTGCATATGAAATGCCCAGTAGGGCCGTAAAAGACCTTTTGAACGCTAGTCTTACAAAGTTTCTAGGAAATGACAATAAATTTAACATGTAGTATCACCCCTCACCCACCAAAAGCTTTGATGTTGCACAATAGTTTGCCACATAATTAAATGGTTTTAAATAAAGTTGTCTACAAGGTAGGAAGGCTGTAATCTGCGTACAGGCTGTGCAATATATTCCAGGTCCACCCCTTAAGAAGATACAGAGACAGATACAAAGCATAATGACTCCCACATGGAGTCACCAAACGTGTTCTTCAAAAACACTGCAAATCATGTTAACTGACCCCAGGGTTTGCATTCCTCCCCTTTTCTCTGATCTTTATCCCCCTTCTTTCACCTCTTTCCCTTTGCTTTGAGGGTTCTGACAGCCAAGTACTTGCACAGTTACTTTGGGTGACAATATGTTATCCCCAGTGGAAATCACGAGCTTTCATTCAAAAGGTGGCCACTCTTGACCTCTGACCCCGGTGCCTCCCACCCTGCTGCTCCCCTCCATTTTCTGTCTCCATGGATCTGAATAGTCAAGTGGAAAAATGGGAGCAGGAAAAGTCTATAGCTATTCATAGACCAGCCCACTCCCCTTTGCTGCCCCACCCCCCAAAAAGGAGAGAAAGATGAATGAAACTCATTCATCAATAAGCAGGAGATGAAGAAGAAAGCCCTATTGGCTGAAAAGCAAGCCAAGAAGCAGAGAGGGTGAAAGAGAAGAAGTGCCAGGAAAGAAATGGAGAGGAGTAAGGGGCTGGTGTCGGGGGCAAGTGGTGAGTTCATGAAAATGAAAACCTAGGCACTAAAGAGCCACACTGCATGTTTTCCAAGTCGAGTTATCTGTAAGGGGCCAACTGTCTCAAAAATGAATGCCTCTCACTTGTGCCACACCTTCTTAAACAAGAACACAGCTAAAAAAGAACAAAAGGGAGAAGGCCCGAGCCTCTGGGACTTTTATTTCTTTAAACATCTTGATGGAACCTCTGGGATCCAGGACATACAGCAAGTGAGACACTTGCTCTCAGAGTTAAAAACTAAGAACTTAAAATCTACACTCATTCAGAGGAAATGCTTTTATGTGCCAGCAAGTGATAGCAGACATATCCTCCATTACACACAGAGTTGATCTTTATTTCAGCGGTCTTGGTTCAGCAATCTGACATCCGCAATCTAAGAAAGTGGCCTCACTCAGACTGGCCAATGGCCTCTCAGTCGATCAACCTGATTACAGCATAGAGGCCAGAAAACAGAGAGTAGTTCCTCTCAACCTAAGAATGTTAGGTGTGAAGAAATATCAACATTAAATTCAGATCAATCTCAAGGCTAGATAGAGTTCAATAATTCTGCAGCATTCACCATATTTCCTCCTCCCCCTCACAAGATGTAAACATTTAATAATTTATTAATCATCCATGTAAAAACTTTGGTTTTTTTTTCCATATGCATGCCATCTCTGAGACTAACACTTCAAAGAAAAAGTTTTCATTTTATGTGAATCCAAGGCAAAAACACACGCATCTGGATTAAAAAAAAAAAAAAAAAGACCAAGAATACGTTTCTGTGCTCCATTCCTCTTCCACCAGTGGGACATCACTTGCACCCCTATATCTTGGTAAGAACTGCATTCACAGCAACGGAGTCACCTGCTTGCTGACATAGTTCAGTTACTTTCAAATAAAGTCTAAAACAATTTTGCCAGAAAATTTGGCATTAGTTCTAAATAATTGTTGCATGTTTCCTAGTTTTCCATCTGTCAGTGATACTCTTCTGACCATCAACATTTCCTAGCACTTAGGTTTTGAGCATAAGAATATGCTTGAAGGAGGTCATGTGTTACGACTGGACAAAAATACAGATGGGGCCGATAGGAAAATTGGCAAATTCACATGAGCTCAAGTCATCAAGTGGAAATCTCGTGAATTTCAAGTGTGTATTACCACCATCAAGGGCAAAGCCCTTGAGCATCTCACACAAAGTGGGACTGGAGATAAGTGTGGAAGAATCCCTGATGGAAGAAGCCATCAGGGACTCTACTATCAGAGTTCTAAGCAGGACACAGAATAACCTGCAGCTAATGATCCTGTCATGACTGCCTGCCTGCGTGGCTCCCTCACCTCCTCCCTTACAATCCTACAGATTCTCATGAAAAGCCCTGAAATGGGGACTAGAATGCAGAGGCAGAGAGGATTCAGCTCCTTTTTGGGCCTCTGCCAGATTCTCATTAGGTCCTGGACATGTGAGCCAATGCTGATTTCCATGGCTGATCTACCCTAAATCTGCCCTTCCTGAAACACTAGCCTTTGTCCTTCCAGTCGCCGTCTCTAAATGGGGATTTGGGTGAGAGCAATACCAAAGGGACCGTCATTATACACCCATTATTATGAAATTGATGGCCTCTAAGTCTTTCTGGCTGAAAGCTCTGACAGGCTGAGATCACACTGGATTGTAGAATCATTGCTTTCCCTGGTAAATCGGGTTACAAATGAGAACTAGAGTGGGAGGGAGGGTGAGCAGGAGGATAAAGGAAGAGTGTTTTTCCTCAAATTCACCTCACTTCATGCTGGAGTGAGAGGCCATCCATACTCACGAAAGGCTAATTATATAAATCAGATGCCCTGGCTGGGTTTCCAACCTCCTGGGAGCTGGGAGAACTTGGAATAAATGAGGTCTTCTGCAAAATGAAAGAAAACCTTTGAAAAAATGCCAAAACCAATGGTTATACAGCTTAACTCACAATTTTTTTTATAGAAACAGAAAAATCTGGACCAAGGATAACAAAAATAGCTGAGTTTTCATCTTCTAGCAGCTTTGGAAATGTTCTCTGAATTTATTTACCTCCTTGCTAGGATCTACTTGACTTTACTTTGCATCGCTAAATATGACAACTCCCAAGATGTTCAGATGTCTAAATTCATCTTCAAAATAAAAGCTGACTTTTGTTTTAGAAAGATCAGATTTGTGTTAGGATACCATGATAAAAAGCCATTGCTCAAGCAGCAGAGCTAAATAAGGAAAGAAAAATCACATCGTTAAAGGAACAGGGATCTACACCTTTTGTTCTGGCTTTGCCACTTGGGAACACGCAATCTTGCACAATCACTTCAGTTTTCAAGGCTTCAGAGGCATATGAAAATAACTGGATTGGTGTACACTTGCACCATTTGGTCTATGACACTAATTTTCCACACATGCCACAAATAATCGATACTCAGAGGAAAACTAAAATTCACCAGCTGTCAGTGGTGGACATGCCACTTACTTAGAATATGAGTGTTAAACTCTGGGCATTTGGTGGATGCTTTCATGAAGTGAAAGTTGCTCAGTTGTGTCTGATTCTTTGCAACCCCATGGACTATACAGTCCATGGAATTCTCCAGGCCAGAATATTGGAGTGGGTAGCCTTTCCCTTCTCCAGGGGATCTTCCCAACCCAGGGATCGAACCCAGGTCTCCTGCACTGAGGGTGGACTTTTTGACCAGCTGATCCACAAGGGAAGTCCAAGAATACTGGAGTGGAATACTTCTTCAGTGGATTGAACCAGGGTCTCCTGCATTGCAGTTGGATTCTTTTCCAACTGAGCTATCAAGAAAGCCCAGCTCATGAAAGTTCTTTCTTATTCTTGTCCCAAGTCACTGATACTGCCTCCTGCTGGATCCACTCAAGTATAGCATCTGAGAACAATTTAATTCCTGACAATGTAAGCTCCTTTTAAGGGCAGGACAGGAAAGGTACCTGGAAATTCTCAAACCTGGTACCTGGAAATCATTCAGTACATGTCTATTAGAATAAATCATTACATAAGTGTATGAATGTTTGAAGTGAAGTGAAAGTCTCTCAGTTGTATCCGACTCTGTGACCCCATGGATAGAGGAGCCTGGCGGGCTACAGGCAAGAATACTGGTGTAGGTAACCATTCCCTTCTCCGTGAGATTTTCCTGACCCAGGGATCAAACCCAAGTCTCCTGCATTGCAGGCAAATTCTTTACTATCTTAGCCACCAGGGAAGATGGTATGGATGGGTAGGCTACTTGAATATTTTTAAAGAATGCTTCTAACTGGATGGAGAGCTGACTTATTCATACTGATTTTTCTTTCTGAACAATCCATTTTTTCTAATTTTTCTTTCTGACCAGACCAACATTAAAATTCATTCTTGCCTGTTTAAGAACTCAGACTAAACATACAGGCATAAGTTGTCAAAATCATAGTTATCCAGAGATGGAACATATTACTGAGGCCATCTGGTCTTCCTCCTTTTAGTTTTCAGAGGTAAGAGGCTAAGATAAATTAAATGAAATGTCTTGTTCAAAGTCATACAATCAAAACATGACCACAGTGGAACTGAAGCCAGAACCCATATTTTAGGAAACCTAAGCCAATGGTCTTTCTATCATGTCCCATCCTGATTAAGTTTCTCTTATTTGAATATGTACACACAATATACAATGTATATGTACTTAATATATGTATATATGTAAGATCTGCTGTGTTCTTCATAAGTGAGAAACAGCTTCAGCTGCTTCTAAACTGTCTAGGATTATGTTTTCTGCCCTCTTTTCCCCAAAGGAAAGCATTACAAGATCCCTACTGAGGGGCATACATAGATCTTAGCAATCCTACTCCCTCTAACTTGCTTTTCTTACCGACTGGAAAATCTTTAGTCTGGGGGGAAGGAAGAACCATCTTTTACTGAACCAATTCATCATTTGTTGTTATAATTTTATGCCCTGAGTCCCCCTTGGCTTTGGAGGCCTCCAAATTGATCACCACTCAAAAGTCATAAATTTTGTGCTCTTTTTCCTATGATCTGCTCTAGGCATTCTCTCTTGAGGGCTGCATTATGGTTTTGTCTAGCTACTTAAAGGAAGAAGGGATATAGGGAAACTTGATTTACCAGTCGGGGAAAAGAACAGCACAGAACTAATTCTTCTATTTCACATCATCATTTCATAAAAATACATGCACACTTTTACACAGTCCTACATGCTACCAGTGGTGGTTAGATTCTCAAATCAACTAACTAAAACCTATTAAAACACTTAGAAAGCTTAGCTATCTGCCTGCCTTCCTTTCCATGGTCAGTTATGCCAAAATGCTGGTGAGTTTGGAGTTCAGAGTTTGGTAAGGCAAATTTTTGTTGAAGATATCATAATAGGGACTTCACTGGAGTGATCTAATCATCATCACAGTCTATATTCTAAAACATGCATGCTAAGTCATTCAGTCATGTCCGACTCTTTGCAACTCCATAGTCTGTAGCCTGCTAAACTCCTGTGTCCATAACATTCTCCAGGCAAGAATACTGGAGTGGGTTGCCATACCCTCCTCCAGGCGATCTTCCCCACCCAGGTATCAAACCCATGCCTCTTACATCTCCTGCATTGGCAGGCAGGTTCTTTACCACTAGTGCCACTGAAGCCCATATCCTAACACAGGAGAGGATTAAAATCTTTGCAGAAAACAGAATGACCATGGATAAGATGCCCCAAACTCCATCTTGCCATCTCTCTCGAGGACACTCCCCAAGTTCCATGGAACTTAAGACTCTATTCTAGGAATTGTGAATACTAGGGCAGAATAAGGTTTGAATCAACTAACTCCAAATTTACTGGGTTACCCTGAATTGTCTGAGATTGATATTTTGCCAACTAAGAGGCTCAAATGGAAATTGTTATCTCTAGACCTAAGAGGATGATCTATCCTATCAGTTCAGATGGCCCGATGAAGTTGGGACTGAAAGATAAAATAAGAGGAGGATGGGATCCAAAATAGACATTGAAATGACTCCTAAAGCAGAGTATAGAGGGAGAGCTGGATAGAGTTTCTCTGTGAAACTGGGTGGTTGGGATGCCTGAGGAAATGGCTTTATATAATCCATTAGCCGCTTTATGCATAGGTAGAAAGACCTGATTGTAAAGTATAGGTGGCAATTCTGAAGCTCTAAGTAATCCATTAAAACTACCAGACACTGCCAACATGGGGGAAGTGTGATGTTTTCCAGTGTGAAGGACAGGATATTAATTATTGTCTATTTTTGGTGCCAGTAGTTTTCAAAGCCAATTTTAAAATTATACAGTGGCAATCATTCTCCAGTGGAAAATGAATATAAAGTAGGGTGTACAGCAACGAAGCAGCCACGTGAATCCATTCGTTTCTCTTTGAGGAGTCTCTGCAGCACACGTTACTTAGGACGGTTTTACTTGCTTTTCTACCAATGAGAGAGATCAGGGTAAATGAGACAGGGAACCAGAGGGTGGGAGGTCTACTGAAATGAGAAATGGAAGATGCTTGAAGATAAACTTTGCCTGGCTTGACATCTTGTCGGGGTGGTTCGTTCGCTTTCTTTGCCTGATGCTTAGCTGTGATCCCTACAGTTTCTGAGCCACATTCTGTGTCTCAACTTTCAAATTCAGTTTACATACCTACCTTTTGAAAGATTGTTGTTATTTATGTTTTAAACTACTCCCCTATCCCTCCTCCATATTTAATGAAAAATATGGGGCTGTTAACACAGGGGAGATTGTTAACCTCTGGTCCAGGGCAGACAAAAAAGGTGGAGAGCTAGAAAATTCTATTTGTCTTTTTAATAAAAATGTTAAAATATTGAATTTTAAATAGAGTCATACTCTTACTATAAAACAAATGTGTAAAACATAAATTATGGAGTAAAGGAATTAGTTAATACTAAAACTGATTTACTTTATTTTTACCTACCTCACAAGGTTGTTCTGAGGATCTAATGAAAAATCAAAGATTGAACATAATAAAAATGCTAAAATAATTTTGTGCTATGGTCTATGTTATTTATACTAGGATATTGTTACCAAGTGCTACTAGGTATTTTAATAACTCTCTCTTTCTCCCTTTTGGTTGTCCATCTCTCACCCATCCTGTGGAAGCCAGGAGTCCTCTTGGTTACGCTCACTCCCACCCAGGTCTCCAAAGAGACTTCTTCAGGGTTATTTGACCTGTCTACCTCCCAGTTTCTATCACATATTGTCTTGTTCAACACCCACCCCAACCCCCTTCCAAAGCTGCAACAAGTGAAAAGCAAAAAGCAGAAAGAGTAAGAAAACTGAATAATTTTTTAAAGAGAATTATATTTCCCAGCCCATCTTAGAGCTGTTTTGTGGCAAAGGCAGCAACTCCTATAGTGACCCAGCTCTGGGGTGGGTTTTGAAGAGTCACTCCCAGAAGTTCAACCTAGAATCCATTTCTTCAGCTTTCTCAATAACTCTGGGAAGTATCTCTGTCCCATAATCAATATCTCACTGCTTAAACTACACAGAGGAGATTTTGTTGTTTGCAACTAAAAAAACAGTTGACTTAAACTCACGCTTTCCCTTGTCAAATTCTGCTCTCAGCCCATCCTTCCATAACTGACAAAGGATGAAATAAATTCTTACTAAGATTTTGTATTTCAATTCATACATGAGTAACTATTCTGAAAATTCATAAGACCAGTATAAATCTTACCTCTATCTATCCATATATCTCTAAAAGATTGAAATCTAGTGTATTATAGCTCTCCTATTTGTTGGATTGAGAAGCTTTTATTTAATGCACTTAGGAACCCAATGAAAACTCATATCCTCTTGGAACATAACCTCTTTTCAGCACTGGATGTTCAACACACACAGTCTTACTGGACTGGTAGAGACGTACATTTATTATTCAGCCTCTTTAATTTACCTGCTGAGAAATCACACTAGGAAGGCAGAAGAAAGTATCTGTTTTAGAGTCATTTAAGGAGAATGTTAAGCTATGCCACAAACCCAGAATTTTCAGAAGGCTGCATGATACCCTAAAGATAGTATCCCAAGACAAGCCTGCACTCTAGAATAGGGTTTGCACTGGGTCCTCTGTTAATTACAGCAGGTTCAGCAGTATCATGACTCATTATTCTTTTCTGTATTTACTGACCTACTTTGTTCTATGTTTTAGGGCATACAGCAGAGATGAGAGTCACCACTGAGGAATTCACTGTGAACAGAAGACACGTGTAGAGATATTAATAGCAGAATGCAAAGCTGGCATTGTAGAAGTAAAAAGTGCTGTAAGAATACAGACTCTGTCTCAGAAGATTCGATAGGCTTAGAAGTCAAGGAAAATTATATATTCTTGAAGTCTGTCTACATTCTGCCTATTTTTATGTTCTCTTGGGCTCAAACCCATATGCTGCTTTGGGATACTTGATGATTCCTCAGTGTTTCATTCAGTTATCTAGCTAATAACTTTATACATAGTTAACCAATATATATACTCATTCTCTGTTAAAATAACTGGTGTGTTGGTTTATCTTGTGGCTAGTCCTGATTGAGCCAGAAATAGACAGCAGGTGTGAGATCAGGAATCAGAACCTCATAGACGGCATTTAGGAACTGGTTTGGTTGTGTCCTTAGGTCTGAACACAGTGATGGGCTCCATGCTAATGGAAAATAGGATGCTAGTAATTATGCAATGCAACGGCATCCCAATTAATCAAATGAACACCTGTGGTTGACTGTGATAAAGTGCCTACTGAAGAACGTGCCTTGAGAGCCCAGATGGCTGATGTCCTTGACCACTGCAGCAGCTAGGATAACTATGGCGTGGGCTGGATTCTTCTGATTACTCTGCAGTGATTAGAGAAAGAAGGGACAAGCTCAAGTCTAAGTTCTTATCACAAATCACAGAAGAGAAGTGGCAACCCTTAAGAGATAAGAGAATCTCTTATGTCTTGTAACTCCTGAGCTGACATTACTGAAAATCTAACACAACATTTAGTGGTGTGCGTTACAGAATGATAAACTATGTTGAAGTCACAACTTCACCAGGTCTCTAGTGTGAAAGTCAGGACATTGGGAGGTAGAGTTCCTGAAATTTGAAAAGGAGAGATCTAGCTGGACTCAGATAAAACCCAGGTACTTAAACCCCTGAGTTACTCTAAATTTCCCTTTACTAACCATTGCGTGCATGCGTGCATGGTAAGTCACTTCAGTTGTGTCCGACTCTGTGTGACCCTATGAACTGTAGCCCACCAAGCTCCTCTGTCCATGGGATTTTCCAGACAAGAATACTGGAGTGGGTTGCTGTGCCCTCCTCCAGGGGATCTTCCCAACCCAGGGATCGAACCCGCGTTTCTTATGTCTCTGCATTGGCAGCAGGTTCTTTACCACTAGCACCACCTGGGAAACCTGAGAGCCTAACCCAGAGCCAGCTAGAAAAACAGAAATGTGTCTGCAGGGTCCCGACTCCAGCACCACTGGGTAGTGTGTGGAAGAGTGGGTTTGGAGCTGTGACAAGAGTCCCACACAAAAGGGCAGCTAAACTGTACAGTGTGAAAGGAGAGAGGTAGATGATGTTACGCCAGCAAGACTCAGTTACGCTGCTGTGTGATCCTGTCTCTGGCTTTGTTTCTGTATTTGCATATTAAAAAGAAAATGGTGGACTAGAATGGTAGTTTAGTTCCACTTTCGTTTTGAGTAACAAAAACCTCTTATCAAATAAGGCCATGTATAAAACTCAATTACATAAAACATATAAAAATAAGTTGCTCTTATTGTATCTTATACCCAGATGGGGGACCTCCCCTTGCCCACCCTGAGCATCCACCCTAAGCCACCTCTTCAGGCTCTAAGGCTCTACTGAATGCAGTCAGTAAAGCTCTCAAAAGGATCATCTCTCAAGATCCTTCTTGCTCTAAAGGAAGCCGATTCTGAGATTCTCTCTTCATGTCTAAAGTACCTTGTTCTGAAAGCATAGTCCTCCAACCAGCAGCATCACATCACCGGAGACCCAGCAGAAATTAACATGTCAAAGCTGCCTGGGCCCATGTCTCAGGCTCCCCACTCACTCACTGTGCACCCCGGGAGCAAAGTGCTGACCCTCTGCTCTCAAGCCCACCCCTGGAATTTCCATCTCGAGGGCCTCCTTCCTAGTAAGGGAACTCAAATAACATAAGATATCCTTGGGACGACAAACAAGTCACGTTCCTGAGAAATTCAGAGTGAAGCATTTTCCATAATTACACGCCAAGTGACCCAATGGCAGAAAACTTTAAAAAAAAAAACAAAAAAAAAATAAAAAAATAAAAAAAAATAAAACAACAGGCCAAGGTCACCTCACACTAATAAGAGAGGCCTCCTATCTTTCAAACAGGAGGGGGCTGATTTCAAAAATGACCAATGGCAGATACCAAAGGATCGAGAGGGCCCAAAACAGAGTGGAAAGCACTTTCCATGCTGTAGAAACTGACAGGCATTTCAGCAAGAACAATAAGCAGAGGTGCTAAAGGCCCCCCAGGGAGGGCGTGGGGTCTCAGAGTGGCTTCCCAAAGCATCACCTTTCCTACAAATGAGCCAGCTGCCAGATTTGGTAAACGTCATAAATCTCTAAGAACAGGGCTTGCACTCATGAGGTAACCCAGGTGTTCGACCATGGAGGATGTTGAAATATGCAAGGCCAGCACTGCCTGTGCCAAATGGGTCACAGCCGCCCCTCTGGGCACGAGTTTCCCAGGCCCCTTGGTGGAACTGCTCACAATTAACTGCTTTGTCTGTCACCAAGCCCGCCTCTCTGTTGGACATGGGCTTCCTCTCAGGTTGGTGGTCTCTCTCTCTCTGTCTCCGCGTCTCTCTTTCTTATTTCCACGCATGCATAGCAATCTTAATCAGAAATCACATCAGTTACCTAAGAGCCTTTCTGAGACTGTGTTAGTGAATCCATCACTTAGGATGGCAGGCTTGATGAAAAGAGGCCCTGGGTGAGTGGGGAGAGACCAGAGGGCTGGGAAAGCGGACGCAGGCTCCAGGCCTCTTCCTCCTGGTCCTGATCTCTGGATCTAACATGCTTTTGTCATCCCAGCCTGTGTTCAACTCAGAGGTCAGAATGTGATTTTTAGATTTCTTCCCATGTGGTTATGGAGAATATCATGTAAGTTTGAAGATCAATAATTTGATAAACATACAAGCACCTCTGGCATCATAATTTCTTCTTTAAACTTTCTAACTGAGCAGTGGGCATGAGAATGTAGGTAAAAATATGAGAAGAATTGCAGAGGTCCCCAGTGGGGCAACCCCTGGGACCCAAAACTCCTGACCACATATGAAGGAATCTCAACTTTGGGAAACCCTCTAGGCCTTGAAACTTCACTGACTTCCTTTCCACCATCCCAGAAACTCCAAAATGTTCCAGTCTCACATCACCAAATGCAATAACAGATAACCATGGGCCTCTATTCTGTCTGTCATTGGATTTTATAGGGCCTTACTAAGAGAACACCTTAATTAAATATAGTAAAATAATTATATGTAAAACAATTGATACATAAGCAGTGATGCCTTGCAGGGTATTGTGTTATATTAAAAAAAAAAAAAAAAAAAACTAAGCAGAGTCCCCTATCGTCTTTGCAGGAAGGAAATGCATCAACAGACACTGAGTAACATAAGATCTGTGAATAAGGGCTGACAAGTACAGTTGGAGCTCAAGAAGTAGATGGTGAGCTTGGATCACTGGGACGACCCAGAGGGATGGTATGGGGAGGGAGGAGGGAGGAGGGTTCAGGATGGGGAACACATGTATACCTGTGGCGGATTCATTTTGATATTTGGCAAAACTAATACAATTATGTAAAGTTTAAAAATAAAATAAAAAAAAGAATTCCTGGATTAAATAGACTTGAAACCTTTCTTCACAAGAAGCAATCTAGTGGCAGAGAGCCCACTGGAGATGAAGGTTTGCAATGGTCCAAGAACATCAGCATCTTGTCATTCTCATGCTGACCTTGATAGTAATCCAAGCCATTCCAGAGACTTCAAACAAATCCTTTTATAAAGTGTTTTATCACACATGGCTCCACATTAAATATTACCTTTTATATATTCTCTATATTTTTATTTTATATATTGTGGGCTCATCATACATAATTTTAAGACAGCAAGTGGTAGTCTCTTTTTTTAAATTTAAATTTATTTATTTTAATTAGAGGCTAATTACTTTACAATATTGTATTGGTTTTGCCGTACATCAACATGAATCTGCCACGGGTGTACACGTGTTCCCAATCCTGAACCCCCCTCCCACTTCCCTCCCCATACCATCCGTCTGGGTCATCCCAGTGCACCAGCCCCAAGCATCCTGTATCCTGCATCAAACCTGGACTGGCGATTCATTTCTTATATGATATTATACATGTTTCAATGCCATTCTCCCAAATCATCCCCCCCCTCCCTCTCCCATAGAGTCCAAAAGACTGTTCTATACATCTGTGTCTCTTTTGCTGTCTTGCATACAGGGTTATCGTTACCATCTTTCTAAATTCCATATATATGCGTTAGTATACTGTATTGGTGTTTTTCTTTCTGGCTTATTTCACTCTGTAAAATCGGCTCCAGTTTCATCCACCTCATTAGAACTGATTCAAATGTATTCTTTTTAATGGCTGAGTAATACTCCATTGTGTATATGTACCACAGAATGGTAGTCTCTTAAGTTTCATTTAACTTTGTGTTCCATTTCAGAGCTCTGACTCACAAATCTGTGTGCTACGAATGAATGAATACATGAATGAACAGCGGCCACAGGCATCTCTGAGCAGAGTGTTGGTCCTCTTTTATCTTTTAGGGCATTTGTTCATTCTCTGTGAGGTCATAAACAGCGTGGATTTTGGAGTCAGACAACCAGAGTTCAAATCTAGCCTTGCTAATCACTAGCTGAGGACTTTCAGATATCTACTTATCCTTTCTAAGACCATGGTTTCCTTATTTGCAAAATAGGATAATAACCCTTTAAGTGAAATAAGGTATTTGAAAGCAGTAAGCGTAGCACTCAATACATAGAATTAACTTTCCTTCCATCAGCACCCAAGATTCTTTGTTCTCTGGCATTTTAGAGACTAGTGTCATTGTCTCTCCCTTTTTTACCTTGCTAAAGGGGGAAGCTTCTAATCCGCCTACCTATCTACACAGCTATCTACTTACCTATCTGTCCATCCACCCCAGTAATAGTTAAATTATGTGATATTGCATAACTGCTGACAACTTGAGTTCTGGAGTAACACACACACTTGCTTTCAGATCTCACCTACTAACCCAAAGTGCTCATGCCTGCTTGGTTGCTCAGTAATGTCTGACTCTTTGCAACCCCATGGACTGTAGCCTGCCAGGTTCCTTTGTCCATGGGATTTCCCAGGCAAGAATACTGGAGTGGTTGCCATTTCCTTCTCCAGGGGAACTTCCCAATCCAGGGATCAAAACTGTGTCTCCTGCATTGGCAGGCGGATTCTTTACCACTGAGCCACATGGGAAGCCCTACAAACCCAAAGACCTTGTGCGATTTACTTAAGTCTCAGCCTCAATGTTCTCATCCATAAAATGGGGTTCATTAGTTTCCATTCTGTAGAGAATTACCCTAAGGATTAAATGTCATTTAAATAATGGATTTATCAGAGTTCCCAGCACAAAAATCATTATCTATTGCAAAGCTTGGGCTTCCCAGGTGGCTCAGTGGTAAAGAATTTACCTGCACTGCAGGACACACAGGTTCAAACCCTGGATTGGGAAGATCCCTTGGAGAAGGAAATGGCAACCCACTCCAGTATTTTTGCCTGGAAAATCCCATGGTCAGAGGACCTGGCAGTCTACAGTCCAGTATCACAAAAGAGTCACACACAACTTACTGACTAAAACAAACAATTGCAAAGGTTAGCTTTTTCCCCCTTCCATTTCCTCTCCAGAAGCTTAAGTCTCCATAGCGGGCATGACCTGAATACCCATAACCTGAGATTTCTGCTTTTCAGTATTTCCTTAAAACTTGACATTGAAGCAAAGCACTCCCAGGGACTGAAACTGTCTCTCTGTCATTTTACTGAGACAGCCGCTCTCCGCACACAGCTCACAGTTCTTTTTTTGGCTGTTCAGCTTCCTCTGTAGTCACTGAAATGGAAAACTCAGGATTTCTCCCTGTAGGGTTTTGTCTTCCATTTTATCAGAATCTGACCAAGATCTCAGACTGTTTCTGGATATCCACAAAGAGTATTCAAACCTGGCCAGACGAGGAGAAGGACAAACTGCCAAGACTTCAGGGCTTGGAGGCTGGGCGCAGGCTCTGGGTTGTCTTGTGGGCAGTGTCTGCTGCCCAGCCTCCAGCATCACGCAGCTTTGCCAGGACTCACTAACACTGTATTTTTCTATGTTGAAGGTAGAGTTTAAGTGACATCAAAGGGTCAGAAGGAATGTTAAGAGGGCCTGGGTCTGTTTCAGTCCATACTCAATAGCACTGCCCTCCTTGATACACCCCTGGATACATACTCTACTAACTAAGAATCTACGTAGATGAGTTCCTCCAACATTCTAAGAGGCAGAAAACAAATCCCTCCTTTCTAGCTCTGAAATTCCCATCATACTATATGTATGGCCAGTATGTGCTTGGAAAACACAAACATACATTCATACCTAAATGACAACCATTGAGCATCCTCCAATTTATTTTTATTAATTCTTATTATTTTATGCCATGGAAGAATAAAATAGTCTATTATTTCTTTTCCTATCCCTCTTTCATCACAATTCACCCACACATGCACACACAGCCCCTCCCCCATGCTCACCCTGGCTCCTCACTCACCTGATAGAAAAAATAAAACCCATATGTGGGGTCTAGAATCTTTCTTAAAGCAGACCATTTTAGTGTCAAGTTTAAAATGTGAACTATATTTTCTAACTATTCTATTCTGTTGTTTTCCTCTTAGCGTTTAATACCTGGCCCTGGCGTTAATTAATACATACTTATTTATAAGATTATGAGTACTTTTACTCCATCTACAACTTAAAGCTGTGGCTGGGAGAGATAAAGAAAGGGAAAAAATCTTCTGGAAGGTGTTCAGGTAGGGAAAGAGAATTATGACATGTATCAGAAATACTGTAGAAAAAGATATGATGCTGGACGTGAAACAGAGAAATGGAACATTGTAAAAGTCTGCATCATCCGTTTTCTCTTGATTTTCTGATGTTAGCTTTGCAATTGAATTTCGTTCCTAACAGCAGTAGGCTTCCATAAACCAGTGCTCGGGCCTCTCTGGTCCTGCAGCTTACTGTCTACCTGCCCCACAGGAGACCCTGTTATTCCTCTTCAGAGGTCTGGGCGTGACGATTATTCATCTCGCAGAGCAAGCTGGGCTTGGGGGAGCCCTCTGTGTTAGACCTTCTGGCCTGATTTTCCCCAGACGTCCAGTCAGCTCTGAGGTGAGCTATATGTGCTGTGACTCTGTAAGGAGTATTGAAAAGTGTGCACTGTGTCCCATTCCGAGCATCCAAGCTAATGGACAGTTAAGGAAGTGACCCGACAGCTACTAGGCCTCCCCTGCTATTGCCAGTCCTGTGTGCATGCTCCAAGTGGTGCTGAGTAACACCACACGTGGCAAAATAAGCAAAGCAACCCGCCTCCACCACCCTGGGCCCCTCAGGTTAACACCACTTATCAAGTTAGCCTCGGGGCAGCCTTCGACCTGCTCACAGTTGACCAAGAATCAAAGAAATGCTTGCTTTGCAAGAAGACAATCCTTTAAACCAAATATGATTAGAATTTCTGCTTGGCTTTAACAATTTTTAAACAATTCTCTCTATATACATCTACATATGTATATATGTACACATTATGAATATATGAATAGGAATGAAATGACTATATATATATGTATATATAGGCACAGTTTCATATTTCACCACCTAAAAAAATAAGCTAATGTCTTTGTTTATATCCATGTGTTAAAGACAAAAGTCATATGTGATAATGACAATATTTCTCTTGTCATTAATAGTGCTTATCATTGATGTCAAGTTCTTAAATGACAGATAATAAAAGTATTTTACATGTGGATTTATAATTTCTCTATAACAATATGATTTTTGCAAGCTATGTACTAAAGTTTCAGCAACATTTTTAATGAATGTCAGCATATGTTTTCCTCTCCTTGTCCAAACCCTATTTAATATTCATTTCTCAGTTGAAATACACCCTCAGCCCTTGGGATTCACACATATGGTTCCAGATTAAATACATATAATCAATAAAAATAAGATATTGTCTAATGCTTCAGTCTTGAGTTAAGGTTCTATTCATAAATTCATTATTATGGTTCATTATTAAGGTTTTGCTTTATTTAAAACAGACCATACATGACTAGGCTAAGTAAAACAGTATGTTTCATACCATGCTCCTGCATTGGCAGGCAGATTTTTTACCACTGAGCCACCTGGGAAGCCCCATTTTATCCCTATCTATCCTTATCTTTGAATTAGGAGAGGAAAAAGCATCCTAGCATTCTCAGTGGTAAAAAAAAATCCACCTGCCCATGCAGGAGACACAGGTTTTGATCCCTGGGTTGAGAAAATCCCCTGGAGAAGGAAATGGCAACTCACTCCAGTATTCTTGCCTGGAAAATTCTATGGACAGGGGAGCCTGGCAGGCTACAGCCCATGGGGTCGCCAAGAGTTGGACACGACTTAGAAACAAAACAACGGAAAGTATTTAATAGCTAATTTTCAAAAATATATTGTATTACAAGTTACAGAATAAGAAGTTTAGACTTAGTAACTGAAATTGTAGTTGATAAGATTTGACAGGTGTTTTTATCACTGTTCAGAAAATAATTTAGTAGAAACCCAATAGGTCTTTCCTGATACCCTCCTCCCTAAACTATCCCCCATTCCTTCAATAAACATAATCATTCTCCATATAATTGCTCTTTATTATTTTCCTTAGAACTTACCACTAACTGAAATCGTGTCTATTTATTTGGTTCGTCATTTATCAAGAATATAAGTAGGTACCTTTTAGCTTTTCATCCTTGTGTCGCTGTACAGTACAGTATATGGGCATCCTATAAATATCTGATGAGTGATTAAATGGGTGGATGTTTTCATCTATACTCTTTTAAAAATACAAAACATGTAATCTCATATAGTTATATATAGACAGATATACACAGCCACTGCTTTACACAGAAATGTGAAATGATAAAAATGGTCATGTAAACTGAAATCATGGAAAGCAACCTTAATAATAATTAGGAACAGTTATGATTGCTCCTTGAGCTTCAAAAGTTTTTGCAAAATCATTAAAAACTCTTAGTATCAGATGTAAATGTACTGTACATCATGCATCCTTGCTCAGTCGTGTCCAATTCTTTGTGAGCCAATGGACTGAAGTCCATCAGGCTCCTCTGTCCATGGGATTCTCCAGGCAAGAATATTGGAGTGGGTTGCCATCTCCTACTGCAGAGAATCTTCCCAACCTAGGGACTGAACCCCTGTCTCCTGCGTTTCCTGCTTTGGCAGGCAGATTCTTCACCACTGCACCTCCTGGGAAGCCCCTGTAAATGCATAGGAAATTTTAAAAATATAGGGAAGCTCATACTTAGTATATGGTAACTTACAACATTAGAAATATTGAGATTTAAAGTGTTTCTTTTTTTGGAAAAATATTTATCATGACTACTTTGAACAGCTTGCTGTCTTCTCACTGTGTAAATTACAATACATTGTGAGCATCTTTCGATGCCTTGGCCAATTGTCATGGCTCTCTAGGTTTGGATTGGCCTCCAGAGTTTTATTCTTCATGCTTTCAATATCTTAAAATATACTTGAGAATTCCACTAAAGTGGGTTTCTTGCCAGCATCAGTTCCTTCGGGACATCTTCATCCTTTGTTTTGTCTGTCTTCCTCATTTATATCGACAAGCTTGTCTCCACTAAGTGTCTTTGGCTGCGAACGCAGAGCTTCTCAACTGGCAGCAGTGTCAACGTACCCACCTACAGATAGATATTTCTTCTCTAACTCCATTTATGTTTCATTTGAATTTCACTTCCAGTGTTAAATCACTTCTCACTTCTCGCCTGCAATTCATCTCTGTTGGCCAATTTCTTCTTTAAATTGTCTGTTTCTGAAAAATGTCATTGGGAGACAAGGAGGCAACAATACTCCAGACTTCACTGTCTGTGCATAAAATGAATTACTGATGCAGAGGGACCACTGATGGGCAAGGGATGGAAGAAATGAGGTGACTGCTCACTGATTATAAAGCAAATCTGTTATTTATGGAGTGATTTGTAGACTGAGGGATTTCCTGGTGGCTCAGACAGTAAAGAGTCTGCCTGCACTGTGGGAGACCCAGGTTCGATCCCTGGGTCAGGAGGATCCCCTGGAGAAGGGAATGGCAACCCACTCCAGTATTCTTGCCTGGAAAATCCCATGGACACAGGAGCCTGGCAGGCTACAGTCCATGGGATCTCAAAGAGTCAGACACGACTAAGCGACTTCACTTTCTTTTTCTTTCTATTTGGGGACTGAGAAGTTAGCAGTTTAATTTGTACTTTATGCAATTACTTATATACTAAAATTTGACCCATGTTGTCAGGGACCTGGTGCTAATTAAACTGTAGTAACCAAACTTCATGCACATTGGAACCATGCAAGACAAAAACCGCCCATAATTGAAAATATTAATTCTCTGCCAAACTTTCATATAACCTCTAACTCTATGTATAAGAGAAGCTACTTTAGAACCATGCAAAATCAGATTCTTTACTCTCAGAAGTCATCAATTAAAAACACAGAGATCATATTTTCCTTATTGCCCTTCTTTGAGCAATAGAGAACTGTAGACTTTTGGCTGCTGCACAGGTCAAAGAAAACAAGATGTAATTGAACATTTTACATATTCGCATTTATTAGCCAGGATCAGAAATGCGTTAAGTCCGCGGTTTTCAAAGCTCATCATGTGTTAGAATCACCAAAGGGATGATTAAAACACAGATTGTTGACCCCCATCTGAGTGTTTCTAATTTAACAGGTTTGGGGTGGTACCTGAGAATTTGCCTCTCTTACGAGTTCCCAAGTGAAACGGATGCTGCAGATCAGGAACCACATATTAAGAACCACTGACTGAAGCACATTCAGAAGGGTGTTTCATGAGGAGAGAGAAAAGACTCGGGAGACCAACATTTGGCAAGAAGACAGCCGCTGACTCAAAGTGCTTCAGGCATCTCAGAGATCTTTTTATTTTAGGCTTCTTGTTTTACAATTAAGAAAGTGGAAGCCTGCAAGATTCAAATTACTTAACTCAGAAACAAAGTTAACCAGTCTTAAAGACTGGTCTAAAACCTAGAATCTATTTCCAATAATTTCTGGAAGACAGCTAGCACCATAATAGACCCTATTCTCAACAACTGTAAGGTGAAATTTTTACACACACACACACACACACACACACAGAGTTTCTCAAACTTTGCTTCATATGAAATGGCCTGGTTTAAAATTAATTTTCCCAAGCCCTCACCTAAAATTTCTGACTGCAGAGGTGGAGGATGCAACCCCAGGAGATCCAAATGCAGGTGAACTGTTCTTTAAGAAACTGCTCTAGAATACTGCAAGCCAATGTTTTAAAGCACAATCTATACACAGGAAAGAATAGAATGCTGACTTTTCTTTGTATTTTTTTTCCACAAAATACTTTTACAGACTATGAAAACTCCTCAAACTATCCTATGAGGTAGATGAGGCACCTCCTTGGAGAACCCTTGGTCAAGTCTCCACTCTCTAAGTTTTCTTTTCCTCATCTGTATAAGGCGTGAAGTTATTAAAACTGATCACCTATGATTGCTCTGAGGACAGAAAGAGAAAAAATATATGAAAGCAATTCGTGAATGGAGAAATATTACATGGAAGTTAGTTGCTAGCTTCATTATAGAGAAGCAAATTTTAATATCAACTGGAGAATCTGCAGATAAAAGATTCTTAATTGTATTACAGTAGGCTCCCCCTGGCAGAAGCTTACCTATTTGTCAAAGGAAACAGAAGAGGTAAAACCTTCATAAAAGTCGTAAGATTTCACTCTCACAGGTTCCCAATTACTGTGAACAGAAGCTGGAGACTAAGTCCTAATTTGTAACAATAAAAACATATAATGTATCCTAGGCACAATGGTTTTCTTAGAAAACTGGCTAATCTCTGTCCCCAGGCCATTTCCTGCCTCTTCTGACTCTCACATGAATTAGGGATTGGAAACCAGACAATTTTGACTTCCTGAGCTTGCTTTGCTCTTGGCAACGATGGAAGAATAATTTTTAAGGCAAGAAAATGAAAATGATCCATTTACCTCAACTCTGCCCTCACTCTGAAGGAGGATCTTGGAGCTGGAGAAAGAAAATACCAGAGAGGGAGGGGAGCCTTCCTTCCCCGCAGAGCGTTGACCATAAGACACGTTCTCCTTTTGAGGGCTCAGCACTTGGGTTTCTCCACATATTTTAATCAATATTCACTGAGCCATAACAATCTGGCATCCACAGTCACTCTGGTGTTGTGTTTCATGAATAACTACTTTTTCCACTGGGTGGAGAAGAAATGACTCTGTACACGGCTGGCAGATCATCATTCCTTCAAGCAAAGCAAAATCAGCAGTTTCAAGGGAAATGTGGGCATCTCAGTGTGGTGATCAGTGCACATCTAAAACATAAACTCAAATTATAGAAGCCAACTCACAGGCCAACTGATCTCTTTTGGAAGATGTGGCTTCAGACCATTCCACGTGCATGTGGAATACCTAGACCTGATTACAGAGTTCTCCTGAAAGCCAATGCATCCCAGGAAACCTTACGAGACACAGCAAAGGAATAACATGTATTCCCCAGCAAATAAAACTGTTAACATGACCTTGCCTCATTCTGGCAGAAGCATGTTGCAAAGTCTCCTGGGGAGGAAGGTACCGTACTGAGCCTGGGAATTTGAGTTCAGCGGGGAGCCTGGTCTCCACTGCCCAAGTGCTGCAAGCCTGAGGCTCCTTCTCATGAAATGGCCTCCGAGATGGTGAAGATGGCCATGAAGGTCAGACCCCTGAGAAGCCTAGATCCAGCTCATGCCCCATTCTGAGGATAATCCATCTTTCCACAATTCCTTCAAGTCCAAGACACTCCACCTCCTCTCCTATATCAGCTCTTTCTGTAGGTTTCTTCCATCAGTGGGACTGGAATTCTTTCAAATTGATCAGCATCTCATTTTTACTCCCCCTTCACACCCATCGTAACATCTAGACTTCCATCCTAATATCAGATAGCTTCTGTTTTCCTTCATAGTGTCTCCAGAAAGAATTCCTCCTAAGTACCCACTAATGTGAAGGCATCAGAAATCCATTCGTTTATTCATTCTTACAGACATTTGACATCATGCAAAGCATTGGGCTAAGACCTCTATAGTTAAGTAGGGGAGAAACAGCTATTTAAAATAACTGCCATATAAAAATGAAGTCAGGATTCACACTATTGTCCCTACCAGGAACTCCCACATTTTCAGTCTTTAAACACAAGTCCGGAGACACTTCCTCCTGGAAGCCTGCCATGAATCCACTCCCAAATGAATCAGGTATCTCTCTTATGGGCTTTCAAGAGTGCTTATCTAGATCACTGCACTAACCCTGCACCCATTAGCCATTGATGGACCTGCTCTCCAACTAGACTGTAAGCTTTAAAGACACTGTCATATTCATCTCTGTACTGCTGCTGCTGCTGCTGCTGCTAAGTCGCTTCAGTCGTGTCCGACTCTGTGTGACCCCATAGATGGCAGCCCACCAGGCTCCCCCGTCCCTGGGGTTCTCCAGGCAAGAACACTGGAGTGGGTTGCCATTTCCTTCTCCAATGCATGAAAGTGAAAAGTGAAAGTGAAGTCACTCAGTCGTGTTCGACTCTTTGCGACCCCATGGACTGCAGCCTACCAGGCTCCTCCATCCATGGGATTTTCCAGGCAAGAGTACTAGAGTGGGGTGCCACTGCCTTCTCCAATCTCTGTACTAGGAAGTACTTAACATAGAGCCCAGTAGATCGTGTTTATTGCATATTTTTGAATGAATGGATAAAAACTATAAAAGAAAAATCTTAGAAAGTTGTGAAACAGAAAAAGGAATGAGTATTAAGTTTAGCTAGAGGAATGAAGACAATTTTCATGGAAGATATGGTACTTAAGCAAAGCACTGAAGTGTGAACAGGATTTCCAGAATTTGAAAAGATCAAGGGCTTGGGAGGAGGGGTGGTACACAGAGAATTACTTTTTAAAACCTAATGAATTCTCCCCACCTCTAATCTGTTACTTCTCTAATCTTTCCTATACTCTAGCAAAGTTTCTCCTTGCTTGTGCAGAACCTCCAAAGATGCCTTATTATTTAACGGGATAAAGTTCAAGTAGATCAGCTTGCATCTCAAGGGTCTTGCTATTGTTATCCAAAACTTTTTTCCTAATCCTAACTTTCACTCCTTGGTCACCCATTGTCTGCATGTATCCAGCCCTTCTACTCTCTGTCCCCAAATATCTTACTTTTTATCATCTCTTTGCTGCTCCTCTCTCTCCAGCCCTCGCCTCGAATGCCTTCCTCATGCCTTCCTGCCATGGACAGCACCACTCTGTCTTTCAAAACCCCACCTCCTTCATGCAGCCTCCCTTTTCCATGCCAGATCAGAGTATCTTCTTCTAGACAACCTGATAACCACTCTTCTACCATTTAACCATTGTGTGGTTTTCTGATTTTAAGCCTGCTTTGTCCCTCTTTGGAAGACCAAATAAGGTACCTACAAGCTAGGATAATGGACAGTGGCTTTTGTAACATGCACAGTGTTTCAGATGACTAATCTGTTGATGAAAAAATCTTGATAACTGAAACACTCTTCTAAGAATGAATGACAAGTCTTTAGGCAGACATCTTATTATTCAGCTACCAGCAGACAGGGGTGCTTTTCCTAGGTACAAGATTGAATTTAATGAGATGAAGTAAGTAATCTGTTATTAGTGTGTCTATGTTATGAAATCACTAACTTCGCCTATGTAATGAAAAAAAAACTTGCTACTTTCCTCCTTCATTGATAGAAGTACAGTTATAGTTACTTTTTATCTCTTCCATGAAGCCAAAGTAATACTTTTTTTAACGTGTAACTAGCCCTTTAAGATAGGTGCATCCTTTTCAGCGTTTTTACCCTTGCCCTTATCACTGTGGGGCTCCTTCACGCTTTTCAGCTTCCAGGCTTTGCCCCTCGTCAAAGCACATCAATACGAGTCTCCAACCTTAATCATAAAAGACATCTCGAGGGAGAGAGGCTCAGTACTTTACGAAAAGAACTGACCGTATCACACACAACAAGCTGCAGGGCATGGAGAATCCATCACCTAACCTTTCCCAGCCTCTATCCATCTGGGCCCCACTGCTGGATTTCCAAGCTTGACAGTGAATGCTTTCCAATGGGAAACTGTAGCGGGATTTTTTTTCCCATCCTTTGGTCCCTATTGTATGTTCAGCTGCACTGAAGCTAGCTGCTAATCAAAGCCAGAGTCTCTCATACACAAACAAACAAGGCATTGTGGCCTCCCCTGGGGCTGGAACACAGCAATCCAGCAAACACTTTGGTCAGGTGATAGCAGCCCGGAGGAACAGACAGCGCATCACCCAGACATCCTCATCTCCTCTCCTCCCACGCCCGTCCTCAGGACAAGCCAACTGAACACCAGGCCAGGCAAGCCAGTGCTTGAGAAAGCAGTGGCAAATAAAATAATATACAATCCAGGCGATCCGGTCTGACAACAGGATTCTTTGTCCAAAAACAGTGGATTCTCTTGACCCTGGTGAGGTAGAAATAAAATACATAGCATGAAAACATATTCCTGGATACAAGATAGGGGAAGAAGGAAGGGACTGAGTCAAAATATCTTCAGATACTCACTGAGCCCTTGTCACAGAACAGCGGGTGTAGGTGGAAAAGCGTAATGTTTAGGAGCTTTGCGGTTAGATATAGTTGATCTATAATCTCCATTCTACTTCTTGAACTTCCTCGATGGTCCACTGGTTAAGATTCCGAGTGTCTGAAGCAGAAGGTGTGGGTTCAATCCCTTGTCAAGGAACTAAGATTTCACATGCCGCGTGATACAGTCAAAAAACAAACAAATGATGTTCTCGGTTCTACCTCTCACTAGCTTGTGACCTTGAACAAGTTACTTAACCATTCAGGGACTCAGTTAGTAATGTTGGTGAACTGTGCTCAGAACAGAAAAAGGAAAAGTGCTAAGAAAAGAAAGCAAGGTCTCCAGCTTCTAGAAATAGCTGGTGATAGGGGATGAAGACTCCTCCCTGGCCCTGGCACTTCCTAGGATCAGAGCCTCAGATGCAGTGGAAGGTCCTGAACTTGACTTACTGCCATTGTCCCCAGAGCACACCCAGGGAAACTCAGGATGCCCAAGGCCAGCATGAAGCCTGGATACAGCTATCTTCATACCACAACAGGCGTGGGACTCTGAGCGCCTGCACAGTGATTATGAAAACATCCCTAAGTATGAAAGATGGAGTAGAAAAGCTAGAGAAGTCAAAGAAAGTGATTGCTCATGTCATAATTTTTGGTCAAGGCAGCCAGTTAATATTAAATGTCACCAGGGTCGGTGAAGGGAGTGCAGGAGAGCGAGGAAAGTGAGTAGAAACTATGTGAAAGAAAGTGAAGTCATGTCCGACTCTTTTGTGACCCCATGGACTGTAGCCTACCAGGTTCCTCTGTCCATGGGATTTTCCAGGTAAGAATACTGGAGTGGGTTGCCATTTCCTTCTCCAAGGAATCCTCCTGACCCAGGGATCGAACCTGGGTCTCCCACATTGCAGGCAGACACTTTACTGTCTGAGCCACCAGGGAAGCTCCAAACTTCCCTGTGTGAAAGGTTGTCTTAATTCTATGCAACGATAAACATGAATTGAGTACCTACTACTCAATTTGCCATTTGCTATTTGGGTAGTGGAAGAATTGATGCTTTTGAACTGTAGTGCTGGAGAAGATTCTTGAGAGTCCCTTGGACTGCAAGGAGATCCAACCGGTCCATTCTAAAGGAGATCAGTCCTGGGTGTTCACTGGAAGGACTGATGCTAAAGCTGAAACTCCAATACTTTGGCCACCTCATGTGAAGAGTTGACTCGTTGGAAAAGACTCTGATGCTGGGAGGGATTGAGGGCAGGAGGAGAAGGGGACGACAGAGGATGAGATGGCTGGATGGCATCACTGATTCGATGGATGTGAGTCTGAGTGAACTCTGGGAGTTGGTGATGGACAGGGAGGCCTGGCGTGCTGCAATTCATGGAGTCGCAAAGAGTCAGACACGACTGAGCGACTGAACTGAACTGACTGAAAGTGAAAGAACTAGAAGCAACTGTCCAGAGGTACAGGATAGAACAAAGAGGTCCAGCAAGAAGACGCAGGGCCACTGAAACTTAGAACCAACACAGTGACTTCCTTTAAATACCAAGGGTAGACAATCCAAATGATTTAATAATTGAAGCACCTTCATATAGAGACCAACAAATGGAAATAAAATCAGCTAGATGCCATCTCGAGGAATCTATAAGATCTGTAGATTTACTTCAGGAAACACTACTCAATATTTTCATGTCTTATCTTTTCTAGTAGGTATCTTAAGTGCTCCTCAATTGCACATGGCACTCCTCATTGGGTATTTCCAAATCCTTATTTCAGTAAAAGTCAAATTAGTTCAATAAGCCACAGACCCGTAGTTTCTCCATTTTCACCTTCTGGGGGAATTTTTTTTACTTGCTCCTTAAGGCTTTCCTAACTGTTCTGCACTCAACCCTTACATTTCTCACCTCTTAAAATTCAGAGGTTCCTAGCCTCCTATCAGGAACTGAGATCTCACTGCAGCATTATGAGTCATAGTAAATACAAATATACAGTAGATACAAATACTTTAGGCTGATCTTCCTCACCGAAGAAACATTAAAATCACCTTAAGGAGAGTGGTCACACCTTCCTGTGTTCTGTACTTATTTTCAATAGTTGCTCAAGTTCCAAAAGATGATGATAAATCTGGCCATACCTTGATATGGACTTGGAAATTAGGTAAGGAAGTGGTCAGATTGAGATGAGAAGAAGACAGGAAACAATACGTAGTTTTTTAAATACAAAGGCCCAAGTCTAAACTTTTTTTTTTTTTTTTTTCTGATTTCAACAAAGATACTTAACATTACATATTAGAGCTGGTGAGTAGAAGTCAAGAGTAGAAAACTAATCCAGGAAACTAACTGGACCGGAAGGGATGCTGTTGTGCCCATGAAAGGGAGCCTCTGGGTCTGTTCCTTGATCTCCTTTCATGATCCCCCTACAAGAGTGGGGAAGATATGAATGGAAGCAGTGGGTAGAGGGTAGAAGCCTTATGGACAAGTTGACTCCAGCAACCAGCTTGTCTAGCTCACAGCCCAGCATCCAAGATTGCTCATGTCCTATTTAAGGCAGGAGCTCTTCACTTGAACAACTGATACTGTTTTGTCTGCAAATACTTCCTCTGAGAGAAATAAGGAGGGGACAGGCTTGCTCCTGTCCTAGAATGACTTTGTGGCATTATTATACCAAGAGACATGCAGAGCTTAGGAGATTTAGAAAGCAAACAAGACAAATCCACTGGGGAGAAATCTCCTAACGAACCCTACCAGGGTCAACTGAGCCCAAAGGACCCAAAGAGAGTTCAGGCAGAGTGGAGGAAAGGGTTGGTGGGAACCCCAATACTGGCATAGGCCATAAAAGCATTTAACTTTCACCCCTTCCTAGTGTTCTCTGTAAGATCTGAAGCTCCCAAGCATCAGGCTTCTATCAGACTGTTGGATGTTTTCCCTAAGGCCTCAGTTCAAGTCCACTTCTATTTCTTTTGCATTCTTGGTTCTGCTGCCTTTGAAGTTAAATGCTCTCATTTTAACCTCTTGCAAGAGAAATCACTGGATGAGATATTAGAAACCCATAGTTATCTTGCCTTTAGGAAATATGGATTGAGTTAGAGAGAAGTTGGTAGAAATCCACCTCTACCTGCTTATTCCTGCTAAATTGTTTTTGATCTGTTGCTCCAATCCGAGTTCATTTATGACAGCCTTGAAGTACACCTTCCAATCCCCCGATACCATATATCAGAGGGCAAACTCTGTGATCCCTAACCATCGGACCCAAACTGCTGTTTTCAAAGGCTAGAAATTATTTCAGACTCAAGTTGGTGGGAATCCCAATACTGGCACAAACAATAAAAGCATTTAACTTTTGCCCCCTTCTCTACAAACAAGAGTGTGGTTGACAAACCCAAGTGTGATCTGACTCACTTTAAACTAGAGCCAATCTGTACACTAGTCATTCCAAATAATAACAGAGCAAATAAATACTCCCCGAAGAGTGCCAAGCCCTGGGGGGACGTGCCTTAGAGAGGTCAGCTGCCCCTGTAAGCTTATCGCCTGCAGTGCATCAGGCCCACTCATCTTAGCCCAGAGCAGCTCAGAAGTTCCTCAGGCTCCTGGGACCTGCTAAGGGGTAGAGATTGAACCTGGGTGGGATCAGGCAGCTGTGGCTTCCCTGGGGAGACATTTACCCCTGGATAGTATCTGAAGGGTCCTCAAGGTTAAGAATGAAAGATAATGTTTACCCAGCTTGACCTTTAACTGGCACACACTAAGGTCCACAGGATTATTTGTTCCCATCTAAATATCCATCTTTGCTGGGAGAAAGATTTTTTGTTTGCTTCATTGGATGACAGTTGTTTGTTAGCATTCTTCTATTTCCAACTTTTTAATGAGAGTCCATGACATTAATTTACTAAGCTTTTTATGATTCAAATTTACTGATGTCAAGCTAAATAAATTGAATTTCCGTCTTAAACTGGACCACTTAGTAGAAACAAATGTGCATGGTAATGTGTATAAAACTATAAAAATATAGCATATTTTGATTACAATGTTGACCTAAAAAGCAGGACTATTATTTGCACAACTATTTTCAAAACTTAAATAAGGAAAACTCTAAAAGTGTATCAGAGTGTTAATAGTGGTGCCTATTTTGAGCATAATTATAAGTCATTTTTTTCCTTCTTTATAACTTTAAAGATCTGAAAATCCTGTAGCTTGGACACATTATTCCAGAATGAGAAAAAATAGTGTGTTTCTTCAGGTGTATATTTGTGTTTTCCTAATAGCAAACATAGTAATAAAAAAACACATTATGTTTCACATCATTAAAATTAATCAATCTTTTTACAAGTTTGAATTGCACTGAGCTGAATTTAAGGTTCTGAATTTTGCCAGAGGCCTTGAATTGAATAGTTAAACATATATTGTAATTAAAAGAGGATGGGAAGAAAGGCTTTATATTATTGTTTCAAAATGTAAGTACCTCCAACAGTTAAAATAACTTAATAAACTTTCTGCTTTCTTTCACATAGCAGCTTCAGACTTCCTCGTTTGATCATCTTGGACCATAGCTCGTATTTAAAGAAATACATAGTACACAGAAGGCAACATTTTTTTATAGAAAAAAATTTTTTGAAGAACTAAATTGGCCCTCGCATAAGATTCTCCAAAGCAGCAGGATAATTTTTTTTAAGCCAAAGATCCAACTCCTGGCTTAACATGGACACTGTTAAGTGTCCATCTGGCCGGTTGGCAGATGCCCAGTGGAAGCCTTCTGATGTTCTAATGCTCAGAAACGAAAGCCACTATACACTAAAACTTTAGAGGTGATTCTCTGCTGTCGAGAGCAATAATCCCTCAGCCAGGTTAGAAGACGCCGTATTATTCTCAAATGAGGAAGGCCATTACGAAAACATTATTTTAAAGTTTTATATGGTCTCCATTCATTTTATCCTGAGTGAAAAAAAGTTTCTCTGTTAGCTAAAATTGGGACTGAGACATGTTCCTTACTGATTAAATCTGGACTCTGAGACAAAAATCTTTGGCTCCTTCCCTGGGCAGCCCAGTGTCTCCTGGGAAGCCACACAGATGGATGCTCCCTTCTCTACTTCCCTTATGATATGGAAGGGGACCTCCAAGAGACAAACGATGTTCAAACCTTCAAGAAGAGAATACTGTAGGATGCAGAAAGCCTGTTACATTACATCCTTCTCATACTAAGAATGGAATTTCCTAAACACTTCTTCGCCAGCTTCTAAGGTAAATGAAAATGGCAGTATTTGGCTCACTTACACCCTCTCAGGGAAAAGCTCCAGCAGAGTACCCGTAAGAAGCCTGAAATCACACCTGACAAAGGGCCTTGTATTCCTAAGGGGCTTCAGTCAAGTCAACGGCAATTCGGATGGTGATTCTCAATTTCCTTTGCAAATGATCCAACACTATAAATATTATTTGGACATGAAGATACAGGCGTGATCAGCTTTTGCACTAGAAGGACATGTTACTGCCAGTGACCCTCAGTGTGTGTACTAAGCTATGGACATCATGATTAGAGAGTTCTGATTCCTCTCCTAGTCTTCCAAGGTTATGGAACTAAACACTATTGGCTGGTCACTCAACATGAGGTCCCCAGGCCAGCAGCTGCTATCACCAGGGTGTCTGTTGGAAAGGCAGCCTCTGAGAGTCAGCCAGAGGCCTACTGGACCAGAATCTGCATTTTAACAAGATCTCTAGGTGACTGATATGCAAATAAAAGTGTGAGGAGCACATCAATAGTATAAACAAAGGGCTGCTAATCCACCATAAAAACCTAAATTTACTGAGAATAACTGATGGGAATTTTTGGTATGCATCTTGTACAACTCTGAGGAAGCACTCTAACATAATATTTAGTAAAACAATTCAAAAAAAAAATTCATAGCCATTTTAGTTTAACCTTTTTTAGAGTTGTCTATTCTCTCCTTTCTTTCACTCTGACTCAAATTTCCTCTTCTTCACACCTGCCTGTCACACATCTCGCCTCCTACTCACTTCATCTGATCAAACTTACCTTCTGACGTCTTAGGCAGCCTCCAGGTCCTGAGAAAATGATCATGATGAGCAGCAGAATTGAGGAAAGAAACAGAACTGGCCCTATTGATTTTATTAATAGAAGTCATATTTCAAATAACAGTTTACAGTTTATAAACGTTGCATGGACACAACTGCCCTTTACCACCAGCCCACGAGGAAGGCAAAGCATATATCACCACCATCATCGTCATCGCCATCTTACAGCTAGGAAACCTAAGGTTCCAGGACCTACAGGACGTACTCAGCACCAGGCAGAACTGCAGTGAGATAAACGCAGGCTCGCGATTCAAACCTGGACTCCTTCCTCCGAGCTGGCAGCTCCACGAGGGCAGCAGGGCCAGGGAGGACATGGCTGTGGGCATCACAATGCCAGCAATGAAGTGCCTGCACCTTGGATAAGAAGTGTCCAGTGTGCACAATGCTCTCCTGCACACTAAGGCGGGCTTCCAAGTGGTGCAATGGTAAAGAATCAGCAGACAAATGCAGGAGATGCAAGAGACTTGGGTTTGATCCCTGGGTTGGGAAGATCCCCTGGAGTAGGCAACAGCAACCCACTCCAGTATCCTTGCCTGGAAAGTTCCATGGACAGAGGAGCCTGGTGGGTTACAGTCCATGGGGTTGCAAAGACTTGGACCCAGCTGAGCAGGAGCACACAGACACTAAAGGAAAGGCCAAGGTCAACAGCCTGATTTGGGGACCTCACGTGTCGGATTCCCTGGGGCCTGGAGCATGATCACATGCCCCATGTGTTTCTTTTCAGAAGGGGTTTTGGATCTGCATTTAGAATAATTTGAGAGTACAGAAGGCAGGAGCATTGCAAGAAGCAGAAAGTCTCACCTTTGTGAGACACATAGGTTTCTGTTTGTCTGTTTGTGTCTCGTGCCAGCTGGACATGAGACATAAAAGCAGTCGAAGAGGGGAAGGCAGAAAGAGCAAGGGTGGGCTTTCATGGGGAGGGATGCACCCCCATAATCAGCATTTCCATTATCTCATCAAATACTCTCTCGCAGTCAGACTCTGGGTTCAGTCCTTCACACTCATTTTCTAGATTAATATTCATGTCAGTCCTAGGAGATAAGTATCATTGCCTCATCTTAGGAATAAGGAAATTGAAGCAAGAAAGATCACAATATTTGCTAATGGTCACACAGCTAGTAAGAAGTGTAGCTGTGATCCACCTTCAATTCTTTCATCTTAGAGCTCAAATAATGGAGCGTTACAGTTGATGTTTCTAACACATCACCGGCATTCAGGTGGCCTGTCACACGTCCGGGTTCTTTGACTCCACCTCTCAAATCAGAATCTCTGGAGATGGGCCCCAGGCATCTGGATGCTAAAACGTGACTCTAGTCATTCTGATAAACACTGAGGATCGGAAATCACTACCCTGGGTGATCTGGCCATTCACTGCATAGACACTGGAGATTAGGTTTGATGTGAGAGGCAACAGAGAGAAAATTAACTAGCCAAAGGAAGAGACGGCATTATATTATAGAGGAGGAAAAATATCCAAACTAGGAATTTTAAGATCTTATAAGAACTCCAAGATTCTTGTATGGGGTCATCTTAACCTCTTTAAACTTGTATCCTTATCAACTAAAAAAAAAGTCCTGCTCAGCCTACCTAGGTAGAATTGTTATGAAAATATGACGAGAAAATACATGTTACTAGTTCTGAAAAGCAAAAGCTTATAGCCACACTGAAGTTATGATGAAAATAACGTTCCAAGTGTTCAGTCTTAAGGCTTCAAATAATACAGTTTGTTAAAGAGGAGGTAAGGTTTCTGTCTTCATTATGGAAGTGAGTCAGAGCCATGCAAGGTCAAAGGCCTTAAAATGAACAAGGTGCAGTGTGAGAAGGAAGACACTCCACAGAATTGGCAGATCTATACGTTTGCAATGATGGAGGTGAGAGGAAGAGAGGAGAGCTTCTTCTAGAGGTTCAAGGATGAGAATGGGGTACTTGGTTTTAAACAGGAAATTGGTACCAGGTGACGTTTATAGGGATTGAGTATGGAAGACAGTCAAGGTCATTGGAGCATGAGGAAGAGCAGAGAGAATGGTATTCAGAGTCATTAGCTTACTTTTTCACTCATTCATCAGACATTTATCAGGCATTTCAATGGTTCCATTCTAGATATTCTAGGGTTCTAGGGATGAATGAGTGTCCCTGCCTTCAAGGGGTGAATGGGCTGGGTGGAGTGGAGCTGGTGGTAAAAGTGAGTAATCCTCAGAGGTAAATGATGTGCTTTTCCAATGGTAACACTGCTGGGAAAGGAGGAACTGAAGTCTTGGGCAGGGGTGACAGAGAGGCTGAGAAGACAAGAGGAGGGAGAATTAGAGCACCACCTAGAGGGAGGGTTTGCCTGGAAAAACCCACTCTTGGAGGCTTTAATTTCAGACTGATTCAGTTTCACCCAAATTCCACACTGAAGTTTGAGGACTTGCTGTCTCTCTCTCAGCTTTTCCTCCCACTTCTTCCACTTTTCATACCAAGATATGAGATGACTGTCCTTCAGTGAAATATGTGCCTTAAAATGATGTTTTTGGTTCTCATTCAGCACAATTCTTAGAACTTAAGAGCCCAAGTGTCAGTTACTATTGACTTACTTCATTCAAGATTAATATATAACAATAGATCTTTTAACTAACTATGAACTTTAAGAATCTTAAGAATTCTGGTTTTAGGAAACTCATTATGATGATGTTTTTATTCGAAATGTCACTTTATCTAAATCTACTACAAAGAACTGACTCCAAAATAAAGCGGTGTAGAAGAAATTTAATTATTTCTCAAAATACCTTAAGCATGCCATTCACTGTATTCCCTGCCTACTTAAAAGAAATAGGAATTTGTGGTGAGTGTGATCTACATAATCAAATCTGCAATGTTACCATAATTATAATGCCCTCTGATAACATTACATTATAGTTAGCCCTCTAAACCACAGAAGTCTTAACTTGTCATTTACAAATACTAAAATAGGGAGGAACAAAGGGCTTGCTATGTTTGACAATCTAGAAAGGTCGTATGACACCTGGAAAACTATGCCACATAAAAGATTGGCAAGAAGTGCATGGAAACATGGCCCAGTGGATGGAAACTTGAAATGGACATAAACATCAAGCATGGAGAACAGCTTTCCAACACAAGGCTGTGGCCCAAATTCCACTCAAGCCAATTGACTCGATGGGAAAAAGCAGGTCCAGCTCATAGAGAGAAGCTCCATATCTGAATATTATTTTACCCCATATGTGACATGGAACTGAGTCAAGAGGAAACAAAAGCTCTCTGATTATTCATTAGAACTGCAGCCAAAAGAGACAACATCACTCACCCTTAGAGAGGCTCCACTCAGCATCCAACTAAGGGAACAAGGGCAACTGCAGACATCTGACTCACCAGATGCTTAAAGGTGAGCATCTCTTCAACAGGACTGGCCTGCACTCAGCTTGCCCCTTGATCACCCTGGGTGGTCTTGGTTTGGGCATTACCTTAGGAGGGAGTCAAGGACAGTTCCCCTTTTTACTATGTCATCATATTAAAAAGTGTATTTGGAGAACTGGGATTCATAATCAGAATTCGGACTACTGGCCCTGAATCCGCGATTAACTCATATACCATTTTGAACAAGCCAACCAAACTCAGTCTCCTGAGAAAATTTTGAATAGTAATAAAATACCACATGGCAAATAAGAATATGATCAGAATGCACATGAGAATGTCATTTAAATGTGAAAGCAAGAGTATCTTCAAAAGGAAAAAAATATTTAAACTCAAAATATTTAATTTCTAAGATTGACTTTATTGATAAAAGCAATTAAAATATTTAAGGATCTTATTTCTCTCAAGTTATTTCCAGTGATCAGGTTCTGTGAAAATCCAAACCAGGCCACAAGGTTTTCTAGAGTAAAAACATCAAAAATGTTCATTTAAAAATGTGGGTTCTGTGATATATTGCTATATGTGAAGATTAAGGTATACATGGAAATTTTCAATAAATTGGTAAATGTATTATTCCCAATATCATGAAAAGAAGTCTAGAAATCCACAGAATTGTTATAAATATAATATACTCTACATATTTTTAAATGTTACTATTTTCATTCTATATAAGACCCCATTGAAAAGTCAGATAATAAAAAGTCACATATTAACTGAGTTTTTCTTTCACAGCTCTAGCTTTGAAAATACAATACACTTGTACCGAAATGCACACAGCAGGAACACAGCAGCTAAGGCGTTAAGTATGGCTTCAGGTGGGTGTTCCTTACAGAGGCTTTTCACTACATGAGAAAAAAATGTCCTAAAAGAGGCCTGGGAAGAGGAGGAAGAACAACTTATATCGATTTAAAGTACAATTCGAGAATTCAAAGCACCAAAGTTTCTTAAAGCACAAAATAATAGGGTTTTTTTTTAATGAAATAATTGTTTAAAAGCCATCCTCTAATTTAAATGAGAAAGTACAAATGTTGCTCCTCTGAAATAACTCATGTCCCAAAGGAAGGAAAAAAAGAAAATATCCCCTTAATTGCCTTTGAATTTAACTGGACTATAAATTTTCTTAATGATTTGGTCTTTAGAATGCCTAATTTATTTAAAAATAAAACCACAAAGAAGATGGAAAAATAGAAGCTTTATTTTCTATGCTGAGAGACACCTCTTTTGTCTCACTCCCATTACCTTCCAATATTTCAAATATCAGTTTATCCCCAGATGCTCAAGAGGCTAAAATGGGCTTTACTGTTTCATCAACTCCACATTTGCCTGAAATCATGAAATTGCTTCATTATGTTTTTAGTTTAAAAGCTTTCTTGATAGTTCCTGGACCTCCTCCCAGGCCCTTTCCTCCAACACATACACACACACACACACACACACACACACACACACACACACACACACATATCACCTCTCTCAAGCTGTTAAAGCAAAATGCCTAAATAACCCTCAAGATGAAAGATGTCAAATGCCAAAAAGACTGGAATTTAATTTTTCTCAAATTGTTCCTTCTCCCCAGTCGTTGCCACCCCTCCCCCCATATGCCACTCCTAGTTTTTCAGTGTATCCTGCAAACTTATAAAGCAGCTGTTAACAGAGGGAGGGGTAAGTTAACAAAAGTATAAGTAAACTCAGTGTAGTGTTATGTTAAAGAAAAAAGGGTGTTTGCATGTGTGTGTGTGTGAGTTGAAGAGAAAGAAGTTTTGTTTTATGTATTAAGTAGAGAAGGGAAGCAGTGGAATACATTCCTCTCTTTTAAAATATTTTAACTTATTAGACGCATCAACTCAAAAACTAGGAATCTAGCCAATTAGCAATCAATATACCCTAGCTTTATGTGGGGGAAATAAAAAGTTCAAGTGTCTCGGTACAGGGCAATTCTTAAAATTATTCAAATGAGAAGTGGGATGCAAGGTGTGTCTTTTCAACTTTGGACAGAACCATTTCTAGAACCATTCCTGGGCTGGCAGGCAGGACAAGGAGTACCCAGATGCTCTGTGAGGGATGCGCAATGTAGCTGGCACTGGGAGGAACAAGCTCCCACTTGGTACCTAGAAATGCCAACCGAAACGCATCAGCTGGCAAGCCCTGGGGCCATCCGGGAAGCTGAGGAAGGATGGGAAAATGAGCCTGCTTGCTCAGGCTGCCTTACTTTCTCTCTCTTCTCTACCCAGCCACAGACACACCTACTCAGGTTCTACAAAGGGCAAAGCCCCCGCAAGTTCGCCATCCAGCTGGAAGCCGGGAACCCAGTCCACATGCACATCCCATAACATTACAAAACCCAGGGGTCCCTGACTATCTGACCTGACTCCCCCTAAGTAAGCCTCTGGAGAGCTTCAGTGTTGAAAGCAGCCCCACGAGCAGAGACACCAGCAGCCTCTCTCCCACTCTTACCAGTATCACGCGCTGGCGCCCAGAAAGGTGTCGATCCGAGACACCTCTGAAGGAATCGCGCATTCGCTTCGACTTACTTGGAGTCGCAAAAGAGCGGTGCGCGCTCAGGCTGCCTTTGTTGATCCGGGAGAGGTTTTTCTGCCCTGAGTCCAGGTACCCAAGTCGCTGGTGCTCGCGGCGGCCGCTGCTCTCCGCCCCCGCACGCCCGGTGACTCCCTGCTCTCTTTCTTCTACTCTCTCCACTCCGTCTTTTCCTCTGCTCTGTGGCTCCCTTGGCGGGATTTTTGGACTGGAAGGCGGGGAACCCGATCCTGCCTCGGACTGGCGCACGCCCTGCCGGGGAGGGGACGGAAGGGAAATGGAGAATGGGAGGGATGCGAGGAGCGGGCAGGGAGAAGACGCGGCTGGGGAGGAGGGAGCGCGCCGTTCCCTCGCGAGCTGATTGGGAAGCTTCTTCTTAAATGCGAGGTTCTCCCGGGGGCCGTCTCGGCCCCCACCCGCTGCGCCAGCACGCGGATTTGAACCCAGAGGCGGGGAGAATGAAAGACTTGTTCCGTTTTTAGCAGGGACCGATGCAATATCCCTTTGGCAAACTTTGCGCAGGACCTCTTCTGCAGTGGGTGCGTACCCCAGTTTACCAAGTAGCAGACCTGAAATGGACAGTTGAGGGTATCTTAGGTTACAATTTGGGCCCCAGGCGATTTTTGTGGTTGCTATTGAGGGTGAAAAACCACAGTCTTCAGAACCAAGCCCTTGTTTGTCCCCACCCCACCCCCAACGCCCTTCCCCCTCTCTCCCAAACCTCTGCACAGCTTCAGTCACTCCAGGGTCAGTCCCGTCCCACCTGCGCGTCACTAAATGTGCAAAGGACTTTTTGGCGCTTGTCACAAAGAGTGACAGATGTCTGAAAGTTCCCAATTAAATGCCACTTTCCTTTAGGGGGCTCTTTCTTTTTCTGGCTTCCTTGATGCATTTAGTGATCTACTTAATGACATTCTTTGACACTTAAGAATTTAGGGGCTTAATCCACGTGCTCCAACTCCGAGGTTTTCTTTCTGGAATTTCCATTTTCTTCGAATGAGGACAGAAGTTAAGGTAATATACCTAGGATTATTTGAATAACACATAAATGAGTATTTGTGATACAGATGAGAGGAAAGTGTTGCGTGAAATTAATAAGTATAAAGCAAATGTACCCAAGCACGGTCAAAAAGGAGATTGTCCTCTGCTCACCGGTTCTTTTCTTTCTTTCTCTCGCTTCTTTTACTTCCTTTCCACTTATTGTTTGCAGACCCCAAACGTAGTTGCAAAATATACTTCCCTTCCGTTTCCCATAGTTCTGAAGTAACTTCCTTGCAAATCGATTTAAGAGATAGCTACTAAGTGACTTATATAACTCTTAAAATTTACATGAATCAACCTAAACCCCAAAAACCGTTGTTTTGTGGGAAGTAGCTCTTAGAATCTTAGAGACTTTGCTGGCTACAGGGACAAATGTTCCATGGAGGGGCTGGGTGGGGACAAAGAGCCTTCGCTACAGGCAGTGCTTTGAATCATCAATCCATTTTTTTTTTTTTTTCAAAAGCACAAGCATCAGAAATTCACCTACACACCTCTGGTCTATCCCTATAGCTGAATTCTCCATATACCCGACACACACCTTCTTCAAATGAAATAAATGAATACGGAGCTGTCTTCCTTCCATATACAAACTTCAGGTTGCCTGTGTCCCTTTTGTGATCCCATTTATCCAATGAAGTAAAGCAATATTTGTTTTAATCTGATTTTACCTGTATAAATTGTGGAGGAATGCATATTATCACTTATGATTATTTTTCCCAGATCCTGTACTGAAAGAGATTTCTCTGTATTCACTGTCACTTCATAGGGGTGAAATTTCCAGGCCATTAAACAAGGAGTTATCCATTTTTTGGTGGTGGTAGATTAGTCGCTGGGTCATGTCTGACTTTTATGACCCCATGGACTGTAGCCCATCAGGCTTCTCTTGCCCACCAGGCAAGCATACTGGAGTGGGTTGCCATTTCCCTCACCAGGGGATCTTCCCAACCCAGGGATTGAACCCTTGTCTCCTGCAATGGTAGGTGGATTCGTTACCGCTGACACGCCAGGGATACCTTCTTAAACACTATCTTAACATCTCCAAATGTAACATATTGCTACCAGTTACTTTGGTGCTTCTCTAAAGGGATCCATAAAGTAAGCATGAGATCCCCATGATTTCCATTCTATTGTATGTGTTATATCAAAAAATAACCCTTTATTCAAATAGGGACATATGAAAATTATTTTCATCCGTGGTTCTCAACCAGGAGCTATTTTGCCATTAAGTGAACATTTGGCAATGACTGGAGACATTGCTGTTGTCACAGCCTGGGGGAGGAAGCTGTTACTATGCCCAGTGAGCAGAGGCCAGGGATGCTGCTAGACATGGTACAGTGCACAGGACAGCTTCCCCACAACGAAGAATTATTTGGCCTGAAATGTTAATAGAGCTGAGATTAAGAAACCCCGACAAACATTATTAATGTTTGTTTGTATTCTTTCATTTACAAAATTTGTATTTATTTTTACTTTTTTATTGTGGTAAAATATACAGTAATTTTTAAGTGTACAGTTCAGTGACATTATACACGCACATTGTCCTGTGACCAGCACCACCAGGCTTCCTAGGCTCTTAATGAGAGATTATAATGGCTGGATGGGACGATAATAACCATTTTTAGCCATTGTATTTTTAAAATATAAAGGAAGATGGAAAAGAGGTTTTTTTCTTTTTTTTTTTTAAGAAATAGAAATCTATAATGTTTAGGTTAGTCAACCCAGCAGGTACAACAAAGTTGAAGAAGAAGATGCTTTTTAACACACTCTGAAATGTGCGATTTCAAATTGAAACTTCTTCCTGTGGCACAGACATGGGTCTGTCTGTTGATTTAAGATTTCAAGTCATTTCATTTATTTAGCTGACTTGGAGCACTTAAGTTTTTGAGTGAATAGAGCCATGAACAAAAATAAATGAAAATCCCACTCTCATATATCTTGCACTTTTATTGATATAAACTAGCAAATGAAATTAATTAACAAATTAGTAAAATTTGTTAAAGATATAAGCCTATGAAGGAAGATGAAAGCATCAGTTTGGAGGAGGAAAGACTTCCTGAGTGAAGACTTAAAAGAGGTGAGGGAACTGGCTGAGAAAATATTTGGGAGAAGGACCTCCAGGCAAAGTTCAGCAAATGCGAAGGCCCTGAGGCCTGACTGCGGGATGGTAGAGGACCTCTGGGGAGGTGACAAGTGGGTGGAGGTGGGGATGGAGGGGAGGAAGGTAGCAGGCCAGATTGTGCAAGGTCTGTGTCCTCCGTCAGGAATTCCGCTTTTATTCTGAATGAGGTGAAAGGCAGTTCAGTCTCTGGTTTAGCAGGGTCTCTCTGCTGTGTTGAAAAGACCACACAAAGACAAGGGTAGAAGCAGAGATTCCAGTTAGGAGGCTACAGCGGCTTCTCACTGACCAGACTTCTGCTTGTCCCTGTTTCTTGTGAAGAATAACTAACTCCAAACTTACTCTTTCACACATTCTCTGCCCCGAAAATGCCTGTCAGCAGTCACCTTGACTTGCTCATCCCAGCTCCCCAGCCTCTCCAGGGTAATTAGTGAGCCCTCTGCATGGGTGTTGCCAGGCTAAAATATAACTACATGCAGGATGATTTGAAATCATAGAAATTATAACATATCCTAAGGGTGTTTTGAAAATGAGGCGGCTGATTCTGCAGTGACAAATACAAGGAGAAGTGTGATCAGCATGAAGTTAAAAAATGTGAAGCAACCTGCTGAAAAATTGGCCAGCGCGTCTCCTGGATTGCCTACTTGGCAGGACGTTTAAATTCTTGATTACCACCCTGAGTTCTTCAATATGCCTAGAATGCAAAAGGACAATTCATCACACCCTCAGTGTGATGGAAGTTTCATTAATACATTTCCCTTCCTCTCTCTGGAATAGTTAAGAGGTAATTTTTTAAAGAAACTTTTTTTTTTATCTTTGTGACTAAATTACAAAACTTACTTCAATTTAAGGTAATTTTTTTTTAATGACTGCAGTTTTACTGGATAAGAAAACAGAAAACTCAGCTAAGAAGGGCTTAACTAGTTCGAGAATTTGTCTCATGAACAACATAGTTGGATCAAGTCAGTATTTTAAAGTCTTCAAGGACGCAGGTCTTTCCATCTTTCGACTCTGCATCTTTAATTTGTGAACCAAGTCTCTTCAGTATGGGTCAGGGAGCTTCAGACATATGTGGCTTAAAGTAAAGAAGGTCCCAAACCCTTTTCTCCATATCCTCACCAACATTTGTTATTTGTAGACTTTTTCATGATAGCCATTTTGACAAGTGTGAGGTAATATCTCATTGTGGTTTTGATTTGCATTTATCTGATGATTAGCAATATTGAGCATTTTTTTTTTCATGTGCCTCAGAGCCATCTGTGTATCTTCTTTGGAACAAATGTCTATCAGATAGGCTCTATTTTTAGAAAAAAAGGACAAATTTGGAAGACACATTGCTTGGTATCAAGTCCTGCTATAAAATAAAAATAATCAAAATTGTTGTTTACTAATTATGTTTAATAAGTAGAGACTCATGGATAATATGGAGAAGAAAATGACAACCCACTCTAGTACTCTTGCCTGGAAAATCCCATGGACGGAGGAGCCTGGTAGGCTGCAGTCCATGGGGTCTCGAAGAGTCAGACATGACTGAGTGACTTCACTTTTACTTCATTTTCATGGGTAATAAAGAACAAAATCACCAATTCACAAATGGACTCCAACATATTTCAGTGGAGACAAGATGGTCTTTCTAACAAATGATCCTGAAAGAACTTAATAACCAGATGGAAAGGAGCAAATTTTGACACCATAGAGAAAAGTTGACGGCCCATAGACCTAAATGTAAAAGCAAATAATATAGAATTTCTAGATAAAGAGTTGGAGAAAATCTTTCTTACTCTGAAGTTGGTAAAGATTTCATAGGTTAGACATGAAAGCACAAATTATTATTAAAACATTGATAAATTGCACTTTATCTAAGTTGAAATCTCGCTCTTTGAAAGCCATCTTAAAAATAATGAGGCAATCCTGACAATGAAAGTAAGTATAGTTGTCCCTCAGTATTTGCCAGGGAGATTGGTTCTAGGACCTCTGTGATACTAAAACCTAATCATGCTCAAGTCCCTTATATAAAACAGCATAGTGCAGTTGACCTTCTGTACCCATGGGTTTCACAGCCTCAGATACAGGAGAGGCCAGCTGTTTCTCAAAATATGTGTCTACAGAGATTGTGACCCAGGATATTAAAGATTCCACATAACTCAATAATCAGAAGTCAGCCATCCTAATAAAAAATTGCCAAAAGGTCTCACCAGACACATCACAAAAGAAAATATGTAAATGCTAATAAGCTTGAAATGCAAACTCAAACCCCAGTGAGATACCATTACCTACCTACCCAAAGAGCTAAAATTAAAAAGACTGACAATCCTCAGCATTGGTGACAATATAAAATGATACAACCAGTTTGGAAAATAGTTTGACACCTGTTAATAAATTCAATAGATTAAAAATGCATCTACCATATGATCTGGACTTTTCACTCTTAGGTATTTACTCAAGTTAAATAAAAATCTGTACCCCACACAAGAGTTTTTACATAAACGCACTTTTATTCTCAACAGACCCAAATTGGAAATCCATCAGTTGTTGAATGTGTTAATAAAATGTAGTAGGTCCATTCAATGAGATGTTACTCAGCAATACAAGAATAAACTGCTGATACATACAACAATGTGGATAAACTTCAAAATCATTACACAGTGCAAAACAAGCCAGACACTTGTGAGTATGTAAGGTATGATTATATTATATAAAATTCTAGGAAAATCAAATCTAATCTGCATTGACAAAAAGCAGATCAGCATTGCCTGTGACTGCAATACAGGGTGGGAGAGGTTGATAGAAGAACCACCAAATAATCTATCGATGTGGTTACATGAAAATACACATTTATTAAAAATCTTCAAACTATACACTTAGCATGGGTACACTGTATATAATTTAAATTCTGTATATAATTAAAATTCTGAAATGGACCTCAAGAAAATTTTTTACAAAATCAAATAATAAGGTCTTTAGGTGTAGTGGTTAATAACATTGACTCTAATCAGAGTAACTGGTTCCAAACCTGGGACTTTCACTGACTGACTGTGTGACCTTTAGTAACTTATTTAAGCCCTCTGTGCCTTGGTTTGGGCTTTCCAGGTGGCTCAGTGGTAAAGAATCCACCTGCCAGTTCAGAAGACTGGTTCGATCCTGGGTCAGGAAGATCCCCTAGAGAAGGAAATGGCAACCCACTCCAGTATTCTTGCCTGGAAAATCCCATGGACAGAGGAGCCTAGCAGGCTACAGTCCCTGCAGTCACAAAGAATCAGACATGACTTAGCCACTGAGCATGCACGCATGCCTTGGTTTACCATTTGAAAAGTAAGGATAATAACAGTGCCTGCCACGCAAGTTTGCAAAGGAAATTAAGCTTTTAATATGTCTAGAACACTGCTTGGCTATTAACAAACACTATATCACCATTCGCTAAATTGGTAAAGAATCTTTAAAATCACTGTGTTAAAATCTGGGCCAGACACTGCATTAAATTGGCTCTAGATCCATGTATAAAGGAAATATGTCATGAAGTAACAAGTCCTTTAAATATAAACATCCCTTAAATAAAAGCTGTATCCTAAGACTTTCAAAAGTAGACCACTTAATTTTAAGAAATCATTTTTTTTCTTTGCTCATTTCCCAAATTAGATTGCTCACCCCTATTATTAATAGGTATTTGGTTGATAGTCAACCAGGAAGGATGTGTGCAGTGTATAGGTGCCTGAGTAGTCAAGCTTCAGATTCTGCTTCAAGACCAGGGCAGTACTTATGCTGGGGGCACACAAAGACAGAGCCACAATGAAAGACACGCGCCCTGTCCTCCAAGAAGTTACACATATGGCATGACTGGCAGATGTGCATGGGTTTATAATGAAGGGCTTTTTCTTTAGTCCAGAGGAAAAATCACCCACAGCCAAAGTCAGGAAAAATGAGAGAACACTTAATAGAAACAGATTTATATTGGATTTTGAAGAATTTTGTTTGTTTGCTTGTTTGTTTTTTAATGTGAGGAGTAGAGTCAGACACAGCGATTATTCCAGCTAAGAAAGTCCAGTAAGAATGCTGGCTGTGATTTGTGGGCGGTTTTGGCCGAAGCCGAGACCAGGTCTGGGAGCAAACCTGAGTTGACCCGAGAGTCACTTTGAGGCAGCTCTTGAGTCTGCCTTTATTGTATTGATAGACCCTGCAGAGACGTGGGGGTTTCTGAAAAAGATTGACACAGTGTATGCAGTATTTAGGAAGCTTAATTTGACAGATGTATAACGCATGGAGAAAGACTGAAAGAAAGAAAATCTTTTAAGAACTTGTCATCTTGTCAATCTTTGATTCAATAATCCAAAATTTTCCAGTGCAGGTAAGATGTTTTTGAATGACATTATCTAAAATTTGGTCCTTCATAATGTGTTTCATTTCTCATTGTCTCCAGTATCCATTTTTATTGTAGCCAGGCAGCTGTCCCAGTGGCCTTTGCGTGTAACATGCTTCTTTATGTCTGAGTTCCCGCTATTTTTCTGGATTGATAAAGTCTTCCCTGCTCTAATGTATTTACCAAACCCTGTTCCTCAGTCAAGTTCCTCCTGCACCATAAAGACGGATGATACAGTGGCAATGAACTGGCCATCACCTCCAGCACCTCTCTCTTGACTCTTTGTTTCAAAAACAAAACAGTGAATTGTCATTTGTAAGGAATGCAAACCCAAGAATATCAGGTTAAAAGTGAGCCTGGTCAGATCCGCTTCACCTGCTGCTGGTTCGTTTTCTTTCTTTTTTTTTTTTTAAGATGGAAAGCATTTCATAAAATTTTGTTGTTTTTTTTTAATTTTATTTTTATTTTTTATTTTTTTTAAATTTTATTTTATTTTTAAACTTTACAATATTGTATTAGTTTTGCCAAATATCGAAATTCGTTTTCTTACTTTGGATAAATCACCCGTGAGGTTTGACCTTTTTCTTTGTCTCTCTAAAATATAGTAGTAGAACAAGTGATCTAAACTCCTGATGTCCTGAGTATGAGATTGGACATTTTAATATAATTTCAGGGATTTGGAAGTCCATAATTAATATGTGTTCATCTGAACAAAATCCATCTTTCTTTTCCTTTTACCTCTTAAAATTGTCACCTTCAAGTACTACATACAGCAATACCTCTTTCTTTACGTATTATAAGTTTTACAAAGTCTTTCATATATGTTTTCTCACTTGATGTATGTCAGGAACACATAAGGAAAGATGTCATTATTACTCTGTCAGAGCTGAGGAAGCAGAAGTTTAATCCTCTAATGAGGATGGCGGCAAATTTTCAGAGACATTTCTATCTGATCTATGGTTCTCTGCCTCCCTCCCTTCCTCTCTTTCTCACTCTCTCACTCAGTAATTCCCTCTGCCACTGAACTGGTTCCAGAAAACATACATATTTTGTATGTGAGATGAACTAATTGCTCCCTCACGGCAATTTTGCAGTATATGGAAAAAGAGCAAGATTATGTCCATGGACTCAGCATAGACTGTCCTTCAGACATTAGTATTTCTTTTCTTTTATCAGAAGATATTTTTAGGAGAGTCAGGCAAAGGGATGTAAGCCTGAGCCATTCTGTTCTGATATGTCGGGCTCTGTGGTTTAAGATCAGTTACTATTTAGCAAGGTACAATCCTAGTCTTATTTTGGAAATGACTTTCAGCTTCCATTGGGCATGAATACTAAAACCACGATTATTATTATTTGAGACCAAAGTTTAGCCTGAGGAACTCAGTGGAACATTTTCCAAGACTCAAGGAGAATGTGACTCTAGGACATATTAGTACAGATGCTCTGCAGAGCACCTACCACACACCTATACACAAATACATAATCACATGCACAAGCCAGGAAGGAATCAAAGGAAACCTGTCCACAAATGACATATTACATATGATCTTTTGGCAAAGGGTACAGACACACACACACACACACACACACACATCTAGGAATGAAAGAAAATGTGGCCACAAATTATGTTTACCAAAATTGCTCCTTGAGATGAAATTTCAGAATAGTCATTAGTTCATTAGAGAGAAAGAGAAGGAGAGGGGAAAGGAGAGACGGAAGCAGAAGCCTGGAGAATCTGAAAACCTTGTTTATCCAGGGCTAACTGGCAGCACGGTTCATAGTCATGTATGGATGTGAGAGTTGGACTGTATAAAGAAAGCTGAGCGCCGAAGAATTGATGCCTTTGAACTGTGGTGCTGGAGAAGACTCTCGAGAGTCCCTTGGACTGCAAGGAGATCCAACCAGTCCATCCTAAAGGAAATCAGTCCTGAATATTCATTGGAAGGACTGATGCTGAAGCTGAAATTCCAATACTTTGGCCACCTGATGTGAAGAACTGACTCTTTTGAAAAGACCCTGTTGCTGGGAAAGACTGAAGGGAGGAGGAGAAGGGGACGACAGAGGATGAGATGGTTGGATGGCATCACCGACTCAATAGACATGAGTTTGAGTAAACTCCGGGAGTTGGTGATGGACAGGGAGGCCTGGCATGTTGCAGTCCATGGGGCTGCAAAGAGTCGGACACGACTGAGCAACTGAACTGAACTGACAGTATCTTATATCTGTAAAGCAATTTTTCTTTCAAAGATATACTGAATTGTCCATTTCCTGCTATATGTGCATAAAGAAGTAAATGCAGATGTTGGATAACGGAGCTGGAATTGGAAATGTTCTTCTTCCTCCTGGGGTACCAGAGCTCAGAGTTTGCAGCAATTTCTGCTTCTGCCCTCTCCCCCCACCCCCGCACGGGTTTGGGTTGTGCATGAAAAGGGAGATTCTGTGACTAATATCAATGAGACAAAGAAATGAAAGCTCTCTAATCCCTGGGCCAGGCGCCAGCCGTCCCACTGTACGGGGCCATTGGCCAGAAATCCCACTGTAGGCTGGGCCCTAAGCCAACCAGGATTGGATACAATGAGTTTCACAGCCACCTTTTCAGAGCTGACAGCGAATGTCAGGGCACCAACAGCCTTTGATAAGAGCTCCAACTTTCTCTCTAACATTTCTACCCAATAATAATAAAAAAGCTTTTTTTTTTTTTTTTTAAATTTATAAAGCGGTACTTTCTTGAAGATTGCTTAGTGCTTTTAGAGACACAAACTCATTCATCTCAATGCTTATAGTGAGAAGAGGTGGGGCTGGTGGCCAAGACTGGGAAATCAATATTCTCTTCCTGTTGAGAGAGAGAGGGAGAGAGAGAAAGAGAGAGAGAGAGAAACAGGCACATTACTTTATGCAACAGTTCATTCTGTTATTGAGATTTCTAGACAAAATCTCACATGAATATTCTTCCTTAAATTAAATGGGTGTCCTGAGCTAATAATGCATACTTGCGGTGTGATTCCTAATGAGTTGTTTACTTAGAATGTCTTCTCTCTTCTTAAGACTGGGGGCTTTTGAAAGGCCAAACACATATGCAAACCAGTTAGTACTGGCACCCTTCATGGAAATTTCTGGCGGTTTCAGATTTAAATATTGATTTCTTTCTTTCACTTTCTCTGTCTCTTCTCAACGGCAGCAGCTGTCAGGAAGTGAGGAACTTCATGCCAAGAAATCACCCAAGAGACTGTGAACACCATTAAAATATATTTTACCTTTTACTTTATTGTTCTCAAAAGCTCTTGAGTAGCTAGCTGAATATTGGGTAACCAAGACGGGCTGCTCCACACCAGGAAGCGTTGGATCTGATTTCCATTAGACATTCTGAATAATTTAGTGGGAATTGAGTGCCCTAATCAGTTGCTTTCTGAGTGGTTGCCTCTAGGCACAAGTCTATGTGCCTTGAGGTCTTCTTCTCTTGAACACAGAGCATGCGCAATTTGAAACTTACTCATTTTTATTTAGAATGGTGGGAGACAAACTTACTTTCTGATAATTAAATCGGGTATAAAATATATCTAGTATGCAAAGTAAGCCCTAGTATACTGAAAATTAACAGAATTGTGAGGACCTCACTTAATCACAACCTGTTGTCATTTCAGTCTCTTATCATAATGTATTCCGCTATACAATTCTCAGATTTTTCATTCTTTCAAACTGCAAATTGATGGTAATTGCTGTAAGAAGTTAAATTCCTAGCACTCATTATCCTGCTGACTAACTGGTATATATTTAGTGGATTGACATTTTTGATTGACACTAATGGAGATTTCAGTGGAAATCTAGACAAGAAAATAAAAGTTTGGGTTGAAGGAAGCCAATATGCAGATACATATATATCACTTTCTATCTTTGTGTACCTGTGAAAAAGTCATAAAAACTAAAACAATACAACTGACCACTTATTCTAGATTTGTCATTTTTTTCATTACACAGCATACTTAGAAAGGGATTGTACAGGGGATTGATATGAAGAGATGAACATGGGTCAGATTTACGGATAACGTTGCCCATAGTCTTAAAGAAGTTAGAGTTTATTTTATTGCTATGAAAGTGAAAGTTCAAGTTGCTCAGTTGGGTCTGACTCTTTGGGACACCATGGACTATACAGTCCATGCAATTCTCCAGCCAGAATACTGAAGTGGGTAGCCTTTCCCTTCTCCAGGGGATCTTCCCAACCCAGGGATCGAATCCAAGTCTCCCGCATTGCAGGCAGATTTGTTTACCAGCTGAGCCACAAAGGAAGCCCACTTTATTGTTACAGGCATTCCTTAGTCTGTTTTAAGCTACAGAGTGCCATCTATCAGATTTTCACTTGAAAAGTCTTTCTGCATTGAGTTGGTAGAAGAAAACGAGTGAAGATGAAGCACGGCAGCTGAGACGATCTAGCTGGGTAATCACGTGCTTGAATAAGTAAATCAGCAACATGAATTTGAGTAAGCTCTGGGAGTTGGTAATGGACGGGGAAGCCTGGCGTGCTGCAGTCCGTGGGGTCACAGTCGGACACAACTGAGTGACTGAATTAACGGAGCTGATGGGGCAACAGGAGATTCGAGAAAAAAAAAAAAAGATCACTGTCAAGGAGCAGTGGATGGGGACATCCCTGGTGGTCCAGTGGCTAAGACTCCCCACTCCCAATGCAGGGGGCCTGGGTTTGAACCCTGGTTAGAAAACTGGATCCCACTTGCTGCAACTAAGAATTCACATACCACAATTAAAGATCCTGCAGGCCACAGCAAAGATCAAAGACAATGCAAGCCACAAAAAGAGAGAAAAAAAAAAATAAAGCAGCGGCAGTGGATCAGCTCTGTGTGGTGAAAGGAAAAATGATCAAAAATAACTCCTAGGATTCCACCTCTGCGGATGATGATGCCAGTCTTTGAGACGTGAGACAGGACTGGACAACTAGAGATGAGCTCACCTTTGGAAATGTTGAGTTCTGTGATTTATGTGAGATTCAGTACAGAGCATTATTTAAGCAAAATTCAGAAGAAGTATATACCATGGTACAAACTGACAATTTAAAATTCCTCTTTCATATGTTTTCAAAGAATGATCCAAAACTATGGGCCACTTGCTTTAATTAGTTCATTTATAATGCCTCCCTAAATCAATTTGTACAAGAAGCTCTCGACCCTATTATAAAAGTCTTTTCAAGCTAGAGTTTGCCCTTTTAAAAGGGGTGTTTAATTTATCTTTCTGATGCTTCCATGTCCAAAATAGAAAAGGAGAAACTTAGCTAGTGGCTAATTCTTTGATTTCTCTCCAACGTCAAGGTAACCATATTTTGGTAGCTCCCTGCATCAAAGTGGCTGGAGAAAAGGGAACCCATGCCTTTCAAATAAAAATCTGGTTATCTACTACTTAAGTGACAAACTCGGGAGCTTAACTCAGTTTTGTTTCCCACCCCATCCCAAACCCCATCCCTTCTCTTATCCATTTAAACATTAGAATGAATTATAACTTGCAAGAAGATTTTTGCTGTTATCCAAGGCTTACAATCTCAGTGTCTTAAACTCTGCTTGCTTTTTGTCTTCTTGAGTGCAAGTTTGTGAGTCTTCTTTCTTTTTTAATAAAATAATTTTACCTTTATTCTATTTTTGGCTGTGCTAGGTCTTCATTGCTGCATGGGCTTTTCTCCAGTTGTGGAGAGCAGGGTCTACTTTCCAGTTGACTGGCACAGCCTTCTCATTGCAGTTGCTTCTCTTGTCATGAAGCATAAACGCTAGAGCACAGTCTCAATAGTTGTGGCTCACAGGTTTAGTCGTTCCGCAACATGTGGGATCTTCCCAGACCGGGGGTTGAACCTATGTCTCCTGCATTGGCAGGCAGATTCTTTACCACTGAGTCACCAAAGGAAGCTCGAGTCTTTGCTTTTCATTTTGTTTCATTTTGGCTTTTCGTGTGCATGCATGAGAGCCTCAGTGCAACCTTGAGGTCTGTGCTATTTCCTTGCCCCAGCTAGAGGAAATTTTTCTGACACTGATATGACACATGTTAAGCTGAGCCTTGAGAACCCCATGAACAGTATGAAAAGGCAAAATGATAGGATACTGAAAGAGGAACTCCCCAGGTCGGTAGGTGCCCAATATGTACTGGAGATCAGTGGAGAAATAACTCCAGAAAGAATGAAGGGATGGAGCCAAAGCAAAAACAATACCCAGTTGTGGTTGTGACTGGTGATAGAAGCAAGGTTTGATGCTGTAAGGAGCAATATTGCATAGAAACCTAGAATGTTAGGTCCATGAATCAAGGCAAATTGGAAGTGGTCAAATAGGAGATAGCAAGAGTGAATGTCGACATTCTAGGTATTAGCGAACTAAAATGGACTGGAATGCGTGAATTTAACTCAAATGACCATTATATCTATTGCTGTGGGCAGGAATCCCTTAGAAGAAATGGAGTAGCCATCATGGTCAACAAAAGAGTCCCAAATGCACTGCTTGGATGCAATCTCAAAAATGACAGAATGATCTCTGTTTGTTTCCAAGGCAAACCATTCAATATCACAGTAATCCAAGCCTATGCCCCAACCAGTAACGCTGAAAAGCTGATGTTGAACGGTTCTATGAAGACCTACAAGACCTTTTAAAACTAACACCCAAAAAAGATGTCCTTTTCATTATAAGGGACTGGAATGCAAAAGTAGGAAGTCAAGAAACACCTGAGGTAACAGGCAAATTTGGCCTTGGAATACGGAATGAAGCAGGGCAAAGGCTAATAGAGTTTTGCCAAGAGAACGCACTGGTCATAGCAACACCCTCTTCCAACAACACAAGAGAAGACTCTACACATGGACATCACCAGATGGTCAACATCGAAATCAGATTGATTATATTACTTGCAGCCAAAGATGGAGAAGCTCTATACAGTCAACAAAAACAAGACCAGGACCTGACTGTGGCTCAGATCCTGAACTCCTTATTGCCAAATTCAGGCTTAAATTGAAGAAAGTAGTGAAAACCACTAGACCATTCAGATATGACCTAAATCAAATCCCTTATGATTATACAGTGGAAGTAAGAAATAGATTTAAGGGACTAGATCTGATAGACAGAGTGCCTGATGAACTATGGACGGAGGTTCGTGACATTGTACAGGAGAGAGAGATCAAGACCATCCCCATGGAAAAGAAATGCAAAAAAGCAAAATGGCTGTCTGGGGAGGCCTTACAAATAGCTGTGAAAAGAAGAGAAGCAAAAAGCAAAGGAGAAAAGGAAAGACATAAGCATCTGAATGCAGAGTTCCAAAGAATAGCAAGAAGAGATAAGAAAGCCTTCCTCAGTGATCAATGCAAAGAAATAGAGGAAAACAACAGAATGGGAAAGACTAGAGATCACTTCAAGAAAATTAGAGATACCAAAGGAACATTTCATGCAAAGATGGGCTCAATAAAGGACATAAATGGTATGGACCTAACAGAAGCAGAAGATATTAAGAGGTGGCAAGAATAAACAGGAGAACTGTACAAAAAGAGCTTCATGACCCAGATAATCATAATGGTGTGATCACTCACCTAGAGCCAGACATCCTGGAATGTGAAGTCAAGTGGGCCTTAGAAAGCATCACTACGAACAAAGCTAGTGGAGGTGATGGAATTCCAGTTGAGCTATTTCAAATCCTGAAAGATGATGCTGTGAAAGTGCTACACTCAATATGCCAGCAAATTTGGAAAACTCAGCAGTGGCCACAGGACTGGAAAAGGTCAGTTTTCATTACAATCCCAAAGAAGAGCAATGCCAAAGAATGCTCAAACTACTGCACAATTGCACTCATCTCACATGCTAGTAAAGTGATGCTTAAAATTCTCCAAGCCAGGCTTCAGCAATATGTGAACCGTGAACTTCCTGATGTTCAAGCTGATTTTAGAAAAGGCAGAGGAACCAGAGATCGAATTGCCAACATCCGCTGGATCATCAAGGAAGCCAGAGAGTTCCAGAAAAACATCTATTTCTGCTTTATTGACTATGCCAAGGCCTTTGATTGTGTGGACAATAAACTGTGGAAAACTCTGAAAGAGATGGGAATACCAGACCACCTGACCTGCCTCTTGAGAAACCTGTATGCAGGTCAGGAAGCAACAGTTAGAACCGGACATGGAACAACAGACTGGTTCCAAATAGGAAAAGGAGTCCGTCAAGGCTGTATATTGTCACCCTGCTTATTTAACTTCTATGCAGAGTACATCATGAGAAACGCTGGGCTGGAAGAGGCACAAGCTGGAATCAAGATTGCTGGGAGAAATATCAATAACCTCAGATATGCAGATGACACCACCCTTATGGCAGAAAGTGAAGAGGAACTTAAAAGCCTCTTGATGAAAGTGAAAGAGGAGAGTGAAAAAGTTGGCTTAAAGCTCAACATTCAGAAAACGAAGATCATGGCATCTGGTCCCATTACTTCATGGGAAATAGATGGGGAAACAGTGTCAGACTTTATTTTTGGGGCTCCAAAATCACTGCAGATGGTGACTGCAGCCATGAAATTAAAAGACACTTACTCCTTGGAAGGAAAGTTATGACCAACCTAGATAGCATATTCAAAAGCAGAGACATTACTTTGCTAACAAAGGTCCGTCTAGTCAAGGCTATGGTTTTTCCAGTGGTCATGTATGGATGTGAGAGTTGGACTGTGAAGAAAGCTGAGCGCCGAAGAATTGATGCTTTTGAACTGTGGTGTTGGAGAAGACTCTTGAGAGTCCCTTGGACTGCAAGGAGATCCAACCAGTCCATTCTAAAGGAGATCATTCCTGGGTGTTCTTTGGAAGGACTGATGCTAAAGCTGAAACTCCAGTACTTTGGCCACCTCATGCGAAGAGTTGACTCACTGGAAAAGATTCTGATGCTGGGAGGGATTGGGGGCAGGAGGAGAAGGGGACGACAGAGGATGAGATGGCTGAATAGCATCACCGACTCGATGAACGTGAGTTTGAGTGAACTCCAGGAGTTGGTGATGGACAGGGAGGCCTGGTGTGCTGCAGTTCATGGGAATGCTAAGAGTCAGACACGACTGAGTGACTGAACTGAACTGAACTGAGCTGAGTACCTGTCTCCAGTTAATTTGACATTCCTATGCTCTTACCTTCCCCCGTCTTCCCTTGCAGTACACTAATTTTTGTCTCATCCTAGTTAGGTGAGAGAGAGAGATGGTGAGAGGAGTACAATATTTGGTTCCTGCAGTAATAGATAAAGAATTGGAATAACTATTGAAGAAAAGCTTACACACCAATAGGAATTTTGTCAAAAAGGAAAAACGAATATATTTGATAAGTAAATAAAGATTTTCTTAAAAGCTGAAAAAGAGCAATGAATACTTAAAAATGACTATAAAATTGAACATTTATTTTGCAAATTATTTCAGGAGTATATAGTAAAAAAAAAAAAAAGCTATAATCCTCTTCATCTTCCAGGCACTGGGGTAAGCAATTTACAAATATCACATGTAATTCTCACAAAAACTCTATGAGGTAAATGACTCATTATCCTATTTTTTGGATGAGATCACACAACTAGATGGGGTCAAGTTGAGGTCTGAGGCAGTCCTGACCCAGAGTAGACTCTGGTCTTTTTCAATCATCTTCCCAAATTTTTCATTACATTTTTGCCACGTCCTGTAACATTTTGATCTGTGGGAAATGAATTATAATGATTGTTCACGTTTTGAAGCTGCAAACTGCTAGAGAAAAATCATGATGGCATTCAAATGTGTAGATAGATTACTATCTAAAGTGTGGCCTTCACCTATAGGGATAATTCAGAATGCTTGCAGCTTCAAATAACAGAAAACGTGACTAATGTTATGTTGCATAATGAGATGTCTAGAAATAGGTGGTTGCTGGCATTGATTCAGTGTCTCAAAGATTTGGATTCAGTGTGATGTCTCTGCCATACTGCTGTCCTGCACTTGTGTCTACAAGATGGCTATATCTCAGGTGTGCAGGACAGAGGGTTTCTCCTTGGGCACCTCTTTCTTGGAGGGAAAAGATAAATCCTTCCAAAGGCCCCCAGAAGACCCCTTACACATTATTAGCCATGACAGGGTCATAAGTGATCAACATGCAAGGAAGATCTAGTAAGCTGAAGATACAGTTTTTTTCAGCTTCTATATGGGAGGCAGGCAAAGGGAATAAATACAGGTGGCAGAATGCCATAGGGTAGCCAGCAAACACATCTACTACAACTATTACTTGACATGCGTGTATTGTTCCCCTTTAATTTGATGAGTATGTTGTAATTACATAATCTCTTCTCCAAATACCAAATATAGTGACTTGCACCTACCTGGGTTTTGGTTTTTGGATTTTTGATGCTGAATTTCAGCAATTGTACTGAGTTTTGGCAACATTCTTTAATTTCCTCTAACTACCTCACTTTATTAATAAAAAGCCGTTGCAGTGGAAAAATAGTTATTACGTATAATTTCCATCAAATCACTTCTGCCTGTGCCAACATTCTTTAAACAGTTCTATCCTTTCCCTTACACCTTTCGTTTTCTTTTTATTCATTTATTTATTTTATTTTTGACTGCTTTGGGTCTTAGCTGTGGCGGGTGGGTTCTTCATTAGGGCCCACGAGCTTTTCTCTAGCTGTGGTGTGCAGGCCCCAGAGCCCATGGGCTCAGTAGTTTGCAGCCCTCCCACGGCTTACTTGCCCTGTGGCATGTGGGATCTTAGTTCTTCGACCACGGATCGATCAAAACACGTTTCCTGAATTGGAAGGTAGATTCTTAGCCGCTGGACCACCAGGGAAGTCACTTTCATTTTCTGTTTCGGACTCTTCCTCTAGAAGAGATTTTGGTTGTTCTCACCTTGTAAACTCAGGATTCCTTAGCAAGTTCTATCGATAACTAATTTGTGTATATTGAAATTAACTATGTATTTTTGATATTAACATTTTGTTTCTCTGGATCAAAGAGGAAAAGGACAAGTTAATAACTGAGAAATTACTGCTTCAAACAATTTTTCTATCATATTGTTTAGAATCAGAAAATAGTAAGAGTATAAGATATGTTTTCAATAAGTCACACTAATTCCTTATCCAACCAAATATTTCATCTGTAACTGGCACAAAAAATGCATAATGTGGCCAAATGTTATTAAAGGAGGGATATCTGTTAAAGAAGGTTAATTCTTCCTGATTAGTCATTAATTTATTTCCTGTTGAATTTTCTAAACCCCAGTGGTTTCAGTTCATATTTCTTTTCCACTTAAAGAGTGGGGAGCTTTGAGAGAACCACATGTAATGCCATCCTGTGGCTGTGCCTCTCTAAAAGCCAGTTAATAGGAAGCCCACTTGTCTTCCAATATGAGCCACACATCCAATATCAGATTTATAAGTACTAAAGGCAATATTTAGGGCTCTCATTTGCTTTGTCCCATTGTGCTTTTATTTATTTTTCTGAGTTGGCTTTGAACTTGAGCTGTAATAGTGGTGTATTATTTACTGGGCCCATCAATAAACAACTTACAAACATAAATCCTTTTCTTTCACTCAGTAGTTATCTGACTATATAACCCCTTCACTGCTGTCCTCTAATATGTATATATATCATATAGATGACACTTTATCAAAGGACATAATAAAGCTCTGGAGGCTTTAGATTAACATTAGCAGTAAAAGTATAATAATGAAAAAAAATTAATCCACATTAACATAGATAGCATTTACTGTGTTCCACATGTTAATAGTGGTCCACTTCCATGGAAGTGTTGAAGATCACTGGAGTCAATGATACAGATACTGAAAGAACCTGAAAACTGGGATTCTATTCCCAGATTAACTTTCCTGAACTCTGTTTTTGTTTTATTTTGTTTTTTAACTTTCAAAATATGCTTTGCGAGGACTCTCCAATTCCCTAATTTTATGATTCTATACTATTTCAGGCCACTTCAATACCACCAATTCAATTACTGATTTGGACCCAAAAAAAAAAAAATCATGTAACAGTCCCTCCTGTGTCCCCAGTCACATAGGGAATGGATCACAAATGGTCAAGCCAAGTGGGTTGTCTCCTTTTTCAGATAGCAAGTTCAGTTCAGTTCAGTCACTCAGTTGTGTCCAACTCTGCAACCCCATGGACGGCAGTATGCCAGTCCTCCCTGTCCATCACTAACTCCCGGAGTTGACTCAAATTCATGTCCATTGAGTCAGTGATGCCATCCAACCATCTCATTCTCTGTCATCCCCTTCTCCTCCCACCTTCGATCTTTCCCAGCATCAGAGTCTTTTCCAATGAGTCAGTTCTTCCCACCAGGTGTCCAAACTATTCAGCTTCAGCATCAGTCCTTCCAGTGAACACCCAGGACCAATCTCCTTTAGGATGGACTGGTTGGATCTCCTAGCAGTCCAAGGGACTCTTAAGAGTCTTCTCCAAAACCACAGTTCCAAAGCATCAATTCTTCGGCGCTCAGCTTTCTTTATAGCAAGGTTCTGATTCAACTATCTATTGCTGTGTTGTTATAAGGAAGAACCTTGTATTCTTCCCTCTTACAAGTTTATCACTAAAGGGTTGTTGCCTGTTCAGCTTAAATTATACATAATGCCCCATCTCTGGGAACGCTGCCTCCTAAGTAAAGAACATTAAGCTAAAATACCTTAGTGTACCTCACAGCTCCACCTTTGAACGACTGCAGGGAGGAGGAAATGCACACCTCTCCCCAGGAGGCTGATGGAAAATAGGAAAGGTTTGGCTTGGCTCCCTCCCCTTTCAGTAAAGAGAAGCCTGGATTCTGACTCAGGCAAGATGATCCCTCAGGAGACAAGTCCGCCAATCTTCTAGGTCTGCTAGTTTTCCGAACCAAGTTGCTATTTCTTGCCCCAACAAGTTATCTCTCAATCTATTGGCCTGTCATTGGGTGACCAGCAGGACCTTGGACTCAGTAAACAAATTTTCGCACAACCAGGCAGTAGGCTTGTGGCAATGGTCATAGCAGCTGACCAACTGCTAGTCCTGAGGACCTCGTCTTGTCCAAGGACCTGCTGTTTCAAATTCCCCAAAACAACAGTTGTCCCAGCATCTGTGGGATGGCAATAAGGTGTCACTCCGGTGTACACAGCCAGGAACGTTACTGTCTCCCCTTTGTGGGCTTTTTCTCTGGAATAAGCCAGTTTGTCTTCTGTTTGAGTTGGGTACCCTGTTGGAGAAAGGAAGGAGTTGCATTTCCTCTCTGGGGCTTTTTCTCTGAAACAAGTGGATTTGTTTTGCAGTTGAGTGAGCTGTGAAAAGAAGAGAAGAGAAAAGCAAAGGAGAAAAGGAACGCTATACCTATTTGAATGCAGAATTCCAAACAATAGTAAGGAGGGATAAGAAAGCCTTCCTTAGTGATCAATGCAAAGAAATAGAGGAAAACAATAGAATAGGAAAGACTAGAGATCTCTTCAAGAAAATGAGAGACCAAGGGAACATTTCATGCAAAGATGGGCTCAGTAAAGGACAGAAATGGTATGGACCTAACAGAAGCAGAAGATATTAAGAAGAGGTGGCAAGAACACACAGAAGAACTGTACCAAAAACATCTTCACAATCCAGATAATCATGAAGATGTGATCACTCACACTCACCTAGAGCCAGACATCCTGGAATGTGAAATCAGGTGGGCCTTAGGAAGCATCACTGTGAACAAAGCTAGTGGAGGTGATGGAATTCCAGTTGAGCTATTTCAAATCCTGAAAGTTATGCGGTGAAACTGTTGCACTCACTATGTCAGAAAATTTGGAAAACTCAGCAGTGGCCACAGGACTGGAAAAGGTCAGTTTTTATTCCAATCCCAAAGAAGAGCAATGCCAAAGAATGCTCAAACTCCTGCACAATTACACTCATCTCACACGCTGGTAAAGTAATGCTCAAAATTCTCCAAGCCAGGCTTCAGCAATATGTGAACTGTGAACTTCCTGATGTTCAAGCTGGTTTTCGAAAAGGCAGAGGAACCAGAGATCAAATTGCCAACATCTGCTGGATCATTGAAGAAGCAAGAGAGTTCCAGAAAAACATCTATTTCTGCTCTATTGACTATGCCAAAGCCTTTGACTGTGTGGATCACAGTCAACTGTGGAAAGTTCTGAAAGAGATTGGAATACCAGACCACCTGACCTGCCTCTTGAGAAACCTGTATGCAGGTCAGGAAGCAGCAGTTAGAACTGGACATGGAACAACAGACTGGTTCCAAATAGGAAAAGGAGTCCGTCAAGGCTGTATATTGTCACCCTGCTTATTTAACTTCTATGCAGAGTACATCATGAGAAACACTGGGCTGGAAGAAGCACAAGCTGAAGTCAAGATTGCCGAGAGAAATATCAATAAGCTCAGATATGCAGATGACACCACCCTTATGGCAGAAAGTGAAGAGGAACTACAGAGCCTCTTGATGAAAGTAAAAAAGGAGAGTGAAAAAGTTGGCTTCAAGCTCAACATTCAGAAAACGAAGATCATGGCATCTGGTCTTGTCACTTCATGGCAAATAGATGGGGAAACAGTGGAAACAGTGTCAGACTTTTTTTGGGGGGCTCCAAAATCACTGCAGATGGTGATTGCAGCCATGAAATTAAAAGACGCTTACTCCTTGGAAGGAAAGTTATGACCAACCTAGATAGCATATTGAAAAGCAGAGACATTACTTTGCCAACAAAGGTCCATCTAGTCAAGACTATGGTTTTTCTAGTAGTCATGTATGGATGTGAGAGTTGGACTATAAAGAAAGCTGAGCGCCGAAGAATTGATGCTTTTGAACTGTGGTGTTGGAGAAGACTCTTGAGAGTCCCTTGGACTGCAAGGAGATCCAACCAGTCCATCCTAAAGGAAATCGGTCCTAGGTGTTCATTGGAGGGACTGATGTTGAAGCTGAAACTCCAATACCTTGGCCACCTGATGCAGATAGCTGACCTATTTGAAAAGCCCCTGATGCTGGGAAAGATGGAAGGGAGAAGGAGAAGGGGACGACAGAGGATGAGATGGTTGGATGGTATCACTGACTCAATAGACATGGGTTTGGGTGGACTCTGGGAGTTGGTGATGGACAGGGAGACCTGGCGTGCTGCGGTTCATGGGGTCGCAGAGAGTCGGACATGACTGAGCAACTGAACTGAACTAAACTGAGCTGAGGGTACCCTTTGGAGAGAGGAAACTGTTGTTGGACTTTGACCCAATTTGTGAACCGGGTCATTTGTTTCTTTGGATGCTAGCATCTGTGTGTGCAGGTTGTGTCTTGTTTTTCTTGAATTTCTGTCTTTAAGAATGGGTAGTGTTACAACTATTCATAAAGAAAGTCCTCTGAGCTGCATTTTAGGGAAGTGATCTGATTACAGCCGTAAGCCCAGTGGGTGAGGAGTATATGATACTTCATTGTAACAATGCTGTGTAACCACAGCACCTGTTAGGATCTCTGCTTGGGTCTGGGCAGGGGTATCTCAGGACCCCATGTACCACTGACTGCTCCCCTTGCTGTGTTAAACACGTCATTTATGGTCTCCTGCATCAGTGTATGTCCAACCTCAAGAGCAAACTTAAGGGCTTATTTAGGATTTTCTGTTTGCCCTTCGTTTTTCATTTCAGTTTGTTTGGTAACGTGGCTTCATTTACAGCCAAATCAGTTTTGTGATATTTAAAACCTTTACTGATGTCAAAGGGAAGAAAGGATCAGGGGAAAAAACCAAACTTTTCTTGTCCAAGAGTGGGACTTTCCTAGGGAAGAAGAGACCAGTACCACTTGGTCCCTAAAATTTAAAAAAGCTACAAATAGAAATAGAAGTGTGTTTTCCATAAATACTAGTAAAAAGAGGTTAGCCAGCTAGACAGGTGATGTTGATCTGTGTTATCTGCCAGAAGTCCAATTTGAATCCAACCTCTTTTTTTACTGATGGGTTTTATGTTGTTTTACCTGATTCAGTTTTTGGTTTTTTAAAATACTTTTTAATTTTCATTTTTTAGTGGGAATAAGCTCTCTGGCAGACAGTATTTACAGTTAAATTTAGCCTTTTTAGCCTTAGTGCTACCAAGAGATTCTTCAGTCTTTCTCTTTCAAATGACCCATTGTATTGAGAATTCTTTTCTTTCTACAGGACCACTTGCTCACTACTTAAATAGATACAGGTTGCAAGAGAACCTCAGCAGGATTGCCGAAGGCATGTGATATAGGTTATCAATTCAACAATTTAGCATTCTATCACCATGGCTTCTGCTTTATAATCAGCAATGAGGCCTTCAGAAAGATACTCAGCCATCCTTTATCTTTACACATGATGCTTCCTGAAATATTTTTCAGTTACTCTCCACAGTGTTAATCATACCATGTTTCATATTTTAAAAGTTTCCCAATCATCAAGTTTTGGCTCAACTATTCTTAAATCTAAGAGGATTTCCATATAATTATGCAAAACTGGTTAAATATTTAAAATTTCTTTACAGAGAATGGTAAGATGAACATAAGTCACTCACATACAGAAATGTTACGATTCGTCTTCAAACTGGCTTTATCACTACTCTTCCCGCAATAAAAAGACACTGAAAATATCATGAGTTTTAAAGTTTTAAACATATTTAGATAAATGTAATTCAACTTTCTAAATTCTGAAAACATTAGAGTTCCTCAATATCTCTTCGCATAATTTACTCTTCTCTTAGTTTACTACTTTTGTTAAGAGTGGGACTTTTGGACATTTTCTTAAAAACCTAAAGCAGGAGAAGGAAATGGAAACCCACTCCAGTATTCCTGCCTGGAAAAGTCCATGGACAGAGGAGCCTGGTGGGCTGCAGTCCATGGAATTACATGACTGAGCACGCATGCATGAGGGTGGAGGGAGATGGGTTGGTAGCAATAAACTGGTAGAATTTAAAAACAGAAAACAATGCAAAAACCAAATGCAAGTGTCAAAAATAGTAAAGTTTATCAATTGCCTTCATACTCTCACAAGCGAGTAAGGCAATCTGAACAGATATAATCATCCTCATTTTGTAGACAAAGACACAAGGCTCAGACAAGTTAAATGACTTGTCCAAAATCAAACACCTGAATAACTGGCAGTTCTGAGGCTTGACTGCAGAACTGTAGATTTTACAGTCAGAGCACTAATGACAGGATATACATGGAAGCATAGAGACCTACTGCACTGTTATTCACTGTTGAAATATCTCTGGCCATGATATGCTGATTTCATCCCTCCTACCATCTTGCTGGGGCTTCTCCTTTGCCCTTCGATGTGGGGTATCTTTTTTTGGTGGGATCCAACATTCTCCTGTTGATGGTTTTTCAGCAGCGAGTTGTAATTTTGGAGTTCTTGCAAGAGAGGATGAGTGCATGTCCTTCTTCTCTGCACATGTGGACATCATAGATGGTAGAAACCGAAATCAGATTGATGATATTCTTTGCAGCCAAAGATACAGTCAGCAAAAACAAGACTGGGAGATGACTGTGGTGCAAATCATGAACTCCTTATTGCCAAATTCACACTTAAATTGAAGAAAGTAGGGAAAACCAATAGACCATTCAGGTATGACCTAAATCAAATCCCTTAGGATTATATAGTGGAAGTGACAAATAGATTCAAGGGATTAGATCTGACAGATGGAGTGCCTGAAGAACTATGGACAGAGGTCATGGCATCCTACAGGAGGCAGTGATCAAGACCATCCCCAAGAAAAAGAAATGCAAAAAGGCAAAATTGTTGCCCCAGGAGGCCTTACAAATAGCTGAGAAAAGAAAAGACAAAGGCAAAGGAGATAAGGAAAGATATGCCCATTTGAATGCAGAGTTCCAAAGAATAGCAAGGAGAGTAAGAAAGGCTTCCTCAGCGATCAATGCAAAGAAATAGAGGAAAACAACAGAATGGCAAAGACTAGAGATTGCTTCAAGAAAATTAGAGATACCAAGGGAACATTTCATGCAAAGATGGGCTCAATAAAGGACAGAAATGGTATGGACCTAACAGAAGCAGAAGATATTAAGAAGAGGTGGCTGCTGCTGCTGCTGCTGCTAAGTCACTTCAATTGTGTCCGACTCTGTGTGACCCCATAGACGGCAGCCCACCAGGCTCCCCTGTCCCTGGGATTCTCCAGTTAAGAACACTGGAGTGGGTTGCCATTTCCTTCTCCAATGCATGAAAGTGAAAAGTGAAAGCGAAGTTGCTCAGTCATGTCTGACTCTTTGTGACCCCATGGACTGCAGTCTACCAGGCTCCTCCATCCATGGGATTTGCCAGGCAAGAGTACTGGAGTGGGGTGCCATTGTCTTCTCCAAGAATACACAAAAGAACTGAACAAAAAGATCTTCATGACCCAGATAACCACAATGGTGTGATCACTCACATAGAGCCAGACTTCCTAGAATGCGAAGTGAAGTGGGCCTTAGGAAACATCACTACAAAGATAGTGGAGGTGATGGAATTCCAGTTGAGCTATTTCCAATCCTAAAAGATGATGCTAAGAAAGTGTTGCACTCAATATGCCAGCAAATTATTTGTTTGATTAATGCAGATGTGTCTTTAGCATTAAGAATAATGCTTCTACTGTACCTAAGTTTATTGGAAATCAATTAAGACCTTATTATTCCATTTACAAAGTTTGTTAAACAAGAAAAATAACAATATGACAAAGCTTTTCAGTAAATAAAATGGAGATACATGTTGTAGGAGTTTTAGGTAAATGCTATAGGTATAATTATGTTTGGGGAATGTCTAGCTAAAATAGTCTCTCCTGATTTTCATAACTTGCAACTTAACTAATTAAATAGAGAGACTCCATTGACTTCCAGAATGTGGTCCACTGGAGAAGGGAATGGCAAACCACTTCAGTATTTTTGCCTTGAGAACCCCGTGAACAGTATGAAAAGGCAAAATGATAGGATACTGAAAGAGAAACTCCCCAGGTCAGTAAGTGCCCAATATACTACTGGAGATCAGCGGAGAAACAACTCCAGAAAGAATGAAGGGATGGAGTCAAAGCAAAAAGAATACCCAGCTGTGGATGTGACTGGTGATAGAAGCAAGGTCCAATGCTGTAAAGAGCAATATTGCATAGGAACCTGGAATGTCAGGTCCATGAATCAAGGCAAATTGGAAGTGGTCAAACAAGAGATGGCAAGAGTGAATGTCGACATTCTGGAATCAGCAAACTGAAATGGACTGGAATGGGTGAATTTCATTCAGATGACCATTATATCTACTACTGTGGGCAGGAATCCCTCAGAAGAAAGGAGTAGCCATCATGGTCAACAAAAGAGTCCAAAATGCAGTACTTGGATGGAATCTCAAAAACGACAGAATGATCTCTATTCGTTTCCAAGGCAAACCATTCAATATCACAGTAATCCAAGTCTATGCCCCCACCAGTAACGCTGAAGAAGCTGAAGTTGAACGGTTCTATGAAGACCTACAAGACCTTTTAGAACGAACACCCAAAGAAGATGTCCTTTTCATTATAGGTGACTGGAATGCAAAAGTAGGAAGTCAAGAAACACCTGGAGTAACACGCAAATTTGGCCTTGGAATACAGAATGAAGCAGGGCAAAGACTAATAGAGTTTTGCCAAGAAAATGCACTGGTCATAACAAACACCCTCTTCCAACAACACAAGAGAAGACTCTATACATGGACATCACCAGATGGTCAACACCAAAATCAGATTGATTATATTCTTTGCAGCCAAAGATGGAGAAGCTCTATACAGTCAGCAAAAACAAGACCAGGAGCTGACTGTGGCTCAGACCATGAACTCCTTATTGCCAAATTCAGACTGAAATTGAAGAAAGTAGGGAAAACCACTAGACCATTCAGGTATGACCTAAATCAAATCCCTTATGATTATACAGTGGAAGTGAGAAATAGATTTAAGGGCCTAGATCTGATAGATAGAGTGCCTGATGAACTATGGATGGAGGTTCGTGACATTGTACAAGAGACAGGGATCAAGACCATCCCCATGGAAAAGAAATGCAAAAAAGCAAAATGGCTGTCTGGGGAGGCCTTACAAATAGCTGTGAAAAGAAGAGAAGTGAAAAGGAAAGATAAAAGTATCTGAATGCAGAGTTCCAAAGAATAGCAAGAAGAGATAAGAAAGTCTTCTTCAGTGATCAATGCAAAGAAATAGAGGAAAACAACAGAATGGGAAAGACTAGAGATCTCTTCAAGAAAATCCGAGATACCAAAGGAACATTTCATGCAAAGATGGGCTCGATAAAGGACAGAAATGGTATGGACCTAACAGAAGCAGAAGATATTAAGAAGAGATGGCAAGAATATACAGAAGAACTGGACAAAAAAGATCTTCACGACCCAGATAATCATAATGGTGTGATCACTGACCTAGAGCCAGACATCCTGGAATGTGAAGTCAAGTGGGCCTTAGAAACCATCACTATGAACAAAGCTAGTGGAGGTGATAGAATTCCAGTTGAGCTATTCCAAATCCTGAAAGATGATGCTGTGAAAGTGCTACACTCAATATGCCAGCAAATGTAGAAAACTCAGCAGTGGCCACAGGACTGGAAAAGGTCAGTTTTCATTCCAATCCCAAAGAAAGGCAATGCCAAAGAATGCTCAAACTACCACACAATTGTACTCATCTCACACGCTTGTAAAGTAATGGTCAAAATTCTCCAAGCCAGGCTTCAGCAATATGTGAACCATGAACTTCCTGATGTTCAAGCTGGTATTAGAAAAGGCAGAGGAACCAGAAATCAAAATGCCATCATCCGCTGGAGCATCGAAAAAGCAAGAGAGTTCCAGAAAAAACATCTATTTCTGCTTTATTGACTATGCCAAAGCCTTTGACTGTGTGGATCATAATCAACTGTGGAAAATTCTGAAAGAGATGGGAATACCAGACCACCTGACCTCTTGAGAAATCTGTATGCAGGTCAGGAAGCAACAGTTAGAATTGGACATGGAACAACAGACTGGTTCCAAATAGGAAAAGGAGTCCGTCAAGGCTATATATTGTCACCCTGTTTATTTAACTTATATGCAGAGTACATCATGAGAAATGCTGGACTGCAAGAAACACAAGCTAGAAATAAGATTGCCGGGAGAAATATTAATAAGCTCAGATATGCAGATGACACCACTCTTATGGCAGAAAGTGAAGAGGAACTAAAAAGCCTCTTGATGAAAGTGAAAGTGGAGAGTGAAAAAATTGACTTAAAGCTCAACATTCAGAAAAAGAAGATCATGGCATCCGGTCCCATTACTTCATGGGAAATCGATGGGGAAACAGTGGAAACAGTGTCAGACTTTATTTTTGGGGGCTCCAAAATCACTGCAGATGGTGACTGCAGCCATGAAATTAAAAGACGCTTACTCCTTGGAAGGAAAGTTATGACCAACCTAGATAGCATATTGAAAAGCAGAGACATTACTCTGCCAACAAAGATTCGTCTAGTCAAGGCTATGGTTTGTCCTGTGGTCATGTATGGATGTGAGAGTTGGACTGTGAAGAAGGCTGAGCACTGAAGAATTGATGCTTTTGAACTGTGGTGTTGGAGAAGACTCTTGAGAGTCCCTTGGACTGCAAGGAGATCCAACCAGTCTATTCTGAAGGAGATCAGCCCTGGGATTTCTTCAGAAGGAATGATGCTAAAGCTGAAACTCCAGTACTTTGGCCACCTCATGCAAAGAGTTGACTCGTTGGAAAAGACTCTGATGCTGGGAGGGATTGGGGGCAGGAGGAGAAGGGGACGACAGAGGATGAGATGGCTGGAAGGCATCACTTACTTGATGGACGTGAGTCTTAGTGAACTCCAGGAGTTGATGATGGACAGGGAGGCCTGGTGTGCTGCGATTCATGGGGTCGCAAAGAGTCGGACACAACTGAGTGACTGATCTGATCTGATTGAATACCTGGGTCATTTTTATTTATTTTAATTTTTTTTTTTAAATTTTTATTCGGCTGCACTGGATCCTGTTGTGGTACGTGGGATCTTTAGTTCCACGATCAGGGATCGAACCCAGGCTCCCTGCGTTTGAGAGCCTGGAATCTTAGCCACTGGACCACCGAAGAAACCCTACCTGGGTCATTTTTAATAGGACAAAATATTAGAACATTAGTTGCTGGGCTGGTCTAAGTTTATCTACCTTTGCCTTCTTAGGAGAGGAAGACTAAAGCATACGTTTGTTGATTGGGAAATGTTAGAATGACAGTTTACAATGACCTGTCTCTAGGTTTTCATTAGAGATTAAGGTTTTAAGGTTAAGAATTATAAGGGAAGCGTTTCAGTATGCAAAGATGCAGGATGTGTGTTTTCAGCAAAGAGGATTTGAGAAATGGAAATGCATTTTGTTAGAGGGGAAAAGGTAGTTTTGTCCTAGCACTCATTTCTGAATGTAAGAGAAAGTGAGTGACAGATTAATATGAATACAGAAAGACAAAAGTTTGTGGAGGAGGAAAACTGAGTTTTATGCATGGTCTGGCTTGGCTAAGATGAGATTGAACTTAAGAAAATGAATTTTAAAGGTAAAGTGGTTCAAAACCTGAATTTGGCTAAGAGGAAAAAGTTTTCTTAAAATATTGTATTGCTTTTGGTAATAGATTGTGAATTTAAGTGATCTGTATTTGCCACTGAGATCGTTTATATCACTGGTTAAATTTTTGATATTTTTGAAAAACTTTCCAAAGATCAGATTTTAAATGAAGTTCATTTGACTCCTAACTGACTTGAGGTTTCTCAAAGGGTCCCTAATGTTAGTCACTCAGTCATGTCCAATTCTTTGTGACCTCATGGACTATAGCCTATCAGGTTCCTCTGTGGACGGAATTCTCCAGGCAAGAACACTGGAGTGGGTTGCCATTTCCTACTCCAGGGGATCTTCCCCACCCAGGGATCAAACCCAGGTTTCCTGCATTGCAGGCAGATTCTTTAACATTTGAGCCATCAGGGAAGCCATCAAAGGGTCCCTGAAACACCTCAAGTTATTTGTTTTCTCTCCATCTCACAGAAGAATATTAAACTAATTAGGCTTATTTGGTATGGTAAATTACATGGGAAGCACTGTCAAATATCAATAACTGCAGATACGCAGATGACACCACCGTTATGGCAGAAAGTGAAGAGGAACTGAAGAGCCTCTTGATGAAAACGAAAGAGGAAAGTGAAAAATCTGGCTTAAAACTCAACATTCAGAAAACTAAGATCATGGCATCCAGTCCCATTATTTCATGGAAAATAGATGGGGAAACAGTGACAGATTTTATTTTCTTGGGTTCCAAAATCACTGCAGATCGTGACTGCAGCCATGAAATTAAAAGGTGCCTGCTCCTTGGAAGAAAAGCTATGACCAACGTAGACAGCATCTTAAAAACCAGAGACATTACTTTGCCAACAAAGGTACATCTAGTTAAGGCTATGGTTTTTCCAGCAGTTATGTATGGATGTTAGAGTTGGACTATAAAGAAAGCTGAGTGCCAAAGAATTGATGCTGTTGAACTATGGTGTTGGAGAAGACTCCTGAGAGTCCTTTGGACTGCAAGGAGATCAAACCAGTGAATCCTCAAGGAAATCAGTCCTAAATATTCATTGGAAGGACTGATGCTGAAGCTGAAACTCCAATACTTTGGACACCTGATGGGAAAAGCTGACTCATTGGAAAAGACCCTGATGCTGGGAAAGATTGAAGGCAGGAGAAGGGGATGACAGAGGATGAGATGGTTGGATGGCATCACCGACTCGATGCATATGAGTTTGAGCAAGCTCCAGGAGTTGGTGATGAACAGGGAGGCCTGGCGTGCTGCAGTCCGTGGGGTTGCAAAGAGTTGGACACGACTGGTAACTGAACTGAACTGATTGTCAAATAAGTGGTGATAAAACTTCTTAGGCTGTATCATATGGGTGAACATTATTAATATATACGTTTAAGAATTTATATGAAACTCCTAAAATTCTAGTATATCCTGGTTAGTGACATCAGTCATAATTTTAGTAGTTATCATAAATTTTTGTATGTCAATGCAGTAACCAAGTTTCTTTTGAATTGTATATAATCCTGGTTGGCTAATGCCAAAGCAAATAGACATCCTTTTAGTGTTTAAGATGGTCAATTAGTCTTTAGGTTTTAGAGTGACTTTTTAAAAAACTGAAGTATAGTTGATTTAAGATATTGTTTCAGTTGAACAGCAAAGTGATTCAGTTACTTGTGGTTGTTTAGTCACTAAGTCATGTCTGACTCTTTCGCGACCCCATGGACTGTCGCCTGCCAGGCTCCTCTGTCCATGACCTTCTCCAGGCAAGAATACTGGGGTGGATTGCTATTTTCTTCTCCAGGAGATCTTCCCAACCCAGGGATCAAACCTGCTTCTCCTGCATTGGCAGATGGATTCTTTAACACTGAGTCATCAGGGCAACATACATATAAAATTGTTCTTTATCAGATGCTTTTCCCTTATAGCTTATTGCAAAATACTGAGTATAGTTCCCTGTGCTATACAATAGGTCCTTGTTGGTTATCACTTTATATATGCTTCGTCACTCAGTCACGTCTGACTCTTTGCAACCCCATGGACTGTATCCCATCAGGCCCCTCTGTCTACGGGATTTTCCAGGCAAGAATATTGGAGTGGGCCGCCATTCCCTTCTCCAGGGGGTCTTTCAGACCCAGGGATCGGATCCATGTCTCCTGCATTGCAGGCAGATTCTTTACCTGCTCAGCCATCAGGGAAGCCCTAGTAGTGTGTGTATGTTAATTCCAAACTCCTGATTTATTCTCCCCCACCTTCCCATTTGGTAACCATAAATTTGTTTTTAAGTCTACGCGTCTATCTCTACTTTGTATATAAGTTTATTTGTATCATATTTTTAGATTCCACGTACGATATTTGTTTTTCTCTGTGTTGTTTACCTCACCTTGTATGATAATCTCTAGGTCCATCTATATTGCAGCAAATAGCATTATTTTATTATTTTATATGGCTGAGTAATATTCTGTCATTTATATATAATATACCACATTTTTTTAAATTTTATTTTATTTTTAAACTTTACAATATTGTATTAGTTTTGCCAAATATCAAAATGAATCCGCCACAGGTATACCTGTGTTCCCCATCCTGAATCCTCCTCCCTCCTCCCTCCCCATACCATCCCTCTGGGTCGTCCCAGTGCACCAGCCCCAAGCATCCAGTATCGTGCATCGAACCTGGACTGGCAACTCGTTTCATACGTGATATTATACATGTTTCAATGCCATTCTCCCAAATCTTCCCACCCTCTCCCTCTCCCACAGAGTCCATAAGACTGATCTATACATCAGTGTCTCTTTTGCTGTCTTGTACACAGGGTTATTGTTACCATCTTTCTAAATTCCATATGTATGCATTAGTATACTGTCCACTTATCTGTTGATGGACATTTAGGTTGCTTTCACGTCTTGGCTATTGTAAATAGTGCTGCAATGAATATTGGGGTGATGGATCTTTTCCAATTATAATTTCTCTGGATATATGCCCAGGAGTTGGACTGCAGGATCACATGGTACCTCTATGTTCAGTTTTTAAGGAACCTCCATACTGTTCTCCATAATGACTATACCATTTTACATTCCCACCAACAATGTAGGAGAGTTCTCTTTTCTCCACACTTTCTCAAGCACTTATTGCTTTTAGACTTTTTGATGATGGTCATTCTGACCAGTCTGAGGTGATACTTAACTGTAGTTTTGATTTGCCCCACCCTTATGGCAGAAAGTGAAGAGGAACCAAAAAGCCTCTTGATGAAAGTGAAAGTGGAGAGTGAAAAAGTTGGCTTAAAGCTCAACATTCTGAAAACGAAGATCATGGCATCTGGTCCCATCACTTCATGGGAAATAGATGGGGAAACAGTGTCAGACTTTATTTTTCTGGGCTCGAAAATCACTGCAGATGGTGACTGCAGCCATGAAATTAAAAGACGCTTACTCCTTGGAAGGAAAGTTATGACCAACCTAGATAGCATATTCAAAAGGAGAGACATTAATTACTCTGCCAACAAAGATTCGTCTAGTCAAGGCTATGGTTTTTCCTGCGGTCATGTATGGATGTGAGAGTTGGACTGTGAAGAAGGCTGAGTGCCGAAGAATTGATGCTTTTGAACTGTGGTGTTGGAGAAGACTCTTGAGAGTCCCTTGGACTGCAAGGAGATCCAACCAGTCCATTCTAAAGGAGATTAGCCCTGGGATTTCTTTGGAAGGAATGATGCTAAAGCTGAAACTCCAGTACTTTGGCCACCTCATGTGAAGAGTTGACTCATTGGAAAAGACTGTGATGCTGGGAGGGATTGGGGGCAGGAGGAGAAGGGGACGACAGAGGATGAGATGGCTGGATGGCATCACTGACTCGATGGACGTGAGTCTGAGTGAACTCCGGGAGTTGGTGATGGACAGGGAGGCCTGGCGTGCTGCGATTCATGGGGTCACAAAGAGTTGGACACGACTGAGCGACTGATCTGATCTGATCTTTGAGCTTTCCAGGTGGCACTAGTGATAAAGAACTTGCCTTCCGATACAGGAGACATAAGAGGTGCGGGTTCGATCCCTGGGTCAGAAAGATCCCCTGGAGGAGGGCATGACAGCCACTCCAATATTCTTGCCTGGAAAATCCTGTAGAAGAGGAGCCTGGCAGGCTACAGTACAGGGGGTTGCAAAGAGTTGGACATGACTGAAGTGACTTAGCATGCAAGCACATGCTTCTTTAGAGAAATGTCTAGTTCTCCTGCCCATTTCTTGTTTGGGTTGTTTGTGTTTTTGATCTTGACTATATGAGCTGTTTGTATATTTTGGAAGTTAATCATTTGTCAGTCGTATCATTTGTAAATATTTTCTCTGTTTCTGAAGGTTATCTTTTCATTTTGTTTATGGCTTCTTTTGCTGCATGGAAGATTTATGTTTTACTTAGGTCCCATTTGTTTATTTTTGTTTGTATTTCTATTACTCTAGGAGATGAATCAAAAAAGATATTGCTGTGATTTATGCTAAAGAGTGTTCTGCCTATGTTTTCCTCTAGTAGTTTTATAGAATCTAGTCTTACATTTATGTTTTTAATCCATTTTGAATTTATTTTTCTGTATGATGATAGAAAATGTTCTAATTTAATTCTTTTACAGGTAGTTATCCAATTTTCCCTACACTACTTGTTTTTTATTTATATTTATTTTTAATTGTAGGATGATTACTTTACAATATTGTAATGGTTTTTTCCATATATCAGCATGAATCAGCCATAGGTATGCCTATGTCCCCTCCCTCTTGTATTCCTCTCCCACTTTCCTCCCCCTCCAGATTGCTATGGACCACCAACTTTGGGTTCCCTGCATCATACAGCAAAGTCCCCCTGGCTCTCTATTTTTTATGATAATGTGTACGTTTCAATGCTGTTTCCTCAAATCATCCCACCGTCTCTCCTTCCCTCACTGTTCTCTATGTGTGTGTCTCCTTTGTTTCCTTGCACATAGGGTCATCGGTACTAGCATTCTAGATTCCATGTGTATGAGTTAATATATGATATTTGTCCTTCTCTTTCTGCCTTACTTCACTCGGTATAATAGGTTCATCACTCTAGGTTTGTCTACCTCATTAGAACTGGTTCAGATGAGTTCCTTTTTATGTGTATATGTACGATATTGTGTATATCTACTACAATTTCCTTATCCATTCATCTGTCAGTGGACATCTAGGTTGCTTCTATGTCCTAGCTATTGTAAACAGCCCAGCACTACTTACTGAAGAGACTGTCTTTTCTCCATTGTATATTCTTGCCTCCTTTGTCATAGATAAATTGACTTTAGGTACATGGGTTTATTTCTCAGCTCTCTATCCTGTTTCATTGATCTCTTTGCCTGTTCTGTGCTAGTACCATACTCTTTTGATGCTTGTGGCTTTGTAGTATAGTGTGAAGTCAGGGAGCCTGATTCTTCAAGCTCTGTTGCTGCTCACGATTGCTTTAGCTACTGAGGACCTTTTGTGCTTCCATAAAATTTTTTAAAAATTTTGTTCTATTTCTATGGAAAATGCCATTGGAAATTTGATAGGGGTTTCACTGAATTTGTAGAGTGCTTTGGGCAGTTTAGTCAGTTTGATAATATTGATTCTTCAATCCAAGAATACAGTGTATCTTCCCATCTGTTTGTGTCACCTTTCTTTCATCAGTGTCTTATAGTTTCCAGAGTGCAGGTATTTTCCTTTCTTAGGTATGTTTATTCCTAGATATATTACTCTTTCTGATGTGATGGTAAATGGGATTGCTTTCTTAATTTCTCTTTCTGATCTTTTGTTAGTGAATAGAAATGAAACAAATATGTATGTGTATATATATATATATATATATATATATATATATATATATTTGCATCCTGCAACTTTAGTGAATTCATTGATAAGCTCTAGTCATTTTCTGGTAGTGTTTCTAGGATTTTCTATGTATAGTGCCATGCCATCTTCAAAGAGTGACTATTTTACTTCCTTTCCCATTTGGATTCCTTTTCTCTTTCTTGTCTAATTGCTGTGGTTGGGACTTCCAAAACTATGTTGAATAACAGTGGTGAGAATGGACATCTTTGTCTTTTTCCTGATCTTACAGAAAATGCTTTCAGCTCTTCTCCATTGACTATGATGTGCTGTGAGTTTGTCACATATGGCCTTTATTATGTTGAGGCATGTTCCCTCTCTGTTCACTTCCTGGAGAATTTTTTATTGTAAATTGGTGTTGCATTTTGTTAAAAGCTTTTTCTGCATCTATTGACGTGATTCTGTTTTTTATTCTCCATTTAGTGTGGTGTATCACAGTGATTTGTGGATATTGAAAAATCCTTGCATCACTGAGTTAAATCTCACTTGAACATGGTATACGATCCGTTTAATATACTACTGGGTTTGATTTGCTAGTATTCTGTTGATTTTTGTGTCTGTGGTTATGAGGGATACTGGCTTGTAATTTTCTTTCTCTTTTATATCTTTGGTTCTGCTATCAGGGTAATGATGGCCTTACAGAATATGTTTAGAAGTGTTTCTTCCTCTGCAACTTTTTGGAATGGTTTCAGAAGGATAGGTATTAACCCTTCTCTAGATGTTTATAGCATTTGCTTGTGAAGCCATCTGTCCTGAACTTTTGTTTTTTGTTCAGTTCCGAAGTCATGTCTGACTCTTTGAGACGCCATGGACCGCAGCACACCAGGCTTCCCTGTCTTTCACTATCTCCCAGAGATTGCTCACACTCATGTCCATTGAGTTGATGATGCCATCCAATCATCTCATCCTCTCTCACCTGCCTCTTTTCCTGCCCTCAATGTTTCCCAGCATCAGGGTCCTTTCCAATGAGTCAGCTCTATGCATCAGGCCAAAGTATTGGAGCTTCAGCATCAGTTCTTTCAGTGAATATTCAAGGTTGATTTCTTTTAGGATTGACTGGTTTGACCTCCTTGCTGTCCAAGGGACCTTTTGCTGTCCAAGCAGTCTGCTCTTGCATCACAATTCGAAACCATCAGTTCTTTGGCGCTCAGCCTTCTTTATGGTTCAATTCTCATATCCATACATGACTACTGGAAAAACCATAGCTCTGATTATATGGACATTTGTCAGCAAAGTGATGCCTCTGCTTTTTAATACACTGTCTGGGTTTGTCATAGCCTTTTTTCCAAGGATCACCTGTCTTTTAATTTTATGACTGAAGTTACCATCCACAGCCCAAGAAAATAAAATCTGTCACTGTTTCTATTGTTTCCCCACCTATTTGCCATGAAGTGATGGGACGAGATGCCATGATCTTGGCGTTTCGAATGCTGAGTTTTAAGCCAGTGTTTTCTCTCTCCTCATTCACTTTCATCAAGAGCTTGTTTAGATCCTCTTTGCTTTCTGCCATTGGGAATTTTTAAATCAGATTTAATTTCAGTACGTGTGATTTTTCTGTTTATATGTGATTTTTCTGTTTATATTTTCTATTTCTTCCTGGTTTACTCCTTGGAGATTGTTCCTCTCTAAAAATCTGTCCGTTTCTTCTAGGTTGTCCAATTTATTGCCTGTTGTTGTTGTATTTTATGGTCCTTTATATTTCTGTGGTGTCTTGTAACTTCACCTTTTTCATTTCTGATTTTATTGATTTAGGCCCTCTCCCCTCTTTTCTCAATGAGTCTGGCTAAAGCTTTATCAATTTTGTTTATCATTACAAAGAACCAGCTTTTAGTTTCTATTGTTAGTCTCCAATTCCTTTATTTCTGTTCTGATCTTTATGATTTCTGTTCTTCTCCCCACTTGGGGTTTCATTGGTTCGCCTTTCTCTGGTTGCTTAGGTGTAATGTTAAGCTGTTTCTTTGAGGTGTCTCTTGTTTTCTGAGGTACACTTGTCTTGGTATAAGCTATCTTGGAACTATTTTTACTGCCTCTCGTGGGTTTTGGGTCATCAAGTTTTTGTTTTCATTTGTCTCTAGGTATTTTTTTTAAATTTTCTCTTTAACTTCCTCAGTGATCCATTGGTTGTTTAGTAGCATTATTGAGCCTCCATGTGTTTGTGGGTTTTTTTTTTTTTTTGGCAGCCTTTCCTTATAGTTGATGTCTAATCTCATAGTGTTATCGTCAGAAAAGGTGCTTGATATGATATCAATTGTCTTAAATTTACTGAGGCTTCTGTGGCCCAGCATATGATCTATCCTGGAGAATGTGCTGTGTGGACTAGAAAAGCATGTGTACAGGGAGTCCCCTACAAACGAGTTCTATTCTGAGACTGCATTCGTAAGTCCAGTTTGTTCATAAGTCTGACAAAGTTAGCCTAGGTCCCCAACTAACACAATCAGCTTTATAGTCCTATACTATAATAGGTTTGAAATAGTTTTCACACAAATAATACATAAAAACAAACAAATATTTTTAATCTTACAGGATGTTGAAAAATACAATGGTACAATATAATAGATGGCACACGGGGGCTGGCATTGAGCGAACAGGCAAGAAGAGTTACTGACTGGAGGAGGAAGAGTGGGTATGAGATGGTAGAGCTGAAGGGTCATCAGCAATAGAAGATGGAGGCAAGCTGCAGTTTCATTCATGCCTGACATTGATGGCCCAGGTTCTGGTTCCTTGCTGGGTTCAACTCTGTCTACCCTTTTGAAAAAGCGATCCAGTGACATCTGGGTAGTAGATCTTATTTGTCATCATAGATGATACAGCACTGCTCTGCCTTCCGAACGGCTGCTGCAGCCTTCATGTACCATTGTACGTTCAGGTGCCTCAAAAACTAACCGTGTGTCTTCAAAAAAATAAAAGAAAAACCCTTGACATTTCTTGCATCTTGAATCTCTTTGGTTCTTCAGCTACTTCTTCTTCCTCTTGTCTCTCTTGGTCCTTTCTCTGGGCCTCCAGTTTCAACAGGTCTTCATTAGTAAGCTCCTCTTGCTGTGCAGCAAGGAATTCAGTGAAGTTGTCCACTTGCAGATCTAGCTCCAGCTTCTTGCTGAGGGTCACTGAATTGCTGAAGACCTCTTTGGGCTCCTCATCCACTTTCTCTCATCCACAAAAATTGTGAATATACTGTGGGCAAAAGTTCTTCCAAACCCCATTCATGATGACAGCTGTAACCTCATGCCAAACAAAGTAAATGTTTTTTATGGCTTTGTAGATGTTAGAGTCCTTCCAGAATTGTCTTGGGTGGTTCCTGATTTGTCACTCACCTTTACTGCCTGACAAAAAGTGTGACATAAATAATATTTTGAAAGTCACTATAACTCCCTCATCGATAGTTTCGATGAGTGACATAGTATTTTGTGGCAGATGCACTACTTTGATGTTGAGGTGAAATTTGTCCCCAAAGGGGGGTGGCCCAGAGTACTGTCGAGTAGCAAAAGATTGTTGAATGGGATATCATTCTCCAAGCAATATTTCTCTACCTCTAGGATAAAGAAGTGGAAAGCCTAGTCCTGGAATATGGTCTGTGAAACCCAGATTCTTGGGCTTCCCCAGTGGCTCAGTGGGATATGCTCCCACCAGTGCAGGAGATGCGGGTTCAATCCCTGGTCCAGGAAGAGTCCCTGGAGATGGAAATGGCAGCCCACTCCAGTATCCTTGCCTGGGAAATCCCATGGACAGAGGAACCTAGAGGGCTACAGTCTATGGGGTCACAAAGAATCAGACAGGACTTTGCGACTGAACAACAGCCCAGGCTTTGGGATTACTCTTCCACACAACAGGAAAAGAGCCCTTGGCTATGTTTTTAAGGGTTCTTGGGTTTTCTGGACAATAAATTATGAGAGGCTTAAGCTTCGTATTTCCAGAAGCATTGCCACCAAACAACAGAGTTAGCCTGTCCTTTGCTGCTTTATAGCCTGGCATCAACTTTTCATCCTTACTGATGTAACTTTTGTCTGGCTTCTTCTTCCAGTATAGTCCTGTCTCATCCATGTTAAAAACCTGCTCAAATAAATATATAGCTTCATCAATAATTTATCAAAGCATTTCAGGAAATTCCTGGGAAGCTACTGTATCTGCCCTCGCTGCCTCACCACTTCCTTTCACATTGTGAAGGTTGGCTCTAGCCTTGAGCCAATGAAACCAGCCAAGGCTGACATTAAAAGGTGCCCTCTCATTCTTCATCATGTTTCTTCCCTAAGTTCTCATAAATGCTTTCTCTTGAGTCAGCATTAAGCTGAGTGGGACTGAATGCTGATGTGGATCCTGCGTCTATACACTGAGCAATTTCTCCATCTCCTCCCTCACTTTCCCCTGCTTCTTTGATGTCTTCATCATCAGGACAGCAGATTTCACACGTTCCTTGTTCTTTAGAATCATGCTGATGGTTGAACGATTCGTGTTGTAAGAATGAGTGACCATGCTTATGCCTCGATCCACTCTCAATTATTTTCACTTTTGTTTCCATCATTATTTGACACTTTCTAGTAGTCCCAGCTATATCACTGCTGCTCTTACGCTTGCTTCTGGACATCCTGGGTTTGAAATAAAGACACTAGTGTACTCTATACAGTACTGTACAGTAAAGTACACAAAAGCACAATCAGGGACTTCCCTGGCAGTCCAGTGGTTAAGAATCCGCCTTCCAATACAGAGGACTCAGGTTCGATCCCTGGTCAGGGAACTAAGATCCCATATGCTTCAGGGCAAGCCAGCACACCACAGCTAGTGAGCCCACGTGCCCCAAATACAGAGAAGCTCACGCACCACCACTAAGAGCTGACACAGCTAAAAATATATTTAAACACACACACACACACACACACACACACAGCCAGGCCTTGGTGCCAAAGCTCTAGGACAGCTCACACTACACTGATGAATATTCCCTGTTACCTCCACCACCTCATTCCCACAGTGAGCCCCAGCTTCCCCGGCTTCCCCAGGAGATGCTCCAAGACCAGCAGGGAGGCCTGGCTCAGCCTCCTGCGGAGTCACTGCTCCGCCCTGTGTCCCAGGGTGCATGGGACACTGCCAGAGGTGACATGTCTCTTTCCCCCAGTCCTGTGGAGTTCCTTCTATAAAGCCCCGCTGGCCTGCCAAGTCAATAGCTCTGGGGGTTCCTCCTTCTGATGCCAGACCCCCAGGGTGGGGAGTCTGCTGTGGGGCTTAAAACTCTCATTCCTCTTTGAGAACTTCTGTGATGTAATTATTTCCCCCAGTTTGTGGGTCACCCACTTGAAGAGGTATGGAATTTGATTATATCATGACTTCACCCCTCCTACCGTCTCACTGTGGTTTCTTCTTTATGTCTTTAGATGTAGAATATTTTGGGACAGTTTTCAGTCTTTTTATTGATGGTTGTTCAGCAGTTAGTTGTGATTTGGGTGTGCTTGTGAGAAGAAGTGAGCTGAAGTCCTACTCTGCCACCTTGTCCAGGAACTCCAGCCACTTTTTAAAAAATCTATAGCGGGGACTTCCCGGGCAGTGATTAAGACTTCGCACTTCCAATGTAGGAGCTGCATGTTCGATCCCTGGCCGGGGAACTAAGATACCATGTGTCTTGTGGCATCACACACACACACACACACACACACACACACACACACAAAAGCAGCTTTTGAAGGACTCTATAGCTATTTTGTGAAGAAGCAGGGAAGGATGATGAAATCCTTTATGTGCAAGCATTTGTGCCATTACATCAGGGAAAGTAAGAAAGGAGAGGGTATAAGAGTGAGAATGTTGTTGTTGTTCAATCGCCAAGTCACATCCGACTCTTTGCAACCCCATGGACTACAGCACACCAGGCTTCCCTGTCCTTCACTATATCCCAGAGATTGCCCAAGTTCATGTCCTTTGAGTTGCTAATGCCATGTAACTGTCTCATCCTGTGTCGTCCCCTTCTCCTCTTGCCCTCAATCTTTCCCAGCATCAGGGTCTTTTCCAATGAGTTGGCTCTTCGTACCAGGTGGCCAAAGTATTGGGCTTCAGCATCAGTCCTTCCAATGAATATTCAGGGTTATTTCTTCTAGGACTGACTGATTTGTTCTCCTTGCTTTCCAAGATACTCTCAAGAGTCTTCTCCAGCACCACAGTTCGAAAGCATTAATTCTTCAGCACTCTGCCTTCTTCACTCACTTCCAGCTCTCTCATCTGTACATGACTACTGGAAAGACCATAGCCTTTACTATATGGACCTTTGTCAGCAAAGTGATGTCTTTGCTTTTTAACACACTGTCTAGGTTTGTCATAGCTTTCCTGCCAAGAAGCAATTGTCTTCTAATTTCATGGCTGAAATGTTGCTTCAAACTGTAACACCTCTGCTTGAGCTAGCTGTCCCAGGCTCTTACACCCACATATTCATCCCTTCTGCCACCTTCCATTCCTTTCCAGCCCCAATTCCTGGCACGGGCACTCAGGACTGTCTCTCCTTACTGGGAAAAATTAAAAAATTCTGTGTTAATTTCTGGGGCACAGGACTTAGTCTGGTATCACCATCTACAACCCAAGAGGGCACCCAGGAGCCACTCCCAGGGCAGGGCAGTTTTCATCACTGTTATCTCATATAGGGGATGAAATGCAAATGATCAGCCATCTGGGTTTCTCAGACTTTAATTGAATCTTTAATTTAAATCTTCCTTTATAGGAAAGATCCTCTAAACCTGAAGTCCATTTGGTAGCATCCACAGCTGAACCAAACTGGGACCCTAGTGAGGGAACAATGCCCTTTCTAGAGCACCCCCTATTCGTGAATCTCTGCAGATCTTTGAAAGGGGGGACCAAAGCAAAAGCATTTGAACATAATTCAAGAAATTCAGTAAAAAAAAAAAAAAATCAAAACCTTTCTGAATTTTTCAAAAGGATTTATCAGGCCTACAGATGTCATACTAATACAGATCCTGAAGCCCTTGAAAATATTAGAATGGTAAATTTGACCTTTCAAGGGGCAAAGTGCCTTAGATGTCAGAAGAAATTGCAAAATTTAGATGCTTCCTTTGTAATGAACCCTTCTTAATGGGTAGATATTGCTTTTAAAGTGTTCAATAGGGGGAAAGAAAGAAAAAAGAAAATGCCCCCTTTTTTGGCAGCAACATTGGGTTTCCCAGAGGGCAGGAAACCCAAAGAGAAGTAGACCACTACGGGAAAGGAACAATGTGCTTACTGGAAGGAGGGAGAACATTGGAAAACAGAGAGGAACACTCTGATGAATGACGAGGTCCAGGGTACGCCTCGGACTTGAGCTATCTAATTTCCCACGGTAGCCCTGGGCAGAACTGACAATGGGGAATGAGCTGATTAACTTTCCTGTAGATCTCACCTTGAAGTTTTACCGCAGAACAGCTTGACATCAGAGTCCCACCAGAACTTGCTTTAAGCCTATAGATGGCGCTTATGAAAACCCCAGGAAAGGAGACAGAGCTTCCCCCCGCCCGCCCGCCCCCAGGTCTACAGAAAGGGAAGATCACAAGTGTACTAATGGTATCCCAGGGAAGGCCAAAAACACAGGGCCACTGCGCATCCCATTGAGAGGGACACTGGGACATTAATCTAAAGCAATATATTCTGAGGCAAGAGAATAACTTCTTCCACAGATTGACTTGTCAAAATACCAGCTAGAGTATTCAGAAAAGGACCAAGAGACGGCCAAAGAGTAAGGATACACCTTGGACGCTGTGGCCGCACGTTCATAACAGAATCATACATTAAAAAGGAACATCTCTAAAATATGTCAAGAGACCAATTTTACCTGGGTTAAGGCCTTGCAAGTTCCCCTGCTACGGATCAGTGGCTTCTAGGAGCAGGCCTAAATTAACCTCCTTTAAAATATTGTGGGCGGTTCCAGGTGTTAGTCCAGGTGGGAGAACCTATAAATGCTCTAAAGGATCTAGCAATTATCAATTATGCTAAAACTTTGGGTGCTATAATAACCTCTGTTCATGAGTTGGCCTCCAATAGGTCTGTCTATCCAGCTGAAGTAGATGTAATTTCATTGTAGTTGAAGTGTCAACCAATTTTGTTTAATTTTGTCCAAATTCATTTTGGGAACTGGAACCAAAACCCCAAGTTCAATTACGAATAAGACAAAGTGCTAAGTGGTTTTATCAGGTTCAAATAGTTGTAGATAAAAAACGACTGGCTAAAGAGTCTAAGGAATATTTGTTGCGTCAGCTCAGTAGGAATGAGCCAGCAAAGTCTTCATCCCTTTCCTTATAAGATTGTGAAGTAGATATAGACCATGGGGAATTGTAATAGGGAAGAAACTTTGTATTCTACTACAAGTCAGGAAAGGAATGTTGCCTATAAGCTTAAATTACACATCTTATCTCTGGGAACCCTGCCTCCTAGGTAATGAGCATTAAGCTAAAATACTTTTGGTTTAGCTCACTGGAAACATCCTGACAAGGCCCACCTGTGAATGACTGCCAGGAGAAAGAAATTAGCACATCCCCTCTGGAGGCCGACCTGAGCCAGGAAAGGTTTGATTTTACTCCTTCCGCTTTTAGTATAAAAGAAGCCTGACTTCTTTTTTTGGCGGGGGGGTGGTGGGGGGCGCGGGGGGTGGCGGGGCTTCTTTTTAAATTTTTATTTATTTTTTAATTTTTTTACTTTACAATATTGTATTGGTTTTTGCCATACATCAACATAAATCCGTCACGGGTATACATGTGTTCCCCATCCTGAAGCCCCCTCCCACCTCCCTCCCTGTACCATCCCTCTGGGTCATCCCAGTGCACCAGCCCCAAGCATCCTGTATCTTGCATCAAAACTGGACTGGCAATTCGTTTCATATATGGTATTATACATGTTTCAATGCCATTCTCCCAAATCATCCCACCCTCTCCCTCTCCCACAGAGTCCAAAAGACTGTTCTATACATCTGTGTCTCTTTTGCTGTCTCACATACAGGGTTATCATTACCATCTTTCAAAATTCCATATATATGCATTAGTATATTGTATTGGTGTTTTTCTTTCTGGCTTACTTCACTCTGTATAATAGGCTCCAGCTTCATCCACCTCATTAGAACTGATTCAAATGAATTCTTTTTAATGGCTGAGTAATACTCCATTGTGTATATGTACCACAGCTTTCTTATCCATTCATCTGCTGATGGACATCTAGGTTGCTTCCATGTCCTGGCTATTATAAACAGTGCTGGGATGAACATTGGGGTACATGTGTCTCTTTCAATTCTGGTTTCCTCCGTGTGTATGCCCAGCAGTGGGATTGCTGGGTCATAACTCAGGCAGGATGGTTCTTTGGGATACCGGTACACCACCTTCTCTTTACTTTCCAAGTAAAGTCACTATTTCTTGCCCTAAGAGCTCGTCTCTCAATTTATTCATCTATAACATGGTGGGCAGTATTATCTTGGACTTGGTAACAGTGATAGAAACCACCCAAAACTCAGTGGCATTTACACGCGTATGTTTATGCAGTTTAGATCAGGCTTGTCAGGCCAGTTCTACTCTGCATTATGCTGGGACTAGAACATCTGAGAAGTCTTCTTCAAATACATATCTGACAGATGCCTTAGCTCGGGAGGCTATTCACATCTCTTCTTTCTGTACACCTCCCCATTTGGCTAACTTGGGATTTGTCCAAATGGTGCTGAGTTTCCAGAAGGAGGAGACCAAGGGGACAAACCCAAAGTGCACATGCCTCCTATCAAACCAGCACTTAGTTCACACCTGCAAATGTCCCATCAGCAAGAGGAACAAATCCAAAGTTAATGCTGGAAGGGACTATAAAGGACACTCATAGCAGAGATCAGGGTTCTCTGGGGCCAAAAGGAACAGTCAGCCAGAGACGCCAACATGAGATTTCTGGTTCAAACAACTAATACCGGGGAGTACGCTAGAACAGCTTCTGACCCAGGCTCTTACAATCTGTTTTGTTCCTTGAAAATAAAAACATACAACAGAACTAAACTCTGGGAAATTCATATTTATCGTGTGGACCTATTCTGTCAAATGACTAGTTCATTTTTCTAGTATAAACTGCAGGGACGACATTTAACACTTGTTGCTCAGCCAACTTTTACTCCCTAGTTCTTTTTAAATAAGATAAATAGAATGGAAAATATGAGCTGATTTGGGTCAGACCTAGAAAATCCCATTCCTTCAGTATCGCCCTTCTCCTGACAGCTTAAATGGCTATTTCACATCTGGTGATTAAGAATGTAGTTTTTACCAGAGGCTACTGCTGACGGAGTTCAGACTCCTGCTCCTGATTGTCTCTGTCAGAGAAATAAGTGTCTTAGGCAGACAGGGAAGCTGTAACCTCTTCCTGCAATAAACCAGCAGCTCACTGAGCTGGCACCAACTGCTTCCATCAATTTTTCTATACAGATAATTGAAAATGGCTCATATGCCGGCTCATTGCAACTGAAGAAGCACTTTCCTTTCTGTGGAAGTACCCCCACCCCAAGCACCCCCCTTCAAAACAAACAAAAAACAAAACACCAAAATTCAGAGGAACCAGGCCAATTTCAGAACTGAGATGAAAAGTTATGGATAGGGGAAGTGTACAGAGGCTTCAAGCAATGGGAATAAACACAGAAGCTGAAAATGAACTTATGAGGCATGTGGAGTACATGTTGAATATCACTACAATGCAAACATTGTCACGCATGCTCAGTTGCTTCAGTCGTGTCCAACTCTGTGATTCTGTGGATGGCAGCCTACCAGGCTCCTCTGTCCATGGGGGTTCTCCAGGCAAGAATACTGGAGTGGGTTGCCATTTCCTCCTCCAAGGAATCCTCTCGACCCAGGGATTGAACGTGGATCACCAAGAGTCAGACAGCACCACCTGGAAAGTTCCAAACATGGTCTTAGGTTTTAAAATTATGAAAGAATCTTCCAAAGTTTGGTTAATATAACATCTAAGTTTAAAACTTTGGTGGCTTTCAGAAAAATGAAGATAGTTTAAAAACAGGTAAATTTAAAAAAAAATGAATTCAAAGACTGAAACTAAGTTGTTAATACGCACTGAGTGCCTACACACACACTTCCAAAGGAAGAGCACAGTGTTTCCCTCTTACACAGGCAATACACACTGACTGACATACTATGAAACAAGACCAGAGGTCAAGCTGATGGATTTTTTTGCCTTATTAATTTCAGACTTTTTTTTTTAACTTTTCTTTTAAATTCCCAGGTAGCTCAGATGGTAAAGAATCTGCCTGCAATGCAGGAGACCTGGGTTCCTTTTCTGGGTTGGGAAGATCATCTGGAGAAGGCAATGGCAATCCACTCCAGTATTCTTGCCTGGAGAATTCCATGGACAGATCATGCAGTCACAGAGCTGGACACAACTGAGCAACTAACACTACACTTGATTTACAATACTGTGTTAGTTTCAGGTGTATAGCATCCTGATTCAGATGTTGTTATTTAGTTGCTAACTTTTGTCCAATCTTTTCCGACCCCAGGGACTGTGCCAGGCTTCCTGTCCTTCACTATCTCCCAGAGTTTGCTCAAACTTATATGCATTGACTTGGTGATGCCATCCAATCATCTCATCCTCTGTCAGTTCCTTCTCCTCCTGCCCTCAGGCTTTTGCAGGATCAGAATCTTTTCCAATGACTTGGCTCCTCACATCAGATGGCCAATATTTTAGAGCTTCAGCATCAGTCCTTTCAATGAATATTCAGGGTTGATGTCTTTTAGGACTGACTGGTTTGACCTCCTTGCTGTCCAAGGGACTCAAAAATCTTCTTCAGCACCACAGTTCAAAAGCATCAATTCTAAAGTGCTCAGCCTTCTTTATGGTCCACCTCTCACATCAGTACATGACTACTGGAAAAACCATAACTTTGTCTATATGGACCTTTGTTGGCAAAGTAATGTCTTTGCTTTTTAATATGGTATCTAGGTTTGTCATAGCTTTTCTTCTATTAAAAGAAGTAAAAATCTTTTAATTTCATGGCTGCAGTCACAATATGCAGTGATTTTGGAGACCAAAGAAAATAAAGCCCATCACTGTTTCCATTATTTCCCCATCTATTTGCCATGAAGTGATGGAACCGGATGCCATGATGTTAGTTTTTTGAATGTTAAATTTTAAGTCAGCTTTTCCACTCTCCTCTTTCACCTTCATCAAGAGACTCAGTTCCTCTTCACTTTCTGCCATAAAGGGTGGTGCCCTTTGCATAAATGAAGTTATTCATATTTCTCCCGGCAATCTTGATGCCAGCTTGTGATTCATCCAGCCTGGCATTTCTCATGATGCACTCTGCATATAAGTTAAATATTCAGGGTAACACTATACAGCCTTGACATACTCCTTTCCCAATTTTGAACATCTATTGTACCATGTCTGGTTCTAACTGTTGCTTCTTGACCTGCATACAGGTTTCCTAGGAGACAGGTAAGGTGTCTGGTATTCCCATCTCTTGAAGAATTTTCCACAGTTTGTTGTGATCCACACAGTCAAAGGCTTTAGTGTAGTTAAGGAAGAAGAAGGAGATGGTTTTCTGGACTTCTCATATTGGCAATTTGATCTCTGGTTCCTCTGCCTTTTCTAAATCCAACTTGAACATCTGGAAGTTCTCATTTCACATACTAATAAAGTCTAACTTGGAGAATTTTGAACATTACTTAGTGAGCATATGAAGTGAGTGCAATTGTGTGCTAGTTTGAACATTATTTGCCATTGCCTTTTTTGGGGGGGGTTGGAATGAAAACTGACATTTTCCAGTTCTGTGGCCACTGCTGAGGCTTCCAAATTTGCTGGCATATTGAGTGCAGCACTTCAATAGCATCATCTTTTAGGATTTGAAATAGCTCAGCTGGAATTCCATCACCTCCACTAGCTTTGTTCGCAGTGATGCTTCCTAAGGCCCACTTGACTTCACATTCCAGGATATCTGGCTCTAGGTGAGTGATCACACCATCGTGATTATCTGAGTCATTAATATCTTATTTGTATAATTTTCCTGTGTATTCTTGCCACCTCTTCTCAATATCTGCTTCTGTTAGATCCATACCATTTCTGTCCTTTATTGTGCCCATCTTTGCATGAAGTGTTCCCTTGGTATCTCTGATTTTCTTGACGAGATCACTAGTCTTTCCCATTCTATTGTTTTCCTCTATTTCTTTGCATTGTTCACTTAGGAAGACTTTTTGATCTCTCCTTGCTTTTCTTTGGAACTCTGCATTCAGATGAGTATATCCTTCCTTTTCTCCTTAGCCTTTTGCTTCTCTTCTTTTCTCAGCTATTTGTAAAGCCTCCTCAGACAACCATTTTGCTTTTTTGCATTTCTTTTTCTTGGGGATGGTCTTGATCCCTGTCTCCTGTACAATGTCATGAACCTCCATCCATAGTTCTTGAGGCACTTTATCTATCAGATCTAGTCCTTTAAATCTATTTCTCACTTCCACTGTATAATAGTAAGGGATTTGATTTAGGTCATGCCCGAATGGCCTTGTGGTTTTCCCTACTTTCTTTAAGTTTGAATTTGGCAATAAGGAATTTACGATATGAGACACTGTTAGCTCATGGTCTTGTTTTTGTTGACTGTACAGAGCTTCTCCATCTTCGGCTGCAAAGAATATAATTGATCTGATTTTGACCATCTGGTGATTGGAAGGAGGTGTTTGCTATGACCAGTGTGTTCTCTTGGCAAAACTCTGTTAGCCTTTGCCCTGGTTCATTTTGTACTCCAAGGCCAAACTTATCTGTACTGCAGGTATCTCTTGACTTCCTACTTTTGCATTCTAATCCCCTATGATGAAAAGGACTTTTTTTGTGTTTTTTTGGTGTTAGTTCTAGAAGGTCTTGTAGGTCTTCACAGAACCATTCAACTTCAGCTTCTTTGGCATTAGTGGATGAAAATCCAAGTCAAATCAATAGACTTGGATTACTATGATATTGAATGGTTTAATCTCTTCAAGAAAATTAGAGACCCTATGGGAAATTTCATGCAAAGATGAGCACAGTAAAAGACAAATGGTATGGACCTAACATAAGCAGAATATATTAAGACGAGGTGGCAAGAATAAACAGAAGAATTATATTAAAAAAATCTTCATGACCCAGATAACCATGATGGTGTGATCACTCACCTAGAGCCAGACATCCTGGAATGTGAAGTCAAGTGGGCCTTAGGAAGAAGCATCACTATGAGCAAAGCTAGTGGAGGTGATGAAATTCCAGTTGAGCTATTCCAAATCCTGAAAGATGATGCTGTGAAAGTGCTGCAATCAGTATGCCAGCAAGTTTGGAAAACTCAGCAGCGGCAACAGGACTAGAAAAGGTCAGTTTTCATTCCAATCCCCAAAAAAGGCAATACCAAAGAATGCTCAAACTATCACACAATTGCACTCATCTCACATGCCTGCAAAGTAATGCTCAAGATTCTCCAAGCCAGGCTTCAACCGTATGTGAACCGTGAACTTCCAAACGTTCAAGCTGGATTTAGAAAAGGCAAAGGAACCAGAGATCAAGTTACCAACATCCATTGGATCATTGAAAAGCATGAGAGTTCCAGAAAAACATCCACTTTTGCTTTATTGACTACACCAAAGCCTTTGACTGTGTGAATCACAACAAACTGTGGAAAATTCTTCAAGAGATGGGAATACCAGATCACGTGATCTACCTCCTGAGAAATCTGTATGCAGGTCAAGAAGCTCCAGTTAGAACTGAACATGGAACAACAGATTGGTTCCAAATCAGGAAAGGAGTACATCAAGGCTGTATATTGTCACCCTGTTTATTTAACTTTTATGCAGAGTACATCATGCGAAATGCCGGGCTGGATGAAGCACAAACAGGAATCAAGATTGCCGGGATAAATATCAATAACCTCAGATACTCTTATGACACCACCCTTATGCCAGAAATTGAAGAAGAACTGAAGAGCCTCTTGATGAAAGTGAAAGAGGAGAGTGAAAAAGTTGGTTTAAAACTCAACATTCAGAAAACGAAAATCATGGCACCCAGTCCCATCACTTCATGGTCCCAACACTAGATGGGGAACAATGGAAACAGTGAGAGACTTTATTTTCTTGGGCTCCATAATCACTGCGGACAGTGACTGCAGCCATGAAATTAAAAGACGCTTACTCCTTGGAAGAAAAGTTGTGACCAACCTAGACAGCATATTAAAAAGCAGAGACATTATTTTACCAACAAAGGTCTGTCTTGTCAAAAATATGGTTTTTCCAGTAGTCATATATGGATGTGAGAGTTGGACTATAAAGAAAGCTGACCACCAAAGAACTGATGCTTTTGAATTGTGGTGTTGGAGAAGACTCTTGAGATCCAACCAGTTGCAAGGAGATCCAATCAGTCCATCCTAAAGGAAAGCAGTCTTGAATATTCATTGGAAGGACTGATGCTGAAGCTTAAACTCCAATACTTTGGCCACCTCATGCAAATAACTGACTCATTTGAAAAGACCCTGATGCTGGGAAAGATTGAAGTTGGGAGGAGAAGGGGATGACAGAGGATGAGATGGTTGGATGGCATCACCAACTCAATGGACATGAGTTTGAGTAAACTCTGGGAGTTGGTGATGGACAGGGAGGCCTGGTGTGCTGCAGTCCATGAGGTTGCAAAGAGTTGGACACAACTGAGTGACTAAACTGAACTGAGGTTTTGATATAACAGTCTCTCTCTCTTTACATATATGTGTGTGTGTGTGTGTGTGTGTGTATGTATTTATATACATGATTGAAGTTGCTGATCTTTTAAGTTCAAACTCATTTTAATTATCCTGAATTTGTATTCTCCTCCTCACAATTACTGGTTTGATACCATATTGGTGTGTGTATAATTTCTTAACCTTTACTGTATGTTTGCTTTTACTGGTGAGCTTTCCTTTTTCATAATTTTCTTGTATCTAGTTGTGGCTTTTTCTTTTCCACCTAGAAATGTTCCTTTCAGTTCAGTTCAGTTCAATTCAGTTATGTTCCTTTAGCATCTGTCATAAAGCTGGTTTGATGGTACTGAGTTCTAGCTTTTCCTTGACTGTAAAAGTTTTTTTGACATCTCTGTCACATCTGAATAAGAGCCTTACTGGGTGGAGTAGTATTGGCTGTAGGTTTTTTCCTTTTTTCTCTTAAATATATTATGCCACTTCCTTCTGGTCTGCAGAGGTTCTGCTGAAAACTCAGCTTGATGGTCTTATGGGGGGTTCCATTGTATGTTATTTGTTGCTTTTCCCTTGTTTCTTTTAGTATTTTCTGTTTGTCTTTAATTTTTGTCAGTGTGATTATATGTCTTTGTGTGTTTCTCTTGGGTTTTTCCTGTATGAGACTCTCTGCAACTCCTGGAGTTGGATGACTGTTTCTATTCCTGTGCTAGGAGAGTTTTCACCTATTATCTCTTCAAATAATTTTTAAGGCTCTTTTCTCTCCCTCTTCTTCTGGCACCCCTATATATGAATGCTGGTGCATTTGGTATTGTCTCAGAGGTCTCTTAAACTGTTCTCATTTCTTTTCATTGTTTTTCCTTTATTCTATTCCATGACAATTATTTTTACCACTTTGTCTTCCAGTTCACTGATATGTTCTTCTGCCCTATTTATTCTGCTGTTGATTCTTTCTTGTATATTTTTCGTCTGAGTTATTGCATTCTTCAACTTTGTTTGGTTCTTCTTTATACATTCTAACTCTTTGCTAAGAATTTCTTGTATCCTCTTGCTCTGTGCATCCATCTTTTTTCCCAAGTTTCTGGTTCATCTAAAAAGATGATAAGATCATTACTCTGAACTCTGTTTTGGGTACATTGTCTTTCTCCACTTCACTTAGTTCTGAGGTTTTATTTTGCTCCTTCAATTGGAACATATTCCTTTGCATTCTCATTTTATCTAAAACTCTATTTACATTTTTATGTGTATAGTGGGTGAATTACATTTCTTGACCTTGGAGAAGTCACCCTCTGTAGGCAATTTCCTGTGTATCACAGCAGTACAGTCCCCTCTCATCACTAAGACCCAGGGAGCAGCTGGTTCCACTGCAGGTTCTGACCAATGTTTTCAGACTCAGACTCAGTTTGCAGGCTGCAGTACCATACTTTTCTTGCCTCTGGGGACTGCCCCATGATGGATGAGGCTGGTCTGGAGGCTCATGAAGTCTTCTTGGTGGAAGGAGTTGCTCCCCACCTGCTGGTGGGTAGAACTGGATCTTGATCCTCTGGTGTGCAGGGGTGTGTCAAGTGGCATGTGAAGAGGTGGCTGCAGGTTCAAGAACTTTTTAGGGTAGGCTGCCTGCTGATTGCTAGTGCTGCATCCCTCCTGGTTGGTTGTCTGGACTCGGGTGTCCCAGCACTGAATCCCACGGGCTGTTGGATAGGGCCGGATCTCTAGGCCAAAGGCCCACGATGGCTGCGTTCAGCCAGAGTTCATATCGGTGACACTCCCTGCTATGTTCACCACCAGCTTTTATGACGCCAGAGACAGCCAAAGCCACCTCCCTACAAGACCCTCCAACACCAGCATGTAGGTCTGGTCCAGGCTCTTGCAGAATCACTGCTTTTTACCCTGGCCCCAGTGATGCAAGACTTTGTGTGCACTTTCTAAGAATGGAGTCTCTGTTTCCCCAAGTCCTGAGGAGCTCCTGAAGTCAAACCCTGTTGGTCTTCAAAGCCGAACGCTTTGGGGTCTCCTCCTCCCAGAGCTGGACTCCTGGGCTAGGGAGCCTCACATGGGGCTCAGAGCTCTCATTCCTGTGGAAAAACTTCTACAGTATAATTATCCTCATGTTTGTGGGTCACCCACCTGGATGGTATGGGATTTGATTATATTGCAAGTGCACCAATCTGTTGTGGTTTCCTCTTTGTGTCTTTGAATGTGAAGTATCTTTTTTGTAGATTCCAGTCCTTTTTTAGTGGATGGTTGTTCAGTCTTTTGTTGTGGTTTTGGTTTGCTTGTTAGAGGAGGAGAGCTCTACATCATCTTGTCTCTCTCCTCTCCATTTCAAACTTTTGGCTATATTTATTGCATATTTTCAGTCAATCTGTTTTCAGAGTTGTACCTTATCACTGTCAAAGTTTGTATATCTTTAACTTTTTAAGACACATTTTTAAGCTACAGGGAATAAAAACAATTGAGGCAAACTTAAAAGGTTAGGACTTCAATGTCAAACCAACTGGATCTAATGAACTAAGATATCTAAAGTGAGAGCATCTTGCCTGTCCCCTATGCCACAGTGCATTCAGTTCAGTTCAGTCACTCAGCCGTGTCCGACTCTTTGCGACCCCATGAATCTCAGCACGCCAGGCCTCCCTGTCCATCACCAACTCCCGGAGTTCACTCAAACTCATGTCCATCGAGTTGGTGATGCCATCCAGCCATCTCATCCTCTGTCGTCCCCTTCTCCTCCTGCCCCCAATCCCTCCCAGCATCAGACTCTTAGAACAGTGTTACAAATATGATATTATGCGTTTCACCAGTGTATCATCCCCAGCATATTTTCATAGGTATAACTTACTATGTGGGCTTCCCAGGAGGTTCAGTGGTAAAAACTCCACCTGCAATGCAGGAGAAATGAGTTCAATTCCTGGGTCTGGAAAACCCCCTGGAGAAGGAAATGGCAATCTACTCTAGTATTCTTGCCTGGAAATCTCCTGGACAGAGGAGCCTGGCAGGCTGTAGTCCATGGGGTCACAAAAGAGTTGGACACAACTTAGTGACTAAACAACAACTTACAATGTGCTAGGCATTATTCTAAATATTTTTCTAGACAATATCTCATTTAATGTCCATAACAACTCCATTTGGTTGGCAGTGGGGTTTTCTGTATTTCTGATGAGGAAACTGAGGTTCAGAAAGAGAGAGAGTTATGTGGACTCAGTCTATTGTCAGCACCATAGATGCCAAACCCAGGGCTGTCCACACTGATTCAGAAAATGCCAAGCAGGAAAGAAATCCACTGTGACCCTCTTACATTCAGCAGTGAAGAAGAAACACCCTTCCTCATTAGCTATCATGACCACATCCTCCGTGTGGTTTTAACACATAATGCTTATTAAGCATCCATGCTGTGGGTAAGTTCTGGTCCTTTCCATCTGTATAAAACTGAACTTATTATCTTTACACCTTTCAAGTGATAGACTGTAGAGTCAAGGAACTAGCAACCTGTGGCTGACTGTATTGATCTCTAGAAATAAAGACACACGAAATTCCAAGGTTTGAAACCTGCAAGAGGTGTGGGATTGAAGCCATAGATGTCTTATAGAAAAAGACATTGTAGATTTTTAAAATGCCAGTCAGCATGACTACTATGACAAATATTGCTCAAACAGTATACTTTGTGGAAGACTTTAGTGGTTTCCAAAGTGAAGGCTTTAAACAGTGATCAATTTGAAGCTTTTCCCATCTTTATAATGAGTCTTCTATAAAAAGATTCCCTTCAGGGAATCCCACCACTTGAAAGCAGAAGGAGGTCCAGAGACCATCAGTTGTTCAGACTTGTTTTACAGATCAGGAAACTGGGCTCCTCCAGAGCAGAACTGGGCCTGGGATCCAGTGTATTTTTCTTCTACCACAAGTATCTGCTTCATCCTCATAATTCCTTCAGCTGGAATCTAAAGCATTCGAATGTTGCAATTGTGACACAAGCTGCAGATGAGAAGTCCCTAAGCTTTGGTGAAGTCTCCCTGTCACTATTTAGCTATGTGATCCTGAGCAGTGTTTTAAGCTCTTGGAACCACAGTTTTCTCCTCTGCACAATGCAGTTTGATGGCCATGGTGTCTGGAGTCATTTTACTACTGTAACATGTAACTCTGTGATTTAATCTATTTGAAATGAACTTCTACTTTTCACAAAGTACAGGGCCTTCTTTTTCCTCATTAAGACTCTCTGTATTTCTAAGAAAAATGGCTTTGGAACTAGAATTCCCAAGATAGACAAGCTCTAAAAGATAAAATAGGCATTTTTAGATATGCAAGAACCCAATTAATTCCCCTTCTTCCTAGTTTTAATAAGCATTTTGTGGCTATCCATCAGCAAATCAAGGAATTAAGACATGGATATCAAGAAGTAATAAGACAAACGCTGAAGCCCAAAAGAAGACCATCCTAAGGAAATAATTTTTCATCATCCCTAGGAAACCATTAATCAAAACTAGAACAGGAAGCCAGTGGACTCTGAGAAGGATGCCTTCATGAGAAAGAACTGGAATGGATTCCAAGAATCATTAGGGAGTTAGATGACACTAGCGACATTTTCTTTTTTTTAATTATGTGTGTACGTGTGTGTGTTATCTTTCCACAGAATAAAAATAACCAACACCAAGGGAAAGAAATTCATAAATCAGAGAGTACAAATATGAAGCAGAATGATTCAAATAGAAGTCAGAAAAGAAACTATTTGACCCAGATAAAGGAACATTGTCTTTCATTGGCATTGAGGTCTGGCCTTGAATGTTATCAGAAAGGAATGCGGTTGTTGCACATTATGATCCATTGCAGGGCACACAAACCTGCCAGGCTAACGCAACTCCCCACTCCTGCTTTCAACTATTAGAATAAAATTTGACAACACACAGAATCTCTAATATTGATACCACATAGGGGTCAAAGCTTACTTCAGTGACAGGGAATATTGTTAACAGATGTTGAGGAGGAGAAGAAGGGACAAAAGATGGGGATGTGCTGAGATTCACACAAAACCATCACTGTGGTTCCCCCTGTGACCAGAGAGGGGCAGGAAATGGGACTAAAGGGGGAAAACACAGGAGATGGTAATGTTTTGTTAAGAAATAAAAGCTGGATAGACAGGAAAGGTGCAACCTGGCTAGTGGCAACAGGCATCTTCCCCAGTCTTGTGGGAGCTGACTGCTGTTTCTTACCATCTGGTTCTTTTTCCAGTGTTGGGTACTTTCCTCATTTGCATAAGCTGGTAAGTATTTCATTAAATACTTGAGTGGGGGGTCTCTGCAGAACTCTAGGGTTATTTCTCTGTGTGGATCTCTTCTCTCTGATACTCAGTTCTAGAAGCTCTAGCTGCCTTGGTCTCCCAAGGTCTCAGCTCTTTCTTACCAATTTAGGAAATCTTCCAGGCTCTGCCTCAATTTCTACTCCTTGAGCCATTGCCAGGAAACTCTCTGAAGTCTGTAAAAATGAAGAAATCATAGAGCTAATTTTATTTAATTCTCATTTCTCAGGGATTACTGTCTTTCTTTGCCTGAGTCCAGTGTCTTAATAATTATAGTTTTATATATAGATTTTAAAAATTCAGTTAGAGTAAATCTGGTCTCTCTTAGTCCAGATTTACTGGACAAGAAGTCTAAAAGTTTTTTTTCTGCCTTATCAGGAAAATAGTTTAGTTTCTACCATCCCCAAAACAGGCAATGCTTCATTTGCTTCCAAATTTTGAAAATTGAATTTAACCCCCTAAAGGATAATATTCACACCAACTACACGTAACAGCCAGTAACCAAAGAAAAGAAACTAATTGTAGTTCTTAATTTTTATTCTGTACATGTCCACACAATTCACAATACAGAAAAAGTGTCCAAAAAGTAACTGTAACTAGTCAATGTCTTTTTTCAGAGATTAGTTCAATCTCCCAAATTAATTCCAGTGAAAATCTCTGTAGAGCAACGTGGTGATCAAGATACTTTGTATAAATAGGAAATGCCAGAAAATTAGGGAAAAATACTTTATGACTTTGTTACAAAAACTCCATTCTCCCGCAGCCCACCCTCCCCACCCACCCTCCATTTTATGTTATCTGGATCCTCCTTTACCTGGCAATAAACTTCCTCATCCTCCTGCCGCAGATGCTACTTTGGTTTGGATTCCACCTGCCAGCTGGCAGCTTTGCAAAGGCGTGACTGTGGGATGTGGTAGGGCAGAAGCAGAAATCATGAAAGAGCCCTTTATAATGTGACTGCAATGCTTCCTACAGACATAGCCTTCGAGAGTGGACTCCCACAGCCAAGGGTACTCTGGATGCCCAGGAACATTATCCCACTCAGAAATCAAATTAAATGAAAGGTATTCACTCTTCTGGAACTGAGATTGTCCTCTATTTCTTAATTCTTTACAGGAATGGTTTTCATCATTTTCAATCAGCTATAGTCCATACAATATTCAGATTCATAGTTGCCCACTTCATCATTGGTAATTTTTAAAAAACCCCACAGCCTAACTTTTTAACTGAGACTAATCTGGACCCTAACTTTTCAAAGATGTGTTTTGCAAAATATTCTGTTGTCTTAGAATATTTTGTCTATTAAATTTCCAAATCTCACTACCCAGGATGGCAAGAATCCCACATGTCCCAGCCCACAATCAGGATGTTAGCAAGCATCAAGCTAGGTGCCAGTTGCATTGGGAATTATACATGTTATCAAAGCCTCGGTCCAACTAATGGGGGAGGGGGACAGGGAATGAAAAAGTTTACAGTTAATAAAACCTAAAAGGTTAGGAATCATTTGGATTCATCACACAAAGTACAATAAATATCAAAGCTAGACTCTACCTTAAAAATTGATCTCACTAACATATTTGAGAGAATTACCCACAAATTTAAAAAAATATATAAGGTAAACCAATTTAGGGCTTTCATCTATTTATTTTTACAAGAAAATTCATAATAATCTACTTCTATAATTCTTAAGAGGAAAGGTTACATGTAAACCCCCCAAAAGGAAAGTCATAGTCTCAGAATTTGTAAGGATTATGAAAAAGTCCCTAAATTGTCCTTTATTTTTCTCAGATTTTATCGGAGTCCTGCACAAGTCCACAGTCTAATCTCTGAACATTTGGAGAAACTCTTTCAAAATCAACCCAGTCCTTTGGAAAGCTCTGCTGGAAAGTTCTTCCTTCTATTACCAGAGCCCTGTTTTCTCCTAAATTCTAGACATAATCTAATTCTTCTAAGCAATATATGTTGACTATTTCACAACTGAGAAACTCTTTGTAGCCACTCTAAACCACTTCAATTTTTCTCTGTATCTTCTGAATTTGCTTTTCATGAGGATCAAAGTTTGCTGAGAGTATATATTATTCATTTGTGGGTTGCCATGGCAATTTAAGACTAGTGCCCTATTACTGTATTACTTGAGAATCTTTTTTTTTTTTTTTTTTTCCCTATTACTCTGCTTTTTCTTACCTTCCTGAGCCAGAGGCAAGTGGGAAGGGTGGGAGACAAGATGGAGTGGGAGCAATTCTCTGAGCAAGCCTCCAGATACGGGTCCACGGTTAACAACTATCTCAGAACGACTCCCACCCCCATGCAGCCAACCTGAAATCTAGGAATTCATGGAAGTAAGGGAAGGTAGGCAATTAAAACTAGTTCACAAACAGAAACATCCCGGGAAAATTAGTCTAGGGATGGGAGGTTAAGTCCTGTTTCATGACAACAGGTTACAGAAATTGCCTCCATGCCTTTTTGTAGTCAGAAAATACAGAGATCTTCTGCCCGTTCTCCAAGCTCCAGTTCCAAATGCACACCCCAAACAAAAAAAACGGGGAGAAAGTAGGAGAGTGAACACTAGATCCTTTGTTTTCACTTTAATTCCTGAATTTGTGACTTATGACTTAGGAGAAATATATATCTTATTTAGAGATTTGGGAATTGGCTGGCAGTGGTGAGTGTGTGTGTGTAAGCAAAGCAAATTTTTTTTTAAGGTCATGAAATACCGGCTTCTAAATGGTCTGGGATATATTTACAGTGTCTGGTATTTTTACAGAAATACTTTCATTGCATCTATATGGCAGGAACTTGAAAGAAGGGGGCTGTAATTGAGTTCTGCTCCAGTCTAAAATCATAGAAATTGAAACCTGGAAAACATCACAGAAGTCTTAGTCCAAGCAATTGCTTTAACATGATCCCTGATCTGGTTGTTCAATATTTACTTATATGCTATAAGAAACATCAGCTGTGATAAGTTCACTGTTTTTTAGGAAACCCAATTCATTTTTCTGGATGTAATGTTTAGGGAAAACAAAATCCTTACATAAGAAATAAACCTGCCTCCCCTCCATGTCTGTTCCTGATCTCGTCTGTCCTACAGAATTTGGACCTCATAGTCCTACTTAAGCCATCTTCTCCCAACATTCCTATTCATCTGGCTCCCTTCCAGATTAAACACCCCTCTTTTACATATTCATCAACTGCCCACAGTGGTGCCTTGTAAATATGAGATTAGGAATGGAAGGATATCTCAGGCCCGTTTGTTCTTTCTACCTCAAGTGTGGCGTCTTCAGTGTTAGGCCTCTATGTATTGTGTTGGCTAAAAAAGTTTGGGTTTGTCCATAACATCTCATAGACAAGCCCAAAAGAATATTTTGGCCAACCCCATACGTTAATGTGTATGATGGATTTAGCCTTGTATACTCACCCAAAACTTTAAGCTTTGGAGTCTTGAATGGCAAGACACATTTTGGTGCAGTATTCTGAAATATTATTATTCCAGTTGTGACTTTCAAGGAGAGAAAATAATACCAACATTTAAAAATGCTGAGAATCACAAAGCAGAGAAGCCAAGAAGTAAAATTTCGTAAGTGTCATTTCGTAAAATCCATCCTGGTGCCAAAACATTTGGTCTTTTCTCCCCCTTGAAATGTGTCCAACCTGATAAGCCTCTGTCTGAGAGCAAAACCCCTAAATTTTTAATTTCATATTCTCCCTCAGTCCTAACCAACTCATGCTATGGAATCTTAGGTAAATATTTTTTCAAGGAGGCACCTTCTAAATGATGGAAATCTGAATGATGGATGTAAAGAAGCATTGAAAGCAATGGTGGAAAATTATTTACTTAGAAAACATCTATTGTAGACACATTAGTCTGGAATATCTGAAGATCTTAGCTGTGCTACAGTTCTACCACTTACTACATGTATCAGTGTTAGTCAAATTCATTGCTCTGAGATACTATTTATTTATTTTAAACACATTATATGCATTAAATCTCAGGGGTTTGCACTGAGGCTCAAAAGTGTAAAAAATGCATCAAAATGCCTAAGTAACATTCTAAAATCATTGAAACTGTTACTAATACATTGTACAGATTTGAGTGTTTAAAATTATTTTTATTGAAAGCTATACGCACTAGAGGATTGAGAAACAATTTTCAGTTGCTCCCACCACTACAGCCTCCCATGTCAAATGCTATTTGGCTCAAAATACTGACACTATGGGAAAATGGGCAAAACCAGAATCATTACTTATTTTCATGGGTAAGCTCTCCCTTGTAATTACCATGCCAGGAGCAGAAGCCAGGGAACTTTCCAGGATTGCGTTTCATGGACATTTGCTTGGACCTCAAACATCTTTTAGGCAGCGCTTTCTCCTCTGATTATACCAGATCACAAGTAATTCTAAGAATATCAAACCACAGCACGTTTTTATCCTGAATTTGAATAGTAAAACAGATTTCAAATAGGACTTTTAAGGATGCCTAAGAATATTCATCAGAATCCATGATGCTTCCAGAAGTAGAGTTATACCTCTTGGTATGCTTTCTTTTCATTAGCTCTTAAACTCATGCTTAGTTTTAAGATTTTTAAATGATAAATAAACATCATTCTCTTTAAGACTTAGACTGTCACAAAATGATATTTTAGAAGATTAAAAGTCAAGATTTTTATAAAATTTTCAAAGGGATTCCTCCCTTTCAACAAAGTCATTTTAAAAGAACATTTAAAAAAGCTCCCAGAATCGAATCCAGCCCCCTCAGACACATGTCCTAAATCACAGCATCCCTCCAGGTGGTCCACGTAGCCTCTGCTTAAATACTCCCCATTACTAAAAGTTTCTAATTCTGGGACAACTCCACCATTTGATGATCCAACGGTGGAGTTTTGATTTTGCAGTCAAAATCCAACTGCAAGTTTTGCCTCTTGTTCCTAGTTCTGTCCTCGAAAATAGGATAAACATTTGGGCTCTCATTTTAGTAGAGTTTCTAAGTCTCATCTTGAAGTCTTGGTTTCAGATCCTTTTTTTTTTTTTTTTTTAAGAACAGTAACAAGACTCCAAGAGAAAGGGAATGCAAACTGTGGCTTCTTTCCTATTCTCATTTCATATTTCATAGAAATAAAACATGGTTAGACTTGAACTTGCAGGGCATGCTCCCCAGTACCATGGGCTTCTCTGTACAGAACTTATCAGATTGGAATTTGCATTTTCTCCTAGACTGAGTTCCATGAGGTCAAGAGTTCTCTCTCTCTTGCAGTAATTCTTATATCCTTTGTATGGTGCCTGCACCAGAGTAAACATATCTTCAAATGCATGATTAAATATATGATTGTATAATTGATTTGCGAACAGATGACTGTGTGTAAAATGACTGAATATATGTATAAACAGATTCTGGAATATGTCCACCATGAAGATACCATCCAATATTCAAATCTCTACTTTAAAACATACTGCTTCAACAGCCTAAGAATTATTTTTTATGTCTTTTTTTTTTGGTGGGGAGCGGGTTGGGGGGACAAGTTCAGTAACTGCCAGTGTCCTGGACAAACAGGTTGTCGTGAGCACGATTCCCCTCTTAGTTTCTAGTTTTAGGTTTCTCTCTGTGAGGTTGTTGTTTGTCGTTTAGTCGCTAAGTCATGTCTGACTCTTTGCGACCCCATGGACTATAGCCCACCAGGCTTCTCTGCCCATGGGATTTCCCAGGCAAGAATACTGGAGTGGGTTGCCATTTCCTTCTCCAGGGGATCTTTCCTACCCAGGGATCGAACATGCACCTCCTACATTGGCAGATGGATTTTTTACCATTGAGCCACCAGGGAAGCCCATGAGATTTCTCATTCAACTGTGGGGAGATGGCCTAAATCCATAAATGGCCAGTAGGGATAAAACATGCACAGAATCCAGCCACCCAGGTGACTTCCTGGGGGCACACGGTTTACATCACTGGGTGTGGAAGAAGCTTCTATAATTGTGTACTCTCATCGTGTGACTAGGACAGAAATTTGCTCAATCTATCTGGGAAATTACTTCTCAGAATAAGACCTCTTGTAACTGTGCAAGATGATCAAGGTCAGTGGGAGTCTATTTGTCCTTTAGGCAAAATGGATACTTGTCCTGGAGGGTAATTTCATTTTGATTCAGTTTGAACATAATATCTGGGGGAGACTCGGGCATCTGTATAATGGAATTATTGAAGGTAGTGGCAGAAAGTCCAGGAGTGGGACTGCTGCTATGGTCAGACAATTGGAGGGACCAGAGATGGGATTATGACCAGGAAATAAAAATGGGTCGGTGCCAAAGTCAGTGTGAGGGGCCGGGCAGAGGGAAAAAAAACATAGGACTTAAAATAATCAGCTGAATATGGCATTTAGAGAATTAGAAACTTGAGATATTCAGAGATGGTTCTGCTAAGACCTGGGCAGAAGCAATTTTATACTAAATAAATGTTAAAGATCCGAAAACTCTCTAAAGGATGTTACACTTTCCCCCCTAAAATAAAAATAATCCATTTAAGTAATCAGTTTTATTGGATGGTTATGATGAGCCAGTTTAACAACAATCTACTTTATTTTTAAATAGCATAACTTAATATAAGATGCTGTTTTCAGTGATTTCATTAGCTACTCTTACTGGAAGGAAGCCAAGTTACTCAGACCCTACCCATATCCAAGTTGTGACACCTTTTTGGCGGGAGCTTGCCAGAATTAAATATCATTAGGCAGCCTACTGACTGTCAGTCCTGTAAACTCAGCCTTGTAAAGGTGTGTAAGTGTCACAGAGAAACTCTCCACTCGAGATCCACAAATAGCATAGACAAGTCTCGAGGCTCAGGTAGGTTGCATGCTTCATGGAAGGTAAGAAAAACAATTATAAGACCTCTTGGTCACAGATTTTATGACACAGGCAAGAACAAATGTCATGTGCATTTGAAGTGCTGCAGTAACAGAACTGGGCTTAGTAATAGGAAAAATAACAAAGAATAAAAGAAAAATTTCCTATTACCTTATCGTTGCCCGTTGGAGTTAACCACACAGGCACAGATGACTAGCATGCTTATAAAATGTTTTTTTAAACTTATGCAATATATGTGTATAGGATATATACACATATATGTCTACAAATAAATACATCTCTATGTGTGCGTGGAGGCTTGTATATGCAGAGTATGTCTGACATATGTACAAGCAACAATGTTTATCTGTGTTCCCGCTGTTTATCTCTAAGGGCCGAACAGAGGACTCTACACCAGCAGAGAGCAACACCTTGACACTGCATGTGATACTCATCTGTGGTATTAGAACTTCTTATAAAAAGCACATTCAACTTTTATAATTTAAAAAACCTAAACATTTAAAATAAAGTTGACATGGGAAAAAAAAAAAAAACTGCTGCCCCACATTTTTTAAGACATGAATATTATAAGGTGTCCAGTCAATAAATCCTGGAAATCCTTTAGGCAAAGAAACTGTTATTAGGTCTAAATGGAAACTACTTGCTTGTTGAGGATCTCTCAATGTAAACGGACATGCCTACACACTCAGGCCAGCTAGAACAGAAGGATGGGAACAACGGGGCACGTGTGAGGCTTTCCAGCACTTGCTGCTAGTTTCAAGGCTGTGTACGCGCCGGTTAAATTCTCCATTTCAGACACTGCATTCGTTTTAGGTTAAAACCTCTGTGTGTGAGCTCAGTTGTGTTTGACTCTTTGCGACCCCATGAACTATAACCTCTAAAGAGGTAACTGAAACTCTGAAAGTGAAATTCCCGGCCATGGTGTTTATTTTCTTCTTAGCTTCTGTTCTTTATCATAGTCCTTGAATGTGATAAGCACAGCACAACTGGGTCCTTTTTCATTAAATGCATCATACCAGAATATAAGGCTACCAGAAAATGACTAGCTTTAAGGTTATATAATGTTGGCTTTTAATAACTCTCCATTTCTCACACCTCTATCTGCCCAATCTAAAAATGGAATCCCAGAGCAGACAGCAGCACAACGCGAAGAGCTCTCCTGAGCCAAACACAGAGGAATGGCAGCTGAGCCAGCTACACTTGGCAGTGCTCTCAGTAGGTTTTGTGGAAAATTGTATTTCCATAGGTGTACAGTTTCATGTCTTTTAAAGTTACGTGGTTATCAGACCAGCGCCAGACTATTTGCTCCCATGCTTCCTGATGGCCCAGGAGAGGGGCTACTACCTACCTAAGCTACGCTGGACACTCCTAGAGCACATGCCCTTCTCTCTTTTCTTAAGCCCAGGACTGTCACATGCAGTGGCCATTTTTTAAAAAAAGCTACAGGAGGTAGATTTAATGTTTAAACCATTAAATAGGTCACTATTCTGACCATTTCTGATGCTTTTTTTTCCCCTCAAAACCTAAGTTCTTAGGGTGTTTGCTTTTTCAAAGAGATATTTGCCTTTGTCCTATGTCATTCCCCCATCAATTTTTGGTTTGGAACAATTTCCAAATGCATCAGGACCCCTACAGTAGTCATTACTTCATCTATTTCCATACTGAAGATTTACGTGTGACTTCAGCTGGAGCTATTTGAATTGGCCCACAGCCACCTGCACCCTCAATTTTCTCTGGGCTGTTTGGAAGCATCACAGAGAAATATGAGATGGTGGTTGGTGAGAGCAGAATCCTTCATCCCAGCGATTGCTATGTGGCCAAATGCTTGGCTCAATATAGGGCATGGAAGGCACCATTCAAAGCCAGATTCCAGTCTGTCGTAAGGATTATATTTCTGTCATCACAACATCTCCTTGACAGTCTCACCAACTGAAAAATTCCCAGCAGAAGCCCAGTGATTAAATTCTCCTGGAGCATGTTTCTTTCCAGCTTCTGGAAACAATCTACTGCAGTCCCTTTGGCCCTTGCCAGAAAACCCAAAAGATCGCTCCGTTTCTAAGACTGATGTATGAAAACAGATTCTACTTTCCAAGCTGAAACTAATGCCATCAGTTTGACTTGGAAACAACTAAGGGCAGATGTGGTCCCCATCCACTGAGAGGCTGTTCCCACTTAATACAGTGCATCATCTCTGTACTTTCAAAATGACACGTGACCCAAAGGGGTTCAGATAAGCGAGGCGGCACCCCTGGACTTTAACTTAAATGCAGAGAGACAATCATTTATGCTCACATGCAGAAACACAAAGGAAACACTTGGCTTGTGTCTCAGAGCAAAATGGAGGAAAGCTCAGAAGACATTGGTTTAGTTTAAAGCAAAAAGCGTCACCCACTTTCACTTCTGCCTTATGCCCAAGTCAAGCAGATGTTTTCTCTGAAAGTGAGGAGACTTTTTCTCCTGATTCTTTAGTTATGAGAGAGTGCCTAACAGAGGTACCTGTGAGTACCAACTGGTCTGTGGCAGGATGAAAAGCTGTAATTCTACTGCCTGCGAGATGCTTCCAGTTAGACTCCCAACAGTAGTTGGCACTAAGAACATTCTGGCAGGGGAAATAGAGAAAAGGATATATTCGACTGCCCTGTACATGAACAGCGGGGCTACAGTGCTATCAGGCATGACCCTGGAATCTGACAACAGTAGGTGAAGCATCCATCTGAATGATCCAGGCATCTCGAAAGTCTGGCAGTGGAGCTCGTAAAACAAGGCTTTGTCCTTGGGACAAGGCTCCCTCAGGGTAATGAAAACCAAGACCTTAGAAGGAAAACCTAAAGCGGGCCCCCTCTCAGCACTGTACCCGAATCTATTAGCCTCTGTGCAGCACTCCGGTGACTGTTTTCTTCTTAAGTGAGTTATTTTGACATATGTTGCTACTTTTGCTTTTGCTGTTTTATTTCAAGTCAATTAGCCTGCTTTCTACTATCAGTCAAAACGCCTAACAGTAAACGCTGTTGTAGTGCTCCATTTCCTGTCACCAGAGTTCCCACTCACGGTTCTCTGCTCTGCAATTTCAACAGCACTTAAAATGGAGTGGTTCTGCAAAGCCGCTACGGGCCTTGGTGAGAATCCACTGCCCATCTCTGCTGCAGCAAAAGGCAAAGATGGCTACACGTAGGCAGTACGGAGCTGGGCCAACAGCCCAAGCTGAACCAGTCCTCCACGGCTCTTGGCAACAGTGCCGCCATCTGGGCTGACCCCTGGGTCCCCCCTCCGAGGTACCACTCAACCCAGGCAACTCCCATGCCACCTTGCCGCACCTCAGAGATATTGCACACAAGCGGACGCTATCTTATGTGGCACTCCCAGCTCCTGTATAATGAAAAAGGGTTAGGGAGGGAGAGGAGACATGCAGAAAGGTCACTAAGTAGTCTCGGTATATTTAGTCTTGGAAGTGGAAGCAGTTTTACAGTTATATTTCTGCAGGACATCCAGAGGGTTTGAAAAGACCTTCAGAGTCTCATGGTCTTCAAAGACTGAATGTAAAGAGAACAGATCATATTTTTTGTTTTTAAATCGATGGGTCATTACAGTAGAATTGTGCGGTACAGGGGAAAAGTGAATGCATAGGGGGGCGAGGGAGCAGTGCCATTTATACGAACATCCTTGGATCTTTAAAATAAATTATACAGGTGAACACAGAAGTTCATGCTACTTGCTGGAAGCAATAAGGATCGAATTTTGTGGAACTCGCAGTCCACAAATCTCCAGGTATCCTGCCTCATCCTCAGTGGGCTATCATGTTCTGTGGTACATCTTGGTAGCCCTTAAAACTGGTGGCATGGTCTCAGATAGATTCTTGCAGGAGAGACAGATTTATGGATTCCATCAGCTTCTTCCAGGGGAGCCGCCCGATCGCCAGGAGGGCACAGGTGAGATGCTTGTTGAGGTTCTCTCAGCCTGTCTACCAGGGTCAAACAGCAGTTTCCAGGTCCTCATGGCCAATGATCTTATAATTCTGGCGGCTTTCCAGGTAGGCAGCCAAGTCTGGGTCCCCGGCCTGTTGGGCTCTGTCTTGAGGTGTCTTACCCTGTAGGTAACAGTGAAGAGGAAAGAGACACGAACACTTGGGAAACATTTTTAAAAAAATCATAGAAACAGAGCAGCTCAAAGATAACTCACTAAAACTGATCTTTCCATGTTTTCTGTTTGAGTTGATGAGATACTTTCTAAATCTATTATTGCATCAAACGTATGAGATATGCAAGTTCAAAAGAGATGATCACTTTTCAGAGGTGGGGCTTCCATCAAAGGAAAGGGAGGTTCTAGAGTAACTAGTTAGCAGCAAATCGTGTAGCACAGGAAGTATGAGAACCCAGATTCTCTTCAGAGGGGGATAGAAATCACTGAACAGAAAGTAGGGAACCAGGCATTCTGATTTCTAGTTTGGAAGTCTTTCTGTGATACTAAATCCTGGGAAAATAACAAGCAGAAACAAAAGAGGGATGATCAGAAACAATTTAAAAGGTGTTTCTTCGCTGGTTTCAAAGTCTTCAGTTTGGTTCTCCCTAATTTAGAACTATTTTATCTCCCTAAAAAGTAAGTTAATTTCTGATAATAAAAGTGATGGGTGTTGAGTACAGAAATCTTGGGAAAGTAGAAAAGCAGAAGTAAGCAAAAATCACCAGTAATTCCACTATACTAAGATAACTGCTGTTACCCTTCCCATAAAGTAGCTATTTTCTTATTTCTGTAGCTCTACACACAATTAGTTTTATGAAAACTAAACCATACTTTGTTTATATACTTAGGTAATGTGCTTTTGCACTTAATAACATATAAAACCTCTATGTCATGAAATGTTCTTCTGCATCATTGTAAATGACTGTATCATTTTTTGCAGTCTATTATAATGTTGGGTTTCCCTGGTAGCTCAGCAGTAAAGAAGCTGGCTGCCAATGCAGGAGGTGCGGGTTTGATCCCTGGGTTGAGAAGATCCCCTGGAGGAGGAAATGGCAACCTACTCCACTATTCTTGCCTGGGAAATCCCATGGTCAGAGGAGTCTAATGGGCTACAGTCCATGGAATTACAAAAGAGTCAGATACAACTCAGTGACTGAACAACAACAAATTATAATGCTATATGTATATTTATTGATTTAGGTCATACCTGAATGGTCTAGTGATTTTCCCTACTTTCTTCAATTTAAGTCTGAATTTGGCAATAAGGAGTTCAGGATCTGAGCCACAGTCAGCTCCCGGTCTTGTTTTTGCTGACGGTATAGAGCATAGGCTCTAAAATCACTGCAGATGGTGACTGCAGCCATGAAATTAAAAGACACCTTGCTCCTTGGAAGAAAAGTTATGACCAAAGTTATGGCAAAGACATTACTTTGTCAACAAAGGTCAGTCTAGTCAAGGCTATGGTTCTTCCAGTAGTCATATATGGATGTGAGAGTTGGGCTATAAAGAAAGCTGAGCACCGAAAAATTGATGCTTTTGAACTGTGGTATTGGACAAGACTCTTGAGAGTGCCTTGGACTGCAAAGAGATCCAACCAGTCCATCCAAAGGAAATCAGTCCTGAATATTCATTGGAAGGATTGATGCTGAAGCTGAAACTCCAATACTTTGGCCACCTAATGTGAAGAACTGACTCATTGGAAAGGACCCTGATGCTGGGAAAGACTGAAGATGGGCAGAGAAGGGGAGGACAGAGGATGAGATGGTTGGATGGCATCACTGACTCAATGGACATGAGTCTGAGTAAACTCTAGGAGTTGGTGATGGACAGGGAGGCCTGGTGTGATGCAGTCTATGGGGTCGCAAAGAGTCGGACACGACTGAGTGACTGAATTGAACTGAACTGATGTATATTTATACATGTAATATTTCTGAAATGAGGCCAACAAACATAAGTCAACCGTTAAAGGAGGAATGGTCTTCATTATTTTGAATGTTTATAGACATACTTAACCGTCCTTGACACTTCTAATTTTTGTTCAATGGTATCTACTTAAAAATGATATTGTTTTAAAAATTTTTGTTGGAGTATAGTTGATTTACAGTGTTGTGTGTTTCTGCTGTATAGCAAAGTGAATCAGTTATATACTCTTTAGATTCTGTTCCCATATAGGTCATCACAGAGTACTGAGCAGAGTTCCTGTGCTATAGAGTAGGTCCTTATTAGTTAGTTATCTATTTATATATTATAGTGTGTATATGTTATTCTCCAATCTCCCAGTTTACCCTTTTCCTCCTCCCTTTCCCCCTTGGTAGCCATAAGTTTGTTTTCTACATTAGTAACTTTATTTCTGTTTTATAAATAGATTTATTGGTATCATCTTTTTAGATTCCACATCAGTGATACCATATGATACCTGTCTTTCTGTGTGTGACTGACTTCACTCAGCATGACAGTCTCTAGGTTCATCCGTGTCACTGCAAATGGTATTATTTTGTTCTTTTATATAGCTGAGTAATATTCCATTGTGTATATGTACAAAATGGTATTAAGTTCTAAGGAAAGGATAGAGGCATGATCACTGTACCAGATAAATAGTTCCATGTATAAAAATGCACACAAGTATTACAGAAACTATCAAACACTTCTCAGCCTTATCTTTTGCAATGGATGGTATCAACTTCAATTAAGTCTGATCCTAGTAGCCTACAAGGGCATGTGGAATAGAAGACAAAAGGGATGTAACAATGGCTCTAAACGCTCTAAAATTTTTACCTATTTAGTTGGGATTTAATATTTAGCCATAGCTCCAAGTTCCTATAATTTTATTCAATTTGGTTACAGTACTTGTAGCTTATCTTTTTTCTTTCGGAATATAGATGATTTACAATACTGTGTCAGTTTCAGGTATGCAGCAAAGTGATTCAGTTTATTTACACACACACACACATATCCCAATTCTTTTTCAGATTCTTTTTGCATATAGGTTATTACAGAATATTGAGTAGAGTTCCCTGTGCTATACAGTAGGTCCTTGTTGATTATCTATTTTATTTATATGTAGTAGTATGTATATAAAATAGATAATCTCCCAATTTTTCCAAAACTTTCACCAAAACTCCTAATTCCCCGCCCCCCAACCTTTCCCCTTTAGTAACCATAAATTTGTTTTTAAGGTTTGTGAGTCTGTTTCTATTTTGTAAATAAGTTTCTTTGTATCATTTTTTAAAGAGATTATCTTGTCATCAACATTAATGAGGTTGAGATTCCCAGTTTCTAAATAGAGGTGGAAGGAGCCATTCTCTATTGAGAGAAATTCTCTCAAAATATTGCTTCTCTCCAAAAGTTTCCAGGAGAAGACCCAGTCATAATTATGATATTCAGCTTTCACCAAGCATAAAATTAGGGAATGGAAAAAATTAGAGGATCCCTGAAAAGGATGAAGCATAGCTCTATTACTCCAAACGGTAAGCTCTCTAAAACAAAATGTTGGGTGCAAACGTAGGTTATACAGTAGCATGTAGTATAGCTTGACCTTACCTACTTGCAGGAAATGAGAGAGAAAAATGGACATACCCACATGTGAGGAGAAATCATTAACGTTTTAACGGTATATAGGTCTAGATTGTGGGATTTCTAGCAGTTTTTACTTTTTAAAAAATTTTTGCATTGCTAGAGGTTTCTATGAGGCTGTACTATATTTATAAAAAAATAATAAAACTTTGCATTTTGAAAAGAGGACATACATACATAACACAAAATAGAAATATCAAGGAACATTGAGAACCTTTATTTGATTCAGAAACTTAGATTAAAAAAGAACCATCTGCTCTGGGTCCAGGTCTCCTGGCCAGTCTCTTCTTGGTCCCTCTATTTCCTCTTGCTCCTCCCTTCTACCACCTGAGTTGAGACCAGTCTCTGGTGCCCAGGCAAGGGCCCTGCTGTGTTCTAGTGGCTCCAGCAAGAAAGGCCAAGCCCACCTCAAATCTTGGCCTCTGCTGATCTTGCTTCCCTGGGTTGTGCCTCTCACTAAGGTTACACATCAAAGCACCTGAATGCAAATATCATCTGGGAAGAATATCACAGTGAGTAATTATCTGCCATTTGGAATCTTACACCCAGTTAGCTAACCAGACAGGTAATAGATCAGCTAGAAATGAAGACCCGGCTTAATGAATTCAATAGTCTAGATTTATCAGAATTAAGACAGCCAGGGACCTCAGAGAGCAAGGATCTGGTGGGTCACAAGGGAAATGAAGAATCAAGCACTGAAACTGGTTCAGAAAGGACAGAAAGGTCCATATCAGAGAGAAAGCCATGTCACAAGGTACTGCGGTTGGAGGAAACTCCAGAGTGAAAACCACACACAGCTCCCATTAGATTTATTTAAGTGATGAGCAATTCTGAAGTCATCAGTAGGCTTGTAAGTTACCTGTTTCTTGTCTACATTCATTGATGCCAAACTTAGGTTACTTAGCACATACTTAATGAAGTCCTCACTTATATATTAAAATTCTTCTCTGTAACCTGCTACAGTTAAGTGGCTTGTCCTTTCTTAGAGGGTGCTTTAAAACTCAGAGCCAACCATGACCATGACCTCAGATCATCATAGCAAATTACTCTATGGGGTTGATCTCTATTAACTCTTCTCTCTGCCTCTCTCTCCCCTTGAGTCCTGAGGTCAGAGCGTTCAGAGGTCTATGAAGCCCCTTGGACAAGCACACACCCTCCCTTTGTGCTTATACATTTAAACTGCAGTTTCTCTAAATGAAACACTTTATTTTGGCCTCCTTTTTCCAAAGCCCCAGGCACTTCCATAAGTACAGAAAGGATGCCTTTGCTCCAAGGCAATGGAGCCAGAGATCCTGCCCTGGGGAGGATGCCTGCACTCACTCATCAAGTTACCTTGGAGTCCGTCTTTCTCAGAGATGCTCCTGCGTCCACCAGAAGCTGGCACACGGCCCGGTTCCGCTGGCAGGCTGCCTTGTGCAGTGCGGTCTCACCCCTAAATCAAAGATGAAATGGGTAAAGGGCTGGAGGCGGGAGTTGGGGTGGGGGAAAGGGGGCAGGGAGGGAAGCGAGGGTCGCATCGTACCCCTGCTGCTGACCTTCTGTGCCCCCTGGCCACTTTCCCACCTATGGTTGAGACCACAGTTGCAGGGCATGGACAGGGGCGGTGGCTGACCGGGGTCCTAAAAGTACCCTGAGTTGGTCATCGTCTCACCATAACATCTGACTCCAGCCTCTTTTTCAGTGTTGGCTGGTTAGGTAGGCTGAGTGATTTTGTTTTAAATGACTACTGTCTGATGTAAGTACTCTTCAGTGGCACTCTGAAATAGACCGATGTGCGTAGACGTGTCTGAACAGTGTGCAGCCACTCTGTGTAGACATTCCAGCTGTGTCCCGTAGACATCGGGACATAGCCGGAATGACGGGAGGTGAAGTGCACACAGGAGCAGCACGGAGCACCACATCGCAGGGCTCAGTAGACCACCTGGCCCTGGGAAGACCACCTCCTGGGACTTGACTTCAAAGGCCCAGGAGGCAGCCACTCTGCCCGACCCGCTGATTCCTTGTGAGTGGAAGGGGAGGGGCAGCCCCAGAGGATATCTGGGAGGGACAGTAAGAACTCTGGGAGAATTCAGCAGCCCAAGTCACCTCTAGTTAGCGGCAGGCCTGAGGTCAGCCCACTCGGGATGGGGAATAGCCATGGTAAAGCGACTATTTCTCCAACCCCCACAGACAGCAGAGGGAGGAGAATATTCCCATCCTGAGTCTAAAATTGAAAAGACACTTAATGCCAAGCTCGGGTGAATGACAACCTTGCTGATGGGATGTGTGGTATGCGAACAAGCTCCCGTAGCAACGGATGGTTCCTTCCTTGTCAGTGACTCATGACTAAAGCCCTCCTGCTTTTCTTCCTTCCAATCTCCTTAGCCCTTCTCCACTCCACTGACTCAGTGGACATGAGTTTGAGCAAACTCGGGGAGATAGTAAAGGACAGGGAAGCCTGGTGTGCTACAGTCCATGGGGTCACAAAGAGTCGGACACAACTTACAGACTAAACAACCACAACTCCACCCCACCCATTCTTTATCCTTGTTATATTTCACTGCAATTCTCTAGAGGCTCCTCCTGGCTTCCAGGGTTAGATGTTTTTAGCCTTTCTTTGTCCCTGCTTGGGGAATAGTAACTGTTGTGCTATTCTGGGAATAAAAACGTTGACAACAAATGTTATCAGTTTGGGGGCCAACTGCAGAGCTGTTGAGTTTCTGAACCAGAATTCCTCTTCTGAGGCACAAAACATGGAAATGGTTGGAGCCACTATGTTCCTGGTTCTCCAGTGGTTGCATATAACTTGTCCCATTCTAGATTTAGCACGGAGAAATTGTCTCACTGCACAAAAAGGATGCCTTAGGGCATTAGGGCTTAATTTGCTTATAAACCTCAGTTGAGAAAGAGTAAATGGATGGGTAATTAAGAGCTAGGTACATTAGACTTCTCTGCCATTCAAGGTGCACCAGTGCAGAAGTACCTCCCTTGAAGGAAGTTCTAAATGATGACCAGCAATGGTTATGTATGCAATCATCATGACAGGTACCATCTATTTTTACTGTGTAAACTTTGATTTAGAAGATTAGCTCTACAGTCATAAAGGCAAGTGAAAGTAGGACATTTTTATATGATCTCAAGAAGACAATCTAGACTACATAATGCAAGGCAACACTCACGTTTCACTGTCTGCCATATCCAATAACTCGGACGGTCCTAAAGAAGAGGAAAAGCAAGATGCCCATCAGAAAAAAGTTCAAAAAATCACCATTAATAAAAAAACCAAAACTGTAGTCACAGAATTAAAATACTTTGGGAGGCTGAATAAGAGCAGAGTATTTAGTTTCAGGGATAATAAGACCACCTCCCCCTCCAAAAGAGAAATGCTCCCTCCAACTCCCCCTCATCAATCTCTCAATCATCACCAGGCAATATGTAGAGAATGGGAGATAAAAAAGAACATAGCCCCTGCCTTCAAGAGACTTTCAAACAAGCTGAAGAAATAAAATTAATAGGGATAGAATAAATTAAGAATAATTAAGTGGCTACCTAGAGAGGAAAAGGAGAATCGAGTGGGCTTTAAAGTCTACTTTTAGCACAGGTTGTTCGGGAAGGTCTTATACAGCATACCATTAAAACTACGAGAGACTGTATTATTAAGTGCTCTTTATCTGACATAACACTTAGCAGCTTACACTAAGTCAAGACATTATCTACCCCAATTTCTTTATTTTAGAAATAGAGTAAAATTCTATTTTTCATAAAATTTCCCTCCCCAAATCTGGAAGAAATGTTAATATACAAACATCAAATGGTTCTAGATGCTTCATCAGGAATTGAACATTCTGAGCTTTCACATTCACAACTTCTTATTTGTTCACTAATTTACTCAATTCAACCTGCAAACGCTGCTTGGAATGCCCACCTCTCCCCCTGCTGCACTACTGCTTTCCTCCAAACCCTTCCTGCAACTTCCTACCTGCAGGTATCAGCTGGTCCACATTTTCTCCAGAAAGCTCTCTATTACTGCATTCTTAATATTGCATTAGATGCCCTGCCCATGTGTTCCCTCATTTTGTATGTTAACCCTATTTCCTACAATTCGGAGGGTAATATAATTAACCGTCAAAACTGAGAGTATCCCTAACAAGTAGGGATATACAATCACCTTACTTATCATGACACTTGTCAAGCCATATTAAAATTACCTGCTGTCTTGTCTCTCTCCACAACTAGATTCTGGAAAACCCCTTGAAGTTGTGGCAGATGCCTTGTCCAACACTGTGTCCTCCGTTGGTGACTGGCATAGAGCACGGTGCCAAGCAGAGGCTTAAATGTTTGTCTGAATTAATGAATAAGGAGCCTGGCAAGCTACAGTCCATGGGGTTCCAAAGAGTTGAACACAACTGAGCAAATGACACACAAACAGATGGAAAGGTATACAGTGTTCTTGGACTGGAAGATTTTGACTATGCTACCCAAAGCAATCAACAAATGCAATCTCTATCAAATTACCAGTGCCATTTTTCACAGAACTAGAACAATGAAGTTTAAAAATTTTATGGAAACACAAAAGACTCCAAATAGCCAAAGCAATCTTGACGAAGAATGGAGCTGAGGAGTCAGGCTCACTGACTTCAGACTATACAAAGCTACAGTAATCAAAGTTGTTTGGTACTCGCCCAAAAGCATATAGATTAATGGCACAGGATAGAAAGCCCTGAAATAAACTCAGGTACCTATGGTCAATTAATCTACAACAAGGGAGGCAAGAATATACAATGGAGAAAAGAGAGTCTCTTCAATAAGTGGTGCTGGGAACACTCGACAGCTACATGTAAAAACTTGAAATTAGAACATTCTCTAACACCATACACAAAAATAAACTCAAAATGGATCAAAGACCTAAATGCAAGAACAGAAACCATAAAACTCCTAGAGGGAAACATAGGCAGAACACTCTGACATAAATTGCAGCAATATCTTTTTGGATCTGTCTCCTAGGCTAATGGAAATAAAAACAAAAATAAACGAGACCTAAGTAAACTTAAAAGCTTTTGCACAGCAAAAGAGAGCATAAACAAAATGAAAAGACAACTTCCAGAATGAGGGGAAATATCTGCAACAATGCAACCAAAACATGCAAATAGCTCATATAGCTCAGCGTCAAAACAAAACAGAACAAAAAACCCATTAAAAAATGGGCAGAAGATATAAATATTTCTCCAAAGATGATATGCAAATAGCTAACAGACACATGAAAAAATGCTCAACATCACTAATTATTAGAGAAGTGCAAATAAAAACTACAATGAGGTATCACCTCACACCAGTCAGAATAGCCACCATCAAAAATATCTACAAACAATAAATGCTAGAGAGGGTGTGGAGAAAAGGAAACCTTCCTACACTGTTGGTGGTGACGGAAATTGGTACAGCCACTATGGAGAACAGCATAGAGGTTTTTTAAAAACTCAAAATAGAACTACCATATGATCCTGCAATCTCATTCCGGGGCATAAATCAGAGAAAAACATAATTCGAAAAGATACATGCACCTCCATATTAACTGCAGCACTATATACAATAGGCAGACATGGGAACAACCTAAATGTCCATCAACAGATAAATGGATAAAGAAGATGTGGTGCACACATATATGCTGGGCTTCCCTGGTGGCTCAGATTGTAAAGTGTCTGCCTGCAAAGCGGGAGACTTGGGTTTGATCCCTGGGTCGTGAAGATCCCCTGGAGAAGGCAATGGCAACCCACTCCAGTACTCTTGCCTGGAAAATCCTATGGATGGAGAAGCCTGGTGGGCTACAGTCCATGGGGTCACAAAGAGTCAGACATGACTGAGCAACTTCACTTCACTTCACATATACACACACACACACACACACACACACACACACACAGTGGGACACTACTCAGCCATAAAAAGGAATGAAATAATGCTATTTGCAGCACATGGATGGACCTAGAGAGTATAAGAACTAAGCCAGAAGAGAAAAACAAATACATGATATTGCTTACATGTGGAATCTTAAAAAAAAAATGATACAAATAAACTTATTTATAAAACAGAAAAAGACTCTCAGACATAGAAAACAAACTTATGGTTACCGAAGGGGAAAGGAGGTAGGCAGGATAAATTAGGAATTTGGGAGTAACCTAAACACACTGCTACATATAAAATCGATAAACAAAGACCTATTGTCTAGCACAAGGAAGTTTACTCATCATTTCATAGTTTTGAAAAAAGAACATATAGAAACATTTTCTTTTCAATATACGTGTGTGTGCGTGAGTGTGTGAGTGTGTGTGTGTGTGTGTGTGTGTGTGTATATATATGTACACACACATTAAACTGAATCACTGTGCTATATACCTGAAACTAATTTAACACTGTTAATCAACTACACTTTTCAATAAAAACAAAAGTCACTGGTCAAGGGGAAGGGAAATGTTCACAATCCTCCTGGTCATCCAGGAGCTACATCACCAACTTCCTCTCCTTTCTTTCCATCTATGGTCCTTAGGACAGGTCAATCTTCTCTTGAAACATCTGTCCTATTACTTGTTCCAATTTGTCCTATTTGACAAATACACTTCCTAATAGGTATCCGTCAGGGACATGAGCGTGCAGGACTGTTACTAAGAACACATATAAAGATGTAACATTTAGATTTCTAGGCTTCAAATTCATCATATGTCCTCTGTCTCCCCAAGTATTTAAAACAGTGAAGTTCACAGTCTTTCACTTGGAACTACCCCACCTCAATTTGTTCTCAAGGCTCCATTTTATTTATTTTTTGTATAAGCTAAATCGGTAGCTGCATGATCACCCAAATATTTCTAAGACTCTCCCAGCTCTGAGAGCTTGCTCCCTCCAGCTATGTAGAGCAGCATTTTCTACCCACATACCTAAATCTTTGGAGGAACAAATGGCAATCCAGTCCAGTATTCTTGCCTGGAAAACCCTACGGACAGAGGAACCTGGTGGACTACAGTCCACAGGGTCACAAAGAGTTGGATGCGACTGAGCATGCACTCACCTAAATCTTACACACCCTTTAAAAGCCCAGTGTGTGACCAGGTCCTCTGAAAAGGCCACCTTTGACCCCATTTCTGAACTCCCGTAACACTGGGGTTGGCCCTTGTACTGTGCATTTGCTTTCTGAATGTATGCCTTATCTCTTTAATTATTCTACATCTTTTAAGTGTAAGAACACTTTTTCTTACCCTTCTAACACATTCCCTGTTTCACAGGTTCAATGAGGATTTTATTCATTCATGTTTGTTCCTCAGTCCTATGATTCTAAGGAAACTGGAATGATAACTCTCCACCCCCATCACCCCCTGCCCCACCGAAATCCCCCTAATGTGTCAAGCAGTCTAGTGCAGTGATTAAGAGCGACGGCTTTGGTGCTGAACATCCTTGGGCCCAAACTCCAGCTATTTCTGCCCCTCACGAGATCTCAGGCAAGTTCATTGTATTTCTCAGTTCCTTGATTACTGCACAAGTAAATTATAATTAATAATACTATTTATGGCATAGGTTTGTTATTAGGTTTCGTAAGTTAATACAAAAAAAGTGCTTAAAACAGTAGCTGGGACACTACATGCAATGTGTAAAGTTTAGGTATAATTAAGCATTCTATTCTCTGACATAACACAGCAGCTTACATTAAGCTCGGGTGCTGGAACATCAATGAGGGAAGGAGATATAAAAGGGTGCCTTGGCTCCCACTTACATTTGAAGTAAGTGTTGACTCCAATTCAGTGTTCTGAGAACCAAGTACTCCAGGCCTATTCCGTCTTGGACGAAGCAGCCTCCACAAGGTCAGGAGCAAGAATGCTTACAGAGCCCAATGATCCTTTTAGAGAGCTCCTGTCACCTTCAGCAAAGTCATTCATTTTGCAAGGAATTCCATGAACATGAGCAGTGGCCTCACCAGTGTCTGTTCCCACCATTACTGATAATTGTGTAACCAAGCAGGACGCTATGGGGACTTCTCCTGGGGACAGACACCTCCCACATAGCTCCTCTTTGGAGCACCTAGAAAATGCACATTTTCTGATGTGCATGATGCACATTTCTGAGTTGTTTTACAGATGCTGAAACCACCAACAAATGGAGGAAGTTAACTGATGATCATGAGCCCCCAGACCTACTGGCCCCTAAGTATTAATAATGTTAACCTCTGTGACACTGCCATGACCTCACCATCAGATGAGCTGATCATATACTCTGCAATGCCTCTCCCTCACCTGGCCTTTAAAAATACTTTGTTGAAACCCTTTGAGTTCGAGGTCTGGGGACACAAGCCACCTGTTCTCCTTGTTTGGCCCTGCAGTAAACCTTTCTCTGCTCCAAACTCTGATGTTTCCGTTTGTTTTGGCCTCGTTGTATGTTAGGCACACAGCCTCGCATTTGGTAACAATTGCACAAATATTTAGGCAGTAGGGGGTCTCATCTCATTTCCTCAGCTCTGTCACCTGGTACTCTCAGAAGTGCAACCACAGTGGGTCCATGGACTCTGGGGTCCATGCCTTCGTGCAGTGAGAGGATGATAAAGCAGTTTAATCTGGGCTAAAAAAAGTGGGACAAAGAAAAGAAGCTTGTTTCTCAAACTCCTGACAAGAAATCACTATAAATGAAACCAACCCAGCAGGATTCCAGAGCTGATCATCTAATCTGGGAGTCAGGCATGCCTTGAGCTGTTTATTGTCTCCTCCTTCCTCTCCAATCCTCTGTCCTTGACAGAGATGCAGATACTAAAACAAGATGTAACTTTTTGCTCTTAATTAATACCCAAAGCAACTTCAATTAAAGGTTTTAGAAAGATGGACTCTGGAAAGATGGACTTAACTGACAGCAAGGAGATTTAGGAGAAGAAAGGACAAGAGGAGTGCATGCCAGGTGGAGTCTGAGACAGAACTGTGGTTTCCCTCCCTATGTGTGTCTCCAGTGACCTACTGGGAGCTATTTTTAATAGTGTATCAAGCTATCACTGCTATGTGGAATCTAAAACAGGACACAAATGTACCTATGCATGAAACAGACTGAATCAGGGACACAGAGAATAAACTGGCGGTTGCCAAGGAGGAGAAGGCTGGGAGAGGGCTGAATTGGGAGTTTGGGATTAGCAGATGCAAACTGATATATATATAATGGATAAACAACAAGGCCTTACTGTATAGCACAGGGGACTGCATTCAGTGTCCTGTGAGAAGCCAAAATGGAAACGAATATGAAAATATATGTGTGTGTGTATATAAGTACATAAAACTGAGTCACTTTGCCGTATAGCAGTAATTAACACAATACTGTGAATCAACTGTACTCCGATTCAAAGATAAAAAGGAATTTTTTACAAAAATGTACATGAGTAGAATTACATTTTGCAAACAATAAAAATTAAGTTTTCTTGGAACAAAAATAGTGCATCATGCTGTCTAATAGCGCCCTGTGTAGATTAGTAGCATAAGATAAGATTTGGAGGTGGGAGCATGTCCAGAGAAACAAAAACCATCAACAAAGACCCACAAGTATATTCCCTTGAAAGAAAAAAATACATGTGAAAAAGCAGCAACTATGATTTTTGGAAAAGTTAATTCCAGCCTCAGCCATAAGGGAAAGAACAGGAGAAAGAGAAAAAATAAAGATGGAATTCCTTCAAGTAGATCAACGGGGGAACATTTGGGTTTGGGCTTAGTTTGTCATGTGTACATACGTTCTGATTGTGGACACTATGCATCTCCCCTAAGGAATTGGAAGGAATGCCGTTAAATTATCAGCAGAGAATTCCTGATTGTTCCCTGAATAGAAAAAGTCTTGGCTTTCTGTCTCCCCAGAGTTTACTAAAAGACCCACAGTTCAGCCCCCAGCTGACCTGCCCAGGAAGCAACCACTGAATCTCTACTGAGGGGATATAGGTACAGATTTCTCCATGAATGTTTCAGAAGGTGATCGCCCTTCCATAGTCTATGCCAGTTATCAGTAGAATCCTGTATATGATATTCATTTCAAACTACCCTGAATTGTGGTTGTTTATCTATGCTTTATTTCTCTCACTGAGTTTTAGGAATACACAGGGCAGAGACCATATCTTGTATTATGGGTGACCTTTTGCAAGTCATCCAGCTTTGCTACACTTCAGTTTTACCACCCGTCAAGTAGAGATAAAAGAACTTACCTTGTGGGTTTGTTGTAAGAATCAAATACATAAATACACATAAAGCACTCAGAACAATAAAGATGAGCAGTGATTATTACAATAATATTTCTGTTTAAAAGTGTATGGGACAGACTTTTTGAATGAATGAATGACATTTAAAAATCCACTTGGATCTTGGCCAATATCACACTTTTTTTCCTAAGAGAGAAAGACCCATAAAAGGAACATGGATTTAAAAAAATTTAAAAAGCCATGCTATCTGAGAAATGGTCTGAAAAATAAAGGGGAAAGAAAAATACATTGTGGGTAGAAACATATCATTTTTCGGATGCGGGTCAGGGAATTCAAAAAGAAGCAAAACTTCACAAATGTCCCAACATTGAAAAAGTCACAGCGTGGTAAGTAGTCAAACTTTCCAAAGTTCAAATCGACTGCCCAGTCAGTGCTCATCCCAGAGGCTCTTCCAGGAACCCATGCAATTGTGTCATCACCATTTCGCCTGTATTATATATGATGTGTCTTTTGTCACAGGCATCCTTTAATTTGCTTCCCACACCGAGCCATCCAAATCCCCTTTGCTGTCCCCCCACCTCCCCGTGGTCTCTCTCCCTCTGGACCTCATTTCCCATTAGTCTCCCTGACGCTGCCAGCAGACCATTCCAAATCCTCCTGAGCGCCGACAAAAGCTGCACAGATGTGGGGAGAGCCGGCACTGGGAACTCTCAACAGCACGGCCATCCTGTCCCAGCGGGACGGGGGTCGTTTCTCTTGGGGACCAGAGGCAGAGAGGGGGGTGGGTGAAAAAAAAAGAGAAAAGAAAGACTGAAGGCAGAAAAAGAGGGAAGACAAAGTAAGCCATTGAAATCAGAAAGGAAATGCATGAGTGAGATTTCTATCAGGAAACACAGTAGGGGGCAGGGGGGGTGGGCGCTGGGAGAATAAAAACAAAAGAGCAAAATGTGCCCGGTGGTTAAAGACTAAGACGCCACAAAAGTCTCTGGGAGGGTACAACGAGGGAGGAGGGAGTGGGCAAAAATATGGTTGAAAGGAGTTGAAAAGCAGGAACCGCTGGGGGGTGGGGGCTCTCCGCTGGAATCCCTCCCGTCCTCCTCTCTCCACCCAGTCCTTGTGGTATTCTTAGGCTCTCTCTCCCACCTCCATTCTCTTTTCAACCCTCCCATTGCCCAAATTCCAGTTTTTCATAAAGGGAAGCAGCGTGTTGTGTATTTAAGAGAAGAAGTCCCAAAGAAGATGAGGGACGAGAAAAATTCAAGCCTCCTGTGGCTTTTGAGAAATAACCATAGGTCCCATGGCCCCCCAGCCCGTGTTCAAAAGAGCCCTGAGAAGAGAAATTTGTGGCTGAATGTGGTGCCTGGGAGAATGACTAAGCTCTCACGACTCCCATTCAAGAGGCATCCTGACTGCGGACCCCCACCATCAATAAGACATGAAGAAGAGGGTGAAGCAGAGAGGAGAGAGGCGCTCCCTGGAGTAAGGATGCAGGAGGCAAACAAGTCCCATCAGTCATGCTCCTTGAAAAGGGCCCTCTGATTTCTTAGGACCCTTGTCTTTAAAGGCATCTTGACAGGCGGGTCTTTGAACAGTCTTTAGGATTTATATACTATAAACCCAAGGAAGGACTTGAATCTAGTTTTTAACACAAAAATTTAAAAAGTACAATTTCAAGAGGTTTGCAGCAACCGAGATGGCAAGAAGGGGTGTCTCTTGATCTTTGCCACAGTATGAAATCTGCATGGATTTATTCTTTTATTTATGTGAATCCAAACTGATCAGATCCATCCACTGTAAATCTAACATTAACTTATCAATACGATGCCATAGACATCTCTGAACCCCAGCCTCACAGAGGCATCTCAGCAAAGGCTATTTTCCATCAAATCAAGGGAATTTCAGAGTCAGCATCATTACTAATCAGGCAAGACTATTTGCTGAGCAGAGACCACACTAAGAAGATGATTACAGAGTAGAGAAAGTGTCATGTTTTCTGTGTATGTATCCCTGACTTCAAGAACACCGCAAAGGGCTTGCTGCAATTTAAGAGAGATGACTAGTTCTGCAAAGACAGTTTTCAATTCTAAACGTACAAGTTTATAAAATCATATCAGCAACTAAAGATATTAAGACAAATGACAACAACAGAAATGGTTGAGCCAAAGTGCTCAGCTCTTAAACAACATGGAGAATTAGGCGGACAATGTCAATAGATTTCACATCCATGCTCCTCAATAACTAGAAATAATGAAGTTGATGTTAAGAATGAAATGGACCATCAATTCAGTCAACCTGAATTGACTATCAGGTTGATAAATACTAATTTTAATAAAAATCAACTACAGATCAGTTTTTATTATTTGACTGTAGGAGAAGGCAAAGGCACCCCACTCCAGTACTCTTGCCTGGAAAATCCCATGGGCGGAGGAGCCTCATAGGCTGCAGTCCATGGGGTCACTAAGAGTCGGACACGACTGAGCAACTTCACTTTCACTTTTCACTTTCATCCATTGGAGAAGGCAATGGCACCCCACTCCAGTACTCTTGCCTGGAAAATCCCATGGACGGAGGAGCCTAGAAGGCTGAATCCATGGGATGGCTGAGGGTCGGACACGACTGAGCGACTTCACTTTCACTTTTCACTTCCATGCATTGGAGAAGGAAATGGCAACCCACTCCAGTGTTCTTGCCTGGAGAATCCCAGGGACGGGGGAGCCTGGTGGGCTGCCGTCTATGGAGTTGCACAGAGTCTGACACGACTGAAGTGACTTAGCAGCTTAGCAGTACTAAAAGGTTAAAAATCACCACCCATCAATATCCAACAGTGATCTTTGGACTGTAGATCATAGTCAGATTTTATTTTCAGACAGAAGAGATGGATTTGGCTGCATGATCTTCAGAGTCATACATCTACCGGCCGATTACAGACCCACGAGGCAGATGCAGTGACCGTGAGAACTGCCTGCCTGTGAGCGAAGTGGAGGTGATTACAAGAATATTGTGTTTTCTCCTTAGTGTAAATATTAAAGTGACTAATTTACAAAAGTTAACCAAAAAAATGAGAAAAATAAGCTTCTCCCTTCCCCAAGTTACTAACAAATTCTTCCTGTCCTTTAGTGTTGACACAAAGAGCTATACTGCATGATTCACTCTTTGCAAAATCTCTCACTCTAAACTGCATGATTCACTCTTGGGATCCAAGAGAAAGGAGTTTGGTGTTGGAATGTCAGGCTTTGGTGCAAGCACTCAGAGATGTGCCAGTTGGATTTCATGGCAGGAAAAGCATGTGCGCTGATCTACAGCTTGGTTAGAAACTCCAAGCCCTGGGAGCTCGAGTTACAGGGGCCTTTCTAGGTCGTCTTATTTAAGGCAGTGGAAAGAGAAGTGGGTCGTGGGGGTTGTGAAAATCCATGGTGTTAGAGCAATACCATCTCAAGCCTCCTCATTCAAGCCCCTGGGGAGACTCAGCTGAAATGAAGATTTCTGGTTTTTAGTGTAAGCATGTCCCCAATATTGCATGGGACATACTTCTGCTAAAAAAATGTTATCATGACTTGTATTTTGATTTGCTAAATCTTGAAGCCCTAGCTTAGGACCCTAAACCAAGGGAAAATATAAAATCTGAGTTCCAGGGAATTCCAAGTGAGTCAGTAGTTCAGGATATTGAGAAGATCACCATTTTCAGCTGAAGAAGACAGAGAGTAAGGGAGGGGACAGATTGAACACATCCATTAATTTTGGAGCAGAGAGGTCTATTTCTCCGACCCTTGAGCCGGGGCTGCCTCCATGACTCGTTTCAGCTGACAGACTGCCACAGAGGTGAGGCAGACTTCTCCAGCCTGGCCTCTGAATGTCTGGAAGCTTCCATTCTCACCCTCCTGAAACCCGGGGATCGTCATGCTGTGAGGAAGCCTGAGATGAAAGTCCAGGTGTCCCAAGCACCCCAGCTGACAGCCCCGAACACGTAAGAATCCATCTTAAATACAGACTCAGTCAAAAGTGCAGTTCCCTGCAGCCCGACAGGTAATAACAAGTGAGATACCAGCAGATCACTGATGAGAAAGGATCCCAGAACCAGGGACGGGAATTCCTGTTCTTCAGGAGAGGTAGAGAGGGGAGGAGAGAGAATTTCTAAGAGGTCTCATCACTCAAATAGATAGCCGGTGTCTCACCAACCCTAGAGAGGTACTTGGGTACTGAGCAGATTAAGGTGTGAGGGCAAGCACTCAACTTCATGGGGTAAAAGCCAAACCAAGAGGGAATATCAAGATGACAGCCACCAGGAGAACTTGAACCTGAGCTAAAAGCAAACAAGGTGAGGGCATATATCCAAAGCTCACCTTCACTTTTTCCAGGGGAAATTCTGAAATCTTTTCTATGAAGAGAAAAATAACTATGGAAGCTTTGTGACCTGTATGCACTGTCTATGGGGCTGGGTTCTCATATTTGGTTCTGCCTGTCACCAGCTTTTGGAAGAGTCACTACAGGAAAACACCTACAGTTTGTGTGTGTGTGCAAAAGGCAAGTAGAATTTATGCCACCATTGTCTATTCAAGTCATTGTTTAAAGAGGCATGCTTTAATTGCTGGAGGCCGAATGGTCAGGGGAGTGGGAGACAGAATATACACACCCCTGACACAGCACCAGGAATAGATCTAGGCTTTCTGGGGCAGACAGGCTCGGGACAATCCAATCTAGCCTATGGGGGTGGCGGAGGGGAGTGGGGAGAAAGCCTCTAATGGTGACCATCCTACTTGGATACCCTTTCCTTTTCCTAAACCACTCTTTCTGCCATAATTCAGGCCAAGGGTTCAGGCAAACTCTCCATGGTGAGAAGGTATTGAAGACAAAAGCAAGGCGAGTCAAATGGGACTGAGAGTCTAATCCTTTCCAAGGTCCTTGTAAAGCTTAAATGATAGGATGTGTTCATTCTAAGCATGTGGCATACAACCAGTGCTCGAGAAACGGCAGCTCTGTTAGTTATCTCTTTGTGACTTTACAGTAGGATTTAAGAGTCCTACATACAACCACTTTCAATTTAATGATGCATATGATTATATTTTTTATCCTGCAATTGCTTGACAACAGAGACTTTATTTTTGTGTGTGTGTCGGTTTATGCCAGATAGTTCCTGTGAAGTACCCCACAAATATTCGATGAATGAATGAATGGGTACATAGAATAAGACATGTTTGCTGAACTGAATAAAAAGAGGAATAAAAAGGAATGTAAATCAATACATAGAAAACAAATTTATGGTTACCAAAGGGGAAAAGGAAGGGGAGGGATAAATTGGGAGTTTGGAATTAACAGATACACCCGACTGCATAGAAAATAAACAGCAAGGACCTACTATATAGCACAGGGAACTATATTCACTATCTTGTAATAATCTGTAATGGGAAAAGAATCTGGAAAAGATTAAATATATGCATAACTTATCAGTGGCTCAGCAGTGAAGAATTCGCCTGTAATGCAGGAGACATGGGAGACATGGGTTCAATTCCTGGGTTGGGAGGATCCCCTGGAGGAGGAAATGGCAACCCACTCCAGTATTCTTGCCAGGAAAATCCCATGGAGAGAGGAGCCCTGAGGGCTACAGTCCATAGGGTTGCAAAGAGTTGGACAAGACTGAGCAACTGAACATACATGCCTTTAACTGAATCACTTTGCTGTACAGCTGAAACTGACATACTGTAAATTGACTATACTTCAGTTTTTTAAAAAAGGGAATGTGACTGTGTACCAAAGGGAATGTGACTCTGTGCTAAAATGCTTACTATTTACAGCCAAAATATGGATACAATGAGGGTGGGCCATTGGCTCAGTGCTAGGGCTCACAGAAAATCTTTTAGGATCTCTGTATACCTGAATTCAGCAGAGCCAGAGATTCCTCAAAAACAGCCAAGCTAGGGAGACTTTGCCCGCTTCTATCCTATTTTTCAGTCCTAGAAACACTATAAACAAGGGAAACAGAAAGTACGGTCTACTTCCAAAGAAAGTATCAAAGAAAGATTTGATACTCCTCTGACGTGTCTGTGCCTCTAAAGGGCTATTAGAGGTAGGTGCTGAGGTCACCATCTAACACCAGATTACAAACCCAGTTAGGAGGCTGTCCAGGGGGTGAACATGGCCTGCCACAGAGGACACAGCAGTACCAGATTTTTTTGAAGAGAATAAAAGGTGACTTGAGTTGAAAAGGTGAATGAGATTCAAATAGAAAAAAAAAGGGAAACTAGAAAGATGGAAATAAATATGCACATTACTCCTCAGAATGATCAGCTATAAATATGGATTAGGTACCTGGTCCAACTCGTTAACTTCCCAAAACCCTTCCCAAACAGTACATGATGCCAAGTCCACACTCAGTTTTATCTTTCATTTTGTAAGTAATCAGCCCCCAAATACCCTGCAAAGGCCTTGATATGGAAATGATTCCTGTTAAGGTTAAGGTGGTTAAGGTACAGGTAAAGGCTTGGTTAAGGTGACCTGTGTCAGGGGTCTGGAATCCTGGCTCCGTCACACAAGCAAGGAGAGTCAGCGAAAGCTCAAGGGTCTCTCCACCATTCTGAGGACAGTCTGGATGAAAGTCAACCTCGAAAATGCAGTCTGTTTCATGGATAATTGATTCTTGGTTTTCTATGCCTACTCACCGTGGTCAAGGATATATTTCACAATCTCCCCGTTGCCGGTTTTAGCTGCGTAATGAAGGAGTGAACAGTGGTCTGGTCCCTGAATTAGCAGGCTGCCTCCATTTTTATAGCTTTCTATTAGCTGCAAAAGAGACATAGGAAAAGCAACTCAGACAGAGTCTGGAACAAGGAAAACAGCTAGCTGGTGATAAAATAAAAGTAATGTAGCAAACCACAAATGTCTCCAGCCTCAGAGGACACAGGGAAAAGTCAAAGAGATGAAGTAACATTCCTGGGTTGTGTTATCATTCAAATAGATGGCCAGTGTCTCAGCAAATTCCGGAGAGGGTAAGTGGGTGCTGAACAGCCTAAGGGAATGGAAGCATGCTAAATTACTTGCTCCCTTTCTGTTTTTTTGTCCTTTTCTGGGCACTGAAAGAATGAAAGAGAGGAGAATGAAAGCTTCCCTATGTAGGCTGAGTGTTCTTGAGTTAAAGAACAATTAAGTCTATAGGCAGGAAGAGCTTGATGTCTGGTAGCGATGTTCCCTCCGCCCTTTAACTTTTTCTGCCCTCTCTAATGAACCCAGTTACTGAGTACAGAAGCTGCTTACCCCTTCCCAGCATAAGATCACACACACAGGCATACAGCAGACACATGCACAGCCATGTTTGGCTCCCTCCTTCATCCAGATCTGCAGTCTGCCTGCCTTCTATTTATCATCCAACACATACCACCCAACAAGGCTTGAGATGATCCATGGGATGAGAACCAAAAGGGTTCAGAGAATGTAGTAGTAGAAACCTAAAAGACTTCCAAAAGACTGGGGGGGAAAACAGATTTTTCAGCCTGAGAATTAGGTGCTAAATAAGGACACAGTCTTAAGTTTGTGAAATACTGCACATTACCAAACTGTAATGTAAGTGAAAATGGATCTCTGTTCTCTAAACTGTAATAATCAGAACAAGGGCCTTACTAGAGCTTCTAAAATGTAGCTTTAGAATAAATAAGAATCAACTAACTCATCATGTAATAAGCAAAAGGAATATGTCTACCACCAAGAAGTTAGATAGCATAGCATTATTAAAAACAAAACTCATAAGGTCAAAGAGACTAAACTCATAGTTTATACATTCACTCAAATACAACTATAGATTAGCCATGTGCCAGATGCCAAGGAAACTAACATGAATACAACTTGACCACTGACCTCTAAGCCTCCAAGACCTCACTGTCCATGGGAGAGAGAGATTTTTAAAGAATTGCAGAATCCCACTGCTGGGCATACACACTGAGGAAACCAGAAGGGAAAGAGACATGTGTACCCCAATGTTCATCGCAGCGCTGTTCATAATAGCCAGGACATGGAAGCAACCTAGATGTCCATCAGCAGATGAATGGATAAGAAAGCTATGGTACATATACACAATGGAGTATTACTCAGCCATTAAAAAGAATACATTTGAATCAGTTCTAATGAGGTGGATGAAACTGGAGCCTATTATACAGAGTGAAGTAAGCCAGAAAGAAAAACACCAATATAGTATACTCATGCATATATATGGAATTTAGAAAGATGGTAACAATAACCCTGTATACGAGACAGCAAAAGAGACACTGATGTATAGAACAGTCTTATGGACTCTGTTGGAGAGGGAGAGGGTGGGAAGATTTGGGAGAATGGCATTGAAACATGTATACTATCAAGTATGAAATGAGTCGCCAGTCCAGGTTCGATGCACGATACTGGATGCTTGGGGCTGGTGCACTGGGACGACCCAGAGGGATGGTATGGGGAGGGAGGAGGGAGGAGGGTTCAGGATGGGGAACACGTGTATACCTGTGGCGGATTCATTTCGATATTTGGCAAAACCAATACAATATTGTAAAGTTTAAAAATAAAATAAAATTTAAAAAAAAGAATAAAGTTAATAAATAAAAAACAAAAAAGAATTGCACAGAGATGAAGAGGACAATGAGGAGGGTAGCACAGGGCACTAGGAAAACATGAAGTAGGGGATGGAAAAACCATGGAAGACTTCCTAGAAAACTGATCACAAAGGAGCAACTGACTGGAAGTAAGGAACACGGGGCTTCCCAGGAGGCACTAGTGGTAAAGAACCTGCCCGCCAGTGCAGGAGACGTAAGTGATGTGGGTTCAGGCCCAGGGTTTGCAAGATTCCCTAGAGGAAGAAACGGCAACCCACTCCAGTATTCTTGCCTGAAGAATCTTCACGGACAGAGGAGCCTGGCAGGCTACAGTCCATAGGGATGCGAAGAGTCGGACACAACTGAAGCGACTGAGCGTGCACAAGGAACATAGAGTTTTCATGCCTAAATTGAGAAGCAAAGGAACAGGAAGAAGTAGCTGTCTTCCATGACAATCTAAGAATCCTGTTCTGTTCAACTGTACTGTCTCACAATGGCACATCCATTCTTTGTGGGAAGATCCACAAAGGATTTGGGCTCACACAGTCGCAGAGACCCAACCCATCAGCTGCCCCGATTTTGCCTTGCTGTGGTGTTCATAGACACTGTGGCCATTAGGTTAGTCCATGGGTATGCTGTGCAGCCTGGTGGATAGGAGCTACACATGACAGCCTGCACGCAGGGCTGATCCAGGGTCTATTCTCAGTTCACTGGTGTGCTTGGACCTTGCTTCCCCTTTCAACTCTCCCATTCTCCCCCTCCTTCCTCACACTTGTGACACACACACCCAGTTGAGTATTTAATATTTATAGTACTTTCTACATGTGACAGAGAAATGGAAGAAGATAAAGAAAAGGAGGGGAAAGTACTTGGGAAGGAAAAGAAAGCAAAAAGTGAAAAAGAAAAACCCTCAGGCTTTATATTTCACCTCTCAGTAAATCAGATATTACTGAGTCATTTCTCAGTCATCTAGGAAAGAATTATAACAGAGAATGAAATAAGGCAACCAGCCGAATATAGTGATTACCCTTCTCTCACATAATTCTCTGTTAAGTACCAAAGAAGTGCAGTAACATGCCCAGGGCCCTGGAAAATCTGTTGCCTAGACTAAAAGTATATACAAAACAAAATGAAGTGGTTTCAAAGGTACAACATCATTTTGCAAAATTTTCTGGCTTAGAAACCCTCCAAGAGGAGGGATTAGGTCTGAACTCATGCCTTTTGCTCACAGAATCCAAAAAGGCTTTGCAGGGAATATAGGATAATACTTGGTTTAATCCACTGCTTGGAAATGGCACTGAATTCAGGTATATACACTGCTTAGAGAGCACTTTCCTCTTGTGGCTAGCAATTCCTAGTAACACTGTGATCTGGTCATGGCACGGGCACCATTCCCAGGGATGTGTGTCTGAAGATAACAGTTTAACAAGATGCTGACAACCTTCTCAGCCCTTGTTTTCTTCTAGTAACCTGTTAACAATGTAGCTCTGAGGTTTCTCAGTTTATTCAACAGATGTGCTTCCAAAAAACTTGTATACAAGAGCCTGTGTGTGTGTAAAAGTCGCTCAGTCGTGTCTGACTCTTTGCGGCCCCATGGACTATACAGTCCATAGATAGGATTTTCAAGGCCAGAATACTGGAGTGAGCACCCTTTCCCTTCTCCAGGGGATCTTCCCAACCCAGGGATCGAACTCAGGTCTCCTGCATTGCAGGTGGATTTTTTACTAGCTGCGTCATTAGGGAAGCCCAAGAATACTGGAGTAGGTAGCCTATCCTTTATCCAGCAGATCTTTTCGACTCAGGAATTGAACTGGGGTCTCCTGCATTGCAGGCAGATTCTTTATCAACTGAGCTAGTGCTTCTTAACTTTCTTTTAAGGCTTCTGGGTTCTCAATCTGGGATAGCACTGAACTTGAGTTAGTTGGAGCCTCTGCCTGGGAAAGTTGCTGATAATACAGAGCAGATCAATGCCATTATGACGTATACAGGGATACCCAGGCAGTCTTAAGTCCTGACACCTGAAAATAACTTGGGACCAAATATAGCTTTCTGGGTATTCATGGACTATATTATACTTTATAACAAACATTTGTCTCTCTGTTATGTTTAACTATTAAAGGAACACAGATTAACACTGTATTAACAAAATAGCTATCTTGGGAGAGTCCCTTCTATGAAGTTATAGGAACAATCTTAAGAGCTTTACATGAATTTTATATTCAATCCTCATAGTAAAGCAAAGAGAAGACCAATGTGATTCCATTTTACAGATGAAGAAACGGAGGCCCAGAGACAATTAGGTTATTATACAAAGTCTCATATATAGTCAAAGGCAGAGCCAAGATCTGAACCCAGACAGTCTGACTTCAGAATTTGCATTCACTCAGGAGGCAGCAGTTTCCTCTCAACTAAATTCTCCAGAAAACATGAGCACAAATCACAATATTCAAGGCAGATCAGAGTATCTTCTGATTAACTGTGATCCCCAGAGTTCAAAATGGCAATAATGTTGCATGATGTTGTCTCTTGTTTAAACAAAGTATTTCTGGGTATTGTCCAGGTTATTCTTACAGATGCATTCATTTAAAGACTTGGGCTGAAAGAAATCTTTAAACTTCAAATATTAGTTCCAGATAGCAGGAACCCGGGGTACTATAAGTACTGTCTCCTGGGGACACATATCAGTTGTAATCAGTCAAGGCAGACAGCACTGTGCCTTTGCACAGACCCTTTGCTGTTTGGAGACATGGTGATGCTACAAGGACTCCTCTCACCCTCTCTGCTCAATTCTCAAAAAGAACATCCTTCTGCCTTCTACCCAGCTAGCACCAGGGGGATGGGAAATCATAAATGGGATCATGAAAATTTGGTGAGAAATTATGCTGATTTAGAGTTCTTAAAGAATCACCAAAAGTTCTGGTAGGAAGATATCTTACCTTCATAAGATCACCAGCTATTACTGCCTGCAAAATTGCTGTGAAAGACAAAAGAGAGATGTCCCATTAGTAGAAGACCCTCTCATGAAAATATTACAAAGGGCTGGATCCATATTTGGGAGACACAGTCTACATTTGGGGTGGGGGTCAGGGGAGGAGAAGCATGCCAAAGGTTGAAACGTGGGACAAACTGAGGCCTTCTCTTCACCCCTTCCCTCCCTGGGCATTCATCTTGTACATCATTCTAGAGCCGACAGGAACCCCCTCCAGCCCTAGTACAGAAAAGCGAACATGAAATGTAGAGTCACACATACTGGATTCAAATCTTAGCTCTGACCCTTACAGGCGGTGGAATTCTAGGCGAGTTATCTAACCCCTCTGAGCCTCAGTTTCCACATGTGTAAACCAGCAAGTCTCAATTATATCAGATCTTTGAAAGGGTTTATTAAATCACATAAGTGTTCTTATCTCATCCACTGATGCAGAGTGCCTGATTATTAGGATTGTTTCTGCTCCCTTCTTTCTAATTCCTTCTACTTTGTCCTTTGGGGGTTCAAAAATTATTAGTAATTTTGTGTTCTATAATTATAAATAAATACCTACTGCTATGGAAAGAAGGATTAGAAGCAATAAAGAAGAAACACATATTTTAATTATGTTCTAAAGAAAGTAATCATACATTTAGCATACAATTTATTGGTGATTCTTATAGAAAGAACTCTGAAAGTTTAATTAAACTAATTGTAAGGCTACTTGGTGGCGGTGGTGGCGATTTAGTCGCTGAGTCATGTCCAACTCTTGCGACCCCATGGACTGTTGTCTGTCAGGCTCCTCTGTCCATGGGACTCTCCAGGCAAGAATATTGGAGTGCACTGCCATTTCCTTCTACTTAGCTGAGGGGAAAATAATCTAAATACCTGTGCATGTCACGTGGGGTGCAGAAGAAAAATGAAAAAAATATAACTAATAAAAGAGGAAAAGAATATATGACTCTAATGGTGGTTATGACTCCTAAAGGGGACAGTTGTATTAGGTCAAAAATGGTCCCTTTAGAAAAATACCTATATTTTAAAATTTCTCAAGAAAAAGCTCATTTTAAAGTTTTAAAGTCACCTCCCCCCAAATTAGAAGGTTTGAAGTTTATTTTTCAAAGTATCATTTTACTCTTATTTCAGAGTCTCTCGTATACAGTTGGCCAAAAATGCAGTATCAAAGCATATGGTGGCCTTGACTATCACTGAACAAACCCCGTGAAGCTTTCATCATGCGCACTTATGGGCCCTGGGTGATCAGAGCCAAAGAACCACAGACATGTTCAACTTGTTCAGAGGCCCAGGGCCGAGTGCCTTCCCTCTGACCAAAGCAGAAGTCTCGGAAAACTTAGGAAATGATGACAGCTGCTTGAGCACGGAAGGGAGAATAAAGGAAGAAGAGCGAGAAAGGAAGAACAGGAAAGAGAGGGAAGAATGTTTCTTTTCCATAACAAGCTGTTTAAGCTGGGACTACGGCTCCAGGCGCAATAATGCTCTTTGTACACAGTCAGTGTGCACCAATCAGTTGTTGAACTGACAGAACAGAGTGTTAGTTGCTCAGTCATGTCCAGCTCCTTGTGACCCCATGGACTATAGCCCATCAGGCTCCTCTGTCCATGGGATTCTCCAGGTAAGAATACTGGAGTGGGCTGCCATTTCCTTCTCCAGACAGAAAAGAGAGCAAAGAGGAAAGGAGTGAAAGGCAATGGAGATAAAAATAACAGAAAAGGGGACTTTCTAATGGTCCAGTGGCTAATACTCTGCACTCCTAATGCAGGGGAGGTGGGGTTCTATCCCTGGTCAGAGAACTAGACCCCAAGTGTCACAGCTAACAATTCACATGCCATAACTAAAGATCCTGTGTGCTGCAGCTACGACCTGGCACAGACAAGCAAACAAATAGATGTTTCTAAAAAATAACAGAAAGGGAATTAATAAAATGTTGTATGTCAAAAGAACCTAAAAAACGTGTCTCATTCTTCCTTTTACAGATGGGACACTGACATTCAGATGGAAATGACTCTCTCAGGGCACAGAGACCATGGTAGCTCAATCACCCCACAATGCAGGTCCCTGTGACCATCCCAGGCTCTGTCCTGTGCCCTCTGGGAGTTCACCCTGTAGTAAGTCTCCAGGGCTTTGTGGGGCCTAAGGAAAATGAAAGGAAATAGTCTTTAACTGGAATCTAATTCCGATCTCTGCAATTTACTTGTTGTTTAGTCATTAAGTCATGTCCGACTCTGCAACTGCATGGACTGTAGCACACCAGACTTCCCTGTCCTTCACTATCTCCCAGAGTTTGCTCAAACTCATGTCCATTGAGGCGGTGATGCCATCCAACCATCTCATCCTCTGCCAGCCCCTTCCACCCCTGTCCTCAATCTTTCCCACCCTCAGGGTCTTTTCTAATGAGTCAACTCTTCACATCAGGTGGCCAAAGTACTGGAGCTTCAGCCTTATCATCAGTCCTTCCAATGGGTATTCAGGGTTGATTTCCTTTAGGATTGACTGCTTTGATCTCCTTGCAGTCCAAGGGACTCTCAAGAGTTCTCCAGCACCACAATTTGAAAGCATCAGTTCTTCAGCACTCAGCCTTAAGAAGTCAAACTTTTTAAATCAACTTTCTTATCTAAAGTAAGATTAACAGCTGTCCTGGTCACCTCTCTGTAGTAAAGATGAAGCCAAATAAGCAGTTTATAAATAGGATAAGTTATACGGACAGAAGGGATAGATTATACTACTTCTGTGACTACACCTAAGTACATGAAAAACACATACACACACTTCAGAAGGAGCCTAGCAAGGAGGGCGAATTGCTGTGTGAAGTCAATCGGGCATATCGTTGTTCATACGGCCCTCATCAGAGGTGAGGCCGGGCTGCAGGAGCCAGTGAGATGGTGGAGCTTTCCCAAGATGTCAACTCTGTGTGAGAGGACAGGGAGAGGGAGGCAGGGGCAAGCACGAGCAATTGCAGGTGTGGGCAAATGACTCAGTTTGGGCTTTTACGCTACAGGATACTCTATATCCATTTAGGAGAGAAAGAAGGCTAGGGTAACTGCCTGAGAAGGCAGTTCATGAAAAGCCTTGAAAATGACACACAGACGTTCCTGACAATATAGAGCCTGCATTTTCAAGACCACACTGAAACACTTCCCAGACATTTAAAAGAAATAGAAAAAAGAAAGAACAAAGGAGAGAGAAAAGTAGAATTCGCTAACTTAAAGCACCAGTGAATAACATTTGGTGCATATGAGCAATAAGTCAGGATGATGAAAAAATTCTCCAGGATAAATACTATTGGAAGAGTACTGAACATGAGTGAATGGATGAATGAGAGGCTGGGGGGAAACTCACTGGCTACCTGCCGAGTTCAAAGGATTGTTGGAGGAGGTGAAGTTAAGCCAACTCTTCCACAATCAGTGGTTTCATTAGCAAAAAAGATTTGGGAAATCCTTAAAAGATGAAGGGAAGGTACAAATGAGGACTTGTAAGTTAAGAGGCTGTCCGAAGGGCCCTGGGAAGAGGTCTGCGTGATCACCCCTGAGGCTGGGTTGTCACACATCATGACTGTGAAGTTCCAGTGCGACCACTCCGGTGAGCACCTCTTCGTCCAGAGAAGGGACCTACATTTTTATCCTGTGAGCAATGAGAAGCTAGGAGGAGTTGAAAGTAAATCAGAGAATCACGTAAATGTCCTGACGCCTGCCAGTTTGATTCGGCCCCTCCCTTCCTGCGAACAGAGTTGCGACCTGCTCTCAGTTCATGTGCCCCCATCACGGCAGCTTTCCATTGCTACCTCACTCCACTCCCAACATCTTTATTTATGTCTTTTGGTTTCCTAGCTTCCCAATTTAAAGTCCCCCTGAACAGACAGAAGAGCATATAAAAGAATCATAACCACAAATAATTTCCAATTGTACTGAGATGGAAAACATGAATATTTATTTTTAAGTCAAGCAATACACTCAAGGGTAGCTATTATGCAAACATTATTAGGCACAAGGCCCTCTTCTCTGCTGATTAATGTCCTTCCCTCCTGAACACTGTTGTTTAAGATTTCCTCTGCATAAACAGAGCTTGACTCCATTAGTATTCAACTCCAGATAATAACCTTCTGAAACATCAAGCTTAAAAACAAATAATGAATTGTTATGATTACAGCATTATTTTTTTTTTATTATTTCTTCAGCTCAGAGCCTGCCTTCTGGCCTTTTCCAAAACTCCTTCATATAGGGTAAACAATGCTCCCAAATTGAAAAGAACAAGGGAAGTTAAATGGCCAGTGGGATACAAGGGTTATTGAGTATATGACTACTAGGTTTCCTAGACGATTAAATCACATAAACTTATATAGTCAGACAGGAAAGTAAAGGGGTAGAGGATTGAAAAGTTTGTCATTTTCGAGAGTTTAGAAGTTGGATCATTAGCTTATAAGAAATGATTTATTTTTCCTTCAGCACTGTGCCTCCTGATCAACTGCGGAACGGTAAGCATCCTGAGACAGAAAGCTGGAATGGAAAAGTCAGGACTACCGGGAAGGAGTCAAATGTCTTCCTCTTACAGCCCCTCTTCGGCCTGGATTCCCAGAAGCCCAGACATCCTTAGATATCTGTGCACAGAAGGCAAAAAGTGACTCCCTCCCATCATGATGGGAGAAAATAGTCCATGGGCCACAGGCTGGCCCACCTGCTTCTGCCAGGCCAGGCCCTGTTCCAAGCTGACTGTACAAAATGAACTCCATCCTCTCCGAAAACTGATATTTTGGCAAGAAATCCAAATTAGGAAGGGATATATTTTAACTGAGTTTAGAATCATATTGCCTGAGTTTAAGGCTTGTGAGCCTGGTGGGCTACAGTCCACAGCGTTGCAAAGTCAGACACGACTGAAGTGACTTAGTACGCCCGCACATCATTAACTAGTGGGCAAGTTATTTTAACCAAGCTTCAGGTCTCTCATTATGAAAACGAAGATAAAATCAGTTCTTTTGAGACTCTGCCTTGCAAGTAAGCTCAAGGAACAGTGACTGTGACCACTGTGGTTTTCTGTGTAGAACACCACGGAATACTGATGTTAACACCATTACACAGAAATGAATCACTTCTTAGCTGTGAAATGAGGTGAGACTCAAGTCAATTACAGTTCTAGAACACGTCACATGACTAATTCCAAAGGGATAGTTTAAGGTTGCAAAGTCTGCTTTGCAACAAAAATATTTGCAAAAAAAAAAAAAGCGTACTGAACTTGGCAAAGCCACAATGCTTGTAAATCTCAGTAAATCAACTAAAATAACTATAAACAGAGTCACAACTCTGAGCACTTGTGTCTATTTAAAAATTTTAACCTTTCATGTTATTTTTCAGTTTTAAAATTAATGTTCTGTTCCTGATTGTCACTTGTTAATGATAGTGGCCATTTAAATCTTTTAATTGTGGGAGAAAAAGATTAAAAGTAACAACAAAAACTGTTGAACAAAAATGGCTTCTGGAGGCCTACGGGGTAAAAATCAGCCGATTCACTGAGATTCATAAATATACATCTGACTTTGCCAAGTTCTGCATACATTTCACTCCTAAATATTTACAAAGCAAGAATCAGAACATAAAATAATGTGTCAGGAGTCATATTCCACATTCCAGAGCTCTATGTAGCCTTAGTCTAACCCTTGCATTTAATAGAGGAGGAAAATGGTGCTTGAGAAGTAACTTTCCAAGGTCACACAGGTAGTTAGCAATCCAGCTGAGAGACAAAAGGATGCTAGTTTCTTTTATTTTTATTTTTTAAAAAATATTTTCTCTGAATCTGAGGTCACAGTTCCTTCCACCTTCTGTTTCTTCTGTAGCTGGGGGCAGGGTGGCAGAAATTAAAACAACCTCAAACAAAAGCTTCACAGATGCATCAGACAGAAAGTGAAGTCATTTTATGGCTCCAAGCTCCAACCCTTCTTACAACAAAACAGAGGCTGAAGAACCAGCCCCACTATGGCCAATGTCAGGTTCACAGTTCCCTTGATCTGATCACAACAGGTGTCTTCACACTTTTCCTTTCTTAGTATTGCTCAGCCCCACCGAGGCTGCATTCCCAGGTGCCCGAGAGCTTACTTCTCTGAGATCCATATTTCTACATAGTTTTTCCTGTATTTTCCTTATCAGCAGCATTCTGTCCAATTTCTCTGCTTCGTGAACAGCAAACCCTGGTACATCAGCAACAAACTGTGAAGGCTCAGCTCCCCAAAATGGAATTTAAAATAAGCATCAAAAATAGCAAACACACTGAGGAAACCAGAAGGGAAAGAGACACATGTACCCCAATGTTCATTGCAGCACTGTTTATAATAGCCAAGACATGGAAACAACCTAGATGTCCATCAGCAGATGAATGGATAAGAAAGCTATGGTACATATACACAATGGAGTATTACTCAGCCATTAAAAAGAATACATTTGAATCAGTTCTACTGAGGTGGATGAAACTGGAGCCTATTATACAGAGTGAAGTAAGCCAGAAGGAAAAACATCAATACAGTATACTAACGCATATATATGGAATTTAGAAAGATGGTAACAATAACCCGGTATACGAGACAGCAAAAGAGACAATGATGTATAGAACAGTCTTATGGACTCTGTGGGAGAGGGAGAGGGTGGGAAGATTTGGGAGAATGACATTGAAACATGTAAAATATCATGTAAGAAACGAGTCACCAGTCCAGGTTCGATACACGATACTGGATGCTTGGGGCTGGTGCACTGGGACGACCCAGAGGGATGGTATGGGGAGGGAGGAGGGAGGAGGGTTCAGGATGGGGAACACGTGTATACCTGTGGCGGATTCATTTTGATATTTGGCAAAACTAATACAATTATGTAAAGTTTAAAAATAAAATAAAATTTAAAAAAAATAGCAAAAGTAACCTAACACACATTTCATGGTATGGATGACTACGCTGAATTATGCTAATCAGACATAAAGGAGGAAGCCGGTCATGAAAATACTGTAATTAATATTATTTTACATACTCTTACTGAACAATCCCAAGACAAGGTGAAAGAAAAGAGGAATTAGATATTGCTAAAGACCTCTGCATGTTAACTGAGGCTTCAAGGAAGTTTTGACAATTGATAATAACATATGTTGCCAAGTTATTTATTAATAGTAATAGCCAAAGCACTAAGGGTTCTTAAAAATATATTAGAACAAATTTAAGATTATTATTCTAATGACACACAAATCTGTATCAGTTCCCTATCCTTGCATAGCAAAATATTCCAAAACACAGTGACTTAAAACACGACAATTATTTATTTTGCTCAAAAGCTGAAGCTTGGGCTGGGTTAAGCAGAAATTGTTGTTTCTGTTCAATCTGGCATCAGCTGGGGCAGATTCACTGAGAGCTCAAAGATCTGCTTTCAAGATGATCACACACATGACTGCTAAGTAGGAGCTGGCTTCAGCTGGGAGCTCTGACGCCTCTCGTGTGGACGTCCATGGACTGCCTGGGTCACACACATGACTGCTAAGTAGGAGCTGGCTTCAGCTGGGAGCTCTGACGCCTCTCGTGTGGACCTCCATGGACTGCCTGGGTCACACACATGACTGCTAAGTAGGAGCTGGCTTCAGCTGGGAGCTCTGACGCCTCTCGTGTGGACCTCCATGGACTGCCTGGGTCACACACATGACTGCTAAGTAGGAGCTGGCTTCAGCTGGGAGCTCTGACGCCTCTCGTGTGGACGTCCATGGACTGCCTGGGTCACACACATGACTGCTAAGTAGGAGCTGGCTTCAGCTGGGAGCTCTGACGCCTCTCGTGTGGACCTCCATGGACTGCCTGGGTCACACACATGACTGCTAAGTAGGAGCTGGCTTCAGCTGGGAGCTCTGACGCCTCTCGTGTGGACCTCCATGGACTGCCTGGGTCACACACATGACTGCTAAGTAGGAGCTGGCTTCAGCTGGGAGCTCTGACGCCTCTCGTGTGGACCTCCATGGGCTGCCGGGGCTTCCTCTGGAAATGATGACTGTGTTTCAAAAGCAACCATTCCAAGGGAGCCCAGGGGAAGTCACCTTGCCTTGGACCCCACCACAGCGTCACGTGTGCCCCGCTTCAGTCTCAAGTTTGTCCATGTTCAAGGAAAGGAGATACACACCCCATAGCTCAATGAAAACATAGTCAAAGACATGTTGCAAGGAGAATGTGTGGGATGGGAGACAATGCTGTTTTAGGAAAAATACGATCTGTCACATCCTACACTTGCGTCATGATGTGCTTGGAGTCAAGGGGTCAGTGCTGACCTTCAGTCAGTGTTGGGAGATGCCCAAGAACACTTGTGTGACAGAAACAATGTCATCTGTTTTACATTGAGCATCTCAGCAGATAAATAAAAAAGGCTGAGAACTACTTATCTGAAGAACCAGGTTTTTGGAGTAGGAAGAGGAAAGGCAAGTAGAAGACTCTGCAGACAGCAAATGCTGGTTGAGTTGAATTAAGAATTCTATATAAGGTATTAAAAAGCATAGACATCACTTTGCTGACTAGGGCCTGTATACTCAAAGCTATGGCTTTTCCAATGTCAGGAGTGGCGGCTATGAGGAGATACCCCACATCCAAGGTCAGAGAAACCCCAGTAAGATGGTAGGTGCTGGACTGGCTGTGAGGAGATACCCCACATCCAAGGGCAAAGGAGAAGCCCCAGCAAGATGGTAGGATCGTGGATTCATGCTTAGAATCAAACCCCATTCCTGCCAGAGACGCTCAGAGGGCTCAAACAAACCTTGTGTGCACCAGGAGCCAGAGACCTCACAGATACTGAGGACAGAACTGTGTTTGAGTGTCTCCTGTGGAGGTACAGGTCAGCAGTGGACTGCCACAGGGCCAGGGGCTCTGGGTGCAGCAGACCTGGGTATGGCATAGGCCCTCTTAGAGGAGGTCGTCATTAACCCCACCACAGAGCTTCCAGAACTTACACAGGACTGAGAAATAGGCTCTTGGAGGGCACAAACAGAACCCTGTGTGCACCAGGACCCAGGAGAAAGGAGTAGGGACCCCACAAGAGACTGACCCAGACTTGCCAGGGAGTGTCCAGGAGTCTCTGCAGAGGCGTGGGTCCTGGTGGCCTGCCACAGGGTTGGGGGCACTAGGGGTAGCAGTGCATGCATGGGACTTTTGGAGGAGGTCCCCATTATCTTCATTACCTCCACCATAGTTTGGCCTCAGGTAAATAGCAAGGAGGGAACAGAGCCCCTCCCATCAACATTAAAACACTTAAAGATTCACTGAGCATGACCCTGCCCATCAGAATGAGAATAGTTTCCCCCTCAGTCAGTCTCTCCCATCAGGAAGCTCCCATAAGTCTCTTATCCTTCTCCATCAGAGGGCAGACAGACTGAAAACCACAGAAAACTAACCAATCTAATCACAGGGACCACAGTCTTGTCTAACTCAATGAAAACTATGAGCCATGCCATGTAGGGCCACCCAAGATGGACGGGTCATAGTGGAGAGTTCTGACAAAATGTGGTCCACTGGAGAAGGGAATGGCAAACCACTTCAGTATTCTTGCCTTGAGAACCCCATGAACAGTATGAAAAGACAAAGACAGGACACTGAAAGATGAATTCCCCAGGTCGGTAGGTGTCCAATATGTTACTGTAGATCAGTGGAGAAATAACTCCAGAAAGAATGAAGGGATGGAGCCAAAGCAAAAACAACACCCATTTGTGGATGTGACTGGTGATAGAAGAAAGGTCTGATGCTGTAAAGAGCAATATTGCATAGGAACCTGGGATGTTAGGTCCATGAATCAAGGCAAATTGGAACTGGTCAAATAGGAGATGGCAAGAGTGAATGTCAACATTCTAGGAATCAGCAAACTAAAAGGGACTGGAATGGGTGAATATAACTTAGATGATCATTATATCTACTACCGTGGGCAAGAATCCCTTAGAAGAAATGGAGTAGCCATCATAGTCAACAGAAGAGTCCGAAATGCAGTACGTGGATGCAATCTCAAAAATGACAGAATGATCTCTCTTCATTTCCAGGGCAAACCATTCAATACCAGGGTAATCCAAATCTATGCCCCGACCAGTAATGCTGAAGAAGCCAAAGTTGAACGGAGCTGACTGTGGCTCAGATCATGAATTCCTTATTGCAATTCAGACTTAAAATGAAAAAAGTAGGGAAAACCAGTAGACCATTCAGGTATGACCTAAATCAAATTCCTTACAATTTTACAGTGAAAGTGAGAAATAGATGTAAGCGACTAGATCTGATACAGTGCCTAATGAACTATGGAAGGAGGTTTGTGACACCGTACAGGAGACAGGGATCAAGACCATCCCCAAGAAAAAGAAATGCAGAAAAGCAAAATGGCTGTCAGAGAAGGCCTTAAAAATAGCTGTGAAAAGAAGAGAAGCCAAAAGCAAAGGAGAAAAGGAAAGATATACCCATTTGAATGCAGAGTTCTAAAGAATAGTGAGGTGAGATAAGAAAGCCTTCCTCAGTGATCAATGCAAGAAATAGAGGAAAACAATAGAATGGGAAAGACGAGAGATCTCTTCAAGAAAATTAGAGATACCAAGGGAATATTTCATGCAAAGATGGGCTCAATAAAGGACAGAAATGATATGGACCTAACAGAAGCAGAACATATTAAGAAGAGGTGGCAAGAGAACACAGAAGAACTGTACAAAAAAGATCTTCACGACCAAGATAATCACGATGGTGTGATCACTCACCTAGAGCCAGACATCCCAGAATGTGAAGTCAAGTGGGCCTTAGGAAGCATCACTATGAACAAAGCTAGTGGAGGTGATGGAATTCCAGTTGAGCTATTCCAAATCCTGAGAGATGATGCTGTGAAAGTGCTGCACTCAATATGCCAGCAAATGTGGAAAACTCAGCAGTGGCCACAGGACTGGAAAAGGTTAGTTTTCATTCCAATCCCAAAGAAAGGCAATGCCAATGAATGCTCAAACTATTACACAATTGCACTCATCTCACATGCTAGTAAAGTGATGCTCAAAATTCTCCAAGCCAGGCTTCAGCAATACGTGAACCGTGAACTTCCAAATGTTCAAGCTGGTTTTCGAAAAGGCAGAGGAACCAGAGATCAAATTGCCAACATGTGCTGGATCATGGAAAAAGCAAGAGAGTTCCAGAAAAACATCAATTTCTGCTTTATTGACTATGCCAAAGCCTTTGACTGTGTGGATCACAATAAACTGTGGAAAATTCTGAAAGAGATGGGAATACCAGACCACCTGACCTGCCTCTTGAGAAACCTGTATGCAGGTCAGGAAGCAAGTTAGAACTGGACATGGAACAACAGACTGGTTCCAAATAGGAAAAGGAGTACGTCAAGTCTGTATATTGTCACCCTGCTTATTTAACTTATATGCAGAGAACATCATGAGAAATGCTGGACTAGATGAAGCATAAGCTGAAATCAAGATTGCCGGGAGAAATATCAATTACCTCAGATATACAGATGACACCACACTTGTGGCAGAAAGCGAAGAATTAAAGAGTCTTTTGATGAGATTGAAAGAGGAGAGTGAAAAAGTTGGTTCAAAACCCAACATCAGAAAACTAAGATCATGGCATCTGGTCCCATCATTTCACGGCAAATAGATGGGGAAACAGTAGAAAGAGTGGCTGACTTTATTTTTTTGGGCTCCAAAATCACTACAGATGTTGACTGCAGCCAAGAAATTAAAAGACATTCCTTGGAAGGAAAGTTATGACCAACCTAGACAGCATATTAAAAAGCAGAGACATTACTTTGTCAACAAAGGTCTACCTAGTCAAGGCTATGGTTTTTCCAGTAGTCATGTATGGATGTGAGAGCTGGGCTATAAAGAAAGCTGAGCAGGGAAGAATTGATGTTTTTGAACTGTGGTTTGGAGAAGACTCTTGAGAGTCCCTTGGACTGCAAGGAGATCCAACCAGTCCATCCTAAAGGAAATTGGCCCTGAATATTCATTGGAAGGACCGATACTGAAGCTGAAACTCCCATACTTTGGCCACCTGATGTGAAGAGCTGCCTCATTTGAAAAGACCCTGATGCTGGGGAAGATTGAAGGTGGGAGGAGAAGGGGACGACAGAGGATGAGATGCTTGAACGGCATCACTGACTCAATGGACCTGAGTTTGAGTAAACTCCGGAAGTTGGTGATGGACAGGGAAGCCTGGTGTGCTGCAGTGAAATAGGCTGCAAAAAGTTGGACACAACTGAGCGACTGAACTGAACTGATGGCTTTTCCAGTAGCCATCATCACGTATGGATGTGAGAGTTGGACCATAAAGAAGGCAGAGTGCCAAAGAACTGATGCTTTTGAACTGTGATGTTGGAGAAGACTCTTGAAAGTCCCTAAGGTGAGAGCAAGGAGATCAAACCAAGCAATCCTAAAGGAAATCAACCCTGAATATTCATTAGAAGGACTAATGCTGAAACTCCAATACTCTGGGCACCTGATGCAAACAGCCAACTCACGGGAAAAGACTCTGATGCTGGGAAAGATTAAGGGCAGGAGGAAATGAGGGAGACAGAAGATGAGATGGTTGGATGGCATCACTGACTGAATGGACATGAATTTGAACAAATTCCTGGTGACAGTGATGTGCAGGGAAGCCTGGTGTGCTGCAGTCCATGGGGCTGCAAAGAGTTGGACACGACTGAGCGACTGTACAATAACAACCACACAAGGTGTGCTCTCATTAATCATCGAATGTGAGAGAAGACTGCGCCTCCTCTTTCTCTTCTCCAGTCAGGCAAACACTCATAGATCTTGAGTCTTAAATTCCTCGTATTCTGCCTACTGGTGTCTCCTCCACTGCTGAAATAGAGCGTGTGGGGTACAGAGCACACATCTCACATATTCCATTATCACGTCTTCTTCGTTGGGATGAACCCATCGGTGGTTAATGTAAAGGCCATTCAATGCTACAGTGGTCTAAGACTCAGATACCACCTGTGCCAAATTCCTTTCAGCTTGTGCAACCATAGATGGAGACATAAATAGGTTTTGTGTCTCTCTAATGACAGAGTTAATCCTCAAATTCAATTAGCCCCTGCTAACTGAATGCATGAATGTATATGGGTTCTTTCCATCTGCTGCAGCAATCTTTCTGAAGCTGCTATTAGCATGGAAGATGTCTCCTGTTTGCAGAAAAAACAAACAGCCTCCCCGCCCCGCCCCCCAACTCATCCAACATTCCCTTCTGGCAGAGAATGTGCACCTTGCTGCCAGAGCACCAGGATGTGCTCTGTTCACAGTCACTTCCATTTCTCTTACAGATCACTGGAATTAGCCATAAACCTGAAGGAACCAGATGTCTCTCCCAAACATCTCATTTATTTATCTCTTGTTGTGAAACTGTTTTCCGGTTATTTTTCGTCTTTAAGCTCCATCTCTGCAATTAAGCCATAAGCACAGAGATGGTGTTTTTAGTTTTTTCCCTCTTTGCTTTATCCATATGCCACCTCTTAATGAAAATTCTCTAGTACAGGAAATATATGTAATGCGTACTAGCCACTTGGTCTGGTGATTCACCTAGCCAGGTGAATCATTTCAACACTCTTCAAACTGTGGGTCAAGGGAGATGTTCTAAGGAATAGAATAAAACCTATTTTACTGCCCCTGCTACACATGGCAGTTGATTTTGGAGCTGAAAATATTTCCATAGCTTTTAAAATTATATCATGGTGCTTACCAGATGCAGTGAAACAGCATTATAAAAGTATCTCAATAAACCAGAAATGTTTACAAATGGGTCAAATCAGAGCCTTTAAGCCTTGTGTTCATTACTCAATTGTGTCTGACTCTTTGTGACCCCGTGAACTGTAGCCTGTCAAGCTCCTCTGTCCATGGGATTCTCCAGGCAAGAATACTGGAGTGGGCTGCCATGCCCTTCTCCAGGGCTTAGTTCCTTGTTAAAACAAATGTCACACATTAATTAATTTGCTTTGGGTACTGGGTTAGAGAAAAGTTCACAGGTTAAAGGGCCAACTGGGTTCATACTCTTTCAGAGTCACAATATGTTACTTTCCACCAACTGTGAAAATATGCAGTGACAGTTACTGGGGGCCAGAGAAGTTCTTGAAAATTCCTTCTTGACAGTCTGTAGAGCTCAAAATTAATGTTTTTTCTAGTGATGACAGATTAATGTCATTTTCGTATGAAGTGGGTCAACACACTTTTTTCTTTGTAGTGCCCTCTTCGAAAGTAATATCCAATTATTCCCATAAAACTAGAAAAATATAAATTCATCTTTAGTATCAAGATTATAGAATTATTTATTTTTGTTCAATAAATATTAAGCCTCCATCCACAGTGAGGATTTTTCCTATTAGTCACGGGTTTTAATCTGATTACAACTGACTGAATTCATGAACCCTAAATAATCGTAGTATACAATAACACTCTTTCTCCTTATCATGTGGATAAAGTCATACATATTAAAATACTTAGTGCATGGCAAACTGCTTTAGGAATGTCAGAGATTAAAAAGGAAGTTCTAGTATTTTCCAAAAGTTGTTCATCCCTAGAATGCTGAGATAATTTAATTTAGACGGACAAACTTTGTTGATTTTTTTCTTTCCTGGCATTTGGATGATGAAGCATCATCCTGAGAGGGCCGGAGAAATAGAACTAAGAAATAAGGTCCCTGTTAGCCTCACAGATGAGAGGAAGGTGCCCAGGAGAAGACAGGCTGCTGGCCACAGTCCTGACAACTTTTCCTAAGGATCTTGGGTGACAGCATGGGGGCTGGGGCTTCATTCTTTCCCTTATTGTCAGGCTGGCTTCCTCCTGTGACGGGTCTCCTTAAACTCACGCGATGTATTTTAGCAGTGTCCTTCATGACGTCTAAAAGGAACTTAGGTTGGAAAAGTGTGCTCATATATCATTCACTGATAGCCACAAGCAGATCTGACGGGGCTTGAAAGTGACGGATGGTTATTGGTTTTAACCAAACATCAAGACTGTGTGGGAAGTGGCATTTAAGGCCAGGATCCAAGAACAAATGATTGTGCTCTTGAGCTCAAACTGATGAGAGGTCTACAGGTCATCCAGTCACTGGGATGTCCGTTGAGTTCCTTGTCATCATCCAGCAGCATGCTGACCACTCTGTCAGATGAAGACCTTTGTGACTGAGAGGAAGACTGTGTTTAGCCCCAACACCCCTCTCTGGAACAAAATAAAGCCAAGGAGGAGTTGACACAGCAAAAGTCACTTTCAGGGACACAGATCAGTGAAATGCACTTCTAACAGAAGTGTACCATTACAGTATAGAATCCACCTGCAATGCAGGAGCCAAAGGAGACATGAGTTTGATCCCTGGGTCGGGAGAATCCCCTAAAGGAGGAAATGGCAACCCACTCCAATATTCTTGCCTGGAGAATCCCAAGGACAGAGAAGCCTGGCGGGCTACAGTCCATAGGGTCACAAAGAATCAGAAACGACACTATTTTTCTAAAAGATAAAACTTTTAGAGTCTGTCCTTACTTGTAAAAGTGAAGACAGACAAGAAGATTTATACCTGGAATTAGGTTATAATAAAAACACGAATTTTGACTCCTCCCATATCAGCATGTGGGCTTCCCAGGTGGCTCAGTGGTAAAGAATCCACCTGCCAATGCAGAAGACATGGCTTCGATCCCTGGGTTGGGAAGATCTCCCAGGTCCCCTGGAAGTGGCAACTCACTCTAGTATTCTTGCCTGGAAAATCCCATGGGGACTGTGGGCTACAGTTCATGGAGTTGTAAAGAGTCAGACATGACTAAGCACGCACACACACACACATATCTGTCATATGCTGATATGCATATGTGGACAGCTGTGAATTGGAAGCATAGAAAAATCAAACATTTTGTTTCAAAGGAATGAAAAATAAGCTTTAACTTTCACTTAAGTATTATGCTAAGTTGATGAAGCAAGATCACACCTTAGAGGCAAGAGTAATAAAGTTCTTGGTTAGTTCTAATGCTTGCTCTACGGGTAAGATACAAAATAGAATAGGCTTTAGTGTATGAGTTGAACTTAATGATCTTTATTAAAGAGCAGATTTTACTGTTCAGCTTCTAAGAAAGGAAATGAAAATTAAACCTTCATCCTTCTAGGGATTCATATATTCTAAAGACAGAGAGCTAAGAGTAACTATAAAGGGACATGTACACTGACACAGACATAGGGAGCCCTGCTTGCTAAAGTAGCATGATGTATGGAACAATTTCCTAGGGAATTTGTTAGAAATTGTTTCAAAAGGGGAGATTTGCACTGGCAAAAAATGATGGGAGGAAAGTTTTATTTAGAGAAGACACACTGGCATAGAGGCAAGGAGGGCAAAGCGAAAAGCAGTTTCACCTGATAAAGAAGGAAAGCTGAGGGACCTCCCTGGCGGTCCAGTGGTTAAGATGCTGTACCTTCAGTGCAAGGGGCACGGGTTCGATCCCTAGTTGCGAACTAAGAACCCACATGCTGTGCAGCAAGGCCAAGGGGGGGAAAAAAAAAAAGAGAGCTAAAATGGGGGCAGGGAGCAATGAATCATAAATAGAGGGCGCTTCCAACATGCAGAGAGCAATGTGAGGTCAAAGACTTTTTTTAAAAAAATGTCAATGAAAATCACTCAGCAATTCCATTTTCCAAATATAACCTTGGCCATGACCATCATTCTTTTCCTTGAAGATAAAAAGAGCTTAAATATAGACAAGAGGGAAAAAAGGAAAGGTCACTGGGAAATCAATACCAGAAGAAGAATGTCTGTGAATGGGTCATGTTTTCTGAGAACGAGAAGCCCTCAGGGTTAGTTGAGGAGGATACAAGGACCAAAGAGACACCTGGTCAGACAAACAGAGCAAACTGCTGCTGACACAGTATGGCTGAAATGCCGTTTTTGTTACCTTATAAAACAGCACTCTGATTTTTCCGCAGTGGCTGAAAAAACTGCCTTCACTTCCTGGAGTGGAAAGAGGGGATGGGAATGTCACCAGGCTAAGCACAACTGAGTGGATTCTGGCTGATTACAAGCCCCCTTTTCAATAAGCAATGAGGCTTTGCTTTGTCAGGAGAGAAGCTGGAAGCTGCATAATTAAATAGTAATGTATGTTGCTACTGTGATAAAAAAAAAAAAGCTACAGTGTGAAAGCTGCCTGCAGCCTTTATGCACTTTCAAAGTTCCTGTCTTTTTGGAAGATGGGTGCATGGTGAGGTATGGAAATAGCAGAGCTGTTTGTCACCCAGGCAGAAGTAACAGACTGGCACTCAGTTGCAGGAATCCACATGCTAACAGGGCATACGAGTCTCCAAAATACCCTTCCAAAATGGAAGATGACATTATTAGTTTTGCCTCATGTGCTTCATTGTCCAATATCCTTTTCTAGCTCAGAGGTCTGAATCTATAGAACAGAAGGGGTCTCCGGTGTCAGCCAGCTTGGCCAGCTCAGTGAAGAGACCAAGGCGTGAAAGCGTTGCTCTGCCCAGGGTCCCCAGCCTGTGAAGGGTGGTGCCTGGACCTTCTCATGCTAAGACCAAGGCTCTTGGTCTTTGCCTGATACCACCATCCGTGCTCGCCTGACCACTGCCCAGAAAGATACAGTCTTTCTCTGTCTGTTGGGCTTCCTAAAGGAGTTGTTTAGTTCCTGTAAATTTATAAAACAGGCTTAAATAAAGTCATAACCTCATGCAAATAGAATCCAGCAGGTTTACTCATTTTGGTTATTTGACCTTGATTGTTTCTTTTGTTCTCTGTTGCATTTTTACTCTCTTGCTGTGTCCCTTTCTTTTGTTAATACTTGCAAGCACACTATGCACTAGGCATAGAGTGAAATGCTTTCCCTACATTATCTGATTTGATCCTCATGGGAAGTTGACAGTAATATGTAGTATTATGGCTATCAACCTCATCTGAAGGATGAAGAAAGTGAGGCTGGCTGAGGCTGCAATCTGCACAAGGGCACACAGCTAGCGTGTTATAGAGCCAGGCTGACAAGGAAGCCTTTCCTCCCCCTTATTCGGCTGTACAGACTGTCAGATGGCGCTATGGTGATGAACCCAGGTCCTCTCTTCCCACCATTCCCCTGGTCAGCCATGGGGGATGCAGGTTTCGTTGTCTCCATGCCCCATACTTTTCTGGCTCTGATGAGTGAAGGTGCAGAAAACAGAGCTGCAGAGCTGGTGAAAGGAAATGCAGAGGTGATTAACCTCTCACAGGTATTGTGTAGAGTTGTGATGACTGGAAGAAGGGATGATGCATGAAGCTAAGAAAGTCATCCCCTAAAATTCAGAGCATCCAAAATGGACCCAGAAAAAGAGGCTGATATAGAAGGCTGGCAAAGAGAGGAAGCATTCAGTTGATTTCATTATGTTGCTAAAGAAGAGCTGGACTGATGATGATTTTCCTAGCTCTATGCAGGAGAGCACTGGCCTAAGAAGCTATAATGGGCATTGTGGGCAGACAGAAACACACACTGGAAAACTGCTTCTAGATTCTGGAACGTACAGGTTGAAGTAACACATCCAGAACTAACTTCCAGGAGCCAACTGAAAGAAAGGGCAATGCATTCTAATATTTTGCAACTAGTACTTGTGATGAGAGGCTTAGTCTAAGATCATGATTTAAGGATACCAGTCACCAATAGCACTATCTCAATTCTTTGCAAGAAAAAGCCATCAAAATAGAAAATAAGTTTTAGCTAGAATAAATTGGGGGCTCTCCAGTGGCTCAGCAGTAAAGAATCTGCCTGCAATGCAGGAGACCCAGGTTTGATCCCTGGGTCAAGAAGATCCCCTGGAGAAGTAAATGGCAACCCACTCCAGTGTTCTTGCCTGGAGAATCCCAAGGACAAAGGGGCCTTTCCGACTCCATGGGGTCGGAAAGAGGTGGACACGACTGAAGTGACTGAGCATGCACACATGCAGAGAGCAGATTGGGTGAAAAGTTTTCACTGGCTTTTAGGGTTTCTAGTCAAGTAGAGGGAGAAGGCAATGGCAAGCCACTCCAGTACTCTTGCCTAGAAAATCCCATGGATGGAGGAGCCTGGTGGGCTGCATTCCACGGGGTCACTACGAGTCAGTTGCCACTGAGCGACTTCACTTTCACTTTTCACTTTCAGGCAATGGAGAAGGAAATGGCAACTCACTCCAGTGTTCTTGCCTGGAGAATCCCAGGGACAGCAGAGCCTGGTGGGCTGCTGTCTATGGGGTCGCACAGAGTCGGATACGACTGAAGGGACTTAACAGCAGCAACAGCAGCAGTCAAGTAGAACACAGGCAAACAGTGTGACAATAACCATGATCCTTATATAAGGACTGTACTATTATTAATACTATCATAGCTGCCAATGTACCTGCTACCCCCTAGGTTAAATAGGTACCACTATAAACCAGATAAAATCATTGTATAGAGTAAAAAGCTTAAACAAACAGTTTGAACTTTAGTTCAAAAAGCAAGCACAGTTCACTTCTTCATTTCTCACTTTCTTCTTAAATACTTACCTGTAGAACAGGGGATGTATCTGTAGGAATGAAACCTATGATTGCTTCCCTCGTTGCTGGAAGATCCATGACACAGCTGTGTTTGATGACCTCTTCCCACCCATCCACTTAAAAGCAAACCAGGAGGTTAGCTTTCCTCCCTTCCTAGCTCTCTCCTTTTTTTCTGTTACTTTCTCATTTTGCAATGTTTTTAAATCCTTTAACTTAAATATTCTCTGAGGCCAAAGGCAATCTAAACTGAAGCTGTACATAAATCTTAGTAAAGAATGCTCCCCACTCAACACACACAGACATCTATAATTAGTCTTCAAGAGATAATTAGATAATGATCACCAGCAAAGTCTTCCAAAGAACCCAGAAGGCTCAAAGGATTATAGAGTTACAGTCAATAGTCAGATTTAATAAGGGGGAGTGAGAGAGAACAGTAGGGTCAGGGAAGAAGTAAAGTAATATAACCTGATTTCAGAAAGCCCAGGGTAAGGGTTTGTTTTGTTTTGTTTGTTGGTTCTGATTTGTTTTTGCTTTTAATCAGCAGTGATTGTCTGTTTTCCTAGGAAATGTGAAAGAAGACAAGCCAAGGAAAAGCGTGCTGCCATTTCTGATCCCTTCCTTTCACAGAGCCTGGGGAGCACCCAGTGAGACCACCATTAAAGGCCATCTTTTCAGCACAGTAGTAATGAATTTCTTTGGAAAAGGACCAGCACTAACCTATCTTCTACAAGAGGGAACAATGTTAATGAGGCTACAATGGAACTCAAAGATGTGTACTGAAGGGTTTGTTTGCCAACATCACATACTGCAGCAAATGTAACAGTGAGACTTGTACAGAGAGAATCAACTCTGTGCCAGGGCACAGCACAGAATGGGGCAACATCTCTATTCATTGAGTGTAGAGTTAAATAGGAAAGGCAGCACCGCCCATGGGGAGAAAAACTGGAATCCACTCAAAAAAACCAGTGAATAGGGAAGGAGAAATCATGGGCATTTGAGCTGTCAGAAAAATTCATCATTGTTTGTCCTTAGAATTGACGGAGGTGGTTCCAAAACACCGAATTAATGAGCACAGAGGAGGGACTGGAATGAAGGACAAGGAAGGTGGTCTGCCAGAGAGATAGTAGGAGGGCACAGCAGCCGCACGGATGTGTGAGTACGAGGGAGATGGGATCTGGAGATGGGCCACAAGCAGGGGGTAGAAGTAATTCATTAAGGCAACAGAAGCAAAACCAGGATGGAGAAGAACCTCGAGAGCCAGCGCTAAAAAGTTTGAATCCAAATAAAAAGCCAATAGAGGCTTCCATATCACAAAGTGAACTGGGGCAAATGGACACACACACACACACACACACACGCATGCATGCAGAGCAAAAACAAAACATTCTAACCACTTTGTACTAGCTAGCCCAAGGTCACTGCAAAGCAGCATACTGCAATGGCCAATGATAAAAATTCTTCCCAGTAAGGCAGTTAAAGGTCAGTAGATGTTTCCATCTGTACCATTGGCTATGTTTACTCATTACATTTTACTAATAAATAGCTTGTAGAATATAAAAGAGAAGAATATCTAACTTTCTTAATACACTCTCTGTACTGGTCATAAAATACTGGGTTGTTTAAAAAGTTTGTTCGGGTTTTTTGGCAAGATGTTATAAAAAAAAACCTGAATGAACTTTTTGGCCGACCCAATAACGGTCTTTATATGTGATATTTCCTTAAGGAAATAGCTACTTTTCAAGAATTCTACCTCTTTAAAGAGTGAGTGCTACTGACAGGAAATTAGATACCTGTTTTTTTGATTGTGGAAGTGTGAAGGTGAAATAAGCAGACAAGAATATAGCTTTAAATTGTTCTTCTCTGTTAAGGGAACTGTTCACTGATATGAGAAGAAAAAAATAAAACCTCTTTGTTAATGATCAGCTCCAACCCAATAATTTTGAGGTCTCTTTTCAGCCAAAAGAATCAAGATTTCCTATTACACTAGCTCAAAACTTAGCCATGCTATTGAGAGATTGTATAGATGGGCTAAATGTGGGATCTGGATGTAAAGTATCTGAGTTTAAATCCTAGTTTTAAGCCTTACCACCTACACATGTGACCTTGGACAAGTCACCTAATAGGTCTGTGCCTTACTTTCCTCATCAGTAAAATGGGAATAATAGTAGTACTATGATTGTACTGAAAATTAAACACACATAAAACATTTAGGGCAGTTTGTTCAGTATATAATAGTTTGGTGTGATCTTATAGTTATTTAATATCTCTAAACCTCAACAGAAAGTCTCTTAAACCAGTGGTCCCCAACTAGTTTGGCACCAGAGACTGGTTTCAGAAGACACTTTTTCCATATACGGGAAGGGGGTAGTTTGGGGATGATTAAAGGGCACTATATTTACTGTGTACTTTAATTCTATTATTACTACATCAGTTCCACCTCAGATCATCAGGCATTATATCCCAGAGGTTGGGGAGACCTGCCTTAAGCCACTGCCTAGAACTTATTAATTTTTAATAAGTACTAACCTTTATTTTCTAGTTTTAACCACACATATTATGGCAAGTAATTTCAAAGAAGTAGTTGAAATTATTTTTGCTAAAACATAAGGACCAAAACCATTAATCCCTCTAAACTTAGTTTCTCAAAACTCAATTATTCTTTTTAATTTCAGAAGATAACATATGTTTTAAAATATAACTCTTAAGGTTTGGAACTATTATTTGAATAAAAATGAATACAGGTTTCTTTTTCAGATAACAAGAGGAATGAGATACTTTCTTAACATTTTAAGCCAAAATGCTGGATTAAAAAAAAAAAATCAGGAAATGTGGAAAGATGCTTGTAATACTTGCAGCAGACTTTTTGAATATTCCCAAATCTCCACATATACAGAGACAGAGAAACTAGAAGAACCAAAAACACACGGTGAAATTTAAGACAAAGTAACCAGATATCCTTACAAACCTCAAGATTATGAGTGGCTGGAGAGAAGACACTGACAAGTCAAGTGACCTGCATTCTATCAACATCTGTGCAGGGAAGCAATGGGGCAGCTGATGGACCTGAGAACAGGAAGCCTCACAACAGCCAAGTGATCATGGAATAGGATAGTGGGCCAAGCTGAGCACAGATGCAGAAACAGTCAGAAGCTTTCCCTACCTGGAACCTGCCCATGTAGACCCCCAAATAAAACTGTGCCCCCAAAGAAAAAAAGCTGTGCAAATGAATAAAAAGTAAAGACGACAAAGGACTTAGCAAGAAACTTGGTATTGTATGGGACTAAACACAAAATCAAAGAACACCTTTATATGAATCTACTGACATCATCTGAATAAGATGCTCTTTGAATTAATATCTCTGTGTTTCCTATGCATTCTAAACAAGAACCAAACAAGCATCCCTACATACAAACGCAAGAATGGAGAATTTAATTTATATTAGTCGAGTCTGGTAGTTTTCTCTGGCAACTGGAAAAGCTCGCAGAAGGAGTTAAAGAACTCTTATGCATAAAGGACCAAGGAAATGAGCGTCTCACCTAGAACAATCTAAAGTGAACATGAACATGAATTAGTAAAAATGAACACGAAGGTAACTCTTAACTTATCTGGGATTCATTCCAGAGAAACAAAGAGATGACAAAACAGGGAAGGAGGGTAAGACACACGTAGGCTAGCATAAAAATGTCTAGCATGCGTCTAAATGGAATTCCAGAAGGTGCTACGTAAGAGAAGGCATTCAGGTAATGCTTGTACGTAAATGTCTGAGTCAGGGGGTGAAAAAGTAGAAAAAGAATAAAAACAAGACAACTGATTAGAGGAAAGGAAGCTATAAACATAAGACACTAATGAAACAGAAGACAAATATATAATACAGAGGACCAATAAAGGTAAAAAGTAGTTTCTTAAAAAGCCAGGAACATAAACAGATCTCTAAGCCCCGGTGTGCTTCATACACATACGAGAAGCAGGCACAAACAACATTAAACGTGAAAAGGCAGCTGTAACCTCAGGTCTCATAGAAATGACACAGGTAATAAGATAGTATTTAAAAATTTATGCCAACATGAAAAATAACTTTAATAAAATGGATGAACTTCTTAAATATAGTTATCAATATTGATTTAATAAGAAACAGAAAATCTATTTCTGTAAACATTAAAAAATAGAAATCTGTCATTGAAATTTATTCCCACAATGGGAATGCCAGCCCCAGACAATTTTGCTAAGAGGATGTTTCAAGATATAACAGAAATAGATAGCTCAAGTGTTACACAAAGTCTTCCAGATATTAGGAAATGAGGGGACAGTTTCCAAATCATTTGATAAAGCTTGGAATACCATACAACAAAAAAGAAAAATCAAAGACCAATCACACTGATGAACATGGATGTAAAAATTCTAAATAGAATATTAGTAAGCTGAACCCAGCAATATACAAAGGAGATATATGTAATAACCAACTTGAGTTCATCTCACGCACATAATAGGTTTTCTATTATAAAATCAATTGATGAAGTGTACCACAGTAAAAGACTAAATGAGAAAAAGCATATTATCATCTCAAAAGATGAAAAAAATCAATAAAATTTAGTATTTGTTGAATTTAACAAATTTGAATGAAGGGTGAAATCCTTAATAGTCTCTCCACAAAGCAACCATACCGGCAGCACCACGACCACCTCAGCGACCTTCACAAGCAGTGCTGACTTGTGGATGGCACTGACTTGGAGATCAGGAAAAGGCAATGATGCTGACTGACTACCTCTATGTCTATTCGATACTGTACCAAGGGTTCTAATCAGCACAGAAGGAATGAGAAAAACATACCGAGCGTAACGGTTGGAAAGGATGAACCAAAATTCTTAGTACTTGTAGATAATATTGCCTATAGAATTTTTTCCTTACAAAAGGTCCCTATGAGTATAAATATTAGCAGGAATCTTGAGTTGAGATTTTGAAACAAGACTCTAAGGCAATTGCCTTTTAGTATGCCAACAATAATCACTTGAAAATACAATTTTAAAAATATAAAATATCGCTAAAAATGTTAAGTACTTAGGAATATATTTAACAAAATATGGTCAAAACTTTCATGAAACAAATTATAAAGCTCTGTTGACAGGCACTTTAAAAGGTTAATTAGTCTTAAAAAATTAAATACAGAGATGTGGTTGAGATGCAAAGACTCATTATCATAAAAATATCAGTCCTCTTAATACGGAGGTATAGATTCATGCAATTGCCATGAGAATTGCAACAAAAAACTTGGTAACTTGATTCTAAAATTTATATGAAAAAAAATAAAATTTATATGAAGAAGCAAAAATCCATGTGTATCAAGACACCCTGGATGAAGAACAAATTTAAGGTAACTCCTAGATAATCAAGATTTCCATCGAATTTAGAACTTTTAAAACATGTGAAAAAACTGGCTGGAAACTCAACATTCAAAAAACTAAGATCATGGCATCCGGTCTCATCACTTCATGGCAAACAGAAGGAGAAAAAGCAGAAGCAGTGACAGATTTTATTTTCTTGGGCTCCAAAATCACTGCGATGGTGACTGCAGCCATGAAATTACAAGATGCTTGTTCCTTGAAAGGAAAGTTATGACAAAACTAGACAGAGTATTAGAAAGCTGAGACATCATTGTGCTGACAAAGGTCCATCTAGTCAAAGTTATGGTTTTTCCAGTAGTCATGTATGGATGTGAGAGCTGGAAAATAAAGAAGGCTAAGCATCGAAGGACTGATGCTTTTGAACTGTGGTGCTGGAGAAGACTCTTGAGAGTCCCTTGGATAGCAAGGAGATCAAACCAGTCAATCCTAAAGGAAATAAACCCTGAATGTTCATTGGAAGGACTGATGCTGAAACTGAAGCTCCAACACTTTGGCCACCTGATGTGAAAAGCCAACTCACTGGAGAAGATCCTGATGCTGGGAAAGACTGAAGGCAAAAGGAGAATGGGGGTTACAGAGGATGAGACGGTTAGATAGTATAGCCAACTCAATGTGCATGAATTTTAATGAAATGTGAGAGATAACGGAGGACAGAGGAACCTAGTGTGCTGCAGTCCACGTGGTCACAAAGAATCAGACATGACATAGTGACTGAGTAACAACAAACCTATGCCATCCCTATGTTTAAACCACAGAGACATTCTTGCAAATGGACACCAGGAGGAGTTATAAAAAAGAATGTTCATAACAGTATTGTTTATAAAAAGAACAAAACCAAACAAAAACACCCTAGAGTCCACCTAAACATTAATCAAAATTTGGACATGTAAACTGTTCTATATTCATACAGTAGAACTATATATCAACATGATAGCTGCTCATCAACAGGATGAATCAGAGAAACACTATTGTGAAACAAAAGATACAAATCATAGAAGAGTTTGCAAAAGAATTCAACTTATAAAAGTGCAAAATAAGCAAAACTATATATATACACAAACATATATGTGGAATACATATATAATATACATATACATATATATTCATATGTGGAATATTCATATGTGTAATAAAATGATAGATAACAAGGAAGTTCTTAACAAAAAAGCAGAACAGTAGTCATCCCATAGGAGAGGGAAGATAATGTATAATAAAGGCAAACACAAAGCTTCCAGATTGCTACAAATATTTTACTGTTTAGGCTGGGGGCTGAGTACTGAGCACCTTGGCTATAATTTAAACCAAGCCAATAAATTTTATATATTTTTATGAGTATTTCTATTTCAGCAAAATCTATGTACATGGATATATTTATACTAGAGAGAAAAATGAACGTATGGTATTCGAGCCAGAGACAGGCCCTGATGTATTGAGCTGTGGGTCAGTCCACTCTGTGTTTCCCTGCACGACCCACTGCAAACTAAAACTGCCTCAAGCATTTCAGTGGCTCATCCTTGGGCACTTACACGAGTGACTGTGGATGTTACCATTTTTATTTCAGGATAACCCCTCCTCCCATTCTTGTTCACTGTGTTACTGTTGCAACAGCAGAAGTACCATGTAGTGTGAGGACCATTTTTACCAACAACAGGTCTAGCGGGTGGCATAGGAGAGGGACACCTGTTTCAGATATGCCGGGGGAATCAAGATTACTTGGCACTGCCGCTCCAGAGAGTCCATGGATGTCCTTAACTTTGTAAGTGAACAGACACTGGTTGGAAGCTGACCCTCGGTTGCTGCCTGGGTGTAGATAGCAGCAGCACAGAGGCGATCTGAGTAGCCTGAAAAGCAAGAGGTTAAGACGACAGGGCAAAATCTGAGAGCTCAGAGAAGCAGAGGCAGCCTGGGCACTGGAGGTGGCTCCAGGGGCAATTTAAATGATGAAGTGATAGGCACGAAATGCAGTGGAAACTTGGAGGACAGGGCAATCCATCATCACCAAGCTTATCTTCTGACAAAGACTAGGACTCGGCTTCCAGCTGTAACATTTAAATGTAATGTTCCCCCTGGGACTCAGCATGGCAGGCTTCCCTGAAGCTTCAGTTTCACTCAGTTAACTAATTATGAGAGAATGTGACATTGGTATTTACTTTTTCTACAGGGACAAATCATTCCCAGCAGGAGGGAGAAGTTGTTGTTTTTGGTCTGTTTTGGTTTGTCATTAAAAAGAAATTACTCACACAGTAGTAAATAAACTCTTGTTAGAGGGAAATGTTTTTCTTTCTACAATTCGATCAATTCACCTGAATGGTGACACTCATTTCTTTTGTTCTCTGGGGACATAGTGAGCAAATGAACAAGAGCTGAGTGTTTAGACTAGGTGTGAAAATTAACACCACCACCAACTTGTGTAAGAGCTCTTGAGTTTCCTCCCCTAAAAACTGAGAACACATTTACTGTGTCCTGTGATTTGTTACAGATGAAATGAAATGACATAACTGAAACACTTTAGCAGAGTGTTTCTGCCTAAGAAGCACTCAATAGATTTCAGCCTTTATTCTTAACAACTCTGATATTCTGGTGCAATTGGTTCTACACTTCATTTATGCCTTAAATCATCAATTCCTCATATATACTGATCCTGCATCTAATCAAACACTGGCCCTTTACTTTATCACTGCAAGCTAAATTGTGTATTTTTTTTTTTACTCCTCCTCACCTAGACAAAAAAATTTTCCAATGAAATTTAATATTTAATGATAATGTTGAAAGAAACATTTCTCACACGCCCTCTCATTTCCAGCACATCTTTTAACTTGTCAAAGGCAGGGCATAATGCTGAGCGAACATCATAGTAAACACATATTTCCCCATCCACCGTGGACAACAACAGCGTTATGTTAGGGCTGCTTTTCGCAAATGGGAAAGTGATTTCACAGACAATTTCACAACTGAACTCACAACAATCCCATGAGGAAGGCAGGCAAGGTAGATACGAACAGCCTCGCTTTATGGCCGAGGAAACTGAAACCAAGAAGGAAAATGACAAAGCCACGCTAACCAAAGCACATTTTCTGTAAAATGGTGATAATCTGAGGGGACTGAGAAGGTCAGGGCTACCGGACTCTGGAAAACGAGATTTTCTCAAGAACAAAGTCCGTTTTGGGGATGCCCAAAGGGACCAGTCAGAGTGAGGGACCGGATCACTGCGGAAAGCAAATGAAATAGAAAAGCAAGAGGCACTGAGCTTTCTACTCTGATTTCATGATTGCCGATGTGCCTTGACTTTTCTACCCATAACTTTGAGAAAGCAAAATTACTAGTTCTTACTTCTCTTCCAAGTATATTGCAGTGTTATTATTATATACAAACACAGCTTGATGACATGATACATAAGGTTTTATGCAAACCACAGCAAACATGAACACTTTAAAATGTATAAACATAAGAAAACACATTTTAAGTACTAGTAGAAAATCTTGGTGATAAAGGAAAAGAATATTCTTCCATGGATACATGGGCCAGAAGATGAAAATCAGATGAGATTAGTTACATCATCATTGTAAGTTTATGTTACGTATTTGAATCACTTTTGGAAGTTGCAGAATCAAATTAAGAGGCATGCCATGTAATAAATGTTTTGAAGCCATGCTGCTGCTAAGTCACTTCAGTCGTGTCTGACTTTGTGCGACCCATAGATGGCAGCCCACCAGGCTCCCCCATCCCCGGGATTCTCAAGGCAAGAACACTGGAGTGGGTTGCCATTTCCTTCTCCAATGCATGAAAGTGAAAAGTGAAAGTGAAGTCGCTCAGTCGTGTGCGACTCCCAGCGACCCCATGGACTGTAGCCCACCAGGCTCCTCCATCCATGGGATTCTCCAGGCAAGAGCATTGGAGTGGGGTGCCACTGCCTTCTCCATGGATGGAAAAACCCTAAGTTTGGATAATGTTCCTTTAACTGATCACATACACCCATTTTCAAAATAATCGATTCTGAAGTGCTGTTAATACTGAACAAGACTTCCTGGTAGTCATCACCTTTCAGGACTCCCCAGGATACGGGCAGTGCTCACTGATAGCTCATAATCCTTAAGAATTCCCAGTGGACTATGGACTATAGAAATGGAATTCTAAAGTCTCACTCCCTTTTATTCTGGAATAGGGAATAAGTTCTTATACAGAGAAGAAGGCGAATGCAAACAAAGTTCATTACAGTAAACCCCAGTTCAAAATAAATACTGAACATAAGTTTCTGGTTTATCATATGAACCTGAAATCCAAGGGCTCCTAAATATGCAATTTAAAAAACCCAGTCATACCAACACTGATGGACAAAATAGCATACAACAGTAGGTCATCATTAGATGGTCGATACTTGACTTGATAGGCCTGAACATAACTGCCCTATGATTTTTCATAAAACACGACATAACTTTATTCCAATGTAGAGAAAGACATTATGATATGGCAGCAGAACAGGTCTGCTTAAAAACTGCCCCCTCTCTCATCAGTTTATTCAATTAATAAACATCTTTTGAATGTTTGCTGTTTGTTGGGATCTTTATCAAAGAACTCACAGTCTAGCGGGGAAGACAGGTAAATCAAGCATCAAATTTTTAAGTCAAATTCTAGAATGAAGAAAAATGTGCATTGCATTTTTAAGCAGGGTAGAAGGCTCTCATGGAGGATGGATGATTGACAAGGATAAACTCTCTTTGACAAAAAGGAGGAGGGACCTCGGTCAGAACAGTCTGGATAAAAGTGGGAAACATTATAAATATGGTGAGTTTCAGAAACTATACATAGCCCCTCATGGCTAGAGCACAGAGAGAAGGGAAAAGATGCCCAGAGAAACAACAACCAGGAGAGGAAGACAGAGTCCATCATTTAGGACTTTCTAGTTCAGGTTTAAGTTCAGCAGTGGAAAGAAGAATACAACTGTTGGTCTAGTGAAAAGGTTTCACCCCACAGGCTACGGGAGTCGATTTTTGCCATAATCAGTTTTGGTGATAGGCAGTTACAAAGTGAAATAAAAGAAGGAATTCTAGAGGAATGGCTATCAGTTAGAAGGCACTTTTAAAGGTCCAAGTAAGACAGAGAGAGGCCCTAAACAAAAGGAATGGGAATGAAAAAGAAAACAGAGAAAAAAGTAGTATAAATAATAGGGTTGGCAGAATTTAGTGACCAGGTAGGAAATAGAGGGTGAAGAGGAAAACTTAAAACATGTCTTTCATTTTTTTTACTTGATTGCCTAAATAAATCATGGTGCCTTAGCTGAATAGGAAGAGCATGAAGGAGAACATCCATGGTACTCTTACAGTCCTAGCTTATCCCTCTTTTATAAGATGAACTGCATTTTGTTTTGTATAGCAGCAGGTATGTGGCATTCCACTAACTCCATCCCCCAAAAAATCCTTGAGGGAGAAAGCTGTGTGTCACGCATCATCCTGTCCCTGCACATAGCCCCGCACAGCATACCTGTATAACATGATCATATAACTGACCCACTGTAAACACTTAAACATTTTTGACCGACTGATTGAATACACACAAAACTTCAAAGCTTAGCTGAGACAAAACTATACACATTTTCCTTTGAATAAGACAGTTGTCTCTTAAAATGTAAATAACTCATCTTAACTGTGTGACAACTCAGACAACTACCACTCAGCCTCATATCAGACTCATAACATCCTCCACACATCTCAGTGTCCCATTTGGAAGGGACTTTGGGAAATATGTACTACAACCCCCATTTTAAAGGTGAAATCTGTGACTCAGAGAAGTCACACGACTAGCCCAAAGTCACAAAAAGTACAGTTAACCCTTGAACAACATGAGTTTGACCTGCCCAGGTCCACTTGTGTGAGGAATTATTTTCAATAGTAAAAACTACGGCACTACAGGAATCACAGCTGGTTGAATTCAAGAAAATGGAGAGATCACAGATATGAAGGGTCAACTCTAAGTCACACACAGATTTCTGACTGTGTGGAGGACTGGTGCTCCTAATCCCCACATGGGTCAAGGGTTAACTATATCCAGAGATGGGACAGAAATCAGAATACATTAAACTTTACAATATTTGTCAAACAAATAAGTTGTAACAGATCTGAAGATAGTACAAGATACCAAATTCAGCTAGGGTGAATTAAGCTTTTAAAAGCATTTCATAATTGGCACTTAAAAAACACAAGACAAACATCTTAAATACATTTTCTTAAATGATTCTGCTGACAATGAAATGCAAGAACCACAGCTCAACTTTCACCTTTGAATTAGTATAAGTAAGACAGATTCTTACCGTGATCTTCTGAAGAGACTGGTGACCTAAAATGAGACAATAAGCATGATAAATCTTTTGCAAGTGATACTGATAATTCTAAGTACAATGATCAAGAATAATCTTGTCGAAATTACACCATGAAAATTCAGTTAAACAGAAATTCAATACAGTAGATGGTATAATTAATGTGTTGGTTGTATGGTATATTCCAGTGAGTAACTCCCAAAGCTTACCTGGATTAGTTAAGTGGTAGATCTTTTACTAAAAGAGTCTATTAGTGGGACTTCCCTGCTGGTTTGGTGGTTAAGAATCCGCCTGGTAATGCAGTAGACATGAGTTTGATTCCTGATCTGGGGAGATCCCACATGCCACAGAGCAACTGAGCCTGCGCACTGCAACTACTGAGCCTGCCTGCCTAGAGCCTGTGTTCTGTAACAAAGGAAGCCACCCCGACGAGAAGCCCATGAACCGCAACTAGAGAAAGTCCTCGCGCATCAGTGAAGACCCAGAGCAGCCAAACATGTATAAACAAATAACATTCAAAAAACAGTCTGTTGGCATGGTGATGTAAGACTGAAACAAACTTAGTTAAACTGTCTGGATTTATCACACACAAAAAAAGAACTCACAGAAATGTGATGATGGACAAAATCCTTGCCATGCCACTAGTGCCCAAGGCCAGCTCTCCAGAGAAAATGCCAGGGAGGTAAATAAGCCCTAGATTAAGTGTCTATCGGTAAAAAGAAATCTACTTGGACAATAAAAAATGAAACCAAAGTAAAAAGCAATGATGTTCCCTAAGCATTATTGGTTTTTGCTTCCACTGTTCATGGAATTTAGTGTTTGAGTGATATGACATAGACACTTTATAAGTTGGCTTTGTGTTTCTAAACCTATCAGAATCAGGATTAGACAATAGGGCAACCGCTGGGGTCCCACAGAATTTTCACAAATCGGTGACTTTTACCTATCATTTGAGGCTCAGGTTTAATTACGACATTAAGATACCAATGGATGGGACTTCCCTGGTGATCCAGTGATTAAGACTCCTTGATTCCAATGCAGGGGGTGTGGGTACCAACTCTGGTCAGGGAACTAAGACCCCACATGCCACAGGGTATGGCCAAAAAACAAAAATAAAGTGACATTAAAGAGAAGAAAGATGCCAAAAGATACCAGTGGATAATGCATCAACCCCTTTCACAATGAAAACCTTTTCTTTCTCAGCTGACTACATATTAAGTTAATTGGGGCAATACAGACACAACCTTGTGGATGAATTCCCCTCAAGCTTGAAAGATACTGTCTTGACTACCAACTCATGCTTTACTTGGGAGAAAGAGATGTATAATACCATCTTCAGAGGTGTTGGAAGTTTGAAGCGAGAGGCAAGAAACCAGGAGGGAGGGGTCCTCTCTAAACGATGGGCCCGCTGGGGCCCATAGCAGGGAGATGACCAAAGGCTAATGCATGAGTTTGGTAATAAGCTACCAAACTTAAATAACTAATATTTATATGTAGTCATAATACAACTAAACCTAGACAGCATACTAAAAAGCAGAAACATCACTTTGCCAACAGAGGTCTATACAGTCAAAGCTATGGTTTTTCCAGGAGTCATGTACAGATGTGAGAGTTGGACCATAAAGAAAACTGAGCATTGAAGAACTGTGGTGTTTTCGAACCGTGGTGCCACAGAAGACTCTGGAGAGTCCTTTAGACAGCAAGGAGATCAAACCAGTCAATCATAAAGAAAATCAACCCTAAATATTCATTGTAAGGTTGATGATAAAGCTCCAATACTTTGGCCACTTGATGCGAAGAGCCAACTCATTGGAAAAGACTCTGATGCTGGTAAAGATTGAGGGCAAGAGGAGAAAGGGGTGAAGGGGGATGAGATGGTTGGATGGCATCACGGACTCAGTGGACATGAGTTTGAGCAAGCTCCGGGAGATAGTGAAAGACAGGGAAGCTTGGCGTGCTGCAGTCCATGGAGTTGCAAAGCATCAGACACCACTTAGCAACTGAACAACAACAACAATATAATGTTTATGAGACAGGATGCAAACATTGAGGCAAGGATGATTCAATTGGGACATAGTGGTTGAAGGACAATTTTAGCTACTTTGGGATGCCCAATACCATTTTACTTTATCTACTGATCAGAAATATTTTTGTCCATTATGTGAACAAGCAGTACAGTAATACAGACATAGGAGTAATGGTGAGACAGCCTTAACTTTCACTGGGTGGTGAAGTGTGAAATTAGTTCAACCTCAGCGGTCTCTTTAAGTAGACACTTGCATGTGAAGACTACAGAGGGTCCCAAGATCTGGTGGAGAGTAAGTAGGCATCTGGGAGGCAGACACAGGGAGGGCCCCTGACACCACCCTAAATCATCTCTGTGGCATCTGCTTGAGAAATGCCACTGGGACTCCCAGGTGGAGCTGACCTGTCCTCTCCCTAAGGGCCACTGTTTCATACTTTCACACACCAGCCTTCTCACTAAGCTGTGGTGGCGGTGGTGGTTTAGTTGCTAAGTCGTGTCCAACTCTTTGCAACCCCAATGACTGCAGCCCACCAGGCTCCTCTGTCCATGAGATTTCCCAGGCAAGAATACTGGAGTGGGGTGCAATTTCCTTTCCCAGGAAGGAGATCCCTTCTTCCTGACCCAGGGATCGAATCTGCCTCTCCTGCTTGGCAGGCAGATTCTTTACCATTGAGCCACCAGGGAAGCCCCACTAGGCTGTGAGCTCCTTGGAAACTAGGACCATGTCTTATTTAGAACACAGAGGATCCCTGATTAAAAGGTATGAAATGGCATTAATTTCAGCACCATACACTAGAGTTTGGACTCAGACACATTCTGGAACTCCTCAAAAATCACATCACCTTCAAACTACCTTCTAGTCTGCCAGCTCCTAGGTCAGCTAGGAAGGAAGGATCCAGGGAGTGATCTGAAGCTTCACATTAGTGACGATGTGGGCACTCTCCAGGCTCCACCCCACCCCAGACATGCCCACCATCCAATAAAGGACCAGAGGGGCCTGAACAAAGGAGCAGCAGGACTGACATGTACACACTGCTATATTTAAAACATAACCAACAAGGGCCTACTGTATAGCACAGGGGACTCTGCTCAATACTCTGTTCCAACCTAAATGGGAAAGAAATTTGAAAAAGAACTGACATATGTGTATGTACATCAATCACTTTTGCTGCACTCCTGAAACTAACACAACATCATTAATCAACACCACTACTGCACAAAATAAAAATTAAAAAGGAAAAAAGAAACTGGAGAATTTTTTAAGCTACCCAGGACATAAAAAAGAGCTAGTAACAAGGAAACATCTTCATTCATGGTGTTTTCTGATGAGAAGTAAGCAAAAGCCTGTCTTGGATGGTTCACAATTAATTTCTCACAGAGTTATAGGAATAAAGGAAAATCCATGCCGATGGATGGACCACTAGATGTCTCAGGTGGAAGACCCGGGAGGAAGGGTTTTTGCTGCCTTTCTGTAGAAGCAAAGTACTAATATTAAACCTGAAAAATTCCAGATGGCTCCATGAGAGCCCCAGGGGGATGCCTTCTGCGGTATGTCCAGGCAGCGGGGAAGAAAGATCGATTTCAGACTGTTTTCTAAGGATTAGTCATGTTGAGTTTCTGTGTGGAATGTCTCCCACACGCCTAGGTTTGTGGAATTTTAAGACATATGGAGTATTTCAATCCTCACTCAGCATTTCACCTTTCACCGGAGCGAGTCACTAAATTATTCCACTGAGACAGGCACATCATCCATTATTGCTGGAGATGGGCATAAAAAGTTTTATGGAACTTAGCTCAGGAGAGAAGAAATACCATGAAATCAGCAGTATACACAGTTATTTTTAAAACAGAGAGGTTGAGTCCCGGGAAGAGATAACCTTCCTTAACCTGACAACGCAGGAAGGCAAGAAAGCTCGCTGCTTTTCCTCCAGTTGCACCTGAACGACTTGAAGTGTTGTCCCAGCCTGCTCATTTCTCCTCCACATACATTTTATCCTGGAAAAAGTATCTATTCTCTTAATGCTGACTATAGCTTTGCTGCTGCTGCTGCTGCTGCTGCTGCTAAATCGCTTCAGTCGTGTCCGACTCTGTGCGACCCCATAGACGGCAGCTCACCAGGCTCCTCAGTCCCTGGGATTCTCCAGGCAAGAACACTGGAGTGGGTTGCCATTTCCTTCTCCAATGCATGAAGGTGAAAAGTGAAAGTGAAGTCGCTCAGTCGTGTCCGACTCTTCTCGACCCCATGGACTGCACCCACCAGGCTCCTCCGTCCATGGGATTCTAGCGCTCAAATAGCTCCAGGATTTAGAGTTTGCCTCCTCACTTTTTTCCTCACCACAGGTTTCTTTTATGATGGGCTTCCCTGGTGGCTCAGGGGCAGAGAATCCACCTGCCGATGCAGGAGATGCAGGTTAGATTCCTGGGTTGGGAAGATCCCCTGGAGAAGGAAATGGCAACCCACTCTAGTATTCTTGCCTGAGAAATCCCATGGACAGAGGAGCCTGGTGGGCTACGGTCAACAGGGTCACAAAAGAGTCAGATACGACTTAGTGGCTGAACAACAACAGGAACTTTATACTTGATTTTGTCCTGTTTTGTTTTGGTATTATTTCACATGTTTATTTACATTCCATTCAAATCCAGCAGAGACAGTGAAAACAGAAATTCAAGTCCAGCATTTAAAAATCTTTCACCTATTTTATTAACCCTGAATAATGATTATTCAGATCTGAATCTTTCCATTTATAATGACTTGAACCTGAATAACTGTTACTTGAGACCCTCTTAACCACCAGGCCCTAAATGTGATGTAGATTGACAAAGAAACAAGACATCAATTTCAAGGAACACATAACCTAGTGTAGGAGGAAAATATCTAACTAAATGATTATAATGAAAAACTGCAATCATCAAAACATGTATGAGTAAAGAGCACAGAAGAGAGGAAGACCAGTGCTCTTTCAAAAAAAGTAAAAGAAGGCTTCAAAACTCAAGAACTGTCTGAGCTGGGCTCTTTTTTTGTTTTTAGTTGGCATATAATTGCTTTAAAAATTGTGTGTTGGTTTCTGCTGTACAATGAAATAATCAGCTTAAATATACATATATCCCTTGCCTCTTGAGCCTCCCTTCTGCCCCTCATCCCACCCCTACAGTTCAACACAGAGCACTGAGCTGAGCTCCCTGTGCAATACAGCAGATTCCTGCCAGCTATCTAGTTCACATATGGTAATGTATATGTATTGCCAGCAAATTTGGAAAACTCAGCAGTGGCCACAGGACTGGAAAAGGTCAGTATTCATTCCAATCCCAAAGAAAGGCAATGCCAAAGAATGCTCAAACTACCACACAATTGCATTCATCTCACACGCTAGTAAAGTAATACTCAAAATTCTCTAAGCCAGGCTTCAACAATATGCGAACCGTGAACTTTCAGATGTTCAAGCTGGATTTAGAAAAGGCAGAGGAACCAGAGATCAAATTGCCAACATCCGTTGGATCAATGAAAAAGCAAGAGTTCCAGAAAAATATCTATCTCTGCTTTATTGACTATGCTGAAGATTTTGACTGTGTGGATCACCACAAACTGAAAAATTCTGAAAGAGATGGAAATTCCAGACCACCTTACCTGCCTCCCGAGAAATCTATATGCAGATCAGGAAGCAACAGTTAGAACTGGACATAGAACAACAGACTGGTTCCAAATAGGAAAAGGAGTACGTCAAGGCTGTATATTGTCACCCTGCTTATTTAACTTATATGCAGAGTACATCATGAGAAACACTGGGCTGGATGAAGCACAAGCTGGAATCAAGATTGCCAGGAGAAATATCAATAACCTCAGATATGCAGATGACACCACCCTTATGGCAGAAAGTGAAGAAGAACTAAAGAGCCTCTTGATGAAAGTGAAAGAGGAGAGTGAAAACGTTGGCTTAAAGCTCAACATTCAGAATACGAAGATCATGGCATCTGGTCCCATTACTTCATGGCAAACAGATGGGGAAACAGTGTCAGACTTTATTTTTTTGGGCTCCAAAATCACTGCAGATGGGGACTGCAGCCATGAAATTAAAAGACGCTTATTCTTTGGGAGGAAAGTTATGACCAACCTAGACAGCATATTAAAAAGCAGAGACATTACTTTGTCAACAAAGGTCCATCTAGTCAAGGCTATGGTTTTTCCAGTGGTCATGTATGGATAAGAGGGTTGGACTATAAAGAAAGCTGAGCGCCAGAGAATTGATGCTTTTGAACTGTGGTGTTGGAGAAGACTCTTGAGAGTCCCTTGGACTGCAAGGAGATCCAACCAGTCCATCCTAAAGGAAATCAGTCCTGGGTGTTCACTGGAAGGACTGGTGCTGAAGCTGAAACTCCAATACTTTGGCAACCTCATGCGAAGAGCTGACTCACTGGAAAAGATCCTGATGCTGGGAAAGATTGAAGGCAGGAGGAGAAGGGGACGACAGAGGATGAGATGGTTGGATGGCATCACCAACTCAGTGGACATGAGTTTGAGTGAACTCTGGGAGTTGGTGATGGACAGGGAGGTCTGGTGTGCTGTAGTCCTTGGGGTCGCAAAGAGTCGGACACGACTGAGTGACTGAACTGGATGTGTATGTTTCAGTGCTCCTCTCTCAACTCTTTCCAGCCTCCCCTGTCCCCACCATGTGTCCCCAAGTCCTTTCTCTTGGGGGAAAATGCATGCCTTTCTATTGTTGCTCTGCAAATAGGTTCATCGGTACCATTTTTCTAACTTCCAGATATATGCGTTAATATATGATTATTTGTTTTTCTTTTTGACTCACTTCAATCTGTACAGCAGACTCCAGGTTCACCCACATCTCCAAAATATACAAACATCTCTTGCAGCTCAATATCAAAAAAAAATAAATAATACAATCAAAAAATGAGCAAAAGACCTAAACAGACATTTCTCCAAAGAAGATATCCAGATGGCCAGGAAACACATGAAAAGATGCTCAATATCACCAGTTATTAGAGAAATTCAAGTCAAAATCACAGTGAGGTAGTTACCTCACACTGGTCAGAACGGCCATCATCAAAAAATTTATAAACGATTTGGGTTTGAAGGATAAGTAGAAGCCTATTAGGTAAGTAAGAAACAAAGAATTATTTCAGGTGGAGGCTACAGGCATATGAGAAAGGATTAGGATAGAAAATTTCACAACATGTGATCAGATATACAAGCAACTTAGTGTTGCTCGCATGTAGAGGAGTCATAAACATTATGTCTAGAGCCACAAGAGGGAGGGGCGTTTCATATAGAGGCTGAGGGGCTTGTCATTTTGGTTCTAAGCTACACGGAGCAAAGTTCTGATGCAGAGAAGTCACAGCTTCTCATCTGTGCTTTTGATCGTGCAGTTGTGGACAGAGCAGATCACAAAACAGTGAGAATAAAGTCAGAAGACAAGCTACAGACTAGAATCGCAGAACCTCCGCATCCATGTGCTCTTCAATTCTTTTTGAAATCCATGGAAAATAACAGGGACAATGAGAAACAGAAAAGAAAGCATCATCTCTGGCTAAACTAGAAGACGTCCCTAAACCGGAATTATTAGATATGAAGAGCTACTAAGTCTAGTAAAGTTGGACCACGTTCAAGCAGACAGAATGTGTCCATCTTAAATGAGGAGACAAGGCTAACCAAAGCCCTTAGCTCTGAGCCATTCAGGAGCAGAAGCAAACCCTAGAGGAGAGTGCTGCTAAGAAAGAGTATGAAGACTAGAGACTCAAAGTTTCCAGAAACCCACCAACCTTCTTTCCCTAATTATTCATCCCAAGCAGTAGTTCTAAAAAGAACTCGCCCCAAACAAATGTGAGTTATGAACAAAAGGGGATCAGCAGGATATCTACACAAAACTACCCTAAGAAGAGAGCAGAACAGGGATTTCTGACAGATAAAACACAGGCGGAGTCCGCACTAAAAAGACAACGGCAAGAAGCAAGTAAAAACTTAATGCTTTGCCATGAGATCAATAGATGGAATAAGGGGAGGAAGGAAGAAACAAGGGAAGGAAACAGAGTCTGAACAGAAACTTAAAGAAGAAACACAACAGTCAAAAAAAAGCTAGAAGACCACAGCAGAGGACAAGTATAAAGGTTTATCCAGATCTTTGAATTATTAAATTATAGAAAAAACCTGCAGGCTTTCCCTACTGTGTCCCCACTGCCCTGGGGAAATAAAAGGATTAAAAGGAGGTGACTCACAATTAAAACTGCACTAAGAAGGAATCCATTCATTTATTCATCCCTTCAAATATCTGCTTTGTGGAAGAGTTTTGCTTTTTAAGCCACTCTGATACACTTTTCTATGAATCTTAATTTGAACATGGGCTAGTGAAAGTCCCCTTTCCAATGTTAACCCCACTTACTTGAATATTCATACTTTTCTTTCCCTTCAAATGAAGGCAAGACTTCTCAAATGAGAGTATACATGGGAACCTGAAAATAAATGCTTTCCTGGCAGCTCAGATGGTAAAGAATCTGCTTGTAATGCAGGAGACCCAGGTTCCATCTCTGGGTTGGAAAGATCCCCTGGAGAAGGGAATGGCTAACCTCCTCCAGTATTCTTGCCTGGATAATCCCATAGACAAAGGAGACTGGTGGGCTACTTTGCTACCATGGGGTTGCAAAGAGTCAGACATGACTGAGTGACTAACACTTTTCAGGAAAATAAGACATTGCTTTCAGATGGGAATTATATAGTTTAACTGGTAAAATATTTTCATACTGAAAATTCCATAGCCATGTTATGGCTATTGATCTCAAAGTAAAAGTCACTTGAATTCTTAACAAAAAACAATACAGTAAAAAAAAAAAAAAAAAAAAAATCTGAGTTTAAGACTGTCAGCTTCAGGAACGTCTCCAAGGTCTGCTAGGGGATCAGTTTGCTCTCCTCTGGAAAGGGACGTTTTCAAGAAAAAGGAAATACGAAATGATCTGCTTAAATACAGTTATAGCATCTCAGAATGAATCGTAAGATTAGTGTATGCAGATATCAACAATCCAAGGGGATGAGACATGAAGCACACCCTGGCTGCAGCTGCTGTCCTGGACGGGACTGCTTCTAGACCGTGTCATCATCAAGACACAAGAAACCTCTGAGAATCACAAAGATGCTTGTGTAGATTGCCTTCCATCAGCAAGCTTCCCCTCAAGGCCTCTGATCTTTCAGTCGATCAATCACAAGGCTTAAGGACACTGAAAAATGTGCCCAGTTTTCTACCAGCGAGGTAGTAATAAGAGAGCACAAGTATGTCCTGGTTATGAAGGTGAAAATCTTTGAGAAATATGCCACTGCTTGTGATGTTTTACTGTTTTTAATCAATAAAGCTAGAACTGAGGTGATAAGGCATCATGACTAGTTCAGCCTTTATGATGTGTTAATATTCTTTGCTGTACATTTTTGAAACATGCATTTTCTTGGAAACTTCTATGAAATCTGAGATGCTGTAAATCTACAAGCTCTTCAAACGTGATATCTTTTGTATTTGAGTAATACTGTTCTGACTCTACTTTTTTAAAAGGCCTCTAAAAATATTGTCTTTTTTTTTTTTATCCCATGGTTTTATCTTGATAGCATCCATGGCTTTCTTTCTTGGCCCTTCCTTGGAACATCGGTATCATTTCCCCACTAGGAAAGGGGTAGATCAATAGACTATCCATTTTGCATAATCTTTCCTAAAGATAGATCAGATGAATATTGGGGTGCCACCTATACTGGTCTACTACTTTTTAGAGAGGATCACTCACAAATGAACATCAATCTTTCTTTCCCAGTGTACCCAACACATAAGACTTTCTACTTAAGAGTTTCTAAACCATCACCTGACTTGGAGTTGGCAACGAACCAGGTCACCACACAGAGGTGAGTTTGGAATGAAAATATAGCACAGGTGTAAAAGGCACTTCAAAGAAAGTGAAAGCATTGATCGCTCAATCATGTCCAACTCTTTGCTACCACATGGACTGTAGCCCGCCAGGCTCCTCTGTCCATGGAATTCTCCAGGCAAGAATACTGGAATGGGTTACCATTTCCTTCTCCCGGGGATCTTCCCGACCCAGGTCTCCTGCATTGAAGGTGGGCTTTTTACCATCTGAGCCACCGGACACAAAAACAAAGATTCGTATTCTGAAAATACGAATGAGACATTTCTATAAGAATGTGGATAGGGGAGGGGAGCTCTGAGATATTTCCTATCAACTTACAGGCCTGGCTGGATGAGCCGAGGTCCCCTTCATTTTCTGGTTGCCATTATGAAATTAGAATAGAAAACACAGGAAGAAACACAGTATGGTGGTCCAGGAGCCACGCTACCTCTAGAATCCTCCTGGCACACTACAAATAAACCGCCCTCAGGCGTGAAGTCTTCATGAACAAGCAAGTCCTTGTCTGTACTTTGAAAGCAACTCTCGATGTATGTTTCACCAATTTTCCTTCTCATGCCTACCTTTTCTCTTAACACTCCAGCTTTTGGGATGAGCAAAAACACTACTTTCTATAAGCAGAGGGTCGATCATCCATCCTACTTAGGAAGAGAAAGAGAAGCATCTGGTTTCTTCTAGTTTTATGTCAACTCTATTCTTTCCCTCTCTCCTTTGTCATTCTACATTCATTCCTTCTGCCCTCTCCTGACCACAGCCCTGAAAGTTCCCTGGACTTGCCCACTTTTCTCACACTTTGGTGAAACCTAGTATCTGTGCATATAGGCTCCCATCGTGTGCTGATGCACTTATTCCTACTGAAGAACATGAAGAACATTCAGGCCTGATTTGCAGAGATGTGGATGGACCTAGAGACTGTCACACAGAGAGAAGTCGGAAAGAGGAAAATAAATTGCCAACATCTGTTGGATCATTGAAAAAGTAAGAGAATTCCAGAAAAACATCTACTTCTGCTTTATTGATTACACCAAAGCCTTTTTGACTGTGTAGCTCACAACAAACTGTGGAAAAATCCTTCAAGAGATGGGAATACCAGTTCACCTTACCCACCTCCTGAGAAATCTATAGGTAGGTCAAGAAGCAACAGTTAGAACTGAACATGGAACAATGGACTGGTTCCAAATTGGGAAAGTAGTATGTCAAGGCTGTATATTATCACCCTGCTTATTTAACTTATATGCAGAGTACATCATGAGAAACGCTGGGCTGGAGGAAACACAAGCTGGAGTCAAGATTGCCAGGAGAAATATCAATAACCTCAGATATGCAGATGACACCACCCTTATGGCAGAAAGTGAAGAAGAACTAAAGAGCCTCTTGATGAAAGTGAAAGAGGAGAGTGAAAAAGTTGGCTTAAAGCACAACATTCAGAAAACTAAGATCATGGCATCCGGTCTCATCACTTCATGGCAAATAGATGGGGAAACAGTGGAAACAGTGTCAGACTTTATTTTTTTGGGCTCCAAAATCACTGCAGATTGTGACTGCAGCCATGAAATTAAAAGACGCTTACTCCTTGGAAGGAAAGTTATGACCAATCTAGGTAGCATATTCAAAAGCAGAGACATTACTTTGCCAAAAAAGGTCTGTCTCATCAAGGCTATGGTTTTTCCAGTAGTCATGTATGGATGTGAGAGTTGGACTATAAAGAAAGCTGAGCGCCAAAGAATTGATGCTTTTGAACTGTGGTGTTGGAGAAGACTCTTGAGTGTCTCCTGGACTGCAAGGAGATCCAACCAGTCCATCCTAAAGGAAATCAGTCCTGAATATTCACTGGAAGGACTGATGCTAAAGCTGAAACTCCAATACTCTGGCCACGTGATGTGAAGAACTGACTCATTTGAAAAGACCCTTTTGCTGGTAAAGATTGAAGGCAGGAGGAGAAGGGGACGACAGAGGATGAGATGGTTGGATGGCATCACTGACTCGATAGACCTAAGTGTGAGCAAGCTCCAGGAATTGGTGATGGACAGGGAAGCCTGGCATGCTGCAGTCCATGGGGTTGGAACGAGTCGGACACAACTGAGCAACTGAACTGAACTGAACCTATATATGTGGAATCTAGGAAAATGGTACAGATGAACTTATTTGCAAAGCACGTCTAGAGACATGACATAGAGAGCAAACATATGGGCATCAAGGAGGGAAGGAGGGGGTGGGATAGACTGGGAGATTGGGATTGCCATACATACACCACTATGTATAACATAGATTACTAACGAGAACTGACTGTGTAGCACAGGGAACCCTACTCAGTGCTCTGTGGTAACTTAAATGGGAAGGAAATGCAAGGAAGAGGAGATATATGTGTACTTGTGGCTGATTCACCTTGCTGTACAGCAGAAACCAACACAACATTGTAAAGCAGCTGCATTCCAATTTTGAAAAAAGACAACATTCAGGCCTGGGCAAAGTTCCCCAGGCTGGACTCTTGTCTCCTGCCTGGGCCATTATTGCTAGCTGTCTGTTAACAAACTCTTGAGAAATGGCCTGAGTGGAAACTGATTTCCCAGCTGGACATCCCGTCCAGGCTCATTTCAAGGGTCCACACACCACTGCTGCAGAAACACCATCTTTATTTTTCTCTTGTTTTATATTAAAGTCACGAGGCTTCACAAATTGAATTTATTTCCTGCAACTGTGGATGAACGAAGAACACTCAGTTTAAATCAAGCCGGCCTAGGGATGATTTAATATGGTCTCAAAGCATGACTGTAGGTAATCATCTCTGGGCAACTGCATTCTCCCTTGAGCTTTCCTTGAGGATATGCATTGCCTAAAGATTGCTATGCCCAGCCCATGACATCATCTTGAGGGCTTGAGGGAGCGACAGTGAGATCATGGATATAGGTGACATCTTCACCACCATCACTCCAGCCCCCAAGCATCTCCAACAAGGTAAAATAGAACCAGAAATCCCTCAGCACTGAGAATCTCCATCAATTATACAAGCCTCTCTTTGTTTTCTTTTCCTCCCTGCTAATTATGAAAATTGCTATTAAGACAATGAACAAAGCACATACAGTAAGGGAGCAGGCGAGAATAAGAGTGAGAGAGATGAAAGTTACAGCAGCCACACAGAGTGGCATTGAAATGGGAGAAAGACAAACACATTCTCTATTCAAGTGGTCACAAACCCATTCAGGGACTGCCAAACAGCCTCAAAGGTAACATTCACCACCAACAGAGGGGAGGGTGCGGAAAGAGGAAGGAGAGAGATGGGCATTTGTGTGGAGGTGGGGAAATAAGTTCCAGGACTCAAATAATAAGGCTGTTTGGTGAGTTCTTCTCCTTTGATGTAAATTTCTTCTAATTCTATTCATGCTCATAGTTTCCTCCTATTCAAATATATACCCGATGGTCCCCACGTGAGCTGTACTTGAAATATCCTCTGTTTTTAAATAAGTTCCTGTGTTTAGTTATATTTGGTGCTTTGAAAACACCCCTGTTTTACCACTTGCTTGTATAATTCCGTTTCTCCTGTGCAGAGTGAGGAGGCCCTCCTTAATCAGTCTGCAGAGTGAGGAGGCCCTTAAACGCTCTTTGAGCTTGAAACTGTACTGCCACCTACTGTTTATCACTAAGAACTGCAACAAAGGGAAAGGAAGGTGTTGGAAATGCAAGGACAAAGGGGCAAAAGTGGGAAGTGGATACAAGAAAAATCAGATTAAAAAAAATGATGTAGAAGAATCTAATACTGTCCAAGTTCCTTCAACATGAAAACTGGACTATCACACTTTTTATTATGTAAAATCTGAACACTCCAGGGAAATACATTTAACATTTGGAAGATACTGCAAAAATAACAACAACAACAAAAAAAACTGCATCAGACATTGTACAATCACGCAGAAAAAAAGATGTGATGGTTCATATTACAAGTCAGTCTTTGCAATATAGTTTCCTGCCTAGTTTCTAAAAAGAGATTAAAGGAATAGAAAAGGCATACTATTCTAAAATCTGATCAAGGGAAATATACCCGCGGAGAGCTGTCTAGAGCATTAGCAAGGAATACCTTTTAGAAAGAGTTGCCGGCTTTAGCCTAATGACTCTGGGAACCCTGGCCTACAACTCCTGTTGAGACGCAATCCATCTGGAGTTTTCTGAATGTGGACTTTTTTTTTTTAAGCATAAATTGAAACATGAAGCTCTCAATTGTGAGGGCAAATCACCTGAGTGCTACATTCAGTATTAACACAAGCCAATGTGCTCAATTGCTGCAGTCATGTCCGACTCTGAGACCCAGAGACTGTAGTCCACAAAGCTCCTCTGTCCATGGGATTTCCCAGGCAAGAATACTGGAGTGGGTTGCCATGCCCAATTCCAGGAAATCTTCCTGACTCAGGGATCGAACCCACATCTCCTGCAGTGCAGGTGGATTCTTTACCCACTGAGCCACCTGGGAAACCCATTAAAATAAGAAACTTATACAAAAAACTATCTCACATACCACAACATGCAGGAGAGATAATATTTATCTTGTGGGGCCAAGGTGATTGAGCAAGGCTTACCCACAGCTAATTATTTTTATGAAATGCCATAAGGACTTCTGAATCCAGCATCAGAAAATGGAAGAAAAAAATAGGTAGAGTTGGGAGTGGCTTTGCTGCTTCTCCTTAAGATAACTGTCATATACTCTGGAAGTTTTCCTGTCAACATCTCCTCCCATCTCACTCAGTTCTCAGAAGAGGAAATTCACGTTCTAGACACTGGCATGAGAAACAAAATCCAAAAAAAAAAAAAAAACACCTCTCTTCCCCACTCTTCTGTGTCCAAAAACAGGGCAGTTTCTATATAACATTTACATTATAAGCAACGCAAAACAGGAAAGGAGCTGTAGGAGAAAATGAGAAATTGATATAGATAAATCATGGTGCATTCTTCCACTTCTGGCATAGCCCCTGAAAACAAACAAATGCCCATTCCTATACTGCCATAAAAACACTCTAACTCCTCCAGTGCAGAAGGAGATGGGAGTTGTTTTCCCAGTTTTAGAATGGTGCTTAATTGAATTTGTCCCCAAAGGCTCTTGTCACCTTCTGACTTGCTTTCCTTATGCCCTATGGCACTCTGTGTTGTTGGAAGGAAAGAGAAATACCCTGATTTGATTTTAAAGAAGACTCAATAATTTCCTGAGATGCCCTTCCCATTGATCTCTGCCTCTCAGCAAACTCAAGGAAAGTGCTTTCCTGCACAAATTGCTCTCGTACTTCCCAATGCTCTGGCTTTGCCTTGTCTCTTTTAGTTGGAAATCCGAGAATTCTCTTCCACCCATAACATGTTGATAGTTTATGGCTCCCCACAAGCCACGTTTCTCCCTTCTGTCCAAAGAATATTCACAACCTCTTCAAGAACTAAACTTCACTACCGACATAATTAAGACGTATGACATAGGCTTCTCAGGTGGCGCTAGTGGTAAAGAATCCACCTGCGGGTTCAATCCCCAGATAGGGAAGGTCCCCAGAAGAGGAAATGGCACCACATTCCAGTATTCTTGCCTGGAATTCCTTGGGCAGAGGAGCCTGGTGGGCTGCAGTCCATAGTGTCACAAAGAGTCGGACATGACTGAGTGACAGCACATATGAGCATGGCATGGGAGACGTGCAAAGGCTTCTAGGAACAATTCTTTCTCCCGGCTCCACCCTATGCTGTGCTCGTCAGCAGCACCTACCACTGCCAGTGTCCACCAGTCACCTTTTACTGTCTAGCTTATAAAATAGCAACAGCTCTCTGAGTCAGGGATTCAGTGCATCTTTATTACTATAGGATGTTAATTTCCTGCATCCAATTGAGGAGCAATTAGAGAAAGAACAGAGCACCATTTCTTATTAATTATTTTGCACACATAAAAGGAGAGAGTATTATTATGTGTTTGGCAAGAGAGGATAATGACTGGAGGTAAGTTAGGAGAAAAAGAAGAAAAAAGGAAGATACATGCCAGCTAAACTGCACTTTCTCCAGCTTGAGTGATTAGCCAGGGAGAGCAAGATTTAGAGTCATCAAAGGTAAGTAGGGATGGGACCCAACTATCTTCGTGAAGCAGACACAAGAGACTGTCTCTATCCTGACAGCACTAATCTCATCTCTGAGATAGATTCCAGCAAAACCTGCCTCCCACTAAGAGGATTAATTTTCTCCCTCTTATCTGATTTTGATGCTTGAAGGATATTTCCACAACCAAAATCGCTGCCCAATAGGCTGTCTTCCTGTTGAGAACCTGGAGCTTTGACAGAAAGCACAATTATCCTTTTTTTTTAGAATCAGGCCATCACCTAATGTTCCAAGAAGAAATTGGGCAAAGTAAATAGCTGAAGACAAGACAGGCAAGCAACTATTACTCCTATATTCAAACCAGAACTTCTGAGTTTTGGGAAAAGGTGAAGTTTGGGGTCTATCTTCTTGATAGGGTGGTTCAGAATTCTAGACTACACTAAAAAGACCAATTTTTTAAAGTATTATTAAGTGTTTAGGCTATTCTTAAATAATGTTCCAGTTGTACAAACTTCCTTAAGGACACTTTAGGTAGAGTGATGTGAAACTGTCATGGAATATTCAATTATTTGACAGGCATTTCTGGTGATGAGGGCTTCTCTGGTGGCTCAGATGCTAAAGAATTTGCCTGTAATGCAGGAGACCTGGGTTCAATCCCTGGGTCAGGAAGATCCCCTGGAGAAGGAAATGGCAACCCACTTCAGTATTCTTGCCTGGAGAATCCCATGGACAGAGGAGCCTGGTGGGCTATAGTACATGGGGTCACAAAGAGTCTGACAGGACCAACGGACTAACACTATCACTTTTCTGGTGATATAATGATGAAAGTGAAGAGGAACTCAAAAGCCTCAATGAAAGTGAAAGAGGAGAGTGAAAAAGTTGGCTTAAAGCTCAACATTCAGAAAACTAACATCATGGCATCTGGTCCCATCACTTCATGGGAAATAGATGGGGAAACAGTGGAAACAGTGTCAGACTTTATTTTTTGGGCTCCCAAATCACTGCAGATGGTGGTTGCAGCCTTGAAACTAAAAGACGCTTACTCCTTGGAAGAAAAGTTATGACCAACCTAGATAGCATATTCAAAAGCAGAGACATTACTTTGCCAACAAAGGTCTGTCTAGTCAAGGCTATGGTTTTTCCAGTAGTCAGGTATGGATGTGAGAGTTGGACTGTGAAGAAGGCTGAGTGCTGGAAAATTGATGCTTTTGAACTGTGGTGTTGGACAAGACTCTTGAGAGTCCCTTGGACTGCAAGGAGATCCAACCAGTCCATCCTAAAGGAGATCAGGCCTGGGTGTTCATTGGAAGGACTGATGCTGAGGCTGAAACTCCAGTACTTTGGCCACCCCATGCAAAGAGTTGACTAATTGGAAAAGACTCTGATGCTGGGAGGGATGGAGGCAGGAGGAGAAGGGGACGACAGAGGATGAGATGGCTGGATGGCATCACCAACTCGATGGACATGACTTTGGGTAAACTCCAGGAGTTGGTGATGGACAGGGAGGCCTGGTGTGCTGTGATTCATGGGGTCGCCAAGAGTCAGACACGACTGAGAGATTGAACTGAATGATGAAAAGCAGATACTTCTCTGATCACGGGCAAAAGATGAAGAAAATAAGCAGAGAGCCCTTTAAAAAGCCTCCTTTTTCCTTAGAGGCTTACATTTTCATTAAATCTTTAAATATTCATCCTTTTGACATAAAAATAGAAAAGTGAAATCTAGAGGGAGAAGCAAATTCTTTTTCCTCTTGTTTCCAGAACACTCTATGCATATATCCATTATAACACTTGCCATAGGGAACTATGATAATTGGTTTGTTGAGTATTTCCTCTAAATATATAAATATATTTCCCCATAGAATATAAGTTCTTTAAAGATGATAATTTATCATTTAGTTCTATATCATCAATGCCTAAGTGTGTGTGTACACACACACATATATACACCCACACGTATACACACACACACACACACACACATATATATACATATAGCTCCTACCTAGAAGGTGCTGAATATGTATTTTCCCAAAAAATAAATGACTAACTGAATGGCTCAACCCATTTTTTAGAGTCCAATCAATCCAATGGAATCCATTTAAATTCCAATGCCAAAAATCCAAATCATAAATCATATCAGATACCTTATCATTCAACTTTTGATAATACTGTCTCTTGATAGAGACAGAAATGCTCTACTGATCATAAAAATCCACCAGTCCTGCCTCAGTCGCAGACATCTGAGCACACGGATGTCTAGACTGAACGTCTGCCTTTGGGTGGTTCCCTACGCTGTCTCTCAGTGTCTTTTATTTCTACCCGTGTGACCTTTACCTTGGCTCTTGCAGGCTCAGGACTTGAGGACACTAAGAAAAAGTGCATCTCCTTCAGTCAATTTTGGGGGGTTTCACACAAACCAAAAGATAAAAGACCTAGAAAATACTACTTTTATTCATAAACTAAATAATATCTTCTGGTCCCTTTACCTGTTTTCCCTTAACCTATTTAATTCAGTGGTAAGTCTGTCCTTTCTCAAAGATAACTTGAAAAGATCATATAAGAGTTTCCACTGAGTGCCTATTTTTTCTTTAATCTCATAGATCCTAAAGTCAGGAAAAGTCTTCCTTAGGAATCAAACAGATTCTGTCTGCTAAAATTTTAATTACTTCCTTATGAATCTTGTGTCAAAATATAATCTTGTTATGAATTGTTGTGGTACAATTAATGATGACAGTAAATGTGTTTCCAGAAACATGTTATTTTACTAGCACTTTCATAGACACTGAAAACATTGTTCACAGAGAAAAACATTTTCAAACATCTTTAAAGACAAATTCATTAAGGTCGTAGCAGTAACAGTGTGAGTCAACTATTTCTCATCAATTTATTATAAACATTGGTTCATAAAAATTGTTTTTTTTTAACTGTGTTCATAGGATTTCAAGATCCTATATGTGTTGTATAGCTTTCTTTGGAATTGTTGTCTCCTCTAGAGGACCTGTGTAAGCAGATACAACACACACACACAAACACACACAGAGTATCTACATATATTAATACCTAAATTTAAAAAAAAACGAGTAAAGGAAATAACTGAAAACAGGAGAGGGATGAAGTTATTACAGACAAGCATACATATGTCTGTCTATCTATGATTTCCAAATCCTGAGTCAACCAATCACAGACCATATACTATGTTCACAATCTATGGTTGGTTGAATCTGAGATGCTGATCTGCAAATACAGAGAGCTGACTATGGGACTCGAGGCTCCATTTGATTTTGGTCCTAAAATCAATTCCCTGCAGATGCCAACAGATGACTCTATAAATCTTTCTTTAAAAATTGCAATGTATCTACAATGGAATTTTAATATAAATGTAATCAGTTCCAGTAAGAACAGAAATCTAATTCATTCTGTGTGTTCATTCTGTTTGCACTCCCTGAAGAGGGATAGAGGTTGATGCATCTTACAAATGAAAGTTAAAACTCTGAGCCTTGCTCCTCTCCCGGAGGGGAGAAGAGGTTGGCTGGGTCAATTAGAGTTTAGAGGGGAAAGAGTCACCCGAGCAGGAGGAAGAATGAGTTGGGGAAGCACTGGAGTTGCATTTTTGTTTGCCTCTTATATTTTAATCTTCTTAGAATTTTGTCTGTTTTGAAAGAACCAATTTTTAGAATTTTTATTATTGGTTAATCATTTATTTTGTCTGTTTTGTTCTCCTTGTCACTGATTTCTATCTCTATTATTTTTCTTCCCTCTTGTTTCTTTGTCCTCTACTCTGGGACTCTTTCTCCAGTTTATCAAATTGAATGCTTTATTTGTATGCCATCATTTTTCTCTTGATAAATGATTTCTAGTCATAAATCATGCTGTGAATACCACTTCTACCATTTACTGCAAATTCTGACAAACAGTATTTTCGGTTCCAAGAACTTAAAACTTTCCTTTTCATTTCTTTACAGAGGGGGTTATTTAACACAGTGAACAAGATGTTAAAATTGAACTTTTACTATCTCCAAGTGGTTTGGGACTTTAAAGCTAAAAGCAACAGATGCCAATTGTGCCTACAATGTTATGCTAATTGTTCAGGTTCCTTCACATACTGCTTTTTAAATGTTTCCAAAGGGAAAGTAAATTGTGCAATATTGAGCAAAGCTGAATCTGCATGTCTGCCCTGTAAGAGACACACACTGCAGAACGTTCACTGTATTTTTAAATAATAAGATATTAGAAATCAACATTTAAATGGAGGAATAAATTATGGCATATTTGTATAACACGATATTCTATACCAAATAAAATGACTTAAAATCTACATATATCACATACTGAGCAGAACCCTATGAGGCCTTCCCAGGACAGGTCTCCTTTCCCCATATCCTCTGCTGTAGCTCCTCTGAAGTAACTAGATAACAGTTTCTGAAATATTTCCAGAGATTTTCAGATGCTAAAACCACCACCAAATGGATGAAATTAACTACTTGATGATCATGAGGATGTAGCTCTTAGACTTTCTGGTGCCTAAGAATCAATTATCATCAACCAGAGAACTGTGTATGAGCTGATCACATACCTTGTGGACCACCCACCACCCACCTTGCCTTTAAAAATGCTCTGATAAAATTGCTCCGGGAGTTTGGAGTTTGGTGGGTACGAGCTACCCATTCTCCTTGCTTGGCCCTGCAATAAACTTATCTCTGCTCCAAACTGATGTTTCGGGTTTTTATGGCCTCACTGTGCATTGGGCACACAAACTTGCATTCGGTAACATCAATATGAGTAACTTTTAAAAATTCAATGTTGTATAAGTGGCAAGCTCTAAAAGTGTATGCACTGTTCATTACAGGTAATGATAAAAAGATAACACAAAACCAAAAAAAACCCCATAAAACAATATATATTTTTATGATATGGTACTATGTTATGGATAGAAAGACTTAATGCAAGTAATAACATAAAACAATAACATATTTCAGCATTGTTGGCACATTAGTATTTTTCATATAATATTTGTATTTATTTAGACTGGAGCATATTTAATATATATTTAATAAAATAAAAGCCTATCTCTAATTTTTGTTTCAGTCTGTTTTTTAAAGGAAAAAATGCTTTAAAATTAATTCTCAACTATATTTACTTGTGGGTAAATTTGCAGCTGTGCATATTTAATGAGCATACATAGCCTTCCTAGATTGTAGAATTTTTCACTTTACAAATGCTAAAAAAGATAGATACCAAAGTAAATCCTTTTGGGGCCTTGGGGTTGTGGGCACCCTGCCTTTGCACTGGCCCTTCAGGAAGACAATGTGGTATGGAGGAAAAGCATGAAGTCAGAAGTCAAGAAGACCTCATTCGAACAGCAATCTCCACATTTGTTATCTTGAGTGACTTAAGATGAATATTTTAAACTCTCTGAGCTTCCAGTTTACTCATCTGTTAAGCAATGTGAAATTTAAAAGGTGTTGAAACAGTTAAGGATAATTTAACAAAGCACACAGGAAGTATCAATACTAGCTATTACTGACCTTATGATACATATGTACATAAAATATATATATTGCTATGGAATATCTACAATTATACCCCTTTGTATCAAAGATGATCTCTGAAGTAAATAAAGAGATGTTCTTCCTAAGAAATTAATGAACACATGCACACGTTTTCTGAATTAATAGACAATTTGGTTAAGGTAAGGTACTTCCATGGTGGCTCAGACGGTAAAGCATCTGCCTGCAATGTGGGAGACCTGGGTTCCACCGCTGGGTGGGGAAGATCCCATGGAGAAGGAAATGGCAACCCACTCCAATACTCTTGCTTGGAAAATTCCATGGATGGAAGAACCTGGTAGGCTACAGTCTACGGGGTCGCAAAGAGTTGGACATGACTGAATTACTTCACTCTCTCTCTCAAAAGTACTTCAATGATTTAAAGCAACCATTTTATTTTGTTCATACATTCTGTGAGTCAGAGATTCGAACAGAGTCCAGTGAAGACAACTTGTCTCTATTACATGGTATCTGGAGATTCAGCTGGAAAGACTCGAAGCTACAGGTTCCAAAGCTGTTTTGTTTTCTAATTCACTTGAGAGAAGGAAAAAAAAGGTAAAAAAATCAGCTGCTTTAGTGCACTTAAGACCTTGGTGTATGTGCTAAGTTGCTTCATTTGCGTCCAACTTTGCGACCAACTTTGCGACCTTATGGACTGTAGCCCTCCAGGCTCCTTTGTTCATGGGATTCTTGAGGCAAGAATACTGGAGTGGGCTGCCATTTCCATCTCTAGCCGATCTTCCCAACCCAGGGATCGAACCACGTCTCATATCTCCTGCATTGGCAGGACGGTTCTTTACCACTAGCACCACCTGGGAAGCCCATTTGAGAATTAAGTTGTATAAATATTCAGGAAAACTAGTAGCTGCCAACTGAAGATCAATAAAATAATGAAAAGAAATTCCTAAAAGGATAATAAATCCAAATAAAAAAGAGTTGATTTGAAGAACTTGGCTCTTACATAAAGTGTACATTTACTTGTGATTCTTGGAAAGAATATTTATTGTCTTAGAAATAATCTCACATATCATGATATGTATTGACACACTAACATACTATATACAGAAAAACAGGGTATTGGAAACTAGATTGAGATCATGCTCCACTTTTTGCAAACAGCTTGTATATAAGAATAACCAAAACACACATCTGGTTTGTCTAGGCTTAATTTCTATTCTATGACTAATTAAAACTAATTTTCAAATAAATCTGCCTGAAGCTAGATGGCCACTTTTTTAGCTGTCAGTGGGTGGCTGACTCAGTCTGATTCACAAACCTTAATTCCGTATACAAAAGAAATGAAAAAACAGCCTGAATTGTAAGCAATCAAAATGCTATCAGAAACTAACAACACGGTTTAATTAAAAAGGAAAATCCATAGAAATTCACTTTTTCCTTTCCATTCTTCACACAATAGAATAAGAGGTAGTACAGAGAAGCAATTAAAATGAAATCACCTTTTGCCCTTGGGGGGTTTGAGTAGAACCTTTACCACCAAAATAATTAGCTTCTGATTTCTCATTTTCCTCCCCTTTGTCATACTGAAATTGCTTCTGGTCTTATAAACAATGCATTGTCCTGCCTCTTCAGTTAACCCTAGGCTTCTGAGCATCTCAATAACCTTATTATTTTATAAAAAAAAGGTAAGACTGCATAGTTACAATGCCACTGTCCCCATTCGATTAGGACCTTGAATAGGACTGGAAATTAGCCTGATCTCCTGAATTACAATGAACTTTTATATAATATCTGAGATTGGGTTGTTAGGGGAAACCACTGACCAAAACCACCCACCCTCGCCAGGGTAGCATAGTCACTATTTGCCTGAATAATCTTACAACAGGAGGTCCTGGTAAGGAACATGGAATTAACAAGCCACCACCAACTGAAAGGTCAAAGGAGAGAGAAGACACCAGACCATATGTCCTACCAGCCTCCCAGAATCCTTCTCGCTGGAATCCACCTAAACAATGCGCAAGCCACCGGGAAGGACTCTGAATCAGAATGATTGGCCAGAGGCAACCCCCAAACTAGTCCCATCAACATAAAACCTGAGACTGAGAGCCACGTGACAGAGCAGTCCTCCTGGGTTCCCTTACCCTGTTGCTCTCTGCCTGGGCACCCCTTCCCAATAGAGTTTCTTGCTTTGTCAACATGTATGAGTCTTTGGAGAAATCGTTTCCAAGTGTTAGACAAGAGTCAACTCTTGGTCACTGAAAGGAGTTCCCCTCCCTGCAACAGGGTGTCTGGCCTGGAGTCAAATCAGTTCAGTTCAGTTGCTCAGTCATATCCAACTCTTTGCAACCCCATGGACTGCAGCACGTCAGGTCTCCCTGTCCATCACCAACTCCTGGAGTTTACTCAAACTCATGTCTATTGAGTCGGTGATGCCATCCAACCATCTCATCCTCTGTCGTCCCCTTCTCCTCCTGCCTTCAATATTTCCCAGCATCAGGGTCTTTTTGAATGTCAGTTTTTCATGTCAGGTGGCCAAAGTATTGGAGTTTCAGCTTCAGCATCAGTCATTCAAAGTCTTCTCCAACACCACAGCTCAAAAGAATCAATTCTTTGGTGCTCAGCTTTCTTTATAGTCCAACTCTCACATCCATACATGAATGCTGGAAAAACCATAGCTTTGACTAGACGGACCTTCGCTGGCAAAGTAATGTCTCTGCTTCTTAATATGCTGTTTAGGTTGGTCATAACTTTTCTTCCAAGGAGCAAGCGTCTTTTAATTTCATGGCTGCAGTGATTTTGGAGCCCAAAATAATAAAGTCTGTCACTGTTTCCACTGTTTCCCCATTTATTTGCCATGAAGTGATGGGACCAGATGCCATGATCTTAGCATAAATAAATGGGTGCAAATGATTCTGTTTGTGATCACAAGGTGCACCCTGAACCTGTCCTGCATAGAGGGGTGACAGGAGGGGGGATTCACAGGGCATGAGGGTACCAACACTGTTGCAAAACCCAATTCCCATCCCTCAGACAAAAACACACCCACTCTTCTGACCTATAAACAAACACTTCATCAATTACCCAGAGAGACTAAAACACAGCACACGCGGCACTGCAGGTGAGCCAGCGAAACCGCCTGGCCACATCACACAGCACAGCCAGAGGCTCGGAACTGGAGATTCATGACGCTGACTGCTAACAGTCCATCCCAACGTTCACACAAATAAAACACTTTACATCATTTCCAGACTATTCATGTCACACTCAGGCATGTCCTTGCGCTATGGCATCTGGTAAACCCTGGGTTCACTTCTAGGGAAGTGAACACTGCTGAGGTTCAAAGTACTGACATGTCCGTGTGCAAGGTCTCACTGAGGCTCAGCAGCACGAGAAATGGAAAGTGAGGCTCCATCAGAGCTTGACGTGGGTAAAAGGGTGCGTGTGAAGAAAATGTCAAACCACAGGGTGATACAATCAGGAGAGAGCTAGGGCACCACTGAGAAGAGAATGCTTCCCTTCAGTGAGTGCCCCATGGAATCCCCTCCCAGCAAGCCCAGTGACACAAGGACAAGAGAGAGAATGCTCTTACTGTAGCACTCGGGAGTGGCTGAAATCTTTCAGATCCGAGTCTTCATAATGCGGGCTTATCATCCCCAGCCCACTGTCGCTCAGCATGCGTTTCCGGAGAGCAGGATTCCACCAGTCCGTCATTCTGGGAGAAAGAAGGACACCAGACACTCAAAGTCAGGCATGGGACTTCACCTGTCCTTTCTCAGGGTGAGTTTTGTCTCCAAACGAGAGGAGAGCGATTAATCTTTATGGGGTATTTATAAGCATTTCACGTTTACTTGGGCTTCCCAAGTGGCATTTAGTGGTAAAGAATCCATCTGCAAGCAGGTGACACAGATTCGATCCCTGGGTTGGGAAAATCCCCTGGAGAAGGAAATGGAAACCCACTCCAGTATTCTTGCCTGGAGATTCCCAAGGACAGAGGGGCCTTGTGGGCTACAGTCCATGGGGTAGCAAAAAATTGGACATGACTGAAGCCACTTGGCACATTTTTTAGTTCACTTAATTTTTTCAACAGTCAGGCTCTGTTTGGATGCTGCTGCCCTCTTTATAGATGAGAAAACTGAATTTTGAGATTAAGTAATTTTAAATATGACACAGATAAGAAGTAATGGCAGAGGACTTTCCTGGTGGTCCAGTGGTTAAAACTTCACTTTCCAATGCAGGGGTGCAGGTTCAGTTCCTAGCTGGAGAGCTAAGATCCCATATTCCTTGTAGCCCAAGAAAACAAAACATTAAAAAAAAACCCACCAGAAGTCATATTGTAACAAATTCAATGAAGACTTTATAACATATGGCCCACGTGAAAAAAAAGTAATGGTGACTGATGTCTTATAGAAACGTAGGCCATTCTCTTTCATCATATCCCTGTTGCTAGTTTATTTCCAGAGGGGGCAAGAAAAAAGAAATAAGAAAGGAACTGATTCAAGTTCTTGTGGATTTGCAGGCTACTTTATCTTGGGAACCAGAGCTAATAGCGAGTGACTGGGAGGACAAAGCCCAGGGAGAGCTTGGCTGAATAGGCTCAGACTTCATCAGACTGAATGCTACAAACCAGACCTCGTCAAGAGGAGAACACCTAGACTCCAGCAGAACCACAGCTGACAGGCGTGACATCTCACACGGCCTTCCCCGAGCCCTTCCAGGACTCTCCGGGTTACATCAGGCCATTGGCTGTCCCTTCACGACACAACAGCTCTGGGATTACTAGCTCTGGTTCCTAAACACAGCCATCCATCTGTTCTAGCCACCACTTCTATCTTTTCCTGGCTCCCCAGAGACTCGGTATGTACCCCTGATATCAGCTGGCCTGGTAGACTGGAAGATACCCAGAAATAGCAGCCACGGTCAAATTAGTGAACAGGGTGAACAGGCATGAGGGTTTTACCTCAAGTGCACATGCCTGTTAACACTGTACAGGTATGTGTACACATTTGCACACGCCATTTGAGTCCATGTGTGTCTGCTTCCTGGGGAAATCCTTATTTAACTATTCACCTCCTATGTACCAGTAAACCTCTAAAGTAAACCATTCAGCTTCATGAGGGCAAAGCTTTCTGTGTTTTCACTTGCACACTGCTGTTTCTTAACCTGCCACATAGAAAACTCTAAAGAAATATTTCTGAAAGTTAAAATAATCTAGAAATATTAATATGTTGGTGGTTCAATATGGTGGTTAAAATATGCATGGGCTCTAGCTTCAGAAAACCTGGGAATAAATCTCAATTTTTTTCCCTTTACTTTCTACACAATAGTGGCCAAGTTACAAAAACTCTCTAAACCTCATTTTGCTTACATGGATTTAAGACAGTAATAGTACCAAATTTGCAGGGTCATTGTGAAATGATGACGATTCCAATAACATAATATGTAATGAATGTCCACCAAGTGCCACAGACAGCCTTAATTTTACATGTATCAATTCATTTGTTTATTTTAAAATTAACTTATCTCTTTGACTGTTTTGTATCTTAGTTGCAGTGCATAGGCTTAGTTGCTCTGTGGCATGTGGATCTTTGTTCCTTGACCAGGGATCGAACCTATATCCTCTGCATTGCAAAGCAGATTCTTAACCACTGGGCCACCAGGGAAATCCCTCAATTCATTTATTTAAAAAGAATTTTCTGAGTAGGTATTATCATTTCCATTTTACTGATGAGGAAATAAGCATGGAGCACATAATAGTAGGGATATAAAATAGGCATTTAGCATAGTATGTGGCTCTTAATAAGTCCTTGATATTTCATAGTTATTGTTTTATATATATATATATATATATATATATATATATCTGGCTGCCTGGATACAGGAAAAAAAAAAGGAGAAGGATTAGGAAGAGAAGGAGGAGAGGAAGAAGAGGAAGGAGGAAGAGGGGAAAAAAGTCAAACCACCTGTGTCATTTTTCAGTGTGATAATCTAGGCATTCCAGATGTACATGGGCTGTGTGCTGTGGGAAGTCACTTCAGTCTTGTCTGACTCTTCGAGACCCCATGGACTATAGCCCACCAGGTTCCTCTGACCACAGGATTCCTCAGGCAAGAATACTGGAGTGGGTTGCCATGCCCTCCTCCAGGGGATCTTCCCAACCCAGGGATGGAACTCAGATCTCCTAAGTCTCCTGCATGGGCAGACGGGTTCTTTACCACTGGCATCTCCAGACGTATATGCACAAATACTAGTGCCTTCTAGTTTGGCAGGAAGTGTTGATGTGGTGGGTAAAGACGGCTCAGACATGATACAGATCTGAGTGGGAGAGTGATTCTACCCAGACAGTCACAGACCGACTTACAATGCGACCTCAGGAAACACAAGAAAACCTGTACATCCAAACAGTTTGATTTCATTAACTATACCAAGCATGAGGCCAAACCAGACATAGATGTCACCCTGCAACCAGTCTCACCACAAGGAATAAGCCCACTTACCCCGAGGCTTGCTCCACCACCAGGTCAGGCATTCCTGGCGGTGTTCCCGCCTGCTGTGACAACACCATATCTGGGTCCAGAATAAAAATCTCATCTTGAGAAATCTCCATTACAAAGTGCAAATGTTCCTAAGGAAGGAAAAGAAATCTGTCAGATGACTTATAGGATGCTCAAATCCATCATTTAAAGAATAACTCAACAAAGCTATTTGGTCCTGAGGAATACTGAACTTTTATGACATAGCAAATGACCACAGCATATGATATTTTCAGAGGGCTGACCAGTGGCATTCCTCCCTGAAGGAACATGGTAGCAAAAGGCTGAGGAAGGGGAGAGTTGAATCCTTGGTTTGGGCCTCTTTAACCAGGATCCTGTCAGGTATAAGCAGAGATGGCCTTGCCTCTTTTTCCCAAATACTATCCAAGTACTGACACCCTACATGCCACTTGGTCCAGCATGTGCATACAATGACCTGGACTTACACCCTCAGGATCTGGTCAAAGCTAAGTGGCATGGCTAATAACTGATTTTATCAATGGATTCCATCCTATACCTTCTTTTACATGAGAATTTGGACAGTGTGTGTCCAAATTCCACTTGCCCTCATTGGGCATAAGCATTTTGTTTTCTCACCACCAAACTCTGGGAAGTGGTGAGCTGAAAATAAGTAGCCTACAGATACATTTGAGGTTGTAAATTTGCCAATCAGAAATGAAGTTAAAAAGGCATAAAATGTGGCAAGGAAGCAGTAAAACAGCAGTGTGAATGAAAACTTGGAGTGCAGGCTGGTGACAACGTCGACAAGCCTACTTATCTTCTGGACTCATTTTCAAGGTCAAACCATATCACCTTGAGGTCACAAATCACAAACATGTGAGGACAAGTAACAAGCTCATGGCTGAGACTATGAGTATCATTCCAGAACTGTATACATTTCAGTGTTTTTGTTGGGGGAAAAATGTGTAATATTAGTATAGTTACTTGGGAATTTTTCACTTTCACAAATACGTTCAAGAAATCTTACCTGAGATCTGTCTATTCGATAAAAGCGATCAGCAGAAGTAGCTAGGGGGGAATAAAAAGTATATGGCATTCAGAGAGTCCTGTGTTATGGCACCAAATTTACAAGCTTCATTCCCACCATGACACTCCAGTCTTGCTGGATGACTGGCCAGTCCCTAAGTCTACTTAGAAAAATTCAGGACTTCATGTCTCTGTGGCTGCTGTTCCACTAAAGCCCTTCCCCAGGACTTCCTTGCCTGAAGGTTCAGTGGTTAAGACTCTGAGTTTCCAATGCAGCGGACACAGGTTCAATCTCTGGTTGGAGAACTAGGATCCCACATGACCCGTGGCTCAACCAATAAAATAAAAAAAGGGCCCTCCCCATTACACATGACTATTTAAGTCTTTTAACTCATAAGCTTGGGATTAAAATTATACACACTACTAAATGTAAAATATAGACATTCAATAACAACCTACTATATAGCACAGGGAACTATACTCAATATCTTGCAGTAACCTATGATGGAAAAGAATCTGAAAAAGGATATACATATATCTGAGATATATACATATAAATGTGTGTATATGTGTATATATGTGTGTGTATATATATCTGAACCACCTGAAACTAACACAAGATTGTGAATCAAATATATTTCAATAAAAACTTAAAAAAAGAATCATGTCCTAAGAACCAACTTGAATGCCACCTCTCCTGTGAACCCTTCCTCAGCCCCTTCCTCCCTGCCCCAGATAGAATCAGTTGCTCCCACTTCCATGTACATTTGTAATCTGTTTACACTTCTTATAAAACTCTCCTCACTGAGAACTCTCAGACCAAGATATCTGCCTCTTTAAAGACTTGTTTCATTTCTTCTTTTATGTCTCAAGATATGGGCACAGAACCCTCAACAGAGCTGAAACTCGATATGTATTTATCAAGTAAACAAAGCTAGAAAAAAAATCTGTAGGTTGCCTGATTTCTGAGGAAACAATTCTCATTTTAGAAAAAAAAGAGCTTGAATTTGCAGAGTTAGGGACCACTTCTGATATTAAAGGAATCATTTCAGTTTAAAACTGAGTCCCTGAGCCATGTCTGAAGAAAGCTAAAACAAAAAAAATAAGATTATTTAAGCATTCCTATAAAGGATTGGGCTGTGTGTGTAGTTTGAAGGGAAAAAATACTTAATGATAAACTCTGGGCTTCTAGAAATTAATCTGATTATTCCTAATATTGAAAAGAATTATGTTCCTCCTCATTTAAATCTAACAGAGTCCAAATATTATAAATAGATTTTCTACAAAGTACATAGTACTAGAGGGAAAAACTCAAAATGCAAATAATAGTTCAAAAATCATACATATTTAACAAGTAGGTTCTCTCCAAATGAAATAAGCTAAGAAGCAAGATAATCGTGGTTCTTACCCTCTAAAACCAAGAGCGGGGAATACCTGCCTGAGAAGGACTTAACCTACTTTGTTCTTTTAACTATGACTGCAATCTTGAAGCATTTTAAACACAGCTATTTCTAGAGTAAATGTAGTATCTAGGTTAACGCCATTAACCACACTTAGAATTTTATTTAAGACTATATACAAAATAGACTACATACAGAATAATTTATATACATTCCCATAATTTTCTTAAATATAAGTTGTTCCTCTGCAGATTCAGGAAAAACAAATGACTATGTTTCTCATCATGAGGGAATAAAGGACCTGGAGGGAAAGCAGTGCCAAATATCTTCAGAGGCAGCCGACAAGCCATTAATGAAAACCGATGTCATAATGTGTGGGGATGAGATTCGACACAGATATGGGTGCTCATCTTCATAAAACGTTCACACCCTCACACAGCCCATCATTCTCTTGTCCACATTTATAATCTTTCAGATGTACATAGAGCTAAACAAAAGAGAGGCATACAGGGAAAGCCCAACGTCCGCAGAGATGAGAGATACTGGGTAGCAGACCCACTGGGAGTATCTAAGCAGAAATGTACTGTAAAATGGGTAACTGCACAGAAAAGTGGGATTAGACAGCCTTTAGGGGGATGGATGGAAAATGGACTCATTAACCACATTAACCAACCAGAAAATGACCGACCTACTATGTATGCAACATGTCATGCTCAGCAGAGCAGATGTGAATGCAACTGAAAATGCCCACCCTTTCACAAAAATGTGTAACTCATTCTGAGATGATGGCTTACTGAAAATAATATGGAAGTTCCAAATATGCAAACAGCATGCAAATTAGTACCTATTCCCCCTGCTGATGAAATCCATCTACCAGCCTGAATTGAAGACCAGGCACTCAACTCGTTTTTGGAAAAGGGGGCACAGGAAGGGATGTGTTAGCTTGAGCAATTTAATGCTGAGAAGTTTGGCCAGAGTTAACTGACTTGCTTTGAGGGAGATAGCTTCAGAAAAGTGTGTTGCAATATCAGAAAGTCCACATTGTTTGAGATGCAAGTACCAATCACGTGGAGGGTTCCTGAACAATCTTTCGGAAAACTGGAGTCCACTCAAGCCATCAATGCTTTGCCCTGAGGCTTCCCGAACCCCCACCCCTCCGAAAATACAGAAACACTCACCATCTAGAAAGCACCACCGTGGGGAGAGTCTCTGAGCTGAGAGCGCCCTAGGGAAGGAGGTTTCGTGGTCCTGGAAAGACACACACACATCCTCATGGCTCCATTTGAATGAGCTGAGAGCTGTTCCTCACTCCACATTCTGCCCCATCACCTGTTTCTAAAAGTGAGCATCCTTTCCTACTCAAAGCGTTGGTGAGAGATCGAAGCAAAGTTTTCACTGGAAACACCCACAGGGGCTCTGCTTGGAAATGATTTATTTCGTATAACAACTCTCGCATACAATTTTCAGGAGGTTTTCTATTTTTCCATTAAGCATTCATAAATTCTATAACTTGGGACATGTACTTCCTTTGGGAACTCTCTTTCTTCCCCTTTATGAAGCTGAGGACCTAGTGGCAGCTGGCTGTCATTTGCATTTCAGTTCTCCACACAGGTATAAAAATGTCCCTTACTAAAAGACTCCTGCCACTCACAATTTTTTAAAACATAAAATGCTAATTTATAAGAGGATTTGGGGTGTTCTGGACTGGACTCAGTGAAACTGAGATAACTGACAGAAACGGTATAGATTAGGAGGGAGGGCAGCTCTCTGTGGGAAGACTCTGGGACTTTGACCTTTATTAGCAATCTGAGATGTTCGACTAGAAGGAGCATCCTTGGAGTGAGGCTGGCTGTGCATGACCTTGTGTGTACAGAGGGGGACGGGAAAGGATATGGGAGAAACAAAGAAGAGGTTAAGAAGAGAGCGAATCAGAGTTTATGCGCTGACTTCTTTGGAGGTTGAACTTGTCCCACATGGTCCTGGGGCAAAGCTTCTACTTCAATCAGTGAATCTTAAAGCATGAGCCCTGGGCCAGCAGCATCAGCTTGCGAGGTTGTTAGGAATACAAATTTCCGGGTGCCACCCCAGATCTACAGACACCCTGGGGTGACACACATCAATCACTGAGGTGAGTCTGATGTATGCCAAAGTTTTAGAACCACTAGCCTAAAGTAACAGGGACTAAAATTGCCCATATTAGGAATCTTGGGTAGATGGAGTTTTTACATGAGTTGATTCTGCAAATTAAATAATGAATAGAGGAAAATCTGATCTCACTCAGGACTGGTAGCAAAATTTACATGTAGAGATGTAGAAGTGATATAGCATGGATATAGAGATAAATATAGACTTCTTTCTTGAACTGGCTTTTGGGCTACATGAAATCTTGACATGTACCTATTTATATGAGAATTGTGTTTAACATTTTGGGAATTATACTTTGACACAAGTGATATCTTATTTAAAGAAACTTACGATTCTTAATGCATTTTTATAAAACAACTAAAGCTACCAGTGATCATACTAAGTAAGAGGAAGACAAATATAATACAATGTCACTTCTATGTGTAATCTTTAAAAATTGATATAAATGAACTTATTTACAAAACAAAAATAGACTCGCAGATTAAGAGAACAAACTTACGGTTACCAGGGGTAAAGGGTAGCGGGAGGATAGACTGGTTATTTGGGATTGACATGTACACACTGCTATATTTAAAATAAAATGCCTTTCCATGAAAAAAAAAAAGAGAAATACCTTAAGAACCTTAACATCAAAGACAAATATATACTGGGATGGATTAAAAGTGGACCAGAAGTTAAGAGGAACAGATTGTCAAAAAGGAAATCATAATAACCCAAAGCCAAGATCTGTCCATTTCTTCACATTCTTGATGGACCCAAACAAATGAGGACCACAGAGGGGATGCAGGTCTTCCGTACTCACATAACTTTTTCAGTTTGTCTATCTGCACCCTCAATTCTCCTAACCAAAAAAGAGGACTAGAAGTGGTAGTGATGTTAGTATGGAGATAATAAAAAACTTGCTGTGACTTTGCCTTAACCAACTCTCATTGCTAACACACTGCGGGTATTATATCAGGCAGACTGTGTCCTCACACAGGACTTGGCACACAGGTAGAGTGGGTGACCCTGGCATTAAGAATCCTGGATTCAGGGTCAGCAGGAGCGTGAACAGCAATGCAGTGCAGGCCAGGAGTCAGACTTGAGCAGGAAACGAGGGAAGTAAGGAAACAAATCGCCCCACCAGGAGGTCAAGGACTGGCCCCCAGGATTTCACGAGGTCATGGAGCCATCGCACAAGGATCCACTCTGACAGGCCTGGCAGCATCCTTGCCACCAAACAGTGACAGCCGGAAGAATGGCCAGACATGTTTGCTTTGTGAACGCCACACGTTAAAGTCAGTATAAAAAGACAATTTCTGATGGAGCCACAAAAGTGCAAAAGCAAGCCCCTTTCCACACTGATTGTAGACACTTCAGAAATGTGATCGTCTGAACGCAGCTACATTTCTGAAGACAGTCACATAATCCCCTGAGCGGTGCCACTAACCACCATGTCAACAGCCTTCAGGACTAGTTTAGGGCTTCTTGTCTTCTCTGTCCTCTCAAACAGCATAACCAAATCAATGATTCATCAAAGAGATAAGATACTTGACTTGCTCATTTTGTGATCTGTTATTTTTCTTCATAGAAATAGTAGGACTTAGATGAATGCGACCGTCATTGCTCTACAGTGTGGGCAGACTGATATAACCCTGGATGTAATTATGCTTTCTATCTCTTAAAACTGCATGCTCTTTAAATGAGTAATATTAACAAATACTGCTAATTCCCCAAACTCCTGATAGGTGAATTTTCTCTTTTGACATATTCTAATGGAAAATCTGTTCTCATGCTAAAAACAGAGCATGCACAAAAGCAAACCTGACATTCCTCAGATATATATTTTTGAAAGTCAACTGGCATAAATTATATGTAATTGATAAGGAAATTACCTTAACCACTATCGGGCAAACACACACCAAACTTACTCAATTACTCACTGCTGATTCACACATAATTTCATGATTGTGCAGCCCCATTAAATACTCCAGTAGGTTATCCAATTAAGCAATATTCACCTAGCATTTAACTACACCTGTACTGAGAATGAAATTCTTTTTCTTTCATAAAATTTAGGGAAGATATAAGCAGAAACAAAATAGAAGTCCCTTTGAATTGGGAATTTCTGCTTCATTCAATAATGTCTAGTCAATAATTACTACTTTTAAATTTCTCTTATGTATCCACTCAAATTTCTTCTTTGCTGGTCTTGACATTTCCTGCATCTAACCCATCTACACATTCATTTTTCCCTCTCTTTCCATCACCAGGCCATATAGCAATATCTCTTATCAAATCTACTCCTTTACTACCCATGATTCTTGCAGAAGAAATGTACAGAAATGGGATACCCATTTGCAAAGCCAGTTTTGAAAGATAATGAAATAGTGATGGTGTGGTAGAGGATGGAAATGAGAGATATTCCAAAATTTTCAAGAGCCCTTTTCTGGCGAGAATGTCTTCCATTAACAACAACAACAACAACAATTCTGTGTGTGTATGTATTTGTGTGTGTGTGTGTGTGTGTGAGACAGAGAGAGCTGTCTTGCTTTCACTTGTAATAGCAAACAGAATCTGGCCCCAGGCAAGTCTTACTTTAATTCCCCATTTGAGCCATTTCTGACAGTTTTGATCTAGCACCCAAAAAACAACATTCTTCAAATTCTTTACCTAACTCCTGTCCTTGTCTAAGATAAATTAATTCCCAGGAGGATTCCCATGAACTGGTTTCAACTCCTCCATTCAGACACTTCTAGACTCCAAACCACAAATTAAGGAGGGAGAAACTTCAAAGAGAGGAGGGAGATGAGTAAGGGTAGCCAGTAGCAGAAAAGGAATGAGTCAAATATTTGTTGACACATGCTGTTTGCCCAGCACTAGACAGAGCTCCGATGCACTACAGAACAAACCTATCCTCTAGGAGAAGATTAGGCATGTAAAAAAAAGAGATCAGAGGATGAACAAATGGCTATAGAGTCAGATTTGACCAAGAGTGTTTTCTTATGGGGTCTTCCCTGGTGGCTCAGAGGCTCTAAAGGATGAAAGAACTTTTTGAAATTATTACATCTATAGTGAAATATTCCAACTATTCTGGAGTTATTCTAACTAAATTGATTCTTAAAGAGGAGGAATCACCAGATCCATTTTCACCTATTATTGAGTCCTATTGTATTTATTAGGACTTCTCAGGTGGCGCTAAAGAACCTGCCTGCCAATGCAGGAGATGTTAGTTTGATTCCTGAGTCAGGAAGATTCACTGGAGGAGGGCATGGCAACCCAGTCCAGTATTCTTGCTTGGAGATTCCCATGGACAGAGGAGCCTGGCAGGCCATAGTCCGTGGGGTCACAAAGTGTCAGACACGACTAAAGTGACTGAGCACACACACACACACGTTGTATTTATTAAAACCTCAAATTATTAGCTCATAATAGTTTGAAAACACACTTCTGTGTGCCAACTTCACCCATACATATGGTGAAACCCTGAGTGTCTACAAAACCCCTAACTGTCCCTGGTTCCATTGGGCCAGCGTATCCATAGATAGCTCTTTCTACTCTCCTTTACCTCTTGGTCTCTTGCTGTTCCTCTTTCCCTCTCTTTCCACTTTTTTCATCTAGCACTGTCATTGGCCTTGTCCCCACATGTCCTGAGAGCCATCAGAATGACTCAGGGCTTCTCACACCCTCACAACTGACATTTGGGGATGGATAATTCTGTGGCAGGGAACTGCCCTGTGTATTGTGGCATGTTTCGCAGCTTCCTTGACCTCTACTCAGTAGATTCTGATACTTCCATGTCCCCTAGTCATGACACACAAAAATATTCAAATTGCCCAACTGTCCTATCAGTTCAGTTGCTCAGTCATGTTCAATTCTTTGCAACCCCATGGACTTTACCATGCCAGGCTTTCCTGTCCATTAACAACTCCCAGAGCTTGTTCAAACTCATGTCCATAGTGTTGGTGATGCCATCTCATCCTCTGTCATCCCCTTCTTCTGCCTTCAATCTTTCTCAGCATCAGGGTCTTTTCAAATGAATCAGTTCTCCCCATCAGTAGGCCAAAGTATTGGAGCTTCAGCTTCAACATCAGTCCTTCCAGTGAATATTCAGAACTGATTTCTTTTATGATTGACTGGTTTGATCTCCTTGCAGTCCAAGGGACTCTCAAGAGTCTTCTCTAACACCACAATTCAAAAGCACCAATTCTTCCATGCTCAGCTTTCTTTACGGTACAACTCTTATATCCATACATGACTCCTGGAAAAACCATAGCTTCGACTAGACAGACCTCTGTTGGCAAAGTAATGTCTCTGCTTTTTAATATGCTGTCTGGGTTGGTCTTCCAAGGAGCAACCGTCTTTTAATCTCATGTCCCATATGAGGGACAAATCTCCCTCAGCTGACAATCACTAGGATGTTTGAATCTGCCTCTATTCCTTAGTAACCTTACAACTTGGAGTTTAAAAGAGATATAATTAAGTCCAGGGAGGGAGCAGAGAAGAAATCACTTCACAGTAGGAGGCCTCAAGATGAATCTTATTAAATAGGTAGACAAAGTTCAATTTGCCTATGAATTCTAGCTTATCTGCCAAGCTCAGGAATACCTGAATCTGCTAGCACAATGCATTTTGTTTATCAAGTTATAACTTTACCAGTTACAGGTTACGTGAGCTGCATTAGGATTGGTGGGGGGTGGGCTTTGTGTTTAGACCTCAGAGATGATACAGGCAGGAATTTTCAGCAGGCTACAAATATCCAATATATTCTTGTATAACTTGTAAGGCCTTGTCAGGTTAATACAAGGTGTCATTTTGAGGCTTAGGGCTTTGTTGGCATTTCAGTATGAATTTGGGAAGGGAAGAAACCAAAGCACTTCATTGCTTCAATGGCTAGGAACTGCCATCCAGCTCATTAATAAGGTGTCTCGGGGACTTCACACCTTTCCAAAGCCTGGTTTTTCTCTTGAGTTTTTTTCTAGGCTTAGGAAACAGTCAGCTAAAATCCCAGCTGCAAGTTAGTGAGCCTACAGGAATTTTGCAAGTTTTCAAACTTACTGATGTTTATTCATTCCATGAAAGTTAATTCTTAAGTACATTTACTTCCATCTCATACATAAGAAAGGTCATTAGAAAGCATTTCAGTTGTTCACCTTACAGGTCTTTCTCCTAATCACTCGCTAATCAAAGACCAGAGATGCTGATATTACCAGTTTCTGCTTTAGGAAACAAAAGATCTAGTATTAAATTTCCTGCCAGTTGGTTTGGTCACTTTCTGGATAAAATGAATGGTACCTCTAGCCCATGTATTTTATATGCACAGGAATATATTGGAATCAATCTATGTCATCTCAGCCTCCCCTTAGCATTTGACTTATTTCATCACTTCTGCCTTTTTTGAAATACGTTTCAGTTCTGGCTTTCCTGATACCATCTTCTCCTTGATTTCCAGCTATCCAGCCACTCATCTGTCTCCATGACTCTTACTGACTGATTGTTCTCTTAACCTTGTGTTCTTCTTGACCACTCACTAGACACATATGACATTGAGCTCTTTTCTTTATGAAAACTCTCCCTAAGTGATGTCTAGCCTGATAGGTTCAATGAAGTAGCATTCCTTTGCTGCTGCTGCTTTTGCTAACAACTCTCAAATTTCTGTGTTGAGGAATGAATTTTTCAATGAGCTTTGAAAGCCATACATCCAATTTTCTACTCATCAAAACCTCTTGCATCTAATAGGCAGATCAAAATCATTGCAGCTAAAAGAGAACTCTTTATTCACCCTCCCTCCAACTCATTCCTAGTCCTGTCTGTCTGTGCTTGTAAATCTCAGCCAAATGAGAATGTTTTTATATCCCCCTACTCCTTGTCTTAACCAGCTTTCCGATGCTCTGCTTAGGCAATTTCCTCACCACCTTCTCCCTACTCTCCAGCCATGTTAGTTCAAACATCATTTCCCCTCAGTTAAACTACCTATTTAATGAGCAGATTCTGGGCGTCCCTAGACAACCTTACTCCAGCCTTCTCTTAATACCCAAATGGCTCCTGATTTTTATAACTCTTCAAGGAAGTATGTGGTGCAAAGTAACACCCTGACACTCATCTTTGATCGTTGAATTGGTCATCCTATCTGGTCAGTGCACAAACTTTTGGAAGTGACATTTATAATGCAGAAGTTTTGACACCAGGGTTTGACCTGACTGCAAACAAACAACAAAAACAGGAAGATTTTGACACAGATAAGTACCATTAATCCTTCTGTAGGTTATTATGAACAAATAATCAATAAAATAAATGTCCTTATCACATTTTAGAGTCTCAACCATCCCCTGCTATCTGCAGACTTGTAGAAACACGGCATAAAGAAAACACAGTACAAAATATCCATATATCAAAACTCTCATGCCAAAATGACTACATTGAATAAGTCAGGATAATAAATAAATGCATCATAAAACTAATTAGAGGAAATGTTTGGGATGCTTCGATAAAGCTGCAAAGGTTTAAAATACCATGTGTAACAATCAAAAATTCTAAAAAAAGACTTGAAATCTATGGCTAGCAGTGCCAATCCTTAAAGGGTAGAAATCAACTCGTCTTTAAAAACACTTAAAAAATAAAATGATATCTAGGTAGTGACTCTAGGTAGATATGCAAATAATGGATACAAAAAAGGTTGTGCTCTATCTAGAAAATACAGTGAAATTTGCCTTCTAAGGGTTGGCATTAAAAAAAAAAAAAAAAACAGTCCCAGAAGTAGAATTTATTTTCTCATAGTAAACACATCTAAGTGAATTTTTGTCCTTTCTATTGGAGCCAGATGGAGGGCAGGATTCTGGGATAGTGGGGTACTTTCTCTGAGAAATAAACAGACAAAGAAATAAGAACACCAGGGCCACTTCTGTCATCCAGCCTCAGGATAATTAGGCTGCTTTGACTGAGGGCACAGCTATTGACCTCCTGAGGAAGAAAGTTACCTGGAGGCTACAAAGCACAGGGGTCTTTAAATTGTTTTTGCAAAATGACGTTTAACCAGCAGTTTCAGGGGTAGTATAATAGACACCAAAACCCAGAATGAGATGCTACCAGGAATTGCGATTTAGACATTTTAAGTGCTTCTCCCACATGGAAGTATATAGGGTCTAGGAGATTTATTTGGAAGGTGTCACTGGCATCCTGTGTCTTCCACACACCCCTCCCAGTTGGCAAGGGTACTGGGCTTCTCAGGGATAAGGGCTTTTGTGGGACAACTGCGAGCTACTTTGCATGCACCCCTTACAATTTGGTGTGATGCTGTGCACTGGTGTCTGAATCACGCCTGGGAAACCTAACGGGAAGAGGATGGCTTGCAGAGGCCTGTGCTACACAGCAGAGATGGGAAAGTGAGGGAGAGACTGCCCTCCCAGGGAATGTTGGGGCAAAGGCAGCTGAGTGCTCTCCCATGGACTGGAGGTGGGTTACTAGAGAGAGGCAGGCTGGGTTTATTAGATTCTGTCTATGAAACCAGGATGGGACAATCAGATTGCATTTTGGAAAGCTGGTTTGATGGTTGCGGAAGCCCAGAATTTACTCTCTTGTTTGTAAACGAGAAACCCAACTCCTGGTTGCTCCTGCCAGCCATCTTGGATCAGGAAAACATCTTGTCCAGGGGTGAAATTTCACAGAAAAGAGAACAGAGCAGAAAAACCAACAGAAAAATGGAGTTTGAACCGTGGTCAAATGGTACACAAAATTCACCCTGGATCTGAACTTTGTGGTGAGGTAAAGCAAAAGACTCCCCATCAAGCTAGTTTGAGTTGCACTTTCTAGTATTTGTCACTAAAAGCACTTCATTTTATAATCCCTAAAAGATCTGGGAAGACAGCCACAGCCCAAATTTGTGCTAGACTAGAATTGTCCATTTTTCAGGAAAATGCACAAGAATCAAAATGCCAGCTTCAACTTGGCTCTTGGAGTGAATTCTACCCCTCAAGGAAGATGTGGAATCTAATTCAAATGAGACATTAATTGAAAAATGGACTTCTTTTGGCCAGAAGGTAAGAAACAAGGAGAGTCAATTATATGTTACCTGGTAATGAACTCTCTGGGAGCCAGAAGAAACTGACTGCAGGTCCTAATGAGAAAATGGAAAAAAAAAACAAAACATACCCACATATCTTAAGATTATTTTGAACGAGCTGCTTCCACGACTCCATCAACTAAATGCCCAATTTTATATTATTAAACCCATCTGGAAAACATCTTACTCTCCCCAATCCCTCAAGGTTAAACAATGAAGATAATGCCAAAAATAATAAAAGCACACTAAGTTGGACTGAGAGAAGAAAGGCCATTTAGCTACTGAAACTTAGAAATCCTAAACAGTGTTTAGAGGTGAGTGGTATAATTTCAAGGATAGAGAAGACCAAAAGTAAAAGACAGGCGATTTTGTTGTAATTAATGGGGGTCATATTTAACTTGCACCTGGACTTTTGGCTTGTGAAATAAGCTGCTTAGGTCCCTTTAGGCGCTTAGGAAGAATTTATTTACCTAAGACCAAAAACATACTGTCATGATAATTGTGTTTATACCAGTAAGTTGCTTGGCAAACAAGATTCCATAGACTCAAAAGAAAATCGCTGACCATCTCTGCATGATCACGAAGTGCAAATTAACAGGACTGAAATTAATGAGGTTTTACTGGAAGATTCTGAGAGCCAGGCTCCCTGTATAAAGTTTTATAACTAAGTCGTTGCCACTGTCCTGTCCTGCAGGCTTCCTTGTTAATGAGCATAGTGATTCTATTTACAGATGTCAGCAATCCTGAGTACCTTTGTCCTCACACCTGCTTCCCACAGGCTTTATCAACTTACTGTCTAAGCCCAAGTTTAAAACTCTACCTCTTTATCTGTGCTTGCTCTTTACTTAAAAAAAAAAAAAAATCCTACTTTTAGTTGAATATTTGTGCAATGAGCCCAACCGTTAAGCTAATTTTCAATAAAGTCAATTCACCAGTCAAATATTTTGCTATTGTGGGATCTTAAGTTACCCGAGTATTTTATATTAAAAAAGGTTTGTTATCAATTATGATTTTTTTATTACAGGTTTTTTTGAGGGAGGATCTACAATAAAAGAATATTATTTTGGAAAAAAAAAAGAACAATCTACTATATGTTCTGGGATTGATTTGGACCTGAGTCACATGCTAAGAAGTTTACCAACTTTAACATGCTCCAGTTATCTTTGGTAAATGTAGCCAAATTAAGCCACAAATATAAACCCTGTTGACTTTTCTTCTCTCACCCTTATTAACAGTCATAGATCGGCATCTATCTCAAAATATTCTGCATTCCCAATTCCAACTCTATCCGAAACAATGCTGAAGAGAAAAATCAGTAATTAGTACATTACTTTATGCCTTCTACCTGAGTTTATATCCACCAAAAGAAACAGAATCTAATGTTCAAAGCTAAATCTTTTGCAGCCCCAAAGCTGCAAAATTTGAAGGGATTTTAAACACTATACATCTTCTTTATTTGTGATATTTACTTATGTATAATGTGTTGTCTGGAAGAGAGTTGCTCATCTTGGGGTATTTATCAAAATCACCCAATAGCTTTAAAAATAAAAATGTCTTGACCACATCCCCAGAAGTGATTCTAATGTGCATCTTTCACCAAGAAACAAAGATGAAGAAGTGGCTATTTGTGTGTGTGTGTGTGTGTGTGTGTGTGTGTGTGTGTGTGTGTGTGTGGTGTGTTTTGCCATTTTCCGGATAAGATACTGAATACTCGTCCTTGAAGTTCTGCAAAAACAACCCATGACCACTGTAGTGAATCTGGGTCCCTGGGCTTTGCAGGTGCAGTTCAAGGGAATGTCACATATGAGACTCCCCTTTCTCTTTCTCAGTGGTAAGACCGGGCTGAGAAAAAAATAGTAGATTATTCCTTTGTATTCTGACACAAATTCTTTTGAGATAGAGATTTTTCTTTCCTGTAGAAGTTACATTAAAAAAATAAACCTAGTTGTCTCTGACTGAAGTTTGTACTAGACACAAAGCATTAAGTAACCACAAATCTCTGTTTCCCTTTATTATTTATCATACCCCTTGAAATTCTGTAGAGTTCAAAAAACACAGGTGAGCTATCTGGCAAGACAAGGACTTCCAAGCAATAGTTATGGATCACACTGGAGCAACATCGTGCTGTTGCTAATCCCATCAACCCTTTCCCATTCCAACCACCTGAGGCAGAGAAACAGTGGGGTGGGGAGGGAGAGGATGCAGTGTATGCTTAAAAGATGAGAAAGACAAGGCCACCATTTTCCCATTTCTCCCCAAATGCCTCATTGTAGAAGTAAATAAAGATGGCTGGTAATTGTAGGCAAAAATGGAAAACTGAGCAGCATAAATAATTGGCTAAAGAAACTCACCTCCTGCAGGCGATCTATGTACATACGGCAAGTCTCCAAATCACAGTCTCCACGCACAACTAGAATGCCCAGTGGGATGGCTGAGGGCAAAGGAAAGAGAAAGTCCAAAATAACATATTTGATTTTTCTATTTTGGCATAAATGCATTTTTTACGGTTGAAAAAGACCTCTCATAAACAATACTGCTTTTTTGGATATTTCACTCTCTCCCAGCACCTCTCCTATGAGCTCAGTCTCTTTACTTATGCAGTTTTCATATTTTTTCCTTGCATGATCCATGTTGCCCCTTGCCACCTGGCCAGCCTTCACTGCACTTTGTCTCAGTGGCCCTGAGGTGAAATATAATGTCATGGAAACTGCAGACTGACAGGGCCAGAGGCTGTTCACAGCCAGCTGCTAATTTATGCCTGCATTTGCAAAAGCCAAGGTACCAGGGAGGAATTAAAAAATCATGATTCTGGACATTTACCCCTTTCCCTCTTAAATGCATGGGATTTAATCTTTCTGTCACTTATTAGTTCCCTAATAAGAGACTCAAGCTACTCAAGGTACTGTTGCTACCTGGTAGCCAATACCAGAACTAAACAGGCAAGAAATACTTAAAAAAAAAAATGCTTCTAGAAGGTTCACAGCTATAAAATCCAATTGATTTTAAAGATGGTCAGTGTAAATGTGGTAGCAGCAGAGCTTCAGAAATCAATGAGGAGAAGCTGTTAGGGGCTTTAAATATCTTTTCTAGGTGGTAGTAAATGTCACAGGATGACTTTAGTAGATAGAAACTCCTACTTTAGATATAGCCATAGGATTGTCTGAAATAATGAAAGTAGTCTCCTTTCCAAAACTTCAAAAAAAATGTATGTGTACATTTCTGGTTTTATAAGTATAGTTATATTATTAAACCCATGATTTAAAAAACATTTCAAAATCTTGAATCAACCAACTAGAGATTAACAAGGAGATGACAGGACAGTGGTGTCCACTAAAGATTTTTAAAAACCTTTCACTCATTGAATTTTTAAAGCCTCATCATTGATAAGTAGGTCTGAAAATGCAAAGTGCTAAGACTTTAAAAATGAACCATACAGACAATAAAATACATTTAAACTCATGGGAAAATCTTGAACTCACAAAGTTGTAGAGAAGATACACATATGAAAAATAAGATATGGAACACAGGCTATGGTAAATGCATGAACTTAAGTCACTTGAAGACTAGGCGACAGGGACTAATTCTTGCCTGGAGGGTAGGTTTTAGGCTCTCTGAAGGATATGGAGCCCCATTGGTCTTTTAGAGAAGCAAGAGTGGTCTAGAGAAAAAGAAATAGAATTTGTTTCTCAACATTACCCCTAGATTGGCTCCTTAGGAAGGTCAATACCACTGTCTCATACCTCTAGGTTCCCAAAGTGCTACACAATTAAACTAGAAGACATCCATCACCCTGTAGAGCTATGTAAGCCTATGAATCAGTACGGACTCTCTCACCACAGGAATAAGACTTATTTCCTTTACAACCCCAATATCTGGTAGATATGTAATAAAACTTTGTTTTTTTCATACAAAGGTGTGGAGGGAGGAGGAAGACAAGCTTAGAGCCTGTGCAAGTGTGAAAGAGAAAGTGTGTCTTTAAGAACTAAGTCTATACAGGCTAGACAAAAAAGGGATTCAGAAGTGAGAGTAGGCAGTGTGCATTAGGTTGGAGCTTGCCTTTGTCTATTCTTCCAGAAGCTAAGCAGGAGAATGGTAAGCAAGTACGTGAGGAAGCATGCAACTGTCATATGTTTGGGGGAACAATAATCTGGGAAAATACTTTTTCCTCTCTCTCTTTCTTTTTTTTTTTTTTTGTATATAGCTAGAAATTTCCAAAAAAAGTCTTCAGTATGGCAATCATGCATATTTGAAAGGAATGAAAGGGAAATTCAATAAAGAGATTCCTAAAAGTAGTGACTGACGTAATTATCCTCAACTAGACTACTCAATAGGTTCAAATAAGGAGATCTAGTTAAGTAAGAGAAGAATAAGGATTTCTAATCTTTGATGAATGAGGAGGAAAACCTAGAATTTTGGCCTAGAAAGTAAATCACAGATTGTGGGAACAGAATACAACTATACTTATCATGAGAGTCCATATCTGAATCTTGTTTAATGAAATTTTCTCTTAATTTCAAACGTGCAAATGCAGAGACATAAAATTCCATTAACATTTACCTATTTACTTAAATGAGGAGGCATCTTATATGGGAATGCAGGAATTTGGTCAACACCTCGGATCTCCTTCTTAATACCAATGCTTGGAGTTAGTCTGGTCGTTAATTCAATATACTTGGTAGAAGATACTTTAAAGTACACTTAAAGATTGGACATTCTAGACCCAAAATAATGAATGTCTAGGAAAAAGTTTGCAAAGATGTGTCATTCATTTCTACTGAGTATAAAATCAGCAACTTTGCTGATTCCTCAAGAAGCTAATTAAGAGAAATTTGATTGATATTAGCTATTCAATTAGGATTAAAAAAAGGAAAAAGGCATCCCATATCACAATTTCATAGTACGATTACTGGCATTTGTTGTCAAATTTATCCTATGAAAGTACTACTGTGCACTAGAAAGAATTTATGGTCATTCTCTCTTGGATTCATAGCCCAGTGCTCTGGTCTTACAAATGACTCATGTTAGCTGTTTTGTCTTGAAACTTAATTCCTTTGATCCTTTGATCTTAGACAGCATATTAAAAAGCAGAGACATAACTTTGCCAACAAAGCTCTGTCTAGTCAAAGCTGTGGTTTTTCCAGTGGTTATGTATGGATGTGAGAGTTGAACTATAAAGAAAGCTGAGTGCTGAAGAATTGATGCTTTTGAACTGTGGTGTTGGAGAAGACTCTTGAGAGTCCCTTAGACTTCAAGGAGATCCAACCAGTCCATCCTAAAGAAAATCAGTCCTGAATATTCATTGGAAGGACTGATGCTGAAGCTGAAACTCCAATACTTTGGCCACCACATGTGAAGAACTGACTCATTTGAAAGACCCTGATGCTGGGAAAGACTGAAGGAGGAGAAGGGGATGACAGAAGATGAGATGGTTGGATGGCATCACTGACTCGATGGACATGAGTTTGAGTAATCTTGGGAAGCCTGGTGTCCATGGAGTCACAAAGAGTCAGACATGACTGAGCGACTGAACTGAACTGAACTTGATCCTTGGATTGAAGGCTATAGGATTTAGAATAGGTATCTTCTAGGATTGGGGGAAGATTAAATGCAATACTATATTCAAAAATAATATCCAGAACATCAACATTAGTTCTTCTTCACTCCCTTTACTAACTTTTGAGCCTCTTGAGCTAGAAAATTGGATAAACCAAAAATCTATTTTTCAATGTATCGTGTCACAAGGATTAGCTGGTAGTAGTTCTGTAAGTTATATTCTGCTGATTTAAAACTAACTTTTACTCTTTGATGGAAAAGATAACTGTAGTACAAAAATACTGTAATCTGACACTTCTGTTTGAGGCTTTAAATGGTGAAGAGAAACCAGAAACTTGTGTAAAATTACCACCTTCCTTTTACACTGCTGACAACCAATTGGCCAAACCTCAGTGAAGCTTCCTTCATTTAATTGGGAGCAGTGAGAATACTTCTCACCCAAGCATTAGCATTACTATTCCTGATCTTGATGATTCATCTTATTTTAGTGTTAGAGATTTTATTTGACTGCAATAAGCATCAGCCAATACTCAACCTACATAATGGAACTTTTATTGCAGGGCTCAAATGGAATTTACAAGTTCTAACTAAGCAATAAAGAACAAGCTGGTTTCTATGTTAAGAAGGCAGATTTAACACATACTTACTTCTCTTGTGCCAGAAACACTACTAAATTACAGCACATGCATTTTAAAAAAGATATAAACCAACAAAGAGAGAGAGTGAGGAGAAAATGGCAATGGATAAAGCACATGGAAAACTCATAACTGACTCAAAGGCCCTAGACAGTCTAATTCTAAACTATACGTGGGGGTGGATAAGAACCAACACAATTTATACTGTAAAACCGTCAGAAGATGCGCTACCCAGAAACATCATTTGCAGTTAAAATAAGAATCACTGGATATTAAATCACTAGATTCTACCACCTACTCTTGGTTAGGTGTAGTTACTTTATAGAAAATGGGGATTAACTAATCATCTACAGAATGCAGAGATACCCAACTTGTTCCTCTCACTAGACTTTCCAGAAAGCTTGCAGCCAGACCACACATTCTTAGAAAGAGATCTGAAGAGTCTTCTCTGGGGAATCCTCAGAGAGTTAAGAGAGAATATTCCCTCCATGAAATATAAATATGATTATATTAAAAGATTATATGAAGAAGAAAATGGGTCATTATTCAGAGAACAAATAGGTCCTTGAAACTTGATAGAATGGAGTTTAATAGAAGGGTTAGAAGATGAAGTTAAAGAAATCTTTACAAAAGAAGAGCAGAAATAAAAGGAGGCATAAGAAAAGGTAAGGAAAATAAGACTGACCCAGTGGTCCAACTTTCCAATGACAGGAGTTCCAAAAATCAGAAATAGAAGTAATTATCAGAAACAAACAAAAAATCAAGACTATTTCTTAGAACTGAAGAACAGCAGTTTCCAACTTGAACTGCCCAACAAGCACAATAACTAAAGGACAACAGGAAGACATTTTACTTTGAAATTTAAGAATATTGGGAACAAAGAGAGGGGTCTACAAATTTCCAAAGAGGAAAAATTAGACGGCAAAGAAAATGGGGATTAGACAGTTTTAAACTTCTCAAAGGCAACTGCACAGTCACAGAAGCAAGGAAGCAATGGGTTCAGAATTCTACGACTTTTACACATAATTCAAAACACCAAACAAGTTCAAGGACTGAATAAAGGACATACCCTCCACTAAAAAGTTACTGCAGAACTTGCACCAACAAAAGTTGAATTTGGAACAAGAATGAGGAATGCATGGGATATAATGGGGAATCTAACAAAGAAAAAAAAAAAACCCTCCAAGGAGATGGGGCTAGAAGATTCTAGGGTGACAGATATATTGGAGCACAGTGACTTAATAGGCCGAGATGTAGAGAGTGGTCATCACTGAGTCTCACCATCACAGGAGAGTTATTTTTCAACCTAAGGACAGAATGTCTAAATGAGTCTGAGCCAGTTTTCTAACAATCACCCCAAGATTTACTCTGCCTTAACCTGTTCTTGAGAGCAACAGTTAGGTCTTGGTGAAGGAGAAAAATTCAAAGAAGTCCATCCCTTATAACGACAGTTCCACATGATAGCTAGAACCCACCCTAACACCTTACCAAATGCTTTCCAGAATGCAATCATGACCTTGCCCACTAAACCTCACAGAATGGGTGCACAGGTACTCTTGGGGAAGCTGAAAAGTGTTAGTTGCTCAATTGTGTCCAACTCTTTGTGATCCCATGGATTATGGCTCCTCTGTCCATGAATTTCTCCAGGCAAGAATACTGGAGTGGGTAGCCATTCCTTTCTCCAGGGGATCCTCCCAGATATCGAACCCAGGTCTCTTGCACTATTACCATCCGAGCCACCAGGGTAACTGAAGCCAGACACTATTCCTGAGATTCTTTCCTGATCTTGACAGCCTTCATCTAAAAGTGAAAGCATCATCACTTCCTTGCTCAGGGAGGTTTAAGATTGCTACTTGATTTTTCAAAACTGCTGTATCTGAATGAGGGATGCATATATTGATGGTAAATACATACGTATGAAGAAAATGGCAAATAGAGAAGTCAGCATACTGGGATTATCTTGGTAGAAGAGGGATAAGGTGAGGTATTTGTTCTGCTTATTAATCTTAGTGGGAGGTACATGAATGCCCATTTATTATTAATCTTTAAGTCTATGCATTATATACACATACATATGTGTGTGTATATATATATATGTATACGGGTATAGGTGTATATACATGTATATATATATGTATATGAACATTTATGAACAGAACAAGTATGTGTATGTGTGTTTATGTATATTTCTGTATACAGTATCTCAGAATTGAAAATAAGAAATACAACCTATCTGTGGCAATTGAGTTTACTGATAGTGGTGCCAAAGTTCACTGTATATTCTCTGCAATGTTTTCTGTGAATTAAAAAAAAATTCTGTATTAGTATCAAATAGGAAAAAGTAGAGAAGTCATCAAAAGCCCCCAAATGAAACCTACTGTTGCAATCCATCTCTAGTAATGGACACCAGGCACATTGAGCAGTCATGACTTCATGGCTCATCATGGCATGTGTATTTGTTTGTGGGTGTGTTTATATAATAAGCAGCAGGATTACCTTGCTGCATTATCTGGGCCTCAGAAGTCTTTAGAGAAGCCGTGTCCAACAGACCTGTCTGTATGTGCAATACAGGAGCCACGAGCCACATATCAAACTAAGTCCTTGAAATGTGGCTTGCGTGACTGAGAAACTGAATTTTTATCTTATGCAATTAAAGTTTAAATAAACATATGTGGCTAATGAGCATTATGGTTTGTTCTCTGTGGTACCAAAAAGATGAATGTCCTTAGTACCAGATGTAATATATGTCAAAACCATCCATGTGTTAATCATTCCAACCAATACAATATTGTCAAGTTAAAAGAAAATAAAATAAAATAAAAGAAAGAGAAAAAAAAAATCCAGCAAACAAAACTTCTTTGGTCTTTGCCCCTGCCTAGCTGGATCCAGTGTGCTTCCTAATTTCTAGCAGTAGTATTCCTTGGTTGACTGAGGACAAATTTATTTCCCTTACTCTATATCCTACCTTTCTTAAACAACTTCTCTGACTCTCCTACCAAAATATACTTTCAGATCCTTCTTGGCACTTTAGTATAAATGAATAACAATTAACTAAAGGGTTAATCCTTTAAGAACCATCTGAGTTGTAACATGTTTGAAACCTAAGCTAACACTATTGTCATAAACTGAATGATTGTGGCCCCCAAATTCACATGTTGAGGTCCTAACCCTGATATGATGGTAACTGGAAATGTGCCTTCTTTGGGAAGTAATTAGAGTTAGATGGGGTCATGAAAGTGGGGCCTTCATGATGGAATTAGTGCCCTTGGAAGAAGAGATGCCACAGAGCACTCGCATGCTCGCTCTCTCCCACTTTGGGAACACAGCATGAACCCAGCAGTCTACAAGCCGGGAGGAGTGCTCTTACCAGAAAACAAATCGGCCAAATCAACCAAGTCCTTGATCATAGACTTTCCAGCCTCCGGGACTGAGAGAAAATAGATCTCCATTGTTTAAGTCACCAGGCTAATATTTTGTTACAGCAACCCAAGCAGACTAAGACAATGATAAAACTATGACAAATACAGGTACAGAAACAGGGAAGATTGTCGAGTTGACTGGTGATTCTCAGCCCTGAGAAAATTATACTACCAAGTACCTCTCTATAGCTAAAACACAAGCACTACCCTGGCTTCCTTCTCAGGCTTCACCATGGCCCCCATTAACCTCCTTTCCCTATCTCTGCTTGTTTAAATGCCTCATAATCCAGAAGGTGATTAAATTAATTGGTTGAGAAATCCATTATATATTTCATATCACATGCTCTCAATTTTATGTCTGAAATAAAATGCCAACAGTTCATGATAATTAATTTTGTCTTCTACAGTTGAAGTTAGGACTACCTGAAGTCATTATGCAAATTTATGTCAAGTAGTGAATAAATTAACACCATTCATCTTTAACAAATTCAAAATTTTCTAGCAACCAGTACACAAGTATACTCTTTTATCTATAAGAAACTTCTAAAGTATATATGCACTAAAAGAAAATATATGAAATATTGTTTCTAAAATATATATTTCAGCACAATTGATGAACAGAGTCAGGAAATAAATCTGATTTAGGCTCAGATATCTATATATGGAACTGAACTGCCCAAAACATTGAAAACCAAAGTTCTTAGAGGCAATTACATAGAAAATTCCTATAGTTTTCAGAAAACTTATAAAATATTTTTCAGAGTCAGAGTGTGTGTGTACATATGTTAGTCACTCAGTCGGTCCAACTCTATGCAACCACAGGGACTGTAGCCTACCAGGCCTCTCTGTCCATGGGATTCTCCAGACAAGAATACTGGAGTGGATTGTCATGCCCTCCTCCAGGGGATCTTTCCAAGCCAGGTCCCCTGCACTGTAGGTGGATTCTTTAACATATGAGCCACCTTAAGAAAACTTGAAAAACATTTTTAAAGAGTCAGAAATATAATGCAAAAGACAACCCAACTGTTTCCTCAAGACAATAAGTTATTTGATTGAAGACAAAAGATCCTTGGGGATCAAGTCTTAAATGAATGCCCCTCCCCACTCCCCAAGATCTCTGTAGCCATTTTATTCTGGTACCACCACAGAAGTGTGAGCAAACTGAATTAAGGTCAGTGAATTCACAATGTACAGGAATCTGAGGTGAACAAAACTGCAAACTTCATGAGTTCTCATATGCAAAACTCTCCTGCTGGACTGAGTGAGAAGTGGTCATCCTCACTTCACCCAGCTGTTCTGAACCTCAGCCTGGTGGTTCAGAGAAGCAACCATGATAGCGGGAGGAGGGTGGCTGAAGTCATTCGTTTTCTTCTCTTAGTGAATCCTACCTCCACCTTTGGACTAGCCAGCTGTGCCAGAACAGGCTTTGTGCATGTGTATATTCTGGAAGCATACTCTAAACCATAGTATATTTAAAGCTATACCTAGATAGCATATTTAAAAAGCAGAGACATTACTTTACAACAATGGTCCGTATAGTCAAAGCTATGGTCTTTCCAGTCGTCACATACCAATGTGAGAGTTAGACCATAAAGAAGGCTGAGCATTGAAGAATTGGTGCTTTCGAACTGTGGTGCTGGAGAAGACTCTTGAGAGCCCCTTGGGACTGCAAGGAGATCAAACCAGTCAATCCTAAAGGAAATCAACCCTAACTATTTATTGGATGGACTGATGCTGAAGCTGAAGCTTCAATACTCTGGCCACCTGATGTGAAGAGTTGATGCACTGGAAAAGATCTTGATGTTGGGAAGGACTGAGAGCAGGAGGAGAAGGGGGCAAGAGGATGAGATGGTTGGATGGCATCACTGACTCAATGGACATGAGTCTGAGCAAACTCCAGGAGATAGTGAAGGACAGAGTAGCCTGGCATGCTGCAGTCCATGAGGTCGAAAAGAGTCAGACATGACTGAGCGACTGAACAACAAAAGAGGAAAAAGACAGTAATGATTATGTGATACAAAGAAGGAGAAACAAGAATGGGAAGAGGAAGAAAAGGAAGAGCAGGGTGGGAAGGAGCCGGAGGAGGAGAAGACAAGGTACTGAACACAAGCCATGTACTTGTTTTATGGTGTTATTTAATCTTTACCACAATCCCAAGAGGTGGATATCACTAGTCCAATTTCTAAAATGAGGAAACCTAGTCTCAGGAAGATGAGGTAACATGCCCTGAAAGGTCACGGCTTCCACATAGAGCACCCGGGTTTCATCCTAGGCTTCTCTGACCAGAGAGCCCATCTCCTGTATTATCCCTCCTTCTAATTAATCCTGGGCCTCACAGGTGATGGAGTCTCTCCTTTCAACACTGAGTTCAGAGCAGTGAAGCCAGAAACTGGTGACAGGCTGACCGAGGAGTGAGGGCAGAATGACAAGTCCTGTACCCAGAGCTACACAAGAACCAGGGAAAGGCTGTGACACTCCGGAAGCAAGGCCAAAGTGAGCAATTTCAGCCTGGGACAAAGGGGTATGGCCCTGAGACTCAGAAACTATGAGTCAAGACACACACATGCTTCCTAAACACACCTGGCAGGGGTGGGATCACTTTTAAAGACATGCCATTCCCTTCCCCTTTTTACTTTTAAAAGACACGCCATTCCCTTCCCTTCCCAATAGGCCAGCTTCTGAGACTGTGGTAAGTCAAGCTGTTGAAAAGTTCTAACCATATCTGCAATGTAAGAGTCACCAAGTTAAACTCTTTCTTACTTTATAAAGAACTACATGCTACTAAAATATTGTGAGCAGGATTATGGGGGCAGTAGAGGCAGCAAGAGTATATATGACTTTAATCGGAATCATTATGGACAATCATGTGATTTGTGTTGCTATTAAAATGACTGCATTAGAATTTCCCATACGGAGCTGATGAGCTAATTGACAGCATAAACTAAATGTGAAACTATGTTCTCAACTAAAGTGGAAAAAGTTTATTATGTCAGATGCACAAGATATTAAAAATATTTCCCTCAGATTTTTGATAGAGCATTTACTTAACATTAGTTTTGGGTTGTCAACATTTGATATCATTAATCTGGTAGTTTTTGTTGGGATAGGTTTAAACTACATTAAAACATTCATTTTAATGTTTTTTTATTCTTGGTAAATAACTAATTAGAAAAATCAGAATGGCAGATGTTTTTGATCATTCTGAGTGCTCAATGAACTTATCTTGTCCTTGATATCATGGTACCTGGGTCATGGTGAGGATTAAAGATGTCAGTGTCTGCAGAACACAGTATCTGTGATTCAATTCTATATTCATTCCTATAAGCCTTATTAAATTCATGGATTTCTTCTAATTCCATATCAACATGTACCAGCCATTCATAAAGTCACTTTCAGCAGATCAAAGGTAGTGACTTCTACAGCAGATGATATTGTACCAAAGCTTCTAAAGGCCAAGCCTAAACCACAGCATATAAATAAAAGAATCAACCAAACCTGCAAGGAATCACAGCTGGCTGCTTTATGACACAAGCAAAGACCCTTGGAGTCAAAGCAAGAAAGAGCCACCTTTGCCACAAAATCCACATGAAACTGTTACTGAGATTTATTAAAGGGAGAAACTGCACAGCAGCTAATTCATTCCCTGCAAGATACTGTGATGTGTTCAACAAGGTATCACGATGGAAAGAAAGGGCTGAAAGCTCAGCATTTAAAAAGAAAGAAAGGATTTAATTATCTGACACATGAGCAATTATAGTGCAATTCCTGTTCAAACAGAGTTGTAGCTAAAGGAGCTATTTACCCATTCAAATCACAAACAAAGGTATCTTCAATGGGATCATTAAAAGAAGGTGTGAGACCTTAGGGAAAAGCGTCTCAGAAACTGCAAAGGTTTACAAAGAAGGGATTTTAAGCTCTAAATATATGCAGAAAAATAATAGAATTGCAAAGGCTCTGTTAAGGCTCAATAAAAAGGTTGCTGCTTTCTGAAAAGGACAATAAATGTAACAACGGGGTTAAAAATTTGTAAAACAGAAACACATTCCGAATTTTATGGGCAAAACCATCAAATACACAGATAATCTTAAAATGAACATAGTTTATGCTAACACTCTTCAGAGATACACTTTTAAAAGGCTGACATTCCCTTAAGCATTAATTTTAGGTTTACTGACATAATCAATACAGTTTGTCAAAGCTTTGCTATCTTTCCATCAGTTTATAAGCAGTTTTAAAAAGGCCCTGATGCTGGGAAAAATTGAGGGCAGGAGGAGAAGGGGGTGGCAGAGGATGAGATGGTTAGATAGCATCACGGATGCAGTGGACATGAGTTTGAGCAAACTCTGGGAGATAGTGAAGGGCAGAGGAGCTGGCATGCTGCAGCAGTCCATGGGGTCACAAAGAGTCAGACACAACTGAGCAACACAAAAACAACAGAATGCAGTCTTCAGAGGCAAATAGTCTGAAAAAGAAATTTTTCCCTAGAAAATAAGATAGGAGTGAAGCCAGGTAAGCTTGGGTTTGGTAGTTATATTTTATAATAGAAATAACATCAAAAGCATGATCCATAATAGAAAAAGTTGATGACTTGGACTCAAAACAAAAACTTCTGCTCTGTGAAAGGCACTGTTAAGAAAACAAAAAGACAAGACAGAGTGGAGAAAAATATTGGCAAAACACATACCTGATAAAAGACCAGCATTCAAAATATGCAAAAAACTCTTAAAACTCAACAATAAGGGAGTCAATTAAAAAGTGGACAAAAGATCTGAACTGACATCTCACCTAACAGGATGCACAGATGACAAATAAGCATATGAAAAATGTGTTTAAGGTAGTATGTTATGGTTGTTGATTAGTCGCTAAGTTATGTCTGACTCTTTTGCAATCCCATGGACTGTAGCCCACCAGGCTCCTTTGTCCATGGGTTTTCCCAGGCAAAAATATTGGAGTCGGTTGTCATTTCCAGGGTATCTTCCTGACCTGAAGAATGAACCAACATCTCCAAACCTTCCGCATTGCAGGCAGATTTTTACTGCTAAACCACTGGGCTTTCCATTCATATGTTATGAGAGAACTGAAAATTAAAACAACAATGTGACCCTATTACACATCTACTATGACAGATAATGGAGAAGCCAACGGCACCCCACTCCAGTACTCTTAACTGGCAAATCCCATGGATGGAGGAGCCTGGTGGGCTGCAGTCCATGGGGTCGCGAAGAGTTGGACATGACTGAGCGACTTCACTTTCACTTTTCACTTTCATGCCTCGGAGAAGGAAATGGCAACCCACTCCAGTGTTCTTGCCTGGAGAATCCCAGGGACGGGGGAGCCTGGTGGGCTGCTGTCGCTGGGGTCGCACAGAGTCAGACACGACTGAAGCGACTTAGCAGCAGCAGCAGCATGGCAGATAAAATAGAAAAAAATGAACAATTCCAAATGCCAATGAAAACCTGGAGCAACAGGAACTCTTATTGTTGGTGGGAATGCAAAATGGTAGAGCCTCTTTGGAAGACAGCTTAGCAGTTTCTTACAAATGTATACAAACCCTAACTGTATGATCCAGCAACTGAACTACTTGGCATTTACCAAGATGAGTTGAAAATTAGGCCCCCACAAAAATTTGCCCATGAATGTTCATAGCATCTTTATTTTTAACTGCTGAAACTTTGAAGCAACTGAGATGTTCTTTGATAGGTGGAAGGATAAACACAGTGGTTATCACACAACAGAACGTTATTCAGCAACAAAGAGAAGAGCTTCCGAGCCATAAAAGACAATGGAGGAAACTTAAACGTATACTGTTAGGAAAGAAGCCAGTCTGAAAAGGCCACATACTGCACAATTCCAACTATACGGAATTCTGGAAGAGGCAAATCCAAGGAGATAGCAAACAGATCAGTAGTTGCCCAGGACTTGCGGGGAGGGACTGAAGCACAGTGGGTATTTAGAGCAGTGAAGCTGTTCTGTATGACACTGTCATGGTGGACACATGTCACACCTCTGTGAAAACCCATAAAACTGTAGAACACAAGAATGAATCCTATTGTGAAGTATGGGTTTTAGTTAATAAGAATATACTACCGCTTTTGCATCAATTCTAACAATGTACCACTCTCACACAAGATGTGAACAGTTGGAGAAACTGTATTGGAGGCTGGGGGAAGGTTGAGGGGATATATGGAACTCTACTTTGACTTCATTTTTCTGTAAAACTAAAAGTTATCTAAAAGGTAATGTCTATTTCATGCATCCAACCTGGACTGGCGATCTATTTCACATATGATAATATACATGTTTCCGGGTGCTCAGGGCTGGTGCCCTGGGATGACCCTGAGGGATGGGATGGTAGAAGGGTGGGTTCAGGATGGGGAACACAGGTACAACCATGGCTGATTCATGTCAATGTATGGCAAAAGCACCACAATATTGTAAAGTAATTAGCCTCCAATTAAAATAAAATAATAATAATAATAAATTAAGAAAAAATAAGTAATGTCTATTGATTTAAAAAAATAAAAAAATCAAGAGCAAAGAGGGAAAAAAGAAACCGTTCTGAGTTTCCCTCAGACAGATACTTTGCTGTTACCAGAGAATAATGACATACAGAAAAACAAACATTATTTGCTTTCTTAGCCCGAGTGTAACCACTATTCAAAAAATCAACAAGAAGATAAGGGGCTGGAGGGGAACATCAAGGAGGGGAGGTCGTGGACCAGAGAAAGGAAAGCCCTAAGGGAGGACGGCAGGGCACACCTAAATCTTTCCATGTTACCTCATTAGTTCTGAATGTGTCAGGGTTATCAGGGCACGAAAATTCTAACTTGATGGGTGATGATAATTAGACAGAATGAGTTGGCAATAGTTCAATCCAATTTTCTCCCTGCATACCACAGGTTCATCGTACAACAACCTGTCATTGTTACCTGCCCACCGTTCACCTGGAACCAAGAGGGGAAATTAATGGGCATATTAGCATTCAAAAGGAAACATGACACCTTGAGACGCTTCCATCCCACTGTGTGGTGCCTGGGTCTGTCAAAGGTTTCACAACCCCCGGTGCTCGTGATGAAAAATGATCCTAGAGTTTGAACTTCACGGCTTGAGCTGAACCGAGTCCTCTCCCCAGTTAATTTAAAATGTCATCCATAACGTAAAAGTCACTATGCAGTTTCCATTGCATTTGATTTGATGATGATATTTTGAAGATGTGCTTTTCAGAAATCAGCAGGTTCTCTACCAATCTGGGTTTCAAACTACAGGTCAAATTCTGCTCTTTATTCTGATGGTCTACAACCTAAGAAGGCCATCCAAGGAATAGGCAAGTCACTTTTCTTTTTAAATACTCTGGCAGTATTTAAAATCTTAAATAATGACTTATGGTATTCATCTTCATTTAATTTGGCAAACTTGTATTGTATATATAAAGGATTGTGCCAAAATATTTTTCAGGTCTACAAATCATACACTTAACTAGTCAACAAATAAGTTTTAAGAATTTTCTCGTGCCAGAGACAGTCTTGTGCCAGATTCCCATGCCAGGAGTTGGGCATACAATACCAAGAAAGACACACTTCCTGCCCTCAAGGCGTTATAGGAGAGTGGGAAAAAGGGGGGTGATATAAAGACAGCCTCCTGATGACACACACTGTACCAAGAATGCTGACAGCCAAGGACCAAGTGCATTTAGGACCACAGTGCAGGATCTACTCCCCTAAGGAGTTATTTCCCAAGTAAAGAAAACAGTGACATTTGACAGAAGACACAAGAGTTTTTCTAGACAAAAGGACTTCTCTAAATCTTAGATCATCCTTAGACTCTAAGAAACCACGGCATGAAAAGCAGCAAATGCTCAGGACTGGGGAAGTTAGGGAGGTGCAGAGTAAAAAGGGCTGAGGCCACGGCCAGAGGTTGATTTGTTTATGTTAAGGAGCTGGCACTTTATTCTCAAAAGGATTGGCAGATGAGCAAAGGTGTGCAGCACAAAATGGTTTCAGATTGACACTGACTAAAGTGGGGCTTAATGTTGCCCTCAACTTGACTAAACTTTGGACAAGCTTCTTCCTGACTGAATGGCCCTGATCTCCCATTTGCAGAGTATATTATTTAAAAAAAAATTATGTATTTATTTGGCTGCGCTGGGTCTTAGCTGTGACATGCCGAATCTAGTTTCCTGACCAGAGATCGAACCTGGATTCCCTACATTGGGAGTGCAGAGTCTTAGCTACTGGACCTTCAGCAAAGTCCCCAGTACTTACTTTAGAAAACTTGCTGCTGCTGCTGCTGCTAAGTCACCTCAGTTGTGTCCGACTCTGTGTGACCCCAGAGACAGCAGCCCACCAGGCTCCCCCGTCCCTGGGATTCTCCAGGCAAGAACACTGGAGTGGGTTGCCATTTCCTTCTCCAGTGCATAAAAGTGAAAAGTGAAATTGAAGTCACTCAGTCGTGTCTGACTCCTAGCGACCCCATGGACTGCAGCCTACCAGGCTCCTCCGGCCATGGGATTTTCCAGGCGAGAGTACTAGAGTGGGGTGCCATTGCCTTCTCCGTAGAAAACCTGCAGTTATTAAATTCTTTCTCTGCCCTTTTGAGAGGTAAATCTTTTCCCAGCTATCTGCTGGTTCTACAACGCTGGACATCATTTCCAAAAATCAACCCTGGATGTCATTCCCTAAGACTCTGGGACCCGTCTCTTTGAAATGTAATTGTTGGAGACTTCTTTGGTAATCCAGTGGTTAGGACTCTGTGCTTCCGCTATAGGGTGCCCAGGTTCGAGCCCTGGTTAGGGAACTGAGATTCCACAGGTCATGTGACGTGGCCAAAAAATAACAAAAAATAAAAGAACAAGATGAGTTTAAAAAAACAACAACCCTGGAAACAGATACATGAAAAATAAACCAATAAAAAAGAAATGTAATCATTCATGAAAAAGAGTACTCCTGTTTCCAGCCTCAACAGGTGGCTAATAAGTGACAATTAGCAAACATAGACAGCCTAATCAAATTGACTCAAGTCCTCCAGTATTTTTCCACTTGTTCACCCCAGTTCTTGAAAAGTCTCGGTCTTTTGTTCCAGCAGAGTTCACTTTCTTTCCCCACTGCCATTGTCTTGACCCCTGTTGCAATAGTCTTGAGTAAAGTCTTCCTTGGCTGTTTAACTTTTCTGTGCAATTTTTCTTTGACAACATATTAGAGAATCCTTTGGCAATATGGGAGGCAAATTAATGGAAGACAAGGTGAGTGGCAGGAAGGTGAGTTAGGAAGCTAAAGCAGTAAATGAAGTGAGAAATGCTAGAGTCTGGAACAGAGGAGGGACAATAAAGGTTAGAGAGAGACACATGAAGGAGATATTACAAATTAGCTCCATAATCAACTGGATGGTGAGAGAGAAAGGAACCAGGTGATGTAGAGTGGACATGGCACTTACAACCTTATCACACACTTGGTGACAACATGGAAGACTGGGGCCTGCTGAGCTAGAGGGAGGGTGGGAAAACCAAGAAGGCAGGAGAGAGGGAGGCTGGGAAGGGAGAGAGAGTAGAAATAACATAAAAGTAAGTGGCCCTTGGAAAGATGGTTGATAAGAAGCACTTATAAATGCCTCAAAGGCAACTGATAACACCTAAAATATCTGAAACGGACTTCAGAGTTAGAATGTAGTTACAGGCAGAATTGGGGAAAAGAATATTCTCAAGTCTGGAGAATGAAAAGCAGGTAGGGGGCTTCCCTCATAGCTCAGTTGGCAAAGAATCCACCTGCAATGCAGGAGACCCTGGTTCAATTCCTGGGTCAGGAAGATCTGCTGGAGAAGGGATAGCCTACCCATTCCAGTATTCTTGGGCTTCCCTTGTGGCTCAGCTGGTAAAGAATCCGCCTGCAATGTGGGAGACCTGGGTTTGATATCTGGGTTGGGAAGATCCCCTGGAGAGACAACAGCTACCCACTCCAGTATTCTGCCCTGGAGAATTCCAAGGACTGTATAGTCCATAAGGTCGCAAAGAGTCAGACACGACTGAGCAGCTTTCACTTTCAGAGTAAGGGGGGAGGGAAGGGGAGATTGTCATTCCCCAGACATCCACCCAAGGCTCAGACCATGTCATCTCAGGAACTAAGAGTCACTGATTCTTTTCTTCTTATCTTTCCAGTCATCAGCATACAGCACATGATGAATGGAGAAGAATAAGTAAGAAAGAGAAGTTCAGAAAAAAAAAAAAGACATTGAAGCAGTTTTCTGAAGAGATGAAAGGGGTCAGGGAGAATGCAACTCAATCAAGGCTAATATGTTTAACATTGCATGAGCTTTCTTTTTTCCTACTTTGGATAAATGTGGTTCATGTATTACTGCTAAATGGAGTAGGAAATGGCAGCCCATTTCCAATATTCTTGCCTGGAAATCTCCACAGACTAAAAAGCCCAGCAGGCTACAGTTCATGGGGTCACAGAGAGTTGGACACAACTGAGAGACTGAACACATTACTAGTAATAATCCAGGAGCAAATAAAGGGAAAAGGCCCAACGTGTTTAGTCACTCAGTCATGTTCAACTCTTTGCGACCCCCTGGACAGTAGCCCGCCAGGCTCCTCTGTCTATGCGGATTTTCCAGGCAAGAATACTGGAGTGGGTTGCCATGCCCTCCTCCAGGGGGGTCTTCCTAACCCAGGGATCAAACCTAGGTCTCTCGCATTGCAGGCAGATGCTTTATCATCTGAGCCACCAGGGAAGCCCAAAAGTCCCAAACGGTCTTCTAATTAATAATAGAAACCAAAGGTCAAGGTCAAACAGTTCTAGAAAATGTCATATCTTCCAACGCAATCTGAAAGTTTACTGACAATGATGTAAAGTTCTATTTTTGATGAAAGGAATTTCATTTCAATGAAGATTTCTAATGTCTGATACAATGAAATTCTAGTACAACAAGGTGGTTTATAAAATTCCTTGGAATGCACTGCCAGTGTTAAATATGACAGATGCATTTAACTGTAAGGTTCTGGAAGGCGCCTGACAAGGACGTTGGAAAATAATGTAATTTTTGTCCAGGTAGGTTCATTCGGAAGGTAATATTTGCAAAATTCCTGGATACAGGGAAGAATCGCCATTGATAATTTACTGCCAGCACTCTAGTATTTAGGAGGGAGGGCTTCTCTTGTAGCTAAGTTGGTAAAGAATCTACCTGCAATGAGGAGATCCAGGTTCAATTCCTGGGTCGGGAAGATGCCCTGGAGAAGGAAATGGCAACCCGCTCCAGTATTCTTGCCCGGAGAATCCCATGGACAGAGCACTACAGTCCACGGGGTTGCAAGAGCTGGACACAGCTTAGGGACTAAACCACCACCAAATACTTAACAGTGACACAAAAATGCTGGCTACATGGTTTGGCTATCCTAATACATGTGAAAATCAAGATGGAACATTAAGTGTTCAGAAGCAAGGATTCATAACCATACTCAAAATGTAAATACTGAACTCAAAATGATGTTTAGAGACACTGGTTCACATCTCTTTCACAAGTTTAACATGCTACTGTCCATTACACATGATGGTGATGGGCAAGGTCACTGACAGATGCTGAAGGAACATTCAGTCATGCAGCTCTGAACCGAGCTGACTGGAAACACGTGAAGAATTAGTCACAGAAGATGCCCTAAACTCTGTTGTAGAGGCCCAAGTCTCTTTGTGGAAGCAAAGAGTAAACATGCAGTCAACCGCCATGGAGCAACGTGAACTATGGTGGCCTAAAGGAAAACACACTGCCAGCATCTGACAACCAGGGAACACTCCAGTTCTGCTTATCAGTGACTCCGGAAGGAAAGCAGTGCACCAGGGATTTGGGAAGCCCAGTAAGAATTAAAGAGCGCTTTCCACCAGTAGGAACTTGGAAGGCCTGAAGCTTTTATCTATGTAACGAGCAAATAAAAGTGTGGTTCTGAATCAATCTGCAAAGAGGTGATTTTCAGACCAGCATACATTTCTGTCCTTGGTTCTGTTCAGTTCAGTATCTTTACCCATAAACTGGATCAACATACAGAAGAAATATCCAACTTGCTGAGGATCAAACTATCATGCTATCTCTGACTACAATGTTTGGCTAGAAATAGCCTGAAATTTATATTACCCTGTGTTTAAGTTTCCAGTTTTAATTAGTCAAATTCCAAATGGAGAATTATTTAGCCTGACAGTAGTTTGGGCAAACAGAACCTTTAAGAAAAGGTCAGCATTAACATTTTAGTCTTCTATTTTCCTTAGCTCATTCTGAAACATCTAAAGAAAGCAATTAGCTTATATTCCAATACCCTGAATTTGGAATAGCTGGGAGGTTGGGCTTTCTAGGTGGCTCAAGTGGTAAAGAATCCACTTGCCAATGCAAGAATCTCAGGAGACTTGGGTTCACTCCCTGAGTCAGGAAGATTCCCTGGAAGAAGAAATGGCAACTTATTCCAGTATCCTTGCTAGGATAATCCCAGGGACAAAGGAGCCTGGCTGGCTACAGTCTGTGGGGTCACAAAGAGTCGGATACGACTGAGTATGCAAGCACAGGCCAAAAGATACTACAAAGAGAGAAACTTGGAGGTTAGTGATGCATGAGCCTAATTTCTAGTACCAAGACCAGTTTGGTACATAGTAAGTGTTCAATAAATAGCTGTCACATGAAGTGAATGAATGGACTCAAGGATTTGGGTGTGGGGGTGGTTATGTCCTGGTCTTAGTTCAAAAGCAGGTGCCAGGTTATGCAAACAATATGGTGATTTCAGAACAGATATGTTTCCCACACTGGCCCCTCAGGTCCGTGATGGACCTGAAGCCCTCATTCTCTCAGCTGCTCAAAGTGCTTGCTCTGCTGACAGTTCACAGCCGAGTCCCTCTCTAAGAAGAACATGACCTCACTCACAGCTTGCTTCCTCCCCGCAGACAGCCTGAATGCTTGCCAATAACCCTTGCCTCATTTGGGACCATTCTAAACGGCCATCCCAGGTTCAAATGTCCATGCGGGAGTGCTCTGTTACAGTCGCATCAGGGCTCGGTTTGTTCCTTGGCCCAGTTCTACTGCTCGCTTTCCACATTCATTCTCCTCTTGGAGCGTCTCCAGTAAACCTCCTACACATTAAGCTCAAAAGTCTGAAAGTGTGTTTCCCAGGGAACCCAACCAAGAACAAGAACTATGATCCCAAATTTCTTTCTGAAAGCACATTTCTTTTAGTGCACAGCTATGTCTTTACAAAGAAGGGGAACTGTGTATTAGAAGGTGTACTGGGTTAGGAGAGAGAAGAAGTAAATTCTTATTAAAATCCTGTTGCAGCTACATGAGCCTGTGTGAGGCCACCGCTGGAAGTGTCCCTGTAACAGTGACCATTGGACAGTGTATGCAACAGCACTCTGTAAACTATGAAGCCTAATGAAGACTCTTAAGTGTTATTTATTATTAAATATTATAATAAGAGTGGTGACTCTGCTGTGGCAAACACCACACCACCCACACGTTAACATGATGAATGAAAAAGTAATAAGTCCATACAAAGCTCTTAGAAGAAAGTCTTCAAAAAGAAATGTAACAACTGTCTGAGTTCATATACCAGAGTTGATGACCTGGGAAGGTAACAACAAAACAGACTAAGTTTTTCTATAAGCAGTGAGAATTAGTGATTATTTGCCTCTGTGTGTGGGGGTGGGGGGGTGGGGGTGGGTACACAGGATAAACCAGCCAAAAGGAAAAATATTCCTTTGGGCAAGACTTAAGAATATACTTCCAAATGATGGTTCTCAAAATGGCAAGAACCTAACAGAAGAGATTAAGAAGAGGTGGCAAGAATACACAGAAGAACTATTCAAAAAAGGTCTTAGAGCCTGGGATAACCTTGATGGTGTGGTCACTCATTATGGCCAGACATCTTGGAGTGTGAAGTTAAGTGGGCCTTAGGAAGAATGATTACGAACAAAGCAAGTGGAGGTGATGGGATTATACATATTTAAATCTTAAAAGATGATGCTAATGTACTGTACTCCACATGACAGCAAATTTGGAAAACTCAGCAGTGGTCACAGGACTGGAAAAGGTCAGTTTTCATTGCAATCCCAAAGAAAGGCAATGCCAAAGAATGTCCAAACTACCATACAACTGTGCTCATTTCACATTCTAGCAAAGTAATGTTCAAAATCCTTCATGCTAGGCTTCAACAGTATGTGAACTGAGAACATTCAGATGTACAAGCTGGATTTAGAAAAGGCAGAGGAACTTGAGAACAAATTGCCAACAATCACTGGATCATAGAAAAAGCAAGGGAATTCCTAAAAAAATATCAACTTCTGCTTCATTGACTATGCTAAAGCCTTTGACTGTGTGGATCACAACAAAATGGGGAAGGTTCTTAAAGAGATGTGAATATCTGACCACCTTACCTGCCTCCTGAGAAACCTGTATGCAGGTCAAGAAGCCACAGTTAGAACTGGACATGGAACAACAGACAGGTTCCAAATTAGGAAAGGAGTATGTCAAGGCTGTATATTGTCACCCTGCTTATTTAACTTATATGCAGAGTACCTCATGCAAAATGCCAGGCTGGATGAATCACAAGTTGGAATCAAGATTGTCAGGAGAAATATCAACAACTTCATATATGGTAACACTCTAATGGCAGAAAGTGAAGAGGAACTAAAGAGCCTCTTGATGAAGGTGAAAGAGGAGAGTGAAAGAGCTGGCTTAAAACTTAATGTTCAAAAAACTAAGATCGTGGCATCTGGTCCCATTACTTCATGGCAAATAGAAGGGAGGAAAATGGCAACGATGACAGATTTTATATTCTTGGGCTCCCAAATCACTGTGGACGGTGACTGTAGCCACAAAATTAAAAGATGCTTGCTTCTTGGAAGGAAAGCTATGACAAACCTTGACAGTATATTAAAAAGCAGAGACATCACTTTGCTGACAAAGGTGCATCTAGTCAAAGCTATGGTTTTTCCAGTAGTGATGAACAGATGTGACAGATGAACCATAAAGAAGGCTGGGCACCAAAGGATTGATGCTTTTGAACTGCGGTGTTGGAGAAGATTCTTGAGGGTCCCTTGGACAGCAAGGAGATCAAACCAATCAATTTTTAAGGAAATCAACTCTGAATATTCATTGGAAGGAATGATGCTGAAGGTCTAATACTCGGGTTACCTTATGGAAAGAGCCGACTCATTGGAAAACACTGTGATGCTGGGAAAGATTGAGGGCGGGAGAATGGGGTGACCGAGGATGAGACGGTTGGATGGCATCATCGACTCAATGAACAAGAGTTTGAGCAAATTCCAGCAGACAGTGAAGCCTGGCATGCTACAGTCCATGGGGTTGCAAAGAGTCAGACATGACTTAAGAACTGAAAAACAATAATATCAACACTTTAGGCTACTTCCTTGTCTGAGACCTAACATCATTAGCATCTAATAAACCAAAGCTCTGGAAACTTCTCACTTTCTTGTAAACAAAGCAAGGCTTTGGATCATAAACAAGGTTAGATAACGAAGGGGATTATATTCAAAATAAGATTATTATCCTTCAGTCTAATATCCCCTTGGCATCTGAGTCTTGGAAGACAAGGAGTGCACTCATGTATAAGCCAAGAAGATCCCCAGAAACTGACAATTCAGGGTTTCAGTGCTTTCAAAAAGCCAAGGAGTTCAAGGTTCCAAATTTACCATATGGCTTGGCATTCCTCCCAGGCCACTCACTCTACAGCTCTTCAAGTGACTATTTCAAATTCTTTTTTTCCTTGACCACTGACACACTTCCCTTCCCTACCGTTAACTTGCTTGCTTCTTATGTCACTGAGAAAATAAAAGTAATCAGAATATAACTCCTTCCTCTTCTTGGTACCAAATCCCCGACCTACATGCCTCTGCGCCTACTCCTCTGTCTTCCCTTGTATCCTCTGGGGGACTTGCCCCATCCCTCTGCTGTGCACTGGACCCCATTTTTGGATACTCCAAGGCATCACTCCTGCACCTGGCCCTCTCTATCCTGATTCAAGTTCTCACTCTCTCCTGGACTGGCCCATGAGCACACACACCAGCCTATGGAGCTGAACTAGCTTAGAAATCAGAAAACAAAACAAAAAAAATCCTCCCTTGATTCCATATCTAGCCCCCCTTCCATTTCTCTTCTTTCCATTTAAACAGTTCAGAAGGGTGATCTACATGGAAGCAATTCCTTTGCTCCCACTTGCACCTGGATCTACTCCATTCAGCTTCTTTCCTCTACAACCTCTTGTGAGGTTACTAATAACCAGCCTTTACTCAAATCCAATGGCCAGTTCATAGCGCGCATCACCCTCCACCTCCACAGAGCATTTGACACCACTGTCACTCTTCTTTTATAAAATAAAAGAATTTATTTCTCTCTTGGCCTTCAACTGACAAGCGCTCCAGTTTTTTGATTTTGCTAGCTCACTCTGTGCTCCTTGGCTCCACTTGGGTCTTCCATATCAGCCCCACCTCTACGCACCAAGTTGAAAGTGAAAGTGCAAGTTGCTCTTTGTGACCCTATGGACTTTACAGTCCATGGAATTCTCCAGGTCAGAATACTGGAGTGGGTAGCCTTTCCCTTCTCCAGGGGATTTTTCCAACCCAGGGATTGAACCCAGATCTCTCGCATTGCAGGTGGATTCTTTACCAGCTGAGTCACAAAGGAAGCCCAAGAATACTGGGATGGGTAGCCTATCCCTTCTCCAGCAGATCTTCCTGACCCAGGAATCGAACCAGGGACTCCTGCATTACAGGCAGATTCTTTACCAACTGAGCTATTGCTGAGGTCAAAGTCTCAGAGGCATCCTTGAATTACAGTTTCCTCCTACATGGTGCAGCTAAACCCTCATATGATCTTACCAGCATTATCTCCAAAATAGACACCAATTCTGCTGCTTTAACTTCCCTCAACTTTCAGCATGCATATCTTGGAATATCCTGTAGGTCTTGTATCTGGTGCCCTGAATTCTACTTCCACAATCAAGCAGTCAATTCTCCACTCAGCAGCCAGAACTATTTAGTATTAGTACAGACATGTGAAACTTCTTCTCAAATAATTTCTGGACCTTCTCATTACATTCTGAATAAAACCTGAAGCCTCTCCATAGCCTACAAGCCCCCTTCATGGGCCAGCCCTTTCTTACAACTTCAAAACCTTTCTCTACAACTTCAAAACCTTTCTCTACAACTTTGTACCTTTCTCTACCCAACTAACGAGATACCAGCCACATGGATTTCCTTGTACCTTAAGTAGTTCAAAGGTGTTTGCATCACAGGACCTTAGCACTGGCGACTCCCTCTGCCCAGAGACACTCTTCCCTCAGATACCCTGGTGTGCATTCAACCTTTACTTTCATATCTCTGCTTAAATGCCACCTTTTCAGAAAGTCTCTCTCTGATCACCTTAGCAAAAACAGGATCCTATATCACTTTCTCTATTTCCCCTGATAGAATTTACTGATGTATTATACAATTTATTCACTTATCTGTCTCTCAAATGGAGTATAAGCCATATGAGGGCACGCACTTTTCAGTATCCCCGTCATCTGAAATATGGTAAGTAGCCAATAAATATTGGGTTGGCCAAACTGTTCTTTTGGGGTTTTTCCTTAAGATCTTACAGAAAAACCTAAATGACCTTTTCAGCCAATCTAATACAAGCTGAACTTATGAACGGATGATTTATTTGGAGGGTTGAGGAAGATTCAAAAACAGAAACTTGTTCAATAAACCAGAGTCTGGTAACTTCAGAGAATGTCAGTTTAAATATAAAAAAGCATTTGAGACAGTGCTGCTAAAGATTTAAAAACAAATACACTATTAAAAATATTTTATAAAAGAAAACAACTACTCCTAAAAAAAATAAGAAGCATAGTGACTAAATAAGTATCAGAATGTGAGACGCTTAGACATTTTCCTTAAGTGTTTTGGACCTCAGTTTCTGTATACATGTGCTTCTCTGGTGGCTCAGATGGTAAAGCATCTGCCTGCCAATGCAAGGGACCTGGGTTTGATCCCTGGGTTGAGAGGGAAGATCCCCTGGAGATGGGAATGGCTACCAACTCTAGTATCCTTGCCTGGAGAACTCCATGGATGGAGGAGCCTGGTGGGCTATACAGTCCACGGGGTTGCAAAGAGTTGGACACAACTGAGCGACTAACATACACATTTTTTATTAAGGGTAAATAGAAGATACAGACAGGAGATAGGGTAGAACAGTAAAGGAAACTAAACACAAAGCTCTTGAGTAAATTTCAACTCATGAAAATAGAAATAAGCATAAACACTGGCAAAGGAATGGACAGTGTCCTTCAAGGGACCGACTGACATCATTTAACTCGTCAGACAGATTGCAAAATGGAACATCTACATCCACCAAATGGAGGTCTAATCTCCACTGAACAAGCCTGATGTCAACTTGTTAAATGAGGGGGAAAGATTCAATTTTAGATGAAGCAATCGATAGGGGGAAAAATCCACGTTCTTAGCAAACTCAAAGCAAAATGCACAACGCATTTTGACACTTGCAATCACTACAATGAATGATGTTGGAGCTTTAAAAACTTTCCTAAGTAAACACATCGGGAGGAAAAATTTTCAGTCCTGTGTAATTTCTATAGGGCTAAACACTTATTATGATACAGTATGTTCTGAGGAAATATGGAGTTTAACCACTGCATTTAGAAGATAAGACAACTGAAGCCTAAAGAAGGTGAATGCACTGCCCAAGGTTATTCAACTAATTAGTGGTTAGCCTGGCTTTTGTTATTCTTGCTTATGTAGTCCATCTCTTCCTGCAGTTATTTAATGTTGTTTACTAAGGAAACAGACACATAGTGTTTCCATGGCTCTATCATAATCCTCATCTTATGAGGAAAAGCTCCTGCAAGTCAGGGATTATTTCTGCTTTTCTTTCTCCACCACTGTTTGCTTAGTGAAGCCACTCAATACATGTGTACTGAATAAATGACATTGTAATATTACATGTCCTGATTTCATCTCGCAGTACCTGGCACTTAGGGCGAGATCCAGCATATAACTGACACAAATGGATAGTTTTTGGAAGCATGGATGCCTCGATTTGTGAATGGCTCCAGCATTTTGACATGTTTATCAAAGGCAAGTGAGTCAAACATAAAAACTGGAAACAATAAAAAAAATCCAACGATCCACATTCTCCTGTTTTGAAGATGAGTGAAATATTGTGACTCACAAAGAATGGCACGGGGAATGGAAAAAGACAGTAACTTTACAGTGGAGAAACCTGGCCCATACAAACTACCAGGAGATCAGGTTACCATCACCAGGCATGTCGTGTGGGCATCAGGTAACCCCTGATGTGATGGGGAAGAGTACTTTACCTCTGCAGGGTTCTTTCCCAAAACCTATGACTCTAATCTAATTATAAGTAAAACAACAGAGGAAACCATAATAGGCGATACTGTGCAGGACACTGGCCTGTATTCCTCAAGACAAGCAACGTCATGGGAGATGGGTGGGGAGGAAAGGCAGAAACTGTCAGAGACCAGGGGTGACTGGGGAGCCAAGCCAACCCAAGGCACATGGTATCCTGGATTAGATTCCAGAACAGGAAGCCCTGGGATTAGTTAACAGTAATAAAGCAATATCAGTTTCTTTGACAAATACACTATAAAAATATAAAATGTTTAACAACAAGAAAAACTGGGTAAGAGGTACACAGGAATTCCTAGTACTATCCTTGTAACTTTTGCATAAATCTAAAATTATTCAAAAGTAAAGTTTGTTTTTAAATATTTTGTGATGGATAACAGTTGATGCACTTAAGGAAATGTATAGGGACTTAAGAGAGTTTGTAGATATCTGACCTGATCTCTAAATGAGGATTTCATAGGTAGAAATATCTGGCCATCACAGCCATCCACAAAAAAGTAAATCAAACGGTTACTTATATTTTCTTCCTATAATACACGCTAGTGTTTCAATCCTCTTTTTGAAGTGAGTTGGAAGGTGGCAATGATGTGTGCAATTTGGTGAGAAGATACATAAAAACAGGGCAGCAGCTCTGAGACTGACTTCCAGAGCTGTAGATTGAAGGGCAATGCCACAGCAGCGTCTTTCATAACAGCAACCCCAACAATCATAGTTACCATTTTGGGAAAACTTGCTAATGTTGCCAGGCTGTGCAGCATGGGTTTCATATACAACATTACATTTAACCCTCAGCACCCTAAGAGGCTGCAATTATATTCCCATTTGAGAGATGAGACATTTGGTCATCAGTAAAATTACTCTGTCAAGGTTGCAAGCAAGATGCAAACCCAAACATTTCAAGTCTTTTACTAAATCATTAAACAGAAGATGAGGAAAGTCCCTTAGGACAACTGCCTAAATATTTAACTAGCCATAATCAGTCAGATAATATACTGATATATTATAACTATATAGATATACTAAATTGTAAATGGTCAGATAATACCCATTGTACTGGATGCTGTTTGTAAAAGGGTGGTTGAACATTGTATTTTATATACAAAAAATGTTAGCACCTTCAACTTTTATAGGCTACGTCTGTTTTCAATTAGTTTCAAACTGGTTTTTACTTTTGTGTTTAGGCCCTAGAATCATATGAATCATCATGGCCGTTCAAACAGGCAGAGTAAGCTGAAGCCAGAAGTAGAGTTTAGTCAGCTTACCAGAGACAGAGTTAGATCTTGGCCAGTATCAAGTTATTCTAAATACCAACCTATATGCCATGTGTCAATGAAACTTTTTATACTTAGAAATATAAGAAATTAAAAAAAAAACTGTTTATCCTTTGCTTAGACTATACGATTATATGCTTTATTAGGACTCATTTATATACTTCATTCAGATTATGGAGTGAGTTTCTGCTATAATTATTATAGCCTTACCTTAAGAGTTTTTTTTTTTTAAGATGACCACTTTCTCTTTATGTTCTAATTCATGTTGAATAGAATTTCCTCTCTTGGACATCATAACCATTATCCTGAGGATTAAGAATTCATAAATCCAGGGTAAAAGACTTTAACTGTTATAAGTAAGTCTGAAATTTATCAACAAGGGCAGAGGGAGAGACCGGCAAAAAACTCTACCACTCTGTATTGTTATATTTTAAAGGAGAAGCTGCCAGGTGAGTTGTGGCTAATGGCAAAGGGATAGGAAGTATTTAAAATACTATAGCCAATTTTCTTTTTTTTTTATTTAAATTTATTTATTTTAATTGGAGGCTAATTACTTTACAATATTGTATTGGTTCTGCCATACATCAACATGAATCCGCCATGGGTGTACATGTGTTCCCCATCCTGAACTCCCCTCTTACCTCCCTCCCCATACCATCCCTCTGGGTCATCCCAGTGCACCAGCCCCAAGCATCCTGTATCCTGCATTGAACCTGGACTGGCAATTCGTTTCTTACATGATATTATACGTGTTTCAATGCCATTCTCCCAAATCATCCCACCCTCTCTGTCTCCCACAGAGTCCAAAAGACTGTTCTATACATCTGTGTCTCTTTTGCTGTCTTGCATACAGGGTTATCATTCAGTTCAGTTCAGTCACTCAGTCGTGTCTGACTCTTTGCGACCCCATGAATCATAGCACGCCAGGCCTCCCTGTCCATCACCAACTCCCAGAGTTCACTCAGACTCACGTCCATCGAGTCAGTAATGCCATCCAGTCACCTCATCCTCTGTCATCCCCTTCTCCTCCTGCCCCAATCCCTCCTAGCATCAGAGTCTTTTCCAATGAGTCAACTCTTCGCATGAGGTGGCCAAAGTACTGGAGTTTCAGCTTTAGCATCATTCCTTCCAAAGAAATCCCAGGGCTGATCTCCTTCAGAATGTTATCATTACCATCTTTCTAAATTCCATATATATGCATTAGTATACTGTACAGAATACATTAGTATTCTGGCTTACTTTACTCTGTATAATAGGATCCAGTTTCATCCACCTCATTAGAACTGATTCAAATGTATTCTTTTTAATGGTTGAGTAATACTCCATTGTGTATATGTACTACAGCTTTCTTATTCATTAATCTGTTGATGGAGATCTAGGCTGCTTCCATGTCCTGGGTATTATAAACAGTGCTGTGATGAACATTGGGGTACACATGTTTCTTTCAATTCTGGTTTCCTCGGTGTGTATACCCAGCAGTGGGATTGCTGGGTCATAAGGCAGTTCTATTTCCAGTTTTTTAAGGAATCTCCACACTTTTATCCATAATGGCTGTACTAGTTTGCATTCCCACCAACAGTGTAAGAGGGTTCCCTTTTCTCCACACCCTCTCCAGCGTTTATTGCTTGTAGACTTTTGGATAGCAGCCATTCTGACTGGCGTGAAATGGCTTCCCCTAAAATCAGGAACAAGACAAGGGTGTCCACTTTCATCACTACTATTCCACATAGTTTTGTAAGTTTTGGCCACAGCAATCAGAGCAGAAAAAGAAATAAAAGGAATCCAAATTGGAAAAGAAGAAGTAAAACTCTCACTGTTTGCAGATGACATGATCCTCTACATAGAAAACCCTAAAGACTCCACCAGAAAATTACTAGAGCTAATCAATGAATATAGTAAAGTTGCAGGATGTGAAATCAACACACAGAAATCCCTTGCATCCTATACACTAATAATGAGAATATAGAAAGATAAATTAAGGAAACAATTCCATTCACCATTACAATGAAAAGAATAAAATACTTAGGAATATATCTACCTAAAGAAACTAAAGACCTATACATAGAAAACTATAAAACACTAGTGAAAGAAATCAAAGAGGACACTAATAGATGGAGAAATATACCATGTTCATGGATCGGAAGAATCAATATAGTGAAAATGAGTATACTACCCAAAGCAGTCTATAGATTCAATGCAATCCCTATCAAGCTACCAACAGTATTTTTCACAGAGCTAGAACAAATAATTTCACCATTTGTATGGAAATACAAAAAACCTCGAATAGCCAAAGCAATCTTGAGAAAGAAGAATGGAACTGGAGGGATCAACCTGTCTGACTTCAGGGTCTACTACAAAGCCACAGGCATCAAGACATATGGTACTCACACAAAGACAGAAATATAGATCAATGGAACAAAATAGAAAGCCCAGAGATAAATCCACACACCTATGGGTACCTTATCTTTGACAAAGGTACCTTTGACAAAGGAGGCAAGAATATACAATGGAGAAACGACAATCTCTTTAACAAGTGGTGCTGGGAAAACTGGTCAACCACTTGTAAAAGAATGAAACTAGAACACTTTCTAACACCATACACAAAAATAAACTAAAAATGGATTAAAGATCTAAACGTAAGACCAGAAACTATAAAACTCCTAGAGGAGAACATAGGCAAAACACTCTCCAACATACATCACAGCAGGATCCTCTATGACCCACCTCCCAGAATATTGGAAATAAAAGCAAAAATAAACAAATGGGACCTAATTAAAATTAAAAGCTTTTGCACAACAAAGGAAACTATAAGCAAGGTGAAAAGACAGCCTTCTGAATGGGAGAAAATAATACCAAATGAAGCAACTTACAAAGAACTAATCTCAAAAATATACAAGCAACTCCTGCAGCTCAATTCCAGAAAAATAAACAACCCAATCAAAAAATAGCCAATTTTCTCTATGCCAAAATAAGCATAGTCATTAAAAGGACTGCCATTCTGTGATTATCATAGAGTCCTGCCTTACAGAGAGACACAAGGCTTTGTAAGACAACAAACATCTGAGTTTATAATCTAATATAAATAATAAGCCAGACATATGAGCAAAATTCTATTAAACAGTAAAGGCAAACAGCCACATGCTGTCTGGATGAATCACTTGGTATATAATCAAAAAAGGGAACTAATTTTTTAAACCAGTAGTGTAGGATTGCTCTAGTTTAGACTTCGATGTTGATGATAAATGAACAACTGAAGTGGGAATCACCCATTTTGTTCTTCTGGGATGCAGGTCAGAGCACCTTCCTAGAGTCCCTTTTATCTCAATGTGTTCTCTGCATTTCACTTTATTAACGCTTCTGAAATAACCTATTTTGGTATGTACTGCACATTTAGATTTGAACTTGTTTTTCCCATTTGTATTCAATTTGAACTGTTGGTCTCCCCACGCATCTGTAGTCTCTTGCAAGTTGGGGCCAGGGAAAAAGGGTGAGAGTGAATAAGAATAAATTCACAAATCCCCAAGGACAAACTTCCTTGAACAACTGCAACTGAGAAGCATCATCACCATTTATTAAAAATAGAATGACTGAGTTGGTCACTTTTACTTCTAATATGTTGTTCTCCTCAAATCTTTAGAATGAGATAATGCTTTAATTCCCTCTCTGAGCGTTTCTTTGTTCTTTGGGGTCCCAAGATACGGCTGAATTTATTGGGCTTATATTTATACCACATCACCTCCTCCAATTTCAGATCAGAAGTTCCCTCACAGAGATGTTTTATCACATAAGAGATGATGAGTAGAGCACTTGCCAGGAAATGTCATCTTGTAAAAACTCAAGTCACAGTTACTTCTGGCAATAGTGGACAGATAATGCCCCAGAAAAGACAGATCATTGGAATCCACAGATAAGCCTCAAATCTCATTTCAGTCAAAAAGTTCAAATATTTCCCCACTCCCAACTGACTCTCCTCAGGATTCTTCATAAGCTGCAAAACATTTCTGGCTTGAGATCCAGGATCTTTGTAATTTTTCAAACTTAAGCTATTTGTTTAGAAGTTTGTAAGAAAAAGAACATAAAACACCATTCTTTATCATTAGTAGCCTCTAAAAGTCAGTTTGGTTTACATTGTAGCCACACATCCCATTGCAAACAAATAGGTCCACCACCTTACAGGTGAACAGAGATTTTGCACTAGTCTGTAATCTCATTTACATTAGAAAATACACTGTGCCATTGGCAGAAGGGGGAAATGCAGAAGTTCAGGGAATTGCTACTCCTTCACCTCCAAGCATTCTTACTAAAGGGAATGAGAGAGAAGGATGGAGTGAGAAGACTGGGGAGAAGCCAAAGGGTACTGACGTTTACAGAAAGGGATGAAGAGGGTTGAAGAAGATGAAGAAGCAGTGAGGGGGTGAGAGAGAAATGCCACACAGGATGCCCTGGTAGGTTCAGTGTCTGGACTATGGGGGCTGGGGGGTGGGGGTGTGAATCCATGCTCTTTGCCACACCCAGATCTCAAAGTCCCTGCCCACCCTGAGACTGTCCTGGATTTTGGGACTTCCCTCCCATACACCCAACTCCAGATTATAAGTTCAAGAATCAAAGATCAAAAATGTGCCCCCTACTCCATTCCTGCCAGTTTTAACTATCTGCATCTTCTACACCTGCAGGTAGGTCCATACTTGGAGACAGTTTGAGTTTTAGTTCATAAATCTCAGGTTCTACACAACACTTCTTTCTCTCTGCTGGCATCCCTATCTGTGCCCTTGGATACTGGCCCTCATCTTCTCAAACTTCACTGCACTTGACTATCAGCTCCCACAGTTAGGAAGGAACCCAGAACCCTAATATCTAACACACCTATAGTCTTAACTGCTTCTGGTAAACCCTCCCCAATTACTTCACATATCATATGCAGACATGGATCTAAAATAGTGACTAGAATGTAATAAATGCCCAATAAATATGAAATGATGAGCAAAGTGAACTAATACTTGGTTATATATTTAAAGAAACATATGGAAAATATGAACATTGAGAAGGAATTCATACATTGACTCAATTTAAGATTTTAGAAACACTGGCACCTCATCAATGACTCATTTTACCATGACATTTACAATGCTGTGGATCTTTCTTAGATGGCATATAATCACATAACAGCTAGAAGTGAAGGAAGTGTCTTCACAGATAACTGTCACACTGGCATGAAGAATGAGGACAGTAATTGGTAACACAGTCTTCAAGAAGGGATGCATGCTGTCTTAAGAATTTCCTAGATGTTATTATACCATATGGTGTCACCAACTTTCTGCTTTTCTCATTTTATGTAAACCTGAGACTAAACTGGTTAATAAACCAAGAGATCCTAACATAGCATCAAGAGCAGAACTACTTCCTTCTAATTTCCTTTCCTAGTTCCATGTTCTTCTATATGGCATCACTTTGGGTTCACGTGTTACTACGCTTCCCTACATTTCTTTAACCATGACTTCTGGACAGAGATGAATCTATCCATCAAATCAAGGAGGACCAAAAGACTGAAAATGAGCTGATCCCATTACACCCCTTAGGCACTTCCAACTTACAGGCTTCCCGGAGTTTCTCTTTGTCGTAGTGGAATCCTTCATAGTCTTGTAAACTGATTTTGTTCACCCGGATCCTCAGACGGTCTGGAACAGACTGGGGACTGCAAAACAAGAACCAAGAGGTCAGAAATCAAGGAGAGCACAGAACTGAGAGTCATAGCCCCTTGCTGGACTAAAGGCAATACTGACTCTTTCTGCTAAGAAAAAGAGTCAATACTCAAACCAGAATCATGGGTTCTTGACCAGAATACAGCAATTATCTGGAGAACACCTCTCTGGAAACCTCAGGTTTCTGGAATTTAGGTAATAACATGGGAATGAGCAGAAAATGCTTCTGGAGCCTACTCGTTTTTGTTGTTTTTTTTTTTTTTACTAGTAACTTATTAAAAACTCCAATAATATCATGTGTTCAGTTCCACAATAAATCAGATGTAGCTAATCTGAAATGGTGAGAAGTGGTGTAGAGCTGGAAAGAACTGCTTTAGCAGATATGCCCAGAATGGCTTGGCTCTGAGAAGAGACAGAAAAACATGAAAAGCAGACCAACAAGCCAGAAAGCACAGGACTGAAAAAGAAATGGCTCTGCACACCTCAAACTCCCTGAGAACATTTCTCAGTCAAAGCAAACTACAAATAAATGTTGCCCGTGATGATGCCACTGAGCACCCCCAAATGGAGAAAAAGTGTTAAAATAAGTACAAAATACATTCTTTAGGAAGAGACTGAAGTATTTCATTCATTTTAAAAGAATTCAACCCAAACTGGCTCAGGATAGATAATGAACAATTAAAAGGGAGTCATACCAAACTTTCTAAAGCATCCTATTTACCCTCAGAATGTTTTTACCTGGATTCCTTGGGTGTTTTTAACTCAGATTTTCAAAATGGTTTAATCATGGGCATCAGTTTAGTGAAATAATTTGATCTACATCATCACCACTATGAAATAGTACATTTCTCTGATAAATTAGTATGACACAATCCCACTTGTCTTTATGGCTTCTGCTATCTTGTATTATGGGATGAAATTTCCCATTGACTAAAGCAGAAAGAAGAGCATTAGTCCTCAATTCACTTCAGGAAGGGAGGGACAGGAAGGAGACGAAGAAAGGAAGGAAAATATAGACAGAAAGAAAAAAGGAAGGAAAGAAGAGAGGAGGAAGGAGAGGGAGAGGGAAGAAGGAGGAAAAAGATGGATGGAAGGACAGAGTGATACTTTTAAAATATTGTCGGATACCTCCACCCCTGCCTCACACACACCACACACACACATGCACCCACGCATACACAATTTCACTGAAAGAAGGAGAAATAATTTCATTCTCTTGTCTAAAAATTCCTTTTAGGGCAAAGTATAATAACTCCCTCCATACAGATTCCAACTTAACGAGTACTGATGAATAAAACTGACATGAATATTTAAGTTGGGATGGGAGATGTAGTTTGAAGCACACTTGTGAATATGCAGAACAGACCTTTTGTATCACGCATCCCTATGCCACCATTTACAGAGAGGGCGCCTGAGGTTCAGAAACATGAAGTGAGTTAAGGTCACAGAGCTACTGAGTGACAGAGCTGGGAGCAGAGTCTTGGATTCTTTACTCATCCCTTTTATGCTCATTCTATTATATGTGGCCAAGGATCCCAAAGATTGACAGCAAAGCCCTAGAGCCTGGATTAGCAGAGTCAGATGATCCCTATGTGGTGCTCAGACTCTTGTTAATGAATAATCAGCAGTGGGGTGGTTAACTAAACTGTTGGTACAAACAGGAGAATGCAGGACAAATAATACAAATGAGCATCTTCATTTAGAAGAAAGTCTGACTACAACATATTGTTAAGTGAAAAAAAAAAAAGTCATGGAAACTTACATATGGCATAATCTCTTCCATGTGAAATATTGAATTCAGGGTTTTACAGAGAAGGATCTGAAGAAAAGGTTCAATAGGCTGTCTGAGATGGTTACCTCTACCTGGTGGGATTTGGGGATTATTTTTTACTCAGTTTTATCATTTTTAGAAAAATAATATTAATATAATTATTTTAAAAGTGCATTAATATGTAAATAGATGGTAGTTCAAGGCATGAGTAAAAGGAAGGATTATATCAATGTTAGGTGTTAGTGTTAAGTAGATAGGAAAGAATCAACAGAGTGACCACACAATGTTTGCACCAAATGCTCATTTTGAAATTAAGAGTAGCCTGATCTTTCTTTTTTTGGCTTCACGACACAGCATATAAGATCTTAGTTCCTCGACCAGCGATCAAACCCGTGCCCCTGCAGTGGAAACGTCGAATCCTAACCACTGGACCATCAGGGAAGTCCTACGAGGGGCTTGATCTTTTTAATGTCAAGTTCACCTTAATGAACTGCAAAGATTATAGTTAGTGAGTATTCAGCAGATAAGAGGGAAGATGGAAGCATAGTATATGGCGGCTCAACAGACTCTGTAACAGGAGAAGAGAGAGGGCAGAGGTTGAAGAGTTCCATCAAAAAGTTTTTTGAGACAGTGCTTTTGGGGGCTCTAGTGGCAGTAAGCTCCAGTCCTCTCCAATGGTCTGAGATGTTGAGTCAAGAGCTGGGCCACCACAACAGCTGCAGAGCAGGAAATGGGATGCAGAGAGGAACTGTGGAGCAGTCCCGCAGCCCTCCTCCGGGGGATTCCCCATGCACTAACCAGTGTGAGCCACCTTTCTCAAACCCATCGGTATCTGCTCTCTGCCCACACACTTCTGCCTCCCAAGTTCTCATCCAAACCCACTGATTCCCATCACACACTACTGTCCCACCAATCTTATGGAACTTTCCAGATCCCAAACGAATTCTCAAATATTATCTCACTTCATCTCCAGAATGGAGACCTCCACCAACCACTGGACATGCTGTTTTTCCCATTTCCTACACATTCGCTCTCCTACTATCATCTCCCATCTTCTCTCAGCACCCACAACACCTCCCACCTTTCCAACAGCAGCAGCCTCTTAACTGGGGTACCTGGCTTAACTCCAGCCTCTGACTAGGGTTCCTGGAGTCTGGGCTGCTATCAAATAGTGCCCCAGATCAGGTCAAATGTTCATCAACAGAGGAATGGATAAAGAAGGTGTGGTAGATATATACAACATTACTCAGCCATAAAAAGGAACAAAATTGGGTAATTTGTAAAGACCTAGAAACTATCACACAGAGTGAAATCAGAGAAAAACAAATATCCTATATTAATACATATATGTAGAATCTGAAAAATAATGGTATAAATGATCTTATTTACAAAGCAGAAATAGAGAGACAGATGTAGAGAATAAATGCATGGATACCAAGTGGGAAAGAGGGTGGGTGGGTAAAATTGAGAGATTGGAATTGACATATATACTGTATTGATACTATGTATAAAATAGGACACCAATGAGAATATATTGTATAGCACAGGGAATGCTACCTAATATTCTGTGGTGACCTAAATGGGAAAGAAATTCAAAAAGAGGGGATATATACACACACACATAAATATATATATATATATATATATCAGTTCAGTTCAGTTCAGTCGCTCAGTCGTGTCCAACTCTACACATACATACATGTATAGCTGATTACTTTGTTATACAGTGAAAACTAATATAACATTTTTTTCAACAGAGTAGAGATGGGAGACAGCTCAACCAAGTGGTTAAGAGCTCAGACCCCAACTTAGGCTGACTGGCTCAGAAGTCAAGTTCCAGTTACCAGTCAATCGGGAAACTGTGCTTCAGCTTCCTCGTGGGAAAGGTGGGGATAACAATGTATTCACCTCACAGGGGTGTTAAGAGAACTGGTGGATCAATAAATACAGGCGATGTGCTTAGAAAAATGTCTGGCACATTATAAGTGTATCCTATAAGCTCTTATCGGTCTAATGGTGATTCTGAAGCTTGTTCTTTCAGCTGAGGTTCTGCCTAATAAACACGAGCGCCTGCTGCTGACAAGCACAAAACGGAGACCAGGGCACACACAGGAACTCCCCAGACACTTCTAACACGCTGCCGGGCTTCCTCGGGGGCAAACTGTTTAGCCTGGCTGGTGTCATGACTGTCCCGGATCTTCTCGCACTTGGTATTTTACAGGCCAAGTGATAACGTGAAAACAAACGACTAGAACACAGGGGGAGAAACGTGCACAGAGATGAAATGAAAGTCAAGTAATTCAAATACGTCCTTTGACGTCAAAATATATCATGTCCCGTTAATGGCTGACCGGAGGTGGAAGATGACAAAGCTGTTCCTTGGACTCTGGGGAACAGCATTGCCATTAGTTTTCTAAAATTAAAGTTTGCCAAGAAAGTTGGTAGAGCATAGACGAGACTAACAACCTGGTAAAAATGGATGTGCCAACATCTGCCTGAAGTTCCTCCAGGACTAATGTAAGCTCTGTATCAGGGGTTCCAAACCTGACTTCCAAGGAACCCCTCAAGGTCCCTGCAAAGGACTCAGCAAGCATTGAACGTCCTTTAAAATGGGGACAATGGCCTCAGGCTATTGCCTTCTTGCTGATTTCCTCTGAAACATCAAGAATGAGCTCCTTGTGTAGACTGGAAGTTGATGCTCTGAACTTAAGTCACAAACATCCTCATTATGACTTTCTCAACAACCATAATGAGAGCACCTCTTGCTAAAGTCACCAATAGGGGCCTCCAAGAACTCCAGACCACACCTTCCCCCTCCACTTGCACACATCCAGTACCCTGAGATGCTGGGGAGAGGGGTGGGGAGAGGTGGACTGCCATGAAGACAGCTCCCTGAACACAACTTGCATCTCATTCTCATCGCTATCTGCTCTCCTGCAGTTCCTGTCAATAGATTTTTTAAACGGTCTCTTCAAAAACTTACAATCCTTAAGGGTTAAATTCCTCCCTTGTGTCTCCAAGCTTCTTCATCCTCTCAATCAATTTCCTTATGACCCTCTGTCTCTCTCAGGCTGGTAACAGACTCCTCTCATCCCAACCTCCTATGTACAGACACCCCTCGTGGACGGAAGGGATGAGCTGGGTGCTTCTGTTCCCACTTCCAGACAACTGACATCATATAATCTCATCTTCTCATTTGGAACAGGAATCACCTGAGAGTTGTACCACTTAATATTAAGACAATAAAGCGTAGTCCATAAAGGAGGACATGGAGTCAGAAAAATCTTAGCTCCAATATGAACTCTGGCAATTAGTACACATTTGACATTGAGAGCTCTGAAGCTATCTTCTCTAAACCATTTTCTAATCTAAAAATGAGCACTGAATGAGGAGCTGTGTGTAAGACAGCACATTCCTGGTAAATAAGTGTTCAACATAATGTTTCACTGTTGTTTTGTTATGAGCGACTGAACTGAACTGAACTGAATGCTCCTTCAATTTCCACAGGCCTTTTTCTCTTTTTAATTTAGTCCTGAATAATAATATCACAGAAGAAACTAACTCTAAATAGTAGTTAGTAGGTCGCTAACCTAAAGGAAATCAATCCTGAATATTCATTGGAAGGACTGATGCTGAAGCTGAAACTCCAATACTTTGCCTACCTGATGTGAAGAGCTGAGTCATTTGAAAAGACCCTGATGCTGGGAAAGATTGAGGGCAGGAGGAGAAGGGGACGACAGAGGATGAAATGGTTGGATGGCATCACCAACTCAATGGACATGGGTTTGGGTGGACTCCAGGAGTTGGTGATGGACAGGGAGGCTTCGTGTGCTGCAGTTCATGGGGTCGCAAAGAGTTGGACATGACTGAGTGACTGAACTGAACTGAACTGAACTGAACCCGGAGAAGGCAATGGCAACCCCTCCAGTACTCCTGCCTGGAAAATCCCATGGATGGAGGAGCCTGGTAGGCTACAGTCCGTGGGATCGGGAAGAGTTGGACACGACTGAGCAACTTCACTTTCACTTTTCATTTTCATGCACTGGAGAAGGAAATGGCAACCCACTCCAGCATTCTTGCCTGGAGAATCCCAGGGACAGAGGAGCCTGTTGGGCTGCCATCTATGAGGTTGCACATAGTTGGACATGACTGAAGCAACTTAGCAGCAGCAGTAGCAGATCTCTAACCTTTGCAGCGTGCAAGTCTGTTGGTGCAGGTTGGGAGGCAGGGTTCATCAGAGTTACAAGCTCATCTGCTGGATGAGAATGCAAGTGGAGACTGTGAATGTTTGCAAGATATTCTACTAAAAGATAGTAAGGATATAAATCCTAATTCACATTACAAAGGACAGCCTTAAAGCTGTAAAATGATTCTATATTTTGTACCTTGCAATGTCCTGTTTCAACATCTCTTAAATGATTCATGTGGACAGAGGAGCCTGGTGGGCCACAGTCCGTACGGTCACAAAAGGTTGGACACCACTGAAGCAACTTAGCACACACATACACATGACTCATTCAAGGGCCCAGTTAAATTTTATTTCATCACAGAAACCAATGAGTCTACATAGTGTGTGGTTTACGGGTAGCAGTATAATGACCTATAATTTAATTGGGCCTATGTTACTCATGTATAAAGAGTTTGCATTTGCAAGGCAGAAAAGCATCACAGCTCTGCCTGCCTTTCTCTCCTGAAGCCTGATTTAATAATGAGGAGGAGGAGGAGGGGAGGAAGAGGAGGAGGGAGGACAGAGAAGAGGAAGGAGGAGCGGGAGAAGTAGCATTAGTGACAGTAGTAGTGTGTACCCGCTAAGTGGCTCAGTTGCGGTAGTGGTAGTGGGAGTCGCTCAGTCGTGTCCAACTCTTTGCAACCCCGTGGCCTGTAGCCCACCAGGCTTCTCTGTCCATGAGATTCTCCAGGCAAGAATACTGCAGTGGGATGCCATGCCCTCCTCCAGGGGATCTTCCTGATTGAGGGATTGAACGCATGTCTCTTGCATCTCCGGCATTGGCAGGCGTGTTCTTTACCACTAGGGCAGAGAATCCCAGGGACAGAGGAGCCTAATGGGCTGCTGTCTATGGGGTCGCACAGTCAGAAATGAATAAAGCAACTTAGCAGCAGCAGCTGCAGCAGCAGCAGTAGCAGCAGCCACCTGGGAAGCCATAGCAGATGATTTAATTTCTTTCAAGAAAAGTAAATGTGAGATTCTATTCAGTCATAACATAGATAGGACAAAGGATGTTTTAAACTAATCTTTGACAGAATCCTGGAGAAGGAAAAGGCAACCTACTCCAGTATTCTTGCCTGGAAAATCCCATGGATGGAGAAGCCTGGTTACAGTCCATAGGGTTGCAAAGAGTCAGACACAACTGAGCGACTTCACTTTCACTTTTCACTTTAACAGAATCCATTTGAATCGGCTCAGCTCTTGTTTGATGAATGGACTTTGATTAAGATATTAACTTCCAGTGTGAATTCTTGACATGAAAAACTATTTCTTCCTCCCCGTGGCGGCTCCAGCACCAAAAATAGAGTCAGTCTCTGTTGTTTACAATACCTGATTTTAAACAAATAAATGAGTGAAACGCAAGAAACTCAAATCCTTCTGGGACTCTGAACAGCCCTGAGGCTTAAGCACAGTTTGAAATCAGACCATCTGTGAGATGCTCACTCCAGAATTTTGTCTTCGGAAGCCCCAGGCAAACCCTGCTTTGGCTGTCCATGACTGTCATTGGCTCTCTAGATTTGGAGGTAAATCCATGCTGGGTTATGCTTTCCCACTCCCTCATATCTTACTTCTAGAGGGATCTACACAAACCAAGAGGGCAGAACACACAAATAAAGAGAATGTCCCCACCAGAAAGGCACATAAACCACTTCAAGACTACTTGTTCTTTAAATAATGGTGAACCAGAAGCATTCACTACCACATCCTCTTATTGTCTATCAAGCTGGGCCTGATTTAAATATACTCAATGACCTTGCCTTTAGCCACTTCCTAGAATTTGCCTGTTTATCTGAGAACATATCGAAACCGTGACTGATAATAACTTATCCAAGTGGGCCTCTGTACATTGAGCAGTAAAACCAAATCAAGTCAAAGCTTCTGAAGAGAGATTTAAAATGGACTTTTGACACCTGCCGAGTTCAGAGAGAGCTCTAATAATTCAGTTGTCTCCAGCCTAGAGCACAGAACAATAAGTCAGGACTGGGAAATAAATTGTGAAAGGCTCTTTGAATTTGGAACCAAGGATAAACCAAAATCACATTAGCAGCAATCATGACTTCCTGCTGTCTGACATGTTTTTCTGGAGAAAGTCCCTTTATAGGCTGTTAATTCTTTTTTGATAGGAGTTGACTAAGTTCTTGGCTCCTTAAGACATCCATTTGTGAGGTGGCTCATATAACATGTCATAGCTTACAAATTATATGAGACAGCTAGCCTTCCAGATCCCAACAAGATAATGAAATTAAAGCATTATGGGGTTGGGAGAGATGTTAGATGTCATCTAATTCAATATTTGGTTTAGACTGCTGTAAGCCTTTGTCAATTCTTCCTAAAGAATATAAACCTCTCTCCAGGTTTCTGTTTATTGACCTTTCCTATACTATTTGGGTCAGAATTGGATATTAAGTCACTGAGGTAATCAGCCACTGGCACTAATGGCAAAGATATGTAAACTTTAAGCATGAAAGCTAGACACACATCAAGGAAATGTGCGCTGCCTTCATGGCAAATACACTACAAATAGGCGACAAGTACCAAAGATCAAAGCGCTTTTATGCCACTGGTTGAAACAAAACTTCATTTTAAAATTTTCTTGATATCTTCAAATGCACATTTTCATGCTTCCACTGAAACTGTAATACATTTCTAAGCTTCTGAAATTGTAATCAGTGGATATGCAATAGAGTAAAATTAGCATTATTAGGTTCCTGGCATTTTAAAGAGAAGAGAACAAACTCGTAGCGGTTTTAGTCCGTGGCATTGCAAAGCATCTAGACCAGTACAGCGGTTTCATCATTTCTGCGGAAAGGAAAAAGAAACAGGCCAACAGCTTTGATCAGTATATCAGATTCTCCTCACCACCCATTTGCTTTGGAGGCAGTGATTGCCACAGATGCTAAGGACTCTAATTAGAACTCAGTCACCTAATGCTGAGATTTCATGTGGAACCACTGCACATAAACTTAATGTTACAACTTCTGGGTACCAGAGACACAGATTTATTTTTTTAAGTCATAAATGCTCAAACTCTCCTCTCCATAAGATCACACAGTCTCCTCACTTTCTCCTTTCCCTTTGTTCATGCATTTTAAATTCCCTTCTAACCTCTCACCCTAATTCTCCCTTCGGCAGCATTTCACTCTGTGGTTAACTTTCTGCTCCTTGAAGCTCTTTGCTCTTGGATTTCAATAGAAAAAACTCTGCTGGTTTCCCAAGTAAATGTCTGCCTGCTCCTTCTCCCTCCTCTAAATGTCTTCCAAATACATACGCTTCTGGTGTGTGTGTGTGTGTGCGTGCTCAGTTGTGTCCAACTCTTTGCAGCACCACAGACTGTAGCCCTCCAGATTCCTCTGTCCATGGACTTTTTCAAGCAAGAACACTGGAGTGGGTTGCCACTTCTTACTCCAGGGGATTTTCCTGACCCAGGGATGGAACCCACATCTCTTGTGCCTCCTGCATTTGCAAGCAGATTCTTTACTGCTAGCACCGTCTGGGAAGCCTCCTATGCTTCTCTGTGCTGGGCTTAGTCACCAGTCGTGTCAGACTCTTTTCAACCACATAGACTGTAGCCCACCAGGCTCCTCTGTCCATGGGGATTCTCCAGGCAAGAATACAGGAATGGGTTGCCATACCTCCTCCAGGGGATCTTCCCAACACAGGGATCGAACCCAGGTCTCCTTCACTGCAGGTAGATTCTTTACCAGCTGAGCTCTCTGAAAATGAAAGTTGCTCAGTTGTGTATGACTCTTTGTGACTCCATGGACTACTGGAGTGGATAGCCTTTCCCTTCTCCAGGGGATATTCCCAATCCAGGGATCGAACCCAGGTCTCCCACATTGTAGGTGGATTCTTTACCAGCTGAGCCACCAGGGAAACTCAAGAATACTGGACTGGGTAGCCTGTCCCTTCTCCAGGGGAACTTCCCCACCCAGGAATTGAACCAGGGTCTCCTGCGGTACAGGCAGATTCTTCACCAGCTGAGCGCTCTACCCCTTCACTGAAACCCTCACAGACCAAGACCAGACTCCTATCATCCTGCGACTAGACTACGTATGCTCTTGTACCCATTCACGCCCTTATCACACCGCACAGGCAGCAGTTAGTGTAAAATGTCAATGTGATCATGATATGATGGTTTTGTTACCTTCCCTTGTACGCTGTACAAAATAAATAAGCTAAAAGGATATACTGCAGAGCATAGGGAATACAGCCAATAATTTATAATAACTACAAATGGAAAAAATCTATAAAAATTCTGCATCACTACACTGTACACCTGAAGTGAATATAATACTGTAAATCTCAATAAAAAAAGAACAGAATGCCCAGCTCTCTCTATATATCTAACTTTACATCTCTCACAGTATGTATTAAATATGAGGCTTTCAACACCTAAGTTACTGCTTCTCATCTAGACTCGCTAATTTTGCAATGAGAAACAAGATTTTTCACGGTTAACAGACTATGTTATTCATTCCACCGAATCATGTGTTATGCATGTGATGCATTGTTGTCCAGAATGGGGACCACTCAACAAAATTTGGTTCAAAGGAAAAATCAGTTCCCATTACTACATCCAAACAGGAAATAATTGCAGTGCTCACGTTTCTCATCATTGCTGTGCTCTCCTCATGCATGGAGTTGATTCTCTGGCTGCCTCTGGTTAATACCAGTGGAGAATTTCTACTTGTGATAAGACACCATCTACAGAGGTAAGAACTATGAAAGTGGAATCTCCTTCCCTGGTATTTGCTGAACTGGCAACCAGGGATGACAACCTTTGGGGGAAAATGTCTGTTAGGAGTTTTAGAACTTAAGTTCCCACTTACACTCTTTTTATACTATTTTATGCTTAAAAATATGGAAGTATATGAAGAGGAGAAAACTATCACCATGAAAGGCAAAGAAAACAAATATCACAGAAAATAAAGAGGGGTTTAGGATGGGGAACACATGTACACCCATGGCTTATTCATGTCAATGTATGGCAAAAAACACTACAATGTCAGTCTCCAATTAAAATAAATAAATTAATTTAAAAAAAAGAGGGATGGAAATCAGAGAGAGAGAGGGAACACATATTTTCGTAGAACTCTATAAATTCAAATGGCTGGGATGAAGAACAGCTTGTAACAGGAAGTAAAGAAGTCAAGCCATCTCATCATGCCCAGCCAAAAGCATTTACACTTTATGAAATAATTCCATGTAATGAAGGTCTTATATTTAAAAGTGACTAAAGGTTCTATCATAAAATGCTAATCTGAGCTACTCTGAGTACCCTAGCCTTCAAAAGCATACAGAATTATTTTGCTCTTCTGATTGTAGAGGACCAATAATCACTATCTCCAATGAAGTAAGGAATCACTGGGCTTGAACCAGTGAGCCTGAGACACACTTAAACAATGTTACTCCCAGGTCATTTAAATGGCTTCAGATAGCATGTGCTCCAACAGGAAGAATTTTTCTTTTTACTTCAGGTTTCAACGTTGATATAGCAAACGAAGAAAACCTTACACGTATCTGCTATTTAAATGGCAAAAATCTTCCCTTGGGTTTGTAATCACCAATTGCTGTTAATGTCCTGCTCTTATTTGCAACTGATGAGAAAGCAGACTTTCTTTCCTAGAAAATAGTGTGGAGTAAGGAATGGGAGTTGAGTAGTTCAGAAAGCATCATTTCACAGAAGAAAACATTTCTAGCCTTTCACAAATATCCTGAAAGACACTGAAAGCAGGCTTAAAGCCTAACATATTTGGTCATCCTCTAGTAACTAAGCACTCTGGTGATTCAAGTGGAGGTATCTGAGTGGGTGTCTGTGTAACATCAAAACAACTTTTTACCAAAAAGAAAAAAATCCTAGCATGTTTATAATTTAAATATTTTATATTTAATATTTAACATTTAATTCACCTAAAAACTATAGGAAAAGAACAAGAATTTAAAACTGTTTATAAAGGGAAAAAAGCAATGGTCAAAAATGCATAAAGCAAAAATGGAGTGAAAATAAACATAACCATCTACTGTGGTGGAGAAATGTAACTCTAATTAATTTGAGGAAGGGTTGGCTGCATGAATTACAAGATGTGTTCTTATTGAAAAGTTATCATGCAAACTGTGTGGAATGAGCTCTGTATCCCTAGAAAACAGGCTCAGTAAGGACAGGATTCCATGTTTTGTTTCATATCAAGAAAATAAAAAGTATTAGCCTTAAAACAAATGGCATTGCCTAAGAAACACTTCCTTTAATGGTTTTAGCCTTCTATAAAAACATCCATGACATACATTTTCTTAAGATCTGGATATCAGAAAAAGGATGTTTGCAAAGTCATTTTTTTTTAAATAGGTAGTATTTCACTGTGCTACTTTTTGACTAATTTTTCCCCCAGGTTGACTATGGCTTCCCAAAGTCTGCAATACTCACTCAGCGGGGCTGCACTGGGCTCAGGAGAGAGACATGGCTTCATAACCCTTCTATCCATCAAGCTACAGCTGGTGGAAAGCTAAGCCCCCAACTTGTGACACAGATGGGTCCCCACTCCCCCGTGTGTCCTTGTCAGAAATCCAAGAAGAAAGAATTGGAAAATCCTTAAAATCCAACTCTCCAACCCAGCAAATTCAGCCAACTAGGAAGAAACTTTTCACCACCTTTCTCTAATTTCTAATCCAACGACTAAAGAAATTTTTTTCTTGGAATCATTTTTCCTGATGGCATAAGAACAGACAGACTAAAGATGTATTGCTAGAACAGAACTTGAAAAGGTCACAGAACAATTCTGTGACTACCACAATTACTCATCAGTACAGATAATTTTTGTAAAGTTTGACAGTAAACTTGGAGAGAACAAAGTTCCTTGAGATAAACTTTTAGTGTGTAGACAAATTACTTGTATGATGATGATGAACATGAAAATACCTGCTACCAGTACTAAAAGAGAATAAGAAAAGAGAGGGGAAAAGGTTACTGTTGAGAAATAATTGGGGTACTTTTGCTGGTCCAGTTTATTCTATCCTCTCACTTATCACATTAAAGTACCAGATGGTCCAGCATTTTGGCCAAAAAGTTAATTTGGACTTTTCTGTAAGACGTCATGGAAAAACCCAAATGAACTTTTTGACCAACCCGATAGATCAAGCCTTTACTAAAGGCGGTATCCTAACATACTCATAAACCAAGAACCTTTCTTCAAGGAAATGTGTAATTGTTTTACTTCACCTAGGTAACAAAACATCCTCTGACCAAAAGACTTATTTATGCCCCAATAAGAGGACAGAAGTCACTTGAAAGCAGTAGAGCCTAAATGATTAATTAAGAAAAATAAAATAATTATAGCTTTCTGTAATATAAAGCTGAAAAGTTTTGGCCTTTTTGTTCCATTTGTAATTCTAACTCCACATTCGTTTTAATCAAATATCTTAGCTGAAAATTTTGGAACATGCTGAATTCTCTTTAGAATTCCATTTTCTGACACAAAATGTGTGACACAAAAGTTCTAGGGATTAATTAAATCTAGCATCAAGAAGTATTTTCTTTTCATGTCTTTTAAACTATACTCTTTTTTCATTTCATATAAGCATTTCAGGGTATTATGACAGATGAGAAAAACTCAATTGCATTTGTATAATTCAATTGAAACTCTCACAGATGAAATGCACATTGCATTTCATTACCACCTCAGCAAAGCAACCTGAAATAAATACCCTCCTGCAACACTCAAAACAAATGTCCAGATTTCTTTGTAATTGATATGTTCTTCATACTCCATGGCAGAATATAATATAGTTATCACTGCAGTACTGGAGTAAAAACTGAGATGTTTCTTTTTTTTTTTTTTCTCTGAATGCAGCAATTTTATGACTAACTTCACAGTTGTATTGGTATATCTAAAGACATAACTATTTTCTAAAAGTATTTAACTTTATTTTTATTATAATAATGCCTTAGGAATTCAGATCTGAGCAAAAATTTAAAGTTCATATTGTGCTGTGCTCAGTCATGTCGGATTCTTTGCAACCCTATGGACTGTAGACCACCAAGCTCCTCTGTCCATGGGATTTTCCAGGCAAGAACGCTGGAGTGGGTTGCTATTTCAACTTCTCCAGGGGATCTTTCCTGAACCTGCATCTTCTGCATTGGCAGCAAAATTCTTTACCACTGTGACATCTGAAAGTGAAAGTCACTCAGTCGTGTCTGACTCTTTGAAAAACTCCATGGACTATGCAGTCCATGGAATTCTCCAGGCCAGAATACTGGAGTGGGTAGCCTTTCCCTTCTCCAGGGGATCTTCCCAACCCAGGGATCGAAGCCAGGTCTCCCACATTGCAGGCAGATACTGTGCCATCTAGAAAGCCCCAAATGCTGGGGATGTTGGGAGAAATCATGGGTGTGCTAAATATCAATGGGTGTTTCTCCTCTTTTAGAAAATATACCAGAAGCTCTTTAAAAACCTTTTTTGAGGGGAGGGTGCTTCATGGCTTGTAGGAATCTTAGTTCATATTGTAAGCCATTTTAATTTACAAAAAATAAATTTTGGCCTAGAGAGGTAACTGACCTTATCAAATGAGAAGCTTCCTTGGTGGCTTAGATGGTAAAGAAACTGCTTGCAATGCCGCATACCCAGGTTCTCATACCCAGGTTTGATCCCTGGGTCAGGAAGATCCCTTGGAGAAGGGAATGGCAACCCACTCTAATACTCTTGCCTGGAAAAATCACAGTTAATTAATACTTAGAATATGCTACAAATAAAAGAGCAATGTCCTTTAACCTCTTAGACAGTTTAATTTAAAAAAATTTAAAGAATTAAATGATCAGTATATGTAAAATACACAAAGTTCAGCCTTCATGTAGTTGGTGACAGAAGAAAAATCCTAAAATTTATTCAAATTTTTCTAGTACAGTGTTATGGGCTAGATTGTGTACCCCCAAAATCACACATTGAAGTCCTAACCCTACTACTGAAAAAAGTGACTGTATTTGAAGATAAAGTCTTTAAAGATGAACTGAGTTAAAATGAGGTCATCTGCTGCTGCTGCTGCTGCTAAGTCGCTTCAGTCGTGTCCGACTCTGCGCGATCCCATAGACGGCAGCCCACCAGGCTCCCCCGCCCCTGGGATTCTCCAGGCAAGAACACTGGAGTGGGTTGCCATTTCCTTCTCCAATGCATGAAAGTGAAAAGTGAAAGTGAAGTTGCTCAGTCCTGTCCTACCTAGTGACCCCATGGACTGCAGCCTACCAGGCTCCTCCGTCCATGGGGTTTTCCAGGCAAGAGTACTGGAATGGGGTGCCATTGCCTTCTCCGGAGGTCATATGAGTGAAACCTAATTCAATCTGACTCGTGTCCTTATAAGAAGAAGAGATTAGGAGATGGGCAGACAGGGAGGAAAGACAGTGTGAAGATCCAGGGAGAAGATGGCTATCTATAAGCCAAAGAGAGGCCTCAGAAGCAAGCAGTCTTTCCAGCATCTGGATGTCAGACTTCCAGCTTCCAGGTCAACAAGGAAATAAATTTCTGTTTAAGCCTGTGTATCTGGGCACTCTGTTATGGCAGCCCTAGCAAAGTAATACAGATGCCTATCGAAAAGATGCACTAGGAAAAATAACACACTTTGTTTTAATCCTAAAATTATGGCTGATAAAACAATACATAATAGAAGAATGAGAGAAGTCTAATTATTCACTTTCCGAAATTCCAACGTGACTTGGAAATTTCTCCTGGCTTAATGTCACTGTTGGGATGATCAGACCTTAATTTCTGCTTCTTTTCCTCAAAGTCAGAGTATGTGGAATAATCTTTAAAAAGTCATGTTGTGTTTATTGGACTAATGTTACCTCTAATCTCAGGCTTTTTCATTTTTAATTTTCTAAAATTTACTTTGATTAAACAAACACACTCATGAATTTTCCTCCCCAACAGACTATACCCAAACCTTCATGAGGGCTTCCCAGGTGGCTCAGCGGTAAAGAGTTCATCTGACAAGGCAGGAGACACCAATTCCATCCCTGGGTTGGGAAGATCCCCTGGGGTAGGGAATGGAACCGGCTCCAATATCCTTGCCTGGAAAATTCCATGGACAGAGGAGCCTGGCGGGCTACAGTCCAAGGGGTCGCAAAGAGTCAGACACGACTGAAAACCTTCCTCTTTATCTTGAAGCTCACTGGGCCCCATGCCCTGCCCCTTGTACAAACACCTGAGTTAAGTGAGTTAAGTATCAGCTTCACTTTTTTTGTTGTTGCTGTTTTTCTTCTTTTGAAGTGACCTTTTATTACACAAGAAGTGCTGACTTGCAAGACTGTTTCTACACCTACGCAGCCATGAATAATTCATCTGTAAATTTTAAAAGCAATGAGATATAACTTTAAATGCTGAGGGAGTCCTAATACCCCTTTACGTAATTACAGCAGATGCTGGAGCCACGATCACCTTTGCCGAGAGAACATAGGCACCATCCGTCCCCACAGGCAGGACCCGCCCCTACAAGTCTCTTTTGCAGACTCAACACCATTACAAACAAGCCGAAAAGACTCTCCACCTTCTTTAGCTGTGCGAGAATTTATTTTTAACTGGGGTTTGTCATTCTGACATTTTTCGTATAATAACACAAACTTCAAATCTGCAATCCTAGAGATTCACACATTTGAAACACTCAAAATTGAATTCTAACGTGTTATCTCTGAGGTTTTCTTAAAAGGGGGAGTTTATATAGTATGATTTGATTAAAACTCAGAAGTTACATATATAAAAATGCACACACACAAGAAAATGACCAGAAGTTATATCAACAGCACAATTCAGTGCCTTAAACATCACCCTCAAGCAGCCCTGGATGTTACCTTTTATGACTTATAGCACCTGATCTTGGGCAAGTTTCCCAACATTTCTTATTCTCAGTCTTCTCATCTATGGGGTGGGAATGATAGCAATCATTATCACATACAGTTATTAGGATGTTAGATTTGATCACAAATATCAGGCCCATATTATCTCTCTGGCTAAATGAAAAAATCCACCCAGGTTCTTGCTGAGAGCAAGTTGAAAGTGTACACAGCCTGGCCCCCTGATCGGTACTAAGGATAAAGAATGACCCTGTCCCCATCCCAGGGCACATCTCACCTACTTCATGTCTTAGATCCCTTTGGGGCAGATCTTCATAGAGTCTAGGGTCATGCCCTGAACTTTCACATGACAGAACTTCAGAGCTGATAAGAATTTCAGAGACCAACTGCATTTCTTTTTAATATCTGAAAAACTGAAATGCAAAAAGGTTACTATAGGGTACAATCGGGTCAATGTCACAAGGACAAAAGCAGGGCTCACATATTCACTCAAAACAGAGGCTGTCTTTCTGGGGCTTGGGGTCTGCAGAATGAGGAAGACCCTGCAGTTAGAGACCTGGGTCAGCTCCCGCCACCCTGTGGTCTTTAAGCCACTAAAGGCCCCTGCCCCTGCTACCTGGGTGAGAACAGAAGTGCAGGTGGGGTGAAGAGCTGTTGTGGAAACTCACAAAGCACAGAGGGGAAATAAACCAGTGAGCTGAGGTGCAGCCTGGATTCAAGTGTGGAAACTGCAATAAGATGAATTCCATGGAGTTCTCCTTTCCTCTGGTGTATGGGTCTTATGGAACCAGCAGAGAACGGTGCAAGAGGAAGAAAGGAAAGCATGACAGTTTGACATAACTGAAGGTCTAGGAACTGTGGAGAGTGGGGAGTGAAATCACTAGAATTCAGAAGATGTGGGGGTGGAAGCGAGAGAAAGGAGGGAGCAGAAAAGACCAGTGAAGCCCAGCAGTTTCCTCTGCTCAGAGGATCAGAGCGCAAATAGTTTCATCTTCCAGAAAGCCTGAAGCCAACTCTTTCTTCTATGGAATACCGTTGCTTTAGAAGGTTTTGTTAGTTTCTGTTGTTCAGCAAAGTGAATCAGCTGTATGTATACACACATCCCCTCTTTCTTAGATTTCCTTCCCGTTTAGGTGGCCACAGAGCACTGAGTAGAGTTCCCTGTGCAATTCAGTAGGCCCTCATTAGTTATCTGCTTTATACATAGCAGTGTATATATGTCAATCCCAATCTCCCAATTTCGTTCCATCCCTCTTTTCCCCCTTGATAACCATAAGTTTGGCCCCTATGTCTGTGAGTCCATTTCTATTTTGCAAATAGCCTATTATGCTTTGCCATTTGATTCTGAAGTAGAACTGAAAGAAATCTTGCTCAATCAGCAGATTCAACAATTCTCTCCTGTTCATTTAAATTTCATTTTTTTCCTTTTCGTTTTACAGCTGCATTCACTGGGGGAGGGGGGTTGGAGTGTGTGCTTACCCACCTTACTCAGAACCAGAATCCGCTACTGCCTTTCTTTTTTGGCCATGCCACAGGGCATATAGATCTTAGTTCCCCTGATCAAGGGTGGAACCCGAGGCCCTGGCAGTGAGAGCACTGAGTCCTAACCACTGAACCGCAGGGAATTTCCTCTGTTGCCTTTTAAACCAGAGACATTTTTTAAATAGCTATTTTTTTCCCCTTTACAGATGTGTGCTCATTGAAATCAGTCAAAAATAAAAGTCAATTTAAAAAATGATATATAAACCTCCTACTCAGAGATAATCACACATGGCTACAATAATAACACAAGCTTTAACAACAAATACATTCACAATTTTGTGCATCAGTTCAGTTCAGTTCAGTCGCTCAGTCGTGTCCGACTCTTTGCGACCCCATGAATCGCAGCATGCCAGGCCTCCCTGTCCATCACCAACTCCCAGAGTTCACTGAGACTCACGTCCATTGAGTCAGTGATGCCATCCAGCCATCTCATCCTCTGTCGTCCCTTTCTCCTCTTGCCCCCAATCCTTCCCAGCATCACAGTCTTTTCCAATGAGTCAACTCTTCGCATGAGGTGGCCAAAGTACTGGAGTTTCAGCTTTAGCATCAGTCCTTCTAAAGAAATCCCAGGGCTGATCTCCTTCAGAATGGACTGGTTGGATCTCCTTGCAGTCCAAGGGACTCTCAAGAGTCTTCTCCAACACCACAGTTCAAAAGCATCAATTCTTCGGCGCTCAGCCTTCTTCACAGTCCAACTCTCACATCCATACATGACCACAGGAAAAACCATAGCCTTGACTAGATGAACCTTTGTTGGCAAAGTAATGTCTCTGCTTTTGAATATGCTATCTAGGTTGGTCATAACTTTCCTTCCAAGGAGTAAGCGTCTTTTAATTTCATGGCTGCAGTCACCATCTGCAGTGATTTTGGAGCCCAAATAAATACAGTCTGACACTGTTTCCACTGTTTCCCCATCTATTTCCCATGAAGTGATGGGATTGGATGCCATGATCTTCGTTTTCTGAATGTCGAGCTTTAAGCCAACTTTTTCACTCTCCACTTTCACTTTCATCAAGAGGCTTTTTAGTTCCTCTTCACTTTCTGCCATAAGGGTGGTGTCATCTGCATATCTGAGGTGATTGATATTTCTCCCGGCAATCTTGATTCCAGCTTGTATTTCTTCCAGTCCAGGGTTTCTCATGATGCACTCTGCATATAAGTTAAATAAGCAGGGTGACAATATACAGCCTTGACATACACCTTTTCCTATTTGGAACCAGTCTGTTGTTCCATGTCCAGTTCTAACTGTTGCTTCCTGACCTGCATACAAATTTCTCAAGAGGCAGGTCAGGTGGTCTGGTATTCCCATCTCTTTCAGAATTTTCCACAGTTTATTGTGATCCACACAGTCAAAGGCTTTGGCATAGTCAATAAAGCAGAAATAGATGTTTTTCTGGAACTCTCTTGCTTTTTCCATGATCCAGCGGATGTGGGCAATTTGATCTCTGGTTCCTCTTCCTTTTCTAAAACCAGCTTGAACATCAGGAAGTTCACAGTTCACATATTGCTGAAGCCTGGCTTGGAGAATTTTGAGCATTACTTTACTAGCATGTGAGATGAGTGCAATTGTGCGGTAGTTTGAGCATTCTTTGGCATTGCCTTTCTTTGGGATTGGAATGAAAACTGACCTTTTCCAGTCCTGTGGCCACTGCTGAGTTTTCCAAATTTGCTGGCATATTGCGTGCAGCACTTTCACAGCATCATCTTCCAGGATTTGAAATAGCTCAACTGGAATTTCATCACCTCCACTAGCTTTGTTCGTAGTGATGCTTACCTAAGCCGTTTTAGTACCACCACAGTTGGTTTTTGGGTCCAGAAATTATGACCCCAAAAATAATTATTCATGGACTAAAATATGGGCAGATTCCTGCCCCAGGCATGAAGCCCTCTTCTGAAGGTTTAACAGGCCCAGGGGTGCTATCCATCCTGAGGTTCCATGAAGTTGGTGTGTTCACCACTAAGCTTAATTCATTCCAAGGCAAACCATGTCTGGTGGGTCTTCCTGGCTACTTTAGAGGTAAACCCCATAGTTTCCAAAGGCATGCATGTAAATTTCTATGTTGACGAGGCTCTTCCTACTCCCTGAGAGAGTCCAGGGTGTGGAAGAGTGAAGTTTACTGAAAGAAGAAAGGAAAAGAGAAAGGGTTTTGGAAAAAACATACTGAATCTTATTTTCTAATTAAAGGGCCAGTACTGAATAAACAAAATAAATAGGCCTTTCATAGCATATTACACAATTCAATAAAATGCTGAAACAAAAGGTTTGATGTGACTAGTTGGAGACAAAATGACCAAATTTTTAGAAAGCATTTCAAAGAATTTTCTAGTTTACTTTCTTGGCCAGAGGCATGCAAATATTAAACCACCTGTGACCAATTTATATTTTTCCAGTCATGAAGATGAAAGATTCTTGGTTCTGTCTTGGTTATTTCTCAAGAAATAAATTATTAAACTCAACTCAAAAGAAAAAAATAGACACATCAAAAATATTTCTCTTTCTCTTAGTAAAACTCCCTTTCTTCCTAAAACAAAAGTCAATTTGCTTTCATCCTTTACCAAGAAGCCATCACTTAATTGGAAGCAAGTTTAGAATGCAGAGTCATAGTCAGGTTGTGGTCAAAGGTAACAATTCACACTTTTCTCAAGGACCTGTGTCTAACTCTGCCTTCCCCAAGATAACAAGTAAATCCATGCAGTTTAGCATTGGGAAACATCTTGTTTATGTTTAAATTTTGACTGTTGTGCAAGATTGCCTATTACAATTAACATTGGTTGGTTGCAGTTCAAAACACATTGGTTTCTCTGCAGAGCTTAGCTATGGTACCCTCTGAGTTACTGTATCAGGTAAAAAGAGGATACAGTGTGAAAACTCTCTGCTTTAAAAGACAGCAGATGGACTTTCCCAGTGGTCCAGTGATTGGGAGTCTGCCTTGGGATTCAGGGCATGCGGGTTCAATCCCTGGTCAGGGAACTAAGATCCCACATGTCATGGTGTAACTAAGTCCACGTATTGCAACTACTGAAGCTCGAGTGCCACAACTAGAGAGCCTGCACCCAGAAACAAAGGATCCTGCAAAACACAGAGATGATCCCCTCTCTTGTGCAGTGATTAAGACTCAAAGCAGCCAAAAAAAAAAAAACCCAGCAGAGAAGTTCTGATTCTGGGTGAGGAAGGTAAGCACCCACCATTCTTTTCCCCCAATGAATACAGCCATAAAACCTGGACAGAATGCATAAAACAGGTATTTAAGAACTCGAAAAATAAATGACGGGGAGAAGACCAGAATTTAAAATACCATCCAACTAATGGTGAGTTCTTTGACCTCTAATCAATCCTAGTCTGGAGTCCAGGCAGTACAAAGCCTAAAATGGACAACAGGCAAAGGCAGAAAAAGCTCTAGGAGAGCCCTTGAGCTGATGTGAGGATAGGAAAGGGACTATGAATGAGTAGAGAAACTGGGGAACATCTTCCTCTTTTATTCCTGCTCCATCTTCTCACAATTCAGCACTCAGGCAATCTTGCTGTGCTGGCGGCAGCAATGACAAAGGTCTTAGGTACTTAAAACTATCAAGAGAGGAAGGTAAACAACAGGGTACTACTGGAGAGCACAGGGAACTATATTCAACATCCTGGGATAAACCATAATGGAAATGAATATGAGAAAGAATGTACATATGGATAATCGTGTCACTTTGCTCTCCAGTAGAAATTAACACAAACATTGTAACTCGACTATACTTTAAAAAAAAAAAAAAAATTTGAGGAAAGGGAATCTTCCTCTCTGATAAGAGGAGCTGTGGTCCCAAGAGGGTGGGATAAACGACCATGCTTCTCTTTCTCTTCCCGTCCTTTCCTTCCCTGGTCCTGGAGGCGGCAGAAGGGAGCCCCAAGAAATGGGACAGTGTGGAGGGCAATGAGAGAGAGAGACAGAGAGGCAGGAGCTCGGGGAAGCAACTCCACAGGGACGTTCATGAACTTGGGTTCATCCCTCAACTGCAAATGTGTGACTCTGGCCCTAAGCACAGTTCCACAGACTTTGGGAACTAAAGCTACAGAGCAGACCTCCACTCAGATTCCACCCTGCAACTCGGTGGGGCACGCGCCAGACAAACAGGAACAGCACTGCAAAGGCTCTGAAAATACAAATAACGCTCAGAAGATGAGTCAGAAGTTGTGGTCTGAAAGCTGATTCCACTGCTTTCTAAAACGAAGAAATGATTAAGCAAAACACATATCTAACAAAGGCTTGGATCCAAAATACTGGACCATCTTACTCAACAGGAAGAAAACAAACAGCCCAGTTTAAGAAATGTGCAAAAGACTTGAGAGGATGATTCACTGTAGAATATATAAAAGCTGGCAAGTAGTCATATGAAAAGACACTGGTATTAAATGATTAAAATTTTAAAATATTGACATTATTCAGTGCTGAAAGAGATGGGTGACAATAGGAACTCTCATACACAGTTGGTGGAAATGCAGAATGGTACAACCACAATGGAAAACAGTGTGTTGATTTCTCATAAAGTTACCAGATGACCCTGGACTCCCTCCCAGGTGTTTAACCTGGAAAAATGAAAACTTAGTTTTTACAAAACTTGTTAATCAATGTTAATGCAGCTCTATTCAGAATAACCCAAAACTGGAAATAACCCAGATGTCTTTTTGGGTTATTGGGTAAATAAATGGAAACATCCATGCAGGGAATACTATTTAGCAACAAAAAGGAACAAATTATTATTATATGCAACAACTCTGATAAATATCAAAGATGTTATGTTTACGCAAAGGAACCAGTTATAAAGGTTGCATATTGTGTGATTCCATGTATACGGCATTCTCTAGAACAGAAAACTGGGGCTGCCAATTTTGGTGGCTCAGATGGTAAAGAATCTGCCTGCAATGCAGGAGACCCAGGTTCAATCCCTGGGTCAGGAAGATTCCCTGGAGAAGGAAATGGCAACCCACTCCAGCATTCTTACATAGAGAATTCCATGGACAGAGAAGCCTAGTGTGGGCTACAGTCCATGGGGTTGCAAAGAGTCAGGCATGACTGATGCAACTAACACTTTCACTTTTTCAAAACACAAAACTATAACAATCAGCGGTTGCCAGAGGTTGAGATGAGAGATGCAGGGATTAGAGGGTGTGATCATAAAGGAAATAGATTACAAGGCAGCTTTTTGGAATGACAGAACCCTTCTATAGCCTGATTTTGATGCTGGCTAAATGGATCAATACATGTCTTAAAAGTGGGAACTATATATCAAAAAAAGTCAATTTGACCCTATATTAATTTTAAAGTATAAAAACAAATATAATAAATACTCAATAAAAGGTTATTCACATGAAGTACAACCAGAATCTCTATTTGGACGCTTCTCACATTGTGTCATAATTGTGTTAACACTAGGTCTATTCCTACAGTGCATCCATTTCTCCAGGGCAGTAACCTTAGCTTTCTAATCTCTTTTCTCCAGACTCCCACAGAGTATCTGGCATCTAAAGTAGACACTGAATAATATTTTTAAAAGATAGAAAATGAATACTTTAGATGTAACCAGTTCACATTATTTCATTTTGGTAAAGGAAGAGCAGGAGAGAAACAGAACTTAATGAAAAGAACTCCTAAAAGTTAAAGAGTTCCAGAAAGACTCATTTTACAGTTGCACACTTTTGGGGGCTTTTGGGGCATGACCACATAACATTAATATTCAGGATTTATGAGATAGTGCGTGTATGTAGTCTTCAACAGGGATTCTACTGTAAAGGCATTAATTATAATGAATTTATTAATTGAGGGACTGCTCTAATAATTCTTTGAGGAGCACTGGGGAGGCAAGGGTGAATGCGGTGAAGGGAGTCAAAAGGTACAAGCATCCATTATAAAATAAATAAATCCTAGGGATGTAATGTGGTGACTACATGGTGACTAGAATTAATAGCATTGCATTGTCTATTTTAAAGTTGCTAAGAGATCTTAAAAGCTCTCATCATAAGAAAAAACTATTGTAACTATATATGATGATAGATACTGGGTTTCATATGGAAAAAGTTGGATGAACTTTTTGGCCAACTCAATATTAACTAGACTTACTGTGATGATCATTTCACAATATAAACAAACACTGAATAATTATGTGGTACACTTGAAGCTAATATAATGCTAGCTGTCAATTATATCTTTATAAAAAAGAAAAAAAGTAAGAATGGCCAGGTTACAAGGTATGCTATATTAAGAAGAGATAGCAAGAATACACAGAAGAACTATACAAAAAAGATATTCATAACACAGATAACCATAATGGTGCGATCACTCACCTAGAGCCAGGCATCCTGGAATGTGAAGTCAAGAGGGCCTTAGGAAGCATCACTATGAACAAAGCTAGTGGAGGTGATGGAATTCCAGTTGAGCTATTTCAAATCCTAAAAGATGCTGCTGTGAAAGTGCTGCACTCAATATGCCAGCAAATTAGAAAAACTCAGCAGTGGCCACAGGACTGGCAAAGGTCAGTTTTCATGCCAATACCAAAGAAAGGTATTTCATTCCAATACCATTTCATTCCAAAGCCAAAGAATGCTCAAACAACCACAGAATTGCACTCATCTCACACACTAGCAAAATAATGCTCAAAGTTCTCCAACCTAGGCTTCAACAGTACATGAACCAAGAACTTCTAGATGTTCAAGCTAGATTTAGAAAAGGCAGAGGAACCAGAGATCAGATTGCCAACATCCATTGGATCATAGAAAAAGCAAGATAATTCCAGGAAAAAAAAAAAAAAAAAGATCTACTTCTGCTTTATTGACCATGCCAAAGCCTTTGACTGTATGGATCACAACAAACTGAGGAAAATTCTTCAAGAGATGGGAATACCAAACCACTTGACTGGCCTGAGAAATCTGTATGCAGGTCAAGAAGCAATAGTTAGAATAGGACATAGAACAATGGACTGGTTCCAAAATGGGAAAGGAGTACATCAAGGCTGTATATTGTCACCCTGCTTATTTAACTTATATGCAGGGTACATCATGTGAAATGCTGGGCCGGATGAAGCACAAGGTAGAATAAAGACTGCCAGGGGAAATATCAATAACCTCAGATATGCAGATGACACCATCCTCATGGCAGAAAGTGAAGAGGAACTAAAGAGCCTCTTGATGAAGGCGAAAGAGAAGAGTGAAAAAGCTGGCTTAAAACTCAACATTCAAAAAATGAAGAACATGGCATCTGGCCCCATCACTTTATGGAAAACAGGAAAACAATGGAAACAGTGACAGACTTTATTTTCTCCGGCTCTAAAATCACTGCAGATAGTGACTGCAGCCATGAAATTAAAAGATGCTTGCTCCTTGGAAGAAAAGCTATGACCAACCGAGACAGTATATTAAAAAGCAGAGACATTATTTTGCCAACAAAGGTCTGTCCAGTAAAGCTATGGTTTTTCCAGTAGTCATGTATGGATGTGAGAGTTGGATCGTAAGGAAAGTTGAGTGCTAAAGAATTGATGCTTTTGAACTGTCCCTTGGACTGTTTTGAGAGTCCCTTGGACTGCAAAGAGATCAAACCAGTCAACCCTAAAGGAAACCAGTCCCTATTATTCATCGGAGACACTGATGTTGAAGCTGAAGCTCCAATACTTTGGTCACCTGATGCCAAGAACTGACTCATTAGAAAAGACCCTGATGCTGGGAAAGATTGAAGGCACGAGGAGAAGGGGATGACAGAGGATGAGATGGTTGGATGGCATCACTGACTCAATGGACATGAGTTTGAGCAAGCTCCAGGAGTTGGTGATGGACAGGGAATCCTGGCGTGCTGCAGTCCATGGGGTTGTAAAGAGTTGGACACGACTGAGCGACTGAACTGAAGCCAACTCTGGGAATTATAGCTTTTCTCTGATGTAAAAAAAAAAAAAAAAAAGGTACAGAACATAAAACTTGTAGTGAAATAATTCATTTACTTTATTTTGTTCTATTGGATGAAGGCACTAAATACCTTTGATTTGTTGCTATTGTTGTCACTCAGCCATGTCTGACTCTTTGCAACTCCATGGATGTAGCTCACTGGGCTCCTCTGTCTATGGGATTTTCTGGGCAAGAATACTGGAGTGGGTTGCCCTTTCCCCCCACCCAGGGGATCTTCCTGACCCAAGGATTGAACCTGAGTCTCCTGTGTCTCCTGAATTGGCAGGAAGATGCTTTACCCTCACCAGTTCAGTTCAGTTTACCCTCATATATGGTCAAAACAAAAATTTCAAGGTTCTCCTTTGTGTAAAGCTGAAATTTCCCCTGTAAGCACATATTAATAGTATGCCGCAATTCCTAATAATTTATGCATTATGTTGTCAAAACCATGACTTCCTCCCTAATTAAAAAAAAAAGTCATAGGAAAGCTAAATAGAAAAGATAATTCAAGTTGCTTTATGAAAGTAACATTTGCTTTAGAAACAGCATAAAGAGGTTTCTCCCAAAGGAAAGATCTTCTGTAAAAAATAGTTGTTCTGAGCAGAGAATAGCTGATACAAGAGTAAAAAAAGAAAAAAAAAAGTTTAGCTCCCTAAACTGGAGTCCTGACTTTCGTGAGGACCCAGGCAAGGTTAATGTGATTCTCAAACACTGCTGCCAACGGCAGCACGGGAGTGGGTCTAAGCTAAATTTACCTCTGCCATAATATTGGCTTGGCCAAAAAGTGAGTTTGGGTTTTTCCATACAATCTTAGAGAAAAACCCAAACCAACTTTTTGGCCAGCCCAATATATAAAGACAATGCTTATTATTGTGCTTGGATTTTTTCTCCACTTTCCTTGCTCTATTGGACAGTGTTTAGTTATCGAATTTTTAGGATAATACTCTAATAAATACTTATTATATAAGTCATCAGTTATACAGATATAAAATCTATAATATGCACTAATTAACATAGCATATATAAGTATAAAATACTTTAGATCAATAGTCAAGTTTTAAGTGGTCATATCTGGGGTCCTGTTATAATCTATGAAAACTAACAGGACAGTTCACCTTCCTATAGCATACATGCCTGGAAAAAGAAAAGAAAGGAACAAAGAGCCTCATTTAAATTATATGATGAAAACGAACACAACCAAAGCTTAAATGGCAATAGAAATATGACAAATATCACCTGCGTGTCTGCTGTTGATATTCTCAATTGTTTGAACTCTATCAACAAAGGTGCTGAAAATAATGAACACTGAGAGCCATTCTGGACTCAAATTTACTGAATAGGACTTATGTAGAAAAATATACCCCAGTAACAGCTGCCAAATTAGAAAGTAAATGCTATTTTCTTGTTGTCTGACCAGTCAATACTGAGTTCCATGAAAGTATAGGGTTGTTGTGCTCAACCCTAAATACCAGGCAGAAAACAGCAACGGACACAGAGCGAGTACAAAATAACACTTTTAGAAAAACTTTTTGTCTTATATACAGGGTTATTGTTACCATATTTCTAAATTCCATATATACGAGACAGCAAAAGAGACAATGATGTATACAACAGTCTTTTGGACTCTGTGGGAGAGGGAGGGGGGATGATTTGGGAGACTGGCATTGAAACATGTATAATATCATATATGAAATGAGTCGCCAGTCCAGGTTCGATGCACGATACTGGATGCTCGGGGCTGGTGCACTGGGACGACCCAGATGGATGGTACGGGGAGGGAGGAGGGAGGAGGGTTCAGGATGCGGAACACATGTATACCTGTGGCAGATTCATGATGATATATGGCAAAACCAATACAATATTATAAAGTTAAAAAAAAAAACATTTTGCAATAAATGAATAAATAAGCATGTTTCCACAAGATTAGAGTTGAAAGTAAAATTATATAATAACTGAACTTTAGGAATCGCATTGGCACATCCCTGGATGTTAGATATTGGCATGGTTCTATTTAGGCATGCATTCTTTCATTCATTCCACCAACCAACAAACAATTCTTTCTAATTTCAGAATACTTTGTGTTAAGGTCTGTGATCAGGCCTGGGAATACAAAAGTCATAGGAAGATACTGCAAATGATTTCAAGTGGCCTAAGTGTAGTGTGGGATACACACAGATACAGAGCTAATATAATTAGTACTAATCAATTATACCTTGAGAACTATAATAAGTACAACATTATAATAGTGAATTCCAATAAGGACATAACTAGTTCTACCAGAAATACTCAAGGTATAGTTCTTAGCAAAGGCAGTTATTCAACTGAGCTCTGAGAAATACAAAGGATACTGATAGATAAAAAACAGCAGATTATAAATTGTTAAGAACATGAATTTTGAAAACAGCCTGCAGAAGTATGAATCCTAGTCTACCACTTATTAGCTGTGTGACCTTCCTGAAGTTACTTAACTTCTCTGTTCATCAGATCCCTCATATATAACATGGAGGCAATAATACCACTTATAGCATAGGGGTGTTGGGGAGTAAGTTAGTTGACATATGTAAAGCACCTTTAACAGCACCTGAAACATAATATTATATTAAGTATATGTAAGATGGAGAAAAGAAGCAAGGGCAAGAAAGAAGAAACAGCATAAAAAAGTCCTAAAGTGCTAAAAAAAATAATTTCTTTCTGTTCTTCACCAGAAAAAAAAAAAAAAGCATAAAGTGTGCTAAGTACAAACTACTATGCATACAATGCATTTTGCCAATCACTAACAACTTTGGGTCACTGATCATTTATTCCCACTACGGATGCTCAACCCGGAAAAATGCACAGATGCATGTACATACACTGAAAGCTCCGCACATATCAATAATTTCAGGGGACCATCCACAGAATCAAGGGTAGCGGGTGCTTCTTTGCACGTACGTACACTCAAAGCTCCACACATATCAATAATTTCAGGGGTCCACCCACAGAATCAAGAGTAGCGGGTGCTGCTTCAAGGTCAGAGCCATAGATGATGGAATGGCCTAATGGGTTTACTTTCCATAGAAACCAAAGCTTGGTATGGAATTTCATACAACCCCATGCAACTCTGGACCCTGAAGTATCTAATCAAAAAACTTAAACTGTGAACTCATAGAAGACTGAGATGAATAAAACACAGAGAACTTCACAGCTGCGTCTCAAATCAAAGAAGGACTAAAGTGGACAATCACAACAAGGCGGTTCTTTGTCTGAGAAGCAGACCTGTGAAGGACGAGGAAGCAGGTCCTCTGGCCCTGGGGAGGAGATGAGGCTGAGAGACACAATGTAAAAACAGAACGGTTTTGTACTCACATGGTGAAGGAGCCTGGGGGGGCAGACACTCTCCGCAGGTCCGCAGCTTGCACCTGATGGATACTAGAGGCAGCAGGGAATGAGCAGCGAAGACAGTCAGCAAAACAGCGTGGACAGACAGGGAACAAGCCGGGAGAGAGAAAGAGAGACACACAAAATTTAAACAGAACTTAAATGAGCGCGTCACCAAACAGTGAATGAAAAGAAAAGGAAAACCAAGCCAGCCACAGAAAGAATCCAAAAAGCCAGTGATAGCGACGAAGCCAACGGGACACATGGCAGGGCCGGGGCTCAGGCAAGCCGCAGACTGGGGCGCGAGGCAGGGCGCCTGCAGCTGCTGCAGGAGCGCAGTGCTGCGCGGGGCTGTGGGCACCACGGTCCTCTCTGGCTCTAGGTCTCACAGGGCATCCATCTGTGCGTGTGCACAGACACACACACACACACACACACACACACACACACACACACACACACGGGTGGTAGGCTGGCCCAGTAGACTCATCTTCCAACAGAATCAAGGTAAACTGAATCGTTTAACAAATAGTCCTCATGAGCCCAGGGCTTTGTTGAAATGTTCATGTCAAAAGAAAAACCATCTTGAACAGAGCCACCCAACAAAAACTTTACGGTCATACCAAGAAGGCCTAATTTCATCACAATGATGCTGTAATTCCACTGATACTCTTGGCAGCGGAGTGAAACCATAGACTTCTCTCTGTTCTCTACCCCTCCTTTAAAAAAAATAAAATAAAAGAGAGGATCTTCTATGGCTACCACAAAAGATAAAATGTGGAACTGAAGAAATGAAACCCCACATTTCCTGTTACTTTTATATTATTAGTAACAACTCTTACTTTCTCAGACCATTTGAATGGTTTCAGTATAACACTTTTCCCCAATCCATCTTTTCCCTATAACCCTACTCCCTCATTTCTGCTGGGTATGTAAATTCTTATATGAAGCCTCCCACGAATTAACTCCTTATTATCCTCAAAGGGCTATCAGTTATCACCAATAGTACTCAGCAGCCCAGAATGGTGGAACCCAGTTGCCCAATTCAGAGTCTGCCAACTGAAAACCTTTCCCTTGGAGTATGCAGTCACCCTTCTCAATGCTGTCTTAATTGCTAGAGAACTCAGGCTAAGATCTTCCTAAGGACCTGAGTTCATGTAGAACTTCTGATCTCCTTCAAGAGTGCCTTTCAAATAGCAAGATCAGATTTATCTGGCTATCATGTCACTAATACATGAATATGAACCTAGACAAACCTGCTCAATTACTTTTGGGGTGGATGGTATTTATTAGCATCAAATCTGAAGTAGATTCATAAGCCATAAATGACATATAAAGGCATTTGCTCCGTATCAATGGGGTGGGCAGAGGAGGGGATAGTGAACCTAATGGGCCAAGCTAGTCTTTTAGTTTGTATATGGTAATAGCAAATGGGATCACAAGCCAAGAAATACTTTTTTAGAATTTTTTTTTTTTTTGCAGAAGTAACGATCGAGGGGCATCATGAAAACCATTTAGCTGTTTCTCATGGGATTTTCTCCAGCCATCCATGTGTACCAGATCTTGAAATTCTTAAGCATATATCTTCCACTTGCTACCATAAAATACGATCAAGAGATTTTCTATATTATTTTTATACTCACAAAGTTTTAGATTTATGTTATTTTGGAATCGGTTTCTGAGAAATGCAACAGATGGGACATTATAGATCTGGTGCATGTGGGAGTCCCTTGTTCAACATGTAACATTAAGACTCCGCACACAGACAGGCACTGGGGACCCTGCGAGGAAAACCCCAGGGTCTCCCCCCAGAGCAGAGGAGACAGGTCAACCAGTAAGGACACTAGTTTTGATAAATGGTGTGACAGAAATAACAAGAGCGCTGTAGGAACGCCGAGTGGTGTATTGAATGGCCAGAAGCAGAAGGAAAAGGATTCTCAGGGAAGGTGATGTGTCGATGGGAGTGTGAACTCGAGCCAAAGCGAACAGATGAAAAGGAAGGAAGGGACAAACTCAAGAAGAGCAACAGGAGAGCAGAAATACGTTCAAGACAGGCCCTACTGCTCTCTGTCTGGACTGCAAAGGTGAACTTTGCACAGCGGTGGCCTAAAGAATGAAAAGCTTGACAGACTCAGAACGTGGAAGAAAACACCTAAGGAGGTATCAGTGGCCAGGCTTCCCTTACACTGGAAACGCCACTTGGAAATTTAGTGGAAAAAGCTGGATTTCCAAACAGAAAGAAGCGGTCTAATCACAGGGGGTGAATAAGAGTAGTGGGTGACAGATTTTCTAAAAATGCAGTGGTGAAGGATAATTTTAATAAGTTGGAATCAAGATCTTTGCTAATCTTTAAGATTATATATATATGTCCTTTTAAGAAATGGACAGAATATTATTACTGCCATTTCACCCAAGTCTATCTTTGAGTCTGAGGCTGCCTAGATGGAGGCACCACTGCCCCCTGGTGGCAAGTAACTGCATTTTTGAGATGAAATCGCTTCTTGAACACCCTCGCAGCTTAATCTGTGAAGTCACATCATATGTACCACATGTACCAAAAAACCCAACTCTTTACTTTTGATTTTAATACGTGAAGAAAGCCCCAATAAATTCTTAATACAGTTTCTGAGCAAAAACAACTTTTTTTTTCTCAAGGGCAAAAATTGTTTGAAACTAAACACCCCAAAATAATTACATGTCGGATAAGGCTATTAACGGTAGAAACACCAGGCATGAAAATGAGAGCTGTTTGCCTGTAGATACTAAGAAATTTTAGCCCTGCTAACAAGTGACCTACAAGTGACCCAAAACAACCTGGACTATCTCAGAGAGGACTTACCACTTTGTAGTTCAGATATTCTCTCAAACCGATAGTTCACAGCTTAACTCTGAACATTTTTAAGAGAGAGTATGGCCAGCTGTATACTACTGCTGACACCTTGCCTGAAACTCATGAAGTGTATATCCAACCTAATATCAGGGAAAGGTGGAGGATAGAAAAAGCAGCCGAAATGACCCTAGAGTTTCTCTAGCTGCAAAATGTAAACAAAATGAAAAAGGCAACTACACCAGCCCTGTGGATAAGGATCTAGGAAAAATGCTGGGCAAGCACAGAGTGATTCTCGAATAAGAGGGTGCAGAGGAGAGAAGACCCCTCAAGCTTAGAAGCAGAGGCTACAGAGGAAAACGCTTTATGAGCCCCGTTGAATGCTACTCTTCAACATCTGCCTTTTCAGAACAGGGGCGAAGCTTTGGCAGAGAGTCATGACCCCTGTGTCATGGGTTCATTCTACGCACTTCTATAGTTGTCACATTGACTCAGTAAAGCCCTTGGCAAAGCATGCCCTTGCTTCGCAGGCACTAGAGGAAGCCAGCCATTCAGTACAAATACATAACCATGCATCACGGGCCACAAACAGGAGGAGCACCTCCGAGGGTACCTCACTGTGACACAAGAATGGCCAAAATTCAAACCAGAAATGGCCTTACCTTAAGTCAGGTCAGACACAGGGGCATGATATATAGAAGAGGCACAAAACGATGCCCCAAATCCCCATGTTTCTTCATCCCTTTCTCTAACCCCAAATAGACATTTTTCAATCAAAAATTAGATATACCTGTGGCAGATTCATTTCGATATTTGGCAAAACTAATACAATATTGTAAAGTTTAAAAATAAAATTTATAAAAAAATAAAATAAAAATAAAGCTTACAAATCCCAAAGAATCTATAAGTTTACGAATATCTGTTTAATTATAAATAAATCATTGTAAATATATTACGGGAATTTTGGTAACTTTGCATTAAATCAATAACTTAATCTGGTGATCATCAACATCCTAACTGCCTTGAGTTTTCCAAATTATTAAAATGATTATATATCTTCATTTACTTAAGATTTTTTTTGGTTTCCTTTTACCAGAGCTTTGTGGTTTTCAGTATACAAATACTGTACATGTGTTGTTAAATTTATATGTATGTATTTTGGTTTTTGAGTGATTGTAAATGGTATTGTTTTTAATTTTGGTTTCTATGTTTTTATTGCTAATAAATGGAAATACAATTGAAAAAAAAATTAGATAAAGGGACTCTATAAAATGAATATGCACTCAACATAGCCAGTCATTATCACCTTTTCCAAATCAGTTTATCAAAGCACCCAAGAAAGGAAAGGGTCCAGGAGGGCTACATTTTGTTCAGGCATTGAGTCATGGGTCAGGTCTCATCTATTAGATAACAGGATGCTCTCCAGCAATGGAAAAACTGAGTCGAAGCATCAGAGAATATGCACTCCAAACTGGGAGCATTGGGAAAGGGACAGTCCACTAACAAGCAGAAGGAGATGCAATATGGGGAGAGGTGAGCCAAAACCCAGTTCTGCCAACCTTCTGCCCTGGAGAAACCAACAATCTCCAAGTGACCAGGGTCAAGAAGAGGAGGCCAACAGTGCCTTCTTAAAATGAAAGCAAACACGTTTAACCAGACAGGTTTTATGACCCTGAACCACTCAATGATTTTCTGCTGGTCCCAGTCAATATATACTCAAGGGGGTGGTCGGTGAAAAAGCATCATCAATCTAACATACAACAATTACTCCTGAAAGAAGCGTGTGGTCACCGTATAGTAAACATGAAGAAGAAATATGTGCAAGAGACCAAGGGACAGCTGAGGTCCCTGGACTATTCTCCTCTCTCAGCACAGGGAGGCCTCCGGCCACGCACATGCTCAGTGCCCTGCTTGCCACGGTCTCCGTGTTCACAAAGGTGGGCGAGGGCAGACTCACTCATTGAGTAAAGGCATGGACGTTCTCCTCTTGCTCTTCTGCACCATGTTGGCCTGATTCCTCAGTGAGATCCGAATCATAGCCGGGGCCAACCTGCAGGGCTCCCCATCCACTTGCATGGGGATGGATTTGTAAGTTAGCAGCATGACCTCCCGACACTGGTGCAGCCTTTCTCCATGGCCTCCGACTTGCAGGGCAGCCTGTAAAGACAAGAGGCAAAAGGAAGCAAGAGCTTAGTGCCTGAGTTACTCAGGAGGGACTACCCTGGTGGTCCAGTGGTTAAGACTTTGCCTTTCAATGTAGGGTGTGCGGGTTCAATCCCTGGTCGGGGAGTTAAGATTCCACATGCCTCACAGTCAAAAAACCCAAACATAAAAAACAGAAGCTACATTGTAACAAATTCAAAAAAGACTTTAAATATGATCCACATTAAAAAAAAATCTTAAAAAAAAAAGAATTGCTACTCAGGAAACCCAGAAACCCCAAGTCCACTGCATATAATCTAAAGGTCTTTGAAAAACACTTAGTGAAAGCTGTTAGTTGTGAGTAAAATGGGAAACCTTGGGTAAATCATGAATACAAATAAGCTAAAATGTTTAAACTTTTGAAAGCTTGATCACAAATCCTCATTGACAGCCACTTTTTGCTTTTATGTATTTTCAGCCTTAATCATGTTAGGTTAATACAAAAGCTCTTTTTGTTATCTACTTCCATTAAATAACTAATGTGTGCAAAACAGAAAGAATATTAAAAAAGACAAAATACATAGTTTAAGACAGCCACTATATTATCGCTAATATATAAATATATTTATATATTATATAATTATTATAGTTATATATTAAATATGCATTATATTAAAATATGCTACCCATCCTTAGAAAAATTTTCAAACTTCAGGCAAGCTTTTCCTTCTTACCTAAAACCTCCTCAAACTACTCCTAATCTGTATAAGATCAATGAAATGCAAAATAATAATCCTCAGTTGAAAACATTCTGAAAAGTAAAGCAGCTTTGAGGATCAAAATCAAGCACAATAAGAGCTTGGTTCACTACAGTAGCCACAAAATGAAAAGTCAATCCAACATTAAAATTCTGCAATGAATTAGCATAACTTCTCTGCCTTAGTAAAAAAAAAAAAAAAAAATTACTTTAGTATCACTCACCCTTACAAGGATGAACTAAAATCAAATAATATGTTTGGTTACAGCATACATAGAGAGTGCCCAAACTGTCTTATACAGTTTGATGAACATTTTTATACACATATGTGAATCTCCATCCAGATTAAGTTTTAGGCAATTTACAGCAACCAGAAGGTTTCCCAGTGCTTCTGTCCAATCTCCGATCTATTTATACTCCTCTCACCTCCCACTAACTGATTTCTATTACCATAGATTCAATGTGTTTGAACTTGAAGTTCATATAAATCATCCAACATATAGTCTCATGTCTGACATCTTTTGCTTATCATTATTTCTGAGTAATAGAAAAGTATCGGAGAAGGCAATGGCACCCCACTCCAGTACTCTTGCTTGGAGAGTCCCATGGATGGAGGAGCCTGGTAGGCTGCAGTCCATGGAGTCGCTAAGAGTCGGACAAGACTGAGCGACTTCACTTTCACCTTTCACTTTTATGCATTGGAGAAGGAAATGGCAACCCACTCCAGTGTTCTTGCCTGGAGAATCCCAGGGAAGGCGGACCCTGGCGGGCTGCGGTCTATGGGGTCGCACAGAGTCGGACACGACTGAAGCGACTTAGCAGCAGAAAAGTATATTTATCTACTCTTCTTCTGGTAAACATTTGGCTGTTTCAAGTTTGGGGCTATTATTGAGGCAAACTTTCTTGTATTTCTTGGTGGATACATACATACAATGAGTAGAATTGCTATGCTGTAAGTTTAGATGTATATTTAACTATAGTAGATACTACTAACAGTTGTTCAATCAGATCACATCAGTCGCTCAGTCGTGTCCGACTCTTTGTGACCCCATGAATCGCAGCACGCCAGGCCTCCCTGTCCATCACCAACTCCCGGAGTTCACTCAGACTCACGTCCATCGAGTCAGTGATGCCATCCAGCCATCTCATCCTCTGTCGTCCCTTTCTCCTCCTGCCCCCTATCCCTCCCAGCATCAGAGTCTTTTCCAATGAGTCAACTCTTCACATGAGGTGGCCAAAGTATTGGAGTTTCAGCTTTAGCATCATTCCTTCCAAAGAAATCCCAGGGCTGATCTCCTTCAGAATGGACTGGTTGGATCTCCTTGCAGTCCAAGGGACTCTCAAGAGTCTTCTCCAACACCACAGTTCAAAAGCATCAATTCTTCGGCGCTCAGCCTTCTTCACAGTCCAACTCTCACATCCATACATGACCACAGGAAAAACCATAGCCTTGACTAGATGGACCTTTGTTGGCAAAGTAATGTCTCTGCTTTTGAATATGCTATCTAGGTTGGTCATAACTTTCCTTCCAAGGAGTAAGCATCTTTTAATTTCATGGCTGCAGTCACCATCTGCAGTGATTTTGGAGCCCAAATAAATACAGTCTGACACTGTTTCCACTGTTTCCCCATCTGTTCCCCATGAAGTGATGGGACCGGATGCCATGATCTTCATTTTCTGAATGTCAAGCTTTAAGCCAACTTTTTCACTCTCCTCTTTCACTTTCATCAAGAGGCTTTTTAGTTCCTCTTCACTTTCTGCCATAAGGGTGGTGTTATCTGCATATCTGAGGTTATTGATATTTCTCCCTGCAATCTTGATTCCAGCTTGTGTTTCTTCCAGTCCAGTATTTCTCATGATGTACTCTGCATATAAGTTAAATAAGCAGGGTAACAATATACAGCCTTGATGTACTCCTTTTCCTATTTGGAACCAGTCTGTTGTTCCATGTCCAGTTCTAACTGTTGCTTCCTGACCTGCATACAAATTTCTCAAGAGGCAGATCAGGTGGTCTGGTATTCCCATCTCTTTCAGAATTTCCCACAGTTTATTTATTGTCATCCACACAGTCAAAGGCTTTGGCATAGTCAATAAAGCAGAAATAGATGTTTTTCTGGAACTCTCTTGCTTTTTCCATGATCCAGCGGATGTTGGCAATTTGATCTCTGGTTCCTCTGCCTTTTCTAAAACCAGCTTGAATATCAGGAAGTTCACGGTTCACATACTGCTGAAGCATGGCTTGGAGAATGTTGAGTATTACTTTACTAGCATGTGAGATGAGTACAATTGTGCGGTAGTTTGAGCATTCTTTGGCATTGCCTTTCTTTGGAATTGGAATGAAAACTGACTTTTTCCAGTCCTGTGGCCACTGCTGAGTTTTCCAAATTTGCTGGCATATTGCATGCAGCACTTTCAAAGCATCATCTTTCAGGATTTGGAATAGTTCAACTGGAATTCTATCACCTCCATGGGCTTTGTTCGTAGTGATGCTTTCTAAGGCCCACTTGACTTCACATTCCAGGATGTCTGGCTCTAGGTCAGTGATCACACCATCATGATTATCTGGGTCGTGAAGATCTTTTTTGTACAGTTCTTCTGTGTATTCTTGCCATCTCTTCTTAATATCTTCTGCTTCTGTTAGGTCCATACCATTTCTGTCCTTTAAGGTTCTATTATAATGCATTTGAGTATCAATTTATAATGATGGCATCACTGACTCAATGGACGTGAGTCTCAGTGAACTCCGGGAGTTGGTGATGGACAGGGAGGCCTGGCATGCTGCGATTCATGGGGTCGCAAAGAGTTGGACACGACTGAGCGACTGATCTGATCTGATCTGAAACAAATCTTTAAAAGGAGTTAATACTAACTGTAGCTCAAAATCTAAAAGATTCACTCAAAAAGGGAAATCTACATATTATCAGCTTGTTTCCATACTTCTCACCTCTATCTTATGAATGAGGAATAAAAACTTGTTAACTGAGATTTGTGAAGTCAACTTCCACTAATTTGGTTCCCAGGTATTTGGATTTATTTTGTGCTTTGAGCTATTTTTGCACTCATATTAATCTGAACAATAGAAACCTGTTTATGTATAAATGCAAAGATAAAAGAAACACAAAGGAACAGAAAGGAGGGAAAGAAAATAGAACAAAAACTGAAAAGAACTTATTATTATTGAACACGTTTGATGTTAAAAAGCATTCAATTGTAACCCTTACATACAATTTTATTCAATTAGTAGAACAAGGAGGCAGAGGAGAATGAAGTAAGAATTTACTAAAATTCTTTCTAGCCTATTACCCAATCCTGTTACTCAGCTGAAAGTTTCTCTGATTGTACTTAAATGACCCATTTAAGTTAATCTATGGATTTGACGCACTATTAGCATCTCCAGGACTTTCCCAATATATTTCCCTTGTCTTCAAGTAATTCGCAGTCCAATATGTATCTGACAAAGCTGTATCCCTTCATTCAGTGGGAGAAATACCAGTTTCTTCCTTTTTCCTCAGTCTTGACTAGGCCTAATGACAAATAAAGGGCCTCTCTGGTAGCTCAGCTGGTAAAGAATCTGCCTGCAATGCAGGAGACCCCAGTTCAATCCCTGGATCGGGCAGATCCCCTGGAGAAGAAAACAGCTACCCACTCTAGTATTCCTGCCTGGAGAATTCCAGAGACAGAGAAGCCTGGATGGCTATAGTCCATGGGGTCGCACAGAGTCGGACACAACTGAGCGACTTTCACTTTCACTTTTCAATGACAAATAAAAATGCAGAAGCAGCCAAGTAAGTAAGTTACTCCTTGGGTCTGACAGGACTTGAAACTACTTAAATACTTTCCAACCCCTTGGTATCAGAAGGCTCCCACAGTACCATAGAGCATGTTTAAAGCATATTCTCAGACTCAATGGTAGATCGATAGCAAGTGCAACAAACAGAGGTAAATAGCTGTCAGTGGCAGTTCCACTGGCATTTCAGAATCAATCCAGGATCGCTGCACAGGCACAAGAGGAATTATAGTAATTAGCTTCTCAGAATAAAGACAGCTCTATTAGTGTTAGCACAACCATAGTAATTTATTTTTGGAAGAAGCTAGACTAAAGGTAATTTTTAAAAGACTTGTTAGAAATAGGTATTTTTCATCATTCAGATGGGTGTAGGCTTCACATCCTATAAGGCACAGGCTCTAACAACCATAATCATGTCCAGGATTTTTGAATCCACCAATAAAAAATCTATTGGTATATTAATGACAGATATTCAATTGTCTGTTCAACCTAACATGTATTATATTGTTGCGAAAATGTCAAATATTGCCTTTTCAGTAGTATATGAATTTGGAGGAAAACAAAGCTAAGTACATCTGTTGCCATTTACTGTCCTACAGTCACTAACAACTTTAAGGCCACAGGAATAGCACGAGATCTTCTGTCTTTCCACAATATGCTCCTCCCCAGAATACCATTCTTCATCTCTCTTCAAATCTTATCCTCCTTGTTACTACTCACATCCTTATTCCACCTGCTGCCAGATGACAGGATGGACAACTCTGGGTTGGGAGACTAGAAGAGAAAGAAGGCAAGTCCTCTGACATTTCCTTCTCCCCACTGACAGGGGAGACTGGGCTCTGACTCCCAGACCCAGTCCCTGAACAGAAATGCCCAAGGCCACAGTCAGTGATGTGGATAAGAAACACGGGAGACAATCGGCAACACGAAAATCTGTTCTTTTTTTTTTTTTTAAAAGATGAACAAATCTTGTAATATCTTGTAATCTTATAATATCAAATAACAAAAAAGGGAAAATTTGTTTTATTAAAAAATATAGCAAAAGAGGATAAATATATTATGTGATTGTACATGATATCAAATACTAACCAAATAAGACAGGACATTAATGTGCATGATAAACAGAAATAAGTGTCTTCCTTCCTCTTTAGATTTTATCAACAGAGCAACTGAATATTCTATAGTTTGAAAGCAACATAAACACATTTTTATTGGAAGCCCACATATAACTATCATGAATACCTTTCTAAATAAGAATATTGTGGGCAGCTACTCAAATCAAGACATATATTACATTGGGAAATTTGTAACTCTTCTCCCAGAATATGTTATGAACACTGCAGTTTTAATCAATTAAACGTGCAGTTACTGTTCTGCAAACTGTAAGCTGTGAGTGTATCTGCATAGTGTACATGAACTAAGTTTAGAAGTCATGTTATGAAGATCTATATGTTAAACTGGAAACTCTAGATAAATTTCTGGGAAAATATAACTGCAAAAATTGGTATACTAAATACAGAAATTGGATAGCTTAAACTGGTTTTAAAAATTGAAAGTTATCAAAAACGTTTCTCATTCCAACCCCACACCAAAATGTGCTAAGTGGACTTAGATGTTTTACAAGTTTATCCAAGTTTTAAAGAAAGACAGTGTCTAATAAAACTTATTTTAGGAAATGATGCTATGGCTAAGATAACAAAACCAGATAAGGGCAGCGACAGAAAACAAAATCTTAACTGGATTTTATACCAATATCACATACCAATATAATTTTAAATTTCATGTGATAGCACTAGTTTGTGGAAATGTTTTAAATGATACAGATGAACTTATTTACAAAACAGAAACAAACTCCTAGACATGCCAACCAAACTTATGGTGACCAAAGGGGAAAGCAAAATGTGGGGGATGCTGGGAGGAGATAAATTAGGCATTTGAGATTAACATACATATACTACTATGTACAAAATAGGTAAACAATGAGGACTTAACAGGGAGCTATACTCACTATCTTGTAAAATGGAATAGAATCTAAGAATATACACACACACACACATATCCGAATCACTTTGCTGTACACCTGAAACTAACACAACACTGTAAATTAATTATACTTTAATAAAAATAAAATAAAGCAAAAAAGGAAATACAATTTCACCACATTACATTTTAAGTGAAAAAACCATTATCATCCAAAAGATGCAGAAAAAAATAAAGTCAGTGCCTTTTAGAATCAATTGTTGGAAAACTAGGAATAGGACATAACTTATTTAACTGATAAAAGTCATCTACCAAAACTCCTAGAGAAAACATTATTTGGAATTAAGAAAATATGAAAGCATTCCTTTCAAGGGACAAAATGTTCCACCAGTAATGCAAGTTTTCAGCATAGTAGTGGAGGATCTTAAACAACATAGTCAGTCAAGAAAATAAAACTGGAAGAAAAAGGTTTGGAAGAAAATAAAAAGCAAACCTGGTAATATTCCCACAGGTATCATCCCATACATAGAAATTCCAAGAAAATTCACAGGCCAAGAATTAAACCTCATAAGAAAGGTACGCTATCAAATAAAAAATACAATAGCATTCCCCTTTCCTGGTCATAACTAAGCAAAATCATAATAAAAAACATTAAAAAAGTAGGATGTCATATAATACCAACAAAATCAACAAAGCAATGCATGAGACTCTTAGGCAGAAAAATTTTAAACTATTGGAGACACAAAGGAAAACTTAAAGAAATGGAAAGTCATGCCATACTCATGGATGGGACAATTTAATACTCTAATAATATTAATTTCCTCCAAAATAATACATTCAATGTAATTCCAAGTGAATACGAGAAATACTACTGTGAAGAATCTTGTCAAACCAATTCTATAATTAATTCCAAAGAATAAGGTCCACAAACGACTGAGAACCTTCTGAAAACAAAGAAAAATAGATGATCCTTATTAAATATTGAGATGTGTAATTCAAATAGAGGTGTTTGCACAAGACAAGACATAAAGGTCAAAGGAAATGAATTGAAAGCACTGAATAAACCCATATGCATGAGGATGCAGAATATTTGAATATGGGATTATAAATTACTGGAGAAATCATAGATAATTTAGCAAATGGTGCTGGGAATACTTCTTCCTATAATAGAGAAAAATTAGTATTCTAGCTCACATCATACACATTATCAACTCAGATGTATTAAAGGACTAGGAATAAGAAACAAAAATATAAATATAAAAATTAGCTGGGAGAAAGACAGGAGAGAGCAAATCTTTCTCCTTAGCTCTCTTTTTCTCAAGCAGTATCTGGCTGTGGCTGATTCTTCTCTGTGCTTCCATTTCCCACAGGCTAGCACTCTCGCCCAGCCACCCCTGACTCTATGGTCCAGCCCAGACAGGCAGCAAACTATAGCAGTGACCCCAGCTCTCGTGGCCTGATTCCTTCCTCTGGAGTCCCAGCTCCTGCCTGATGACCCTTGCTGCAGAACCCATCAATGTCACTTCTCCAGGGTTCCACCCCTGCCTAGTGGCCCTGGCTCCTGAGTGCTGGTAATATCGTCTCTTCCCTTTATCCCTCCAGCTTTGGAGGTTGCAGATAATTTCTGCAGTTGCCAATCCATGGATAGCTATCTACAGGTTACTTCCTTCCAGTTCTTTTTCTAACATCCCATAATTAGTCCACTGGATTAAATTTCCTCAATTGAACTACCTCACATGGGTTATTTCCCCTGTCTGACACACAACCTTAGTCACCAAAATGAGAAATTATTAAGTAATTTGCAGTGGCACCATTATCATCTACTCCACATTTATTTATACAAGTTTTTACATGCTGTTTTATTGCCATGAAGCAATGCCATTAAGTTTTATTGTTTTCCATTTTATCAAATATTAAGATTTCAGGATATGGGTATGTTTTAAAATCCTACTTCAATGCATTCTGTAAGCAGTCTATATACAATCAGCAATTGTATTGCAATTCACTTCATTATTATCCATATGAGTCACTATTTACAGCAAAAATAGCTCCATAGATTCAGTTTCTCTGTATGTTAAATAACAAGTATTTGGTAGCCTATTATGGCCTGTTTTCACACTAGCATTTTATGATGCTAGGAAATAATTTCATGTTCCCAAATTCTACCACATACCATCTAGAGTCCCTTGCCTTACTTTGACAGTATTAGCCATAGGACTAATGCATGACCAGTATGAAGCAGAAGACAGTGAAAAGGAAAGGGCTTTATTTAAAAAACTTGCCTTCTGCTCATTAAAATTAATCTAGGCATTATTGAATACTCACTAACTGTGGTATTGGAGAAGACTCTTGAGAGTCCCTTGGACTGCAAGGAGATCCAACCAGTCCATGCTAAAGGAGATCAGTCCTGAATATTTATTGGAAGGACTGATGCTGAAGCTGAAACTCCAATCCTTTGGTCACCTGATGCAGAGAACTGACTCATTTGAAAAGACCCTGATGCTGGGAAAGATTGAAGGTGGGAGGAGAAGGGGACAAAAGAGGATGAGATGGTTGGATGGCATCACTGACTCAATGGACGCAAGTTTGAGTAAACTCCGGGAGTTGGTGATGGACAGGGAGGCCTGGCATGCTGCGGTCCATGGGGTCGCAGAGTTGGACACAACTGAATGACTGAACTGAACTGATGGGTCAAGAATGTTTTTGTGAAACAGGTAAGAGTCTTATAATGTATAAACCTAAGTACTCCTTCTCAATGTGGTTTACTTGTATTATTTATTATTCTTAGTTGCTCAGTCATGTCCAACTCATTGCATCCCCATGGACTGGGGATCTTCCTAACTCAGGGATTGAACCTCAATCTCCTGCATTGTAGGCAGATTCTTTACTGTCTGAGCCACTAGGGAAGCCTCCTGGTATACTTATGTCTTTCTCTACTTTTGTTCAATTGAGGCAGATTAACTATTAAGGAGAGTGAAAAAGTTGGCTTAAAACTCAACATTCAGAAAACTAAGATCATAGCATCCAGTCCCATCACTTCATGGCAAATAGATGGGAAAACAGTGGCTGACTTTATTTTTCTGGGCTCCAAAATCACTGCAGATGGTAATTGCAGCCATGAAATTAAAAGACGCTTACTCCTTGGAAGGAAAGTTATGACTAACCTAGACAGCATATTAAAAAGCAGAGACATTACTTTGCCAACAAAGGTCTGTCTAGTCAAGGCTATGGTTTTTCCAGTGGTCATGTATGGATGTGAGAGTTGGACTATAAAGAAAGCTGAGCATCGAAGAATTGATGCTTTTGAACTGTGGTGTTGGAGAAGACTCTTGAGAGTCCCTTGGACTTCAAGGAAATCCAACCAGTCCATCCTAAAGGAGATCAGTCCAGGATGTTCATTGGAAGGACTGATGTTGAAGCTGAAACTCTAATACTTTGGCCACCTGATGTGAAGAGCTGACTCATTTGAAAAGACCCTGATGCTGGGAAAGATTGAGGGCGGGAGGAGAAGGGGACGATGGGATGAGATGGTTGGATGGCATCACCGACTCGATGGACATGGGTTTGGGTGGACTCCGGGAGTTGGTGATGGACAGGGAGGCCTGGTGTGCTGCAGTTCATGGGGTCACAAAGAGTCAGACACGACTGAGCGACTGAACTGAACTAAACTATTAAGGTGAGTAAATGAGAGGCAAAAAAGCCACAAAGGGGGCTCTTCAACTTCTCTGCCAAGATCTAGCCTGGGATTCAATGGTGCAGGTTGGAAAATCATCATCTCCATGGGTTCAAGCTATTTTCATATCAATCCCCTGAAATCTGCAGTATTATGACAGAGTGAATACAGTACAATCAAACAATCAACAATAGCCTGGGATCAAACAAATCTGTATAACTAACACACCCTATTGATTTTTTTCTTTTTAACACCAGCCTAGTAGCATCCATCCCTTACATTAGACTTAGTAGAATATGATGCTAAAACCGTATCAGCTAAGTCACAATAAAATAAAAGCCAGACTCCATACAACACATCATCTCTCCAGCATATAATCAATCATACTAGACAAAGAAGCAAGAAAATGTGATCCATGATGAAGAAAACACTTTTGAAATGACCACTAAATTGATTTAAGAGCAAACTGGACAGCATAAAAAAGAAAGGGTCTGTAAACGTGAAAACAGAACAACAGAAATTAGTTAATCTGAAAAACAAGAGATGAAATTGTTTTCCAGGATCTGTGAGACAACAACAAGCCATCTTTAGTACACATAAGAGAGTGGAAAAGGATGGAGCAGAAAACACATAGATGAAAATATTCCAAATCTATGGGAAAAAGTCAAACTCCAGTTCCGAAAAGATCAATGAACCTAAAAGAGGATAAATACAAAGAAAATCATGTGGAAGTTAGAATGATGCCCACCACAAGCACCACCAAGAAAAAGATGCCTGCATTCTAATGCCCAGAAACTATGAAAACTTACAAGCCAAAAGGGTCCTTTCTGTTACGATTAAACTAAGGATGTTGAGATAGGAGATTATTTTGGATTATCTGAGGAAGGGGCCCCCAGTGTCTTCACAAGGGTCCTTGCAAGCAAAGGAGGGAGGCACGAGAATCAGAGGACAAGACGTGAGTATAGAAGCAGAGGTCAGAGTGAGGCAGGGCCATAAGCCAGGGGATGCAGACCACCTCAACAAGTGGAAAAAGACAAGGAACTGGGTCCTTTCCAGAGTCTCTGGAAGAAACACAGCCCAACCGCCCACTTTAGACTTCTGACCTCCCAAACTCTATGAATAAATGTGTGTGATCTTAAGCCACTATCTGTGGTAATTTGTTTACAGCAGTGACAGAAAAGCTAAACAAACACAGAGAGGCTTAAACACAGAAGAAAAATCTAAAAATCAGAGAAAAAAGGTACATTACACACAAGGGAACAGTGATACAGATGGTAACTGGCTGTTCATCCCTAAAACACGGAGGTCAGAAGAAAGTGAAACCACATATTGAGTTTCAAAGCGACTGCCTTGGTGGTACAGTGGATAGGAATCTACCATCAATGCAGGGCACACGGGTTCAATCCCTGGTCTGGGAAGATCCCACATGCCGCGGAGCAACAGTCGTGTGCCAGTTACTGAGCCCGTGTGCCACAACTCCTGAGTCCATGTTGGGAGTCTGTGCTCCACAAGAGAAGCCACTGCAATGAGAAGCCCGCACACCACAACTAGAGCAGGTCCTCACAGCAATGAAGACCCAGCTCAGCCAAAAATAAACCAAGTACTAAAAAGAAAAAATAAAGTGCTGAAGCAAGCCAGAAAAGAAACTAGTCAATCCAGTATTCCGTATTCATACAAATATACTTCCCAAAAAATGAGGATAAAATAAAGACACTCCAGAAAAATTAAATATGAAATGATTTACTGCCAAGAGAACTGTCCTATAAGAAATGCTAAAGGAAATCGTTCAAACTCAAGCAAAATGATACTAGATGAAATCTGATCAACAGAAGTGACAAAAGCTGGAAATGGTGAATATGTGGGTACACATAACAGACTATGGACTGTTCTTTCATTTCTAAATTTCTTCAAAATAATAATAAAAGCAAAAATATTAATACTGAAATGTGGGGTTATATATATGTCCAAGGGTAGTACATTAAAAAAAAAAACTAGTACAAAATAAGGGAGATAAAAATGAAATTATAAGACTAAAAGGTCTGTAACATATTACTTTTATCAAGAATAAAGGAGGGGATTTTACAGACATTAAAATAAGAGAACATTGTGAACAACTTTATGCCAACAGACTTAATTTCTATGAAGTGGACAAATTCCTTGATAAATACAGTTTATCAACTGACTGAATAAGAAATAGAAAATGTGAGTAATTCTATATCTACTCTTGCCTCAAGAGAAGTCTCAAGCTCTGAGGATTAAATTCTATAAAATGCTTAAGGGAAAAAATAATACCGATCTTATACAAATCTTTCAAAAACCAGACATTTCCTATCTCAATTTATGGGTATAACCTTGATACCAAGATCCATAAAGGATATTAATAAGAAAATAAATTTATAGACTAGTATCTTTCATACACATAGTCACAAAAATGCTTAACAAAATACTAGTAAACTGAATCCAGCATACTAAAAAATGATAATACATCAAGTGAGGCTTATCTTGAAAATGCAAGATTAGTAATTCTTTAAAAAAAAATCAGTGGAATCTGTGATATAAAGAAAACAAAGGAGAAAATTAGGTCACTTCCAAAATACCAAAAAAGAGCATTTGATAAGGAGAAAATTAGGTCACTTCCAAAATACCAAAAAAGAGCATTTGATAAAATACATCATTCATTTGTGGTTTAAAAAGAAACTCTCAGAAAACTGTTCATAGAATCATAATTACTTAATTACATAAAGGGTTTTTCATATCTAATGAAACATTGAATGCTCCCTCCTACAATCAGGAAAAAGGCAAGCATGTTCATTTTTACCACTGTTACTCAATATATTGCCAGCTCATTCACTAAGGCAAGAAAAATAAAAGATGTGGGGTTTCAGATGGTCAAGAATCTGCCCACAATGTGGGAGACCCAGGTTTGATGCCTGGGTCAGGAAGACCCCCTGGAGAAGGAAATGGCAACCTACTCCAGCATTTTTGCCTGGAAATCCCATGGACAGAGGACCCTGGTGGACCCCTGTCCATGGTGTCACAATGAGTAAGGCACGACTGAGGAACTAACACCCCAAGGAAATAATAAAACTTGTCCCTATTTACAAACCACTCAATTAGGTCAGAAAAACCCAAGAATATATCAGAAACTACTAGAAGTAATGAGTGAATTTAGCAAAGTTGCAAGACAAATATCTACACCTGTGTACACATACATATCAGTTATTTCTATGTATTAGCAATAATGATTCGGAGAAGGCAATGGCACCCCACTCCAGTACTCTTGCCTAGAAAATCCCATGGACGGAGGAGCCTGGTGGGCTGCAGTCTATGGGGTCGCTACGAGTTGGACACGACTGAGCAACTTCACTTTCACTTTTCACTTTCATGCATTGGAGAAGGAAATGGCAACCCACTCCAGTGTTTTTGCCTGGAGAATCCCAGGGACGGCAGAGCCTGGTGGGCTGCTGTCTATGGGGTCGCACAGAGTCGGACACGACTGAAGCGACTTAGCAGCAGCAGCAGCAGCAATAATGATTACATGCGAAATTTAAAATAATACTACTTAAATAGTATAAAATACTCAGGAATGAATTTAACAAAAGGTATCCAAAGACCTGAACTGCACTGAAACTACAAAAGACTGCTAAGAGAAATTAAAGAACAACTGAAAAATAGAGAAATAGATCATGTTTCTAGATTGGAACACTCAATAAAGTTAATATGCCAATTTTTCCTAAATTTATCTATAGACTCAAAGCAATCCCAATTAAAATCAACACTTTTTTCTTGTAGATAGTAACTGATTCTAAAATCTGTATACAATCAAAAGATGTGTAATCACTAAAACACTCTTAGAAAAACAAAGTGAAAAGATTTATATTACCAGGTTGAAGACTTAAAAGAAATCTATAGCAATCAAAACAGTATGGAAGTGGCATAGGATCAACAAATCGATGAAACAAAATAGAGTTTAGAAAAAGACCCACATACAATCAAGGGGCAAAAGCTCTAAGGCAATTCTACAGAAAATAACGGAAATTCTACGCAAAGAAAAGAATCTATAGGCAATTCTATGGAAGGAAAGTCTGTTTCACAAATAGTGCTGGGAAAAAAACTGGATAAATATATATCTTAAAGACAGGAATCAGTTCAGTTCAGTCACTCAGTCGTGTCCGACTCTTTGCAACCCCATAAACTCCAGCACGCCAGGCCTCCCTGTCCATCACCAACTCTCGGAGTCCACTCAAACCCATGTCCACTGAGTCAGTGATGCCATCCAACCATCTCATCCTCTGTCGTCCCCTTCTCCTCCTGCCCTCAATCTTTCCCAGCATCAGGGTCTTTTCCAATGAGTCAGCTCTCCACATCAGGTAGCCGAAGTTTTGGAGTTTCAGCTTCAATATCAGTCCCTCCAATGAACACCCAGGACTGATCTCCTTTAGGATGGACTGGTTGGATCTCCTTGAAGTCCAAGGGACTCTCAAGAGTCTTCTCCAACACCACAGTTCAAAAGCATCAATTTTTCAGTGGGAATAAAATTCTTTTATTTCATCTCTCATGTTATTAAGAAACTTGCAAAGTTTTAGATAATTGTATTTTTTAAAATGAATTTTAAAGCTACTTTACAGAATATACAAGAATTTGAGCTGAATCATACACTTATACATAAAAGCTAAAACTGTAAATCTTCAAGAAGAAAACAAAGGAGAATATTTTCCCAACCTTTCCTGGAGTAGGCAAAGATTTCTTAAGGACACAAAAAGCTCTAACATGAAATATGCCTATCTCATAAAACTGAAATTTGTAAGAATGTTTAAACTTCTTCCCATCAAAAGAAACATTAAAAATTTAAAAATAAGCAGACTATATTTGCACTAAACATATGCCAAAAGACTTGTATATAAATGGTACCTGCAATTCACAGATTCAATGTGATCCCTATCAAATTACCAATGGCATTTTTCATAGAACTAGAACAAAAAATGTCACAATTCATATGGAAACACAAAAGACCCCAAATGGCCAAAGCAGTCTTAAGAAACAAGAATGAAGCTGGAGGAATCAACCTTCCAGACTTCAGATTATACAAAGCCATAGTCACCAAGCTGTATGGTACTGGCACAAAAACAGAAATATAGACCAATGGAACAAGACAGAAAGCCCAGAAATAAACCCATGCACCTATGGGTACCTTATTTTTGACAAAGGAGGCAAGAATATACAGTGGAGCAAAGACAGCCTCAACAAATGGTGCTGGGAAAACTGAACAGCTGCATGTAAAAAAGTGGTATTAGAACACTTCGTAACACCATACACAAAGATAAGCTCAAAATAAACTCAAAATTTTCCTCAAAATTTCTTAGAGGAAAACATAGGCAGAACACTTGATGACATAAATCAAAGCAAGATCCTCTATGACCCATCTCCTAGAGGAGTGGAAATAAAAACAAAAGTAAACAAGTGGGACCTGATTAAACTTAAAAGCTTTTGCACAGCAAAGGAAACTATGAACAAGGTGAAAAGACAACCCACAGAATGGGAGAAAATAAGAGCAAATGAAACAACTGACAAAGGATTAATTTCCAAAATATATGAGCAGCTCATACAATTCAATACCAGAAAAACAACCCAATCAAAAAGTGGGGAAAAGACCTAAACAGACATTTCTCCAAAGAAGACATACAGATGGCTAACAAACACATGAAAAGATGCTCAACATCGCTCATTATTAATGTAAATCAAAACTACAATGAGATATCACCTCGCACTGGTCAGAATGCCCATCATCAAAAAGTCTACAAACAATAAATGCTGCAGAAGGTGTGGAGAAAACGGAACGCTCTTGCACTGTCGGTAGGAATGTAAATTGATACAGCCACTATGGAAGACAGTACGGGGATTCCTTAGGAATAAAACCACCATATGATCCAGCAATCCCACTCCTAGGCATATATCCTGAGGAAACCAAAATTGAAAAAGACACATGTATCTCATTGTTCATTGAAGCGCTGTTTACAACAGCTAGAACATGGAAGCAACCTAGATGTTCATCAACAGATGAATGGATAAAGAAGTTGTGGTACATATACACAATGGAATATTACTCGGCCACAAAAAGGAATGACTTGAGTCAGTTCTAATGAGGTGGATGAACCTAGAACCTATTATACAGAGTGAAGTAAGTCAGAAAGAGAAAGATAAATATACTCTAACACACATACACGGAATCTAGAAAAATGGTACTGAAGAATTACTTACAAGGCAGCAATGGAGAAACATACACAGAGAACAGACTTATAAGGGGAGGAGAGGGTGAGATGAATGGAAAGAGTAGCATAGAAACATTACCATATGTAAAATAGATAGCCAACTGGAATTTTCTATATGGCTCAGGAAACTCAAACAGGGGCTGCGTATCAACCTAGAGGGGTGGGATGGGGAGGGAGATGGGATGGAGGTTCAAAGGGGAGGGGATATATGTATACTTAGGGTTGATTCAAGATGAGATTTGACAGAAAACAACAAAATTCTGTAAAGCAATTATCCTTCAATAAAAAGTAAATTAAAAAAATAAACTGGAGCCTATTATACAGAGTGAAGTAAGCCAGAAAGAAAAACACCAATACAGTATACTAACGCATATATATGGAATTTAGAAAGATGCTAACAACAACCCTGTGTACAAGACAGCAAAAGAGACACTGATGTATAGATCAGTCTTATGGACTCTGTGGGAGAGGGAGAGGGTGGGAAGATTTGGGAGAATGGTATTGAAACATGTATAATATCATGTATGAAACGAGTTGCCAGTCCAGGTTCAATGCATGATACTAGATGCTTGGGGCTAGTGCACTGGGACGACCCAGAGGGATGGTATGGGGAGGGAGGAGGGAGGAGGGTTCAGGATGGGGAACACATGTATACCTGTGGCAGATTCATTTTGATATTTGGCAAAACTAATACAATTTGTAAAGTTTAAAAATAAAATAAAATAATAATAATAAAATAAATAGTCCCTGTAATTCAACAATAAAAAATAAACATGCCCATCAAAATATGCAAAAAACAGACTTTTTAAAACACCAAAAAGACATAAAAGGTAACAATAAAGATAACATGTCTTACTCTCATTTTTTGTTGGACATAATTGACTATATAAAACATACATAATTTTTTTCTTTCTGGGATGTAATTTTATCCTCTCATTCTGCTTCACCAAGTAATATTATAATAGCTTTTTGTCTCTAACCATGAACACATTTCAGCACCTGTTGGGTATTAAATTCCTATCACTTCTCATCAGGTATTCTTATACATTGCTGTTAGGCAAGTAAACAGTTTAAAATTTCTAGAAAGTAGCTTTATAATTTGTATTAAGAGGCTTTAAATGTTTATGCCATTGGATCAGTAATTTCTCTCCTGGGGATATGGCATAAGAAGATGATTTAAAATGTAAAATGAGATTTATGAACATCATGTTAATTACAGGAGTTTTTAAAACCACCAAACATCCAGAAACCTAAAAGTTCCATAAAGGAAGCATTTCATGATGAAATAATTATTATATAAATTGAGAAATATTTACAGAATGAAAGAGTAGGATTTTACTTATGATTCCATATATACTTAAAAACATGGAAATAAGGCAACTGAAAGGAAATACTTCAAAATATGAATACAGTTCATTATGCATCATGTAATTATGACAAATATTTTTACTTTTAACTCTTATACTTACAAATGTTACCAAAATAAATGTTAATATTACCTTTTTCTTAAAAAAAAAATATCTGGTATGTGTATAACTTCAACCTTGGGAATTTCTCTTTGTAACCTTTCTTACCTTTTGCTTTTCTAATTCATAAATACAAAAGAGCCTACATATTTTAATTTTGATTAACAAAAAGAGGGCTGTCTATGCTTTCTTTAAAGTTCAGGAGACTGAAATCTTCGGATTGCATACCATGTAGCAAATTAGGCTCCCAATTGCTCAATCTGAATAATGCTTTGAACTGTCTTGAAAAGTTTAAGATTACTTACAAACAGACTCAACATGAAAGAACCTTCACAGCTATAATGGCAGAAAGTTGTGACAGAAATAAATAAATGTTACAATGTCTGAATACAGTCTGTTCAGTTCAGTTGCTCAGCTGTGTCTGACTCTTTGTGACCCCATGGACTGCAGCACACCAGGCTTCACCATCTATCACCAACTCCCAGAGATTACTCAAACTCATGTCCATCAACTCGGTGATGCCATCCAACCCTCTCATCCTCTGTCGTCCCCTTCTCCTCACGTCTTCAATCTTTCCCAGCATCAGGGTCTTTTCAAATGAGTTATTTCTTTGCATCAGGTGGCCAAAGTATTGGAGTTTCAGCTTCAGCATCAGTCCTTTCAATGAATATTCAGGACTGATTTTCTTTAGGATGGACTGGTTGGAGCTCCTTGAAGTCCAAGGCACCCTCAAGAGTCTTCTCCAACACCACAGTTCAAAAGCGTCAATTCTTCGGCGCTCAGCTTTCTTTATAGTCCAAATCTCATATCTATACGTGACTACTGGAAAAACCATAGCTTTGACTAGGCAGACTTTTGTTGGCAAAGTAATGTCTTTGCTTTTTAATATGCTGTCTAGGTTGGTTATAACTTTTCTTCCAAGAAGCAAGCGTCTTTTAATTTCATGGCTGCATTCACCAACTGCAGTGATTTTGAAATGAAGTGAAATCGCTCAGTCATGTCCGACTCTTTGCGATCCCGTGGACTGTAGCCCACCAGGCTCCTCTGTCCATGGGATTCTCCAGGCAAGAATACTGGAGTGGGTTGCCATTTCCTTCTCCAGGGGATCTTCCCAACCCAGGGATTGAACCCAGGTCTCCTGCATTGCAGGCAGACGCTTTATCCTCTGAGCCACCAGTGAAGCCCTTGGAGCCCCCCAAAATAGTCTATCACTGTTTCCATTGTTTCTCTATCTATTTGCCATGAAGTGATGGGACTGGAAGCCATGATCTTAGTTTTCTGAATGTTGAGTTTTAAGCCAACTTTTTCACTCTCCTCTTTCCCTTTCATCAAGAAGCTCTTTCATTCTTCTTCCATTTCTGCCTTAACAGCAGTGTCATCTGCATATCTGAGGTTACTGATATTTCTCCCAGCAATCTTAATTCCAGTTTGTGTTTCATCCACCCTGATATTTCACATGATGTACTCTGCACATAAGTTAAATAAGCAGGGTGACAATGTACAGCCTTGACATACTCCTCTTCCTCTTTGGAACCAGTCTGTTGTTCCATGTCTAGTTCTAACTGTTGCTTCCTCACCTGCATACAGATTTCTCAGGAAGAAGGTCAGGTGGTCTGGCATTCCCATCTCTTGAAGAATTTTTCACAGTTTGTTGTGATCCACACAGTCAAAGACTTTTTGGCACAGTCAATAAACCAGAAGTATATGTTTTTCTGGAACTCTCTTGCTTTTTCAATGATCCAGCACATGTTCGCAATTTGATCTCTGGTTCCTCTGACTTTTCTAAATCTACCTTGAATGTCTGGAAGTTCACAGTGCATGTATTGCTGAAGCCTGGCTTCAACAGAGAATTTTGGTCATTACTTTGCTAGTATGTGAGATGAGTGCAATTGTGCAATAGTTTGAGCATTCTTTGGCATTGCCTTTCTTTGGGATTGGAATGAAAACTGACCTTTTCCAGTCCTGTGGCCACTGCTGAGTTTTTCTAATTTGCTGGCATATTGAGTGTAGCACTTTCACAGCATGAGCTTTTAGGATTTGAAATAGCTCAACTGGAATTCCATCACCTCCACTAGCTTTGTTGGTAGTGATGCTTCCTAAGGCCCACTTGACTTCGCATTCCAGGATGTATGGCTCTAAGTGAGTGATCACACCATCGTGATTATCTGGGTCATGAAGATCTTTTTTGTATAGTTCTTCTGTGTATTCTTGCCACCTCTTCTTAATCTCTTCTGCTTCTGTTAGGTCCATACCATTTCTATCCTTTATTGTGCCCATCTTAGCATGAAATGTTCCCTTGGTATCTCTAATTTTCTTGAAGAGATCTCTAGTCGTTCCCATTCTATTGTTTTCCTCTGTTTCTTTGCACTGATCACTGAGGAAAGCTTTATCTCTCCTTGCTATTCTTTGGAACTCTGCATTCAAATGGGTATATCTTTCCTTTTCTCCTTTGCCTTTCGCTTTTCTTCTTCTTACAGCTATTTGTAAGGCCTCCTCAGACAACCATTTTGCCTTTTTGCATTTCTTTTTATTGGGGATGGTCTTGATCCCTGCCTCCTGTACAATGTCACAAACCCCCATCCATAGTTCTTCAGGCACTCTGTCTATCAGATCTAATCCCTTGAATCTATTTGGCATTAGTACTGTATAATAGTAAGGGATTTGATTTAGGTCATACCTGAATTGTCTAGTGGTTTTCCCTAGTTTAAGTCTGAATTGTCTAGTGGTTTTCTCCAGTTTAAGTCTGAATTTGGCAATAAGGAGTTCATGATCTGAGCCACAGTCAGCTCCCAGCCTTATTTTTGCTGATTGTATAGAGCTTCTCCATCTAGAAATAAATACACTTTACAATGTCTGATTATGGTCTGAATGAAATCCAAAAAGGTAACTGGGTTACCAAGCACCCATGAAGAATCATCTTAATTAATAGGAATGCAATTCAACCAGTAAAATGAACTGAATACTTCTGTCTTGAAATGTTCAATTATAAGATAAATAGTCTAAAAGAAATAATCTTTTCTCCCATTCTAGTAATTCTATTTCAGATTTCTCTTAAAGGATCACTCTGAATATTTTATATACACAAAAACAGACATACTTTTACTCAAATAACTACACTGTTCTCTTTATATAATCACCTTACACAGATGTGTGTTTTCAAATAATTTACATTCTCAGAAATGTAATCCATATAATATTGATTACACATGTGATCAATATAATATTGATTACACATGTGATCAATATAATATTGATTACACGTGTAATCAATATAATTTCAAGGAACGTGAAATTTAAGGACTGAAAATAAAGCACTTTAATTATTGAATAAAAAAAAATACACGGTGTCTGCCCGATGGATAAGTACGTAAGTGTTAGTCCCTCAGTTGTGTCTGACTCTTTGTGACCCCATGGACTGTAGCCCTCCAGGCTCCTCTGTCCATGAGATTCTCTGGGCAAGAACACTGGAGTGAATTGCCAGTCCCTTCCCCAAGGGATCTTCCCAACCCAGTGATTGAACCCAGGTCTCCTGCTAAAGAATTGCAGGCAGATTCTTTACCATCTGAGCCACCAGGGAAGCCCATGTTATATGGATAGTAACAACAACAACAATTTGATACTCATACACATCAATAGTAAGTTGTATATGAGTTTTGAGTTGTTGTTTTTGTTGCTCAGTGGCTAAGTCGTATCTGACTCTTTGCAACCCCATGGACTACTGCACGCCAGGCTTCCCTGTCCTTCACTATCTCCTGGAGTTTGCTCAAACTCGTGTCTCTGAGTTGGTGATGCCACCTAACCATCTCATCCTCTGCCACCCCCTTCTCCTCCTATCCTCAATCTTTCTCAGCATCAGGATCTTTTCCAATGAATTGACTCTTCACATCAGGTGGCCAAAGTATTGGAGCTCAAGTAACGTTATTTAAATTACATGGGATGTTCAAAACTGTGCAGTTTAATCTACATTTAATAATTTTACAATTTCATGTTCTCTACACCAACTCCTATCTATTCTTTTTCTCCTTTACCTACTCATGACAGGATGGGAGAGATAGATAGAAAGATAAATAAAGATAAAGATAGAATATTAAACACTCTCTCCCAACCTAGTGAGTTCTCTGCACATTTGTATATCTTCTTAGATGTCTCACAGGGATTTCAATTTTGACTTACATGAAACAGAGTTCATTTTTGACACTTTTATCCTTCTTTTATATTTTCTTTCTCATATAATATTGTCACCTTTAATGACCTATGCTGGCCACCCACCCCTTTCTCACCCTCAAGATAAGTTCCTATCCATTCATCAACTCCTTCTGTCTTCATCATCACTTTCTTTACTCAGGCTTTCAGATACTCTCATCTCTTCACCTGGACTTTGGTACCAACATCCTGATTTTTCCATCTGTCCCCAGAAGTGTAGATTCTCATCACTTTCACACTGAAATCCAGATAACTTTTCTGAGCAACTAATCCAATCCTGTCTCATGCCATCAGTTGCAAACTCCCCATAACAGTTAAAACAACAAATTAAAAAAATATATATCTAACTCTTTCTGCCCTTCATTCACCATCTGCATCACCACTGGTTTCCATGTTCTCTTAAACTGATGCCTCTATGAGAGTGGCCACTTGGCAATCTCACCCAAAAAGACTCCAATCTGTAAACATGGTTCTTTCTATCCTCATTCCACATCCCTTTCCCCCAGAATTTATTACCTCAGTCTGTGATTGCTCGTTTCCTTCCTCACCTCCCTCCCAACACTGGACTGTGGGCACCCTGAGAACCCTGCTTTTCTATTGGTTCATTTTGTACCTGTTTTATCTAGCAAGTGTCACTTACGGGTTCAATAAGTATTTGTGATTTCAACAACTATTCAATAAATATTTATGAGTGACACTAAACGAATGAAAGCAGCGGGATATTTTAAATAAATATTGCCTAGCATTTACAAAATCCCTATTAATTAGAGACCAATCCATACCATATTTCCCCAGTGCTGCATGGCCTTTAATGACCAACCTCAGAAGTTACATAGCATCGATTCCACTGTACTCTATTCGCCAAGTATTTGTAAGCCCACGTAGAGTCAAGGGGAGGTTATACAGACTTCAACCCTTGATGGGAGAAATCCCCCAAATCTGATGCCAGTTTAAACCCACAGTCACCGAAGGACACTAATGAACTAAATTACTTTGAAAATATATGAATAAAAGACTTGCTTGTCCTGCTTCTCTGAAACAAACTGTATAACTAAGTAATCAAAGAGTGTGTGCTCAGTCATCTCTAGCTCTTGTGACCCCATGAACTGGAGACTGCTAGACTCTTCTGTCCATGGAATTTTCCAGGCAAGAATACTGGAGCAGGTTGCCCTTTCCTACTCCAGGGGATCTTCCCGACCCAAGGATCGAACTCACATTTCTTGTGTCTCCTTTATTAGCAGGAGGATTCTTTACCACTCTGCCACCTGGGAAACCCCAAAAGTTGGGGCACATGGCTTAGCTGTTGGGAGGCATGTGAGATCGTCCCAGATTAGGGATCAAATCTGTGTCTCCTGCACTGACAGGCAGATTCTTAACCACTGAGCCACCAGGGAAGCCCCAACCAAGCAGCAGGTGTAGGAAAAACTTCTCCTTATAGAAACACCCCAGTTAACAAATGAAGAAGAGAGTCAGAATATCACTGCTGTGCTATTCCTGATGATTCCTAGATCCTAACATTGATCATCAAAGACAGAGAGAGAGAGAGAGAGAGAGAACCAGACATTACATATGCTCCTTTGGAAGAATAAAACCCTGCTTACAAAAGAGATTTGGAGAAATATGTGTCTGATGAATCTATATCCAACTATCAACTTAGCAAAAACAAGTAAAAGAGAAGAGCACATTATTGAGACTCTGTGGACATTTTCAGCACAGTTCAGACTCAGGGAAACTTCACAGGACAAACAGCCTGGTCTTGTTAATAGATAAATGAAAAAAAAGAAAAGAGAGAGATGGGTGCTACAAAGACTTAAGAGTCATAACAACTAATCACCATGAATGTACTTTATTTGAATCCTGATGCAAATGAACAGAGCAAGAGAAAACAGATGACATCTGCAAGACAATTAGAAATTGAGCACTGAGTAGATATTTAGTAATATTAAGATGCTATTGTTTTTGAGATGGTATGATTGTATCCATTAAAGGAAGTCTTATTTTTTAAAAAACATATTCAGAGATATTTATGGGTAAAATTATATAATATCTTAGATTTAGTTCAAAATAATGTGAGAGAGGAGACCATAGTTGGAGACAGAAATAAGATTGCACATGAATTGATAATAGGTTAAGCGACACCTGCCAATGCAGGAGACATAAGAGACATGGGTTCAATCCCTGGGTTGGGAAGAGACCCTGGTGAAGGGCACGGCAACCCACTCCAGTATTCTTGCCTGGAGAATCCCATGGGCAGAGGAGCCTGGAGGGCTACAGTCCATATGGTTGCAGAGTCGGACCCAGCTGAAGCGACTTTCCACACACGCATGCATGAGACTTGGTGATAGTGAATGAGAGTTCAATATGCTGTCAGTTTCTCCAGTGAACTTTCCCCATAACAAATATTTATTTTGCACACACACTTTACTGATGCCCCAAAGTCAAAACTTCTAGGTAAATTCTCTAGTGCACTTTGTGATATCACCCCTGCCTGCCTCTCCAGGACCATCTGCATCACTTTCTCTCTTCACCTCTTTATAAGCTACATAAAACTGACTGTAGTCTGCACAGAAGACTATGCTCTCTCAGACTACCAAGTGTCTGTACATTTCCCTTTTTCAAGACTGCCAAGTCCCATCCTTCTTCACCTGGCAAAATTCATTCATCTGTCACATTTCTTATTGCCAATTACAAGTCTCAGGTTCTCTGCAGTGGACCGGCGATACACTAGACTGATGGATACCAGTCAGCTGCCATTCCCACCCGACACTCCACCCCTTCCCTGCCCTGTGAAACTGATCCAGTTAGACTGTGTAGTGGCTGGAGAGCAAGAACTGTACTGATGTCTCTGGCTCCCTCCCTGACAGGCTGGCACAGGATGACTGCTTTCACTTAGCAAACACTATGCCTACCAGGTGGTCCTTCCTATGTCCTTCTTTTTCTGGTACAGCTGACTGCTTCCTTGCCTTTGCATCTTCAGCTCAGGAATACCACCGTCCATCGTCACTTCTCATAAACCTAGGGCACTACTTGTAAGAGTCCATCCATTGAATTCTCCTCTAATTACCCAGTTTCACTCTGCCTTCCCCTTCTTGTTCAGACTTTCATTATATAACTGTAAGCAGAAACAACCCAAACCAAAGAAAGACTTCTAAACAGAATCTAACACAGATATAGACTGAAAAGTTACATAAGAGGAAGAGGTAAAGCACATTGGAGATGGGCAGCATATGCAATGGTCCTATGGTACAAAGAAGCAAAGGATGTCCAGTTGACTTGAGAGGCAACAAGCTAGAAAGCACAGAGGGCAGTGGTAAAGGATGGAGATTTGGAAAGGAACTCAATTTTGCAGTAAAGATTTAGTTTGTGATCTTGAGAGCAATGGGAAAGTGTCTCATATTCTCCCTGCCCTTGCAGGCCTAGGTAAGGGATCATCTTCTTTTAGCCATTCCTTGACAGTCTTCTACAGCACAGCCAGGACTAGGAAACTCTCATGGCAAAAAAAATTCAATACATGTTCACTGGATTCGTGAATAAATGAATGAGCAAAATAACACACGACCAGGTTTGTGACTTTCTCGGGCACCTCCAAACATTCTTCCTTGTACATACCCTAACTGGACTTATTCTTATTTGGTCTTGGCTGAGTCTTTATCTATAATTAACATAAAGACTTTGGAAAGAAAGAGTTACATATGAGCTATGTATGATCTTGAAAATTAGATCATTCCCAGACCAATCTTTTACACTTAATGACCATTTCATTCTAGACACATCAAATGTAATGAGCAACATCACCATCTCAGGAGATGGACATTCTTTTCAATAATCACAAGAGTTTATTCTGTTAAATCTCACCAATTCAAGGTGATGGAGGAAAAGTCACTTGAAATCCATGAGATGGATGAAAGAGAGAGTTGTTTTAGGTTGTTTAGAACAAGAAATACAACTTTCTAGCCTTGGGTTATAACAGCACGAACTAAGTGCTAAGAAGCTTTATTTTCATTTGCTTTACAAACTGATGGTATGGCTGATCTATATCTGATAAAATGATATGCAAAATTTTCAATTAGTTTCTTTATCATTCAATAATAAGTTAAAACACGAGGCTAAAACCTGCTTGCGACTGACCTTATTCTATACACTTACATGTCTAATGCCAGGAACCAAAATTAAAATGCAAAGTGATCTCAAAACTGGTAAGTGAATATTCATTAATGTCGTGAGAAGTCATTCTATATTCAGATATTCTATGATAATGTAGATGCCCATTTTATGCTTAAGTGGGTAAAATGGAGATGAATGCAAATAACCATGTTCTTTTTTATCTAAACTTGAGTCCTCCATGAACCAACAAAGTATCAAATGGCAAGATTTCTACATCAATGTTGGGATATGTTTGTGGCATAATGGTATGTAATTAACATACAAACTTTACATTTCATTCTGATAGAAAATATCAGGAAAACTAACATAATATTCATTTACCTTTGAAGTTCAAACAAATACGCATCAACTTTTTTTAGTGACACAAAGAATGACTTTTTGCTTTTGGCTTCCCCTAGCAACTCTACATTGCATACAGCTTATAAGTTGATAAGCCAGGAGACAACATTATACCAAAATCTTGTAAAATGAATAAACTCTCATTGTGACTAAAACACAGTTTACTTCAATAAAACAGATGTATTGCTCACCAAAGATGCCATGGTGAACCCAATGACTTCAATATAACCATCATCATGACGCTGAGGTTCAAAGTCATGGTGATCTCCTGGGTTCCCCCAGGGCATTGTGCCAGCACAATATCTGCAAGAGAAGAGTAAAATTAGAATTAGAGTTTGTGCCAGTCTTCTCGTGATCATCATCAGGTAATAATTTATAGTTTGATCTGATGTTGATTTCACAAAAGAATGGCTTTCTACTCTTGGTTCATGTCTCCCAACAGAAAAGAAAATGGGTTTATCCCCTTCCCCTCCAAGTATCAATTTATGAAAATGGGTCAAAATTTGACAACAAAAGCACCCCATGGTGTCCAATTTTCTACTAATTGTCAACTTTTTATTTTTAAATTTTTATTGGAGTATAGTTGTTTTACAATGTAGTGTTAGTTTCTACTGCACAGCAAAGAGAATCAGCTATAGTATATATCCATCCCCTCTTTTTTCCCTTTGGAGTTCAAAGAGATCAAACCAGTCAATCCTAAGGAAAATCGATCCTGAATACTCATTAAAAGGACTGATGCTGAAGCTCCAATACTTGGGCCACCTGATGGGAAGAGTCGACTCATTAGAAAAGACCCTGATGCTGGGAAAGATTGAAGGCAGGAGGAGAAGGGGACCACAGAGGACGAGATGGTTGGATGGCATCACTGAGTCAATGGACATGAGTTTGAGCAAGCTCTGGCAGATGGTGAAGGACAGCGAAGCCTGTGTGCTGCAGTCCATGGGGTCACAAAGAGTCAGACACAACTGAGTGATGAACAACAACAGCAATCCCCTCTTTTTCAGACTTTCTTCCCATTTAGGTTACCACAGAGCTTTAAGTAGAGTCCCCTGTGGTGTACGGTAGATTCTCATTAGTTATCTATTTTATACATAGTATCAATAGTGTGTGTGTGTGTGTGTGTGTGTGTGTGTGTGTTTCTTACCCTATAATTCACACAGGCCTACTTTCTATGACATCCCATGAGTTATCAATAGGTGGTGTCAGAATTTGGTCTTGGAGGGAGACATATACATGCCAGTAAGAGAGGAAGAGAGACTCGAGCTGGGTAAGCATCAGCAGTAAATACATAATTAAGACAATGAGTACCCCAGGATGGGGGAACAGTAACTGAAGACAGAGGAGTAAAAAAAGGATGAGACAAAGATGTGAGATCAGAAAGGGAAGGGGAAGTCAGGGACACTGAAAAGTAGAATAAACAAAGTCCAGAGGGGATATGGGAAGGAGCAAGAAGAGGAATAAGGAGAAGAAAAGAAAATTAAAGCAAGCTAACGAACAATGTTTCCTGAGAATCTAGGTCCCCTACTTCACCGACGAAGATGAAAATACTTCTGGAATAGGTTGTAAGGGGCTAAACTGAGCATGGCCAGAAGTCACCAGGAGACTATGCTTTCCCAGACATAGATTTACATACACTTCTCATTTCAACCAAATTCAGTCTAAATAGAACTTACTTGTGGATTTTTGTGTCTGAGTTGTCTGGTTTGCAAATAACAAAGAGTCAGGGATCCATCCCTTTCAAATCTTGGCTTGGGAGCCTAGAATCTGAATTTAAGCCCACTGAGAAATGTGCTTATTTTGAGACTAGTTAATCTTAAATACCCTTTCTCCTGAGGTATATAATAGCACCAAAGAAAGCTGACCTTCTGGCTAGAAAATGCTGCTCTAATTGATCCTATTTTTCAAAGCAATCATCTGGCAACGATTTTGAATGAATTCCATGCTGAAATCAGGCTGGAAGGTTTCCTAATAGCTTTTGGGAAACTAAGAACACGTATTTATGCAAGCCCATCATTCCTGGGGAGGGTGACAGGGTGGAGGGGTCCGTAATTGGGAATTACATTAAAATGTCTCAGTCCAGAGGGCTGCCTGGGCTTCTTAAGCATGGGTAAGTATACACCATGCATGCTATACCACATACATGAAAAAATACCACAGAGAACATTAAACAAAGCAAGTAGGAGAGAAAATGATCAGGCCTGGAGACTCTTAACAAGTCATTAAAGTAACTATTTTTCACCGCTTGTACCTGGAAATTTTCCATCATGAAAGCAGAGGACCTTAGGTCAAACAGAGTTCACATCAAACCAAGGAAGACAATAAGAACAGGGCTTACCTGGGTATATTTAAAAATACTATACACTGGAACTTCAGTTCCTGGATCTTTGGGGTAAGATCGGTCCCATCACACTGCAACAATCAAAGCAGAAAAAGCAAGGGTTTTGAAGCAGGTGCAAGTCTACGAGCCAACGTAGCCGACAAGAACAGGTACCAAAGTCTCACCCTTGTCTTTGTCTGTTGCTGGCGTCGATGGCCATTACTGTGACTGAAAATTTATTCTAACTTTCCTGGCTCCAGAGTTCAGGGCTTGGTTTTGCTTTGACTTCATGTAAAAACAAAGCTGCCATTTGACCAAAATGTTTTTCTCTGGTCTCACAATCCAAGGAACTCTCATTATTCTTAACGTTGGACTGTGATTAGATACTTAGGCTTGTAGTATCAACATTAAAAGATTTAGGTAGGTAAGTAGGTTTAGTCGCTAAGTCGTGTCTGACTTTTGCGACCCTATGGACTGTAGCCCACTAGGCTCCTCTGTCCATGGGATTTCCCAGGCAAGAATACTGAAGTGGGTTGCCATTTTCTTCTCCAGGAGATATCTTCCTAACCCAGGGATCGAACCTGGGTCTCCTGCACTGCAGGCAGACTCTTTACCAACTGAGCCACCAGGGATTGCAAGATATTGAATATAGTTCCCTGTGCTATGCAGTAAATCCTTAAAAGATTTATGAACACTTAACAAAAGGACAAAGCCTCAAGGTGAGGCCATAATAATCTCTACCACCATCATCTGATTCAAAAATAGTCATGCATATGACCATTTATTTTCCTTGCTTTTTGAGATAATTTGTCTTTTGAAAATGTTCAATGTAATATTTTGAAAGAAGTTTGAAAGGAATATATCCTGCATGTTTTTTTTTCTATCTATTATAAATTAGCATTATCTCCATTAGTGATTTACTCATCAGTGTAATCTCTTATAGACTGCGACTGGTCTTCTGAGATGAACCATTTCATTGGTTCTGGATGTGACTTTGGGTTTCAAGGGCCTCAGATTGGCTTGGCCTCAATACCTTTGTGTGTGGTTTCCCTGATCCACTTGGGGCTTCCCTGGTGGCTCAGATGGTAAAGAATCTGCCTGCAATGCAGGAGACCTGGGTTCAAGCCCTGGGTCAGAAAGATCCTCTGGAGAGGGGAATGGCTACCCACTCCAGTATTCTTTCCTGGCGATCTCCATGGACAGAGCCGCCTGGCGGGCTACAGTCCATGGGTCGTAGAGTCAGACATGACTGAGCAACCAGCACTTTCACTTTGCCTGACTGGTTAGTGCTTTCCTCAAGAGCATCCTCTGACTGCTCAAGGAAGAAGCTTTTCGTTTCCCTTTCTCATTTCCCACTGGTGACAAACGTCAAAAGAGGAGCACTCTGGCCAGGACTCTAGGCCTCTTGATGTCAAAGGTATAAAGCCTGCTTTTTATCTGCTCTCCTCACACCCTCATCACAGAATGTACCCCACCCCCACCCCCCGTCTTCTCCTTGGGAGACAGGGTTAAAGCATTCCCAGGATCCTTGCAAATTTCTGAAGTTTTCTTCAGAGGGACTTGCAATCCAGGTTACGATGACTCTGCTAGCCATCAAGGTTGTTTCATTCTCCTCCTCCCAGCTGATCTTAACACAGACTAGTTTTCATGAACATTCTCAAAAACTCTTTCTGGGAAATCTTATAATCCTAAATAAGCAAAGTATTCTCAAATGTTATTTAGATTGGAATGAAGTTCTAGACATTGATCGAAGGTGTTTTCACACTTTCAAAATCTTAAACACACATAAGGTCTCCCAATTTAAGGACTTGAGTTGATAGATGGCTCTACCAGTGAAGAAAAAATGTAGATGTCTTAAATGATCAAAACTGAGTGTTGTAAGCAACTAAAACTTTCAAAAAAAAAACAACATAGCATGTGATATCTTAATAGTATGCAAAGCAGCTCTGTTGCATTACAGCAAAAATCCTATACTTATATATTACTTTATTTAGAACAGAATTATTTTTTTTTAATTTTCTACTTTTTCCACCTGAAAAAAATAGTGATTCTAGAAACTCAGCAAATTCTATGAAGATGCACGCCTCATAATATTTTACAAAATTTTCCTATATATTATTGCATTTAAACTTCACAACTCTTTAGGACTGCAGTTTTCAACTTTCTCCCTACTTCAAACACACAAAGGAAAATATTTCCAAACAAAAAAATCTTCCTGTGTACAAGCTCCCATGTGGATTAATCGAAACAAGAACACATGTGCAGTAGAACAAAAGAAGGATGTATGCAGGTTTTTGTTACTATCCTCTGGGTGTGTGTGTGTGTGTGTGTGTGTGTGTGTGTGTGTGTGTGTATGTGTGTGTATAGTATTTGTGCACATATTTTGTATTTCTGTGAGATTAGATTATTAACTATTACATCAGAAACACTGACTTCACCCCGTGGCAAAGATAAGATAGTCTGCTGTTATGTGTACATCTATTTGCTCTGACTTCCCATCTTTTCAGTCTCACTCTCAGTGATGTAATTGTAGAAACACCCTTGTATATTTCTGTGTCATAGCACAATGGTAATTGTTGTTTCAAATGCATGTGCTTTTAGTCATATAGACAAACCTGAATCCCAATTGTTAAGACTTAGTTTCTACTGTTTTTTTTTTTCTCTTCATAAATAAAAGATGATTACACAGACCAATCCACCTGGAATATTATACCTACTGGCTGATATCAAACCTTTTTTAAGTTTCCGGCTGCCACTTTGGCCTCTCTGCAGGCTTTTTTAAATCCCTGTTCTATGGCCACCCATGCCTGAGACATTTCTCAACAGGAAGACTGCCAGATGGGGGAGAAAAGCTCTCCAGTGGTGTGGAGACACACGGAGTTTAATTTCCACCCAGCTGAGTTAGACAGTGAACACCATTCAATATAGTCACTGCCCTCCACTCACTGGCTCTCCAGGCAGGTGCTACAATGTTCCCAATAATGCAAAAAAATACTGGGACAAGAAGGAAAGTTTATTTTTGGCTATTTGCAGGCCCCCACAGAAGAAAAAGGTTAAGTCTCAGGCAAGGTTGCTGCTACTTAAATAACCATCGTTTTATCAAAATTAAGATTTTCACAGTTGAATGGACTATGTCTCTTTCTCGTATCTAGATTTAAAAAGGCAATATTCCAGTTTTCAAGAGTTGCTACAACTAAAGGATACTAGCTTTTCATTAGTATTTTATGAGAACTGAAACATCTGAAAGCGATGCCAAAGGCTGTTAGTAGTAATGTCTTTGTTTCAAATGATTTAGGAGATTTGTGTCTTGTATGTGGTTTATTGGTGTCAAGAAAATTGAATATTTATTTTAGGCTCCTCTGTATTCCTCTATAAATCCATTAGTTTAAGGTCATATATTTTTCTCTATTTGCATGTATACCTTTTATCCTACCCCCTTCTGTCACAAATGCTATTCTTTATCCATTCCACAGTAAATCCAAGCATCGCTGTATTCCCATTTCTTTTTCCTCATGTGTATATTTTTCTGTGTTTCATGTTTCACTTTACTTATACAGGTATGTGCAGCAGTCATGCTCATTCCCTCTTTCAACTTGTTTACTTCAAGGAAACACTTTATCTTTCTTAATAATTAATGATATGCTATTTTAAAATATATCTCTTAGAGAAAAAAATGACTTCCCATCTCCCTTGCCTCCAAGATGAGTATCCCCCAACTTGAGACAGAGATTCAGAAGTAAACAGCAGCCAGAAAAACTCCTAAGTGGTAAGGGACCTTGACCAGGCTAGAGAGTAAGTGACCACAAAATACTAAAATCAAAGTATTTTTCTAAAATGAAGACTCTTCAGATAGCCTGGGAATAAAGCTAGTTGTTTGGTGAACATCTATTTCTACTTCAAGACCCAGCTCAACATCCTCGCTTTGATGACTTCCCTGACTACACCAGGGGAAGTTTGCATTTCTCCTTTTGTGCCACCAGCATATGACACAAACAGTCGAATAGCAACATTTATTCTAATGTTCTGCCATGAGTTAGGTGCCCTTCAGCATGACCAAACCATGAGTTTTTTCAGGAGCAAAATCCATCCATCTTATTTAACTTCATCCTCTGTTCAGTGCCTAACACATAACTTAATGCTCCTAAATGTTGGCTGAACACACCACACTCAATTCAGTTCAAGTTCTATGCAGCCCGCTGATTGAGTACATAAACTGGTATTTGGGGTTTACGTTAGGGACATGATATTTACATTCAAAGCGAAATGAGTCAACACGTGCAATACTTACGACAACTTTAACATGTTTGGATAAATCTCTAGAGCTTCTCTGTAGGAAATCAGAAAAAGCTGCCTATACCACAAGGAAAGAAAGAAAAAAAATGCTTCATTACACAGTTATGCCAAAGCCCTGCTTCTGTGATAGATAGGTCCTAGGAATTCTGAGTTATGCAAAAATACAAAATATAAAACGAATTCTCTAGAGTAAAGTAGTGCAGAGGCTGTCAAGTTGAAATCTTTCTCTTTGTTTTCAAAATGTAACATCATAAAATTTAAGATAGCAGTAGGAGAGAGAAAATATAGGTAATTTCAAGGGTCAGTTTGGAGATCTGACGGCCTTTCCTGACCTTCCTGTTCATCCAGTAGATGCTGATAAAATCTTTAACTCTCCACTGAGACTGTCTTGTTTCGCCTCTTTTTTACTTTAATCCCCTCTATCCAGTGGTATAAACTTAAGTGCACTTTAAAAATTAGTATTTTGGAGGCCCTCTTTTTTTTTTTTCTTTCTAGCCATTCACATCCAGGGCTGTCCCTGAGAAGAAGTAAAAAGAAGGGTGCCCGTTTATTTCCTTTATGCTTCCATGAAAAAACTCTCCATGGTCTCTTAATTTTGCATCCAAATGTCAATGCATAGGATACATACCCTTGTGAAAACTACATTCTTACCCAAGACTTGCCATACATCTTTCAGTCTACCTAATTTTCCAGTTCTCTAGCTTGACTTTGATGTTTGCTTTTCACACCACTTCTTGACTATCATTCCCACTCAGCGTGCGGGCTTTAAAGTTCAAAGATAATGAACTCTCTGCCAACTGACTTAAGAAATATACCCTTACTTTTATTCTTCAACCAACACATTAAGCATTAACTCTATATAAACATAGGGCTTGCTGGGTGGTACAGTGGTAGAAAATCTGCCTGCCATGCAGGAGACCTGGGTTTGATCCCTGGGTTGGGAATATTCCCCTGGAGAAGGAAATAGCAACCTATTCCAGTATTCTTGCCTGAAGAATCCCATGGACAGAAGAGCCTGGCGGGCTACAGTCCATGAGGTCACAAAGAGTTGGACATGACTGAGTACACACACACATACATAGACACACATGTAAACATCTGTGATGTGTATGTAATTATTAGCATAGTATATTAACATCTCTATTACCATCAGTAAATTAGTATAAATCACATGTAATCATTAAAAAATGAAATGTATACTTACCCCTGCATAGAACATTTTATTTCGAAAACGACTGTTGAATTTCTCTGGATTTGCTTCTGTGAAAGGGAAAAGGTGGTTTTGTTACACAGACTTCATTAGAAGTAGTGAGTTAGATTAGCTACTCCACGTTCTCTCTGTCCCTCCCCATCCCAAGGAACCAACAGCTTCATTATCGTGTTTCCCTCAGTTATAGGCAGTTGGCACAATAGCCCAGGGATACAAAATGTAGCCCCAAACTGTCATCAGTGGCAATATCAACTGAGACATGCAAAATATTAGGCTCCACCCTAATCCTACTGAATTAGAATGTCTGGGGGCTGGGGTCTGGTCTAGGAATCTGGTTTAACAAGTTCTCCAGGTGATTCCCATGCACATTAAAGGCTGAGACACTCTGGACTCTATTCAAAATAGAGGAGCAGCGAAGGGAGAAGGGAGAGGGTCCATTGTCTGCTTTGACCTCCATGGAGCACAGCTTCCATAAACTATGTATGAGCTCAAATTTAATATAGGGAATCTGGATAAAAATCAATGAAGAATTTGCTGTCACAGTTTGCAAGAACTCCTAACTACCATCTACCCTCTTGTTTGTGACAGGCCTCGAAAAACCATTTGATTTAGTGAAGATATGTAAATATTGTATGTATGTATATATATATATATATCTATGCAGCTTCCAGGTGGCTCGGTGGTAAAGAATCTTCTTGCCAATGCAGGAGATGCAGTTTGATCCCGAGGTTGGGAAGATCCCCTGGAGAAGGAAATGACAGCCCACTCCAGCATTCTTGCCTGGGAAATCCTTCCTCCCAGAGGAGCCTGGGAGGCTATAGTCCATGCGGTTGCAAAGAGTCAGACACAGGTGAGCACGCACATACAGACAGATATAGATACATACAGATGACCTGCAGAATGGACTCAGGGCAAAAGACAGCAAAGGCTCTGACTAAGAACGGTTTAATTTTGTGTTTGTTCCTGGACGTTATATAGGTTGAAGACCATAAATAGATTAAATAAGAATCTTCATCAGAGAATGTTCACATGAATTCAAGGGATGATAAATCCCCAAATGAAATACTATTTCCTTACACTCTTTCTGATAAAATTCCAAGACATTCCAAAGGAACCCACTGTCAACGCTCATCTTCTGCTATTTTGTTCATTTGTTATCCTTTTTATAGGAATAGCTCTTTCTCCAAGTCATTTCTCATCAGACAGCTGGCTGACTTGCTGCAAGTGTCCAAATCCCAACCCTGTATTTGAATGGCAAGCATGACACCAAATGGCAAAGTTCACAGAAACCAAAATTTTACCTACAATAGCCTGCCTTCTGGCCCCTATAATTCACATCCTTCACATGTGAAAAACACATTCACTTCCTCCCAGGTCCCAAAAGGTCTCATTCCCATTACAGCATCAACTCAAAATCCAAAGACCTCATCTAAATCTCATTAGTTCAAACTTGCCAAATCTCATCATCTAAATCATCTAAATGATTTGGCTCTGAATGTAATCCGTTTATAATGATGACGAAACCCTGGGTATAATCCATTCCATTATTTTAACATATTAATCCCATCTTTGTGTACAGCATAATAACATATGTGCCATTAGAATGGAATCCAAAACTCTACTTTTATCTGTAATTGGTCTTGCCGATTAGGGAGATATTAGCAAATATAAGTTTAACGCTAGGTTTATAAAAGCCAATAAACAATTTGAACGCCATATAACTCATGTGTGCGTGCTAAGTTGCTTCAGCCGTGTCCAACTCTTTGTGACCCCATGGACTGGAGCCCACCAGGCTCCTTTGTTCATGGGATTCTCCAGGCAAGAATACTGGAGTGGATTGCCATACCCTCCTCCAGGGAATCTCCCCAATCCCATGTCTCTTACCTCTCCTGCATTGCCAGGCAGGTTCTTTACCACTAATGCCACCTAGGAAGCCCATATAACTCATACATCTTCCAAATTATCTGCATTGGATATTAACCCAATCTTAAGACATCAGTTATGTATACATAAATGACTTCAAAATCTGTGCCTACAGTGACAGCGTCACCTTCAGTTAAAATCCTATGTGTTATAAAAATCTTTTCTTTCAAAGTCACTGCACCTTAAGGACAAATATTTTTACCAGTATTATCTTCATTTTTCTAACACCACGGCAAAAATCTTTCACTCTGTAGTAACTTGTCATCTAACCCACCTTTATCACAAGCTCCTTTGTCCCTCTCTATTTTTCTTTCCTGTCTGAAATGCCCTGACCCATTTTACTTCTTGTCTACATCACATTCCTTCCTTATTTCCCACCATATTCCCCCCTACCCTTTCTGGAAACTTTCCCCTGATACTTTTCTTCTGTCAACAATCCCCACCAAACTCCCATACTACTCACTGCCTATACATCCTCCCCTTACTATATACTCCCTCTACTTTTATTTGTCTTTTGTATATGAGCCTATTCTCCAATTTAACATTCCATTCCTATAGCAGACATTTGAGACAGCCACTGGACTTGGCACAGGAGGATAAAAATAAGAGAGTCTTTTGCCCTTATGTTGTTTAAAGAGGGGAAGACAGATCTGAAAATGAAAAATGTCACTCTGTATATGCCATAAAAAGATGTCTATATAAGACGACTCCACAGACTGTAGCCCGCCAGGCTCCTCCATCCATGGAATTTTCCAGGCAAGAATACTGGAGTGGGTTGCCATTTCCTTCTCCATATAAGATGAAATGGGGGTGGCAGGGGGGAGTGGGGTCCACACACAGAGAAAATCAAAAGTGTTCCAGAGGCAAGTACACTTGAATCTAGAATGATGAGTAGATGTCACACTGAGGTTCACGATGGAAAAGAAGGTTACAGATAGAGAAGCTTGGACAGGGTTTCTCAAAGGCCAACTGTGCCTGAGTCTCACCACCTGGGCAAGAGCCTGGCAGTGTGTCCTTTGCAGTGATGGTGATGGTGAAATTTAGCAGTCCACCGAAAATAACACCTTTTCAAGGAAATCTGTCAGTTCACCATATGAATCATGAAACATTCATAATCCTTTGAAACATGCTGATCTGCATGCCTCTTTATATTCAGAGAAAATAGCAAATCCCAAATCAAATTTAAATACTGCCTCTTCAGGAGTCATAATTGTATTTCCTTGACCTTGTAGTGTAAGGTTCAAATCCTCTGAATAATAAGCAACTTCAATGAGGGTATGACTCAAGTGTCCAATCTCAGACTAAAAGTTTGATGTGTTTAATATTCTTCATGTCCCCCAAAGACGACTATCTAATTCACATAGATGGCAAAGTGAGACCTAGCTTTGCTACCTGATAACCTTAATCATTGTTACCATGACTAGATAATAGTGGACTAGAGTATTTTCAGTGTACTTCCTCAAGTACTGTCATAATGCAATAGTGTAAAGTACTGGCAAGATTCCAGCCGACAATTAAATGACCAATCCTATTAAATCTCTGACTTTTATTCCAAATGTTCTGTTACCAACAGTTCAGCCAGACATGGCTTAGCCACTTTGAGAAGAATAAAACAGCATTTATTTTCCTATCAAATAAAATATACCTTCTTCTTTTAAAAATCACTTTTTAAAATTTATTTTTTGGCTGCACCACACAGCATGTTGGATCTGACTTCCTTGACCAGGGATCAAACCCACATCCTCTGCATTGGAAGCATGGAGTCTTAACCACTGGCCTAGCTGGGAAGTCCAATATACTTTCTTTTTGATCAAATTATTCAAAGGTTTGCATTATTTACATACAAAGTGAATCAAAATGTTCAGCCTTTCTTTACTGCTTATTTTCTTTTCTACTGGTAATTCTAAAAGCATTTACACAGAAAACGCCAATAATAAACTGTCTCAAAATGAATGTCATTTTAATTGTCCCTTCTAAAAGAAATACAATACAGATAGTAATAAAAGTCTGCAACTGTCCCATGTCAATTTGATGGGCTATTTCATATCTATGCCAAAAACTTTTTGCAATTGAATTTTTTAGGATTCTGCTTTAGTGAGATTTGTATTTATTACCCAGTCCATGTAAATGGATTGGCATAATTCCCAATTTATTGTATGTTTTGACTAATATCTAGTAGGTTATTCTATGTAAGGTTATTTTTTTTGGAATGGCTCTCATGAGGCTTTGAATCACTCTGCAAGTATCGGATGCAAATGATACAAGCTTTGTCATGAAGTCACAGTCCCTGAGCAGCTGCGTTAGAGAACAGTTTGGAGTCTCAACTGTGGTTTGCATGGCTTCCAGCCACTATCTATCAACAAAAATAAGTACATATGACCCTAATGAAAATGAAGCCTCACTTTCTTCCTCCTCCTCCTGCAGTGAAGCTTGAGATTTCTTGACTATCCAGGTAAAAACATGGGGAAAACCCAAATAAACAGAAAACAGCAAAAAAAGAAAGAAATTAGCCTGATGGGCTTCCCTGGTGATTCACTGGTAAAGAATCCATCTGCCAATGCAGGAGACACTGGTTTGATTCTTGATCTGGGAAGATCCCACATGTCACAGAGCAACTAAGCCCGTGCACCGCAACTACTGACCTTGTTCTCTAGAGCCTAGGAGCCGTAACTACTGAGCCCAGGTGCCACAGCTATTGAAGTCCACATACCCTAGAGCCCATGCTAGGCAACAAGAGAAGCCACGGCAACGAGAACCCCCTCACATTGCAACTAGACAGTAGCCCTGGCTCACCACAACTAGAGAAAAGCCTGTGGAGTGATGGAGGTCCAGTATAGCCCCAAATAAATTATATTAAAAGAATAGCTTGAGTAATTATACCTTTCATCATTAATAATGATTTCTTTTTTGCTTAATGCAAAAAAGATGGACTAACAGATTCTAAAAAGTCCACACCTCTGGTATAGACACATCAGCCAATCTGTTTCAACATTTCGTGTATATTTATTGGGTACCGCCATCTCTAGATCCTCTCCATGAACATGGTATTCATTACTCTCAGTCAGCATCAATCCTCCCTGACTAGCTCTTTAGTCACTGTTCTTCCTCTTTTTTTTTTTTTTTTAATCACTTCTTGGTCATTCACTGACTTTAGTTTCTAGTCAAACCTAAAGATTGGCAGTCCTGAGTCCTGGAGCACACATCCGGTCCTGATCTTTACTGTCTTTGAGACCCTAAACAATGAGGCTTCAGGGTAACATCTGTAATAAGCTCCTATCTTATTGAGCTCCCAAGGTCACCATGAAAGTTCAAATGGAGAAAGAGCAGTAAGCACACTGTGGGCACTTAAGTGATATGCAGACAAAAGGGGACCCGCAAAACACCCGCTGGAAACTTCCTCCCTGGGAGACGGAAAGGGACGCTGTCCTCACCTCTGGATTCGTGGAACTCCAATGTGACGTGCGCATCGAATCCGAGGCTGAAGTAGTTATTGAAAACATTCAGAGGAAGCTGCAATGACGAACAAAGGCAGAGGTAAAGTTGAAAGCCAGACACCTGTCTGTGGGGCAAGTCCCGGGGAGAAAGACCAGTCACAACCCAACGCAGGGGGGAACAAGAGAGAAGGAACAAGGGATTTTTGAATTAATTCTTTAGGGAAAGCTCAACTCATAGGATACTCCCAAGAATTTTAAATAGTTTAGGAAACAAGAGACACAACACAAATTATTAAATGAGAATCATTCTTGTGGATAGTATAACACGAGAATCTTAAGGGCTGAGGGATGCACATTTGTAACAGTTAAAAGGGATGATTCACTAAACAAACTCTGCAAATAAATTTAATTGTAAGGATCACATCTAACCTTCTTAATCAGTGGATGCACATTTTTTGAAGAACTTATGTTCAGCAAATTAATATTGCAACTGAAAATAAATACAATTTGCCCTTATTTTCTAAAAATCTATATATTTTTGACAAAAGTCATGTAAGCAATAAGCCAGTGGGAGCCATTTAACTATTCTCAACCTAGAGAAAAACTAAAAGCTAGTTAAGACAGTAGTACTGACATAAACACACTACCATGTGCAAAACAAATAGCCAGTGGGAAGTTGCTATAGCACAGGGAGCTCAGCTCGGTGCTCTGTGACGACCTAGGGGTAGGATGGGATGGGAGGGAGGGGACACATGTCTACTTAAGGCTGATTCACACTGTTGTACAGCAGAAACCAGCACAACATCGTAAAGCAATTATCCTCCAATTAGAAATAAAATATATGTGTGTGTGTTTATTAGTATTCAGATTTTTATTTACTCTATTAACTCTTAGATCTTTAACAGGACCATGAAATATGCAAACACAAACACATAGAAATATACATAAGCCTCAGCTTTCCTTGCCAGAGTCCTCTGGGTCCCTGGCTGTTACTGCTGCAAGTTGAGTAAAGGGGAGAACTATGTAGTCTGAAGTCCTGCATTAAAATTACAAAGCTGACATGATCTGAAGGCCTTTGGTTTAACGTTAGAACAATTAGGAAAGCATGTGGGAAATGCTAGAAGGCATATGGTAGTTCTTCCACTTTTTCTTCTGCAACTCAGATTGGAAGGTAAATGTTAAAGTAAACAGAGGGGAAACATTATCTCAGCCTGCATGATGTTTCCAGATAATGATCAGGTTGATCCTCCAGAGAGAAATGCACTCCTCTTCTATTAGAAATAAGTGTTTATCCTCAAGATTTCAAAAATTACTGGGTTTCCCATGCCCCTTGATTAGTAAGATTTTTCTCTTTGACTAGAGCAATAATCTTGTTGCAGTAAGAGAAAAATGAAATGAGAGGAAGAGTCAGAAAGAGAGCAAGAGAGAGATTATTAACAATACAGAAACACAGAAATTGAAACAAAGGATGAACCCATCCATGGAAGGCTGACTCAGAGCATGTACTGATTCAGAGGTCAGCTCAGCCCTTAGAAGTGGTTACAAGTGACTGGAGAAGGGAGAGAAACTAAACGCACAGAGCAATGCCAAAACATGTCTCACTCTCCTGGCTTCACATTTGAGAATGTCCAGTTCCTGCACTTAAACGAAAATACAAGTCCTTAGGAATGACAGCAAGGGTTGGTGATCCTGCCAAAAGCACAGATATGTTCATTTCTACCATTTATGTTCTTTTGGCTACGATTCTAACCCATGTCTCAGCATCCGCTGATAACGTAGGAGAACATCTGGTCACCATCCTCTAAATAACATCACAATTTAATCTGTTTTAAGAGTTCTTATTCATATTTTCCAGGAAAAATTGCCCCAATTTCCTACACATCTCCTTACAAATCCACTTTTGAAACCCTTTAATTATCTGGATTAATGTCCCCAGGCTGCATCAAGAAGTCTTTCCATTTCTTAAGCTGTTGGGAAAAGAATTAAATAGAGATTGCTATTGAGGGCCTAACCATTCCAAGTTGAGTGGGGATAGGACCTTAACATTTCCATATGGCACATTTCTTTGTACTTTAGCTGTTTTATGCCCAGTTTCTATAAGTCAAATATATTACAAAGAAATATTATATCCCAAGACGATACTTGCTTAAACAACACTGTGACCTGACGAACTCAAGGTCAACTGAGCAATCATGATAACTACGAAAAACCTTAGTTTCTGGATCACAGTTTAGGTGGAAAACACTATGAAGGTAAGACAAAACATGTTTTAACCAATTTTAGTCAAATAAGTAACTTGAGCTTCTACCACAATTGGTTGGGATCTTGATGCTCATCAACAAAGGTGCATTTGCTGTTGTTTACTAAGTTGTATCTGACTCTTTTGCGACCCCATGGACTGTAGCCCACCATGCTCCTTTGTTCATGGGATTTCCCAGGCAAGAACACTGGAGTGGGTTGCCATTTCCTTCTCCAAGGAAAGGTGCACTGGTTTGGTCTAAAATGATACCGGATTCAAAGGCCGAAGCACCATGAAATCCTGGCTTCAACCAATGGTGTGATCCAGTAGAGCAGGGATGCTACACGGATGCTGGGCCTTCACCCTATATCTACTTAATCAGAATCTCTGGGAACAGGGCCTTGTGATCTGCATTTCGGAGGCACACTGCCTGGAGATTCTTACACAACAAAAATGTGAAAACACTATCATGGAATAAAAAGGCAAAGGAATAGAAAACAAGTGGCTACTCAGAAACCTATCAGATTTATATGAAATTGAAGCCAGAACTTAAAACTGAATTTTCCCCTGAAGCTCTATAGTAGCATTTTTATAATTATATCCCTTGGTTTGTGAGATACAAGTTTAATCACTAAAGGAAAAACACTAAGTCAAACATTTATTTAGGTGTATCTTCGCATTCCAAACAAGTGATGAAATTGGAATTTTTGCTATCAGACCAGAAATCTCAGATGGTATCTTTCTATTGAAAGACCCTGTGCCTAATGTTTTCAGGCCATATGACTTTTTTTTTTTTAATCTCCTTATAGTTTTAAGACTTTGCAATGAATCTGAAAGATTAGAAAACTGATATATTCCTTTCTGGTGTGGAATTTGAGGACAGAGAATAGCTCCCTGCGCTACAGAAGCACTTGGAATCTTGATCTTTAGAAGTCTATGGTGCAGAATCACTGGATAGCATTATTCTCACAGCCCTAGTAGCCATAACCTCTATAGGAGGTAATCAGACATAATCCTCTGGCCAGGAATGTATTTCCTGTGGCTCAAGCAGAAAATACTCCAGGGTTCCCTTTCTGCAGAAGGGAAAACTCTCTAACCTTACACACGCCATCTTCCAGTTCTTCAGGAGGCAAGTCTGGGTTTCTTTCCACGTGGAGATTCCAGCGATCCAGCTGTACAATCGTCCCATCTTCTACTTGGCAAAGGATCTTAGAAACAGGCTCATCAGTGTAGCCCTAAGGAATCAAAGAACGAACACACTGCTGTCTGGAATAGTGGACAATACAGCCAAAGGTATTGAGAGTTCATGCCAGGTGGAGACCTTCTGCTACAGCTCTCTCTTTATTTTCCAATTAACCAGGCTGAGAGTAAACTGTTTTCCTTGAGATATTTAGAATTTAAGACAATAGTCACGGGTACTGTGCACAGAAATACTCTCTCTAGTTGGTTTGAGCAGAAGAGTGACTTCTGTCAGCAACCAAGAAGTAAAGTCAATGGCAGTTATTTGAGAGCCATGCTGGATGGCTGTTTCTATCAGGGTGAAAACAGATTTCCCCACGTCTTGCTCTAGAGAAATTTGGAGGATACACAGAACAAGTGTATGTGGAGAAGCAGGAAAATAATCAAGCGATATCTGCTAGATGATTTCTAATATTCCATTTCACTCACCTCTCCCTGACCTTGTCCTAAGACACCATCCCTTTCAGGACCTAAGGCAAGTCTGACTGATGAACAGCCCTACTAGGGAGCTATCTATTTACTCCTTGAACATACATGACTGATGGCATGATTATTAAGGATGATCAAGTCACTGATTTAGATAAGAGGAACTAATACTGATAAATACATTAGCTGCTTCATGAGAATATATTATTTATACTATGCTTACTTAAAATTGAAAAAAGACCTCTGGGAAATTAATTCACCCCAGGCCAAATAAATATCTGCTAATATCCTGACATAATTATCACACATGGGAGGTTAATACACCCAAAAGCCAGATTAATACCTGCTAATATCTGAAGATAATTTTCGAGCCCAGCTCAGGCAATAATTTCCTATGAGCAGTTAAACAGCCAGTCAGGCAGCACATGTTAGCATATTATGCTTTCTTATTTTCCTAATACTGTAAAAAATATTAATGATGATGATGATGATAATAATAGTTTTTAAATGACTGTTGTTGCTGTTTAATCACTAAGTCAAGTCCGACCCTTTGCAACCCCACAGACTGGAGCCCACCAGCCTCCTCTGTCCGTGGATTTACCAGGCAGGAACCCTGGAGTTGGTTTGCTATTTCCTTCTCCAGGGGATCTTCCTGACCCAGGGATCAAACCCACATCTCCTGTATTGCAGGAGGATTCTTTACCACTGAGGCACCCGGGAAGCCCCTTTTAAATGGCTGGTTAGTGGGAGATAAACTACTTTCAACAAGCCTGCCTGAAGTTGACTCCAGGGTGAAAAGGAAAATTGGTTACCTGTATAGCCAAAAGCCTGATGACATTGACCAGAAAACTAAATGCTCAAAGCCATGACTCTTCCAAAGTAAGAATCAGAAATCTGAACCAGATGCATCAGGGCGGGACTAGGGGTCAGGAGCAATTTGAGTCTCTGTAATTGCTTAATATGAGGACCAACCCACCCCCTGGATACCTGTGACTACTGTCTTTTCGTGGATACCTCAGACCCAGACCTGTGTACTAAAACCCATTTTTAAAAATAAAACTTCCTCTTCTCTAGCTGACTATAGATTTAAACTGAAGATAAAACCATGGTTCACGGGGACCTTGATTCTCAACTCCAACTTGTTCCTTGAACAAGAGGAGCACATGTGCCTCCACTGGAGCCTCTGTGGATTCGGGGACTCCACTGCTTCATGACGTGGGCAGCCCCTGAGAACATGCTTACCCCTCCCCAGTTGAGAGTCCGAGCCAGGTCATTCCCAGTCCCCAGAGGAAGGACCCCGACAGGAGGCTGAGGGCTCAGCTGCAGTTCATCCAGAATGGAAAGGATCCAGCCCACCTACAGACATTTGGGGGCCAGAAGAGATAGAAGAAAGATAAATAAGTTACAAAGAAGACAACCTGAGAATAGGAGGCTTTAAAAGGAGCAAAACAGAATAGGCATATTTTTCTTTAAAAATCCAGCAACCAGGAAACAGAAAGGGCACTTATCGCAAGCAGCTTCAGTGTGCCAAGTCTCTTCAAAGGGAAAAAGAACCATATTGTATACACCATTTCATATAAACAAAACTAGACCCGTTCATCACGTGTTTAACCAGTACGTGTATGTGCTCGGTCATATTTGACTCTTCGCCCCATGGACTGTAGCCATGGGGTTGCAAAGAGTCAAATGCAGGCTCCTCTGCCCATGGCATTTTCCAGGTAAGAATACTGGAGTGGGTTCCCATTTCCTTCTCCAGGGAATCCTCTTGACCAAGGGACTGAACCCACATCTCTTGTGTTTAACTAGAGATCTACTTTAAAATTCAAGAGAGTTTACAATTTAGGGAGGTTGGTTCATCCCTAGGGCATTTCAGGAAATCAGACTAAATCTCAATTCTGGCTCACACTAGCGTTGTCATCTTGATTAAATATTTAACCTCAGTAAGACTCATTTATTTGATTTTCAAAATGAGGATAATAATACCTACCTCACAAGACTGTTTATAGACTAAAACTAAAACATATATAAAAACCTTGATATGGTGCATAGCTTATGGAAGTACTCATTAAATGGTTACTCTGTACGTTATCATCTTAGAAATTAGTAGTGCTTTCCTAAATATCCCTACATTCCTCTTAATGAAACATTAAAAAACATAATTATGGATGAACTTAGTACTTATTATAAGTTTAGGCAGAAAATGGATACTTATATACTAGAATCATATTCCTGTTCTATCTTTTTCTAAGATAAATAATACTTGGTATTTTGTCTTATTATAACTATTTAGAAAAATTACCCCAAACTTGGAAACAGCAAAAAGAAACTTGAATATTGTCACAGTGTCATTCTAGAGCAGTGTCACAGGCTTATTTAAGAACTTTATGAGTGTTAAGTTACTGAGAATTTTTGTCCTGTAGAGACACAAACATTGATAAGAGAAGAGCACTTTAAATGCTCTGGTTCTATTCCCCCATCAGAACATAAACCAATTTTGTCTCAAATTTAGAAAAATTATTCTGGTATAAACTACATAATTCTTATCATCTTCTTCTCCAATAAACTGGCGGTATTATCTTGCTAACTACTTTATTACAAACCTAAATAAAGTTTTTAACATTTATTGATTCTAAAGTTGTTTGAGAGTCATGTTTCAAATTTTTTAAAACTGTATTTTAACAGTACATTTATTGAACACTACTATATATAAAGCATGGAAATAAGGAATTGAAATAAAAAGATGAGTGAGACACTCTAAGGTAAGGCAGAATGGTTGCTCTCAAGGATTTTACAATTAACAAAAAGAGGGGCATACTGATCTTTCCTGTGTGCTAGTCCCTGAGCAAAGCTTTCTGCTGAATTATTAAACTTCAAAACAACTCTCTACAATAGATATAATTTTCATTCCCAATTCATAGACAAAGAAACCAAGGCTTGAAAGGTTCAGTGACCGCCTTAACATCACATCATTTATATGGTAGAGCTGACATTCAAAGCTAGGCTTGCCACATATCAAAGGCCAACCTCTGAGCGACTCTGGTGCAAGGAATGTTTCAGTAAAGAACTAAACTCAGCTTCCAAGTGGCCTGACCATCCCAGAGTCAATGGCATGGACCTTTGGGATCTTTGGAGCACTGGGGAATCCTTCAGTTTAGTTCAGTTTGTCCCTCAGTCATGTCCGACTCTTTGCGACCCCATGAACTGTAGCACGCCAGGCCTCCCTGTCCATCACCAACTTCCGGAGTTCACCCAAACTCACGTCCATTGAGTTGGTGGTGCCATTCAACCATCTCATCCTCTGTCGTCCCCTTCTCCCACCCTCAATCTTTCCCAGCATCTGGATCTTTTCAAATGAATCAGCTTTTCGCATCAGGTGGTCACAGTATTGGAGTTTTAGCTTCTACATCGGTCTTTCCAATGAACACCCAGGACTGATCTCCTTTAGGATGGACTGGTTGGATCTCCTTGCAGTCCAAGGGACTCTCAAGAGTCTTCTCCAACACCACAGTTTAAAAGCATCAATTCTTCAGTGCTCAGCTTTCTTTATAGTCCAACTCTCACATCCATACATGATTATTGGAAAAACCATAGCCTTGACTAGATGGACCTTTGTTGACAAAGTAATGTCTCTGCTTTTCAATATACTGTCTAGGTTGGTCATAACTTTCCTTCCAAGGAGTAAGCATTTTTTAACTTCATGGCTGTAATCACCATCTGCAGTGATTTTGGAACCCAGAAAAATAAGGTCAGCCACAGTTTCCCCATCTATTTGCCATGAAATGATGGAGAATCCTTGGAATCTGCTTAATCAAATTCAGTTTATTTGCAGATTTATTAACTGAGCTACACAGAGGCTATGTTATTTGCTCAAGATCAAATAATCAGAAGTGAAAGAAGCAAGAGTCATAACCAGGTCTGCTGACCCCTTATCTAAAACCCTTTCTCCTCCACGGTGACTATTTTTTAGGATATCAAACTTGCCCATCCATCAAGAAGCCTAAAATTGTGCTTACCTTTTAGAAAGGGGTAACACAATGCTGGCCCAAGGTGGGAAACTAAAAATTCAGATCTACACGAGATTCCACAAGTCCCCTAATTTGCTCAAACTGAGCAAAACACCCCTAGACAAGTCCTCAGATTCCCATCCAGGGCTTCTTTAGCTCTTCTTTGACACAACACTCACTAAGCTTGCTACTGAAATAAAAGGAAAAAAAAAATGCCAGACACTAAAGTAGTGCTAATGACTGTTAGAGGTTGTTCCTTGGCCACTGAAAACACAAATGAGATCGAGTCAAAGCAGAGGCCTCTAATAAATGATGAGAAGGGGGTTTAAAGGTTATGAAAAAGGACATGAAAACTCAGAAATCCCAACAATCTGGGCTCCCTGACTACAGCTGTAAACAGCCCTGAGTAGAACCAGAGACTCTGAGAGAGGAGGTGGAACTTACTGGAAATCTAATTCCATATCCCATATACAGCAGGGAAAAGAAGACAGACTCTTTAACTTCTCTGAGAGATGCTCTGGCAGCTCCCCTATTCTGATTTATACTCACAAGTCAAATCTAAGTTCTTTTAGGTAGATTGAAATGAGAAATATTTTTCTTGTGGTCCTTTGAAGTAGGTCTGTCTTTTCTGGATAAAATAATGCTATGAGTTCACACTTTGAACATTCTATTTCCCTCCAGACATAAAAATAAGAGGAAAAAAAAAAAGTCTCCGTGGGTCAGAAACAAAGAAAGCACAGGGGGCAAGCAGAGGAAGCCAGGCGTTTGGCTTCTGTCTGATTACAGGGGATAAAAGTTCACCCCTTGCTGGCAGGAGGCTGTGTATGAACCAGACTCCCTATGTGGTCAGAAGAAAAGAGGCCAAGAAGAGAGGGTGAGGAGCCACTGCCTGAGGCTTCATCCACAGAAAGCTGTGATGCCTTAGGGCTGGAGGGATAAAGCTTCTATTAGTGAGCTGAGATGCCCATGAGCTTGTTGACACACCCGAAACACCCCTGACCCAGGGTCAGGATGGAGCCCTAACCATTTACAGAAAATCCAACTCAAGCCTCAGGATCCTGGAGACCATTAAAACTACTAGAAAAGATTAGTACAAGGGTGCAGAGAAAGAAAAGGGAAAAATCAAACACAGCCAAACATCTTCCTCTGAAGTCGAGCCTGCAGAGAGAAATTCTAAATACCAGAAAGAACACTAAGAGTAAGACAGACCAGAAGGTCAGAGAATAATTTACAACCCATGAAACACAAATAATTGTCAAGTAACTTTGAAATAAGTGTCCCATAACTTCCACGAATTGATAAAGTGTCTCCTAATAGATCTTTATTTTTCGTGTCAAACTTTATTTTGGGGGCTCCAAAATCACTGCAGATGGTGACTGCAGCCATGAAATGAAAAGATGCTTACTCCTTGGAAGGAAAGTTATGACCAACCTCAGCAGCATATTTTAAAGGAGAGACATTACTTTGCCAACAAAGGTCGGTCTAGTCAAGGCTATGGTTTTTCCAGTGGTCATGTATGGATGTGAGAGTTGGACTGTGAAGAAAGCTGAGCCCCGAAGAATTGATGCTTTTGAACTATGGTGTCGGAAAAGACTCTTGAGAGTCCCTTGGACTGCAAGGAGATCCAACCAGTCCATCCTAAAGGAGATCAGTCCTGGGTGTTCATTGGAAGGATTGATGTTGAAGCTGAAACTCCAATACTTTGGCCACCTCATGCGAAGAGTTAACTCATTGGAAAAGACTCTGATGCTGGGAGGGATTGGGGGCAGGAGGAGAAGGGGACGACAGAGGATGAGATGGCTGGATTGCATCACTGACTTGATGGACATGAGGCTGAGTGAACTCCGGGAGTTGGTGATGGACAGGGAGGCCCGGCGTGCTGCGATTCATGGGGTCGCAAAGAGTTGGACACAAATGAGCGACTGAACTGAACTGAATAGATCTTTGATCAGTATAATTGTCCTTATTCAAACGTCAAGAATTGTTCCTTTCTTTTTCTTGGAAGGCTGCCAAGATTCCACATGAAACTGTGGTGTGATTCCACAAAATGGCAAGAGTCCTCTGGACCCTCTGACTCATCACCATCTCCTTTCTGTTTTACACTTGGCCTAAGTATAGGCTTCTCCAGTGGTTCAGATGGTAAAGAATCTTCCTGCAAAACAGGAGACTCAGGTTTGATTCCTGGGTGGGGAAGATCCCTGGAGATGAAAATGGCAACCCACTCCAGTATTCTTGTCTGAAGAATCCTTTGGACAAAGGAGCTTGGTGCGCTATAGTCCATGGGGTTGCAAAGAGCTGGACATGGACTGAGCTACTTTTGCTTCGCTTTCAAGCATAAAAGGAAAACATACAGTTGATTTGAATGTAAAGGATCTTCCCCTTTCTTACCAGTTGATCTGATTTAAACAAAACAAAACAAAACAAAAAACACTGCAGAAATAGATTCTCTCTCCTTTTCCCAATAGCCAGTTTGTTGTTGTTCAGGTACTAAGTCGTATCTTACTCTTTGCGACCCCATGGATTGCAGCACACCAGGCTTCCCTATCCTTCATTATCTCCCAGAGTTTGTTCAAACACATGTCCATTGATTTGGTGATGCCATCCAATGGCCAGTTAATCAACCGTCTAATTTCCCCCTGAATACAAGCAGGCGTCATCAATTACATAACCCTTGGAGTCATTAAACGTCTCCTGCCTTTCACAGCACAGATTTTTTTGTATTGAATCCATAGTTGGCTCACAGTTCTTTGGCTAACGTGGGTCTGGATCTTCCTTTCACACAAGTCTTGAATACTGTTTCTCATCCAAGAGCTACATCATCACTACCCAACAACCACCTTCCCCAAAAGGCAACATAACCCAGGAAAGGCACAGAGATGGGGGAGACTTGCTGGGTCAGAAGCCTGGCTCCATCACATACTTGCCAGCTGAGCTTAGGCAAGTCAGTTAACCTAGTTCCCTCCTATGTAAAAAGGGGTAACAGTACTTGCCTCATACGGGCATTTTATCAGTTAAATGACATAAAGACATTGATTAGCAGGTGCCTGACAAATAGGAAACCCTAAAATTAACATTTACTGCTCTGCCTTAAGCTATATTTTTCTTCCTTTTTCTTTACTTCATCCACAAAAGCCCAGTTTCCTAGAAGCAAAATGCCTTTTTCCTGTCTCTCCACTTCGAAGTTGAGCCTTGAATTTCACAGATCGATCCCAACACTGACTGCCAACAAGTCACAAAGTCTTTCACAGACTATCAAAAAAAGTAAAAGCCAAGCTGTACTATAGCAGAAAGGTGAAAGAGACAGGGGATGGGGGTAGAGGGGGCAGGGCGGGGGCGGGGGGGTGGGGGGGGCGGTGGGTGAGACTACAGAACAAATACACCTAAAACAGAAGGAGGCATAAAGATCTTCAGTACTAGTCCGTGTCTCTGCCCCTATGAGAACAAAACTATATAAAAGGTCTTAAAATCTGTTATCAGCGGCTCTCCCTTCCCAGGACCCAGGACCCTGTTCCTGCTGGAAGTCCAGATGCATATTTGTGGGCAGGACTGTGTTTGTAGAGAATTTTGCATTACCCCAAATCATCTCCACAAGCACCTCTTCCATTAAACTTAATTAATTGCAGCAGTGGACACTTAGCATATTTCCCATCCCAACTGAAGAAGGGGCAGAATCATGTTCCAGGTAGCAGAGCTCCTTCCTGCCTTCATGTTAGGAAAAGCAGGGCTGATAGATCTGGCACACCAGGGTCCCCGGCTTCAGCCCTGAGCAAAGCAGCCCAGCCCAGAGGCTGCAGCAGTTGCCCGATGCTGCCACCTCCTGGCCACATTCAGCTATAACTATCACCAGATAATTTCCCAAGTGCAGGCTGAGCAGTGTTTTCTTTCAGCAATATGCTAGCTTGAGAACGGACTGAGGGGCGGGCGAACAGGATCGTGAATTGACGTTTTCTTTGAACAGAGCGGGTGCACAATTGCCTTTCCTCATATTATCTGCAGGCAGAAAAGTAAAGGATTCTCATATGAAGAAATCAAAAGAGCGAGGGGAACGTTTCTACACCCTGAAAGACCATCCAAAGGCAGCATTTGACAACTAGGTTCCCTTCCTAGCATGTACACTGCCATTCGTCCTTTTGATATTTTTATATTTGCACTTAATAGTTTACAAAGTCACTCTATGGTAAGATAAATGTTTAAAATCAGCGCTAAAGGATTGAGAAAAAAGCCAAAATATGAGTTGTTTTTTTTTTTTTTTTTTTTTAATACAATGTAGACTTTAGGCTGTCCATTCTCTCACTGGCATGAAGACAACTGAGGTTACACCATGTGCTGCTTCTCAAGAGAGTCTGGGATGTGGAGAGGTTGAGAGAGAAGACGCAAGTGGAACAATTTTCTTGCCCTGTCCATTAGAAGGAAATAGACCTTTTTCCCCTGTTCTGTGGCTGCAGTGAGCCAGGGCATGGGCATGCCTTCTGTTTAGCATGTATCTTCACCTGGGGATGCCAACTGAACCAGAAATAAGCATGCTGTAGTTCAAGTCCGTTTAACTCCAGCCCTTGGGAAAGACATCAGCAGGATTAAGGGTGGACCTTTGGGTCCAGCTCAGTTCATCAAGGCCAAGGACAGGGTAATGACAGATCACACTGCACCCTAAAGATCCTTAAGGAGGGGAGGGGACCAGTGACTTTAGTGTCTCAGTTTACAGACTCCTTGATAGTTAAGCAGCAGCCGTGGGGAGCTGGATGGGTGGAGATCTGGTCGCAGAAAGCACAGAATGTAAATCTACCCCATGACCAAAGCCAGAATATAAACATGAAGATTTGAGATCATTCTGAGTTATTTTCTCTCTGCCTAGAGATCAAAGATGAGACCAGCCCACTGGATACCTGCAACTATGTGACCATCTTGGGATTCTGTAAACCAGTTATAAAGAGCCTGAAACTGTGGCGCTGTCCCCTGCAGCCACCACTGGCCAGGTGTGGTCACAGACTGCTCAAATGTGGCTGATCCAAACTGGAGGCATTGTAAATTTAAAATATAGGCTGGTTCTGGAGACAATACAAACTGAGCATAAAATATCCCATTAGTAACTTTACACTGACTATGTGTTGAAATGATAGTATCTTGGATATACTGGGTTAAAGAAAATATATTATAAAATCAATTTTACCTGCTTCTTAGTTTTTTAAGTGTCTTCTAGAAAACTTAAAATTAAAGACTGCAGCTTACATAATAGTTCTCCTGAACACCAATGGTCTCTACTAATACAGTGCTACAGCTGTGAAGAACCTTAGGGATCCAAATGTGTCTGTTTTCAGACTTAGAACATCTCAGAAGGGGTTAAGGAACTTGCCAAAACCACAGCAACGGTGGCACAAGCATCTCTTCCTCTTCCAAGTGCAGTATATGCCTTTGTACTTTTTAACAGCATCAAATTAAAGTAACTCATACTGAAGCCTAAGAACTTTTTTCCAAATTAATGCAAGATGTCTGTATATTCGGAGAAGGCAATGGCATCCCACTCCAGTATTCTTGCCTGGAAAATCCCATTGATGGAGGACCCTGGTAGGCTGCAGTCCATGGGGTCACTAAGAGTCGGACACGACTGAGCGATTTCACTTTCACTTTTCACTTTCCTGCATTGGAGAAGGAAATGGCAACCCACTCCAGTGTTCTGGCCTGGAGAATCCCAGGGACGGGGGAGCCTGGTGGGCTGCCATCTATGGGGTCCCACAGAGTCGGACATGACTGAAGCGACTTAGCAGCAGCAGTCTGTATATTAAATAATACTTTGTATATAAACTGACGTGATTAAGGATTAACATATCATCATCCCAACCAGTTAAAAGTATTCCATTTCTGATTCTTCCTAGAGCCTTGTCACTTAGAATTCTGACAACCTCTACAGTGATAGACACACTCACTAAATGAAGGCTGAGCACCTGATGTCAAACATATACCCAGCACTCAGGAATTATCCTTCATTTGCCAAGAGCCAAGAGTTTCTCTTCATGACTCCATCAGCAGGCCTCTCCTTCAAACAAACACTCAAAATTAAAAGTTTCTTATTCTAAACTGATCAAATTAAAAATGTTAATCATGTACCTTGATAAACACGTCATAAACCCCAGATACCTTTCACAGAACAACTTGTTTTAACAAGGTAAAATCAAATCAAATCTGGGTTTACCTAAGGTAGAAGATATGCAAAGTTTTGATTCTACATGATTGGACTATAGAGGTTACCACTGACAAAAATAATTAGCTCAAAAGAATGTGTCAATTCTAAGGGAAATACACCACTTTTCATAGCTGTTGTACATATAAATGTCTACTGCAGTTGTGAATTATGTAGAAGGATGTAAAAACTGAAGCTAGGATCATAGATAAGGTACCAGGGAGGAAAAAGCACCCAGAACATAAATGAGAAGTTACATCCAGGCTTCTGGAAGACCTAGATTATGGTATAGGTCTTCCAGATACCTAATTATGGTGTCTGGAAGATACCAAAAAGATACCTAATTATGGTATGTTTAAAGAAGAGATGCTAGAAAAGATAACAAAAGCAGGAGAACCAGGTAGTCTGTGAGTCAAGAAGGTGACATTAATGACACCAGAAAGTATTTCTAGAAATTCAACACTGTGATTGGATCTGCTCATTAGAACTCCTTATGTGTGTTGCTCATTAGTTGCTCAATCGTGTCCGGACTCTTTGCAACCCCATGGACTGTAGCCCACCAGGCTCCTCTGCCCATGGGATTCTTCAGGCAAGAATACTGGAGTGGGTTGCTATTCCCATTTTCAGGGGATCTTCCCAACCCAGGGGTAAAACCCATGACTCTTTCACTGCAGGTGGATTCTTCACCATCTGAGCCACCAGGGAAGCTCAGAAATCATTAGGGTGGTACTGAATCTCACTCATTATGGGTTTTGTCCCATTGATGGCATCTCCGACTCAATGGACATGAGTATGAGCAAACTCCAGGAGATAGTGAAGGACAGGGAAGCCTGCTACAGTCCATGGGGTTGCAAAGAGGCAGGCACAACTTAGCAACAACGATAAATCTCTCATTCTGGGTTTTGTCTATTAAAGTGTGCCAGGCACTCTATTAAAACTATTCTCCTGAAAACCACCAGTTATCTCCTAGTTTCCAAATCCATACTAATCCTTGAGTCTCTTAATAATATAATTACTGTCTGTCTTGAAACTTCTTTGGGGGTTGTTTTCCTTGATAAGACTACTGGTGGTCCTTCTCCTTCTATCTTTTTCTCTTCTTTTGAAATTCAGCTCTGACTCCATAATTACAAATGTTTCACATGTGTCTGGACTAGGCTCTTCTTTCTCTTTCCTTTATGCTTTGAATTTCCATGTTTCCAAACATTTCTCGTCAATACCACAAACCCTAGAACAGTGCTTTCTACACTATACCTGCGAATAGAGGGAAAAAAGCCGTGAGGGGGTTGGGGGTGGGCAGAGAGAGGTGATGAAAGACTCAGGGGAGAAGGGCAAGTTTGGAAGGTGGAACAGCCAGTCCATGATGAAGCCCAAGACATGAAGATGGCACAGGCAGCCAACACGGATTTGAGGTAATTGTCATTTAAGAGAGAGAAAGGACCCTGAATTCAGGATACCAGGGGTATCCCAACAGTCAAATAATTCTGGAAAGCACCAGGTTAAACAAAGCAAAACAGGTTTGGCTTCTTTAAGACTTTATAATGAATTTTATAAGCTAATAATGTGTATCAGAGTTTCAAAGAATAGTAAACACTATTTTCTCAACTGAAAATTGTTTTCCTCTCTGCAGAAAATCCTAAAGGACTAGTGGAATCACTGTTTAATTTCTTTCTGGTTGTGCTTATTAGTATATAATGTGTATTCAGCGCAGCATTAAGTGCTCACGTGCTGTGAGAGATAAAATTAGAAGATTCTGTTGCTACCTTTGAGAATAAAACATTCTAATTAAGAAAATTAGAGAAAAGCCAAAGATAGTTCATAATAAAATCCTATGAGATCAGACTCTAAATACAGAAGAAAAGATACTGAACAGCAAAATCTAAATGTCACCATTCTCAATTATTTGCCTTTGCTAAATATAGCAACATAAGTAGAGGGCAAACTGAGAAACAGATGAGACAAACTGGGGGAAATACACTCGTGATGTTAAACGTCAGCCCAATTCCATCTTTTCTCCTAAAATGACTCCAAAGAGGATCAACTGTGATCTTTAAGACAAAATGTTGGTCAATATTCTAACTTTTATTTCCACAAGTAAAAAAAAAAGCAATAATTCAATTGTGTATGCATATTTCTCTTCCAGAATTGTCACCAACTATTAATAATATCTGGAAATAGGTCAGTTTCTGTTTTAAAAATCATTTAGTCATCTATGATCTTCATTCTAGTGATCTGGCTAGAAGATCACTTCTAGTGATCATAAGATCATTCTAGTGATCTAGTGATCTTCATTCTAGTGATCCTTACTTTGTGGATCAGGGAGACACAGGACAGGAGTCGGGGAAACAGAATTTAGAAAGACCAAGACTGAATCCTTAAGGGCAATAACAAGAATCCCTCCTAACCCTTAGGGGCTTGGATTCATATAAGAGACAAATGTTTTAGGGCAGTGGTCCCCAACCTTCTGGCACCAGGAACTGCTTGTATGGAAGATAATTTTTCCAAGGACTAGAGTCAGGGGAGGATGGTTCGAGTGCATTACAATTATTGTGCACTTTACTTCTATTCTTATTATACCAGTTCCACCTCAGATCATCGGGTATTAGATCCCAAAGGTCGGGGACCCCTGTTTAGGGGACTGGAGAGACTGTGAGGTGGGAAGAAGAAACACACATGTTTTCAGGAGAACAAATGGCAGACGGAAGAAACAAGGAAGAGAACCGGATTCTCTTTCAAGGACCTACCGTTCCATCCCCGCCACAGGCCAGAATCCGCAGGTTTGGTACCTTCCTATACAACTCAAGCCTGTGGAGGAAACAGGAAAAAGTTAACAAAAGAGCCTATCCCTGGCCACGGCAGACAGCATTATTCCAACACACAGCACAAAAGAGGGGGAGGGGCAGGTGAAGAGAATGTATAATCATGAGGATGGTAATGGCTTCAAAACTAGTTACAAAGCGACTCGATCTGAGTGATCACAAGAGGACTGACTCCAACAGTCGGATTAGAGGCCGGCAATCAGATTAGAGGCCGGCAGCCAACACCGTGTTTAAGTGGCCGGTATTGGAACTCCTAGCGCTTATTTCCCATGACTCCTATCAATGTGTCAACTCACATTATTTCCCTCATTAGTGTCAACTTCCTTCTTCTTCTTTCCAGTCATTCTCCTCCTCCTTTCTCAAAGAAAACCATCATTAATCAATAGTCCTTATAAGTCTCTTCCTTATATTTGATTAGCTTTCCTCAGATCTATTTATTTTTCAGACTTATACTTCCCACTCTCAACCCTAGAAAACCTTCTTCAGAGAGATGGGACACCCCACCAGCATTATTACAACTGCACCCACAACTCCACTCACTTGCTAATACTAAAACCTCCATTTATATCTCTCAGCCCAAAGAGGGAAGATGTACCGAATTTTCTTTATTTTGATTTTGTCTTCTTGAAAATTGTCTTTCCTGTTGTCTCTGAAGAAAATGCAATGACACTTCCCCTACTAAACTGTCTGCTGAAGTGAAGATTCTAATGGCTCTACTCCAGAAACATCACCTTATTTACATCAAATGACATTTTTCCTGAAAACAGTTACTGTCTTGCCATATTCTTTATGGTGATCTGTGAAGTTATCTACCTAAAGCCTAACTGAAAATGATAAAATCTTAAGAAAAGTAAACATAAAATGGCAAAACCCAGGATTGTAGATTTGCTTTAATAGATCTGAATGCAGATGTATTAATAGATGTGTAATAGAATGTATAATAGAATGATGTATTCTATTAAAAAAATAGAAGTCTTATAGCAAACTCTAGTAGCAAAGAAGTTCATAGATTAGAAGAATGACAACAGAAATTAATTTTCATAATTAATCTTCTCCTGCATGCTTAAAATACATAATTTATCCATTTCATAGAGGAATATTATTTGTCTAGAAATTATCTGATAAATTCTCAGAAATGATCTGAGTGCTTCTTTGCCTCTGATATTACTTATTGAAAAGTAATTAGTATCTCTTTAGCTCCAAAGTTTAACAGATGAAATCTGAACTATCTTACAGATGGGTTATCAAAAGGGAACCAGACAACAGCAGAAACATCCCTGGCTCTTTCCTACCATACACCCTTCCACCAAAAGGAAGATATAAGATACATGTCACCTACAACTAGACTTTATTTTCCACCCCTTTCAACAAAAAATAGAGAATGAAATTTCTGAGAGGCCCAAACAAGGGATTAAGCAGGAACTAGAATGTCTCCCCCACTCTGCTATGGAATCTACAGGTGTAATCAATTCACTCGTTTCACAAGTGCTCATGGATGCTACACACAATCTCTAAATCAAATAAACAAACACATTCATAAACAGATCATGGCCATTCTCCACAAAGACACACTTCTTCCTCTTAAGGTACATCTCCAAAGCCATACATGCAGAAGCAGAAAAAGGATGGATCCTTTCTCAATTCAGACTTGCCCCTTATCTACAGTTACATGTGTCTAGGCAACAAACACACGAGGAGTTAGTAACACACAGGATATGCGTTGAATGAAAGTTAGAGAAGAGGGGAAACATCAGGTGAAGTTTTAGAGGGAGAGTAGTACAGGTGAGCAAGTAGATGAAAGACAGAAAATACTTCACGATGCAATCAAATAAAGCAGGACCCCAAAACAGAAAGATCTTCTCACGCGCCTGAAACAGTATGAACCACAGAGGGTATTTCCAGACTTACGCATCTTTCGGTCCTTCCTGAGAAAGGTCAAAGACCTGCCGTGGGTTCAGGTACCACATGAACATCTGTAGGACTTTGGTTCCCTGTAACAACAACAACAAAAGACAATAATAGGAAGAGGTTTCCAAATATTAGCTCCTCATTTAAAGAATAAAAATAAATCCTGTTCTGAAAAATAATATCGAACAGTATAGAGTAGTAGTTAAAAGTCATGGGCTTTGGCCATCTCTATACCTAGGCTGAATGCCTACATACATGCTGTTAACTTGTGTAACTCTGAGCAATTTCTCTAATTTCATTAAGCTCAGCTCTCAATGCAGAGATAAAAATGCCTACTTCACAGTGTGCTGTGTGCTAAATCACTTCAGTCGTGTCCAACTCTTTGTGACCCTATAGACCATAGCCCACCAGGCTCCTCTGTCCATGGGATTTCCCAGGCAAGAATACTGGCGTGGGTTGCCATTTCCTCCTCCAGGAGATCTTTCCAACCCAGGGATCCATCCTGTGTCCCTTCCATCTCCTGCACTGGCAGGGGAGTTCTTTACCACTAGCACCACCTGGGGAGCCCTTCACAGACCTGTTGCAAAGATTAAACACACTGTGGATGGCATGCAGTAAGTGCTTAATGACTGAGCCCTATTAGCTTTTGTCATCATTATTTAATTCATGAAAATCCACATAGGAAAGTTAGTCAACTTATGCAATTTAACATTAATTTTTATTTTATTGTGCAGATTACTAGTGTCTTTGCATAATATGAAATATGGACAGTATTAACTAAATATAATTTTCTTGAAATAAATGTTTTTAACCACAGCAAAAGTATCTCAGGCTCCCCATTATTTATAATATATGGTGTTTCCAAATCTTACTTTGATATTTTTCAATTTCCATGTCTATACCTGTATCTATTTCTCCAAATCATTTCTGGAGTGTCTCAAGTAATTGGAACATTTACAGAGCTGTCATCATGGCAAATACAAGGCACTTCTAGAGGTCATTTCTTAAAGTGAATTGAGAAAAACAATAAAAGAATAATTTTTCATTCAGTTCAGTCTCTCAGTCGTGTCCGACTCTTTGTGACCCCTTGAATCGCAGCACGCCAGGCCTCCCTGTCCATCACCATTTCCTGGAGCTTACCCACACTCACGTCCATCGAGTCGGTGATGCCATCCAGCCATCTCATCCTCTGTCATCCCCTTCTCCTCCTGCCCCCCATCCCTCCCAGCATCAGGGTCTTTTCCAATGTGTCAACTCTTCGCATGAGGTTACCAAAGTATTGGAGTTTCAGCTTTAGCATCAGTCCTTCCAATGAACACCCAGGACTGATCTCCTTTAGGATGGACTGGTTGGATCTCCTTGCAGTCCAAGATACTCCAAGGCAGTATCAAAAGAGGTTTAAAGTTGAGTAGGGTGCCTCACTTTAGATCACTATCAACCACAGCAAATAATATTTGATTGGTTGGGCAGCATCTGTTGCTTCTAATTATAGTCCCTTAACTAGCTATCATAATTGCTCTTTCTTAAAAATATTCCTGTTTTTATTCCTATATTCTGTATTTGAGAGTCATCCTATTATAGTAGAAATAGCACAATATTTGAGTCAGAGCTAACTTGGATGTTCTAACTGGGTGACTGTGAACATTTATAATCTTGTAGAAATTCAGCATGTAAAATACAGCAGTGTCTGCTTCCCAGGGTGATTATGAGAATTAAATGAATCAGTAATAGTTACATATCCAGCACAGTATGTGGCACAAAATAGGCCTTTGTAAATGTTAGTCCCTTTCTTTTTTGCTCCTTGTTAATCTATTCATTAAATTACACTTGAGGGTGTGAGGGCTAAAGTGTAGCTTATAATTATCACATTGTTATGCCAGTTGTTGCAGAGGCCATGGTAGGTCTTTTTGTTCCACATCTCATCCAAACCTATAATTTAAAAGTTCTGCTTTATCATGTGCTTGCTATAAATTTAGGAATAACACTCTATCCTTAATTATTACAACGAACCCAATCCTTCAGTTTCACCAAATGACATGCTTCCCTTCCCATAAAATTCAAACATAGGTTTAGATACATAATGGTAACTAAATACTAGACTGCTCTCTTCTTTCCATACCAGACCTTGGTATCAAGTCAGTTGGGATTATTTCAGGTAATCTTGTATGTTTCATAGGTAACACCAGAGTCATTTTAGTGACCGATTGGCTTATTAAAAACTTCCAACTGACTTGCTGGAAAATTAAATTTTCACTTTTAGATTCCTAGGGCAATGTGTATTGTCAATGTTAATTACTCCCTTCTTGTCACCTTTGGCTCCGGTAGAGTGTGCATTTCAATTTCAGCTTCTCTTACACATATAATACTAGGCAATTAACACCTTTCAAAAAATACAAATAAGAAGCATTGAGAAGGTTTTTTTCAATCTTCAAATTTCTCTAAAAGGTTTGGGTGTTCACACTGTTTTGGTTTTTGCTCATCCTGTGTGAGGTAGAACACCTAACTGTCTACAGTTGTCCTTTTGAAGAAGGATTATTTTTTAAGGCTGGTAAATTTTGCACCCCATGCTTCTAGGAGGTGCCACTGACACTGCAGTCTACTGGAACGAGGCGCTCTGGAACTGAGCAGGGGTGACTGGCACAAACACGCAAGGCTGCCCTTAAGTGTTTACCTTCAGTTCAGTTCAGTCGCTCAGTCGTGTCTGACTCTTTTCAACCCCATGAACTGCAGCACACCAGGCCTCCCTGTCCATCACCATCTCCCGGTGTTCACTCAAACCCACGTCCATCGAGTCGGTGATGCCATCCAGCCATCTCATCCTCTGTCGTCCCCTTCTCCTCCTGCCCCCAATCCCTCCCAGCATCAGAGTCTTTTCCAATGAGTCAACTCTTCAGTAACCTTTCTAAAATATAATCGTTTGCGAAAATGGTCAGTGTCTGAATAACGCATTGCACTGTATTAAGTCAATCTTGGTGGGTAAAGAAAAGAAGCCTAGCACACATTCAAGTCAGGTCTATTAATTCTGCTGTTACCTCTAGGATGAGCTTCTTTAGGGCTTTAATAGATACAATTTATTCAATAGAATTGAATGGGTGGACAAGTACTAACTCACCTTGAAAAGGGTGATTTCTTTCTTTCTCACAGACAAGATTAAGTCTACTCCATCATTTACACAATTCACTAGCAGATTCCAAATACTCTCATAGTCATCACATGCTATATGCCTTGAAAAGCTGAATTTCTGGGCAAGAGGTTTTTTTTTTAGTTTTCTCTAAATTAAAAAAAAAAGGCTATTATACATCAATTCTAATACACTCTGAAGAGTGTTCTCATACACAAGGTTGTAGCTGTAATACCTCAATATTTTTTAAGATATTGTGAGATTGGATATTCCTATGGAATGTTAAAACATTGTTCTCTCCAGCTGTAGGTGTCAGGAAACAGAGTGGGGCATCATAGACAATAGATACACTTTTATCTATGAAAATAGATACACTTTTCTAGATAGAAACAAGCAGTATTCATCCACTCACCTACTAAGGGCCAGGTACAGTTTTAGGTAAGGGAATCAGGAGATGGACGAGACAGAGAAGATTCTTGCTGTCAAAAGGAAGTTCTCTGATTTATTCATAGAGTATAGTAATTTGGGGGTAAAAAGAATCAACTAAGAATGGGTCAGTTCAAACAGCAGCACATCAAGCACTGAAATTCTCATATAAGGCTAAATGGTCTATGCTACTAAGCAAACTTTGGTTTATATCATGGAAATATTTTCTAGATCATGAAAAGAACTGTCCATAAGAAACATCTGAGGAAAATCTAACAGCAGGAGGAAGAGGTGAAGAAATCACTTAACCCAAACAATCCCAAAGGAATACCTGATTTATGCAATAAATCTGCGTTAGGCTCCTAACCTGTACCCATGCGCGCACCCAGGAGCTCAACACAAAATACTCACTCACTAACGATGGTCAATGCTATGTTGAAGATGCCAACTGAAATGCATAAGTGGCCAGTGGAGACACTCAAAGCCCAATTGTGGGTACTGGACGAAGGCTTCCTATATATGATACTTGAACTTTGCCTTGAAAGATGAGTAGAGTTAACTACTTGTTTTTAGATGAAGTAGACAAAAATGTTTTAGGCACAACCCATGTGAAGCAGCAAGACGTATCATGGAAAAACTATATTCCTTGCAGTCTTTGGACCATAAGGCTGGGGTGGTGGGAGATGAAACTGCACAAGTGAGTTGCAGATTAATTCATAGAGACCAGGGGTCCCCAACTCCCAGGCCATGGACCACCTGTGCACAGCCTGTCAGGAACCAGGCAGCAAAGCAGGAGACGAGTAGCAGGTGAGAGAGGGAAGCTTCATCTGTATTTATAGTTGCTTCCCATCACTCATATTACCGCCTGAGCTCAACTATCTAGTTGAAGGAAAATAAGCTCAGGGCTCCCATTGATTATGTATTATGGTGAGTTATATAAATATTTCATTATATATCACATGTAATAATAATTGAAATAAAGTACAGAATAAATGTAATGCACTTGAATCATCCTGAAACCATCTCCAACCCCACCACCCCACAGCCCAAGGAAAAATTGTCTTCCACGAAACCAGTCCCTGGTGCCATCAAGGCTGGGGACCGCTCCATATAGGCTATGGAGCTTGGGCTTTGTTTTGCAGGAAGTGCTTGAATCAGGAGAATAGGACTTACATTTTGATACATCAGTATAACTACAGTCTAAGGAGCTAGATATCCAGGCCCTAGACCTATGAAAGGGGCTAGATAGCTTGGTTTGTCCTATACACTGATGTCTGTTCTCTAAAATTCACCCTCAACATGAAGGTAGGGCCTTTGGAAATGGCACACAGAAGACACGCAACATCATTAATTATTAGAGAAGTGCAAATCAAAACCACAATGAGGTTATCACCTCAATGGTCAGAAAGGTCATCATCAAAAAGCCTACAAACAATAAATGCTGGAGAGAGTGTAGAGAGAAGGGACCCCTCCTACACTGTTGGTGAGAATGTGTATCAGTGCAGCCACTATGAACAACAGGATGAAGGTTCCTCAGAAAACTGAAAATAGAGCTACCATATGATATAGCAGTCGTACTCCTGGGCACATATCCAGAGAAAGGTTTAATTTGAAAATATATATGGACACCAATGTTCATAGCAATACTATTCACAATAGCCAAGACATAGAAGCAACCTAAATTCCATCACAGGTAAATGAATAAGGAAGATGTTTTATATTTATCAGTTCAGTTGCTCAGTCGTGTCCAACTCCCTGCAACCCCATGAAGTGCAGCACGCCAGGCCTCCCTGTCCATCACCAACTCCCAGAGTCCACCCAAACCCATGTCCATTGAGTCGGTGAGGCCATCCAACCATCTCATCCTCTGCTGTCCCCTTCTCCTCCTGCCTTCAATCCTTCCCAGCATCAGGGTCTTTTCAAATGAGTGAGCTCTTCACATCAGGTGGCCAAAATATTGGAGTTTCAGCTTCAACATCAGTCCTTCCAAAGAACACCCAGGACTGATCTCCTTTAGGATGGACTGGTTGGATCTCCTTGCAGTCCAAGGGACTCTCAAGAGTCTTCTCCAACACCACAGTTCAAAAGCATCAATTCTTCAGCACTCAGCTTTCTTTATAGTCCAACTCTCACATCCATACATGAGTACTGGAAAAACCATAGCCTTGACTAGACAGACCTTTGTTGACAAAGTAATGTCTCTGCTTTTTAATATGCTGTCTTGGTTGGTCATAATTTTCATTCCAAGGAGTAGGCGTCTTTTAATTTCATGGCTGCTGTCACCATCTGCAGTGATTTTGGAGCCCCCAAAAATAAAGTCAGCCACTGTTTCCACTTCTCCATCTATCTGCCATGAAGTGATGGGACCAGATGCCATGATCTTAGTTTTCTGAAAAAATGCATATATATATGGAGAAGGAAATGGCAGCCCACTCCAGTATTCTTGCCTGGAAAATCCCATGGATGGAGGAGCCTGGTGGGCTACAGTCCATGGGATCACAGAGAGTCGGACACGACTGAGTGACTTCACTTTCATTTTATATATATGTGTGTGTGTGTGTGTATGTGCATATATATATACACACACAATAGAATATTACTCATCCACAAACAAGGTCATTTGAAGCAACAGGGATGGAACTAGAGATTATCATATTAAGTGAAGTAAGTCAAAGACAAATATCATGTGATAACTTAGATGTGGAATCTAAAACTATAATACAAATGAAGTTATTTACCAAACAGAAACTCACAGACATAGAACACAAACTTATGGTTACTAAAGGGGAAAGGGGGCAGGGGACACATTAGGAGTTTGTGATTAGCAGATACAAACTATTGTATAAAACAGATAAACATTAAGATCCTACTGTAAAGCACAGGGAACTATTACTAACATCCTTTAATAAGCCATAATGGGAAAAAACACACACATACTGAGTCACTTCACTGCACACCAGAAACACAACAGTGTAGATCAACTATATCTCAATAAAAAAAAAAAAGAATAGTGGCTTTTGATTTATGCTTAGGTTGAGCACAGTAGAAAACAACATCTTCTTTGAGGTTGTTTGTTCAGTATTTAGAAGTAGTTTGGGGATTCAGATTTGAAGTTACTTCTGTCTCCTCTTTCCTCCTACCTGGGTTGACTTTCCCTGGCCTGACTCAGGACGGGTGCCCCCGATGTGGAAAAGCCTGTCCACGGATAGGGGTACAAACTCGGTCAGTATGAGCCTGTCCACAGACTGAACATCCTTTCCTCCTATAACCTGCTGATAAGCTCCCTGGGAACTCCCATCCAAGGGTCCAACTCATGCCACGCCTGAACCCTGGGATTTCACACTGAACAGTGTAAGCACCCAAGGTCTGGACACTTGACTCTAAGGACTGCTTGGCTAGAATAAATAGCAATCAGATCCCCTGCTTACAGGAAATAAAGCCTATATTCTAGGAAAACTTGAAGCCTAACCTACAAGAACATTGAATCACTATGTTGGACACCTGAAACCAATATAATATTATAAATCAGCTACAGCTCAATTAAAAGAAAGACATCTGCCTAACCATGCATGTATAATCTATGTCACTGAAGATGAAATTTGTGAAGGAGACCCAGTGGAAAAGCAGGAAGCATTGAGAGGCATCAGAAAGGCCCATAAGACTCAGGCACAAACGTGCTAATGAGTCAGGGGCATCCAAAAAACATTAAGAGTCGAAGTTAAAGCGGAGATACGCGTGAGCAGTCGGGCCCTTTCTTGAGCCCTCAGGTTTCCACACTGAGGAGGGGATCATGCAGGAATAAAGTTTATCTTTCTTCTTTTCTGCAGGAGACAACACTAAAGTTGGTATCGCAACCCCTAACTCTAGTGAATGTTCCCTCACATAGCTCACATCCCACCAATAACAGCCATACCACCAACTTCCAAAGCTTTGCAGAACACCCAACATGTGTCTACCTGAAGGGTTAGAAAAAGAGACAATTACTGTGAAGCACCTGTTTAAAGGAGGCTTCTCTGGTGGCTCAGACGGTAAAGGATCTGCCTGCAATGTGGGGGACCCGAGTTTGACCCCTGAGTCGGGAAGATCCCCTGGAAAAGGGAATGGCAATCAACTCCAGTATTCTTGCCTGGAGAATTCCATGGACAGAGGAGCCTGGTGGGCTGCAGTCATGGGGTTGCGAAGAGTCGGACAAGACCAAGCAACTAACACACAAATACATGTTTAAAAGAAGTCATTGTTTAAAAAATAAGATATAAAAACCGCCCCCATGTTCAGCTCAGTATCTTCTGCCAAGTGTTGGAAATTTTCTGAAAAAATACTGAAGAAAAAACAAAAGAGCTGTAGGTATTTTACTTGCCAGCAGATGGCGATGTAGTCTAATTATTTGAAGAACAGCTAAGAAGGTTTTTTTTGTGTGTCTAAGTGTGAAGCCTAACCTTCAAGAACAGAAAGGGGTAGGGGGAATACTTTATATCTAGACACAGATGAGCAAGACAAATCAATTCTTAAAAGGCAAAAGCCCTGATTTAACAATCAAAAAACAGAGTCCAGGAGATCTTCCTGACCCAGGGATCGAACTCACGTGTCTTTCATCTCCTGCATTGGCAGGAGGATTCTTTGGAAATGGGAAGCCCCATTTCTCTACTAATTGCTGTAAATTCCTGCGAATCAGTGTGGTCTCCAAGCTGCAGCAATGGTGGCACCAGGAAGCTTGTCAGAAAAGCAGGATTTCAGAGGTACCCCGACTCACTGAATCAGAATCTGCATTTAAACATGATCCCTAGGTGATTCATGCACACAGAAGCTTAAGAGGAAAAAAGGCCATGATTCTTAACACTTGCTAGACAAGAAAATCATCTAGGAGCTTAGACCAGTTAAGGCGCCCTCTCCTCACAGGTCTTAGCATGGGGTGGAGTGGACATCACTGTCTTTAAAGGCTGCTGGAATCTTTAAAGGCAGTGGGAGTTGAGAACCACTTCTCAAGGGCTAAGAAATGACCCTCCTTGAAGACTGTAAGGACAAACTGAGATGCTATTTTTCAAACAAAAAAATAAACCTTCATCTCCAATAAATTCTCACCTGCTGTGCTCCTCACACAGGGCCCAGGTAATCTCAGAAACCCTGATATGACTCTGACGATGTGCCCCTAAATGAGTTCCACAAAAGACTGATGTCAGAATTATCTGAGATGCTCACCAGTGGCATTCCTGGGCCTCACCCCAGACACACAGCACCAGATTTTATAGGGTAGAATATATCTAACAAGTGTTTCCATGGGCTTCATTTACACAGAAATTTGAAAACTACTGGACTATAAGAGGGGAGAGTAAGAGGCACATATTCAGACAGAAATTCCTTGGACTGAACCCTAACGTCAGGATGAAATTTCCTGAATTTTCCCCAAACTGAAAATTCAGATAAAGATTCTGATGAATAGCATTTCAAAGGCTGTCTGAGGATGTCAAACACACGCAGAGGTCATGTTACTAATCTCAACTTGTCTCTAAGGTAAATAAATGTGAATGGTCTCCTTCTCAAAGGAGAACACCACATCATTTCAGGTTTGAGCACAGAATGCCCCCCAAGGAGAAACTCCAGGTAAGAAAGCTCAGGCACATTCTTCCCCCTTCCTCCTCCCTGGGGATAACCTGCCTTGTTTTCACTGCCACCCTCTGTTCTTCTCTGCCTCTTGGTCTCAGCTGTGGCTCATTTGGGTCAGAGAGTCAAGGGAGCTGAGGAATAAGAAACTGCATTCCTCTGATTCCGTTCTGCCAAGTGGGGTGGTTTACTTCATTCCCTGACCGCCCCCACCCTACAGCTGACTCATGTGCAGTGTGAAGGGCACGGTATGGCCACAGCTAGACCTAAAAGAGGAGTTAGGTCACCCCTGACCATGACTCTGCCCTGCTCACCAGAGCAGGGGGTGGGGGTGGTTAGAGGTGTACCATCCTAACACTGAAGAAGGAACCATAAATATATGAACCATAAATATATGGAGGTCATTTTGAAAGATTCTAATTATAGATAGGTGTTTGGATTTCTCTACAGCTTTTTCAACATTTCATGTTGTGCTTAGAAAGAAGGTTCTTTGTATTTATTATGCTTAGTAAAGAATTCGAGGGACTTTCCTGGTGGTCCTGTGGCTGGGACTCCAAGCTCCCAGTGCAGGGAGGTGGGGGGAGGGCCTGGGTTGCATCCCTGGTCAGGGAACTAGATCTTACATGCTGCTAAAACAGGATCTAAAAAAAGGATCCTAAAAGAAAGGATCCTGCACTCTCCAACAAAAGATCCCACACTCCGCAGTGAAGAATGAAAGCCCCTGTGCCACAACTGGGACCCGGCAGAGCCAAATAAATAAATGTTTTTTTAAAAAAAGAATTCTACTTTACAGAGGAAATACACAGAAGTTTGAAGTTACGCATTATTCATTTTGATTTGCTTAGTCACATTTCTGAGAATCCTAGGTACTCTGGAAGTGACCTCATTAGGGCAATGCATTCATTAGCCAAAGTGCCTCAAGTGACAGCAAAGTCATGAAGCTTTTTGCTTCTAATAACAGGCCAGTTTTAAAACCTGAATATCTCACTGTGATCTCAAATTCTTCAAACACATTTCAACATCTTTCCCAAAATAATTCTTCCCTTTCCTGACAAATCCATTGATAACAAAGCCACTTTCCAGATAATCAGCTGGAAAATCTTGATGCCTTACTTCCCTTTAAGTATCCCATTCCTCCCCATGCCCATCTATCCATCCACACAGCCATCCTTTAGCCCATAGGTCTACCCATCCATTCATTGGCCCATCCATTGCACTCTCCATGCAATTTTTAAAAAATTTCATTAAAGCATATTTGACTTACAATGTTGTGTTCATTTCTGCTATACAGCACAGTAACTCAGATATACATATATATAATATATATATATTATTTTTCATATTCTTTTCCATTATGCTTCATCACTGGATGTTGAATATAGTTCCTTGTGCTTGTTGTTGAGGGAAAGACTGGGAGTTTGGGATTAGTAAATGCAAACTATTTTATATAGAATGGATGAACAACAAAGTCCTCTAATTTATGCTAACAAATAGCCTCCTGACTTATATGTATTCTCAATGTGCCTAATTAGTCTGCCATCATATTACTCCTTTATTTAAAAAAATATTTTTCAAAACTAAAAAAAAATCTTTAAATAGCAAAAATACACAATTTTTTTATATAAATCCAAAACCCTCAGCCAGGATTTAAGACACTGCTCCACAAGTTCTTTCTAATCTTTAACCACATTTCTAATAACTTAATATGTATGCTCTACCCATTATATTGTGCTCAAAATGAATCACTTTCATCACAACACCCCACCTTCTACACATACTGCTGGTTAAACAATTATAGTTCATTCCTATGCACTATGTGGAGAAGGCAGTGGCACCCCATGCCAGAACTCTGGCCTGGAGAATCCCATGGACGGAGGAGCCTGGTAGGCTGCAGTCCATGGGGTCACACAGAGTTGGACACGACTGAGCGACTTCACTTTCACTTTTCACTTTCATGCATTGGAGAAGGAACTGGCAACCCACTTCATTGTTCTTGCCTGGAGAATCCCAGGGACGGGGGAGCCTGGTGGGCTGCCGTCTCTGGGGTCGCACAGAGTCAGACACGACTGATGCGACTTAGCAGCAGCAGCAGCAGCATGCACTATGTACTAGAAATCATAGGTTCAGAGGGGCAGCCCCGGGCATTAACAAAGCCTGTGTCTCTTCAGTACAGACGCACATGGTATACACAGTACAGGACTTAACGCTGCAATTTCCATAGTACACATGTGCGCCATGGACTTCAGGAGCATAGCAGACAAGCCAATTAGTTTTCAGCAACTGTTCAGAAAGGTGCTGCTGAGCAGTAAAGGATGAACGTGAATGTGATGCAAGAGAGAGGGGGGAGAGGGCACGACCCTAGTTTCCTCTGCACAACTGAGTGGTGTCCGTCTTCTGTTTCAGCCCCTTCCCTGACACCATTTCCTTATCACTCCCAAGTGACTGCTTGCCTCTGAAATTTCACAGCACTTGTGGTCTGATCCACTCAATTGAGAATTCACATCTCCTTAATGTTGCTCAGATTCTTTTTCCCATTCGCCCCTTTTGTGTCATTAACAAACACAACATCCTTAGAAAATTCACTTCTGCTTCCTTGAGCTGTCTTCTATTTAGTGAAAGAAGAAACAATCTTAGATCATCTCTGAAGTCCCTCTCTTTAATAATTTATACAGAGACTGAAACAGGAAAAGGCTGTACCTTAACTGGACTGCCTCCTCCTCAAAAGCAGAGATCATCTACAATTTTCTAAATGTCTTAAAGGAAAAAGCTTACAAGAATTTAATTAATGCATTTTACATAGACTCTTAAGAGAAAATGTACCTGGCATTAATTAGCATGTGGAGCTCAGGTGGCCAAAATCATGGAGTCATTTACATTAAATAACTGTGCTGTGGGCCATGGTCCCCAACCATACCCTCAACCCTAGTCAGGCTATGGAAAGACTAGACCTGCTGCTGCTGCTGCTAAGTCACGTCAGTCGTGTCCAACTCTGTGTGACCCCATAGATGGCAGCCCACCAGGCTCTCCCGTCCCTGGGGTTCTCCAGGCAAGAACACTGGAGTGGGTTGCCATTTCCTTCTCCAATGCATGAAAGTGAAAAGTGAAAGTGAAGTCGCTCAGTCATGTCCGACTCTTAGTGACCCCATGGATTGCAGCCTACCAGGAAAATCCGTCCATGGGATTTTCCAGGCAAGAGTACTGGAGTGGGGTGCCATTGCCTTCTCCAAGACTAGACCTAGAGAAGGAGTAAGATTCAGAGCAAATTGAACTTCACTCCCAAGAATTTCTCAAGAGGTAGTTTTAGGATCACCATCATTACAACATGAAGATCATCACTCAGTAAGTCAAAAGAGCAGGATGTTAAAAATAAATTCTCTACTTACAACATTTCTTTTCCCTATGCTCTACAATGTTAATATAGACTTTTAACAGAAGAATTAATATTAAGAATTTTGGGGGGACTTCCCTGGCAGTCCAGTAGTTAAGACATTGCCTTCCAATGCAGGGGGCATGAGTTGGATTCCTGGTCAGGGAGCTAAGATACCACATGCCTCATGGCCAAAAAAAAATCAGAACATAAACAACAGAAGCGATATCCTAACAAATTCAATATGCTCGGTCAGTCAGTCTTGTCCAGCTCCTTGCAACCTCATGAACTGTAGCCCACCAGGCTCCTCTGTCCATGGAATTTTCCAGGCAAAAATCCTGGAGCAGGTTGCCATTTCCAACTCGAGGGGATCTTTCCAACCCAGGGATCAAACCTGAGTCTCCTGCATTTCCTGCATTGGCAGGTGGGATTCTTTACCACTGCATCACCTGGGAAGCCCCAACGAATTCAATAAAGACTTTAAAAATGGCCCACATTTAAAAAAAAATAAAAAGAATTTGGAGGTTTCCCTGGTGGTCCAGTGTTAAGAATCCACCTTGCAATGCTGGAGACACCCATTTGATCCCTGGTCCGGGAAGATCCCACATGCCATGGGGCAACTGACACCTACCACAAATGCTGAGCCTGACCCTAGAGCCCAGGCTCTACAAGAGAAGCCACCGCACCGAGAAGGTTAGAGCAACCGGACAGTGGCCCCCGCGTGTTGCGACTAGAGAAAGCCAGCGTGCAGCAACGAAGACCCAGCACAGCCAAAAATTAAGCAAATACATAAAGAAACATAATTTTGAAGAAAGGAAAGGGGGATAATGTTTCTTTAAATGAGAAGCTTTACTATAATTAACGTGATCTGGAAAACGCCCATTAACTTTACTAATAAGAACAAGCATTATCTTGAGTCAATCTTAATGCTATGATTTTCCTACTTATACGAGGTGACTAAAACAGTTTTAAATCTTTAAGTTGCTTAGCGTGACCCTTCAGGGAATCTTGTCTCAAAATGTAAGCTGTGCACTTAACGGACACAGAAAATATCATCCAAACTCGCATGAAAGTCACAGCAAAACCAGAACCCACAGAGGAGTATTGATAAGAAGCCTCAGAGAGTGGGACGAGAATTAGATGAGCAGACAAACACCTGGATTCTAGAACAATTTCTATCCTTTAAAGAGCTGTGTACATTAAACATGTTATTAAATTTTACTTTTCTAAGGCTATACATTATCCTCAAATGAGGTTGATATTAACCATTCAGTAGGACTTGGGCAAAGACCAAACGAAACCTGTGAAAGGTGATATATTTTTGGTAGCCTTGGTGGTGTCTGTTGTTCATGATTATCATGGATAATAAATCATTATTCTCTCTTCCCTCTGAAGACAGGGGAAAAAGTAGTTGAGTCTCAATTACAGCAGAAAGAAACACAGGTGGTGGTTCAGATGGTAAAGAATCTGCCTGCAATGCAGAAGACCTGGGTTCGATTCCTGGGTCGAGAACATCCCCTGGAGAGGGGAACGGCTACCCACTCCAGTATTCTTGCCTGGAGAATTCCATGGACAGAGGAGCCTGGTGGGCTACAGTCCATGGGGTTGCAAAGAGTTGAACACAACTGAGCGACTAACACACACACACAAGCTCATGAAGGGCTTCTAACTATAGGAGTTGAGAAAGCTGAAACACTGAGAGTTTGTAGCAGGAATTTTCTTGAAAATCTGTAAGAAAAATGTTAGCAATTAGGTTTTTGACACCTCTAGTGAAGCTTGACGTGGAAGCAGAGGGGTAAATCCTAGAACCTTGAGGTTTCGCCTGGCCCCGTCAAGTGCAAAGCTGTGCCTTACTGGAGAAACCGGCTTTCTTCCAATGCTAGGAGTCCCACATAGTGCTATTTTACTTGGTGCCAGGAAATGTGTTTTCAAGAAAGCGTTGAAACTTCCAAGTGAAACCCATGAAAACTGACTTACCTGGTTGCCTCCACTCTTGGGGTTCACGAACACAAGCAAAGGTTTCATGAGCGGAGAAGAGATAGGTTTTATCACAAAAGGACGACCTTTGTTTTCCTGCTAAAGAAAGAAAGCAGCACTATTGAGACATACATCCACGACTTGAAAAGCAGCCCCAAAGCAATGCAAGTGAGGTAGTTCTAGAACCACTGCCACTCCCCACCCCATCCCCCAAATCAACATATCCCCCCAAATACACTACATCTTGTTTCACAGGGCTTACTCAACATGAGAAAGTGTCTCAAACTATAACTTGCCCCCAAGAATTTAGCCATGATCTTTTCTTTTCCTATAGGCTTGAAGTGTTCTAGATACATTCTAGCTCTCATCTTCATCTTTATCATCTTTGTGACCATACTTCCACAGACAAGAGCAAATACTTTGATTCTCAAGTGGCAAGAGGTTTTATGTGTATATTTTAAAGGAACCGGCAGAATCCCAGTGTGGTCAGGGTATGGTGAAGGAGAGTGGCAGGAGACACATCAGAAAAAGGAGCTCGGGCCAGGTCAAGTCAGACGGAGGAGACGGTGGAGAGGAAGGTGGATTTCCCTGGACCATCACCCTCAAGCACTTACTTCGGTTCCTCTTTTGCTGGCTTTCCTTTTAAAGCTTGTTCTCTTCTTTTTCCGATTGGATGCCTTCAGGGAGTTCTGTAGGGAAAGAAAGGACCCCTAAGCCGGGAGGCCGACGGCCCATGAGCGCACCCATGCAGGACCATGTAGAAGGTGACGGCGGCGCATGCTGTTCGGCAGGGCATGCTTCTCATGCTTTGACACTTCCAAGCCACTGCTCATGGGGAAGCCACACACAGAACCCAGTCGCGTGCTTCAGAGCGAGCGACTGACTCCCCACCCCACGGAGAGGCAGGGAGTTAGAACCCTGGAGGCTCTCATGGACTCACATAACAACACATGTTATACCTGCCAACCCTCCCAGTAAAAATGGAAGAATCCCAAATTCTCTGAGGGGCTCCAGTCTCCCGCCCAACCAGGTCCGTCTCCCGCCCAACCAAGTTCAAGAAGTTCATCTCCTGGTATGGAGATCACCTATGTGGAAATGTAAAAAAGGAGGCCATTTTTTCATGTTTTTCTTTTTTCTTTTTTCCCCCTCTGTTTACTTTTTATAGGAGATGACCTGTTCATATAAAATGACTCAACCCCACTGAAATGTTATGATCCAAGTCTTCTATCAGCGTTCATGGCTTAGTTTTCAAAATGCAAAGAGTCAAGTTACTTATGATAGTAGAGTGGCAGTCACTGCTCTTCCTTTTTCTGGCTAAGGACCCATTGGTTTAAAAAAGCCCTCCCTCCCTTGGCAACCTTGGATCTTTTTCCTCTCACAGGAGTGCATCCAACTTGAAACACATGGACCCCGAATTTACTTTCCCTGTCTTTCTCTTTTTAGGGAACGTATGGACCACAACTCTGATTATTTCAGCTATTTACTCTTAATATTTGATACAGATGCTTTGAGAAGAACCTCTTTCTGGGAGCAGTCACAGCTCCCTGGCTGAAGGCAAGGCAAAATCAGATTTAATTAGTGCAGAGTCCATAATTAATTAGATGGCCATCTTCATAAAGACAAGCTATTACTATCATGACATAGATGTTTTACAAAGTGTTGAAAGCTTGAAATACAAAATTTTTAACTTAAAAGTTTACATAAGTATATACACATGCATTGTTTGAGCAATTAAATGTTTTCAAACAGCTTGAAGAAACTTAGATATCTATTTTTCAACATTGTATTTTTTCTTAGAGCATTCAAAATAAACCTTTTAGTCTAGAGCACATCATATATGAATGCATCCAAGTTAGTAAGACTGAAACTATTTAGCTTTTATTTTACTTGCATTTGGACCAAGAAAAAAAAAGTTGATTTGTGGCCTGTGCTCACCAAGGATGAAGGAAACTTTCTTGAACCACCATTTGTCCCAAGGTTTTCTTCCCCCATCATATTAAGAGTCTTCAGGTTTTCTGAATCTCACCAGAAAAGAAATCCAGAAGTTCATGGGTGTTCGTGATGCCAGGTGATTTCTCATCACTCACTCTAGACTATACTTCTCCTGCAAATAGATCTCCAAGTTTCCAAATTCCTCTTTAAATGGATCTATCATCATGTTCCTCTTGGGAAACTTCTGCATTCTTTGAGTATTTGCTATATTTTGACTACTTCCAATTTTATTAAAAGGGAAGAACAATTACTCAGAACTTTTAAATGCTTAATCAGTAGAATATTCCAAGTAGAGTGCTGAAAACTATTAGACTGGCAGAAGTAGTATCTATTACTTATGGCAATTCATGATGCTTTGAGTGTTGGTACCTGGGCCCCAACAAATATTCTTATTTAATTTGTTTAGGGTGAAGCCCAGGCAAAGATACTTTTTAAAAGCTCCCCAGAATAGAATAGATTATGACAGGATGAAATAGAATAAAATAAAATAATAAAAGCTCCTATGGAATTCTAGTGTAGCCAGAATTGAGAACCTCTGTCTGAAATACAAAAGGTAGAATGAGGAGCTGTGTGTACTACGTATAGTAAAGCCAATCACTGGGGTAAGAAGTGTGAGGTGTGGGATTTGACAGACTGAATTCTGAACCTCCCTGTTACTAGCTCCATAATCTTGGCCAAGTCAAACTTTTGAAATAAGTTTCTTAATTTTCAAATGAAGGTGATAATACCTACCTCAAAGGAGAGTTTTGGTGTTTAAATGAAAAAAAAAAAAAAATGTATGTAATGTAGTTAACCTAGTATCCATCCCATGAGAAACACTTTGATCAATGTTATCAGTTGCCTCTTGATGGCTATATATCCCCAGCACAAATGCTTGGCACACAGTAGGCACCCATATCATTGTGGAAATAATAAGTCAGTATTTTTATAATTCACGACACTGACTGAGTCTTCCCTGATTTCAAAAAGGGTCCTTAGGAAGTGGGTGACTGTTTGCTAATTTCTTTTGTTTTCGTTGATTTAGTGCCAAGAGCAATGTGGGATACCAAACACTTTTGGCTCTGGACAGGACTCAATAATTAAACTCCAAGAGGTAGGGCACATGAACCAAGTTGAGAGACGTTTCCTCAACTTGCTTGATCACAGAAATCACAGTTCTTCAGGTGATCCTGCTGATCAAGTGTGTTTGAGAAGAGGGTTAGAAAAACACACCAAAATAAGGCTGTATGTCTGAAAAAGGAGCAGGCAGGGGACTCAGCTCTCATAGGGAACAGACAGACAAAAATAGCCTTTGTTTTAAACACTGATGCAAATGCTTCCAAACCTCACCAAGCCACACGCACCTGAGGCCTTCATCTCACAGAACAAGAAAGGGGAAAGCTCACACACAGTGGTTGACTTACAGTACCTGGACGCTCGTACGTGAGCTCTGAGTAAGCTTACCTCCCTACGGATGGCCAAAGAGCAAACGATAAGCATTACGGAGCTTCACACCTCCAAATTCCCCAGGCTTCTTTCTGTCCTTGTGTAAACATGTATCTCTGTCTCAGTACATCACTTCTTTTAGAAGGCAGCTTAATTCAGTGAGGAACAGATGGATGCGAAGGCAGATTCAGGCTGTGTTTTGGCCAAGACAAGTCTTCAAGCCTTGCTAATCCACAATAGCACTTACTCTGCCTGGTCAGTCTTGTGAGAGTTAAATAAACATGGTTCCCAAGAATGAAAAAATTATACCGAGACGTTATTATCTAGAATTGTTGACAAAACAGCCAAGAAACCTTTAATACTTTTCCTGGGTTCTAAAACAAAGCATCGCTGTTATCAAAAGCAGCTAACTCAGTGATGCAAAGGGTTCGCTCTACAAGTTCAACTGTCTAAACAGCGAAACGTAGTGAGCACTCTTGTCTGGATTTTTACATTCTTCTGATTCCAACAGCATTCACCCCTGTACATTCTGTGCCCACTCTTTTGTGAAATTCTTAAGAAAAGATAAAGGATTTTTGTTTTCTTGTCCCAGGTATTGTGGCACAGGATTACCTTGCCACAAAAATAATCCTATCAACACAGTCTTTATCACAGTTATGACGCCTTCCTGGCCTGTTATGAAATCCTACAGGTGAATCACTCCACTGTGAATGAAACCCAACTTACTACTCTTATTAACTCTTGGGATTTCCTCAGGTGACAGGATCACAAAGGATCAATTATAATAACAAAATCTAAAGATACGATATCTTACTTCATCATCCCAGATGAAGTCTTCCTCCATTTACATGCTGGACAAAACTCTGATGGATAACAAGAGGGCGCTCCATGGACTTTGTCTATAAAAGGATATTCTCACTCTGCCCTGCTCCAGCTTTAGCATTGCAGCAACGGTTGTTATAAGGACAGGCAAGCAGAAGAATCAAGAAAACTTACTCCAAAAGTTAAGGACAGGGGGTCTCAGCAGCTTCTCAGGCATATTTGGCCAAATCACAGCAACTTGTTTCACACAGCAAGTGTGACATTTAGATTGGCCAAAGGAAGTCTTTGGCATTGGGCATTGAGGGAGACTGTTGGTCATTGCTATTACATACCATGGGATCCCTAGCATTTTAAGATAATCCCATCATAAGGAATAAGGACTAGCATGGAGAAAGCCCATACAAGGGTAGGTAGGAGTTGATTGTGACGTTTTTATAAACAGACCACTAGAAATAATATAGATATCCACTGGGAGGGAATTTGCTTAAATCAACTATAAAATATCCATAGCAGTTTAAAAGGAATCAAATATATATGTATTAATATAGACTTTTCCCTATGATTTTTCAAATAGAAAAGCCAAATTTTGAAGCATTAAGTAGAGAATGATTTTATTTATTAAAAACACACACCTCTAGGGTCCCCCCCACAAATCTGACCTCACAAAAAGTTCATGCCGCATGAGTCTTGCTCCATCAGCTCCAAGTGCCTGTACTAGTATTTGAATATCTTTAATTCATTCATCCAAAGCATTATCCTCTAACATTTTCAGTCCAGAGGACAAACACTAAAATTTGTAACTTCAAATATAACTTGGACTTTATATTAACTGATTGAGGCTTTGTCACTAAAATTTGGGTTTGTTTTTTTTTTTTCGTTTTAACTCCTTTCAGTTATCTGCCTTCCATCATCTTTTCACTTCCAGGTCTCACCAAGTAATTTGGTGATGAAACCTAGCAAATCATCCAGCAAGTTTTCACACAGCGCCCAACTCCACAGCTGGTCACAGAGTCATGATCCACTCAGAACCTGCCGTCTTTCCACAGAGAACGAAAATATATGGTTTAATTCTACCTCTTTACAACTCACTTTTTCAGACCATAATACACTTCAGTAAATTTCCTTTACTCTTCTTCTTTAGAGCCATTTATTTAGACACAAACATCACAAATAAAGCCGACTTTATTTCATGACCCATCTTCACTGCTGTTCTCAGTTAGATCCTATTGGCTCGCATCACCCTTCCCATCCCTTTTGCCAGGGATGTGGTCCACATCCTTCAAGACCAAGCACCCTGGGCAGATTTTCCATTGAGCCTAAGCTGTTCTCCACGACGGAGGCAGCTCAATTCTGCTTCGTATCCCCACCGTGTTTCTACATCTTAGGTGGCATTTACCCCTTTGCGCCTTAGATGTGCACGCATCTCAATGACCATGGCTGATGCAACCCAACTCTCTGGCCCCTTCCTTTCACCTTCATATGTGTGTCTCTCCCATGAGATGCACACCAGTCAAATAGATATCCCTTCCCACTCTTTCAATGGGCTAGCCAAAAAGCTTATTTGTGTTTTTCCATAAGATGTTAGGGAAAAAACTTGAACAAATTTTTTGGCCAACCTCCTATTAAGGATTTACTTGTGGCTGAATTCCTCTCCAGAATCAAATTCACAAAGACTCCAACCAATGATTTAGGTTGTTGTGTCTATTTTCCTCCCTGGGAAGTACACTGTTTGTGGACATCAAATGAACATCTGGTTCATCTTTGGACCTCCTGCTGCAGGTAACAGCATCTTCGAATGTGGTTAATTAAACAGTTATTTAATTCAATTAAGCCTCTTCTCCTTTATCATTGTTAAGCAGTATCATAGAAAAACAGGTAGGTAGGTGCTTGTACTCAGTTGTGTCTCCCTCTTTGCAACTCTTTGGACTGTAGCCCACCAGGCTCCTCTGTCCATGGGATTTTTCAGGCAAGAATACTAGAGTGGGTTGCCATTTCCTTCTCCAGGGGATTGTTCCTGACCCAGGAATCGAACCTGTGTCTCCTGTAGCTCCTGCATTACAGGCAGATTCTTTACTTGCTGAGCCATCAGGGAAGCCCCAGTGGAAAAACATAGAAATATATGGTACAGGTGGAAAGATACATAAACTCTAAATGCTCAGAAAGCATTTTATCTGCTGTTTTCCATCTACTTTCCAAATTTTCCTTTTTAAAAAAAAAAAAGATTTCCCACCCAATGTCTCCAAATAAATTCTCTAATCTTATTGCTTCCACAGCATCTGTAACAGGTTGCCACCCATGCCCCATACTCTGTAAACTACAGCTTTGACTTATCAATGATCTGGTTCCAAACACAAGGACTTCTCTCAACCCTTGTTATTTTTTTCATGTCTACAGAATTGAACATTGATGACTGCTCTATTTTTCTTTTCATTTTTTAATATTGAAACTTCATCCTACCATAGTTCTCTGTCTAGCAAACATTCTCCTCCTCCTTCCATTTCCTAGGTGTGGATGTTCTCCCTGTCTCCTTCTATTCTTTTATTTAGTAAATGAACAGGTCTTGACGGTCTCCCCTGGGACAGGGATTGGGCTAGTGAATATACAATCCCACTCCAGTGTGAAATACAACAGCTACAGTAATACTTCTAGGTACACTTGGAAACACTGTAGATGCCATGCTATGGCCCCTACTCTTGACTCTTTCTACCCCCTGCACTGGGTCTCTCTCTCACCCTCTTTACATCTGCTTTCGCTGTAACACAGAAGGTTCAGGGTCAGTAACTTCTATCCTGACCCCTGTATGACCGTCCCATTGTTTTCTGTTGTTGCACAGCTTCACCTGACACCTTGTGCTCCTAAAAGTCAACCTGAAGGAAAATAGCAAGAGCTACAATCTGAGTGGTTACAATGAGCCAGGTACTGTTCTTTGTGTGTTAGTTTACATGTTTTAGCTCACCAGTCCTCAAAAAGGCTCTATGAAATAGGTACGAGTATTATTTACCCTTTACAGAGGAGAAACTGAAGTAGAAGAGATTAAGTTGAGATGAAACAAGTTATTAAGTGGCAGAGCAAAGTTATGAGTCCAGGCTGCCTGGTTCGCAAACCAGAGCGCTTCACCGCTACCCTATTGCCACTCTGTCCCCTCAGGCTCATTATACACCACCTTTTATACAGAACTTAATTAGTTAAATTACTTGATGACTTTGGGACCCAGGGGAGAAGGGCCCACCAAAATTTTTAAAGTTATCTAATTCATCAAGGCTGGTTTTAGCAACATGGTAAAGTAGCATGATATACCATTAACAGCTTGGATTTCAGAATCACAATTTGTGGGTTCAAACACATCTCATACCAATAATTGTATAGCCCCAGCTAATTTGTTTGACTTTTCTATTCCTCACTTTCCTCAGCTGCAAAGTGGGACTAATAAGAGCACTGTAACAATGAGATACTAAATGTATAGTACTTAAAATACACAACACATGTAAAGCATTCATAAATGTTAGCTTTCATTCTTATTATTACAATGTCCTGAATCATAGATGGGAATAAAAAGGTGGCTTATTAAAAAATTTTGGACGTTAGCATCCTGACTCTGAACTACTTTCCAAAAACCATTCCCACCAATCAGCTTTGCTAAGATACTAACTTATTATTATGAAAATTTACAAATGAAGGCAAACACAAAGGCATCTGTTATGTATTATATTTGCTAGTAATAAGGTCAAGGTCTCTTCATAGAAAACCTGTAGCTAAAAATTGAAGAGTAAAAATTAGAAAATCACCCTTTAACAAAATCTAATGAAATAAAAGATTTAGGCAACAATCTGTAATGGATAAAATTATAGATGAAAGACAGAGGGACAAATTTATAACAAATGGATTAGAATGACAGTTTCTGAATCCTAACACCATTAACAGTGAACAATCTGGTATTATGTTCCATTAAAAGCAATACTACAGAAAAAGACATCAATACCCATATAGTCCTTTTGCCAAGAAATTAAACCTGAATCTCAGTCCTTACATCTAAATATTTTTATAAGAAATATGGGTCATGATTTTAAATGAGGATTTAAATGATTTTAAAGCACAATAAGGATACAATCAGTCAAAATTAAAATATGAGCTATGCTGTAGGTAAAGTGACCCAATTTATTCAATAAATAAATGGCAGGAAAAATAAGAGAGCAGAGTGCTATAGATTAAAGGAGATTTAAGAGATCAGTCCACAAAAAGGAAGTTGTAGACTTTGGATCTTAGTTTGAAAAAATGATTGTAAAAAAGATATATTTAAAACAATCAGAAAATAATTTAAGGATGCCACCTCAAATTAATTAATTTTGATGGGTGAAGTAATAGTATGGAATTGTCTTTCTGAAGTATTATCTTTCTGGGAAACAAAAGGTAGTGTTTATAGATTAAACGGTATGCTAAACTTCGCTTTAAAATACCCTAGCAAAAGGGAAAAAGGGAGACTTGCACTTTCAAGAAGACAGAGTAAATGGGGTGGGGCCAGAGGAAACACGGGTGTGGCAGTGAAAAGGTAACATAAGGACACGGACGGTGATGGAAGTGTTCTGCTCTTCACTGATGGTGTCGGCATCCTGGTTCCCATGTTATACCCTGATACTACAAGATGGTACCACGAGGAGAAAATCTGTAATGGATACATGGGTTCCTTCTGTGCCCTTTCTTAGAACTGCATGGGAATCTCAAAACAAATTTAACTATGAAAAGAACAATACAGCGTGGCAAGGGACAGATGAAACAACAGCAGTAGCAGAAACGTTCATGGTTATAGAATTCATTATGATCATCTCTTTCTCTTCACTTGTGTGCAAATTTCCACAACCCAAGATCTTTTAAAGTTTACACAAGTAAACTTAGAGTTTCTCTGCAGAGTGATAGTGTCTTCTGGTTTTCCTGTTTTATCTTCAGTCGTCCAAAATCCCGTATCACTAGGTCATCCCACATACTCATGCTAGTTAAACAATTATATTTTAAAATATACATATATATATATATAATTTTATTCAATCATTCCTTTGTTAAAAGGACAAAGTTTACATGGAGCAAAAATCTCCTTGGAGTCAGGCCTGAACAATCTTATGCTCTTCCCTTTTACTCACCCCCTACATAAACCTTCCTCTGCAGTCAACCTAGTCTCACAGCCCCATGGATATACTTTTGGACAAAGTATACTTGCTCCTGACATTCTCCTGCATGTTATTCTCTTCTCCACTGATCTAAATCCCATCCATCTTTAAGGAAGCAGAATAAAACCCACCTGCTTCATGAAGCTCTCCCTGATCTTTCCTCAAAGTAATTACATGGTTCTTCAGAGCAAAGATCATGTATTACATTCACAGTGCTTAGTAGCCTTCTTGATACCATCAAGGTTTTTGATGAAAACGTGTTGATTTAACTGAATGTTTACTATAAAACAATTGGAGAGAGTTCTGAATTTTAGGGGGAAACACACGTACAAAAGAGCTTCTTGGTGGCTCAGACCTAAAGAATCAGCCTGCAATGCAGAAAGTACAAGGAGGCTTGAATACAGAATGAGATTAGCTGTTAAGAGGATAAATTCTACTTTGCCTTAAGGAAAGAGTGTTGCTCTCTAAGCAGGCCTCGTGTACTGGGGAAGGTCATGACCCACAGTCTGCGTTGGGGTTGGAAGTGGTGAGAATCGCAACCCAACACTGAAGCCTGCACCACCGTGGGCCCTCACAGTCACTCCCTGGGGTTGCCCAGGCTGCAAGAGAAGAGAGTCGTGTAAGAATCAGCTGCACGCACCGCTCACCACAGGGCTTTAAGGAACTCAGCAGAGCGTCCGGGCGAGAGAATACATATTAGCATCTGAATGGGGAGCAAGCACTCCTGCTGTGAAACTCTGATTTCTTTAGGAAGTAGAGGCTGGTTCCATGAGAGAGCCCAACAGCAGTATTGGGATGGGCTAAGGGGATGAACTGGGAAGCTAAGCATGGGCCTGTGGGGAGGAGTGAGCAGAGATCATAGGAACCCAGAGCCTCGTCAGGGGGGAGAAAAGCAAGAAGCAGCAGTTCCTTTTTCTCTGAGCTGGCCCAGCAGCACCAGGGTCCCGGCAGTTACCTGAGGTTTCTTCACCTTAATGATCCAGGTGGGCGGAACAATAACAGCAGCGTGAGCCCCCAGGGAGCAGGGTTCCTCAATCTGATGCAGCATGAAGCAGGTCACCTTATTGTGAAACTGAAGGGAAAAACAGGCCAGTAAACAATTCTGCATGGAGGGAAATGCTACCGCAAGAAGGAACAAGTGCTTGTGTGCATACTAAGCACACGCTTGCATGCACACACACCCATAGGGGTCCCACGCTCCTCATCACTGCACAACCAGTCCCAGGAACTTAAGAGACCAGACTACAGATTCATTCTACTTTATAGACTGATAACCACTGATTACAAGAACTCAGTTTATAGACCAGCTGAAACTTGATAGCCTTTTATAGGATATTTGGAGGGTTCTAGAAAGGCTAATTTTGCACATAATTTTGTTTCACTTGGTTTGTGCTCCTCACAGACTTGGCTGATTTGGGATAATGTTGAGAAGGAAATGAAGACAAGCAGAGTGGCATTCCTCCTATCTGCCTCTCATTTTTCTAGCCACAGACATCAATCCTTCCCAGTAGTCCCTCCAGTGTAAGGGACCCAGAAAAAAAAAAAAAATGTTTCTTCTAGAGAGTTGTTAGAGGGGAAACAAAGAGACTGCTTCTGCTGGGTTTGTCTAAAGCTGCTGAAAAAATAATGGTCCTAGCACACTTGGCAAATCTAAAGTGCTTTTGATTTTTGAAAGGAAGGAAGTCAATATAGACTAATGATAATAACAATACCTAGGTTCCAGGGGCTTAACTCTATATCCCAATGGACTGAGTAACCTTAGGCCAATTACATTTCCAGCAATTTTTTTTTCTTTTTTGTGACTGTAAAGTGATAATAACGTGTGGTAGCATTTGTTTTCTAATAAACATCAAATCCCCATTATACAATCATGGGCTTTAAAATTTTAATCATAGTGATTTTTTTTTTAATTAACAGTAGCTGCTACTTAGATTATACTTAATGTGACCACATAATTTATCATCTTAACTGAAACAATTTTAAGAATGAAAGGGAGCAGAGACAATAATTATGTTGGAACAGCAGACATAAATTAGGACTGTCTCAGGAAAACTGTCAAATATAGCCACCCCAATTACATCACATCAGGGCAATTTTATCTTTACCGCTGAGTAGCTTCAAGATCTGACATGATCCAGTGGCAAATTACTAAACCAATTAAGCATGAAATACTACTTAATAAGATAATAAATAATTCCCCCTAAATTGTTTGTGATTTGCAAACAATTTGATATACCAGAGAAATGTCATTCGAATTCCTTCTTTAAAAAGTAATTTTCTCTCAAATCATCCCATCTTCTCCTCCCACTGAGTCCAAAAGTCTGTTCTTTATGTCTGTGTCTCTTTGCTGCCCTGAATGTAGGATTGTTGGCAACACAATATTGCAAAGTAATGATCCTCCAATTAAAATAAATTAAAAAAATAATTTTATTTTAATAATTCAAATAAATCTCCATACGAATAACCATTGCATTTCTAACATGGCAGGAATCTCAGAGACTGCCGACTCCAACTCTCACAATTTACACCTGAGTACTCTAGAGAGACTAAGACGTGTGTCTAAAACTGCATGACTTTTAAGGGGTAGAGTCAGGACCCGAATAAATGAAACCCAGCTCCCAAATACAGTTTTATTTTCTGCTACAGGAAGTGCCCACAGAAAGCACTCAATTTTTTGACATCAAATATCCTAGAAGGAATTACCTATAGTGTTAAAATACACCACCACCATAATCTGTCTTAAAAGGTTTTGTGTTTTTAGTCCTTGAAAAATCAACTTCTACAATGTGGGACCCTGGTAAACTGAACAATACATGTGCTGTGATTAGTCGCTCAGTTGTGCCCAACTTTGTAACCCCATGGACTGTAGCCAGCCAGGTTGTTTGTCCATGGGGATTTTCCAGGCAAGAATACTGGAGTAGGTTGCCATGCCCCCTTCCAGAGGATCTTCCCAGGTCTTCCCAGGGTTCAAACCCAGGGGTCTTGCATTACAGGTGGATTCTTTACCAACGGAGCCATCAGGGAAGCCCCCAAAGATACAAGAACTGATCAAAACTCTGCCACAAGGGTCAACTGAGAGTTGTTTTTTTAGTGATTCGATTGGACTACAGATTCACGAAAAGAAAGCACATGAGTTCATTGTCAAGCAGGACAGTTTCCAAATTAAATCACCTCGGATCAACCATCTAACCACAACCTGGCAGCTACAGGGTAGCAGCATGTGCACACTATCTAAGGCTGGGCTGATGCTACCTGGCAAGTGTTGTCTCACCGGATCAGGGAAACAGCAAGCATGGACAGTGTTGGGGACCCCGAGGGCCTAAATCTCCTTCTTCCTTTCCAAGCAAAGGCACTGTCTTGATGGCCAGTTGTAATTGGCATTTGCACAGTTCCTTGAGTGAAAGGAAACATGTTCCCTTATATTTGTGAACATGTTCTTGAACAGAAGCACAAAGACTACTTGTAAAACAATTACCTGAAAGGAGATAGAAATGCCAAGAACAAAAAGTGTGCCAGGAGGGTGATGCAGCAAACACTGAACTTTCCCGACCAAGGTGTCCCCACCAAGTAACAGCAGATCCTCCTGACATGTGGGGGCTAGTAAAAGTATGCCGAGAAATTATTAGATTGAACCTGATGGAACTGCAAAGAAGCAAAAGTTTTTCACCCACAAAAAAAGCCAATTTCATGTGTTTCAAGTAAATGCATCTTCCACTCCTGCCTTGTGGCACTAGATAAAGCTGATGTGTGCAGTACATGTGCTAAGTTGCTTCAGTCAATCATGTCCGAGTCTTTGTGAACCCATGGACTGTAGTCCACCAGGCTCTTCTGCCCATGGGATTCTCCAGGCAAGAATACTGGAGTGGGTTGCCATGCCCTCCTCCAGGAGACCTTTCCGACCAATGTACCCTGCGTCTCTTGTGTTGGCAGGTGGATTCTTTACCCCTAAGCCACCTGGAAGTCTGAAGTTTATCTGCACAGCCTTAACCTTTACGCTTAAACAGCATAGCCCTTTATTTCCAGGTTGGCTGTGCAGTGAGGGGAAAATATATCCCAAGTACATAGACATTTAAAAGAACCAGTAAATTGAGAGATTAGAGCAGGGGTCCAGATTGTTTCTATAAAAGGACTGGATAGTAAATATATTAGTCTTATGGGGCCATATTGTTTCTGCTGCATTATTCAACTCTGCTGCTAGAGCAAAAAAGTAGCCAGAGACAACACATAAAGGATGGGCATGGCTGTGTTCCAGTAAAACTTTAGTTACACAAACAGGCAGCAGTCAGATTTGGTTTACAAGCCATAGTTCGCTAACTTGTGAGTCAGTCTACATTGTCTAGTTAAAGAAAAACAATACGTTCATAGATTAAAAAAAAAAAAAAAAACCATCTGGTTGGGACAGAGCTGTTAAAAAATGAAAAAAAGAGAAGAGAGGAAAAGTAAAAAGGGAAATTATCATTGGATCCATATGAGTATCCATGTTCAAATGTAAGAAAGAGTAACATTTCAATGAGCTTACAGCCAACCATAACAACATCCAAACCTAAGGAAGAATATAAGCCCACTCTAATCCTAACACAGTCCCATTAAGAAAAAAAATTCACCCACATCAAAAACAGAACCAAGATGTCTGAACTGCTTTGTCAGAGGGATTATCTAAGGTTGCCACTTCCTTCTACGCAAGTTGTCATCGATGACCTAGTGTACTACAGGGCAAGTGGCCTTGGAGCGAAAATCCCTCAATTCTAGACTCAGAGATAGAATCAGGAGGGGATTTTCCAACCTGGGGTTCCAGGTTTCAATGTATATAAATAAAGGGGTTAATTTCTAGTTTCTCGCAGTTCATTTATCCTGTGGTTCTATAGTTCTAATGTGTCTTTCTCCCTCCACAGATCCTATGAGAGAAATAATACATAAATTAGGATAACGTTCCACTTACAGACAGGAACTCCAGCAATGACATAATTCTATTTTGAGAAAACAGGAGCCCACTTTGTTTTATCTTATCCCCAAACTTACCGCCTGTTTGCACCAGGAACAGCTGATAGCCACAATCTCTTTACTGTGGAAGGAGAATTTTTGCTGAAAGCCCTAGAATATTAGAACAAGAGACAGAGAATTAAAAACCCCTTCCAACCGAGCATGCATCTGCCCTCCTGAAGTCCAAGGAAGTCAGTAAGGCCAGGCTTAAGGGAACTGAGACCGCAAATGCCACAGTGGGCACTTATATCTCCACCTTCTACCACCTTTCCTATCACCAAATTCTCTAAAGTGTGAGAGAGGAGGCACCAGTATTCACTTTACCACTGGCACTCAAAGTCAGCCACAAATACTTTTTTGCTTTGACCTCACTGTGTGGCATGTGGGATCTTAGTTCCCTGACCAGGGATTGAACCTGTGCCCTGTGCACTGGAAGGCAGAGTCTTAACCACTGGGCTGTGAGGGAAGTCCCCAAATCATCGGCCCCTCCACCAAGTAAATGAGGTTCTGATGCATTTTTATTTTAAGTTAAAAAGAAACACATGTATACCTGTGGCGGATTCATTTTTATATTTGGCAAAACTAATACAATTATGTAAAGTTTAAAAATAAAATAAAAAAAAAAGAAGCCTCTATTGGTTCACATGATTTTTTTAAACAGTGGTTCTCCATCTCAGAGGTCCTACACAACCTTACCATCAAGAAGCCACAAAGAGAGAAATGAAGCAGGAGGCAGTCAGGTGACCTAGAAGTGAGAGTCTGGGAGACGTCCAAGGGTGGAGAAGGAAATTCAAACACTCTCATCATCCCCTTGGGATGTCAGGACTCAAAACAAGCAGCTTTCAATTTCCATTTTTCGCCAGCAAATGGCAATGAGATTAATGGAATGGCAAACACAATCCTCTTAATGAACAAACAGAATTACTTTTCCATCAAGGAAAGAAGAAACGCTTTTTGGCCGCTGTTGTCCCTAAATAATTACCAGAGAGAAGTACGCAGTAACTCTCAAGGAAATTTTTTTTAGCTTTCCCAAAGCTCACCCATTTCTATCTGCTGTGAAATCTAAGCCAAACAAACTAATGCAGATCAATGACCCAAAACTCTTAAAGCTTTTTAAGTGACCCAAAGCAAACAGAAAGATGTGATGGGCAGGAAAGCTTTAAAGGCAATGAGCTGCATGTCTTGCTTAATGTGTACAGATAACTTTGAGTTTAAAGAAAGTCAATTTCAGTCTGTCAGTCAGTTCAGTCGCTCAGTCATGTCCGACTCTTTGCGACCCCATGAATTGCAGCACGCCAGGCCTCCCTGTCCATTACCAACTCCCGGAGTTCACTCAGACTCACGTCCATCGAGTCAGTGATGCCATCCAGCCATCTCATCCTCTGTCGTCCCCTTCTCCTCCTGCCCCCAATCCCTCCCAGCATCAGAGTCTTTTCCAATGAGTCAACTCTTCACATGAGGTGGCCAAAGTACTGGAGTTTCAGCTTTAGCATCATTCCTTCCAAAGAAATCCCAGGGCTGATCTCCTTCAGAATGGACTGGTTGGATCTCCTTGCAGTCCAAGGGACTCTCAAGAGTCTTCTCCAACACCACAGTTCAAAAGCATCAATTCTTCAGCGCTCAGCTTTCTTCACAGTCCAACTCTCACATCCATACATGACCACTGGAAAAACCATAGCCTTGACTAGACGGACCTTTGTTGGCAAAGTAATGTCTCTGCTTTTGAATATGCTATCTAGGTTGGTCATAACTTTCCTTCCAAGGAGCAAGCATCTTTACACATTATTAAAAGAAGTCCTAGCGGCATTTTTGCAGTCCCCATAATTCCTACCTGTCTGCAGCATTTCATAAACTAATGAGCATTTCCTCCTTTGTGGTCCTCTGGCCTCTCCTGATTTCCTAAAACACATCTCAATTCTCCTCCTTCCTCTCCATCTTCTGCACGTGGACAGGAGACTGGGACCAGTGTCAAACCTTGGTGCTCTGCAATTCCACCTTTAATCCTTCTCTTTTTTGTCCAACCTCAAATCCCACTTCAAGAAACGTGACCTCTTCTTAACACTGGACTTTCCTGGATTCTGAAAAGTCTCTCCATCAATATCCCTTTCTCAACAACTTAAGCGATTATAGAATCGCTCAGTGCAGAGGCATTCACAAAACAAGCATGAGTCTGCTATCCTCACAAAAGCCTGCTTGCAGTGTGGGTCCTTGGCTGGCATTAGGGAACCTGAATTTCAGGAGGGGTTCCCCAGTTGAGGGTGGCTCACTGTGCCTGAATTGTTGGTACAAACACCCTGGTGTATGAACAGCTGCTTTCCTTCTGTGAGTCTGGAGGCTGGATCTGTGCGGGGCAGGGGGTGATTATGTCACCAGACCCCAAGAAAAACCTGACCACCAAGTCTCAGATGAGACCCAGGAGACAGTATTTCATGCAAGTTGCTGCAACCTGTGTTGGAAAAATTAAGTGCGTCCTTTGCAACTGTCAGAAGACTTCTGGTGCTTTACACTTGGTTTCCGCAGGACCTTATCCCATGTTCCTTTCCTCTGTTGACTCTGCTTTGTAGCTGTTTGTTATAATAAATCACAGCTGTGAGTAATATTTTCCCCATAGCTCAGTTGGTAAAGAATCTGTCTGCAATGCAGGAGACCCTGGTTCGATTCCTGGGTTGGGAAGATCGGCTGGAGAAGGGATAGGCTACCCATTCCAGTATTCTTGGGCTTCCCTGGTGGCTTAGCTGGTAAAGAATCCACCTGCAATGTGGGAGACCTGGGTTCGATCAGACATGGCAAATCACTTAACCCTCTGTCTTCTTCCTTCATCCATCTGGAAGTGGTCATAAAAATACAAACCTCTCCAACACCACTGAGTAGTTATAAGCATCCAATAAAGCAATGCATTTGAAAAGTCCTTTATAACACAGTATACAGAAGGAGCACATTTACTGTTGGAACCTCTTCTAAGTTCTTGCTAACAAAGTCCTCCAGTATCATATGTGTGACTAGCAATGCTATATTCAATTGTATTAGCTCATCTCTCTACTGACTATTGGCCTTCTGACTTCAGGGAGAAACAGATCCAGTCCAGTGTGGCCCTAACAGCCTGGCTGATAGCAGAAAGCCACCAGGCCAGCCACAACTGGGGCGCTGGATACTGTGTTTATGTAGAGTTGTGGTGGGTCCCTTGGAAATGAGCCTAGTGGCAATTTGCTCTCTGTTTCAGACTCTAGTCTGGCATAGTCACAGTGGCCATGGCTTCAGGGTACTATCTAACAGAAAGACCTAAGTAGAACACCCTGGCAATGCCAAAGAATGCTCAAACTACCGCACAATTGCACTCATCTCACACACTAGTAAAGTAATGCTCAATATTCTCCAAGCCAGGCTTCAATAATACCTGAACCTGGAACTTCCAGATGTTCAAGCTGGTTTTAGAAAAGGCAGAGGAACCAGAGATCAAATTGCCAACATCTGCTGGATCATCAAAAAAGCAAGGGAGTTCCAGAAAAACATCTACTTCTGCTTTATCAACTATGCCAAAGCCTTTGACTATGTGGATTACAATAAACTGTGGAAAATTCTGAAAGAGATAGGAATACCAGACCATCTGACCTGCCTCTTGAAAAATCTGTATGCAGGTCAGGAAGCAACAGTTAGAACTGGACATGGAACAACAGACTGGTTCCAAATAGGGAAAGGAGTACGTCAAGGCTGTATATTGTCACCCTGTTTATTTAACTTATACACAGAGTAAATCATGAGAAACTCTGGGCTGGAGGAAGCACAAGCTGGAATCAAGATTGCCGGGAGAAATATCAATAACCTCAGACATACAGATGATACCACCCTTATGGCAGAAGGTGAAGAACTAAAGAGTCTCTTGATGAAAGTGAATGAAGAGAGTGAAAAAGTTGGCTTAAAGCTCAACATTCAGAAAACAAAGATATTGGCATCTGGTCCCATCACTTCATGGCAATTAGATGGAGAAACAGCGGCAGACTTTATTTTGGGGGGCTCCGAAATGACTGCAGATGGTGACTGCAGCCATGAAATTAAAAGACGCTTACTCCTTGGGAGAAAGATTATGACCAACCTAGACAGCATGTTAAAAAGCAGAGACATTACTTTGCCACAAAGGTCCATCTAGTCAAAGCTATGACTTTTCCAGTAGTCATGTATGGATGTGAGAGTTGGACTATAAAGAAAGCTGAGTGCCAAAGAATTGGTGCTTTTGAACTATGGTGTTGGAAAAGACTCTTGAGAGTCCCTTAGACTGCAAGGAGATCAAACCAGTCAATCCTAAAGGAAATCAGTCCTGAATATTCATTGGAAGGACTGATGCTGAAGGTGAAACTCCAATACTTTGGCCACCTGATGCAAAGAGCTTATTTATTTGTAAAGACCCTGGTGCTGGGAAAGATTGAAGGCAGGAGGAGAAGGGGACAACAGAGGATGAGATGGTTGGATAGCATCACCGACTCAATGGACATGGGTTTGAGTAAACTCTGGAAGTTGGTCATGGACAGGGAGGCCTGGCGTGCTGCAGTCCATGGGGTCGCAAAGAGTCAGACATGACTGAGTGACTGAAAACTGAGAACACCCTGGAGCCTCCATGATCCCACAGGCAGGTTTTGGCTGGGATCTCAGCACAGCAAGAAAAGGCAGATTCCTAATTACCTATTTATAAATGCTGGCCCAAATCTGATATTATGATACCGATAGATGCCCTAGCTGAATTTCAATTGACTCTGATTGTTAAGGGCTACTTCATTCATCACTATCCACAAGGAAAACAGGGGTGTGAGGTCAAATGTGCTGGAGCTAACTTCAGAATTATAAATGCCAAGAACCTTGAGGGATAGAGTTGAGTTTTTAGAATAAAGTTTGAACATCATGTATTCTGAGCAGCTAGAACTTTGTTGCCTCTTTTTCTTGCACACCCAAGGGCATACACCAAATAGCACTCAGTTCTATAGCCTTGGCTGAAACCAGGAAAGAGAGCTTTACTTGAAACAAACTTTCTTATTGTTTATGTATTTAACTGAGATTTGGGTGAGGGAATTTCCTGACTATAGTTCCAGTCCCTGTACGATTTGATTCAACCCAAGAGATACTGCTCTTGCCTCCAAAACCACTGACAGCAAAATAAACCTCGCCATGTCCACTTGCATATTCAAGACTCACAAAGTATTACAAAAGCAAACCCAAGGGAATTATTTAAGGCTGAATCAATATCCATCTTAGCACCCCACTCCAGTACTCTTGCCTGGAAAATCCCATGGATGGAGGAGCCTGGTAGGCTGCAGTCCATGAGGTCGCTAAGAGTCAGACACGACTGAGCGACTTCACTTTCACTTTTCATGTATTGGAGAAGGAAATGGCAATCCACTCCAGTGTTCTTGCCTGGAGAATCCCAGGGACAGAGGAGCCTGGTAGGAGGCCGTCTATGGGGTCGCACAGAGTTGAACACGACTGAAGTGACTTAGCAGCAGCAGCAGCAGCAACACAGAGTACTTCATTTTTGCTCAAATATTCCCTTTCATTTTTGAAAAATGTATATCCTCTTTTACGCATATTATGTTTAGTATCTAATAAAATGATCATCCTAAGTTTAATTAGATGCAAAGTTCATTATTACTAGAAAAACAAAATTGAAAATTTACCATATTTTAATTAAAAATTTAAAATGAAACTATTATAGCACTCTTGTAAACTTATCCAGTGGGATAGAGGTACTATAGCGATTTGATACAATGTGGAAGGAAATTTTTCCCACTGGAGCAGATCTCAAACTGGCTGTGCCATTCCCATGCAACTGCTTTTAACCAGCGGAAGCTGACAGCCAGTGATGACTTCAGCGTTTCACCAGCTGAAGCTAAGTAACTGAGACTTTTGAGTGACCCAGGTATAGACCCACACCAACCAACCTAAGTGAAAACTTTTTTCTCACCAAGAAAAACTGACGTTTGACCTTTGAGTGACCCACAGGCAAACTCACACCAACCTCACTGAAAACTTCTTTCTGACTAATAAAACATGGAACCTATTTACTGATGATCTACAGACTTACAAATTGTCCTGTACAGAGCTTAACCTTCAATAGTTAATTAGCAAAGTCTTCATGAACCAGTCTCTTTCCTCATAAGTGCAAATTGTTAACTTCCTCCCGTCAACAAACTATTCAGCCCAATTTTCCATGAACAGATACACCCTTGCCTGGCAATGCGAATCACTGGATATTAGACTAGTTTTATAATATGCCTTTTCCTTGGCTTTATCACAGTGTAAAAATGGTACCATTAATGTTGTAGTTTATGCAAGATTAGGATTTATTTAATCATAAAAATCTAATTTACTTGAGCATCCTAAGGCCTCCTATACTGATTTTACTGGTTTTAATTCACACATTTCATAAACAGTCAAGATTTTAAAAATGTAGACATAAATTGAAGTAAAACTGAGTTAAAATAAATAACAGCTTTATAAACTGAATTACAGTAACCAATTTTTCTAACTTCTGACAGTGCTGCAAATTATATGAATCTACAGTTACTTTATTAGGATTATCTTTGAAAAATTGAAATTTTTGTTCACTGGGTTTAACTATGTGGCATTAAGAGCTCTGAAAATTTATGTCCTTATTGGTCATAATAAACTCTCACTCAAGGGTAATCATTGATTCATGTACAAAGACTGATATTTATTATTCTTTGATAGAGCTTTTATGTCCCCCCCCCCTTTTTTTTTGTAATTACAATTCATTAATCAGAGCCAGTCTTCTTATTCTCAGATAGTTTCTGCTTTTTCTATTAATTTATCCAAAGGCCTTGCTATTAATACAAGCTACAGGTCAAAAATTGAGTATCCAGACCAGGAGTGGAGGTGGGGTGGGAGGAGCAGAATTTAGAGCACAGGATTCTCAACACAATCCTGTTACCACAAACTTGTAAGGGTGTATGAAGTGCCTAAGGCATGATGTCCAGAATATTTTCATCAGATGCAGATATTTCATGGAAGCAGGAGGCTTAACCTTATAATTAAAGTATAATTGAAATTAAGCCTAGAACAATGGGCACAGATCTACATTTCAGTTTACACGTTAACTATTTTAACTGTGTTCATATTTTTATGACCACTCTGATTCTAGGATAAAAATGCTTGATACATGGCCAAAACTGCATACAAAACGGTAACTGTTAGTTTTATGCCTTTGTCCTAGAATACCAGGGAAGTTCCTTATATGAAAATATTTATCTAATGGTACAACTAGCTACAATTATAATAATACTGGTCTTCCATGAAAATTAATGTCCATCTCTGCCCCATAACTGATAACCTTCCCAATAAAAATTATAACTTTAATGTTGATAATATTCACCAAAGTGAAAGTCGCTTAGTCGTGTCAGACTCTTTGCGACCCCATGGACTATTACAGTCCATGGAATTCTCCAGGTCAGAATACTGGAGTGGGTAGCCTTTCCCTTCTCCAGGGAATCATCCCAACCCAGGGATCTAACCCAGGTCTCCCACACTGCACACAGATTCTTTACCAGCTGAGCCACAAGGGAAGCTTGATAATATTCACCAAGCAGGTCGTTTTTCGGAAAATTTGTTTTTAACCAAAACTACGTTTTTTAAAAGACAGGACTGATGTTATCACAGTTACCAACTACAAATCACTACATATATTCTGAGAAGTCCTATAGTCTATAATCTTGCTGACAGTATGACATTCCAGGACATAACTGGCTATAGTCTCTACCCTTAACTAATGGAGGAAAATGCTATTCTGCTGGTAAAACTAATTACACTTTCTTTTGGTGCAAAATTAGACTTTTTCTGTAACAGCTCCCAGACAACTGAGAAAGATACTGACAAAACTGCTGAAATTATTTAGATTGTGCTCCTTTTGGTTTCATGAATTTATGACAAAGGAATACCACCATATAATGCATGCTTTAGAGAAGTAAAAGATCCTGCTACCTAGAAACAGCTTTGACTTCACTTTGGGATTTTAATAGTAAACTGATGGGTTTTCCAGCTGTCTCTGATATAGCAACTCTAGCAGGCCTACTTCTGTGAGATTTTGATTTCTACTTCCTCTATCACAGCAATTCTGGTATCTCTACCTCACTTAACATGGATTTTTTTTTTTTTTTTACTAATAATTATAGTATTATTATCGCAAAAAAATACAAATTAGAATCAGTCAAAGGAGAGATATATAGGTCAATATCTAGAAGGTTTTGAAACATAAATATCCACTGTCCTCTCTCTGTGCAGTCAGGATATGTAACCATCATGTCATTCTTGAAAAAAAATTTTTAATTGGAGGATAGATTTGTTGCTGTTGCTGCTGTTCAAGTTTCAAATGCCATTCTAGAGTTAGATCTACTCAATCCACTCTTCTTGCTAGTATCTAAGATGACCTAATAATCTTTTCACACCAGTGGCTGCTCAGAGAGAAAAAGGAATATATCTCGAAAAATCTAGCTGTAGGACCTAACCAATATATACCAACAGGAAAAGGAAAGTGTGCATTGGACTGGGTCCTGGGCGGGCAGGACTTAATGTTGAATAAAAGACGGTTTCTCAATGTGGGAGCATTCTACAACAAAGAATTTAACACATTATCAGGACCCCCAGACTATAGCACTAACACTAGGATGCTAAAATCAAATCTAGAATGGGGTCTGAAAACTTGAGTGAAAAATGACTGTTCAGTGAAGGAGCAATGCGAGAATTGCTGTGACAGAGGAAGAAGGAATCAAAATCATACAGAAATAGGCAAATTAGAGTTGCCATGGCATTCCAGGGACAGGTGAATAGAGTTCTATATGCTCCTTGTGGTTTCTCTTCTGCTCATGCATTTTAAAGATTCTCTCTATTAAACACATCAAATTACATAATTTGAGTGTGAGATCTCTTTCCTTCCTGGACCCTAAAAGAAAGTGAAAACGTTAGTCGCTTAGTCGTGTTTGACTCTGTAACCCCTTGGACAGTAGCCCGCCAGGCTCCTCTATCCATGGGATTTTCCAGGCAAAAATACTGGAGTGGGTAGACATTCCCTTTTCCAGGGGATCGTCCAAACCACGGAAATGAAACCAGGTCTCCTGCATTTCAGGCAGATTCTCCATGGTTTGAGCTACCAGGGAAGCCTGGACCCTGACTCTTACACAATGTAGGATTACGAATGAAAACAATGTAAACTCAAGCGGTGATCATAAACATGCAGCCTGGTGGTGAGTGAGTGGTAAAGCAACTGAACCACAAGCAGTCTCATTTGCTATTCATTATATGCCACACACACTCAAACACATTCAAGGATCGCAAGAAAATTAGTCCAAATATTTACTGTTAATTTTTAAAAAGCAGAAAGTGAAACTACAAACACTCTTAGCTATAAACACTTACTAATAAGCCCAAATGTTTTTAAACCATCAGTTTAAAAATTTGGTTTTGGTAAGTGAATATATTTATTACCCCATCCGAATGGATAAACTATGGAATAATCTGCATAGAAGCGTGTGTGTGGCGGGGGGGAGGGGTGGCAGTGGGGAATGGTTTAGAAATCTCTGGATATGTAAGAATGTACAGCCAACCATACTGATGAAAACTATGCATAGCACAAAAAATCTGAAATGAAACTTCAACCACCTAGTCTGCAAATGGAAAGAGAGTCACTAGGTTTCTTCTAATCCAGGGGATAAACCAGGCTCCAAAGAAGGGTTATTTATTATCCAGCAAGGAGACGGATTTAAGACCACCCCATGCCACAATTGCTTGAGCCTGTGAGAATCCATAAGCAGCTGTATTATAAACACAGGAGATGAATATAACAGTACAGTATTATAGGAACTTTATGTGAAGAGCTGGGACCAAAGACTTCCCCACAGACAGCTGTGATGAGAAGCGCCCTGTGAGCACTCCTATGCCTGGGGACACTGGCCAGGAAGAGAGACATGGTCACAGCAACTCAGACTGCAGGGTGTCCAGTTCTTCCTCTGTGGTTGACCACGCCAACAGAAGGCAAGGCCAGAAAGGGGCATGTAATATGATGCTAGGGAATATTTGTCACAAGATATACAATGCTAATTGATTTTCTTTTAATAAAATTTCTCTATTATGGCTTGAAAACTGCTGAGGGGGTGCCAGCTACTAGGCTGTCCAGTGAAAGCAGTTTTTCCAAATCCTTCCTACTGTTCACATCTCCGACCTTAAAATTGGCTGTGCCTACCTGTTCATTCTCTCTTATGCATACACATGTGCACATTCTTATGGGAAAGTTATAGACAGTCTATACTTCACTAAGTAAGAGAAAATTCGTAATCCCGAGTGCAACACCAGGGCTTTCCTGGTGGCTCAGTCAGTAAAGAATTCGCCTGCAATGCAGGAGACAAAGATTCAATCCCTGGGTTGGGAAGATCCCCTGGAGTAGGAAATGGCAACCCATTCCAGTATTCTTGCCTGGGAAATCCCATGGACAAAAGAGCCCGGTGGCCTACAGTCTATGAGGTTGCAAAGAGTCGGATATGACTTAGTGACTAATCCACCACCACTAGGGCAACACTAGAAAGGGAAGGAGATGGACCCAATGAAGGAGGGTCATGTGAGGGCAAAGGGCTGACCTCTTTTTGTTTCCAGCTGTGGAAAAGGGCTGGTAAGCATCTTTCAACTCCCCCTCCCTCCTCCTCCTATTTTTACCTCTTCCCCTCCCCCCTTTTTTCCTCCTCCCCCTTTTATTCTATTTTGTCTGCTTTTAATCTATTTTCTAGCCTGGAAAGATTCCAGGCTAGAAAGGAACCATCTGGAAGTCACTGTGTTGAACTGGAGGAGATATTACCAGTTATAATGGAAGAAGGGGCATACCCTTGAGGCTAAAGAATGTAGCCTTCCAAAGAAGAGCTTGGTGACCAACGGCTGCAGCATATTTTCTTTCCAGGCACTGGGCAAACAACAAAATTAATCAAACTTTTTTCCCGGTCTCACCCTCCACACAACCTAGGTGGCCAAAACTTCCCTGCCTCCCTCTATTGTCAAAAATGCATACTGGTCAGCTCATCCCAGTGCTTGACCCAAAGGAGTCACATGAATAAATACACTTATTAGAAATGAGTTGATGAGGACTATAATTTCCCAAATTATCTTCCACTCTACCAAATCAAAACATCCTTTATTGAGACCAGCTTCTTGTTGTTGATCAGTCACTCAGTAGTGTCCAGCTCTTTGAGACTCCATGGACTGCAGCATGCCAGGCCTCCCTGTCTTTCATCATCTCTTGAAGTTTGCCCAAGTTCACGTCTGTTGCATCAGTGATGCAATCAAACCATCTCATCCACTGACACTCTTTCTTCTCCTCCTGCTCTCAATCTTTCCCAGCATCAGGGACTTTTCCAAAGAGTTGGCTATTCACATCAGATGACCAAAATACTGGAGCTTCAGCTTCAGCATCAGTCCTCCCAACAAGTATGCAGGATTGATTTCCCTTAAGATGGAGAAACAGTGGAAACAGTGGCAGACTTTATTTTTTGGGGCTCCAAAATCACTGCAGATGGTGACAGCAGCCATTAAATTAAAAGACACTTACTCCTTGGAAGGAAAGTTATAGCTAACCTAGACAGCATATTCAAAAACAGAGACATTACTTTGCCAACAAAGGTCCATCTAGTCAAGGCTATGGTTTTTCTAGTGCTCATGTATGGATGTGAGTTGGACTGTGAAGAAAGCTGAGTGCCAAAGAATTGATGCTTTTGAACTGTGGTGTTGGAGAAGACTCTTGAGAGTCCCTTGGACTGCAAGGAAATCCAACCAGTTCATCGTAAAGGAGATCAGTCCTGGGTGTTCTTTGGAAGGACTGTTACTAAAGCTGAAACTCCAATACTTTGGCCACCTGATGTGAAGAGTTGAATCATTGGAAAAGACTCTGATGCTGAGAGGGATTGAAGGCAGGAGGAGAAGGGGACAACAGAGGATGAGATGGCTGGATGGCATCACTGACTTGATGGACGTGAGTTTGAGTGAACTCCGGGAATTGGTGATGGACAGGGAGGCCTGGCATGCTGCAATTCATGGGGTCGCAAAGAGTCAGACACAACTGAGCGACTAAACTGAACTGAAGATAGACTGGTTTGATCTCCTTGCAACCAAAGGACTCTCAGGAGTCTTTTCCAACACCACAATTCAAAGGCATTAATTCTTTGGTGTTCTGCCTTCTTTAAGGTCCAGCTCTCAGAATGACACATGAGTAGTGGCAAGACCATAGCCTTGATTATAGGGACTTTTTCAGCAGAGTAATGTCTCTGCTTTTAACACACTGTCTAGGTTTGTCATAGCTTTCCTGCCAAGAAGCAATCATCTGATTTCATGGTTGAAGCCATCATCCACAGTGATTTTAGAGCCCAAGAAGAGGAAATCTGTCACTATGTCACCTTTTCTTCTTCCATTTCCACGAAGTAATGGGGTTGGATGCCATGATCTTAGTTTTGTTTAATATTTAGTTTTAAGCCAGCTCTTTTACACTCCTCCTTCACCCTCATCAAGAGGCTCTTTAGTTCCTCTTTGCTTTCTGCCATTAGGGTGGCATCAACAGCATATCTGAGGTTGTTGATGTTTCTCCTGCCTATCTTGATTCCAGCTTGCAACTCATCCAGCCCCGCATTTCTCATGATGTGCTCAGCATATAGATTAAACAAACAGGGTGACAGCAGACAGCCCTGTCATACTCCTTTCTCAATCTTGAAGCAATCAGTTGTTCCATATAGGGATCTAATTGTTGCTTCTTGAACCACCTACAGGCTTTTCAGGAGACAGGTAAAGTAGTCTGGTATTCCCAACTCTCTAAGGGCTTTCCACAGTTTGTCATGATCCACACAGTCAAAAGCTTTAGTGTAGTCGATGAAACTGAGATAGACGTTTTTCTGGAACTCCCTTGCTTTCTATATAATCCAGTAAAATGTTGGCAATTTGATCTCTGGTTCCTCTTCCTTTTCTAAACCCAGCCTGGACATCTGGAGTTCTTGGTTCACATAATGCTGAAGCCTAGCATGCAAGATTTTAAGCATGACCTTACTAGCAAAGAAATAGAGGGAAACAATAGAATTGGAAAGACTAGAGATCTCTTAAAGAAAATCTGAGATACCAAGGAAATATTCCATGCAAAGACTGGCACAATAAGGGACAGAAATGGTAGGGACCTAACTAAAGCAAAAGATATTAAGAAAAAGTGGCAAGAATACACAGAAAAATTATACAAAAAAGATCTTCAGGACCCAGATAATCACACTGGTGTGATCACTCACCTAGAGCCAGATATCCTGGAATGCAAAGTCAAGTGGGCCTTAGGAAGCATCACTACGAACAAAGCTAGTGGAGGTGATAGAATTCCAGTTGAGCTATTTCAGATCCTAAAAGATGATACTGTGGGGAGGGAGGAGGGAGGAGGGTTCAGGATGGGGAACACATGTATACCTGTGGCGGATTCATTTTGATATTTGGCAAAACTAATACAATTATGTAAAGTTTAAAAATAAAATAAAATTAAAAAAAAAAGATGATACTGTGAAAGTGTTGCACTCAATATGAATGCAAATTTGGAAAACTCAAAAGGCCACAGGACTGGAAAAGGTCAGTTTTCATTCCAATTCCAAAGAAAGGCAATGCCAAAGAATTCTCAAATTACCTCACAATTGCACTCATCTCACACACTAGCAAGTAATGCTCAAAATTCTCCAAGCCAGGCTTCAACAGTGTGTGAACCATGAACTTCCAGATGTTCTAGTTGGATTTAGAAAAGGCAAAAGAACCAGAGATCAAACTGCCAACATGCAGTGGAATATCAAAAAACCAAGAGAGTTCCAGAAAAATATCTACTTTGGCTTTATTGACTACACCAAAGCCTTTGACTCTGTGGATCACAACAAACTGTGGGAAATGCTTAAAGAGATGGGAATACCTGACCACCTGATCTGCCTCCTGAGAAATCTGTATGCAGGTCAAGAAGCAACAGTTAGAACCGGACATGGAACAAAGGACTGGTTCCAAATAGGGAAAGGAGTACATCAAGGCTATATATTGTCACTCTGGCTATTTTAACTTATATGCAGAGTACATCATGCAAAAAGCTGGGCTGGATGAAGCACAAGCTGGAATCAAGATTGCCATGAGAAACATCAATAACCTCAGATATGCAGATGACACCACTCTTATGGCAGAAAGCGAAGAAGACCTAAAGAACCTCTTGACGAAAGTGAAAGAGGAGAGTGAAAAAGTTGGCTTAAAACTCAACATTCAGAAAACTAAGGTCATGGCATCTGGTCCCATCACTTCATGGCAAATAGATGGGAAACAATGGAGACAGTGACAAGACTTTATTTTTTTTTGGGGGGGGGGCTCCAAAATCACTGCAGATGGTGACAGCAGCCATGAAATTAAAAGACACTTGCTCCTTTGAAGAAAAGCTATGATCAACGTAGATAACACATTAAGCACAGACATTACTTTGCCAACAAAGGTCCATCTAGTGAAAACTATGGTTTTTCCAGTAGTCGTGTAAGGATGTGAGAGCCAGATTATAAAGAAAGCCAAGCACCGAAGAATTGATGCTTTTGAACTGTGGTGTTGGAGAAGACTCTTGAGAGTTCCTTGGACGGCAAGGAGATACAACCAGTCCATCCTAAAAGAAATCAGTCCTGAATATTCATTGGAAGGACTGATGCTGAAGCTGAAACTCCAATATTTTGGACACCTGATGTGAAGGAATGACTCATTGGAAAAGACTCTGATGATGGGAAAGATTGAGGGCAGAAGGAGAAGGGGATGACAGAGGATGAGATGGTTGGATGGCATCACTGACTCAATGGACATGAGTTTGAGCAAGCTCTGGGAGTTGGTGATGGACAGGGAGGCCTGGTGTGCTGCAGTCCATGGGGTTGCAAAGAGTCAGACACAACTGAATGAATGAACTGAACTAAACTATTAGCATGGGAAATGAGTGCAACTGTCCAATGGTTAGCACATTCTTAGTACTCCCGTTCTTGGGAATTGGGATGAGGAATGACCTTTTCCAGTCTACAACCACTGTTGGATCTTCCAGATTTGCTGACATATTGAATGCAACACCTTGATGTCATTCTCCTTTAGGGTTTTGAACAGTTCTACTGGAATTTCATCGTATGCACTAACTATTAACAGCAATGCTTCCTAAGGCCCACTTGACTTCACACTCCAGAATGTCTTTCTGTGGGTGAATGACCACTCAGCTGTAGCGATCCAATTCATTAAGATCTTTTTTGTACAATTCTTCAGTGTATTCTCATCATCTCCTCTTGATCCCTTCAGCATCTACTAGGGCTCTACCATTTCTATCCTTTATTGTGCCTATCTTTGGGTGAAATCTTCAAAACAAAATGAAGCAGGGCAAAGGCTAACTGAATTCTGCCACGAGAATGCACTGGTCATAGCTAACACCCTTTTTCAACAACTCAAGAGACGACTTTACACATGGACATCATCAAATGGTCAATACCGAAATCAAACTTATTACATTCCTTGTAGCTGAAGATGGAGAAGCTGTATACAGTTGGCAAAAACAAGACCTGGCGCTGACTGTGGCTCTGATCACCAGCTTTTCATAGCAAAATTCAGGCTTAAATGAAAGAAAAGGGGGGAAACCACCAGGCACAACTGAAATCAAATCCTCTATGAAAATGCAGTAGAAGTAATGACTGCTGCTGCTGCTGCGTTGCTTCAGTCGTGTCCGACTCTGCTCGACCCCATAGACAGCAGCCCATCAGGCTCCCCTGTCCCTGGGATTCTCCAGGAAAGAACACTGGAGTGGGTTGCCATTCCCTTCTCCAGGGGATCTTCCTAACCCAGGGACTGAACCCGGTTCTCACGCATTGCAGGCAGACACTTTATCATCTGAGCCACGAGGGAAGCCCACCTTAAGGGAAGGAGGCCTAAAGGAAGGAGGCCTTCGGAAGGGAAGTGACGTACTGAGCCCTGGATTCAGGTGATGGGACTCATGGACCTCAGGTGCTTGCCAAGGCCTGCACACTCTCCTGCGACGCACGGCCACGCAGGGCAACGCCTTACCTTACCGCACTGCTTACACTTTCCTTCCTGCCGACGCCTATGCACCCAGTGGTGACGCACAAAGTTCTGTGGGAAAACAAAAGTAAACGAATACGTTTCAATCTGCAAACTCCAGAACTCTTTTTTTTTAAGTGTTTTAAGAGTAGAGATTTCCATGAACAATCATTTAAGCCCATCTTAGCACAAAAACAAGTATGTGCCTGTGTGATCTGTTTAACAATAAACACGAATCCACTTGGGAAAACGAAGCTAAGTCTCCATCTTTGGTGATCTTTCATGTTTGCAGAAACCATCAGTCATGCCTTCTCTCTGCAGCTTCCTGGTGACAAATGCCTGTAATGAATTCCTGGTACTCTGCTTTCTTCTTAGTAAAAACATGGTTAGGTTTGTGACCTTGGGCTGGGAGGTAACTGAGGCGGGTAAGAAATATTCTTAAAGAAAGGAGGTGAAAGAGAGAAGGACAAAGACATCCATTTTAGAAAACAAATGTGTATTTAATGCTTTATAAGTGCCAGGCAAGCATCATACTCAACATTTGTGTTAGGAAGAATTTTAAAGAAATCAAATTCTCAGAAAGAAATAGATCTCATGATTTGAGAGTTTGTTTGTTTGTTTTTTAACCAGCGAAAGTAAAGGAAGAGAAACGCTGAAGAAAACTGATGACAAAGACAAGAGACATGGGCATATCGTGAAATTCTGTAATGAGGTTGTCCTTAGGTATTCTGAATGGGATCAGTTTCCAAGGTCTATCCTGGGCTTGTTTGTGTGTGTGCTTAGTCGCTTAGTTGTGTCCAATTCTTTTGTGACCCCATGGACTGCAGCCTACCAGGCTCCTCCGTCCATGGGATTTTCCAGGCAAGAGTACTGGAGTGGGCTGCCATTGCCTTCTCTGCTTAGTAGCTTAGTTGTGTCCAATTCTTTTGTGACCCCAGGGGCTGTAGCCCCCCAGGCTCCTCTGTCCATGGGATTCTCCAGGCAAGAATACTAGAATGGGTTGCTGTTTCCTTCTCCAGGGGAGCTTCTCAACACAGGGATCCAACCCATGTCTCCTGCATCTCCTGCCCTGGCAGGTGAGTTCTTTACCACTGCACCACCTGGGAACCCCCATTCTTGGCTTGTGGTATAGGAAACATGGAAGGTCCTTTTCCTTCTAAATAGATAATCACTCAAGAAGCACATGTCACCCAGCTGTTGGGATGCTTTATAAGAGAGAAAGTGGTCTTCAGGCCTAATGCTACAGGTAAACCCTAGTAACCTACACACAATTCATCTCTCTTAGGCCAATTCACCTAAAATACTTGTTAATGTTTTTATCCTGTCCTTTTCTAAGAACACATACTTTACCTGAAATTAACATTTGTATTGTCAGCCCACAGTCCATGTTTTCCCTTTAAAGTAGGCCCTCTAATATATATTCAATTGCAAATACTTGCTGCTGCTGCTGCTGCTAAGTCGCTTCAGTCGTGTCCGACTCTGTGAGACCCCAGAGATGGCAGCCCACCAGGCTCCCCCGTCCCTGGGATTCTCCAGGCAAGAGTACTGGAATGGGTTGCCATTTCCTTCTCCAATGCATGAAAGTGAAAAGTGAAAGTGAAGTCGCTCAGTCGTGTCCGACTCTTCGCAACCCCATGGACTGCAGCCTACCAGGCTCCACCGTCCATGGGATTTTCCAGGCAAGAGTACTGGAGTGGGGTGCCATTGCCTTCTCCGTGCAATACTTACCTAATGCCTACTATCCAGGCATTGTTCAAAGTAAGGAGGGACACAGAAAACATCAATGTCAAGAAAAAAAATGTTAAGACATGAAATTCAGAGTGACAAAGATACCTCTAACAAGCATTAGCATTATCAACTCCAAATTGTCACATCTATTTCTCTTCATTATGTCAAACCAATTTAAATTAAAACTTAACAAAGATCCTGGAGGAACAATGGTCTTTTAACTATAATAAGATATAAAGAAGTATAATGGTCCTACTAATTAGTCTAGTTTTTGTCTTGCTTTTTCTACTGTGGCAGTTTAATAAAATAAGGACACAATTCTTACACTGTTCTCAGAAAGAAGCTAATAATAATAGTTAACATTTCTTGAGTACTATCTCTGTGTCAGGCACTTTTTAAAATGCCTTAAAATACATATCTAATACCATACACAAAAATAAGCTCAAAATGGATTAAAGATCTAAATGTAAGACCTGAAAACTATAAAATTCTTAGAGGAAAACATAGGCAGAACACTGTCTGACATAAACCACAGCAAGATCCTCCATGACCCACCTCTCAGCGTAATGGAAACAAAAACAAAATAAACAGATGGGGCCTAATTAACCTTAAAAGCTTTTGCACAATGAAGGAAACAATAAACAAGGGAAAAGGCAGTCTTTAGAATGGGAGAAAATAATGGCAAAAGAAACAACTGACAAAGAATGAATCTCCAAAATACATAAGCAGCTCACACAGCTCAACACCAGAAAAACGAACAACCCAATCAAAAAGCGGGCCAAAGAACTAAACAGACGTTTCTCCATAGAAGACATATGGATGGCTAATACACACATGAAAAGACGCTCAACGTCACTCATTATCAGAGAAATGCAAATCAAAACCACAATGAGTACCATCTCAAGGTGGTCAGAATAGCCGCCATCAAAACGTCTACAAACAATAAATGCTGGAGAGGGTGTGGAGAAAAGGGAACCCTCTTACACTGTTGGTGGGAATGCAAACTGTTGCCACCATGGAGAATAGTGTGGAGATTCCTTAAAATACTGGGAACAGAATTGCCATACCACCCGGCAATGCCACTGCTGGGCATACACACCAAAGAAACCAGAATTGAAAGAGACACACATACCCCAGTGGTAATTGCAGCACTGTTTACAATAGCTAGGACATGGAAGCAACCTAGATGTACACTGGCAGACAAAAGGATAAGGAAGTTGTGGTACATATGTACAATGGAATATTACTCAGCTATAAAAAGGAACACATTTGAGTCAGTTCTTATGAGATGGATAAAACTGGAGTCTATTACACAGAGTGAAGTAAGCCAGAAAGAGAAACACCAACAGAGTATATTAACACATATATGGAATTTAGGAAGACGGCAATGATGATCTTATATGTAAGACAGTAAAAGAGACACAGATGTAAAGAACAGACTTTTGGACTCTTGTGGGAGAAGGCAAATGGTGGGAGAAGGTGGGATGATTTGAGAGAATAGCACTGAAACATGTATATTAATATATGTAAAATAGATGACCAGTGCAAGTTTGATGCATGAAGCAGGGCACTCAAAGCCAGTGCTCTAGGACCACCCAGAGGGATGGGGTGGGGAGGGAAGTGGGAAGGGGATTCAGGATGGGAGGACATATGTGTACCCGTGGCTGATTCATGTTGATGTATGGCAAAAACCATCACAATGTTGTAATTATCCTCCAATTAAACTAATTAATTTTAAAAATGCCTTACATATAATAATAATTTTAATTTTCATGAGAATTTTTGTGAATAGAGGTGCTATAGAGTTGATAAGTACTAGTAAAACCCTGAGTTGGTAAAAACATTGAAATATGTCTATACTGATTGATAAATTGCAGTTCGGTGCTTCTACCATCCCTCTGGCTCCTCCATAGCTACCATAGCACCCTCCATGCCCTCAACACTGCACACCATTTCTACCTCCTCATTATTAAGAAATTAGAATGTTAATTCTGGGCATAACAGGTCTCTAAAATTCTGGAGCTCTCTTCTGAAAATAAACCATGTTGCCTGGACAATGCCATTGGGTTCCACCACAAAGTCAGAAAACTGGGCTATGCCCCACTGATGGCAGCTGTCTGTCCAGGTATCAATATAAACAATTTAGGGGCCTATGGCTGCAAGTCCAGGAACCTGCTTACTGTCCATACCTCCAGGTCAGTGCAGAAACTCTACTGGGATGAAGGTACCAGACCCTTCACCTCATAGATGAGGCAGACTGCTCCAGCTTTTCAGCCCACTCACATGAGAAGTTCTGCCTGGGAGGACGGGGGCCAACTGCTAATTGTACTCTATCCCAATTCACATCATTGTAGGGCAGCTTATCAAAAGGTCTGACTTGAATTATCATCATCATCCTCATTTTACAGATGATGGAACTAAGGTATAGAGTGGTGACTTCAAATGTTAAGGGCTGAGCAAGGATTCAAACCCAGGCAGGCTGGCAAAAGAGCCTGTATTCTCAAGCACTCTGTTGCAGGGCCTCTTCTCTGCTCTGAAGCATCAAGTTCAAGCTCTTTCAATAAATGATTTCAATGACAGTCAGTAGTGGAAATATTGAATACATAAAAATGTCAGGCGGTATTATGAGAGATAGAAAAATTTACTATAATTGCTGTTAGTTTAGCAGAAGCTGGGGGAGAATGAACAATAACACTGATGTTAAGAGAAACTCTGCTTATTGAGATTATAAATCACCTAATGACTCTCCATTTAAGAATTGAAGGAGGGAAACACTGGAAAAATTTGATGCAATTACCTATGAGAAATCATGATTGACTCATGGGATTATTTAGTGAGTGACAACCTTAATCAAAAGATTAAACCAGCAATTTCCACAAATCAACAATTACTCAGAAACTATGAGATTGACGATGAATCATTTGTGAGGCGACATATATTGTTTGGTAAACAGATTTATAATACCATGTAGTTTAGTTTATTTAGGGAATAAAAGAGAACATTTTTAAATTGCTTATTTAAATACTTATGACTTTGCAAGTTGAATATTTTTAATATCACCCTTCCTAGGAAACAGGTAGGCAATTGAGGCACAGACAAAATAACTCATACAAATCACCACTGTAGAAACTGAGTAATTGTCTCTGTGACTCTGATTTGAGATGTCAAGTATCCATCTATTTAGAGGTCTTCTTAGATCTGATATAAATTTTTTTCTATTGCTGCTTAAACATAGCTTGAACAAAGTGAAAGCCAATAAACGTGTGTTGAATTGAATGAAATTCTCAACCTAATTTCCTTGACAAATCACATAGCTACCATTTTGGAGGATCATCTATTGTTTTTTATCAGTTAGGGGAAAAAGAACACTTCTAGAGAATCACTGCTGTTTTATCATCCATCTTTCCCAAGCACTTAAAATTTTCATACTATTTCCTTTTGACTATTATTCATTTCTCCTAAATTATTGAACTGAAATTAGACTCAGAAGCCTCACACTGCAAATGTGAGTGTTGATACATGCTGTTAAGATAGCAGAGCAAGGCTTCTAAGACTATAACATCTTTTTATTGTTCATCAATAATCTGAATTATTCATATACCACCATCAAATACTGGGTAAGAATAGGGTTATTACTTATGGGTGTTAAAATCTTGGCGATCCATTATTTCAGGGATTATTTTCAGTATGGTTAGCAAAAATGTATAACACAATTGCTCAATTATTGTCCAAAGCAGCCAGTTCGATTCATAATATTCAGTTCAGTTCAGTCGCTCAGTCGTGTCCAACTCTTTGCAACCCAATGATTGCAGCATGCCAGGCCTCCCTGTCCATAGCCAACTCCTGGAGTTTACTCAAACTCATGTCCAATGAGTTGCTGATGCCATCCAGCCATCTCATCCTCTGTCGTCCCCTTCTCTTCTTGCCTTCAATCTTTCCCAGCATCAGGGTCTTTTCCAATGAGTCAGTCCCTTCGCATCAGGTGGCCAAAGGATTGGAGTTTCAGCTTCAGCATCAGTCCTTCCAATGGACATTTAGGATGGACTGGTTGGGTCCCCTTGCAGTCCAAGGGACTCTCAAGAGTCTTCTCCAACACCACAGTTCAAAAGCATCAATTCTTCAGCACTCAGCTTTCTTTATAATCCAACTCTCACATCCATGCATGACTACGGGAAAAACCATAGCTTTGAGTAGACAGACCTTGGTTGGCAAAGCATTACTCATAGAGTTTTTTAAAGTATCTTAGAAATTATAGACCAATCCAAGCAGCTTATGTCTAAGGAAACTGAGTCCATCTGGAATGCTTCAACTTAGAGGAGTCAAACCAACATTCATTAAAAAAAGTCCAGGTATCAAGCACCCCACAAAGCCTAGGAGACAGTGATTAACAACCCTGCTCCAGGTCCCAGCCCTAGAGACACCACTGAGGGAAAAAGAAGCAGAGATGGCCTTGGAACACAAGTCGAACTAATTCTAAAGTGACTGTTTCTTTCATTTACATGAAGTAAACTATCTAAGGTCTCTTAATTAAGAATCCCCATGGGTCATGCATCCCTGGTGGCTCAGTCAGTAAAGAATCTGCCTGCAGTGTGGGAGGCCTGGGTTCAACCCCTGGGTTGAGAAGATGCCTTGGAGACAGGCATGGCAACTCACTCAAGTATTCTTGCATAGAGAATCCCATGGACAGAGGAGCCTGGTGGGCCACAGTTCATGGGGTTGAAAAGAGTCGGACACGACTAGGTAACTAAGCACAGCACATAGCATGTGACATAAGAATCATTTCCAAATTGTACTCTTAGAATAAGAGTTCTTAGAGATTTGGGGGAAAATTAACCCCTTCATGGGCTTCCCAGGTGGCTCATTGGTAAAGAATTTTCCCGTGATGCAGGAGACCCAGGTTTGATCCCTAGGTCGGGAAGATCCCCTGAAGAAGAGAATGGCAACCCACTCCAGCATTCTTTCCTGGAGAATTCCATGGAGACACCATGGGGTCACAAAGAGTCAGACACAACTAAGCAACTAACACTTTCACTCCTCTATAAACTCATTTGGTTAAAAGATATTCACTGATCACATTTTCTGCATCCTGCTTGGTACAATGAGTTTGGAACAAACTTCATGAGTGATCTCCCAAAGCTTACACTAAGGAGGATGGTAACAAACAAGCAAATGAGTAATACCTGTAAATAATTATGACATACAAAGTGCTCTGAAGGGCAGAACAAGGTGCTTTGATAAAGAACAGTGTGCGACCTATTTAGAGGTGGAAATCAACAAAGACCTCTGAGAGGCTCTAACTGTTAAGAAACAGCTGGTCATGAACAGAGATCTCCTGTGCTGTGACAAAACACACAAATATCAGAAGGTGAAGAATATCTTGATGTGTGCCTCAAGAACTGAAATCCATGTGGCAGACAGATGTGTTGCAAGAGGTTGGCTGGCCCAGCCTATGCAGGGCTTTTGACTTTTCATGCCAAGCCAAGGAGTACAGTTTTCCTCTAAATGACGTGGAAACCACTGCCAAGTTTTAAGCTGGAAAATTATATAATCCAGTGTTCACTTTAAAAGATCACTCTCTTATATCATGGTGGATCGATGGGGTAAATTAAAGAATCCTGGAGAAGTTACTGCAGTGGTCAAAAGCAAGGGATCATGGTGTCTCAGGCTAGGGCACTGGCAACAGAAATGGAGATAAATGCATGATTTGAAATATATTTTATAAATAAAATTGTTAGGGCTGGCAAATGGATTAAGTGTGGGGAGTACCTGAGAGAAGCATCATTATGACCCCGTGTTTTCTCATTTGTGGAGTTGGACCAATAGTCCTCTCATTTTCTGAGATACAAAACAATTGAAAAATATAGTTTTTACAGTGATGGCAATAGAGTTTGGTTGGTAATGTATTATATTTGAGATGACTCTGACACATTCAATGGGCATATCAAATGGAACTCCAAGTGTTTCAACCCAGACACGATACTGAAAACCAAAGGACTGGAGGAGTTCTCCCAACGCCAGTAGGCACAGTGTAGTCCAGTACTAACAAGCCCAACAAATACATAGAAATCAGAGCATGAACAATGGAAGGACTACCCAGTGAAATATTTAAGAGAAACATTAAGAAAGCTGTCATGACACGAGAGCATTTCAAGATGGAGGAAATACTGAGTAGTTTGAACACATTTGAAAGACTGAATAAGAACAGAAAACAGCTAATGAATCTGGCATCAAGGAGATATTGGCAAGATTTAAAAAAGTAATTTCAGTGAATGGGTAGAGTAAGACCAGATCAGAACAGGTTAAAATGCCCAGGAGGGAAACGTGCTAGAAACAGTTTATATGGCTAACACCTTCTGGAACTTTAGCACTGAACACAACACTGAGAATCAGAGCTGCAATTAAGACACAGTTGGTAATTAAGGGATATTCTTGTTTGTTTTTGTTTTTTAAAGATGGGAGGTCTCAGAGCACGTTAATGGTGATAGAAATAATCTACAAGGAAGGTGAGGATTTGAAAATGTAGGCATGGAAGAAATAGCAAGTCCTTGACCTGAAGACAAAGGAAGACACTGAAAACACTCATGAAGGGCCTGGCTTCACAGAAGAGAAATAATACAGCTACTGAAAACACATCCCCCCAAATCCTTATGTTAGAAATTAGAAACAATCACAATTACCTATCCAAATGGAAAAAGAGAAATCAAAGGACAGGGAGCCAAATATGGATATCCTGGTTAGAAATTTATCAAGTCCATCTTAAAAAACTCAAAACGATTTCTTCTACTGTCCTAAGTAAAACGTCTCCTTCATTTGAGCCATCACTGAGTTATCCCTTGGCCAATGCTATAGTGTATTCCAACGACATCAAGGGTAAACACAACCCTATCATTTTTCTTAAGACTCTCTCACCCTACATATGACCCATAACCAACCTCTTGCTGACATAATAGACAAGCACAGTGGGAACGGACAGCTAACGGGGACAGCTATTTTTATCTCTCTCTACAACCTCCACTGCCAGCCTATTCTCACTCCATGTTTTCTCCCAATCTCCTTGTATTAATCAGTAACAATATTATTCTTCTTCACTGCGTCTTCATTCATTAACTGTCATTAACACCAATCTATACTCAGACATCTTCTATTCCTATCTTACCCAGTCATCAAGCTTATAGCTTTAATTGCTACCTCGAAATGCTGACAATTCACCAGCGTCTAACCTCTAGCCCAATCTTCCTCATAAGCTCTAAACTTATATAACCACTCAGCTTTCTGTTGGATATCACCAGTTGGGAGCCTCAGGACAACTCAAACTTGAGAGTCCGACAGCTGAACTCATTACTTCTCTACCATATCCTCAAGGCAATTCATTTGCCAACATATTTGTCCTTATAGTCAAAGGACAGGGGAGCTTGGCATAAAGCTATGGTTTTTCCAGTAGTCATGCAGAGATGTAAGAGTTGGAACATAAAGAAGGCTGAGCGCTGAAGAACTGATACTTTCAAATTGTGGTGCTGGAGAAAACTCTTCAGAGTTCTCTGGACAGCAAGATCAAACCAGTCCATCCTAATGGAAATCAATCTTGAATATTCACTGGAAGGATTGGTGCTGAAGCTAAAGCTCCAATACTTTGGCCCCCTGATGCAAGCAACTGACTCACTGAAAAGACCCTGATGCTGGGAAAGATTGAGGGCACGAGGAGAAGGGGGAGACAGAGGATGAGATGGTTGGATGGCATCAGAGATTCAATGGACGTGAGTTTGAGCAAACTCCGGAAGCTGATGAAGGATACAGGAGCCTGGTGTGCTACAGTCCATGGGGATCACAAAGAGTCAGACACCACTTAGTGACTGAAAACAACAACCCCTGTCCTTGTGTCCAAAATCCAATCAACTAATATATCCTGACCATCTTATTTCCTTCAAATTCACATTTACCAATTTTCTCCATCTCAGTATTACTGTTAGTTCAGATCACCATTATCACTTCCAAAAGACTCTGATGCTGGGAGGGATTGGGGGCAGGAGGAGAAGGGGACGACAGAGGATGAGATGGCTGGATGGCATCACTGACTCGATGGACGTGAGTTTGAGCAAACTCTGGGAGTTGGGATGGACAGGGAGGCCTGGCGTGCTGCGATTCATGGGGTTGCAAAGAGTCGGACACGACTGAGCGACTGAGCTGAACTGAACTAAGAGAATAGCCAACTTCCTCCATGCCTTTAACACTGCTGCTCTTGAAATACGTGGCATCCCCTCCACACTGTAGATAGATTAATATATTTTGCTTAAAATTGTTCAATGCCCCTCTAATTACTATGATGATGAGACATGCCTTGATTATAAGAGCCTTCGTGGTCTCACTTCTGCTTATCTCTTGGGTCTCGTGCCTTCCTTGTATGTCCCTCACTTTTGAGCCTGTGTGGATGTGTTCTGTCTAGAAGGTGCTCACTCACCCCCGAGCTGACGATCCCCCAAACCTTCACTTAGATCAATCCTTTGGGACTCAGTTTAGTTGCCACCTCTTCCAGGTGGAATTAAAATAGACCAAAAGCCAATAAAATACTATTTCTTTCTTACCTTTTCAATTCTACCACCATTCCCTCTCCCTACTCTCTGGCTCATTCAATAGACCTTCGCTCTCCAGGGCATTCTATGAGAAGAAGAAAGGGGAGCAGACACACCCTGAAGAGACTTGGGGGGTTTACTGATTGTATTTGTTGAGATACTGATAAGACACTAATGTGAAATGGAGGGAGACAGATTTTTTTTAATCCCTGATGACAATGAATGCAGTGAATCAACGGGAAATAAAAGGTTGCATTTGCACTAGAGCTCTGAAATACTTACTTCTCTTGGTGATCTTGAACCTCCTTCTCGAAATGTTGGTTTACATCTGAAATTAATCTGTCATTTAAAAAGAAAAGTGTATTATATTAGGGAGAGCACCTAACTAGAATTACCCTAAAAATTACCTAGAGTTACCCTAAAAAACCAACAAATCCCATGGGCGAATGACAACACTTGCTGTTATTGTGAAGAAATAGGCCCATACCAGGCTTTTCTCTCTAACCTTTTTATTCCTTTACCCAAGAGTCAACATGAAATGATATCAAATTAAAGCTCAGTAAACAATAGAGTGGATGTAAACCTTAAGCATAGTCCTCCCATTATTAATCTGGTGCTAACGTTGGACTTCTAGGTTTTTAAAAGAGCGTAGTTGTCAAGAAGTTGAAAATGAGAACTGACGCTTTGTCTCTGAAGTCCAAACACTTGCAGGGTAGCAAAGATTGCAGCAGGTGGCGCTGTCTCACCTTTTCTAGCTGTTCAATGCAGGCGGTATGGACGACAATCTTACAGACTGCACACTTCCTCCTGAGAGCTGATTTCTACAACAGACAATTCAGAAGACAAGGAGAAACGTTAGCAGTCTGCTCTGAAGGGTTCCCTGGTAGTAAAGAGAACATTCAGAAATAAGGCAAACATAAACCAATTTAAAACTTCATCATAGACATTCAATAATATGACAAGCTTCATCAATAGTCCTTTGATCTACTAAGCAGCTACACAGTCACAACTTAGGGTGGCCGAGATGTTCTCTTTACAACATAATTATATACTAGATGTTATATATTGAGGATATACTATGAGCCAAGTTCTTTATTCTGCTGTTTTTTCCTTCTCTAAGTTTCATGACCTAACATGGTAGGCATTATTATCTTCTAATTTTTTTTTTTCATGTTTACTCTAAGGGGTAGGGCCAACATACCAGGTTCAAAACAAGCACTCTTTCCCTACAGTCAAAGAGTCTACATTTCAAGGGGCCTTCACCTCGGGGTTTTATTCCCAGCACAAACCTAAACAAACCTACTTGGGTTTCTGCCCAGATAGTCTGGAAAGTAAAAAGACAAGTCTAATTTTTACTAATCATTATCATCATCATAGCAGCAGCAACAGTAACATAACAGCAACTCACATGAATGTACTACCTGCCATGTGCTAGGTATTCTAGTAAGCACTTCACAAACAGTAACATTTAATCCTCACCACCCTGAGAAATAAGACACTATTCTTACTTTCATTATACAGATAAGAAAGCTGAGGCACAGGAAGTTATACATTTAGAGCACAGCAGGGCCAGGTGGTCTGAAACAAGACTCCTGCTTAGAAGCATTACATAGTTTGGCCTCGCTGACACTCAGTGCGAGTTAAAAATTCACAATAAAAATACTCCCTGAGGCTGATCTTTTCTCTAACTAAAAAACAAGCAGTAGAGAGAGGGAGAGGAAGGTGTGGAAATCTTGATTCATTGATCCTAGTGCCATGGAAAGTGTAAGCTACCAATGCTCAGGTCTCTCTGTGAAGGACAAGCTAAAAGGCAGAATTGCATGAATAATTTGGGGGTTTGAGCACTGAAAGAAACTTACTATAACAAAGCCAATCTGTGAAATAGCCCATCAAAGCATCGATGTGTGAAAGGCCCCGAGTCCCTGTCCTCAAGAAAGGCACTGCCACAGGGTACATTCTGAGGACTGGCTTCTCCTCCTGGGATTTGATTTTTGAGCTAAAAATTGAGGTGATACTGCTACAAAAGGAGCCTGGAAGAAATGCAAACCAGCACCTTGGGAGGGACAGAATCGGCAAAGAAACTACAGCCTCCTGCCTCCTAGACGGCTCTACCCATTCAAACACAGGTCTCCACAGTGTCATCAGACACCAGTCAAGCACCAAGAACACTGCAGTCAGTACTGCGGCAATGACATGTGTCACCCTAATACCCACTGACTAAGGTTTAGGTACTGTGCTTGCAAATGCTTTCATCATTCTTGGTTTCCCTCTGCCTGAGGAAAGGACATGGTCTGGAACTTTAAGCAAGTTTGGCAATCAATTGATTTTGCAAAAAGACAGGATAAAGGGAAATCCAAGCATCTAGCTACACCACTGAAAAGTGTCTTGGCTTCACTACTAAAAAGAAAGAGGGCATGATGGGTGGGAAGAAAAAGGAAGGGTAGGAGAAGGGGAGAGAGAACAAGAATGACAAGCAGAAGCGGCGGCACCAGCAAGGGCGACATCACTCAAGGCAACAGTAATAAAATTCCAGGTGTGTAGTTTTTCATGGGCTGAGTGCCCATTAGCAAACTCCTGATGCGCTCCTGTTAGCTGGAACTCCTGGTGGGGACCACCGCTTTAGCGTAACCTGCAGCAAATGCATGGGGCTCTAGAGTCCTGTTGCTCAAGAGTTACAGTGATGCTTGAGAGTCGATCTCATTCTACTTTTTATCCACCAACCCCTAGGAGATTTCACAGCAAGCAAAGTGATACTCTCATGGTAGCAACCACTTACAGGGTTATTCAAGGCCACCTGAAAAGCCTCCCTCCAGTTAAGTCCTGCCCTGGTCGAGCTTTGCGCCTGACTGTGTGCTCTGTGCTGGGGTCTGCACAAGATTGCATAAGGGCTCCATGAGGCTCCCAAGAAGCCCCTGGGGATGGTGGGAAGGGACAAACATGCACTCGTCGAAGCCAGAACACCTCTTCCTTGCCTTGCTTTCTGTCTGGATTTCAAGTCAGGATCTTTTTTGAATACGGGATCTTGCCGGGAAAAGTTTGAGAGCCAGTAGGTTAAGACCGTCCTCTCTCAGTTTCCTAGGATAACGTGCAGTTACACTGATACATCAGGTTCAGTCCCTGGGTCGGGAAGATCCCCTGGAGGAGGGCATGGCAACCCACCCCAGTATTTCTGCCTGGAGAACCCCGTGGACACAGGAGCCTGGTGGGCGACAGTTCATAGGGTTGCAAAGAGTTGAACATGACTGAAGCGACTTTAGCACACATCCACTCACACGGATATTATTCATGTGTAATAATGCAAGAGCAATGTACTACAAATGATAATATATGAAGAAAAGTGCCTTACACTATAAAACTGATTTTATTTAGACAATATTGAATTTTAAAGGCCCTCATAAAATATAATATGTGCTTCTATGCCTTCTGAGGCAGAATATATAAACCATAATCTGAATTTGTCTTTATAAGCACAACATGATGCCTTTTACTATAGAGAACAGTCATTTTTCTGCTTCCTGTCTTCCTATCAGGCTAGAAGTTGTTGTGTCTGACTTCAGTTGCCCTCAATTTCCTAAATGACGGTTTCTAAACAGCGTATAATCTGATAAATTAGATAATTAAGGTCTATATATAATCATATGCAAAATTAAGTGAATAAATTCTGATTGAAGGCCCCAGGTCTTTTTCCATAGTAGAAAAATATATCAATTTTTGCTTCTCAACTGATGAAAACTGTTTCAGTGAATCAGAAGTCCGAACTGCTGACTTCTTGGTTTATCACTGTGCTTCAATTGGTTCAAGTTCTTTGAAGCAGCTGGATAATAAGCTCCTGGGCAAAAGTGCTCAATTCATGCTTGGTTATATTCCAATTTTTATTTGCAAGATTCAAACTAAATATAAAGATAAAATGTAGGAATCTAGGTATTCTAAATACTGTAAGTATTCACCTTTTCTTTAAAAGCTCTTAATTTAAGTCAATACTTTCTTCACTATAAAAAATGATAAAGCAAGAAAAGTCATTGAAATTAAGTTGGCAGATTAGCTGTCATTCTTCTTAGTGGGACAGCTGTGATAGAACCTAGCACCAAAATGCAAATTCAAAAATAAATATGACCTGGGAAGTAAACATGCTTAACAATTATAAAAGTTTAATAATTCGCTCTCTTGATTTAAAGGCCAATTAGGCTTATTGCTTCAAATATCAAGTGACCTCAGTACCTTTCCAAGGGTTTCCTCATTTTGTAAAAGGAGGTTCATGAATTTGTAATTGTGTATGTGTCCATGTGTGCAACATCTGTAAAAACTAGTGGGAAGGTACATCTGGGAAAACTAAAACAATATAGGCTATACTATAAATTACATATGGCACCCCACTCCAGTACTCTTGCCTGGAAAATTCCATGGGTGGAGGAGCCTGGTAGGCTGCAGTCCATGGGGTCGCCAAGAGTCAGACACAACTGAGCGACTTCACTTTCACTTTTCACTTTCATGCATTGGAGAAGGAAATGGCAACCCACTCCAGTGTTCTTGCCTGGAGAATCCCAGGGACAGGGGAGCCTGGTGGGCTGCCGTCTATGGAGTCGCACAGAGCCGGACACGACTGAAGCGACTTAGCATAAATTATATCCCATTATACAATGCTTCCCAGGTGGCGTTAGTGGTAAAGAATTGGCTTGCCAATGCAGCAGACACAAGAGATGTGGGTTGGATCCCTGGGTCAGGAAGATCCCCTGGAGAAGGAAATGGCAACCCACTCCAGTATTCTTGCCTGGAAAATCCCATGGACAGAGGAGCCTGGCAGGCTATAGCCTATGGGGTCACGAGTCGGACAAGACTAAGGGACTGAGCACACATGCAGTGACCAGAATTGACTCATATAATCGTGCCACCATGAATGATATGCTGTGCTTTAGGATGGTGGGCACAACCTGACCAGCAGACCTAACAGTGATGGAAGAGAACACCTTTCCAGTTCTGACTGGGCCCTGCACGTTTCCCATGCTGCAGGCATTGCTGGCACTCTAAGCAGCAACAATTCCTTTCCAAACTTCGGCTCATCTCAGGCACAGAAGTAAAACAGCCTTAGACCACTGGCACTGGGGATGGAAGCTGGAGAGGGGCCGAAAGGACTGGAGGCAATAGTGGTAGAAAGTATGCAACTGTCCCGGAGAAGAGTTAATATCTCATCCCATCCCACCTGCCCACTCCCTTTTGTCACAAGTCCCTGATTCATCTGTACCACCAAGCAAGCTATGTTTGCTTCCTTTGAATAAGAGATGTGATTTCTACTAAATAATAAAGATCTGGTGGTAGGCAACAGCATTTGATAGAAAGAGAGAGAAGCAAGGGAGGGAAGGAAAGAAGAGGAGAAAGAAAAGGAACCTAGCTTCACAGGTTTATGATTTGTGACAGGTCAAGGCCACCACGCTACGAGGTAACTTAATTCAAATGTCACCCCTAATAATGTGAAATCTGACCCAAGAACCGTGTATGACAAGGCTGACTGAGCCTCTCCCCAATAAACATCCAGCAAATCTGTTTCCCTGAAGATGAGCGAGTCATCGTGCCTCTGACCACATCTCTCCTGCAGTATTTTTAAAGATACCCTCCCCCAACACACACACACACACACACACACACACACACACACACACACAGGTTTAATCACAGAGATGAGAAGCAGAGAAGCAGGAGGAAAAATTTAGTCTCCAGAGCCCATGTGGCTACTCTTTCTCAGCCTCCTGTCTCAAGAGACCTCAGGGGCCAGAGCCTACTGCTGGCCAAACAGTAGTATGGGCCTGGCAGCATCTCATTGCAGACAGAGTCCCCAGAACACAGGCTCCCAGATAAAATGCAAGAAACCAATGTTTCCATCAGCCCTGCCCCTGTCACAAGGCCACAGGGACAAAAGGATGAATGGCCAGGAAAGTGGCTCTGGGCAGGGATGCAACCACACTAGGAGAGGGGAAGGAAGCAGACAAAGTCCTGGGGAGAGGACAAGATGAGGAGCTGAGTGGTGAAAAGCTGGGAGAAGAAGGCTGGATGACTGTGAAGTAATTAGCCTCCAATTAAAAAAAAAAAACAGAAGGCTGGATGAGGTGGTGGGCTGAGCTTCCAAACTCAGGCTCCCCCAGCTGTCTGCTCCCCAGTAATTCTAAACCTCCTCACCCTTCTTACCTCACAAGAATCATGGTGAAAAAGAGAAGCTGAGTGCTGGGAGTCAGGTAAAGGAGAAACAGCAAGTACGGTGAGAAGAATTTTATCCTCACTTCTGCACCCGAAGCTCTGTTTACAGGGAGGCACTCTGATGGAAAAGGGAGACGGGGAGATTGGGCCCTGTCTTCATCCCTTCTTCATCTCCAAGGGTGGAGGTAAAGGAAACCTCCTAAGCCTTCGGAGGGTCAGGAATCCGGCAAACCTTTACTGGGGACTGCCTCTATGGGCAAGGCAAACAAGAACACTGCTGCTGTCTAATCCTAGGTAAATGGAAAACAAGAGTTCTTTGATTTATTTAAAAACCTAATTAGAAGAAATGACAAGCATCCTTGGCAAGTGCTACTCCTCTGGGGCGTCTAGGATGCAATCTGCAAATTGGTATTAGGGAAAAAAGAAGACTGACATTATCTGGAGGCTCCATTACTGTGGCTTCAGGGCCAAAGCAAAGGCTTCATGGCCACTTGCGAGGGAGCCTGTCTTTCTCAGATAGAAAGACAGGACATTTTGGACAAATCAAGAGGGTAGGTAGCTGAAGTACCAGCACACCCCTATTGTGGCCTCTCTTACTTGGCAGGAGTGCTACTGTGATGGCAGGATTTCACTAGCCTGGACCTGGGAGCAGAGAGGCCACATGTCAGGACAAGTCTGTGCCCAGGGAGAGTCTCCGAGCCCCCTCTCTCTCTCAAGAGTCTCCTGGAGGGAGACCTCGCTCGGTGTGACAGGGTGCTAGCCCTCGCCCTGGGCACCACTGCGCATGTTGGAGAGTCCAGGCCTTCATGTGTCAGGGCGCCACCTGTTTGCACCTGTGTCCTCTGGAGAGGGCTCAGTGAGGGGGCTGGAGCCCTCTGAGACACACCCCATCACCACCGTCTGAGATACTAAAGATGCCAGAAGCGCCTCAGAATATATGAAAGCAAAAGGAGCAAGACCAACAGGAGGCTGGGTCAGGGATCAGATAAACCGTAACAGAAGTACTCATGCAACGCTCACACACACACACCCGTACACCTAAATCTGCGGTTCACTGGAATCAGGGCGGTCGGAGGTGTCTGACATAGTGAACTCTGCATGTTGCTGAAACACGGAGTGCTAAGCAGGAAGTGAAGCAAAGGAAGCTTCTGTCCTTCCTGGGAGAAGCTGGCAAGCCACTTGAGACAAGGAGGACTCAAGACGAAGCTTATTAACAGGAGAAGGCCCTGCGTGGCTAAATGCTAAATGAACAGCTCGGACAATAAAGGCTGTCATTTAGAGCAGAGGCTGAAGCAGTAAAAAGCACCTAACAGGAAAAAAGAAAAAAAACCACATACACAATTCTTTAACTGGCCTTAAAAGATATATAAATATTTGAAAAATTGAAGACACTGTCTCAGGAAGAAGATCCAGAGTCTCTTTACACAGTAGGCACTGATGCCTCCTAAGAGGAACAGATCCGGCTTCTGCGTGTCCAGTGGGGCCCCGAGCCAGGGGCTCATAGGTGTCCATTTGCATGAGTCATGGGGCATCGCATTTCATGGTGGAGTGTGGAGGCTTCTCTGTGTGTTGGGCAGGCGATCAGGTGGAGAGCCACAAAGGCAAAGAGCAGGAACGCTGGCTGTGGGTCACGAGGAACTCAAAGGGAAATAGCAGAGCAAAACCATTCCCGAGAGGCCCGGGTTAAAAGGATAAGGTTACAAGGAGGTGGGGAGAGTCCCCTGTGTTTCCATACTGCTCTAATCCAACACCAGGAAACACTGCCTGATCCATAATAGGAGCTCAAGAGATGTTCTGGAAGGGAGGGAGAGAGGAATGGAGGGGAGAAGAATGGGCTTGCAGACCAGGCCTTTCTCCTAACATAAGCCCCCAGACTAACCTCAGGCTGGAGAACTGGTGGCTTTGGAATGATGAGAGAAACCTCCTCCCCCTCCAAGGCACAGGCATTCTCAGGGTAGGCAACCCCGAAAGGAGAGAGAAAGTGGGACCTAGCGGTGTTTGAGGGACAGAAGACCTTTATAAATCTTAGAGGGAAAATGGGGTGCAGAGGCTTCATGGGGAGGACAGCTGAACAAATTTTGTGACCACAAATGGTGTCTTTGGGGGAGTTTCAGAGATATCAGACAAGAAGGGTATCTTGCCAAAGGCTGAAAGTGAAAGTATTAGTCGCTTAGTCATGTCCAACTCTTTGCAACCCCACGGACTGAAGCTCATGACGGTAGCCCGCCAGGATCCTCTGTCCTGGGAATTCTCCAGGCCAGAGTACCTGAGTGGGTAGCCTTCTCCAGGGGATTCCCGTCTTCAGGGGATCTGCCAGAGACCCAGGGATCAAACTCAGGTCTCCATTGCAGGCAAAGCAACCATACTCTAATTTTAAATGGTGGTTTTTAAGTAATGAGAGTTCATAGTGAAAATCCACATATTAGGCAATGAGGGCCTGAATTGGAATGATAAAGAATGGAGCAGAAGTAAAAGCAGAAAAGCCAGAGTGATGAACCACTGAGAGAGTGGGGCCCTCTTTCCATCTCACGCAGGTCTCCCGAAAGGAGGCCTCAGCCTGGGCTTTATGTCTTTCAGGAGCAGACCAGCCCCGGATGGCTGCACTCCAAGTCCATGGTCAGCTTGCTGCTGTGCGCGCAGCAGCTGACTACATGCCCTTGTCTCTCGTGCCCTGTTATGGTAGGGACTGCCTCTGAAGTACTGCAATAGAACTCACTGAATGCGCTCTTCAAACAGTAGAGTTTGTTCTGTACTAAGGCACACATTATCTGAAGCACTTTGCATATGAAAGTGTTTATGTTTCCAGAGACACCTCCCCTGAGGAACCACAGATAAGCCTGTAAATCTCGGGTAGGCAGGACCCATCGGAGCTAAGACACAGAAGGGCCTGCTCCACAGCGCCCTAGAGACACAGAGAGTAGGAGAAAAGTGCCATTGTTTGGACACGCATACATTTTTTTATTTCCCCAACAGCTAGTGCATTTTGTATTTTTCATGTGAAGAGAAAGAAAACCAAACTCTTAGAGCAGGAAGCCAAAGGGAAAGGAGCTGAGTATGAAGAACCACATGGAAAAAATGAGACTGCCACCTGGAAACCTTACCTCTTCCAGAAAAGCAGCCAATCAGGGCTCACGGGAGGAACAATTTGGGAAGAACCAAATTACTAGCTAGCGAGTTAATTCAAAGCTAAAGTTGATGGCTGGTTATCAATTGAAGCCTCACTGTGTTTTGACTATTGGATTAGGATTGGAACAAGTCGTGGTCAGAACAGCACAGGCACATTTTGGTTTTGTTTCTTTAAATAGTTATTTGGCTGTGCCAGGTCTTAGCTGTAGAAAGTGGGATCTCTGATCTTAGTTGTGGCAGGCAGGATCTTTAGTTGCGGCATGTAGGATCTAGTTCCCTGACCAGGGAGCAAACCTGGGTCCCCTGCGGTGGGAGTGTGGAATCTTAGTCACTGGACTAAGGAAGTCGCTAGGTTCATTTTAAGAGGGGAAAAAGGTACATGTCCCTATCTCAATAGTTCACCCTTACAGTGAAACTCCTGGTGGCTCAGGCAGTAAAGAATCTGCCTGCAATGCAGGAGACACAGGGTGGAACCTTGGTCCAGCAAGATCCCCTAGAGAAGGAAATGGCAACCCACTCCACTATTCTTACCTGGGTAATTTCATGGACAGAGAAGTCTGGTGGGCCCAGTCCATGGGGTTGCAAAAGAGTTGGACATGACTTAGGGACTCAACTCAACAGTGAAATTTCTACCAAATCAGTCTCTTTAAGAGTGATTTAAAAGTGGCTTATGCTAGAGAATTTAGTTTGTTTTTTGTTTGTTTGTTTTTAAATGAGAAGAAAGTGATAGGCACAGGCTTCTCTAATGGGCTTTAATAAAAAACTGCCACGTGACTCTTAGGAGAAGTCTACGTCCTGGAATTTGATTGGGTAACTGGTATACACATCTACTACCTTTTGTACAACTACATAAAATTCAGGTCCAGTTACTGAGACATAAACCAAACATAGATTGCAGCTGTTACTTATGAAACGGATGAAGAATGGCCTGCTAAGTTTGTATTGGCTGGTGCAAGTTTAATGGAAACATACCAACCCATGGTTGCCCCCAGAACCAGGCTGATGATGCTCTGGGTGCCCCTCATTGACTGGTCGAAGACTGGTGTTCCTTCTACCAGCTTTGCATGGCCATCATGCATGAAAAAGGGACTTCTGACTAATGAACTCCAAGAAATCATCAAAAATCCATAATTCTATTTCCTATTCCTGATTCTCATTTTACCCAAGGAGACACCATATTTCCATGACTACTATTATTGACTGTCTATGCACTGTTACTCTCATCTCTTGTTTTGCTGTGTATTTTCTTCTGCCTGCTTGTCTTTGCCTCATTTCTTTTTTACCATTTGTTTCCTCTGTGCCTCTCAGCTTTGATGTTAGCAGGTTCTAACAGTGGCTGGTCAATAGCTTTAAGTTTATCACGTGTTATCTTTCTGCTTTGGTTCTTCTCAGATGCTTTTATGGCTGTTCCCTGCTCAATATTTGTACTCTCTTCAAAGTTATCTCAGATCAAAGCTGCCATGTATCTTTCTGTAGATTGAAGTGCTTCTGTATGTACACAAAAATGTATATAAATACGATTACAAGTATACAGGCACTAATAAGTAGATACACAACTAGAAAACACAAACACATGTGTACTCACTATTTTCCATCAGTTAGGTGTGAGTTGGACATGTTACAGAAGTCACAGTAGAGACAACAGGAAATGGTGTTTCAATGTTCTCTTAATTGTCTTGCTCTAAGGTAGTGTATCGGGCTTCCCTGGTAGCTCAGAGGTTAAAGCGTCCGCCTGCAATGCGGAAGACCTGGGTTCGATCCCTGGGTTGGGAAGATTCCCCTGGAGAAGGAAATGGCAACCCACTCCAGTATTCTTGCCTGGAGAATCCCATGGACAGAGGAGCCTGGCGGGCTACAGTCCAAGGGGTCGCAAAGAGTCAGATATGACTGAGTGACTTCACTTTCACTTTCAAGGTAGTGTATCAAGGGCAAAGCAGAGATCTGAAGCTTAACATAAACTAGGAAACAGCAACCACAGTTTGCCTTTTAATATTTGCCAGCCTGATAGCACCATATATGCCATCTTACTTGCAGCATGATTCCTAATACATTCGCATTATCAGTTCACTCCCTGGAAATACACGGAATTTTTTTTTTTCTTCTAAAGTTCACAGCACAAGATCTCTAAACAATAATCTAGAGACATTTACTTTAATCCAGAAGATTGCATCTACTTAAAAAGCCATATCAAACTGTGGTAAATTACCTATCCCTTCACTGTCATTTCCAACATCCCAAGCTGCTGAGGACATAATGAAGACAAAGTCTTTCAGTCAGTCTAGGCCAGAAGACCACCATTTCAATTTCCATTCACCCAAAACTGTATCTCCAATTGGCCATGTGGTTTTCCTTCACATACATACAACTACCGATACCATTTTTCAATAAGGATACCATTATCACTAGAGTATTTACCAGAAGGCTGGCAGTGTGATATACACACCATGTGTCTGAGAGACACAGCTCAGCTCAGCCGTACAATGTGGGTACCATTCACCTGCCTTACAGATAAGCAGCTGAGACCCAAGGAGACTGAGCAACTTGCCCAAGAGACGCTGGCCAGGAGTGGAACTTAGGTCTTTCTGACTCAAAACCATATCCTTCTATTACATCTTACTACTTACCTTTCATTTTACTAGTGATGGATTAGGGGAACAAGACTAGTGAAGCTAGGAATCCATTATATTTGACATGATTGCCTTAGATGATCTGTTCTCATGAGAATCCCAAGGAGATGATTAATGACAACCTACCATGACGCCCTGTGCCAAGAATGGTCAATAGCAGTCTCTATCTTCCAGGAGAATCAAATAAGAAGGGCACAACACAGGCAAAACTGGACTTAAAACCCTGCAATACCTGTAGAAGTGAGTGTGGCATCTCCCCGTGAAGAGCCTTAAAAATAAGGCAGAAATCCAAACATCTTGGATTCTAAGTATAATGATACTTAAATGGCAGGGCTGATCTGGGGATTGATGTCTGTGTGTGTGTCTTCCAACAATCTCATCATTGAACTCATTCATTCATTCCGTGGAAAAGGGTAGGGTAAGCACTCAGTGCTACACTGTTCTCAGTGCTGAGGATCCAGGCAGAGTCCCATGCTAAATGAAGCTTATGCTTTAATGGAGGACACAGACATGAGTAAGATGTGATGCTGTTCCAAAGACTAGAAAGTGATGAGTGCTGTGAAAGATCTAGAGACTGGAGAAAGGGCTCAGCTGGCCTGGTTGTTTCACCCTCTTTTATTCAGTGCAAGAGAGGAGATGATGACGTGGCCCTGAAGTTAATACCTGGACGCCCAGGGTATCCAATACCCTGGCACTGCCTGTTGGGTTTCAGTTTCTGACAACCCCCTGAAACCACTTTTACTTGAGGAGTAATGATCAAAGTAACCAATTTTTATTGAGCACTTGTAACTGGCCACGTCATGCATTGCTGCATACGCTTTATCTCACTGACAGTTCATGGCAACCATAAGCGGTAGGTATTATCCACACTTTAATGTGGCATATCTAGGCCTCAGATATGAAACTGAGGCCTAAAGAGGCCAAAACAATGAAGGACATCACACAACTCGAAAATCCCAAAGACTAGATTTGAAGCTGGGTCACTTGATTCCAAAGCCTGCATATCTTCTCAAACAAAGACCTCAGAGCAGACTTTGCCAATTCCTTGCATCTTTAAAACATCACCTTCTGCAATCTGTATCTGTCTGGCATATGAGGTAGGAAAAACAAAACCAAAAACAATCTCCTAAAATACAGTCAATGTCACCTTGGGGCCAGTAGTAGTTCTGGGTAACTGCTAATGCGAATAATGCTTCAGCCAAGCCTGGGGCCTCTCAGAAACAAGAGGGCTGGTTAGAGCCCTGAGGGACACTGAAGGAAGAAAAAGATTTTCTGTACACCTGGGCATTGCCTGGGTGACATGTAAATCCTATGCCAAATCACATGTAAATTATTTCTATTAAGTAACAGGACCATACCAATGTCAAGTAAGAACTGAACTGTGCCACACAGGCTCATAAACCACCCTCCACCACACACACACAAATGCAGCTTTAATCTAAAAGTATCATTGCAAAAAAAAAAGAAAAGGGTCCAGGTAAGACTCTGTGCTTCCATTGCAGGCAGCATGGGTTCGATCCCTGGTCAGGGAACTAGAATACCACATGACGCACAGTCAGTTCAGTTGCTCAGTCGTGTCCGACTCTGCGACCCCACGGACTGCAGCACACCAGGCCTCCCTGTCCATCGCCAACTCCCGGAGCTTACTCAAACTCATGTCCATTGAGTCGGTGATGCCATCCAATCATCTCATCCTCTGTCATCCCCTTCTCCTTCTGCCTTTAATCTTTCCCAGCATCAAGGGCTTTTCCAGTGAGTCAGTTCTTCACATCTGGTGGCCAAAGTATTAGAGCTTCAGCTTCAGTATCAGTCCTTCCAAAGAATATTCAGGACTGATTTCCTTGAGGATGGACTGGTTGTATCTCCTTGCAGTCCAAGGGACTCTCAAGAGTCTTCTCCAACACCACAGTTCAAAAGCATCAATTCTTCGACACTCAGCTTTCTTTACAGTCCAACTCTCACATCCATACATGACTACTGGAAAAACCATAGCTTTGACTAGATGGACCTTTGTTGGCAAAGTAATGTCTCTGCTTTTTAATATGCTGTCTAGGTTGGTCATAGCTTTTCTTCCAAGGAGTAAGCGTCTTTTAATTTCATGGCTGCAGTCACCATCTGGAGTGATTTTTTGTGTGGCCAAAAAACAAAAATAAAGTATTATTGCAGAACAGATGACTACTATTCTCAGAGGCTCAAACTCTAAAAATAAGAGAGACAGACAGACAGACACACACACACGGCTTAATGGAAGTTTAGAACAAACACAAAAGAATTACATAAAGATACATAAAAGTTATGAATGAAGCCCCAGGGTGGTGATTAAGTATCTCTGAGTTTTCTTTCCTTTATATGGGAGTAAACTGCCCCAGTGACCACCCCAAAGGGTTGCTGTTACTGACAAATATTGACAAGAGGAAAACTGCACTGCATGGGTATTTCTCAAATAGTTTTCTACTGAATACCGAGATCCTACAAGATGATGACAGGTGTTCTGTGGGGAAAATAATGAGTTTTCAACAATCATCCCATCCCCCGAGCAAACATATAGGAAATCCTCCATACCACTGCCCTTCTTTGGAGAAGGAAATGGCAACCCCCTCCAGTATTCTTGCCTAGAAAATCCTATGGACAGAGGAGCATGGCGAGCTACAGTCCATGGGGTCACAAAAGAGTTGGACATGACTTAGCGACTAAACAAGTGCCCTTTTTAGAGTTTCAGAGTAAATATTTGATTGTTAAGGGTGTTTAAGCTTATTTGATTACAAGGTTCTTTTTTTTTTTTTTTTATCACAAGGCTCTTTTAAGGAATGATATCCCATATTGCTTTTACAGGAGTTCAGTGCTCTCCAGAACATTTTAATTTTTTTTAAGCACACTGTACAAATAGACAATGGCGCTGCTGATGCCAGGTCACCTAGGAGAGTGACCGAACCCTGTAGCTTCCTGGGCTCCATATCCTATCATTCTCTCTAGTGCATAAAGTGGGCGGGGTCTGTATTATATGCTCCTCAGGTATACAGATAACACTCCATGTGAAATAATTACAGTGATAACGATAGTTGTAATAACAATGACTAATTTTACTAAGGACCTGCCACATGCTGGTCTCAGTTCTGGGTGTGTACCTGGCTGACCTCGTGGAAATTCCCGACCATCTGGCCAGACACATATGGGCAACACCCCTTGCACCCACGGGAACACCCTGCCCTCTTCCTCCACTCACATCCCCTGACTCAGGGGTCAAAAGTAGAGAGTCCATCTGAGCAAATGCTTTTTCAGAATTATTCTGGTTGATGGCTCTGTTCTCTTTGAGTCATCTGCATTCATGAGCTCCCCAGCATCCTCGTGGTGGGAGGCGTCTCTGGCAGAGAGCGGAGGCCTCAGAGGCTCCACAGAGATGGCATCTTCGCATCAGCACCCAAACAGCTTGCAAGGCTGGCTTGGGCTTCTGAGCCTCGCTACCACACTCCCAGCTCTCTCTCTGTGAGCGCGCACCCGCCCAGCCAGGCCACCATCTGGAGGTACAGAGCATCAGTCTGCTATGTTGGATGACCAGAGGCGGCAAGCAGGCGGTCCCAGTGCAGTCTGAGGCTCCCGTTCAGTGTGGGTGCTCTGGGGTGTCCACGCCCCAGACCCGAATGCACAGACGGTCAGAGGTCATCAGCCACCTGTGCTGGGGACCAGCTCTCTCTTCTCACTCCCAGCACACAGAGGCATGCAAACCATCATCTGCACATACTGCTGTCCGGTACCCGCATCTTCCGGAAACGAAACAGACAGGACTGTCACCAGGTTCACCATCTTTTTTCCTTTTTAAAACAAAAAGCTGAAAGTTTCCTTCAAATAGGACAGAGAGCTACTGCCCTTGTATTCTTGGGATCTTCCCAACTCAGGGATCAAACCCAGGTCTCCCGCATTGCAGGTGGATTCAGCACTCTCTGAGCCACCAGGGAAGTCCCTGTTCTTCTTACAAGTTTCTTTCAAAAACCCAGGGACATAGCCAGCATCCTCGTGAGCAGATGCCGTGGTGCCCAATGACAAGGATGAGGCTTCTGACCAAGAAGAAGATATGGCCTGTGAAATATAGTCCAGAAGGAGTTACTTTGGTTTATAGCAGTCAGTTGGTTCCACCCACGACCTGGGGAGTCTATGCGTACTACCCACAGCAGCAAAATGACAGGGAAAGTGTGAGACTCTCACTGCTGGGGCTAGGCAGAATCCTCCTGAACAGAAGGCCGTGCTGAAACCAAAGTCCAACCAAATTACTGATAGCTCATTCAACCAATGATATTGAAGTATAATCAGGGACAGGAGACAAAGAGGGAGGAGGTTAATTTTTTATCAACTAATTTAATCCTCCCACCAATTCCGAGAAGCAGATATAACCATCACTGTTTTACAGGGAGACCTGAGACGCAGAGCAGCAGGACAGGGCCAGGATTTCGATCCAGATCTGCTTGTCTCTGCATCCGAGTGGCTCCTCTCTCTCCACTCCCCCTCCTCTCCATCTCACCTGGCCTCCTTAATGCAATTCGTTCATTTCCTAAAACTATATTTGTTTAGTGCCAAACAGTGTTAAGGTCAGGTGTCACAGGCGGGGTTGGCCACTTTTGCCAAAGGTGAACCACCGAACACACGAACAAAACAATAACAAAAGCAAAACAGTACCCATCAGCCTACCCACAGAAAGGAGGTGACATAAGCACATTTAAAAATAGAGAAGATATATCTGGTAACAGCACTCTGAAGTCTGTCAGCTCCTTTCCCTCTTACCCAACCTACGCAGTCTCCCTCACCTTTCTACCTTCTCTTTTCCCATAGTTCTTGGCTTCTGGCACCTACCTGTCTGTCTGCTCATGTTTCCAGAAAGCCACATACCTGTCAACTGAAATCCTCCAGCAAGCCCGACTTAAATGTACCTGTGCGAGGGCATCTGAGAGCCGTGTGCAGGCACCTGTGTGGCCAGGTGAGGTAACTCACTTTAACAGAATGAATACTGCCTTCACTTCCTAGGGCTGCCCTAGCCAAGTACCATACCCTGGGGAACTGAAAGCAATAGAAATGTGAATTCTCGCACAGCCTGACTCTGAGGTGTTAACAGGGTTGGCATCCTTCTGAAGTTGAATCTGTCCAGACCTCTCTCCTAGCTTCTGGTAGTAGGTGCAGGGCTTGGCTTGCAGCTCTGTCACCCCAGTCTCTGCCTGCACCAGGACGTGGCTTTCTTCCCTGTCTACCCCTGTGTGCCCTCTCCTCTTCTGTAAGGACACTTGTCAAAATGGATGAGGTCCCCACCCTACTGCAGTATGACCCCATCTTAATTATATCTGTGGCAATCCTATTTCTGAATAAGTCATATCTGGGGGTCGTGGGGGTGAGGACCTCAGCATGTTTGGGGGGTACACAATTGACCCCGTAATAGCTACTATACGCCAGACGTGGGTTCCAGGCCACTTCATTTGGTTCTGATACTCTACAAAGTAGATCAGTGGCTCCCACCCACTGTGTGTGACAGAACATAATATCAGCTGTAGAGTTTGTTTTTAAAATACTCACGTCTGGTCCCACTCTCCAGAGATCCTGATGTGGTAGATCCAGGCAGGGAACCAACCATTTCACAAAGTAAAATTAAGAAGCAAAGTTTCAAAAGGAATGACAATGCTTATCCAGGAATAAGAATCACTGGGGTCCATCTTAACAACAATACAATAAATCAGGAAATGGGGGCAAAAAGGAAGTGAAACGCTATGTCCAAAATTCACTCAGTACTTGGATGAAACAAAAGGTTTTCCAACCCAGGTGAGTTTCACTCAGAACCTCCATCCTTTCCACTACCCAGGTGTGAGCATGGTTGTCTACACCCCTACATAGTGACACAGGCAGTATTTTTAGGTGTAAAAATAAGTGTGCACACCTATGTCCTCTGTGGATTCTTAGTGAGTGTCTTTGGGATCAAGTATGTATTTGGCTGAACATCTTTGTATATTCTATCAGCCACACACCAGAATGACTTCTACAGAATGTCCCCATAAGTCATGATGTTGTCACTTACAATTAACTGTCACCTGTCACTCTCAACTCAGTCTGAAGATTCTAGTACAGGGTACTCATCCCATAAGTATTTGTAGAACAAATGATTAAAGAAACATCCATTTAAGGAAACATCATGAAGTAAAAGTGGTCCTTGCGGGAATTTTTTTTTTAGTTTTTCCCCTCATAATCATGATGGGAAACCATGATCCTTCTGCTCCAATTTCATTACTTCTGCATCCTTTTCTTCTCTCCAGATGAGAAAAAGAAGCCGTTACTAACCTGGGGACTGTCGCTGATTTGGGAACAACTTTAATCCCATTAAATATCTACTCACAGACATTCTACAGTATTAAATGTTGTCACTGGAGGAAATAAGAAAGGAAGAAGTTTAAAGGTAATTTGATTCAGCCCTGAGATTCTGGAGCACATGCTCCGACAACAGTCTTCATGTCGTCTCTGCCTCATCTGCAATGTCCTCCAATATCAGCCCCCCAGGTCCATCCATGTATGGCAGAAGGAGGTCCGAATTTGCAGGACGGCTTTGGTTTTAAATAAATTCTGGCACTGTCCCCATAAGCTGGGGTGACAGTTTCACAGCAGTCAGTTTCACCCTCAAGTCCATCCTGCTTTAGACAATATGGCCAGGCTCCATCAGCACACAGCCATTTTTTACAACATGCACTCTGAGTTTCAGTTGAGAAAACACAGACAGACACCCCCATCCATCCTGATTTCCATTCTTACCTAACATGTGCCCTTTGCTGTGTTCATGGTGTCTCGTGACTGTCTCCTCCCTCGTACAAAGCATCTTCCTGCCTTTGAGTCTGCCCATGTTCCTCCCCCTGCCTGAAAAGTTCTCCTTCCCCACTCTACTTATGTAAGTCTAACCCATCTTTCAATACTGCCTTCAAGCCCCATTTCCATGAAGCCTCCTCTGTCTACTCAGCCCACACTGATTCCTCCTTTCTCTTAACTTCCACCCATGACATTTGCTTTGCTAAATTAGGGTATGGAGTGAAAAGCACCTCTTCAGTGATGGATTCACTCCTCCACCATGCTCTGCCTGGACTTTGTTTAGAAGCCTGCAGGTAGCACCTGGTTATGGTAATTTGATACTAAACCCGACAGGTTGGCTTTCTTCAAAGGTGGTTCTTTAAAAGAAATGAGAATACATAATTTGATTACACATGCTTTTATTTTTTTCCCTTTCAAAACTGTTGCTCAATTCTAAGAGAGCTGCAAACAGAATATTTAAACTGGAGCCCCTCTTGGAGATCTCCTCGCCTAACCTCTTATCCAAAGCAGAGGTACACCCCTTGTAGCATCCTTGAAAGATGGCCCCTAACCTACTCATAAAAACCCTCTTTGAGCCCATCTCTCCAGGAACCTGTGCTCTTGCTGGCTGTCCTAGCTCTGATTGTTAAAGTTCTTCCTTATAATACAGTCTTTGTCAAAGTTAAGTTTGTGGCCCATCTGTACCATAATTATTTGAGGTGCTTGTTGAAAATTGCAGGTTCCCAAGTCTAACTCCAGACACACTGAATCAGCATTTGGAGCAAGGATTTAAAAAAGTAATCTACATTGTTAACAGGTTTCCCAGGTGATGTTTATGATACCAAAGTGTAAGATCCACTCTTAGAGTCAGTGGATTCTATATCTAGAACTTAGCTCTACCTTTCTAACAGTGGAGAGCAAGACACTTCCCTTTTCTTCTCAATGTTCAGTGCAGCGCTATTTACAATAGCCAAGACATGAGATCCATGCAAATGCCCGTTGACAGAGGAATAAAGAAGATGTGGTGCTTATATACAATGGAATATTTGTTGTTGCTGTTTAGTTGTTAAGTCGTGTCTGACTCTTTGCAACCTCAGGGACTGTAGCCCGTTAGGCTCCTCTGTCCATGGGATTTCCCAGGCAAAAATACTGGAGTGGGTTGCCATTTCCTTCTCCAGGGGATCTATCTCCCCAACCCAGGGATTGAACCCAGATCTGCTTAGCAGGTGGATTCTTTACCACTGAACCACCTGGGAAGCCCCTACAATGGAATATTACTTAGCCATAAAAAAGAATGAAATAATGCCATTTGCAGCAACATGGATGAACTTAGAGACTGTCATACTAAGTGAAGGAAGTCAGACAGAGGAAGACAAATATACAATATCACTTATATGTGTAATCTAGAAAAAATGATACAAATGAACTTATTTACAAAACAAAAACAGAGTCATAGACTTCAAAAACAAACTCATGGTCACCAAAGGGAAAACATAGTCATGGAAATGAAGACCTTAAGCATCAAACCTTGCAACCTGGAGATTTCATCTATTGGAAAAGACACCTGGAAAGCCCCCTCTCAGATCCCAACAGAAAGAGACATACTTTGCATCTCTGGCAGGAAGTGACACTGCTTTACTATCACCGTAAAGAGGAAGAAAGATTTTTTTTTTTTTTCTTTACCTGGCAACAGCTCAACCAATGAAAAACCACTATACTTCAAACTCTCAGATTCCCTCAGTGGACTTTTTGTTTATAATAGCCATCCTAACTTCCCCATCTCTTCTATAGGAGAGTTTCCTCTCCTTCCTTCTACTACAAAGTTTCCTACACTGTCCTGGGTCTTCTCTTTGTCAATGTCCTTCCTAAAATGTGATGCCAAAATGAAGTGGAGAGAGCGAGCTAGGTTTTCTAATGCTTTTCTTATGAATACATATGGACAATTTCAATAATGAGAAAACCAGTTTTGTTCCAAACTAGCCAGTGAGGTAGTATCATTCTGTAAATCTTTGTTAACAGACACACGATGTTGACTTTTCATCGTTGTTTTAATTTGCGTGCCTTTCTGATTGGTTGTTCCTTTGTAAATTGTCTGCTCTTCTCCTTTGTAGGCTTTTTTTTCCCTTTTAATTCATTATGTCTGTCTGGCAACTAAGCTGATTCAATGCATTATCTCACCTAATTCTCAAAACAACATTTCCCTTACTTTACAGGTAAAGAAACTGGGCCTCCAAGAACGTGAAATGAGGAAACACAGTTAGATCTTCAGCTTCCTCACCAACTTATGCCTTCATTTAATTAATGTTCTTGGGAGGAGAGATCTTTATCTTCCAGACACTTTGTAAAGTGAGCTAAGAGAGCCAAGTATTTGGGATGCAAGCATAAGGAAGGTTCAAAAGAACATTAGAAATTCTCATAACTCCATTATTTACTTACAGCTCCCTAAAATTTCCTTTTTTTTAAAAAATACTTTCCTGGCCTGGAGGTAACAGTGACCAGTTATAATCGATTAGTGCTATTTACTGAAACAAAGGTTAAGGAGGATGTAGGTACCTGTTCATATTTTTGTCAAGAGAGGTAAAATATGGCTGACCCTAAAAGACCATCAGAAAAAGATCAAAGAGTAATCTAGAAATAAGGCAGAACCCCATAAAATTACAGTCTATTTGTTGGCAGCAACATCAGTAGATAACAGTTCAAAAGTACACATGCAGGAAGAATTGGCTTTCATTTTTTCCATTTTCCATTATCAAGACCAGTATTTACGCAATTAACTAAGATCCAAATGCTAATTCATCATTTATAGCATTTTAGTCCAAACAGCTGAGCTTCTCTTGGTTTTGGTTAATTTAATCGAATTCCATGCAATTATACTTTAATTGAAATGCATATGCATAAAGTTGAAATGATGTTTAAATCAACTGAATTTACAACTACATTAAAAAAACTCAAACAACAAAGTACAGATCCAAGTGGGAAACAAAATTAATTTAATCCTACTCCATTTTTCTACCTTGAAGGTGGCCAACACCCAAAGGTCAGGCGTTCTCAATGTCACACAGCCAGTGGTAACACTGAGACTCAAATCCAGGTTTCCTGACTTTGGATTGAGAGCCTGTACAGCTGGGCCTCTAACTGATATTTAACTGTTCCACCCTCACTCAAACAAACCTTGGTCCTCCAAACTCTCATAAAGTTTTTCAAACAAAATCTATAAACTAGGTATCAAAACAGCTAATGTAATTTTAAAGATCTTTGTTCCCCAGCTTTGTGATTCCAGGCAGCCTAATAAAAGTCCCTGGGGTCTATGTTCTTCCAGAAACTTTGGCAGAAACTCAATTTCTTCCTTCTTCATTATTCACAGAAACATAGTCATTCGCAGTTTCTAGGTTCTACATTTTGCCCCAATCTTTCTTTCACATAATAAACAAGCATAATCAAAAAGAAAAAAATTATTAGGTCAATTATGATGCCAATTTCCCCCAAATAAGAAATAATACATCTTTTCTTTCTCTTTTTTACTACTCTAAGTTTCCCATTACTTTCTTTTTGGAACCATCATTTGAAACCACACAAAAATTTTAAGTTCACTTTCTCAATACTAAAATTTTAGTTCCTCCCAACTTACTGCCTGGCAACCATGCTCTTTTCACAGAACATAAAGAGGATTTAACATTCAAACATTTAAAAGCCACATATACTCTTAATGTAATTGACTGTCGTTCATGTATATATTAATAGTTCCTAGAATTTTATCATCTGAAGACTAGTCTTAATTATTTGTAAGCCTGCATCCACCACCAGACCAAGGTCTGCACTCATCTCCAGCTTTGCCCAAGAATAGTGCCCTCCACCACACATGCTCCCCTACGAAGGAGAGCCCCCTCCCACAGAGACCCTTCCTCCACACACAGGCCTCTCCCCACAAGACACCCCACCCCAAGACATGAACAAATACCCACCCTGGTTATCATGACAAAGTAGCACCTTACTCCAGGGTTCCACCTGCAGAGTCAAGAAAAACACCTAAAACCATTCAAATGAGCCCTTAAATGCCATGCTAATTTGATAAACCCTGTCGGCTGTCTCACAGGGACGGGCTCTTTCAAACCTCTCCTTGGAAATTCAGGCGAGGTGACCCCAGCTGCCTTCAGATTCAATTACCCACAAGGCTCCCCCCACAAAGGCCAGACCACAGGGGAGCCAGGCGCACACTCACTGCAAATCTGACTTGGCAGCTCTCCTCTCCCAGGTAGCACAGGTCTCCCGAGACGTTGGTCTCCAGCCACAGGTGCTCTCCGTTCACGGCATTTTCCTGGAGGGAAAAGACACACCTGACTTCATTTTTCTTTTCAGGCATAAGTGGGGGCCGGGGAGTGGGGAGAATGGATCTCAAATTCAGATTTTTGGAAGAAAACTAGTGAATCCCAGCAGTCTAAAGACTTCTCATTTTACTCCCGACAATACTGCTGGAGTTGGTCCTACTGACATTCTAGAAATGGAAAAAGGTGTTTGAAAAAATTCTGAGCCATAATGAAGATGTTAGCTCCAAAGATGTTTTAACCATGTCGGTGGTCATCTTTGAAATATATAGTAAACAAGGGGGAAAAACCCTCAAGGTATTCAACCTAAAGCCTTATTCATCCAGGCCCACTGAAGAGTCTACAACAATTGAGACCAGAATTCTATTAAAGGTTGATTCTCTTTAACAAGTTAGCTAAGGAGGATAGTAGTAGTAAAGTATTTTAAAGACTTCTTGAAAATACACATATCATTAATGAGTAAATTATGCTTCTAAACCAGAAGCTTCTTAAAAGTTAGTTTTAAGTCACTGTATAGACTAAGCATAACAAATTTCTACCAATTTAAACCTATTACCAGTTCAATAGGGCCTTCACCCAATTCTAAGTTCTCCAAGTTGAATGATTTCCCTGCTTCTAAAAATATTTTCATACTTCCAGTAGCAAACAGAGAATAGCTGTAGGTTTGGAACCCTATGGGCTTCCCTCGTGGCTCTGCTGGTAAAGAATCTGTCCGCCATGCGGGAGACCTGGCTTCAGTCCCTGGGTTGGGAAGATCCCCTGGAGAAGAGAAAGGCTCCCCAATCCAATATTCTGGCCTGGAGAATTCCACGGACTGTATGGTCCACGGTGTCACGAAGAGTCAGACATGACTGGGCAACTTTCACTTCACTTCACTTGGAACCCTAAAAGTTCTCAGGTAGTGATGGATGAAATAATGGGAACACGTGTACACCCATGGTGGATTCATGTTGATGTTTGGCAAAACCAATACAATATTGTAAAGTAATTAGCCTCTAATTAAAATAAATTTAAATTTAAAATGAAAAAAAATAAAGAGAGACTTCCAAGGCAAAAAAAAAAAAAATTAATTAAAAGGCAATGCTCTGCCAGTTATCCTAAATAAATCAAGCTCAACAAACTAAAATATTCTACAGCTGGGAATTTAGTATCCAGCTGTAACTTATAATCATCTGTAGAATTTCTTTCCATTGTCTTATTCTTCAATTTATTTAGTAAGCATTTTTCCACACCCCTGGTGCCAGGCACTGGGTTGTGTGCCAAGTCTCATCAGTCATATCTGACTCTTTGCAATCCCATGGACTGTAGCCCACCAGGCTCCTCTAGGATTCTCCAGGCAAGAATACTGGAGTGGGTTTGCCGCTTCCTTCTCCAGGGCATCTTCCCAACCCAAGGACTGAACCGGCATCTCTTACGTCTCCTGCATTGGCAGGCGGCTTCTCTACCACTCGCACCACCTGGGGAGCCCAGGCACAGAGTTAGTGTAAAGTAAAGCCTAACAATGAGCATGGAGACTAAACAAATAATTATAGCAGCAAATACTAGGAATATTTATTACAGCGGAAATCCCACCAACTCTTTTAAAAAGTGAAGTATAACATGTTACAGTGGGGGAAAGGTCAAAAATCCTTGATAATACCAATCTAGGCAGGCCAGCAACTAAGTCCTGGTAGGTCAAGGAAGCTGGGCAGGAGCAGGCAAGACCTGGGAGTCAGAGATGTGAGAGACATCAGTAACTCACTGGGCTGGGAGGCTTCATTCACGCTAGGCCAGTTGGTATGTTCCTGCACTAAAGACTGCCCCCCAACCCCACAAGCACTCAGGGGCTTGCTGATCACTATCCATGCACAGCAAGGACTGCTACTGCTAAGATGAACTAGCTTCACTCCTAAGTGGGGAACCTGATTAGAAAGCCCGACATTTGTAAGAGAAGAAGGAAAGAAAAAGGTGCTGGATCAAACACGCTGCTTCTCAAATCTGATTGCTCATTAAAATGACGTGATGAGCTTTGACGAATACCTGACATCATCCCATCCCCAGAGAGTCTGCTTTCACTAATCTGAAGTTTTTAGCAAATACTTGCAGTTGTAAGAATGGGAACACCATTCACTGAGCATTAAGGGAGAAGACTAGAGTAAAAGCAGACTTAGGGAGTAAGTCAAGAGTTCAGGTTCTTCTTTTATTCTATTTTCAATTGTGTTATAATTAACATTCAATATATTAGTTTCAGGTGTGTAATATAGCACTTGATATTTTAATACGTTATGAAATGATCACTGCAATAAGAGTTCGGTTTTGAGGATGTGAAATTCGGAGATGCTTATTAGACCTTCAAGTGAAGATGTTGAGAAGGCTGTTTTTTATAAGTCTGAAGTTCAAAGAAGAGGTTTGTACTGTATGAATAATTTGGGAGGCAACCGTTAACTAATCTAAAGCCAAGAGAACTGAATGGAAAACCCTAAGGACTGAATGTGGATGGAAAGCTCTGATTTCGGAACCGTGGAACGTTCCAACATTTAAGAGTTTGAGAACATAGGAAAGATCCAGCACAGGAGACCTGGATGGAGTGGCCATTGAAGTACGAGGAAAACATAAAAAGAGTGTAACGTTTCCAGGAAGAAAGTGCCCCTAGAAGGTCTGCGTCAAAAGCTGAAGACTGAGAACTGGCCATTGGATTTCTCCGTGTGAACATGGTAAGTCACTGATGATCTTGACAAAAGTAGGGACAGTGGAATGAGGAGGAAGAAAGCCTGACGGAATTGGGTTCGGGAAATAATGTTACTGACTTTAGTTTCAAAATGTGTATGAAACCCGATTAATGCTCACCGCCTCTACTGTTACCACCTGATCCTCCATCCCCCTAGCTTGGAATATTCCCGATAGCCCCCTGACTGGTGTCCCTGCCCCACTTGTCTCTTCCTTTCCCTGTCCAGTTGCCTCATCTTCTATCTCTCTCCCTCTTGGTCACTGATGTGCAGTCACACTGGTCTGCTCGTATTTCCCAAGCAGACTAAGCAACCTCTCATCCCAGGTCCACTGAATTTGATGCTTTCTTAACTAAAAATTGTTTCACTGTATATTGTTTATTGTATCCAAATTATTTATTCCTCTCCATTCTGACTTATGTGGTTAATTTCTATTTACCCTTTGGTCACCAAATTGAGTGTTACTTTCTCAAAGAAGCCAACACTGACCCTCATATTGAAGTCATTTTGTTAGTTACTCTCATAAAACCATATTTATCTCCCATCATTTATCCCAGATGGCAATTATTCATTCATCGGCATGACTATCTGATTCATGTTTCCTTCTTATGCTAGATTCTAACCTTCATATGGACATTAAATGTCCAGCACTTTTTTTTTTAAGTCGCTTAAGTCATGTCCAACTCTGCGTGACCCCATACACAGCAGCCCACCAGGCTCCCCTGTCCCTGGGATTCTCCAGGCAAGAACACTGGAGTGGGTTGCCATTTCCTTGGCACCTTGCAAACAGTAGATGATAAATAAATTTAGGGAACTGAGAAGATGAGACTAAGAATCAATGAATGAATCACATTCTTGTTATATAAGGTTCCAAGGAGTAGAAAGGATAATTACTTTTTTACCTGTCCATTAGCTCAGCGTCATACATTGTGAGAAGTAAACATGGATGCCTGAGAGACTTGACAATCTTTCAAAATCATGACAGAAACAGAAGCATGCAAGAAAAGGCCAGTCATGCAAGGAAAACATGAAACATACCTTTCTTAGACTATATTTTCCCTGTCTCATCCTTTTCTTGTACCTCTGTCTTGTCCAATGCATCAGAAAGAAGTAACCTTACCCAAAGAGAGGTTTGGGCTTTGCCCTCAACTATAGGATTTAAGTGCCTGGGATGTCTTGCCTGATAACGGTATCTTTGTTTACCTGGGGACCCTGGGTCATACTCAGTTCAGTTCAGTCGCTCAGTCATGTCCAACTCTTTGCAACCCCATGAATTTTAGCAGGCCAGGCCTCCCTGTCCATCACCAACTCCCAGAGTTCACTCAAACTCACGTCCATCGAGTCGGTGATGCCATCCAGCCATCTCATCCTCTGTCATCCCCTTCTCCTCCTGCCCCCAATCCCTCCCAGCATCAGAGTCTTTTCCAATGAGTCAACTCTTCGCGTGAGGTGGCCAAAGTACTGGAGTTTCAGCTTCAGCATCATTCCCTCCAAAGAAATCCCAGGGCTGATCTCCTTCAGAATGGACTGGTTGGATCTCCTTGCAGTCCAAGGGACTCTCAAGAGTCTTCTCCAACAGCACAGTTCAAAAGCATCAATTCTTAGGCGCTCAGCTTTCTTCACAGTCTGACTCTCACATCCATACATGACCACTGGAAAAACCACAGCCTTGACTAGACGGACCTAAAATAGTACTGACTTATGGTGGGGCATATACCAACTCAACCTCCAGAGGGTTAAGTGGCTAAGGTTAACCATGCAGGTTATGTCCATATGACTAAGCCCCAATTAAACTCTGGTCACCAAGGTTCAGATGTGCTTCCTTGGTGGCAATACACCATACGTACATTTCCACCATGGCTGCTGGGAGAAGTTAGCTCTGTCACAAATTTACCGGGAGAGAACAGTTGGAAGCTCCTTTACAGGAATCTCCTGGACTCTGCACCATGTACCTCTTCTCTAGGCTGATTTGAACCTGGGTCCTTTCACTGAAGTGGGATTCCTTGGTGACTCAGATGGTAAAGAATCTGCCCACAATGTGGGAAATCTGGGTTCGATCCCTGGGTTGTGATGATCCCCTGGAGAAGAGAATGGCTACTCACTCTAGCATTCCTGTCTGGAGAATTCCATGGACAGAGGAGCCTGGCAAACTACAGTCCATGGGGTTGCAAAGAGTAGGACATGACTAAGTGACTTACACTTTCACTTTCCTTTCACTGTAAAAGGTCATAAATGTGAGGAAAACAGCCCTCAGTAAATTCTGAGTCCTTCTAATGAATGACTGAACATAAGTGTGGTCTTTTGAATTCCAGAAGCTGCAGGTGAGGGTGACCTTGGGAACTCCTGAATTCTGTATAAAGGTATCCAGCTGGGTGGCATTCACCCATTAATAGAGTAGACAAATAAAATATTGTTTTCTTCTTACATTTCTGGTAAATCTTAATCCACTTCAATATTAGTAAACATAAGCTTTGGAGTCAGGTAGACTTGCTACCGACTAGCTCTATGACCTGCTGCTGCTGCTGCTGCTGTGTTGCTTCAGTCGTGTCCAACTCTGTGTGACCCCACAGACGGCAGCCCGCCAGGCTCCCCCGTCCCTGGGATTCTCCAGGCAAGAACACTGGAGTGGGTTGCCATTTCCTTCTCCAATGCATGGAAGTGAAAAGTGAAAGTGACCTAGGGTCTCTCTAACTTTGCCAGACCTCAGTTCACTCCCCACTGAAGTTGCAATAATGATTTTACTTCTCTCACAAAATCACAATGATGTTTAAATGTGAAAATGAGTAACAGTCAATGATTTACCCACAATGAGAAGTTAATACAAGTTCAATGCAATTCTTACTATTATCATTGTGGTTGGGTTTTCCTTTCCTGTCTTCCTAATCCATAGATACTGGTATCATCCAAGTTTCTCTCCTGGGCCTTTGTAGTCAAGACTGCTAGCCATTCACCAAATTCATTTTCCTCTTCTTCCTGAACACACAGTTAGAGTTTGCTACTCAGTCTCACCTGTAACAAGTGTGGCCACATGACCCAGTTCCAACCATGAACAAGAGTGATGTATACTGTTTTCAGACTTGGTCCACTAAGCCTCTCACGCGCATTCCTCAATACTCTGTTCCCGTACTGGGTACGTGGGAAGTTGGTCTTTGCAATGATTTGAAAGTCTTCTGATGAAGTTGTAAGAGTAACTGTCAGTCTGGGTCACTGAATAACTGTGTGGAACAGAGCCTACCCCCAACCCAACCTGGCACAGTCCTGGTTTGCTCTTGGGTGGATTTCCTTCCCACGTAGGTCACCGCAGAGCATTGAATAGAGTTCTCTGTGCTATAGAGTAGCTTCTCATTGTTGCTGTTGTTTAGTTGCTAAGGCATGTCTGACTCTTTTGCAACCCCATGGATTGTAACCCAGCAGGCTCCTCTGCCCATGGGATTTCTCAGGCAATAATACTGGAGTGGGTTGTCATTTCCTTCTCCAGGGAATCTTCCAACCCAGGGATGGAACCCGTGTCTCCTGCATTGGCAGATGGATTCTTTAGTTATCTATTTTATACACAGTAGTGTATGTATGTCAATTCCAATCTCCCAACTCACCCCACACCCTCCTTCCCCCCACCCTTGGCATTCATACATTTGTATGTCTGTCTCCATTTCTGCCCTGCAAATAGGCTCCTCAGTACCATTTTTCCAGATTCCACATATATGCATTAATATACAGTATTTGTTTTTCTCTTTCTGATTTACTTCACTCGTATGACAGTTTCTAGGTCCATCCACATCTCCTCTCTGGTATTTTACACTGCTATAAAATTAACTTCCTAAAAACACAGCTGTGATTATGACTCTCTCTTGCTCAGGATGCTAAAAAAATTCTCTATTATTTATAAAACAAACTCCAAACTTAATCCCACATACTAGACCTTCCATTAATGGTACCAGTCTGTCTTCCTTATTCACCTTCATACACAGTTTCATAGAATGTATGAGGCTATGTATCTCAACATAGTCATATTTTCCTTTTCTGTGTCATGTTTTTTATTTACCCCATTCTCCACACCCAGGTACCTCTTTCTCTTCTCTACACATGCATCTTGAAATTCCATCTCAAACGCTATACAACTCAGAGTACCCATCTGTGCCAGACAGAAACAATAGCTCTATTTCTACATGAAGATAGCATTTCTTCTGTAGTAGTGTTAAAACAATGTATCTATAGAGATACAGAGTATCTCTAGAGATATACATAGATTTATATAGATCAACCTGTCTATGGATAGATCCAGTTACCTAAGAGTAGAGACCCACCTATGTAAATATAGATATGATTCCTTGCCCTCAAGTTCTACCTGAACTCTTAGTAGTAATTAGCTACAGGTAAAAAGATGCAAGTTGTGAATGAATGACCCAAATAGGATATACTGACACCAGAAGCAAACAATCCACACAAAATGAAGACATTTACTGGCTAAAAAAAAAAAAAAGTTCTAAAACAATAAGAAAATTATAAATATGTATCAAATATAAATATCCTTGCTGCTGCTGCTAAGTCGCTTCAGTCGTGTCCGACTCTGTGCGACCCCACAGACGGCAGCCCACCAGGCTCCCCCATCCCTGGGATTCTCCAGGCAGGAACACTGGAGTGGGTTGCCATTTCCTTCTCCAATGCATGAAAGTGAAAAGTGAAAGTGAAGTCGCTCAGTCGTGTCTGACTCTTCGTGACCCCATGGACTGCAGCCCACCAGGCTCCTCCGTCCATGGGATTTTCCAGGCAAGAGTACTGGAGAGGCGCCATTGCCCTCTCCGATAAATATCCTTACAAATTCAGAAATGGAAAAAATCTGGACTGCCTCCTCCTAAAATTCTTTAAGGTAATCATGGGTAAAATCTGTCTTGGATGGTTTAGATCTGTGCTGTCCAATAAGCAAATGGTGATTCAACATTGGAAATGAGACAGGCACTAACTGAGATGTGCTGTCAGTGTAAAGTGAAATAAATAGCAGACTTTGAAGACTGACTTTCTGTAAAAAGTGAATTCTCTCATTGATCATTTTTATATCAAGTACATGTTGAAATAGTAATATTTTTCATATATTTGGGCAAATAAAATATAATACTAAAATTACTTTTAGGGGCTTCCCTGGTGACTCAGTTGGTAAAGAATCCATCTGCAATGTAGGATACTGCCTGCAATACAGGAGACCCAGGTTTGATCCCTGGGTCAGGAAGATCCCCTGGAGAAGGAAATCACAACCCATTCCAGTATTTTTTCCTGAAAAGATCCCATGGACAGAGGAGCCTGGCAGGCTATGGTTCACAGGGTCACAAAGAGTCAGCTATGACTGAGCACAATGTTCTGTCTTTCTGTCTGATGGTCCGGTGGCTAAGACTCTGTACCCTCAATGCAGGGGGTCCAGGTTTGATCCCTGGTCAAGGAACTAAATCCCACACACCACAACTAAAGTTTGCATGCCACAACCAAAGACCCTACATGCCAAAGTTAAAACCTGGTGCAGCCAAATTTAATTAATTTTTTAAAAGCTAGCTCTGTCCTTAAAATTTTTTTTAGAAAACAGAATCAATTTTACCTATTTTTTTTGCTTTTTAATGTGGCCACTATAAAATGAGGCTTACTTTACGGCTCACATATATTTCTTCTGCTCACCTTTATTAGTTTATAATCACTTGCTGCTGCTGCTGCTGCTGCTGCTACGTCACTTCAGTCGTGTCCAACTCTGTGTGACCCCATAGACAGCAGCCCACCAGGCTCCCCCGTCCCTGGGATTCTCCAGGCAAGAACACTGGAGTGGGTTGCCATTTCCTTCTCCAATGCATGAAAGTGAAAAGTGAAAGTGAAGTCGCTCAGTCGTGTCTGACTCTTAGTGGCCCCACGGACTGCAGCCTACCATGCTCCTCCGTCCATGGGATTTTCCAGGCAAGAGTACTGGAGTGGGGTGCCATCGCCTTCTCCATATAATCACTTACTAAGAGGCAAAAGATTAGACCTAGTTACTTCTCAGTGAGATGTGAAGCTGTACGATTCTATGATTTCTCCCAGCAGCCAATGTGATATCATTGAAAATTCTCATAATTTTAGAAAATAAAAGACTAGTGAGGGTGCCTGAATCACGCTAGATCTGTCCACTATTAAGATGACTGGTCACAGCCAGGACCTTCACTAATTCATAGACGGTTAGCTCCTCCTGCTTGGCTCAGCAATCTGATATCTTGATTAATCTGACAATGTTTTTCAAAAGAGGGATGGAAGTGAAGAAAGATATCAGGTTGTGTCACTATGGGTGATGACACCCAAGCCTGAAGTTAAAGAGCAAAGGCCTGGAGCTTGTAAAGAAGGCACAGGTCTGTGAGGACCTCCCATTGTAAACAAGGCTAAAATGAGAGCATGTGCATGTACATATGGGTATACACACACACACACACACACACACACACACACACCTGCCTCTTCCTACCTTTCCATTCAAGGTTTCCAAAGATAAAATGACCTAGTTTCATAACCCAGTTTAACCAATCCCACGTGAAGACTCTGTTTCCCTAATCTTATCTCTGAACCAAACTGTGAGGTGAGTGTATCCACTGTTCCATGTTCTACCTGCCTAAAAGAACTCTTTTTCAACTATCAGCATCCAGAGGACAGGAAAGGTGGTCGGGATATAAAGTCTGGGTTTGTTTGCATTGAGGCTCTGTTTTCCACAGCCCTCAGCATTGGAGGAAATTTGCCAATGAGGAAAGAGAAAATGAACAGAAATCAAGGATGCCAGATTGAAAACCAATATAGTTTTTTTAAAGAAAGATTTTGGTGGGTTTTTCACCATTGCTTGGAGAACTGTTTTAGGCAGTGTAATGGGCAAAAGCAAATTACAGAATAGAGGAGACAGAGTGAAGACCCACATCCTATGTTTTCAGCTTTAAGCATAAAAACAAGGAAGAAATCTCCATGTCCAAAATAAGTCTCCATCCCACAAGAGGCATGTGACATTTAAGAGAAGATATGCATTATCTATGCAATAGACTTACTTCAAAGTGGATTGACTCCCCCCCCCTAAACTGGAAGCTTGGATTCCAGCCCAGGAGATGGGACTATTTTTCCCTTTTAGAGCATTACTCCCTTCCTTTCTAGCAATCTAGCCTGTTTTCCCCAAAACTGGCTTGGCTGATGTTCATGGCATGGTGTCAAAGGGAGCAGCCCTGTAGGTGCTCACCATGAAAGGGGAGAGAGGATGCCACTGGGGTGAATGGGAAGATCAAAAACTGTGCAAGCTTTAAGTCTTAACACAATGTACTGGATTAAGAAGGAAATTTTAAAAGAGTTACTTGGAACTCAATAGCATAAACTCATTGACGTTTCAAACAGGCTTTTGACTTGTGTCTTCCAGTGTCCTTCTGGAACTGGAGATCATCTGAGTGCCCATCGGCTCCCAGAGATGTGTCCCTTTCTTGCTGACTGAACAGAAAAGCTGTAATCAATTCATCCCTGACATCCACCAGACAGTCACTAGGCCAATGATGCTGTGCAGTCCACTGTGAAGAAGATACATATTTCTGCTTTTAGCGGAAAACACTGCTCCTCCCTTCAAAGTGCCTCAAATCGAACTATGACCTAGAATAAGTCAACCCAAAACACAAATTTGGCTCTAAGACAATGCCCTATTGGTAGAGATTTTATGTGGAATCAAAACAGAAAGTAAATAAAATAAACAGAACTAATTCAACCAAACAAATGAGCACAGCCTGGCAGAGAGCAGGAGTCAAGTCTTTGTAGAAAAGAGCCACATTCACCTCAGGTGAAGCCGACTGTCCACTGTAGTCAGTAGAAGACCCCAGCCCCGTGCTGAGGCTGGATCTGTCTGTTCCCCATCATTAAGGCTTCCATCCCTGACATGAATGGAGAGGAGGGTCTGTGTGCAGGTGGCAGGCCCAAAGATTGGCAAAGAGTCATCAAGGAAATGACCCTGTGTGGGGCAGAGAATCTCATAAGTCAAAATAAAATATTTGAGTGAATCACAGCAGAAGAGAAGTTTCCGAACTTCGAGGAACAGACTAAAAATAAGAGATAGTATGCATCACTAAGTAGGGAAATGGGAATATGAAAATGGAACACTTCAAGGAAATTATTAAGTTCACGCACCCAAAGCATAAAAACTGACTCCCGCAACAAGATTTTTCTGGCCGAATGCCGGGGCCCTATAGTCTAATCTCACCTGGGTCTCAGGCACTCCACAAGCAGGCCACTCCTCAAAGCTCTTTGCAAGAGGATGTTTAGGAAACAATCGTGCCCCTTCTGAAGTCTTTGGTACACACTAGAGTCAGAACAGGACTTCCCAGGTGCAATGCAGGAGTCTCAGGTTCAGTCCCTGGGTCAGGAAGATCCCCCGGAGAAGGGAATGGCAACCCACTCCGGTATTCTTGCCTGGAGAATCCTACGGACAGAGGAGCCTGGCAGGCTAGGGTCCACAGGGTCACAAAGACTCATACGTGACTACGGCAACTGAGCACGCACGCACACACTCAGAACGGGGCCCGCTGAGATTTCTGCAGTAAGCATAAACTTGGGACTAGGATTGAAATTCCAGGTTCACCTTGATTTGTCTTCAACTTCAGATGCAGCATGGACAGCTTTTGCATCTGTTTTCTCACTGGTGAAAGGAGGAGAGGGGAGGTAACGTAAGTTAGGGGTCATCGTACTACAGGTTTTTGAGATGACTTTCCACCTCTGACCCTCTGAGGCAAAGAGAATCTCAATGTATGAATCAAGGGGGTTGAATGCAAAGCAAAGTGAACTTCCACAGCCCTGCTCCACCCCTGTTAAGCTGGAAGCATCCTCAGCTCTACTGGGGACTCTTATCTCATCCAAGACAAGAAATTGAAGTTCCTCCTTTTTTACCTTTATTTTGAATTTTTTGCCACTCTTCTCATTTGAGAAACTCTTAATGAGAGGCTCCAACCCAAATCAGCACTTAACAATCAGTAACAATACAATGATCATTTTAATGCATTTAGTTCAGAAGAGGGAGCTGATAGGAGAGAGGTGGTTACACTGCTTTTTTGCAGGGAAGCAGACAAGGAGGTGGAATACAGGCAATGGTGGGAGGTCAAGACTAGGAGGGCTACTTTCATACTTTAAAGTTTAGAACAAAGAAAATCCTGGTTTAGCTTTCTGCACAAGCAGGCAAAGCAAAGTGGCATAAATGAAGCTGGTGTGAAGCAATTCGGTTAGTAAAAGCAAAAATTGGGAAGCAAGGGCAAGTCTCAGCAAAAAAAAAAAGGCATTTAAATGTTTTTAACAATCTGCTTCTTCCTCTCTTCCGAGAAAAACCTTTTCGATAACTGTAATAAGAACGTGTAGGGTTGGTTGCTGTCTGGCTTCAGCAATATTAGCCCACAATTATGGGGTTTTTCAGAGTCACATCTTGTAACTCCTTCCATATAAGATCTCTAAATAAGCCCTGAGATAAGAGTGTCTTCAGAGAAGGCTTTCAATTTTCCCTCTACTGTTAAACATCCCCAGAGTGTTTCCTGTCACCATGACAATTCATCAGGCCACCAAGATGAAGTGACCGCAACTGAAGGGGCTGAGAGATGAAGGATCAGCTACACACCAGCAGCCTTACTTCCTACTCACTCTTTCTGAACCGTGCACTGCAGCCTCCCACCACCAGCCAAAAATACCATTTTGATGAAATATTAGACCATAGAGCTCTTTACAGTAATCTGGAAAATAACACCTCCTAGTCAAGCTTTGGTTCAGGAAGGACATTTTTTCTAAAAGCATTTTTCTGGTAACTCTTTCCAACATCAAACAGGGATGGAGTGTCCTTCCTCACACCCCTGTGGCACTCTTTGAACCCCACCATGCTTGGTGTCATGGAGAAGGCAATGGCACCCCACTCCAGTACTCTTGCCTGGAAAATCCCATGGACGGAGGAGCCTGGTAGGCTGCAGTCCATGGGGCCGCTAAGAGTCGGACTCAACTGAGTGACTTCACTCTCACTTTTCACTTTCCTGCATTGGAGAAGGAAATGGCAACCCACTCCAGTGTTCTTGCCTGGAGAATCCCAGGGACGGGGGAGCCTGGTGGGCTGCCGTCTGTGGGGTCGCACAGAGTCGGACATGACTGAAGCGACTTAGCAGCAGCAGCAGCATGCTTGGTGTCACTGCCCACATTTTGGTGTCAATGTCTTTTCTGCATTCTAAGCTTCTTAAAAGCAGAAACCATATTCCTCACCCAGAATCCCAAGGAACCAAGCAGGTTCCAGAACAAAGCAGTTACCCCACAAATGGTGATAGATCAATGAATTCATCAGTGACTTAACTTCTGAATAAATAAACCTACTGGCTGTACAGTTTACAAGGACTTTTACACTCACAGCCCCATTTGATCTTAACAACAGCCTTGAAGTCCCCCTGGGAGAGGGGGGGAGAGGGAGAGGTCACCATTGTTCCCATCTATAGATGAGGACACTGCAGCTGAAAGAAATCAAGTGACTTGACTAATGTCACACGAGGGGCAGAGAAATGATTTAATGGATGCGTGTGTGCACACTCAGTCGTGTCTGACCCTTTTGCAACCCCAAGGACTGTAGCCCACCAGGCTCCTCTGTCCGTGGGATTCTCCAGGCAGGAATACTGGAGTGGGGTGCCGTTTCTGATTCCAGGGCATCTTCCTGACCCAAGGATCTAATCCACGTCTCCTGCACTGAAGGCAGATTCTTTACCAATGAGCCACCTGGGAAGCCTGATTTAATGGGTGTTTCTATCTAAATGATGGAAACTCTCTCTCATTAGAATCTTGCACCTCAAATAGAATCCTATGAGTTTGGATCAGAGGATCTAGAACATCATGGATAATAAACTAACATTTTTGGGTCCCTGATTCTTAGCACATCCTCATCATTGGTCCATATATATCCCTTTTTAAATTTAACTTATGTTTGTTTATGTATTTAATTCTTTTAAATCATGTAAGCACTGGTGTCAATATATTCTACATTCTAACCTTTTAGGAGTTTATTAAATGACTGTCCTAGAATAAAGGGAAACTTACAGGAGGGCAAGAGTCTTCCCAAATATTAACTCAACATACACAGGTGTGACCTGAACAGTCAGTTATGACTTAAATTCAGACTGCAATCTTCAAGTTAACAGCTTCCGTAGATGTCTTTTAGATAAAACATTAAAATCAGCTAATATATACAGCAGACTTCATCAAGGAAGAAAGTTTCATTTCAATCAGATTCAGTCTTTTGCCAGGTACTTCATGTATTACATACATTGGTGTGTGTCCAGAATATAAAATAAGGATGTTAGTAAGTGTGTTCTTGGGGAAGAGGGAGAAATATTACAGTATTAAATGATATTAAGTTATGGCATATGTGCCAAAAACAAAATTTAGTTTACAAAGTCATCTCCTCTCTGGCACCCTGCCATGGTCTCTCTTATGGGAGGAAGAGAACATGGATTATTCCCTCTGTTCAACTCAACCAGAAAGGCTAGACAAGATTCATCAGGACCAGACTGGAATAATCTCAGAGCAGCCTCCTCTAGCTTCATATCGCTTCTTACATTCCTTTAGGAAGGGACAGGCCTTTCAGTCCATAGTTAGACATGGCTTCAACCAAGAACTTGACTCACCGAAGACTCTCAACAAATGTATTCTAATTGACTTAAGAAACTCACACTGCAATCTTCAATTTAACAGTTTTTATAGATGTCTCTTAGATAAAACATTAAAATCAGTTAATATACAGCAGATGCAAACTATTATATAAAAGAATAGATAAACAACAAGGTTCTACTGTAGGGCACAGGGAACTATATTCAATATCCTGTGAAAAACTGTAATGGAAAAGAACATGAAAGAGGATATATACATATGTATAACTGAGTCACTCTGCCACACAGTAGTAACTGGGCTTCCCCGGTGGCTCAGTGGTAAAGATCCGACCTGCCAATGCAGGAGACACAGGTTCAGTCCTTGGGTCAGGAAGATCCCCTGGAAAGGGAAATGGCAACCCACTCCAGTATTCTTGCCTGGGAAATCCCATTGACAGAGGAGCCTGGAGGGCTACAGTCCTTGGGGTTGCAAAGAGTCAGACAAGACTTAGTGACTAAACAATAACAACCACAGTAGAAGTGAACACAACATTGTAAACAAACTAGACTTCAATAAAATAAATTTTTAACAAATCAGCTAATATACCTACCCCACTGATATAAGACCCATTACCTTTGGGTTAGGAGAGGAAACATAGCAAACAGGAGGACATGGAGTGCCTGGAATGTAAAGTGAGGTCATCCTCTCTCAGGAAAAATGAAAAAGGAAAGAAAAGCACCAAAAAAGAAAAAGGCAGCTTGAGCTAAGGAAATCAAACTTGGACTTTACGACTTAGTCTCTAAGAGTAAACTCTGTTCATCGCCAACTTGGCAGGCAGGGACCAATGAAGCATGTGCGCAGAAGTACTTTTTATTTCACAGCTGCAATCCCAGGCAAATAGTGCTTAAAAGGATTCCTGAAGTTTTAAGCCTAGTCTTCAATATGTTTGACTTCATAAAAGAAGCTATGTTCCTGGAAATCTGAAAATGGAGCCGGGGCTTAGATACTCGAAGATGGGTCAGTGAACAATACTGAAAATGATCAAGTCTTGTCGGGAGCTACAGGAATCTTGAGAATGAGAAAGACACACATGCAGTGAAATGACGTTTACATGAAAACGCCGACACCTACGCTCCAGTCCAGAGTCGCTCTGGGCTCCTTCGATGGACCGTTTGCAACAGGTAGGCTGAGGGGATGCGCAGGAGCCAAGTGCTGCAGGCCTGCCCGAGAGATTGCTTTCCTGCAGCAAGAAGGAAAAAAAAAAAAAACACAAAAACCAACATCAGAATGTAATACAGAGCTGAAAACTTCCCGTGGGGTAGAAACGATGCCTGAGTTAATCTTGCATGTATGAAAACCTTTGCAAATGTACTGGAATCTCTAAAGTGCATGGTAGGAACCAAGGGTGGCAGGTCTCAAAAGACAGGAAGATTGAGGGGGCTGCCTTAGGGACATTCAGGGAAGACAGCAGAATGCAGGTCTCTGTTTGCAGAAAAAGACCTAAGGTTGAAGTGGTCACAGTCCTTGGACAATTTTAAAGCTGCCAGAGACTAAAAGCAAGTAAAGCAGGTTTGTGAGGTCTTTGATTAAAATTCCTTCATTTCCCCGCAAAGAGCTCTCCAAGCTGGTCACCACCCCCAAGTTCACTGTTACATATCTCAAGAACATCCTCCCTTGCCCTTGCAGAGGATGTCTACAGTTGACTTGAGGTTCTAAGCAGGAAAAGACTAATTTGTATCCTGGAAATCACACAATGCAAAACCAATATTTTATCAAAATCTGGGGTAAGATAATTCCAAAACACATTGGTTGGATTTTAGGTTTGTTGAGTGGAACATCACAGAATTCGGGTCAGAAAGGAAGGATGGAATCACGAGAGGTTGAGAAAGTCAAGACTGACCTAGGCAAAGATAAGACATAAAAGGAGTTGCTTTAGCAAGCAAACATGCCTACTGCTGAGCAAAGGGGAGGGAGGAGATAAGGGCAGAGTGGAGAGAATGAGGAGATCAAGATAAAGGAAGAAAGCAGGGATCACCCACGGAGAGCTTGTGGTTCCATCATGAATAATAGAAGGCCAATTTCTGAATAGCTCCATCAGAAATGTCAGACAATGGTCTCGAGCTTAAACAGGAGTGCTGATCTGTGGCTTAACTAAGTGGCTCCCTGGAAGGGAGAGGAGCAGTCCTCTCTGGGAGTGTCCATACGTGCTCTGAGAACAACCTGAACTAGAATAAGGGGTGCCTTGTGATGCTGCAGCTCTGAGTTCTGAGTCTGGGGTGGGCTTTGGGCAGGGGTTGGGAGGGCAGGAATCTGAGCTTCCACATGCTTCCTAGGTGCTTCTTTCTGTCTCTAACAGCTTCACACTGCTCTACGGGAGCATGGAAGGATTTTAATCTAAAATGGAACTAGACACTATGAAATGGAGAATCTCCCACATGTGCCCTCAGGCAAACAAAACGTAAGTGCTAAGAGACTGATTTCCAGTAAATGCCTGATTTCCAGGAGACAGATGCTTATCCCTCCAACACAGAATATCTGCCAAGCATCTCTCCCCATCCTCAAGCCAATGAGCTTGCTGCTTAGAGTCTGTCTGGGCTCTCACTGCTTTACTCTCTTTGACCATAAGGACACTGCATCCCAAAGTATCAGGAGACTTGCCCACAGCTTGCTATAGTCTGCGTGTCCCACACTGCACTTCCTCTGCTGACTGCGTGTGTACTCAGTCGCTTCAGTCGTGTCCAACTCTTTGCAACCCTATGAACTGTAGCACCACCCCCCCACCCCCCAGGCTCCTCTGTCCGTGGGATTCTCCAGGCAAGAATACTGGACTGGGTTGCTGTGCCCCCTCTTCAGGGGATCTTCTGACCCGAGGATGGAACCCGTGCCTCCTGCATCTCCTGTTCTATCCCAGGCAGATTCTTTACCACTGAGCCACTCAGGGAAGCCCCACTTCCTCTGCTATTCCTATATAAACTCAGTATCTGGTCATTCAAGCTCGTTTAAGTTCACTTCCTTATTTAGGTGGATAGAACAAGTAGCTTGAGCAGGTGAGAGGCACTGAGTACCCCAGGCCTATCCAGGAGGAGGAAATCAGCAACCACTTCATTGCTCACTTGACACCCCCATAGCTCCCTGCAGCCTGTCTCACAAGACATGAACAAGACTGAAGGAACCTGCCACCTCTGACACTGGACCTGCAGATGCACCAAGTCCCCAGGGAGGCCCAGATCCTCATACAGAGGAGCAAGGCGACACACGACAGTAAGATGGGATCCCATTACAGCCCAGCAGAATCTTGCTAATGACAGATGATCTCCCTGTACTGTTCACTGACCTCTGCAAGCTCCACCCAGTCACATCATTTGTAAAGGTGAGCAAGGTGAACAGCAGCCCCCAAACCCAAGGAAAGGCTGAGCAGACTCCAGAAAAGAAGCCAGTCAGTCATCAAGGATCAAGTATGTCTGAGAGTTCAGCCAGTGTCCAGCCTTCTTCACCCATCCTTCTTCATCTCCTCCTTCCCCTCACTCCATTATATATTCCATTTTGTTGAGCCATAAGGAAAGAATACTGGAAGATTCTTCTTCTTCTCCTCCTTCTCCTTCCCCCTCCTTCTTCTCCTTCCTTTTTCCCTCTCTTTCTCTTATATTCCTACACAGGAAGTCCCAGAAACACTGGACAGGGCTTCAGTAATTGAAAGTGATCATATCAAGCTTGCCAGCAGCCTACAGAAGCTCCCACTGGGCAGCAAGGAATGTACTTGCTTTACATAAGCCTCCCAAAGCAGTCATCACACATATGTAGGCCTTTAACGAAGACAGTCCGATGACACAATATTTTTTCCCTCACTTTCATCAAGGCAAATAAGGAATAATATCAATTTTGGCCCCTGACTCCAAAGTATATTCCATTTTCTTGAGCCAGAAGAAAAGAATACTAGAAGACTCTTATATGGTGAGACTTCACTTCCTCCCCCAGGCATTTTTTCCTCCAGCTGAGTTCAAAGACTGTCTTTAGCATTTTTCATTACGACTTTTCTCTGATTTACCCTGTATGGTGATTCTCAGTCACAGTTTTTATCACAAGAAAGTCAGATCTCTGTGGAGTCAACATCTACAGGCTCCACTTTTGATTCCCTAACAGTTATCACAATCTAACTTTTAAGTGTTCTGGCCAAAAAAAAAAAAAAAGAAAATGGTGCCTAAACACAAAGTCTTAGGACAGCTGAAGAATTCCTGAATTTCAAGTGAATGAGAAAAACACAGATCCTTCATTTTTTCATGAATGGCCACAGAGAGTTTTGATCAGAAAATAGAAAGAAGAGAGGAAATAAAATTCTATTATCACAGAGGAAACCATAGGACAAATGAGGACAAATGAGTTTAACTCATCAGAAGCTGGACCCCCCAAAACCTGATTATTTTTGCTAATGAGGACTGCCAGCAAATTGCTCAGAGAGTAAAATTAGGATGCAAGGGATACATATGTCTCTAGAAGATCAATGTGGTTATAAGGTAAGAGACAAACTAACGTTTAACCCTGGATGCGTGGCTGCATGTCTCTCACTCGTGTCCGACTCTTTGCAACCCCATGGACTGTAGACCACCAGGCTCCTCTATCCGTGGGATTTCCCAGGCAAGAATACTGGCATGGGTTGGCATCTCCTTCTCCAGGAGGTTTTCTGGACCCAGGAATCAAACCCACATCTCCTGCACTGCCAGGCAGATTCTTTACTACCGCGCCACCTTGGAAGCCCTAACCCCGGATAAGCCCAGCAATGAAACCTCAGTCAAATCACACTTTCACCCAGCCTGTGAATACAAATGATTAAGGGCTTTTGTTGATTATTCCCCATTATGGATGCAAATTTAAGGTTGGCTTTTTTGTAACATTAATAGAAGAAAATTGTATATCTACCACACATAAAAACATTAATTAGGGGGGAAATAAATAAGAAACTTCAAAGTGGCTGCCAGTTAGTAACTGTAAATGGGCCTCACAAAAGGATATTACATAAGAGAGAGAACAGGAAAAATATATAGAGGTAATAAAGGGGGTGGGAGGTAACTTCTGATTATAGCTTCCCATTCTTCCAAATAACCATGGGAGAAAAAGCCTTTTTTCCCAATAGTTCATACATGTATACATACTTTGTTCCAAAATAAGAAAGCAATTTCATTATTTCTCAGACCTCAGATAACATTAGTATAAGTGATTTTTCTATTTGGATTCATCTTGGTTGCAAAAGATGACATTTAAGAATCTGATAGAATTTGATGTGTGTTGAGGGGGTTTATGCTGCAGTTTACTACAATTAAAAAAAAAACTCAATGGAGTTTCAATTTTCATTCTTTCCTCCTGCTCAGAATCCTCCCAAACCCACAGTAAGTAAAACCATGAAATGTCAATAATTCTATTAACTTTACAAGAATATTTTGTCAGGTGATGACTATAATGGCAAAAGAGTCTTTGAAAAGGAGAAGTGTGATATTAATGGTGAAACAGATACAAAACCAAAGTGTTCTAAAATGCAGTTTCAGGCACACAAAGTCACAGTTGATGTCAATTACCTGCCATGAAAAACCGTGAACATATTTAAAGTACAAAAACCATCATACATTTTAAATAGCATTCTATTATTTCCTTCACTTCATTCAATAAGACTATAAACTCCTAAAGGACAGGGCTCAATTCATCTACTAATCTTATTATGTTCTAGCCTGGGGTAGACACAGCATATATTCAATAAATGCTTTCTGAGTTAATGAATGAACTTGACCAAGAAGCTAAGCCAAACAGCTTGCTGATTAGATCAAGGGTTGAGAAATCTGATTAGGATGATTTGAATTATATCCCAGGCCTTCCATTTCAGTGATATTCTTTCCTGAGAAAGCCAAAAATCCCTCAAAGAAGCTCTTTAAAGATAAAGGCAACGAGAGGGAGAATCCAGTGTTAAGAAGCCTAAGAGACCTCGAAACGGCTTCGTGGTCAACATTAAAATGGAATCTTTTGCTACAGCATTTGTAAAGGGCATACGATAGTCAATATTTTCTTAATGCAAATTATTGAAATAAACATGCAGCATGTACTCTTCATAAAGAGAAAGGATTTTTTTTTTTAATTTATGGGAAAACATGTAAGTGGTTTTTACTGGGCCAGAATCCTTTGTAATTATCCATTCTGCAAATTTCTCTTGGTTCAGGTTGGTTCTCCTGTTCTTCCAGGTTGATGTGGCTCCCAGAATTGATCCATCCCCCTCTTGCAAATTCCCTCTCTGAGTGATGCCACCTGCAGGGACAGAATGAGGAGCCCAACTCCTGGGAGGAGAAGCGCCAAAGAGTTAGGAGGTCTCCTTAGCCAGGAAGTCTCTTAAGACAGGGACTCATGTCCTTGTTCTAGAAAAGGAACCAGCTGCCTCAAAAGTTATTCTGTACCTCGGTTTAATTCCCCAAGTACCTTAAGCAAAATCTTAATTATGGTACATGTTGGTGTTTTCCCTCCATTAATTGCACTAACTTTGCCTGTGCTCACAGCAGCCCACAGTGCTTCTTGGTTGATCCAGACAAACTGCCTGTCATGTTAAGGGGAGTCTACTCAATAAAAAAAATTGTCTCAAACCCACACAAATTTCAGATATCTTCCCAGAGATTTATATAGAGGAAAAAACTGTGTAATTATTTGAGCCTAAACCTTAATTCATTTTAATATGAAAACAGAGTATTTTCTGACCATCTTAACATCTATTAACATTTTCAGGAATATAATTATTACTGAAACAAGGTTGGATTTAGGTACCTAAGGGTTGAAAGGCATTTAGAAAATCACCACTGGTGTTGAATCTTCAATATGTTATACGTGGATGACTCTACACTGGTATCTGTTACTTTCACAGTGATTCTCAACCTTTGCCTATGATGGGACTTGGAGAATCAGTCTACTTAAAGGCCTTCCAGGTATTTCTAACATGAATTGTGAGCTGAGAACTACTGTTCTATATAAAGGTGTGTGCATCTGACCACTTCATTATGTCTGCTAATGTGACTAAGCCCCAGCATTTATATACTGAAATACATTTATTCATTCACCAATGTATTTACTACTGAATGTCTATTTCATACCAACCACTGTTCCAGATGTTTAAGATACATGAGTGAAATAAGCACACACAAACTGTTGCCTTTGTGAAGCTTCTAGCAGGAAATATATTTTGCCAGGCACTGCTTCATTTTACATTCCTTATATATCCCTCACGAGGCAGGTACTTTTATTATCCCCTAATTTACAATTAAAAAAATTATAGCACAGAATGGTTAAGCTACGTGTCCAAGATCACACAGATGGGAAGAGGTTCAAGTGAGATTTGAATCCAGGCATCTTACTTAACCATGTACATACTTAACCATGACCCAAACCCACGCTTACATGAAAGGGTGACAGCACACACTTACACAGCAAAAGAGACATATGACAAATCAGCCTCTTGCCATGCTACTTTTGTCATTGTTGCAGTGATAAGTGTCTGATCTCTATAAGAATGCAAGCTTTCAGAGAGAGGCCGATTAGAGAGACATTCGATCACACGGGTTGAGAACACACCCTACCTCACCCATCACCAAGTTGCGTGACCTCTCTTAGCCTTTCCTTGTATTTCAAATCAGAACAGTGTTATCCAACTCAGAGAGTAGCTCTGGCCATTTTCTTAAACGTGTGCGGGATGCCTGGCACATGACAAGCACGATAAATAGTCACGGCTATTACCGGTCTTACATATGCATCAGCCATCCTCACAAGCATCCAGCCAAGACGAGGTATATGGTAAATCTCTGAATAAATATGTGCTTTTTATTCGATTGCTCTCAAATATTCCAAGTTCCCTGGACACTGCTGTTCCTTCGATAAACATTTAACAAGCTTCTATTATGTGTCAGGCAGTTCAAAGGGGTTATTCAAACAGATTCTTCTTCCAGTCATCGTAAATAATTCCACGGTTGCCAAAGGAATGAATCACTTTTCTTCCCTGGCTTGCCTAACTGCCTAGAGCAAAATTAAGAAGCACCACACACTCCCCTCAGACAAATTTACCAACATATTAAAAAAAAAAACGCAATCCAAGTGACATCGGAAGTATTAAATGATATTCATGTAAATGACTGCAATACCAAAAGGCAACTGTTTGTTTAATCTGTAAAGCAGACTGGCTGCTACATGCCCCTGGGAACTTGGGAACCCACTGTTGGGATTTATTTCCCCAGCCTAGTTCGTCGTCAGCACATTCCTAGAGCAGTGCTGGCATGAGGTTGGTGTGCAATGCGTCAATGATGTGGACATGACATTCTTAATGTTAATGACATTCTTCTCCTTAAGATATCAGTTGAGGTAATCCCTGGGGATGGATAAAAAGTAATCATACTATTTGGGGTTGAATTGTGTTCCTGCATCAAATTCATCTGATGAAGGCCTAATCCCCAGGACACACCAGAATGGGACTTTAATTGGAGAGAAGGTCTTTACAGCGATAAACAAGTTAAAAGAGGGAATTAGAATGGGCCCTAATCCAATACGACTGAGGTCCTTATGGAAGAGATGATTTGGATAGATACACACATAAGGAGAACACCATGTGAAAATAAAGGCGGAGATCCAGGGATGTGTGTATGAGCCAAAGAAGGCCAAGAACTGCCAGAAAACCACAGCACCTAGAGGAGCGGGGCCTAGACCACATTCTCCCTCACAGCGTCAGAAGGAATCAACCAGCTGATCTTAAACTTTCAGCCTCCAGAACTGTGAAACAATAAATTCCTATTGTTTAAAACAGTGTTTGGTACTTTGTTAATGACAACTCTAGCAAATATACATGCTTTAATAGCAAATACACTTCAAAGCTGGATCCACAATCTTGATTTAGTATGACAGGGTTTTCCAGTTTAGTTCAGTTGCTCAGTCATGTCCAACTCTTTGCAACCCCATGGACTATAGCATGCCAGGCCTCCCTGTCCATCACCAACTCCAGGAGTTTACTCAAACTCATGTCCATTGAGTTGGTGATGCTATCCAACCATCTCATCCTCTGTCGTTCCCTTCTGCCCCCGCTTTCAATCTTTCCCAGCATCAGGGTCTTTTCAAATGAGTCAGTTCTTCACATCAGGTGGCCAAAGTATTAGAGTTTCAGCTTCAACATAATTCCTTCCAATGAACACCCAGGACTGATCTCCTTTAGAATGGACTGGTTGGATCTCCTTGCAGCCCAAGGGACTCGCAAGAGTCTTCTCCAACACCACAGTTCAAAAGCATCAATTCTTCGGCAGTCAGCTTTCTTCACAGTCCAGCTTTCACATCCATACATGACTACTGGAAAAATCATAGCCTTGACAAGACGGACCTTTGTTGGCAAAGTAATGTCTCTGCTTTTTAATATGCTGTCTAGGTTGGTCATAACTTTCCTTCCAAGGAGTAAGCGTTTTTTAATTTCATGGCTGCAATCACCATCTGCAATAATTTTGGAGCCCCCAAAAATAAAGTCAGCCACTGTCTCCACTGTTTCCCCATCTATTTGCCATGAAGTGATGGGACTGGATGCCATGATCTTAATTTTCTGAATGTTGAGCTTTAAGCCAACTGTTTCACTTTCCTCTTTCACTTTCATCAAGAGGCTCTTTAGTTCTTCTTCGCTTTATGCCATAAGGGTGGTGTCATCTGCATATCTGAAGTTATTGATATTTCTTCCAGCAATCTTGATTCCAGCTTGTGCTTCATCCAATCCAGCATTTCTCATGATGTACTCTGCATATAAGTTAAATAAGCACGGTGACAATATAGAACCTTGACATACTCCTTTCTGGATTTGGAACCAGTCTGTTATTCCATGTCCAGTTCTAACAGTTGCTTCCTGACCTGCATACCGATTTCTCAGGTGGTCTGGTATTTCTATCTCTTTCAGAATTTCCCACAGTTTATTGCGATCCACACAGTCAAAGGCTTTGGAGAAGTCAACTCCAAAATGTTGACTTCTGTCCCCATGAAATGCTGGGTACTTTTCAATCATAATTCTACCCTTCAGAAACTAATAATACTTCAGAAACACACTCCTATGAAAAATCAGTGTTAAGAACAACAGTCTCACACAGACAGTGAGCATCTGATAAAGTTCTATTTGATTCAACAATGAAGTAATGAACAGAGGAGACAAATGCAAAAACCAAAGTCTGTATAAGAAACTGGGTATGACAAACTGATTATTTTTAATAATCAGGAAGAAAGTGCCTAAAAAGACTTCTAACTCTGCTATAACAATAGATAACTTTCTACAAGTTAATAAGACCTCAGCCCCTGTGACATTAACCTCTCTTTGGTCTATAAAATCATGACACATCAGCCTTTCACAGGTCAACCTCTAACTTTTTATGGGGATATAAACTGCCAGCACCTCTATCATTTGTGGATAATTAATCAAATATACAGAGAGAACAAAAATATAATACCCCAGAATATCAGGTAAGATTCACATAACTAAGAAGCAAGGTTCTACTTCTTTTGGAGCAGGCTAATTAGAATATATATGCTCTAGTAAAATAACATTTTAAAAAATCAAACAATAACCTTTTTCCATTGTCAGAATTTAGGATAACTTTATATTCCCTACGCACGGTTCAAACTACAAATTAGAATTTGTTGTGTTGCTGTTGTTGGTATTTCCCTCATGGCTCAGTGGTAAAGAATCTGGCTGCAGTGTAGGAGACGTGGGTTCAATCCCTGGATCAGGAAGATCCCCTGGAGAAGGAAACAGCAGCCCACTCCAGTATTCTTGTCTGGGAAATCCCCTGGAGAGAGGAGCCTCTGGAGAGAGGCAGGCTACTCATGGTTTAAACTATTAATTAGAATTTGCTGTGTAGCTTTATATATGTCTAGAATATTTTGGAAAATTTCATAAAATATATGATCTTACTCTCCAAACAACAATAATAATAGCAATCTGCTAGATACCCAGTATGCCTTGGACATTATTTTAATGGTTTTCTCTGAGGCTAGAAGCAGATGCTTGCAAGTTTACTAGAGAGCTTGTTGGGGAGTGAGGGGAGCAGGACTGGCAAAGTAAGAAGTTGAACTGTGATGCAATTAGAGACTTTGGTTAATCCCACATAACAATTTGGAGCTGGAATGCCCTTCAGAGCTGTCCCAATTTCAGGCAGAGACGCGACTTTGAACCTCCACATCAATCAGTCATTGGGTGCAGGCAGCCCCCTGGCCAAGCATAACATGGTCAAGAGACTCTCTTACATTGAGGAAATGCCTGGGGAGGGGCTCAGCTGCAGACTCTCGGCAGCCAGTGCTCCTGGAAGCTGAAAAAAATAAGCACCTTGGTCCTGAGGCACGGGGGCAGCAACCCACAAAATCCACCACACACCTCTCTAATACTCACAACAAACTAGGAAATGGATCATTTTATTATGCCCATTTTACTGATGGAACAACTAACATGAGAAAGTTTAAGGAAATTATAAAAGCCATTCAGCTCAGAAGTAATGAGGCCAAGACTAAAGCCCAGATGTCTGGCTCCAATGGCTCCACCCATCTGCATTCCCTCTGAAAGGGAGGAGGGAAGGGAAGGAAAGGCATAGAAGGAGAGAGAAGGATGGACAAGATGGTACAGGGGCTGGGCAGACAGTGGCTTGAAGCGACCCATGAGATGCTCTGGTGTGTGGAGGGCAGAAGGGCATTTTAAGGACACAGTCTAATGTCCAACTGGAAGTTGAGCTGCTGGCATGGAAATGCCCCTCCCCTGTATTTCCCACCTGCTCTTATGTCTTCAGGAAAGCCTACTCCTAGCTTAAAGGCAGTTGGGTTTTATGAATGTGAAAACTGAAGACGAGGCTGAATTTTACATCTAGGTCAATGAATATAGAATAGACTGCCTACTGGGATAGAAAGATAATCCGAAATTGAACAAATTTAGAAAAAGCATGAGCCTCGGAACAGAAATAACCTTACGATCGTAAGCCCTTTGGGAAACCACAGAATTTAGGGGAAAGAATTTAGATTTCTGTGGGGTTGTTCCCAGTAAAACTGGCAACAGGAATTGTTTATCTTTAGAGCTGTCCCTTCCCTGCTTCCAGGCTAGGACACTTTCCGAGTGCCTTCAGTTTCTCGTCACTCCCAGCACCTTTGCTGCTACCACCACAATCTTGTTCAGCCAGTAATGTCACATAAGAGATAATACAACACAGCTTCGTCAACTGAAAACAGTTTAGGACATGTCCCTAAGAAGGGTGTCGATAAGAGACCCGTCTTATCAAAGCTATGATTTTTCCAGTAGTCATGTATAGACGCGTGAGTTGGACCATTAAGAAAACTGAGTGCTGAAGAATTGACGCTTTTGAACTGTGGTGTTGGAGAAGACTCTTGAGAGTCCCTTGAACTGCAAGGAGATCAAACCAGTCAATCCTAAAGGAAATCAGTCCCAAATATTCATTGGAAGTACTGATGCTAAAGCTGAAGCTCCAATACTTTGGTCACCTGATGTGAAGAGCTGACTCATTGGAAAAGACCCTGATGCTGGGAAAGATTGAGGGCAGGAGAAGGGGGTGATAGAGGATGAAACAGTTGGACGGCACCATGGACTCAATGGACATGAGTTTGAGCAAATTCCAGGAGATTGTGAAGGACAGGGAAGCCTGGTGTGCTGAAGTCCATGGCAAAAGGTTGGACACGACTGAGCAACTGAACTGAACTGAAGAGACTCGTGAAAATGCAAAAACCTTCATGATCCAAAAGAATGGAGTCAAATGATATTCAAAGTGGTCAAAATAATTTCCCTAAGCTACAACCCAAAATACTGCAAAATAGATGGGTGGAGGGTGGGTTTAGAGGCAGCAACCTACTGCTTACTTTGAAACCAGTCCTAGGATGATGCTAGGTTTACAGAGAGGCTTAAGAATGTAGCTATGTCTTCTCAACTGGTATCAGGGAGAGAACGTTCCTGGTCATAAAGAAAGCTCACTTCAGATAATTTAGACAAAAAGACTTTCATAAAGGAATTATTTTAAAGTAAAATTATGAGGACTTCTCTGGTGATCCATGGTTAAGAATCTGCCTTCTAATGCAGAGAACTGGGGTTCAATCCTTGATCAGAGAATTAAGACCCCACATGCTGTAAAGCAACGAAGCCCATGTGCCACAACCACTAAAGCCTGTGCACTCTGGAGCCCATGCAACACAACTAGAGAGCTCGTGTGCCACAGTGAAAGATCCCAAGTGCCGCAACCAAGACCCAGTGCAGCCAAACAAATAAATATTGTAAAAGGAAGGTTAGGGAGCAAACCACTCCCTGAACTCAAGACTTACAAAAAAGCTCAAGACCCCAGAGCATGTGGTATTGAAGAAAAGAGATGTCAAGGTACCCAGAGACTAGACACCAGGTGAATGTTTGAATGGTGCAATAAACCACAATCAGTAACAAATCAGTGTATATCTCAGCCTTCTCTTTAGCAGACAAAGGAAGTCCATGATCATCAATCTCTTCTCACATTTCTTATTTTCAAATCTGTTAGTCACATTTTCAACTCTACCAGGCTTTGTCTGAAATCAACTTGGCTCTTTACTGCATCTCTGGGTCCAACGTAGAGAGCAAAATACCTCATTTGAGGTCAAATAACTAGTCAGTGGTGGAGCCAGGAACAGAAATCAGGCCTCACCTCAGCCCAGCCAATCTACATTATCACTGTATGGCTATCATCCATCCCACTCAGTTTGGCTTACACGTGTACATGTTCTCTCCATTTTTCCTGCCCGACACCCCCAGCAACTAATTCATCACCACCCAGATCTTCATGCTTCATATGTGTCCTTTGGGACTAACAAAAAAGAAAAAAAGTGAAAGTGTTAGTCACTCACTTCCAACTCTTTGCGACCCCATGGACTATAGCCCACTAGGCTCCTCTATCCATGGGATTCTCTGGGCAAGAATACTGAAGTGGGTAGCTATTTCCTTCTCCGGGGTAGCTTCCCAACCTGGGGATTGAACCTGGGTTTTCCAAATTGCAGGTAGATTCTTTACTATCTGAGCCACACAGGGAAGCCCCAATAACAACAAAAAAAATCATGACTAAAATTTTCAATAAGCTAGAAAGAGAAAAAAAGTCTTCAATATGATAAAAGAGTTGTCTGAAAAATCTACAAGTAATATTATACATAAGATTTTCTCCCTAATATTGAAACAAAGTACGTCTACTTTCACCACTTCTATTCAACATTGTTTTAGAAGTCCTAGCCAGTGGAGTAAAAGAGAAAAATAAGTAAAGAAAAAAAAATATTGGGAAGGCAAAAGTAAAATTTTAATTTGCAGATGACTTAATTGTGTAAAATCCCAAGTAATCTACAAAAATCTACCAGAATTAATATGTGAGTTTGCAGTCACAGTGTTCAGAAGCCATATACAAAAATCTCCTGTATTACTACATATATGCAACTACAAATTGAAAAATAAAAAATTTAAAATATCATTAAAAATGACATTCAAAAAATGAATTATGAAGGTATATATCCAAGAAAATATGTATATGACCTATACTGAAAACTACAAAACTTTACTGAGAGAAATTAAAGAAATTGTTAATGAACGAAGGTATCATATTTGTGTACTGAAAGATTCAATACCGTTAAGATGTCAAATCTTCTGAAACCCAACTGGTATTAAAATGTTTATGTATATATATACGTATATATATACGTATATATATATATAAAATACATAAAATAGTCAAAAACCTTGAAAAACAATAAAAAGTTGAAGGACTTTCACTACTCAGTTTAAGACTTACTATAATGACAAATCAAGAGCATGCGGTATCAAAGAATGGATAATTAGGTCAATGGAAAAGAATAAAAGACTTCAAAAATAGACTTACACATGTATGACTTCAAAAGAGGCACTTAAATCAATGGGGGAAAGAATATCCTTTTAACATATAATCTTGAAAAAAAAAAAGATTATTCGTACTGTTAAAAAATTTAACCTTGATCCCTATCACACACTGTATACAAATGATGCTACAAGAGGAATCACAGATACAAACCTAAATGGTAAAACTATTAAGTTTCTAGAAGAAAACATGACCTTGGAGTAGACAGTGATTTTTTTTTTTTTTTAAGATATAATGCAAAAAGTTCTAACCACACAAGAAGAAACTGACAAATAGGAAATCATCAAAATGAAAAACTCCTACTTATCCAAAAAGATATCAAAAGATACTTCTTACTCTGCTATTCCCATTTCTGTGCCAACAGTAAAAAAAGTTGTGTTAAAACTTCTGAAAAACTGCTCCTTCATAAATAGCAATGAGAACACTTGCAAAATTGTCAAAATCATTATTTTTGAGAACTCTGGAAATTACCAATTGATCAGATGAGGCTGGCAGCAGCGCTGCCCTTGGTTAGCTACTAGGGCAGGCTGAGCCCCTCGTCTTAGGCCAATGGTAGCTTCAATCTGCCCCACTGACCAGGGGTGCAGCCCACTCAGGAGTCAAAGCCCACTCCATCAGCACTGACCATCCCCACCAAGATTTCGTCTTCTCGTCCACCCGATGGCAGGACGGAGACTGCATCAGCCTGCAGTCTCCTAACGTCCAGGATTTGCTGTTGATGTTGTTTGCCTCCAGCTCACCCAGGACTGTGATGATACTGGTAAGACTGCACTTGTCTCTCACCCCCAGCCCCAAATTGCAACCACCTGTTCTTGAGAGCCTGAGTGAGGTCGATTTTCTGAAATTTCAGGGAACCAAGAACTTGAAAGGACCCCAATATGTGCTCCCTTTTGCCTGGCCAATCCCCACCAAGTCATCTGTTCGTGATTTTGTCTCTCCTGCTGGGATGGCCCAGCAGCCACGTCCATGGACTAAGCAAATGCCCCAGGTCTGTCAGGCCTTTGTGCAGACACCCTTCACTTGCAGGACTATTCTCTCTGAGCCCTCTGCCTCAACCCCTAGTGGCAGCTAGAGAATGAAAGAAATCATGAAGCTTTCTTTACTAACACTGTAGTCTGAACAAAGCAACATGTTCCCGCCTATCCTCTGTGTTCACTGATTTACAGGAATGGAAAGAAGGGCCGAGTAGAAGAATTTTCTAGCCTTCTCAATAGGCAGCTCTGGCAGCATTGCGACTTCAGAACGGGTCCTCCTTAGTATGTTTGTAGTCTTCAGCTTTGACACTTGACCGTAAGTCCAAGGTAACAGGAAAAAACCCTCCACTAAGGGTTTTTCAGAAAGGGGGAGGCAGTTTATATTTAGGAAAAATAAAATGAGTTTCAGAATCAGACTTTTAGACAGTCGATACTTAGTAGCACATGCCTATATGTACTACAGAGCAGTGCAATGAATTGCTGGCTGTACAGAAGGACAGCACTTATGGCCCCTCCCCTTGTTAAGCAACAGATAATAAATAATACATACATGAATTATTGCTGAGAGATACAACTGTTATAAAGGGCATGATAGGAACAAGTGGTGTAGAATGGGAATGATGGTGATAAGGGACCCGACCAGGAGGAGATGACAGAAGCAGAATTTAAAGTAACCTGGAGTGGAAGTCCTGCTCTCCTATTTGCCAAATACACGATCTACCATGATTTAATGTCTCAATTTCTTCGCCTGTAAAACAGGAAGAATAATTTATACCACATTGGGGTTGTTGTTAAAATTTAATTAAGAATATTAAACACATCTTTTTCCTATTACTTTCCTAGAACACAATAAAGGTTTTTTAAAAAGGCATCTAAGGATTAACTTTATAACTCTAGACAAGCCATGTACAAGCTCCAAGCCTTCTTTTCCTCAACTATAAAAGAGAGAAGGCAATATCTTACAGACTGTATGAGGCTATAAACTACATTTCAAATAAAAATATTTCTTTGTAAAGTTCTAATGTCCTTGATATGATAAAGTAATGAATATACACTCTTAAGCTTGGTTCAATTTATCATGAAACTAATGAAGTGTAAATTTTGGGGGCCTCTCACTTGTATGGGCCACTGTGAGTATCAGGAGTCACAGAACTTTGCATGTGGGAGTGTGAGACACGATATAGTGAGGAAGGATTTACATGTAAACATTCCTGGTGTGTTGTCTAAAGAGAACTCAGGAAAAATAGGGGCTACATATCAAAGAGTCCATTCATGGGTCTACAGACAATATGTCTGTCTTGGATACTGGTACTCAATGATAGAAGGGAAAAAAAACTCTTCCTTGAATATTAGGCTGTAAGCTAGCCCTTACATAGGTTTGCTCCCTAAGTTGTCCCAAAGAGTCAACCCAAATATTTAGTATAAAGTAGTTATGGGTTAATAAATGTTCCCAGACCACCTGACCTGCCTCTTGAGAAACCTATATGCAGGTCAGGAAGCAATAGTTAGAACTGGACATGGAACAACAGACTGGTTCCAAATAGGAAAAGGAGTACATCAAGGCTGTATATTGTCACCCTGCTTATTTAACTTCTATGCAGAGTACATCATGAGAAACGCTGGACTGGAAGAAGCACAAGCTGGAATCAAGATTGCTGGGAGAAATATCAATAACCTCAGATATGCAGATGACACCACCCTTATGGCAGAAAGTGAAGAGGAACTCAAAAGCCTCTTGATGAAAGTGAAAGAGGAGAGTGAAAAAGTTGGCTGAAAGCTCAACATTCAGAAAATGAAGATCATGGCATTTGGTCCCATCACTTCATGGGAAATAGATGGGGAAACAGTGCAAACAGTGTCAGACTTTATTTTGGGGGGCTCTAAAATCACTGCAGATGGTGATTGCAGCCATGAAATTAAAAGAGGCTTACTCCTTGGAAGGAAAGTTATGACCAACCTAGATAGCATATTCAAAAGCAGAGACATTACTTTGCCAACAAAGGTCCATCTAGTCAAGGCTATGGTTTTTCCAGTGGTCATGTATGGATGTGAAAGTTGAACTGTGAAGAAAGCTGAGCGCCAAAGAATTGATGCTTTTGAACTGTGGTGTTGGAGAAGACTCTTGAGAGTCCCTTGGACTGCGAGGAGATCCAACCAGTCCATTCTAAAGGAGATCAGTCCTGGGTGTTCTTTTAAAGGACTGATGCTAAAGCTGAAACTCCAATATTTTGGCCACCTCATGCGAAGAACTGACTCATTGGAAAAGACCCTGATGCTGGGAGGGATTGGGGGCAGGAGGAGAAGGGGATGACAGAGGATGAGATGGCTGGATGGCATCACTGACTCAATGGACGTGAGTCTGAGTGAACTCCGGGAGTTGATGATGGACAGGGAGGCCTGGCGTGCTGCAATTCATGGGGTCACAAAGAGTCAGACACGACTGAGTGAACTGAACTGAAGTGTCTAAGGAGTAAATACAAGCCCTCCCTAGAAAAACCAATTCTTTAAATCTACGTCTCAAAGAATTTCAAGAAAGTACCAAAACACATGAAATCTCTTATCAAAAATTACAAACACAGAAGAATCAATGAGTACAAGCCAGCAAAAGCAAAAGACTCTAGAATACTAAAATTGTCATGACTAGAATATAAAACCATGTTTGGTGTCTTTAAAGGAATAAACAATGGGAGTAAAATTAAAATTGGTAAGAGACTATTACAGTTAAAGACAATTTTTAAAAGACTATAGATAACTTTTAATAAGGAAAACTAATTAAAAGCAAATAATAAATGAGCACATAGTATATAGAAGCAACAGAAAAGTTAGCAAACTATAGTGAAGATTTAAAGAAATTATCCAGAATGCATAATAGAGACAGAAAATTGGAAATAAAAGGAAGGTTAGATGCAAAAATCAGTGAGAAAATAGATCTAACATATGTCTATTAGAGTTTCAGAAAGAGAAAAGAGAGAACTGTCCAGAGGCAAACTTAAAGCCATATTAGAAAGCAATCCAAATACCCAAATAAAAGATCTTTGTCTATATGGTGGAAGACTTTTTAAAGATGTCAGTTCTCCCCTGAATGATCTGCTGCTGCTGCTGCTGCTAAGTCACTTCAGTCGTGTCTGACTCTGTGCGACCCCATAGATAGCAGCCCACCAGGCTCCTCTGTCCCTGGGATTCTCCAGGCAAGAACACATGAGTGGGTTGCCATTGACTTCTCAACCCCTGAATGATTTAAGGATTCATAAAATTCCAATCAAAATTCCCACAGGCTTTTGGGTGAACCTGACAGACCCATTCTAAAATTTACATAGGAGAGCAAAGAACAAGAGTAGCCAAGGTTCCAGAAAAAACCCTGGAAGTAGGGTTAGCATTAACAGATATCAAGACTTGCTATGACATGTTGACAAATAATACAGTGTGGTTTTGACACAAGAATAGACAAGCTGACCAACGAAACAAAAAATGTGATTCAGTAACAAAACAAAAAGTATATGGAAACTTGATTTATGACAGAACTGGCACTGCAGAAAATTGAGAAAAAGATACATTTTTCAATAAATGATCCCACAAAAAATTATTATCCAGACAGAAAAAAAGAAATTAGACCCTACGTCAAAGGATGCATACAAATTGATCCCAAGTAGATTAAAGATGGAAAAGTAAACCAAAAAACCAGGTAACATTCATAAAATAATATAGGAAAGCATCCTTTTATCAAAGTGGAGGGAAGCCTTTACTAAATATACATATACAAAAATGCAGATATCCTAAAATGCTTTACAAGTTTAATTAAGTCATTCTGTTTATCAAAAACACTATGCAGAAAGTAAAATAACAAACCACAAAATAAAAAAGATGTCTTCCACAAATGTAATTGACAAAGCATTAGTAGAAATACATACCAAAAAGAACCCCTCCCCCCACCAATAAAATAGGAAAAAAGTGGAGAAAGATGGAAGGAAGGAATGGAGGAAGGAGGGAAGGGGAAAAGAGAAGAAAAAGAAGTGGAAATTCATATCCTCCCCCACTCATTCTTTTCTCTATCATTTCAAACCACTTTGTACACATTGGCAAAGTTTTTAGTTTATTTCTAATATTAACTCTTGGAAATATTAACCATTGGAGAGAGAGGGAACTTATAACCTGTTAAAAGGTATACAGTAAGGCACAATCACTGGGAGAAACACCTGGCATTACCTAGGACACGGAAGGAGTATGTGCACGTGTGCATGCTATGCTAAGTCGCTTCAGCAGTGTCTGACTCTTTGCAACCCTATGGACTGTAGCCCACCAGGTTACTCTATCCATGGGGATTCTCCAGGCAAGAATACTGGAGTAGGTTGCCACGCCCTTCTCCAGGGGATCTTCCTGACCCAGGGATCAAACCTGTGTCTCTTAAGTAACCTGTGTTGGCAAGTGGGTTCTTTACCAGTAGTGCCACCTGGGAAGCCCCTGAAGACAAACACAGCACAATGTTTACCAATGACACTCCAAGGTACAGATCCTACATATCTCTGGCACATACACACAAGATGCTATCAAAATAGTATAGCAGTACTGTTTATTATAAAAAAAAAAAAAATAGAAGAAGCCCAAATGTCCAATGAATGCAGAATGGATAAATACACTCATAATGAGAAATAACACTCCATGGCAATGAAGATGAATGAGCTCCACAGAATGAAACAGATGCAACTTGGGAAGAGTGATTGAAAAACACCAATCGCAGAAGATGTACAGTTGTGTCTACTGATATGACATTAAAAAAAAACACACAAATAGGACTACACTATGTATTCTTGAGAGGTGGTGTGGTGTGGAGGGTAAGAGCACACAATCTGCAAACAGACCCCTGGAGTCGAAATACAGGCCATCACACTTAATACTAACTCTGCTGCTGCTGCTGCTGCTAAGTCGCTTCAGTTGTGTCTGACTCTGTGCAACCCCATAGACGGCAGCCCACCAGGCTCCCCCATCCCTGGGATTCTCCAGGCAAGAACACTGGAGTGGGTTGCCATTTCCTTCTCCAATGCAGGAAAGTGAAAAGTGAAAGTGAAGTCGCTCAGTCGTGTCCGACTCCTAGCGACCCCATGGACCGCAGCCTACCAGGCTCCTGCGTCCATGGGATTTTCCAAGCAAGAGTACTGGAGTGGGGTGCCATTGCCTTCTCCGAATACTAACTCTAGGATTTTATATACTTCATTTCCTCAACTGTACAATGGGTACCTCTGAGGATTGTTTTAGGATTAAATGAAGATAGGGCACCTCAAATGTTTACCATATAGAAATCACTATAAAGTTTTATGCTGCCACAGTGAAAGATATCAATAGGTTAACAGAATAATGAAACACAGGGAATGATAAGTAAACAATTCAGGTCACTTAAAGGAGGTTCAAGGATGGATTAAGGACATCAGAGGCTATGGTAGTGCTCTTTGTTATTAAAATGGGTAGCAAATTCTCAGGTATTTTTTGTGTCATTATTCTTTATAACTTACTAACATTTTATAAATGTTTTTTTGCATTCTATTTCCTCCTTCCACTGAAAAATACTTTTAAATGTTGTAAAATTGGAAATAAAAGAGGTAGGGGAGTTCAAACAGTCAAGTTACTGCTGTCCATTCAAAGCCACCACCCTAGAAAACACACAGAAAAATCTCTCAGTAACAGATGGCATTTTCCTGAGATTCCAGTACCTTGTTCAGAATATTAGTGATTTTTCTTTTTTGGAAATGCCTCCAGAGCCTGCAGCCCTTCTTTTGAGCATTCTGAATGCTGACAGTTCTCATCCTTTGAGGGGAGATTTAATTTTTCTCCAAATAGCAGCAAGCGATTTGAAACCAACTTTGATAGATGAGATGGGTGATTTTGCTCTCTGACAGATAAGTGAGGTAACAGTGTTTCATAAAACAGTTTCTCAAAGTAATTTCAAAACATAATGGACTTCCAGGCATAGCAGAGTAATCAAATCCAACCTCCCTCACAACTAGGGAACTAGATCTGCCAGGACCCTGACAAATGGCTAGGCAGCTTTTACTCAGAATTTACAAATAACACAAAGTCAGACAGAACACCCTAGAAGATGGGTGGTGATAAGCACTGATATCTACTCATCAATCTAATTGCCATATTTCCTAAGTATATAGCCTTCTGTTACATTTTACTGGTCAATATTGGACCACTGTTTCCACAGACAGATATCAAAATCTGACATCTTAATATTAGGTGCATCAGCTCTTTTTCAGAGCAGAATAAGGTGGTAAATATTATTTATGATTCACCTAAGACACTGATGCAAGTAGCAACCAGATTATGACCAAGTGCAGAAATCCTGCTCAAACAGGACCTGGCCTCCAGTTTGGAAGTAATTAGTAATATCTGTGGAAATGGTTTCCATCTTGACCATAGGGAAATCATGAAAAAGGATCACATGCATTGTTAAAAGTTAGATACAAATTATCTATGGAATTTCCTAAATCTATTACTGTAATAATCCTACCCAATAAATGAAATGAGCCTAATTACATGTATTTATTTATATGTATGTGCATAATATATATTTTATTTATTTATATTTATTTATGTAATGTATGAACTTCCTGATGTTCAAGCTGGTTTTAGAAAAGGCAGAGGAACCAGAGATCAAATTGCCAACATCCGCTGGATCATGGAAAAAGCAAGAGAGTTCCAGAAAAACATCTATTTCTGCTTTATTGACTATGCCAAAGCCTTTGACTGTGTGGATCACAATAAACTGTGGAAAATTCTGAAAGAGATGGGAATACCAGACCACCTGACCTGCCTCTTGAGAAATTTGTATGCAGGTCAGGAAGCAACAGTTAGAACTGGACATGGAACAACAGACTGGTTCCAAATAGGAAAAGGAGTACATCAAGGCTGTATATTGTCACCCTGCTTATTTAACTTCTATGCAGAGTACATCATGAGAAATGCTGGACTAGAAGAAACACAAGATGGAATCAAGATTGCCTGGAGAAATATGAATAACCTCAGATATGCAGATGACACCACCCTTATGGCAGAAAGTGAAGAGGAACTAAAAAGCTTCTTGATGAAGGTGAAAGTGGAGAGTGAAAAAGTTGGCTTAAAGCTCAACATTCAGAAAACAAATATCATGGCATCCGGTCCCATCACTTCATGGGAAATAGATGGGGAAATAGTGGAAACAGTGTCAGACTTTATTTTTTGGGGCTCCAAAATCACTGCAGATGGTGACTGCAGCCATGAAATTAAAAGATGCTTACTCCTTGGAAAGAAAGTTATGACCAATCTAGATAGCATATTCAAAAGCAGAGACATTACTTTGCCAACAAAGGTTCATCTAGTCAAGGCTATGGTTTTTCCTGTGGTCATGTATGGATGTGAGAGTTGGACTGTGAAGTAGGCTGAGCGCCAATAAATTGATGCTTTTGAACTGTGGTGTTGGAGAAGACTCTTGAGAGTCCCTTGGACTGCAAGGAGATCCAACCAGTCCATTCTAAAGGAGATCAGCCCTGGGATTTCTTTGGAAGGAATGATGCTAAAGCTGAAACTCCAGTACTTTGGCCACCTCATGCGAAGAGTTGACCTATTGGAAAAGACTCTGATGCTGGGAGGGATTGGAGGCAAGAGGAGAAGGGGATGACAGAGGATGAGATGGCTGGATGGCATCACTGACTCGATGAACATGAGTCTGAGTGAACTCCGGGAGTTGGTGATGGACAGGGAGGCCTGGTGTGCTGTGATTCATGGGGTCGCAAAGAGTCGGACACGACTGAGTGACTGATCTGATCTGATGTAATATATGTAATGTATGTAATATATATTTACATACATTTTATTTCATGCTAGTTCATTGTGATTTTCTTTTGTAAGTCTACATAAAATATCTATTTAAGAACTCCAGGGAATTTAATAGAGGTTGTCATTAAACTTATTAAGCTACAATTTCACCTGCACAATTTTGACCATGGAACCTTTTCCTATAACCAATCTTCCAGAAACACTGCCATTTGCAATATTTCTCAGACGTTATTGGTCCAAGGCTCTGTGATCAAATCTGCAAGGTCTCTCACTATCTGTGATACAATTTAGTTGAATATGGAAATCTTTCCTCTTCAAAGAAACTAGGTTGTTTTAAAATCTGTTCTTTTTGATTTTAGATTCTTTTCTATCATCAATATTTATGCATTTCTTCCAATTTGAAGGTAATTCTCCTTCATGGAATTACCTGAAGTAACATTAGGCAAAAATCCAATTTTAAATTTTCACAGATCTAAAATTCTAACATCATTTTCTTCTAAGATTCTTTGAAGGGTATACAAAAATGTTAAAAAGCATCAAACACATACTTGCTTTTAAGTATATATTTTAAACAATGCAGAGTGTTTTAAAGCAATTTTCACCTTTAAGACTGACTAGATGTCCGTAACTGTTACTTTTAAATTTTTCTTCTATTTTATTGCACCAATATGTAGACATTTACCCCAGAAAAAGGACAATGACATATCCAGCACAGAACTGGAAACAGAGACTTGGAAAGGACAAGAGAAGCAGAGGTGGGGCAGAGGGGAGCAGCATGAGCCGCCCAAATTCCACATGCGACCCTGGTTCATGACATTGAACCTGTAAAATAAGAGGCAGCCAGTATACCACAACTATCACACAAACTGGCCCTGAACAAAATCCTTCCACATTACTACTTATGTCAATCCACCTTGTTATAAACTGAATGTTTGTGTCTCCCCCCATCCAAATTCAAACTCCCAATGTGATGGTATTTGGAGGCAGGGCCTCAGGAAGACAATGAAGTCATTGACTGATGAGATTTAGTGTCTTTATTTAAGAAGAGGAAGAGATCAGAGCTATACACACACACACACACACACACACACACACACACACACACATACACACAAGGCGAGGACACAGGGACACAATACAAAGATTGTCAGCAGAACAGAAAGAGGACCTGTATCAGGAACCAAATCAATGAGCACCATGGCCTTGGACTTCCCAGCCTCCAGAACTGTAAGAAGTACACCCCTATTGCTTAAGCCACCCAGTCTGTGTTTGTTTGTTGCTGTTGTTGTCTTTCTAAAGCCCAAGCTAAGACACACCATAAATGCAGTAAGATGACATCTTACTGAAATTAAATGTTAACTATAAAATCACTCCCTTGCGGAAGGAATAGAGATGCACAGATAGAGTATGGACATGAACATGTGGGCAAAGGGGTGGGTGGGAACTGGGAGAGTAGCATTGACATATATATATACTACCGTGTGTTACTTTCTCGGGCTCCAAAATCACTGCAGACAGTGACTGCAGTCATGAAATGAAAAGACACTTGCTCCTTGGAAGAAAAGCTATGACAAACCTAAGCAGTGTATTAGAAAGCAGAGACATTTACTTTGCTAACGTAAAGGTCCGTATAGTCAAAGCTATGGTTTTTCCTGTAGTCACATACTGAAGTGAGAGTTGGACCATAAAGAACGTTGAGCACCAAAGAACTGATGCTTTCAAACTGTGGTGCTGGAGAAGACTCTTGAGAGTCCCTTTGACTGCAAGGAGATCAAACCAGTCAATCCTAAAGGAAATCAACCCAGAATATTCACTGGAAGGACCTATGCTGAAGCTGAAGCCCCAGTGCTTTGGCCACCTGGTGTGAAGTGCCAACTCACTAGGAAAGACCTTAATGCTGGGAAAGATTGAGGGCAGGAGAAGTGGGTAACTGCTGGGGTCCAGCCCCGGCTGATCCAGGGTATTCGAAGGGGAGACGGCTTAGGCGACTATTTAAATATTCATCAAAGATATAAAGAGTAATAGGATGAGGATAGCTCAGTAGGAAAATTCAGTGGAGAAAAGAGGCTGAGTAGCTTGGTTTACGCGGGAGACCAATAAAACTTCAAGACAAGAAGCTTGCACCACTTACGTAGGCCGCAGGCGTCCTTCCATTCTCCCGAAGGAGAGGAGACACTGAGGCCTCCCCAGTCAGATCTTAGAAGCCCAGGCATAATAAGTAAGCATGGCGGGTTCCGTGCTCCAGATGGAGACTCAGCCAGAGTGAGAGAGAGAGAGACATGGGGAGACCAGTCTTTCGAGGAACTGATCCCAATTCTTTATTTTCCAGAGTCTGTTTTTATACACTGAGATGTTATACAAAAGTCATGCGGGGACAGCAGTCCTGACTTTTATTAAAGTCAGGTGCTTCATACAAATGTATACAGAGGTCTTAGGGGTGTTACATCATCTTCTGGCCAGGGGGGCCTGCTGACAATTTATGACCCTCTCCTTGTGACAGTGGTCAGTCAACCAGAACACTTTTTTTCTCCAAGGGGGATTATTCTTAAAACAGATGCCACCCAAATAAAGTTACATTCCTATAGGGTGAGGGTGTAGTGGGTTTTAGTTAAGGAAAGAATTTACTTAGCCTAAGGTCTAACGTGATTAATATCAAAGGTTAATACTTATTTCTTCTATATATTCATTAATGTGTGTAAGGGCAAGGGATGTGGAGTCTTTAGCAACAAACATTGGCTCAACAAATGAAAAACTCTTCACCAATACAATTTCTAATCAGCCCATTATACTTATACTAATAGTTTTCTAACTTTTCTAAGGAACCTGTTTTTAGAAGGTTTAAAGCATCTCGTGCCTCTCACGGTTGGGAGGCTGTGAGCAATCACATGTGGCCGGACAAGCCCGTCAGGCAGGCTAGAGAACCTTCAGAGGAGTTTGTAGGTTGAAACACTCCTATCATGCCCAGGAATTATTGTTAACTGGAGCTCTAAGTTAACTCCTTCTCCAAAAGAGGTGGTGGGGGACAGCCCCCCGTAAAGTCAGAGGTGTAGGTGAGAGCACAAAGTAGTAAAGTAGGCAGGCTCTGGTTATGTGGGTAGATGCTCGAGGAGTTCCAGGGGGACTCCTGAGGCTCGATCCCGCCTTTGTGTATGTCGAGCCTCCTTCCTCATGACCTTTGCCATGGGCGGAGTACCCCACTCTGGCCCCCAACAGGTAACAGAGGATGAGATGGTTGGATGGCATCATGGACTCAACAGACATGAGTTTGAGCAATCTCTGGGAGATGGTGAAGGACAGGGAAGCCTGGTGTGCTGTAGTCCATGGGGTCGAAAAGAGTTGGACATGACTGAGTGACTAAATAATGTGTAAAACAGATGGCTAGTAGGAAGCTGTGTATAACACAACAAGTTCAGCTTGGAGCTCTGTGATGACCCAGGGGATGAAATAGGGGGAGGTGGGAGGGAGGCTCAAAAGGGAGGGGAGGGACATATGTATACATAGAGCTGATTGATGCTGTTGTACAGCAGAAACCAACACAACATTGTAAAGCAATTATACTGCAATTAAAAACAATAAATAAATAAAATGACTTCCCTACTTAGAAATGAAGTAACTGCTTGCTCTCCTCAACATTAAACCCACATCCTCACCCTAAACTTGAGACGCCCCACCTTCCCTGTGTCCAGTCATGCAAGTCTACCTCATTAATCCACACAGGCAGTCTTTCCATTAGCTAAAGTAAACTGCTCATTTCCGTGCCTTCACAAATATGAATTCTTCCACCTGGAATGGCCTTGCCCATCCTTTCTGGCTGTTTATATTGTTCTTCTTCATGCCTCCCTCCTCATCAGAAAACACAAATAAAAATAAGCACCATAAAAACTAATAAATACGAGCCTTCTCTGCAATTTCCCATAGGAGAATCAGCTGATGCTGCCCTGCTCCCTTTCACTTCTTGCTTCCTGGTGAAAGGCAGGAGCACAAGAGCTTAGATCAGCGATTGGTGTTACAGATTCTGTGTCAAATGGTGCGGGTAGGACCCGGGCCTTGATATTTGGAAAACCTCCCTGGGGGACTGATGTGCATCCAGGAATGAAAGCCGCCTCTCGGTCTAGCTGTGCACAGAGTCTCAGGCCAAGCTCTGGAAACATTATCTTAATTAGGAGTCAGTGAACAGACCTACCGAATTAGATGCTCAGAGGCTGAGGCATTTGTATTATTAAACAGCTCTCGACAAACCTAGGCTGAGAAACTCAGGCCCAAACAGTACATTAGCCTGATGGTGGAGCAGGACCTTCTGTGCTCAGGCCCACTGCCCTCTTTCTTCCCATTTTGAAAGTCCCTCAAAGTGTAGCAGCAACGCCCCTTTTAGCATCACCCAAAACATCACTTGAGTATTCCATGATGCTCTAGAGGTGGGTCATGATGAAAGCCCCAGGTTCACCTAGGGTGTGTCTATAGTATAATAGGCCCAACAAAAACCAAGTGTGGACACCTGCAACAGTGGCCTGTTTTTGTGCAGAAGAAAAAAGGAGGAAAATGCAAATATGCAAAGCAACAAGGAAAAACATGTTACTCAGAAATACTCTGTGTGCCGTGAACACCAATCACACAATGAAGAAACAGCCCACAACTCATTATCTCAGTGGTAGAGCCAGTCTGCAAGGAGCACAGAAAAGGGAGTGAATTTTGCCTAGAAGAGGGTACAGGTAAAGCTTCACCAAGGAGGTGGCACTTAAGCTCAGTATGAGAAGGATTTAACCAGATGGAGATTTAGATTCAAAGCGTGCTAGGAAGAGGGTGCAGCATAGCAAAAGCCCAGAGCTGCAACAGTGGCAGTGACAGTCTTGCGCTGGTACCAAGAATCACCACTGTGCTTACGTGGAAGAAATACAAAGGAAAGAGACAGCACGAAGCTGGATGACTGAGGGCAAGAGCATGAAGCCTTGAATGGCCGACTAAAGAGGTCATATCACCAAAGCTCTTATATCAGAGAGTCCGTTACCTCTCTGGCCTCTGCCAAATATTCCTTATTTTCAGCTTTAATAGAACCTCAATAGCAGTTCAACATGATAGTTCTCTGGAAACCGTGAAACCTTCCTACAACTGTCTCATTATAATTTTGTTTAACATCTTCAGACAATCTGAACATTCATGAAAAGGTTCACTATCAGAAAAAAAACCACAAGAAAGATCTTTAAATGACTGCAAAATTTCCTAAGAAAAGCTTGCAGACTCTTCAGGCTCACAAGCAATCCCCACAGGTATCCCCAACTGCTATTGCATTCAGTTGCTATAACAACTTGCCACTCATTTCGACTTTACACCAATAACCCAAAGACAGCTGGATCCAGAATAGGTTAACTCAAACATAAAGCAAAAGATGCCAGTGGAGAAAAACTCAGCAGGGAGGTAATTAAAAATGAAATCACTATTCTCTTAATGATCTTTAAAAGCAAATGATAATGTAGACCCTTGAACACAAGCAGTGTGTGTTGAAAGACTGAAAGGGACTCCAGGAGTGAACATCTTACCACTGACCAAGAAAGGGCCCCTTTTCCCAACTTCATTTCCATCCCTGCCCTCTCTGGAAAAGACGCCGCAAATCCCCAAAGGTCAAAGTGGGTACTTCCTTAGCCTTTCACTCCTCAACTTTTTTTTAATTGGGGTATAGTTGCTTTCTAATGCTATGTTGGTTTCTGCTGTACAAAAAGTGAATCAGCTATATGTGTACATATATATATATATATATATTGTTACTTAGTCATGTCCAACTCTTTGTCACCCCATGGACTGTAGCCCACCAGGCTTCTCTGTCCGTGGAATTTCCCCGGCAAGAATACTGGAGTGGAATGCCATTTCCTTCTCCAGAGGACGTTCCCAACCTCGGGATGGAACTCTCATCTCCTGTACTGGCAGGTGGATTTTTATCACTGAGCCACCTGGGAAGCCGATGCACACACACACACGCACACACGCACACATCATCCCTCCCTCTTGAACCTCTCTCTCACCTACTCCCCATCTTGCCCCTCTAAGGTCATCACAGAGCACCGAGCTAGGCTTCCTGTGTTATTCAGCAGGTTCCCACTAGCTATCTGCTTTACACATGTTAGTGTATATATGTCAGCCCCAATCTCCCAATTCATTCCCCTCCTTCCACCTGCCATGTCCATATGTCCATTCTCAGCATCTGCATCTCTATTCTTGCTCTGCAAATAGATTCATCCATACCATTTTTCTTCCCTGGTGGCTCAGAGGGTTAAAGCGTCTGCCTCCAATGCAGGAGACTCAGGTTCGATCCCTGGGTCAGGAAGATCCCCTGGAGAAGGAAACGGTAACCCACTCCAGTATTCTTGCCTGGAGAATCCCATGAACAGAGGAGCCTGGTGGGCTACAGTCCACAGGGTCACAAAGAGTTGGACATGACTGAACGACTTCACTTCATACCATTTTTCTAGATTTCACATATATGCATTAATACACGATATTTGTTTTTCTCTTTCTGACTTACTTCACTCTGTATGACATCTTCTACTTTAAACAAGTTCTATTACTGACCTACTCCTTTTCCTCTCCCTCTGAAAAAACTCTAGGCCTAAGCAAATTTGACCCCCAATGTTGATTTTATTCTGCCTGTTTCTTGCACAATGCTGTATCAACAACCTTTTGCTCACTGATAACTGCACACTCTCCTTCCAGACCAGCTCTTATCTTATGAAACTTGTCCTATTCCACTTGTCCCATAAGGTCAGTTCATCTTGCTAACCTTTATTAAATTCTAGAACACTAGGGGACAGGGACTGTGTTTTATTTGGGACCATAACATACCAGCAAATAGTAGGTAGCCAGTATTCTTTCACATGATTGGAACTGAAGGAAGAAATTTCACCCCATACACAGAAAAACTCCAAAAAATTGCTTTCTTCAATCTGTTGGTTTAGAACCTGTGGGACATGAAAGATCCTATTATTTAATCCTGGTCAGAAATGGCTTTGACATGCTTTTCTTGGCTTTCAAGAAGGAAACAAATGAAAGACTGTGGGTTTTTTTTTTTTTCTCTTTCTGTAACTTAGAAGAAACCAACATTCTATTTAAATAAGTAGTTGGCATTTTGGCTGTAGGGAGCATTTCTCAAGAAGATGGTAAACAAAATAAAATCTAAGAGTAGACAAGCACATTTTAAGTGACATCAGCATTTTCTAAGATGCGGTGGAACCTCTCTAAGCTTAATGGTGGGTCTTGTTTGTTCATTTACAGGAAATGCAGGCACAGCTCAGTAACACTCTATATGAGTGTGTGTGTGTGGCCACACTCCTGCACAGAATTTTTTTTTTTACTTTGATTTTACTTTGAACATTTTATCTGGATATTTGGAAGTGTTCAGACAAATTTCCATAAGAATTAATGAAAAGTGGGATATTATGTAGGTGGGAAGCAGGCATGAAAAAGGAAAACACGAAATTCTAACATGGGAACAAGGGGATTCACACCTCATCTTCTCCTGAAGACTTCTCATATAAAACCTGCTGCCCAGAATGGCCACTCTGGACTGAAAAACATCTCAGCATGTACTTATCAAACCATTTCCACATACACTACCCCGACGGTATTAAACTCCCCCTTAGCGTCTTTAGTGCAAACTACCACTCCATCTTACAGCTGTTGCGATCCACTAGGGAAGGAGAAATCATGAGCCCTGTTCTCTTCCACCAGAAGAGCAGTGCTTCTCAAAGACAGCCTTCTCAGAAGTGCTCAGAGTGCAGGCCCACCTGGAATGGGAAGTGATAAAAGGGGTCCTGCCCACTCACAGCATCTCCAGTGAATGAAACAGAACCAACAGGACTGGCCGATGGCTCCCAGCCTTGGCAGGAGAACGTGGTGAGCAGGAGGCTTTCGTTTTTTTTAAAGCAAACACTAGGCTGCATGGTTAGTATTATTAGAGCAGTTCTGCGGATGACTATGATGAGGCCCAGAGAGGTTGTATGACTTGCCTGGCTCAGATGACAATCTGCCTGCCAATCCAAGAGACCCAGATTTGATCCCTGGGTCAGGAAGGTCCCCTGGAGAAGGGAATGGCTACCCATTCCAGTATATTTGCCTGGAGAATCCCATGGACAGAGGAGTCTGGAGAGCTACAATCCATGGGTTCACAAAGAGTTGGACACAACTGAGCGGCTAACACTAAAATCACAAGTAAATCAAGGTTAGACTTGGGATTCCAATCCAAAGGGCGGCCCCTTGGGGAAGAGATGCCCAGCCTGCCAGGAGATGTGATGTGGGTGTTGACAGGGGAGGCTGAAGAATGAACCACAGTGAGGAAGAGGCTCTGTGACTAAAAATGTAGGCCGAAGACTTCTTTCTGATGCAGGCCCAGTCTGTGGGACTAGAGAGCTTTCTCTGTAAATCACACAAGGTTCCAGCCAACACAACTCCAGTCACAGTGTGACTGCCTCAAAAGGCCACGAGACTTGCTCAGAGTGGCAATACCCACACAGACACAGAGGGGACGCCCTCTGAAAACCCTGGAAGTCCAAGGAGGACTGCAGAAAACATGGGAACATCACAGTCACAGGCAGCTTGTAATTCCTACCAGTGAGTACAGGGATCTCTGGGACTCTGCCAGGGGATCTCCCAGCTTCGAGCAGTGACGGGGACAAGAAGCTCCTTTTGGGGGCATCAATGACTCTGAGAGAGCTGGGACACATACTCTGCCATGTAAGGTAACAGCAGTCTGACATGAATAAAAACTGTCCATCTGGGGGATTTTCCTGGCAGTCCAGTGGTTAAGACTTCACCTTCCAGGGCAGGGGGTACAGGTTCAATCCCTGCTTAGGGAACTAAGATCCCACAGCCAAAAAAAAAAGAAAGAAAAAAATCATTAAAAAAAAGAATAATCAGAAGCAATATTGTAACAAATTCTTATTCAAATAAAGACTTTTTAAATAGTCTGCACAGAAATAAAAAAGAAAAAGCTGTCCACGTGCATTGAGAGAGACTTGGAAATGTGATCACAATGAAAGCGGTCCCAAACTTTCAATGGGATGGGTTCTGTATGAAATACACAAGGGACACTGTGTCCTTCACTTTGTTGCTATATTGGTCAGCAGAAAGTTCTTGGCCTTGGAGCATAGTATTTTAACTTCTTGGACAGTTAGATTTTCTGCATCTATTTGCTATTCTGTATCCACTTTTAAAAGATGCTGCTGAAACTTAAACAGAGCATAACCCTGAATCCACTTGAAATGTGCCCTAAAATCACCTAAGTACTGTCTGCAGCCCAACTAGGATTCTGGGCTCAAATACTATGTCGAAAGGTGTGTGCTCTCAGAGCCCTTGATGGACTCAGAGCCTCATGGGGTGAAGTGGGGGCACCAGGGTCTCACAGCTGTCTCCTCGGCCAAGAATTAGTTACAACTCCCTCAAGTATTTTAGGAACATCTCATAAAGCCAGAAGATTTTCTGGGTGAGCCCTGCTGCATTTGATCAATAAATCACAGGGTTTACGAGCTGTATATCTCCATTTTCCCCTTGACCATGAGTCTATCATTTTCTAAGCTGCATTCATCAGGGATTCCCATGGAGCCACGCTCCTCCACAGGCCCCCATGCTGAATGGTACTGGAGGAAGAGGGGGCAAATGAGGCACTTAAAGGGTTCGTCAGAGGCTGGCTGGGGTGGCATCACCCCTCAGCACCAAGGTCCCCACACCACTTCAATCAGAATCACCTGGGAAGCTTGTTCACCAAAACTTCCCAGCTCCTGGCGGGATTTCTGGTCCAGTGGTTTTGAGGAAGGGTGCGGGGGTGGGGAGGCATAAATGTATATTTCCAATAAACTCCCCAGAAAGTTCTGAAGCTAGACATCTATAAACTGCATGGAGCAGCATTCTATTTGGACTCATTGTCAACATAAGAGGAAAGACCCTACAGTCCATTCCTGCTTTACTCTGCAGTTACAATGGTGTAAATCAACATCCTTTTCAGAGACAATTAAGCTGGGCTTTCCAACAAGGGCATCACAATGCTAGGACTCTTGTCTCTGAGAGGATGATTAGAGAGGAATGATAATCAGACAATACAATGAAGTCTCTTGAGAGTCCCTTGGACTGCAAGGAGATCAAACTAGACAATCCTAAAGGAAATCAGTCCTGAATATTCATTGGAAGGACTGATGTTGAAGCTGAAGCTCCAGTACTTTAGCTGCTGCTGCTGCTAAGTTGCTTCAGTCGTGTCCGACTCTTAGCGACCCCGTGGACTGCAGCCTACCAGGCTCCTCTGTCCAAGGGATTTTCCAGGCAAGAGTACTGGAGTGGGGTGCCATTGCAACCTGATGCAAAAAACTGACTCATTGGAAAAGACTCTGATGCTGCAAAAGATTGAAGGCAGGAGGAGAAAGGGACTACAGATGGATGGCATCACTGACTTGATGGACATGAGTGTGAGAAAACTCCAGGAGTTGGTGATGAACAGGGAAGCCTGGCATGCTGCAGTGCATGGGGTCACAAAGAGTTGGACACGACTGAACTGAACTGAAATATACTCTCAATTGTTTGAGTTACTGGTTTCCTACAGAAAGAAAATATCTATCTTCTGGCTTCCCTGGTAGCTCAGTTGGTAATAAATCTGCCTGCAATGCAGGAGACCCCCGTTCTATACCTGGGTTGGGAAAATCCAATGGAGAAGGGATAGGCTACCCACTCCAGCATTCTTGGGCTCCCCCGGTAACTCAGCTGGTAAAGAATCCACCTACAATGCAGATTCTGCAGGGAAGATCCCCTGGAGAAAGGAAAGGCTACCCACTCCAGTATTCTGGCCTGGGCAATTCCATGGACTGTATAGTCCACGGAGTCGCAGAGTCAGACATGACTGAATGACTTTCACTATCACAGATAGAAAAGGAATGAGGAATAAAAGCATGCTCCACCTGGAATTTGCCTTTAATGTGTCATTCCTTTTCCTCAAGACTTATTTTTAAGGTTTTCTGACATCCAAATAATGTCAATAGTGAATTTGATAACTGCAACCAGAAAATGTTCCAATCCCAAGCTCACCTAAAGCCCTGGCACATTCTAAGAAAAGCCACCATGTGGCCCTGAAGCATTTTAGTGAGATGCACGGGTGAGGGCTGTTGAAGTCTGCCCCATCTCAAATGACCTGAGTGACTTTCAGAGTTAGAGTGGAGAGAAATCCAGAAGGACAAACTCCATCTAATATTGTGGTCCTGCCCGTGAATCTTTTCAATCACACCACATGTTCTTTATGCAGAGTGTTCTCATGTGCTCTGGCGGGAGGAGAAAATCCTGAGAGCTACCCCAGTGTTTCTGCACCTGCCACAGGACATGAAGCTCCTCACACTTTTTAAGGAACTAATATTATCTGAGAACTCGAAGTGGAATCTAAAACTCATCAATCCTGCAAATTTTCATATTTACCATCAAGTCCTTAGAGTAATTTGCAAAGTGAAATTTTTGGTAAAATTATTAGATATTTAAAGTTTCTGTGATGGTATTTCTAAATCCAAATCTCTGCTTTCAAACCTTAATCCTACATGTGTGCATTAATTTCTAAGGTCAATTAATTACATTCATACACTCTCCCTCCCCCCACATACTATTTCAAATTCCACATTTATTACATTTATATTTAATTTTGCCTTGGAATTTATACTTATGGTATAAATCTTTATTGTCTCAGAGGTTTCTAAATGCTTATAAACCAGTATCATGCTTGCTTTATTCCCATTTGCTAATGAATTTAACTGTCTGCATTATCAAGTTTCCCTGAATTATTTTTTTAATTTTATTATCTTAAGAGCTAATACATAAAGATTTTAAAAATTAGCTTAAAAAAGATGTTTCCTTACTACTTTAGCCTCCATTCCTCCAATCCTTTTTCTAATTTTATGTAAAATATCAATACTTACATTAAAAGATTTTACGTATCTTTCCAGAAATGTGTTATGCCTTTACAAGTGTATATATATGTGTACAAATATATTTTTATAACACAAATCACAGCAGACTATTCACTGTTGTGAACCTTTTCCTTTTGACTTTGTAATATATCGTGGTAATCGTTATGTCTTTATAGTACTTAAAGGCTTGCATCCTGCTTTTTCACTGCTGCATCACAGTTCCAGCTGCACAAATTCAAGGAGCTCCTTACACTGTCTTCTCCATGAGCAGCAGCTCCTGGGCTTCTGCAAGGCCCTGCACTACATTGTTTCTAACCCTTCTACATACAGCCCTATGATGAAGATCTTTGGAAACAAGGCCTGTGTGTATGCCCCAGTAACTAGTCAATCTGTAGAATGAAGCCTTAGAAGTCAAGTGACTGATTAACTGACCCCTCTAAATGAAGCCGTCTATACCTCCATTCTGAAGGAGATCAGTCCTGGGTGTTCACTGGAAGGACTGATGCTAAAGCTGAAACTCCAGTACTTTGGCCACCTCATGAGAAGAGTTGACTCATTGGAAAAGACTCTGATGCTGGGAGGGATTGGGGGCAAGAGGAGAAGGGGACGACAGAGGATGAGATGGCTGGATGGCATCACTGACTAGGTGGACATGAGTCTGAATGAACTCTGGGCGTTGGTGATGGACAGGGAGGCCTGGCGTGCTGCAGTTCATGGGGTCGCAAAGAGTCGGACATGACTGAGCGACTGAACTGAACTGAACTGAACTGATAGCTCCTGCTTCCTCGCGCACATCACTGAGTCCTTTGCACCTCAGATCTATAGTACCTTCCCATCACCTCCACCCTGGACCAGGTCACCATCACCCCTTTGTTGGGCTATTGCAAGACCTTCCGAATTGGTCTCCCTGCCATCTGCCCACCTGCCTTCCAGCTCATTCTCTACAGGGTCACCACTGAGACTGTTTGAAAGTATAAATCTATGCACTTCAAGTTCCTGCTTTAAGCTGTTTCACGTTTCCCTTCACCTGAGGAAACTCCAAATTCTTGTCATGGCCTCTCTGGCCCTTGGTAATCATCAGGCTCATCTCTTACCCCCTTATCTGCCCTCTCTGCTCCAGCCACACTGAATGTCTGTCACGTCCTGAGGAACTGGTCATGATCTGACCCTTGGCACATCTGGCTCCACTTGCCCCGAACACTCGCTCTTGCCTAATTCAGCCCCTTATCTAGCCAGCCACTCCGCTGTTCTCAGTCCTCCACCTAAACACACAGCATAGTGGTTAACAGCACAGGCTCTAAAAGTAGGCTGCCTGGGTCTGCTTCTACCATTTATTAGCTGTATACTCAAGTTAATCTACTTCTCTATGCTTTATTTTCCCTATCTGTAAAATGGGACTAGCAACAGTATCGACCTCATGGATTTGTTGTGAGGATTAAACTCGTTCGTGTGCATGAGGTACTAAGCACAATAGATAGCTCATCATAAATGCCCTGTAAGTGACAGGTATGATTACTTTTATGTACCCTCCTTTGAGGGAGGCTTCCCAGGTGGCGCTAGTGGTAAGAGCCCGACTGCCAATGCAGGAGACACTAAAGACATGGGTTTGGTACCTGGGTGGGGAGGGATCCCTCCTGGAGGAGAGCATGGCAATCCACTTCAGTATTCTTACCTGGAAAATCCCATGGACAGAGGAACCTGTCAAGCTACAGTCTATAGGGTCATAAAGAGTTGAACATGACTGAAGCAACTTAATACACATGTACACACCATCCTTTGAGAGGTCCTCATGGACCCCTTAGACAAAGTGATCCCTTTGCCATAGTAACTGCCATGTGAGTGGATCTAAAAAGTAGAGGAAGATATACTAGTGATTAACTTACTAATGTGGCTTTATCCATTCACTCAGTCATTTATTCACTCACTCAATACATATTTATATGCAAAAATTCTGCTCCAGGCAACCATACTGCACACCTGTGAGCATTGATCAGACTCACAGCCCTTCCCAGGGCTGCCAAAGTAAGGAACTGATCTCCCTGATTAACGATTTTTCTATTCAGTCAGTTAACATTTATGGAGCTAATAGCTATGCCTTGTGGCCAGGCAATCTTCAGGATGAAAGACACAGAACAGGAAAGCCCAACTAAGTCCCTCACTGAGAGCGTTTACTGTGGAGTAGAGTCAGACAATAAAACAAAGACAGTTTTAACATAGAGTTAAACTGTGATGGACTGTTGAGAGTCCGTTGGACTGCAAGGAGATCAAACCAGTCAATCCTAAAGGAAATCAACCCTGAGTATTCATTAGAAAGATTGATGCTGAAGTCAAAGCTCCAGTACTTCGGCCACCTGATGCAAAGAGCCGATTCACTGGAAAAGACCCTGATGCTGGGAAAGATTGAAGGCAGGAGGAGAAGGGGATGACAGAGAATGAAATGGTTGGATGGCATCACCAACTCAATGGACATGAGTTTGAGCAAATTCCAGGAGATGGTGAAGGACAGGGAAGCCTGTCATGTTTCAGCCCATGGGGTCGCAAGGAGTTGGACGCAACTGAGTGACTGAACAATAAAACTGTGATAGCAGAGATCACGAGAGAGGAGTAAGGGATGCTGTTCTAGATAAGGTGTTATAAACTCCTCTTGGAGGAAGCAACATGTGGGCAGGCTCTTAGATGAAGTGAGAGAGCACCAAGGTCTGTTTGGTGAAAGAGAGTTCCAGACAGTGGTAACTCCAAGTGAAGAGTTCCTCAGAATTTTGTCTTATTCAGGGACAAGCAAGAATGTCAGTGAGGCTAGACCTCAATAAGCAAGGGCGAGAGTGAAGGAGAAGAGACCGGAGAGGCCTCTGGGGCCAGAACATGCAATGCTTTCTAGGTCAAGATGAGGACTTCGGATTTTCTAAGTCTGAAAGAAAACCATTAGAGGTTTTTGAGCCAAGAGATGGTCAGAACAAAATTACATTGCAAAAGATCACATTAGCTGGTGTGTGAGGAACAGATCTGAATGTATGTGGAAAGGGATAGGTATAACCAGAGAAACTATTTAGGAGGCTACTGAAGTAGTCCAGAGAACAGTGGCTTGGGTGAGAATAGGAACAGGGCTGGCGGTCAGACGTGGTAAGGTTGGGACTTCCCTGGTGGCCCACTAGTAAAGAATCTGCTTTCCAATGCAGGCGATGCAGTTCGATCCCTGGTCAGGTAACTAAGATCCTGCATGCTGTAGGGCACGGCCAGAAATAACAAAGAAGAACAAGAAGTGTTGATGTATGGCAAAACCAATACAATACTGTAAAGTAATTAGCCTTTAATTAAAATAAATAAATTTAAAAAAAGAACAAGAAGTGGTCAGATTCAAGACACATCTTGAAAGCAGAGCCATCTGCTAATGGACTGAAGGAGGATTACGAGTAAAAAAGAGAAGCTAAGGAGGACTCAAGGTTTTAGAACAAAATGGTGAGATGGGGATACTGAGGGAGGACCAAGTGTTGGAGAAATGGAATCAAGCATCTAAACCAACATGTCAAGCAGGGAGTCTGGAGCTCAGCAGAGACATCAGGACCGAGATGATATTTGAGAGTCCTTATGGGGTCGCACAGAGTCGGACATGACTGAAGCGACTTAGCAGCAGCAGCAATAGCATACAAATGGTACTTAAAGTCATTGGGCCAGATGAGGTCCCAGTGGGGAGCAGCTGGGAAGAGAGAAGAAAAGAAGAGCTAGTCTTGCACCCTGGGGCTCACCAAACAATGGCAAGTTGAAAAGGCAAGACTGTTCTAGCAAAGGAGGCTAAAAAGAAGCAGCTAGTGATGGAGGGGGAAAATCAAATTAGAAAAGAGAATAACTATTACAGTTACTAAGTCACAGAGGGAAAAAGGGGTAGAAGGGAAAAAGGTACACAAAGGATTCCTGATGAGCTCATCACAAGTATTCTGCTGGCATCTCCCCCTTTTATTCTTAATACCACACCCTCCCAGAGCTGATGGTTTCTCTTCCATGCCTACTCCCTAGGCTTCCTTCCTGTCTGCATTTCTGCTGAATCAAATGTGTGTGCATGTGTGTGTTCATATGTGCAACACTTGCATTAGGCAGCCAAGAAAAGAACTGGACAAAAGATATTCAACCAAGAGGAGAAATACATCAGTGAAATTGTTGGGTCTTCTTAGTTTTGCTGCTTAAGAAGTCTTGGGATTGACATATACATACTACCATATAAAATAGATAACGAATAAGAACCTATGGGATAGCACAGGGATCTGTACTCAATAACCTATATGGGAACAGAATCTAAAAAAGATATATGCATATGTATAACTGATTTGGGCTTCCCAGGTGGGGCTAGTGGTAAAGAACCCTACTGTTAACGCAGGATACATAAGAGATGTGGGTTCAATCCCTGGGTTGGGAAGATCCCATGGAAGAGGGCATGGCAACCCACTCCAGTATTCTTGCCTGGAGAATCCCATGGACAGAGTAGCCTGTTGGGCTACAGTCCATAGGGTGTCAAAGAGGAGGACATGACTGAAGTGATTTAGCACGCATGCACATAACTGATTCGCTTTGCTACACAGCAGAAACTAACACAACATTGTGAATCAACTATACTGCAATAAAATTTAATTAAAAAAAAAAGTTCGAGATCCCGGAAATATATTCTTCTGGGCAGAGATACAAATCAAACCATTTTGACAAATGGTCAAAATAGCCAAATTTCCCCTAGTTGAATCAAGCTTCTCTCAATTATTTAAAATTTCAGGCCTGTAACATCCTCCTTTTCATTTTCTTTATTATGTCACTATGTCCCTGAGGTGACCTGGAGACATCAAAGCCACATTAAATCCTTGGACCTTGCTGGAAAGCTTCCCTTCAGCTTGAAAAAATAGACTCTAACCAGAGGGATTTCTATTTAAAATAAATTTTTAAATGTTGTATAATTTTTGTGAAATCACTTTTATGATATTTTTCTCATTATAAAACATAAATAGATGTAATTAGCCCTAGAAAATTAAAATTGGTGGTAAACTAATCTGTTTATGTTCTTCCCATACGTTTATATCCTGACTTCTGATAACAGCCTCTGTTTCCCTTTCAAGGACACATTTCCATGCAAATTAAACCACAAGAGAAAAAAAGGGAAAAGTTTTAAATTTCTCTCTGAGCCTAACTCTCTTATTAATACTCTTTGAATTTATTGACAGATTTTTATTGGCCCCAATCTAATGTCTTTCCTTTGTTTGGGGGTTATTTCAAGTACATCATCTCTTTTTACGTAATGGTAACACAGTACCTAAAATTAGTTATTAAATAAAATACCCAAATCCTCATCAAATGTTAATTGTTGTAATGTGCCATATCCCTAGTCCAACAGACTCTTTTTAAGCCTCAACTCATGTTTCCTTGTTGTTCAGTCAGTCATGTCTGACTTTTTGTGACCCCATGGATAGCAGCATGCCAGGCTTCCCTGTTCTTCACCATTCACCATCTCCCAGAGTTTGCTCAAACTCACGTCCATTGAGTTGGTGATGCCATCTGGCCAATTTATCCTCTGCCGCCCCCTTCTCCTCTGGCCTTCAATCTTTCCCAGCATTGGGGTCTTTTCCAGTGAGTTGACTCTCTGCAACCAGGTGGCCAAAGTACTGGAGCTTCAGCTTCAGCATCAGTCCTTCCAATGAATATTCAGGGTTGATTTCCTTTAGGATTGGTGGTTTGATCCCCTTGCAGTCCAAGGGACTCTCAAGAGTTTTCTCCAGCACGACAGTTCAAAGGCATCAATTCTTTGGCACACAGCCTTTTTACTGTCCAGCTCTCACATCTGTACATGACTACTGGAAAAACCATAGCTTTAACTATATGGACCTTTGTAGATAAAGTAATCTCTCTGATTTTTAATATGCTGTGTAAGTTTGTCATAGCTTTTCTTCTAAGGAGCAAGCATCTTTCATGGCTGCAGTCACCATCTGCAGTGATTTTGGAGCCCAAGAAAATAATTCTGTCCCTGTTTCCATTGTTTCCCTGTCTATTTGCCATGAGGCATTGTTTCCCCGTCTATTTGCCATGAGGCAATGGGATGGGATGCTATGATCTTCATTTTTTTGAATGTTGAGGTTTAAGCCATGTTTCCTACTGCTTGCTTTATATCTCACCTAGAAGATTCCTCATACCTACCAAGCTTTAAACTGAAGGTTTGGTTCTTTCTTCATCCCAATCATTCTTATTGCTGTGTGCTCAGTCACTCAGTTGTGTCTGACTCTTTGAGACTCCAAGGACTGTAGCCTTCCAGGATCTGCTGTCCATGGAATTTTCCAGGCTAGAATGGTAGAGTGGGTTGCCATTTCCTACTCCAAGGGATCTTCCTGACCTAGGGATCAAACCCTCATCTTTTGAGTCTCCTGTATTGGCAGGCAGTGCTTTATCACTCATGCCACCTGGGAAGAATTCAGTGGTTGTTTCATCCCCTCAGTTGCTGAGTCTTCCCTGTGGACTCCATCACCCTCAACCTCCATAACCAATTATCGCTAGATTCAGTCAAGTCCACTTCTACAATATGCCTTTTTAAAATTTATTGTTGAAACAAAATTTAACTTTTTTTTAAAGCCTTTAATGAATTTGTTACAATATATATTTTTTAATGTTTTGGTTTTTTGGCCACAAGGCAGGTGGGATCCTGGCTTCCAGATGAGGCATCAAATCTGTACCCCCTGCATTGGAAGGTGAGGTCTTAATCCCTGGACCACCAAAGAAGTCCCTACAGTATGTCATAAAGCTCTCCATTCACTGCATCTCCTCTGTTCCCACACCAACCCAAGGCATCCTCACTTATAATTACAGACTACAAAAGCCTCCTATTTGGTCTCTCCTCTTCTATAATTTCCCCTTCCAATCCAAGCCCAATCTCAAAATATTTTTTGCATAGACATCATTCTGAAAAATAAAATCAGGTAAAATAATTCCCTGGTTATCAAAACAACCCTGTTAGACCAAAATTATTCATCAAAACATAATGAAACTGAATTATCACACCAGTTGCAAAAAGATCTGAGAGTTCCAAAAATCTAAGCAAAATTTAGCTCTTAATTTAATAATCCACACATGATATGGTCATGAACTTTCTTCTTCTAATTCCGTATTCTTCCATGGAGGGATCAAGGATTCACATGTGAGACAAAATCATCAACAACCTTTTTTTCCTGAAGAAGTCAGCTAAGAATGAGGAAAGAGTTTCTAAAGCTCTGTCCCTTTAAAAACTAGCTTTTGGGGTTCAAGAATTCTTGGTATATCACCACTGACCTCTTCTACAAACCATAGAGTTTTATGAAAGATGTTGATGGCATCACTTCCTGTTTTAATTTCCTCAAAAAAAAGTCCTATTTTGTGCAAAGCAGTAAAGCTTTTATGACTTCTGGGAGTCTGTTCCACGCTCCTAAACGATCTCACTCTTGTCAGTACAGCTCTGATAAAGACTCTGATGAAACACTTCTTATATATTTCTATTTTATTTATCAAAGCATCTACTTATGCATGCTGTTAGTTAAGGATGCTGTTGTTTTCAAGATGTGCAAGAGAAAACAAAATGCTATCTCATGAAGAGGAGATGTTTAGCTACCAAAGCTACTTCCTAATGCCATTTCCATGGAAACAGGACATTTTCCCTTAACTGCAATGACATTAATAATCAGGTGTCTAAAGTCATACAAAAGGGAGAAAAGAGGACAGAAATTACCAGCCAATCTTTCTTATATCAATGGGGAACACAACGATCATGACCCTCATCCAAGACAAGAATAGATGTTCAACAAGTTAATCTTTCATCTTATTTTTGTTTCTAAACACATCGTATGAAAACAACAACAACAAAAGTTGCCATCCAAAGAAAGGATTCTGCAGAAAACCACTCAAGAAACAATTGAAGAGCAGCTTAATCCCACCATTCCTCCATGAAGCCTCTCCACAACCCATCGTGTGCCACCCACAGCCAAACACAGAGGGCGTCTGATCAAATGCAGAAGTAAAGGATTTGGGCAAAGATGTATTTCTTGTCATTTCTTTGTACAGGCCTCTGTAGAGCTCTATTTACATGGTGACAAAGGAGTATATGAAAGAAGTAAAGGAAAAGCTCAAATAACTCAAATCAGAATGTTTATAAATTTATGAAAGTCTCCAACTATACATCCAACAGTCAAATGACAACTTTTTTTCTTTTAATTTTCCCCAGGTGCTCACTGTCATGTCAGTAGCCTTGAGTCTCAAGAGTAAAATAATTTGCAAACCATGAGAAAAACTACATACAATTTTTCATAGCAAAAGCTTAAAACAGAACATATTGCTTGTGACCAGAATTGGGAAGTATGAAACTATCCTGCTATGATTAAACCTTTTTCTATCCACTTATTTCAAGATATGCAAAACAAATAATCCATCAGACCAGAATTAAGGACAAAGAACTGGCTTGGAGTTTTTCTATCATCACAGGATGATCCAAAATCATGTGAAAACAATTTTGTGAATAAAAAGTTTACAAAAGTTTGGAACTACTTCTTGTAAGACATTCACAAAAAGTGTTGAACCAACTAAAAAGTGCATGGTAAAAACAGCAAATGTTACACTTCCACACAGTTTTCTGGAATATCTGGTCAATAAACATGCTATTAATTTGGCGTTCTCTTCAAAATGATAATTTGAGGAAATCTTTAAAGGAAAAATTATGGCATGTCACAATGTGGTTCAAAATAGTAGCAACACAACCTCAGATATATAGCCAGGAGTAAGACTGTTGGATCATATGGTAGTTCTATTTTTTTTTTTTTTTGAAGAAACGCCATATTGTTTTCCATTAGTGTCTGCACCAATTTATATTTGCATCAACAGTTTTGTGTGTTTGTCTAAGCAGTATCTTAAAGAGCTATCTGCACTCCTGTGTTCACTGCAGCATTATATACAACTGCCAAAATATGGAAAACACCTGTGTCCTTTGATGGGTGAATCAAAAAAATAAAATGTGGTATATATACACCATGGAATATATTCAGTCATAAAAAGAAGAAATGTGCCATTTTCAGCAACATGGATGAGCCTGGAGGGCATTTTGCAAGTGAAATAAGCGGGGAAGAGAAAGACAATTATTGTATGGCATCAAGCACGTGTGGAATCCTTTTATAAAAAAATCAATTTCATAGACTGAGACTAGAATGGTGGTTGGTTGCCAGGACCAAAGGGAGGAGAAAATGGTAATGGCAAGGAGTATAGATCAAAGGGTACAAATTTCACTTATAAAAAGACTATATTTTGAGGATCTAATATACAGTATGGTCACTCTAGCTAATTACAGAGCACTGTGCACTTTAATGCTACAGAGAATAGATTTTAAGCAAATAGATATTTTAAAAAGAGTTAATTATGTGAGGTAATGAATGTGTTAATTATCTTGATCTTGGTACTCATTCCACAATGTATATCAAATCATCCCATTGTGCACTTTAAATATACATAATTATATTTGTCAATTTTTCCTCAATAAAGCTGGAGAGGGAAAAAAGAAAAAAAAAAAAAAACAATGGCAACATCAAAGTCTGTTCCCACCTGGGCAAAGTCATAGATCAGTCTTGCTGGCTAGTATCACAGAGATGCAATCAACCCTCAACCCTGCAGGCTCAGATTTCAGACTGTCAACACAGGTAGTGCTAGTGGTAAAGAACCCACCTGCCAATGCAAGAGACATAAGAGACATGAGTTTGATCCCTGGGTTGGGACAATGCCCTGGAGGAAGGCATGGCAACTCACTCCAATATTCTTGCCTGGAGAATCCCATGGACAGAGGAGCCTGGTGGGCTACAGTCCATGGGGTTGCAAAGAGTCAGACATGACTGAAATGACTTAGTACACACTCAGCATACCAAAGAATCCTTCTCCCATAGCTGAGACTGAAGATGAATCCAGGATGCTAGTTTAGGAATTTCTACTGAGAAAAGATCCAAATAGAGACTTCAATTTTTTACTTCAATTTTCAGTCTGTGTGAAAAACAGCATTTTACCCCCAGTACGATGGTGGTTTTTTCTTCCTTGGGAAGGAAGGAAGGAAAGAGAAAGAAAGAAGAAAGGAAAGGAAGGAGGAAAGAAAGAAAAAAAAAAAGAAAGAAGTAGGGTGGATAGAAATGATGCAGTAAATGTAAGGGTTGACATTCATCTCACACAGCCCAGCCTCCCTGATCCAATGTACCCATCTGTGCTGTGCTTAGTCACTCAGTCATGTCTGACTCTTTGCAACTCCATGGACTGTAGTGCACCAGGCTCCTCTGTCCATGGGGATTCTCCAGGCAAGAATACTGGAGTGGGTTGCCATGCCCTCATCCATGGTTAATCTTCCCAACCCAGGGATTGAACCCAGGTCTCCCTCATTGAAAGCAGATTCTTTACCATCTGAGCCACCAGGGAAGGTCAAGAAGATAGAGTGGGTAGTCTATCCCTTCTCCAGGGGATCTTCCCAAGTCAGGAATCGAACTGGAACCTCCTGCATTGCAGGCAGATTCTTTACCAGCTGAGCTACCAGGAAAGCCCAATATATCCATTTGGTCTCTGCCAATGCAACCCAAGTGCCCAAAGGCATCCATTTATCAAGGTTCCCTCTCAGCAAATCAGGATTCAGAGAGGCATTTCTAGCTTTGCCCTAGCTTCTTCTCTGTTTTCCCATGGCTAATCAACCTCAGTGTTCAGCAACACATTCTCCCATTAGATATATTAATACTTTTAATCACATTCAAATTAAGTCTGGTGGGGAGGGGAGCCATTCTGTATCTTTCAGGTTACTTTGTACATTTCTCTATTACAACTGATTTTTAAGTTTAATTTCAGTAGATCATCTCATGTCTTTGATTTTCTCAAGTGCTCAGGGGTTATACCAACAGGTCTGTAACTACCAAGGACTAAGTAATCTCATGATTCCAGCTACTTCACATTGTCCATATTGAGTCTGACCCAGAAAATATAAAGCTTTTTTTTTTTTTAAGATGGCTGTTTATAAGAAATTAAAATCATTGAGGAAAAATGAAATAACTGATAAGAAAGTTGTCAACTTATTTTGCTAAGAGCATTTAAAAGAAAAATATACCATCTACTAAGTAAAGATTTGTTGTTATTATTCAGTCACTAAGTCATGTTCAACTCTTTGCAATCCCATGACTGCAGCACACCAGGCTCCTCTGTGCTTCACTATCTCCAGGAGTTTGCTCAAATTCTTGTCCATATAGTCAGTAATGCTATCTAACCATCTCATTCTCTGTCACTCCCTTTTTCTTTTGCCTTCAATTTTTCTCAGCATCAGGATCTTTACCAGTGAGTCAGACCATCTTCGTGTCAGATGGTCAAAGTACTGGAGCTTCCAGCATCAGTCCTTCCAATGAATATTCAGGTTTAATTTCCTTTAGGATTGACTGCTTTGGTCTCCTTGAAGTCCAAGGGATTCACAAGAGTCTCCTCCAGCACCACAATTTGAAAGTAAAGATGTTTCAACCCAAATATAAGGGAAAAGACAGTCTCAGGATAAAACAGTGCCTTTACGATGGTTTCCTTAGTTTCCCCACTTTTCTTCCCACCATGAGCACCTTACTTTTTTCCAGCATTGTTAGGTGGGCATGGGCTGGCAGAATAGCATTTGGGAAACCATTCTCCATAGCTCCCACACTCAAGAGAGTCAACTCCTAGAGCTCAGGCAGAATGTGACCCAGAAATAAGGGGACCTGCCTCGTGTTCCAAAGTCTCCTAACAAAGAGACTCCAAAGCTCTTTCTATATTTAAGAAACAAAAGTGAAAATCTATAAAAACTAATTCAATTCTTCGATTCTGGAAGAACTTTACAAAAATATAACAACGCAGACTATTTCAATAAAATGCCTACTTTCTTCCTTCAGAGCTGAGCTTCTGGGAAAAACAGTTCTTGCATGCATGCCTGGATCCACTCTCGTCTGGCCTCTGCCCTCGCATGCTACCAAAATAGCCCTCAGGGGATCGTTATTAACCTTCTAATGGCAAAATCCAATGAAAGCATTTCAGTCCTTATGAGATTAAGGTCTATGCTGACTACTTCCTTTTTCTTAAAATTTTCTTGGCTTCCAAGACACATTCCTTCATCTCCTTAATAGTTTCACATTCACTGCCTTAAATCAGGGATGTCCACATGCCTCAGGGCAACTAAGCCCACATGCTGCAATTACTGAGCCCATGTGCTCTAGAGCCCATGATCTGCAACTGGAGAAAGCCCTCACACTGGGATGAAGAGCCCACATAACCAAAAAAATATCTTAAATAAACAAAGATAAGTAAGGGACGGAACAACAGACTGGTTCCAAATAGGAAAATGAGTACATCAAGGCTGTATATTGTCACCCTGCTTATTTAACTTCTATGCAGAGTACATCATGAGAAATGCTGGGCTGGAAGAAGCACAAGCTGGAATCAAGATTGCTGGGAGAAATATCAATAACCTCAGATATGCAGATGACACCACCCTTATGGCAGAAAGTGAAGAGGAACTCAAAAGCCTCTTGATGAAAGTGAAAGTGCAGTGAAAAAGCTGGCTTAAAGCTCAACATTCAGAAAATGAAGATCGTGGCATCCGGTCCCATCACTTCATGGGGAGGGGAAACAGTGGAAACAGTGTCAGAAACACTGTTATTTTGGGGGGCTCCAAAATCACTTCAGATGGTGACTGCAGCCATGAAATTAAAAGACACTTACTCCTTGGAAGGAAAGTTATGACCAACCTAGATAGCATATTCAAAAGCAAAGACATTACTTTGCCAACAAAGGTCCATCTAGTCAAGGCTATGGTTTTTCCTGTGGTCATGTATGGTTGTGAGAGTTGAACTGTGAAGAAAGCTGAGCGCCAAAGAATTGATGCTTTTGAACTGTGGTGTTGGAGAAGACACTTGAGAGTCCCTTGGACTGCAAGGAGATCCAACCAGTCCATTCTAAAGAAGATCAACCCTGGGTGTTCATTGGAAGGACTGATGCTGAAGCTGAAACTCTAGTACTTTGGCCATCTCATGCGAAGAGTTGACTCATTGGAAAAGACTCTGATGCTGGGAGGGATTGGGGGCAGGAGGAGAAGGGGACGACAGAGGATGAGATGGCTGGATGGCATCACTAACTTGATGGACGTGAGTCTCAGTGAACTCTGGGAGTTGGTGATGGACAGGGAGGCCTGGCATGCTGCGATTCATGGGGTCGCAAAGAGCCGGAAACTACTGAGCGACTGAACTTAAGGGATGGAAAGGAGAATTCATCTTCCTGTTGACACTAATCTATTGCAGTGGGTTCTGAGACCACTAGCAGAAATCAACCTTGAATATTCATTGGAACGACTAATGTTGAAGCTGAAGCTCCAATAATTTGGTCACCTGAAGCGAAGAGCTGACTCATTGTAAAAGTCCCTGATGCTGGGAAAGATTAAAGGCAAAAGCAGAAGAGGGTGGCAGAGGATGAGATGGTGGGATGGCATCACCGACTCAATGGACATGAGCTTGAGCAAACTCTGGGAGATGGTGAAGGACAGGGAAGCCTGGCATGCTGCAGGCTATGGGATCGTAAAGAGGCAAACACTACTTAGCGACTGACGGACAATGACTGAGAACACTGTTCTGAGAGATTCCCAAGAGTGCAGGGCTTGATGAACAGTGTTTCTCATGAGGTTGAAAGGAGGCACAGAACAAAACGTGTGCCAGAGAGCTTTTAATCTCCTGTTAAGTACGGACACCGCCCAAAGCTTTATCTTTCACTCTCTTCTCATCCCTGTATCATGTCAGCTGTGCCCACGGCTTCAATAACTTCTCACACACTGTCTCCCACATCCCTGTTTCTAAACTGGACGTCTCCTGTATTAAACTATCTATTAATCTGAACATCCCATGGGCCCCCCAATCTCAGCATGTCTGTAACTTCATTATCTTTCCCCAGAACATCCTGCTCCTCCAGAATTCTACACTTTGGTGAATAGCACTTCTCACCAAGCCGTCAGACTGGCAGTCGTCCTGGGCTTCTTTTCTCTCTCACTCATTATTCTGTATGGTTCCCAGGTCTTGTCACCTTTACAGTCATGTTCCTCTCCTCCTTTCTCTCTACATCACCTTAGCTCAGTTCTTTATAGCTTTTCCCTGCAGTTTCGTGATCATTCTCTAACTGATCTCCAATCCATCCTTCACAAAATACGAACATCATTTCTTTGCTTTAAAATTCAAGCCCTTTCCTAATATTTTGAAAATATTTTTTCTTTATAACTTTACTGAGGTATGACTAATACACAATAAAATGGCACATATTGAAAGCAGATTATTTGATGAGTTCTAAAATATGCAGGTCAGACCACCTGACCTGCCTCTTGAGAAATTTGTATGCAGGTCAGGAAGCAACAGTTAGAACTGGACATGGAACAACAGACTGGTTCCAAATAGGAAAAGGAGTATGGCAAGGCTGTATATTGTCACCCTGCTTATTTAACTTATATGCAGAGTACATTGTGAGGAACGCTGGGCTGAAGGAAGCACAAGCTGGAATCAAGATTGCCGGGAGAAATATCAATAACCTCAGATATGCAGATGACACCACCCTTATGGCAGAAAATGAAGAAGACCTAATGAGCCTCTTGATGAAGGTGAAAGTGGAGAGTGAAAAAGTTGGCTTAAAGCTCAACATTCAGAAAACGAAGATCATGGCATCCAGTCCCATTACATCATGGCAAATAGATGGGGAAACAGTGGGAACAGTGGCTGACTTTATTTTCGGGGCTCCAAAATCTCTGCAGATGATGATTGCAGCCATGAAATTAAAAAGACACTTCCTCCTTGGAAGGAAAGTTATGACCAATCTAGACAGCATATTAAAAAGCAGAGACATTACTTTGCTAACAAAGGTCCGTCTAGTCAAGGCTATGGTTTTTCCAGTAGTCGTGTATGGATGTGAGTTGGACTATAAAGAAAGCTGAGTGCCAAAGAATTGATGCTTTTGAACTGTGGTGTTGGAGAAGACTCTTGAGAGTCCCTTGGACTGCAAGGAGATCCAACCAGTCCATCCTAAAGGAGATCAGTCCTGTGTGTTTAATGGAAGGACTGATGTTGAAGCTGAAACTCCAATACTTTGGCCACCTGATGGTAAGAGCTGACTCCTTGGAAAAGACCCTGATGCTTGGAAAGATTGAGGGCAGGAGGAGAAGGGGACAAGAGAGGATGAGATGATTGGATGGTATCACTGACTCAATGGACATGGGTTTGGGTGGACTCCGGGAGTTGGTGATGGACAGGGAGGCCTGGCAGGGTCGCAAAGAGTCGGACATGACTGAGCGATTGAACTGGAACTGGAAAATACGTATGTGGGGCTTCCCTGGTGGCTCAGGGTTAAAGAATATGCCTGACAATGCGGGAGACATGGTTTTGATCCCTGGGACAAGAAGATCCTTTGGAGAAAAAAAATGGCAACCCACTCCAATACTCTTGTCTGGGAAATCCCATGGGCAGAGGAGTGTGGGGGGCTGCAGTCCATGGGGTTGCAAAGAGTTGGACATAGCTTATCTCAGTTGGTAAAGAATCCACCTGCTTCGATTCCTGGGTTATGAAGATCCACTGGAGAAGGGATAGGCTACCCACTCCAGTATTCTTGGGCTTCCCTTGTGGCTCAGCTGGTACAGAATTCACCTGCAATGTGGGAGACCTGGGTTTGATCCCTGGGTTGGGAAGATCTTTTGGAGAAGGGAAAGGCTTCCCACTCTAGTATTCTGACCTTGAGAATTTCAAGGACTGTATAGTCCGTGGGGTCGCAAAGAGTCAGACACAACTGAGCAACTTTCCCTTTCTTTCTTTTCTTTTACAATGAAACAGCAGGAACAAGACAAAGTATTAATACATATGCACATGGGAAACCATCATCCCAGTCAAGATAATGAACACATCCACTGCCCTCCAAATGTTCTTGCATCTCATTGTATTCCCTCCTATGCAGCCTGTATGTGAGGTAAAATCAGGCCATTTGGGTAAAATCTTCATTCCAAAACTTCAAGACTGAGTTTGGGCAAGTCACTTAAGCTCTTTCTGTCTCAACTTCCCAATTAAAGTAAAAAGGGAATAATAACACTACCAATTTCATGTATGTATGGTGAGGAAAATACAGCTTAAACTTCAGAATGTTAAGAGAAAACTCCAGTGGCTCCCATTTCACTAGACTAAGAGTTAGGTCCTTTAAAATGACCACAAGAGAGACTGCATGATCTAGCTCTCAACTCCTACAGCTCTGCTCTGCCACATCACCATTCCTTGTATTAATAATACTCGCTGAGCAATTGCTGACCATAGAGACTTTATGCCCACTCTTCCCTCTGTCCAAAATATTCTCCCCCAAACTTGCCCATTCCAGTAGTCGTATATGGATGTGACAGTTGGACCATAAAGAAGGCTGAGAGTCAAAGAATTGATGCTTTTGAATTATAGTGCTGGAGGAAACTCCTGATAGTCCCTTGGACAGCAAGGAGAGCAAACGAGTCCATCCTACATGAAACCAACCCTGAATATTCATGGGAAGGACTGATGCTGAAGCTGACACTCCAATCCTTTGTCCACCTGACATGAAGAGCTGACTCGTTGGAAAATACCCTGATGCTGGGAAAGACTGAGGGCAGGAGGAGAAGGGGATGACAGAGGATGAGATGATTGAATGGTATCACTGACTCAGTGGACATGAGTTTGAGCAAACTCCGGGAGATACTGAAGGACAGGGAAGCCTGCTACTGCTAAGTCACTTCAGTCATGTCCGACTCTGTGCGACCCCATAGACAGCAGCCCACCAAGCTCCCTGGTCCCTGGGATTCTCCAGGCAAGAACACTGGAGTGGGTTGCCATTTCCTTCTCCAAAGCATGAAAGTGAAACACGAAAGTGAAGTTGCTCAGTCGTGTCTGACTCTTAGCGACCCCATGGACTGCAGCCTACCAGGCTCCTGGGCCCATGGGATTTTCTAGGCAAGAGTACTGGAGTGGGGTGCCATTGCCTTCTCTAACAGGGAAGCCTGGCACACTGCAATTCATGGGATGGCAAAGAATCAGACTAAGCAACTGAACAACAAATTTGCCCAGTTTTTTCTCATACTAATATTACATCTCTCTACAAAATGCCCTTTCCTGTACAAGTTTTTACCCATCCCTTTTCTGTTTACTCCATTTCTTCCACTTTCCAAAGTTCTTTTCACCCTCAAACTTTCTATATATTTGCTCATGTATTTATTGTCTCCCTCCACTCTCTCCCTCCAGCTAATGAAAACATTAGCTCCATGAGAACAAAGACTTTGCCTATTTTGTTCATTGTTTCTCTAGCACCAGGTTCCTACTAGATACTAAAAACATTTATTGAATTAACAGGGCCTCTGGCACATAGTGCAGACTCAACACATGGCAGCTGTTATCAGTAATGTGATTGTCCTCACCGTCCTCATCACACATGCCCTGGCATCACCGTACCTAGTGAACAACCTCCGCCTCTAAATGAAACTGTAGGCCAAAAACCCTTTCCTCCCCAAACCAGGCCCCCATCTGCATTCTGAGGACAATGCCACTGTGTCAACTCACATTTCTCCACAGTCCTTGACCTTGCCTAACCTTGATTTCTGGAACTAGCTGTTTCCCGTAATGTTTTCTTTCTCAGCTTCCTAAATCTGGCCTCACACTAAATAAACCACAGACTTTCCATCAGACCATGGCCCATTTGACCCTTAAGAATCTGCTGAAATTAACCCCGTACTTTCTGATTCCCAAAATAAAAATCCACAGCATATGTCTCACTAAGCTCTGTTTGATCAGGCCTTCTCTACAACTAACTGTTCATGCTCCAGTTGGACTAATAACTTTAAATTATATATTTTTATGAAACAATCTTTAATTCATACAAGTACTTTTCTGTCTCAGTAAAAGCTTCCATCTTCCCATAATACTTTCACAGTTCTTGAGAAAAACTCGCAATTCTGCCATGTGTAATATCGATTTATTTGCCTAGATGACAAATGCTATGCTGATATGAGTACACAAATACTAACTAGCAAACGAAATAGTGATCTATCTCACAATATTATGTATAATCACTTTTCAATAGATATTTGTAAATATACATTTGTGGGCCTTTCATACCAGGGGGCTGTATAGATATTCAATGAAGATATATTAAATTGAGTTTGCAGGTGTTGTAGAATCTGTGTGACAGGGCTCTGATACATAATCCTGGGTCATTTGACACCTTGCCTGATTTGCATTGCCTGAGTACTTTGCATACAACATATTTGTTATAGTCAAATATTCTAATTCAGAGGCTCTCACAAATATAATACACTGAAAGACTGTTCATCGGCTGATTTCCTTCCATCAATGCCTTTCACTATGATAACTTCCCTAGAGCCTGCAATCCTAACTGCCCTAAATCACCAACCCCTCTCCACAGTTCAGCAGAGCTTAGTCTTAAAAGAAGTTTCTGGGACTGGACAGACACCAGACTAAATGATGCCAAATGGGTGTCATCCAAAGCTACCACAATGTCTATTCCAAACCTGCCCATGTACCACGTTTTTATCTATCTGGAAAGTTTCACACATTGTTCTTATATACGAATGGACTTGCTTCAGTGTCCTTTCTCACTTCTCCCAACCCACCATTTGTACCATTATTTATTATTTAATAGCTGTATCTCCAGATGACTACCCACTGCACTGATTCTCTCCATAACACATACCAACATACACAGATTCACACTCACACGACGACCACTACTCCTCCCAGCCTGAAGACATTCTCAAATCTCACTCATCCTTTATGAAGAAGGCTCCTGTAGTTTCATCTCTACAAACTCTGGAAATGTTTTGTGCATGTGATTAAATATACATAACATAAAATGTACCATCTAAGCCATTTTTAAGTGTATCATTCTGTGGCATTAAGTAAACTCACAGTGTGTACAATCCTCACCACCATCCGCCTCCTTCCTCTTAGCCCTGGGCAACCACTATTCATTCCACTTTCTGTCTCTGTGAATTTGATTACTCTAGGACCCTCATATAAAATCATACAATATCTGTCCTTTTGTGAGTAGCTTATTTTCACTTAGCATTATGTCTTCAAGGGTCATCCACAGTACAGTATGTGTCAGAATTTCCTTGCTATTTAATACTGAATAACATTCCACTTGATGTATGTACCATATCTTACTGATCCATCTGTGGACACCTGGGGTGCTCCCACCTTTTGGCATGAATATACTATCCTGAACACTTTTATCCTTTTCTCCATAACTACTGAGAGACAAATAAACATTAGGTATTCAACTAAGCACTAAGGATAAATCAGGTACAAAATCACGAATTCTGTTTTCATGGAGTTTACATTTTGATGGGAAGAGACAAACAATAAATAATAATTAGGTAGAGCATTAAAGAATGTGCTAACCATTGGACAGTTGAGCTCATCTCCCATGCTGGTAAGGTCATGCTTAAAATTTTGCATGCTAGGTTTCAGCATTATGTGAACCAAGAACTTCCAAATGTCCAAGCTGGGTTTAGAAAAGGAAGAGGAACTGGAAATCAAATTGCCAACATTCACTGGATCATAGAGAAAGCAAGGGAATTCCAAAAAAACATCTACCTCTGTTTCATCAACTATTCTAAAGTCTTTGACTGTATGGATCATAATAAACTGTGGAAAGCTTTTAAAGAGATGGGGATACAGACCATCTTACCTGTCTCCTGAGAAGCCTATATGTGGGTCAAGAAGCAAAAGTGAGAACCCTGTAGGGTTTCCCTGGTGGCTCAGATGGTAAAGAATTTGCCTGCAATGTGGGAGACCTAGGTTGAATTCCTGGATTGGGAAGATTCCCTGGAGAAGGGAACAGCAACCCACTCCAGTATTCTAGCCTGGAGAATTCTATGGAAAGAGAAGCCTGGCAGACTACAGTCTGACTACAAAGAGTCAGACATGACTGAGTGACTCTCACTTCCACTTTTCACTTTCTTGGACCAACTGATTGATTCAAGATTGAAAAAGGAGTACAACAGGGCTGTCTGCTGTCACCCTGTTTGTTTAATCTATGCACTGAGCACATCATAAGAAAAGCCAGGGTGGATGAGTTATATCACAACCTGGATAAGTAAGATAGGCAGAAAAAACATCAACAACCTCAGAAATGCAGAAGATGCCACTCAAATGGCAGAAAGAAAAGAGGAACTAAAGAGCCTCTTGATGAGGGTGAAGGAGGAAAGTGAAAGAGCCAGCTCAAAACTAAATATTAAAAAGCTAAGATCATGGCATCTGGGCCCATTCAGTTCAGTCACTCAGTCGTGTCCGACTCTTTGTGACCCCATGAATTGCAGCACACCAGGCCTTCCTGTCCATCACCAACTCCCGGAGTTCACTCAAACTCACATCCATCGAGTTGGTGATGCCATTCAGCCATCTCATCCTCTGTCATCCCCTTTTCCTCCTGCCCCCAATCCCTCCCAGCATCAGAGTCTTTTCCAATGAGTCAGCTCTTCACACAAGATGGCCAAAGTACTAGGGTTTCAGCTTTAGCATCAGTCCTTCCAAAGAACACCCAGGACTGATCTTTAGAATGGACTGGTTGGATCTCCTTGCAGTTCAAGGGACTCTCAAGAGTCTTCTACAACACCACAGTTCAAAAGCATCAATTCTTTGGCGCTCAGCTTTCTTCACAGTCCAAATCTCACACCCATACATGACTACGGGAAAAACCATAGCCTTGACTAGATGAACCTTTGTTGGCAAAGTAATGTCTCTGGTTTTGAACATGCTATCTAGGTTAGTCATAACTTTCCTTCCAAGGAGTAAGCATCTTCTAATTTTATGGCTGCAATCACCATCTGCAGTGATTCTGGAGCCCAGAAAAATAAAGTCTGCTACTGTTTCCACTGTTTTCCCATCTATTTCCCATGAAGTGACGGGACCAGATGCCATGATCTTAGTTTTCTGAATGTTGAGCTTTAAGCCAACTTTTTTACTCTCCTCTTTCACTTTCATCAAGAGGTTCTTTAGTTCCTCTTCACTTTCTGCCATAAGGGTGGTGTCATCTGCATATCTGAGGTTATTGGTATTTCTGTAGTTTCAAATATTTCTTGATATTTATCAAGATTGGAAACAATCTTGATTCCAGCTTGTGCTTCTTCCAGCCCAGCATTTCTCACGATGTACTCTGCATATAAGTTAAATAAGCAGGGTGACAATATACAGCCTTGACGTCCTCCTTTTCCTATTTGGAACCAGTCTGTTGTTCCATGTCCAGTTCTAACTGTTGCTTCCTGATCTGCATATAGGTTTCTCAAGAGGCAGGTCACGTGGTCTGGTATTCCCATCTCTTTCAGAATTTTCCACAGTTTATTGTGATCCATTACTTCATGGCAAATAAGAGGGGAAAAAGTTATAAGTAGTGACAGATTTCCTCTTCTTGGGCTCTAAAATCACTGCGGATGGTGACTGCAGCCATGAAATTAGAAGACGTTTGCTTTTGGCAGGAAACCTATGAAAAACCTAGATAGTGTGTTGAAAAGCAGAGACATTACTCTGCCAACAAATGTCCATGTAGTCAAGGCTATCGTCTTCCCAGTTGTCATGTATAGTTGTGAGAGCTGGACCAGAAAGAAGGCAGAATGACAAAGAATTGATGCCTTCGAACTGTGGTGCTGGAGAAGACTCTTGAGAGTCCCTTGGACAGCAAGAAGACAAAACCAGTCAATCTTAAGGGAAATCAACCCTGAATAATTGTTCAGAAGACTGACACTGAAGCTGAAACTCCAGTATTTTGGTCATCTGATGCGAACAACTGACTCACTGGAAAAGTCCCTGATGCTGGGAAAATTTGAGGGCAGAAGGAGAAGAGGGCATCAGAGGATGAGATGGCTGGATGGCATCACTGATGCAATGGACATGAACTTGGGAAAACTTTGGGAGATGGTGAGGGACAGAGAGGCCTGGCATTGTGCATTCCATGGAGTCGCAAAGTGTCGGACATGACTGGGTGACTGAATAACAATAAAGCATTAACATGAAAGCTGAAATTTTAAATAGATTGGTCAAGATAGACCTCACTGAAAGGGTGGCCTCTCAGCAATGATTTGGAGGTGGTCATTATTTTGATGGTTTCACACAGCATTTATGAAATGAGTAATACCCACCATCTACATCTGCAGTACCAATGCTGCTAGATATATTTGCTTGAATAGATAAGTTTTTGTCTTCATTAACCCCCTAAAATTTATTCTTTCAGCGTATTACTGATCTTCATCAATATGTTGCCACTACTCAGTCATGCAGATGTGGTATGTGGTAGGCACCTCTCAGATGGTCTCCAAGGATTCCTGTCTTCTGGAATCCTCGCCTTTGTATAATAGCCTTCCCCTAAGTGTAAGCTGGACTCAGGGACCTCCTTCTAACAAGCAGAATATAGCAGAAGTGATGTAAGGTCATTTCCAAGGCTGAGTTTTTTAAAGACTGTAGTTTCTGACCTGGGCAGTCTTTCTCACATCTCTTAGATTGTTTTCAATGTGGGAAACCAGTTGACATGTTATGAAGAAGCCCTATGGAATGGCCCCTGTGACAAGGGACCATGACCAGTCATCAGGCATGTAAGCACTCTTAGAATCAGATTCCCCAGGTAGGGCTAAGTTCTGAGATGACTGTAGCCTCAGCCAACAGAATGACTACAACCTCACGAGGGACCTTGAAACAAAGACCTCCAGCTAAGCCACTCCGAGCTTCCTGACCCACTAACATGTGAGATAATAAATGCTGATCCCTGTTTTAGTATAATCTCTTAAGCAGCAGAAGATAACTAATTTGTAAGAAGAGATCTTGCAACCATTCTCTAGATTTTTTTTTTTTTTAATTCCAGACTTCTACATCCCAAGATCTTGAAAGTGCTTGGCACAAAGCAGGTGATCAATAAACATCAGTTAATTACTCTCTCTCCTTTACACATCACTATCAATCATCAAGGCCTGTCAATTTGCCCTTCTACAAAAGTTGAGAAATTGTCTGTACCCCTATTACCATTATCTTAGGTGGATCCCTTCTCATCTCACACTTAAACCATGTCAGTATCTCTTAACTAAGTCTCCCTGCCTTCACTCGGGCTGCATCTGTGCACATTCTCTTCAGTGGTGTCTGTCCAACTCTTTGCGACCCCTAGGACTATACCCCACCAGGCTCCTCTGTCCATGGGATTTCCCAGGCAAGAATACTGGAGTGGGTTGCCATTCCCCATTCCAGGGGATCTTCCTGATCCAGGTATTGAACTCACACATCTCCTGCATCTCCTGCATTGCAGGCTGATTCTTTATCCACTGAGCTAAAGCCCTCACTCTAGCTACTGCCCCTAAAATTGATCTTTTATGCTGCAATTAGAGTTGTCTGTGTGAAAAACATCTGTCCTATTTACAATATTTCAAGGTGCCCTGTTGCCTAAAATAAAATTCAATCTCATTGGCACTGCATTTTAGGGCTCCATATCAAGGCTTCAGACTATGTGTTCAAACCTACCTTCTGCCATTCACTACCTTATATATCATGCTTTAGGATACTTATCTATTTTGATTTTTCTTTACAAACCATCAGGTTTTTTCTCCTTTCCTTGGTTCATATTGTGATTTTACCTAAAAGCCCTTTCCACCTCTCTCTATCTGGATAGATTTTACCCATTCTTTAAGACGTCACATCAGGAATCATCCTTCCAGAAAACGTTCTCTGAATGCTCCACATCGGGCCAACTAGCTCTTTCCTGTGCTTCCTGGGGTCCTCGTGATATACCTGTGTTTTAGTTTTACTGCTGTAGTGTTACCCACTCCAGTGTTCTTTCCTAGAGAATCCCAGGGACTGGGGAGCCTGCTGGGCTGCCGTCTATGGGGTAGCACAGAGTCGGACACGACTGAAGCAACTTAGCAGCAGAAGCTGTATTGTTACAGCATCTCTGAGGCAAATGGTAAGAGAGAAAGATTTTCCCTTCAATTTTTTACCTAAAATAAATTAATTTTCCTTGATCACGTAAAGGTATCTCTTAGGGATTTAAATGTCTACTGAGTGGCAAGTCATTTTCTTAAGATTAAGAAGTGCCAGAACATAAAATTAGTCGCTATGAAGAAAATGAGCCCAAGGGAATTTGAGGAAGGAAGGAAGTAAAACTCCAACTCTCCACCGTCCAAATTTAAAGTGAAGGACACTGGCTGGGACAGACCAAGTGAGCCCTTTCAAGGCCCTGCCAGAGGGCAGGGAACAATTCCTGAAGAAGGCAGTGATTAGGAGCAGAAGCCAAGGCTTCAAGGGTGGGCGCTGAGCCCCTGTTATGGCTGCAGTACACATGTCAGTGAGGCAGGATGTTCTTGGACCCTATGCCCTAGCATGGCAATTCCTCATCGGGAACCATGGCTGGAAATGAGCAGATGGCTGCGGGCTGAGCCCTCTGCGGGGGGGCTCCACCCACACATCACACATGTTGTACATGGAGCAGCTCAACACCAGGGAACCCAGTTCAGTTCAGTTCAGTTGCTCAGTCATGTCCAACTCTTTGCAATCCCATGGACTGCAGCACACCAGGCTTCCCTGTCCGTCACCAACTCCCAGAGTTTACTTGAACTCATGTCCATTGAGTCAGTGATGCCATCTAACCATCTCATCCTCTCTCATCGCCTTCTCCTCCTGCCTTCAATCTTTTCCAGCATCAGGGTCTTTTCAAATGAGTCAGCTCTTCGCATCAGGTGGCCAAAGTACTGGAGTTTCAGCTTCAACATCAGTCCTTCCAATGAACATTCAGGACTGATTTCCTTTAGGATGAACTGGTTGGATCTCCTTGCAGTCCAAGGGACTCTCAAGAGTCTTCTCCAACACCACAGTTCAAAAGCATCAATTCTTTGGTGCTCAACTTTCTTTATAGTCCAACTCTCACATCCATACATGACTACGGGAAAAACCGTAGCCTTGACTAAATGGACCTTTATTGGCAAAGTAATGTCTCTGCTTTTTAATATGCTATCTAGGTTGGTCATAACTTTTCTTCCAAGGAGGAAGCGTCTTTTTATTTTATGGCTGCAGTCACCATCTGCAGTGACTTTGGAGCCCAAGAAAATAAAGTCTGACACTGTTTCCACTGTTTCTCCATCTATTTCCCATGAAGTGATGGGACCAGATGCCATGATCTTCGTTTTCTGAATGTTGAGCTTTAAGCCAACTTTTTCACTCTCCTCTTTCACCTTCATCAAGAGGTTCTTTAGTTCCTCTTCGCTTTCTGCCATAAGGGTGGTGTCATCTGCATATCTGAGGTTATTGATAATTCTCCCGGCAATCTTGAGTCCAGCTTGTGGTTCATCCAGCCCACCATTTCTCACAATGTACTCTGCATATAAGTTAAATAAGCATGGTGACAATATATAGCCTTGATGTACTCCTTTTCCTATTTGGAACCAGTCTGTTGTTCCATGTCCAATTCTAATTGTTGCTTCCTGATCTGCATACAGATTTCTCAAGAGGCAGGTCAGGTTGTCCTGGCCACATCCAAGGTCAGGAGCAGCAGCTGTGAGGAGATACCCCACGTCCAAGGTCAGGAGCAGCAGCCATGAGGAGATATCCAACATCCAAGGTCAGAGAAATCCCAGTAAGACGGCAGGCCCTGGAGCGGCTGTGAGATACCCCACATCCAAGGGCAAAGGAGAAGCCCCAGCAAGATGGTAGGAGGGGCAAATTCATGTTTAGAATCAAACCTCATTCCCACCAGAGACGCTCAGAGGGCTCAAACAAACCTTGTGTGCACCAAGACCCAGGGACCCCACAGAGACTGAGACCAGGGAACCCAGCATCTGTTTAATTTTCCACACGGCTCTCTCCATTCGCATCTCAGCTCATCCCAACTTCTGCAAAGTTAAGCAGAAGGAAAAGTTGGAGGAGACATCATTAACGTGGCCTCACTCTCTTAATAAATGTCCAAATAGATTTTGCAGCCTGAGCAATGTGGAGAGTGGGAACATCGATAAACCACTTCCAATATTAAAATAGAATATATGCAGCAGACAATCTCTGTCATGCCACGTGTTGACAAAGGGCAGCCTAAGTGAGGGTTAGGCAAGGGTTTTGGAGACAAATGAAGCTGAATTGCAGATGTGCTCAACCTCTTACTAACTGTGTGACAGTGAGAAAGTCATTTAGTTCCTCTGTGGCTTTTATCTGAAAAGGCAAAATGGATGAATAGTAGTTCTTACCTTGTCAGGTTGCTGTGAAGGATAAATGAGAGAATTTATTGAAGGGCTTAGCAATCGATAAATTTAACTTCTAAAGTGGTCAGCTGAAAGGGAAAACACTTAAAGCCTTTCTATAGCATCTCAGGCAAATGGTAACGGAAGGTCAGACGACAAACCCACAAATAGCGTCCTGTTTGTCCTCAGCAAAATAAACATCTAGGGAAAACACTGGATGCAATGGGAACTTGAGACTGACCATATGGGATCTTCTCCAGGTTGTAAAAATAGCTTAATTTAATCAGAAACCCTCAGCTTCCAAAAGGTCTGCATTCATATGAGAAGGAAATAGATTTTGTCAATCAAGCCCTTGTGTCAGTCTCCACATTCAATACAGAATTGTGGCTAACTTAATCAGAGGTCATATGGACCACAGGACAAGGCAAACATTGTATTCAGTTTTTTTTTTTTCCTAGTATCTGCCTTCAGATCATTAATAATAGGAGCTTTAAATAATGATCTTTGCTTGTTATCTCTTATAAGTCAGGATGAACCATAAGTGAACAATCTGTGGACTAACCCCTAAAAATTAAGGCTAATTAGTTTAAACTGGACTGAACACCACTAAGCAGAACATGATTGGATGACAGGTAATAAGACAGTATTTTTAAAATATAGACCCCAAAATATTTAGTTTCCTACACTGGGCCTGCGGACACTCACCTAAACATGCTAGCTTTAACTGGAAAATATTTCAACGTGCCTTATTTTAAGAAAAAACAAAAAACATGCAAATTATTTCCCCTGAAGCTGGGAAAGAATGAAGGTAAAAGAAGAAGAGGGTGACAGAGGATGAGATGGTTAGATAGAATCACTGACTCAATGGACATGAATTTGAGCAAACTCCAGGAGATGAAGGACAGGGAGGCCTGGAAGACTGCATTCCATGGGTTGCAAAGAGTGGGACACAACTTAGCAACTGAACAACAGCAAAAATGCAAATTTTCAAAGCAGAGACATCAGAAGATAATGATTTGCATTAGAAATATTCTTGGAAAAATTCCTTAGACTATAGCAACACTAAGTCCAGAAACTGAATCTGCTTGTACTCTATAAAATTGTATCTGTATCAATGCATTTAAGGAATTAGCAAAAACAACCAAAATCTTACTATCATAAAATGGAAAAGCAGGAAAATATCTTGAAAATCACAAAGGCTAATCCTCTCATTTTATAAAATTGAGCCACATCAGCAGGTGGACTGACAGCCTATCACCGATCATCTGGGGACTGGACACAGAAGCCATGACTTCATCCTCTAGGTACCTCTCATCACCCCAAACTGCATGCCTTTTTCCTTACACATTATTTGGACACTGTATTTTGAAATGCTTCTAAATATCAACTGTCAATTTTTAATAAGCTAAGAACCAAAGTTCAAGTCTCCTATCAACTACCGTCTTTAGGAAGGGCAGATCAATCTGGAGGTAAATGAAGTGTGGCAGAAGAGATACGCCAAGCTGAAAAGGCCCAGCCACATGGAAGCTCATTTCACACACAACATCCTTGGCCATCTGAGGCTTCACTGCACGGGAGCCATGAAGAAATGGGATGATTAATTTATTCACCCAATATCTGTTGTTTGACTATGCGCTCCAAGCTCTGAGAGTAACACAGAGAATAAGTCAGAAGCAGTCTTTTACCATCCATCAGCAGTGGCAGGAAATACTTATCGAGGGCTTCCATGCTAACCAATCACGTGGATTTTCTCATCTAACACACCCAATGTAAGTCTGATGAAATATGTCCTATGGTGGTTAGCGTTTTACAGCTCCAGAAGGGAGCACAGAGAGACTGAGTAACTTCACCAATGTCACACAGCTGCTAAGTGACAAAGTGGAATTAGAAACCAGGCTTCCAGGCTTCCACCCTTAGCCAGTATGCTGGACTGACTCCAAGAGAGTGGAGGAGATGCACATTAAACACATATCTGCAAATCATCACTTATGTTACAATTGTAGTTAGTTACACAAAGGGGAACTTTAAGTTACTAGATTCTTTACAAGAAGGATCCAGTCATTGTCATAGGCCTATGTTCACTGCCAGACTTTTTCATTACTTGTCAATGTTACAGTGGCATTTACCTTCCAATACAAAATGCCATATTAGTAAAGTACATTTATAGTAATGGGAGAGGGAAGTTATGTTTATAAGCTTTAAGCATTAACCACTGAAACATATCTGATTTCGTTCACTCAAATTCTGGCTGCCAGAGGAAATGTCTTCTTTTAAGCTTGAAAATGGTTCTTGAAGCCACCCAGCCCTGTCATGTTTGAATACATATTTTTTTTTTAAATCACAGAGAAGGTGGGGTTTTCTCTTTTCTTTTCACATCCAATTCACTAGCTACTCAAGGTGAAGTTTGCCAGACTTTCATTAAGTCTTTTTCCTTTCCTACAACTCTGACAATGCCCATCATTCATCAAGCCAGCCCACGCAGGTCTGGTTTCATCCTAGTTATCCACGCCCGTAACTGCAAGAAAAAAGAAAGATTCACCTCTCATCCCCAGGTCTGCCTGATTTCTGCCAAATGAGGGCAATTAGTAGACATATGGACAACCTCATCTACCTAATGGAAAGTTTATTCCCTGATGCAGTCACGTTTTCCATCCAAATCTGTTTTAAATGAATCGGGAAAACCATGCAGAGCCATTTCACAAAGTGCACAATTAGTACATCACAAACAGGGGGTTGGAAGCTGACCTCAAGCCTGGACTCCACCCTCTGAGCCACACACTGACCTGACTGTGTGTCCACCTCAGACCTCAGGTCGCCCAGCCAGGTGCCTGAGGGCTGTGTTCTCCTGTTGCACATCTTAATAAATCCACACTCAGTATCCTATAGTCTAGCTGGAGCTATAGAATTACTCAACCCTGTGAAAGTTGCATCTCACTGGGTCTCATTGCCTTCATCTCTAAAATAAAAAGATGGACAAAATAAATTCCAAGGTTCCTCTCATGTTTAAAACTCTAAATACAAAGGTTTAGGCTTCCCTGGATTATTCAGAGATGCAGTGTGATCTGCCTAAGAGGGAAAAAAAGCAGGAGCAAGCGATCCTAGAGGCTTCCTATGGAACCTCAGGCAGGACTTCTCTGTAGACTCCAGCTCTGGCTCTCCTGCTAATTTCCTAAGGGCTGCCTTAGATACCTCATCTGTCTCTTTAACCATTTGCCCAGCCCCCAATGTACAGTAATGGCCAATGAAAGGGTAGCTGTGAAAGCAGTTGGCAAATGTAAAATGTGTTCCATAGACGTATCTGCTGGGTCCTCCCAGAGGTGTTTATCCTCCAGATTGTCTGGGGGAAGTTCTTTTTGGTTATATGCCTCCCAGCGCCCTTCTCTCCTATTTTTCCTATTTGTCAATAGATCCCATGAGAGTGAACATCTGCTTTCCAGTCTGTTTTTGCCATTCCCAGGATTGAGTTGGCCAGCCAGACGAAGTTGACACTGGAGTCTTCATTACTCCTCCTGGTGTTGTCCACTGATGCTGGTCCACCGCGACTATCAAGGTTAGAGCAGGAAAGCAGAAGCTCCTTGTTGCAACAGAGAACATCAGCTAATCAGCTGCCTTGGAATAACGTTAAAGAGTAAGCCCACTACCATATTTCACCACATCTTCTCAACTTAAAGCCCTACAACAGGATTTGGAAATCACAGACTAGCAAATTTAAGCACAAATTCTATTCATGCAGTCTGAGAGACAAACTGCAGAAATTCATGTTCTTGGGAAATAAACGTAAAATACCTCAATTTATTAATCCTGGATGAAAGACCAGCTGCTTCTCTCTCCCTTCCTCTATCCTGATTTTGTTCCCATCTTCTTGGGGAAAAGTGAGCCCGGATCAGTACTGTTTGGCATGAGTGCAAGATGTGTGACATGAGGAACCTCCACAGGGAGGGTGCCTGAGGTCAGGCTGCAGAAGAAATTCCCCCAGGACACCAGCCATGCTGCCCTGTGTCTCCACCTCAGCCTCCGCCAAAGCATCTCAGCAGCGGCCGGCACACGAGGAACATCCATCAAGCTCTCTCCAGGGATTCCCCACAGTTGCTCCGACCTCCCTCACAACTGGAGACTCAAGAGACTGTCTCGCTGTAAGTAACAGGGAAATTTACCTAGACCAGCCCAACCCTCTCTCTCCCTCCACAACAATCAGCCCCAACCTTGGCGGTTCAGTGTGTTCAAAAGTGGTGCAAATATTGAATCACAGAAACATCTCTGGAAAGTTTCTGTGACTTGCTGGTGTTGTAATGCTCGACCTGTGACTCTAGTTTTAAATAAACAGGTGGCACTTGGGGTAAAGAATCTGCCTGCTGATGCAAGAGGTGCAGGAAGATCCCTGGGTTGGGAAGATTCCCTGGAGAAGGAAATGGCAACTCACTCCAGTATTCTTGCCTGGAAAATTCCATGGGCAGAGGAGCCCGCAGGTTATCATCCATGGGGCCTCAGACAGCTGAACAGGACTGAGCAGCTGAGCACATGGAGCTCATACTACATCCACACAGGATGAGGATGCTGTCATGCAAAAGCAAGAAAGACTGGACTCTCCAGCCATGCCCTGCTTCTAAGGCAGCCAGGATACTGGAAGGAGAGTGGGCTTGAGAAGTAGCTCTGGGTCCCAATCCTAGTCTGTCATCCTCTGAGTAACTGGACAGATGAGTTAGCCTCTCTGAGCCTGTTTTCTCATCTATAAAAAGGGCCAATAAATCTCTGCTGGAAGGGTTATTTTGAGAATTTAAAAAATACATTTAAACAGTCAGTGAAGAGTCTGTCCCAGAGTGGTAAGACATCACCATCATCTCTTGCTGAAAGTCTTCAGCTCTTCTTTCTCGCCTCCCATCAGATCAAAAATCCCAAAAAGGAGACAACCCATCCAGTAGGAGCGGTGTACATGGAAGGTCATACTTCTTGATTTTATTTCAATTTTTTAAATTAATTAATTAATTTATTTGACTGCACCAGATCTTAAGTTGTGGCATGTGGGATCTAGTTCCCTGACCAGTGATCAAACCCAGAGCCCTGCATTGGGAGCATGGAGTCTTACCCACTGGACCACCAGGGAAGTTCCTTCTTTATTTTAATTAGTGAAAGATAGCACATATTTGAAAGTCAGCCTGCCACAGGCACACTATTCTGTACATAAATATCAGAGGTAGTACTCATTCCAGCTCAGTTTTACAGATGACTCTTCACACCCATCGGGTATCTGGAATGCTCAGAGAAAATGCAGATGGACAAGTGAAACATGGAGGTTTGAAAAGAGGGCATGTAAAAAAAAAAAAAAAAAACTTAGCCAACCTAAAGAAGAAAGTTAATACCATGAGGTTCCTTCTGGCCTATCCCAGCTTCTGATTCTTCATATGTCATGTCCCTCTGGACTTTGATTCCTTCCTGCAGAGATCATGGAGAGGTCATGGTTTACACCGAAAGATTTCATTGGAAAGCACTACTCGGGGCTCCAAGAAGCACCTGTATTTGGATGGTAAAACCAAACAAACCACAGGTGCCGAATGTGCATGGAGCCTGAGAGCCAAACATGACCACCTGTGCCCGAAGAATTATCTGAATCACTAAGCACAGTCCCTATTGGGCTCCGGGTGGAACCCAGTTGTGTTAACTATCTCGACAAATCTGGACGCTCTCTCCAACGTCGTGAATTTGCAGCATTGGAAGATATGGAAAACACAGCCAATAGATAACACAGATAAAAACTCTCGATGGTAGCAATGCTGAAAACCACAGGAGTCATGATCTAATAGCGAGGTTCTATGTTTTGCTAGTGTTTTTACATTTACAAACACAATATTCAAGCATCATCTTTATCCTCTTAAAAAGATTCCTGTTGAGAATTCCTATTTGCCTTATGGATAGCTTCTCTCATAGTTTTGTGGGTAAAGAATCTGCCTGCAATGCAGGAGACTCTGATTTGATTCCTGGATCAAGAAGATCCCTTGGAGAAGGGATAGGCTACCCACTCCAGTATTCTTGGGCTTCCCTTGTGGCTCAGCTGGTAAAGAATCCACCTGCAATGTGGGAGGCCTGGGTTCAATCCCTGGGTTGAGAAGATCTCCTGGAGAAGGGAAAGGCTACACTTTCCAATATCTCCAGCATTCTGGAATACCCACTCCAGTATTCTGGCCTAGAGAATTTCATGGACTGTATAGTCCATGGGGTTGCAAAGAGTCAGACATGACTGAGCCACTTTCACTTTATGGATAACTGGAGAAAAGTTATTTGTGTACAGCAAGATTTTAGTGGCCCAACTCACAAATCTCACCAAGGCTGTGCTAATTGGAAAATCAAATATCTGTTCTTTATAATAATGAGCTCCCATAAATAGTTCCTGCTTGAGTCAGATTTACAGCACACCTCCTTTCAAGGAGGCAAAGAGACAAACTCTCTCACACGCTCTCATATGCCAAAGGCGGGTCTTTGGCTCACAGACTGTTCCCAACTGACGACTGCCATTCCACCCGCCACCCCACCCCCCTCACCCACCTACTGCCTCTTCAATTCTGTCAGCTATAGTCTCCACAAGGAAAAAGAAGAAAGCAAGAAACAGGACTTTAAAATCCTTCCTAGGTAGGGTCCCCTGGCAGGCAGAACAGCGACAGAGAATCTCAGCGTTGCTCTGGGTAGAAAATACAGTTTCAATTTTTAAAGGTGCCAGCAAAAAATCAGAAATTTAAAAACTGGGGGAAAAAAAGTGCCAGCAAGTGAGCCTAGAACTCACTGGCATGGCCAGGTGTGCATAAGGAAAGCCAAGGATGCTCTGCACACCTCCACTCAGCCCCACAGACAGGTGAAACCTTAACCAGGGCTCTGAGCATGCAAGAACCATTTCTGAGGCAGAGACTGGCTCAGACTGGGCATGAGGAGATTAATATGCAAACCACGAACACAGGCTCATGGAATGAAAGCCCAGGTATACAGTAAGCCTATATTTCACTGGATAAATAGAACCGCAAGAAACAAAATAAGTTACTGAGAAAAAAAATCCTTGAAGTTGGGAAGAAAGAATTAAGTGTGTGAGTGAGTAAAAAGGGCTTGATTCCAGAAGTAACCACGAACAGGACTAAAATGCAATACATAAGGGCACTTACTAAATAAAATAATACACGGAAAGATACAGAGTAGGAAATGGAAGACTGTTTCCTTATAATCACAATACCTAATATAAGGGACTTCTGGTGGGAACAGACTTTAAAATTGTTGAAAAACATCCACTTGTGTGAATCTCTGCTTTAAAAAGTGATGAAGGCATGGTGGGGGCGGGGGGCGCGGGGCAGAGTACCAGCAAAATTAGCCTTTGTTATGGAAAGGATTGCTAGCAGGTCTTTTATTCAGGTTGATGGAAGGCAACAAGCACCTTCCCACTCATCTTTGGAAAGACTGAATTCAAAGAAACCCACTGTAAAAGTTCTAAACTAACAAATTAAGTGTTAGTTGCTCAGTCACGTCCAACTCTTTGCAACCCCATGGACTGTATAGCCTGCCAGGCTCCTCTGTCCAAGGAATTCTCCAGGCAAGAAAACGAGTGGATTGCCATTCCCTTCTCCAGGGAATCTTCCCAACCCAGGGATCGAATTCAGGTCTCCCGCACTGCAGGCAGATTCCTTACCATATGAGCCATGAGTGACCACAACATACTAAGTATCTATTTAATAATGAACATTGGCTACTCTAACAGAACTATGGCAATGGCACCCCACTCCAGTACTCTTGCCTGGAAAATCCCATGGATGGAGGAGCCTGGTGGGCTGAAGTCCATGGGGTCGCTAAGAGTCGGACACGACTGAGCGACTTCACTTTCACTTTTCACTTTCATGCATTGGAGGAGGAAATGGCAACCCACTCCAGTGTTCTTGCCTGGAGAATCCCAGGGACGGCGGGGCCTGGTGGGCTGCCGACTATGGGGTCGCACAGAGTCGGACACGACTGAAGTGACTTAGTAGCAGCAACAGAACTATGTCTGCAGAGGCAGAATCATATTTTTGGGTTTTTTCCCAAAGTTTGATTGAGAATTGATCAATCCTTGAAATTCTGGTTTATTCTTGAGATACTGTGTTGTATCATCTAGGCTTCTGCTCCCAGAAAATGGAGCTGGAGTTAGACTGTTAGGACTGAGGTAAGGCTTCACTTTCCTTCCCCTGCCCTTGGGGGACAGGCCACAGGAAGGCAGTATGGACTTGGCAAACCATAGTCTGGATAGGCTGCTGGTCCCCACAGGGCATGATCTGAGCCCAAATAATCCAGACTTGGATTAAAGCACTGTCAATTATATGTCAAGCCTGTATACTGTCACCCTGCTTATTTAACTTATAAGCAGAGCATATCATGTGAAATGCCAGGCTGGATGAATCACGAGCTGGAATCAAGATTGCTGGGAGAAATATCAACAACCTCAGATATGCAGATGATAACACTCTAATGGCAGAAATCAAAGAGGAACTAAAAAGCCTCTTAATGAGGGTAAAAGAGGAGAGTGAAAAAGCTAGCTAAAAACGCAACATTCAAAAATTAAGTCATGGATGGCATCCCATCCCATCACTTCGTGGCATGTAGAAAGGGAAAAAAAATGGAAACAGTGACAGATTTTATTTTCCTGGGCTCCAGACGGTGACTGCAGCCATAAAATTAAAAGATGCTTGCTCCTTGGAAGAAAAGCTATGACAAACCTACACAGCATATTAAAAAGCAGAGGCACGACTTTGCTGACAAATGTCTGTCATTAAAGCTATGGTTTTTCCAGTAGTCATGTATGGATGTTTAAGAGCTAGACCATAAAGAAGGCTGAGTGCTAAAGAACTGATGCTTTCGAACTGTGGTGCTGGAGAACACTCTTTTAAGTCCCTTGGATGGCAAGGAGATCAAACCAGTCAATCCTAAAGGAAATCAACCCTGAATATTCATTAGAAGGACTGATGCTGAAACTGAAGCTCCAATACTTTGGCCACCTGATGCAAAGATCTGACTCACTGGAAAAGACCCTGATGCTGGGAAAGATTGAGGGCAGGAGAAGAAGGGGGTGACAGAAGATGAGACAGTTGGATGGCATCACTGACTCAATGGACATGAGTTTGAGCAAACTCCGGGAGATAGTGAAAGACAGGGAAGCCTGGCGTGCTGCAGCCCATGGGGCTGCAAAGAGTCAGACACAACTTAATGACTGAACAACAAATTATATTTTCAGGGACACAGGGCCAAGCCACACCGTGAATCTCCCCTGGAAAAAAAAAATGAGTTTCTCCTTGGCAGTCATCCTGGGGAGAAATACTCCAGAGTTCATAAAAATAAATGCCTTGAAATAGGTCAAGGAAGTCATCCTTGCTGTCTGAGCAACCCGCTCGAGTCCAGAGACTCTTAAGTGCATAGGAGCTTGAACAGGGGGTGAGATGGAGATGGAAGTGAGCCCAGACCCAACAGAGTGAGAGACCCTAAAGAGAAGTCTAGGTCTGAGGCTCTATGAGTCCAAACACATCTGGTACCAGCTGTGAGCTGTTCTCTGGGTCTTCCTCGTGCTATAGTCAAGTTTTCAAAATGTTCTTATGAACTGAGCCTCACGGCTGTCCTAATGGGAACTAGGGAGCATATGAGAAAGGGATGCAGTGGTGGTTACCGGCAGAGGACAAGCAGACATAGCAGCTCCTCTCAACAGCACCAGCATCAGCCAACGGGCAAGATGTGGGGGTCAGAAATATAAAAGATCTGTTAGAGCAGCAATCTCCAACCTTCCTGGCATTAGGGACTGGTTCTGCCGAAGACAGTTTTTCCACAGACCAGGGTCGGGGGCAGGTGGTGGTTTCGGGATGATTCAAGTGCATCACATTTACTGGGTACTTTCTTTCTATCATTATCATTACATCAGCTCCACCTCACATCGTCAGGCATTAGATCCCGAAGACTGGGGACCCTGTCTTAAAGAATCCCCAGAAGCCAGGACTCAGCAAATTCCTCAAAATCACTGAGAGATATTTTGATGAGGAATTTATTTCTAGTAATTTGGCTAGTCAGGTTCCTTGTCATAATAATTTAAGATTAAAAACTAAACGTAATCTGTTTTTGTTTTTTTTTTTTTCATCACAGGCTGGTGAAAGTGTGGATTCTCCCAACATTTGTTGGAGTTACTATTATTAGCCTCTGGTATAAAAACTACGAGTGCTCACCCATTCCCGGGTCTCCTTTTCTTCCTCGGTGTTTAAAACCTTTACTTCCAGTCCCTGCACTTGAGCGCAGCTATATGCCTAGATCTGCACAACGGCACATGAGCAGAAGTGACATCTAATGTGTAACTTGGATGTCAAGGCAGTTAAGAACTGGATGCCAACACCCATCTTTCTTCTCCCTTGCTGCACAGACATTAAAGATCACATGCTGAGATGGAGACTCGGTGGTAAAGAATCTGCCTGTCAATGCGGAAGCCACAGAAGACCAGGGTTCAATTCCTCGGTCAGGAAGATCCCCTGGAGGCGGAAATGGCAACCCACTCCAGTGTTCTTGCCTGGAGAATCCCACGGACAGAGGAGCCTGGTGGGCTACAGTTCATGGGGTTGCAGAGAGAAGGACGTGACTGGGCATGCATGCATGCTGAGATGGAACACAGCATCACTAGAAGAAGGTAAGCTGGATCCTGCGTCCTCAGAGAGAAGAGGGCTCTCACCACCCCTGCCTCCCTCCCCCAAGAGCTGGTCCAGACCTGACTCAGAGTTTGTGTGAGGAAAGAAAACTCTTTTGTTGTGCTAAACCAATTAGATTCCAGGGTTTATCTGTTCCGCAACATACTCTAAGGCATCTTTACTAACAAATGCCATCACATTTGACAGACAGGGAGATAAGGTCTTTAAAACCACTGGGAACACAGACAAAATACACAAAAGAAAGCAAAAATTCCTCATGGTTTCTTCTCCCAAGAAATCATACTAGAATGTAAGAGGTCATTTTCATGCTCTGTTTCAGTCCCCAAAAATATTTGGCATAAACGACAGAGGATGAGATGGTTGGATGACATCACTGACTCGATAAGTGTGAGTTTGAGCAAACTCCGGGAGATGGTGAAGGTCAGGGAAGCTTGGCATGCTGCAGTTCATGGGATTGCAAAGGATTAGACATGACTTCGGAGAAGGCAATGGCACCCCACTTCAGTACTCTTGCCTGGAAAATCCCATGGACAGAGGAGCCTGGTAGGCTGCAGTCCATGGGGTGGCAAAGAGTCGGACACGACTGAGCGACTTCCCTTTCACTTTTCACTTTCATGCATTGGAGAAGGAAATGGCAACCCACTCCAGTGTTCTTGCCTGGAGAATCCCAGGGACGGGGGAGCCTGGTGGGCTGCCGTCTATGGGGTCGCACAGAGTCAGACACGACTGAAGTGACTTAGCAGCAGCAGCAGCGGCAGACATGACTCAGCGATTGAACAAGACAGTGAATAGTGCTTCCTTTGTGGAAAGAATAAATGACAATTTTGTGTATTTCCTTTAAGTCTTTTTTCCTATACACATATGTATGAAGAGTTTATAATAATGATTATATTTACATCTTTAAATCATATCTATATTTCAGTTTTGTAACTCCTTTTGTTCATTCCAGCCATTAGATGCATTTATATTCAAAAGTTTTTAGAGGGATCAGAAGAAAATACAATAAAAACAGCATAATATATGGAATGATTTTGGACTGCTTTCTTTCCACAAAGTCTGATACTATGTATACTCTTTATATACTATTAGAAATTCATTTTAAACCCACCGTTCCTAGTCTAAACCCACCATACAAAGCATGATCCACTTTCTTAAAAACCTTTAGAAAAATCTGTCAAAATTAAGAGAGAGTATCTTAAAGATACCTGATAATAAAAGGAAATTATGACTGGAATTATTAACCTTTTATGATTTACAAGTTACTGGTTTCTTCCAATAAAACTAGCAAAGAGCTAACGGTAAAAGCTGAGTTGGATGACAAGATAATTTAGTGTCATGCCTTGTAGACAATAACAGCAACCCATAATTACACTGACATGCAGGTTATGACTACGGAATTATTTATGGAGTCAAGAGAATACACTATTTGCAACAGGGATGTATGGTTGCCATATCCACAATGTGATCATCAAATATTTATGAATGGAATCACCTTTTCCGACTCTAGCACTCTATTGTCAACAAACTTGTAAAACAAGATTCCCAACTTCATGTAAGATACATGAAAACAGCTCCTTTGTCTTCTGTCCTTCCATGTTGAGATCATAAAATACCTATTCTTTGTTCCTCAATTTGAAAAGCACACAAGAGAACACTAAAATAAGGGGCAGGCCCTACCACTCTCTGCCCTTCCTCTCCTCTTTCCTCAGCTCTTTCATCTGCTATCATTTCTTTGGACACTGTTAACTTTCCCCAAGCAAGGTCTCCTGTCAAACCACTGCCAAACTTCAAGCTCACAGGCAGCAAAGACTTCAAAGGACTCACTTGGCCCTTCTAACCCAGAGTCTAAAGAATTCTTATTTTCTCCCTCCTTCTCTCTCAACTCCTTTTTGATTGCTTAAAAAAAATCCTGGTTGTTTTTATAACTTCAGCTAAATAATAATAATCATTCAGCGACAGGCAAAAGCTGTGAGAGGGAGGGGGAAAAGAGACTGAAAAGGAGAAATTTTATAGAATGGACGTTTGAGCTAAAAGAGATGTTAAAGTTCATCAACTCCCAACTCATCATTCTGCATATGAAGAATCAGGGTCTGTGAGGTTGGCCAAAATCCCATCCGATTCCATACCTGCAAATCTAAGAGCTATGAGAAGAGGGACATGGTCTTTATCATTTTGTCTCTGCCTAGAACAGTGCCTGTGAAACCCTGTTAAATCATCAAAGAAGTGAAAAGTTCCTGATCCAGACAGAGCCGGGGTGGGGCTGTTCACAGCAGTGAATGGGTCTTCAGGTGGAACTCATGATGCGGAGCTGAATCTGGATCAGTGGGGCCAGGTAGGAGGTGGAAAGCCACGGAGGAGAGCACAGTGTCGTGGGACAGCAGAGGCCAGCACCAGGACACAGCACTAGCAAAGAGGAGTCCTAGCAAGAAGCAACAGGACAGGAGATCGTGACGGCAGAACCTGAGGTCAGCAGAATCAGAAGAGGCAGCAGAGAAGGCAAGCCTCGGTGAGGCTAAGGAAGGGACCCTAGCCCTAAAAGAACTCAGGGGAAGGTATTACAGTCAGGGTTTTGGCTACAAGAAAAGGAGTGGCAGGTGATATGGGAGCTCGGACCCGGGCCTCCCTGCTCCAGGTCCAGGCCCCAAGTTGCTCCCTCAGAAAACATCCTCTCCCCTGGTGAAGTACACACACCTGAGATGTGAGACCCCCAAGGGGTGGCCCCTTGTCTGTTTTAAATCTCTTGCATCCTATGTGCAAGGGACAAAGTCTGGAACATTGCAGGTACTTAATAAACGTAGAATGAATGAACAAATGACTACTCATTGGCAGTTAAAGGGAAGTTCAGATCCCCCATCCTGTTACCTGTGTGTCATCTTCTCATCTATCCGATCCCTCCCCCGCTCCCACAAACCCCCTAACACTGGTGTTCCAGGCTCCACTCAGCAACTGTAGAAATACAGAGGGCACTCCAAAAAGAGCAGAGCACCCTGCCCAGCCCAGCCCTGGAAGGTCTGCCGCCACAGGCAATCACACCAGGCAGCCAGGAGAAGGTCAGTCCTCGGGAGCTTGTCAATATTTCACTCTATCATCTGTGACCCTTGGGGATTCTGGAGGATCAAGGAAAGGACGGACATGTTAATGAAGGCCTTTAAGACAATGAAAGACTTTATGCTGATATTTCTGAGATGTTCTCCACATCCACAGAGAATCTGGCTTAAAATTTGAGAAAAAAAAAAAAAGATAAGCTAATAAAATTTAATAAAGACCAGGTGGTCAGAAGTCCTAATTTCCAGGGATAATTTTATACAACTAACTAGATGTCTGGGCCCCAACTTCTTCAGCTGTAAAATGAGTGGGACATCAGTAGGTGATCTCTAAAGGCCACTCCTAGTTCCAGACTCATTTGGATTTTAATTTACAATTTTGTTCCTATCTAAGGTCCGAAACGGGACATCTCTGAATCTATTAGAACTGTGAATCTCACACCAATTAAGTGGTTAAGGTTCTTCCTATGCTTCCTCTGGAGAAGACAAGCCTCCCTCAACAACAGATGCAAAGGTCTACTTTGGTGAAGAATTGGAGGCTGCAGATAAAGGTCTCCTTCACTATTACAAGGAGCAGGCCTCACAATCATTTCTTAATTTCCATCCCAAAGTTCCTACCTCCTAGACTGCTCTAAAAAAGTCGTTTTGTCTCCTCTGAACACCAAAACAGGATGTATTTTTCTACAGCCCCTTATGAGAACCTGTCAGACCCAGTTATTTTATCAGATTTCTCCCACTGACAGTTAACTCTCTGAGAATAGGGCCATATTCCCACCTACTGAAGGTCTCCCACTGCACCCGACAGGCTGCATTTGCACGTAGGGGGATGGCACTGTAAGTATCTGCTGGGCATCTTTTATACATTTTTGCCACATTTTTACCATATGCGTTCCATACTTGTTTTAGGTGTCTCTCTCTTCCTTGTCTGATTGCTTTAGAATCTCCCTGAGCCCTGGTAATGCTCATACTTTCATTAAAGATCCCCTAAATATTTAGTATCACTGCAGACCTTTTGAAAGTAGGTAAAGGAAACAACAACAAAGGAAATGAGGAAATTAGCCAGACCATGACAACCTATGTATGTTGACGATCAAATACTAAACATTTTAGGCTTTGTGGGCCATGGCGTCTCTGTCACAATTACTTAACTCTGCAGTTGTTCTACAAAAACAACCACAGACAATTCATTTTTGTATACATGAGCATGTCCGTGTTTCAATAAAACTTTATTTACAAACCAGGCCAGAATGACCTGTGGGCTGTAGCTTTGCAACCTCTGAATTAAATTTTGGAACAAAAAAAATAAATAAATAAACATAAGAACAATTTATTGTCATCTTGCCAGTCTTACTGAGAAACATTTGATCCTATATGGACCCTGAAGGAGCAAGTTAAGAAAATGAACAATAATAACATGATGATAATGAAGAGATAAACTAAAGCAACATCTTTCAGCTTATTGACCATCTCTGGGCACTAGTCAATCATTTAACTGTATTTAATACTATGTACATATGACATATGCCTTTAAATATGTAACCACATACAATCTATCCCTGTGTTTCAAAATTGTAAGTCCTGCCACAATAACTTGGACTAAAAACCCGGCTACTTCCAAAACGTATCCCCATAAGAAACTTCCCCTAACCTGTTCCAAAGAGATTTCTCCCTTAATAATAGAAGCTGGGGGAAAACAAAGAGGAAGATGTGGCCAAATTATAAAAATGGTGGGTGGCAAACTTCCATCACTCAAGAATAATCCACACAAAGAGAAAAGAAAAACCAGATCTCATGATCCCCACAAAGGTGTAAATAGGGGTGGCCTCATTCATGAACTTCATTCCGTGAAGAAGGAACAGGAGGGTCTAATATTTATCGACTATATTTTTCTACTACAGAAGGTGGGAAGTTCCTCTTTACTCACCAGCCACCTGAGGGCTCTGACCCTGGCCCTGGACACTTGTTTTGGTTCCTGCAGTTTCGATGAAAGAGACCCATCCATGTGGGATTCATCATTCCAAGACAAGCCAGAGCACTCCTGGACTCATACGTGTGTTCTCAGGTGCTCGGGCACACACATACATACACACACACACACACACACACACACACGCGCGCATCACTGGCCTGGAAGCTTGGTGCTCTACTTCAGAGTAATCATTTCCCCCTCCCCCATGAGTCCCTAAATAATAAACCAAGTTAAACTTGAGTGGTCTGAAGAGCGAGAAGAGGAGAAAGGAAAAGACAGGCTGGCTGCGCCAAAAGATAACAGAGGCTGCAAACTGATCCCCAGGAGCCTGGAGCTGGTTTAAACGGCACCAGGCCACTCACAGACCAGGATGTTCTCAGGCGCTAGACACTGGCCCAGAAAGTGGATTAGCTGGGCACATGGTAAAAGCCTCGGAGCCTGGATCCCTGGGACAGCCTGCCAGCGACTGCTGGGGCACCCACCACACACACTCAGGAAGAATTCCAAGGCTTCCCAGGACCCAGCCGTCTGCACACACACACACAAACACACATCCAGGGGCAGTGTAGTTCCTCGTTGCTGAAAGGAATGCAGGAGAAGCAGGGGGAAGAGACTGAGTGAAGAAAACTTCAGACAGGACTGGGTGTGAGGTCTGAGCCAGTTCACCCCAAAGGCAAAGCCGGGAGAATGTTGAGTGTGTGCACTTTCGGTTCTCTTTGAGTCAAGCTCTGTCTTCCTCTCCCTCACTTCACAGTCTGAGGTGTACAGACGATGTGGGGCCTGGAAGGTGTTCCCACGAGGCTACAGAACAGGTAGGAGTCCCTGTCCTGCCGCCTGTACCAGCAATTCCATTTCTGCAGCTAAGACAACAGAGACATTGGTATCATTATGATACAGCAGCTCTGGTAGCAGATTCCATCAGCCAAGTGGGTGGCAGATAAAGGAGAAAATGACACCAGGGCAGCTGGTCACCCTGAAATGGGATAATGGATGTTTTTGTTACAGTAATTTTTTTTTAAAGGAGAAAGAGGAGGGAGAGAAGGGGGAGGGGGAGGGGAGGAGACGAGGGAGCAAGAGGAGGAGAGGATGGGGGGAAGAAGGAGGAAGAGAAGGGGGAAGAAAGGGCCAGCATCCTTGCAGGTCCAGAGGGAATACCTGCCCCCCCAACCCTGGCACACCCCTGTTTCTGCCTCACATCCACCAGAGATGCTCCCAGTGGAGGGAGGGGGTCCACCCCACCCCCCATCCCCCTCCCACCTCCTCCATTCCTTCTCCCAGGAGCTCCCCAACTGGGCCTCATCTGCACACATCCTGTGGCTTTGAGAGGATAACAAAAATGACCTCTTTGGCCCAGAGATCATCGTCTTCACATGCTGCAACTTGCATTTTTCCAAAAGGGCTTCTCCTATGTAAGCCGGCACAGGTAAATAAAAAGGCCAGGAGTCTGCCTGCCAACCAGCTCCGGATCCGCCCCTCCAGCCATCTGGAATCCTTCTCTGGCCTCTGTGCAGCAAGAAATGTCTATTTCACCCTTTTCATCTGTAGCTGTCCCCGGGTGACCTCCGCCCCCTCTCTCTCACCTCAGGGCACCTGCCTCAAATAACTTCCCCAGTGTTGTCATTCACCTCATGGATAATTGATAGCGTGTCAAGCGGATGCTAAGAAAAGAACAAGGTGGTTAGACGTGTGCCTACTATAAATAGACCCACGACATGACCAGCATTTGCCAACTTTTGAGCAAAGGAGGCAGAAGCAGAAGCAGAAGCAGGAGGCGGCAGCTTCCCCCGGGTCCCCGGGAGAGCTGGCTTCGTTCGCGCCAGCAGCTTCCACTGACAGCGGAGGGAGGGCCGATGACGCCGCTCCCATTGGGAGCAAAAGTAAAAATATCACACGTGCCGGCAGTTTGAGGCTTGTTTGACAGAGGCAGCAGGAATGCTCAAATGACACATTCTTTAAAACACTTGCCTTCTCCTCTCATATTATCCCTTTTCTCTTCATGTTTTAGGCACTTCATTTCTGTATTTTGCTCTTGAGGGCATTTCTTGTTCCAGGTTTTTATATACACCCACTCACATGAGTAAACCGATGAGTAATTGGCACCTAGCCTGTGTTAGTGGCTGAGTCGTGTCTGACTCTGTGACCCCATGGGCTGTAGCCCACCAGGTTTCTCTGCCCATGGGCTTTTCCAGGCCAGAATACTGGAGTGAGTTGCCATTTCCTTCTCCATGGGGTCTGCTTAACCCAGAGATCAAACCCGGGTCTCCTGCCTTGCAGGCAGATTCTTTACTGACTGAGCCACCAGGGAAGCCCAATTGGCACCTAGGTAGATATAAATAAGGGGCAGGTCAGACACTGCAGATACAAAGAGGGGGAATAAACTAAGGTCTCCAGGCTCGTGAGACATTAAGCAAGAATCCTTTTGTCTCAGACACATGTACCCCAGTGTTCACTGCAGCACTATTTATAATAAGCAGGGCATGGAAGTAACCTAGATGCCCACCAACAGATGAATGGATAAAGAAGTTGTGGTACATATATACAATGGAATATTACTCAACCATAAAAAAGGAACAAATTTGGGTCAATTCTAGTGAGGCAGCTGAACCTAGAGCCTGTTATACTGAGTGAAGTAAGTCAGAAGGAGAAGAACAAATATCATACATTAATGCATATACATGGAATCTAGAAAAACGGGACTGATTAACCTATTTGTAGAGCAGCAGTAAAGACACAGCCATAGGGAAGAGACTTGTGGACCCAGGCTGGAAGGAGAGTGTGGGATGAATTGAGAGAGTGGCATGGAAATACATGCATTACCTTATGTAAAATAGGTAGCCAGTGGGAATTAGCTACATGATGTGGGGAGCTCAACCCAGTGCTCTGTGAAAACATAAAGGGGTGGGGAGGGGTGGGATGGGGTAGGAGGTGGGAGGGACGTTCAGAAAGGAGGGGACATGTGTACACATGGCTGATTCATACTGATGTATGGCAGAAACCAATACAACACTGTAAAGCAATGATCCTCCAATTAAACATTCTAAAAGTTTTTTAAAAAAGAATCCTTTTGTTTCAAGCAGCAAAAACCTATTCAAAGTAGAAATATAAATGGGAAAATGGTAAGGATGCAAGGCCTTTCACAACACTTCCTCCTAAGGATTCACCACCAAATGAGGGAGCCAGTCCGTGGCAGGGATCCGATGAAGGGGGTTGCCTTCCTATCCAAGCCTATGTTTCTTCATTTGGCTTCATGGTGGCATGTCATGATGCCATTGACAGAGAAGGGGAGAGGGAGGGACAGAGGACAAAAGCAAGAGTACGAAGCTTTCCAGGCTTTAGTATTACTTCTGTGTGTAGACTGAGGTCTTTGTCTTGGTTACTCACTCATGGCACAAACTGGAAACAAATCAGCCTGAATGCTCTTAATTCTCTGAGGGCATTGAACTGCCAAATAAACAAGCCCAGTCTGAAAAATTCTATAACTGCCCAGCCTCCACAGTAACCCCAGCTCCCCCAGAGCTCAGGCTGTGAAAGCTGTCAGGCCCTGGGGAAAGTCACCCTTCTCCTGGCCTGCTTCACAGAAGTGTCCTGGAAAACAGCAGGTGAAAAAGAAAGTAGACAGAAACTAGAAAGAGACACAACCAACTGCAATCACTGTAAGAAACCACTATATTTCAGGCTCGCAGAAGCGAACCGTATAAACTCCAAGCAGAGCAGCAAGCTGGAAAACACTGGACATGTGAAGGAAAAGGCTTGGGTCCTTGGTCCAGTTCCTAAACGCATGACCGAGAGAGCCCCTCAACCTTATGAAGGGAGGTCCATCAGGGAAGGTTCGTAGGAGAGGTATATTTTGAGCCAGACATTCACCAAGCACTGCAGTCAAACAAAATCAGTTCTTCCTCAATCCAGTCAGTTACCAACAGTAAGTGGCAAAACAGCATCAGAGCCAAGGAAGCAAAAGAGTCACCAGCGTACATACATCACTAATAAACCTGTTTCCTGCACAGGCCTTAATAGCTAAACAGATAGGAGATCTCTCGCCTTTTTCCAAGCAGAGCATCTCATCAGTAACCCAGACAGGAGACAACACGCCAAGACAGGCTGTGCCCTCCCCGTCAAGCACGACCTCAGGGCCCCCGGTTAACGTGCCCTGAGTTCACACCTAGGAGACAATGGAAATTCACCCTTGGCTGCACAGCCCTTTTCTGATTCATCTGAAAGCTACACTAATAATCCCATGATGCAAACACAGGGGGGAAGAAAAAAATCATTCGGGAGCCATCAGAAAGGTTATTTTTGCAAGACATAAGGGAATGATTATAATGATTTATTAAAACCTTACAATGTGGGAAAGTAAGATCGGCAAACAAAATCCAATTAAGGAATTCACCAAATAAAAAGGAATTGAACTCCTCCAGCCTGAGGTTGACAAAGAAGCCATTCAGTCGAGGGCTTTATATGCTAAACTTAGCTGGGTAAACCTACTTATTTTCCATGCAGTGCTGCTCTTAAAAGAGCTATTTAACTTCATCCATCTCTACGATCTGAAAGACTCGGTATTCAGACTTGCAGAGGTTTTTTTTCATTATTATTATTTAAATTTCAATTCTAAAATGAACTTCCCTCAGAAACTACATTGAGTAGATTTGAGCTGATTGATAGTGTTCATAAGACTATCTGCTCAACATCTCTCTCCTCCCCTCCCCTCTCTCTTCCCCTTCTCACAACCTACCCTCCTTCAGTTTTCCCCTCCTCTCGGTCAAATCCATCTACCTAGCTTCTTTTTCTCTCAACCATGTGGGCTCCCTATATTTTAGACGTGTTTCTATATATATAACCTGCTTGTTTATTCCTTTCAGTTCAGTTCATTTCAGTCGCTAGTAGTGTCCGACTCTTTCCGACCCCATGAACCTCAGCATACCAGGCCTCCCTGTCCATCACCAACTCCTGGAGTTCACCCAAACCCACGTCCATTGAGTCCGTGATGCCATCCAACCATCTCATTCTCTGTCGTCCCCTTCTCCTCCTGCCCTCAATCTTTCCCAGCATCAGGGTCTTTTCCAATGAGTCAGCTCTTCACATCAGGTGGTCAAAGTATTGGAGTTTCAGCTTCAACATTAGTCCTTCCAATGAACACCCAGGACTGATCTCCTTTAGAATGGACTGGTTGGATCTCCTTGCAGTCCAAGGGACTCTCAAGAGTCTTCTCCAACACCACAGTTCAAAAGAATCAATTCTTCGGTGCTCAGCTTTCTTCACAGTCCAACTCTCACATACATACATGACCACTGGAAAAAAAGATGTCCTTTTCATTATAGGGGACTGCAATGCAAAAGTAGGAAGTCAAGAAACACCTGGAGTAACAGGCAAATTTGGCCTTGGAATACAGAATGAAGCAGGGAAAAGACTAATAGAGTTTTGCCAAGAAAATGCACTGGTCATAACAAACACCCTCTTCCAACAACACAAGAGAAGACTCTATACATGGACATCACCAGATGGTCAACACCGAAATCAGATTGATTATATTCTTTGCAGCCAAAGATGGAGAAGCTCTATACAGTCAGCAAAAACAAGACCAGGAGCTGACTGTGGCTCAGACCATGAACTCCGTATTGCCAAATTCAGACTTAAATTGAAGAAAGTAGGGAAAACCACTAGACCATTCAGGTATGACCTAAATCAAATCCCTTATGATTGTACAGTGGAAGTGAGAAATAGATTTAAGAGCCTAGATATGATAGATAGAGTGCCTGATGAACTATGGAATGAGGTTCATGACATTGTACAGGAGACAGGGATCAAGACCATCCCTATGGAAAAGAAATGCAAAAAAGCAAAATGGCTGTTTGGGGAGGCCTTACAAATAGCTGTGAAAAGAAGAGAAGTGAAAAGAAAGGAGAAAAGGAAAGATATAAGCATCTGAATACAGAGTGCCAAAGAATAGCAAGAAGAGATAAGAAAGCCTTCCTCAGCGATCAATGCAAAGAAATAGAGGAAAACAACAGAATGGGAAAGACTAGAGATCTCTTCAAGATAATTAGAGATACCAAGGGAACATTTCATGCAAAGATGGGCTTGATAAAGGACAGAAATGGTATGGACCTAACAGAAGCAGAAGATATTAAGAAGAGATGGCAAGAATACACAGAAGAACTGTACAAAAAAGATCTTCACGACCCAGATAATCACAATGGTGTGCTCACTGACCTAGAGCCAGACATCCTGGAATGTGAAGTCAAGTGGGCCTTAGAAAGCATCACTATGAACAAAGCTAGTGGAGGTGATGGAATTCCAGTTGAGCTATTTCAAATCCTGAAAGATGATGCTGTGAAAGTGCTGCACTCAATATGCCAGCAAATTTGGAAAACTCAGCAGTGGCCACAGGACTGGAAAAGGTCAGTTTTCATTCCAATCCCAAAGAAAGGCAATGCCAAAGAATGCTCAAACTACCACACAATTGCACTCATCTCACACGCTAGTAAAGTAATGCTCAAAATTCTCCAAGCCAGGCTTCAGCAATATGTGAACCGTGAACTTCCTGATGTTCAAGCTGGTTTTAGAAAAGGCAGAGGAACCAGAGATCAAATTGCCAGCATCCGCTGGATCATGGAAAAAGCAAGAGAGTTCCAGAAAAACATCTATTTCTGCTTTATTGACTATGCCAAAGCCTTTGACTGTGTGGATCACAACAAACTGTGGAAAATTCTGAAAGAGATGGGAATACCAGACCACCTGACCTGCCTCTTCAGAAATTTGTATGCAGGTCAGGAAGCAACAGTTAGAACTGGACATGGAACAACAGACTGGTTCCAAATAGGAAAAGGAGGACATCAAGGCTGTATATTGTCACCCTGCTTATTTAACTTCTATGCAGAGTACATCATGAGAAACACTGGACTGGAAAAAGCACAAGCTGAAATCAAGATTGCCAGGAGAAATATCAATAACCTCAGATATGCAGATGACACCACCCTTATGGCAGAAAGTGAAGAGGAACTCAAAAGCCTCTTGATGAAAGTGAAAGAGGAGAGTGAAAAAGTTGGCTTAAAGCTCAACATTCAGAAAACAAAGATCATGGCATCCGGTCCCACCACTTCATGGGAAATAGATGGGGAAACAGTGGAAACAGTGTCAGACTTTATTTTTGTGGGCTCCAAAATCACTGCAGATGGTGATTGCAGCCATGAAATTAAAAGACGCTTACTCCCTGGAAGGAAAGTTATGACCAACCTAGACAGCATATTTAAAAACAAAGACATTACTTTGCCAACAAAGGTTCGTCTAGTCAAGGCTATGGTTTTTCCTGTGGTCATGTATGGATGTGAGAGTTGGACTGTGAAGAAGGCTGAGCGCTGAAGAATTGATGCTTTTGAACTGTGGTGTTGGAGAAGACTCTTGAGAGTCCCTTGGACTGCAAGGAGATCCAACCAGTCCATTCTGAAGGAGATCAGAACTGGGATTTCTTTGGAAGGAATGATGCTAAAACTGAAACTCCAGTACTTTGGCCACTTCATGCGAAGAGCTGACTCATTGGGAAAAGACTCTGATGTTGGGAGGGATTGGGGGCAGGAGGAAAAGGGGATGACAGAGGATGAGATGGCTGGATGGCATCACTGACTCGATGGACGTGAGTCTAGGTGAACTCCGGGAGTTGGTGATGGACAGGGAGGCCTGGCGTGCTGCGATTCATGGGGTCGCAAAGAGTCGGACACGACTGAGCGACTGAAACTGAACTGAACTGAACTGACTAGATGGAACTCTTGGGAATGTGTGCTCAGCCCTCCTCTCTTCCTTCCATAATTTCCCTAGAAGTCACCCACTGCATGCTGGGGCAACTCCCCTGCAATGAGGAGACCTAACTTTCCATCTCTGTCTGAGACCTCTCTCCAGACAGCTAGAAGGGAACAACTTGAGTTCAACATGTCTAAAACTACCACTATCAGTCCCCCAGCCTGGGCTTCCTAGGAGAACAAATCATTCAATCCAAGAACTGGAAAACAGGCCAATACTTCCCTCTTCTTTATTGCTTACATCCAGTCACTAAATCCAGCCAACTCCCTCTCCCCTTCTGCAGCTGCCAGGCTGGTTTAGGACATGGCCAGACAACCCGGCTCTTCCTGCTGAACACACCACTCCTGCTGTAAGATTAACCAATGGCTCCATACCAAACTACAAAGTAAACCAAAGCCCTCGGATATGTTCCTTCTCACATTTCTCTCTCACCTGCTAGCTTTCCTAAGTTATCTGTGGTCTCCCAAAGGCAGAAACTCCAGTACTTTGGCCACCTGATACGACGAACTGACATTGGAAAAGACCCTGATGCTAGGAAAGATTGAAGACAGGAGTAGAAGGGGAAGACAGAGGATGAGATGGTTGGATGGCATCACCGGCTCGATGGACATGAGTTTGAGTAAGCTCTGGGAGTTGGTGATGGATAGGGAGGCCTGGCATGCTGCAGTCCATGGGGTCACAAAGAGTTAGACATGACTGAGCGACTGAACTGAACTGCACAGTTCAGTTTCAGGCAGAAAGCTCCTCCATCCCTTCCTGTCTATTCTTTTTGAGGGGAAGGAATGCATCCACCTCTCCTTTGACTAACTGTTTATGATATATTTCAATTGTCATCTTCTCCATGAAGCCATCCGTTATGGACCAAATTCATATGCAGAAGGCCTGACTCTCAGCGTGCATACATGTGGAAATGGGGCCTTTAAGAAAGTAATTAAGGTTGAAGTGAAAGAAAGTGAAGTCACTCAGTCATATCCAACTCTTTGCAACTCCATGGACTGTAGCCTACCAGGCTTCTCTGTCCATGGGGTTTTCCAGGCAAGAATACTGGAGTGGGTTGCCATTTCCTTCTCCAGGGGATCTTCCCCACCCAGGGATCGAACCCAGGTCTCCCGCCTTGCAGGCAGATGCTTTACCCTCTGAGCCACCAGGGAAGCTCTAATTAAGGTTGAAAGAAAGTGAAAGTGAAGTCGCTCAGTGGTATCCGACTCTTTGCGACCCCATGGATTGTAGCCTACCAGGCTCTTCCACCCATGGGATTCTCCAGGTAAGAGTACTGCAGTGGGTTGCCATCTCCTTCTCCAGGGGATCTTCTTGACCCAGGGATCTAACCTGGGTCTCCTGCATTGTAGGCAGATGCTTTTTACAGCCTGAGCCACCAGGGAAGGCAGGGAATTAAGGTTAGGTGAGGTCATAAAGGGCCTCCTAGCTGGTGCTAGTGGTAAAGAACCCACCTGCCAGTGCAGCAGATGCAAGAGACACGGACTCGATTCTAGGTCAGGAAGATCCCCTGGAAGAGGGCACTGCAACCCGCTCCAGTATTCTTGCCTGGAGAATCCCATGGACAAAGGAGCTGGGCAGGCTCCAGTCCATAGGGTCTCAAAGAGTCAGACACGACTGAAGTGACTTAGCATGCATGCAGGAGATAGTAAAAGTGGTGCCCATGGTCCCATAAAACTAGAAGAAAGAGGTACAAGGGAACTTTCTCTCTCCTCCTCCCTCCCTCCCATCGTGTGCACACTGAGAGAAGACCGCTGCAAGAAGGCAGCAGTCTACAAGTCAGGAGGAGAGCTCTTGATCCTACTGGAACCGTCATTTTGAGTTTTCCAACCTCCAGAACTGGGACAAAATAAATTTCTGTTGCTGAAGCCACTGAGTCTGTGGTGTTCTGTGATGGCAGCCCTAGCAGTCTAATCCATCTTCCTCAATCCCCTGTCCTCTCACTCTGGAGAGAGCTGGTCATCCTTCCTACCACTCGCACAACTATCCATCTACGACAGCATCCGCCATCCAGTAACCCAATGTATGTTCACACAGCCTTCTTGCCAGCTAACAATAAACTCTCAGAGGGCAGAAACAATGTCTTACCCACTTCTGCGTTCCTTCTCTTGGTCTAGAACAGGATCCAGCCACAGTAAATGTTCAGTACATGCCTGTGAGATGAATTAATGAACTAGTACATGACATGCGTAAAGCTGAATTTCCTGTTTGCAGCTGGGTTGACAGGTGGGCATTTACACGTGTGGATGCTGTGTAGGGCACCTATGCAATGAGATGGCTTACTTGCAAGAGGTGACCATGTGAGTAAATCCAGCTGTTTCATACTCAACTGTAGAACCATATCTCCGTTTCTCCATTTGGGGATTCCTCCCCAAATCCTCTTGAATGCTCCTAATGCAGTTTCCACTTAAAAGAAATTGCCTGACCTCATTTTTATATCTGGGTCTTCCTTGTTTTCCCACAAATTTGGGGTGCAGCTGCACACGGTTTTGTCCCCTTTGGCTGGTATTGACGACATGAAGCCAGAATGAAGTCACTGGTTCAGAAAATCTCTCTAAACCAACAAGATCTCAACGTAGAGCCTGTTTCCCCAGGGCTCTGGGAACTCTGCATCACTGCTGGACAGAACTACATGTTTACAAGTGATAACGCAGCTGAGAACAAGATATTCTCATCTGGCAGAAGTCAGTTAAAAAAAAAAATAAAGAGTTTTAGGTTTATTGCAAAACTGGAGAATTGTGCACATCCTCTCTCCAGCCTGGAGATAGATCTCCTTGCCTCCTGGGGACGTCAGGCCTCATTAGCTTTTTTCTTTTCACAGCTATTTATTACAGCTTGGAACAATGAGTTCAAGTCCCATACCTCTTGTTTCAACTATCCTTTGTGCAAAAGAACCTTCTTTTCCCAATAGCTAGAACGCTGGTTGTTTGGACGTAAAGAGATTTGGAAATAGATACAAACCCACTTTACCACCACCTACCCAATAAAAACTGCAAAATCTTGCTAGTGACACTAAATCTGTGAAAGTCAAGTCTGTGGCATCAACATGACTCTAAGAGCCCCTGAGTGAGGCTTGGGGCTCTCAGATCTCCCTGAGGTTCACTATTTACTTGGGGCCACCACCCATCCCAGGGATGAGTCCAGCATGCGTTTCCATACAGAGAGCTTGAAAGGAAAATCTGTTAGAAAGGGAGGACAGGAGTGGACTCTCAAAGCCCTATGTGCAATGTGCTTTGCTAGATGGAGAGGAGGTCTGAGAGGTCCCTTTCCCAGCAGAGGTGCTGGAACCATGTTTTCTGAGACCACACGGGGTGTGATGAGGAGACAGTTAAGCTATAGGCCTCAGTTGTAATCGTGACAATTTCTTACCTTTTCTATTTAGGTGTTCTGATCTTATTCAGAAAGGGACAGCTGCATTCACATATTTAAAAAAAAAATACACTCATGGAATCCAGAAAAATGGTACAGATGAACCAATTTTCAGGGCAGAAATAGAGATGCAGACGTGGACAAGGGACATGCAGATACAGGGGGGAAGGAGAGTGTGGTACGAACTGGGAGATTAGGATTGCCAAATACACACCGTGTCAGTTGCTCAGTCATGTCTGCCTCTTTGTGACCCTATGGATTGTAGCCCACCAGGCTCCTCTGTCCATGGAATTCTCGAGGCAAGAATACTGGAGTGGGTAGCCGTTCCCTTCTCCAGCAGATCTTCCCAACCCAAGGATTGAACCTGGGTCTCCTGCGATGCAGCCAGATTCTTTACCATCTGAACCACCTGGAAAGCCCATATACACTACCACGTGTAAAACAGGTAGCTAAGAGGGAAGCCAGGAGGACAAGGAGCTCAGCTCGGTGCTCTGTGATGATCTAGAGGGCTGGGGTGGGGAGCGGGTGGGATGGAGGTTCTAGGTGGACGGGATATAAGTATACATATAACTGATTCACTTCACAGTACTGCAGAAACTAACACAGCATGTGTTAACACAGCATGTAAAGCAATTATCCTCCAATAAAAGAAATTGTGAACAGTGAAAAAAAAATCTGCATTCGACTTGACAGAGAATCTCAAGCAGCTAGAAAGTGGCTGGACAAAGAAGGGCAAAAGACTTTCAAGGAATCTTTAGGTAATTACAGGCCTGGGCTGGCAAAAAGGCTGCATTAATGTGAACTCACCAACACACACACACACACACACACACTCTCAGCTGACCACGCCCAGTCCTCTTCTGTACCCCCCAGCCAGATCCTTGCTTGCCCTCAGGGGTGACTCCCTTTCCTGAATCAGCTGGCCCCACTCCACCTCTTTTCCCTTCCAGGTTCTGTTGGTGACTATGGTGATTTCTGTAACAGCCAAGAAGCCCTGAAGGGAGGCATGGCATTTTCTAAAACTCTGGGCTCATACCCAGCCAACTCCTTCCACCTCTCTGCCTCCTCCCCAAATCCTGAGTGCCTCAGCCGGGAGCCTGTCGTCATGGTTACTCTAATCTTTGTCTGCTTTGCTTGTTAAACAGGCTGACTTCTTCCCTCCAGCCTGTCTCCTGGTGGCCCCAGCTCCACGTCCTTCAGGGCTTCCCTGCCTCCCTCCCTCACCATCCTCCAGTCCTCCTTCTCCTCATAGATGAAAGGAATGGGCAGTGACCAGGTGCTCCCTTCCCACCCCTCCAGCCCACCAGATCTTACCAGGAGGGTTTTCTTTCACGCTCCTGAATGGAAAAGTACCACTCATGACAGAAATAACCAGTGACTGAAAATGAAAGTTCTACACAAATTGTAGAAGTAGAGGAAGAAAGGAGGAAAAGAGCCAGGAGGGATGAGTTCAGTGGGGGGACAAAAAGAGGCTGGTGTCTAGAAAAGCTGGTTGAGATTGGCTGATGCCAGTGCACCCAGCAAGCAATGCCCAGAAAGACCTTGTGCCCTACTTTAAACAGACTGTCCCTCACTTCCCTTCCTCATCCTCACATCACATCCCTCATCTCTCCAGGTTAGAAGGATGACACTCCTCCTCTGGTCCAGGCCAATGCTGTTCAGGCTGCTCTGGATTCTGCAACCTCCTGCCACCTTAGGGGTCTCTCTTTTCAACTTCATGGAGTTGTAACCAACAAACAAAAATTATATATATTTCAAGTGTACAACTTGATGTTCTGATAGGTATATACACTCTGAAATAATCACCTCTATCAAGCTAATCAACACAGCCATCAGCTCACATAGTTGCATTTTTCTTTCTTCTATTCTATTTTTGTGATGAGAACTCTTAATTCAACCAACATTTCCTCAGTCTCCTTAATCTTAAACCAATTTCTTTGTACTTACTCTTTCCCCTCAGCATGTAAACACAATTTCTCATCTTAAAAAATTCACTTTGACCTCATATTACCCTCTAATTCCTGCCCACTCGTTCTCCTTTTAGAAAGCCATCTCCCCTTCCTGTCTCTATTTCTTTGCTTTGCATTCAACCCACGAACAAGTGTTTCCTCCAGGACCAAGGCAGAGCCCAGGTTATGAAGGACTTTTCTGCTGCCAAATTCAGTGGAGACTCTAGTCTTTCAGCCCTTGCACTTCCTAACAAGGAAGTGATGGCTAACATTGTGATAGTTAATACCCAGGACTCCAGAGCCCTTTTACTTATTTTCAGCTTTGGCTCTAGCATTTATCAGCTGTGTGGCTTTAACCAAGTTATTTAGCTCTGTTGCCTCAGTTTCTCCTGATTTCACTGAGGTATTAACCATTCCCTGGGGCTTCCCTGATGGCTCAGTGGTAAAGAAAATCTGCCTGCAATGCAGGAGACATAAGTGAGGTGGGAGGAGATATTGATAGGGAAACTTCTGGAATATATGACAGTTATCTTCAGGAGAAGCACCAAAGCAACTCCCAACTCCACCTATATTTTTCTTCCATTTTCTGACGGTGGATTCAGAAATCCTTATCGGATTTCATAAAAATAATTAGCTGTGGGTAAGCCTTGCTCTATCGCCTTGACTGCACAAGGTTAATATTATGTATCCTGAATCCTGTGGTATGTGAAAGAGTCTTTTGTATAAGTTTCTTATGTTAGTGGATTTCCCAGGTGGCTCAGTGGGTAAAGAATCCACCTGCAGTGCAGGAGATGCAGGAAAGGTGGATTCAGTCCCTGGGTTAGGAAGATGCTCTGGAGAAGGGCATGGCAACTCACTCCACTACTCTTGCCTGGAGAATCTCACGGACAGAGAAAGCTAGCTGGATATAGTTCATGGGGTCTCAAAGAGCTGGACCCGACTTAGTGACCAAACAACACAGAAACAATACCCACCTCACTGAGTTATGATGACGATTAAATGAGGCAATACATGTAAAACAACCAGGTAGTGTCCATTCATAGAACGCACCTGAATAATGACTGTTGACTATGCCTATTACCTGAAGCCCTCGCAGCATTCAGAGTTGCTGCTCATCCTCTTCTTGAAGCCCACTCCCACATTTTCCTTCTTCCCCTCCTTCCCCTCCCTATTCCTCTGTGAACATCTCACAGCTTTCTGAGTGACTCACAGAGTTCTGCTCTGGACCTCTGCTCTTCTGACTTTAGACATGATCCCTATGCAAACGCAGTTATATCCGAGGTGTTAACCACCATGGTGCATGGTCAAGCATCAAATCTCTGTGTTCAGCCAAACTTCTCTGCTAGATGCCAGACCTGTATATCTAAGTGCTGGATATCTCCACCTGGGTATTTCATAGGCAACTTGAAATCAGTTTAATCAAAGTAGAACTCTCCATCTGTCTACTGTATTCTAGCCGAATGAATGATACCACGCAGTAGCCCAAGCCAGAAAAGTGGTTTCCCTTATCCCCTCCATCCAGGTAAGAAGAAATCCAATTACCTTTACTTCAGTCTCTCTCAAGCCCATCTAAACTGTCTACATTTAATGACCTTTTCTAGGGACTCATTATTTCAGGCTTAGATTATCAAAAGTATTTACCCCTCTCAAGTGTAATGTTTTAGAATTACGGTGCTGGTGAAGACTCTTGAGAATTGCCTGGACTGCAAAGAGATCAAACAAGTCAATCCTAAAGGAAATCAACCCTGAATATACATTGGAAGGACTGATGCTGAAGCTGAAGCTCCACTACTTTGGCCACCTGATGGGAAGAACTGACTCATTGGAAAAGACACTGATGCCAGGAAACATTGAAGGCAGAAGGAGAAGGGGACAACAGAGGATGAGATGGTTGGATGGCATCACCGACTCAATGGACATGAGTTTGAGCAAACTCTGGGAGATGGTGAAGGACAGGGAAGCCTGGTGTGCTGCAGTCCATGGTATCACAAAGAGCTGGACACAACTTAGTGACTGAACAACGACAGCCCCTCTCAAATCATTTCTTTCACTGTTGCCAGAACAACCCATTTTAATGCCAATAGAACAGCATTTCTTCCTTGCATTAAATCTTAAATAGCTCATCACGACCTATAACAGTATTTCCCAAACTTAACTGTTTCTTAAAAAAAAAAATACATGTGTCCCACTCTAACAGAAATCAGGTTCTTCAAGAGAGATAGCATTTTTAACAAGTGTCCAGTGACTGTCATGATCAGTAAGTTAGAGAAAGGCTGGCCTCTAAGATCACAGAGTGTGCCCTTTGTGTTATAGCTGTTCCTCTTTAGAGAATTCCTAAGGTCTCTCATATTCTATAATCCAGCAACAGGGAACAAAAAAGTGAGGCAAGTACATAACACACCTCTCTGTCCCAGTTTCCCGCCACTGATGGCCACTATCAACTAGTTTTCCATGTTGCCTCACACCCAGTCCCACTGCTCCTGGTCACTGCACCATTTTAAATGCTGCTCCCTAAATGTGAAACCCCTTAGCCCAGCATTGATCACACAGCCAACTCCTTCTCATTCTTCAAAACTGTTCAAAGAGTGCCTTCTCCAGGAGGCTGTGCTTGGTTCAATAGTTCTCCCCGCCCCCACCCATCCCAAGCCTTCATGAAGTTCATCTCCTCTGGGCCCCTCCAGAATCCTGGCTTACCCTCATCAACCCTCCACTAAATACACTGTTTGCTTCTTATTCTCCTTCTACAGGCTGTGATTCTGAAACCCAGCAACCAGTCCAACTCCTGGCAACCAGGGAACTTTATATTGTCAAGGGAGTGGCAAAGAATGATCTCAGTAGGACTTAGCTCCATTCTCTCAACCATTCAGATCTCTCTGAAACCTTATCATTTCAACCAAAGTCCTCATTATCCCTCCTAACTTCAGATCACTTAAAATTTTGCTCTCATGTTCTTTTTATCCTCATCTAAGTTATGATCAAAAGTTTCAATGCAGAGCCCACGGGAGAAATCTATCTGCGTGCAGGTCAGGTATTGGCTGTAAGGACCCTGGAGAAGTCATTCAAACAGGGGTGATGCTATCTGATGGTCCTTTTATACAGCTCGCATTTATTGATATTGTCCAGGAAGCTCTGGGTGGAAAGAGAACTGACACAGACACTATCAAACATCTTGCTGAAGTGCAGATATAGCATATCCGCTATATTTACTTTCTTAAGGCTTCACAACTTTAAACTTTCTTCAAAAGAAATTATGCTACTCAGGCAAGATAGTCTCAGTGAGCCAATATTTGCACTTAGGGACCACTCAGTTTTCCTATCCAAGGACTCACAAATTGTCTGTTTCATAACCTGTTCAAGAATGCTTTATGGAAATGATCTCAGGCTCTCTCATCTATCATCCTCCCATTTTTCAAAACCTAGAAAATGTTTGCCTATCTCAGCTTTCCAGCTCCTGTCCCATTTGTTATCCACGATTCTCTGAAGATTCTACATTGTAATTCAATAGCTTCTCTCTGTAACCTAGAATGTAATTCATCCAGGCCACAGGGCTTGAATCATGTAGCTCAGGCCGGTGTCTGCCTACGACTTCCTCATCTGGAGAGAATTTGAAAAAAGAGAACTAGGACTAGCTTTTTCCTATGGTTACTGGGGGTGTATTTTGCCATGTCCTTTAAAGACTCGGACAAATAAATCATTTATTGATTTTTTTCAAACAGAGAGGTACACACACACACACACACACACACACACACACACACAGGTTCTGGAGTCAGAAAGACCAAAAGTAAGAATTCGAGCTTTATTATCTAGTAGCTTTGCACCCCTGGGCAACACTATTACCCTCTATGAGCCTCAATTCAAAACAAGAAGAACAATAATGCCATTTTCAGAAGAGCTTAAAGATACCAATGGATTGGGGACTTCCCTGGTGGATCCAATAGTTAGGATCTGCCTTCCAATGCAGGGGACGTGGGTTCGATCCCTGGTCAAGGAGCTAAGATCCCACATGCTACAGGGCAATTAAGCCTGCACCCAGCATCGACTGAGCCCAAGCACTCAGGAGCCCCTTGCATTGCAACTTGAGAGAGACCCAGTACCTCAACAAAGACCCCATGCAGCACCCCCAAAAGGATATCAATGTGTTAATACAAAGGCAACTGTAAATAGTACCTGTTACCGAAACTATCATTAGGCTCTTTTTTTTTCAACCTATTATGAGTAATTTTTAGCATGGGATCCCAGATGCGAGAGTCCAGAATGATGCCAGGAATCCAGTGGTAGGATGAATTAAATCAATCAAGCACAGCGATGCAGGATTCCCCTATAAGAGCTGTTAAAGACTGCTTATAAATCTTACCCTCCTTATACATTTGATGTGAATTCCACATTGTGTGGCTGAAAGAGTAAAGGACGCCCTCTTGAATCATGGGAAAGCAAAGATGCTCTGTAGGAAAAGAGAGACAACCTAGAACAGAGTGAGGAATTGGCAGAAGCAGACCTGTTAGGGTCAGACCTTGCCAAGAGCTCTCAGATACGGCCTAGAGGCCAAGAATTTAAAGAGCAGGTGAACTGGGTATAGTGTCTAGGTAGCAGGCAAATCCTGCTGCACTTAATCCTTATTTCAACCAGAAAATACATAACCATCTCTCCATTCCCTGCCATTGGTGGCCTCTATCAACTGGTCTTCTACTGTCAACTGGGTTTCCATGTGCATGCCCCCATATACTGGTCCCCCCATATCTGGAGGCATTCTGAGAAACAACTGTGACGGAAACACTCAAAGCTTTCTTGGCTTTCGATTCCTGTCATGATTTTTTTGCTTCCTGTTTCTGGTTTTAGACACGGAATCAGCTGAAACGTATATTAACTCTTACTCAAGGTGTGCAGGCCTTCAACGACCTCACTTCTTACTGGGCTCAAATCGGACTTGGGTGGGTTAAATAGTGGAAGAGAGGAAGAACACAAGTCCTCACAGGAGTCAGCTGCTCACTCATCACCCGGGAGGTACTCTTGATTCTTAAACCTTTCTACGTTACTATGGTTGTTGAGGTGGATTCAAGTTTCAAGAAAAAAATAGCACTTATTTTTCAGTCCTCTGAAATAGAAACTATATTATAATTAGCCCAAGAATTTTGATCTGCCTTTCATGAGAATTGTGTTTTCTTCAGTAAATTTAACCTTTTTCTCTAATCCCCTCTCACACTTCTCTCTTGCCTCCAAGATAAAATCCTTCCATTTGGACAATTAGAAAGCACAGAATTCTTAGGTCTGGGGTCATCCATTCTCACAGGGCAGACTTCTTCCTTCCTAAGAAGAGTCACTGTCATACAACAGAGGATCACTTAGCATCTCCCTTTTGGGAGCCCCTGGACTAGGGGACCCTTATGTGTCTTGAAGTCCACTGACCATTTCCTGAGCACAGCAGTGACTCAGCGGTCAGTGGGAGGGAAGTCAGAGGGGAGAGAAGGGTTCCTCCCTGATCTGCGGGGGTGTTTACTTTCCCCTCCAGGCAAGAACAGAGGTACCTGCCTATCCGAGAGGAGCTACTCTTCTCCATGGGAACCGTAGGCACAATACGCCGAGCCATCTGCCCCTGGTCCCCAGTGAGGCCTCCACCCACCACGAAGCAATCGTCAGTCTCGTGTAACAATGATAGAAGTGTGCTGCAATATGTCTGACCAGAAGGACAGAGCAGTCCTAGAGCTCTGAGGACCAGAGCTCTAAATAAGTGACCGGATATCTACCCGGTTTGGCATTTGCTCCGTGTTTGTATTATCATCAAAACGTTGAATTTAAGCCTCTAAAGGTGCCAAGTGAGGGCTTCTGGGTTGACTCTTATGGGGTCCTAGCACAGATCCAGCAAGTATTTAATAAATGTGTTTTGCTGCTCAGCCCCGATGTGGATGGTGTCACCCTAGCAGAGCTCACGTTTCTTAAGATGCCCCACCCCTGTTCTGACTACACAAGTTCAGGGTGGCACCCCGGGATTCAGTATTTTTAAGGTGCTCCCTAAAGGACACTAGAATTATTGTTCCCAGTGAACAGACTTTCACACTTTAGTTTCATAATTCAGAAGGAACTTTCCCCCCTCTTTTTGCCAAATATGTACATCTAAAAGAATTTGGGGAAAGCCAGGATGGTTTCTGTTTAACTTGTTTCAGATACCCCCAACAGAGCATCACTTGCAGCAGTGGTTAATAAATTCTTAAAAGTGCATTTAGTCCACTTTCACCCATGGCAGACATGCTGGTGCAAAACAGAAGTACATCCAAGTTCAAAGCGCCTCCAAGGGCAGGTCATTTACCACCCAAAAGGCCATTTTCCTCTCCAATAGCACCCATGACAAGGACGGTCTCTCTTCCAGGTTGGCCTGGGGTACCAGCCACAGTTCCATTTTACATCCATCATCCTGGTGTATTTAACAAGCACCCCCTTTTGCTATCAATATCCCGGTTTGGAAGATAGTAAGAGTGACCACACAACCTACCTACAGCACAGGATAAACTTAAGATTCCTCACCCTGAGACAGTCCCAATCTCCCCCCACCCCACGTCCTTTCTCTCCCATCTCATCATCCAACACTTCCTGCCATGCTCCCCTCCTCGCCTCACCCAGAAATGCTCTCCTCTCTTCACTGCACACAGGAACAGGTAGTGACTCGCCTAATGTTTTCCAGCTAACAAGTAGAAGACAGTTTCCCATCTAAATACCAGTTCCATCATTGGTTTCTCCCAAGATGCTGCTTCCAGACCCTCAGGCCCTTTGCTGATTGCCCTTCTCTGGCAAACTCTCATTTTGCTCCATCTAATAAAAGATACACAAACACGAGCCTTCAGGTGAGTCTAACCATCGAATAGGGTGTTACCTCCCAGGATCAATACATTATGGTTCCATTAATGCCGCTTTTTAGTTGCCTCCCCAGATTTAGCAGCTTATATTGAGCTTTTAGTCAAATAAAACCTAAATGTCTTTTCTCTACCAGAACTACTGCCAGTAAATTTTTTTTCCTCCCATTATCACCATTGATTTTTTTTAAACTCCCAAATAACATTTTACATTTATCTCTTTGTAACGTCATCTGCTTATTTTTAACCCAACATTCCAGTGTATTTAGATCATTTTGAGACAGGTTTTTGTCAATGATTACATTGACCATTCTTTCCAGCTTTGCGTCTGTTTAAAGTTTGATATTCACATGCCTCCCGTGTCTTCTTCCAACCTGCTGGCAAGGTGACTGCCCAGAGCAAGTCCAGGAACTGGGAATCTCAAAATGATTTTACCAGTGACACTCCTTGTCTTGTCTGTGTGATCACAGTCCTCAACTGGGCATTCCTGCCGAAAGCATGCCCTTGCCAGAGTTTACAACCATCCCACCCCAGCCCTCTGCAGTGAGATGTGAACACAAGAATCTTCCTGGAAATCAGGCCCTAAATCACACCATGACTAAGTGATTCAGCCAAGTAGTCCTCAGGCCTGGGCCAACTCTAATGACAGGCAGAATGTGATATGGAGGTTTCCAAAAAGGCCCTTATGGAGAAGGAAATGGCAACCCACTCCAGTATTCTTGCCTGGAGAATCCCATGGACAGAGGAGCCTGGTGGGCTACAGTCCATGGGGTCCCAAGAGTCAGACATGACTTAGTGACTAAACCACCACCACCAGAAAGGCCTTTAAGCCCCAAAGCAGTTCAGCCTTCCAACTGGCTAAGAAGAAAAAAAAGTCTTTATTAGAGTTTCATTCCCAAAGCCTTATCCTTGTTCCTAAGAGAAGCTACACTTAGACCTTAAGCCGATATCAGGCATTTGTATTTCACTGTGCTACAGAAAGGTTTTCAGAGACGATGCCTGAAAGCAAAAGGCCAAAAGACGCCTGGCTGAACAGGTTTCCCTGAATGTCAGATCTAGTTCCTCAGTCCTGACAGTCAGTCCTTTTCATTTACAGATAAAGACAGGAGTACAGAAGGTTGAGAGAAAAGAAAAAAGGGCTACCTCAGGGAGGCTCCAGCAGGAAGAACAGGGACCCACTCTGTTGCTCTGCAGGATTTTCTAGCCTAATAGGAAAATGAAGCAAACTCCAGAAAATAAATGTTTTCAACAGTGATATAATCAGGCTTCCATTAAGCATGCCATATTAACGTGGTGTTTATCTCTGCTCCCATCCCAAAATGCACCATAAGGAGAGTAATTAAATTTAAAAAGTGAAGTTCCACAAGGACAAAGAGAAAGGGAGAAGTGATAACAGAAAGATGGAAATGTCACCAGTCTTCCAGAAAACTGACATTGCACAAGCAGGTCATTACCAACCTGTGAGAACAAAGCAAAAACTCTCAAAGGGCAAAGCCAAGGAAAGACGACAGTCTGTACTGGAGCCCTCAGCAAGGCTCAGCGATGAGAAGTGGTACCACGGAAGTCCTGCAGGGTGCAGACAGCCCGCCTGACCTGCACTCAACATAAGAACATGCCTTCACCCACAGTGCAGGGGACGTGAGATTCTCTTTCTAGAGAAATTAAAAGAGGGTCTTCAGGAACAAGGGGAACAAGTGGGGAGGGCTGGTGTGAATGTGAGAATGGTGCAGTGGTAAACGTGAGTCTGAAAAGGGAGAATTGAAAGTCAACACCCATCAGGAGATCTCTCTGTCTGTGGCCCCAAGCTGGGCTCCCACAACACCTGCAGCAGGCACATGTCCCCAGGAACAAGTCTGGAAGATTCTATGCTGGATAATCTGACCAGCACATGGGAAAAGCTTCCAGGTGATGCTAACTGGGGATCCTTCAACTGGACAGATCAGCAGATCCCAGACCATGTGACCGTGAGACCTGCTAACTGAAGAGCCTGTGCCCCCCTCAGCAGCTCCTCAGAGCCCCTCATCTGTGTGAGCTGTGACGTGCCACAGATCTCCTGACAAAGGAGATCACTAATATACAAGACGGGACCACAGGAGACAGTCAGGAAGAAGGAGCTGAACGAAGGGATGTGCCCCAAATAAATAGTTCTTGGGATTTAAAAACATCACAGAAGAAAAAGTCAACAGAACAGTTAAAAGATAAAATTCAGGCAAAATTCAGGCCAAAAGAAAATGAAGATAAACGTAAAAAAGAAGATCAATTCAAGACACCTAACTTCCAGGTATCCAGGGCTCCAAAAAGAAAAACAAAAAAGTGACAGTGAAAAGAAGGAAATGACAGCAATTAAAATGCAAGAAAAAGAGCGATAGGCACATACGACTCCTTTATGAACAGTATGTACAAAATCACAGTGACTTAAAGAGTACGTAATTAAAAGCAGACTCCATCACAGACGCAGAAAATAAACTTATGGTTACCAGGGGATAAGGGAGCAGTGATAAATTGGGAGATTGGGACTGACATATACACACTTTTTGCGGTTTAGTTGCTAAGTTATGTCCAACTCCTTCACAACCCAATGAACTGTAGCCCACCAGTCTCCTCTGTCCCTGGATTTTCCAGGCAAGAATACTGGAGTGGGTTGCTATTTCCTTTTCCAGGGGATCTTTCCGACACAGGGATGGAAACTAAGTCTCCTGTATTGGCAGGCAGATTCTTTACCACTGAGTCACCAGAGAAGTCCCCATCTATGTTCTACTTTATGTAAAATAGAAAACTAAAAAGAACCTACTGTATAGCACAGGGAACTCTACTCAATACTCTGTAATGACCTATAAAGGAAAAGAATCTAAAAAAGAAAAACAAGAGTAGATATATGTATATGTATCACTGAATCACTTCACTGCATCTGAAACACATTATTAACCAACTGTACTCCAATAAAATAGGATTTTTAAAGCAGATTCTAGAGCCAGATTTCCTTTAATCTGAAATCTACCAACTACAACCTTTATGACTTTGAAAAAGTTACTTAATCTCTTTCTCAATGTCCACATCTGCATAATAGAACAAAAATAACAGTACCTACTTGATACTGTTGCTATAAAGATTAAGTTATTATGTGTCTAAAGCTCTTAAAAGGTGTCTTACATTTAGAAAGTGCCCAAATGTCAGCTATTATTTACAGTGTTACATAACATTACAGTATAAATAATATGGGCTTCCCTCCTGGCTTATTGGTAAAGAATCTACCTGCTAATGCAGGAGACGTAGGTTTGATCCCTGGAAGATTAGGAAGATCCCCTGAAGGAGGAAATGGCAACCCACTCCAGTATTCTTGCCTGGGAAATCCTATGGACAGAGGAGTCTGGCAGGCTGCAATCCATGGGGTCACAAAAGAGTAAGACACGATTTAGCGACTAAACAACAAATAGTATAATCATTAAATTTAACCCAAAACTTTGATGTAAATATAAGAGGAAGAGAAAAAGGAAGAGAAAGCATGACAGATGGGACTCAGGGATGTTAGTCTCAAACCTTATCATTCATAGAAAGAAGCCAGTACTATAATGTCTAATAACATCTTCAAAGGGCAAATCAAGTAATAGTAGCACAAACAAGGTGTTTAAAAATGAAGAGGAAGACAAAAACACCAGAAGGAACAGCTAGAAGAACTGAAAGTTGCTGTTCCCTGCATCCCTTCACAGGACTCCACAGTGGGGAGGAGGCCAGACACGTGAACATGAGTAGTTTATTTTCATAGCCATTTAAAACACACACATGTTTAAGTAACCTTATCACACTGAGCTGAAACCCAGAATGGATGACAATAGATGACTCTCCCCAAGCTGCTTCTTCAAAAGCTAAGCACTGACTCAGAACAACAAAAAATATCCTTCTGGCTGCTTCAAACAAAAAGTAAGCAAAGGCCATGTTCTAGGAGAAAGGGAGGCAACCAGACTTGGTGCACAGCCCACCTCCCCTATATACTTACCCAGGTAAAATCCTGCTGCACTCTGATGCACCCAGGTACCTTGAGTCTTCTCCCCTCCCTCCTAAGACCCAGGCAACTGCCAAGCCAAACCTTCCTCCAGCCCTCCTTTACACGAAGGGACAAAAGAAATTGCTGTGGCTTGATTGAATTGTTAAATTGTGCTCTCAAATCTTCTGAGTTTTCTATTAAATGATCTATATGGTGGTTTCATCAGAGAAACTAACTCTTGCAGAAAAGTACTTGTTTTATAAGATGACACGTGGGCACTCTGTATTCTACCCGAGAGGCACGCTGTAATCGTTAGAGGTGCCAGAAGATGAAAATACCAGTTACTGTAAGAGATTTCTGAAGAAGTCAGGAGGAACAGAAAGACAATTTTGTCTTCTTAAAAAAATGGAAAGTGGGTCAGGAGAAGCTGAGAAAAGAAAGCATTTATACATAGGGATTCATCACGCTGATTATGGAGCCATACTACATAATAATAGTCACGCTTTCTGCCTCTGCCACTTTCAAGGGAGAAATAAGAGCAGATGCAGGAGAAGCCAGAGCACGTTACGATAAATACAGCAGACCAACTCCACTTCAGGTAGAATCCAACTATGGCAGTTGAGGATGAAGTGCTGTAAAAAGATATAGACCCCAAATGTTCCTGAAAATTTGAAGCTAAAGTAAAAGCTATCTTAACCGAAGCAAGCTATGAAGAATTACCCTACAGACTTATGGTTGCCAGGGTGGAGGGGACATGGGGGCGAGATGGACTGGGAGTTCTGGATTAGCAGATGCAAACTATTATACCTAGAATGGATAAACAACAAGGTCCTACTGTATAGCACAGGGAACCTTATTCAATATCCTACAATAAACCATAATGGAAAACAATATGAAAAAGAATGTGTTATATATGTGACATGCACATGTGTGCACGTGCTCAGTCACTTCAGTCGCGTCCACCTCTCTGCAACGCCACGGACTGTAGCCAATCAGGCTCCTCTGTCCATGGGATTCTCCAGGTAAGAATACTAGAGTGGGCTGCCATGCCCTCCTCCAGGGGATCTTCCCCACCTGGGGATCAAACTCACATCTCCTTTGTCTCCTGCATTGCAAGAAGATTCTTTACCCACTGAGCCACCTAGGAAGCCCATACACACACACACACACACACACACACACACACATATATATTTGTTTTTTTTTTTTCTAATTTTATTTTATTTTTAAACTTTACATACTTGTATTAGTTTTGCCAAATATCAAAATGAATCCGCCACAGGTATACATGTGCTCCCCATCCCGAACCCTCCTCCCTCCTCCCTCCCCATACCATCCCTCTGGGCCATCCCAGTGCACCAGCCCCAAGCATCCAGCATCGTGCATCGAACCTGGACTGGCAACTCGTTTCCTACATGATATTTTACATGTTTCATTGCCATTCTCCCAAATCTTCCCACCCTCTCCCTCTCCCACAGAGTCCATAAGACTGTTCTATACATCAGTGTCTCTTTTGCTGTCTCGTACACAGGGTTATTGTTACCATCTTTCTAAATTCCATATATATGCGTTAGTATACTGTATTTATGTTTTTCCTTCTGGCTTACTTCACTCTGTATAATAGGCTCCAGTTTCATCCACCTCATTAGAACTGATTCAAATGTATTCTTTTTAATGGCTGAGTAATACTCCATTGTGTATATGTACCACAGCTTTCTTATCCATTCATCTGCTGATGGACATCTAGGTTGCTTCCATGTCTTGGCTATTATAAACAGTGCTGCGATGAACATTGGGGTACACGTGTCTCTTTCCCTTCTGGTTTTGTATATAATAACTGAATCATTTTGCTATACAGTAGAAATTACATGCACAATATTGTAAATCAACTGTATTTCAATGAAAAAAAATTTAAAGAATTAGTTCTAATCAGTGAAGATGAATGCAGTACCATTCACTGGTTAATAAAAACTAAACAGTCACTTTAAAAAGTAATTAGTTATACCCAGGTGGATTTTAACAACATATTTTAGGAGTATTTAAGGTTTGTTTATGTATTTAGAATTTAATATCATCTTATAGTCTTGGAGTGAATTAATAAAACATAGACAGTTACGTACTCCATTTATTTAAGGCAACTGTTGAATGAAATACATAGAAGTTGAATCTATATGATCATCAATTTCCATTTTGGTATAATTCTGATCTATTTTTTCTGCATCACATGGCATGTGGGATGTTAGTTTCCTGACGAGAGATCAAACCTGTGCCCTCTGCAGTGGAAGCACAAAATCTTAACCACTGGACCGCCAGGGAAGTCCTGAATAATTCTGCTTTTTATTCCTTATCTGGGTTTATATTTTATCTTTGAAATCATGTTCATTCATTTTTATACAAATCATTTTCTTAAATCCCTAATAAAGTATTTACCCTGCTAGTTTGTGGGGAAAACAATTCATATTGTATGATATGTATCATATCTGTTGCAGATATTTTTGGTGCTGGCCATCACAAACCCATAAAATTAAGCCAAAAAGACTTTTTGTACAAAATTAAGCAAATTTTAGTCTAACAAAGCTATTGTTTTTCCACTAGTCATGTATGGATGTATGAATTGGACTATAAAGAAAGTTGAACACCAAAGAATTGATGCTTTTGAACTGTGGTGTTGGAGAAGACTCTTAAGAGTCCCTTGGACTACAAGGAGATCAAACCAGTCCATCCTAAAGTAAATCAGTCCTGAATATTCATTGGAAGGACTGATGCTGAAGCTGAAACTCCAATACATTGGCTACCTGATGCAAAGAACTGACTCAATGGAAAAGACCCTGATGCTGGGAAAGATTGAAGGCAGGAGGAGAAGGGGACAACAAAGGATGAGATGATTGGATGGCATCAACAATTCCATGGACATGAGTTTAAGCAAGCTCCAGGAGTTGGTGATGGACAGAAAGCCTGGTCTACTATAGTCCATGGGGTCACAAAGAGTTGGACATGACTGAGCAACTGAACTGAACTGAAGCAAATTTTCTCTTGAACAAGACAGAGGAATAGCTAGATATTACAAAACGTGAACCTTTATTTCAATGCTATTTTAGTGCTATAGTTCAACAATATTTTAAAAATCAAAATGACTCGGTACACTCTGGTGATATACAAAGTAATGCTGCTTTGCTCTTTGAGGACAGTGGAACCTCATGAGCTACTGAACAAGCTGAGAGATTTACTCAAATCTGTCTACCAGACCCCAGATGAATCTGGAAGCTTTGTCAGTAAAACCAGGAGGACTTAGGGCTTGAGACAGATGCTCAGCTTGCCTCCAACTCAAGCTGGGAAACACCTTCTAATAATAAGATGGCATTGCTCTTGGGTGCACTAGAATCATTGGAAGTCACTAAAAATCCTCTGCATGTGGACACGGAAATTGGCAGCTGTGGGCTTAAGGGAATGAAAAATGTCCTGAGACATGCACAGCCTATTCCTCTTTATGATTTTGACCCAGTGTACACTGTTTGCGCTCATGTCCAGAGAGAAAGGAGCAAAATAAAACTCATGACTGATTTTATGCCTCTCTCTCTGACTCATTTTGGAGGCTTCCATGTCGAGTAAGATTAGATCAAGTCTCATCTATTCTTTTTCCACTAAAACCAAAACTGTGATCATTAGAATGCTGTTCAGATATACTCATCATAAAGACAGAAATTAAAAATAAATGTATGAATAGAATATCTGGGGAGGGAGACACTTAACTCCATGGCTACCTCCCTCTAAGTTGGCATCATATTATTTTAATATGCCTATGGTCTGTTCTGTCTCTCCAACTAGACTATGAACTCCCAGGCAAGAGCTGGTCCTTATTTGCTGCTGAGCTGAGATGACCAGCACAATGTCTGGCACAAGGCATTCAGCAAATTTTATTTAAATTGAACTAAGCCTACTTAAGGGAGGGATTTTTTAAAAAGTCAAAGTAATACATACATCTGATTTTAAAAAAGAAAGCATGCAGAACGGTTTATAATGAACAGCCTAAGTCCCCAGACCAGCTTCTGATACTACTCCCCAGAGGCAACCACTCCTAAGGATGAGAATTTGTTTTTAAGGTTTCATCACATTTGTTGCTAATGCAAAAAAAAAAAAAAATCCAGTTTAAAATTATTCATGCCTCTTTACTTAAATAGGCCTCAAATATTTGGAAACACGGCTGGCAGTTATTCCAAGTTGTTGTAGTCATACATTCAACAAATATATATTGTTTGTGTTGAAAGTGGTGACATTTCAGTTTTCACACTTTTATTAGTAAAGACCAGCTTTCTTTCCTCCTAGAATGAAAGAGGCATAAGCCAGTATAGCCCTAGAATTAGTGGGGCCAGAGCACATCAGAACTAGACAATAGGGGTGGAGAGGGGGTGGGTGAGTCAGTGTCACAGTGGGGTGAAATGCTCTGAGTTAATGTCGAAGGATGGAGGAACCGCCAGATGCAGAGACCTGCTCCCCTGGTAGCTTTAGCTTTCTCTGAGCAGACCTCATTCTGTACAAGGATGGCGCCCACAGGGCAATCACATTATGCCCCATTTTACATCAATAGACTCCATCTATGACAGCAGCTCCACGATCTAGGGAACCATCCTCTTATTTTGAACCAGTGAAATAATCTGCAAAATCCCTTGGAATTATTTATAACGGGATTTCTCTTATATTAGCAAAAACAAGTAGAAGCATAAAATGATGCTGCATTTATAGCACATAATGGTTGGAAACACTCTGCAAAGACATGACAATTCGGGAAAATCCCCACTCTGATCAGAGTGAATAAACATGATTAACTTGCAGAGAAGATGCTATTAGGCTCTTTGCCAAAAAAACAGATTACTGCTTTAAAGAGTCTGCCTGCAAAGGTGACCTGACCCCCAGGAGATGCTGGAGCCCTGAAATAGTGACCCTGAAGGGTCCCCAAGTGACGGGTCACCTATGTGACAGGGCCTCTGTGCACCCAGGGGAGCACAGAGGAACTGAGAAACGAGATGCTGATCAAGAAGCTCGGCTGAATGGGTGGCTGTTTATCAAGACAAGAGACCAATTCAGAAAAAACCCTGTTGACAGAATCCGGATTCAGATACTTCAAGATCACCTTCTATCTAAACTGAGGAGAAACCCAAGGCTCAGAAAGAAAACACACACACACATACATAATGACAATCAGGAAACAAGAAAAATGGAGAAACTGATGTTTTCCACATCCTTAATGTGGATTGATGGTTTTTTTTTTCTTCTCATTAACCTTTTATTTTTAACTTAATTTTACAGTAAAGAAACAGAAAAGTATTATCATTAAAAAAATACCATAGCTGTCAATCTTAAATGAGATTGATGTTTTATGAAATTAATCTGCATTAATCCTCACTCCAGTACTAACCTGTAGCCATTATCTTCAGAGCCTCTGTAACCTGCGGAAGGCCACAGGAGTCATAAAGGGGATTCAAATTCAAGACTGACTCTAAATCCATGTTCTTTCTATCATGACAGGGAGAGTGTGCAGAAGGTGAGAAAAATCCTATATCTTAATGCACAGACATTATACATGGTGAGACCTCTAGGTTTACAAATGAGTAAGCAAGTCTGGGGATGCAAACATTACCAAACTTTTTTCAGTCACTTAGACTTTCTTTTTTTTTCTGGCCGAGCCACACGGCTTGCAGAACTTGCCCAACCAGGGATCAGACCCGCACCCCCTGCATTGGAAGCTCAGAGTCTTAACCACTGGACCACCAGGGAAGTACTAAACTCATTTTCTTAACTGAGTACCTTAAAATACTTCTTGGGTGACTAATTTAGGTCCCTGTTTTAAAATACTACTAGGGTCTGGTAAGAAGATCCTTGACATTCAACTGGAATTTTAGTTCTAGAAAATGAACTTTGCTTTACAGAGCGATACAGTAATAAGAACACATCTGTGAGTATGCTGCCCGGTGGGTCTGTGCCCCAGACTGGTATCTCCAGCTGCCACTGACAGGGTGATTGTAACTGTGCTCACCTATGCCTTAGAGATGTGTTTACTAACACCAGAGGGGAAAGAAGCTACTATTTAAACAACAAAAAAAGACAAATTCCACTTTTTATGAAAACAAAATATTAAAGTACACAGAGCATTTGATAGAGGCCTGCATGTGGACTGTATTTAAACTCTCCAACAGATTCAACAGTGAATCAAACAGAATTCACAGTCATAGTTTGAGCAACATGAAAAGCACATTACAAACAGTTTAAAAAAACCTCCCATTTTCCAAACTGCTTTTGAAATGGGTCAGTCAGACAGAGATTTTCCTCAGAAAGTCACAAGTTTGTGAAAACCGAGTAAAACTAGAAGCTGCGATGCAACTTCTACCACATCAGATCTATAACTGTGGAGGGTATTTTTCCCCCTACTGTAAACAAAACTAAAACGTTCACCCTCATATGCATGAATATCATAAAACTGCATCTGTGCCCACAACACACACATTTATCATCACTTCCCCCAACACACACACAATAAAAAATAAAATTGAACTCAACCTTCCCCCCATCCAGGGGTGTTTTGCTTTCCAGCGGTCCCACATTGTCTGAGTTGCCAATAGTAGCCGACTGTTCACAGGTCACCTTTATCAAACAGCCTCTTCTCCAAAAAGGCCATTGGAGTCTCCAAAAAGACTGCTGGGGTAAACGGTTGTCGGGCAGACTAGCACCTCCACCTGTCTTCCTGTCTCCTCTTCTCCCTCAACCCCCTTAAGCGAAGGTCCTGTATGAAAAGGAGCTGGGATGGGCTTCATGAGAGAATGAGCAAGACGAGCACGAGTCAAGATTTCTGTGATGTCACGGGAGCATTATTAGTGGCCGCTCACCATTTCCAAAGAGGCACGAAAATTCTTAGTCTGCTGTCAAAGTCTATCAGCCATCCTCAAGCTTTCCATTCAGCAGTTTTTCCAGGCAGGTCTCCACACATAGCTTCTTTTTTTTTTCTTAACACACTAAGCTGACTCAGACGCACAGGCAGAAGTCCTCTGACTCACTTCTCTCTTCCTTCTTTCTTTCTCTGCTTTTCTTTCTTTCCTTTTTTTAACTCCTTGGCTCTTGGAAATGGGGATTAGTTCTTCTCATCTAAGCTGGGGAGCCAAGTGCAAGATCCAGCAGGGCAGTTTGTGGTCTTCAAAAGACAAATTCCACTTTTTATGAAAACAAAATATTAAAGTAGGCAAAGCATTTGATAGAGGCCTGCATGCGGACTGTGCTTCAGTGCTCAGAAAAGTGCAAATGCTAAATATCCTTGGAAAGACTGATGAGGAAATAAAACTCAAGGGATTTTCTTCAAGTCTGGCAGAAAGATAACTCATTCCAGGAGGGTAAATGTGGACACTTCTCTGGACCTGCGGTCTTTCCTCTTCTCCCTCACTTTCTACCCAGGTACCTCTGCCATTCTTATTTCTTGCCTACTTAATTGTGCCTGTGGAGAGGGCAATGGAACCCCACTCCAGTACTCTTGCCTGGAAAATCCCATGGGTGGAGGAGCCTAGTAGGCTGCAGTCCATGGGGTCACGAAGAGTTGAACACGACTGAGCGACTTCACTTTCACTTTTCACTTTCATGCACTAGAGAAGGAAATGGCAGCCTACTCCAGTGTTCTTGCCTGGAGAATCCCAGGGACAGGGGAGCCTGGAGGGTTTCCATCTATGGGGTCGCACAGAGTCGGACACGACTGAAGTGACTTAGCAGCAGCAGCAGCAACTGTGCCTGCTCTTTGAGGTCTATGGATACATAAATACTTGTGTATACACATATGCACATATAATGAATTTAATATGTGTGAGGTATATACAGGATTGATACACATATTTTATTCACTGGCACAGCTGTGTGTGTCTTCAGTCACTTCAGTCATGTCTGACTCTCTGCGACCCTATGGCCTGTAGCCCACCAGGGTCCTCTGTCCATGGGGTTCTCCAGGCAAGAATACTGAAGTAGGTTGCCATTTCCTCTTCCAGGGGATCTTCCTGACCCAGGAATCGAACCCATGTCTCCTACACAGCAGGGAGATTCTTCACTGCTGAGTCACTGAAGCTCCACAGCCACATCCTTTGTTAAACTATTTAAAGACTTCCATAGTGATGGGGAAAGAGAAATCCTGCACTTAATAAGCCCACAGATAACTCAACAACACTGTCCAGTGGTGGTCACAGAGGTGGGTGACTGGACCAGGAAACAGAGCTCGTGCAGATGCACCTGGAGCCCAACACGGACAGCAGGTGCAGCTGGTGGCTTCCGGGGGCCTCACCTGGGAGCCAAAGCACCAGCTCTCCATGTCCACACATTCAGGTGTGTGTCCAGGAACCTTCTGCTGGAAACAAAACCCTGGGCTCAACAACCTGATACTTATCAAGGCCACAAGCGAATTGTGGAATAGACTGATGCGTTTCCTATTTCAACCCACGGGTCACACAGGGCTATCACTTAGCTAGAGACAGCTGCATTATACCAACGAGGAATCCACAAATGCTTTGAATATTATCAGAATGATATGATGAATGATTTTCCCTCTAACATATCACTTGGTAGATAGTGATATAGTGATATGCCCACTAACATATCACTTGATATCATTTAAATATAGTGTAGTTCACTTAAAGAATAGAACCTATTTTTAAGTGATGAATTCTGAATTTATTTACATTACCATACTAGTGGGCAAATATTTTCATCATCACCATACTAGTGGGCAAATATTTTCATCATCTTGCTATATGTAAGCATGTGTGTGCATTCACAGATGCTTAGAAAAACTTTGGAAGCCACACAACATAGCAAATGGTTAAGTGCAGTTACCTCTGGGTTGGAGGAAAGAGGTGTTTTGGGAGCAGGTGCATTTAAAGGAGAAATTTTCCATTTTTATACTATATTCTATAGGAATAATGTGTGTGTGCTCAGTTGCTCAGTCATGTCTGACCCTTTGCAATGACCACATGGACTGTAGCCTATCAGGCTCCTCTGTCCATGTAATTTTCCAGGCAAGAACACTGGAGTAGGTTGCCATTTCCTCCTCCAGGGGGTCTTCCTGACCCAAGGATAGAACCTGTATTGCTTGCATCTCCCGCACTGGCAGGCAGATTCTTTACCATTGTGCACCTGGGAAACCCAGTGTGAATAATACATTTATTATTTTTGTAATTAAAAGTTTAAAAAAAGAGTATACATGTATATAAACACTTGTAAACATGCAAATAACGAGTCTGAGGGAATTGAACAGAGAAAGTGGATTATCGGTGTCTTAAGGAACGATAAAAGGAGATGGCCTTGTGAGAAAGGAGAGGTATCTGAGGGGTCAGGTTTATTGCTGGGAGGCTTGGAGCAAAAGCGCAGTGAATACAGGAAGGCAATGTTTTGCAGATTAATCCAAGGGGAGAGGAAAAACCAGAAAAAGAAAGAGGGTATAATGAAATAATCATTAATTGGAGGGAAAAAAATCTTTGAAAATGTGAGGGGGTGGGGAGAAAGAAAGGAAGAAACAGAGAGAAAAGAGGGAAGGAGGAGGGAAGAGAGAAAGGAAGGAGGAAACAGAGGAGAAACAGGGAAGGGAAGAAGCGAGGAGGGAGAGAAGAAAGGGGAAAGAGAGAAAGGGAGAAAGAGAAGTTGGCTGACATGTCCAAATAAATACCATGGATTTGGCTCCCAACAAAGCAACAGCCAGAGCAGTATGGTCACGCTTCTGTCAGCATCCCCTGTGCCACACTGCTGACCGTGTAGCTTCAAGAGACACTTGAGTTTTGAAATCATAATCAGCCCTTTCCCTTGTGTTCACAAAACTTTAAATCACTTCTCAATAAGTGAAACCGTTGCATCATTGGCTCATTATTTTGTCACTGCTTTCTACTCATAACTGACCTTTAGTCTCTTTAAAGGATTATATACACGTATCTAAGGAATACACATGTTCTAAGGCTCCTGAAAGGCTTTGCTCAGGATGAATGGGGCATTTCTATGGCTCTACTTTGATTTAGAGGCTCTACCTTAATTTCACACTGGCAATAAAATATGATAAAGAATTTGCCTGCCAAATGCAGGAGACACAAGTTCAATCCCTGGGTGGGGAAGATCCCCTAGAGAAGGAAATGGCAACCCACTCCCGTATTCTTGCCTGGGAGATCCCATGGACAGAGGAGCCTGGCAGGCTACGTCCGAAGGACTGCAAAGAGTTGGACACAACTGAGCATGCATGCAAAAATAAAAATATCCAGGGCCATGAACCAAAGGACCAAGGGAAAATAATTTAGGATGGTCAGATGCGTGCTAAATTGCTTCAGTAATATCCTACTCTTCATGCCTGGTAGGCTCCTCTGTCAATGGGATTTCCCAGGTAAGAATATTGGAATGAGTTGCCATTTCCTCCTCCAGGGGATCCTCCTGACCCTGGGATCAAACCCACATCTCTCACGTTTCCTGCGTTGGCAGGCGGCTTCTTCACCACTAGTGCCGCCTGGGAAGCCCGGTCAGGCACCTACAATTTACAGTCTGCATTTACAAAGCAACCATAATTTGACTATAATGCCCATCCATCTTCCTTTATTTCCTTTGACAAGAATACTAGGCGATGGACAATCAAAAATGACTAAGACATTGACCCTTCTCTAAAGGAAGCCTCATACTCAAAGCCTCATACTTGAGGTAACAAATAAGTGACTAAATAAGTAAATGCAAGTTGATAAGCTCTATGATACTAACCATTTCATTCTCCGGCGGATCTTCCCAACCCAGAGATTGAACCCAGGTCTCCCGCATTGTAGACAGACGCTTTACCATCTGAGCCACCAGGGAAGTCCTATGATACTAAGACACAGCAAGAACAATGGGAAAATAAGAAGGCATGAGAAACACAATTTGAGGTAGTTTCCCATGAGCGTTAATGCTTTCAGCTGACTTTGAAAGAACCGTAAGAGTTAGCCAGGCTATAAAGAAGGGAGAGGCATTTCAGAAAGGAACCATTACATATGCAAAGAACAGGAGATTGTTCCAGGGAAGGGTCTGTCTAGGGAAACGCCAAATGGTCAGTAAAATCAAAGAGCACATGAAATAAAAATGGAAAATCTAGGAAAAGAAAATAATGAGAAACAATGAAAGCAATGAAGAGCCACTGATTAAGGAATGGTTTGCTCATGTTTGCATTTTTCTAAGATAGCTCTGGGGACCATGGGCAGATGGATTATGAAGCTGAAGTAAGAGGCAAGGAAACCACGGCATGGCAGTTGAAGGAGATGTTCAGTCTTTTCCTAACAGCTCAAAACAACTGTTCCACAAATAACAATGATAAAATCCGTGCAATTTTTTTTTTTTTTAGCTACTAAAAAATACTGAAAAGTGACCAAGGTATGGCAAAAACTGGAGAAGACTGCCATTAAAAGGCAAACTGTAACGGATGAAGTTTGCAAGTTTGCAAATTTTTACCTGAGAGCACTCTCACTCCACAGATAGCTGGGCCTGCATAAAGCCTAAGCTTCTTACTGGGCTAAGATGTCAGATAATTTCAGGGAAGGCAGAACTTTCAGAAAGTTACAGGGTATGTTGGAAGTAAGGAAGTCACAAAGGGAGTGAATACTGAAATCTGCAAATAACCCCCTCAGATCAGATCAGTCGCTCAGTAGTGTCCGACTCTTTGCGACCTCATGAATCGCAGCACGCCAGGCCTCCCTGTCCATCACCAACTCCTGGAGTTCACTCAGACTCACGTCCATCGAGTCAGTGATGCCATCCAGCCATCTCATCCTCTGTTGTCCCCTTCTCCTCCTGCCCCCAATCCCTCCCAGCATCAGAGTCTTTTCCAATGAGTCAACTTTTCGCATGAGGTGGCCAAAGTACTGGAGTTTCAGCTTTAGCATCATTCCTTCCAAAGAAATCCCAGGGTTGATCTCCTTCAGAATGGACTGGTTGGATCTCCTTGCAGTCCAAGGGACTCTCAAGAGTCTTCTCCAACACCACAGTTCAAAAGCATCAATTCTTCAGCACTCAGCCTTCTTCACAGTCCAACTCTCAGTCCCTAGCTAATCAAGAAACTATGCATGCAAATTAACCAGATGAATCAATGCAACCAAGTCATAATCCCAGCAGGGCTTTATAAATAAAAACTGACATAATTCTAAAATCTAATTGAAAATGTAAAGGATCTAGACCAGTAAAATAATCACTGCTGCTGCTGCCAAGTCGCTCCAATTGTGTCTGACTCCGTGCAACCCCATAGACGGCAGCCCACCAGGCTCCCCCGTCCCTGGTATTCTCCAGGCAAGAACACTGGAGTGGGTTGCCATTTCCTTCTCCAATGCATGAAAGTGAAAAGTGAAAGTGAAGTCGCTCAGTTGTGTCTGACTCTTAGCGACCCCATGGACTGCAGCCTACCAGGCTTCTCCATCCATGGGATTTTCCAGGCGAGAGTACTGGAGTGGGGTGCCATTACTAGAAAAGAACAAAGATTGGAAAGTTATACTATAGGACTTCAAGATACCTTTAATCTAGAGGGTGAAACTGACATAAAGACAGACAGATGAAGAAGACAGAACAGAGTCCAGAAATGAATACACAATTACATAGGCAATTGGCTTTTGACAAAGTAACCAACACAGTTCTTTAAAGTAAGAAGAGGCTTTTCAACAAATTATGCTGAAACAGCTAGATACCCATATGGAAAAAGATATCTTCATCTTATACTATGCACAAAAATCAATTCAAAATTGCTCCTACATATAAATATGAAAGTTAAGATATAAAACGTTTAGAAGAAAACATAGGAGAATATCTTCATAGAGGACAGGGTAAAGATTTCTCTGATGGGAATCAGAAAGCAATACCATAAAATAAAAATGAAAATTTTTATGCTTAAGAAAAATAACACTAGGAAAATTAATGAGCATGTATCACATTGGGAGAAAATAGTCACCAAACATATATTTGATAAGAGACTTACGTCTAGAAATTTTAAATCCTATACAGTTCAGTTCAGTTGCTAAATTGTGTCCGACTCTTTGAGACCCAATGAACCGCAGCACACCAGGCCTCCCTGTCCATCACCAACTCCCAGAGTTTACCCAAACTCATGTCCTTTGAGTCAGTGATGCCAGCCAATGATCTCATCCTCTGTCATCCCCTTCTCCTCCTGCCTTCAATCTTTCCCAGCATCAGGGTCTTTTCAAATGAGTCAGCTCTTCGCATGAGGTGGCCAAAGTACTGGAATTTCAGCTTCAGCATCAGTCCTTCCAATGAACACTCTGGACTGATCTCCTTTAGGATGGATTTGTTGCATCTCCTTGCAGTCCAAGGGACTTTCAAAAGTCTTCTCCAACACCACAATTGAAAGGCATCAATTCTTCTGCACTCAGCTTTTTTTATAGTCCAACTCTCACATCCAATCATGACTACTGGAAAAACCATAGCCTTGACTAGATGGACCTTTGTTGACAAAGTAATGTCTCTGTTTTGTAATATGCTATCTAGGTTGGTCATAACTTTCCTTGCAAGGAGTCAGCGTCTTTTAATTTCTTGGCTTCAGTATCCATCTGTAGTGATTTTGGAGTCCAAAAAAATAAAGTCTGACACTGTTTCCCCATCTATTTCCCATGAAGTGATGGGACTAGATGCCATGATCTTCGCTTTCTGAATGTTGAGCTTTAAGCCAACTTTTTCACTCTCCACTTTCACTTTCATCAAGAGGTTCTTTAGTTCTTCTTTACTTTCTGCCATAAGGGGGGTGTCATCTGCATATCTGAGGTTATTGATATTTCTCCCAGCAATCTTGATTCCAGCTTGTGTTTCTTCCAGCCCAGTGTTTCTCATGACGTACTCTGCATATAAGTTAAATAAGCAGGGTGACAATATACAGCCTTGACGTACTCCTTTTCCCATTTGGAACCAGTCTGTTGTTCCATGTCCACTTCTAACTGTTGCTTCCTGACCTGCATACAGGTTTCTCAAGAGGCAGGTCAGGTGGTCTGGTATTCCCATCTCTTGAAGAATTTTCCACAGTTTATTGTGATCTACACAGTCAAAGGCTTTGGCATAGTCAATAAAGCAGAAATAGATGCGTTTCTGGAACACTCTTGCTTTTTCAATGATCCAGCAGATGTTGGCAATTTGATCTCTGATTCCTCTGCCTCTTCTAAAACCAGCTTGAACATCTGGAAGTTCACGGTTCACGAACTGTTGAAGCCTGGCTTGGAGAATTTTGAGCATTACTTTACTAGGGTGTGAGATTAAAAAAAAAAATTTTTTAACAAAATAAGCAAAAAAAAAAAAAAAAAAAAAAAGAGCCCAGACATACAATTCACCAAAGAAAACATGTGAATGTCAAATGAGAAATAATGCTTTATAGCATCAGTTACCAGGGAAATGCAAAATAAAACCATACTGATATCATCATGAACCCACTAAAACAGTAGGTTTTAAACACTGAGGATACAAATGTTAGTGAGGATGCAGCCCAACTAGAATGCTCACACTTTGCTAGTGGGAAATAAAATGGGACTTCTGGAAAAGATCTATCAGTTTTTTGTTTTGTTTTCTTATAAAAGTCAACATAACCCACTGTCAACCCCATTGCCAGGTGTTTACCCAAGAGAAACGACAGCATATGCCCACAAAGAGACTTCAAGAATGTTCAAAGCAGCTTTACTCACAATCGTCAGAGATCTAAACAACCAAAATGTCCATCAACAGGAGATTCACAAGCAAACTGTGGTTTATTTATACCATGGACTGACATTCAGCAATAATAATGAATGAGCCATTAATAATACAGGCAATTCTATAGATGAATCTCATGCACACTACACTGAGTAAAAGGCACAAAAAGAATATATGCTGTATGATCCCATTTCTATGAAATTCTAGAACAGGTAAAACTGAACTAAGAGTTAAAAAAAAAAACAGAACACTGCTTGCCTTAACAGAGAAGAGAGGAAGAAAGGAAGAGGGAACTCCTGGGGAAATGGAAAAGCTCTTTAACTTCAAAACATGTGAGTCTGACACAAGGAAGGATGGGTTGAGGATTCATGTATCCATACTGCATATCTAAAATTTATGCATTTCAATGAATATATATTTTACTCTAAAAAAAAAACCTCTAACCTGATCCTCATCATTAGCAAGCCTGACTGGAAAGTTAGTTGAGCTGTTGACAACTTTCAAAAACTAGGTTCTGAATAGGTGGGGGTACCAGTTTATTTACCTGAGTTTTTGCAGTAATTCAAGTGAGAGATGACGAAGGCCTGGATTAAAGAAGTAGCAGTTAAGTTAGATAAGATGAAACTGAATGCTATCCAAAGGGCTTCCCAGGTGGCTCAGTGGTAAAAAAAATCCTCCTGCCAATGCTGGAGAGGCATGTTTGATCCCTGGCTGGAGAACATCCCCTGGAAGGAGAAATGGCCACCTACTCTAGTATTCTTGCCTGGGAAATCCCATCGGCAGAGGAACCTGGCAGGCTACAGTTCATGGTGTCGGATGTGACTTAGCATGCATGTAGACTATCCAGAAGGTGACTGATGACTGATACTGAACCACTGTGAGACGTAAGAGAGAGAAAGAAAATTCACAGATTCCAAATGATCCACATAGAACTGTATTTCCATATCATTGGTTTCCATAATGGCCCCCTGGAGGTAAAAACATGATTTTGAAAGGTGTCACTAGACATCACTAGATTGCAGAAGGGATGCCGGCAGCACATACAAGCTTAAGAACCTAGAGATGCTCAAACTCCAGGTTTCTGACTTGAGCAATTAGGTAGATTTTCTAGGTGCCGTTTATTAAGACTGAAGAGAAATGACATGAAGATGGCTGGGTATTTGGGGTGGAGGGTGGGGTTCAGATAATGATGTGAGGTAAGTTTGTAATATTTTGATCAGGGAAGCCCAGTAAGCTGCCGGATCTAAGAGCCTGCATTTCAGGAAGAGGTCTGGGCTACAGAGACACTGGGGAGTCATCAGCATGGGGGAGATCAATGACTGTAAACTGGGGTCCTGTTGACGCCCAACTTCTCATCAAGAGAGACCCAGGCTTCCCTGATAGCTCAGTTGGTAAAGAATCCACCTGCAATGAAGGAGACCCCAGTTCGATTCCTGGGTTGGGAAGATCCGCTGGAGAAGGAAAAGGCTGCCCACTCCAGTATTCTGGCCTGGAGAATTCCAGGGACTGTATAGTCCAAGGGGTCTCAGACACGACTGAGCGACTTTCACTTTCTTGTCTACCACAACACGGCCTGGTTCCACCCTTGTTATCCACTAAACACATCCCAGAGGCCATAAATCCTGCCTCTGTGTAGCAGAATTCTCTCTGCAACAGCATAGGAAAGTTTGACAGAAAGGAGGGGGAAAAAATTTTACCTATGTAACAAGATGTTCCAATGAATATTCTTTCTGAAGTCTCAAGGAACAACCGACAGTAAATTTCAAAAGGGGAGCTAGACCATTTGCAAAATTTACCAAAGAAAGTGGCTATAAATTATTTGTGAAATTCATAATTCCTTTACCCCAGTAAGGGTACAAAGGATCAAGATTTGGACATCTTGGGTGGGGGGGACTTTCCAAGGCAGTTGCTGATGAGTGGAGAGTATACATCCCTCCAAACAAGGAGGGTGTTGATTAGGCTTGCTTGCCTCTCCATCTCACATCAAAACAGAGGAGCCGGAACAGGCAGACACACATCTGTCCTCAGCAGTTCAAGCAATTTGGGAGACACACAAACTTGCGTCTGATTCACAGCTGAAACCTAGAAATAGAGATGGGCTTGCTGGCTGCGTTGATGGTGAATTCAGGAGAGGCGGCTGCACTCCCAGAGTCTGCAGAAACAAAGGACGCTTGAGGGTCCCCCACGGAACACAGTGTGGACTGTGTGCTAGGGACAGCCATGTCCGGGCTGGCTTACACACTCCGCCACGGCCCTTGGCTGAGATTATGTGGATGCGTTACCAGGAGCCTAGGGGCTGAGAAAACTGCAGCCAGGAGAGCAATGCATTGCCCTGTCTCCAGGAACTGCAAATAGGGATCCTTAGCAATGAGGGAGTGGAGGCTGCAAAGATGCCATAGCAGATATTCAAAGAGAAGAAGTCACCTTAAATACCTGCTAGATTCAGAGAGCACTGACACGAGAAACACAACCATGAGTCACATAGGTACTTAACTGCTTCCTCCCTCCTCTCTCCCAACCCAATTTCAACTTTAGAGAGGTCTGCAATGGAGCCCACTATGGAAGACAGCATGGAGGTTCCTTAAAAACCTAAAATAGAGTTGCCATATGATCCAGCCTGGTGAGCCACAGTCCATGGGGTCACAAAGAGTCAGATATGACTGAGCAACAAACACTTGTACTTTCATAAGATCCAGCAATCCTACTCCTGGGCATATATCCAGACAAAACTCTAGTTGGAAAAGATACATGCACCCCAGTGTTCACTGGGCTTCCCTGGTGGCTCTACGCTAAAGAATTCGCCTGCCAATGTAGGAGACATGGGTTCAGTCCCTAGGTCAGGAAGATCCCTTGGAGAAGGAAATGGCAAACCACTCCAATATTCTTGCCTGGAAAATCCCATGGACAAGGGAGCCTGGCAGGCTGCAGTCCATGGGGTGGCAAAGAGTTGGACACAACTGAGTGACTACACAACGACAATGCTCACTGCAGCACTGTTTACAATTGCTAAGACGTGAAGGCAACTCATGTGCCCATCGACAGAGGAATGGATAAAGAAACGTGGTACATATTGTGTCCAATTCTTTGTGATCCCACAGAAGGCAGCCCACCAGGCTCCTCTGTCCATGGAATTCTCCAGGCAAGAATACTGGAGTGGGTAGCCATTCCTTTCTCCAGGGGATCTTTCCAACTCAGGGATGGAACTTGGGCCTCCTGCATTGCAGGTGGATTATTTACCTTCTGAGCCACCAGGGAAGCCCGGTGATACCACTTATATATGGAATCTAAAATATGATATAAATGAACTTATTTATGAAACAGACTCACAGACATAGAAAACAAACTTACCAAAGGGGAAAGGGGGTCAGGAAGGGATAAGTTAGGAGCTTGGGATTAGCAGACACAAACCACTATACACAAAATAAACAACAAGCTCCTACTATATGCACAGGGAAGTAATTCAACATGCTGTAATAAACCATAATGGAAAATAATATGACAAAGAGTTACATACATGTTTGTATGTATGTGTGTGTATGTGAATCACTTTTCTGTACACCAAAAACTAACATAACAGTGTAAAGCAACTACACTTCAAGAAAAAGAAAAAAAGACAGATGGAGAGAGAGGTCTGCAACTGAGGCCAGCAAATAGGAAGAAATGGTGGAAGAGCAGTGTGGAGTTAACAGGGGCCTGACCACTTGTCTTCTCCCTGACTGCAGGAGGCCCATGGCAGGCCAGAGCTGGAGAGGGAGGAAGCCTCCATTCTGATTCAAGTCTAGAGTTTTTACTCTTCCCAATCTCTGGAAGTCTTAGTGACGGAGTTAGTGTGGTGTTTTACAACTGAAAGCTGTTTTGGGGGCTTTTTATTTTAATTACGTAAGAGTGACCAGCAGTAGCATGGAAGGACACGCCCCACCACGCAGATTTAAAGAATGAACGGCTGTTTCATGATTATCTCCCAGGAGGCCGCTGTGCCTCCCCACAAGCCTTCTCAGATGGCACCCAGATTTCTGGCTCCCATCCACATCTCCTTCACTCCTGGGCCCATATTTCCAGCTGCCTACTAGACAGTCCAATATGGTGGGGCTCATCCTCAACTCATTGTGTCCCAAGATGAACCTTGTCATTTTTTACAGATCTCCATATCCTTCTCAACCCAATCTGCTCCTTCCCCTTCATTATCTGCCCATCCCACACACCGCCAACAGAAAGATCTTAAACAGAACACTCAACGTCGCTCCGCTGCCTGCATTTTTCAGTGGCTACCAGACATAACTTCTCTCGGTGGATCCTGCCTACGTGTTCAACCACCACTCATCTGCATGTTCTTAGAGATCTCATGCACAAAGCCAAGGGCTCCCTCACCACCACACCTCTATTCTTGCTGGTCCAGAGTTGCTTGGAATGCCTTATCAACCCCAGCATTTTACCTGGAAAATGCCTCTTTGTCTTCAAAGCCGCCCAGATGTCACCTCCCTTGAAAAAAAACTTTCCTATGCTCTCCAGGCTGGAGAGTTAAGTGGATTACACACCTCTGCAATAGCATTCATCAAATTTTATTTTAAACAGCTCAGTGCTTAATCATTTGCCCTTCCCTGTGCTATTCAACCAAGCAAAACAATGTTCTTTGACAAAAGCCTCCGTTTTGTTTGCCAGCATAATGCCTGGTATAGAGCAAATGCTCACAAATATTTGTTTAACTGAATTAAAGTCCTTAGTGACTTCAAGGAATTTGTAATTTGAAAGAAAAATGAGAACAGGGATTCTCTAATTCATCTCTAACACAGAGTAGGCCTCTTTGTAAGTTTGGTGAATAAATGAACACAAAAATGAATAAAAGATCATATAGAAAGTAGGGTATACCTAAAATGGAGCAGATAAAGATGACAGAAATTTAATGAAGAGAGACAAGAGCCCTTTCTCCTTTCCTTTCTTACGCTGGTATTTTACACTGCAAAGCTTAAAATAAATGAATGCAAAAGGGATGGAAGTGGGAGAGGTTTTCTTTTAAAAAAATAAAATAAAAATAAAAAGACTACCACCCACTACCCATGCTGCCTTCCCACCAGAATGACTATAGTTTCTTCGTCCCTAATAGGATTGTTGCAGTTTATAGAATGTTACCATAGTAACCAACCTCAGCCCTTCCCCTAATATAAGATAAAATTTAGCAAAAGGAATAAATAACAGACTCCCATAGAAACATTATCAGACCTTTCCATATAAATAACCTGAGTAATTAAATGTTTCAAAACAGAATATTTAGAGAGCTGTGAGGGGAAAAAAAAAAGATTCTACAAAGTTTATTTTAAAACAAAGAAAAAAAAATCACAAAACATCAGCTGGAATACTTGGCTGAATGGTTTCAAGGAGTCACAATTTCCAGACTCGCCTGGACACAGTCAGAACAGAGACACATGGGTCTATATTTTGATGCACAAGCAATCTTCCTATCAGGGACTCCCAACTGCTACTCTGAGGAGTCTTTTCATCATATAACTAAGAGCCCTGTCCCTTTCAGATTCCCCCCAAACACAATGAGGGGCACATGGAAAACATCTGCAGCTGACCCTCATAGTATAACTGCCTAGAGAACATCCTAGCTTTGCTACAGCTTCCTTATCACTGCAAGAATTCTCTTGGTGACTTATCTATAACAGAGGTCACAAATTTGTCCTGTAAAAGGCCAGTAATGAATATTTTAGGCTTTGCAGGTCATACGGTTTCTGTTGCAACTTCTAAACTCCACCATCAAAGCACAAAAGCAGCCAATGACAACTGTTGTGTTGTTCAGTCAATAAGTTGTGTCCGACTCTTTGCAACCCCATGGACTGCAGCACACCAGGCTTCTCTGGCCTCCACTATCTCCTGGAGCTGGCTCAAATTCATGACCATTGAGTCGGTGATGCCATCCAACCATCTCATCCTCTGCTGACCCCTTCTCCTCCTGCCTTCAATCTTTCCCAGCATCAGAGTCTTTTCTAAGGAGTCAGTTCTTCACATCAGGTGGCCAAAATATTGGAGCTTCAGCTTCAGTATCGGTCCTTCTAATGAATATTTAGAGTTGATTTCCTCTAGGACTGACTGGTCTGCCTGTGACAATACATACACAAATAAGCATGGCTGTGTTTCAGTGAAACTTTAAGAACAGCCACACAAATCTGGCCCCAGGGAAGAAGCTTGCCGACTCCTTACTCATAGTATTCCTTGTAAATGTAATTTCTATGTATTACAGGAAAAGCTGTAGCACCATCTCTGGCCAGCAGGGAAGCTAGGCCCTAGAGAATACCCTACACTTAAAAGGAGGGGAAAGGGTCCATGGTATTGATGATCCTATGACTGACTCTGGCAATAACCATATTAAGTTCTCAGGAGAAACTGTGAACTTCCTTCCTGTAGGAATTTCAAAAGCCAAAGAGAAAACCATCTGTCAAGGGAGGGTACATACAATGCTCCCTGCAACCAACTGGATGCTGTTCTACTTTAAATGGATAAGAAGCTTGGCTGACTGGCATGGGGCCCAGTGACGCACTGCTATTCAATAAAGCAAATTATTATCAGTCTGAAGCCTGGAGCAATTTCAACCAATTTGGAACCTTGGATGATTTTCCGAAGTTCCTTTAAGTTCTGGAAAGAGACGTGGATGCAGCTGGTGAAACAGAAAGAGCAGGATTCAGGAGATGGATGGTGCACGCTTCTCTACTACCTGGTTATGTTACCCAGCAAACCCCTGAATGAATATATCATGATCCATAGAATAGGTATAACAGGACCTGTGGTTGGATTTGTGAAGGATTAAATTAGATAATCTATAAAGAACATGTGCTTCAGTGAAAGGATTCAGTTAATGTTAGTTGCATTCTCTTCAAGGGAGCAGGCAAACCTCCAGCCTTTGGCTTAATTGTATCTGTTCTCTCAGAAAGACATCACTTGGGTTAATGTTGCTATAGTCCAAAGAAGAATTTGTTTTCTTCTGGCAAACTGCTATAGGAGGAGTTTTCTTCTGGCAAATGCTTAAACAACTCATTTGTACAGAAACCAGTGCAAGTGAGCAACAGCGTATGACAAGCACCTCAAAACTCACAAACCTCCCCCTTCTCTATCCTTCTATTTCTTTTTTGACCTGGTAAAAATTTTAAAGACACATTACATTATTTCACATTTGACAATACAAGACACATACAAGACATATAAAAGGTTTTCAGATAGATTAAACAATTATTTTAGCCATTAACAAGAACAGCTCACAAGTGTTTAATCAATACAGAATTGCAAGAGGTTCTTGCGAGTGAAGTGTGAAAGTCGCTCAGTCATGTCCGACTCTTTGTGACCTCATGGACTGTAGCCTACCAGGTTCCTCTGTCCATGGAATTCTTCAGGCCAGAATACTGGAGTGGGCAGCCTTTCCCTTCTCCAGGGGATCTTCCCAACCTAGGAATCTAACCCAGGTCTCCCACCTTGCAGGAGGATTCCTTACGGTCTGAGCACCAGAGAAGCCCAAGAATACTGGGGTGGGTAGCCTATCCTTTCTCTAGCAGATCTTTCCAGCCCAAGAATCGAACTGGTGTCTCTTGCATTGCAGGCAGATTCTTTACCAGCTGAGCTACCAGGGAAGCCCAAGAGGTTCTTACCCTTCTCTATTTCCATGGGCATCTGTCTACCTCTGTGTGCATATTTTTCTCCCCTTTCCTTCTTCTAATCCATCCTATTTCTTCCCCTATGTCCCCGCCCTCATCTTCACCAATCGGCCATGATGTGAGCTAGAAGTACATTTATTTAATGGTTGCATATTCCCTCTCAAATCACCTAAATTAGATTGCTCTTTCTTAAGTGCTCTTTCTTAAGGGGCTTCCTTAATAGCTCAGTTGGTAAAGAATCCACCTGTAATGCAGGGGACCCTGATTCAATTCCTGAGTCGGGAAGATCCCTTGGAGAAGGGATAGGCTACCCACTCCAGTATTCTTGGGCTTCTCTGGTGGCTCAGCTGGTAAAGGATCCACCTGCAATGCACAGACCGGAGCGACTTTCACTTTCAAAGAAAAGGCTTGTTTAATGTCAAAATGCAAGCCAACTCAGAAGGACCCAAAGATGTCAAAAGAACTGGTATTTGCATTTCTACAGATTTTTCCAATTAAACTAAGACCTTTACCAGTTGTAAGCCCCTGTAAAATCCCTTGGGCTTCCCTGGTGGCTTAGTGGTAAAGAACCAGCCTGTCAATGCAAGAGACATAGGTTCGATCCCTGGGTGGGGAATATTCCCTGGAGGAGGAAACAGCAACCCACTCCAGTATTCTTGCCTAGAGAATTCCATGGACAGAAGAGTCTGGCGGGCTACAGTCCATGGGGTGCAAAGAGTCAGACAGGCTTAGTGACTAAACAACAATAAGATCCCTTAAGCATAAACCTGCCCTGTGGTTCAGTGGTTAAGACTGTGCTTCCACTGGAGGAGAACTGGGTTCAATCCCTGATCAAAGAAGTTCTGCATGCCATGTGGTGTGTGGCCAAAAAAAAAGAGAGACAAAAAAAAAAAAAACAGGATTCTTTAAAGCTGAAAATGTCACCACCATACATGGAAACTGAAAAAGTTGGCTTAAAACTCAACATTCAAAAAACGAAGACCATGGCATCCAGTCCCATCACTTTATGGAAAATAGATGGGGAACAATGGAAACAGTGACAGACTTTCTTTTCTTGGTCTTCAAAACCACTGCAGATGGTGACTGCAGCCATGAAATTAAAAGACGCTTGCTCCTTTGGAAAAAAGCTATGACGAACCTAGACAGCATATTAAAAAGCAGAGACATTACTTTGCTGACAAATGTCCATATAGTCAAAGCTATGGCTTTTCCAGTAGTCATGTATGATGAATGTGAGAGTTGGACTATAAAGAAAGCTGAGCGCCGAAGAATTGATGCTTTTGAACTGTGGTGTTGGAGAACATTCTTGAGAGTCCCTTGGACTGCAAAGACATTAAACCAGTCAATCCTAAAGGAAATTAGTCCTAAATATTCATAGGAAAGACTGATGCTGAAACTGAAGCTCCAATACTTTGGCCACCTAACACAAAGAACTGACTCCTTAGAAAAGACCCTGCTGCTGGGAAAGACTGAAGGCAGGAGGAGAAGGAGACAAGTTGGATGGCATCACCGACTTGATGGACATGAGTCTGAGCAAGCTCCAGGTGTTGGTGATGGACAGGGAATATTGGCATGCTGCAGTCCATAGGGTGGCAAAAAGCTGGGCACAACTGAGTGACTGAACTGATTTACGGACACTTCTCTTTTCTATCACATAGCCCTAGTGATAATTGAAAAGAACTTTTGGATTCTTGAAAAGAGCTGCTAGATATTTAAATTCCACTCTCCAACTTGCTTCTGTTTTAATTCCACTCTGGTTTGCTGTCACATGGTGATGGGGTGGATAAAGTTCCCGACTTTTGCTCTCTGGAGCAAAATGTTCTCCGGAATATTTTATTTAGTGGTGGGTGAAGAAATATAAGTGAAATATGAACCACTCAATCCTTTTCCTCTCACTTCAATTATTCTGTTAAATAATGATGAGATTTCTAGGGATATTGGCTCATGCATAAATGTTCAATGTATTTCAGCATAAAATAGTTTAGCCACAATTAAATAGATTGTATCAAACACTGAAGAACTGATGCTTTCAAATTGTGGTGCTGGAGAAGATACTTGGGAGTTTCTCCAATGGCTCAGTGGTAAAGAACCCACCCGCAATGCAGGATGACACAGGAGATGCAGGTTTGAACCCTGGGTAGGGAAGATGCCCTTGAGGAGGGCATGGCAACCCACTCCAGTATTCTTGCCTGGAGAATCCCATGGTCTGAGGAACCTGGTGGGCTAGAGTCCATAGAGTTGCAAAGAGTCAGACGTGACTGCAGCGATTGAGCACACACAGGTACAGAAGACTCCCGAGAGTCCTTTGGATAGCAAGGATATCAAACTAGTCAATTCTAAAGGAATCCAACCCTGAAAACTCATTGGAAGGACTGATGCTGAAGTTGAAGCTCAAATACTTGGGCTACCTGATGTGAACAGCCAACTCACTGGAAAATACCCTGATGCTGAGAAAATTGAAGACAAAAGGAGAAAAGGGCAGCAGAGGATGAGATGGTCAGATAGCCTCACTGACTCAATGGACATGATCTTGGGCAAACTCTGGAAGGTAGTAAGGGAAAGGGAGGCTTGGCATGCTGCAGTCCATGGGGTCACAAAGAGTCAGACATGACTTAGCAACTGAGCAACCACCACCAAATATCTTAGTGATCACTCAGAGAGGACAAATTATTTTTAAAAGCTAATTTAAATATGGCGCAGAAAAGAGAGTATCTTTCTCACTAACAGCATTGCTCTGAAGTATGAGCCATAGGCCTAGAACACATTGGTTTATCAATTAACACAAATATTTACTGAGCATCTGCTATAAAACACAGACAAGGAGTGCTGGTCTCCAAGAATCATGAATCTACAGATAGATATCCATTAGGGTGGCAGTGGGCAAAGGAAAAAATAAAGAGAAGGAGAGATAAAGCTAATTGGGAGAGTAAAAGACTAGAGATCAATAACCACTTTCCCCCAATTCTCCATGGGGATTATATTTAGAATGGAAATCAACAGTCAAATGTGATTTTATTTAGAATCAATATATTTCATTCCTACATTGAGAGAGATTTTATTTCTCATTCATCCATTCATCAAACATTTATTAAGCATCTGTTACAAATAAGCACTGAGTTGGGTGCTGATTTTGAGGAACAGAAGTGCCACTTGACAGCACCAGGAGGTCCTTTCTTCCAGGAAATAACAGCTAATAGCTAACATGTATTGAGTGCTTACCATGTGCCAGGCATTTTCCCAGGCAACTTGTAAGAATTAGCTCATTTAATCCTCACCATGAAGATTATGAGAGTTGGTATTACTCCTATTGCCTCAGGTGGTTTATCTCTTTTATCCTTTCTTCTTTCTCTTCAATATAAGGCCTCAACTGCTTGATGAGATTTCTCTCCTTTATAATAACAGAAACTTCAGTAGCAAACAACGTCTGTCCCACCGTTACCTTGGTCTACATCTACTGCCTGCATCTCCTAGACTATGAAAACAGACCCCTACCTGGTCTACCTGACTCCTGTCTCTTCCTCTTCCAGTTCACCTAGCACTTCACTGTGCTTAAATAACTTTCAAACACCATTTTTTCACATGGTTCTCCTGCTTAGGAACTTGTAACTTATAAAAAATTAATAGGTGCTACCAATGTCTATGATATCTCTCCAGCTTCCTCTCCTCTTCAAGTGCGATCTCTATAGTATATCTCAAATATCTGCATATCTGGAATAGTCAAGAATATATTGAAGGGCTTTATATTCTGGAGTTTGAAAGTGTCTTTTTAACCTGTTAACCATTTTCCTAAAAACAACCCCAAATAAGCATCCTCCTACCCACTCATGCCTTATTGAAAATTACTCACCAAATTTAAATACAAACCCTTACCAAGCTTTCAAGGTGCCCATAATCTAGTCTTCCCCCCCAAATGTGTATCAATTCCCATAATTTTTATATAATCCCTCACCTCCAGTCAAGCTAATCCTCCCACTGTTCAGTTCACAGAGAGTTTACAGTGCGCCTACTCTGTGCCAGTCACTGAGGATCTAGAGCGAGACATAATTTAGGCCTTCAAAATTTTACAGTTTGGAGATCTGCATATAATAAATAACTCCCACCTCTGTAGGTTGGCCCATATTCTTTCATCCACTTGATATGTACACACCTCCTCCTGTTATTTCCTCAAAGCCTAACTCAAATGATGCCTTTTTGGACTACTCCAGCTCAGATGAACTATCTCTTTCTCTGATATTCTTCAAATTCAACTCTTTATCTCCACTATAAAGAACTACAGGAAGGACGAGATAGTACAAAGACTAGAATCCTCCAAACTGTTAAGGAAGCTGATAATATACTTCTGAGATTTGGGTTGAGAAATACCAACATGAATTAGATGAGGCTAGTCAATTGCAGGGATCTTCCCAGGACAACCACATAAAGATGTAAAAATTCTATAGGCATGTACTTCTCAGACTTTAATGTGAACATAAATCACCTTGTTAAAATGCAGATTTCGATTCAGTAAGGGTGGAGAGCAATCTGAGGTTCTACATTTCTAACAAGCTCTCTCTGAAGCAGTGCTGATGCTATGGTTCCTGAGACGCACTTCAAGTAGCAAGTCAACAGCAAGCGCATCTTAAGGGTCCCCAGCCAACAGCTCACTATCAACCAGTCAATCCCCAAACCCGACTGCCACAACTAGGTTCTTCTGGCTTTATTAGGGTTCTAGGCTGAGACATGCACTCTAACTTTATTATCAACAGCAAACAGCCCTCCCTTCTTTCATGAGCTCAAGGCTTAAGGGAAAGGCCTCAATCATGTTGGATCTTGTACACAGAAAGATGAGGTACAACATTCCCCTGGAGACATAAATATCCATCTCTCCGAAGTGGAAACAAGCACCAGACTTAATCACCGTGTAGCCTTGGAGCACATCCATTTCCATTTTTCTGATACTGTACTCACTGAACAACTTTCTGGTCTGAAATTTGTGTCTCAAAAATAGTTCTGACATTAAAGCCACCTAGAAAGAAAAAGCACTTCTAGAATGGTGCTCCCTGAAAGCAATAAGCACAGTGGCAAACATGGTCAAAATTAACTTTTTCAAAACACAGAAATTAACCAAAGCGTTGCAAGAAAATGGTTGATTCTCTAGAACTAAGCTCTGTGGCATTTAAACTTTCCCTGTGCCCTTCTCCCTCTTTTCATCTCTACAGTATCTCTGAAAACAACCAGCTTTAGAGACAGGGTAGCTGTGAAAACTACCAGCTCTTGGAGACAGCAGAATGGGTCTGGAGGTGCCCAAAATGCCACATTTTCAGAGAACAACCACTACTGTCTGGCAGCTCCCTGGGAAAAGCCCATTCACAGAACTTATTAATATCTTTATCTGACTTAATGCAGATATCATTAAGTGAGGAAATCCCTATCTCTGGGGTGTTTTCCCAAAGGAATCAGGAACTGTTTAACATCACAGCTAACTGAAGTGGTGATACCAGCTGGGGAAAACAGAAGCTAACCAAAAACCTAAAATTCTGTGGAATGAGTTATCCATCGAGGGCTTTGGAAAGCTCTGACACATTCCTGGGAATCAAAAAGCCATGTGCATGTGCTAGGCTGTATATGTTCACAGGAAAGGTCTGAGAAGTCCCCCTAATCTCTCATCTATGGTGGTGAAGGCAGGCAGACCTATAAAGTGCCAGAGCCCTGAAGGCACACCCTAATTCCCAGACATACATACAAAAGGGTGGAAGATCCATTAGTTGAAGGAATTTAAGGAAATAACTGTCCGATCATAGCTGACCACTAAACTAATCAAGCAGAGACTTCAGAATCTGCATACATAAAGAATATAGACCTTAAAAAGTTAATGAAGTCACTAAACATTGATAACTAACCACTACAAGCAGGAACAAAAAAACTAAAGGGAAGGGCAGCAAATCGGCTTTCCAGAGATGCCTCATTATGCTATGTTAAAAGTCTAGTTTTCAGCAATCAAAACAGACAGAACAGGAGATACATAATGAAACAGGGAAGAGAAATCAATGAATCAGTAGAAACTCTCCCTGAAAAAGCCCAGATGTTGAACCTACTACACAAAGTTATAAATGAGCTGTTATAAGTATATTTGAAGAACTAAAAGAAACTTTGCCTAAAGAATAAAGGAAAAACACAACTATTGATGACTCACCAAATAGGCAGTATAAACAAAGACACAGAGTTATGAAAAATAGTAAAATAGAAACTCTACAGTTCAAAAATACAATAATATGAATGAAAAATTCACTGGAAGAGATCAACAGCACAACTGAACAGACAGAAAATAAGTCAACTGAAATTATTCAATTTGAGGAACAGAAGAGGGGGGAAAAAATGAAGAAAAATAAAGCCTCAGAAACCCATAGGACATGACAGCATCTAAAACATACAAAAAGGGAGTTTCAGAAGAGGAGTAAAGTGGAAAGGATAGCTGGAAAAAACAGTAATGGATGTAAGGTTTTCAAATGATGGAAAATATTAATGACGCATTCAGGAAAGTCAATGAACTCCAAGAAGGATAAACTCAGAGAGCCACACAGATAATAAACTGTCATGAGCAAAGAAAACAAAATGAAACAAAGCAAAACACAGAATTTCAAGAGCAGCAAAAGAAAAATGACTCATCAAATGCAAGCAAGCTTTAGTAACATTAACAGCTGACTCCTCATCAGAAAATATGGCATCCAGAAGCCAATAGATGACAAATTATTAAAAGAACTGAAAGAAAAAAAATGTCAACAATATAAAATCTAGAAAAACTATCCTTCAAATTGAAGGACAAATTAAGACATTCCCAGATAACCAAATTTTGAAAGAACCCTTTACAAGCAGACATGCCCTACAAGAAATACCACAGGGAGTCCTCCCTGCTGAAATGAAAGCATGTTATACAGTAACTTGAATATCCATGAAGAATTAAAGACCAGTGCTGAAGGTTACCACATAGGTAAATACAAAAGGCAATATTAATGTTTTTTATTAACTCTTTTTTCCTATCAGATTTAAATGACAACTGCATCAGTTAGTAATGATAAAATGGTCCTGGTGTAGATATAATTTTTGTGATTTTTATGACGATAATAGCACAAAGGAGGATGGAGGAAATAGAGTTACATGTGAGCAAAGTTTGTTCATACTACTGAAATTTAGTTAGAATTGAAAATTTTAAAGAATCAGAACTAGATTCTTTAAAAGAAAATATGTCAAAGGCAACCCCCAGGGCAACCATTTAGAAAATAACCCAAAAATGTATAATTAAAAGGGGTAGTAATTAGAATGGCATGCAAAGATATGTATATTTAACAAAAAAGAAGGCAGTAATGAAGAAATATAAGAACAACAACAACCACCAAAAAAAAAAAAAAAAACCCAAAAAACCCACAAAGACAAATTTCAAGTCAATAACCTATCCTCCCATTTTAACTAAAAAAGGGAAAGAAAAAATAAATAAATAAACCCAAAGTGAGCAGAAGGAAGGAAGGAGATAATAAAGTATAGAGCTGAAATAAATGAAATAGGGAATAGTCAACTATATTTAATAGAGGAAACTTGCAAAATCAAAAGTTGGCTTATTTGTAAAGACTAATACAATTGAACATCCCTCCGCTAGGCTGACCAAGAAAAAAAAAAAGGATAAAAGAAGGATATCACTACTAATCTTACAGAAATATAAAGAATACTATAAACAACTCTATGCCAGTGAATAGATAACCTAGATGAAATAGGAAAATTCCTAGAAACAAACTAATGAAACTATCTCAAGAAAAAGTAAAAAACCTACATAGACTTATAACAAGTAAAGAGACAGAATTAATAAGTTAAAAACTTCTCATATAGGAAACCCTCAGACCCGAATGACTTTGCTGATGAAATCTACCAGACATTTAAAGGAAGAATTAATACCAATCTTGCAGAAACTTTTCTAAAAAACTATAAGAGTAAGGAACACTCTCCAACATACTCTTTATGTCTAGTATCACCCTGTATATTAGAGTTCTCCAGAGAAATTGAAACAATAGGAGATAGATAGATAGGTAGACAGACAAACAGATAATTAGATAACAAGTTGCCAAGGATGTGGAAGAAATTGAACCCTCATTCATTGTTAGTGGGATTATAAAATGGTGCAACACTAGAAAATGGCTTGTTAGTTCTCCAAACTGTTAAACATAGACATCCAGCAATTTTGCTCTTAGGTTTAAACCCAAGAGAAATGAAAAGATAAGTTCAGACAAAAACTTTTACACAGATGTTTGCAGCAGCATTATTCTTTATAGCCAAACAAAATGTAGAATATCCATTCAATGGACTATTATCTGACAAAGGAAGGCAGGCCTGATACATGCTACCCCATGGATGAACCCTGGAATCATTTCGCTAGGTGCAAGAGAAAATGGAAGAAAGAAAGCAAGTCACAAAAGATCACATATTGCGTGATTCCATTTATTCAAAATGACCAGAACAGGCAAATACATGGAAAGAAAGTAGAGAAGTGATTGCCAAGGGCTGCGCAGAACAGGGAAATGGAGAGTGACTGCTAATGGGTACAGGATTTCTTTGGGAGATGGTTAAAATGTTCCACAGTGTGGATGATCGCTCAACCCTGTCAGTAGTATAAAATCTACTAAAATGTACACTTTAAAAAGGTGAATTTTCTGGTATGTAAATTATATTTCAATAAAGCTGTTATAAAATCAAAAGCAGTCCAACTCCTCTTAAGAACATACTGAATTCAGCTATCCTGCCTAGAATGTATTCCTTTAAAAGTAATCACTTTGACATTACGGTTCATCAGCTTTTGGCTATACCGTTAAGAAATCAATCACCTACTTTCCTAAGGAAAAATGATAAAAAAAAAAAATTTTCTTAACCTCCAAGAATTAAAGCCAGAACATTCAGGAACCCAATCTAAAATAGTGAGGCAATCAGCTTCATCCATCTCAAAGGAACACCTGAATTAAAGAACAACCAAATGAGAGATGAGTTACAATACCTCCCATATAACACTGATATTGTCTACTGCTGCATCAGATACATCCATTTTGAATCTCTAACTGGCTTTCAAACTCACTATGATTATTTTTTAAAAAAGGATTTTAAAAAACATTTCCCTCTGATTAGTTGCAAGTGTTCAATGACATCAGAAAACACCTGGTTCTATTCTTCAGCGCGTTTATTGTCAGATGACTGTTGGGAATAGAGCAGGAAGAAAATACCAAAAGCAGCAGGAGTGAAGGACATGGTTGTCTTAGTCAAATTGTCCCAGAGCCTTCATAAGGGTAGTGAGAACTCTCAGGTACCCCAAGGTTTCCCCACTGGAGGAGGCGGCAGGCTTGGAAGTGAGCTTATTGCTCAAGAGAATTCGAAGACAGCTACTACATCCTTAAGACAGGCTGGAATGATACACTACCCGGGTGACTTCCCACCAGTTTTATGAAAGGAGTAAAACAGACTGATGTCCATTTTTAATAGGTAAAAAAAACTAGACGCAGACGAGACTGGCAGAGCAGAGATTCAGCTCATGCTTACTGGTATTCAAGTCTTATTTCTGCACTGTGTACTCATCTTACTTTAATGTTTCTGCCCCCACCCAGGGCCCATGATGCCCAGTCTAGTTAATGCCCTTTCTGTAGTACATGTGTCGGTACTCTTTGCAATTTTTCATTTTGCAAAGTGTTTCATTCTACTCTGTCTGTGTATCATGCGTGTGATAGTCACTCAGTCGTATCCGAATCTTTGCAGTCCCTGAGGACTGTAGCCTGCCAGGCTCCTCTGTTCTTGGGATTCTTCAGGCAAGAATACTGGAGTGGATTGCCATTTCCTTTACCAAGGGATCTTCCAGATCCAGGGATCAAACTTGGGTCTCCTGCATTGCAAGCAGATTCTTCACCGCTAAGCCACCAGGGAAGCCCTCTACTCAGTCTAATGAAACCTTGTATTTCTTATTCCATTACTCTTATCCATCTTATCCTGAGAAACTTTTGAAAGGACCTGATTCATGGGTCAGAAAGAGAAGAGAAAGAAGTATCAGATGGTGGTTAAAAAGCTAGAAGGTCCAACGCTCCCCAACTTTAGAGTCAAATTTTGACTTCTTTATCTATTTGTACATTCATACTCTCCTACAAAAGGAGAAGGGGTGGCAGAGGATGAGATGGTTAGATAGCATCACTAACTCAATGGACATGAATGTGAGTAAACTTCAGGAGATAGTGAGGGACAGGGAAGGCTGGTAAGCAGTAGTCCATGGGATCACAGAGTCAGACACAACTTGGCAACTGAACAGCATTCATACTCTACTACTCTCATGGAATGTCTTTTATAATTCTCTTAACCTTCAAAGACATTCTTGATGTTGTTTTGAACATATAAGAGAGAAGACAAAAATAAATGAAAAAAAAAAAAGGGAAAGGAAGGCAAAGAAAAATAAGGATCACAAGACAAAGAGCAATACTACACACACAAGAGTGGAAGACACAGGAGCCTGGCGTGCTGTAGTCCACGGGGTGGTAAAAAGTCACGACTTAGCGACTGAACAACAACAACAACACACAAGAGAGTCCAAATGTGGGTCAGGCCACTTGCATTACGGAAATTTCAGCCAAGACATTCTCGGGACATAGCGGGCATTTAAAATCCTGCCTCATTTGAAGAGACGGGATGGAGGGATTCTAGCAGAGAATGCCAGTGAGACAAAATGAAATTCAGGTCACAGTGATGAGACAGAGTTTTGTAACAGAGTTAGATCAAGTTTTCATACGAGGAAATAACAAAACCTGGGGCTCTGTTTTGTGGTTCTGATATCAATAAGTGTACTAAAGTAATCCTCAGAGGAATCCTCAGCACTGATTTCACATTTTTTTCAAGAGTTAAATATACTCTTTATATAACCAAAAGTTTATTTGTATAATATTTTACTTTTTTAAGATTTTTTTAAGGCAGACCATATTTAAAGTCTTTATTGAATCTGTTATAAAACAGCTTCTGTTTTTTTTTTTTTAATGTTTTCATCTTCTGACTATGAGGTATATGGGATATTAGCTGCCCAACCAGGAATGGAATCCATATCCCCTACATTGGAAGGCGAAGTCTTAACCACTGGATCCACCAGGGAAGTACCAATATTTCATTTTTTATTGACGTTATTTTTCTCTCTATTGTCTACCTACTAAAGAAATTCACCTCTCCCATTTGTAGACAGAGACTTAACATAGAATGAAATATTGAAGGCTCTGGAAATTTTTCCCTGAGCAAAAGTATTTTCCCCGTTTACCAATGAATTTCTTCCACAAATGCCATTTACCTGCAGGATCTCCTATTAAAATACAAACACTTCTGCAGATGTAACATGCTAAGTCCACATCAAATACTTTGGAGAACTCAGTAAGCATTAAATGTACCCTGGAAGAAAAACGCAATGGCTTAAGAGCTAGACATACCTGGGTCCAGACTCCAGTTTGAACAATCACTGACTGAGGTTAGCTGAATAAGGGAAACAGAAAACACAGTCTGTGCTTTTCATTGTCTGAAAACTAAGCTGAAGAGCAAGTCCACTTTGCAGTACTGTCTACTCTGAGACCTGACTGCCATACCTCCTTCATACAATACCTGACAGTGAACACTCGGCAAATGCTCTGTGAAGCGCTCAGCAAGAAGTACTTGGTTCACATTCTCCCACATCTGCAGTGCCTAGCAAAATGCCTGGCACACACTGGGCACTTAATGTCTGATTTTGATATTGTTGGACAAGAAGGATGCAACGGAGCACGGACTTTGGACTTCTCTCTCCCCCTGGATGTGTCAGCTTGAGCAATTTGTCTCTCTGAGCATCAATCTCCTTTTTCAAAAAAGACAAAAACCACCATTTTACAGTTATTGTAAAGAGATTCTATTTTTTAAAGGATCTAGAATGTTCTAGGCATATACATAAAGGCAAATTTTTTGTGCTTTAACAGGATTTAATTATCGGCTCTCTTCCCTGTTTCCTTTCTGAAAATGCTCATTCTCTCCTTTTAAGAAATCTCATAGGCCCCCTGCTCATTCATTGAACATCAATAAAACTATATCTGCTATTATAAATTATCTATAAGAACAAAGGCAGGGTATTGGGAGATTCAAATTGAGATATATACACTACTATGAATAAAACAGATAACTAATGAGAATCTACTGTACAGCACAGGAAGCTTTACTCAATGGTGACCTGAATGGAAAAGAAATCCAGAAACCAGGGGAGAGATGTATACGTATAGCTGATTCACTTTGCTGTACAATAGAAATACATTGTAAAGCAAATATACTCCCATAAAAATTTAAAAAGAAATATGAACAGAGGCAGGGAAATTTTGGATTCTTCAAGAAAAAACTAAAAATTTTAGCTTTTTGGTGTTTGTATGCTTCATGTTTAACATCAGTACTGGCTGGGAGAGGATATGAAATAAAAGCAGAGACATCACTTTGCCGACAAAGATCCATACAGTCAAAGGTATGCTTTTTCCAATAGTCATGTACAGATGCGAAAATTCGACCACAAAGAAGGTTGAGGGCTGAAGAATTGATGCTTTCAAATTGTGGTGCTGGAGAAGATTCTTAAGAGTCCCTTGGACTGCAAGGACATCAGTTCAGTTAAGTACAGTTCCTCAGTCATGTCCGACTCTTTGCAACCCCATGGACTGCAGCATGCCAGGCCTCTCTGTCCATCACCAACTCCCGGAGTTTACTCAAACTCACATCCATTGAGTCGATGATGCCATCCAACCATCTCATCTTCTGTCCTCCCCTTCTCCTCCCGCCTTCAATCTCTCCCAGCAGCAGGGTCTTTCCAAACGAGTCAGTTCTTTGCATCAGGTGGCCAAAGTATTGGAGTTTCAGCTTCTACATCAGTCCTTCCAAAGAACATTCAGGACTGATTTCTTTTAGGATGGACTGGTTGGATCTCCTTGCAGTCCAAGGGACTCTCAAGAGCCTTCTCCAACACCACAGTTCAAAAGCATCAATTTTTTGGTGCTCAGCTTTCTTTATGGTCCAACTCCTACCTTCATACATGGCTACTGGAGAAACCATAGCCTTGACTAGACAAAACTTTGTTGGCAAAGTAATGTCTCTACTTTTTAATATGCTGTCTAGGTTGGTCATAGCTTTTCTTCCAAGGAGTAAGCATCTTTTAATTTCATGGCTGCAATCACCATCTGCAGTGATTTTGGAGCCCAAAAAAATACAGTCCCTCACTGTTTCCATTGCTTCCCCATCTATTTGCCATGAAGTGATGGGACCAGATGCCATGACCTTAGTTCTCTGAATGTTAAGTTTTAAGTCAACTTCTTCATTCTCCTCTTTCACTTTCATCAAGAGGCTCTTTAGTTCTTCACTTTCTGTCCTAAGGGTGGTGTCGTCTGCGTATCTGAGGTTATTGACATTTCTCCCAGCAATCTTGATTCCTGTTGTGCTTTATCCAGCCCAGCATTTCTCATGAGGTACTCTAAATATAAGTTAAATAAGCAGGGTGACAATATACAGCCCTGACATACTCCTTTCCTAATTTGGAACCAGTCTGTTGTTCCATGTCCAGTTCTAACTGTTGCTTCCTGACCTGCATACAGATTTCTCAGGAGGCAGGTCTGGTATTCCCATCTCTTTCAGAATTTTCCACAGTTTGTTGTGATCCACACAGTGAAAGGCTTTGGCATAGTCAATAAAGCATAAGTAGATGTTTTTCCAACTCTCTTGCTTTTTCAATGATCCAGCGGATGTTGGCAATTTGATCTCTGGTTCCTCTGGCTTTTCTAAATCTATCTAGAACACCTGGAAGTTCATGGTTCATGGTTCACGTACTGCTGAAGCCTGACTTGGAGAATTTTGAGCATTACTTACTAGCGTGTGAGATGAGTACAATTGTGTAGTTTGAGCATTCTTTGATATTGCCTTTCTTTGAGATTGGAATGAAAACTGACCTTTTCCAGTCCTGTGGCCACTGCTGAGTTTTCCAAATTTGCTGGCATATTGAGTGCAGCACTTTCACAGCATCATCTTTTAGGATTTGAAAGTGCAAGGACACCAAATCAGTCAATCCTAAAGGAAATTATATCCTGAATATTCATTGGAAGGACTGATGCTGAAGCTGAAGCATACTTTGGTATGCTCCAATACTTTGGTCACCTGATATGAAGAGCTGACTCATTGGAAAAGAACCTGATGCTGGGAAAGACTGAGACTGGGAGGAGAAGGGGGCAATAGAGGACAAGATGATTGGATGGCATCACTGACTCAATGGACATGAGTTTGTGCAAACTCTGGGAGATACTGAAGGACAAGGAAGCCTGGCATGCTGCAATCCATGGGGTTGCAGAGTGTCGGGCACAACTTAGCAACCAAGCAACAATAACAACAAAATCTCCTGGATTAAGGGCTTGGGTGGATGTAAGGAGGGAGAGGAAATGAGGTGTATTTTTTAGTAAAGAATCATGCATTAAAAAATTATTCACAGCAAGGCTTTGCCTATCCACCAAAAGAAATGGAAAATGATGTTTATCCCTTGAGGGCAGAGCAAAATGCCTGTCTGTTTAGTCTAATCTTACTTTGTAGGCTTGTGGAATTGAATGACTATTCAAACCCTCATCCATGTCTCCTTTTCTGTGTTCAACTTACATAACTCGTTCTCTAAACCTTCAGCTGTGTTTCCACCAACTCGTTCTCAAAGAGAGTAGGTTAAGAAAAACCCCAGAAGCACCTGGGCTGTGTATTACCTACTTGTTTACACATCCCTGTCATTAAAAACTACAGGTTGACACACATGGGTGACTCCACTATTGTACTAATGTGTATCGAGTGCTATTTTGCCAAGATGCTTTACAAAGATAATTTCACTCTGTATGCCTTCTCTCTTGTTTTATTTATGTTTTTTAACATAATAGGTGCTGGCTTGTGCACATCTCTAGGAAATCTGCTTCTTTGTCTTTCAGCTGTGCTTGGGGGAAGCGAACGCTGACTCACGTCAGATTCTGACATCCCTACTGAGTGTGACAGCATTCTCCCTTACCTGGCTGACAATCTCCAGTGCCACTCCTGGCGAGGGTCTGAATGGAGAGAAAGTGTCTATCAACCCTGGGGTGTCCAGAAGGGTGGATAAAACAGGTCCCTGGCCAAAAGGCAGCCACCCAGAGTCATCATGAATTTTTGTTGAGACAACCTACCGCCTTGAGAGCTTCCTGGCTAAGGTGCCAAAGAAAAGCAGCTGTGGTTGGTTCCTCAGCAGACGTGAGACAATGATTTGTGGCCATACAATATTGTCCCTACTAGAAACAATGGAAAAAACCATGTTCTTCAAGGTTAAACAAGGGGAATGCATAAGCAGGCAACCAGGCAGACAGATGGAAACACCTGCTAGAAGCTCTTTTGAGCTCAGAAACGGAAATGATTTACATCCATTCTTCCTCCTGTCTTCAGTCTTTCTCCTCTGAGCCCTCCCCCTCTCCGCCCTTCATAATGCATTCCACTTGCTCTCAGATGGGCCAAATCTCTTAGAATTTTATAATTGGAAATACCTTCCAGATCACAAAGGTTGATGCTCTCATTTTAAAGATAAGAAAACTTAGGCTAAGAAAGGTTGGAGGGACTCACTGGAGTTCCCACAGGTCAGCCAAGGTTGGGTCAACATCAGAACTGTGGCCTGAGTTAGAGGGAGCTAAACAAAGCATAAGCTAATTTCTGTGAAGCTAAGTGATAACACAGGCAGCACCTGAGTGAGAGCAAGAAGACAGGGGATTTTGCTTCCTCTTCTTGACCTCATCTATGATGGACCACATGTGAGCAAGAACAATGGTGCTGCCTCCCTTTACCACCCGCCTTGAACACCCCTTCTTCAGCATTCTGATTTACCAGATGAAGCTCCTCACCTGAAAGACAGGGGATGGACAATCAGGACACTGGGGACAGCAGCCAAGGGGGCTGTCACTGATGGGGAGTGTATGCCCAGCGACTTGCAACTTGCATTTTATTCTCCGCATTGCAATAGTCAGGGGTTATTGTCCCCCCACTTGCAAATGAAGAAACCAAGCCCTAGAGAGGTTAGGTAACCAGCCCAAAGCGATAGAGACAGAACTGGAATCCAGACCTAGCTACTTCCCAAGTCAACGCTACACTAGACCAGGGAGAACCAGGCACCAGGCCTTTGCTTCTGTGCACAAGACTGGGATGAGTAACAGCCAGGCTTCTCGTCTGCCTTCCTCCCCACCAGGCACGACTTCATCCAAGTCAGGAACCCAGCAGGGGCCAAGCATTGGAATAAAAACTGTATAAAATCGCTACAGGGCTCAATTTCCACCCCGCACATCAATCATCACCAGCAGCCTTTTTGCCAGAGGGGTGTGGGAAAAGGGAATGAATAGGACTACAGGCACTCACTTCCCCTAACCTACAAGTCCTAGGGAAGACGATGCTCATACAGTACAAGGCACAATGTAAGAACTACACCAAACCTCTAAACCCCGGGTCCCTGGAATAGCCTGTTCTGTGCCAGGTGATTTGTTCAGTTTAAAAGAGGGGCATTTCACTTTTCAATTCTATCTGTGAAGACCCAAAATATTGTGCATCATGCAATACTAAAGTATATTATTGCCAAATGCTGGTTTGCAAATACTAGGACTTCTTTTTAATATAAAATGTTCCAAACCTTCGCCGAAGAGCTCTTTGCTTTCAGGTTTAGATGCCTGAAGAAATACATAATGATGAAAAAAGCTACTAGGAATCAGTAACCCTTCCAAATGAATGCTGTATTTTGCCATAATAGCATCTAGGTACATTTGGAACAAAGAAATACTACATTTATGCATGAGCTACACTGTTTATGCAGTTTTCAGACTCTATTGGAAGTGCAGATGGATTGATGGGCCCCCTGGAATGATCCGGCAGCTCACAGGAGAGGCCTAAGTGAGTCATCGTGAAGTGAAGTCCCCCAGCATCCTCTAGGCCAGTGCCCCTCAAACCTTCCCCCACTCGTGACTCTGAAGACCCTTTTAAGGCACAGATTCTAATTCAACAGGCCAGGGACCTGGCCTGAGACTCTGCACTTCTAGAAGATGATGCTGTTGCTGCTGCGTGTGGACACACTTTGAGTAGAACAACCCTGCCACTCACACTGACCCCGACTCTCACCTACCTACCTGCCCACTCAACTGCGTTTCCTCTACTCATCAAGTCATACACCCTCTTGCCACCATTTTTCCTAAGTGGTAACTATGAGTGTGTGTATGTGAACGCGGCTCCCCAGAAAGTGAATCTCATCTCCTAGGCCTTGCTAAATCCCATTCACTCCCATTTCGCTTGCAGACCAGACTGCTATTACACAGCCAATTAAGCTTTCTGCCTAGGACTGTCTCACTGCTGTTTTACATGCATGTGCGTGGATGTTGGTGGTATTCAGCTGCAATCTCCTTGAGAGCAAGGATGACACAGTAGTAAATATGTCCACAGTCACTAACATTTGCTCAATAAATGCTGGCTGGTTCATAAAGTCTCTGGGTGAGAAATCGATGCATACTGGTATGGACATGGATATGAAACAATCCAGCACGTGGGTGAAAGAAACATATCCCCAAATTAATCACGAATATTTATTTCAAAAAATAATAGGTGCCATTTATTGAGCACTTAAGAGTCAGGCCACTGAGCAAAGTGCCCTTTACGTGATCTCATTTAATGTCACAAGGACCCTAAGAGGAACACTCCAAAGCCCATAGGTCAACAGAGTGCTGCCTCTCATTAAGTGTCTCCTAGGTACCAAAACACAGTTAAAACCTGGTATAAGATCAGAGAACAAAACACTCTCCTGTTCTCCAGGCAGTTGCAGCCACAAGTAATGAGGCTGCAGTATGGCAAGTACAATAATACGGGTCAAAAGGCAATAGAAATAAGAGCAAAAATAAATAAATGCGACCTAATCAAACTTCGAAGCTTTTGTACGGCAAAGGAAACCATAAGCAAACTGAAGACAACCTACAGACTAGAAGAAAATATTCACAAATGATAAGACTGACAAGGGCTTAATTTCCAAAATATAAAATAGCTCATACAGCTCAATAACAACAACAACAAAAAAACCCCAAACAACCCAATCAAAAAGTGGGCAGAAAACCTAACAGACATTTCTCCAGAGAAGACATGCAGTTGACCAGAAGGCACACAAAAAGATGTTCAACATTGCTAATTATTAGAGAAACGCAAATCAAAACTACAACGAGGTATCACCTCACCCCTCTGACTGATGTTGGTCAGAATGACCAAAATCAAAAAGTCTACACACAATAAATGCTGGAGAGGGTGTGGAGAACAGGGAATTCTCCCACACTGTTGAAGGGAATGTAAATTGGTGCAGCCACTAGAGAAAACAGTCTGAAAGTTCCTTTAAAAACTAACAGAGTTACCATATGACCCAATAATCCCATTCCTGGGCATATATCTGGAGAAAACTTTAATTCAAAAAGATACATGTACCCCTAAGTTCATAGCAGCACTGTTCACAATGGCCAAGACACAGAAGCAACCTAAATGTCCACTGACAGATGAATGCTTCAAGCAGACATAGTAAAGATATACAATGGGATACTACTGGGCCATAAAAAAGAATGAAATAGCGCCATTTGCAGTAACGGAGATGAACCTAGAGATTATCAAACTAAGTGAAGTCAGACAGAGAGAGACAAATATCATATGATAACACTTACAGGTGAAATTTAAAAAATGATACAAATGAATATGGTTACAAAACAGGAACAGACTCACAGACATAGAAAACAAACCTATGGTTACCAAGCGGGAAAGGTGGCAGGGGTGAGGGGCGAGTAGGGATACATTAGGGGCTTGCGATTAGTAGATACACACTCAGTTCAGTTCAGTTCAGTCTCTCAGTCGTGTCTGACTCTTTGTGACCCCACGGACTGCAGCATGCCAAGCCTCCCTGTCCATCACCAACTCCCAGAGTTTACTCAAACTTATGTTCATTGAGTCATACTGCTGCTGCTGCTGCTGCTAAGTCGCTTCAGTCGTGTACGACTCTGTGCGACCCCATAGATGGTAGCCCACCAGGCTCCCCCGTCCCTGGGATCCTCCAGGCAAGAACACTGAAGTGGGTTGCCATTTCCTTCTCCAATGCATGAAAGTGAAAAGTGAAAGTGAAGTCGCTCAGTTGTTTCTGACTCCCAGCGACCCCATGGACTGCAGCCTACCAGGCTCCTCCGTCCATGGGATTTTCCAGGCAAGAGTACTGGAGTGGGGTGCCATCGCCTTCTCCGCTACTATATATAAAACAGATAAACAACAAGGTCCTTTGTATAGCACAGGGAACTATATTCAATATCTTGTGATAACCTGTAATGGAAAAGAATATATACAACTGAATCACTTTGCTGTACACTAGAAACTAATACAACATTGTAAATCAACTATACTTCAATAAATAATAACAACAGTAATAATACAGATCAATGCAAAGTGTCACAGGAAGAGAGAGAGCCATCTGGGAATGTTGGAAAAGGCCTAAGAACTGACTTTTAAACTAAGTCTTAAAAAACACAGACTCAAGCAGAGGAAGAAAGAAGGGTGGAAAAAGGATGAGAATGCATGTACAAAAAGCAAGGGGATATAACAGAGCGTGAGGAAGGGTTGAGGACGCCTGGGAAGTTTGGGGTGTCTGGAACCCACACTGCACATGGTGGCATGGCGGGAGAGAGCAACTGACCGTGCTGAATCTCTCCGGGGAGAAGGGGATGACTAGGTGGAGAAGAAGTAGTCTCTCAATCGCTGGGGGACCTTTCTTAAAACTGCACATCCCCAGCCCAGGAGCGTGTTGTCTCCCTTCCCCATCATTCATCAGCTTATCAGAATTTTCCGGGGAAGCGAGTTTGGGAATGGGAGTTTGGCAAGTGCCATGAGTGGTTCAGATACTGCTAACATGAGGAGAAATCATGGCAGAGGAGGGGCTACGGGCTCAGGATGGAGGGCTTTATCCCCTGGGCTATGGAGGAAGAAGGCTTTGGAAATGGGGAAATGACAGGATTGAATCTCTTTTTAAAAGATGCAGAGTATGGATCGGAGCAGAGAAAATGTAGAGGCAGGGAGAACATGAAGCTGCCAAAATAGCAATAATAAAGATAATAATAGCAGATTCTTATCGATGTCCCAGGCACTGTTCTAATTTAATGGTGTAATCACAGATTTAAGAGCCTGATCGGAAGCAATGTCTGGAGGAATGAAGAGAAGAAATTGTTTCAAAAGAGATGTCTAATTGGGTAGGATATGGGCTTAGAGTTACAAAGATGGCTATTTTTTCACCAGGTATCAAATTGAAGTTTCAGGCTGTCCTTAGCCCTGCCCCTTGCCCTTTCAGCACTTAATAATGATGAGAGATATCTTAGGCATGTCCTGAAGGGTTGAAGTTTAGAACTGGGGAGAGTCTCCAGGGTCAGAAAAATTATAATTTATTTGAAACCACCTAAGTTTGAAAAAAAAAAAAGAAAGTGAAAAAATTTTTCAGAGCCAGCAGCAGTTCAGATGCTATGGCCCTGGCCAAAAATGATTCAGGATAAGAAGATCTCCTGCTTTCACCAGCAAGAGTCCCAGGCATTTCCTAGGTTTGCTGGGGGCCCTCTAGTGCTCTCCCACTGACCACACTGCAGCCACTGATAAGGGGGCAGGGACTCTCTCTCGTCGGGGAGCCCTGATGATGATGCAAAACAGTAGGACTTAGAGTTGAAATAAAAGAATAATTGGCAACAGTGAGTTCAGAGAGAGTCAAAATATTTCGATAAAGCTAATGGCAAGTTCCCTTCAAATTACTGGATTTATATAAAATTCACTCATTAGTCATTTTTTATGTGGACACAATCCACCAAGCAAAACATTAAGGGCTTCAGCAAGAAGAAAATAGAAGGGGAAAAAATTTTAAGGAAAAAAATAAACTAGACTTTGAAGCTACTAAATAAGTTTTATTGCCCCCTCTAAAACATTTATTATTAAAGCCTTACATTTTCTCAGACGGTTAGACAGACTTTATAATAAAGTTAAAACAGAGAAAACAAGTGCCCTCAAGGTTACATCTTGACTGGTTACCCAAAGTGCAAGTCCCGGACCTGGATCATTGCATTAGCTGGGAGGGAGGAGGATATACCGCAGATACATAAGCAGGGTCTCATTTGTTAAAATAACAACAATTTATCTCTAGCCCACACTGTCTGTCTATACAGGGTTAGCCAGGAGTCTCTGGGACCCAAGCTGATGATAGGGAATGTTGCCAGTAACTGTGGCAGAATAAAAAGACATCTCTGAAAGATGACAAACATTCCAGCCAGAAAGTGGCATGCGTCACTTTGAATAGCAACATATGTCCAGAACTAGTCACCCAAATATAAGGGATCTAGGAATTACAACCAACCACACTCCCTGAGTGGGAAGAGCAGAATATTTGGTGAACAGCACCAGTGACCACCACAGACACATGGCAGAGTGGGCCCTGTTTTAACTCACCATGAGCCCAGAGATTGAGCTCATGCATCAGCCTTGATCAGGCAGTCTAACATGATTATTTTCAGTAGATAAACTAAAATTGTTCCTGAATTCTGCTCCTGAAGCAATGGTGTGCTACCCAAAGATGAAGTGATAAAGAAGGGGGATCTAATAACACATGCAATTGAGCTTAAAGTGATTAAACAGTAACACCCCTGAGCTACTCCTTACCTACTGCTGTCAGGAGGCTCCTTAATGGCATTACACTGGAAGAGTTATGGGGTTTCTCAAATGATGAGATCCATTCTAAGCACCATTCTGACCAAGAACTGACTTAAAGGATTTTATATACCTCTTCCCATCATTCCCACCCATAATCATAGCCTGCAGAAGCCAACTTCTCCCCCAAAATAATCTCTTGACCAAACTCAGAAGAAAATAAGCACACAATACTGTGTCAGAAAGACCACAAAGTGCAAGTATTTTGCAAAGCTTATTGGGAAGAACTGAAATCTGCCATGTAAATCCCTTTGACATTGGGATAAACTGAGACTCAGTAAAAAGACTGTGATGCAGTCTTTCAGATCAATCAGACTGTGCAGGACAAGAATGACACATACACTGGTTTGGATCAAGTCACACTGGTTAAAAGTGATTAAGCTCTGGTTGCATCGTGAAGAGAAAAGCAGCCTAACCTCAGAATGAATGGTCCCTCCTTCATTACATGTTAAACACATATTTAAAAAACAGAATCTACATCATTTCTGATTGCTCTGGCCAAGCCAGGTAAGGAGCAACTCTCAAAGTATCTCTCTGAGCTTGCTTTGTTACAGATATTACTTCATTCTGAATCTCTCCCAACATCCTGTGCAGTAGCTGTCATGGTTTAGTTTACAGATAAGAACTCCGAACTTCAAGCAAGCTGAGTGGCCTGTTCAAGGTCCAATATCTCATAAGTGGTAGATCCCAGGAAAATCCTCTTTACCTCCCATTCCCCAAGGCTTCTCTTTGGCAAGAGAATCAGTCAGTTGTTGTAAAAGAGACAGCTTATAATAATGATAAATAGTCCAGGCTCTGGGCAGATAGGTCTGGAAACCAATCCAGCTCCAAGTCTTTGAGTTGCCATTTATGTCACAATTTCAGCCTAACTGTAAAATGGAGATAAGCCTGCCATCATCTAGTTTTTATGAAGAATAAGTAAAATTAGGTCTGGCACCTCATAGGCACTCAATAAATGCTGGCTATCGTCATCATCACCTAGGTTCTATATCCTATAAAGCCAAGAGGCATTTAACTGTAGCAAAGGTTATTCCCAACCTCTCAAGCAATTTCACATATATTTCCCTGGAGTCTTAAAGACAGTAAAGTGCCAAAGGAAAATGACTACTGAAGAAACCCTGCTCTTTCAATTTCAAGGTCATGATACTGAGCCCCTAGCAGGATCATCATAACTAAAATTTGAAATCGTAATGTATAAAAGACACCATTTCAAAATCAACACAACATTGTAAGGCAACTATCCTCCAACTAAAAATTAAAATTAAAACAAATAAATAATGAAAGACACCATTCCAAGCCCTTTGTGTTTATTAATTCATTTAATCCTCACTCATAATAACCCTGTGTGGCAGATTGTACTAACATACCCATTTTACAGATAAGGAGACTGAGGTCAAGAGAGCTTAAATAACTGGCCTAACTCCATAGACCTAGGAAGGGACAGAGTCAAGACTTAAACCCAAGAAGCCTCATCTTAAAGCCTGTGTGCCACCCACTAAGTCACACTGCCCCTGTGTAATATTAATTAAGTGCACAGTCATATTTGAGGCATTAATAATACAGGATGTATTATGTGTATAACAAGAAAGGCTGCAGCCTCCCAAGTCACTGACATGATGAATTGAAGCAGGCAAGCACAATTGTGAGATCAGTCAACAATGTGAGTTGTGAGAAATGTAAAGAATTTAAGATAGCAAGGCCTCAAACAATGACTGGCGAGTTATACAAGGGACACAACTCAACAAGCAATCAGAAGGAAGAGAGCCCCTCTTTTTAAGCAAACTAAATAGGCCGAGGATGGTGCTGATAGGCACCATCCACATAAGAACAGAGACTTGGGCAGACCATCTACAGAGCTAATGAGTGACTATGGTAGTTCACAGATCTCATCATCAGAGCCAAGACAGACAGAAGAGAGTTCTCTCGGGGGCACCCAGACAATACAGAGCAGCTGCTTAGGGGCCCAAATCAGAGAGAAAAAACTGAAAACCAATTCCTAGCTTGGTCTTTGATTTCTTATTTGGCTTTGGCAAACTTAAAGTCTTCTTTGTATGTATCAGAGTGAGTGAGTAAGGATGAATCCCACACTCATATTCCCAGGACAGATTCAGGTCAGGGGAGGGACAAAAAGGGACCATGATCATCAGTTTCGTCATGTCAGATCGGGGCTTGCAGGGCTGTGGATGTCAACACTGTGGGAACCACAGCCTCCGGTGTTGAGTGCGCTGGTGCTGACTTTATCTACCATTCAAGGAACTGAAGCAGAAAGAAATGAACCTCCACTCAGCTTCACCTTCCACCTGAAGGCCTGCTCCCAAGGACTCACCCTGTTTATTGCACTCCCCAGTTCCAGACCACTGTGCAAAGATGGTGGAAAGTCCTTAGCTATAAATTTCAACTGGTACAATAGCTCTTACCATGAGACAGACGGAAAAAATGCATTTTTGGCAAGATTCTAACCCACTCGAATGTAGTCATTTTTCTCCAAACTGAATCTTGGCATTTCAAGCTGTGCATTTAATGCTGGCAAAATGCAACTTCTTGGTTCAAGATAGTTAATAACTCTAATCGTTATTGAGTGCAATACGGGCAAATGAGGCTAATACCTGGATATAATTTTTCTTGAAATAATCTCTGAAGTGAAAGCCCAAGGGAAAAATACGTTCATAATGAGGCAGAAATGGATTTCTGCTAAACACAAAAACAGTGCAAGACACACTATTAAACCCCAAAGGACAGCTCTGGCTACCTGGGTTGATCAATGGTTCGTCCTTTCAATCCTCCTCTTTTAAAGCTCTCCGCACGGGATGAAGACAAAGGAGGCCAAGGAGCCACCAGCGGAGCACAATGACCTCACTCACAAAAGCCATTACGGGGCCTTTTCTAATCAGACTCTCCGTTCAAGGGTTAAGAAAAACTCTCCTCACTGGAATGGAACACCTTCAAGTGTTCTTACAAAGCAGGGAAATTACGAAGGAGCATTCAAATTCCATCACCAACTTCATCCCTCTTAGAAGGGGTGAGTCTCTCACACTCTTGAACACTGGACAGCTTCCAGCTTCTCTGGCTACGTGGATCTGAGCTGCTCCAAGCAACCTGACCCATAACCAAAGCCTGGAATTAGAGAAGAAATGCCCTGGCCTAAGCATTATTAAATAGTGTAAAACTCCCTACAGAACAAGTATAGAGAAAATTCTGAGCCTACAAATAGTCCAGAGGTAGGATGAACTATGTGGATATGTCACTTACACTTAAAAACAAATGGCACACTGGTTTTAGGTCAAACAGGTCTATAAACTGAAAATCCTTGGGCAGCACTTTCCTGTCTCTGGGTTATTCAAGATGTCTCCGAGTTCGGACAATGGAGCTTCTCCTTTGCTATCTCGAATTCCACCACAAACACAGAAATATCAATAATTATCCAAAAGATTTGCTCTCTTTTTGCCTCCCACTGAAAAACAGTAGTAAATAACACTGGCTTTCCATTCATAAAAGTAGAATTGTTTTATTACTTTTGTTGTCTATCTATAGAATCTGCATTTCTTTTCCTTAGTCTTTCAAAGAGTCATCCTCCTTTTTCTCCCTGGAAGCACAGACAAGAGGATCTGTGTGTGTGCACTTGAGAGCAAGGAGAACATGAGAACCATCCCCTCCACAGACACCCAGGTGAAGCCCACACAGCTGACCCTCTTAGGAAATCATACCGTTTGAGTTACTGGTCCAGCTTTCCCCACTCCCATCAACCTCCTAATGTATGCCTCCCTCCAACTGCCCCCTTGGAAACTGTACGTTTGTTTTCTAGGTCTGCGGGTCTACTTTTAATAAGTCCATTTGTATCTTTTTCTTGTTTTTCGAGTATACATATAAGTGATATCATACGATATCTCTGTCTGACTTCGTATGGTAATCTCTAGATCCATCCATGTTGCTGCAAATGGCATTACTTCATTCTTTTCATGGCTGAGTCACTTTCCACTGTATATACGGATCGCATCTCCTTTATCATTCTCTGTCAGGGGGCCTTCAGGTTGCTTCCATGTCTTGACTGTTGTGAACACTGCTGCTACGAACATAGGAGTATATGTACCTTTTCAGATTATGTTTTTTCTCTGAGTACATGCCCAGGAGCGGGATTGCTGGACCCCATGGTAGTTCCATGTCTAGTTTTTAATGAACCTCCATACTGGTCTCCATAGCAGCCGTACCAATTTACATTCCCATCAACAGTGTAGGAGGGTTCCCTTTCCTTCACAGCCTCTCCAGTATTTATTGTTTACAGACCTTTTGTTATGGCCATTCTGACGGGTGTGAGTTGATACCTCACTGTAGTTCTGACTTGCATTTCTCTAATTATGAGTGATGTTGAGCAGCTTTTCATGTGCTTGTTGGCCATCTGTATGTCTTCTTAGGAGAAATATCTGCTTAGGTCTTCTGCCCACTTTTTAATTGGGTTGTTCTGTTTTTATATCGAAGTTCATGAGTTGTCTGTATATTTTAGAGATTAATCCCTTGTCAGCTGCATTATTTGCAAATATTTTCTCAAGTTACAGATCCAGCTTCTGCAGGTGGTTATGGCACCAATGTTAAGTGCTCACTTTTCAGAAATAAGTGAACTTGTTTGCTTAAGAAGTTGGGGGGAGGGGTTCCAGTCTATTGTGAAATAGAGGAAAAAACCCAATGGTCTACAAATGTCCTCATCCTCTGACGTGGGTTAAAAACAAATTTTCTAACAAAATGGTACATTATTTCTTTCAATAAACATTTTCTAATTCATGTATTCAATACCACCTGTTTATTGAAATCCTACAACACATCAGCCACTGAAGTTCATACTAAGGACACGGATGTGAAAAAAAGTGAGGATCTAGGCCAAAGAAGTTTATAGTTTACCTGGCAGTCATAGCACTAGCTATCAACTATTGCCTCTGTAACATCACTTACTACATCGAAAATTAAAAATACTAGAGGACCAGAAGGCAATGGCAACCCACTCCAGCATTCTTGCCTGGTAAATCCCATGGACAGAGGAGCCTGGTGGGCTATAGTCCACGGGGTCGCAGAGTCAGACACGACTTAGCAACTAAACAAAGCAACAACTAGAGGACCAGTGAGAAAGAAGTAATTCTACAGCAGAACGACTTCAGACAGAAGCACGCACCGAACACAGACCTGGAAAGACAACTCTACTCCTTCTTATGGGCCTGACTTCAGTGTCCCTTGCGTCCTCTTTTTTTCTTATCCTACAGATTATCTGTCGATTATCATGTTCGCCCTTATGATTTCTGTTCCCATTGTACAATCTACACATCCAGCCTTGAATACCAGAGTCCCTTTCACATTGGCTTTTGGTGTCCTGATGGCAACACATTATCTCGTATGCAATAAGACTGAAAAGCCATCATTTCCCCATCCCGTGTAGCTCATCATCTTCTATTCTTTATCTGACACATTAGTTCCACAAACCAACTGAATGTGAAACACAGAAGTCATCCTTGATTTGTTATTCATTCCCAAAAAGTCACACTCAATCATTCAGTCCTCTTAATTTTAAATCCTAAAGAGTTCCACCTCCTAGCTCTGCCTTGCCCGTTTTCTTGCACCTAGACTAGCATAAGAGTCTCTATTGACCCATCTCTGTGCAGTCATCTGAATAGTCTAATTAAAAGACAAGCCTGAAAAATTCACTCCCTTATCTAAAACCTGTCAGTATCAATCCATATGTTGTTTAGTCCTTCAGTCATGTCTGACTCTTTGCAACCCCATGGACTGCAGAACGCCAGGCTTCACTGTTCTTCATCATAAAATGGCAACAAGTCCTCCACTTCGAGTACTGGCTCTTGCTCTAGGAATCAGCCTCCAGGGCCCATGGCCTCCCCATGAAGGTCCTCTCTCTCAGCATAATTTTCTCATGAGACCTATCCAGTCTTTCCTTCCCAGTTCTACTCTTCCAACCTCTGTTTCACAAACTCAGCTGGATTCAAGCCAATACGTCCAGACACAGCTTCACCTGCAGCTCAAACTAGAAGCCTCTCCTGCATTAGCATCTTCTTCTGCTAGACATCAGTTCCAGCCAACCCCGTGCCAGCTCCAGCTTCTGGAAACTCAACATGGACAAGAGTGCCAAGTCCCTACTATGGAAGGAAAAAACCCAAGACCATTTCTTTCTGGGTTCCAGCCTAATATGGTAGCCCTAGCACTCTGCTATTACCTGCATCCAGCTGGAACCATCCTGTGCTGGATGTAGAGGAAACCAAAGCCTTCAACAACAGGTCCCGAAGCTCTTTCTGAACTGTGGTTTTGGAGAAGACTCTTGAGAGCCCCTTGGACTGCAAGGAGATCAAAGCAGTCCATCCTAAAGGAAATCAGTCCTGAATATTCATTGGAAGGATTGATACTGAAGCTGAAGCTCCAATACTTTGGCCACCTGATGTGAAGAACTGATTCATTGAAAAAGACCCTGATGCTGGGAAAGATTGAAGGTAGGAGGAGAAGGGGATGACAGAGGATGACATGGTTGGATGGCATCATTGACTCAACAGACGTTAAGTTTGAGCAGGCTCTGGGAGTTGGTGGTGGACAGGGAACCCTGGTGTGGTGCAGTCCATGGGGTCACAAAGAGTCGGACACAACTGAGCAACTGAACTGAAAGTGAAGTCACTCAGTCTTGTCCGACTCTTTGTGACCCACAGACTGTAGCCTACCAGGCTTCTCCATCCATGGGATTTTCCAGGCTAGAATACTGGAGTGGGTTGCCATTTCCTTCTCCAGGGGATCTTCCTAACCCAGGGATCGAACCTGGGTCTCCCGCATTGTAGGCAGATGCTTTTACCATATGAGCCACCAGGGAAGTCCAATCCCACCAGCCTCCACTGACACAAGTAAAGCAACCCCAGCCCTCCCCCCCGACCTCATAACCAAATAGTGCTCTCCAGTGTCAGGAAATCCAACTGCATGTGAAGAAGCCATAAGCTCAGAACCCAACATGCCCTGCCCCCATTAATGCCAATGGCCCTTCCCACAAGTGGTGAGATGTATTCAAAACCTAGAGATCCTCCCCCATTTTGTCCATAAGGTGTGTGTACATCAAGACTCCTTGAGCTCCAATGTAGAGTTCCACCATCGGGAAAGAAAGAAGAGAGAGAAGGAAACAGGTAGGTAGTCATCTCCCTCCCTTGTATCCAGGTTGACAGTGGGAAGCACCTGGCACCCCAGCCTGGCTACACGAGGCCAGCCATGGTATGAGGGGGGCAGGTCAGGTCTCCCACAAAGCATAGGTTGGATTATTTTGACAGGAACTGGAAAAAGACCCTGCAGTGTGGTCTTCCAGTGTCTGGAAACTCAAGTGAGACAAGAGTTGAGAGTGTCAGAGCCACCAGGACAGGAGGTGTGAGGGTGAGCAGTCTGATAAGAATGAAGAAGTGCCTCCACCCCCAGGCACAGGGGACACCACCCAAAGGATGCCTTGGAGGCCAGGGCTGCTTGTGTCCCCTCCAAACCTAAGTGCTTCCTTAAGGCAGAGCATCCTGGTCCTCAGCTTTGATCTCTCTGGGTCACTAGACACCCTCATGAGGACAGCACACTCCATCCCTGGTAAGACTCCAATTTTTTCACTATTAAATCTTTTATGTCCACCAACAACCCCACTCCCTGATTTCTATCTAACCTGGCATCTCTGATTTGGGGCACATTGTTCGAAACCTCTTAAATCCAATCACAAGTCCTCTATCTACCCTCAAGAGCAAAAACTCAGACTAATAGCCATAATGCACATACCTGTGCAAACAAACAACAGGTATTATACCGCCTTAGTATTGCCACTTGCTAGATGCATAATCTCAGGAAAGCAGTTAAGCTCTCTCAGTTTCCTCATATGTAGAATGAAAATAATCATGATGCCTACCTCCTGAGGTTGTTAGGGGATAAATGAGCTGATGTGTGTAAAATACTTAGAACAGTGCCTGGTAGGTACAGTAAAAATAAATGTTGCCTAGTCTTATTATTCCAGCGCCACAGAATGTGTATCCAACACGTGGCACTCCTCCACCCAGAACTTTCAGATATCAAATTTTTCCAAGCATTTGCCTATGTGCCCTGCACTATGCTAGGCTTTAGAGAAATAACAACCAACAAATCAAAGACCTCATGGCGTTCATTTTTTAGGGAGGAGAGACAGATAGTGAAAAAAATACTGAATGTGATATCAGATGGCATCAAAGGGCATGAAAGAATAAAAATAGGGCTTTGCAACAGGGAGTGACAGAAGAAGAGGCAAACGTTTCTGTGGCAGCTGGGGTGGGCAGCACACCCACTGCAGAAGGACCTTTTGAGCTAAGACTTGAACGATTCAACCCAGACATGGTGGAAAGATCAGGAGCAGGGTTTCTCAACCGTGACACCCCTGACATTCTAGGCCAGGGAATTATTTGCTGTGAGGGGCTGTCCTGTGCACCATGGGACATTTCTCAGCATCCCTGACCTCAAACCATTTGATGCCAGCAGCATCTCCAAAGTCAAGACATGACCGCCTTCACTGAAAAACACTGAAATACAATGACAACATGGTTACCATCCTGGTCTCATTTCTTGACCCAATCTATTGTTTGATAGTCCAGGATTCTCGATTTACTTTTAGTTTTCTATACAATCATTTCCCACAGCTCCATCTTTGCTTGTATTGACTTCTTTACCTTTGTGGAAGACCCTTCCCACCCCTCTATAATCGAATCATTTCCTCCTCTTTTCATAACCAACACATATACTGTAATTGTCTGTCTGCTTATCAGTCTCTTTGTGAGGTTCTTTATGAAGTAAGGGTACGGACCTTATTCGTCTGTGTTTGGTGCCTAAAACACACACTAGTTGCTTGACACACCCCAGGTGCTTAAGAAACATCTGTTGAATGAATTCATTGCTGTGCCCTCAAGAATATTACCATCATTTTGAAGCCAACAAGATACTCACAGACAAAACTCTCCAGGAATACCAAAAATGATATGTGACATAAAGAGAAATAACTGTTGTTAGAGTTCACAGTCAAGAAAACTGACTTTCCACTAGGTAGTGTATTCATTTGCATAGAACAAAATAAATACTATATGTTGTTAAATTGTGACTCCCCCCCACCCTCGTCCTCAACACGGTCCTCAACATAGTCCCAGACTATGATCATAATTTTATGAGTGACCAATAAAGGCCTCACAGACCAGGCGTGAGGATGTCTGTGGTTCATACTGACCCTCACTCCTACTGGAAAGCACACCTGCAGGTACCAGCCGATTGTTTCAATGCTAAGAGGGTGAAGCATGTAGGCATCTGAGTTCCATGTCTGAGTGAGGCCAGTACTCAAAGGCACCTTTTGATCTCTTTCTTGCCCAGTCCCTTTAAGATGTCAAGTCTACCAAGTTTCTTCCCTGTATGTGTGCATGTCCAAGCCTCCCTAACATCAGGCGTGTGCACATGTATGAAAGCAAGAGTAGTGACAATGAGTGCCCACATCCACACTTTACCAGCCGTTCTATATTCCAATACCCTTCTTGGCTTCACCTGTCTTAAGCAATCAGATGATCAGTGACATTGTCTCAAGGCATGAGAACTGAATCAGAAACTGAACCATGAACTGAACCACCTAGGAATCCTTTACCCCTTCCATTACAAAGATGAGCTAACTGGAAAGTATTTTGAGAGGATTGCTTGGCTAGTGAGCTAAAAACTCAACACAAAAATTAAAAAAAAAAAAATCTATCTCGAACGCAAAACAGGCAACTCAGAGATTGGAAACTGCTGTAGAGTCTGGTCAAAGTGCCATGTGGTTCCAGAAAACAAGAATCCCCTGGGGTTTCAAAGTTCAGCAAGCATAAGCTAACACTTGGGAGTCTGGGGATGTGTCTGTCATCAAAACAAGTGCCGTCCTAAGATGGCCCGGCTGGAACATTTGGCTGAGGCTTTGTGGTCCAAGTGCGTCCCTAAGATAGATCTTGCAATGTTGTTGTTTGCATACATTTTCAAGTCATCCCCAACTCTCATCTGATTCCTCCTCCAAAACTCAGGAAAAACTCAACACAAGTGCATCACACAAAATTCATGTACAGGTTACTTGTATCTATACTTGTTGATGGCTAATAACTCAATTAGAAAAAATGCTAAGCTTTAAAATAAAAATTTTCCCCTCCAATGTCCTAACCCACAGCCAAGTCATTATCATATAAAACTACTTCAAAAAACAAAACCCTCCCAGCTGCACGGAAGTGAAAATGTCCCTTTTACATGTGCCAATTCTGAGACATAGACAGGTCAAGTGCTTGAGCTGGGTTCAAAAATCCTAATCAAAAGCTGAAATAAGATTTGGAAATTTCAACTCCAGCTTCACTCAGGACCTGGTGCTCCAAGCCCCGCCTGACATTACCTCTTAATATAGCTACTGAGTGCAGCCCACATTTAAACACCTACTCACAGACGCTACACCAGATAACACTCCTCAACAGAGCTGTGTTCCCAGACCCACATCTTCATGCCCACACAGAGAATCTGAGAATTTCAGACGACAAGGGATCCTAAAACCATCTAGGCCAGCCTCCTCATCTAGCAGAGAATCAGTACAGTTCTCCAGCCCACCTCTACCACCACCACCACTAAGGAGAAGTCCAAGCTCACCTTAAGGGGGACAGCACCCTCCACCCTCTGGCCCCATTTATTTCCAGATGCCCAGTTTGCCAGCCCGCTTTGCACCTGTACCTGAGGACCAACAAACAACCAACCTTTTCTAGAACATACCATACTTTTTCAAACCTCCATCAATCAAGATTTGGCAACTGGCTCGAATGTCATCATCACTATAAAGCATTCTCTGACCATTTCAGAAGCCCTTCTTCCATCCACCCATGATACTTTTTACATGCCTCTGACCTAGTTATTTTTCATCATGGAACTCTATGCTGTTTCAGTTCAGTTCAATTGCTCAGTCGTGTCTGACTCGTTGTGACCCCATCGACTGCAGCACACCAGGCCTCCCTGTCCATCACCAACTCCCAGAGTTTACTCAAACTCATGTCCATTGAGTCAGTGATGTCATCCAACCATCTCATCCTAAGTCATCCCCTTCTCCTCCTGCCTTCAATCTTTCCCAGCATCAAGGTCTTTTCCAATGAGTCAGTTCTTTGCATCAGGTGGCCAAAGGACTGGAGTTTCAGCTTCAGCATCAGTCCTTCCAATGAATATTCAGGACTGATTTCCTTTAGGATGGACTGCTTTGATCTCCTTGCAGTCCAAGGTACTCTGAAGAGTCTTCTCCAACACCACAGTTCAAAGCCATTCATTCTTCAGCGCTCAGCTTTCTTTATGGTCCAACTATGCTATTTGCAGTCTGTCTTCTTTCACCGGGGGATGAATTCCTTGAAGACAGCAACTCTATTTCATTCATTTTTGTCATCTCTGTGTCTAGGCTGGCACTCAGGGACCTCTTAAAAAAATAAGACAAATGAGATAGAGAAATAGGGGAAAAAAGAAAGGCAGGGGATGGAAAGTTGGAGAATTTAAGAAATTTGCTCAAGATCACCCAAATGGACACCTGGATTCCACATCAGGGGCCCTGCGACACGTGGTCACACAGACCAGGGGACGCAAGGTCAGTCTGCACCCGTGTAAAACATCCCACATCCACCACCTTCCCCGTGTCCTCTCCACCAGGACACAGTTTCTGGTTCTGAGCAGTTTCCCACCCACTGTTGTGTCACACTCAGGTGGGGACACTTGCAAATGACAACAGCAAAGAGAAGCCTGAACCTTCTGGAAGCAGAGAAGAAGAGCTGCTGACGAGGGCTCTCTGGTGAACAGGAGTCTTCAAGCAAGGCTGCTGGGCAGATACTCGGGAGGAACAGACACTCACCCTCCTTCCAGCAGTTGCTACCAGAACAAGGGCTCCACCACCAAACCCCCAACCCCTTAACCTACCAGCATACCAACCCCAAGGACAGCACCTCTGCGGACCACAGGTCGTCTTGGCTCCCTCTCCAATGTCTGGGAAAGCCCCAAGAATGAGCACGGCCTCTCCTACTTGCAAGGAAAGCCAGCCAGGAAACCCAGCCAAGAGATTAGCCAGCTGGCAGGAGCTACGGGGCTGGGCCTGTGTGAGCTCAGAGCAGCCTCCAGGCACTGTGCAAGGGCCTCCCTGGCCCAGAATCAGGCTTCACAGCCCACAGCCAGCCTGCCCGGGCAAGTGTCAGAGACATCCACCCTCCCCTGGGGCCTGGCCCAGAGAGAGCAGCCCCTCCCCAGTCACTGCCAATTTGCACCTCATCAGCAACAGTCTCTCCCCAGTGATGGGTCTTCAGAAATCCCAGACTGAGCACCTCATTGGTGCTAAATGGACTCTGGGTGTTTGGGGAGAATGGCATCTGAGCTGCTAGGAGAATGACAAGTCTGAGAGCTTCCCAGAAAGCCAGTGGAGCACAGGCTACAGAAGGAAGAAAGCCAGGAACCTCATGTCTGGCGGAAACCAGCTGTTCAAGGTTGGGTTGTTGTTTAGTCACTCAGTCGTGTCCAACTCTTTAAAACCCCATGGACTGTAGCCCTCCAGGCTCCTCTGTCCATGGGATTTACCGGTCAAGAATACTGGAGTGGGTTGCCATTTCCTTCTCCAGGGGATCTTCCCAACCCAGGGATCAAAATGGAGTCTCCTGACTTCCCTTCAAGGTTGGGACGGGCCAGCAATCAAAGGGCTAGACTGAAACTTTAGTTGACGGCTGCAAGGCAAATGGCGAGCTGATAAATGCAACAGTATTGTGCAAAATGCCAGACAGAGATCACAAGAGTACCTCTTCCTCTTGGAGGCTTGAAAAATTATGTAAAATTACCCTTTCCTCCTCTAGCACAGAGAAAGTTAAGAGAGATGAAACACCTGTGAAATTCCTAAAAGTCTTTTAGAAGCAAGAGGCACTAAGGACATTATGGTCTGTTCAAAAATTCTAAAGGAATACACTGATTTCTTCATTAAGAACAATTTTATGTTGTTCTTACTGAAGAAAAACAGTGAGAATTTTCAGGTCTCCATGATAAGATGAACACACACCTTTATCCCAACTCTGTCTAAAACTTCCCACTGAAATGAAAGTAAAAGAAATAAAAGAGACAATGTCAACAAGAAAAAAGAAAAAGGCGCGATGATAGCAAAAGGGGTGACAACAAGATTTGGGGGGCTGGGGAGTGAACTAGGTAAAGGTAAGCCTGAGTAGGCAGGGCAGAGAAGGCTGGGAAATAAGTGCAGGAAGGACGGAGGAGCAATCGAGAGGTGGATTCACCCTGCAGAGCCAGAAAAGGGCAGGGATTGGAGGCACCAAGTACCACCAAAGAGAGGGTGCGAGAAGAGGATAAATGTCTTTCCAGAGACGAGAGTACCATCTCAAGCAGCCTGGGGGCTCCTCTTGCCACACACAGCCCAGAGTCTGGAGATGTAGTTTCTAAAGAAGCTAAGCCAGAGATGAGCTAGAAACACTGACCACAGCTGGTTTTGAGGAGGAGACCCTCCACTGCCAGCAAAGAGATCAACTGAAAACCTCTACCTTGAGTAAGAAAAATTCCAGCCCCAGAGAAATAACAGTTAGACATCAACCTCTGAAGCATAAAGGGGACCATTCTCCTCTGAGGAAACTGACCAGAAAATATGAATGTTTAGTGTTTCCCCAGCAAAACAAACCCGATCCCCAACCAGTCACTCCACAGTGGAGTTGAATGAGCTAATGAGTTACATACATAACCACACGGTGCTTCCTTCCAGCCTTTGGGCTTGCTCTTTTCAATGACTGGATAATCAGACATTTGAACAGAGTCTCCAACAAGAAGAGAAGATACTACATAGAAAAAAAAAGTCCGAAGAACACAGAATTGTTTTAGGGTTAATAAAACGTCCACAAATGTCATTAAGGGCTTCCCTGGTGGCTCAGTCTGGTAAAGAACCCACCCGCAATATAAGAAACCTTCTGAAATGCAGAAGATAAAGGGTTTATTACCTGGGTAAGGAAGAGCCCCTGTCATCAGAGATATAAGAACATATTAAAGCCACAAAACAAGAATGGAATGCCAGAAAAACAAGCACTAGAACCCAAGAGCTTTTAGAAATCAAAATGCGATTGCAAACAGTGAAAATCCAATTTAAAAATGGAAAATAAATGAGGAAAACCCCCAGCAAGGGATAAAAAGAAACAACTTCAATAGAAAAGAAAACAACAGGAATAGTTCAGTAGATACAATAGTTTTATGATACCAATTCCAGAAAAAAGCAATCAGTGAAATGGAGGGGAAGAAGATACTCTCTTCCACTCTCAAAACTAATACCAGGAAATTTCTTAGAACTCAAAATTTTCAGACTGAAGAGATCTAAAAAGTCCCCAGTACCATAAATAAACGTGCCATGCTAAACCACTACAGTTCTGATATTTCTAAACAGTAGATGGTGGTGGTGGTTTAGTCAGTAAGTCATGTCTGACTCTTGTGACCCCACAGACTGTTGCCCATCAGGATCCGAAGAGGGAAAAAAAAGTGTTAACCCAGGGAGAAATAAAAACACAAAGTTGTTGAGAATCAGAATGGAACTGGCCTTCTCCACTGCAATTCTGGAAGCAGAGCAGTAGAAAGGAAATGTCTATACCATTCTGGGATAATATTCTTTCCAGTCCAGAACTCCATACCATGAAAAACGCTCAATCATGTGTGAAGGTAGAAAAAAGATATTCCCAGACATGAAGGGACTCAAAATACCTCCCTCCAATGTACCCTTTCCCAGGATGTATCCCACTTCCTGGGAAACTTTTTAACTTAGTCATCTAAAAATATGAAGAAAGTTCCTGGAAAAAAACCTATCCAGGAATGTGGTGTTATTGTTCTTGAAATTGCTGTGTGTTCCACCAAACAAGGTAGAAAAAAAGATGTGAAATCCAGGAAATCTAGACAATAGAGGATGCAACTATGAGAACCAGCAATGAGAAATCAAGAAAATTATTTTAAAAAGAGAGAGAGAGATGGGGACTATACTCTCAAACAGTCCAGGAGGACTGCTGACAAGAAAAAATAATGAAACAGATATATTACTTTACACATTTAAATGTAATAGAGAATTTATGGTTCTGTTAAGAAGTGTGTGGAAGATTGAGAAATAAGCCCATGTGAAAATAATTTTTTAAATGACACCAATAACGTAAGAAAGAAAATGCTTCACTATCACACTGGGTGGCTCAGCTGTGCATGAGATTTACAATGCCAATAATACAAGCATTTATGAATGCTTTAAATAAGACTGTGATAGGAAGATAGCAGAAGGATTATAGAACGTGTATGTGCAGACAGGATAAAAGAGAACTAAATCCCCACCTTCTCGTAGGAAAACAGTTGAGAAAAATTATAAAACAGCACTCAGTGGCATATTATTAAAAACATAAATGTAGACTACAGAGGAAACAGCTAACGTATCATAGCAGCTTTGGGAAAATGAGAATATAGGAGAGAGAGGGAGAAGGGACCTGCTGGGCTGGGTTATAGCCTGCAGTTCTAGTTAACTATGAGCCACGTATTAATCCATGCTATGGATTCAGTTCAGTTCAGTTCAGACACTCAGTCGTGTCCAACTCTTTGCAACCCCATGGGCCGCAGCACGCCAGGCCTTCCTGTCCATCACCAACTCCCAGAGTTTACTCAAACTCATGTCCATTGAGTCAGTGATGCCATCCAACCATCTCATCCTCTGTCATCCCCTTCTCCTGCCTTCAATCTTTCCCAGCATCAGGGCCTTTTCAAATGAGTCAGTTCTTTGCATCAGGTGGCCAAAGGATTGGAGTTTCAGCTTCAGCATCAGTCCTTCCAATGACTATTCAGGACTGATCTCCTTTAGGATGGACTGGTTGGATCTCCTTGCAGTCCAAGGGACTCTCAAGAGTCTTCTCCAACACCACAGTTCAAAAGCATCAATTCTTCGGTGCTCAGCTTTCTTCACAGTCCAACTCTCACATCCATACATGACTACTGGAAAAAACAAGGCTTTGACTAGACAGAACTTTGTTGGCAAAGTAATGTCTCTGCTTTTTAATAAGCTGTCTAGGTTGGTCATAACTTTTCTTCCAAGGAGCAAGTGTCTTTTAATTTCATGGCTGCGGGATTACTTTGATTAAATATGTCTTATATTTGGTGGTGGTTTAGTTGCTAAATTATATCCGACTCTTTGCAACCCCATGGACTATAGCCTGCCAGGCTCCTCTGTCCATGGGATTTCCCAGGCAAGAATATCAGACTGGGTTGCCATTTCCTTCCCAAGGGGATCTTTCCCACCCAGGGATCAAACCCGTGTCTCCTTCATTGAAGGTGGATTCTTTACAGACTGAGTCACCAGGGAAGCCCTGTGCTATATTTTAAAACTAAACAAAAAGCCGGCTGACCCTCCCAAACCCACATCTGCACATCTCCACAATGACATGCACCCTTAGCAGACAACAGCTCCGGGGCCATCATGAAGAAACCAAATTGCCCTGAGACATTCACAAGGTCTTCACATCACCCCATGGCAGACTGCACATGCACAATTCAGCACCGTGGCAGCATAGCCATTTCCAGCATTTATATAAGACTTTAGAGGGCCTCCCTCACAGCTCAGTTGGTAAAGAATCCACCTGCAATGCAGGAGACCCCGGTTCGATTCCTGGGTCGGGAAGATCCCCTGGAGAAGGGATAGGCTACCTACTCCAGTGTTCTTGAGCTTCTCTTGTGGCTCAGCTGGGAAAGAATCTGCCTGCAATGTGAGAGACCTGGGTTCAATCCCTGGGTTGGGAAGATCCCCTGGAGAAGGGAAAGGCTACCCACTCCAGTATTCTGGCCTAGAGAATTCCATGGACTCTGTAGTCTATGGGGTCGCAAAGAGTCAGACACAACTGAGCAACTTTCACTTCACCTCACTTTCAGTGTACAGAGTACATTCATCATTCCATTCAGGAATGGAATGAATATATTTAACAATTATGCTGTGTACGAGGCATCACCAGCCTCACTGTTCAGATGACAACACTGGAGATTGCAGAGAATGAGGCCTACATGAGGGTTAGTAAGTGACAAGTAAACAAGCAAAACCCATCTACACTCATACACACACACACACACACACACACACACACACACACACACACACACATTCTGAAGCAGGTAGGTCTATTTTCTAACATGAATGGACAGGGACACATTAACCTATTTGGTGTTTAATTTTGTTTATGCCTTATTGAATCTAGGGCATGATGGTAAATATTTTTGAATGAAAGCTATCGGGGGAGGGGGGGAACTGCGAGTAGTATATTTCATGTCAAACAAAACTGACTTTGGGATTTATTTCTCTCCTCATGTTGATGGACATTGGGTTGCTTCCAGCTTACAGTGGTTACAAATAAAGCTGTGATGAACATTTGTGTACTAAAAAATTGGCTTCACTGAGTAACACAGAACAGAGTAGGAAGTTCTGCATTTTAGAGTTTAGTAAATCGAACAGAATGATGACACTGCGTGGTAGTCGCTACATTAAGAATAACTTGATTTGGTTGGAAAGTAAAGAGAGGGTCCTAGTCTTAATCCTGAAATTAGTCTGCAGGCTGCATTCTCCCCATCAGACAGCTCACATGGGTCTGTGAGCCCAAGAGTGCTCATCACTCTGGGTGGCCTGGAGCCAAGATCCTATTCTTTCCTTGCATGTTAATATTACTTTGATCTCCAAGTGGCTCCCTCTTCTACTCTATTTCCTCTATTTTCAATTTATATGAGAAAAAATGATGATTTTCCAAAATGCAGGGCACAAGCTAGCTCTCGGGCGTTGCAATGCAATGTACATAATGCAGAGTGTAAGCTGGACATCATCCTAATTCTCCAGGAAAAGGCGTGAGAGCCAGGGGACTGAATTGGTCACACTGACTTTCAACCACAATACTGCACTCTATTTACTGAAGATTAGGTCTGAAAGGAGTGTGCAGTCTGCAGCGAAAGCCAATCTTTCCTAGCTGCAAAATTATCTGTGTTTCTATTAACTGGTCCAACCAATCGCTGTTCACGTAATAGTATTAGGCAGGAACACAGCCCTCTGACAGGGAACAACATTTAAGCTGCTTGACAACTATTTTCTAATACATTCGGAACACATATTTATCCATTAATTTGTTCAGTGATTTCCAGGTCTTGGAATCTGGGGGATAAAACATTCCACTTCATTAAAAAAAAAAAATCGATGATGTGAATGTGGGGAGTTATTCCAAACAGATTAGAGAGGAAGTCCCCAGCTTAGAAGCAAGCCCAGTCCTTCTGTGTGGTCAGTGCTTTGAACTTAACACAAGATTATTTAGCTAAAGTATTAATGAATGACATCAAATCTAACCATGTATTACACTACTTTATGTAAAAATGAGTTTGTGCTCAGACTCTGAGGACATCCCACATTCTCCTTTTTCCTTTCTCCTTTCTCAAACTCTCATGAATTTTAGAGTCACTCTGCTTCCTGCTTCCAATTGTCCCAGAGGCTTCTGAGACACCATGGGCACTGGGTCTCCCTTCACTCTTCATGTCCTGGGGAAGGGCGGGAAGCTCTCGCCCAGTCTGGATGCTGAGAGGCAGGGCAGCATAGAGAGTGGTTCCACAAAGTTCCCTGGCAATGAATCCAGGGAGGACTTCCTCACCTTTGGTTATGGAGTCAACTCTCTGCCCCCAAACTTCCAATGGGTTTCCATTATTTAATAACTACAAAATCTGAATTCTTCTGATGGCCTTCCAGGTCTTCTGTAATGAGCATGCAATTTATCTTCTTGGTCTAAACTTCTACTACATACCTCCATGCATAAAGCAACACTGCTTCCCAAATATTCACACATTTCTACCCACTGAGTCCTTTCTCATTCAATTCCTGTGGCCTGATTGTCTTCCAGACCTGCCCTCCTGTGTCCCATCTCTTCCTTCAAACTCCAAGAAAACATCTTCCACTCGCGACTAACCACTCTCCCCTCTTTTGTGTTCCTACCACCCAGACATGATCATGTCCATCACTGCATGCCTGCTGTTTACCTTTGCCCAAGAAGCTAATGTCTAACAAGGATGGAGTAGACAGAACTCTTACTAAAGGTCCTTTATGTGTGGATTTAAAACAGGTAGCAGAACCTGTTTAAAGCTTCCCTCATTCAAAAAATTCAAATGATCAATGTGGGGGTGCTGTTCATAAGAGATTAAAAGTACATGGATTGTTTTGAGACTGTTTCTAGTTTGCCATTTAGAACGTGGGATGTGTGCATGAACCCCTATGTTCATAGCAGCACTATTCACAACAGCCAAGCCGTGCAAACAACATAAATGTCAATCGACAGATGAATGACTACAGATGTGGTATATTTATGTAACGGAATACTACCCAGCCATAAAAAATGTAATAGTATCATTTGCAACAACAGGGATGGACCTAGAGATAATCCTACTAAATGAAGTAAGTAGAAAGATAAAGGGGAGAAGGCAATGGCACCCCACTCCAGTACTCTTGCCTGGAAAATCCCATGGACGGAGGAGCCTGCAGTCCATGGGGTCGCCAGGGGTAGGACACGACTGAGCGACTTCACTTTCGCTTTCCACTTTCATGCATTAGAGAAGGAAATGGCAACCCACTCCAGTGTTCTTGCCTGGAGAACCCCAGGGATGAGGGAGCCTGGTGGGCTGCTGTCTATGGGGTCGCACAGAGTCGGACACAACTGACGCGACTTAGCAGCAGCAGCAGAAAGATAAAGACAAGCACCATATGATACCACTTACATGTGGAATCTAACATATGACACAAATGAACCTATCTACAAAAAGAAAGACTCACAGAATGAGAAAACAGACTTGTGGTTGCCATGGGGGAGGGACAGATTGGGAGCTTGGGATTAGCAGATGCAAACTATTATATACACAATGGCTAAACAAGTCCAACTGCATGGCACAGGTAACTCTATTCAATATCCTGTGATAAACCATAATGGAAAAGTATATGAAAATGAAAGTGTATATACGTATGTGTATATATTTGAATCACTTTGCAGTACAACAGAAATTGACATGACACTGTAAATCAACTATGTGGTGGCTTAGTTGCTAAGTAAGTCATGTCGGACTCTTGCGATCCCGTGGGCTGCAGCCGGCCAGGCTCCTCTGCCCATGGGATTCTCCAAGCAAAAATACTGGAGCAGGTTGCCATTTCCTCCTCCGGGGGATCTTCCTGACCCAGGGATCAAACCTGGGTCTCCAGCATTGCAAACAGATTCCTTACCAACTATACTTCAAAAAACTTAATTTTTAAAGAAAGAACTTAAGGCATGTTTTCTGCATTGAATTGGTAAACAAAGCTACTTAGCTATCTCTATCCAGCTATCTCCTCTTCCTTCTTCAGGGCACATTTAACCATCAGCTGCTCTAAAAGATCTCTGTCAAACCCTTCCTCTGGCCTCTCTCACCTTGCCCCAAACATCCTTCTAACTCTGTGTTTATCGATCTGTATTGTTTCAGATCAAATTGTTTTTTCTCTCTCCCTAGACCACAAATTCTTGATAACAATGGTTCTTATTTCTCTTTTATTTCTAGCATTTAGCATAGTATTTAGCATACAGTAGGCACTCAAAGCAGTTTTTGTTTCCCCAATAACTTATAAGCAACTTGAACCAATTTTAAGGGAGAAATGATATATTGTTTAACTTTGGATTCCTGGGGGAGGGCTTGAAACTGTGCTTCACACTTGCAACAAGTGAGTACCCTACTGTTCAGTTGTTAAACACGTCCGACTCTTTGTGACCCCATGGTCTGCAGCCCACCAGGCTTCCCTGTCCTTCACTATCTCAGGGAGCTTGCTTAAATTCATGTTCACTGAGTTGGTGATGCCATCCAACCATCTCATCCTCTGTCACCCTCCTCCTCCTCAGGCCCTCCATCTTTCCCAGCATCAGCATCTTTTCCAGTGAGTCGGCTCCTCGCATCAGGTGTCCAAAGTATTGGAGTTTCAGCATCAGTCCTTCCAATTGAGAATTCAGGGTTGATTTCCTTTAGGATTGACTGGTTTGATCTCCTTGCTGTCCATGGGACTGTCAAGAGTCTTCCCCAGCACTACAATTCAAAAGCATCAACTCTTCAGCACTCAGTCTTCTTTATAGTCCAACTCTCATATCTGTACATGACTACTGGAGAAACGATAGCTTTGACTATATGGACTTTTGTTGGCAAAGTGATGGCTCTGCTTTTTTAATTTGCTGTCTAGGTTTGTCACAGCTTTTCTTCCAAAGAGCAAGTGTCTTTTAATTTTGTGGCTGTAGTCACCGTCCGCAGTGATTTTGGAGCCCAAGAAAATAAAGTCTGTCACTGTTTCCACTTTTCCCCCATCTGTTTGCCATAAACAGTATGAGCATCCCATAACTATTCTTATCAAACAGGTACATTTTTTATCCAGGGAACTGCTTGGATTATACAACATAGGTAAGAAAAACCCAATGTTTCTCCTACTGACACCTTTTTCTTTTTGTACTTTTTCTTGATTTTCAATATCAAGACTTCAAAGAAAGCGCTCAGTGCATGGGAGAGCCTCAGAGGCCATTGAGATTCGAGTATTTCATTGCTCATCTTCTAAAGCTTCTCTCCTTTTCCATTTCTCATCATCCTCACAAATTATCTCACTCCCTTCGGCAGAAGATGCACATTACCCAGGTTATTTTTAGAACACCCTTGTGTGCAGTATTGGCAGTTCAAAACACCAGAGAGAATCCACACAAACATATAAGGATTCTCCTGGGGCTTTTGCTTTGTCCTTGAAGCTCTTTGCATAGCTTTCTAAGGTCTTTCCTGTAGGAACCAGGTGAGCCACATTAAAGGTTTAAATCCAGGCTTTTACTTCCATGTCTCCCTGATGAATGTACAATAAATATTTATTGAACATAATGGGAACTTAACGTTAAGACTAAAACAGGGGGGGAAAAATGACTAAAACAGGGCATAATGAGCGCTTTCCGTGACATAGACAGAACCTGAAGCTACATGTCCATACTCCAGGTTTACACCTGTATCTTGGGCCATGCCCTTGCCCGAATTTCAGGAATCTATTTGTAGAGAAGCAGTACTGCTCTCTCCACACCCTTCATTCTACCCCCAGATGCAACTAGTACTGACCTAAGTACTGATACTTTCAATGACCAAAAAGCCAACGCACCCTCAAGTCACAGAACATGTTCACTCCCGCACAGAGCCATGTATGTCTGGCAAGGCAGAGGAAGATGCAGTTTGCAAAGGAAAGAGAAGACACACTTCCCATCTCTACTGTTATGGAAATCAGCCACCACTGTAGTGAGGAGGGGAGGAACACAGGACAAGCAGGCTGATGGGGGACAAGCTGGCTGATGGGGAACACCCAGAATGCCTTTCTCTTTTCCCCTGTCTACAGTGCTCTCTCCTACTTAGCTATATCTCTAAGTGTAACTTTTTTTTTTTTTCTGAAGTGGAAGTGTTAGTCATTCTGCCACGAGTGAGTCTTTGTGACCCCATAGATTGTAACCCTCCAGGCTCCTCTCTGTCCATGGGATTCTCCAGGCAAGAATACTGGAGTGAGGTGCCATTCCCTTCTCCAGGGGATCTTCCCAACTCAGAGACTGAACCTGGGTCTCCTGCACTGCACACAGATTCCTTACCATCTGAGACACCAGGGAAGCCCTAACACACACACACACACACACACACACACACACACACACACACACTTCCATTTATTTACTTTTGGCTGTGTTGGGTTCGTGGCTGTGTGGGCTCTTCTCTAGATGCAGCAAGCAGAGGCTACTCTCTAGCAGTGCATGGGCTTCTCATTGTAGTGGCTTCTCTTGTCACAGGGCAGGGGCTCAGGGTGCACAGACTTGAGTAGTTATGGCACATGGGCTCAGTGGTTGCGGCTCCCAGGCTCTAGAGCACAGGCACAGTAGCTGAGGTGCACGGGCTTAGTTGCTCCGAGGCATGTGGGATCCTCCCAGATCAGGGATAGAACCAGAGTCTCCTGCATTGGCAGGCGGATTCTTCATCACCAAGCCACCAGGAAAACCCCTAAGATGTAACTTCTTAATTACAGAATTAGACAACTTAATTCAAGAACTGTGCCATTCAAGGTTGTTGTTTAAGGATGATTAGCTAGAGGTTTTTCTGTAGTCTTGATAAATTAGTGCCTTGACACTAATCCCTCAAAGCAGTGCCATTCAATAAAACCTTCTGCAGTGATAAAAATGGTCTGCATCTGTACTGCCAATAGGGTGGGTCCTAGAACCTATGGCAATTAAGTACTTAATGTGCAGGGAGTGTGACCGAGGAACTGGATTTCAAACTTAATTTATTTTCTCTTGATAGACACACGTGGCTCATATCCACCATATTGAACAACCCTATCTAAAACAGCAAAAGGTTTTCTTCTGGATAAAATAAGCAACCTCCTTGACCACCAAATATAGGTTTAGCCAAAATACAGATGGATTTCTTTATCAGATCTGTGTCAACTCACTAAAACAAAGCTCACCCAAACCTCTCAGACAAATAGCTTAAGCCAGTTTTAGAAGAGTTGGACACAGACATTTGTCCATCAGCAGTAGGGCCCAGAGAAGAGCAGTACAGGCACTAAGTCTGAAAAATGGAGATAACAGTAAATAGTAGTTAAGAGAGAGCTTCCCCTTTCTTATTTAGGAAAAAAGAGAGAAATAAAGGGAGGGCAAGAGGAGGAATCGGGAATGTTCTAGAAGTGTCTGGTGTCTGAAGTAAATATAAAACATGCCAAACAAACATTTAGCCAAACTGAAATGACGAATCTTAAGTGAAATGTCTGCAACCTAAGCTAAACTATGGAAATGTCATCAGTAATTTGTTGAATTGGCAGTCTGGAAATTTGGCTTTTGAAATGAGTTTTACAGAAACTGGCCTGCACCCAGGCTAATCCATATACTCGTGGCAAACAATGGCCACAACAAGAGAACTAAGTCCCCCAAAGCCATACCTACACTTGTGCAGATGGTGTACTGCATGAAGGGTCACGCAGAGACTAAAATCCAGCCTAAGGACCACCCACCACATGCTAAATCCTAGTTCATGGGCTGACAGAGCTCGGGGGTAAAAGAGGTTCACTTGCTCACTTGTTCACTAAGACTCGGACCTGTTTCTAATTCTAACAGAGACATCCTTTTCACTAGTGGTGGCCCTGGTTAGACCACAATTTCAGTTTACTGCTCAATTATTTTCTGTTTTTTGGCCACACCAGGTGGCAGGCAGGATCTTAGTTCTCTTGCATTGGGAGCACACAGTCTTAACCACTGGACTGCCAGGGAAGTCCCAACTGCTCAACTCTTATGAAGAAGGCCATGGATAAACCAGTAGGCTATCAAATTAGGAATATCCAGAAACATGAAGGTGACTGAAAATCACCTTTGATATGAGATAAGGGAACAATAAAAGTGGAGATGGTTTAGTCTGAAGGAAAGAAGGTTAAAGAAAAATGTAATACCCGACTTCAAATATTTGAAGACCTATCATACAGAAAAAGAGGGAGAATTATCCTGACTATTCCCCAGAAGTGAAACTGTCATACCAGTAAGTAAGAAATAAAGCAGTCCGTTTTGGGCTTAATACGAGAGAAGCATGGTATAATAGGAAAAAATGCGAGCTTTGGGTGACCTCAAACTTAGTCTAAATCCTGATTCCATCAGTTAACACCTCTCTGACTTGAAGCAAATTGGTTCTTCTCTGTAAGATTCAGTGTCCTCGTCGCTATAATAGAAATAACTAACTCAGAGAGTTTGGATATTTAAGAGAACAATTAAAAGAGAGGTACAAAGTATCTAATTCATGCTAAAGATACATGAAATGATAATACTTTAGTTTTTTCTATTAAAAAACTTTTAACAATTATATATAACCAATTGTTGTTGTTTAATTGCTAAGTTGTATCCAACTCTTTTGTGATCCCCCTGGACTGTAGCCCACCAGGCTCCTCTGTCCATGGGAGTTCCCAGGCAAGAATACTGGAGTGGAGATCTTCCCAATCCAGGGATCAAATCCATGTCTCCTGCATTGGCTGCAGATTCTTTACCACTGAGCCACCAGGGAAACCCATTAATCTGACCAGTGGGATAGCCCTAATGTAGCCAAGAACTTCTGACATGGAAGACACTCGCCAATAGAGGCTGGCAGACCATTTGCAAAGATATTTTGTCAGTTAGGTTTTTTGGGTTTTGTTTTTTTGTTTGTTTGTTTGTTTGTTTTTTAGCTGCAAACAATAGAAACCAACCCTGGTTAATGGAAACAAAAAAGAACCTCATTGGGAAGATGTTGAATAGATCACAGTTCAGTAGAAGGGCTGGTGATTCCTGCTTGAAAAGGACAGGAACCAGGGCAGGAGGAACCGCCCTACAGGGCCACTGATGGAAATGAGCAAACTGGCACTTCCTTTGACAGCCCTTTAAGAGGTGAGGTGGAAGAGTCTGTGTCCAAGCTCATGCCCCGAGTCCCAAGGAGGAATCAGGATGGTGAGGGGAATCTGCTACAACAGCTCCCAAAGACCTCCCTGGTTTCCATGGCACAGAGCCAGGCATTGCAGTGTACAATCCCACACCTCTGCCCACAACAAGGCAGAGAGAACTCCCAAGGCAAACAGGTGCAGTCACACACTTACACTGGGCTATAGCCCAGAGTAATCTTTCCTTTTTTCTGGCTGCACTGGGTCTTCACTGCATCTCAGGGGTTCCTCTATTTGCTGCAGAGGGGTTTCTCTAGCTGTGGAGCACAGGCTTAGTTGACCTGAGGTATGTGGATCTTAGCCACCCCCCACCCCCCGCCCCCAACCAGGGATCAAACGCATGTCGCCTGTACTGAAAGGTGGATTCTCAACCACTGGGCCACCAGGGAAGTCCCTGGCCCAGAGTAGTTCTTAAGTACACTTGCCAGGGAGTTCTTTTGGCATTTACATTCTGGCTCCAGAGTCCGTCAGCTGTGAGGCCCTGAGCCGTTCCTCTGTGCCTGAGTTTCTGCTTCTGTAAAACTAAACAGTAATCACACCTACCTCATAAGACTGAATTACCTGAAATAAACAGGTAAAGCACTCAGCACAGTTCCTGGCACACATAGTAAAACCTCAGTAAATGCTGTTATTATTATTATTAATACACTATTAACAATGCTGAGAGCACATCACTGAGCACCTTCCAGATATGCTTTATCTGAGAGACACTTAGCATCTAGCTTCTCTAAGGTTCCAGGCCAGGAAGTCAAAGATTTTAGTCCTCTCCTCCCCAGTCCTCCTTGACTTGATTCTCCCAAGTGAATAAGGAGTTTCTATAACACCACAGCTGCTTCACCAAAGCCATTTCGAGTAATCATCAGAAGCCCACAATGAAATATATGAGAAGCACTAATTGTCGGAGAGAATGCTGAAAACACCCACGCTACGGAATCCAGCACCTCAGTGGGAATAACTGCTCACCATTTGTGGATTCACCCATGTGTTATTTCTTCCGAACATGACTTTCAGTTCCTGGAAGAGGTACTTTGCCATAAATGGGAGGACAATTTACTGGAAGTTAAAGGTTGGCTTCCAGGCATTCCATCTCCTCCTGGAAAAAGGGACTTTCTCCCAAATGGCCTGGGGAGAGGGACTAAGAGGTGGTGGTGTGCAACGCACTCTTAGAAAACAGAAAACTTCGCTGCCTTAATAATTCCTTGGCAGCAGTGCTTGGGAGACAAAATCCTTATCTAGAGACATACAAGTTTCTCCACCATCTGAGCTGCAACAGAGATGGCAGAAGTGCCTGAAAAGGCAGGACCATGATCTCCCACCAACAGACCACCTGCCAACTTTGTACTCAAAATCTCCCCTTTCACACACACATTTATCAGGCCATTCAATATCTTCCTCTACTCCCCACTCTTCTTCCTGATACTCTCCACAACATGCACAAGTTTTGTACAATACTTTCTTTTGCCTTCATTTTATTTTTATGTTTTCAGTTAAAGACATATATGCTGATTTCAAATAGAATATGTGACAGTTGCGGAAAATTTAGAAAATACTGCACAAAGTTTAAAGCAATGAAAACCCATCCATCACTTGTCTTTTGTCTTCATTTTAAGGGCCTTGGGTTGCCAACAAAAATCTCAATACAATGAAATCTTGGCCTAGATCCAACCCCTTGGCTGCAATCACATTTTGCTCTCTGCCATATTACTTCAAGTAACAGAACTGCCAACTGTCCAGAGTGTTCCATCAAGATGTTATCGGTTCACATCAGATATGGCCTCACAAAACATACCTATTTGGTGGTCGAGCTTCCCCATCCTTAAAATCGCTGCTCACTCTTAATCACAGGATGTAGGAGTGTGGCTATTAGGTGATCAGCTCTACTGAATTTCCTCCATATATTCAACAAATGTGTTGAGGCGCCTATTTCTCCTCCGAAAATCACTGAGCATATGCTATATGGAGACGTGAAATGCAGTTGCTGTAAAAATGAAATGCTATTCTGGGAATACCTATGTCATTACTTGAGCCGAATCTCCTTTACAATGAAATGGCTGCTGCTTAGCAACTAATGCAAGGGAAGAGCCTGCAGAGTTCTCTATCTTCCCCTCAGCCCACCCCTGCCCCAATAGGAAGAATATGAAACACCTACCATCACCCTGGTGGTGTCACTGTATGGTTTGCACTTAAAACAGGGGGAGTCAGGACAATGACGACGAGGTCATTGTCCTTGTCAGTGAGACACGGATTTGGGACCCTAGCCAGTGGTGGAGCCCAACTCTGTTCATCACAATGAACAACTGAGATCAAGTCAGTAAAATTAATGAGGGGAAAATATTGAGAACCATCTTTCCAAAGAGCAGTGGGAGGAGTCAGGGTGCTGAAGGGAAGGGAACATGGGGCTTCAGATCCAAAAACTAGACTGAGCCTGGCAGTGCCCGTTGCTGGCATGTGGCTTTAGGGCAGGTACTTAGCAGCCATGCCTGCTTTCTGAACAGCACAAGGGTTCTGAAGACAATACCTGCTCTACCTGTTTGGAAGATTAAATTAGATCAATTATGTGAAAGCAGTTTTTAAATGGTAAAGCTCTAAAAAAGCATCACACACATCTTTATTATATGTATCTAAATTTAGTCAGTATTAACAATTTAAGAAATCTCCAGAAATTTGTCTTTTGTAGAAAAAAAAGAAATCCCTTAGATCTTGTTATAATTCTGTACCGGCTCATAGAAAGCTTCTGTTTTAATCTTTAAATAGCTTGGACGTTTATTTTTGAACTTGAGATTTATTTTGCTAAGAAATTCTGAAGGTTTTCTTCAAATGTGAAAGAATGACTCTGGTTTTTTAACTGATCCTTTGGAACTTTCTAGGGGTCTGTAACTATGCACACAGATATGAATTCTAAAATATGCTGCTATGGAAAAACCTGCGTTACAAGAACTTGAAGCCTGAATAGGCCCTTTAGTTAAAGGCAAAAGACTCTTCTTAGGATATATATTTTTTTTAATCAAATGGTACCTAGTATGCCATTTTGTCCACACAAAGTACACATGAATTGTTCCTAATTTCTTCACGTCAAATATTATATTACCCAACTCCCTTCAAGTTCTACTCTGATTACAACTCATAAGATTTTATACTGGAGGTGGAATTGGAATCAGGGAGTTCCAGGCTATAACCCTTACAAATCATTTACTGGCCTCAGGAAACTGGATTTGTTCCTCAATTCATGCAATGGAAAATTCATATAGTTTGAAAAAGAATCACCAAGGAAAGCTCAACCTTGATCTTCTTAAAATTGCCAGTAGCACAGAACTATTCACAGAGCCAAGTCCATGCTTGAACAGGAAAGGAATTCTTGTTTTCTTAGCCCATCACCTTTGTTAAGACCTTCTTCTATGTCAAGACTGTGTGTGCACACTAAGATGAAGTGCACAGCTCTCTCCTCTCAGGGGATTTTGGTCTAATAAGCTACGAGAGGGTGGAAATATGGCTATTTGTACACAGGAAATGGAAACAGGTGAAAAAGAACCAGGCTGAAAAATTGTATTAGAGAAGCAATAAGCAAATACAGGCATAGATCTAAACTCTGCCATTTAAGTGGCTTTGTGACCTCAGGCAAGTAGCTTACAATCTAAGTCCCCATGTCTTCATTTGTAAAATGGAAAAAATAATAGGCCCTACTTAAGTGTGTTAGTGTTACTCACTCAGTCGTATCCGACTCTTTGCAACCCCATGGACTGTAGCCCACCAGGGTCCTCTGTCCATGGAATTCCCCAGGCAAGAATACTGGAGTGAATTGCCATTCCCTTCTCCAGGGTTACTTAACTGAAGGTTAAATGAAATACTATTATAAAATGTTTAGCAGCTCTCGGCACAGATTAAGCATTTCATAAAATCAGTAACTTGGACTGATTAATAGTCTCACAAGTAGGTATGTGAATAAACTAATACTTGCAGTCCAAATTTGAGGGCTTCTCAAAGGGCTCAGTGGTAAAACCTGCCAACGCAGGAGACACAGGTTCGATCCCTGGGTAGAGAAAATCTCCTGGAGGAGGAAATGGCAACTCACTCCAGGATTCTTGCCTAGAGAATACCATGGACAGAGAAGCCTGGAGGGTTGGGGTCACAAAGAGTTGGACATGACTGAACGACTGAGCATGTACACATGTCCAAATCCGAATGAAGAAAAGTTTTTTCCTTCTCTTAGCTGCATGTCACCAGATCTTTGGAAGTATATAGGCTGCCTCTGCAGACTATCAGAGGTTGTTGGGAAGGAGAAGAACAGTGACGTGTTGCTTTTTGGTCATTGGGAGGAAAGGGAGGGTGCATTGGGAAAGCAGGTGGCTCTCTGGGTGTTCATTCTGCCAGGGAAGACTACTCTCTCCAGCTTCTGGGGTTCAAGGTTCCTCTGCTTTCTTTCTAACTTCAGAAGCTGAGGACAGTGTTCCCCCACTGGAGAAAAACAAAAATACACTACAGCTTATTGACTGAGAGGGGGCCAATTTAAAAGGAAGAAACTGTGTTAAAGTAGGCTCTCTTCTCAAAAACCTCTACAGGAAGTGCTCTGAGAGAGACAGCCTGAAACCGTGTCATGTACAGGACAATGATGAGAACACAGTCCTTTCAGTTTGCAGACTGTTTCAGAAGTTTATCTCAAAGTGATGCATGGAACCCTTTCCAAAAGGTTCCAGTTAAGTTTACATGAAGCTCTTTAAAGAAGATGTGGTACATGTATACAATGGAATACTACTCAGCCATTAAAAAAGAATGAAATAATGTCATTTGCAGCAACATGGATGGACCTAGAGAGTGTCATACTGAGTGAAGTGAGTCAGACACAGAAGGAGAAATATCATATGACATCCCTCATATATGGAATCTAAAAAGAAATTATATAAATGAGCTTACAAAATAGAAAGAGACTCACAGACTTAGAAAACGAACTTAACGTTGCTGGGGGGAAGGGACAGTTAAGGACTCTGGGAAGGTCATGTACACACGGCTATATTTAAAATGGATAATCAACAAGGACCTATTATAAAGCATACGGAACTCTGCTCAAGGTTATGTGCCAGCCAGGATGGAGAGGAGTTTGGGGAAAGAGTGGATCATGTATATGTTTAGAGTGGATCATATATGTATTTAGTGGATCATATATATGTCCCTTCACTGCTCACCTGAAACAATCACAACATTGTTAACCAGCTATACCCCAATATGAAATATTTTTGGTGTTAAAAATAAATAATTAAAAAAAAAATCTTTAAACAAATTGCTTTCAAGTGTTTTTGAAACAAAAATTAATTTTTCCACAGAATTTTGACATCTTATATACAAAAGAAGGACACATTTTAAAATGTTCTTTGGACCATGCAAGATGTCTATCTTCTGGCTATTTCCTGAAGATCTTCAAGATATGCAAAAGCAATTAAACTGCCTTTCAAAGAAAAAAAAAGTGGATTTACTTCCTCAATACTTACCTCAACATCCTGAGCCAGTTTTATTTGCTCAACAAATATTTAACAATCTTCTAAAATTAAAAAAAAAAAAAAAAATCTGCTATTTGGTCTGGCTGAGATAACTGACAGCATGTCCCAGAAGGCCGAGCCTTCCATTTCTGAAATAATCCGGGACAGGTCACCCCTAGGAAGCTTTTTTCTCTCACTGCCAGGACACGGCAGCCAGCTATGGTCTGCACGTGCAGAGAAGACAGCATCTAGTCAGGCAAGGAGAGGGATGACCTCTGTCCTGGGGGCCCTGGCGACAGCTCTGTTTCCAGCACCTCTGCCTTTATCTGCATATCTATTCCTGGCACTACAAAGCTCTGAGACCCCCATTCCCTCCACGACTGGCTTCCTGCTCCCAGATGGCAGCTGGGCTGTGGGCTACTGCCCCCTGATCACTCTGCTCACTGCGCCTGTCTTCTCCGACCTTGGCCTTCTGCCTGATCCGATTTCCAGAGCACTCAGAAGCAGCCTTCAGATCCTCTAGGAAGGGTGAACTAGTTTTTAATAAGTTGTGAAGGGAAAAGGACATATTCTCTACCCCCACTGAATGTCAAAACCTGTAAATTAAAGTGTATAATCGATCTCATTTTCATATTATCTGAATAATCTTATCACTTGCTATCAACATTCGATTAATGTTCAATATTTTGAAGACTAAAAAACAAAATCTGGTCCTTGGTTGGACATAAGTATGGCTGATGCCACTTATAATAATAACATATAATAAACATACTCATGCTGCTTCCATTGTTACAGAGACCGTTATCAGTTAGCTTTCAAATAATCACACAGGGTAGGGACTATTATCATTACCATTAGACAGGGAAACTAAGGCACAGAGAGGTTAAGTAACTCGGCCATGGCCTGACAGCAGGCAGAGGCAGAGATATGACCCAAAGAGGTAGGGCTCCAGAGCCAGGGCTCTCAGCCACTACTTCACTCTGACACTCAAGGAACTGAAGAATAAGAATAATGAGAGCTGACTGCAGTTTAATTATCACTGTTTTTAAGCTTTGAATGTCTCCCCCTCCATCTAACAAAAGCCAGACCATTAATATTATAGCTTAACTCAGAATTTGTTCCATATCAGAGCATTATTTATGAGTCTGAAAAACCTAAAAGACCATTCTCCACTGGAGCAAATGAAGTTTGCTAACTTCATGGAAGTTAGGCACAAGAACTCCAGAAGTCCCCATCTAAGAGCTGTTGCCTTAAAAAACAAACAAACAGTATTCACTCCACTTCAACAACTCACAAAGTGCTGGAAGGAAAGAACTAAAATTAATCTGTAAAGATCCTTCTTCCCACCTCTACCCAACTATAGCCCCCTGCCCCAGCCAATACACACACCTCTCATGGGTTAATTTTTTTTTTTTTTCTAAAATTAGCCAAACAGTGCTCATTCCACCTCTCTGAACACTACTGGTGTCAGAAAACTCACCAGCCATTCTTCAGGTGCTTTATATGTTATGCAAATAAAAAGTAGCTGGTACTTTCTCAAAGACTTTGGGATTAAATGCGTTAAAAACAAAACAGAGGTTTAGTTAGTCACAAAGTTGATTGAGGAATTCTTCCTAAAATAACTTTTCCATCCGAAGTCAGTCAAGGGAGCTGGGAGGAGAGAGTGAGTAAGGTAATACAGAAGAGAGGCCATGGGGGTAACTTCGGGCTGGCTGGACCACGGTTGGTGCAGATGCTGAAAACGTGGGGCAACCATCTTTCTAAGTTCTACTCAGAGAAGGAAAAGCCAACAGAAAACTCCCTAAGGAGAAAATCAATGATGCCCCTTGGAAAAGGATGAGACAGACAGAGAGCCGGAGAGCTAATTAGTGCTACTCAGAAGGCAAATTAAGGCCTTTTCTGTGACAAGCTGCAAATAGCTGGTTAAGCAAGATATTCGGCCACCCTCTCCAGCCTCCAACAGCTGGCTAAATGGCTGGCACAGGTACTTGCACAGGAAGCTGTAAACAGAAACAGTCCTGGGAAGCTGGACAAAGTGTAAATGAGAAAAAGGCAGACGCTTCTCTGAGTAGAAAGGAAAAAACCCACAGCTGAGATGGACAGGGAGCACATAACATAGTAGCTTATTTAAAGAAGGCAATTAAATTCATTCATTCGATAAATATTTATCCAACACCTACTGAGCAATAAGAACAGGATTCAGAGATTCCAATGATAAGGTGCAATTTCTGTCCTCAAAGGAACTCACGACCTAGCAGGGAAGAGTAAGACTTTTTTTTTTTTTCAATAGTTCTTTCATTTTTAATTACAAAAGAAATATATGAAAAATTCTAATGACACAGAAGTGTATTATCCCCTTGGCTCTCCAACCAAGATCCTACTCTCCAAAAGTAACTGGTGATGATGGTTTGATGTACATGTTTCCAGGATATTTTCTATACATAAATAAACACATTATAAACCGAAATGAGGGCCTAAATAGACATTTAAAGTTAACTCTGCTCAAGGCACTGTGCTGAGTTCTCACCATAAAATAACTCATTTAATTCTCCTAACAAACTTCTAAGAGAAGTATTATTATTACCACATGAGCCTCAGAGGGGTGACATAACATTCCCAAGCTCAGCTAGAACGTGCCAGGTTCAAATCCTAGTCTAATTCCCAGGACAGAAAATGACAACTCAGCCCTAACACAGATGTTTGAAAGCATCATGTGAGGACAGGAGAGAACCACAGAAAGTGGACCTTCTTGAGCTCAAGCCTAACAAGGGGTGTGTCTGGGGAACAAGCCAGAGATGAGGCTGGGGAGCGTTATGTGCAAACAGAACTAACTTAGGAGTTTTTCTTCTGTTAATCTCCTTGTATAATATGCTGGTCTGTTATGCCTTGCAATAGGCATAACATTCCAACCAGTTCAAACAATTCCAAAAGTTCAAACAGTTACAACCCGTTAAAACACTTTGAAATTAGTCCATTTTTATAGTGATTTTGACCAAATTCAACTTCAAAGAAACATAAAAAGCCTAACAGCATAGATTTTTACTCTGCTCTTTACCTTCTTCCCTGAGCTACCCATTCACATTCCACATTAATGCAGTAAATACTATGCTAATACTACCATTATAGGGTCTCAGAAAAAAATAATTAGGATCCATGTTATCCAGTGCAAACCCTTGTAAGAAAGCAAATGTCACATAGCCCAACATGTAGGAAACTGTTTGGATACTTCTTGTCTAAGGGTGAGTGCTTCTGAACCCACTTCAAGGACACCTCAAGGTTGCATAAGGAATGTGTATTCTGGCCCAGAAGAGTCTGGAAGATGCAGCTAGCCTGGACCCTCACAAGGAGTCCTTATTGTTTCAGATTAGAAAGTAAAGCGTTCCCTGTTCAATGTTATGTGGCAGCCTGGATAGCAGGGGAGTTGGGGAAGAATGGATATATGCATATGTAAGGCTGACTCCTTTTTTGTCCACCTGAAATTATCACAACGTTGTTAATTGGCTATAGTTAGTTAGTTAGTTCAGTCACTCAGTCGTGTCCGACTCTTTGTGACCCCATGAATCGCAGCATGCCTGGCCTCCCTGTCCATCACCACCTCCTGGAGTTCACTCAAATTCATGTGCATCGAGTTGGTGATGCCATCCAGCCATCTCATCCTCTGTCGTCCCCTTCTCCTCCTGTTCCCAATCCCTCCCAGCATCAGGGTATTTTCCAATGAGTCAACTCTTTGCATGAAGTGGCCAAAGTATTGGAGTTTCAGCTTCAGCATCAGTCCTTCCAATGAACACCCAGGACTGATCTCCTTTAGGATGGACTGGTTGGATCTCCTTGAAGTCCAAGGGACTCACAAGAGTCTTCTCCAGTACCACAGTTCAAAAGCATCAATTCTTCGCTATATTCCAATATAAAATGAAAAGTTTTTAAAAAAAGTAACAAGTTCCAAAGAATTAGCTCTAGTCCTACTAAATCTGACCCTACGAGGCAACACTGCTGTTGCCAGAGCAGAAGTAAACACCAGCAAGGCTCCCATCCACTTCTTCATCCCCTGATGCCACAGGACCCAGTGTTGTCACTCTGCCATGTGAAAACCAAGCCTTGAAAAGATCAGCTAGAGCAGATTAAGTACTCTGGACGGTGGTTCAAGTGCAAGCTTGCCTAGTGTATATGCTGATGGAGAAAGTCTACACTTAGCCAAGTCCTAAGTCATTATTGAGGAGGGAAACAGTAACTTGGAACCAAGGTTCTACCTAATCTAGAAGCCTCTAAATATCAAACAAGTATGTGAAGCACAGATGAAAATAAATAATATAAATAAAAGTGGTTTACAAAGGAGGATTCAGGAAAAGAAAACTTTCCCCCATACACTATACATTCCCATGCAAGGAAAAACAAGTTCCATGTTCTCCTACTCAGCTTTCAACATGACAACAGTCTTTCCTAACGTCACAATGCTGTGTTGCAGGGAAATACTCAAAATGGAAATACTGTCTTCTTATCAATGTGTAAAGAATAACAGAACCATTTTTACCATGCAGCATAATGTAAGAAGCTAAATGCTCCTTGTGACTTTTATCTCATATCCCAAATTCCCTTTCAGGAGGGTCTGATATTACCATCCAGGTTTATAAATAGAGAAACTGAAGCACAGGCATTAATATCTCATAAGTAACAGTAACTGCCCAGTCCTCCTTACAAACAAAATCACACTTGATCATTTATTCTGTGCTGCTCAAAGAGGTACAGACAGGCCACCTCCTCCCTGGATCAAGGTTCACCTACACAACACCTGTGTAGTTTTTATTAAAAGTCATATAAAACTCTAAACATGGAGATCGTCAGAGATAGCAGGTGTCATGTAGGTGGTTTTGTTCTCAGAAGCAAAACCAATGTATTTTCTGGTGATCGTGAATTTAGATTCATTTCTATTTCTGAAAGAGTAGAGGAGTTCCTTAAAATTATACATCCAAAGGGACACAGTCCAAAGAATAAATTATACAAGAGATAATAAATAATGACCTGTGGCATACTATGGAAGAGGTAAAAGAACAGCTTACATTCATGTGAACACAGACATCCAAGGGACACATTCAAAACAGAAGTGAATGTTTAGGGGAGAAGGATGGGGTCTAAAAAGAATGTCATTTAGAGTCAGATCTGGGTTTAAATTCTGTCTCCTACCCAAGTTCTAATCCTTAGGTTTGTTTATAAGATAGAAATAACCACAATCATATCAACAACAGAAGGGCTCCAAACAGGAAAATGAGAACATCAAGGCTGTATATTGTCACCCTGATTATTTAACTTATATGCAGAGTACATCATGCGAAATGCTGGGCTGGATGAAGCACAAGCTGGAATCAAGATTGTCAGAAGAAATATCAATAACGCCAAATACACAGATGACACCACCCTTATGGCAGAAAGCAAAGAGGAACTAAAGAGTCTCTTGATGAAAGCAAAAGAGGAAAGTGAAAAAGTTGGCTTAAAGCTCAACATTCAGAAAACTAAGATCATGGCATCCGGTCCCATCACTTCATGGCAAATAGATGGGGAAACAATGGAAATAGTGAGAGACTTTATTTTGGGGGGCTCCAAAATCACCACAGATGGTGACTGCAGCCATGAAATTAAAAGACACTTGCTCCTTGGAAGAAAAGCTATGACCAACCTAGACAGCTTATTAAAAAGCAGAAACATTACTTTCCCAAAAAGGTCCATCTAGTCAAACCTATGGTTTTTCTAGTAGTCATGTATGGATGTGAGAGTTGGACTATAAAGAAAGCTGAATACCAAAGAATTGACGCTTTTGAACTGTGGTGCTGGAGAAGACTCTTGAGAGTCCCTTGGACTGCAAGGAGATCCAACCAGTCCATCCTAAAGGACATTAGTCCTGAATAGTCATTGGAAGGACTGATGCTGAAGCTGAAACTCCAATCCTTTGGCCACCTGATGCAAAGAGCTGACTCATTTGAAAAGGCCCTGATGCTGGGAAAGATTGAAGGCAGGAGAAGGGGATGACAGAGGACGAGATGGTTGGCTGGCATCACCGACTCAATGGACATGAATTTGAGCAGGCTCCGGAAGTTGGTGATGGACAGAGAAGCCTGGTGTGCTGCAGTCTCTGAGGTTGCAAAGAGTCGGACATGACTGAGCAACTGAACTGAGCTGAAGAATCACATCATGACCGTCATGAAGAGTAAATAAGACAGAACATGAGATGGTTGGATGGCATCATTGACTCAATGGACAAGAGTCTGAGCGAACTCCAGCAGACAGTGAAACACAGGGAAGACTGGCATGCTGCAGTCCATGGGGTCAAAAAGAGTCGGACACAACTGAGCAACTGAACAACAGGACAAATTTAGTGCCATTCCTGGTACACAGGAGACAATGAACATCAGCTACCTTCTCCTTCCCTTCCCCTGTGTGTTTCTAAAAGATTTTTTTGTTGTTATACTGACTTAAATGGGAACTCTAACAGTGGTTAAAAAAACAGTTCCTACACATTATATAGTCATTGGCACATATGTATCTGTTGCAGCACCATAATTTGCAAAGAAAAAGGAAGTAGTAATTTTAACAGAAAAGTACTAGCTCACTTGCACTGCTTTCTAAACCCTTCAGCTTTATGGTCTACAGAGATTATTTGCTCTAGGGGAGCAGAATGTGAAATAAAGGAAAAATTCTCATGGGAAAAAAGGTTCCCAAAAAAAGAAAGAGAAGATAATGAGGGGAAATCGAGGGGTATAGAAAGGAATTTATTTTACTTAGCAAAGTAAAAGTCAAGCAAAATGAATAATCTTCCTCCAGAAATGGTTATTTAAAGGTTTTTTGCAAAGGGCTCTGGTTCCTAAAAAGACAGGAGTCATTGCATATGCCCACCCACTCCTCATTTATTTTTAAACCCTAGCTTATATGTTCCTTAGCAACAGAAGGAGCAGATGAGACCCCCTACACACAGGCGCACACACACACCCTCTCCCCTAGCCCCCTTCTTCTCTCCTGTCATGTCATTCTGTAAACACCCATGATATTTATTTTTGACCACCTGCAAATCTCTTCCTCCCCACTTCAACTGATCCCCCTGACATCGTGGCCATATTCCACACCCTAACTCAACCCTTTCACTTAGATTCCATTCTATGAGGTGTTCTTGACCCCCATCCATTATCTTTCTCCAGTCACTGTCCTTGGGTGCAGAGTGAGGTGCACCTCCCCCTCAGAAGTGAGGTGATGTGGTTGGTCCTCACTGAGGAGCCAATGCTCAACTTCAGTCAAAGTCTCTTTTCTTACAGACCATTCATCAACCCACCAGTGAAATGGCCAGGCCTAGCTACATCTGAGTCCAGCATAAATGGCTTCCATGATGAATAGGTATGCCATTCACCACCCATTCACCAGGTCTCTAAAAAAATAATCCTCCTCCTCATCAAAATAGAGACACTCTCCAGGCTACCAGCACAAACACATGCTGATGAAATACCTATTTTTCTCTGTCTTTCCTCTGACTTTGGGACTGCTAGCCATGTTTGGCTGAGCATGGATTATGAGTTTAAAGATCAACTGCTTACCTCTGGGGGTTTGGGGGGGAACACAGACCAGCAGACCTCAGATATTAGTGTGCTTACGCATCACCTGAGGAGCCTGTTAAAAAATGCCCACGCACGGAGAGTTTGATTTTGAAAGTGTGGGGTGGTGGGCATCTTTAGCCAGCCTCCTGAGGCGATGCTGATACAGGAGGCTTCCTGAATTGGAGACTGTAAAGCTTTATTTAAAAGGAAATGATGTTCACAAGGCAGAAGCCACTTCTGTAGACTGTAAGGCAGATGCAGTCTTATTCTTTCTCTACAGAAAAAAAAAAAACACTGTCTGGGCCTACGTCTGTGTTTGCCTGTGAACACCCATACACATGTGTGTGTGAGCATGCAACCCGGAAAGTCACAGTCCCACACAGTACTCTTTTCCAAGAGAGAGAGGCTCAAGAAATGACTCCTGCCAAGAGGCGAGCTGAAATGATTTCCCTTGCAAACTCTGGCTTTGCAACCCAGGAGGAGCCTGATGATGAATACCAATGACACAGGAACGATTCTGGGCCCAGGAGCCCAGACACACAATATGTTTCATGTAATCAACCGCCCCACAGCCTCCAACTCACAATTCCTAAATTAGGCTGAATGTAGTCCCTGGTCCCCTCAGGGCCAGACAAGCCATCCTAGCTAGGAAGTAGAACTGCCTGTGTCCTAGCCTACCTCCTCAGAGCTGCCTCACTTTCCACCACTTGTCTATTTTTAGAAACCAAAAATATCAAGAGAAAGATCCATTTTATCCTGATCTAAGTGAGTAACTAAAAGAGCAAGTCAGGTGGGAAACTCCTTCAATGCACAAAGAACAAAATGCCCTTGAGGGACAAGGGAGCAACACTTTCCCCAGGAAGATGGTCTTGGAGTTGCAAGGACTAAATACTTAGGCACAGAGTACATGCCCTAGTGACCGGGTCCTCCAGTCCAGGTGATGTCCGTAGGGATCCCGATGATTCACACACATGCCCCCAGAAATACAACACACATCCTCACAAACCCACACACCTCTGTCATCTGCTTTTGCTTACATAACAGCACATGCTGTAAGAGCCTTAGTACTTTATATGGGTTTCTGGAGAGGACTGCTAACTCAAAATGAGGAGGGTCCCTTGCTTTCTTTTCAAGGAATACTCCGAGCCTGAGCAAGTGAACATCTTTGCAATTCTATGCTTGTTTATCACCTCAACTTTTAAGATTAACAAGCAGGAAGGGTAGTCTCCCAAACTCTCCAAACCTATCAATATCTTCATTCTTGCCTGGGGTGGGAGACTGGGCAGCGCAGAGGAGAAAACTTACCAAATCCTCCTTTCTTATCTGTGACTCCTGACACAATGTGGGGTAGTCTTTTAAAGCATCATTTGGGGGGCATTTATCCCACACTGTCCTAGTCTTGCAAATACACCCATGCTGGGCACAAGCATGGCCCCATTCTTGCCCTCACACCTTCTGTGCCAACAGGCTCCCCAGGTCGTCCTTCTGGGCACACCCAAGAGAACTGGTACTTTTCTGTTAAAATTACTACTTCCTTTTTCTTTGCAAATTATGGTGCTGCAACAGATACATATGTGCCAATGACTAGTTCCCAGGGAGGGGGGGTGTCACATGTACAGGTACCCCGGGAACTAGTTGCGTACGTACAAACAGAGATTCACAACGCAGCAGGACCAACTTCCGTAAGGATTTCTCTACAGTGTAGAGCGCTGTTCTTTTCTGCCCGTCTGTGATCTCAAGTATCAACTTAGTGACAAAGGTTCACTCAGTGAAATAAGGAACGGAGGGGGAGTGGGTGAAGATGACCCAGGCTTAGGGACAACTTCGAGGACTTCTCTCAAGAAAGCCGGCACCTGTGTGTGCACCCCCTCACACACACACACACACACACAAACACATACACGCGCATTTTTATTGTTCTGACCTCAGGGAACCAGTCTTCTCTCCAGTTCCGGAGGGAAACCTGGCAGACGTAGCTTCCCTCCAGCCCAGAAAGATCGGATGGGAAGTGAACACACAGCCCAGAAGGGGGAGGAAGAAGCAGAGAGACAGACAGAAAGAGCGAGCGAGAGAGAGATGCCCCCAGTCCGAAGAAGCGCCTCTCCGAGGGCGTAGAACCGGTCTCGCGCCCCGCAGCGGCACCTGCCTCCCGGTTGCCCAGGCTCGCGCGCCTACCTGTAAGAGACCTGCTTCCGGAAAGTTAAGTTCCGCAGCTTTTCCTCCAGTGCCTCGTCCTTCTCTTTCGGGCCGGCGGCCCCGGGCTCTTCCAGGGCAGCGGCCGCCGCTGCCCCCGCGCCCCTCGGGTCCGCGCCGCCCTCGGCGCCCAGGCAGCAGCTCCCGGCGCCGCTTCCGCTGCTGCTGCTGCCGCCCGTCGCCCCCTTCTCCTCTCCCGCCGAGGAGCTGGGGTTCATGGCGACCGCTCCGGCAGCCGCGGAGGGAGCCTAGGCGCCGCCGCTGCAGAGGCCGGACCGGCGGACGGCGCTGACGGCTGCTGCCACTGCAGGAGAGCGAGCAGGTCCGCGCGCCGCTGACAGGGGCGGCAAATGGCAGCCCCTTCCCGCAGCATCCATCCGCGGCGGCCCCGCACCGGGGCATTGTGGGAAACTCCGTGCCTCCACTCCCCCTCCCCGACCAATCAGAGGCCACCTCCCTCCACCTCCCCTCACCCTCCCCGCTCACACCCGCGCCCTCCCGCCCCTCTGGCCTTTTCCGAAATCCGGAGCACCTGCCACCGCCGCACCTGAACTCCGCCCTGAGGCGTCGGGTGGCCGGAGAGGTGGACAGAGCGGGGAGCGGTGAGGGGAGGAGGGTGAGGAGTTGCCCGGCTGGGCGCGCAGACAGGGCCAGCAGGAGAGGAGAGCTCCAAAGGGAAACTCGGAGGACGGCGTGCCGCGCCCTGGTTATTACACGAGGAAACGGAGACCAGGAAGGGAGAGGTGCCCTGCCTGGGCTGCCGGCCCGGGAGCGCTAGCGCCCACCTTGGTCCCCGTCCCCATGCCTGACGTCCGATGTCCGGGACGGCATTCTCCCCACCGCCGCTGCCCGACCCTGCACGGCGGAGCCCGGCAGAAGCCGTCCTACGCGGGAAACGTGGGCAATGCAACGCGCGCGTGGTCTGTGCGAACCTGGGAGAGAATTCGTGCGCAGGGTAAATGAGGGATGAGGAGGAGGTAAGTTTAACATGCAGGCGAAAATCTGCCTCCTCTCGCAGGACAAGGGCTGGGATCCCCTCATCCCTAAACCCCCCAGCCTAGAGCCTTCCTTACACATAGAAAGATCTTCCTAAAGAGCTGTTCATAGACTGAATCAGATCACAGGCCACTCAGCGAAGTAGAAACACCGAGAGAACCAGGAGACAGAATGAGGACCGAGCGCTGGTTGCTGCTGCGGGCGGCAGAGCAGGGAGGAGAGGATGGGCAGCTCGAAGCGGGGCTTCCAACCTCTCCGGACCCCACTGCCGAACAAAGCCAAGCTTGCAGGCTCTGCAGATTTAATTGCCCAGCGGTCTCTTGTTTTTGTTTTTAAAAATTCTCAGAAACTCTATGAGGTTTGAATGATGTGCTACGAAGTGTGTGAGACAGTTTTCCAAATTAGGGATTTCCACACAAGAATCACCGCTGTCAACAAACACGGGGAAGATGTATACCTAAGGCTAAGTGGAGTAACCAAAATACAGACGGGCAATGAGAGAACCAGACCAACGAAGAATTTCGGGTCAGTATTGCACGACCCCAAGCAAGTTGCTTGATTCTTTTTTTCCTTTATTTCTCATGACTAGAATTAGGAGGTCGAATAAGATATCTCAAATCTCTCTCAAGTGCCACATTCTGTATCTCTTCATATGTACATTATAATAAAAAAGGTCAGGGCTTTTCCATAGTGGTATAAGGAAAGGTAATAATAATAAAAATAATTTAAAAACCAGCTAGTGGTTATTAAGCCCTCATTTTCATGACAAATATTGTGCTAAGCACTTCACTTGCCTATCTCTGTACTTTTCACAGTAACCCTCGAATGTGAGTACCTACCCCATTGCTCAGGCTTATTCAACTAGACATTGGCAGAACTAGGAGTTATTACAACCAGGCTGCCTGTTTGTAGGTCTTCGCCCCCCCCCCCGGCCCCCGCCCGCCTCACCCTGTGCAGCATGCCCCATCTTCAGAGGAGACTGAGTCATAGTAGGTGCTTCAACAGACATGTTAAATAAGATTCGTGACTATCTAGTGTATGGCTAACACTGAGAAAACATCATCTTATCTGAATTACTAGACAGCTTCCTAACTGCTCTCCATACCTCCTCCAAACAATTCTCTAGCTCAACCCCCCAGATACTTTTGATATGTTATCCTCTACCTAAAAGTCTTCCGATTACATCACATTGTCATTAGGACCAAATTTAAACAACCCCTTCACTGATTTTCAAGGCCACATCAGTGGGTGGCGTACCAGCCCTGCCCACTTCCCATCCACCATGTCCTGATAGTGCCAATCTGAACTCCACTACGTAGCCAGCCCTGATGCTCCTTCTGCTCCCATCTTTGCATGCATGGGTCCACTGCCTCCTTTTCCAAACTCCTCCCATCCCCAATATTAGCCTAGCTAACTACATGTAAATAACCCGTGTCCATTGACAGATGAATGGTTCAAGAAGATATGGTACATACACACAATAAAAAAGAACAAAATAATGCCATTTACAGCAACATGGATGCAACTGGTGATCATCATGCTAAGTGAAGTAAGTCAGAAAGAGAAGATAAATACTATGATATCACTTACATGCAGAATCTAAAATAGGGCACAAATGAACATATCTACAAAACGAAAACAAATTCACAGACAGAGCGAAGAGACTTGTGGTTGCCAAAGGGAAGGAGGTGATGAAGGGAAGGACTGGGAGTGTGGGATTAGCAGATGTAAACTGTTATATATAAGATGGATAAACACAAGTTACTACTGTATAGCCCAGGGAACTATATTCAATATCCAGTGATAAACCATAATGGAAAGAAAAAAAGACTGTCTATATGTGTATAGCTGAATAACTTTTCTTCATGGCAAAGAGACTGGTGCAACATTGTAAATCAGCTATGCTTTAATTTTAAAACTTTTAAATTAAAAGTAAAAATAACTCAATTTTAAACTATAAGATGCCATTTTTAGAATAAACAATTTGAAAAGAGATGATATATTGGTTGAGGGGGTAGGAAAGCCAACATTTTCTCAAAGTGTTGGTATAATCTTTCTGAGGGGACTTGGAAATACCCATCAATATTTGAAACACCAGCCTAATTAACCTAGCAATTATGCTTCTAGGAATTTGCTCTCTGATATCCTTGAAAGTATATACTAAAAATTTAAGACTAAAAATAACTGAAATGTTTGCTAGTATAGGACTAATCACCTAAATTATCATCCATCCAAATAATGGCATTCTCTGCGGCCATTAAGAGGAATAAGGCAAACTGATGAGGTATTGATATAAAACAATCTCAAAAGTATAACTAAAAAGAATAACCAGGGTTCAGAGTACTTAGCATGCTACCATTTACAGAAAAAGAGAAAATAGCTACAGATATAAGATTTAAGGGAAGATAAATTTAAAAAAAACAGTAATAATCCTCAGATTTGAATGACCTTAGCTAGAATTATGAGTTTTGCCTGATTAAATAAATACATTCCAACAGGAGGCAGCCTGTCTCCCAGGCTAACAGGAAAGCCATCTGTACCAATCAGGTGTGTATTTGCATGTTTAAAGAGTCTATCAACAAAGATGGGCTACTATATAAAGGAAAATAGGGTAAATAAAAAAGATCATTGAACATTCACTTGAATTTAAGACTGAGAGAGAGAAACCTACACCTAGGAGCATAATTCCAAATAAGGAATCATTCCAGCATAAGGCAAATGAAATCTTGTTGTGGGGTGGCCTTCTGAGAAATTACTTAAAATAGCAGTTGTCTTTTTAAACAATTTATTTTCCTTTTTGTTTTCCAGTGGTCACTAAGCAACTTTGTAATTATTCATTCAACTTCTCAGTTACCTCGACTCTAAAAAGTGGAATCTATGGGCATAGGTCAAAAGCCTCCAATCACAAGAAAGGAAAGGTTGGCGTTCCAAAAAGTATCAAAAAAAAAAAAAGTGTATGATTTTGACCAAGGCTGAGTACATAAACAAGAAAATGAGCTTCTCTGGATATATTGAAATATGCTGCTTCTCATCTCAGACCTCCCCTAGAAAATTTTTCCATCACTGGACCGAGAGCCATGCCCCTTCTAGGTGGACTCTTTACCTCATCTTTCTGTTATTAATTCAGTTCATTCTAAAATAGGGATCATCACAGTCTCAGATACCAAACTTAAGTCTCCCCAATACTAGGTCTGACCAAAAAATCCTCAAGCATGAAATTTTAAAGAAAGAAAAAAAATTTTAGAGTTTAGACTGCAAGGCCAGTAATAAAGAGAACATTATATCTAAAAAAATTTTAATGTATGTAGTGATTAAAAATTTTCAGGAAATAACACAGAATCGTTTTTTTGTCTTTTAGACAGCAAGTAACATACATAAACCATACACATACACAAGTAAACGATACACACACCATTTAGGGTCTAGGTTATTTAAACACCAATCTAATTGGAAAATACTGTCACTAAAGGGAAAAAGAAATGGAAGTTGACAGGGTCGAGCTGATATGCGTAAGCCTATTCCCGCCTCCCACCTTCTCACCTGCTACTTTTGCTGCCTGGAATGCACCAGAGATTCCCAAACTTACTCAGTTCACAGAACCAAGTAGCATCTCAGAAATTATGTTTCCTGGTACCTCTAGACCAGAAGAAGAACCTAACATTAAGGTTTATTAGGTAGTTAAGTGCTAACAATTTAATAAGTATTTATGTCTTAACAACTCCAGTTGCTGTTTTTAAAAAGTGACACATAAAAATTGAAAGGAAAAAAAGGGTTGTATTTCGTTCTCAAGTAGCCCCAATGACTTACTAATGAGACAGTAATGGGCACAGCACAACTTTGCAAACCTTGGAATCATGTTAGACACTGCTGCTGCTGCTAAGTCACTTCAATTGTGTCTGACTCTGTGCGACCCCATAGACCGCAGCCCACCAGGGTCCCCCGTCCCTGGGATTCTCCAGGCAAGAACACTGGAGTGGGTTGCCATTTCCTTCTCCAAGGCATGAAAGTGAAAAGTAAAAGTGAAGTCACTCAGTCGTGTCTGACTCTTTGCGACTCCATGGACTGCGGCCTACCAGGCTCCTCCACCCATGGGATTTTCCAGGCAAGGATACTGGAGTGGGTGGCCTACTTAGCTTCATATCAGACCAACCACTGAAAAACCAGCTCTGCCACAATAACGTCATTGAAAAAATGTAGCATGATATACTGTTGAAACCGTCAACTACTGGAACTGGTAGTTTGCATGGTATCTAACAGAGGTTGATCACTGTTTGCCCTGAAATTTTCAAATATCCTGCAGTGTCCCTATGAATTCATGGCAGAGACCTGAGCATCTCCAGGGAGTTGAGAAACCATGTCTCCACCTTAATATTTTTACATGATGTTTGTTTTTGCACGGATTCCCTAGAAAACAGATTCTTAGGCAAACCTTACAAACCAAGGTTTGATGGAGAATTGTAGTTCCAGGAGTTTAGGAAGGGAAAAGAGAAGTAAGGCAGAAAAAAAAGGGAAAATAAATTCAAGGTGGTGAGTATGAGGTGGCTACATCCTCACAAATAAACATACCTGGTTGCTTGGTCACCAGAACTTCATCCAGACAGAACTTACATCATCACTGGATTTGGGAACATACTGTCTGCAGAAAGAAGGGGAATTTCTCTGCTGGTTTCTTCCTGTCTCCTGACTTCTGTCTGTCACTCGTTCAAGTCTGTCCCTTAGGGAATTGACTCACCCTCACTTCCAGGTTAAGTCACTGGGGAACCCAGCCTCCTGCCGCACAGCCCGACTCCTCAGCCCTTTCTCGAAGCAATGGGAGGGCTGAGCATCAAGCTGTTGAGCTTCCTGCCAATCCCAGAGTCCAGGCCTCCTTGGGGAGGTAGAGAGAGATGGCAGAGGTAGGATATGAGGCATCATCAATGTCAACCATTAAGCAATAAATAAACAAGGGGTGAGGGAACAGCAGGGGCCAAGCCATTCTGGGTCCTATACGCTCTGCTGCTTCTCATCATTCAGGCCTTACTTCTCATGTTACCATTTCACAGAAGCCTTTCTGAGATTTCCTAAAATATCTTTCTCAGACAAAGCTGACATAAAACTGTGTGTGTGTGTGTGTGTGTGTGTGTGTGTGTGTGTATGTGTGTGTGTTTCCATAGAACTTGCCACTGTCTAAACTGTATTGTCTATTTACTTCTTTGTCTTTCTCCTCTTATTAGAATCTGAGCATTCTCTTAGCTAATGTCTTCAACGAAACTATACTAGGCACACAGTAGACACGTTATGCTCGTTGGATGGATGAATACATGTTACATAACGTTCATTTGCCTAGAAAGAAAATCAGAGGGCCAGTCAGGAGGGTGCTAGGATTGTAAATTTACTAGCTAATAAGGAAAAGAGAGATCTGTATGAGGACCCTGTGTTAAGCCCAAGCTTCTCACGCTTACACTGTTGTCATACAAACTATGAGGCTGAAGTGGGAGCCTGTTGAATCAGAATGGAGAACAATCTCTTCTTGGCCTTTTGGCTGAGATCAAGTGGAGAATGGAGAACAATATTTTACGTTCTACTGATAGGAATTAGAGGAATTTATTAGCTCAGGCAGTCTCTAACTAGATTTAAATTAAAATTGAGCTATTCTTTATCCAGGATGAAAGGGATCTTAAAATCATCTATCCAGCCTTCTATCCACTTCAGCTTCCATCCATGAGTGGTACTCCCATAGCATCCCTTGACATGACCCTTTTCAGACTTGAACAACTGAAGTTATAAGAAGTCGTTACTTCTTAATACAACTCAATCATTTTCAACAGGCTATTTCATTAAATTTCTTCTCATTTTTCACTGTAATTCCTTACTCAAATTGTTGTTGTTGTTCATTGTTGTTCAGCCCACAAATCATGTCCAACTCTTTGCCACCCCATGCACTGCAGCACACCAGGCTTTCCTGTCCTTCACTATCTCCTGGAGTTTGCTCAAAGTTTGCCAGTGGTTGCTGCACCTCAAAGAAATAATATAATTTACAATATTTCTGTACTTGAGCAGCTGGTTTGGGGCCAAATGGAAGAAATTCATATTTATTTTCATTCAATTTTCCCTTACTGTGCTCTGACAATCATTCACCCATCCAGGAATCTTGGGGATCTGAAGGATATCATTCATTGTATTCACAATCTGTCTTGATTATCAAGAGCAGATCCAATCTGCAAAATGCTGTGAAGTTGCCAACAAACTTCCTAAAAAGGATATGGTCAGAATGCATGGTGTACGTCTAGAAACTTCAATTCAGGCTGACAGTGTTTTACAGGCAGCTACTAAATATCTACATGTGATATTCTCTGTTCTAGGCACTAGCAATACATCAGGGAAAAACTAAAGACTTTTCTCTCTCTCTGCTGTCTTGGTGCTAAACATTCTAGTGGTCTATTCATCAACAACTTTTTTGAATAGTTATTAAAATCCAAATTAAAACACTGAACTGAACTTTTACTGAATCTACATTTCTCTATTTGTGGACAAATTTCAGTTGCAGGACTATGTCCAATACTCTATCACATTCCCCCAAAGTATCAGATAAGAAAATCTGTCCAAGAAAATGAGGGTAGTTTCATGTGACTTTTTAATTAACCCATCCTAATTTTCAGAGATCGTATCTTTGCTTTTTCAACATGTTACCAACATTTCTTGACCCTTTCCTATTAGCTAAACAGGAAGCTAATGGTGAAGATGGATATAATTCAGTAAATTCCCTGAAAGAGGTTGGTATTAATTGTAATAAATACAAACTATTTCCTTTCATTTTTACTGACAGTGATGAAAGTCATGTGGCAACTCCAAAGTCTTTTTACTCAAAAGTCATTCATGTCCCCTTTCTCCCTCTTCTTCCTAGACTACAAAGATATAAAAGATAAAATACTCTTTCCCAAACTGCCCTGCAGTGAAGTGTGACTATGTGACCTGGTTCTAAACAATGAGATTGAAGCCAAAATAACCAGATGAGACTACTGGGAGAGTGTCTTATTAACTGTAGGAAAATTATATGCCTCTTCAGTCTTTGCCCACCTTTCTTTTTCAATTCAGTGCCTAGACATGTAATAGCCATTTTGCAACCATGAAGACAAAAATCATTTACTAAGAATGAAAAAGTCAGCTGTAATGACCTTGGTCTGTGATGACTTCCTCGAATAGTTGCTAGCTCAGGACAGCTCATCTACCACTAGACTTTTTATTACAAGAGAAAATTAAACTCCAGTCTGTTTAAGCCACTGTTGATTGGTTTTGGTTTTTTGTTTTTTGCTTGCAGCTAAATGCATCCCTAACTTTTAATGGGAACAAATGAATTCAGAAAAAAAAAAAAATACACTGGTTGAAATATTCATAACCTAAATCAAATGGCGTAGTTTTGGTTAGAGACTCCCCCCAGTTGTATTTTGTGAATAATCTCTGAAGTTAACTATAAAATTAACAATATTACTCTTTAATCAAATCATTCCACATCTAAAATGCATCTTAATTAAAAATCCCAAGTAAGAAGAAGTAAAGAAAGGAAAATATTTGTTGTAGAGTGATTTATAATGACGAGGAAGTGACCTAACAGATAAACAATAAGAAAATAAGTAAGTAAAATTTCCAATGTCCATTGAAGGAATGTTTATGCAGACCACCAAAACAATATTTAGGGATCCATGCAAATTTGTTATACAAATTGCTGATGATGGGCTAAATGAAAAACACTGAGATATAAAGTTGGATAACACCATTATTGAAACTACATAAAATGTGGATCTATAAGACAGAAAAGGAATGCCACAAATTAAAAAATAACTGGTTTTGAGATGACTCAATTTTTTCAAAATTATTTATACTCATGATTTTATACTTATAATTGTAAGACATTTTAGATTACAAATATTATTTTATTAAATACCATATTCTTTCAAAAATATCTTTTTGTACTCCTACCAGGGACAGAGGTATCATAAACTTTTGGCTTAGACTCACTGGAAATATAAACAGATATTTAACTTAAATAAATGGCATAAAACATTTTAGCTCAGAAAGGAAGTGAAGTTTTATAATATTGGGAAATTTCATTAAGATTAGAATGGTTGCTCTCAAGAATAAACAAGGAGTCAAATGATTTTAAGAAATTCGGTTTTGTTTTCATTTACCTTGCAAGTCATGGAGAACAAAATTATTTTAATGATTAAAATTGTATTTTGCACAAATAAAAATGGCAGCAAAATAACGTCAGAGTTGGGAGGAATTTAGGAGATTATCTGCCCCAACCTTTTATTTCACAAATGAAGAAACTGAGGCCTAGAAAAATTAAGTGACTCACCAAAGTTCACATAGGTAGTCAGTCGAGAGCAAGAATAGTGTTCAGGTCTTCTTTGACGTTACTCATTCCCAAGAATAAACACTTATTCATTAAATAAGAATTTATTAAGTAGTTACTCTGTATTGCTATACTGCACACTGCACTAGGCACTGTATTCAAAGATAAGCTGAGGATGATACACTACTCTGCAAGGATCAGAGTCCTGTGGGGTGAACAACAGGATAATAATTATAAGCTATATTGACATAAGTGCTTTATGTTCTACTACATTCCAAACTTTGCTGACAAAGGTCCATATAATCAAAGCTATGGTTTTTCCAGGAGCTGTGTACAGATATGAGAGTTGGACCATAAAGAAGGCTGAGTGCCAAAGAATTGATACTTTTGAATTGCAGTGCTAGAGAAGACTCTTGAGAGTCCCTTGGACTGCAGGGAGATCAAACCAGTCAATCCTAAATGAAATCAACACTGAATATTCATTGGAAGGATTGATACTGAAGCTGAAGCGCCAATACTTTGGCCACCTGATGCCAAGAGCCGACTCATTGGGGAAGACCCTGATGCTGTGAAAACACAGGAGAAAAGCTTTACACCATCGGGTTTGGCAAATATTCCCTAGATATAACGCCAAAAGTCGAAGCAACAAAGTAAAAATAGATAAATTGGACTATGTCAAAATTTAAAACTTCTGTATATCAAAGGACATAATCAGCAAAGTGAAAATGCAACCTACAGAATGCTTCAAACCATAATGAGATATTGTCTCATACTCATTAGAATGGCTACTATAAAAAAAATTTTTATGCCCAGAAAATAACAAGTTGTTGGTGAGAATATGAAAAACTGGAACCCTTGTCCACTGTTGGTAGGAAAGTAAAATGGTATAAGCACTATGGGAAACACTGTGGCAGTTCCTCAAAAAATTAAAAATAAAATTATCATGTTGCTGTTCAGTCATCCAGACTCTTTGCAGCCCCATGAACTGCAGCACGTCAGGCCTCCCTATCCTTCACTATCTCCTGGAGTTTGCCCAAGTTCATGCTCATAGGATCAGGGTTGCCGTCCAGCCATCTCATCCTCTGACACCCTCTTCTCCTTCTGTCCTCAATCTTTCCCAGCATCAGGGACTTTTCCTATGAGTTGTCTGTTCACATCAGATGACCAAAATACTGGAGCTTCAACTTCAGCATCAGTCCTTCCAGTGAATATTCATGGTTGATCTCCCTTAAGCTTGACTGGTTTGATTTCCTTGCTGTCCAAGGGACTTTCAGGAGTCTTCTCCAGCACCACAGTTCAAAGATATCAATTCTTTGGTGTTCTGCCTTCTTTATGGTCCAGCTCTCACAACCACATGTGACCACTGGGAAGACCATAGCCTTGACCATATGGACCTTTGTCAGCAGAATAACGTCTCTGCTTTAAAAACAAACACTGCCTAGGTTTGTTTTTGCTTTCCTGCCAAGAAGCAATCGTCTTCTGACTTCATGGCCACAGTCACTGTCTGCAGTGATTTTGGAGCCCAAGGAGAGGAAATTTGTCACTACTTCCACCTCTTCCCCTTCTTTTTGCCATGCAGTAATGGGGCCAGATACCATAATCTTGAAGTTTTTTTTTTTTAATATTTAGTCTTAAGCTGGCTCTTTTCCTCTCCTCCTTCACCCTCATCAAGAGTTTCTTTAGTTCCTCTTTTCTTTCTGCCATTAGAGTGGCATCATCCACATATCTGAGGTTATTGATGTTTTTCCCGCCTGTCTTGGTTCCAGCTTGTAACTCATCCAGCCCGGCATTTCTCATGATGTGCTCAGCATATCAAACAGGTTAAACAAACAGGGTAATAGCAGACAGCCCTGTCGTACTCCTTTCTTCATCTTAAACCAATCAGTTTTCCATATTGGGTTCTAACTCTGGCTTCTTGACCCACATACAGGTTTCTTAGGAGACAGGTAAGATGGCCTGGTATTCCCATCTAAGAGCTTTCCACAGTTTGCCATGATCCACACAGTCAAAGGCATTAGTGTAGTCAATGAAACAGAGATAGAAGTTTTTCTGAAATTCCCTTGCTTTCTCTGTAATCCAGCGAATGTTGGCAATTTGATCTCTAGTTCCTCTTCCTTTTCTAAACCCAGCTTGGACATCTGAAAGTTCCTGGTTCACATACTGCTGAAGCCTAGCATGGAAGATTTTAAGCATGACCTTACTAGCATGGGAGATGAGTGCAATTATCTGGTGGTTAGCACATTCTTTGGTATTACTCTTCTTGGGGATTAGGATGAGGATTGACCTTTTCCAGTCCTGTGGCCACTGCTGGGTCTTCCAGACTTGCTGGCATAATGAATGCAACACCTTGATGGCATCCTCCTTTAGGATTGGAATAATTCTTCTGGAATTTCATTGCATCTACTAACATTACTAAGAGCAGTGCTTCTTAAGGCCCACTTGACTTTGCACTCCAGAATGTCTGGCTATGGGTGCCTAACCACACCACCATAGTAATCCAGTTCATTAAGATCTTTTTTATACAGTTCTCCCATGGATTCTTTCCATCTCTTCTTGATCTCTTCAGTGTCTACTAGGTCTCCACCATTTTTATCCTTGTTGTGTCCCTCTTTGGGTGGAATCCTCCCTTGATGTTTCCAATTTTTCTGAAGAGATCTCTGGTCTCTCCCCTTTTGTTGTTTTCTTCTATTATTAAGCATTTTTCATTGATGAAGGCCTTCTTGTCTCTTCTAGCTACTTTTTGGAACTCTGAGTTTAGTATATATCCAAAAGAATTGAAAGTAGAATTTCAAAGGGATATTTACACATATATGTTCATAACAGAACTATTCACAACAGACAAATGGTGGAAGCAACCCAAATATCTATCAGCGGATAAATGGAAAAACAAAATATGATCTACACACACAATGGAATAGTATTCAGTCTTAAAAAGGAAGGAAACTCTGGCACATGCTACAACATGGGTGACCCTTAACGCCATTATGCTAAATAAATATGCCAGTCACAAAAAAACAAATTCTGTATGATTGCACTTATACAAGGTACCTGGAATGGTCAAATTCAGAGAAACAGAAAGTAGAATCATGGTTGCCAGGGTCTAGTAGGATGGGGGAATGAGGAGTTATTGCCTAATAAATGCAGAGTCTTAGTTTTGCACGATGAGAAAGTTCTGGAGAATGATTGCCCAACATGTGAATATACTAGATAAGAAAGCCTTCCTCAGTGATCAATGCAAAGAAATAGAGGAAAACAACAGAATGGGAAAGACTAGAAATCTCTTCAAGAAAATTAGAGATACCAAGGGAACATTTCATGCAAAGATGGGCTCGATAAAAGACAGAAATGGTAGGGACCTAACAGAAGCAGAAAATATTAAGAAGAGGTATCAAGAATACACAGAAGAACTATACAAAAGATAGCTTCATGACCCAGATAATCACGATGGTGTGATCACTCACCTAGAGCCAGACATCCTGGAATGTGAAGTCAACTGGGCCTTACGAAGCATCACTACAAACAAAGCTAGTGCAGGTGATGGAATTCCAGTTGAGCTATTTCAAATACTGAAAGATGATGCTGTGAAAGTGCTGCACTCAATATGCCAACAAATTTGGAAAATTCAGCGGTGGCCACAGGACTGGAAAAGGTCAGTTTTCATTCCAATCCCAAAGAAAGGCAATGCCAAAGAATGCTCAAACTACCTCACGATTGCACTCATCTCACACGCTAGTAAAGTAATGCTCAGAATTCTCCAAGCCAGGCTTCAGCAATATGTGAACCGTGAACTTCCAGATGTTCAAGCTGGTTTTAGAAAAGGCAGAGGAACCGGAGATCAAATTGCCAACATCTGCTGGATCATCAAAAAAGCAAGAGAGTTCCAGAAAAACATCTATTTTTGCTTTATTGACTATGCCAAAGCCTTTGACTGTGTGGATCACAGTAAACTGTGGAAAATTCTGAAAGAGATGGGAATACCAAACCACCTGACCTGCCTGTTGAGAAATCTGTACGCAGGTCAGGAAGCAACAGTTAGAACTGGACATGGAACAACAGACTGGTTCCAAATAGGAAAAGGAGTACGTCAAGGCTGTATATTGTCACCCTGCTTATTTAACTTATATGCAGAATACATCATGAGAAACACTGGGCTGGAAGAAGAACAAGCTGGAATCAAGATTGCCAGGAGAAATATCAATAACCTCAGATATGCAGATGACACCATCCTTATGGCAGAAAGTGAAGAGGAACTAAAAAGCCTCTTGATGAAAGTGAAAGAGGAGAGTGAAAAAGTTGATTTAAAGCTCAACATTCAGAAAACTAAGATCATGGCATCTGGTCCCATCACTTCATGGGGAATAGATGGGGAAACAGTGGAAACAGTGTCAGACTTTATTTTGGGGGGCTCCAAAATCACTGCAGATGGTGATTGCAGCCATGAAATTAAAAGATGCTTACTCCTTGGAAGGAAAGTTATGACTAACCTAGATAGCATATTCAAAAGCAGAGACATTACTTTGTCAACAAAGGTCCATCTAGTCAAGGCTATGGTTTTTCCAGTGGTCATGTATGGATGTGAGAGTTGGACTGTGAAGAAAGCTGAGCACTGAAGAATTGATGCTTTTGAACTGTGGTGTTGGAGAAGACTCTTGAGAGTCCCTTGGACTGCAAGGAGATCCAATCAGTCCATTCTAAAGGAGATCAGTCCTGGGTATTCTTTGGAAGGAATGATGCTGAAGCTGAAACTCCAGTACTTTGGCCACCTCATGCGAAGAGTTGACTCTTTGGAAAAGACTCTGATGCTGGGAGGGATTGGAGGCAGGAGGAAAAGGGGACGACAGAGGATGAGATGGCTGGATGGCATCACTGACTCGATGGACGTGAGTTTGAGTAAACTCCGAGAGTTGGTGATGGACAGGGAGGCCTGGCATGCTGCAATTCACGGGGTCGCAAAGAGTCGAACACGACTGACAAACTGAACCATGTATTTATAAATGATTAAGGTGGTACATTTTATGTTACCATTTTTTACCATAATAAATTAAAAAAAAAACTACTTGTAGATATTCTCTGAAGCAAGGGGTTTAAAAAACTGTGTTGGGGTTGAATTTTTAAATAAATTTATGCTGAGATCACAAATTATTAAATTTGTCTTTGACTTTATGCCTCAGACCATGAGCAAGGAAAATTAAATTCTGCTGTGAAGATCAGTCTAAATGCAGGTAGGGGCAATTGTGAGGCAAGGGAAGAAATAATTTCTTGATGGAGCATCTGTGCTAAGATGCCAATCCCTGTACCAGATTTCGGGATGTTAGAGTTTGCCCTTTCCTCTTCATTAATCAAAGATAATGCAGAATTACAGGATGGAATTACTTGCCAAAGAGTTTTCCATTTTCTCCCTCTCTCAGATGATGGTGATTGGAATGAGAAAAGTTCCCTAAGGACAAATGTTTCTGTTCTTAGGACCAGAATTTGCTTGCAGCGAAAACAGAGTGCTCAGAGGTCTGCTTTTTTATTACTCAGAGTACCTCTGTTGAACTGAATACAGTCAGCAATACTCCCCCAGGCCCATCCACCATTATGGAACTGCACATGGGCATTTCCCCTTTGGTTTCTAGCCAGTCAGGTGGTGCTAGAGGTCAAGAATCTGCTTGCCAATGCAGGGGACGCCAAAGATGCAGGTTTGATCCCTGGGTCAGGAAGAGCCCCTGGAGTAGGACATGGCAACACACTCCAGTATTCTTTCCTGGGAAATTCAACGGACAGAGGAGCCTGGCGGGCTACATCCATGTGGTCTCAAAGAATCAGACACAACTGAGCAGGCAACACACACACACACACACACACACACTCAATGTAACCTTCCTTGTCCAACATTGCTATCCAAGCAGTGAGAAAGCAGCTCCTGTTACATTTCTCTGAGCTCTTATTTGACTCATAGTTTACACTACTGTTTCGCAATCTTCACTCATATACTGAACTATCTTAAAGAAAAAAAAAAGAGATTCTTATAGAGTCTCACAGATTCATTTAGATTCTTTCGATTATCATTTTAATTATGTTTTTGCAAAATAAGCCAAAAGTCAGTCCTCATATTGGTTGCTGCTGCTAAGTCGCTTCAGTTGTATCCGACTCTGTGCGACCCCATAGACGGCAGCCCACCAGCCTCCCCCCCTCCCTGGGATTCTCCAGGCAAGAACACTGGAGTGGGTTGCCATTTCCCTCTTCAATGCATGAAAGTGAAAAAATATAGTGAAGTCGCTCAGTCGTGTCCGACTCCTAGTGACCCCATGGACTGCAGCCCACCAGGCCCCTCCGTCCATAGGATTTTCCAAGCAAGAGTACTGGAGTGGGTTATAAAGACCCAAAATACCCCAAATAATTTTGAAATACAATTCAAAGGGACACAATCCAAGTATTCAAAATCACAATCTTTATTTGTATGATGGACATGTTGTCCTCAAGATGAGTCACCACCTTCAACAGGATTATGGTCTTGTTCACTTCAGAGCAGGCTCTTGAGATGGGTGTTTTGTGAATACTCAGCTCTCCGGTCATATTTCTAGACTCCAATTATGATGAAGCCTTTGCTCATACAGCCTGTTCTGTTGCCACTTGGCCTTACTTAGCACAAGGGCATCATATGTGTGATAATTCCATCCTTTATTCTTTACTCATTAGCCCATAGTTACAAAACAGTGCTACTTGGTGATCATTGTGAATGGGGGCTCCTGAAATTAGGTCATTTAGTAATAAGAGGTAATCCAGGTCGTGCAGAATTGATATACACTGATTTTTTAGACAACCCTCTAAATAAAGATGAAAAAATTAACTTTGGAGATAAATGACAGACAATTTAGATTCTTAGAATCTGTTGAGGAACATTACAGCGCACTTCCCTTGCTGCTGCCAAGTCGCTTCAGTCGTGTCCGACTCTGTGTGACCCCATGGACTGCAGCCCACCAGGCTCCCCCGTCCCTGGGATTCTCCAGGCAAGAACACTGGAGTGGGTTGCCATTTCCTTCTCCAATGCATGAAAGTGAAAAGTGAAAGTGAAGTCACTCAATCGTGTCTAACTCTTAGTGACCCCATGGACTGCAGCCTACCAGGCTCCTCCTTCCATGGGATTTTCCAGGCAACAGTACCGGAGTGGGGTGCCATTGCCTTCTCCCACACTTCCCTTAGCATCTACTTAATTAGTAAATAAAGTGTTTCGTTGTTTCCTATGTATCACTACCAAGTTAAAGTGACAGCAACTTGAAGGCAGTAAGTCCCATGGTTCTGTGGCTGAAGCCAATAAAGCTGTGCCCGTTGCTACAAATTACCACCGCCCAGCTTCAGAGGTTGCTGAACTGATTGATTAAGGTTTCCTGAGTGTTTACTCCTTTGGAGCCTATACCGCCCAATTTATTTTTTTTCCAGCTTATTGAGATACAAGTGACATATAACACTGTCCATGTTTAAGGTTTAAAATAGGTACCAATTTACTGAATTAAAGGATATACTATTATTGGGACCAGGAAATACATTCAGTCCATGTGTGGGCCATTTTGAGACACGAAAAGAAGTTCTTTCGGCTCACCAAAAATAGTGTCCATTGGCCACCCGCATCCAGACCATACCACCTGATCACTCAAACTTCTGGACTTCTTTCACATAGAAAATGGGAGCTGGACAAGAATGACAAGTATGGGAAAACCTATACCAAATCTTCCATTGTCAAAGCCCTTTGCAGAAGGCCCTTGTAGTAAAAATCAGGATGCTGGGTGAGAAAGCCAGAGCCCTTCTTGCCCTGTATTTATCTCAAGAAGTTATGTGACCTTAGGCAAGTCACCTAACTCCTCTAATATTTGGTTATCTTATTTACAAAGTGAAAGAGTTGAAATAGAAATTCCATAAGGTTCTTTCTCATTCCAAGAATCTAGTAAGTGTGAGGTGGAAATGTAAGAGTTGAGGTAGGCTGCCGTCTCATCACATGTTTTGCTGTCTGTGTGTGTGCTCAGTTGTGTCTGACTCTTTTCGACCCCATGGACTGTAGCCCGCCAGGCTCCTCTATCCATGGAATTCTCCAGACAAGAATACTGGAGTGAGTTGCTATTTCCGACACCAGGGGATCTTCCCAACCCAAGCGTCAAATGCAGGTCTCTGTGTCTCCTGTATTGGCAGGCTGATTCTTTCCCACTGAGCCACCTGGGAAGCCCATTTTGCTGTCTAGAGCAACCTGAATGACACTTGTACTGCTCATTTGTTTCATTTTTCTCTCCAGTCTCTCTTTCTCTTTCTCTCCCGCTTCCTTCTCCTCTTCCTCGCTTCCCTCTCCTCTTCCTCGCTTCCCCCCTCCAGATGGTGATCAACCTCAGGAAAGAATGAGGAATGGCATCAAGAATGCAGTCAAAGGGTATAACCACAGACCTTCTTAAACATACGCATGTGTTCCCTTCTCTCAGAAATAGATATGGATTCTTTTGATGTTTTTCTGTCTCTGAAAGTAATTTTATGAGTATGTTTGCCAATCTGAATGTTGAACGATTTCCAAAAGATCACTTCATCAAAGCTAATGGGTAACTGTGTCTGGTAGTCACGAGTCCACGGATGTGTTTCCTGCTCCATTACTCAATAAGCATTAAATAACAGTAACAGAAATGCTACTATTAAGGCCACTCTGGAAGAATTCTTTGAGATGGGAGGAAGGAGGAAGGGAGAGAAGAGAACATATCATACAGAAAGCTGTAACTCATACAAAAGGAGATGCGTTTGTTCCCCATAGCCCAAAAGGGACTTGGTGATTTGCTTTGAGTGTTACTCTGGCAGGTGATGAGATAGAAACTTCTGCCCTTCTACAGGGATATGTAATAACACTGAACATACTAGTTCCACTGTGTGTAACCTTTGAGAGAAGATATGGAGAGGTTTAAGAGAGTTCAGAGGCATGTAACAACAACTACTTAAAAAGTGGAGAAAATGAAATGAATTGAACATGTTTTGTGAATTTGAAAAGGGTAAAGCTAATGGCTACCTCAATTACTGTCTTGTGGGAATGTCTGTAGAGTTATCAGGGGACAGAGCAAGAGAAAGCAAACTTTCTGTATTCCTCTAATAAATTATTAAATTCAGAATTTCCTTTGATTCCACAAACTCTAATTTGTTCCTTACTCAAACAACCTTAATAGCTCTCATTATATTTTCATTAACATTGTCTTCAGTTCTTCCACAGAGAGAACCTAATCTGATTATTCAGCCTGAAGTCCCTTTTTCAAACATTTCTATCTCCTTCAATGGCTAGTGATAAACATCTGATGGTGTTTCTTCTTCACCTACTTGTGCCAGCCAGTCTGTGGTGTCCTTAACACCAGTGTGGTCAGGCTGTCAGGCCTCTTAGGTATAAGCAGTCAAGAAGTGAAAGGTAAGGAATGTATCAATTCTTCCTCCAGGAGGCCTGCAGCAAAAAGGCTGGTCAAGAACGGAGTAGTGCTGAGAGGTCCTGCCAGAGTAAACAAGAACAGACAGCCTCTCTTCCAGCCAGCAAACTGCTGCTCCAAAAAGGTCCATTGGCTCAGCCAGTTGGTTGCCCAAGGCAGCTAAGCAGACGGCAGGCCTGCCCTGCAACTTCCTGCTTTAGGGGCCATCCTCTCTGGTATAGCTATTTGAGCTGTCCACCAGCTCCTAACTTAGGGGATGGTTCTAACAGGTCTGTCCACCAACTTCCAATGTTTGGCCACAATTACTTTAGCTACTAAGTTGCCCATGCAAAAATCAGAAAGATTAGGCAGTCTGAACTCTGCAGTCAAGTCATCATATCCCTAAACCCCTCAGCGCATTCACCTAACCCAGAGCTTGAGAAAATGATATGGAAATTTTACATGGGTTTTGAGGAATTTTTTGCAACCCTAAGTAATTTACTGGTTTTTTCATTTTCTGTTCCACCTACAGTTTCACGTACCTATTTTCATTTTCTCATGCTTGTCTTGTGCCACCTACCTATCCATTCAACTAATCATTTTTCCAAGCAAAAAAAAAAAAAAAAGAGAGAGAGAGAGAGAGAAACAAAGTCCCACAAATTCTTTCCTTCTTCCTACCTGCTTCTGTTTTTGCACATAGATCACCATTATGCTGGATAGGAATGTTGATAATTTTCAAAATGTGAATATCTCAGTGGAGCATGTAAAAAATACTGATGGTTGAACTTCACCCCAGACCAAATTACTCAGACTCTCTTGAAATGAAGTCCAGGTATCAATATTTTGAGAAAAACTTCCTTGGCAGTTCTAACATATAGTCCGGTATGAGAAACACTGATCTGGAAGATTGTTGGTTTCTCCTGGGCACAACCATCTTGGCAGTTGCCATGAAGTGATTGTTGGTAACTGATAAAGTAACATCATCCTCCCAGGCTCTTGCAGCATAAACAAAGGGTGTTGTAGTCATTTCCGGGGGAGGGGGAGGCAGCCCCTGCTGTGTGGTGTGTAGGGTCATTAAGGAAAGTTTTGTTGCAGCAGTGGCACTCATAGAAAGCTTAAAATTATAGTTCTACTTCTATTCTATGAGGAATTTCTATCTAGAAACCTTGCATACACAATAACAATAATTACAAGTAACATGGTATACTATGTAACAATTATTAACATATTCTGTTAACTCACTCTATACTCATAATAACCTGTAAGGTGGGTAGTATTTTTATCCCCATTTTTCACAGGAAGGAATTGAAGCAGAGAGACTAAGAGACTTGCCTGGGACAATGAAGGTCGTGCACTGCAGAGTCAGGATTTTGAACCCTAATTGTCTGTCTCCAGGATCTCTGCCCTAAATAACTCTAAGACAGGAGACCAGATCTGGGGCCAAATTCCATTATAGAACCACTTGATTATCTGTGATTCTTTAGGCTGAGCTAAACATTTTCTGTTTTCCAACTCTATTAATGGGTTCTAATATTGCCGTTTGAAGACCAATCTGCTTCAGATACGGACATACTCCATTTCATTGTGCGTCACAGGTGCATTTTTCACAAATGGAAGGCTCGTGGCCACCCTGTGTGTGGAGCAACTTTCTCAGTGCTATTCTTCCCACAGCATTTGCTCACTTAGCATCTCTGTGTCACATTTTGGAAATTTTCATGGTATTTCAAACTTTTTCAGTATTATTATATTTGTTATGGTGATCTGTCATCGACGATCTTTGATGTTATATTACTACTATGACTCACCAAAGGCTCAGATGATGGTTAGCAATTTCTAGCAATAAAGTCTTTTTTTAATTAAGGTAAGGACTTTCTTAAAGATGTAATGTTATTGTACTCTTAATAGACTATAGAGCAGTGCAAACACAACTTTTATATCTACTGGTCACACCAAAAAATTTGTGTAACTTGCTTTATTGCTGTGGTCTGGAACTGAAGCTGCAATATCTCTGAGGTATGCCTGTAATAAAGGATTTATATATCTAGGATTATAGGATTACATATAATCTAGGATTAGGGCTGGAAAGGCCTCATAAATCAACACAATCAGTGTTGCCTCTGCATTTTATAGATGTCAAAGCTGAGGGCTAGAACGTTTGAGATATATTCAAGACTACACAGCTAATCAACTTGACTCCTGGCAATATGGTGGACTAACTCTCCAAAGACATTCCCTTGGTACAGATAGCCTAAATTTCTGGATAAAATACAGATAACATTTTTTAATGAATGTCTGATTTATTCATTAAAATCCTTCATTAAACTGATCCCTGTTAAATAGAATGGATGTTTAATGGTCTGTGTGGTTGGGGAACAGAAAATTAAGCCCTAACAGGTTGATAAATTGGATTAAAGACTCACACACAGCCAAAATCCCTGAAACATTGCATCTACAGTGAGAGAGACAGAAAAAATCCACACCACAGAGGAAGTTGGTAGGGTTGACTGCACTGTAAAGATGCTTGGTGAGGAGCTAAATGCAATAAAGAAGGAGGAGGAGAAATAGAAAAAGGAAGAGAAATGTGGCAGAGGAGGAAGAAGAAGAAAGTCTCCTCAGGAAATGTCTCATCACATTGATGAAGACTGGGGGTCAGAATTAATACTAATTAAATGAGCACAGCTATTAATAATTATCTGAACACAAACTGGAGATTTCGTTTCAAGTAGTTGGAGGTAGGTAGCGTCTTGGTTGGAGAAGGCAATGGCACCCCACTCCAGTACTCTTGCCTGGAAAATCCCATGGATGGAGGAGCCTGGTAGGCTGCAGTCCACGGGGTCACTAAGAGTTAGACACGATTGAGTGACTTCACTTTCACTTTTCACTTTCATGCATTGGAGAAGGAAATGGCAACCCACTCCAGTGTTCTTGCCTGGAGAATCCCAGGGATGGGGGAGCCTGGTGGCTGCCGTCTAGGGGGTCACACAGAGTTGGACACGACTGAAGTGACTTAGCAGCAGCAGCGTCTTGGTACCTGGTGAAATAAAAGCAGATTTTCTTTGGAGGAACAGAGTTCAAATCTAGATCTCACTGAATTTCCACAGATAATTTCAAAAAAAGATGAGTTTACAATCAAATATCACAAAACCCATCAAGAGGAAAGGCACCATAAGCCAGAGTCCACAGAAGAGCAAACTGCAGAATCATACTGCCAAAAATTCAGATCTGGAAACTTTAATGCAGAATATAAAATAATTATGCTTAATATGTTTAAAAATAAAAGAAGATACTGAAATTGTGATGTAAAAACAAATGACAAAACAGACATTTTCAAAAAAACTAAGTAAGCACTTCAGGAAAAAATAATAATTGAAATTAGAAATGTCATAAACAGATTAAGCAACATGTGGTAGATTCAAAGATGAGCCATCAACATGTATGCCTGTGGCGGATTCATTTTGATATTTGGCAAAACTAATACAATTATGTAAAGTTTAAAAATAAAATAAAATTAAAAAAAAAAGAATCTATCAAAGAATAAAAAAAAAAAAAAAAGATTCCTCTTTAAGGAAGGACTTAACTCAGCTGCAAGGGGTGTGGTCATCAGACAGCCTCCAGCTGTCATCTCCTTTGCCTCAGGTGCCAAAAGCTGCCTTTGCCAATGTCATTGGAGCAGCCTGTATCCAGCAACCGATGAAGGATACAAAAACCCTGATGGTTCCACCCCAATGCAAGACAGCTCTGGTGGGAAATATTCACTCCCTGATGGATTGTTTTGTTTTGCTGAGTCATTTGGTCATGATTGACTCTTTGTGACCCCATGAACTGCCGCACGCCAGGCTTCCCTGTCCTTCACTGTCTCCCGGAGTTTGCTCAAACTCACGCCCATTGAGTCGGTGATGCCATCCAGCCATCTCATCCTCTGTCGTCCCCTTCTTTTCCTGCCCTCAGTCTTTCCCAACATCAAGGTCTTTTCCAAAGAGTGGACTCTTTGCATCAGGTGGCCAAAGTATTGGAGCTTCAGCATCAGTCCTTCCGATGAATATTCAGGGTGGATAACCCTGAGCAGGTATTTTTAAAATTCTTTCATAGCTGCCTCATCTCCAGTATCTGCTTCTCCTGCAACTTAAACATTTTTCTTCACCTTATAGCTTTTTGAAATGTGTGAGCCAGCCTGTATCAGCTGAGAGGATAACCCTGGATAATGAGACCATAAATTTCTTTGGCTTCCAGCTTCATAACAACAATCTCCACTTTTTTATTATTATTATTCAATCCTCATCTCATGAATCCAGAAACTTAGCTGCTCTTCCACCTACTCCATAGCTTCATCACTCATTATAGGTGTTACTTTAGCGCTTTTCAGAGTAGATTCATGTCCAGATCAGGATTTGCTCTTCCTTTTTCTGAATGTACTGTGTTGTTGATTTATTAGCACTGACTTCACAACCAACAGCACCATAACTCATGCCTGAATGAAGCTTCTCTAACACATACTTTCTCCATAAGACACATCACAACTTTATTTTATTTTTATTTTTTTTTTGCACTTAGGAACACAGAACTTCAGCCCTATGCCCCGGGGGCCATTTTAAACAGCAAAATCACCCCCAAAAAGAACAAAAATGGGGAAAGTATGACACTAAATAGATCGCAAAAAGGACAAGTTTAGAATATGAGAGCTGAGGTAAGAAGGCAGAGTGTCACCTTGTTCAATGCATCAGGCAACTCCCATTTTTAGAGTCCTGCACAAGTTCATGAATTATCATCAAAGTGCTGTGAAGATTGATTTCAGGGATACAAGTAAATTTTAATGAGTAGACAAATTCATAAATAAACTCTGTAAAACAGAAGGATCGACTGTACAACTGAATTATTGCACAGAAATTTCATGAGAATTGGAGAGCTGCTCAGAATTAAGGCAGGCTGAGGTTCTTAGATTGCTCAGGAGAGTAACCATACTGATAAATTTTAAATGTTTAAGTTAAATGTTCATGAAAAAGAATAAAAGCAGTATGTGAAGAATAAAAAGTGTGTTTTACTTCCAACAGTCACAAGCACAAGATGTCATTTTATACCCATCACAGTAGTAAAAATTAACATCAGTTCACATTAAGCATTTGGTGAGAGTATTTGCAAACAGAAACACATATATTGCAAGTGAAAGTGTAAATTGATGGAACCATTTTGACAAAGCTTGTCTATAACCTAAGAAGGCTTATGATATATATTTTAAAGTGTGGTGCCCAGAACAGAATGGTACCCCAGGATGGACTATTCCTGGAATCCATTATGTCAGAGCAGAGTAGACTCTTGCTTCCTATGGCTTGAGGCAGATTCTGACTTTGCACTCACTTCACAACAGCCACATTCTAAAGCATCAACAGAAACTCTAAGAAACAAGGCTAAGCCAGAGCTTCCTCAGTCTATTATTGGAAAGGCAAGGTTTTAGACCTAAAAATAGACATTCCATTATACCAAGTGTTCTGCCTCTATCTGCTACCACCTACTTTATCCTTTTTTCTTTTTTAATTGGAAGATAATTGCTTTACAATGTTGTGTTGGTTTCTGCCGTACAACAACGTGAATCAGTCATAATTATATATACATATATTCCCTCCCTCTCGAGCCTCCCTCTAAATTCTGCCTCCACCGTGCTGTGATCAGGTACCCAGGAAAGGCACAGGGAGCAAACCTTACATATGCGAGATGCCACGCAGTCCTGATGGAAGGGCTCCTCTCTGCCACAGCATCCTCTCCCACTTTTCACCCAGGACATGTTCAGCTTCTAAATATATGTTTAATCCCAGCTTGGAAACTGTTTGAAAAATTGGGTTCCAAGTTCTGGCTCTTGTTGACAACATCTACCCTTTCAGACATGCAGTGCTACTTGACCTTGGTTTGTGCAAAAACTCAGGTACGTCTAGAGCAATGAAAACAGCATCAGAGACCACTGCAGGCTTGGCGATGTCAGAGGGAGGTGGAATTTGAGCAGAAAAAAAGAAAGACTCACTCCTGGCCAGTCCTTGGTGCCAGCCTTTCATACATCAGTCAGGCAATGGTCGGTGAGAGCAACTGCTGGGTCATCGAGAAGGTTCTTGGAGCTTCTTTAATGGAGATAATCCAAATAGAACATAGGTTAAGCCACCAGAGACAGAGGAAAGCAGAGGGGAGGCGTGGGGTGAAAACATGATGAAGTAAACCACGTACCGAATGATCAGATCTCTAGGTCCCATTTCCCACCATGATCCCAGAATACCTGCACAGTCAGGACACAGAAACACTCTCCTCTTAAGAAGCCTGAATGGTCCCAGATATCCATATACTACCCTTTGAGAATCCTAACAAGAAACACTAACTTATCATCCTATCTCATTATATAGAGAGAATTCAGTCAGTTTTTTAAACTGAAGCATAGTTGTCTTACTATATATATATATTTAAATATTTATTTGTTTGGCTAGTTGATGTGTGCAGGCCTAGGTGCCACACAGCAGGTGGGATCTTAATTCCCTGACCAGGGATCAAATTGATATCCCCTGCATTGGAAGGCAGATTCTTAACGACTGGACCACCAGGGAAGTCCCTGACTTACAATATTATGTTTCAGGTTTAAAACATAGTGATTCAGTATTTTTATAGCTTATACTCCATATAAAGTTAAATATAGTTGTTATACTCCATTGCTATACATGAACGCTCTTTTTTGAGAATTTAAAACATTTTTATGGTGACCCTCAGAAAGACATACCTTTTAAATTGTGACCCAGAACAGCACTTTTATACACACAAACAGAGCTGAAATTAAAGTCATATGTGTCAAATGCTGTTAAACAGTGTTGCTGCTGCTGCTGCTGCTGCTAAGTCACTTCAGTCGTGTCCGACTCTGTGCGACCCCAGAGATGGCAGCCCACCAGGCTCCCCTGTCCCTGGGATTCTCCAGGCAAGAACACTGAGTGGGTTGCCATTTTCTTCTCCAATGCATGAAAGTGAAAAGTGAAAGTGAAGTCACTCAGTCATGTCCGACTCTTCGAGACCCCATGGACTGCAGCCTACCAGGCTCTTCCGCCCACGGGATTTTCCAGGCAAGAGTACTGGAGTGAGGTGCCATTGCCTTCTCCGGTTAAACAGTGTTAAACAGCATTAAATTCTACTAAATGCAGTCTGCTATTTTCTATTTTATTCGATGAAATTGCATTCCATCCCAACCCCATGCTACTCCACTCCATTGTTTCTCTTTTGTAAGTTGGTGATTAAAAATACACAAAATTGATTTCTCAGCCCCGTGGCCCCCAGTTCAAAGAACACTAGGCTAAAAGAAAAGAAACATTTGCTTGCCCTAACTTTCAAATTTACAACTAATCACTGTAGATCATCAGTGTTCTTTTATGTATGGGAATGGAAAACAAAAGCCATTCAGGTCTTTGAGAAAGGTTGGTAATACGAAAGGGAGATCAAATAGGGAAAGAAGTGTGTGTGTGTGTGTGTGTGTGTGTGTGTGTGACAGTGGTGGTGGTGGAAAACTTATATACATGAAAGAACGTTAAGAGTCAAAAATTGATATGTAAAGTATTAAAGCATAAATCAATGGACATGGGTTTGGGTGAACTCCAGGAGTTGGTGATGGACAGGGAGGCCTGGTGTGCTGCGGTTCATGGGGTCGCAAAGAATCAGACATGACTGAGCGACTGAACTGAACTGAAAGCATAAATGCATTATATATAGAGAAATAGATGCAAAAAGAAATTTAATTTGGTTACTTCCAAGAAGTAGGACTGGTGGATGGAAAAGATACAGAAAAAATGAACTGCCATTTTTCAATAAAAGCTTTTTAGTACCCTAATTTTTTTAGCTATGGACAATATCACTGCAACAGTATTTCAAAATTTAATTATATTGCAGGAAAATTTTGTCATGGGCTTCAACAGCACTCTTTCCCCCACTCTTTTCCCTGTTATGTCACACATGCAGACTCTTACTCTAACTGGCTTTTTCCAAAGCATCTTTCCTGGTTCAACCTATATCCTCTGTCAAATAGTGCCCCTGAGGTAGGACTGCATGGAATTATGTATGTGATACTGCACATACTATTTCAACTATTTTCTGCATTCATTTACAACTTAAACAATCTCAAACCAGGATTTCAAAAGCTGCATTAACCACTGAAAGCATTCAAATGATGGTTAAGACAACAAAGGAAATATTAGGGGAATCAGAGGCACCTTTTCTGTCCTGGTGGTCTCTAAACATGCAGGTGGTTGTATATTTACATTTCTTCTTGGGGTGGGAGATTTTTTCTTTGAACCAGCCTCAGCACATGGCATCTCTCATATACTCATCAAAGTGCCATTTGTTTTTTTTCCAGAAATACTGGGGAGGACATTAGTTATGAACACGCTGGCAGCCCCGATTCCCGAATACTTTTCTCTTAAGAGACATTAAACATTTTGAAACAGATTTCTTGGAAAACAGCACAACAGCCTCTCCGGCAGCTTTCATGGTATCCTCAGTGGTTATTTTTGTTCCTCCATCTAAAAACAACAGCATAGAAGGAGGAGGAGAACACATGGGCTCCTCCTGGGGCCAGAACTCTTCTTTAAAATTGCCAAAAAAAAAAAAAAAATCTAGCAACAGCTGTGCCCACTGGAAGACAACATTAACTTGTGTGACCTCCCCAGACTTATCAGAATATGAGGGATCAAGTTGTAACCAGCCTCCTTGCAAATGGTGGCTTGGATTATTTTGCAGGAAAGGACTAAGATGAGTCATCTTCTTTCCTTTCCGTTCCCTGTAGAGACAGGAGTCTTTGGGAGTGTCCCAAATCCTGGATTCAAACTCAGTGCTGAGAATTCTAGGCGAAAGAGTATGGCAGTGCCATCTTGTAAAGTTCCATTAGAGGGGTCATGGATGACAGCTATTGTCACCTGCCCCAGATCAGGGACAGCTCATGGAACTAGGACTAGGCTGGAAATTAGGACAGCTGGTTTGTGCTTCTGCTGTGCACACACTCACTGTGTAACCTAATGTGGAGCCATCCGCGTCTCTACAGCCCCACCTCCTCAGCTGAGCGACAGGAACAATAACAATTGCTCCACCTTCCCCATGGATAACAGCAAGTCACATTAGATGGCATATGGAAGCGCTTCATGGAAAGCACAGGGTCCTATACAAGAGGGATCATTTAAAAGATTTTTCATACAAATTTTGAGATAATGAAGATTTTTCTCTAGGATTAAGAACAGAGCCCAGATTGCATTTTTTTCATATAGTGTGCAAATAAAGGCAATTGCTGTATATATGCCTCCTCTGCATATAGTCCAGGTGCCTCCCTATTCAGCCCTCTCCCTGTCCCTCAGGGTGAAACTAACCACACTCCCCACTCCCACCAACACAGTATTTTTTCCTTTATGCCCTCTCTCATGACTCCCAGAAAGTCAGCCACCATCTAGTCCAGAGGCTGGTAATTCAGATGACAGAAGGACCAGGTAAGTGATATAAATGCATGAACTAGCCTGGGTGTGGGAAATGCGGCCACACAGAGATGGCCTACACCACCTAAGGAGCCAGCATTACTCAGCTCCTAAAATTGCCTGGTCTTCAAGTCTTTCAAGAAAATACAGACCTGGAGTTGTATGAGAAATCTTTGAATGTTGAAAGGTTAACCAACAATTTTTAAATGTTTGAATCATCCTAGGGCCAAATCAGAAGCATTTGTGCATGAGCTGAAGGTTTGCAGCCTTTGATCTAGGCTAACTCCTGTATTTTTACAAGTATAAATCCTCAAGTCCTAGAGAACAGCATAGTATAGCTCACAGACTATGTACTTGGAACCAGTGAAGACCAGGGCTCAAATCTCTCATTAGCAGTTAAGTTACCACATGATCATTTGGGTAGGGGTCTTAATTTTGGAACCCCAGTTTCCTAAACTGTGAGAGGGGGTAATCATGCATCCTCCATAAACGTTCTAGAGAAAATAAACAAGATCACAGATAATGCATGAAAATCACCTGGTAGATAATAGGCACTCCGTCTGTGTATGCTCGCATGTCTAACTCTTTGTGAACTTATGGACTGTCGCCCACCAGGCTCTTCTGTCTGCAGGGATTCTCCAGGCAAGAATACTGGAGTTGGTTGCCATGCCCTCCTCCAGGGGATCTTCCCAACCCAGGGATGGAACCCGTGTTTCCTGCATTGCAAGCAGATTCTTTAGCCACGGAGCCACCAGGGAAGCCCACGCACTGTGTCTCCTTTTCCCTCAAGGCCAATAAGTTAACGGTTATGAAGCAAGAGCCCGTAACTTTTATCTCCTGAATCCACTGGTTCTTCTCCCCACTGTATCCCAGCATTCCTTCACCTGGATAGCTCTCGTTTTCAGAGATGTGAGGCACGATTTGCCTAGGAACTGAGCACAGCAGCAGCACTTTATAGACATCTGCTTTCTGATTCTTTTTTCTTAAGCACAAGCCCCACCAACCTGTGTAGGTCTCATTTATTTTTTCTGGAACAAAAGTGACAACCAATGTGAAATGAGACAATAAATCTGTGTTAACATTGCTCTAAATCATAGTAGGCCCCTCCGTGAAACCTGTCCATGAAAAGGCCTGTGAGCCCGAGATCGGCCTCTGATTTGACAGCCTGATGCCTAAGGAATATGTTTTAAAATATAGATTTTATTATTATTCAAATACAGTGAGGCCAACAGATAAAGAGATGATTGCTATTGAAAAGGTAGTTTGTAAAGAAATTTTAAAAAATAGAAGCTTATAAAATGTTCATCTTTATCCAGAAAATAATCTACAAGAAGATTCAGATTACATATTAATTAGCAGGGAGGTGAATCAAGTTGAAAGAATATGGAACATTATCAACATATTCACTAATAAATAGTGAGTATTTTCTAATGTTTCTATGTCTTATAGTTTCCTAGCTTCTCCAAGTTTTATACTATTGTTATAGTTTGTTCTATGTTATTATTATAATTTTTCTATAACATTTAACAGGTTTCAATAGACAATGAGTACTTAATAAATATGCAATAATGATTATTAATATTAATTAAAGCTGTTGAAAATTTTTAGAAAAGAAAAGGTAGTTTGTAAGTTTCAGTTCCCAAGCACCAAGGTTGGTTGAGAAGCAGAGGAGGAAAATTAGGCCAGAAGCTTTACTGTAGTTTCTGCAGAAAGGAACAGGCAAGGCAAGGAAAGTAGCTTTAGGGGTGGCTAGTTTAAAGAATTTCAGTGGGCTCTGAGGTGTAGAGGTTGTTTCTAGTGGTCTGGTACCTGGTCATGGTGACTAGGGCAGGGGGACAGTGAGGTCCTGACAGCTCATAAAGGAGGTGTTTGAGGAACCGGCTCTGGTTGGCATATGAAAGTTGTGCTTACAGGCAAGTCCTTTACTATGTCTTGGCTACCCCTGTGAGGAGCAGTCCCTTTCTGGGTCACCAAGGTCCCAGATATCAAAGTATTAGGAATACAGAAAATACAAAGGCATGATTAATACAGAGTATCTTCAAACTAGTAAGTACTGCCCCCTCCACACATCCCTGGAAAGATATCAGAATGTCAAAGAGGAAGTTTCCATAACAGGCTCGCAGAATAAGAAAGAGGGAGGGTGACTAAAATCCTCCACTGGGAAAGGACCCTTGTGTAGGAATAGAAGAAGAGACGGTCAAGGCACCCAGAGAAGAAAGGCAGCAAGACAGTAACGCACCCAGGAGCTCAAAGAAAGTTTCCACACGCTGCTAAGAAAAAGAAAGTCTTGAGGGTGGGTGGAGCTCCAGGTAAGCGTGGTCCATGGCCTTAGTCTCTTAACATCTTGGCTACTTTTTCTAAGGTTAAATGAAGCCCCGCTTTCTCTGAGTGGAGAAAATTAAATTTGAATACAGAGACTGCAATGGAATGAAGGTAATTCTGCTTGAGTGCATTGACCTTTATCAACCATTTAACCATAATTTCTGGAGCATGAATCCAATGTTAGGCATACTCTGCGACTGTTCCTATAAAGAAGGATCCTTCTCTTCTGGCTCAGGACCAGGCCATCATTCTCAAGCATCCCGAGACAGGGAAAGAAAAATAAAATTCACGGAGTTCTGAAATCTAGTTAAAGAATAGTTGTAGGAGACAACGAAAATAGCAGTCAGGCAGCATAAATCTCCAGAGAATATGAGTTTTCTTCCTGTGACTGGCTGAAAAAACAATTATATTTCTCAATATTCCTCCAACTGAGACTTGGATTCAGCACTTGATAACATACAAATTGCTGGTTTGAGGCTCTTTTTTTCAATTGCACTAGATAGTTAGGAAAGAATGGCTAGGCACACATAGGCAGATCCAAGCTTATACAAAAAAACTTTTAAAAGCAGAATATCAAGGATTTTCAAGACTGGACAACTTTTTACTATTTAAGAAAAAATATTTTTATTTGCAAGAAATGGAAATACAAAAGCATAACAATTTAAATTCATTTTTTTCCAAACTAAATACAAGTATCCTACAAAGCATTTGCTTTTTTTTTTTTGTATTTACTTAACTATGATAAAGAATAAAAAGCCATTAAAAAAAAACAGCGTGATAATGACAGATAATAGACTCACAATATATTTAGACTTAAACATTACTGGTCTATATAACCTGTTACCAAAGAGAGAAAGCTCAGCCTGTCAGCACAAACATTAAAGCTCATGGTTGATTATAGTCCAGAATCTGTTCAGTATTGTTTAAAAACGGTCACCCACAATTTGTCAAAGAGTGCTGGTGTTTTTCGTAGACTCAGAAAATATTCCGTCTGAAAGGGAGATTTGCTGAACAGTGTAGGCCATGGGTCCATGGTGCAAAAAGTTCATGTTCTCAGTCAGCTGGTGAGCAAGCGAGAGGAACAGAGAAACAGCTAAAATTGCTGGTGTTGCTTTCCCAGGATGCAGAGGCTGCTAGCTGTAACTATAGAGGATGGGATGAACTGAACAGATGAACATCTGCACTATGAGGCAAAAACCCCTCAACTTTGCACAGCAGGGCCAGCCCAGGGAGTAGGAGGCACTGCATTCTCTGCCCAGAGGAACTTCAAAGCTTACAGTGTGCTCACGCAGAAAGAGATCTGTTCACCCTAATCCACAAATTGCTGCACCTCCCCTATCACTTAGCTGTTTATCATCTCATAATAATTAGTTGCCCTTGTTTTCTCTTTCTATAACATTAAAAGACTTATTTAGTATATGTGTGTATGCTAAGTCACTACAGTCATGTCCGACTCTGTGATCCTATGGACTGTAGCCCACCAGGCTCTTCTACCCACCAGATTCTCCAGGCAAGAATACTAGAGTGGATTGCCATCCCCCCCACCAACCCTCCAGGGGATCTTCCTGACCCAGGAAATGAACCTATGTCTCTGGCAGCTCCTGCATTGCTGGTGGATTTTTTTACTGCTGAGTCACCAAGGAATCCCTTACTTAGCACCCAGCATTTAGTAAGTGTTCAAGAATTATCATTTTCCTTCCTTCCAGAAACTCAGACACAGCATTCCTGAATTTTCTGTTACCCAAAATGACAACATGAAATATGTCCTGTGGTAGGTGGTACTGACCCTTTGGCCATGGAGACATGGAGCCTGAATCCTTAAAGGTACTGGATTCTTCTCTGCCAAGAAAATGTTCTGCTCTGAGGATTTATAATACCTTGAATCCTGGCTGGCCATTTTCTGATGTAACTGCACCTTGGAAAAATGGGATTTTCCTAATGGACGTTACTCTGTTTCTTTTCTCCTGATGTATAGATGTGATCAAGGCTCACTTTTAGGAAACCAGTTTTTGAGCCTTTGGAAGTTTTGTCATCCAAACCCACTTCAATTTAGTACTACCAGGGTGTATACAAAAACTCCCAATGACAAGGTGGCCCTCAGTCATCCTGGATCAAATATAAGGCACATGTAACACACAAATGAGTATCCAAGACAAGGGAGGAATGTATTCTTGTGTGTATCTATGTGCATCTATGTGTGTGCCCACACAAGGGGTGGGGGAAGGGAGGGAAAGAGAGAGCTGGCACTGGGGCCTTTTGAATAGTTACTGATTAATGAAGCTTCCTCAGGCCCCTTACTCCCCAATATCCACTAGGGCCTCTTGCAACACTCTTTCTTGGGAATGAATGACAACTCAATGAATGAATGGGTGAGTGAATAAAAGAAGAATCTGAATTCTGTCTCTGGCTGCTTCACAGGCCTCTACTCTTTCCCAGAGCTGTCCTCCCAGAGGGTCTTATCCGATCACATGTCTCCTAACTGTCTCAGCTAAAAAGCATTCAAAGAAAATGACCTTGACCAGAGCACTACCTGCTAATGGTCTGTCTGCACTGCAAGTAGGAGAGCTAGTGTCTGGAATAAAGACTGGACTCCACAGAACTGAATTACTGACAAGAGCACTTGGCAGAGAAGGGGGAGGCTACAGCCTTCTCCTCCATCTCCCATTTCCCCATGTTAGCAAGGCCGCACGGATGCTCCATCTCCCCGATGGGAAGCGGGAGGTCTCTGAGCGTGCACCCTGTGCACAGACGACATGTGTGTTCAGAGGAGCTGGCCCTGAGGGGCCTCTGATCCTTGTCTTTTGCTCAGTGTGAGAACACAGAGGAAGGAGACACAAAGTGCAAAAAAAACACAAATTTTTAATAAAACACTTGTGTCAAAAATTCTGGACACTGACTCACTGCCAGAACAAAGGTGAACCAGTTCAACACTCTTGCTCCAAGGACACATGAGAATCACAGCCCTCTCTTGGCATTCAGGCATGAGGAAGGAAAAAACCCCACGGTATTTATAGTTGGTTTGTAAATAAATTGCACTAAAAGTTGCTTTCACAATCTGCAAATGAGGTCTCTAAATCAAAATCATTTATACTAATAAAAAGGTTATCTAATTTTGCCTATACTGGTGTCAAAACTCATCCCCACCTCCTGCCCAAAAGAAGCAACCTAGTTCAGCTGTCAGGTTTTTATATAACACTCTCTTTATGTGAGCTAGGCTCCAGAGTCCTAACACTTCACAGAAATCCTTTCTTAAACTTGGCACTGAGGCCTTTCATTTACAGTAGCCATTTCTAAGTGCAAAGTCCAGAGCTGTGAATAGAACCACGCTGGGGAGTCTGGGTTACTCAGGTCTCACCCAGTGAAAAAAGTATGTGTTCTCTGAACTTTTTGCAAGACATCTCCTCCACTAGGCTAATCAAAGAAAGGGAAGAGGAAAACCTGCTGACATGATGGAAAATATATTAGTATATTTATCATGAACATTGATTCTTTATGATTGATGGTTGTGCTAACAGTCTCAAATTTTCCAAACCTGAGGTTCCAAAGCCGAAAGCCTGCCACTATTTAACATCTTCAGGGCTAACCAGGTATTGCTGACTCATCTATGCTATGGGATGGTTCTGGGGGGAAAACAAATCCACTGACGTTGTGAGCTTAACCCTGGAAGAGAAAATGTGCACATTAACTATTTAGAACCAATCTGGTGTTATCCAACTCTTCTGCATCCTCTGGACTCCATTACATTCTCCTTAAGGGGTAACTGTTTAGCTCCTCTTCTTCGCCTGAGCAAGGAGTGGGGAGCGGAGGTCTTTCTCAAAATAGCAGCAACTGGTCCTTGGGTCCCCTTACAATGGCCATTTGAGCCCTCAGGCTGATGTCCTCAGTCTCTAGACATAGATTCAGTTCTGGAAGAATGGCTGCCCAGAGATCAAGCCCTGCTGTTTGGAGGGCTGGAGAGAGTGAGGTCAAGTGAGGAAATAAAATCCTCAAGGCACTAAGGATGGGCCCTAGGAGTTGGTTGTCCTTTGCCTTCTTCCTCTTTACTCAGAATAAGAGGTTTTCCACTCGGGCTGATCCAGGAGCCTTAAAAACCCGATCTGCTTCCAGTGTGTCAGTGGGTAAGCTGACCCATTCTCACCGACACAGGAAAAGCATCACTTTCTAATCATCCAAATACTAGAGTTAATAGTACCTTCTCACCTTCTTAGCCACCCTTGACCCCACCCCATGGGCTGCCTATGCCTGATAATTACATGACACATTAAAGAGAGGGGTGGGTCAGTACTGGCCCTTGGTTGGCAGACACCAGCCGGACCCAGGAAGGTCTAGAGCGGAAGAGGAGAGAGTAAAGCAGACAGAAACAGAAGGGAACAGGGCATGTACTAGCAACCCTCCTTCCACACGGCACAGCCTGTCTGGTCTCACCCTTTGCTGGCCAATGGATGGGACAGCGAGAGGCGACCACTGTGATCCTGATCCAGATTTACACAGCGCCAAGAAGAGGAACTTGGCCATCTCCCTGTCGGAACTTTCTCCATCACAGTAGGGAGAGAGAGGAATCACTGACGGTGAGCCCTGAAGGTACCAGATCTGCTTATGAGTTCATTGTTGTTCAGTCTCTAAGTCGTATCTGATGCTTTGCAACTCCATGGGACTGCAGCACACCAAGCTTCCCTGTCCTTCAGTATCTCCCGGAGTTTGCTCAGACTCGTGTCCAATGAGTCCACTGCTTATGAGGTCTCATGGCAAATGTTAATGACGCCAAATTCTGTGGCTGGTATGGAACAGAGGGCCCAGGAGTGGCTTAATCTCTCCTACGTACAGGTTCCAATGACAAAAGAGATGAGAAAATCAGAGACAACAGAGTTCAAACTAAATGTGCTTCAGCTACTTCTAAAAATAAAAAACAAAATGTGAGCAAATTTCTTACACAAAATCTTTTACAAGCTAGGGAAAAACATTTAAGGGGAGCCTTCTACATTATACAATAAAACGTCTATTTCTATTTCTTATTTGTATGAAAGAGGAAAGTTTTTTTTTTTTTTTAACTACAAAAGTTACTCTTAATCATTAAAAAAAAGAAGTAGGTTGGGGGATTAGGTCGTGTCTCTTTGGGTGAGCTGCAAAGTGGCCAAACCTGACTAGAAAAGGTAAGACAGATACACAAATGTCGCCTGCTCTGACCCCAGGAGCAGGCCTCAGGCCCAGCCCTCTGTATGGAGGCAGAAGAGGAAGGGAAAGCAGACGTGTCAGGGGAGGTGGGGAAAACTGGGCTAGCATGGCTGTCTGAAACGCCTGGGGTCAGGGCTTCCCTGGCATGGGCACAGGGCAGAAAAAGCACCTGTCCACAGAGCCTCAGACCTGAGCCCTGCTCCGTCTTCTCTGAGTTCATGCTTCAGGAGGACACGTGCTTAGGGAGGTTCCCCAACTATAATTAGAAGCCTCCAGCAAAAAAAAAAAAAAAGAAGAAAACACAAAACAAAACATGGCCTGGAAGAATGGGGAATCCCAGAGTCCAGGCCGCCCTCTTCGCTCCACAGGCCAACAGAGGACCTTGTGAGCCTGGAGGGGAGGCGTCCGGATGTCTTCAGTGGTCGCCCAGGGAAGCCTCTGCAAGCTAATAAATACTATTTACAAATGGGGAGGAGAAGCCAGGGAGGCAGAACTAGGGGCGTGTGGGGACACAGACTGTGAAATCCTACAAGCAACGTGGTGGGGCAGGTTTGCCTGGAGTAGAGAAGCCTGATTCCTTCAGGCATTGCACTTGCGGCCTGAGAGTACGAAAGGGGCGCCTTGCTCCAGCGAAGGGGCCCTGGGCCGGGGCCCCGGGCAGAGCGGCAGGGGGCGCCCGCGGGGCACCGCAGAGCCAGGCTGAGGAAGGCAGGACGTCAGTCAGTGCTTCGCCAGAGCATCCTGGTATTTTTGTGGGGTCTCGAGTGAACAACAGTCAGCTCTTCTTCAAGGAGGCGGTCACACCCACCCCGGTGAGAATCGGGCCGTATCTTTTTGGCACTGTCGGTAGAAACAAGCCTGCTTGTCCCACCCCGACCGAAGATAATTGCCTATGGCAGTAAGCGAGGGACGGGGCGGGCTCCTCTGCAGGGAGGGACATGGGACCGGGGGAGGTGCTCTCTCACCGCAGGCGGAAATTCCAGGCCGTCCGTCCGTCCTCCCATCCAGAGCCAGGACCGGCGGTCCAGGTTTTCGTCCAGATTGGGTGGGCAAAAAGGAAAAGCTTATGACAAAAGGTGGTTTGGAGAGGTAAAGGCTAAGTGAAGAGACAGAGGGAGGTGGTGATAGCCTCTTTAAAAGGTGGCGTTCACTCTTCTGTCGAGTTCTACGACTTTTAGTGTCTCATTCCCCTCCAGGTTGGTGCTGACCCTGTGAAAGCATCAGAAGGAGAAAGAAGTCTCACCATCATGCTTGGCAGGGTGGCACAATCATCCCATGACTGGACTCAGCAGGCTGGCCCACGCACGCCTCTTGTCTTCTTCCCTCCCAGCAGCACTTCTCTGTTCCAAGGTCTCCTGCTACCTGCCTGTCCACCGTCCACATTCCTCCTTTATCCTCATGCCAAAGGAGACATCCCAACCCAAAGGATAAACCTGGTGGTTTGATACTGATTCCTTGTATTTTGCTTAAAATTACTGTATTTATTGAGGATAAATACCCATGCTAAACCCTGGGAAGGAGAAAATAAAAGGATAAAGGCTGATCCTTAGTCTAGAATAAACATTTTTTTAAAAAAAAATTTAGATAAAGATGAAACCTTTATACAGATTAAAAGATTCTAGATGAAGGTTAAAAAAACAAACCCCAAACTATCATGAAATAACAATAAATATAACACAGAAAATAAATACATTATTACATTGTGTAACAGCCTAGAACATCTTGTAGGCCGTCAGAGGAAGGTGATGAGGACTCTGGTATCAGGGAGACATCCCAGAACAAGAGGGATTTCAATGGGGCCTTGAATAGCGGAGAGAAGACTTTTGTCATGAGCCAAGTTACTGAAAGGTTAAGTCTTTTCTGGCTCCCAAGAGTAGTCTTCTCTGGCTTCTACAATTCTCTCTAGGAAATAATAGTAATATCTAACCTTGTAAAGTATTTCAAAGGATTTATATGTTACACTTACCTAGTTCTTAAAATAATAAGTGCTATAAATGTTACATATGCATGTAGAATATAAATATATAAAAGTATATATAATTACAAACTGTCCAATGCAGCATTAGGGGAGGAAAGCTAAAAAATGTGAAACAAAAACTTTCCTACTTGTATTGGAATAGCATTATCTCTAGGAGGCACGAGTTCTGCTAGACCACTAACCACACCACGTATAACCAGGATTGTATGCAGACACTCCTTCCCATGTCACATAGTGTGCTCAGGTACCTCCCCTGCAGGATAACAATCCCCAGCAGAATACAAGTCTTTATGTTTATACAAGGACTCTTCCTCATAACTATCTAAAGGAAACAACTCATGGAGAATTGGAGACAAATATATGTTATTTTCAATAATAGAAACACAAGAACAGTGCCTCTCAAAGTGTCCTTCAGTATTAATATATAACTATCTAAGTATAATTAACGCATGTTTGCATGTGTGCTAAGTCACTTCAGTCGTGTCCAACTCTTTGCGACCCCACGGACTGTAGCCCGCCAGGCTCCTCTATCCATGGGATTCTCCAGGCAAGAATACTGGCATGGGTTGCCATGCCCTCCTCCAGGGGACCTTCCTGACCTAGGGATCGAACCTGGGTCTCTTATGTCTCCTGCCCTGTCAGGCAAGTTCTTTACCACTAGCGCCACCTGGGAAGCCCTAATGCATGTTTATTTACATGTAAATCATAAAACTACTTATTGACATATAACGTGACATATATGTATCTCTAGTTGGAAGGAAGCTTGGAAATGTGCCTTGAGGCAGCATTTATATAGCAAGTACACTGCTGTTACTGGACTGTATGTTTACCTGTGAGACTCTGAGGAGAGGAAGAAGACAGGGAGGAAGGGAGTCAAGCCCTTTCCCCAATTATTGGGGTCTCCACTGCCAGCTCCCCAGTGGCATAGCAGATACGGGGCCAGCTCTCACCATGTCTCTTCCCCAGTCTCTGTGAGGGCCAGCTGTTGACAGACAATGGACTCTCCAGAGCCCAGGTGCTGGAAATAGGTCCTGAAAAAGCCAAGGATTGGACCAGGCCAATGGGAAAGTCTACTCTGCACGCTGCAGTTTGCTGATTCATAACCCACCATTGGGGCCTTAGAGGAGGCAAACCCGTGTCTGTTTGACTTACATGTGCTGCTGCAGCTCCAACAGCACTGATTTCTCCAGGCTGGTCTCATTTGAGATAATGAAATGGGGAAGATCCACGTCCGGCCTGGACTCCAGCCCTTTTGCCCTGAGCAGAGCAGAGCCTCGGTCCCAGCGTCCCAGCTCCCCAGCTGAGGCGGAACTGGGTGGCTCCTCCAGGGGAGAATGTTCCTCATAGATCAGCAGGTTCCTGGATCTCACTGAGAACAAAGTAAAGTAACAGGTGTTACATCACACCTCCCCCTAGATGCTCAGGGCGGGGAGAAGATGATAATTCACGGGTTCTTGTTGCCCAGGACTTAGGGTGCCAACTGGAGTTGGCTTTCTATAAAGGCTTCAGGATTTCAGAGTTTGGTGTGTTGAAAAATGATACCAATTATAAAGTGCTGGAAGAACAATAGAAGAACAAACACACAGGAAGCAAGCTGCCACCCCCACTGCTTTGAAAATAAAACTCCCCTCCAGGCCACCACCACCACCCCCTCACAACCATCTGGAGGAGTCAAATATTTGGAGGTGTCCAGACTCAGCTAAAGTAAGCATCCTCAATGAGTAGGTCTTGCGCAAGGAGAAGGTACAAGGGCAGAAAACTGTGTTTTCATTTAGAAACTAGAGAGGAGACACAAGGCCAAAGCCATAAATCAAACAACGGAGACACACTCTTGTTTTATAGAATAGTTGCATAGCTAGATGGCTTGGGAGCAATTTTCTACAACATAGAAACTTTGCTCTCATCAACTTTCATTTAAATTTAGAGATATATGCCCTTGGAGGAAAAAAAAAAAAGAATTCCCCAGGAGACCACTGAAATTATTTGTTGAAATGCTGGACCTTCTGTCATATACCTGGCAGAGACACACGTACCTCAGATGTTTCAGAACCACAAAATTATGCCTACCCTCAAAATCCAGTACCCCTAATTCCACACTTGTTCTTACTAGTGTATGTATCTATTTCATGATCCCTACATACCATCCCTTTATTTACCACATACTTAAAAGAGATCATTGATCTAGATGAGACTATCACATCTAACACCCGTGTCTCCAAATTCTCTAAATCTTGGGCATTATATTTTGTAACACGGGCTGATTGTCTCATGTCACTTTACAGATGCTTACTGTGGTAACATCATTTCCACTGAGTGGAATTCCTTTAAAATGTGATGGAAAATTTACGGCTCCCCAACAAATGCACCTTCCCTGCAAATGCACATCCCTCCCCACATCAGAACTCAAAAAGAAGGTGTCAGAATCTGCCAGGAACACAGTCTAGAGCAGAAGTCTGAAAGCCATGCACTGTGGAGCTCTAGAGAATTCCCAGTGGTGTCTCAGCCCAGTGTGTGAGGGGCAGAAGGGGAGACCCAACAAGTGGCCTGGGCAACAGACTTCCCATGGCCCTCTTCCTCCCTTCAGTGGGGAAGTTACACTTTTACCACCTTTAAACATTAGGCTTTCACATGTAAGCAGAAGCCGAGGACACTTCCTGCAAAATCCTGGAGGTCAGAGTGATAACAGCTACTACACACTCAGTAATTTGGGGGCAGATGCTTGTGTTGATGCTATTCAATCAATGTTTTTTATGGGAGAGAGGGAACAGTGACTTTGAATTGTCTCCTCCCAAGGAATGGATATATATATATATATATATATATATGCGTTTTTATAGAGAAATGATTTTGAGACCACTGCTCTGTACCCAAGGAGGCTTACGTAGAGCTATTTCAAACCAAATGATTTAATATAGTTCTCCCATCAGAAAAAAAAAAAAAATTAGACTTTCACATAAGACTTCTTTCAGAAAGTTAAGCTTTGAGAAATGAAAGAGAAAAGAAACAAGACACCTCCCCAGCTGCTAAGCGCTGTCTTACCCACAGAGGATGTGTAGGGTTCCTGCAGGGAATGCTGGCTGGGCAGGGCCATCTTGGTGGCAGAAGGATAGGGCCCATAGCCCTGAAAGAAGCTGCCAAATGCTACGGCAAAGCACAGCACCACGACCTGCAGGGTGAGGACAGAACGTGGGAGCTGTCAATTCTAAGATGCACAGAGCAAACCTGCAGACCTGCAGCTCCTGGGAGGTCTGGAAAGACGACTCTCCTCTGTCAGGCCAGCAGACCGCACCCAGGTCATTCGCTGTCACATCATAGGAGAGAAACAGCCTCGGAGTGAGCTGTGGTTCCTCCAACCCCCAGCACTTGGACATGGCAAGCTGGGGAGAGGCTGGAGCCTGGCGAGTAGGCCGGGTTGGTGACGGTGCTCTTCATTTGGGAAACTCACCATAAGGCATGTGCCAGTCTGCGTGCCGGCCAGCTTGCAGGTGCGAGAAACCTTGCCCATCACCAAAGTCTGAAGCTTCTGCAGCTGCTGCAGGAGAGTTCTGCAAACACAACAAATGAAAACCATGAAGGGCATCTCAGAGAGAGAACGCTTGTCAGTGATCTCCTCCCCAGGCTCCAGGGAGGCTCCTGTGGCTTTGTGTCTGAATCAGAACACAGTACCAAGAAAAAGGTTCCTCTGATGAAGACACAGACACCACTGTCTTCCAGCACCGGACTTGCAGAGCTTATGGGGCTCAGAATCTGCCCCCATGAGCAGCTTGTCCATTCTATGCTGTTCTAAGAGTTACCTTGATGCTCCCAAATCACCCCTGATCATCCCGGGATCTGTTTGTCAGCCACTGAGAAAAAAAAGAAGCAAGAATTGGTTGGGGATGGTGACACAGAAGAACTCGTTTACCCAGGAGAAGAGAAATACCAAAGAAGATGCAAGAAAGGAGAAAAGCGTGGAGAAGGAGATGCCCAGCGGAGAACAAGTGAAGGGGTGGCCAGCAGTATCACTGAGCAGCAAGTGCTTAGAGAGCAGATCTAAAGAGAAGGCGAGAGACAGAGAGGAAAACAGGAAGGGCAGGGAGGCCAACAGCCACAGGCCTCTCAAGACTGTGGTCCTTGAAGGCTCACAGCACCTCGACAGGCAGAAATGAAGCCCAAATACGAAGGAGCAAAGAAGCCGGCTCAGCTGGACACAGGTTCAGAGCCAGGACCCCAGAAGCCATGCTCTGATGCAGGTTCTGATGTTTCTCCAGGGAAACACAGAGAGGAGGAGTTAAAAAAAAAAGAGTTCTGCCCCAAATGGGACAACTGCACACAGCCTTAAAAGGGGAAGGGTTGGGGATGAGAATAGTATGTTCTGTTCTGGGTGACATCAGGTCACAAAAGGAGCAGACAGTGACATTCCTTGCAAATTCTGAACAGTGCAGCCACAGAAAAGGATCTCCCAGCCCGGGCTCCCAAATTACAGCCTTGGGGATGGATTCTGTGTGAGCAGCGTAAAGAGCTGAGGCTGCTCCCTGCCCCCATCCCTCTTCTCCAAGCCCAGGGCCCTTGGCAAAGTGGAGAGATTTTTCAAGCAGATGATTTGTTGAGTCTCAAAGAGTTTCAGAAAATTCATGCTGTGAGGGTGACACGAGAAAGCCAGACAAATTCACTGGAAAACATCAGCAAATCACTCATTGGCAGATGAATTCTGGGTGTTTGCAGATACTGCAGCCCATTTTGCAGACAAGCAAAATATTCCCAAGTCTGCAGCTTCCCTCAACCTCCCCACCCATGACCAGTACCAATGAAATGAGTTCTCCCAGGTTTAAGCCAGGTAGGGACAGGTTGGCTGTAAGAATGATATTGCTCTAGCTTAAATGGATAAGAGCAGGGCCAGAACTGGAGCCCACAGCACAGGCAGCACAGGCCTTCTGAACTGAACAACCCCTGTGGGGTTCCATCTACATTTTTACCTTGTACAGTGGTCTTGTGTGTGTTTGTGTGTTTAGTTGCTCAGTAGTGTCCAACTCTTTGCGACCTCATGGACTGTAGGTCACCAGGCTCCTCTGTCCATGGGATTCTCCAGTCAAGAATACTGGAGTGGGCTGCCACTCCCTTCTCTAGGGGATCTTCCCCACTCAGGGATCGAACCCAGCTCTCCTACATTGCAGGCAGATTTTTTACTGTGTGAGCCACCAGGGAAGCCCCAACAGTGGTCTTAATGTAAGCAAAACAAAATTCATCCCATTATTTAACATCATTAAATTCTATTAATATGGAGGTCTTTTTAGTACTTAGTCGTATGTTTTCTTGCTTTATAGTAATCTAGAAGCGTAACCAAAAGTAGTATAGACTGGTTTACATTTATATATACTCAAGCAATATGTTCTTTAAAAGAATTCTGTGTGTTACTCAAGGCTGAGTAATACTAATGGTGTGATGACTTTAAATTCTCCTTTAGGGAATTGTGTCATTTGTGACAACATGGGTGAACCTGGAGGTCACTATGCTAAGTGAGATAAGCCAGATAAAGAAAGATAAATACCATATGGAATCACTTACACGTGGAATCTTTAAAAAAAAAAAAAGAGTTGAACTCATAGTAGAAAGTGGTTGTCAGGAGCTGGGGGAATGGGAGACAGGAAGTTTGGTAAAAGGACACAAACTTTTGGCTCTAAAATAAATAAGGTCTGAGGATCTAGTGCAAAATATGGTGACTACAGGTGATAACCCCTGGAGGAGTACATAGCAACACACGTCAGTATTCTTGCCAAGATAATGCCATGGACAGAGAAGCCTGGCAGGCTACCATCTATGGGGTTGCAAAGACAGACATGACGGGGTGTGCACGCGTGCACGCACGCGCACACACACACACATACACACACACAGGATAACGCTGTATCATATAATTGAAAATTGCTGAGAGTAGAACTTAAATGTGCTCACCAAAAAATAAAAACAAAACAAGGTAAGTAGGTGAGGTGATAGACGTGGTCATTAACTCAACGTGAGGAATCCTTTCACAATGTATATGCATATCATTATGCTGTACACTTTAAATATCTCACAAATTTACTTGTCAATTATACGTCAGTAAGATAGAAAAAAAATCAGAAGTTTGCAGCTAAAGGATCTTATGATGCAGCAAGTTCCTTTCCTCACGCTTTCTCTCTTCTCCCAAGAACTCCCAAGAGCACCGCCTTCTTGCACGGCTGCCATTTCAAAGCTGAGAGCTGAGTGACCTCTGACACGCGCTCCTCCTGGATGAACGTTTCTTCCGGCAGAGCTGACATCTGGCAGGCAATGGCATGCATTTTATTGACGACCGTCTGTCGTGCCAGCCCCAAAGGCCTCTCTGGGGTCTCCCTGCTATATTTCTGGAAATCCTGGGGGCAGATGCAAAGGTGAGCCCACAGATAAGAGCCACGTTTGACTGCACGGCACAAACCTTTTCTCCCGTCTTCTGGCCTCCTCTCATGTACCAGTTAACAGGCTCTTTGTCAGCAGCTACACTACAGAAAGGGGCCTCGCTGTTTCCTTGGTGGCCTGCTGAAGGCCATGTCTGTACCGCCAGCTGCCACTCCTGATGGGCACCCCCAGCTTCCACGGGGCACCCTGCTGCCTGCACTGCAGCACCAAGGTGCTGAAGCTCAGCTGTGCTGTGTTTAGGGTGGGGTAGGGGGTCATCCCTTCATCCAGACTTCCATTAGACAGCAGATTTACAGATGTTACCAAAGCCATTCACTTTTGCTCTGAAGTTTCAGGTGTGAATTTTTTAAAAATGTAATGTCCTGGTATTCTATTTTATTTAGCGGGTGGCTGCACCAGGAGGCGGACATGGGGGATCTTAATTCACCCACCAGGGATCAATTCTGTGCCCCCTGTGTTAGAAGCATGGAGTTTTAACTACTGGACAGTCAGGAAAGTCCCTCTTAAGGTGTTTTTAAAAGTGAAACCACCATTTCCATTTTTACCAACAGTCCCTACAACCTTCCCACCCGTTCCCTGCCTCTTGTCCAGTCTTGAGAGCATGAATTACTGAGGAAACCAGTTCCATGCAATACTTGGAATCACTCCTCCCTTCCAATTTCTGATTGGGATCACAAGGTCTGGGACCCTATCCCTAGGATGAAGAGTCTCCCAGGAGGCTCAAGAGTTCATCCTGAAGGCAGACCTCTAACAGGCCAACACACCTAAGCCCTGATGGTATAGTACCTGAAGCTCAAATTGGGCCCCCAGCCACAGGTGTAAATGCTGCCAGTTTGGAAGAAGGACCATCTAGGTCTGACTGGGTGAGCAGGGAGGCCTGTATCTTTAGAGGTGTACGATGCTTTACTTGGCATTCATCAGCACATCCTTTCCAAACTCAAAGATAATTATGTGCTGAATCCACCGTGAATGAAAATCGTTGTTTAATGGCCCCTGATTTCTAACAGTTTATAATGCAACTCTTTAAGATAAGCAAACATGTAGTTTAAAATAGATTTTTCAGTTTGAAATTTCTATGGAAAGCAACAGTAATTTACAATGTGCTGTTTGCTGCTGCTTCTCCTGCTCAGATTAGTGAAGGTAAGCTGGTGGGAAGGCTGACGCTCTGAAGGCCCCATCCATCAGCAACAGAGGGATTCTACCCAAGGAAAGCAGGTTAGCTCATCCATCCCCAAAATCGAAACAGATTTCCATGATGCAATGAAGTTTTGGAAATTCATGGACATTCACACAATAGAAACACTCATTTTTTGTCATAACCAAAGAAAATTATCAGTAATTGAGTGTCCACCGACTGAGTTCTAGAACTTCATACGAGATACTACATAAATGTCTCAAAGACATGTAACTGGTAACTAGAAGACCAAAGATGTAAACCCATATCTATCTGACTCCATAGCTCACGTACTTTCCAATTCAGTACAGCATGGTACCCCAACCTATAACCTAATAAAATTAATGATCAAAAGACTTCTCAGTTAAGTAGATTTTTCTTAAATCCAGTGACATTAATATCATATTGAGGAAATTCTCTGGTGGTCGTGTGGTTAGGACCCATTGCTTTCACTGTTGAGGCCTGAGTTGGATCCCTGGTCAAAGAACTAAGATCCTGCAAGCTGTATGGCACGGCCCCTGAAAAAATATTATATTGACAACAGCACAGTCAAGAGATATGTCCACTGTTAAACAAGAAAGGATTACTTTCAGTGACTAAGGGAGGGATTGGGGGCAAGAGGAGAAGGGGACGACAGAGGATGAGATGGCTGGATGGCATCACTGACTTGATGGACGTGAGTCTCAGTAAACTCTGGGAGTTGGTGATGGACAGGGAGGCCTGGCGTGCTATGATTCATGGGGTTGCAGAGTCGGACACGACTGAGCGACTGATCTGATCTGATCTGAAACTACAGACAGAAGGGCCACAATGACTCCGATGGCAATGCAATATGTACTAACGAAGTTTCCGTGATATTGATACAAATAAAAGCAATAAGGTAAAATATACATTTCTTGGCAGATCACTGGAAATGACAAGATAAAATGTAAGAGATGGATAAAAGAATAATGGGTGTTCCTTAGCCTAAGTCAAGCATCAGGAAGTCAAACCTGAGCTTTGTTTAGGAAAATGGAAATTATAAGCCCTGTCCCTCCACTGGATACCAAGAGAGCTGATGAGATGGCTTCCAAATTACTAAGTCAGTAATATTCACCAGAATAGGGCGATGAACTCTCAGGATAAGAAATCTGAATTTAGATCTCAGTACCACAGCTGTGTGCTTTTAATCATATTACTTAAGCCCTGAGTTTAGGCAGCAGTTCAATGTTCAGCAATGTCCTCTGAACTGCTGCCCAAACTCGGGACTTGAATAATATGGTCAAAGTTAATTCCTTTGACCAGCTAACAGAATAACGAGAGAATCCCTGTCTGGGGTACTCTGGCTTTACTGGAACAAATACACCTTTGCAGAGTGCTTGCTGTTTCTTTCCACTGATGACTCTGTATGGGAAAGCCTGGGACCTCAGGGCTGATACGCTGGTCTGAGATGACGTGGTACTTTCCCTGGTGGCACTGGGACAGATGCCATGCCCTGCAGCCCTGGGAGCTCTGATGACAGCTGTTATTCTGCTTGCATAAAGGGCTGGCTGGAGAAAAGGCAGGCACCAGATGAAATGGAAGAATTATTTTAAAACTAAAGCTATATAAAGTCAATCATAGGACAGACTCTCCAACCATGCATTCAGAACTCGGTAAAAACTTCTCCTTTATTACTGCACTTTAAATCATCAGTGATCATGGCTAATTATGGCTTAATGAATTCTTGGGCTTCCGGGAGCAAGGTCTTAATTTAGAGAGATGTTTATCTGGGCCAAGAAATTTTTCACAAGTTGTTAAATCGGAGTGTCCAGAGCTCGATTGAGAATGTGGATTTTTGTCCTGTGGTGAGATGTAAAAATAAACTTTACGGCTGTGCTCGCATAGCTCCAAGGAAAAGAGCAGTTGAAGGCAGCTGCCAGCCTCGCCCAAAATAAAGCACCACCCTGTATCTTGGGAGATGGATCAAAGGAAATTGGGCAAAACATTCGAAAGTAGCCGACAGTGTGAGACACAGTCTCATGAAAACTGGGAAATGCATCAACAGCCTCGTGTGTTTTCTTGTAGTTGGTTTCATTTTGTTTTCTTCTGTTTCTGTTATTTAATAGAAACAGTGGGGGTGAGGAGAGGAGGGAGCAAGAGAGAACAAGAGGGATGCAGTGGCTGCATCCTGTGCTTTGAACATTCTAGTGTCTAATTTCCCACTGGAGTCAGAAACTGGGACCCAGGGAAAAGGATAAACTGGTGGTTCCCAATTACTTGCTGTGCTAGGAGCTGCCAAGCAGGTCCTCTCTATAAACACACTTTCCATCAAATCCTGTGACACGCCTTTCTCAGAAGTGAAACCAGCTGTGCTACGATGTGTGTGCGCACATTTGTGTGTGTGAGTGAACCACTCCGGGTGCATCAGCCTCCCACGGGGATGAAGAAACTTTTTTTACACCCTTATGGAATGACTTAGAGCAGTAAGTTCTAAATTCCAAATCATGAACCATTCGTGGGCTGTGGAAACAACTGGGGTGTGACTGATGTATTTTCTAAGGCTGCTGCTGCTTCTGCTAAGTCGAGTCAGTCATGTCCGACTCTGTGCGACCTCAGAAACGGCAGCCCACCAGGCTCCCCCGTCCCTGGGATTCTCCAGGCAAGAACACTGGAGTGGGTTGCCATTTCCTTCTCCAATACATGAAAGTGAAAAGTGAAAGGGAAGTCGCTCAGTCGTGTCCGACTCTTAGCAACCCCATGGACTGCAGCCTACCAGGCTCCTCCATCCCTGGGATTTTCCAGGCAAGAGTACTGGAGTGGGGTGCCATTGCCTTCTCCATGAAACAGAATCAAATAAAACACACACTATCTGAGGGCATCACACATAGTAAATAAGTAATTATCTGTGAAAGATTCGTATTAGTTATGTATGTGATGTATGTGTGGTGTATCTGGGTCGTTACACAACATGTAAAATGATATGATCAAAAAGTCTAAGTGTTATTTAACTACAGTGCTTATGCAAAAAAAAAAAATTATTATGAGTGACTATTATATGGCTTCATGATGGAAGAGGTAGGCATCCATGTTCTTCTGAAGCAAAATCCCACCTAAAGCCCTCCACATCCACCCCAGTCTTCCAGAATTAGTGTCAAAGACCTGAGGGATAGGAGGGAGGTGTTACAAACCTGAAACGTGTACCTCAAAGTCCTTAGGTGGAGAGAGACGAGCTGGTAGGATATATTGTTAATAACAATGCCAAATATTGCATAACAATATTTAAGGAGACTCGTGTGTGTGCTAGTTGTTCAGTCGTGTCCAACTCTTTGCGACCCCATGGACTGTAGCCCGCCAGGCTCCTCTGTCCATGGGATTCTCCAGGCAAGAATACTGGAGTGGGTTGTTATTTCCTTCTCCAAGGAGGCTCGTGAACTACCACAAAGACTTTTAAATACTAAGGTGCAAACTCTTACACAAAAGATAATCACATTCTGCTAAAATCCTGAACTTTGAATAAATATTCATTTATTTATGACCTTTTACTTAAGTTTTGAAGGCTGTTTATGGGGTTCTGGTCTAAATTTTTAAAAATACAAATGGTCTCCCTTTTCTCACTGTGCAATTGCCACATTCCAAGGAGCTTTATTTTCCAGGGACCAGGAGGCACTTTTGAAATATTCTACCACCTACTTGCCCAAGATCACAAAAAAGAGAGTTCTAGAACGTTTTCTGGGGCTGAGGGATGTGTAACTTCACCATGAAATCATACTAAAATGCCTTTCTAAACTCTCTGGGAAACTCAGCCTTGTATCAACAATCCTTTGAAGTTTGTAATGTTTTCACCTGAAAAAAAAAAGTTTATACTCTTCACACAGCCAGAAGTTAGAGATAACGGAGAAATGAAAAGTGATTTAAACCAAGATATAGGTCTACAGAGGGTCATTCCTGGACTTGGGTCATTTATCAGCACTCTAACAGCCTCTCTATGCACAGCAGGAGAGGGGGACCAGCTGGTTACGGACAGTGGAAGAGAAGAGAAGACATCACACAGGGAAAACCATAATAGCTCGGAGGGAGCCAGCAGACAAAACTGGTGCAAAGGGACATGACTGTGTGGCTAAACAAACAAATCAGGAGAGGCAGAACATGACCAAAGCCCAGTGGGCTTGGCTGGAAAGACCTCTCTCAGAAATCGCATGCAGACTGTAAAGAACAAGAAGAGCAGAGACAGAGAGGAGGACTAGAGTTACGAGGAAGGTCAAGGAGGAAAACTAAGGAATCCTTGTTTCTGATAAGAACACAAATACAGGTCAGGACAAGCACATCCTTCACTTCTGTGAGGGCCAGGGAAAGGGAACCAGTGAGGCCCACATCCCATGTCGTATATCCTAGCCCTGGCCTGCAAACACTGCCTACAGGTACCCCTGAGGCCTGCTCCCTCAAGCTCCCTGCGGGCCAGGTTAAGAGCTCCAGACAGACATATTGCCTTGGTCCTGCTGACTCCTCATCCTACTGGGAGGGGCCTGCTAGGGGAAACCAGAGCAGGCCTCCTAAAATGTGGGTCCTGAGCAGGGCCCTCTCATTCGGATCCAAGGTCGGCCCTGTGATGAGGAAGGCATTGGTCCTTGGAGAGAGCGCACAACAGGGGTAGGAGTGACTGAGGAAGGGACCATTGGAAAAATGAGCTGCTTGAGTCCCAGTTCCCGTCTTAACTCTAAATGTCTGGATGACCTTAACCTCACCAGCCCTCAGTTGCCCGCTCTGTGAAATGAAGTGATTAGCAATTAAATGAGATGATCTCTAAAGTATTTTTCAAGTCTGAGCTCCAGATATGAGGGCTCCCATATCCGGAGCTGGTTGCAACTCTGGTCTCTCCATTGATTGCCAGGGTTGATTCGGCCGATCTGGCTGGCTAGGCAGGTGTCCCCTTCCTCTCTCATCGCTCCACATGTGACCCTCTCAAAGATGCGAGATCAGTCGAAGAGGACAACCATCTCTGATGGAGGAGGACCAGTCTTCGATCAAGAATATATGAGTAGCTGCACTCCCCTGCTAGAACCTCCAAACAAGCTCTCACGTCTAAGCTCCTATGAGTCTACAAATCAGCCCTGTAGATGCTCAAGGGCAAAATTAGACAAGAAAGGAGCAAACTGAGCCACAGATGCCTATAAGGAATGGGCTAGTCGAATCACTTGTGTAGAAGAAAAGGCTATAAAGTGGGGGAAAGACAGGGTCTCTCAAGAATGAGTCATGCAGCTTGGAGACGAATGAGAAGCAAGGAAGGCCAGGAGACATCACACGCAGTCTCGCCTGGTCTTTGTAAAAGCAAAAGTATTTCCCGACTGAGCACAGGAAGGAGGGCCCCCTGGGAAACCATCTCTCTCTGGCTCACACATTTCCTGGTGGTAGGCGATTAGCAGATCGCCTTACAGACAAGTGTGAAGGTGACTTTCCACTGCTCCAGCTGCCCAAGGTTCCAGTGGTAAAGGCTGCAGAAGTCTCCTCTTCTGTCCCCACCCCCTTCCAGCTTGCTGAGCTCAGGCAAAAGGGCCTTTTCACCTCGAAGCCAGTAACATGCTACCTGACTGCTGCTGGGGCCAGTACTACCCTAAGATTCAGGACTGACTCCAGCTTTGAGTCCTCGTTCTCATCTGGATAGATGAAAGTCCTTGTAGGCTTCAGAAGCGGTAAAATGTAAAGAGGGGCAGTTTTTCTTTAGTTTGGCCAACAGTGAAGCACCCACTTGCCTCTCCTGCCAGGTCATGCCAAATGAAACAGTGGCACCCAGGTATCCCACCCACTTCTGGGTAGCCAGGATCCTGTCCACGTCTGGTAAGCATTTCTGCCTCCGCCCGCCTACCTCCGAAGGATGGTAATGTAAGAAGCGCGAACAGGACACAAACACAGGTGTGTGTCCACTGGGCCCTGCTCTGTACTTAGTTCAAACACTGGGCCAGTCACTCGGTGCCATGAATAAAGGGCCCGAACGTCTCCCCCTCCCACAGGCCCACACCATCATCTCCTCCTGACCAGTTTAGGGCAGACTGCCAAGGTTCAAATTGGTCACTCCGGTCACGGTGTCCTCTGGGCAAGGAGAGGCCCTTGGCAGGAACAGAAGGAGAAGGGAGAGGAAGTCGGGGGGAAGGCGGGCCCTTCCCTGTTTGCACAAGAGCAGCTCTGCTTTATTCCCTGGCTTCTCAAGCCAAAACACACGAAAAGCTACTGGACCGACAGATTATGATCTAGGAGGCCCCTCATCAGATTGCTTGTGAGAGGATGGCAGGTTAATCAAGTATTAACCATTTTCACCATAAAGGCTTGGTTGTCTACCAGGAGTTTGGAAAAGGGAGGAGACTGAACACAGAGCCTGTTGGGGAACCACAGTGGAAGTGCCTGCCAGTCAAGGGGCAAGCAGAGCACCATAAGCACGAGGTAGATTGTGTTTTCAGTGGAATCTCCTGCTGGCTGAATTGCTGGCAAAAGCTCCCACAGTGAAGAAGATAGAAGGAAAACTACCATTGGCTCTCAGGGAAGAACTCAAGATATGCTGACCCCAGCTCAGATACACAGGGGCTCTCTAACTCATATTATATAATAATCGACATCATATTAATATAGTCGTGGCCATTATTTTAAAGGGCTTCCCTGATGGCTCAGACAGTAAAGAATCCACCTGCAATGCTGTAGACCTGGTTTCAATCCCTGGGTCGAGTAGATCCCCTGGAGAAGGAAATGGCAGCCCATTCCAGTATTCTTGCCTGGAGAATCCTATGGACAGAGGAGCCTAGCGGGTTACAGTCCAGGAGGTCACAAAGAGTTGTGCACGACCAAGCAATTAACACTCATTATTTTAAAAGATACAAACAATTGGCAAAGCACAGATTGTTCCTGACACACACATAATCAGATGTGCTTTATGTCCATGCTCTGCAGATAACAGCTCTTCATCAAAATCTGACAGAAATAAAATTATGTAGAAATACATTTACTGATACGAAAATATATGGCCAGTATGGCCAGTGATTTCTGTTAAATGGGGAAGGTTCTTAACAGAAGAGGATGTACAACATAAGCACATACATATAAAATATTCCAGTTCAAAATGTAAACATTTCTTTGGGTGAAAAGATTTGGGGGGGTTTCTTTTCTTTTTTAACTGTATTTTCTAAAATTTTTTTTACAATGGGCATATATTACATGTGTGTGGGTTTTATTTTTTAGGTTTAAAATATATGATACAGCAGGGTCAGCCTGGAGAGGGAAGGAGACACCCTTTTCCAGTAAAGGGGGCAGGCAGCGAGCCCTTCTCATCACAAGCACCCAATGCTCTTTGCGCCTCTGCTGCCCCCGTGTGGCTGCAGGAAGACCTGACATCTGGAACCCCTAGACAAGACCCAACCTGGACCAAACTCCATTATGTTGGACGGATTCTTCTTTCCCTTTTCACCATTTCATGGCCTGGATTTGTCCCACTCATGAACATGGGGGTTTTGCAATAGCGATGGCTAAGACAGGAGGTGGGATGGACTAGAATCTGCTCAAGATGCTTATAAAATGGATACAGACTCTGGTGGGGGTTTAGGACCCAGAGAACCACTCTGGCAAGAATAAAGGTGGAGATAAGAAGGGATGAAGCCTCAGGAGACTAATCGCCAAAGACAACAGCAAAACCGGAACCCTGAAGTGCCACTGGAAACCAGTTCCTCTGCATGGGGGATCAAGGTGATATCACATGGAGCTGGTGACATTTACTTACTTCCGTTGTTTGTCTACAGCGTGCTGGAGGTGACTGTCCTTGACCTGCCATATGAGCACACGTTCCCAGAAATGCAGAGAGAAACCCAGTGGGGTCACAATGTCCACTTTTCCTACTGATGGTATTTTTAACTGATGACTCAATTAGCCTGCTGTTTGAGCAATAGACCATGAAGATTTAGGAAACGGGAGCCAAATTTTACACTATTATCAGATGACATGTAAATAGATTTACCCTGATCCCTTAACATTTGCAAAATTGTTATTAGGCATTAATGCTAAGCCTTAAAATCATGAATTAATATTTTGCTTACCTAAAAGTCAATTTTTCTCTGCTTGGATTGTTGGATCTATAACAGCTAAGGGCAACTTGATCCCTTGACTAATGAATACTTTAATTTTCAAAGCATGAGCAGACTCTGAACACACACACACACACACGATGAAACTCCTCAACCACCGTTTCTCAGCCCTATACCTTAACGTGACCCAGGATAAAGCTCATCAAGGCTCTAGGGCCAGACTGCCTGTCTTCAGATGCAGCTCTGGCATTTACTGTGTGACCTTGGACAAGTCACCTAACTTTTCTGAGTCTCCATTGAGTTCAGTTCAGTTGCTCAGTTGTGTCCGACTCTTTGTGACCCCATGGACTGCAGCACACCAGGCCTCCCTGTTGAGTCTCCATTACCTCCTCTATATAATAGGGATAGTAATAGGACTAGGTCATAGGGTCATCAGAAGGTTAAATGAGTTATTATCTATAAAGTCCTGAAAACAGTACCTGACACAGGAGATGCTAGATGAACTCATTAATCCATCTGTCTTACAATTATTTTTCAAAATGGATTTAAAATGTAATCAATTAATTAACTTTTAAACACAGTAATTAAAAACTTTTTAAAAAACAAACTTGGTTTTCTCTCCTTTTTTTTCACTAATAAGCACTAATTTATTTTACTCAAATTGGGTGACAAAAAAGTGGCGACTCCCTCCTTAGCCACCTCTATAAAGTCTGATGTCATTTTCAGGAGAATCAGACTCATTGACCATATTCTCTCCCAAGCCTCTTCCTTAACTCCCTCTTCATGAAAGCCCTTGTCAGCGTCAGCCTCTTCATCAATCTCACATATTTTAGGGAAAGTAAAGGACATGCACAGGCGTGTGTATGTGTGTGCACAGGCATGTGTCTGTGTATGTATGCGCACAGGCGTGTGTGTGTGTGTGTGTGTGTGTGTGCGCACATGCACACCGGCAGCAGGAACAGGTGCATGGAGCATGGCCGCCCTGAGCATCCTGGCACAACTACTCTTTCAATGGCATCTCTTCTCCTTTCTTCCCAGCTCCCTTTCTGATCTGCCCCTCTCTCCCCACCTTCCATCAGGCATCCTCACTCCAGGGACCCTCACCTGTTGGTGTTCTCCAGAACCTCCACCTTCTTCCGAAGCTCCAAGTTCTCCGTTGAACAAGACTCTACCCTACAGAAGAGAGAGAAAAAGAAAAACCCGAGTTTTATCAGGGGAGCAAGCACTAAGCCAGGAGCTAGGATGAAGGCAGGTGGGGTTCAGAGAAAAAATAAACAGAGAAGCAGCTACTCTGGGGAGATTAGGAAGAGAGCTAGGCCAACCTGAGTTGGGGCAAAGGGTGACACAAAAGAAAAAAAAAAAAAGAGATTAGTAACAAATGGCTCAATAATGGGAAATGAATTGGAACGGTACACAATGTAAACTTCTTATGTGCTGAGGACAGTCACTCAGTCGTGTCTGACTCTTTGCAACCTGATGGACTGTAGCCCGCCAGGCTCCTCTGTCCACGGGATTCTCCAGGCAAGAACACTGGAGTGGATTGCCATGCCCTTCTCCAGCGGATCTTCCCAACCCAGGGATCAAACCCAGGTTTCTTGCACTGCAGGTGGATTCTTTACCATCTGAGCCACCAGGGAAGCCCAAACTTCTTAAAGGGTTTTTCCAACTTGATTTCTCTTGACTTTTCCCTATGGCTCTCAATGCTCATCACACTTCTCCCTCCGTATTACAGGGTCTGAATGCTGCTAGCTGTGCTCTTGGCCAGGAAGACTGACAGGGCTTGAGGCAGGGGGAGAGGAAAGGACAAGACCCTAGGACCTCAGGACAAGGAACCAAGGTGTTGGAGGAGGCATGCCCCAAGGGGCCATAAAGAGATTTTCATCGAAACATCTTGACCCCAGATACCTCAACAATGATTGGTAATAATTCTTATTACCAAAACCTAAATCAGGAGGAAGAAACACTGACTTTCAGCAGGAACTTCAAAAACCAGCCAGGATCCACCAATTGCTCCTCTCACCACATATATATAAAGATTCATTTCTAGATCTAGGGACTCACTCCCATTTTAAAATGATATTAGTTTGTCAGATGGGAACTATTTTCTAGGGTAATACAAAATTGTGTTTTAATTTATGTTTTTCTAAGAGCCCTCCTGATATTCCAGGCTATTCAGAATAACACAAGGTATCTTCAAGTGTTTTTGTGCAAAGTCACTCACCTATAACATGAATCATAGCAGACAGAAAATAAAGAATGCCAACTTGTCTTATATCCCCTGCTGCTTTCTCAAGGGTGCAAGGCAGTGTGGCCAAGGGTAATTGATTAATTAGCCCCGCTCTTTTCTGCCAAAATAGCACCTCTCCTCTGAGAAGTCCAGGAATGTGCATGAAGGTTTGTATTTGTGCTTATTTGAAAGTAAGCCTTCAAGGATTTATGAACCCTTGGTTGAAAACAGTTCTGTACAAATGCCTACTAAGATCAAAAGTGGAAATGTGTTAGTCACTCGCAAGTCCAGCTCTTTGCGACTCCATGGATTATAGCCCATCAGGCTTCTCTGTCCATGAGATTCTCCAGGCAAGTATACTGGAGTGGGTAGCCACTGCCTTCTCCAGGAGACCTTCCTGACCAAGGGATCGAACCCAGGTCTCCTGCATTGCAGGTGGATTCTTTACCATCTGAGCCACCAAGAAAGTTGTACTTCTTTAATTTCTTGCTAGATTTATAAGGTTCTCCTCTAAAAACCACTAGGTGGCAGGCAAAACACAGGCTGATAAACCAACAGCCTTTGCTGGGAGCCAGGTGAGAAACTGAACCCCCTTGTCATGGAAATCAGGGGCCCCCTGGCACTCACATTTCTCTACGTGAATTGCTCAATACACACAACCAGTTTGGCAGGAGGCTTACTTTTTCTCCAAGCTGTCCATGTATTCTTTCTTCTTCCTCCTACTTTCCTGGGCTGAAATCTGCAATGGAAGGGGAGACAAGAGGATTACACTCCAGCTGTTACCAGTAAGGGACAACAGAGGATGAGATGGTGGGATGGCGTCATTGACTCAATAGACACGAGTTTGAGCAAACTCCAGAGACAGTGACAGACAGGGAGGCCTGGCGTGCTGCAGTCCGTGGGGTTGCAAAGAGCTGGACACGACTCAGTAACTGAACGACAACAGAGCAGTAAACCCAGATGACTGGAGGCCGTGAGCACAGAAATCACAGAAGCCCTGCTCACTTCTGCGGCCACTTCCCATTTCTTTAACCTGCTGGCTCATCTACTAATCGCCTCTCCTGTTCCCCGTGGTTTCAATCAGTCTATGCTCTCATCTACTTTAACAAATTAGGCCACAGGTGAGAAGGATGGTGGTCCAGGAGTCAGACCAGAACATGTACATCATGAACCATCTCTATGGTCTCAGAAAAATGACTTCAATTCTGTGGACCTAGTTGGGTCACTGTAATACATAATATAAGCCAGTTGGGGTTAGTTACACAGAAATTCCCTGGTGGTTCTGCATGTGGGTGAAGAATTATGACTCTAATCTCTCTCCTCCTTCCTCCCTTAGTCTCCTCCCTCCTGCTCTATGCACACCCTAGCCATGCCAACTTTTTTTTGTATTTGTGCTTATTTGAAAGTAACCCTTCAAGAACTTATGGACCCTTGGTTGAAAACAGTTCTGTACAAATGCCTACTAAGATCAAAAGTGGAAATGTGTTAGTCACTCAGTCAAGTCCAGCTCTTTGCGACTCCATGGACTATAGCCCATCAGGCTTCTCTGTCCATGAGATTCTCCAGGCAAGTATACTGGAGTGGGTAGCCACTGCCTTCTCCAGGAGACCTTCCTGACCAAGGGATCGAACCCAGGTACTATAGGGGCCCAGGACTTCGAAACTGCTAGACCCAGGTATAGAAGAGCCAGCAGAATTTTTTAACAAAAACCCCTATCGAGAAAAAAATTAAGAAGCACCCATAATATATTGATATTTATGTATTTATAATATTATAATTTATAAATATTTATAAATTGCATAAATGCCTACTAGGGGAAATATTGTATATATCATGAAATAGAAATTTTAAAGTCTGAGATGTTTTTAAATGTAAGTGGGAGTTCTAATATTTTCCTCCCATGCTTGAATAGGTTATCTTGAGCATCATGGAGTATGCACACCCAATTTGGGGACCCACTGACCAGAAGATGGATGGCAGGGCTGGAGGATGACAGGGCCAAGCCTTGGTCCCGAACCAAGGGCCAGGCCAGTGTTGGCCACCGGGAAGGTGGGACAGGCACATGGCTCGGTTCTGCTCACTGAAGTGCCTGCATCTGATGGACCCACCTTATTCTTGATTTTCCTCCGGATTTTCTTTAGGGCCTTCTCCTCTGATTTCGTCAGGGGCAACTTGGTGGGGATGGGATAGCCCTCAGCGATCAGGGTCCTCTTCTCCTCCTCCGTCAGGACCAGGGGGCCTGATCCCTGCAGCTTCTGTGTAGACCAAGGAGCAGAAAAGGGTCAGAGAGGAGCAGCCGGGAGCTCCTGAGGGGCGCCTCCTGAGGGGCGAGGAGGGTCTGATATGATGTCTTGCAAACAACTAAGGAAAAAGGACGCCCATCTGTTCGGGTAAGAAATGGGCACTCTGAAGTGGAAGCAAAAAAATGGAGAAGATACCCGTGTGAGTGTTACAACCCAAGGATTATAATTTAAGGGAACAGGTAAAGAAACCTCCACCCGTTATTTCCCACAAAGTACCCCACTGGCTAAAACATGCAAATTAAAAGACAGAACTCATTTCCTACATCCCTGGAGGTTTCCTGTCGTCAGAGTGATAAGGAATTCACTTGGAGTTCTGTGGAAAGTTTTGTTGTTCTCCTGAAAAGGCCATTTTACAAGATGCTCTCTATACACTAGGAGCCGCTTCTCAACCTCCACTTCCAGCTAAAGGGTTAGAACTCCCAGGGACGCACCGGCAGGCTTGCTCCACGAGTCTCTGGTCAGCACTGTCCTAGACTATCCATCGTCAGTGGAGACGACAACTATAGCTCATCCCATGTCATCCATACTAGGACAATGTGTTTATAATTAGGCAATAAATGGAGGACCTATTGCATATTAGCTCTGTGTTAAATGCATGGAGGAATCAAAACGAGCTCTGTCTCTTAAGTAGCTAATGATCGAGACCAAGGCTGAATTGACACACAGGAAAGAACGAGAGCAATTAAATGCTAGACGGTGATATTCACTCCAGGTGCATTAATAACATAAAGAAAGAGAACACTTGTGTGAGTCTCTGCGATAAGGGAAGGCTTAGGGTAGCAGATAAGACTTGAACTGGGCCTCCTGAAAGAAAGGGGGTGATTTACACAGAGAAGGACTTTCCAACAAAAGGCAGCCTTGTAAAGAGTAACAGAAGAAGCCGCTCTGCCTGGACGGGGTGAGCTCTTGAAGCTGCTGCAGGTTGGGCACATACAGAGGGTGTTAGTACCCAGCAGAGGTATGAGGGCTTGATGCCAACAGATAGTAGGGAAACACAGCACGGATGCTGAACCAAAGTCTGACGTGGGGAGGATTTAATCCATGACCATGGAGAATGAACTGATTGTGGCAGGACCCACAGACCCATAGAATGAACACCATTGCAGTAATCAAAAGAGTGAAGGGTTAATGGTGAGAGGATAATGATGGAGTGGAAAGAGGTAACCCACTGGCCCTCAGTAATAGTGATAAATAAGATCATAGCCACAGATCTAAGAACTTGCTGAGTTTCTGAGACAGACTGCATTCAACTTTTCAAAGTTATACTAATTGATAGATGGCTTTTCTAGAATTTTTACATATCTCACTTCATTAAATACTTTGGCCACCTGATGCGAAGAGCTGACTCATTTGAAAAGACCCTGATGCTGGGAAAGATTGAGGGCAGGAGGAGAAGGGGACAACAGAGGATGAGATGGTTGGATGGCATCACCGACTTGATGGACATGGGTTTGGGTGGATTCTGGAAGTTGGTGATGGACAGGGAGGCCTGGCATGCTGTGGTTCATGGGGTCGCAAAGAGTCAGACACGACTGAGCGACTGAACTGAACTGCATTCCAATTTGCTCTATGTGATATTATAAATTCAGTAAGGTTGACTATGATTTTTAAATCCTCAGAGAAATCAACTATTCAAAACAATGCAAAATTAATTATATATGCCTATTTTTTATTTGGAGAAATTATATATGTGAGGAATGAATAATGACTCATGAGTTCCATCCTGAGACACTGGGTTAAGAGCTGAACCACAGATAAAAAGGGTTAAATTATATGCGTGTGCTTTAGACATCAAAACGTTTCATCTCAGAGCAATTTTTCAGTTCATTGAAGATTGTTTATTTAAATAATAAGCTATTTCCTATCCTAGGTCACAAAGACTGCCTAAGTTGATGATAAATATTTGTGATATAATTTTGAGAAGAATGACAACATTTTTATTCCTCATGGTTGTAGCTATAAAAAATATGCACATGAATAAAAACCGGAAGCATGCACAGAAAAGGAAAAGAACATGTTAGCACGATGAGATCACAGGCAGTTTTTAGAAAATGTTCTCTAAGTCTGTCATCCCCCAGCTTTAGCAATCAGACTGAAAACTTCCCAAAGGAAGAAAAGCCAAGTGGCTCGGAATGGCAGCCACGCTGGGTGAAGCTCCAAACAACAGGATGGGAGGATCGGGTTGCAGGGATGCAGGGACACTCACATGAGGAGCAGTGAGGAGCGGGGAGCTGGCCAGCGCCGAGGGGGCCCGCGCTGGGGCCCTGGCGGGGCTGTGGGTCTGCGGAAGGCCAAAGGGGTGCAGGCGCGGGCTGGGGCTCAGGCTGCCCTCGGAGTCGCTGCTGTTGCTGCTGGGAGGAGTGGGCGGTAAGTGCAGGTGGTCCACGGAGGCTGAGGGGAAAAGAACGGATTGCATCCATCAGGGAGCAACAAAGCAGGACGTGGGGGCACTTAAACATCCAACATCCAACCTAGGACAGTCGAACAAATGGATGAGGAATCTCTCCGAGTGGACATGGAACAGCCTCCAAGATGTACTGTGAAGGCAAAATTTAAGTGTTTCTTTCGAAAAACTGTAGACTGAATTATTGGGTTCCAACTTGATACAGCCTCAAGCAGGTGCTTTCTTGGCTTGATTTTCTGGCTTTATTGTGGATAATGGGCTTCCCTGGTAGCTCAGTTGGTAAAGAATCCACCTGCAATGCAGGAGACCTGGGTTCGATCCCTGGGTTGGGAAGATCCCCTGGAGGAGGGCATGGCAACCCACTCCAGTATTCTTGCCTGGAGAATCCCATGGACAGAGGAGCCTGGCAGGCTGCAGTCCATGGGGTCACAAAGAGTCAGACACGACTGAGCAACTTAGCACAGCACATTGTGGATACATTTTTGGACTGGATTTTTGAGTTTTACTTTGGTCAACAGGAGTTTCAGTAGATGTGACATAACTGTGTGCTGGTCTCAACCTACAGATGAGAGAAATAAATCAAGGTGCAAGACAGTGTATAAAGTAGACTTCCTTTTGTATGAAAAAGGAGAGAAAGAGAATACAGACCCTATTTGCTTCTAACTACATAAAGAAACTCGGGAAAATATGTAAGAAAGTAATAAAATTATGACAAAATGGGGACATGGGAAATTACAGCAGGTAGGGATGGTGCTGGCATAACGTTCCCTCTCTTCATTTCATATAGTTTCCACAGTTTGATTGTAAACCACCATGTTAACGTATCAAGATCTTTAAAAAAGAAAAAAAAAAAAAATAGCAGAAGCAGGGAGCCCATGAGGGTTTGAGAAAAGCTCATTTGTTTCTGCAGGAATGTGCATGGCAGGGCCCACAGGCCAGATGCCAGGCATTCTTGATTCAGATAACACCCAATCCATCTGTGGATAGAAAAGCAGGCACTGGGAGATAAATGAGGGGGAGCAGGGTGTCCCCCGCAACGTCCCCCAGCATCAAGCATCCCTCACCTCTCCCCAGGGAGACACCCATACTCTGCCAGGCCTTGGGGCCTTGGTCAGTGCCGCTCAAGCACCTCCAGGGCAGCGGAGACAGGTTCCAAAGGAAGTGCTGTCTCTGAGTTCAACCTGACACATGAGCTTTGGGGGTCTCACTCTTTTTCTGACTGTGAATCTTCACATCGTGCTGGAATACCTTGATGGCCAGTCACCATTACTGAGCCAAGGGACGTGACCTTGGGTAAGCCTTGCACTCCGCACGCCTCCTGGGACCCCCAGGACAACAGAGCCCCGAGTGCAGCGGCTCCGAACTGGGCGAGGAGCCCGGGGGCCGCATACACACCTGGACTTGGTCAAACAGAGAAGAGCCCGGGGCCATGGGAAGGCCTCCTGCCTGAGATACTGAAGATGGAAGGAGCCTTTCTGAGACACAGCTACTCACCTCAGAAAAAGGGCCCTCAGAGCTGCCTTTGGAGGTGAGAAGCTGGAAGCATGGGGCTCTTCTGCTCACTGAAACACTGACTGTCCCAGGGAACCACAGGGGATCCATCTCTCTCAGTCACCTCCCCACCTTGCCCCACCCCCACTAACAGCACATACTTTTTCCTCTTTCTTTCTTACGCTAACCCCTCTCTTTTCTCTTTCTAACCTACCCTGCCGTAGAGCTCCCTGGTTTTTTAGAGTCCACGGGCACTCCTAAAGCTAAAGAATATTCTAAAACAATCCCATACATCTCTATTGTCAACTCTTTGGCCACTGCTTCCAGGAAGCTAAGGAGGGTAGATAGGCGTCTTAAATACATGTTCACCTAGAAAGGAGTTCTAAGAGTGTTAAGTAAGGTTTTCCCAACCCCATGATGACCTACGGGACTCTAGTGTCAGGTCAATTAATAAGCGTGGAAGCTGTTACCCTGGGGTGTCTCCAGTGCTCTGGCCACTTACACAAGCAAACCAAAATCCAATCCTGTAAATGCTTCAAGGTTATCAGGCTGGAATCTAAGGACAACTGGTCACAAACAGCCAACTAAGTTTTAAGTTATAGCCCATCAATAATCTCCTTACTTTGCTTCCACCTTCTCTTTATAAAAGTCTCCCCCCAGCTCTTGTCAGAGGAAACTTCTAACCAGTTTGGCGCTGCAAAGTCTAATTAATTTTTGCTCAAATAAGCAATTGAAATTTTTAAGTTTTTAGAGCTTATCTCTTAACAATGTTTCCTTTGGACTTCAAGGAGATCAAACCAGTCAATCCTAATGGAAATCAGTCCTGAATATTCATTGCAAGGACTGATGGTGAAGCTGAAGCTCCAATACTTTGGCCACCTGATGGGAAGAACTGACTCATTGGAAAGATCCTAATGCTGGGAAAGATTGAAGGCACGAGGAGAAGGGGACAACAGAGGATGAAATGGTTGGATGGCATCAGACTCGATGGACATGAGTTTGAACAAGCTCTGGGAGCTGGTGATGGACAGGGAGGCCTGGAGTGCTGCAGGCCATGGGGTCACAGAGAGTCAGACATGACTGAGCTACTGAACTGAATTTTAACAATGTTTATCTTTTAGCCATGGTAAACAAACAAGCAAATAAAAACAAAAGTAAAACAAAACCCGGGAGCAGACAAACCTCACAGGGGCTCCTGGTGTCTGCCATGCAGAGCTATTAGTCTGGAGAATTAGTCAAGAGTACTAGAGCTTACTTTTCCCTTTGGCTGGGCACAGTCCAAATTATTCTAGTACTTTTCTCCTTCCCAAGAAGAAGGTGCTCCACACACACAACAAAATGGAAATGGCATGGCAGGAAAAGTGAAGCAAACTCGAATCTCCTCTTACCCACTTATTGAGAGCTACTGCCCTGGTCACAAGTGCCTCAGTATCAGATTTCTAAATTCACTTGAAATATGGCTCATGGGTTACTTCCTGACAAGGCTGGGGACAACAAGCCACTTTGCCTAGAAGCCCCGCTGCATTCAAGGATGTTGAATTTCCTCCTCCCTGTTTATCTAGGATAATGAGGAAAGATGGCCACTTCAAGGAAGGACCCTGAAACTTTTCTCCTCTACAGAGCCGAGATTCTGAAGCCACTACGGGGTTTACTGGTACTGTGATGACATTTTCAGAAGCATATGGCAACACAGATGGAAAGAGCAAAATGTATTTGATAGTTGTTACCAGTATCACAAACATGAAAGGAATTACTTTCTTTAAAGCTGAAAGGCACTAAAATGTGTATCACTCAGTTAAAATAAATATTGTCTCAATATGGATTTTAGTTAGTATCACTCATTATAAAAACTAAATCCTGGGACTTCCCTGGCAGTCCAGTGGTTAAGACTCCACACTTCCAAAGGGGCGTGGATTCAAAGAGAACTAAGATCCCATATGCTGTGCTGTGTGGCCAAAAAAGTATAAAAAAATAATTGAATCCTTTCTTTCCTGATGACAAAGGTAAATGCCAACCTTGATTAAAGTATCACGGATAAATCTTGAGTATGTTTCTGGCGGGATGAAGTAGACTTTGTTTCCGTGAGCATTGCTCCTATATATTGTAACATCTGCACCTTATGTCCACATCATAGCACAGATACCTTTCCCATGACAAGCCCGTATACTAGTTTCTTATTTGTTGATCACATTGATGAGCTGTCCTTCTAACCATGTGCTGAAAGTATAAATAAAAAGGGAGGGAATGGCATGTCTTAAGGCACTGAATTAAGGAGCTCGGCAAAGTATATCAATTAAAAAGGCAGAGAGAGCTTCCTAGACTGTATGAGACTTAGGGGTCTGCATTCAGAATTCCTACCCATGGGCTTCACAGGGGACAAGGAAAAGACTGACACAGGGAAAGAAGAAAGTGAGAGTGTAACCATTTCAAGTACTGACACCACTTATTTCTAAATAGACGCAGGAATAGAGGAGTGGTAGTGGTTGGTGGGGATTTAGTCACTAAGTCGTGTCCAACTCTCGCGACTCCATGGACTGTAGCCCACCAGGTTCCTCTGTTCATGGGATTTCCCAGGCAAGAATACTGGAGTGGGTTGTCATTCCCTTTTCCAGAGGATCTTCCTGACTCAGAGATTGAACCTTCATTTCCTATATTGCAGGCAGATTCTCTACCAGCTGAGCCACCCGAAAATCAACATTTAAAAATACTGAATTGCCAGACAGATAAACTGTGAATCCACTTCACAAAGGATTTAAAATTAGAGTTTGTTTTAAGCCAGCAAGTTGGCTTTGTAAATGCCCATTAGGTCTGTACTGATCATCACGCCAGGGCAGGGAGCTGGCTTTCACTCATAGGATGGCTTGAGGGCAGGGGTTCCCGTGTTCCCTTGTCAGCACCCAAGTCACGAGAGTCTATAAACATGTTGAAAGGTCACCCTGGCTTGGAGTAAAAGTTGAAGATTTACTTGAAAATTAAGCATACACATATATGGGAAAATACAATTTAGCTTTAAAGTTTGTATTTAGAGTCAAGAACAGCTATTTCATAAAACGAGCTCTGCCTTCAGTACAATCAACAGTCCCCACTTTCCCTGGGGTGGTGCACCCACACCTGTTAGCCCAAAGGGGAGAGAAGACAGACCTTCCTTGGGAGAGAAGTTTAGGAACTGATCCACTTCATGAGGCTCCAGCTTAATCTTAGGAATAATGGTCTGGCATGAGGAATCAACCTAAAGAAAGAAATTCAAACACAGTTTTTAAAAGCCAATAACAAACCTGAAGCAACACCCCGGGGAGCTATTTGTCATCCTGTCTTCCTCCCAGGGCTGTGCTAGGGCTGGTGAGGCCCGGCTGAGCGCAGGCTGCTTCTTGGACTGGGAGGTATTTTAGTCCTTAACCCTCCCCCATTGCCAAATCTGGCAGTACAAGTGAGGGAGCCCTCAGAATTCTCATCTAGATGAAGCAGCCAGGGCTCACTTGTCAGTGCTTCATTCTATTGTGTTTATGGTACTGTACAGGCATTTTACTGCAAGGAAAGCCAACCAGTCCATTCTGAAGCAGATCAGCCCTGGGATTTCTTTGGAAGGAATGATGCTAAAGCTGAAACTCCAGTACTTTGGCCACCTCATGCGAAGAGTTGACTCATTGGAAAAGACTCTGATGCTGGGAGGGATTGGGGGCAGGAAGAGAAGGGGACGACAGAGGATGAGATGGCTGGATGGCATCACTGACTCGATGGACGTGAGTCTGAGTGAACTCCGGGAGTTGGTGATGGACAGGGAGGCCTGGCATGCTGCGATTCATGGGGTCCCAAAGAGTCGGACACAACTGAGCGACTGAACTGAACTGACTGACAGGCATTTTACCACAAAACTAGTCTGGCACGTTCCTAAAGGGTCACGGGCCTCCAGCAGGAGGAACTGTGTGAACCCAACTGCATGCATTCTCTCCAGGTTCCTGACAACTGACAACACATAATCACGAAACATTGGGTAGGGAAAGGAGGACAGGTATCTGGCCCAGGCATGGGGGAAAGGCCACGACTCTGATCTTTCTTAGTGACTTGCTTAAAATTCAAACTAAAGCATCACAGAGCAAGGAGACTAATACAGACTCCAGAAGCCGCAGCCTATAAACAGACTCAGGTAGCTATTGAGAAAGGAATTCTAGAGGGCAGCATACAGGTGCTCTGTTCAGCTCATCTTCGTTGGCCCTCATCTTCCCGATGGATGGAAGGTAAACAGCACGAGGAGTGAGGATGCAGCCAAGCCTTGGTGGTGCCACCACGCTGTGTTACCTTGTCCTGATTCCTCTACCTTGCTCAGAGGAGAAATGACTTAGAGAAGGTCAGTGGAGTCATTGTAACATAACCTGTGGCTTTGAGCATATGGAAAGTTAGGACTGGATTCCAAATATCCAGAAGAAGATGTACAAGTATCACCCTGGTCCACCACCAGACATCGAAATACCTCAAGAGAAGGTGGAGTAAAACTAAATCCTACTTGCTATAGGCATGGAACTGAGCAACTCCCAATTTCTTATGTTTTCCATGGGTAATACAATAAGAAGTGGTAGCTGGGAAATCCCTGAATTAAGTCAGGGCAACTCGCACAGCACTAGGAAAATAAAGCATGACACAGGAACAAGCATTCCTTGTTGCCACAGCCCAGAAGCTATGAATAGCACCATTGCTGTAACCACTCCCTTTCAACTGGCTTAAAAATCAATTCCAGGGAGAATTTTTTTCCAACATGGATATCCCTGAACTTTTTCAATTTTGTAATAGCATTCACAGAAAAACCGAAATGAGACTTCCAGTTTTTCTGGACAATGCCTTTAAAGGAAGTGATATAACCAGTGTTGACACCAAGTCAACATGCTCTGGATAGACATAAACACACTTTTACATATAGTTACATATCCTTAAACATATACAACCACTGGCTCCAAAAAGATTAAATGCCTTTTTGGAGAATGAGGATGTGTTATCTCTGGATCCAATCTGTTTTTATGGAAGAAAAGTGACTTTACCCCAGCGTTCATTTCCAGAGGGGTTTCCTCCTTTTCAAACGGGGTGGAGATTGCAGTGATGGTCAGCGTGACAGAGGGGACGAGTCCTGAGGGTGGCTCGTCCGTGATGGGCTCTGTCTTGATGGTTGTTGGTGGAAAGTCTGGAGACAGGTACCATTTCTCACTCTCCACTTCATCTATGGGGAAAAAAAAGCACACTGTGTGAAATCTGCTCAGGGCATCAGGTATAAGTAAAACAAGTGACCACTGACCTTTCTCCTCAAAAAGACCTCCAGCAAAGAATTATTGAGGGAGTTCTCTGGTGCTACAGGGGATAAGAATCCACCTGCCGATGCAGGGGACACGGGTTTGATCCCTGGTCTGGGAAGATCCCACGCGTCTCAGGGCAACTAGGCCCCTGAGCCACAACTACTGAGCCTGTGCTCTAGAGCCCGAGAACCTGTAGTGCTGAGCCCATGTGCTGCAATTGCTGAAGCCTGTGTGCCCAGAGCCTGTGCTCCACAAGAGAAGACACCACAATGAGAAGCCCTCACACTGCAACTAGAGAGTCGCCTCTGTGCTCCCCGACTCGAGAAAGCCCACCCACGGCAGCAAAGACTCAGCACAACCAAAACTATGATCAATTAATAACTAATAAAAAATACTTATTGAGAGTAGAATTAAAAGAAATGAAATGAGAACATGAGAGAGGAGATCAATGGATGAACAAACGAATGCAGAACAAGAATCTGTGCTTTCATTCACTTGAGTGTAAGGATGCCTAAGGCCGCTCTGGAAGCATGCATATGAAAGAAAGAAACCCAGCTCCCTGGCCACAGTGGGAGACTGGGTGGATGGCGAATAGGGTAGGATGGACAATTTCGGTGTGCAGTGTTTTATACTTTTTGGTTTTCAAACCAAATGAATCTACTATCTATTCATAAATGAATAAGTACATCTAAAAATATGAAGGAAGAGGGAGGATGGATCGGGAGATTGGGATTGGCACATATACACTACTATGTATAAAATAGATAACTAATGAGAATCTACTGTATAGCACAGGGAACTCCACTCAGTGCTCTCTGCTGACCTAAATAGAAAGGAAATCCAAGGAAGAGGAGGTACATGTACACGTGAGACTGATTCACTTTGCTGCACAGCAGAAACGAACACAACACTGTAAAGCAACTATATTCCAATAAAAAAAAAAAAATATATATATATATATATATATAATATATATATATATTGGGTTGGCCATAATGTTTGTTTGGGTTTTTCCATAACATCTTGCAGAAAAACCCCAACAAACTTTTTGGCCAATTCTACAATTAAAAAATAAAAACAAGAAGGAAAGAGTGAATGACGGCAACCAGGGCCTCAGGAGACAGGACCAGAGACAATGGTTAGAAGGTCTCTGCCCTTCTCCCCAGTGGATGCTTATCTGTTTCTTTTTTTCTTCTCACGCCCCATGCTGGTCCCAGTCTGCTTCCCTACAACTGCACTTAAGCCTTACACCTGACCTAGACTTCCAGAACTTTACTTAGCCCTCTCAGAAACTTCAGAGTTTGTAAAACATGTTGCTGAAATGCATGAAATCCAGAGGGAAGGGCAGCTTCTTGCCGAGTCTGGTCTTGGCCTCTGGCTTTCGTGATGGTCACAGGCCTGGGGATCGCAACGAAGGAACAGCACTGACTGGACAGAAGCACCTCCATCACTCAGCAGCATTCTCCCAGAAGCCCGCACGGTACCCTGCACTTCTCACAAAGTTACTTGAGAGCAGGTACCTCGGCACAGCCCTGGAAAAGAAGGTGGAAGGGCAGGGCAGGGGATAGCAAGGAGGCTGCAGGCAGGTGCGGAACAAGAGAAAACAAGTCAGGCTCCCAGAGTCAGCATTCCTCACCCGAGGCCAGTTTACTAAAACGAGACTGAAATAAAGCCAAGATATGCTCCCTTGCTTTATTAAAATGTATAGACATTCACACCTTAGTGAACTGTTATTGTAGAGGGCAGCAAAGTCATTCACATTATGAATTATTTCACACTCAAGAATCGGGTTCAAGTTTTCTTATGAAAAGGTACATGAACATCACATCACTCAACCATCAAGGGGCAGTGGAAGAGTGGGTACGGAAGCCAAAAACTACAGCTTGCAGTGATAAAGGTTGTATTTCATAAGCAACTTCCTTCAGGGGAAGGTTAGATTCACCTGCATGGAGGAAAATGATTTTCCCCCCAATCCAATTTATAACTGACTCGATTAAAGACAGGCACGTTTTCAGTCAGTTGAAGATGTTTCGCTTTTAGAGCTGGTTCTCTGGAGCTGCTGAACGCTCTGGAGTGGTGGAGGAGTCCCATCATTCCCAGGGGATTGGGGACCACATCCTGGCCGAGCGGGAGGGGCAGGAAACAAAAGGCCTCTTGAAGGCGGTCAGAGGATGGAGACCGCACTGTACTGGATGCAGAGTCCTGCTGGCCAGATGGGCGCCCCAGCTCAGCTTGGGGGCAGCGGGGGCAACTGGATGAGGAGCCAAACCAAGTTTTTTTTTTTTACTTTTGGCTGCACTGGGTCTTCATTGCTGCGTGTGGGCTTTCTCAAGTTGCAGTGTGCAGGAGCTACGCTCCAGTTGTGGTGCAGAGGCTTCTCATTGCGGTGGCTTCTCTTGCTGAGGAGCACAGGCTCTAGGGCCCGCAAGCTCAGTAGCTGCAGTGCATGGACTTAGGTGCTCCACAGCGTATAGCATCTTCCCAGACCAGGGATTGAACCTGTGTCCCCCACACTGGCAGGCAGATTCCTATCCACTGTACCACCAAGGAAGTCCCAAATAAAGTTTCTCACACCACTCCCAGGAGGAGTTAGGAATGAGAAGTCTCTGTCAGCTGCAAGGAGGACACGCTCAGGACCTATGTGGGGAGTGGCTAGAGAGACAGACAGAGCATAGATCACACTTTTCTCCACTCAGGAGTGATGTGTTCATACCTCCACCTGTCAGCACTTACAGCCTGTGCACAGTGAGAATATTTATCCCCAGCAGAGGCTGGAAGAGAGACAGCAAGATGAAATCCAACATCAGTACATATGAAAACGAACAGTAAGGAGGCATCACTGAGAAAAAGAGCACATGCAATTATCAGGAAATGGTGAGATAAGGCCAGACCCCATGGTTGTGCCGTTATGATCACTGTGATAACAGGTAAATCAAAAGGCACAGAAGAAAAGGCAAACATAAATACAAAATGCAAATACGAAATTACAAGCGCACCTTCCCTGGCGGCTCAGTGGTAAATAATCCGCCTGCCAGGGCAGGAAACATGGGTTCGATCCCTGATTGGGGAAGATCGCACTCGCTGCAGAGCAACTAAGCCCGTGTGCCCCAACTATCGAGCCTGTGCTCTAGAGCCGGGAGCCACTGCTACTAAGCCTCATGCTCCCAATAAGAGAAGCCACCACAGCGAGAAGCCTCCACACCTCAACTAGAGAGTTACCCCAGCTAGTCACCCAGAACTAGAGAAAAGCCCGTGCAGAAAGGAATACCCACTACAGCCAACTATGAGTAAATAAATAAAATTATTTAAAAATAAACAAAATTAGAAGCAAAATGAAGACAGGCAATAGTTCTTCCAATAAGCTAAGCCATTCTCAAAGCACACATCTATTAAGTAGGTCAAGAGTTTATAATCTCAATGCTCAGTGCCCTACACTCTTGTTTTTAAAAAGATTTATGTAAATATAATCTCTGTTATGTCAGAGATGGAGCCTGGAGGACAAACGACATGTGAACTATGAAACAAAACTTCCCCTGAACTCTTCCAAGACAGAAGCCCAAAGAAGCTTCCACTCCTCTCCTGAGCTTTTTGGTGACACACAACTGGAGTTGCCTGTCTGCTTCCAGTTCAAACCAGCAATTTATTACTCTCCCTTGAAGGATATTTTCTGAATTAGAAAGAAGTTTAAGGCCATCAAGCTCTATATGTGATCTTACGATGAGGAAACTAACAGGCAGGTCTAGACCACACAGCAAATGAGTGGCAAAACTCAGGTTTCTGGATCCATGAAAGAAACAAGTAAACATAGACAAACATTTTTGCACAGATATGCTCATTCAGCATTATTTATAATCACAAGACACTGAAAGTAACCAAAACAGTAAAAAGGAAGGGCAAGGTTAATGAATTAGGGTGTACTCATACAATGGAAATATTATGCAGCCAGTAATGTTACATGCTAAAGCCTTTTTAATAACAAGGCAAAGATTTATGATAGAGTATTAAGAAAAAAAGATATAAATGTGTGCACTATTAATAAGGAAAGTGACAGAATGATCTCTGGAGAATAACTCAGAACATGAGTAATTTTTTCCCCCAATTTCATACTATTTCTAAATTTCCTATACAGGGAATATTATCATCCCCGGATGACCGCACATGGAAATGGCCTGCTTTTGCCTGCTCTACTTTATACCCCAAAACAGTAATTACTAGAAGGCTTAGTGGGTCAAGGGGCCCATTCAGAGTCCCTCGACAAAGAGTCAATGAGCACCTTAACATATGTTATAAACCACGTAATTGGCTCCACAGTTCTTCATTTGTCCCTTTATCCACGTCCTCTGCCATGTAATCTGGCAGTGCCCTCCCATTGGGGACTAATTTCCATCCTGGGACTGACCACCTGACTTGCTCTGGCTAAAAGGATATGCGCTTCCTAATGCAAGTACAGTCTTGAAATGCACAGCTGAACTCACACATTTGCGCCTTTGCCATCACAGTGAGAAGGATGTACTAGGACAATCTACTGATCCCAAGAGGACAGACACATAAAACAGAATTGTCCCCAGATAAGTTTGGCCAAGATCAGCGAACTCTCAGCCTTAGACATGTGAGTGAATCTAGCTGAAACCAGTAAAACAAGTCACTGCCCCTAACCCCACCGAAATGAGCCAACCTCCAGTCAAGGGACAAATGTGTGAACTATAATAAATGATTGTTGTCAAAGCTAATGAGTTCAGATAGAGATATAGATGGAGAGAACAAATGTATGGATACCAAAGAGAAAGAGGAGGGCCATGAATTGGGAGATTGACATATATACACTATTGATGTGTGTGCTGTGTATTTAGTCACTCAGTCCTGTCCAGCTCTTTGTGACCCCATGGACTTGCAGCCCGCCAGGCTCCCCTGTCCATGGGGATTCTCCAGGCAAGAATACTGGAGTGGCTTGTCATGCCCTTCTGGAATCTTCCTGACCCAGAGATCGAACCCAGGTCTCCTGCTTTGCAGGTGGATTCTTTACCATCTGAGTCACCAATATATAAAATAAATCACTAATGAGAACCAACTGTGTAGCACAGGGGATTTTTATACAGTGCTCTGTGGTGACCTAAATGGGAAGGAAATCCAAAAAAAGAGGCAATATATGTATACCTATAGCTGATTCAATTGTTGTACAGTAGAAACTAGCATAACGTTGTAAAACAACCATACTCCAATAAAAAAAATTTTTTTTAAAAGATAATGAGTTTAGGAGTGGTTTTTCAGGAATATAGCTGGCTGATATAACACAGCTGAAAGTATCAATATATACAAGAAATTAAATCCATCACATCAGAACCTAGGCGACACAATAGCTGAACCACATTCCCATAATAATTCCTCTAAACCACCAACTGTAAACCATATCAATAAATATTTGTAGGTTGATTCGATCTACCAGTTAAATCATAAAATAAATGACTTCAGCTGAAGAAGGTCAGCCAGTAAGAAGTTTGCTGAGAACAAGATTCCAGCAGCAGTTGAAATTAGAAAAAAGCAGCTTTCATTCTGAACTACGAGGTGTTAGCTTGTACTCTGTCTGCCAATGGAAATAAATCTGAGGAAACAAAATGACAAATATAACCTCTGAGGTATGACAGAAGATAAAGTGAAAGGGAATCAGTAGAATATGTATTACACTTTTTCCATATGACCTTATTTTCAGTCTTTTTTCACTGGCAAAACATCAGCAGAGCACCATAGCTTAGACCTTAGATGGCTGAGTTATTGATAAAACTACAAAAATAAGAGTCAGTACACACTCTATACATGCTCCAATCTGTAAAACTTCTGAAGCTCAGATCTTGATTAAAAAAAATTTTCCCCCTAAACTATATCTATATGCCTTTTAAGTTTCCTTTCAGGAGGAAAACATCACCTGGGTCTTTCCTGGCCATCCGATGGCTAAGACCCTGAGCTTCCATGCAGGGGGCACTGGTTCGATCCCTGGTTAGGGAACTAAGATCCCACATGCCATGCAGCACAGCCAGAAAAAAAAGCAAAAAGAAGGAAAACATGACCCAATAAGGCCAGTAGTGCACTGTGGAGAGTAAGAAGCACAACCAACATATCTTCTGATTTTATTTAAACAGCTTGCTATCAAAGGTCAAACTCGACTGGCAGATTTTCTGGGCATCACCACTTAGCTGTCAGCAAGAAAACAAAAACAAGCCGCTGTCTCATGATGACCAGTCCTTCACATCCAAGGACGAAATGGAGCAGCTGTGAGCACTGGGGCTAGATGCTGAGATTACCAAGACAGCAGCTAAAAAGCCCACAAACTAAAGCCAACATAGAGGCAACACCAAAATGCAGGTCCTCAATCACTTCCATAAATAATTGCACTGACTAGAAACTGACTCCTGGGAGGGGGAAAGAAAAGATTAAACTCTAAATTGGGAGTAGAAAGTATCTTTATGTGATATATATGAGTTATATATATGTATAAATAATACATTTGTACCTATATATACACATACACAGATATACATATATCTATAACATATGTCTGTACTCTTAAAAAGAGAAATTACATAGGGCAATACCACTTATATGATATACATACATATGCACCCATTAGCTATTTATATGTCTAAAGTAAAAAGGAAATTTTTGTGAATTAAATAACTATGCCTCATCTAAATCCTTCAATATTTCATACTTCACCATTTACCCTGTGAATTTCTTCAACAGAATTGGCAAATCTTGACTGATTTTTGGCATAAACATCTCTTAAAGGAAAATGCCAAGGCTGGGTTCTGGAGGCCAGGAGAGGGGAGGAAAGTAGGTGAATGTATCAAAGAGTCATGCTAAGCTGCAGCCCACTGTTCAGACAGAAGGTAGATGCCTGCCTGCCCAGGGTCCCCCCCTGAGTGTCTGGACAATGAAATCACCTCTACTGTGAGTTGTAAGGGGAGGTGTTGAAAACAGTGGAAACAGCGAACACTTAATTATGAGTGTTTACTACATACTAAACATTGTTCTAAGTGCTTTAGATATATAACAACTAATTTAACCCTGAGAGTGACCCTGGAAGGCAAGCACTATGAGCGTCCTCATTTTATAGACAAGGACACTAAGAGATTAAACCCCTCAACCTACGTTACCCAGCTGATACACAGCCTCCAGCTGGTATACGGCCCCTAGCTGGTATACGGCCAAGCAAGGTCACACACCCAGGCCAACCAGTCCCACAGCCCGTGGGATATTGCTTTGCAAGAGATCAATGATGAAACATCTCTGCCAAAAGTGAGTATTCTTCAATTAATGTTATTTTGAGCCCATAATTAGCCACTAAAAAAAGTACAATATCGCTTCTTCCTATACTTCTCACCTTCATTTATATGGACTCCTAATCCACTGTTGCTAAGGTGAAGTATGCCAGTTTAAGACCAGCCAGTAATAGCTCAAATGTTTTGAGATGGGGCCTGTGTGCCAGGCCCCACTCTTCATGTTTACCTTCCTGATTTCCTGTTCTTTCTGTGCCTGTGTTTACAACCTCTTTCACTTACTCTGGTTGTTAATATGGTGGTCAGTTGGTAAATTATGTACTGAATTATGTGGTAATCGGCATAAAGCAATAATAACAAGAGCAAAGCAATAATGACAAGAGCTAATATTTATTTAGTCCTTACTAATTGCCAGGCATTGTTATAAATGTATAATATGTATTAACTTAATGCCTACAACAATAGTACAAGGTTGAGTATTATGAATATTATTTCCATTTTAAAAATCAGGAAAGAAACACAAGAGTTGAGCCACTTGCTCAAAATCACACCATTAGTAAGTGGCAGAACCCAGATTCCAATTCAAGCAAATTGATCCCAGAGATGAACTGCTAAGTTCTATCTGTGGTCTGCATTTGGTATCTCAGGTCCTCCCATAGGAAACTGTGTTTAGAGTATGCATTAAACAAATATCTGTGGAGCAAATGACTGATTTCAAAAGATTTACTTAGTGTACACATGCAAAAAAAAAACCCCTCTTGTGTATACTTTTCTTCACCAAAATTATGACTCTTACTTGTGAACAGAGTAAGTTTAATGCTTTGTTGTTGTTCTTCAGTCGCTCAGTCATGTCTGACTCTTTGCGATCCCATGGACTACAGCATGCCAGGCTTTCCTGTCCTTTATCATCTCCTGGATTTTGCTCAAACTCATGTCCATTGAGTCAGTGATGCCATCCAACCATCTCATCTTCTGTCTACCCATTTTCCTCTTGCCCTCAATCTTTCCCAGCATCAGAGTCTTTCCCAGGTTTAATGCTAGATAGCAAGGCAATGCCAAAGAATGTTCAAACTACCACACAATTGCACTCATTTCACAATGCTAGCAAAGTAATGCTCAAAATTCTCCAAGCGAGGCTTCAACAGTCTGTGAACCGAGAACTTGCAGATGTTCAAGCTGGATTTAGAAAAGGCAGAGGAACCGGAGATCAAATTGCCAACATCCGCTGGACCATAGAAAAAGCAAGAGAGTTCCAGAAAAACATCTATTTCTGCTTTATTGACTACACCAAAGCCTTTGACTCTGTGGATCACAACAAACTGTGGAAAATTCTTAAAGAGATAGAAATACCAGACCAACTCTCACATTTCTCAGGAGACCACATTACCTGTCTCCTGAGAAATCTGTATGCAGGTCAAGAAGCAACAGTTAGAACTAGACATGGAACAACAGACTGGTTCCAAATTGGGAAAGGAGTACATCCAGGCTATATATTGTCACCCTGCTTATTTAACTTATGTGCAGAGTACATCATGTGAAATGCCAGGCCAGATGAAGCACAAGCTGTAATCAAGCTTGCCAGGAAAAATATCAATAACTTCAGATATGCAGATGATACTACCCTAATGGCAGAAAGCAAAGAGGAACTAAAGAGCCTCTTGATAAAAGTGAAAGAGGAGAGTGAAAACACTGGCTTAAAACTCAACATTCAGAAAACTAAGATGATGGTATCTGGTCCCATCACTTCATGGCAAATAGATGGGGAAACAGTGGAAACAGTGACAGATTTTATTTCTTGGGCTCCAAAATCACTGCAGATAGTGACTCCAGCCATGAAATTAAGACACTTGCTGCTTGGAAAAAAAGCTATGACCAACTTAGACAGCATATTAAAAAGCAGAAACATTACTTTGCTGACAAAGGTCCATCTAGTCAAGGCTATGATTTTTCCAGTGGTCATGTATGGATGTGCGAGTTGGACTATAAAGAAAACTGAGTGCTGAAGAACTGATACTTTGGAACTGTGGTGTTGGAGAAGACTCTTGAGAGCCCCTTGGACAGCAAGGAGAACAAACCAGTCAACCCTAAAGGCAATTAGTCCTAAATATTCATTGCAAGGACTGATGCTGAAGCTGAAGCTCCAATACTTTGGCCACCTGATAGGAAGAACTGACTCATTGGAAAAGACCCTGATGCTGGTAAAAACTGAGGGCAGGAGCAGAAGGGGATGACAGAGGATGAGATGGTTGGATGGCATCACCAACTCAATGGATGTGAGTCTAAGCAAGCTCCAGGAGTTGGTGATGGACAGGGAAGCCTGGCATGCTGCCATCCATGAGGTTGCAAAGAGTCAGACACCACTGAGTGATTGAACTGAGCTATAAATATTACTTTCTTATACTATTCTAACATTTCAATGACCAAGCAAACAAAGAAGTCATTATTTCTCTTTTAAAAAGTTGAGGAGGTATTTTCCATACTAGTTAGAAAAAGAAAATAGAAGGTAATCTCAAACGGATGATGAAGAGCAAAAGAACGTACACCACTAGTCCAGGTTTCAGATTCTGAAAAGAAGACTGTTCCTCTACTTGTCCACCCCAAAAGCATCAGGTTCTTTCTGTAGGTCATCCTTGCCAGGGGACCCAGCTACCTCCCATTGGTAAATGACAGATATGTCTGCATTTTTTTAACCCTAGAATCTATGCCCTCTAAGATGGCTTAGACCCATGCTCTTGTCAGCAGCTCTAATCAAATGTGACGAAAACAAAGCTCTTTGTCATCTCTCTGGGACTTTCTTTCCCAGGTCCCAAGGCCTTGGAACATTTCAATATCAAGATGTCTTCACCACTGCAAACAGAAAACCTAAGTCACCCATGACTCATCTGTACCCTTTACTCAGCATACCCGATATTGTGCTAGTCCTGCTCTGGGTTTCATTGAATCCTTTCAAAATCCATTTTTTCTTTGTCCTGCATGGCACACACCTTTCCATTTCTCCCTGGACTGCTATATCAAGCATACCTTCCCTGCTCTGGCATCATCAGCCATCATTTTTCTTCTTCAAGTCTCTGAAAAAACACCACTCCACTTTACTAAGGCCCTGTTTCTCATCAACTGCTAGTCTCCGCCTTCCATCAGGCATCTGTTCATCTTTAGCTCACAGACTATTGTTTTCACAGACACCTGTGAAACAACACCATAAATTTAGGATATCCATACTAAGCCAGTGCACCTGGTCACTCCTTGTTCTGCTGACTTTAGAAGCCTAACCAGACCAGCCAGAAGGAAGATGATTATTTTTCATGTTCCGGTCCCACTGTCTGTAGAACTGGGAGATTCACAGTTACAGTTCTTGATTCCACCCAAAATAAAGTTACCTTGACTTGTGCATGGTGCCAATAGATCACTTCTGGATTAGTATATTCTACTCTGAGTCTGTTTACATTTGTATATTTTCTAACTTGTTTCTTATACCATCTTGGAGGACAGGGGCCATGTCTAGTTCTCTCTGAACAGCCTTCATCCAGCACTAGGTTTCCTCTTTAGGAAGAAGACTGAAATTAACGAACAAAAGTAAATCAATAGGTAGCACCCCAATTACAAAGGAACATGAACAAAAATAGAGTAGCTCATGAAGATACCCTCCAGCTGGTAAGGAGCAAGACTTGGTCATTTAAATATAAGTTTTTCATTCCTCAATCTACTTGGGCACTTCTGCTTATCTCTTTATAAAATCTTCACTTTTAAAAAAAAAGAACCGAAAACCCTGCTTACCAGCCTTAATCATGGGCAGAAATGAACAAGCTGAAAGCAGGATGTCTCTCCGGCGGTTTCAAAGGCGGAGCCCACATTCCTAGGACTGGCTCCTGTGGTTGCCAAACCATGTGAAGTTCTTTAGTTCAAGTGTTTCAGAGAAGTTTAGAGTAAAATTCAGCCCCGAAGACGGAAGACTCCTATGTAATCTTAGACTAGTGTTTCTCAACCTTTTTCTGGTCACAGGCTCTGCTGAGGATCTAAAAAAAAAAGTTATAAATGTCCCCAGCAGAAAATCTGACAAATATTGTCAGCCCCAAATTCTGCATACAATTTTAGGGGTGGGTCCACTGTCCATCTGAAGAACATGATAGACAAACACCAAAATGTAGGATAAGAGCACCTACATTTGCCCAATAGTTGCTCAGGGTTCAAAGAGGGAGGAAGAGGGGAAAGAAAGAGTTAGTAGGGAGAAAACAAAGAAGGGAGAAAGAAAGAAGGATGATGGCAGGAGAGAGAGAGAAGGGAAAAGGGAGGAAGAAAGAAAAATCCTAATAAACTGAGAGTCTCATTTGAATTGTTTAGCTTATCACTTTGTTTCAGGCTCAGAAGCAATTACAGAAGAATTCCCTTTAATCTTTAAAACTGGACAAGAAGATTGGAATCGTTGACATTGCGAGGTACAGTGAAATACTAACTATCACTAGAAACAAGGATTCCTAGTTCTGGGCTTTAGGCTGTTTAGACAGTGCAAACGATGAAGAATATTAAATTTAATGCAAACAGTAATGTTTAAATTGCTGCCTATTTATGCATCTCCTAAAGAAATATCATCCTCCTGGATCAGGAAAGAAATCTGCTTAACAGAACACAGACTCCAGAGGGATCTTTGTGAATTAATCCTCCCTAAGGCAGATGCCAACTGGGATTCAAATGAATCAAATTGTTCTGTTCCCAAACATTTGCCTATCCACACAAAACTCAGAAAAACAATTGAAGCCAAGACTTGCACAATGCTTTCCTCAGCAAGTTCCCCAGCTCCTTCGTGCACACTGCCTACCTCCGATTTCACAGACTCCAAATGGTTACTATTCACGCTCATTATTCCCTGCATACAAAAGGGTTTTTGCTAGCATAGGAAGCCTTTACTCAGAGAAAAACTGATACTTAAGATGAACTGTGGATCAGAAACTCTTTGCAAAATATATCTGACCCACTGTACCTACTCTCAGCAAATTACCAGCTCAGTCTATTGCAGTGTGGTCCAAAAAAAAAGCATAGCCTAAAAGTTGAGAAATTTGTTTTATTCAGCAGATTTCTGAGGACGTAGGTCCAGGAGACAACCTCTCAGACAGCTCTGCGGGACTGCTCCAAAGAGGTGAGGGATAAGTCAGGATGTACAGGAATTTTTTGCAACAAAAACCAGGTAGTCAGAACATCAAAAGATTACTGTGAATTAAAGAAACCCAGACACCTGAAGTAAATGAATTCAGCACTTTTCTTTATATGGGAAGATGCAAGAGTTTGGGCTCATTGAAATCATTCCTCTTATATGCGCCTTAACTATTTAGGGCCAACATCCTGCTTTTTTCCATCCTGAACCTCCTTAGGGGGCATAGTCTAGCTGACGACCACAACACCTTTTGTTGACTGATATGGCAGGGAACATTCCTTGTGTATGGCAGTATAACACCTCTAAATAGCAGGGGCCAGATGGGGAAGCTGAATGTTGTGCACTTTGGTCTAATAAGAAAGCTTCCAGAAAAAGATTGATCATTTCTCTCCACACTAAGCTATAAGTATAGGTGGCTTCTTTATGCTACATGTATACCGATTAGGATTAAAAAGCAAAAAAAAAAAAAAAAAGTTATCAGGAAGAGGAAGGGATCCTGAACTTTTGGAAACCTGCTTTATTTGCAATCATTTCCCTCGGGGTCTTGTTTTAGAAGAATCAGTATCCCAGCCCTGTGTCCACTATCTGCTCCCCTCCAACCATCACCACAGTTTCAATTCTACTCAACACTTAAGGGCTCACATGAAATTCGGCCTTGTTCCTGCAACTCTTCCTGTGATCATCACTGGACATGCTCTTTCTCCTCTGAGCTACTACACTGCTCACATTCAATCTGATCAAGTATTGGGGTACATGGTATCTTCCCTATGAGCTACTTTGAGGTAAGAATCTAAGTTTTACTGGGCTTCCCAGTTGGTGCTAGTGGTAAAGAATTCACCTGCCAATGCAGGAGAAACAAAAGAGACGTGAGTTCGATCCATGGGTTGGGAAGATCCCCTGGAGTAGGAAATAGCAGCCCACTCCAGAATTCTTGCCTGCAGAATCCCATGGACAGAGGAGCCTGGTGGGCTCCATAGGGTTGCAAAGAGACGGACATGACTGAAGTGACTCAGTACACACCATTTTACTATCATTGTCTCACAAGTATCTAGAACATATGGTAAGTGCTCAGCAAACATGGATTGGAAGGGGAAAGTTGCCCAGATTGTTCAGGCCAGCTCTAGTCTGCATATTCTAGAACCAAGGCTGCTGCATGGATGACTAGCTCCACAGATGATAACTGAATACAAAGAGGTATTGCTCTGTTGTTATCGCACCCCTGACACAGGGCCACTCCTCTGCCTAGAAGCCTCTTACACATACACCTAGTTCTTTTCCTCATCTGCTGATCTTTGCTCAAATGCTACCTTCAGAGAAAGGCCTTCCCTGTCTATCCTAGTTAAAATGTCAACTCGCCTTCTGCTACGGTTTGAATGTTTGTGTCCTCCCAGAATTCACATGCTGAAATTCTAATGCCGAAAGTAATGGTCATAGGGGGTGGGGCCTGGGGGAGATAATTAGGTCATGAGGGTGAAGCCCTCTGTAATGAAATGAATGCCGTTGTAAGAGAGTCCCCACTGGGCTCCAGTCCTTTCTACCATCTGAGGACACAGTGGGCCATGAAGGAACTCAGGATGGGAAAGAACAAGTTACTGGCCCTAGATAATTAAGGTGCATATCAGAGGAATGATTTCAATGATCCCAGTCTCTTACATCGTCCCGAAACAGAGAAAAATGCTAAATTCACTAACTTGAGATATCTCAAGTTAATTAACAGTAATCTTTGGATGTTCTGACTCCCTGGTTTTCATTGCAAAAACTCCTATATAACCTGGCTTCTCCCTTACCGCTTTGGAACAGAACCTCAGAGCTATCTGAGAAGCGGCATCCTAGGCTTCAGTCTTTAGAAAGTCCACCAAATAAAACATAATTCTCAACTTTTAAGTTGTGCATTTTTTTCAGTCAACAGCTAGTACCACCTACGTGAGCAAGTCCTGAATTTTTGATCCACAGAAATCATGAGAGGTAATAAATGATTATTACTAGTTTAAGCCACAAATCTAGGGAGATCTGTTACACAGCAGTAGATAACTACAAGAGGTATTAGAAACGACTTCCACAAAGGGAAGTCGGGCTTGAAACAGAGCCATCAAAGGAACTATAGGGATAACAGAGGCAAACCAGTGAAGAGAATATGGGTGGTGTCTCCCCTGGTAGTCCACTGTTTAAGATTTCACCTTCCAATGTAGGGAATTCGGGTTCGATCCCTGATTGAGGAACTAGGATCCCACATGCCTCACAGCCAAAAACACCAAAGCATAAAACAGAAACGTTACTGTAACAATTTCAATGAAGAATTTTAAAATAGTCCATATCAAAAAGAATATTAAAAAGAGAGACAGAGTATGGGAAAACCATATGCAAAGGCAGTTACAAATGTTAAACAGAAACCACACCCATGCAGAACCTCAGCACTGGGAGAAAACTTAAAGGTCATTTAGTCCAATCTCCCATTTAGTGCTGCTGTTGCTAAGTCACTTCAGTCGTGTCCGACTCTGTGTCACCCCATAAACTGCAGCCCATGAGGCTCCCCTGTCCCTGGGATTCTTCAGGCAAGAACACTGGAGTGGGCTGCCATCTAGTGCTAGAGTCCACTTAAAAAAAAAAAAAGCAACTAAGGCAGGGACTGCATGAGTTTATCTAAGCTAAAACGCAGAAAAGGGCTGACTCCCTATAGTTGTCCTCCACTTTATAATAAAATGAAGGGTATACAGTCATAACAGAGACCATATCCCTGAATTTGAACAGAGGTCATTCCTGGAAATGATTTAAGAAGAAACTGAAAGGGGAAAAAAGACGGAGAGCAGAGGAGGGGAGAAGAAAGACTGAAAGGAGGAGAAGCAGGAGGAAAAGAAGGGGATCAGGAAACGAACAATAACAACTCTGCAACAACAGAGGAAGAAAGAGGAGGTGAGGAGAGAAGGAAGAAACACTGAGTCACTGAAATGCTATGTGGTGGGCACTGTCCCAGGTTCTTTAAACTCACCATCTCCTGTTACCCTCAGAACAACTCCACATCCTCGAATTATTTCAGCTGTATTTCCTCCCTTCCCTCCCAGGGGACTTCCCCTCACCCTGTTCCCTTGTCGAGGCAGGGAAAGTAGACAAACCACAGAGAAGAAGGATTAGATCATCATGCATCTAACCTCTTGTCAGGAGAAATCTGAGAATACAGTTAGGGCTCCAAAGGGTCCAGTCAGGAAAGAACTCACCCACAGATTTGGGACCCTCCCTTCATTGAGGACAGAAGGCCAAAGTTCCTGGGCTGTTTGTGGGTAGACCTCTAATCAAAAGAAGAATGAGCCTGAGAAAGAAAAAACCTGCAGCATTCTCTGTCCCAAGATATGATGTTTTACTGATCCCAGAGTTGGTTCTTTTAGAGGTCAGTAGTAGATCTAAGGAGCTCCCCTGGCAGCTCAACTGGTAAAGAATTTGCCTGTAATTCAGGAGACCCTGGTTTGATTCCTGGGTTGGGAAGATCCTCTGGAGAAGGGATAAGCTACCCACTCCAGTATTCTTGGGCTTCCCTGGTGGCTCAGTCGGTAAAAGAATCCATCTGCAATATGGGAAACCTGGGTTTCCCACACACAGCACAGTAGATCTAAGAGGGATTCCCAGGGGGATCAATGATAAAGAATCCACCTGTTAATGCAGTAGACACAGTAGTCATGGGTTCAGTTCCTGGCTCGGGAAGATCCCCTGGAGGAGGAAATGGTGACCTAGTCCAGCAGTCTCGCTGGGAGAAATTCATGGACAGAGGAGGCTGGCAGGCTACAGCCTGGGGGTCAAAGAGTCAGACACAACTGAGCATGCACATGCATGCATGTGATAGATCTAAGAGCCCCAGCTGGAGAAGGGATTCCCCCACAGAGCTAATGGCCTATCTGTGCCACGTGCCTTTAACCCAAGGAAGCAGGAGGCATCCTGTCCTGTAGGTAGTCACTTCACAAGATGCTGCCAACGTGTACAGTCGTATAGGAGGAGAGGGGCATCGAGGTCAAGCCAGAGGACATCAAGATGGGACCATCCTCTTGGGAGAAGAGAGCATATGCCAAACTAGCATTAGGGGATACAGTTTTCAAAACTTACTCAAGGTACTAAAACAGGTGGTTGTACTTCTAGGAAAACAAATGTAGAAAATTCAATCTTAAAAGTTTCATAGAGCCTATACTAATTAAAGGCCTATGCAGTAATGGTCAAAACATGTGAACATCTCTAAGACCAGGAACACTAAACTCTCAACACATACCAAGCGAATGCCTTTGATAATGGGCATGAAAGGGTAACCAAGGAGAAAGTCTAGGAATGCTCGCCAAGATCTCCTATACACGGGGTTAAGGAAACATGTGGGAAATGGGTCAAGAAGATACTCAAGAAGTGTTTATGGAGAAGAGTGGTCACAAAAATTCTTTCTCAGGAAAAAAAAAAAAAATGGCATGACCTCTTAAAATGGTGGATGTACTGGAATTAGCAACCAGAGAGGCCAGGCTGATGTGCAAAAGGAAGCTTTGCTGCCCAGTTCACAGGGTCAAAGAGAGCAATTAGTACCATTCAGTTCTAGCAAATTCCCAGAGCACACAGTCTCAGGTAGAGCTACATTCTGTGCCTCTTTGCATTTCCCCAGGGCCCAAGCACAGGCCACACACAGCAGGTATGTGGCTGAATGGGGTGCTGATGATACTGTAACGCACGCTCCGCACCCTCAAGGAGGTCAGGGTCAAAGGTGCCAAGGTCCCAGCTGCTTCCCCCACTCTGGGTTTACCGTCATTGAAGCTGTCGCTGGCCGTGATGTGGGTGAATGGCGACTGGGCCCGAGGCTCCTCACATAGGGAGTAGCTGTGCTCGGCCTGGATGAGGGGTGCCGGGGACGTCGGGGATGGCTCCACCTCCATCGACACGCTCTTCTCTGAGAGGAAAGGGTCGTTGAGGAGCTGGCCCAAGACATTCTGGGAAAACTCATCCAGAAGCTCCGAGAAGTGCTGTAAGTGCAAAGGAGGAAGAACTCTTTTAACCATGATCTGATATTTACACACAAAGTCTAACACAAGGGCTTCCCGGGCGGTGCCAGTGGTAAAGAGTCTGCCTGCCAATGTAGAAGACATGAGAGACGCAGTTCAATCCCTGGGTCAGGAAGATCCCTTGGAGGAGGGCAATGCAACCCAGTCTAGTATTCTTGCTGGGAGAATCCCATGGACAGAGGAGCCTAGCAGGCCACAGTCCATAGGGTCGCACAGAATTGGACACAACTGAAGCGACTTAGCACATTCGCACGGGTTCTAACACCAAAATATTAGCCACAACTTCTAACAACATCTAAACAAAGTCACTCATACACAATGTCGAATTATCTATTGCTATGTAGCAAGCCATCCCAAAGAGAAGTGGCTTAAAATAGCCATGATTTACTGTTTCTCACTATGCTTTGGGTTGGCTGGGTGAATACACTGATTCATCTGCGTTCACTAACAGAGATGGAATGAGCTGGAATTTTGGCAGGGGCTAGGCTGGGCTGCGACACTGGGTGTCTAGGCCTTTTCCTCAAAGAGGCTTTATCCGGAGGGGAGTTCTCGCATCACAGCAGAAATGGTCCTGGAGGGAGAAAGGCAAAGCTGAGTGGCCCCAGAGGTCACACATCATTCCCTCCAAATTCTTCAGGTCAAGGCAAGTGACAAGGCCAGCCCAGATTCATGGGGTGAGGAGACACCACCTCTTGAACAGAGGGATGGCAAAAATCACACTGCAGGCAGGTGTAAACAGGATGGCATGACTCACTCAGGGCCATGATTGCAACTATCTACCACCTTTTACGTTGGGAATATCTGAAAATAAGCAAGCTATCCTGCATTTCTGTAGCATGAAAATGTTATTCATAGCCAAGTGCCAAGTTCAAAGGCACCCGAATAAGCTTTCCTCTATTCTCCCAAGTACCTGGACTTTGTTCCTCTCTAGTTTTTCCTTAATCTACTTTATCTCTTCCCATCTTCCATCTCCAACAGCATCACCTCCCTAGCCCCCACCCTGCCAGGATGATGATACAGGAATGGTCTATGCATAGCCCCAAAGGGAGTCCTGCACTCCCTGTTCCACAGCCCCACACTAAAGGACTGTAGCCTCAGCCTCACTGATAGAGGGATATTCATGATATGAGGGTCTATAGAGCCAAGTTTCTCAACCTCAGCACTCCTGCCATTTTAGATGGCAAATTCCTTGTTATAGGGGGTGGAGTTGTTCTGTGCATTGGGGTGTTTAGCAGCATCCCTGACCTCTAACCTCACGAGGCCAGTAGCACTCCCCTAGTTGTGAAAACCAAACATGTCTCTAGACATTGTCAAATGGCCCCGGGGGAGAGTAAGGGGAAGATCACCTTTGGCTTATTTTTATTTTTTTAGATTATTTTTTTAATGTGGACCATTTTTTTAGTCTTTACCGAATGTACAATATTGTCTCTGTCCTATATTTTGGTTTCTTGACCACGAGACATGTGGGATCCTAGCTCCCCAACCAGGCACTGAACCCTCACCCCCTGCATTGGAAGGCAGTCTCAACCACTGGACCACCAGGGAAGTTCCTCACCCTTGGTTTATTATAATTTTTAAAAAAATATTTTGGCCACAGATTATGTGGGATGTTAGCTCCACACCTGGAACTGAAACCGAGCCCCTCGTGGAAGCACACAGGCTTAACCACTGGAGCACCAGGGAAGTCCCTACCCTTGGTTTAGAACTCATGCTGTAGAGTATATTAAAAATAATTCTAAAATAATTTAATTTAAAAGTTTGGTTGACACCAGCTGTTAGAGCCACTTCTACCTTAACGTTCCCTGAGTCACAGGGAAGTGTCATCATTACTGTGTCATCATTACTGATTACATCACAAGTGTCATCATTACTGATTAAACTTCAGGGACACTTAGGGAAGTTCGGAAAGCAGGCACAGTAATAAGAGAGCTGGTTGCAAATGGTGATACCTGGGGGGAGGCGATGAAAATTTCTAAGATTCACAGGGCAACTAAGTCCTACCATGGAACTGAAGGGTCAGTGAGGGTGTTATGAAAATGAATGCAGCTTAGGGAAGGCGGGAGCAGGAGGTGACCCTAAGGTTAGAGCTCTAAGATGAGGATAGTTGTGGGTCAGAACCGCCCCCTTCCAGAAAGAACAGAAGGAGACAACAGAGAAGAGGCCTTGTAGGCTAGGTCCTTAGAGCAGCGTTAGATGGGTGGGTTTCACCAACAGCACAAACATGAGAAAAGCTGCATCTCATCAGGACAGAATGCACAGAAGCATCGGTTACATCCTGATAGGCACATGTCATGTAAGAGAGCAAGAGAGGGTGGTTGGGTAAGAGTTCTCTGTGCACAAACATATTTAAAACTGAAAGGTCCTTAGACATATCTAAGGCAAGAATTCCCTGAGAGGGACTTCCCTGGTGGTCCAGTGGATAAGACTCCACGCTCCCAAAGCAGAAGGCCCGGTTCATTCCCTGATTAGGGAACTAGACCCCATATGCTACAACTGAGAGTAAGCATGAGGGCTTCCCTGCCGTGCTGCAGTCCAAGACACGGCTGAGCGACCGAACAACAGCAAAGTTGCAGAGGAGGTGGCTCAGTGGTGAAGAATCCGTCTGCCAGTGCAGGAGATGCAGTTTTGATCCCTGGGTCGGGAAGATCCCCTGGAGAAGGAAATGGCAACCCACTCCAGTATTCCTGCCTGGGAAATCCCACGGACAGAGGAGCCTGGTGGGTTACAGTTCATGAGGTCGCAAAAGAGGCAGACATGGCTTAGCGACTAAACACCACCACCAGTACAGCAACTAATAGTTCACAGGCTGCAACTAAAAAGATTCTGATGTGGAAACAAAGATCCCACACTCAGCAGCGAAGATCCTGTGTGCGACAACCAAGACCCGATGCAGCCAAGTGAAAAAAATATATGTATTTAAAATCCCCTTAGAAAGAATGCCAACTGTCTGCATCACAATTATCAGGAGGATTTTTAGTGGTTTTATAATGAAATATTTTAAGCATTCAGAAAAATTATAGAGAATAGTAACATGAATAATGATGATAATGAGTAATAATGATGATAATACCTTTTCAAAAAAATCTTTTTTTCCATGTTTGCTACTGCAACTTTTTCTTTACTCTTTATTTTTAAAAAAATAAAACATGAAGCTCCCATTTAATCCCCTTCTTCCCTCTCAAAGTTAACTAATGCCCTGAACTTGGCGTTTATTTTTCCCATCTAGAACTTGACACTTCTACTACATAAGTATGTTTCCATTACATACACACGGGTTTTTTTAAACTTTAAATAGTACCATACTTTACACCTCCTCTGCAACTTTCTTCTCTCAAAAAAATTCTTTAGACTTATTAATGTTTACATGTGTAGCTCTATTCATTCATTTAGATTTTTGAATTGTATTAATTATATTTATTCACTTCCTCTTAAGGGACATTTAAAGATTGTTTTTATGTATGATACTGTAATAAACATTATTGAACATAACAGGAAATTTTAAAACATAGAAATCCTATGACCCATCTTCAGAGCTTTTGACTTATTAGGTCAAAGATAGCCATATTAAAACCAATTCATGTTGATGTATAGCAGAAACCATCAAAATATTGTAAAGTAATTATTCTGTAATTATAAATTAAAATTAAAAAAAAATAAAACCACCACTGCCATCATCAGTCATTCAAATGTTCATGTCTGTTTTTCAAACACTGAAGGTTGACACCAGCTCCATTCACCACCCTTCTCTTTACACCACTTTACAATTAAGTCCCTGGAAGTTTACAAAGTCCCTAGCAGTTTGGACATGCTCAAAGTCAGAGAAAGATTCATGGATTTTGCAGCCACTGTGTGCTAAACTTTAGATAGGTCCTGTGGATACAAAAAAATAAATAAGAAGATAGAGGAACTTCCCTGGTAGCCCAGTGGTTAAGAATCTTCCTTCCAGTGCAGGGAATGAGGGTTCAATCCCAGGTCAGTTCAGTTCTGTCGCTCAGTTGTGTCCGGCTCTTTGCAACCCCATGGGCTGCAGCATGCCAGGCTTCCCTGTCTATCACCAACTCCCGGAGCTTGCTCAAACTCATGTCCATTGAGTCAGTGATGCCATCCAACCATCTCATCCTCTGTCATCCCCTTCTTCTCCTACCTTCAATCTTTCCCAGTATCAGGGTCTTCCAATGAGTCAGTTCTTCGCATCAGGTGGCCAAAGTATTGGAGTTTCAGCTTCAACATCAGTCCTTTCAGCGAATATTCAGGACTGATTTTCTTTAGGATGGACTGGTTGGATCTCCTTGCTGTCCAAGGGACTCTCAAGAGTCTTCTCCAACACCACAGTTCAAAAGCATCAATTCTTCAGCACTCAGTTTTCTTTATAGTCCAACTCTCCCATCCATACATGACTACTGGAAAAACCATAGCTTTGACTAGAAGGACCTTTGTTGGCAAAGTAATGTGTTTGCCTTTTTAATATGCTGTCTAGGTTGGTCATAGCTTTTCTTCCAAGCAGCAAGCGTCTTTTAATTTCATGTCTGCAGTCACCATCTGCAGTGATTTTGGAGACCAAGAAAATAAAGTCTGTCATTGTTTCCCCATCTATTTGCCATGAAGTGATGGGACCAGATGTCATAATCTTAATTTTCTGAATGTTGAGTTTTAAGCCAGCATTTTCACTCTCCTCTTTCACTTTCATCAAGAGGCTCTTCGGTTCCTCTTCGCTTTCTGCCCTAAGGGTGGTGTCATCTGCATATCCGAGGTTATTGATATTTCTCCCAGCAACCTTGATTCCAGTTTGTGCTTCATCCAGCCCAGGATTTCTCATGATGCACTCTGCATATAAGCTAAATAAGCAGGATGACAATACACAGCCTTGGTGTACTTCATTCCCTACTTGGAACCAGTCCATTGTTCCATATCTGGCTCTAACCATTGCTTCTTGACCTGCACACGTATTTCTCAGGAGGCAGGTCAGGTGGTCTGGTATTCCCATCTCTTTTAAGAATTTTCCAGTTTGTTGTGATCCACACAGTCAAAGGCTTTGGTGTAGCCGATGAAGCAGAAGTAGATGTTTTTCTGGAACTCTCTTGCTTTTTCTACAATCCAGTGGATATTGGCAATTTGATCTGTGGTTCCTCTGCCTTTTCTAAATCCACCTTGAACATCTGGAAGTTCTTGGTTCCCTGGTCAGGGAACTATTAACCCACAATCCTCGGGACTACTAAGCCACCCATACACACCTGCGCACTACAACTAGAGAACCCACGCACCACAATGCAATATCCCAAGGGCCGTAACTAAGACCTGAGGCTAAATATTTAAAAAAGAAGAAGATAAAAAAAGAGCCCTGCCTTCTCTAGCCATATCACGTCAACCAAACTTTTATGTGCAGATGAGTCAGCTGGGGATGTTAAGACATAGAAGATGATTCACAAATGCAGGTGGGCCCAAGATTCTGCATTACTAATCAGCTCCCAAGTAATGTGGCTCACCCATGGACCAGACCTTGCATGGAAAGGAGTAGAACAGCTTTAAGATTAAGACTAGAACCCAGAGACGTCCCTGGTGGCCCAGTGGTTATGAATCTGCTGCTAATGCAGGGGAAATGGGTTTGCACACCCCAACTACTGAAGCCCTCCTACTCTAGAGCCCATGTCCTGCAGCAAGAGAAGTCACCACACAGCCATTAAAAAGGAAGAGAAAAAGACTAGAACTCAGATTCACTGATGACCTGAAGCCAGAGTCTGATTCCCGAAGCAGCTCCCCAAAGTCACATTTACTTGCTGCCTGATGGCAATTACTCTGCAAGCATCTGACAGAATTCAAGATGGAAATTAAGGAAACTAGAAGAGAAATAAATGGCACAATGTAGAATGCAAAAGCAAGCCCTGAACTCACAACCCCTGCATTCTAAAGCCACAATTCCATCCTTGTGCTGCAGTGTCAGCCCTGGCCGGCTGTGCGAGCCCCACTAAGCCTCTGGAATCCCACTTTATCCTGAGGCAAGGCTCTCTTTGGTTGTCCGTGCTTTCCCATGGAAGTTGCCAGGTTGGTCTACTCTGCTGACACTATTTTCTTTCTCCTGAGCAGCACTAATGAATGTTTTCATGAACATCCCCTGGATAAGCAGTAATAAACCTTCTTTCACTCGGCTAACCATCCCTGACCTCCCTTCACATTGGATTCTGCATTATCATGTCACCAAACAATTTAGCCCTAAATCATAGGGAGTCCTGAAGAACTCATGGCTGTTACCAAGCACATTATGACAACCTCCACTCTGGAAATCGAAGCTCCTCTAAAGAAGGGAGCAACTGTGCTTATCCACCACCTACGCTGAGGCACTCAGCAAAGTGGTAAGCAGGAGAAGGTCCCAGAGAGACACTTGAGATTGAAAAAATACGCCCAACTTGTCTCAGCCAGACACAGTGACTCAACCCAGCAAATTAGCTCCAGCTGGGTCTCCCTGGCAGCAGTGGGCCCTAGGACTCAGTAGATAGGTCAAGACACCATAGTCCACGAAGGGTCAGGCCAAAATCATACCACCTTTAATGCCAATGAGAGCAGGGCATACAGTCCTGGAAGCCAAACACTAGAGAAAGGAGCAAAGTGAGCCTCAAAGATGGAGGCTTTCTGCTGAGAAACACTTGAGCAAAGGACTACTCATGTAGTAGATCAAGGATTATGAAATGTCAGTTGAATTCTTTCAAAGCTATGGCATAATGGAGTTTTACCATTCTGTCTAAGAGGTTATGGGTTTATAATATTTTCATAGCTTTTCCCTCAACCAACATTTACAACAATCCTGGGAAGTTGGTTTTAAACCTATTGTCCAGGGTCAGAGTTGTGTACTATTTGAGCTTGGACTTGACATAGATCTTCTTACTGCAAATTGAACAAACTTTCCCCACATTGCTTCTCCTAGGAAAGAGTTATCTAAGCTTCACAATATAACCCCATGGAGAAGTTCTAACCAGGGTGAAAACATGATGCTGATGCTGATCATTAATGAAGATGCTGACAGGATCAGGTGGTAGGCTCATCCGACAGACTAAGTTCTTGACTTTTGGAACATAAGGTAGGTGCTTTCTGATAAGATAGGCATGTCCCCATTTATAGATGAGAAAACTAGGGCTCAGTGTGGTTAGGTACATTGCCAAGGTTAGCGCTGAATTGCTGAATTACTATTCCATCCCTAGTCGAGCCAGTCCCAAAGTCTACCCCCTTTCTATGCCCTTTCTAAATGCCCCACCATTTAGGTCAGCTTCTAAAGGTGACACATAGCAGAGACCGAAGTTTAAAAAAAGAAAAACAGACTCACTGATAGCCCATTCCTTCACCCATTATGAACACACAGTCTTCAACATTCAAAGTCTAGAACTGTGTCAGGGGATTGTTAAATTGAGAGTCTCCTGGTATCACTTCCATGGGGTGTCAGCAATAAAGATGGACGTATTTACTTGCTTCAGAGCATGGTTCTGCCAAAGGGTTCAAAGTCACAGACTCTCCAAGTTGGAAGATACTTCCTGCTTGGGTCAAACCTCTGTCTCATGACAGGAGTGTTCCTCCTCTTCTCAGTGAAGATGCATGCAAGGTCTTTCATGAATTCATTTCAAAGTCTGTCTCCCCATTACTGAAGACCTGACATTTAATGCTCCAGCCTGGCCCCAATCATCCTGTGAAGTCTCATTTCCCTTTATTCTAATACCTGAGACCTTCATTCCAGCCCTAACAGTGTCCATATGACACTGGATCAACACAGCTTTGAAGCCAGACAACTGGATTTGAATCCTGGCTCCTAGTAGTGCAAACCTGATGGAGATCCTTCAGTTCTCTAAACTTCAGTTTGCTCCTTAGTAAGGATAACAATAGTACCAGCTTCCTGTTATGATGATTTAATTAAATAATGCTTGTAAAGCACCTAATGCTTCACTGGCATAGCAATCAATATTTTGAAAAGCTTTTTTTTTATAAAAACCATCAAAATTAAATAGGGTTTAATGTCTACACATGGACATCACCAGATGGTCAATACTGAAATCAGATTGATTATATTCTTTGCAGCCGAAGATGGATAACCTCTATCAGTTCAGTCGTTCAGTCGTGTCCAACCCTTTGCGACCCCATGAACCACAGCACGCCAGGCCTCCCTGTCCATCACCAACTCCCGGAGTCCACCCAAACTCATGTCCATCAAGTCGATGATGCCATCCAACCGTTTCATCCTCTGTTGTCCCCTTCTCCTCCTGCCCTCAATCTTTTCCAGCATCAAGGTCTTTTCCAATGAGTCAGCGCTTTACATCAGGTGGCCAAAGTATTGCAGTTTCAGCCTCAACATCAGTCCTTGAAATGAACACCCAGGACTGATCTCCTTTAGGATGGACTGGTTGGATTTCCTTGCAGTCCAAAGGACTCAAGAGTCTTCTCCAACACCACAGTTCAAAAGCATCAATTCTTCAGTGCTCAGCTTTCTTTATAGTCCAATTCTCACATCCATACATGACCACTGGAAAAACCATAGCCTGGACTAGATGAACCTTTGTTGGCAAAGTAATGTCTCTGCTTTTTAATATGCTGTCTAGGTTGGTCATAACTTTCCTTGCAAGGAGTAAGCATCTTTTAATTTCATTGCTGTAATTGCCATCTGCAGTGATTTTGGAGCCCAGAAAAATAAAGTCAGCCACTGTTTCCACTGTTTCCCCATCTATCTGCCAAGAAGTGATGGGACCAGATGCCATGATCTTCGCTTTCTGAATGTTGAGCTTTAAGCCAACTTTTTCACTCTACTCTTTCACTTTCATCAAGAGGCTCTTTAGTTCTTCACTTTCTGCCATAAGGGTGGTGTCATCTGCATATCTGAGGTCATTGATATTTCTCCCAGCAATCTTGATTCCAGTTTGTGCTTCCTCCAGCCCAGTATTTCTCATGATGTACTCTGCATATAAGTTAAATAAGCAGGGTGACAATATACAGCCTTGATGGACTCTTTTTCCTATTTGGAACCAGTCTGTTGTTCCATGTCGAGTTCTAACTGTTGCTTCCTGACCTGCATACAGGTTTCTCAAGAGGCAGGTCAGGTGGTCTGGTATTCCCATCTCTTTCAGAATTTTCCACAGTTTATTGTGATCCATACAGTCAAAGGCTTTGTCGTAGTCAATAAAGCAGAAATAGATGTTTTTCTGGAACTCTTTTGCTTTTTCGATGATCCAGCGGATGTTGGCAATTTGATCTCTGGTTCCTCTGCCTTTTCTAAAACCAACTTGAACATCTGGAAGTTCATGGTTCACGTATTGCTGAAGCCTGGTTTGGAGAATTTTGAGCTTTACTTTACTAGCAAGTGCTGCTGCCAAGTCGATTCAGTTGTGTCCGACTCTGTGCGACCCCATAGACGGCAGCCCACCAGGCTCCGCCCTCCCTGGGACTCTCCAGGCAAGAACACGGGAGTGGGTTGCCATTTCCTTCTCCAATGCATGAAAGTGAAAGAGATGAGTGCAATTTTGCGGTAGTTAGTGTTCTTGCCTGGAGAATCCCAGGGATGGGGGAGCCTGGTGGGCTGCTGTCTATGGGGTCACACAGAGTCGGACACAACTGAAGTGACTTAGCAGCAGCAGAGCATTCTTTGGCATTGCCTTTCTTTGGGATTGGAATGAAAACTGACATTTTCCTGTTGTGGCCACTGCTGAGTTTTCCATATTTGCTGGCATATTGAGTGCAGCACTTTCACAGCATCACCTTTTAGGATTTGAAATAGCTCAACTGGAGTTACATCACCTCCACTAGCTTTGTTCGTAGTGATGCTTCCTAAGGCCCACTTGACTTCACATTCCAGGATGTCTGGCTCTAGGTCAGTGATCACACCATTGTCATTATCTGGGTCGTAAAGATCTTTTTTGTACAGTTCTTCTGTGTATTCTTGCCACCTCTTCTTAATATCTTCTGCTTCTGTTAGGTCCCTACCATTTCTGTCCTTTATTGAGCCCATCTTTGCATGAAATATTCCCTTGGTATCTCTAATTTTCTTGAAGAGATCTCTAGGCTTTCCCATTCTCTTGTTTTCCTCTATTTCTTTGCATTGATCAGTTATGAAGGCTTTCTTATCACTCCTTGCTATTCTTTGAAACTCTGCATTCAGATGGGTATAGCTTTACTTTTCTCCTTTGCCTTTAGCTTCTCTTCTTTTCTCAGCTCTTTGTAAGGCCTCCTCAGACAACCATTTTCCCTTTTTGCATTTATTTTTCTTGGGGATGGTTTTGATCACCTTGTGTTTGCAGGTCAGTAGTTGTCAGAAGGTGGAGAAGGCAATGGCACCCCACTCCAGTACTCTTGCCTGGAAAATCCCATGGACAGAGGAGCCCGGTGGGCTGCAGTCCATGGGGTCGCTAAGAGTCGGACACGACTGAGCGACTTTACTTTCACTTTTCACTTTCATGAATTGGAGAAGGAAATGGCAACCCACTCCAGTGTTCTTGCCTGGAGAACCCCAGGGACGGGAAGCCTGGTGGGCTGCCGTCTATGGGGTCGCACAGAGTCGGACACAACTGAAGCGACTTAGCAGCAGCAGCAGCAGCAGCAGCAGCAGTTGTCAGAAGGAGCTTACAAGGTAAGAGTGAGTGGTTTTAAGTGTGGGCTGTCTCCTGCTGGCAACTGCCCCAGGAACCAGGATCATGGGGTGAGGAAGGAAAGTAGAGTAGGAGGAAGATGAAGGATTCAAAATTCTTGAGCTCAAAGAATTTGCTGTATAAAACTAAGAATCTATCTTCCTTATGCTGCTCACCACGGAGGTTCACTCCATCAACAGAACGAGCAGCTACTGTGAATGAGACCCAGGCTGGGCAAGGGATGAACAGAAGATGCTTAAAGGGCATTTATAAAGAGAGGACTGCTCTGAGGTGTGACATGAGTTATCTAGCTTTATCCTGTGACTGCTGTGCTCATAGAACAGGTTCTAAAGCAATTTTGTTCCCCTGAGGTGGGTCCAAAGTCATTTTTTTGTGCCAGATCAGAGCAGGGACAGGAGATCTGGTCCCAGCCACACCTGACTGGTTACCACCCCCATCTCTTCTGGATTCTGTTTCCTTGTCTGTAAAACTGTGTGTGTGTGTGTGTGTATGTGCCAGTGTGTGTGTCTGTGTGTGTGTGTGTGTGTGTCTGTGCGGTGTCTGTGCGTTGTGTGTGCTGGAAAGTGAGGGGAAGTGATGGAGTAGACTTTGGACTTGGTCAGTAGTTTCTCACCTTTTTTGATGTGTGGACCCTTTTGAGAATCTAATGAAAGTTTCCTGGTGGAAAAATGTCCACAGGCGCTACATGCCAAGTGCAGGATTGAGGGGGGCGGGGGGACTCACTCAGCCCCTGAGCCTGTCCATGGAGAGGAGGGTTCCATGAATTCCCGGCAGACACTCCCAGCAGAGGGAGTGTAATAACACAAGGAGCCTTATCGGTTGTTGCTCACAATCTATTCGGCTCTGCTACACTAATTTTCTAAAATGTGGCAGGCGATTTTAAAATGGAAAAGCTCTGCAACTTAGGAAAAGGACAGACAAGGGGAAACGCCCCTGTTGCTGCTCCCTGCATTTGTTCATCTTTGCCCCATTCCCCTGCCCGTGGGCAGTGAATCGGGCGGGGCGCAGGTTCCGCAAGCAGAAGTTGACCGCTCCTTGCGAGGGGCCCTGGTCCAAGGCTCGGGCTTCGCCGCCCGGGCCCCACAAAGATGCCATTCTCCAGGCCTGCCTGGAAACCGGCTGCCTCCGCTGCCGGCCTCTGGCTGCAAGCTCCATCTCAGGCAGGGGAAGAGAGTTTTTACTGAAAAATCGTTGCCAGAAGCCTTGCCCAGAGCACAGCAAGCTACAAAAACATCAGTCACGGATATAGTGAGCACAGTGGGGGCAAGCTGACAACCCTCAAAGCCTCAAAGAAATGCAGGGAAGTAGTTTTGACAGCACACCTCAAATTCACTTTAGAAAGGAAGGTTTCTCTCCAGCAGAACACTGTTCGCCTGTATTGTGGAGGAGGGAAAAGGGAAGGGAGAAGGAGGGAGTGGAAGGGCCGAGGAGGAAGAAGCCGGGAGGAGAAAGGAGTCCAAAGTCTACTCCTCTCCCAGGGGTCCACCTTCAAGGAAAGCCACCTTAGACATGAGGGGATTCCTGCCCTGCACACATACATAGGAAAGGGCCACATGATCATCTGAAAAAGAAAAGGCCATTTGGTCAAAGTCACAAGGAAAAAAATTAAAAAGGCTCACAAGTCAAACCTTATTACAGTAAAATTTCAAGGGGACTCAATTTTTTTCTGATACCAAAATTTAAGTACATTACATATTTCTCTAAATGTTAAAAAAAGAGGTGGGGGTGGAGGGGAGCTGAGCCTTGGAACTCTATTACACTAGAGGTTTGGGAGTTTGGGAGGTTTTTGTTTCTTTGATGAAGTGATGTTGACTTTACTGAAATATTACAAGCAGTAGAAAAACTGATTTTTAAAGAGCCCAAATCCATTACATGCTTATTTTGGTTTGTCATATCCAGATGTGGCTTTATTTGTAAAAGAAATATGTGGAAAGGTCAATCAAATTATAAAGGCACTGGGGAGGCTTACTAAAAGAAAACCTGCTATAAATCCATTGGTAGAATATATTCTTTTTTTTTTTTTTTTGCAAAAAGAGTTACCCCTAATTTAATAATTATGGAAGTATGAAGTTTTACATACACCATGTGTGTCAAGGGAGATGCACCAATACTACTAAATAATTCCTCTTGAATTACATCATTCTTCATCATTGCAAAGGTAATGATGCCCTTTCTCCAAATGCAGTCAATCCTGAATGGTCTACAGCAGCTCTCAGCTTAACATTTAACGTGAAAAAAATTCATCATCTCATTTTATACAAACAAATCAGTTAATGAGATTAAGAGAAAAACACCAATGGGTGGGTCCTGCTGGCAAAGGAAAACTAGGAGATTCAGAGTTAGCTGGCACAAAGAAACTCAATCTACCTATTTCCTGGCTTACTTATATATAATGCTGCAAATGCCCCCAAATGAATTCTTTGCTCTTTCTGAACCCAAACTAGACTTAGCTTGGTAAAGATCTCTCCTTCTGTGGCTTAACAGTCTAACCAGCCCTCATAGGAACAAAAACAACAAGAAAATATAATAATAATATCATCTCCCACATTCAACACATAATGGTTTACATATGACAAAACACTTCCACATCATTGTTGTATCTGATCTTGGCAAGATCAAGGATTATCCAGAGTGGACAGCTGGAGATTGTGGAGCAGAGTGCGATAGGGCAAGATTCCTGCTTTCTGGCTCCGATGCCCATATACTTTCAGCATAGGCTGCTGACTCCCCCATCACTAACACAGAGAACTCAGGGACTAGATTCCTGATGGTCAAATGCTTCTTGAATGGCAATGTAGGGCTGAGATCAACACAATCCCCTCATATTAAGGGAGGAAATCCTTAGGGTCCTTTCAGAGCAGACAGAACCATTACAGAAATAAATAATGCTTCATATCAGATGGAGTAGTCGTCTTGGATTTGTTTTCAGAAACTCAAACTGTCCTCCAGAGTCCTTCCATTGCCTCTTCCTTATGCTAAACAGCTGAATTCCCCTGACAAACACAAGCCCTTCAAAACCATGATCAGGAGAACCATTCAAGGCTGAGGTAGTACGGAGTCTGCCCTTCTGTTCTTGCCAGCTACAGTGGGAGGGCACAGAGGCCTGGGATGTTGAGAGGCGGCCATCTTGATGAATGAGTCTTCCCTTCTGCCTTCTCCACTTTGACCTCTAATCCAGAGTCCACCTGCACACTCTCCATGAGAGTGCTGGTGACCCAGCAGGGCTTTCTGCCTGGTCTATCCTACATGCCAAAGCCAGCAAAATGTTTGATTTAAACTTCCCACACTTAAAACTCTCCAACATAACTCAAAAGTCCAAACTCTCCACAGTTAAAATAGATTAAAAAATTTTTTTTTTAATTTCTTACTCACTCTCTCCCAAAGTCCCTGAAGAATTTCTTCCTAACTGACGTCTTACCCTTTCTTTGATACTCCTCCTGTCCTGTACCTTCAATGTGCAGATTTCAACCCTTTTATGTTCTCATTATATGAGCAAATTCAGAGGCTGCTTTTAGTCAGGCTCTTCTAATTGGGTCTCCTGCCCCCGCTACAAACATAACCTTCTCCTCCCAGGCTCCCTCCACTCTCCTAGCAGAAAACAACTCCATTTTGCCTCCTTCATCACACACCTTCCATAATCAACACTTCACTTACTCCACCAGGAAACACCCAGGGCACTCCCTCATAGTCCTCAGTGGAGGCTAAGATATTCATTGTTTGTACCCTCTTAGGCCCTACCCTAGAGATGGGAATACCAGACCACCTGACCTGCCTCCTGAGAAATCTATATGCAGGTCAAGAAGCAACAGTTGGAAGTGGACATGGAACAACAGACTGGTTCCAAATCAGGAAAAGAATGCATCACCTCTATATATTGTCACCCTGCTTATTTAACTTATATGCAGAGTATACCATGAGAAATGCTGGGCTGGATGAAGCACAAGCTGGAATCAAGATTGCTGGGAGAAATATCAATGACCTCAGATATGCAGATGACACCACCCTTATGGCAGAAAGTGAAGAAGAACTAAAGAGCCTCTTGATGAAAGTAAAAGAGGAGAATGAAAAAGTTGGCTTAAAGCTCAACATTCAGAAAACGAAGATCATGGCATCTGGTCCCATCACTTCATGGTAAAGAGATGGGGAAACAGTGACAGACTTTATTTTTGGGGGCTCCAAAATCACTGCAGATGGTAACTGCAGGCATGAAATTAAAAGACACTTGCTCTTTGGAAGAAAAGTTATGAGCAACCTAGATAGCATATTAAAAAGCAGAAACATTACTTTGCCAACAAAGGTCCATCTAGTCAAAGCTATGGTTTTTCCAGTAGTCATACATGGGTGTGAGAGTTGGACTATAAAGAAAGCTGAGCCTCAAAGAACTGATGCTTTCAAACTGTGGTGTTGGAGAAGACTCTTGAGAGTCCCTTGGACAGCAAGGAGACCCACCCTGTCCATCCTAAAGGAAATCAGTCCTGAATATTCACTGGAAGGACTGATGCTGAAGCTGAAACTCCAATCCTTTGGTCATCTGATGTGAAGAACTAACTCATTGGAAAAGACCCTGATGCTGGGAAAGACTGAAGGCAGGAGGAGAAGGGGACGACAGAGGATGAGACGGTTGGATGGCATCACCGATTCAATGGACATGAGTTTGAGTAAGCCCCGGGAGTTGGTGATGGACAGGGAGGCCTGGCGTGCTGCAGTCCATGGGGTTGCAAAGAGTCGGACTTGACTGAGCAACTGAACTGAACTGAGGTCCTACCCTAAAATAACTAAAACTTGGCATTTTTCTATTCCACAAACAATTCCTATTATTATAACAAGCTCTAAATCATGGACTGATGAAGCGGGAAGAAACGCGAAGTCATCTGAGGCTTCTTGGTCATTCTAATTTGAGAAATGACCTTGAGGTGCAGGGTGGTACATGAAATCAAAGAGTGGAAGGTTGAACTCTTAACACTGTGTGTGTGTGTGTGTGTGTGTGTGTGTGTGACATGCACTCAGTCGCTCAGTCATGTACGACTCTGCAACGCCATGGACTGTAGCCCACCAGGCTCCTCTGTCCATGGAATTTTCCAGGCATGAGTACTGAAGTGGGTTGCCATTTCCTGCTCCAGGAGATCTTCCTGACCCAAGGATTGGCAGGTAGATTCTTTACCACTGTGCCATCTGGGAAGCCCCTTGATATTATAAGGGGCTCCCTATAATGTAATAAGAAAGATGGTGCCTAATCATTAAGAATTACCAAATAGATAACTGAAGAGGGTCCCATAAATGTCTTCCATAGAATTCTCTGAATAGGACATATGTTTTGCAATTAGAGAATTCTGTCTCCAAATCAAGATCCAATGCCAAAGATATCAGAAACGAAAAATTAGAAGAGCCCATAAAGTTTTTATGAAAAGAAATGGCATACTCCCTCGAAAGCTATTGTTTATTTGTGAGCCAGATATGTCGTAAGAAATACTGAGGTAATTTCATCCTTAGAATGCATGAAGGAGAAAAGAGAAAGCACTTCAGACGTAGGAGGAATTGTCTGCCTTGTTTCATAAATGCACAGGGATGATTCACTGCCAGAAAGTACTCCTTCCCCCTGAGATAAGAGCAAGGAAAAAATCCAAACTGGGAGACACTGGTAGGTTCTGGCTTAAAGCCACTTAGATTCTCGCTCTGTCAGATCTCACACTCATGCTCCCGCTGGCCTGCTGAAACACACCAGAGAATCTTAACCATCTGAAGGAGTATTTTATGCAGTGAAGTCATGAGTCAGAAGACACATATGCTGGACTGGCTCTACAGTTATCAGCAATAACTTTGGACACATCACCCATGCTTCCTGTTCCACCCAATATTAGGGAGAATACATTCTGCCTTCCAAAATTGTTGTGAAGATAAAATGGAGATATAGTCTGATTCAGACACAACATGGTACCATAGTAAGTGAAAACTGGCAGAGAACCATTAGTGGGCTGTGAACATCAAAGTTACTTCACGGTCATCCAGAGTCACGTCCATCTTGACTAGTAGTTAGCAATGGCCACTAGTGAAGCATGGTACCCATTGGCTGTCTGCTCCTGCATGTTCCTTCCTCTTATAAAACTCAACCAACTAGGTAATCAAGTCTTTTTTTTTCCTCTTCAAATGCTGCTAGAATACAGGAACTCAACAGCCTGGTCAGGACAGGACATCTAGGGAAAGTAAGGAATGAAAAATCACCGGATAGCTCTCTGTTACCCACACCGTTTGCTTCAAGCTGGGCCATTAACTCCAGTCCCGTCACTAGAAACCAGAGCATTCAGAAAGGCAAGCTCCATTATTTTTTAAAAAGAAGATATAGTTAAGAGGTTCTAAATCACCCATTCCTCTTCCAAAAAAGAAGTGAAATTTAACATTACTCACTTAGAAAAGTTGCCTTCACTAATAAGAGTTCAGTAAATGATAGCTGTTTTATTATGGTTGTTAGTACATGCCCTGCTAAAACTGGGACAAATTATTAAGCATGTCTCTGATCAGCCTATTAACACTATAAAAGAGTATGAGGATCATTAAATATCATTTATTCTTAGTGATCTCATCCTAGATTCTAATTTTCCCATTTGCTTACCAAGAGGTTTAAAGTTCAGTTCATCATTCACAATTCTGATGGTTTGTTTTTAATATTTACTTTTAAAAAATTTATTTCTTTGGCTGCACCAGGTCTTAGTTGTGGCATACGGATTATTTTAGTTGGGGTACATGGGATCTGGTTCCCTGACCGGGGATCAAACCTGGGCCCCCTCCACTGGGAGTGCAGAGTCTGAGTCGCTGGACCACCGGAAAGTCCCCATCATTCATAACTGATATTTCTTCCTTTTCCCCTTTTTGAAGACCAGGCCCATATCTCCAGTCTCAAACACCTCTCACATTCCTTGTGAATCCACCGTAGACCATCATCAACATTTTGATCACATTTATATATTTCTTCAGTGCCGTTTCTTCATTTTTAACCAGCAGTTCCAATTTCTTTTTTTTAAACCTTCTCTGAAATGTTTATAAGAAAACTGGTCACAGTCAAAATGAATTATCAAGTTCCCCCTTTGGTTGTACTATTGACAAAGAAAAAATAAAAGGCCCAGAAAGTCCCAAGTAGGCCAGTAAGAAGAATGAGATCATCACCCAGTGGGCAGCTCAGAGTCCATGATTTTGAAGCATCAACAGAGAGGGAGAAAAATAGAGCATCTAGGTGGTGAGAAAACATCCTGGACATGCTCAAAGACTCCTGACCCTGGTCTAAGCAGCAGCCGGCCAAATCCTTTTCAACAGATGGCTAGGTTCAGGTTCTCATCTTGCTCTGGAATTGGAGTCCAGGCGCTCCAAAAGGAATCCCTCTAAGTACCTTTGCCACCAAGATAGACCCTGTCACCCAGCTAGAACCCTACCCCTCTTCTTCAACTGACCTTGTAAGAGTTGAAGATCATCTACAGACGGTGAAAAAAAAGAGGCCATTATATTCTCTTTCTAAGAAAGACCATAAATAGAATCAGGTGATCTCAGAGTTGTTTGAACCAGAACATCACCTGCCCTATCAGTAAAGTAAGGATGCTGCAGCCATCAAGACAGCCTGTTACAGCTGCCCCGACACTGAGCCTGGAGGGAACTAAAAAAAAAGTGAAAGTGACAGGGTTAGTCGCTCAGTTTTGCCCGATTCTTTGCAACCCTACGAACTGTGGCCCTCCAGGCTTGTCTGTCCATGGGATTCTCCATGGAGAGGGCAGCCATTCCCTTCTCCGGGGGATCTTCCCAACCCAGGGATCAAACCTGGATGGAAACAGATGGGCTGCTCACGGCCAAGCCACAGCCAGCTGCTGCAGCCATCCCCAACAGAACACCGGAGGAAACCCCGGAGGAGAAAACGCAGGATGCTGGCCCCAGCTAGTTGAGGTGTGTATCAAAGGAGTCATTTCACTGGGCCCAGCCTCTTCCATCTTCCCACACAAAGAAAAGTGCTGAATTCCTTAACTTGAGATTTCTGGTTTTGTTTAATTAACAGTAATCTTTCGATGTTCGACTACCTGGTCTTTTGATGCAAAAAACTCCTGAATACCCTGACGCCCCTTCTTGCCTCTTCTTGCTGTGTCCTGGGCTTAAGTCCTCACTTTTGTCCACTGAATAAAACATAACCCTCAACTTTTAGGTTGTGCTTTTTATCCCAGTCAACAGTTGTTATGAGAATAAGCAAAGTGAAGATTTTCTGCAGTCCCTTTGGGAAACTGTGCAAACACCACATATTAAAACAAATAGCTTAACTGAATCCTTTTCTCCCACAGAGAATACAGAACAATGCTTCTACATTTTTTTTTTTTTTTCATGATTGGACAGTGGTGGATAACTGCTTACTGCATCGTCAAAAGGGAGCCTTTGCCTTTTGCTCTTAAAAGATTCTTTTCTATTGCCCATGAATCCAATGTTCTCAGAAATGACATAAGATTTGAATGAAACAATGATGCAATGCCTTGGTGGGGGTGGAGGAATATTTTAGAAAGGAAGTCAGCAAAACTTCATGAATAAACAATATAAGAAGTCAAAAGGGTAGCAGCTGGTGTAGTAGAAAGAACACTCTGGAATCAAAAAGCCGGGGTTTAGATCCAGCTCTGTAACATTAAATGGCTCTGTGACCTCAGGCAAGTCATTTAACCTCTCTGGGTCTCTTAAAATATAAAATAAAAGAGGAGGACCAGCTAGTATCCCAAGCCCCCATAGCTCTGACAGAAATTGTGTTATGATGTAGGTGGCCTCTGCTTTCATATACCGAAGGGAATAAAATAGGCTGAAAACAAATTTTGAGCCTGAGTCAGTGTTCCCTGCAACTCCCCACTCTCTGGCCTTTTCCAAGACTCATTTGGCAAAGAATGAGTTCCCCTGAGGATGGCTGAGTTAACAGCTGGGCAGTATTGGCTGATTTCTGCCTTTGAACAGCTGGTCTATGAGACAAACAACCAGACAGACTTTTGTCAGAAAGTGTGACTCAACTTTTACAGGCCAAGTATAGATGGAGAAAAATAGACTTAAAAAGCTCTGTGCGGCTTTCTCCTGACCCACATCTCCTTACATGGACCAATATCCTTCTAACCTTAGCTCTGCAGGCTCTCTATGAGAAATAGGGGACAGAGAGAGAGGACCAGACAATTTCTAGAAAGCTCCAGAAAAAAAAAAATGTATGGCCATAAATTCTTGTTTTCTTTTCCATTCCTTTCAAGAACTCAAAGTTCCAAAGGGCTTGAGGCTCTCAACCAGACCATGCTGGGATTTTAGGTATAAAGATTCTTCCCTGCTTGGCCTTGTCCTGAACATCACAGGTCCCCTGGGCACTAAGTGCTAGATGGGTTCCTCTCCCCATCATGATGCCAACCAAAAAGGCTACCATGTGTTTCTAAAAGCAAAACAAGCTGACTTTCAATAGATAGCAGCTGGATTATAAGGAATCTCTATGTTGATTCAAGAGCTTTCCATGGCTCTGTTTACATTACTATAAAAAATTCTCTTGATAACCATCTGGGTCATTGAATTGTCTTCCCTCCCCTGCCTAAGGCCCCACCAAGACCTGAGTGCCCCTTTCCCTATTCTTCCTAATACTCTTAACATTTGCAAAGCTCAGGTTTCTAATAGGTTAAACCTGTAACTAACTTTTAAAGTCTGGGTTTGTAATAAACCGATCCTTTCCTCACCTTTGTTTAAACAGATTTTTGCCACGAGCAGCCCATTTGGAAGGGAAGGGGAAAGAAAAACAGCAAGTCACAGAGCTGCGCACAGCCTGTGCGGAGGATGAAGGTGCAGGTGGACCACCTCGCCGACTCGTGATGTCTGTAACGTGCAGTGAAATTAATAAACTGTGCCAGCGCTAATGCGCCAGTCTCAACAAAGCGGTTTGTTTATTAGGGCTTCTAGCTCACAAAAGAGGTATTTAAAAACTCTGCACGTAGCCTTGGGAACAGACCCGGGGAAAAGTAAACATAAAGCTCAAGTTTTGCCTTTACAAGCGGCAAGCGCAGCATCAATGACATTAGAGCACCGAACGAATGAAGGTAAATGAAGTTAGCGCTGGATGAAGACAACAGCATTACAACCTCTAAGAGACATCTACTGATCAAAGGTGAATAACCCTCACTTAAGAGCTCTCATCTATCTACCTAAAGCTTTAAATAGCCCCATGTAAGATTGTTTCAACAAATTACAGTATTTCTAGTTAGTTGCAGTTGTTAAAGTAGTAGTTAAAAACATTACTGTGGAAGGCTATTAATAAGTGTTCATAATATATATCAAAGTGAAAATATATTACAAAAACTGAATTTCCCATTCCTTATTATATAGTAGAATTGTCTGTAAATGCTAGAATGCAGATATGTATGGATGGATATCTGCAAAATGTTGACAGTACTTCTGCAGAGTGTAACGTGGTTTTTTGTTCTTAGATATATTTTGTATAATAAAAACCTATGAGTTTCTAATGAGGGGCAAAGCATTTTTTTTTTGTTTAAAAAAAAACAGACTCTATTTAATCAAATTAAGTGAGAACTGGTTTAAATAGTTCTCAGGGAACTAAGAATAGTAAGGACAGCTGACTAGAGACAACATTTTCTACACAGAAGATAGATAGTCTATACTTCATTCCTGATTAAAAAAAAATAACCCACTAGCAGGCACAGGCTTAAAAGACAAACCCATATCCAGGACAGTCATACCCCATTTTTCTTGACACTTTACATGTTAAATGGACAGAAACCACCTCTCTAATTTTATCCTCCTTGTTGAGAATAACTAGGACCCACAACAGCTGGGCCTTTGTCCAACAAGCATGGTTACCCACAAGTCATGTGCAGGGTTTGTCTTTAAAAACAGCTCTCATCAGGAACTCTGTATGCAATAAAACCTCCTCACACTTGCAGAGAGCTCCTCTCATCATTAGGCTGGGCCCTGAAACAGCTCCTAACAATCTGCCCAATCAATAACACTTTCTTTCATAAATCAAAAAATTTCCACTGTGAGCTACCACAATTAAGTTTATAGCCTTAGATTGTACTTAGCTGTAGTTTCTGTTCTCTCATGATTGGGGCCACAAACACCTAAAATAGTATCTTTGATCCTGCTCTCCAACCCCTTCCCAAATTACAGTCACTAAATGGAGAGAACAGACAAACACTGGTCACTTTCTCTCTTGCCCTCTGTAGGAGGCTGAATTCTAAGATGACTCCAAGATTCCTGCTCCCTGCTGGACACACCTCATAAGGTCCTCTTGATGTGGCCCAGGGATATAATGGATGGGCTCCTGTGAGTGCCAGGTTACACTGTGGGGAAGGCAATTTTGCGGATGTAATTAAGGTCCCAAATCAGTTGACTCTAAGTTACTCAAAAGGGAGATTATTTGGGGTGGGTCTGCCCTAATCAGGCAAGCCTTTTCAAAGAAGGTCTAGAAATCAGAGATTCTCCAGCAGGCCTGGAAGAAACTGGCCACCGAGAGGTCTACAGAACAAGAAACTGAATTCTACCAACAACCACAAGCTCAGAGGGACTGTAGCCCAGCTCCCAGCTGACACCTGACTGCAGTGTGGCGAGTGAGTCTCAGAGATAGGAACCAGCTAAATGGTGCCCAGATTCCTGACCCAAGGAAAGTGTGAGATAATACATGTTGCTGTTTTAACCCACTAAATTTGTAATAATTTGTTACATGGCAATGGAAAATGAATACCCCTGCCGACTGGCCATGCGCACGTGGCTGTCCACGTTTTCACCCATGCTCTCTCTTCTTCCTGTCCACCCGCTGTGAGGCTATTTATGTGGAGGAAAACAGAATCCTCTGTGATCCTTGGAGGCAGCCTCAAACCAGGGAGTGAGGCCCACCCGGTGATGACTTGTCGGAGGCACTCCACCCTTGTTTCTTGAACCCAATGCTCTGCTTCCACGCCCTCTGTTCACTCCTTTTGGGAAGTCAGGCTTAGATTTCAGTGGCTGTGAATTCATACCTGACCTCCCAGATCATGGATCTAGGTCTGGATAAACCTCTTTTTCCTGACAGATGGGCCAAGGTCAAATCGATTTTTTTTTTTTTAGAAAGTTTTTTTTTTTTTTTTTTTAAGAAACTTTTAGAAGAAAACAAAGGGAAGGAAGAAGAAGGAATTTTTGCAATGAAAGTAGACACATATAGGACACATTTCTTGCTCTAACTTAACTAAAGGCTGGGCACAGCCTGGCTTGGCTGGTGTCACTCCTGGAACGTTCACGTCCACATCCGCTTCCCTCCCCAGTCTGGTCTTTGCAGGAGGTTTGCAATTGTGCCAGGTTCCCTCTGGCCTGAAGTGCATTTGAGTTGGCACCTTACTAGCCCTGGAGCCTCCCTCCCAGGTCCTCCCTCTCTGGTTTCTGGCTCCAGGGATGAACAAGGAACTTCCCCATCTGACCTCAATGATTCCTCCCTGAGGCCTCATGCTGGGGACCTTGTAAGACATTTGTGCTTCGCTCACCATCTTCCAGACCTCTATGCTCCTGTGTCTTACTCTTACTTTCTGTCTCCCTGGCTTCAATTCACCTAAGATAGGTTAAGAATTCACTGTGTGTCAAGCAGCTGTGCTGAATTCCAGAGCTCTGCGTAACAGAGATGCTATCATGCAGCCCAGAGCCTATGAAAACTGCCTAAAACACGTTCACTAGTCCATTAAGGTTCTATATGATTTCCATAACTTGTACTAATAGATTCATGCCCAGCCTATTTTTCTTGGCTACTGCCTAAGTGGCATCTAGCTAGTAGCCAAAGGAGCACCATGCTAGGGACCAAAACTTACCTGCAGCTCATCTGTCTCCTATATAATTATACCCTATAAAGTTGTAAGAAAATAAATGTAATAGAACTTCAGTGTCTAAGTTCCATCTCCCTACTAGACTTCTCACTATTACTGTTTATTTGCAGAATCCCATTGCATGTTACATGTAATGTTACATGTATGTTACATGTAATGTTACATGCGTGTTACAAGTAACAGGAGAAAACAGGATACTGACTTGCTTTGGCCAACTTCAATCCGTAGAGTTTTGTAAACATTAACCTCTAAGAGGGTCTTCTCGGTTATTCAAATGTGTGCTAGCCTCAATACGAGAATTCCCTAGGAACTTAGCTGGTGGTCCAGTGGTTAAGAATCCACCTTACCTGCCAATGCAGTGGACAATGCAGTTTGATCCCCAGTCCAGGAAGATAGCATATGCCATTCAAAATGGGGAAAGTCTCAAACAAGTTATATGTGAAGGCATTCCTCTATCTAATCAAGAGCTCACATCAGGGTCCAGAGATCACTGGTCCCAGAGGAATCTCAAAGGCCAAACTAGCAAAAGCAGACGTCATTTTCTCTCAGGCAGATACCAGCTATCAAAGTTCAGAAAGAAACAGCCACCTGGACGTGGAGTTTAGCATTCAGACTGCTGACCCCATCACCCCTGCCATGGTGGGGTCAACAGGGACCTTAGAAGAGCACTCTAACAGATGGTTTCATTTTCTATTGATGCCCCACAGATGTTTAAAAAAGAATGTGCCGGAAACTGTGCTGCAAGTGTAAAATGGATCTCAAAACGTTTTACAAAGGACCCACATATTCACTTCATTGCAAAGCTATCAGGAAAAGAATCTTTTCCTACTCCCCTTCCCCCCAACTCTAATACTCCAAAGACTGGCTGCTTGGGAAAGCTTAATCTACTTTGGGGGTCTTGCTGCACAAGTCACTTCCCTATATGTCACTTTCCCATCAATAAAACAGCTACCACTGTTGCATAAACCTCTTCCCATGTCATGTATTTGACCTTAGTCTGCTTTATGCTATAAGCAGCAAGCCTCTCCCATCCCTTTGTTCAACATGTACAAAAATCTTATCAACATTCCAATCAAGATTAGAAAAAAATCAAGGGAGACTTCATTAATGTTTATTTTGAAACATTTATATTTCTTCCACAAGGGGAAAATGCTGTGTTATGGAAATGACATTAGTTTAGACATTCACTGATGCAGAAGTCAATGCAGACTGTTTATTTGCTAATGGGTCTGTTAGTGGTTGGGTAATCTCCAGGCAGAATTGTTAGGAAACAGAGGTTACTGTCAAGATACTTATTGATTTTATCTAAGGATCTATCAATAAACGTCTTGTCAACAGTTCTTACCATCAGAAGTATAATGAGGAAAGTGGCTAAATATATTATTTCATTAAATTTCGTCACAACAAACGTGTGAATTAGGTAATAGTAATGTTATTACCCCCATTTTACCAAGGCAAAAATGTAAGCTCAAAGAGGTTTGACAACTTAGCTGATGTTGCACAGGTAAAGAAGGAGCAGAATCAGGGAATCAAACCACTTCTCTGACTGTGAAAGCTACACTCTTTCCACTACACTATCCACCTCTCAACCCTCCATGGTGGACATGTAGGTGGATGTTGTCAAGCACTTGTAGGACATAGGAGAGAGACTGTTTCCCAATGCGATATCTATTCTCTGGGCATCTGCTGAGGGCAAAATGCCTGAGTCATTTCAGAAAGCCAAGTAAGGCCAAGTATGTGTACCATCAATTCACATTTGTGTCTTTTTCTGGGAAAATGTAGATAACAGTTCCATTTCCCTTACTGGGTCCTTGTAAAGATCCAATTACACAGATCACATCAAAGAACTTCACAAACTGTAAAGCCCTTGTAACTGAAAGGTGATATGATTACCATTATTCCCTCTCAGACAGGGGACTGTTTCTCACCTATCCTGGGCTTCTGAGCTATTCTTTAGCAGGACTTTTCCAGGATTTGGCTTCTTTGGGGGTGGAGAGTAAGGAGAAATTAGGGAGGCTCCATAAATGCCAGAGCAGAAGCACGCCCGTATATACATCCACGGCGAGTCATTTATGCTCCAGTTAATCATGGCACGGTCAGTCAACAGAACAGCATACAGCTGACCCTCATTACTCACAAACTCCATGTTTGCAAATTTGCCTACCTGCTAACATTTATTTGTAACCCCTGATCAATACTTGGGGTGCTTTCATGGTCATTCACTAATATGCACAGAGAAACAGAAATCTGAGTTTTTGAACTACACATTTTCAGCTGAGGCTAAACAAGGCCACACTCTGCCTTCTTTCAGCTCACACTATAAACAAGTATGGTCTATTCAGTGCCACATTTTCACACTTTTGTTCTTTTTGTGGGTGATGTCACTGTTTAAAACGGCCCCCATGTAGAGTGCAGAAGTGCTGGCTAGGGTTTCTAAACTGAAGAAAGCTGTGATGTTCCCTGTGGAAAAACTGCCTGTGTTAGATATGCTTCGTTCAGGTATGAGTTATTGTTCTCTTGGCATGACTTCAGTGTTAATGAATTGAAAATATATGTATTTGGGGGCTTCCCTCGTGGTCCAGTGGCTAAGGCTCTGCACTCCCAAGCAGGGGGCATGGGTTTGATTCCTGGTCAGAACTAGATCCCACATGCCACAACTAAAACCCAGCACAGCCAAATAAATGATATGAAAAAAAAAGTTTAAAAATACATATGTATGTATTTTGAGTAAGGTGGTTTTTTTAAACATACACAGGAAACAAGGCAATGTATTGATCAGTTCATGAAAATGTGAGACCAGAGGCTCACAGGAATCTAACCTAGTATTTCCCCTAGGAGCAGCGCTTCAGTATTCACTAATTCAGTATTCACAGGGACTTTATAGAACACAACTACCTCCCACACAAGAATGGATTATCAGTCAGTCAGTTCAGTTGCTCAGTCGTGTCCGACTCTTTGCAACCTCATGAACCGCAGCACGCCAGGCCTCCCTGTCCATCACCAACTCCCGGTGTCCACCCAAACCCATGTCCATTGAGAATGGATTATATTTAGTTATTAAAATATGTAAATACAGAGTATTAACATAAATTTGAGGAAGCGTGGTAAAATGTCTGCTGTGTGTTTACAGGACTATGTATTTTTTATTCCAGTTTCATTGAGGTATAATTGACACAGGCATAAGATATACAGCATAATGATTTGATTTACATACATCGTGAAGGGATTATCACAGTAAGTTTAGTGACCATCCATCATCTCACACAGAAACAAAATTAAAGGAACACAAGAAATTTTTTTTCTTGTGATGAGAACTCAGGATTTACTCTCTTAACATGTTTCATATATAACATATCTCATTGTTACTTATATTTACCATGTCATACATTACAAGTAAACAGCTACCTGTTAACTATCTAAAACCAGATACATGAAAAAAGACTGGGAGGGGATATATAAACATAGAAGTATTTCTGGGTTTGCATAATTATAAAAGAGCTTTCTCATTTCTCCAACTTTGGTAATATATTATTTTCATGGTTTAACAATAAAATTTTAAATAAAAAAAGCTCCCACCATTAATATCTATGAGAAAAACACAAAAGTCCACATTGTCAATTCTAAAACTAATCTATGTTGGGCAAGCCCCCAGAGGTAATTAAAACCATCTGGAGGGCTGATGAGGTTTGATTCACTTTTCTGAGAAGCTGGAAAAAGATATTCCTAGTATGGACCTGATTTATCATCCAACAACGCTGAAGGTTCTTCTGGTGTTTTGATTTCTACAAACCAGTCACTACTATATACTCAACGTCCTTCTCTGCTTCCCCACTGCCAATATGGCATCGCTCCTAGACCTTCATATTCTCAGCCCCTCAACTCAAATATCACCCTGGAAAAGCAGGGCTCATAACCTCCAATTGTAGTCACAGACCTTGTTTTATCTTCTTCATGGCATTTACCATTATCTGAAATCATTGAACTTATTTATCTGTTGCAGCTTTAATTGCCTGACCCCTGCCCCCTTACTGGAACATACAGGACTGTCCATCTTACTCATTGTTGACAGTCACATTACCCACCCCACCCCCCACCACACCTAGAAGGGCCTAGGGGTAGAAAGGAGGAGTTCAATAAATATTTGCTGACTTACTGACTCAGGCTTTCCTGATTCCTTTTTCTCCTTTAACCCCAAGCCACCCGTCATCATTTGCTTGTCTATCTTAATCCAAAGGGAGTTTAGGAATACCCCAATCCTGTAACAAGTCCTTTCAATTCATATTTCTCCATGTTGCTTGATTCCATCCCAGTTTGTTTCCTGGGAGACAACAGGGTCCAGAGTTAGAGATTTAGTTCTCTCTAATTCACTGCAGTTGATTTAAAGTAGGATTAGCTGATGGTGATGTTTTGCTGAAAACCTGCTTATCACTGAGTTGCTTCACAGAACACATTCCTTCCTCATGACCAAATTCCTGCAACAGGCTTTTGAAAACTCTTCTACACACACTCCAGTCTGGCTGAGGTCCAAGGGACCGATAGGCCAGTAAGAGTCTGAGCTTTGTGTAGGTTTACACTCATGTTCTTTAAAAATGGCCCACAATCTCCAATACATGACCCTCCAGAAAGGGAGGTCTGTGGGGGGAGAGGGAGGTAGAGCAGGGCAGATATGGGTTGGTGGTGACCATCTCGAGATGTGAGTATGAAGCAATCATTTTACCTCTGTTGAAAATTTTTTTTCACTTATCTGTGTTTTAAGACCATGAAGAGGTGTACACTGAGCTATTTCTGACATCATGTCTTAATCAGAAAGCAGCTGTAATATAGAAAAAATGCTTCATTTAATCCTGTTTGCATGATGGTTTCCAGGCAACTGCTTAATGCTTGGATAAGATCATGGGTTTTCAGAGGGCCCAATAAGATCACACAGCCATGTCACTTTGCCAGGAGGAAAAAAGAAGCAGGGGTTTGTGAGTAGCAAACATGGAAGAACAAACAGAACTTTCTTGATGAATCATCCAGAGAAAAAGAAAAAATCTAGTCCCTCTCAAAAGAGAGAAGATCAAACCCTTGAGAGGCCCCTTGTGGATGGGATTTTAAAGTTCCATGAGCATAACTAGATTCTGCCCTTTGATCTCAAGATGCAGGTTGTATTTGTTCTACTTAAGCTTGAGGGATAACGAAAATGGCAACTAAAATTGTGAAATGACCGGTAGCATTTAACATTCACCGGGGACAGCAGTATAGGACTTTCAGATTTACAACCGCGTATTACTTTTCCTGAGAGGAAAAGACTAGTCATCAATGCCAGGGACAGAATTCACAGTTTACAACTCTACCTGCACCTGCAGGTGGGAGAAAAAGGAGGGGAACAGGGACCTGTCTGCTCCTTGCTCTAACTGTAGTTTTCTATTGTCGCAAATGTCCAGCAGTAGGAAAAGCACTGCAAAGAAATAACCGGAGCACCACAGTGTGGTGCCACCCCCTATGAAGACAGACAGACTTCAGCCTGAACTATTAAGGAGCACCCCATCTTTAAAAACTGGTTGTTTCATCAAGCTCCCCAGGCCTGGGAAAGATTGAAGGCAGGAGGAGAAGGGTATGAAATGTTTGGATGGCGTCACCGACTCAATGGACATGAGTTTGGACAAACTCTGGGAGATGGTGAAGGACAGGGAAGCCTGGTGTGCTGCAGTCCACGGGGTCACAGAGAGTCGGATACAGCTGAGTGACTGATCAACAACCACCAGGCCCCCATGTGCAAAGCCCCTGGAAACAGTGAACAGAGTTGTTGGGAGGCTCATTGCATGGTGTGGCAGTGACAGGAGGCCAGAGAAATGGGGCTGGCAGTGGGGCCGGAAGGAAGGGGAGCCAACTGCCCAAACTTGCCCAGGGCTTTCCTGGTTTTAGTGCTAAAAATCCTGCCTCTTAGAAGATTCCTCAATCCTAGGCAGACTGGGACAATGGCTCAGCCTACAAACAAGCAGAAAGAACACTGCAGACATTGCCTAAGTGCAGACGTACTTAGTCATTCCACACTCTTAGTCACAGAGAATCCAGACTCAGGAAGCCTGCTCCTCAGTGTCCCTGCTCTAATACTACAGGGAGCCGGCATCTGCAACGATGTAGCCGCCCCACCCTGCTCCCCCCACTTGGCATCTGGGTTCTTTCTGGATATCAAATAAAGCAGAGCATTTCTCTGACTGAGCCACTGGTAAAGACATCATTCTTTCACCATTTTACCCTATCATTTTTCAGTCGCTAAGTCGTGTCAGACCCTGTCAGACTATAGCCCACCATAGACTATGGCCCACCAGGCTTCTCTGTCCGTGGGGTTTCCCAGGCAAGAACACTGGAGTGGGTTACCATTCCTTCTCCAGAGGATCTTCTCAACTCAGGGATGGAACCTGCGTTTCCTGCAATGGCAGGCAGATTCTTTACTACAGAGCCACCAGGGAAGCCCATTTTACTCGATGAGCTGAGTGAGTGTTAGTCGCTCAGTCATGTCTGACTCTTTGCGACCCCGTGGACTGTAGCCCCCCAGGCTCCTCCATCCATGGGATTCTCCAGGCAAGAATACTGGAGTGGGTTGCCATTTCCTTCTCTATACTTGGGGGTAAACAATCAACGGCCAAGAGAAACCAATTACCTACCTGACCCCTAATTTTCACTCAGCAAGTCTCTTGTAAACGGTTAAGCATATACACTACCGAGCCATCACTAGAAATTCTCTTAGAAATCTTTGCCCATTTTCCATCTTTGTAGAGTAAGAAGCCATCAAACAGGCACAGAGAAAGCACACGTTCACAGACATTTCTTTTAAGAAGCAAGCAGCAAAGGCCTGATGGATAGAAGCAAAGCTTCACAGTAGTTTCTTAGGAGCCACAGGAAAAGTGTGACAATGACAATTACAGACTTCATTCTTCAGCATTGCCACCTCTCTCATCTCCTAAAGGCCCACAAGCTCAACATAAACATTGGATCCAAAAATCCTTACTGAGTCTAGAAACATGAATGAAGGCATCTGGCACTTTCACTTATAATTTCTGATGAAAGTTTATTTTAATTAGGAAATAATTTGAAAAAGAGTAATTCAGAAAATAATGTCACGGACACCCCTGAAACCCACCACCAGATTTTTCTTTTCTTTTTGTAACACCAAAACACTTTGTTACTGGGGTATAGTTAATGAACAATGTTGTACCAACAGAATTTCCAATCTGCTGTGTTGGCTTCAGATTTTCTAAAAAGCACAGAAATGTGGCAGGTAACACCAGATCCCCACTCAAAGAGGCAGAGGCCATAGGAAGTGGAAACAGGAGCTCAGAAAGGTTAAGCAACTCCCCGAAGCTAGAGGAAGGGTCTCTGGGAACACTCGCATCCCAGCTGCAAGTACGATTTCTCATCTCTCAGTGTACCTTGCATTTCACTCGGAGTGTGCGTGCTCAGTCATGTCCCACTCTTTGCAATCCAGATTATAGCCCACCAGGCTTCTCTGTCCATAGGATTCTCCAGGCAAGAATACTGGAGTGGGTTGCCATTTCCTTCTCCAGGGGATCTTACTGACCCAGGGATTGAACCCGGGTCTCATGCATTGGCAGGCGGATTCCTTACCTGAAAGCATTCCTAATTGGACACTTCCAACACAAACCAAAGCATGTGATTCCAGGACTCAGACTCTGCTGCCACGAAATACCAAAAGATGCCAGGTATTTGGTGGCGAGACGGAACAGTCAATTCACCTCAGGAATGTAAAATTTTGAGTCAGAAAAGCCCCAGAAGGCCTTATGATTACTTACACACAGTTGTTTCCTGCTTATAAGTGGAAAATGAAAAAGCAGTCATTGTGTAAAGAGAGTAAGATATCGCTAGGTGTGTACAATTTCAATATAATTAAACGTTTTGGTTCAATTATATATCACTTTTCAAATGGTTTAACTATAAAACTATTTTTCAAATTTCCTCTCTATAAAACTGAGCATTCTCTTACTCACCAAAGGTCTCAGGCCCACCGGGTCCATTGCATGCTGCCATGTCACTCTACATTTTTCATTTGGGGGCCCTGACAAGCTATCAAATGGAGTGTCGTTAAATATTTTCTGAGAAGCCCCAAACCCAGAAATGCCACATCAAAACAGCAAAAACTAACAATGGCAGGTATTCCATTTTAATTCACATTTCACAATATCCAGGTTGTGAATGTTACAATCCGTACGTAGAGTACAATGCTTCACCTGAAAAGTCAGGCCATCTAATGGGTGAAATAACATTCCCCAGGGCTAGAATAATCTGTTCCCCTTTTTCTAGGAAAAGGAATTCTCTGCTTACAGGGAAGCAGTCAAATTCAATTAGCCTAGTTGTTGAAGAGCTGCTTTTAAATGTGAGCAGCATTTCAATTTGTAAAATAGAGACCTTTCTATAAACTGTGTATGTGAATTTAATCCAATTCCCCCTGCCTCCCCCACCCCTATACGCATAAAATTCTCAGAATGTTTTGTCTTTCTTTCTTCCTGCCCCTTCACTGGCATAGGCCCTGCTCTGGTCTAGCTGGCCAGAATGATGTGGATTTTCCCAAGCACAGTGCTCATCAAATCTGTCTGACTTCATTATTATGTTTTAAATGTATTTGTTCAGCTGCACTGGGTCTTACCTATGGCACTTAGGATCTTTGATCTTCATTGCAGCACGTGAGATCTAGTTCCCTGACCAGGGATTGAACCTGGGCCCTCTGCATTGGAGGCAGCCACTGGACTAAGACAGGGAAGTCCCCCATCTGTCTGACTTTAGACATAAGATTTCTGTAGCCCAGAACTCCCTCTTCTCCTGGGAAACTCTGACTTCATAACCCAGTCTTTTCCCACTCACCCCGTCACCATCCACACTCAAAGTGCACACAGAGCCCCTCATATACTTCTCTAACTACCTTTATCATTTGTGCATTTTTACTATTCCCCCCGCCCCGCCCCACCTCAAGGATGTGACCACAGGACCTAACACACTGCCTAGACATGGGCAGAATCAATGCTTGATAAAGCCGATAAAAGTCGTGCCCTGTTGTCTTCCCTACCCTTCTGTACTGCCTCCTCACCATTCATGGAACTGCCTGGCTCCACAAGTGGGTGTTACCTTCACCATGAAAATCTCGACTTAGCCCTGACGACCTCCCACCAGAAAAAAGTACAGCAACTGCAACCTAAACAACCAAGCCATTCCTTCAACTAATGAAGAATTAGTCCTTAAATTCAAGTGGTGACAGATAGTTTTTCTTCATTTTGGGAAAGTGAAGAATACTTTGCTAATTCAAATAATTCTTAATCCATTCAATTTACCTCCCTCATAAGTTTTCTTCAAAGAACACACCTGTAAAAGGACAATTACGTGTAAAGGGAAAGTGGTAAATGCAATGACCTGTATCTCCTTTTTCTGCAAAGGAATTAATGATCATTAAGCAAAAACACCTCCGACGAGTGCTTACTAACTTTTGCTGTCATACAAGGAGGAATAAAGATCACAATATAGCATCTCCTCCCAATGTACAAAGCGCAGTTTGGCATGTTTTTTATTTGGCCTGACCCTCTTGATGAGCTGTTAAACTGAATCAGTCACTTCCTGGTTTTCTCCTAATCCAGGTCATCACTGTACCTGACCCACATGGTCACTGAGAGAATCAAGCAACTCCTTGATCCTTCCTCTTCCTTCCTCGCTCATGAATTTCCCTGGGGTTGGTAGAAATACCGTGGAGTTTAGAGTTTATAGGCGAGTAGACAATCAGGGAGTTTGAGTTACCCAAGGCATACAAGGCCAAGGCCACAGCTAACATACTTGATGGTCTAACACAAAGTAGAAAAATGTATTCCTGCTTCAAAAAAAAAGAGAACTCCATTAAGTTTGGGACTTAGAGACAAACTACTGAGATGTTTAGTCATTAAGTCGTGTTCAACTCTTTGCGACCCCATAGACTGCAGCACGCCAGGCTTCACTGTCCTTCCACATCTCTTGGAGTTTGCTCAAACTCCATTGAATCAGTGACGCCACCCAACCATCTCATCCTCTGCCGTCCTCTTCTCCTTTTGCTTTAATCTTTCCCAGCCTCAGGGTCTTTTCCGATGTGAAGTCGGCTCTTCACATCAGGTTGGCTCTTGCTTGGCTCTAGGCTCAAGTGTAGTATTTGGGGAAAATGAATGGAGTTTCTACTCCCTCAAAATGATCAGAAAGTTACTCTTTAGCTACTCAAAACACACCCAGCAGCTTGAGATCATCTGATGGATTTAAAAGAACTCAAAATAACTTTATTTAAGGAACTAACTTATCTGCTTAGCATTTGCTGCAAAGCAATGTCTAGATGTTCCAAGAAAGCCAGTAAAATATGCAGGGAGGCTCTTTTGCCCACACACCTCCTGCATCAGAGGACAATGAAACAGCTGCTCTTGAACCTGAGCCACCTGAGCGGCCTCCAGCGAGGCCGTCCAGCTGACCCTGCCCGCTTCTGCCCCGCCTCCGCTTAGATATGGGTGAGTGGATCTGCTCAGGGATGAAATCCAAGCAGGGTCAGGGTCAAAATCTCCCGGTGCCAGAATTTTACAAACTTGAGCTCTGGCCGAAATCAGAGGAAGTAATCACTTCAGCATCTTTTTTCAGTCTTCAGATTACCAACTCATGCAAAAAACAAAACGAACAAAAAGTGGACATCCTGGTGTCTCAGTGGTAAAGAATCTGCCTGCCCGTGCAGGAGATATTGACCAGGATTTGATCCCTGATCCGGGAAGATCCCACAGGCTGAGGAGCAACTAAGCCAATGCACCACAAGTATTGAGCCTGTGCTCTAGAGCCCAGAAACTGCAACTACTCAGCCCACGTGTCCTAGAGCCTGTGCTCTGCGACGAGAAACAAACGACCGCAATGAGCAGCGCTTGCAACACAACTAGAGAGAAGCCCCCGCTCTCCAAAACCAGAGAAAAGCTCCAGCAATGAAGATCCAGCACAGCCAAAAATAAAGAAATAAATAGTTAAAAAGAAAAAAGAAAGGACAAAAAGTAAAGCAGAAGATACTGCGGTAGACTTGAGAAAACCTACTGACTCCAAGGAATTGTAATTGAGCTATTAATGCAACCCACTCCAGTGTTCTTGCCTGGAGAATCCCAGGGACGGGGAGGCTGGTGGGCTGCCGTCTGTGGGGTCGCACAGAGTCAGACACAACTGAAATGACTTAGCAGCAATGAGGACTGCAGCATCCTCATCTGGAGAGGGGTGCAAAAATGTCGATACTGGGCAAATCCTCCCATGAAGAAATGGCCTCTGTTTCTCCATTCGTTGGAGAAGGAAATGGCAACCCACTCCAGTATTCTTGCCTGGGAAATTCCATGGACAGAGCAGCCCGGCAGGCTACAGTCCATGTGGTCGTGGAGTCGGACACAACTGAAGTGATTAAGCAAGCACTCTCTGTTCATTGATTCTGGAATGGCCTCTTAGGTTGTTCTAGCCAAGAGCATGTGATAGAAGTGATACTGTCCTACAAGCAATAAATGCTGGAGAGGGTGTGGAGAAAAGGGAACCCTCTTACACTGTTGGTGGGAAAGCAAACTAGTACAGCCACTATGGAGAACAGTGTGGAGATTCCTTAAAAAACTGGAAATAGAACTGCCTTATGATCCAGCAATCCCACTGCTGGGCATACACACTGAGGAAACCAGAAGGGAAAGAGACACGTGTACCCCAGTGTTCATCGCAGCACTGTTTATAATAGCCAGGACATGGAAGCAACCTAGATGTCCAGCAGCAGATGAATGGATAAGAAAGCTATGGTACATATACACAATGGAGTATTACTCAGCCATTAAAAAGAGTACATTTGAATCAGTTCTAATGAGGTGGATGAAACTGGAGCCTATTATAGAGAGTGAAGTAAGCCAGAAAGAAAAACACCAATACAGTATACTAACGCATATATATGGAATTTAGAAAGATGGTAACAATAACCCTGTGTACGAGACAGCAAAAGAGACACTGATGTATAGAACAGTCTTATGGACTCTGTTGGAGAGGGAGAGGGTGGGGAGATTTGGGAGAATGGCATTGAAACATGTATAATATCATGTATGAAACGAGTTGCCAGTCCAGGTCCGATGCACGATACTGGATGCTTGGGGCTGGTGCACTGGGACAACCCAGAGGGATGGTATGGGGAGGGAGGAGGGAGGAGGGTTCAGGATGGGGAACACATGTATACCTGTGGTGGATTCATTTTGATATTTGGCAAAACTAATACAATATTGTAAAGTTTAAAAATAAAATAAAATTAAAAAAAAAAAGAAGTGATACTGTCCAACTTCTGAAACTGGGGGCAGAACTGGACTCAAGAATCTCTGATACCACCATTCTCCTTCTTGGAAACTCGATGTACTGTATGAACAAGCCAGGGCCAGTCTTTCGGATGATGGGAGACTCATGGTCCCCACCACTCCTTTCCTCTCTCCTCCAGCTCGTCATCCAGAAGGAGAGCTTCCCAGCTGACCAAAAACTGGCCATGCACTCACTTGCGAGCCCCACTGAGATCAGCAGAACTATCCATCTGAGCTGGTCCACAGAACTTTGGACTAAATAAAATGGCTGTATGTTATTAAATCATTTAATTTATTGATCAGTTATTAGCAGCAAAAACTCATACATCAGTCTCAAAAACTTTTTAGGAGAGATGAACATATGTCTGAATGGCATTCAACTCTTTGAAAACAGGGAACCAGACCAGTGACTTCTCAGACAGTCTACAAACTTGGGTGAATGAAATCATGATGAAAATCAAAGTCATAAAGACCAAATTAACTTATCCTAGGGAAAGTGCTTCCTTCACTATCCAGTGAGGGAAGAAGCTACAATATTTTAAAATTTTAAGTAATTTTACTACTAATTTACCAGTGCAGCAGAAAATCAAATAGTAAACTACTTACCTCAATAACGTTTTGCTTTCACTCCATTCCCTTTATTTCTCAAAAGTGTGCTCTTCTGTGTTCCCTTTCCCTAGTTTTTCTAATTCCCATTACTTGGAATTCCCCATTGTAGTTTTCTAACGAGAACAAAAGGAATAGCAGTAACTTCCGCTTATGGAGGCACCTCAATAGACGCTTTAAAAACATGATATTGTGCACTCACACAACCACTCCTTTTGGTGAGTATAATTAGACCCATTTTATAGAGCTGTAAACCAAGGCTCAAAGAAGTTAATTACCTTGCTAAGGTCATTTGGTTTGAAGGTGCTGGAGCCAGAATTTAAACCACTAACTGTGTGATTACACAGCTCATAAATTTTCCATTATGTAACACTGCCTCCATGGGACAATAAAACCTGCTACAGGCCTCTCATGAGCAAGGAAGCTTGAATCCAGGGACTATAGTGGTGGTCCAGTGATTAAGACCCCACACTTTCAATACAGGGAACGTGAGTTCGATCCTTGGTTGGGGAACTAAGCCCCACATGCCCTGTGGTGTGGCCAAAAGTAAATAAATAAATAAAATTCAGTGACAATAAATCAATTCAAAATAAGTATTTAGATGTATGCATATACGTACAGGGAGAGAGTGTGTGAAAAAGAATAAAAGAGAAAGAAGTGGCTGTGCAAACTGCATCTACCAAAAGAACTGAGATTGTACTGATTTTGGCCAAAACCTTTTTATCACTTAGAAAGAAAGAAGCAGGAATATGCGATGGTTAGGATTTATGGTGTGTTTGTCCCAAACCATCAGTAAAAGACATCATTGGCCCAATCATCTCTGAACGTGAAGTATACTTGTGTGAAGACATCAGAAGGGGAATCATCTAAGATTCACAAAAATGCAGCCTGCTGACTATGCATATTTATGAAAGGTTTTGCATAATACAACCACTACTAAACTCAAGCATACATTTTATTTAAATTAACAAATAATCTTCTCTATCAACTATTTTAAACTTAAAAGTAAATTATCTCTTTTACTCCAAGAGAAGGGCAGCTTTAAAAAAGTAAATCTACTGCTAAACAATAACATAATTGAATCTTATGTTCTGTATTAAATTCATTTCCTTCTTCCAAATTATTTATAAACCGGAGGGGAAAGATGTAAACGTTTTAAATGTTTGACTGTCCCCAATTTTCCCAATTGTAACTGATTAGCCCAGTCTTCTGGGGATCAGGCCAACATATGTGGGGGAAAGTGTACAAATCCTCTGAATTAAAACCAGGGAGAGAACACCACCCCGGCAGAGTGAGGAGGGCAGGGGATGTCCCCCTCTATGGACAAAGTAAAGATGAGTCTGAGCCTCTCTGGTTGAGTCAACAGTTTCTGCCCACATCAAGGGCCCCAAACCTCGGGGAGCCTCATCCTTTGCTGAAAGACCCCCTCTCCTATTCCCCTCCCACGCAGCACACTCTCCAGGCCTCTCTCATCTGATCTTATGATGACAGTGACGCCCTCCTCACGCCCAGATTGCCCAGCTCGCTCCGCCCCTCTATGCCTGACGCTCTAATTTATCTGACCCACTGAGCCCCTTTCTCAGAAACTCAATCTGCTCCACAAACCTGTCTCCAGATCTTCATTTCTCCTTCCCATCACCCCCACTCACTTCCAGGCCCCACTCCACTTTCCCATGTGCCAGCACATCAAAAGTCAATCCCAAAGTCCAGGAACTCTTGTCCTTCAAGTGGGAAAGAACCAGAGAGTGCTCAGGTCAAAGGGCATCTTGCAGTTTTCCAATGTAAACCCAGGCTCAATGCCGAGCCTGAAGACGAAGCCCTCACGGAGCTGAAGTGGACCATGGCTGAGCAGAGCAGCATGAATCATTTCACTGTCACATGATAAACTGAAAGCCATCTCCCTCTAACTCTGGTTGTGGTTCTGACTTGAGAACGTCTTTGAAGACTGCCCTACAGAAGGATTCAGTATTTATTCTCTGATCTTGTGGCTCCTCTGGGGAAACAGACATCACGCGGAGTGTTCCTTCATCCTCACAGCTTCCAACTCAGGGGCCACATTATCAGAGAGGCCTTCCCAGACCACCCTGGGCAATGAGCCACCCCCCACCTTGCTGTTATGGAGTTCTCCATAACACTAGCACCTCCTGAGAAATTAGGTGCATGCGTGCATGCTAAGTTGCTTCACGTCCATGGGATTCTCCAGGCAAGAATACTGGAGTGAGCTGCCATGCCCTCCTCCAGGGGATCTTCCCTACCCGGGAACTGAACTCGTCATGTCTGCCTGAGTCTCCTGCATTGCAGGCAGATTCTTTACCCATTGAGCCACTTGGAAAGCCCAAGAAATTAAGTACTTATCTAATTCTCTTTTCTCTCTTCCTCAGTGGCGTGTCAGCTCCAGGAGGGCTGGACCTCCGTCTGCTGCACCTCCAGCATCCAGAATGCAGTGCAGGGCACAAAGTGAGTACTCCATAAATATTTATTCAATAGGTGAATTCCCACCCCTCCCCTGCTCACCATCCCCCGTCCCTCACACACACATCTGCTTTCTCTCCTACGGGCCTGTGTATCCCACCTGCCAAGCCAGCCGGGGACTGTGAACATTGATTCTGGCACGTGAGCAGTCCCTTCCAGCTGTGAGTCCCTGGGGTCTTCTGTCCTCTATTCTCCTTCCTTTTTCCCTCCCTCACGTCGGTCCCCTCCTTTATGCCTCTTCCTGATCCAGAACCTTCTACCCCAGAGAAAGTCATAAAAAGCATATGGTCTATGTTATTTTCTAATTTACTGATACAAAAGATGCATAGATTTAGCCCTCCTAAAGAACCTCCTCATCTTTAGTTTTAAGCCAGAATCCACATTCTCTTTTTCTTCTACTTAAAAAAAAAAAATTGTTATTAGATGTAAATTTTTATTTTATTTTTTATTGGAGTATAGTTACATTATAATATGCTACTTTCTGATATATTGCAAAGTGAATCAGCCATATGTTACACATGTATCCCCTCTTTTTTGGATTTCCCTCCCATTTAGGTCACCACAAAGCACTGAGTGGAGTTTCCAGTGCTACATCATAAGTTCTCCTTAGTTATGTTTTATGCATAGTATCAATAATGTATATACATCCATCTCAATCTCCCCATTCATCCCATCCCCCCTCGCCCCTCTCCTTACCTATACATTTGTTCTCTATATCTATGTCTCTATTTCTGCTTTGCAAATAGGTTCACTTATACCATTTTTCTAGATTCCACCCTTTTACACTGTTGGTGGCAATGTGGATTGGTGCAGCCACTACGGAGAACAATGTGAAGGTTCCTTAAAAAATTAAAAGCACAGCTTCTGTATGACCCAGCAATCCCACTCCTGGGCATATACTCATAATCCCAAAAGAAACATGTACCCCAATGTTCATAGCAGCACTGTTTACAATAGCCAGGACATGGAAGCAACCGAATGTCCATTAAGAGAGGAATAGGTAAAGGAGATGTGGCACATACACATTCTCTTGACTATCTCTTAGCAAATCCACGCAACTACTCAGCCAGCACTGCTTTCTTTCATTCCTTAACAACCTGCTTAATCATAAGCTCTAGATGTTTCCCAGTGATGAATGTTAAGCTTTTCACTTTTCAAACATCTGTACTGGACTTACCTCGAAACTCATACTTCACTTTGGTATTCCTCATTACAATTTAACAGTCCTCCCTATATTTGTCCTAAGATAAATGGCAATCCTTCTGTCTTTTGGATACAGTCTTTGAAATTCTCTAAATACTCTCTGGTGTCACATGACTCCCTATCTGTGTTTCACTGTTCATGTTTTTTATAGATTAAATTGTTTTCTAATCCCATTATTCTTTATTTATGTTAGTCTTTGGCCATGGAGCTTACCTAATTTTTTCCCCTGGATCATTAGAAATGCTATGCAATTTCTGATATGGGCAAAATTATGTTCAAGTATTACTTGATGTGTTTTTATAGACTTAAAATAGAAATGAGCATTCCCCTCTTATTTTTGGTGGGGTGTTTGTTTTAGACTATTTGCTCAGTGTTTGGCATATTTGTTGAAGAAAGAAAGAAAAAATAAAAGTGAGCAAACGATGACAATATCAAAATAAAAATGTATCACAACTTCCAGCAGAAACAGATCCTATAAAGTGTAAATAGTCCCCTTATCTTCTTTTAAATTACCGTTAAAGTACCGTTGTACTTAATGGACCAGCAAGTATATATATCCTGGCTCCCAAAACACTTGCCAATGGAGCAATGGAGACACGGACATTGAGAACAGACTTGTGGACCCAGGAGGGGAAGGAAAGGATGGGAGGAATTGAGAGTAGCATTGAAACATATACATTACCACATGCAAAATTAGCCAGAGCAAACTTGCTGTATAATGCAGGGCGCTCAAATCAGGTGCTCTGTGACAACCTTGAGGGGTAGGATGTGGGAGGGAGATTCAAGAGAGAGGGGACATATGTATGAACCATGACTCATTCTTGTTGATACATGGCAGGAACAACAAAATTTTGTAAAGCAATTCAATTATCCTCCAATTAAAAATAAACGCATTTAAATTAAAAACATAAGTTCTTGTTGATTCTTGCCAGCCTCAAATAGAAGAGGGAAAGCTTGGAATAAGCTAATCTTTTGGAGAGAAGTGGCACAATGCCTCACTTTGGGCCATAGAAAGTTTAATCTGGAGATTTTACAAAGAACAAGCAATAACACGTTTTGCCACAATTTCATGACTCTGGAATGAATACTAATAAAAATAAGGAAAGTATAAGAAGAAAGATCTGAGGAAAGAACCTATACCAGAGTTAACTGGAGCTTCCTTCTAAAGGCTTTTTACTGACAAGCTGCAAGAACTGTGGTTCTGAAAATTTTTTCTGCTTCCGTGTAACACTATGAGTAGCACTCTTCACAAGGTAACATCTCTCATTATATAGACTCTCAAGTGTCTGGGAAAGGGAGCGTGGAAGACAGGGCATATAGTCTGAATATCTGCATCCCCCTAAAATTCATATGTTGAAGCCCTAACGCTCAATGTGATGTTTTTTGGACATGGGGCCTCTGGGAGGCAATTAGGTTAAGGTGAGGTCATGAGGGTGGGGTTCTAATGATGGGATTAGTGCCCTTATAAGAAGAGACCAGTCTGCTTGCTTGTTCTCTTTCTCCTCCTCCCTGTCTCTCTCTCTTAACCAGGAAAAATTATGTCTGTTGTTTAACCAACCCAGACTATGGTATTTTGTTATGGCAACTCTCACTAAGACGGAAGGGGAATAAACCTAGATCAACCCAACAATTTGGTCTCTGGACTCATTATCAAGGTATCATCATCAACCTAGTGACAATTTGGGCCAAGTACCCAGGAAGAAGAGCCTCTTTAATGTAATAGTAGCATCCCATCAACAGCAGTTCTAAAAGAGAATACATCCCAGGCTTAGTGTGAGTCCCAGCCCCTTCACAGTGGCTCCACCCAAACCCCCAGTTCCTCCCTAATGCTAACCCCAAACAAAGGATGCTCCAGATGGATCAACAACAAATCACCCTCGCCCTTCATTTGAACCTAATGGGACAGTTTGGCTCTGGCAACTGGATTCTCTTCTGGATCCCAGGCCCCATAGAATCGTGCTTCTGATCACTGGAACCTGCCTTATATCACAGGCAGCCTGCCATGAACTCCATTTCAAAGGACCTTCTTCTACCCACTGACAGATCAGCCTCAAATTGGTCATCTGCATGAACTTAACAACATCCGCATGTCACTGCAGCACTCCATTTATAGGACCACCTTGTAAATACCTGTGCTGTGTGCTGAGCTGCTTCAGTCATGTCCAGCTCTTCATGATCCTAAGGACTGTAGCCCACCAGGCTTCTCTATCCATGGGATTCTCCAAGCAAAAATACTGGACTAGGTTGCCATTTCCTCTTCTAGGGGACCTTACCAACCCGGGGATCACACCCACATCTCTTACATCTCCTGCACTGCCAGGTGGGTTTTTAAAATGCAGTTTATTGAGTAACAACTCTATGCTAGATCTTGGCTTTCACATGCATTATCTCTAACCTTCAACACGGAGCTGTAAGATAGATATTACTCTTCCCATTTGTAGGTAAAGAACATGAGACTTAGAAAGTTAAATAATGTTCCTATGATCACATAGCTCATTGGTAAAGTCTTGCTATTTTAAGCTCTCTGTCTGACTTTAAAATCTACAGTCCTCCCAATACACCACTATGCTATTTCTTCCCATTTTGGCACACCCCATCTTCTTCCTATCTCCCACTGCTGACACTTCCCTGGACCGGAGTTGACGCTTCTCACCTCCTCTTAGCCTCATGTGGTGCCAAGAGGCTGTCTGAGCCTCTGCAACAGGGTCTACCCAAGCTCAGTCCCCCAGCACACCCTCCTCGACCCCATGATCTGGTCTCTATCCCAACCCCTATATAAGATCCAATCTGGCAGCTCCCACCTGCCACACGATCAGCTTCTAGACTGAGGCACGAAGTAATTATAGTGCATAACACCACGTCTTGTGTACATTATGGTGGGGGAAGCGTCAGGGAAGAGGAGAAGAAGGGAGAAAAGAAAATGGGGAAGGGAAAAAGAGAAGGAGAAGAAATAAGACAAAAGCAGAGCTGAGGAGACAGAAGGAAGAAGGAGACAGGGTACCCAGTAAAACAACATGTGTCAAATAAGGTCATTTGTGAGACTGCTTAGTCAGGACAGGCAGGAAAATCTGGAAGTGCTGCAGAGTCCCTGGTCTTTTAGTTAAGCCAAAGCAAACTGTTCCTAGTCTGAGAAGAGAATGTGCCTGATATCAAGATTACAAACCATAAAAGCAAAGTCTGATTTTTCACTGGATATTGGATTAAAAAAACAAAAAACCCAGCTATAAAGGTCATTTGGGGGACAACTGGGGCAATTTAAACATGGACACATTAGAAAACAGCAGTGAATCAACGCTAAATGTTTTGGAGTGATAGGATTTTCATTGAGGTTGTTTAGAAGCATGTCTTTGTTCTTCAAAGATACCTACTAATGCATTTAGAGCGACAATGTCAATGTCTCGGTTAACTTTTTAAAGGTCAGCATAAACAAAACACACACACACACATGCAGAAAGACAAATAAGCTAAAAGGGTAAAATATTCATGCTTGGTAACTTCATCATACTACTTCTACAAATTTTCTCAGGGCTGAAATTTTTCAAAACAGAAAGTGTAGGGGAAAAATTATGAATTAGCCCCTAAGGCGTGCTGCAATTCATGGGGTCGCAAAGAGTCGGACATGACTGAGCGACTGAACTGAACTGACTGAAGGGGCAAAACTTCCATAAGCCGCACCTACTGGCCTTGAAGGCACTATTTTGTGGGGATTAAAGGCTCATCCAACCCTGGATTCATGCTGCCTGGGCCAGGACACCATCTATCACTAATGAGCAGAACAAGTTACCTAACCCCCACAAGCCTCAGTTTCCTCACCTGTAAAATGGGGCCAAAATTAGGACCTAACCCCAGGGGTTGATTGTGAGAGCTAAGTGAAATTTAGCTGTTCACAAAACTATTACTATTATTTGGAGAAAGGAATGGCAAGCCACTCCAGTATTCTTGCCTGAGAGGAGCCTGGTGGGCTACATGATCCATGGGGTCACAAAGAGTAGGACGCGACTGAGCAACTAACACTACCACTACTATTAATTTTATTATTACTGCATGTTGCTGTGTGCTAAGTCACTTCAGTTGTGTCTGACTCTGTAACTCCATGGACTGTAGCCCGCCAGGCTCCTCTATCCCTGACATTCTCCAGGCAAGAATACTGGAGTGGGTTGCCATGGCCTCCTCCAGGGGATCTTCCTCACCCAGGGATCAAACCCATGTCTCTTATGTCTCCTGCATTGGCAGGTGGGTTCTTTACCACTGGCTACCTGGGAATCCCAGACCATTATTACTCTTACTATCCTTACTCAAATTGCCCAAATAGAATCCAAATGGATAAACTATTTTGTTTTAAAATTTTCTTTCTCTCTCTTCCTCTTAAGCAAAACAGAGAAAGCAAGCCCAGAAAGATAGCATGTGCCAGATACTGGAATTGATCTACTTATCACAGCTCTTAACAGTTGGGTAGGGTGATGCCTCTCTACCAAACTGCGTTTCTTCTGAATTCTGTATTTTAATATTATATTCAGGTGAAGCCCTTGCAGTGAAGAAAGAGCAGCTGTAAGAAAGAAAACTGAAGCTTCCTGTGCAAGCAGGACAGTTCATGGAACCAGAGAAAGGGCGGGGTGGGAAGTCTGAAGTCAAAACACATTCCTTCTTTCGGCAGGAGACGCTCAAGCCGAGGACCTGGAGGGCTGGCTTCTCCCTCCCTACAGCAACTGCCTTGATGACTGGAGTGCGGCCCAGACAGAGCACATTCCTTCGGGCTGGAGTGTGGGCGTGTGGCCAGTGGCCGTTAAACACCACGTTTGTGTCCTCCAGGAAGAAAGAATGTCTGGAAGCAACAGCCCATGCCTTGTTCTCAGAACAGACTTCTCCTCCAGCCATCTCTCCAGCAGACAGAGGAGCTGTTAGGCAGCACACATCCACCTATACTGCACTTAACCTGAACACTGAGGGCTGCAGTGTGAGACTCTTCTGAATATCCGTATCTTTTTAAAAGCCTCCGGAGTGGAATGTTTGCAACATCAGAACCAACCGAGTCCCTGAATTCAGTTGGCAGAAATACTAAGACACGCAAATTTAAAACAAAACAATCAAGTCTACACAGAGCCTAAAGGTGACCACTTATTCCTAGAATTTGAGTAATATATATATATTTTTTTAAAGTTTTGGATGACACACAGGTTATCATACAGGACATGAAGCAAAGTGGCAGTCATGGCAGAATTCACTCTCTCCGAGGCAAGGCTCTAAGGTCTGGGTATGTGCAGGACTCCAGCCCTTACTTCCTATAGCCAGAACGTTCACCCTGGGTCTCCTTTCCGGCTGCAAACCCACGTTACCATACTCCCTTCTGAGCCTAATCATGCACTTCTCTGGAGAGTCACAAAAAGCCATAGGATGTTTATAATGCATATTCTGTTTCTTTTAACCTTTCTAAAATTATTTTAAAAATTAATCCTATATTTATATATGGGCTTCCCTAGTGGCTCAGAGGTTAAAGCATCTGCCTGCAATGCAGGAGACCTGGGTTCGATCCCTGGGTTGGGAAGATCCCCTGGAGAAGGGAATGGCAACCCACTCCAGTACTCTTGCCTGGAGAATCCCATGGATGGAGGAGCCTGGTGGGCTACCGTCCACAGGGTTGCAAAGAGTCGGACACGACTGAGCAACTTCACTCATATATATATATATATATATATGGCCACATCATATGGTATGCAGGGATTCTATTAATAGTTTCCTGAACAGGGATCAAACCCATGTTCCCACAGTGAAAGCATGGAGTCTTACCCACTGGATCACCAGGGAAGTCCCCCAATGTCTTTTAAAGGGAAAAAAATTCCAACACTTGGATATTTGTTAAGAAACTATAAAATACAAATACAATGAAAAAAACAGGCATTAAAAAGTAATAGATAAGAAGTATTAAAATTTTTAAGTATCATTGAATATAAAAGAATATGATACAAAAGTTTTATGAAAAACTTGAATTGTAGTATATAAAAGAAATATTCATAGAAAAATATCTCTGAATGCTAATGCAACAGAAGTTAATAGTAGTTGGGGGAGAGTGAGATTTTAAGAGATGTCATTTTTATTTTTCAGTTTCTATAATGGGGTAATATTCTTTCTGTAATGAACAACAGGAACAGTTTTTCTTGAAAAGAAAAAACAAAACAGTGAATCTAGAATAAGGGCAGATTTCTTATTTTGAATTCCGCAATCACCTAAGGGAACTAAACACCAGGTACCCATAAGAGTCATTAATAAATACATTGTGGATCAATCAACACAGCGAGAATTTTCACACCAGCCAGTTCCCATATGGACACTCTGGCAACAGAGTCCACCTGTTTGATTTGGGGAATGTTCCCTAAAACACTGCAATGCAAGGGGCAAAAATATTTATACATGAGAACACACACACTAAAAAGGGGAAGAAATAGGCTAGTATGGAGGACTGAAATGGTTTGAAATCCCTCAACTAATGACAAACTCAGTCATAAAGAGCCCTACCCCTATATGTTCTTCTTAGGTAGAAGACCTGGGTCCTAAGGGGTAGAGGTCCCAGCTGTTCTCTGAATCTATAAGCTCACAGTGGGCATGTGCTAAAAGTTGATGAGCTTTTACTAAGTCAGTGTAGTACAACAGCAAGAAACACAGAGTTTCTTAGACAGTGGTCCACAGGTCCCTCTTCTCTTCGAACACAATGGAGATTCACGTGGCCCTTGAGAGTTAGAAGAAAGCATAGCTGGAGTAAATTATTCTCCATGGCCTATAGAGGCACCCAGCAGCAAAAGATACGGGAGACGTTCCACAGTCAGGAAAGCAGCAACTGAGGGCCCAACTGGCACCAGATGCCTTGCTGTGCTCAGAGAGCTAATAGGAAGGATTTGAGACCCTGGATGCAGGCAAAATGTGAGAATGGCAAGACAGGTCTCAGTCAGCCAGAGCTTCACAATTCAGTTTCAAAACTCTCCTTTTAAGGGACATCTCTAGTGGTCCAGCAGCTAAGACTTCATGTTCCCAGTGCAAGGGATCCAGAGTCCATCCCTGGTCAGGAACTAGACCCCACATGGTGCAACTAAGACCTGGCACAGCCAAATAAACAAATATTTGAAAAGAAAGAAAGAGATGGATGGAGGAAGGAAGGAAAGAAATGAAAGAAATGTATGAATTTAAAAAAAAGCCCTTCTCTTAAAAACCCACTGTTCATAACTTAAACAATTATCCATACTGAGCTTCTAATTAATGACTCTCCCATCCATATTCACAGATAAATTCTCCAATAGTGAATGAAACAAGTTTTCACAAGATTTCCAGCGATCTAAATACATGTTATGAGTTGGCATTGATGTGCTGGGGAGCATTTTCAAACCAATGATTGCTCATCACTGATGACTGGGATGAAGCTGGTATCAGCTGGGAAAAAGAAATGATGGTAGAAGGAACTAATTAGAAAAGAAATAAAGCCAAGCGTCTGCCTTAAAAAAAAAAATCTCCTTCTGTTAAAAAAATATGAATAAATAGGCTTGTCCTACCTACCCTATTGGGATCATTCACTGAACAAATATTTCTGTTTGACAGAGACTGGGGTAGAATGGTGGTGAAAAGCAAACAGACTCATACTCACCTGGAACTTACACTACTCAGAGACAAGGTGTCAATCCATCAAAATAATGGATATGAAAGATAGAGGGTTATAACTTCTCTGAAAGAAAGGAACCAGATCTCTAATTGCAAGGAGAGTTTGTTTCAGGTTTGAGGTCAACTGAAAGAGTCAGATATGACTTAGTGACTAAACAATGACAAAGGCTAAGCAGCAGTTAATTGGACAGAGGCGGGAGGGGAGGAAGAGTGTTTCAAACAGGAAGTAGCAAGCGCAAAGCCCCTGTGGCAGGAAGGAACATATTTAAAGAACTTAAAAAGGGGAGCGCAAATTGCCAGGGCAGGACTCTTCAGGAGTCAAACCACAGAAGGAGTTGTAGGCCTTGTTAGAGATTGTGTTTATTTCACAACAGCAATATAAAGCCATTGAGGGTTTTAAGGAGTGACAGTGACCTATTTGGATTTGCAATTTGTAAAGATTTCTTCCAAATTCAGGGATGATGAGAAGGCAAGAGAGCAAAAAAATGTTAGGAGAGTTGTAAATAGGTTGCTGCAGTAGTCCTGGTAAAAGATGGGGGCTGCATTGTCTTAAAAGGCAGCTGAGGAGATGGAAAGAAGTGGATGGAATCGAGACGTTTAGGAGGAAGGTGCATAGGACTGAGTGACAGATTGGATCTGAGGGTTTAGGGGGAGGATGACATCAAGGATGACTCCTGGGTTCCTGGCCTGTCCCAGTGGATGGATGGCTGTACCACATGCTGTGACAGGGAACAGGTTTGGGGTGGAGCTTGGGAGACAGAAGTATCAGTTCAGTCTTTGATGCATTTCATGGAGGAAACTCAGATAGCTCGGTGGAGAGACAAGCTGGCAGCTGGATAATCAGGTCTCAGAGAGAGATCCAGGCTAAAGATATAAATGATAGACCTATCATAATATAGATGGTAACTGACAAGACAGAAGCTGCCCAAGGAACGGTTACAGAGTGAGAAGAGATGATGTTTCAGCATTGAGCCATGAGGTACTCAAACTCTTATATTTATTTATTTGGCTGCACCGGGTCTTAGTTGCAGGATGAAGGATCTTTGATCTTTGTTGCAGCAAGTAGGATTTTTAGTTGAGGCCTCTTGAGTTGTGTAATTTGAACTCTTAGTTGCAGCCTGTGGGATCTAGTTCCCTGATCAGAGATGGAACCCAGGCCCCCGGTGCTGGGAGCGTGCAGTCTTTGCTACTGGACTACCAGGGAAGTCCCTCAAACCCTTTGAGAAGGTTGGGTGACTAAAAGGTGAGAACATCTATGAATGGATTTTAAAACTTAAAACACTATAAAAATTAGTTACTGTAAACTCTGTAAGTTTCCAGTAGTCACGTACGGATATGAGAGCTGGACCATAAAGAAGGCAGAGAACTGAAGAATTGATGCTTTTGAACCATGGTGCTGGAGAAGACTCTTGAGAGTCCCCTGGACAGCAAGGAGATCAAACCAGTTAATCTTAAAGGAAATCTGAATACTCATTGGAAGGACTGATGCTGAAGCTGAAGTTCCAATACTTTGGCCACCTGATGCGAAGAGCCAACTCATTGGAAAAACCCCTGATGCTGGCAAAGACTGAGGACAGGAGGAGAAGAGAGTGACAGAGGATGAGATGAATGAGATGAGATGGTTGAGTGAGATCATCGATGAGTTTGAGTACTGGGAGATAGTGAAGGACAGGGAAGCCTGGTGTGCTGCAGTCCATGGGGTCTCAAAGAGTCAGACATGACTTGTCGACTGAACAACAATAACAAAATTCTGGAGGAGGCTGGAGACTCTTCAAGGCTAACATTTCTCCAACTAAATTTCTCTGCATTTTATAGGTGTAGAAACTGAAAGAAAGGTTACAGATCAAGCTCAGTGAGGCCAGGAGTTGTACAGACAGGACCAGACTGGAGTAAAATCCATAACAAAGCTTCAAAAAGTCCAGGAGAACAGCCTGTCTGAGTTCTCTGTGAGCCCAAGAGGCTGGGGAAGGCGGCTCAGCCCTACCCATAATCAGCAGGGTATTTCTTTTCCAGAACCCACAAATGAGCCCCGTACTCAGGCCTCTGCACTAAGCTGGCTGAGGCTCCCAGGGGCCTGGCTGACACACTGTAGCCTCACATCTGCAGGGCTCTCCCTCTCTCTCTCTCTTAAAGGGCCTTTGTCGCTTATTCCTCAGCCCCACAGGCAGAACAGAAGGACCTTTGCTTCTGTAGCCCTTAGAAGCGGAATGAAGTTTGGGGAGCAAGGAAGTTAGAGAGAGACTTTATTCTGCCCATTTCAGGGAGGACCGGGACCCATGACTCAGTGAGAAGTAAAACACAAACATCACACAACACGCTTTTCCTGAAGGCACTCTTCATTTCTTGTTGCCTTGACGCCCAATTTTAAAATAGCAGGAGAGAGAGAGGCGAGCAAGCTTTGCACAAGACAGCTTTTATTTTTCTCCTAGGAAAGCTGTTTTAAACTATATTCATTTGCTGGAATTAAAAGTGATTTCATCCTCAAAACAGTGACCTTAGACTCATTCTATCCAGCTGCATAAATCAAATGCAATTCAGCGCAGGGCTGCTGGGAAAGACATTGAGTGGGAGGCTGACCAGATGACCCTCAATGGTTTCTCCAGCTCCAAGACTCTGCTCCTGAGCCTAAGAACCAGATGTTCTTATAAAGAGTCAGCATCTTTCAAAAACATCTATTTTCTCTGTGCTCATATGTGAATCAATGCCATTCAGAATTCCAATTAACCAAGTTTGGGGTTCAGATGGGTATTTTTTCAGACAGGAGTCTGCTCTCACTTACTGTCTCTCTGGAGCCTTGCTGGGGTCACTTATCTAAATATACAGTGGCCACCCAGCCACCAGGCATGGGCTAAGACCTACTGACCCTACATTCTTTTCCCACCAGACAGACACAGTTTCTTTCTACTCATCTTCACTGTCAAGTCTTAGGGGGCATCAGCCCCAAATTCATCATCTGGAGAAGCAGGGAACTTTCCCCCCAATATTCTAATTTGAAAAATGTAAATCTGAGCTAAGTTGAAAGAATTCTATAATGAATACTGTATGCTTACCACTTTGATGCTATCATTAACATTTCATCGTTCCTGCTTGACCACAATCCTACCCACCAATCTATTCATCGATCACTCTATTTTTTTTTAATGTGTTATATAGTAAATTACAGACCTCCAGGATAAATACAGACCTGATCTGGCAACTATTTTTAAAAAATCCTTATGCCCCTAACCTCAAACTAGTCCTAAAAAATATCAAGCCCAAATTGAAGAATGTGCTACAAAATAATTATCAGTTATCTACAAAAGTGTCAGGAAATGTAAAATGAAAGAATGTAACACGGTCACATATCAGAGGAAACTAAAGAGACATCACTACTAAATGCAATGTGGAAGTTTAAATCAGATCCTAGACCAGAAAAAAATACATCAGTAGAAACACTGGTGAAATCTGAATAAATATCTGCACATGAGTTAACAATCAGATCAGATCAGTTGCTCAGTCGTGTCCGACTCTTTGGGACCCCATGAATCACAGCACGCCAGGCCTCCCTGTCTATCACCAACTCCCAGAGTTCACTCAGATTCACGTCCATCGAGTCAGTGATGCCATCCAGCCATCTCATCCTCTGGCGTCCCCTTCTCCTCCTGCCCTCAATCCCTCCCAGCATCAGAGTCTTTTCCAATGAGTCAACTCTTCGCATGAGGTGGCCAAAGTACTGGAGTTTCAGCTTTAGCATCATTCCTTCCAAAGAAATCCCAGGGCTGATCTCCTTCAGAATGGACTGCTTGGATCTCCTTGCAGTCCAGGATTTCCTAGTTCCCATAAGTATACTATGGCCATATGAGCTGACATTCACTTGTGCACTATTTTTTCTACTTCTCTACAAGTCGAAATTCATTTTTTAAAAACAATGAAAAGTTTCTGCTTTCAAAAAAAATTCATATGCCCCATGTCAAGAAATTTTGATTTAGTTAATCTTGGATGGGGATCAGATACCAGGATTCTTTTCTCCAGTCTCCCCAGGTAATTCAAACATGCAGGAAAAGGATTGCTGAGAGCATATATCTGCTTCCCATGAGCCCTGACAGGTGGGGGTGGCAGAGGCCAGCGGGCAGGGGTGGAAGAATGCAACGAGCTTTGCTACCCTCTGCACTGCCTACAGGAGGATGCACACTACACACACAACCAACCACAGACAAACACACAGGGCAGAGGACACGGGGGTGGGCTGGAATGACTCACTGTAACTTCTTTAGAACTGAGGCTGCAGTAGGGGAAATTCAGGTCTAAAGACCTGAGCCGACACACTGGTCCGTGGCCCCTGCCTCCCTTCATCCTTGATAGCGTCCTTCTCCCCCTCACTCTGCCTCCAGTGTTCAGTGGAAGTCTGCATGGAGATGGGGTTGTAGGTATTCTCAAAATCTAGCAACAGGGGAGAATGGAGGATTAGCAAAACACCCTGCCTAGGTTTTTTAGTCTGGATGATCCAGGAGCAGAAGGCTCCAGTGGCAGCAGTCCTTGAAGCAGCAGCATCTCCAGTTTTGTTCTCACAGAGACCCAGAGCATACACAGGAAATGGTTTTGCAACATGACTGTCTCCAAGTAAAACAGTGGGCGCAGATCACGCCTATAGGAATTCAGGAAAAGGAATGGCAGACGGTGACTATGGCAAGAATCTTGGTATAACCCACTGGACATCTAGTCATATAATCAGTAGCAGTTATCAGAAAAGCCTGGATATTACTTTCATGATATAGAACAGACAATAGATAGATGGATGGATAGATAGATACGTTGATTATACGTATTAATAACAACACCGACAAACTTTGTTTTGTTTAAGAAATGCAAAAGCCGTGTTCAGCAGTGCCTTTTAATTAGAATTTAGTACTTTACAATTAGAGAGGACTCAACCTTTTTTCAAATGACCCCACCTAAAAATCTCATTTAATCCTCAAGCCAACTCTGTGAAATCAGTGGGTATTATCATTCCACTTTATAAATGGAGCAAATGAGGCCAAGATAAATTAGAGACTATTGAGCTTAATGAATCCAAAATATAAATGACCTGGTTTCTGGCCACATTTTGTAATCTGAAAGCATTTTACAGAAAAATCAAAAGCAAGGTCAGATAAATAATCTCTCTTAAAACAGACTTTTAATAATGGAAAAGATGAGCTTGAAAGGCCGGCAGGAGAAAGTAAATAAAATGTCCTGATGTCATTTCTGGTTCTGATTTCAGAAGCATCTCCCATGGGTGCAGAAACAGTACTTATTAAACGCAACACAGATAAACCACAACCTGGACAGTCATGTCTCAGTCAGTCTCGACCAAGGCAGCTCAGTGTACACAGGTTAAAGCCTTTGCTCAATTTCTGTGCATCTGAGGAGAGTCTAAGATTTCTCTCTGAAAGGCCCATAAGGATGGGCCACCTCTACTTTGTGTTTTTTGTTTGTTGCTTGGTTTAATTTGGTGGTGGAGTGTAGCAGGGCAACTTTTAAAAAGCAAGAGATTTACAGAAAAATCTGTATTTCTGGCTTCTTTAAAAACCAGATCATCTGTTAATACTGGGTTCACATTCCCGTCTGGTACCTTCTCTCAGAGCTGAGGGGCTGCCAATTCCACTGAACAGGTCCCGAACCCACCTGCCACCCTGCCCCCCAGTCTCTCCAGTCCCAGCTAGCCCCTACAATCTCCCTGATCAGCTTCAGTCTTTTATTTGCCAGATTCCTAAGCTCGAGTCAACATAAAAGCAGGTGGTCCAGAAAGGTGGTAATAGACAGCTCTGATGCTACATGAAGGTTAGTAAGTCAAATCACACTGTGTTTAAACAATGAAGACCCTGGTGGTCTAATGCCTAAGAGTCTTGACCTCCCAATGCAGGGGAGGTCGGGTTTAATGCCTGGTCAGAGAACTAGATCCCTCAGGCTTCAACTAAGAGTTCACATGCAGCAACGAAGACCAAAGAGCCTGAGTGCCACAACTAAGACCTGGCACAGTCAAATAAAAAATAAGTATTAAAAAAAAACACAAATAATGAGGACCCTGGTCAGGCAGTGATCCTGGGGGTCAGGAAGCAGAATGACCCAACCCACTGCTAGTCCCACGGAGTGATGAGAAAAGAAAGGAACCGGGCAGGGGTGAGGCAATGAGGCAGGAGGCTGGGTCCCCATTAAGTGTGTGTCCCTCCTTAAGTCCCAGCCCCTTGCAGCCCTGCGCCAAGGGCTGCCCCAGAAAGATCTGTGGGATAGAGACAAGAGCAACAATCTCAGAGATTCGGACATTCATTCTACCAATTGCCTGCGAGGGCTGAGAGATAACAAGAGCCGCAAATTGAAGCAAAAGATGCTGACAGCATCTCGGATGATATGTGAGAACTCGAAAGTTGTGCTCAGAAACCCAAGAATCACCTTCGGAGTAGTAAATGCTGCTGCTCCGGGAAAAAGAAAATTCACAGTAGTTGTATCTTACGTGCAAAACCTAAGGAATTGGCGCTGCCTACCTGGAGTGCCCTTTAGGCAGGGAAATTAGGGTCAGTCCCATGTGAGCTCAGAAGGTAAAGGAGCTGGCGCCGTCTAATGCAGGCAAGGGGGGTGGAGGCGGGGAGTCACATCTCCACTGTGCACCTGTCATTTCTGTTCTAACCATCCCAGCTCTAGCATGGTTTTTTTTTTTTTTTTCATTGTCTTTCATGAGCCTTCTGTTTTTAGTCTGATTTCCCTACTTCCATCCCCCAGGGTAAGGACAGGGCAAGCTGCTGGGCTGACCAAGCAAAGCACCACAAGGTCAGGCCGTCAGTCCAAGGCTTCCCAAAGCACAGACTGCAACCAATTCCACTGGCCTCCAACTTCAGACCAGACCCTTGCATCCCTGTTGTTGAAATATGCTGGGACTTTCAAGGGGACAGGTAGAAAAGCGATTGGTCAGGAGTGGGAGGGAATCTAACCCAGATATAGAACCAACCTCCAAGAAAGGTTCATGGAGGGAAAGCCAGTGTCTTGGGGTCCTTCTAACCAGACCTGGCATCAGTACTTGCTGTGGTGTTCTGGCTGGGGAGCTTACCCCTCCAAGGTAGGGCAGGAGGACGTTCTAGCCCGTAGTTCTTAGACTCAAACGTGCACAGGAATCAGCCGGGAGCTGTGGATCTTCAGATTATCACTTGGAAAGTCTGGAGTAGATTCTGTATCAGGGATAACCTCCCAGGAGATGCTGATACTGCCAGTCCATGGACCAAGTTTCAAGTAGCAAGGCCCCCAGCCAACAGTTCCCAACCTTGGTTTCATTTTGCAATCAACAGGGAAGCTGTTAAAAAAAATCTTGCTGCCCAGGCCTCATCCCCAAACCAAGGAGATGAGAATCACATAGGCTGGGACCCAGGGGTTGATATTTTCTAAGCTCCCAGGTAATCATGATGGGTAGCAAAGACCAAGAACCATTGCTAGAGGCAACGGAGGTGATCACAGCAGGAACCTCATGATTCCAAGAGGTTCATCAGGTCTAAAACACCTTGGGGAGTGAGGCCAACCAAGGAGGTGGCCAGAGGGCCTATAAGAAGAACGTAGACTGGCGAGCCACACCTCTAGGTCTGGAGGAACACAACTGGAGAAAGGAAAGGGAAGGGCTGCTGATGCCCAGGGCCAAGCATTATGGACACCAGTAACTAGCAAACCTAGATCCAGATTTCCAAAACCAGGGGACCAGGCTTGCTCAATGTAGGTGACAGAACTGTTAGACCTAGAGATCCCCAGTGTCCCAACTGAAAGGGGAAAAATAACAAGAAAGGCAAAATAGGCAAGAAGTTTTCCACTGTCAACCAGTAAAACTCCTCAGTGATCTCTAAGAGCAACTAGCTCCCCTCTTGGCTACTTCTGCTCTTTATTTATATGTTGGTCCAGTTACTCCACAATGCTCCTTCTGGGTCTTCAGCTCCTGAATATTTTGGACAGTCAATACTGCAATTTCCAGTCCGCCTTTAACAGTGCACACCATTAATGTGACAACCTCCTGAATGCCACCATCAGCTGGGACCACAGGTTCTGGCATTGAAGCGGGAGAATCAAATAACAGATTCCAAACCCTGAGTTGGGGGTCCTCATACCATCAGGGCTAAACAAAACTCTGGAAACAATGGCAGAGTTAGGGCACAATCAGAGAAGAAAGGAAAGACCCAGGAGAGCAAAGGACACAGAAGGAGAAAAAGAAGGACAAGAAGGAGATGAGAAGGAAGCTGGGATGGGGAACAGGACCAAGGCCAATGCCACCAGCATCCTTCAGGGACTGTGCCCAGGTCAGGAGTGAGCCAGTCAGATTCTAGGCAGGTCTGTGCTTTTAAAATGTATTTATATTTACCATGTTTCCAAAATGATTCAAATGGCTTGAAAGAAATATATCATACGAAGTCAAATAAAACTCAAAATGGATGTACAGGAGAATTCCTACATGTAAAGAAGAAATCCTTCCTGGGAGGATCAGGAAGAAGAGAAGAAAAAAAAAAAAATTAAGAGCAATTAGGTTTAGCACTGGCTACAGTGAATGAATGTATGGGCTTTCACTTATGATCAGAAAAGACTGCTTCAACTTTTGTCTACTTTGAGTCAGAATCTTGAGAATACTATGAAATATCTTTATAATAAGCAAGATTTTTTTTTTTTGGCTTATGATGCAAGCCACTCGTTTTTTACGCATGCTCCAAAAAAAAAAAAAAAAAAAGGCTTTCTCCCCTCCCCCCTACCAAAAAAAAAAACAGACAAAGGGTTTAGGGTACAAACAATGCAGCTTCTGGGAGAAGAGCTCCCCTGTCAGCAGTCAGCATCTAACTGGTGCACAGCAGCAGGAGCAGGCAGGGCTTCTCCGGAATGCTGGGGGAGGAGCGGGCAGCATGGGGCAGGGGTGTGGTGGGGCGGGGGTCCTCTCCCGTGCACGCAGGGTGCCGACAGTGGACAAGGGCTGTGCACAGACCTGATTCCTCTCAGCCTTCACTTTAGAAATACAATCTCTAGGACGGTAGGTCTTAACATTTCAGGGTCATGAATTCCTTTTGAAAATGTGAGGAAAAATGTACATCATGTACTACACCTACAATACCCTGGAGAACATTCCAGGAGGTTCTCAGACCCACTTGAGTCCATGATCTCAGCTGTAAAGAATTGCCACTCTACAGGTTTTCAACTCTTACAGGTTTCTTCCAGCAGGAAACACACTGCCCTGGTCCCCCCTACTTGTCAGTCAGGAGCCTCGTGAAACTCCAGTGGACCCCCAGTGCTGTGGACTGAACTGTGCCATCCCAAAACTCATACGGTGATGCCCCAAACCCCAGTGTGATGGTTTTTGGAAACAGGGCCTTTGAGAGGTAATTATGGTGAGATGAGGTGATGAGACTCCAATCGGGATGCTCTCCAGAGCACTACTGGGCCCACAGATACAGCACCATGGAGACTGGCTGCACCCCTGAAAGAAGGAATAATCAAACAGTGAGAAGCAAGGACAGAAGTGAAATGTCAGGGCTGCCAGGCAGTCCTTGGGAAATGGGAGGACTGAAACTGAAAATTCACAGGGAAAGTTAGTATGGAGCGAGTGGTCTTTCTGACATGTTCTAGTAAATCTGCCTAACACAACACCCCCTCTGCACACACCATAAACTCTGTTGACTCAAGGCTGCTCTTCTAAAGGAAACACACCAGGCTACACAGGCCAGTGTTATTAAATGGCTCCAACCTGGCAAAGCTGTTTACCCTCATATCAGTGTTTTTACACACCATTGCTCTCCACCAAATAACAGACCTTTACAAAGCCCTGCTCAAAGCCAGCTCCTCCAGGCTGTCTTCCTGGCCCGGCTCCTTGGTCTGCCGAGGCCGTCGCCCACCATCAGCACTCATCACACATGTGCCGTTGAACTGGGAGCCCTGTTTAGGCTTTGCTCCCCTAGGGCAGAGCTGAGTCTTCCATGGCTTTGGCGAGCTTTCCAGGAGGCCGGATCTCAGGTTCCGTGCTCAGAGGCGGCCCAGTAATTATTGTTGGCTGGCTGCTTTTCCTGAGAAGGTATAATCAGAATTTTGGATTCCCATGCACACACTACCCTGCCCCTGCCCTTCTCCTCTCCCATGAAAGGGACTTCGCAGACACTCATATTCTGGGCACAGTTTACACATCTGGGGATGAGAAGCTCAGCCCAGGGGTGCCCAAAATCCAACTGAGGGGCTGGCACACATGGAGCCAAAGTATTACAGAAGAAAATGAAGCAGCTCCCTTATCTTGGCAAGAAGGGTTGTCCTCGGCCATCTCAAAGGCGCCACCAGACCTAGGATCCTATAAGTCTGGGAAAATGTTCTTTTGTGGTACAGCAGACACTACTGCTTAACCACTCAGTATCCATCCTGCCCTCCTTCCTCACAGTCAGATGCTACTCTTGTTCAGGGTAACAAGGTGTCCAGCTAACGCACCTTCCTGGCTTGTCTTCAATGAGAAGTGGCCGGTGAAACCTAACAGGAATTCTGCTAGGGACCTCAGAGCAAGCTTTGGCTTTTCTTATTTTTATCTTTCAGTGGAGCCACTTGGCATGTGTGGTCGTAGTTCCCTGACCAGGGATCGAACCCTCACCCACTGCACTGGCAGCTCAAAGCCTTAACCACTAGACCACCAGGGAAGTCCAGCCATCCTTGGCTTTTCTAATACAAGTATTACCCTCTTCTACTTTGCCCTCTCACTTTCTCCCTGCCAGGGAGGCTGATATTATGCCGGAGATAAAGTAATCATTTTGCAGTCATGAGGCAATGTATAATGAAAAGACGGGACAATCCTAGGCCCCACTGATACTGTTCAACCACTACACCAATCCTAAAAGGCCTCGATCAAGACTTCTTGGGGACTTCCCTACTGGTCCCGTGCATAAGAATCCCCAGTGCAGGGGACATGGATTTCATCCCTGGTCCAGGAAGATTCCACAGGCCTCAGAGCAACTAAGCCCGTGCACCACAATTACTGAAGCCTGAAAGCTCTAGAGCCCACACTTTGCAACAAGAGAAGTCATTGCAGTGAGAAGCCTGCACATCACAACTAGAGAAAGCCCACATGCAGCACCAAACACCCAGTACAGCCATAAACAAACAAATAATAAAAGACTTCTTGGTTCATAAGTAGGTCCCCCTGACACATTTCAATGACTATATTTTGAAGCCAAGTGACATATATACTTGCAATCTTGAAACCTTTGTTCCTGGTTTTATTTTTTCTAAATTTGGCTTAGGCAATAGTTTCTCAAAAGGGCAACAGGAAAAAAAATCTACCTACCAGGATATTTTTCTTTTGGTTGGCAAATACCAAAGAACAAACTTCTCCATGAAAATCATCTACATTTCATGAAAAACCAGTGAAGGACTAACCAGTCTCCCAAACTGCCAGCTGTTTTGCAATAAAGCAGCTTTATAGAGAAAAACCATCAGGTAACTTATTCACACTTGTTAGCCTCTACAGCTAAGGGTTTTACTCTCTGCGGCGTTCACTCCGTTACCAGCCATGGGTTTTGTGTGTGTTTGTTAAATAAAAATTGTACCTTCCAGAGGGGATGAAGATTTGGACACAGGTTTTCTAACAGCTCCCTCTCAAAGTTTTACTGAAACTGCCCCACTCCAAAATAACAAGGCATTATGGATGTGAGTCCGCTCACATGCCAGAATCTCTCTGGACCTTCTGATAGACAGAATGCTAGTTGGTCCACATAAAAGGCAGTCAGACAACTAATAAGGACCTGTGTAGCCTAGGGAACTCTTTACAATACCCTGTAATGACTTCTATGGGAGAAGAATCTAAAAAGGAATGATTTCATTTATATGTATAACTGATTCACTTTACTGCATGCCTGAAACTAGCACAACATTGTAAATCAACTATACTCCAATAAAAACTTTTTAAAAAGAGGCAGTCAGAGAAAACCAACTTTGAATTCTGCTTCCCTAAAAAGCAGAGTCAGAGGAAGTTCCTTCGCTAAACTACTTACACTAAATCCTCTGGAAGGTCAGTTCAGGTCGTGGGTCAGAAGGAGAGCCCGTGGCTTAAACACCTTTTGCTGCAGCTTACCAACAGAACTCGCAGTGGCTCTGCTGGGAGGCCCAGAGGCCAGGCAGTGCTGCAGCGGACAGCCTTACTGCTATCCCACACCATACTTACCGTTCTTTCCCTCTCTCTTCCTATTAAATGACTTCCCAACTTTATCACAATCAGCCCCAGAAATGCTCTTTATATTTTTTTAAAAAAGCAGTGTAAGTAATTTCAGTCACAGATGGCTGTTTCAGGCGAAGGCAGGAATAGCGAATGGACCAGCCCCTGCATGCCCTCCCTCTGGTGACTTGAAGAATGTTAACACCTGCTACCAACCCACCTCCTCAAAACCTACACAGAATTTCAGTTCTGCAGAAGCAGGTGCCTGAAAAATCAAACTGTGAACCCAGTCATGCAAATCAAAACCAGGCCTTGAGCCTAAAAAGATTCACATAGGAACTGAAAAAACTTTTAGGATTTTTTAAGGTTTTAAACCTTTAGGGTTCTCCCTGGTCCCCCACACCTAAAAGTCATCACAATTAGGCCACATTATGGTGAAGATGGTCAAAAGGTACCAACTTCTAGTTAAAGGTAAATAAGTCCTGGGGATATAATTTACAGCATGGTGACTCTATTTAACAATACTGTCTTGGGTATTTGAAAGTTTCCAAGAGGGTAGATCATACAAGTTCTCATCACCAGGAAAAAAAAAATTGTAACTTTGTGAGATGATTTAACCAACTTTATTTTGGTAATCATTTTGCAATATATATATATATATAATGTTGTATATCTGAAATTCCTAAATTATATGTCAATTATATCCCAATAAAACTAGAGAAAATAAACAAAATAACTAGGTCACATTAGAGAGGCTTTATTCTGTTTACTAATTTTGTTCCCTTTTGATTAGAATTTAGCAAGTGTTTCCTTCCTATGCCTCCCTGAAATTACCAGAAGAGAAAAATGGGATTTCCCTGGTGGCCCAGCAGTGAAGACTCCATGCTTCCAGTTCATAGGGCATAGGTTCAAACCCTGATCAGGGAACTAAGATCCCACATGCTGCATAGTGAAGCCAAAGAAAATTTTTTAATAATTTTTTTTAATTTAACAAAGAAAAACGGAGGACAGGAACCTATTACCTCCTAAGCAGAGGCCATGTACCAGGCTTGGAGACAGACACTTTGTTTATGTCATATCACTCATCCTCTGTCATGGCCTTGTGAAACAGCCTCAGAAAGGTACCCAGGGTAGGCAGTGCCAGATCGTAAGCCCAGAATCATTCATCCATCCACTCAGCAAATAATTCACTGGATCCCTATGATATGTTTGCCAATGTTCTGGTAGCTTCTCAAGAGTGCATCTATGGAATGCCCTGAGTAGGGGCTGGAGCCCACAGAGCCCCTGGTGGCCTGAGGTGATCGGCCTCATCCATTACTTCAGGGACCCGGGTGCATAACATCATTCTCTTTTGGTGCCAAGTTGACACCACTGGGAAGCACTGAATAAACAATTTGGTCGGTGGTGATGAGGACTGTGAAGTCAGTGCTGACTACAAAATCCTTGTTTTTTCCTACCAACCCTCTGCCCCAGTGGTTGAGCAATCAGCAGACAACAGGACATTCAGAATCCACAACAGAAACAGGAAGAGCAGGAGTAAGAAAGCTGAAAATTCATCATATTCAATCTGCTCAACCATCCACCTCTCAGCTGGGCCGAGCTTAATTTCAGTTTCCTCCTATAAGTCGAAAGGAAACACTGGGTTCCTTTTTATTTAAAACCCACCTCATGTTCCTAAGGTGTAAACACAGCTGAAACACCAAATAGTTTTTATTTTTTTTTACTTCTCCTTCTCTGCCTTTCTTTCTCAACAAACATGAAAATGTGACAAAATGCATGTGTACATTAAGACCACCAGGATCACTGGCTCCTTCAGTTAGAACATGATGCCCTGGAACCCCAGGGGGTCAAGCTGGTCTCCATCTGGGTTTGGGCTTGACCTCCTCGGCCTCCTCAGCCCACAGTCTTAGGCCTAACAGCTGCTCCCAAATGTAGGTCATGGGCTGCAGGGGAACCCTGGAAGAAAACTCAAAAACCCAGAGCAGAACCAGAAAAACAACTCCTGGTACTGCCTGAGAAATGAATACCACCTCATGGTGGTATGAAGTTAAAAGTCCTAGCTACAAAGATTGCCTTCAGGTTCTATGGTTACAAAAAAATATAGTATTTCCCCCACTCAATCCCACCCTCCTTTCCAATGTCCAGCTCCTAAGCCACCTGTAAATGGAAGGGGGCAGAGGTTGGGGAGGGAGACACACCATATTTTAAGAGTTTAATTGTAGTCTCACTGACTCAATGGAGATGAGTTTGAGGAAACTCCGGGAGATAGTGAAGGACAGGGAAGCCTGGCGTGCTGCAGTTCATAGGGTCACAAACAGTAAGACATGACTGAGTGACTGAACAACAACAACTGAAATCTATATGTCTGCTCCTAAATTGTCTAAAATAAATTTTTATTCAAAAGAAACAAAAAACAGCCTACACACACTCTCAAAAATATAGGTTTGAGGCTCTTTGGACCAACCTGGCTTCTTGTTGGATTACAAAAGGAAGCTTGTCTGTGACTAATTTTAAAAAACAAAGTTAAAATCAAAAGCTGTCACAGGTAACCCTGGCTTATGGGAATCCACATTCCAAAAGTGTGTAATGGCGGGATGTTGATGCTGGGGTAGGTTGTGCGTGGTGTCAGGGAGTATATGGAAACAGTACTTTCTGCTGAATTTTGCTGTGAACCTAAAGTGTGTTACTCATTCAGTCATGTCCAACTCTTTGCGACCCCATGGACTGTAGCCCACCAGGCTCCTCTGTCCATGGGATTCTCCAGGGAAGAATACTGGAGTGGGTTGCCATGCCCTCCTCCAGGGGATCTTCCCAGCCCAGGGATTGAACCTGGGCTCCCGCACTGCAGGCAGACTCTTTACCATCTGAGCCACTGGGGAAACCCATGAAACTTTTTATTTTTATGATTTACTTATCTATTTATCTGGCTGCAGGGGATCTCAGTTGCAGTACCCAGGCTCTCTAACTGAGGTACATGGGCTTAGTGGCCCCATAGCATGTGGGATCTTAGTTCCTCAACCAGGGACCGAACCTGTGTCCCCTGCAAGGCGATTCTCAACCACTGGACCAGCAGGGAAGTCTGTGAACCTAAAGCTGTTCTAAAAAAGTTGTCTATTTTTTTTAACTTTGACCCCGCTGCTTCCTCCCTGTGCAGTCAGGATACAGAATTCTTCTCTTTTTTTCTCTACCCTCTTCTTTCTTGGGCCAACTTCAGTCCTGGAGACAGAGTCCTCCTCTCATTCCTGTTCTACACCTCCTGGGGAGGTTTGAGGGCCTTGAAAATGACATCCTGGACACAGGGCAGCAGAGAGTAAAGGCAGCATTGAGCCACAGCACGCAGGGGGCATGGGGAGGACTGAAGGATGTCCCCCACCCAGAGTCCTCCTTGTAGGTCCTGAACCAACAGGCACTGCTTGGAGCTGCACGTTTTCTTTGAAGCAGCATCATTTATTTTAATGTCCCTTTCACTGGAAAGCCCTTGGGTTCATACATTTATTACAAAAACCACTTGTCCTCACCTTCCCCCTGTTACTATGTCATTAAAAGTGGGGCCAATTTGGTTTTTTTGTATTTTTCTACCATGTGAATAATGTTGATGTCTCTGTGATCAAACTCATCTTTGGCAACTACTGGGTCCATGTGATACTTCGTCATTTGGAAGAATCAGCAGATATATAGAAAGGAAAATGCTCAAACTTCACAGGCAGTTGATAAATTTCAACTCTCTGAGTCCCTCGTGGCTGCAATGCAGGAGGCCTGGGTTCGATCCCTGGGTGGGGAGGATCCCCTGGAGAAGGGAATGGCAACACACTCTAGCATTCTTGCCTGAGAAATTCCATGGACTGGGGAGACTAGCGGGCTACGGTCCATGGGATTACCAAGAGTTGGATGAAGTGAAATGAAAGTTGCTCAGTCGTGTCCAACTCTTTGTGATCCAATGGACTGTTGTTCTCTAGGCCAGAATACTGGAGTGGGTAGCCTTTCCATTATCCCAGGGATGTTCCAAACCCGGGAATCAAACCCAGGTCTCCTGCAATGCATATGGATTCTTTACCAGCTGAACCACCAGGGAAGCCCAAGAGTTGGACATGACTGAGCAACTAATGTTGCAGTTGTTAACCCTCTTACACAGATATCACAAGTCCAGAAAACCCTCCTTCTACACACCCCAAAGCCTGAGATCCGTAGATGACAGATGCACAAAGGGACCCCAGCAAGAGAAAGATGTCAGGAATACAGGGATTCAGTCAGAAGAGAAGAATGAAGAGAGGACGTTCACAATACTGCACAGGCACCAGGACAGTCTCCAAGGCTAATTTTGAGGATGAAATTTACAAAAACAAAGGGAAAGAAAGAGGCACTGTTGTATAGATTATCCACCACATATATTTACTCCCAGCGCCCGCCCTTCGGCAGTGTCTGCTCTTGGCTGGCAGCACGGCCTCCACTCCATCGGCACAAAGCCACGGAGCCGCCCACAGGTATAGACCCCCGGGGCCTCAGCGACTCCAGACACAGTCCCACCCTGAGCTGACACCACACAGTGGTCCAGGGCTTGGCAGGCAGCTGAAGAGCACACAGTCCTTCTTTATCTTGACCACTCTGTAGCCACCCTCCCCTCTTTTGGATCCTGCGATGAGATTTTCCTGGATTTTCTCCACTTTTTCTGCTGATTCCTTCTGTGTTCCATCTGCAGATTTCTCTTCTTCTTCTGCTAACCCTCCCCAGGTCCCCAGGGCTGCGTTCTCAGCCGGGCTTTCCTACTCTTCACTCTCTCCCTGATCTCCCTGGACTACTGGCTTCACTTCTCCCCCATGAGACTCATAACACCCAAATGTGCATCACCAGACCTTTCTCTAGAACTCCAGACCCATGTTTCCAAACGCCGTTTAGATATCTCTCCTGAATGTTCCAACACATCAGATCGCCATGTCTAAAACTCAACTCATCATCTTCCCCACCAAACTTGTCCTTCCTCCACCAAGAGCGGCACCATCAACTCTGTCTGCTACATCAGAAAACAGGACGTTGGGACTTCCCTGGCAGTTCAGTGGTTGAGACTCTGAGCTTCCACTGCTGGGGACATGAGTTCAATCCCTGGTAGGGGAACTAAGCTCCAGAACGCTGTGCAGCACAACAAACAAAAAGCTAACAGGATGCCTCCCATATCCCGTCATGCCCCACTGCCACCAGGTCCCTACATCCAGCTCCTGACCTTCTCTTGCATCCGTTTGCTGCTCCCCATGGCGCAAGGCCCCCCTGTGCCCTGTCCTACTTTCAAGGATGACATAACCAGCCAGCAGATCATCTTGCTGCCACCAATTCTCCCCTCCAACCCATCCTTTATAACCACTAGGGTTTCCTTGCGAAGACACATTTCTTCCCCTCTTCTTTTTGTTAAAAGTCTTAAGAGCTTCCTACCCTGCAGCCCACAAAAGAATATCCAAATGGGTTAACAAAGCAGGCCAACTTTGTATGATCTTATCCTTATCTCCCAACACTCTCCACAGAACACCCTACCTGAAATGACAAAAAAACTACTTGGAATTCACAGAATCAGCTATGACATTTTATACAGTCCTACTCTGTACCTACTATTCCTATGGCCCAGAGAAGTCCTATTTATACTTCAGGACCCAGTGCAAATATCATCTTTGTCATGAGAGGCTCTCCAACTCTTCATCTCCTTCAGATCTGTTACTGTACCCTGTGTGCTCCAGAAAGACTTTGAATACAGCTTTAAAGCATACACCAGATATTCAATGACTTACGATTTAATAACTTATTTACATATCTTCCTTTTCACTGGCTGGGAGAACCATGAGGCCAAGAATGCATACCCTCCTTGCCTAGAACACACAGGTTTAGAAAAGCAGTTCACTAAGTTCCTTTAGGAAGGACCAGCAATGAGAGATGTTTCCCCAGGATGTACAGACAGGAAGCAAAGGGAAGGAAGGAGTTAATGGCTGAACCTTTCAAATGCTATGACTGGTAACCTTGGATTTAAATTTCTGTTTATCACAATTGGCCAGTGAAAAAGCATTTTCATCACGAATCCTTGTTTCCTCCAAGTTTTCTAAAAACATAGCCCTATCAGTTTGAATCCTGCAGGCTCTTTCTCAGCCAAAAGGAATTTCCCTTTAAACAAAAACTATTCAAACATTTCCAAGCTATGAAATGTTATTTAAAAAAAAAAACAAGATTTTCCACTCAGACGACTAGAAAACTGTTTGTAGGGCTTTTTTTCCCCAGACTCCTCTTACTTGCCAAGAAGTCTGAAGAGGGTTTTGTGTGTGTGTGTGTTTCTGATGTTAAAAAAAAATGTTCCTACCTCTGTGCCTCTCTGTTTTTCCATTCTTTATTTTGTCTGAATTTTACTGAGGCAAGGTTTTTAGGTCAGAAGACATAAGCTATGAAATGCAAAACTATATCCACCGAGTTACCCAAATGAAAGAAGCAATCAACTGAACTTTGTTGTTGGTGTTTTAAATCACCCATTTTTTTAAAGATCAAGAGTGGGAGCATGATACTCAGCACAGAACAGTGGTGGAGTTAAAAGGAACCTCTGGGACCATAATACAAACGCTGCATTTTAGAGCAGCATAAACCAAGGAGGAGGATGTGAAGTAACTTGTACTATAGTGAGTTTTACCAAAGAAAAACTCTCTTCCAAGATACTTCTAAGAAGAAGCAGGCATAGACGTTTGAGTAGCTCAGAGTAACCCATCTCAACTCTCTAAAAGCTCTTCAATAATGTCAATAAAATTTAGATAAATAAATGACACAAGAACAGAGCAACTCAAAGGCAGGCAATTCAACACAGGGCAACTGTAACTGGGCTCGACAGCAGCTACACACACCCAAGGGATCAATGGCACATGATCCAAGAGGTGATGTCTGACTTTCACATGGACCTTCCACTTAGTCCCAGGAAAAAATTAGACATACCACTGTGGAACACCACAAAGGGCTTCCCAAGCTGAAGAATAAGCACAAGCCCACCCCAACCTGCATCTAATGGGTGACACTGACTTGAGAAACAGCTGGGTCCCAGCAGCGACTTGTGAGCCTCTCATGGGTTTACCCTGCAGTAGAGTTGGGTCAGTAAACATCCCCTAAGATCACAGGGGTGCAGTGATCAGGGGGATCAAAGTGTTCCCAGCTCTTCTCAAAGTGCCACATCAGGAAGATTCAAAAGTCATCCAGCCAGAGCTACTCAACAGTTCATGATGGCCCAGAAGAATCTTGGGTCATATTCCAAAGATCTCCCAGGTTCCATCCACTGACAACTAACAGATGTAAAGATCTGAGGCCAGCTGTACTGAAGCTGATAGAGGAGCCCAAGAGAGCACAAAAGATCAAGTACCAAACACTCTCATTTAATAGATGGTTAAGCAGCCGGCAAAGGAGGAAACATGAAGCATTCCAGGTGTCACCAAAGCCAAAGCAAAAATGAGTTACAAGATGACCATGCGGTCAGCCAATACTGCCAAACATCTCCATGAAGCCTTGCAGGTAGGGATGGAGCAAAGATTAGTGGATCGAGCAAAGAGAAGCTGGAGACCCCTGAGGCAGCAGTCGGAACCAGAACCTACAGGAGGCCGAAGTAAAAAGTGAGGAAGTGGAGACTGCAGCTATTGTCTGAGAAAACCTGGCAGTAACAAGAGAGAAAAACTGAGCAGAGGAAGGAGGGGCAGTAGCATCTGGCAAACATGTGTTCAAGGCAGAGGCCTGTGTTTACAGCAGAAGGCAGAAACTGAGGAGGAGAGGAAATGAAAATGCGTGAGAGGGAATAATTACAGGTCCCTGAGCATCCTGAATGATGTCAGACTCCTGAGATGCGAACACCTCCTCCCCAGAAAAAAAGACATTTGACTTTGGGGAGAGGGTGAAAAAGTGTGCCCACTATGGGCCTGGCAGATACATGGGAAGAACCTGAGCCCCAAAGAGGAGAGGGAACTTGCCCATGGTCACCAGACACAGTGGCCCTGGATTCCAAATCTGCCTGGCTCAAAGGCCTATCTTTTCCACAATGCTGCCTTCAACTCTAGTGGAAACTGCGGCTGTTACACAATCACGCCCCCTCCCATCTTGTTCTCAAAACTAAACAAGAAAAGTTATTGACATCAAACTACCCAACTCACTTTCATATTAAGTTTTCAGACTTGCAGAGGCTTTAACAAGCATCCAGAGTTTTAAAAAAATACATTAACAGAAGAGACCAAGGCCACCGAGCTTCTCCAAGACTGCCTCCCTCTATGAAACAGTGTGTTAAACAAGTATTACACATCTCTGAGCATTGTGAACTTGGTGGTGGTGGTTGTTCAGTCACTAAGTCATGTCCCAATCTTTGTGATGTGACCCTGTGGACTGCAGCATGCCAGGCTTCCCTGTCCTTCACTCCTCACTACTGAGGCGTTTGCTCAAACTCATGTCCCTCGTGTCAGTGATGCCATCCAACCATCTCATCCTCTGCCGCCTCCTTCTCTTCTTGCCCTCAATCTTTCCCAGCATCAGGGCCTTTTCCAATGGGCCGGCTCTTCACATTAGGTGGCCAAAGTACTAGAGCGTCAATTTCAGCATCAGTTCGGGAGCAGAGAAAAAACAGTCATGTCCCCTGCCTTCAAGGAACTTGTGTTACAGCTAAGCATCTCTCATTTTGGTTCAAGGCCTCAGATTCTTCCCAGATAAATGGGCCATCACCTCCTAAGTGCTTTATGAGTAACCCAGACACTTCCATTCAGGGAAAAAATGAGGTCACGTGGTACTTCACTTGGAAGAGCCATGAAGGGCATGTGGTGAGCCACGTGGGGGGATATACTCAAGGCTGACACCAATAATGGATTTCACCATTTCCTTTCAGTCTTGCCTCTGCTGAGGTAGGGAATGTAAACACTACTCCTTCATTCATAAACTCACTCACTTGGGCAATTCAGACACAGTGCAGCCATAGGCCCTCAATCCTATCAAATGCCCATCCAAGGCCTTAGGCCATTTGCCCCAAGACAGTCCACAGAGAGCTCAGAGCTATGCCAGGCTGAGGCAGGCAGTTTAAGCTGCAAACAAGCACACTCTGACCTTATCCCTGTTTGAACAGCCATATGCAAGTGGAAAAAACAACTTCTTTAGAAAAACACATCCAGCTTTCTGCCTGCAGAGATGAGGTTACGTGGACCTAAAACAGAATAAGTCATTCTTGTCCTGCATGGTGATCGTGATCAAGGCTCAGCTAGTTACTTCCAGCCCTGATATTTAACCATGATACAACGAGTTCAGATAATATAGGTAATTCTACATGTCTTCATTTGTGAGTTGGAACACAGCAATACCCTCTCCATGACAGCCTTTGCATGCATTGCAGTTTAGTTGCTAAGTTGTATCCGACTCTTTCACAACTCAATGGACTATAGCCTACCAGGTTCCTCTGTCCATGAGATTTCCCAGGCAAGCATACAAGAATGGGTTGTCATTTCCTTCTCCAAGGGATCTTTCTGACCCAGGGATCAAACGTGAGTCTCCTGCATTGGCAGGCACATTCTTTACCACTGAGCCACCTGGAAAACCCATGCATGCAGAGCAATTTCATTTTTAAATGTCTCAAAACTTCTTACATTTGCTAGCCCATCTTTATGAGAAAAACAACCATTGGCTAAAGGAACACACCTTTTCATGAAGGAAAGGTCTAGCAACTCAGACTATTTTAGCAATGATTGTTACACATGGTCATGCTGGTTGAGTCTAAACCAATCAGGTAAATCCCTTTCTAGCCATTGGGATTTAGAAATGATGATGTCACCCAATCCTTGATAATAAAGCTTAAAGAGAAATCAGCTGGTGGGCTTCTGAAAAGTTTCTTCCATCCTAAAAACGAACACAGGCAAGGCACTACCTCTCTTCTTCCTCTGGATATTGTCATCTTGAATACTTGAGACCCATATGGGTATGAGTTGCTTTCTGGTCCCCAACAACTTGAAGCTGGAACCTGGAGATGGAATCTAGGTTCACAGTGACACTGAGGAGCTCATGAATCAGCCAAACATGTAGCTATAGTTTTAGGCGTCTTGTAACAGAACATAATAATTCACTTATTATGTAGGAAATGGTGGCAGCTCAGCTGGTAAAGTATCCTCCTGCAATACAGGAGACCTGGGTTCGATCCCTGGGTTGAGAAGATCCCCTGGCGAAGGGAAAGCCTACCCACTCCAGTATTCTGGCCTGGAGAATTCCATGAACTGTATAGCCCATGGAGTCAGATTCAACCGAGCAACTTTCACTTTCACTTTCATTATGTAAGCAATCTGAATCAATTTTCAGTTGCTCACAGCTGCAAGCATTGTCCTTTAATTTGATTATTAATCTAGATGCAAGGCCTAATTTCTCCTGCCAGAGCAACTTCACATCAGAGTTTGAGAGAAGATTATCACTCAGGGATCTCTCAAGACAGACAAGTACAAAACTCATCATTGCCTTCTCATCTTCCAGAACCGTGTCCAAACCCACCTTCCCCCAACCCATGTCAACCCCATGAGAACAACTTTGTAGGAAATAATATAATTGAGTCAAAGACTTTTCACCATGTCAATGAAAATTCTTTAAATCATCACTAAATCAGTAATACAATGCAAGGCTGCCTTGGGGAGGGAATTCCCCAAATACTTCTCCCCACCACCACTACCTGGTTATTGCCTTGGGTTCTGCATTTAGAGATTCACCCTTTTAATCTGAAATAATTATTGTTAAATATAAATGCCCACTTAGAGGGTCATGTGTTAAGTATTATAAATATTAATATTTTTAGTGTTAAGCTTATCAAATCTTTCCTGAGAGCAAAATTAAAGAGAAGGGGCTGAAAAGGGAACACCATTACAGCAAGCACTTGGGGTCCAAGAAGTGAGGGAAACACAAAAGGAGTGAAGGTGAAGAAAGGTGACTTAGGGTCTCCAAGACATAATCTACTGACTTCACAATTCTGTCTCCTACTGGAATTCATTACCTTTATTCAGCTGGTGGAGGTCATGCAACCAGAAGTCATGACTTCTCACTCATGAGGACCCAGAGTCTCACACAGAATCTGGCCAGGGACCAACAGCTGGAGATGAACATCACAGCAAAAGCTCCCGTATCCCACTGGAGCCCTATCAAGTCTCTGGGCCACCAAAAGGAAGGGGAAAGCACCAGCCTCTGAGATCAGCATCTGCCTTCCAGCAGTCACTGTGGCTGTGGAAGCCCGATGGCCTCACATTCTCACCCCAGGCAGAAGGACCCTCCTCTTAACTCACTCCCCACCTACCACCCTCTGGGCTCAGTCTTTCTTTTATTGGATTATAATTGTTTACAATGTTGAATTAGTTTCTGTTGTACAACAAAGTGAATTAGCTGTATCACAATAGCCAGGTCATAGAAGCAAGGTAGATGGCCATCGACAGATGAATGAATAAAGAAGATGTGGTACACATATCTGATGGGCCCAGTCATTTAACTTTAAGAACCAACTGGATATAAAATTTAAGCAGTATAACCACTAAATAATTCTACAAAGGACTGGATTTACACAAATTTAGCATTTAAAATGAGCAGAACTAAAGTAGGAGGTTGGAATTAACAGATACACACTACTATAAATAAATCAGTAGTGTGTATCTACTTACAGCATGGGAAACTATACTCAGTATTTTGTAATAACCTATAAGAAAAAAGAATCTGAAAAAAGAAAAAAATCATATATGTATATAAATAAATCTCTGTGCTGTATACCTGAAACTAACACAACATTGTAAATCGACTATTTTGTTGTAGTTGTTTAGGCAGTAAGCTGCATCTGACTCTGTGACCCAATGGATCCGAGCCTTCCAGGCTGCTCTGTCCATGGAATTCTCCAGGCAAGAATACTGGAGTGGGTTGCCATGCCCTTCTCCGGGGGATCATCCCAATCCACTGATTGATCTCGCGAGTCTTGCATTGGCAAGCAGATTCTTTACCACTGAGCCACCAGGGAAGCTCAGAAATATCTCAGTAAGATAAAATAAAATACCAAGCAGAACCTCTGTCATTATCTTTGCAAACACTTGGTAGTTCCAACTGTATACCTTTAAAAAAAAAATCATTGTAAACATTGATAAAATCCCTGTTTTTCAGATCGCTAAACTGAGCCATAAGAAGATACCAGGAGCATGAAGTATCATTCACAAATCCACTGCTAATCTTCCAGCCTCAAAGCCCTTCTTCCCCCGAGCACTCCTGCTTCCTCTATTCAGTACCCAAGGCCTCCCCGGACTCTGCTGGTGTTAAGCGAGCATCAGATCCCCAGCCCTACAAGGAAATGGAGGCTAAAATCACCTCTAGTCCAGTTTTCTGTGGTGCCTTTATGTTGTCATTATTCAATCCCTAAATACTTTCAGGAGGTAAAAACTTGAACAGTACGAAAAGAATGGTGTGAAAACAACTCCCTCTCTCTCCCTCCCTCTCTTGACCTCTAGTCTCTCAAGTCACCTTACTAGAAAATCATTAATTATGTTTCTTAAGCTTCCTCCCAGATATTGTTGTTGCTATTCAGTTGCTAAGTCATGTCCAACTCTTTTCGACCCCACGAACTGCAGCATGCCAGGCTTTCCTGTCCTTCACTATCTCCCGGAGTTTGCTCCAGCTCATGTCCATTGAGTCGGTGATGCCATCCAACCATCTCATCCTCTGTCACCCACTTCTCCTTCTGCCCTCAATCTTTCCCAACATCAGCATCTTTTCCAATGAGTCAGCTCTGCATCAGGTGGTCAAAATATTGAAGCTTCAGCATCAGTCCTTCCAATGAATAGTCAGGGCTGATCTCCTTTAGGATTGACTGGTTTGATCTCCGTGCTGTCCAAGGGACTATATCCCAGATTTAGTCGGTGCATATAATAATATACACAGATAAGATTTATAGACTGTTTTGCTCTTTAAATTGCAAAATCCCACAGTAAATTCCCAGAAGTGTAATCTGCACAGAATCTTAGAGGAAACACAACATCAACATTAGAAATGTCCAATACTCCGGCAGGCTGAGGGGAATTTGACAAGGTGTCTTACAATGATTTGAAAATACACACTCCTCATTTTCATAGCTGCCATCTTTTATGAAATCACTTTTAGCCTGTATCCAAAAGAAGTACTCACTGATTTAAAATTATATCTCATCATCTGTACAGGAACTAATTTGTAAGCTTCAAGAGGAACTGCAAGGCTCTAATAATTCAGGATCTAATGAGCAATTCCAAATTCAGTCTTTCTATGCACGCCTTTCATTGCGCCTGATGGGTCAGAGAAGGTGCCTGGGAGATGTGACAATCCTAGCCTCCGGCAACTTCTATGTTTTGAAAATCAGGTAGGTGACAGTTCTGCCAAACAGACAGCAGCAATCATGCATGTAGTAGATAAATCCCTATTTAGAGCAAAAGAGTAATCACGCTAAGAAGGGCTGGTGGCTGCACTGCCACCTTGGTTAAATATTAGCTGCTTTCAGACTCAGCAATTTCTGACTCCCCAAATATCCTTTCCCATTCCCTGACTCAGATCCTTTTAAGTCTAGATCCTTCATTCATATAACACAGTGGGCAAGAGTTTGGGCACTAGAGGCAGGCAGACTTGAGTTTAAATGACCTTTACCAATTTGCTTAAACTCATTAAGCCACAGTTTTTTAATCCGTAAAACAACTCCTTCATTAGAACATTGAAAGTTTTTTTTTTTTTTTGCCACAACGCAGGGCGTGCAGGATCTGAGTTCCCAGTCCAGGGATCAAACCCATGCCCCTGCAGTGGAAGCAGGAATTCTTAACGACTGGACTGACAGGGAAGTTCCATTGAGATACCATTTTTGTAAAGCACTAAGTACAATGCCTTTCATCAGAACTAGCTACACAATCTATGGCACCTGATACAAAATCCAAATGTGGAGCCCCTTGTTCAAAGATGATTAAGGATTTCAAGATGGTGACAGCATAGCATCAGATGGCGGGGCCCTGTGGGACTGCACAGGTGGCAGGCCTATGAAGCTAGCCCTCCCTTTCAGATGATAAATATTCAATAGATGGTAACTACATTACCTTACCGATTTTCCTCCCTGCAGGCTCTCCACTCCCTATGTGATGCCTAATTTACTCAACTTGGAAAGTTTCAGTGGGCCTTTCCAAAAACAGGCACTTTGCCTGGAGTTACCTGCATTTACAAGGAAAAAACTGACCCAAATGGGGGGATCTAAAACAGAAAGTGATGTTACCATAAGCTCATGCCAGATGCACTCCCACCTGAGCGCCTTTGCTCTGGTTTTTCAACCTGCTGCGATCCTTCTCTCCTCCTCCAAGCCTCTGTTCAGATCCACTTTGTATGGGAGGCTTATTCTGATCACTCAATTCACTCTATCCCCCTTACCTTACTCTCTATTCCCCTTACACTCTATCCCCCTTACCTCACTCTCATTTTACTTTTACCATAGTACTTTATTGTCCGGCATACCATATCTCTTACTTCTTATGCTTATTGTTTCATTGTTTATCTTTCCTTGAACACACACACAGAGTGTAAGTTTCTCAAGGTCAAGCATTTTGAGGTTTTTTTGTTCACTGATATACCCCAGCTGCTTGAGGGCAAGAGGAGAAGGGGGTGACAGAGGATGAGATGGTAGGATGGCATCACCGATTCAATGGACTCGAGTTTGAGCAAACTCTGGAGATAGTGAAGGACAGGGAAGCCAGGTGTGCCACAGTCCATGGGGTCGCAAAGACTCCAAGATGACTATCAAGTGAACAACAACAACTGCTTAGAGCAGTGTTTTGCACACAGAAGCTACTCAACAGCCATTCACTGCAAGAACAAATAAATCTTTGAGTGGATGCATAATCAGGCCACCCTTTTTCCACTTGGAGGTCAGGCCATTTCACATTATGGACAAATGGCAATAATAACCAGCTCTGCAACTGGACACTCAACAGAGTTCAAGAGACAGATGGGAAAGTTATCTATTTTCAAATCTCTGCCAAACTCCCCTTAGTTTAGAAGGAATATAATCCAGTCGTCTGTGCTACTAAACCTCATCTTTCAACACTAATTCATATACTCAGTTTCTGGGTCATGACTTGCAACAATGACAAGTGGTATTTTATGAGAGCTGCCCAGAAGAGAGACAAGTCCCTAAGTGGCAGACATAAAAAATAATTGGAAAAAAAAATCAAATTAGAAGAAAAATAATCACCCGTCACTGCTTCATCACAATGAGAAAAACTAAGCCCTTACTACCAAGAGAAAGGTAAGGTCTTTACTCCTTAAACTGTTCATAAAGATGTGAGAGCCAGCCTGAGCAGTCTACCTGGAGTTAATGCCACAGTCACAGGTAGCATCTCAAACCCTGAGATCTCACAAATGCAAGTCCTGAGGCCCTAAGAAGGGAATGTGGACCCTGTGCATAAATTATCCCACCAGCTAAAAGACAACCCAAAGCATTACAGCTGCTGGATGAGACATTTTCACAGTATTCACGAGGACAAAAGAAAAGAGCCGCCCCTCGCACATGGTTAAAGTGTGGCCCACGTCAGGAGAAACATCTGGAGATATTATCAGAAGATATTTGAGGGCCAATGTGCTCTCAGTTCTGTCCTGGCAACAGGAAGCACATCTGGGCCCCCAGTCCAAACGCAGCCTACACGGTCTCCTCAGGACAGGCTGGTGGAGCACAGCCCAGAAGATCATACCACACATCTGGCTTTTGACCCAGCATGGGCTTCCACTCCCTCTCATCCCGCCCTCCGCCTGTTTTCAACAAGCCATTCTCAGCCACCACAAACGCTTTGGTGGGAATCACAGGGAGGCCCTCCTCCCTTTTCCCAAAATAACGTCAGCCAGAGGCCAAGGCCAGAGAGGTGGAGCCTGCAGGCCATTTTGCAAGTTTCAAATATCCTGGCACTGACCCCACTAAAAGAATCATAAAGGGAAAACAGCCAAGCTTCTCATTTTATTAGTGTTTCTCCCTCTCTCTCTCAACATAAACTCTGCATTTGTAAAAAGAAAAAAGAGACAAAGAGACCTCACGATAAAGTCACAGTCTCAGTGCTGGCTGTTGTAAGCAAAATTTCATGTTGCAAATTTAATACTAAGCACTTAGTTGAAATTGAAAACTTTTAAAGAAATGTGTGTGCTCTATGAGAGTTTAATGCCCAAAAGGGTCGCTGGGGCATAAGGCTGAGCAAGAAACTGGTGAGCTGGCCCACCTTCCCCAAACCCTTTCCGAAATGTGCACTCAGATTTTCCATACCCCTTTGCTGATCTTTCCTCTGAAGAAGGAGGAAGCAGACTTCTTGGCTGCATGGTTAGAAGAGTCAAATAAAGTAGTCTTTCTCCTAAAAGGAAGGCCTTTTTTCAAAACACACACACATACACAGAGGTATATTTCTTAAAATACAAATTAAAAAGTAAAGAAGAGAGGGAGAGAATATGACGGCGAAGGAAAGAAACTGCTACTTTGTTTTGTCCAGTTTTTTAAAAGCATCCCACAAAAATCAGTAGCAAACGAAACAGATTATCAAACCATCTACCTCCTCTCCAGCTTTATGGAGCAATAGGAAATGAAATAGCAGATGTGAAAAGCCCTCGGAGAAGAGTATAAGTTGCTAAAGGAATACAAAGGGTCGTTACTGTTATCAAAAATTTTAAAGGGCCAGCAGCTTTCAGCTAGAAAAACCACACCTCTCCCCAGATTGCTCCATTCTGGGCAGGCTCTTCCCCAAATACTCCTTCCCAGTTCCCGGTCCCGAGCTGTTCCTTTGATGACAATTACCCTTCTCCAGCCGCCCCTTCCCCTGCCCACCGAGTCCTCACCGTGTGGTACATGAGAGCCTCGGTCTCCCCGGGCTCTGACAGCTCGCTCAGCTTGCGGTCCCACTGCAGGACGCTCTGCTCCCCGCTCTCCAGCACCTCCATGGTGGTCCGAGGCGCGCTGGGCCGAGGATGCTGAGCGCAGGAGGGGAGCGGACTGGGCGGCCTCGGTGGGCGAGATCCGCCTCCGCGAGAGGGTATGTGCCTGTGTGTGTGCCCGTGTGTGCGTGCGTATGCGTGTAGCTTATGCACTTAGGAAGCAAACCGTTCGCTCCTCTGCCTCAGAGAGAACTGCCAAGGGTCCAGTGTCCTCGGAGACCTGAGAATCTCCTAAGGAAACAGACTGTCCGGAGATCAGATCGTAGGCTGAGGAGAATAAACCAGAGTGTGCCTCCAAAATAAAGGCAGGAGATCAATCCTCATCCCAAGAAAAGCCCCTCTCAATAAACCCACTCTCCGCTACTGCTCCAGACTCAAAACTTTGAGACTCCCCAGGGCTCCTCAGCTCTGCTCCAGGACGCAGCTAAGATTCCGCCTCCGTCCAGGGCGGGGACCAATCGGATGCTCACCTCGCCGCCCTATCCAATCAAAAGTCTTGCTCTCCGCCCTAAGGCGGGGACTACGGGAAGTCCCCGCCCATGCCTTGGAATGTGGGCAGGCAGCGCCTTTGACGTCACCGGGGAACTACTCTGGCTGAAGTGCCGCTTGCAGCCACGGTCTGCTGCAGCAGACAAATGGAGAGCTTGGATCCAGGAGTGAAGGACTGGGGGAACAACCAATGAGAAAGGAGAGCCTGGGAGGAACAGCCAATCAGATAGCGACAAGAATACATTTTATAAGAGGGAGGGTGCGCTCAGTCTCCTGAGAAACTCAGAGAAATTAGGGCACGCGTCTGGAAGGTAGCGGTGCTGTGAGCGCGGATTTAAATTCTGTCTTAAGTATTTTCAAGTAGATTAGCTTATTTAACTATTTCAGAACATTTTAAAAATAAGTCACACGTTGCACACAAATATAAATATTCTCTAGTGCATGAATTTATGTTAGCATATATCTGGCAAATTGTAATTGCTCATGCTTCTCCCACTTTTTTCTCCCACTTTCTGTTAGGCCCTTCTGTCGTGTTTTTTATGGGCCTTTATTTTATTTTTTCTTTTATTTACCCAACATACATTATTGAGGAGAGCCAACGGCTTTCTTTTCCAGGAGATAGAAGTCTTAATGGAAGTGACAGGCAGTAAACAAACAAACAAACACATGTCAGAAAGTGGTAACTGCTATAAAGAAAAACAAAACCAAAGTAAGCGAATGATATTTTAGATAGTAGTCGGGAAAGTTCTTTCTATGTAGGTGAGGTTTGAGAACAGACCTGAATGAAGTGAAGTTAGGGGAGAAGCTGCTGTTACTGACAGGCAAGGAAACACATGTGGTTGCAGTTTGAGGTGCCAAGCACTGAGTGAGGGGAGAGGGGGCCTCAGAGATGGGCGGGGCCCAGACCAACAGGCCTAGTTTAGGAAAGAAAAATCCTCTTCTAAAATATTTTCCCCCAACATTGTGATTTTTCTTCCTCCTTTCAGACTCCTCCTTTTAAAGAAACAAAGTGCTTGCATATATAGTTTGCTCATTTTAAATATAAGGGAGTCTTTGCAGATTGTCCCTAAAAGTTCCTTACACTGACACATTCCAGTGTGGACGTTTGTCACCTTCATAAGTATTTTTTGATAGATCAGTTCAGTTCAGTCGCTCAGTCGTGTCCAACTCTTTGCGACCCCATGAATCCCAGCACGCCAGGCCTCCCTGTCTATCACCAACTCCCAGAGTTCACTCAGACTCACGTCCATCGAGTCAGTGATGCCATCCAGCCATCTCATCCTCTGTCGTCCCCTTTTCCTCTTGCCCCCAATCCCTCCCAGCATCAGAGTCTTTTCCAATGAGTCAACTCTTCGCATGAGGTGGCCAAAGTACTGGAGTTTCAGCTTTAGCATCATTCCTTCCAAAGAAATCCCAGGGCTGATCTCCTTCAGAATGGACTGGTTGGATCTCCTTGCAGTCCAAGGGACTCTCAAGAGTCTTCTCCAACACCACAGTTCAAAAGCATCAATTTATTGGCGCTCAGCCTTCTTCACAGTCCAACTCTCACATCCATACATGACCACAGGAAAAACCATAGCCTTGACTAGATGAACCTTTGTTGGCAAAGTAATGTCTCTGCTTTTGAATATGCTATCTAGGTTGGTCATAACTTTCCTTCCAAGGAGTAAGTGTCTGTTAATTTCATGGCTGCAGTCGCCATCTGCAGTGATTTTGGAGCCCAGAAAAATAAAGTCTGACACTGTTTCCACTGTTTCCCCATCTATTTCCCATGAAGTGATGGGACCAGATGCCATGATCTTCGTTTTCTGAATGTTGAGCTTTAAGCCAACTTTTTCACTCTCTACTTTCACTTTCATCAAGAGGCTTTTTAGTTCGTCTTCACTTTCTGCCATAAGGGTGGTGTCATCTGCATATCTGAGGTTATTGATATTTCTCCCTGCAATCTTGATTCCAGCTTGTGTTTCTTCCAGTCCAGCGTTTCTCATGGTGTACTCTGCATATAAGGTAAATAAACAGGGTGACAATATACAGCTTTGATGTCCTCCTTTTCCTATTTGGAACCAGTCTGTTGTTCCATGTCCAGTTCTAACTGTTGCTTCCTGACCTGCATACAAATTTCTCAAGAGGCAGGTCAGGTGGTCTGGTATTCCCATCTCTTTCAGAATTTTCCACAGTTTATTGTGATCCACACAGTCAAAGGCTTTGGCATAGTCAATAAAGCAGAAATAGATGTTTTTCTGGAACTCTCTTGCTTTTTCGATGATCCAGTGGATGTTGGCAATTTGATCTCTGGTTCCTCTAAGGACTTTTTCAAATTTTCTTAGCATAACACTCAACATGAGCAAGCAAGGTAAGAAACAAGTACAACTTCCTTAATGCTGGAATACAAACATTCATCTGTCAAACACTTCTGTTTTAGGCAGAGTCAGTCCCTGGTTTTGCCCATGTGGTTGGCAGCATCTAAGATGGCTCCAATGATCCAGCCTGTCTGTGTTCACACCCGCTTATAACTGCCTCCCCTTGAGTATGGGTCGGACCTGGGAACTTCCTTCCAACAAAGAGAATATGGCAAAAGTGATGAGACGTCAAAAAACATTCTGGCTCCTGGCTTCCTCATTCTCTCTTCCTCTTTTGTTTGCTTGCTCTGAGCTGCCCTATGGAGAAGCCTACAGAGCAAGGAATTAAGGAAGATGTCCATCTAATAGCCAGCAAGGAACTGAGTCCCTCAATCCAATAACCACAAGTAACTGGATCCTGCTAATATAACCACTGGAGTGAATATGGAAGCAAATTCTCCCCAAGTTGAGCCATCAGATGACTACAGCCTTGTTGAGAGACCCAGATCTAGAGGACTCAGCTATGCCATGCCCAGATTTTTGACCCACACAAACTAAAGGCAATAAGTTTATATTGTTTTAAGCCGCTGAGTTTTTCCTTCATAAAATCAGTAATATAATAGCTGGTGTCCTAAAATGCTTTTGAACCGTGGTGTTGGAGAAGACTCTTGAGAGTCCCTTGGACTGCAAGGAGATCCAACCAGTCCATTCTAAAGGAGATCAGTCCTGGGTGTTCTTTGGAAGGAATGATGCTAAAGCTGAAACTCCAGTACTTTGGCCACCTCATGCGAAGAGTTGATTCATTGGAAAAGATTCTGATGCTGGGAGGGATTCGGGGCAGGAGGATAAGGGGACGACAGAGGATGAGATGGCTGGAAGGCATCACTGACTCGATGGACATGAGTTTGAGTGAACTCTGGGAGTTGGTGATGGACAGGGAGACCTGGCATGCTGCAATTCATGGGGTTGCAAAGAGTCAGATACAACTGAGTGACTGAACTGAACTGAACTGAAATGCTTGATTAAATTTATCTCTATTGCCATAGTAGTATCACAGTCCCCCAGTGATGAGTTTTTTCAGCCTCCTTTATTTCATGTACCCTTCTGTTCACTGTATAGAAGACTTCTTATCGGCACATTTTTTCTACTACATCTTGAGTCTAGAGTTTGTCCCTTTCCCTCTCATTCTTAGGACTTAAAAAATTTAGTTGACTCTTTTTCAGCTTCGCTGGCATCCCTTAGAAAATAGCAGCCCTTGCTCCCCTGTCTGTTGTTGTTGTTGGGTTTTGTTATTTTTTTTGAGTTAATATTGACATGTCACATGATATCAAATTCAGGAGCACAACATAATGATTCAATATTTGTATCTATTGTGAAAGGATCACCGCAATGTTTAATTACAGTCACCATGCTGTACCAACCGGAGAAGGCAATGGCACGCCACTCCAGTACTCTTGCCTGGAAAATCCCATGGACGGAGGAGCCTGGTAGGCTACAGTCCATGGGGTCGATAAGAGTCGGACACGACTGAGCAACTTCACTTTCACTTTTCACTTTCATACATTGGAGAAGGAAATGGCAACCCACTCCAGTGTTCTTGCCTGGAGAATCCCAGGGACGGGGGAGCCTGGTGGGCTGCCGTCTATGGAGTCACACAAAGTCGGATATGACTGAAGTGACTTAGCAGCAGGACTTACTTATTTTATAACTTGAAGTTTGCCTTTTGCCCCTTTCACCCTTTTCACTACCCACCCCCACTTGAAAGCCCTGCCTCTGGCAATTGCCAGTCTATTCTCTGTCTCCATGAATTTGCTTGTTTCTTTAGATTCTACATAAGTGAGGTCATACAGTATTTGTCTGTCTTTATTTGGTTTTCTATAATGGCATGCTTAGATGAGGCTTCCCTGGTGGCTCAGTGGTAAAGAATCCACCTGCAATCTAAGAGAAAGAGGTTCAAACGCTGGTTTGGAAAGATTCCCTAGAGAAGGAAATGGCAACCCATGCCGGTATTCTTGCCTGAGAATCCCATAGACAGAGGAGCCTGGCAGGCTGCAGTCCATGGGATCACAAAAGATTTGGACATGACTTAGTGACTAAACAAAAGCAATGCTTAGATTCCTTTATCTTTTGTGATTTTGCTGTGTGATTGCCATCAGGCTTACAGCAAACAACTCTAAGTAGGTAACAATATAAGTTTGAATTCTTTCTAAATCTCTATATTCCTCCCCCTCCCCCCCCCCCCCCGCACCCACATTTCATTTTTGGTCACATTTTACATCTTTTCATCTTATGTGTCCATTAAAAATTATTACAGTTATTTACTATTTTTGTTCTTTAACCTTTATACTAGCTTCGTAGGTGATTAACCAGTGTGCTTTTACTGTCCTGTTTTCCTGTTAGTACCCTTTTATTTTAGCTTAGAGAAGTTTCTTTCACAATTCTTGTAAGGCCAGTCTAATGTCGGTGAACCCCTTTTGCTTTTGCTTCTTTAGAAATCTCTTTATCTCTCCTTCAGTTCTGAAGGACAGTTTTGCCAAGAAGGGTATTCTTGATTAGAAGTTTTTTCTTTCAACATTTTGAATATTGTGCCACTTCCTTCTGGCCTGCAAAGTTTCTGTTGAAAAATCTACTAATACTTTTATGGGGGTTACCTTGTACATAACAAATTGACTTTCTCTTGCTACTTTTAAGATTCTTTCCTTGTCTTTAAATTTTGACACTTTGATTTTAATGTTTCTTCATGTGGGTCTCTTGGCATTCATATTATTTGGAACTTTCTGGGCTTCTGGATCTGGATGTCTGTTACTTTTCCAGGTTAGGGAATTTTCCAGCAATTATTTCTTCACATGTTCTTCTGCCCCTTTCTCTCTCTCTCTTTTCCTTCTGGGTCCCCATAATGCAAATATTGGTCCATTTGCTGTTGTTCCATAAGTTCCTTAGACTATCTTCACTATTTTTTTTTTTTTTCTTTTCTTTTTGCTGCTCTAATTGGATGAGTTCCATTGACCTGTCTTGAGTTCGGTGATCCTTTCTTCCACTTCATCTAGTCTGCTGTTGAAGCCCTTTATTGTATTTTTTCAGTTCAGGTATTCTTAGTTCTGTGATTTCAATATTGTGCTTTCTTATATTTTATTTTTGTTGAAATTCTTACTTTAGTTTACCCATTCTTCTCTTAAGCTCAGTGAGACACTTAATGACCATTATTTTGAACTCTATCAGATAAGTCACTTATCTTTGTTTCATTAAGGTCTTATCTTATCCTTGTGTTTGGAACATACTCTTCTTTCTTTCTTTGAGTCTGTACTAGTTTCTATACATTTGCTAGAGCAGCCATCTCTCTGTCTTGAAGGAGTGGCCTCGTGTAGCAAGGTTATTGTCCAACTCTGCCTTAACTCTTGGATGTCTTTCAAACCATTGGGATTGTCTAAGCAGCATACTTTATTCTTAGTAATTTACATTGGTTGAAGCTGTGCCAAGCCCTGTCAATATCCCAAAGAGAAGGATCTCAGTCTGTACCAAGATTCAGGCTGATTGGAAGTCAGACTCTCAGGCAGCACTTGTAAAGTATGCAAATTTCACAGAAAGATGGGAGATGGGCATTTCTGTCTGCTCACTGTACACTGATCCTTGGGGAATAGCCATTTAAGAACTGTTTCTTTGTTTGGTACCATTTCATTGAATGCAAGAACATAAGCCCCACTTTCTGCTAGGGCTGGCTATCAAGGGATGTTTTCTGGGTAACAACCACAGAAGGTCAGTGAGACAGACATGTACACAGCTCTTTGCTTAGAGACTCAACAGCTTGGGGTGGAGCAGAGGATGAGTGTGAAGGTGGCACTTGTGGCCTCCCTGGTCTCTGTCATCAGTCCCTAGATGTGTTTAATTAGAAACCTACTCCTCAGGCCATAGCTATCAAGGCAAACTAATAGGTAAACTCCTAGAAAGACTGGAGATGCATTCCAGTCTGCTGTCTCCTGACTGTGCCCTAGTGGGGGAGGGCTATAACTGATTATGAACTTGCTCTCTATTTGACACAGTTCTGTGGGACCCAAGAGTGGAAGACTCACTAACAACCAAACCCTGGTGATCAGGAGTGGCCTCCTATAGGAAAGTTATTGTCCAACTCTGCCTTAACTCTTGGATGTCTCTCAAAGCATTGGGATTGTCTAAGCAGCATACTTTATTCTTAGTAGTTCACAGTGGTTGAAGCTGTGCCAAGCCCTGTCAATATCCCAAAGGGAAGGGATTTCCTCAGTGCAACCACAAAATTTGGGGCACCCATCAGACAGGTTCACAAACTCCTTTCCAGGAGATACTGGCAACTGGAGTGAGGCAGAGGAAAAACTCAAATATGGTGCCTGCTGACCAGTGTCCTTGGAAAGTATTTCATAGCCCCCTAGATGAGTGTTAGATTAGATGCCTGCCCCTCACTCCAAAGATAAGCAAATAGGACTGCTTCATGAGCTGCTTGATTGTTTTCAGGAGCTGCTTTAGTGTTAGGTCCTGGAGGGGAGCCAGGGGAGTTCATGTGAGCCCTTTAATGACTGCTTCTCAGTTCACTATAATTTTGTGGGGCTTGTGGCTACAAACCCCACTGGCTTTCAAAGCCAAGATGTTTTGAGGGCTCATCTCTCAGATGCTGGTCTTAAAAGCTGGGGTGCCAAATGTGGGGTTCAACCCCTTCACTCCTCAAGGGGAAGCTCAGGTTGTGAGACCCCTACCCCCTTTGCTTGTGGGTCACTGCATTGGGTGTGAGTTTATGACAAGATTGTGTCTCAGCCTCTCCTGCCCATTTTGATGTGGGTTTTTTCTTGTTTGCTCAACATGCAGGAGTCACTCAGCTCCTTTGGGGGTTTCTTTCAGAAAGAAATTGTTCCATGTGTAGCTGTAGATTTTGTGCATATATAAGAGGAGATGAGTTTAGGATCCTCCTATGTTGTTACTGTTGACTGAAAAAAAAATGCTTGTCACCCTACTTATTTAACTTCTATGCAGAATACATCATGCAAAATGCCAGGCTGGGTGAAGCACAAGCTAGAATCAAGACTGCCAGGAGAGACATCAACAACCTCCAATATGCAGATGATACCACTCTCATGGCAGAAAGTAAGGAGGAACTAAAGAGCTTCTTGATGAGGGTGAAAGAGAAGACTGAACAAATTGCCTTAAAACTCAACATTCAAAAAACGAAGATCATGGCATCTAGTCCCATCACTGCACTGCAAATAGAAAGATAAAAAGTGGAAGCAATGACAGATTTTATTTTCTTGGGCTCCAAAATCACTATGGATAGTGACTGCAGTCATGAAGTTAAAAGACACTTGCTCCTTGGAGGGAAAGCTATGACAAACCTAGGCAGCATGTTAAAAAACAGAGGCATCATTTTGCTAACAAAGGTCCATGTAGTCAAAGCTAGGTTTTTCCAGTAGTCACGTATGGATGTGAGAGTTGGACCATAAAGAAAACTGAGTGCCGAAGAATTGATGCTTTATGACTGTGGTGTTGGAGAAGACTCTTGAGAATCCTTTGGACAGCAAGGAGATCAAACCATCAATCCTAAAGGAAATCAGTCCTGAGTATACATTGGAAGGACTCATGCTGAAGCTGAAGCTCCAATACTTTGACCACCTGACGTGAAGAGCCATCTCACTGGAAAAGACCCTGATGCTGGGAACGATTGAAGGCAAAAGGAGAAGGGGGCGACAGAGAATGAGATGGTTAGATAATATCACCGACTCAATGGACATGAATTTGAGCAAATTCCAGAAGATTGTGAAGGACAGGGAAGCCTCACGTGCTGCAGTCCCTAGGGTCCCAAAGAGTTGGACATGGTAGTGACTGAACAACAACAAAAATGAACAACCTAAAAGCTGAGAATCCTGTTTTATCTGGCAAACTTTCTGAGGACTCACACCTGAGAGGCGACCTCTCAAATAGCTCTGTGGGACTGCTCTGAATAGGCAAGGGAGGAGCCAGAATACACAAGCATTTTACAACAAAAACCAGGTTGTCAGAACATCAAAAAATTACTATTAAAGAAAACCAGATATCTCAAATTAATGACTTTAGCACGTTTCTATGTAAGGGAAGATGCCAGGGTCTGCGCTTATTGAAATCCTTCCTTTGGTATGCACCTTATCTAACGCCAGTAACTTGTTTTTTTCCCATCCTGAGTTCCCTCAGTGTTCACCATAAAGGGCTGTACTGGCTGATGGCTTGATGGCCACAATATCCTCTGTTTGCTCTTAAAGGCAGGGGCATTCTTAGTCCATGGAGCTTCCCAGGTGGCGCTAGTGGTAAAGAACCCACCTGCCAATGCAGGAGACGTAAGAGACATGGGTTCAATCCCTGGGTGGGGAAGATCCCTTGGAGGAGGGCATGGCAACCCACTCCAGTATTCTTGCCTGGAGAACCCATGGACAGGGGGGCCTAGAGTCCCTAGAGTTACAAAGAGTAGGATACAACTGAGGCAACTTAGCATGCATGCATTCTTAGCCCATATTATCTTGTCCCCATCTATTCTTGACAGATAAATGGTCTCTGAATAGGCCATTTTAGTGATTTTAAAGTTTCTGAAGAAGCAAGTATCTATTTTGCTCTCTAACGCTCTTGACTTTCTACCATCCTTTAAGAGTTTTCATCCTATTTTAATTTGTTCTATCCCTTAACTCTGGTTTGGAATGGGAGCAAACTTCTACTGCTGCTTGATGTCCCTTCTTTTACTTCTCCCTATTCTAATCATATTCAGTTTAACAAAGACAGTGTCCAGCTTTGAGGATTTCTTTCAGTTATCATTACTTAACTAGAAATGGTGTCTTTCCATTTGACAGTCATTATTATTTCCTGCACATAGCACCCAGAACAGAGATGATGTCTGGGAGAATCTCTCCATAGAAAACCAGGGATTACAAGATTGGCTATGGAGTCCTTTAGCCCCGAGGGGTCCTGAAAAAAAATAATGGTATGAGAACCCTGAGCACTGAGATAAAGAATCCCACAGGAGGAGGAGATGCAGGGAGAGGCTGTAAACCTCACAGGAGTCAGCCCTGAGGAGACAGTGAGCTGGAAAGGGCTGGAGGGTACAAGACCCTTGGCATTAGAAACAATTGCTTGTTGACAGAGAATAGTCCCTGAGAAGGGTCCTGGTGCTGCCATTCTGCCTGAAGCCAGGAAACAGTGTCTCTTTCCTTCCCCTCCCCAGTCCCACCCTTTCTCTCCCCACCTTCCTCTCTTCCTCTGTCTCTCTCAACTCTGAGAGAGGGGGCCAGGAAAGCCTAGAGAGCAGGCTACCCTTGGAAAATCTAATAAACGTGTAAACCTCTTCCCATCCTGGAAAGATCAGCGATGGCAGAGCCACTGTGAAGAGGAGGACTTGCTAGAGATGCGGGCAGCTGCGGCCACGTGTCACCGGCCCTGCTACACCTTTGCTCCCCTCAGGTCTGAGCTACGCCCTCCCTCTCAGTCACTGTCTGAATCCCTGCTCATGGCAATTTGCCACCGAGACTGAGCTGGCTAATAAACTACAGCTTCTTTTAAAACGTGAGAGAACGTTTTCTCAGCCAACTGGATAACTGTGTGAAAATAAAATTTTATAAGCCCTGCCTCACAACTTATGTGGAAATAAACTTCAGATGGACTGAGGACATGAGTGTAAAAGAAAACAGAGCTGTTCCGAGATAAAATACTTTTATAATTTCAGTGTGAGAGCTAGACATGATATAAAAGGTAGAAAACATATAGGAAAAGCTAGATGTGTGTATGTTGGAATATATGTGTGCTTCCCAGGTGGCTGGCTCAGTGGTAAAAAATCCATCTGCCAATACAGGAGACATGGGTTCCATCCCTTGTTGGGAAGATCCCCTGGGGAAGGAAATGGCAACCCACTCCAGTATTCTTTCAAGGATAATCCCATGGACAGAGGAGCCTGGTAGGCTACAGTCCATGGGTTTGCAGAGTTGGACACGACTGACTGAGCCACACACACAAGCACTTATGAATATATGTATGAAAAGTGAAAGTGTTGGTCACTAAATCATGTCTGACTCCATTGACTGTAGCCCTCCAGCTATTCCCTTCTCCAGGGCCTCTTCCTGACCTAGGAATTGAACCAGGGTCTCCTGCATTGCAAGCAGACTCTTTACCATCTGAGCCACCAGGGAAGCTCAAAAATATGTATATGTGTGTATATATATACACATATATATAGTTAATATATACATACACACACACACACATATATATATATACACAGAGAATATGTAACTTAAATAAATGTCATTAAGATGTTATACATGCTGTTGTTAACCTGAATCGTATCTAGTGAGGATCTTTTAAAATTGCGTCTCCCTGTGCTCCCATCCCATCACATGTAAACAGTGTTAACAGTCCTGTATGTATCTTTCCCCTCTTTACATTGTGCTCATATAGTTCTGTACAAATACACACGCCTATGGAGGAACTTGGTCATTGCTGCATTATGCACACTTCCCTGCATTTTGCTTTTCTTACTTAACAAGAGATCTTGAAAATCCTCCTACTCTTCCAATACAGATCTAATGTATTTTTGTTAATGACTGACAAAAACAGGACTGTTAAAAGATAACTGAAATATATTTAAAATTTTTAAGAGTTTGCTGGAGCAAAAAGCGATTTGAACCTGGCATTAGTGAAGCTGGCAGATAAGAAGGAGTTCCGGGGAGCTGTACAGAACAAAAGACTTATAGACAAAAGGGAGCAGGAACAAGGAAGTTACACTTGGCCAAAAAACAGGTTGGTTATGATGAGGTTACTTTCCTTTAGGGATGGCAGGAATCATCTATAAGGCAGTTTACCTAATGAATGCTAATCAGGAGATTCCATTTCTGGGTGAGCAGAAACTCTATGTTGTCTCACTTTGGTGAAGCTTAGCATGAGTGACTTCATTTGGGGCCTGTTGTCTTATTTTACAGGATAAAGCACATTTTATTCCCCAAATGATGAGCATTTATTCCATTTCTAGATATTAAATGGGTTAACGCGCCTTTCTCTTTTGAATTTCCTGATAAGTGACCTTCTCCTAGTAATGGAAGATTAGGCTCTGATTATTGCATTTAACAGACAACAGAACACCCAGTTCCCAGAGAAAGGGAATGGGGTGCCAGGTGTGGAGGACAGAAAAGAGCAGGGAAATAAAAGGGCTTGAAGGGGTGGGGAAGAGACAGAGGCCTAAAAGATGACTTTGCTATGCTATATTATTGCCTCATGAGTTGAGCAAGCTCTGGGAGTTGGTGATGGACAGGGAAGCCTGGAGTGCTGCAGTCCATGGGGTGGCAAAGAGTCGGACACGACTCAGCGACTGAACTGAACTGATTATTGCCTCAAACCAGTGTAGGGGCTTTTACCTTGGGATATTCTTTCTGATATGTCACAAGAGAAGGTGGTGGAGGCCAGAGATTGACAGAAGGAGGATGGAAGACACAATCAACCTGAGACTAAACATCTGAACTGCAGTTCAACTCAGTTTAATCGTGTCTGACTCTTTGCGACCCCACTGACTGCGGCACACCAGGCTTCCCTGTCCGTCACCAACTTCCGGAGCTTGCTCAAACTCATGTCCATCAAGTTGGTGATGCCATCCAACCATCTCATACTCTGTTGTCTCCTTCTTCTCCTGCCTTCAATCTTTCCAAAGGACAAGAATTGAAGTTTCAGTCAGAATTTTGTTCACTTCTACAACACTGCCACCATGTGGTTATAGAAGAACATTGCAGCTAGCAAACACTGATGGGTTGGGAGAGTTGTTTAGTTGCTAAGTCTGGTCTGACTTGAGATCCCATTGACTGCAGCATGCCAGGCTTCCCTGTCCTTCACTGCCTTCTGAAGTTTGCTCAAACTCATGTCCATTGAGTTTGTCCATTGAGCCATCCCACCATCTAATTCTCTGTCGTCTCTTTCCCCTCCTGCCCTCAATCTTTCTCAGCATTAGGGTCTTTTCCAGGGAGTCGGCTCTTTGCATTAGGCAGCCAAAGTATTGCTTCAGCTTTAGCATCAGTCCTTCCAATGAATATTCAGGGTTAATTTCCTTTTGGATTGACTGGTTTGATCTCTTTGAAGTTCAAGGGACTCTCAAGAGTCTTCTCCATCAGTTCAGTTCAGTTTAGTTCAGTTGCTCAGTCATGTCCGACTCTTTGCAACCCCATGGACTGAGGCACACCAGGCCTCCCTGTCCATCACCAACTCCTGGAGTTTACTCAAACTCATGTCCATTGAGTCGGTGATGTCATACAACCATCTCATCCTCTGTTGTCCCCTTCTCCTCCTGCCTTCAATCTTTCCCAGCATCAGGGTCTTCATATGAATCTAAAAAGAAATGATACAAATGAACTTTACATAAAGAACAGAGACAGACTTAGAAAATGACTTATGGTTGCCAGGGGGAAGACTTTGGGAAGGTCATGTACATACTGCTCTATTAAAATGGATAACCAACAAAGACCTCCTGTATAGCACATGGATCTCTTCTCGATATTATGCACCAGCCTGCATGGGAGGAGGGGAGAATGGATACATGTGTATGTGTGGCTGAGTCCCTTAGCTGTTCACCTGAAACTACCACAACATTGTTAACTGGCATCAATACAAAGTAAAAAGTTTAAAGTTTGGGGAAAAACAAACAAATAAATAAGCAAAATATTTTTTTTAAGATTAATTTTTTAATATAGTTATCCAATTGCCCTAGTACCACGAGAGCCTCTTTCTTATGCAGAAGCTTGTATTGTGGAAACTCTTGCCTGGAAAATCCCATGGACGGAGGAGCCTGGTGGGCTGCAGCCCATGGGGTCACTAAGAGTCGGACAGGACTGAGCAACTTCACTTTCACTTTTCACTTTCATGCGTTGGAGAAGGAAATGGCAACCCACTCCAGTGTTCTTGCCTGGAGAATCCCAGGAACGGGGGAGCCTGGTGGGCTGCCGTCTATGGGGTCGCACAGAGTCAGACATGACTGAAGCAACTTAGCAGCAGTAGCAGTATTGTGGAAAAAAATACATATGTACTCACAGGAGATTTGCTTTTATTCCAAAGCCTTTCACCATGACACCAAACTATCCCTGTCTCCACTAGAGGGAACCATTTTTTGTTTGTTTGTTTCTAGTTTGTTGTTCCAGTGCTTCTCTTTCAAAAAATTTCCCTCCATTTGCATGTTACAATCAATGAAATACAGGTAATCTGCCCCAAGTAACATACATTTTAGTACTGCTGGCTTTTCAACTTCAGAAAAAGGACATCATGACTATTTGCTCTTTTCTGAGGCTCTTTCCCCCTATTCTGTTATATTACTGAGACTCGTGCATGCAGCTCTGTGTAGCTGCTGTCCACTCAGTTTTACTGAGGTGTTCTATTCCATAGTGTGGATATACTGCAAGACGTTGATCCTTCTGTCACTAGCATTTGATTGTTTCCACTGTTTCTCCTATTATGTATACTCTCTTTTAAGAAAAAAAAGACTTATTTTTGTATTTAGCTGCACTGGGTCTTAATTGCTGCACTTGGGATCTTCAATCTTTGTTGAGGCATGCGAGATCTCTAGGTGAGACATGTGAGATGTAGTCCCTTGATCAAGGATTGAACCCGAGCCCCCAGCACTGGGAGCGTGGTGGAATCTGAGCCATTGGACCACAAGGGAAGTCTCCTATTTTGTATACTCTTGTGAATATTCTTATTCATGTTCCCTAGTACATGTGTCACCCCACTCCAGTACTCTTGCTTGGAAAATCCCATGGATGGAGGAGCCTGGAAGGCTGCAGTCCATGGGGTCGCTGAGTCAGACACGACTGAGCAATTTCACTTTCACTTTTCACTTTCATGCATTGGAGAAGGAAATGGCAACCCACTCCAGTGTTCTTGCCTGGAGAATCCCAGGGACGGAGGAGCCTGGTGGGCTGCCCTCTATGGGGTCGCACAGAGTCGGACACGACTGAAGGGACTTAGCTTAGCTTAGCTTAGTTTAGCTTAGTACATGTGTGAGACTGCCACCTATCTAAGCAACATGGAATTGCTAAGGAGAACAGTATGCAATGTCCCACTGCAGTAAAAATTGTAGAGACTTCTGGTCTCCAGTCCAGCATGTAAGGAGCTTACAAGTCATCATTCCTAGCCACACGAGAAGAAGCTTAACCCATGGCACAGGGAACTCTATTGAACATATTCAGTGTCTTGTAATAACCTATAATGGAAAAGAATCTGAAATATATACATATATATATATATATATATATATATATATATATATTCGTACATGTCTGAATCACTTTGCTGTTCACCTGATGCTAACACAACATTGAGCTTGGAACAGTCTTATGGACTCTGTGGGAGAGGGAGAGGGTGGGAAGATTTGGGAGAATGGCATTGAAACATGTAAAATATCATGTATGAAACGAGATGCCAGTCCAGGTTCAATGCACGATACTGGATGCTTGGGGCTAGTGCACTGGGACAACCCAGAGGGATGGTATGGGGAGGGAGGAGGGAGGAGGGTTCAGGATGGGGAGCACATGTATACCTGTGATGGATTCATTTTGATATTTGGCAAAACTAATACAATTATGTAAAGTTTAAAAATAAAATAAAATTTAAAAAAAAAAGCACAACCTTTTTTAAAAAGGATTTTAAAAAAAGAAAAGTTTAACAAACTGAAATTCAACAGTGCTTCTTAGAGCTAGCAAAGAACTGAGGTAGCAGGGCAAACTGCTGTCCTTCAAATTGGAAAGAGAGGCAAATACAAACGACCACAAATTATTAAAGTAAAAATCTTTTACAAGAAACTGTCCTGAGGTAGGAAACCCTGTAACTGTGAATTTCTGGAGGCTCAATGTGGACAAGTTTAAGAATTAAAAACTCAGAGCAGGAGAGGAATCTTTGGTGAATCCCCACATTTTTATGAGTTTTACGGCCAGAGGCGCAACCAAATTCTTACAGTGAAGATAAGAGAAAAATTCTCTCATCCTCTGGCAAGGTGAGGGAGAAAGCAGTCTGTTTTTCTTAACAAGCCCTGACCTCAAAAAAAAATACTGTTTTATCAGAGCCTAACTGACCTGGGGAAAGGGACTCCAGCCCCCTCTAGCTTTCTTGTCTTACCCAAGGAGGAAGGGAGACTGAGATGTACTTGTGAAGGTCACATCCCAAGGGCACAGGCTCTCTAAAACATGGAGACCTAGTCACAGCACTACAGAAAGCTTCTCTTGGGCTTCCCTGGTGGCTCAGTGGTCAAAAACAAAACAAAACAAAAAAAACACCTGCCAGTGTAGGGGACACGAGTTCGATCCCTGGTCTGGGAAGATCCCACCTGCTATGGGACAACTAAGCTCGCGCATCGCAGCTTCTGAGCCAGCACTCTAGAGCCGGTGAGCAGCAATTACTGAGCCCACACAGCGCAACCACTGAATCCCATGCTCCTAGAGCCTGTGCTCCGCAACAGGAGAGTGGCCAGAGCTCACTGCAACTACAAAAGCCTGCACGCAGCAGTGAAGACCCAGCACAACCAAAAATAAAGAAGTTAATAAATAAATCTTTGGGGGAAAAAAGGAAACTTTTCTCTCCCAGTACCTTACCTCCACATCAGCAAGGCTCTTGTGTAATAACAAATTACAGCTTCAAGCCTCAGGCCTTATTTAAGAAGACGTATCTAGAAACCCAAAAGACAGCAGGTGAAGCAAAAACAAGGACACTGAGGAAATTTTAGCATCTGGCAACTACAGGGACAATGAATAGCACATACATCCTAACCCCCAGCCAGGTAAACCTAAAACCTCACATTAAAGGCCTGTGTACTCCCACACCTTTAGCCCAGCATGCTGTGTCTAGTTTTCAACAGACCATTCCAAAGCATGCTAAAGACAAAACAACGCATTTCGAAGAGGCAGAGCAAGCATTAGAACCAGGCTCCGACTTGGCAGAGATGTTGTAATGATCAAACCAGGAGCTTAAAACACCTATATTAACATGCTGTAAAGGGAAAAGTGGGAAGGATGGAAAACAGATGGGTAATGAAAGCAGAGAGATGGTGTGAGTCTAACGGAGTCCGTGATGTTGATGCATCCATTATGTGCGGCTGAGCTGCTGCACAGGTTGTGAACTGGCAACAGCCCTTCCTGTGAGTGCATTCCTTAGATAACAGCCTGCAGAATCACAAGCAGATTAAATTCTTGATATGACTTCCCCAACTACCCCATGCTAAGCACTTTTCCTTGTCTCCCAGCATCTTCCCATTGGGTACATAAGATCGTTGTGAAGCTTACCAAAACCTTGTTCATTTGTGTTTGAATTGACCAATCTGGCCTCAGCCTGGGAACCCCAAAGCTTTCTACCCATAGACCCTAATAAGAACGTGTGCCCCAGGTCCTGCCCTGCCCTCTTGGCCTGCATCCTGCCTTGACCTCCCTGTGGAGCCCTTCGAGGTGTGTCCTTTAAAAAAAAAAATTATTTATACAGTCAGCAAAAACAAGACCAGTAGCTGACTGTGGCCCAGATCATGAACTCCTTATTGCCAACTTTAGACCTAAATTGAAGAAAGTATGGAAAACCACAAGACCATTCAGGTGTGACCTAAATCAAATCCCTTACAATTATACAGTGGAAGTGACAAATAGATGCAAGGGGTTAGATATGATAGAGTATCCGAAGAACTGTGGACAAAGGTTCGTAACATTGTACAAGAGGTGCTGATCAAAACCAACCCCAAGAAAAAGAAATGCAAAAAGGCAAAATGGTTGTCTGAGGAGGCCTTACAAATAGCTGAGAAAAGAGAGTGAATGGCACAGGAGAACAGGAAAGATATATCAATCTGAATGCAGAGTTCCAAAGAATAGCAAGGAGAGATAAGAAAGCCTTCCTCAGCAATCAATGCAAAGAAATAGAGGAAAACAATAGAATGGGAAAGACTAGAGATCTCTTCCAGAAAATTAGAGATACCAAGGGAATATTTCATGCAAAGATGGGCTCAATAAAGGACAGAAATGGCATGGACCTAACAGAAGCAGAAGATGTTAAGAAGAGGTGGCAAGAATACACAGAAGAACTATATCAAAGAGGTTTTAATGACCCAGGTAACCACAATGGTGTGATCATTCACCTGAAGCCAGGAGTCCTGGAGTGCGAGGTCAGGTGCGCCTTGGGAAACATCACTATGAATAAAGCTACTGCAGGTGATGGAATTTCAGTTGAGCTATTTCATCCTAAAAGATGATGTTGTGAAAGTGCTATGTTCAGTATGCCAGCTAATTTGGAAAACTCAGCAGTGGCCACAGGACTGGAAAATGTCAGTTTTCATTCCAATCCCAAGGAAAGGCAATGTCAAAGAATTCTCAAGCTACCTCACGATTGCACTCATCTCACACATGCTAGCAAAGTAATGCTCAAAATTCTCTAAGCCAGGCTTCAACAGTACATGAACTGAGAACTTCCAGATGTTGAAGCTGGATTTAGAAAAGGCAGAGGAACCAGAGATCAAACTGCCAACATCCATAGGATCATAGATAAAGCAAGAGAATTCCAAAAAAAAAAAAAAATCCACTTCTGCTTCATGAGCTATGCTAAAGCTTTTGACTATGTGGATCACAACAAACTGAGAAAAATTCCTCAAGAGATGGGGATACCAGAGGCACTTTAACTGCCTCCTGAGAAATCTGTATGTGGGTCAAGAAGCAACAGTTAGAACCAGACATGGAACAACAGACTGGTTCCAACTGGGAAAGGAGTATGTCAAGGCTGTATATTGTCACCCTGCTTATCTAACTTATATGTAGAGTACATCATGCGAAATGCTGGGCTGGATGAAGCACAAGCTGGAATCAAGATTGCCAGGAGAAATATCAATAACCTCAGATATGCAGATGACACCACCCTTATGGCAGAAAGTGAAGAGGAACTAAAGAGCCTCTTGATGAAAGGGAAAGAGGAGAGTGAAAAAGTTGACCTAAAACTCAACATTCAAAAAAACTAAGATCATGGCATCCGGTCCCATCACTTCATGGCAAATAGATGGGGAAAGAATGGAAACAGTGACAGACTTCATTTTCTTGGACTCCAAAATCAATGCATGTGGTGACTGCAGCCATGAAATTAAAAGATTCTTGCTCCTCAGAAGAAAATCTATGACAAATTTAGGCAGCATATTAAAAAGCAGAGACATTACTTTGCTGACAAAGGTCCATCTAGTCAAAGCTTTGGTTTTTTTCTGGTAGTCATGTATGGATGTGAGAGTTGGACTATAAAGAAAGCTGAGTGCTGAAGAATTGATGCTTTTGAACTGTGGTGTTGGAGAAGACTCTTGAGTCCCTTGGACTGCAAGGAGATCAAACCAGTCCATCCTAAAGGAAATCAGTCGTGAGTATTCATTGGAAGAACTGATGCTGAAGCTGAAACTCCAATACTTTGGCCACCTGATGTGAAGAACTGACTCATTTGGAAAAACCCTGATGCTGGGAAAGATTGAAGGTGGGAGGAGAAGGGGACGACAGAGGATGAGATGTTTGGATGGCATCCCAGACTCAATGGACATGAATTTGAGCAAACTCCTGGAGATAGTTAAGGACAGGGGAGCCTGGTGTGCTGCAGTGTATGGTGTTGCAAAGATTTGGATGTGACTGAACAACAATTCTTTCAAAATCAAAAGGCACTGACTGCATATAGGCAACCAATTGTAACCATTAAGGAGGCCAAAAATTTTAGAATAACAATTAGGACATTAATTCTGTGTTATTCTGTTAATATTGCAGCGTATTTTCAAAGTTTATTCCAACTCTGAAGTTCTAGGCTTCATTATTCAAAGGCTAGACCATCTATGTAAACTGAATTCAAATAAATCTTTTTTTCAGCCTCTTTTATGTGGTAGAAACTATGCCACTCAATGAGAATATAAAACTTTACAGACCATGTAACTCACCCCTACGAGTTCATTTCTATGAAAGACATAGACATAAGTGAATTATTGCGGGTCATGTTCCACAATACATTTCCTTCTTCCACAACATTACATTATTCAGCAGAGTTTATAAAAAAAAATGTTCACAATTATATTTATTCGGCTACCTGACCTTTGGCCCCAAAATCCTGGAATAGGTTCACATTTACTCCAGATCAATGTCACATTTACTTAATAAACATCATATAAAACCAAATGAAAGTCACTCAGTAGTGTCCGACTCTTTGTGACCCCATGGACTCTACAGTCCATGGAATTCTCCAGGCCAGAATACTGGAGTGGGTAGCCTTTCCCTTCTCCAGTGGATCTTCCCAACCAAGGGATCAAACTCAGGTCTCCCTCATTGCAGGCAAATTATTTACCAGCTGAGCCACAAGGGAAGCCCCATATAAAGCCAAAGCAAAGGTAAATGCCCTTTTCAAGAGGCAGGTTCTTCACATCAGGTGGCTAATGTATTGGAGCTTCAGCAATGGTACTTCCAATGAATATTTAGGGTTGATTTCCTCTAGGATTGACTGGTTTGATCTCCTTGCAGTTCAAGGGCCTTTCAAGAGTCTTCTAAATACATGATAACAATGATATAAAAATCACGAGAGTGGTAAATGGAGTTAAAATTAAACCTCTTAGAAGAGGTTACAACTGATATATTTTAATCAATTTTATTGAAGCATAATTTAAATAAAGTAAAATGCACCCTTGTTAAGATGCCTGCTTACAGGATGACAGCTATACTGTGGTCTTACTCCACAGCAGCCCTGAAGATACAGGTGAAAGAAAGTCCTCCCAGTGGGTGGAGTGTTGCAAATGTGTCTAGTTGCCCACTTTGTGTGAAAGGAGGAATAGTCTCAGGAGGGATGTCCAGCTAGTTGTATAGATGCCTAGAGAATGAGCTGTTATTTCTTAGTACCCAACAGGACAAAGGCAGAAATTGCTCTCTTCTCCAGAGGACTGTGTTGTTTTTATTGGTAATGGATTGACTACACCAGACCCCTTCTACCAAAGAGGGGACAGTGTCCTCATTGAAATTTGACACTTTGGCTGAGACATGCATTCCTTGCTCACAGCACTTCTTCCAGCATAGAAATATTTACAGAATCTTCATATATTGTAATTATTTACCAAACAGCAGTGCCTCTGACCAAAGATCATATTTATTTGGAAAGAAAGTATGTCAATAGATTTATGTTCATACAAGTCATGGTCTTCTGGTTGATGTCTAATCATCAACCAGAAGCATCTAGTTAAATAAAGTTGGAACAGACAACTGAAGACTCAGCCATGGAGCCAGCAAAATAGTCCTTGTCACATAGGTCTTTTGATTTTTTTCCTAGTGTTTTGCGAATATGAATAATTTATGCACACACATAATTTTATGTCTTTGCCATTGTATCTGTGGCTATATTCCCAGGACAGTAGTTGCTAGATTGATGAGGACATGTGTATGTGATTTTTCTGGACATTGCCAAATTTCCCTCCCTTCAGGTACATAGGGGTGTACCTCTCATATACCCTTCTTGTATACCCAAGTGTGCCAGTGCCTGCTTCTCCTCTGAAATATCAGCCTCTCAATGGGGCAGATATTTTCCAGTCTGACATGTGAACAATAATATCTATATAGTTTTAATTTGCATTTCTATTACTGTGAGAGAAGTTGAACTACTTTTAACATGTTTAAGGGCCACTTCAATTTCTTTTCATCTGAATTTTCAATATTTTTAAAACTTTATTTTATAATATATTGGAATAGAGTTGATTAACAACGCTGTGCTAGTTTCAGATGTAGAGCAAAGTGATTCAGTTATACACATATGTTATCTGTTCTTTTTCAAATTCTTTTCCAGCTTAGCTTGTTACACAATATTGAGCAGAGTTCCCTGTGCTATACAGTAGGTCCTTGTCGGTTATCTGTTTTAAATATCACAGTGTATACATGTCCATCCCAAACTCCCTATCCCTCTTCCCCACCTCCCTGCCAACCCTGTAAGCATAAGTTCATTCTCTAAGTCTGTGAGGCTGTTTCTGTTTTTGTAAATAAGTTCATTTGTATCATTTTCTAAAAAAGAATATTCATTGTTTCAAGTTGTTTATTATGTTCTTCATTTTTTTTTTTTTTGAGAAACTGTTCCTTAGTTAGGAATATCAGTCCTAATTAAAGTCCTAAATAGATGACACACACACACAGTTTTATTATTATTGTCTCTAGATTTTGAACATGGGGAATTTTTCTTCTATATTTGGAGAGACTCAAATGCTACATTACCATCATAGTCTTGCTCTTTCTAGAAGTCTCCCATAAAGTCTTGAGTAAAGTGGCTAAAAAAGCCCTTCTAATTTTCAGAGCCCTGTGTTACATAATGAGTGACCACGTTTTGAGTGTATCACTTAAAACAAATTTACCTTTACTCCTAAATTTGGGCACCAAATTTAAGTACAGGACTATTCTCCACAAATATCCTGTCAAACTAATTTTCAAAATGTTGAAAATATGACTCATACAAGTATAATATGAACTATAATAATATATATTGTATAATATATATAATATGTAAGTATAATATGAAGTATAATATCAAAGATTTCTTTCACCTATTAAGAAGGGAACAAATAAAATGGTACAGTTGGTTCCACAAAGATTTTAAAAACAAAGGCTTAAGTAATCCACCAGGAGAGACATTTTAAAAAATTAAGGAAAAAATTGCAGGTTTAGACACAAAACTGGTTAATGTCCCACAGAGCAATACAACTATAATTTGGGGAGTTATTTTTTCTAACAGAAATCTACAAGTTAACATATAAATTCAATCCTTAGACTTTGTTATCAAGTAGTAAAGAGTCCTAGAGAATTAAATAACTCTTGGAGGAAATTTTTAAACAATGCACGCATGCTAAGTTGCTTCAGTCGTGCCTGACTGCGCAACCCTATGGACTGTAGCCCACCAGGCTCCTCTGTCCTCCAGGCAAGAATACTGGAGTGGGTTTCCATGCCGTCCTCCAGGGGATCTTCCTGACTCACGGAATGAACCCATGTCTCCTGCATCTCCTGCATTGGCAGGTGGGTTCTTTGCCACTAGCACCACCTAGGAAGCCCCTTTTAAACAATACTCCCATATGATTTCCAAGTTTTATTTAAGTTTTCTTAACAATGCCCAGGGAAATTGTCACACTGCATTATCAGAATGCAGACGCATAAACATTACTGCTATAATCATGTAGAATTACTTTCTGCCCTTGCTGTAAATACCTGGGAATAAACCAGGAAGAGAATTTTGCATAGGGGTAGCATTATACATTGACCTCCCTGGTGACTCAGTAGTAGAGAATCCCCCTGCCAATGCAGGAGATGCTAGTTGGATCCCTGGGTTGTGAAGATCCCCTGGAGAAGGAAATGGCAACCCACTCCAGTATTCTTTCCTGGGAAATCCATGGACAGCGGAGCCTGGAGGGCTATACTCCATGGGGTTGCAAAGAGTCGGATACGAATGAACAACTAATCAACAACAACAAGCATCATATGTAATGGGTTAAATCCTATATAATGCAAAAATATTTTCTGAATCTCTCAAACCTTGTTTATGTTCATATTGTCTACTAAAAAAAAACCACCCTGATATATTTTTTTGCCAAGTACATTTCCTATATTTAACAGCTCTCTCCTTGTAAGTCCTCTTATGTACTTTCTTCTAGTTCATGTAGCAGCAAGAAGGGCTGGGTGGACCTTGGGAGTGCCTGAATCAGGGAGTACAAACACCAGCGGGACATTCTCCATTACTTGTCACTGCTTTTCTCTGTTTGTCAGTTGCATTCTCTCAGATCATCTTCCTCTTTGTGGCAGTGATCCTGATGGCAGCTACTTTCATGTGCCTACACTCTGGACCAGTTGGCACTGGCCAGGCAAGTGGGAAAAATACTGTGATTAGCAGCCTCTATCATAACCACATGACTAGACTAATGAAAGCAACAAACTTCAAAAAGATGGAGGGAAGATTGCCTCCCAAAGATGGTAAGTGCCCTAGGCAAATAATAGATGCTCACCAAAACTTATCAGTCACATAGTACTGACAAGTTTTTATTCTGGTTTCCTAGGCTTTGATGTGTGCTATGGCTTCCCATGGGGCTCAGTGGTAAAGAATCTGCCTGCCAATGCAGGCGATGCAGGAGATGCGGGTTTGATCCCTGGGTCAGGAAGATCCCCTAGAGTAGGAAATGGCAAGCCACTTCAGTATTCTTGCCTGGATTATCTCATGGACAGAGGAGCCTGGTAGGCTACAGTCCCTGGGGTCGCAAAGAGACAGACACGACTGAGCATGCACACATGCACAGCCTTTTATGTAGAGGTAATCTTTACAGGCTTAGCAGTAAATATAGAAAAGCACAAATAGTAAGACAGGATAATAAATATAATTTGTCTATTCATCAATGAAATTGTTGCACAAGATTAAGGTTATAAACCCAATATAATAAACATAATTTCATTTAATATGCTTATAAATTAATTATATATTAAGACTAAAATTAAAGCCTTTATATTTATCATCTATTGGAATAGTTATATATCTTTATGTGTCTTAATACTTACATATAAATACTTACATGTTAATAAATCTGTTATTTTATTACAAATTATTATATGACTATTGATCCAAAGAAGAAAATTACAATGTGGGTTGTCTTTCTGTAAAATGACTCAAGTTATTTTGTGTCATAGTAAAAAGGAACTTTTTTTTTCCTATTAAAATGTCTTTTTATTGTCACAGTATTCTGTTAGACCTCATTAATTCTGGCATGTTCTTAAACTATTTTTTAAAATGTTATTTACGTACTTATTTTTGGCTGTGTTGGGTCTTCGTTCCTGTGTGGGCTTTTTTTCCAGTTGCGGCGAGCAGGGGCTTCTCATTGCAGTGCCAACTCTTGTTGCAGAGCACAGGCTCAATAGCTTTGGTGTTCGGGCTTAGTTGCTCACCGGTGTGTGGGATCTTCCGGGACCAGAGAATGAACCCGTGTCTTCTGCTTTGGCAAGCGGATTCTTTACCACTGAGCTACCAGGGAAACCCTGAAACCATTGTTTTAAAACATTTCTTATTGCTTAAAACAGGTTACAGTTTCTAAAAATGGTTGCTTCTGGTTGTGATTTGCTTTAAAAATAATGCCTGGACAATATAAAACAGTCCCTATAACTTGTGCTTGCTTCTAGAAACTTAGGTCTTATGGTTAGAATGTTTATCCTCTAGACATTCTTGATTTGCCTTTCTCCAATGTGGGTCCCAAATTCAGAAAAATAAAACTATATGGACAATACAATCGATTTACAGGTGGAATGAAAAAACTATTTTTATCTCAATCTCCTAGATGACATTTTTTGTTTTTTGGGCAATGCTGGGTCTTCCTGGCTGCGTGCAGGACTTCTCTGTGTTGCAGAGAGCAGGGGCTACTCTCAAGTTGCAGTGCACAGGCTTCTCCTTGCCTTGAATTCTCTTGTTTCAGAGCAGAAGCTCTAGGGCCACAGGCTTCAGTAGCTGTGGCACATAGACTTAGTTGCCCCGCCCGACCCAGGGATGCAACCCATGTCCCCTGCATTGCAAGAAGAATTCTCTACCACTGGACCACCCAGGGAAGTCCTGGATGACATTTTTGACTCTTGGCCAAAAAGGGGGTCAATTTTATGGTCTGTGAGTTAAAGAAAGAAACTCCCTTAGAAATCAGCTCTATCCCCAAGATCAGTCTCTTTACTGATGATGTGCAACTAGCCCAATCAGCTAAGTTAGCTGGCCAGAGTCATAAACATCCATTCTGGAGCTTTGGTCTTGAGCTCCAGCCAAGGCTAAGATACCCCTCAGATGTTGGTTGTTCTGCCAGGACACCAGGCATGCTGTGTGTGTGAACGTGTACCCTGGGGAGCTTGAGTCTGGGAGGCCGCTTCTCCAACTTGTCATTCTTGCTTGCCTGCACTGCTTGTTGTGCTCTGTCCTTCACCTCTAAATCAAAGCATTACCTAACTTGACTCTGTGGGGTCTCATGAGTCCTTTCAGATGTACCAAGCTGGGACAGTTTTTTCAATGAAAATGTCTTTTGATGACCAACCTGTCATTGAGTTTCCTGAAAAGACCACTGAGTACCACAAAATTTAATTTAAAAAATAGGTAAAAATAAGAAGGTTTGCTGGGGTATTCTCCAAATTTTCATTAAGTTACAACAGCTATACAAACTCTTTTGTTTACAAAACTAAAAATAAGAAGTGGAGGGTGGGAGGGAACCTAATAAATCAAAATGAAAATTTGCATTCCCAGGTTAATTATGTATAAATAAAATGTATTAATATAAGTACATATCAATAATTGTATACTTTTCAGGTTAAAAGAAACATACATATTATTAAATAGAGGGCTGGTAAAGTTGTTGTTCAGTCTCTAAGTCATGTCCAACTCCTTGAGACCCCATGAACTACAGCACGTCAGGCTTCCTTGTCTTTCACTGTCTCTTGGAGTTTGCTCAGATTCATGTCCATTGAGTTGGTAATGGTATCTAATGCTATCTCCTCTGCTGCCCCCTTCTCCTTTTGTCTTCAGTCTTTCCCAGCATCAGGGTCTTTTCCAGTGAGTCAGATCTTCGCATCAGGTGGCCAAAGCATTGGAGCTTCAACTTCAGTATCAGTCCTTCCAATAAATATTCAGGATAGATTTCCTTCAGGATTGACTGGTTTGATTTCCTTGCTGTCCAAGGAACTCCCAAGAGTCTTCTCCAGCACAGTTCAAAACAGTTCAAAAGCATCAATTCTTCAGCTCTCAGCCCCCTTTATGGTCCAACTCTCACATCCATATATGACTACTGGAAAAACCATAGCTTTCACCATATGGAGCTTTGTTGCCAAAGTGATATCTTTGCTTTTTAGTAAATCTGTATTAAAAGATTGGTTTCCTGGATTTTAGACTTAAATGGCTTGTCAGTTGGAAATAATTATAATATATTTATGGGATTAGATTAAAGGCCCAGAGACAAGTTATTGTCATCATTGATTCTTCTTCACATATCAAACTATCCATAGCTGTAGCATCTGGAACCCAACAATCCCCTTCCACACTTGAGCAAGAAAAATCCCTTGATTGGTATGTTTTGTTTTGGTTTGGTTTTTGGCCATGCACCACAGCTTGTTGGATCTTAATTCCCAGACCAAAGATTGAACCTGGCCTCTCAGCAGTAAAATGGCAGAGTCCTACTCTGGATCACCAGGGAATTCCCAAGAAAAATCCCTTGATTGTTTAACCTGTGTAAGGAAATTACCTGAACCTCACCTGGACCTTTGAATAGTCCCTTTGGACTAATCCAGCTGATCTGAATTAGCCAAATACTTATTTCCAGAACTGCTTGGAGCATGATAGTAACTCTTGGCAACACTAAGAGATGTATGATGTATTAGATTGGTGCAAAAGTAATTGTGGTTTTGCAGTGTTCAACTTTGCCATTTGGTACTGGAATACATTCTTAAATAAATATGGCTGTTTTATACATCATTTTAATGTGGGTCTCTCACTTTTTTTTAAAATTACTTATTACTTGCTATTTATTTTATATTTATTTTATACTAGGGAAATGATGTTAGACAAAAAGCAGATTCAAGTGATTTTCTTATTTGAGTTCAAAACAGGTCATAAAGCAGCAGCGAAGAGTCAACTGGCAACATCAACAATGCATTTGGCCCAGGAACTGATAATGAGTGTACAGTGCAGTGTTGTTGCAAGAAAGTTTGCAAAAGAGATGAGAGCCTTAAAGATGAGAAGTGCAGGGATGGGCCATCAGAAGTTCACAAGGACCAGCTGAGAGCAATTACTGAAGCTTATCCTCTTAGAACCACACAAGAGGTTGCCAAAGAACTCATCATTGACCATTCTATGATCATTCAGCATTTGAAGCAAACTGGAAAGGTGAGAGAGCTTGATAAGTGGCTGCCTCATGATCTGACCGAAAATCAAAAAAATCATCATTTTGAAGTGTTATCTTCTCTTATTCTATGCAACAACAATGAACCATTTCTTGATCAGATTGTGATGTGTGATGAAAAGTGAATTTATACAATAATCAGCAATGACCAGTGCAGTGGTTGGGCTGAGAAGAAGCTCCAAACCATTTCCCAAAACCAAACGTGCACCCAAAAAAGGTCATGGTCACTGTTTGGTGGTCTGCTGCGTGTGTGATCCACTACAGCTTTCTGAATCCTGGATAAACCATTATGTCTGAGAAGTATGCTAAGCAAGTTGATGAGCTGCACTGAAAATTACAACACCTGCAGCCAGCACTGGTCAACAGAAAAGGGTCCGTTTCTTCACAAAGCCTGATGGCTGCATGCTGCACAACCAATGCGTCAAAGGTTGAACAAATTGGGCTACAAAGTTTTGCTTCATTCGCCATATTCACCTGACTTCTCACCAACTGACTACCACTTCTTCAAGCATCTCAACAATTTTTTGAAGGGAAAATACTTCCACAACCAACAGGAGGCAAAAAACGTTTTCCAAGAGTTCATCAAATCCCCAAACACAGATTTTTTTATGCTACAGGAATAAACAAGATATTTCTCATTGGCAAAAATGTGTTGATTGTAATGGTTCCCATTTTGATTAATAAAGATGTGTTTGAGCCTAGTTATAATGATTTAAAATTCACGGCCCCAAACCACAATTACCTTTGCACCAACCTAGTAAAGTTTCCAGAGAAGGCAATGGCACCCCACTCCAGTACTCTTGCCTGGAAAATCCCATGGATGGAGAAGCCTGGTAGGCTGCAGTCCATGGGGTCACTGAGTCAGATACGACTGAGCAACTTCACTTTCATGCACTGGAGAAGGAAATGGCGACCCACTCCAGTGTTCTTGCCTGGAGAATCCCAGGGACGGGGGAGCCTGGTGGGTTTCCATCTATGGGGTCGCACAGAGTCGGACACGACTGAAGTGACTTAGCAGCAGCAGCAGGAGCAGCAGTAAAGTTTCTGTAACCATGGATTTGAGTAATCTGGAGACAGAGATACCAGCCTATCATCAGAGTTCAGCAATAATAATTGGATTTATAACTTGCACCTGATTTGGGAGTTGCCCATTCAGAGTGATCATGCCGCTTGAATATGCCTGGGCCACCAACCAGCTTAGCTGGAACAGGCTTTGGCACCGAGGTGGCACCAAGGTGCTTCACACACATGGCAGTGAAGGTTCACAACCTAAAGACAAAGTATATCCTGGGCAACTCAGTGGTGGAAGAGGTAAGGAAGCCTGAAACCAACATCCCCAGCCTACCCAACCCCCAGTGCATATACTTCTCCTGTGGTTGTCGCTATAATATATAATACATATAGCTCTTATTTTGTTATATTTGTTGCCTGTGAGTATAAATTGAGCCCTGTGAATCCTTTCAGTAATCAAAGAAACAGAATAATGAACCTTTTGGTAACCCTAATTTAATTTTTCTCTATTACTAGCTCATACTTAAACACAAAAATTAGCAGTTGTCAAGCAATTTATGCACCCAGATTCAATAAGAAAATTCACCTCAGATAACAGTTACCTGGGCCATCCTGCCAGTTAGCATGAAATAAAAGAGCAAATATTGATCTGCTCACTATGCTTTAATCATTATTTGCTTATTTTTAAGATAGACTAAACTTTTCTTCTCAGATGATTAAAGAACTCTGAAGAATTTTGCTTTTTACTCATTATCTTTATCCTTTATCTTTACAAAAATGTGGAGAAAGCCAAGGAATTCTAAAACTGAAAATTGTCAGAACTCTCAGAGACTGGAATTTCACTCTAATCCTTGTCTTTGCCTTACAGCAAGCTGATATTACTAATCTTATCATTAAACAGAAACGAGTGGCCTTCCCAAATTAACCACAGAAGGAATCTCTGAATGACGTGAAATGTGAAGATTGAGTCTTCTGGAAAAGATGACAAAGGGAGACTTGCCTTGGCTCCAACAGATAGGTCCTTATCAGGTACTGTTAATAATTAACACGGTAATAAAACTCTAAGGAAGTGATCCTTGGATTCATATTTTTCATTTAAAAAACTTACCCCAGTTTCTCTAAATCATCAGACTTCCATTTCATTGGTAGACCTCAAGCTGAGAGTTCTTTGAAATCTCCCAGAAGTAGATCAGATCAGATCAGTCGCTCAGTCGTGTCTGACTCTTAGCGACCCCGTGAATCGCAGCACGCCAGGCCTCCCTGTCCATCACTAACTCCCGGAGTTCACTGAGACTCACGTCCATCGAGTCAGTGATGCCATCCAGCCATCTTATCCTCTGTCATCCCCTTCTCCTCTTTCCCCCAATCCCTCCCAGCATCAGAGTCTTTTCCAATGAGTCAACTCTTTGCATGAGGTGGCCAAAGTACTGGAGTTTCAGCTTTAGCATCATTCCTTCTGAAGAAATCCCAGGGCTGATCTCCTTCAGAATGGACTGGTTGGATCTCCTTGCAGTCCAAGGGACTCTCAAGAGTCTTCTCCAACACCACAGTTCAAAAGCATCAATTCTTCGGCACTCAGCCTTCTTCACAGTCCAACTCTCACATCCATACATGACCACAGGAAAAACCATAGCCTTGACTAGATGAACCTTTGTTGGCAAAGTAATGTCTCTGCTTTTGAATATGCTATCTAGGTTAGTCATAACTTTCCTTCCAAGGAGTAAGCAAGCATCTTTTAATTTCATGGCTGCAGTCACCATCTGCAGTGATTTTGGAGCCCAGAAAAATAAAGTCTGACACTGTTTCCACTGTTTCCCCATCTATTTCCCATGAAGTGATGGGACTGGATGCCATAATCTTCGTTTTCTGCATGTTGAGCTTTAAGCCAACTTTTTCACTCTCCACTTTCACTTTCATCAAGAGGCTTTTTAGTTAGTCTTCACTTTCTGCCATAAGGGTGGTGTCATCTGCATATCTGAGGTGATTGATATTTCTCCCGGCAATCTTGATTCCAGCTTGTGTTTCTTCCAGCCCAGCGTTTCTCATGATGTACTCTGCATATAAGTTAAATAAACAGGGTGACAATATACAGCCTTGACGAACTCCTTTTCCTATTTGGAACCAGTCTGTTGTTCCATGTCCAGCTCTAACTGTTGCTTCCTGACCTGCATACAAATTTCTCAAGAGGCAGATCAGGTGGTCTGGTATTCCCATCTCTTTCAGAATTTTCCACAGTTTATTGTGATCCACACAGTGAAAGGCTTTGGCATAGTCAATAAAGCAGAAATAGATGTTTTTCTGGAACTTTCTTGCTTTTTCCATGATCCAGCAGATGTTGGCAATTTGATCTCTGGTTCCTCTGTATTTTCTAAAACCAGCTTGAACATCAGGAAGTTCACGGTTCACATATTGCTGAAGCCTGGCTTGGAGAATTTTGAGCATTACTTTACTAGCATGTGAGATGAGTGCAATTGTGCAGTAGTTTGAGCATTCTTTGGCATTGCCTTTCTTTCCAATTCCAATCCCAGAAGTAGACAATCCCCCCAAATAACAGTTGACTCAAAACCCTCAGCTGAAACTAATGGTTACACACAGTAGACAGTTTCTGCTCAAATCTTTGAAACAAGATTCAATTTCAGGGAACTCATGCCTTTTTTCTTTGAGTCTGATTTTTTTTTTACTAATCTTGCCTCATAGCATACATTGTAGTTCCCTGGAAAATGACAAAAGCATCCTACAACTTCATTTTCTTTCTTCTAAACCCCTGTCATCTTCTGGTGCCATTTAAGGAGAGACAAAACATTCTCATGCATTTTTCTCAGACCATAGCCACTGCTGTAAATCTAATTGGTAGATCAATAGCCATTTGAAAAAAAAATTAATCAGGATAGACTTCCTTATGCAGACTTCATCTAAAATTTCTCTCATACTAGAGAAATTATGAGAATCCATGTTCATAACATGAATCTCATATAATAAATCCATGTTCATAATATGAATCTCATACTATGAATCCAACCATCAACCTTGTAAAAACTGGACTTCACATCCACATAAACCAATGCTTCCTGTGAGATCATTAAACCCTGCCCACCAAACCTAGTTTACTGAGAAACAGGAACCACCCTCACTGCAATGGTCAGTGTGCTCTCTTCAGAGTCACGGTATCCTGCTTGGTAGGAACTGGTTAACTTCACTCAAAATATGTCTACCCTTAAGGCCCAGTTAAGATAAGCACTCCTGTTGAGATGAACAAAATTTTACTGTCCATAGAATCTGTGCCCTCCTTCCCCCCAAAGTTACTAGTACTACTAGAGGCCCATTGTTGTCGTTCAATCCCTAAGTCTTGTCTGACTCTTTGTGACCCCGCAGATTGTAGCGTGCCTCACTCCTCTGTCCTCCACTATTTCCTGGAACTTGCTCGAATTCATGTCCCTTAATTTAAATGGTTTAAATTCAGAGACAGTCACATATCCCTTGATTTCTTCTTGACTAACCAAGAGAGGGTTTATGCCAGAACAAATATACCATGATGCACACACATAAATGCTACAATAGACCCAACGAGATTTTTAAGCACATTTTTGAGACTTGGGTTTAGTCATCTAGACCCTTTGATGAATAGTCTATAACAAACTGATTAAAAAAATTTCTGATAATTGCCTGAATTGCAGTTGATCAGTGTATCCTGTCTAGTCTTAAATGAAACTATATAGCACTTTAATATCAGACGATTCAAAAATTCATTCTACAACAGAAGATCAGGAGGGACCAACCCTTGTCCAACTTAAAGGTAACATTCCCCAAACAATCTAACCAGAAGAATTCTGACAGTGTGGAAAGTTCTGAATGTCAAAGATTAACATTCCATGAAAGCCTGGCGTGCTGCCATTCATGGGGTCACAAAGACTCAGACACGACTGAGCAACTGAACAACAGCAGCAGCAGCCTGACTTTGTTGGTCTTTGTCCAAAAGTAGGGAATGAAAAAAGAAAAAAACAAAAACCAGCCCTATACCTATCAGTTTCGAGCTGGCCTTATTTCTACTGCTAGGCAATACTGCTCTCCTACTAAGTCTAAATGATTTCAGATTATCAAAATCAAATAAGGACTCTTCATGGAATAAGAAGAAACTAAGTTCATCACATGATTGTGCCTGAGAAGAGACGCTAGAGCTGAGTGCTGAAGAATTGATTCTTTCCCACTGTGGTGTTAGAGAAGACTCTTGAGTCCTTTGTACTGCAAGGAGATCAAACCAGTCAATCCTCAAGGGAATCAACCCTGAATATTCATTGGAAGAACTGATACTGAAGCTGAAGTTCCAATCCTTTGGCCACCTGATGCAAAGAACTGACTCATTGGAAAAGAACCTGAGGCTGGGGAAGATTGAGGGAAGGGGGCAAAAGAGGATGAGATGGTTGGATGGCATCAGCAACTCAATGGTCATGAGTTTGAGCAAACTCCTAGAGATAATGAAGGAAGGGAAGCCTGTCATGCTGTGTAGTCCATGGGGTCACGAAGTTGGACATGACTTAGCAACCAAACAATAACAAGAGTCATTAGGCAATCACAAAATCTACCAAATATCCCACCTTCAGCTAGTGAGCAACTCCTACTTTTTTCCCAGTGGCAGCTTTAGCCACATTCTGTTCCTTCTGCTTCCTAGATAAAAATTGTTAAAGTACCCAATCACTATACTGCCTTTATGAAGGTGCACGCACGCTCGCATGCACATACACACCTGCATCCTCAAGCCTGCCCCCCCAAATTACCTAGCAGATGCCCAGTTCCTACAATGAGCCCTTTCTAATATACCCTGTGCTTCGCCGCAGATTGCAAGTCTTGCCACAGGAAGCTTATGATGCTGACTTCATTTGTCTACAGATATTTTCCTAGTGATCCTTGACCAATAGCACCACTAAATAATTAGTACATGGGACCATGTAAAGCACTGACTGACTTTCGCTGGGCTTCCCTGGTGGCTCAGCTGGTAAAGAATCTGCCTGCAATGCAGGAGACCTGGGTTCAGTCCCTGGGTTGGGAAGATCCCTCAGAGAAGGGAACGGCTAGCCACTTCAGAATTCTGGCCTGGAGAATTCCATGGATGGTATAGTCCACAGGGTCGCAAAGAGTCAGACCCAACTGAGCTACTTTCAAAGCACCTGACATATCATATACACAAGATATTTTTATTACCGTTTTTGTTGTAAAAATGATTATTGATATTAGCTATCCAGGAAACAGATAAACTTTTATCTTTGATCTGATCAAATGCAAGGATTTTTCTATAACAGACTACAATGATAATAATAGTTTCTAGTTCACATTATAAGCATCATATATACATATATATATATATATATATATGAAGGTCTGAATTTATTTTCATTTAATTAAGACTTGTTTGAGATAGTCATTTCCCAGGTATATTTAAAATACTTCTTTGTGGCTGATTGATTTTAACTGATGAATTTGATTGAATTAGTCATTCAGTTCAGTTTAGTCCCTCTGTCCTGTCTGACTCTCTGCGACCCAATGGACTGCAGCACACTAGGCTTCACTGTTCATCACCAACCCCCAGAGCTTGTTCAAATTCATATCCATTAAGTTGGTGATGCCATCCAAACATATAATCCTCTCATACCCTTATCCTCCTGCCTTCAATATTTCCTAGCATCAGGGTCTTTTCCAATGAGTCAGTTCTTTGCATCAGGTGGCCAAAGGATTGGAGTTTCAGCTTCAGCATTGGTTCTTCCAATTAATACTCATGACTGATTTCATTTAGGATGGACTGGTTGGATATCCTTGCTGTCCAAGGGACTCTCAAGAATCCTTTCCAACACCACAGTTCAAAAGCCTCACTTCTTCGGCACTCGGCTTTCTTTATAGTCCAACTCTCACATCCATATATGACTACTGGAAAAACCATAGCTTTGACTAGATGGACCTTTGTTGGCAAAGTAATGTCTCTGCTTTTTAATATGCTGTCTAGATTGGTCATAACTTTTTTTCCAAGGAGCAAGCATCATTTAATTTCATGGCTGTAGTCACCATATGCATTGATTTTGGAGCCCAAGAAAATAAAGTCTGTCACTGTTTCCATTGTTTCCCCATATATTTGCCATGAAGTGATGGGACAAGATACCATGTTTGAGTGTTTGAATGTTGAGTTTTAAGCCAACTTTTTCACTCTCCTCTTTCCCTTTCATCAAGAGGCTCTTTAGTTCCTCTTCACTTTCTGCCATAAGGGTGGTGTTATCTGCATATCTGAGGTTATTGATATTTCTCCTGGCAATCTTGGTTCCAGCTTGTGCTTCATCCAGCCCAGCATTTCGCATGATGTACTCGATATACAAGTTAAATAAGCAGGGTGACAATATACAGCCTTGACATACTCCTTTCCCAATTTGGAACCAGTCTGTTGTTCCATGTCTGGTTCTAACTGTTGCTTCTTGACTCGCATACAGATTTCTCAGGAGGCAGTTAAGGTGCCTCTGGTATTCCCATCTCTTGAAGAATTTTCCACAGTTTGTTGTGATCCACATAGTCAAAAGCTTTAGCATAGTTCATGAAGCAGAAGTTGATTTTTGGGGGGAATTCTCTCACTTTATCTATGATCCTATGGACGTTGGCAGTTTGATCTCTGGTTCCTCTGCCTTTTCTAAATCCAGCTTCAACATCTGGAAGTTCTCAGTTCATGTACTCTTGAAGCCTGACTTACAGAATTTTGAGCATTACTTTGTTAGCATGTGTGATGAGTGCAATTGTGTGGCAGTTTAAACATTCTGTGGTTTTGCCTTTCTTTGGGATTGGGATGAAAACTGACATTTTCCAGTCCTGTGGCCACTGCTGAGTTTTCCAAATTAGCTGGCATACATGAACATAGCACTTTCACAACATCATCTTTTAGGATGAAATAGCTCAACTGAAATTCCATCACCTCCACTAGCTTTATTCATAGTGATGTTTCCCAAGGCTCACCTGACCTCACATTCCAGAATTCCTGGCTTCAGGTGAATGATCACACCATTGTGGCTACCTGGGTCATTGAGACCTTTTTGGTGTAGTTAGTTCTTCTGTGTATTCTTGCCACCTCTTCTTAACATCTTCTGCTTCTGTTAGGTCCTTGCCATTTCTGTCCTTTATTGAGCCTGTCTTTACATGAAATGTTCCCTTGGTATCTCTAATTTTCTGGAAGAGATCTCTAGTCTTTCTCATTCTATTGTTTTCTTCTATTTCTTTGCATTGATCAGTTCTGAAGGCTTTCTTCTCTCTCCTTGCTATTCTTTGGAACTCTGCATGTAGGAGGGTATATCTTTCCTTTTCTCCTTTGCCTTTCACTTCTCTTCTTTTCTCAGCTCTTTGACTGGTTTAATCTCCTTGCAGTCCAAGGGACTCAAGAGTCTTCTCCAACACCACAGTTCAAAAGCATCAATTCTTCAGCATTCAGCTTTCTTTATAGTCCAACTCTCACATCCATACACGACTACTGGAAAAAACCAAAGCTTTGACTAGATGGACCTTTGTCAGCAAAGTAATGTCTCTGCTTTTTAATATGCTGTCTAAATTTGTCATAGATTTTCTTCTGAGGAGCAAGAATCTTTTAATTTCATGGCTGCAGTCACCACATGCATTGATTTTGGAGTCCAAGAAAATGAAGTCTGTCACTGTTTCCATTCTTTCCCCATCTGTTTGCCATGAAGTGATGGGACCGGATGCCATGATCTTAGTTTTTTTGAATGTTGAATTTTAGGTCAACTTTTTCACTCTCCTCTTTGTCTTTCATCAAGAGGCTCTTTAGTTCCTCTTCACTTTCTGCCATATGGGTGGTGTCATCTGCATATCTGAGGTTATTGATATTTCTCCTGATTCCAGCTTGTGCTTCATCCAGCCCAGCATTTCACATGATGTACTCTACATATAAGTTAGATAAGCAGGGTGACAATATACAGCCTTGACATACTCCTTTCCCAATTTGGAACCAGTCTGTTGTTCCATGTCTGGTTCTAACTGTTGCTTCTTGACCCACATACAGATTTCTCAGGAGGCAGTTAAGGTGCCTCTGGTATCCCAATCTCTTGAGGAATTTTCCTCAGTTTGTTGTGATCCACATAGTCAAAAGCTTTAGCATAGCTCATGAAGCAGAAGTGGATTTTTTTTTTTTTTTTTTTGGAATTCTCTTGCTTTATCTATGATCCTATGGATGTTGGCAGTTTGATCTCTGGTTCCTCTGTCTTTTCTAAATCCAGCTTCAACATCTGGAAGTTCTCAGTTCACGTACTGTTGAAGCCTGGCTTAGAGAATTTTGAGCATTACTTTGCTAGCGTGTGTGAGATGAGTGCAATTGTGTTGCAGTTTAAACATTCTGTGGTATTGCCTTTCTTTGGGATTGGGATGAAAACTGACGTTTTCCAGTCCTGTGGCCACTGCTGAGTTTTCCAAATTAGCTGGCATACATGAACATAGCACTTTCACAACTTCATCTTTCAGGATGAAATAGCTCAACTGAAATTCCATCACCTCCACTAGCTTTATTCATAGTGATGTTTCCCAAAGCACACCTAACCTCACACTCCAGGACTCCTGGCTTCAGGTGAATGATCACACCATTGTGGTTACCTGGGTCATTAAGAACTTTTTGGTATAGTTCTTCTGTGTATTCTTGCCACCTCTTCTTAACATCTTCTGCTTCTGTTAGGTCCATGCCATTTCTGTCCTTTATTGAGCCCATCTTTGCATGAAATATTCCTTTGGTATCTCTAATTTTCTGGAAGAGATCTCTAGTCTTTCTCATTCTATTGTTTTCTTCTATTTCTTTGCATTGATCAGTTCTGAAGGCTTTCTTCTCTCTCCTTGCTATTCTTTGGAACTCTGCATGTAGGAGAGTATATCTTTCTTTTTCTCCTTCGCCTTTCACTTCTCTTCTTTTCTCAGCTCTTTGTAAGGCCTCCTCAGACAATCATTTTGCCTTTTTGCATTTGTTTTTCTTGGGGATGGTCTTGATTACTCCCTCCTCTACAATGTGACAGACCTTTGTCCATAGTTCTTCAGGCACTCTTTCTGTCAGGTAAGTTAGTCATTAGCACACGGTCTTTAAAAGATCTTCTGAGGCTGATTGATTCTGTCAACAGTACAGTTCCATTAGGGTTACTGGAGGGCATTAGATAAAAGCGTGAGCTCTGGAGTCAGACTGACAATTCTTCCTGTTATTCAGTAGTTTTTGACAAGTAAATCATGTTGATCTCAAGACCCTTCCTATACAAATATCACCAACTGCATTAGTTTCTGTAGGTGGCCATTATAGATTACCACAAACTGAGTAGCTTAAAACAAAATAAATTTATTTGTTGACAATTCTGGAGTCTGAAAGTCCAAAACTAAGATTTCCGCGGGCCTGTACTCCCTCTGAAGGCAGGCTCTAGATAGAAACCCTTTTCTTCTTAATGAAAGTCACTTAGTTGTGTCCAAGTCTTGCGACCCCATGGACTGCAGCCCACCACGCTCCTCTGTCCATGGGATTCTCCAGGCAAGAATACTAGAGTCAGTTGCCATTTCCTTCTCCAGGGGATCTTATCTACCCAAGAATCAAACCCGAGTCTCCTGCATTGCAGGCAGATTCTTAACTGACTGAGCTATGAGGGAGGCTTGCCAACAATCTGTGGTGATCTTTGACTTGTAGATACACACTCCAATCCCTGCCCCATCAATACGCGACATTCTTCCTCAAGTGTCTGCATCTGTTTTCTTATAACTTCAGTCATTGGATTATAGTTCAGTCTAATCCATTATGCCTTTATCTCTCTCTCTTTTTTTTGTTTTACTTTTTAAAAAATTATAGTTAACTTACACTGTTGTGTTAGCTTCAGTATACAGCAAAGTGATTCAGTTTCATATAATTATATGGACATATATATTTGATCATAGAATATTATAAGACATTGAATATAGTCCTCTGTGCTATACTGTGCTATACAGCAAGTACTTGTTTTTTATCTATTTTTACACAGAGTAGTGCTGTGTACATTAATCCTCAACTCCTAATTTGTCTCCTCCCATCCCACTATCCCCTCTGGTAACCAGAAGTTTGTTTTGTATATCTGTAAGTCTATACTCTGTATTGTAAATAAAATCTATTTCTATATTCTGTTTTGTAAATTAGTTATTTTATATCATTATGACTAAACTAATTATATCTGCAAAAGTTCTATTTCCAAATAAGATCACACACTGAGGGCTTGGGTGAGCATGAGCTTTTGGGGGATTCTGTACAACTCAGGACATACATCACATAAAACTGTGAAAATTAAATAATGAGAAAACCCATGTAAAGGGCATAGTAAATACTCAAAAATAATCCATTATTGTAATCAATAAAATTATTCGTGAATTTATATCAGCAAAGTAATAATTCACAAATAGTTCTTTTACTGAATGAAAATGAGTTATTTTAAATTAGGTCAGTTTATTTTGAAAGTGTTGATATATAAAGAGTAACTTCAGCCATTTCTCACAAGAAAAGCAATCCAATATGTAAATCACATCAATTTAGTCAACACGTGCAATAAATTAAAAATTAATTTTAGGAATAGGTGAGGGTTCTCGCTCTAGGTAAAATGAAGTAAGCATATTCTATCTGACTCTCCCACTGAATACAGCTTTCAAACATGAAATAGTAATGTGAGGAAGTTATTTCAGGTCTCTGAAGAGTAAATAGTAGCAGGTATAAGGCATGACTGAGCGACTGAACTGAAGAAATGAGTTATCAAGCTATGAAAAGACATGGGGCGGGGGTGTGGGGGAGATGTAGAACACTCTTATATGTGTTCAGTTCAGTTCAGTCGCTCAGTTGTGTCTGACTCTTTGTGACCCCATGAATTGCAGCACACCAGGCCTCCCTGTCCATCACCAAGTCCTGGAGTTCACTCAGACTCACGTCCATCAAGTCGGTGATGCCATCCAGCCATCTCATCCTCTGTCGTTCCCTTCTCTTCCTGCCCCCAATCCCTCCCAGCATCAGAGTCTTTTCCAATGAGTCAACTCTTCGCATGAGGTGGCCAAAGTATTGGAGTTTCAGCTTTAGCATCAGTTCTTACAATGAACACCTAGGACTGATCTCCTTTAGAATGGACTGGTTGGATCTCCTTGCAGTCCAAGGGACTCTCAAGAGTCTTCTCCAACACCACAGTTCAAAAGCATCAATTCTTCGGTGCTCAGCTTTCTTCACAGTCCAACTGTCACATCCATACAGGACCACTGGAAAAACCATAGCCTTGACTAGACAGACCTTTGTTGGCAAAGTAATGTCTCTGCTTTTTAATATGCTATCTAGGTTGGTCATACCTTTCCTTCCAAGGAGTAAGCATCTTTTAATTTCATGGCTGCAATCGCCATCTGCAGTGATTTTATTTTGGAGCCCCCAAAAGTAAAGTCTGACACTGTTTTCCATCTATTTGCCATGAAGTGATGGGACCAGATGCCATGATCTTAGTTTTCTAAATGTTGAGCTTTAAGCCATTACTAAATAAAAGAAGCCAAATCTGAAAATCTGTATGATTCCAACTATAAGACATTTTGGAAAAGCAAAAACTTTAGAAACAGTAAAAAGATCAGTGGTGGCCAGGGACTAGGAAGGAGGTCGGGGTGAGTAAGCAAACCACAGGGGACTCCTAGGGCAATGAAACAATTCTGTATGATATTGTAATGATGAGCACATAATATTATATATTTTTCAAAACCCATAGAATGTACAACACCAAGAGTCAACCGTGATGTAAACCATGGACTTCAGTGGATAATGATGTGTCAAAACAGATTCACTGATTGTAACAAAGGCACCACTCTGGCGTGGGGGAAGGGTGTTGATAGAAGGAGAAGCATAAAACTCTTGTACTTTCTGCTCAATTCTGCTGTGAACCTACGACTTCTCTAAAAAAGAAAGTCTACTTAAGAAAAAAAGAACTCAGTGGATGAGTTCAGTGGCAGAATGGAGTAGATGACAGAGGAAAGATAAAGTGAACTTGAAAAACAGAAGTAATCCAATCTCAAACAGATAAATAAAAAAGATTTTTAAAAAATGAATAGACAAAAATACCACAGTAATGCTGTCCCTTTACAAAAAAAAAAAAAGCTGACGAGCTGGTAAAAGCTGTCAGGATCATTTTTTTTTTTTTTTTTGCAGAACTCTGCTGTCTAGTAAAAATTTACAACCAGGGGAAAGCTTGATAAGGAAAGAAGCTGTTGCTTTGCAGTAAGATACAGCTATGGTGAGTCAAATTGCTACCTACCATGCCCTGTACCCCATGTGTGGTGCCAGTTGTGAGGATTGTACCCACATTCCTGGTACAGGATGCTAGTGGCCAGAGGGAGCAATGCAGAATTTCTCAAAGAATTTTCTAGGAATTTTGGCTGTTGAGTTTCAGCCTGTCTAGTGGCTCTCTGAAGGGCTTGTCTTTATTTTGCTTGATTCAAAGAATTTCTAGTGATAAGGTGGCTAATCAGGAGGCTTTTGCTATGTGCATTTCAAGGCAGAAATATTGGCTGTAGCAGCCATGGGCTAGGGATAATAGTAACAAACAATTAACAATTAATGTCTCATCCACAGGGGAAAATAAAGAAATTAATAGACCCTGTCCATGAGGACACCTAGGCATTTAGACTTACTAGGTATAGACATGGAGAAGGCAATGGCAACCCACTCCAGTACTCTTGCCTGGAAAATCCCATGGACAGAGGAGCCTGGTAGGCTGAAGTCCATGGGGTCGAGAAGAGTCGGACACGACTGGGCCACTTCACTTTCACTTTTCACTTTCATGCTTTGGAGAAGGAAATGGCAACCCACTCCAGTATTCTTACCTGGAGAATCCCAGGGACAGGGGAGCCTGGTGGGCTGCTGTCAACGGGGTTGCACAGAGTCGGACACGACTGAAGCGACTTAGCAGCAGCAGCAGGTATAGACATTAAACCAACTCTCTTCAATAGGCTCAAAGAGCTAAAGGGACAAGCAACAAACAAACCAAGAAGCCAAGGAAACAACAGATTGGGAAAAATGATATTTAGGGGTAAGGGAATTTTTAAAGGCTCCTGTGCATACCACGGAATCAGATATACATAGTGTCAATACTGCGTATGTGCTAAAGATAAAAAAGGCCTGAAAAGACTCCAGGCTTTCATCTCTGATTGGCCTTCAGGCTCTGAGCAAGCTTTGAGTGAAGGTTGAGGCAAAATTGTAAGCAACCTGGCTAAGAACTGAAGGAGTGCTGCAACACAGAACTAATCTGCAAAGACTAAGAGAGTATTTTTTTATCTTTTCTTTTTCTTCCAAACATTGAAAGAAACACTGTTAAAACAACAGGTGACCCCAAAGTTAATGGAACACAGATTTCTTCACATAACAAATAATACAAACTTCACCAAAATTGTCTGGGAAGTCACAAAACAAGCAAACAGCAACAGCCAACAAGTAGCAGCAAAAACAAACCCTTGGGAGGAGGAAAATCTCATTTCCAGAGTTGCCACATGTTAATATTAAAAATCTCCAGATCTAAACAAACCAAAAGAATTCAAAACATGTGACTAAACATGGAAGCATGGCTCATCTACAGGGGAGAAAAAAGAAATTAATAGACTGTCCATGAGGACACATAGGTATTTAGATTCACTAGACATAGACATTAAATCAACTCTCTTAAATCTGCTCAAACCAAAGGAAATCATGGAGAAAGAACTATAGGAGCCAGGAGACTGTGTCTCACCAAATACAGAATATTAGTAGAAATTATAGAAATGAAAAAAATAGAAATTTTAAAGATTAAAAGTACAGGTAGATCGATTGACATCCAGTTTAAGAAGTCAAAGTGTTAGTCACCGAGTTGTGTTCAATTCTTTGTGATCCCCATGGACTGTAGCCCGCCAGGCTCCTCTGTCCATGGGATTCTCCAGGCAATAATACTGGAGTGGGTTGCCATTCTGTTCTCTAGTGGATCTTCCCAACTGAGGGATCAAACCCAGGTCTCCTGCACTGCAGGCAGATTCTTTACCATCGGAGCCACCAGGGAGAGTCAAATTGTCAAATCCCCAAGACAAAGAGAGAATCTAGAAAGCAGCAAGATAAAGTGACTCATCACATACAGGAAACATTGTGTGCAATTCATAGCCCATTTTTCTGTGGAAACTGGAAGCCAGAAGGCAGTTGGATGACATATTTACCTTTTTTTTTTTTTTTTGCCATACCAGGTGGCATGTGGGATCTGAATTCCCAGGCCAGGAATTGAACCTGCAGCCTGCAGTGCCAGGGTGAAATATTTAATGGGCTGAAAGAAAAGAATTTCACCAATAATTCTATGTCTAGCAAAACCATCCTTTAAAAAAAGAAATTAGCACATTGCCAGATAAAGACAGAGGGAGCTTATTACTAGTAGACCTGCACTATAAGTCATGCTGAAGGGAGTCCTCCAGGCTACAAGATAAAGGGATACTCGAAACCATATGAAGAAATAAACAACACAACAGTAAATGTATCTACATAATAAACAGATAAATATAAAAACCAGTAGAATTGCATGTTTTGTTTATAACTTCTCTTTTTTTCTACATGACTGTAAGATAATTAAAACATAATTATATATGCCATGTTAATTGATCCCTGGTGTATAAAGATGTAAAAATAACATCATAAAGGGAGGAGATGGAGTTGTAAAGGATTGGAGTTTTTATATACTATTGAGAGTAGCTTGGTAATAATTCAAACTTGATTCTTACAAGTTGTTTTTTTTTTTTTTAACTTAATTCTTACAATTTAAGATACTAACTGTAACCCCAGGATAACTATTATTATGGACTGAATTGTGTGTCCCCAAAATTCATATGTTGAAGCCTTAACTCCCAATGTGATTGGCATTTGGAGATGGGATCTTTGGAAGGTAATTAGATTAGGTCATGGGGCTGAGGTCTTCTTGATGAGGTTTATATCCTTATAAGAAGAGACCAGAGTGTGCTCCTTCTCCCCTCCTCTCTCTCTGTCTCTCTCTTTTTCCCACCATGTGAAGAAAGAACTAGAAGCCGGCCATCTGCAAGCCAGGAACAGAACTCTCATCAGGAACTCATTGCCAGTATCTTCACCTTGACATTGTGCTTTTCAGTCTCTGTAACTGTGAAAAATAAATGGCTGTTGTTTAAGCCACATAGTCTATGAGATTTTGTTACAGCACCTCAATCAGACTAAAAGGTATCAAAAATAAATAAATAAAAACAAACACCTTTTAAAGTATACAGAAAAAGAAACAAGATGGGAATCAGAACAGTAAACTAGGAAAAAAATCACCCACAGAGCAAGGCAGTAGTGGAGTAACTGAGGAATAAAAAGACAATAAGACAGAAAACAAGCAGCAAAATTGCAGAAATAAATATTTTCTTATCAATAATTACATGAACTGTAAATGGATTGAACCCTCCAGGGAAAGAGAAGAGATTAGTGGACTTTCCTCGTGGTCCAGTAGTTACGAATCCATCTGCCAATGCAGGGAATATGGGTTCTATCCCTGATCCATGAAGATTCCACGTGCCTCCAGGCAACTGAGCCTGAGAACCCCAACTACTGAAGGGCCTGCATCCAGGCCTGTGCTCAACAAGAGAAACCGCTGTGTTGCAACTAAGCAGCTGGAGTAGCTGGAGTAGCTTCAGCTTGCAACCACTGGAGAAAGCCCCAGTACAGCAGCAAAGACATAGCACAGCCAAAAATAAAGATAAATAAATCAATACATTTAAAAAAAGAGAGAGATTGGAAGAATAGGGAGGAGCTAAGATGGCAGAGGAATAGGACAGGGAGACCACTTTCTCCGCCACAAATTCATCAAAAGAACATTTAAACGCCAAGTAAATTCCACAAAACAACTTCTGAAAGCCGGCAGAGGACATCAGGCACCCAGAAAAGCAGCCCATTGTCTTCGAAAGGAGGTAGGAAAAAATATAAAAGACAAAAAATGAGACAAAAGAGGGAGGGACACGGAGCTCCGTCCCGGGAAGGGAGTCTTAAAAAGAGAGAAATTTCCAAACACCAGGAAACACTCTCACTGCCGAGTCTGTGCCGAGCCTTAGAAGCACAGAGGGCAACATAACAGGGAGGAAAAATAAATAAACAATTAAACCCCACAGATTACGAGCCCAGCGGTAACTCCCCCAGCGGAGAAGCAGCGCAGATGCCTGCACCTGCCACTAGCAAGCGGGGGCTGGGCAGAGAGGCGCGGCGCGGGCTGCATCGCTTAGAGTAAGGATCTGGCCTGAATGCCCCGAGAATAGATATTTTAAAATGATCTAAATATATGTTGCTAAAAAGAAGCTCACTTTAAATCCAAGGACACAAGTAGACTGAAAATAGAAGTAAATTCTATGCAATGCAAAAAATGCCAAAAGAAAACTGGGGTGGCTATACTAATATCAGGCAACATAGACTTGAAGACAATAATTGTTACAGGACAAAGAAAGGCATTATCAATACATGTTGACAAAAAGATCAACATGTCAAGATATACTAATTATAAACATATGCCTCTAACAAAAGAACCACAAAATATATGAAGCAAAAACTGATGTAATTGAAAGAAGAAATGGTTTTACAGTAACAGTTGGAAACTTCAATACCCCATTCCAAAGAAGAGATAAAACAACTAGACAGAAGATCAGTTTAAAAACAGAAGATTTGAATGATGCTGTGAACCAACTATGTCTAAAAGACATCTGCTGCTGCTGCTGCTGCTAAGTCGCTTCAGTCGTGTCGGACTCTGTGTGACCCCATAGACAGCAGCCCACCAGGCTCCCCCATCCCGGGATTCTCCAGGCAAGAACACTGGAGTGGGTTGCCAATTCCTTCTCCAATGCTACAGAAGACCAAAACAGCAGATTACATATTTTTCTCAAGTGCATATGGAATATTCTTCATGATAGTATGTCAGGCAACAAAAACAAATTCAAGTCTCAATAAACTCAAAATGATTGAACTCGTAAAAATTAATCCTATTTCTATGTATTACCAATGTACAGTTGGAAACAGGATTTTAAAATTCCATGTACAATAGCTCTAAAAAATAAGTATTTATACCTATAGTTAGATATAAATCTAACAAACAAATATAGGATGTGTGTTCAAAATGGTGATGACCAAAAGAAATAGAAAGAAATACTGTCTTCACGGATTCAAAGACTCAGTGTAGTAAATAATAAGAAATTGATCTACAGATTTAACTCAATTAAAAAAAAACTTTAGCAGGACATTTAAAGACAAAGAAAAGCTGATTCTAACATTTATGGTAACATTTATTCTAACATTTATGGTAGGAATTAAATAAATAAGAATAACTAAGGCACTTTTGGAAAAGAATAAGGTTGGAGAAATTACACCATATGATTTTAAGGCCTTTTATAAAGTTAAAAGTATCTAGACAATGTCGTGTCAGTGAAGGAAAAGATACATAAATCAATGAAACAAAGTAGAAAGTCCAAAGTAGATTTACCCAAATATGACCCTTGATTTTTAACAGTAGTGCAAAAGAAATTCAGTGGAGAGAGCATAATATTTTCAACTAATGGGATTGGAGCAATAGGATTCCCTTATATAAAACAAAATACTTCCACTTAAATATGCTGAATTATACAACAATTTACTCAAAATGGATTATTGGTCTAAATGGAGAAGATGAAACTAAAACTTTTAGGGATAAAATAGAATAAAACTTTTGTGATCTAGAATTCAAAGAGTTCTTTTATGTGAAATTCAAAATACACTGTAAAAATACTGAACGTTATCAAATTAAAATCTTTTGCTACATGAAAGGCACAGTCAAGAGAATGAAGACAAGCTACATACTGAGAAAAAATATATTTGTAAGCCATGTATTCAGTAAAGAACATGTTTTAAGACTTTACCAAGAAATCTTAAAACTCAAGACTACAAGGACAAACAACTTCATTAAAAAAATGGGCACTGAACCCGCGTTTGAACAGGCACTTCACTACGAGGATATGTAGATGGCAAATAAGTATACAAAAAAAGTGTTCAACATCATTAACAATGAGATACCATGACAAAGCTATCAGTTTTGTCAGGTTAAAGTTTTAAAACACTGACAATCTTAAATGCTATGAAAGATATGGAAAAATAGCAATTCTTATGCATTGCTAATGGGGATGCAAGATGATACAGTTGTTCTGAAAATCAGTTTGGCAGCTTCCTACATAATTAAACATACCACATGACCCAGCAATTCCACTCCTGAGTATTTAGCCAAGAGAAATGAAAACTAGTGTTCATACAAAAGTCTGTACCACTAAGTCAGTCATAGGGGTGGTACAGTGGATAAGAATCGCCTGCCAACGCAGGGGACATGAGTTCGATCCCTGGTCCAGGAAGACTCCACATGCTTCGAAGCAATTAAGCCCATATGCCACCACTACTGAGCCCTGGTACCTAGAGCCTGTGCTCCGCAACAAGAGAAGCCACCACAATGAGAAGATCTTGCACTGCAACAAAGAGTAGCCCCCATTCACTGCAAGTAGAGAAACCCTGCATGCAGCAACGAAGACCCAGCACAACCAAAAATAAAATAAACTATTTTCACAAAAGAAACATATATATAGTCAACATCTCAGCACACAAAGGTGCACCATAAATGTTTGTTGGATTTAATTACAAACAATTATTGAAGACCACTACTCCCCATATTCCACCCTGCCCCAACCTAGTTGAAATTACTGTCTGCTGGCTGATCATGAATCCCATGGATGGAGGAGCCTGGTGGGCTGCAGTCCATGGAGTCGCTAGGAGTCAGACGCGACTGGCCGACTTCACTTTCACTTTCATGCATTGGAGAAGGAAATGGCAACCCACTCCCGTGTTCTTGCCTGGAGAATCCCAGGGACGGGGGAGCCTGGTGGGCTGCCCTCTATGGGGTCGCACAGAGTCGGACACGACTGAAGCGACTTAACAGCAGCAGCAGCAGCAGAGAGAGAGAGACAAGATAGTTAGAGACAAACTTCAAGCTACTTAACTAATATGGACACAGTTATCTTTAAGATCACCAGGTCCAGACTCACACACAGCACAATCCTTTGGAGGAAGACTGTAATAAACTTGTGTTAATTGTTTTGCTAACTGCTACTTCTTTCCATTTTTAACAGTCTTCAGAATCTCCCCAAGTGGGATTAAGCCCAACTCCAAATTTAGAAATGACTTCTATTTATTTAAAGCAATCAGTCTTTTATTTTCTCTGACCTCTATGATTGACTTAGTGGTTGATTCCGTGAACTAAAAGAGTCAACTGAGGCCAACTGGACCCTATTTCTGGATTACCACATGAGCTATGATGTAAAGTCCTTTTTTTCGTTAGGTTTGAACTTGGAATCACATCAAACTAAGGACTGGCTACCATCTTTCAGTGATGAGGGGAAAGTCTGCTGAGAGAATAAGGAGACAGAGATATGAATTGGAGAATGAGAATTTGGTTCCTGGTCAAATCATTTTCTCCTCCAGTCCAGTTTCCCACTTAACTTCCTTCCTTGTATATGTGCTCAGTTATGGCCAACTCTGCGACCCCATGGACTGTAGCCTTCCAGGCTGGCTCCTCTGTCCATGGAATTTCCCAGGCAAGAGTACTGGAGTGGGTTGCCACTTCGAGCTCCAGGGGATCTTCCCTACCCAGGGACAAAACTCATATCTCTTGGGTCTTCCTTACCATTGAGTCACCTGGGAAGCCCTCCTCAACTAGGTAATAAAGTTTCCAAACCCTTTCCCAGTCCTGCCAGCTTGAATCTCTAGGGAAGTCCTAGAAAACTTACTCTAGTCTCACCTGGTGGAGAAGGCAATGGCAACCCACTCCAGTACTCTTGCCTGGAAAATCCCATGGACGGAGGAGCCTGGTAGGTTGCAGTCCATGGGGTCACACAGAGTCAGACATGACTGAGAGACTTCACTTTCACTTTTCACTTTCCTGCATTGGAGAAGGAAATGGCAACCCACTCCAGTGTTCTTGCCTGGAGAATCCCAGGGACAGGGGAGCCCGGTGAGCTGCCGTCTATGGGGTTGCACAGAGTTGGACACGACTGAAGCAACTTAGCACCAGCAGCAGTCTCACCTGAAGCTAGCCTTAAGGCTCATAAATTTTTTAAAAAGAATTTGCGATAGATCTGTTAATTGCCGACAAAAGCATCCTGTCAGACGTCAGATTGCTTCCTTTCATCTTTAAAATCAATTATTTGTAGAGACGTAAGCATAAGATCTCAATGGGTTATTATCTACATGCCTTGCATAAGTTCAAAGGACAACCTCAGTTAGGATTTCCAGAACAACCTGAAAAAAAAAAAAAAAAAAAACTAAACAAGTTGAGAAATCTCTTCCCTCCCACTGCTCCTCCCTCCGGCTTTCCTTTCTTTGATTAAATAGGCATTAGCACACCTTCTCAAGAAGACTGCTCTGTGGTGTTCACTATCATCTCTGCACATTTGAAACCTCAGACTCTCCCAGATGCACCTCAGCGCTGTGTATCACCGCATACCTCTAAGCGATGGGAACAGCATTCCTATCATCGGACTTGGTACCTACTCGGAACCTAAATCGGTAAGCTTGTCTCTCCCTCTTTTTTTTTAAATGAATGCTTTCCTAAAGGATAATCTGTCATTCATTTTGAATGGACTTCACTGATTTAATTTTTGTAGTAATGAATGGAACCTTGAAGGACAGCTATTTGGCTGAATGAGTACTGAGCCAAAGGTTGAATCGGTTTACAATTTAAAAGTATCTTGACTTAACGAATGGGACCTTTCTGCTTCTTTTACTAAAATTCAGCCTGAATACTGATTATTAGATTGAACTGAAGCACATAAAATTTCTGAGTTTCTGGTTTATGATTTTCTTTAAGTTCGTATTTGAGAATTTTAAGTTCCGTCTGACAAAACTTTTAGTGAAAACCTACCATATATGAAGCACTAGGGGCTTCTCAGGTGGCACAGTGGTAAAGAACCCACCTGCCAATACAGGAGACATAAGAGAAGCAGGTTTGATCCCTGGATTGGGAAGGTCCCGTGGAGAAGGAAATAACTACCTATTTCAGTATTCTTGCCTGGAAAATCCCATGGACAGAGGAGCCTGGCAGGCTACAACCCATGGGATCACAAAGAGTTGGACAGGATGAGCAACTGAACAGAACTGAACCAGAATAAAGAGCAGTATGTCTAGGAATGCTACTGAAATTTGAATGATCCTGAGTGAATGAACTCTGTTAAGCTAAGTTAAGCAGAGTTGAGGCAGGACATTGTAGACAGAGAGGGAAGCATAGAAGCACAAAGTTAACAATCTAATTATGTCATGCCTCTGCTTAATTTCTCAATGTGCGTGCGTGTGTGCGTGCATGCTCAGTCACTCAGTATGGCTCCCTATCAATTATAGGGTGGAGGACACACTCCTTATTCACACCTTGGACTTTATGGTTCAGTCAAGACCTGTCAGTTCAGCAGCACCTACCACCACTCTTCCACCTCTCTCCACGTGTGAAACACAGCTCCTCGAATAACGCACCGAACTCCATGACCTTGAACATGCTGCTTTCCACCTGGAACATCCTTTCTCCTGAGCTGGTTAATTTTTACTAAACCTGCAAGACTCAGCTGAAGGATTCCTCTCCTTAGAAACCCACCTCCTAGCCACCACAGCTTGCCCCTCCTGTGTGTTCAGGAACCTCTTTGTGCTCAACTCTACTGAAGCAGTTATCACACGACATTGTAACCATTGTTTCTCTGCAATCTTCCCCACAAGGTGTAAAATCCATTAGGAAAGAGACCATTTCTTGTTCAGCTCTATACTCCCAGTATAGTGTTTGGCATGTGCTGGGTGTTCAGCTAATGCTTGTTAAGTGAATGAATTTGTGAAAGGAAATGCATAATACATATATATATAGCTTCCCAGGTGGCACAGTGGTGAAGAATCCGCCTACAATGTAGGAGACTCGAGTTTGATCTCTGAGTCGGGAAGATCCCTTGGAGAAGGAAATGGCAACCCGCTCCAGTATCCTTGCCTGGAAAATTCCATGGACAGAGGAGCCTGGCAGGCTACAAGTCCAAGAGGTTACAGAGTTGGACACAGAGTTGGACACAGCTGTGTACGCATGCACACCTCTGTGTGTGTGTGTGCATCGGAGGCCATGGAGATGTAAAGGCTTACAATAATAATAGCTTAAATTTCCTTAATACCTAACCATGTGCCAGGAACTAGTACTTTATAGTACATGCATTTTCTGACTTAATCCTCACAACATTATGAAATACTATTTTATCCTGTTTTACAGATGAGAAAACAGAGGCATTGAGATATAAAATAAAATCCCCCAAACCTAAAGAAGAGAACTGGAATGTGAGCCTATGTAGTTTGGTCCCAGATTGTACCTTCTGAATCTCTATACTATATTGCCTGTTATAACTATCTGTTATGTCAATAAGGCTGCATATTTTTATGACTTTCTATATGTATTTCTATATATGAAAGTATATAGGTCTATATATCCAGAAAGTACTTAGGATGAGTACATGGATAGATAGATAGTTAGGTAGCTGGGTAGAATGATAGATCTAGGATATGAATCTGATTATTTCGCTCCTCTGTTTAATTATTTCAATGACCCCCTACCAATTATATGACTTCTTACTTGTGCATCTATCATTCTATCTTTCTACCTATCTCCTGAAACTCAGTGGGGCTCCAAGTGTTGCATTTACCAATAAAAATTATTAAGTGCCTACTATGTGTCTAGTAATGCTACAGGTTAGAGACATTCTAACCTGTATGTTATGAATGTTAGAGACATTCGAAAGTAGTTGTGTGTCATCCCAAAAAAGGTTGTAACTCATTTCGGAAGATAAGACATAGTGCAATTAGAGAAGATGGCATTAGTGGCATCCTGCACTGTGGATGCGCCAGCCACATTTGTGATCAGAAATACAGAGCTAAGCCAATGCCTCACAAAATTCATAGGTGAAGAACACAACCCACCACGGAAGATTTGGGGGAGGAGGAGACAGGGAGCAGGGTATCTCTTAGCCAGAGCACTCCTTACATTCTGTTCAAAGCCACACAACTGACAATTCCCTCACCACTGACCCAGGACCGATGAGGCAGACAATAGGGGTACCTGTGCCCAAGTCAGTCGCTGGGAAATCAAAGTATCGTATTAGATTTAATGTCAGACTCTTTGTCTGAGGGCTGCAATCTGAGGCCCAGATTCAGTCTTCTCCCCTTAGTGGGCCTGAGGTTCTTTACACAACCTTTCATCTCTCAAGAGATGGAAGGAGAATGACAGGCTGAAGTAACTGAAATCCTTTACAGTTTGTGTATATATAATCAAGTCAGTCAATATTTGTCCTGGGATCCTGTTCCATTTTGATACAGAAGTTAGAGAGCAGCAGGCGCCAGGGAAAGGTCTAGGCTTATCTTGAGGGAAGGCTGGGTGGGCGCAGAGGTGAAAGGCAGAGATAAATAAGATTTAACAGCAAGCTCTTCTCCAGCATCCACCCAGCTGGGACTCCACTGTTGCACAGGCAGCAGGAACTGTAGCGCGGCAGTCCAGAGGAACGTTACCACGCAGCTGTGTGAGGCCAACCAGCCTTCTGATTTACAAAGACTTTTTTTCTCTCTCTCTTACTATGCCCAACTTTCTTATAAAGATTGTTCATACCTGTAGAGTCAGGGAATTTGAGACAGAACGAACATTTAGTGGCACCAAGCTCTCTGTGCATGTCCTCGGTGGATGATCACTAATGAAAACTGGAATGTACATATCATCTCTGTACCGTTTCCCTAAGACAGCCTCCCAGAATGGTTTCATACACGGATGAGATCAACCATAATAGCCTCCCAAAAGATCACTCTTCTTCCTCTCTCTCTCTCTCTATCTCCGTTGGAGAAAGTCTGATAGGCAAGAGTTTTGAATCCTGTTCTTTTTCCTGCTTTGATAGAAATTAATTTGATTTTCTAATGCATATCAGCCCATGAATTAATAACCAATATTTTTCAAAACTTCAAATAAAACTCAAGAATGTTACAAAGTGTGTAAATGACACAAATCTAGGACCAACTGCAAGTATTTTGGAAAATGGGCAATTCAGTAAATATTTTTGTGTGCCTAACCATGTACGAGTGGGTCCCCAGGTGGCTTAGTGGTGAAGAATCCTCCTGCCAAACAGGAGACACAGGTTTGATCCCTGGGTTGGGAAGATCCCATGGAGAATGAAATGGCAACCCACTCCAGTATTCTTGCCTGGGGAATCCCATGGACAGAGGAGCCTAGTGGGCTACAGTCCATAGGATCACAAACAGTTGGACACAACTTAGTGAAAGTCCCTCAGTCGTGTCTGACTCTTTGTGACCCCATGGACTTTACAGCCCATTGAATTCTCCAGGCCAGAATAGTGGAGTGGGTAGACTTTCCCTTCTCCATGGGATCTTCCCAACCCAGGGATCAAACTCAGGTCTCCCACATTAAAGGGAGAGTCTTTATCAGCTGAGCCACAAGGGAAGCCCAAGAATACTGGAGTGGGTAGCCTACCCCTTCTTCAGTGGATCTTCCCAACCCAGGAATCGAACTGGGGTCTCCTGCATTGCAGGTGGATTCTTTATGAACTGACTTAGTGACTAAGCAACAAATGTACGAGGCATTTTTCTAAGTAACACAGGGATGAAAACTATGGGTTAGAAACAGGGATTTAAAATCTGTGGGTGATTTAAGGCAGAAAAAGTAAATACACATAAAAATAAAACATAAGGAAAAGCTGAAGTGCTTTAAGAGAGACAGCACTTGTTTGAAGATGAAAGTAACAACAGTTACAGGATTATAACTGAGGCAGTACCCTTTCCTGGGTGGCCCTGGTTAAGATTTCTGTCGCTATCCATAATTTTCACACTCTGAAGAGTGAGTCAAAGGCTTTGTACATGGGGCAGAGACCGGGAAGTCCAAGTCCTTAAGTACCAACCAAGGAGGAGCCTAAAACATCAATGCGACGCTGTGATGGAATTCTGCAGTGAGGAAGAGAGATTGGTGTCAACGCTGAATACATGGGCAAGTGAGAATTTATAACCAAGGAGTAGGGTCTGGGTCTATGAGTACAAAATTACTAAAAGGAAACTTTGGGAATAAGGGACTGCTGCTGCTGCTGCTGCTAAGTCGCTTCAGTTGTATCCGACTCTGTGCGACTCCATAGACGGCAGCCCACCAGGCTCCGCCATCCCTGGGATTCTCCAGGCAAAAACACTGGAGTGGGTTGCCATTTCCTTCTCCAGGAGATAAGGAACAATTCTTGCTAAAGCAACTTAACAGGATTCTTGCTGAAAAGAGGGAGTGACTAGACATCTCCTGGGACACAGTTCAGTTGAGTTCAGTTCAGTCACTCAGTTGTGTCCGACTCTTTGGAACCCCATGAACTGCAGCACGTCAGGCCTCCCTGTCCATCAACTCCCAGAGTCCACCAAAACCCATGTCCATTGAATCGGTGATGCCATCCAACCATCTCATCCTCTGTCGTCCCCTTCTCCTCCTGCCCTCAATCTTTCCCAGCATCAGGGTCTTTTCAAATGAGTCAGTTCTTTGCATCAGGTGGCCAAAGTATTGGAGCTTCAGCTTCAACATCAGTCCTACCGTAAATGAACCCCCAGGACTGATTTCTTTTAGGATGGACTGGTTGAATCTCTTTGCTGTCCAAGGGACTCTCAAGAGTCTTCTCTAACACCACAGCTCAAAAGCATTCATTCTTTAGCACTCAGCTTTCTTTATAGTCCAACTCTCACATCCATACATGACCACTGGAAAAACCATAACCTTGACTAGATGGACCTTTGTTGGCAAAGTAATGTCTCTGCTTTTTAACATGCTGTCTGGATTGGTCATAACTTTCCTTCCAAGGAGTAAGCAAGCGTCTTTTAATTTCATGGCTGCAGTCACCATCTGCAGTGATTTTGGAGCCCAGAAAAATAAAGTCTGACACTGTTTCCACTGTTTCCCCATCTATTTGCTATGAAGTGATGGGACCGGATGCCATGATCTTAGTTTTCTGAATGTTGAGCTTTAAGTCAACTTTTTCACTCTCCTCTTTCACTTTCATCAAGAGGTTCTTTAGTTTTTCTTCACTTTCTGCCATAAGGGTGGTGTTATCTGAATATCTGAGGTTATTAATATTTCTCCCAGCAATCTTGATTCCAGCTTGTGCTTCCTCCAGCCCAGTGTTTCTGATGATGTACTCTGCATATAAGTTAAATAAGCAGGGTGACAATATACAGCCTTGACGTACTCCTTTTCCTATTTGGAACCAGTCTGTTGTTCCATGTCCAGCTCTAACTGTTGCTTCCTGACCTGCATACAGGTTTCTCAAGAGGCAGGTCAGGTGGTCTGCTATTCCCATCTCTTTCAGAATTTTCCACAGTTTATTGTGATCCATACAGTCAAAGGCTTTGGCATAGTCAATAAAGCAGAAATAGATGTTTTTCTGGAACTCTCTTGCTTTTTCTATGATCCAGTGGATGTTGGCAATTTGATCTCTGGTTCCTCTGCCTTTTCTAAAACCAGCTTGAACATCTGGAAGTTCATGGTTCGCGTATTGCTGAAGCCTGGCTTGGAGAATTTTAAGCATTACTTTACTAGCGTGTGAGATGAGTGCAATTGTGTGGTAGTTTGAGCATTCTTTGGCATTACCTTTCTTTGGGATTGGAATGAAAACCGACCTTTTCCAGTCCTGTGGCCATGGCTGAGTGTTCCAAATTTGCTGGCATATTGAGTTCAGCACTTTCACAGCATCATCTTTCAGGATTTGAAATAGCTCAATTGGAATTCCATCACCTCCACTAGCTTTGTTCGTAGTGATGCTTCCTAAGGCCCACTTGACTTCACATTCCAGGATGTCTGGCTCTAGGTGAGTGATCACACCATCGTGATTATCTGGGTTGTGAAGATCTTTTTTGTACAGTTCTTCTGCGTATTCTTGCCAACTCTTCTTAACATATTCTGCTTCTGTTAGGTCCCTATCATTTCTGTCCTTTATTGAGCCCATCTTTGCATGAAATGTTCCCTTGGTATCTCTAATTTTCTTGAAGAGATCTCTAGTCTTTCCCATTCTATTGTTTTTCTCTATCTCTTTGCATTGATTGCCGAGGAAGGCTTTCTTATCTCTCCTTGCTATTCTTTGGAACTCTGCATTCAAATGGGTATATCTTTCCTTTTCTCCTTGCTTTTTGCTTCTCTTCTTTTCACAGTTTTTTGTAAGGCCTCCTCAGACAGCCTTTTTGCTTTTTTGCATCTTTTCCTTGGGGATGTTGATTCCTGTCTCCTGTACAATGTCATGAACCTCCGTCCATAGTTTATCCGGCACTCTGTCTATCAGATCTGGTCCCTTAAATCTATTTCTCACTTCCACTGTATAGTCATAAGGGATTTGATTTAGGTCATACCTGAATGGTCTAATGGTTTTCTCCACTTTCTTCAATTTAAGCCTGAATTTGGCAATAAGGAGTTCATGATCTGAGCCACAGTCAGCTCCTGGTCTTGTTTTTGCAGACTGTATAGAGCTTCTTCTACATTGGCTGCAAAGAATATAATCAATCTGATTTTTATGTTGACCATCTTGTGATGTCCATGTGTTGTTGGAAGAGGGTGTTTGCTATGACCAGTGTGTTCTCTTGGCAAAACTCTATTAGCCTTTGCCCTGCTTCATTCTGTATTCCAAGGCCAAATTTGCCTGTTACTCCAGGTGTTTCTTGGGGCACAGTGGAGTATGAGAAACATGATTTCATATCAAAAGTGAACAGACATGGAGGGTGAGAGGGTGTGCTTAAACTGATGTAGCAGAATTCTTGCTATACTTGGACAGAGCAGAAATAAGTATGAAAGTCCATGTTGGAAAAGAGTTCAAAGGAGCCTGATGAGAGGTTGGTCCATGAAAGAATCCTTGGCAGGGTTAAGGCTGTTTTCACAATCTCTGCCTAAAGGGACCAGGGACAAGGCAGGAACCATAAGTCAATGGTCCTGGAGAGCCAAGTCTGCTTCTCAGCCTTGTTGTGCTTGCCCATTTTGATAATAGATATGAGCGCTGCTGCTGCTGCTAAGTTGCTTCAGTTGTGTCTGACTCTGTGTGACTCCATAGACTCAGCCCACCAGGCTCCTCCGTCCCTGGGATTCTCCAGGCAAGAACACTGGAGTGGGTTGCCATTTCCTTCTCCAATGCCTGAAAGTGAAAAGTGAAAGTGAAGTCGCTCAGTCGTGTCCGACTCTTCACGACCCCATAGACTCAGCCCACCAGGCTCCTCCGTCCATGGGATTTTCCAGGCAAGAGTACTGGAGTCGGGTGCCATCGCCTTCACAGTGGTAAAGAATCTGTTTGCCAATGCAGGAGATGCAGGAGTTAGGGAGCTCCCCTGGAGAAGGGCATGGCAACCCACTTCCGTATTCTTGCCTGGAGAACCCCATAGACAAAGGAGCCTGGTGGGCTACAGTCCAGGGTGTTGCAAAGATTCGGACACGATTGCGCATGCACACATATATGTGTGAGTGCAAGAAATGCTTTCTTCTTCACTACAATACAAAACCAAAACACACAAAAAACTAACAAAAACACATGCATGTAACACTCAGGAGACCACTGCTGGTACAGACACAGTAAAGTCCCAGGGATTTCATGCACTGTTCTAAACGAACATGGCAATTTCTCCACTACAGCCAGTTGTCATTCATAAACAAAAGTTCAGTGTGGCCTGATCTTCTCACATTTTTCAGAGAATTTTGTAAAGTAATTAACATTTTTTAAGTAATGGCAACTCGTTTATATTACTGTAAAACACTGTGTGGGCTAGTATTTTAAGGGTCAAAGAAAGTAATTCAGCTGGGGTTTGTTTTTACTTTTAGTAGAGTGAATATCCTGAGTTCCATTCAGCACTTGTGACACCTTCACACTCACTCCCATTACAGAAACCCTGGCTCTTAGAAATCAAATACCAAGAACTGACTTGTACATTTTATGTCATTCCTCTCCAGAGGCAATGAATACTGTGCATCAAACTGCAAAAAAAAAAAAAAAAAAAAAGCTTGATAGTTGAGGTAGATGGTAATAAAAAAGAATACCAGGGAGAAAAACGTAGATTCATATTTCAAAGCCATTAACCTGCCAACGTTAAAATGGATTAAAATGAGCAGAGATGAAATATACAGAGATGAAGTGAGATGGCTTCCATAATAAATCAGGCAAAAAGTAATAAGAACTTGAACTTGGTTGGTGGCTGTGAGGAATATAATTTGGCTGGAGCCTAGAAAAGAAATAACCTGGCTGAGGGATACAAATCATGGAGTAGATTCTACAAAGCTCCAGCTACCAACTGGGTCCAAACAAAGGAGAATGGGGAGTAGCTCCAAGGACAAAAATGGATGTTCCATGGCCAGGTTACTACATTCTTTGGATCTAAGGTTTTGAGTTTATCTGAGACTTACCTTTTATTTTTGACCTACTTCCTCATTTTTTTTAACATTTAAAAACCTGAAATATGCAGAGGGGTGAGTATATCTTCATTCTTATTTATTTTTATTGAAGTATAGTTGTTTTACAATGTTGTCAATTTCTGTTGTAAGCAAAGTGATTTGGTTATACATGTATATACATTCTTTTAAATATTTTTTTTCCATTATGGTTTATCATAGGGTATTTTTAAAATAGGGGAATACTTTTAAAGCCAACATCTGAGTAACCACCACACAGATCCAAAATTAGATATACCCACCCACAGAAACCCTCTGTGTGCCCTTTCCAGTCCAGAGCCCTCCTTTCCTCAAGAGGTAATTGGTCTTATAACTCTAATGGCAACTATTTTTTTGCTTTTTTCTAAAGGTCATTCAACTTTTTTCAGGTAGATTGCCTGGTTCCTCTTCATTTAGTTGTTCTTGTGGGTTGTCATCTTGTTCCTTCACTTGCAACATATTTATTTGTCATCTTGTTTTGTCTAACGTCCTGTGTTTCTGGTCTCCTTTCCATAGGCTGCAGGATCTTAGTTCCTCTTGCTTCTGTCCCACTGCCCACTGGTACAGCAGGTTGGTCTAGGGGCTTGTGCAGGCTTCCTGGTAGAAGGGCCAGGTGCCTGCCCTCTAGTGGTGGAGCTGGGTCTTGTCCTTCTGATGGGCAGAGCCATGTCAATGGGTGTGTTTTGAGGTGGCTCTGAGCTCAGTACTCAAAAGACAGTACAGCCTGTCTTCTAATGGGTGGAGCTGTGTTTCTACCTTGTTGGTTGTTTGGCTTGAGGCTTTCCAGCCCTGGAGCATGCAGGTTGATGGACGGGGCTGTCTTGGTGCTGAAATGTAGACGTTTCAGGAGAGCTCACTCCAATCAGTATTCCCTGAGGCTTCTGTTACCAGTGTCCTTGCCCCAACAGTGAGTTATAGTCTACATTTATCTCCCCAAAAGACCCTCCAAGACCGCTGTGTATGTCTAGCCCAGGTTCTCATGGGGGTGCTCCTTTGTACTGAGTCCCAGTGCACATGAGACCTTGTGTGTACCCTCCAAGAGTTGCTATTGTTCAGTTACTGACTGTTTGCGACCCCATGGACTGCAGCATGCCAGGCTTCCATGTCCTTCACCACACCCCAGAGCTTGCTCAAACTCATGTCCATCCAGTCGGTGATGCTGTCCAACCATCTCATCCTCTGTCGTCCCCTTCTCCTCCTGCCTTCAATCTTTCCCAGCATCAGGGTCTTTTCAAATGAGTCGAATCTTCGCATCAGGTGGCCAAAGTATTGGAGTTTCAGCCTCAGCACCGGACCTTCCAATTGAATATTCAGGATTGATTTCCTTTAGGATTGATTGGTTTGATCTCCTTGCTGTCCAAGGGACTCTCAAGAGTCTTTTCCAACACCACAGCTCAAAAGCATCAATTCTTTGGCTCTCAGCCTTCCTTATGGGCCAACTTTCACATCCAGACATGACTATTGGAAAAATTATAGCTTTTACTATTTGGACTTAAGTCAATAAAGTAATGTCTCCGATTTTTGATATACTGTCTAGGTTGGTCATAACTTTCCTTCCAAGGAGCAAGCGTCTTTTAATTTCATGGCTGCAGTCACCATCTGCAGTGATTTTGGAGCCCAAGAAAATAAAATCTGTCACTGTTTCTTGCCCTCCAAGAGTGGAGTTTCTGTTTCCCTAGCCCTGTGGAGCTCTTGCATTCAAGTATCACTGGCCTTCACAGCTAAACGCTCTTGGGGTTCTTCCTCCTAATACTAAACTGTCTGACTATCACGGAGGGCCATTTTTATGCAGCAGCATCCCTGTGCAGCCTGCCTGGGTTTAATATTTTTTGGTGCGAGGGTTGTTTTTAGTATAGATATCTGTGTGTGGCTGATGCGGTGGTGACCAGAGCTATACTGGATATTGATCAAGGCCTCCCCTTAGCTCTGTGGTTGTCCCTGCTCTGTCAAGGTGGGGTCTGCTCCCTAGTTGTTGTAGTCGAGGCCGCCCCCCCCGCCCAAATCTGTTTCTTGGTTGTATTTCTGATCTGCGGTGTGAGGGAGGCAGAAGTGGAGCACTCCCACTGGGAGGGAAGCCACTGAGTATTCCTCCTCTGGAGCTGGTCACCTATGGGTGTCCTCTGTTGTGTCACCTTTCAACTGTTGTGCAAGCTCTCAGATTACACACTTCGCACTGCTTTCAGCCCCACCTTAACCATGGGCATGCCAGCAGTTGGCCTTGTGTCTCTCAGATGTTGATTTCACCAGGCCACCAGCCCAGATCCGCTGAAGTCAGTGCCCAGGTTGCAGTAATCATGGATTTGGCCCTCTGTGGGCACTATGGAGGCAGCTCAGACTCTGGCCTGGCCCAACCCCCCTGTTTAAGTGCCCACAAAGTCTACAGCTGCTAAAGCTAGGCCTTTCTTGGACATAGGAGCCCTCGTTGTCTGTTTAGAAGTTCTGCAGACACTGAACGTCCAAAGCTGGTCTCAGGGGTGTCAATTTGCAGTTTTTGCAGTTGTGAGAAGAGATTTCAGCTTTTCTTCCTTAGTTTCATAGCCCTTGGGGCTCAGCTATAGTTTGAGCACCATCCCCACATGTGGACCACCCGAAGGGTCTGCTCCCAAGGCTGTCCTGGTGCACATAAGTCAGCCTTAGTGAGGAGGGGAGTGCGGATGCAGTAGTGGCCAGGGTCACAAGAAGGAAGCCTTTCCTAGTGCCCAGGGAGGCAAGGGCCACGTGTGGGGAGAGAGGCTTCAGTGGTGGTCCCACCTCTTGTGTGTCACTTAACAATGGTGCTTCACTTCTATAGTGGTCTACATTTCCTCCACAAGCATTCTCAGCTGCATTTTTCCCCACTCCCATTCCCTTAGGCTGTCTCCTCATAGCCAAGAGCAGTGCTCTCCCCAGGTCTGCTCACCAAACCCCTTGTTTAGCACCCAGCCCTCATGTGCACTGGCAACACACCTCTCAGGCTGGGGCACGCAGGGTTGTGGCACAGACCATCTGCAGGTCTCAGTCTGTCCTGCCTCAGTCAGTTCAGTCACTCAGTCGTGTCCGACTCTTTGCAACCCCATGGACAGCAGCATGCCAGGCTTCTCTGTCCATCACTAACTCCCGGAGTTTACTCAAACTCATGTCCATCGTGTTGGTGATGCCATCAACCATATCATCCTCTGTTGGTCCCTTCTCTTCCCGCCTTCAATCTTTCCCAGCATCAGGGTCTTTTCAAATGAGTCAGTTCTTTGCATCAGGTGGCCAAAGTATTGGAGTTTCAGCTTCAGCATCAGACTTTCCAATGAATATTTAGGATTAGTTTCCTTTGGGATGGACTGGTTGGATCTCCTTGCTGTCCAAGGGACTTTCAAGAGTCTTCTTCAACACCACAGTTCAAAAGCATCAATTCTTCAGTGCTCAGCCTTCTTCACAGTCCAACTCTCACATCCATACATGACCACTGGAAAAACCATAGCCTTGACCAGACGGACCTTTGTTGGTAAAGTAATGTCTGCCACAGATCATTTGTGCTGTCCTCTGATAGCCCCCAAAGCTCCCCTTCCATCCCAACTGATCTCCCCACCAGTGAGGGGGCTTCTTTAGATGTGGGAACTTCTCCTCTCCTTCAGCTCCCTCCAGGGGTGCAGCTTCCCATCCCATCTCCTCTCCTTTTCCTTTTCCCTTCTTTCTTTCATCCTACCTGGTTATGCAGGGATCTTTCTTGTCACTTTAGATGTCTGAGGTCCTCTGCTAGTGTTCAGCAGGTGCTCTGTGAGGACTGTTCAATTTGTAGATGTATTCTTGATGCACTTGTAAGGAGAGATGAACTCTACGTCCTCCTACTCCTCTGCCATCTTGACTCTCTCTAAAGGTCATACAAGAGAAAAAAAAATTTTTTTAATTGAAATACAGTTGATTTGGAATGTTGCATTAGTTTCAAGTGTAAAGTTTATGTACAGATATACATTCTTTTTCCCATTCTTTTCTCATATAGCTTATATATAAGATATTGAGTATGGCTTCCTGTGCTATACACCAGGTCCTTTTTGGTTATCTGTTTTATACAGCTACTACTGTACGTTAATCTCAAACTCCTAGTTTATCCCACCTCCCCTTTCCCCTTTGGTAACCATAATTTTGTTTTCTATGTATGTGAGTCTATTTTTGTTTTGTAAATAAGTTCATTTTTTTTTAGATTCTACATCTACATGATATTATTCGATATTTGTCTCTGTCTGACTTACTTCACTTAGTATGTAATCTCTGGATCCACCCATGTTGCTGCAAATGGCATTATTTCATTCCTTGTTTATGACTGAGTAATAGTCCATTGTACATATATATTTCCACATCTTTATCCATTCCTCTGTTGATGGGCACTTAAGTTGTTTCCATATCTTGGCTATTGTAACAAATGCTGTGATGAACATAGGGGTGCATATATCTTTTCAAATTTTGACAGTTGTTGGATGTCTTATAAATGGAAACATACTGAATGCACTATTTTTTGATTTGCCTCTGTTTCCTAATATTATGCTGTAAGAGTCACTGTGTTATTGCTGATCAGCCACTTTTATTGCTGTATAACATTGAATTCAAAGAATATATCAGTATCTGCATTCTATTGGTGGGCATTTGTATCGCTCCCCATTTGGGCTTTCACAGACAGTATTGCTACAAAGAGTCTTACACACATCTTGTTGCACAAGCACATGAGTTTCTCTAAGACATGCACTGTATGAGTATCAGTATCTTCAGTTTTAGTAGATGATATCCATATAGACAATTTCCAAAGTAGTTATGTAGTTTACATTCCCTCTAAGAATTCATGGGTGAACTTCTTGCTCCACACTATCACCAATACTTGGTGTCTTTTTAATTTATGCAACTTTAGTAAGAGTAAAATCATCTTTCATTGTGGTTTTAACTTGCATCTTCTTTACCCTACATAAAAATGGTCAATTTTCATATTTTTTCATATTTTATTAGCCAGTTGTATGTTTTTTGCAAAATGGCTTTGCCTTCTATGCATTATTCTTTATTGGATTTTTCTCTTTTTATTTATATGGTGAATTTTAAAAATATCTGGATATGAGTTCTTTATCAATTATGTCATGTAAAACTACCTCTTTTGAATTGCCTTTTCCAATAGTGTCTTTTGATGATCAGACGTCCATGCAATGCGGGACACCTGGGTTTGATCCCTGGGTCAGGAAGATACCCTGGAGAAGGAAATGACAACCCACTCCAGTACTCTTGCCTGGAAAATTCCATGGACAGATGATCCATGGGATTGCAAAGAGTTGCACACGACTGAGCAACTTCACTTCTGACTTTGATGATCAGGGTTTCTCAATTTTAATACTGTCACATTTACCACTCTTCTAATTTATAATTAGCACTTTCTTTAGCTTGTTTAAGAAATCCTCCTTTACCCAAGTGTCTTAGTTTGGGTACTCTGGGAAACAGCCTCTGGGAGAAGGAAATTTGCATGCAGGAAGCTTACTGGGGCGTAGTCTCAGGAACCAGACCTGCAAGGGGGTGAGAAAAGCAGGTCTGTGAAGAAGGGAGGGTTGAACTGTGATACAGCAGTTCATCAACCCCACAGAGAGCTTGTTGTACTAAGTCAAGGGGACAAGGCTTTTACACACTTGCACCGTCCATAGAGGGAATCAATATGTATAATTAGCAGCCAGCACTACTGACAGCTGAGGAAATGAGTGCCTCTGTTTTGGGGGCTACCCCATGCCAACTACTAGTCTACCCCTGGTGCCAACTAGACCTACTGGCTTTGTGTGCTAAGTTCTTCCCTGGGAAAAACCCTTCAATAATTATTTGGATTCTTTCCTAGAAAAAGTTTTAAAGAGGTAGGTTATCAGTTGAATACAACTCCTGCCACTAAGGCTGTCTTAAGAACTTGCCTGGTGGTCCAGTGGTTAAGAATCCACCTGCCAATGCAGGGACACGGGTTCAATCCGTGGGTCAGGAAGATCCCACGTGCCATGGGGCAACTAAGCCCGTGCACCACAAAAGACCCAGCGCAGCTAAAAAATAAATAAATATTAAAGCTGTCTTCAAGCTGCAATTGATACTTATTGTCTCCCTCTGAGACTCCCAATTCTAGATTTCTGCACCCTTAGCCTATACCTCTGCTGGTCTGGGTGGCTTATGTGGTATTATGACCCAGATTCTCATCTCTGAACTGTGTGAGTCTCTTGCCAACTTATCCTTCTCAGATCATTTACTCAGGTCATTGTCCATTAACTATCGAAATTGGGAAAGGGTATATCATTGACCTGGGTGCTAAACACTTTCCTCCCTGTCCCACTGGGTAAATATGGAGGAGCTCTACTGCCTTCGATTTTAAAACTCACTCATCCCTGCCAGAATGGCAGCTTTTCACCTTGAATGCTAAACTCTAGAAATAAGGAGCCTGGTTTGCCCCTGGAAACTAGGATCCATGGAGCCCAAAACTCAGGGATGGGAATCACACATTTTCTAAATGGCGTCAAAGGGAGTGATGCTAAGTCTGTTGGGTTTTCAGACTCCTGTATTCTACTTGTGGGTCACACAACACTGGATGGTGGAAGTTGACCTAGGGTATGTCACACCTCATCCTTACTGGATTCCCCACTTTCTTAAGTCGATAAAAGGTGCTGCTGTCCATTTCAGAAAACAGACTTCTTATTTTACTAAAAGTGTTCTTATGTATGGAGTCAGTTTTTTTGTATTTTAGATTCTCTGATCTTATCACTTATTTGAGTCTACAAACATGGTATTCTATTTGAGCTTTCTTATTTTTCCCTAAAATTAATTTCCCCCAGAGAATCTGTCTTAATTTACATAGAACTCTCTTATGCTACATTTAAGACCTACAGAGAAGTATTAATACTTTTCTCACATCCACATTTCCAAATAGTTCCTCCATGTTGATTAGAATTAAGTCCCAAATAGTAATTCACCTCACTGCTGCTTCTGCCATCTAACAAAATATTTTTAGCAAGTAAAGATTGTTTAGAAAAGGCTCTTTAATGATACCTGAATAATCAAACTTTTCACTACTATAACCTGCTGCTGTGCCATAATCTTTACTTAAAAAAGCACCAGCCATATATTGCTCAGGCTGAATCAGTACCACACTCCTACCTTGGCCCTTGTTGTTTACCCTTTCTTTGTACTAAATGTTTCTTTTCTTGGGTTAACCTTTGAAAATACAATTATATAGTGACTTCCCTGGTGGTTCAGTGGCTAAGATTCTGTGCTCCCAATGCAGGGGGCCTGGGTTCAGTACCTGGTCAGGGAACTAGGTCCCCTATGCTGCAACTAAGGGTCTGCATGCTGCAACTGAGCATCCTGCAACCGAGCATCCCACAACTGAGCATCCCGCATGCCACAATGAAGATCTAAGACCACACATGTTGTGACTAAGGCCTAGCACAGCCAAATAAATTTAAAAAAATTTTTAAGAACATACAATCATATATTTCAATATGCATTGTTTTGGGCTTTTCCCCTTGTATTAAATTTACTTTAGCTGTATACTTGGTGGCTCAGTGGTAAAGAATCTGCCTGCCAATCCAGGAAACTCGGGTTCAATCCCTGGGCTGGAAAGATGCCCTGGAGAAGGGAATGGAAACCTACTCCAGTATTCTTGCCTGGAGAATTCCATTGACAGAGGAGCCTGGAGGGCTACAGTCCATGGGGTCACATAGGGTCAGCCATAACTGAGCGACTAACACTTTTCACTTTCCCTTTTCATACTTAAACTATCAGCTCCAACCCACAGAATCTCAGTGATATGTCTGAGATATATTTACTATCTCATATTGAACTTTATTGCTTTTTGTTAGTACTACGTATACACCCAAGAAAGAAAGCAGTATTTTCACCTTTTCCCCAGTAAATTTCTGATTCTACCCGAACCCTCCTCTTCCCACTGTGCTTTTATTGTCACAGTTGTCATCCATAACACCTCGTTTTACAGCTTGGGGGGTTTGGGCTTAATTTCTGTTCGAGCTTTATTGATCATGTTGTTAAGTCACCCAAGATGTGTTTCTAACATTCCTGAAAAGTGTGTCTCCCTTTCCCAACTATTTTACATTTGTGACTATGAATTCTTTTTTTCTAATACCATCTGTGTAGCCAACTGGTTCATTTTTCCTATCCTCTTAACATTAGTAGTAATGACTTTTAACTGAAATAGGGGAAGAAAAGAGTTTATGCTCCCAACACTTTCTGTTTCCAGCCCAGAACTATAAAGTCACTAGATATACAAGAGATTCCTGGTCTCATTCATTCCGCAACAAATCACCACTTGTCTAATATGACATTATCAAGCATTTGATTAGAATACTGAAAATACAGACACAAGCACAAGTAGTTTTCAACATTTGTGAATGAGATGGGAATGATCATCATCTGAATATAAGGTCTATAAATCTACAAATAGCATTAAGCCTCTCCCCTATAGAAAACCTAAAATAGGACTTGGAATTTTAATTTGATGAGATTAGTTGTTTGTCTTAAGGAAAGTCTCCATCAAGTCCTTCACTTCTCATTAAGAAAAAATGTAAATGAAGCACACTTTTGCATATTTAAATGTCTTCATAACTAAAGATCAGTAATTTATATGTGATTTGAAAAATGAATAACTTACACCTCAAGTGCTAAGAATTTGTCAGGTTTGGGGGTCCTGAATACCCTCAGTCTTATGCTTCATGCGGTTTTATGAAACAAACAAAGCTCTGGCTGCCAAATTTGATAAAAATGCATCTTGAAAAATGTAACACACCCCTGACAATCTTTTTATCCCAGCTCTACTGAGGTATAATTGACATATAATAAACCACATGTATTTAAAGTGTACAGTTTGATGAGTTTGACACATGTATATATTTGTGAAGCCATCATCATAATTAAGACAGTAAACGTATCATCACTGCAAGCTTGTTTGAACTCCCTTGTTTTCCCTCCCTATGATTCATGCCCACAGACCCTACCTACTACCACAGGCAATTGCTGATCTGTGACTGTAACTATAGGTTAGTTTTCATTTTCTAGTATTTTAATAAATAGAATCAGAAAGTATTTATTCTTTTTTTATCTGACTTCTGGTATAATTATTTTGATATTAATCCATGTTGTTGTGTGTAACAATAGTTCATTCCTTCTTATTACTGAGTGGTATTCCAGTCTGTGGATGTATCTCAGTTTTTTTTTTTAACCCATGACTTTACCTTATAATTGAGCCTTCTTCAATGAACTTGTGCCCTCCTATAACAGGACTGGGCTTCCCTGGTGGCTCGAATGGTTAATGCAGGCGACCCAGGTTTGATCCCTGGGTTAGGAAGATTTCTTGGAGAAGGAAATGGCAAACTACTCCAGTATTCTTGCCTGGAGAATCCCATGGACAAGAGGAGCCTGGTGGGCTACAGTCCATGGGTTTCAAAGAGTCAGACACAACTTAGCAACTAATACACACTCACAACAGGGCTATCGTGAAATCTCTTGTCTTTGGGAACAATTGGTCAAATTACATTTCTGAAGCTGCAAAGCTAAGGACAGCCCTGAGATGAATGAATCTTCCATTAAGGGTTAGAAGCAATCTGATAGGTCAATTTCTCCAGTTTTCAGACTCCATCTTCCAGTCACAACAGCATAGAATTAGCAATTTGTCATGTTTGCTATAAAACAATGTATGTGCCAAGTGTCCAGATTCAGTTAAGTTCAGTTCAGTAGCTCAGTCATGTCCGACTCTGTGACTCCATGAACTGCAGCACGCCAGGCCTCCCTGTCCATCACCAACTCCCAGAGTTTACTCAAATTCATGTCCACTGAGTTGGTGATGCCATCCAACCATCTCATCCTCTGTCGTCCCCTTCTCCTGCCTTCGATCTTTCCAAGCATCAGGGTCTTTTCCAGTCAGCTCTTCTCATCAGGTGGCCAAAGTTTTGGAGTTTCAGCTTCAGCATCAGTCCTTCCAGTGAATATTCAGGACTGATTTCCTTTAGGATTGACTGATTGGATCTCCTTGCAGTCCAAGCGACTCTCAAAGAGTTTTCTCCAACACCACAGTTCAAAAACATCAATTCTTCGGCACTCAGCTTTCTTTATAGTCCAACTCTCACATCCATCCATGACTACTGGAAAAACCATAGCTTTGACTAGACAGACCTTTGATGGCAAAGTAATGTCTCTGCTTTTTAATATGCTGTCTAGGTTGGTCATAACTTTCTTCCAAGGAGCAAGATTAAGAACGATTAAACTAAACGAAAGACGTATTTCTCTTCTCCCCCTCCCAATCCCCTATCATTTTAGACTCCTAAGGGGACCTGTGCAACATCAGTGAAGATTGCCATTGACACGGGGTACCGGCACATTGATGGGGCCTACCTCTACCAGAACGAGCATGAAGTGGGGGAGGCCATCAGAGAGAAGATAGCAGAAGGAAAGGTGCAGAGGGAGGATATCTTCTACTGTGGAAAGGTGAGTCTTCCCTTCACCTACACGGTGGGCCTGATGTCACTTTTCCTGCTGAAGAAACTCACCAAGCCACCAGCTTGTGGGATCTAGGTTTCCCACACCCCCTGCAATGGAAGTACAGAGTCCTAACCACTGGACCATCAGGGGTGTCCCAAAGAGTGAGTTCTGAACTGGCAAATTCCTCAATCTTGCCAAGAATTTAGGGACTAAATAGCCCCTTGAAGTTAGGGCAAAGTTTTTTCTTCACACTTGGGCATTGATTTAAGACAATATGGAAGAGCCACACCTACAACAAAAGTAGATTTGAGGAGTAAAGGGACATGAGGAAGTGGTTCATATTACTTGTCACAACTTTTTTCTTTAGAATAGGTAGTCTTTTTTCTTCTGTATATGCCAGTTTGTCCATAGATCACTAATTTTTTGAGATATAATTCATGTACCCTAAAGCTCACCGTGTAAAATCAGTGCTTTTTAGTATATTCACAGAGTCATACAACCATGACCAATACCTTTTCCAGAATATTTTTATCACTCCAAAAAGAAACCCCTCACCTACTAGTAATCACTTCCCATTTATCCCTCTCCGCTAGCCACTGATAAACACTGATCTACTTTATTTCTCTCTAGTTCTCCTATTCTGGACATTTCTTACAAAAGGATTCATGCAATATGTATTCTTTTCTGTGTAGCTTCTTTCTCTTATTATGTTTTCTACTTTCATTTACGTTGTAACACTTATCAGAATTTCATTTCTTTTTATAGCCAAATAATATTCCATTGAACGGATATACCACATTTTGTTTACATCTTTTGAGAAATTGAAATCTCCAACTGATGACAGTTAGAAATCACTATCCATTGAAAAGTAATCAGAAATATAAAGTATCATGATAAGATGAGAGCCAGTGGAAATATGGAATACATATTTACAGGCAGCCTTGAAGGAATGAAACTTAATAACTTTAGAGAACTTGTAATCCAATTCTCCTAAGTTTTCTAAAGAGAACAGAATGGTGCTTCAGACTTCACTCACTGCCCCTTCTCCCAACTCCTTTCCAAGCTCTTTGGGGGCCTGCAGTTCCCCAAGTCACCAGCCACTTATGGGCTATGATTTCAAGGGGCCATGTAGAACCACTGTCCCAAAACACCAGCCTGGAGCTTGTCACTTCATTACAGCTTTGCAGTCTGATTCCTAAAGATTTTGTTTTTACAGAGTCTTTCAGGAGAACTCACCAAGAGTTTCTGGGGAAGAATAAGCTTGAACTCATATCCTGAGGCCGTGAGCCAAAGATGGAAATATTTTTGAAGTTACAAATGAAAAACAAAAAAAACTTTCCTTTTTATCTCCCTGGTAAACAGTTAAAGTTGTTGCAATACCTATCACACTGAAAAAGAACTGAATTGCCCATTTCATAAGGTTGCCAAGTTAACATTTAAAAGCACTTAAAGAGAACCTAAAACTGTTGAATAAAGATAGATTAAAATATATAAAACAGAATTTTCAATTAGATGGGATGTCAATAATATACAAAAAAGACCCACATTAAAAGCAAAAACACATTTTTCACTACTCTTGCATTGTTTTCTCTTTTCTGTGCTTTGACGGCAAGAAAAAAATTATTGTTCAACATAGGAAAAAAAATTTACCAGTTTTGCTTGCCCTTACTTGTGGCAAAATGTGTATGGAAATTCAAAGGTTTTTTTTTATCCAAAAAAATATGTGAGCAAATTTGATGCTCCAAGAAAATATCCTCATTTATCCTGAGGCTCTGACTACCCCTCAGTACCCTAAGTTTCACAGACCTCAAGGGTACACATGCTCCATTCTGAGAACCCAAGGCTGAATTTTTCATTACTTAGCACTTTAGTGACTGAGTAATTTATTTTTCTTTTTTCTTATATATGTTAAACTGTCTACTTGCCTTTTATTTACCTTTTTGGCTTTATTGAAATATAACTGATGTATGACACTATATAAGTGTAAGTGTATAACACATTGATTTGATACAATTATATACTGCAAAATGGTTACCACCATTGTAAATTAGCTAACACCTCCATCACATTACATAATTACCATTATTTTTTGTGATGAAAACATTGAAGATTTATTCTCTTAGCAACAGTATTACTAACTACAATCACCATGCAATTCATTAGATCCCCAGAACTCACTCATAACGGAGTTGGCATCCTGTGACCAACATTTTTATTGGTTTTTAATTCATGAATAGCTGTTTAACTGATGATCATTTTGGAGGACAAAGATCTCCAACAAAGGAGTCTCCCATGCCATCATTTTGGTGACATCACCAGTTCAGATTGAGTACTTTCTTGTTAGGGATTGGCAGAATTTTCCTGGGGAAATGAGGAAGTGGACCAAATGGGAACAAAGGAGCTATCAAAAGGGATCTAAACCTTTACAATAATTTAAAATTTCACCAGCATCTACACCACCCATCACAATGTGAAACATTGGTGAAGTCACGTACACAACCATGTTTCATACTCAGATGAGTCACACCTTCTATCAGTGAAATAAAAATAAAGCACCAGGCCAGGGCAGCACCACTAGTTGGATACGTGTTCCCTAATTACACAATGAGGAAAAATGAAAGTGCTAAGGGTGGATTCGGCAATTAGCACCGGGAAGAGGAAGACTTTATTGCTGATTAGGTTCTCTGTGGTTCAGGTGGATCTTTAAATCTCTGGTACTATATTTGGATCACATTATACTCTGGGCATCAAGACTTATATCAGTTCAACCTATACTCAGATGACACTGCAGTTTAAACATATCTCTGTGAAATTAAATGAGTGAATACAATGTATATGAGTGTAAAGGCAACTGGGGTGGAGAATTCCCTGGCTGTCCTATAGTTAGAACTCCATGCTTCAACTGCAGGGAGCATGGATTCCATTCCTGGTCAGGGAACTGAGATCCTGTGTGCTGTGCAATGCAGTTAAAAAAAAAAAAAAGTTAAAAATATTTTAAAAGGGTGCATTATTATTTTTAAAAATACCATGGATATTAACTATCCCCTTTTTTTCTTTCAGCTGTGGGCTACAAATCTTGACCCAGAGTTGGTCCGCCCAACTCTGGAGAGGACACTCAAGGACCTCCAGCTAGATTATGTGGATCTTTACATCATTGAAATACCCATGGCTTTTAAGGTAGGTTCAGATACCTAAAGGTTATGCTTCACTCTTTGGCAACCATGAGCAAAAAGCTCTGTGCAGGAAGCTCATTCATTACTTAGAACCATAAAATAAAATGATGTTTTGTTACCATAAATAAGATAGTACTGACCAGGCCCAACAAATGCCAAGAACAATCCTGTGTATCCATCTCAGGCCTGGATCCCAGGTTTCTTGATTCATAATCCAATGCATGTTCTATCATGTCTTTACAGTAATACTTTGAACTTTCTTTGTTAAACCAACATGTAATCTACTAACTGTAGTCCATACTGTAGTTGCCCAGCATCCAGCACACCCTTCTTCCCATTCACACAGTCACAAAAACATCTCTGCACAACATAATGTAAAGTAATAGATACAACTGAAAACTTACACTCCACCCTTCAGGTTTTCTTCCTTTGGAGAGAATAGTCAGGTTTTTGAAGCCAGCTCCAAGATCAGGACTTTTGTGTGATATATGTTCCTTTAGTTCAAATCACTCCTTCCTTGAACTTTCTCAATCTATGGGCTCACTGTTAATTTAACCATCACCAAAACACCCACTATACACTTCTGAAGATCAGCAACATTTTTAAAATTTCACTGATGGAAGGAAAGACTGAAAAACAAAGTTGACCACTTATCCATGAGGTATGTGAGGTCCTGCTGGACAGGAAAAACAAGAGCTCTCTGCCATTGCAGTGACCAGAATTTCTTTACACAGCCAATTTGGCTGCCCCTGCTCTGTTCTCTAGAAGCACCTTCCTTATTGACCTTCCTCTGTGGTCATATCCAAGATGTGACCTAGTGGTGGTGGTTTAGTTGCTAAGTTGTGTTTAGCTCTTGTGACTCCATGGACTATAGCCTGTCAGGCTCCTCTGTCTATGGGATTCTCCAGGCAAAAATACTGGAGTGGGTTGCCATTTCCTTCTCCAGAGGATCTTCCCAACCCAGGGATCGAACCTGGGTCTCCTGCATTGCAGGTGGATTCTTTAGTGACTGAGCCACCTTAGCAATTATATATCCCAATAACCTCATTTCACCAAAGAGAAAACTTAGACCACAAGTAATGAACTACTCAGTCAGGCTTAAAGTCCATCAGAACTGGGACCAGATCCTGGTCCCTTAATGCCAATCCCAATCTTGTTCCCTTATATTACCCTATCTCTTATCCTCATGAGCTTAATGATCCCAATGTCCTGTGGACTACAGTGATGTTTTGAATTCAGGCTCTTTGGATTTTGACCTCAACCCTTCTCTTCACTCAGCTAACTTTGATTCTTTTTCGAATGGCAGAGTTCTTACAGATTTGGAAAGAAGCTACATTTAAAAGTGAGAAAATGAAATTTACTTCTCTGTAGCTGACTAATGACTTGTAAAATCTTTTGGAGAAGGTAAATAGAGAAATTCTATTTCTATTTTTAAATAGGATCAGAGCTCAAGGACACAGAGAAGGTAAAACTTTTAACAGTGACAAATTTCACAATACAGTGACATTACCTCCCAACTGAACCTGTACTTCTTGTAATTGAGAAATCAATCTTTGAAGTCAAAATATCACATGCTTTTTGAATCTCATGATTTTTAAAAAACAAATACCTTTCTTGCTAAAATGTTTTAGCACTTTGTTATTTTTTAATGTCAAGTTAACAAGCAGACACAATTTCAGAACAAAATACAAAGTACAAAAAAGCATAAGATATTTTAAAAGGACAAAGTTATTGCTAAATAGGAATGAGAATGGACAGGGTGGATTTTTAGAAGGTTGAATTATTCTTCTAATAATGCTTTATAGTCAGGAGCAGGAAAGGAGGAAAAAGACAATGGGCTTGTCCAGATGAAGGGATTAGTAAAGTTAGCACAGTGGAAGCTTAAGGAGACATCATAGAAATATCTAAGATGGGTTCAGACATGATAAAGAATTAAATTTTGGGAGAGTAAAAACTATTAATATTAACAGAGTTCATGATGGAGGCATAAAGCCATTTCAGATCAGAAGTAAAATTAGGAAATGCTAAAGATAAGAAACATGGAGGTAGAATAGAGTGGAAATAAGCATCATAAGGTCCGTCTAGTCAAGGCTATGGTTTTTCCAGTGGTCATGTATGGATGTGAGAGTTGGACTGTGAAGAAAGCTGAGTGCCGAAGAATTGATGCTTCTGAACTGTGGTATTGGAGAAGACTCTTGAGAGTCCCTTGGACTGCAAGGAGATCCAACCAGTCCATCCTAAAGGAGATCAGTCCTGGGTGTTCATTGGAAGCACTGATGCTGAAGCTCAAACTCTAATACTCTGGCCACCTGATGCGAAGAGTTGACTCATTGGAAAAGACCCTGATTCTGGGAGGGATTGGGGGCAGGAGGAGAAGGGGATGACAGAGGATGAGATGGCTGGATGGCATCACTGACTCGATGGACATGAGTTTGAGTAAACTCCAGGAGTTGGTGATGGACAAGGAGGCCTGGTGTGCTGCGATTCATGGGGTTGCAAAGATTCAGACACGACTGAGCAACTGAACTGAACTGAACTGAAGCATCATAAGTGTTAAGGAGGTCAAAGGGCTTAGAAATCAGAGATATACAGGGTAGTTAATATGAAAGATTACATGGCTTTGATGAGAAAGGAGTCCTTTTCCCACTTTCAGTGTAACAGAAGAAAATTTAGATGAAAATTTTAGATGAAATTTAGATGCCCCCTTTATTAAAGAGGGCATGGAGAAAGTGTGATCACCAGGTAAAAGTTTCATTCAGGTTAGATGGCAGAGGGGAAAATTCAGGAAATTTTTTTTTTAATGTGATGGATTTTATCCAATTCCTTGCTCCTTTTTAATAGCAAAAAAAATTCCTATTATCAAGATCTACAAAGACTTCTATGCCACCAACCAAATCCAATAGACAGTTTGTCCTCATATTTTATTTAACCTCTTTCAATGCAATTGATCACTGCCTCTTTCTTTGTACATTTTCACCTTGTGGCTTTGATGATGTCATCCTCTGATGATTCTTTGGCAGCTCCTTCCCCACTAAACTCCAAATGCTTTGCCCAGTGCTCTTTCTTCAATATTTTTGCCTGACTGAGCCACACTCTTTCTGTAGGTGATTTCACCCAATTGCATGGATTGAATATCATTTAATATGCTGAGGAACTCCCACATTTTACCTGTGCCCACAGTCTCTGAGCCACCATCTGAGACCTCTCTGCTCTCTTCAAATATCCACTTGAATGTCTAACAGTCATTTCAAACTCAAAATGTCCAAAACAAAACTCTCAATTCATTGTCCAGCCTCAGGAAACGGTTACCATCATCCACTCAAGGAATCCATAAATCATCTTTTATTTCTCTCTATCCCATTTCCAAACCCATATGAGATGGGTCCCATGTTTACATATAGGAAAAAAAGGAGAAATATGAAAGACAATTTCCACACCATAGTCAATAGATAAACCTACACAGTGTATTAAAAAGCAGAGACATCACTTTGCCAACACAGGTCCATAGAGTAAAAGCTATGGTTTTTCCTGTAGTCATATATGGATGCGGGAGTTGGACCATGAAGAAGGCTGAGAGCTAAACAATTGATGCTTTTGAACTGTGGTGTTAGAGAACACTCTTGAGGGTCCCTTGGACAGCAAAGAGACAAAACCAGTCAATCCTAAAGAAAATCAACCCTGAATATTCATTAGAAGGACTGATGCTGAAGCTCCCATACTTTGGCCAACTGATGCGAAAAACTGACTCATTGGAAAAGACCCTGATGCTGGGAAGGATTGAGGGCAGGAGGAGAAGGGGACGACAGAGGATGAGATGGTTGGATGGCATCACCGACTCAATGGACATGAGTTTGATCACACTCTGGGAGATGGTGATGGATAGGGAAGCTCGGCATGCTGCAGTATGGGGTTGCAAAGAGTTGGACACTACTTAGCGACTGAACAACAACAGTCAATCTTCATTGAAAAAGTGTCACCAAAAAGCTAGAAAAGGAGGTTCAACAGTTAGTGTGTGAGGTAGAAAAAATGATGCTGAACTCCTAGAGGCAGCTAAACAGGGAAAGAAAGGAACCACAAGGCGATTAGCCAGACCTGAGAATTAATGAGCTGTCCATTTCTCTTATACTTAAGGAGCATTCCATTCATGAACTATGTTTTTCTTAGCTGAAGAATTCCTTCTCAGCCTTAGTGATGACATTTGGTTTCTCATAAGAATAAGAAATTTGCTGCCCTCAACTTTGGCAAGGATATACTATCCAAACACTGAGTCTAAACTTCCTAATTCTCAACTTTTACGTTTTTCTAATGAGAAATGTTATCATTAAGAGAGAACTTCATGACTTAACAACAATAATCTGTCAATAAATAAAGGAAAAATAAATGCCAGGGTGAGAGAATAAGATGAACGTGTTATATATATTGGACAAGTGAATTTCTGGATAGCTCCACAAAGGGGAGAAGACAAATTTATATGTATATCTTAAATTGGTTTCCCAGAGTCAGGGTATATTGAAATATAGGCAACTCAAATTCCATCATTTTAATCCTCAGATATACTTACCTTTTTTTTTTTTTTTAACAGCCTGGAGATGATTTTTATCCTAGGGATGAAAATGGCAAATGGTTATATCACAAGTCAAACCTATGTGCCACTTGGGAGGTAAGTTAAAATGAGCTTCTTAACCTTAAAAGATTACATTTTTAAATTGTGATGTGGTTATTCCTGTTAGCTTTATGGAGAGTTGCAACCTTTACTCCCGATGAAGAGTAATAGTCAGGTATTTCTAACCATGAGCAAAGATGCATAAAATCTCCATTTCTGGGCACTGAAAAGTGTTTGATTTTACTTTGATCAAAGAGAAGAATGCCAAAGATAAGGAGGAGAGACAAATGAGAGGCAAAAAGAAAGTAAAGGAAATAAGCTTTACTATAACAGTAAATAAAAATATATAAATGAGATAAACTCATAATTCTTTTGCTTCTCAAACTGAATTTTTAAAAATCAGTAATATGATGTTTAAAAGAAACAAATGTAAAATAATAAATGAAAAACTGAAAAATAATTCTGGTTCCATTTCTGAGCAATCTGCTGGTTCCTTCCCCAAGATTATAAGAGTGAAAAAGTAGGGGGAAATAATGAGAAAACCCTTATGGACTTATGTGTTGGGGGGAGGCAGGTACAGATATTATGAACTGGTTTGTTATGTGGTAACATGGCAGCTTCTACCCAGAGTAAGAGGCAGTGCAGCAACCAGTAAGATAATTTAGGAGAGGAGCTACTGGGGTTATTTTTACTCTTATGTCTCTCTTGCTATAGCCTTGGGATAAATAAAAGCAAAAATAATGCCAATAGTTCCTCTCTTATATTCTCTTTCTGGATGCTGGGCTGCATTTTACTCTGGGTAAAAGGGCCCATGTTAACCTCAGGAGGGGCTTCCCTGGTGGCTCAGCAGTAAAGAATCCACCTGCAATGCAGGAGGCCCAAGTTTGATCCCTGGGTCAGGAATATCCCCGGGAGAAGGGAATGGCAACCCACTCCAGTGTTCTTGCCTGGAAAATCCCACGGACAGAGAAGCCTGGAGGGCTCTAGTCCATGGGTCGCCAAAGAGTCAGACATGACTTAGCAACTGTAAAACAACATAGCCTTGTTCACTCCACACATGTAGACACTTAGGACTCATGTTCAGACATCTTCAGGAATCAAATCAGAGCAGAACTGAAATCTTGCCCTTGTGGGAAGCTAGGGAAAACCTAAGTCTCTGCCTGACCTCTGGCAGATGTTTTCCTGCCTCTTCCAATTCAAACTCCAAAGGCTGGAAATTATAATCTAACAATTATCTCATTCAAAGAGTTGAACACGGCTGAGCATGCATGCATGCAATAGACTTCCCCCTCATGTATAATTTCCTCCAAAGGCTGGAAATTATAATCGAATGATTATCTCTTTCTATTAGACTTCCCCACATGTCGGTAACAGCTTAAAGCTCTGAACTGTGGATTGTTTTTAGGGTTGAGGAGGCACTGACTATGTTTTCTGCCGTCTGGGCCTCTCCACCTGAAAAACCATTTACTCAATCCATATGCTACCAATGCACAATTGAAAGCAGATTTACTCCTTTAAATTTTTTTTATTAATTTTTAATTGAAGGATAATTGCTTTACAGTATCACATTGTTTTCTACCAAACATCAACATGAATCAGCCATAGGTTTACCCATGTCCCTTCCCACTTGAACATGTCTCCCACCTCCCTCCCCATCCCACCCCTCTAGGTTGTTACCAAGTCCTGGTTTGAGTTCCCTGAGTCATACAGCAAATTCCCATTGGCTGTTTATTTTACATATGGTAATATATCTTCCATGTTACTCTCTCCATACCTCCTACCATCTCCTTCTTCCTTCCACCCAAGCAATGTCCATAAATCTGTTCTCAATGTCTGTGTCTCCATTGCTGCTCTCCAAATAGGTTCATCAGTATCATCTTTCTAGATTCCATAAATGTGTTAGTATATGATGATTATTTTCTCTTTCTGACTTATTTCACTTTGTATAATAGGCTCTAGGTTCATCCATCTCATCAGCACTGACTCAAATGTGTTCCTTTTTTGTGGCTGAGTAATATTCCATTGTATATATGTACCACAGGAAAGTGGAATTTGTAAAAAAACAATATTAAATATTTAGAGATAAATTTAACACAATCTATGCAAGACTTATACAGTTAAAATTACAGTATTTTACTGAGAAGATTTTTAAAATCTAAATAAAAGGAGAGCTATATCATGTTCTTTGACAGAAAGACTGAATACAGATAAGTTGTTAATTCTCTCCAAATTCATGGATAGATTCAATGCAATCCCAATAAAAATCCCAAAAGAAATTGAAAAGCTGACTCTAAAATATATAGGGAGGTACTTCCCTGGTGGTCCAGTGACTAAGACCCAGCACCCCCTGGATTTGATTATTATCAAATCCAGCATGCAGCAACTGAAGAGGTAACATGCCTCCAGCTGAAAAAAATCCCACATGCTTCAGGGAAGACCAAAGAGGCTATGTGCCACAATTAAGACCTGGTGCAGCCAAAAAAAAAAAAAAAGTATAGGGAAGTGCAAAAACCATAATGATAAAGATTTAATTTTCTAGGAAGATATACAATTTTAAACACATACATATCAAATAAAATATATTCAAAATATAAACAGCAAAAACTGATAGAATACAGAAAGACATTGGTAAATGCACTGTTACAATGGGAGATTTCTGATATATTCCTTTAAATTATTGAAAAGACAGGAAAAGCTTGACTTTTAACCTTCTAAATAATGTATGTATGTGAAAGAGACAAGCAAGACCTGTATCCAAAAATAGGAGAAAATACATCTTCCACACATACCAGATACATAAAATTTTCAGGTACTATACCAAAAAGAAAACCTCAACAGATTTTAAGAAATAAGATCATTATTATTGTGCTGGTATATGTTATAAAGGGCTTCCCTGGTGGCTTAGATGGTAAAGAATCTGCCTGCAGTGCAGGAGACCTGGGTTTGATCCCTGAGTTGGGAAGATCCCCTGGAGAAGGAATGGCAACCCACTCCAGCATTCTTGCCTAGAGAATTCCAGGAACAATGGAGCCTGGTGAGCTACAGTCCACGGGGTCACGAAGAGTCAGATACTGAGAAACTATCACTTTCACATTTATACATTATGAAAATACAAGGGGAGGGTATGATAAACAATTCCCTCAAATCATTCATTTACAGAATTCCTATTTCCTCCACTTTTCTTTAGTTCACATAATGCTTATTAACATACCCAGGGACTTTCCTTTTTAAAGAATTCACAGTCACCCTTATAAATGTTTATTCTTGCTTGTGTTGAGGCTTTTTTTCTTGACCCACTGGCTTTTATCCTACAGGCTTTGGAAGCTTGCAAAGATGCTGGCTTGGTGAAGTCCCTTGGAGTATCCAATTTTAACCGTAGGCAGCTGGAACTCATTCTGAACAAACCAGGGCTTAAGTATAAGCCAGTCAGCAACCAGGTATGGCACTGACAAGGGAAGGGAGGTGAGGGGGGTGTAGGGGTTGGGAATGTGAAAGAATCCATTACTTAACAGAGGAATCCTGGATTAGGAGTCAGAAAGCCTTGAGGTCACTTTACATACATATCTCATCATTACGTCCTGGGCAAGTCAGTTTATGTCTCTTAAGAAGCAAGATTAGAAACTTCAAATCCAGGGAAAAGTAACCCAAAATTTTCTGAAGAAAACTATTGAGTGGGAAAAAAACCTACCAGATATTGACATCCACAGTATTTAAAATAATGTAAGATTAGCACAAATGGCACAGTGGTAAAGAATCCACTGCCAATGCAAGAGATTTGGGTTTGATCCCTGGGTGAGGAAGATCCCTGGGAGAAGTGATTGGCAACCCACTCCAGTGTTCTTACCTGGAAAGTTTTCATGGACAAAGGAGCCTGGTGGACTATGGTCCATTGAGTTGCAAAGAGTTGGACATGACTGAGCAACTGAGTATGCACACATGCAAGATTAACCCAAGGAAAAACTACAGATAAATAGAAAATAAGAGATATTGGGCTTCCCTGGTTGTTCAGTGGTTAACAATCCACCTGCCAATGCAGGATTCATGGGTTTAATCCCTGGTCTGGGAAGATTCCACATGCCTTGGAACAACTAAGCCTATGCCCCCCAACTACTGAATCCCTCACACCTAGGGCCCCTGCTCTGCAACAAGAGAAGCCACTGCAATGAGAAGCCTGTGCACTGCAACAAAGAGTAGCTCCCATTCACCCCAAATAGGGAAAGTCTGTGCAGCAATGGAGACCTAGAACAGTCAAAAATAAAATAAATAAGAAATATCTTAGATACAATCTCAAATAAAATAAAAGCCTAATGTAAACTAATGAAAAGGAATTTATTTTTCAGTAAATAGTGTGGGGAAAATTGATAGTTGTACAATAACAAATATAGATCTTTGCTTCATGTTATACTTCAAAGTGTCTCTTTGAGCAGGAGCTAGAGACAAAGTAAGAAATTATTTGTGAATACTATGAAAGAATTTTAGTTATCTGGAGCTATGGATAGAAAGGGAAGTCATGGGGAAATTATAAAGAATACTAATACATGTAATAGTATAAAAGTGTTAAATCCTAAAAATATTAAAAGCAAAGAGCAAAGAAAATTAGATGATTATATTTTAAAAATATAATAAGGATTCTTCAACATATGTAAATCAATGTGATACACTATATTAACAAACTAAAAAGATAAAAACCATATGGTAATCTCAATAGATGCAGAAAAAGCCTTTGACAAAATTCAGTACCCATTTATGATTAAAACTCTTCAAAAAAATGGGCACAGAGGAACCTACTTCAACATAGTAAAGGCCATATATGATAAGCCCACAGCAAACATTATTCTCAATGGTGAAAAATTAAGATCAGGAACAAGGCAAAGGTGTCCACTCTCACCACTATTATTCAACATAGTTTTGGAAGTCCTAGTTATAGCAATCAGAGAAGAAAAAGAAATAAAAGGAATACAGATCAAAAAAGAAGTAAAGCTTTCACTGTTTGCAGATGACATGATACTATACATAGAAAACCCTAAAGATACTATCAGAAAATTACTAAAGCTAATCAATGAATTTAGCAAACTCGCAGGATACAAAATCAATACACTGAAATCACTTGCATTCCCATATACTAACAATGAAAAACCAGAAAGAAAAATTGAGTAAACAATCCCATTCACCATTGCAACAAAAAGAACAAAATCTAGGAATAAACCTAAGGAGACAAAAGAACTGTATACAGAAAACTATAAGACACTGATGAAAGAAATCAAAGATGACATAAACGGGTGGAGATATAGTCCATGTTCTTGGGTAGGAAGAATCAATATTGTGAAAATGAGTATACTATCAAGTGCAATCTACAGATTCAATGCGATCCCTATCAAATTGCCAATAGCATTTTTCAGAGAACTAGAATAAAAAAATTCACAATTCATGTGGAAACACAAAAGACCCCGAATAGCCAAAGTAGTCTTGAGAAAGAATAATGGAGCTGGAGGAATCAACCTTCCTGATTTCAGATTATACTACAAAGCTACAGTCATCAAGACAGTATGGTACAGACACAAAAACAGAAATATAGACCAATGGAACAAGATAGAAAGCCCAGAAATAAGCCAACACACCTATGGGTACCTTATTTTTTTACAAAGGAGGCAAAAATATACAATGGGGAAACAATGTACAAAAACAGCCTCTTCAATAAGTGGTGCTGGGAAAACTGGACAGCTACATGTAAAAGAATGAAATTAGGAACACTTCTCAACACCATACACAAAGATAAACTCAACATGGACTGAAGACCTAAATATAAGACCAGAAACTATAAAGCTCTTAGAGGAAAACATAGGCAGAACATTGGAGGACATAAATCAAAGCAAGATCCTCTATGACCCATATCCTAGAGTAATGGAAATAAAAACAAAAGTAAACAAGTGGAATCTGATTAAACTTAAAAGCTTTTGCACAGCAAAGGAAACTATAAGCAAGGTGAAAAGACAATGCACAGAATGGAAGAAAATAATAGCAAATGAAACAACTGACAAAGGATGAATTTTCAAAATATACAAGCAGTTCATACACAACTCAATACTAGAAAAACAAATAACCTAATCAAAAAGTGGGGGAAAGACCTAAACATACATTTCTCCAAAGAAGACATACAGATGGCTAACAAACCCATGAAAAGATGCTCAACATCGATCATTATTAGAGAAATGCAAATCAAAACTACAAGAGCTATCAACTGCCACCAGTCAGAATGGCCATCATCAAGAAGTCTACAAACAATAAATGCTGGAGAGGGTGTGGAGAAAAGGGAATGCTCTTGCACTATTGGTGGGAATGTAAATTGATATAGCCACTATGGAAGATGGTATGGAGAATCTTTAAAAAATTAGGAATAAAACCACCATATGACCCAACAATCTCACTCCAAGGCATATATCCTGAGGAAACCAAAATTGAAAAAGATACGTGTACCCCAGTGTTCATTGCAGCACTGTTTACAATAGCTAGAACATGGAAGCAACCTAGATGTCCATTGACAGATGAATGGATAAGGAAGTTGTGGTACATATACACAATGGAATATTAGCCATAAAAAAGAATGCATTTGAGTCAGTTCTAAAGAGGTGGATGAACCTAGAGCCTATTATACAGAGTGAAGTGAGTCAAAAAAGAGAAAGATAAATATCATATACTAATGCATATATACAGAAACTAGAAAGATGGTACCAAAGAATTTATTTGCAGGGCAGCAATAGAGAAACAGACATAGAGAACAGACTTACAGACACAGGAAGAGGGAAGGAGAGGGTGAGATGTATGGAGAGAGTAACATGGAAACTTACATTACCATATGTAAAATAGATAGCCAATGAGAATTTGCTGTATGATTCAGGAAACTCAAACAGGGGCTCTGTATCAATCTGGAGGTGTGGGATGGGGAAGAAGATGGGAGAGAGTTTCAACAGGGAGGGGATATATGTATACCTATGCCTGATTCATGTTAAGGTTTGACAGAAAACAACAAAATTCTATAAAGCAATTGTCCTTCAATTAAAAAATTATTTTTTTAAGTATTCTTGCTGAAAATTAATTGCTTGAGAACTGAAAAAAATATATAATAGTAAGAGGAGGTCATATCCATATGAGTTAAAAACCTAAAAAATATCAATGAAAAAAATCAATGAGAAAAAATACTATGGCTCAAAAGAAATGAACAGAAATTCACAGGTGACAATTTGCAAGACTGGTAAACATATGAAAAATGTTTAGCTGCACTAGTAATTACAGAAATTTAAATTTAAGTGAAATTTTGTATTATGTATCAAATTCACAAAGTTTTTGTTTTATTTTTTAGTATTATGTTCCATGTAAGCAAGTGATGGAATACTGGTAAACTGATTCAACTTTACTGAAAAGAAATTTTGCAAGAAGTAGCAGGAGCCTTAAAAAATGTTCAGTTTTCAAGTTCTAGGAATCTATCCCTGTGTGTCGGGGGGGGGCGGGGGGGGGGCGGGAATCAGAACACCCATGTGTCTGTTTATCACAGCACTGTTTATCATGGCAAAAAAAAAAAAAAAGGAAACAACATAAATAAGAAAAATTCAGGGAATGTTTAAATAAATTTTAGAACATTCGTAATACGTAAGCTCTCAACAAAAGATGTTGTTGAATCACTTTTGAGGAAAAGAGACATGGCCATGATACTAAGTGGAAAGACCAGGATGCAAAATGTATCACAGTATGAAGGTGATTATATTATTTAAAAAGTACAAATATTGGAAAGAAATATATTCAAATGCTAACTGTGGCTATCTCTGGCTGTGAATTTTACAAGTAAATTCTGTTCTCCTCTTTATACTTTTCTGTATTTTCAAGTCTTCTGCAGTGAGTGTATATTACTCTTATAATCACAACAAAATACTATAATCTACTTTATTAAATGGGGAAATGATATCCTCTTCCCTCTACTTCATAAAACCTTGAGAAGCTGCACTGAAAAATGTTCTTGAATATGGTAAATATTCACATGTTGGGATGATGGTGGACTTGTTGGTTGAATTCATTGTTTTTAGAAACTCAAAATAGTTCATAACAAAAATGAATTATCACCTACATCATGACAGTAACCCACAGCTAAATAGAAGTCTTGCCATATTTAGAAGTAGCACTGTCAAACTGACACTTCAGCTAGTGCTGACCTGAAGCTGTCAGGAACAGAGAGCAACAAACTTTGTCTCCCTCACTGATCTCAATCCAATCCTTTATTTCTAACCAATCCCCTCTGCAGCATATACTTCCTGCATCCCTAAGAACAATATTTTGTTATAAAAATGTTGAAATGACAAGCAGCTTTCTTCTTACAAATGCACGGAGACAGGTGGTGACTTTTGACCTGAGAATGGAAAAGAATGAAAATTTGACAGTGTGTTTCCTCATGCCAAGCAGGAAATACATTGATCTGTCAGCATGAGACTGTTGATTAACTTCACAAATGTTTCCTGAAAGAGAAGCAAGGTGTGTAGGAAGATCATGCTGCTGCTGCTACTGCTGCTAAGTCGCTTCAGTCGTGTCTGACTCTATGCGACCCCATAGACGGCAGCCCACCAGGCTCCCCCATCCCTGGGATTCTCCTGGCAAGAACACCGGAGTGGGTTAGGAAGATCATAGCCTGAACCTATTCATGTGTTCTGTGCTGTTTGAATATGTCAAATATTAGCACAGAACATATGAATAGAGCTGGCACAAATCAGAATGCAGGTCCCCTGGCCCCCAGCATCAACCTGTGCCCTGGTAGAACTGTCTCTTCTCCAGAGATACAAAATGAGCAGCTTTCAACCCAGGAATACAATGTGCATAATGCAGGCCTTGGGCTTCCCAGATGGCTCAGTGGTAAAGAATCTTCCTATCAATGCAGAGCTATAGGAGACACGAGTTTGATCCCTGGGTTGGGAAGACCCCTTAGAGAAGGAATCTTCTCTAAGAAGATTAAGAGAAATGGCAATGCACTCCAGTATTCTTGCCTGGAAAACTCCATAGACAGAGGAGCCTGATGGGCTATAGTCCATGGGGACAGAGTGGACACATTTCATATACAAGGGATACATATCCGAAGGTCTTGCATAATTCAAAATTAACATATTTCATAACTAACTTTCCCGATACTGTTATTGTTGAGTGGCTGAGTTGCCTCCAACTCTTTTGAGACCCCAAGGACTGTAGCCTGCCAGGCTCCTCTATCCATGGGATTATCCCAGCAAGAATACTGGAATCTGTTGCTATTTCCTGCTCCAGAGAATTTTCCCACCAGTCCAAATCTAACATAAAGTTTGCAAATATTTGTACTTTTCATTGACTTCATGAACAAACTGACACAAAATATAAGCTCACTCAGTACTCATTCTCAGAGCCTGAGCAATCCAAGTTTCCTTAGTACTCACTGTGGCATTCATCTGGAGTAACATCCCTCTGGGCTCTGCCCCTGGCTTAGACAGTCTGAAAGTCTTCCTAGGGTCAAGCAGTGCTCTCCCAGTCCAATTCAAAGAGAACTGTGGATCTCTCTCAAGCGGTTTCATTTCATACACAGTTCCAAAACATAACTCTAGGAACAAAGGAAAGAAGGGAGGTAAGGAAGGATGGAGGGAAGGAAGGGAGAAAGGAAGTAGTAAGGAAAATTTCCAAATTCTTCCATTTTTCCTGATCTTATTCACTGTGCCTAAGTCACAAATGTCCTGACACAGAAATTAATAAATATTTGTTGAGTGTCTTCCACAATGAAGAGAAAATTCAGTGCAGTTTTTCATGGAAAGACAGAAGAGGTTGGGGTTAATTAATGAAAGGACTTTTGCTATTTTCCTTCATGGATTCTGTCCAGCTTCTTATCTTTACCTTGCAAGATTCTGATATCTATCTAAAACTACAGAATTTCCAAAGACTGTTGTAAATACATATGCTATATACACATGTGAATATACTTATTTAGGCCAAAGACAGGTAACAGGACTCCAACCTGATTAGAAAGGAGTCTCTATGGGGAAAACTAAATGTGTTTGGAACAATCAGGCAGGGATGAAATTAAGGAATTCATACTTAGTCTTTGAGCAATGGAGTGACATGATTTAAAATGTGTTTGGAAACATTAGTGTGACAATAAGATGAAAAATGGGAAAGATATTAAAGGGGGAGAGTGATGCTAGGAGTGGAAGAGGATAAGGGAAGGAAACAGACCACCCTTCATATCCCTGGGTGCAAATATGGAGGACCCACTGTAGTACACCATTTCACAGAATGGACTTGAGCATCTGAGGATTTTGGTGTTTGCTGAGGGGTGTTCTGGAACCAATCCTACATAGATACCTAGGGTCTACTGTACTATGGACACTATGTGTCACTTTTTAGAATGAAAAAATGTTCCCAAAGAGTGTCTTAGGGAAAAGGAGAGGTCAAGATAATGAGGGGGCAAACTCAACATTAGTAAAAACCAAGGTCATGCAATCCAATCCCATCACTTCCTGACAAATAGAAGGGTAAAAATTTGAAGCAGTTTTCTTGGGCTCCAAAGTCACTGTGGACAGTGACTACAGCCATGAAATTAAAAGAAGCTTCCTTCTTGAAGAGAAAGTTATGATAAACTTAGATAGCATATTTAAAAGCAGAGACATCTCTACTAATAAAGATCTGTATAGTCAAAGCTATGGTTTTTCCAGTAGTTGTGTATGGATGTGAGAGTTGGACCATAAAGATGGCAAGTGCCAAAGAATTGATTATTTTGAATTGTGGTGCTGGAGAAGATTCTTGAGAGTCCTGACAACAGCAAAGAGATCAAACCAGCCAATCCTAGAGGAAATCAACCCTGAATAGTCATTGGAAGGACTGATGCTGAAGATGAAAGTCCAATACTTTGGCTACCCAATGGGAAGAGCTGACTCATTGGAAAAGACCCTGATTCTGGGAAAGATTAAGAGCAGGAGGAGAAGAGTGCAACAGAGGATGAGATGGTTAGACAGCATCACTGATTCAATGGACATGAATTTGAGCAAACTCTGGGAGATAGTGAAGGACAGGGAAGCTTGGCATGCTGCAGTCCATGGGGTCTGCACAAAGAGTTGGACACAACTTAGTGACTGAACAACAACAAAGGGGAAAGAGAAGAAATAGGAGAAACTGATAGGGAGTAAAAAAAAAAGGTTGTCAAATTAGATAAAGGAAAAAAGACTCACCTCTAAGACCTCTGGTTTACCTTTCTACTTTATCAATAGCATTTTAACTTGTCAAGTATTTAATATTCCAGGTAGTGAAAATCATAATTATATACTTAAAATTTTTAATTAAGCCTTGGTTGATTTTAATTAAAAAGAAAAGAAATTAATAGGTCAAAAGCTACCATAGTGTTTAAGAAGAAGCTTAGAGAAGAACTTTTGTTGACACAAGTGTTTTTAGTGCAGGAATGTTGTCAATAAGATACAGGAAATGAAAGTAGGTCTACATTTAGTGCTGTAAAGAACTCTCCACCAAGAAGACAAAATGCATCTCTAAATTTACTTTATACACACTCTACTCTTGTGAAAATATTCTTAAATGATAGTGAGGGATAGAGGGCTTTTGCAACATGTCACTTCTATTTACCAAAACTGTAATGTGAACTTGAGACTATGTGTCTGTTATGGAAAATTGTATTTGCTAGAATATTTACTATAAGGAACCAAGTCCATTCACTTATAGCTTTAAAGAATGATAGCTGTAAAAATTGAATTTGTTTCCCAGTTATTTTAGGATTAACCCATAGATAGTGACCTCACTAATCTTGTCTTCCTTCACCTCACTCATATATAAACAATGTAAACTTCTTTTTTGGGAAAAATATTTAAGATTTGCCTCACTATCCATACTACTTTGCAACCGATTTTGTTGAATTATTAAAATCTATATAAAATTGCATTCATCCACAAGTCCTTAATTTTGTGCTCTGCTCTCCAACCACATAGGTTGAGTGCCATCCATATTTCACCCAGCCAAAACTCTTGAAATTTTGCCAACAACATGACATTGTCATTGTTGCATACAGCCCTTTGGGAACCTGTAGAAATCCATCCTGGTAAGTTGTTGTGGTCCTTTAACGGACCGGAACCTGGTGGTCCGGAGTCGATGATAAGAAAGGAAAAGAGAGAGAGAAAGAGGCTGATATTCCTTGGTTTATGCAGAAAACCAATAAAGCCCTTTGACACAGGGCTTGCGTCACTCACGAAGGCACCTGACACCCTCTCGAGTGGGGTGAAGGCACAGTGCGCCTTCTCAAGAGGGTCTTAGAAGCCTGGGCAGGAGAATGAGCATGATGCATCTCTGCACTCCAAAGGATTAGCCTGAGAGAGACAGAGAGAGAAAGCAAGACACGGGGACCAAAGCTCTGATGGAACAAAGGTGTTTTAATCAACATGGTGTGGGCATATACACTGTCTTACAAGGTAATTATTCTCAACAAAGATAAAGATTAAAATTCCAGACTTACAAAACATAGGCAATCCACATTAAAGAGAGAGAGAGAGAGTTGTAAACAATCACTTTCACTGTATGGTTCATAAGAAGGAAGAGGGTACTTATCACCGTATTGAAAAACTAACAAAGGAAATGCCTGGATTCCTCAGCCCCAGGAGAGGATTGCCTCTCCTCTTAATAAGGAACAGAGGATTCCTGACAGATCCAAAACAGTACACAGGAAGCCTCCTGTTAAATGCTTCCTGACAGTAAGTAATGCAGTCTGTCTCCTCAGTAAGTATATTTCCTTTGGAGTAATAGGCTAATGTAAATTGCTTGACTGAAATGACTATTCATCTGTGTGATCTTAAGGAAGTAACAATCTCTTGAAGTCATTCTTCACATATACAAATTACAGCTAACAAAACCTTCCTCATTGAAGTGTAATAATCACTTAGACTCTACCTATGAAATTGCCTACCAGTACCTTGATTATTACCTGCCAGCGTAATATTCAGCCATATTCTGAAATTTTTGAATTTTTTGAATCTCTGTATTCAGTGGCAATACTTCTACTATGATCTCTTCCACAGACTTAAGTAGGAAAATTTCCACTCTGATTTTAAGAGTTGTGCCTCTGCTTCTCCTTCAGTTTTCTTGCCTTTCCCTGTGTGCCTACTTCCAACTCCATTCTCTCTATAAGATCCACCAAAGAAATATTAGTATTAGTTACCCTCTGGAAGAGTGGGATACCCAGGTGGTGCTAGTAATAAAGAACTGCCTGCCAATGCAGAAGATGCATGAGATGTGGATTCAGTCCTTGGGTCAGGAAGATCCCCTGGAGGAGGAAATGGCAACCTACTTCAGTATTCCTGCCTGGGAAATTCCATGGACAGAGGAGCCTGGTAGGCTACAGTCTAAGGGGCCTCAAAAAGTTGAACATGACTGAGCACTCTGGAAGAGGCAGGTCTATGAATCTGCCTGTCTTGATCTTCCCATACTAAGCACTAGTCTTCTGAATACTCTGCATTCAGAGAACTTGGTTACAGATGACCTGAGTGTTTTGGATAGGTTACCAGGTGAAGGTGGGGGGATTGTCAGAGGAGGAGGGTGATTGGTTAACCACGGGTTCTCATTCAGTTCAGTTCAATTCAGTCATTCAGTTGTGTCTGACTCTTTGCGACCCCATGAACCGCAGCATGCCAGGCCTCCCTGTCCATCACCAACTCCCGGAGTCCACCCAAACTCACGTCCATTGAGTCAGTGATGCCATCTCATCCTCTGTTGTCTCCTTCTCCTCCTGCCTTCAGTCATTCCCAACATCAGGATCTTTTAAAATGAGTCAACTCTTCGCATCAGGTGGCCAAAGTATTGGAGTTTCAGCTTCAACATCAGTCCTTCCAGTGAACACCCACGACTGATCTCCTTTAGCATGGACTGGTTGGATCTCCTTGCAGTCCAAGGGACTCTCAAGAGTCTTCTCCAACACCCCATTTTGAAAGCATCAATTCTTCTGCACTCAGCTTTCTTTATAGTCCAACTCTCACATCCATACATGACTACTAGAAAAACCATAGTCTTAACTAGATGGATCTTTGTTGACAAAGTGATGTCTCTGCTTTTTAATATGCTGTCTAGGTTGGTCATAACTTTCCTTCCAAGGAGTAAGCATCTTTTAATTTCATTACTCAGCCTAAATATGATACATGTCTTGAATTCTTTTTTTTTTTTTTTAAGGGTGAATGTCTCTTCCCCACCTTTGCTAAAGGATCCATTTCTAAATGCACTGGGGAAAAAGTACAATAAAACAGCAGCTCAAGTTGTTCTGCGTTTCAACATCCAGCGAGGAGTGGTTGTCATTCCTAAAAGCTTTAACCCTGAAAGGATCAAAGAAAACTTTCAAGTAAGAGAATTGCTTCTGGAAGTGTAAAAACCAGTGTTTTGTATTGTTTTGTTTTTTTTTTAAAGATAATTTTCTGTTCAGATCAATAAGAAAGCTGCAATGACTTCATATGTTATTTTATACTAACTCCTCAATCCATTCCACCCATGTCTGGATTTAATTTTAGCTGAAATTGTAATAGTTCCTAGTAACTCAGGGATTGCTTTGCTGCTTCTATGCAGTCTAGCTCCTTTATTTCTTGTTTCCTTACCTATTGACTCTGGACACAACCTTCTCCCTTCTCTGCCAGCACAGCAGGAATAGAAGGTATAAACTTTGAAATTCATAGTAGTCAACTTTCCACCTTCTTAATAGCTCTAGAAAAAATTGGGGACAAATTTGAAAATTATTGAAGATGATCATTTAGACATTATGAATGCCAGTTCAGTTCAGTTCAGACTCTGTTGTGTCTGACTCTTTGCAACCCCATGAACCACAGCACGCCAGGCCTCCCTGTCCATCACCAACTCATGGAGTCCACCCAAACCCATGTCCATTGAGTCGGTGTTGCCATCCAACCATCTCATCCTCTGTTGTCCCCTTCTCCTCATGTCCTCAATCTTTCCCAGCATCAGGGTCTTTTCAAAGGAGTCAGCTCTTCCCATAAGGTGGCCGAAGTATTGGAGTTTTAGCTTCAACATCAGTCCTTCCAATGAACACCCAGGACTGATCTCCTTTAACATGGACTGGTTGGATCTCCTTGCAGTCCAAGGGACTCTCAAGAGTCTTCTCCAACACCACAGTTCAAAAGCATTCATTCTTTAGCACTCAGCTTTCTTTATAGTCCAACTCTCACATCCATACATGACCACTGGAAAAACCATAGCATTGACTAGACAGATCTTTGTTGACAAAGTGATGTCTCTGCTTTTTAATATGCTGTCTAGGTTGGTCATAACTTTCCTTCCAAGGAGTAAGTGTCTTTTAATTTCAAGGCTGAAATCACCATCTGCAGTGATTCTGGAGCCCAGAAAAATAAAGTCAGCCACTGTTTCCCCATATATTTGCCATGACGTGATGGGACCAATGCCATGATCTTAGTTTTCTGAATGTTGAGCTTTAAGCCAACTTTTTCACTCTCCTCTTTCACTTTCATCAAGAGGCCTTTTAGTTCGTCTTTACTTTCTGTCATAAGGGTGGTGTCATCTGCATATCTGAGGTTATTGATATCTGTCCCAACAATTTTGATTCCAGCTTGTGCTTCCTCCAGCCCAGCATTTCTCATGATGTACTCTGCATATAAGTTAAATAAGCAGGGTGACAATATACAGCCTTGACATACTCCTTTTCCGATTTGGAACCAGTCTGTTGTTCCATGTCCAGTTCTAACTGTTGCTTCTTAACCTGTGTACAGATATCTCAGGAGGCAGGTAGGATAGTCTGGCATTCCCATCTCTTTCAGAATTTTCCACAGTTTATTGTGATCCACACAGTCGGAGGCTTTGGCATAGTCAATAAAGCAGAAATAGATGTTTTTCTGGAACTCTCTTGCTTTTTCGATGATCCAGCAGATGTTGGCAATTTGATCTCTGGTTCCTCTGCCTTTTCTTTTCTTTTTTTTTTAAATATTTGTCATAGTTATTTTTTTATTGAAGTATAATTGATTTACAGTGTTGTGTTAGTTACTGCTATACAGGAAAGTGATTCAGTTATATATACACTCTATTTTATTTTTTTATTATTATTTTTTAAATTTTATTTTATTTTTAAACTTTACAATATTGTATTAGTTTTGCCAAATATCGAAATGAATCTGCCACAGGTATACCCACGTTCCCCATCCTGAACCCTCCTCCCTCCTCCCGCCCCTACCCTCCCTCTGGGTCGTCCCAGTGCACCAGCCCCAAGCATCCAGTACCGTGCATCGAACCTGGACTGGCGACTCGTTTCATACATGATATTATACATGTTTCAATGCTATTCTCCCAAATCTCCCCACCCTCTCCCTCTCCCACAGAGTCCATAAGACTGATCTATACATTGGTGTCTCTTTTGCAGTCTCGTACACAGGGTTATTGTTACCATCTTTCTAAATTCCATATACATGCGTTAGTATACTGTATTGGTGTTTTTCTTTCTGGCTTACTTCACCTCTGCCTTTTCTAAAACCAGCTTGAACATCTGGAAGTTCACGGTTCACATATTGCTGAAGCCTGGCTTGGAGAATTTTGAGCATTACTTTACTAGCGTTTGTGATGAGTGCAATTGTGCGGTAGTTTGAGCATTCTTTGGCATTGCCTTTCTTTGGGATTGGAATGAACACTGACCTTTTCCAGTCCTGTAGCCACTGCTGAGTTTTCCAAATTTGCTGGCATATTGAGTGCAGCACTTTCACAGCATCATCTTTCAGGATTTGAAATAGCTCAACTGGAATTCCATCACCTCCACTAGCTTTGTTCATGGTGATGTTTCCCAAGGCCCACTTGACTTCACATTCCAGGATGTCTGGCTCTAGGTGAGTGATCACACCATCGTGATTATCTGGGTCATGAAGATCTTTTTTGTACAGTTCTTCTGGGTATTCTTGCCACCTCTTCTTAATATCTTCTGCTTCTGTTAGGTCCCTATCATTTCTGTCCTTTATTGAGCCCATCTTTGCATGAAATGTTCCCTTGGTATTTCTTATTTTCTTGAAGAGATCTCTAGTCTTTCCCATTCTATTGTTTTCCTCTATTTCTTTGCACTGATCGCTGAGGAAGGCTTTCTCATCTCTCCTTACTATTCTTTGGAATTCTGCATTCAGATGCTTATATCTTTCCTTTTCTCCTTTGCTTTTCACTTCTCTTCTTTTCACAGCTATTTGTAAGGCCTCCTCAGACAGCCATTTTGCTTTTTTGCATTTCTTTTTCTTGGGGATGGTCTTGATTCCTATCTCCCGTACAATGTCACGAACCTCTGTCCATAGTTCACCAGGCACTCTATCAGATCTAGTCCCTTAAATCTATTTCTCACTTCCACTGTATAGTTATAAGGGATTTGATTTAGGTCATACCTGAATGATCTAGTGGTTTTCCGCACTTTCTTCAATATAAGTCTGAATTTGGCAAGAAGGAGTTCATGATCTGAGCCACAGTCAGCTCCCGGTCTTGTTTTTGCTAACTGTATAGAGCTTCTTCATCCTTGGCTGCAAAGAATATAATCAATCTGATTTTGGTGTTGACCATATGGTAATGTCCACATGTAGATTCTTCTCTTGTGTTGCTGGAAGAGGGTGTTTGCTATGACCAGTGCGTTCTCTTGGCAGAACTCTATTAGCCTTTGCCCTGCTTCATTCTGTACTCCAAGGACAAATTTACCTGTTACTCCAGGTGTTTCTTGATTTCCTACTTTTGCGGTCCAGTCTCCTATAATGAAAAGGACATCTTTTTTGGGTGTTAGTTCTAGAAGATCTTGCTTCCCTGGTGGCTCAGAGGTTAAAGCGTCTGCCTGCAATGCAGGAGACTTGGGTTCATTCCCTGAGTTGGGAAGTTCCCCTGGAGAAGGAAATGGCAACCCAGTCCAGTATTCTTGCCTGGAGAATCCCATAGAGAGAGGAGCCTGGTAGGCTACAGTCCGAGGGGTCGCAAAGAGTTGGACAGGACTGAGCGACTTCATTTTCACTTTCACTTTCTAGAAGGTCTTGTAGGTCTTCATAGAACCATTCACCTTCAGCTTCTTCAGTGTTACTGGTCGGGGCATAGATTTGGGTTATCGTGATATTGAATAGTTTGCCTTGGAAATGAACAGAGATCATTCTGTCGTTTTTGAGACTGCATCCAAGTACTGCATTTTGGACTTTTTTGTTGACTATGATGGCTATTCCATTTCTTCTAAGAGATTCCTGACCAGAGTAGTTGATATAATGGTCATCCGAGTTAAATTCACCCATTCCAGTACATCTTAGTTCGCTGATTCCTAGAATGTTGATGTTCACTCTTGCCATGAATGCCAACCTCCTTTATTTCCTCTATAAGTAATCTGTAACCAGCATTATAAATTATAGATTAGAAAACATGTCACTAGAGAATGGAGTAATTAGTTTATCATGCTTCTTCCAAAGAATAACTGCTAGGTATTAATAAATGCAGCTATAGGAAAGTACCATGTAAAGTTAATCATTACCCATCAGTTGATAATTAAAATCTCAAAAGTAAGTTGTTTTTTGTCTTACTCATAAAGATAAAAATGGGACAGTATTTACCCCCTCAGATAGGGAAATAATCAGAATGCTGAAAATATGTGGGAAAACAGGCAGTTTCATATAATGCTGTCAGAAATACTAATTGATGTAAGATTTGGAGAAAGATCTTTTTCCAGCTCCATCAAATTTCAAATATATATATCTATATATATATATATATCTATATCTCCACTGACCTGACAATCTTTTCCTATAGATGCATTTGCATGTTTATGTGCATGTATACAGATGTTTATTACAGCATACTTTATCAGCTAAAAAAAAAAAACTGGAAACAATTTTCAGTAGGATCCTAAAAAACAAATTATTATTTATTTGTACAATGAAAGATTATATAGCCATTTTTATGTACTTTTCTTTTTTAAAGAACTCTATTGAGGTTAAATTGAAATGCAATGAGCTGAACATAAAGCGTAACATTGGAAAAGTTTTGACATATGTACACACCATGAAACCACCACAATCAGCGGAATAAAGATCTCTAGTATCTCCAACAGTCTCTTTAGGCCCCTTTAGAATCTATCCCTCCTGGTCCCCAAGCCCAAGCCAAGTACTGATTTGCTTTCTATCCCTAAAGACTAATTTGCATTTCTTAGAATGTCATATAAATGAATTTACATAGTATGTGTGTCTTTATATCCATTTTTAAATACTGAAGTGAAAATATAAATACCGATGTGGGAAGACATCCATATCAGATAATTATCTTCAGGGCTTTTTTGCTACCACATGAAGGAATGCAATTCAAACTTACCAAAGAAAAAAAAGATACAATTTACTGATTCTCATAACTGGAAAATTCATGGATAGATCAGACATGACTGGACACATCTATTCAAATGATTTATAAAGGGACTGAGTTCTCCCCACCCCCTTTCTCCATATGGTAGCACACACAGTCCAGGTTAATCTATTACTCATGTTTAGTAAGGACAATCACAGAGAAAGGCTTCTATCTCTATCAATCCCTGCTTGTCCCTTTATGGGTCATTGCTACCCTCATAATAATCGGTGTCCAATGAACAAGATACCTTGATTGGTCCCCTGAGCGCCATCCCTTTTCCTGTGCTAAAGGAGGTGATGTCATGTGACAGATAGCCACTCTCAGTGGGGGAAGGTGTTAAGAAGAAAGGAAGCTTGTAAGGATTTATTTTTTAAGTGATTTCTTCATGACTGTTTTATGTTATAATAAAATTCCTTATACAATATCATAAACTCTAATACTTGGATAATAAATAATCAAAGGAAAGAATGCTCTGAAAAGACCACTTGGAAATGATCCTTGGGGAAGTGATGAAGTAAATCATACACGTCTATATGATGGATGCAGTGGCTAGATAGTCAGTCTGTATATTTTGGCAGAAGAAATCACCAAGACATATTATGCGAATGAGATAAAGCTGCAGAATGATAAAAATATGATACAATTATTGCATTTTGCTCTTGGTGTGCTCAATGTTTGGAAGGAATCTGTAGGAAGGAGACTAGGACTGATGTGGTGGATATCAAGGCACTTTTGGTTTTTTTACTCCATAAATGTCAATGTACTTCTATAGTCTTTCATTTACAAAGAAGTCTTTCATTTCTTTACATATATTTATGTATTACATAATTAAAATTTATTAATGTAAATTACTAAAATAAAAGCTTTTTAGAAAGATACAAAAGTAATAGAAGATAGATTGTAAACAGATAAACCAAGCGTTAAAAATAAAAATAAGCTAAAACAAACTATTAAAATGTTCATAATGGACCATCATAAAACCAAGGTATAAAGTCTATAAGCTAAAAAGAAAATAAAACAATGAAAATGTAATTAGAATTAAAAGGTAGATGAAGAGACATTAAAAGTGATGAAAGGATTAACAGGATGAAATAAAGCAAATTAAAAGTTAAAAAAAATACATAAGCAAATTTAGAGACCAGGGAATATTTTTGTAAAAAAAAGTGTATGAAGATCACTGTCCAGAATCAAAAGCTCAGCATCTTATACCAAAGTAGTAAGAATTCCTTACTTCTAGAATTTCAGGAAATGTTCTGAATGCATATTGTTTCAGAACACCTGAAATTTATTGCAAGATGTCCCCAGCAGGATTGTCTTAAAGACCAAGGGCAAGAAGAATTCCAGCTCCCCATAGGTGGGATGGCCTCCCAGCATCTGCCTAGTTCCTTTAGGACATTTGCAGAGATGTCCATAATCTTTGAAGGGCTCTCACTGCTGGCCCCTCTCCCTGATCCCAAGCTTGACTCATCTTCTACTATTCCAAATGTCTGTTTTTTTGTTTCTGTTATTTCAGATCTTTGACTTTTCTTTCACTGAAGAAGAAATGAAGGACATTGAAGCCTTAAATAAAAACATCCGCTTTGTGGAAATGCTCATGTGAGTTCTGGGGGATCATGAATCAGTTTCTGCCCAGTGGTGCTGGGTTGTCAAGAGTCAACCAACAGGCTCTTAGAAATCAGGCCCATGTCCATAGAAGGAACAAGGGTAAAGGTCGGTGGGCAGCATGTATTGGATTAGGAACTTCGTACAAACCTGCATTTTTATTTAAAAGAAGACTTCTGGCATTTAGGACATTTCCATTGGTTACATTAAGGCATAACAGGCTAAAGACAGTGAGGAGAAATAAGTCACTGTGTTCATATGTTAATACAATGGTGGCATATTCAAACAACATATTTATTTCTTCCTTAAAAATCAAAGTGGGCACAAATTAGAGCAAAGCTGTCAGCAAGAACAATTCTTGGGAAAGAGGCATGAGAGTGTAGGAGAAACAGCACCAAGTTGGGAAACAAGAAACTTGAGTTTTAGACAAATGTTTGCCTATAAGAGTTGGAGTATTTGGTTTACCTATTGCCTGACTTTAAAGAAAGTGAAAGTGAAGTTGCTCGGTCATGCCCAACACTTTGCGACCCCATGGACTGTAGCCCACCAGGCTCCTCCATCTATGGAATTTTCCAGGTAAGAGTGCTGGAGTGGGTTGCCATTTCCTTCTCCAGGGGATCTTCCCAACCCAGGGATGGAACCCAGATCTCCTGCATTGTGGGCAGACGCTTTACCGTCTGAGCCACCAGGGAAATTGCCTGACTTCCAACAGAAAAATTCCTTCAAAGTGTAGCCAAGTTCACCTATCAACAGAAATAACCCTTTAATCTCTGAATATTACAGAGCCTTAAAAATTAAAAATGAATATAGTTCATGCATATATACATGTATATATTTGTATACACACATACCTTTTTTGCTTAATCATTATTCATTAGTATTTCCAGTTCTTAAAATCATATGGATACTAATCTTTTTACAATCTTCTCTTCAAGTGAGTATTTTTAAAATGCTAATTAAGATGGTTCATATAGTTTGGGCACTTACTTATTGGTCTCACTATTTTTCATAAGTCAGAAACTGCTGACTATGCTGATACTGAATTTCTAAATCAATTTCTGAATTAATAAAACAGCTTTCTAATGTGACTTTTCCAGGGGAAGAAATTAATTGACATCAAAAAGCACCTCCTAGCCTCAAGAACAAAAAAGTAAACACAAACATGTAACTAACAAACATTTATAGGTTAACTAACAGATCTCAAAGATAAACTATTTCTATGTAATAAATATCTAAATTAAAAAGAGATAGTAAGAGAAGCAAATCCACCAATGTGCTGCTATTTTTACAGTTGGTTGGTGACATTAATTGGTTTGACATTTGACATTTTTAATACCTAGTTCTAACAACACTGTGAAAATAACTCATTGCACCAGGAAATAACTAGAAAAATCAGCAAGGAGAAACAAAGATTGATTTTAAAAATATATCATTTAGAAATGCTGGGCCACTGTTCTATTTTTCATCTGGGTGAGCTTTGAGAGCCTTTTTGGTTTTGTTTAATATTTTATTGACAATTTAAAGCACATAATACTTACAGAGAACTAAATCTTAGGTGTTTCAGGACAGGCGCACACACTGCAGTCCTTTTATAGACTGTTTCACCATTATTCTTGCCTGAAGAATCTCATGGACAGAGGAGCCTGGTGGGCTACAGTCCAAAGAGATGCAAAGATTTGGACATGACTGAGCACACATGCACACACAGCCTTCCTCTACCCACCCCCTACTCCACACACACACCTACACCAGAGTGCTATCTGGGGCTTCAGTAAAAGGCACTGGCTTGAGAGGAACCATGGGCAGAAGCTGGGCACAAAATATAAATGTAATGAGTAAGAGAAAAGAGGGAGTGGTTGGCGAAATTATCAAAAGATGCTAGTAATACACACAGATGTGCAACTTTAGAAGTGAACTTTTTCCCTTTGGGGGAATTGTTTTGGCAGGTGGTGTGACCATCCCGAATACCCATTCCATGATGAATACTGACTTCAGAGAACTCCACAGCAGATATTTTCCCTTCTACGTGTGCTAGGACTTTGGGTTGGTGGTTGCTCCAGCCGTGGAAATGGCTTACTATCCTCAGATCAAGTGGTGATAGAGATATTTAACTTGTGTGTAGTGTTAGCGACTTTGATTTAACTATGTGGGGCTGGGAGGAGGTTTAAATCTATTGAAATAACTGTTGGAAATTATCAGCTAATGTTTTATTAAATCAATGTCTTCTGGGTTTCAGACAGAAAAACATTAGGCTTTAGAGAAGACTTCAGAAGTAACATATGAGGATAATAACTCATGAATTTGGATACTGTTGTCGTGGATAGTCTGAGTTCTTCAGCTGTTAACAGGGCAAGAAGAGGATAGAGAGCTAGACCATGCCAGTGTGCTGGCAGTGGGCTTGATGATTTGAGCCACTGACTGTAATATAGACACAGTCAAGTTAAGATCCACACATGCACTATTAACAAGGACGTGCTTCACCTTATCTTGAGTAGGGAGAGAGGGCTAAGTATAGTAAAATCTTTAAAAAAAGAGAGAGAGAGCTAATTTAACACCAGAGCAGTTAACAAAGCCATACTGATTTGGTTGTTGTCTGTTTCCATCCAGTGTGTTTGTGTAGCTTTTATCCAGCTTGAGAGATGGATAATTGGTGGTTCTCTCTTGCATGCTTTAAAGGACCTGAGCTTCAACAAGCTAGTGATTTATGATACAACTGCCTATCACTCTTGCCCCCATTCATTATACAACCGCCATTATGCAAAGTGACTTGAGACAACCAATAGAAATAAAACTCTGTTTTATAAAGTAGTCCACAGACTATTATTTCAAAATAAGACATATAAAAAGAAAGTGTTAGGAAATGTATTGAAAGAAGAGGCTTTGTAAATTCATTAAACTTAAGACTTTGAAAGTTATTGGGATAACTGAATTTTGAGAAAGTAGCAAGTTCAAAAGAATACTGATAATTTTATTGTATGTAATTTTTTAAGTGAATAAAAAGATTATTAGAATTCCATAGTAGAGATGTACCTATTTTCAATCCACCCAGAGGAATCTATTTTATTCATATTAAGTCATTCTCACAGGGCAAAAGAGCTCTTTAAAACTTCAAGACAAACTTATGTTTGTCCAAGACCAATTGCTTATAGGTAATCTTCTATGACCTGAAGACATACATTTCTGAGGAATTATCACTTTAAAAAATTGATCTTTACTTATGGTTTCCACTAATTCTAAAATTAATACTTACAATGCTGTTCTGTGGGAAATAGCTTGTTCATAAGAAATAATAAAAATGATGATTTATTCTAGGACATGAATCTCTATTTTGTTGCTTGAGGTGGGTGGGGAGAATCATTTGAATTCATTTAAATTAAAGGCCTTTGACTGAATTCCTACTATACATTTAGCACTGGGAAGATAGGGAAGAAAAGGGAATACTATAAGGAAAGAACAGAAACTCAATTCCTGATCCCTATTGTCAAAATTCTTCAAAATACTTTAGGGGACTGGTGTGGAAGAAGAACCACACCTATCACACCACTTTTAAAAGATAGGCACTGGAAAAGAGCCCCATTATTTGTCTGGGGAAATGTATTGGGTTGTCCAAAAATTTCATTAATATTTTCCCATAACATCTAATGGAAATATCCAAATGAACTTTTTGGACAACCCAATGTTTCTAGATTGAAAGAGGGAATACCCTGTTAGTCTAAATAGAAATAGAGGAAAAAAGAGTTGGAGACAGAAAAGAGATCAGGAAAGAGTGATGGTCTACATGAGTTTCTGCATGTCATTTCTCCATTCACTTGACTCCTTCCCATCTATTTTGGAATAAATTGTATCCCCCCAGAATTTATATGAAGTCCTAGCCTTCAGTACCACAGAATGTGACCTTATTTGGAAATAGGATCATTACATACGTGATTAGGTAAGATGAGGTGATACTGGAGTAGGGAAGTCCCTAATCCAATATGACTGGTGTCCCATAAAAAGGGGAAATTTGGAAACAGACAGCACACAGGGATAGCACCATCTACAGATAGAGGCAGGGATCAGGGTGATGTTTTTACAAAGATTTCCAGCAAACCACCAGAAGCTAGGTGAGAGGCTTGGGCCAGATTCTCCCTCAGAGCCCTCAGAAGGAACCAGCTCTGCCAACACCTTGATCTTGAAGGTGAAGTTCTGGCCTCTAGAACTGTGAGACAATAAATTTCTATTAGATGTCTCTGGTTTGTGGCACTTTGTTCAAGCAGCCATAGCAAACAAATATACCATCTCTCTATCAAGTTTTCCAACCTCTCAAGCTGACAGCAGCAATAAAAATGGCCTTAGTCAATGCTTAACTGAGCTCAAATATTGATGACCAATGCTTTTTACCTTCTTGGGGACCTTTGCAACCCCAGAGATGTTTGTTAATCCAAATCAATCTCTGTGCTAATCAGAGATCTCTAATGGAATATGGAGTAAGATAAATCAATAGTTACATAACCTGACTGGAAAAGGAGAGGAGGCCAAGACCATGTCCACTGATCCATAAAAACACATGGACGGGAACAGCAAGGACACTCTGCCCCGGCCTGCTAAAAGTTTTTTGTTTGCCCATGACTAACTGTTCTCCCTGGAGGACCTCCCCCAGGCACTGTCTTCCATAGATAATGATACAGAGGTTAGTGGAAAAACACACGAGTGGCACATAGGCACCTACCCCATGTGCCTATGGGGTAGGTGCCTATAGGCAGGCTTCAGCACTGTGACGAATTGCACAATTCATGACCACAGTTGTGGAAATTCAAAGGTTGAGCTACATTATATTTCCCAGATTCCAAATTTCCCTGAAACTCCCTTAAAATTTTCAGCTTTCATTGGGTACTTCAATTTCTGACCATTGCAGACTAGTAACTAAATCACGGTACCTTGTAGATCTCTGGTCTTGAATGTGAACCCTTCCTGAATCTGAGCTGTACCCATCATGTTTCTACTTCCAGATACCAAATCCCCAAGTTTGCACGTCTCTTGAAGGGGTAGGGGGGGCGGAGGAGTAATTGATAATCACAATCTCTTCTGGACATGGGCATTTTAGCTGGTTTGAGAGCTGAGATGCAGAATATGGTAGAAGGGAATAGACATGGTCTTGACAAAAGTACATGAACTTTGTAGAGCCTCCATTAAATCTGGCTATTGGTAAATTTTTCTACAAATACTATGTGGCATCCTTAGGAGCATGAGGGCACCTTTAATCCTGTCTTGGGGGTTGTCAGGAAGAGATAAAATTGCCAAAGGAATTGGAGCTGGGTAATCCTCACTTTAAGTCCTGCTGAGGTTGGTCGCATGTTGGTCAGAGAGGAGCAACTAGTGGAAATGACTGAACATATGCTTTTAAACTGTGTTGCTATTTGATATGTACTGTCATCTCACACTCTAGTAAAGTAATGCTCAAAATTCTCCAAGCCAGGCTTCAGCAATACATGAACCATGAACTTCCGATGTTCAAGCTGGTTTTAGAAAAAGAGGAACCAGAGATCAAATTGCCAACATCCGCTGGATCATCAAAAAAGCAAGAGAGTTCCAGAAAAATATCTATTTCTGCTTTATTGACTATGCCAAAGCCTTTGTGTGGATCACAATAAACTGTGGAAAATTCTGAAAGAGATAGGAATACCAGACCACCTGACCTGCCTCTTGAGAAACCTGTATGCAGGTCAGGAAGCAACAGTTAGAACTGGACATGGAACAACAGACTGGTTCTAAATCGGAAAAGGAGTCCATCAAGGCTGTATATTGTCACTCTGCTTATTTAACTTATGTGCAGAGTACATCATGAGAAACGCTGGGCTGGAAGAAACACAAGCTGGAATCAAGATTGCCAGGAGAAATATCAATAACCTCAGATATGCAGATAACACCACCCTTATGGCAGAAAGTGAAGAGGAACAAAAAGCCTCTTGATGAAAGTGAAAGAGGAGAGAGAAAAAGTTGGCTTAAAGCTCAATGTTCAGAAAACTAAGATCATGGCATCCGGTCCCATCACTTCATGAGAAACAGATGGGGAAACAATGGAAACAGTGGCAGACTTTATTTTTCTGGGCTCCAAAATCACTGCAGATGGGGATTGCAGCCATGAAATTAAAAGATGCTTACTCCTTGGAAGGAAAGTTAGGACCAACCTAGATAGTATATTGAAAAGCAGAGATATTACTTTGCCAACAAAGGTCAGTCTAGTCAAGGCTATGGTTTTTCCAGTGGTCATGTATGGATGTGCGAGTTGGACTGTAAGAAAGCTGAGCGCCAAAGAATTGATGCTTTTGAATTATGGTGTTGGAGAAGACTCTTGAGAGTCCCTTGGACTGCAAGGAGATCCAACCAGTCCATCCTAAAGGAGATCAGTCCTAGGTGTTCATTGGAAGGACTGATGCTGAAGCTGAATCTCCAATATTTTGGCCACCTCATGTGAAGAGTTGACTCATTGGAAAAGACCCTGATGCTAGGAGGGATTGGGGGCAGGAGGAGAAGGGGACGACAGAGGATGAGATGCCTGGATGGCATCACCGACTCGATGGACATGAGTTTGAGTGAACTCCGGGAGTTGATGATGGACAGGGAGGCCTGGCGTGCTGTGTTTTATAGGTCTCAAAGAGTTGGACATGACTGAGTGACTGAACTGAACTGAACTACACTGATTGAGCATTTTTGTATTGAAATTTATGTATAAGACTATTATATAGTTTTATTTGTGTATACTGTTTAGTTTCTTTTTAAATTAGTATTTAACTAACTTTTTAAAATTAGTTTCTTTTTAATTTAGTTCAGTTCAGTCACTCAGTCATGTCCGACTCTTTGTAACCCTGTGAACCACAGCATGCCAGGCCTCCCTGTCCATCATCAACTCCCAGAGTCCACCCAAACTCATGTCCATCGAGTCGGTGATGCCATCCAACCATCTCATCCTTTATTGTCCCCTTCTCCTCCTGTCCTCAATCTTTCCCAGAATCAGGGTCTTTTCAAATAAGTCAACTCTTCGCATCAGGTGGCCAAAGGATTGGAGTTTCAGCTTCAACATCAGTCCTTCCAATGAACACCCAGGACTGATCTCCTTTAGGATGGACTGGTTGGATCTCCTTGCAGTCCAAGGGACTCTCAAGAGTCTTCTCCAACACCATAGTTCAAAAGCATCAATTCTTCGGTGCTCAGCTTTCTTTTTAATTAGTGCAATTATCAGATTGTGCTCTTTTCATTGTCAAAAAGAGAGCAGAATTTTCTTTCATGTACCCCACTCTAGAACAAATTAAATTTAAATTGTTTGTTTCTTAAAATATAGGTAAAATTCACTTGAGAACTGCATCTCTGTCAATAGGGAACCTGTACATTTTCTGTATCATCTCAAATCAATTTTGAAAATTTATCTTCTAAAATTTTTCAATGCCATATATTTGGCAAATGGAGATATATTTGTTCATTTAATCAACAAGTTATTTTGTGTGCCACTCTGGCAGACTCTGTCCTAGGCAGTTGGGATATTTCAATAAACAAAAGTCCCTAAGAGATCTGCATAGCAAGATGGCAGAGTAGAAGGATTTGTGCTCTCCTGTTCTTATGAGAACCCTGGAATCATGATTAACTGCTGAACAACCATTGACAAAGAAACACTGGAACCTACCAAAAAAGATACTCTACATCCAAGGACAAAGGGGAAGCCATGACCAGATGGTAGGAGGGGCACAACTGTGATAGAATCAGCTGCAGAATACACTTTCTTTCCAAGTACACACAGAGCATTCTCCAGGCCAGATCACATCTTGGGTCATAAATTAAGCCTTGGTGAATTTAAGAAAACTGAAATCATATCAAGCATCCTTTCTGACCACAATACTATGAGATTAGAAATAAACTATAAGAAACGATAAAAAAAAACCACAAACACACAAAGGCTAAACAATATGCTACTAAACAACCAATGGATCACTGAAGAAATCAAAGAGGAAATTTAAAAAAAACACCTAGAGACAAATGAAAGCATAATGTTCCAAAACTTATGGGATGCACAAAAGCAGTCCTAAGAGGGAAGTTTATAGCAATACAATCTTACCCAAAGAAATGAGAAAAGTCTCAAATAAATAACCTAACCTCACATCTAAAACAACTAGAGAAAGAAGAACAAACAAAACCTAAACTTAGCAAAAGGAAAGAAATCATAAGATCAGAGCAGAAATAAATGAAATAGAGACAAATAAAACAATAGCAAAGATCAATGATACTAAAACCCGGTTCTTTGAAAAGATAAACAAAATTGATAAAGCTTTAGCCAGGCTCATCAAGAAAAAAAAAGGAGAGGACTCAAATCAATAAAATTAGAAATGGAAAAGCTATAACTGACACCACAGAAACACAAAGGATCGTATGAGACCACTGTATGTCAATATAAACCACTGTATGTCAATAAAATGGACAACCTGGAAGAAATGGTCAAATTCTTGGAAAGTTACAATCTCCCAAGACTGATCCAGGAATAAATAGAAAATATGAACAGACCAATCACAAGCACTGAAATTGAAACTGATTTTAAAACTCTAGACAAACAGATGCCCAGGATCTGATAGCTTCACAGGTAAATTCTATCAAACATTTAGAAAAGAGCTAACATCTACTCTTCCAAAACTGCTCCAAAAAATTTCAGAGGAAGAAAAACTCCCAAACTCATTCTGTGAGGCCACCATCGCCCTGATACCAAAACCAGACCACAAAAAAAGGTATCACACAAAAAAAAAATAATAAATAACAGTCCAATATCATGATGACATAGATGCAAAAATCCTCAACAAAATATTAGCAATCTGAATCCAACAATACATTAAAAAGATCATACACCATGATCAAGTGGGTTTATCCAGGGGATGCAAGGATTTTTCAATATCCACAAACCAATCAGTGTGATACATCATATCAACAAACAATAACTGAAGAATAAAAACCATATGATTATCACAATAGATTCAAACAAAATTCAACACCCATTTATGATTAAAAAAAGGACTCTCCAGAAAGTGGGGATAGAGGAATCTATCTCAACATAATAGAGGCCATATACAGCAAACCTACAGCTAACATCATACTCAATGGTGAAAAGCTAAAAGCATTTCTGCTAAGATTAGGAACAAGATAAGGATATCCACTCTTGCCACTTTTATTCAACATAGTTTTGGAATTCTTAGCGATGACAATTAGAGAAGAGAAAGAAAGAAAAGGAATCCAAATTGGAAAAGAAGTTAAGCTATCATTGTTTGCAGATGACATGATACTATACAAAGAAAATCCTTAAGATACTTCAAGAAAACTACTAGAGCTCATCAATGAATTTGGTAAAGTTGTGGGTTATGAAATTAATACACAGAAATCTGCTGCATTTCTATACATTAACAATGAAAGATCAGAAATAGAAATTCAAAAAGCAATTACATTTACCATTGCATCAAAAAGAATAAAATGCCTAGGAATAAACCTACCTAAGGACACAAAAGATCTGTACTCCAAAAACTGTAAGATGCTGATGAAAGAAATTGAAGACAACACAAACAGATAAAGAGATATACCATGTTTGTGGGTTGAAGGAACAATATTGTCAAAATGACTGTATTACCCAAGACCATCTACAGATTCAGTGTAATCTCTATCAAATTACCAATGGCATTTTTCTCAAAACTAGAACAAAAAAATCTTTAACTCTGTATGGAGACACAAGAGACCCAAAATAGTCAAAACAATCTTGAGAAAGAGAAACAGAGCTGGAGGAGTCAGGCTCCTTGACTTCAGATTATACTACAAAGGTATAGTCATCAAAATAGTATAGTACCAGCACAAAAATAGAAATATAGATCATAGGGACAGGATAGAAAGTCCAGAAATAAACCCACACACTTACGGTCAATTAATCTCTGATGAAGCAGGCAAAATTATACAAAGGAGGAAAGACAGTCTCCTTAATAAATGGTACTGGGACTACTGGACAGCTACATGTGAAAAAAAAAAAAAAAAGAAGATTCTTTAATACCATACACAAAAATAAACTCAAAATGGACTAAAGACTTAAATATGAGGCTGAACACTACAAAATCATAGAGGAGAATATAGGCAGAATACTCTGATATAAATCCCAACAAAATCTTTTTTGATCCATCTCTCAAAGTAATGGACATAAAAACAAAAATAAACAAATGGGACCTGATTAAACTCAAAAGTTCTTGAACAGCAAAAGAAAACTATTAAAAAAATGATAAGACAATCCACAGAATGGGAGAAAATATTTGCAAATGATATGACCAACAAATGATTTGTCTCCAAAATTTATAAACTGCTCATGTGGATTATTATCATCAAAACAACCTAATCAAAAAATGAGTGGAAGACCTAAATAGATACACAGAAGGCCAAAAAGCACATGAAAAGATGTTCAACATCATTAATTATTAGAGAAATGTAAATCAAAACTACAATGAGATATCACCTCATACCAGTCAAAATGATCATCAAAAAATCCACAAACAAACTCTGGAGAGGGTGTGGAGAAAAGGGAACCCTCCTACATTGTTGGTGAGAATGTAAATTGGTACAGCCATAATTGGGAACAGTATGGAGCCTCTAATGAAAATGAGTTAATGCAGAAAACAGAAGTTATAAATTATTTCTTCAGTATGAATCAAGAGAAAATTGCTCTGATAAATAACAGACCACCATTGAAAGATAGAAGTAATCCAAAAGATTAAATTAAGCTGGTAATCTACTCTCCTTCTTGTCCTAAGTTTCTTGAAATAGCTAGGCAGAGAACCAATTAAATAGAGCACATCTAAAGCACCTCTAAAATAAAGAAAGGGTGCCATCACTGAACCTCAAATCCTTAAGATTAGAAAGTTGAGGTTATTGGATTGACAAAGAAGTTAGAGTAGATAACTGTAGCTGGATGTACTTGCAGGAATCAAGTGCTTCAAAGACAACAGCAATTTTAGATGTGCTTCAAATTTAGAGTAAAACAGAAATAATAGAAGTTCCCATGACTTCACACCTGACAGGGCTCTCCCGTCCTTACAAACAATGCTGAGAGACTCCCAATAGCCTTGTTTGCTCCTTGGGCAGAAACCTACTTCTTTTTATCAAAGTGAATACTATGCCAGTAGAGAGCAGGTATCACAACATAGAGACTGGAGAAACAGATCACAGCCTGAAAAACTTCAAAAAATCACACAAAAGGTAGGATTAAAAAAAGAAAAGAACAAAGCCGATTTTGGCATTTACTTTCAGGATAAAGCTCTGAAATGGGGGATGGGGAGAAGAAGTGATAATAGAGGGAGGATTAAAGGCTACCCTAGGCTACATGAGAACCAGTGTATTATAACTGAAGCAGAACAGATCTTGGACCTCAAAAATATTCCACTTTGGCATAAGAATTATTTTGTGCTGAAAGCAACTGATAAACAATAGACTTAAGAAAAACTTCCTGTCCTCCTCCTATTTGCCTAAAAAGAGGACATAAGCTTACAAAGGTGTCCCTCCACCCTCTCTACCAGAAAGAATGAAAGTTAATCGCTAGGGAAAACTTTAGATCTTTATCAATCCGAATATGGCACCAGAGGGCTTCCTGGGTTGCTCAGATGGTAAAGAATTTGCCTGCAATGTAGGAGACCTGGGTTCAATCCCTGGGTCTAGAAGATCTCCTGGGATAGGAAATGGCAACCCACTCTAGTACTCTTGCCTGGAAAATCCCATGGACAAGGGCTGGAGGGCTACAGACATGGAGTCACAAAGAGTTGGACATGACTGACTAACGCATGGCACCAGAGGAATTTACACAACAAACTTTGCTAACCAGACTTTATTTTCTGTTAGTCTCCCATATATTTATCTTCCCACAATTTGCTGTCCCTAGAGACTCAAAATCCTTTTGTCTTGACAGTTCTCTAATGTATTATTCCTTGGTTAGGAAACTATGTAAGGGGACTTCTCTGGTAGTCCAGTGGTTAAGGACACCTTGCAAAGCAGGGGACATGGATTCAATCCCTGGCCAGGCAATTAAGCCCACTTGCCACAACTACTGAGCCCATGGATGCTGCAACTAGAGTCCATGTGCTTCGATGAAGATACCTCCTACAACAATAAGAGCTAATGCAGTGAAATTAATTAATTAATTTTTTTTAAATGAACAGGAAAAAACAAATCAAACTCTGGGAGATAGTGAAGGACGGGGAGGCCTGGTGTGCTGCAGTCCATGGGGTTGCAAAGAGTTGGATACAACTGAGCGATTGAACAACAAGGGGGAAAAAAAGAGGTTACGTAAGACCAAATTCTAACTAAGCCTTTGAGTTACTCGTCTCCCTTGTGTAACATGCATAAATACACATGTTTGTAAACTTGTTTGTTTTTCTCTTGTTAATCTGTCTTCTTGTCAGTCCAATCTACAGGACTCCAGCTGGAGAACCTAAGATGGGTAGAGGAAGAAATCTGTCCTTGCCTATAAGACTATTGAACTGTGGTGTTAGAGAAGACTCTTGAAAGTCCCATGGACTGTGAGGAGATCAAACTAGTCTGTCCTAAATGAAATCAACCCTGAATATTCATTGGAAGGACTGATACTGAAGTTGAAGCTTCAATCCTTTGGTCACCTGATGCAAAGAGCCAACTCATTGGAAAAGACACTGATGCTCAGAAAGATTGAAGACAGGGGGGAAAGGGGACGACAGAGGACAAGATGGTTGGATGGCATCATTGACTCAATGGACATGAGTTTGAGCAAACTTCAGGAGATGGTCAAGGACAGGGAAGCCTAGCTTTCTGCAGTCAATGGGGTCACAAAGAGTCGGACACAACTGAGCAGCAACTGAACAACAACAATAAGACTATGTCAGGTAGTAGTTGGTAGTATCCTTTTAATAAGGGAGGCAAAGAAGCCAAAGGCAAGAACAGACCAGTTGTCTCCTCTTGCCAACTCAACCTGCCTTCTAGGCAAGAAGCCTCTGACAGAGAAGTTAAACACCAAGGTGAACTATGAAAAGTTGAAAAATAAGAGCAGAACATAGTTTACATCAGCAAAGAAGACAGCCACAGGGCTTTGCCTAAAATGACCTTGAGCAATCAGTAGTCCAGGAGGAAGAACCAGATAACTACAAGACTCCAAATGCACTGCTGACATTCCAAATTCCAGGAACATTCTTCAAGGATGTGTGGCATGAAAAGGATGGCCCTATGCAGGGGTGTCATCAGTCACACTGCACCTAACTGTTACACCATCAATTTCCACCACCCCCATTCCCAGGCTTTTTAAACAGGAAACTGCATTCTGACTGGGTGGTAGACTCCGCCAGGAATACCTTACACGTATATCCTCTGGAGTAATTCCCCAAACACAGATTTTTAGGGGTCTCCTTGATAGCTCAGTTGGTAAAGAATCCACCTGCAATGCAGGAGACCCTGTTCGATTCTTCGGTTGGGTAGATCCGCTGGAGAACGGAAAATGCCACCCACTTCAGTATTCTGGCCTGGAGAATTCCCTGGACTGTCTAGTCCATGGAGCTGCAAAGAGTCAGACAGGACTGAGCAACTTTCCCTTTCATTTGGGCTTCCCTTGTGGCTCAACTGGTAAAGAATCCGCCTGCAATGTGGGAGACCTGGGTTCAACCCCTGGGTTGGGAAGATTCCTTGAAGAAGGGAAAGGCTACCCACTCCAGTATTCTGGCCTGGAAAATTCCATGGACTATATAGTCCATGGGATCACAAAGAGTCAGACACGACTTAGCCACTAAACCACCATGCAATGTAAAAGAACAGCTCTGTGCTAATACCTCAGAACGCTGCACATATCCACAGAGGCAGAGACAAAGCTTGACCTGCAGCTGATCAGAATCTTGACCGAATATCCTGGACCCTCTGAAAACAAGAGTGTGCTAGAGACGTGTGAGGAGGTGCCACCAGACCATTTCTCACTTACTTCCCTATAAACCAAGGAGGATCCCACAGTGAGGCAGTATCTCATCTTTTCCCAGGTTCTGATGAGGTCTGAGGCCTCTGATGCAGCCCCTGGCATCCAGTGCAGACTATCAAGTGCATCAGCAGCAACACAGTGGTGGCCCTTCAGCAGTAGGATGGACCATCATTCAGGTTGCAATCATCTGGACCCTTTTGTTTTGCTGTTGTCCTACTCCAGACACTAAAGGAAGGAGGTTGCCATTATCACAGGGACATAGAAGCCGATTTTTTAAAACAGAGATTATGCTACTATAGACAGAAAAAAAAAGTTATTAAAAAAAAAACAAGGGATCTGTTGGTACATTATTACATCTTTGTTTCTTTAACTGATCAATATTCCTAAAAGATAGATCAGCAAATAGACACTATTTCCATGTGAGAGTCTCCTCCTTTGTCACCATTCCCACTCCAGCTTGCACAAGAGGTTGCAAAATTTCTCATATTATAAATATAATTTATATACACTGTATCTAAGGGGAAAATGTCTTGTTAAAGAAGGTAAAGATTTCTAGGGATTTTAACAAGTGGTGCTGGTAAAACTGGTCAACCACTTGTAAAAGAATGAAACTAGAACACTTTCTAACACCATACACAAAAATAAACTCAAAATGGATTAAAGATCCAAATGTAAGACCAGAAACTATAAAACTCCTAGAGGAAAACATAGGCAAAACACTCTCTGACATAAATCACAGCAGGATCCCTATGACCCACCTCTCAGAGTAATGGAAATAAAAGCAAGAATAAACAAATGGGACTGAATTAAACTTAAAAGCTTTTGCACAACGGAGGAAACTATAAGCAACGTGAAAAGACAGCCTTCAGAATGGGAGAAAATAATAGCCAATGAAGCAACTTACAAAGAATTAATCTCAAAAATATACAAGCAGCTCCTGCAGCTCAATTCCAGGAAAATAAATGACCCAATCAAAAAATGGGCCAAAGAACTAAACAGACATTTCTCCAAAGAAGACATTCAGATGGCTAAAAAACACATGAGAAGATGCTCAATATCACTCATTATCAGAGAAATGCAAATCAAAACCACAATGAGGTACCATCTCACACCGATCAGAATGGCTGCTGTCCAAAAGTCTACAAACAATAAATGCTGGAGAGGGTATGTAGAAAAGGGAACCCTCTTACACTGTTGGTGGGAATGCAAACTAGTACAGCCACTATGGAAAACAGTGTGGAGACTCCTTTAAAAACTAGAAATAGAACTGCCATATGACCCAGCAATCCCACTTCTGGGCATACACACCGAGGAAACCAGAATTGAAAGAGACACTTGTACCCCAATGTTCATTGCAGCACTGTTTACAATAGCTAGGTCATGGAAGCAACCTAGATGTCCATCAGCAGATGAATGGATAAAAAAGCTGTGGTACTTATACACAATGGAATATTACTCAGCTATTAAAGAATGCATTTGAATCAGTTCTAATGAGGTGGATGAAACGAGCCTATTATACAGAGCGAAGTAAGTCAGAAAGAAAAACACCAATACAGTATATTAACACATATAGATGGAATTTAGAAGGATGATAACGATGACCCTGTATACGAGACAGCAAAAGAGACACATGTAAAAAAGACTTTTGGACTCTGTGGGAGAAGGTGAGGGTGGGATGATTTGACAGAATAGCACTGAAACATGTATATTATTATACGTGAAATAGATCTCCAGTCCAGGGTTGATGCATGAGGCAGGGTGCTCAGGGCTGGTGCACTGGGATGACCCTGAAGGATGGGATGGGAAGGGAGGTGGGAGAGGGGTTCAGGATGGGGAACACATGTACACCCATGGCTGATTCATGTCAATGTATGGCAAAAACCACTACATTATTGTAAAGTAATTAGCCTCCAATTAAAATAAATAATTTTTTAAAGTTTCCCATATTATAAATATAATATTTGAGGAAATATATATCTTATCTACCTCTATAAAGAATTAATAAACCAGATTATTAAAGTTATTAAAATTTAATGGAGAAAGTTTTTATTCCAATTATCCAATATAACATTAATCTATCAAGTATTAATATAAATCTGACAAGAAGGTAAAGATTTCTAGGGATTTTTTTGCTTTTTTATGCTTTATACGCACTGTCCCTAAGGGGAAAGTGTCTTGCTAAAGTGGGAACAGAAAAAAATGTTTTAAAGAAGCTTATGATCATTGGTTACTTGGTTACTTGGAAATATGTCAAGAGCGAAAACTGTTTTTAAAGAACTTAAAATTTTTAATATCTGACACAAAGTTACACATAGGGAAAAGTTTTATGTTTATTTTTATAAAGTTTTTTTAATCCAAGATGACACCTTGGATAAATTAGACTGGTTTAACCTTTTGGTTTAGAAATAACTATCTTGAGGGGAGGGTGGTCCTAAGATGGTACAGGAATAGGACGGGGAGACCACTTTCTCCCCCACAAATTCATCAAAAGAACATTTAAACGCTGAGTAAATTCCACGAAACAACTTCTGAATGTCGGCAGAAGACATCAGGCACCCAGAAAAGCAGCCCATTGTCTTCAAAAGGTGGTAGGAAAAAATATAAAAGATAAAAAGACAAAAGAGGTAGGGATGGAGCTCCATCCCTGGAAGGGAGTCTTAAAAAAGAGAGAAGTTTCCAAAAACCAGGAAACACTCTCACTGCCGAGTCTGTGGCGAGCCTTGGAACCACAGAGGGCAACATAACCAGGAGGAAAAATAAATAATTAAAAGCCACAGATTACGTGCCCAACGGTAATTCCCCAAGTGGAGAAGCAGTGCAGATGCCTGCATCCGCCACTAGCAAGCGGGGGCTGGGCAGGGAGGTGCTGGCTGCATTGCTTAGAGGAAAGACCAGGCCTGAATGCCCCGAGGGCAATCTGAGGGAACTAACTTGGGCTAGCAAACCAGACTTTGGGATAGCTACCAAGTGAAAAGCCCTAACCTAAGACACCGCCAGGCCCGCTCATAGAACAAAGGACTGACTAGAGCTATGTGAAAAGCCCTAATCTAAGACACCATCAGGCCTGCTCACAGAACAAAGGACTGAGCAGAGCTAGCCGCCTGCAGACCGGCCCAGCCCCTTCCAGTGACAGGCAGGTGAGGGCAGCCAGAGCCGGAAGGCAGCAGTCGCAGCCCCAGAGAGACATTATCTACCAAACTGCAAGCAGGCTTCATTGCTAACCAAGACTTCACGGGATTCTGGACGGTAAACATCTGCCTGAAAAGGTGCACTGGTTGTATACCCAGAAAACCAAGTGGCAGGGACAGGGGAGGCGATAAGTCGCAGTGACTGTGCTCGCCAAACACCTGGTCACCTGAGCTGCTCGGACCTGGGAAGGGCACAAAACGCAGGCCCAACCGAGTCTGCGCCTTTGAGGATTACCCGAGTACCTGAACCTGAGTGGCTTAGACCTGGGGCCGGCCTCAGACAGTTCCTGGCAGATCAACCTAGAGCCTAAGCAGTGTAGACAGGGAAAGCACACACGCTGTGAGCAGGGGCAAACCCAGTGCAGCCGAGACACTGCGAGCAAATGCCAGTGTTATTTGTTTGCAGCGTCCCTCCCTCCCCACAGCACAACTGAACAAGTGAGCCTTAAAAAGTGTCCACCACCACCCCTTTGTGTCAGGGGGGAAATTAGACACTGAAGAGACCAGCAAACAGAAGAAGCTAAAACAGAGGAAACCTCCTTAGAAGTGACAGGTGCAATAGATTAAAACCCTGTAGTTAGTACCGACTACATAGGAAGGGGCCCATAGATCTTGAGAAATATAAGCCGGATCAAGGAACTATCCAAAAATGAACTGACCCCACACTGCCCACAACAACACCAGAGAAAGTCCTAGATATATTTTTAATATTTTTAGTATCATTCCTTAATTTTTAAAATTTTTTTTATTTTTAAGTCCTCTATTATTACTTTAATTTTCATTTTTATAACCTACTATTACTTTGCAAAAAAAAAGAGACCCTCTTTTTAAAAGCAAACTTCATATATATATATTATAATTTTTGTAACTTTTTTTTCTTTAATATTGTATTTTTGAAAATCCAACCTCTACTCTAGATTTTTAATCTTTGCTTTTTAATATTTGTTATCAATTTTGTACCTTTAAGAACCCAATCTTCAGTACCCATTTTTACTTGGGAGCTAGATTACTGGCTTGACTGCTCTCTCCCCCTTTGGACTCTCCTTTTTCTCCACCAGGTCGCCTCTATCCCCTCCCTCCCCCTTCTCTTTTCTACCCAATTCTGTGAATCTCTTTGTGTGTTCCAGGCTGTGGAGAACACTTAGGGAACTGATTACTGGCTGGATCTGTCTCTCTCCTTTTGATTCCCCCTTTATCCTCCTATTGGAGAAGGCAATGGCAAACCACTCCAGTACTCTTGCCTGGAGAATCCCATGGACACAGGAGCCTGGTAGGCTGCAGTCCGTGGGGTTGCTAAGAGTCGGACATGACTGAGAGACTTCACTTCACTTCACTTTATCCTCCTGGCCACCTCTGTCTCCTTCCTTCCTCTTCTCTTCTCTGTATAACCCCGTGAACATCTCTGAGTGGTCCAGACTGTGGAGCGCACATAAGGAAGTGATTACTGGCTAGCTTACTCTCTCCTCTTTTGATTCCACCTCATCTCATCCTGGTCACCTCTATCTGCATCCTCCCTTCTCGTCTCCATGTAACTCTGTGAACTTCTCTGGGTGTCCCTCACTGTGGAGAAACTTTTCATCTTTAACCTAGATGTTTTATCAACGGTGCTGTATAGATGGAGAAGTCTTGAGGCTACTGTAAAAATAAGACTGAAAACCAGAAGCAGGAGGCTTAAATCCAAATCCTGAGAACACCAGAGAATTCCTGACTCCAGGGAACATTAATCAACAGGAGCTCATCAAATGCCTCCATATCTACACTGAAACCAAGCACCACTCAAGGGCCAACAAGCTCCAGAGCAAGACACACCACACAAATTCTCCAGCAACAGAGGAACATAGCCCTTAGCTTCAATATACAGGCTGCTCAAAGTCACTCCAAACCCATTTACATCTCGTAACTCATTACTGGACACTTCATTGCACTCCAGAGAGAAGAAATCCAGCTCTACCCACCAGAACACCGACACAAGCTTCCCTAACTAGGAAACCTTGACAAGCCACCCATACAACCCCACCCACAGTGAAGAAGCTCTACAATAAAGAGAACTCCACAAACTACCAGAATACAGAAAGGCCACCCCAAACACAGCAATATAAACAGGATGAAGAGACAGAGGAATACCCAGCAGGTAAAGGAACAGGATAAATGCCCACCAAACCAAACAAAAGAGGAAGAGATAGGGAATCTACCTGATAAAGAATTCCAAATAATGATAGTGAAAATGATCCAAAATCTTGAAAACAAAATGGAATTACAGATAAATAGCCTGGAGACAAGGATTGAGAGAATGCAAGAAAGGTTTAACAAGGACCTAGAAGAAATAAAAAAGAGTCAATATATAATGAATAATGCAATAAATGAGATCAAAAACACTCTGGAGGGAAAAAATAGTAGAATAATGGAGGCAGAAGATAGAATTAGTGAGGTAGAAGATAGAATGGTAGAAATAAATGAATCAGAGAGGAAAAAAGAAAAACGAATAAAAAGAAATGAGGACAATCTCAGAGACCTCTGGGACAATGTTAAACGCCCCAACATTTGAATCATAGGAGTCCCAGAAGAAGAAGACAAAAAGAAAGACCATGAGAAAATACTTGAGGAGATAATAGTTGAAAACTTCCCTAAATTGGGGAAGGAAATAATCACCCAAGTCCAAGAAACCCAGAGAGTCCCAAACAGGATCAACCCAAGGCAAAACATGTCAAGACACATATTAATCAGATTAACAAAGATCAAACACAAAGAATATATATTAAAAGCAGCAAAGGAAAAACAACAAATAACACACAAGGGAATTCCCATAAGGATAACAGCTGATTTTTCAGTAGAAACTCTTCAGACCAGGAGGGAATGGCAGGACATACTTAAAGTGATGAAAGAAAATAACCTATAGCCCAGATTACTATACCCAGCAAGGATCTCATTCAAATATGAAGGAGAAACCAAAAGCTTTACAGACAAGCAAAAGCTGAGAGAATTCAGCACCACCAAACCAGCTCTCCAACAAATGCTAAAGGATCTTCTCTAGACAGGAGACACAAAAAGGGAGTATAAACTCAAACCCAAAACAATAAAGTAAATGGCAATAGGATCATACTTATCAATAATTACCTTAAACATAAATGGGTTTAATGCCCCAACCAAAAGACAAAGCCTGGCTGAATGGATACAAAAACAAGACCCCTATATATGTTGTCTACAAGAGACCCACCTCAAAACAAGGGACACATACAGACTGAAAGTGAAGGGATGGAAAAAGATATTCCATGCAAATAGAGACCAAAAGAAAGCAGGAGTAGCAATACTCGTATCAGATAAAATAGACTTTAAAACAAAGGCTGTGAAAAGAGACAAAGAAGGACACTACATAATGATCAAAGGATCAACCCAAGAAGAAGATATAACAATTATAGATATATATGCACCCAAGATAGGAGCACCGCAATATGTAAGACAAATGCTAACAAGTATGAAAGGGGAAATTAACAGTAACACAATAATAGTGGGAGACTTTAATACCCCACTCACACCTATGGATAGATCAACTAAACAGAAAATTAACAAGGAAACACAAACTTTAAATGATACAATAGACCAGTTAGACCTAAATGATATCTATAGGACATGTCACCCCAAAACAATGAATTTCACCTTTTTCTCAAGTGCACACGGAACCTTCTCCAGGATAGATCACATCCTGGGCCATAAATCTAGCCTTGGTAAGTTCAAAAAAATTGAAATCATTCCAAGCAATTTTTCTGACCACAATGCAGTAAGATTAGATCTCAATTATAGGAGAGAAACTATTAAAAATTCCAACATATGGAGGCTGAACAACACACTGCTGAATAACCAACAAATCACAGAAGAAATCAAAAAAGAAATCAAAATATGCATAGAAATGAATGAAAATGAAAACACAACTCAAAACCTGTAGGACACTGTAAAAGCAGTGCTAAGGGGATGGTTCATAGCAATACAGGCATACCTCAAGAAACAAGAAAAAAGTCAAATAGATAACGTAACTCTATACCTAAAGCAACTAAAAAAGGAAGAAAATGATTTCCTTCTACTAACCCCAGGGTTAGTAGAAGGAAAAAAATCTTAAAAAATATGGCAGAAATAAATGCAAAAGAAACAAAAGAGACCATAGCAAAAATCAACAAAGCCAAGAGCTGGTTCTTTGAGAGGATAAATAAAATTGACAAACCATTAGCCAGACTCACTCATCAAGAAACAAAGGGAGAAAAATCAAATCAATAAAATTAGAAATGAAAATGGAGAGATCACAACAGACAACACAGAAATACAAAGGATCATAAGAGACTAGTATCAGCAATTATATGCCAATAAAATGGACAACTTGGAAGAAATGGACAAATTCTTAGAAAAGTACAACTTTCCAAAACTGAACCAGGAAGAAATAGAAAATCTTAACAGATCCATCACAAGCACAGAAATTGAAACTGTAATCAGAAATCTTCCAGGAAACAAAAGCTCAGGTCCAGACGGCTTCACAGCTGATTTCTACCAAAAATTTAGAGACGAGCTAACACCTATCCTACTCAAACTCTTCCAGAAAATTGCAGAGGAAACTCCAAACTCCAAACTGATTCTATGAGGCCACCATCACCCTAATACCAAAACCTGACAAAGATGCCACAAAAAAAGAAAACTACAGGCCAATTTCACTGATGAACATAGATGCAGAAATCCTTAACAAAATTCCAGCAATCAGAATCCAACAACACATTAAAAAGATCATACACCATGACCAAGTGGGCTTTATCCCAGGGATGCAAGGATTCTTCAATATCCACAAATCAATCAATGTAATACACCATATTAACAAATTGAAAAATAAAAGCCATATGATTATCTCAATAGATGCAGAGAAAGCCTTTGACAAAATTCAGCATCCATTTATGGTAAAAACTCTCTAGAAAGAAGGAATAGAAGGAACATACCTCAACATAATAAAAGCTATATATGACAAACCCACAGCAAACATTATCCTCAATGGTGAAAAATTGAAAGCATTTCCCCTAAAGTCAGGAACAGGACAAGGGTGTCTACTATCACCACTACTATTCAACATAGTTTTGGAAGTTTAGCCAAAGCAATCAGAACAGAAAAAGAAATAAAAGGAATCCAAATTGGAAAAGAAGAAGTAAAACTCTCACTGTTTGCAAATGACACGATCCTCCACACAGAAAACCCTAAAGACTCCATCAGAAAATTACTAGAACTAATCAATGATTATAGTAAAGTTGCAGGATATAAAATCAACACACAGAAATCCCTTGCATTCCTATACACTAATAATGAGAAAATATAAAGAGAAATTAAGGAAACAATTCCATTCACCATTGCAATGAAAAGAATAAAATACTTAGGAATATATCTGCCTAAAGAAACTAAATACCTATATATAGAAAACTATAAAACACTGGTGAAAGAAATCAAAGAGGACACTAATAAATGGAGAAATATACCGTGTTCATGGATCAGAAGAATCAATATAGTGAAAATGAGTATACTACCCAAAGCAATCTATAGATTCAATGCAATCCCTATCAAGCTATCAACAGAATTTTTCATGGAGCTAGAACAAATAATTTCACAATTTGTATGGAAATACAAAAAACCTCGAATAGCCAAAGCAATCTTGAGAAAAAAGAATGGAACTGGAGGAATCAACCTGCCTGACTTCAGGCTCTTCTACAAAGCCACAGTCATCAAGACAGATATGGTACTGGCACAAAGACAGAAATATTGATCAATGGAACAAAATAGAAAGCCCAGAGATAAATCCATGCACCTATGGACACCTTATCTTTGACAAAGGAGGCAAGAATATACAATGGAGAAAAGACAATCTCTTTAACAAATGGTGCTGGGAAAACTGGTCAACCACTTGTAAAAGAATGAAACTAGAACACTTCCTAACATCATACACAAAAATAAACTCAAAATGGATTAAAGATCTAAATGTAAGACCAGAAACTATAAAACTCCTAGAGGAAAACATAGGCAAAACACTCTCTGACATAAATCACAGCAGGATCTTCTACAACCCACCTCCCAGAGTAATGGAAATAAAAGCAAGGATAAACAAATGAGACCTAATTAAACTTAAAAGCTTTTGCACAACGGAGGAAACTATAAGCAAGGTGAAAAGACAGCCTTCAGAATGGGAGAAAATAATAGCAAATGAAGCAACTTACAAAGAATTAATCTCAAAAATATACAAGCAGCTCCTGCAGCTCAATTCCAGGAAAATAAATGACCCAATCAAAAAATGGACCAAAGAACTAAACAGACATTTCTCCAAAGAAGACATACAGATGGCTAATAAACACATGAAAAGATGCTCAACATCACTCATTATCAGTTCAGTTCAGTCGCTCAGTCGTGTCCGACTCTTTGCGACCCCATGAATCGCAGCACGCCAGGCCTCCCTGTCCATCACCAAGTCCCGGAGTTCACCCAGACTCACGTCCATCGAGTTAGTGATGCCATCCAGCCATCTCATCCTCTGTCGTCCTCTTCTCCTCCTGCCCCCAATCCCTCCCAGCATCAGAGTCTTTCCCAATGAGTCAACTCTTCGCATGAGGTGGCCAAAGTACTGGAGTTTCAGCTTTAGCATCATTCCTTCCAAAGAAATCCCAGAGCTGATCTCCTCCAGAATGGACTGGTTGGATCTCCTTGCAGTCCAAGGGACTCTCAAGAGTCTTTTCCAACACTCATTATCAGAGAAATGCAAGTCAAAACCACAATGAGATATGATTTCATGCCAGTCAGAATGGCTGCTATTCAAAGGTCTACAAGCAATAAATGCTGGAGAGGGTGTGTAGAAAAGGGAACCCTCTTACACTGTTGGTGGGAATGCAAACTAGTACAGCCACTATGGAGAATAGTGTGGAGATTCCTTTAAAAACTAGAAATAGAACTGCCATACGACCCAGCAATCCCACTGCTGGGCATACACACTGAGGAAACCAGAATTGAAAGAGACACATGTACCCCAGTGTTCATCACAGCACTATTTATAATAGCCAGGACATTGAAGCAACCTAGATGTCCATCAGCAGACGAATGGATAAGAAAGCTGTGGTACATATACACAATGGAGTATTACTTAGCCATTAAAAAGAATACATTTGAATCAGTTCTAATGAGGTGGATGAAACTGGAGCCTATTATACAGAGTGAAGTAAGCCAGAAAGAAAAACACCAATACAGTATACTAACACATATATATGGAATTTAGAAAGATGGTAATAATAACCCTGTATGCGAGACAGCTGGAGAAGGCAATGGCACCTCACTCCAGTACTCTTGCCTGGAAAATCCCATGGATGGAGGAGCCTGGTAGGCTGAAGTCCATGGGGTCGCCAAGAGTCAGACACAAATTCACTTTCACTTTCACTTTTATGGATTGGGGAAGGAAATGGCAACCCACTCCAGTGCTCCTGCCTGGAGAATCCCAGGGACGGGGGAGCCTGGTGGGCTGCTGTCTATGGGGTCACACAGAGTCAGACACGACTGAAGTGACTTAGCAGCAGCAGCAGCAGCATGAGAGACAGCAAAAGAGACACAGATCTATAGAACAGTCTTTTGGACTCTGTGGGAGAGGGCAAGGGTGGGAATGATTTGGGAGAATGGCATTGAAACATGTATAATATTTGTGAAACGAATTGCCAGTCCAGGTTCAATGCATGATACAGGATGCCTGGGGCTGGTGCACTGGGATGACCCAGAGGGATGGTATGAGGAGGGAGGTGGGAGGGAGGTTCAGGATGGGGAACACGTGTACACCTGTGGCAGATTCATGTTAATGTATGGCAAAACCAATACAATATTGTAAAGTAATTAGCCTCCAATTAAAATAAACAAATTTATATCAAAACAAAATTGAAAAAAAAAAACAAAAACTATCTTGGGACTTCCCTTGTGGTCCGCTGGCTGTGCTCCCAATGCAGGGGTCCTGAGTTCGATCCCTGGACAGGGAACTAGATTCCACATGCTGCAACTAAGACCTGGTGCAGCCAAATAAATAAATATTAAAAAAAAAAGAAAGAACTATCTTTTTTTCTGATTTTACCAGTATAAAACTATTTAGCATATTTTCTTCAGTTTATTTTCTAATAAAAAGAGCTGGTTAACTTGAGTTTTCTAGATTTACTCTACTGATTTGAATGGACAATAAGCTAATTCATATAAGATTATAAAATATTAAAACTGTGTCAAAATAAGTTGGATTATAAAAGATAATTCTTTATAAGAAGAATTCTTGCAGTGCTATAAATCTTACAGGCTTAATGTGTCAACATAAATTATAATATCCAAATCCTTAGTTTTAAGCACTTAAACTAATATTAAATTGTATTAATTATGGAGTCATCTTTGGATACATGAAAAATTACTAAGTAAGATAAAGACATGAAGCATTGGTCACTAAACAGATTAATTTACCATCTCTTATTTTTACAAAAATTACAGAATGGCGATCTGCAAATTCAAGGACGAAGATGCCTTTAAGTGAAAATATACAGGACTATTTTTGCCAACTTAAAATTTGATAAAATGATAGTGTGGATAAAAAATTATTTCTCACCATCCACCTCTACAGGGACTAGGTCACTAGCCACTGCAGTCACTGACCTTCAACACACCCTGAACAGAGTTCAGGGAGGAGATCAGCAATGAGGCACTTTGTGCTCTGGGCAAACTGGCTGAATAGGCTTTCAGATATGTTTTCAAGAAAAGATTTTATGAGCCCAATTTCATACATCTTTGAATATCTAGAAAAGCACTAATATCATTAACAGAGACATCTGCTCCTGGTAACTAGCAGCAACCTTCTGCCAAAATGTGTGCTTGATTGCCATACTACCCCCTTTCACTAAAATCACATATTTCCTAATGAAAATGCCAATTAATTTGAGTTTTTTAGATTTCCTCTGCTGCCTATATTCTCTCTCCACACACCCCTTACCTCCAGAAAAGTTCCTTAGAGCTATCAGAGAGGCTGTCTCCTGGGTTGTAGTCTTCATCTTACCCCAAGTAAAACTTAACTCATAACTCTCACACTGTGCCTTTTTTTTTTTTTTTTTTTAATGTTGACAACAGATAATTAGTAGTCATGGACAAACATAACTACTTAGTTCTTGTTTTTTCTCATTGTAATTTTCCATCAATTGGATACAAAATTTGGTTGCTATAGCTGAAAATCTCAAAAGCCACCTCTTAAAAGCCAGATCCTAAACAGACCTTCCTTTCCTAACAGGTATTATCAGTTCAGTCGGTTCAGTTCAGTCGCTCAGTCGTGTCTGACCCTTTGCGACCCCATGAATCCCAGCACGCCAGGCCTCCCTGTCCATCACCAACTCCCTGAGTTCACCCAGACTCACGTCCATCGAGTCAGTGATGCCATCCAGCCATCTCATCCTCTGTTGTCCCCTTCTCCTCCTGCCCCCAATCCCTCCCAGCATCAGAGTCTTTTCCAATGAGTCAACTCTTCGCATGAGGTGGCCAAAGTACTGGAATTTCAGCTTTAGCATCATTCCTTCCAAAGAAATCCCAGGGCAGATCTCCTTCAGAATGGACTGGTTGGATCTCCTTGCAGTCCAAGGGACTCTCAGGAGTCTTATCCAACACCACAGTTCAAAGGCATCAATTCTTCGGCGCTCAGCCTTCTTCACAGTCCAACTCTCACATCCATACATGACCACAGGAAAAACCATAGCCTTGACTAGATGAACCTTTGTTGGCAAAGTAATATCTCTGCTTTTGAATATGCTATCTAGGTTGGTCATGACTTTCCTTCCAAGGAGTAAGCGTCTTTTAATTTCATGGCTGCAGTCACCATCTGCAGTGATTTTGGAGCCCAGAAAAATAAAGTCTGACACTGTTTCCACTGTTTCCCCATCTATTTCCCATGAAGTGATGGGACCGGATGCCATGATCTTCGTTTTCTGAATGTTGAGCTTTAAGCCAACTTTTTCACTCTCCACTTTCACTTTCATCAAGAGGCTTTTTAGTTCGTCTTCGCTTTCTGCCATAAGGGTGGTGTCATCTGCATATCTGAGGTTATTGATATTTCTCCTGGCAATCTTCATTCCAGCTTGTGTTTCTTCCAGTCCAGCGTTTCTCATGATGTACTCTGCATATAAGGTAAATAAGCAGGGTGACAATAGACAGCCTTGATGGACTCCTTTTCCTATTTGGAACCAGTCTGTTAATAGGTACTATAGCAATCAACAGGTATTATAGCAACCCCCAAACTCTGGGCATTTCAAACTGTGATAAACCTCTTTCACTATAAATTTATGAAAGTCAACTTTATGGTTTAGAGTAGTAGCTTCAGTTTAAACTCTAAATTTGGGAATTCCCTGGCAGTCCAGTGAGGACCAGGTTCAATCCCTTGTCTGGAAAATAAGATCCCATAAGCCACATGGTGTGGCAAAAAAACCTAAACTTTTCTCATTCTAATTTGTCTGATACTAAACTCTGAAGGATTGATGTGAAGCTGAAGCTCCAAACTTTGGCCAACCTGATGTAAAGAGATGACTTATTGGAAAAGACCATGATACTTGGAAAGACTGAGGGCAGGAGGAGAAGGGGATGACAGAGGATGAGGTGGTTGGATGGCATCACCAACTTGAAGAACATGAGTTTGGCAAACCTCGGGAGATAGTGAAGGACAGGAAAGTCTGCCATCCTGTAGTACATGGGGTCACAGAGTTGGACATGACTTAGGGGCCAAACAACAACTGAATATTTTATTTAAAATATTATGCTATGAACAAATCATTCCATTCAGATAACTGACCCAAGCATGTCACATTATCAGAGGTTAAAGAATTAACATCTATGCTTAATACTAGATATTATGCTTTTAAAGTTGCTTATGAATTTGCCATGCTACAAAAATAAAGACATTTTCTATGTCTTTGTGAAGCCCAATAAAATTACTGGAGATAGTCCAACATCCAAAAAAACACATTATTAAGCTTAAAACCATTGAAGAAAATGTATTATCTATTATTATGCAAACAAGTAACTCTTACTGGTTTGAATCCAAAAGAAACTAAACATTTATAGTCAATAGAAAGATAATTATGTACTCTAGTTTCTGGAAGAAAAAAATTACTGATAAAATCTTGCATTATTTGTAATTTTCATAAAGCCCTAAAAAGCTGAAACTGTAGCATGAGACCCAAAGCCCCTATCGAATGAACCACTTGAACATTTAAAATGAACTTCATTTTATTGTTTTAAGTTTTGATATACATTTTAATAATTACTTATAAATAAATATTCTGATGGAAATTAAGTCAAAGTAAAGAGCCTCTTGATGAAAGTGAAAGAGGAGAGTGAAAATTGGCTTAAAACTCAACATTCAGAGAATTAAGATCATGGCATCTGGTCCCATCACTTCATGGGAAATAGATGGGGAAACAGTGGAAACAGTGTCAGACTTTATTTTGGGGGGCTCCAAAATCACTGCAAATGGTGACTGCAAAGAGTCAGACATGAATGAGTGACTGAACTAAATGAAACACCAAAGTCAATACAGCCCAGCTTCTAAAGAAGCTTACTCTAGCCCCAATGATAATAAGATCATATTTCAAAATCTCCATAAACTCTCACTACATTAGATTGTTATTAAAATTCCCTTGAGATTTGCCTTGCACTCTCTGCTGACAGATTCCACATTGATGCATTCTGATCTCATTGAGTATTATTATTTTATTAAGCTAATTTATGTGCTCAGTTATATACCCACGAGCTGTCAGCCACATATTCAAAAAGGAAACCAATAATACACCTCTACAGACTAGTTTAGAAGTTCTACCACGTTGATGAACTGTGAGGACATCATGGTAAGTAAAATAGTCTCAAAAGACAAATATTGAATTATTCCACTTAGAGGAGGTACCTAGAATAGTTAACTCACAGAAATAGAAAATAGATGCATGGTTGCCAGAGAACTGGGGAGAGGGACGTGGCAAAATGGGGAGTTAGTGTTTAATGGATATGGAATTTCAGTTTGGGAAGATGAAAGCTCTGGAGATGGATAGTGGTGATGGTTGCACAACAATGTGGGTGATACCCCTGAACTGTACATTTAAAAGTGGCTAAAGTGATAAAGTTCATTTTGTACTTATTATACCACAAGAAGGAAAGTTGACTGACAGAGAAGAATTTAAGATTCACAAACTGGCCACCCAAACGGGGTAGGGACCTGACCTTGAAACCCACTAAAAAGGCTTCAGAAACAGATCACGACCAAAGCAAACAGTTTCCCATGAATTCTGTAATTTGAGATTCTCTGATTCAAGATAACATTGGGTGGGACTTCCCTGGTTGTCCAGTGGTTAAGACTCCAAGAGGTGTGGGTTCAATCTCTGGTTGGAGAACTAAGATCCCACATGCCATGCAGTCAAAAAAAAAAAAAAGAAACTGGGTATAGACTGTGTTCTGCCAAAGCCTTCAAATCAAGACTCACAACCAGTATATAGGATTCACATTCAAGCTTAAGTTTAGTAATCATCTCACCTCCATTTCCTTTCAAGTTAACCCTTTCTATGGGCAACGCTACCACTTTTCAACTATTAAATCTGCTCTTCAACCTTCCGAAGTTTCAGAAACAAAGCCTGACATCAGAACTCAGCAAAGAGGATCTAGGACACTGGATTTCACTGATTTCTGCAAGGATTCTACTCTGGTGAGAAGTTTCAAAAACTGCCAATGTGTGAGCCATAATTTATTTCTGATGATGAATCAAACAACAGTTAAAATACTCCATTAAGACAGGCACATCAAAAAGAGCTTATTTAAACTTAGTGAAGCTACTTTTCTCGCTAGGCTTTACGTTCCCAGTTGTAACGTCTGTAGCTGTCCTTGTCCCTTTATGCCCTCCTCCACTACCTGATAGCTGGATGTGAAAATGTTGCGATACAGTCATTCCAGTATCCGAAACTGACACTCAACTGACAAGATTGCAAGAGACTGGAAGAGACTAACCCCTTATCGACAAACCTGCTTCACTTGGAGTTCATTTTACCAAAAGGGGGAAGCTGAAAAATTTCTGTGAAGGAAGTGACAGCCAAAAGGCGATGGCTAACCGAGAATCCCAGGCAGAGGGTACACAGAGACAGCTATTGTGTATACTCCATGATTAATCTCCCAAATTCTTCTGGAAAATCCACAAACCAATGAAGTTCTCAGGTACCAATAGTAAGTCTTGTCAAGAACAGAATATGCAGACCAAACCCCTATACTAGCTGCCAACTAGCTATCCAAAGGGGAAATGAAAGTATATTTTAATAAGGTTTTTATATTGAAAATGAAGTCATTTGACAATAGCCTGTTTCAAGTTAAACTCGCAAGTGTGTTTTAAACTCTAAAACAACCATTAAAAAAAAGTGCAGAGCTAATAAGTCAATAGTAGAGATAAATGTAATAAAAAATACTGAGTAAATTCAAAAGGCAGAAAAAGACTAAAAAGGAATCAAAAAACAGATGGAGCAAATAGAAAGTGTATAGCAAGATGGTAGATGCAAACCCAGTCAAATTCATAATTATAGTTAATGTAATTTTTTGAGAATTCAAAATAAAAGGAAGAGATTGTCATACTAGGTAAAAACATAAGACCCAACTATATGCTGTCTATAGGATATTCATTTTAAATATATATTTGTAAAGGTAATGAGATCATTTTATACTTAGCAAATTAGAAAAATTGGAGGATAGTGGCCTTAACGAACTGCTGATGGAAGTGAAAAAGTTGGCTTAAAACTCAACACTCAGAAAACTAAGATCATGGCATCTGGTCCTGTCACTTCATGGCAAATAGAGAGGGAAACAGTGGAAACAGTGACAGACTTTATTTTTTGGGCTCCAAAATCATTGCAGATGGTGACTGCAGCCATTAAAAGAAATTAAAAGACACTTGCTCCTTGGAAGAAAAGTTATGACCAACCTAGACAGCTTATTAAAAAGCAGAGACATTACTTTGCCAACAAAGGACCGTCTAGTCAAAGCTATGGTTTTTCCAGTAGTGGATGTGAAAGTTGGACTATAAAGAAAGCTGAGTGCCGAAAAATTGATGCTTTTGAACTGTGGTGTTGGAGAAGACTCTTGAGAGTCCCTTGGACTGCAAGGAGATCCAACCAGTCCATCCTAAAGGAAATCAGTCCTGAATATTTATTGGAAGGACTGATGCTGAAGCTGAAACTGCAATACTTTGGCCACCTGATGAGAAGAACTGACCCATTTGAAAAGCCCCTGATGCTGGGAAAGATTGAAGGTGGGAGGAGAAGGGGATGACAGAGGATAAGATGGTTGGATGGCATCACCGACTCAATGGACATGAGTTTGAGTAAGCTCCAGAGTTGGTGATAGACAGGGAGGTCTGGCGTGATGCAGTCCATGGGGTTGCAAAGAGTCGGACATTACTGAGTGACTGAACTGAACTGAACTGATGGATGTGTATTCTACCAATATAGTTATATTGGCACTTCCTCAAGTCTGCAGTATCTTGTGTTCAGCTATACAACATGTGAGTATTTATCCCAAATAAATCCCCATCCGTGTCCATAAGGTTTTATGCACAAGGATATTCATGGAAGCATTGTTTGTTTTAGTTGGGTGTCAAAAGCAATCTGGATGCCCATGGCAGAGGAGAGAATGAGTAAAATACAGTTAAATACATGGAGTACTAATGCAGCCAGAAGATGCAACAGGTTAATTTTAACAGCCTAATGTAAACATAGCAATATGGATCTTTAAAACACAGTACTGAGAGAGAAAAATAGATAAATAAAAAAATAAGAAACAAGATGAGATATGTAATGGTTCAATTTACATAGTTAGAGACATGGATTCTAAACAGTGTTACCCATGTTAGAGCAATACAAACAAAGAATATGCATTTTAAACATTAGAATGGTTACTTATATAGAGAGAGGAGTAAGAAAATGAAAAGGGATAAATAACTGTTCACACATATATATGTACACATAAAAACCAAAAGAAGTGCCTCACACACTTTGACAATGCGCCATAAAACGAGACTTGTGATTAACTCACCCCTGCACATGAAGTCCAACTAAGAAGAACGTACATGAAATAAAGTGTCATACAGTCGAACCTGTCGGTGTTTTCCTTTAGACTTTCTGACTTTTTAACCCTCTCCTAAAATTATATAAATCAACTCAATCTTTCTAATCGTTTCTAGTTGCTCTGTGTGCTTACATTTAGATCTTTAATTCATCTGAAAATACTTTTGCATTTGCTATGCAGAATAGTCATAACCATATTTTTAATGTAAATACAACTATCCCAATGCGTCATATTCAAAGAGCCATCCTTTCCCAATTTTAAATGCTCCATTTATTATACACTTAATTCTCACATGTACATGGGTCTATTTCTGGGTCTTTTTAATCCTCTGATCTATTTGTTTATTTTTCTACTCAAACCACTGTCGCTTTATATTTTAGTATATTTAGTATGAGTTAGTGCTGGGGACTGAGGCTCCCCGCAAGTTAGGAGAAGGCAATGGCACCCCACTCCAGTACTTTTGCCTGGAAAATCCCATGGACGGAGGAGCCTGGTAGGCTCCAGTCCATGGGGTCGCAAAGAGTCGGGCACGACTGAGAGACTTCACTTTCAGTTTTCACTTTCATGCATTGGAGAAGGAAATGGCAACCCACTCCAGTGTTCTTGCCTGGAGAATCCCAGGGACAGAGGAGCCTGGTGGGCTGCCGTCTATGGGGTTGCACAGAGTCGGACATGACTGAAGTGACTTAGCAGCAGTAGCAGCAGCAGGGGTTCCCTATTATTCCTTTTCAACAATTTCTTGGTAATTATCACATTTTTCCCTTAAGATCAAAAACAGATCCCCCTAAATGCTCTACTGTGATTCTGTTTGGAATTGCATACAATTTATATACTTTTCTGAGAAATATTGACAGCTTTGTATAATATCTTCCCACCCAGGAACAAGATATGTCTTTGTATTCCAGCTTTTTTTTTTTAAGTCCTGCAGTAAAATAGTTTTCCTCAGATATGTGTTCCATCTTTCTTGTTTAATTTATACTTGGTAATTTATAATTTGTTGCTACTATAAATTTTTTTTAATGTCCATTCCTAACTGAAATGCTATTATAAAGAAAAGCTGGTGATTTTTGACTATTTACTTAGTATCTAGAGATCATTTCAAATTTATCTTTTTATATGTAACAATGCTTTTTAATATCTTAAATTTTCAATTTTTAGAAAGGGATAGATGATTGCTTTCCTTTCAGAGTGAGCAGGAGAAAAAAAAGAAATTTAGATTCAAACTATTTCTATTTTATACACACATACACACACAGTGAGCAGAATGCCTACAATACCTTTTAAAAACTGGAAATTTTTAAAGCATCTAGTTTACCAATATATAAGGTAAAGGTTGTATCCAAAAGTAAATATAAACAAACACGTACAATGAAATGAGGTAATCAGGAAAAAGAAAATATTTACATATAAAATTAAGGAAATTCTGTGGGCCAGGCATAACACAGAAGCTTGAAGTTTAATGTAGAAAAACATTAATAATACTACATTTAAAAAAATAATCTGGAGGAGGACAAGACAACCCATTGCAGTATTTTTGCCTGAAGAATCCCATGGACAGAGAAGCCTAGTGGGCTACAGTCCATACAGGTGCAAAGAGTTGGACACGCCTGAAGTGACTTTGCACAGCACAGCATTTTAAATAATAAACGTACATAAGTTTATACCAATAAACAGCAGTGTATCAACTACAGGTAATCTTCCCTTTGCATGCGATAATTGCTGTCATGTCCAACTCTTTGGGACCCCATGGACTGTAGCCTGCCAGGCTCCACTGTCCAGGAATTTTCCAGGCAAGAATACTGAAGTGGGCTGCCACTCCCTTCTCCAGGGGATCTTCCTGACCCAGGGATTGAACCCAGGTCTTCTGCACTATGGCAGATTCTTTACCATTTGAGCCACCAGGGAAGTCTCTTTGCATGTGGGGCTATAAAATACAAAGTACATGCAAGGTAAAACTGTGCAAAAAAATCTATTAATCAATAGAAAAAAATTATAATTGTCTGTGATGTCTAATATTTTTGTCAAAATATTAAAAATTCTCTTATCCTTAATTATAAATACATAATAATTGCAAAAAGAACTAATATTTAGTCATTGTGCCATAATTTAAAATTTTAGAAACACTGAGAATTAAAGGGTTTTATTTGTTTGTAAAAAACTCAATCAAAGGTAGTTTAAACAGTTTTTGCCTATTTCTCACCTAACTTATGACACAGAGCAAGTATCTTTTATGTATTTTGGAGAATTATAATATTTCTCTTCTAACTTTGGATCAGATACCAACATTTTATTCTTTCTGTTTTCAATGTGTTAATCATAAATATGATTCCATTTATATGCAATGTCCAGAACAGGTTAATTCCATAAAGACAGAAAACAGATTAGTGGTTGACTAGCTTTGGGAGATTTGGGGAAATGTGGAGTGGCTGTTAATGGAGTTTTTAGGGGGAGATGATTACAACTACTGGCACTTCTACTTGGACCAGAAGGGAGGTCAAATTCCATTAAATTCCCTCAACTGAGTTGTCTACTGAGATTGGGTAAATTCTCTCCAAAAGGGTTTTTCATGTTTAACTAGGGCCCTGACATTATCAAGTCTTTGTGATTTTCAAACTTTTTTTTTTTTAGCAGTAGAACCCATTGGGGGTGGGGGGGTTGGGGAATTAAGTTTGAGAGACCAGTATATAAGAAAAACAAATCTATTTTTAATTGACATAATACAGTTTATAAATTCAAATTTGTAGTATTTATTCTCATATATGTGTGTGTGCTTAGTCACTCAGTCATGTCTGACTCTTTGCAATCCCATGACTGTATCCTGCCAGGCTCCTCTGTCCATGAGGATTCTCCAGGCAAGAAGGCTAGGGTGGGTTGCCATACTCTCCTTCAGGGCATCTTCCCAACCCAGGGATCGAACTCAGGTCTCCTGCATTGCAGGCAGATTATTTACCATCTGAGCCACCAGGGAAGCCCATTTACTATCATAAAGTCAATTAATTAGAATAATGAGGATATTTTGATGAACCCCCAAATTTTAAAATTTATCAAATTTTATCAGTTCAGTTCAGTTCAGTCACTCAGTCGTGTCCGACTCTTTGCGACCCTATGAACCGCAGCATGACAGGCCTCCCTATCCATCACCAACTCCCAGAGTTCACTCAAACTCACGTCCATCGAGTCAGTGATGCCATCCAGCCATCTCATCCTCTGTCATCCCCTTCTCCTCCTGTCCCCAATCCCTCCCAGCATCAGAGTCTTTTCCAATGAGTCAACTCTTCGCATGAGGTGGCCAAAGTATTGGAGTTTCAGCTTTAGCATCAGTCCTTCCAATGAACACCCAGGACTGATCTCCTTTAGAATGGACTGGTTGGATCTCCTTGCAGTCCAAGGGACTCTCAAGAGTCTTCTCCAACACCACAGTTCAAAAGCATCAATTCTTTGGCGCTCAGCCTTCTTCACAGTCCAACTCTCACATCCATACATGACCACTGGAAAAATCATAGCCTTGACTAGACGGACCTTTGTTGGCAAAGTAATGTCTCTGCTTTTTAATATGCTATCTAGGTTATAGCAATCTCTATATCAAATTTTTTTAATTGCACAGTATTAAAAACCCTGACACAATAGAGTAATATTTGTAAAGAGTAACAGTTGCTATTTTCACCCCACTATATTTATTATATTGATAATCATTTCCCCAGCTCTGGCAAAAATGACAGCAAAATAACATATACAATTTTGAATGCTCAGATCGTTGATATAAAATCAATAATCATTTTTTTAATAGCTCTTGAAACATGAAAGTAGTACAACATGAAATGTTGATTGCCAAGTTAAATCACTGGCAATTGCTAAACTCAGTTTGTGTCTTTATCAACAATATACAAAATCAAACATGAAGTCTTCAAAACTTATGGTAAGGACTGAAAATTTTATATGACATTATTATTAGACAGTATGTTATATATTTATTTACTACTGTATAGAGTCCCTTGGACTGCAAGGAGATCCAACCAGTCCATTCTAAAGGAGATCAGCCCTGGGTGTTCTTTGGAAGGAATGATGCTAAAGCTGAAACTGCAGTACTTTGGCCACCTCATGCGAAGAGTTGACTCATTGGAAAAGACCCTGATGCTGGGAAAGATTGAAGGCGGGGGGAGAAGGGGACGACAGAGGGTGAGATGGCTGGATGGCATCCCCAACTCAATGGACACGAGTTTGAGTGAACTCCGGGAGTTGGTGATGGACAGAGAGGCGTGGTGTGCTGCGATTCATGGGGTCGCAAAGAGTCGGACACGACTGAGCGACTGAACTGAACTGAAGGACAACTACCCAGTGACTATGAACATTCTCAATAAAGCTCAAGACAGATACTAAGAATCTCTATCTTCTATTGTAGAACAAGATAAAAATTATAAATTTTTAATATATCAATCATCTATTTATATACATAAAATTTGGACACAACTTGACATTAAAATGAAGTCATAGAGCTATTATCTGCCATTAGCACTTTTAGAAGGAAATAAGGTACTAAAGATTCTGGATGCCTAAGAATTAGTATCATCTGCTGCTGCTGCTGCTAAGTTGCTTCACTCAATAATTATTGCAGAGCACTAGATGATACTAGTGCTCTGCAATAATTATTGAGTTTGTTGCTATTGCGATATTATATGACCTAGCATATTGGGGAACAAATTTTCCCTGAAGAGAAGACAAAGATCTTTGAGAATGAATATCCATATAGTAGTGTTTCCATGAGAGAAAATGGATTATTTACAAAGGAAGAGAGAGTGTATGTATTTCCTCTCCCCAGTTGAAACCACGGCTTAAGTGATAAGGCTTTAGACCCTAAATCTAACAATAGATAAAACAGTGCTTCACATCCAAAGCTAGTACTATTTCTCTGAGAACTGTGGCCATAGCTCCATCTCCAATCTAGGAAACCACAGACCTGCTTTTTCAGATTGAGAACACCAGGTGGCATATGGTGGCTGAATCAGAGCCTTGGTAACCATGGCAACCAGCTACCATTCCAGCTCCTGCAGCTGCCATTTTTTATCCAAAGCAGTGTTTTGTGCACACTGGGGGTTTTGCTTTGAAATGGTTGTACTATGTGCTTTTCATTCTTCACAGAGTTAGGGTTTCTACTTCTGGGAAGGGAATCCCAATGTCAGAGATATATACCTTGGGTCAGTTGCATTAATTATATTTTATGTGCATTATTCATTGCATCTGCAGAAAGCAGACTATGCAGTGATATTTGAGAAGGCCACGCCTTCCATAGCAGGCTTTCTCTAGGGAGGCTAGACTTCATTGAAGGGAAATGCATGATGGAGTGAGAGACTCCTCTCTGGATTTGGGTTAAAACAAAATAAAAATGCCCAGTTCAGTGCTTGAAGCCAGTTGTAGGTATAATGATTCTGAGAGCTGCCTGGACAAAAGGAATGTACATAACTGTCACTGGTCTGTAGACAGAAGATGTCTGTTTGCCAACCTACTGGAAGGATGTATTTTACATAAATAGTATCTTCCCATAAAATATGTTTTTGATGTGTTTTATGTCATGCAATAGTAAACCAAATATTTATAAGATGGAGACTATCCTTTTCCTTTTCTATCAGTCGAAAGTAATGAGATTTTCTAAATTAATCACCAGGCGTTGCCTCTAGTGATTGGCAGTATATCACAAGCCAGGCTGCCAAAAGCCATTCTCTTTGCCATTGGGAACAGAGCTGAAAAGAGTTACGTTATCCAAATGTCTTCTCTAAATTCCTAAAAGGTTCTGTTCTGAATGGGGACTCATTTGTAAACACATCTATTGCAGCCTGGTGTTGTTTCTGGCTGTTAGATAGAGCAGCCATATCTTAAATGTGCATTCTTCGGATGAAAGATCCTTCTTAGAAAATTTAAATTCTATGTGTTAAAAACATTATTTTATGACATAAAAAATGAAGAATTTACACTGTATAAGTAATATAATAATAATCATCAAGGATGGAAGAAAGGAACCTCGGCTAAGAAAATGGTTGAAAAGAAATACAATAAATATTAACAGCTGTGAGACTTTGGAATTTTTTCTCTTCCACACTTATGTATTTTCTAGTTTTTAATCAAGAAAATTTACTACTATGTCATAAACATAAAAACAATAAAATGTATTTTAGAATGTATTTTAATTTCATTAAAACAGTCTTATTTTTCACTTACAAATGTAAAAGCTTTTAACATTTTATTTGAAAAAATTATTTGAAATCATGAACTTCCCAAAGAAAATAATTTTAAATCATTTTAATGTTAAATAAATTTTAATTATATTTGTGATAACAGACAATAAACTCTCAAAACTTATAAATTAAAAAATACTCAAAACAATTTTTACATAGTATTCTCTATGAATTGAAGTATTAATTAAGGGTATCAGAAGAGGAGAGTTAATAAATATGATTATATGTCAAATTCAGTTTCCTGTTATTTTATGAAATTATTGACAAGAAAGATGATTTGAGAAAATAAGTAATTTGAGAAAATTAGTCATGGGACTTTCATGCATTTGCTGGTTTTATACTATTGCACTTTTCCTATCTTTTTATCTAAGATTTTGATGAAACTGTGTCAAGAGACAAGAATACACCATCCATGAAGGCCAATAATTTGGTACCACTTCATAAATATTTCTCCAGTGTTTACTTACAGGAGCCTGTGTCACTGACTGGGGGAAGGATGGAGGAAGGTCCCTGAGCAAAGTGACCTGGTCACTTTCCTCCCTAGCAGGGCCACAGCAGTAAATGCAACTTGTACTTTGCACTCAGCACAATGGAATTCTGTGGGGCTTTTAACAATTACATCTAGAAGTGTACTTAATAACATGGAAATATATTCAAATTATGTCATTAAGTGAGGAAACATTATGATATTGAGATCGATGACAGATAGACACACCCTCCAAGTGATTAAGAACCATCATCTCTGTCATCATTTAATTAGTGCAGTTGCAAGTCATTATTTTCTGATTTTATTTTTACACATTACAAACATTTTCTGCCAGATTGTTGCTTTTTAACATTTTTTTCTGATATCTTTGTCTTGCCTCAGTGTTTTGCTTTTACCTGATGAAGTCTCTCAATCGTATCTTTTTGTGATTCTTGATAGGCATTCCAAAATTAAATATTATCAGTTTCTTCTATAACTTTTTAAAATGTTTATGTATATTTCTTTAATGTACATGGAATGTATTTTTATGTACTAAGAGGAAGAGTTAACTTTGCAATAAGGAAAAAGTTATTATCGTTGAGGGGGTTCAGAATATTCCACCCCAAGTTATGCCACTTTGGCATGTAGATTGTTTTGAGCTGGGCAATCAAGAGCCAGCAGACTCAGTAAAAACTTTTAACTGCCTAAAAGAAAGTATAAATTTCCCCACTTGCCAGAAAAAAATCTACATTAATAAAGGAAACTTCCATTAGAAAGAATGTCTGTACCAGGAAGATACTATCAGAGATAACATTTTTCAAAAAGGGCAAACTTCATCCACCACACATTTCCTCCTGTCACTATCCTGGGAATTGCCTCCTCCCCACTTAGATACCCCAAACGCCAGTCCCTTTCTTTATCTCAAAATGCTATATAAATATCAATCCTCTGGCCACATTTGAAATCTCATATTTTTGGGGGGGGCTTCTGTGTGTATATATGCAGTTAAGTGTTTTCCTTTTTTTAATCCTCTTAAGCTGTTTTATGTCAATTTAATTTTTATACCAGTCACAGAAGCTAGAAGGGTAAAAGGGAAGCCTTTTTTCCTCCTCAATGCTATTATTATAATTATTTTATTAGACCTTTTCTAGATTTTTGTTCTTTCTCTTGTAGTTCTGCCAAATTCCCTGAATCAAATACATATATTAGGTTCTTTTTGGTACTATGAAGGAGTAATCTTACAAAGACGAAATGACTTTGAGAAGAAATACAAATATTAAGATACTCATCCGATCACTTGCACGCATTTGTGACTAAAGACCATGGAGGATACAAGGAAAAGGGCTACAGTGCTGATTCATGTGCATCTCGGTCAATTTGGTCATGCCCAGTTATTATTGGCCTTATGATAGAGCACCATCCTTCTCAATAATTAGAGGCAGGTGACACCTACAGGGACCTCACTTCCAGATGGTATGTGATAATGAAAACAAGACTCATTCTGCCACATGTATAAATATTTAGCAACCAGGTCCCAGACAATCACATGAGCAGCTTAGTAAGTTGATGAAGCCTCAGTACTCCAGCCTGTTAGGTGCCCAACAGCACTCCACAGGCACCAGAGGTCAAGAGAACAAGGTTCCAGCTTTGGGGCAGGACTGAGCTCACAAATCAAAGCCAGGTGCAAGAATCCTTCCATTACAGTCCAAGACACAGTTTAGCATCCCAAACATGGATAGATGATCCAAGGTGCGTAAACTGTTAGGCTGGCTAGATTTCTTTCATGCTGTTTATGCAAGGGCAGGAATACATCTAAACATGTTTAGTCAGTCCACATAATTGAAACTTGTCTGAAATTCATTTCACCAATGAGAAATTATCTCACCAATGAGAAATTATTTCTAACTCATTATGCTAATTAACAAAACCCCCAGAATAGATATAAGATAAAGATGGCTGGAACCTGTAACCAAACTCCTCTGTGATATGGCTTCTGAACTGAGAAATTCAAACACTAACCTACCACACCCAGAGTGTGTTTTCACAATTAGGATTCTTCAAATATAGAGTAACCTTTCCTAAGAACAGAAGAAAATTGAATATACTGTACCACATTTTGTATGCCAAAACATTTTTAATTTCAACGTGAAGATCTTCTAATCACGGACATGTATTTCTTATTATTTTTGGTGATACTCATATCTCCTATTCTGACAAGGAAAACTTACCTATGCTCCCCAGTAGCTTTCCAAAAATAATCCTCCTGCTTCCTGTTCTTCAAGCAAACAGAACAAGGCCTCCTTCTGTTCAGAAGCAAAGCTTTCTTTTTTCGTTTTTTAGCCACACCCTGCAGGATCTTAATTCCCCAACCAGGGATGGAACCCACAAACGCTGCAGTGAAAGTGCAGAGTCTTAACCACAGGAGACCAGGAGAGTCTTTAAGTTTTATTCTTGGATAAAAGAATTGGGAGAACACACTCTCCGGACAGGCTCAGGGTGGGGCTGCTTTATAGGAAGGGATCTCGTCAGCGGAGAGGGGATGAAGCTCTTCTGAGGCTGGTGCATCAGACTGCTGCATCGAGACTGCACACAGCCTGCTGTCACTGACGCCGCCATCTTGAATGGAGTACTGTGCTCAGAGCTTCTCTCCAGGGCCTGTGAGCTGAGATACCTGCCCCGCTATTTCACACAAGGAGCTCTCAAGTACCGCGTGCCAGGCCTCTGACCCTGGCACCCTAGGATCAAGTGAAAACGGAGGAAGCGCAAGGGGGGAGTGGGGGGGGGGAAGGTTAGACTCATTACCCAGATTCTATTTTTATTCTCCAGGAATTGTTAATGGGCTTTGCTGGTGACAAATCTCTCTTTTACTGTCCTGCTCCTCATTCTGAGGGGCGATGAGTCATCTTCTGCAGCCGCTTTCTGCTGTGTTTGGGCTTCGGTTGTCATAAGCGTGGTTAGAGGAGCACAAGTTGTGTGGTGGTCACCAGGCCTCAGGCCTGACTCTGTAACCCCCGCACCCACCGTTTGGAGTTTTATAGATTCTCACCTTTTAGAGACAGGACACCAGACAGCTTAGGATGCAGGCCCAAATATTAGCAAGAGAATGACGGTCATGGGGGTGGGGGGGAAGGCGGGGCGAAAAAGTACAAACCAAATGAGGCTCCAAAGTCCTGTTATCCCCACAGGCGTCTGTGTTTGTTCAGCCAGAGTTGGCAACCAGGTTTCTGCCAGCCAAGTGGTTTCTCCCAGCAGTCTGTGTGCTCTTTCTTCATTCAGGCCACTTGCATCAATGCAAAAACAGCCCAGCATACTAGCTGGTGGATAGACTCCTCTCTTGTCAGCAGCTAATAGTTAATCTAGGGCTATCTGATTACCCAGGACTACCAGTCAGGCAGAGAAGGCAATGGCACCCCACTCCAGTACTCTTGCCTGGAAAATTCCATGGACGGAGGAGTCTAGTGGGCTGAAGTCCATGGGTCGCTAATAGTTGGACACGACTGAGGGACTTCACTTTCACTTTTCACTTTTATGCATTGGAGAAGGAAATGGCAACCCACTCTAGTATTCTTGCCTGGAGAATCCCAGGGACGGGGGAGCCTGGTGGGCTGCCGTCTATGGGGTCGCACAGAGTCAGATACGACTGAAGTGACTTAGCAGCAGCATACCAGTCAGGAGCAAACTGACTTAACCTGAAGTCAAGGCTGGTCTCATCAGCCACCAGCACCATGTTGGCTGCTATCCTTTTATGGTGACAGAGTTTTATAAGATCCCCCTGGCCAAGGTCACTAGAACCCTCAAGAGAGCAATGATTCCTGCAATTAGTAGTCTGCCTTGGGAGGCACACTTTTGTTGTTTTTCAGAAAAGAAGCTTCACATCTGAGAGAGATTCACAGGAGTAGTCAAGGGTGTCCGTGGCCCCAGGTTATCTCTCTGAGGTCCAGCCTTGGGGGCCCCTCTTCACTCAAGTGTGAAGTGCCCATGGAGTGTTCCCTGAGACTTCAGAATGGGTGGGTTAGGATTACCAAGTGGGGTGGGTTCCACTCTAGAGTGAGGCAGCCTTGGAGAAGGAAATGGCAACCCACTCCAGGATTCTTGCCTGAGAAATCCCATGGAGAGGAGCCTGACAGGCTATAGTCCATGGCGGTCACACAGGGTCAAACAGGACTTAGCCACTGAACAACAGTTGGTTTATTACTTGTATCAAATGTATCACATTAATGCACCAGAGAAAACTGGGTGTGGGACATGTGGGAATTCCTTGCATTGTTTTTCTGTAAATCTACACTATTCTAAAACTAAAAGCTTATTTTTAAAAACACAAGAAAATTTTATAAAGCATATATCTCATATATAAAGAACTCTTTAAACAAAAACAGCCTAATAAAAAGTGAGCAAAAGATTTGAAGAGATGTTTTCTAGGGAAGATATATGGATGGCAAATAAGCCCTTGAAAAGATGCTCAACAATATTAGTCATTAAGGAAATGCAAATTAAATCTACAACATACATAGGTTAATGGCTAAAATTTTAAAAAAAGAAACTCAATATTGTAAAGTAATTATCCTCCGATTAAAATAAACTAATTAAAAAAAAAGAAACTGATCATACTAAGTCTTGGCATGGATATGGAAGAACTGGGACTCTCATACACTGTTGAGGGAGTGTAAAATGGTACAACCACTTTGGAAAACAGTTTGACAGTTTCTCAAAAGTTAGATAAGGGCTTCCCAGGTGATGCCAATGGTAAAAGTTAGATATATAACTACCATATGATCTAGTCATTCCACTCTTAAGTGTCAATCTAAGAGAAAACAAATGTAAAAAGATAGACATACTTGAAAGTTCATAGCAGCTTTACTTGTAGCAGTCAAAATCTGGAGACAACACAAATGTTTCATTTATCAACAACTGAGTGTTCAGTGTTCTATAATGACCTATATGGGAATAGAATCTAAAAAAGAGTGGATATGTGTATATGTATAACTGACTCACTTTGATGTACAGCAGAAACGAACACAATGTTGTAAATCAACTATAATCCAATAAAAATTAATTAAAAAAATTGAATGGTTGAATGGATAAACATACTGTAGTACAATGAAATATGATTCAGCAATAAAAAGGAATAAGCATTGAACACTGACAACAACATAGATGAACCTCAAAATAATTATTCTTAGTGAAAGAAGCCAGACCAAATCACAAACAAAAAACATAGTACATGCTAGATGGTTCCTAGAAAACAGGATGATTTCTAGAAAACAGAAATTAATCTATGGTAACAGAAAGCAGAGAAGTAACTACATTGGGAGTAAGGGGAAAGAGGGATTAAAAACAGCATGAGGAAAATTTTAGGGGTGATGGGTATTCTCTATCCTGATTATGGTGAGAGCTTCACAGTTGTATATATATGTTAAAACTATCAAGTGGCACCCTTTAAAATATGTGCAGTTTATTATATGTCAACTATACCTCAATAAAGAAAACATTTAAAGAAAAGAAAAAAAAATGAGGCGGTCTTGTGGTTGCTCGTTTTCCAGGTTTTTAGATACACTCAGTCTCCTCCCCTTTAGTAGCGGAGGGCTAGGTCAGTGGGTGCAGACACACCTGATTACCATATTTCATGAGGGCTTTCATGGTTTCTTCTACCTGAGGACTTACTGAAGTGGTTCCATCTCAAGGGAGCTAAGGTGTCCCTTCTCTCAGGCTTTGGGAATGGGCCTACCATATGCAAGTTCAAACACACTTAAATTTAACTTATATCTGGATACTAATGGCATGCATATCAGGGTGGTTGGGAATAATTTAATCCAATTTTCTCAAGTCTCTGGCATAGCTTGACTAAGGTTCATTTTAAGGTTTGATTAAATCTCTCTACTTTCCTCAATGATTGGAGTCTCCAGGCTGAGTGTAGGGTTCATTTAATACCCAGGGCACTTGTCCCTTTTGCCATGTGAGACACAAATGCTGGACCATTATCACTTAGTCGGGATCTTGGCTTTTTTTTCTTTTATTAATGCATTAGCCAGTACTGCTGCCATTTCAGTTCTAGTGGGGAACTCCTCTACTTACCTTGGAAATATGTCCACTAGCACTAAAAGATACCTGAAATTGCCTGGTACTGTCAGAAGGACAGTGAAAACAATCTGACTATCTTCCCCAGGATATATCCTTATGATCTAAATGAGCCTTATCTTGGGGGCCTTATCTGGGGATCCAGTTTTGGGGTTATTTCTTGAGCAAATGGGGCATGTCTCAACTATCCAGCTGATCATACTTTTCATGCCAAGAGTTTTCAGACTTAAACTAACCAATTATATAAGGCTTCCCTCCTGTAGTGAGTTCCTTGATGAGCCCCTCCAATGGCTTGATAAGCTTCAGTTTTGGGAAGGAAGTATTGTTTATGCCCATTAACTAACCTCCTAGGTCTCTACTGAAGCCCCATTTCTGGGCTTTGTCTAATTCTTCATTTGTATAGAGTGGGGAGTAATTGGATAGATCTGTCCTCTTAGGCATGAGGGGTAGTTGCCAGGTTACTGGTTCTAGGACTGCCCTTTTGGCAGCTCCATCTGCTTCATTGTTTCCCTTTGTTACCTCTGTTTGGCCTTTTTGATGACCCCTTACAGTGAATCACTGTCACTTGTTTCAGAAATTGCACTGCTTCTAGGAGTCTCAATATGTTTAAGCCATGTTTCCCTTGCTCCTTCTCTACATTAAGCACAACTCTTTACTTTCAAATAGGCCTGTGTGCATGTAGGAGGGCATATACACACTAGCAGTCTGTGTAAATATCTAAGATTTTCCCTGTCCTGAGCCCTAAGGCTCAGGTGAGGGCCATCAGCTTGGCCTTTTGGGCTGAAGTCCCTGGAGGTAGGCTTTGTGCCTCAGTGACTTTGTCTGAGATGTCACTGCTTATTCCACTATCCTTTTTTCTTCTCTCATAAAATTGTTTCCAACTGTGAACCAGATACCTCTTTGGTGTCTGAGAGAAACTCACTTCCTAAGTCAGAGCAACTTGAATAGATGGTGTTTTGTATAATCATGCTCAGGAGGCCCTGTTCCTGTTGGTAGTGGGGTAGCATGATTTTGAGTGACAGGTTTTTATGGTAATGACTGTGTCCCCCTTCAAGGACACTGAGGACATTGTCTCTTCCAGTGTCCCTCTTGTTTACATATGGTGCACAGACTGGGACCCAGTTTCTTTGTCTTGCTCTCCCTCGGTAAGGGCCAGTGGTCACTCACCAGAGTCAGAGGTCTCTATGGGCAGTTAGTTCAGATTCCCATGCTGACTAATTCACATTTGAGGGCAACAGCCAATATATGAGCTTGCCTCCAACTGTTTTTATCCTCTGACTTTTCCTCCTCTATAGCTTTGTTTTTAAACACCCAGTCAGCAATCTCCTACTTTTGTCTTATTTTTGTGGCTCAGATGGTAAAGAATCTGCCTGCAATTCAGGAGACCTGGGTTCAATCCCTAGGTCAGAAAGATCCCCTGGAGAAGGGAATAGCTGCTCACTCCATTATTTTTTTCCTAGAGAATTCCATGGACAGAGGAACCTGGCGGGCTACAATCCATGGGACTGCAAAGAGTCAGACATGACTGAGTGACTAATACTTGCACTTTTCAGGCAACCTCCACCAGACAAGAAGTAGGGCTATCTGGTTCTATTTTCAGATTCTGAATTTTATACCTAATATCAGCGGCACTTTGGGAAATGAAATACAACATCAGGATTGCATTCCCTTCCAAGGACTCAGGGTCAGTGGTAGTATAAATTCAGAGACAGTCCTTGAGACACTCTAAGAATGCCAAAGCGTTTTCTATTGGCTCTTGTTTGATTTCCTTTATTTTTTTCCAATTGACCAGTTCCTTTCCTGCTGCCTGGATTCCCTTTAAGTTATATTTTTACATTGACGGGACTGTCTCAGGGATATAATGGTTATCCTCTAGTTCCTACAGTATCTAGTGTAGGACAGAGCCTGGTGAGTTCAGAGCCTGGTGGGTGGGTCCAGGTGGAAGGGCTACAGTCAGTCCCATCTGAGTCACCAAAAATTTGTTATCAACCCTCCCTGACTCTTCCAAAAGGGTTCTCCTGCGTAATGTCACTCACACCAATACAGTGAGGCTGAGTTTAGTTGAAGCAAAGAAAAGCTTTATTCTTTGATCAAAGAATGGAGAGATGTGAGCTTGTACTCTAGAGTCCATGCTCTTCCTCAAAGACCATTGGTAGGGCTGCCTTATAGGGTTCTTGTCAGCAGGGAGAGGATTGGAGCTCTTGAGGCTCAGCACAGCTGTGCTGCTCACAGCATTCCAGATCAAAGTGCTGGGTGCAGCATTTCTGCACACAGCCTGCTAAGCTGAGATGTCAGACACAGCCATTTCACACAGGAACTCTGGTCTGAAGTGCCAGATGCAAAGCCTCTGCATGTGGTACCCTATGAACAAGTGAAAATACACTAAGCACAAAGGGGAAAAGGTTAAGCTTTTTATTTTATTACCCAGATTCTATTTTTATTAACATTCCTGGGAATTGTCAATAGGCTTTACCAGTGACAGCAATACCATTATTTGTGATTACAAAAATAAGACTCATCACCTGCCTTTTAGAATGACATTTGGTTCAGGCTTGGAAGTCTCCATAGAAGCCCAAGTCCTCTTTTGTCTTAACCTTAGCTGTTATGAATAATACTCTCCTCTCAGTGTAGCCTGTGATTCTCAAGAGGAGATGGGATATTGGAGAAGGATCCCTTTCCAAGTCTGGCTTATCAGAATCTCCTAAGGGTAAGACCTCTCCATTCTGTTAATCCCCCCAAGAGGGAAAGTTACTATTCATCTTCCCAAGCTCAACTCTCTTAGATTGCATTCCCATAGGACTCCTCTCTGGAGTCTGTATTTCACCATCCCCTTGACCTTAATCAGTAACAAAGGCCTTTATAATATTACCATGGCATTGCTCCCTCCCCACCCCTCCCCCATCCCAAGTTTATAAACTTCTTAGCTCCCTTGCCTCTGGGCAAGTCTGTTTATTGCATCTCACAAAAGAAGAAGAAAGAAAGAGTAGAAAAAAAGAATGTCTAGCCCTAAGCTTTCTTTTGCATCTGTGTTCGTGCTGGCCTCTGAATCCCTGAAGCAGTGAAAGGTAAATAAACCTCTGGTCTATTCTTTCTTTGTTCTCTGAACTGGGACTTCACTCCCAAGGAGATTTTCTACTCAGATGAGATTTGGAGAGGTCTTTTTTCTTTGGTTAGATGATTTGAACTGATAATTTGCATCTACAAAGGGAACTAAAAAATGCTAAATGGCTCTTAGAAAACACTGTGGAGGCACTCCTTAGGATAATCTTGCCTCCACTCTGAAAGAGATGAGACCTCCATGTGAATAGAAACCCAAAAACAAAATTCTCAATTGTCCCTGGATAAATCTCTCTATGGTCAAACAGGTTTGAATTCACTAGTCTTAAAACCAGTACCCACTCTCCCCACCAAGGAAAACACTTAGATAATTTCAACAAAGATAAACAAATAAAAACATAGGACAAAAAACAAACTAACCTAGTATTATTTCAAACAAAAATAACCCAATATTACAAACAATAGAAGATTAAGACAGGAAAGACATGTGTGAAAATCTCACACAACCCCATCTCCAGTTGAGTTATTTCATAAAGCACAAGATTTTTAAATAAAATATACTCAGCTTATTCTCAAGGAGACAAAAGAAAGCATTGCTTTCCTTTATTACACCAGAATAGACTTTCATAAGAAAGACAACAAAAGATAGCAGCTGAAATAAAATAAAGAGATGATAAAGATGAAAGAAAAGCAGGCATTACTTAAAAAAAAAAAAATCAGAACAAATAGAACAGAAGCAAAATGCATCTGATAATGCATTGTGAGAAATCACCATGTTATAGAGGAGGGAGGCTGTGAACAGAGAGCAATGCTCCTACATACCTTGGGAATAGTTTTAAATTCCAAACACAAAGGCAGCAGGGACTCAGCCTGCAGCTTTCTGCTGAAGAATTTATGAGGTTCCTTGGCCCCTTCATCTAGCACCTAATCTCAGAGCCACTTTTACCTGAAAATTCTCCTTTTTCTCTTACACAAAACCATCAAACACATTATAAAAGCTGAGCTTTGGGCTCTAGGAAACACTAGACAATGAATGACAGAATTCTGTGGAAATCAGAAAATATCAAATTTGATTTTATCAGACTGACAATAATGACAGAAATGTAAGTTACAGTTATATCTAAAAAGAAGCTTGATGAAGTCAAAAATGCTGGACTGGCCATTATCTTTCTCAGTGCAAATGATAAAGAGTTGTCTAAAGAATATTTACATTCTGGTGATAACCATTTAAAAAAGGAAAAAAAAAAAAAAAAAAAAACAACTTATGACAAGGATTCTCTCCTTGACTAAACTTCAGTGAGGTTTCACTGAGCCTTCATCTCAAGTACACCTGCTGACCTTGGCCTTCCATGTCCATCTTTAAATTGTCCAATTTTAGCAAGAACCCTGTGAAGTCAGTTTAGCCAGAATCCCTACCCTTAATATCTAGTCTGATCAGATTCCTCATTCCCTACCATCCCCCAGGTAACATTGCCCTAGCCTGTCTTCATCAAGAATGCTGTTAGGTCAGTTTAGTGAAAAAAATATTTCCAATTAAATATGTGAATTGAATATATATTTGCCTCTGCTCATCCAGAAACTTCACTGAATAATAGTAAAGCTCTATGAGTCATAAACCTGAAAGGGCAACAAGGATAGGAGAGTGGAGGTCAGAGGGAAGGATGTTAACCAAAATCTGGGAGCTGGAATGAAAACGAAAGTTGAGTAACTGGTTTACCAAGCCAGAGAGGACCTGAAGGGCTAGGGAGGGCACAAGGGTATGTGGAAGCTGAATTTAAGCAAACTGATTCACAGTGGTTTTATTTGCTTTTTAAATTTAAGAGTTTATTTAAGCAAAAATGTATTCATATCTGGCAGTGCCAAACCAGAAGTGGTTAAGAGTGCTCCTGATTCATAAGGTTGAAACCCAGACAATCTAAGGGATTTGAGGCACCAGGGCCCCCCAAATGTGGGATGCGGGGAGTCTAAAAATAGATGAAAAGTTGAATAAAAGTAGGAATGAATGAGTGAAGTGGCAGTGATCCTATTTGTGGAGTTTGCCTCAGATGTAAGCTGCAACACAGCCATGGCTCAGAGATACCTGGCAGAGAACCACCATCTGGCAGAGCCACTTGCTTGAAAGTGAAAAACCCCAAACTCCTACTTGTAGATGACAGCACCTTGGAAAGCTACCCTTAGATGTTGTCTGAGCCCAAGCCCTGCCAATGGTGACCTCAAAAAGAAATTGATAGAAAGACTTTATGCAGAAAAATGCAAGCCTGTTTTGCTTCCATTCCAATGTGTCAAAAAGCTTGGAAGTCATCATTCCCATCCTCAAAACAAAGGGAAAAGCTATGCATACTGAAAATCAATCTTTCTTCTTAAAACCATCAGAAAGTTGAAATTTCAGGACAAATTCGCACTCCAAAATCTGGAGATACAGGTGGGTCACAGCTTACATGGAGCAGAAGCCACTAGAGATGAAGCCTGTAGGAATACTTCAGATGTTATTGACTAATTACTGGAGATTGAACAAGGACTGGCTTGAGAGTTAAAACCTTGCAGGGACCCAGTCTCAGGGTGCCCCCTGATACTTTCATGAGTTTATCTCCAAGAGCCCCACCAGATCCTCATAATGAAAATCACAGAAAAATCTCATGCTTAGGGTAGGGAGAGGAGAAAACTAACCATCATAAATAAATCCAGACAAAAAGTTTTATTCTCCATAAAAAAAAAAGAATTCACTCTCAAAGAAACCAGTGCTTTGTCAGAGTTTAATGTGTTCTAGACAAAAGGCAATTAGACAGCCTTCTTGTCCTTCTCCAGCCTTCCTGTATCACATAAAAAGAGAGGGGGAAAGCTATAAAAATTCTTCTGAAGGTTGCAATCCAGGGACACAGGCACACTAAGAAAATAAAAATAAGATTCAATAATAAAATTACAGGATACTTCCTTTATGCAACACCTTATCACCATATAAACAGGATTCTGGTATAAAAGTAGGGATTACAATTGACAGAACTGTAAAAAACAGACTCTTACTAAGAAGGAGTTGCTAGGGAAGCCCAAAGGAACAGGAAAGACAAAAACACTAGAGGAAATTGAATTCTCTGACACCTACAGTTATAGCAAATATTAAACACAACCTAACACCTACTCAAATAAACATAAAACCTCACACTACAGACTAGTTCCTATTACCCAATACATTGGGTAATTTGTTCAACTGTCAACAAAAAATTCAAAATCATGCTATAAAGCAAGAAAATATACAGTCTGAAGAGACAAAGCAAGCATCAAAACCAGTCACAGATAGAGCAGAAATATTGGAATTACCAGGCAGAAATAATAATTATGATTATTATCCTAAGAGCTATAATGGAAAAGGTGGACAGCATGCAAAAACAGATGTATAATGTCAGAAGAAAAATGGAAGCTCAGAGAAGGAAATGGCAACCCAGTCCAGTATTCTTGCCTGGGAAATCCCATGGACAGAGGAGCCTGGTGGGCTACAGTCCATGGGGTTGCAAATAGTCAGACATGACTTGCAACTAAACAACAACAACAAAATATGTATTTGTCCATTTATACTTATATAAGTTTCTAAGGCCTGTGTATATTTATGTTCACAATCCCCCCTTTTTTTTAAATTTTACAATTTAAAAATTGTAATCCATTCAGTTACTAAATCTGAGATGACCTGAATTCATCTGCTGGTGAAATAAAGACTGTTTATCCCCACCCCAAAAAAAGAAAAATAGAAGCTCTAAGAAAGAATCATGTTTAAAATTAAAAATGAAAACATTGTAACAGAAATGAAGAAATGAAGATTATCTTTGATGGGTTTATTGGTCAATTGGATACAGAAAAGGAAAGAATTGATGAGTTTGAAGATATTAAGAGAAATTTCCAAAATTGAAATGCAAAGAAAAAAAAAACAAAAAACAGAAAATTCAGGAAATGGGGAACAATTGCAAAAGGTGTAGAATACACAAAATGGAATTACCAGAGGAAGGAGAAAAAGGATAAGAAGAAATATTTGAAGTAATAATGGCTGAGAATTTTTCAAAATTAATGACAGATACCAAGTCACAAATCCAGAAAGCTCAAAGAACACCAAATATGATAAATAGCAAAAATCTACACTGAGGGACAACATTCAAACTGCAGAAAGCAGAATAAATTCTTGAAAGAAACCAGAGGGATAAAAAAACTTGCCTGTACAAGAATGGGGGCTTCCCAGGTGGCATTAGTGGTAAAGACTCTGCCTGCCAATATAGGAGGAGATTCCCTGGTAGTTCAGAGGGCTTCACTGCTGACACAGATGGTAAAGAATCTGCTGCAAAGTGGGAGGGGGAGTTTCAATCCCTGGGTTGAGAAGATCTCCTGGAGAAGGAAATGGCAACCCACTCCAGTTCAGTTGTAGGAGACTTAAGAGGCATGGGTTAGATCTCTGGGTTGGGAAGATCCCCTGGAGGAGGGCATGGCAACCCACTCCAATATTCTTGCATGAAAAATCCCATGGACAGAGTAGCCTGGCAGGCTACATAGACCATAAGGTTGCAAAGATTCGGACTCAACTGAAGCAACTCAGCGCACATACAAACATGATGATAAGAATTACATCAACTTCTTTCATAAACCATGCAAACAAGGAGAGAGTCAATGAAATACTTAAAGTATTGAAAAAACAAAATCAAGACCCTACAATTCTGTATCCAACAAAAATTTCCTTCACAAGTAGAGAGATAAAGACTTTCTCAGAAAAACAAAAACAAGAATCTCTTGCCTATAGACCTACCTTTTAAGAAATGTTAAAATAAGTTCTGTAGCAAAAAGGATTATTTAGGTCAGGAACTCAGATATATATAAAGAAAGCAATAGAAGTTAAAAAGGAAAAAAAAAAAAAAAAACAAGGGAAAATAATTTAATATTTTTTCTTATTCCTATTGATCTAATAGATTAATGTTCATTCAAAATAATAATAGCTACAATGTATTAAGTGATTATAGTGTATGGATAAGTGTAATGAATGACAGCACTGTTAAAAGGGATGGGAGGGAGAAATTGAATACTCTCTTATAATGTATCTGCACTAGATGTGAAGTGGTATGTATATTATTTTGAAAGTGAACTTAGATTAGTTGTAAATGTATAATTTAAACTCTAGGGCAAACACTGAAGAAAAATGTAAAACGAAGTATAATTGATATGCCAAAAGGAGGGAAAATGGAATCATATACTCAAAACCAGAGGAAACAAAAAATAGGGAAAGATTAAAAACAGAAAGTATATAAATAGAAAACAGTTCAAAATATGCCACATATTAATCTAACTGTATCAATAATCACCTTAAATATGAATGGTCTAAATATACCAATTAAAAGATACAGAATGACAGAATAGATTAAAAAAATAAGACCCAACCATGTTATGTACAAGAAATCTACTTTAACTATAGAGATAAAAAATGGATGAAAAGTAAAGGAAGGAAAAGATACACCCTGTTAACACTAATCAAAATAAAGCTGCAGTAACTGTCTCAATTTTAGAGAAAGCAGATTTCAGAATAACAAAAATGATCAGGGACAAAGAAAAGCATAATCTTATGACAAAGGGGTCAGTTCTCTAAGAAGGCATAACAATTCTTTATGTGTATGCATCTCATATCAGAGCATTAAAATACATAAGACAGAGCCTGATAGAGCTATAAGGAGAAATAAATAAATCCACTATGATTGTTGTAGACTGCAACTCTCCTTTACCAATAATTGACAGAAAATCAGTAAGGACATAGTTGAAGTGAACAGCATCATCAATCAACTGGTTCTAATTGACATTTATGGACTACTTCATCCACAGCAACAGAATAAACATTTTTGGTAAGCTCATATGGGACATTCACCAGTGATTACTATATTCTAAGCCACCAGTCACACCTCAGACAACTTAAAAGAATAGAAATCATATGAAATGTGCTCTCAGACCACAGTGAAATTAAACTAGAAATTAAAGTATCTGGAAAATCCAAAATATTTGGATATTAAACAACATGCTTCTAAAAAACAAATGAATCAAAGAAGTCTTAGAGAAATTAAAATACTGTGAAATAAATGAAAATGAAAAAAGTATTTAGATGTCTATATGCCCTTCCTCCAAATTCCAAAGAAAGGCAATGCCAAAGAATGTTCAAACTACTACACAATTGCACTCATCTCACATGATAGCAAAGTAATGCTCAAAATTTTCCAAGCCAGGCTTCAACAGTACGTGAACCATGAATTTCTGGATATTTAAACTGGATTTAGAAAAGGCAGAGGAGCCAGAGATCAAATTGCCAACATCCATTAGATCATCAAAAAAGCCAGAGAATTCCAGAAAAACATCTGCTTTATTGACTTCTCCAAAGCCTTTGACTGTGACTTTCTACAACAAACTGTGGAAAATTCTTTAAGAGATGGGAATACCAGACCACCCTTACCTGCCTCCTGAGAAATCTGTATGCAGATCAAGAAGCAACAGTTAGAACTGGACATAGAACAACAGACTGGTTCCAAATTGGGTAAGGCGCATGTCAAGGCTGTATATTGTCACCCTGCTTATTTAACTTATTTAACTTATATTTCATGCGAAATGCCAGGCTGGATGAACACGAGCTAGGATCAAGATTGCCAGGAGAAATATCAGTTACCTTAGATATACAGATGATGCCACCACTTACGACAGAAAGTGAAGAAAAACTAAAGGGCCTCTTGATGAAAGTGAAAGAGAAGAGTGAAAAAGTTGGCTTAAAATTCAACATTCAAAAAACTAAGATTATGGCATCCAGTCCCATCACTTCATGGCAAATAGATGGGGAAACAGTGGAAACAGTGAGAGATATTTTTTTAGGCTCCAAAATCACTCCTGATGGTCACTGCAGCCTTGAAGTTAAAAGATGCTTGCTGCTTGGAAGAAAAGCTATGACCAACATAGACAGCATATTAAAAAGCAGAGATATTACTTTGCCAACAAAGGTCCATATAGTCAAAGCTATGTTTTTTCCTCTAGTCATGTATGGATGTGAGTTGGACTATGAAGAAAGCTGAGTGCTAAAGAATTGATGATTTTGAACTGTGGCGTTGGAGAAGACTCTTGAGAGTTCCTTGGACTTCAAGGAGATCCAACCTATCCATCCTAAAGGAAATCAGTCCTGAATATTCATTGGAAGGATTGACGCTCAAGCTGAAACACCAATACTTTGGCCAACTGATGTGAAGAACTGACTCACTGGAAAAGACCCTGATGCTGGGAAAAACTGAAGGTGGGAGGAGAAGGGGACAACATAGGATGAGATAGTTGGATGGTGTCACCGACTAATCGACATGAGTTTGAGCAGGCTCTGGGAGTTGGTGATGGACAGGGAAGCCTAGTGTGCTGCAGTCCATGGGGTTGCAAAGAGTCAGACATGACTGAGCAACTGAATTGAACTGAACTAAACTGATGCCTTCCTTATTCCTACAAAGCTAGGACTCTACCCTTCCCCACCCTGGCAGAAGACTTGAATTTACTCTCTGGAGATCTTGCTTTGATCTCTGGACTCAGGAGAACAGGCATAGGTGAGGATGCGATCTGAATAAGGGAAACTAAGTACTAGTCTATACACCAGGTATAACTCTACTTCCCAGGCCCCTTCTCCTATCTGTCTTATAGAATAATGGTAACCAAGAATATGCCCTTGTGGTAGGCAGAATAATGGTCCTCCAAAGATGTCCACATTCTAATCCATGGACCTGTGAATATGGTATGTTACATGATAAAGGAAAATTAAAGTTGCTTATATACCTGTATTATCTGAGTCAAAATTGAATAATAATATTGGGGATAGAGAAAGAAGACATTGGGGTACAAAGGTGGAAGGATCCTAAAGGCTAATGTCTCTTTCCATACTGCTGCTAAGTCACTTCAGTTGTGTCCGACTCTGTGCGACCGCATAGATGGCAGCCCACCAGGCTCCCTTGTCCCTGGGATTCTCCAGACAAGAACACTGGAGTGGGTTGCCATTTCCTTTTCCAATGCAAGAAAGTGAAAAGTGAAAGTGAAGTCGCTCAATCATGTCCAACCCTCAGCAACCCCATGGACTGCAGCCCACCAGGCTCCTCTGTCCATGAGATTTTCCAGGCAAGAGTACTGGAGTGGGGTGCCATTGCCTTCTCCACTTTCCATACTAGGAGGTTTATAAATAATACCTAAAATTCCTAAGTCAAGAAATAGTATGTTAATAATTTAACAGTTATATTAAAATGTGGGAAAAACATTAAACAATTGAATGAATTAAAATGACTTCCTCTGAAGAGTGGAAATTAAAGATAAAGCAGATATAAGGCAGGGGATGATCATTTACCACTAAAAGATTTAAAAATCATTTGATAAAAAATATTTTTTAAAGATTAATGTTTGCATATTCTGCTTTTTATATACAAAATCCTCTTATGTCTACTGATAATGATGAATAAAGAATTTTTTCTTGCTATCAGACAATCTCAGGTCCCTGATACAAATTCCCAAGTGTGCAAAATGCAAGCTAATAAAGAAATGCATTGATGGAATGAGGGTGGGAGGAAAGGGTGAATGTGATCAAAGGATGCAAACGTCCAGTTATAACATGAAAAAGTTCTAAAGTTCTAACATATATAGTGACTATAGTTAACAATACTATATTGTATACCTGGAAGTTTGCTTAGAGAGTAAATCTTACAAGTTCTCATCACAAAAAATAAATAAATGGTAAATATATGAGGTTGTAGATGTGTTAACTAACCTTATTGTGGCAGTCATTTTGCAACATATTTATAATAAATCATCATTGTACACTTTATACTTACACAATGTCTTGTGTCAATTATATCTCAATAAAACTGGCAAAAGAAAGAAATGTATCTTACAGATCCAAATAGAAACACAGCATGAAGCTCCATTCTTCCATAGTTCTGAACCACTTCTTTCAACCCTTTCCATGTATTTCTTTTTTCATCCTACTTCTAACCCTCTGTACTAGTATCCTAGACCAGCTTTAACTAAGAACTATAAACAGTCATTGGAAAAGACCCTCATTCTGGGAAAGATTGAAGGCAGGAGGAAAAGGGGATGACAGAAGATGAGATGGTTGGATGGCATCACCGGCTCAATGCACATGAGTTTGAGCAAACTCTATGATATGGTGATGGATAGGGAGGCCTAGCATGCTGCAGTCCATGGGGTCACAAAGAGTAGGGCACAACTGAGCGATTGAACTAAACTGATAAATAGGGTAGCTTAAAACCATAAAAATATATTGTCTCACAGAAAACAAGGAAGCTGGAAGGCCTAAATTAAGGTCTTAGCAAAGTTCCAGGGGAGGATCTTTCCACACCTCTTCCTAGTTTCTGATGTTTGCTGACAATTCTTGTCTCTGCTTGGCTTGTAGATGCATCAGTCCAGTCTCTGCCTTCATCATCACATGGTGTTTTCTCTGTGTGTCTCTCTCTGCATCCATATTTCCTTCTTTTTATAAGGATACCAGTTACTGAATTGGGGCTCACCCTAATCTAGCATGACACCATTTTATCTTTTTTCTTTGCTTGTTGCATATCTATTTTTAAATTAGAAATCTAGCATTCTATTCATACCAAGTCAAACAAGTGGAATCACAATGTCATAATTTTTTTAGTTAGGCAAAAATTCATGTTTTCTAAAATATGTATTATACATATTTATATATATGTATACAATAGATTTTCTACTATACTTGGTAAAGGTTTGAGAAAGAACATTAAAAAAAAAAAGAGAAGAGATGGAGAAATTGGAGAACATAAATGAAATGGGAGCACTGAACATGAAATAGAAAAACTGAAACAAACTAGGTTAAAGTGAAAGATCGCCATACAGTCCAGTTGTTTTTAAACATGACTACTCACTGGAAACATATCTGGAGCTCTTGAGGAAAAAAAGCAATACCTCAGCATTTGTATTTTTCAAAATTTTTCAAGATAATTTCTGATATGCATCTGGATTTTAAAAAGTGATTGCAGGTTTTTCTAGTAGATTCTGATGTTGGTAATATAGAGTTCTATTATTTTTCTGTTGGCCGATCATGATACAATGGTATTAAGTGAGTAATAGTTACATAATCACAATAGTAAAATATGTTTATCAGTTTTCACAATCAATAGCCAGACAAAAAATAAAAGATAATTAAAATTGCAAGCCAAAATGGAAACATAATTAACTTACCAATATAAAAAAATTACATACAACTTGGGGTGGGGGGAGTCCAGCAGAGTGATGTTGGTAAGTACAAGTGCAGAGATGTACATGTTTTCATCCACCCAGGCAGTCTATGTCTTTTGGTTGGTGCATTTAATCTATTTGCATTTAAGGTAATTATCAATATGTATGATCCTATTACGGTTTTCTTAATTGTTTGGGGTTTATTTTCTGTAGGTCTTTTCCTTCTCTTGAGTTTCCTGCCTAGTGAAGTTCCTTTAGAATTTGTTGTAAAGCTCATTTGGTGGTGATGAATTCTCTTAGCTTTTGCTTGTCTGGGAGGCTTTCGATTTCTCCGTCGTATCTGAAGGAGAGTCTTGCTGGGTAGAATATTCTTGGTTTTAGTTTCTTCCCTTTCATCACTTTTAATATATTGTGCCATTCCCTTCTGGCTGGTAGAGTTTCTGTTGAGTTAAATGAGCTGATAGCCTGATGGGAGTTCCCTTGTATGTTATTTGTTGTTTCACCCTTGTTGGTTTTAATATTTTATCTCTGTCTTTAATTTTTGTCAGTTTGATCACTATGCGTCTCAGTATGTTCCTCCTTGGGTTTATCCTTCCTAGGACTCTCTGTGCTTCCTGGACTTGGTTGACTATTTCCTTTCTGATGTTAGGGAAGTTTTCAGCTATTTTCTCTTCAAATATTTTCTCAGGTCCGTTGTCTCTGTTGTCTAGGTTCCCTATAATGCTAATGTTCATGTCTTTAATGTTGTCCCTGAGGTCTTTTAGACTGTCTTCATTTCTTCTCATTCTTTTTTCTATATTCTGTTCTGCAGCAGTGATTTACACCATTCTGTCCTCTAGATCGTTTATCTGTCCTGCTTCAGTTATTCTGCTATTGATTCCTTTTAGTGTATTATTCATCTCTGTTTGTTTGTCTTTAGCTCTTCTAGGTCTTTGGTAAACATTTCTTGCATCTTCTCAGTCTTTGCCTGCATTCTTTGCCCCAAATCCTGGATCATCTTTACTATCATTATTCTGAATTCTTTTTCTGGAAGATTGCCTATCTCTACTTCATTTAGTTGTTTTTCACCCACATCTCCACATGAGGCCCTCCAACACTAGCAGGTAGTTTTGGTTCTGTCTCCTGGGGGAGTCACTGCTTCTCTCCTCTGGGTCTTGGTGCTTGCAAAATTTTGTTTGTGCCTCTGGGATGCCTGTAATCAAATCCCACTGGCCCTCAAGGCCAGATCCCCTGGAGATTCCCAGTCCCCTTGTTGGATCCCCAACCTGGGAAGCCTGACCTGGGGTTCAGAACTTTTACAATGCTGCAAGACCTTCTTTGGTATTATTGTTCTCCATTCTGTGGGTCACCTACCTGGCAGGTATGGGATTTGATTTTATCATGATTGTGCCCTCCTACCATCTCACTGCAGATTCTTTGTCTTTGGACGCAGGGTATCTTTTTTTGTTGGGTTCCAGTGTTTTCTGTCAAAGAGGGGGATGGCACCCCATGCCAGTACTCTTGCCTGGCAAATCCCATGGATGGAGGAGCCTGGTAGGCTGCAGTCTATGGGGTCTGCAGCTAAGTGTCGGCATGACTGAACGACTTCACTTCCACTTTTCACTTTAATGCACTGGAGAAGGAAATGGCAACCCACTCCAGTGTTCTTGCTTGGAGAATCCCAGGGACGGCGGAGCCTGGTGACTTAGCAGCAGCAGCAGCAGTGTTTTCTGTCCATGGTTGTTCAACAGTGTTGTGGTTTTGATCCTCTCGCAAGATGAGATGAGCTCACATCCTTCTACTCTGCCATCTTGAACCAGAAGCCCATTTTATCTTGAGTTTCAAATTAGATCACACTCATAGGTACAGGGATGAGGACCTGAACATATCTTTTGGGAGAATGGAATTCAACCCACAACACCTTTCCAGGTAATTTTGCTGTTTATTGTAGCACTGTTTTTCTTCCATTTCCCTCCAGACTTTACCTTAGCCCTGCTTCTGTAAGGCCAAACTAGGCTTCTCTCAGTAATATAACTGCTTAAGGAAAACGCTCCTCTAAATGAGTCCCAACCCAAACCCACGTGGCCCAGAAAATTTATACATTCCATTGGGTTAACCTTGTACTTCCAAATGGGTACCCCACAATACTTAGCAGTTCCCAATTGAAGGTGATATGTAAATGTCACAAAGATCCCATCATAAAAATAGAATAATAGTGTGATTGAAAGAGTACAGGTTGTGAAATCAGAAAACCAGAGTTACAATTTTTGTTACAGACAGGTACCTAAAAAATCAGGACCAACCCAGGTCTAAATTTCCACGAATGCAAGGCTAGAAAGCTCTACCTGTGACCCAAATTCAATTTCCAAACTAAGGGCAACCATAGATGGCACTGAATATATTACCATCATTTAAATGGAAACTCTTGAGGGGAAAGAAAAGGAGGAGGGGAATAAAGAGGAACAGAAGAAAGAGGAGGAATTAGCAAGATACAGTCTCCATAAAATCTCTTTTAATGATTGTTGAATAAATATACAAATAAAATTTTCAAAGCAGACTCTCTCTTAGAGTTTTCCTAAAGATGAATGGAAAGAAGACTTTGGCTGTCACCAGCATCAACTTCATGCTATTTTGGTTACTGGGTGAGTCATACATGCTGGTAGTGAATTTCCCAGGCTTTCCATTTTAAATGGGAGTAGATAGTGCAAGGCATTCATTTTAGCATGGAGTGTTTTCTCCTGATGTTCGTAAAAAGAATCCATTGTGTTATGATTAGATCATGCTTGACCCACCTCAGGAATGTTTTCAAAGTGACAGAATATTTATTTCTCAGTGACATCACCAAGGTTCAAAAAGGTCTGATGAGCATCTTTACAAAGCCCTATGATCCTGAAAGGGCTAAGACAAATCCTCCCTCTTCTTTGCAGGTCGACTGTTAATTGTTCCTCCATCTGCACTTGGGCAATAAGGCCCACCTTTCAATTCTAAACATAGAATAAGAGAGTAATTAACAGAAAGAAAGAAATCCTGCTTTAAAAAAAAAAATCTTTCTTCAGAATAATTTAATTGTGCTTCATATGTGTTTTGAGCAAAAATTTTAGACTAGAATTTAACCTTAATACTAGTAAGTATTTATTACTGGTAATACTGCTGCTGCTGCTGCTAAGTCACCTCCGTCATGTCCGACTCTGTGTGACCCCATAGACGGCAGCCCACCAGGCTCCCCCATCCCTGGGATTCTCCAGGCAAGAACACTGGAGTGGGTTGCCATTTCCTTCTCCAATGCAGGAAAGTGAAAATGAAGTCGCTCAGTTGTGTCCGACTCCTAGCAACCCCATGGACTGCAGCCCACCAGGCTCCTCCGTCCATGGGATTTTCCAGGCAAGAGTACTGGAATGGGGTGCCATTGGCTTCTCCAACTAGTAATACTAGTAAGTATTTTTCCTCAGCCTATCATAATTACTCAATAAGCACATAAATTTTAACTTAAAAATTTAAATCTAAGATATTCATGCAAATTGATTGTACTTATGGATAAAACCACTGTAAGTGTTGATACCAAAAATATCTGATGCCCCCAAATATGCAAAACAAACAGAAAACAAAACCCCAAAATGTTTGATGCCAAAACTTTCAAGGATTTGGCTTCTGGAAGTCAGCATATCCAGGCCAAAATCAGCAAACTGGATGCACTGAAGCTGACCCAGTGCCCATGCAGTCACAGTTTTAGATTTGTGACTAATACAAAGATTGATTACTTCTCCTTGGATTTGTTGTTTTGAAGGGATATCAAGTGAAAGATTTTGGCTGTGACACAGAAGCAGTCATGTATCCCTTAGAAATTTTTAACTGAAAATAGTTAACTGGGCATCCTTCCCATTCAAATACCAAATTAAAACAATATTATAAATCAAGTACTCCAATAATAATTTTTTAAAATATCAAATTACAAAAATGGAGATCTTTTTTGAAACAGCTGCTGCTACTGCTGCTAAGTCGCTTCAGTCGTGTCCGACTCTGTGTGACCCCATAGACGGCAGCCACCAGGCTCCCCCATCCCTGGGATTCTCCAGGCAAGAACACTGGAGTGGGTTGCCATTTCCTTCTCCAATGCAGAAAAGTGAAAAGTGAAAGTGAAGTCGCTCAGTCGTGTCCGACTCTTCGAGACCCCATGGACTGCAGCCTACCAGGCTCCTCCATCCATGGGATTTTCCAGGCAAGAGTACTGGAGTGGGGTGCCATTGCCTTCTCCGTTGAAACAGCTAACAATAGCTAATTTTAAGGAAAACTTAGGTTTAACATGATCAATTCACATTTTAATCATTCCTTTACAATGTTAGCAATTGTGAAGTTTTTTAAAGACAAGAAATGTAATTAAGTAATAAGACAATTGACCTAAAGAGAACCTCTGTAGGGTTCCTTTGTTTTAAAGTAATGTCTTCCTCCTCTAAGGGCAGATTGCTCTACAGATAGCAGCTACATACCAGAAGAAGTAATAACTTTGTCTTTGGTTTTATAATAAATCAATAAAAATATTTAAATTCTCCAATCAAACAAGATTCCCTAGGATTGTTGTTGGAATTGTTTATATTACGGCCATTACAGAATAGTTCTTTGGAATATAAAGTAAAAGTTAACTGAGACATATCACTAATGGAAAAAACAAGGCATTGAGGGTGTTTTTTTTTTCATTGTCAGGTTTTTTCCCCCAACACCTCCATTTGATTAAAGCACAACATTGGACATTTGGTTAAAAAGAAAAGCACAATGGGGGAAAAGGCACTCTGTATGTTTATATACACCAGTTTCTCTATGTACATTAAGGAATGGAGTATGGGACAATGAAAGACTTAACACAATTAGTCTGGAATAGTCAGGGAATAAGAAGGCAGGGTGTGTGGAGGGAGGGGGTCAAACTTGTTACCTGAACATGTGCCACTGAGGGAGCACAGTTCAGAAGTAGAGTAAGTCTCCCTTTATAGTAGATACTCCCTGCTGCAGGGACACAGCTTCTCCCAACCAGCGTTCTGAACTAGATATGTGTGTTCCTTACACTGATTGCTTCCGTCAATCTGCCTCATTGACAACCTATGTTATTCTGAGTACCTGTTAACTAGTTAATGATTCTGCACCCAGTTCCTGTGTGTATGTGTGTACAAGGGAAGGGAGTTCCTATACCACCAAGCAATTCTGACACCAACTGGATGTCCTACAATTCAACTTCCACTCTGACACTATCTACCTGGAGTGGCATTAGATCCCACAGGTTAAGAGCTTAGCCCTCAGCCACCTTCAGACACCAGGTGCAAGTCCAAGTTTATCAGCTGTGCATCTAATTGGATACAGATTGCAGGTGCCAACCACTCCTTCCCTGTATTCAATTCATTTGCTACAAAGGCTCACAGAACTCAAGAAAACAGTTTGCTTACTAGATTGTCAAATTATTATAGAAGGACATGACTCATGTACAGGCAGATGGAAGAGGTACCTAGGGGAAGGTATGTGGGAAGGGGCTCAGAGCTCCATACTCTCTCTGAATGCTCCACTTGCTGCCCAGTCCCTCCATGTGTTCACCAACTGGAAGGTCTCCAAACCCTGTCCTTGTGAGCTTTTATGGAGACTTTATCACACAGGCTTTATTTTTGGGGGCTCAAAAATCACTGCATTTGGTGACTGCAGCCATGAAATTAAAAGACGCTTACTCCTTGGAAGGAAAGTTATGACCATCCTAGATAGCATATTAAAAAACAGAGATATTACTTTGCCAACAAAGGTCCGTCTAGTCAAGGCTATGGTTTTTCCAGTGGTCATATATAGATATGAGAGTTGGACTGTGAAGAAAGCTGAGCACCGAAGAATTGATGCTTTTGAACTGTGGTGTTGGAGAAGATTCTTGAGAGTCCCTTGGACTGCAAGGAGATCCAACCAGTCCATCCTAAAGGAGATCAGTCCTGGGTGTTCATTGGAAGGACTGATGTTGAAGCTGAAACTCCAATACTTTGGCCACCTCGTGTAAAGAGTTGACTCATTGGAAAAGACTCTGATGCTGGGAGGGATTGGGGGCAGGAGGAGAAGGGGATGACAGAGTATGAGATGGCTGGATGGCATCACTGACTCGATGGACATGAGTTTGGGTGAACTCCTGGAGTTGGTGATGAACAGGGAGGCCTGGCGTGCTGTGATTCACGGGGTCGCAAAGAGTTGGACATGACTGAGTGACTGAATTTATCACACAGGCATGATTGATTAAATCATTGGCTATTGGTGTCTAAACTCAAGCTCCAGCTCTTTTGCCCTCCCTAGAGGTCAGGTACCCAGCCCTCTAAGCATTTAGTTGATTCTTCTGGTGACAAGCCCCATCCTTAGGTGACCCACAGCTTTCCAAAAGTCGTTTCATTAGCATAACAAAAGTTATGGAGAGTTATCACCTAGGAAATGTAAGAGTATTAGGCCCTTTGTGACAGAAACAGGGACAAAAACCTAATATATATTTCTTACTATAAATCATCACACTAATTTACTTCATGGTATATATTTCTTAATTTTTGATGGTGCCACCGAACTACCTTGTCCCGTGTTGGTTCTCATACTGGCCCCTGTGCATGGAGGGCAAGAAGTTACTGAAGAAAGAGGCAGAGCAATCCATACTGGTGGATAGTGGGTTGAATAAGAAAGGGAACTTACTTGTGAGGCTTGTCTTGGGCACTGAGAGACAACACATCTTTGCACCCACTGCCAGAATCTCATAACTTTGTGTAGAGACCATAACAGTTTCAGTCACACATTCAGTCCAGTTGTTCTCAGCACCACATTGCTCTATCCTATCAAGGATGCATCCTTGAAAACAGTTCCAATTGTAAGAACAATAGACAGAGCATACATTCCTAGGATAGGGGAGAGAGGGAGAAGCCTCCCATTGCCCTGGTCCAGCTCAAAGGTCAATTGGTGGTCACATCTTCTCCAAGGTCTCAGGACCTTGGAGGTGAGGAAACTGAGGTTCAAGGAGATTAAACCAGTCAATTCTAAAGAAAATTAGTCCTGAATATTCATTGGAGGGACTAATGCTGAAGGCCGAAACTCCAATACTTTGGCCACCTGGTGCAAAGAATTGACTCACTGGAAAAGACCCTGATGCTGGGAAAGATTGAAAGCAGGAGGAAAAGGGGATAACAGAGGAAGAGATGGTTGGATGGCATCACCAACTCGATGGACATGAGTTTGAGCAAGCTCTGGGAGTTGGTGATGGACAAGGAAGCCTGGCATGCTGCAGTCAATGGGGTTGCAAAGAGTCGAACATGACTGAGTGACTGAACTGAACTGAACTGAACTCTTCTCCATGACTTCCTCTAGCATCCACCACCTTCAAATCAACATGATCCCTGCTCTCCTCCTGCCTCAGGCTCTTCTTGGGTAGTGGTGACCAACTTCCTCCACTGGGCTGCTGCTTCACAAATGAGGAAACAGGCCACATCCCAGGAACACACCAGTTGCACCCATGCATGAAAAACATCTTAAAATTCTAATGAGAAAAACATCATAAAATACATTTAGAGTAAGACTTAAGAAGATAAAAATTGCTTTTAGTTACTTTACTCTCAATCATAGGATGTTTGTGCTGGGAGGGACCTTGGATATGAGGAAACTGAGGTTCAGGGAAATAAAGTGGCAGGTACAAGTTCACCCTGGGTGAGCTGTGGCATTAGGATGAGCACCCAGGTACCCGACCTACTTGTCCACTACTCTCCATCCCTCCTTTCTCTCTCATCAACTGCCCCAAACCTTAATTTTTATCTCTTCATGGCTTTAAAGGAAGAAAATTTAAACTTTCTTTTGTTTCATTCAGTGCTAAAAGCCCACCAAAATTGTGCCCAGCTCTGTACATTTAAATATTAGAGGGAATAAAAATAGTAGAGACCATGCAGTGACCCAGGAGCCCATGAAGGTGTATCATGGAGGGGATTTGAAAATAGCCTGCATAGCTAGCCACACAGCCACCTGCTCGGCTCACTGGGTCTGATCCTTGGTTGGTGGTGATGTGTCCATTCTCACAGCTGCCAATGAACCCCATCAAACTTTCATCTTCCACCTATGATCCAGGCCACACCTTCTGTGGCAACCTCTTAAAAACATGGTCCCCAACAGACTGCTGGGGTAAGCAGAGGCTTCATTACACCCAGAAGTTGTCCTTTTAAGGTGTGGGTCACATGTTTATGCAAGCATGTGAGCCCTGGGGGTCCCAGGTAATTTTAGTCTTGTATATATTTTTCCATTTGAGATGGAACTTTGTTGTGCCTGCCTCATTTTGTTGGTTGAGTTAATGTTAATCCAGGTTAGGATGGGCTGGTCAGGCCTTGGCAACAGCACAGACGCATAGTCATATGTTGTCTGTACTAGCACCTACTAATAGCCTAGGAGTTGTCACTCATCTATGTTGATCTGGGACAGCATAGTCCAGGCAATGACCTCAGTTGGTTGGGTCATTAACCTCAAAGTGTTTGTAGGACCAGCTCAACATGTCTTTTTAGGTGCAATTTGGGATGGAGTCCAATGAGACATTCCAACTGACTTTAAGGAGAAGCTTCTGACTATACCTATGTCAATGAAGAATTAATCAATTGATCTAACAAAGAAAGAGAAATTTTATTTGAGCCAAATTGAGGATTCAGTTCAGTTCAGTACAGTTCAGTCACTCAATCGTGTCTGACTCTTTGCAACCCCATGAATCACAGCACGCCAGGCCTCCCTATTCATCACCAACTCCTGGAGTCCACCCAAACCCATGTCCATCAAGTCGGTGATGCCATCTAACCATCTCCTCCTGCCCTCAGTCTTTCCCAGCATCAGGGTCTTTTCAAATGAGTCAGCTCTTCGCATCAGGTGGCCAAAGTATTGGAGCTTCAGCTTAAACATCAGTCCTTCCAATGAATACCCAGGACTGATCTCCTTTAGAATAGACTGGTTGGATCTCCTTGCAGTCCAAGGGACTCGTTATAAGCTAGGAACAGCACCTCAGAAAACTCTGAAACTGTTTCACCCATTGGAAGTCAAAGCAGAATCATATACATTTTTTTTTAATGGAGGGTTATATATTTAATGGTGTATTATTGACAGTTTACACAATCCAGATCTGCAGATACAGACTGGTGGGTCATGTGACCCCTAACAAGATTAAGAAGGAATGTTACCTTCAAAGAGTTATCTTGGTGCTAGAAGAATGTTGCTTTATATGGGTGAGCAGGTATTTCTCCCCTTGGGGAGGTTTGGTCGATGTGTAATACAGATACACAATGCACAGTAGAGCAGAGTGAAGTGAAAGTTGCTCAGTTGTGTCTGACTCTTTGCAAACCTATGGACTAATCCATGGAATTCTCCAGGCCAGAATACTGGAGTGGGTAGCCTTTCCCTTCTCCATGGGATCTTCCCAACCCAGGGATCAAATCCAGGTCTCCTGCATTGCAAGCAGATTCTTTACCAGCTGAGCTATGTGGGGGCCAAAAGACGGAGAAAACTTCTCATGTTTAAATGTTTTGTGTCTTGCCATAAAATATTAGCTTTGTTTCACACCTAGTACTCCTGACCTCAGTCAAAAGCACAGCACCTGGTGGAGTTGTTTAGACATTGAATACAACACATTCCACACCTCTGCATTCTGCTTGTCCACTGGTGCAAGTCAAAAGCCCCTTCTTAGAACTGGAAGAGAGGCATATTGGAGGAAATACATTGTGAAGTACATGCAGCCCTGCCCAGGAGCTCCACTGCCCCTCAGGCCTGAACTTCGGGTCTCAGCAATTTTACTGAACAGAACTTGTGTCCAATTGCTTGCCATGCAGCAAAGCCAATCTACTGACACTGGGTTGTGGTAAAGGAAATTACAGTGTTAATTTCAGGTTTCCAAGCGAGGAGAATGGGCAGTTCATGCTCAAAAGACCCAAATACCCTGATGGCTTTCAGGGAAGGGTTTTTAAAGGCAGCATTTATGGTGCGGGTTGCAGCTCAGGAACTTTCTTCTGATTAATTGGTGATGAGGTAACAGGCTGATGTTTTGAGAATCTTAACCATCAACTTTCTTTTTCTAACTAGTCTGGAGTCTACATGCTTATGGTCATTATGTAATCACTTTCTACACTTGGGTATTGGTCTTATTTCCTTCAGTTCAGTTCTGTTCAGTTTTCTTCAGTTGCTCAGTCGAGTTCAACTCTTTACCACCCCATGAATCCCAGCATACCAGGCCTCCGTGCCCATCACCAACTCCTGGAGTTCACTCAAACTCATGTCCATCAAGTTGGTGGTGCCATCCAGCCATCTCATCCTCTGTCATCCCCTTCTTCTCCTGTCCCCAGTCCCTCCCAGCATCAGGATCTTTTCCAATGAGTCAACTCTTCACATGAGGTGGCCAAAGTACTGGAGTTTCAGCTTCAACATCAGTCCTTCCAATGAACACCCAGGACTGATCTCCTTTAGGATGCACTGGTTGATCTCCTTGCAGTCCAAGGGACTCTCAAGAGTCTTCTCCAACACCACAGTTCAAAAGCATCAATTCTTCGGCTCTCAGCTTTCTTCACAGTCCAACTCTCACATTCCTACATGATCACTGGAAAAATGATAGCCTTGACTAGACAGACCTTTGTTGGCAAAGTAATATCTCTGTTTTTTAATATGCTATCTAGGTTGGTCATAACTTTCCTTCCAAGGAGCAAGCGTCCTTTAATTTCATGGCTGTGAAATCACTCCATCTGCAGTGATTTTGGAGCCCAGAAAAATAAAGTGTGACACTGTTTCCACTGTTTCCCCATCTATTTCCCATGAAGTGATGGGACCAGATGCCATGATCTTAGTTTTCTGAATGTTGAGCTTTAAGCCAACTTTTCCACTCTCCTCTTTCACTTTCATCAAGAGGCTTTTTAGTTCCTCTTCACTTACTGCCATAACGGTGGTGTCATCTCCATATCTGAGATTACTGATATTACTCCCAGCAACCTTGATTACAGCTTGTGCTTCTTCCAGCCCAGAGTTTCTCATGATGTACTCTGCATATAAGTTAAATAAGCAGGGTGATAATATACAGCCTTGATGTACTCCTTTTCCTATTTGGAACTAGTCTGTTGTTCCATGTCCAGTTCTAACTGTTGCTTCCTGACCTGCATACAGGTTTCTCAAGAGGCAAGTCAGGTGGTCTGGTATTCCCATCTCTTTCAGAATTTTCCACAGTTTATTGTGATCCACACAGTCAAAGGCTTTGGCATAGTCAATAAAGCAGAAATAGATGTTTTTCTGGAATGCTTGCTTTTTCAATGATCAGTGGATGTTGGCAACTTGATCTCTGGTTCCTCTGCCTTTTCTAAAACCAGCTTGAACATCTGGAAGTTCACGGTTCACATATTGCTGAAGCCTGGTTTGGAGAACTTTGAACATTACTTTACCAGCGTGTGAGATGAGTGCAATTGTGTGGTAGTTTGAGCATTCTTTGGCATTGCCTTTCTTTGGGACTGGAATGAAAACTGACCTTTTCCAGTCCTGTGGCCACTGCTGAGTTTTCCAAATTTGCTGGCATATTGAGTGCAGCACTTTAACAGCATCACCTTTCAGGGTTTGAAATAGCTCAACTGGAATTCCCTCACCTCCAGTAGCTTTGTTCATAGTGATGTTTTCTAAGGCCCATTTGACTTCACATTCCAGGATATCTGGCTCTAGGTGAGTGATCACACCATTGTGATTATCTGGATTGTGAAGCTCTTTTTTGTACAGTTCTCCTGTGTTCTTCCCACCTCTTCTTAATATCTTCTGCTTCTGTTAGGTTCCTACCATTTCTGTCCTTTATCGAGCCCATCTTTGCATAATATGTTCTCTTGGTATCTCTAATTTTCTTGAAGAGATCTCTAGTCTTTCCCATTGTGTTGTTTTCCTCTATTTTTTGCATTGATCTCTGAGGAAGGCTTTCTTATCTCTCCTTACTATTCTTTGGAACTCTGCATTCAGATGCTTATATCTTTCCTTTTCTCCTTTGCTTTTCACTTCTCTACTTTTCACAGCTATTTGTAAAGCCTCTTCAGACAGCCTTTTTGCTTTTTTGCATTTCTTTTCCATGGGGATGGTCTTGATCCCTGTCTCCGGTACAATGTCATGAACCTCTGTCCATAGTTCATCATGCACTCTGTCTATCAGATCTAGGCCCTTAAATCTATTTCTCACTTCCACTGTATAGTCGTAAGGGATTTGATTTAGGTCATACCTGAATGGTCTAGTGGTTTTCCCTACTTTCTTCAATTTCAGTCTGAATTTGGCAATAAGGAGTTCATGATCTGAGCCACAGTCAGCTCCCAGTCTTGTTTTTGCTGACTCTATAGAGCTTCTCCATCTTTGGCTGCAAAGAATATAAAAAATCTGATTTTGGGTTTGACCATCTGGTGATGTCCATGTGTAGAGTCTTCTCTTGTGTTGTTGGAAGAGGGTGTTTGCTGTGACCAGTGCATTCTCTTGACAAAACTCTATTAGCCTTTGCGCTGCTTCATTCCGTATTCCAAGGCCAAATTTGCCTGTTACTCCAGATGTTTCTTGACTTTCTACTTTTGCATTCCAGTCACCTATAATGAAAAGGACATCTTTTTTGGGTGTTAGTTCTAAATGATTTTGTAGGTCTTCATAGAGACGTTCAACTTAGCTTCTTCAGCATTACATGGTTGGATCACCATGATATAAGTGGTTTGCCTTGGAAATGAACAGAGATCATTCTGTTGTTTTTGAGATTGCATCCAAGTACTGCATTTTGGACTCTTTTGTTGACCATGATGGCTACTCCATTTCTTCTAAGGGAATCCTGCCCACAGTAGTAGATATAATGGTCATCTGAGTTAAATTCACGCATTCCATTTTCTTCAGAACAACTCAAATAAACACATCAGATTGTTATGAATATCCCTCAAGGAGGAACTGGGATTCTTTTATCACTAACCTATTCTTTAAACTATCCTTGCACTTCCTTTTTTTTTTTTTTTGCATTTGCTCACTTTCCTAGTTAGTAATTGCTTAAGTCTGCTCTTTGGAACTCAGGGAAGTCCTAGGAAACTAAATTCCTTTTCTACAAACAAGAAACTAAGCACATAGAGGGGCTTTTGTCCCCAGGAGGGCCCCACAGGGTCCTGCTCAATTTTGGCACCACTCATCCCAGTGGACTGGAGCCTATCCCAGTAAAAACCTGCTACTGGCAGTGGGTGACCTGTTAGGTCTGGACCAGGAAATTTCAACAACAACCAGGTACTCTGAGCAACAGCTTCTTTAAGAACTCCAAGGTAGCATAATTATATTTTATATCCTTCTCTATATATGTATTCCATCCATCAGGATTTTTTTTTTTTTAAGCAATGATGGGAATCTATACAGTAAATGAGTGAGAAGGAGACACAAAATCTGATATCTGTGGGAGCCGCTAGTGTTGCTGAAATGTCCAGAAACCATTTCTGATCTCTCAGTTTAGAATTTGGAAAATGTAAATCATGCTCTACTGCCCAGAAATCATAAATGGTTTCTTTGTATTAACTTTTTGCGAAGAACTCCTTTGTTTTCCAATCTTTAAAGTTACCCTGAGACAAAAAAAAAAAAACAAAAAAAGGAATACAAGTGAAATTCTTTGCAAACGTAGGGGAGCAGAATTTGCCACTGAGAAATATATCTCGTTAGCATATCAATTATTTTAAGCTGGACGGAGGAGCCTGGTGGGCTGCGGTCCATGGGGTCGCGAAGGGTCGGACACGACTAAGCGACTCCACTTTCACTTTTCACTTTCATGCATTGGAGAAGGAAATGGCAACCCACTCCAGTGTTCTTGCCTGGAGAATCCCAGGGACGGGGGAGCCTGATGGGCTGCCATCCATAGGGTCGCACGGAATCGGACACGACTGAAGCGACTTAGCAGCAGCAGCAGCTTTTTTCTAAGAAACAACATACATTAGAAAAACTCTGAAAACCAAGTAGTGTGCACTTAGTCGCTCATTTGTGTCCATCTCTTTGCTACCCCATGGACTGTAGCCTACCAGGCTCCTCTGTCCCCATGGGGATTCTCCAGGCAAGAATACTGGAGTGGGTTGCCATGCCCTCCTCCAGGGGATCTTCCCAACCCATGGATCAAACCCAGGTCTCCTGCATTGCAGGTGGATTCTTTACTGTCTGATGCAGGGAAGCCTGAAAATCCAGTAGGAGTTGACCTTTTGTAAGACATATTTATATTTGTGAGGGGAATCCTTTTTTGTAAGGGTGTCTCCATCACTGTACCTGGAAGAGGAGTATGACCAAACCTATGGAAAATATATCAGTAGAGAAGCCATTGACTCAAATATGTATATAACAACATTATCCTTGTTTACTGTGCTTTTCCTGGTCACCTTCTGTAACTGACTCTCCCCACCTTCAAAATCCTCTTTTGTCTTTAGCTGAAGGTGGTGTTTAAGGTGAGGGCTTTGACCATTTTGGTGAGTTTCCCTGGATCTTTCCCATGTATACATGTTATTAGACTTTTGTTTCATTTTCTCCTATTACTCTGTGTCATGTTGGTTTAATTCTTATACCAGTCAGAGAAACCTAGAAGGTTAGAGGGAAATTTCTTCCTCCCCAACATAAGGAAGAAGAAATGTCTAACCACTGTCCAACTAAGAAATGTCTAACCATTTTTTAACCATTCATTTCTGCATGCATAGTCTTGGTGATCCTCATGAGAATTATTGTATTATTGACCCCATTTGAGGAATGGGCTTCCCAGGTGTTGCTAATGGTAAAAAAAAATCTGCCTGCCAGTACAGGAAACACAAGAGACACAGGTTTGATCCCTGGGTCGGGAAGATTCCCTGGAGTAGGAAATGGCAACCCACTCTATTCTTGCCTGGAAAATCCCATGCACAGAGGAGTCTGGAAGGCTATAATCCAAGGGGCTGCAAAAGAGTCGGACATGACTGAGCACAAGGGCGATTGAATGTTGCCACTTACCGCTTGTCCCTAAGTGGGATACCAGAAAGAGAACCAGTGTCCTTGGCTTACGGTCCTCAGTGTCTTTGCTTTCTCCCTTCACTCAACACTTAATCTTTGTTTTGATATCATTATATTTTAGGCTTTCGATGTAACGGAACTTCCCAGGAGCACTAACCCCCTTTCTAGACTTCAGCCAACAGCTCAGCTCAAGGCAGTAGAGTTTCACCTCTTTCTGGCTTTTGGTATGCATACCAGACATTATCCAGACAAACCAAAAAGACCCACTAGACCAGGACAATTGCAAATGAAAATGACCAGGAGAAAATGGAGCATTTCTACCATGTTTACATTTATTTGTTCATCCATTACTTCTTTCCTATTCCTTTATCCACATGTTTTGCATTGAAGAGGGAAATTAAATAAGTATAATATTCCCTGTCTGTCCTCAAGAAGTTTATAATCTACTTAGGGAGCTTATGTGTATACAAAAATTATTCATAGTCTCAAACTTTTTTAGAGTGTGTAAACATGGAACTTGAGGGATGGTGGGTGGAAGGCTCAAGAAGGAGGGGATATATATATAAATATAGTTCCGGCTGATTTGCATTGTTGTATGGCAGAAACAAATACAACATTGCAAAGCAGTTCTCCAAATAAAATTTTTAAAATTTTTGGAATTTTATAATTTTTTAAAATCAATTTTCTCAATGCTGTTTCTCAGTGAATAGTTTTTATGATGCTGCCTTAGTCTTAAACTTGCCTGTGTCTGAAGTTCACTTCCATTACTATATAGTGTTCCATTGTATGTAAATACAGAGCTTTCCTGGTGCTCAGATGGTAAAGAATCTGCCTGCAATGCAGGAAACCTGGGTTCAATTCCTGGGTCAGGAAGATCCCCTGGAGAAGAGAATGGCAACCCACTCCAGCATTCTTGCCTAGAGAATTCCATGGACAGAGGAGCCTGGGAGGTTATAGTTGATGGGGTCACAAAGAGTCAGACACAACTGAGTGCCTAACACTTTCACTTTCTATTCAGGATGGATATTTGAACTGTTTCAGTTTGGTGCTATTAGACCATAATCCAGCCCTTCCCCGTCTGTTGCAGCTGTGATGTTAGGTTATTCTCATCACATGGTTCCCTCCTGGCCTTTATTAAATGTCTGAATGTAGGTATCTCACATTATTTTTGCCAGTAGTAGTGTAACCCCATACAAACAGTCCTTTGAATGGTCTGGCTCCCCAGCCCAGGCTCTGCCATGGACCTGGCTTCCCAAGGACATGGGCCACACTGGAAGGAAGCATGTTACCCATGAAAGACTGTAATCACAGAGGACTCCGATTCCAGAGCATGGCCTGCGAGTGTGAGAAAAAGCAAACCCATTTGAGCTGTTTTTGCACAAAAAGATAGACTTCTGGCAGTTGTCAGGGAAATCCCTGCCATAAACCTCTCCTGGCTGCTCTGAAGACAAACTCCAGACTTCCCAGTTACATTAACCCTTAACTTCAGGCTCCAGCACTTTCTAGTCAACTTTCATCCTCAGAGACCCCACCATCCTCAGTTTCTCAGTCTAGTTTGTCACCTCACCCAATCGGACTCACGCAAATGCTGTCCTCTGGAAAACCTAGTGTCCAATGTCTTCCCAGGTGGCGCTAGTGGTAAAGAACCCGCCTGCCAGTGCAGGTTAGATGTAAGAGACACTGATTCAATCCCTGGGTCGGGAAGATCCCCTGGAGAAGAGAATGGCAACCCATCTCCAGCCTGGAGAATCCCATGGAAAGAGGAGCCTGGCGGGCTACAGTCCATAGCATCGCACAGAGTCAGACACAACTGAAGCAACTGAGCAGGGACCACTGGAAAACTCATTTAAAAGACCAGCTTACCCTTGTAGAAAACTACATACACCTGATGATTGGAAAATGGCATTGGACAAATAATTATAAAGTAGATAGCCTGAAAGTGATGATTTACATTTGCCATGGCAGAAATATAACATTTAGGTATAATGAGTATAATTGATTAAAAAGAGTACTTCTTTGATCTTTGAGCAATTGCTATTCATAATTCGAAGAAAGTGAAAGTGAAAGTTGCTCAGTCATGTTCAACTCTTTGCAACCCCAGGGACTATGCAGTCCTTGGAATTCTCCAGGCCAGAATACTGCAGTGAGTAGCCTTTCCCTAGGGGATCTTTCCAACCCAGGGATTGAATCCATGTCTCCCGCCTTGCAGGCAGATTCTTTACCAGCTGATCCACAAGTGAAGCCCAAGAATATTGGAGTGAGTAGCCTATCCCTTCTCCAGTGGATCTTCCTGACCCAGGAATCGAACCAGAGTTTCCTGCATTGCGGGCAGATTCTTTACCAACTGAGGAAAGTCCCCTGAAGAAAAAAGTAAGGCTAAAATTGTTTGAATTGTTTTACAGAATCCATTTTAAATATACTTCACCAAATAATATACTGACTGAGAGCATAATAAAATTAAAAACAAAATTCACTATTGTTACCAGAGCACTGGCTCTAATTTCATATTAGATTTGTATTAGTAATACATATTAGTAATTGATATCATCAGCTTTGTGTTTGTTGTACTAGAAAGGTATTATTGAGCTTCTAATTTAAATCTCTTAAGTTCTTTCATTATGAAGTGAATCACTATGTAATAATAACTAATATTCATTTAACACTAAAAGTTCACAAAGCAGCATTTCATAGACATAAATTAGAAATCACTGAATGATTACCCACTATATATTTTATAGGAAGAATTTCCTCAATATTATGGAAATTTCATCAGTATAAAAATAACTGCTATTAACATTTAGAGTGTATAGCATGCATACTATTTTACATTTATTTTTATTTTTAAATAATATCAAACTTACAAAGAAGTGGAAAAAAAAGGATAAGACATTCTCTGTATATACTTCACTCACTTTTCCCTAATGTGAACCATGTAACCATCATACAATGATCAAAACCAGGAAGCTAACTTTGATAAACAATACTATTAACTAATCTAAAGATCTTATTCAGATATTACCAATTGTCCAGTTAATGTCTTTTTCTGGTTCAGAATCCAGTCTGAAGTCCCACGTTGCATTTAGTTACCATGGCTTCTCAGTCTTTTCTAATCTGCAGCAATTTGGTTTTGTTTTGTTTGTTTTGTTCTGTTTTGTTTTACTGTTGTTACTTTCATGGCTTTGACAGTTTTGAAGAGTACTGACAAGTTATTTTGTGAAACATCCCATAACCTGGGGTTATGGTATGATAAAACATTATGTTTGGTCTTAGAAGTAAACCCATGTACTAATGATTAATTAACCGATGATAAAGGAGACAATATATAATGGAGAAAAGACAGTCTCTTCAATAAGTGGTGCTGAGAAAAACGTACAACTACATGTAAAAGAATGAAATTAGGATATCCTCTAATACCATAATCAAAAATAAACTCAATGGATTAAAGGCCTAACTATAATCCCAGATACTATAAAACTTCTAGAGGAAAACTGAGGTAGAGGACTTTTTGACATCAATCACAGCAATTTTTTTTTGTTTTTTGTTTTTTTTGGCTCTATCTCCTACAGTAATGGGACTAAAAGAGAAAATAAACAAATGGGATCTAATTAAACTTAAAAGCTTTTGCACAGCAAAGACAAAATGAAAAGACATAAACATAATGAGTAGACAATCTACAGAAGAGGAGAAAATATTTGCAAATGATGTGACAGGCAAGGGATTAATTTCTTTCATATACACACACACATATATATATATGTGAATCATTTTGCTGTATACCGAAAACTAACACAACACTGTAAATCATCTATATTGTGATTAGAAAAAATATTCAGTCTTTGTCCCTTTTTCCTGACATTGAGCTCCTAAAACCCTTGAGATTTCCTGAGTGATAGAAGTGTCTGTTATGCTAATAAGGTTACTCCTGACCCTAGCTAGCATCTGGATAGACACTTACTGCCAAAACCCCCCAACCATCTGATTAAAAGTACAGAACATTCAGCCTCTGTAAAGAGGCATTTGAGATCGAGTTTAATCACCACAAACCAATGTTTTGTTAACCGAAAAAAACACACATTGTGAGAGCTGTGATTTAAGTCTTCTTTGGGACCTAATAGGGCTATAGCCTGGTAGACAACCTCTCAGATAGCTCTGGGGAACTGCTCCGGAGAGGTAGTGGGGAGGTCAGTATATATGCGATTTTAATGAAGGGAAGATATACACAATCAAGCACACATTTTGGCAGAAGGTTGCTTCTAGTCACAAGAAGGTTGCTGCTAGTCACCAGGAGATTTCTCCATTAATGATTTTAGTGCTTTTCCAGATATGAAAAGATGCAATAAAATGGGCTCATAAAATCTTCTAAAAATGTCCAAATATCTGAAAGTCTGTTCTGCCAGTTTTTCCGAGAACACAGAGTGCCTCATTTCTGATCTCTGCCCTGAGCTCCTTTCAGGGTGTCTTGGAGATCAGTGGCTGCAGTAGCTAGTGACTCCATTCCTGTAGAAGCAGATGGTGAGTGACAACTTCAACTTTTAGTTGGCATAATTAACCACGTCTAGGTAATGAAGGCTTGATAGAAGCTCTTGAACAACAAGGTTCTGCGAGCTTCTGGGTTAGTGAACACTTCAGTGTGCTGGGAGGATAACCACCTGGAGAAAATGTGAAAGTTCTGTGCATCCCAGTCCCTCCTCAACACTAGTCTTATACAGCTCTTCCATTTGGGTGTTTCTGAGTTGTATCCTTTATAATAAAACTGTAGCTGTAAGTATAGCAGTTTTCTGAGGTCTGTGAGCTATTTTAAAGAACCTTCAAAACTGAGCAGAGGAGCATAGTTGTGGGAAACCCCAAAACTGTGATTGGATAGGGAGAAATTTGGTACTTTGAGGACACCCAAGAATTGCAGCTGTTATCTGAGGTGGGGGCAGTCTTGTGGGACTGTGTCCCATAACTTCCAGTGAGGTAGAAATTGCTAGACAGTCAATGTAGAACTCTGAGACCGCAGTCTTATTTTCAATAAACATCTCGCTCCATTAACCTTGAACTATACCCTTTGTCCTGAATTCCTGGAATGTGTCCTTAGCCTGATAAATTAACAGCACTCAGATCCTGGAAAGGGCAGTAATTAACTTCTGTTCCATATGCTAGAGGGAAAAACAACTAGTAATCATTAATCTTTATTTCATACATCTGGTCCATTGTAAAATGGCCAGGGGGCATGAAAAAGGGTGGTGACTTAATCTGAGGATCAAGTTCAGTTCAGTGCAGTTCAGTCACTCAGTTGTGTCTGACTCTTTGCGACCCCATGAATCGCAGCACACCAGGCCTCCCTGTCCATCACCAACTCCAGGAGTTCACTCAGACTCACGTCCATCGAGTCAGTGATGCCATCCAGCCATCTCATCCTCTGTCGTCCCCTTCTCCTCCTGCCCCCAATCCCTCCCAGCATCAGGGTATTTTGCAATGAGTCAACTCTTCGCATGAGGTGGCCAAAGTACTGGAGTTTCAGCTTTAGCATCATTCCTTCCAAAGAAATCCCAGGGCTGATCTCCTTCAGAATGGACTGGTTGGATCTCCTTGCAGTCCAAGGGACTCTCAAGAGTCTTCTCCAACACCACAGTTCAAAAGCATCAATTCTTCGGTGCTCAGCTTTCTTCACAGTCCAACTCTCACATCCATACATGACCACAGGAAAAACCATAGCCTTGATTAGATGGACCTTTGTTGGCAAAGTAATGTCTCTGCTTTTGAATAGGCTATCTAGGTTGGTCATAACTTTTCTTCCAAGGAGTAAGCGTCTTTTAATTTCATGGCTGCAGTCACCATCTGCAGTGATTTTGGGGCCCCCCAAAATAAAGTGTGACACTGTTTCCACTGTTTCCCCATCTATTTCCCATGAAGTGATGGGACCAGATGCCATGATCTTACTTTTCTGAATGTTAAGCTTTAAGTCAACTTTTTCACTCTCCTCTTTCACCTTCATCAAGAAGCTTTTTAGTTCCTCTTCACTTACTGCCATAAGGGTGGTGTCATCTACATAGCTGAGGTTATTGATATTTCTCCTGGCAATCTTGATTCCGGCTTGTGATTCTTCCAGCCCAGCATTTCTCATGATGTACTCTGCATAGAAGTTAAATAAGCAGGGTGACAATATACAGCCTTGACATACTCCTTTTCCTATTTGGAACCAGTCTGTTGGTCCAAGTCCAGTTCTAACTGTTGCTTCCTGACCTGCATACAGATTTCTCAAGAGGCAGATCAGGTGGTCTGATATTCCCATCTCTTTCAGAATTTTCCACAGTTTATTGGGATCCACACAGTCAAAGGCTTTGGCATAGTCAATAAAGCAGAAATAGATGTTTTTCTGGAACTCTCTTGCTTTTTCCATGACCCAGCAGATGTTGGCAATTTGATGTCTGGTTCCTCTGCCTTTTCTAAAACCAGCTTGAACATCAGGAAGTTCACGGTTCACATATTGCTGAAGCCTGGCTTGGAGAACTTTGAGCATTACTTTACTAGCATGTGAGGTGAGTGCAATTGTGCAGTAGTTTGAGCATTCTTTGGCATTGCCTTTCTTTGGGACTGGAATGAAAACTGACCTTTTCCAGTCCTGTGGCCACGGCTGAGTTTTCCAAATTTGCTGGCGTATTGAGTGCAGCACTTTCACAGCATCATCTTTCAGGATTTGAAATAGCTCAACTGGAATTCCCTCACCTCCAGTAGCTTTGTTCGTAGTGATGCTTTCTAAAGCCCACTTGACTTCACATTCCAGGATATCTGGCTCAGGGTGAGTGATCACACCATCGTGATTATCTGGGTCATGAAGATCTTTTTTGTTCTTATGTGTATTCTTGCCACCTCTTCTTAATATCTTCTGCTTCTATTAGGTCCATCCCATTTCTGTCCTTTATCAAGCCCATCTTTGCATGAAATGTTCCCTTAGTATCTCTAATTTTCTTGAAGAGATCTCTAGTCTTTCCCATTCTGTTGTTTTCCTCTATTTCTTTGCATTGGTCGCTGAGGAAGGCTTTCTTATCTCTTCTTGCTATTCTTTGGAACTCTGCATTCAGATGCTTATATCTTTCCTTTTCTCCTTTGCTTTTCGCCTCTCTTCTTTTCACAGCTATTTGTAAGGCCTCCCCAGACAGCCATCAAGAGGAGCCATAAAGATGTTAAATTAAACATTGTGACCTTTAAACTGATTGGTTAGAAATGACGTATTTTAAGGACAGAAGCCTACCAAAAATGTACGGATCAATACTAGTAAGGATAAAAACTGCTAAAGTCCTGCCTTCTGGGAGACACTTTACACCCTTTCAGTGTCTATGCTAAGAGCCTGTGTACTTTTCTCTCAAATCCTATTCACTTCTATTGTGACTGTTTGTGCATTCACGAAGCTCATTCTTTGGCTCCAAGAATATGAACTTGGATTCCCATTTTACTGTATCTGTACTAATTCCAGGTTATTAGTATCTGGACTGAAATGAATTGTAGAACACCCATCTGGTATCGCAAAATTCATCTTGGAAAATGATACACAGCGTTATCTGATCTGTCCTCATGATAAATTCAGGTTAAGATTTTTGTTAAGAAAACCACAGAAGTTGATCTCATGGGGCCTACAGAGTGCCGCAACTTGAAAAGGATCTTAGTTCCCTGACCTGGAATTGAACCCAGGTTGCAGTGATAACAGCATCAAAACCCAGCCACTAGAACACGAGGCCCAGAAGACTTGAATCAGGATCTCAAACCTTGCCTTCTTTGAGGAAAGAATTCAGCAAAGAAATGGAGATAGTGAAGTGCATAAAGCACTTATCAGAAGCAAAGTAGCCATGGAAGAAGACATGAGCAGGCTTGGAGTGAGCCATATGCTTTTGGATTGACTTAAATTGTTTATACGGAGCCAGTTTTTTGGGTTCTTATTCATCTTGCTGGTTGCCCACATTTTGCCTGACCTAGGGTCCTTCCTGATGTGCACACACATCTTTTAGCCAAGATGGATTTCAGTATAAGGTTTTCTGGGAGGCTGGCAGGACCTATTATAGGCTGGTTCTCCCTTCCTTCCTTGACCCCTAAGGAATATTTCTTTGCATGTGTGGTTTGGGAGGCCTCCTGGATTCCCTCCCCCCCACCCCCCCCCCAAAAAAAATGTGTTCTTCTTATCTTTTACTCAAGCAGAGTTCTGCTCCTGCCATTATCTTTATTTCAAGATAAAACAGGAGACAAGTTCCAGCTGCTCACCCTGGGGCCAAGATATCTCCTGTCTCCAAGTGATACTGACTCCTTCTCAGTTCATGATGTCAGCAGGCACATGATGATGTCATGTCTCATCTCAGGGAGGAAGAAATTTACTATTCTAGGTTCTTCTGGCTGATCTAAGAATTAAATTGACAGGAGGTAGACTAACAGGAGAAAATCAAACAAGAGTTTAACAACCTGTATACATGGGAGAGGAACCAGAGATCAAATTACCAATATCTGTTCGATCATCCAAAAATCAAGAGAGTTCCAGAAAAATATCTACTTCTGCTTTATTGACTATGCCAAAGCCTTTGACTGTGTGGATCACAACAAACTGTAGAAAATTCTTCAAGGGATACGAATACCAGACCACCTGACCTGCCTCCTGATAAATCTGTATGCAGGTCAAGAAGAAACAGTTAGAACTGGACATGGAACAATAGACTAGTTCTAAATAGGGAAAGGAGTATGTCAAGGTGGTATATTGTCACCCTGCTTATTTAACTTATATGCAGACTACGTCATGAGAAATTCTGGACTGGATGAAGCATAAGCTGGAATCAAGATTGCCAGGAGAAATATCAATAACCTCAGATATGCAGATGACACCACCCTTATGGCAGAAAGGGAAGAAGAACTAAAGAGCCACTTGATGAAAGTGAAAGTGGAGAGTGAAAAAGCTGGCTTAAAACTCAACATTCAGAAAAGTAAGATCATGGCATCTGGTCCCATCACTTCATGGCAAATGGATGGGAAAACAATGGAAACAGTGACAGACTTTATTTTTCTGGGCTCCAAAATCACTGCAGATGGTGACTGCAGCCATGAAATTAAAAGATGCTTACTCCTTGGAAGAAAAGTTATGACCAACCTAGATAACATATTGAAAAGCAGAGACATTACTTTGCCAACAAACATCCATCTAGTCAAAGCTATGGTTTTTCCAGTACTCATGTATGGATGTGAGAGTTGGACTATAAAGAAAGTTGAGTGCCGAAGAATTGCTGCTTTTGAACTGTGGTGTTGGAGAAGACTCTTGAGAGTCCCTTGGACAGAAAGGAGTTCCAACCAGTTCATCCTAAAGGAAATCAGTCCTGAATATTCATTGGAAGGACTGATGCTGAAGGTGGCCAGTACTTTGGCCACCTGATGCAAAGAACTGACTCATTTGAAAAGCCCCTGATGCTAGGAAATATTGAAGGCGGGAGAAGGGGACAACAGAGGATGAGACAGTTGGATGGCATCACTGTCTCAGTGGACATGAGTTTGAGTAAATTCTGGGAGTTTGTAATGGACAGGGAGGCCTGGTGTGCTACAGTCCCTGGGGTCTTAAAGAGTTGCACACAACTGAGCGACTGAACTGAACTGAACTGATAAGTGGGAGAGACCCAGGAGAACTGAATAATTTACCAGTATGGCAGAAGCCCTCACCTTAAATACCACTTTCAGCTAAAGACAAAAATGGATGTTGTGGGTAGAGGTTTGGGGCTTCAAATAGGAGGAAGGCAACTCACAGGGATATGGTAAAGCAAACATTGGGTCAACAGAGACAATAAAACATGGAGAGGAATTTTGATAGACTTTGCAAGGTTCCTCCCTGTCTACCATACTTAGTTTGTACTGTCATTATCTATGGTGATAGTTCCTTTCATAGAATAAGTTTTCTATCTACATTCTTTTAGACAGTTAGGGAGAAGGTCAAAGTTTCTTCTGGAGTCTTTTGGTTTTTGATCATTTATATCTCTAAATAATCCAAATGCCAAACAGGCAATTTGGGATAGGTGAATTTTGTTCCTTTACACTCATTGCTGGAATGTTAACTTTGATCACTTAGTTAAGGTATTATCTGCCAGGTTTCTATACTGTATAGCTATGTTTTTCCCAAACCTATTATTTTTAAATGTTTCAAATTATAAGATATTAAGTTATTTATAACTTCTTTCCAGATGTCAAAAGAGAATTTTTTAAAAGTTATCAGTATAAGAAAATAGAGCTCCATTAGAGAAAATGAAAGAAATATTTTTGTATAATTGCACAAATTTTTGGAGGAAGTAAGTGAAATGCAGGAGGAAAAAGGAGGAGAACTTAAAGTTACCAGTTTCAAAACAAGGTATTTCTGAGATGTCACTGATTAGACACCATATGCATTTTCTGTCTTTCTCTATATCAATAACAACTGATAAATTTTCATTTAAATTGGAAGAGAAAAAACCCAAAGACTCTATTAAACCCAATGTGAATGCAGGTACATACAAATCCATATAACGTGAATATCCAAAGGAAGCTCCGGTTGATAATTATCCACCTCAAGTTACAAATAATAAATTTTAGGGACCATTACAAAAAAATTCTTCCAAATAACACACACACAAAAAATTACTAGAACTTTCAGCTTCCAAGATGTCTGTGTTTTATCTCTATATCATATCAAAGTCATTGAGAATGGGGAAAAACTGACAAGATTGATAACAGTACAAAGTTTGTGTGCTTAGTCATTCAGTCATGTCCGACTCTTTGCCATTCCACCAGGCTCCTCTGTCCATGGGACTTTCCAGGCAAGAATACTGGAGTGGGTTGACATTTCCTTCTCCAGGAATCTTCCTGATTCAGGGATGGAACCCACGTCTTCTGCATTGGCAGATGAATTCTTCACCACTGCACCACATCAGAAGCCCCAACACAATTGAATTTTTGCATATTGATTTTGTATCATGCAACCCTGCTGTGTTCGTTTCTTAGTTTTAACAGTTTGTGTATGCATGGGTATATATGGATTCCTTGTGTGCATGCTTCAGTTGTGTCCAACTGTTTGTGACCCTATGAACTGAAGCCCGTCAGACTCCTCTGTCCATGTCATTCTCCAGGTAAGGATACTGGAATGGGTTGCTATTCCCTTCTCCAGGGGATCTTCCCAACCAGGGATCAAGCCCACGTCTCTTACATCTCCTGCATTGGCAGGCAAGTTCTTTACCACTAGGGCCACCTGGAAAGTTTGACAGCATTTATTACATGCTGTAAATAAACATGAACAAAATTAAATGCATATGAACAACAGAATTATACCTTTGAAACTGAACTGTGATTTTAAAATATAGATATAATTATTAATGCTATAAAATAGAAACTATGTAGAAATAAGATAAAATATCTCACAAAATTGTTAAAAACATATAGATGATACAGTTTTAGTTGACAGTACTAATATTCAGGTTATCCAAGAACTTAATAAGCATAATTTAAGTCTGAACTTGGCAATAAGGAGTTCATGATCTGAGCCACAATCAGCTTCCAGTCTTGACTTTGCTGACTGTATAGAGCTTCTCCATCTTTGGCTGCAAAGAATATAATCAATCTGATTTTGGTGTTGACTATCTGGTGATGTCCATGTATAGAGTCTTCTCTTGTGTTGTTGGAAGAGGGTGTTTGCTATGACCAGTGCGTTCTCTTGGCAAAACTCTATTAGCCTTTGCCCTGCTTCATTCCATACTCCAAGGCCAAATTTGCCTGTTATTCCAGGTGTTTCTTGACTTCCTACTTTTGCATTCCAATCCGCTATAATGAAAAGGACATCTTTTTTGGGTGTTAGTTCTAAAAGGTCTTGTAGGTCTTCATAGAACCGTTCAACTTCAGCTTCTTCAGTGTTACTGGTTGGGGCATAGACTTGGATTACCATGATATTGAATGGTTTGCCTTGGAAACGAACAGAGATCATTCTGTCATTTTTGAGACTGCATCCAAGTACTGCATTTCGTAGTCTTTTGTTGACCATGATGGCTACTCCATTTCTTCTGAGGGATTCCTGCCCAAAGTAGTAGATATAATGGTCATCTGAGTTAAATTCACCCATTCCAGTCCATTAGAGTTTGCTGATTCCTAGAATGTCAATGTTCACTTTTGCCATCTCTTGTTTGACCACTTCCAATTTGCCTTGATTCATGGACCTGACATTCCAGGTTCCTATGCAATATTGCTCTTTACAGCATCGGACCTTGCTTCTATCACCAGTAACACCCACAACTGGGTATTGTTTTTGCTTTGACTCCATCCCTTCACTCTTTCTGGAGTTATTTCTCCACTGATCTCCAGTAGCATATTGGGCACTTACCGACCTGGGGAGTTCCTCTTTCAGTATCCTATCATTTTGCCTTTTCATACTGTTCATGGGGTTCTCAAGGCAAGAATACTGAAGTGATTTGTCATTCCCTTCTCCAGTGGACCACATTCTGTCAGCTGACTGTGGCTGACTGGAGTCACATTCTCGAGCTGACTGTGGCTCAGATCATGAACTCCTTATTGCCAAATTCAGACTTAAATTGAAGAAAGTAGGGAAAACCACTAGACCATTCATGTATGACCTAAATCAAATCCCTTATGATTATACAGTGGAGGTGAGAAATAGATTTAAAGGACTAGATCTGATAGATAGAGTGCCTGATGAACTATGGACTGAGGTTCGTGACATTGCACAGGAGACAGGGATCAAGACCATACCCATGGAAAAGAAATGCAAAAAAGCAAAACGGCTGTCTGGGGAGGCCTTACAAACAGCTGTGAAAAGGAGAGAAGTGAAAAGCAGAGGAGAAAAGGAAAGATATAAGTATCTGAATGCAGAGTTCCAAAGAATAGCAAGAAGAGATAAGAAAGCCTTCTTCAGTGATCAATGCAAAGAAATAGAGGAAAACAACAGAATGGGAAAGACTAGAGATCTCTTCAAGAAAATTAGAGATACTAAGGGAACATTTCATGCAAAGATGGGCTCAATAAAGGACAGAAATGGTATGGACATAATAGAAGCAGAATATATTAAGAAGAGGTGGCAAGAATACACAGAACTGTACAAAATCATGATATATCACAAACCAGATAATCATGATGGTGTGATCACTCATCTAGAGCCAGACATCCTGAAATGTGAAGTCAAGTGGGCCTTAGAAAGCATCACTATGAACAAAGCTAGTGGAGATGAGGGAATTCCAGTTGAGCTATTTCAAATCCTGAAAGATGATGCTGTGAAAGTGCTGCACTCAATATGCCAGCAAATTTGGAAAACTCAGCCATGGCCGCAGGACTGGAAAAGGTCAGTTTTCATCCCAATCCCAAAGAAAGGCATTGCCAAAGAATGCTCAAACTACCGCACAATTGCACTCATCTCACATGCTAGTAAAGTAATGCTCAAAGTTCTCCAAGCCAGGCTTCAGCAATATGTGAACCGTGAACTTCCAGATGTTCAAGCTGGTTTTAGAAAATGCAGAGGAACCAGAGATCAAATTGCCAACATCCGCTGGATCATGGAAAAAGCAAGAGAGTTCCAGAAAAACATCTATTTCTGCTTTATTGACTATGCCAAAGCCTTTGACTGTGTGGATCCCAATAAACTGTGGAAAATTCTGAAAGAGGTGGGAATACCAGATCACCTGACCTGCCTCTTGAGAAACCTGTATGCAGGTCAGGAAGAAATAGTTAGAACTGGACATGGACCAACAGACTGGTTCCAAATAGGAAAAGGACTTTGTCAAGGCTGTATGCTGTCACCTTGCTTATTTAACTTCTATGCAGAGTACATCATGAGAAACGCTGGGTTGGAAGAAGCACAAGCTGGAATCAAGATTGCAGGGAGAAATATCGGTAACCTCACATATGCAGATGACACCACCCTTATGGCAGAAAGTGAAGAGAAACTAAAAAGCCTCTTGATGAAAGTGAAAGAGGAGAGTGAAAAAGTTGACTTAAAGCTCAACACTCAGAAAAGTAAGATCATGGCATCTGGTCCCATCACTTCATGGGAAATAGATGCGGAAACAGTGAAAACAGTGGCAGACTATTTTGGGGGGCTCCAAAATCACTGCAGATGGGGATTGCAGCCACGAAATTAAAAGACACTTACTCCTTGGAAGGAAAGTTAGGACCAATCTAGATAGCATATTAAAAGGCAGAGTCATTACTTTGCCAACAAATGTCCGTCTGGTCAAGTCTATGGTTTTTCCAGCGGTCATGTATGAATATGAGAGTTGGACTGTGAAGAAAGCTGAGCACCGAAGAATTGATGCTTTTGAACTGTGGTGTTGGAGAAGACTCTTGAGAGTCCCTTGGACTGCAAAGAGATCCAATCAGTCTATCCTAAAGGAGATCAGTCCTGGATGTTCATTGGAAGGACTGATGTTGAAGCTGAAACTCCAATACTTTGGCCACCTCATGTGAAGAGTTGACTCATTGGAAAAGACTCTGATGCTGGGAGGGATTGGGGGCAGGAGGAGAAGGGGACGACAGAGGATGAGATGGCTGGATGGCATCAGCAACTCGATGGACATGAGTTTGGGTGAACTCCTGGAGTTGGTGATGGACAGGGAGGCCTGGCGTGCTGTGATTCTTGGGGTCGCAAAGAGTCAGACACAACTGACCAACTGAACTGAACTGAATAAGCATGATAAATGAGAATTTTCTTCAACTGTAAGAAACCACAAGAAGTGATAACATTAAATGTAGAACTTTTTCTTAAAATACAAACATCAGAGCAAATCAAACATTTGAGTAAAGTAAAAGTAAAGCAATTGGCAAAGTGAAAGTTGCTCAGTCGTGTCTGACTCTTTGTGAACTATACAGTCTATGGAATTCTCCAGGCCAGAATACTGGAGTGGGTAGCCTTTCTCTGCTCCACAGGATCTTCCCAATCCTGGGACTGAACCCAGGTCTCCAACATTGCAGGTGGATTCTTTACCAGCTGAACCACAAGGGAAGCCCTTGAGTAAAATGACTAAAGTGAGAAGTGCTAAATATCACTTATTTTATTTATTTGGCTGTATCAGCTCTTAGTTGTTGCACTCAAGATCTTCACCAGTTCATGTGGATCCTTTGTTGCAGCACACACTGTCTAGTTGTGGCGCATGGGCTCAGTAGTTGTGGTACACAGGCTTGCTCCATGCATGTAGGATCTTAGTTCCCCACCCAGGGATCAAACTTACATCCCCTGCATTGCAAGACAGATTCTTAACCACTAGACCACCAGGGAAGTCCCTCACCTATTTTAGATACAACCCCTGATACACACTATGTAGAATAGATTATATACATTTTTTTCTATTTCAAAAAGGCACACACGTATGTAAAATTTTATAGGAATGTGTTCAGCACATTACATGACTAGAAAAAGAGTATATGTATTTTTAATAATGTTGACTGTTTGTCAGGACTAGTCCAACAACAAACCGACCTGAGGGAGTGGTGCCATAAAAGAATAAGGAAAAATAAGACTCAGAAATAAAGTGGGCATCAGGGGGCTGATGCCATTCGCAGGCAAAAGCCCAGATCCTAATCCTTGTATGCCTTTTATTGTTAACTTCTACTTCCTTATTCGTCCTCTAGAGATATCTGTTCTTTACAATCTCAGATCAGGGATAAAGATATACAATGCACAGTCCTCAGTGTCAAACCTTCAGGCCTTTCATGACTTTGTTTAACACTTTGGCTAGTGACACCCTTTCTCAGCAACTCCCTCAAGGCCCCAGTTTTCCAGGAACAGTCACTAATGGTTTCCCATCAGTCACATCAGTACTTCAACATCTTGTTTTCAAGATGTCTTTCCAGGATGTACTTTTTACTGCTCCAGCCCCTTCACCTGGATGTGATGAGAAAGTCATTCTTATTTTTCAAAGAAGCCCTGTTAATTATAGTACAGGCCTGTGCATAGCATATTCCCTACACTGTTGACTCCTTCCACAAGAATTATCAGAAAAACCTGTTGGTCAGGGGAAACCAAGTGTATTGGACTTACAACATCAAATGAGAGCACCATCTTGTCAGAATGTTAGTGTCTCAACAGTCTGTGTTCAGGTAACTTAAGGCAAGCTCTTCCAAATAGGGAATTGGTAAGGATTAGACAAAGTTTGTGATTTCCCTTGTGGCTCAGACGGTAAAGCGTCTGCCTACAATGCAGGAGACCCGGGTTCGACCCCTGGGTCAGGAAGGTCCTCTGGAGAAGGAAATGGCAATCCACTCCAGTACTCTTGCCTGGAAAATCCCATGGATGGAGGAGCATGGTAGGCTACAGTCCAGGGGGTCGCAAAGAGTCGGACATGACTGAGTGACTTCGCTTGATCACTTGGTCTAGACAAAGTTTGTAACCTAATAGTTTAGGATTAGTGGGCAAATTAAGTCTTGAATCAAGTCTGTAAACATAAACTCTTGGTCTGATAAGCAAGCTGTTTGCCCAGGTGAGCACACTGTTCTTTTCACTATGAAAAGAACTATAGTTACCACTATGAGGTAACTGTTTGCCTTGATAAACTGGTGTGCAGAAATTTTCTGAAGCAAATGATGAAGTTAGTTATTTACTGTTTAGCAGTCTTGTCTCCTTGGGCTAGAAATTCCTGGGGAAAAACTGTTAAGCTCTATTGACACAGACACTATCAATTCTCAGTAGAATGCCTACAAAAATAATCTAGACAAATCTACAAGTAATAAACAAAATAATCTAGACAAAATAATTTGAATGGCAAGGAGTATGACAGTGGCATAACTACACATGGAAAACATAAGGGATCATAGCAACAAATCTCTGAAAAAAAAGACAAAACATCCTGTATTGTTCATTTTGTTTAAAATGGATAGAAAACATACAACTTGTTTAACACCAATATTGGAGTTTATTGAAAACAATTTTAGGAAACAAATTTGAAGCCATTTTTGGGGGGGAAAAAGAACACACGAGAAAGTGAAGTTGTCATGACACTAGACACTTACTTAAAGTAAAAATGCAATGTTCTGTCAAAAACATTGTGGTGGTGCATTTTCTGCAACACAAGTCAAAGGTACGCTTTTGAAAATAATCATTTTAACATTTATTTGGTTACTACTAACTTGTAATAGCTTTGGTAAAGCCAACATTAAATTAAAAATGATGCCAGAACAAAAATTCCAAGTACACAATGCACTTAGAAGCATCAAGGGAATTAATACTTTTTTGAAAGACAAATGAAGCAATAATGTTTATGAAAAATATGTTGATACTACACAAATTGCAGAATCTCTTGACATTGATAACTTTCCCAATATCAGCAGTACCAAAAAGGAGTGTTGTGCTTAGTCGCTCAGTTGTGTCCAACTCTTTGTGACCACATGGACTGAAGTCTGCCAAACTCCTCTGTCCTTGGGGATTCTCCAGGCAAGAATACTGGAGTGGGTAGCCTTTCCCTTCTCCAGGACCAAAAAGAGTAAGAAGTTTCAATTCAACTGAGAATCCCATTTATGATTCAAAACTAAAACTCAGATTCAAACTTCTTTTCTGTATATTACATACAACAACATTATTTTTAAAGAAGAGTTTTAAACTACTGAAAGAATATACCTTTCAGTGTCATAGTGTCATATGTTTGATATGTCATATGTTTGATGGCAAACATAACTTAAAGAATAAACTGCTGCAACTATGTAAATTCTAATAGTTGAAATTGGTGAACAAAGTAAGGACAATGATACTGATGGAAATTCAATGTATAAGGAGTAGAATCCTAAACTGATTTCTAAAATCTATACTTACAATACTCCAGTTTAAGAACTGCAGTATATTTGCAGTAATAATTTGCAGGACACATTTCCAATAACTTTTTGTAGCTCTTGGGATAAATGTTACCCTACAGTTATAATTGCCAATGAAGTTTTATAGCTTCACAAAAATAAAACTTATTAAAGTATACAGTCACCAAAAAAAAAAAAAAACTGCATTTCTATAGGATATAAAACAAAGGGAAGTATGCATTGAAATTGCTATAAAACAAATTTTGTCTCTGTGAAAGCAAAATGTATAAATATTTTGTAGCAAGTTATTATGTCATAATACCTTGAGTATTTTAGAAATAATTATGATTAAAATTGTGTTTATTGTATGTTCAGGAATTTAATTTGTAGATTTTCAGAATTATTATGTAAGTTTCAGATGTAGTGTTATAAGTCAACAACTGTATACACTGTAGAGTGATTACCACAAGTCTAATTATCATCCATCACCATACAGTTGACCCCCTTCACACATTTCACCCATCCCCAAAACCCCCCTTCCCCTCTGTTAGCCTCTGATCTGTTCTCCATATCTATAAGTTCACTTTTCTTTTGTTTGGTTTGTTTTAAAGATTCCACATATGAATGAAATCACACAGTATTTGTCTTTCTCTGTCTGACTTATGTTACTCGGCATGACATGTTCAAGGCCTACCCATGTTGTCACAAGTGGCAGAATTTCATTCCTTTTTATGACTTAGTGGTATCAAATATATATGATATATATATATATGTTTATATTTATATATATCTCACATCTTCTTTTTCCATTCATTCATCAATGTACATTTGGAATGTTCCATATCTTGACTATTGTAAATGATGCCACAATGAATATAAGGGTGCTAATTTGTAGACTTTATATAGGATGACCTCAGGCTTACTGTAATTTTGTTATTAAAAATAAATAATATACTACCTTCTATAAATTGTACTTGAAAAAATAGGTTTTTCCATTAGCCATGTATGGATATGAGAGTTGGACCATAAAGAAAGCTGAATGCCAAAGAATTGATGCTTTTGAACTGTGGTGTTGGAGAAGACTCTTAAGAGACCCTTGGACTACAAGGAGATCCAACCAGTCCCTCCTAAAGGAAATCAGTCCTGAATATTCATTGCAAGGACTGATGTGAAGCTGAAACTCCAATGCTTTGGCCATCTCATGTGAAGAACTGACCCCTTGGAAAACACCCTGATGCTGGGAAAGATTGAAGGCAGGAGGAAAAGGGGACGACAGAGGATGAGATGGTTGGATGGCATCACTTACTTGATGGACAAAAGTTTGAGCAAACTTCGGGAGTCGGTGATAGACAGGAGGCCTGGCATGTTCCAGTCCATGAGATCACAAAGAGTTGGACATGACTGAGTGACTGAACTGAACTGAAGGAAGGGACAAATTTCCTAACACACAAAGTCAGTATGTGGGTGCCAAAGTATAGTCTCAAAATGTTAAAAAGCATAACTCTTAATCAGCACATGTCAGATATTTATCAAACTTATAAAGGAACTAGCAGAATAAAACCAAAGGAGAATTTAAGAAACTGAGACTTTTACAATAAATGGGAAGTTAATGCTGAAATAAAATTGCTAATTTAGATAAAATCTTTGATTGTGTGGATCACAATAAACTGTGGAAAATTCTTAAAGAGATGGGAATACCAGACCACCTTACCTGCCTGCTGAGAAACCTGCATGCAGGTAAAGAAGCAACAGTTAAAACCAGACATGGAACAACAGACTGGTTCCAAATTGGGAAAGGATTACATCAAGGCTGTATATTGTCACCTTGCTTATTTAACTTATATGCAGAGTACATCATGCAAAATGTCGGGCTGGATGAAGCTTAAGCTGGAATCAAGATTGCAGGGAGAAATATCAGTAATCTCAGATATGTAGATGACACCACCCTAATGGCAGAAAGCAAAGAGAAACTAAAGAGCCTCTTGATGAAGGTTAAAGAGGAGAGAGGAAAAAAACTGGCTTAAAACTCAACATTCAGAAAAGTAAGATCATGGCGTCTAGTTCCATCATTTCATAGCAAATAGATGGGAAAACATGGAAATAGTGACAGGCTTTATTTTCCTGGGGTCCGAAATCACTGCAGATGATAAAACACACTTGCTGCTTGGAAGGAAACCTATGACAAACCTAGGCAGAGTATTAAGAAGCAAAGACATCACTTTGCTGACAAAGATTTGTATAGTCAAAGCTATGGGTTTTCCAGTAGTCCTGCATGGATGTGAGAGTTGGACAATAAGAAACGCTGAGTGCTAAAGAATTGATGCTTTCAAACTGTGGAGCTGGAGAAGACTCTTGAGAGTCCCTAGGACTGCAAGGAGATCAAAGCAGTCAATCCTAAAGGAACTCAATCCTGGATATTCATTTGAGGGAGTGATGCTGGAGTGGAAACTCCAATCATTTGGCCACCTGATGGGAAGAACAGACTCACTGGAAAGGACACTGACGCTGGGAAAGATTGAGGGCAGGAGAAGGGGGCGACAGAAGATGAGATGGTTGGATGGCATCATCCACTCAATGGACATGAGTTTGAACAAACTCCAGGAGATAGTGAAGGACAGGGAAGCCTGGCGTGCTACAGTCCATGGGGTTGTAAAGAGTTGAACACCACTGAGGGACTGAACAACAACAACAATGTTAGATAAAGCTATGCAGTGGTTAAAATCCTATAGGGTAATAAAGCCATCACCTTCAGGTTTGTCTTTCCTATCAAGCAAAAAAGAAAATAATCACCAGAGATTAGCTTTAAGAATTATAAATTATTAAATCTCTGGGCTCTAATTAATTGTACCAACAAGCTTATGTTCTCAGTGTAAGATTCATTACCACTGAGCCACCAGGGTAGCCCATGACATTAATTACTTTTTGATTTATATCCAAGTTTGGGATAATTTTTTTTTTTTTTTTTTTAACATGGACTAGTGTCAGTCCTTTGTATTCACTCTGGAGCAGGATGCTGCATTTCATTGTATCAAAAACAAAACAAAAAGAATTAAAACCCACAATTCACAGAGGAGTGAGTAACACTTTACTAAAGGTTGTTCAGTGTTATAAAAGAGAGGGTTACCTTGCCTGCATGGATGCTTGCATGCTAAGTCGCTTCAGTCGTGTCCGACTCTTGTGACTCAATGGACCGTAGCCCTCCAGGCTCCTCTCTACATTGCCTGTCTCACAGCAAAACCTCGTTTTTGAAATTCCATGAGATACCTGCATGCCATACTTTCTATCCATCTTTCCTAAGGTACTCTCCTCCACATTGCCTCTCCCCTAACACCTTTCCTAGCTCTTCTTTTTTCTAAAGTAAAGTGTTAGATGGAGGGAATATTGAGGAACATCCTCCAAACTGAGAAGGAACTTTGAGGCAGAAAAACAAAGCAGGCAACTCCGTGAAGTGCAATTATGACGTTTATTGTGGGTAACTCATATGCAGGCAGAATCAGGCTGACGAAGATCCAGAGGCATTTGAAGCTGCACTCTGTGCGGGAAGAGTTATGAAGGATTTAAGGGGCCTAACCTAAAAACTTAATCTGACTACTAAGGGAGGAACACGTCCATAGGACCTGGGGTTTTTTCCTCCCCTTCCCCCTAGTGAGGGTCTCATGACCATCATGCCCTGCAGGGCATTAACTACCTACATCAGCAGAAGCCATTCCTGCACTTTTCGTATCAGATGAAGGCAAAGCTAAATGTTGATAGAGAACTGATCTGGCTCCTTTTTGCATTCCAAGTGAGTAGGCTAGAGCTCAGTCATGCAGAAAGGGGAGGGGCTGGACTGTGGGCCTGAGATTGAGCTGACAAAATGGAATCATTGTGTTGTAGCCTCTGACTACAAGCCTTCTGCTGTGTTGTAGCCTCACATCCAGCAGGCTTTAAGCAAAAAAACACTTCTTACTAATGTTCAGTTGCTTGTGTCTGATGCTTCACAACCCCACGGACTGCAGCACACCAGGCTTCCCTGTCCTTCACTATCTCCCTGAGATGGCTCAAACTCATGTCCATTGAGTCAGTGATGCCATCCAGCCATCTCATTCTCTGTCATACTAGTGGGATTCAAGATATGGGACCCCATGGGACTTCCCTGATGGTCCAGTGGGTAAGACTCCATGCTCCCACTGCAATGAGAGCAGCTTTGATCCCTAGTGGGGGAATTAAGATCCCACATATCACCTGCATAGCCAGAAAAAAAGAAAAGACATGTGACCCCAAAATATGGCACTTTGGTATATTGAATATCTTAAACAGGAGTATGAGGGAAAAAAAACAGCAGAAAGAGGAAGGTCATTCTGACCTCCTGTGTCTTACTCTTCTCTGAAATAGGTCAGCAATCCCCCACATGAATGTACCCTCCCTGTACCAGGAGGAAGAAAGGCACCCTTATTACCATAGATAGGGAAATGGAGGCTGAGAAATATGTATAAATAAGCCTTGTAAACTAACTCTTACCTTCCTAATTTCTCCTTTATCATTGACTACTCATAGTGCAAGTATCTCTGTCTTCTCAATTCATCACAAATTTATTGTTTCTTTATCTACAAAGTATAGAAGCTCCTACTCTAGTCCTTTTCTTTTGGTCTTCATTCTCTACAGGAGGAGCCCATGTATTTGTAACAATTCAGTAGAATGTGTATGTGTTTTTCCTGTTAATCTGTCTTAGATGATTTTAATTTTCAGACCTAGCCAGGGACCCTAAGAGCGTTGAAGAAAATTTTCCTCCTCTGTAGTACGTCAAGAGCCAAAATGAATAATCAATTTTCAGCATTTTTTTTTCTTTTTATTGTCACTGTTGGCCAAAACTGACCAGCCTTGCCTAAAAAAAAAAAAAAAAAAACATAAAAGATAAGCTGGCTGGTCTGTTTCCAATCGTTATTTCCTGGGTACTAACACTGTGTTCCATCTTTTCGTATCTGTTATCTCTCTCAATCCTTGCTATAATTACTGATATTACTATCAACATTTAACAAATTAAACAACTAGGTTCAAAGAGGCTTGACAAGTCATAGGTAAAAATAAATAGCAAGGCTCCAGTTGAGATTCAGGTCTTCAGATTCCAAGCTCAGAGCTGATTCCTATTGCCTAGTTTAGAATTTATGTACATCCATGATTTTGTGCTTACTCTAAGGTGCTGCTTAGAATCTATTAACTATTTCTTCTTCTGCAGGATTTCTCAACCTCAGCACTGTCAACATTTTTCTTTTCCTCAAGAGGCTGTCCTGTGCACTGTAGGATGTTTAGCAGCATCCCTGGCTTCTACCCACCAGAATTCAGTAGCACCCATTCCCAGCCTTCCCTAACCCTAATCATGCAAAATCAACCTGAATGGAGAATCACTTTTCTACTTTGTGCTGAGTTCCTTTGGGATTTGCATCTTCTGTTCCCTTCAGTCTGTGAGAACTTGGAGTCTCAAATATGGTATGTTGATGTGGAAAACCTCTCTGCCTGTACCCTGTACTGGTACAGGGGTACAGGGTACCTCACCTGCAGTAACTGACATCCTCACTGTGAACTTCTATCTTTTCTTGGAGAGCATCCAAAACCTACTTACATTGTCTTGATTCTGTGCAAGCTTATCCAATCTACTTGATGCAGTGACTATTCAAGACCAGGCTTAAAATTGAATTGGCTGCCACAAAATGATTTACTGGAGGCTTCTGGAAAGATCCCCCACAACTGGATTAACTATTTTGATTAATTTGGCTTGTCAGTTTGTTGGGAAGGAAGGGGAATAGCCATTTAATTTATTTATTCACTTAATTTATTCAACTTAACAATTTATTTAGATTCATTGCTTTATTTAACTGATACTGGGACTGAGAAGGCTTTTTAAATTTTTTTTACTGAACTGAAAAGCTAAATTTATCAGATCAGTTGTGCATTTAGACTCAATCTGGATGCAGCATCTATCTCAGCACAAATTATTTCATATCCTTTATTTCCCAGAGAATGTAGTTCAGTTAATAAATAATCAATTTTCAGAGGCTATTTCTAACCACTCTTTTCTTTTTACAGCAGAGAGGATAGGATGATTTTTTCCTTAAATTTCAGAAACTATTTTAAAAAATAAATGTTTGAAGAGCACTTGTGCTTGTTTGATCATGCGTTTCAGGCAAGAGAGAGTATTGTTAGTGTGTACATAGAACTCAGAACAATCAATGTGTGTCATTGTAGTCCATGGTGGATTTCCTGTGCGATGGAGGGAAGAATAAGAGGAGACAGACCAGAGGGTGCACGTCACACTAGATTTCTTAGGAAGCTCATAAAAAGGATTTACTGTATTTTGATTAATCCATCCTTCATCCACCTTGAGTGTCTCCATGGCAACCAGATATTTGTTTCCCAAAGATGGTCTTTCAGACTGTGGAAGGTTCATTCAGCTCCATACAAAACCCCCTGTATTCCTGAAGCCCACATCTTTGAAATTCTGCGTGCATAGACAACCACTCCCAAGCCCTTGTCTGTGTTACTGATCCCAATGCTAGTATCATTTTATCAATGCCAAGGCATGATCAGTTGTTTAAAGCATTTTCTCAGAGCCAACAGAAACATCTGTTTCATCTCTATTCCACAAAAACAAAATTTAAGTGTTTTAATCTCAGCCTAAAGGAAGCTAGCTAAATGGTCATTATGGGGCTTGAAAACATATATACAGTGTCACATATTGGCTGGAGTATTTCAGAGCATCCACCAGTTAAATGGTCCCATAAATTTAAAAATTACCTTTTATTAAAAGTTAATGATCCCTTTTTCAAAACAAAGTTATAAAGCAGAATCTAATTCAAAGTATACTAACATGCAAAGAACATATATTTTATAAATGAGGATGGGATGATTTGCCCATTGACTCTCATTAGTCAGAAACTGACCTGAAATGAGGGCATGGAGACCCAAACTCCCAGCACTTAGCTCTCCCTACCCTACAGCAGGTCTGCCTGCCTTTGTCCTCAGGGGAGCCTGAACAGTGCCCTGGTGATATGTTTTGTGAGTCTTCTACTTCCTGGGAACAGGAAACTCCTCTGTCCTGCCTCAACTCCACCTCTCTACTTCTCAATATGAAAAGATGGCATGGATGGATGGGTGGACAGATAGAAGGAAGGAAAGAAAACTCTGTATTAGAAGTCTGAAAAAATACATAATTTTTTTTTAACACATATCCCCAAAAGGTGTTATAAGAGGGAAATTCTCTTTAAATGTCTTATATTTTTTTTCATGACCATGAATGACTTAAAGTCAACAAAAACAAAAGAAAAGCATTTCCATTTTGGAAAAAAAAAAGTTATTTTTCAGGTTTCAAATAATACTCCAAAATAAATTTATCTCTAATGTAAAAACAAACCAAAAAACTGACCATTTGTGAAACTGTAATGCAGTAATTTGGATTTGCACAATTTCTCTCATTATTTCATTTAAAAAAAAATCGTCACCTGATTTGTAATGCTGTTATTAATGATTAGGGTAATAAAATCATGTTCTTTTACCCATATTATGGGGCTAATAATTTCAACCTTTATTTATTTATTTAGCCTAAAAGTAATATTGAATTAGTCTGACACACAGTTTAGGAATCATAACTTGAATTATTGGAATTCATTCAGGAAGCCCAGCCTCACTTAAAATTGCTGCTGTCTGCAGTATAATAAATGTGATCGATGGCCTTCTGCAGCGACGTAGCTCAGCTGCTCCTCCATTGCTGAGAGAGGTCTCTTTATGTGTGTGCCTGTACAGATTTCTTCAACATTCTGCAACTGCTTCCAACAGGAGCTAGTTTTGAACCTCCTGTTCACAGTTATTTAAGAATAGACTATTATTTTCCATTCACCATGGATCAATTTAGATTGCCTATAACAAAAAGAAGCTTACTGAAGATCAATGACTTGTAAAAAAGTAAAAATATACTCAGAGAGAGCCTTTATCAGTTCTGCTTTCCTTGGTTCTTTTTCAAGCTAGAGGAAGAAAATTGGTCTCTACTAGTAACTATAAATTTCCCATGATCATCAAATTAGGCAGATTAACAAAAGAAGACTTAAGTTAGTCTATTGTTGCTTTTTAAGAAATAAATGTATAAATAAACTTCCAAAGTAAAAACAGATTGTATCAATGCACCCCCAACATTTTTCCAACAATTCTGATCTTCCTCTTCTGGATTTCCTCCTTCCTTCCATTGTATTTACCACTCAAATTAGTCATTTTAGAACTAAATTATTTGATACACCTCTTGTAATTGGTTATGACATAACTGTGTTCGAGGATAAGGCAGATTATTTAAGAAATGCCCTATGGTAACTTGTGAAATATTTAACTCATAAATCAATTCTTTCATTTGTAAGTTTATAAATCTAATTAAATATTTGCAAAGAAAAACAACTGCCCAGAAGCCTTATCAGGCTTTTATCCTAAATATAGTTGCAGAATCTTAAATCATAAACTTTTTTATTTGAAAGAAATCTTAAAGACTATTTCATACACAGTTAGACTAAGGTACACTGAGGCTGAGTTATTTACCAGTTTCAGAGCATGAGTTACTTAAGGAATCCAAATGCTCCCTGAAATCTCTCCATCCTACTATTGTTTTCTATGGAGGGAGAGGAAAGAAAGTCACATACATAACCTTCCTCATTCAACACAACAGTCTTGTGAGATACATATTATTCTAATGGAAAAGATAAAGCAGAGTCTTCTGAGACTCTGCGAAGTTACATAATTTGTCCAAGGTCACACAGATACTATGAAAAGAGAAATTTGAATCTCAAATTGTAACCTAAGTGGATTCCATGAGCAGCCTCAATCCTTAGCCATATCCAAGTTCAGACTACTGATGAAAGGCATAGATAAGAAGAGAATGTTTTGGCCCTTCTCTGGCAGTCCAGCAGTTAGGAGCTCTTGCTTCTAATGCAGAGAGTGCAGGTTCAATCCCTGGTCAGACACTAAGATCCTACATGCCAAGCAACCAAAAAGAGAGCAAAACAAAACATAACATTTTACTGACGATTGAAAGTATACATTGAGGAAAATCCGTATCACATATAACATTAGGCAAAACCTTAGTAAAATTCTTCTTTAAGTATTTGTTATCTCCCTGCAAAAGTTTCCTATCCTCAGAGATTTCTATTCTATGATGTTACAAGTAGCAATGGAAATAATCAATGTGCACTCCATGATAAAGGAGAGAAGAGAATTTTATTCAAGCTGAGGGCTATAGCCTGGGAGAGACAAATTCATGAAACACTTGAATTGTGTTTTGATTGTTTACAAAATGAAGGAGGCTTAATAGGCAAAAACTGCCAAATTACATATGTTGTTCATCAAGAATTAGTATTGGAAAGAATCCCCAAGAGGGCCAGTGGTTAAGACTCCAAGTTCCCACAACAAGAGGCACAACTTCAATCCCTGGTTGGGGAATTAAAACCCTGTATGCCATGCGGTGCGGGGGGAAAAACATTAGAAGTATAGGTGATAAGAAGTAAGGGTACTTGTTTAGTAAGGATTCCTTGGGGTCTGAAATTGTTGCATAGTTACAAGGGGAGAACTTGAGTCCATAAGACTGTAACTGGCTAGCAGCTATTGTTTTGAAAAATGGCTTGTGGTATCCTTGAGATTGATACAGTTCAGAAAATTCAGGAATTGATGCAGGAAAGTGTTAGAAACCACACCCACAAGGGCCACTCAGCTGCATTTTGGATGCCTGAACCATAGTCCTTCCATTGCTATTATCAAATCATCTTAAACATGTCATCACAAGGGAAAGGAATTATAACTGCTTGGTTAATACAGAAGACAAGGTTAGTAAAAAGATGGCCTATTGCCAAGGCTGCATACTAGAAATGTTGCAAACGTTTTACTTTAAAAATGAGGGGTGGATCACCCTAATACCAAAACCTGACAAAGATGCCACAAAAAAAGAAAACTACAGGCCAATATCACTGATGAACATAGATGCAAAAATCCTTAACAAAATTCTAGCAATCAGAATCCAACGACACATTAAAAAGATCATACACCATGACCAAGTGGGCTTTATCCCAGGCATGCAAGGATTCTTCAATATCCGCAAATCAATCAATGTAATACATCACATTAATAAATTGAAAAATAAAAACCATATGATTATCTCAATAGATGCAGAGAAAGCCTTTGACAAAATTCAACATCCATTTATGATAAAAAAAAAACTCTCCAGAAAGCAGGAATAGAAGGAACATACCTCAACATAATAAAAGCTATATATGACAAACCCACAACAAACATTATCCTCAATGGTGAAAAATTGAAAGCATTTCCTCTAAAGTCAGGAACAAGACAAGGGTGCCCACTTTCACCATTACTATTCAACATAGTTTTGGAAGTTTTAGCCACAGCAATCAGAGCAGAAAAAGAAATAAAAGGAATCCAAATTGGAAAAGAAGAAGTAAAACTCTCACTGTTTGCAGACAACATGATCCTCTACATAGAAAACCCTAGAGACTCCACCAGAAAATTACTAGAACTAATCAATGATTATAGTAAAGTTGCAGGATATAAAATCAACACACAGAAATCCCTTGCATTCCTATACACTAATAATGAGAAAATAGAAAGAGAAATTAAGGAAACAATTCCATTCACCATTGCAATGAAAAGAATAAAATACTTAGGAATATATCTACCTAAAAAAACTAAAGACCTATATATAGAAAACTATAAAACACTGATGAAAGAAATCAAAGAGGACACTAATAGATGGATAAATACACCATGTTCATGGATTGGAAGAATCAATATAGTGAAAATGAGTATACTACCCAAAGCAATTTATAGATTCAATGTAATCCCTATCAAGCTACCAACAGTATTCTTCACAGAGCTAGAACAAATAATTTCACAATTTGTATGGAAATACAAAAAACCTTGATTAGCCAAAGCAATCTTGAGAAAGAAGAATGGAACTAGAGGAATCAGCCTGCCTGACTTCAGGCTCTACTACAAAGCCACAGTCATCAAGACAGTATGGTACTGGCACAACGACAGAAATATAGATCAATAGAACAAAATAGAAAGCCCAGAGATAAATCCATGCACCTATGGACACCTTATCTTTGACAAAGGAGGCAAGAATATACAATGGAGAAAAGATAATCTCTTTAACAAGTGGTGCTGGGAAAACTGGTCAACCACTTGTAAAAGAATGAAACTAGAACACTTTCTAACACCATACACAAAAATAAACTCAAAATGGATTAAATATCTAAACGTAAGACCAGAAACTATAAAACTCCTAGAGGAAAACATAGGCAAAACACTCTCTGACATACATCACAGCAGGATCCTCTATGATCCACCTCCCAGAATATTGGAAATAAAAGCAAAAATAAACAAATGGGATCTAATTAAACTTAAAAGCTTCTGCACAACAAAGGAAACTATAAGCAAGGTGAAAAGACAGCCTTCAGAATGGGAGAAAATAATAGCAAATGAAGCAACTGACAAACAACTAATCTCAAAAATATACAAGCAACTCCTACAGCTCAATTCCAGAAAAATAAACAACCCAATCAAAAAATGGGCCAAAGAAGACATACAGATGGCTAACAAACACATGAAAAGATGCTCAACATCACTCGTTATCAGAGAAATGCAAATCAAAACCACTATGAGGTACCATTTCACACCAGTCAGAATGGCTGCGATCCAAAAGTCTACAAGCAATAAATGCTGGAGAGGGTGTGGAGAAAAGGGAACCCTCTTACACTGTTGGTGGGAATGCAAACTAGTACAGCCACTATGAAGAACACTGTGGAGATTCCTTTAAAAACTGGAAATAGAACTGCCTTATGATCCAACAATCCCACTGCTGGGCATACACACTGAGGAAACCAGAATTGAAAGAGACACGTGTACCCCAATGTTCATCGCAGAACTGTTTATAATAGCCAGGACATGGAAACAACCTAGATGTCCATCAGCAGATGAATGGATAAGAAAGCTGTGGTACATATACACAATGGCGTATTACTCAGCCATTAAAAAGAATACATTTGAATCAGTTCTAATGAGGTGGATGAAACTGGAGCCTATTATACAGAGTGAAGTAAGCCGGAGAGAAAAACACCAATAGAGTATACTAACGCATATATATGGAATTTAGAAAGATGGTAACAATAAACCCTGTATACGAGACAGCAAAAGAGACACTGATGTATAGAACACTCTTTTGGACTCTGTGGGAGAGGGAGAGGGTGGGTGGATTTGGGAGAATGGCATTGAAATATATGTAATATCATATATGAAACGAGTCGCCAGTCCAGGTTCAATGCACAATACTGGATGCTTGGGGCTGGTGCAATAGGACGACCCAGAGGGATGGTATGGGGAGGGAGGAGGGAGGAGGGTTCAGGATGGGGAACACATGTATTCCTGTGGCGGATTCATTTCTACTATATGACAAAACCAATACAATATTGTAAAGTTTAAAAATAAAATAAAATTTTAAAAATATATAAAAATTAAAAAAATAAAAATCAGGGGTGGGGGTGGGGTACACAGTCAAGCTATAAACAAAACCCAAGATGCCAAAAAGAGAGTGAACAGAAAGTCTAAGCAGCATGAGGAAGCTGAAGCCAAAATGGCTCACAGAGTTCTTGGAGTTGGATGGCTCCCTAAACGTTGTGGGCTAGTCCAGTTCAGTTCACTCACTCAGTCCTGTCCGACTCTGTGACCCCATGGACTACAGCATGCCAGGCTTCCCCATCAATCACCAACTCTTGGAGCTTACTCAAACTCATGTCCATTGAGTCAGTGATGCCATCCAACCATCTTATCCTCTGTCATCCCCTTCTCCTCCCACCTTCAATCTTTCCCAGCATCAGAGTCTTTTCAAATGAGTCAGTTCTTCTCATCAGGTGGCCAAAGTGTTGGAGTTTCAGCTTCAACATCAGTCCTTCCAATGAATATTCAGGACTGATTTCCTTTAGGATGGACTGGTGGGATCTCCTTGCTGTCCAAGGGACTCTCAAGAGTCTTCTCCAACACCACAGTTCAAAAGCATCAATTCTTTGGCACTCAGCTTTCTTCACAGCCCAACTCTCACATCCATACATGACTACTGGAAAAACCATAGCTTTGACTAGATGGTCCTTTGTTGGCAAAGTAATGTCTCTGCTTTTTAATATGCTGTCTAGTTTGCTCATAACTTTTTTTCCAAGGAGCAATCATCTTTTGATTTCATGGCTACAGTCACCATATGTAGTGAATTTGGAGCCCCCCAAAATAAAGTCTGACACTGTTTCCACTGTTTCCCCATCTATTTGCCATGAAGTTATGGGACCAGATGCCATAATCTTCATTTTCTGAATGTTGAGTTTTAAGTGAGGACAAAATCTCAGGAAAGATCCTTCAGCCTATGCCCTATGCACAGAGAATTGGACCAGGGACATGTGCATGAAGCTAAGAGTTTTGGAGGGTTGTCCCAGCTCTGATATTATTTAGAAAACACTACCCAATGAGCAAAGCTAGTGGAAGTGATGGAATTCCAGTTGAGCTATTCCAAATCCTAAAAGATGATGCTGTAAAAGTGCTGCATTCAATATGCCAGCAAATTTGGAAAACTCAGCAGTGGCCGCAGGACTGGAAAAGGTCAGTTTTCATTCCAATCCCAAAGAAAGGCAATACCAAAGAATGCTCAAACTACTGCACAATTGCACTCATCCCACATACTAGTAAAGTAATGCTCAAAATTCTCCAATTAAGGCTTCAACAGTACGTGAACCATGAACTTCCAGATGTTCAAGCTGGTTTTAGAAAAGGCAGAGGATACAGAGATCAAATTGCCAGCATCCATTGGATCATCAAAAAAGCAAGAGAGTTCCAGAAAAACATCTATTTCTGCCTTATTGACTATGCCAAAGCCTTTGACTGTGTGGATCACAATAAACTGTGGAAAATTCTGAAAGAAATGGGAATACTAGACCACCTGACCTGCCTCTTGAGAAACCTATATGCAGGTCAGGAAGCAATAGTTAGAACTGGACAAAGAACAACAGACTGATTCCAAACAGGAAAAGGAGTATGTCAAGGCTGTATATTTTCACCTTGCTTATTTAACTTATATGCAGAGTACATCATGCAAAATGCCAGGCTGGATGAAGCTCAAGCTGGAATCAAGGTTACTGGGAGAAATATCAATAACCTCAGATATGCAGATGATACCACCCTTATGGAAGAAAGTGAAGAAGAACTAAAGAACCTCTTGATGAAAGTGAAAGAGGAGAGTGAAAATGTTGGTTTAAAGCTCAACATTCAGAAAACTAAGATCATCACTTCATGTCAAATAGATGGGGAAACAGTGGAAACAGTAGCTGACTTTATTTTTTTAGGCCCCCAAATCACTGCAGATGGTGATTGTAGCTATGAAATTAAAAGACACTTACTCCTTGGAAGGAAAGTTATGACCAACTTAGACAGCATATTAAAAAGCAGAGACATTACTTTGTCAACCAAGGTCCGTCTAGTCAAGGCTATGGTTTGTCCAGTGGTCATACATGGATGTGAGAGTTGGACTATAAAGAAAGCTGAGTGCCAAAGAATTGATGCTTTTGAACTGTGGTGTTGGAGAAGATTCTTGAGAGTCCCTTGGAGTGCAAGGAGATCCAACCAGTCCATCCTAAAGGAAATCAGTCAGGAATATTCATTGTAAGTACTGATGTTGAAGCTGAAACTCCAATACTTTGGCCACCTGATTTGAAGAGCTGACTCATTGGAAAAGACCCTGATTCTGGGAAAGATTGAGGGCAGGAGGAGAAGGGGATGACAGAGGGTGAGATGGTTGGATGGCATCACCAACTCAATGGACATGAGTTTGAGTAAACTCTGGGAGTCGGCGATGGACAGGGAAGCCTGGCATTGCTGCAGTTCATGGGGTCACAAAGAGTCAGACACAACTGAGGGACTTAACTGAACTGAACCAAACCCAATATAGTTCCTAGAAGGAGATAAAGCAGAATATCTTTGTGACCTGAGGTCGGAAGCAATTTCATAAACATAATTTTCAAAAGTAGAAACTTCAAAACAAATTATTGATAAACACTCTTATATCTAGACCAAGAATTTCTATTTAATGAAGAACACCAGGGTGAAAACTGAATAGAAGAGAATACATGAATATATTTGTGATGTCTGTGAAGGAAGGGCTTCCCAGGCGGCACTAGTGGTTAAGAACCTGCCTGCCATTGCAGGAGATGTAAGAGACGTGGGTTCTATCCCGGGATTGGAAAAATCCCCTGGAGAAGGAAATGGCAGCCCACTCTGGTATTCTTGAGTAGAGAATCCCATGGACAGAGGAGCCTGGCAGGCTACGGTCCATGGGGTTGCAAAGAGTCGGACACGACTGAACCTACTTAGCACAAATGGGAAAGAAAGGGTTAAGTGATAAGCCTGCAGTCTCTCCTCTTTTCTGATTGAGGGGAAAGAGAGTGAGGGCAGAAATCAGGCAGATGACTAGACCACATATCCTTGTAAACATGCTAATGATTACCTCCTAACAAAAGAGCTGAAGGAAAAAAAAAAAAAAAAAAAGAGCTAAAGGGGTTTGCTAGCAAGAGAGTCCTTATCTATGGAATGCTTCTAACAGGAAGAAGCTGGTTGGTTCAGATTGCTTCTGATAAACAAGCCAGGAATCCATGGCTCAAGGGAAAATGTTATGTAATGGATAAAACCATCTGATTATAAATTGCAGATGTTCATGACCTAGTTGACAAAATATTGATTTATCCCATTTTTCTTTCTTTCTTTCTTTCTTTTTTTTTTTTGTCTCACTCTGCCACACATGGAACCTTAGTTCCCCAACTAGGGACTGAACCCATGCCCCTGCACAGAAAGGATCGAATTTTAACCACTGAACCACCAGGGAAGTTCCTCCCTCCCCACTCCCTACCTGCCCTGTACCATTTCTAATGAACTTAACTTGATCACTTGGTTAAGATAGTCTGTGTATGTGCTCAGTCTGACTCTGTGACCTCATAGACTGTAGCCCACTGGGCTCTTCTGTCCATGGGATTTCCCTGGCAAGAATATTGGAGTGGGTTGCCATTGCTTCCTCCATGGGCTCTTCCATGGTTAAGACAGTATCTGCCAAATTTCTCCACTTGTTATTGTTTTCCCTTATTTAACTGTAAACAAAGAACAAAAGAGCATTTTTTGCTTACTACCTAATTCTACATAGATTCATCCACTGCAGTCTCTAATGAACAGTGTACATTGGGCTTCTGAAGGAAAATTAAGGTGAAACAAGATGAAGATTTTCACTCCAGAAGATGGTAAATACAGGATGCTATGTGCTTTGGACAAGCAGTTCCCCTAGATAGTTAGATATATAATCTCAGAAGGAATTTTATTGAGCCTAGATTCTTGCATATTTTCATTCATAGAAAAGCATTAAAATGATTAAGTTGAGATATTTGTTCTTTGAGACTAGTAGAAATCTTTTACCAAAATGGATCCTTGATTGCTGGGGAAGGAAATGGCAACCCACTCCAGTACTCTTGCCTGGAAAATTCCATGGACAGAGGAACCTGGTAGGCTACAGTCCATGGGGTTACAAAGAGTTGGACAAGACTGAGCAACTTCATTATATATATCCTTGACTGCTTGTATTCCCCAGCCAAAAATCACAGTTAGATTGGCTTCTTTCTCTATCTCTTTAGAGCAGCTTTCCCTGAGGTACTGAACATCTGTCTCCCAGGCTATATTCCTCAGTAAAACCCTTAAAAAACTTAAACCAACAGCTTTTATGTTGTGTGTTTTTCTTTCAGTTGACACAATGTATACCTTTTAGAGACATATTTTGGACTTCCCAGGTGGCGCTAGTGGTAAAGAACCTGCCTGCCAATGCAGGAGATATAAGAGATGTGGGTTTGATCCCTGGGTCAGGAAGATCCCCTGGAGGAGAACATGGCAACCCACTCCAGTACCCTTGACAGAGAAATCCCATGGACAGAGGAGCCTGGTGGACTAGGACTACAGTCCATGGGGTCCCAAAGAGCCAGACACTACTGAAGTGATTTAGCACTCCCAGAGAGAGATTTTGACACTATGTGAGAATCCTGTTTGTCATCACATTTCACCCATTCATTTTAGGCTCCCTTGATGACTCTCCTCTAAGGTAATTATTCTATGTTCATTGTCAAATGGCAATTTTCTAACTGAATCAGTTGTTCTGCATTTATTAGCTGGAATTTTGGTGTAAAGAAGACCTTTCCCTATCCCACCCCACCCCCCATTTCTTTTTAAATTTTTATTGAAGTATAGTTGATTTACAATGTTGTGTTAACTTCTCCTGTACATGAAAGTGAATTAGTTATACATATACATATGTATATACTTTTTTAGATTCTTTTTTGGATTATTTCCCCATATAGAACATTACAGAGCATTAATATGAGTTCCCTGTGCTATTCATTAGATCTTTATTAGTTAACTATTTTATATATAGTAGTAAGCATATGTCAATCCCTATCTCCCAATTTACAACCCCCCATCTTTCCCTTCTGGTAACTATAAGTTTTATTTTCATATCTATGTGTCTATTTCTATTTTGTAAGTAAGTTCATGCCGGAGTCCAGCTCTGGCAGCCAAGGAATCAGCCTGAAGGGGTGAGCGGTGTCGGTGGATGATGATGTAGCCTCCGACTCATAGTACGGAAAGTGAAAGTGAAGTCGCTCAGTCGTGTCTGACTCTTTGCGACTCATGGACTGTAGCCTACCAGGCTCCTCTGTCCATGGGATTTTCCAGGCAAGAGTACTGGAGTGGATTGCCATTTCCTTCTCCAGCGGATCTTCCTGACCCAGGGGTGGAACCCAGGTCTCCCGCATTGTAGACAGACGCTTTACCGTCTGAGCCACCAGGGAAGTCCAGAACTACATGTTTATTTCAAGCTTCAGGTTTTCTTTTATATTTGACAAAAGCATTAGGTCAGAGGTTTGACATTTTTAGTTTCCCCCACCCAGATTTTCTGTCTCCAGAAATCATTGTTGTCCTTCAAACAGAGTTCCTGCTTCAGTGATTTTCTCAGAATCACCTTCACTATATATTATCTACATTCTCTTATGTGTCCTATACTTAACTTGTGATTCATTGTAACTCATGCTTCATTCCTCAGTTTATTTCTTATCTTTATAAATCCTGTTTGCCCCTAGCATCTTAAGATCACTATCCTAAAAGCCTTCTAGCTATCCTTAACTATTCCTAAACCCTAAACTCAACAAACTTCTTTTGCTATAAATATTTCCCTCACAAATAGGTCTCAGACAACAATCCTTCCCATGGCCTCAAGCTGCAGCCTATGTGCTCATCCTGGGACATTCTTTGTAAAGATCCTTGAATAAATGTCAATGGTTATTTTATAGATTATTTTCTTGGCACAACTGCAGAAGGCTTTGTGCTTTCTCATGCTTCTCTCAAGCACCTTAACATTCTTTGCAGCCAACTCAACTGAAGAAAGGAAAGAACAAGTCAGAATCACCAGGCCTAACTCCTTCATCCCAGGGCCATGCCTGCAAGATGAGGAGAGGGGGTTGGGGGCCGTGCAATGCAGTACTTGGATGCAGTCTCAAAAATGACAGTTAATCTCTGTTCGTTTCCAAGGCAAACCATTCAATATCACAGTAATCCAAGTCTATGCCCCAACCAGTAATGCTGAAGAAGCTGAAGTTGAACGGTTCTATGAAGACCTACAAGACCTTTTAGAACTAACACCCAAAAAAGATGTCCTTTTCATTATAGGGGACTGGAATGCAAAGTAGAAAGTCAAGAAACACCTGGAGTAACAGGAAATTTGGCCTTGGAATACAGAATGAAGCAGGGCAAAGACTAATAGAGTTTTGCCAAGAAAATGCACTGGTCATAACAAACACCCTTTTCCAACAACACAAGAGAAGACTCTACACATGAACACCACCAGATGGTCAACACCGAAATCAGGTTGATTATATTCTTTGCAGCCAAAGATGGAGAAGCTCTATACAGTCAGCAAAAACAAGACCAGGAGCTGACTGTGGCTCAGACCATGAACTCCTTATTGCCAAATTCAGACTTAAATTGAAGAAAGTAGGGAAAACCACTGGACCATTCAGGTATGACCTAAATCAAATCCCTTATGATTATACAGTGGAAGTGAGAAATAGATTTAAGGGCCTAGATCTGATAGATTGTCTGATGAACTATGGACAGAGGTTCATGACACTGTACAGGAGACAGGGATCAAGACCATCCCCATGGAAAAGAAATGCAAAAAAGCAAAATGGCTGTCTGGGGAGGCCTTACAAATAGCTGTGAAAAGAAGAGAAGCGAAAAGCAAAGGAGAAAAGTAAAGATATACCCATTTGAAAGCACAGTTCCAAAGAATAGCAAGGAGGGATAAGAAAGCCTTCTTCAGTGATCAATGCAAAGAAATAGAGGAAAACAACAGAATGGGAAAGACTAGGGATCTCTTCAAGAAAATCAGAGATACCAAAGGAATATTTCATGCAAAGATGGGCTTGATAAAGGACAGAAATGGGATGGACCTAACAGAAGCAGAAAATATTAAGCAGAGATGGCAAAAATACACAGAAGAACTGTACAAAAAAGATCTTCACGACCCAGATAATCACAATGGTGTGATCACTCACCTAGAGCCAGATATCTTGGAATGTGAAGTCAAGTGGGCCTTAGGAAGCATCACTATGAACAAAGCTAGTGGAGGTGAGGGAATTCCAGTTGAGCTATTTCAAATCCTGAAAGATGATGCTGTGAAAGTGCTTCACACAATATGCCAGCAAATTTGGAAAACTCAGCAGTGGCCACAGGACTGGAAAAGGTCAATGTTCATTCCAATCCCTAAGAACGGCAATGCCAAAGAATGCTCAAACTACTACACAATTGCACTCATCTCACATGCTAGTAAAGTAATGCTCAAAATTCTCCAAGCCACGCTTCAGCAATATGGAACCATGAACTTCCTGATGTTCAAGCTGGTTTTAGAAAAGGCAGATAAACCAGAGATCAAATTGCCAACATCTGCTGGATCATGGAAAAAGCAAGAGAGTTCCAAAAAAACATCTATTTCTTCTCTATAGACTATGCCAAAGCCTTTGACTGTGTGGATCACAATAAATTGGAAAATTCTGAAAGAGATGGGAATACCAGAACACCTGATCTGCCTCTTGAGAAATTTGTATGCAGGTCAGGAAGCAATAGTTAGAACTGGACATGGAACAACAGACTGGTTCCAAATAGGAAAAGGAGTATGTCAAGGCTGTATATTGTCACCCTGTTTATTTAACTTATATGCAGAGTACATCATGAGAAACACTGGACTGGAAGAAACACAAGCTGGAATCAAGATTGCCGGGAGAAATATCAATAACCTTAGATATGCAGATGACACCACCCTTAAGGCAGAAGGTGAAGAGGAACTTAAAAGCCTCTTGATGAAAGTGAAAGTGGAGAGTGAAAAAATTGGCTTAAAGCTCAACATTCAGAAAACGAAGATCATGGCATCCGGTCTCACCACTTCATGAGAAATAGATGGGGAAACAGTGGAAACATTGGCTGACTTTATTTTTCTGGGCTCCAAAATCACTACAGATGGTGACTGCAGCCATGAAATTAAAAGACGCTTACTCCTTGGAAGGAAAGTCATGACCAACCTAGATAGCATATTCAAAAGCAGAGACATTACTTTGCCAACAAAGGTTCGTCTAGTCAAGGCTATGGTTTTTCCAGTGGTCATGTATGGATGTGAGAATTGGACTGTGAAGAAAGCTGAGCGCCGAAGAATTGATGCTTTTGAACTGTGGTGTTGGAGAAGATTCTTGAGAGTCCCTTGGACTGCAAGGAGATCCAACCAGTCCATTCTAAAGGAGATCAGTCCTGGGTGTTCATTGGAAGGAATGATGCTAAAGCTGAAACTCCAGTACTTTGGCCACCTCATGCGAAGAGTTGACTCACTGGAAAAGACTCTGATGCTGGGAGGTATTGGGGGCAGGAGGAGAAGGGGACAACAGAGGATGAGATGGCTGGATGGCATCACTAACTCGATATAGGTGATTTTGAGTGAACTCTGGGAGTTGGTGATGGACAAGGAATCCTGGTGTGCTGCAGTTCTTGGGGTTGCAAAGAGTCAGACATGACTGAGTGACTGAACTGAACTGAATTAGTGATGTTGAGCATCTTTTCATATGTTTGTTAACCATCTATATGTCTTCTTTGGATAAATGCCTATTTAGATCTTCTGCCCATTTTTTGATTTGGCTCTTTGTGGTTTTCTTTTTTAAACAATATTGAGCTGCATGAGCTGTTTGTATATTTTAAAGATTAATCCCTTGTCAGTTGCTTCATTTGCAAATATTTTCTCCCATTCTGATGGTTGTCTTTTCATCTTGTTTGTGGTTTCCTTTGCTGTGCCAAAGCTTTTAAGTTTAATTAGATCCCATTTGTTTATTTTTGTTTTTATTTTCATTACTCTAGGGAATGGGTCAAACAAGATATTGATGTAATTTATGTCAAAGAGTGTTCTGCCTATGTTTTTCGCTAAAAATTTTATAGTGTGTGGTCTCGCATTTAGGTTTTAATCTATTTTGAGTTATTCTGGTGTATGTGTTAGGGAGAGTTCCAATTTAAAAAGAGATAATTGCATATATTTTTTGGGAAAAAACATGATTTGGAAAGAAAACCAAAGTGACAGTATTTAATACTGAAAAAAAAAAAAAACTGAAAAACCTACATTTCAAATTTGTGAAATATGCCATGATTACTGCTCTGAGGAATATCTGTAGCCTTGAATGCTCTAATTTGAAGACATAAATTAAGATTTCCACTCAATATAGTAAGAATAACAATAAGGAAGCAAACTAAAATAAAATGTGGAAAGTGACAGAAAAAAAACATGCAAGAAAACTAATGAAATAGATAACAATAAAGGAGAGCTAGTCAATATAACCCCAAAGGATGTGTAGTATAATATGGTGTGTGTGACCACAAAACAATATATCATGATCAAGCAAACTTTCTCTTGTCAGTTCAAGGATGGTTAACACAAAACTATCAATATATTTATTTTTAAAAACCACCAATATAATTTACCATGTTAGATTTAACAAAGAGAAGTTCAGTTCAGTTCAGTCGCTCAGTCATGTCTGATTCTTTGCAACCCCATAAATCGCAGCACGCCAGGCCTCCCTGTCCATCACCAACTCCCTGAGTTCACTCAGACTCATGTCCATCGAGTCAGTGATGCCATCCAGCCATCTCATCCTCTGGCGTCCCCTTCTCCTCCTGCCCCCAATCCCTCCCAGCATCAGAGTCTTTGCCAATGAGTCAGCTCTTCGCATGAGGTGGCCAAAGTACTGGAGTTTCAGCTTTAGCATCATTCCTTCCAAAGAAATCCCAGGGCTGATCTCCTTCAGAATGGACTGGTTGAATCTCCTTGCAGTCCAAGGGACTCTCAAGAGTCTTCTCCAACACCACAGCTCAAAAACATCAGTTCTTCGGCACTCAGCCTTCTTCACAGTCCAACTCTCACATCCATACATGACCACAAGAAAAACCATAGTCTTGACTAGACAGATCTTTGTTGGCAAAGTAATGTCTCTGCTTTTGAATATGCTATCTAGGTTGGTCATAACTTTCCTTCCAAGGAGGAAGCGTCTTTTAATTTCCTGGCTGCAGTCACCACCTGCAGTGATTTTGGAGCCCCAAAAAATAAAGTCTGACACTGTTTCCCCATCTATTTCCCATGAAGTGATGGGACCGGATGCCATGATCTTCGTTTTCTGAATGTTGAGCTTTAAGCCAATTTGTTCACCCTCCTCTTTCACTTTCATCAAGAGGTTCTTTAGTTCCTCTTCACTTTCTGCCATAAGGGTGGTGTCATCTGCGTATCTGAGGTTATTGATATTTCTCCCGGCCATCTTGATTCCAGCTTGTGCTTCTTCCAGCCCAGCGTTTCTCATGAGCTAATCTGCATATAAGTTAAATAAACAGGGTGACGATATACAGCCTTGACATACTCCTTTTCCTATTTGGAACCAGTCTGTTGTTCCATGTCCAGTTCTAACTATTGCTTCCTGACCTGCATACAGATTTCTCAAGAGGCAGGTCAGGTGGTCTGGTATTCCCATCTCTTTCAGAACTTTCCAGAGTTTGTTGTGATCCACACAAAGGCTTTGGCATAGTCAGTAAAGCAGAAATAGATGTTTTTCTGGAACTCTCTTGCTTTTTCCATGATCCAGCGGATGTTGGCAATTTGATCTCTGGTTCCTCTGCCTTTTCTAAAATCAGCTTGAACATCAGGAAGTTCATGGTTCACATATTGCTGAAGCATGGCTTGGAGAATTTTGAGCATTACTTTACTAGCATGTGAGATGAGTGCAATTGTGCAGTAGTTTGAGCATTCTTTGGCATTGCCTTTCTAGTCTTTGTTAAATATTTTCAATAGATTTAGATGAAAACACATAAAGAAAATTCAATATTCATTTATGATAAAAGCTCTTAGCAAAGTAGGAATAGAAGACAACATCTTTAAACTCCTCAATGGTTTTGTAAAACATTAATCAACAGAAAGCTGAATTAAATAGAATTAGAAGACCAGAAGGGGAGCTCTCATGCCCTATGATGGTAACAGAGGCCTACAGGAAAAAGAGACTCCTTTCCTGGCAAGGACTCAGCCAATCGAAAGCCATGGGTTCTTTGGTTACTATAGCCCTCCCATCTTCCTTTTCCTGCTTATAAAAAGCATGCTCCTATCTTTATCCTTCACGAACTTGCATGTGACTCACCATAATTACAGAGCCTGAATTGCAATTCTCTGCTATCCAGGATAAACAAATATTTACTGGAGAAATATTTGGTTGTCTATTTGTTTCAGGTCAACAGTTTGGTAAACTCATGTAAAAGAATAAAAGTCTAAAATAATACTGCAAAGTAAAAGAGGGGATACTTAAATTTACTATAAAACCATATAAATGAAGACATGATTCACTCAGTCGTGTTCAACTCTTTATAATCCCATGGACTGAAGCCCACCAAGTTCCTCTCTCTGTGGACTTCTCCAGGCAAGAATACTGGAGTGGGTTGCCGTTTCCTTCTCCAAGGGATCTTCCCGGCTTAGGGATCAAATCCAGGTCTCCTATATTGTAGGCAGATTCTTTACCACTGAGCCACCAGGGAAGCCCAGCAAATATATAAAAGGCCCCAGAAACACAATCAATCATATGAGGCTCTAATGTGTTAGATGCTAAAGCAAATTGCTAGGAAAATAATGGATAACTCAGTAAATGACCCTGAGTCAACTGGATTACCATATGGGAAAAAAGTTAGATTTCATTTCATGAGAAAACTCCAAAAGTATATCAAACTTAATTGTAAAAATAATTATTTAAAAATTTCAGGGAGGGCTAAATTAGAAGTTTGAGATTAATATATACATAAACATTACTATATATAAAACAGATAACCAACAGGACCTACTGTGTAACACAGGAAACTCTGGTCAATATTTTATAATAACTTGTAAAGTTATTTTATAATAACTTATTGTATTTTATAATAACTTGTGTGTGTATATATATATATATATATATATATATATATATATATCTGAATCACTTCTCTGTACACCTAAAACCAACACAACACTATAAATCAACTACACTTTCATAAAAACAATAGAAATTAAAATTCAGTAGAAAATGTAGAATATTTTTATAACTCTGGAGCAATGATGGATTTCTTAAAAACAAAATCAAAAAATTTTAAGACAGAAATCATAAAGAAAAAAACATAAATTTTGGTACTTCAATATTAAAACTTCCAAACAAAATCATTGTCATAAGCTTTTATTCAAAGACAAACCACAAAAGATTATGTCAACAAAGAAATTAGTTGATCTGAAAAAACGGAAAATTTTACTCGAGCCAAATTGAGAATTATAATCTCAGAATTATAATCTCAGAAAGTTCTGAGAACTGTTCTGCCCAATAGAAGTCAAGGCACAGTTATTGTATAAGTTTTTGAGACAAGGGGCTATGTAATAAATGATGTATTATTTACAATTTATGCAATCCAGACCTGGCCCTTTACAAGATTAAGGAGGAATGTTATCTTTTAAGGAGTTGTCTTGTTAATGCCAGAAAAATGTTGCTGTTTATGTTTGAGCAGGTATTTCTGCTGATGGGAGAGGTCTGGTCAATATATAATGCAGATACACAATGCACAGCAGAGGGGAAAGAGAAGGCAAAAGGGCAGAGAAAATTTTTTATGTTTAAATCTTCGTTTTGCCATAAAATATGAATTTTCTTTCACAGTTAGTATTCAGAATATAAAGAGAACAAATCAATGAAAAGAGGCAAAGAGAACATCGAAATTACATTAAAAAAAATAACATTTGTTTTATTTTGGCTGTGCTGGGTCTTAGCTGTGGCCTGCAGGATCTTTGATCTTTGTTCTGGCGTGTAGAATTTTCAGCTGTGGTATGTGGAATCTATTTCCGTGACCAAGGATGGAACCTAGGCCCTCTGCATTGGGAGTGCAGAGTCTAAGCCACTGGACCACCAAGAAAGTCCTGGTTTGTGTTTCTTTTTAAGATAAAGAATTGAGTTTGCAATTCACAAATCAAGAATAACCAAAGAACATGTAGAAAAGTTTTCAATGTTTTCAGTATTCAGGAAAGTACACAAAATGTAATTAGATATCTTATAATTATCAGACTGACAAAAATTTAAAAGTCATATAATATCAAGTATTCACAAGGATGTGAGCAAACAGAAACATATAAGTTGCTAGAACTTGTCTGAAAAATTATTGGAGTAATAGCTATTACCTTGAAATTAGCATACCTTACAACACAGAAATTTTTTCACTCTTTATTATCTCTAACATATGTATACAAGGAGACTTAAACAAATATGCTAAATTGCAACAAGAAAATTTCTTTTTAAAACAGCTCATCAGCCACTTGGGAGATGGATAAACAAACGCTGGCATGTTCACAGGGTAGAATGAGCTTCCCTGGTGGCTCAGTGGTAAAGAATTCACCTGCCTAGCAGAAAACTCGGATTTCAATTCCTGGGTTGGGAAGATCCCCTGGAGAAGGAAACAGCAACCCACTCCAGTATTCTTGCCTGGGAAATCCCATGGGCAGAGGAGCCTGGTCGGGGTACAGTCTATGGGGTTGCAGAAGAGTCCCAACATGACTTAGCATCTAAACAACAACAGAATGGAATATGGATTACCATTTCTATGGAAAGAATCAATCTCTATGGATCAAAAGATCTCAAAAGACAATGCTGACAATAGATACAAGTTGCAGAATCATATGCATTTATTCCATTATGTAGTTTTTAAAATGCATAAAATATAATCTCTGTCTACAGAAAGTAAAAAAATAAATAAAATCGACTCCACTCATAAGGTTTGTAATGCAGAAATGCAGGGAGATATAAAGCAGAATTCAGCTACATCGGTAATGCCCCAATTATTTATTAAAATTTTCAGAGAAAAATGATGAAACATTAGAATTAGTTAATTCTGAGTTATGAATACAAAGATATTGGTTCTGTTATTCTCTATACTATTCTATTTTTTAAAAAAATTAATAAAAGGGTGAAAATTAAAGTCATAAATGTTTAATTGAAGTTAGATGTAATAAATGTGTACCATCATCAAACTCTAAAGCCCTTAACAGTTGCACAGAAATTCCCCTTATGTTAAAATATCTAAAGTAGGCCCAGGATGGAGTCACTCACGATAAACTAAAATTTAACTTTCTATGCTCTGCTCCCAGAGAAGGACGGTCCAGACTGACGAATCAGTGCTTGCCTCCTCAGCACAGTTTATCCAACCTGCTCTGAAACTTACCTTGGCTACAAATAAGGAAGTAACCCTACTCTAACCAATCAGCACATGCCCAGGATACAGTGCTTGTTCCTGCTCACATTAGACTATTAAATTCTCTTGTGTTGTACAGCTCTTTGGAGCCCCTTCCTATCTGCCCAACTATGAATCACTGAGTAAAAGCTAGCAGATCAGTAAATTGTCTATAGAGATTTTTCTTTTCACACCTTATAACTTGATTTTTTTTTAAAATGAGACATCTATATGATAAATTATGTCAGTACTCAAAAACACTTTGATGGAATTATTAGTAATGAAATTTGCTAATGATTTGTGAAACAGTATTCACTGAAATAATGCAAAAATTAAAAATGTATATTTAGCAAGTTCTAATTTAGTGAAAATGCATGGGTACAGATAAGAGATTGGAAGAAAATACAATTCAACCAAGAGTTATTTGTCTCATCTCTGGGAGATGTGATTCTTAAACAGATTTTTTCCATTGTAGTTTCTTTTCCAGTTTTTCTAAAGAGAAGACATTTTAGAATCAGAAAATATTATCTTTGAAATGAAATGAAATGAAAAAATGGCTTTTCATTAAAAAAAAACTTTCAAGATATTTTTATTAACAAGTTTGTTTTTTTTTTTTTTTTTTTTTCTATTTCTCTCATGACTAGCACTGAAATAGCATTTTTCCTGTTACATGTAAGTGATTTAAGAATTTAAACCAACTGCTACATAATGCATAATATTTTGGATCAGCCCTCACTTGTGATGTGGGAACATTTAAAGTTTTCAAAATAGGAATTCATTCCAGAGGCAATGACAGAACATCAGCCATGGCAAATATCTGTCCGGTCTTGGGACCTTGAACCTGTGTACTGGTTTATAGAGTGGTGGGCAGAACCAGAGCCCAGCAATAATCCTGCCATTCACTTGCTATGAGTAATGACCATCTGCTGGGGACTGGGGAGGACCCAGCTCAGCCAATTTGACTGCCTTGGTTTGCATGATAAAGGAAGGTCACAGAAAGTCAATACAATTGAAAGAAACTCCCCAGGTGGCAGAAAAGATCTGCAAGCAACTGGCAGAAATGGCTTGCATTTGAGGACTGCAACTCTGAAAAGAATTTTCTTTCTTTGGAGATTGCATTTCTCCAAAAGAATGCGACTTACAAAATAAAAGTGAAATTCAAAAACTACATTTCTTTAGAAGGGCTTAGATCTTTTGTTTGTCTCCTCTATTACTGCATGGAAAGAAATATATACTGTAGAATATTTTTTTCTTTTTGAATCTCAGGTGCAAAATAATTTATCATATTCTTCAATTCATGGTTCACTATCACCATAAATCCATGTGTGGCTTTCTTCTATTTAATTATAAAAATATTTCATCCTTTAGGCCCAAACTCAATTTCCATTATCCCTCTTCCTTCCTGTTTTAATGTGCTAGATAAATGTTACTAAATATGCGTTTTGTGAATGAACAGTGAACCAAGTCCTCCACTTTCTCATGTGTTATTTTCCTCTAACATTATTTTGAGAATGTTTATAAATTAAAGATCTCCTACACTTGGATAAATTAAATTATCAATTGAAAATTTGTCCAAATAACAATAGCATTACTGAGACACCCGGAAGTAAGTAGGTGTGGGAAAACTCTGCTTACTCTAAGAAATAGCTGGCTTTTTGTCAAGCCTGTCAACAGAATGGCCAATCAGACAAGAACAAACACAAGAACATCATTCACTCATTTAACAAATATTTATTGAGTGCTTTCTTTGTTGGGCTGAGATGGGGCCTAGAAATGAATCACTAATCATGGTTGCAGTGCCTGCTCTGCCACTTATTAGTGCCATGAATTTGTGCCGTCATCTAAATTCTCTATACCTTAAGTTTTCTCATTTGTAAAGTGAGAAAAATAAACCCCACCTCTATCTCTTTTGTAAGATTGTCTTGAGGAGAAAATAAATGGGTACTGAAGGGTAACAGAGTATGCAATCCCAAAATATGCCTTTGGGCATATGGATTATTTTCAGCTGATTATTTTTGAGGGAAAGCAGACACAGGAGAACCTATAAAAACTTTTTTTAAATTTTGGCCATGCCGTGAGGCTTGCAGGATCTAAGTTCTCCCCTATCAGGACTGAACCCAGGCCACAGCAGAGAATGCTCTAAATCCTAAACACTAGACCACCAGGAAACTTCCTAAAAGCATGTTCTTTATATGGAAATTTATATTTATAAAGGAAATCTCTATTTGTGTCTCCTTCACTGTTCTAGAGAAGGAAATGGCAACACATTTCAGTACTCTTGCCTGGAAAATCCCATGGACAGAGGAGCCTGGTAGGCTATGAGGTGGCAAAGATTCAGACACGACTGAGCAACTTCACTTTCTTTCTTTCTTTCTTTTCTTTCTCTGTCCCAGGGGGAAAGGTTGGCTCTAAATAGCAGGAGAACCTTGTCAATGGAGAAGGCACCCAGTTAAATCTGCATAGCAAATCTTACCTTTCTTTCCTGCTAACCTCCCACATCTAGACTGCCACCCTCCCCTACATCTTTCTTTTCTCTTTAGCTGAAAATGTTGTTCAAGTTTGTGTCTTGGACCATTTCAGGGAGTCTTACTCAGTTTTCCTAGATATCTCGCATGTATACATGAAGTGTACTTGTTTGTTAAACTTTTGTTTTTCTCTCATTAATCTGTCCTTTATAATTTGAAGTGGTGTTTGAGCCAAGAATTTGTGTAGCTTCCCCTGCTGTTGCTGCTACTAAGTCACTTCAGTTGTGTCCAACTCTGTGCGACACCATAGATGGCAGCCCACCAGGCTCCCCCATCCCTGAGAGTCTCCAGGCAAGAACACTGGAGTGGGTTGCCATTTCCTTCTCCAATGCATGAAAGTGAAAAGTGAAAGTGAAGTCTCTCAGTCGTGTCAGACTCTTAGCGACCCCATGGACTGCAGCCTACCAGGCTCCTCCATCCATGGGATTTTCCAGGCAAGAGTACTGTAGTGGGGTGCCATTGCCTTCTCCAGTAGTTTCCCCTATACAACTATAAAACTGTTAGGGTTCAGAACCAGTCTCCACCAAATGTGCCACTTTTGTATGAGGATTATTTTTTTAGCTAAAGGTAATCAAGACCCTGAGGATTCAAGAGAAACAGCTACCCCTCCCTTAACTGCCCAAAAGAATTTAAATCCCCCCCCCACCCCCCAGGGAAGAATTATTATCAGAGATAACTATTATCTAAGTGGCCCCATCAGTATGGCAGGGCACATAGCTAATCACCAAATATCTGGTGATCTTCTTTATCATCCTGTGAGTGATCTTGGAATGTCCCTGGAAGCCTCAGGCTCCTGTCCTATTGCTTAATTTTCAGAATGACATATATGCCTCATTTTATCTTTCTGCCTTTAAACCTCTCAAGTATATGGTTCTCTGATCTGCTCACGTATGTGGAGCTTCAGTCTGTATGAAATTCGATTTGATTTTTTCCTGGCATTTTAATTCTTAGACCAGCCAAAAGAACCTAGAAGAGTATCGTTTTCTTTCACCTCAACAATACTATTATTTTGTTGATGTTCCCAAAAGAGATAAAGGGAGCAGAGGCCAGGGTAAGCCAGCTGAGAAGGAGCCATGGAGGAACCTTAGCCATTGCTGGGCCATGCTTATGAAAAGTTATAGAAAACATTTTTAAAAAACCGAGGAACTTGAAGTGAAAGTCACCCAGTCATGTCCAACTCTTTGTGACACCATAGACTATACAGTTTGTGGAATTCTCCAGGACAGAATAGCTTATTCTGTCCTATTCCTTCTCCAGCAGATAGCCTATTCCTTCTCCAGTAGCTTCCCCTATATAACTATAAAACTGTTAGGGTTCAGAACCAGTCTCCACCAAATGTGCCACTTTTGTATGAGGATTATTTTTTTAGCTAAATGTAATCAAGACCCTGAGGATTCAAGAGAAGTGGGTAGCCTATGGGTAGCCTATTTCTTCTCCAGCAGATCTTCCCAATCCAGGAATCAAACTGGAGTCTCCCGCATTGCAGGTGGATTCTTTACCAACTGAGCTATCAGGGAACTTGAAGGAATAGTCACAATCTTGCCTATGACCACTGAGAGAAAAATGATGACTGAATGTGAAATAAAACTAGAAGGAAGTGAACAGCAGGCAATCCAAAATATTTTCTTACCCCAGTGTTGAGGTCCTTTAATGGACCAGAACCTGGTGGTCCGGAGTCGACCGATAAGAAAGTAAAGGAGAGAGAAAGAGGCTGATATTCCTTGGTTTATGCAGAAAGCCAATAATTCCCCTGTACGGGGTTTGCTCTGTTCACGAAGGCCTCAGGCGCCCTCTCGATGGGGTGAAGGCGCAGAGTGCCTTCATGAGAGGGTCTTAGAAGCCCGGGCAGGAAAGTGAACTCAGAGAGCCCCTGGGCTCCAGGGGATCAGCCTGAAAAAGAGAGAGAGAGGGAGAGAGAGAGAGAGAAAGAAAGACACAGGGACCAGACCTCTGATGGAGCAAAGGTGTTTTATTCAACATTGTGTAGGTATTTATACTGTCTTACAAGATAGCTATTTTCAGCAGAGATAAAATCAAAACTTATAAGGAAACATGAGGTCATCCATATGAAAGAGAGAGAGTTGTAAATAATCACTTTTACCATATGGTTCATAAAAAGGAAGAGGGTACTTATCACCATATAGAAAAACTAATGAAGGAAATGCCTGGATTCCTCAGCCCCCAGGAGAGGCCTGCCTCTCCTCTTAATTCCTGAATATTCAGGAATTAATAAAGAACAGAGAATTCCTGACAGATCCAAAACAGCACACAGGAAGCCTCCTGTTAAATGCTTCCTGACAATTCCCCCTATTTTATTATATTTGTAAAACAAAGGATCCTGACCAAATGAGTTTGGTTAGTATTAACTAACCTTATAGCAAGGCAATGGTATACAATAAATATAATCATCAAGAAAATGACCAAAGTTATAGTTTTAGACCCCATGCTGTGGGTAATACTTTGAAACCATCTTCATGGGTCTAGCCCTGATAATTTGTTCAGCTAAAGTTTCTAAATTAGTGGAAGAGGGAAGACATTTAGAAAAAGTCTTAAGGATTTCCTTTTGCAGTAATTGTACATTCAGAGAGGCATTATCATGTATATTTTGTAAATGAAATTTAATTTGTTCCCAGTTGTAAGCACTATGATTGAATTGAACAGGAGTAACACAAAATTGAGTAGCTTAAAGAAATAGAGGAGTTAAGACAAGTATATAGTGTGTAATTAATACAAGTTACAGAACAAGTACAATACAAGTCTTATTAAATTGTAAATTTTCTATGGCTATAACAAAAGGAAGTGGGACACAGGCCTGTATAAAATATGACCGATTATAGCGAAAGAAATAGTTACCATGACCATGACAAGTCTCTGTGAAATGTCCGGTCCAAGTTCCAAATTTTTCAGTGTTTGCAGCAAGTTTCCAAATGTCCCATTTTTCAGGCCCAATTTGTTTATCCAGGACGATTCCAGGAGGAGGAGGAGGGGCTAATCCACCGTCAAGCCACCCAAGAAGTCCTTTGTCATAGTAATGTTCCTTCGTAGTGTTGGTGCCCTTCCATATCACACATAGTGTTGTTAATATCACCTGAGCAGTCAGATAACCACATACCATGGGGTCCCCAATCAACAATTGCATGATTAGCCACAAACATTAATTTTCTTAATTTGGTTTGACATTTGTCCCAATGAACAGGAGTATAAGTAAAGTTTTTATAAGTAAACCCTTTGCATAATGTTCTTTGTTCTTTCCCTAACTCTTTCCCTAACTCTTTCCCTAAAGTCTCAGTAGTCTAAACATGGTTTACAGACAAAGAAAGGGCAGTAAACAGTCTAAAAAACGTCCAAAAATCCTTTTTGGGAGGCAGGGCGAAAGCCCAAGTTTGTCGGCTGATGTTTACGCACAATTTTGCTGGGCCCATGTACAAGGGAAGGACTTCATAACCTAAAGAAAGGTTAATTAGTTTTCTTTCCTCCCCAGGGTGTGAGGGCCCTTTCACATTCCAGGGAGGGGGTATACGGGTGGAGTCACTGGTTGATACCATTGGTCTTTTCTCTGTCCATTCTATGACCTGTAATAGAGGGGGGTTGTGTAAGTCAGAACTCGACCAGGGGGAGGTGACACGTGGTGGCTGGGCATTGCCAGGAAAATGTATTCAGGACTCCAAGGCATTTCCTGTTGAAAGACCAAATTTTCAGCTCAGTTAGTAAGGGTTTTTATTTGTCCGCAAGTGGGGAGATCATAGAGGTGATGCCGCTGAGGGCAGTGCTTTCTGGAGATCTTTAGAGCGGACATAGCCCGTATTGGAATTTCTTCTTCCTGGGGTTCTAGTTGTTTCATCTCCATTTTGAATGCGAGGGGCCCCCTTGGGTCAAATCTTAGGAAGAGGTTTAAAAATTTAAAACAAATAAAGCTGTATAACTCCAATACTTTGGCCACCTCGTGCGAAGAATTGACTCATTGGAAAAGACTCTGATGCTGGGAGGGATTGGGGGCAAGAGGAGAAGGGGACGACAGAGGATGAGATGGCTGGATGGCATCACTGACTCGATGGACGTGAGTCTGAGTGAATTCTGGGAGTTGGTGATGGACAGGGAGGCCTGGTGTGCTGCAATTCATGGGGTCACAAAGAGTTGGACACGACTGAGTGACTGAACTGAACTGAACAATAGTTATAGGTTTAGAAAATATCTTATGTTGGAATCTAGTAAAGTCTGCTTTAGATAAGGAAGACAGTAGTGTACCTATGTATTCCCCCTTTTTAAATTTTTTTATTTGTAACTTTAGTCTGTGATGTGTTCGTTTGACTATGTCTTGGGCCTGTGGGTTATAAGGAATACCTGTAATATGTTTAGTAGAAAAATATTGTAAAAATTGTTTAAAGTGTCTAGAAATATAGGCAGGGCCACTGTCTGTTTTTATAGAACTAGGAGTTCCCATTACTGTAAAACAAGCTAATAAGTGAGCTATAACGTTTTGTGTAGCCTCACCTCGAAGAGGTGTGGCCCAAATAAAAGTATTGTAAACCGCAAGGCTTAATACCTTGTGTGATGGGTAGAGGTCTGTTAGGAGACACCATTTGTTAGATTTTTTTTTTTTTTATAACAAAAATAGGAGAGTTCCAAGGAGAACAAGATTCCTCAATATGCTTTAATTCTAGTTGTGTATCTATAAGTTCCTTGAAGTGAAGTGAAGTGAAGTTGCTCAGTTGTGTCCGACTCTTTGCGACCCCATGGGCTGTAGCCTACCAGGCTCCTCCATCCCTGGGATTCTCCAGGCAAGAGTACTGCCATTTCCTTCTCCAGGAGATCGTCCCAACCCAGGGATCGAACCCAGGTCTCCCACATTGCAGGGAGATGCTTTACCATCTGAGTCACCAGGGAAGCTCCTTAGCCACCTGTAATTTCTCTTTTGTGAGGGGCCACTGTTCTGTCCAAATAGGCTCGTCATTCTTCCAAGTTATTTTAATAATTGTATTGTTTGTTAAATGAGCAGTGGCCCCCAGGAAAAATGTGGAATGTATATCTGAGTTTGTCATATCTTATATCCTTTTATTAAAAGCATATATCTTACCTTTTTTGGCAACTATGAAGTGTCTTGTATATTAGCATTTTATAGATTGGTGAATATATTTATTATATCATATTGTAATATATATATTCATTATATAAAAATATATTCTCTATTATATAATATATTTATTACTAGTTTAAAATCTCTTTAGTTTTTCTGTAAGAAAAACTTTTTGTAAGAGGAAGTTAATGTTTAATAATAAATGTTTTAAAATCTTATTTTATTTAGAAATGACCTAGTTATTTAATAAACTTTTATTATTTAGTTTAGTACAACTCTAGAAATTTAAGTTATCCCAATCCTAAGAGATTATTTTAGATTATAATAATAGATTATAATAATAGATTATTCTATTAAAAATATAATTATATTTAATAGAGTGTATCTAAAAGTTTTTATTTCATTTATATATATATAGTAACCTTTTTGTTGACAAATTTAGTTTACCTTAAACCTAGGCATAATAAAAGTATTATATAATGTTGATGACTTAAGACATGCCTTAACTAGATTAGCAAACAATTATATTTAAATCATATTTATATTTAAATAAACATTATATTTAATATTGAAAAAATATATATTATTTTTAGTTCACGTGAATTTGATAGAGCTCATTAACTTCATATTATCTAAAAACAAAGCTGGTATATCAATGGCAGCACTGCCAGATGTTGAGGGTTTCAGGTAAAAGATGGAATTTACCCCAGGTTTTTGTTGAAGGGGATCTGGGAGATGCTCTGCTTGGAGTTTCTCGGAATAGGTTTCCCTTCAATGTCAAATTTAGGTTTACGATCTTTGGCCCAATGCATTCCTCTATGGCAGAGAGGGCAGATTTTTGGAGGATACACACACACACACACACACACACACACACACACACACACACACATATATATATAAGCTTTCTTAGGGGAGTCCCTTTTTAAATGGTTCTTATTTCCACATGTAAAGTATCTTTCATTTCCCTTTCTTAAGGCAGCAGCCATTGTTTTAGCTAGCATTTGTATCTTTTAAGTGTCTGATCCTAGATTGTGACAAGCCTTCAAATAATCAATAATAGTCCCTGTCTCACGAATTGGAGCTATAGCTTTTTGACATTTCTGATTTGTATTTTCATAAGCAAGTAATTTCTCTAGTTGCCTTTTGGCTTTTTCTCCAATTACAGTATGGGAAATAGCAGTTTCTAATCTAGCTAAAAAATCAGCATACATTTCATTAGGTCCCTGAATTTTAAATGAGTGATGAAGTAAAGTAGAAAAGTGATGGGGTTTTCCAGTCGTTTTACCCATGTCTTAATACTTACCAGCCTCAATAGGCTCTGGGGTCGCTCCGTCCGACTGCCTATGTGTATCAAGCTCCTGTTCTGGGCGCCACTTGTTGAGGTTCTTTTATGGACCAGAACCTGGTGGTCTGGAGTCGACCGATAAGAAAGTAAAGGAGACAGAAAGAGGCTGATATTCCTTGGTTTATGTAGAAAGCCAATAAAGCCCTTATACAGGGCTTGTTCTGTTCATGAAGGTCTCAGGTGCCCTCTCAATGGGGTGAAGGTGCAGATAGCCTTCTTGAGAGGGTCTTAGAAGCCTGGGCAGGAAAGTGAACACAGAGAGCCCCTGCGCTCCAGGGGATCAGCCTGAAAAAGAGAGAGGGAGAGAGAGAGAGAGAAAGAAAGAAAGACACGGGGACCAATCTCTGATGGAGCAAAGGTGTTTTATTCAACATTGTGTAGGTATTTATACTGTCTTACAAGATAGCTATTTTCAGCAGAGATAAAATCAAAACTTACAAGGAAACATGAGGTCATCCATATGAAAGAGAGAGGGTTATAAATAATCACTTTTACCATATGGTTCATAAAAAGGAAGAGGGTACTTATCACCATATAGAAAAACTAATGAAGGAAATGCCTGGATTCCTCAGCCCCCAGGAGAGGCCTGCCTCTCCTCTTAATTCCTGAATATTCAGGAATTAATAAAGAACAGAGAATTCCTGACAGATCCAAAACAGCACACAGGAAGCTTCCTGTTAAATGCTTCCTGACACCCCAGCTTCAAGATATTCCCATTCCAGATTTGGGGAGAAAGAACAGGATATCCAAGGACTAATGTCATCTGCTTCACCAGATGCAAGGTCAAGAGCTTTTCTTACTCTGGTAAGTATATGCAAACATCTCAGAGGCAGGGGAAACTGCAGGGTGGTATGGAAGATAGAATAAAGTGCCTGTAGAAACTGCATGAGCCAAAACCAAAGGAAGGAGAAAACACAAATAGGATTTTTAAGCATTTACTCCATGTTATAAAAGATGCTCCAAGCAAAAACAAAAATAAAAAACATCATCGCACTGATTTATTTCTAAGTGGGTAGTAGACCAAACATTTCCCCTCATATTAAAAAAAAAATCAAAAAAGAAATAAACATGAAAATAAAAAGACTCATTGTAACCTTGAAAACATGTAAACTGAAATAAACCAGATATCCAAGGATAAATACTGTCTGATTCCACAAGTGAAATATGTACAATAGACAAATTCATAGAGACAGAAAGTAGATTAGAAGTTGCATGTGCGTGTGCTCAGTCATGTTCAATTCCTTGTGACCATATGGACTGTAGCCCACCAGGCTCCTCTGCCTATAGATTCTCCAGGCAAGGATACTGGCATGGGCTGCTATTTCCTCCTCCAGGGATCTTCCTGACCTAGGGATCTAACCCATGTCTCTAGTGTCTCCTGCATTGACAAGTGGATTCTTTACCGCTGAGCCACCTAGGAAGCTCAGATTTTACCAGGGGCTAAAAAGAGGGGTTTGGGGGTGCTACTGCTTAATGGGCACAGAGTTTCTGTTTGGGGTGATGAAAAAGTTCTGGAAATTGATAGTGATGATGATTGCACAATATGGTAAATATAATTAATCCCACTGAATTGTACACTTAAAATGGCTAAATGGTTAATTTTATCTTGTATATATCAGATCAGATCAGTCGCTCAGTTGTGTCTGACTCTTTGCGACTCTATGAACCGCAGCACGCCAGGCCTCCCTGTCCATCACCAACTCCCGGAGTTCATTCAGATTCATGTCTATCGAGTCAGTGATGCCATCCAGCCATCTCATCCTCTGTCGTCCCCTTCTCCTCCTGCCCCCAATCCCTCCCAGCATCAGAGTCTTTTCCAATGAGTCAGCTCTTCGCATGAAGTGGCCAAAGTACTGGAGTTTCAGCTTTAGCATCATTCCTTCCAAAGAAATCCCAGGGCTGATCTCCTTCAGAATGGACTGGTTGGATCTCCTTGCAGTCCAAGGGACTCTCAAGAGTCTTCTCCAACACCAGAGTTTAAAAGCATCAGTTCTTTGGCGCTCAGCCTTCTTCACAGTCCAACTCTCACATCCATACATGACCACAAGGAAAACCATAGCCTTGACTAGATGAACCTTTGTTGGCAAAGTAATTTCTTTGCTTTTGAATATGGTATCTAGGTTGGTCATAACTTTCCTTCCAAGGAGTGAGCATCTTTTAATTTCATGGCTGCAGTCACCATCTGCAGTGATTTTGGAGCCCAGAAAAATAAAGTTTGACACTGTTTCCACTGTTTCCGCATCTATTTCCCATGAAGTGATGGGACCGGATGCCATGATCTTCGTTTTCTGAATGTTGAGCTTTAAGCCAACTTTTTCACTCTCCACTGTCACCTTCATCAAAAGGCTTTTTAGTTCCTCTTCACTTTCTGCCATAAGGTGTCATCTGCATATCTGAGGTTATTGATATTTCTCCCAGCAATCTTGATTCCAGTTTGTGTTTCTTCCAGTCCAGTATTTCTCATGATGTACTCTGCATATAAGTTAAATAAACAGGGTGACAATATACAGCCTTGATGTACTCCTTTTCCTATTTGGAACCAGTCTGTTGTTCCATGTCCAGTTCAAACTGTTGCTTCCTGACCTGCATACAAATTTCTCAAGAGGCAGATCAGGTGGTCTGGTATTCCCATCTCTTTCAGAATTTTCCACAGCTTATTGTGATCCACACAGTCAAAGGCTTTGGCCTAGTCAATAAAGCAGAAATAGATGTTTTTCTGGAACTCTCTTGCTTTTTCCATGATCCAGCAGATGTTGGCAATTTGATCTCTGGTTCCTCTGCCTTTTCTAAAACCAGCTTGAACATCAGGAAGTTCACGGTTCACATATTGCTGAAGCCTGGCTTGGAGAATTTTGAGCATTACTTTACTAGCGTGTGAGATGAGTGCATTGTGCAGTAGTTTGAGCATTCTTTGGCATTGCCTTTCTTTGGGATTGGAATGAAAACTGACCTTTTCCAGTCCTGTGGCCACTGCTGAGTTTTCCAAATTTGCTGGCATATTGAGTGCAGCACTTTAACAGCATCATCTTTCAGGATTTGGAATAGCTCAACTGGAATTCTATCACCTCCACTAGCTTTGTTCGTAGTGATGCTTTCTAAGGCCCATTTGACTTCACATTCCAGGATGTCTGGCCCTAGGTCAGTGATCACACCATCGTGATTATCTGGGTCATGAAGATCTTTTTTGTACAGTTCTTCTGTGTATTCTTGCCATCTCTTCTTAATATCTTCTGCTTCTGTTAGGTCCATCCCATTTCTGTCCTTTTTTGAGCCCATCTTTGCATGAAATGTTCCTTTGGTATCTCTAATTTTCTTGAAGAGATCTCTAGTCTTTCCCATTCTGTTGTTTTCCTCTATTTCTTTGCATTGATCGCTGAGGAAGGCTTTCTTCTCTCTTCTTGCTATTCTTTGGAACTCTGCATTCAAATGCATATATCTTTCCTTTTCTCCTTTGCTTTTCACTTGGCTTCTTTTCACAGCTATTTGTAAGGCCTCCTCAGATAGCCATTTTGCGCTTTTGCGTTTCTTTTGCTTGGTGATCGTCTTGATCCCTGTCTCCTGTACAATGTCATGAACCTCATTCCATAGTTCATCAGGCACTCTATCTATCAGATCTAGGCCCTTAAATCTATTTCTCACTTCCACTGTATAATTATAAGGGATTTGATTTAGGTCCTACCTGAATGGTCTAGTGGTTTTCCCTACTTTCTTCAATTTAAGTCTGAATTTGGCAATAAGAAGTTCACAGTCTGAGCCACAGTCAGCTCCTGGTCTTGTATATATATTTTACCATAATTTTTTAAATGGAAGGGGAAATTGTCATCATGTTGCAGGAAAGAACCAATTCTGACTCCATGTTGGAACTCTTTCTTTGACTTGCTTTTTGTTGCTGTTGTTATATAATCATACATACTGGCCTGCCTCAAAGGACTCTGCCCCTCTGCCTGACTGTTAAACTAAAATGCCTCTGTCTAGTACATAGGGAGATAATCCGACCCTGCCCACCTGTGGTTGTTCAGACACAGTTGTGTCTGACTCTTTGCAACCCCATGGACTGCAGCATTCCAGGCTTTCCTGCCCTTCAATATCTCTTGATTCCAGCTTGTGCTTAATCCAACCAGGCATTTCACATGATGTACTCTGCGTATAAGTTAAATAAGCAGGATGATAATATACAGCCTTGAAGGACTCCTTTCCCAATTTTGAACCAGTCCACAGCTCAACGTCCTGTTCTAACTGTTGCTTCTTGACTTGCATAGGGGTTCTCAGGCAGGTAAGGTGGTATGATATTCCCATCTCTTGAAGAATTTTCCACGGTTTGTTCTGATCCACAAAGTCAAAGGCTTTAGCATAATCAATGAAGCAGAAGTAGATGCTTTTCTGGAATTCCCTTGCTTTTTCTATGATACAACAGATGTTGGCAATTTGATCTCTGGTTCCTCTGCCTTTCCTAAATCCAGCTTGTATATCTGGAAGTTCTTGTTTTATGTTCTGTTGAAGCCTACTTAGAAGCAATTTTGAGCATTACCTTGCTACCATGTGAAATGAGTGCATTTGTATGGTAGTTTGAACATTCTTTGGCATTGCCCTTCTTTGGCATTGGAATGAAAACTGACCTTTTCCAATACTGTGGCCACTGCTGAAAAGAGATCTCTAGTCTTTCCTACTCTATTGTTTTCCTCTGTTTCTTTGTATTGTTCACTTGAAAAGGCTTTCTTATTTCTCCTTATTATTCTCTGGAACTCTGCATTCAGATGAGTATATCTTTCCCTTCTCCTTTGTCCTTTGCTTCTCTTCTTTTCTCAGCCCACATGTGAAAGGCTACAAAAATTAAAAAAAAGTTTTTTTTTTTAAAAAGAGTGAGAGAAAGAGATTAACAAACCCTTCTAAAGGCTTAGCCCTTCCCAGAGATGTTTTGCAAGACTGATGGCCCTTTACTTCCTCACAGCCTCTCCCTCTCTTTTCTGCCTTTTGACTTTACTTCTTAATTGCTTCTCTCTCTCTGGCTCTGTAAAAGAACCTGGCATTCATACACTGACAAGATGGTTACTTTGAGACATTAGTCTGCTATCTTCTTGGTCAGCCAGTTTTCTGAATAAGTTGTTTTCCTTGCCTCAACACCTCATCTCCTGGATTCATTGGCCTGTTTTGTGCTGAGGAGAGCAACCTGTGTCAGCAAAGTGCTTTTTAATACATTGTCTAGGTTTGTCATTGGAGAAGGCAATGGCACCCCACTCCAGTACTCTTGCCAGGAAAATCCCATGGACGGAGGAGCCTGGTGGGCTGCAGTCCATGGGGTCACTAAGAGTTGGACACGACTGAGCGACTTCACTTTACTTTTCACTTTCCTGCATTGGAGAAGGAAATGGCAACCCACTCCAGTGTTCTTGCCTGGAGAATCCCAGGGACGGGGGAGCCTGGTGGGCTGCCGTCTATGGGGTCACACAGAATCGGACACGACTGAAGTGACTTAGCAGCAGGTTTGTCATATCTTTCTTTCAAGGAGCAAGAATCTTTTAATTTCATGGCTAAGTCACCATCCACAGTGATTCTGGAGCCCAAGAAAATAAAGTCTGTCACAGTTTCCATTCTGCTCCCCCCCCCCCCACCATTATACAGTGGAAGTGGGAAATAGATTTAAGGGCCTAGATCTGATACACAGAGTGCCTGATGAACTATGGACTGAGATTCATGACATTGTACAGGAAACAGGGATCAAGACGATCACCAAGTAAAAGAAATGCAAAAGCGCAAAATGGCTATCTGAGGAGGCCTTACAAATAGCTGTGAAAAGAAGCAAAGTGAAAAGCAAAGGAGAAAAGGAAAGATATACGCATTTGAATGCAGAGTTCCAAAGAATAGCAAGGAGAGATAAGAAAGCCTTCCTCAGTGACCACTGCAAAGAAATAGAGGAAAACAACAAAATGGGAAAGACTAGAGATCTCTTCAAGAGAATACCAAGGGAGATACCAAGGGAACTTTTTATGCAAAAATGGGCACAATAAAGACAGAAATGGTATGGAACTAACTGAAGCAGAACATACTAAGAAGAGGTGGCAAGAATACAAAGAACTATATAAAAAGATCTTCACGACTTAGATAATCATGATGGTGTGATCACTCACCTAGAGCCAGACATCCTGGAATGTGAAGTCAAGTGGGCCCTAGGAAGTATCACTATGAACAAAGCTAGTGGAGGTGATGGAATTCCAGTTGAACTACTTCATATCCTAAAAGATGATGCTGTGAAAGTATTGCACTCTATATGCCAGCAAATTTGGAAGACTCAGCAGTGGCCACAGGACTGGAAAAGGTCAGTTTTCATTCCAATCCGTAAGAAAGGCAATGCCAAAGAATGCTCAAACTACTGCACAATTGCACTCATCCCACACACTAGTAAGGTAATGCTCAAAATTCTCCAATCAAGGCTTCAACAATACATGAATGGTGAACTTCCAGATGTTCAAGCTCGTTTTAGAAAAGGCAGAGGAACCAGAGATCAAATTGCCAACATCTGCTGGATCATTGAAAAAGCAAGAGAGTTCAAAAAAAACATTTATTTCTGCTTTATTGACTATGCCAAAGCCTTTGACCATGTGGATCACAATAAATTGCGGAGAATTCTGAAAGAGATGGAAATATCAGATCACTTGACCTGCATCTTGAGAAATCTGTATGCAAGTCAGGAAGCAACAGTTTGAACTGGACATGGAACAACAGACTGGTTCCAAATAGGAAAAGGAGTACGTCAAGGCTGTATACTGTCACCCTGCTTATTTAACTTATATGCAGAGTACATCATGAGAAACGCTGGGCTGGAGGAAGCACAAGCTGGAACCAAGACTGCAGGAAGAAATATCAGTAACCTCAGATATGCAGATGACATCACCCTTATGGCAGAAAGTGAAGAAGAACTAAAAAGCCTGTTGATGAAAGTGAAAGTAGAAAGTGAAAAAGTTGGCTTAAAGCTCAACATTCAGAAAACAAAGATCATGTCATCTGGTCCCATCACATCATGGCAAATAGATGGAGAAACAGTGGAAACAGTAGCTGACTTAATTTGGGGGGGGCTCCAAAATCACTGCAGATAGTGATTGCAGTCATGAAATTAAAAGATGCTTACTCCTTGGGATTAAAGTTATGACCAACCTATATTAAATAGACAACATATTAAAAAGCTGAGACATTATTTTGTCCACAAAGGTCCATCTAGTCAAGGCTATGGTTTTTCCAGTAGTCATGTATGGATATGAGAGTTGAACTATAAAGAAAGCTGAGTGCCAAAGAATTGATGCTTTTGAGCTGTGGTGTTGGAGAAGACTCTTGAGAGTCCCTTGGAGTGCAAGGAGATCCAACCAGTCCATCCTAAAGGAAATCAGTACTGAATATTCATTGGAAGGACTAATGTTGAAGCTGAAACTCCAAGACTTTGGCCACCTGATGCGAATAACTGACTTATTTGAAAAGACCCTGATGTTGGGATAGATTGAAGACGGGAGGAGAAGGGGATGACAGAGGATGAGATGGTTCGATGGCATCACTGACTCAATGGACAGGAGTTTGGGTAAACTCCAGGAGTTGGTGATGGACAGGGAGGCCTGGTGTGCTGCATAGAGTCGCAAAGAGTCAGACATGACTGAGCGACTGAACTGAAACTGATTTACCGTGAAGTGATGGGACCAGATGCCATGATCTTAGTTTTGTGAATGTTGAGTTTTAACCCAGCTTTTTAGTTCTCCTCTTTTACATTCATCGAGAGGACTCTTTATTTCCTCTTCACTTAGGGTTAGACTGGTTGTAAATATCTAACCTGGAGCCCACCTAACTCCTGTATCAGGAAATGCAAACAGGAGGTTAGTTGTAAGTGTCCAGCCTGGAGCCCATCTATCTCTTGCCTCACATCCAAGGCTAGAATGGAGTCTTCCTTGGGGAGGAAAGGAAGAAGAAAGGACGTCTTACCCTCAACGTCTATACCTGAGAACTAGTTCACCAACAGAAACCACTCCACCTAGACACAGAGGCTTTGCCCCACTTCCCTCTGCAGTCTTGTGACTCTATGGTTCCCATAAGCCCAGGGGATTCCTGACCTGTGCCGACTAAAAATTGTCACTCTCCATCTGTTTCTATAAGAATGTAGTCACTAGCCACTGCAGTGGCTGATCTCCAACACATCTTGAAAGGAGTTCAGGGCAGAAACCAGGTATGAGTCACTCTGTGCTCCAGGAAGCACTGGCAGAACAGGCCTTGAGATACCGTAGTTATTATTTTCAGGAGAAGGTTTTATAAACCTAATTTCTTGCATCTTCTCCTATCTAGAAAAACACTAAAATCATTAATGAAAACATCTGCTCCATGTGACTAGCAGCAACCTTCTTATGACTAGTGGCAACTTTCTGCCATAACGTGTGTTTAATTATATGTATCCCTTCCTTGACTAAAATTGTGCATATACTTGACCCCACTGCCTCTTTTGTGCAATCTCTCAGAACTATCTGAGAGGCTGTTTCCTGGGCTATAGTCCTCATTTGGCCTCTAATAAATCACAAGTCTCACATTGTGAATTTTGTTTTCAGTTAACAATGATAATGAAGCAAAAAATTTTTTTGAGAAACAACAAAAAAAGACAATTTCATATTTTTTTGCAAAGCAATAATAAAATGCTTTATATAACCGAAGAAAAGATTTTATAGCTGAAGCTGTGTTTGCTTCTTAGTTGCTCAGTCATGTCTGACTCTTTGCAACCCTTTGGACTATAGCTCACCAGGCTCCTCTGTCTGTGAGATTTTCCAAGCAAGAGTTCTGGAGTGGGTTGCCTTTCCCTTCTCCAGGGGATCATCACAAACTAGGGATCAAACCTGGGTCTCCTGCATTGCAGGCAGATTCTTTACCAACTGAGCCACCAGATGAAGCTGTATTATACCTTATTACTGATAAATTTGAATAAGAGTTAAACCTTTCACGTGAAGCAAGAAAATGCAAGCATCCAAACTTGCTGAATTGGAATATTCAGGAGACAACTGAATTCAGGAGCACAGTTCTAATGAATGTTACATCACCACTGCCTGTGGAAAAACACAGACATTTACACTGCATTGGAAAGTTTAGTAGATCTAACGTTTGACTATAAAGAGGATTCAGAAATTCCTTAACCAATTGCTTTCACTTATATTTCCCTTTTGTGTCTGATCCAGAGGGATATAAAATAAAAAAACTACGCCTAAATAAGTCTAAGAAAAGCCTTTGACTTCCAACAGAAATCTAACAAAAAATAAAAATTATGTGATTAGAAAAAATGTTATAAACACACTTCTTATATAAATGAAGTGAAGTTGCTCAGTCATGTCCAACTCTTTGCGACCTCATGGACTGTAGACTACCAGGCTTCTCAGACCATGGGATTTTCCAGGCAAGAGTACTGGAGTGGGTTGCCATTTCCTGCTCCAAGGGATCTTCCCGACCCAGGGATTGAACCCAGGTCTCTCGCATTGTAGGCAGACGCTTTACCCTCTGAGTCCTAAATAGCCCACATAAAACTTTTAATCAGTTCTTTAACGACAGAACCAGCTGGGTGGCAATGTCAGTTCTCAGGGAACAGGAGAAAATGGATTAAGTGAAAGAAGGAATGCTAAAAATAATATTGTTATATAAGATATAAAACTGATTAATGAGCTACAAAGAAATGAACCCAAACCTTTGAAGAACCTCACCTTATTTGGCGTTTTCTATAAATTAATCTGCAACTTGACAGAATTGTAAAAGACTGGTTCTAAATCAACATGCATTGTAATCCCAGAGCCTAAAGATCCTTCAGTGGGATTTTTGGACACTGAAAAAAATCATGCAAGTGGCTTTCTGCCTGATTTCTAAGTTTTAAAGTTTTCCTGATCATTGATGAGGCATTGCAACAGAAATATTTTGTCCAGTTTTCTTCTTGAAAGATTTTGACAGAGGGTTGTGTAATAGGGTACTTGGTAAGAAATTTTTTTCCCTCTGGCTAGATTATTTTTCCTTTTTTGACTAGCTTATTTCCTTTAGTATAATGTCTTCAGAGTTCATTCATGTTGCAGCACATGTTAGAATTTCCTTCCTTTTTAAGGTTGCATACTGTTCTATTACATGTGTATCACATATTTTGTTTATCCATACATCTGTTGATGAATACTTGGCTACTTCTACCTCTTCACTTTTGTGAATAATCCTACTATGAACATGGGAGTACAGATATTTGTTTGGATCTCTGCCTTCAATTCTTTGGCATATACACCCAAAAGTGGAATTTCTGAGTCAGTGAGTACTTAGTCATGTCCGGTTCTTTGTGACACCATGGACTGCAGCCTGCCAGGCTCCTCTGTCCCTGGGACTTTCCAGGCAAGAATACTGGAGCAGGATACAGTTTCCTTCTCCAAGGGATCTTCCTGATTCAGGGATCAGTTGAGCCCATATCTTTGGTGCCTCCTGCATTGGCAGGCAGATTCTTTACCATTAAGCCACCTGGCTAACCCTTTCTAAATCAGAGGAATGGTATGTTTTAAGTATTTATTTTAATTAATTTATTAATTTGGCTGTACACGTTCTTGTTTGCAACAGTGGGATCTTTCAGTTATGGCTTGTGAACTCCTAGTTGTGAGATCTAGTTCCCTGACTATGGATTGAACCCAGGCCCTCTGCATTGGGAGCACGGAGTCTTAGTCACTGGATCACTAGGAATATCCCCTGAGGAATGGTACTTTAAAAATTAGATTTTATGGCGAATTCCCTGGTGGTCCAGTGGTTAGGACTTCACACTTTTACAGTGAAGGCTCCAGGTTCAATCTTTGGTCAGGGAATTAAGGTCCTACAGAATGCACACAGCCAAAAAAAATTTTTTTTAATTAGATTTTATTAAGTGTGAAGGAATGCCATGAAAGAGTTTTTAGCAAGGCAGTGACAGGATCTGGATGTGTTTTCAAAGAACCACTCTGACTTTGTGGGGCTTGATTTACTTCTGAGGTGGAAACAAATAGATTTTGCTGATGTACTTTCTGTACTTACACAAGTATTAGGCAAATATCCCTCCTTTGTTCTTTGGTCGCAGATATTAAATGCTGTTTCCTTGGAGTATTCATGTCCCTGAAGCTTGGAGACAAGAGGGTCAAGATTCCAACGGAGGAAGGTCCAGCACAATTTGCAGTCTAAGGGACCATCCAGCCTATAGGTGACAACCTCCAATAGACCTGACCAACTGAATCTTAACTTCCTACTTCGCTGCTAATTCTCAGCTTCTGGATGGTCCTTCCTTTTATTAACTGGTTCTCAGTTGTCACAGGCTCTACTTTCCTGACCAACTTCCCATCCAGGCAGTAATCATACAACAGTTGGGTCTCCATAAGCTCCCAATCCAGACACCAGGAGTCCATATCTCTTTCTATTTACTGGTGCTGGACATTGGAAGACAGTAGCTATATCACATTACCAGGAGCCTAAATCATCTAAAATGTTACATGCTGCTGCAGCTGCTGTTAAGTCGCTTCAGTCATGTCCGACTCTGTGCGACCCCACAGATGGCAGCCCACCAGGCTCCGCCTTCCCTGGGGTTCTCCAGGCAAGAACACTGGAGTGGGTTGCCATTTCCTTCTCCAATGCATGAAAGTTAAAAGTGAAAGTGAAGTCGCACAGTAAGTGTCAGACTCTTCGTGACCCCATGGACTACAGCCTACCAGGCTCCTCCGTCCATGGGATTTTCCAGGCAAGAGTACTGGAGTGGGGTGCCATTGCCTTCTCCGTCATACAAGCAACTTAAACCGTGTGGCTTGGTAGCAAATATTATACAACATTACCATGTCACTCAAATTTAATGTTACTGTAATAGCTGGAGGAGATTCTATACATGTTCAAGAGTGAATGTCAGTCAAAGTGCCAGGACTTCTATTCCCACAGACTGACCTCAATACTAGCTGCCATTCCAGCCATGTTTTTTCAGTTACTTCCAGCTATAAGACCATTTCAATAATTACGTTCACTTTCAGATCTTAAAAAATCCAGTGCACTCTAAAGTACATATTTAGGGACTTCCCTGGTTATCCAGTGGCTAAGACTCTGAGCTCCCAATGCAGGGGGCCTGGGTTCAATCCCTGGTCCGGGAACTAAGATTCCAACATGCCAAAACTACGACCCAGCACAGAATAAATAAATATTAAAAAAAATAAATTACACATTTAGTCACATGTCCTGTTCAAAGCCTTTCTCCTCTTCCACGTTTAGCTTTGTAGTAACTATACCTCCCTTCAGTAATTCTCACCTCCTGGTGTTCAATAAACTTGTGCAACCCCCTCCCACATAAATTTCAAGGATGGTATTTTGGCTTCTGACTGGTTCTTTTTTGAAGTGGCAACCCACTCCAGTATTCTTGCCTGGAGAATCCCATAGGCAGAGAAGCCTGGTAGGCTACAGTCTGTGGGGTTGCAAGAGTCGGACATGACTTAGCAACCAAACTACTACTGCTACTAGCTCTGGGAATACCAGCAACCCTGTCTTGAATACACTCAAGCAACCTTATGAAGAGTTCCATGTGGCAAAGAACCGAGGTCTCCTGCTATCAACCAGCCTCAGCTCACCAGACACATGAGTGAGACACCTTGGAAGTAGATTCTCCAGACCCAATCAAGCCTTCAGATAACTGCAGCCTCTGCCAACATCTAGACTATAATATCTTAAGAGACCCTGAGCCAGTAACACACAAATAAGCCACTCTCTGAGAACTGGACCATAAAGAATATTGAGCACTGAAAAACTGATGCTTTCAAACTGTGGTGCTAGAGAAGACTCTTGAGAGTCCTTTAGACAGCAAGGAGATCAAACCAGTAAATCTTAAGGGAAATCAACCCTGAATATTCATTGGAAAGACATGCTGAATCTAAAGCTCCAGTACTTTGGCCACCTGATACAAAGAGATGACTCATTAAAAAAGACCCTGATGCTGGGAAAGATTGAGGGCAAGAGGAGAAGGGGATGACAGACGATGAGATGGTTGAATGGCATCACTGACTCAATAGACATGCGTTTGAGCAAGGGAAGTCTGGTATGCTGCAATACATGGAGTTGCAAAGAGTCAGCTTAGCAACTGAGCAACAACAACAAAGCCGCTCTCAGATCCCTGATCCACAGAAACTTGTGAGGTAAGACATTTATTTTTTGTTTGGGCTTCCTTGGTGGCTCAGATGGTAAAGAATCTGCCTACAGGGCAGGAGGCCCAGGTTTGATCCCTGGATTAGGTAGATTCCCCTGGGGAAGAGAATGGCAACCCAATCCAGTATTCTTGCCTGGAGAATTCCATGGCCAGAGGAGCCTGGTGAGCTACAGTCCACAGGGTCACAAAGAGTCAGACATGACTGAGTGAATAACACACACACACATTTTTTATTTAGGCTGCAAGTTTTAGAATAATTTGTTAGGCAGTGATAGATAACTAATACATCTATTTATTCCTTTTGCGGCCTCTGGCTTCTTCTTCCTTCTCCAAGGAGGGAGAATTAGAAAATAGGGGACTAATAACTTACCTAATTGGTGCTGTGTAATCTGGTGCAACCCAAACACTGGCTTTCTTGCTAGGATGCAGGCTATGAACTGCATCTTAAAGATAAAAGACTCTGCTTGGATCCTAACACCAGCCACATACTGTCTGCCTGTGGTCTTGTAAAGCCCCTACCCCTAAGCAAGTGCCTGTGGTGGTGGAAATCACAGTCTCCTATTGCTATGGTCCCTTCACTCTGGCAGGCTTCCCGCTGGGACAGAATAATTAGATGGTCACCCAGAATTCTGTCACCATTCTTTGAGGTCAATTTAACCTAAGGGAAACACATGCAAACTTGCAGTGCAAGATGGTGGATATGTAGTTCACCACCCTCTTACCTTCTGTCTGTTCTCCAGTGGAGGAGGCGCAAGTTTCTAGGCTCATGGATGCTCCCAGATTTCAGGGCACACATATCAAGCTCTCCAAGGAAACTTCTCACCATTTTATACACCAATGACTTCACCGGGATGAGTTCATGAGCTTTTGGCAGCATGGCATCTGGTCCCATCACTTCATGGGAAATAGATGGGGAAACAGTGGAAACAGTGGCAGACTTTATTTTTTTGAGCTCCAAAATCACTGCAGATGGTGATTGCAGCCATGAAATTAAAAGACACTTACTCCTTGGAAGGAAAGTTATGACCAACCTAGATAGCATATTCAAAAGCAGAGACATTACTTTGCCAACAAATCTAGTCAAGGCTATGGTTTTTCCAATAGTCATGTATGGATGTGAGAGTTGGACTGTGAAGAAGGCTGAGTGCCAAAGAGTTGACGGTTTTGAACTGTGGTGTTGGAGAAGACTCTTGAGAGTCCCTTGGTCTGCAAGGAGATCCAACCAGTCCATTCTAAAGGAGATCAGTCCTGGGTGTTCTTTGGAAGGAATGATGCTAAAGTTGAAACTCCAGTACTTTGGCCACCTCATGCGAAGAGTTGACCCATTGGCAAAGACTCTGATGCTGGGAGGGATTGGGGGCAGGAGGAGAAGGGGACGACAGAGGATGAGATGGGTGGATGGCATCACCAACTCGATGGGCGTGAGTTTGGGTGAACTCCGGGAGTTGGTGATAGACAGGGAACCCTGGCGTGCTGCAATTCATGGGGTCGCAAAGAGTCAGACATGACTGAGCGACTGAACTGAACTGAAGCACTGAGCAGAAGAGGGAAATGTCCTTTCCCCCTTCTTGTAGGTACCTCTAATCTTTCCCAGCAATCTTGTTGAAGTCTTGTTCTGTTAGCCTAATGTGGGGTAAGTAATCCTCCCCTCTTCTGGCTTGATGTAGAGACAAAATTCTCAAAGGCTGTCTGTGGTGAAGTTCACGTGGCAAAACTTAGAACTATAGTCTGCTTTGTCTTCAGAAGAGGTTTTGTACTTCTACAATAATACTCTTAGTTCGTTGCCCTTGGTTGGTACCTAAATGCAAATATAAATGGAGCGGAGGAAAGTACACTCTGAACTTGGCATTTTTCAAGTAATGCACGGATATCACTCAGTGTTTTGTATCAGGATCCAGAGTGCCTATTGGGTACATTTTAGAGAAATTATTAAATCAGTTTCAAAATATAATAAAATATATTAAAATGCAAGTTACTCTTATAGTCATGCTACTTTTATGTGAAAACTAGATTCTTAATGTTTGTGGTTTATTTTGTTTGTTTGTTTGCTTTCCTTTCCAAGGTTGGAATGGCAGTTTTGGAGAAAGGAAAATGCATAGGATTTTAAGTCAGATAAATCCAAATTAAACAATATGTTCTTCTACTCATTTATTAAATTAACCTTGGCTCTCTGAGCCTCTCATTTGTTATTCGGAGACAATCATATTTATTTTGAAAGATTTTTATGGGAATGAAAGATTAGATGAGGTGATTAGCATAGCTTCAGGGAAGAGACAGTCAACAAACTGTAGTTCAGTTCTGTTCAGTTCAGTCGCTCAGTTGTGTCCAACTCTTTGCAACCCCATGAATCACAGCACCCAGGCATCCTATCCATTACCAACTCCAGGAGTTCACCCAAACTCATGTCCATCAAGTCAGTGATGCCATCCAGCCATTTCATCCTCTGTTGTCCCCTTCTCCTCCTGTCCCCAATCCCTCCCAGCATCAGGGTCTTTTCCAATGAGTCAATTCTTCGCATGAGGAGCCCAAAGTACTGGAGTTTCAGCTTCAACATCAGTCCTTCCAATAAACACCCAGGACTAATCTCCTTTAGGATGGACTGGTTGATCTCCTTGCAGTCCAAGGGACTCTCAAGGGTCTTCTCCAACACCACAGTTCAAAAGTATCAATTCTTTGGTGTTCAGCTTTCTTCAGAGTCCAACTCTCACATCCATACATGACCACTGGAAAAACCATAGCCTTGACTAGACGGACCTTTGTTGGCAAAGTAACGTCTCTGCTTTTGAATATGCTATCTAGGTTGAACATAACTTTCCTTCCAAGGAGCAAGTGTCTTTTAATTTCATGGCTGCAGTCACCATCTGCAGTGATTTTGGAGCCCAAAAAATAAAACCTGACACTGTTTCCACTGTTTCCCCATCTACTTCCCATGAAGTGATGGGACCAGATGCCATAATCTTCGTTTTCTAATGTTGAGCTTTAAGCCAACTTTTTCTCTCTCCTTTTTCACTTTCATCAAGAGGCTTTTTAGTTTCTCTTCACTTTCTGTCATAAGGGTGGTGTCGTCTGCATATCTGAGGTTATTGATAATTCTCCTGGCAATCTTGATTCCAGCTTGTTCTTCCTCCAGCCCGGCGTTTCTCATGATGTACTCTGCATAGAAGTTAAATAAGCATGGTGACAACATACAGCCTTGATGTACTCCTTTTCCTATTTGGAACCATTTCTAACTATTGCTTCCTGACCTGCATATAGGTTTCTCAAGAAGCAGGTCAGGTGGTCTGGTGTTCCCATCTCTTTAAGAATTTTCCACAGTTTATTGTGATCCACACAGTCAAAGGCTTTAGCATAGTCAATAAAGCAGAAATAGATGCTTTTCTGGAACTCTCTTGCTTTTTCCATGATCCAGCGGATTTTGGCAATTTGATCTCTGTTTCCTCTGCCTTTTCTAAAAGCAGCTTGAACATCTGGAAGTTCACGGTTCACGTATTGCTGAAGCCTGGCTTGGAGAATTTTGAGCATTACTTTACTAGTGTGTGAGATGAATGCAATTTTGTGGTAATTTGAGCATTCTTTGGCATTGCCTTTCTTTGGGATTGGAGTGAAAACTGACCTTTTCCAGTCCTGTGGCCACTGCTGAGTTTTCCAAATTTGCTGGCAGATTGAGTGCAGCACTTTCACAGCATCATCTTTCAGGATTTGAAATAGCTCAACTGGAATTCCCTCACCTCCACTAGCTTTGTTCATAGTGATGCTTTCTAAGGCCCACTTGACTTCACATTCCAGGATGTCTGGCTGTAGCTGAGTAATCACACCATCGTGATTATCTTGGTCGTGAAGCTCTTCTTTGTACAGTTCTTCTGTGTATTCTTGCCATCTCTTCTTAATATCTTCTGCTTCTGTTAGGTCCATCCCATTTCTGTCCTTTATCAAGCCCATCTTTGCATCAAATGTTCCCTTGGTATCTCTAACTTTCTTGAAGAGATCTCTAGCCTTTCCCATTCTGTTGTTTTCCTCTATTTCTTTGCATTGATCACTGAGGAACACTTTCTTATCTCTTCTTGCTATTCTTTGGAACTCTGCATTCAGATGCTTATATCTTTCCTTTTCTCCTTTGCTTTTCACTTGGCTTCTTTTCACAGCTATTTGTAAGCCTCCTCAGACAGCCATTTTCCTTTTTGCATTTCTTTTCCATGGGAATGGTCTTGATCCCTGTCTCCTATACAATGTCATGAACCTCTGTCCATAGTTCATCAGGCACTCTATCAGATCTAGTCCCTTAAATCTATTTCTCACTTCCACTGTATAATCATAAGGGATTTGATTTAGGTCATACCTGAATGGTCTAGTGGTTTTCCCCACTTTCTTCAATTTAAGTCTGAATTTGGCAATAAGGAGTTCTTGATCTGAGCCACAGTCAGCTCCTGGTCTTGTTTTTGTTGACTGTATAGAGCTTTTCCATCTTTGGCTGCAAAGAATATAGTCAATCTGATTTCATTGTTGACCATCTGGTGATGTCCATGTATAGAGTCTTCTCTTGTGTTGTTGGAAGAGGGTGTTTGCTATGACCAGTGCGTTCTCTTGACAAAACTCTATTAGTCTTTGCCCTGCTTCATTCTGTATTCCAAGGCCAAATTTGCCTGTTACTCCAGGTGTTTCTTGACTTCCTACTTTTGCATTGCAGTCCCTTATAATGAAAAAGGACATTTGGTGGGGGGTGGGGGGGGGTGTTAGTTCTAAAAGGAGAAGGCAATGGCACCCCACTCCAGTACTCTTGCCTGGAAAATCCCATTGATGGAGGACCCTGGTAGGCTGAAGTCCATGGGGTCACTAAGAGTCGGACACGACTGAGCGATTTCACTTTCACTTTTCACTTTCATGCATTGGAGAAGGAAATGGCAACCCACTCCAGTGTTCTTGCCTGGAGAATCCCAGGGACGGGGGAGCCTGGTGGGCTGCCATCTATGGGGTCGCACAGAGTCAGACATGACTGAAGCGACTTAGCAGCAGTAGCAGCAGCAGTTCTAAAAGGTCTTGTAGGTCTTCACAGAAGCATTCAACTTCAGCTTCTTCAGTGTTACTGGTTGGGGCATAGACTTCGTGATATTAAATGGTTTGCCTTGGAAACGAACAGAAATCATTCTGTCGTTTTTGAGATTGCATCCAAGTACTACATTTCGGACCCTTTGTTGACCATGATGGCCACTCTATTTCTTCTAAGGGATTCCTGCCCACAGTAGTAGATATAATGGTCATCTGAGTTCAATTCACCCATTCCAGTCCATCTTAGTTCGCTGATTTCCAGAATGTCGATGTTCACTCTTGCCATCTCCTGTTTGACCACTTCCAATTTGCCTCGATTCATGGACCTGACATTCCAGGTTCCTATGCAATATTGCTCTTTACAGCATCGGACCTTGCTTCTATCACCAGTCACATCCACAACTGGGTATTGTTTTTGGTTTGGCTCCATCTTTTCATTCTTTCTGGAGTTATTTCTCCACTGATCTTCAGTAGTATATTGGGCACCTACCGACCCTGGGAGTTCCCCTTTCAGTATCCTATCATTTTGCCTTTTCCTACTGTTCATGGGGTTCTCAAGGCAAGAATACTGAAGTGGTTTGCCATTCCCTTCTCCAGTGGACCACATTCTCTCAGACCTCTCCACCATGACCCAGCCATCTTGAGTGGCCCCACACAGAATGGCTTAGTTTCATTGAGTTAGACAAGGCTGTGGTCCGTGTGATCAGATTGGCTACTTTTCTGTGATTATGGTTTGTGTGTCTGTCCTCTGATGCCCTCTCACAACACCTACCGTCTTACTTGGGTTTCTCTTACTTTGGATGTTGGGTATCTCTTCACAGCTGCTCCAGCAAAGCGCAGCCACTGCTCCTTACCTTGGATGAAGGGTATCTCCTCATGGCCACCCCTCCTGACCCTGAATGTGGAGTAGCACCTTCGGCCCTCCTGCGCCCGTGCAGCCGCTGCTCCTTGGACATGTGGTTGCTGCTCTCGGCCGCTGCCAAAGTGCAGCTAGTACCAATTATCACTATGAAAGTATACAGAGTTTTTACTTAGTTGAAATATAATGTAAGCTATGCTTTCAGTTCTAATTTTATTATTTATCTAGATTTGTTTCAAAAATGTTTTCATGTGTTGTACAATATTCATACTTTTTATTTCAGTGACTCTAAAATGTTCCAACATATTGGTACTTTATCATTTATAAGCATTCTCTTCCCTGGTGACTCAAACAGTAAAGAATCTGCCTACAACTCAGGAAACCCAATTTCACTTCCTGATTCAGGAAGGTCCCCTGGAGAAAGAAGTGGCTACCTACTCCAGTACTCTTTCCTGGAGAATTCCAGGGACAGAGGAGCCTGGCAGGCTACATACAGTTCTTGGGGTTGCAAAGAGTCAGACACAAGTGAGCAACTAACACTTGAGGGGAATATGCTATGCACAGGCCTGTACTATAATTCATGGAGCTTCTTTGAAAAATAAGAATGACTTTCTCATCACCACCAGGCAAAGGGCTGGGAGCAGTAAAAAGTACATGTTGGAAAGACATCTTGAAAACAAGATGTTGAAGTACTCATGTGACTGATGGGAAACCATTAGTGACTGTTCCATAACCAGAGCCTTGAGGGAGTTGCTGAGAAAGGACGTCACTAGCCACGACCCAAATAATCACGATGGTGTGATCACTCATCTAGTGCCAGACATCCTGGAATGTGAAGTCAAGTGGGCCTTAGAAAGCATCACTATGAACAAAGCTAGTGGAGGTGATAGAATTCCAGTTGAGCTATTTCAAATCCTGAAAGATGATGCTGTGGAAGCACTGCACTCAATCTGCCAGCAAATTTGGAAAACTCAGCAGTGGCCACGTGACTGGAAAAGGTCAGTTTTCATTCCAATCCCTAACAAAAGCAATAGTGAAAGCAAAGTCACTCATTTCTGTCCAACTCTTTGCCACCCCATGGACTGTAGCCTACCAGGCTCCTCTGTCCATGAGATTTTCCAAGCAAGAGTACTGGAGTGGGTTTCCATAAGAAAGGCAAAGCCAAAGAATGATCAAACTACCACACAATTGCACTCATCTCACACGCTAGTAAAATAATGCTCAAAATTCTCCACTCCAGGCTTCAACAATACATGAAAGGTAAACTTCCAGATGTTCAAGCTGGTTTTAGAAAAGGCAGAGGAACCAGAACTCAAATTGCCAACATCTGCTGGATCATTGAAAAGGCAAGAGAGTTTCAGAAAAGCATATATTTCTGCTTTATTGACTATGCCAAAGCCTTTGACTGTGTGGATCCCAATAAACTGTGGAAAATTCTGAAAGAGATAAGAATACCAGACCACCTAACTTACCTCTTAAGTAATCTGTATGCAGGTCAGGAAGCAACAGTTAGAACTGGACATGGAACAACAGATAGTTCCAAATAGGAAAAGGAGTACATCAAGGCTGTATATTGTCACCCTGCTTATTTAACTTCTATGCATATTATATCATGAGAAACGCTGGGCTGGAAGAAGCACAAGCTGGAATCAAGATTGCTGGGAGAAATATCAATAACCTCAGATATGCAGATGACACCACCCTTATGGCAGAAAGTGAAGAAGAACTAAAGAAACTCTTGATGAAAGTGAAAGAGGAGAGTGAAAAAGTTGGCTTAAAGCTCAACATTCAGAAAACAAAGATCATGGCATCTGGTCCCATCACTTCATGGCAAATAGATAGGGAAACAGTGGAAACAGTGGCTGACTTTATTTTGGGGGGCTCCAAAATCACTGCAGATGGTGAGTGCAGCCATGAAATTAAAAGACACTTACACCTTGGAAGAAAAGTTATGGTCAACCTAAATAGCATATTAAAAGCAGAGACATTACTTTGCCAACAAAGATTGGCCTAGTCAAAGCTATGGTTTTTCCAGTAGTCATGTATGGATGTAAGAGTTGGACTATAAAGAAAACTGAGCATGGAAGAACTGATGCTTTCGAACTATGGTATTGGAGAAGACTCTTGAGAGTCCCTTGGAGTGCAAGGAGATCCAACCAGTCCATCCTAAAGGAAATCAGTCAGGAATATTCATTGTAAGGACTGATGTTGAAGCTGAAACTCCAATACTTTGGCCACCCGATGTGAAGAGCTGACTCATTTGAAAAGATTCTGATGCTGGGAAAGATTGAAGGCAAGAGGAAAAGGGGCTGACAGAGGATGAGATTGTTGGATGGCATCACAGAGTCAATGGACATGTGTTTGAGTAAACTCTGGGAGTTGGTGATGGACAGGGTGGCCTGTTGTGCTGCAGTCTATAGGATCACAAAGAGTTGGACATGACTGAGCGATTGAACAACAACAAGCCTCTTTGAAGTAACATTGGGTGAGAGTTACTAGAGACCTGGAGATGCAAAAAAGAACTAGGTCATATAAGGCTTCCAGGTTTCTGGGCTTGGTTTTTTTTTTTCTGCTAGTGCTATGGACTGGTTTCTGCCCACCAACCTCTCCCTACCCACCACCACTCATGTGTTAAAACCCTCTCATGTGCCTATATTTGGAGATTGGGTCACTAGGAGGCAAGAAAAGCTAAATTTGGTCATAAGGTACGTGTGCTATATCACTTTTCATTCATGTCCAAATCTTTAGCCACCCTATGGGCTGTAGCCCGCCAGTCTCCTCTGTCCTTGGGATTCTCTGGGCAGGAATAATGGAGTGGATTGTCATTTTCTCCTCCAGAGGATCTTCCTGACCCGGGAATTGAACCCAAGTCTCCAGCATCTACTGCACTGGCAGGCAGGTTCTTTACCACTAGCGCCACCCTAATTCTCTAGGACTGGGGTCTTATAAGAAGAGGAAAGACCTCACTGTCTGTGTGTGTGCACTACACAGGAAAACCCATGTGATGACTTACTTGGCAAAAAAGGCAGATGCTGCAAGCCAGGAAGAGAGCTCTTATCAGGAATCAGGTTAGTCAGCACTTTGATTTGGGAATTCTAGCCTCCAGAACTGTGAAAATATTAACTCCTATTGTGTATACTAGCTAGTCTATGGTATATTGTTATGGCAGCCCAAGCTGACTAACACAGCATGTCATACAAGTCACCACTGAAAGCTGCATGTGAGGAAATGACGGGATCTGAGATCAGCCGGCAAGTTGCTATAACAGAAGCAAAGGAGTCAAAATGGAGAGCCCAGAAGATACAACAGAAAGGTAAGGGAGTTGCAAATTTATCCAAGACCAAGGGAACCATTATAAGGAGGGGTTGGGGCCGAGAAATAACAAGACTTAATTCAGTGGTTGAAAAAAATTACTCTAGCTGGGCTGAGGGTGGAGGATGGAGGGAGGAGTGGGTGGAGTGACAAGAGGGGAAGGAGAGGAAATAGTAAAAAAAAGGCAAGAAATGATAGGATTTGGACCAGAGTAGTAGCAGTGGGTCATGAAAAGTAATCAGACTTTAGATACACTGCAAAGGAAAAATAAGCAGGATTTATGAATGAGTTATATGTGAAGTCTGATAGAATGTAAGAACAGGAGAATAACTCCAAGTGTTTGGTTTGAGCAACTGAAACAATGACATAGGAAATGGAGAATATGAAGAAGGCTAAAGAGAAATGGGGGACTTTTTTCAGGGAGGTTGGGGAGAGTAGTAGTTGAGTCTTGGACATGTTGGATTAGGATGTCTATTACATCCACGTGAGATGTTGAAGTTGAATATGAGTCTGGAGTTTGAAAGAGAGATCAGAGCCTTAGTTATAAACATGGAAACTGTCAGTCCACTGATGACATTTAATACCATTTAGAGGCATGAGCATCCCCAAGAGAGTTACTATAAAAGAGATCTGTGAACTGAGCTTGAGATACTATTACCCTCTTTTCCCATTCTCCTCCCCGCCCCCACCCTCTCCAAGCTCCACTGAGAGCAGTAGATTCCTGGCAGTCATTTGGTTCAATATAAATCATCCTAGTCCTGCCTACTGCCTGCCAGTTGGGGCAATGGTAAGCATCTTATCTAAAGTGGATAGATTCCCTATGACAGGACATTTTAAATGGTACTGAAAAAAAAAGTCTTTCCTATTGCTTAACTACAACACTTAACTTTGAAGTTTAGTCAACAGTTTATACTCTCCTTATGCACTGGAGGAGAAAAAGGAAAAAAAAAAGAGATATGTATAAAGTACTGAAACCAGACTTCCCTGGTGGTCCAGTGGTTAAGATTCTGCACTTCCAATGCAGGGGGCATAGATTCAATCCTTGGTTGGGTAACTAAGATTTCATACGGTGTGTGGTGTGGGAAAAAAGTACCCAAACCTTTTTCTCTGTATCCTTGTATCCCCTTTTTGTAGCTAGCTTAACTAAACTGTATTCAGAGTAAAAACAACTTCCTTAATTCTCAAGAGTTATCTTCAGTACTCCCTGAGGTGCCCAAGATCCCCTCTGCTAGCCCTACAAAACAAGATCCTATCTTATAGGATCTCCCAATTAAGCTGACACTTCTGAAGAAGAAAGGCAGTTCCAGAGATCTCAGGTATTAGAGTCATAGGTACTATGATTAGGTTCTACCCACTGTTAAATTATTGACCAAATGCATACACAACAGGTTTATTATTTTTTTTTAATGCTATCATCACTGTTTTCAAAATAACCACATTCACTGATGGAAGTTGATTCATCAACATTTTAGATTTGGCACACCTATTCCATCCTGTGTGTGTGTTAGTCACTCAGTCATGTTCGACTATGTGGCCCCATGGACTGTACCCCACCAGTCTTCTCTGTCTTCCCCAGGCTTCTCTGTCCCTGGGGTTCTCCAGGCAAGCATACTGGAGTGGATTGCCATACCCTCCTCCAGGGGATCTTCCCAACCCAGGGATTGAATTAGGGTCTCCTACATTGCAGGTGGACCCTTTACCATCTAAGCCACAAGGGAAGCCTCTATTCCATCCTCATAGGGTTCAAATCCAGCATGGCCCTTTTTGCTGAGTGTTAACTCCCACAGTTGCACAAAATGAAAAGCAAGGCCCAAGAATAGATACTTGATGCTTCAGTCACTACAGTATATCCAGTTGTTTTTCAGTCCCTAAGTCATGTCCAGCTCTTTGTGACCCCATGGACTGTATATCCAGTGCCTGGTGCCTAACATGGGCTTCCCTCATAGCTCAGTTGGTAAAGAATCCACCTGCAATGCAGGAGACCCCGCTTCGATTCCTGGGTGGGGAAGATCCACTGGAGAAGGAATAGGCTACCAATCCCAGTATTCTCAGGCTTCCTTGTGGCTCATTTGGTAAAGAATCCACCTGCAATGCAGGAGACCTGGGTTTGATCCCTGGGTTGGAAAGATCCCCTGGAGAAGGGAAAGGCTACCCACTCCAGTATTCTGGCCTGGAGAATTCCATGGACTATACAGTCCATGGGGTCGCAAAAAGTCGGACACGACTGAGCAACTTTCACTTTCACTTCAGTGTCTAATATACAGAACACATTCAACAAATATTTGTTGGATGAGTAAGCCAGGGAAAACTAAAGGGAGCTATGTAAATAGCTAGAATACCATCGCTGAAGAAAAGGCTTTGTGTCTAAGTTGTCATATGACCCCTGATATTTTTAAAAATTCTTCTGGCTACATGTCTGATATTGACTTCAGATTCATGTTAATGCCTCTAGCTTCTCCTTCTAACCAGTATTCTCTTGTGCCTAGAGCTTTGGCATTGCAACCTTGATTTTGATCCTAATTTCTTCCCTGCATTCTCCTCCAGCTTCTTAGTGCCAGCTAGCCAGCAGAATTAAACAGATCCCCAAATGGACCATGCTCTTCTTACCTCATTGACTTGTCACAAGTTCTTCCTTTGCCTGAAATACTTTCTTTCCTACTTAGTCTTCTTAGTTAACCCACATGTATGTGAATGCTCAGTCGCTCAGCTGTATCCTATTCTTTGGAACTCCATGGACTATTGCCCACCAGGCTACTCTGTCCACGGAATTTTCCAGACAAGAATACTAGAGCGTGTTGCCATCTCCTATTTCAGGGGATCTCCCCGACCCAGGGATTGAAATCGAGTCTCTTGTGTCTTCTGCATTGGCAGGTGGATTCTTTACTACTGAGCCCACCGGGTCAGGCCCACACTGACTCTTTAATTCCATTTGTCACCTATAGGAAGCCTGCCTTAATCTCTCAGGTAACATTAGATTCTCTTTCCTCTGTGTTCCTGTAGAGTCTTACTCAAAGGGAAACTTTCACATGACCATTTATCCATTCTTAAATCTTTTTCTATGACTCAAGAGTTCCCATGAGGAAAAGACTATGGTCTATTTGTCTCTGTATCCAAGAGTCGAGCAGGATCCCTGGAACAGAGAGGATACTAAAAGGAAGAATGAATGAACCTTAACTACTCAAGCCAACCATTCTGCAAACTAAGCAGTTAGCAAAATGGAGTCTGTTTAAATAGAAAAAAGGCTGCAATCACAAGGGCCAGTGAAAACACTATTCAAAGATGTAGGAGTAGGACCATTCCAGGCTACATTCAGCTAGATGGTGGCATCAACCCTATATGTGCTAAAATGTTGGCCAGAGGGTTTACAGCATAAGAACCACTGAGCAGTCAGTGGATAGCTGAATAGCCTACTTGGATAAACTGATGGCCTTTACTCTTCTTTAGCACTTCTAGGAGCATAAGAGTAATAATGCCTGGGCTTTCCAAAGCTCTGCTAGGAAGCATTCTCAAGATTTTTAGCATCTAAGATCATCTTTTCTTTTTGTTTTTTAAAAAAGAACTTTATCTCTAACCTGTGAAAGTAGAAAACTTTTCTCCCCTTTAATTGTGATATATAACCCATAAGCACAAAAGACCACACAATATAAGTGTATAAAGTACACAATGTAATTAGAAAACAAAGTTCCAAGTAACTACAACCCAGATGAGGAAAGACAAGACCCTGCCAACACCCACCACCCTTACAAGGACCGTTTCCTGTTCACACTGCCTTTTCAACCCCTTCTCAGTGGTGATCTCCATTGTGACTTATGGCAATCACTTCCTTACTTTTATTTATAATTTTATTTTATTATTTTTTTTGTGTGTGTGTCCTTTTATTTTTAGCCAGAACTTCATACACTGCAATCCCACTGTATTGCTGCTGTAGCAAATGACCACATACTTGGAGGTTTAAAACAGTACAAATTTATCATTTTAGAGTTCTGTAAGTTACAAGTCCAATGCAAATCTTGCTGAGTAAAGTCAAGGTATCAGCAGGGCTGTGTTGTTTCCCAGAAGCTCTCAGGGAAAATCTCCTTGACTCCCCAGCTTCTAGCAGCTGTCCAAATTCTTTGACTGCAGCTCCCTTCCTCCTTCTTCAAATGATCAGTGTACCATCTCTCTGTCCTCCTTCCAAAGAGATTCCATATATCTCTTTCTCTGGCTCTCAATTCTCACTTCAAAAGACTTTTGATTACATCCAGTCTACCTAGATAACCCAGGATAATCTGCCTCATCTCAAGACAGCTACCTCTGAGAATGACTGGAAGGTCCCTTTTGACACATAAAGTAACATATTTACAAATTCTGGGAAAACAGGTGGACATCTCGGGGACTGGGGAAGAATTATTATGCCTACCACAGAAACCATCCCCAAATCCATGGTTTAGTGTTACCTGTTTTTTACTTTACAAAAATGGAAACAGTCTCTTTGTATTCAGTCATATCTAAATATTTTTATCAACATTACAGTTGTAAGATTCATCCACATTCCCTGTACCTGTAGTTCATTTTCATTGTATGAATATACAATTAATAGGCATCTGTGTTATTTCTAGTCTGAAAGCCATTATAAAAGATACAACAAGCATCTTCAACTTGACAAGGTAATGAAAAGTGGTTTCCCAAAGTAGTTATTTGTCACGGTCTTCATAGACCGGGACCTGGAGACTGGAGTCAATGAGAAGGATGCAGGGGACCCAAGTCTCAAGTGAAACAAGGGTACCTTATTTGCAGAAATGCATGCTTATATATCCTCAATAAAATGATTACTCAGCCATTAAAAAGAATTAAATTCCACTAGTTGCAACAAAATGGATAGTCCTAAAAGGTCACTGAAGGGAGTCCAAGCAGGTGCCCTTTCCCATGATCTCAGTCCTGAGAACTGTGTGCAGCTCTGCTCATTCCTGTTTTCCAGAACTGATAAGAGAGAGTCCTTGAGAAACGGCACACAAAGAAAGAAAAAACATATTGGATCCCTTAAAGCTGAACATCCACTGACAGTTATTCAAATTTATATTCTAGTCAATAGTGTACAAAAGTTCTCACTGCTCTATACTCCTCTCTCAACATGTTATTGTCAGATTTTCAATCTTCGTCAATTGAGTGGGTACACAATAGTATGTCCTTGTGGTTTTCATTTGCATTTTTGTGATTAATAGTGACAGAGCGTGTTTTCATATGTCCCTTGGTCATTTGAGTTTCTCCTTCAGGAAGAAACTGTCTGCACATTTAGTCCCCTCCTCCCGCCCCCCGCCCCACCTTTTTTTTTTTTTTTTCCAGTTAAGAACCTCTCTTCTGGATCTTCTGGAGCCTTTTTTTTTTTTTTTTTTTTAAATTTCTTGGCTGCATTGGGTCTTTATTCCTGTGCAAGGGGTTTCTCTAGTTGCAATGAGTGGGGCTACTTTTCATTGCAGTGTGTGGGCATCTCATTGTGGTGGCTTCTCCTGTTGAGGAGCACAGGCTCTAGGGTATGCAGGTTTCAGGCGTTCTGGTGCACAGGCTTAGCTGCCCCATGGCATCTGGGATCTTCCTGGACCAGGGATTGAACTGGTATTCCATGGATTGCAAAGTGGATTCTTAACCACTGGATCACCAGAAGCCCTAACCCACTTTTTCTTAACTAGGTTTTCTTTCCTTATTAATTTACAGAAAGCCATGTCTTTTAGATACACCTGTTTGTCATTTTTAAGTCTTTAAATATTTTATCAAATTTTGTGTCTTTTCAAATCAAATTTAACATTTATGGTGACTGTTTTCCGTTGCTTTTTTTTTTTTTTTAAGAAAACTTTCTCAATGCGGAGGTCATAAAGATTTACTTTTATATCACTTCTAAAAGCTTTCCAGTTTTGCTTGTCATGGTTGGGTCAATACTCCACCTAGAATTGAGTTTTGGTATGATGCCATGTAGGGGTTCAATTTTATTTCATTTTTTTATGGCTATGCAATTGACCCAGTACTATTTATTAAAAAGACCAATTCTGCAGTGCCAACTATCTCACAAATCAAGTGCCCATATATATAGGAGTCTATGCCTAAATTTTCTATTCTATATCATTGTTCCCATTCTCTACATAGCAGTAACACCACACTATTATAATAACCATAGTTTTATAATAAATAATGATACCTAATGACAGAAGAAAAAAATGCAAAAATGCAAAATGGTTCTCTGATGAGGCCTTACAAATACCTAAGAAAAGAAGAGAAGCTAAAGGCAAAGAACAAAAGGAAAGATATACCCATTTGAATGCACAGTTCCAAAGAATAGCAAGGAGAGATAAGAAAGCTTTCCTTAGCAGTCAATGAAAAGAAATAGAGGAAAACAATAGAACGGGAAAGACTAGAGATCTCAAGACAATTAGAGTTACCAAGGGAATATTTCCTGCAAAGATGGGCACAATAAAGGACAGAAATATTATGGACCTAACAGAAGCAGAAGATATTAAGAAGAGGTGGCAACAATTCACAGAACTATACAAAAAAGATCTTTATGACCCAGATAACTGCAAAGGTGTGATCACTCACTTAGAAGCCAGACATTTTGAAATGTGAAGTCAAGAGGGTCTTAGGAAGCATCACTATGAACAAAGCTAGTGGAGGTGATGGAATTCCAGTTGAGCTATTTCAAATCCTAAAAGATAATGGTGTGAAAGTCCTGCACTCAATATGCCAGCAAATTTGGAAAACTCAGCAGTGGCCACAGGGCTGGAAAAGGTCAGTTTTCATTCCAATCCCAAAGAAAGGCAATGCCAAAGAATTGAAGAACTGAAATCACAGAACTGCATAATTGCATTCATCTCACACACTAGCAAAGTAATGCTCAAAATTCTCCAAGTCAGACTTCAACAGTATGTGAACCGTGAACTTCCAGATGTTCAAGCTGGATTTAGAAAAGGCAAAGGCATGGAGATCAAATTGCCAACATCTGCTGGATCATCAAAAAAGTTCCAGAAAAACATCTACTTTTGCTTTATTGACTATGCCAAAGCCTGTGTGTGAATCACAACAAACTGGAAAATTCTTAAAGAGCTGGGAATATCAGACCACCTGACCTGCCTCCTGAGAAATCCGTATGCAGGTCAAGAAGCAACAGTTAGAACTGGACATGGAACAACAGACTGGTCCCAAATTAGGAAAGGAGTACGTCAAGGCTGTATATTGTTACCCTGCTTATTTAACTTATATGAAGAGGACATCATGCAAAATGCTAGGCTGGATGATGCATAAGCTGGAATCAAGGTTGCCAGGAGAAATAGCAATAATCTCAGATACTCAGATACTGCCACCCTTATGGCAGAAAAAGTGAAAAAGTTGGCTTAAAACTCAACATTCAGAAAAGGAAGATCATGGCTTCTGATCCCATCACCTCATGGCAAATAGATGGGGAAACAATGGAAACAGTGAGAGGTTTTATTTGGGGGGCGGCTCCAAAATCAATGCAGATGGTGACTGCAGCCATGAAATTAAAAGACGCTTGCTCCTTGGAAGAAAAGCTATGACCAACCTAGATAGCATATTAAAAAGCAGAGATATCACTTTGTCAACAAAAGTCAGTCTAGTCAAGACTATGGTTTTTCCAGTGGCCATGTACGGTAGTGAGAGTAGGACTATGAAGAAAACTGAGTGCTGAAGAATTGATGCTTTTGACTGTGATGTTGGAGAAGACTCTTAAGAATCCCTTGGACTGCAAGGAGATCCAACCAATCCATCCTAAAGGAGATCAGTCCTGGGTGTTCATTGGAAGGATTGATGTTGAAGCAGAAACTCCAGTACTCTGGACACTTGGTTCAAAATAGGAAAAGGAGTACATCAAGGCTGTACATTGTCACCCTGCTTATTTAACTTATATGCAGAGTACATCGTGAGAAATGCTGGGCTGGAAGAAGCACAAGCTGGAATCAAGATTGCCAGGAGAAATATCAATAACCTCAGATATGCAGACGACACCACCCTTATGGCAGAAAGTGAAGAGGAACTAAAAAGCCTCTTGATGAAAGTGAAAGAGGAAAGTGAAAACACTGGCTTAAAGCTCAACATTCAAAAAACTAAGATCACGACATCTGGTCCCATCACTTCATGGGAAGTAGATGGGGAAACAGTGGAAACAGTATCAGGCTTTATTTTGGGGGGCTCCAAAATCACTGCAGATGGTGACTGCAGCCATGAAATTAAAAGACGCTTACTCCTTGGAAGGAAAGTTATGATCAACCTATATAGCATATTGAAAAGCAGAGACATTACTTTGCCAACAAAGGTCCATCTAGTCAAGGCTATGGTTTTTCCAGTAGTCATGTATGGATGTGAGTTGGACTGTAAAGAAAGCTGAGAGCCGAAGAATTGATGCTTTTGAACTGTGGTGTTGGAGAAGACTCTTGAGAGTCCCTTGGACTGCAAGGAGATCAACCAGTCCATCCTAAAGGAGATCAGTCCTGGGTGTTCATTGGAAGGACTGATGCTGAAGCTGAAACTCCAATACTTTGGCCACCTCATGCAAAGAGTTGACTCATTGGAAAAGACCCTGATGCCAGGAGGGATTGGGTGCAGGAGGAGAAGGGGACGACCGAGGATGAGATGGCTGGATGGCATCACCGACTCGATGGACATGAGTTTGGGTGAACTCCGGGAAATGGTGATGGACAGGGAGGCCTGGCGTGCTGCAATTCTTGGGGTAGCAAAGAGTCAGACACGACTTAGCAACTGAACTGAACTGAACTGAACTGGACACCTGATGTGAAGAGCTGGCTCATTTGCAAAGACCCTGATGCTGGGAAAGATTGAGGGCTGGAGGAGAAGGAGATGACAGAGGATGAAATGGTTGGATGGCGTCATCAACTCAATGAACATGAGTTTGGGTAAACTCCGGGAGTTGGTGATGGACAGGGAGGCCTGGCATGCTGCAGTTCATGGGATTGCAAAGAGTCAGACGCAACTGAGTGACTGAACTGAACTGAACTAGACTGGTCATACTTTTCTTTCAAGGAGCAAGCGTCTTTTAATTTCATGGCTGCAGTCACTATCTGCAGTGTTTTTGAAACCCAAGAAAATAAAGTCTGTCGCTGTTTCCATTGTTTCCCCATCCATTTGCCATGAAGTGATCGAACCGGATGCCATGATCTTAGTTTTTTGAATGTTGAGTTTTAAGCCAGCTTTTTCACTCCCCTCCTTCACCTTCATCAAGAGACTGTTTGATTCCTCTTTGCTTTCTTCCATAAGGGTGGTGTCATCTGCATATCTGAGGTTATTGATATTTCCTCTCACAATCTTGATTCATGTCACACATGTGACATGTAATACATTTTACATGATGTATTCTGCATATAAATTAAATAAGCAGGGTGACAACATCAAGGATGACAGACTTAATGTACTCCTTTCCCAATTTGGGACCAGTCCATTGTTCCATGTCCAGTTCTAATTGTTGCCTCTTGACCTGCATACAGATTTCTCAGGAGGCAGGTCAGGTGGTCTGGTATTCCCATCTCTTGAAGAATTTTCCACAGTTTGTTCTGTGGAAAACAGAACAAGTCCAAGGCTTTAGTATAATCCATGAAGCAGAAGTAGATGTTCTCTGGAATTTTCTGGCTTTTTCTATGATCGAACAGATGTTGGCAATTTGATCTCTGGTTCCTCTGCCTTTTCTAAATCCAGCTTGTACATTTGGAAATTCTCGGTTCACATACTGCAAACAAGAAATGGTGACTAGTAAAAGGTTTGTACCTGGGAGGGCCCCACAATGACCTGGTCTGTTTCACTATGTCAGCTAGTTTCCTTCTGTGTGTTAGTCACTCAATCGAGTCTGACTCTTTGCGACCCCATGGTCTGTAGCCCTCCAGGCTCCTCTGTCCACGGGATTCTCCAGGCAAGATTACTGGAGTGGGTTGTCATTTCCTTCTCCTGGAGATTTTCCTGATTCAGGGTTTGTACCTGGGTTTCCCACATTGCAGGCAGACTCTTTACAGGCTGGGCCACCACGGAAGCCTAGTTTCCTTCTGGATTCAGCCAATGGGAATTACTGGCAGGTGATGGGAAGTCAGGAAACAGAGGAGCAAAGGAGAAGTCTGAGTAGTTCTTTCACCCTCTGTGACACACCAGGATGTGCTGCTGCAAAATATGCCTCTTCAGTATGTGGATTATGTTGTGCTAAAGGCCATTGAAAACCAGCAGACACAAGGAAAGCTCTAAAAACAAGGCACAGATTTTTCTTTTGTGAAGGAAATTTACATTTATAGAGTAAATTTCCATTTGTAAGGAAATTTCTCTCTCCCTTAGCAGGAAAAGGACTCATAACAAGTTTTATCAATGGAGAAGGCACTGACTTAAATCTGCATAACAAATCTTACTAAACAATTCTTGCTTACCATACTTTCCTTGGTCACCTTCATATAACTTGCTTCCCCTGCCCAGAAACCCAAATCTCTCCCACTTTTTATTAGTATTTATATCCAAATTCTAAAGTAATTCTTTGAATTACTCACCTCTGGGCACTTCCCTATGTAAGGGAAACCTTTCCAGGGTGTTATCCAACATTCTCACATTGAGAAATGAATTGTCCAAGGAGACACATGTACTGACAAAGGAAGAGACTTTACTGGAGAGGGGCACCCAGACAGAGAGCAGCAGTATAAGGGAACCCAGAAGAGCTACTCTGCCATGTGGTTGTCAGATAATGGGGTTAGTTTCCAGGCTGTGTCTGGCTAATTGTTCTGATTCAGGGTCCTTCCTGGTGGCACGCACATGGCTCAGCCAGGATAGAGTGCAGTGAGAAGGATTCTGGCGGGGGGTCGGCAGTGAAAATGTGCAACTCAAAATGGGACTTGAACCATGTGCCAGGACTCAAATCCGACCAAAACCCAGACTGGGACTTGAACCCATGACCTTTAAATTGAGATCACACACCTGGTCTCAAGACTTAATGAAATTCAGGTTTTTGATGTCTTATTGCAGAATGAATTCCGTGAGAAACAGTGATATGTGAGAAGTGGATTTATTTAGAAAGACATACACTCCACAGAGTCGGGGCCATGTCAGAGGCAAGAGGCCCTGGAATATGGGGTGGTTACCTTTCATGCGGTGGGTAATTTCATAGCCTAATTAGTGGGAGTATTTTGGGAAAGGGGTGGAGATTTCCAGAAATTGAGCCACTGTTCACTTTTTGATCTTTGTTGGTCCATCTCTGAACTGTCTGGGCACTGATGGGTATGTCACTTAGCTTATGCTAATGTATTACAATGAGTGTATAATGAGGTGCAAAGTCCACTGAAAGTCAAATCTTCCACTATCTTGGAGCTAGCTGGTTCTATCCAATCTTTGTCATGTCCTGTGGCTATGTCTTTTAAAGGTTGTGCCATGCCCCCTTCCCTCCCATTTCAGGAGGACATGTAGAGTGGCATCTCTTCTCTCCTTTTGATCTTTCCCAAATTCTTCCAGTTGGTGGTAGCTTGTTAGTTCCCTGTTTCTTACCAAGACCTCCTTTTGTAAGATAACTCTTGCAAGTGGTTACTATCTTGTCTGCCCAGGGTGGGCAGTTTCAGTAAGTGGTTGCCCTAACGTAAGAACCATGCACATTCTCATAAACTTACGTTTGTTTTTCTTTATTGATCTGTTTTTGGCCAGTCTGATTTACAGGGTCACTGCTAGAGAATCTAAGAGAGTTAGAAGAAAAATACTTTTTTTCCTCTCTCCCACCTGCAGTAGCTCTGGCTTTGGCTTCATTTCCTCTGGGTCTCCAAATCTGGCTGCTATAGTTTCAGCTTCTGCAGCCTGACCCTAGTACATAGGAAAATTAGAAAAGATGTCCACCAGATGCTTGTTAAAAATGGTAAGGCAGATTTTATTCAAACTACTGCAGTAGGAATAGAGAGACCTTGATATAGAACTGAGTTCAACTCTAAATACAGCAAAGACAACTAAGGATTTATAACCAAAAAGCAGAATGAAAGAATAGAGAATGGAAAAGTACTAAAAGGATAAGGATGGGGGAATTCTTACTCAACTGGCAGGGGGAATTCTTGCTTAACTGGCCTCATAGAATTTTTGTTAAAGGCAGACCAAGGACTTAGCTAACAAGATGAGGACTGGAGAATTTGATCAGCTGTGAAGGATTATCACTAGACTAATTTAACAGGATTCTTGCTAAAACTGGGCTTAGCAGGCCAAAGACATAGAAGACCAAGTGGAGAACTAGTCAAAAATAAGTTCAAAGGAAATCATAACTAGACTCTAGTAACACTGCCTTTGTTCCTCCAGCTGTGGAGGTGTTGTTGCTTCATGCTGCTGCTAGTCTCTGAGTTACCTCACCAGTAACCCATTGAGAAACCATTCTATCACGTGTGTGATCAAATTCCTGCATTACATTCCTTGTATTTTGTTGTTATACTTGTTTATAAAGTTTAACATACCTACAGAAAAGTACAAAATCCTAGGCTTGATGAATTTTCACCAAGTGCAAACACCTCCACGTAACCATCATCCAGATCAAGAATCACAAACATGATCAACATCACGGAAAACCCTCACTGGTCCTTTTGCAGTCACAGTTCTGCTAAGGTTATCCTTCTAAGGCCATAAATTAACGTCACCCATCTTTTTATTTGATTTAAATTGAAGATTACATTATGTACTTTTCTTGTGTCTGACTTCCTGGCCCAGAAAAATACCTGTAAGATTTATCATTGTGTCTATTTGTAGTTTGTTCAGTCCAGTTGCTATATAGTATAGAATTGTGTGAATACATCAATTATCCATCCTCTGGGTCATGAATATTTGAGTAGTTTCCAGGTTTGGGCTTGAATAGTGCTGCTATAAACATTCTTGTGCATTTATTTTGGTGACCATACTGTGCATTTCTCTTGAGAATGTATATCTAGGAGTGCAGCTGCTGAAATCATAGATATGCTTATGTGCAATTTAGCGTATTCTGCTGGTTTTACTAAAGTGGCTATACCAATTTACATTTCCATCAGCAGTGATGAAAGTTCCAATTGCTCCACATCCTCACCAATACTTGGTATTGCCTCCCTTTTTCATTTTAACCATTTTTATGTGTATGTAGTAGCATTGCATCGTGATTTAAATTTGCATTTGTCTCATAACTAGTGAAGTTGACCACCTACTTAAATGATCTCATTTCAAATTCTAATCTCATTTCATCAGTTTTAAATACACATTAAAAAATACATAGAAAAAGTTCCTCTTTTTTACTTGATTCATACACCTAAGATGTGGGATAATAAATTTGTTGTTGTGATTTCCTTCTTTTCTCCCATTCCATTTCTACTGCTGATATTAGTCAATTTTACCTTTCCTAGCATATCTGCTATTTTAATGCTTACAATTTTCTTACTTGACTTGTCATCTTTAAATTGTGTGCATGACTGCTAGTGAACATGGATACGGTGGTCACTCAGCTTACACTACCTCAGAATTTCTATCCCCTCTTCCCCTCCAGTATTCTCGGGGTTCCCTTGTGGCTCAGCTGGTAAAGAATCGCCACGCAGGAGACCTGAGTTCTATCCTTGGGTTGGGAAGAGTCTCTGGAGAAGGGAAAGGCTATCCACTCCAGGATTCTGGCCTGGAGAATTCCGTGCACGATCCGTGGGGTCGCAAAGAGTCAGACACAACTGAGCGAATTTCACTTTCATTTTTCACTTCCCCTCCTAAGTTTAGGTAGTTATATTATTTTCAGAATTTTAGAGTATCTTAGGGTATGCCCAATTATATATGTCTCATGAAGTGAAAGTGTTAGTAGTTCAGTTGTGTCCGACTCTTTGCAACCCCACGGTCTGTAGCCCACCAGGCTTCTCTGTCCGTGGGATTCTCCAGGCAAGAACACTGGAGTGGGTTGCCATTCCCTCCTCCAGGGGATCTTTCTGACCCAGAGACAGAACCCACGTCTCTTAAGTCTCCTGCATTGGCAGGCGGGTTGTTTACTGTCTGAGCCATAGTTTCACTGAAAATGGAATTTATAGGGCTTGTTTTATTTTCCTGTTGTGTTTCTTATTATTCTCAGAAATAGAAGGGCAAGTATGTGACTTACATAGCCATGTTTATATTGAAAGTCCAGAAATAGAGATTTTGAAGGAAACTGAAGGTCAAGTTTCAAAATAAAGGAATGAGGAAAAAGGAAATTTTAAGTTTTATCTTTCTGACAATATGTTAGGCCTGACAATGTATTCTATGAAAAGATGAGATTAATATCTCCAATAAAGTCAATGTGAGTTTTCTGGTGCCCTTGAGGGTAGCTTTTGTGAAAAGATTACTTCAGAGGTCACTTCTGTTTTCAAATTCAATATTTATTTTTTAAAGCTAAAAATTCAAAAAATGAGTTGTTTCTTAGACCTAAATTTGTAAATCTTATCATGCTATTTACCTGTGGTGGATTCATGTTGATATATGGCAAAACGAATATAATATTGTAAAGTTAAAAAATAAAATTAAAAAAAAGAAAGAAAAAAAAACATAATTTTTCAGCTAATTAAAAAATAACTCAAAATAAAATTTATTTTTATCTTGAAAAAAAAAATCCACAAATTTAAGCAATTACTGAAGGATTTTTTAAAACAATATTGTAATCATTTTAACTGCCCTTTTACAATCAGTATATTTCACTTTTTAAAAAAGGATTTCAACTGTCTGATAAAAACAAACTTTCTAAGCACCCCTATAATTTATAAATCTAATATTGTAAATTTTTACATATTTGGAATGTACTCTTAAATCCTATCAAATATACTAAGAAAGTACTCAATCACATATTTTAAATTGTAATCCCAAAGCTGATATGCCAAATTACTCTCTAAAATGCCAAATAAGTTATTAAAACACTGCATATGCATATACAATTTCCAAACTTAAGACAAAAATATTCACCGTACTGGATTTGGTCTACTTCATCCTCTCTATATTTAACTCTGTGTCTTCATGGAGTAAGTTAGTACACACTGAGGAGACACATTTGGTGTTATCTTCAAGGCTGGCTGAGATTTTATATCAACAAGATGTTTAACTGGAACATGAGATCAGTTCAGTTCAGTTGCTCAGTCGTCTCTTAGTCTTTGCGACCTCATGGACTGCAGCATGCCAGGCCTTCCTGTCCATCACCAACTCCCAGAGCTTACTCAAACTCAAATCCATTGAGTTGGTGAAGCCATCCAACCATCTCATCCTCTGTCGTCCACTTCTCCTCCTGCCCTCAATCTTTCCCAGCATCAGGGTCTTTTCAAATGAGTCAGTTCTTCACATCAGGTGGCCAAAGTATTGGAGTTTCAGTTTCAGCATCAGCCCTTCCAATGAATATTCAGGACTGATCTCCTTTAGGATGGACTGGTTGGATCTCCTTGCAGTCCAAGGGACTCTCAAGAGTCTTCTCCAACACCACAGTTCAAAAGCATCAATTCTTCGGCACTCAGCCTTATTTATAGTCCAACTCTCACATCCACACATGACTACTGAAAAAACCATAGCTTTGACTAGACAGACGTTTGTTGGCAAAGTAATGTCTCTGCTTTTTAATAAGCTGTCTAGGTTGGTCATAACTTTTCTTCCAAGGAGCAAGTATTTTTTTATTTCACGGCCACAGTCACCATCTGCAGTGATTTTGGAGCCCCCAAAAATAAAGTCTGTCACTGTTTCCACTGTTTTCCCATCCATTTGCCATGAAGTGATGGGACCAGATGCCATGGTCTTAGTTTTCTGAATGTTGAGCTTTAAGCCAACTTTTTCACTCTCCTCTTCCACTTTCATGGAGAGGCTCTTGAGTTCTACTTTGCTTTCTACCATAAGATGCATGAGATGCAGAGTTTCAAATACCTGGGAGAAAGTTTTCCCACTTTTTGCACTGCCATTTTGAGTCTTTCTCTGTTGTCTCTAAGTCAATAGGGACCCTTAAAAGTATGCCATTTGGATGGGTAAACTTACAGCCCTGGCTCCCAGTCTCACTTACTTACATTACCTAATTACCAGGTCAGATTTGTCTATAGTTTCCACCAAAATTGATAATTTAAGCTTGTTTGGATTCAGCTAACCTAGTTTACTATTTTATTCTACTCTGAATGATTTCCATGTCCTTTCTGGTAAGACAACATTTTTAGATTCATAATACATTGAAATGAATGATGTGAATTTCTTATGTCTATGCCTGACTTTGTTTTCACAAACCTAATGATTTCACAAATTCTAATGACATGGATTAAAAGCAATGATAAGACTGTTCTTAGGGGCTTCCCTGGTGGGCTCAGTGATAAAGAATCTGCCTGCCAACACAGAAGATACAGGTTCAATCCCTGGTCCCAGAAGGTCCCACATGCCACGGAGCAAGTGAGACTGTGTGTCACAACTACTGAGCCTGTGCTCTAGAGCCCGGGAGCCACAACTACTGAGCCCACGTGCTGAAACTACTGAAGCCCATGTGCCCTAGCACCTGTCCTCTGCAACAGGAGAAGCCACTGCAATGAGAAGCCCATGGACTGCAACTAGACAGTAGCTCCCTTTTGCCACAACTAGAGAAAAACCCACACAGCAATGAAGACCCAGGACAGTCAAAAATAAATAAATAATATTGCCTTAAAAAACAAAAAAGACTGTGCTTGGTCATCGATTATAATTGTATGAGGGAGAGGAAAATAGTTGAAGTTAAAGGGCAAATTTCATTTTTCTTTATTATTAACTTGAAAATACTCAAGTTAAAGAACAAATCTGTAGCATAAGCTCTTGCTGTCCATGCTATGATTCCTAAGAGGTCCTTCTGGGAAACTTCAAGAGAGGAGACAAGTTATCATTGGCCATTTCTGAGACCAATAATATGATATGAGAACAGAAAGTTGGGAGTTTTATTTCTCAGGATATGATGACCTATGTACCTAATAATAGAAGAAATATAAGAAAGCTGTCATCTTACTGACAGAAAATGAGGATCTTCCAAATAAGGCAGTGAAAATGGATCCTCAACGTGGTTTGCTGCAGTTAGGACCTGAACTTCTACTCTGTCTCCAAGATTAGCCCTCTCCCTGGCAATCTCTCATTACTTAGAGCTGCCAACCTCATGCAGCTGCAGCTCTAACACTCTGATCCATTTGGAACTGCCCTTAATAGCCCACAACACTATTAAAAGGAGATGGAAGACTTTATGCAACACTAAAGGCTATAACCAAATGGAATTTCAGATGGAGTCACATATACCTGATTATACTTAATTTCTGGGAGTTGCAGGACCCTGCCTCACCTCCAGTCTATGGACCTGACTTCCTTGGATAATTGCAGAGGAAATTCTACCCAGGCAGGGGAGGAAAATGTTGCCCACAATACAGTCTATCTTATAAGCCATTTCAGGATATCAGCTGTATAATACAATAACCCTGATACTTAATCTAGAAATACATATCTATAGTATATGATGATGAGGGTGGAGATTTGAAAATTTCCTAAAGAAAATCAGTCCTGAATATTCACTGGAAGGACTGATGCTGAAGCTGAAGCTCCAATACTTTGGCCACCTGATGCAAAGAACTGACTCCTTGGAAAAGGCCCTGATGCTGGGAAAGATTGAAGGTGGAGAAGGGGATGACAGAGGATGAGATGGTGGGATGGCATCACCGACTCAATGGACATGAGTTTGAGTAACTTCCATGAGTTGGTGAAGACAGGGAAGCCTGGAGTGCTGCAGTCCATGGGGTCACAAAGAGTCGGACACGACTGAGCTGCTGAACTGAATTGAACTGACTGCCTCCAAAATCCTGGTATATAGGTGGGGTGGGGGTGGGCGGAGAAATACAGAGGTGGGGGGACTTCCCTGGTGGTTCAGTGGCTAAGACTTTGCACTCCTGATGCCGGGAGTTGGATCCCTATTCAGGGACTTAGATCCCACAAGCCACAACTAAGACTGGGTGCAGCCAAACGAATGATAAATAAATAAAAGATTTTTTAAAGGAGGGGGAAAGTGAAAGTGTTAGTTGTTCAGTCTTGTCTGATTCTTTGCAACCCCATGGACTGTAGCCCGCCAGGCTCCTGTGTCCATGGCATTCTCCAGGCAAGAATACTGGAGTGGGTAGCCATTTCCTTCTCCAGGGAATTTTCCTGACCCAGGGACTGAACCCAGGTCGCTTGCATTGCAGGCAGTTTCTTATCATCTGAACCACCAATGAAGCACAAGTAGGGGGAAGTCCTCTGAAAAAGTAGTTGAAACTGGGGTATTTTTCCTGAAGAAAAAAGTGTCAGAACAGACAAAACCTCTCTCAATATATTGTATTTATTTATTTTTTTTTAAGTGGGAGGAATACAGGCTTTTAGGTAGATAAATGAAGCCTAGAATACTCTTCTAATTCCTACCCATTATATCCTTAAATAAGGGAATTAAGCATGTAAGCCTCAGTTTTCTCACAGATGAAACAAGATACACATTTCATAGGGTTTCTGTGAAAATTAAACAAGATGACAAAGCATCTAGAAGAGTCTGACACATAAAAATTATTCAACACGTGTTGGTCAATTTTATGTGTTAATTTGCAGAGTGTTTGGAATGAGGTTAAATCAGTGAATTCTGAGTAAGCAGCTTGCCTTCCATAATATAAATGGGCCTCATCCAATCAGATGAAGGCCTAAATAGAGTAAAAAGACCATCCTCCCCAAGGAAGAGGAAACTCTTCGGTAGTCTGCCTCCAGACTGGAACAGCAGCATCAGCTCTCCTGGGTGATGAGACTGCAGGCCTGCGCTGCAGACCTGGACATGTCAGCCTCTGCAACCACATGAGCAATTCCTTCTTTCACTGTGTACACACATCCTGTTGATTCTGTTTTTCTGGAAGACGCTGACTAACACACAACAGTTACTAGTTTCCTCTTAGTCTTCAGATTTTAAAAGAATTATTTTGTGGTGCCAACTGCATAGGAAGACTTGAAAAGATCGAGCAATGTGGTAGTGACAGACTTTTAAACAGGTGTGTCCAATGGTAGCCAGTGACTGAGAATTAACCGCAGTTACTCTGCCAAGCACAGCAAACTATTCCAGCTCCCCAAGCAAGAGCGTGACCACACAATGTCCAGATGCACAGGTTGGCAAGGGGCAGGGGAAACGGGCCACCACCTCTGCAAACTCTTCACTGCCTCTTTCCACCTCACAGAGTCATCTGCCTGGACCCTGAGCTTCACTCTGGGGATTAGTCAGCTCTTAGATGTGCCTGTAGGCCAGGCTGCCCCAGCTGCTGCAGACAACCTGAAGACTATTCCATGGCTGATTTTGTAACAGAGATTATAGCTCATGTGTGGATAAACCTGCCTTTCATGCTTCAGCAGTTCAGCTAATGAACAGCCTTGGCATATGCACAATGCAGCTTTTGTATATGCTTTCCTGATATATCCTTGCTAAGTAATAGGCTGTGTAACCTGAGCTACATGTGCAGTTTTCTTCCACAGACTCCATAAATAACCTCCGCCTAGCCTCCGTTGTCACCTCCTGGGCTGCACTGCAAAGCACCTCTCAGAAAAATAGAGGTAAAAAAGACATCATCCTTGCCCTCAAGAAGCTCCTATTTAGTCACTGGTTGAGAACAGAACTGAGCAGCTAAAACCAGGTGGTATGTGCTATAATAGTGTTACCAAACTGAACTTGGTCCCAATTGCCAGCACACAATAAAGCCTGTCTGCTGCTGACACTGGGTGTGGTGAAAGAAAGTAGAATATTTATTTAAGGCACCACACAAGGAGTCTAGGTCAGCTCATGCTCAAAGAGCCCAAACTCCTCAATGGGTTTCAGGGAGGCAGGATCCAAGGCAGACAACTGTGTGAGGTGGAAAGAGGTCGTCAAGAGTTTGCAGAGGTGGTGGCCCGTACCCCTGCCCCTCGCCAAACTATGCATCTGAGAGATTGCGAGTGTGGTCACTCTCTTGCTGGGTAATCTTTAGTTGTGGCATGTGGGATTAGTTCCCTGACTAGGGATTGAACCTGGGCCCCCTGCATTGAGATCCTGAAGTCTTAACCACTGTACCACCAGGGAAGTCCCCAGTACTTTTATTTTGGCAAAAGTATTCAGGTAGTAACAGATTCAATTTCACTTATGCTGTACAACTTCATTCAACAGAAAGTTCCTGTTACTAAAATGAAAGCGTATAAAGAGATCTAAGAAGAAAAAAAGAGAGAGATCTAAGAATGTTATGAGACAAACATGTTAATCATTTTTTCAGTGAGATAGAGTGTAGCAAGAATTTGCAATGATACATTACTATTGTCTACCAGATATCTAATAAATGCTTCCAATATATCAGGTACTTTATATGTTAAATATTCATTTAACCCTCAAAAGTAACTCATGTTGTATGTATGATCAGCTACATATTTACGATTGATGAAACTGAGATTCAGAGAGCTGACATCACTTGCTCACATTCACATAACTATAATAGTTAGTGGTGGAAGTGGTATTTGAATGACACATATCAGTCTCTCAGAGCACTTGCTCTTACCCACTATTACAGACTGCTTTCTTGGTTTCATCCTAAATGTTTAATTTAGAAGCCAAATTTTATAATTTCTTGGCAGGATTAACATGCTATTTCAAGATATTTCAACAGTTTAATGAGGCCAGTAATTTGGAGGCAAATGAATAATTTCTCATCTTAAAAATGACATAAGCAATTAGAGTATAAGGTATAATATTAATCAAGTATTTTTTAAGTGGAAAGAGTTCAGCTTCTCTGAAATGATGCTATAATTAATTTTATTATGAAAAATGTATGTGTGTTAAAGTGAATGAAACAATTGGATTTTAGGAAAGAAACACTATTAATAGGAAACACATTCAGCAAATTAATGGGTTATTTGTCTATGAAGAAACCACCTAGGTGAAGCTGTGGATATTTTTTTCTATCAGTGAACGTTGTACAAAAATATACAATGAAAGGAGGTGATAGTTCATAGAACTTCATGTGATGCTATCTGTCTTAAGAATGGCAACTCATATGCCTCCCTTTTAGAAGAAACATCAACCTAATAACTAGGCAGACCTGTTGTAGTCCCACTAAACATATGCAGCTGCCTCACTCCAGAGCTAGTCTTTAGAGGAGGATATATGCTGTTGAGGATACAATAAGCTTCTCTGAAGCTCTTCTGAATCTTCAGTTTCCATAGGTACTACTTCCTACACGGATTCATGATGAGAAAGTACCCACAGACAAGGTGATTCTGCTTTCGTTTTCACAACCTTCCTTCTCCAGCTTTAGAAAGGAGAGGCATACCTGAATCTTACCCTGCCGTGTGAAACCCATGGGACATCTAAGAAAGGCACAAGTTATAATGTTGGCCTTGGTGAAACCTCCTTAAACAAAAGTACGATGAACCCATAGTAGGGCATCATGTCTTTTCTTGACTTATATTAGGCAAGAAAGAAAAATGGTGTGAGAAATGGGGTATGCTGGACAGCATGGGCATTGAATTTATGCTCCACACTGAGAAGGAACTTTGAGACTGAAAAACAAAACAGGCAACTCCATGAAGTGTACTTTATTTGGGGTAATTTACATATAGGCAGGATCAGGAGAAGGATAATCTAGAGGCATTCGCAGCTGCACTCTGCAACCCTAAAAGCCACACAAAGTGGGTACAGGGGAATTTAAAGGGGTCAAAGCTAAAGATAGAATCTGACTACTGGGGAGAGCACGTTCACACCCATGGGAACTGAGCTTTCTTCTTCCCCCTCAGGGATCTCATGACCATCATGCCTCCATTAGCCATCAGCATCAGCAGAGGGCATTCTCCTAGTTTTCGCATCAAGTGAAGGCGAGGGTAGAGGTTGATAAGGGGCTTATCAGGCTTGGGTGCATTCCTTGTGAGTAGGCTAAAGCTCAGTCATGCAGAAAGCGGAGAGGGTAGGACTATGGGCCTGAAACAAAGCTGACAAAATGGTCCCAGAGTGGTTCAGCCACACAGGGTATTTTGGCCCATTCTGGGATGCTCTTGAAGGAAACTAGAATGTCACCTGTCAACTGAAAGAAGAATCCACAACATAAGAAGAGTGAGTTTAAGTCTTTCCAAGCGTCTTACTGAGAACTATAGCCCAGGAGATGGCTTGTTTAGGAGCTCTGAGGAAGCTGTTCTGAAGAGGTAGGAGACAGACCAGTTTATACATGATTTCTGGCTAGGGAATCATGTAGTCAGGTATGCATCTTTGTATGGGAATTACCTGGCAGCCCAGTGATTAAGACTCTGCGCTTCCACTGTAGGGGGTTTGATGTTTGATCTCTGATCAGGAAATCAAGATCCCGCATACCAGGTGGCATGACCAAAATAATAATAACAATAAAGTATATTATTCCTTTAATTAAGTATATTAATAGCCGAGAGGAGCTACCACACGCCCGAGGTCAGGTGAGGCGGCCCAGAGGAGTAACCCCATATCAAAGGAGTGGCGGCTGCGTGGGCGCAGGAGGGCCAAGAGGAGCTACTCCATGTTCAAGGTCAGGAGGGGCGGCCGTGAGGAGATGCCCCTTGTCCAAGGTAAGGAACAGTGGCTGCGTTTCACTGGAGCAGCCGTGAAGAGATATCCCACGTCCAAGGTAAGAGAAACCCAAGTAAGACGGTAGGTGTTGTGAGAGGGCATCAGAGGGCAGACACACTGAAACCATAATCACAGAAAACTAGCCAAACTGATCACACGGACCACAGCCTTGTCTAACTCAATGAAACTAAGCCATGCCATGTGGGGCCACCCAAGATGGGAGGGTCATGGTAGAAAGGTCTGACAGAATGTGATCCACTGGAGAAGGGAATGGCAAATCACTCAGTATTCTTGCCTTGAGAACCCCATGAACAGTAGGAAAAGGCAAAATGATAGGATAATGAAAGCGGAACTCCCTGGGTCAGTAGATGCCCAATATGCTACTGGAGATCAGTGGAGAAATAACTCCAGAAAGAACTAAGGGATGGAGCCAAAGCAAAAACAATACCCAGTTGTGGATGTGACTGCTGATAGAAGCAAGGTCCGATGCTGTAAAGAGCAATATTGCATAGGAACCTGGAATGTCAGGTCCATGAATCAAGGCAAATTGGAAGTGGTCAAACAGGAGATGGCAAGAGTGAACATCGACATTCTAGAAATCAGCGAACTAAGATGGACTGGAATGGGTGAATTGAACTCAGATGACCATTATATCTACTACTTTGGGCAGGAATCCCTTAGAAGAAATGGAGTAGCCATCATGATAAACAAAAGAGTCCTAAATGTAATACCTGGATGCAATCTCAAAATTTGATTACCATTCAATATCATGGTAATCCAAGCCTATGCTCCAACCAGTAATGCTGAAGAAGCTGAAGTTGTACAGTTCTATGAGGACCTACAAGACCCTTTAGAACTAACACCCAAAAAAGATGTCTTTTTCATTATAGGGGACTGGAATGCAAAAGTAGGAAGTCAAGAAACACCTGGAGTAACAGGCAAATTTGGCCTTGGAATACAGAATGAAGCAGGGCAAAGACTAATAGAGTTTTGTCAAGAGAATGCACTGGTCAGAGCAAACACCCTCTTCCAACAACACAAGAGAAGACTCTACACATGGACATCACCAGATGGTCAACACTGAAATCAGATTGATTATATTCTTTGCAGCCAAAGATGGAGAAGCTCTATACAGCCAGCAAAAGCAAGACCGGGAGCTGACTGTGGCTCAGACCATGAACTCCTTATTGCCAAATTCAGACTTAAATTGAAGAAAGTGGGGAAAACCACTAGACCATTCAGGTATGACCTAAATCAAATCCCTTATGATTATACAGTGGAAGTGAGAAATAGATTTAAGGGCCTAGATCTGATAGAGTGCCTGATGAACTATGGATGGAGGTTTGTGACACTGTATAGGAGACAGGGATCAAGACCATCCCCATGGAAAAGAAATGCAAAAAAGCAAAAGGGCTGTCTGAAGAGGCCTTACAAATAGCTGTGAAAAGAAGAGAAGTGAAAAGCAAAGGAGAAAAGGAAAGATATAAGCATCTGAATGCAGAGTTCCAAAGAATAGCAAGGAGAGAGAAGAAAGCCTTCCTCAGCGATCAATGCAAAGAAATAGAGGAAAACAACAGAATGGGAAAGACTAGAGATCTCTTCAAGAAAATTAGAGATACCAAGGGAACATTTCATGCAAAGATGGGCTCGATAAAGGACAGAAATGGTATGGACCTAACAGAAGCAGAAGATATTAAGAAGAAGTGGCAAGACTACACAGAAGAACTCTACAAAAAAGATCTTCATGACCCAGATAATCATGTTGGTGTGATCACTCAGCTAGAGCCACACACCCCGGAATGTGAAGTCAAGTGGGCCTTAGAAAGCATCACTACAAACAATGTTAGTGGAGGTGATGGAATTCCAGTTGAGCTATTTCAAATCCTGAAAGATGATGCTGTGAAAAGTGCTGCACTGAATATGCCAGCAAATTTGGAACACTCAGCAGTGGCCACAGGACTGGAAAAGGTCAGTTTTCATTTCAGTCCCAAAGAATGGCAATGCCAAAGAATGCTCAATCTATCGCACAATTGCACTCATCTAATACACTAGTAAAGTAATGCTTAAAATTCTCCAAGCCAGGCTTCAGCAATATGTGAACCATGAACCTCCAGATGTTCAAGCTGGTTTTAGAAAAGGCAAAGAAACCAGAGATCAAATTGCCAACATCCACTGGATCATCAAAAAAGCAAGAGAGTTCCAGAAAAACATCTATTTCTGCTTTATTGACTATGCCAAAGCCTTTGACTGAGTGTATCACAATAAACTGTTGAAAATTCTTAAAGAGATGGGCGTACCAGACCATCTGACCTGCCTCTTGATAAACCTATATGCAGGTCAGGAAGCAACAGTTAGAACTGGACATGGAGCAACAGACTGGTTCCAAATAGGAAAAGGAGTTCGTCAAGGCTGTATATTGTCACCCTGCTTATTTAACTTATACTCAGAGTACATCATGAGAAACACTGGGCTGGAAGAAGCACAAGCTGGAATCAAGATTGCCAGGAGAAATATCAATAACCTCAGATATGCAGATGACACCACCCTTATGGCAGAAAGTGCAGAGGAACTAAAAAGCCTCTTGATGAAAGTGAAGGAGGAGAGTGAAAAAGTTGGCTTAAAGTTCAACATTCAGAACATGAAGATCATGGCATCTGGTCCCATCACTTCATGGGAAATAGATGGGGAAACAGTGTCAGATTTTATTTTTGGGGGCTCCAAAATCACTGCAGATGGTGATTGCCGCCATGAAATTAAAAGACACTTACTCCTTGGAAGTAAAGTTATGACCAACCTAGATAGTATATCCGTTTGACTAACCAAGTGTCAAATGCTCAATAGCCTGTTGTGACTAGTGGCCCTGCTATTCCAGTGGACAGCGCATTTCTAGCCAGTCCCTGCCACACTTGGTCTCCAATCAGGAACTAGGAAAGTTCATGTAAGTTTTATCAGTCTAGTGTACACGTCTGAGATCCTACTGAGGAGGAAGACAGACTGGGGTACATTAGACAGCATTATTGGATTAGGGTTTTTTGTTTTGTTTTGTTTTTCATTACTGCCCTAACTGCAGTGTGGAGGATACTTACGGAGGATGTCACTTTGGCATCTTATTCCTCTGCAGCAGGAAGAAAGGAAATCCTTAGAAATGCACGTTGCCTTTCTCTAAACAGATTGCTTTATTGCTTTTAGTTAGCCGCCATCGTGGTCACAAATTTGAACTTGATTGAGTGCTTGTAACTCCGCTGGCAAAGAAGGTATTAAGGAACCTTAGGCAACAAAACCCTAGGGGCTTGGTTTTGTTCTAAATTCTCTTCAGGGAAGTATCCTGCTGAGCGGCCATTTCAGTGTGTGAATGTACCATTAAAACAACTGGAGAGATGCAGGGGGCTCAAGCATTGGAGAAGGAAATGGCAACCCACTCCAGTATTCTTGCCTGGAGAATCCCAGGGACAGAGGAGCCTGTTGGGCTGCCATATATGGGGTCGCACAGAGTCGGACACGACTGCCGTGACTTAGCAGCAGCAGTAGCAGATAGCATATTAAAAAGCAGAGACATTACTTTGTCAACAAGGTCTGCCTAGTCAAGGCTATGGTTTTTCCAGTGGTCATGTATGGATGTGAGAGTTGGACTGTGAAGAAGGCTGAGCGCTGAAGAATTGATGCTTTTTAACTGTGGTGTTGGAGAAGACTCTTTGAGAGTCTCTTGGACTGCAAGGAGATCCAACCAATGCATCCTAAAGGAGATCAGTCCTAGGTGTTCATTGGAAGGACTGATGCTAAAGCTGAAACTCCAATACTTTGGCTACCTCGTGCGAAGAGCTGACTCATTGGAAAAGACCCTGATGCTGGGAGGGATTGGGGGCAGGAGGAGAAGAGGACAACTGAGGATGAGATGGCTGGATGGCATCACCAACTAGATGAACGTGAGTTTGAGTGAACTCTGGGACTTGGTGATGGACAGAGAGGCCTGGCATGCCACGATTCATGGGGTCGCAAAGAGTCAGACACAACTGAGCAACTGAACTGAACTGAATAATAAAGTATATATCTTGGTAAAGATTACTGCTAGTTACAAAGCACAGATATCTCTAGTTGATGATTTCAGTGTTTTTCTATGCATGGGATAATGCAGGTATCTGGGTTCATTAAAAATTCTTCCTGAGGAACTTCCCTAGTGGCCCAGTGGTTAAGAGTCTACCTTGCAATGCAGGGGTCAAGGGTTCAATCCCTGGTTGGGGAACTAAGATTCACACATGCCGTAGAGCAACTAGGCCTGCACACCACAACTACTGAGCCTGCATGCTCTGAAACCCATGTCCTACAACTAGAGAGGCCACGTGCTATGATGAAGGATCCCAACGACTCAACCAAGACCCAGTGCAGCCAAATAAATAAAGCAGTATTAAAAAAAAAAAAAAAACAAAACAGAAAACACCTTTTCCTGAAATACACATCTAACTATCTAGGGGGCCTGCTTGTCCAAAGGACAAAGCACCCTGTTCTCACCACTTCCTCTGTCTGAGGCACAGACTACTGTTGTTGGTCAGAGACTGTAACAGGTTAATCCTTGTAGAATTGGGCAAAAAGCAAAAACGTTCTTTTTTTATCTAGCTTTATGCACCCTGAAATATTCCTCTTTTTTTTTTCTTTTAATGTATTTTTGGCTGTGCTGGGTCTGCATCGCTTCAAGCAGTCTTCCTCTAGTTGTGGTGCCAGGCTTCTCACTGTGGTGGCTTCTCTTGCTGCAGAGTACCTGCTCTAGGGGCATGGAACTCAGTAGCTGTGGCACATTGGCTTTCTTGCTCTGCAGCATGTGGGGTCTTCTTGGACCAGGAATTGAACCCGTGTCCCCTGCATTGAAAGGTGGATTCTTAACCACTGGACAACCATGGAAGTCTAATATTCCTCTGTGATGTAAGAATTATTTTAGATAAACTCATTTAAGAAGCAGCAAATACAGGAAAAATTCTCTGCCTTCCTCTTATTTGTGTTAGAGGAAGACATAAATTTATAAAGGTATCCCTCCTCCACTTCTACCAGGAAGGACAAAATTTGTCACCGGATACAACTTAGAACTTTGTCAGCTGGAGATGGCACCAGAGGAGTTTACTTAAACTATTAACTAGCCTTGATCTAACCTTAGTCTCCCACATATTTGCCTTCATAATCTTCCCTTAGAAACTCAAGGTCCTTTTCCTTTGTCTTGCCACTTCTCTAAGAATTTATTGTCCCTTTGCTAAGAAGCTAAGAAGCTGAATAAGTTCAACTTCAAATTTTTTGAGTTACTGATCTCTGAAAACTCCCATGTGTTACATGTATGACACATGTTTATAAACTTGTTTGTTTTTCTCTCGTTCATCTATCATGTGTCAGTTCAATGTATAGTGTCCTGGCACTGGATGGAGACAGGAAGAGATTTTTTTCTCATTTATGCTCTGAAATCATGTATATTTTATTTGTTTATTTATTTTTGGCTGTGCTGGGTCTTCGTTGCTCTGCGGGCTTTTCTCTGTTACAGCAATTGGGGGCTACTCTTGTTGCAGAGCACAGGCCGTAGGGCATACAGGTTTCAGTAGCTGTGGCACGTAGGCTCAGTCATGGCTCCCAGGTTCTAGAGCACAGTCTCAATAGTCGTGTTTTAGTTGCTTTGCAGCCTATGGCATATGGGATCTTCCTGGATCAGGGATCAACTCCTGCATTGGCAGGTGGTCTCTTCACCACTGAGTGACCATGGAAGCCCTGAAATTAGGTGTATTTTAAAAGAAGATGCTAGAAATAGCTCTGATCTTTGTATAATGACCATGCCTTTTCCTTTTACCAAAGAATGTGTCACTTCCCAGGGAGAAAACTTTTGCGAACAAAGACAGTGCAGTAAGAGATAGTGAAGGCAATGCATTATTGAGGCATCAAAGGTTGGCCTGATTCCATACACTATCTGTCCATCTATCTTTTTATCTTAGAATTACAATAGCTAACATTTATGAATTTTAAAATATAAAGGGAAATAATAATATGCTACCGGCACATCTTTATATTTTCAGTGACAAGAAAGACCTTGGTGAATATCCTCATACATTTCCTGCTATCTGTTTTGCATGATACAGACAACGTCTTTGGTGCTGGGAAAGCTGGAAAGCTCCATGTAGAAGAACATCCTCAAAATGGATTAAAGACCTAATGTAAGACCAGAAGCTATGAAACTCTTAGAGGAAAACATAGGCAGAACACTCAATGACATAAATCAAAACAAGATCTTCTATGACCCACCTCCTAGAATAACGGAAATAAAAACAAAAGTAAACAAATGGGACCTGAGTAAACTTAAAAGCTTTTGCACAGCAAAGGAAACTATAAGCAAGGTGAAAAGACAACCCTCAGAATGGGAGAAAATAATAGCAAATGAAACAACTGACAAAGGATTAATTTCCAAAATATACAAGCAGCTCATACTACTCAATATCAGAAAAACAAATAACCAAATCAAAAAGTGGGGAAAAGACTTAAACAGACATTTCTCCAAAGAAGACATACAGATAGCTAACAAACACATGAAAAGATGCTCAACATCCCTCATTATTAGAGAAATGCAAATCAAAACTACAATGAGGTCACCTCACATTAGTCAGAATGGCTAGTCAAAAAGTCTACAAACAATAAATGCTGGAGAGGGTGTGGAGAAAAGGGCTCTTGCACTGTTGGTAGGAATGTAAATTGATACAGCCACTATGGAAGACAGTATGGCGATTCCTTAGAAAACTAGGAATAAAACCACCATATGACCCAGCAATCTCACTCCTAGGCATATACCCTGAGGAAACCAAAATTGAAAAAGACGCATGTATCCCATTGTTCATTGCAGCACTATTTACAATAGCTAGAACATGGAAGCAACCTAGATGTCCATTGACAGATGAATGGATGAAGAAGTTGTGGTATATATACACAGTGGAATATTACTCAGCCATAGAAAGGAATTTGAGTCAGTTCTAATGAGGTGGAAGAACCTAGAACCTATTATGCAGAGTGAAGTAAGTCAGAAAGAGAAAGATAAATATCGATTCTAATGCATCTATACGGAATCTAGAAAAATAGTACTAAAGAATTTATTTACAGGGCAGCAACAGAGAAACAGACATAGAGAATAGACTTATGGACATGGGGAGAGGGGAGGAGAGGGTGAGATGTATGGAAAGAGTAACATGGAAACTTACATTACCGTATATAAAATAGATAGCCAACAGGAATTTGCTGTATGGCTCAGGAAACTCAAACGGGGGTTCTGTATCAACCTAGAGGGGTGGGATGGGGAGGAAGATGGGCGGGAGGTTCAAAAGGGAGGGGATATATGTGTACCTATGGTTGACTCATGTTGAGGTTTGACAGAAAACAACAAAAATCTATAAAGCAATTATTCTTCAATTAAAAATAAATAAAAAAATTTTTAAAGAGCATGAATCAGAATATTCTCTAACACCATACACAGAAATAAACTCAAAATGGATTAAAAACCTAAATGCAAGTCCAGAATCCATAAAATTCCTAGAGGAAGACATAGGCAGAACACTCTTTGACATAAATCGCAGCAAGATCCTCTTTTACCCACCTCCTAGAGTCATAGAAATAAAAACAAAAATAAACAAATGGGACCTAAATAAATGTAAAAGCTTTTGCGCAGGCAAGGAACCTATAAATAAAATGAAAAGACAATGCTCAGAATGAGAGAAAATAATTGCAAATGAAGCAACTGACAAAGGATTAAGCTCCAAAATATACAAGCAATTCATGCAGCTCAATATCAGAAAAACAAACACCCAATCAAAAAGTTGGTGTAAGACCTAAACAAGCATTTCTCCAAAGAAGACTTACAGATGACCAACAAACAAAGATGCTCAACATCCCTCATTGTTAGAGAAACACAAATTAAAACTACCATGAGGTATCACTGCACTCTAGTCAGAAAGGCCATCATCAAAAAATCTACAGATTATAAATTCTGGCAAGGATATGGAGAAAAAGGAACTCTCTCAACTACTGGTGGGAATACAAATTGATATAGCCACTAAGGAGAACAGTATGAGATTCTTTAAAAACTAGGACTAAAACTACCATATGATCCAGCAATCCCACTACTGTGCTTGCTGTTGTCCAGTAGGTAAGTCATCTGACTCTTTGAGACCCCATGGACTGTAGTATGCCAGGCCCCTCTGTGCTTCCCTATCTCCCAGAGTTTGCTCAGATTCACGTCCATTGAGTCAGTGATGCCATCTCACCATCTCATCCTCTTCCACTCCCTTCTCCTTTTTGCCATCAATCTTTCCCAGCATCAGAGTCTTTTCCAGTGAGTCAGGTCTTCACATCAGGTGGCCAAGGTATTGCAGCTTCAGCTTCAGTCCTTCCAATAAATATTCAGGGCTGATTTCCTTTAGGATTGACTGGTTTCATATGCTTGCTGTCCAAGGGATTCTTCCGAGTCTTTTCAAGCACCATAGTTCAAAAACAACAATTTTTTAGTGGTCAGCCATCTTTATGGTCTGACTCTCACATCTGTACATGACTACTGGATGCAGATGAATTTGGGTGATCTCCAGGAGTTGGTGATGGACAGGGAGGCCTGGCGTGCTGCAATTCATGGGGTCGCAAAGAGTCGGACACGACTGAGCGACTGAACTGAACTGAACTGAACTGGAAAAAGCATAGCTTTGACTATGTGCCTTTGTTGGAAAAGTGATGTCTCTGTTTTTAAATATGCTGTCTAGGTATGTCTAGCTTTAATTTCATGGCTGAAGTCACTGTCTGCAGTGATTTTGGAGCCCTAGAAAATAAAATATGTCACTGTTTCCATTTCTTCCCCTTCTATTTGCCATGGAATGATAGAAAAATCAAGAGAATTCCAGAAAAACATCTACTTCTGCTTCATTAACTATGCCAAAGCCTTTGACTGTGTATGTCACAACAAACTGGAAAATTCTTAAAGAGATGGGAATACCAGACCATCTTACCTGCCTCCTGAGAAATCTGTGGGCAGGTCAAGGAGCAACAGTTAGAACCAGATATGGAACAATGGACTGGTTCCAAATTGGGAAAGGAGTACCTCAAGGTTATATATTGTTATCCTGCTTTTTAACTTATATGCAGAGTACATCATGTGAAATGCCAGACTGGATGATGCACAAGCTGGAATCAGATTGCCAGGAGAAATATATCTATAACCTCAGACATGCAGATAACACCACCCTTACGGTAGAAAGCAAAGATGAACTAAAGAGCCTCTTGATGAAAGTGAAAGAGGAGAGTGAAAAAGCTGGCTTAAAACTCAACATTCAAAAAAACAAAAATCATGGCATCTGGTCCCACCACTTCATGGCAAATAGATGGGGGGGAAATGGAAACAGTGTAGATTTTATTTTCTTGGGCTCCAAAATCACTGCAGATGGTGACTGCAGCCATGAAATTAAAAAGATGCTTGCTACTTGGAAGAAAAGTTATGACAAACCTAGACAGTGTATTAAAAAGCAGAGATATTACTTTGCTGACAAAGGTCCATCTAGTCAAAGCTATGGTTTTTCCAGTAGTCACGTATGGATGTGAGAGTTGGACCATAAAGAAAGCTGAGCACTGAGGAATTGCTGCTTTTGAAATGTGGTGTTGGAGAAGACTCTTGAAAGCCTCTTGGGCAGCAAGGAGATCAAGCCAGTCAAACCTGAAGGAAATTAGTCCTAAATATTCATTGGAAGGACTGATGCTGAAGCTGAAGCTCCAATACTTTGACCACCTGATGTGAAGAGCTGACTCATTGGAAAAGACTCTGATGCTGAGAAAGATTGAAGGTAGGAGGAGAAGGGGATGACAGGATGAGATGGTTGGATGCCATCACAGACTCGATGGACATGAATTTGAGCAAGTTCTGGGAATTGATGATGGACAGGGAAGCTGGTATGCTGCAGTCTATGGGGTTGCAGAGTCAGACATGACTGAGTGACTGAACTGAACTGATCATATCAGTGGCATGATCTTGGTTTTTTGAATGTTGCGTTTCAAGCCAGATTTTTCACTCCCCTCTTTCACCTTCATCAAGAAGCTCTTTAGTTACTTTTCACTTTCTACCATTAGAATGGATGTTGTTGTTAAGTTGCTCAGTCATGTCCGACTCTTTCATGACCCCATGGACTGTAACCCGCCAGGCTCCTCTGTCCATGGGATTTTCCAGGCAAGAATACTGGAGTGGGTTGCCATTTCCTTCTCCAGGATATCCTCCTGACCCAGAGATCAAATTGTAGTCTCCTGCTTGGCAAGCAGATTCTTTACCACCGAGCCACCTGGGAAGCCCCATTAGAGTGATATTATCAGCATATCTGCAGTTGTTGATGTTTCTCTTGACAATCTCAATTATAGCTGTAATTTATCCAACCTCAGCATTTCTCATAATATATTCTGCATAGAATTTAAATAAGCAGAGTGACAATATACAGCCTTGTTGTATCCTTTTCCCAATTTTGAACCACTCAGTTGTTCCATGGCTGATTCTAACTGTTGCTTCTTGACACGAATACATATGTCTCAGGTTACAGGTAAGGTGATCGGGTATTCCCATCTCTGAAGAATTTTCCACAGTTTGTTGTGATCCACACAGTGAAAGGCTTTAGCATAGTCAATGAAGCAGAAATGGATGCATTTCTGGATTCCCTTGTTTTCTCTATGTTCCAATGGATGTTGCCAATTTGATCTCTGATTCCTCTCTTTCTTTGAAATCCAGCTTGTACATCTGGAATTTTTTGGTTCACATACTGCTAAAGCCACGTCCAAGGAGCAGTGGCTGCACAGGCACAGGAGGGCCGAGAGGAGCTACTCTACATTCAAGGTCAGGAGGGGTGGTGGTGAGAAGATACCACTCATCAAAGGTAAGGAGCAGTGGCTGCGCTTTGCTGGAGCAGCCGTGAAGAGATATGCCACGTCCAAGGTAAGACAAACCCAAGTAAGATGGTAGGTGTTGTGAGAGGGCATAAGAGGGCAGACACGCTGAAACCGTAATCACAGAAAACTAGCCAATCTGATCACACGGACCACAGCCTTGTCTAACTAATTGAAACTAAGCCACGTCATGTGGGGGTACCCAGGATGGCCGGGTCATGGTGAAGAGGTCTGAGAGAATGTGGTCCACTGGAGAAGTGAATGGCAAACCACTTCAGTATTCTTGCCTTGAGAACCCCATGAACAGTATGAAAAGGCAAAAAGATAGGATACTGTAGGTGCCCAATATCCTACTGGAGATCAGTGGAGAAATAACTCCAGAAAGAATGAAGGGATGGAGCCAAAACAAAAACAATACCCAGTTGTGGATGTGACTGGTGACAGAAGCAAGGTCCAATGCTGTAAAGAGCAATATTGCATAGGAACCTGGAATGTCAGGTCCATGAATCAAGGCAAATTGAAAGTGATCAAACAGGAAATGGCAAGAGTGAACATCGACATTCTAGAAATCAGCGAACTAAGATGGACTGGAATGGGTGAATTTAACTCAGATGACCATTATATATACTACTGTGGGCAGGAATCCCTTAGAAGAAATGGAGTGGCCATCATGGTCAACAAAAGACTCCAAAATGCAGTACTTGGATGCAGTCTCAAAATGACAGAATGATCTCTGTTCGTTTCCAAGGCAAACCATTCAATATCATGGTAATCCAAGCCTATGCCCCAACCAGTAATGCTGAAGAAGCTGAAGTTGAATGGTTCAATGAAGACCTACAAGACCTTTTAGAACTAACACCCAAAAAAAAGATACCCTTTTCATTATAGGGGACTGGAATGAAAAGTAGGTAGTCAAGAAACACCTGGAGTAACAGGGAAATTTGTCCTTGGAGTACAGAATGAAGCAGGGCAAAGACTAATAGAGTTTTGTCAAGAGAACGCACTGGTCATAGCAAACACCCTCTTCCAACAACACAAGAGAAGACTCTACACATAGACATCACCAGATGGTCAACACTGAAATCAGATTGATTATATTCTTTGCAGCCAAAGATGGAGAAGCTCTGCAGTCAGCAAAAACAAGACTGGGGGCTGACTGTGGCTCAGATCATGAACTCCTTATTGCCAAATTCAGACTTAAATTGAAGAAAGTGGGGAAAACCACTAGACCATTCAGGTATGACCTAAATCAAATCCCTTATGATTATACAGTGGAAGTGAGAAATAGATTTAAGGGCCAAGATATGATAGAGTGCCTGATGAACTATGGATAGAGGTTTGTGACACTGTACAGGAGACAGGGATCAAGACCATCCCCATGGAAAAGAAATGCAAAAAAGCAAAATGGCTGTCTGAGGAGGCCTTACAAATAGCTGTGAAAAGAAGAGAAGTGAAAAGCAAAGGAGAAAAGGAAAGATATAAGCATCTGAATGCAGAGTTCCAAAGAATAGCAAGAAGAGATAAGAAAGCCTTCCTCAGTGACCACTGCAAAAAAATAGAGGAAAACAACAGAATGGGAAAGACTAGAGATCTCTTCAAGAAAATTAGAGATACCAAGGGAACATTTCATGCAAAGATGGGCTCGATAAAGGACAGAAATGGTATGGACCTAACAGAAGCAGAAGATATTAAGAAGAGGTGGCAAGACTACACAGAAGAACTCTACAAAAAAGATCTTCATGACCCAGATAATCACAAAGGTGTGATCACTCAGCTAGGACCAGACATCCTGGAATGTGAAGTCAGGTGGGCCTTATCACTACGAACAAAGCTAGTGGAGGTGATGGAATTCCAGTTGAGCTGTTTCAAATCCTGGAAGATGATGCTGTGAAAGTGCTGCACTCAATATGCCAGCAAATTTGGAATACTCAGCAGTGGCCACAGGACTGGAAAAGGTCAGTTTTCATTCCAGTCCCAAAGAAAGGCAATGCCAAAGAATGCTCATACTACTGCACAATTGCACTCATCTCACATGCTAATAAAGTAATGCTCAAAATTCTCCAAGCCAGACTTCAGCAATATGTGAACCATGAACTTCTAGATGTTCAAGCTGGTTTTAAAAAGGCAGAGGAACCAGAGATCAAATTGCCAACATCTGCTGGATCATGGAAAAAGCAAGAGAGTTCCAGAAAAACAACTACTTCTGCTTTATTGACTATGCCAAAGCCTTTGACTATTTGGATCACAATAAACTGTGGAAAATTCTTCAAGAGATGGGACTACCAAGCTACCTGACCTGCCTCCTGAGAAACCTATATGCAGGTCAGGAAGCAACAGTTAGAACTGAACATGGAACAACAGACTGGTTCCAAATAGGAAAAGAAGTACGTCAAGGCTCTATATTGTCACTCTGTTTATTTAACTTATATGCAGAGTACATCATGAGAAAACCTGGGTTGGAGGAAGCACAAGCTAGAATCAAGATTGCCGGGAAAAATATCAATAACCTCAGCTATGCAGATGACACCACCCTTATGGCAGAAAGTGAAGAGGAACTCAAAAGCCTCTTGATGAAAGTGAAAGAGGAGAGTTAAAAAGTTGGCTTAGAGCTCAACATTCAGAAAACGAAGATCTTGGCATCTGGTCCCATCACTTCATGGGAAATAGATGGGAAAACAGTAGAAACAGTGTCAGACTTTATTTTGGGGGGGCTCCAAAATCACTGCAGATGGTGATTGCAGCCATGAAATTAAAAAACGCTTAGTTTGGAAAGAAAGCTATGACCAACCTAGATAGCATATTGAAAAGCAGACAGTACTTTTCCAACAAAGGTCCGTCTAGTTAAGGCTATGGTTTTTCCAGTGGTCATGTATGGATGTGAGAGTTGGACTGTGAATAAAGCTGAGTGCCAAAGAATTGATGCTTTTGAACTGTGGTGTTGGAGAAGACTCTTGAGAGTCCCTTGGACTGCAAGGAGATCAACCAGTCCATTCTAAAGGAGATCAGTCCTGGGTGTTTTTTGGAAGGACTGATGTTGAAGCTGAAAATCCAGTACTTTGGCCACCTCATGCGAAGAGTTGACTCATTGGAAAAGACCCTGATGCTGGGAGGAATTGGGGGCAGGAGGAGAAGGGGACAACAGAGGATAAGATGTTGGATGGCATCACCGACTTGATGGACATAAGTTTCAGTGAACTCCGGGAGTTGGTGATGGACAGGGAGGCCTGGTGTGCTGCAATTCATGGGGTCACAAAGAATCAGACATGACTGAGTTACTGAACTCAGATCAGATCAGTTGCTCAGTCGTGTCCGACTCTTTTTGACCTCTATTTCTTTGCATTGATCGCTGAAGAAGGCTTTCTTATCTCTTCTTGCTATTCTTTGGAACTCTGCATTCAGATGTTTATATCTTTCCTTTTCTCCTTTGCTTTTCGCTTCTCTTCTTTTCACAGCTATTTGTAAGGCCTCCCCAGACAGCCATTTTGCTTTTTTGCATTTCTTTTCCATAGGGATGGTCTTGATCCCTGTCTCCTGTACAATGTCACAAACCTCATTCCATTGTTCATCAGGCAATCTATCAGATCTAGTCCCTTAAATCTATTTCTCACTGCCACTGTATAATCATAAGGGATTTGATTTAGGTCATACCTGAATGGTCTAGTGGTTTTCCCTACTTTTTTCAATGTAAGTCTGAATTTGGCAATAAGGAGTTCATGGTCTGAGCCACAGTCAGCTCCTGATCTTGTTTTTGTTGAATGTATAGAGCTTCTCCATCTTTGGCTGCAAAGAATATAATCAATCTGATTTCAGTGTTGACCATCTGGTGATGTCCATGTGTAGAGTCTTCTCTTGTGTTGTTGGAAGAGGGTGTTTGTTATGACCAGTGCATTTTCTTGGCAAAACTCTATTAGTCTTTGCCCTGCTTCATTCTGTATTCCAAGGCCAAATTTCCCTGTTACTCCAGGTGTTTCTTAACTTCCTACTTTTGCATTCCAGTCCCCTATAATGAGAAGGACATCTTTTTTGGGTGTTAGTTCTAAAAGGTCTTGTGGGTCTTCATTGAACCATTCAACTTCAGCTTCTTCAGCGTTACTGGTGGGGGCATAGACTTGGATTACTGTGATATTGAATGGTTTGCCTTGGAAACGAACAGAAATCATTATGTTGTTTTTGAGATTGCATCCAAGTACTGCATTTCCGACTCTTTTGTTGACCATGATGGCCACTCCATTTCTTCTACGGGATTCCTGCCCACAGTAGTAGATATAATGGTCATCTGAGTTAAATTCACCCATTCCAGTCCATTTCAGTTTGCTGATTCCTAGAATGTCGACATTCACACTTGCCATCTCTTGTTTGACCACTTCCAATTTGCCTTTATTCACGGACCTGACATTCCAGGTTCCTATGCAATATTGCTCTTTACAGCATTGGATCTTGCTTCTATCACCAGTCACATCCACAGCTGGGTATTCTTTTTGCTTTGGCTCACCAACCCCACGTCCAAGGAGTCCTGGCTGCACAAGCACAGGAGGGCCTAGAGGAGCTATCCCATGTTGAAGGTCAGGAAGGGCGGTGGTGAGGAGATACCCCTTGTCCAAGGTAAGGAGCAATGGCTGCGCTTTGCTGGAGCAGCCGTGAAGAGATACCCCACGCCCAAGGTAAGAGAAACCCAAGTAAGACGGTAGGTGTTGCAAGAGGGCATCAGAGGGCAAACACACTGAAACCATACTCACAGAAAACTAATCAATCTAATCACACTAGGACCACAGCCTTGTCTAACTCAATGAAACTAAGCCATGCCCGTGGGTCAACCCATGATGGGCGGGTCATGGTGGAGAGATCTGACAGAATGTGGTCCACTGGAGAAGGGAATGGCAAGCCACTTCAGTATTCTTGCCTTGAGAACCCCATGAACAGTATGAAAAGGCAAAATGATAGGATACTGAAAGAGAAACTCCCCAGGTCAGTAGGTGCCCAATATGCTACTGGAAATCAGCGGAGAAATAACTCCAGATTGAACTCAACTGAACTGCTAAAGCCTAGCTTGAAGCATTTTGAGCATTACTTTGCTAACATGAGAAATGAGTACAAGTGTATGGTAGTTTGAACATTCTTTGGCATTGTTCTTCTTTAGGATTGAATAAAAACTGATCATTTCTAGTCCTGTGGCCACTGGTGAGTTTTTCAAATTTGTTAACATATTGAGTGTAGCACTTGAACAGCATCATCTTTTAGGGTTTGAAATAGCTCAGCTGGAAATCCGTCACTTCCACTAGCTTTGTTTGTAGTGTTTGTGTTAGTTACGCGGTCATGTCCAACTCTTTGTGACTCCATGGACTGTTGCCTGCCAGGATCCTCCGTGGAATTCTCCAGGCAAGAATATTGCAGTGGGTTGCCATTTCCTTCTCTGGGAAATCTTCCTGACCCAGGGATCAAAACCACGTCTCCTGCATTATAGACAGATTCTTTACTGTCTGAGCCACCAGGGAAGCCCCAGTAATGCTTCCTAATCCCTACTTGACTTCACACTCCAAGATGTCCGGCTCTATATGAGTGACCACACCAGCATTATCCGGGTCATTAAGACTTTTTTTGTACAGTTCTTCTGTGCATTCTTGCCACTTCTTAATCTCTTCTGCTTCTGTTAGGTCCCCACCATTTCTATCCTTTTCGTGCCCACCCTTGCATGAAATGTTCCCCTGATATCTCCAATTTTCTTGAAGAGATATCCTGACATATTCTTATTGGATTTAATGGCTCTTAAGAGGAATAGGTTGACTATTTTGTGGTAAATAATGCACTTTACAGTTATGGTGTTCAAAACACACTATCTCCAAACATGGCACCTTGGCATATTGAATATAAATAGCTGAGGAATTTTGAGAAAATAGCAGAAGCAGGAAGGTCACACTGGCCTCTACTACCCAGCTAGCCCTTCTTTCCTGAAACAAGTCATAAATCTCCCATGTGAGAGGCACCTTCTTTCTACCAGGAGGCAGAAAGACATTCGTATCATAAGAGACAGGGAATTTGAGGCCAAGGAACAAATCGTGTTAAACCATTATCTTCCTAGTTACTTCTTCACCATTGACTGCCTCTAGCCTAAACCTTTGTGTCTTGTCAAATCATCACAAATGAGTTTCTTCTTTGTATAGAACATATAAAAGCTCATACTCTGGTCATTCCTTTGGGTCATCATTCTCTTGGGAAGACTCCCATGTATGTATAAAAATTTCATAGAATTTTTATGCTATTCTCTGTTAATTTATTTTATCAGTTTAATTTTTAGACCCACGCAGGGTATCTAAGAGGGTCAAGGAAAAAACTTTTTCTTCCCCTATGTCAGCAATAATTAACACACTTTTCTTCACGACCCAGATAATCACAATGGTGTGATCACTGACCTAGAGCCAGACATCCTGGAATGTGAAGTCAAATGGGCCTTAGAAAGCATCACTACGAACAAAGCTAGTGGAGGTGATAGAATTCCAGTTGAGCTATTCCAAATCCTGAAAGATGATGCTGTTAAAGTGCTGCACTCAATATGCCAGCAAATTTGGAAAACTCAGCAGTGGCCACAGGACTGGAAAAGGTCAGTTTTCATTCCAGTCCCAAACAAAGGCAATGCCAAAGAATGCTCAAACTGCTGCACAATTGCACTCATCTCACAGGCTAGTAAAGTAATGCTCAAAATTCTCCAAGCCAGGTTTCAGCAATATATGAACCGTGAACTTCCTGATGCTCAAGCTGGTTTTAGAACAGGCAGAGGAACCAGAGATCAAATTGCCAACATCTGCTGGATCATGGAAAAAGCAAGAGAGTTCCAGAAAAACATCTATTTCTGCTTTATTGACTATGCCAAAGCCTTTGACTGTGTGGATCACAATAAACTGGAAAATTCTTCAAGAGATGGGAATACCAGACCACCTGATCTGCCTCTTGAGAAATTTGTATGCAGGTCAGGAAGCAACAGTTAGAACTGGACATGGAACAACAGACTGGTTCCAAATAGGAAAAGGAGTACATCAAGGCTGTATATTGTCACCCTGTTTATTTAACTTATATGCAGAGTACATCATGAGAAATGCTGGGCTGGAAGAAGCACAAGCTAGAATCAAGATTGCCGGGAGAAATATCAATAACTTCAGATATGCAGATGACACCACCCTTATGACAGAAAGTGAAGAGGAACTAAAAAGCCTCTTGATGAAAGTGAAAGAGTAGAGTGAAAAAGTTGGCTTAAAGCTCATTCAGAAAACTAACATCATGGCATCTGATCCCATCACTTCATGGGAAATAGATGGGAAAACAGTGAAAACAGTGTCAGACTTTATTTTCTGGGCTCCAAAATCACTGCAGATGGTGACTGCAACCATGAAATTAAAAGACGCTTACTCCTTGGAAAGAAAGTTATGACCAAACTAGAGAGCATATTCAAAAGCAGAGACATTACTTTGCCAACAAATGTTTGTCTAGTCAAGGCTATGATTTTTCCAGTAGTCATGTATGGATGTGAGAGTTGGACTGTGAAGAAGGCTGAGCGCCGAAGAATTGATGCTTTTGAACTGTGGTGTTGGAGAAGACTCTTGAGAGTCCCTTGGACTGCAGGGAGATCCAAGCAGTCCATTCTGAAGGAGATCAGCCCTGGGATTTCTTTGGAAAGAATGATGCTAAAGCTGAAACTCCAGTACTTTGGCCACCTCATGTGAAGAGTTGACTCACTGGAAAAGACTCTGATGCTGGGAGGGATTGGGGGCAAGAGGAGAAGGGGACCACAGAGGATGAGATGGCTGGATGGCATCACTGACTCGATGGACGTGAGTCTCAGTGAACTCCGGGAGTTGGTGATGGACAGGGAGGCCTGGCGTGCTGCGATTCATGGGGTCAAAAAGAGTCGGACACGACTGAGCGACTGATCTGATCTTATCTGACACTTTTCCACTACTTACTAATGATCCAATAATTTTATTTTTGCTGGTAAGTGCTATGAAGTAATTTAAAGTTTTCTCTTAAAAGCATACTTAAGTATGGGGATAAGCTATAAAGTTCCCCAAGTACATTCTAGGAGGCTCTGTTCTGACTTTCTGTAAACTACCTTTATGAAGAGGATCACTATGTACAATGGAGAATAAAAAGCCCTAGGATATAGTGAATGAAAAAAGCAAGGGCTGCAAACTTGCTGTATCATCTGACTTTTTTATTTTAAAAGGAGAAGAAGTCAAGATATACAAATACATTTGGTAGTATTTGTGAAAAGAATCATAACAAAGATAAATCAGAAACTGATCTTAAAAATGTTTGTGGTGGAGGGATAGGGTGAAGAAGATAGCAATGATGTGGTCAGTGGTCTCTAAACATGGTCACCTACAATTCCTCTTTTCTCTGTACAGTGAGGTTGTTACTCCCAGCAAGAGGTGGGATGGCCTCTGACCTACTTTGACAAGTGGAATGTGACAGAAGTGACACTGTGTCAGTTCCAGGTCCAGAACTTAAAAGATTTGACAAGATTCTGCTTTCCTGGAATTCTTTTGCCATGTTATAAAGAAATCCAGACTATACTGAAGAGAGCCACGTGGGAAAACTTGTGAGAGGTGACATCATCTTAGGGAGAAAGTGCTACTTGGAGAAAAATTTGAAGTACTTAAGCCTCCATTTATTTCCAAGGCCACAGAATGTGGAAAATTCTTAAACTGATGGGAATACCAGACCACCTTACCTGCCTCCTGAGGAATCTGTATGCAGGTCAAGAAGCAACAGTTAGAACCAGACATGGAACAATGGACTAGGTTCAAATTGGGAAAGGAGAAAATCAAGGTTGTATATTGTCACCCTGCTTATTTAACTTATATGCAGAGTACATCATCCAAAATGCCTAGCTGGATGAAGCACAAGCTGGAATCAAGACTGCCAGGAGAAATATCAATAACCTCAGATATGCAGATGACACCATCCTTATGGCAGAAAGTGAAGAGGAACTAAAGAGCCTCTTGATGAAAGTGAAAGAGGAGAGTGAGAAAGCTGGCTTAAAACTCAACATTCAAAAAACAAAGATCATGGCATCCAGTACCATCACTTCATGACAAATAGATGGGGAAACGATGGAAACAGTGACAGACTTTATTTTGTTGGACTCCAAAATCACTGCAAATGGTGATTGCACTCATGAAATTAAAAGATGCTTGCTCCTTGGAAGAAAAGCTATGACCAACCTAGACAGCATATTAAAAAGCAGAGACATTACTTTGCCAACAAAGGTCTGTCTAGTCAAAGCTAAGATTTTTCCTGTAGTCATGTATGGATGTGAGAATTGAACTGTGAAGAAAGCTGAGTGCCAAAGAATGGATGCTTTTGAACTGTGGTTTTGGAGAAGACTTTTGAGAGTCCCTTGGACTGCAAGGAGATCCAACCTGTCCATCCTAAAGGAAATCAATCTTGAATATTCATTGGTAGGACTGATTTCAGTTTTAGCTGAAGCTGAAACTCCAATACTTTGGCCACCTGATGTGAAGAGCCAACTCATTGGAAAAGACTCTGATGCTAGGAAAGACTGAAGGCAGGAAGAGAAGAGGACAACAGGATGAGATGGTTGGATGGCATCACTGACTGGATGAACATGAATTTAAGCAAGATCTGGGAGCTGATGATGGACAGGGAAGCCTGGCATGCTGCAGTCCATGAGGTCGCAAAGGGTCAGACACGACTGAGCGACTGATCAGAGACATGTAAGAGAGAACTTCTTATAGATTCCAGCCCAACTCAGTGCTAGCTTAGTGCTATCATATGAGTGACCCAAACCCAAACCAAGTACAATAGAACTGTCAAAGAAACACAAAATGGCAAGAAGCAATATAATTGCTGTCTTAAACCTCAGGTACTCAATTATGCAGCAAAAGATAGCTAATACATATGAAAATAAGTCTTCTTTGACTAAATCTTTTTTATATTATCTTAACCTTTGGAACGCTTAAATGCTTCAAAAATCCAAAAATAGGGAATTCCCTGATGTTCCAGTGGTTAGGGCTCTGGGCTCTCACTGCCAAGGGCCTGGGTTCAATCCCTGATTGAGGAACTAAAATCCCACAAGCCACAAAGTATGGCCAAAAAAAAAAAAAAAATCCAAAATCAAATTAAACCAGGAACACAAAAGGCAATTCTTAAAACTGAAAACAAATTAAAATAAATTGTCCTAACTCCCAATCAAATGCTAATATAACTCTGATGTGAAAATGATTATGATTATCTTAAAATATCTTAACACTCAGTGCTTTGAATGTATATTCAGAGTAGGAAGATAAAAAGGATTGCAAAGAAATTTTAAATTTTACTTGGTAGTTTAATTTCCAGTAGGTGTCCTCCTACTACTATTACTATTATTATTATTCATATTATTATGTATAATAATTTAAATATGCATAAAATAGTTTTATGCATATTATAAGAAAAAGCAAATGTTAATTTTATTCAGAAGCAAGTAAAATAAAACCAAATTTTATTTTCAGTGTAAGAGGTAAAAGATATATTCATTGGTTCATTTTCATTGCACTACTATACATTTATAATATATATTTTTTTTTTCCTGATTTGTCCAATTAAAAGTCCAAGAAACAATAATACTCTTGTAGCACTGGGCATTTCCAGGATCCAGAGTTTGTTGTCTAAATACAGGTTTACATTAAAGGGAACCAGTATTCCTTAGGGAAATGACTGATTCTAGGAAATATTACTAACTGATGCCAAAGACCTTTTGTTGATATAAAAAACAAGGAAGAGTTCAAGGACTGGGCTTCCCTGGTGGCTCAGACAGTAAAGAATCTGCTTACAATGTGGGAGACCCAGGTTCTATCCCTGGGTCGGAAAGATCCCCCGGAGAAGGGAACTACCCACTCCAGTACCCTTGTATGGAGAATTCCACGGACAGAGGAGCCTGGCAAGCTACAGTCCATGGGGTCATAAAAAGTCAGACACGATTGAGAGACTAACACTTTCACTTCAGGACTGAGGTGATACCAAAAGTTTACGAAAACCTGATTAATAGCTACCTCTGGTTAAGATTGGGACAATTTTTCCCTGATTCTTTTAAGGGCTTTCCAGGTGGCACTAGTTATAAACACCTGTGTGTCAATTCAGAAGACATAAGAGAAGCAGGTTTCATCCCTGGGTCAGGAAGGTCCCCTGGAGGAGGGCATGGCAACTTTCTCTAGTATTCTTGCCTGGAGAATTCCATGGACAGAGGTGCCTGGTGGACTCTAGTCCATAGGGTCACACAGAGTCAGACACAGCAGAAGCAATTTAGCACACATGCATACTTGATTTAAATGTTTTTGAATATGTGAAAATCTACTGAATTGATCAAAATACTCAAAAAGGAAAAAACCAAAAGGCAAATTTAAAAACAAAACAAAGCTAAAGGCACATTAAAACCTTGTCACCATTGGAGAGAGCTGTTGTATCATCTCCTTATCCTAATGAAAGGAAACATGGCAAGCATTTTTCTTCTATTTTTATTAGGATTTTATTTTTAAGAATAAGCAAAGAGGCCCAGAAAAGGAAGCAATTGACTCAAGAAGGCATCATCAATGATGTTCAATAGAATGAAAGGATAGTTCCATAATTCCAAAGCAACATTCCACCATTTACTAGCTAGTTTCAAGGAAAAGACAGCTCACAATGAAGGACTGAGAAGTCATCACCTTAATCCATGATTAACACTGGCATAATAGAGTGTGACCACCTAACATTATGGGCCTCTTGATGTGATGCAATGTGAAAGGCATGGCATCTCTCATGAACTATTCTCACCAAGTATATTTCACCTAAAAACAGTCAACTTCACAACTTTCAGATCTAAATGGAGGTCAGGGTAACAACAGTTTAAATGACATGAGGAAGCAGTCAGATAAATCAAATAGATGGAATAGTCTACAGGACAGTAGTTTAGATGCACTCAACAAATACAAATAGATAAATCTTTTAACAAGTCGGATGATTTCCAATTACTTGCCTAACAAAATTAGAACGCTTAATTGAGTTGCCAACTGGTAACTCATCAAAAACAATTTTGAACAAAGAGACCTGTATGACTTTTTCAAAAATAACTCAGAAAGCATCCAAAGAATTGATTGGCATCGCTGTAAAAAAAAAAAAAAAAAAAAACCTTCCATTTTCATCTACATATTCATGCAATCACATTTTCTCAATGCTTATTTCTATAAAGATAAAAAATAGGCATAGGATTGATGCTGAGCCCTCACTCATTTTAGCAATAAGTAGCAATTTAGACACAGATAAATGAAGTAATTGGGGAAGGAGCACCATCCATCTTATTAAGAGATTCCTTCCCATTAATTTTTTACTTTTTATATTTTATAATTATTCATCAAAATGTAAAATATTTATGTTGCTCTGATTAATTGTGAATTTATAGATGTTGTAATGATAACCCAATCAAGAAGAGTTTTTTCACATTAAGAGCTAAATCATCAGAATCTTTAAAAATTATTTATATATATGCATATACAGTCAATCCTTTGTTCCTGCAGGTTCTGCATCCATGGATTCAGCCAACCACAAATTAAAAACATTGAGAAAAAAAATTCCAGAAAGTTTCCAAAAGCAAAACTTGAATTTATCATTCCAAAACTATTTACATAGCATTTACATTGTATTTACAACTATTTACATAGATTTACATTGTATTATGTATTATAAGTAATCTAGAAATGAGTTAAAGTGTATGGAAAGATGTGTGTAGGTTATATGCAAATACTATACCATTTTATTTAAGGGGCTTGAGCATCCTCAGATTTTGGTAGCTATGGAGGTGTTGGGGGGTAGTCCTGGTACCAATCCCCTTTCAATACCAAGGGATGGCTGTGCATACATATACAGATATACATATGTATTATAATCAATAAAAGGCCTTTAAACATAAAATATATTACAATAGTATAAATTCTGTGTATATTCTTTCTATTCTGACATAGAATGACAATGAGTCAATGGGGAAAAAAGGAACGGTTTAAAAGATCTGCCAAAGAATTGTTTGGTCCCATATTTCAAAAGTGATTGATATTGTGTATCAATTGTTAGATATCATTGGATATGCAATTTTTTAAGGTAATATAAGTATTTCCTCTCAAAATACCAACATATACAATATGTTGGAATTGTATCTTTGTCACAGGAAAGCCAGCACAGGAGAGCTCTGGTTTCTGCCATGAATCAACTGCTGACCACAATACAAGGAAATCAAGAGAGAAGAGAGAGCATCATACACCCAGTTAGATACACTGCCCTTCCTCCTTTTCTCTAAATCTTTTTCCTGACCCCAGTAATGGAGAAGAAAGAACTGAAACAGGAGAGGCGAAAGAGTGAAAGAGAGAACCCCTCTTCCTGTACTCTACAAATTCTCAAGTCAAAGCCAGACAGAAAAAGATATTGCCTTAGAAGAAAAATGAAATGGAAGTTGATGTAATAACTGAAGTTGAAAAGAAAACTGCAGCGTCTTTCAAGGTCTTATTCAAGGTCAGGGATGGGAAAAAAATAACGTAGCATGGGCAGGATTTGACTCTCCCAGATTCACACTGTTCAATAAATAGTAATAAGATAAAAATATTTATGTACACAATAAAAATAAAAGAATACAGGGCTTACCTGGTGCTCCAGAGGTTGAGAATCTGCCTGCCAATGCAGAGGGACACAGTTCATTCCTGGTCCGGGAGGATTCCATGTGCCACGGGACAACTAGGCCGGTGCGCCACGACTACGGAAGCCTGAGCCCTAGAGCCCTCAAGCCGCAACAGGAGAAACCGCCGCAATGAGAAGCGCAAGCACCGCGACTACAGAGCAGCTCCCACTCATCACAACTAGCAAAAGCCTGAGCCTCGTGACGAAGATCCAGCACAGCCAGATAATTTTAAAAAGTAAAAGAAAACTAGGAAATATTCTGTAAAAACACTCTGTATGGTGATGATTATTTTCTGCAGTGGGCAGTTTCATAGTTTTCATTTTGAAGCAACAAACATACTACTTTTATCTATTTATTTACTCATTTACGTATTATTCGTATATTAAATTGGTCTCAGTTGTGGCACGTGGGATCTTCATCACTGTTTCAACATGTGGGATCTTTTTTTAGTTATCGTGATCTCGGGTGTCCTCAGCCTCCAGCGACTTGAAGTGGGGCTTCGGTTCCCCAGCCAGTGATTAGAGGCCAGGTCACGATGATGAGAGCACCAAGTGATGGGTGACACGGGCCCAGGCCCTTCAGCTTTGCAGGAAAGGATCCCCACAAAGTGGAGAGTCGTAAAACAAGAAAAGTGTTTACTAGGAGGAAACAGGGTACAGTACGTGTGGATAGACACACAGGCAGCCTCAGAGAGAGTGGCCCTGAGTCAAGCCTCCGTGACAGTTTGAAAAGTGAAAGTCCCTTAATCACGTCCTCTTTGCGACCCCATGGACTGTAGCCCACAAGATTCCTTTGTCCATGGAATTCTCCAAGCCAGAATACTGGAGTGGATAGACGGTCCCTTCTCCAGGGGATCTTCCCAACCCAGGAATTGAACCCAGGACTCCGACACTGCAAGCAGATTCTTTACCATTTGAGCCACCAGGGAAGCCCATGGCAGTTTAAATCACTTACATGGGACATTTCTTCTGGGTTTCCTTTAACCAATCATTTTGATTTGCCAGGTTCACAGTCCATATTTGGTATATCTCAGGATATGTCCATGTGTGTGCACACATCTCTTAGCCAAGACGGGTTCTACCGCAAAGACGTATGGGTAATGAGCATATCTTGGCATCACTCCCCTTTGACCTGCATGGAGCTTTTCTGCACAAGTGTAGTCCGGGAGGTCTCCTGACTTCAAGAATGACATATATGTGGTCTGGGCAGAGCCCAGCCACCTCTCTCTCTCTTTTTGTTTTTAACACCAAAAACATTTTGTGTTGGGGTGCAGCTGGTTAACAATGTTGTGATAGTTTCAGGTGAACAGTGAAGGGAATCAGCCATCCATGTACATGATGCCATTCTCTGCCCCCCCACCCCCACCCCCAGTCTCCTCTCTTAATTGTCCTGCAGTTCTCCTCTTGGAGCTTTGGTCCACAGGGAATCAATCTCCTATCACTTTACCCTGGGGGGCGGGCCATCTGCCTTCTGCCTCAGCAACATGTGGGACTTGATTTTTTTTACTTGTGACCTGGATCATCTTTTAGCTGTGGCATGTGAACTCTTAGCTGAAGTGTGCAAAATCCAGTTCCCTGACCAGGGTTGAACCTGGGCCCACTGGATTGGGAGCTTAGAGTCTTACACACTGGACCACCAAGGAAGTCCCCTTACTACCTTTAGAAAGAGAAAGATAATTAAGTATTTATATATTTCATTCCTAAGAAACTCCAATTTTATTTTTAATATCAAAGGAGTACATCAAGGCTGTATATTGTCACCTTGCTCATTTAACTTCTATGCAGAGTACATCATGAGAAACGCTGGGCTGGAAGAAGCACAAGCTGGAATCAAGATTGCCGGGAGAAATATCAATAACCTCAGATATGCAGATGACACCACCCTTATGGCAGAAAGTGAAGAGGAACTTAAAAACCTCTTGATGAAGGTGAAAGCGGAGAGTGAAAAAGTTGGCTTAAAGCTCATTCAGAAAACTAACATCATGGCATCTGGTCCCATCACTTCATGGGAAATAGATGTGGAAACAGTGTCAGACTTTATTTTTTTGTGCTTCAAAATCATTGCAGATGGTGATTGCAGCCATGACATTAAAAGATGCTTACTCCTTGGAAGAAAAGTTATGACCAACCTAGATAGCATATTAAAAAGCAGAGACATTACTTTGCCAACAAAGGTCTGTCTAGTCAAGGCTATGGTTTTTCCAGTGGTCATGTATGGATGTGAGAGTTGGACTGTGAAGAAGGCTGAGCGCCGAAGAATTGATGCTTTTGAACTGTGGTGTTGGAGAAGACTCTTGAGAGTCCCTTGGACTGCAAGGAGATCCAACCAGTCCATTCTGAAGGAGATCAGCCCTGGGATTTCTTTGGAGGGAATGATGCTAAAGCTGAAACTCCAGTACTTTGGCCACCTCATGCGAAGAGCTGACTCATTAGAAAAGACTCTGATGCTGGGAGGGATTGGGGGCAGGAGGAGAAGGGGACGACAGAGGATGAGATGGCTGGATGGCATCACCGACTCGATGGACGTGAGTTTGAGTGAACTCTGGGAGTTGGTGATGGACAGGGAGGCCTGGCGTGCTATGATTCATGGGGTTGCAAAGAGTCAGACACAACTGAGTGACTGAACTGAACTGAACAAGGGCCCAAGCTAAAGACTTTTTACATTTATAAAAGTATCACATGAGTGATTTTAAAATTCATATAGTACCAAAAAGCTTATAGGACTCAGCATTTCTTCTTTCTCCTCTGCCTTTCTCCCTCATTCCCTTCTACAGAACAAACTGTTTTCAACTTAACTGTTTCTTCTGGTATTTATGTCCCTATTTCTAAATAAAACACATATAGCCTCTTGAGTCATGTGTTTTTTTTCTAAATGTTATTTTTTTATTTTTATTTTTTTGGCTGTACTGGGTCTTCATTGCTGTGGGGGCTTTTCTCTAGTTGCGATGAGGCGGGGGGCTAATCTTTAGTTTCAGTACATGGGCTTCTCATTGTGATGGCTTCTCTTGTTGCGGAGCACTGGCTCAGTAGTTGCGGCTCCGGAAACTAGAGCACAGGCTCAATAGTTGTGCACAGGCTTAGTTGCTCCAAGGCATGTGGCTTCTTCCTGGATCAGGGATCAAGCCTGTGTCTCCTGCATTGGCAAGTGGATTCTCTAACACTGAGCCACCAGGGAAATCCTGAGTCATCTATTTTAAACAATATCCACAACTCTGTGTATTATAATAGACCAAGATTTAACTGATTTCCAATTTTTGCTTTCTTTCCCCACCTCCACTCTTTATGATTTTTGTCCCCATTTTTACTTTTTTCCCTCTTATGACTGTGACAATGTAAATATTGTTCCCTGGTGAGTCAGAGGGTATATTAAGACTACACTTTTTTCTTATATAATTTTTTTCTTTTATCTGGTGTGAATTTGCTAATTCTCTTTGAGTGACTGACTAATTCTTCCTATAGTTTCCAATAGTTCTGTAAGATACCTCCAATACATTTTTTAATGTGGTTAAACCACCTCCCTCCCCAATACAGACATGTTTTTTTTTTTAAACCTGAACTGGAGGAGGAGAAGGGGACATCAGAGGATGAGACGGTCGGATAGCATCACCGACTCAATGGACATGAGTTTGAGTAAACTCTGGGAGTTGGCGATGGACAGAGAGGCCTGGAATGCTGCAGTCCACGGGGTCGCAAAGGGTCGGACATGACGGAGTGACAACTGAACTGAACTGAACTGTAACTTAGATCTAGACTGTTTCTCTTAGAAGCCGCACAGCTAGCATCTTAAGACTTTACTTTACCTCTTCTCCTTTGAATCTCTCATTTTTTGCACCCTATCTTTTTCTTTGTTTTTATAGAGTATCTTTCAGTACTTTCTTGAAAAAATTTGCATCACAATTTTTTTCTGATTTTTCTATTTTGAAACTTTTTATTCTACTTTTGTACTTGACCGATAGTGAAACTGAGCAGGACCCTCCAGGGCCCTCCAGAGTCCAAAAGCCTTTCCCTGTCCCTGTCTCTTATTTGCAGGATAAAGACTTGAGCCTCTTCAGTTCAGTTCACTCCTTGCAAACCCATGGACTGCAGCACGCCAGGCTTCCCTGTATATCACCAACTCTTGGAGCTTGCTCAAGCTCATGTCTACTGAGTTGGTGATGCCATCCAACCATCTCATCCTCTGTCATCCCCTTCTCTTCCTGCCTTCAATCTTTCCCAGCATCAGAGTCTTTTCCAATGAGTCAGTTCTTTTCATCAGGTGGCCAAAGTATTGAAGCTTCAGCTTCAGCATCAGTCCTTCAAATGAATGTTCAGGATTGACTTCCTTTAGGATTGACTGATTTGCTGTCCTTGCAGTCCAAGAGTCTTCTCCAACACCACAGTTCAAAAGCATCAATTCTTTGGCACTCAGCTTTCTTTATAGTCCAACTCTCACATCCATACGTGACTACTAGAAAAACCATAGCCTTGACTAGATGGACCTTTGTTGGCAAAGTAATGTCTCTGCTTTTTAATACGCTGTCTAGGTTGGTCATAACTTTTTTCCAAGGAGCAAGTGTCTTTTAATTTCATGGCTGCGGTCACCATCTGCAGTGACTTTGGAGCCCAGGAAAAAAAGTCTGTCACTGTTTCCATTTTTTCCCCATCTATTTGCCATGAAGTGATGGGACAGGATGCCATGATATTTGTTTGTTGAATGTTGAGTTTTAAGCCGGCTTTTTCACTCTCCTCTTTCACTTTCATCAAAAGGCTCTTTAGTTCCTCTTCACTTTCTTCCATAAGGGTGGTATCATCTGCATATCTGAGGTTATTGATATTTCTCCCAGCAATCTTGATTCCAGCTTGTGCTTCATCCAGCCCAGCATTTCACATGATGTACTCTGCATATATAAATAAGCAAGGTGACAATATACAACCTTGATGTACTCCTTTCCCTATTTGGAACCAGTCCGTTGTTCCAAGTCTGGTTCTAACTGTTGCTTCCTGACCTGCATACAGATTTCTCAGGAGGCAGGTAAGATGGTCTGGTATTCCCATCTCTCGAAAATTTTCCCCAGTTTGTTGTGATCCACACAGTCAAAGCCTTTAGCATAGTCAGTGAAGCAAAAGTAGATGTCCTTCTGGAATTCTCTTGCTTTTTTCTATGATTTAATGGATATTGGCAATTTGATCTCTGGTTCCTCTGCCTTTTCTAAATCCAGCTTGAACTTCTGTACATTCTCAGTTCATGTACTGTTGAAGCCTGGCTTGGAGAATTTTGAGCATTACTTTGCTAGTTTGTGAGATGAGTGCAATTATGTGGTAGTTTAAACATTCATTGGTATTGCCTTTCTTTGGGACTGGAATGAAAACTGTGGCCACTGCTGTGTTTTCCAATCCTGTGGCCACTGCTGAGTTTTCCAAATGTGCTGGCATATTGAATGCAACACTTTAATAGAAATAGCTCGGCTGGAATGCCTTCACCCCCTACTAGCTTTGCTCCTTGTGGTGCTTCCTAAGACCCATTTGAGTCCTAAGCCTCTTAGACCTCCCTTAGTTGCAAGGAACAGATTCAAAAAGTTGCTAATTGGGGAAGTAAGGGAATGCATAAACAAAGGAGGAACAATCAGGAAACTATAGTGCAGGGATTAAAGTAGGATCCTGGTTCTTCCTCAAGGGATATACAGAACAATATTTTTGAGTTCTTCTGCAGGAACTAAGGCCCCCACCCAAGTGAAGGAAATTCTAAGTTGAGAACTATTTTCACTCAGCATTTTATGGGCATTGTTCTATTACCTTCAAGCTTACGGCAATATTGTTGAAAAGTCTGGTGACATTCTAATTCCCATTTCTTCATGACTTGTTTTTTACTCTCTAGAATTTGTGTTTCTGGTTCTCCTTGTTTTGGAGGGTAATTTTCTAGTTGAACAATTTTGAATAAAACCGGATGTGTGCCACTCATATCTTCTGTAACCAGTTTCTCTCGGCCCCCAGCCCAGGGACCCGTGCCAGAGGTCAGAGGACAGCTGTTTCCCTTAAAACCTCTGAAGAGCAATGAGAGTGCAGGGAGCCAGCTCCTAGCCTGGTTAACATCAGACAGCATGAGTGGAGGTAAGAGAACGTTCTCCCTGATCAGTCATCTTTTGCTCTGTAGCTGCTGTACAGTGAACGTTTGTGTCCCCCTAAAATTCACATGTTGAAGTCCTACCCCCAAGATGATGGTATTAGGTAGCGGGAGCTTTAGGGGAGTGCTTAAATCCTGAGCACTTAGTGCCCTCATGAGTGGGATTGATCTCGGGTGGACTTAGGTCCGCAGAGGCTTTAAGCAGGCTTTTGGTTCCCAACCAGAGATTGAGGTCAGGTCGTGGCAGTGAGAGAGCTGAATCCTAGCCACTAGATCAGTGGTCAGTGACAAGTCCCTGACACTGTTTTGCAGAAAAGAATGCCCACAAAGGCAGAAAATAATTAAACAAGGGTTTATTAGGAGGAAAAAGAGTACAGTATTTATGGATAGACACACAAGTGGACTCAGAGAGAGAAATTCGCACCCTCGTGGTAGTTTAAATCACTTATATTGGGGCATTTCCTCTGGGTTTCCTTTAGCCAATCATTTTGATTGGCCTGATTCTGAGTCTGTATTTGGTATATCTCAGGATCACCCCATGTGCATGCGCATCTCTCAGCCAACATGAATTCCAGCAAAGAGCTTTGACATCACTCCTCTTTTGACCTCCAATGAGCTTTCTAGTCAAGAAGGAGTTTTCTTGTCATCCTTAACTACAAGAATGAGAAATATGTGGTCTCTTCTCTTTCATCTGGGCAGGGCCCAGCCTCCTCCTCCGATTGTCCTGCTATCCATATTTTGGAGTTTCTGTCCACAGGAAATGAACTCCAGCTGCTTACCCTTGGATGGCTTGTCTGTCGCCTGCCTCAAGATTAGTCCCTTTGTAAAAGAGGCCTAATAGAGGTCTCTTGCCCCTTTCTACTATGTAAGGTTACAGGGGAAAATGCCAGGCAGCTGGCTCTTACCAGACACCAAAGGTGTTAGTGCCATGATCTTGAACTTCCAAGCTTTCAAAATTGTGAGAAAGAAATTTCTAATTTTCATAAATCCACCCATCCACCCATCCTTTGGCATTTTGTGAGAACAGTCTGAATGGACTAAGACACAAGTAAACCACTCCAAAACTTAGAGGTGTAAATTAACAATCTTTTCTTTTTTTCTTTTTTAATCTTTATGCTTATGATTTTTTAGATCAGGAATTTGACCAGATCAAGTGGGAATATCTCACTTCTGTTGCATAATGACTGGGACTTTAGATTGCTAAAATGCCCAGGGAGAATTGGGGTGGGGTCATATTACTGGGCTTCCAGTTTTGACTGTCAGGTAGTTCCTCAGTTTTTCTCCATGTTGAGCCTGATAGAGCTGAATGGCCAGCATAGCTTCTTCATGCCTGTCTGGTGACTGGGCTGGGTTGGAAACAGTAGAGGTATAGAAATACCTCTCTTCACACAGCATTGCCACATGACTGCCTTGGGTAATCACACAGCACAGTGGTTATATGTAGGATAGACTTTTGTGGTAGCTGGCTTACCTCAGAGCAATCATTCCAAGATGCCCACTTGGAAGATGCAAGGCTTCTTATGATCCAGTCTCAGAAATCCTGTTGCTGAGTCCAAGCACGTTCTGCTCCCCCTATGACAGGCCAGTTAACTGAGAGATGAGCTGTTGAGGCGAGGAATACAACTTTATTCAGAAAGCCAGCTCACTGAGTAGATGGCAGGCTAATGTCTCGAAATAATCATCTCCCTCTAGGTCTGGATGCCAGGTTCTTTTATAGAACAGAGAAGGACTGAAGTTGAGGAAGTAAAGTAAAAAGGCCATTATCATGCAGATATATCCTGGAATGGCCAGCTGTTGCAGAGAAGAAGCCAATTTTGACTTTACTCCAGAGAAGAAGCCAATTCTGACTCCATGCTGGAAACTTTCTTTGACTTGTTTTTGCGGCTTTTGTTATTATAATCACACATAATAGCCTGCCTCAGAGGATCCTGCCCCTCTGCCTGACTATAAACGGAAGTACTTTTGTTCAGCTCATAGAAAATCTGACCATGCCCATGTCTGGATAGAAGAGATTCACACACCCCTTCCAAATGCTGACCCTTCCCAAAGATGGTTTGCAAGATTTAAGACCCTTTTTACTTTACTTCCTCACTGCCTCTCCCTCTCTGTTGCTTGGTTGCTCATGCTCTTTGTGACCCCATGGACTGCAGGGTGCCAGGATTCCCTGTCCTTCACTATCTCTCAGAGTTTGCCCAAACTCATGTCCTTTGAGTTGATGATGCCATCCTAACATCTCATCCTCTGTCGCTCGCTTCTCCTCCTGCCCTCAATCTTACCCAGCATCAGGGTCTTTTCCAATGAGTTGACTAGATATCATCCATCTTTGCTTCAGTACACCTCAATGAAGAGGCTGGGTGGGTGGCTTTTTTGACTAAAAAAGATACACAAGTTGAGAGTTGCAAGTTAAGTTTTATTTGGAGTGAAACGAGGACTGCAGCCCAGGAGGTAACACTTCAGATAGCTCTGAGAGACTGTTCCAAAGAGGCAGTGGGGGAAAGTCAGTATATAAGGTTTTGGTGAAGGGGGAGTTCAATACAATTAAGCAACCATTTTACAAAAGTTTTTTGCTAGTCAGGAGGATCTGATATCATCATGAAGGAATTTGCTGTTGTTCAGTCAGTCATATCTGACTCTGCAAACCCATGGACTGCAGCACACCAGGCCTCCCTATCCTTCACCATCTCCCAGAATTTGCTCAAACTCATATCCATTGAGTCAGTGATACCATCCAAATATTTTGTCCTCTGTCATCCCCTTCTTTCCCTGCCTTCAATCTTTCCCAGCATCAGGGTCTTCTCCAATGAGTTAGCTCTTCACATCAGGTGGCCAAAGTATTGGAGCTTTAGCTTCAAATCAGCTCTTCCAATGAATACTCAGGGTTGATTTCAATTAGGATTGATTGGTTTGATCTCCCTGTAGTCCATGGGACTCTCAAGACTCTTCACCAACACCATGGTTAGAAAGCATCAATTCTTCAGTTCAGCCTTCCGTATGGTCCAACTCTCACATTCTCACATGACTACTGGAAAAACAATAGCTTTGACTATGTGGACCTTTGTCAGCAAAGTAATGTCTTTGCTGTTTAATACTCTATCTAGGTTTGTCACAGGTTTCCTTCCAAGGAGCAAATGTCTTTTAATTTCATGGCTGCAGTCACCATCTGCAGTGATTTTGGAGCCCAAGAAAATAAAGGCTGCTACTGTTTCCGTTTTCCCCCATCTATTTGCTATGAAGTGATGGGACCAGATGCCATGATCTTCGTTTTTTGAATGTTGAGTTTTAAGCCAGCTTTTTTACTCTCCTCTTTCACTTTCATCAAGAGGCTCTTCAGTTCCTCTTCACTTTCTGCCATAAGGGTGGTATCATCTGCATATCTGAGGTTATTTATATTTCTCTCAGCAACCTTGATTCCAGCCTGTGCTTCTTCCAGCCCAGCATTTCACATGATGTACTCTGCATATAAGTTACATAAGCAGAGTGACAATATACAGCCTTGACATACTCCTTTCTCAACTTGGAACCAGTCCGTTGTTCCAAGTCCAGTTCTACCGTTGCTTCTTGACCTTCATGCAGATTTCTCAGGAGGCAGGTAAGGTGGTCTGGTATTCCCATTTCTTGAAGAATTTTCCACAGTTTGCTGTGATCCACACAGTGAACATCTTTAGCATGGTTAATGAAGCACAAGTAGATGTTTTCTGGAACTCTCTTGCTTTGTCTATGATCCAGCAGATGTTGGCAACTTGGTCTCCGGTTCCTCTACATTTTCTAAATCTAGCTTGTTCATCTGGAAGTTCTCTGTTCACACACTGTTGAAGCCTAGTTTTAAGGATTTTGACCATTGCCTTGGTAGCGTATGAAATGAGTGCAATTACGGGGTAGTGAGTTAGAAATTGTTAGGCAGTTAGTGTAGGAACTCTGAGACTTTGTCCTGTTTCGATAAACATCCCACTCCACTAACCTGAAATTATACACTTTGTCCTGATTGCCTGGCTCTCAGAGGAATGTGTCCTTGGTGTGATAAATTATCAGCATTCAGAGCCAGGAAAGGGTAGTAATTAACTTTTGCTCCATATGCCTGAGGGAAACGCAACTGGTGATCATTAATTTTTAGCCTGTATATCTGGTCCATTGTAAAATGGCCCAGGGTCATGAGAAATGGTTGCGGGATAGTGACTTAATGCCTAAGAAAACTGAGAATATGAGGATCAAAAGAAGACATAAAGATGTCAAGTTAAACATTGTGTTTGCACTTGCTCCTTGGAAGAAAAGCTAGAACAAACCTAAACAGTATGTTGAAAAGTAGAGACATTATTTTGCTGACAATGGTCTGTATAATCAAAAGTATGGTTTTCATGTATGGATGTGAGAGTTGGACCATAAAGAAGGCTGAGTGCCAAATAATTGATGCGTTTGAGCTGTGGTGTTGGAGAAGACTCTTGAGAGTCCCTTGGACTGCAAGGAGATCAAACCAGTCAATCCTAAAGGAAATAAGTCCTGAATATTCATTGGAAGGACTGATGCTAAAGCTGAAAATCCAATACTTCGGCCACCTGAAGCAAAGAACTGATTTATTGGAAAAGGCCCTGATTCTGGGAAAGATGGAAGGCTGGAAAAGAAGGGGATGACAGAGGACAAGATGGTTGGATGGCATCACCAACTCGGTGGACATGAGTTTGAGCAAATTCTGGGAGATAGTGAAGGACAAGGAGGCCTGGTGTGCCACAGTCCGTGGGTTTGCAAAGAGTCGGACACGACTGAGCCACTGAACAACAATGGAAATTTTGAAGAAGGCACAAACTAAGCCTTTAAACTACTTAGTTTCCCAAAATAAATCAGGAAGAAAAGGAAAGTCCTTAAACTTTTCTGGAAAAGGCTCAGGGAGACATTGAAGAAACATACTCCAATGGACCCGAAATCTATGTAGGGCCAAATTATTTTCAAGGATAAACTTATTACTCAATCAGCCCCATTCATTAAGATGAAGTTCCAAAACTTTCCAAACAAGATCTAGAGAGCCTCCTAAAGACTGCCACACCTGTGTTCTATAAAAGAGATCAGGAGGAATGTAAGGAGAAAGAGAGGAGAGATAAGAAAAAGGCTGAAACTCTCATTATGTCACTACAGGGAGTTAACTTTAGAGCTCCCAAAACAGGAGCTAAAACAGACAAAAAGCTAAAGCCTGGAGCCTGTTTCCTCTGTGGCAAGGATGGAAAATGCCCCCAGGCTAAGATACTGCCACCTAAGTCATGCCCCCTTTGTTGAGGTGATCATTGGAAGAGGAATTGCCCTCAGAGACGTAGGTCTCTGAAATCAGTTCCTCAGACCCAAAATCAAGACTGATGGGGTCCAGGGCTTCCCACTTTGGCTCCCGTCCTCATCACAGCACGAAGCTTCAGGTTATTCTGACCGTAGGAGACTGCGCTGTTAACTTTCCTCTTGATATAAGAGCCACTTTTTCAGCCCCCCTTTCTAATCCAGGACCTCCCTCAACTAAATCACCCACTATATGTGGCATTTCTGGGAAGTCAATTACAAAATTCTTTACACAACCATTGAGTCGTAACTGAGAGTCCATTCTCTTTTCCCATGCCTTCCTGATAATACCACAAAGCCCAACTCCAAACCTGGGAAGAGATATACTATCTAATATGCAAGCTTCAAGCCATATGAAATGAAACCCACAGAAAACTTATGTCTACCCCTAACAGAAACAAATATTAACCCTGAGCTTTGGGCAATTGGAGGAAAGATAGGAAGAGCAGTCTCTGCTCAGTCAACACAGATCCTAATCAATTTCCCCATCAAAAACAATATCCCCTAAAACTGGAGGCATGACAGGGATTCATTCCCCTAATTAAAAATCTCAAAGAACAAGACTTTTTCTTAATTGAATGCAACAGCCCTTGTAACACATCTGTTCTAGGAGTACAAAAACAAAATGGAGAATGGAGCATAGTACAAGACCTTTGTCTCATTAATGAAGCTGTAATTCCATTACATCCTGTGGTGCCTAAGCCCTATGCTTTACTTTCCCAGATCCCAGAAATGGCAGACTGGTTTACTGTGCTAGACTTAAAGGATGCCTTCTTTTGTATTCCTCTAGCCCAAAGTTCACAATTTTTGTTTGCTTTTGAGGATCCATCTGATTCTGCTACCCAATTAACTTGGACAGTGTTGCCTCAAGGATTTAGAGATACTCCTCACTTGTTTGGGCAGGCTTTGGCTAAAGACCTAACTGCCTTTTGGCACCAGAGCTTATAAAAATTATCCAAAATGTAGATGGCATTCTCCTTTGCGGTGACTCAAAAGAACAGTGTGACCAAGCTACCTGTGATTTTCTTATTATGTAGCCCAGTGTGGTTACAAAATATCAAAATCTAAAGCTCAGATATGTAGCAGGAAGTGAAATGTCAAGGACTCAAATTTTCACATGGAACTCAAGCCTTAGGGAAGGAAAGAATAAAGCCCATTTTATAACATCCTCTCCCTAGTGCTATTAGACAACTCCATGGTTTCCTTGGTATAACTGACTACTGCTGAATTTGCATTCCTGGATATGGAGAGCTAGTTCAACCTCTACATAAGTTATTAAAAGAGACTAAACAATTAGGACAAAAGGTATTACAATGGGAACCTGGAGAAATACATGCATTTAAGCCTTTACAACAGGCTCTTTTCAGGCCTGCTCTCAACCTGCCTACAGGAAACCAATTTAACATTTTTATAACAGTTAGATCAGGAATAGCACTGGGAGTCCTAACACAACCCAAAAGAAACTCACAACAACCTATTGCTTATCTGAGGAAAGAACTCGATTCTGTAGCTCAAGGATGGCCTCATTGTCTGCAAATAGTGGCCTCAGTAGCTCTATTCTTTCCTGAAACTACTAAATTATTTATAGACTGAGATCTGGTGGTCTTTACTTCACATGATATCTCTGGAATTTTAAACTCTAAGGGAGGATTGTGGTTATCAGACAATCAGCTTCTCAGATACCAATCCCTGCTCTTAGAAGGACCCATAACTCAGCTAAAAACTTGCTCAACTTTAAACCCAGCTACATTCCTTCCTGAGTCATTAGATAAAAAATCAGAGCATGACTGTCATCAAGTCCTAGCTTTAAGTTACTCAGCAAGGGAGGACTTCAAAGACACGCCATTAGAAAATCCAGATGTAAGTATGTTTACCGATGGCAGTTCCTTTATAGAGAAAGGAGAACGTAAAGTAGGCTATGACGTGATAACTTTATTTGGAACCTTAGAAAGTTGCTCCCTACCTCCTGGGACTAGTGCTCAATTGGCTGAATTAATTGCTTTAACCACAGCTTTAGAACTGGGGACTAATAAAAGAGTAAACATATATACTGACTCCAAATATGCTTACCTATTTCTTCATGCTCATGCTGCCGTTTGGAAAAAGAGGACCTTTAAAACTTCAGATGGCAGTCCCATCAAATACTATCAAGAAATTCTGTGCCTCCTAGATGCAAGGTTATCCAAGGAGGTGGCAGTAATACGTTGTCAAGGTCATCAGAAGGATGATTCTGGAAAACAGCAGAGGGAAATAGGATGATAGACCAACAAGCATAAATGGAAACATAGACTTTTAATTCTCAGGCTCCCCACCTCTGGAACAGAATTCCCACTGACATGCTGCTGCTGCTGCTAAGTCTCTTCAGTCATGTCCGACTCTGTGCAACCCCACAGACGGCAGCCCACCAGGCTCCCCCGTCCCTGGGATTCTCCAGGCAAGAACACTGGAGTGGGTTCCCACTGACATAAAACCCCACTATTCTCCTGAGGAACTTCAACATTCCCTTTCTCAAGGAGATATTTTACTCCCATCAGGTTGGCTTCAAACAGAAGATCAAAAGCTTTTATTACTCTCCAATGGCCAATGGAAGGTTCTTAAAACATTACATCAAACATTCTGTCTGGGAATTGAAAATACTTACCAACTTGCTAAAAGTCTCTTTAAAGGAAAGGGATTGATAAAAACTGTAGTTCAAATTGTTAAGGGATGTGAGATATGTCAGGAAAATAATCCCCATAACAGCTAATCAGTTCCTCCAGGTTTACAATGTATAGGAAAATATGCTGGAGAAGACTGGCAGATAGATTTGACCCATATATTTTAGGCAAAGGAACATTGATACAGCGTTAAAAAATAAATATTTGCATTTCTCCTAATTGTATATAAATTATTCCTTTTTTCTTTTTTTATATCAACATCCTATCTACTATCTGCTATCCAGGCCTGTTCTCACCTTCTCTTTCAGACAAAACCACTTTGGAGGAATTAGGTTGTTCCATAGCCATCCCATCTTCCCCTCACAATTTCATTCCTAAAGAAGATTGTAGAAACTGCTGATATCCTACAGACTGTTTAACTCTGATGAACCAGAACCATTTAATTATGTTGATATTACCCAAGTAGCATATGATCACTTGATCAGTAGAGTAACATTTTTCCAGTTTGAAATTCCCCTTCTGGAAACCTGACAGGATGGGTTTCTAAACAAAAAGATCTCATCCTCATGAGCCATAATAATATCTGCCTTTATGCCTTTATGGATCTATATTTTTAGAATATCAATTCACTCATTCTAAATCTCTCATCCTTTTATTTTCCAACAGCATGGAGAAAAACTATTGTTTGAAAGCAAGAATCAGACATATTTATCTTTCTTAATTCAGGGGACTCTTTTTAAAATTTTCCATGATTCATCTGTAAGACCTGGTTTCTTTTCATCCTTATTTGGTTCCTTGGGAAAGAATTTGGTATATCTTATTGAATAAACACTTCCTGCCAAGCAGTGCACTATTTATTATGATCTTTTTCTTTATTTATAGGTGTTCTAAGCTCTGATGACTAATATTTCTGGAGATCTCAACCCTTAGATAAGTAATGACATTACTTAGTCTCTATTCTTAATAATTTTAGAAGGTATACTGCTTGTCCAAGGGCCATTCTTCTACAGAATTAATTCTTAAATTGTATTCAGAAGAATATTGTTGAGTGTGACTTGAAGAAAAAGATATCCATGGTCAAATAAGTTTAGGAAACACTAAGTGAAGCAGTTAAAAGGTACATCAGGACTTCTTAAAACTTTAATATGGAAAATTAGAGAAGATTTGTGAATCTTAAAATGACGAGTGTCCTATATAGCCTTTCCATAATTTACTGATTTTTATTGCAAGCAGCATAAATGCTTTATATTTGCATTATTCTGAATACATTTTGAGAAATGCTACTTTAGAAATAGCTAGGACTTCCCTGAAGGTCCAGGGGTTAGGAAGCCCAGCTTCCAATGCAGAGGATGAGGTTTTATCCCGGGTCAAGAAACTGGGGTCCCATGTGCCAAAAGAAAAAAAAAAAAAGAAAGAAAGAAGGAAAAAAAGAAATAGCTAAATAAGTCAAAATGGAAACTTTTTAAAAATCCACTTATCCACAAACATAACTTACTGGAAATACTGTTGAACAATGACTTCAGAACAAGTTTACTGAAAGCCTTATATTTTCTAGCTAAAGACCAGCATTGTTTAATGGCTATTTTTTTCTCACTCTCATAATTTAAGTGGGTATCTGAGATCCTAACAGAGAATGACCGCTTAAAACTTCATTGTTACTCTGAATTTAATTTAAACCACTAAACAGACTGAGTTGACAGAAGGGACTCTCTAAATTTACGAATAACCTTTTCAATCTCCTAAAGAACTTCTGATGCTTTGTTTTAAGGAAGTTAAAAGAAACTTTCCCCATGACTCTTGCCAGCAGAGTATTGACAGGCCATTTCTGACTATTTTATGTTACAGCAAATAAGATAACCTTCTAGGTCTTAATTTTAAAAACAAACACCCAGAAACAAAAGAAAGAAGGAGGGCAAGGGAGACGAGAAAAGAAGGAAAAGGAAAAGGAGGAAAATAGCTAGGCAGATTGTTTACAAAATGGCAATATTTGCACAATGCTTTACAAAATAGCCAAAGGTTACCAGATCTCTGTTTTTACTCTCTTTGTAATGACTTTGAGCTTCCTCCCATCAAAAAGTAGAGTCTGTTTCTCCATCCTTTGAACCTAGGCTTGACCTTGCCATTTGCTTTGGGCAATAGGCCATTGTGAATGTGATGCTGGAGAACACCGCCCTGGGGCTTGCCCCTTCCTGCAACTCTTTGGAATCCCAGGTACATCATGTGAAGAAGCCCATGTGGACTAGATTTTTGGAAGATGAAGCCCATGTGGAGCAGAGAAGAGTCAAATTTCTAACTTTATTTTTAATTGTAACATTTATTTCCTGCAATAATAGATGATTAGCTTAGTCATACCACCCTCATCCTAGTCATCTTCCTCATCAAACTTGAAAACACCAGAGGAAGGTGAAACTGAGATTTCAAAGAAGGGATGTGAGTATTCAACATAGAGGGAGCAGAGATGTAGGAGCACCATGATGCAGGAAAGAGGTGGTCCCTTGGAAAATTAAAAGATGTCAGTGGAGGAACTTCCCTGATGGTCCAAACGTTTAGACTTCAAACTTCCACTGCAAAGGTGCAGGTTTGATACTTTGTGGGAGAACTCCAATCCTACATGCCTTGTGGTGCAGCCAAAATCCAAATAAACTAAAAAGCAGAAACAAAAACATAAAAGAAGTCAGTGTAGCTGGAACAACAGTGAGTAGGGTAGCAAAGAGTATAAGATGAAATAGAAGAGATAAACAGAGACAGGCAGAACTTGGACCATGCGTGATATAGAACATGCAAGACTATATAACTTTACAAGAACTGGATTTTATTTTCAGTGATTATTTTTTTGCATCAAATTAAAAGAAAGTTTTTTTAACTGTAATATGTGGCACCATTGACACGTGGAGGTATCAATGGGGGAGGGCAAATGATGAAACCAAGTTGGATGGCCATTTAGCTATACAAATTAAAGGCCTTAAATATTTCTCTTTGATCCCCAAATGCAACATTATTCTAAGAAACTATCATGACTGTGCAAAAATGTTCCTTTTCAAATAAGTTCATCTCATTATTTTTGATAATAGTGAAAACTGGAGGTAATCAAAAAAGTCTGATAATAGTTTATTAGTGAAATAAATTGACATATATCATAACAGATTATTATTAAGCCACTGAAATTATTATCAAAGTGTATATGTATATATAAGACGTAGAAAAGGGCAGGCTACAAAATAGTATACTCAATATAATCTCAATTATGTTAAAAAGAAAATTGCAGAGAAAAAAAATGAGTGGAAAAATATAGAACCAAATGTTAACATGTTTCTATTTGTAGCTGGAGTTAGGAGTATTTTAATAGAAAAATATTTAGGGAAAACCCTGAAGGCACCAAATTTCCTACCTCCAATATTCTTCAATGACTGCATCTCTGGGTCAGAAATACCAGTGTACAAAGACTGTTTATATAGGTTGTTATATGTAAAAATGTTACTGATATATTGTGACAGTCAAAATATAGAGATTATATATACAAATTTAGCCCTGTAACAGACTGTACTAAAATGATGATAAAAAAAATATGCTTGCCAAATAATTTAAGTCTGAGTTTGCAATACTGGAGAGGGAATGGCAATCCACTCCAGGACTATTGCCTGGAAAATCCTATGGACAGAGGAGCCTGGTAGGCTACAGTCCATTGGGTCTCAAAGAATCGGACACAACTGAACAACTTCACTTTCACTTCAGTTTACAATACTAACAGAAATCAGTCCTGAATGTTCATTAGAAGGACTGATGCTGAAGCTGAAACTCCAATACTTTGGCCACCTGAAGAAAAGATCTGACTCCTTGGGAAAGACCCTGATGCTGGGGAAGATTGAAAGTAGGAGGAGAAGGGGACGACAGAGGATGAGATGGTTGGATGGCATCACTGACTCGATGGACGTGAGTCTCAGTGAACTCCGGGAGTTGGTGATGGACAGGGAGGCCTGGTGCGCTAGTTTGGCAATGCCAAAGAATGTTCAAACTAGCGCACAATTGCACTTATCTCACATGCTAGTAAAGTAATGCTTAAAATTCTCCAAGCCAGGTTTCAGCAATACTCGAACCATGAACTTCCAGATGTTCAAGCTGGTTTTAGAAAAGGCAGAGGAACCAGAGATCAAATTGCCAACATTCGCTGGATCATCAAAAAAGCAAGAGAGTTCCAGAAAAATATCAACTTCTGCTTTATTGACTATGCCAAAGCCTTTGACTGTGTGGACCACAACAAACTCTGGAAAATTCTTCAAGAGATGGGACTACCAAGCTACCTGACCTGCCTCTTGAGAAACCTGTATGCAGGTCAGGAAGCAATAGTTAGAACTGGACATGGAACAACAGACTGGTTCCGCATAGGAAAAGGAATATGTCAAGGCTGTATATTGTCACCCTGCTTATTTAACTTATTTGCAGAGTACATCATGAGAAACGCTGGGCTGGAGGAAGCACAAGCTGGAATCAAGATTGCTGGGAGAAATATCAATAACCTCAGATATGCAGATGACACCACCCTATGGCAGAAAGTGAAGAAGAAATAAAGAACCTCTTGATGAAAGTGAAAGTGGAGAGTGAAAAAGTTGGCCTAAAGCTCAACATTCAGAAAACTAAGATCATGGCATCCAGTCCCATCACTTCATGGCAAATAGATGGGGAAACAGTGGAAACAGTGTCAGAGCTTATTTTTGTGGGCTCCAAAATCACTGCAGATGTTTTTTGCAGCCATGAAATTAAAAGAAGCCTCCTCCTTGGAAGGAAAGTTATGACCAATCTAGATGGCATATTAAAAAGCAGAGACAATACTTTGTCAACAAATGTCCATCTAGTCAAGGCTATGGTTTTTCCAGTAGTTATATATGGATGTGAGATTTGGACTATAAAGAAAGCTGAACACCGAAGAATTGATGCTTTTGAACTGTGGTATTGGAGAAGACTCTTGAGAGTCCCTTGGATTGCAAGGAGATCCAACCAGTCCATCCTAAAGGAGATCAGTCCTGGGTGTTCATTGGAAGGACTGATGCTGAGGCTGAAACTGCAATACTTTGGCCACTTGATGTGAAAGGCTGACTCATTGGAAAAGATTCTGATGCTGGGAAAGATTGAGGGCAGGAGGAGAAGGGGATGACAGAGGATGAGATGGTTGGATACATCACCGAGTCAATGGACATGGATTTGGGTGGACTCTTGGAGCTGGTGATGGACAGGGAGGCCCGCCCTGCTGCAGTTCATGGGGTCGCAGAGTTTCACATGACTGAGCCACTGAACTGAAGTGAATTGAACTGACTCTAGATTGAAGCAGTCCAGGAGGAGGAAACTAACTCTGGTGCCAAGTTAACACTCTGATACAGGGAGCACAGAGTATGACACAGACAGATGGAGATAGGGAAGGCTCAGATCTCCATCCCACATGAGGGTCCAACAGCTGCACCTCAGAGTCCAGGCTTCTGTCCATCATATCACATGTAGTGTGCTCAGTCATGTCCAAGTCTTTGTGGTCCTATGGACTGTAGCCTGCCAGGCTCCTCTGTCCATGGAATTTTCCAGGCAAGCATATTGGACTGGGGTGTCATTTCCTACTACAGGGGATCTTCCTAACCCTGGGATCTACCCATGTCTCTTGGGTCCTCCTACACTGGCTGGCAGATGCTTTATCACTAGTGCCACCTGGGAAGCCCATCATATGTAGATTACATCCAACTAAGCAGGAAGCTGTTTAAGCATCTCATCATCCTGATCCCTGTAAAATGAACTGGCTTCACAGCTACTTTTCCCTCAAGATCCATGAGAACACTCTTCCAGGTAAGCTCATCTGCTTAGGAGTCTCCCAAAGTTGCTCAGACTTGGACCTAGGGTTTTATCTGTGTGGAGGTAACTATCTCTATCTGCTTTTGTTGGCACTTTCTGAATAATTAAAGATAGGAGTAAGTATGAATTTTGAAAATCTTTGGAGGACTTCCCTGGTGGTCCAAGGGTTAAGAATCCTTGGTACATGGGATAAATACTACAAGGTACATGGGATAGATCCCTGATCAGGGAACTCCCACATGCAGCAGTGTGGCCAAAAATAATAATAATAAATAAAAATCATCAGGGGGCAAAAAAAAGCACTTTTTGCTTATTATTGTATTTCCCTAGATAGCTTAACAGGAGAAAATCAAACAAAATCCCAAAACCCTGCCTCTTATCAGCGATTGTTGAGATTAGAGTTTTTTTTTTTGAAGTTCAAACTCCACATGGCTGGTTTTATTTTCTCCATTTTTACTTATCTTTATTTTTCCACTTTGTTCAGTGAGCATGTAATTACTTTCAAGGATAGAAAGATCAGTGTTATTAATTTTTATATCTCACTACCAATTTTTATTGTTTTGTTTTTAAAGTGAAAGTGAAGTCGCTCAGTCGTGTCCGACTCTTTACGACCCCATGGACTGTGTAGCCTACCAGGCTCCTCTGTCCATGGGATTTTCTAGGCAATAGTACTGGAGTGGATTGCCATTTCCTTCTCCAGCGGATCTTCCCGATCCAGGGATAGAACCCAGGTCTCCCGCATTGTAGACAGACATTCTACCATCTGAGCCACCAGGGAAGTTTTGTTTTTAAATGGCAACCCAAAAAAATAATCATAAGAGATTGAAATCCCTGAGTTTGAATGCCAGCACTAATAATGAAGGTGGTTTGGCAGTCACAGTTGCCCAGAGCATGAATTGGGTAAGAAAAGTCTCCAAAGCACAGATTTCTAACAGTGTTTATAAGGCCTATTTCTCCTAGTTGAGAGGCCTTGTATGAATGTCTACAATTTTGCAACTCTCATAAATCCAGAAGAAAATCTAAAGTTCCAATAGAAAATAAAGGGACAAAATTATTTTTCTATTTATGGACATAGAAGACTATAGCATATTCAATCTGAATGCTTTAAATGTAGATAATTGTGGAAAACTGTTTTTCCCCAAAATGGCCCCATTCCTTGGCTTTATCTGCAATGTGACTTTGACCCTCTTTTCATGAAATGGGGTCTGCTTTTTAACTTTTCCTCCCCCTTACCCCAGGCGATTTGACTCCCATGGAACATTTGTAACATTCTATTAACATTTAGAATGCCTGGAAAAGATGCTGAATTTCAAGACTAGATCAGAAAAAGCATGGTATCTTCTGCCTCTACTCACTGGAATAGTAGCCCCTGAACGTCTGTAGCTGGCATGTAAGTCAACCAGCTGTCCTGAGGCCCAAATCAGTCCATGCAGAGAGCTCATTCAGCCAGACCCAGAGACCACAGAAAGTGAGTGAGTTGCCCAGCTAGCCCCAGCCCCCAGCTGCTCTTTGTTGTTCAGTTGCTCATTTATGTCTGCTTCTGTGCAACCCCATGGACTGCAGCACACCAGGCTTCCCTGTCCTTCACTATCTCCTGGAATTTGCTCAAACTCCTGTCCATTGAGTCGATGATGCCATCCAAACATCTCATCCAGCTGCTCTAGCCCCGAGCTGTTCCAGTTTTAGCCTCTGTCTGCCAGCATTTCATGAGAGACTCCAGCCAGATCCAACCAGCAAGCCCTCCAGGATTCTTCAGCCCTGTGCCCCAGCCCCCAAAACATGTGGTGTGCTAAAGGAGGCATGCTAAAGATTTTAAGGAATGTGATTAGACCATCCCTGTGTGCTAAGACCCTAACCTTCTGGATTATTACACTGCAAAAGAAGTCCTCCAGAAAGACAGTCCTGGATTGTAGAAGAGACATATACATCTCAAAGGAACAAAGAAAGGACTTAAAATTGCAAAGTGCAAGTTTTCTAAAACAAACGATTTAAGAAAAATGAAGAAGGTTTTGACTGGAAGAAAAAACCTATTCTTCTGGCAGCCTTGAGCTTTTCAAGGCTGGAACTTAAGGCGTGTAGAGTTGTCCCAAAGACGTGGCTTTACGCTGCTGGAAGCCAGGTAGAGTTTGGTCAGATCTCTGAGTCTGGAGGTGCGAGTGGAGTGGGGAGGGAGTAGGCATGGAGTTGCTTTTGCAGTCTGCAGTTCTCAGTTGTTACACAGCATTGGATAAACAGAGCAACTTTTTACCTAAAAGTTAAGTGCTCCTGTAACAAAACCCAAAAACACACTGCATTGACTTAAAGACTGGGCAGCAGGAGGAAGGTAGAAGGACCTTGTTGTTGTTCTTCAGTTGCTAAGTTATGTCTAACTCTTTGCGACCCCATGGACTGCAGCATGTTAGGCTTCCTTGTCCGTCACCATTTCCCTGAGTTTGCCCAAACTCATGTCCGTTGAGCCACTGATGCCATCCAACCATCCAACCAGCAACAGGGTCTTTTTCAATGAGTCAGCTCTTTGAATTAGGTGGCCAAAGTTTTGGAGCTTCAGTTTTAGCATCAGTCCTTCCAATGAATATTCAGGGTTGATTGCCTTTGGGATTGACTGGTTTGATCTCCTTGAAGGACATTGAGTAGACTATTACGTGAGAGATGAGAGCCTGGAGGAAGCTGTCAGTGCCTGCCTATGACAGGTAGAAAGAGGGCAATTTAAAAGGGAACTCTCTGGTTTTTAAGAAAACTGAGATGAAATATAAAAAATTCAGGACTTGGTAGATTCAAAATTAAAATGATTTCTCAGTCCCAGATTTTCCAGACAGCAGCATATCCTCAAAATACATGGCTATATATGGTTCGAGTGCCTCTTCATATTTTATAATATTTTTATGAAGAGAAGAGGTAAACAATTTGATCTTTTCTGCATAATTGATCAAAAATTGTTTTTTTAATTATTCGTAGCTTTGGCTAGGTATTAATGAGAACTATCTCAGTTCAGTTCTGTCGCTCAGTCATGTCCAACTCTTTATGATGCCATGAATCACAGCATGCCAGGCCTCCCTGTCCAACTCCAACTCCTGGAATTTACTCAAACTCATCCCCATTGAGTTGGTGATGCCATCCAACCATCTCATCCTCTGTCATCCCCTTCTCCTCCTGCCTTCAATCTTTCCCAGCATCAGGGTCTTTTCCAATGAGTCAGCTCTTCGCATCACGTGGCCAAAGTATTGGAGTTTCCACTTCAACATCAGTCCTTCCAATGAATACTCAGGACTGATCTCCTTTAGGATGAACTAGTTGGATCTCCTTGCAGTCCAAGAGACTCTCAAGAGTCTTCTCCAACACCCCATTTCAAAAGCATCAATTCTTTGGCGCTAAGCCTTCTTTATAGTCCAACTCTCACATCCATACATGATTACTGGAAAAACCATAGCTTTGACTAGACTGACCTTTGTTGGCAAAGTACTGTCTCTGCTTTTTAATATGCTGTCTAGGTTGATCATAGCTTTTCTTCCAAGGAGTAAGCATCTTTTAATTTCATTGCTGCAGTCACCATCTGCAGTGATTTTGGAGCCCCAAAAAATAAAATCTGATACTGTTTCCACATCTATTTTCCATGAAGTGATGGGACTGGATGCCATGATCCTAGTTTTCTGAATGTTGAGCTTTAAGCCAAATTTTTCACTCTCCTCTTTCACTTTCATCAAGAGGCTCTTTAGTTCTTCTTCACTTTTTGCCGTAAGGGTGGCATCATCTGCATATCTGAGGTTATTGATATTTCTCCCTGCAGTCTTGGTTCCAGCTTGTGCTTCTTCCAGCCCAACATTTCTCATGATGTACTCTGCATATAAAGTTAAATAAGCAGGGTGACAATATACAGCCTTGACGGCCTCCTTTTCCTATTTGGAACCAGTCGTTGTTCCATGTCCAGTTCTAACTGTTGCTTCCTGACCTGCATACAGATTTCTCAGGAGGCAGGTTAGGTGGTCTGATATTCCCATCTCTTGAAGAATTTTCCAGAGTTTGTTGTGGTTCACACAGTCAAAGGCTTTGGCATAGTCAATAAAGCAGAAGTAGACATTTTTCTGGAACTTTGTTGCTTTTTCAATGATCCAGCGGATGTTGGCAATTTGATCTCTGGTTCCTCTACCTTTTCTAAAACCAGCTTGAACATCTGGAAGTTCACGGTTCACGTATTCTTGAAGCCTGGCTTGGAGAATTTTGGGCATTACTTTACTAGTGTGTGAGATGAGTGCAATTGTGGGGTAGTTTCAGCATTCTTTCGCATTGTCTTTCTTTGGGATTGGAATGAAAACTGACCTTTTCCAGTCCTGTGGCCACTGCTGAGTTTTCCAAATTTGCTGGCATATTGAGTGCAGCACTTTCACAGCATCATCTTTTAGGATTTGAAATAGTTCAACTGGGATTCCATCACCTCCATTAGCTTTGTCATGCACCTAATTTTACATGTTGACTATTTGGAGTAATTCCCAGAGACTCATTTTTGCCTCCATTTGTCAGGAAGGAAAATTTTCCCTTTTCTGGACTGGTCTAAAAGTTAAATTGCTGTGAGACAGATTAACAGGAGAAAACAATATATATATATGGGAGAGACCCAGGAAAACTGAGTAACTTACCAAAATAGTTGAAACCTTCACATAAATTCCACCTTTAACTGAAGACAAAAGAGGTTGTTGGAGGTAGTAGTTTGGGACTTCCCAAGGGGAGGAAGGCAGTTCATAGAGAGATGTGAAAGCAAAGGTTGGATCAACAAATGTTTCCTGAGCCTTCCAGAAACAGAGGGACTCTGCTAGGATCCTTCCTGTCTCCACACTTAGCTCATGCTGTTTGAGTATGGTGATGCTCCCTTCCTGCAACACATCCTGTCTACATTCTGTTAGGCAGTTAAGGGGAAAGTCAAAGGTTCTTCCTAAGTCCCTGGGACCTTAAAAATAACCAGTCTAAATTAACCTGGATGGCAGATTTTTTTCCCTCTACACACATTTCTCTGCTCCTCTCCTCTATGTGTGCATGTGTTCTCAGTCACTTTGGTTGTTTCTGACTCTTTGTGACCCCATGAATCCTAGCCAACCAGGCTCCTCTGTCCAAGATTCCTCAGGCAAGAATACTGGAGTGAGTTGCCATGCCCTCCTCCAGGGGATCTTCCCAGCCTAGGAATGAAACCTAAGTCTCCCCCACCTCCTACTTTGCAGGTGGGTTCTTGACTGCTGAGCTACTGGGGAAGCTCTTCTCGTCTCCTCTAAACACAACCATAAAAATAAACCGTAATAGACTCTGATGGAAAAGAGAAGGCAAACTGGCTAAGGACCTCAGGAATTGAGGAACAACAAGCCATGAGTTCCCTGGGTTCAACTTTTTTTCTCCCTAGTATCTTAAACTGGATGTGGGAAAGCAGGACAGACCAAAATGAAATCCTCAGAAAAGCTGCCTCTGACCCAAGGACCAGGAAGGGGAAGCCCAGCAGACACCTAACAGAGAGCCCCACCCATGACTCCAAACTCAATGGCAACAGGTGGGTTGTCAGGGGAGACAGGACAGAGGAGGCCTGGCATTTCCCAGCCCCTACTTTCCCAGCCCCCACTTCCTGCATAAGGCAATCCAGTCCTGGTGTTTCCCAACTTTTTCCACCTGAAAGAAACCAGAAAAAAAAAAAATGAAAGAAACCAGAATGTCACCTCCAAATATGCCTCATTGTCATAAATATTGTTTGAAGTTGTGAAAGAAAAACCACATGTCCAAAATGGCATCACTTGTGCTAAAGCCAATGATACCAAACCTACATTTAGGACCTGACCTAATTGCAGTTTTGACCTTCATTAGAAATGGCATCTTAATCAACCAGTATGAAATTTTCTTGTCAGCCCCAGCAAGGTCAACTGTCACGTGGCCCTCTCCATCTTGGAGGGAGAAGAAGAAGCAGTCTGCATCCCACCAAAAGAAGACATCTCGGGCAAAAATAATCTTCTCTTCCTTGCTAATAGCTCCCCACCCCACCCTTCTGCCTATCAAAGCCTCCAATTTTGTACCTTTCTAGTTGCTGCACGGCATGCTGCCCAGTTCATGAACTGCTTAATACAACCAACTGGAGCTTCAAATTTACTCAGCTGAATTTTGTTTTTTAAAATGAAGGCAACTAAGAATCAAGAAAGGCAGAAAACGTTTCCCCTTGTCTGACTAAATGCAAATTTTAAATTTTCCTCTTCTTAAAGACAGACTCTAATCAGCCCAGAGATGGCAACAGAGGAATCCTCAAACAACCTTTGCTCCATTAGTTCCTGCCCATATATTTACTTTCCCAGTCTGTAGCCCTTGGAAGCCTGAACTGCTTTCCTTTGTCCTGTCATTTCCCTTTAAATCTGCTATTATTTAAGTACTATTTATTCATTGATTTTGGCAGTACTGGGTCTTCGTTGCTGTGAGCCAGTTTTCTCTACCTAGTTGCTGTGAGCGGAGGTTACTCTCTATTTGTGGTCCAAGGGCTTCTCATTGCAGTGGCGTCTCTTGCTGCAGATCACAGCCTCTAGGCACTCGGGCTTCAATAGTTGTGGCTCGCAGGCTCCAGAATGTGGGCTCATTAGTTGTGGCACATGGGCTCAGTTGCCCCATGGCATGTGGTATCTTTCTGGACCAGGATCTAAGCAGTGTCCTTTGCATTGAAAGCTGAATTCTTACCCACTGGACCACCAGGGAAGCCCTGTTATTATTTTTTATTGTTGTTGTTCCTTGTTGAGGATACTGTATAAACTGAAATTCTAAACTTCCACTTTCGGTTACTTTTTTCTCTTGATGTATATATTTTATTGAAGTATAGTCTACTTACAGTGTTTCAGGTACGTAGTAAAGTGATTCAGTTATACATATATACATATATTATTTCTCAGATTATTTTTCATTATGGGTTATTATAAAATATTGACTACAGTTCCCTGTGCTATACAGTAAACCTTTGTTGCTTGTTGCATATCTATTTTTTTAATTAGAAATCTAGCATTCTATTCATACTAAGTCAAACAAATGGAATCAAGGATCCTGCCAATGTTGGGCAGCCCAGGGACTGCCTGAGGTTCTGTTGTGCCTCCCCCACCCACCTGGTAATACCAGGACCAGAGAAGGGTAAGGTGGCCCCAAGTGAACTTAGGAGAACATAACAGCACTTCAAGAGCTAGAAAAAATTAAATTGTTCTTGGAACCACAGACCATGAAAATAAGCCAAGAGCTACATCTTAATTGCCTACTAAAATATGATTAAATAGGGTTCAGAGTCTCCTAACAATATCCAAAATGCCTAGGATACAATAGAAAATCATCCATCATACTAAGAATCAGAAAAAATCACAAATTGGATGAGAAAAGACGTTCAACAGCCAATTCTGAGATGAAACAGATACTGGAATTATCTGACAAAGATTTTAAAGCAGCTATCACCAAAAATTGCTTTTATGTGCAATTATAAAGTTTCCTGGGACAAATAAAAATTAGAGCCTGTGGACTTGTGGGAAAGTAACAAAAGATCTAATCACTGGATTCTCGAAAGAAGAGAAAGAATGGGGGTGGGGTGGGTGGGGGGAATGGTTGAAAAATTCAAAGAAATAATAGTGGCTGAAAACTTCAGAAATTGAGAAAAGATATACATCTACAGATGAAAGAAACTGAAAGAATTCCCAAAAAAGGAAATCCACACCAAGATATATGTGAACTTCCGAAAGCTAAAGACAACGGTAGAGTGGCTAAGATGGTTTTATTGTTGTTTAGTCACTAAATCATGACCAGCTCTTTTGCAAACCCATGGACCGAAGCTTGCCAGGCGCTTCTGTCCCTGGGATTTCCCAGGCAAGAATACTGGAGTGGGTTGCCATTTCCTTCTCCAGGGGATCTTCCTGACCCAGGGATCAAATCCACATCCCCTGCATTGCCAGACAGATTCTTTACCATTGCGCTACCTGGGAAGCCCAAGATGATATTATAGAAGCCTGAAAATATATAATTATATTGTGGCAATGTAATTGCAGACTCATACATATGAGTGTATATACTGAGTGTATAAATGAATATATACATATACATGCATATACAACTTATGTGTGTATACATATAAGTGAGTATGTACATGTACTCATGTATGTAATTAAGGGTAAAAATGATCATAGACATATAAATATACTTTATATATATACACATGTATATGTTTTATTGTATTTCTAAGATACTGTGCTTTTTATAAATTGAAGGTTTGTGGCAACTCTGCCTTGGAGCAAGTCTATAAGCACCATTCTCCCAATAGTATTATTTTTAAATTAGGATATGTACATTGATTAGACATAATGCTGTTGACTATTGCACACGTAAGAGAGTATAGGAATCTGCACGCCAAAGCAGGGGACACGGGTTCAAGCCCTGGTCTGGGAAGATTCCACACGCTGCGGAGCAACAAAGCCCATGTGCCACAATTACTGAGCCTGAGCGCCCAGAGCCAGCGCTCCACGATGAGAGAAACAACCGCAAAGAGAAGCCAGTGCACCACAGTGAAGAGAAAGCCCCGCTTTCTGCAGCTAGAGAAAGCCCTCACAAAGCAGCAAAGACCCAGCACAGCCGACAAATACATAAATTAGTAACAATAATAATAAAACAGACAAATGTCTGTTAGAGTTTGGGGATGTTTTAAGCTTTAGTTTTAAAAAAAAGAAAGAAATTTTATTTCATTCTCCATCGGACAGAAAATGAGTGGCAAGAACAGAGTGTTTCTTGAAATGTTTTTTAGCTCTGATGCTGAAAGCTCAGCTTCTCTGTACACCAGTACTGAATCAAGTCTCAGAGACAGAGTTATAGGTGAAGTAAAAAAAGATAACTTTATTACTTTGCCAGGCAATGGGGGCCACAGTGGGCTAATGCCCTCAAAACCAGGTGTGCCAACTTGGAGAAGATAGTGGGAAGTTTTAAAGTAATTGTTCAAAGAGGGCATAATCAACTTGTGGACACTCTTCTGAAGGGTTGATGATTAGGTAAGTAGGAGTCAACATCATCAGCCCTCTGGTCCAACTGGTCTGGGGTCTACATGCTTGTGGGCAGAATACCCTCGTTAACTTCTCCCACCTGGAAGGGGTTTCAGTATCTGCAAAATAGCTCAAAGATATTGCTGTGTGTATCCTTTGATGAGGAAATCGGATCATGCCCCAAGGCTGCTCTTGACTGTTTTTCCTTGGTCTTGCATCCTCTCTCATCCCAAATTAACAACTGCTTGAACCTGCCTGCTGGAACTCAGGGAAGGTCATGGATGCTGAGTGAAGGCTGTTTACTATAATCAAAGAAATGAGGTGCACAGAAAGGCTTTGTGCCCAGGAGCCCCAAGGCATCCTGCTCAGCATCAGCTCTGTGAATTCTCTTAATGTTTACCTTCAATAATTCAAAGAGAATATTATCACCTACAGCCTGTGAGTAGGGTTTCATATTTAAATCTTCAAATAAAATATAGTGACACTTTGTTTTTATTCTCATAGGACCTCATCTCCTGTGAATATCAGTTAAAAAAATCTTTTTTGAAAAAAGTCATTGAATTATGTAGAGAAGAAGCCAATTTGTTACCAAGTCCAAGCTTGCTCTGCTTTCTGCATGACAGGCCAATGAACCTGAGAGATGAAGTGGTGAGGCAAGGAATACAACTTTATTTGGAAAGCTGGCTGATTGAGAAGATGGCAGACTAATGTCTCAAAATAACCATCTTGTCAGGGTCTGGATGCCAGGTTCTTTTATAGAGTCAGAGAAAGAGAAGCAATGAGGAACTAAAGTCAAAAGGGAGAGGCAGTGAGGAAGTAAAAGAGTCTTCAGTCTCGCAAAACATCTCTAGGAATGGCCAGCCTTTGGAAAGGTTATACTAATCTCCTTTTTTTTCCCCTAAAGCCATTCATCTGTGGGCAGTGAGCTTCCCAGGTGGCGTGAGTGGTAAAGAACCAATGCAAGGGACATAGAGACATGGGCTTGATCCTTAGGTCAGGAAGATCCCATTGAGAAAGAAATGAGAACTCACTCCAGTATTCTTAATATTCTTGCCTGGAGAATCCAATGGACAGAAGAGCCTGGCTGGCTACAGTTCATAGGGTTGCACAGTCAGACATGACTGAAGTGATTTAGCACACAGGCAGGGTCAGATTATCTCTTTATGAGCTAAACAAAGGCTCTTTAGTTTAACAGTCAGGCAGAGGGGCAGGGTCCTCTGAGGCAGGCCATTATGTATGATTGTAAAAAAACAAAACAAAACAAAACAAAAAAAAGCCATGAAAAGCAACTCAAAGAAATAGTTTCCAACAGGGAGTCAGAATTGGCTTCTCCCTACAACAAGTTTACTACTGGACTGTATTCTTTAAATTATTGCTTCATTTCATATGTTATTAGACTTTATCATCTACCATTCTTTTTGCACATTTTTTGTTCTTATTGTTGTTGTTCAGTGGCTAAGTTGTGTCAGACTCTTTGCGATGATGTGCCCTGCAGCCCATCAGGCTCCTCTGTCCTCCACTATCTTCTGGAATTTTCTCAAATTCATGTCCTTGAATCAGCGATGCTATCTAACCATCTCATCCTCTGCTGCCCCCTTCTCTTTTTGCCTTCAGTCCTTCCAAGCATCAGGATCTTTTCCAATAAGCTGCCTCTTTGCAACAGGTGGCCAAAGTATTGGAGCTTCAGCTTCAGCATTGGTCCTTCCAATGAGTATTCAAGGTTGATTTCCTTTAGGATTGGCTGGTTTGATCTCCTTGCAGTTGGCAGCACATTATAGAACAGTGAACTGGGCTTCTCAAATGGCTCAGTGGTAAGGAATCCAGCTGCCAATGCAGGAAACAGGATTTCAATCCCTAGGTCAGAAAGAACTCCTAGAGATGGAAATGGCAACCCATTTCAGTATTCTTGCCTGGGAAATCCCATGGACAGGGGATCCTGGCAGGCTACAGTCTATGCAGTTGCAAAAGAGTCAGGTACGAGTTATCGACTTAAAAGCAGCATGGACTCACAAAAGGGTTTTTGTTTCATCACAGCAAGAAATCTGGAGATAAGGAGTACTGGCATCTAGGTTCAGGGGTAAGGCTCTGAGACTTTCTTGTAATATAACTCATGGTTAAAATATAGTTTTCAGATCTCTGGACATCAAGGCAGCTTTCAAGAGAAAAAGAGGGGAGAAAAGATGGTGTCAACCACATCTGTTCTCTCTTAGTCTGCTCAGCCTGATGTAATAAAAATACCATACATTGAGTGACTTTAACCACAGATATTTATTTCTCACTGTTCTAGAGACTGGGAAGTCCAAGGTTATGGCACTGGCAGATTCAGTGTCTGAGTACCCACTTGCTGGTTCATATATGACTGTCTGTTCACTGTATCCTCACAAGATAGAAGGGACAAGGGTACTCTTTGGGTCCTTTTTTATAAGGGCACTAATGCCATTCATGAGGGCTCCATCCTCATGACCTAATCACCTCACAAAAGCCCCATCTTCTCATATCACCACATTGGGGATTAGATTTAAGCATATAAATGCTGGGAAAGATTGCTTCTTGGAAGAAAAGCTATGACCAACCTAGACAGTGTATTAAAAAGTAAAGACATTACTTTTCCAACAAACATCTATCTAGTCAAAGCTATGGCTTTTCTAGTAGTCATGCATTGATGTGAGAGTTGGACCATAAAGAAGGCCGAGTGAGAAAGAACTGATGCTTTTGAACTGTGGTGTTGGAGAAGACTCTTGAGAGTCCCTTGGGCAGCAAGGAGATCCAACCAGTCAATCCTAAAGGAAATCAGTTCTGAATATTCACTGGAAGGACCGATGCTGAAGCTGAAGCTCCAATACTTTGGCACCTGATGTGAAGAGACGACTTATTGGAAAAGACCCTGATGCTGGGGAAGATTAAAAGCAGGAGGAGAAGGGGACAACAGAGGATGAGATGGTTGGATGGCATCACAGACTCAATGGACATGAGTTTGAGCAAGCTCTGGGAGATAGTGAAGGACAGGAAAGCCTGGTGTGCTGCAGTCCATGGGGTCACAAAGAGTCGGACACAACAGAGCAACTGAACAGCAACAATATGAAAGTTGGTAGGCACAAACTTTGGATCTGTAGCTGTCTCTTCCATAGAAAAAAAAAATTTCCAGTATTCACCAACAGTCAATGTGTCACATCAACAACAGCTGGCTACAAGTAAGATTAAGGAAGGCAGTATTTGGTTTTTCAAGTCTCTGTGGTAGAAGCTGTCATGAACTGTGTCTGCCACAAAATTGTAGCTAAAATCCACCCTAAATCGTTATGTTCCTTGTGAAATTAAGCTCTATTTCTGGGAGATACATACAGGAGGAGGTGACCTAGTGTCATTTTCTTTTGTAGTTTTGCTTTTAAACTCCATCAGTGTTTAAAACTTCTGTATTATTTAGAGATGTGGCTCACTTTGTATTTCACCAAAAGGAAGCGAATGCTTATAATTATAGGCAAGTCTAATCTATTGCAGGAAAATGCTGGGCTCTGCTCCAGACATTTGTCACATCATGGTACTGCTCCTCTCTGGAGTCCTGTGGCAAAATTCAAACATATTATTTTGTATTTAAATCTTTAAAAAAGAATGGTAAAAACAGGAAAGAAAAAAGTATAAAGGGAGAAGGGTAGGGAAGTGTAATAACAGAATAGGGCCTTCCATAATTTATTCAGATAGCAAAATTTAATGATTTCAAAGAACTACAGGGACAGAAAATAATGATCAAAAGGGTCATATATTAACAACATTTATCTATTATACTTTAATAATATTAAATATAATAACATATTTTTAGTAATAAAATGATAAAAGTACCATAGTTGTAAGCTATCCTTTCTTTTTCCACATTTCATGAAATAATTATCCATAAAGCTATGAGAGACCTTATACCTACCATCTCCGTTTTCTTCAATTTCTGTTTTCTGTCTATAGAGCAACTTTATTTGACATTTACATTCTCATATAACATCGTATACCAAAATCAATTGCACATGGAATAAAAATTAATGTATAGAATATCATATAAAGTATAGTAATTTAAGAGATTTGGCCCTGATGCATGAATAAACAAACAGATCATTAGAACAAAGTATAAATTATAGAACTAAATTTAAAAGTAAATGGGAATTTAATATAAGATAAAGATAGCATACCAAAATAGTAAAGAAAAAAACTGATTTGTAATAAATGATGTTGGGCCACTGAGAAGCCATCTGGAAAAAAATTAACTTGGCTCCCTAGCTCATTCTTTTTGCCAAATTCAACTTCATATAAATTAAAATTTTTAATATAAAATTAAACCTTAAAAGTAGTAAAAAAGAAACACAATTAACCTTGGTATATGTCTAAACAAAATACAGAAACCATAAAGGGAAAGGTTGACAAATTGGGCAACATAAACATTTACATTTTCTGTATGGTCTCAACAAAAACTTAAATCACAAACTGAGAAAAAATAGTTACAAAATATTTGACAAAATACTAATTTTCTTAATATATAGAAACTTCTTAATAAACAATTACCTTGACCCAACAATTCAAATTCTGAAAACTTAACCATTGAAACTTTTGCATATATGCACAGAAACATATTGTTCATTGCAACATTATATGTAACACAGTAAATAGGAGGTGGAGTTTTTTATCCTAAGATCCTCAGTGGAAAATTCTGTAGCTGTTTTTTTAAATGGGCTACAAATACACACACTAATCTGAAAGTTCTGATATATATCTTTAAGGAAAAGGAAGAAGGGACAGTTTGTAAAGTTACAAGTTACAAGAAGACAGTTTGTAAAGGCTATATGTGGGTATGTGAGTAAAAAATTCTGAAAGAACGTAGATCCATGGATTGTGGAGGTTTGTTTTGGAGAGATCTACTTTTCATTCTATATTCTTTTGCACTATTGACATTTTTTTCATGGGCATGTAACACATGTGCATGTATTTCTTTAAAAAAAAATATATGCAAAAATAAAGTCACCAAATTTCTGACAGGGAAGAATTCTAAAAGTAAAACTAACAACAAAAAAAATCAGAATGAAAAAGAGTGAGATGAGATGGTTGAATGGCATCACCAACTCAATGGACATGAGTTTGAGCAAACTCCAAGAGATAGTGAAGAACAGAGAGGCCTGGCATGCTATAGTCCATGGGGTCAAAAAGAGTCAGACACGACTGAGTGACTGAACAACAACAGTTATAATATTATCATGTGACTATTTGTTTAATGTCTGTCTCTCTCAAAAAACTGTAAGCTTGGTGAGGGCGGAGTAATTCTGTTTTGTTCACTCTGGTGGCCTCACCAACTGACATACTGCTTTACTCTTTGCAGGCATATATTTATCTAATTTCTTTAATCACCGACCTCCTCTTCTGGTTGGTGAAGAAGGGATTCCTGCCTTAGGATTAACAGGTTGGCTGAAGACACCACACTCGACACTGGACAGATGAGATCAACAACAGTTTACTAGTATGTATAATCACAGCCTGGGAAGGAGGACATCCCAGGCAAGGCCACACAAGGCTGGTACTTGGGAACAGGTTGAACAACCAGTGCTCTGCAAAGCAGGCTTGTAGGATCATGAGGGTGGAGTGCCCACAATTCCCGTGGAAGGATGCAACTGGTTTGTTTGAATAATTCCAATTATATGCAGGGAACTAAAGCCCCACTACTCAGGGATAAGCAGCAACTGTCCCCAGTCCTTTTGAAAAGGAAGGTTGTTTGGCAAAGACACCTAGTTCTGAGAACAGAGCCAGGTGGGGAACTTGTAGATAGGCCATTGAAAGCCCTCTCAATTTCACTAGATTTCAAAGCAGTACATTATACTGTGCCTTAATTTTAGGGCTTACTCGACATATGTTGGGCTTCCCTGGTGGCTCAGCAGTAAAGAATCTGCCTGCCAATGCAGGAGACAGGGGTTCAGTCCCTGGGTCAGGAATATCTCCTGGAGAAGGAAATGGTAATCCACTCCAGTATACTTGCCTGGAAAATCCCATGGATGGAGGAGACTGGCAGGCTACAGTTTGTGGGGTCTCAAAGAGTCAGACACAACTTAGTGGCTAAAACAACAAGTACAACCACATGCATTACTTAATAGAAGGAATACTTAAAACTTGAAATACGTTCAAACTTAGGAGTAATCTAAGTTCAAAATGAAAACAATACTACTCCCTTCACCCCCACCTCAAATAAGCAAAGATTTCCTAACTCGATATTAATTATTGCTAGCAATGATAAAGGGCTATTATCACCCTTGTGCATGTACATGAAGCTTCACATTTAAGAAAGCAATGTTCAGAGTTGAGTCTTTTAAAAAGACCTCCTGACAAAATGTGGTCCACTGGAGAAGGGAATGGCAAACCACTTCAATATTCTAGCCTTGAGAACCCCATGAACAGTATGAAAAGGCAGAAAGATAAGACACTGAAAGATGAGCCTTCCAGGTCAGTAGGTGCCCAATATTGTACTGGAGAACAGCAGAGAAGTAGCTCAGGAAAGAATGAAGAGGCTGAGCCAAAGCAAAAACAGCACCCAGTTGTGGATGTGACTGGTGATGGAAGCAAAGTCTGATGCTGTAAAGAACAATATTGCATAGGAATCTGGAATGTTAGGTCCATGAATCAAGATAAACTCAGTCAGTTCAGTGGCTCAGTTGTGTCTTTGTGACCCCATGGACTGCACCACGCCGGGCTTCCCTGTCCATCATTATATCCAGGAGCATGTTCAAACTCATGTTCATAAAGGTGGTTATGCCATCCAACCATCTCATCCTCTGTCATATCCTTCTCCTCCTGTCTTCAATCTTTCCTGGCATCAGGGTCTTTTCCAGTGACTCAGTTCTTTGCATCAGGTGGCCAAAGTATTGGAGCTTCAGCTTCAGCATCAGTCCTTCTAATGAACATTCAGGACTGATTTCCTTTAGGATTGACTGGTTGGATCTCCATACAGTCCAAGGGACTCTCAAGAGTCTTCTCCAACACCACAAGCCAAAAGCATCAGTTCTTTGGAGCTCAGCTTTCTTTATGATCCAACTCTCACATCCATACATGACTACTGGAAAAACCATAGCTTTGGCTAGATGGACCTTTGTCAGCAAAGTAATGTCTCTGCTTTTTAATATGCTGCCTAAATTTGTCATAGCTTTTCTTCCAAGGAGCAAGCGTCTTCTAATTTCATGGCTGCAGTCACCATCTGCAGTGATTTTGGAGCCCAAGAAAATTAAGTCTGTAACCGTTTCCATTGTTTCCCCATGTATTTGGCAGACTGGTAAATTGGAAGTGGTCAAACAGGATATCACAAGAGTGAACATCGACATTTTAGGAATCAGTGAATGAAAATGGACCGGAACGGGCAAATTAAATGCAGATGACTATTACATTTACTACTGAGGGAAAGAATCCCCTAGAAGAAACGGAGTAGCCCTCATAGTCAAAAAAAGAGTCGAAAATTCAGTACTTGTGTGCAATCTCAAAAGTGACAGAATTATCTCTGTTCATTTTCAAGGTAAACCATTCAATATCACAGTAATCCAAATCTATGCCGCAACCACTAATGCCAAAAAACCTGAAGTTAAATGATTCTATGATGACTTACAAGACCTTCTAGAACTAACACCCAAAAAAAGATGTTCTTTTCATCATAGGGGACGGGAATGCAAAAGTAAGTAGTCAAGAGATTCCAGGAATAACAGGCAAGTTTGAACTTGGAGTACAAAATGAAGCAGGGCAAAGCTTAACAGGTTAACAAGAGAACACACTGGTCAAGGCAAACACCCTATTCCAACAACACAAGAGATGACTCTACACATGGACATCACCAGATAGTCAGCACCAATTTCAGATTAATTATATTCTTTGCAGCTGAAGGTGGAGAAACTCTAGACAGTCAGCAAAAATAAGACTAGGAGCTGACCGTGGCTCAGATCATGAACTCCTTATTGCAAAATTCAGACTTAAGTCAAAGAAAATAGGGAAAATCACTAGGCCATTCAGATATGACCTAAATCAAATCCCTTACGATTATACAGTGGAAGTGAGAAATAGATTCAAGGGACTAGATCTGATGGAGTGCCTGAAGAACTATGGATGGAGATTTGTAACATTGTACAGGAGGCAGTGATCAAAACCATCTCCAAGAAAAAGAAATGCAAAAAAGCAAAAATGGTTGTCTGAGGAGACCTTACAAATATCTGAGAAAAGAAGAGACATGAAAGGCAAAGGAGAAAAGGAAAGATATAGCCATCCGAATGCAGAGTTCCAAAGAATATCAAGGAGAGATAAGAAAGCCTTCTTCAGTGACCAATGCAAAGAAATAGAGGAAAACAATAGAATGGGAAAGACTAGAGATCTCTTCAAGAAGATTAGAGATACCAAGGGAATATTTCATGGAAAGATGGGCACAATAAAAGACAGTAATGGTACGGACCTAACAGAAGCAGAAGATATTAAGAGGTGGCAAGAATACACAGAAAAACTAAACAAAAAAATTTTAATGATGCAGATAACCAGGTTGGTGTGATCACTCACCTAGAGCCAGACATCCTGGAATGTGAAGTCAAGTGGGCCTTAGGAAGCATCACTACGAACAAAGCTAGTGGAGGTGGTGGAATTCCAGTTGAGCGATTTGAAATCCTAAAAGACAATGCTGTGAAAGTGCTGCACTCAATATGCCAGCAAATTTGGAAAACTCAGCAGTGGCCACAGGACTGGAAAAGCTCAGTTTTCATTACAATCTCAAAGAAAGCCAAAGCCAAAGAATGTTCAGATTACCACACAATTGCACTCATCTCACACGCTAGCAAAGTAATGCTCAAAATTCTCCAAGCTAGGTTTCAACAGTACGTGAATCAAGAACTTCCAGATGTTTAAGCTGGTTTTAGAAAAGGCAGAGGAAGTAGAGATCAAATTGCCAACGTGTGTTGGATCATCGAAAAAGCAAGAGAGTTCCAGAAACACATCTATTTCTGCTTTACTGACTATACCAAAACCTTTGACTATGTGGATCACAACAAACTGTGGAAAATTCTGAAAGAGATGGGAATACCAGACCACCTTACCTGCCTCCTGAGAAATCTGTATGCAGGTCAGGAAGTAACAGTTAGAACTGGACATGAAACAATGGTCTGGTTTCAAATTGGGAAAGGAGGATGTCAAGACTGTATATTTTCACATTATTTATTTAACTTACATGCAGAGTACATGATGCAAAATGCCACGCTGGATTAAGCACAAGCTGGAATCAAGATTGCCAGGAGAAATATCCATAGCTTCAGATATGAAGATGACACCACCCTTATGGCAGAAAGGGAAGATGACACCACCCTTATGGCAGAAAGGGAAGAAGAACTAAAGAGCCTCTTGATGAAAGAGAAGACTGAAAAAGTTGGCTTAAAACTCAGCATTCAAAAAACCAAGATCATGGCATCTGGTCCCATCACTTCATGGCAAACAGATGGGGAAACAATGGAAACAGTGATTGACTCTATTTTGGGGGTCTACAAAATCACTACAGATGGCTGCAAAATCACTTGCAGCCATGAAATTAAAAGATGCTTGCTCCTTGGAAGAAAAGCTATGGTCAACCTAGACAGCATATTAAAAAGCAGAGACATTACTTTGCCAACAAAGATCTGTCTAGTCAAAGCTATGGTTTTTCCGGTGGTCATGTACGGATGTGAGATTTGGACCATAAAGAAAGCCTTCTGCTGCTACTGCTAAGTCGCTTCAGTCATGTCCGACTCTGTGCGACCCCATAAATGGCAACCCACCAGGCTCCGCCGTCCCTGGGATTCTCCAGGCAAGAACACTGGAGTGGGTTGCCATTTCCTTCTCCAATGCATGAAAGTGAAGTCACTCAGTCGTGTCTGACTCCTAGCGACCCCATGGACTGAAGCCCACCAGGCCCCTCTGTCCATGGGATTTTCCAGGCAAGAGTACTGGAGTGGGGTGCCATCGCCTTCTCCGAAAGAAATGCTAGCACCAAAGAACTGATGCTTTTGCACTGTGGTGTTGGAGAAGACTCTTGAGAGTCCCTTGGAATGCATGGAGATCAAATCAGTTAATCCTAAAGGAAATCAACCCTGAATATTCATTGGAAGGACTGATGCTGAAGTTAAAGCTCTAATATTTTGGCCACCTGAAGTGAAGAGCTGACTCATTTCCCAGCACTGATGTTGGAAAAGATTGAAGGCAGGTGGAGAAGGGGATGACAGAGGATGAGATGGTTAGATGGCATCACTGACTAGATGGACATGAGTTTGAGCAGCTCAGGGAGTTGGCGGTGGACACTGACGCCTAGTATGCTGCAGTCCATGGGGTGGCAAAGAGTCGGACATGACTGACTGACTGAACTGAACTGATTTTTATTTTATTTTTTTTATTTTTTGGGGGGGGGTTCTTTATTTATTTATTTGCTTATTTATTTTATTTTATTTTATTTTTAAACTTTACAATATTGTATTAGTTTTGCCAAATATCGAAATGAATCCACCATACGTATACCCGCGTTCCCCTTCCTGAACCCTCCTCCCTCCTCCCTCCCCTACCCTCCCTCTGGGTCGTCCCAGTGCACCAGCCGCAAGCATCCTGTACCGTGCATCGAACCTGGACTGGTGACTCATTTCATACATGATATTATACATGTTTCAATGCTATTCTCCCAAATCTCCCCACCCTCTCCCTCTCCCAGAGTCCATAAGACTGATCTATACATCGGTGTCTCTTTTGCTGTCTCATACACAAGGTTATTGTTACCATCTTTCTAAATTCCATATATATGCGTTAATATACTGTACTGGTGTTTTTCTTTCTGGCTTACTTCACTCTGTATAATAGGTTCCAGTTTCATCCATCTCATTAGAACAGATTCAAGTGTATTCTTTTTAATGGCTGAGTAATACTCCATTGTGTATATGTACCACAGCTTTCTTATCCATTCATCTGCTGATGGACATCTAGGTTGCTTCCATGTCCTGGCTATTATAAACAGTGCTGCAATGAACATTGGGGTACACGTGTCTCTTTCCCTTCTTGTTTCCTCAGTGTGTATGCCCAGCAGTGGGATTGCTGGATCATAAGGCAGTTCTATTTCCAGTTTTTTAAGGAATCTCCACACTGTTCTCCATAGTGGCTGTACTAGTTTGCATTCCCACCAACAGTGTAAGAGAGTTCCCTTTTCTCCACATCCTCTCCAGCATTTATTGCTTGTAGACTTATGGATTGCAGCCATTCTGACTGGCATGAAATGGTACCTCATAGTGGTTTTGATTTGCATTTCTCTGATAATGAGTGATGTTGAGCATCTTTTCATGTGTTTGTTAGCCATCTGTATGTCTTCTTTAGAGAAATGTCTATTTAGTTCTTTGGCCCATTTTTTGATTGGGTAATTTATTTTTCTGGAGTTGAGCTGTAGGAGTTGCTTGTATATTTTTGAGATTAGTTGTTTGTCCGTTGCTTCATTTGCTATTATTTTCTCCAATTCTGAAGGCTGCCTTTTCACCTTGCTAGTAGTTTCCTTTGTTGTGCAGAAGCTTTTATGTTTAATTAGGTCCCATTTGTTTATTTTTGCTTTTATTTCCAATATTCTGGGAGGTGGGTCATAGAGGGTCCTGCTGTGATGTATGTCGGAGAGTGTTTTGCCTATGTTCTCCTCTAGGAGTTTTATAGTTTCTGGTCTTACGTTGAGATCTTTAATCCATTTTGAGTTTATTTTTGTGTATGGTGTTAGAAAGTGTTCTAGTTTCATTCTTTTACAAGTGGTTGACCAGTTTTCCCAGCACCACTTGTTAAAGAGATTGTCTTTAATCCATTGTATATTCTTGCCTCCTTTGTCAAAGATAAGGTGTCCATATGTGCGTGGATTTATCTCTGGGCTTTCTATTTTGTCCCATTGATCAATATTTCTATCTTTGTGCCAGTACCATACTGTCTTGATAACTGTGGCTTGTAATAGAGCCTGAAGTCAGGTAGGTTGATTCCTCCAGTTCCATTCTTCTTTCTCAAGATCGCTTTGGCTATTCGAGGTTTTTTGTATTTCCATACAAATTGTGAAATCATTTGTTCTAGCTCTGTGAAGAATACCGTTGGTAGCTTGATAGGGATTGCATTGAATCTATAAATTGCTTTGGGTAGTATACTCATTTTCACTATATTGATTCTTCCAATCCATGAACATGGTATATTTCTCCATCTATTAGTGTCCTCTTTGATTTCTTTCACCAGTGTTTTATAGTTTTCTATATATAGGTCTTTAGTTTCTTTAGGTAGATATATTCCTAGGTATCTTATTCTTTCCATTGCAATGGTGAATGGAATTGTTTCCTTAATTTCTCTTTCAGTTTTCTCATTATTAGTGTATAGGAATGCAAGGGATTTCTGTGTGTTGATTTTATATCCTGCAACTTTACTATAATCATTGATTAGTTCTAGTAATTTTCTGGTGGAGTCTTTAGGGTTTTCTATGTAAAGGATCATGTCATCTGCAAACAGTGAGAGTTTTACTTCTTCTTTTCCAATTTGGATTCCTTTTATTTCTTTTTCTGCTCTGATTGCTGTGGCCAAAACTTCCAAAACTATGTTGAATAGTAATGGTGAAAGTGGGCACCCTTGTCTTGTTCCTGACTTTAGAGGAAATGCTTTCAGTTTTTCACCATTGAGGATAATTTTTGCTGTGGGTTTGTCATATATACCTTTTATTATGTTGAGGTATGTTCCTTCTATTCCTGCTTTCTGGAGAGTTCTTATCATAAATGGATGTTGAATTTTGTCAAAGGCTTTCTCTGCATCTATTGAGATAATCATATGGTTTTTGTTTTTCAATTTGTTAATGTGGTGTATAACATTGATTGATTTGCGGATATTGAAGAATCCTTGCATCCCTGGGATAAAGCCCACTTGGTCATGGTGTATGATCTTTTTAATGTGTTGTTGGATTCTGATTGCTAGAATTCTGTTAAGGATTTTTGCATCTATGTTCATCAGTGATATTGGCCTGTAGTTTTCTTTTTTTGTGGGATCTTTGTCAGGTTTTGGTATTAGGGTGATGGTGGCCTCATAGAATGAGTTTGGAAGTTTACCTTCCTCTGCAATTTTCTGGAAGAGTTTGAGCAGGATAGGTGTTAGCTCTTCTCTAAATTTTTGGTAGAATTCAGCTGTGAAGCCGTCTGGACCTGGGCTTTTGTTTGCTGGAAGATTTTTGATTACAGTTTCAATTTCCGTGCTTGTGATGGGTCTGTTAAGATTTTCTATTTCTTCCTGGACCAGTTTTGGAAAGTTGTACTTTTCTAAGAATTTGTCCATTTCTTCCACGTTGTCCATTTTATTGGCATATAATTGCTGATAGTAGTCTCTTATGATCCTTTGTATTTCTGTGTTGTCTGTTGTGATCTCTCCATTTTCATTTCTAATTTTATTGATTTGATTTTTCTCCCTTTGTTTCTTGATGAGTCTGGCTAATGGTTTGTCAATTTTATTTATCCTTTCAAAGAACCAGCTTTTGGCTTTGTTGATTTTTGCTATGGTCTCTTTTGTTTCTTTTGCATTTATTTCTGCCCTAATTTTTAAGATTTCCTTCCATCTACTAACCTTGGGGTTCTTCATTTCTTCCTTTTCTAGTTGCTTTAGGTGTAGGGTTAGGTTATTTATTTGACTTTTTTCTTGTTTCTTGAGATATGCCTGTATTGCTATGAACTTTCCCCTTAGGACTGCTTTTAAAGTGTCCCACAGGTTTTGGGTTGTTGTGTTTTCATTTTCATTAGTTTATATGCAAATTTTGATTTCTTTTTTGATTTCTTCTGTGATTTGTTGGTTATTCAGCAGCGTGTTGTTCAGCCTCCATATGTTGGAATTTTTAATAGTTTTTCTCCTGTAATTGAGATCTAATCTTACTGCATTGTGGTCAGAAAAGATGCTTGGAATGATTTCTATTTTTTTTGAATTTACCAAGGCTAGCTTTATGGCCCAGGATGTAATCTATCCTGGAGAAGGTTCCATGTGCGCTTGAGAAAAAGGTGAAATTCATTGTTTTGGGATGAAATGTCCTATAGATATCAATTAGGTCTAACTGGTCTATTGTATCATTTAACGTTTGTGTTTCCTTGTTAATTTTCTGTTTAGTTGATCTATCTATAAGTGTGAGTGGGGTATTGAAGTCTCCCACTATTATTGTGTTATTGTTAATTTCTCCTTTCATACTTGTTAGCATTTGTCTTACATATTGCGGCGCTCCCATGTTGGGTGCATATATATTTATAATTGTTATATCTTCTTCTTGGATTGATACTTTGATCATTATGTAGTGACCATCTTTGTCTCTTTTCACAGCCTTTGTTTTAAAGTCTATTTTATCTGATATAAGTATTGCTACTCCTGCTTTCTTTTGGTCCCTATTTGCATGGAAAATCTTTTTCCAGCCCTTCACTTTCAGTCTGTATGTGTCCCCTGTTTTGAGGTGGGTCTCTTGTAGACAACATATGTAGGGGTCTTGTTTTTGTATCCATTCAGCCAGTCTTTGTCTTTTGGTTGGGGCATTCAACCCATTTACATTTAAGGTAATTACTGATAAGTATGATCCCGTTGCCATTTACTTTATTGTTTTGGGTTCGAGTTTATACACTGTTTTTGTGTTTCCTGTCTAGAGAATATCCTTTAGTATTTGTTGGAGAGCTGGTTTGGTGATCCTGAATTCTCTCAGCTTTTGCTTGTCTGAGAAGCTTTTGATTTCTCCTTCATATTTGAATGAGATCCTTGCTGGGTACAATAATCTGGGCTGTAGGTTATTTTCTTTCATCACTTTAAGTATTTCTTGCCATTCCCTCCTGGCTTGAAGAGTTTCTATTGAAAGATCAGCTGTTATCCTTATGGGAATTCCCTTGTGTGTTATTTGTTGTTTTTCCCTTGCTGCTTTTTATATTTGTTCTTTGTGTTTGATCTTTGTTAATTTGATTAATATGTGTCTTGGGGTGTTTCACCTTGGGTTTATCCTGTTTGGGACTCTCTGGGTTTCTTGGACTTGGGTGATTATTTCCTTCCCCATTTTAAGGAAGTTTTCAACTATTATCTCCTTAAGTATTTTCTCATGATCTTTCTTTTTGTCTTCTTCTTCTGGGACCCCTATGATTCGAATGTTGTAGCGTTTAATATTGTCCTGGAGGTCTCTGAGATTGTCCTCATTTCTTTTAATTCGTTTTTCTTTTATCCTCTCTGATTCATTTATTTCTACCATTCTATCTTCTAATTCACTAATCCTATCTTCTGCCTCTGTTATTCTACTATTTGTTGCCTCCAGAGTGTTTTTAATTTCATTTATTGCATTATTCATTTTATATTGACTCTCTTTTATTTCTTCTAGGTCCTTGTTAAACCTTTCTTGCATCTTCTCAATCTTTGTCTCCAAGCTATTTATCTGTGATTCCATTTTGATTTCAAGATTTTGGATCAATTTCACTATCATTATTTGGAATTCTTTATCAGGTAGATTCCCTATCTCTTCCTCTTTTGTTTGGTTTGGTGGGCATTTATCCTGTTCCTTTATCTACTGGGTATTCCTCTGTCTCTTCATCTTGTTTAAATTGCTGAGTTTGGGGTGTCCTTTCTGTATTCTGGCAGTTTGTGGAGTTCTCTTTATTGTGGCATTTCCTTGCTCTGTGTGGGTTTGTACAGGTGGCTTGTCAAGGTTTCTTGGTTAGGGAAGCTTGTGTCGGTGTTCTTGTGGGTGGAGCTGTATTTCTTCTCTCTGGAGTGCAATGAAATGTCCAGTAATGAGTTATGGGATGTCTATGGTTTTGGGGTGACTTTGGGTTGCCTGTATCTTGGAGCTCAGGGCTGTGTTCCTTGCTGCTGGAGAATTTTCTTGGTATGTCTTGCCCTGAAACTTGTTTCGCCCAGAGAGGTTTACAGCGTTATATGGAGAAGAGAAGAGTGAGGAGGGAGTTAGAGGTGACCCAAATGAGATGAGGTAGAATCAAGAGAGGAGAGAGTGGGCTATTCAGTAATCTCTTCCTTATGTGCACTCCACAACTGGACCGCTCAGAGTTGTTCACAGAGTTATACAGAGAAGAGAAGAAGGAAGAAGGTGGCAGAGGTGGCCAGGAGGATAAATGGGGGGAATGAAAAGGAGGGAGACAGATCCAGCCAGTAATCAGTTCCCTAAGTGTTCTCCACTGTCTGGAACACACAGAAATTCACAGAGTTGGGTAGAGCAGAGAGGGGTTAGGGAGGAGACACAGGCGACCTAATGGAGAAAAAGGAGAGTCCAAAGGGAGAGAGAGCAGTTAAGCCAGTAATCTCGCTCCCTAGTGAAAAATGGGTACTGAAGATTGGGTTCTTAAAGGTACAAAATTGGTAACAAACACATAAAAGCAAAATTTTTAAATCTAGAGTAGAGTTTGGAATTTCAAAAATACGATGTTAAAGAAAAGAAGAAGGAAAAGAAAGAGAGAAAAAATGAACAAACAAAAACAAACAAGATCGCAAAAATTATAAAGAAAATATAGGTACAAAATTGATAACTAATACCAAAAAGCAAAAGTTAAAAATCTAGAGTAGAGTTTGGAATTTCAAAAATACAATGTTAAAAAAAGAAGAAAAAGAAAGAGAGAGAAAAAACAAACAAACAAGAACAAACAAGGTCGCATAAACTATAAAAAAAAAAAAATACAGGTACAAAATTGATAACATATACCAAAAAGCATAAATTAAAAATCTAGAATAGAGTTTGGAATTTCAGATATACAATGTTATTTAAAAGAAGAATAGAAAGAAACAGAGAAAAAGGAAAAGAAAAAAGAAAAAAGGGTCACAGAAATTATATAAAAACAAAACAAAAAAAAAAACTATAGGTACAAAATTGATAACAAATGCTAAAAAGCTAAAATTAAAAATCTAGAGTAGAGTTTGGAATTTCAAAAATACAGTATTAAAGAAAAGAAGGAAAAAGGAAAAAAAAGGTCAAAAAATTATTTTAAAAATATATACATATGAAGTTTGCTTTAAAAAAATAGGGTCTTTTTTTTTTTTTTTTTGCAAAGTAATCGGTTATAAAAGTGGAAATTAAAGGAATAATAGAGGACTTAATTTTTTTTTTTTTTTTTTTTTAATAGGCTCACTTGTTCAGTCGCGCTGAGGGGAGGTAGGGAGGGATGCTGCAAACAAATAACACTGGCGTATGCTCGCAGTGCCTCAGCCACACTGGATCTGCCCCTCGTTCACGGTGCGTGTAGCCTCTCTGCCCACGCTGCTCAGGCTCTAGGTTGCTCCGCCGCGAACCATCCGCGGCCGGCCCTGGGCTGCCTGTACTTCGCAGGTCCAAGCCGCTCAGGTTCAGGCACTCAGAGGCGCAGACTCTCGGTTGGGCCTGCGTTTTGTGCACTTCCCAGATCCGAGCGGCTCAGGTGATGAGGTGTTTTGCGCGCGCGATTGCTGCAACTTATCGCCTCCCCGCCGCTCGGTTATCTAGTTGTGCACCGGCGCACCTTCTCAAGTAGATGTTGACCGTCCAGACCCCCAAGAAGTTTTAGTTAGCAAAGAAGCCTGCTTACAGTTTTATAGATAATGTCTCTCTGGGGCTGCGATTGTCCCCTTCCGGCTCTGGCTGCCTATCACCGGAGGGGGATGGTCTGCCGCCGGCTATCTCTGTTCAGTTCTTTGTTCCGTGCACAGGCCTGGCGGTGTCATAGGTTAGGGCTGGCTTTTCGCATGGTAGATACCCCACAGTCTGGTTTGCTAGCCCAAATTATTTCGCTCAGATAGTGATCGGGGTATTCAGGCCAGATTCTTGTGATGTAGCCCGCGCCGCGCCTCCCTGCCCAGCCCCCGCTTGCTAATGGCGTATGCAGGCGTCTGCGCTGCTTCTCCGCTGGGGGAGTTACCGCTGGGCTCGCAATGTGCAGATTTTAATTATTTATTTTTCCTCCCTGTTATGTTGCCCTCTGTGTTTCCAAGGCTCAGCACAGATTCGGCAGTGAGAAGGTTTCCTGGTGTTTGGAAACTTCTCTTTTTTTAAGACTCCCTTCCGGGGACGGAACTCCATCCCTCCCGCTTTTGTCCCTTTTTTTGTCTTTTATATTTTTTCCTACCTCCTTTCAAAGACTTGGGTTGCTTTTCTGGGTGCCTGATGTCCTCTGCCGGCATTCAGAAGTTGTTTTGTGGAATTTACTCGGCATTTAAATGTTCTTTTGATGAATTTGTGGGGGATAAAGTGTTCTCCCCGTCCTACTCCTCCGCCATCTTAGCTCCTCTGAACTGTTTTTTAGAGTTTTAGTCTCGGAGACTTTTAAAGCAGATCTTACAAGGTGAGGAATTGTTGAGGACTGGGCATCGTTTGTCACAAAGTAACTGTGGATTGGTGGGCACAGTGAGGCAAGTGAGTCTTGACTTGTATACTTTAGTCTTAATAAATGAACATGAGTTGACTCATAAGGCATTTCCTGGTTCAGGCAAATATTTACCTTACTTAGTACCATGACAGGAGCTTCCCCGGTGGCTCAGTGGTAAAGAATCTGCCTGCAATGCAGGAGCTGCAGGAGGTGCTGGTACGATCCCTGGGTTGGGAAGATCCCCTGGAGAAGGAAATGGCAACCCATTCTAGTATTCTTGCCTGGGAAATCCTATGGACAGAGGAGCCTGGTGGGCTGTAGTCCATAGTGTCGCAAAGAGTAAGACACAACTGAAGCGATCTGGCATGCTTGCACAGTACAATGATAATGTAAGATAATATGCTTTCTTTGGGGAGTCTATACCAGTGATATAATCTAAGAATTAAAATTTTTATGAATAAATAAATATTCTCCATAATCAAAATGTTTATTGCAACATTATACTATGCATTTTCCATTATTTTTGGCCAGCCAAGGGGATGGTATTCAATTTTTTTTTTTTTTTTGGCCATGCAGTGCAGCTTGCAGGATCTTAATTCCCAAGCAGGGATTGAACCCCAGGCTACTTCAGTGAAAGCACTGAGTCTTAACCTCTGAACCATTAGGGAATTCTCTCAAATTGTTTAATAACTAGCAGAACAAGGGCATTGAACAAGTCGAATGTGAATGGGCAGTACAAAAATTCACTATGAATGCTAAGAAAATATCAGTCCAGCTATTCCACATCCAGACAGCAAATCCAAATCCAAAAATAGATGGGAAAGATCTTACCTCCCACTACAGCACCCTTGTGAGCTTAACACAGCAAAGACTAATATTTCTTACTAACGCTACACTTATGTTGAGTGTTTTTGGGGCTCTGGTTTACGTCATCTATGTTCTTAGGCCCCGGGCTGACAGAGCATCCATAATCTAGAATACCAATCACTGTGCAAAGATGAAAAGAAAGCCTGAAAGCCCTGGAGGTTTTCATATTAGCAAATGCATGTCACTCTGGTCACAACTCATTTATCAGAACTAGTTATTTGATCCTTCAAAATCACAAGGGGTCAGGAAATACAATTCTACTATGTGCCTGCAAGTGGGGGCAGGGGGTCCAGACAACTGCTATACACCTTATGGTCATTAACTATTTAATTCACTCTTCTTCCTAAACCCCAAGTGCATTCACAACCTCCCCAAGTTAACAGTCTGAAAGTCTCCACTAGTTAGAGTATCAAGCTCAAGTCAGGATAGACTCTACATATGGCATGATATGTGGTCTCTCAACATCATTGTTGTTCAGTCGCTAAGTTGTGTCCAACTTTTTGCAACCCCATGGACTGCAGCACGTCAGGCCTTCTTGTCCCTCACCATCTCCCAGAATTCCCCCAAGATCATATTCACTGAATCAGCGATGCCATTCAACCATCTCATCCCCTGCCACCTCCTTCTCCTGTCCTCAATCTTTCCCAGAATCAAGATCTTTTCCAATGAGTCAGCTCTTCACACCAGGTGCCAAAGTATTGGCGCTTCAACTTCAACATCAGTTTTTCCAATGAATATTTAGGGTTGATTTCCTTTAGGATTGACTGGTTGGATCTCCTTGCAGTCCAAGGGACTCTCAAGAGTCCTCTCCAACATCACAGTGCAAAAGCATCAGTTCTTTGGCACTCAGCTTTCTTTACACCCAACTCGCACATCCATACATGACTACTGGAAAAACCATAGCTTTGACTAGACAGACCTTTGTTTTCTAAGTAATGTCTCTGCTTTTCAATACACTGTCTAGATTTGTCATAGCTTTTCTTCCAAGAGCAACCGTCTTTTAATTTCATGGCTGCAGTCACTATCTGCTGTGATTTTGGAGCCCAAGAAAAGAAAACCTGTCACTGCTTCCACTTTTCCCCCATTTATTTGCCAGGAAGCGATGGGACTGGATGCCATGATCTTAGTTTTTTAATGCTGAGTTTTAAGCCAGCTTTTTCACTGTCCTCTTTCACCCTTATCAAGAGGCTCTTTAGTTCCTCTTTGCTGTCTGCCATTAGAATGGTATCATCTGCATATCTGAGATTGTCACTATTTCTTTACTTCATATCCAGATATAGCTTCTCTTCATTCAAAGAATGAATGTGTTAGTCAACTCTTAATACAATAGTGATGTGTAATACACCACTCCTAAATTCAATAGTTTAAAATAAACATTTCTGGCTTTGCTTGGATTTGGTTCACTTCTTCTCCAGGTGTCTTCATGTATTCTTCATTGAAGGAATATGCTCAATTAGTGGCAGTTTTTAAGCACAGGAGAGCACAAACCAAATAAACACTCAATATTTGAAGCCTTTATATACATTTGCATTCCATTAGCCAAAGCAAGTTAGAGGTTTACAAGTCGCAAAGTAGGGTCATGTTTAAAGTGTTAAGAATGGAAATACACTGCCACACAAAGAAGAGTGGAGAGGAGTGAATATTTGATGAACAAAAATCTGAGACATCATGCCTATGAATTAAAAGTACAAAATATTTATCCCTTATACAACCAAGCGACCATTAGGAAACAGATGCAGTATACACACAAAATACTCCCATTTGAAAAGGGACTGAATAGGAGATACACTGCAGAGACAGGTCCATATTAGCTCCTGTTTACTCCTTGGTAAGGTTCCACCGTCCATGACTTTCTGCAGTTCCACCCACTGGAATTTCCTTCCTTTTCTATTTTGCTCCTCAGCTATATTTGAAAAGAGAGTTGGAGAATATGTCCTCCTTGGGGACTGAGTAACTTTTTTAACCTGCTTCCTGCTGATAGAAGGTTGGGGGCTAAGTATGATTTTATATCTTCAACAATTGTATCTTTTTAGTCCATGATGGCAGTTCTTCTGGCACCTACTCCAGTCAGCTTCTTTTCTGATTACAGTTAACTGAAAACACCAATAATGCCAAACACAGTTTACTTCTAGCTATACTTTTTTGGAGGGGTGGGACTCTATATTTTTTGGTTTTCTCACCACATATTTCTGTCTGGCTTAACTATCAAGCTCCAGTGAGAGAACCATACCTTTAATATCCCTACTTCACCCACTACCATCCCCAAGCCATTTGGTCTAACTAAAAAGATTTGCTTGGCTTCACCTTAATATGGTAAAGAGTTTTGTTAATGGTGTGATGGTCACATCTCTGATTTAATCCTTGCAAAGAGGATCGCTATCAGCCTTTATATCTAAATTTTATGTCATCAGGCTGAAAAGCAATCTGTTTTCCAAACCTATAAATCCCAAAATTTCTAGATTTTCTGGTCCCTTTCATTTTGGCAGAAACATTTGAATACCGCAAATGGGTATCACTGTCAAAAATTTAGGCCTGGGAAATCCCTGGTTGTCCAGTGGTTAAAACTCCATGCTTCCTCTGTAGGGGGCATGGGTTTGATCCCTGGTTGAGGAACTAAGATCCCTGCATGTTGTGTGGCACAGTCAAAAACAAAACAAAATTTTAAATAGGAGAAAAAAAATTAGATCAGAAAAGGAAGTTAGAGTATTCAATTCCTTGGTTGTATAATTTGACTATGGAGGACTCTCGAGCTCCCTCTCCTTAGATGGGAGAAGGAGAACTTGGGGTGGAGGAGAGGCGAAGAGGGTTGTCCTCACTATTAGAACTTTCAAATTAAAAAAGCCACCATCACCAAGAAGGGTTGAGGAGAAGTACAGATAACTTCTGATGATGGCTTACTATTAGGTTAGAAGATATTCCTTTGAAAAATCCTCTGACTCATGTCTACCTCCTTGAATTTTGAATCTTTTCTGCTTTATCCTAAAAAAATGGGCAAATTAATTTCACATTCGACAAAGGGAGTGGAATTTATCTGTTCTTCACCCAATTATTCCTCTACAGAAAACAAGGAAGATACATGAGGCTGGAGAAATCAGTATTCAGTACCAAAGTGGCAATAAATGGAATTGAAATAATAACCACACTGATCTGATTATAGAACCCTATAGAAAATAAAAGAGAGAAGAGTAGTTGAGACCAGTCACTAAAGATCATCACCAGCACCTTCCTTTCTCTGTGTACAAATACTTCCCACACAACATGTGGGATCTTAGTTCCCTGAGCAGGGATTGGATCTGCACCCCTTGTAGGGAAAGGCCGGAGTCTTAAACACTGGACTTCAAGGCAAGTCCCCTAAATGCCTTTTTATACTCCGGGCTCTGTCCATCTCCTGCTGGGATTATGATAAATTACTTGTAGTACTGTGTTTGCCTCCAGTCTCTGCTTATTTCAATTTCTCCTAATATCATTAGGGCAACGTATTTCTCAAATACTTCTCAAATACATCTTACCCCACGTCCAAGGAAAGAAACCCAAGTAAGACAGTAGGAACTAAGAGAGGGCATCAGAGGGCAGACAGACTGAAACCACATGGCAAAAAACTAGCCAATCTGATCACACGGACCACAGGCTTGTCTAACTCAATGAAACAGCCATGCTGTGTGGGGCCACCTGAGATGGACAGTCATGGCATAGAGGTCTGACACAATGTGATCCACTGGACAAGAAATGGCAAACCACTTCAATATTCTTGCCTTGAGAACCCCATGAACAGTATGAACAGGCCAAAAGATAGGACACTGAAAGATGAACCCCCAGGTCAGTAGGTGCCCAATATGCTACTGGAGATCAGTGGAGAAATAACTCCAGAAAGAATGAAGGGATGCAGCCAAAGCAAAAACAACACCGAGTTGTGGATGTGACTGGTGATAGAAGCAAGGTCTGATGCTGTAAACAGCAATATTGCATAGGAACCTGGAATGTCAGGTCCATGAATCAAGGCAAATTGGAAGTGGTCAAACAGGAGATGGCAAGAGTGAACGTCAACATTCTAGGAATCAGCAGACTAAAATGGACTGGAATGGGTGAATTGAACTCAGATGACCATTATATCTACTATTGTGGGCAGGAATCCCTTAGAAGAAATGGAGTAGCCATCATAGTCAACAAAAGAGTCCGAAATGCAGTACTTGGATGCAATCTCAAAAACGACAGAATGATCTCTGTTCGTTTCCAAGGCAAACCATTCAATATCATGGTAATCCAAGCATATGCCCTGACCAGTAACACTGAAGAAGCTGAGGCTGAACGGTTCTATGAAGACCTACAAGACCTTTTAGAACTAACACCCAAAAAAAGATGTCCTTTTTCATTATAGGGGACTGCAATGCAAAAGTAGAAAGTCAAGAAACACCTGGAGTAACAGGCAAATTTGACCTTGGAGTACAGAATGAAGCAGGGCAAATGTTCATAGAGTTTTCCCAAGAAATCACACTAGTCATAGCAAACACCTTCAAATAACACAAAAGAAGACTCTGCACACGGACATCACCAGATGGTCAACACCAAAATCAGATTGATTATATTCCTTGCAGCCAAAGATGGAGAAGCTCTATACAATCAGCAAAAAAAAGACTGGGAGCTGACTGTGGCTCAGATCATGAACTCCTTATTGCCGAATTCAGACTTACATTGAAGAAAGTGGGGAAAACCACTAGACCATTCATGTATGATCTAAATCAAATCCCTTATGACTACACAGTGGAAGTGAGAAATAGATTTAAGGGACTAGATCTGATAGACAGAGTGCCTGATGAACTATGAATGGAGGTTCGTGACATTGTACAGGAGACAGGAATTACGACCATCCCTAAGAAAAAGAAATGCAAAAACGCAAAATCGCTGTCAGAGGAGGCCTTACAAATAGCTGTGAAAAGAAGAGAAGCAAAAAGCAAAGGAGAAAAGGAAAGATACACCCATTTGAATACAGAGTTCCAAAGAATATCAAGGAGAGATAAGAAAGCCTTCCTCAGTGATCAATGCAAAGAAATAGATGAAAACAACAGAATGGGAAAGACTAGAGATCTCTTCAGGGAAATTAGAGATACCAAGGAATATCTCATGCAAAGATGGGCTCAATAAAGGACAGAAATGGTATGGACCTAACAGAAGCAGAAGATATTAAGCAGAAGTGGCAAGAATACACAGAACAACTGTAGGAAAAAGATCTTCATGATCCAGATAATCAAGATGGTGTGATCACTCAGCTAGAGCCACACATCCTGGAATGTGAAGTCAAGTGGGGCTTAGAAAGCATCACTACGAACAAAGCAAGTGGAGGTGATGGAATTCCAGTTGAGCTATTTCAAATCCTGAAAGATGATGCTGTGAAAGTGCTGCACTCAATATGCCAGCAAATTTGGAAAACTCAGCAGTGGCCACAGGACTGGAAAAGGTCAGTTTTCATTCCAATCCCAAAGAAAGGCAATACCAAAGAATGCTCAAACTACCGCACAATTGCACTCATCTCACACGCTAGTAAAGTAATGCTCAAAATTTTCCAAGCCAGGCTTCAGCAGTATGTGAACCGTGAACTTCCAGATGTTTAAGCTGGTTTTAGAAAAGGCAGAGAAACCAGAGATCAAATTGCCAACATCTGCTGGATAATGGAAAAAGCAGGAGAGTTCCAGAAAAACATCTATTTCTGCTTTATTGACTATGCCAAAGCCTTTGACTGTGTGGATCACAATAAACTGTGGAAAATTCTTCAAGAGATGGGAATACCAGACCACCTGATCTGCCTCTTGAGAAATTTGTATGCAGGTCAGGAAGCAACAGTTAGAACTGGACATGGAACAACAGACTGGTTCCAAATAGGAAAAGGAGTCTGTCAAGGCTGTATATTGTCACCTTGCTCATTTAACTTATACTCAGAGTACATCATGAGACATGCTGGGCTGGAAGAAGCACAAGCTGGAATCACGATTGCCATGAGAAATATCAATAACCTCAGGTATGCAGATGACACCACCCTTATGGCAGAAAGTGAAGAAGAACTAAAGAGCCTCTTGATGAAAGTGAAAGTGGAGAGTGAAAAAGTTGGCTTAAAGCTCAGCATTCAGGAAACTAAGATCATGGCATCTGGTCCCATCACTTCATGGCAAATAGATGCAGAAACAGTGGAAACAGTGGGTGACTTTATTTTGGGGGCTCCAAAATCACTGCAGATGGTGATTTCAGCCATGAAATTAAAAGACACTTACTCCTTGGAAGGAAAGTTATGACCAACCTAGACAGCATATTCAAAAGCCAAGACATTACTTTGTCAACAAAGGTCCATCTAGTCAAGGCTATGGTTTTTCCAGCAGTCATGTATGGATGTTAGAGTTGGAGTATAAAGAAAGCTGAGCACCAAAGAATTGATGCTTTTGACTTGTGGTGTTGGAGAAGACTCTTGAGAGTCCCTTGGACTGCAAGGAGATCCAACCAATGCATCCTAAAGGAGATCAGTCCTAGGTGTTCATTGGAAGGATTGATTTTGAAGCTGAAACTCCAAATCTTTGGCCACCTGATGCAAGAGCTGACTCATTTGAAAAGACCCTGATGCTGGGAAAGATTGAGGGCAGGAGGAGAAGGGGACGACAGAGGATGAGATGGTTGGATGGCATCACCTACTCAATGGGCATGGGTTTGGGTGGACTCCGGGAGTTGGTGATGGACAGGGAGGCCTGGTGTGCTGTGGTTCATGGAGCCGCAAAGAGTCGGACACAACTGAGCTACTGAACTGAACTGATTTCTCAAATGTCACTTTCACTATATAAATATACGGTTGTAGCCTATTGTTAATATCAGATCCTGTAAGGCCCTACGAATTTACCATCATGGTACAAATTTGAATTTTACAGCTTAGTTAAGGTTATTATGAGAAATAATACAAGTATCTCCTAAAGTGGAAAGCACAATATAAAAATTATCCCTAGTTCTATTGTTCCTATAGAAACAGTTCTTAGACAAATCACTTAATCTCTCTTAATTTCAATTTTTTTAAAAAAAATCAGTAAATTGTAGATAAAAAAGAAAACATTTTTTCTGGAAATTAATAAATGGAAAGCCTTCAGCTGAATACCAGGCATATAATAATTGCCCAACAAAAGTTCACTATTTAGAATTTATTTAAAAACTTAAATATTAATTATCAGCTAATACCTTTATAAATGTCAATGATAAATTGAGAATAAGACTTAAGAAAATAAAATCACTTTAGTTCCCAATAATTATTTTTTTTAATAATTTTAAACTGCTTGATCTAATGATATTCTAAAGTGAAAATGTTAGTTCTTCAGTCAGTTGGAGACCCCATGGATGGTAGCCCACCAGGCTCCTCTGTCAATGGGATTCTCCAGGCAAGAATACTGTAGTGGGTAGCCATTCACTTCTCCAGGGCAGCTTCCCTAACCAGGGATCAAACCCAGATCTCTTGCATTGCAAGCAGATTCTTTACCTTCTGTGCCACTAGAGAAGCCCCAGGAAAAACTTACCTTGTTCCCTATCCTTGATTCCCATAAATGGAGTGTCCCAGCAACTGGGAGATGTTCTTCTTGAACTGCATATTCCAGTAATTTAATAGGAACCCTTGTGATTATGCTTCACTTCAGGTGGCCCTTTTCCAATCAACTTTCGGTCCTTTCTCCTTCTCTTTGCACTTAAAACCTTTTAGTGCCACACAGCCCTGTGGCTCCAAATTGCACTTTTAAATAGCCATTTTAAAACTGTTCTTCCTTCGAGCCAGGCAAAAGGAGAGTATAGTACAAAAGGAGAGATCACAGCCATACCAACCCCAGTCTACAGTGTCCGAGTCTCCTCTTTCAATCCTAAGAAGGTTGTCCTAGCAACAGTCTTCGCTAACTGGCTCTATTTCTCCTCTTAAAGCCTTTAAAATGAGTTCCTCCTCCCTCATGCCTTTGAAGTTACTCTTAATAGAATTCTAAATACCACCTATTAACTGTCCTAGCAGATTTCTGAACATCCCAGAAATTTCTGTGCCTCCCCCACAAAAAAACCCTGGGGCTCTTTCCCTGCCACAATAACAGCCATTGGCACATAGTTTCATGTGATTATAGCTCAGACTGTTACTGTGACTAACCAACCAACCGACCAATATTTTTTGAACATTTTCTGTATTCTAGGCACTTTGCTAAGCTCTACAAATATAAGAATGAAATGTAGTTTCTGACCTCCATAGTTTCAATCTAGTGCTGTCTAATCCTTGAAAACTGCCCTGTCCAGTGTAAAAGCCATTGCCTCACATGGTGGTGGCGCATTTGAAAGGTGGCAGGTCCCAATGAAGTGTATCCTAAGTATAAAATACACAGGCCACGTATTGAGGACTTAGTAGAAAAAAATGTAAAATATTTCATTAATAATTTTTTAGGTGGATTACATGTCTACATGATAATGTTTTAGATATATTGTGTTACATAAGATATTGGAGAAGGAAATGGCAACCCACTTCAGTATTCTTGCCTGGAGAAACCCCATGGGCAGAGGAGCCTGGCAGGCTACAGTCCATGGGGTCACAAGAGTCGACACGATTTAGCAACTAAACCGCCACATAAGATATATCATTCAAATTAATTTAGCAATTTCTCCTTTTTTTTTAAAAGTGATTACTAGGAAATTTAAAATGACATATGGCTCACAATATATTTCTGATAGTGCTCCTCTAGGTATATGTGTTAAAATTATCTGAAAAACTTGTTTAAGTGTAGATTGCAAGTCCTACCCCATATCTGACATTGCATCAGAATATCTGGGTAATGGGGTCCATTACTAAGAATTTTCAACAAATATACTAGGTAATTCTTATATACCTGTAAATATAAGACTCACTGGTCTCTTGACTACTAAACTAGGAGCCAAGAGTTATTTCTAGTCCAAGTAAAATTATTTACATTTTTTAAGACAGATGATGAAAAAGAGTGTCCGAACCATTAAGAGAGGTTCCATCAATGAGTCCAAAGTCATTTCTGGCACCATCTCAATAAAGAAGAGTAAAAAAACCAATACACTTGGTCTTTAACTGGGCAGTCCACTGCACAATCACTCTCATGTCCATTATCTGGTATTATTACTACACCAGAGACAGGTACTTTAACAAGAGAAGAAATTTCAGACTTGGTCTTGCACTATCTTGCCACCTGGTTTTCCAACTTTATGGGTCAAACTGAAAATGGAACTTGAGGACATAACTCCAACCTAACTTCAACTTTCTCATTTTCTTTTCTCATTTATTCACCTAATAAAAACCATTGACATTTCTCCCACAAAGAAGAAATGTTGACTGTGTTTCAGGAAGTGTGTGCAGGGCTGGCTGTGGCTGAGACTAACTGCTGGTTGCTTCTCAATATCTTCTTTCACCGTTTTTCTTAGTCATAGATTTTCAGCCAGCCAGAACGTGAAAAAGAATTCTATATTTTATGTGATGTAGACATGGAAATATGAACGTTCTAGACCCAGGAATATAAGCAAAAGTATTGTAGGGCAACTCCCAAGAGCTTCCCTTCCCTTCTGCTTTATCCGTTCGTCCCCTCTTCCTCCTCTTTGCTGACCACAGTATGAACAAGTCCATGGCTCTATCTTTAACCATGAGCTAAAAGCCACCTTTTATACACAGTGAGGCAGAAATGTGAAAGTAGCTTGCGTTCCTGAGGATTTTGTGTAGAGCCACCATACCAACCTTAGACTGCCTTCCTCTGGTCATTGAACTATATCCTGTTTAAGTCTATGTGATTTGGGGACTTCCTGCTAATCTCAGCTGAATTGAATCCTAATTGATAAACATCTCTTTTTAAAGCTGTAATACTACAAATTCTCTAGACCAGTGCTTGGATCTTAGCTTGTAACTCTGGCCACATCTTTGTTGCATCTATTCTATAGAGATCTCCAGCTCCTGTTCTATGGTATGTCTTCCAGTTTTGCAGTCTAATCATAGCTAGAAAAGTATCTTGGGTTTTTTTTATTAATATTGTATAATGCCTCTCACTGCTGAAAAAAAAAAATTAGCCACTGGTCAATCTAGGGAAGAAATAGAAAATTTTATTCAAGGTAACATTAGGATTATAACCCAAGAGACAGTCTTCCCAAAAAGCTCTGAGGACTGTTCCACCCATCAGAGGTTAAAGCACAGTTAAACCCCTTTTTGAAACAAAGGATTATATGCCAAAGGACATGTTGACGGCTTATACACACACAAAAAAAAGTTATAGGAGGTTACCAGGAAAAGCACAGTTGTAAAGTGAGTAGTGGGTCATTGTGACCCCACACAAGCTTGAGAAAGAAGTTATCTTCTAAGGAAGTCTGATTAATGCAGATGCACAATACACACTAGAGAGGAGGAAAAGGCCCAATGGGCAGAGAAAAAATTTTGTTTAAAGTTTCCTTGTCTTGCAAAAAATGTGTCTGAACATCACTATATTCCATCTGTTGATTTCTCCGTAGATTTCTTACAGCTAAGTTTTTTTCATATTTTTGTAGGTATGCTATTAGGTGCAAAAAAAAAAAAAAAAAGTGTCCATGAAGGTGGTGTGGGGCTTTTTGTTGAGTTACTTTATTTTATTTGTTACTTTTTTCCTTGTATTCAACTTTGATATGAATATAATGACCCCTCTCTTCCTTGTGTTATTTTGATACTCTTTTACTTGGCATACAGTTAGCCACTTGTGATGGAGATACTTTGCTCACTCCTCTCATTTTACTCTCCCCATTTCTACACCCACTCCAGGAAGCTGATCAACATTTGCTGGCCAGAGGGGAAAACCAATAACACATCAGTACATAGAGGGATTCCCTGATGGCTCAGACAGTAAAAGAGTCTGCCTGCAATGCGGGAGACTGGGTTCAATCCCTTGGTCAGGAAGATCCCCTGGAGAAGGAAATGGCAACCCACTCCAGTATTCTTGCCTGGAAAATCCCACAGATGGAGGAGCCTGGCAGGCTATAGTCCCTGGGGTCCCAAGGAGTCCGACATGACTGAGCAACTTTACTTTCATTTTCACATAGAGGGAGAGGTCTGGGCATTCACTCCCTTGGCTCCCTCCCTGCAAGGTCACTAAGAAATTGATCAGAGCTTAAGAACTTGTCAGGTACCCTCTGGGCTCTTGTTCTCTGTCTCTGGTAACCTCTCTGTCCCTCCCTTTACCCATTTAGATCTCCATGCTAATAGGTCCATGCAGTCATTGTTCTGAAGGTAGTGGTTTCTCTAAACTTTGCCCTCACATTTGCAAATAGTCCTTCTCAAGTCATTCTAATTCTAGTTTAACATCTGTTCCCTCCTAGGACTCTGGCTGATAGTGAAATCGTGCAACCCAGATTGAGACTTGAGCCCATGTTCTTTTAATTGAGATCGCACACCTGGTCTCAGGACTTATTGAAGTTCAGGTTCTTAATGTCTCATCACAGAAATAATTCAGTGAGAGACAAAATGATAGATTAGAAGTGAATTTATTTAAACAGTGGGTCATTTCATAGGCTAATGAGTGGGAAGAGTATTCCAATTATTTGGGGGAAGGAGTGGGAATTTCCAGAAAATGGGCCGCCATCCAGTTTTTGATCTTTATGGTCAGCCTTAAAACTTCCATAGTGCCTGTGGGTGTGTCATTTAACTTGATGATATGTTACAATGTATGTATCAGTTCAGTTCAGTTCAGTCACTCAGTCCTGTCCGACTCTTTGCGACACCATGAATTGCAGCACGCCAGGCCTCCCTGTCCATCACCAACTCCCAGAGTTTACTCAAACTCATGTCCATCAAGTCGGTGATGCCATCCAGGCATCTCATCCCCTTCTCCTCCTGCCCCCAATCCCTCCCAGCATCAGAGTCTTTTCCAATGAGTCAACTCTTTGCATCAGGTGGCCAAAGTATTGGAGTTTCAGCTTTAGCATCAGTCTTTCCAATGAACACCCAGGACTGATCTCCTTTAGGATGCACTGGTTGGATCTCCTTGCAGTCCAAGGGACTCTCAAGAGTCTTCCCCAACATCACAGTTCAAAAGCATAAATTCTTCAGTGCTCAGCTTTCTTCACAGTCCAACTCTTACATCCATACATGACCACAAGAAAAACCACAGCCTTGACGAGATGGACCTTTGTTGGCAAAGTAATGTCTCTGCTTTTTAATATGCTATCTAGGTTGGTCATAACTTTCCTTCCAAGGAGTAAGCATCTTTTAATTTCATGGCTGCAATCACCATCTGATTGGGGCCAAAAAAATAAAGTCTGACAGTTTCCCCATCTATTTCCCATGAAGTGATGGGACCAGATGCCATGATCTTAGTATTCTGAACGTTGAGCTTTAAGGCAACTTTTTTACTCTCCTCTTTCACTTTCATCAAGAGGCTTTTTAGTTCCTCTTCACTTTCTGCCATAAGGGTGGTGTCATCTGCATATCTGAGGTTATTGATATTTCTCCCGGCAATCTTGATTCCAGCCTGTGCTTCCTCCAGCCCAGCGTGTCTCATGATGTACTCCGCATATAAGTTAAATAAGCAGGGTGACCATATACAGCCTTGACATACTCCTTTTCCTATTTGGAACCAGTCTGTTGGTCCATGTCCAGTTCTAACTGTTGCTTCCTGACCTGCATACAGATTTCTCAAGAGGCAGGTCAGGTGGTCTGGTATTCCCATCTCTTTCAGAATTTTCCACAGTTAATGTGATCCACACAGTCAAAGGCTTTGGCATAGTCAATAAAGCAGAAATAGATGTTTTTCTGGAACTCGCTTGTTTTTTCCATTATCCAGCAGATGTTGGCAATTTGATCTCTGGTTCCTCTGCCTTTTCTAAAACCAGCTTGAATATCAGGAAGTTCACGGTTCACATATTGCTGAAGCCTGGCTTGGAGAATTTTGAGCATTACTTTACTAGCGTGTGAGATGAGTGCAATTGTGCGGTAGTTTGAGCATTCTTTGGCATGTATAGGAAAGAAAGGAAAGTGAAGTCGTTCAGTCATGTCCAACTCTTTGCGACCCCATGGACTGTAGTCTACCGGGCTCCTCCGTCAATGGGATTTTCCGGGCAAAGGTTCTGGAGTGGGTTGCCATTTCCTTCTCCAGAGGATCTTCCTGACCCAGGTATCAAACCCAGGTCAACCTGCATTGCAGGCAGATGCTTTACCCTCTGAGCCACTAGGGAAGCTTTGGCATGTATACTGAGGCTCAAATTCTAGTAGAAGCCAACTCATGAACCATCTTGAAACTGTTTTTTTTCTAATCAGTTTATGTCATGTCCTTGGACTATGTCATTCTTTGAAAGGTTGTGCCTTGCCCACTTCCTCCTGTTTCAGTGGAATTAATTGGTGCCAGGAGTGACCTCAGAAAATACACCCTCAAAATAGACATCTAGATTAGGTTGCTCATATATTTGAGGAACGTCAGAATAACTTTCTTCACTCTCAGGGTCAGACCAACAGTAAATGCACCCAGTCTGATCCCTGATGTGGAGAAGAGTGGCAGATGAAGGCATGGAACCTTAGTAATTCATTGCATGGTACCGTATAAAAGTGACTCAAGTTATCATCAGCATTAGCTTAGGGTTGTGAAATTCACTAAACAAGGAAGCAATTAGATTGAGGTGGTTTTAATGCCATGATAGCTACTGGAAAATTTTTTTCCTTTGTTCATGAAATATTAATCAGTCAATCTAAGAAAGAAATGGAAAATTTTATTCAAGCCAAATTGAGTATTATAATTTGGAAAGAGCATCTCAGAAAGCTTTAAGAACTGCCTGTTAGAAGTCAAGGCACGGTTATGTAAGTTTTTTGAGACAAAGGGCTCTATATTAAATAACATATTATTGAAACTAGTGGACTGAGAGCTCCTGGGGACAAGCCTTTTTTGACACCTTGTTCCTTGTAGGCAAGACTTCAACCTCCATGACAATCCCTGAGTCCCAAAGGGCAGATTCCAAAGGTTTGACTTATCAAGGGAGGAGCAACCAAGAAACCACCTGAGGCAAGATTCAAGGAACTAGGGAAACTCATCAAAATTTGGAAACTAACCATCCCCAAGAAAAAGAAATGCAAGAAGGCAAAATGGTTGTCTGAGGAGGCCTTACAAATACCTGAGAAAAGAAGACAAGCAAAAGGCAAAGGAGAAAAGGAAAAATATATCCATCTGAATGCAGAGTTCCAAAGAACAGCAAGGAGGGATAAGAAAGCCTTCCTAAGTGATCAAAACAAAGAAATAGAGGAAAACAATAGAATTGAAAAGATTAGAGATTTCTTCAAGAAAATTAGAGATACCAAGGGAACGTTTCATGCAAAGATGGGCACAATAAAAGACAGAAACAGTAGGGACCTAACAGAAGCAGAAGATATTAAGAAGAGGTGGCAAGAATACGCAGAAAAGATCTTAACGACCCAGATAACCACGATGGTGTGATCACTCACCTAGAGCCAGACATCCTGGAATACGAGGTCAAATGGCCCTTAGGAATTAGAAGCATCACTGATAAACAAAGCTTGTGGACATGATGGAATTCCAGCTGAGCTATTTCAAATCCTAAAAGACGATACTGTGAAAGTGCTACACTCAATATCCTCAATAAATTTGGAAGGCTCAGCGCTGGCACAGGACTGGGAAAGGTCAGTTTTCATTCCAATCCCAAGGAAAGGCAATACCAAAGAATGTTCAAACTACTGCACAGTTGCACTCATTTCACATGGTAGCAAAGTAATGCTCAAAATTCTTCAAGCTAGGCTTCAATAATACATGAACCAAGAATGTCCAGATGTTCAAGATGGATTTAGAAAAGGCAGAAGAACCAAAGATCAAATTACCAACATCCATTGGATCATAGAAAAAGCAAGAGAACTAAAAAAAAAAAACAACTACTTATGCTTCATTGACTGGACTAAGGCCTTTGACTCTGTGGATCACAATAAACTGTGGAAAATTCTTAAACAGATGTGAATACCAAACCACCTTACCTGCCTCCTAAGAAATCTATATGCAGGTCAACAAGCAAAAGTTAGAACCAGACATGGAACAATGGTTCCAAATTCAGAAAGGAGTACATCAAGGCTGCATATTGTCACCTTGCTTATCTAACTTATAAGCAGAGTATGTCATGCAAAATGCTGGGCTGGTTGAAGCACAAGCTGGAATCAAGATTGCTGGGAGAAAAATCAATAACCTCAGATATGCTGATGACACCACCCTTATGGCAGAAAGCAAAGAGGAGCTAAAGAGTCTCTTCATGAAAGTTAGTGAGGAGAGTGAAAAAGCTGGCTTAAAACTAAACATTCAAAACACAAAGATCTTGGTATCCTGTCCCATCACTCCATGGCAAATAGATGGGGAAACAATAGTAACAGTGAGAGACTATTTTCTTGGGCTTCAAAAATCACTGCAGATGGTGGCTGTAGCCATGAAATTAAAAAATGCTTGCTCCTTGGAAGAAAAGCTATTGACAAACCTAGACAGCATAGACATTGCTAGGCAGCAGAGACATTACTTTGCCAACAAAGGTACATATAGTCCAAGCTAAGGTTTTTCCAGTAGTCATTTATGGATGTGAGAGTTGGACCATAAAAAGAACTGAGTGCCAAAGAACTGATGCTTTTGCACTGTGGTGTTGGAGAAGACTCTTGAGAGTCCATTTAAGTGAAAGGAGATCAAACCTAAAGGAAATCAACCATGGACATTCTTTAGAAGGACTGATGCTAAAGCTGAAGCTCCAATACTTTGGCCACCTGATGCGAAGAGCTGGCTCATTAGAAAAGACCCTGACTGGGAAAGATTGAAGGCAGGTGGAGAAGGGATCGACAGAGGATGAGACAGTTGGATGGCATCACTGACCCAATGGGCATGATTTTGAGTAAGCTCCAGGAGATAGTGCTAGACAGGGAAGCCTGGTATGCTACAGTCCAGGGGTTCTCAAACAGTCAGACAGGACTGAGAAACTGACCTGAACTGAAACCACCTGAGACACTGCACACACCCTAATCTTTTCAGCAACCCCACCCTTGAAGTATTATTATGAAAAGTGAATGAAGTGACTTTGTGACCCCATGGACTGTAGCCTAATATGCTCCTCCATCCATGGGATTTTCCAGGCAAGAGTGCTGGAGTGGATTGCCATTTCCTTCTCCAGGGGATCTTCCCAACCCAGGAATTGAACCCAGGTCTCCTGCATTGCAGGCAGACACTTTACCATCTGAGCCACCAGGGAAGCTCCTCATCAAATCCTTCTGAGTTGAGATACATAGTTTTTCTGAGGCAGGAGTCTGCTGTGGCCCCCTTTACCTGGCAAGCAATAAAGCTATCCTTTTCTACTTCACCCAAGTTCTGTCTCAAAGATTCAATTCAGCACCAGTGCAGAGAAGCCAAGCTTTCAACATCATTATTGACACCTTGTACAATCCAGATCTGCAAGTACAGAGTAGTGCATCATCGTGACTCCTTACAAGATGAAAAGGAATGTTATCTTTTAAGGCGTTGTCTTGTTGACGCTAAAAGAATGTTTCTCTATATGGTTGAGCAGGTGTTTCTGCCCATGGGGAGGTTTGATCAATGTGTGATACAGATACACATTGCACAGTAGAAGAGAAAAAGGGGGCCAAAGGGCAGAAAAAATTTTTATGTTTAAGTGTGTCTCATCTTGCCATGAAATCTGAATTTTATATCACACCTACTACTCTTCCAGGTTCTTTGGTTGACCTAATAAAAAATCAAATTTCTATGAGACAGATTAACAGGAGAAAAACAACAAAGTTTAATAATGTATATACCTCCTATGTACATGGGAGAGATTCAGGAAAACTAACTCCCCCAAATGCGGAAAACCACTGAAACCATTCACCTCAGATTGGGACTCCAAACCCAGACAAAATCCAGTGTGGGACTCTAACCCACATGATCAAGACTCAAACTCTGCCAAAACCCATAATCTTCCAACTGAGATCACACACCTGGTTTCAGAACCTAATGAAGCTCAGATTCTTAATGTCTTAATGTTTTGCTGAAAGAATTCAGTGAAAGACAAAATGATAGGTAGGAAGTGGATTTATTTAGAGAGAAACACACTCCATAGACAGGGTGTGGGCCATCACAGAGGGCTGAGTGTGGCCTTGAAAAGTGGTATGGTTAGCTTCTATGGACTGGATAATTTCATAGGTTAATGAGTGATAGGATTATTCCAACTATTTTGGAAAAAGAGCAGAGATTTCCAGGAATTGGCCACCACCCACTTTTTGGTCTTTGATGTTTGGCCTTGGAACTTGTCTGCAATGCAGGAGACCTAGGTTTGATTCCTGGGTTGGAAATATCCACTGGAAAAGGAAATGGCAACTCACTCCAGTATTCTTGCCTGGAGAATCCCATGGACAGAGGAGCCTGACAGGCTACAGTCCATGGGGTCACAAAAGTCGGACTCAATTTAGTGACTAAACCACTTAGAAATTGTCATGGCGTATCTTGGTGCTGATATGTTCCTATGAGTGTTACTGATTATCAAGGTCTAGTCAAGTAGACTTGGCTGCCATCTTGGATCCATTTGATTCTACTCAGTATATTTTGTGTCCTCAGGCTGTGTCAGTCTTTCAAAGGTTGTGCCCAGCTCCCTTCCTTCCTGTTCCACAATCACTTTAATCACTTTTTTGCTGTCTAACATACAGGGTTATCATTACCATCTTTCTAAATTCCATATATATGTGTTTGTATACTGTATTGGTGTTTTTCTTTCTGGCTTACTTCAGCGAGACAGCAAAAGAGACACAGATATATAGAACAGTCTTTTGGACTCTGTGGGAGAGGGAGAGGGTGGGATGATTTGGGGGAATGGCATGGAAACATGTATAATACCATATAAGAAACAAATCGCCAGTCCAGGTTCGATACAGGATCCTTGGGGCTGGTGCACTGGGATGACCCAGAGGGATGGTAAAGGGAGGGAGGTGGGAGGGGGTTCGGGATGGGGAACACGTGTACGCCCATGGCGGATTCATGTTGATGTGTGGCAGAACCAACGCAATATTGTAAAGTAATTAGCCTCCAATTAAAATAAATAAATTTAAATTTAAAAAAACAAAACACTTTTTTGCTAAAAACAAGAAAGGATATTAGGGGTGGGTGGAGTCAGTTATGGGAGGCTACCAGGAAAAGTGCAGTAAACTTAATTCTTTGTCTTCTGCATTGAAAAGAGTTTCTAGAAATACTGTCATCTTCTTTCTCTTAAAGCAAGAGACACACTTTTAGAAATGGAGATTGCCCTTACAGGTGTAAATGTATCTAACAAAAGAGAAACTTCTACTACTCAGCTTTCAGTTTTTCCTGTATCTGTAGTTTCTTAAAAATAACCAGCTTTAAAATAATCCTCATGGCAGAGACATATTTTGGGGTGGCAAGCCCAAAACCTAAAAAGATGATGCTGTGAAAGTGCTGCACTCAACGTGCTCAACAAATTTGGTAAGCTCAGCAGTGGCCACAGGACTGGAAAAGGTCAGGTTTCATTCCAATCACAAAGAAAGGCAATGCCAAAGAATGTTCAACCTACTGCACAGTTGCATCCATTTCACACGTTAGCAAAGTAATGCTCAAAATTCTGCAAGCTAGACTTCAATTGGAGAAGGAAATGGCAACCCACTCCAGTGTTATTGCCTGGAGAATCCCAGGGACAGGGAAGCCTCGTGGGCTGCCGTCTATGGGGTCACACAGAGTCGGATATGACTAAAGCAACTTAGCAGCAGCAGCAGACTTCAACAGTACGTGAACCAAGAATGTCCAAATGTTCAAGCTAGATTTAGAAGAGGCAGAGGAACGAGAGATCAAATTGCCAATATCCATTAGATCATCGAAAAAGCAAGAGAGTTTCAGAAAAATATGTACTTCTGCTTTATTGACTATGCCAAAGCCTTTGACCATGTGGATCACAACAAACTGTGGAAAATTCTTCAAGATATAGGAATACCAGACCACTTTCCTTCTGAGAAATCAGTATGCAGGTCAAGAAGAAACAGTTAGAACCAGACATGGAAGAATGGGGGGGGGGGGGGGGGCGGGGAGGCGGGGGTCCAAATTGGGAAAGGAGTATGTCAAGGCTACATATTGTCACCCTACTTATTTAACTTATATGAGAATGCATCATGTGAAATGCTAGGCTGGATGAAACACAAGCTGGAATCAACATTGCCAGGAAAAATATCAATAACTTCAGATATGCTGATGACACCACCCTTATGGCAGAAAGCAAAGAGGAACTACAGAGCCTCATGAGGAAAGTGAAAGAGGAGAATGAAAAGCCGACTTAAAACTCAACATTCAAAAAACAGAGATCATGGCATCCAGTCCCATCATTTCATGGAAAATAGATGGGGAAACAATGGAAACAGTGAGAGACTTTATTGGGCTCCAAAATCACTGCAGATGGTGGCTGTAGCCATGAAATTAAAAGATGTTTGCTCCTTTGAAGAAAAGCTATGACAATCCTAGACAGCATATGAAAAAGCAGAGATATTACTTTGCCAAAAAAGGTCCATATTGTCCAAGCTATGGTTTTTCCAGTAGTCATGTATGGATGTGAGATATGGACCATAAAGAAAGCCGAGTGCCAAAGAATTGATGCTTTAGAACTGTGGTGTGGGGGAGAAGACTCCTGAGAGTCCTTTGGACTGCAAGAAGATGAAGCCAGTCAATCCTAAATGAAATCAACCCTGAATATTCAATGGAAAAACTGATGCTGAAGCTGAAGCTCCAATATTTTGGCCACCTGATGCAAAGAACTGACTCATTGGAAAAGACCCTGATGCTGAGAAAGATTGAAGCCAGGAAGAGAAGGGGACGACAGAGGATGAGACGGTTGGATGGCATCACTGACTCAATGGACATGAGTTTGAGCAAGCTCCGGGAGATAGTGCCGGACAGGGAATCCTGGTGTGCTGCAGTCCATGGGGTCGCAGAGAGTCAGACAGGACTGAACAACTGAACTGAACTGACTGACACAGCCTACAAAATCTAGGCCTAAAGATGCCTCAAGTTTTCTAAATCAAAGCACTAATTTCAACCAGTCACAAACAGACAACCATTCAGCTAATTGCCCCATTTCCTTCTTTTTGTTGTTGTTCAATTGCTAAGTCATGTCCCACTCCTTGCAACCTCTGAAGCACAGCAGGCCTCCTGGTCCCTCACCATCTCCTGGAGTTTTCCCAAGTTCATGTCAATTGAGTCAATGATGCCATCCAACCATCTCATCCTCTGTCACCTCCTTTTCCTCCTGCCCTCAATCTTTCCCAATATCAGTCTTTTCTTAATGAGTCAGTTCTTCACATCAGGTAGCCAAAGTATTGGAGCTTCAGCTTCAGCATCAGTCCTTCTATTGAATAATCAGGATTGATTTCCCTTAGGATTGACTGGTTTGATCTCCTTGCTGTCCAAGGAAATCTCAACAGTCTTCTCCAGCACCACAATTCAAAAGCATCAATTCTGCAGCACTGTCTTCTTTATGGTCCAATTCTTACATCCTTAGGGCTTCCCTGTAGCTCAGAGGTTAAAGTGTATGCCTCCAATGCAGGAGACCCGGCTTCTATCCCTGGGTCAGGAAGATCTCCTGGAGAAGGAAATGGTAACCCACTCCAGTATTCTTGCCTGGAGAATCCCATGGATGGAGAAGCCTGGTAGGCTACAGTCCACGGAGTCGCAAAGAGTCGGACAGGACTGAGCGACTTCACTTTCACTTTCTCACATCCTTACATGACTACTAGAAAAACCATAGATTTGACTGTACAGATCTTTGCTGGCAAAGTGATGTCTCTGCTTTTTAACATGCAACCTAGGCCTTCTTTCCAAAAAGCAAGTATCTTCTAATTTCATGGCTGCAGTCACCATCTGCAGAGATTTTGGAGCCCAAGAAAATAAAGTCTGTTACCACTTCCAGTTTTTCCCCTTCTATTTGCCATGAAGTGATGGGACTGGATGCCATGATCTTAGTTTTTTGAGTGCTGATTTCTAAGTCATCTTTTTCACTCTCCTCCTTCACCCTCATCAAGAGGCTCTTTGCTTTCTGCCATTAGAGTGGTATCATCTGCATATCTGAGGTTGTTGATACTTCTCCCAGAAACCTTAATTCCAGTGTGTAACTCATCCAGCCTGGTATGTTGTGTGATGTACTCTTCCTATAAGTTAAATAAGCAGGATAACAATATACAGCCTTGATGTACTCCTTTCTCAATTTTGAAAAATCCATTGTTCATGTCTTACTATTTTCCCAACTTTGAACAGTTAGTTGTTCTATGTAAGGTTCTAACCATTGCTTCTTGACGACAAAGAAGAAAGAGGTGAGATGAAGAAAGAGGTGTCTGAAGAAAGAGGTGAGATGGTCTGGTATTCTCATCTCTTTAAGAATTTTCCACAGTTTGTTGTGATCCACAGTGTCAAACAGAGAAGGCAATGGCAACCCACTCTAGTGTTCTTGCCTGGAAAATCCCATGGACGCAGGAGCCTGGTAGGCTACAGTCTATGGGGTCATGAAGAGTCGGACACGACTGAGCAACTTCACTTTCACTTTTCACTTTCATGCATTGGAGAAGGAAATGGCAACCCACTCCAGTGTTCTTGCCTGGAGAATTCCAGGGACGGCAGAGCCTAATGGGCTGCCGTCTATGCGGTCACACAGAGTCGGACACAACTGAAGCGGCTTAGCAGCAGCAGCAGCAACAATGTCAAAGGCTTTTGCTTAGTCAGTGAATCAGAGGCAGATATTTTTTCTGGAATTCCCTTGCTTTCTCCATGATCCAAAGAATGCTGGCAATTTGATGTCTGGTTCCTCTGTCTTTTCTAAACCCATCTTGTTCATCTGCCAGTTCTCAATTCAAATACTGCTGAAGCCTAGCTTGAAGGATTTTGAGCATAACCTTAGAATTTCACTGACAGAAGAGCCTGGCTGACTACAGTCCATGGGGTCACAAAGAGTCAGACAGGACTGAGCGACTTTCACTTCACTTTACTAGCATGGGAAGTGAGCACAATTGTCTGGTAGTCTGAATATTCTTTATCCCTGCCCTTCTTTGGAATTGGGGGAAAAAACTGATCTTTTCTAGTCCTATGGCCACTGGATTTTCCAAATATGCTGACATATGGAGTGCAGCACTTTAACACCATCATCTTTTAGTATTTTAAATAGCTCAGCTGGAATTTAAATCATTACTTACACTAGCTTTATTGGTGATAAGGCTTTTTTGACCCACTTGACTTCACACTCCAGGATGTCTGGCTCTAGGTGAGTGACCACACCATGGTGGTATCCGGGTCGTTAAAACCCTTTTTGTATAGTTCTTCTGGGTATTCTTGCCACCTCTTCTTAATCTCTTTTGCCTCTCGTAAGTCTTTACTATTTCTGTCCTTTAACATCCCCATCCTTGCATGAAATATTCCCTTGATGTCTTCAATTTTCTTGAAGAGATCTCTAGTTTTCCCATTCTATTTTTTCCCTCTCTTTCTTTGCATTTTTCATCGAAGAAGCCCTTTTTATCTCTCCTTGCTATTCTCTGGAGCTCTGCATTCAGCTGGATACATTTTTCCCTTGCTCCCTTGTTTTTGCTTTTCTTCTTTCCTCAGCTATTTGTAATGCCTCCTCAGACAGCCACTTTGTTTTCTTGCCTTTCTTTTTCTTTGGGATTATTTTCATCACTGCCTCTCCATTAATAGTTCTTCAGGCACTACGTCTACCAGACCTAATCCTTTGAGTCTATTCATCATGTCCACTGCATAATCATAAGGAATTTGATTTAGGGTATATCCGAATTGCCTAGTGGTTTCCCCCATTTACTTTAGTTTAAGCCTGAATTTTGCTATAAGCAGCTGATGATCTGAGCCATAGTCAGCTCCAGGTCTTATTTTTTCTGACTGTATAGAGCTTCTCCATCTTCTGCTGCAAAGAATATAATCAATCTGATTTCGGTATTGACCATCTGGTGATGTCCATTTCATCACAATAGTCATCTCTTGTGTTGTAGGAAAAGGGTGTTTGTTATGACCAGTGCATTCTCTTGGCAAAATTCTGTTAGCCTTTTCCCTGCTTCATTTTGTACTCCAATGCCAAACTTGCCTGTTACTCCAGGTATCTATTGATACCCTACTTTTGCATTCCAATCTCCTATAATGAAAAAAGGACTTTTTTATTTTTTTGATGTTATTTCTAGAAGGTCTTGTAAGTCTTCATGGTGGTGGTGGTGGTTTAGCTGCTAAGTCGTGTCCGACCCTTGCGACCCCATGGACTGTAGCCCCCCAGATTCCTCTATCCATGGGATTCTCCAGACAAGTATACTGGAGTGGGTTGCCATTTCCTTCTCCAGGGGATCTTTCCAACCCAGGAATCGAACCTGGGTCTCCTGCACTGCAGGCAGATTCTTTACCAACTGAGCTAGGAGGTAAGTCTTCATAAAACTAGTCAAATTCAGCTTCTTTGGCACCAGTGGTTGGGGTATAGACTTGGATTACTGTGATGTTGAATGGTTTGCCTCGGAAGCAAACTGAGATCATTCTGTCATTTTTAAGATTGTACCCACATACTGCATTTTGGATTCTTTTGTTGATTATAAGGGCTACTCCATTTCTCCTGTGGGATTCTTACCCACATAGTAGATACAATGGTCATCTGAATTAAATTTTCCTATTCCAGTCCATTTTAGTTTGTGATTCATAAAATGTCGATGTTCATTCTTGCCATTTCCTGCTTGACCACGTCCAGCTTACCTTGATTCATGGACCTAACATTCCAGGTTCCTACTTGGTAACTTGGTATTATTCTTTACAGTATCGGATTTTACTTTCATCACCAGACACATCCATGATGAGTGTTGTTTCTGTTTTGGCCCAGCAGATTCTTTCTTTCTGGGGCTATTAGTAATTGTCCTCTGCTCTTTCCCAGTATCATATTGGACCCCTTCCACCCCTGGAGCTCTTCTGGTGTCATATCTTTTTGCCTTTTTATACTGTTTCTGAGGTTCTCAGGGCAAGAATACTGAGTGGTTTGCCATTTCCTCTTCCAATGAACTTCCTTTCTTTGCTTCCCCATTTTCTCTGTATAAGTCTCTTTTCCTGGTTCCTGTGGGCAGAGGACTTGTAACCCCCTCTGGTTTGGTGCTGTCTGATTTCAACTGATTTTAAACTCTTAAAAACTTAGTGTATCTTACTTTATCTTTTAGATGTTTGAATTCAAGTGAAAGGGAAGGCACTGGGTAGTCAGTCATTATGACAATAATAATGATGTTAAAGAGTAAAGTCACTTGGCATCTTCTGATGCCAGAGGATAAAGATATATATTGAAAGCCATGCATATGCAACTAAGAACACAAAGAGAACTAGAGAGCTTCCAAGACTGCTGTGAGGAGTCCCTCACATCCTTCACTGGTCACTGCCAAGGACTAATGCCATGACCAGACTGTAAGGGTTGCAGAGTTGCAGTGCTGGACATCTCCATTAAAGCAAGGGCATTGATGGGGAAGGGAAAGTATCCTGAGATATTGAAATAGAGAAGGGCCCTATGGTCCTTCCCTCTCATGTCTTCCACCTGCTTTTTGTCTATAGAAAAGTTTAAGCCAAAGAACAAGCTTAATCAGAAAAGTGAGAAAATGTTGAAGCAAAATAAAGCAGTCAAACAAGATGAAATAGTAATAGTTTATTCATTAAACAAAGTCAAGGACCTTTACTTCATCCACAAGGGCTATAATATTTTGAGCCATATCCCTTGAGCTGTCTTATGGATACTTAAACCCCTACCAAGAGGAAGAAGTTAACTGCATAATAATCAGACTGTAGCTATGACATAAGCTGCCACAATTCTGAGAGCTGGCCTTAAAGAAATGGGAACAAACCAACTTTGGAACTGAAGACCAACTGTACTTAAAACAATCAAGATGACTCTGATCAGTGCACCATCAATTCAAGATGACTGTCAGAGCTGACTGTGCTGTTTCTGCATATAGCCCTTCCCTCTGCCTGCACCCCTGAAACTCCCTTTTAAAGGAATTTGCCCATTGATTGTTTTACCATGTTTTTAAGACACAGCAGTAAACAAAATCTATAATAACCCCTGCTCTCATTCATCTTTCATTTCTTTCAAAAATCATAACATACGCATTTCCTTTTAGTCTAAATATCCATTTAAACTAAGTTCAATGGATAAGTACATCAATTACACACAACCCCTTTTTTCTCATAATTTTCTCCCATTCTTGTCTTTTCTATGTTCTTCACATCTTCTCTTTGTTGGGTTATGTCATTTAGTTGGTTGTGCTGAAGAGTGGAAGAATGTGCTACCTCCAAAATGTACCTCTTTGGCATAAGGATTATTTTGAGAAACTGCAGACACAGGACAAGCTCTGAAAAAAAGAGCTGAAGTTACCCTTTTGTGAGAGAAATGTGCATTTATAAAGGAAATCTCCGTTTGTAAGTGTCTCCCTCTCTCCCACTGAGGTAGAAATTACTAGACAATCAGTGTAGAGTTCCCACCCTCAGTCTTATTTTCAGTAAACATCCTACTCCATTGTCCTAAATTCTTGGAATGCTCTTTAGTCTGATAAATTATCAGCCCTCAGATTTAGGGAAGGGCAGTAATTAAATTCTATTCCATATACTTGAGGGAAAAACAACTGGTGATCCTTAATCTTAAGACCATACATCTGGTCCCTGGTAAAATGGCCAGGCATGAAAAAGGCTGGTGACTTAATCCAAGGATCAAGAGAAGCCATAAAGATGTTAAGTATCTTGACCTTTAAATTGATTGGTTAGAAATAATAATGTGATTTAAGAAAGGATGTAAAAACTGCTTTAAGTCCCACCTTGAAGGACTCTTTACCCCTCTCAGTGTCTATGCTGAGAGCTTTGTACTTTGTTCCTGTAATAAATCCTATTTGCTTGCTACCATGAGTGTTTGGGTGTTTGTGGATTCCATTCTTTGGCTCCACAGACAAGAACTCCAATTCCTGTCTCACTAGGAAGAGAAGGTTGACTCTAAACCATAAGAGAATTTGGTCAATAGAGAGGACACCTACTTAAATCTGCAGAACAAATCTTACCCTCCTCTACAGAACTTTTCCTCATAACTTCCCAGAACTATTTCCCTACGCACACCCTACCCCACCAATATTTTCTTTTGTCTTTTGCTGAGGGTGGTATTTAAGATGGTGACTTGGGCCATCTCAGGGAGTTAGTTTTCCTGGCTACGAACTATGTGTGCAGTAGGTGTACATGTTAATAAACTTGCATTTCTTTTTCATTTGTTAATGTCTTTTATTACAAAGATTCTAGCCAAGAACTCAGAATAGCAGAGGGAAAATTATTTTAAATAATTTATCATGTAAATTTTTTAAATGTATTTCCCTACAGTGTGGTTGGGTTTTTGTTGTTTGTTTCCTTAGGAAAAGTCCTGAGGGCATTTTTAGAGGATTTGCACATAAAAGAACATCTTTCTCTTGCTTTTAACTACTGAGCAGGAAAACTCCTTTTTGGAATTTGTAATGTGTTCAAATATTATTTAAGAAATTTAGTCCAGGCTGATGGATTTCCCTATCAGATGACCTCTTCTGTCTGGCTGTATGTAGAATTGTTTGTTTGTTCTGAGTAAGTTTGGGGAGATAGGAATAACAACAATAGATTTTTTAAAAAAGAAATCCCAAAGCAAGTCTAGAGCAAAATTTCTACTCCTTCATAGTCTTCTCCTAGGAAGAAATTAGCAGTCCTGATAAAAGGTTTGGGTAATTCTAATAAACCGTAATGAAATTAAAGACCTCTGAGAAAGTATGTATTCATCCAATCAATGAATATTCTAATGATCTTTATCTAGGCATTCTTTTTTCTCTTTTCTAAAGATGATTCAGAAAACTAAAATCATGGCATCTGGTCCCATCACTTCATGGCAAATAGATGCAGAAACAGTGGAAACAGTAACAGACTTTATTTTGGGGGGCTCCAAAATCACTGCAGATGATGATTACACCCATGAAATTAAAAGACGCTTACTTCTTGGAAGAAAAGTTATGAATAACCTAGACAGCATTTTAAAAAGCAGAGACATTACTTTGCCAACAAAGGTCCATCTAGTCAAGGCTATGGTTTTTCCAGTAGTCATGTATGGATGTGAAAGTTGGACTATAAAGAAAGCTGAGCACTGAAGAATTGATCCTTTTGAACTGTAGTGTTGACTCTTGAGAAGACTCTTGAGAGTCCCTTGGACTGCAAGAAGATCCAACCAGTCCATCCTAAAGGAGATCAGTCCTGAATATTCATTGGAAGGACTAATGCTGAAACTGAAACTCCAATACTTTGGCCACCTTATGCAAAGAACTGGCTCATTAGAAAAGACCCTGATGCTGGGAAAGATTGATAGTGGGAGGAAAAGGGGATGACAGAGGATGAGATGGTTGGATGGCATCACCGACTTGATGGACATGAGTTTGAGTAAACTCCAAGAGTCGGTGATAGACAGGGAAACCTGGCTTTCTACAGTCCATGGGGTTGCAAAGAGTCGGACACAACTGAGCAACTGAAATGAACTGATAAAACTTTTACTTACATTTGTCACAAAGAAAGTGAGCTAAATATATGGTGGGTTAATTGTGGTAATGAGATTCTAGAAGAAAAGAGAAAGATTAAACAATTACCTAATCATCTTTCAGTTCAGTTCAGTCACTCAGTCGTGTCCAACTCTTTGCCACCCCATGGACGGCAGCACGCCAGGCCTCCCCATCCATCACCAACTCCCAGAGCTTACTCAAACTCATGTCCATCGAGTTGGTGACGCCATCCAACCATCTCATCCTCTGTCATCCCCTTCTCCTCCCGCTGTCAATCTTTCCCAGCATCAGGGTCTTTTCCAATGAGCCAGTTCTTCACATCAGGTGGCCAAAGTATTGGAGCTTCGGCATCAGTCCTTCCAATGAATATTCAGGGTTGATTTCATTTAGGATTGAGTGGTTGGATCTCCTTGCACTCCAAGGCACTCTCAAGAGTCTTCTCCAGCACCATAGTTCAAAAGCATCAATTCTTGTGTGCTCAGCTTTCTTGATAGTCCAACTCTCACATCCATCCATGACTACTGGGAAAACCATAGCCTTGACTAGATGGACCTTTGTTGGCAAAGTTGTGTCTCTGCTTTTTAATATGCTGTCTAGGTTGATCATAACTTTTCTTCCAAGGAGCAAGCTTCTTTTAATTTCATGGCTGCAGTCACCATATGCAGTGATTTTGGAGCCCAAAAAAATAAAGTCTCACTGTTTCCCCATCTATTTGCCATGAAGTGATGGGACCAGATGCCATGATCTTGATTTTCTTAATGAGTTTTAAGCCAATTTTTTCACTCTCCTCTTTCACTTTCATCAAGAAGCTCTTTAGTTCTTCATAAGTACTCATAAAAAATCCGAAAAAGTTAACAAAAGCAAACCTAGAAAAGATCAAAAGTAAGAAGCAGAGATAAAACAAATTTTCATTTGTTGAAAATAAAAACTTTTTAAGTTTTTATAAAATATTGGCAATATTTCCTGTGTTTTACAGTATACCCTTGTAGCTTATTTATTTTATACATAGCAGTTTGAAGCTCTTAATCCCCTACCTCTATCTTGCCCCTCCCCCTTTCTCTCCCCACTGGTAGCAACAATGTCTATGTGTCTGCTTCTGTTTTGCTGTATTTATTCATTTCTTTTATTTTTTAGATTTTACATATAAGTAATAACATGTAGTTTTTGTCTTTCTCTGTTTGACTTATTTCACTAAGCATAATACCCTCTAGGGCCTTCCCAGATGGCACTAGTGGTTAAGAACCCACCTGCCAATGCAGGAGAACTTTCATCCCTGGTTAGGGAAGATCCCCTGGAGGTGGGCATGGCAACCCACTCCAGTATTCTTGCCTGGAGAATCCCATGGACAGAGGAGCCTGATAGATTACAGTCCATAGGGTTGCAAAGAGTCAGATATGACTGAAATGACAGCACGCACATGTGCAAATTCCCTCCAGGTCCAATCATGTTGCTGCAAATGGCAGCTTTCATTTTTATGACTAATATTCCATTGTGTATATATACCACATTTTCTTTATCCATTCGTATGTTGACAGACACTTAGGTTGCTTCCATATCTTAGCTGTCATAAATAATGCTGATATGAACATCAGGATGCAGGTATCTTTTTGAATTAGTGTTTTTGTGTCTTTTGGGTATGCACCCAGGAGTAGAACCGCTAGATCATGTGGTAGTTCTATTTTTTGTTTTTTGTGAAGTCTCCATACTATTTTCCATAATGTCTGCATCAATTTACCTTCCAACCAGCAAACAGTGTGCAAGCGTTCTCTTCTCTCCATACACTTACTGACATTTGTTACTTGTGGTCCTTTTGATGATGCTGTTTGACAGGTGTGATCTAAAAGACATTTTTTCAGAGGACGTGTGCAAATGGCCAAAAAGTGCATGAAAAGATACACAACACCATTGTCTATCTGGGAAGTGCAGAATCAAAACCACATACCCCCACTAGGATGGCTATAATCAAACAGATAATAAAAATTTTGGCAAAGTTGTGAAGAAATTGGATCCCTTACATATTGTGTGGGAATGTAAAATGGCCCAATTCCCTCATAAAATAGTCTGGCTGTCCCTCAAAATGTTAAATATTGAGTTACCACATGACCTAGTAATTTCACTCTTAGGTATCTATCAAGATAAATGAAAACATATGTCTATACAAAAACATATGCACAAATATTGATGCCAGGATTACTATTTTAAAAAATATTTATTTGGCTGTGTCAGGTCTCAGTTGCAGCACTCGAGCGCTTCAATTTTCATTGCAACATGCAAGATCTTTAAGTTGCAGCATGCTAACTCTTAATTAAGATGTGTGAGATATAGTTCCCTGACCAGAGGTTGAACCTGGGACCCTGCTTTGGAAGTTCAGAGTCTTAGAACTAGACCACCAGGGAAATCCTGGCAGCATTACTCCTAATGGCAAAAAAGTGGAAACCAGCCAAATGTGTATCGATTGATGAATGGATAAATAAAATGTGGTATATCCATACAATGGAAAATTGTCAATGAGAAAAAATGAAGTACAGATATATGCTACAATGTGAGTGAATCTTACACACCATGCCAAGTATAAGAGGCCTGTCACAAAAAACTATGTAATGCACAATACCATTCCTGTGAAATGTACAGAATAGGCTGGAAGGTTTGGGGCAAATAGAGAGAATGGTTCTTACTCGGGTACTGGGTTTCTTTGGGGGCTGAGGTACAATGTTCTATGTTTAGAACATAGATGGTTGCACAGCGCAAACACACTAAAAACCAATGAACTGTGTATTTTTAGAGTGTCAATTGTATAGTATGTGAATTATATTTGAATAAAGCTCTTTAAAATATAATCAAGAAGTTTCTAACAAGGAATAAGAATCAATTGACCTCTCCCCTTGGCAAGCATTTAAGACAAGGATTTGATAAGCAGTCTATGGGGTGCAAAAAGTCAGACACAACTTAGTGACTGAACGACAACAACAAGATGCATTTTTCAACATGAAAAAGCATAGACTGGACTGAGCTTTCTCGGTGGTAGCTGTGAAGGAGTACGTCAAGGCTGTATATTGTCACCCTGCTTATTTAACTTATATGCAGAGTACACCATGAGAAACGCTGGGCTGGAGGAAGCACAAGCTGGAATCAAGATTGCCATGAGAAATATCAATAACCTCAGATATGCAGATGACACCACCCTTATGGCAGAAAGTGAAGAAGAACTAAAGAGCCTCTTGATGAAAGTGAAAGTGGAGAGTGAAAAAGTTGGCTTAAAGCTCAACATTCAGAAAACTAAGATCATGGCATCTGGTCCAATCACTTCATGGCAAATAAATGGGGAAACAGTGGCTGACTTTTTTTTCTGGGCTCCAAAATCACTGCAGATGGGGATTGCGGCAATGAAATTAAAAGACGCTTACTCCTTGGAAGGAAAGTTATGACCAACCTAGATAGCATATTAAAAAGCAAAGACTTTACTTTGCCAACAAAGGTCCATCTAGTCAAGACTATGGTTTTTCCAGTGGTCATGTACGGATGTGAGAGTTGGACTATAAAGAAAGCTGAGCACCAAAGAATTGATGCTTTTGAACTGTGGTGTTAGAGAAGACTCTTGAGAGTCCCTTGGACTGCAAGGAGATCCAACCAGTCCATCCTAAAGGAGATCAGTCCTGAGTGTTCATTGTAAGGACTGATGTTGAAGCTGAAACTCCAGTGCTTTGGCCACCTGATTTGAAGAGCTGACTCATTTGAAAAGACCCTGATGCTGGGAAAGATTGAGGGCAGGAGGAGAAGGGGACGACAGAGGATGAGATCATTGAATGGCATCACCAACTCAATGAACATGGGTTTGGGTGGACTCTGGGAGTTGGTGATGGACAGGGAGGCCTGGTGTGCTGCAGTTAATGGGGTCACAAAGAGTTGGACACGACTGAGTGACTGAACTGAACTGAACTGGACTGAGCTTTAGTTGCTTTCTCCATTCCATGCTACAGATCAGTGCATACTAATTAGACTTGGCATTCAAGAGGGATTTTTCTGCCATCCCAGCTACATGTTCTTACATATATAAAATATAACAATTAAAACTGGTTAAAAATTAATGTGGAAAAAAATGTCACAATGATGGTATCTCTGGATGATGGAGTTATTTTTCTCTGAACTTTCTTAATTTTCCATTTTGAGCAACATGTAATACTTTATAATCAGTAAAAAAAAAACTTTTATAAAGTTGTTTCAAAATTTCATAATAGGAAATAGCAAATTTGTCATCGCTTCCTTAGGAAAAGTTTCCTGTGTCCATGAAGCCCAAAGAGTAATCTTTCTTCTCAATATTCCTATCACAAATATTTAACCTGGCCATCTGGGTGAACTGCCTTAATCTGCAAGAGCATCCTCATAATAAACCACTTTGGCATGAGGATTAATTTGAGCTGAAGGCAATTAAGAATCAACAGATTTAGGGGAATTCCATGGCAGTCCAGTAGTTATGACTTGGTGCTTTCACTGCTGGGGCCCCGGTTCAATCCCTGGTCAAGGTACTAAGATCCCACAAGCCATGCAGTGTGGCCAAAATAACAACAATAATAATAGTAATAATAAAGAATAAACAGATTAGGGAAGAGTTTTCTGCCTTCTCTTTATTTGCTTCAAAGAAAGGCATAAGATTTCCTTTAAGGAAGGTAGCCCCCCAACATCATCAGAGAGAGAGAAGTACAATTCTTATCACTGAAGACAAGGAGTCAACACCAAGATGACTTTGCATAAATAGACCTCACTAAAACAGCCCTTATCTTCTATCAGTTCCCTCATATATTTCCTAGTCATTTTCTCACAATTTATCATCCCTTGAAGCCCAAACCCTCCCTGCCTTTTTATTGTTAACTTGATTTATAAGCCCTGAGTCTAACTTCTTGAGTTTTGCTTCTTTCCTGTAAATCCCATGCGTCTAAATATAAATAAAAATTGTGTGCCTTTTCTCCTGTTATTCTTTTTGTTATTTTAACTCACATGACCCCAAAGGTGAAAAGTTAAACAAGAGTTTTTCCTCTCCAATAGTCTTGTGTGATTTTTTTAATTAAAAAAAAAATTGTTCTATTTGCATAAAAATGCTTAAGGGCTAAATTTTTATCAGTATTGATTTTTATGATTTTACTTGTCCAGTATTGCATAAAATTCATTTGGTTTTTTTTTTGAGTGCCCTTTCTCCCTTAACTTAGATTCCAAGGTTGAGGGAAAGATTGCATCATAATACAATATATTCTAATTTCCCTACAATAGTTCCTTTACAAAATGTAGGTAATCAATTAGCAGTTTTTGAACCTTTGTAAAGCTTCTTTTTAGTAACAAAAAAGCATGCATTGTAGGTTGCTTTATATAAAGTCTTCAACAACTGTTTGGTTCTTAGATACTAATCCAGATATTTATAGCTCATTTTATTCTTTGCCATGTCACCAGTGTTTATAAATTACCCTTTGGTTTTTGTAACTTACTTTTAAATAACCTTTAACTTTTTATTTTTGTGAAAGTCATCCTATGTTTTTTAAAAAATGACATACTTAAGTTGAAAATGTGTTTTCATTTACGATGTCTTTCTTGTATCTTACTTTTCCATATCTCATTTATGCAAGCTTGGATTTGAGTAAATTCTTCTGCTTTCTTTCTTTAACAGAATTTTACAGCTATTAGAATCAAAAGCAAACTTCCTTTTTTAAATTAAACATTAATCTTATGGAATGTATTTAATAGTAATCAAATATCTTTAACCAAACATTCCTCATAATTAAAGTATGCTGTTCTAAATCTTAGCTGTCCTTGGGCAAACCCACCACATATGAAAAAGATTACCTTTCATCCTGTCTTCACACTGATCATTTGGTGAGATGAAGGGTACATGTGAGGTAATTCTACACTCTCTATTACTAGGCTGAGTAGAAAGGCTAACTCTTAGAGATTTCATGTAAACTATCAGACCCAAGCATGTTGGAATGTTTTTGATCCCCAACCCCTTCTCACTTCCCTCCTTACTTTCCTTTCTCACTCTACCCCACCAATCTATCTCTATCCATTTCTTCTTTCAAACTATCACTAGATCTGGAGTCAACCCTATAACTACCCTGCATAAAAGTTTCTAATGGATTAGCATTGCCTGGATAAAACCTACCATGAAAACTAAAAGAAGGCATATGGTGAAGAAGATGGCTTCCCAAGATGGCATCTGCCTTGCTGAAGTCATCACTTCTGTGTAGGGTCTTCGTTTCAATTAATTTTGTCAATTTGCCAAGAGCCCAGACTCACTGAAGTATCAGATTGATATGTAAATAGCAGTACCAATGTATTTAACTACAATGAGAAATTTAACTGGCAAAAGGATTGGCTATTCTGACCAATTCAATATTAAATTCTTGGAGAGACATATATGAGAAACCATATTATAATTGAAATTATAGTACTTGGACACAAGGCAAGAAGTGGTCTGTTTTAGGAACCTATTGACTTTAGCCTTGACATTTCAGCGATAGATTCTTACTGTACATTGAATCTTTTTTTCTTCTTTTTTTTTCCTTTTTATTTTTTTATCGAAGTATAGTTGACATTCAATGTTATTTTAGTTTCAGGTATATAACTTAGTGATTTGACATTTAGATACATTATGGATTGGTCACCATAAAAAGTCTAGTACCCATCTGTCTCCATACAAAGTTATTGCAATATCATTGAGTATATTCATATGCAGTACATTATAGCTCCTCTAGAGTACTAGAGTACTTTTTATTTTTTAAATATAGTTTTTAAAATTTATTTTTCATTGGAGGATAATTGCTTTACAATGTTGTGTTGGTTTCTGTTGTACAACAATGTGAATCAGCTGTATATATATATATATATATGCTCTCCCTCTTAAGCCTCCCTCTCACCCAGCCCCCTAGGTTATCACAGAGCACCAAACTGAGCTCACTGTGTTATACAGCGGCTTCCCAATAGCTATCTAGTTTACACAGAGTAGTGTATATATACATAATTGCTACTCTCTCACTTTGTCCCACCCTGTCTTCCCCCTCTGTGTCCAAAAGTTCATTCTTTGTATCTGTGTCTTTATTCCTGCCCTACAAATGGGTTCATCAGTACCATTTTTCTAGATTCCATATATATGTGTTAATATACTATATTTGTTTTTCTCTTTCTGACTTACTTCACTCTGTGTAACAGGCTCTAGGTTCATCCACCTCACTACAAGTGACTCCAACTCATTCCTTTTCATGGCTGAGTAATATTCCATTGTATATATGTACCACATCTTCTTTATTCATTCATTCATTAATAGATATGCATGTCCTGGCTATTGTAAATAGCTACAATGAACATTGGGGTATGTGTGTCTTCTTGGATTTTTATTTTCTCAGGGTATATGCCCAGTAGTGGGATTGCTGGGTCCTATGGTAATTTTATTCTGTTTTTTTAAGGAATCTCCACACTGTTCTCCATAGTGGTTCTATCAATTTACACTTCCACCAACACTGCAAAATCATTCTCTTTTCTCCACATCCTCGCCAGCATTTATTGTTTGTAGATTTTTTTGATGATGGCCATTTTGACAAGTGTGAAGTCATATCTCATTGTAGTTTTGATTTGCATTTCTCTAATAATGAGGGATGTTGAACATCATTTCATGTGTTTGTTGGCCATCTGTATGTCTTCTTTGGTGAAATGTCTGCTTAGGTCTTCCACCCACTTTTTGATTGGGTTGTTTGTTTTTCTGATATTGAGCTGCACAAGCTGCTTGTATATTTTGGAGCTTAATCCTTTGTCGGTTGCTTCATTTGCAATTATTTTCTCTCATTCTCAGAGTTGTCTTTTCATCTTGTTTATAGTTTCCCTGACTGTGGAAAAGCTTTGACGTTTAATTAGATCCCGTTTGTTTATTTTTGTTTTTATTTCCATGACTCTAGGAGGTGGGTCAAAGAGGATCCTGCTGTGATTTATGTCAAAGAGTGTTCTGCGTATATTTTCCTCTAAGAGTTTTATAGTATCTGGACTTACATTTAAGTCTTTAATCCATTTTGAGTTTATTTTTGTGTATGGTGTTAGGAAGTGTTCTGATTCCATGCACATAGAATACTTCATCACAGCAGTCTGGAATATTGCCTACTGGACCACTAGATAGCCATTCTTCAGACAGACACATTTCTTCTTTATATATGCCAGTATTATTATGATAAAAGGTAGGTTCTTAATTTTCTTGTTGCTAAACCAGGAAACATTTTATCTCTAAGGCTTCTCTGGTACATAACTAATATCATACATCTGACCTTATCTCATAATTATACTCTCTATATCTCAGATCAGTTTGGTTTTCTTCAGGCCTACAGAGATATGATAGCAAAAAGATTGTATATAACCAGCGACCAGCTACATAGGATATAGGCAAATATAGAGATCCTCATTTGAAAAGTACTGGGAATTTTAAGAGAGTGAAAGCAGAGCATCAAACCAGAAGGATTACTGAGGTCATACACTGTGGAAGTCAGCCTACAGAGAGCAATCTCCAAGTGCAATAGTCAGCAAACTACCACCCACAGTGTAAATTCAGCTGCTTCCTATTTCTGTAAGTTATATTGGAATGTAGCTCATGGCTGCTTTTGCCCTATAATAGCAGAGCTGTATACATGCTACAGAGATGGACTGGCCCACACAGACTAAACTGTTTACTATCTGGCCCTTAAAATGTTTGCCGACTCCTGCTCTAGTGTCTGATATCGGTCTTTGTCCCATACTTGCTATTCAAAATGGGCATTCAGCAGATTCATCTTGATCCTCTCTTCCTTTAAGAAATCTTGTGGGGCACATGTAGAGCCTACAGCTACAAATGAGAAGAACTTGGAAATTATCAACCCACTAATGTCCACAGACTGAAGTGTCAAGAACCTCTATGGCACTATATTTCATCAATGAAATTAAAAGATGCTTACTCCTTGGAAGGAAAGTTATGACCAACCTAGATAGCATATTAAAAAACAGAGACATTACTTTGTCAACAAAGGTCTGTCTAGTCAAGGCTATGGTTTTTCCAGTAGTCATGTATGGATGTGGAAGTTGGACTATAAATAAAGCTGAGCACTGAAGAATTGATGCTTTTGAACTGTGGTGTTGGAGAAGACTCTTGAGAGTCCCTTGGACTGCAAGGAAATCCAACCAGTCCATCCTAAAGGAGATCAGTCTTGGGTGTTCATTGGAAGGACTGATATTGAGGCTGAAACTCCAATACTTTGGCCACCTGATGCAAAGAGCTGACTCATTGGAAAAGACCCTGATACTGGGAAAGATTGAGGGCAGGAGGAAAGGGGGACGACAGAGGATGAGATGGTTGGATGGCATCATCCACTCGATGGACATGGATTTGGGTAGACTCTGGGAGTTGGTGATGGACAGGGAGGCCTGGCGTGCTGTGGTTCATGGGGTCACAAAGAGTCAGACACAACTGAGGGGCTGAACTAAACTGAACTTATAGGACACCCATGAATCATGGGGAAGTCTGCAGAGCTATCTGAACTCTTCTACCCAGACTTCTTGGATACCTGGGGTTACTAACCATCAGATCAGATCAGATCAGATCAGTCGGTCAGTCGTGTCTGACTCTTTGCGACCCCATGAATCGCAGCATGCCAGGCCTCCCTGTCCATCACCAACTCCCAGAGTTCACTCAAACTCACGTCCATCAAGTCAGTGATGCCATCCAGCCATCTCATCCTCTGTCGTCCCCTTCTCCTCTTGCCCCCAATGCCTCCCAGCATCAGAGTCTTTTCCAATTAGTCAACTCTTCGCATGAGGTGGCCAAAGTACTGGATTTCAGCTTTAGCATCATTCCTTCCAAAGAAATCCCAGGGCTGATCTCCTTCAGAATGGACTGGTTGGATCTCCTTGCAGTCCAAGGGACTCTCAAGAGTCTTCTCCAACACCACAGTTCAAAAGCATCAATTCTTCGGCACTCAGCCTTCTTCACAGTCCAACTCTCACATCCATACATGACCACTGGAAAAACCATAGCCTTGACTAGATGAACTTTTGTTGGCAAAGTAATGTCTCTGCTTTTGAATATGCTATCTAGGTTGGTCATAACTTTCCTTCCAAGGAGTAAGCGTCTTTTAATTTCATGGCTGCAGTCACCATCTGTAGTGATTTTGGAGCCCAGAAAAATAAAGTCTTGACACTGTTTCCACTGTTTCCCCATCTATTTCGCATGAAGTGATGGGACCGGATGCCATGATCTTCGTTTTCTGAATGTTGAGCTTTAAGCCAACTTTTTCACTCTCCACTTTCACTTTCATCAAGAGGCTTTTTAGTTCCTCTTCACCTTCTGCCATAAGGGTGGTGTCATCTTCATATCTGAGGTGATTGATATTTCTCCCGGCAATCTTGATTCCAGCCTGTGTTTCTTCCAGTCCAGCATTTCTCATGATGTACTCTGCATATAAGTTAAATAAACAGGGTGACAATATACAGCCTTGGCACACTCCTTTTCCTATTTGGAACCAGTCTGTTGTTCCATGTCCAGTTCTAACTGTTGCTTCCTGGCCTAGATCTGATAGGTAGAGTGCCTGATAAACTATGGAATGAGGTTCGTGACATTGTACAGGAGACAGGGATCAAGACCATCCCCATGGAAAAGAAATGCAAAAAAGCAAAATGGCTGTCTGGGAAGGCCTTACAGATAGCTGTGAAAAGAAGAGAAGTGAAAAGCAAAGGAGAAAAGGAAAGATATAATCATCTGAATGCAGAGTTCCAAAAAATAGCAAGAAGAGATAAGAAAGCCTTCCTCAGCGATCAATGCAAAGAAATAGAGGGAAACAACAGAATTGGAAAGACTAGAGATCTCTTCAAGAAAATGAGAGACACCAAGGGAACATTTCATGCAAAGATGGGCTCGATAAAGGACAGAAATGGTATGGACCTAACAGAAGCAGAAGATATTAAGAAGAGATGGCAAGAATACACAAAAGAACTGTACAAAAAAGATCTTCATGATCCAGATAATCACAATGATGTGATCACTGACCTAGAGCCAGACATCCTGGAATGTGAAGTCAAGTGGGCCTTAGAAAGCATCACTACGAACAAAGCTAGTGGAGGTGATGGAATTCCAGTTGAGCTATTCCAAATCCTGAAAGATGATGCTGTGAAAGTGCTGCACTCAATATGCCAGCAAATTTGGAAAACTCAGCAGTGGGCCACAGGACTGGAAAAGGTCAGTTTTCATTCCAATCCCAAAGAAAGGCAATGCCAAAGATTGCTCAAACTACCGCACAATTGTACTCATCTCACACGCTAGTAAAGTAATGCTCAAAATTCTCCAAGCCAGGCTTCAGTAATATGTGAACTGTGAACTTCCTGATGTTCAAGCTGGTTTTAGAAAAGGCAGAGGAACCAGAGATCAAATTGCCAACATCTGCTGGATCATGGAAAAAGCAAGAGAGTTCCAGAAAAACATCTGTTTCTGCTTTATTGACTATGCCAAAGCCTATGACTGTGTGGATCACAATAAACTGTGGAAAAATTTCTAACCATGGCTACCACCAAACCACTGCCAACTCCAGGTAAGAGAACTGGCACTGGTCTGGTATCTTGTGTGTCCATTTCATGAGGAAATAGGGCTCAAGAACTGTTCCTCTTTGACTGACTTGGGAGCTGAATTCCCTGGCTCCATGTCTCATCTCCTACTTTGATTCCCCTGGATCAGGTGCTCATATAATCCTAAAATCTGAACTTCGGCCCCTATCAAGAACTTGAGAGGATCTGAGATTTTCCTGTATGAGTTAGTTATCTAGTTAGGCTTTTGCAATTTCATGGATGCTTATAGAAGACAGGAGACTCCTGTGTAGAGAATGCAGGTAGTTTATTACTTGCAGCAAAAGCAGTAGCCAAAGTGAGGCATTTTTGCACCATTTGCCCAAATCCCAGTGTTCACAGGGTGACATGAGGGCCAGTTTATACCCGTGCATACAATTGGGTTCGTTTATAGGAAAGGCATCTTGGGCTTAGGGAACAGGAATTTCTTTTAAAATGCACTATAAAACTATAAGCACACATGACCTTCTAGAAGAAAACATTACTTTTACTACAGTGGAAAATAAGCCAACTTATCCTTTGCTCTGAAGGGAAACACTATCTCTATCTTCCAAGGCAGTTTGTTAAACAAATATCCTTGGAAACATAGTTTAGAACAAAGGCCAGTCAGTGCCCTGTTTGCAAGTCGTGCAGAAATGCAAGAAACCCTTGGAGAATAGCCTGTCTCAGTCCCTCAGTCTTTTACAGTGACTCCTTCCTCCCATCTCCATAGCTATAACCGAGTTCCCCTTGTCCTGGCAGCAAGTTGGACTTTCAGCTTTTGATACCTTCTCTTTTAGTTCACAGCTTATTAGCTGGACTTCAGAGTGATGTATATCCTTTCCACCCTATTGTCCCAACACTAAAACAGAGTTAAATACCATCTCTTGTTTTGTGACTTTTCAAGTAGAATTTTATCGACTATTGTTGTCTATATGTAGCTATACAACTTAGATACCACAATACTTTTAAAGCATTTAGCCACTCCCCCATCTACCCTGTTCTCAATTTTCCAAGATTGTGTGTATGTATGTAGTGATGCAAAAGATTATTATATTAAAGTCAAAACCCAGAGTATTCCAGCCATTGTGCCTAAATTTGGATGGTTGTTGGAATCATGCTTAAAATGTTCTGTGTAAGGAGCCTACAGTGCAAATGAGAGGTCAAACAAAAGTGGATAAAAGGGAACAGGAAGAGGAATCAGGAACTGACTACAAACAAAAACACCATCCGGAGGAAACAGGATAAGCCTGTCCAGACACTGGAAACGATAATGAGGAAGGAAAAGCAATTACCAAAACAGATGGACGGAAATGGAGCAACTAACAGAGGTGGAAGCATGTTTATTTGAGAAAGTGTGTCTGGAGATTTGGGGGGCTGAGCAGAATTAGGGCCTGTTCCCCTTAGCTATATGTAAATACTTAACAGGCAGGCATGCACTCCTGTAAACAATCAAGATGTTTCCTAAACCTGTTATTCCATGTCCCTTGTGACTTCCTGTGGGTTTTCTTTTTTGACAGAGGTATGTTTTCATTTTAATGGATACTAACTTGATTTATTCATTTCCCACTTGCCAAAATATTTAAAATATTTGCATTCCTAGAGAATTGTACAAGTTTATGGAGATGATCAGAAAGGATATTACAACAGATCTGTCCTAGGAAATATGTGACAGATGGTTGTGGAGCATTAAAAAAGAGAACTGTTAAGCCTACAATGCAGTATCTCATTGTCTGCTGTATTTTTGTAAAAGCTTGCAGAGCGAAGCATATGTTATTGTTTCATCTCTTTTGATATAACTAAATTCCTTCAAACACATACAATTAAAAAATAATCTACTCTAGAGTAAATTGCACGCACATGAATAAAAATGCAATCTCCTAGATGAGTTTTATGTTTCCCAGCTGTCCATGAGATTATTATGTATATTAAATTATATACTCTCTAGTCTGCATTTCATGAAAGCTACAAATGAAAAGATTTAGCCATTTTTAAATTTCTTATTAAAGTAAAACACTCACTAATTATTCATCAACTATAAAAACTTGATAACTGTTCAATATTTTGAGGCATTTGTGTGCATAAACGAACTCTAATTTTAGTAGTTTATTCATCTAGTTGCTTTAACAAAAATAGAGCACCTCTTTATTTTATAACTAAGTTAAACATCAAATATATTATTTTTTAAATGACTAGAATTATTGAAATTTAGAGTGGGAAGCTATTTAATTTTCTCAAGATAAAGAAAATTGCAACTCAGTGATTGCTCACAAATTATATTGCCATAAGATCTACCCAGCTAAACGTGCATTAAAACCACTGTTTCAGGCATATAAGGGTCCATGTTCTTTCCATAACATGTAGACTTTTCTGTTTGTCATTACTATAGGGAGTTGAATCTAAATTTATTCAGTTAAGTAGTGCCTGGACAGATTTTTGTATATCACTTGTTATCTGACCAGTGGGCATTTCTTTTAATTCTTTTTTATCCTTCAATAAAAAATAAATTAATTTTTAAAAAAAAGAAAAAAAATTTTAATTCAACATTTGTATATTTTACCAAATGATCACCACAAGTCTAGTTAACATCTGTCACCATAGATAGTTACAATTTTTTTCTTGTGATGAGAACTTTTAAGATCTATTGTTCTGATATACAATACAGTATTATTAACTATGGCCAGCATGTGGTATATTACATCCCCATGATTTATTTATTTTTTAACTGGAAGTTTGTACCTTTTGATCCCCTTCATCCACCTTGCCAACCCTTCACCCCCTACCTCTGGCAATCACCAATCTGTTCTCTGTATCTGTGACCTTTGCTTTTTATGTTTGTTTTGTTTTTGTTTGTTTGCCTGTTCTCTTATAGTCCACGTATAGATGATATCATACGATGTTTGTCTTTCTCTGCCTGACTGATTTCACTTATGACAATGCTCACAGTTTCCATCCATGTAGTCACAAATAGCAAGATTTCCTCCTTTTTTCATGTCTGAATAATATCTACTATGAAAGTGAAGTCACTTAGTCGTGTCCAACTCTTGTGACCCCGTGGACTGTAGCCTACCACACTTCTCCATCCATGGGATTTTCCAGGCAAGAGTACTGGAGTGGACTGCCATTTCATTCTCCAGATGATCTTTCCAACCCAGGGATCGAACCCAGGTCCCTCACATTGTAGGCAGATACTATACCGTCTGAGCTGCCAGGGAAGTCCTAATATCTACTATGCTGCTGCTGCTAAGTCACTTCAGTCGTGTCTGACTCTGTGCGACCCCAGAGACGGCTGCCCACCAGGCTCCCCCGTCCCTGGGATTCTCCAGGCAAGAACACTGGAGTGGGTTGACATTTCCTTCTCCAATGCATGGAAGTGAAAAGTGAAAGTGAAGTCACTCAGTCATGTCCGACTCTTAGCGACCCCATGGACTGCAGCCTACCAGGCCCCTCTGTCCACAGGATTTGCCAGGCAAGAGTACTGGAGTGGGTTGCCATTGCCTTCTCTGAATATCTACTATATATATACACAATTAGTTACTATATGCTCTTACTCTGTATCACTTTCCAGATGAATAGTTTAAATCCTTCAGTCATTCTTATAACAAAAGGTAGACTTTTTTTGGGGGGGTCAAGTCTGTTTTTCAAGTCAAACTACAGAAAACTGAAGCTCTAACCTGAATAAAACCTAAATTTTATCATATTAGGAGACCAATAAACCTGAAGGTTTTTCAAAGTCTTTATAGAGGTTGGTGAAAAAGGCCAATAGTGAATCAATTTTATTACTTAGGGTGATAGTGTCTCTACTTAGGGTATTTGTGGAATGATTATGACCCTAAAATACTTAGAAATGTCTATCTGCCTACATTTTATTATATTTTTCTCTTTTCATTCTTCTTCTTCTTCTTCTTTTTTTTTTTTTTTTTTTTTTTGCTTATAGAATCTCAGTTCCCTAATCAGGGACTGAACCCAGGCCACGGAGGTGAAAGCCCTGAATCCGAACCACCGGGCCACCAGGGAGCTCCCTGTTTCCGTTAAACTAAGTGCCCTAGATACTTTAATCATTTTTAGAACCACACCACAAATCCTTCTTTGGAATCTTTTGCAAATGAAACTTCTCCTTTATGTAGAGGGAACTCATGGTGGAAAGTCTTTGCTCATTAGTGTGGGTAAAAAATTACCAGGCTTTTTGCCACCTTCCATATGTAGACTTTTCCCTAAAAATTCTGCTATATGTGCCAGGTCCTCACATTACCATTATAAGGTTCAAATGTGTCTGTCTTCTATCAGCATTTTTTTTTTTTTTTTTTTGAGGACGCTTCATCCTGATTTCCATAGTGACTACTAAGGGTAGTCATCAGTAGTTAGATCCATTAAACTATAACTTGCTGAAGAAAGAATGAACTATAATCTGCCTTTGCTGATCAAGCTCTCTTTAATTATTTTAACAAAAACTTGCATGTTCTCCAAGCTTTAACAATAAGGTATTTGCCCAAGTTGTTTTTCAGGAACTTGGAGTCAGCTGTGTCTAGTTTGGATTTGGGCTAGTTAAGACTTGTTGAGACCATCAACCTTTCAACTGGGCATGCATGAGTGTCTGATTGGTGACCTTCTGATGTCAAAGAACCGAAAACTCCACCCTCAGAACATGCTAACACCACATTTTCATCCTATGAAGAAGCTTGTAACCTAGGTGCATCTGTTGCCCTGTGAAAAGAAAAGTGAAAATGAAGTTGCTCAGTCATGTCCAACTCTTTGCTACCCTGTGGACTGTAGCCCACCAGGCTCCTCCATCCATGGGATTCTCCAGGCAAGAATACTGAGTGAGTTGCCATTTCCTTCTCCAGGGTATCTTCTTGACCCAGGGATCAAACCCAGGTGTCCCACATTGCAGGCAGATGTTTTAACTTCTGAGCCACCCGAGAAGCAGGAGGACTGCTGATTATCTCACCTTTTTCTTATCTTCAATCACCTTTTCCCATAACCTCCACACCTTAGCTTTCTCTCATACATACCCTGAGCCCCAGCCTTGAAAGAGGTGGGTTTGAGATTTGGTCTTTTGTCTTCTGGCTCAGTTGCCTTGTGGATAAACCTTTCCTCTGCTGCAAATCTTGGAAGATTCTGCATTTAGCTTGCTGCACATCCAACAGATGAATCTGGTTTGGTAAGAGCTATATAAATTTATATTCCTACCAACAGTACATAAGGATTCCTTTTTATTTACAACCTCCACAGCACTTGTTATTTTTTGTCTTTTATGATAATAGCTATCCCAACAGGTGTGAGGTGGTATCTCACTGCAGTTTTGATTTGCATTTTTCTGATGATTAGTGACGTTGGGTACCTTTCATAAATCTGTTGGCCATTTGTATGTCTTCTTTTTGGAAAAACATCTGTTCAGTTCCTTTGTCCATTTTAAAATCAGGTATTTGACTTCAGTGTGTTTTTTGTTGTTGTTTTGGTTTTCTGTGGGGTTTTTCTTTGTTTCTTTGTTTTGCTATTGAATTGTAAGAGTTCCTTACATATTTTGTACATTAATTTTTATCAGATATATGATATGCAGATATTTTTGCCCTTTCTATAGGTTGCCTTTTCATTTGGTTAATTGTTTCCCTTGTTGTGCAGAATCTTTTTGATTTAATATAGTCTCACTTACCTAATGTTGTCTGTGCTTTTGGTGTTATATCAAGAAATCACTACAAAAGCCAGTGTCAAGAAGTGGTTTGCTTGTTTCCTTCTAGGAGCTCTATAGTTTCAGGTCTTATGTTTAAGTCTTTGATCCATTTTGAGTCAATTTTTGTGTATGATGTAAGTGTTCAATTATCTTCTATTAGCATTTTGTTTGTGGTCCATAGACCAAATACTCTTGTTATAATAGGCCTGAAGCTATGGTATTTTATAATTATATTTTTTATTATTTGTAAACTATCTTTTGCTCCAAATCCATTTACTACCTATAAGACTTTTTATACTAGTTAACAGTTTGTGTCAATCAGATCATATTAAATGTTTATACAACATTCTTCCTTTTATCTTCCAAATATTTCTTATAGTCTTCCAAACTCTGTTAGATTTTTTTCTTTTTAAACCATGGTTTACTTATTTATTTATATGCTATATCATATGGCATATGGGATCTTAGTCCCCTAACCAGGGATTGCACCTGTGCCCCCTATTTTGAAACTGTAGAGTCTTAACGACTGGATCACCAGGCAAGTCCATGGCTTTCTTTTTGGAAGTCCAACCTAAATTCATAAAGTCTTTGATAAAATTTTGAAATAATCTTGATCAGTTGCCCAGAAAATTATAATAAAATACATGTAAGGATAATCATTTTATTCATTTTTAAGTATGCAATTCAGTGACAATAAATATATTCACATGTGCATATATGTGCAATCATCATTGATTAACTTAAAAATAACAGTAGCAATAGTAATACCATTCCACTTTTAAGACCTACTCTCTAAACAACATTCAAACATGCCATGCAGTATTAACTACAGTAGCCATGCAGTACACTACATTCCCAGGACTTATTCAATTTATAAGTAGAGTTTATACTTTTTGACTCCTTTCATTCACTTTGCCACCCCTACCCGATTAATACTTAAAATAGGTTGGCTGCTAGTATTTTCGTTATACTGTTATTTTTGTCATTAATTAGTTTTAGATGTACTGACTTCAGCAGTGTTAAATACAAATTTAAAGCATTTATATTACCTCTCCCCTCTCTTATCCTCTCAATTGCTTCTTTTTAAGTACAGTTTAGAGTTCCAAGTTGTTATAATCCTTCCATCGCTTCTGCTTCAAACTTACCAGTATCTAATCGATTACTATCAGAATCATTGCAGGAAGGAATTCCTGGTGGTACAGTGATTATTACTCCACACTCTCACTGCTGAGGACCTTGGTTCAATCCCTGGTCAGGGAACTAAGATTCCACAAGCCATGTGGCAGGGAAAAAAAAAATTATATATATAATAGTAAAATTTGGAAGAAAATCTGGTTGCCTTGATTGTGGAGAACTGGTTTTTCATTTCTTGCTGAAGTTCACCCTTTCTTTTCTTTTGTAAACTGAAGTAAGTTATTACTGTGCTTCTATTCCATTTCCCTCCAGCTTATACAGATCTAGTGCCAGAGTGCTGACCTAAGTGGTACTGTCAACAATCAATATTTGTTAATAGACTGAAAGCTCTGTTATTATCTTTATACTTAGAGCATGTTTTAGTCTTTCCACATTAAAAACAGTTCCCTGAGAAAGCCTACTCACAGCCCATACATGTCATTTTGTAATGGAAAGTGGGGTCTGGCTGCATGCTTCTCAAACGCCAATAAATAGGCAACGTTAGGAGAAGGAAATGGCCACCTACTCCAGTATTCTTGCCTGGAGAATCCCATTGACAGAGGAGCCTGGCAGGCTACAGTCCATGGGGTCACAGAGTCGGACATGACTGAGTAACTAACACACACACACATGTGCAAGGTAGATGAAAAAGCTTGCTTTATTTTGGATGCTGGAAACTGGCAGGGGGGAGGAGGAACTTCTGTCCAAAGGCCACCTCCCTCTGACTGACAATCAGTGGACCAGAGCTTTCATAGGCTGAGGGAGGGGGATACAGCACAGTCAGCTCTGAACTTGGTCATTGGTGGTCTGACCAGCATCATCTTGATTGTTCTGCTGCTGCTGCCGCTAAGTCACATCAGTCATGTCCGACTCTGTGCGACCCCATAGACGGCAGCCTACCAGGGTCCGCCATCCCTGGGATTCTCCAGGCAAGAACATTGGAGTGGGTTGCCATTTCCTTCTCCAATTCATGAAAGTGAAAAGTGAAAGTGAAGTCAGTCATGTCTGACTCAGCGACCCCATGGACTGAAGCCTACTAGGCTCCTCCATCCATGGGATTTTCCAGGCAAGAGTACTGGAGTGGGGTGCCATTGCCTTCTCCGCTTGATTGTTCTAAGTGCCATTAATCTTCAGTTCCAAGGCTAGTTTATTTCCATTTCTGAGGTCAGTTCTTGGAATTGTGGCAGCTTATGTCATGACCACAGTCTGGTCATGATGTAGTTAACTTCTCACCTGGTGGAGGTTTCAGTATCTATGACAGGTCATAGGATATGGCTCAGAATATCATCTATTGCCCTTGAGAAGGAACTAAAGGTCCTTGATTATGCTTAATAACTAAACTATTATTATTTGGGCTTCCCTGGGGGCTCAGTGGCAAAGAATGCACCTGCCAATGCAGGAGACATAGGTTCAATCCCTGAGTTGGGAAGTTCTCACAGAGAAGGAAATGGCAACCCACTCCAGTATTCTTCCCTGGGAAATCCCATGGACAGAGCCTGGTGGGCTACAGTCCATAGGGTTGCAAAAGAGTCAGACAAGACCAAACAGTTAAACAACAACATTATTATTTGGTCTCCTTTGACTGTTTTCCTTTGTTTCTACATGTTCTCACTTCTCTGATTAAGCTTATTCTTTGGCTAAAGCTTTTCCACAGACAAAAGGCAGGCAAAGGACATGGTGGACAAGGACCATAGAGTTCTGCTCCATTTCAATTTCATTCTCCTATGTGCTACTTAATTAATTTAGTGTCGCCAAATTAAATGGTGTGCTAGCTTCCTTTTGGGTTATACTTTTACTTATGTCTAAAAAACTGTAAACAAAAAACAAAAGGTGTTGTTTACCACCCAGTTACATAAAGATTAACCCCTTCAGTCTCTGACCAACAGTACATTCTATGTTCCAGACAGAGAAAATGAAGATGAGAACAGAGTTCTCTGTGCTTGGGACAGGCAGGCCCCTTAGAGAGTTAGATGTATATCTCAGGAAGAATTTTAATGAATCCAGTTGCTTGCATCTTTCCATACATCAGTTCAGTTCAGTCACTCAGTCATGTCCGACTCTGCGACCCCATGAATTGCAGCACACCAGGCCTCCTTGTCCATCACCAACTCCCAGAGTTCACTCAAACTCATGTCCATCAAGTCAGTGATGCCATCCAACCATCTCATCCTCTGTCGTCCCCTTCTCCTCCTGCCCCCAATCCCTCCCAGCATCAGAGTCTTTGCCAATGAGTCAACTCTTCACATGAGGTGGCCAAAGTACTGGAGTTTCAGCTTTAGCATCATTCCTTCCAAAGAACACCCAGGACTGATCTCCTTTAGAATGGACTGGTTGGATCTCCTTGCAGTCCATGGGACTCTCAAGAGTCTTCTCCAACACCACATTTCCATACATAGAAAAGCAGTAAAATCATTAACTTGAGATATTTGTTCTTTGTGACTAGCAGCATCTTTTGCCAAGAGGTATCCCTGACTGCACACATTCCCCAGCCAAAACTCACATATAAACTGGCTGCTCTGTCCACCTCTTTGGAACAGCTTCCTCAGAGCTACTGAGTGGCTGTCTCCTGGGTTATAGTCCTCAGTTAGGTCCCTGAATAAAACTGAAATTCACAACCCTTGTGCTGTGTGGTGTTTTGTGTTTTTTTAAGTTGACATGACTTTAGTTACAACTACCATCATCCTCACCCAGAAGGCTACTCTGCTTTCACATTAATTTTCTGGAACAAGAATGGACAAAAGCCTTTTTTTTATTTATTTCAGATAGAGTTGAAATAGACTAAAATATTTTAGATGACTTACAAAACGAAAATGAGCATAGAATATGAGGAATACCAGTGGTCTGACTGACAAAGAGACATCATATTTTGCAAGCCAAGTCTTATATTCCTTTCACATCCAGTCTGAGAAATGTACTGTATTTTCCTCTAAATGAATAGCATTAAGTAGCCTTAAAATAACCTCTCCTACATGAAGCAATCTTCTTATAGTAAGGTTCTTGTTGTGCTTAGTCACTCAGTTGTGTCCAACCCTTTTCGACCCCATGGACTGTAGCCTGCCAGGCTCCTCTGTCCAAGGGGATTCTCCAGGCAAGAATACTGGAGTGGGTTACCATGCCCTCCTCCAGGAAATCTTCCCAACCCAGGGATTGAACTGAGGTCTCCCACATTGCAGGTGGATTCTTTACTACCTGAACCACCAGGAAGCCCAAGAATACTAGAGTAGGTAGCTTATCCCTTCTCCAGGGGAACTTCCTGACCCAGGAATTGAACCAGGGTCTCCTGCATTGCAGGTGGACTCTTTACCAGCTGAGCTATCAGGGAAGCCCATAGTAAAGCTCTAGTAGTATGATATTATAGTGATCATATGTCAGAATGATCCACAAAGAAAGGAGGATGGTTCTTTCATTGTGCACATCTAAACTCAAATCAATAGTGTCAAGATAAAAAAGAGGATGTCTAATACTCAGCAGCACAGACAGCTTGGTTTCTGTGGGGTCAAAATAATTGACATCTCCCTCCATTTTTCAAGGAAGTGGAGGGCAGTGGAGAAGCAGTTGGAGCAGAAGATATACCACCCAACTAAGTATCACATGAAAAAATAAAATAATTATTAAAAATAATTCTTCCAATTATTCAGGTAGAACTCTCTGACCTTGGGAAAGTCCACTTTTCTGAATTTCAGAATTCCTTATGTAAAGAATGGGCATGCTAATATTTACACTACCTATCTCTCAGGGTTGTTCAAATAATTGTCAAGGCAACAATTTATTGCAAGCATAGTCAAAGTTTCTTTCAATCTCAAGGGAACTTGAAGAAAGTCAGTTCATAGATTTCTTTCATAGAAATTTTTTCTAACAAGAATACATAGCTAGACATTTTTAGACTAAATACAAGGAAAAACATCTGGGCACAGCTTTTCAGGCTCCTTGTGTGCAAGTTACTTCTCACAAAACTGGGTGGGGAAATCTAATATTACCTAGACTCTTTGTTTTAAAATATCTTATTGTGGTCCAAATATGCAGTTGATTCTTGAACAGCGCAGGGTTAAGGGCACATACCCTCCATGTAGTTGAAAATTTGAGTATAAATTTATATTTGCAATTCCACATCTTCAGATTTAACCAACTGCAAATCTCACAGTACGCATGTACTAAGTCTCTTCAGTCATGTCCTACTCTGTGCGACCCTATGGACTATAGCTCCCCAGGCTCCTCTGTCCATGGGGATTCTCCAGGCAAGAATACTGGAATGTGTTGCCATGCCCTCCTCCAGGGAATCTTCCCAACCAAGGGATTGAATCCACCTCTCTTATGTCTCCTGTGTTGGCAAGCGGGTTCTTTACCACTGAATCCCAAATTTCGCAGTACAGAACATATTTATTGAAAAAAAATCATGTATAAGTGGACCCATGCAGTTCAAGCTTGTGTCGTTCAAGACAACAACATACAAAATTGAAGCTAATAGACAAATCATCTTTCAGTTCAGTTCAGTTGAGTCGCTCAGTCATGTCTGACTCTTTGCGACCCTATGAATCACAGCACGCCAGGCCTCCCTGTCCATCTTACTTTAGTGGGTATCAATACACAATCTTATTCACGTACATTCCTGTCTACCCCCTCCCAAACTGGATAATTTTAATGTGAATTCCAGATTTAGTCTACAGATGTATAGAAGATCAGAATATATCACCCCATAATATGTCCCTCTGACATGAGGATGATTTTGAGATAAAGGCAAACAGGATGAGCTCTCAAGCATCCTCCTCTCTTCCTGAAAAAAATGCAATAGAAAATGTATAGTACCACCAATAAACTATTTGGGGAAAGAAAAGTCAGACTTGAATCTGATCAAGCCCCTGGATCTAACTACCAGTCTACAGGAAATTCAGAGAATTGGAGAACATCTTAGGGGAAAAACATGAAGATTCTGTTGGCCAAATCCAGAGTATGGGAAATTCTATACAAATACAAACAACCTGGGTTCTTCAACATTAACAAGAAATGGAGAGACAGAGACAAAGAAAGACTTCCCATACAAGGAAGAAAATAAAAACCTTATCACCCAAGATGAGATGGAGCTGAAAAAAACTCTCTACAATAAATAAATCTTATTGCTACTGCTAAGTCACTTCAGTCGTGTCCGACTCTGTGTGACCCCGTAGATGGGAGCCCACCAGACTCCCCCATCCCTGGGATTCTCCAGGCAAGAACACTGGAGTGGGTTGCCATTTCCTTCTCCAATGCATGAAAGTGAAAAGTGAAAGTGAAGTCGCTCAGTCATGTCCGACCCTCAGCAACCCCATGGACTGCAGCCTTCCAGGCTCCTCCATCCATGGGATTTTCCAGGCAAGAGTACTGGAGTGGGGTGCCATTGCCTTCTCCGATAAATCTTATTAACTAGCCTTTATCCCGGAGAAGGCAATGGCACCCCACTCCAGTACTCTTGCCTGGAAAATCCCATGGATGGAGGAGCCTGATAGGCTGCAGTCCATGGGGTCACTAAGAGTCAGACACAACTAAGCGTCTTCACTTTCACTTTTCACTTTTCACTTTCATACATTGGAGAAGGAAATGGCAACCCACTCCAGTGTTCTTGCCTGGAGAATCCCGGGGACGGGGGAGCCTGGTGCCGTCTATGGGGTCGCACAGAGTCGGACACGACTGAAGCGACTTAGCAGCAACAGCAGTGTCCTCATATATTTGCCTACCTACAACTTGCCACCTCTTGAAGCTCAAAGTCCCTTTCCTTTGTCTTGTCATATCTCTTTTAATGTGATCTCTTTTGGAGAATTGTATAAATGTTTACAAGCCTCGCTGCTGCTTGTAAGGGTTTTCTCTTGTCTTTATGAAGTCTCTTCAAGCCACATAAAACTTCTAACATCAAATAAATGTGTATGCCCTTTCTCCTGTTAATCTGTTGTTAGATTAACCAGAAAATTTTGTAAAGCCTGCTAGAGAAGCTGTGAGGAATGAGGAAAAGTTTCCTCCCCAACAGAAATGTGTTTGATGTCCTAAGATAGCCTCTCTCTTTTTCCTTCTCTTTTTCTCTTTCTTTCTCTGTCTCTCTCTCCTCTTATCTCTCTCTTTCTGTCTCTTCATTTTTGTTAATGTTGAAGAACCCAGGTTGTTTGTATTTCTATAGAATTTCCCATACTCTGGATTTGGCCAACAGAATCTCCATGTTTTTCCCCTAAGATGTTCTCCAATTCTCTGAATTTCCTGTAGACTGGTAGTTAGATCCAGGGTTTGATCAGCTTCAAGTCTGATTTTGCCTGCCCCAAATAGTTTATTGGTGGCACTATACATTCTCTATTGCATTACATCAAAAGGCATGTAATAATGTTCTCTCTTTTTGTGATGTTAAGATTGATTTGGGTTTCTGATGCTATTGACCTAATCCATTCATTATAGTTTCCCATCAACTTTCCACCCAATGGCTTTAGCAGCTATTGACAATCATTTCCTAGATTCATTCATTAAGGAACATGTGGTAATACCATGATTTTATCAATTATTCTGTATTATAATCTAGAATTCTTCTATAAAGAAGATTTTTCCCACATAAATTTCCTGAGAGGCAGGATATACTTATATTAGTTTTATAGAATGTAAGTGTATTATAATTATGCCTATTTCCAATAATTTAAAGAAGATGTAATTAAGAAGAAGGAAGAAGAAGGATAGAGGTGATTCACAAAATCTGGAGATGAGTTGCTGAATCTATTACCTTGCCATCTATTACTAATGCTATGACTTCCCCTTGTCGTCTTTCCTATTTATTCATTTCTATTTATTTTAACAGACTTTCATTTTTAGAGCAGTTTTACTTTCACAGCAAAATTGAGCATAAGGTATGGAGAGTTTCCATATGTACCAAACTCTCTACAGATGCATGTTAATAACCCCCGTTACTAACATCCCCCAATGAACCTACATAGACACATCATTAAGATGTAGCATTAAGTTCTAACAGTAGAATTTTTAGGTCAAATGTATAAATGTACATATTTCAAATAGAACTGATTTATACTTCTACCAGTAAATTAATACTTTTAAAAATAATATTAAGCTTTTATAAAAAGAAATAGGAAATAGAAACTACCAATCTTGCAGCTGATGGCTTCCAGAGGAGCTAAATAGATACTGTTTTCCATTTCCAGTGAATGGATGGTCACCAGTGTAAGGGACAAACTGGATTCATTCATTTTACAATTTAGAAAAAATGTATACTTGAAGCTCTAAGAAGTTCTGAAATCAAGTAGTCCAACAGAAAGTGAGACTTAAAATTGCATTTTTTATTACCAAATCTCATCTGGAGTGATTCAACTCAAATATTTATGAGTAATGAATAATGAATTGAGTGTAATAAATAGTTATTTCTCTTGATAATGATTGATACTTATGTGAAAGAAGGAAAATATTCTCAGGGGATGATGTATGATTGGACCTCATGATTTCAACATGATTTTTTTTCTATGCAACTAATTATAGGAAATTGTGATTTTGCAAGGACTTTTTCTCTTTTTACTTTGAAGTAGGAATGTTGTTGGAGAGGGAGTCTGAAATAATGGAAAAGTTTTTAGAAAGATTTCCAAAGATATAAGCTTACTCAAGGTGCAGAAACATTTAACACAAAGCTATTCAACACTTATCAGGTTCAAGGTCCTGTGCTGGCAAGTGAGTGTAGCAAGGCAATTAAACTGAGTTTCTGACCCTCATAAGACAATGAGGAGACATAATACAAAATAAGTAACATTGGAGTTCTGGAAAGGAGAATAAACTCTTCTTGGGAGACAGGTATGAGAAGGGGTGGGGCTGCTCAAGAAAGGCCATAACTTTCTAGGGCATCTAGTCATTCAAGCCCTAACAGGCAACACTATGATTATTATGTTAGAAATAGGACAGAGACCTTGATCCCATGAGAATACTTTTCAGCGTGGAAGGTGATTAAGAATACACATAATCATAAAACTATGAACTGATGTTATCTTTTTAAAAATCAAGTAAATAATATAAAAAATGTTTAAGGATTGGTAATCATGGCATCTGGTCCCATCACTTCATGGGAAATAGATGGGGAAACAGTGTCAGACTTTATTTTGGGGGGCTCCAAAATCACTGCAGATGGTGATTGCAGCCATGAAATTAAAAGACGCTTACTCCTTGGAAGGAAAGTTATGACCAACCTAGACAGCATATTAAAAAGCAGAGACATTACTTTGCCAATAAAGGTCCATCTAGTCAAGGCTATGTTTTTTCCAGTGGTCATGTATGGATGTGAGAGTTGGACTGTGAAGAAAGCTGAGCACCGAAAAACTGATGCTTTTGAACTGTGGTGTTGGAGAAGTCTCCTGAGAGTCCCTTGGACTGCAAGGAGATCCAACCAGTCCATCCTAAAGGAGATCAGTCCTGGGTGTTCATTGGAAGGACTGATGCTAAAGCTGAAACTCCAATACTTTGGCCACCTCATGTGAAGAGTTGACTCGTTGGAAAAGACCCTGATGCTGGGAAGGATTGGGGGCAGGAGGAGAAGGGGACGACAGAGGATGAGATGGCTAGATGGCATCACCAACTCAATGGACAGGAGTTTGAGTGAACTCCGGGAGTTGGTGACGGACAGGGAGGCCTGGCGTGCTGTGATTCATGGGGTCGCAAAGAGTCAGACACGACTGAGCGACTGAACTGAATAATTTTTCATCATAGTTCTAAAGGCTTCCCCCCATTGCCTTAGAACTTCTCGTGCAGCTATTGAAAAGTGTGATTTTTTTCCTCTTTAGAACACCTTAGGGTTCTATAGAGTCCCCGCCCCCACCTTGATCCCATGAATGGGCATGCATCCCTTCCTTCTGTTTCCAGTGGTGAAAGCTAAGATGTGTCTGGCACATTTAACAAGTCTTTACTAAATACTGAAAGATTTCAAAATGGAATGGCAATGTATCATGCTATTATTGTATACAGGCTAAATTTTTTGTATTTATCATTCTTAACCTGTAGAGGCTATTCAGTTTATAACATTTCATCACAGTAACCATAATGTCTGACAATTCATTCTCCAGTATAATGTTTTTTCACTCAAAAAATGTCCAATTTCTGACAACTCATTCTCCAGTATAATGTTTTTTCACTCAAAAACATCCTAAAGAGGTACTTCCCTGGTGGTGCAATGGATAAGAATTGGCCTGCCAATGCAGGGGATATGGGTTCAATCTCTGATCAGGAAGATTCCTCATGTCCTGGAGCAACTAAGCCCATGAGCCACAACTACTGAAGCCTGCACCCTCTAGGGCCAGCAAGTCACAACTACCAAGCCCACATGCTGCCACTACTGAAGCCCATGTGCCTAGATCCCCTGCTCTACAAGAAGAGAAGCCACTGCAATGAGAAGCCTGAGCACTGCAGCTAGAGAGTAGCCCCCATTCTCTGCCACAAGAGAAAGCCCACATGCAGCAACAAAGACCCAGTGAAGCCAAAACTAAATAAATACTAAACAAATACAGCAGTGTGTAGATGTTAAAAGAAAAATCCTAAAGAAACATTCTATAAGCAGCAATATTTTGACATTATGATTTCAGACAAAGACCCACTCACTAATACATGTGACACAACAGTTTCTAGTTAAAGAATATCATATGGAACAAATCTGAATTGTATGCTATATTTGACTTTTGTATTGCATATGATTTCATGTGCTTTCTGGGAGAGGGATTCTTCAGTCTGTTTTGAAGGACATTTCTCTTTAGCTTTTATTTTGTCCTAGGGGTTTTTTGTGTCATAACTTTATTTTTAAGAACATATCGAGTCCAAAGTAGTATGAACCTCCAAATGGTTCAAATACTGGTGGGGGGGGAAATGGTGCAGAAAGAAGGGGGAAAGAACATTAGCCATTGAACAAAGAGCTGTGCAGTAAACAGAATGAAAAAGTAAAAAAAAAAAAAAAAAAAATGCTGACAATGTTTTTAGGGAGAGCTAGATGGGCTTCCCAGATGGTGCTAGTGGTAAAGAACCTGCCCGCTAATGCAGGAGACATAAGAGACAAAGGTTCGATACCTGGCTTAGGAAGATCCCCTGGAGAAGTGCATGGGAACCCACTCCAGTATTCTTGCCTGGAGAATCCCATGAACAGAGGACCCTGGTGGATTACAGTCCATAGGGTTGCCAAGAGTCAGACAGTAATGGCCAGCCTTTGGAAGGGGTGTGTAATTCTCTTCTACTCACAGTTAAGTAGAGACAAATTATTTCTGTATGAGCTGAACAAAGGCACTTTAGTTTACAGTGAAACAGAGGGGCAGGGTCCTCTGAGGGAAGCTATTAAGTGTGATTATAATAACAAAAGCAATGAAAAGAAATCAAAGAAACAGTTCCAACATGGAGTCAGAATTGGCTTCCTCCCTGCAACATGATCTTGAATATTTTAACATCCATTAGCCCCTCTTCACTCCCTTCCCAGAAATGCTTCCCTGCTTCCTCCTCTGCCATCCACCACCAGATCCTTAATTCATCTTTGGGCAAGTACAACAACCTTTCATTACATGTCACTTTATATACAACTCATGTGTCTATAGTTTCAAATTGTTGTTTATTACTTATTTACATTTATTTGTATTACTTTTTTTTCATTTATTTGTATTACTTAGTTATTATAGTTAGTGTTAGTCATTCAGTTGTGTCTAATTCTTTGTGACCCTGTGGACTATAGCACACCAGGCTTCTCTGTCCATGGGATTTCCCAGGCAAAAATACAGGAGTGGGCTGCCATTTCCTTCTCCAGGGAGTCTTCCTGACTCAGGGGTGGAATCCTGGTTATTATAGTTTTCTGCAAAAATTATATGGGATCTTGGGTTGAAATTTCAGGCATTGCAATTTTTCCCTTTAAAATGAATGAAACAAGGTTTTTTGAAAACGCATTTTTGATTAGCACTAGCATTTGAAGGAATGAATTAAAAGATGTTAAACCAAAGGATAGTGGTAGATAGTGTTTCTCAGACTCTGCACTTCCAAGTCCCAATTTGGGCCTTGAACTAGGAGTCCCTAAACCTGGCCATGGAGAAGGATATGGCAACCCACTCCAGTGTTCTTGCCTGGAGAATCCCAGGGATGGGGGAACCTGGTGGGCTGCTGTCTATGGGGTCGCACAGAGTCGGACACGACTGAAATGACTTAGCAGCAGCAGTAGCAGCAAATCTGGTCATCTGCCAGACTACAGGGCCATCATACTGCTCCTTAAGGGACAGCCCTTTAGCTAGAATAAACAAATATTTACTGTCCAAACTAGATACTTTCAACAGTGGAAGGGGAGCTATTAATAATGACACCAGGGAAATTGGTGTCCACTGAGACTGCCCCAAGCAGATGAGGAATGTCTAGAATGTCACCATACTGTGAGTCTGTCTCCTTTACCTGGAGTAAGAGATGTGCTAGTACAGGTCTAACTGGCTTGGGGGTTGGGGAAATCAGGAGTGTGTCCATTTATGTGTCTGCTGATTTCCATGGTGTAAATACTCTGACCATGTCCAGTTTTAAGCTACTGACAATTTAACAATCAACTCACAAGATTTCTGAAAATTTAGCATTTGGTTGTTTTAAAAAAAATTTTTTTAATGTATATTCATATTTATTTATTTTGCTGCACTGAGTCTTAGTTGTGGCATGAGGGATCTTTAATGGCCACTGCGAACTCTTAGTTACAACATGTGGTGTCTAGTTCCCTGACCAGGGATCTAACCCAGGCCCCTTGCAGTGGAAATGCAGTCTTAGCCACTGGACCGCCAGGTAAGTCCCCTAGCAATTGGTTCTTGCTAGCCAGAAAGCTCTAACACACTAATGCCTGCAGTCCAGACATCAAATTCTTTGAAGCTCAGAGTAGAATTCAATCTTTTTTTTTTCCCTTCAGCCACATCGTGAGGCATGTGGGATCTTAGATCCCCAGCCAGGGATAGAACCACATCCCTTGTGTTGGAAGAATGAAGTCTTAACCATTGGGCCTCCAAGAAAGTCCCCTCAGAGTAGAATTCAGTTTCCCTTCACCCATATCCTATATTCTTGTTTTCTTTCCCAGGATATATGTCATTCCAAGAGACTACAGATTCTGTGACCACCAGAATCTGTCACCACCATCCCTATTCTCAGATATAGATGTGGTCTTGCTTCTTCATTTCTCTAAACGTAGTTTATTTATTTAATCTAGTTGAGAAATATTTAACATGTTTTCTGAGTGTTAAATATTATAGTACATAAGAATACAATAATTCAATATTAGCAAAGCTATCAAAGTCTAGGATATTCAGTCTTGAATAAAAACATGCGCTATCAACAGTCTCAGTTCAGTTCAGTCACTCAGTCGTGTCCGACTCTTTGCAACCCCATGAATTGCAGCATTCCAGGCCTCCCTGTCCATCACCAACTCCTGGAGTTTACCCAGGAGTTGTCCATCGAGTTGGTGATGCCATTGAATGATCTCATCCTCTGTCATGCCCTTCTCCTCCTGCCCCCAATCCCTCCCAGCATCAGGGTCTTTTCCAATGAGTCAACTCTTCTCATGAGGTGGCCAAAGTACTGGAGTTTCAGCTTCAGCATCAGTACTTCCAATGAATACTCAGGACTGATCTCTTCTAGGATGGACTGGTTGGATCTCCTTGCAGTCCAAGGGACTCTCAAGAGTCTTCTCCAACACCACAGTTCAAAAGCATCAATTCTTCGGTGCTCAGCCTTTTTCACAGTCCAACTCTCACATCCATACATGACCACTGGAAAAACCATAGCCTTGACTAGATGGACTTTTGTTGGCAAAGTAATGTCTCTGCTTTTGAATATGCTATCTAGGTTGTTCATAACTTTTCTTCCAAGGAGTAAGCATCTTTTAATTTCATGGCTGCAGTCACCATCTGCAGTGATTTTGGAGCCCAAAAAAATAAAGCCTGACACTGTTTCCACTGTTTCCCCATCTTTTTCCCATGAAGTGATGGGACCAGATGCCATGATCTTAGTTTTCTGAATGTTGAGCTTTAAGCCAACTTTTTCACTCTCCTCTTTCACTTTCATCAAGAGGCTTTTGAGTTCTTCTTCACTTTCTGCCATAAGGGTGGTGTCATCTGCATATCTGAGGTTATTGATATTTCTCCTGGCAATCTGGATTCCAGTTTGTGCTTCTTCCAGCCCAGCGTTTCTCATGATGTACTCTGCATATAAGTTAAATAAGCAGGGTGACAATATACAGCCTTGATGTACTCCTTTTCCTATTTGGAACCAGTCTGTTGCTCCATGTCCAGGTCTAACTGTTGCTTCCTGACCTGCATATAGGTTTCTCAAGAGAAACACAGGTCAGGTGGTCTGGTATTCCCATCTCTTCCAGAATTTTCCACAGTTTATTGTGATCCACACAGTCAAAGGCTTTGGCATAGAAATAGATAGTCTAGAAATAGACAGTCTAGCTTACGTCAAATAGCATCAAAATCAGAGCAGTTCCTTGGACAGTTTCTCCTCTAGCATGAAAGGATGACCAAGTCTGAATATTGTTTCAACAGTCTTTGGGGTCTCTGTGATTTCCTATGGGCAAATAAGAGCATAAATTATAAAACTACAGGCAAGGCCAAGAATACACAGAAGTGATTACATGGGACAACTGGAATCCAGGAAACAAACATTTCTCTAAATAAGAGTCTAAAGGAAACATAATACCAGTTCTGCCGGGCATTAAGTCAAGTGTTATAAAATTACAAGGGGTATTTTAGCTCCTAGACCACAGCTCCATTCCAAACACTTTGCATTTGCACAAGTAAAGCAATGTTAGAAAGGTTTGCCTGGAACTCAGGGATGATTACCTTGATATAAATCAAGTCCCTCCCTCTAGGAGGCAGATGATTGTTTATGTATTTCAAATGACAATAGTTTTCAGTTTTCAGTGTCTACTCTTGCTGTGCCCAGTCTTAACACACCTCACCTTCCTACACATGAAAACCAATCTTTTTTCTTTCTCTTTAATGCCATCACAAGGATCTGGGCTATATACTTGGCACTAGACTACAAAGAGAAGTCAACACAAATGCTGCCCATAGGAAGCCCATACTTCTTTTGGGAAGAGATACAATTATATATACAATTAATTGCAATACAAATAAGACTGAGAAAAAAAACAGGTGCAAACCAAAGCCAGAATAATGGTCATGTCACAGACTAAGGATATGACAGTCATAAATCAATTTTCTACTAGCCATTAGCATCCACATACTATCTGCTATGACTGCTTTCCAATATGCACAAATACACTTTGAATCAGGCCCATGCATTTCCTGTTCAAAAATAGATAATTTTTAAAGTCCCAATTAGATTTTTTTATACAACTTGATAATCCATGTATAAAATGTATATGGATAGTGATATGATATCCTTTTTTCTTTTTTATATGATTGTTGCTGTTCTTCAGTCACTCAGCCATGTCCATTTCTTTGTGACCCCACAGACCACAGCACACCAGGCTTCCCTGTCCTTCACCATCTCCTGGAGCTTGCTCAAACTCATGTCCAATGAGTCAGTGATGCCATCCAACCATCTCATTCTCTGCCATCCCCTTCTCCTCCTGCCCTCAATGTTTCCCAGCATCAGGGCCTTTTCTTTCTTTATTATTATTATTTTTTAGGGGCGTTTTCTAATGAGTCAGCTCTTGGCATCAGGTGGCCAAAATATTGGAGCTTCAACTTCAGCATCAGTCCTTTCAATGAATAATCAGAATTGATATCCTTAAAAACTGCTTCCTGATTGCTTAAAGTTTACACAATAGGTCTTGAAAAGTGAAAGTCAGTCGTGTCTGACTCTTTGTGACCCCATATTGAAAAGCAGAGACATTACTTTGCCAACAAAGGTCTGTCTAGTCAAGGCTATGGTTTTTCCAGTAGTCATGTATGGATGTGAGAGTTGGACTATAAAGAAAGCTGAGTGCCAACGAATTAATGCTTTTGAACTGTTGTGTTGGAGAAGACTCTTGTGAGTCCCTTGGACTACAGGGAGATCCAACCAGTCCATCTTAAAGGAGATCAGTCCTGATTATTCATTGGAAGGACTGCGCTGAAGTTGAAGCTCCAATACTTTGGCCATCTGATGCCAAGAGCTGACTCATTAGAAAATGCCCTTAAAAAAAAGAAAGAAAAGGTCTTGATAGTGAGAAAGATTGAAGGCAGGAGGAGAAGGGGAAAACAGGATGAGATGGTTGGATGGCATCACCAACTCAATGGACATGGGTTTGGGTGGACTCTGGGAGTCGGTGATGGACAGGGAGGCCTGGCGTGCTGTAGTCCATGGGGTTGCAAAGAGTCAGACATGACTGAGTGACTGAACTGTACTGAACTATACAGTCCATGGAATTCTCCAGGCCAGAATACTGGAATGGGTAGTATTCTACCCCCTGGAGTGGGTTCTCTTCCCCAGGGGATCTTCCCAACCCAGGGATCAAACCCAGGTCTCCTGCATGGCAGGTGGATTCTTTACCAGTTGAGCCACCAGGGAAACCCAAGAATACTGGAGTGGATAGCCTATCCCCTCTCCAGTGGGTCTTCCCAACCCAGGAATCAAACCAGGGTCTCCTACATTGCAAGCAGATTCTTTACCAACTGAACTACTAGAGAAGCCCAATAGGTCTTAACTAGAATATATATGAGAGCTTCCCTGGTGGCTCAGACGGTAAAGCATCTGCCTGTGATGCAGGAGACCCAGGTTCGATTCCTGTGGAAAAAAAAAAAAATGTATTTGTATTCATACTCAAATTGCTTTTAAGAGCAATACTCCTTAAATACATTGTGGAAGATAATAAAGGTACTTCATTTCCTTGTGAAAAAAATATATATGGGATAGTAAACATAGAATAGTATAAACAAGGTGGGTGGGAGTGGGGACAAAAAGGGTGAGGGGAATTAAGAGATACAACCCTCCAGTTATAAAATAAATAGGTCACAGCCATATAATATATGGCATAAGGAATATGATCAGTAACATTACAATAACTTCATATAGGGACAGATGGTTGCTAGACTTACTGAAGTGATCATTTCTGAATATATACAAATATCAAATCACTATGTAATACCCCTGAAACTACCATAATATTGTACACTAGCTATATTTAAAATTTTTTTAAATTAAAAGAAACTATGACTATATGAATCCGCCTGCAATGCAGAAGACTCTGGTTCAATTCCTTGATCAAGAAGATCTGCTGGAGAAGGGATATCCACTCCAGTATTCTTGGGCTTCCCTGGTGGCTCAGCTGGTAAAGAATCTGCCTGCAATGCAGGAGACCTGGGTTCAATCCCTGGGTTGAGAAGATCCCTTGGAGAAGGGAAAGGCTACCCACTCCAGTATTCTGGCCTGGAGAATTCCATGGACTGTATAGGCCATGGGGTCACAAAGAGTCAGAAGCAACTCAGCAACTTTCACTTTCATTACTATATCTGCTCAATAAATTATAGTCATATAAAAGAAAAATGAATAAACAAGTTGAAAAGAGACTGAAAGGGAAAGTGGATTAAATTATTCATTTAATCTAAATGATTGTGATTGGTAACGTTGGTCATCCATATGGAAACAAGAATGAATTTGGTTTTCCCTCCTCTCCTCCCCACAACTAATAAAATGTCCCTGTCACAGAGTTGTTACTATATTGTGTTTATTTTTTTTTTAATGAAGAACATTTATGTGTAACAATATGAAAAGATCTCCAGACTGTAAAGTAAAAAGGACAAGTTACAGGAAAAAAATCTATACAACACAATCCTATTTATGTGTGTTTGGGAAGGGGCCTCCCCCCTGAAACCTGAAGCCCCAATACACACATATATATGAATACTCATTTATAGAAAAAGGATCTAGAAGTATATACAACAAATTGCTACCACTGTTACCATGAAGAGAAGTAGTATACACATGGGAGCCATTACTCTTTATTCCGAACTTTCATAATTGCTTAAGTTAAAAATAAATAATACTACAAGACAGTTATTTAGAAAGGTTGTAAAAATTATAAATCACTGAAAAAGGTGCGTAATTATATAGTGAATTAATCTGTTACCCACTCCAGTATTCTTGCCTGGAGAAGACCATGGACAGAGCAGCCTGGTGGGCTACAGTCCATGGTGTTGCAGAGAGTCAGACACGACTGAAGCAACTTAGCATACACACACATCAGGCTGGCACTGCTAAGTCACTTCAGTCATGTCCGACTCTGTGCGACCCCAGAGATGGCAGCCCACCAGGCTCCCCTGTCCCTGGGACTCTGCAGGCAAGAACACTGGAGTGGGTTGCCATTTCCTTCTCCAAAGCATGAAAGTGAAAAGCGAAAGGGAAGTCACTCAGTTGTGTCCAACTCTTAGCGACCCCATGGACTGCAGCCTACCAGGCTCCTCCATCCATGGGATTTTCCAGGCAAGAGTACTGGAGTGGGGTGCCATTGCCTTCTCCAGTGGTTCTAAAAACATAGTCTGACTCTGAAAGGTCTCTGATGCCTTTTCAACGGAGCCATGAGGTCAAAACAATTTTTAAAATATACTAATATGTTAGGGCTTCCCTGGTGGCTCAGTGATAAAGAATCTGCCTGCCAGTGCAGGAAACACAGGTTTGATGCCTGGTCCAGGAAGACCCCACTTGCTTCGCAGCAACTAAGCCTGTGCACAACTATTGAGCCTATGCTCCAGAGCCTGGGAGCCACAGCTTCTGAGCTCACAGTCACAACTACTGAAGCCCGCATGCCCTAGAGCTTGTGCTCTGAAACACTGTAAGAGAAGCCACCGCAATGAGAAGTCCACTCACGCTAGAGAGTAACCCCTGCTTGCTGCAACTAGAGAAAAGCCCGAGCAACAATGAAGACCCGGCACAGCCAGAAACAAATAAATAAATGAAATTAAAAAAAAAAATCTAATATGTTACTTGCCTTTTTTGTTCTCATTCTATCATAAGTTTACACTGAAGGAGGAGGAGGGTTATGAAGTTGATGAGACAGAAGAGATTAGAAGTAATTTTTGTACTATGAGGATTTATTTTCTTAGCCGTATGAATATGTACCTATTAAAATTATACCTTCAGTTCAGTTCAGTTCAGTCGCTCACTTGTGTCCGACTCTTTGAGACCCCATGAACCGCAGCACACCAGGCCTCCCTGTCCATCACCAACTCCTGGAGTTCACCCAAATCTGTCACATCGGTGATGCGATCTAACCATCTCATCCTCTGTCATCCCCTTCTCCTCCTGACCTCAATCTTTCCCAGCACCAGGGTCTTTTCCAATGAGTCAGCTCTTCGCATCAGGTGGCCAAAGTATTGGAGTTTCCACTTCAACATCAGTTCTTCCAATGAATACCCAGGACCAATCTCCTTTAGGATGGAAGAAGGTAATACAGATGAATACTTGTATAATCTTGAGATGGAAGGCATTTCTGAATATGACAAAATCAAATCATAAAAAAAATGATAAATTTGACCATAAAAAGTTTACAATTTTGTCTAGAAGGAAAAAAAATCCATAAGATTAAAACCCAAACGGCACTTTGGAAAAAAATTTGCAACATATGGTGCATGATAAACAGTGGTTCCTTTCAAAACAATGGGAAAAAAGATGAGCATGCCATAGGAAAAAAAGAGGCCAAGACCATGATCAGGCAATCTGAAATGAAAAAGATGCAAATGACCCCTAAATATATGAAGATAAGTTCTGTCTCAGCACTAATAAAAGAAACGAAGATAAAATTAATAATGACTTACCTTTTTTAGACATCAGACTGGAAAGATTAACTCAAAAAATGGCAAAGATGTCAGAAATTCAGTATTCACATAATGTCAGTGGGAATATAATATAAATTATTTCTGAAGGGCAGTGTGACAGTACATATATAAAGAAACTAATTGTGCAATGCTTGATCTGAAAATTTCACTTCTAGAAATTTAACCTAAGGTCACAGAGATAAATGAAATGCAACAAACAACTGTATGTCAGATTACTAATTTCTGCCCCACCCAACCTTTCCTTATCCTTTTACTAATAGGATCTCCACTCCCCTGAGGGGATACATAACTACTCCACTGCAGAAGACATTTCCCAGCTGACCCTGAAGCTTCATGTGGCCCTGTAACATAATATCAGTAGAAGTAAGTGTTTAACTTCTGTATCACCTGATAGCAATTGCCAGTTCTTCTCTTCTCCCATGGAGAAGGAAATGGCAACCCACTCCAGTATTTCTTGCCTGAAAAATCCCATGGACAGAGAAGCCTGGTGCACTACAATCCTTGGGGTCTCAAAGAATTAGACATGACTGAGTGACTAAGTACACTTTTCTCCCAAGTGAAAACATGATGCTTGGGTCAGCTCTAGCCATGTAGACAAGAACAGCATTTTGAGAGAAGGCAGAATAACAAGCTAGAAAGAATCTGCTGTCTTGTATGACTGAGCAGCAGAGTTGTGGGATTTGTTATATGAAAGAAAAATAACTTGTTTGAGCCACAAAACTTTTAATACAACTTAACCCATAACAACTAATACAAGTTTAAATGTCTGTCAACATAGTTCTTTTCCCATTATTTTTTTATAATGGAATCATGGGCAGTCCTTAAAAGTGGCTTTATAAATCTGTAGATGTCTACATGTAATTGTTGAGTTTCTTAGTCTGCTTGAGTTGCTATAACAAAATCCTCTAGACTGAATGGTTTATATAACAAAAATTTATTTCTCACAGTTCAAGAGACTAAAAAGTCCAAGATCAAATGTGTGCATTAGTCACTCAGCTATGCCCAACTCTTTGCAACCCTGTGGACTGTAGCCCGCCAGGCTCCTCTGTCCATGGAAGTCTCGAGGCAAAATTATACTGGAGTGGGTAGCCATTCCCTTCTCCAGGGATCTTCCTGGATTGAAGGAATTGAGGTGTTGAGCCTTTTTATTCTGTTTGTCTTCTTTCATGTGTCCCCTTATCGTCTTCTTTATTCTCACTGTCTTTTCTTTTTCTTGGTCCTCTTATTAACTTACTCCTGATCTATGAAATTGTTAATTGCTTTTTTTCTTTTTTTTCCCCTTTGCAATCCCTAACCTAATAATAAAACTCAGTACAGAAAAATAGACACAAAGATCAATAGCACAGAAATAAACCTATGTACTTACAGTCAATTAATCTGCAATAAAGGAAGCAATTATATACAATGGAGAAAAGAAAGTGTCCTCAATAAGTGGTGCTGGAAAAACTGGACAGTTACAAGTAAAAGAATGAAATTATAACATTCTCTAACTTCGTATACAAAAACAAATGCAAAATGGATTAAAGACTTAAATATAAGACCAGATACTATAAAACTCCTAAAGGAAAACAAAGGCAGAACAGCCTTTGACATACATTGCAGCAATATTTTTTGGCTCCATCTTCTAAAGTAATGGAAATAAAAGCAAAAATAAACAAATGGGACCTAATTAAACTTAAAAGCTTTTGCACAGCAAAGGAATCCATAAACAAAATGAAAAGACAACCTACCTAGTGGGAGAAAATATTTGCAAATGGTGCAACTGACAAGGGATTAATTTCCAAAATACACAAACAGCTCATACAGTTCAATATCAAAAAACAACAAACAGCCCAATCAAAAAATGGGCAGAAGACCTAAATAGAAATATCTTCAGAGATGACATCCAGATGGCCAGCAGGCACATGAAAAGATATTCAACATTGGTAATTATTAGAGAACTGCAAATCAAAACCACAATGAGGTATCACTTCACACTGGTCAGAATGACCATCATAAGAGTCTAGAAATAATAAATTCTGGAGAGGATGTGGTAAAAACAGAATGCTCTTGCACTGCTGGTGGGAATGTAAATTGCAAATAGTGTGGAGTTTTCTTAAGAAAACTAAAAATAAAGTTATCATATGATCCAGCAATCCCACTCCTGGGCATATATCCTGAAAAGACACAAACTCAAATTTGGAAAAAAAACACACACATGCACCCTAGTGTTCATAGCAGCATTATTTACAATAGCCAAGACTTAGAAGCAACCTAAGTGTCCATTGACAGATGACTGGATAAAGAAGATCTGGATGTACATACAATGAAATATTACCCAAGTATCAAAAAGAACGAATAATCCCATTTGCAGTACATGGATGGACCAAGAGATTATCATACTAAGTGAAGAAAGTCAAAGAAAAATATCATGTGATATCATTTACATGTGAAATCTAAAAAAAATGATACAGATGAACTTATTTACAAAACATAAATAGACTCACAGACATAGAAAACAAACTTATGGTTACCAGTGGGGAAAGTGGTAGGGGAGGGATTCATTAGGATTTAGGGATTAACAGATACATAGTACTATATATAAAATAGGTAAATAGCAAGGTCTAGATTTTTGGCCTCCATGAAATACGTGAGATATTAAAGGAATACAGAAGAGAAGTGGTTCTTAACCTCAAGGAATTATAATCTAGTAGGAGAAATAGCAGCAGCAGGAGAAATAGCATGCCTTTTGCATTGAGTATCCCCAGACCACCCTCAGTTTCAGTGATTTGCTGGAAACACTCCCAAGAGTCAGAAAGTTTTTGTACTCCCAGTTATAGTTGATTATGCAAAAGGACACAGCATAGACTCAGCAAAAGGGAAAGGTGCAAAGTCCAGGAGAAACCAGCCGCAAGATTCCAGCTGTCCTCTCACACTGGCATCCCACAAACAGCCTTAATTCTCCTAGCCAACTATGAAATAACACCTGCAAAATGTTGCCAATAATAATAGTAGTAGTCGCTCAGTCATGTCCAACTCTTTGCAACCCCACGGGCTATAGCCTGCCAGGCTCCTCTGTCCATGGGATTCTCCGAGCAAGAATACTAGAGTGGATTGTCATTCGTTTCTCCGGAGGATCTTCCCGACCCAGAAATCAAACCCAGGTTTCCTGCATTGCAGGCAGATTTGTTACCATCTGAGCTACAAGAAAGCTAATACAGCAAAATTCACTCAAGCCCTGATAGCCAGGATTTTAATTGGGGGTTAGTTGTAATGACATGCAGCCCCTATGTGACTGACTTTAGCTACTTAGTCTCCAGCCCTTTAGAGGTCAAACTGACACAGCACGGCCCAGGGCCTCGGGTATGCAAAAACTGGTGTTCCCATTGTTAGCAAAAACTATCTGATCAAACTCACAGAGTGTGACCCAAAACTTCAAGTGTACAAAACTACTCTTATTGGGTAAGATAACAGTTCAGAGATCATCTCCCAGAAGTTACTCAAGGGCCAGCGCTTTTTCTGGAATGTACAGGATTATGTAACCCACGAACACTGAGTTAACCCTTTACTGCATCCCCAAGTAGTATGTAGACCATAAATATATTTTTTAACTTTTTTAATTAAAATAATATTTGTTTATTTATTTTTATTTTGGCCTTGCCTCTCAGATTGCAGGATCGTAGTTCTTCAAGCAGGGATTGTACCAGAGAAGAGCCAATTCTGACTCCATGATGGACCTGTTTCTTTGACTTTAACCTTTGCTTGTCATTGCTTTTGTTATGTTGTTTTTGCTGTTCAGTTGCTAAGTCTTCTCTGATTATTTGGGACCCCATGAACTGCAGCACAACAGGCTCCCTTGTCCTTCGCTATCTCTGAGAGTTTGCTCAAACTCATGTCCATTGAGTTGGTGATGCCATCCAACCATCTCGTCTTCTGTCATCCCCTTCTTCTCCTGCCCTAGTCTCTTCCAGCATCAGGGTCTTTTCCAATGAGTCAGCTTTTTGCATCAGGTGACCAAAATATTGGAGCTTCAGCTTCAGCATCAGTCCTTCCAATGAATATTCAGGGTTGATTTCCCTTAGGATTGACTGGTACTATCTTCTTGCAATCCAAGAGACTCTCAAGAGTCTTCTCCAACACCCCAATTTGAAAGCATCAATTTTTTTATTTTTTTGGCTTTCAGCCTTTTTTGTGGTCCAGCTCTCATATCTGCACCTGACTACTGGAAAAACCATAGCTTTGACTCTACAGATCTTTGTCAGCAAAGTGATGTCCCTTCTTTTTAGGTCTAGATTTGTCATAACTTTCCTTTCAAGGAACAAGAATCTTTTAATTTCATGGCCGCAGTTGCCATCCTTGATGATTTTGGAGCACGACAAGATAAAATTTGTCACTGCTTCCACTTTTTCCCTTTCTGTTTGTCATGAAGCGATGGGATTATATGCCATGATCTTAGATTTTTTTTAAGTTTAATTTTTAAAATTTATTTTTTAATTGAAGGATAATTAACAGAATTTTGTTGTTTTCTGTCAAACCTCAACATGAATCAGCCATAGGTATACATATATCCCCTCCCTTTTGAACCTCCCTCCCATCTCCCTTGCCATCCCACCCCTCTAGGTTGATACATAGTCCCTGTTTGAGTTTCCTGAGACATACAGCAAATTCCCATTGGCTATCTATTTTACATATAGTAATGTAAGTTTCTATGTTACTCTCTCCATACATCTCGTACTTTCCTCCCCTCTTCCCATGTCCATAAGTCTATTCTCTATGTCTGTTTCGCCATTGCTGTCCTGCAAATAAATTCTTCAGTAGCATTTTTCTAGATTCCATATATATGCTTAATATATGATATTTATCTTTCTCTTTCTGACTTACTTCACTCTGTATAATAGGCTCTAGGTTCATCCACCTCATTAGAACTGACTCAAATGCATTCCTTTTTATGGCTGAGTAATATTCCATTGTGTATGTGTACCACAACTTCTTTATCCATTCATCTGTCGATGGACACCTAGGTTTCTTCCATGTTCTAGCTATTGTAAATAGTGCTTCAATGAACAATGGGATACATGTGTCTTTTTCAATTTTGGTTTCTTCAGGGTATTTGCCTAGGAGGGGGATTGCTGGGTGGTTTTATTCCTAGTTTTTAAGGAATCTCCATACTGTCTTCCATAATGGCTATATCAATTTACATTCCCACCAACAGTGCAAGAGTGTTTTCTCCACACCCTCACCCACATTTATTGTTTGTAGATTTTTTGATGATTGTCATTCTGACTGGTGTGAGGTGATATCTCATTTTGTTTTGATTTGCATTTCTCTAATAATAAGCAATGTTGGGCATCTTTTCATGTGTTCGCTAGCCATCTGTATGTCTTCTTTGGAGAAATGTAAGTTTAGTCTTTTTCCCACTTTTTTGGGTTGTTTGTTTTTCTGGCATTGAGTTGTATGAACTGCTTGTATATTTTGGAAATTAATCCTTTGTCAGTTGTTTCATTTGCTATTATTTTCTCCCATTCTAAGGGATTGGGGGCAGGAGAAGAGGACTACAGAGGATGAGATGGCTGGATGGCATCACCGACTCGATGGACGTGAGTTTGAGTGAACTCCAGGACTTGGTGATGGACAGGGAGGCCTGGCATGCTGTGATTCATGGGGTCACAGAGAGTCAGACACAACTGAGCGACTGAACTGAACTGAACAAAGAGTTTTATTTTATTATTTAAAAAAAATAAATTTATTTATTTATAAATAAATAAACTATTTATTTATAGTTTCCATTGCTGTGTAAAAGCTTTTAAGTTTAATCATGTTCCACTTGTTTACTTTTGCTGTTATTTCCATTACTCTAGGAATTAGGTCATAGAGGATCTTGCTTTATTTATGTCACTGAGTGTTCTGCCTATATTTCCTCTAAGAGTTTAATAGTTCTGGTCTTACATTTAGGTCTTTAACCCATGAGTTTATCTTTGTGTATGGTGTTAGGAAGTGATCTAATTTCATTATTTTACTTGTAGCTCTCCAGTTTTCCCAGCACCATTTATTGAAGAGGCTGTCTTTGCCCCATTGTATATTCTTGCCTCCTTTGTCAAAAATAAGGTACTCATAGGTGCATGGGTTTATTTCTGGGCTTTCTATCTTATTCCATTGGTCTATATTTCTGTTTTTGTGTCAGTACCATACTGTCTTGATGACTGTAGCTTTGTAGATAATCTGAAATCAGGAAGGTTGATTCCTCCAGCTCCATTCTTCTTTCTCAAGACTGCTTTGGCTATTTGGGGTCTTTTGTGTTTCCATATGAATTGTGAAATTTTTTGTTCTAGTTCTGTGAAAACTGCCATTGGTAATTTGATAGGGATCTCATTGAATCTGTAGATTGCATTTGGTAATATAGTCATTTTCACAATATTGATTCTTCCTACCCAGAAACATGAAATATCTCTCCATCTGTTTATGTCATCTTTGATTTCTTTCATTAGTATCTTATAATTTTCTGTGTACAGGTCTTTTGTCTCCTTAGATAAGTTTATTCCTAGATATCTTATTCTTTTTGTTGCAATGGTGAATGGAATTGATTCCTTAATTTCTCTTTCTGATTTTTCATTGTTAGTATTTAGAAATGCAAGTGATTTCTGGGTACTGATTTTGTATCCTGCAACTTTGCTAAATTCACTGATTAGCTCTAGTAATTTTCTGGTAGTATCTTTAGGGTTTTCTTTGAATAGTATCATGTCATCTGTAAACAGTGAGAGCTTTACTTCTTCTTTTCTGATCTGGATTCCTTTGATTTATTTTTCTTCTCTGATTGCTGTAACTAGGACTTCCAAAACTATGCTGAGTATGCAGTGAAAGTGGACATCCTTGTCTTGTTCCTGATCATAGGGGGAATGCTTTCAGTTTTTCACCATTGAGAATAATGTTTGCCATAGGTTTATCATATATGGCCTTTACTATATTAAGGTAGGTTCCTTCTATGCCCATTTATTGAAGCATTTTAATCATAAATAGGTGCTGAATTTTGTCAAAGGCTATTTCTGCATCTACTGAGATGATCATATGGTTTTTATCTTTCAATTTGTTAATATGGTGTATCACATTGTTTGACTTGCATATATTGAAGAATCCTTGCATCCCTGTAATAAACCCAACTTGATCATAATGTATGAGCTTTTTAATGTGTTGTTGAATTCTGTTTGCTAAAATTTTGTTGAGGATTTTTGTATCTATGTTCATCAGTGATATTGGCCTATAGTTTTCTTTTTATGTGTTGCCTTTGTCTGGTTTTGGTATCAGGGTTATGGTGGCCTCGTAGAAAGAGTTTGGAAGTGTTCTTTCCTCTGCAATTTTTTGAAAGAGTTTTAGAAGGATAGGCATTAGCTCGTCTCTAAATGTTTGGTAGAATTCTCCTGTGAAGCCAGCTGGTCCTGGGCTTTTGTTTTTGGGGAAATTTTTTATCACAGCTTCAATTTCAGTTCTTATAAATTGTGTTGTTCATAATTTCTGTTTCTTCCTGGTTCAGTCTTGGAAGATTGAAATTTTCTGAAAATCTGTCCATTTCTTCCAGGTTAACCATTTTATTGCCATATAGTTGTTCATAATAGTCTCTTATAATCCTTTGTATTTCTGCATTGTCTGTTGTAACCTGCCGAGGTCCAGCCCTGGCTGTAACCTCTCCTTTTTCATTTCTAATTTTGTTGATTTGATTCTTCTCTCTTTTTTTCTTGATGAGTCTGGCTAAGGGTTTGTCAATTTTGTTTATCTTCTCAAAGAACCAGCTTTTAGTTTTATTAATCTTTACTATTGTTTCTTTCATTTATTTTTCATTTATTTCTACTCACATCTTTATGATTTCTTCCCTTCTGTTACTTTTGGGGAGTTTTTGTTCTTCTTTTTCCAGTGTTTTAAGTGTAAAGGTTGTCTATTCAATGTTTTTCTTGCTTCTTGAGGTAGGAATGTATTGCTATAAACTTCCCTCTTAGAACTTGTTTTGCTGCATCCCATAGGTTTTGAGTTGCCATGTTTTCATTGTCATTTGTTTCTAGAAATTTTTTTATTTCCCTTTTGATTTCTTCAGTAACCTGTTGTTATTTAGAAACATAGTTTAATCTCCATGTTTTTGTGTTTTTCAGTTTTTTCTTGTAATTGATATCTAGTCTCATAGACTTGTGGTCAGAAGAGATGCTTGATATGGTTTCAATTTTCTTAAATTTACTGAGGTTTGATTTGTGACCCAAGATGTGGCCTATCCTGGAGAATGCTCCATGTGCACTTGAGAAGAAGGTGTATTCTTCTGCATTTGGATGGAATGTCCTGAAGATTGAGATCTATCTCATCTAATGTATAATTTAAGACTTGTGTTTCCTTGTTAATTTTCTTTTGATGATATATCCATTGGTGTGAATGGGGTGTTAAAGTCTCCTACTTTTATTGTGTTACTGTCAATTTCTCCTTTTATGTCTGTTAGAGTTTGTCTTATGTGTTGAGGTACTTCTATGTTGGGTGCATAGATATTTATAATTGTTATATCTTCCCTTTGGATTGATCCCTTGATCATTATATAGTGTCCTTCCTTATTTCTTATAATATTTTTTATTTTAAGGTCTATTTTGTCTGATATGAGGATTGCTACTCCAGCTTTCCTTTGCTTTCCATTTGCATGGAATATATTTTTCCATCCTCTCACTTTCTTTCTTTTTTTTCATCCTCTCACTTTCAATCTATATGTGTCTTTAGGTCAGAAGTGGGTTTCTTGTAGACAGCATATATATGGGTCTTGTTTTTATATTCATTCAGTCTGTGTCTTTGGTTGGAGCATTTAATTTGTTTACATTTAAAGTAATTATTAATATATATGTTCCTATTTCCAACCAACCAGAATATCCTAAAGGAAATCAGTCCTGAATATTCATTGGAAGGACTGATGCTGAAGCTGAAACTCTAATACTTTGGCCACCTGATGTGAAGAACTGACTCATTGGAAAAGACGGTGATGCTGGGAAAGATTGAAGGCGGGAGGAGAAGGGGATAACAGAGGATGAGATGGTTGGATGGCATCACTGACTCAATGGACATGAATTTGAGTGAGCTTCAGGAGTTGGTGATGGACAGGGAAGCCTGGCATGCTGCAGTCCATGGGGTTGCAAAGAGTCAAACACAACTGAGTGACTGAACTGATGTTTCTATTGCCTTTTTCTTAATTGTTTGGGGCTTGATTTTGTAGATCTTTTTCTTCTCATATTTCTCAACTATGTAAGTCCTGTTAATATTTGTTGTAAAGCTAGTTTGGTGGTACTGAATTCTCTTAACTTTTGCTTGTCTACAAAGCTTTTGATTTCTCCATCAATTTTGAATGAGATCCTTCCTGGGTAGAGTAATGGTTGTAGATTTTTCCCTTTCAGTACTTTAAATATATCCTGCCATTCCCTTCTGGCCTGCAGAGTTTCTGCTGAAAGATCAGCTGTTAAATGTATGGAGATTCCCTTGTGTGTTACTTGTTGCTTTTCCCTTGCTGCCTTTAATATTCTTTCTTTGTGTTTAATCTTTGTTAGTTTGATTAGTATGTGTCTTGGTGTGTTTCTCCTTGGGTTTATCCTGTATGGGACTCTGCACCTCTTGGACTTGATTGACTATTTCCTTTTCCTTTGGGGAAATATTTCAACTATAATCTCTTAAAAACTTTTCTCATAACCTTTTTTCTCATCTTCGTCTGGGACCCCTATAGTTTGAATGTTGGTGTATTTGATTTTGTCCCAGAGGTCTCTGAGACTATCAGTTCTTTTTACTTCTGCTCTTCAGAAGTTATTTCCACCATTTTATCTGCCAGTTCACTGATTCATTCTTCTGCTTTAGATATTCTGCTATTGATTCCTTCTAGAGTATTTTTAATTTCAGTAATTGTGTTGTTTGTGTGTGTATTCTTTAATTCTTCTAGGTCTTTGCTAATTGATTCTTGCATTTTCTCCATTCTCTTACTATCATTACTCTGAATTCTTTTTCAGGCAGTTTGCGTATTTCCTCTTCATTTATTTGGACTTCTGTTTTTCTAGTTTGTTCCTCCATTTTTGCAGTATCTCTCTGCATTTTCATTATTTTTTTTTAACTTATTGTGTTTGAGGTCTCCTTTTCCCAGGCTTCAAGGTTGAATTCTTTCTTCCTTTTGGTTTCTGCCCTCCTAAGGTTGATCCAGTGCTTTGTGTAAGCTTCTTATAGGGTGAGATTTGTGCTGAGTTTTTTGTTTGTTTGTTTGTTTGTTTCCTTTGACGGGCAAGGTTGAGTGAGGTGGTAATCCTGTATACTAATGATTGGGTTTGTATTTTTGTTTTGTTTGTTGTTTGGTTGGGGCATCCTGCACAGGGTGCTACTAGTGGTTGGGTGATGCCGGGTCTTATATTCAAGTGGTTTCCTTTGTGGGAGTTCTCACTGTTTGATGCTCCCTAGGGTTAGTTCCATGGACAGAGGAGCCTGGAAGGCTGCAGTCCATGGGGTCGCTAAGAGTCAGACACGAATAAGTGACTTCACGTTCACTTTTCACTTTCCTGCATTGGAGAAGGAAATGGCAACCCACTCCAGTGTTCTTGCCTGGAGAATCCCAGGGACAGGGGAGCCTGGTGGGCTGCCGTCTATGGGGTCGCACAGAGTTGGAGACGACTGAAGTAACTTAGCAGCAGTAGCAGCAGCAGGGTTAGTTCTCTGGTCTAGGGTCTTAGAGTCAGTGATCCCACTCCAAAGGCTCAGGGCTTGATCTCTTCTCAGAAATTTATTATGTTACTTGACTCATCCCTTCTTTCAGCTTCCTTCCATGGGAGGAAAGGTGTAGAGAGGTGGAGATCATGCCAATAATGCTCAGGTTCTCAGATAGGTAAGTAGTTTCAGGATATGTAAAGAGACTGGAGCCTGTTACTGTTTCGTGGATGCCAGCAGAAAACAGAATATGCTGAGTTTCTGTCCATGGCACCTCAGGCCTGGAACCTCAAGGCCAGGAAACCTGGGCAATGAAAAGGAAGTGGGGAGAAAGTGCAGCAGAACTTGGGCTCCTGGTGCCCCAGAACCTCTCAGGGCCTCACCTTCAGTAATACAAAAGTTGAATTTTAAACCAGTTTTTTCACTCTACTCTTTCACCTTCATCAAAAGGCTCTTTAGTTCCTCTTCCCTTTCTGTCATTAGAGTGGTATCATCTGCATATCTGATGTTGTTATTTCTACCGGCAATCTTTATTCTAGCTTATGATTCATTCATTTCACATAATGTACTCTGCATGTAAGTTAAATAATCAGGGTGACAATATACAGCCTTGATGTACTCCTTTCCCAATTTTGAACCAGTCAGTTGTTCCATGTATAATTCTAACTGTTGCTTCTTGACCTGCATACAGGTTTCTCAAGGTGATCAGTATTCCCATCTCTTTAAGAATTTTCCATAGTTTGTTGTGATCCACACAATCAAATTCTTCAGTGTAGTCAATGAAGCAGAAGTAGATGTGTTTCTGGAATGAAGTTGGTCAATCCAGGAGATATTTGCAAGATAATGGTCTTTATTTCCTCAGCTTCTCAGCCTCTGTGTTCTCTAAAAGAACCTGACCTCCAAACCCCAACAAGATGGTTATTTTGAGACATTAATAAACCATCTCCTCAGTCAGCCAGCTTTTCCAAATAAAGTTGTATTTTATGACTCAACACCTCGTCTCTTGGTTAAGTGGACTGTTGCATGGTAAGCAGAATGAGCTTGGACTCAGTAACAAGATCAAACATAGTCCCTTGGCAGTGAGAGCAAAGAGTCCTAAGCATTGAACTGTGCTGAATTTGAAGTTTTTCTGGGAGGCGGCCCCAAGATGGCAGAGGAATAGGACAGGGAGACCACTTTCTCCCCCAACAAATTCATCAGAAGATCATTTGAATGTTGAGCAACTTCCACAAAACAACTTTTGAATGCTGGTGGAGGACACCAGGCACCCAGAAAGGCAGCCCAATCTCTTTAAAAGGAGGTAGGACAAAATATAAAAGACAAAAATAGAGACAAAGGATTTAGGGACAGAGACCTGTCCTGGGGAGGGAGTCATGAAGCAGGAGAAGTTTCCACACAATAGGAAACCCACTCACAGGCATATCAGTGGGGAGCTTTTGAATTTTAGAGGGCAACCTAACCACACACACACACACACACACACACATACAGAATATATACCTAACTCCAACTACCAGTGGAAAAGCAGCTCAGACACTTGCATATGCCAGCAGCAAGTGGGGGCTGGGCAGGGAGGCGCAGGTTGCATCATAGGTCTGTAGGGTAAGGACTGGGCCTGAATGCCCTGAGGACAATCTGAGGAAGCTAATATGAGATAGCAACCCAAACACTGCAATCACCAGAGAGATTAAAAAAAAAAAAGACCTTTCTCACAAAAGGCTCTAACACCACATGGTGACCCCCTAGTGTACTCACAGAACTAAGGATTGTGCCCTAGCAAGTATCAAAGGAGAGCAAGCCAGCTGCCATTTAGGGCCCTCCCTCCCCAACAGCAAAGAGGCAGGTGTGCAACAGCCAGAGTTAGAGGCAAGGGGCCACTGCAATCAGACCCAGAGAACACATCTTCCACCAAACTGTGAGCGGGCTGCCTGTTGCTCACCACATCTTCCTGGGATCCTGGATGGTTCACAGCCACCAGGAGTGTCACAGCCTGAGATCACTCCCCGGAGGAGACACATGGTACACCTGGGACTGTGCCCTCACGGTTCACCCGGGAAACTGAGCAGCTGGGACCAGGGAGGTGCATAAAACACGCCACCTAGGACAGTGCATTCGCCAAGCACCTGGTTGCCTGAATGGCTTGGACCTGGGAAGAGCGCAAAATGCCCAGCCCATCAGGGTCTGTGCTCTTGCAGAGCAGCTGAGAACCTGAGTAGCTTAGCCCTGGGAAATGCATGATACACAGGGCTCACTTGGGACAATGCCCTTGCGATCCCCCTGGACCCTGAGCAGTGTGGACCCAGGAAATACATGCTGCCTTGGGCTGTTGCAAACAGTGTGGCCCATCCACTGCAAGCACTCCCCACACCTGCCAGCAGTATTCCCAGTGTCACTCCCTCTCCACAGCACAACTCAACAAATGAGCCTAAATAAGTGGCCACCTTCACCCCCTCGTGTCAGTGGAAATTAGACACTGAAGAGACTTGCAAAGAGAGAAAGCCAAAATAAACAAAGAAGGGGGAACCGCCCTGGAAGTGACAGGTGCAACAGACTAAAACCCTGCAGTTAATGCTGAGACTGTGCATTTGAGGGGCAATTATAGACCTTGAGAACAAGTACAAGCCAGAACAAGGGACTATCTGACACTGAACTAACCCCACACTGACCACAACAGCTCCAGAGAAATTCCTAGATATATGTTTACTATTATCACTTTTTAATTTTTAAAAACTTTTAGTTCTTTATTGCTCCTTTAACTTTCATTTTTATAGCTTACTATTTTATTACATTTCTAAAAAACCCTATTTAAAAAAAAAAAACAAATTCTATATATTTTTTTAAATTTTTGTGATTGATTTTGCTTTGTATTTTATATATATATATATATATATTTGTACTTTGTATATTGTATCTTTGAGAGTCTAACCTCAATTTTAGGTGTTTAATCTTTGCTTTTTAATATTTGTTATCAATTGTGTACCTTTAAGAAGCTAATCTTCAGTATCCATTTTCACTTAGGGATTTGATTACTGTCTTGATTACTCTCTCCCCTTTTGACTCTACCTTTTCTCTTCCTGGTCACCTCTATCTCCCTCTTCCCTCCTCTCTTCTCTATATAACTCTGTGAATCTCTCTGGGTGTTCCTGGCTGTGGAGAATTGTTTCACCATTAACCTCGGGGGTTTATCTTCTGTGCTGTATGGATGGAGAAGTCTTAAGAGGACTGAAACCCAGAGGCAGGAGGCTCAACTCCAGAACTTTAGAAAATCAGAGTATTCCTGACTCCAGGGAACATTAATAGGCAAGAGTGCACCCAAAATTCTCCATACCTACCCTGAACCAAGCTCCACCCAAGAGCCAACAAGTTCCAGTGCAAGACACACCATGCTAATTCTCCAGCAAAACATGAACACAACCCTAAACATTAAAAAAAAAAAAAAAACAAAAAAACAGCCTACACAAAGCCGTACCAAACCCATGTGCTGTGTGCTCAGCCATGTCTGACTCTGTGATCCCACAGACCATAGCCCACCAGGCTCCCCTGTCCTTGGAATTCTCCAGGCAAGAATACTGGAATGGGTTGCCATTTCCTTCTCCTACCAAACCCATAGACACCCCTAAAATCACTACTGGACGCTTCATTCTACTCCAGAGAGAATAGATCCAGCTATACCTACCAGAACACAGACACAAGTTCTCACAGCCAGGAAACCTTGAGAAGCCACTGGTCCAACCCCACCCACAGGGAGCACACTTCACAATTAAAAGGAACCACAACATTTCAGCCTACAGAAAGGGAACCCCAAACACAGCAATCTAAACAAAATGAAAAGGCAGAGAAATATTCCCCAGGTAAAGGAACCTGATAAAAACCCAAAAAATCAAACAAAAGAGAAGGAGATAGGGAGTCTACCTGAAAAAGAATTCAGAATAATGATTGTAAAGATGATCCAAAATCTTGAAAACAAAATGGAGTTACAGATAAATAGACTATAGACAAGGATTAAGAAGAAGAAAGAAATGTTTAACAAGGACCTAGAAGAAATAAAGAATAGCCAATCAATAATGAACAATGCAATAACTGAGATTTAAAACACTCTGGAGGGAACCAATAGTAGAATAACTGAGGCAGAAGGGAGGATTAGTGAGATGGAAGATAGAACAGTGGAAATAAATGATGCAGAGAGAAAAAAGAGAAGAGAATAAAAAGAAGTGAGGACATCCTCAGAGACCTCTGGGACAATGTTAAGTGCCCCAACATTCAAATCATAGGTGTTCCAGGAGAAGAAGACAAAAATAAAGGCATGAGAAAATGCTTGAGATAATAGTTGAAAACTTCCCTAAAATGGGGAAGGAAATAGCCACCCAAGTCCAAAAAATGCAGAGTCCCAAACAGGATAAACCCAAGGTGAAACACCCCAAGACACATATCAATCAAACTAAGAAAAATTAAGCACAAAGAGCAAATATTAAAAACAGCAAGGGAAAAGCAACAAATAACACACAAAGGGATCCCCATAAGGATAGCAGCTGATCTTTCAATAGAAACTCTTCAGTCCAGAAAGGAATGGCAGGACATACCACAGTAATGAAACAGAAAAACCTACAACAAAGATTACTCTACCCAGCAAGTATCTCATTCAGATATGAAAGAGAAATCAAAAGCTTTACAGACAAGCTAAGCTGAGAGAATTCAGTACCACCAAACCAGCTCTTCAACAAATGCTAAAGGATCTTCTCTAGACAGGAAACACAGAAAAGGTTTATAAAAATGAACCCCAAACAACAAAGTAAATGGTAATGGGATCATACTTATCAATAACTACTTTAAATTTAAATGGGTTAAATGCTCCAACCAAAAGACAAAGACTGGCCGAATGGATACAAAAACAAAACCCCTGTATATGCTGTCTACAAGAAACCCACCTCAAACCTAGGGACACATACAGACTGAAAGTGAGGGGCTGGAAAAAGATATTTCATGCAAAAGAAGGCCAAAAGATAACAGGAGTAGCAATACTCATATCAGATAAAATAGACTTTGAAATATAGGCCATGATAAGAGACAAAGGACAGACACTACATAATGTTCAAGGGATCAATCCAAGAAGGAGATATAACAACTATATATGCACCCAACATAGGAGCACCTCAATATGTAAGACAAATGCTAACGAGTATGAAAGGAGAAATTAACAGTAACACAATAATGGTGGGGGACTTTAATACCCTACTCATACCTATGGAGAGATCAACCAAACAGAAAATTAGCAAGGAAACACAAGCTTTAAATAATTCAATGGACCAGTTAGACCTAATTGATATCTACAGAGCATTTCAGCCAAAAACAATGGATTTAAACTTTTCCTCAAGTGCACAAGGAACTTTCTGCAGGATAGAGCACATCCTGGGCCACAAATCTAACTTTGGTCAATTTTTTAAAAATTGAAATCATTCAAGCATCTTTTCTGATCACAATGCAGGTAAGATTAGATATCAACTACAGGAAAAAAAAAAAAAACTATAAAAAACACAAACATATACAGGCTAAAAACACACTTCTGAATAGCCAACAGATCATAGAAGAAACAAAAAGGAAATTAAAATATGCATAGAAACAAATGAAAATGGAAACACAACAACCCCAAACCTATGTGATTCAGTAATAGCAGTGCTAAGAGGGAGGTTCATAGCAATACAAGCCTACCTCAAGAAACAAGAGAAATATCAAATAAACAACCTAACTTTACACTTAAAGCAACTAGAAAAAGAAGAACAGAAAACCCCCAAAGTTAGTAAAAGGAAAGAAATCAAGAAAATCAGAGCAGAAATAAAAGAAACAGAAACAAAGGAGCCTATAGCAAAGATCAATGAAACTAAAAGCTAATTCTTTGAGAAGATAAATAGGGAAACCATTAACTAGACTCATCCAAAAAAAAAAAAGGGAGAAGAATAAAATCAATAAAATTAGAAATGAAAATGGAGAAATCACAACAGACAACACAGAAATACAAAAGATCATAAGAGACTACTGTGAGCAACTATATGCCAATAAAATAGACAACTTGGAAGAAATGGACAAATTCTTAGAAAAGTTTAGCCTTCCAAAACTGAAACAGGAAGAAATAGAAAATCTGAGCAGACCCATCACAAGCACAGAAATCAAAACTGTAATCAAAAATCTTCCAACAAAAAAAAGCCCAGGACCAGATGGCTTCATAGTTGAGCCTACCAAAAATTTAAAGAAGAGATAACACCTATCCTACTCAAACTCTTCCAGAAAATTGCAGAGGAAAGCAAACTCCCAAATTCATTCTATGTGGCCACCATTACCCTGATACCAAAACCAAAGATGCCACAAAAGAAGAAAACTATAGGCCAATATCACTGATGAACATAGATGCAAAAATCCTTAACAAAATTCTAGCAAACAGAATTTAACATATTAAAAAGATTATACATCATGATCAAGTAGGCTTTATTCCAGGGATACAAGGATTCTTCAATATTTGCAAATCAATCAATGTGATACACCATATTAATAAATTGAAAAATAAAGCCATATGATTATCTCAACAGATGCAGAGAAAGCCTTTGACAAAATTTAACACCCACTTATGATCAAAACTCTCCAGAAAGCAGTCATACAAGGAAAAATACCTCAACGTAATAAAAGCCATATATGATAAATCCACAGCAAACATTATCCTCAATGGTGAAAAATCTAAAGCATTTCCTCTAAAACCAGGAACAATATAAGTGTGCCCACTCTCACCACTAGTATTCAACATAGTTTTGGAAGTCCTAGCCACAGCAATCAGAGAAGAAAAAGAAATAAAAGGAATCCAGATTGGAAAAGAAGAAGTAAAACTCTCACTGTTTGCAGATGACATGATCCTCTACATCAGATCAGATCAGATCAGTCGCTTAGTCATGTCCGACTCTTTGCGACCCCATGCATCACAGCACGCCAGGCCTCCCTGTCCATCACCAACTCCCGGAGTTCACCCAGACTCACGTCCATCGAGTCAGTGATGCCATCCAGCCATCTCATCCTCTGTCGTCCCCTTCTCCTCTTGCCTCCAATCCCTTCCAGCATCAGAGTCTTTTCCAATGAGTCAACTCTTCGCATGAGGTGGCCAAAGTACTGGAGTTTCAGCTTTAGCATCATTCCTTCCAAAGAAATCCCAGGGCTGATCTCCTTCAGAATGGACTGGTTGGATCTCCTTGCAATCCAAGGGACTCTCAGGAGTCTTCTCCAACACCACAGTTCAAAAGCATCAATTCTTTGGCACTCAGCCTTCTTTACAGTCCAACTCTCACACCCATACATGACCACAGGAAAAACATAGAAAACCCTAAAGATATCACCAGAAAATTACTAGAGCTAATCAATATAGTAAAGTTGCAGGATACAAAATTAATACACAAAAAATCTCTTGTGTTCCTATACACTAACAATGAAAAAAACAGAAAGAAATTAAGGAAACAATCCCATTCGCCATTGCAATGGAAAGAATAAAATATTTAGGAATAAAATTTAGCTAAAGTAACAAAAGACCTATATACAGAAAACTATAAAACACTGGTGAAAGAAATCAAAGACGACACAAATAGATGGAGAAATATACCATGTTCGTGGATTGGAAGAATCAATATAGTGAAAATGAGTACACCATCCATAGCAATCTATAGATTCAATGCAATCCCTATCAAGCTATCAACAATATTTTTCACAAAACCAAAAGAAATATTTCACAATTTGTATGGAAACACAAAAAACCTCAAATAGCTAAAGCAATCTTCAGAAAGAAGAGTGGAACTGGAAGAATCAACCTTCCTGACTTCAGACTATGCTACAAAGCTACATTCATCAAGACAGTATGTACTGGCACAAAGACAGAAATATAGGTAAATGAAACAATAACCCACAGATAAATCCACACACCTGTGGATACCTTATCTTAGACAATGGAGGCAAAAATATACAATGGAGAAAAGATAATCTCTTTAACAAGTGGTGCTGGGAAAACTGGTCAACCACTTGTAAAAGAATGAAACTAGAACACTTTCTAACACCATACACAAAAATAAACTCAAAATGGATTAAAGATCTAAATGTAAGACCAGAAACTATAAAACTCCTAGAGGAGAACATAGGCAAAACACTCTCTGACATACATCACAGCAGGATCCTCTATGACCCACCTCCCAGAATATTGGAAATAAAGCAAAAATAAACAATGGGACCTAATTAAACTTAAAAGCTTCTGCACAACAAAGGAAACTATAAGCAAGGTGAAAAGACAGCCTTCAGAATGGGAGAAAATAATAGCTAATGAAGCAACTGACAAACAACTAATCTCAAAAATATACAAGCAACTCCTACAGCTTAATTCCAGAAAAATAAATGACCCAATTAAAAAATGGGCCAAAGAACTAAATAGACATTTATCCAAAGAAGACATACAGATGGCTAACAAACACATGAAAAGATGCTCAACATCACTCATCAGAGAAATGCAAATCAAAACCACTATGAGGTACCATTTCATGCCAGTCAGAATGGCTGTGAACCAAAGGTGTACAAGCAATAAATGCTGGAGAGGGTGTAGAGAAAAGGGAATCCTCTTACACTGTTGGTGGGAATGCAAACTAGTACAGCCACTATGGAGAAGAGTGTGGAGATTCCTTAAAAAACTGGAAATAGAACTGCCATATGACCCAGCAATCCCACTGCTGGGCATACACACTGAGGAAACCAGAATTGAAAGAGACACGTGTACCCCATTGTCCATCACAGCACTATTTATAATAGCCAGGACATGGAAGCAACCTAGATGTCCATCAGCAGATGAATGGATAAGAAAGCTGTAGTACATATACACAATGGAGTATTACTCAGCCATTAAAAAGAATACATTTGAATCAGTTCTAATGAGGTGGATGAAACTGGAGCCTATTATACAGAGTGAAGTAAGCCAGAAAGAAAAACACCAATACAGTATACCAATGCATATATATGGAATTTAGAAAGATGGTAACAATAACCCTGTGTACGAGACAGCAAAAGAGACACTGTTGTATAGAACAGTCTTTTGGACTCTGTGGGAGAGGGAGAGGGTGGGATGGCTTGGGAGAATGGCATTGAAACATGTATAATGTCATATATGAAATGAGTCGCCAGTCCAGGTTTGATGTACAATACTGGATGCTTGGGGCTGGTGCACTGGGACGACCCAGAGGGATGGTACAGGGAAGGAGGAGGGAGGAGGGTTCAGGATGGGGGACACATGTATACCTGTGGAGGATTCATGTTGATATATGGCAAAACCAATACAATATTGTAAAGTTAAAAAATAAAATCAAAAGAAAATGAAGGGGTAAAAAAGACAGTATGTACTGGCACAAAGCCAGAAATATAGGTCAATGAAACAATAAACCAGAGATAAATCCACACACCTATGGACACCTTATCTTAGACAATGAAGGCAAAAATTTACAATGGAGAAAAGATAATCTCTTTAACAAGTGGTGCTGGGAAAACTGGTCAACCACGTGTAAAAGAATGAAACTAGAACACTTTCTAACACCATATACAAAAATAAACTCAAAATGGATTAAAGATCTAAATGTAAGACCAGAAACTATAAAACTCTTAGAGGAAAATATAGGCAGAACACTCTATGACCCATCTCCCAGAGTAATGGAAATAAAAACAAAAATAAACAAATGGGATCTAATTAAACTTAAAACTCTTGCACAGCAAAGGAAACTATCAAGGTGAAAAGGCAGCCTTCAGAATGTGAGAAAATAATATCAAATGAAAAACTGACAAAGGATTAATCTCCAAAATATGCATGTAGCCTATGCAGCTCAATGCCAGAAAAAGGAACAACCTAATCAAAGAGTGGGACAAAGAACTAAACAGACATTTCTTCAAAGAAGACATATGTATGGCTAATAAACACATGAAAAGATGGTCAACATCACTCATTATTAGAGAAATGCAAACCAATATGAGGTATCATCTCATGCTGGTTACAATGGCTGCCATCAAAAAGTCTACAGACAATAAATGCTGGAAAGGGTGTGGAGAAAAAGGAACCCTCTTAAACAGCTGATGGGAATGCAAACTGGTACAGCCACTATGGAGAAGAGTGTGGAGATTGCTTTAAAAACTGGAAATATAACTGCCATATGACCCAGCAACCCCACTGCTGGGCATGCACACCAAGAAAACCAGAATTGAAAGAGACGCATGTACCCCAATGTTCATTGTAGCACTGTTTACAATAGCTAGGACATGGAAGCAACCTAGATGTCCATCAGGAGAATGGATAAGGAAGTTGTAGTACATATACACAATGGAATATTACTTAGCTATAAAAAATGAATGCACTTGATGCATTCATAATGAGGTGGATGAAACTGTAGCCTATTATACAGAGTGACATAAGTCAGAAAGAGAAACACCAATACAGTATATTAATGTATATATATATATATAATTTAGAAACATGGTAACGATAATCCTATATGCAAGGCACCAAAAGAGACAGATATAAAGAACAGACTTTTGGAGTCTGTGGGAGAAAGTGAGGGTGGGATGATTTGAGAGAATAGCATTGAAATATGTATATTACCATATGTAAAATGACCATATGTAGATGACCAGTGCAAGCTTGAAGCATGAAGCACGGCACTCAAAACTGGTGCTCTGGGCCAACCCAGAGGGATGATGTAGGGAGGGAGTTGGGATTGGGGTTCAGGACTAGGGGACACATGTGCACCCACGACTGACTCATGTCAATGTATGGTAAAAACCACCACAATATTGTAAAGTAATTATCCTCCAATTAGAATTAATTAATCAATTTAAAAATAAAATTTTTCTGAACAGAAAACTTAATATAGTCAAATTCTCAGTTACTTTAGGTTTTTGTTTCTATTTTTGTTTTGGTCATCATTTCTGATTTAAGTCGATCAGTATAATATTCATTCTTCCTTCTATCCAGGGCCAGTTGGAAGAGCCACAGGTATAATAGGGTCATGGTATAAGTGGGAGAGACACTGGTCCTTGGGCATCCTTGGTTTATATCGGCATACACAGAATGTGCCTTGCCTCCTTTGGCTCTCAACTGCTGGCATCTCTCTGGAAGCCACTGAAATAATCCCTGCACACTGCATCCTACTTGTCCTAACAATGAAGGCTCAAGTTATCCAAGCCTTTGGGCTATTAATGAAGATACAGTAATCTTTTCTTTATTCCTTTAAAGCTATAGGGGATTGAGTGAAGGGGTTATCTGAACCTCTCCTTGTCCAAATTTGTGTCACAAACTCTGAGAGTTCTATTCAAAATAATTTTGTTAAATTTCTTGTAAGTTCAAGAATTTCTGTCCATTGCTACCTTTTAAGATGTGGTCATGAGAAATCTTCACCAGCATGTAATGCTCTTGCTCTCCTTGGAGACTCCCTTTCCTTCCAGCACAGGCAACCCATATTTCCTCTCTCAGAGGTGGTGGTAGAGGTGATCCTGGTGCTATGTAGAAAATGACAAGCCATCCAGTTAGGCCGAACCTTAGAATGGGCATGAGAAAGCAGTGAGGATCAATCAGGAAGATTAGATAAGGATATCAGACAGGCATGAAGTTGTGGAGAGCCTTGGATGCAGCGGTGAGCCACAGAAATTATAGAAAAACAGAGGGCAATAGAGACAGCTGTAATTAATGAAGAATAAGAGTGTGAATTTCTGTAAATATACATATTTTAATACCCACATTTTTTTAATATTTATTGTTTGGGATAAACAAGTACATACTATTTATTTTTGGTATGATGTACATATTGGGATCAATATGTACACACTACTTTTATTATTTATTATTCTCTCCAAACAAGGGGCTCCCCAGGTGGCTCAGTGGTAAAGAACCCACCTGTCAACACAGGAGACTCAGGAGACATGGGTTTGATCCCTGGGTCAAGAAGATCCCCTGGAGTATGAAATGGCAACCCATTCCAGTATTCTTGCCTGGAAAATCCCATGGACAGAGGAGCCTGGTGGGCTACAATCCATGAGAGCAAAATAAGTCAGACGTGACTGAGCAACTGAGCACACACACACACTCTATAAACAAGACTTCCCTATTTACCTCTTTTTTCTTCTAAACCACCATCATCTGAGGGAATAAAAGGCACCTGTCTTTCAGTCTGCTTAAATCTTGTATGTATATGTGTGTGTGCCAGGCACTCAGTTGTGTCTGACTCTGCGACCCTATGGACTGTAGACTCCCCAGGAGCCTCTGTCCATGGGATTTTTCAGGCAAGAATACTGGAGTGAGTTGCCATGCCTGCCTCCAGTGAACCTTCTATACCACCTCTATAATGAATTATTAGCATATTAAAAGCATTAGTTTATAATACAGATTTTGCATTCCTACTATATGAGTATTTTCATGGTACAGTTTCAAAAACATAGTGTAAAAAGGGAAGGGCATCCCAAAACAAAGGAAAAAGCATGTGCAAAGCAGGGAAGAGTTAAAATTGCTGAGGATAACGTAGTGGGAGCTTCAGCCTGAGAAGTCTATGGAGATGAAACCATGGAGAGGTGACAGATGGGTTAAGAAATTTGTTTCTCTAAAGGTGAAAGTGAAAGTTGCAGAGTCATGTTTGATTCTTTGTGAACCCATGGACTGTAGCCTGCCAGGCTCCTATTTCCATGGAATTCTCCAGGCAAGAATACTGGAGTAGGTACCCATTCCCTTCTCCAGGGGATCTTCCCAACCCAAGGATGGAAACCAGGTCTCCCACATTGCAGGTAGATTCTTTACTGTCTGAGACACCAAGGAAGCCTGAACATAGGGAAATTCAGTCCATTTTTCTATCCTATGTCAATAAAGATCTAATATTTTTAGGCCATTTTTCTTGTCATTGGATCATAGCTATAGATTGACCAATCATTAAAAAAAAATTTTCCAAGGGGTTCCCAGGTGGGGTGTGGAAACTTAGAGGGAGCAATTCTTGTTTTAACTCGAGCAGTTTGTACTAGATCTCTGCATGCTCAAACTAAACCAACAAAACCAGAAGGTAAAGGTATTCCTGGGCCATCCACATCACAATCAGGAGATGCTACTAAAATTGAATTTGTGAAGGGGTCTAAGGATCAGCTTCTAAGTAAATTTGCCAGATGATTCTTATGCAAATTAATATCTAAGAAACTACTACTATACAAAATAAATAGCCTTTGAGAGTCATTAAAAAGGAAACTTCACTCTGGAAGCCTATTGGTGTTATTTTGTCCCTAAGTCATGTCCGATTCTTTTGGACCCCATGGACTGTAGCCTGCCAGGCTCCTCTGTCCATGGAATTTTCCAGACGAGAATACTGGAATGGGTTGCCATTTCCTTCCTCAGGGGATCATCCTGACCCAGGGATTGAACCCATGTCTCCTGCATTGCAGGCAGATTCTTTACCACTGAACAACCAGGGAGGCCAATGGAGATTGGATTTAAGGATCTGTTTGGAAAAGAGGCTGCTCAGAGGGGAATAATTTGGGAAAGGAAACATCTTGGGGGAAAGCTAGGATAGCTCTCCAAGATTAGTTTGCCCTCCCCAAATGTCATCTCTTCTTCCAGGATCATTTCTATTTTAAAAAGGATTTTCTGACCCAATCCCTCTCTCTTCAAAGGTCCAGCATTACTTCAGTTCAACTCTGCTCAGTCACTCAGTCGTGTCCAACTCTTCACGACCCCATGGACCACAGCACGCAAGGCCTCCCTGTCCATCACCAACTCCTGGAGTCTGCTCAAACTCATCTCCATTGAGTCGGTGATGCCATCCAACCATCTCATCCTCTGTCATCCCCTCTTCCTCCTGCCTTCAATCTTTCCCAGCATCAGGGTCTTTTCAAATGAGTCAATTCTACACATCAGGTTGCCAAAATATTGGAGTTTCGGCTTCAGCATCAGTCCTTCCAATGAACACTCAGGACTGATCTCCTTTAGGATGGACTGGTTGGATCTCCTTGCAGTCCAAGGGACTCTCAAGAATCTTCTCCAACACCACAGTTCAAAAGCATTAATTCTTCAGTGCTCAGCTTTCTTTATAGGACATGGAACAGCAGACTGCTTCCAAATAGGAAAAGGAGTACATCAAGGCTGCATATTGTCACCCTGCTTATTTAACTTATACACACTGTTCATCATGAGAAACACTGGGCTGGAGGAAGTACAAGCTGGAATGAAAATTGCCAGGAGAAATATCAATAACCTCAGATATGCAGATGACACCACCCTTATGGCAGAAAGTGAAGAAGAACTAAAGAGCCTCTTGATGAAAGTGAAAAAGGAGAGTGAAAATGTTGGCTTAAAGCTCAACATTCAGAAAACTAAGATCATGGCATCCAGTCCCATCACTTCATGGCAAATAGATGGAGAAACAGTGGAAACAGTGGCTGACTTTATTTTGGGGGGACTCTAAAATCACTGCAGATGGTGACTGCAGCCATGAAATTAAAAGATGCTTGCTCCTTGGGAGGAACGTTATGACCAACCTAGACAGTATATTAAAAAGCAGAGACATTACTTTGCCAACAAAGGTCCGTCTAGTCAAGGCTATGGTTTTTCCAGTAGTCATCTATGGATATGAGAGTCAGACTATAAAGAAATCTGAGCGCCGAAGAATTGATGCTTTTGAGGACCCCTAAAGGAGTCCTGAGTGTTCATTGGAAGGACTGATGCTGAAGCTGAAACTCCAATATTTCGGCCACCTGATGTGAAGAATTGACTCATTTGAAAAGACCCTGATGCTGGGAAAGATTGAAGGCAGGAGGAGAAGGGGACGACAGAGGATGAGATGGTTGGATGGCATCACCGACTCAATGGAGATGAGTTTGAGCAGACTCTGGGAGTTGGTGATGGACAGGGAGGACTTGCATGCTGTGGTCCATGGGGTTGTGAAGAGTCGGACACGACTGAGGAACTGAACTGAACTGAACTGAACTGAACAGCTGAAATTCCATCACCTGAACTAGCTTTGTTCGTAGTGAAGCTTTCTAAGGCCCACTTGACTTCGCATTCCAGGATATCTGGCTCTAGGTGAGTGATCACACCATCATGATTATCTGGGTCATGAAAATCTTTTTTGTATAGTTCTTCTGTGTATTCTTGCCACTTCTTCTTAATATCTTCTGCTTCTGTTAGGTCCATACCATTTCTGTCCTTTATTGTACCCAACTTTGCATGAAATGTTCCCTTGGTATCTCTTAATTTTCTGAAGAGATCTCTAGTCTTTCTCATTCTATTGTTTTCCTCTATTTCTTTGCATTGATCGCTGAGAAAGGCTTTCTTATCTCTTCTTGCTATTCTTTGGAACTCTGCATTCAAATAGGTATATCTTTCCTTTTCTCCTTTGCCTTTTGCTTCTCTTCTTTTCACAGCTATTTTTAAGGCCTCCTGAGACAACCATTTTGCCTTTTTGCATTTCTTTTTCTTAGGGACGATCTTGATCACTGCCTCCTGTACAATGTCATGAACCTGCATCCATAGTTCATCAGGCACTCTATCAGATCTAATTCCTTCAACCTATTTGTCACTTCCACTGTATAATAATAAAGGATTTGATTTAGGTCATACCTGAATGGTCTAGTGGTTTTCCCTACTTTCTTCAATTTAAGTCTGAATTTGGCAATAAGGAGTTCATGATCTGAGCCACAGTCAGCTCCTGGTCTTCCAACAACACAAGAGAAAACTCTACACATGGACATAACCATCATCACTTCACTTATTTGTAAAAATGGCACTTCTATACAATTCTTTTTTCACAATTGTCTTGTTGATCACTGAACTCAGGATAGGCAAGGCATGAGTGAGGAAGCAGGAAGAAAATGTGAGGAACTGCAGGAACTGCAGACATACTTTATTTGCAGTGGCTAATGCAGCAAAAAGGGATATTTCAGGTTGACTTAATATAGGTATATATAAACAAAGGAGGCGCTTTGCCAAGTTATCACATCATGATGCAAGTGCACATTGCTATGAATGATTGAAGCCCTTAGTTACATAGCCATGCAAAGTCATTGTTTATAGGAAGTGGACTGAGAGAGCCTGACCATTGCCATCTTGGCTAACTGCTATTTCTCTACATTCCAGCCCTTCAGGGTTTCTTGCTGTACTAACTATACAATTTCCATCCTCTGCAGCATCCTCTTAGCACATAATGCGTCCACAGGAACCCACATCCCACAACAGCAGTAGAGGCTACAACAACCACCTACCAGGCCTCAAACTACATCCCCAATACATAGCAAAACCGATACTGGACAGGTACTGGACAGGTTGGCCCACCATTCCTGAAGTGCGTCTCCAGTAAGTTGTTGTACTTCATGAATTTCCTGTGTCATGTGCTATAATGCTGTTGTAACATTTTTATGATAATCTGGAATATACACACAATATCCTGTACATAGTAATGCACACACTCTGCCCTGTGTAGCAGTTAATAAGTCTAGGGCCATTCTGTTCAGTAAGACTGTTTTCCTCATGTGGTATACCTCTTCATCTAACAGAGTTAAGGCCTGGTGTGTGTAATTCAGAGCATGGGTAGCATGCAAGGCAAGGGCAGTCACTTGTGCTTCAGTAACTATAGCTCCCCCTTGGGGCAAAAACAGGGCCTGCAGGTAGTACCACCATGACGTCCATTTCACATGGTACCATGCACAGCCCTATTATTAGCAGGACAGTGTGGGAGTGTAACATACACTGAGGTGAGTAGGAACGGTCAGCCCCGAGAATATGTCCAGTCCAATACCCAGGCAAGTATGCCACCCATATGGCCCACATAACCCACATACCCAAGGTTCCATGAGGGACAGGAATTACACTATAGGCCTCTTGATAATCCTGATCGAGGCTAAAATTAGCACAGAGGGATGCGGGAGAGGGGGAAAATTCTTTAAGCTTTTTCCACAGTTTGTTGACAAACTGACAAAATGTAGTCCGCTGGAGAAGGGAATGGCAAACCACTTCAGTAGTCTTGCCTTGAGAACCCCATGAACAGCATGAAAAGGCAAAAAGACAGGACACTGAATGATGAAATGGTCTTCAGTCTTGCAAAACGTCTCCAAGGGGATGGCCAGCCTTTGGAAAGGATGTGTTCTTTTTGTTGTAGCTCTTCTTTTTGTTGTAGCTATTCACAGGTGCTAGGAACGATTGAGGGCAGGAGGAGAAGGGAACAATACAGATGAGGTGGTTGGATGGCATCAGTGACTCAATGGACATGAGTTTTAACAAGCTCCAGGAGATGGTAGGACTGGGAAGCCTGGCATGCTGCAATCCATGGGGTCGCAGAGTCAGATACAACTGAGTGACTGAAGAACAACATTCACAGATAGGCAGGGTCAGATTATCTATGTGCTGAACAAATGCACTTCAGTTTACAGTCAGGCAGAGGGACAGAGTCCTCTGAGGCAGGTCATTATGTCTGATTGTAAAAACAAAAGCAACAAAAAGCAGGTCAATGAAACAGTTCCAACATGGAGTCAGAATTGGCTTCTCCTTTGCAACAGTATGGGACTTGAAATATCCATTGTATTCCCAGTCTATGTGCCCATTCCCAAACCTTCTTTCTGGTGAAATGGGTACCTTGATCACTCTCTATGATTAGAGGATGGCTTTAAGCTCCTTGAATCTACAGAGTTGATCTGTGGCCTTACATGGTCAGGCAAAAAGCAAACTTGTGGCTGGGTCTGCAGCTGTTAGTGCAAAGCTGGCATTGTCTGATGCTGGCAGAGGCCCTATCAAGTCCACTTGCCACTGAGTCAAGGGGACCCTTCTCCTTACCACTTGTCCATTGGTCTATGGGGATAGAGGTCTCCTCCTGGTCACATGTGGGGCAATCATGGGAGGCATCTGCTATCTCTTTCCATGAAATGAGAAGATCCCATCTTTTAGGGACTGCCCACATGGTTTTTGTCCCTGTATGGTGCAGGCACTGGTGTACCCAAGCTGCTACCTCATTGGGCGGAGCCTGTTCCACCCACCAGACATGCACAAACCTGTCTGCTTATCACTCCTCTGGCTCACCATAGGCAAATACCCAGTCACATGTATTATTGTTATGTCCTTCTCATGCCCTAAGTCCCTCTGATCTTGTCACATGGCTTACTCCCACAGGGGTCTATGGCCTACCAGCCAGTGCTGTGCCTTCCATGTGGTGATCCATAACATTAGACCTTTATAAGCCATGCAACTATCTGTACAGATAGTGAGGGGGCACTGCTTCATTCTTGGCCACTATCCAGACAGCATGTAATTCAGCCATTGCTTACTTTGACCAACTCTGGAATCAAACCATATGGTATCCCTGGCCAGCTGGATATCAGTGGCAGCCCAGGAGGAGGCCTGGCCTCTACTGAACCCATCAGTGTACCTGGCTTGAACACGTATTGGTGGTTTACATTCTTTAAATGGTAAGGGTCCTGGTTCCATCATTGTCGGGGTGTCTCCCAACGTTTCTACTGTAAATGTAATAGGCTCTAGAATATGCTGCAGCTTCTGTGACAAAGGACTGGCAGACAGGGAGCTCATTTGTTCCAGATATGCTCCCTATTTAGCCAAGGTTGGGGTCTTGCCACTCTCTGGTCTTGGGAGATGACACCCAAGATCATAGCTAGCCCTCTATTGGGTAGGTTGTTTTAATATGTACCAGAGCCTTCCCTGTGATCACTTCTATGGATAATAAAGTGGCATACACAGCTGCTAGCTGCTTCTCCATCAAGGAGTACCTCATTTCTGCCCCTTTCCATAATTGAGACCAAAACCCCATAGGGGCATGTAGCTACTCTTGCTGTTCCCACAGACCCATCCAAACCTTTCAAGGGTGATGTGTGTATCTAACTTAGAGGGCTTAATGGGATCTATAACCTGAAATGCTTCAGCCTGCTGCAGTGTCCACTTAGTAGCTCAGAATGCTTGTTCTATGGTATCCAACCATTCGGGGCCACCCACTTTCTTGTAAGTGAGTATATAAGGGGCACACCATGCCCTCCAGTATCCTAAAAGTCCCTCATAGGTCTGCAATTGAGCCACAGTAGTAGGTTGCAGGAACATTTGTATTTTAATCAATTACTGCTTCCAATATTTGGAGAAGGCAATGGCAACCCACTCCAGTACTCTTGCCTAGAAAATCCCATGGACAGAGGAGCCTGGTAGGCTGCAGTCCATAGGGTCACGAAGAGTCAGACACAACTGAGCGCCTTCACTTTCACTTTTCACTTTCATGCATTGGAGAAGGAAATGGCAACCCACTCCAGTATTCTTGCCTGGAGAATCCCAGGCACGGCGGAGCCTTGTGGGCTGCCATCTATGGGGTCGCACAGAGTCGGATACAACTGAAGTGACTTAGCAGCAGCAGCAGCTTCCGATATCACCTTTGTCTTCCCAAGAACTTGACAGACAATCCAGGCCCTTGGATTTTTGTGGCATTCTCAGCCAACCCACATGATTCCAAATGTGCTCTGGTGCACACTGTTCTAAATCTTCAAGAGAATCGGGGGTTAATAACATATCATCAATATAATGAAACAGGTTCACTGATGTTGGGTGCTTACATTTTACTAAGACTTCCACAACCAGCCAGTGACATAGTTAGGCTATGCACGTGTCCCTGGGGAAGGACCTGAAACATCCTCTGTCTTCCCTCCCAAGTAAATGCAAGTTGACCTTGACTCTCATCAGCTATAGCTATAGAGAAAAAAGCATTAGCTAAGTCCACCACATAGTGATAAGTGCCCAACACTGTGGTCAACTGGTCCATCAAGTCACAGATCAGTGGTATGGAGGCATGCAAGGGCGGCATGATTTTATTGAGTTCTCTGTAGTCCACCATCAACCGCCATGAACCATCAGGCTTCTGAAAAGACCACAGAGGGGAGTTAAAGGTACTATGAGTGGGCTGTACAATGCCCACTTTCACCAGCTCAGTGACAGTAATGCCTATTTCTTCAGGCCACCTGGTAGACAATACTGTCTCACAGCTGTTCCCCTCCAAGGTGCTGGCAATAACTGTAAGGGATGCTTCACGTATCCCCTCACAATGATCTTCACCATACACACTCAGGGACAAAATTCCCACACAGAGGTTTGCAACATTAGGCCTTGTGGAACATGTGTCCCCAAAACATATTGCGTGATCGGGGATACACACAGTATACATCCACACAAGGAGCCGTCCAATTTCCAGAGGTAAGGTCACAACCTTTGCCTTAACTGTTTGGCTACCATAGCCATCAATTTGTGCACCAGGACCAGGGAACTGCTCCAGCTTGCCATAAAGAAGGCTGCCTTCAGCATTGTTGTCTACCAGAGCCATTACTCTCTGTACTAATGAATTGACCAGTGAATTGCAAGTTCTTCATGGGGCCTCTGGTCTCCACTTGGGCTCTTCAAGAGGGCACCTTGGCCTGAGCCCTATTCAAAGTGGAAAAGGGTATCTGAAGGAACATCCTTGGGCACCATGTAATCTCTAACTGAACTGTATCTCTTGCTGTGAGTGTTTCCCACACTTGGTAAGCTGCCGCTCCAGTCTCAGTTGCCTCCGTAACTCTAGGAGTGTAGCATTGGGCTATTTACCAATTTTATTTCTGTTAATTTCCACTGCCAGAAAATCAGCCTACATCTGTAACCGTGTGGCCTGGATGGGGACTTTACCAGCTTGGCCTTCCTTCAGGGTCTTCACATTCCTGAGGCCTTTTGCCTGGTGTTGCCCATGTCTCAAGTCCTCCCTCATAGATGGGGTGTTCCACGTAGGTCCCAAGAATAGCATTCAGGGATTCAAAAGAGTAGATAGGGCATTGTTCACTATGTCCCCATTGGGGCACATTTTTCAAAATGCCATCTTGCATGTTTCCTGTAAAACGCTCATCAGCTAGACCTCGAGTATTTAGGTTAAACATAGACTGTTTCATGCCCAGCTGTCTCACAACTTGGGTTAACTCAGCAAAAATATGCCACTTACAGGGTCTAGGAGTTCTGCCGCTTTTGTCTACACAGTGCAGATGGCAGCATTAATCCATTCCACCAGGGCGTTTGGCTAGGTGTCCCCTGCATGAGTCGCCTAGCATTCTATAATCTTTGTCTTAATGAGGGGTGAGTGGTTATAGATGCCAATCATTCTATGTCATCCCCCAGAACAAATAATACCATCCACCCCTGTGTCCCAGAATCACAAAAGCCACATTGTCAAGGGTTCCCCTTGCTTTCCAAAATTGCTTACCCAAGTTAACCAACTCCATCTGGGTATATGGTGGACAAGTCATGAACTCAGTCACATTGGGGACCCCTTGAGGATGTCTGCCCCCTGCCCCCGCCCCACTGGGGGCCACAGGTTGTTCATATTTCACCTTCTGCTGTACAATGGGCCTAGCTAACAAGCAAGGACCCAAGGTCTCATAACGTTCATCATCACTGTCCCTTAACTCTTCATTGTCCTAGGCACTGGGTTCATCAAGGCCACACATCTCTTGCTCCAGTGTACATATACTCTGCTCTAGTTCTTCCTCCTGTCTCGTCTCTGTAATTCGGACACTTGGACAGCTTGCCTGTGGGCACTATCCACATTAGACTTCAGAGCAGTCAGGAAAATCCACCCCATAGTGCCAGCAGCAGTACATGCCACTTTGGCAAATGGGAACTCACCGTCTGTAACACCTCTTTAAGGCTATCCGGTGACCTGTCTGCCACCTCCTGGTCTTCCACCAGGGCCCACACCGAAAGGACCACGGTGACCAAGTACCACATGCTCTGCCATGGCCACTGGCTTCCTCCATCAATTGGAGCCTCAGGCTTCCCTTCCTGCTAGGTGTCCTTCCCACTATGCCAATTGTCTCGCTGATCACTGAATCCAAGGTAGGCAAGGTGCAAGCAACAAAGCTGGAAGAAAATGCGAGGAGCCATAGGAATTGCAGACATGCTTTATTTGCAGTGGCTGACTCAGCAGCAAGGGATGTTTCAGGGGGGCTTAATACTAGTATACAGAAATAAAGGTGGCAATTTGACAAGCTATTGCATCACAATGCACGTGTGCATTGCTATATAGATGATCTCAGCTGTTACATAACCATGCAAAGTTGTTTTTCACACGAAGTAGGGCAAGGGAGCCTGACCATTGCCATCTTGGCTACTTACTATTTCTCTAACACAGGATCATTTCCATTTTAACAAAGCCTATTCTGACCCCATCCTACTCTCTGCAAAGGTGCAGCATCACTTCATGTATTCTTTAAAATGGCACTTCCACAGTCATCTGTGTACAGAGGCTTGTTTCTCCTACCCTATTTCTATACTTTTGTAAAGCTTGGCCATTTTTAAAGTGAAAATATTGTAACTTCTGATCAAAGTTTGTGTGTGTGAGGGGGGTGGTGAGGGTTTGGAGAAATGAAAAAGAATATTTTAGAATTATTTGGATATCAGTATTGACATTTATTTCCATTTCTTGTAATGATGTCATATTTATGCAATAAAACACTCAGTCTTCGTTAATCCCTTGAAGAATAAATCAGTTTTATTCACCTAAAAAGCAAATCACTGACTTGATTTAAAAATTAATTTCACCTTTTTCATGGGGAAATCCTTTAAAATTTTCGGACTTTCAAAAGAACCTCCCCTCTTATCACAGAGATTAGTAAATCCAGGTGGCAAAATCCATGCTACTTCCACAATATCTTTTCTATACATTTTCCCTTTTTGAAAAATTCTTCCCTTTGCTCCCTCACTCGACTTCGTTATGCTTCGACCCTCCTCACCATATTTACTCCTCCTACTGGACCTCCGTCCGCAGTAGTAAATAGAGAGTTTTTCGAAGTAGTTAATTAACAGCTTCGGGTAGACACTGTGAAGCCCCGCCCCATAGGAGGAGCTAACACAGTTGGACCGAATTATGTGGTCGGTCGTTAACAAATAAACACTTAATCTTTTTAGAGGAGCTAAACACACACAAAGGGCCAATCAGAGGCCGTGGTTCCCGGAGCTCGGGGGGCGGGGCTGGGCAAGCGCCCTCCCACCTCCCAGCCTCCCGCCACCGCTGTCTGATCCTCGCGGGCTTCGGGCAGGCCCCGCCCTCCGATCAGACGCGGCTGGATAGAACGGCTCTCTCCCTGCCTTCGCTTCGGTTGCTGGGAGAGGGAGGGCGGCGGCGGGGGCGTGGCCTGAGGTGGGGCTCGCGGGCCCCAGAGAAAGGCAGAGAGGCGAGGGCGGGCTGGGCGGATTCGACGAGCGCCGCGGCGGTTGGCGAAGCGAGCCGGGCGCAGCCTCCCCGATGCGAAGAGCAGTCCCCGCTGACAGATCCTCTTCTTCCGGCCGCGCCACCCGGGAGGCGGATCCCCGGGGCCTGAGGAGGCTTCCTCGGCCCGAGCCTCCGTCCCTCCCTCTCCTGCGGGTCACCGGAGCGGCCTAGGAGAAGGAGAAGGAGGTCTACCGGGGGCGGCGGCGGGCAGAGAACGCGCTCCCCCTTTCCCAGCGGCGGCGGCGGGGGCAGGACAATGGAGGTGGCTGTGGAGAAGGCGGCGACGGCGGCCGCGGCCGCTTCGGCGGCGGCCGCCGGGGGGCCCTCGGCGGCGCCGAGCGGGGAGAACGAGGCCGAGAGTCGTCAGGGCCCTGACTCGGAGCGCGGAGGGGAGGCGGCCCGGCTCAACCTGTTGGACACTTGCGCCGTGTGCCACCAGAACATCCAGAGCCGGGCCCCCAAGCTGCTGCCTTGCCTGCACTCCTTCTGCCAGCGCTGCCTGCCCGCGCCCCAGCGCTACCTCATGCTGCCTGCGCCCATGCTGGGCTCTGCCGAAACCCCGCCGCCCGTCCCCGCCCCCGGCTCGCCGGTCAGCGGCTCCTCGCCGTTCGCTACCCAAGGTGAGAGGCGGGAGGGTGGGGTGGGGTGAGGAGGCCGGCGCCCCGGGGCGGCGCGGCGACCCGCTGTCACGTCGTCGCCGCCCGGGGTGCTCGGCGGGGGAGGGGCGAGGAGGGTCTATGCTGGCGACGGTGACATGCAGGGCTCGCGCGCTCTGCGGCGTCCGCGCGCCCCGCGAGCAACTTCCCCCGGCGCTGTGGACTTGGCCGAGCTGCTGCTCCCGCCCCCCCAGCCTCCTCCTCCGGGCTGCGTGGCCCGTGCAACCCGTACTTTTGAAAACCTCTGCGGGAGTGCGCTGTTGTCTATCTCCGGCCCTTTGCCGGCTGCATCTAGTTAACCGCTACCCTCTGCCTCCCCGCAGCTTTGTCCAGGTGATACTAATCATTTCGTCTGTACCCACGTTATTTGAGCTGGCGAGGGGAAGGGAGGGATGAAGATGAGGTGGTGGGGACTTTTATTTGGTTACATATCGGATTCTGGTTTTTTGTTTTGTCTTGCATGTTTTGGGTTATTTACCTTAATGAGCCATCAGTTCTCTCCGATGGGGACAAAGGAACTAAGAGACGGTGTTTTGTGGTGCTTCTCTTTGGGAGATTTTGTTTTGAGTCGGTAAATGGTAAAGACAAATAGAAAAAAGTGATTCGGAGTGCAGCATTTTCTTGGATTTTGTGGACAGCAGCTGGAAATGTTGAAGTTACTGTTCTTTGTGCTGTTTATTACCGTATAATGAGACTTTTGACAGGTAGGTCCCATTGCTAATGTTAACAGGTTTTGAAACACAAAGTTGAAGTAAGCACACTAAATTGTTTGTGGTAGAATAATTGAGGTTTTAAACGTTTACATGGCGAATATTTGAGCAACTCTGTTTAAAAAAGACAAAGTAACCGGAAATAATTCTGTTTTACATACACTGCCTTTTAAAAAGGGACTAGTTGATGTAGTTAGAGAAAAATTGCTAATTAAATAATTGAGCGAGGTCAAAGAACACATGAAATTGATGCTTTTAAATAGGTTGCAGTGTTAGACTCTTGATTTATTTATGTGTTAGGAACAGTGTCTAGTTGAGAGAGTTTTCCATGGGTCTGGCTGTTTGTGCAGAGCTTGCCAGGGGAGGTACTGACTGCCTGCTCTTTGTTTCTGTTTTTAAAGGATGTTTGTATAAGGAAAAACCTTGGATGGTAGAGACAGTGTCTACCATCAGAGCAAAGAGGAACCATGCATATGGTACAATAGTAACAGATCAGTGTCTCCCGGGGTAGAAGGCAGGCCTGCTTATTGCCCATCATAAAAGGTTAGGGTTCCCTAAACTTGGGCTTCCTCTCCTGCAACACAGCCCATTGCTTGCGTTGCTTAAGCAAGTGTCAACTGACCCTCTTCACCTTGCCAGGTGAAAACCGGGGCTCTGGGAACCAGTGCTAAAGTGCTGATGCTTTGGCTTATGTTATTACTGGAAGTAATAATAAATTGCCCTTTGTCTCTGATTCACCAGTCTCATGCCTTCTCCCAGCTTCCATGGTAAGCTAATACTTTGTTAGTTTGCAAGTACGGTAAAAATCTCAGATCCTTCACCCTAATTTGCTCTTGACATGGCCCACCTGTTGGAAAGTTAATTTTACTTCTTAATTTTTAGACACATTTAAGGGTTTCTTTTATTTATATTTTAAATGTTTAAAATGGACAGTAGCCAATTAGGATCTGAATTCTGCATAATTCTAGAATTAAAGATGTATTGTGTTCCAGGGCATGACATTTAGATCTGAATGAATGAGAACATGAGTAATAAAAGCTCTGATCCTCAATTCTGAGGCAAGTTTGCAATTATAAAGTTCTCAAACTGTTGCAGTCTCCAGATATTTTTTATCTTTGTGTTTGTATTGTAAGCCAGAGTTCAGAAAAGCTTTTAAATTGGAAGGTAATGTTTTCATTTTTTTTATACTGAGGAAGATGTTTTTTTACCAACGATACTTCTGCATATATCTCTAAAGAAAAAAAGTTAGGATTATCTTCAATAAATTAAAAATACGATGTTGAGTCTTAATAACTTGAGTATTTTCTCCCTTCTTCTGTCCTTGCAGACTTATTCTAATATTAGCTGTAACAAAAGTTAATAGTTTATTTCAGAACCACAGTTAACCCTTAAGCAGCACAGTTTGAACTGCAAGCGTGCACTAATACACAGATTTTTTTCAATAGAAATACTAGAGTAGTACATGATTTGTCATGGGTTGAATCCAAGGATGCAGAACTGGGAGGGGGAAGGTCAACAGTAAGTTATATTCGAATTTTCAACTGCACAAGTGTCAGCACCCCTAACCCCCCAGCTTGTTCAAGGATCAACTGTAAATAAGGTTCATTTTCTCTGTTCTTCTTCTCCTAATGAACTTGTGGGGACAGGCATCAAAGGTCAAACTACAGTCCTGTCAGGAGCTAACCCAGTAACAGATGGGGAACTAGAAGGCTTGGGTAAAATAATAGGAAATGGTGGGAGAGAAAGGAAGGGAGCAAACTCTACTTAGCTCCAGCAGGTTGTCTTGTGATAGAGCAGGGCCAGGCTTGGAGGATCTTTAATTTTTAATGAGAAGTCTGAGGTCTGGAGGAATGTAACATTTCTCTAGTATTAGATATTGGCAAGTAATTAACACATACTCAGTGTGGACCCTTTCTGTAGGCCAAACAAAACTAGTTTTGTTGAGGCCATATGTGTTACAGTTACACTCAGATTTAGATCTAGTCAAAGCTATGGTTTTTCCAGTAGTCATGTGTGGATGTGAGAGTTGGACTATAAAGAAAGCATAAAGATTTAGATAGGGGTTTTCAAATTTTCACTTTACTAGAATCACCTGATATGCTTGTTGCAAATAAGTTTTCTAGACCTCTTACCCCAGAGAGCTCAGTATGTCATAGCTTTATTTCAGAGTTCTAGATAATCATAAACCCAAGTGGTTGGGTTTTATTTTGTTTTTGTGTGGTGTGTGTGTGTGTGTGTGTGTGTGTGTGTGTGTGTTTTAGTTCAAGCTGTATTATTCTAAAGTACAGTTGCTCAAAGAGGATTCGTTAGAAAATGAAGACCAAATTCAAAAGTGTAGTGTTCTCAACACCATCAAACCTAGTTTCTCTTTCTGTTAAGTGCTTTTTGGTGCTCCTTTTGTTATCCTAAATGAACTTTATAGAAAGTGTTTTCTAACTTTTTTTTTTTTTTACAAAAATCAACATAATGGTTTGATTGTTGTAAAGAAGAAACAAAGCTAATTTGTAACAACAAAGATACAGTTTTTGTAAATGCTTAGACACATTTCATGTTTGGTCAGCAAGCCCATATTGAGAACATTGTTTCAATTTTGTATGGCTACCAGTTAGAAAATGAGTGACCACAAGACTTTTATTTTCTTAGTATGCAGTAATGTCCAGGAAAGGGGGAAGAGCTTGGAAAATATTTTCTTTAGATACATTATGGTACATGAAGTCAGGAGACAAACTGATCTTAAATGTTATAATGTTGTGAAATGTTACAATGTTATGCAATATTTTATAGTGTGGATATTACTGTTCAGCCAAAGAGTAGCAGGCTCTAAGAGCTATTTTTAAAGAAGACTGAGCACACTTTTGAAAGGGGTCACTTTAGTTGTCAAAGGGAGAGTAAAATATGAGTCCATCAGTTCTCTTTATTAACTGGCAGTCTGTAACACTTAACCATCAATTCTGGGAGCTGATTTTTTTGTGAAATTTGCTCTGAAATATTTTATGATAATGTTCTTTAACAATATTGAAAGTGGCATTTAAAATTTTTCATTTCCAATTGTTGCTTACACATTGAAATACAATTGACTTTTGTATGTTGATAATATCCCATTCTCTTGCTAAATTCAATTAAATCTAGTAGTTTTTTGTAGATTCCTTAGGACAACATAGACTATCACGTTGGTTGCAGGTAGTTTTACTTATTTCTTTTCATTTTTTTATAATTTATGACATTTTCTTCTCTTACACTAGCTAGGACTTCCAGTACCATATTGAAGAGAAGTTTAGTTCATTTCAGTATTAAATGAGAGATGACATTCTTTTTCTTATTCCTGATCTTAGGGATAAAACATTAAATTGGCCACTGTAACAGCGGGGGATGGAGAGGGTTGGATGAATTGAAACATATGCAGTAGCATTGAAATATACAATCTACCATACATAAAACAGCTGGTGGGAAGTTGCTGTATAACACAGGGAGCTCAACCCCATGCTCTTTGACAATCTAGAGAAGTGGAATGGAGGTTCAAGAGGGAGTGGGCATATATATACTTATGGCTGATTCACATTATTGTATGGCAGAATCTAACACAACATTGTAAAGCAATTATCCTCCAATTTAAAAAAAAATTAAGTTGCTCACCATTAATATGTTAGCTTCTTTGTTTTTTATAATTGCCCATTATAAAAAACATTAATAGGTTTCCTTCTATTTCAAATGTCTTCAGGGTTTTTACCATGAATGAATGATTAATTTGGTCAAATGCATTTTCTATATTTATTAAAATGGTTATGTGGTGGATTTTGTTTTGTTTTTTTTCCTGTTCTGTGGTGACTTACATTGATTTTCATATGTTAAACCAGTCTTGAATTCTTGGTCACAGTGTGTTGTTCTTTCTGTGCATTTCTAGATTTGACTTGCTGATACTTTAAAGATTTTTTTTTTCTTATATTCATGAGGAACATATGATTATCTTCTGTTCTTACCTAATTTTGGCATCAAGGTAATACCTCAAAATATAGTATAAGGTGTTGCCTCCATCTCTGTTTTCTGAAAGAGTTTTTGTATTACTGTTAATGCCTTCTTGAATATTTGACAGAATTCACTAGTGAATCCACATGGGCTTGGAGTTTTCTTTATGGGGATGATTTTGATTAGGAATTCAGTGTCTTTAATAGAAATAGGGCTATCAGATTTTTTCTATTTCTTCTTGAATCCATTTCAGTAAATTGTGTGAATAAAAGTATATGATTTTGCTAATTGGTACATTTATTGGCATGAGTTTGTTCGTAACATTCTTTTATCCTTTCAGTGTGTTCAGGAGCTGAATGATGTTTCAGCTTTTGACCAGTGGGTTGCCTAGAAGTGTGTTAAATTTGTAGATGTATGGGGGACTTTCTAGATAGCTTATTTCATTAGAATGAAAAAAAAAAAAATGCTCTGTAGGATTTAAATCTTTTGAAGTTTACAGTCAGCAAAAACAAGACCGGGAGCTGAGTGTGGCTCAGATCATGAACTCCTTATTACCAAATTCAGACTTAAATTGAAGAAAGTGGGGAAAACCACTAGACCATTCAGGTATGACCTAAATCAAATGCCTTATGATTATACAGTGGAAGTGAGAAATAGATTTAAGGGACTAGATCTGATAGAGTGCCTGATGAACTATGGATGGAGGTTCATGACATTGTATAGGAGACAGGGATCAAGACCATCCCCAAGGAAAAGAAAAGCAAAAAATCAAAATGGCTGTCTGAGGAGGCCTTACAAATAGCTGTGAAAAGAAGAGAAGCAAAAAGCAAAGGAGAAAAGGAAAGATATAAGCATCTGAATGCAGAGTTCCAAAGAATAGCAAGGAGAGAGAAGAAAGCCTTCCTCAGCGATCAATACAAAGAAATAGAGGAAAACAATAGAATGGGAAAGACTAGAGATCTCTTCAAGAAAATTAGAGATACCAAGGGACCATTTCATGCAAAGATGGGCTCATCCAGTAAAGGACAGAAATGGTATGGACCTAACAGAAGCAGAAGATATTAAGAAGAGATGGCAAGAATACACAGAAGAACTGTACAAAAAAGATCTTCACGACCCAGATAATCATGATGGTGTGATCTCTCGCCTAGAGCCAGACATCCTGGAATGTGAAGTGAACTAGGCCTTAGAAAGGATCACTATGAACAAAGCTAGTGGAGGTGATGGAATTCCAGTTGAGCTATTTCAAATCCTGGAAGATGATGCTGTGAGAGTGCCGCACTCAATATGCCAGCAAATTTGGAAAACTCAGCAGTGGCCACAGGACTGGAAAAGGTCAGTTTTCATTCCAATCCCAAAGAAAGGCAATGCCAAAGAATTTCAAACTATACTGCACAATTGCACTCATCTCACATGCTAGTAAAGTAATGCTTAAAATTCTGCAAGCCAGGCTTCAGCAGTACATGAACCATGAACTTCCAGATGTTTAAGCTGGTTTTAGAAAAGGCAGAGGAACCAGAGATCAAATTGCCAACATCTGCTGGATCATGGAAAAAGCAAGAGAGTTCCAGAAAGACATCCATTTCTGCTTTATTGACTGTGCCAAAGCCTTTGACTGTGTGGATCACAATAAACTGGAAAATTCTGAAAGAGATGGGAATACCAGACCACCTGACCTGCCTTTTGAGAAACCTATATGCAGATCAGGAAGCAACAGTTAGAACTAGACATAGAACAACAGACTGGTTCCAAATAGGAAAAGGAGGCCGTCAAGGCTTTTTTTTTTGTCACCCTGCTTATTTAACTTATATGCAGAGTACATCATGAGAAACACTGGGCTGGAGGAAGCACAAGCTGGAATCAAGATTGCCTGGAGAAATATCAATAACCTCAGATATGCAGATGATACCACTCTTATGGCAGAAAGTGAAAAGGAACTAAAAAGCCTGTTGATGAAAGTGAAAAAGGAGAGTTAAAAAGTTGGCTTAAAGGTCAACATTCAGAACACTAAAACCATGGCATCTGGTCCCATCACTTCATGGGAAATAGACGGGGAAACAGTGGAAACAGTTAGACTTTATTTTTGGGGGCCCCAAAATCACTGCAGATGGTGATTGCAGCCATGAAATTAAAAGACACTTAGTCCTTGGAAGCAAAGTTATGACCAACCTTGATAGCATATTGAAAAGCAGAGATATTACTTTCCCAACAATGGTCCGTCTAGTCAAGGCTATGGTTTTTCCAGTGGTCCTGTATGTATGTGAGTGTTGGACTGTGAAAAAAGCTGAGCGCCGAAGAATTGATGCTTTTCAACTGTGGTGTTGGAGAAGACTCTTGAGAGTCCCTTGGACTGCAAGGAGATCCAACCAGTCCATTCTAAAGGAGATCAGTCCTCCAGTACTTTGGCCAGAAACTCCAGTACTTTGGCCACCTCATGCAAAGTTGACTCATTGGAAAAGACCCTGATGCTGGGAGGGATTGGGGGCAGGAGGAGAAGGGGACGACAGAGGATGAGATGGCTGGATGGCATCACCAACTCGATGGACATGAGTTTGAGTGAACTCTGGGAGTTGGTGATGGACAGGGAGGCCTGGCGTGCTGTGATTTATGGGGTTGCAAAGAGTCAGATACGACTGAGCAACTGAACTGAGACATTTTATGTCCTAGTGTATCATCTGTTTTGATGAATGTGCAGTTAAAGAATTAAATTCTCCATTTGCTGAGAGTAGTGTTCTGTAAATGTTAATTAGGTCAAATTGGTTGATAGTGTAAAAATATGTTATTTTTTTTTGTTTTTTTGTCAGGTTTTTGTTTTTGTTTTTCTGCTTGTTCTATCAGTTATGGAAAAATGTTAAAATCTTCAATCATGATTGCTGATTTATCACTTAATTCCTTTTTTCTAGTTAGTTTCTGTTACAGGTATTTAGAAGTGTTGTCTTACTGATGGGTTCCCTGCCCTAACAATACGAAATGCTCTTCTTTATTTTTCATACTCTTTCATGATGCCTGTTGTTGTTTAGTTGCTCAGTCATGTCATTCTTTGTGACTGCACGGACTGCACACACCAGGCTTCCTTGTCCGTCCCATCTCCCAGAACTTGCTCAAAGTCATATCCATCGAGTTGGTGATGCCATCCAACCATCTCATCCTCTGTCGTCTCCTTCTCCTCCTGCCCTCAATCTTTCCCAGCATCAGGGCCTTTTCTAATGAGTCAGCTCTTCATTTCAGGTGGCCAAAATGCTGGAGCTTCAGCTTCAGCATCAGTCGTCCTTCCAATGAAAATTCAGGGTTGATTTCCCTTAGGATTGACTAGTTTGACCTCTTTGCAGTACATGGAACTCTCAAGAGTCTTCTCCAACAGTACAGTTGAAAAGCATCAGTTCTTCAGCGCTCAACTTTCTTTACCGACAATTCTCACATCCATACATGAATACTGGAAAAGCCATAGTTTTGACTAAACGGACCTTTGTCGGCAAAGTGATGTCTCTGCTTTTTAATACGCTGTCTAGGTTTGTCATAGCTTTTCTTCCAAGGAGCAAGCATTCTTTTAATTTCATGACTGCAGTCACCATCTGCAGTGATTTTGGAGTCCAAGAAAATCAAGTCTATTACTGTTTCCACTGTTTCCCCATCTATTTGCCATGAAGTGATGGGACCAGATGCCATGATCTTAGTTTTCTGAATGTTGAGCTTTAAGCCAACATTTTCACTCTCCTCTTTCACTTTCCTCAAGAGGCTCTTTAGTTCTTCTTCACTTTCTGCCATAAGGGTGGTGTCATCTGCATATCTGAGGTTATTGATATTTCTCCCTGCAATCTTGATTCCATCTTGTGCTTCATCCAGTCCAGCATTTCACATGATGTACTCTGCATAGAAGTTAAATAAGCAAGGTGACAATATACAGCCTTGATGTACTCCTGTTATCTTATTATAGCTATCAGTTTTCTTATCTTTGTGTTTAAATTGTGTATTTTTTTCATCCTTTTTTAACATTTATATTCTCTTATAAATGATTGTGTCTTGCTTTTAATCCAAGTTGTAAAATTTTACTTTTAATTGTTTAATGTATTTACATTTTAAGTTGTTATTATTATGATCCAGTTTAAGATGGCCATCTTTCTCTTCATTTTCTCTATTCCCTGTGAGCCTCTAGTATATATTCTCCTCTCTCAATCCCTTAGGAGCTGCTCTCTGGTAAACTTCTGTAAGTCTCACCCTGCACATGCATAGTAGCCTTCAGCCAAAGATTCAGAGAAACCCTTCATAGACTGCCGGTACCCTTCCTCTGTGCAGTTGCCTTCTCTCGAGTGCTTACCTATTTCACCACCCAAATTTTCCTCAGGATTCTAATCTGTGTCCTCCTTAGGCTCTAGTTCCCTGCACCACAGCCAGAATATAGTTCCCAGGTGGTAGAGAATCAAGATATTATAGGGGCTCACTTCCTGAGTTTTCCCTTTTTCAGGCATCACTGGCATCCATTTCTGTTGTTCAGTGCCAGAAAACAGTGAACTTCGTATGTATTCTTCCCAGTTACACATAGTTGTTCTTGTCAGACAAGCTTGTCCTGCTATTAGTTACTCTGTCCCGATTGAAAGTGGATGTCAGAAGACCATTTTTTAATCACATTGCTTTTTCCCCCCTCTACTCAAATGTGGTAATCAGCAAACTTTGGTCCTTAGATCGCCAGACTTTTCCCTTTAATTCGAAGACTGCACCAGTTTAAACTGTCACATAGATGCACACATCTCTTGTATCTTCCTATAACCTTGATCCCTTTCTCAAATTTTACTTGTGTGTTTTCAAGTATATACTAGACCAGTAGTCTCTAAAATGGAATGTGTGCCATATTACGAAATAAAATACCTACTGAGGAGAGAGAAAACATTAGAACTTATTTGCATAAATTTAATTTGGAAGTACTTGGTTGTATAGATTGTTGTGGTCTCATGAATAAGCATGCCATGGTTGGCTTATTGGTACTTGGCTGCGTTGCACATACCATATCCTGCAAAGAAGTCAGGGTTGCTGCAAGCCCAAAAGGTACCTTTGTGTGAGTTAGCAATAAGGCTTTTCTAGGCATATGTTGCACCTGGGGGATACATGGCTTAGCAAGTGGTATGTCTATAATCGTCATTTGCCCTTTTAAATTAGGCAGTCCCTGGTGCTGTATCTGAATCTTCCCTTGTCTACCCACCAAATTTAGTTCTGCTTAGAGCCCTGCAAGATTGAGACTTAGATTGAGACCTGGGAATCTTTCATAAAAGCAAAAGACAAAAACAAAACTATACACAGCTGTCTTAGAGGTGATGAGATTTCTCTACTGCAGACCCTATTGTGTTTTTTTTTTTTCTCCTGCAAATTGTAACACAATTTACATGTGCTCGGATAAGTTTATGGACTTAAACTGTCAAAGATTGAAGGTCATGGTAGGCCATTACCAGGATCCTGGTGTACAACCCTCTAATCTCCATTCCTAGGGAAGTTCCATATGGATATGGAACTACTCAAAGTCCCGTGGTCTCCAGAGTCTTAAAAGTCCCTAAATTTTAAGATGTAGGGCACATGTGCCATAGCTATAAAAAGTGATTCTAAGGTCAATTCATCTTTGAAAAATGAGGCAAGAATATACAGTGGAGAAGTCTCCTCAATAGGTAATGCTGGAAAAACTGGACAACTACATGTAAATGAATCAGATTAGAACATTCTCTGACTCCGTATACAAAAATAAACACAAAATGGATTGAAGACCTACATATAAGGCTGGATACTGTAAAACTCCTAAAGGAAAACATTAGGAAGAACACTATTTGACATAAGTCATAGCAGTATTTTTTGCATGTCTTCTAGAGTAATGGGAATAAAACAAAAATAAGCAAATGGGACCTAATTAAACTTAAAATATTTTGCACAGTAAAGGAAACCATAAACAAGCAAACTAGTAACCTAAGGAATGGGGTAAAATATTTGCAAACAATGTGATTGACAAGGGATTAATTTCTAGAATACATAAGCAGCTCATATAGCTCAATAAAAAAAAATAAAAAACTCAAAAATGGGCAGAAGACCTAAAGACATTTCTCCAAAGAAGACATCCAGGTGGCCAACAAGTACATGGAAAGATGCTCAACATGGCTAAATATCAGAGAAATGCAAATAACAATCACAATGAGGTATCACTTAATGCTGAATGGCCATCATCAAAGAGTCTACAAATAATAAATGCTGGAGAGGATATAGTAAAAAGGGAACCCTCTTTCTCTGGTGCGGAGAATGTAAATTGGTGTAGCCACTGTGGAGAAGAATATGGAGGTTCCATAAACTAAAAATAGAAATACCATATAATCCTACACCTATATTTGGAAAAGGTGAAAACTCTGTAATTTGAAAAGATACATGCACTCCAGTGTTCATGGCAGCACTGTTTACGTTAGCCAAGACATGGGAGCAACCTAAGTGTCCATTGACAGAGGACTGGATAAAGAAGATGTGAATGGAATGGAATATTAGTTCAGTTCAGTCACTCAGTCATGTCCGACTCTTTGTGACCCCATGGACTGCAGCAGGCCAGACTTCCCTGTCCTTCACCAACTCCTGGAGCTTACTCAAGCTCATGTCCATCAAGTCAGTGATGCCATCCAACCATCTCATCCTCTGTCGTCCCCTTCTCCTCCCACTTTCGATCTTTCCCAGCTTATTACTCACCACAAAAAAACAATGAAATAATGTCATTTGTAGCAACACGGATGGACCTTGAGGTTATACAAAGTAAGTCAGTCGGAGAAAGACAAATGCCATATATAATTTTTATGTGTAATCTTAAAAAAAAAAGGTAGATGAACTTATTTATAAAACAGAAATAGATTCACAGATATAGAACAAACTTACTGTTACCAAAGAGGTGAGAATGAGGGGGGATAAATTAGGAGTTTGGGATTTAACAGATACACACTACTATTTCTAAAATAGATAAACAACAAGGTTTTACGGTATAGAACAAGAACTATTCTTAATTTCCTATAATGATGATGATGGAAAGGAATCTGAAAAGGAATATATATATTTTTTTATATATATACACTCCAGTATTCTTGTCTGGGAAATCCCATGGACAGAGGAGTCTAGCAGGCTCTAGTCCATGGGGTCACAAAGAGTCGGACATGACTGAACAACTAACACTTTCATATATATATATATGTATATAAAAAACACTGAATCACTTTGGTGTATTCCTGAAACTAACACAATGTTGTAAATCAACTATACTTCGTTCAATTACAAGATGATAAATTCTTTAAAAAAAAAAAAAGTGATCCCCAATTCCAATTAAAATTGTAGAGTTAGTTCCAGTTCAATCTATAATCAAGATTGGGTACTGTTGACTTGCTTCTTCCCCAGTGACAGAAAGCTGAGCTCTGAGAAATCAGGACTGCTCATATTTGATGTTATCTTCACTGTTTTGTAGCGGGATAGATACTTGTTGTTCTTGACACCTGAATATGCAATCAGTGGTGAGTTAGCTGGCGAGGAGATCCACGTTGTGTACAAAGCTATAACCGTTACTGCCTGGTTGCTGCCTTATTTTGTGTTTAATTTTATCAGGTGTGTGGAGTTGATGGCATCGTGAGTTTTCCCACCATGCTTAAATTGTTTGAAATCTCATTTTTAGCTATCTTAAAGATAACATTAATTTTGCAAGTATAACATTAGAATAGCCGAACTGACACATTTTAGGTTCTTCATCAGTCTTATTAGGAAGTTAACAGTAGTGACTATCTAGGTCTAACAAGAAGGGAACCTGAAAGTTTGAAAATTAATAAAAAGATTCTTTGAAATTGACGTTTATTATTTTAATGATGAACTACGCCTTAAGTGTATATTACATCTTGGACCATTAGTCCATAACGGTATGAAGCTTCCGTGATTAGCAATATATTTAAGAGTATTTCATTCTTTAAAAATATCTTATATTTTTGTGATTTATTATGTACAAGGTATAGTAGTTTTTGGAGAAGGCAATGGCACACCACTCCAGTACTCTTGCCTGGAAAATCCATGGACGGAGGAGCCTGGTAGTCTGCAGTACATGGGGTCGCAAAGAGTCGGACGTGACTGAGCGACTTCACTTTCACTTTTCTCTTTCATGCATTGGAGAAGGAGATGGCAATCCACTCCAGTATTCTTGCCTGGAGAATCCCAGGGACAGCAGAGCCTGGTGGGCTGCCGTCTATGGGATCACACAGAGTCGGACACGACTGAAGTGACTTAGCAGCAGCAGCAGCATAGTAGTTTTTAGCATATATACATAATAAATATGTAGGGTGCTTATTCAAATATTTGTGTTTAAAACAATGCACGAACATGACTATTAGCTGAATTATCTCAATGTTTTTGCATGTTTATCTAGTCTTTAAAAACATTTTTCACATTCTCTTTAAAGTTGCAGAACAATCCTATCCCTCAAAGAATTTGTTTTGATTTCCTTTAATAAAAATAGTTCATAGGTATTCATATTATGGTACAACAAAATTTAAAAGAAGTTCTTAAATAGTATTCAATCAGTTAGTTCAGTTGATCAGTCGTGTCCAACTCTTTGCGACCCCATGAAATGCAGCATGCCAGCCCTCCCTGTCCATCACCAACTCCCAGAGTTCACCCAGACTCACGTCCATCGGGTCAGTGATGCCGTCCAGCCATCTCGTCCTCTGTCGTCCCCTTCTCCTCCTGCCCCCAATCCCTCCCAGCATCAGAGTCTTTGCCAGTGAGTCAGCTCTTCGCATGAGGTGGCCAAAGTACTGGAGTTTCAGCTTTAGCATCATTCCTTCCAAAGAAATCCCAGGGCTGATCTCCTTCAGAATGGACTGGTTGGATCTCCTTGCAGTCCAAGAGTCTTCTCCAATACCACAGTTCAAAAGCATCAATTCTTCGGCACTCAGCTCTCTTCACAGTCCAACTCTCACATCCATACATGACCACAGGGAAAACCATAGCCTTGACTAGACGGACCTTTGTTGGCAAAGTAATGTCTCTGCTTTTGAATATGCTATCTAGGTTGGTCGTAACTTTCCTTCCAAGGAGTAAGCGTCTTTTAATTTCATGGCTGCAGTCACCATCTGCAGTGATTTTGGAGCCCCCCAAAATAAAGTCTGACACTGTTTCCACTATTTCCCCATCTATTTGCCATGAAGTGATGGGACTGCATGCCATAATGTTAGTTTTCTGAATGTTGAGCTTTAAGCCAGCTTTTTCACTCCACTTTCACTTTCATCAAGAGGCTTTTTGGTTCCTCTGCACTTTCTGCCATAAGGGTGGTGTCATCTGCATATCTGAGGTTATTGATATTTCTCCTGGCAATCTTGATTCCAGCTTGTGTTTCTTCCAGTCCAGCGTTTCTCATGATGTACTCTGCATATAAGTTAAATAAGCAGGGTGACAATATACAGCCTTGACGTACTCCTTTTTAATACTTAATTCTTAATAGGAGTTCTTAATAGAAATTCTTAAATACAAGTCATAATTACCAGAATATTTATTTTGATATTGAATGGATAAGCTCCCTGTGATCTCTTAACTATATATCCTCATCACTAAGCTTAGCCAGGAAGAGAGCCTAAAGCACTTGATATTTTTAGTGTCTGTCTCTATACTGATGTATGTTGATTTATATTTCTTCCTCTCATCAAACTTCTAGACTGGTCCTGTCGTTCAAGTTCTCGTCCCACTTCCCTGACCCTTCCTTGTTGATCTGCTTGCTGTCTTCTGTTTCTTCTTCTGCTCTTAGAAAATAGAGTGTGGAGTACACCTAGGATCAGCCTTTAGGAATTCTTATGGCTAACAACTACTGGGCTTCCCTTGTGGCTCCGCTGGTAAACAGTCTGCCTGCAATGCGGGAGACCTGGGTTCCATCCCTGGGTTGGAAAGATCCCCTGAAGAAGGGAAAGGCTATCCACTCCAATATCTGGCTCAGATCATAAACTCCTTATTCCCAAATTCAGATTTAAATTGAAGAAAGTAGGGACAACCACTGGACCATTCAGGTATGACCTAAATCAAATCCCTTATGATTATACAGGTGAAGTGAGAAATAGATTTAAGGGACTAGATCTGATAGAGTGCCTGAAGAACTATGGACAGAGGTTCGTGACATTGCACAGGACACCGGGATCAAGAACATCCCCAAGGAAAAGCAAAGCAAAAAATCAAAATGGCTGTCTGAGGAGGCCTTACAAATAGCTGTGAAAAGAAGAGAAAAGGAAAGATACACCCATTTGAATGCAGAGTTCCAAATAATAACAAGGAGAGAGAAGAAAGCCTTCCTCAGTGATCACTGCAAAGAAATAGAGGAAAACAATAGAATGGGAAAGACTAGATCTCTTCAAGAAAATTAGAGATACCAAGGGACCATTTCATGCAAAGATGGGCCCAATAAAGGACAGAGATGGTATGGACCTAACAGAAGCAGAAGATACTAAGAAGAGGTGGCAAGAATACACAGAAGAACTGTACAAAAAAGATCTTCATGACCAAGATAATCACAATGGTGTGATCACTCAGCTAGGGCCAGACATCCTGGAATGCGAACTCAAGTGGGCCTTAGAAAGCATCACTACGGACAAAGCTACTGGAGGTGATGGAATTCCAATTGAGCTATTTCAAGTCCTAAAAGATGATGCTGTGAAAGTGCTGCACTCAATATGCCAGCAAATTTGGAAAACTCAGCAGTGGCCACAGGACTGGAAAAGGTCAGGTTTCATTCCAATCCCAAAGAAAGGCAATGCCAAAGAATGCTCAAACTACCTCACAATTGTACTCATCTCACACGCTAGTAAAGTAATGCTCAAAATTTTCCAAGCCAGGCTTCAGCAATACATGAACCGTGAACTTCCAGATGTTCAGGCTGGTTTTAGAAAAGGCAAAGGAACCAGAGATCAAACTGCCAACATTTGCTGGATCATCAAAAAAGCAAGAGAGTTCCAGAAACACATCTATTTCTGCTTTATTGACTATGCCAAAGCCTTTGACTGTGTGGATCACAATAAACTGTAGACAATTCTGAAAGAGATGGGACTACCAGACCACCTGACCTGCCTCTTGAGAAATCTGTATGCACGTCAGGAAGCAACAGTTAGAACTGGACGTGGAACAACAGACTGGTTCCACATAGGAAAAGGAGGCCGTCAAGGATGTATATTGTCACCCTGCTTATTTAACTTATATGCAGAGTACATCATGAGAAATGCTGGGCTAGAAGAAGCACAAGCTGGAATCAAGATGGCTGGGAGAAATATCAATAACCTCATATATGCAGATGATACCACCCTTATGGCAGAAAGTGAAGAACTAAAGAGCCTCTTGATAAAAGTGAAAGAGGAGAGTGAAAAAGTTGGCTTAAAGCTCAACATTCAGAAAAGATCACGGCATCCAGTCCTATCACTTAATGGCAAATAGATGGCGAAACAGTGGCTGACTTTATTTTGGGGGGCTCCAAAATCACTGCAGATGGTGACTGAAGCCATGAAATTAAAAGATGCTTGCTCCTTGGAAGAAAAGTTATGACCAATCTAGACAGCATATTAAAAAGCAGAGACATTCTTTGCCAAAAAAGATCCATCTAGTCACAGCAATGGTTTTTCCAGTAATCATTTATGGATGTGAGAGTTGGACAGTAAAGAAAGCTGAGTACCAAAGAGTTGATGCTTTTGAATTGTGGTGTTGGAGCAAACTCTTGAGAGTCCCTTGGACTGCAAGCAGATCCAACCATTTCATCCTAAAGGAGATCAGTCCAGAGTATTCACTGGAAAGACTGATGTTGAAGCTGAAACTCCAATACTTTGGCCACCAGGTGGCCAATACTTCGGCCACCTGACTCATTTGAAAAGACTGATGCTGGGAAAGACTGAGGGCAGGAAGAGAAGGGGATGACAGAGGATGAGATGGTTGGATGGCATCACTGACTCAATGGACATTAGTTTGGGTAAATTCCCGTAGTTGGTGATGGACAGGGAGGCCTGGCGTGCTGCGGTCCATGGAGTCGTAAAGAGTTGGTAATGACCAAGCGACTGAACTGAACAACTACTAGATAAGGATGAACCTGCAAAGGAGACAGACAAGAAGTAGGAGAAAACCAGAAAAATGTAGCATCATCAAAGTGAAAGAAAGAAAGCATTAACAAAGGCAGCAGTGGTTCATATTGGCAAGCTGCTGCAAGGGCTAGTAAGACAGGCCAAGAGGATTTTAGGGTTAGAAATGTGGAGGTCTTGCAAAAGTATGTTTTGGTAGAGAGGTAAAGGGAAAACCATGTTAGAGTGAGTAGGAGGTAAAGAGACATAGATGGAAATTTTACCAACTTTGTAAAAAGAACAAAGTTTACTTCTGGGTGAGAGAGGAAAGGGATAAGGCAATTCCTGGGAAGAAAAAAGGAATTGAGGAATATTTTTTCTTTTTGTAAGTCGGAAAGACTTAAACATGTTTGTTTATTGTTTATACAATATTTAAAGGTTACTCTCCATTTTACAGTTATTACAAAATACTAGCTATAGTTCCTGTGTTGTGCAATACTATCTTATACCCAGCATTTGTACCTCCTCCCCCTTATCCTTATATTGACACACACACACACACACACTGGTAACCCTAGTTTGTTCTTTGTATCTGTACTGGCTATAGTTCCTGTTTTGTGCAATACTATCTTATACCCAGCAGTTTGTACCTCCTCCCCCTTATCCTTATATTGACACCTACACACACACACACACACACACACACACACACACACACACACACACACACACACACGTAACCCTAGTTTGTTCTTTGTGAACCTGCTTCTTTTTTGTTTTCTGCACTAGTTTATTGTATTTTTTTAGATTCCACATAGGTAAGTGATATCATGCAGTATTTGTCTTTCTCTGACTTACTTCACTTAGCCTAACGCCTTCCAAGTCCATCCATGGTGGTGCAAATGACAGAATTTTGTTTTTTTTTATGGCTGAGTAGTTTTCCTGTGTGTGTGTGTGTACACACATACATCGTCTTTATCCAGCTATCTGTTGATGGACACTTAGGTTGCTTCTGTATCTTGGCAATTATAAATAATGCTTCTGTGAACATTGGAGTGCATATATCTTTTTTGAATTAGCATTTTTGTTCTTTTCAGATACATACTAGGAGTGGGATTGCTGGGTCATATTGTAGATCTATTTTGGGATCCACTCAAGTGAGCTACTGAACATACAAAAGAAGAGATCTGTGACTGTGTGAGGCATCTGAGAAGGTAGAGTAGAATTGATCCAAGGCATAGGTGGAGACATTGGTGACTAGATAGGAGAAGATACATTTTCTTTATCGTGAACAGGAGAGAAGGCAAGAAAAGGCATAAATATAGAAGGTTTCTCTGTGTGTCCTCAAAGTGGATGGTGTTTCCTAGTAAAATGTATTATGATTACAGATCATGTTTGCTGCTAAAGATCAAAATTATAGGGATACTGAAACTGGTTCTCATGTGATGTAGCCACAGAGTGTAGTCCGTACCTGAGTTCACAGCTCTTGTAAGGAAAAAAAATTCCTTTACTGAGTTGAGGAGATAATAGAGACCACTTGAGACTTGCAGCAAGGAAGTTTTTTGAAAAGGAGCAGAGACTTCTGACATAGATATCAGAAGCGGGTAGAGAGAGTACCCACTTTGTTAATTTGAGCAGAACATTATATACTCTTCAGTTGGCTGCTAAAAATAAAAAGAATACCTCAAGGTTGTAAAAGTTCCACCAGACCCTTTCCCAAGGCATACATCCTGAGATAACTTCAGTACAAAAGATTAGCCTGTTTACAACTCATACATAGGAAACTTCTCTTATAAATATAGGAAAACAACATAATATGAGTTATGGAATCTACTGTGGTTTTACACCTTTCTAAGATGTTATATAAGAAAAAAAGACAACAACTCTCTGAATAACAGATCTAAAGAAATGGAGATAGCATTGTACCTTAGTCTTAAAGTAGAGACATAATGAAACCTATTTCTACAAATAAAACAGAATGTTATGTAAAAAAACCAGAATTACAAAATTTAGAAATGAGATGTCTGTGATACAGAAGTCATGAAAAGAAAAACTGGGAGTTAAGGAATAAAATTAGAAGTATTTCAGAAATTAAAACAGAAAGTTCTTGAATAGACACTCTTGTCCTTGTGCTCAGTCCCACAATTGAGTCTGACTCTTTGTGAATACATGGACTGTAGCGCACCAGGCTCCTCTGTCCGTGGAATTCTCCAGGCAAGGATACTGGAGTGGGTTGCCATTTCCTCCCCAGGGGATCCTCCCTACCCAGGGATCAAACCCACGTCTCCTGCATCTCCTTCATGGGCAGATGAATTCTTTACCAGTGAGCCACTTGGGAAGCCAAGACACTCTAGAAACTACCATAAAAGAAGTAAAGGGTAGAAAAAGATGAAAACAAATCAAACAAGTAGAGAATGAAATCAAAGAAATTCATAGAGAAAAAGACAAGAAGATCTTCTATTCTCATACCAATAAATATATGAACATTTATAATTGTTGTTCAGTTGCTGAGTCATATCCAGCTCTTTGCAACCCCATGGACCACAGGTTTCCCTGTACCTGAAGAGTACTAAAATAAAGGAACAGGAAAAAAAAAAATTACATTCCAAGAAAATGTCATTGAAAGTATGATAAACATCTACATTGAAAGGGCTTACCATGTACCCACAGCCACCACTGAAACATGTTCCAGGGTTTTAAAGAAAACATTTTGGACATCTATACAAAAAGACTACATCACTTATAATGCAAAGAGTGTCAGATTATCATTGGACTCCAACATCAACATTAGAGTCCAGAAGACTGTAAAGATTTTGAGATTTTCACAGGAAGAAAAGGTGAGAAAAACGATATCCAAGATGACTCAGAGTTAAAGAAATCTGCCTGCCAATGTAGAGACTATATCCAACCAACTGATTTTCAAGCATAAAGGCTACGTGTAAGAACTTAGCGAGTATTGTCCTTACATCCCTTTACTAAAGATACCAGATTTTGCTGTGTTTTCTTTATTTCTCATGTCAGTATCAGTTCAGTCCAGTTGGTCAGTCATGTCCAACTCTTTGCAACCCCATGGACTGCAGCACACCAGGCTTCCCTGTCCATCACCAACTCCCGGAGCTTGCTCAAACTCATGCCCATTGAGTCAGTGATGCCATCCAACCATCTCATCCTCTGTCGTCCCCTTCTCCTCCTGCCTTCAATCTTTCCCAGCACCAGGGTCTTTTCAAAGGAGTCAGTTCTTCTGACTCGGAAGCATTGGAGTTTGAGCTTCACCATCAGTCCTTCCAATGAACACCTAGGACTTATCTCCTTTAGGATGGACTGATTGGATCTCCTTGCAGTCCAAGGGACTCTCAAGAGTGTTCTCCAACACCACAGTTCAAAAGCATCAATTCTTCGGTGCTCAGCTTTCTCTATAGTCCAATTCTCGTACCCATACATGACTACTGGAAAAACCATAGCTTTGACTAGACAGAACTTTGTCAGCAAAGTAATGTCTCTGCTTTTAAATAGGCTGTCTAGGATGATCATAGCTTTTCTTCCAAGGAGCAAGCATCTTTTAATTTCATGGCTGCAGTCACCATCTGCAGTGATTTTGGAGCCCACCAAAATAAAGTCTCTCACCATGTCCGGTTCTAACTATTGCTTCTTGACCTGCATCCAGATTTCTCAGGAGACAGGTCAGGTGGTCTGGTATTCCCATCTCTTGAAGAATTTTCCACAGTTTGTTGTGATCCACACAGTCTAAGGCTTTGGTGTAGTAAATAAACCAGAAGTAGATGTTTTTTGGAATTCTCTTGCTTTTTCTGTGATCCAACAGATGTTGGCAATTTGATCTCTGGTTCCTCTGCCTTTTCTAAATCCAACTTGAACATCCGGAAGTTCACGGTTCACGTATTGTTGAAGTCTGGCTTGGAGAATTTTGAGCATTACTTTACTAGCGTGTGAGATGAGTGCAATGGTACAGTAGTTTGAGCATTCTTTGGCATTGCCTTCTTTGGAATTGGAATGAAACCTGACCTTTTCCAGTCCTGTGGCCACTGCTGAGTTTTCCAAATTTGCTGGCATGTTGAGCACGGCACTCTCACAGCATCGTCTTTTAGGATTTGAAATAGCTCAATTGGAATTCCATCACCTCCAGTAGCTTTGTTCATAGTGATGCTTCCTAAGGCCCACTTGACTTCACATTCCAGGATGTCTGGCTCTAGGTGAGTGATCACACCATCGTGGTTGTCTGGGTCACAAAGATCTTTTTTGTACAGCTCTTCTGTGTATTCTTGTCACCTCTTCTTAATATCTTCTGCTTCTGTTAGGTCCATACCATCTCTGTCCTTTATTGGGCCCATCTTTGCATGAAATGTTCCCTTGGTATCTAATTTTCTTAAAGAGATCTCCAGTCTTTCCCTTTTCTATTGCAGTGATCACTGAGGAAGGCTTTCCTTGCTATTCTTTGGAACTCTGCATTCAAATGGTTATATCTTTCCTTTTTTCCTTTGCCTTTAGTTTCTCTTCTGATTATTATTAGTTTTGGTCAAACAAGTTTACTCATTTGTTTAAGGTGAATGCTTTTCTTCACCCAAAAGATTTTGTTTTTTCTCCCTTTTGTAGTTAATACTTCCTTTGAGTTTGGGGATCTGTGAATACTCAGTTCCCCAAATCCTTAGATGGACATGCACTGCTAACTCATGCTTTTATCAGTTGTTAATGTGATGTTGCAAAATGGTAGTTTTTTTATATCATTCCATGCTTATTTGTTAATAATTTACTACTTCAGTGACATTTTACTGCTTCAGTGACATTTTCCTTTCTCATTTATTTATCATTATTAGGGGCTTCTCTAATTTTTTATTTAATATGTTAAAATCCATTTCTTTTTTTTTTAATTTTAATAATCATATTGTTCCCATTTGGGTAGTACAGACCCCTTCAAGTTGACTTGTTGTTTGACACAGCCTTGTTGATTTTTGAGCTTTACTTTCTGACAAAGAGTTTCTAGATTTGTCTCATACTTTTTCTATATCAGCCTTAGTTATTTCCCCAAGGATCCTTGATTCCTTATTTTGATGAAGTCCAATTTATCTTATTTTCTTTTGTGCTGTATCTAAGATATGTTTACTTACCACCAATGTTTTCTCCTTGAAGTTTCTTTTATGTTTTACATTCAGGTCAATGATCTATTTTCAGTTAATGTTGATATGTGGTATAAAGCATAGATCCAAGTTCATCTTACATATGGATATTTTAAATTTTCCACCACTGCTGTTGAAAAGGCTGTTCTTTTGTGCTGCTCTGCCTTTGTCAAGTGTCAGTGATCCATGCATGTCTGGGTTTATTTCTGGCCTCTCTGTTCTATTCCATTGATCTATTTGTCTGTTTTTATGCCAGTACTATGCTGTTGAGTGTGTATATTACTTTCAAAAGATCTTATGCCAAAAAACAACAGGGAAGATATTCTGCAGGAAATTCTTATGTCTAACTGTAGAACTGAATTTAATATTAATAACAGGGAGAAGTGGTGACAAAGTAGTATGTACTTGTTTGTTACATGCTTTAACAAGGTAGACATAATACAATTATTCAAGAACTTAAAGAATATAGTTAATGTAAATCTGTCCTGAGGAAGTTATTAGAGAATAAATTTCAAGCAACCAAGAAATGATTTTATAGGCTCATTGATTGCCTTATAGAAATTCACCAGGGCATCAAAGAATATTACTTTAAATAAATACTGGGGGATTCAGTGCAGAGATTATATGAGAGGGAAAAAGAGCTAATTTCTATATTATACTAGGGAATCAATAGACAGTATTTATGAAAGGACTAAGGTTATATAAAGGTATTTATATAAAAAGGACCATTAGGACAAAAACCCAAACTGTTCCTTAGATACTAAAAGAAATATACTAGGTCACTTCAGTCGTGTCTGACTCTGTGCGACCCCATAGACGGCAGCCCACCAGGCTCCCATTCCTGGGATTCTCTAGGCAAGAGTATGGAGTGAGTTGCCATTTCCTTCTCCAGTGCATGAAAGTGAAAAGTGAAAAGTGAAAGTGAAGTTGCACAGTCGTGTCCGATTCTTTGCGACCCCATGGACTGTAGCCTACCAAGCTCCTCCGTCCATGGGATTTCCCAGGCAAGAGTACTGGAGTGGGTTGCCATTGCCTTCTCTGAAGGCTTCTAGCTATTCTTAATTAACCCTAAGCTCAGCAAACTTCTTTTTCCATAAACATTCCCCTCACAAACAGGTCTCAGATAATAATCCTTCCCATGGCCTCAAGCTGTGGCCTATGTGCTCATCCTGGAACATTCTTTGTAAAGATCCTTGAACAAATGTCAGTGGTTAACTTTGTGGATTATTTTCTGGGCACAACTGCAGAAGGCTTTGTGCTTTCTCATGCTCCTCTCAAGAAAAATAAGCACCTTGACATTATTTCCAGCCAACTCAACTGAAGAAAGGAAGAAACAAGTCAGAATCACAAGAGCTAACCCCTTCATCCCGGGACTGTGCCTGCGGGATGAGGAGAGGGAGTTGGGGCCATGCCTCCACTTTGTCAGTAATGCCTAACTCGGCTCCCAACAAGTAAGAATTAGAGCATATTAATAAAAGAAGACTTAAAAATCTCAGTTGAAGATGGGTCAAGTGACCAGAAATGTTATTAGGTTACTGGGAACTAAAAAGCCTCTTGATGAAAGTGTAAGAGGAGAGTGAAAAAGTTGGCTTAAAGCTCAGCATTCAGAAAACTAACATCATGGTCCCATCACTTCATGGGAAATAGATGGGGAAACAGTGTCAGACTTTATTTTTGGGGGCTCCAAAATCACTGCAGATGGTGACTGCAGCCATGAAATTAAAAGACGCTTACTCCTTAGAAGGAAAGTTATGACCAACCCAGATAGCATATTCAAAAGCAGAGACATTACTTTGCCAAAAAAGGTCCATCTAGTCAAGGCTATGGTTTTTCCATTGGTCATGTATGGATGTGAGAGTTGGACTGTGAAGAAAGCTGAGTGCTGAAGAATTGATGCTTTTGAATGTGGTGTTGGAGAAGACTCTTGAGAGTCCCTTGGACTGCAAGGAAATACAACCAGTCCATCCTAAAGGAGATCAGTCCTAGGTGTTCACTGGAAGGACTGATGCTAAAGCTTAAACTCCAGTACTTTGGCCACCTCATGTGAAGAGTTGCCTCATTGGAAAAGACTCTAATGCTGGGAGGGGTTGGGGGCAGGAGGAGAAGGGGACCACAGAGGATGAGATGGCTGGATGGCATCACTGACTCGATGGACATGAGTTTGAGTAAACTCCGGAAGTTGGTAATGGACAGGGAGGCCTGGTGTGCTGCAATTCATGGGGTTCCAAAGAGTCAGACACAACTGAGCGACTAAACTAAACTGAACTGAAGACCTAAATAACACAACCAAGAGGCAGATCTCATATCTGTATATTACATATGGGAGAATGCATCATCTTGGAAATGCAAGTGGAGCATTGGTGAAAAAAATGATTTTTCGTTGATGTATAAACAAAACAAGCCAAAACGTCCCCGAAATAGATACCACGTTTTTGGACTAAAAATCAGTACAGAAAATTGGAAAAGACCCTTCTACCTGGAAACTAATAAACATACTGCCAAACAACTCTTGGCTTAAAAAGAAAATTCAAATAAAATTGTTGAGTTTCCTGACATAACACATCAGAATCAAGGCATTATAGTGGGGGTCGGTAAACTTTAAAAAAAAATTTAAAAAAGGATAGTAAATATTTTAAAGTTTGTGGATCATATGGTGTCTTTTGCAACTTTCAGACTTTTCCATTGTAATATGAAAGTAGTCATAAGATGATATATAAATAAGTTAAGTTGGCTGTTCCAACAAAACTTTATTTATAAAAAGAGGTGACAGACTGGATATGGCTCATGAACGTCTGGGTTCAGTTCACTTCAGTCGCTCAGTCATGTCCGACTCTTTGCAACCCCATGAATTGCAGCATGCCAGGCCTCCCTGTCCATCACCAACTCCCGGAGTTCACTCAGACTCACATCCATCGAGTCAGTGATGCCATCCAGCCATCTCAGCCTCTGTCATCCCCTTCTCCTCCTGCCCCCAATCCCTCCCAGCATCAGAGTCTTTTCCAATGAGGCAACTCTTCACATGAGGTGGCCAAAGTACTGGAGTTTCAGCTTTAGCATCAGTCCTTCCAAAGAAATCCCAGGGCTGATCTCCTTCAGAATGGACTGGTTGGATCTCCTTGCAGTCCAAGGGACTCTCAAGAATCTTCTCCAACACCACATTCAAAAGCATCAATTCTTCAGCACTCAGCTTTCTTCACAGTCCAACTCTCACATCCATACATGACCAATGGAAAAACCATAGCCGTGACTAGATGGACCTTTGTTGGCAAAGTAATGTCTCTGCTTTTGAATATGCTATTTAGGTTGGGCATAACTTTCCTTCCAAGGAGTAAGCGTCTTTTAATTTCATGGCTGCAGTCACCATCTGCAGTGATTTTGGAGCCCCCAAAAATAAAGTCTAACACTGTTTCCCCATCTATTACCCATGAAGTGATGGGACCATGATGTTAGTTTTCTGAATGCTGAGCTTTAAGCCAACTTTTTCTCTCTCCTCTTTCACTTTCATCAATAGGCTTTTTAGTTCCTCTTCACTTTCTGCTGTAAGGGTGGTGTCATCTGCATATCTGAGGTTATTGATATTTCTCCTGGCAATCTTGATTCCAGCTTGTGTTTCTTCCAGCCCAGCATTTCTCATAATGTACTCTGCATATAAGTTAAATAACGTCTGGATTATAGCTATATTATTAGTAGAAAATTCTTAGCATAAAATGTTTACATCAGTGAAAATGACAGTGAACACTCAAAAGGTAGAAAGACACCAAAAGAAAAGAATGCAGAAGGAAAGATTTAATAAAGAGTGGTTTTAAGTAACAAAAACATAGAACTAATACATGTAAGCATGACTATATGCTCATAATAGTGAAGTCGCTCAGTTGTGTCCGACTCTTTGCGACCCCATGGGCTGTAGCCTACCAGGCTCCTCTGTCCATGAGATTTTCCAGGCAGTAGTCCTGGAGTGGATTGTCATTTCCTTCTCCAGGGGATCTTATCAACCCAGGGATCGAACCCGGGTCTCTGGCATTGTAGACAGAGGCTTTATCGTCTGAGCCACCAGGGAAGTCGCTCATAATAGTAGCAATACAAATTAAAACTATAGTGAAACACATGTTTTCACTGAATAAAATGGGCAAAAGAAAAAAAAAAAACACTATACTTTTTAGATGAAACTGGAGAAAGTAAGACACTCAGCAGTATTGCTGATGGGAATGTGAAAATGGTTGAACTCCTGTAGTGTGGACTTTGACAACATCTAGCAAAATGGGAAATGCATTTTGTCATTGACCTAGCAATATTCACTTTTAGGAATATATCCCAAAGGTAGAATTGCAAAAGTATGAAATTAGGAATGTGCAGAGTTGTTGCAGTAGTGTTTGCAATAGTGAAAAATTGGAGTGACTAGCAACAGCAGCAGTAGATAACTAGTGGAATACTCTATCATTGTGCACATGTAGAAAAGGAGTGAGAAAGTTTCCTGTGGAGCGAATTCCAGGGTGTATTGTTGAGTGGAAAGTGGCAAGATGCTAAAGAATGTGTCATGCTGACATCCAAGAAGTAGAGTGAGATGTGTTAGTGTGTGTTTCTTACCTCTGTCCACTGTGGTGGCCTAAAAGCAGTATCTCAGTAACAATAAGAAATAAGCAAGAGAGGGACTTCTCTGGTAGTCCAGTAACTAAGACTCCACACTCCTGATGCAGGGGCCCAGGTTCTATCCCTGGTCAGGGAATTAGATCCCACATGCTGCAGGTTGTGTGCTGTAACTGAGGCACACTTTTTTTTTTTTTTTTAAATAAATAATGTTTTTTAAAAGAAATAAGTGGGGGAGTGGGAAAGATAAATAAGTGAGAAGAAAAAAGAGAAAATATATGCTTATATTTTTAAAAGAAATAATAAAAAACAAAAAATGGCTCCTGATGGAGGCAAGAGGATATAGGGAAGGGATAGGGATGAAACCAGACCCATGTCAATGTAACTTATATTGCAGTATTGATTTTTGAAACAATATAAATGTGTTATATAATAAAAACTGAAGTATTAGCTACCCCCCCCCCCAAAAAAAATCCCACCCCTGAACAAATGAATATAATCAACCAGGTGTCTTAATCTGGTTGATAATAGTAAACAATTTTTTCAGCTGATTTTAAATCACAACATTAACTGTATTATTATATCCTAAACAGAAAAATAAAATTTATATTTCATTCTGTGGCTTATTTTTAGTTATTTTTCTGGCATAAATACTTTGAAACTCCCTGTTTCATTTGGCATAAAGCAAATAGATAATTATGTTAATGGAATCAGGCCAAGGAATTTCCAGGATGATAGTGAAGGAAAGTCCAGGATGGTAGCTTGCAGCAGACTTGAGGGAAGATTGTGTCTGTTTATATATGTATGTGTTCAGTTGCTCAGTCATGTCCAACTCTTTGTAAACCCTATGGACCGTAGCCACCAGGCTCCTCTGTCCATGGGATTCTCCAGGCAAGAACTCTGAAATGGGTTGGCGTTTCCTCCTCCAGGGGATCTTCCCAACCCAGGGATTGAGTTCTCTGCATTGCAGATGGATTTTTTCCACTGAGCCACCCAGGACCAGCTGGAGAAAGACTTCAGAGAAGGATACATCTGAGTCAAAAAAAAAAGTGAAATTCATAGACTACGTGATATACTTGAACATGTTGAAAGGGATTTGTTGGAAAGTTTGGGGCTGATTTAGTGATGAATACCTAAAAACTAAGCAAATTATAAAATGTAGAAACTGTTGATTACATCCAGAAAAACTGAGAAATATAAATGTAATATGTTCTGTGACTCAGTTGTGAATATTAATAACTGCTCATATTTTGATTTAATGGAAAACTAATAGAAATGCTAGGGTGATAAAGAGGGAAAGAATTTTGGGGGGTTATCCATCATCTTCCATTGTGCAGTTGGGCAGGGGCCTCCTGTTTTTTTATAATAACCCTATATAACTTAAAAATACTTGGTGTCATATATTAGCAGAATTAAAGGAAAAAACTGGAAAACATGATGATTAATAAGTCATGGCAAATTAAATTATTTTAAAAGTAGAGCAAGTCTCTTAAAAATCATACCTGTGGCACTATTTAGTTAGTAAAAGTCAACTTGTTTAAATATTTAAGTTGATTGTAAAACAATCCATTATTTTTGTGTTCTTTTTTCCTATATATTCAATATGCATTTAAAAAGTATTAAGCTAAAAGTTAAAGCTTCTTCCTTGACTTTATGTCAGCTTTCTTTTCATATCTATCAGAAATCTGTTCCCTTTTTTTTTTTAATCCTCTTAGATCAGGCCTTCTCTATTTCTTAGGATTGTTTCAGCTACTTCCTAACCGTTCTTACTTCTCAGTTTTGTTGAATAGGTTCCCCCTCTCCCCCAAAATTAGGACATTTAAACTTTTTAAACTTGTGAAGAAAACACACATGCAATTAACAGTTTAAGTAAACAGTCATTAACTACCACCTAGATCAAGAAATGAACATTGCCAGTACCCCATAAGTTGCCTGTGTCTCCCTTTCCCATTATTCCTTCCCATCCCATAGATAGTTACTTTTCTCATTTCAGTTCAGTCACTCAGTCGTGTCCGACTCTTTGCGACCCACGAACTGCAGCATGCCAGGCCTTCCTGTCCATCACGAAGTCCCGGAGTTCACTCAGACTCAAGTCCACCGAGTCAGTGATGCCATCCAGGCATCTCATCCTCTGTCGTCCCCTTCTCCTCCTGCCCCCAATCCCTCCCAGCATCAGAGTCTTTTCCAATGAGTCAACTCTTCACATCAGGTGGCCAAAGTATTGGAGTTTCAGCTTTAGCATCAGTCCTTCCAATGAACACCCAGGACTGATCTCCTTCAGAATGGACTGGCTGGATCTCCTTGTAGTCCAAGGGACTCTCAAGAGTCTTCTCCAGCACCACAGTTCAAAAGCATCAATTCTTCGGCTCTCAGCTTTCTTCACAGTCCAACTCTCACATCCATACATGACCACTGGAAAAACCATAGCCTTGACTAGACGGACCTTTGTTGGCAAAGTAATGTCTTTGCTTTTGAATATGCTATCTAGGTTGGTCATAACTTTCCTTCCAAGGAGTAAGCGTATTTTAATTTCATGGCTGCAATCACCATCTGCAGTGATTTTGGAGCCCAAAAAAATAAAGCCTGACACTGTTTCCACTGTTAACCCATTTATTTCCCATGAAGTGATGGGACCAGATGCCGTGATCTTCGTTTTCTAAATGTTGAGCTTTAAGCCAACTTTTTCACTCTCCTCTTTCACTTTCATCAAGAGGCTTTTTGGTTCCTCTTCACTTTCTGCCATAAGGATGGTGTCATGTGCATATCTGAGGTTATTGATATTTCTCCTGGAAATCTTGATTCCAGCTTGTGTTTCTTCCAGCCCCGCGTTTCTCATGATGTACTCTGCATATAAGTTAAATAAGCAGGGTGACAATATATAATCTTGACTTACTCCTTTTCCTATGTGAAACCAGTCTGTTGTTCCATGTCCAGTTCTGTTGCTTCCTGACCTGCATATAGGTTTCTCAAGAGGCAGGTCAAGTGGTCTGGTATTCCCATCTCTTGTAGAGAATTAATACAATAGTTAATGAATTTCCACCACATGCCACCACATGCCATGCAAGGCCACATAAGGACAGAGTCAGCTACCAGATATTGTAGGAGGCAGGCTTTGTATGTACTGTTTTGAAAGTAGGATGTCCCCTGGTTCCCACAGGAGGATGTGATTGACATGTTTGAATAATTCTATAAGCTGACAAGGAACTGAAACCCACTGTTCAAAGATAAGCAGAAACTGTCTGGTCCCTTTGATTAGGAGGGAATGGTTTGTTAGGGGATCTTATCAGTGGGAGTAGAATGCGGAGGGAAACTTGAAGTTAAGCTGTCTGTGAAGTGGCTCAGTTGTGTCGGACTCTTTGTGACCCCATGGACCATAGCCTGCCAGGCCCCTCCATCCATGGGATTTTCCAGGCAAGAATACTGTGGGTTGCCATTTTCTTCTCCACGATGTCATACTGACCCAGGGATTGAACTCACGTCTCCTGCATTGCATGCAGGCTCTTTACTATCTGAGCCATTCTGAGGAAGTTAAGCTATCTGAGGCACTTCCAATTTTACCAGAATTGAGGCAGCATAATATATTAAGCCTTGCATTTAGGCCTTAAAACACCTCACTACTATTATGTACAAAAGGTTTTGAGTTTTGTTTTCTTCTGTAATTGTGAGTAGATTTTTTAAATCAAACACTTTTTTTGCATCTAGTGAGAATAATTTTTTTCTTTAATCTGTTATGTGATGAATTCAAAGATTTAATTTTCTAATGGTAGAATAGCTTGCAATCCCAGGCCAAAGTCTACTTGATGATGTTAAATTATCCTCCTGACACATTGCAGAATTTGACTTGCTACTGTTATGATTTTTGCTTCTATGTTTAGGAGATAGGTGGCCTGTGATTTTTCTTTTTTATGTTACTTGTATGAAATTTCCTTTAGAGTTATGCACACTTCAGGATTCTCTAGGGGTCAGTCCCTCCACTGAAACAATTTTTTTTAAAAAGCTAAAAATAAAATTATTAGAATCAGCAATTTCAGACTCTGGACCTTGATCAAACACTCAAAAGAACCAGGGGAGTGCTTGATAAAGGGAGAGGCTGCTGCAGAACGGTAAGAAGGCTCCAAAACTTGGAGGTTGTGTGTCTTGATCAGTCTCATGGATCCTTTAGGACTAGAGGGCTGGACTCTGGTATTGCTGAGATTTAGAGGTGGTACCCCTCTCCTTTTGGGTTCAGGCATTTAAGGAAATTTTTGTCAGTTTACTGGCTGGCCACTAGATAGTATGAAACAGACCACACTTCATAAGAAATTCATACATATTTTGCAAAATGGTTTGGAAAAGTCACAAATGGACTGCTCCAGCAATCAGTGAGTAAAATTTAGTAATCCCTGACGAGTAGAAAAATTAGAGAGATCTGGAGTTACCATTGTTATGTTTATTAACAAGATCTTTTTAAGTTTATCTTGCTTGGAGTTTGTTGAGGTTCTTAAAGATATAGATTCATGTCTTTCATCAAATTTAGGAAGTTTTCAGTCATTATTTCTGCACATTTTTTCCCCTGTCCTTTTCTCTCTCTCTCCTCCTCTGGGAGTGCCATGATGTTTACATTGGTATGTTTGATGGTATCTAACAGGTCCCTCAAATTTTGTTCACGTTATTCGTTTTTCCTTTCTTTTTTTAAAAAAATTATTATTGGAGTATAGCTGATTTACATTGTTGTGTTAGTTGCTGCTGTACAGAGGAGTGAATCAGTTATACATAACACATGTATCCACTCTTTTTAAAGATTGTTTTTCCATATGGATCATTAGAGTATTGAGTAGAGTTTCCTGTGCTCTAAGTAGGTTCTTATTAAATATCTATTTTATATGATGCTGCTGCTGCTAAGTCACTTCAGTCGTGTCCAACTCTGTGCGACCCCAGAGACGGCAGCCCACCAGGCTCCCCTGTCCCTGGGATTCTCCAGGCAAGAACACTGGAGTGGGTTTCCATTTCCTTCTCCTGTGCATGAAAGTGAAAAGTGAAAATGAAGTCGCTCAGTCATGTCTGACTCTTAGCAACCCCATAGACTGCAGCCTACCAGGCTCCTCCGTCCATGGGATTTTCCAGGCAAGAGTACTGGAGTGGGGTGCCATTGCCTTCTCTGCTATTTTATATATAGTACTGTATATTTGTCAATCCCAATCTCCCAATTTATCCTTCCCTCCCTTTCCCCCCTGGGCAACCATAAGTTGGTTTTCTATATGCGTGACTCTATTTCTGTTTTGTAAATAAGTTAATTTGTACCATACATTTTAGATTCCACATATAAGCAGCGTCATATGATATGTCTTTCTACATCTGACTTCACTCAATATGACAGTCTCTAAGTCCATCCACATGACTGCAAATGTCATTATTTCATTCTTTCTTATGGCTGAGTAATATTCCATTGTGTATATGTACCACATCTTTATCCATCCATCCATCTGTTGATAGTTTGCTTCCACATCTTGGCTATTGTAAATAGTGCTGCAATGAGCATTTCTTCATTCTTTTTTCATTGTTACTCCTCAGACTGGAAGATAATAACCATATCTTCAGCTTTGCTGATGTTTGTTTCTTCTGCCTATTCAACTCTACCATTTCTGTCAAATTCTTTTTTCCTATGAATGAACCCGTATTTCCTGATTTCTTTGTAATATTTTGTTGAGAACTGGACATTTTGAGTATTGTGGTAACTCTGGAAATCAGGTTCTTCTCCTTAGGGATTGATTTTGTTGCTTGTTGAGGTCTTCAGTTATCTATCTGTATAGCAACTTTTCCAAACTATGCAAAGCCTTACTTGTATGTAAGCCTTACTTGTATGTGTTATTGACCTGTTATCTCAGTCTGTGACCTCTCAGAGGTTTCTTAAATGTGTAGATTTAAAAGTGTGTATTCCTTTTTAAATGTTCTGATGTGCTGCCAGAGAAGCTGCTGCAGGGGAGCTGAATAAAGTCAAGCATCTCAGCTGACCATCAGGGAACCCCCATAACTAAATCACATAGCCCCCAAATCTTAGAGTACAAGATCCTTACTGACCATCCACACCAGCCAGCCACCCCAGGGATGTGGGCTGCTGTCCCTACTCTGCAGCAGAATTTAAGATATGTGAGCATGGTAGCTAGTTCATGCAAGCAGCTCTCCTACCTAAGCAGCCCCTTCCTTCATTAAGTCTTCCTTGATTGCTGTAAATGTCTGAACCAGTTTCATAGTTCTGGGATAGTTAATTTTGATCATTTTTTCCAGCTTAATACTTGTTTTGGTAGAGAAACCAATCCCGATGGCTGCCTTTTTTTTTTTTTTTTTAAATGACATTCTTTGCTGCTTTTTTTGCTACTTTATGTTTTTCCTTTTGTAAATCTGTATTGAGAAAAACAGGGCTTATATATGTGACAATATCTGTTGCTGTTGTTGCTCTGAGGGTGCTATATTGTGCTGGATTTTATAATGGGTTTAGTATTATAAAATCCAAAGGGCAGGAGAGAGGAATTTTACAATGTAGATAAAGTAGGTCCTTTGAAGATGCAGACCAAAACTGATGGTGTGTTTATTTCATCTCTTAGGACTCTCCTGGGGGAGTTCAGTTTTTATCATGTTCTATGTTGTATGCCTTTTTCTTTTGTGTGTGCATGCTCAATTATGTTCGACTCTTGTGACCCTGTGAACCACAGCCCACCAGGCTCCTCTGTCCCTGGGATTTTGCCAGCAAGAATACTGGAATGGGTTGCCAGTTCCTTCTCCAGGGGATCTCCTGGACCCAGGGATTGAACCCATGTCTCCTGCAGCTCCTGCATTGGCAGGTAGATTCTTTACCACCTGGTAGTGACCTGAGTCACCCCTTTTCTGTTGTAACTAGATCCAGTTTTTTTTTTTAATTAAGAAAAAGCATGCATAAAGCCTTAAAAATTGGCAACATATTTTTCCTGCTTTTAATACTAATTTTTTAAATTTATTTTAGCTACTCTGAAGTAAATCACAGATTTGGCATTTCATCCTTAAAATAGTTTAACTTGCATCCCCAAAAAATAAGTAACCTTGATAATCCCAAGATAATTTCCATGGACAACTAAAATAGCTATTATTCCCTTGTGTTCTTTCTAGTACAAGTCTGTCTTCACATTTACCCCCCAGAAATGTGCTTTAAGCTATTTGTGCTTTTTTTAAAAAAAAATAATTACTTTTTGGGCTGCGCTGAGTCTTTGTTGCTGTGTGGACTTCCCTCTAGTTGCGACAAGTGGGGCTACTCTGCAGTTGTGTTGCATGCGCTTCTCACTGTTGTGGCTTCTCTTGTTGTTGAGCACAGGCTCAATAGTTCTGGCGCATGGGCTTAGTTGTTCCACGGCCTGTGGGATCTTCCTGGATCAGGGATCAAACCTGCATTGGCAGGTGGATTCTTTACCACTGAACCACCCAGGAAGCCCTGCTTTAAGCTGTTTTTAAACCAGAAAGCAGTTAAGGATTAGCCATCATGTTTGGATGTCATACTTCTTAAGTCTTTCTTAATCTAGAATAGTTCCCTCTCCCATCTTTTATTTTCTCCTGTCTTCATTTTGTACACATTGGAGAGAAACAGTCAGTTGGATTGTAAAGTATTTTGCATTCTGGGTTTTTGTGGTGTTCCCTCATAGGCTCTTCAAGTAATTCCCCTCAACTAGAAGTTTAACTGATTAAAATCAGGTTAAATTTTGTTAGGCAACAATACTCCATAGAAGATGCTATACACTATGTATATAGTAGTTTGCTAGTTTTTTGGTTTTTTTCAAAAAGAATTTTTGCAAAAAGAACTTTTATGGAGTAAAAAAGTTACTTAAAAGGATAAACCACAAACATGGTTTAATAAAAATGGTGACCTATAGGGAAGTGGAGCAGATAGAATGCAATGGATAGAGGGATGGAGACAAAAGTGAAACTTGGTATACTTTCTAATATATTTTTTTTTTTTTTACTTTTGATGAGTAAATGTTTTACATATTCAAAAATAATTTTATACTAAAAGTAAACTTTAAAAACAAAAAATATTATCTTTATCTAAAGAAACTAAAACAGCTTGGAATAGAACTTGTGAGAGTGGACACCCTTACCTCCTTCTTCCACGTCACACCAGAAAGCAGTATTTCAGTATTTCATCATTAAATATGCTAGGTGCAGAATTTTAATACATGGTCATTATCATGTTGAGGAAGTTTCATTCTGTTTCTGGGTTGATGAGAGGTTTTGTTTTTTATCTTGGGTGGGTATTGAATTTTTCAAAGATATGGTTTTTCTCCTTTATTCTATTAATATAGTGAATTGCTTTAATTGATTTGGATGCTTAACCAACTCTTCATTTCTGTAATAAACCCTACTTAAATGATGTATTATTATTTATATGTATTTCTGCATTTGATTTTCTGATATTTCATTAATGAGATTTTGGTCTGTGTACTTTTCTTTCCTTGATTTTAGTATCAAGGTAATATTGGGCTTATAAGATGAGATGGGCAGTGCCCCTCCTCTGTTTTTTAAAAGAATTGTTTAGAGTTAGAATTATCTTTAAATGTTTGGAATCCAGTGGTCTCTTCTAGGTCTAAATTTTGTTTATGGGAAAAATTTAAATTATGAATTCAATTTTTTAAATTAATATAGAACTATTCAGGTTTTCTGATTCTTTTTGAGAAGATTCTGATAATTATGTTTTTTAAAGAATCAACCTATTTAATCGGGTTGATAATGTCATGGCCCTGGTGACTCAGAGGTTAAAGCGTCTGCCTCCAGTGCAGGAGACCCGGGTTGGATCCCTGGGTTGGGAAGATCCCCTGGAGAAGGAAATGGTAACCCACTCCAGTATTCTTGCTTGGAGAATCCCGTGGATGGAGAAGCCTGGTAGGCTCCAGTCCACGGCGTCGCAAAGAGTTGGACATGACTGAGCGACTTCACACACACACACAATGTCATGGTCCGGGCATGGGTTGGAAAAGAACTTCCAGACATGAGACAGAATGAGAGGGAAATAGAGCTTATTACAGTGGGAGATGCTATTAGAACAGTGGGCTAGCTCAAGAGAGAAACGACGTTGAACAGGGCTCCTTGGTCCACTTTTATTTTATTTTATTTTATTTTATTAACATTCTAATTTGAATTTATTACAGCTTAATTTCAATAAGATACAAAAAGTCTGCTCCTTTATATCGCCATCCCCACCCCTTTTGTGTTTTGCTTAGTCCACTTTTATACCCAGCATACAAGGAGTGGGATAGGTTCTAGTAGGTCATTTGCTGATTGGATGAGAGACGCATAAGAGTAGGGCAATTACCTTCTCCCTGTGGGGTAGGAGGGGGAGACAGGTTGGTTATACTGCTCAGGAGGACCTGAAATCCATTAATAGTTACAATATGGAGGGAAGAACAATAAGGGCCTGGTTTTTCCTTCCTGCATTCCAAGACCCTCCTTCGTTTTATCTGCTCTTTCATCCTTGGGTCACCACAGATAATATTCCTATACTTTTTAAAGCTCCATGGACTCTGTAGAAATGGCCTATTTTACTTTGCATTTTGGTCATTTTTCTTGGTTAGTTATTAATTTTATCCCACCCCAAAATCTGTCTTTGGTTTCATTGATTTTTTTTTTTTTTTTGCTCTTTATTCCCATTTTCCTGTTCATTGTATTCAGCTCCTTATTACTTCCTTCCTTCTGCTTTTTTGGGGGGATTAATTTGCTCTTCTTTTTCTAGCTTCTGGAAGAGAATTCTTAGATCAGTGGGTTTTAGACCTTTTCCAATTAACACATGGGTTGGTGCAAAGTTGTTCAGTTTACAAATATTTGGGAGTTTTGCAGTTTTCTGTTAGTGATTTCTAAGTTTATTCCATTGTATTCATGTGATAGCTTACAGTGAATGATGTTGGATTCGTGATCTCTGAAGAAGATGATTCAGGATCAGAGACCAGGCTTGATCACTCAGAGCTTTTATGTGGCAGAAATTTTATTACAGTGAAAAAGGCCAGAGAAAGCTTCTGCCATAGACATCAGAAGGGGAAGGGAGAGTGCCCCGTCACTTATCTTAGCAAGGGAGCTATATACTTTTGTAATTGGTTATTAACAATAAATCAAAAGACTGACTCAAGGTTGTAAAGGTCTTACCAGACCCACTCCCACAATTTACATTTTAAGATAATGGGATTAGAACTAACAATAGAAAGATCTTACCAGACCCACTCTCATAACATACACTTTAAGATGATGGTGGTCCAGTGGTTAAAACTCCACAATCCCAATGCATGGGGCCCAGGTTCATTCCCTGGTCAGGGAACTAGATCCCACATGCCACATCTAAGACCCCATAGCAGTCTCCCCCCGCCCCACCCCCCCACCCCCCGCACACACACACACACAAAAATGTGTATGTGTGTGTATATATGTGTGTTTTTTATATATATATATATATTTTAAGATGACAGGATTAGTCAAGGTTCTTAAGAAAGATACACTGTTGTCATACAATAATTGGTACAGAGTTTAAGGAAAAACATACCCTTAAGCATGATGAGCTGTTTTGTTATGCAATCAATAGCTCTGGCTTAAACAAAAAAAGTCTTATGTAACTAAGATGCAGGAATGTAGAAAAAAAAAGTTTGTCCTTTTCTCTTCCTACAGAGCCCCAGACACCTTTCTCCTCCTTGGGGACACCAGACTTCTTATCAACCTACCTAAGAATTAGCTGTCTCACATGGAACATATTTTGTGTGTGTTTATTTTTTATACTTGTTTTGTTGTCCAGCATATATTATATCTTGGTGAATATTCCATTCACACTTTAAGAATATGTATTCTACTAACATTGGTTATTCTTTAAACATCAATTGGATCAAGTTATTTGATTCTTTTGTTCAAATCTTTCTTTATTGATTTTCTGTCTGCTGCTCTATTGATTATTAAGAGGAGAGTTGAAATCTCCAACCATCGTGTGGACTTGTTTTCTTTCACTTTACAGTATCAGTATTTACACTACGTGTTCTGACACTGTTAATTAGGTACTTGAGCATTCAGGATTATGTGTCTTCATATGGAACCAAGCTCTTTATCATTATACACTGTCCTAACTTTATATCTGATAATAGTTCTAGTTCTGTAGTCTACTCTGTCATAAAATTATACAGTCCTCCAGGTTTCATTTGCTTTTTATTTGAATATGTTTCTATTTCCATACTTTGATTTTTTTAAACCTGTATGTATATTTAGATTGGGTTTCTTGTAGGTAGCATTTTAATTGGGTCTTTTGTTATATATACATTAATACACTTAAGTAGCAAGCCATCAATGGTATTGACAGGACCTTGGACAGAGCACCATTTTCCATTACATAGATCTCTCCTTTTCTCCCATGCATGCCTGACTGTTGCGATCCATCTCATGGTCCTAACCTTCAGCTTACTTATGTCTGTGATCCAGTGTGCAGTAAGAGGCTTTGAATCCACATTCATCTCTTTCATGGAGTTTATGTCTTCAAACTGTAAACGTTTATTCTGTAGAAAAGAATAAAACCAGATACTAAAGCTTAAATCCAGCTGCTTTATAAATGTTCTTTATGATCTGTCATTAATCTCTTATATCAGCCATGTTCTTTTGTGACCTTTGTTGTTGTTGTTTGATAACCTCAGTCGTGTCTGACTCTGTGACCCCATGGACTGCAGCATACCAGGCTTCCCTGTCCTTCACCATCTCCTGGAGCTTGCTGAAACTCATGTCCATTGAGTGGGTGATGACATCCAACCATCTCATCCTCTCTCGTCCCCTTCTCCTGCCTTCAGTCTTTCCCAGCAACAGGGTCTTTTCTAATGGGTTGGCTCTTCGCATCAGGCGGCCAAAGTATTGGAGCTTCAGCATCAGTCCTTCCAATGAATATTTAGGATTTATTTCCTTTAGGATTGATTTCCTTTAGGATTGACTGGTTTGATCTCCTTGCAGTCTAAACATCTTTCATGATTTTTTTTAGCAAACACAAAAATTTACGTAATAACTTCAACAGTCCTTTTCCTTTAAAACACAGATAAATAAAGAAGTGTTAGTTGTTTCAACTTGATTAATAAATAGGTGATTTCCTTATTTAGCTTGTACCTAGCCCATATTCTGGTAGCAGCAAAGAGAAGCAATTTGTACTTGTCTGTTTGCTTTCTATTTCTCTTGAATTAAAGTTGGCTCCCTGCTTGCCTTTCAGATTTCAAATTTTCCCTTTTCAAAAATGGGAGTTGTATTATGTTTCTGCAGTATTCCCACCCTTTCTGGAATAGTCATAACCTAAGTGTTCAGGTATTTACTGTATAATACAAAATGCCTGTTTTGTTTTGTTTTTTTCTTATACTGACAAGGTACATATTGAGCTTGGGAATGAAGTATGGGTAAAGACGCAAATTTGAGATTCACCAGCATTTGGCCTCATTGTTTCTTGTAGGTTGAGGTACCTCTGTGACTGAGGGAATGAGGTAGGTGATGTTGTGCTGGGCCTTTCAGAAGGATTCAACTATTAATCTGATTTTACTTAGGAGCACAGAGTGTGATGCACAGGTTTACCAGGTACCAGCCCAACATCATTAGGCCCTTTTTGTACATTTATTAATATAATGTTCATAACAGTTCTGCCTCAGATTTGTTCTTTTGAGCGTGGAATATTTAGCACAATAACAAGCACAAATTGTCAGTATGGTAACCATTGTCATGATTATCATACTGCTGTTACTTTATAGAAGAGGAAATAGAGGCTCATAAAGATTGCTTCAGGGATATAAAACAGTCAATAAAGAGGAATAATATGTAGGGCATATAGCTTTATAGTCTGTGCTATATCCCCTGGGCTTCCCAGGCGGTGCTAGTGGTAAAGAACCTGCCTGCCTGTGCAGGAGACATAAGAGACACGGGTTCGATCCCTGGGTTGGGAAGATCCCCTGGAGGAGGACATGGCAACCCACTCCAGTATTCTTATCTGGAGCCTAGAAAATCCCATGGACAAAGGAGCATGGTTGGCTACAGTCCAGTGAGTCACAAAGAGTTGTACATTACTGAAGTGATTTAGCATGCATGCATATCCTTTTCATTTAAATATTTTCTGTGTACAATGTATGCAAGATGTATCCTTAGGCAGATTTCAAATTCCGCAGTTGGCACTTACTTAGTAGTCGAATGACCACAGGCAAGTCATGATGCTCAGTTTCCTGATCTGTACAGTGGGGATGATACTTAATACACTAGAGCTGGGTAGCTGTGAGGGTTACTAGTCCTCAGGCTCTCTTATCCCTAGAAATGGGCATGAAGTTTCATTAGCTTGCACACGTTTATTTCCATGTGCTCTTAGGCCTTCAAAGTGGTTTGGTTCATGAAAGATAGATGGGATAAAATTAGTATTGCAGGGGAGCTGCTTATTCTTTCCTCCTTCCTTGGCATAGCCATTATCCACAATTTTGTGTTAATCATTCTCTTGTTTTTCTTTATAATTTATCAGCTATACTTGCTTTCCTAAATAGTATTTTTGAACTTTGATGTAGAGTATAATTGGAGAAGGAAATGGCAACCTACTCCAGTATTCTTGCCTAGAGAATCTCTTGGACAGAGGAGCCTGGTGGGCTGCTGTCCATAGGGTTGCAGAGAGTTGGACACGACTAAAGTGACTTAGCATGCATGCATGCATTAGAGAAGGAAATGACAACCCACTCCAGTATTCTTGCCTAAAGAATCCCAGGGGCAGAGGAGCCTGTTCAGCTGCCTTCTATGGGGTCACACAGAGTTGGGCACGACTGAAGCGACTTAGCAGCAGCATAGAGTATAATATACATTCTTCTGGGACTTTCTTCACTCAACATACTTTTGGGAACTCAGCCATCTGTAGTTTACATACATTGACTTCATTGTTATATCAGTTCAGTTCAGTTCACTCAGTCATGTCCGTCTCTTTGTGACCTCATAGACTGCATCACGCCAGGCTTCCTTATCCATCACCAATTCCCAGAGGTTACTCAAACTCATGTCCATTGAGTCAGTGATGCCATCCAACCATCTCATCCTCTGTTGTCCCCTTCTCCTGCCTTCAGTCTTTCCCAGCATCAAGGCATTTTCCAATGAGTCAGTTCTTCACATCAAGTGGCCAGAGTATTGGAGTTTCAGCTTCAGCATCAGTCCTTCCAATGAATATTCAGGACTGGATCTCCTTGCAGTCCAAGGGACTCTCAAGAGTCTTCTCCAATACCACAGTTCAAAAGCACCAATTCTAAGGTGATCAGCTTGCTTTTATAGTCCAGCTCTCAAATCCATACATGACTACTGGAAAAACCATAGCCTTGACTAGACGGACCTTTGTTGGCAAAGTAATATCTGCTTTTTAGTACACTGTCTAGATTGGTCATAGCTTTTCTTCCAAGGAGCAAGCATGTTTTAATTTCATGGCTACCGGCACCATCTGCAGTGATTTTGGAGTCCAAGAAAATAAAGTCTGTCACTGTTTCCATTGTTTCCCCATGTATTTGCCATGAAGTGATGGGACCAAATGTCATGATCTTAGTTTTCTGAAGGTTGAGTTTTAAGCCAACTTTTTCACTCTCCTCTTTCACTTTCATCAAGAGGCTTTTTAGTTCCGCTTCACTTTCTGCCATAAGGGTGGTGTCATCTGCATATCTGAGGTTATTGATATTTCTCCCAGCAATCTTGATTCCAGCTTGTATAATGTTCTATTATTTGTATATACTATAGTATTTTTGTTCTATTGTTGATGGACATTTAGATTGTGTCTTGAACTTTTATGTTGTGGACTTTTATGAAAAATAGTGCTGTGAACATTTTTGAGCATGTTTCCCAGTGCTGAAGAGTTTCTCCATGGTGAAAGTGTGAATCACAAGGCGTGTGCATCACTATGGGAGTTCATTCACTCATCCACTAAATATTATCAAGTACTGCTATGTGTCAAGTACATGTTTAGGTGCTTAGAATATCAGTGAACTAAGCAGATGATTTACATTTTACTTGCGATACTGCTAAGTCACTTCAGTCGTGTCCAACTCTGTGTGACCCCATAGACAGCAGCCCACCAGGCTCCGCCATCCTTGGGATTCTCTAGGCAAGAACACTGGAGTGGGTTGCCATTTCCTTCTCCAATGCATGAAAGTGAAAAGTGAAAGTGAAGTCACCCAGTCGTGTCCAACTCTTAGCGACCCCATGGTCTGAAGCCTACCAGGCTCCTCCGTCCATGGGATTTTCCAGGCAAGAGTACTGGAGTGGGGCCAATAGCCAGATGATAAAAATAAATATAAATGAAACAGAAGGATAGCTGCCCGAGAGAGAAGAATCAGAGCAGGATTAGGGGAATTTCTTGTGCAGGAATGTGCGGGGAGTGGTGGGGGGTGGGGCGTGCAGGCGTCATCAAAGGTAATATTTGAAAACAGACTTACAGGAATCTATGCACCATGTACAACCTTATAAATACCAGAAAGAAACAACTATGGCCATTGAGCACACAGTGATGAATGATTAAAGAAAATATCTCCATACTTCTCACAGAATTATTTTTCTTTAGTTAATCAGATTTTAATCACTCTAATTTCTGGAAGGATATATTCCAGATCCTGATCTCTGTCAGTCTGTATAAAGGAACTTTATTTTATTTTTAATTGGAGGATAATTGCTTTACAGTGTTGTTAGTTTTTGGTATACAACAACTTGAATCAGCTGTTAGTATACATACATCCCCTCCTTCTTGAGCCTCTCGCTCACCCCACCCATCTAGGTCATCACAAAGCACCAAGCTGAGCTCCCTGTGTTATGCAGTAGCTTCCCACTGGCTCTCGTCAGTGTATAATGTCAGTGCTGCTCTCTCAATTTGTCCCGCCCTCTCCTTCCTCCAGTGTGTCCACAAGTCCATTCTTTGCATCTGTGTCTGTACAGAGGAACTTTAAGTGTGCTCAGACTTGAATAGAAATTATGTTTACCCGCTAACTTTTTATGGGTAACAAAGTATTGTTGAGGTAGCAAGAAGGCAATGGCACCCCACTCCAGTACTCTTGCCTGGAAAATCCATGGACAGAGGAGCCTGGTGGGCTGCAGTCCATGGGGTTGCTAAGAGTTGGGCACGACTGAACAACTTCACTTTCACTTTTCACTGTCATGCATTGGAGAAGGAAATGGCAACCCACTCCAGTGTTCTTGCCTTGAGAATCCCAGGGACGGGGGAGCCTGGTGGGCTGCCGTCTATGGGGTCTCACAGAGTCGGACACGACTGAAGTGACAGCAGCAGTAACAGGTTAAATTCACCACCATACACAACTGCGGTTCTTAATTCATCTGTCACAGTGATGCAGTCTGTGACCCCATAGCTTTCTATGACATTTTTGTAACGTGTGGCAGTACAGAGCCTGCATTCTGTGGTCCCTTGGCCATGGGTTCAGATCACAACCCCACTACTGTGTGACCGAGGTCAACTTAATCCAAGGCTCTAATCTTCATTCCTCCTCTGTATGAGGATAAAACACTACATACAAGAACAGCACTAAATAAAGGTTAGTTATTTTGCTTTGTTTTTTTAACTTTTTATTTTGAAATAATAATATATTGATGGAAGTTAGAGAGAGGTCCTTTGCACCCAGTTTTTCCCCAGTGATTACTTCTTATATAACTACAGTGCAATATCAATCCAGGAAATGAACATCGTTACAATAGTGAGTATAGTTTTAATGCAACTTTATCACGTGTTCAATTCAGTTCAGTCGCTCAGTCGTGTTCGACTCTGCGACCCCGTGGACTGCAGCACGCCAGACCTCCCTGTCCATCACCAACTCCTGGAGTTTACTCAAACTCATGTCCATCAAGTTGGTGATGCCATCCAATGATCTCATCCTCTGTCGTCCCCTTCTCCTCCTGCCCTCAGTCTTTCATGGCATCACGGTCTCTTCAAATGAATCAGCTCTTTGCATCAGGTGGCCAAAGTATTGGAGTTTTAGCTTCCGCATCAGTCCTTGCAATGAATATTCAGGACTGATCTCCTTTAGGATGGACTGGTTGGATCTCCTTGCAGTCCAGGGGGCTCTCAAGAGTCTTCTCCAACACCACAGTTCAAAAGCATCAGTTCTTCGACGCTCAGCTTTCTTTACAGTCCAACTCTCATGACCACTAGAAAAACCATAGCCTTGACTAAATGGACCTTTGTTGACAAAGTAATGATTACAAAGTAATCACATGTTTAGATTCATATAACCTCACAGTCAAGATGCACAACAGTTCCAAACAATCCCATCACCAAAGCTCTCCCTCTTGTTACCTCTTTATAGTCAAACATACCCTCTTTCCCCAGGCCACATTGTCCCTAATTTCAGGCAAAGTACTAATCTGTTTCGTATGTCTATATTCTTGTCATTTGGGGAATGTTATGTAAGATCATTCATAAGACCTTTCAAAATTGACTCTTTAAAAAACTCACGCTAATGCCTTTAGGATCCATCCAGTTTGCTGTGTCTATCAATAATTAGTTCCCTTTGATTGCAACTGTTATCCCATGGTATGGATGTACCACAGTTTATTTAACCATTAGCTTATTAAAGGAGATTTGGGTCCTTTCAAGTAACAATTAAGATTGTGAAGTCCACGAGGTCGAAAAAGAGTCGGACACAACTTAGTGACTAAATAGCAGCAGTGGCAGTTCAGATTTCTGTGTGAACTTAAATTTATTTCTGCTCAGGAGTGAGATTGCTGATTCATATGATAAATGTTATGTTTAGTGTTTTTTTAAGAAACTGCCAGACTGTTTTCCAGAATGGCTCTGTTATTTCACACTCTCCGTGGGAATGTGTAAGAGATCTAATATCTCAACATTTTTTAATAGCTCTGTGCTGATAACCCATCATGATCTTAATTTGTATTTAGTACCTGATGGCTATTGATGTGGAGCATTTTATCACGTGCGTATTTGCCATGTCCATACCTTATTGGTATTGCATATCCTCTGTGTATTTTGTCCATTTTTTAATTGGGTTGTTTGTTTTTGTTTTGAGAGTTCTTTATACATTGTAGATGTGAATCCTTTGTCAGATCAGTGGTTTGCAGATATTTTATCCCAGCATGTAGCTTGTTTTTTCATCTTCTTTATAGGTCTTTTGCAGAACAAAAGTCTTAAATTTTGATGAAATCAAATTCATCCATATTTTTCTTTTATGGATTGGGTTTTTGATATATCTAAGACCTTCAACAAGCCTTATGTTCTCAAGATTTCTCTTGTTTTCTTCCAAAGATTTTAGTTTTATGTTTAATATTTAAAACTGATCCACTTTGAGTTAATTTTATATAAAATGTGAAGGTTAAGTTGAAGTCCAGTTTTTCCTATGTGTACCCAGTTGTTTCAACCTTTTGTTGAAAAGTCTTCCCTTTTCCACTGAATTGTTCTCACATTTCTGTCACAATGAGTTGCACTTGTGTGGGTGTACTTCTTGCTGCTGTATTCTATTCCATTCATCTATGCATGTACCCTGCCAATACCATCCTGTCTAAGTTACTGCATGTAAGTCTTAAAATTGGATAGTGATTCTTTTCACTGTATTTTCCTTTTTCCAGAATTGTTTTACCTATTCTAGTTCCTTTCCTTTTCCACATAAATCTTGGAATAATCTTATCTATATTTACAAAAAGATCTTGCTATGATTCTGATAGGAATACACTTAGCCCAACAGACCAGTGTTGCGAGAAGTGACATCTTTACTGTGATGCATTTCAATCCAAGAAAATAAAGTCTGACAGATTTTATTCTTTGGGGCTCCAAAATCACTGCAGATGGTGACTGTAGCCATGAAATTAAAAGATGTTTGCTCCTTGGAAAAAGATTTATGACAAACCTAGACAGCATATTAAAAAGCAGAGACATTACCTTGCCACCAAAGGTCCATCTAGTAAAAGCTATGGTTTTTCCAGTAGTCGTGTATGGATGTGAGAGTTGGACTATAAAGAAAGCTGAGCGCCGAAGAATTCATGCTTCTGAACTGTGGTATTGGAGATGACTCTTGAGAGTCCCTTGGACTGCAAGAATATCCAACCAGTCCATCCTAAATGAACTCAGTCCTGAATATTCATCGGAAGGGCTGATGCTGAAGCTCCAATACTTGGGCCACCTGATGTGAAGAGCCGACACCTTAGAAAAGACCCTGATGCTGGGAAAGATTGAAGGCAAGAAGAGAAGGATACAAGAGAGGACTAGATGGTTGGATAGCATCACCACCTCAATGGACATGAGTTTGAGCAAGCTCCAAGAGTTGGTGAGGGACAGGGAAGCCTGGTGTCCACGGGGTCGCAAAGAGTTAGACATGACTGAGCAACTGAACAAGAACAACAACAATCTTTCAATCCATGAACAGTATCTCTTATCAACATTTTGTAGTTAATCAGCATAAAGGTGCAAAAATCCTACCTGTGTAGATCTGTTTCAAGTCTCTATGCTTTCTCATTTACCTGTGTGTCTATCCTATGTTCGATAACGGACATTCCTGATTACTGCTGCTATGTAAGTCTTGAAATTGGATAGTGATTCTTTATTATTCTCCTTTCCATTATCCATTCAGCTATTATAGTGCATTTGCCTTTTAATATAAATATTAAAACAATCTTGTCTATATCTGCAAAAGGAAATGTTGTTAGGATTTTATTAGGAATTCTGTTTAACTGGTAGATCACATTACTTTTTACTACATTGATTATCTCTATCCATGAACATTGTCTCTCCATATATTTAGATCTCTTTTGATTTCCAAAATTTTGTAGTTTTCAGCATACTAGTACTATACATGTTTGTTAGTATTTAATTTTGTTTAGAGCTGATTTCCATATAATTAAATGGCTGTTCAAATTATTTTATAGTAGTTTGTCCCTTTTGAGAAATTGGTCCATTTCATTTATATTGTCATTTTGTGTGAGTAGTGTTCTTAGTATTTCCCTGTCATCCTTTTGCTGTCTTATGGTCTGTAGTGATATCCCCATTTTTATTCCTTATGTTTGGTAAGTTGTGTCTTCTCCTTTGTCTTTATCAGTCTTGCTGGAGGTCTGTTAATTTTATTGACCTTTTTAAATAACAAACTTTTTGTTGAATTGACTTTCAGTTTTTCAATTTCATTGATTTCTGCTCTTACATTTATTATTTCTTGCTTCTGTGAGGTGGAGGTTGAAGTCTTAAGTTTCTTGCGCTGCATCCCTTGCTGTCCTGGTGAGAGATCTTCCTCCTCACTGGTTGATGGTGTGGAAGTTGATGCTCCCACTGGGCACTGCTAATACCTCCCCGGATGGTAGGGGTATGGGTGCCTATTTAGTGTTTCTCATCTGTTCTTCATTGACACATCAAAGGAGAAGGGATATAGGGGTGAGGGAGGTTACTGATAAATAGCAATGGAAGTCTGGACTTAACACCAGGCCTTCAGCCTGGAGGCAGGGGAGTACCTGATTACTGTTCTGGACATAAACGCTTAGGCTCCTCACGTCATCTCCATGGACACTGCTGGGGGCCTCGTTACCACCCAGTGAGGACCAAAGCCCTAGCTCCCCACCAGGCTTCTCTGACACAGGCAGCAGGGAATGGTGGGGGCAGCTGGTTTCTGCTTGGCCAGGGTAGAAGCTGAAGCTTCCCACTGGACCTTTGCTGGTAGAAGAGGAAATACTTTTTTTCTGTGGTGGTTAGGCCTCAGTTTTCTGTCTTGCCAGACTGCCCTGTTCCTGGTCCTTTGAGTAGAGGGAGCACCCTTTTGTGGATTTTTTTTTTTTTTTTAACTACCTTTTGGTGTTTCTGAGACTACAGCTTCATGAGCTCCCACTTTAGCATATATGAGGCTAAAAGAAAACCCAGCGAACTCACCATTGTCATTCCTCAGGTCCTGAGGTCTCTAGACAGTCTGCCTCCTCTCTGCCTTTCTCAGTTTTGTATAGAATGTGTAGAGTCTTTAGCTGTGCTTATCTGGAATAAGGAAAAGTATGTTTATTCAATCTTTCTATTCTGTGAAGTGCATTGCCACATTTTTACAGATTTGAATTACTGATTTCTTGTCATTTCTATGTTCTATCTATACCTTCTCCCAATTGAGGGCTTATTTTCTCATTTTCTTCGTGGTAATCTCTTGCCTAACTGTAGTTCTTAACTTTACTGAAGTTGAATTCATTCATTTCTCCTTTGTGCTCTTGCTTTTTGTTTTCTTGATTAAGAAACTTATTCCAGCTCTAAGGTTACACAGATACTTTCCTCTATTTCCTCATGAAAGTTTTAAATTTCTTCATCTGTCCTATCCAAAATTTTGAATTAAGTCAAGTAGGGATCTGATTCTGGAGAAGGCAATGGCACCCCACTCCAGTACTTTTGCCTAGAAAATCCTGTGGATGGAGGAGCCTGGTAGGCTGCAGTCCATGGGGTCGCTAGAGTTGGACACAACTGAGTGACTTCACTTTAACTTTTCACTTTCATGCACTGGAGAAGGAAATGGCAACCCACTCCAGTGTTCTTGCCTGGAGAATCCCAGGGACAGGAAGCCTGGTGGGCTGCTGTCAATGGGGTCGCACAGAGTCGGACTCGACTAAAGCAACATAGCAGCAGCAGCAGCAGGGATCTAATTTCATCCCTCTCCCACTGTAGAGAGCTGTAGCAGCATGAAAAGTTTTCCTCCCCTTTCCCACCAATTTCTAGCGCCACATCTGTCATGTGTATAACTGTATTGAATCTATAGATACATTTGGAGAGACTTGGCACCTTTACCATCAAGAACATGGTATTTTCATTACTTAGGTATTTTTTGTTAATGATTCTAAATATAGCTTAACATTTTTCTACACAGGGGCCTTACACATTTTCAAAACTTTACTCCTAAGTACTTAATATATTTTTTTTATTATTGTGAAATAGTTTTAGTTTTTTTAATTAAGATTTTTAAAATTTAGATTTTAATTCATTCATTTATTGTTTCACAACTCCCACAAAGGGACACAGGACAAGCACTGTGAAAGATCTCCCCTCTCCCAAAGGAACACTGTTTGCACTTAAAGGAAGCAAATGTAGTGTTTTCTGAATTCCCATGGACATTTTAAACAAAATAAGTGTGTCTGTGTTCCACTTTTAGCAATCCCGATCTTGTAGGTCCAGAGACAACCAGAACTCTAATTCCTTTAGGAGGGTCCATATGATTCTGCATATCTCTCTGAGAGAAGTTGCTAAACAATAAAAAGAATAGCCTGAGGGGATGTTTATTTAGAAGAGCATCTCATTTAAAGTTATGAGCATTTTTTTCATCATTTAATATACTAGTGTGGGACATACACATAAACACACACACTATATGTATACACACATGGTGCACCTGCGTGTAAAATTCATATATGTACATAAAAGTGAATTGCTTTATGTTAAGTAACAACAGGTATAAATTTGAAGATAGTAGACCTGTAAAAGAACCCATTCGCAGTTTGGATGAGATGTGTTGGGTTAGGACTCCATATTTTGTTTTAAAACTTAGAATGTGAGCTTATGGATATCAACAGGATTGGTGGTTGCATGAGGTAGCTGTTGAGGGTGGGCAAAATGGGTGAAAAGGGTCAAAAGTTACAAATTTCCAGTTATAAAATAAGTCCTAGGGATGTAATGTACAGTATGGACTATAGTTCATAAAACTATCACATATATGAAAGGAGCTAGGGGAGTGGATCTTAAGTTCTCACCACCAAAATAACACCAAACTTGTAATTGTGTACAATGACAGATTTCAACTGGATTTTTTGTGGTGATCGTTTTGCAATATATACAGACATCGATTTCTTTCGTTGTGCAGCCTAAACTTACTGTGTTATGTCAATTATGTGTCAATGAAAAAAAAAGTTAAAAATACAATTTTGTCTTTCCCAGTTGGAGTCATTCGGTGTCCCGTTTGCAGCCAAGAGTGTGCAGAGAGACACATCATAGATAACTTTTTTGTGAAGGACACTACTGAGGTTCCCAGCAGTACAGTAGAAAAGTCTAATCAGGTAAGTGTATTAAGTCTTGAGTCTCTTGCTTCCTCTTAATGTGGCAGCCTAGAATACTGGAGAACTTATCATGCATTTTGTTGGTTTGTCTCAAGCATATCTTTAATTAATTTCAAATTATCCCTTCTCCCTGCTTGGCTTTCTTTTCCTCCCTTTTAATATATTTGCTGGGTAAACTGGGTTGTTAGTCCAGTAAAATTAGCCTTATTCTGAATTTTGTGCACCTCTTAAGTCATTTGACATGCTTCCCTCTCTGCTGTATTTTGTGTAAACTGGTGATAAAAATGTAGAGGCTGGTTTATATTTGAGTCCCACTGGGTAAGAGGATATAAGAATATGTCCATCCATATGTCTGTGTGTCTTTCAAGCAGAAAGATTGTGATGCTTGGTTGTCTTTTTTCTGATGTTAATGGCCATCAATGATCACTGCCAGGATTCCATATTTCACTCAGACTTTGAAAAAGGATGACATTTTCATTCTGTCATTCTCCTTTATTTCTCAACTGGAATAGGAAGAGAAAAGCATCCTTCATTGATTCTTAGGTTTACAGGAAAAGTAGATAAATGCTCAATTCTTTCCCTTGAGTTGCTAAATTTTAGAGTAGTGATTTATTTTCTTAGCATTCTTCAGAGGTGACTAACGAGTGGTGTGTGTGCTTATTGTTATGAACTAACTCATGGAGTATTAACATGAAATGTGTTGTAGTTATTCTTATTGGTGCTCAAATTTGTGCCATCTTGGCAGTGAGGATTCCTGAGTCCTTCCAACACAATCCCAGTAGTCACTGCTATCTTCCTTGCTTTCTGTTTTGACAAGATCTTGTTCATTTTCTGCTCTATACCTGCAACCTGCAGGAGTTGGTTCTTCTGAGAGCCTTGGTTCCTTTTAGTCTGAAATGGTATTTAGAGAACACAATATGGATGCTCCTGAGCACTTTGTTGGCCAATTTTTCTATGATTTTCAAGAGAATGATTCAGCAAATGCTTTTTTATTTTTAAAAGAGGAAGGAAAAAGGAAAAATATATCAAGGATATATTGACATTTTTAAGTCAAATCTAGAATTGTAGATGAAAAGTTGAGCAAATAGGAAGCCAACTAAGATGATCTTTTCCTCTGGCATTGCAGTCTTCCTCCAGTACCACCTATTACTAGAATCTAATGTGGAAGCAGCTCGTTAAGCATAAATGAGACTTGCAGAGTAAGAGTGAAGACAGAGTTGGTACTGAAAGTAGAAATTATAGAATTGTCTCTGTCAAAATAGAAAACAAGGTAACAATTACTAAATGTATGTACTGGAGATATTCAACCAAATCATCATGTTTTAAGGTTACTTAAGTAATTCTTCTCTATATGGTTAAGTCACCCACTTGATAGGCAGGTTCATTTGTTTCATTTTGCTTTTGTTTATGGTTTTGTTTAGGGCTTTAGTTTTTTTTTAGGGCTATGAGCCATGCCATGTAGGGCCACCCAAGATGGACAGGTCATGGTGGAGAGTTCTGACAAAACGTGGTCCACTGGAAAAGGAAATGGCAAACCACTTCAGTATTCTTGCCTTGAGAACCCCATGAACAGGATGAAAAGGCAAAAAGATAGGACAGTGAAAGATGAACTCCTCAGGTTGGTAGGTTCCCAATATGCTACTAGACAACAGTAGAGAAATAACTCCAAGAAGAATGAAGAGATGGAGCCAAAGCAAAAACAACCCCCAGTTGTGGATGTGACTGGTGATGGAAGTAAAATCTGATGCTGTAAAGAGCAATATCACATAGGAACCTGGAATGTTAGGTCCATGAAACAAGGTAAATTGGAAGTGGTCAAACAGGAGATGGCAAGAGTGAACGTTGACATTTTAGGAATCAATGAACTAAAATGGACTGCTGCTGCTGCTAAGTTGCTTCAGTTGTGTCAGACTCTGTGCGACCCCAGAGACAGCAGCCCACCAGGCACCCCTGTCCCATTAGATCTACTACTGTGGGAAAGAATCCCTTAGAAGAAATGGAGTAGCCCTCATGGTCAACAAAAAAGTCCAAAATGCAGTATTTAGATGCATTCTCAAAACAACAGATGATCTCTGTTCGTTGCCAATGCAAACCATTCAATATCACAGTAACCCAAGTCTATGCCCCAACCACTAATGCTGAAGCAGCTAAAGATCACCAGTTCTATGAAAACCTACACTACCTTCTAGAACTAACACCCAAAAAAGATGTCCTTTTCATTATAGGGGATTGGAATGCAAAAGTAGGAAGTCAGAAGATACCTGGAGTAACAGGCAAATTTGGCTTTGGAGTACAGAATGAAGCAGGGCAAAGGCTAGCAATTTTGCCAAGAGAATGCACTGGTCATAGCAAACACCCTCTTCCGACAACACAAGAGACGACTCTACACATGGACATCACCAGATGGTCAATACTGAAATCAGATTGATTATATTATTTGCAGCCAAAGATGGAGAAGGTCTATACAGTCAGGAAAAATGAGTCCAGGAGCGGACTGTGGCTGAGATGATTGGATGGCATCACCAACTTGATGGACATGAGTTTGAATAAGCTCCAGGAGTTGGTGATGGACAGGGAAGCCTGGCATGCTGCAGTCCTTGGGGTCGCAAAGAGTCAGACACAACTAAGCGATTGAATTGAACTGAACTTTTTTTTTTTTTTTAATTTGAAATTTGTGAAACTACATATAAAATATTCATATACTGGTTCCAAAGAAAAATCTATGAAACAGAATGTTTTCAGGGAACTCAAACTTCTATCTCCATCTTCACCTACCCTATATTTTCTCTTATCTTACAGCTAACCGTTTGATTTCTTTTATGGTTTATCCTTGCATTTTTAATATTGTTTTATAATATAAGTAATTTTATGTTATTTTAAAGATTTAAGCAAATAAGTCATTCCAGCTCATCTGCGTCTTTCTTAGATAAGCAGTAATATGGTATGCTTTAACACTTTGCTTTTTTGGTTTTACTTTTTATAGTGGACATCCTTCCCTAAAAGTATGTATAGAAATCCCTTACTCCTTTTTGCTGCAGAATGTAGAGATTAAGTTTTGGGTGACATCCTTATAGAGGTGATAGTTGAAGCTGAGGGAATGGATGAGACCAGTCTTTAAACCTAGCAAAAATTTACAGAATCCAGAGGAGAAAGAGTAGTGGTGGGATCCAGAGAGGCAATCCAGGAGATAAGAGGATGTGGAAGTGTCAAGGAATCAAAATTATTTCTAGGACATAAGAGTGGCATCAAATGATGTTAGAAAGGTTAAAAGCAAGAACTGAGAAAGAGAAAGTTTGGGTTTGTGGAAGTATTATCCAGATATTTGGGATTTGACTAATGTAAACCACTGACTGAGGGGAAAACATTTTTTCCCAATCATAAATGGTGTTATGAGGACTGTTTATGTGTTGTGTAACTTTAATATCTGTTCTTAGAAAATAGGGCTAACATCTACACAGTTATACAAGCTGGGGGGAAAGGTACTATCTCTTGCTGTCTCTTCATCTCGCATATCCAGTGTATCCTCCAAACCAGTCAGTTTTACTTCCAAATCTCCTTTATTCATCTCCACTTGTAGCACTGCAAAGGGCTCCTACTTCCCTCTGTGCAGAAATACCTGCCCTTTTGCTAATCTGGCATGCTGTTCTCTCTGTCTAGAAGACCATCACCAGTAATTGATGACTCAGCTTTCTTATCTTTATCTTTAGAGAAAGCCTTGTCTGGGTGATCTCTCTTCACTTTTCCCAACACTTGAACCCTACTCAAAGATGACTTTTCCCCATCATATGTTTTTATAGTTTCTCATACCTTTCCTTTATGGCACTTTTCAATTTGTAGTTTTGTATTAGTGTGATTATTCCAATAATGTTTGACTTCCCCCATGTTATTCTTCATAACCACTTAGTAAAGTTCATGTTATTGCCATTATTTTAAGATGAACCTTCTAAGTAAACTGCCTAAGACTACTCAACTAGTAAGTATGGGTTCATTTATGTGTGGTTAGTTGTGAGACCACCTTTTCTTTATTCTTAAAAATTGATGGGACATGTTTCTTTTTATTAGGTATGTACAAGCTGTGAGGACAATGCAGAAGCTAATGGGTTTTGCGTAGAGTGTGTTGAATGGCTCTGCAAGACATGCATCAGAGCTCATCAAAGGGTGAAATTCACAAAAGACCACACTGTGAGACAGAAAGAGGAAGTATCTCCAGGTAATAAATTAGTTTTTAAAACTCATTTTTTCTCTGTCCTTCCCAGGTCATTCTTTCCTTCCCATATTAACTTGTTTTGATACAGTTGTAAACATTAAATATACTCTTGTCTTTTAATATGAGAAAGTCTATTGTAGTTGAATTTGAATACTTGTAAATGTTGGTAAGTAACTGTTGAGTAGATTTAGTATTATTCTGCATTATTTTTACTCACAACCCTCCTCCTATAAATGCCTTGATTTGGTATGAATGTACAACTAAAAAAAAGTTGCTTTTTATTTCTTTCTTTTTAAGATGACAAGGGGTGAGTTAAAAGAAGTTTTACAATTCTTTTTCTCACTGATATTCTCGTAGTAAACCTGTTTCATGATATTTATTATATAGGTAACTAAAGCTTTGCTCTTTATGTAATGATGGTTTCTGCATTTTTGTTGTGTTGCTTATAATGTAAACTTGACTAATACATTTTTATTATAGTAAAATATGTATGTAACTTAAAAATAGACATTCTAACCATTTTTAAGTGTACAAATTGGTGGCATTAATTATATCCAAAGTGTTATGCAACCATCACCACTATTTAGAAAACTTTCCTAGCACCCCCAAGATAAATTGTACCCAATAAATAATAATTGCCCATTCCCCTCTCCTCTCCAGCCCCTTTTAACCTCTAATCTATGATTTATCTCTATGAATTTGCTTACTCTAGATATCTCATACAAGTGAAATCATATGGTGTTTGTCCTTCAATGTCTGGCTTATTTCACTTACCTCAGTGTTTTCAGGTTTTATCCGTGTTGTAATATTTATCAGCTCTTTGTTCATCTTTATGGCTCATTAATATATTTTTGTTTAAAAATTAATTCACTGCTTTTTTATTCACTGAGTCAACAAAGGGTTTGAATGTCTATTCTATATTCCAGGAACTTTGCTAGATTAAAGAGATGAACGAGTAAGACAGGTACTTCCTACCCTCCAGGAAGTATCAGTATGATGAAGACTATGAACAGATTAGCAATCATAGTTTAACCTCATAAATTCGTAGGAGCACATGAAAGGAGTACCAAACGCAGACTTGGGGGTTTACATTGAAAGCCACATTTGGGACTTCAAGGGTAAATAGAAGTTCATCACATAAATGAGAAGGGTGGAGAAAACCGAAGCACATGCACAAATTTCCAGAGGGAGAACATTGATTGTACCTGAGAGTAAGATGCAAGAAGAGTAGTAAGAGATGGGGCTAAGAGTGCTGAGACACAGGAAAAGGGATATAATGTCCAAGAACACCAATGAAGAAAAAAGAGAAAAGGCCAGGTATAGTCTCAGATAAATTTAGTAGATTAGTACTAGAAAGACTCGTTTTCCTGTGAAGTCCAATGTCTACTGAAAAAGAGATTAGAAGAATTAAGGACTTAAAAGGTAAGGGACATGGAGGATACTTGAAATAACGTCTGTTGAAAGAGAGCTCTAGCTTTGGAAATAAAATTACTTGGTAGCATCGAGGTTGCATTTGATATAGCACTTAAAACTTCCTCTGTCAGTCCTCCAGAGTCTGATGGTTATAGAGAAGAATTGAACTATTTATGGTTGGGGTTCAGTTGGATTTCCACTGGGTAAATGATACAGATAATGGCATGTGTTGACATGAAGAATTTGGGGTTTTAACTGTAGAGAGAAAGTAAAGTTGTTAGGATAGAAGAAGCAGTTAGGGACTAGAGATCTCGGTGAGGTATAATGAGAGTAGTTGAAGAATTGGAAAGTTAGAAAGTAGAAGTTATTAAAAGTGGAATATTTGAATTTATGATTACAGAAATGAAATAGTTAACAAACGATAGAAAATCTAGGGTGAGACCATGATGTATATGAAATGGAATAAGCAGCTAAAATGAAGTATAGGTCTCTAGAGATGAAAAAGTCTGAGAGGCTTGTCTTTATGTGGTGCTTTCTGTGGACTTCTCAATCATCCAGGCCGATCATGATGAGACTTAGTGCTAGGAGGATGACTGTGGGTCAGAATCGAAATTCCTCATACATAAAAGAAGTCTATAAATGGGTGACATGTTAATTATCTACATCAGGTATTATAATAATATAATTATTCCTGAAGAGCAGGCACAAACCAGGATGTCCCAAGCCAAGCAAGGATATCTGACTACCCATCATCTACTGTGATGCCCAGATGACTTGAACCTCAAGGAGATGGGAGCGGGGAAGCTATGACAGTATTGAGCCATCTTTGCTTTGCTAGGATTCATTCCATTTGGTCTTGTTGTGTTGTTTTAAAATTCTTTTATTTCTTTTTCTGCTCTGATTGCTGTGGCTAAAACTTCCAAAACTATGTTAAATAGTAATGGTGAAAATGGGCACCCTTGTCTTATTCCTGACTCTAGGGGAAATGCTTTCAATTTTTCACCATTGAGGATAATATTTGCTGTGGGTTTGTCATATATAGCTTTTATTATGTTGAGGTATGTTCCTTCTATTCCTGCTTTCTGGAGAGTTTTTATCATGATGTTGAATTTTGTCAAAGGCTTTCTCTGCATCTATTGAGATAATCATATGGTTTTTACTTTTCAATTTGTTAATGTGGTGTATTACATTGATTTATTTGCGGATATTGAAGAATCCTTGCATCCCTGGGATAAAGCACACTTGGTCATGGTGTATGATCTTTTTAATGTGTTTTTGGATTCTGATTGCTAGAATTTTGTTAAGGATTTTTGCATCTATGTTCATCAGTGATATTGGCCTGTAGTTTTCTTTTTTTGTGGCATCTTTGTCAGGTTTTGGTATTAGGGTGATGGTGGCCTCATAGAATGAGTTTGGAAGTGTACCTTCCTCTGCAATTTTATGGAAGAGTTTGAGTAGGATAGGTGTGAACTCTTCTCTAAATTTTTGGTAGAATTCAGCTGTGAAGCTGTCTGGACCTTGGCTTTTGTTTGCTGGAAGATTTCTGATTAGAGTTTCAATTTCTGTGCTTGTGATGGGTCTGTTAAGATTTTCTATTTCTTCCTGGTCCAGTTTTGGAAAGTTGTACTTTTCTAAGAATTTGTCCATTTCTTCCATGTTGTCCATTTTATTGGCATATAATTGCTGATAGTAGTCTCTTATGATCCTTTGTATTTCTGTGTTGTCTGTTGTGATCTCTCCATTTTCATTTCTAATTTTATTGATTTTTCTCCCTTTGTTTCTTGATGAGTCTGGCTAATGGTTTGTCAATTTTATTTATCCTTTCAAAGAAGCAGCTTTTGGCTTTGTTGATTTTTGCTAAGGTCTCTTTTCTTTTGCATGTATTTCTGCCCTAAATTTTAAGATTTCTTTCCTTCTACTATATAAAATCAACACACAGAAATCCCTTGCATTCCTATGCACTAATAATGAGAAAATAGAGAAATTAAGCAAACAATTCCATTCACCATTGCAACGAAAAGATTAAAATACTTAGGAATATATCTACCTAAAGAAACTAAAGACCTATATATAGAAAACTATAAAACACTGGTGAAAGAAATCAAAGAGGACACTAATAGATGGAGAAATATACCATGTTCATGGATTGGAAGAATCAATATAGTGAAAATGAGTATACCACCCAAAGCAATTTATAGATTCAATGCAATCCCTATCAAGCTACCAATGGTATTCTTCACAGAGCTAGAACAAATAATTTCACAGTTTGTATGGAAATACAAAAAACCTCGAATAGCCAAAGCAATCTTGAGAAAGAAGAATGGAACTGGAGGAATCAACCTGCCTGACTTCAGGCTCTACTACAAAGCCACAGTCATCAAGACAGTATGGTACTGGCACAAAGACAGAAATATAGATCAGTGGAACAAAATAGAAAGCCCAGAGATAAACCCACACACCTATGGACACCTTATATTTGACAAAGGAGGCAAGACTATACAACGGAGAAAAGACAATCTCTTTAACAAGTGGTGCTGGGAAAACTGGTCAACCACTTGTGAAAGAATGAAACTAGAACACCTTCTAACACCATACACAAAAATAAACTCAAAATGGATTAAAGGTCTAAACGTAAGACCAGAAACTATAAAACTCCTAGAGGAGAACATAGGCAAAACACTCTCCGACATACATCACAGCAGAATCTTCTATGACCCACCTCCCAGAATATTGGAAGTAAAAGCAAAAATAAACAATGGGACCTAATTAAACGTAAAAGCTTCTGCACAACAAAGGAAACTATAAGCAAGATGAAAAGACAGCCTTCAAAATGGGAGAAAATAATAGCAAATGAAGCAACTGACAAACAACTAATCTCAAAAATATACAGGCAACTCCTACAGCTCAATTCCAGAAAAATAAATGACCCAATCAAAAAATGGGCTAAAGAACTAAATAGACATTTCTCTAAAGAAGACATACAGATGGCTAACAAACACATGAAAAGATGCTCAACATCACTCATTATCAGAGAAATGCAAATCAAAACCACTATGAGGTACCATTTCACACCAGTCAGAATGGCTGCTATCCAAAAGTCTACAAGCAATAAATGCTGGAGAGGGTGTGGAGAAAAGGGAACCCTCTTACACTGTTGGTGAGAATGCAAACTAGTACAGCCACTATGGAGAAGAGTGTGGAGATTCCTTAAAAAACTGGAAATAGAACTGCCATATGACCCAGCAATCCCACTGTTGTGCATACACGATGAGGAAATCAGAATTGAAAGAGACACATGTACCCCAATGTTCATCGCAGCACTGTTTATAATAGCCAGGACATGGAAGCAACCTAGATGTCCATCAGCAGATGAATGGATAAGAAAGCTGTGGTACATATACACAATGGAGTATTACTCAGCCATTAAAAAGAATACATTTGAATCAGTTCTAATGAGGTGGATGAAACTGGAGCCTATTATACAGAGTGAAGTAAACCAGAAAGAAAAACACCAATACAGTATACTAACGAGATGGTAACAATAACCCTGTATACGAGACAGCAAAAGAGACAATGATGTATAGAACAATCTTTTGGACTCTGTGGGAGATGGAGAGGGTGGGATGATTTGGGAGAATGGCATTGAAACATACATAATATCATATATGAAATGAGTTGCCAGTCCAGGTTTGATGCACGATACTGGATGCTTGGGGCTGGTGCACTGGGATGACCCAGAGGGATGGTACAGGGAGGGAGGAGGGTTCAGGATGGGGAACACGTGTATACCTGTGGAGGATTCATGTTGATATATGGCAAAACCAATACAATATTGTAAAGTTAAAAAATAAAATAAAAAAATAAAATTTAAAAATAAAATTCTTTTAATACATTGCTAACTTTCTCGGTCTGGTTATTTTCCTTTTTTTTTTTTTCCCCTAGAATTTTGTTTTCCCTTCTTTTTGATAAACTATACAGTAGTTTACCTTTTTGTGTTTATCCGTAAATTTATCTAATTGTCCTATACATATTTTTAGTTTATTAATTTTATTTTTAATTCCACTCAGCTTACCTTAGTATTGTTTAATCAGTCATTCTATTTATTTGTATTCTGTGTTTCCATTTAATGTTGTAACATAAGCATTACCTGGTCTTATCTCCACAGTAGATAACTAATTAAGAAGTTATGTGGATGACTGCAATGTAATAATATGCATTTTATGATTATCTCTATGTCAATGGGTATCCTCTGTTAGGAGTTTTGCAAAAGTGGGGAAATAAAATTTTTCCATCACCTCTTTTATACATTTTTATTACATTTTTCTGCATCGCACATAAAAAAAAAAAAAAAACTACATTTGGAATAAGGAGAATTCCAGTTGGTTTCACTCACTTATCTGGGCTATTTTCTTAAGATTTTTTTTCTTTTATTTCATCAGTTCAGTTCAATTTAGTTGCTCAGTCATGTCCGACTCTTTGCAACCCCACGGATTGCAGCATACCAGGCCTCCCTGTCCATCACCAACTCCCGGAGTTTACTCAAACTCATGTCCATTGAGTCAGTGATGCCATCCATCCATCTCATCCTCTGTTGTCCCCTTCTCCTCCTGCCTTCAATCTTTCCCAGCATCAGGGTCTTTTCAAATGAGTCAGTTTTTAACATCAGATGGCCAAAATATTGGAGTTTCAGCTTCAGCATCAGTCCTTCCAATGAATATTCAGTACTGATTTCCTTTAGAATGGTCTGGTTGGATCTCCTTGCAGTCCAAGGGACTCTCAAGAGTCTTCTCCAACACCACAGTTCAAAAGCATCAATTCTTTGGCACTCAGCTTTCTTTATAGTCCCAACTCTCACATCCATACTTGACTACTGGAAAAACCATAGCTTTGAATAGACCTTTGTTGGCAAAGTAATGTGTCTGCTTTTTAATATACTGTCTAGGTTGGTCATAACTTTTCATAAAGCATCTTTTAAGCTACACACTTTCTTTTTCTCATGAATCAATTTTAATGTTAACATTCTAAAGTGAAAAGTTCATTTATCTTTACCTCCAGAAATGAAAAAAGTACTTGATATTTTACTATCTGTAAAACCTAGTGGTAACGGTGATGTGGATGAAGCTGTACCTCCTTTACATCTCAGTGGATTTGAATTTAAATGAACACTCAAATAATTATTTGCTGTTTAATTATGTTAATTTTCTACTTTTTGCTCCCTCCCCCATGTCTCTACAGAGGCAGTTGGTGTGACCAGTCAACGACCAGTATTTTGTCCTTTTCATAAGAAGGAGCAGCTGAAGCTTTACTGTGAAACATGTGACAAACTGACGTGTCGGGACTGCCAGTTACTAGAACATAAAGAACATAGGTACTTGCATCTTTGATTATATACATAGATTTATAATATAGCTTTAGGAGGACTAGACAACTGCTGGCATCACAGCAAAATGGCAGTGTGTAAATGTTTTGTTCGGCTAGCAGTATGTTGACCTATTAAAGGATTTTTCAACTTTGATGTTATTGACTTTGGAGCCAACTGATTCTTTGTTGTAGGGCCTATCTGGTGCATTGTATGGTGTTTTACCTCTATTTACTAGATTCCAGTAGCATTCTCCCAATTTGACAATTAAAAATGTCTCCAGACACTGCCAAATGCCCTGGGGAGGAAAATCACCCCAGTTGAAAACAACTGGCCTGCACACTTTAAAAATATAGAGAATTAGTTGCCAGCATTGTAGATGAGATTTTACATATAAAAAATCAGCAGGTCTTTCATTTTGGTTTTCTGTTCTGTTTTTAAAGAAAATTGAATCTGTTGTAGCCCTCAATTCAGTTCAGTTCAGTCGCTCAGTCATGTCCGACTCTGCAACCCCATGAATCGCAGCACGCCAGGCCTCCCTGTCCATCACCAACTCCCAGAGTTTACTCAAACTCATGTCCATTGAGTCGGTGATGCCATCCAGCCATCTCATCCTCTGTCGTCCCCTTCTCCTCCTGCCCCCAATCCCTCCCAGCATCAGAGTCTTTTCCAATGAGTTAGCTCTTCACATGAGGTGGCCAAAGTACTGGAGTTTCAGCTTCAGCATCATTCCCTCCAAAGAAATCCCAGGGCTCATCTCCTTTAGAATGGACTGGTTGGATCTCCTTGCAGTCCAAGGGACTCTCAAGAGTCTTCTCCAACACCACAGTTCAGAAGCATCAATTCTTCGGCACTTAGCTTTCTTCACAGTCCAACTCTCACATCCATACATGACCACTGGAAAAACCATAGCCTTGACTAGACGGACCTTTGCTGGCAAAGTAATGTCTCTGCTTTTCAATATGCTATCTAGATTGGTCATAACTTTGCTTCTAAGGAGTAAGCATCTTTTAATTTCGTGGCTGCAGTCACCATCTGCAGTGATTTTTGGAGCCCCAAAAAATAAAGTCTGACACTGTTTCCACATCTATTTCCCATGAAGTGATGGGACCGGATGCCGTGATCTTCATTTTCTGAATGTTGAGCTTTAAGCCAACTTTTTCACTCTCCTCTTTCACTTTCATCAAAAGGCCTTTTAGTTCTTCTTCACTTTCTGCCATAAGGGTGGTGTCATGTGCATATCTGAGGTTATTGATATTTCTCCTGGCAATCTTGATTCCAGCTGTGTTTCTTCCAGTCCAGCGTTTCTCATGATGTACTCTGCATATAAGTTAAATAAGCAGGGTGACAATATACAGCCTTGACGTACTCCTTTTCCTATTTGGAACCAGTCTGTTGTTCCATGTCCAGTTCTAACTGTTGCTTCCTGACCTGCATACGGGTTTCTCAAGAGGCAGGTCAGGTGAACAGTTGTAGCCCTAGGTGCCATATATTTTCATGTCAGCGTTTGACTGGAATTGACTTTAGTCCTCTTTAAAATGGTCATACTTGTCTAATTCATCATAGTTCCTACTACAGGTAACTTTTACATCTGTCCTCCATTGGCATTTGAGTTAGCAACAACTGAATTAAACAGTAAGATTATGATACACTGATACAAATACAATTGGTGTAAAAAAATCTAGTCTTCCAGTAGTGCCAGACCAGGTAATTTGGACCAACCATACCAGTGAGCTCATACCAGTGTAGCTCAGGGGCTTCCCTGGTAGTTCAGCAGGTAAAGAATCTGCCTGCAGTTTGGGAGACCTGGGTTCGATCCCTGGGTTGGGAAGATCCCCTGGAGAAGGCAAAGGCTACCCACTGCAGTATCTGGCCTGGAGAATTCCATGGACTGCATCGTCCATGGGGTCTCAGAGTTGGACATGACTAAGTGACTTTCACTTTCACTATACCAGTGAAAATAACTAGAAAACATGGACAAAATATAGAAACCATGGACATTTTAGAGTTGATAATAAAGAATTATTAACGCACTCCAGTACTCTTGCCTGGAAGTCCCATGGACAGGAGAAGCCTGGCAGGCTATTGTTCATGGGGTCACAAAGAGTCAGTCCCAACTTAGCGACTAAACAACAACAATAATTACTAGACCAGGATTGGGTTGCAGTGGGGACAGAGAATGGTACAGGCTTTTTTCCCCTTTGAAGCATTTACCTAGAGGTTGAAAGGTGCTTTTAATAAGTTCTCAAAGCTAAAAGACAGGAATTGGAGTTCTGGGGTCACAAGGGTTAAAGGCTTCTCCTTGCCTTGCACTGGGATCCTGAAAGTCAACACTATTCTGATAAAGATCAACTAGTTGGTAAATAGTTCCTTACCAGAACTAAAATGCAAAATCAAATCTTCCCAGTACCTAAAGTTGGATTAAATTGAAATAATACTGCTTGTGCCTCAAGATACCTGGTAGAATAAAATATGAATCCTCCCTGGAAGAAGACATCACCCTAACCTCAAATCTATTTAATAATGAGTTTTGCAAAATGGGTTCAGCATACAATTAGAAATAACCAAATATGTTAGGCAATATGATACAAGGCAATGTGAACAATGTCTAGAACTTAACATTAAAATAACTGATTAACTCAGTAAAGGGTTTAAGAGTTGATTTGACATACCAGTAAATGAGAATTCATGAACTGGAAGAAAGTTAAGAAAACATCAAAATTAGCATGATAAACAGAAAGATGTAAAATGGATCAAAAAGATGTAACACAGTGTGTAATTAGGCTCCAAGAAGGAGAGAGAGAATGGGAAGGAAGCAGCATTTGAGAGCAGAGTATAATGGCTTAGCACTTTGTAATGCACAGATATCGAGCTCATATTCAAGAAGCCTCATAACTCCTCAGCAGGATAATTAAAAAATAAAGTAATATTTTGAAGTGTAACAAGAAAATAACTATAAAACTAAAATTCTATACCCAGTAAACATATTCTTCAGAAATGAGAGTTAGTGAGAAAGACATATTCAGACAAAATAAACTGAGAGAATATATCCCTAATAAACACTCACAAAAGAAGAAAAACAGTAGGTGATGAGTGATGGAAAGAGTAGTAGTTAAAATAAGTATGAGTAAATCAGAATAATTGTTGACTTAACAGTAATGTCTTGGTGTGTCGGGTGTGTGTTATATTATCATACAGCAGATGTATTAGAGGAGGATATGGAGTTCATGTCCTTAGCATTGTTTAGGAAGATGGTAGTAAATATAAATTAATCTTAGATGATAAGTCAAAATATGCATTTTCTAATGCAGAAAGTAGTCACTAAAAGAGTAGTAAAAATCAATATGATTATCAGGATAACAGAGGAAGTGGAGAAATTAATAATTAGTCTAAACTCAGACCAAGAAGAAAAAAGGAACAAAGAGCAAGTGGGATTTAATAATACTTTGATAGGTTGGTAGATCTCTAAATATATTTGTAGTTATAATAAACATGAGTGGATAAAAGGTTCCAAATTAAAACATTCCAGGCTTAATAAGGAAACAGAGAATCTAGAGTTCTCCAGGCCAGAATACTGGAGTGGGTGGCCTTTCCCTTCTCCAAGAGATCTTCCTGACCCAGGAATCGAACCAGGGTCTCCTGAATTGCAGGCAGATTCTTTACCAGCTGAGTTACGAGGGAAGCCCAAGTAGTTAGAAATCAATTTAAATAATGCATCAAGGAAGTTCCAATAGATATTAGAAAATATTTTTATCTGAATGATAATGAAAATATTATCCTTGAGGTATACTGCTAAAGCCATAATTAGAGGAAATTATCATTAAATGCATATATTCTATGTTAAGGATAAAAATAAATGTATTAAACATTTATCTCAAGTTAGAAAAAACAGTAAATTAAACCCAAAGTAAGTAGCAAAAAGGATATGATAGATACAATGCAGAAATTAATGAAATAGTCATAGTGAAAAGTTGGATCAAAATAGTCCTTTAATTTAGTAATATCTATAAAGACTCCCTCCTTCTTAAGGGATAATGAAGGGAAAAGCTACCTTCTATGGATATATTTGGTTTTTTTTTTTTTAAGTTATTGTTTACATCCTTTATCCAAGTGGGCTTCCCTGGTGGCTCAGATGGCAAAGAATCTGCCTGCAATGTGGGAGACCCAGGTTCGATCCCTGGGTCAGGAAGATCCTCTGGAGAAGGAAATGGAAACCCACTCCATTATTCTTACCTGGAGAATCCCATGGACAGAGGAGCCTGGCAGGCTGCAGTCCATGGGGTTTCAAAGAGTCAGACACGACTGAGCAGCTAAGCATACCCATTATCTTAGTCTTCTATTATTTGTTTGGGGCTTTTCCTCATTTTAGACAGACATATTTGTGTGAAATAATTTGCTTATTTTTTTTTTCAGATACCAATTTATAGAAGAAGCTTTTCAGAATCAGAAAGTGATCATAGATACACTAATCACCAAACTGATGGAAAAAACAAAATATATAAAATTCACAGGAAATCAGATCCAAAACAGGTAAATTTATATTTGTTATTATTTAAATCATCTTTATATACAATGTATTAAGTATATTAATTTTAAGAACAGACAGTTTGCTCAACTCATGGTGAAGTACATCCAAGTGAGTTGTCAGATGGGTCTAATAACAGAGTTGATAAGACTTGTCCAGAAACTGAATTTCTGGAAAGTTTGAGAGTATTCTTCTCAGCCATGAAATTTCAAAACTGTTATTATTATTAACCGCTCATTTATCAGGTAAGTATTAATAATAATTTTTAATTATTTGCTGTTTTCCAATTTCCCAAGAAATACAAGGATATAAAAACTGTAAAATATTTTAACAATTAGATAAATACTTGCTATTTTAAGGAAGAACATATCATAGAACATCAGGAGACAGGGCTTGTTAAACTGTTTCACATACCTTTTACTCTTTAACAAGTAGAATACTTAAAACAGTTTCTACATATTACCTGTTATACTTTTGTCCTCCAAGGGATCAAATCATCAGCTGTCCATGTCTTACAGTTCAGTGACTGGGGGAGCAAACCACTGACCTCTGTGGGGAAGAGGGAATTTGCCTGGTACCCCTTTTTATCCCATTTGGGACCCACACTGACATTTTACAATACCTGTGAATCTCCATGTCTCCTTTCCTTTGTTGTTGTGCACACAGAAGTAACATGTCACTGCTTAAATAGATCAAGAAAGAGAGAGCCTGAATAAGAGAGGCCTTGCAGCAGTTTTCAGTGCTGTTCACAGGGAAAAGATATATCAGCCTCTTGTAGTTCATCTTCCTTAAGATCAGTTGTCACAATCTGTTACTCTGATCATTTTGCAACATGGCTAGGATGGGGCATTTGTACTTTTTTCCAAGAAATTCCTTGGTTTACCTGGTTTTCTTAAAGGAGATTTTAAGTATGATTTAACCTTTTCTTGATAACCTGGTAGTGTTATTATATCTATTTATTATTATACATTGTGATAATAAAAGTTATCAGCTCTCATTTCATTTTACTTTTCTCTTTCATATAAAAACTGTAGTTGACCAAATACTGTTTTCTTTGCCATATTCCAATCAAGTACTGTATTTGGCAAAATTGACATAACTGGTGGGTTTTAAAATTTTTGCATTTGAATAATGGAAAATATGTAATGAATATTTATGGAATGATAAGGATAGTTTTTCCCATCTAATGACAAAGAGTAGCAATTGTAAAATAACTAATTTTATATAAACTATCCACCCTTGATGAAATTCACCCTTTTGATTTTTTTCTTTCACTGTGTATATGGTATGAGTTCTGAGCCAAAGTTTACTTTAAAAAAAAAAAAAAGATATACATTTATTCCAACACTTGTTCCAGTTGTTAAAAAGACTATCCTGTTGCTGTTAAACTGTGTTGGCACCTTGGTAGAAAATCATTTGGCCATATATGTATGAGATTATTTTGGACTTTCCATTTCATTCCATTTTCTTTCTTGCTAATACCACACTTGCTTCATGACTAGAGCTTTTTATAGTAAATATAGTAAATCTTTATACTATAAAGATTTTTATAGTAAATCTTAAAATCAGATAGTGTGAATTTTCCAAATTTGTTTTACTTTTTTAAAAAGTTGTTTATGCTATTTTTAAAAAATAATACATTATGATATGGAAGGATTTTATTTTTTGAATGGTAAGAATTTAAAATCTTTGAATTAGCTGCTAATTATTAATATCTTTATAGCCTACCTGATTATAAAAAGGTTAAATTTACTGGACTGACTTCACTATTAATTCATTTTTATTCATGTGCAAACATGGCATTACTTGTCCCTTTTTTCATTCTGTTCTACCATCATGAGATTTTTGTTTATTTTTTGAGGTTGTTTACTTCCTTGATCCGACAGCCAATGTTGATGTTCAATAATTATCTTGAAGAATTTCCAACATGGCAGGGAATAAATAGCCAACATGGCAGGGAATAAATAGCCCAGGGAACTTATACTCAGTATTTTGTAATAATGTATAAGGGAAACTAATCTGGATGATAATAATAATATATATATGTATGCATAACTGAATCCCTTTACCATGCACCTGAAACTGATACAATGTTGTAAATCAGCTATAATTAAAAAAAAAAAAAAAAAAGAATTTCCAACAGAGAATAAAATCCCTGCCCCTTTGATCTTAAGTTTTGGAAGATAACTATGGGAGAAGCAGACAGAAGAAACGAAGCCTTTTATTTACCTCATAATGTTTGATGGTGGATGCCTCATTTTTATCTGCTTCTATAAGGTATTCTGGTTTGATACTGTGTATTTTTTTTCTCATCCATCTTGATCTCCAAGAAAACATTTTCTCTGATCAAAGGAAAAAATATATATTGTGGTTTGTAAAGACATAAAGTAGTTATTTGGCTGCTTATTTCAAGACAAATGGGTTATTAAAAGTAGTTAACTATTATTATCATCTTTTGGTTTTTATTCAGATATAATGAATGGGCAGCAGTTCAGATGACTAAGATAATTATGACACATTTAAGGTTTTCTACTTCTTAGTTGCAGTGAATACAGTAAAACTCAGAGTCATGATTTTCCTTATCTTGTTTATAAGTCATTCTTTTTTTGTCCATCCTTATAGGCTGAGAATTTTTCTAGGTGTCATCATAATTTTTCTGAATATTATTTCCTTAAAATGTGTTCATTCTTTTATAGTTTAATACATTTTTAAGATTGAACTAAAGTGACTGTCTTTTGGAAGAATTATATTTTTGCTCTCTCATCTTTAAGAAAGTCAATTTAAACTGAAGGACCCTTAGGAATAGGCAAGCTTTTAAGAGCTGAAAACTTCCTGGTCTAATTTAGACATTAAAAAATCAATGCCTTAGATTTTAGATTTTCGCCTTTTGTTTAATTTTCAGGATAATTGAAGTAAATCAGAATCAGAAGCAGGTGGAACAGGATATAAAAGTTGCCATATTTACATTGATGGTAGAAATAAATAAAAAAGGTAAAGCTTTACTGCATCAGCTTGAGGTAAGTTACTGTTAATGGGACAGAATGTGGTGATTATGTTAAGTGTTTTCTTATGTATTTGTGAATTTGGAATCACAGCCTTTTTCATATAATTGTTTTCATTTATGATTCAGTAATATTTTAGGCTCTACCTTGTAGCTGACAATTTATGACTTAAATACACTAGGAATGTCTTAATCCTTCTTGTTTACTTCAGAGCACAAAGCATAATGCTTTGCTTGAAGGAGGAGCTTAGTAAATGTTAAAACAAGTTGAACTGTTTTAGAGATTCATTGAACTGACAGCTTTGGGTCCCCAAAGCAGTGCAGCAGACTTTTTCAGTAAGTTACCCTAAGCTATATTTAAATCTCAAATATATACATTTAACCTTAGGAGAAATTAGATAAAAGGATGTGTCTCCTCCCCTTAACGGTCTTAATTGTGAAAGCAATACTCAGGGAGCGATGCTCAAGGCACTTAGGATAGTTTTTTCTCACTGCAGGTAAGAAAAATATTACTGTCTTAATCAGCTTTTTTACACACATAAAAGGTCAAGATCCAGAGTTAATGTTTGACTCAAATAATATGAAGCTACAACTTCTACATGGTATCTTAATGTAATAATAATTGCATGATATTTTGGTATTCTTTTAATATATTGGTACAAAAGGAATTTAAGAGTAGAGAAGCAAATTGAGAATAAAAGAATTCTAATGTTTGAAGATTTAAGGGGAAGAAAGCTCATAGAAATAAGTTAGTTCAACCTCTTTATCTATAGTTGACAAAATTATAAGGTCTTTGTCAGCAAGATCTCTTCCTCTTGGAAAAGCATGATCATTCCCGTGGTTTTTCAAACATACGGGAAGCTGAGACCAAAATGATTCTCTCTCCTTTTAGAAACAAATACGTAGTGAAAAAGTTTTCTAGCTGGGAGGAATCAAACCCCATTTGTAGTAACTGTCTTTTCAAGGTTCTAGGGTGCATTGGGGGGTTGTTGGTTTGTTTAGCTAGAAGCATTTAAACTATTTTAAAAGATGTCAGAGCTCTACTTAAAATCAGATGTCACATCGATTTGCTTTCTCAGAGTGAATAGTGCACATATTGACATAGCTGTTTTCAAATTTCACTGTAAATCAGGGTTGCTTGTTTTTTTAAAAATCCAGGAAAGAACACAAGATGACCACATCTTCAAATCTCTAAAAGTGAACCTGGTCATCAGTATTATTTTAAATCAACTTTATATGTTGACTTATAATTTTTACAACCACTTTTAAGTATTCTTGTCAGTCTTCATACCCTTTCTCCTGCTTCATAGGATCCTCCTCTAAGGCAAATTAATGTAATCAGTGTTTTCTAATAACTTGAAAAATTCAGCCAAATAGTTATTACTATAGAAAACAAAGACATTTGGGCTTCTGATTCTCAATTTGCAACATCTCTAAAAGTCAACAGAATTTCTATTCTTTCTAGAATGTCTCCAAAGAAACACTGGGTTTTGTGTGGTCAGAAAGAGCCTAGCAAATCATCTCTGAACTTAAGATTAGACACAACAAAGCCATCAATAGTCACTGCAGTGACTTAATTCAGTTTGGAGTCACTCAGTTGTGTCTAACTCTCTGCAACCCTATGGACTGTGTAGCCCACCAGGCTCCTCCATCCATGGAATTTTCCAGGCAAGAATACTGGAGTGGGTTGCCATTTCCTTCTCCAGGGGATCTTCCTGACCCAGGGATCAAACCCAGGTCCTCCACATTGCAGGCAAATTCTTTACCATCTGAGCCACCAGGGAAGCCTCTTAATTCAGTTTAGCATGTATGTATTTTCCAAATTTGAAACCAACTAGGGCCAAGATGTAGGTTCACTTTTTCTATTGAGAATATAATTCCATATTGGAGTATAGCAATTTTACTTAACATTTCTTAGAGCCAGTGGAAGGTCCTGTTTTCTCCTCCTTTCTGTACCAGGTAAAGGAGACCTTGGGGATAGAGACCTTTAAAATAGCCCACATTTAGTGGGGTTTTCTTCTACTCTGGACTGACCTATGTTCTTGCTTATGTACTTCCCTTGGAGAAATTCTGTAGTCTGCTTTTCTGTGACTTTTCTGAGAGTGCATTCGTTCCATTAGTCACTGTATCAGTTGGTTCATGGCAGTTTTCAATAGACAAAAATTATATGCTTCCCCCTTTTTTTCCTTACTACATACAAAGCATAAATGTTGTCTACCATGTGGCATGACTTGGCACAAAGTAGCTGCAATCAGGATAAGAGTGCCTGAAAGGAGAAATCATGTCTTTGAGTAAATCATGTGATCTGGTAGCTTTACTCGATTGCTGGGTGGTACACCTATTTTATTTTTTAGTATTGAATTTAATAGTCACTTGCTTTGTTAAAGGGCTTCCCAGGTGGCGCTAGAGGTAAAGAACCCGCCTGCCAATGCAGGAGACATAAGAGACATGGGTTTGATCCCTGAGTCAAGGCCATCACCTGGAGGAGGGCATAGTAGCCCAACTCCAGTATTCCTGCCTGGAGAATCCCATGGCAGAGGAGCCTGGTGGGCTGTAGTCCATACGGTCACAAAGATAGCTAATCCATGGTTTTGTACCTTTATGGATACTGGAAGATGGATGAACAGAAACCTAAATCCCAGAATATGTAAAACCCAGCCCAAGACCTTGGGCAGCACAGATGAGGTAGCATCAGGGGGCTGACTCTGACACTGGAGACATGATTTTTACTTCAATGAAAGTGATCTTTTGTACCTAGGGATAAGTGATAAGTTACTGTCACCTGGTTCTTAGAGGTGGTGGTTATTTTAATTTGGTAATCTGAAAATGACCATTAAAATGTGTTCAGTCGCTCAGTCGTGTCCAACTCTTTGCGACCCCATGAATCACAGCACACCAGGCCTCCCTGTCCATCACCAGCTCCCTGAGTTCACTCAGACTCACGTCCATCGAGTCAGTGATGCCATCCAGCCATCTCATCCTCTGTTGTCCCCTTCCCCTCCTGCCCCCAATCCCTCCCAGCATCAGAGTCTTTTCCAATGAGTCAACTCTTCGCATGAGGTGGCCAAAGTACTGGAGTTTCAGCTTTAGCATCATTCCTTCCAAAGAAATCCCAGGGCTGATCTCCTTCAGAATGGACTCGTTGGATCTCCTTGCAGTCCAAGGGACTCTCAAGAGTCTTCTCCAACACCACAGTTCAAAGGCATCAATTCTTCGGCGCTCAGCCTTCTTCACAGTCCAACTCTCACATCCATACATGACCACTGGAAAAACCATAGCCTTGACTAGACGGACCTTTGTTGGCAAAGTAATGTCTCTGCTTTTGAATATGCTATCTAGGTTGGTTATAACTTTCCTTCCAAGGAGTAAGCGTATTTTAATTTCACGGCTGCAGTCACCATCTGCAGTGATTTTGGAGCCCAAAAAAATAAAGCCTGACACTGTTTCCACTGTTTCCCCATCTATTTCCCATGAAGTGATGGGACCAGATGCCATGATCTTCGTTTTCTGAATGTTGAGCTTTAAGCCAATTTTTTCACTCTCCACTTTCACTTTCATCAAGAGGCTTTTTAATTCCTCTGCACTTTCTGCCATAAGGGTGGTGTCATGTGCATATCTGAGGTTATTGATATTTCTCCCGGCAATCTTGATTCCAGCTTGTGCTTCTTCCAGTCCAGTGTTTCTCATGATGTACTCTGCATATAAGCTAAATAAGCGGGGTGACAATATACAGCCTTGACATACTCCTTTTCCTATTTGGAACCAGTCTGTTGTTCCATGTCCAGTTCTAACTGTTGCCTCCTGACCTGCATACATATTTCTCAAGAGGCAGGTCAGGTGGTCTGGTATTCCCATCTCTTGAAGAATTTTCCACAGTTTATTGTGATCCACACAGTCAAAGGCTTTGGCATAGTCAGTAAAGCAGAAATAGATACTTTTCTGGAACTCTCTTGCTTTTTCCATGATCCAGCGGATGTTGGCAATTTGATCTCTGGTTCCTCTGCCTTTTCTAAAACCAGCTTGAACATCAGGAAGTAAAATGTGTTACATGCAGACCTAATTTTGAAACTTTTTTTCAGAGTCTTGCAAAAGATCATCGAATGAAACTTATGCAACAACAGCAGGAAGTGGCTGGACTTTCTAAACAGTTGGAACATGTCATGCATTTTTCTAAATGGGCAGTTTCCAGTGGCAGCAGCACAGCATTACTTTATAGCAAGCGACTGGTAAGATCAACTGTGTGGTTTAATATAGAGAGATACAGTGGAGTTACTAGAATGCTCAAAATTTAGAAATGTTCGTTAATCTATACTTAAATGCTTTTTACCTTTTTCTAATTTTTATCAATCAAAATATTTTGCTTTTAAAAAATCTTTAAACTCCCATGATTTAAGTGCATCTTCAATTCATTCTGCCACTGTCACTTCAGTTTTGTTCTTTTCCAAATTTCCCTTAGTGACAACTGAACTTAATACTAACAATAATGATAATGGTAAACATTTCCTGATAACCTGTAGTGTGCCAGGCACTTAATTCTAAGCACTTCATGAAATATTTTATTTAAACATTTACATCATTTTTATGAGATGGGTGTACCTATCCACCCCCATTGTATGAGTGATGAAACCAAAGCACGAATTAACACGCATAAGACCACTCAAAATTCTAACTTGGACATCCGAACCCAGAGGCTTTGTTCCTCTTGTCAACACTACATTGTTTACCCTGTCAGTGATGTGTGGTGCTGGATATTTCAACCCCATTGCTACAGAAAAGTGGCTGTCATTTGTCCAACTATTTTCAGAATAGTCTAGAACCTTGCTACTGAAAATGTGTTTACTGCATACTAATTACCTGAAGATTCTGGTCCAGTAGATGTGATCTGTAGTTCTAACAAGCTCCCAGGTGATGCTAATGCTGCTGGTCTGTAGACCACATCTTTAGTAGCAAGGACGTAGAAGACATTTAGCCGTGGGAGTCACACTATATAAGCATTCTTAAAAACTCCTGCTCTACTCATTTTAAAGATTCCACAGAGATTTATATTTTGAAATAAAATTATGACATCCAAATCTGTTTTCTGTTCACCTACTCTGTTTTGTGGAAGAAATTTTGTATGACTATATTGAAATAAGGAAATGCATTTCAGGATAAACTTGTGTAAACTAGGTTCAAATATTGAGTGACTTACTAGAAAACTGATTTTAACTATTTCTAAAACTGTTTCTAATCATGAATTATATTCAACTCTTAAGATTTTTTTCTTTTATAATTATCAATGATATGTTCTCTCAATCTTGAGCTGTTTTTTCTTTTTCTTTTTTTACCGCTTCATTAGTCTAATGAAAAACAGCTTTTATACAGTTCATACTTTTTCTGTTACTTATATTTTCCTATAAGTCAAACAAAACACAGATAAAGGAGAAAGTGAGAGAATTGTCCTCTTCTCTACTAGACCCATAATGAATATTTTTATTTGTACATAAGAAAACATATTTGCACAGATAGTCTCCTTATCAGTTTAATAATGTTTCTCTAATTTTATTCTATGATTTTGTTTGTGATTATAATAAAACAGTAAAGTTAGAGGATAGGATTACTTAATCTGCACAATGAGCTCTTGAAATAGAGAGGGAAACAGTTTTCTGTATTATACACAAGAGAAAATAGACACAAGGAAACATAAGGAACCAGTATTACCAGCTTCCTGACTCACTGAATTGTGGTGGGCCTTGCTGCATCACTGGCAGCAGATACAGCTAGTAAAATAATTTACCTGTGATGAATGTAGAGCTAAAGCTTGTGATTACTTGTAAACATTTAGAAGGATTTTTATCCTAAGAAAATTTGAAAGTCACTATATTATGCAACTCTGTCCTTTAGAGCTTCCATGCTTCGTAAATATAGACATGTTTTCTCAGGTTACTCCCCCCCCCCGCCCAGGTTATTTTTTAAATAATGTCTTTTATATGCTTAAACATTAAAAAGAAATGTCTTACTGGCCTGAAATTTCAAGCTTAGCTTGAGATTCTTAGTTCTTTTTTTTTTTTTTGCAATAGGAGTTATACTCAGTAAAAGGCCAAACCCATTGGAATAGGAGAATCCTTTCAGAAGTCCAGTTTTAAATATATTTGAAAACATTTTCACAGTATTTCCCTAGGGTTCTTCTCTCATCTGTTAAACATTCAGTTTATCCTAACATTATTTAGAAGAAAGGTAAGAAATACTGACAGAAGAGACCAAGAGAGTGTACTAGCAATAGGTATTTTTGTAATACTAGTGTCTAAGAAACTGTTAGAGTATATAAGTAGTAAAGTAGTTAGAGTATATACATAGTAAAAGGAGATTCCACAAGCTTTTTTACTCCCTTTCCCTTGTCCGCCCATATAATTAACCTTCAAAGACCTTCTTTATGTTTCTTGAATATCTCATTGCAGTTCCTTACTTTTAGTCCTCAGTGCTCAGAATAGATCATGTTCTTTCCCTGGATTACTGTTACCCTTCCTCAGGATGCTGTTTCTTTTTAGAGCCTACCGGGTTTAGTTTAGATTTGTCTTCCATTCCTTTTGGCAGCCTTCCATGATCAACAATGGGTTGGATTAACCTTCCCTGTGTTTACAAAGCCCTTATGCATATATCCATCATACTGTTACTTATTTTTATCTACTGTTGTTACATTTGCATATTTTTCTTTGAATTCGATTGTTTTCCCTTTTTTTAGATTGCACTGGGTTTCCAGTGCTCTGGGCTTGCTCTAGATGCAGTGAGCAGGGGCTCTTCTTTGTTGCAGTGTGTGGGCTTCTCCAGGCACGCAGGCTTCAGTAGTGTGGCACACAGGCTTAGTTGCTCCATGGCATTTGGGATCTTTCTGGACCAGGGATCAAACCCATGTCCGCCGCATTGGCAGGCAGATTTTTATCCACTGGACCACCAGAGAAGTCTGACTTTTTACTTCTTTAAGGGTAGAAATTTTATGTTACCCAGTGCTTGATATATAGGAGTTCAGTGAAAGATTGATAGTAAATAAATAAGGTATTAGATAATATCAACTGTCAGAAGCTATAAATAAATATATATAAAACTTTGTTATATTTTACAGGATTAGAAACTCAAATACTAAATTTCTTTATTTTAACTTCAGTAGAAAGGCAGTATACAGTATTGCCATCTCAAAAGCTATTCTGACATCTTTCATATTTTTTTTAATTTTGTCTTTTGCTTTTTGAACAGTAGCTAAGTTTTCAGTGTGAAACCTGAGTTTACTTAGGTTCAGATACATCTGAAGACATCAACAAATACATTTAATGACCCATTATTTATCTTTTACACTAGTCAAGGTTTATGACTCCTCAGAATTATCTCAAACGTGCATCAAGGGGTTCAATAAGTGTAATGGTTTATATTCGAGATGGGTAATATAATTTGACAAGAGGTTTTATATATTTACATTGAATGTCAGTAAAATACAGCAGAAATTGTTATTTAAGATAAAGAACAGAGTTTGGCCAAATTTAGTATTACTTTTAGACCATGCCACAACTTAATTAGCAAATAGGTACTAGTTATCTGAGTTAAAAATAAATTCCATGTCTTCTAGTTTCTCATCAGCAAAAGAAGGAATTTACAGCATAGTACCTCAAAGGAAAAATATAGTGTTTCCAAGTGATCTGCCTCATAGTTCCTCTAATTAAAGCTGATTACCATCTAAGGAAGTGCTTACGTTTCTGACTTAATTTGGGGGGGCAAAAAAGCTTTATTTTTCAAGTTCCAAACTAAAACTCATATATTTGAAGTGCTAAAGTACTGTAGTATGCCAAAAAGGATTGTTAAAATAAGAATGATCAACTCTACTTCCTGGCATGGAGCCTTTAGCGTGGTGACTATGAGGACACAGGGTAGTGAAGAGGGTTGGGGGACCACATAGAGGCAGCCCTAGCCAAAGGCATCAAGTGGTGAGTGGGGAACACAGAGGTAGTAAGCAGAGTGTCATTTGGATTTTGGTTACATTAAGCAACAGAGTATCAGTAAATGGACTGAGCAAGTAAGTAAATATATTGAGGGCAATGGCAGCCAAGTTTTGGTTTGTTTGTTTGCTTTTTCCTACTAGAGAAGATACTTAGAAATGTAGAAAAAAGAATAAAGCTATAAAGATCCCTAAGATAGAGGTATAATTATGAACTCAGTTTAGTAAAGGTCCTTATAGTCAAAGCTATGGTTTTTCCAGTAGTCATGTATGGATGTGGGAGTTGGACCATAAAGAAGACTGAGTGCCAAAGGATTGAAGCTTTTGAACTGTGATGTTGGAAAAGACTCTTCAGAGTTCCTTGGACTGCAAGAAGATGAAACCAGTCAATTCTAAAGGAAATCAACCTTGAATATTCATTGGAAAGACTGAGGCTGAAGCTGAAACTCCAGTACTTTGGCCACCTGATGTGAAGATCTGACTCATTAGAAAAGACTCTGATGCTGGGAAAGACTGAAGGCAGGAGGAGAAGGGGACGACAGAGGATGAGATGGTTGGATAGCATCAGTGACTGAATGGCTGTGAGTTTGAACAAGCTCTGGCAGATGGTGAAGGACAGTGAAGCCCAGCATGCTGCAATCAATGGGGTCACAAAGAGTCAGACTCAACTGAGTGACTGAACAACAGAGTTTTATGCATATACACAGATCTGGAAGTAATTATAGATGTATAAGTATGTATGTGTATGTATGTATGTTTGCTATACTCAGTAGCAATGAACCCACTGTCCTTCAGATGTGGGTTTCTAAATATCAAACAAAATGAGGGAAAGTGCAAGTTGTACCCAGAACATCTTGAACTGATGAAATGAGGAAGACTTGTCAAAAAGACCAGGATCCAGCCTAAGTGGGTCACCTTGGGCACACCCACAAATTTGAGGCTGAAGCTAAATAAACAGTGAGTTACAACACATTGGATTAAGTAGGAATAAATGAGCCCATGATAAGAAAAATAGGCAAATGACAAGGGAAGAATTTATGGTGAGAATATAAATAAGTAGAGAAAGAATAGTGAAAATAAAGAAGCACATTTGGTCACTGTCTTAGTGAAAGCGTTGGCTGCTTAGTTGTGTCCAGCTCTTTGACGCCATGGACTGTAGCCCGCCAGGCTCCTCTGCCTATCCTTGGGATTTCCCAGGCAAGAATATTGGAGTGGATTACCACTCCCTTCTCCAGGCTAGCTTCCCAACTTAGGGGTTGAACCTTGGTCTCCCTCATTGCAGGCAGATTCTTTACTAGCTGAGCCATCCACTTACTGTCTTAGAGGAAATTCAAAAGGAGTTATCGCTGGGTACTAACGTAGTGAATTAGAGCATTGGTGAGGAATAGGGTTTTAGTATAACCCTAAAATACCTCTCTGCAAATATTGATCAGTTATAAACAGAGTGGTGAATTTACAATAGAGAAACTGGGCAGCAGAATGACTAGGTGATGAAGATTAGTATCAGCAATGGTTGGACAGTTTATATCCTGCCTGAGCTTCTAAATATGATGCCCTGAGAAGTGCACATTATCACTTGTGTGGCTTTCCTGACAAGAATACTTTACCTATACTGGAGGAAATACACTCAAACCCAGGTTGAAAGTCATCCTACTGAGTGTAAAGCCTGAAATCATCAAAGACATACATGTCAGGGAAAGACTGAAGAGACATGGCAACTGAATACAACCTATATTCCTAGTGAGCATCCTGGAAAGAGTCACTGTGGAAACAGTTGGCATTAGAATGAAGTCTCTGGGTTGAGTGGTCGTGTTGCAACAGAGTTGCTTTCTGAATTTGTACTTTGTTGCTTATGCTAGAGGATCTTTGATTTAGAATATAGACACTGGAGTGTTTAGAGGAGACAGAACCTGATGTCTTCAGCTTGCTCTCAGAAGGTTTGTAAAAAGACTGGTAATAGCAGTGTCTGTGCACAGGAACCCCTGAGTGAGCCCTGAAATAAATGTGCTTATTAACAGTTGGGAAATCTGAGTGAAGAGTTATTTTTACTTTTCTCCAATTTTAAAATTACTTCAAAATAAATTATTCAATTTTAGAAAATGATAAAACATAAGGACTTTATAAAGGAAAAATTGGGGGCATCATTCTTTTGATTAGCATCTTATTGAGAATCTTCTATAGTGAGAATTGCTAAGATGCAAAGAATTAAGGAAGCAAGAAAAACTTAGGGAAAAGAGCGTTGTGTTAAGTGCTGTTTGCCAGACACTGTGCCATGTACTCTACATTGTCCCAGAATAAATGTTTTTTTACTCAGAATTTAGTATAGCTATTCAACATTTATTGAATGCCTGTTTTATTTTTAAGGCAGTATTCTAAATACTAAGGGAACAGAAAACAAAGCAAAATATCTGCCCTTAAAAAGCTGCATTTTAGTAAAGAGAGATAGACAGTACCAAAACAAGTAAAATATATAGACCATTGCATGATGTTGAGTGCTGTAGGGAAAACAGTAAATTAAGGGAAGAATCTGGGCGCATTGGGGTAGGATTGTGGTTTCAGGTAGGGAATTCTACCTAAAGAAGGTGATATTTGAGCAAACACCTGAAGAAGGTGACAAAGCAAGCCAGGCACATACTCGCAGAGAATATTCAGGTAGAGAACAGGTAAAGACGGCAAGTGAGAGACTGAGATGGGAGTTACTTGTGACATGGACAAGGAGGCCTAAGAGGAGCACAGTGAATGAACATGCAGTAGGAAGAGTAAGTACTGAGATACAAATTTGAGTTGTATAAATGATGAGAGTGGATGAGATCTCTAAAAGTATGTGGGTGTAGGAGAAGAGAGAGCAGTTGCAAGACCCCCTGGTGTGGGAGAGGAGGAGGAACCAACACGGGAGACTGAGATGTGACACTGGGACTCACACCTATACTCAGTGACCTTAAAAAGTAGCAGCCGGTGAAATAAGGGGAAAACCATGAGACTGTAGTTTGCTAGAAGCCAAATGAAGAAAATGATTTACTTCCATGAGGGCCAAGTGATCACCTGTGTGAAAAGCTACTGAAAGCCTGAGGGGAGAAAATTGCTGAGTAGTGTCTTTGAATCGGCAAGGGTGTTGGGCCCTATTGCGCAAGTGTAATGGCTTCCCTGGTGGCTCAGATGGTAATGAATCTGCCTGCCTGCAATGTAGGAAACCCAGGTTTGATCCCTGGGCCGGAAACCCCCTGGAGAAGGAAATGGCGACCCACTCCAGTTTTCTTGCCTGGGAAATTCCACAGACAGAGGAGCCTGGTGGGCTGTAGTCCATGGGGTTGCAGAGAGTTGGACATGAATGAGCAACTAACACTTGCACTTGCATGAGTCCGTGATTCGCTTTAGCTGGAAGCCTGGCCCGTTAATCCACTGTGATAGGAGGGACCACCAGTACTGGTAGGTGGTGGAAGTTTGTGGAAGGTCTCTGATCGTTCCTGTTTTTTTTTTTAAGATGCTGGAGGTTTGGTAAGAGTCATTTGAAATAGTCCTTTAGGAGAGTACGGACATGAAGGATCAGAGGAATGTCATATGATAGCCTGTCAACCTTAGTAAATAGGCTGTGTTTTTGAAGTCTGATCAGTCCCTTTACCAGTCCAATTACAGTCATTAGAAAAGATTTAACCAGTGTTGTTTATTGGTCGTTGTTTCAGAGAAAGATTGAGGAGAAAGAAGTGTGTGTAATTTGACATGTGAGAGAAAGGTGTTGAGGATATATGCAAGGAAATGATTATGAGGATTACTCCTGGGATTTAAGCTGGATAAGGAGAAATTGATGGATAGTGTTGGACATGACTGAGCGACTAACACTTCACTTCAGAGGGATATTGTAAGATTGGAAAGTAACATAAAGTCAAAGGACAGGAAAAATTTTAAAGAGCAAAAGTTCATAGGACCTTTAGGGTTTGTAGGATTATTGGGATCTGGGCACTAGAGGGAACAATCTGGAAAGAAAGGTCATCTAATTGTATATTAAAATCATCCAGAATTTGTTGTTCAGTTGCTAGGTCATGTCTGACTATTTGTGACCCCATGGACTGCAGCACACCAGGTTTCTGTGACCTTCACTCTCTCTCACAGTTTGCTCTAACTCTTGTCCATTGATCGTGATACCATGCAAGTATCTCATCCTCTGTTGCCCCCTTCTCTTCCTGCCCTCAGTCTTTCCCAGCATCAGGGTCTGTTCCAATGAGTTGGCTCTTCATTTCAGGTGGCCAAAGTATTGGAGCTTCAGCATCAGTCCTTCCAATGAATATTCAGGGTTGATTTCCTTTAGGATTGACTGGTTTTAATCTTCTTGCAGTCTAAGTGACTCTCAAGAGTCTTCTCCAGCACCGTTGTTCAAAAGTATCAGTTCTTCAGTGCTCAGCCTTCTTTATGGTCCAATTCTCACATCCATACTTGACTACTGGAAAAACCATAACTTTGACTATGTGGACCTTTGTTGGCAAAGTGACGTCTCTGTTTTTTAATATGTGATCTAGGTTTGTCATAGCTTTTCTTCCAAGGAGCAAGTGTCTTTTAATTTCGTGGCTGCAGTCACTGTCCGCAGTGATTTTGGAGACAAGAAAATAAAGCCTTCCACCATTTCCAGTTTTTCATCTTCTATTTGCCATGAAGTAATGGGACCAAATGCCATGATCATAGTTTTTTGAATGTTGAGTTTTAAGCCAGCTTTTTCACTCTTTCACCTTCATCAAGAGGCTTTTTAGATCCTCTTCACGTTCTGCCCTTAGAGTGGTATTATCTGCATATCTGAGGTTGTTGATATTTTTCCTAGCAGTCTTGATTCAAACTTGTGATTCCTTCAGTCTGGCATTTCACATGATGTATTCTGCATAGAAGTTAAATAAGCAGGGTGACAATATACAGCCTTGATGTACTCCTTTCCCAATTATGAACCAGTCGGTTGCTCCATGACTGGTTGGAACTATTGCTGCTTATCCTGCATACAGGTTTCTCAGGAGAAACGTAAGGTGGTCTGGTATTCCCATCTCCTTAAGAATTTTCCACAGTTCAAAGACTTTAGCAGAGTCAGTGAAGCAGCAATAGATGTTATTTTTGGAATTCCCTTGCTCTTTTTATGATCCAGCAGATGTTGGCAATTTGACCTCTGTTTCCTCTGCCTTTTCTAAATGCAGCTTGTACATCTGGAAGTTCTCGGTTCATGTACTGTTGAAGTCTAGCTTGAAGGATTTTGAGCATTGCCTTGCTAGCATGTGAAATGAGCACAGTTGTCTGGTAGTTTGAACATTCTTTGGCATTGCCTTTCTTTGTGATTGGAACAAAAACTGAGCTTTTCCAGTCCTGTGGCCCATCTAGCATTATGGCAGAAATAATATTGGAGATGGTGATCATGAGCCAAGAGCTGAACTCTTCAAAGACTGAGAGAGAATGACTGAGCATTCACTGAGGACTGCAGTGTGGAGAAGGGTGGGAGGTGGTGTGATGACTGAGATTCACAGCACAGGAGCAAGGAGAGCCATCCTACTAGCAGGCCTGGTTAAGGCTGTACTTCATGTCCTGAGCAGATTCATTTGTATTTTCTGTAATCCATTAGCCCCCTAATCTCTACTCTGAATCCTTCTTTGAGAGAGTAAGTAAAATAAAAGCAGAATGTGATTTTACTTTACAAATATATGGTTGGTACATCTGTGAAACTTCTGTAATTCAGTGAACTAACTTTAACCTGTCACTTTAGGATAGGTTTGTTTTGTGTTCAACAGTATAACTAATTGTACTTCTAATGCATTTTTGAAGGAAAACTGTGTTGTTTGTCTACTTTTTATAACTTACATATGAACACTTGTTTTGTGTTGGCATATATGTGATACAGAGAGCATTTTTTATGTATTTGTTGGGAACTTGATAAATTATTTGCCTAATAAAGACTTGGATGCTTAGTTGTCTCTCTGCTTTCTTCTAGATTACGTATCGGTTACGGCACCTCCTTCGAGCAAGGTGTGATGCTTCCCCAGTGACCAACAATACCATCCAGTTTCACTGTGATCCTAGTTTCTGGGCTCAAAATATAATCAATTTAGGTAGGCTGTTATGTAGATTTTCTCAAAGTGCCATTTGTTTCTGGAACTCTTAATGATTATGAGATTGTTGAAAATGTATTCCCTTCCACCCCCTAAATATGTTTATTATCTTATTTTAAAGACATGAATTTTTCCTGGTATTTCATTAGTGTGTGTATATGTGTGACGCATGCATGAATATAAACACACATATAAATATGTGGGTGATATGAAACATCCTTTTATTGACTCAGTGTCTAGACTTCTGGATTTAGGAGTTGTTTTTCTTCCTCAAGCAAGTAGAATCTTGCTTGTGCTGTTAGTGACATATTTATCAGAATAGCTATTAAAACTCTTGACATGTGTCTGCCATTAATATAGTACTTTTTAGAATGTTTTCTGTTAAAACAGTATTTCTCATACAATTCTTGGCTTACTCAGTCTTGAGACCCAGTTGTCAGGTACTAATGTTTCATTTATTTGCTTTTTATTGCTAGGGAGGAATTCTCTCTCTCTGTTGTTTTTTTTTTTTTTTTTTTTCTTTTATGTAATAATTAAATAATTTTTAACCTCCTAATTGAAGTGTATCATGCATATAGATAACTGCCCAAATTTGAAGTACTAGAGTTATCAAAAAGGGGGACTTTCAGTATCATTTGGTAACATCACATATCCTTGCAGGCAGTCCTTGTTACATTATGTACTAGTAAAAAAAAATCTTCAATTTTTGCCTCCTTTCTTAATTTCTCACAGGGAAATTATAGAAACAAAAATAAGAATTTCATATACATTCTTCATTAACCACCTTTTGGCAGTTTTTGGGCTCATTGACTTTGTTTCAAAATCATCAAATAGGGTTGCTCTCTCATTCTCTAAGCTAGATTCTTGGTAAAAAAGAACTGGCTGGAAAGAGAGCCAGAGCTCTCAGAACACTCCAAGAAAGAAAGAAATAGGCTTACATAAATCTCATCCATACGTGAGAACAGAAAGAATGGTAATAAGGTGACCCTTTGAAGAAATGATAAGGTGACTCCTCAGCACAGTTCAGAAGTACATATTTATTGATTGATAAACATAGCCAGCAGCTAGAATCATACATATTCTCATCTATATAACTAAAAAGAAGCATCTTAATACAAAGCATGTATATAACTATCTCTTACCCTACTCTACCCTCTACCACATACGTAGCTATACAGAGAATCTATCACAGTTTTATATCCACAGAAACAGTCATGTCAACTTATATGTACTTATAAGCATATCACTTAAAACATAGTCCACATGATGTAGACATAGGTAAAATTAAGAAAATATGTAACTGTACGCACATGAGTGAATATAGTTTAGGTAAATCTGAATCAGCAAAAACAAAAACACCTCTTATTTGTGAGGAATTTGTAAGACAGTATCCTTTACTGTAGGACTTTCCAGAGCTGTCATATATAGCTCTATAAATTGTCATTTAAAGTGAGATTGACATTTTAAATCTTCTAAGAAGGATACAACTTTCCCAAACTTGTTTATTTATGGCTTCTGAGAAACATCTTATAGACGAGTACAAGGGAAAAGTAATGTCTTGGACGCGTATTCAGTTTAGTGTCTTTGTGACTTTGGATAAGTTGTTTGGTCTCTCTGAACCTTAGATCCCTTATCTGTATGAAGGATTTTAACAATACACATAGATCTCCTGTCATGGTACCTAATATGGAGTAAGTATTTAATGAATGATAACCATATCTTTAAGGATGCCTATGCTTAGTAAATCAGAAATCAGACTTTTAACTGAGTCTCTGCTATTGAAGAAATCAAGCTTTGCCCTACTCTTGGACCAGACCTGTAAGAGGTACCCTTAATCTCTTTTTTAACAGTGTAGTTATAAAGCATGGTGTTCGCCATCAGAGAACTAACATAGTTTGCACCGTGAAGGTGTAAAGAACCAGCTGTTGTTGTCATTCAATTGCTAAGTCACAGAGAGATAACTGAATCAGAAATACTCTGTGGTATTGTTCTCACATCCAGTGTCAGGTTTGCGTGTTTTGTTTTGATTATACAACAGCAGTTCTCACAGTGTAGTCTGAAGCTCCTTCAGGTGATAATAGGTCTCCCTTTTCCAAGTACATACCCATATATGGCTGGGTTTTCTGCATGTATTTCTATTTAAACAATATATTAGATAATGCAGAAACAGTTATGAGAGTTCAGCTATTAAGCCAGACATTTAAAGAGATGTTTGAAAATATAAAATAGTGCCATTCATCACTAAACTTTTTTGAAAATAAAAATAAGGTGGTTTTTTTTTCCATAAAAATATGTTACTTTGGGTTGTCACTTTTAAATGAATTAGTATGGAAAAATGTTTTTTTAATTCTCATTTCTAGTTTTGAATATGGTAGATTTTGTTTGATAGACCCTACATAAACAGAAACTCTTAGGAGTTTCTATCGTTAACCATGTAAAGGGTTCCTAAGACAAAAAGAAGTTCCTTGGAAATCCTGAAAATGAGCAAAGATAGCCTTTTACAAAATATGGTATGTTACTATCAGAAAATCTTTAGAACTTAACTTTTTCTCTTTGATTAGGTTCTTTAGTAATTGAAGATAAAGAGAGTCAACCACAAATGCCTAAGCAGAATCCTGTCGTGGAACAGAATTCACAGCCACCAGGTGGTTTATCTTCAAACCAGTTATCCAAGTTTCCAACCCAGATCAGCCTAGCTCAGTTACGACTCCAGCATATGCAGCAACAGGTAATGGCTCAGAGGCAACAGGTGCAACGGAGGCCAGCACCTGTGGGTTTACCAAACCCTAGAATGCAGGGGCCCATCCAGCAACCTTCCATCTCTCACCAGGTAAATTTGGAAGCAGGCCTGTCCTAACTTAGATAACTATAGTACAGTTATATTCAGCAGCTCCTAAAATAACCAAGGTGTCCTTCCTCCATGATTTAAATGTATGAATTTATAAAAATTTGTCACATCAAGGGTCCCTAATTTAACTCTAGTTCTTAGCCCTTCTGAAAAAGAAATTAATGGTTTATTCAGCTGGGACATCTATTCTTATCTGCTCTTTGTCGTCTTTATAACAGAGGATAAGTGATTGCATTCCTGAATAACCCATGCATATGATTGATGGGAAAGTTGTGTACCTGTAACTCATAATCGTTACATTAGTGCTTCAGGATGACTGATGCTTCAGGTATCTGTCCTCTGTGAAGATGCAACGTTTAGAAAACCCACTGCATCTGGAAACTAGGACAGAATGAAATAGAAAAGGGTTAGGGGGTGGTTTGTTAGAAGTCTGCCTTTTTCAAAGTTTATTTCTGAGCAAATGTTCCAGGCACCATTCTTTTTTTTTTTTTTTTTTTTTCAGTTTTGTCATCTTTTTATTTGTATTATTTCTTAATTCATAACAAAGATTTCAGTCACTGGTGGAGAAATGGGAAAAGCATGTGTTTATTTTCTACTTGTCCCTCTAAAGGGTTTGAAGAACATATGCATGTAAATTCTACTTGTGATGTAGAGTGGGTGGAAGAGTCTACACATGTGTTCATATAGTCATAAACTCAACAGTACTAACAATACAGTAACAAGTTCACAGCATGACTCGTGATCCTGTGGGTTAATTACCGTACATTAGTTAAGAACAGTTGCAATATTAGTATACATTTCTGCTGTTGTTATAGAAGCTTCTATCCACTCCATTTAAGAGCAAGTCGTTTTTTTTCCCTCATGCACCATTCTTACTTTAATGCACAAAAATTGTCTCATTATTTTCAGTTCCTTTTATTTATTAATTTATACTCCCTGTTTCTCAGAATTTGAACTGATTTACAGTAAGTGACTCAAATGAAATGGCACAGGGATTAATAAGTATTAGTAATGTTCAAAGCATGCAGAACTAGACTAAGAATTCTCATTATGCTTAAGAACAGGACTTAGCTCAGTTTTTGATCAACCAAACAAAAAAAGAATCAGGAATAATATCTATTACTTGATTAAAAGGAAACATCATTAGAGGAGAAATTTTTTACCAGTGTTTTTTTTTTTTTTAGCACTAAGAGGAATGTATACATAATGCAGTTCTTTTATGAAAAAGCAATTAAATGGCATAATAGCGTGTTTTGGTAGCAGTTATTCAAGACAGATGATCTTCACAGGAGACTTGCTTCAACCCTGAATAAGACTTATGGGCCTATGAATCCTGATTTTGTTAAATTGCTTCTGTGTAGGCCTGAGGTGATTTTATTTGTGATTTATGGCTGTCTGGTAATTTGATTAACAAGATATGTCAAATCCAAGAGAATATTAATTAGTATGACCAGTTGATTATTGCTCTCGAACTTTGTTTTAACCCAGGTTTTTAAAGAAAGTAAATAGCAAGCAATTTAAGAGGTCTTTGTTTGGTGAGTGTTCTGTGGGAAAAAAATGTATACACTTTCGATCCCAGGAGTGCCACTGGCAGAGTTGAAATTTTGTTAAGAAAATGGAGAAATTCTTTTGTCACTCCCCTCCCAGACTGCAGAGTAACATATTGCAGGTAGACTGCAGAGCACCCAAATTGTTTTAGACATATATTTGACGAGGAAAAGAGAGAAAATATTTACTTACTGAGTGACTAGTGCTAAGCATTTACATGATTGATATTTATCTTAAGTATCTGAAAGATGGTAAAGTGATTTTTATTACTTTATTAACCTGAAACAGGATAAATCCATCATTTGCATTAATTCCCTTTTCATTAAAAAGTGAGGAATTGAGGCAGTTACTAGATTCTGTGTGACTCAGTCACATTCTCAGAAACAGCTATTTATAGAAGCAGTAACCAAACAGAGGTGACCTTGATAGAGCCTTTAGCCTGCTTATCTCAGAAATTTATGTTTGATCTTATTATTTCTTTCTGTGGTATACTGCTGTATGATTGTATATAATGTACAATCTTTATTATACAGCCTAATTTTCCCACATATCAACACATTTGACCCTTGAACAATTAATTCAGGGGTTTGAAGCACTGACCCTCCATATAGTTGAAAATTCACATATGACTTATAGTCAGCCACCCCCCGCCACTCGCCATGGTTCCTCCACATCCACTGCTCTGCATCTGAGGATTCAACTAAACACAGATTGTGCACTACTGAAGTATTCACTATTGAAAAAAATCCTTGTCTAAGTGGACCTGCACAGTCTAAACCTGTGTTGTTAGGATATCAGCTGTAATTTTCTCATCTTTATGTCATTACTTTGCACACTGCTCTTTTTCTGTCTCCTCTCAGTGACCCCTGAGCCCTCTTCTAGTACTCTCATCTCTCATTTTTATCTTCTCTCTACCAAATATCTGCTCCTACATTTTTCACTCATCAGTTTTTTCCCTCTTCTTTAAACTTTTACACTGCCCTGCTTACCTGCTTTCTTAGTTCTCTAGCAGTTTATTTGCATGTACATCTGGTAAAATATCTGTTTGTAGACAGGTGTATATGTGTGCCTCTTTGTCATACTCTACCTCTAGCCTGAAGACACAGGTCAATTTAAAGGCCTGCTCTAAAAATCGCTTACACAGGAGTTCCCTGTTTCTTCTTTCTCTGAAAGTAGCCATGTAATCTGAATGATTAAAGAGCTGGGTGATACAGAGATAGACTACATAGTTGTATGACTGTGTGGTACAAACTAATAAACACTCTGCATCTCTTTATTGAGTGGTGTACAGTATACTCTGTCGTACTGCAGTGGACAGCTCGAAGTTTGTTAAATCTGAGTCTGTTATTGTATACCTTATGGTTCTCACTCCTGGGCCAAATTTACTATTCTGCAGAGATACTCTCATTTATATGTATATACTAATTTTCCTAAACAGTGAGTGGATTTTAGAAGGACATCTGCTATCCTTCATGGTTATACTGACCTAGAGTAAAATTACCACCTATAATAATGAAAGTATTTACAGTGAGGTTGAGGATAATGATGAATATATGTCACTTTACTTAAGCTCTCAATTATTTCTCTATTCTCTCCCTTTTTTCCTTCTTGCAAGTTAATTCCATTTAATTAAAATAGCACTGGTTTTGCTATTTCTTTTATGTTCATAACCAGTTTCTAGTCCTGTTCTTTCAAGTTACTTTTCCTGTCATGGGGTTCTTAGAAATTAACTCAGTCAACGATAACAGTTTAGGGAGGAGATAAAAATCAATCACCTTAGATCTTTCTACACTGGGCTTCCTTGATGGGAGAGTGGACATCCAGTTCCATACTGATTTCTCACAGGAGTATAGTACTCTGGCATCAAATGTCACTCCCCCCCCCCCAGAATGTCATTTCTTGACTGAATCAATATATAAATCCCAGTCAGGGCAGGAGTAGGCAAAAGTTTTAACTGCTTTTGTTCTCCCTTAAAGATCATTTTGAGTGCTTTTCCACTTTTTAAAAAATAGTCTTTTGGATGAATTTAGAAGTTTTCCACTATACTTCCCAAATTATTTTTTGTTTGTTTCTGTGATATAAAACCCTTCCAGTGAAAAACTTTAATAGAAGAATCAAAAAGAATTGCTATGGCTTCAGCCTTCTGTAAAATTTTGGCATTTTCTCTTTTTCTCATATTTTTCTATTCTTCATCCACAGAATTTCCTTTGATCTTGAAATAGTGTCTAAGTCTACTTTTCATTAGGTCTGTAATTGCTGGTCACTCTTGTAAGTTACTAAGTGTGAACCCAGTGCCAGCTAATTTGCAGGAGAGGAGTAACAGAAGACCTTTACCCAGAAAAGGAGATAAATTCCAAAAATGAGAGAAAAGAAAAGAACAAAAAGAGGGCAGGGCTACACTTTATAGCTGTCCACCTTAAGATGTTGCTACTTCAGCTTTATAAATTCATTTATTTGTCCCCCCTTTGAATATGGGGGTTAATAGTTCCCTTTCTGAGAAGTTCTGGTCATACAGTTAAGATAGCCTGAAAATAAGTATTTATTTTGCAATAATTTGCCAACCTTTTGTGGAACCTTGGTAACCAAGGTTACCTTTTTTGTGGAACACTGGTGTCAGTTTCTAAGGATAGCATTTGTGAGCAAACTAAGCTTGTCCTTACCCTGACCTGTAATCAACCAACGCTGTCCTTGAAGGGTTTCCTTTCAAAATCTGTTTTCTTTTAGAGAAACTCATCCTCTAAACTGTAATTAGTACCTCAACCCCCAGTTAAACACCAGAACATGTTTGACTAATGAAATGGCAGACTAGTGTTGGATTAAAACCATAGTGCTGCCTTTAATGAGTTGCGTGACCTTTTTTCTGGTTATCCCAGCTTTTTAATGTTTACTGTCCTGATTTGTAAAATGGTGGGGGTAGGGGAGTAATAAAGAGCCTCTTGATGAAAGTGAAAGAGGAGAGTGAAAAAGTTGGCTTAAAGCTCAACATTCAGAAAACTGAGATCATGGCATCTGGTCCCATCACTTCATGGCAAATGGATGGGGAAACAGTGGAAACAGTGACAGACTTTATTTTTTTGGGCTCCAAAATCACTGCAGATGGTGACTGCAGCCATGAAATTAAAAGACGCATACTCCTTGGAAGGAAAGTTATGACCAACCTAGACAACATATTAAAAAGCAGAGACATTACTTTGCCAACAAAGGTCCATCTATTCAAAGCTATGGTTTTTCCAATAGTCATGTATGGATGTGAGAGTTGAACTATAAAGAAAGCTGAGTGCTGAAGAATTGATGCTTTTGAACTGTGGTGTTGGAGAAGACTCTTGAGAGTCCCTTGGACTGCAAGGAGATCCAACCAGTCCATCCTAAAGGAAATCAGTCCTGAATATTCATTGGAAGGACTGATGCTGATGCTCAAACTCCAATACTTTGGCCACCTGATGCAAAGAACTGACTTATTTGAAAAGACCCTGATGCTGGGAAAGATTGAAGGCAGGAGAAGGGGATGACAGAGGATGAGATGGTTGGATGGCATCACTGACTCAATGGACATGGGTGTGGGTGGATTCCGGGAGTTGGTGATGGACAGGGAGGACTGGTGTGCTGCAGTTCATGGGGTCGCAAAGAGTCGGACATGACTGAGCAACTGAACTGACTGAGGGAAGTAATAATAAGATAACATATAAAACGCCATTCGCAATGCCTGGCATGTAGTTTGATCTCAGTAAGATCTAAAATTCACTCATTTTTAAATGTTGTTAATATCGTGTGTTTTCATTATTAATATCTGCATAGAGTACAGACCTTAGAGGTCTGCACAGACCTTAGAGCCAGAGAACTTGAGTTCAAATCTTAGCTCCATTCCTTCCTATCTTTGCTAATCTTGGACAAGTTTCCTTTTCTGTAAAACAGAGATAATCCCTGCCTCAGAGGAGGATCTTTGTGAAAATTAAATGAGTTAACACATGTAAAGCATTTTAACTAGTACTGGACATGTGATAACTACTCAGTAACTATCAGTAATTATTATTCTATCATTTTAGATTTTAAGAGGGCAATTCTTTGCAGAAGATAGTCATCGGGGACTTAGGGAATCCCTATTTCCCAATGTGGTCTAGATTTAACTCGGATTGGAAAATCCTCTCCCAAGGGTCTTTTCCTAGTAAAACTTCCTTACTTTAAATGCTTGTTCACATTCTGGGCAGCTGTCCCCTCCCCCCATACCCTTATTGTAATATTAATAAATGATTCATCTGTGGCAGAATTGTTTTCTTTCTATAAAAGTTATAAAATAGAGTTCTCTGTAATTCGTCTTTCAGGAGCTGACTGCCACTGAATTGATACAATGTCTTTTTTCCAGCAACCTCCTCCACGTTTGATAAATTTTCAGAATCATAGCCCCAAGCCCAATGGACCAGTTCTCCCTCCTCATCATCAACAGCTAAGATACCCATCAAACCAGAATACGCCACGACAAGCAATGAAGCCCAACCCCTTGCAGATGGCTTTCTTGGCTCAACAAGCCATAAAACAGGTATGTGTGTTTACTTCTCCACAGGTGCTTGTATTTCTCTCTGCTTCCAAATCATATTGAATTTATGGATAGAGCCAATAGTGATGAAGAACAAGAGTAAGCTGTTTTCTTTTTTTTAGTAAATGTGAATTACAAAGTTTTTTACATACAGACCTAAAGAGAGAAAGCTAGGAGAAAGGATCTTGATGCTTTGTAATTAACAAGAAAAAAATCAAGCTACTTATACAGAAGTAAAGGCCCAGAATAATCAGTGAGTCATGGGTATGAATTTTTCAGTATTAATGTGTGTAGCTTTTAGGTGAGTATGAAAGTATTCTAACAAATACAGATGGCATACCTCAAAAGAGACCAATCAATGAATCTTCATAGTGTTTCAAGGAGACTTCTTGGAAACAAACTTAGTATCACACAGTTTTAATATGAAGTATTAAACAGTATTTATACATATATATACCTGTATATAAGACTATATTGTATTCAGTATTAAACAGGATACAGTATATATACACTTGATAAAGCTTAATATTTAAGGTTATACATTAAATTTTAGAAAGTTTAATATTTATATTCGTAATGTTTTCAGGTAATATGTTTTTTTTAGGAATTACTGTTTTAAAAAGCTAAAGTTCTCCCAGCACTTGTCTTCTCCAAGTACTTGTGTCAGGTCTTTCCAGCTTACAACCAGCAGTTTGATTTTAGTTTAATTTTTTTTTCCAAGACCAAAATAAAGAATATGATCTTATTCCCCATAATTCTGTAACATTCATTTTAATCAAATGATTTTAAAGTAATATTCTAAAAGTACACATGCTGTGTCTTTGTGTTTTTATAATTACTTTGATATAAATTTTCTAAAATGACATTTTAATTATTTTCAATAAAATTTATACCTATCTCTCTTTCATCATTAGAGATGAGGTGAAGAGAGACCAAGCTACAGTTAGATCTTAAATTCTGATTATTTTCCTAATACTTTTGTGGCCTTGTACAAGTTTACTCTCTTAAATCTCATTTGCCCCTACTATAAAATGAGTTCGTAACTTGCAGAGTTGTGCTGAGACTTAGATGGTAGTGTGTATAACAGCACCTAGCACATTCTGGGTACTCATATTTATCTACCTCATAGCTATGTAATATGGGTTTGATCCCTGATTTGGACGATCTCACATGCGCTGGAGCAACTAGGCCTGCACACCACAACTGTTAAGCCTGTGCCCTAGAGCCCAGGAGCCACAACTACTGAGCCTCTGTATATGTAGAATTTCACTTGTTTATTTTTGGCTGTGCTGAGTCTTCATTGCTGCTCGGGCTTTTCTCTCAGTGTGGACAGAGGGCTACTATCTAACTGCAGGGCATGGGCTTCTCGTTTCAGTGGCTTCTCTTGTTGTGGAGCACAGGCTCCAGGGCAGGTGGGCTCAGTAGTTGTGGCTCCTGGGCTCTGGAGCACAGGCTTAATAGTTGTGGTGCACAGGCTTAGTTGCTCCACGGCATGTGAGATCTTCCCAAATCAGGGATCAAACCTGTGTCTCCTGCACTGGCAGGCAGATTCTTTACCACTGAGACACTAAGGAAGCCCTCTGTTTATTATTTTTAATGGATAGACACACACTCTAAGAATGTTTTTAAAAATGTTTTCTAGTCAAAAGTCTAAACATGAATAAATGAACAAACTAGGAAGAAAATATAGTGGAGAGTTTGTTTTAATAGAATCGCTTAAATTATACTGGTACAATGGAAATGCTTTCTGGTTATTAAGAAAAGGCAGTAATCTATATATGATCTTCTAAGTATATATGGGGAGAAACATCGAATTTTTGTGTGTGTTTTTTTTTTTTAATTTCATATACATAGAAGAAACCTGGAAAGATACACATGAACTGTAACCGTGCTTGTTCTGGGTGGGAAGAAAGGAGAGAGACAGATGGACAGATAGGTGTAAGGGGTGGTTCAGTTGGCATTCATATTCACAGAGTTTTTTACTTAGTTTTTTCAGTGGAGAATATAAATTAGGTTTTTCAAAGTTAGAATATTTCTGTCACTGTCACTCTGTATTGTGTCATCCCTATATAAATGATACGGTGTTTGGGAGTTTTTTCCTTTGCGTAGTCTTAAGATACCTCTTAGTTGCTTTTTTTCTCCCCAACTATTTTATCATAAAATTTTCAAACTTAGTTGAGAGAGTTGTATAGGGGAGAGATTGCTCTATTTGCTGTCTCCTTTGTTATCTGTATCCATTTATCCATTCATCCATCAGTCAAACCTTATTATTTTTGATAGGTTTTAAAATAAATTTTAGACAGCAGGTATACATACAGTTCATCTCTGTATACTATAGCATTCCTAGTTTTAATGGGTTTATCTCAGCCTGACTTCCCTGGTGGCTCAGGTAAAGCGTCTGCCTACCATGCTGGAGACCTGGGTTCGATCCCTGGGTCAGGAAGATCCTCTGGAGAAGGAAATGGCACCCCACTCCAGTACCCTTGTCTGGAAAATCCCATGGACGGAGGAGTGTGGTAGACTCCAGTCCACAGGGTCGTGAAGAGTCGGACACGACTGAGCGACTTCACTTTCACTTTGTTTATCTCAGCTTGTAACAGTTTTCTCAGATGTTGATGCTTAGTTGCCTATTTGTATATAAGGAATGGGTGTTTTTAAAAAAACTGAAAGCTGGGATGTGGGGCTAATGTTTAATGCTGAATTTTGCTCTTGTGTGAGGGCTCCTTGGCATGTTTGTTAGATTTACTGATGTCACTATCTTTAGGTAATGGCTCAGTTCCCAAAAGATCTCTTTGTTTCATGCCTGAAATGCAGGGCCTGATGCTCGTTGAAGCTCAGCATTCAGTGTGTGTATGGTTTCTTAATTTTCATTTTCAGTGTAATACTTCTGCCTTCAACTGAGCCTGGTGCCCATGAGTCCAAAGACACTGTTTTACCTATTCTGGAAACTTAATTTCCAGTCTTCTTCTGTAGAGGTGAAAGAAGTCCTTATTATTTGGGGGTAGCTAGAGTAGGAAAGCTTAAACAGACTCTCAACGATCATCCTGTTTTTAGTTTGTCTTTAGGGTCAATGTGTTGTTTTTAAAAAAAAAAAAAAAAAAAAGTTCCCTGAACTGTCATTTTAGTCTCAGGTCTATCAGGTGGGGACAGAAGGAAAGGTGTGTTTTCAGTCCTCCGTCTTTGTTTGTAGTTGCTATGTACATGTTTAGATTTCTTTTCCGATATATATAAGCTTTCCAAGATCGGGTGCTGTGGTTTTCTGGTGTATACTGTTGTCTTCTGGGAGAAATCAGTGCTTTTTATTATTTATGTTTGGAGAGAATTACTGAAAATTATATATACCAGTGTCCTCTCTCCGTTCCATGAAAATTACAGTTGAATTCAAATAGTAGAATGTGTCTTTTACTTTGTCTTGTACCTGGAACAGGGATTAGATGGACATTTTATGTAACAGGCTTGCTGATAGGCAACCTTTCTTCTTCCTTCTTGCTACCACAGTGGCAGATCAGCAGTGGGCATGCGGCCCCCTCGACTGCCAACAGCACGTCCTCCACTCCCTCCAGCCCCACCATTACTAGTGCAGCAGGGTATGATGCAAAGGCTTTCGGCTCACCTGTGATTGATTTGAGCTCACCGGTGGGAGGTCCCTACAATCTTCCTTCTCTTCCAGATGTAAGTAAACACAAAACTTCCACTAAAGAATCTGTTTCATAAATTTTAAGTGAACTTGAATCTGGTGAAAGGCCATGGTTATGTTGGATTATAGGCTGTGTGTTTGTGTTTGGAAGTTGTTTTTATCCTTTAGAAATATTGTGACAGCAGGAATCATAAAAAGATTAGTATTAACACTTAAACATACTACAGAATGTCTTTCAGGGCACTGGAGTTAATGTGTTAGTAAGTGAATGATTATGGTGATTAATTATGGAATGTAAGCTAGGGAAGGAGGGAAGTGAAAATATGGGAGAATTGCTGGAATGTGATTCATTAGAATAGGGTTAGAGAGCAAGGCTAACATTTAAGACGTCAGAAGAGTCGGAGACAGGTTTAATGAAAAATGATAACATTTTACTGACAAGTGCAGTATTACCTCTGATTTCTTTTTTATTTAAATTAAATACATTTACCTCTAAACTGGTTGTCAGTATGACTTTTTAATCAATCTGTTTTGGGACTTCCCTGCCAGTCCAGTGGTTAAGACTCTGCGATTCCAATGCAGGGGATGTGGGTTTGATCCATGGTCTGGGAACTAAGATACCACATGCCCTGTGGCATGGCTCAAAAATAAATTTTTTTTTTTCAAGACAGAAAATACATCATTGAAGAAACAAATCAATTACACAAGAGTTGATATTTGTTTTACCTTTTTTCATCCTACAAGCTTAGGTAATCACTTATGCAAACATGAAGAACTTTTAAGAAATCTTGTAGGATTGTGAAGGAAATCTAAAATGTTATATTATTTACTTTTTCAAATTACTGAGATGAATTCATATTTCCTAAAAGTTGAATCATTAACCTTACTGGAGTTACTTCATTTTTTAAGTAATTGTATATAATTTAGACGGGTAGAGTATATGTATTTTATTTTCATGCATAGATGATAGGAAAACTTTTGTTCATTCCTATAATTTTATTTTAGCTTTTAGGATTCCACCACAGTGTAAATAACTTTTATTATATTAAGATCTAACAAATCTAGTCAATCCAGTACTTATTGCCACAACTATTGTATTGTACTTGTATAAGTACTTGTACTTGTATAAGTACTCTGGCCACAAGTATTGTATTGGCCAAGGTAGTGCCCAAAGAATATTAAAGGAAAATAACCCCATTTACTTCCCTCCTCCCCCAACTGAAAGAGGACCCACAGAAAGTAAAATTTCCTCTACAGCCTTCAAATACAGATGACCCTTTGTGTACCAGCCTTTCTCAACTGAGATTCCTCATCTGAACCACAAAAGAAAGAAACTGCTTTGAGGGACTGTTTGCTCAGTCCTTCCAAGGTTTGTTCATAACTAGTACCATTCTGGGAGAAGACAATGGCACCCCACTCCAGTACTCTTGCCTGGAAAATCCCATGGGCGGAGGAGCCTGGTGGGCTGCAGTCCATGGGGTCATTAAGAGTCGGACACGACTGAGCGACTTAGCTGCAGCAGCAGTAGCAGTACCATTCTAGATGCAGAGGCAAGAAGTAAATTCATTATGTACAGCCTATGCCCTTGGAATGTAGGACTTAATTTTCTTGAAGAATCTTGATTGAGAAAGGCTGGAACTATTAAGCTGGATTTTAATCACAAAGACATTCTTAGGAAACAAATGGTATATTTAAGCATTAAAAATATTTGCATCCAAAGAGATTTAGGAGAGGGTTGGATTGGGAGTTTGAGATTAGTTCACGCAAACTGGTGTATATAGAATACACAAGCAACAAGGATTAGCAACAAAGAACTGTAGCACAGGGAACTATATTCAGTATCCTGTGATAAACCATAATCGAAAAGAATATGAATAATAATGTATATAACTGAATCACTTTTTTGTACAGCAGAAATTAGCAAAACATTGTAATTCAATTATACTTCAATAAAAAATAAAATTTAGAAAATTTTAATCTAAAGTATTAAAGTCTTGGTAGAAATTTATCAGTAGCTTGGCTTAGCAGTTAATTACTTATAAACGTGTAAAGCAAGAATCTACAGGGGATCAGATTTTTCCTACCAAACATTAATAATGTAGTTAAATGACGTTAATGTTCTCGAAATGTGTGATGTGTGGACGTGTTTCATCTATCTAGTGCGTAACAGAGCATGAGTTCTTGAAGTGTGGGCCAGGAACATGAGGGTCTGTACAACCTTTTCAGAGGCTCTACAAGGTCTTCCCTGTGTAAGACCAGATTTTCTTCATATTCTTTAGCCACAATCACACATCTGAGCAGATCGAGAAAATATATCAGATTCCAGTTGGCTGTTATAAAGCCAGACACTAAAGAAATTTTTAAAATGTGAAATGGTGCTATTTGTCTCACCAGGTTTTTTTTTAATTGGTACTTCTATTATCTTTAAATAAAATTTTAAAAATAATTTTGTTTTCACTTTTAAGGAGGTAACACACAGTATTCCTTTCTCCTGGCTCATGAATTGTGAAATAGTGTGACCTCGGTATATTTACTACGATGAAGTATTAAGAAGTATGAGAGCTTTTTTCCAAGATTGTTTATGGGGAAAATATACATCAGAACTTCTCAAAAGGATATTTGCATCTACAAAAGTTTTCTTATAAATTTAAAATAGCTTTTAACTTGCCGAGTCAGAATGCCATGAAGTAATTTCTTTTCTTACCAGATTGACTGTTCAAGTACTATTATGCTGGACAACATTGTGAGGAAAGATACTAGTACCGATCATGGCCAGCCACGACCACCCTCAAACAGAACTGTCCAGTCACCGAATTCATCAGTGCCATCTCCAGGCCTTGCAGGTAAAGTGGACTTGTAAAAATTTTTATAGTTTTTTTTTTCAGTTTTTACTTATTAATAATAAAAGGATCGGCCTCCACCTTCCCTTTGTCTCTTGGGTGATTAAAATGGATCTGTGTTTTAAGTAGTCTTTGAAATTAGTGTACTTTCAAAGTGGAAAGCAAAGATTACGCCTCTCTACATTTTCAGTTTCAACAGAACTTAGAGGCACCATAGCACACACTCCTAGGAGGAAATTGCTATTTTACTTTCTCTTTTAGACAAGTTGCCTATAGTATTGTCCCTTTTTGTGTAGAATTTGCCTAGACTTAAAATGTCTCAGTAACACTCTTTTTGTTGATTGCTCCTACCCTGGTTTGGTGTTTGTGTTTTAAGAATTTTGGACAGAACTACTTATTTCCTCCAAAAGAGAAGCCCTCTGACTAATGCTGCTACTCCCAGCTGCTAAGTCACATCAGTCGTGTCCAACTCTGTGCGACCCCAAAGACGGCAGCCCACTGGCAGCCTGGTGGCTCCCCCATCCCTGGGATTCTCCAGGCAAGAACACTGGAGTGGGTTGCCATTTCCTTCTCCAACGCATGAAAATGAAAAGTGAAAAGCTACTCCCAGAGACCTTGGCAAATTAGATGCCTTAGACCAAATAAGGAAAGAGGAGACTCTCTTATGCCATTAACTAGTCCCACATAATAAAGCAGTTTTAGAATTTTAAGAGGTACTTATTTAAAACGTAAACAAACTGAAAGGAAATTGTTGACAAAAGATGGCAGAAAAACTATTTAATTATGTAGCTGCTGCTAAGTCACGTCAGTTGTGTCAGACTCTGTGTGACCCCATAGATGGCAGCCCACCAGGCTCCGGTCCCTGGGATTCTCCAAGCAACAATACTGGAGTGGGTTGCTATTTTCTTCTCCAGTGCATGAAAGTGAAAAGTGAAAGTGAAGTTGCTCAGTCGAGTCTGACCCTTCATGACTCCATGGACTGCAGCCTACCAGGCTCCTCTGTCCATGGGATTTCCCAGGCAAGAGTACTGGAGTGAGTTGCCATTGCCTTCTCCTAATTATGTAGCAAGTTCATACAAATGAATAAGGACAGCACACAGTATTACCAGAGGACCCTGCAGCGTGTGTGCTCAGTCGTGTCCGACTCTTTGTGACCCCAGGGACTGTAGCCCACCAGGTTCCTCTGTCCATGGGATTTTCCCAGCAAGAATACTGAAGTGGATTGCCATTTCCTTCTCCATGAGTAGATAACTCCCTAAAGAGGAAATAACTCTCTAAAGTGAGGGGGCGGGAGGAAGAAAGATGGGTGGTTCCATCTCACTAGTAGTCATTATGAAATCAAAAGACATGATTTCTAACTATTGAGTAAGCAAGATTTCAACAGTGAAAATACTCATTGATAAGGATGTAATGGGAGGAATGCTCTGATACATTGCTGGTGGTAATATAACTTGACACATTTCTGGAAGCCATTTTAGCACCATTACTAAAGCTAACTTTATTCAGTACTGACTCTGTGTCCAGCACAGGGCAAAGTACCTTCTACACATTGCTCCATTGTCTTCCATTAATTAGTCTCTGTGTTGATTTCTTTCTTGGACTGCTTTTATATGAGCCCTACCAACTTTTTATTGTGCTCTGCAGCTTTTGCTGGCATTAGTGTCCTCACGAAGCTCCTACCCTGGTTACTCTCATGTGGAACACTGAACAGTGTTTGGAGACATTTCTGATTCTTACACCCCTAGATGCTGTGTATGTAGAGATGCTACTGGCATCTAATAACTGGTCGAGGCCAAGGGGGCTGCTTGGCATCCTTACAATGCACATACAGCCCCCACATCAAAGAATTACCTGACCCAAAATGTCAATAGTGCTGAGATTGAACAGCCCTGCTACTTCAGGGCACTCCAGCTCTGCTGGGAGTTCAGCAACTACTTTTTGTTTTATATAATTTCATTATGTGTTTCCAGTTTCAGTGTACTACGAAGTGAGAACATTCAATAGGAATTAAATACAGATATTCATTCTATGAATGTGTCTGATCTCTTCCTCCTCAGGACCTGTTACTATGACAAGTGTACACCCGCCAATACGTTCACCTAGTGCCTCCAGCGTCGGCAGCCGAGGAAGGTAAACGGACTCAACTTACTGTCCAGTGTATAATAATTATATATTACATGTTAACGAAATCAGTTAATGGCTTAATCAATTTTGTATCTTTATCTTTAAAGATACAAAAAGATTTGTGCATGTGTTGAAAATTAGAAAATACATTTGAGTTTAGCATAATAGCAAAGAAAAAGCAGAAATGATGGATGTATAACACTGCACTGTATAGGGACATGCACAAATAAAAACTTAGAGAAAACAAATAATTTTATACTAAAATTGGTGTTCTGACTTTTCTAAATACCTTGCATTGAATTTGCTTTAAAACAAATTAATTTACAGTTGTTGAAATTGTATTTTAACTTCAGTTACACACCACTCATACTGCTTGTAAATTTCTCATCAATAGTGAGCCCAATTCTTACTTTCCTAATCCTATGGAGGAAACATACTCTGAAGGGGAGACAATCAAAAGACTGACTCAAGGTTGTAAAAGTCTTACCAGACCCACTCCCACAATTTACATTTTAAGATAATGGGATTAGAACTAACAATAGAAAGATCTTACCAGACCCATTCCCACAACATACACTTCAAGATGACAGGATTAATCAGAAGGTTCTTAAGGAGAAACATGTCCTCCAGTAGGATACACTGTTGTTATATAATTATTGGTACAGTAAAAGTGAAGTCGCTCAGTCGTGTCTGACTCTTTGTGACCCCGTGGACTGTAGCCCACCAGGCTCCTCTGTCCATGGGATCTCCAGGCAAGAATACTGGAGTGGGTTGCCATTTCCTTCTCCAGGGGATCTTCCCAACCCAGGGATCGAACCCAGGTCTCCCACATTGCAGGCAGACGCTTTAAACATGCCCTTGAGCAAGATGAGTTGTTTTGTTGTGTAGTCATTAGCTCTGGGCTTAAAGAAAAAAAATAGTTCTAGGTGAGTGATCACACCATCTTGGTTATCTGGGTTATTAAGATCTTTTTTGTATAGTATTCTGTTCTAGTTCTGTCATCTTAAAATGTAAATTGTGGGAGTGGTTCTGGTAAGATCTTTACAACCTTGACTGAATTGAAAAAGTATACAGCTCCCTTGCTAAGACTAGTGAGGAGGCACTGTCCTTCACCCTTCTGATGTCTGTATCAGAAGCTTTCTCTATCCCTTTTTATACTGTAATAAAACTCTGCCACACACAATAAAGTTTTCTGTGACTAAGATGCAAGAATGTAGAAAAAAAAACTTTGTCTTTTTCTTTTCCTCAGGACCCCAGACTTCTTATCAACCTACCTAAGAATTAACTCTCTCATACAAATGAATTATGTCCCTAGTTAATTCTCTTCACTCTTTGTGACAGTAAATCATTAATATGAGCCTAGAGTTCTCTTTGTCACTGACTAGAGAAGGAAATGGGAAAGACTAAAAAAAAATATGCTACTTCTAAGATAGTTCTAAGATCTGACTGCCTAATTTTAGAACCTTAGAATATTGAAGTCAGTTTTAATTCAGGATTTATTTAAATGTATTTAGGTATCTTTCCAGGTATATAATGTAACTATTTAGGTAGGTTAACACATAGAACATTTTTTATACATAAATGAAACTATTTTGCATACAACAGATGCATTTCAGTTATGTATCATTTTTGCTGATATAACATAGCAAATCTTCACTGCCATGAAGATACAGCATTATTCCCATAAAGCTATTGTTGTACCTCTTTTTAAGATACTTAAGATAGCTTTCTTAGATTTTGTTTTCTTTCCTTTTTTCTTATATTTCTAGCTCTGGCTCTTCTAGCAAACCAGCAGGAGCTGATTCTACACACAAAGTCCCAGTGGTCATGTTGGAGCCAATTCGAATAAAACAAGAAAACAGTGGACCACCTGAAAATTACGATTTTCCTGTTGTAATAGTGAAACAAGAATCAGATGAAGAATCCAGGGCTCAAAATGTAATTATGATTGCAGTACTACTCCTACTTGAGGGATAAGATGAAAGGAACTCTTAAATAAATTGTAGGAAATAAAAGCTATTGTATTTAAAGGCAGGAAAATAGTCAACTTAGAGGTTGAAAACTTTGAGGAAATCTCTCAGTATATCAAAACAAGAGGCTTATTAAATGAGGAGGTTGGGTATTTTAAAGAGAGAATGGAGTAAACTACATGGAAGGTAATTGTCAAAGCCATACTACATGGAGACTTCTATAACTGAAGGGCAGTACTAGTGAGTGGTGAAAGTCACTCAGTCGTGTCCAACTGTTTGTGAAAGCTGCTCAGTCGTGTCCGACTCTTTGCTACCTGAGATTCTCCAGGCCAGAATACTGGAGTGGGTAGCCGTTCCCTTCTCCAGGGGATCTTCCCAACCCAGGGATTGAACCAGGGTCTCCTGCCTTGCAGGCGGATTCTTTACTAACTGAGCTATCAGGGAAGCCCAACTGAAGGGCATGAGCATCTGAGTTGAAAGGGCCTAGCAAGTACCAGAACAAGTAAATGAAAAAAAATGCAAGTCATATATACCATCATCAATTTTAGAATGCCAGTATTCTAAACAGATTCTAAAAGCCTCCAGAGGAGAAAAACACCTTACATAATGAATCAGACATTTTAAATCACCAAGTCCTCCACAGACTCTCAAAGCTGGAAACCAATAGAGAAATATCAAAATTGTGAAGAAAGATATTTTGTAGGGAGAATTCTGTACCCATTCAAATGATTATGTATAAAGATGAAATAAACATTTTTAGACATGCATGCGGAGTCTCAAAATTTTAATTCCATATACTCATTCTGAGGGAGATATTTGAAAATATGCTTCATGGAAAATGAAGTAAACCCAGAAAGAGGAAGACATAGAATTCCAGAAATAGAATCTAACACAGAAGAGAAGCAAAGAAAAGAATAGTTAGTCCCCAGTTCAACAGCTCCTCTTGTATACCCTGTAGGGGGACAGAAGACTCCATCAGGGATGTGTGAAGAGGGAGAAAAAAATTTTGACAGTATTGAGAAGCATTTTATAACCCTGTTGGAGATTGTGAGAATAACTTAGAGATAGATATCTAGAAAAAGAAGCAAATGGATTAAATTTTAGAGTAAGGTAATTGACAGTGACAGATTTTATTTTCTTAGGCTCCAAAATGACTGCAGACGGTGACTGCAACCACAAAATTAAAAGACAGTTGCTCCTTGAAACTAAAGCTATAACAAACCTAGACAGTGTATTAAAAAGCAGAGACATCACTTCACTGACAAAAGGTCTGTGTAGTCAAAGCTATGGTTTTTCCAGTAGTTATGTATGGCTGTGAGAGTTGGACCACAAAGAAGGCTGAGTGCCAAAGAATTGATGCTTTTGTACTGTGGTGTTGGAGAAGATTCTTGAGAGTCCCTTGGACACAAGGAGATCAAACCAGTCAATCCTAAAGGAAATCAACCCTGAATATTCATTGGAAGGACTGATGCTAAAGCTGAAGCTCCAGTACTTTGGCCACTTGATGCAAAGAGTTGACTCATTGAAAAAGACCCTGATGCTGGGAAAGATTAAGGGCAGGAAGAGAAGTGGATGACAGAGGATGGCATCACCAACTCAATGGAAATGAGTTTGAGCAAGCTCTGGGAGATAGTGAAGGTCAGGGAACCCTGGTGTGCTGCCATTCATAGAGTTGGACATGACTTAACTGACCAACAACAATTATTGACTCATAGTAAAAAACAAAAAGTTAGACAAAAGAGGAAGTGATCATAGTACATACTGTGCTTATGCAATGAACAGTATATAGTCGTAATGATATAAATAAATACCGAAATAAAAAATTTAAATAAGAACTAAATATAATCAAAATATGACCTGAACATGCATTTGACCAAAAATTGATTTTTCAGGATATTAGTACAGCAGTGATACTGACCAGTTAGAATAAATGCTGCTTATAACAGTTGTACTTGCCCCTGCCAACTAAAAAGAAATCAGTGCTTAATAAAACTATGTTAAGAAGATGGCATAAATGGTGTGTTAAGTATAAGGAGGATATGGAGAGTCAGGAAGGAAAAATCTAATCTTGCATAGTATAAAAAATATATACATGTGTAATAAAATAGAAAATGTTTAAAATTTAAATCTGGAAAATTACAGTATAAGCGTACTCTTTAGAAATATAGAACTAACTAGCATAGAAAAAAGCTAAATAATTTGAAAATAATTACCTCCAAAGAATATTAGAATAACCACGCCCTTAACTGAATCTGCATTTTATTACTTAAGAATTTATTTTAACATTTAAAGGAAATAATAGATTTAGTTCATAATTTTAAATTTTCACCATTCTAGGCTCCAGCATAGAATTTAGGTTCACTTTAATGTTATTAATGGCACTTGGAGAGGTGAAATTACCGATAAGAATTAAAGCAGTATACCTTTCTATGAATGATAAAAAAAAAAATCTACAGTAGGAATGTTTTGTGTTTGCGTATAATTTGAATTAACATCTCCAGTAAAATGTATTTACAGTTCACATGGTTGACTTCTACATTAACCACCTATTCTGCCACTTCTGAAGCCGTCAAAAAGATTTTTCCTTTTCCTTTTATCCACACCCCCTTACTGCTGCTGATCTTCTGTTTGGAAGATGTTTTTCAGTTGAGGTCCATGTTCTTTACCATTAGGGCCAGTTAGCAGTAAACAGTCTGCTCTCCTGCAGTTTCATGGACTCATTTGAAATAACCAGGTGCTCACTCCATGGGGTCGCTGAGGGTCCGACACGACTGAGCGACTTCACTTTCACTTTTCACTTTCATGCATCGGAGAAGGAAATGGCAACCCACTCCAGTGTTCTTGCCTGGAAATCCCAGGGACGGGGGAGCCTGGTAGGCTGCCGTCTATGGGGTTGCACAGAGTCGGACACAACTGAAGTGACTTAACAGCATGAGTAAGCAAATTGCAATCCAAAATTGCAGTAGTGCTGATAAAGAATGGCAGTTTAAGAAATCTATACACATAGTTAACTCTTTCCATTGCAGACCAACTATCCAAGAAGCATACTCACCTCCCTGCTCCTAAATAGCAGTCAGAGCTCTGCGTCCGAGGAGTCTGTGTTGAGATCAGATGCCCCTGACAGCACAGGAGATCAACCTGGACTTCACCAGGAAAACTCCTCAAATGGAAAGTCTGAGTGGCTAGATGCCTCCCAGAAGTCACCCCTTCATGCTGGGGAGATGAGGAAAGAGGATGACCCCAATGAGGACTGGTGTGCAGTTTGTCAGAATGGAGGGGAACTCCTGTGCTGTGAGAAGTGTCCCAAAGTATTCCATCTCTCTTGTCACGTGCCCACTCTGGCAAATTTTCCAAGGTAAGATGGCACTTGCTTCCCTTGCTTACCATTTTTCACTATAAATAATAACAGCAATGGTATTTGATCCTGTAACACAAAACCTTTTTTTTTTTAAACACAAAACCTTTATAAAAATTTAAATAGAAATCCACTTGGCATAAATTTATACACCAAAATGTTCAGCATAGGGTTTTCCATACCCTGTCTCACATTTCCTTTGCTTCTCTCATCTCTCAAAAACCTAGTCTGTTATGTCAAGGAAAAAAACATCTGGCCCTTTAAATTATTACAAGGGAATTACCATGAAGAACAATGATTCTTATGCACAACTGTCATAATTTAGTGCATCTTATTTGCCAGGCATTTGAGTTTTATTATTTATAAATATCTTCAGTAAATTCTTAGACCTTATGAGATGATAATAATAGAGAACAACCATTGTATAATTTCAAACTTAATCATTTGGGGGGAAATGTCATTTGTGCCTCACATCAGGCATAGATTAATGTGTGTGTTTTATTTGTTTTCTTTTGTGTGTATATTTCATGCCCCCTTCACTGGACTAACACACCCCTTAGGCCCATGAACTGTATTCCTGTGGGTAAGCTCTCAGCATGGTGCCATGTACATAGGAGATAGGTGGTAAATCCTCAGTGATTAACAGTTACACCAAATAAATAATTCTGCATTACAGATGGCACGGAGCAGGGTGGGAAAGGGAGGTAGTGAGGAGAGGAGTGATGCAGCAGGAACTCAGTCAGATACTTCCTCCCCCAACAGTGGAGAGTGGATCTGCACTTTCTGCCGAGACTTATCTAAACCCGAAGTTGAATATGATTGTGATGTTCCCGTTCACAACTCAGAAAAAAGGAAAACTGAAGGCTTTGTCAAACTAACACCAATAGATAAAAGGGTAAGTTTCCAGCCTAGATTGTTAAACTTAGTTGTTTTGGTTAGACGTCCCATCATTGTAATGCAGCTGTGCCGTCATCAAAGAAGTGTATCGTCAACTTAGTACTTCCACAGAATACAAGAATCTTAAATAATGGCAGACTATAACTTTTTTAATGAAGTAAAATAGCGATGCTATATATACATTTCCTAGAAGCTTAAAATACGGTAATTGAACACGGTAGACTGTATATCCTTTATGTGGTCTGGACTTTTAAATTTAGCCTACCTTTAATAAATTTCAGTTTTATTTTCTACTACAAATATGTTTTCTTCCTTGGAATTTGTTCAGAATTGGCAGCAAAAAGATGGGTTTTTCTATTTACTCTTCCTGGAAATAACTCATTCTTTCACCCAGTGGTACTGGATTTATACCTTAAAGCCAGCTAATGTATTTAACCTTATTTATTACTAAAGAAGCTCCTTTGCTAATTTATTAAGTAGAACAATCAGTATGAAAGTTGTTGTGCAAGAGAGGGCTGAAATATGCACTACCACTGAGACACGGTGGTTACTGGGGTAGACTTGTAAGCAGAGAAATAGCAGAGTGCATGACAAAAACATCTGCATTCAGAGAGGGGCCTTAGGACCCAACACCCCATGGATAGAGATCCACCTGGATCGCTTAACACCTGGATGTTTTTTATTGATTATGAGTCATTTTATTGACTGTGAGTAATTCAGTATAAAAATTGCAGATAAGTAGAAATAAAAACTTCAGATAGTTTTCTAGTGATACTGTTTTTATTTCTGTAAAGACTGCTCTCATATGTTACATGCATCCCAAAATGTCAAACAGTACACTGTAGCAAATGATTGGAAAGGACATCAAAGCTCTAAGTATCACTGTTTTTTGTATTCATCTGGTTTTAATTTCCATTCTGGTACTTTTAGATCTATTAATATTGCTACTAAAAATTAGTTGTGACTTCATTATTTTTTCTTTATTTATTTATGCTTAGAAGTGTGAACGCCTACTTTTATTTCTTTACTGCCATGAAATGAGCCTGGCTTTTCAAGACCCAGTTCCTCTGACCGTAAGTATTAATGGTGCGTTAAAGTATTAAAATGCATTTTTGTACAGTGGGATGGTTTTTCTGAAACTTGATTTATGAGAATCTAGTTTCTGTACCATTTTTCAACAGTAAATTTCTTACATTAATCAAAATCTTAAAACTTACTGCATTGTTGTTGTTTAGTCACTCCCCTTGCTCTTTTGCCCATGGGATTCCTCCAACAAGAATACTGGAGTGGCTTGCCATTTCCTTCTCCAGGAGATCGTCCCAACCGAGGGATCAAGCACGCATCCCCTGTATTGGCAGGCAGATGCTTTACCACTGAGCCACCTTGGAAGCCCTGTTAATACATACTGAATGCTTTAATCTTGACTACATTGTATGTTAACTGCTCAAAAACTTCTGTTCTTTTTTCATGTATTCTTTCTTTCATGCATTTTACTTACTATTCTCTGGGATGATTTAAATCAATTGTTTCTCTCAGGAGTTTTAGGTCTATATATCCTAAAGCTATTGGGAAAGAAACTTTTCATTTCAGGTAAAGACACCCCATGCCCACCCCCCATCTCTGTACACATTTTGATTTATAGGTGCAGACTTCAAGTAATAAGTTCAGTTCAGTCGCTAGGTCATGTCTGACTCTTTGCAGCCCCACAGACCGCAGCAACGCCAAGCCACCCTGTCCATAACCAACTGCCGGAGTCTACCCAAACCCATGTCCATTGAGTCGGTGATGCCATCCAACCATCTCATGCTCTGTCGTCCCTTCTCCTCCTGCCCTCAATCTTTCACAGCATCAGGGTCTTTTCAAATGAGCCAGCTCTTCGTATCAGGTGGCCAAAGTGTTGGAGTTTCAGCTTTAGCATTAGTCCTTCCAATGAACACCCAGGACTGATCTCCTTTAGGATGGACTGGTTGGATCTCCTTGCAGTCCAAGGGACTCTCAAGAGTCTTCTCCAACACCACAGTTCAAAAGCATCAATTCTTCAGCGCTCAGCTTTTCTTATAGTCCAACTCTCACATCCATACATAACTACTGGAAAAACCATAACCTTGACTAGACGGACCATTGTTGGCAAAGTAATGTCTCTGCTTTATTATGCTGTCTAGTTTGGTCATAACTTTCCTTCCAAGGAATAAGCGTCTTTTAATTTCATGGCTGCAAAAAACATCTGCAGTGATTTTGGAGCCCCCAAAAACAAAGGCAGCCACTGTTTCAACTGTTTCTCCATCTATTTGCCATGAAGTGATGGGACCGGATACCATGATCTTCGTTTTCTGAATGTTGAGCTTTAAGCCAACTTTTTCACTCTCCTCTTTCACTTTCATCAAGAGGCTCTTTAGTTCTTCTTTACTTTCTGCCATAAGGGTGGTGTCATCTGCATATCTGAGGTGACTGATATTTCTCCCCATCTTGATTCCAGCCTGTGCTTCCTTCAGCCCAGCATTTCCCATGATGTACTCTGCAGGGTGACAATATACAGCTTTGACTTACTTCTTTTCGTATTTGGAACCAGTCTGTTGTTCCATGTCCAGTTCTAACTGTTGCTTCCTGACCTGCATACAGGTTTCTCAAGAGGCAGGTCAGGTGGTCTGGTATTCCCATCTCTTTCAGAATTTTCCACAGGTTATTGTGATCCACACAGTCAAAGGCTTTGGCATAGTCAATAAAGCAGAAATAGATGTGTTTCTGGAATTCTCTTGCTTTTTCGATGATCCAGCAGATGTCAGCAATTTCATCTCTGGTTCCTCTGCCTTTTCTAAATCCAGCTTGAACATCTGGAAGTTCACGGTTCACGTATTGCTGAAGCCTGACTTGGAGAATTTTGAGCGTTACTTTACTAGCATGTGAGATAAGTACAATTGTGCGATTAGTTTGAGCATTCTTTGGCATTGCCTTTCTTAGGGATTAGAATGAAAACTGACCTCTTCTAGTCCTGTGGCCACTGCTGAGTTTTCCAAATTTGCTGACATATTGAGTGCAGCACTTTCACAGCATCATCTTTCAGGATTTGAAATAGCTCAACTGGAATTCCATCACCTGCACTACCTTTGTTCATAGTGATGCTTCCTAAGGCCCATTTGACTTCACATTCTAGGATGTCTGGCTCTAGGTGAGTGATCACACCATCGTGATTATCTGGGTCATGAAGATCTTTTTCCTACAGTTCTTCTGTGTATTCTTGCCACCTCTTCTTAATATCTTCTGCTTCTGTTAGGTCCATACTATTTCTGTCCTTTATCGAGCCCATCTTTGCATGAAATGTTCCCTTGGTCTCTCATTTTCTTGAAGAGATCTCTAGTCTTTCCCATTCTATTGTTTTCCTCTATTTCTTTGCATTGATCACTGAGGAAGGCTTTCTTATCTCTCCTTGCTATTCTTTGGAACTCTGCATTCAAATGGGTATATCTTAAGAAGTAGACATTAACAATAGAGGAGGAGGTGTGTGTATGCTTACCATTGACTTCAAAAGCTTCATATTTCAAGTTTGATGTGACTTTAGTGCATTATGGGCTTCCCTAGTGGCTCAGCTGGTAAAGAATCCACCTGCATTGTGCGTGATCTGGGTTCAATCCCTGAGTTGGGAAGATCCCCTGGAGAAGAGAAAGGCTACCCACTCCAGTATTCTGGCTGGAGAATCCCATGGACTGTATAGTCCACGGGGTTGCAAAGAGTCAGATAGGACTGTGCAACCTTCAGTTTCACTTTCACTTAGTTCATTATTGTAAGGTGTTGGACCTGCTACTCAAAATGTGTTCTATTCTCTGATGTCTGAATTTCCTTTAAAAAGCTAATAGATTTGTTAAAAATTTTTTTAAATGAATGCAACATTAGAAAAGAAAACTAGCCAAGTAACACTGAGCAGAGAAGCAATGAACTTCTTTCCTTGTAAACAAGTTTTGAGAAGTTAAGATCGGAAAAAGAAATGCAGTTGACTCTTAGAACAAAACAGAGGTTGAGGGCACCAACTTTCTGCACAGTGGAGTCTTCATGTGACTTTACAGTCAGCCTTCTGTATCTACAGCATCAATCAATCACAGATTTTGTCGTATTGCTGTATGAATTTCATGGAAAAAAATCTGTGTATAAGTGTACCTGCACAGTTCGGGGGTCCACTATAGTCTTTGGGGTGGAAAGCCCTTTGTGCCCAAAAGAAGCAGGGCAAAAATATGCCAATAAAAAGTTAATTCACTTAAAAATGTGACCTAGAATTTGGTGCTTTTTCTACTGTTGGCCTACTGTTACATTTGGCATGAATAACAGCAACAGCAAAATAGGCCCCCTTAATATATATTTTGCATGTTATTTTGCATGCCTGTTTTGCATGTTATTCATTTACAACAGAGGATGAGATGGCTGGATGGCATCACTGACTCGATGGACGTGAGTCTGAGTGAACTCCAGGAGTTGGTGATGGACAGGGAGGCCTGGTGTGCTGCAATTCATGGGGTCGCAAAGAGTTGGACACAACTGAGCGACTGAACTGAACTGAACTGAATATATATTATCTTATTTCATCTTTACAAAATCCTATGAGAATGGTAGAATTATTTCTGTTTGAAACTTGAAGAAACAGGTTCGGTGAAATGACTGAACCCAGGATCTTACCCAGGAGAGTGTTATTGAGTAGCAGAACTGCGGTTCAAACCCAGATTCAGAGCCCACTTGCTATAACATATGCAGCAAAAAACATGTCAAATCTTACTAGAAGTAATACTTCTTCTAATGATTGCCTTTTTGTTTAATAATGAAAAAAGGAGAATAGTAAGAGGGGAAATGTAGTAGGTTTTTTTCATTAAAAATAACTGATGAAAATTTTTGATAAAAGTGACACAAAACATTTACTGATGTCTGGAAACATGTAGGTGCTTGCAAATTTTGCTGAATATATTTCCTTATCAGTGACAAAATAGAACTGAGAAAAGCAGTAAGGATGATCTGAATTATGTACTACTTCTTATAGAATTTATATGGGACCAGGTAGAATTTATTTATTATAGCATCACATTTCTTTTGAAAGGTGCCTGATTATTACAAAATAATTAAAAATCCAATGGACTTGTCAACCATCAAGAAAAGACTACAAGAAGATTATTGCATGTATACAAAGCCTGAAGATTTTGTAGCTGATTTTAGATTGATCTTTCAAAACTGTGCTGAATTCAATGAGGTGAGAAGGGGGTGGAAATAGCAATGTGAAAGTAATGTTAAACCAAACACCTTACCAACAAAGGAGGAGATGAAGATATCTATCTCTGGTAGCATAAATTTTCAAAAGTTCGAGTCTATGTCAAGGAATGAAGAGAGGTCATTAGGAAAACGTTATCCACATGTATAGTCAAAGGTTTATTATATGGTGAGTGGAAATGCAAATTACTGTTGACAACTTAAAAACAGTTTAGAAAATATTTTTTATCTAACCTAGAAGCATTCTTTGTCATTCTCACCTTTATTTCTTGAAATATAGCATTTCCAGACTTTAGTCTTTGTGATATTGAAATATTAAGAATGTGGTTTAAATAATTCTTAAGAGTTTTCTCAAAAACTTTATCATCTAAACATCTATCAAACTTAAAGCTTTTTGATGATAGTTTGTCCTTTGGATCAGTTACTCATTCAGAGGTAGATATTATGTTTGTTCTAAAAAACACCTGTTACTGGATTCTGATTACAGCATCTCTTTCATATCTTTCTGGTAATCTAGATGAGTCAATGCCTTTATTTACTTCTTATCTGCTCTTCTCTAGACTTTTTCTTGCCCTGGGCTATTATTTACTTTACGTCAAAGCTTTAAGTAAACATTTCTTTTGAAACAATCCACTGATATTCATAATCTTGAGGTAAAAGGGAGCAAAATATAAGAAATCTACTTTTATTGACTAAACATTTCTTTAACTCATATTTTTTTCAACAGCCTGATTCAGAAGTAGCCAATGCTGGTATAAAACTTGAAAGCTATTTTGAAGAACTTCTGAAGAATCTTTATCCAGAAAAAAGGTTTCCTAAACTAGAATTCAGGAATGACTCAGAAGATAATAAATTTAGTGATGACTCAGATGATGACTTTGTACAGCCCCGGAAGAAACGCCTCAAGAGCATAGAGGAACGCCAGTTGCTTAAATAAGCACACTTGCCTGTGCTGGTTTTTAGATTTTTGTTTGTTTTCTAAATACATTTTGCCATTAATTTTACATCATTACCAAGAAGAGTTTGTGACCATCTTAAGTTTTCAATGTTTACTAGACTCTAATTTCCTTAATAACCCATTTCTTTTAACCTTATTAAGAAAGAAAGGAAAAGAGGGAGGAAGGAAGGAGAAAGGAAGAAAGAAGCATCAACAACAAAATAAAAAGACATTCTTCCCACTTCCTGGATTTCAAACTGCAGTCCCGAGTGACAGCTACTATAGAAAGGACTTTGTATGAACTCTAAGTTGAAAATTTAATGTGGTCTGGATGTGTGCATTAATCCATTTTTAGAATATACCACTACTCAATTATGGACCAACATGAGTTAGGTGTACTGCATGTAAGTACAGTACTCCATGAATGTCAGTGGTAATGAGTTCTATCCTAGAATGCCCACTGGTGCACCAAGAAAGTAGACTAGATGCTGTTTAAGAAGGTGCCTAATAGCATATCATGTAAAATGGCAACTGTATTAAAGAAAAAGGAAAACAAATGTTTGATTTTTTTTTTTTTTCTTATCTATAGAGGTGTTTGATATAGCAGGTTTTCAAGACCATTTTTCATACGTTTCTAAAACCTCTCCTTCTTCCACCAGGGAAGGAAGTAAGTGTACTTGTTTGGTTTTGCTGTGTGTCTGTGTGTGGACTGGTGTTTGCATTTTAACTGTGCAGATGACCCTTTTATAACAAGACTCATTGTCTGCAGTATGGCTTTTAGTGGAGCCATCCAGAATATGAAATACAGCAGTGTGTGCCATATTTGATGTAAAGATTCTTCAACTTATACCCTTTGGGGCATTAAATACAAATTCCCCTGAAAGGGACCAGTTTTTGTGGTTTTCTTCTGTCTTTATAAATTGGAATGAAAGTCTTTTGTGGAATTTAGAAGCAGACAGTTAGAGGGAATTATAGTGAAATTTAAATTTTTTCTAAAGCATCTATTTTTCAGAATCAGAACCTCAAATTGATTCTTTCTGACTTAATCTGGGCTTCATTTTCATTCTCTTGATGGAGAGATATAGAAAACCTACCTTCTGAGGGCAAGCATATTCTTCCTGGGTCAGCCTTGGCTAGTTTAATTGACTTTCATGTATTCCTTTTACTTGTTGTTCAGTATCAAGGAAGGTAACTAGATTAAGATAGAAGAAAATTGTTGTGCCATTTCCTAATCTAACGTTTGACAGAATACATGAAATTTTTTAGTTTGCCGAAGTAAACCTTTATTTATTAAACATCAGTTGGCTGAGGATATTTTCCTCTTAGGCCAGAAGAATAAAAATACATCTGACTTGACAGAATTTTATCCTTTGGATGGTGTCAGGTCCCATGAATTAAACCTAGAGGACTTACTTTTATCCACATGGCATTATTTCTTCAAATGGATAATTTGAAAATGCCTTGTGGCTAAGTCATTGGGTTTTCAGGTACTGCTGAAGATAAAATGAGAAAATACTGATTATTTATTGGCAAGAGCATCTCACTTTGTGTAGACTTCAGTTTAGTCCATAAGTCAATTATGTATTAAAGGTTAAGAAACCGTAATTCACTTTTCCAAACACGTGTTTCAGGGAAGTTGTTGCTGTTGTATGGTTTTGAGTATGTATTTGGCATTTACTCTCCAAAGACGAACAGATTTTGGTAATAGTGCATTTACCACTTGATTGTCTTCTTTTGCTCCAGCGTCTTTAACACAGCAGCCGTGGAGCTTTTGCTAATCTGTTCATTGTTTCTATGTTAGAATACTTAGGACATTTTCTTCTTCCACATTTGTCTCCTTAGTTAAAAGGGAGGCACTGCAGATAAATTTTAAGGATGATCAAAAAGGGAAGTAGCACTTAAGAGTGAAAATTTATAATTTCCTAAATGCATCTGAGCCAGAATGTCTACTAATGTACCCAGAATTTTCACTGTTATATTCAGTGCCATATGAATCTTTTAAAACGATATTTTTCTTTCACCTTTATATATACACACACATACATAGTTGAATGAGAGGCACTTGACAACCACATATATTAGAAGAGTTTCTCTCTCCAAATAGCATTTTCTTAATAGTCTTTAAAGTCCTCTGACGTATGTGTCCAGGAGGATCCCAGCAGATCCCAGCAAAGTAGTCCTTAAATTATAATAGAAATAAGCTATCAGAAGAGCCTGACTATACCTCATGCCCACTTGGAGAGCATTCCTTTCAAAAGGTCAGTGCAACTCAAGCAACCTTGACCTAAACTTTGAAAACTCCAGTTTTTACCTCTGGTCAAAAACTCCTGGAGATTGCCCTCTAGATTTAGAACCAAGAGCCTCATGTCATATCTGCAGGACTCCCAATGCTGAAGGGGGATCGTACGATGAACAGGCCATGTGGCACTTAAAACTGACTCAGTCCAGCTCATCAAAAGTTTTCCCAGGTGCCAAGCATCTGTTCTTTCCCATCAATAAGAAAACCCAATACACAGTCAGTGACTTACAAGGATAATGCATACCATGATAGTGAAAGTGAAGTCCTGTCTGACTCTTGGCGACCCCGTGGACTGTAGCCCACCAGGCTCCTCTGTCCATGGGATTCTCCAGGCAAGAATACTAGAATGGGCTGCCATTTCCTTCTCCAGTATTAAATTCCAAATACTATCTGGCAATACAGTTATCTTGCCCTTTGAATTAACAGGCCCTGCTTTTCTTTTCTGAATTGAAGGGTAGGAAATTGGAAGGTCCTAGAAGGAAAATGTCCTCTTTTGGTAGCTTTACTTTCTTTTCCAAGCTAAAGAATTGGCTCCACATTTTAGTACTACACAGTAGTGTAGACATAACACAATTTAGGACTGCTTCCAAAAAGAATTCACAAAGGGTGAGTATATGAATTTGCATTTCAGTTTTCTCTTGCTGTTAACACTGCTTAAACTTTTAAATTTAGTTTACATGGAGAGACTAGTTAGACAATGAAAGGAGGAGCTAACTCCTTTTGATCTACAGATGAACGTGAACCCCAGCAGTAGGTTGCTTCACGGGAGCAAAAGGTTTTTAAATTTAAATAGAAGATGTACTTATTTTCTTTTCATCTGTATCTGTTATGAATGAGAGAAATTGAGTGATCTGATTGGCCATTAAAATTATGGACATAACCATGAGTTCAACCATCTAATTGCTTGTTGAAATAGAAAGTGAAAGTCGCTCAATCGTGTCCAACTCTTTGCAACCCCATGGATTATACAGTCCATGGAATTCTCCAGGCCAGAATACTGGAGTGGGTAGCCTTTCCCTTCTCCAGGGAATCTTTAGAAACCCTCCTTTAAAATAACCATGCACATATTTTTAAAAATTTTTTATAATATCATGTAAGTTAAGAATTCATGTCTATGTGTATATTATCCCTTCATCTTGGATGTGAATTAACTAAAATTCACATCCTGATGGCTCATATTCTTGAAAGAGAATAATGCTAACCAATCAGATCACAGTTTCTCTCCCCATGAAGGTTTTGCTTATTGTGAAGGATATCTGAGGCAGTAGTCTTTGTTGTTGTTTTTAATTTGGGAGAGTCAACTGGTGCTTTGATTTGAATAAAAATCAGCTTTGATGAATTTTTACTGTGAGTATTTTACCACAACAAGGACTTTTTAATGGAAAAATCACTGTTTGTCATTCAGTAGAACATTAACTAGTGTGGGTCTCCTTTGTGTCCCTTGTATATTCCTCTATAAAATCGGTCCATTTAGGGACAAGCTGTGCATGCTAAGTCACTTCAGTCATATCCAACTCTTTGCAGCCCTGTGGACCATAGCTGCTAGTCCATAAATAATAGGAAGACTTTTAAACAAACAAAAACAAAACTCTAACACAGGGATTTCACCAACCTTAAAAGATAAGCAAAAAATTAATTTGGCAAATAGGAAGGAAGAGGAGGGTGTCAGTGAGCCATTAAGGGCCATGCTTTGGCAATGATGCTGGTTCTCTAGTCATTGAAAGCATTTACTGCTGAGGGTGTATGTTAAGAAAGCTCAAGATATAATAAGTCCCAAATAAAGGCATTGACATTCATATTACAGGAGGATTTTTTGGCCACTGTAAACTGTGCTTTGAAGAGATTTTAAAAAATCAAATTCTCTTCTATACATAAAACTATAGATCCAGACATTCAACCTTTTATTGCATAAAGCAAAATATGCTTGTACAGAGACTAGAGTTATGTTACTATTGTTAATACCTCAACTAATACTGTCTTAATGGACTGTGAAACCAATCCAAAAAAGTTTTTACAAATAAATGACTTGACGTTTGTTGACTTCCATTTCTACTAGTGCCTGAAACAATTAAGGTAAGCAATATTTATCAGTTTATAAAAGATTTCTGAAATTCAGTATTTGAATTAAAATTATGTTGATAGGGTTTGCTATAGACTAATGTCTTCTAGGAAGCTTGAGTATTAGACAGTTCTAGACAACATTGTGAAGTATCTTAAGCTTGGATACTGCCACATTGAAAGTTCCTGAAAGCCTTAGGAAGGTGCTTAAGTATCAGTTTTACTGTCAGTGGTTTTCAGTCACTGCTATTCTTTAAGTAGTATTTACTGCTAAGGTCAGAGTTAGGGTTTTGAGTTACGGTTTGTCATGGGTTGTTTTTCTTTTTTTTTTTGGTTGCCTCAGGTCTTAGTCATGATGCACAGGCTCTCAAATTGTGGCGTGCGGGCTTAATTGCCCTAGTTGTGGAATCTTCCCCAACCAGGGATCAAACCCACGTTCCCTACATTGGCAGGTGGAGTCTTAACCACTGAACCACTAAGGGTTATTTGGCTAACCCTACATGTGTAGCCAAGACATATTTGCATCAAAAATATTTTGGCCTAAAATTTTCTGGTAACTAGACTAAGGTCTACAAACTATTTAAAAGTATTAAAGATGACAATTTAGGTAATCCAAACAAACTTTTATTCAACACTTCATGAAGAAGGCAGTGGTTCCGAGAACAACAAAATGGGATGGAAGGCAGGAAGTTTTATGGGGTAAAGAACCAGAAAATTAGTACAGAGTCCAGAAATTGCTTGGCATTTGGTGATTGGCTGACTGGATTTATGGCATGTCTGGTCAAGTAGAGCATTTACTGGGAAATGAAAGTTATTAAGTTTTGGTTTGTGTACGTAGCACCCTCACCAGAAGTGGCTTGATGTTGGGCCTAGAATAGGCCTGGTACCACCTTTGGATCATTCTCTTGACCAGTTGAGAGTTTCAATTAAAAATATCAGTCCTAGTATGATTTTCAGTTACTATTTCCACTTTGGGTCTTAGTGTAATGTTCAGAAGAGCTATCAGGCTTGTATTCTTGGAACTGGTTCTGTTCTGTTCTCTTTGGTCGTTTTGGTCAGAGAGTCGTTAGCTGGTCAGTGGCTACCCCACACGCTGTGTACCCACTTTAGTGAGTACACAGCCTAGTAGGGAGGCAAAGATTATTAGCATCAAAATAATACCCATGGTTTGGAAAGTACTCCTGAACCAGGGTTTCCATGTCCAAAACTAACTAGAATCAAATAAGTCAAGAAATATGGATGTGAGGGATACTTCTTAAAGCCAGTTGGTCTATTTATTTGTTTCATATAATTGGTCTATACTTCTCCAGAAGTATTTATCCAGTGAGCTTGTTCCAAAGACACTGAGGCATTGGAAAACAGGGGGGAAGTTTATCATGGGCAAAAATAACTAACTACAGGATCACCAGCATCACCACAGATCTAATGGTTGGAAGTTGGATTATGTTCAATTTGAAATGGCCTGAGGTATATGAGTAATAGCACTCTTGGGAGAAAGCAGTCTGCCTTGATGTGGGCTACTTCTCCTCCTCCTCAGTTTTTGAGGTCTTCCATGTTTACACAGTTGTAAAATAAGGACAAAAACTTTGACACTTTAACAGCAGTGTCGGTGGTCAAGAGTACTTGATAGGGTACTTTGCATGAATCTCATTTTTGTAAAAGAATCAGTAAAATAACAACTGTCTATATAAATGACAAGACTTTAAAATACTAAAGAGAGCTGACGAGTTCAGTTATGGAACTGACAAGAAAATGTGGTTATTTCTATGAGCTACAAATAGATATCTAACATTTTAAGATAATAACTGGAATTATGACTGATACCATTGTACTAGAATGTCAGATTATCGGAAATTTAATATAATTTCTTGATAACATATTAATAACATGCCTGCACAAATAACCTAACAGAATTAAATATCACTTCTTATCTGATAATGCTTTTGCAATAATTTCTGGAAGTATATTCTTCCTCGCAGGAAATTTTTCAGCATGACACAAAACATGTTCCAAATATCTTTTGGTTTTTCTGTAAAAGTAAGTCTATGCTCAGTAATTAATATTTCAGAATTTTCTCTTACTTGGAAATGATTCAATAAATATCCATCATTTAATCTTAGTATGACTTTAAGGTTTCAAGTACCAAAAATATTTTGGAAACAATTTTTAAGTAGATATACCATAAAACATGATTATTTTTGAAAAGCTCCTTTATAAACTTATTCATGTTTGTTAACAATTATGTTTGGATTACTCATGAAAATTTCATGAGACTTTAAACTGCTATTATCTTCATCTAATTTCTGACAAATTCTGTAAAAGAAATAACATGAACTTATTTGACTTTTAGTAAGCCTGGTAGTTAGTCACTAAGTCATGTCTGACTCTTGCATGTCCACTAACTGTAGCCTGCCAGGCTCCTCTGTGCATGGGAATCTCCAGGCAAGAATACTGGAGTGGGTTGCCATTTCCTTCTCCAGGGGATCTTCCCAACCCAGGAAATAGAACCCAGGTCTTATGCATTGCAGGCAGATTCTTTACCAACTGAGCTACGAGGGAAGCCATTTAAAGACGTGTCTATTTTAATTAAACTGACAAGACTTAAACTACTTTTTTTTAACCAAAGATTATCCTAGATCACATGAACTTGAAAAATATTTGGCTTAGTTTCTATATTTCTGAGCGTTTACTTGATTTATATAAACTTCTATTTGTCTTTAAGTCAGTTTAATGGAGCTCTTCACAAATTTTGGCCACACCATCCAGAAGAACAAAGTCAAACATCTGTGACATACTGATCTTACAGCTTGTTTTACAATTTTAGCCACGAGATGGGTATGATCATTCAAAACTCACTAGTTCATAAAAACAGTTGGATCCAAATTGTGTTTCTGGCAGATGGAATGAATTAAGGTTACTTGCACAGATAGTTTAAACTTTTTTACTAGTATTTGTGAAGAAGACTTAAGATTTTTTTCATTTGCCTAGTTTCCAAATACTGCCCACCCCCCTTTTTTTTTTTTGTAAAAAATTTCCTCCCTGAAGTTTGCATTCCAAAGAGACAAACCTCAGTTCCTAGCAAAGACACTCAAACATCTCACAGGCATCAACAAAGAATGCAGCTTCCTCCGAGAAAGATGTTACCTGGAGCCTGCATTTTTACAGTACCTACAAGTCTTGGGGCGTCCCTAGAGGCTCAGCTGGTAAAGAATCCGTCTGCAATGCGGGAGACCTGGGTTCAATCCTGGGTGGGGAAGATCCCCTGGAGAAGAGAAAGGCTACCCACTCCAGTATTCTGGCCTGGAGAATTCCATGGACTAAGGATCAGACATGACTGAGCGATTTTCACTTTTCACTTTCACAAACCTTGTGAGATAGGGGAGAGGTTCTGATTAGTAAAAAGGATAGGTGAACTTTTTCTGGTCTTAGAGACTCAATTTGTGAAACAGGAAATAGGATTGGATTACAGGATTACAACCTGAAAGATACCAAGGGGACCGTCCACCCAACACCAAATTTCAGACTGGACAGTGACTGTTCCTGGCTGTACTGAACAAACACCAAGAGCTACTACCCTCCCTAGATACAGAGTCACTCCCAAAGAGAGCCAAAAGAAAGAAGTACTTGGACAGTTTCTGGAGAAGCTGGCAACAGCTGGTAAGCTGCAAATGGGATGCAACCCACATTTCTGTCCAACCATATTTTGTGGCCTGATAGTTGAACTGCCTCCATACACAAGAACAAACAACCCCCAGGTGTCAGCAGGCAGAAAGGCCAGCCAGTTCTCAGGACACAAGAAGGCAATAGCTATTCCTGGGAGAGAAAGGATCAATAACCAATGAGTTCCCCAAACCAGATTCCCAAGAGTCTTCATTTGGAAAGGGAAGGACGTGAAATTTCTCTCTGGACCAGAAACTCCAGGGACCAGCAAGAGCTGACTTTGGTAAGAATTCTCACTTTTGGCTAGCTTATGTGGGTTTTCCCAGGATCCCGATCTACAGATTCCAGTGAGCAGAAGTTACAGTAAAGAGTGTAAATTCTGGCCTACTAGGATTTTACAAGGTTTTCCATTTGTTTTAGTTTCCCCTTGGCTGTTTAAGGGAATAACTGTTAAGAGTTTATCAGAAAATCCCTCAGAGTCCCATTCACCCTGGAAGGCCCCGCCTTTGAGGATAGATAAGGGGGTATTCAAGTTCAGGAGGAGGGGGTTTTATTATCTTAGTTATCTGGCCTTGGAGCTGTTGCAGTTTTAAAACCAACTTGATGAATGTTTTTGGTCTGGTCTCTTCAAAGTGGAAAGGCAGTTCAGTTAGGATTAGGAGACAGTATTCAGGTAAAGAAAAATAGTTGTTGGAGCCACATTTGTCTTGTTTTCTCAGATTTTTCAATAGCCTTTAGCGTTGAATCTTTCAATGAAGCTGTTTTGGAATTTTGCAGCATTTTGGAGTCTTCTGCATAGCAATTAAAATATATCCCATGCTGGTTGATTTGGGAACATTTTCACAGGTGGTTCTTAAATAAACAGTGTGTCTAACTGGAATGTCCCTGATGATGGCCATGGCAATGCTAGGTTGTCTTAGATTTTTGCCATTTCTGTAGATGTCTGCAGTTTCCAGGACCACAATTATTATGACAGAATAAGCAGGTGTGCCAGAAGGCGGACTGCTCAGTTTTTTGAAACTCAAGGATCTCAAGGAGTCTTAGGTAATAAGCCTTGGGTCTTTGGGAACCAAATTACTCCTTAAGAGGGATGTACTCTGCTAGGCTGGGGATCTGGTGGTATTTTACAGTGTACTTTGTTGCACAGAATTTTAATTGAGGTTGTCAGGTGGCCCAGTGTCAATCTAACTCAGTCCATGACCATCTTAGCACATGAGTCTTAGGTTTTAATCTTTCAAGTGTTTGATCCATGCTTACCAGTTTTACATCTTTGGATTCAAGATTCCCCTTAGCAATTGATCTATTTAATCTTTAAATGAGAAGATTTCTTTATAAAAGCAGCAGTCGCCCTAATGACTTTTAATAGTATGACTTGTGCTACTTAGAGGATGATCTGCCATTAGTTCAAACAGTTGTAATTTCTTATTTTCCAAGTCTCCCCACACTTTTTGCTGTGGCGTTCTCTTTATGCATTACCTAACTGCTGCCACCCATTGTGGGTTCCCAATATAAGCTGTCTTGGAACTTTTCTTGGAAATAAGTATACACACACATATTTCTTTTTCCCCTTACATAAAGTTTGTTTGGATCAGAACTGTGTACAAGGGGTCAGAGCTCAAATCCCTAAGTGGCTTGCCCTTGGTTATGATGAGAAAAACAACGTCAAGGGTTCAGTGGGCTCTTTGCCTATGCATCTTGTCCCACAGGCCATTGGAAGTCAGCTTGGGATTCCATCCTCCCCGTCAAAAGACGATTTAGGCAATCCAAACAAACTTTAACACTTGAAGCAGGCACTCTCCACTTGCAGGGGCCCAAAATACTGCAAAGGGAAGCTGAAGACAGGAGGATAATGAATAAGGAGGTGAGTAGAGAGCCACATTTGGCTTGGTGTCTGGCCAACTGGCTGTACTGTGTTTCTGGTCAAGCAGACCATTTACAGGGACATGCAGGTTATTTAAGTTTTGGTTTGCTGACATGGCACCTGGGCAGGAGTGGCTCCATCTTGAGCCTTCAAACTTACTTCAAAAAAACCACTATGGCCTGTTAGCCAAATTCAGCCTATGACCTCCTTTTATTACAGCCTGAGAGCTAATAATGTTAACATTTTTAAAGGCTGGCGAGGGCTGTTGACAGAGACCATATGTAGCTCAGAATCTGAAATGTTTATTCTCTGGCCCTTTATAGACATTTTCCTGACTTTAAGCCATTTGTGCCTATAGTTCAAATAGGAATGATTTGCATACACATAGTTCGCCAGTCCAGGGACACTTCATCATTGTAGCAACAAATTCTATTTTTTTTCCCATTGCAAAATGGGGGTGGAAGGAGTAGGGGAGTCAAGTCATTGGGTATGGATTCCTCTTTTAAGAAGTCTACCGTAAATCCAAAGAGCAACAAAAGACTAAATGTAATAACGTGGGTGTTTTTCTTCCACAGCATACCTGTCTGCACAGGTATGATATGCATGCACATGGTTGTTCTCCAAAGGGCATATAATTACATCATGTAGAAAAGCTTGCTATACTGTAATGAAATTAGAGTCAAAATAGAATGGGAAAAAGTTTATTCCCAGCTACTTTGGTTATTTTATACACAAGATTGCAATGAATTTAAGTACATTCTTTTATGAATAAGTAATTTTCATTATAAAGTATGGAGGTCACAATTTAAGTATGCTAATTATAATTGAATTTGATGACTTCTATTTTGAAAGGCTTAATGATACCACCTCAAACTCATGTCTTAGCTACAAAATTTTAATACAGCTTTTGCTGTATACCTCATGGGAGAATATCAAGTATAGGTTTTGTCTGATACTTATTACTTATTCATATAAATATGAACAGACTTGATGCCAAGCAATGAAAGCCAGCTTCTCCCTCCCCATCTCTCCTAGATATCCCTCACCAACCTTAATGTATATTTTATGAAACTTCTGTATTGATCTCTTCCCTAAGAGACTATATATACAGATAACTTATTTCATCCTCTTGTTTTTCAAACATACATGATCAATTTCTTAACTACCAAGTAGTATACCAAAATTAAACCAGGTGTTTTTAAATGTGCCACAGCTCTTTGTGAAGGTGAAAATACATTTTTCTTCTTTGGTAGACATAGATTTGCAGATCTTCATTTAATTTGCTGGAGAAAGAATAGATAATACATTTAATTTTTTTGAAGTCTTCACATTCAGCTATCTGGCAGTGAAAACTAGTAACAGGAGGTTCTTTAATAAAGAATTAAAGGTCTAACATTTTTACCTGTGTACCTGACAATGCAATAGTCCTTTTATAATTCAATTACAGATATAATTCAGGGGGAAAAAATCACATTATACTTACTTTTTCTTTTTTTAATTCTTTACTAGGTCCATCAAAATAAGTTTTTAAAGTAATTCTAAAGTGGAATTACTACTATTAACTATTGGCCAGGTTGGTTCATTCAAATTATTTGGGATCCTGTTGAAAGGTAAAATTTAGGGCATGTTTTAAACATTTTTAGAAGTTTTACTGTATCAGTTAATAGATAGTTTCATATGTTAAGTGCTCACAACACTGAGATACAGACATACACCTTTTGAGATTTGCCTGAAGACATACAGCCATTGAGTAGCAGAGCCATCAAGGGCTATATTCCCACACAAATATATTTATTGGATCTGCATATGAAAGTTGTAGGAACTGATATTAAGTCTTATAAACAGACATGTAAAATAATTTCATTTCAATCAACAGAAAAGGGAATGGTTTTTGTCAGTGGCTCATATGACTTGACCCCACTCCAGTACTCTTGCCTGGAAAGTCCCATGGACAGAGGAGCCTGGTGGGCTGCAGTCCATGGGGTCACTAAGAGTCCGGCACGACTAAGCGACTTCACTTTCACTTTCATGTGCTGGAGAAGGAAATGGCAACCCACTCCAGTGTTCTTGCCTGGAGAATCCCAGGGACAGAGGAGCCTGATGGGCTGCCGTCTGTGGGGTCGCACAGAGTCGGACACGACTGAAGCGACTTAGCAGCAGCATATGACTTGAATCGGAAATCCATAAAGCACGTGAGATGATGAGCCAGATTTCATTTTATACATATTATTGCTACTTTAAAAAACCACCATAGAAAATTAGCATAAGATTTAGCACCACTTAATTTTGCAATCTAGTTTAAATTCCAGTCCCTCTGTATTTAGCATGTTCCTTTATACAAGTTACTTAACTTTCCCTTACCTTACTTTCCTCAACTGTGTGAAGAGTGTGATAATCCTATTATTTAAGATTAAAAGGAATCATCTGAATCACCTAATACAATCCCTGGTTTTAAGGATTCAGTGATTAGGTCACCTTTCCAAGTAAGGAACCTAAACAAAGCCGTAAATTTCTAATTACTTAGCAAGTAATCTAATCTGTGATTAAAATGCATATTTCCTTAAAGATTAAAAGTTAAAGGGAAAACAATAACACATCTTGAATCTAGGACAAGAAAAAATTGACACTAGCGTGTTGTGCTTTCCCCCTCTTTACTCAGTAGTGTTTTCCAACTACTCAGACAACAAAACACATCTGTACCAGGACAAATAATTAACATGTGCCCATGATTCACTATAAATAGCATATGGGAGAGAGGGCAGGCTGCATTCAGCCAAACAAGCACGATGATTTCAGAGTCCCATTTAGATGGGGCAGCTCAGATCCACCAAACTATAGTTAACTCTCAAACAGCATGGGGTTGAATTGTGCAGGTCCACTTTTACGTGGATTTTTTTCCAACTGTAAATATTCTAGTACTGTATGATCTGTAGTACATGGTTGGTCGAATCTGCAGATGTGAGGAACTGTGGACACTGAAGACTAAGTTTTTAATACTGCAGGCTTTGACAGCCTGGAAGGTTGGTGTCCTGACCCCTGTTCAGGAGTCAACTGTATATACTAACCTCAGCTGTTCTCCCCATTTCCCATGTGTGCGTGTACACACATGCCCTTGCCTGCCAGCAATAAGCTTTGTATTTAAGGCAGGGAAACAGCCAACCGTAAGGGCAGAGGGCTAGGACAAGCTGTCCCTAATACAACTTTGCCCCCAGGAGCACACATTATACTTCTTTTTATGTACTTTGTGTCTGACTGCCAGTATTGGATGGCAGCTGGTGCAATGTGGAAGTTTTTGCCTCCACTCTTACCATGGGCAGTTGAAAAAACTGGGGGGAAGATAGCGGGACCAAAAGGAAAGACTCTGTGATCCTACAGGCAATGCAAACAGCTGTTTCTGACCCTATGGCCACGTTTAGCTCTGCAGCACTGCTTCTATACAGAAGAAAAGTGGAAAGGGTAGAATGCTGAAGTATCAGTAATACTCATTTAGTCCCAGTTCAAGCTTTACAGGAAGCAAAGGTTTGAAGTGAATAATCAGTATACTGCTCAAAGTTACATGGAAGAGCACTGGATACCCAGTTTTTCTACTGGAACCTGCTAAACAAATGTACCCTTGTGTGAGCACAGGCTTGGACATTATCACCTCTACTTAAAAGAATTTTCCTACTCCAAGCGCATTTCCTTTTGTCAAAAGGAGACTACTTAGATTCCCACATCACTTACCTGTAGGGCCCGTCCTTTGGTCTCAATGGGGAGAGTAAATGCAGAAATGGCACACACCACACAGACAGACGCGAAGAGACACAAGGCCCCCAGGAACGATGCGCTCATAAGAACCTGCAAAGCACAAGGAATGACTCAATATACTGCACCCCAGTCACGTTTCCACTGATCTTCATGCCAAAGGGAAAATAAGGATTCAACCCACCAAATACATAAATGAAAGGCTTTGCAGCCATTCTACAAATTGTGCAATTCTGACATCCTAGATCTAGTATTTATTTGGGCCAAGCTTTTGTAGACATTTTGTGCAACTCTTCCAGAAGCTGGGAGTGATGTTAACATGCACCGGCCAGGTCAGACTTCTCCCTGCACCAACCCCTTGGGTATCACTGGGCAAACCAATACCTGGGGAAGATGAGAGCTGCCTGTTTTCCTACCCCTTCTCATACTAATTCAGCTTGCTTAACCAGTAACCGTCTCCTTTCCTGCAATACCTCCCTCTGCTAAAAGTCAACTTGCCGTCTTCAGTTCTGACAGGATGAACCAGGAGGAAGTCTTTTGGGACTAGATGTAGTGTCTAGGTCCTGCCTTTTGATTTCTTCTGTGATTGGTTGGTTATTCAGCAGCGTGTTGTTCAGCCTCCATGTGTTTTATAGAAGAATCCCAACCAATAAATGTAGAAGAAATGACAGAAAGTCATTATATAACCACCACACTAAGAATTGATTCAGGTAAAAATCATCAATGGGTGCTAAAAGTAGAGAGTAAAAATATGAAAAGATGAGGGTCTAATGTTGAGCAATAAGAATTCTCAATAATAAATTGCAGAGGTGGGGGTACCATGGATTCAGAAAGAGCAGCAAAGATGCAGGAGAAAGACTGCAAGGTGATGGGTGCCATGGGAAGGTGAGAGCACGAGGACATGGCCATCAGAATCCATGAAAGGGAGCCGTCCCGCGAGATGGATGGTTAAAATGACAATTGTATTTGGAGATGTGGAACCAGAGAGACCGTAGCAAGAAGCATTTTGGTGGAGTCAGGATGGTTGCAGCCAGGTTGGGACAGGAGGACTGAGTAGGGGAAAGAAATGAATACAGTGAAGAGAAAGAACTCTCTTAAGTAGTGTGGCTGGAGAGAAGAGGAAATGGAGTTTTACAGTCTGCAAGCTATGGAATCTTAACATGCTGACCAAAAGATTCAATATGCAGGGATAGATTGGAATCATGACATGTATAATGATAAACCTGAAAAACTCATGAGAATCAAATGGAAACCCACTGGAAGGGGTTCAGTAAGCTGTTTGAAAATCCATAGACAAAAAACTTAACTGCCTCTCTACAATTAACTAATTAAAATGTTAGACTAGAAGTTATAATGAAAAAATCATCTATTTGCAATAATAATGAAAAGCCTTAAAATGCCTAAGAATAAACATAAGATGTACAAGATCTATTTGAAGAAAACAATAAAATCCCAGCAAGGAACATGGAATAAATGGAGAGAAAAACCTTGTTTTTACATGGGAAGGCAACATTAAGAGAAAAAAGTCAAATTTTCCTAAATGAACTGATACATTTAATGAATTAACAATTAGAATCTTAATAGGATTTGGGCTGACAAGGGAGGCACATTGCAAATAAATGATTCTAAAGGTTATTTGAGAAAGAATAGCAGTGAGGTGGGGCATACACATCCAGATTTGAAAATATACTATAAACCCCATCTGACTAATGAAAAGAATATGACAGTGATGAAACCAGACAGATCAATGGACTAAAATAGCAAAGCTAGAAATAGACCAAGTAATTGTGGGAATATAAGCAGACAGTTCTAATCCATGAGTAAAAAACAGGGTATTCAATAAATAGTGTAGGGACAACTGGGCTGCCATTCAGGAAATCATAAAGTTGTTTCCTGCATTGACCTCACACTTTGATACTATAATGGCCTGAAAGAGGGCATATCAGAGCAGGGATTTCTGGGTTAGAATCTGGGATGCATATCACTTTGTGAAAATGAAGTTGTAGACTTAATGATTTGAACACTTTTACATGCATGTTATGGGGGCTTCAAAGATGGCTCAGTGGTAAAGAATCTGCCTGCCAATGCAGGAGACACAGGTTCCATCCCTGGGTCAGGAAGATCCCCTGGAGGAGGGCATGGCAACCCACTGCAGTATTCTTGCCTGGAGAATCCCATGGACAGAGGAGCCAGGCCGCAGAGAGTCAGACACGACTGAGCACACATAAGTGTGCACACATAAGTATGTTCAGTTCAGTCGCTCAGTGTCTGACTCTTTGCCACCCCATGGACTGCAGCATGCCAGGCCTTCCTGTCCATCACCAACTCCTGGAGTTTACTCAAACTCATGCCCATTGAGGTGGTGATGCCATCCAACCATCTCATTCTCTGTCATCCCCTTCTCCTCCTGCCTTCAGTCTTTCCCAGCACCAGGGTCTTTTCCAATGAGTCAACTCTTCACATGAGGTGGCCAAACTATTGGAGTTTCAGCTTCAGCATCAGTCCTTCCAATGAATATTCAGGACTGATTTCCTTTAGGATGGACTTGTTGGGTCTCTGTGCAGTCCAACGGACTCTCAAGAGTCTTTTCCGACACCACAGTTCAAAAGCATCAATTCTTCAGTGCTCAGATTTCTTTATAGTCCAACTCTCACATCCATACATGACTATGGGATAAACCATAGCCTTGACTAGATGGACCTTTGTTGACAAAGTAATGTCTCTGGTTTTTAATATGCTGTCCAGGATGGTCATAACTTTCCTTCCAAGGAGTAAGTGCCTTTTAATTTCATGGCTGCAATCACCATCTGCAGTGATTTTGGAGCCCCAAAAAATAAAGGCAGCCACTGTTTCCAGTGTTTCTCCATCTATTTGCCATGAAGTGATGGGACCAGATGCCATGATCTTCATTTTCTGAATGTTGAGCTTTAAGCCAACTTTTTCTCTCCTCTTTCATTTTCATCAAGAGGCTCTTTAGTTCTTCTTCACTTTCTGCCATAAGGGTGCTGTCATCTGCATATCTGAGGTTATTGATATTTCTCCCGGCAATCTTGATTCCAGCTTGTGCTTCTTCCAGCCCAGCGTTTCTCATGATGTACTCTGCATATAAGTGAAATAAGCCGGGTGACAATATACAGCCTTGACATACTCCTTTTCCTATTTGGAACCAGTCTGTTGTTCCATGTCCAGTTCTAACTGTTGCTTCCTGACCTGCATAGAGATTTCTCAAGAGGCAGGTCAGGTGGTCTGGTATTCCCATCTCTTTCAGAATTTTCCACAATTTTTTGTGATCCACATAGTCAAAGGCTTTGACATAATCAATAAACCAGAAATAGATGTTTTTTCTGAAATCCTCTTGCTTTTTCAATGATCCAGCAGATCTTGGCAATCTGATCTCTGGTTCCTCTGCTTTTTCTAAAACCAGCTTGAACATCTAGAAGTTCACGTTTCACGTATTGTTATACTTCAATAAAAAGTTTAGAGACTTTCCTGGCAGTACAGAGGTTAAGACTCATGCTTTGACTGCAGGGGGCATAGGTTTGATCCCTGGTGGGGGAACTAAGATCCCATATGCCATGCAGTACAGCAAAAAAAAAAATTTTAAGCTTACACACCCTTTCTCCCAAAAAAACACAAGGCCAAAGAAAGACTGGAAGTAAAGAGATATGTATCCTTATCATTCTAATCACAGAACCCAGACACTGTAAATAAACATATTGATATATTTGACTGCCTATGAACTTTAAGTTCCTGTACAAAGAAAGGGGAGCATAAATAGGAGTGAAAGACAAACAAAAAATTGGAGGGAATATCTGCAGTATGTTAGCAAAGTAACTAAAATACTTTATAGGTATGAAGGATGGTCACAAATCAATGTTTTAAAACTGAATTTAAGACAAGGAGTGGGCAAGCTAAAGTAGACACCCAATTAAAATATGAAAGGAACATTCAGTTTCATTCCTAATTGAAGAAATATGAATTATAATAACAAAGGGATATCATTTATTGTCGGTAAGGTTGGCAAAGATGAAAAAGGTGAACAAAACCAGTTGGCAAGTATGTGAAACAGTGGGGCCTACCACTTTGGCACAATCTTCCTAAAGAGAATTTTAGCACAGTATATCAAAATGGAAAATGAGCAGACCCCCTGACCTACCAATCCAATTTCTAAGAATTATCCTAAAGAGATAATTGCATACTTGGATAAAAATGTAAGCACAAGGGTGCTTATAACTGTTGTTTATAATCGACAGATATCAAATAGTCTAGACATTTACACAGAACTGATAAAGTGATTTAAAGTAACATTTGGAGTACACATAAAATGACATTTTTCAGCATGAAAAAGGGCTTGACTTTTATTTTCATTGGCATGAAAAATGACTGTAACATATTGTTGCATGCCAAAAGTAGGCTATAAAAAGTTCATAAAGGTTTGGGTTCAAGATGAACTCGCCTCCTCTCATGGACACACTGAATCTACAACTCATACAAAGCAATATCCTCTGAAAGAAACCCCAAAAGTAGCTTAATGACTCCTACACATCAAGCAAAGAAAAAAAACCCACATCAAGATGGATGGGACAGGCTGAGACACAATCTTACCATGAACCCTCCCCCAGTTCATGCTTAGGTGCTCAGTCATGTCTGACTCTTTGCAACCCTTTGAACTGTAGCCTACCAGGCTCCTCTGTCCATAGGATTTCCCAGGCAAGATAAGAGGAGAACTCACAAGTTTGAGCTTCTCCATGAGGAGTGATGGGTTTTAACCCCACATCTGGCAGCACAGCTTTTAAGACCAGCAACTGAGAGATGAGCCCCCAAAACATCTAGTTTTGAAAGCCAACAGGGCTTGCATCCATGAGGCACACGAGACCGGGCTATCATAAACTGAGCATTGTTCTTAGAGTGCTCCCAAGGACTACCTAGCTATCTACCCTAGCTCACACAGAGGTAATTTAACAACATCCATCTAGGAACATATTCTGCAAAGATAGTCTGTAAACATGGAGGCTGGCAGGTGCCATCTCTGTGCTTTCTGTCTTGCTCCAGATCGCTGGTTTCTCCCAGAAAGGAGCTTCTGTACATGTACCATGTCCCAATTTTGTGGCTACTGCCCAGGGGACACCCCTTGATTTCCTGGCTCTGGTGGCCAGCAGAGTTTGTTTCTATGTCCCACAAGATTATAATAAGCAAAGAAAGAATTCTTAACTACCTACACCCCAGCGCACAGCAGCAGAGACTCAGCAGACTGAAACATCTTTCTGGAAAGAGGCCTGGTAGCTTATCTTCATAGCTGCAACCTGAGCAGCAGGCTTCCAGTTAAACACACATCTAGGGACCAACTATAATCCTCTCCAGAGACCTAGAGGCTGGCTGGCACATCTTCCTGCTCTCCCTCTGCCCACTCCAAAAGTAATAAAAAGTAACTACAATAATGTGTTAATGGACACACAAGACATAAATAGATACACTGTCATATCAAAACCAAAGTGTGGGTGGGAGTAAAAATGTAGTGCTTTGGAAAGCACTATACTTAAATCACTATCAAAGATAAATTGTTGTATCTCTCAGATGTCTTATGTAAGCCTCATGGTAGCACAAAACAAAAACGGTATTCCATGCTAATGGAAAAACCAAAGTTAAGACAGCTATACTCTTACCAGACAAAAAAGAAGTCACAAAGAAGGTCATTACATAGTAATAAAGGTGTCAGTCCTGTGAGAGGATACAACAAATACTTATGTACCCGATACAGGAATACCTAAATATACAAAGCAAATGCTAACAGATCTAAAGGGAGAAATAGATGGCAATACAGAAATAGTAGGGGACTTTAATACCCCATATCCAGTGAATGAATAATAATATCCAAAATATGAAAAGAACTCATACAACTCAAGAAAATAATTCAATTTACAAATGGGCAGAGGATCTGATAGACATTTTTCCAAAGATGACGTACAGATGGCCAGCAAGTATATGAAAATATACCCAACATTACTAATCACAAAAGAAATGCAAATTAAAACCACAGTGAGATGTCACCCCATACATGTTAGAATGGCTAGTATCAAAAAGGCAAGAGATCACAGGCATTGGTAAGGATGTGGAGAAAAGGGAATACTTTTGAACTTTTACACCCTATATTCATCAATGGTGGGGCTACAAATTGATGCAGCCACTATGGAAAACAGTATAGTAATTCCTAAAAAAAATTAAAAATAGAACTACCATATGATCCAGCAATTCCAGTTCTATTTATCCAAAAGAAGCAAAAACACTTAAAGAAATATCTACACTCCCATGTTCATTGCAGTGTTATTTGCAATAGCCAAAATACGGAAACAACCTAAGTATCCACCAGTGGATGAGCATATAAAGTAAATGTAGTATGGATATATACAGTGGGATATTATTGAGCCATAAAAAAAACAAGGAACCTGGGCCCTCCTTGGTGATTCAGTGGTTAAGAATCCACCTACAAATGCAGGGGACACAAGTTCAATCCCCAGTCCGGGAATATCCCACATGTTTCAGGGCAACAAAGCCCATGAACCAAAACTACTGAGCCCACGTGCTACATCTACCAATGCCCACGCACCTAGAGCCAGTGCTCTGCAACGAGAGAAGCCACAGCAATGAGAAGCCTCCACACCACAGCGAAGAGTAGCCTGCCACTTGCTGCAACCAGAAAAAGCCTGTGTGCAGCAACAAAGACCCAGCATGGCCAAAAACATAAATAAAGGCGGGAAGGAAGGAATTCCTGGGACTTAGAAAAGCATGTATAGACCTGAAGGGCACAATGCTCAGTGAAATAAGCCAAATAAAGACAAACACTGTATGATCTCCCTTATGTGAAATCAAAAACAAACACTCTCACAGATACGGAGAACACACTGGTAGTTGCCAGTGGCAGGAGGTAAAAGTGAAATGGGTTGTTGTTCAGTCGCTCAGTCATGACTCTCTGTGACCCCATGGACTACAGCACGCCAGGCTTCCCTGCCCTTCACTATCCCCTGGAGTTTGTTCAAACTCATGTTCATTGAGTCGGTGATACCATCCAACCATCTCATCCTCTGCCGTCCCCTTGTCCTCCTGCCTTCAATCTTTCCCAGCATCAAGGTCTTTTCCAATGAATTGGCTCTTCACGTCATTTGGCCAAAGCATGGGAGCTTCAGCATCAATCCATCCAAGAATATTCAGGGTTGATTTCCTATAGGAATGACTGGTTTGAATCCCTGCCATCCAAGGGACTCTCAAGAGACTTCTCCAGCATCACAGTTCAAAAGCATCAGTTTTTCAGTGCTCAGCCTTCTTTATGGTCCAAAACGCACATTCCATACATGACTACTGAACAAACAATAGCTTTGACCATACGGACCTTTGTCAGCAAAGTGATATCTCTGCTTTTAATGTCTAGGTTTGTCATAGCTTTTCTTCCAAGGAGCAAGTGCCTTTTAATTTCATGGCTGCAATCACCATCTGCAGTGATTTTGGAGCCCCCAAAAATAAAGTCTCTCACTGTTTCCATTTTTTCCCCACCTATTTGCCATGAAGTGATAGGGCTAGATGCCATGATCTTTGTTTTCTGAATGTTGAGCTTTAAGCCAACTTTTTCACTCTCCTCTTTCACTTTCATCAAGAGGCTCTTTAGTTCTTCTTCACTTTCTGCCATAAGGGTGGTGTCATCTGCATATCTGAGGTTATTGATATTTCTCCCAGCAATCTTGATTCCAGCTTATGCTTCTTCCAGCCCAGCGTTTCTCATGATGTACTCTGCATAGAAGTTAAATAAGCAGGGTGACAATATGCAGCCTTGACAGACTCCTTTTCCTATTTGGAACAAGTCTGTTGTTCCATGTCCAGTTCTAAGTGTTGCATCCTGACCTGCATATAGGTTTCTCAAGAGGCAGGTCAGGTGGTCTGGTATTCCCATCTCTTGAAGAATTTTCCAGTTTATTGTGATCCACACAGTCAAAGGCTTTGGCATAGTCAATAAAGCAGAAATAGATGTGTTTCTGGAACTCTCTTGCTTTTTCCATGATCCAGCAGATGTTGGCAATTTGATCTCTGGTTCCTCTGCCTTTTCTAAAACAGCTTGAACATCTAGAAGTTCACGGTTCATGTATTGCTGAAGCCTGGCTTGGAGAATTTTGAGCATTACTTTACTAGCGTGTGAGATGAGTGCAATTGTGCGGTAGTTTGAGCATTCTTTGGCATTGCCTTTCTTTGGGATTGGAATGAAACCTGACCTTTTCCGGTCCTGTGGCCACTGCTGAGTTTTCCAAATTTGCTGGCAGATTGAGTGCATCACTTTCACAGCATCATCTTTCAGGATGTGAAATAGCTCAACTGGGATTCCATCACCTCCACTAGCTTTGTTCATAGTGATGCTTTCTAAGGCCCACTTGACTTCACAATCCAGGATGTCTGGCTCTAGGTGAGTGATCACACCATTGTGATTATCTGGGTCATGAAGACCTTTTTTGTACAGTTCTTCTGTGTATTCTTGCCACCTCTTCTTAATATCTTCTGCCTCTGATAGGTCCATACCATTTCTGTCCTTTATTGACAGATAAACAGAAGAATACAATAACTGCAATGAAAAAATACACTGAAGAATGGAAGGAATACAATGAAAAGTAGAAGGCTAGCACAATAGCACAATAAATGAGGGAGAAAAACAAATAAGTGAGCTGGAAGACACAGTGGTGGAAATCACTTCCAAGGAATAAAGAAAAAAACAATAAAAAGAAATGAGGATACTCTCAGAGACCTCTGGGACAATATTAAATGCACCAACATTCACATCCTTCACCCTATTATGTGAAGGAAACAGAGAAAGAGCTTGAGAGAATATTGAGATTTGAAAAGATTATAGCTGAAAACTTCCCTAACATTAGAAAGGTATGTGGTACGTGCATGATCAGTCCTGTCCGACTCTTTGCAACCCCATGGACTGTAGCTTGCCAGGCTCCTCTGTCCATGGATATTCTCCAGGCAAGAATACTGGAGTGGGTTTCCATTTCCTCCTCCAGGGGATCTTCCCCACCCAGGGATTGAACCTGTGTCTCCTGCATTGGCAGGCTGATTCTTTACCACTGAGCCACCTGGGAATCCCAACATAAGAAAGGAAACACTCAAGTCTGGGAAGAACAGAAAGTCTCATTCAAGATAAACCCAAGGAGGAACATGCTGAGACACCTATTAATCAAAGTAACAAAAATTAAAGACAAAAAATATTAAAAGCAACAAGAAAAAAACAATAAATAAGATACAAGGGAATCTCCAAAATTTTATCAGCTTATCTTACAAAAGAAACTCTGCAGACCAGAAGGGAAGAGCATGATATATTTAAAGTAATGAAAGGGAAAAACCCCCAAGCAAGACTACTCTACCCAGCAAGGCTGTCATTTAGATTTGACAAAGAAATCAAAAGCTTAACAAACAAGCAAAAGTTAAAAGAATTCAACGCCACCAAACCAGCTTTACAACAAACCCTGAAGGAACTTCTCTGGGTGGAAAAGAAAAGTCCACAACTTGAAATAAGAAAATTACAAACAAGAAAGCTCACCAGTAAAGTCAAACCTAAAGTAAAGGTAGAAAATCATCCACACACAAATATGATATCAAAACCAACAACTGTGAGAAGAGGAGAATACAAATGCAGAATATTGGAAATGCATGGAAATTAAGAGACCAGCAACTTAAAACAATCTTGTATATCATATATATATATATACTATATGTGTGTGTGTGTGTGTGTGTGTGTGTGTGTGTGTGTGTGTGTGTGTGGAGAGAGAGAGAGAGTGCTATATCAAAAACCTCATGGGAGCCATAAACCAAAAATGTATAATAGATATCCATACACAAAAGAGCAATCCAAACACAACATTAAAGATGGATATCAAATCACAAGAGAAGAGAACAAAAGAGGAAGGGAAGAAAAAAGACCTACAAAAACAGATTCAAATCAACCAACAAAATGGCTCTAAGAACACACATAATTACCTTAAATGTAAATGGATTACATGCTTCAACCAAAAGATATAGACTGGTTGAATGGATACAGAAACAAGACCTGTATATATGCTGCCTATAAGACATCCACTTCAGATCTAGGGACACATACAGACTGAAAGTGAGGGGATGGAAAAAGGTATTCCATGCAAAGGGATATTAAAAGAAAGCTGGAGTAGCAATTCTCATATAAGACAAACTAGACTTTAAAATAAAGACTTTTAAGAGGCAAATAAAGATACTACATAATGATGAAGTGATCAATCCAAGAAGTTATTACAATTCTAAATATATATGCACCTAGCAAAGAAGCACCTCAATATATAAGACAAATGCTAAGATCCATAAAAGGGGAAACTGTCAGTAACACAAAAATAGTGGGGGACTTTAACACCCCACTTACACCAATGGACAGATCATCCAGACAAAAAAATCTATATGGAAACACAGGCTTTAAATGACACATTAGACCAGACAGACTTAATATTTATAGAACATTCCATCTGAAAACAGCAGAAAACATGTTCTTCTCAAGTGCACATGGAACATTCTTCAGGATAGATTACACGTTGGGCCACAAATCAAGCCTCAGTAAATTTAATACAATTGAAAATCATAGAAGCGTCTTTTCTAACCAAAATCTATAAGATTAGAAATCAATTACAGGGGGGAAAAAACTGTAAAAATAAAAAATGTATGGAGACTAAACTATATGTTATGAAACAATCAATGGATCACTGAAGAAATCAAAGAGGAAAAATAAAAAGTATCTAGAGACAAATGACAATGAAAATTAAATGATCCAAAACCTATGGAATGCAGAAAAACCAGTTCTAAGGGAGGAGTTTATAGCAATACAATCTTACCTCAAGAAACAAGAAAAATCCCAAATAAACACCCTAATCTTACACCTAAAACAACTAGAGAAAGAACAACAAAAAAAATCTTAAAATTTTTGAGGAATGGAAAGAAATCATATTAGAGCAGAAATAAATGAAATAGCAATGAAGGAAACAGAAAAGATCAATGAAACTAAAATCTGGTTCTTTGAAAAGATAAGCAAAATTGATAAATCTTTAGCCAGATTCACCCAAAAAAGAGAGGACTCAAATCCATAAAATCAAAAATGGGCACAAAAGAGTTACAATGGACACCACAGAAACACAAAGGATCATAAGAAACTACTGCAAATAACTACATGCCAATAAAATGAACCTAGAAGAGATGAATAAATTCTTTGAAAAGTACAACCTTCCAAGACTGAACCAGAAAGAAACAGAAAATATGAACAGACCAATCATAGATACTGAAATTAAAACTGATTTTAAAACTTCCAGCAAAAGTCCAGGATCAGATGGCTTCACAGGAGATTTCTATCCAATATTTAGAGATAAATTAATACCTATCCTTCTGAAATTCTTCCTAAAACATTCCAGAGGAAAAAGGAACACTCCCAAGCACATTCTATGACAGCACCATCATCTCCATACCAAAACCAGACAGAGATAGAGAAAAAAAAAGAAAATTAGGTATCAATATCACTGATGAACACAGACACAAAAATACCCAACAAAATACTAGCAAACTGAATCCAACGATACATTAAAAGGATCACAAACCATGATCAAGTGGGATTTATTCCAAGGATTCTTCAATATCCACAAATTAGTGTGATACATAATATTAAAAAACTGAAGCATAAAAACCATCTGATCATCTCAATAGATGCAGAAAAAGCTTTTGACAAAATTCAACACCTGTTTAGGATTAAAACTCTTCAGAAAGTGGGCACAGAGGGAACTTACTTTAACTTAAAGAAGGCCATATATGACAAACCGACAACTAACATCATTCCCAACAGTGGAAAGCTGAAAGCATTCTAAGATCAGGAACAGGGCATTGATGTCCACTTTCATGACTTTTATGTAACATAGTTTTGGGAGTCCTGGCCACAGCAATCAAAAGAAAAAGAAATAAAAGGAATTCAAATTAGGAAAGAAGAAGTAAAATTATCAATGTTTAGAGAAGACACAATACATCAGTTCAGTTCCGTTCAGTTCAGTTGCTCAGTCGTGTCTGACTCTTTTCGACCCCATGAATTGCAGCACACCAGGCCTCCCTGTCCATCACCATCTCCCGGTGTTCCCTCAAACTCACGTCCATTGAGTCGGTGATGCCATCCAGCCATCTCATCCTCTGTCGTCCCCTTCTCCTCCTGCCCCCAATCCCTCCCAACATCAGAGTCTTTTCCAGTGAGTCAACTCTTCGCATGAGGTGGCCAAAGTACTGGAGTTTCAGCTTTAGCATCATTTCTTCCAAAGATTTCCCAGGGCTGATCTCCTTCAGAATGGACTGGTTGGATCTCCTTGCAGTCCAAGGGACTCTCAAGAGTCTTCTCCAACACCACAGTTCAAAAGCATCCATTCTTTGGGACTCAGCTTTCTTCACAGTCCAACTCTCACATCCATACATGACCACTGGAAAAACCATAGCCTTGACTAAACGGACCTTTTTTTGGCAAAGTAATGTCTCTGCTTTTGAATATGCTATCTAGGTTGGTCATAACTTTCCTTCCAAGGAGTAAGCATCTTTTAATTTCATGGCTGCAGTCACCATCTGCAGTGATTTTGGAGCCCAAAAAGATAAAGTCTGACACTGTTTCTACTGTTTCCCCATCTATTTCCCATGAAATGATGGGACCAGATGCTATGATCTTTGTTTTCTGAATGTTAAGCTTTAAGCCAACTTTTTCACTCTCCACTTTCACTTTCATTAAGAGGCTTTTTAGTTCCTCTTCACTTTCTGCCATAAGGGTGGTGTCATCTGCATATCTGAGGTTATTGATATTTCTCCCGGCAATCTTGATTCCAGCTTATGCTTCTTCCAACCCAGTATTTCTCATGATATAATCTGCATATAAGTGAAATAAGCAGGGTGACAATATACAGCCTTGACGTACTACTTTTCCTATTTGGAGCCAGTCTGTTATTCCATGTCCAGTTCTAACTGTTGCTTCCTGACATGCATACAGGTTCTCAAGAGGCAGGTCAGGTGGTCTGGTATTCCCATCTCTTGAAGAATTTTCCAGTTTTTTGTGATCCACACAGTCAAAGGCTTTGGCATAGTCAATAAAGCAGAAATAGTTGTTTTTCTGGAACTCTCTTGCTTTTTTGATGATCCAGCGGATATTGGCAGTTTGATATCTGGTTCTTCTGCCTTTTCTAAAACCAGCTTGAACATCTGGAGGTTCACAGTTCACGTATTGCTGAAGCCTGGCTTGGAGAATTTTGAGCATTACTTTACTAGCATGTGAGATGAGTGCAATTGTGCGGTAGTTTGAGCATTCTTTGGCATTGCCTTTCTTTGGGATTGGAATGAAAACTGACCTTTTCCAGTCCTGTGGCCACTGCTGAGTGTTCCAAATTTGCTGGCATATTGAGTGCAGCACTTTCACAGCATCATCTTTCAGGATTTGGAATAGCCTAACTGGAATTCCATCACCTCCACTAGCTTTGTTCATAGTGATGCTTTCTAAGGCCCACTTGACTTCACATTCCAGGATGTCTGGCTCTAGGTCAGTGAAAGGTTGTTGTTGAATCACACGAATACACCAGGATTCTTGGCCCCCGGAGGAGAAGAATTCAATCCGGAGCCAGAGACGAGGCTTGATCGCTCAGAGCTTTTGTGTAATAAAGTTTTATTAAAGTATAAAGGAGATAGAGAAAGCTTCTGACATAGGCATCAGAAGGGGGCAGAAAGAGTACCCCCCTGCTAGTCTTTAGCTGGATGTTATATAGTCACTAGCAGTCTGTTAATGAAAGAAAGGAATATCTTAAAATTCAGAATGGCACCAGGCCCCTCACCCATAAGATGCATTTTGGGATAAATGGTTTATCCTGGGCCATAAAATGATTAACTTCAATCTTGAAGAAGGGCAGACCACCCTACAAATAGTTTCATTTACACAGATTAGGGGAACAATATCCATACTGGTTTGTCAAGTAGGTTCTGGGCCAAGAGGCGGAACCGACTTGGAGACAGAGTTTGGGGTAAAGGCATGGTACATTAGCATAGCTTAAGACAAACATTTCCATAAGAAAAAGGCATTGGTTATCTCTAGGCTCGAGAATAGCTAACTTCAGGCGAAACCGGGTGTCATTATGGCAACACAGTATTTTAAGAGAAACCTCCCTTTAAATTTGTATAGAGAAGGAAAAAATATTGCTAGTTTGTTTCCTCCTGCCGCTTAAGAGAGAGATAAAAATGTCTGACACTTGCAGGCTATTTCCTCTATTTGGAGACCCCTGGCCTTCCTGCCTGTTACCCTCTCATCAGTGATCACACCATCGTGATTATCTGGGTCATGAAGATCTTTTTTGTACAGTTCTTCTGTGTATTCTTGCCACCTCTTAATATCTTCTGCTTCTCTTGGGTCCATACCATTTCTGTCCTTTATCGAGCCCATCTTTGCATGAAATGTTCCCTTGGTATCTCTAATTTTCTTGAAGAGATCTCTAGTCTTTCCCATTCTGTTGTTTTCCTCTATTTCTTTGCATTGATCACTGAAGAAGGCTTTCTTATCTCTTCTTGCTATCCTTTGAACTCTGCATTCAGATGTTTATATATTTCCTTTTCTCCTTTGCTTTTCACTTCTCTTCTTTTCACAGCTATTTGTAAGGCCTCCTCTGACAGCCATTTTGCTTTTTTGCATTTCTTTTTTATGGAGATGGTCTTGATCCCTGTCTCCTGTATAATGTCATGAACCTCAGTCCACAGTTCATCAGGCACTCTATCTCTCAGATCTAGTCCCTTAAATCTATTTCTCACTTCCACTGTATAATCATAAGGGATTTGATTTATGTCATACCTGAATGGTCTAGTGGTTTTCCCTACTTTCTTCAATGTTAAGTCTGAATTTGGCAATAAGGAGCTCATGATCTGAGCCACAGTCATCTCCCGGTCTTGTTTTTGCTGACTGTATAGAACTTCTCCATCTTTGGCTGAAAAGAATATAATCAATCTGATTTTGGTGTTGACCATCTGGTGATGGCCATGTGTAGAGTCTTCTCTTGTGTTGTTGGAAGAGGGTGTCTGCTATGACCAGTGTATTCTCTTGACAAAATTCTATAATTAGAAAAACCTAAAGATACTACCAGAAAACTACTAGAACTCAATTAATTCAGTAAACTTGCAAAATACAAAATTAAAAACAAACCAAAAAAAATCTCTTGCATTCCTATACAGATAATCACGATGGTGTGATCATTCATCTAGAAACAGACATCCTGGAATGTGAAGTCAAGTGGGCCTTAGAAAGCATCACTACGAACAAAACTAGTGGAGGTTATGGAATTCCAGTTGAGCTATTTCAAATCCTGAAAGATGATGCTGTGAAAGTGCTGCACTCAATATGCCAGCAAATTTGGAACACTCAGCAGTGGCCACAGGACTGGAAAAGGTCAGTTTTCATTCCAATCCCAAAGAAAGGCAATGCCAAAGAATGCTCAAACTACCACACAATTGCACTCATCTCACATGCTAGTAAAGTAATGCTCAAAATTCTCCAAGCCAGGCGTCAGCAATACATGAACCATGAACTTCCAGATGTTCAAGCTGGTTTTAGAAAGGCAGAAGAACCAGAGATCAAACTGCCAACATCCGCTGGATCATCAAAAAAGCAAGAGAGTTCCAGAAAAACAACTATTTCTGCTTTATTGACTATGCCAAAGCCTTTGACTGTGTGGATCACAAAAAACTGTGGAAAATTCTTCAAGAGATGGGAATACCAGACCACCTGACCTGCCTCTTGAGAAACCTATATGCAGGTCAGGATGCAACAGTTAGAACTGGACATGGAACAACAGACTGGCTCCAAATAGGAAAAGGAGTATGTCAAGGCTGTATATTGTCACCCTGTTTATTTAACTTATATGCAGAGTACATCATGAGAAACGCTGGACTGGAAGAAACACAAGCTGGAATCAAGACTGCCAGGAGAAATATCAATAACCTCAGATATGCAGATGACACCACCCTTATGGCAGAAAGTGAAGAGGAACTAAAAAGCCTCTTGATGAAAGTGAAAGTGGAGACCAAAAAGGTTGGCTTAAAGCTCAACATTCAGAAAACAAAGATCATAGCATCTGGTCCCATCATTTCATGGGAAATAGATGGGGAAACAGTAGAAACAGTGTCAGACTTTATCTTTTTGGGCTCCAAAATCACTGCAGATGGTGACTGCAGCCATGAAATTAAAAGACGCTTACTCCTTGGAAGGAAAGTTATGACCAACCTAGGGAGCATATTCAAAAGCAGAGACATTCCTTTGCCAAAAAAGGTCCGTCTAGTCAAGGCTATGGTTTTTCCAGTGGTCATGTATGGATGTGAGAGTTGGACTGTGAAGAAAGCTGAGTCCCAAAGAATGGATGCTTTTGAACTGTGGTGTTGGAGAAGACTCTTGAGAGTCCCTTGGACTGCAAGGAGATCCAACCAGTCCATTCTGAAGGAGATCAGCCCTGGGAAATCTTTGGAAGAAATGATGCTAAAGCTGAAACTCCAGTACTTTGGCCACTTCATGCGAAGAGTTGACTCACTGGAAAAGACTCTGATGTTGGGAGGGATTGGGGGCAGGAGGAGAAGGGGACGACAGAGGATGAGATGGCTGGATGGCATCACTGACTCGATGGACGTGAGTCTGCGTGAACTCTGGGGAGTTGGTGATGGACAGAGAGGCCTGGCATGCTGCGATTCATAGGGTTGCAAAAGTTGGACACGACTGAGCGACTGAACTGAACTGAATAACAAAAGAGTGGAATTGGAAATTAAGGAAGCAATCCCATTTAACATCGCATCAAAAAGAATAAAATGTCTAACAATAAACCTACCTCAGGAGGCCAAAAAAACTGAAAACTATTAATATAAGACACTGATGTAAGAAATCAAAGATGACACAAACAGATGGAAAGATATAGTATATTCTTGAATTGGAACAATCAATAGTCAAAATGACTGTACTACCTCAGGCAATCTATAGATTCAATCAAATTGAATTCAGTCAAATCTACAAATTCTATCAAATTACCAATGGCATTTTTCACAGAACAAGAAAATTTTAAATTTGTATGGAAACACAGAAGGCCCTGAATAGCCAAAGCAATCTTGAGAAAGAAAATTACAGCGGGAAGAATCAGGCTCTCTGATTCAGACTACACTACAAAGCCACAAATATCACAACAGATGGTACTGGTGCAAAAACAGAAATGTAGACCAGTGGAAACAGGATAGAAATGCTAGAAATAAACCCACACACCTTTGGTCAACTAATCTATGAAAAAGGAGGTAAGATTATACAATAGATGGGGCTACCCTGGTGGTTCAAAGGCTAAAATTCCACGCTCCCAATATAGGAGACCAGATTTGATCCCTGGCCAGGGAACCAGATCCCACATGCCCCAAGTAAAAGTTCACACACTACAACTAAAGATTACCCATACCTCAACTACAAATTCCACATGCCTCAACAAAGACCAAAGATCCTACATGCCACCACGACGACTTGGCACAGCCAAAAAAGAAATAAACAAATAAAAGAAAATACAATAGAGAAAGGACAGTTTCTTCAATATATGGTATTAGGAAAACTGGACAGCTATATGTAAAACAATGAAATTAGAACATTTTCTAACATCATACACGAAAATAAACTCAAAATGGATCAAAGACCTACATGTAAGACTGGATACTATAAAAACTCCTAGAGGAAAACATAGGCAGAACGCTCTTTGACATAATGACAGCAATAACTTTTTGATCCACCTCCAAGAGTAATGGAAATAAAAACAAAAAATAAACAAATGTGACCTAATTAAACTTAAAAGCTTTTTCATGGCAAAAGAAACCATAAACAAAATGAAAAAGACAACCCACAGAATGGGAGAAAATATTTGCAAGTGAAGTGACAGACAGGGGATTAATCTCCAAAACATACAAACAGCTCACACAATCTATGTCAAAAAAACAAACAACTGAATCCAAAATTTAAAAAATGGGCAGAATATCTAAGTAGACCTTTCTCCAAAGAAAATACACAGATAGCCAAAATCACATGAAAAGATGCTCAACATCACATTATTCAGTTCAGTTCAGTCACTCAGTCGTGTCCGACTCTTTGCGACCCCATGAATGGCAGCACACCAGGCCTCCCTGTCCATCACCAACTCCCAGAGTTCACTCAGACTCACGTCCATCGAGTCAGTGATGCCATCCAGCCATCTCATCCTCTGTTGTCCCCTTCTCCTCCTGCCTCCAATCCTTCCCAGCATCAGAGTCTTTTCCAATGAGTCAACTCTTCGCATGAGGTGGCCAAAGTACTGGAGTTTCACCCTTAGCATCATTCCTTCCAAAGAAATCCCAGGGCTGATCTCCTTCAGAATGGACTGGTTGGATCTCCTTGCAGTCCAAGGGACTCTCAAGAGTCTTCTCCAATATTAGAGAAATGCAAATCAAAACTACAATGAGGTACCACCCCATACCAGTCAGAATGGTCATCACCAGAAAGTCTACAAGAATAAAGGCTGGAGAGGGTGTGGAGAAAACAAAACTGTTTTACACTGTTGTGATAAGTCACTTCAGTCATGTCTGACTCTTTGTGACCCGATGGACTAGCACAACAGGCTTCTTTGTCCATGGGATTCTCCAGGCAAGAATACTGGAGTGGGTTGCCATGCCCTTCTCCCAGGAATCTTCCTGACCCAGGGTGAAAAATGGTGCAGCCACTAAGGAAAACAGTATGGAGATTCCTCAGAAAACTAAAAATATAATTACCATATGATCCAGCAATCCCAGTCTTAGTATACAGACTTAGTCTTATATACAGACAAAACTGTAATTCAAAAAGATACAGGTACTTCTATGTTCATAGCAGCACTAGTCACAGTAAACAAGGTAAGGAAACAACCTAAATGTCCATCTACAGATGAATGGATAAAGACGACATGGTGCATATAGACAATGGAATACTACTCAGCCATGCAAAGAACAAAATGCCATTTGAAGCAATAGGGATGAAGCTAGAGATTTTCATACTAGTGAAAGCAGAGAATGATAAATATCGTGTATGGAACCTAATTTTTAAAAATGATATAAACGAAGTTATTATTACAAAACAGAAACAGACTCATAGATCTTGAAAACAACCTTTTGGTTACCAGAGGAAATATGGAGGGGAGAGACAAAGTAGGAGCTTGGGATTAACATACACACATATACTACTATATATGAGATAGATAACCAATAAAGACCTACTGTGTAGCACAGGGAGGTCTACTCAATAATCTGTAATAAACTATATAGATTAAGTTATTATGAAAAGAATCTGAAAAATAATGAATATATGTGTATATATAACCAAATCACTTTGCTGTACACCTGAAACTAAGAATAGTGTAATTCAACTACACTTCAATAAGATTTAAAAATAAATATAGATTTCACAATGTACAATCATCGTATGAATAATGCCATCATAAATATCAAGCTAACAACTGAAAAATTATTCCAATAAAGTATTTTAAATACATTAAGATATGAAAAGCAAACAAACTATGATCATATTTGAGTATACTGTACATGCATATTTATATATATATGCTTATACATATAGCGAGGGCTTCATTAACATATTTATATTTGTTATTGCTACTAAAATATTAGGTAGTAATATTTTATTTCTTCTTTGTAGTTTCTGTGTTTTCAAAGCAGAAGGAAAAAAATCACATATGGTCACAACTACTGTTGAAATCTCTTAAATCACTGAAAATACAGTAAGTTCAGTTCAATCGCTCAGTCATGACTGACTCTTTGTGACCCCATGGACTGCAGCACATCAGGCCTCCCTGTTCAACACCAACTCCCAGAGTCTCCTCAAACTCATGTCCATTGAGTCGGTGATGCCATCCAACCATCTCATCCTCTGTCGTCCCCTTCTCCTCCCACCTTCAATCTTTCCCAGCATCAGGGTCTTTTCCAGTGAGTTAGTTCTTCACATCAGGTGGCCAAAGTATTGGAGTTTCACCTTAAGCATCAGTCCTTCCAATGAATATTCAGGACTGGTTTCCCCTAGGATGGACTGCTTGGATCTCTTTGCTGTCCAAGGGACTCTCAAGAGTCTTCTCCAACACCACAGTTCAAAAGCATCAATTCTTCAGCGCTCAGCTTTCTTTATAGTCCAACTCTCACATCCATACATGACTACTGGAAAAAACAGCTTTGACTAGACAGGCCTTTGTTGGCAAAGTAATGTCTCTGATTTTTAATATTCTGTCTGTGTTGGTCATAACTTTTCTTCCAAGGAGCTAACATCTCTTAATTTCATGACTGCAGTCACTATCTGCAGTGATTTTGGAGCCCCCCAAAATAAAGTCTGTCACTGTTTCCCCATCTATTTGCCATGAAATGATGGGACCAAACACAATAAACACAAACGTATTTATGAACCAGGCTTCCCTAGATGTTCAGTGGTAAAGAAACTGCCTGCAATGCAGGAGTCTGCCTGCAATGTAACAGACCTAGGTTCAATCCCTGGGTTGGGAAGATCCTCTGGAGAAGGAAATGGCAACCCACTCCAGTATTCTTGCCTGGAGAATCCCATGCACAGAGGAGCCTGGCAGGCTATAGTCCATGGGGTTGCTAAGAGTCGGACACAACTGAGCAACACTTGCACTTGCATGAATGCATGATTCGCTTTTGTATCTTTGACAACATGGTTTCTCAGTAAGTTTATTGCTTACTAGAAATCACTTAAAGATTTGATTAAATTGTGTTCCATCCCTGTTATTTGACCTGAGGCCAAACTATGGTGGAGGTAATGAAGATAATGGCAACCTCCTTCCAAAGATCCCATGCACGCACTGCTACACTCAGTGCCCTCAATGCAGCAGGCCATGGCTGACCCATGCCTTCACCAGAGGCTCCTGTACACTCACGGGCAAGTCTGGGTCAGTCTCTTGTGGGGTCACTGCTTTCTCCTGGGTCCTGGTGTGCACAAGGTTCTGTTTGTGCCCTCCAAGAGTCTGTTTCCCCAGTCCTGTGTAAGCTCTGGTGGTTCTGTGGTGGGGATAATGGTGACCTCCTCCAAGGGGGCTTATGCCATACCCCAGTCTACTGCACCCAGAGCACCTGCCACTGCAGCAGTCCACTGCTGACCTGTACCTCCTCAGGAGACACACAAACACAGGTCTGTATGTCTCAGTCTCTGTAGGGTCCCTGGGTCCTGGTGCACACAAGGTATGTTTCAGCCCTCCCAGTATCTCTGGCAGGTATGGGATTTGATTTTAAACCTAATTTAATCAAATCTTTAAATTGGATTAAATATTTATGAGCATGGCCCCACTCATCAGAACAAGACTCAGTTTCCCCCTCAGGCAGTCTCCCCCACCAGGAGGCTTCCATAAGCCTCTTCTCCTTCTCCATAAGGGGGCAGACAGACTGAAAACCACAATCACAGAAAACTAACCAATCTGGTCACATGGACCACAACCTTGTCTAACTCAATGAAAATATGACCCATGCCATGTAGGGCTACCCAAGACGGATAGGTCATGGTGAAGAGTTCTGACAAAACATGGTCCACTGGAGAAGGAAATGGCAAACCACTTCAGTATTCCTGTCCTGAGAATCCCACGAACAATATGAAAAGGCAAAAAGAGAGGTCACTGAAAGATGAACTCCCCAGGTTGGTAGGTGCCCAATATGCTACTAGAGATCAGTGGAGAAATAACTCCAGAAAGAATGAAGAGACAGAGCCAAAGCAAAAACAACACCCAGTTGTGGATGTGACTGGAGATCAAAGTAATGTCTGATGCTGTAAAGAGCAATATTGCATAGGAACCTGGAATGTTAGGTCCATGAATCAAGGCAAATTGGAAGTGGTCAAACAGGAGATGGCAAGAGTGAACATTGATATTTTAGGAATCAGCAAACTAAAATGGACTGGAATGGGTGGATTTAACTCAGATGACCATTATAGCTACTACTGTGGGCAAGAATCCCTTAGAATAAATGGAGTAGCCATCATAGTCAACAAAAGAGTCTGAAATGCAGTACTTGGATGCATTCTCAAAAATGACAGAATGATCTCTGTTCGTTTCCAAGGCAAACCATTCAAAATCATGGTAATCGAAGTCTATGCCCCAACCAGTAATGCTGAAGAAGCTGAAGTTGAATGGTCCTATGAAGACCTACAAGACCTTCTACAACTAACACCCAAAAAAGATGTCCTTTTCATTATAGGGGTCTGGAATGCAAAAGAGGAAGTCAAGAAATAACTGGAGTAACAGGCAAATTTGGCCTTGGAGTACAGAATGAAGCAGGGCAAAGGCTAATAGAGTTTTGCCAAGAAAATGCATTGGTCATGGCAAACACCCTCTTCCAACAACAAAAGAAAAGACTCTATACATGGACGTCACCAGATGGTCAATACCAAAATCAGATTGATTATATTCTTTGCAATCAAAGATGGAGAAGCTCTATACAGTCAGCAAAAACAAAACCAGGAGCTGACTGTGGCTCAGATCATGAACTCCTTATTGCTAAATTCAGACTTAAATAGAAGAAAGTAGGGGAAACCACTAGACCATTCAGGTATGACCTAAATCAAATCCCTTACAATTATACAGTGGAAGTGACAAACAGATTCAAGGGATTAGATCTGATAGAAAGAGTGCCTGAAGAACTATGGACGAAGGTTTGTGACATTGTAGAAAAGGCACTGATCAAGACCATCCCCAAGAAAAAGAAATGCAAAAAGGCAAAATGGTTGTCTGAGGAGGCCTTACAAATAGCTCTGAAAAGGAGAGAAGCCAAAGGCAAAGGAGAAAAGGAAAGATAAGCCCATTTGAATGCAGAGTCCCAAAGAATAGCAAGGAGAGGTAAGAAAGCCTTCCTGAATGTTCAGTGCAAAGAAATAGAGGAAAACAATAGAATGGGAAAGACTAAAGATCTCTTCAAGAAAATTATAGATACCAAGGGAAATTTTCATGCAAAGATGGGAACAATAAAGGACAGAAACTGTATGGACCTAACAAAGCAGAAGATGTTAAGAAGAGGTGGCAAGAATACACAGAAGAACTGTACAAAAAAGATCTTCATGACTCAGATAATCACGATGGTGTGATCACTCACCTAGAGCCAGACATCTTGGAATGCAAAGTCAAGTGGGCCTTAAGAAGCATCACTATGAGCAAAGCTAGTGAAGGTGATGATATTCCAGTTGAGCTATTTCAAATCCTAAAATATATGCTGTGAAAGTACAGCACTCAATATGCCAGCAAATTTGGAAAACTCAGCAGTGGCCATAGGACTAGAAAAGGTCAGTTTCATTCCAATCCCAAAGAAAGGCAATGCCAAAGAATGCTCAAACTACCACATAATTGCACTCATCTCACACAACAGCAAAGTAATCCTCAAAATTCCCCAAGCCAGCCTTCAACAGTACACGAACCATGAACTTCCAGATGTTCAAGCTGGATTTAGAAAAGACAGAGGAACCAGAGATCAAATTGTCAACATCCATTGGATCATAGAAAAATTAAGAGAGTTTCAGAAAAATGTCTACCTCTGCTTTATTGACTATGCCAAAGCCTTTGTGTGGATCACAACAAACTGTGAAAAATTATTCAAGAGATGGGAATACCAGACCACCTTACCTGCCTCCTGAGAAATCTGTACGCAGGTCAAGAAGCTACTGTTAGAACTGGACATGGAATAACAGACTGGTTCCAAATTGGGAAAGGAGTATGTCAAGGCTATATATTGTCACCCTGCTTATTTAACTTATAAGCAGACTACATCATGCGAAATGCTGGGCTGGATGAAGCACAAGATGGAATCAGGATTGCTGGGAGAAATATCAATAACCTCAGATATGCAGATGACACCACCCTTATGGCAGAAAGTGAAGACGAACTAAAGAGCCTCTTGAAGATAGTGAAAGTGAAAAAGTTGGCTTAGAACTCAACATTCAGAAAACGAAGATCATGGCATCTGGTTCCATCACTTCATGGCAAATAGATGGGGACACAGTGGAAACAGTGGCAGACTATTTTGGGGGGCTCCAAAATCACTGCAGATGGTGACTGCAGCTATGAAATTAAAAGATGCTTGTTCCTTGGAAGAACAATTATGACCAACATAGACAGCATATTAAAAAGCAGAGACATTTTCCAGTAGTCATGTATGGATGTGAGAGTTGGACTATAAAGAAAGCAGAGCACTGAAGAATTGATGCTTTTGAACTGTAGTGTTGGAGAAGACTCTTGAGAGTCCCTTGGACTGCAAGGAGATCCAACCTAAAGGAAATCAATCCTGAATATTCATTGGAAGGACTGATGCTTAAGGTGAAACTCCACTACTCTGACCACCTAATGTGAAGAACTGACTCATTTGAAAAGACCCTGATGCTGGAAAAGATTGGAGGCGAGAGGAGAAGGGGACGGCAGAGGATGAGATGGTTGGATGGCATCACCGACTTAATTGGCATGAATTTGAGTAAACTCTGGGAGTTGGGGATGGACAGGGAGGCCTGGCGTGCTGTAATTCATGGGCTCGCAAAGAGTCTGACATGAGTGAGCCACTGAACTGAACTGAGGAATCACTCATGAACTTGGAAAATTGATAGATTTTTCATCCCCATTAACTGGTGAAGTTCCATTATCATCTGACGTGTTGATTCAATGTGTATTCACACCTCTGGAGGGTCAGGTATTCAACAGGCCAACAAAAATCATTGCTCAGGTGTGACGATTCAATTAGGGTTTTTTTGAAACCCTTAAAAAGTAAAGGCTTTTTTTCATCCTTTTTTTGTTTTTTTCTTGGGCAGAGCTTTTAAATTTGTACATAGTCTTTCCACACTATCAGAAAAGGGTTTTCCAAAATTATGTAATCTCCTATTTCAGATGAGTACGTTATGATAAGCCTGCTCCCCTCTTGCCCTCTCCCAATCCCTTGTCAATTAACCCTTTAGCAACCAGAGTGCTCTTTTTAAAATACAAAAGCTGGTCACATTGCTGCTTAAAACCTTTCAATTACTTCCCACTTCTACAAAAACAAATCCAAAGTCTTCAGTATGCCTGGGAGACAGGTGCTAAGTCTTTTCAGTCATACCTGACTCTGCAATTCTATGGACTGTAGCCTGCTAGGCTCCTCTGTCCATGAATTCTCCAGGCAAGAATACTGGAGTGGGTTGCCATTTCCTCCTCCAGGGGATCTTCCTGACCCAGAAATCAAGCCTGCATCTCTTGCATCTCCTGCACTGGCAGGCGGGTTCTTTACCACTCACTCCAACAGGGAAGGCCTGACTCTCCCATATCACAGCATTTTGTTCACCATAGCTATCTTCTATTCCAGGAACACACTGAGCTCTTCCTGCTCCAGGACCTTGGCGCTTTTATCTCACTTGACTGCTGTTACCCTTTACAAGTTGTGAGCTTCTCACACTTCAGGTCTCAACCCCCATGTCATCTCCCCAGAGAGGCCTTGTCTCTTCCTGTAATTTTGTCTTATTGAAGTATAGCTGATGGACAACACTATTTAAGGTACGGGTGCACAATATAGTGATTCACAATTTTTAAAGGCTACACTTATACATACTATATAATATTGGCTATATGAAGCCTTGACTTTTATAAAGGACTGTCCCTAATGGAATGTATGGATTTCAATTCAATTTATCTTTTGGGAAAGTAATTTTGAGCCAAAGGACAGGGTGTGTGTGGGGGAAGGGAAGGCCTGTCATTCCTTATCATTGCCTCCAACTTACTTTCCAGTTGAGTGCTTTCAGATCAGATCAGTCGCTCAGTCGTGTCCGACTCTTTGCGACCCCAAGAATCGCAGCACACCAGGCCTCCCTGTCCATCACCAACTCCCGGAGTTCACTGAGACTCATGTCCATCGACTCACTGATGCCATCCAGCCATCTCATCCTCTGTCGTCCCCTTCTCCTCCTGCCCCCAATCCCTCCCAGCATCAGAGTTTTTCCAATGAGTCAACTCTTCGCATGAGGTGGCCAAAGTACTGGAGTTTCAGCTTTAGCATCATTCCTTCCAAAGAATTCCCAGGGCTGATCTCCTTCAGAATGGACTGGTTGGATCTCCTTGCAGTCCAAGGGACTCTCAAGAATCTTCTCCAACACCACAGTTCAAAAGCATCAATTCTTTGGTGCTCAGCCTTCTTCACAGTCCAACTCTCACATCCATACATGACCACAGGAAAAACCATAGCCTTGACTAGACAGACCTTTGTTGGCAAAGGAATGTCTCTGCTTTTGAATATGCTATCTAGGTTGGTCATAACTTTCCTTCCAAGGAGTAAGCGTCTTTTAATTTCATGGCTGCAGTCACCATCTGTAGTGATTTTGGAGCCCAGAAAAATAAAGTCTGACACTGTTTCCACTGTTTCCTCATCTATTTCCCATGAAGTGATGGGACAGGATGCCATGATCTTCGTTTTCTGAATGTTGAGCTTTAAGCCAACTTTTTCACTCTCCACTTTCACTTTCATCAAGAGGCTTTTGAGTTCCTCTTCACTTTCTGCCATAAGGGTGGTATCATCTGCATATCTGAGGTTATTGATATTTCTCCCGGCAATCTTGATTCCAGTTTGTGTTTCTTCTAGTCCACAGATATGCAAATAATTAAGATATACCAATAATTTATTTGACTCATTTTGATTTTTTTCATATATGTAAAGTGTGTGGGCACTACTTACTCTGTTGTGTCCAACTATTTTCACTTCCATGGGTTGTAGCCTGCCAGGCTCCTTTGTCCATGGAATTCTCCAGCAAGAATACTGGAGTAGGTCGCCATTCCCTTCTCCAGGGGATCTTCCTGACCCAGGGATCGAACCCAGTTCTTCTGCATTGTAGGCATATTCTTTACAATCTGAGCCACCTTGGAACCCCAGTTATAAAGACCCTCTTGAAATTATGCCTCTTGAGATCAAGAATCTTGTGGTGGCATGCTGCCAAATGTTTAACAGGCTTTCCAAAAACAGTCCTAATATAGTATTTGCCTGTGGCCATGGGATAAATACCACCACCATGCTAATTTCAAACTGCAATGTGACATCAACTAGCTTGCAAAATTACTCCCTAAAAATTTAACAGTTTTCACAAGCCAGGGCAGGCCAGGTCTGGCACACCACTGGAACCTGGTCTGGCTTATTTACTGCTGTAAATAGAACAATGCCAGGCATAGAGTAAGCATGCAACAAATGTTGGTTGAATATTAAATTGGAATAAATTCTTTTTTTTTTTTTTGGCTGAGCCTTATGGCATTCAGGATCTTAGTACCCAGACTAGGGATCAAACCTATGCTCCCTGAAGTAGAAGTACAGAAGTCCCTTATAAATCCTTTCTTCTATTCTATCAATTATAAATTATAGCTTATGGAGTCCTTTTTACATTCTAACTGCCAAACTGTGAAGTGAGTACCTAGAGTCTGTAGAGAATTACTCTGAAAATAACTTGTCAAATGAGTCACCAAAGTAAATGAAAGAAAAGACAGAGGAGGATAGAGGGCAGGGGAGTTGGAAGCGAAGGAAGAGGAGATAGGAATAGAAAGAAAAATGAAAGTAAAGCCAAACTCCTCGTTGACTGCCACACCTCTCACTGGTCCACAGACTAATGACACTGGATTCCCTCTGTTAAAACTATAGGTGATGAATCTCATATTAAGAATCAGAATTTCTGGGTGAAGTCCAGGAATCTTCATGTTATCAAGTTACCCTAGTAATTCTGATATGCACCAAAGTCTGACAACCACATCCAAGGGTAAACTAATGAACTTGAGTGACACCAAGCTCTGCTGTCTCCTTGGAACAGTCCACCCCAGCCCAAACCCAAGGCAAATATTCTACAAGCAATCAAATCTTCCTAGATTCTAACATCCCATTCTAAACCTGGTAAGGAAAGAAAAACATTCCAATTTCATTGTGATCAAAATAATTCAACTAGACCTAGAAAGTATTTTTGTTGTTGAGAAATACTTGTTTGAATATTTAGTATCTTGCATTGTCAGGGGACATTCAACTTTAAGGGATCCACTATGTTATTTTCTTCTTTTATGTGCCATTTCTCAAGGACTCTCTATTCCTTGTCAGTTCCTGGAAAACAGGAACGAGCAGAGCTGCATGCAGTTCTCAGGACTGAGATCATGAGAAAGGGCACCTGCTTGGATTCCCTTCAGTGACTCCCTTCAGTGACCTTTTATTTAAAGGTAACCTATTCAGTTATGCCCCTCTTACTCAGGATATGGAATGTTTTCTGACCCTTTGAAGATTGTTATTTGCTTGGCTTTGTTTTTGCTCAATTTTTTTTACTGCCTAAAGCTGCCTTGTATGAAGATATATGAACATGCATTTCTGCAAATAAAGCACCCTTGTTTCACTCGCAACTTGGGTCCCCTGCATCCTTCTTCTCATCAACTCCAGTCCCCAGGTCCCGGTCTACAAAGACAGTGACAAGTGGCGCCCGAACAGGGACCTGGTGAAAGCCCTTGGCAAGTAGGTGGAGTGACTGTTAGGACCTACGGAGGTCAGTAAGTGTGGGGATATAGTACAAATGGCTGGAAAGCCCCATCACTTGTCTACTTTACTTCATTTATATAAGGTTCAAGGACTTTCGGTTTCACATCAATGGATAGAGGCTTGTCTCCAAACAGTGGTTAAATATAATCCCTGGTTCCCTGATGAAGGCAGTTTTGATTTAGAAATTTGAAATTGGGTTAAAGAAAATGTTGAACAAGTCGCAAGACAGGGAGAAAATATTCCAATAAATTTCTGGCCCTTGTGGGCCCTCATTAAGCTGCAATCTTGCCATTTCAAGGCAATTCTAGTCCCCCTGATATTCATCAACAAGCAGAACACTCATTATACAAATGTAAATTAGATGATGACTTTACAGAAGGCCCAGTTAGAGCAACATAAAATGTTTCAAAACTTTCCCACCATCCCTCCTCCGGCTATCCCAAGCGATCCTCCTCCTCCTCCTCTTTTAACGGTCACGAAACCGAAGGTCCCCTCAATTAGAGGACAAAATGAATCTGATGATGATTCTTCTGATGCTCTCTTTGACACTAAAGCCAACAATACTTTTTTTGATGACAACGATAAGCTCCTAACACACACTCATATTTATGAAAACAGACGATCCACTCATTTTCCTTCACAACGAAGGCTTTCTGATTTACTGGCTTTGCAATCTCAAGTCTCTGAGGCCGGTGATCTTTTTGCCTTTCCTGTGTTAGGAAATGTTTATGCTCAAGGGCAACTAATACCTCAATATGCAGGCATTGATTTTTCTCACATGCAACAGATGAAAAAGGCTATAACTATATACGGCCCTCATTCACCTTTTACTAAAGAACTTCTAAATGCTATGGCATCTTCTATTGGAAATTTTATTCCTTATGATTGGCAAATTTTGATAAAAGCTCTTCTTAAACCAGAAAAATATCTTCAATGAATAATGCGGTTTCATGATGTGACCCAAGATCATGCCAATTCTAATGCTCAAGCTGGCACTCCCCAAAACCAAATTACTTTTAAAATGTTAACCGGTATGGAGCAATTTGATTTGGTGAAAGCTCAGATACAATGCCCTCCTTTGTTGCATGAACAATTGAAAGAAGGTGCTAAGAGTCAGACACGACTGAGCAACTTCACTTTCACTTTTCACTTTCATGCACTGGAGAAGGAAATGGCAACCCACTCCAGTGTTCTTGTCTGGAGAATCCCAGGGACGGGGGAGCCTGGTGGGCTGCCGTCTATGGGGTCGCACAGAGTTGGACACGACTGAAGTGACTTAGCAGCAGCAGCAGCAGCCCTTGAAGCTTGGGATTGAATTAATCCTCAAAGGGAACCTAAAAGTAACTACACAAAGATATTACAAGGGCCTAATGAAGCCTATGCTGATTTTTTAACTAGACTGGGAGCTGCTATCTCCCATAATGTCAGAGAAGAGACAAGAGTACAATTAGAAAAACTGCTTGCACATGAGAATGAGAATCAGGAGTGTCAAAGAGCCATCGCTCCAATTCGTGAGACTGGGAATGTTAGTGATTATTTGAAGGCTTGTCGCAACTTAGGATCAGAAACTCAGAAAATGCAAATGTTAGCTGAAGCAATGGCTGCTGCCTTTAAAAAGGGGAATGAAGGATGTTTTGTTTGTGGAGATAAAAGCCATTTAAAAAAGGATTGCCCTAAAAAACACACAGAAAATATTATAACTACTATAAAACCTCCAGGAGTCTGCCCTCAATATCATAAAGGGGTACATTGGGCTAAAAAATGTCGATCTAAGTATGATGTTGAAGGGAACCCTATTTGGGGAAATTCAAAGATGGGGACTCTCTGGGTCCCCATCAACAAAAACCAGGGGCAAACTCCATCTTTTTCCTCAAACCTTCAACATCCAGCAATGCTGCCATGGAAATACCAGCCCTAAATGATTTTCTTCTTTTTCCTCAAGCAGTCCCTTCTAGAATACCTACCGGACCTTATGGACCCCTACCCCCACAAACCTTCGGCCTTATACTTGGCCAGTCTAGTCTGACTTCTAAAGAAATTACTATTCACCCTGAAATAATTGATTCAGATTATAAGGAAAAAAATTCAAATTATTATGTCATCTCAGATACTATAACAATTCAAAAAGGGGGACAAAATTGCCCAATTACTTCTTTTACCTTACATTTATATTAACTCCTCTAATGGTATACAGACAGGTGGATTTGGTAATACAGATCAAAAGCAATCCTTATGGACATCAATAGTATCTGAATATGCATGACCAAATATAAATATCAAAATTAATGGCAAAAGATTTTCTGGTCTTCTTGATACTAGATTCGACATTACCATTATTTCCAAACATTTATGGCCCAAATCTTGGCCTATACAGAGAATTTCTTGCCAAATTGCAGGAATTTCTCAAACCAAAATACAAGAGGTTTATCAAAATGTCCAAATATATCCATATGAGGGACCAGAAGGCCAGCCTGCAACCTTACAACCTTATGTGATAGATGCACCCCTTAATTTAATAGGAAGAGATTTACTTATGCAATGGAAAACTCAAATATATATTCCACATTTTTCCTAGGGGCCACTGCTCATTTAACAAACAATACAATTATTAAAATAACTTAGAAAAATAACGAGCCTATTTGGACAGAGCAATGGCCCCTTACAAAAGAGAAATTAGAGGCTGCTAAGGAACTTATACACAATTGAAATTAAAACATATTGAGGAATCTTGTTCCCCATGGAATTCTCCCATTTTTGTAATAAAAAAGAAATCTGGCAAATGGTGTCTTTTAACAGATCTTCAAAAAGTTAATACGTCTATGAAACCTATGGGTGTATTACAACCAGGAATTCCATCACCTACCGCTATTCCTCAAAACTGGCATATTATTATTATCGATATACAGGATTCCTTTTTTTTACTATACCTTTACACCCTCTAGACAAAGAGAGATTTGCTTTCTCTTTACCTTATCATAATCATATCAGGCCTCATAAACGGTGTCAATGGACTATGTTGCCTCAAGGAATGATGAATTCTCCCACCATGAGCCAATATTATGTAGCCAAAGCCCTTGAACCTGTGAGAAAACAATTTCCTGACTTTCTTTTTATTCATTATATGGATGATATATTGTTTTCAGCTCCATCTATTTTAGAAACTCAACAGACATTTGACACAGCTCAACAATGCTTAAAAGCTTCTAAATTAATCATTGCCCCTGAAAAGATTCAAACATCTACACCTTACTATTACTTAAGATTTGTTGTTAATAGACAACGTATTACTCCCCAACCAACACAGATTTATGTTAATAAATTATCAACCCTGAATGATTTACAAAAACTTTTAGGTGATATAAATTGGATTAGACCCTCTTTAGACATTACAAATTATCAACTAATTTATTTAACACTTGAAAAAGAGACCCTGATTTAAATAACCCTCATTCACTTTCACAATAGGCACGAGAAAAACTCTAATACAAAATAAATTGCAAGAACAATTTCTTAACTCGTATTAGACTTGATTTACCTCTAGAATTATTTATACTCCTCTCTCTCCATTCTCCCGCAGGACTTCTTACCCAACAATAATACCCAGTAGAATGGCTCTATACCCATTTTAGAGGGACAGTCACTTACACCCTATCTTGATTTGATCGCTCTAATCATTATCAATGAAGAAATAGAGCTAAGACTCTAACTGGCTCTGATCCTCATAAAATTGTAGTCAGTCAGTCAGTTCAGTCACTCAGTCATGTCCAACTCTCTACGACCCCATGAATCGCAGCACACCAGGCCTCCCTGTCCATCACCAACCCCCAGAGTTCACTCAGACTCACGTCCATCGAGTCAGTGATGCCATCCTGCCATCTCATCTTCTGTTGTCCCCTTTTCCTCTTGCCCCCAATCTCTCCCAGCATCAGAGTCTTTTCCAATGAGTCAACTCTTCGCATGAGGTGGCCAAAGTACTGGAGTTTCAGCTTTAGCATCATTCCTTCCAGAGAAATCCCAGGGCTGATCTCCTTTAGAATGGACTGGTTGGATCTCCTTGCAGTCCAAGGGACTCTCAAGAGTTTTCTCCAACACCACAGTTCAAAAGCATCAATTCTTCGTATTAATAAATCTCAATTCGAGAATGCATTACAAACTTCTACCGATTTCCAAATAGCCCTTCTGGAATATTTTGGAGAAATTTCATTTTATTATCCTTCTAACAAACTCTGGAATTTCTTCAAAAATACTGAATTTATTATCTCTCACATTGTCACATCACAACCTATACCTCAAACTGATGTTTTCTATATAGATGGGACTAAAAACGCCAAAGCCTCATTCTGGTCTCTAAAAGAATATAAAGTCTTTTATACTAAATTTCACTCTGCTCAACGAAACAAATTATATGCTCTCATTCAGGTTATTCACCTACATTCTTATCCTATTAATATAGTTTCTGACTCCTTATACTCAGTTTATTAAGAAATATAGAAATTTCTACCATAAATTCTAATCAATCTATTATCCAACAACTTTTTCTTGAACTACAATCTATTGTTAAGAACCGCACTTCCCCCATTTATATTACCCATATTCAAACACATTCTTTCTTCCTGGCCTTATGGCTCATGGCAATGAACAAGCTGATAAACTTGTCTCTTTTCTACTCCTGAAGAGCAACATGCTCTATTACACAATAATGCTGGCTTGTTACATCAAATTTGGAAAATCCCATACTGACATGCTAAAGAAATCATTAATAATTGCTCTACTTGTAGGCCTCTACATCTTCGACCCATTGCACAAAGTATCAGTCCTTGAGGATTACAACCCAATGAACTATGGCAAATTGATGTAACTCATTGCCCTGAATTTTCTTCCTCTTCTTTCTTCCAAGTCTCAATCGATACAAATTCTTCTTTTATATGGGCCACACCTCCCTGAGGTGAAACCACACAACAGGTTATAACTCACCTATTAACTTGCTGTACAATAATGGGAACACCTAGTTCTATAAAAACAGACAATAGCTCTACCTATATTTCTAGGCGATTCAAACAATTTTTGCAATCATTTTCTATTAAACATATTACAGGTATTCCTTATAATCCACAAGCACAGGGCATAGTTGAATGAGCACATCACACACTCAAACTACAAATAAAAAAATTTAAAAAGAGGGAATTCACAGGAACACTTCTATCTTCCTTATCCAGAGCAGACTTTACTAGACTCTTGCCTGGGAAATCCCATGGACAGAGGAGCCTGGCAAGCTGCAGTCCATGGGGTCTCGAAGAGTCAGACACGACTGAACGACTTCCCTTTAACTTTTCACTTTCATGCACGAGAAGGAAATGGCAACCCACTCCAATGTTCTTGCCTGGAGAATCCCAGGGACGGGGGAGCCTGGTGGGCTGCCGTCTATGGGGTCGCACAGAGTCGGACACGACTGAAGCGACTTAGCAGCAGCAGCAGTGCAATATATTCTTTAATCCTATAACTATTGTTAATAGAGCTTTATTTGTTTTTAACTTTTTAAACTTACTGCAAGGTGATAGTTTGACAAAAGTGGAAAAAACATTTCAAGGCATTGAAGGATACCTCCCTTCCTCTGCCCATTTGGGTTGACTAAACAATGGAAATCTGGAGAATTAAGATTACAGGGAAAGGGGTATGCTTGTATTTCTCCAGATGGAGCCAACAAAATCACAAAAACAGCAAAATCCCCAGGAGGAGAAGTTTCCAGTACAAGCCATGGTGGCTTAAAAAATTTCCAAGAAATGCCACACTTGACGTCATCCACCTTATGATCTCCGTACTTGGGGACAGATAACCTTTACTAATCAAGCTGAAAATCTGGTTTCTCAATAGGGAATGCCTCTGAATCCTGAAAATATTTTTGTTGCTATGCTTGCTTTTGCTTCCTCCACTCAGGATAACTTGATTAATCACACTTACTGGGCTTATATATCTAACCGCCGTTTATTGCAGGTTGTAGAACGGACAGATATAGGACCGATCGTATCCACTAATGACTCAGTACATATGCCCTCTCCTTGGAGCTTGGAGGGGCCCTCTCATCCTGAGGAAGAAGGAAGACTAATTAACATTTCTCTAGGCTATGAAATCCTTCCTTTACACATGAGCCCAGCAGAATTATGTATTCATGTTAGTCGACAAACATGGGCTTTCGTCCTGCCTCCAAAAAAGAACTTCCGTACATTGTTTAGACTGTTTACTGCCCTGTCCTCTTATGAGGACCATGTCAATACTACCAAAACTCTAGGAAAAGGACAAAAGTTGGAATGTAAGGGGTTTACTTATAAGAATTTTAAATATACTCCTGTTTATTGAGATACACGTCAAGCTAAATGTTTGTGGCCAATTACACCACTGTTGATTGGGGACCCTATGGCATGTGGTTATCTAACTACTCAGATGATATTAATAGTACCATGTGTGATTATGTTACTCAAGTAACATGGAAAATTACCAACAGTTCAGTGGAACACTTTCATGACAAAGGACTCCTTGGCTGCCTTGACGGCAGAATGGCACCTCCTCGCCCTCAAATCATCCTCCATAAACGAATTGGGCCTGAACAATAAAACATCTGGAAGCGTGCTACAAGTACTAAAAAAACTTGGAACTTGGACTGGATATTTCACAGGAACCAGTCATAGTCATAGTAACTATTCCTTCCATTATAATCATTCATATTTTATACAAGCTTGTGTTCCCCTTTTGTTATAGCCATAGGAAACTTATAATTTAATAAGACTTTATGTTCTGTGACTTGTACAGATTGCAAATTGTTTACTTGTCTTAATTCCTCTATCTCTCTAAAAAATGAATCCCTTTTGATTCTTCGATCTCAGCGTAGTCTGTGGTTGCCAGTAGATCTCCAACAACCCTGGAAAGAGGGTCCCACGGCAAGACTTGCCTCCCAGTTACTCACTAAATTACTCCAACGATCTAAGCGATTCATTGGATGGTTGATTCTTGTTTTGGGGGGTTAACAGCCATTTGCACCACTGCTGCTGTTGCAGATGTTGCTTTACAAACTTCAATTCAAACACATAATTTTATTCAAAATTGGACTAAAGATGCTCATACTATATGGGTCACTCAGGTTCAGATAGATGAAAAAGTTCAAGATAAAATTCAGGAATTAAAAACAGCCATCCAATGGGTTTGAGATCAATTAATAGATTTACAAAAACAAGTATTATTAAATTGGAATTGGAATTCTACTCAATTTTGTATCACTCCTTTTTGGTTCAACCATAGTGCTTACAAAGGGATCAGATCAAATTTCATTTGCAAGATATACATAATAATGCTTCCTTAAATGTACAATTCTTGCAAAAGGAAATCCTTGAAACCTTCTCTAAGAGTCTACCCTTTTCCAAAAATTTGGAAACCTTAGCTGAACAGCTGGCTGATCAAGTATCTGGGCTAGACCTTCGAAGATGGTTTCAAAGCATTACACATAGTATTGGATCTGGAACTACAACACTGGTAATTATCCTGGTGATTATATTTGTAATATATCGATGCCTTTCAACTAAAATTGTTCAAACTAAACAAACTCAATTTGTCAGAGCCTTTTTCACAAAGTATCTACAGTCACCCCCAATTATGAAAAAATAAAAAAGGGGGAACTGTCAGGGGACGTTCAACTTTAATTGATCCAATGTTATTTTCTTCTTTTGTGGGCCGTTTCTCAAGGACTCTCTATTCCTGTTTTCCAGGAACGAGCAGAGCTGCATGCAGTTCTCAGGACTGAGATCATGAGAAAGGGCACCTGCTTGGATTCCCTTCAGTGACTCCTTTCAGCAGTTCCCTTCAGTGACCTTTTACTTAAAGGTAATCTATTCAGCTATGCCCCTCTTACTCAGGATATGCAATGCTTTCTGGCCCTTTGAAGATTGTTATTTGCCTGGCTTTGTTTTTGCTCAATTTTTTAAGTGCCTGAAGCCGCCTTGTATGAAGATATATGAACATGCGGTTTCTGCAAATAAAGCATCCTTGTCTCACTCGAGACTTGGGTCCCCTGCGTCCTTCTTCTTGTCGACTCCAGTCCCCAGGTCCCGGTCTACCAAGACCGTGACATTGCATTGATTGTTATTGATCATTGTTACTGTTATTAGCTAACACTTACTGAGGCCTTGAGTAAGTGTTAGTCGCTCAGCTGTGTCTGACTGTTTGCGACCGGTTGGACTGTAGCCCGCCAGACTATTCTATCCATGGAATTCTCCAGGCAAGAATACTGGAGTAGGTAGCCATTCCCTTCTCCAGGAGATCTTCCCAACCCAGGGATCAAACCCAGGTCTCCCTCATTACAGGCGGATTCTTTACCCATTAAGTCACCAGGGAAGCCCAAGAGACTCTATTTCTGGAGTCTGGAAAACCAACTATACCTCAGTCTGATCAATAGGATCAATATTTTACTGCTGCTGTTCACCATTTTGTTCTTTTCTGAAATGGTAAAGTAATAAGTACAAAAGAACTCTGAAAAGCAAAATTGCAAGACCAAACCTGCCCTCATTTTAAATTAAGACGAGGGGGGGACTTCCCTGAGGGTCCAGCGACTAAAACTCCACCTTCTAAAACAGGGAACTTGAGCTCAACTCCTGGTCAGGGAACTAAGATCCCACATGCCGAGGGGCTAGTGAGCCTGTGCTCTAAAGCTAGAAAGAAGCCCTCACGCCACAATGAAAGACTCCAAGTGCTGCAACTAAGACCCAACGCAGCCAAAAATAACAAAACTTTTAAACAAATAAAGATGAGAGGGCAAAACATGCCCAAGATAGTCTTAAGAAAAATGGTAGCAAAATCCTCTGTTAAATTGTAGGAAATACACATTACAGTCTACTCAGCCCATGTCAACCCAAAACTTTCTCCAAAAACTGCCCCCCCCCCCCCCCAACCCGCCACCCAGCTGCTTCTGTGCATAAGCCTGACTTTGGCTGCAACTGATGTAACTCAAGTATGAACACCTGACCAGGCATGGCCAGTGGGATGCAAGGAGAGCATCTTTCTGGGTTGTAGAGAGCACATTGGTATCTTCTGGTAGCTAGATCTAAGGAGAGATGTCTGGGATTTGTAAGGAGCAAGGTCCATGGGCAAGCACAGCACACTGGTCTTGAGGGCACACAGTCTGAATGCTCAGTGACCACAGACCCTAGACAAATGTGAGGAGGCAGAGCCTGGGTCCCCAACAATGTTCACAGCCTGGATCAGGCCCACCCAGCACCCAACCTCACTCTTGTTTTTGGCTGCAGCCAGAGCAGGTGGATTTTCATTTCTTGTGGCCAAAACAGAATGACCAGCGCAGAGGGGCAAGCCATTTGGTCCCTCTGAGGAACCATGACCACGTGGGTTACCATAGCTGCCTCTGATTCCCTCCTGAAACAAGGTTCCCCTACCATGGTCCCGATCACCTCTGGATTTTCTCCCAGCCTGCAACTGGTTTGCCTGAGTGCTGGACTTGCCCTTCCCGGGGCCGCCTCCCTGCATGTTTGTGTTCTGTTTCTCAATTGCGCCCTTGACAGCAGAGTTGGAGCCCACTGTCACTCAACGGCTCCAACTCCCCATGTCATCTGTGTCCTTTGCATCTTTCACCAACAATGTCCGGCACAATACATGCTGTTGACTGGAAGCATTGATTTAGCCTCTTTTCCCACCAAACTCACCAGACAATGAGAAAACAGCACCGCAAGGAAACTCAAGTAGACAAATATTTGGTTAAACCCTTAACCTGAAGGGACTCAGGCCACTCTTTCCCCACCTCCCTTAGACATATCCTCCCTACCGAGACTGCTGGGCTGTACCTGGGATATAAATGGTGCCACCATTGCTCCAATGCGACACAGGGAGCCGCTGGTCCCCATCCCCAAAGCACGCATCGCCGTGGGGTAGACCTGGATGGTGCCAGTGTAGAAAGCATCAGTTAGTTTAGACTCCTTCTTTCCCAAGTCCTCTGTTCTTCCCTCCCCAGGTCAGGCTTTGCTAATATATAAAAGGCCAAATAGTCTATATAGACAGGATAAGAATAGAAGATGTTCATTTTCTCAGGTACACAACTTTGAATTTTAACAGTATCAGACAATGAACATTTAGAAATTATCCTTTCAGTGAGCAAATTCCAAAATGTGTTTAATATTCCAAATTTTATTTTAGAAAGCTAAACTTTGGAATCAGATAGAGTTCCACCTTAGAGCTATAAACATATAAAGGTGGTTCTACTGAATGGAAAGAAAATACACCCCAAATAACAACAATCCAAGCCAATCTTTAATATAGATACAGGGAACTGACTGAAGTGTCAGATACATACTACACCATCCCCCATGTTTGCATTTCAAAACCATATGGCACAGTCTGCTTTCTTTCATTTATAGCAAGACCTCATTAATCTGCAATTCAGGAGACCCAAGTTCTATCCCTGGGTAAGAAAGATCCCCTCGAGAAGGAAATGGCAACCCACTCCAGTATTCTTGCCTGGAAAATTCCATTGACAGAGAAGCCTGACAGGCTATAGTCCATGGGGTCGTAACCCTCGTACATGATTTATTGATTAAACCACCACCAAAAATCTGTACTTCATTGATTCAGAATTCTTGATAGGCAAATATTTAATAAAGAGGATTATAGGGAGAATATATGAAAGAATGCTTAATTTTGGAAATTTTTCTCTGAGTGCTATGTAATACTGATCAGTTTTTATCAATTCAGCAAAGTAAAGCATGTGACCTCTCTAGACACCATCTGTCAGATGCAACCAGATGCTATCCTGCCCCAGGGGAAACCGCTGTATTTATAAAGACGACCTGGAGGCTGAGTGCCTTTTCATGGAGTTCTTTTCTTTTTGTGGAAAATGAGGTTACTGGCTATTGAAAACAATGGATTCAGATACACAGAGACGATCTTTGCTCTAATATCAATATTTTTGTTTTTTGACAATTCTAGGAGATGAAATAATTCAAGACAATCATCTTTTGGTACACATCTTTGATTTTTTTTTTTAAGCCATAAGCATCAGGGGAAAAAATACTTAGAAGTAACCCTTTAAATGAACATGTTCCAAAATATGTTAAATTGAATATTCCAAATATAACCTTAGAGGTATACCACAATACATATAGACCTTTAAGTTCACAAATTCACAATAATTCTAGATTTTTTCAATGGAACTAAATGAAGAATTATGTATTGATATATGTCAAATATGTTATAATATCCTATTTTTAATCTACATGAGAGGACAAGAATTTTTTTTCCTGTGGCTTTAATGATTTTGATATGTAGTATCTGTATTCTGAACAGACTTTTACCTTTCCTGACATGAAAATGAATGAAGCCTTAGCAGTCCCTATAGCACCACTTTCTTTAGCTCAATGAAAGACAAAGTCAGTTAAAATACTGTTTCCTATTCAGACATTGCTTATTTCTAGGAATGTTTGCTTTTTATTTTTTTTTTTCTAGTTTTATTTTATTTTTAAACTTTACATAATTGTATTAGTTTTGCCAAATATCAAAATGAATCCGCCACAGGTTTTTAAACTGGGGCTTTCTGAGGAGCCCCCTCAGAAGTAGATGTATTAAGTATATGGAATAATTCAATAAATTAAAGATAAATTACTCATATTTGAATTTAAGCCACACACAACAAACAGCAGAGTGGGATGTGATCTTTCAAAAGAAAAAAGTTGAAAAATACATTCTAATTTCAAAAAGAGAGAAATAGGGTGCTTTACATTATATCAGCAACATGCAGGTATGGGCCCTATTTCTTCAGGAAGCAGGGTAAGCGGGCAATGAGGTGGTTTTTTTGTTTGTTTGTTTTGGTTAACATGAATGATTTACTGAGAAAGGGAGAAGGTCCTATCTTTCTTCTCAGAGACTGACTTTCACTAGACCCCATGGGGCGAGAGAAAGACCACATCAAATATACCTTCTGATGTCATTTTAATAGGATATTTTTAGAAACTCATCAAAAGTCAGCAGAAGCCAGGGATGCATTATCTACAGACAAACACCTTGATGTAAGCAACCCCTTCCCCAAAACTAACCTCAGCAGTGTAAATGTAGATGGTGTTGAAGTTGGCTGCCACGAGAGCCCTCAGCATGAAGAGGAAGCCGATGAGGCCGGCGCTAGGGAGCCGGAAGGGAGACATGACAAAGGCAGTATGGGAGGACCTTCCGGGGCCCCCATCCCGGTGCATTATAGCGGCCAACACACACACACCCGTGGAGACCAGGTCCCCAGGGTGCGGCTCATCAGCTGGCCAGGCCGTGGGGTCCTAAAGCAAAAGCCTGACTCAGACCTTCAATCCCGTCCCCCCAAACTGTGCCGTTCCAGCCTGTCCTCCCCCGACTATGAGCACACCTCTGTGACCACTCCTGGAAAATGGTAGAGTGTGCAGAATAAGTCATACATATTATGAATGAGGCCACCCTAGAGTCACAAATTGCGTGCAATGAATTTTCCCACCACAGGTACGCTGTCTACATCACTGTCTTGACAACTATGCAGCTCATTTGGTCAGCGACTACATTCCCCTTCTCAAGGAAGCTTTGTATAAAGATCCTAAGTATCTTGGTGAGCGTACTCAATACCCCCAGGCTAGTTCTGTTCAGGGGCAAAAAGGGAGTAGGACGGGCAGAGGCAGCTTGTACTCTACTTTCCTAGGGAAAGGGACTTGTTCCTGACGTGCACTGAAGGCCATGGGTCAGGAGACCTCATTTTATTTATTTTACATTTTTTTTTCTGGCTATGGGGCATGTGGGATCTTAGTTCCCCAACCAGGGATCGAACATGCACTCTCTGCAGTGGAAGCATGGAGTCTTAACCACTGGACTGCCAGAGAAGTCCCCAGGAGACCTCATTTTAAAACCGCCACTCAAAACTAGGTTGTTCCAAAGCAAACAGAGAGCAAATACCTTGAGGTGCAAATATTGAGGAGCAGGAAGAATAAAGCCGTGCATCCCATGGTAATAGAAAGGCTCAGCCGTCTCCCCAGGAAATTAATGCCCAGGATGTTTAAAGGATTCACTGGAAAAAAACAAAGACAATTTTCAGAACTTTGACAGCAAATGGCATTTATCAACACTGGCATGGTTTCCTCCTTGTCATTTCATAAAGAAACAACTTAATCCAAACCTCATGGGTATTGCAGCCAAGACACAGTCACACTGTCATCAGCATCATGCTCTTTCCACATCCTTTTCCCATGTGGGTCTGAGAAAAACAAGTATTGGTGTATGCGAAGTACATTTTATGCCCAGGATGTGTATTACTGCATATAGGTCTAAACTGCCCACTTGTTCCATCTATAAATATTTTATGCTGTTTTTCAAATTCAAAATGCCATGAATTTTTTTTTTGGGGGGGGTGGTATATACACAGCATGTGGAACTTCCCCAACCAGGAATCAAACCCACACCCCCTGCAGTGGAAGCATGGAGTCTTACCCACTAGACCACCAGGCAAGTCCAAGGTGCCAATGATTAAGTACCATTATTTTATGCCTATTAAAGCAGAAACAGTGCTTCCAAAGGGAAACCTAATAAGTCACTGTAAGACATATCCCAGTGGCAGAGATATTACAATGTGGGGGAATGCATCTTAGAATTGATTCGATAAAGTAATTCAAACCTCTATGCCTCCAGACTTGTCCTCCCTACATTCATCCACACTGGAGACATGTCAGCATGATCTGGGGACTCGTCTAGTCCTACCAGGCAGGAACCAAGTGTATGACAGGCCACTCTTCTCTATGAGGCTCTGAGTTGCCTGGCCCCCACCCAAAACAGAGAGCCACCCAACAGAGAGAGACATTTACGAGCAATTTCGCCAATGGTGCTGATAATCATGGTCCTGTAGTCGGAGGGGGCGAACATATGGCAGTAACAGGGGCTCTGGCTCTCCTCCAAGACCCCCACGGTCACGGCCACCTCGGACTCAGACCGCGAGCCACAGACTAGGTCCCGCTCCAGCAGCTCGGCACTGGCCAGGATGACCCCGTAGTAGGCAAAAGAGATGCCCAGCCTGGAAGCAAGAAAAGATGGGCATCAGGAAAGGCTGCCTCCAGGCCTGCAGAAGGAGTAGCCCCGTGAGAGGTGGGGAGAAGCAGGAAGAGCTTTTCAGGTGGAAGGTACGGTGTGTGGGAGGGGAAAGTGGGGTCACATTTCGGGGGGAGACTGGAAGGTGGCCTTCACCAGACACTGCACAGTGAGAAACGGATTTGCAAGAAAAAGCAGAAAGGGCCCAGAGGACCCCCTCAGGCCAGGAGAGAGTTTTGTCACAGAGTCAGAACAGAACTAACACCACGTTGAAACTGCCCCCCTCATTCTTTAGTTCATGTACTCTGTTACTTTAGCCCTGAATACACAGAGTTAACTATCAGAGGACTGTTGCTTGTGCCCAAAAAGCTTATTAAGTTCCCATCCCAGGTGGTCCTGTCTTAGTTTTGGCTACTACTTGTAAGTAAGTTCATTTTCAGCCTAGAAACCTTACAAATAAGCAGAGATAGGGGCGGTAGAGTAAAAATAACCAATATCGATTTGAAGTTTTATAGAAACCTTGTGAGCAAACAGAAGAACAAAGAAATGTTAAGCTTCCATTGAAGGCCAGTGGCTCCAAGAAGTCTGCAACCTGTCATGACCCTTTCATCTCGAACCCTCCCACCTCCATCTTTCCCTCAGCTAAAGCGCAGCCTGAAGGCTACTCTAAGATGGTTCTTTAAAACTTTAGTCCACCATCTTCTCAGTCTGCTGGCATTCTGGATAAAGTCGCTGTAATTTGCCTCAACACCTTGACTTCTACTTGCCTGTCATGCAGCAAGCAGTGCAAGCGCAGACTGGGTAGCAGTTTCCTTCTCTGCAGCTACTCCAACATGTGAGCACAAACAGTGCTTTCAACAGTTCACAGGTATCATCTCACAGTCCTGGAGCTCAGCACTTCAGTGGGTCTGGCTGACTTCTCTGCTCGGTGTCTTCAGGAGGCAGAAACGCCAGTGTAGGCGGGGCTGCTCCACTTTTTATGGGAGAATCCATCTTCAAGCTGATCCAGACGGTTGGCACAACCCAGCTGCACAGGCTGAAGGACTCTTGTCCATGACCTCGCTGGCTGCCGACCAGTGGTTTTCAGCTTCTGCAGGCTCTGCTTGTTCCTTGTCTGTGGAATCAGCAACAGCAGTCGTGTCCTTCTCATGAGCCTGCCTTATCTCACACTTCTCTTCTGCTGCAGCTCTGATTCCAGCTGGAGAGACTTCTCTACTTTTAAAGACTCGGGTGATTAGATTGAGCCCACCTGCCTAATCCAGGTTACCTGTTTTAAGTCTGATAACCATACTTAACTACATCCATGCGCTGCCTTCACACCGACAGTCAAGTGAGTGTTTGATTAAATCACCAGGTGTTGGAAATCTTGGGAATCATCTTTAGAATTCTGCCTTTCGGAGGTCAGGAAGCCATGCAAGGTTTTTTGCTTTTGCTTTATATTTCCTTCATCTCTCTCTCTTTTTTTTTTTGGTCTAGTCTTAAATATTTTTATATATTTAAAATAAATATAAATTTTTATATATTTAAAATAAAATTTATTTAAATGTAAACATAACATACAGAAAAGTTCATATATCAAACTGAAGAAAAAGAATAAAGTCAGCCTCCTAGAAGCCCCCCTCATGCCTATTTTATGGAAATGGTTATTAAAGCCACAGGTAAAAGACATACAGGGATAATTAGGGGACATTACATATATTCTGCACACTGCATGATACTAGTGATGATTGTTAATATTTTTTCATATTTTATTTGGCTGCACCGGATCTTAGTTGTGGCAAATGATATCTTTAGTTGCGGCTCTTTAGTTGCGACACGTGGGATCTAGTTCCCTGACCAGGGATCAAACCCAGGCCTCCTGCATTAGGAGTGCAGAGTCTTAGCCAATGAGCCACCAGGTGAGTCTCACAATTGTTAACCTTGTTGGTGTGATTATAGGCTTGGAATCACCTAAGAAAATGTCCTCAAGTAGTTGAGACTCCTAATGAAGTACCCGGGGATGAAATGGCATGAAGTGTTGGGCCTACTTGGAAATACTTCAGAACAGGAAAAAAAACAGCCAACGCAAGTGGGTGAATATCTGTGATTGTCAGATCTGAGTGGCAAGTAAATCCTCTGTGCTCTCTTGTGAGCTTGGAAACTCTCATCATGAAATATTGAAATATTTAAAAAGAAGACAATAATCATCTTGTTATTAAGGTAGCTTTAAATTTTGCTTTATTTCCAAATACTGAGAGTATTTTAAAAATTAAAAAGTCTCAAAAGGAGACACATCAACGTATTTTTAGTGATTATATCTGGGAAAGGCGGACAACCAATTTCCTGAATTCAAACACTATCGTTAAGTTTCAACTATTCTGAATCTTTCTGTAAGTGGAAGCATGTATTATGCATTCTGTGTCTGACTCGCTTTGCTCATTATTACATTTGTAAGATTCAGCCATGTTGAGGGCAGAGCACGAGTTTTCTCATTTTTATTATTGTATGGTATTCTATTTCACAAATATAACACAACTTATCCATTACACTGTTGATGGGCATATGGGTTGTTTTTAGTTTGGGGCTGTTACAAATAAAATAATGCTATTTTATTTTACTTGGCATTTCTGTTGAATATAAATCTAGGAGTGAAACTGCTGAGCTATAGGTTATGCATACTTTCAACTGCCGTAGAAATCATTAAACAGTTTTTCAAAGTGGTCATGCTAACTTGAAATCCAATCATCAGTGTATAAAATTTCTAGTTACTTTACATCCTTCCCAATGCTTGATTGGGAAGATCTCCTGGAGAAGGAAATGGCAACCCACTCCAGTACTCTTGCCTGGAATATCCCATGGACAGAGGAGCCCGGTAGGCTACAGTCTGCTGCTGCTGCTGCTGCCAAGTCACTTCGGTATGTCTGACTCTGTGTGACCCCATAGACGACAGCCCACCAGGTTCCCCCATCCCTGGGATTCTCCAGGCAAGAACACTGGAGTGGGTTGCCATTTCCTTCTCCAATGCATGAAAGTGAAAGTGAAAGGTGCTGGGAGCCACCATGGGAGATCCCACCCATGACAAAGGTCATGCGGAAGAGAACCTGACAGGCAAAGGTGGGTCAGGCCTCGAGGGACCCCCTGAATCTGCTCGAGCATCTACCCCAAAACCAGAATCTGTCTTAGTATTTTGTGCCTTTCACCAACTCTTCTGTCATTAATAGGGGGCTATCCCCGACCACCTTTCTCTGGAAAAAGTCAACTTAGGGCTTTAGTTAATAAGTCTCCTGGGCATGAAAGGAATATTTCTATTTTAATCCCTCTGTTGGTATTCTAGCTTGCCTGACAGGTTTATCCATACTCTGCAATTAACACACATGACTGTTCACAACTCCCCAACCTTGAAAGGCACGGGAAGCCAAAACATTCTAAAAGTCCTAATGAGCATAGAGTCCTTTAAGGGATGAAAAATTATTAGAATAGATAGTACTGGTAAAGGGCTTCATCATTGGGCCAATGCTTGCTGCCAAGTGCCCATATCCCTTATCCAGTGTGTACCTGGGAGTGCATTAGTTAACATAGTTGGAATGTAAGAAAAACAAGTAGCAGCCTTGGAATTAACCACATCAGACCTTTGAGCTAATTGGTTCCTTCTTTGTTGTGACCCACTGCACCTTTGCTCCGTGAGAATGTAACTCTGTTTAGTACTTTCTGAGGCTGGGAGAAATAAAGAAGAAACACTTTAAGGGAAAACAAGTTTTCTGGCTGATCAGCCTTTATCAAAAAAGGGTCATAAAATGTCCACAGGCCTCCAAGGCCAGAAGATATGGTACACAACATTGTTTATGGGAAAGGTATGCAGAAAAAATCCTGGTTTTGATAAAGACAAAACAGATGTAATGTTTGGGCTGACTCTGTATGACTTTGCATCTTTCATTTCCCTCTATGTACAAATCAAGGTATAAAAGTTCCTTTTGAAAATAAAGTTATGGGCCTCGCTCACCGGAGCTTGGTCTCCCCGTGTCGTTCTTTTTTTTTCTTTTTCCTCCTTTTCTCTCTCTGTTCTTCTTTCAGGATGACTCCTTGGGGCACAGGGGCTCTCTGAGTTCACTTTTTTGCCTGGGCTTCTAAGACCCAATCGGGAAGGCGCCCTGCGTCTTCACCAGGGAGGGGGCGTCCTGCGTCCTCACCCCACCGAGAGGGCGCCTGTGGCCTCCATGAACAGAGCAAGTTCTGTGCCAGGAGCTTTATTGGCTTTCTGTGTTAATCAAGGAAGATCAAGCCCTGCTCTCTGCTTTGCTATCCTTTTGCCTAGGCCGTCATTCTGAGGGTACTCCTGGATCCTGCTGGGGCTGGACCCCGGCAGAAAGGGAAGTCATTCAGTCATGTCTGACTCTTCGCGACCCCATGGACTGCAGCCTACCAGGCTCCTCCGTCCATGGGATTTTCCAGGCAAGAGTACTGGAGTGGGGTGCCATCACCTTCTCTGGCTACAGTCTATGGGGTCGCAAAGAGCTGGACATGACTGAGCGAATTCACTTTCTTTCTTTCAAAGCTTGATACAGTCTTTTTAACTTAGCCATTCAGGTGGATTTGTAATGGTTTCTCATTTGGTTTTAATTTGTATTTCCCTGGAGACTTTAAGGTTGACCATGCTTTCATGTATTTATCTGATACACATTTCTGTCAAGTGGCTGTTCAAGTCTCTGGCCTATTTCTCTACCAGGTCAGGTATGATTTTCTTGTTGAAATAAGTTATATCACAGTAACATATATTAATAATATATATAACATGTATATATAATTTGTTGGACATAATATACTATAAATTTCTTTTCTCAGTTGGTGGCATACTTTTCAGGCTCTTAATTTAATGTAGGCAAACTCATCAATCTTTTCTTTTGGCGTTGGTACCTTTTGTGTCCTATTTAGAAAATCTTTGCACAGAGAGAGCCACTGAATCTATTCCTTTGAATATGACTCTCAGTGACCTCAGAGGATCAGTTCCTGGACTGTGATGAGGGAAGAGACCAGGCTGCAAAAGCTTAGTACAGAACTCAAATGAAAAAATTTTAAAAACTGGTTATAGATGATTTGGATTTTTTTCTCTCTTTTTATATTGTTATTTTATACCTATTTTTTTGGTCTGTGGTGTTAAGCAAAAAAATAAGGCATTCCTGGTGTCTGCCTTGTGTTTTCTCCCCAGAGCACTCAGGAAGAGTTTACTTCAGTGGACTTTCTCCCACTGAAAATGTTTGTTTATTTGAACCTAGTTTTTTTTTTTTTTTTTAATTAGAGTATAATTGCTTCACAATGCTGTATCAGTTTCTGCTGTACAACAATGTGAATCAGCTGTAAGTATACATATATCCCATCCCTCTTGAACCTCCCTAAACCTAATTTTGAAATAATACCATTCTTACCATATGACCCAGATCTGTAATGTGGTCCGTAAATATTTAGCATCCAATAAGTCTGCAAATCTTCCTCTCTTTTCCTGGGGTAGTGAAAGGGGGAGACAGAACAGATTAAGTGGGTTAAGAATGGACAAAAGTGACTGTAATATTTTAGGTCAGAGAAAGCAAGAACAATGTGGGAATGTTGTGCAGAGAGACAGTCACTCCGCTCCCTGAATACCCTTCATCCAAACCCATAAATACTGGCTTTAACACATTTGTCTAAGTCAATCAGCCTCTGCATACTTTTTTATCACTGGCAAGTACCAAGACCCACTGAATTTAAGGTTCTAATGCTTTCGCTCTTCTCCTTCTCACCAGTACTGGTGAGAGGTAGAATAGAGTACAGAAAGTAGGAGGATATAAAAACAAATATGAAACTGATCGAGATTCTTTTAACATTAAGATGAAAAAACCCTAATATTAAAAAAGTGTGAGATTCATGTAAAAAACAAGTGGCCTAAATTTGGAAACAGGATACAGTGTCCAATTTCTTTGTGTGTCTTTAGTAAAAGTTCTTGTCCATAGCCAGTGCCTATGAACTATGTTTGGATCAAAATAAGGCTGAGTTATACAGGATTAGGCAGTAATGGATTTTTATGTAAAGCTAGGAATATTTCAGGTGGAGGGTGTTCAGCTGAAAACCAACTACTCTTTTCTCACAAATCCACCTGGGATTACAGCATCCCACCCTTGGCACCCCGACCAGGGAGATCAGAAGTGTGGTCTGGGGGTCCTGGATTTTGTTGTCACAGGAAGAGCTCCCAGAGAACTCAGAGGTCCTCTGCCTCCGTGACTTTCAGGCTCAGCTCCTAGATTTCACTGGGGGTGAACTCGAGCAACTGACACTCCATTTTCATCTGCTCTATATCTCGGGACTCTGGTCACTCATCTTTGGAAAACCTCTGATCCAGCCCTCTCCTCATATTTTCCAACACAGAATACATGGCCCAGAGAGGGTAAGTGACTTGCCCAAGATCACACAGCTGTTTGAAGACAGAGCCAGTCTGGGTCTTTCCCACCTGCCTCTCTGCCATGTCCCCTGGGTTTAGACACAACTATGTCCCCTCACCTCCCCAAGTGTCACTGGAGATTCAGAAAGCTGAGTTATATATAAACATATAAATTTTATCCTAATAAGTCATTTGGTTCTGAACCTTTGGCTATACAACCCAAATGGGTGGACTTATTCAGCTTCTTCACGGAATGGCCCCCCCTCAGACAGCCCACAAAGCATCTCAGGAGTGAAGCTGCAGAGGCTCCACTGCTCACAGCATCTTGCCTGGCCTCCTCCACACAGCATCCTAATAACCACCTATGTGACCGAATTCACTGCTCATCCCTACCTTTGGTCTCAGCTCACACCATTCCTCCTTCCTGGCCTTTTTCCTCCCCAAGGCTGCCTCTCCTCTCAGTGTGCAATGTCTGCCCCACTTCTCCCTGCAGGTGGCTCTGCCAACCTGGCTCACAGTCACCTCTCTGCTCTGATCCTCCACACCCTGCTTCCCAGGCCACTCGCCTGGTTCTAGGCATCTGGGTTCTGTTATGTTATTGATACTTTCCTATGTGAGTCTTACCTCTCTAACCAGATTTAGGAGACTTGAAGGCAGGGTCCCTCGCTTACAACTCTGTATTCACAAGGCCTTGCTCAATAGACCACCGTGGAGAAGAACAAGATCATTTAATGGACGTGAGGGATGGAGGCAGCAAGCTGAAGTCAAGAGAAATGAAGGGGGAGAAAGAAAGAAGGGGGAGAGAAGAGAAGGATATAAGAGGAAGGAGGGTAGGGGGCGGTTGTAGAGATGACTGAGAATGGAGATGGGGTCTTTAAAGAGTTAAATGAGCTAAAATGAGGTCATTAGGGTGGATTGTAATCCAATATGACTGATGTCCTTATAAAATGAGGTCAGAATACACACATAGGGAAGATGACATGGAGACACAGGGAGAAGACGGACATCTAAAAGCCAGGGAAAGGAGCCTCAGAAGAAACCAGCTCTGCAACACCTTGACATTGGACATCTAGCCTCCAGAATTGTGAGAAAATAATATTTGTTGTTTAAGACACCCAGTCTATGCTATTTTATTATGGCAGCCCAAGTGAACTAATACTCAGTGGGATAGGAGATGGAGGAGGAGGGGTGGAAGAGCGAGGAGGGAAAAAGGAAAGAGGAGAGAAGTGGACCTCAGTGCTCCTCAGTCCTGGAGCAACTACTGGGTTAAAAAAAAAAAAAAAACAATACACATCAGAGACTCCCTGATGGTCCAGTGATTAAGACTTCACCTTTCAATGCAGAAGGTGCAGGTTTGATCCCTGGTCGGGGAGCTAAGATCCCACATGGCCTCTTGGCCAAAAAAAAAACAAAAGCAGTACTGTAACAAATTCAATAAAGACTTTCAAAAAATGGTCCACAGCAAAAAACTCTACAATCAGACCCTCATGATCACTCAGCTGTCCATGGTTTTGTCTCTAAATTTTTTTCTCTCTCTGAACCCAATTTTATTTTTTATGCTATTGACAATCAAAATTTCACAGCCAGAGATTATGTGCCAGTTTCTACAAAGCATAACAACTTCTTTCATTTAATCCTTGTTGCCTAGCAACTAGTCTTCCCACCATGCTTTGCATGATAAAATGTAATTGTCAGTATCTTGGTAGAAAGGTAGGAGAGAGCTGATACTGCCTAATAGTAGGGTCCTGACCTCTGAACCACAAACTTTTATTTCCAAAATCCAGAAAAAAAAAATTAGAATAACAGAAGCATCCTTAATTCTTCGGAAGAAAGTTCAAGGTTCTTGTTTAACAACTGGGTTTTGAGGCATGTGGAATAATTAGGGGAAACACTCCACAAAGCAAAGTAAGAACACCTTACCAAATGAAAACTGTGAACGTGAGGAAGTTTGGGGCATTGAATTCTCATTTTTGCATTTTTATCAAGCACATTCTATCTCACAACACATCCAGCACCAGGTCAGGTGGCAGTGGGATTACAATGCTTTTGTCATCAGTGATGTCCTGGGAAAATCAGGAACACCCAGAAAAGCCCACCTCTGACTTGTGTGCAGGACACAGAAGACCTGTACCCTTGACATCACCCTCCTGTTGTGGTTATACAATGCCTGAGGGAGTAAGATGTGAGGAGGTGAGTGGGGAGAGCTGTTGCTGCCCTGGACCCATCTGAGGCATGGAGGAACAGCTGGGTCAAGATCAGGCTCTGCCATAGATTGGTGCAGCCACTGTGGAAAGTGGTATGGACAGTCCTCAGAAGATTAAAAGTAGAACTTCCATCAGATCAGATCAGATCAGATCAGTCGCTCAGTCATGTCCAACTCTTTGGGACCCCATGAATTGCAGCACGCCAGGCCTCCCTGTCCATCACCAACTCCCGGAGTTCACTCAGACTCACATCCATCGAGTGAGTGATACCATCCAGCCATCTCATCCTCTGTCATCCCCTTCTCCTCCTGCCCCCAATCCCTCCCAGCATCAGAGTCTTTTCCAATGAGTCAACTCTTTGCATGAGGTGGTCAAAGTACTGGAGTTTCAGCTTTATTATCATTCCTTCCAAAGAAATCCCAGGGCTGATCTCCTTCAGAATGGACTGGTTGGATCTCCTTGCAGTCCAAGGGACTCTCAAGTCTTCTCCAACACCACAGTTCAAAAGCATCAATTCTTTGGCGCTCAGCCTTCTTCACAGTCCAACTCTCACATCCATACATGACCACAGGAAAAACCATAGCCTTGACTAGACGAACCTTTGTTGGCAAAGTAATGTCTCTGCTTTTGAATCTAGCAACCCCACCTCTGGGTATATATCCAAAGGAAATGAAAATAGGGGCTTAAAGAGATCTTCACTCCCACTTCACTTTAAAGTTCTTCTAAAAAAAAAAATCATTCAATTTTGGTTGGTTCACTTGGTTCATTTCCAAGGCAAATCATTCAACATCACAGTAATCCAAGTCTATGCCCCAACCACTAATGCAGAAGAACCCAAAGTTGAATGGTTCTATGAAGACTTTGAAGACTTACAAGACCTTCCAGCACTAACACCAAAAAAAAAAAAAACAAATTAACAGCATAGGGGATTGGAATGCAAAAGCAGGAAGTCAAGAGATACCTTGAGTAACAGGCAAATTTGGCCTTGGTGTACAAAATGAAGCAAGGCAAAGGCTAACAGAATTTTGTCAAGAAAACATACGTCACAGCAAACACCCTTTTCCAACAACACAAGGGATGACTATACACATGGACGTCATCATATAGCCAATACTGAAATCAGATTGATGATATTCTCTGCAGCTGAAGATGGAAAAGCTTTATACAGTCAGCAAAGACAAGACCAGGAGCTGACTGTGGCTCAGATCACGAACTGCTTATTGCAAAATTCAGGCTTAAATTAAAGAAAGTAGGGAAAACTGCTAGGCCTTTTAGATATGACCTAAAGCAAATCCTTTATGATTACACAGTGGACAGGATGAATAGATTCAAAGGATTAGATCTGGTAGACAGTGCCTGAAGAACTATGGATGGAGGTTTGTAACACTGTACAGGAGGCGGTAACCAAAACCATCCCAAAGAAAAAGAAATGCAGGAAGGCAAAGTGGTTGTCTGAGGTGGCTTTACAAACAGCTGAGACAAGAAGAGAAGTGAAATGCAAGGGAGAAAGGGAAAGATACACCCAAATGAATGCAGAGTTCCCGAAAATAGCAAGGAGAGATAAGAAAGCCTTCTTCAACAAACAATGCAAAGAAATAGAGGGAAACAACAAAATGGGAAAGGCTAGACATCTCTTCAAGAAAATTGGAGATATCAAGGGAGTATTTCATGCAAGGATGGGCATGCTAAAGGACAGGAATGGTAAGGACCTAACAAAAGCAGAAGAGATTAAGCAAAGGTGGCAAGAATACAAAGAACTATACAAAAAATATCTTAATGACTCAGATAACCACAATGATGTGGCCACTCACCTAGAATCAGACATCCTGGAGTATGCAGTCAAGTGGGCTAGGAAGCATCACTATAAACAAAGCTAGTGGGGGTGATGGAACACCAGCTGAGCTATTTAAAATCCTAAAAGATGATGCTGTGAAAGTGCTGCACTCAATATGTCAGCAAATTTGGAAAACTCAGCAGTGGCCACAGAACTGAAAAAGGTCAGTTCTTATTCCAATTCCAAAAACAGGCAATGCCAAAGAATGTTCAAACTACTGTGTAGCTGTGCTCATTTTACATGCTAGCAAGGTTATATTCAAAATCCTTCAAGCTAGGCTTCAGCAGTATATGAACTGAGAAATTACAGATGTACAAGCTGGGTTTAGAAAGCCAGAGTTCAAATTGCCAACATTTGTTGGATCATAGAGAAAGCAGGAAATTCCAGAAAAACATCTACTTCTGCTTCATTAAAGCAGACTACATTGCTTACTAATTACTTACTACAGACTACATTCCTACATTACTAATTACAGCATACTTCATTGACTACATTAAAGCCTCTTACTGTGTAGATCACAAAAAACTGTAGAAAATTCTTCAAAAGATGGGACTACCAGACCAGCTTACCTGTCTCCTAAGAAATCTGTATGTAAGTGAAGAAGCAACAGTTAAGAACCAGACATGGAACAACTGACTGGTTCAGAATTGGGGAAGGAGTACATTGAGGCAGTACATTGTCACCCAACTTATTTAATTTATATACACAGAACATCACATGAAATATTGAGCTGGTTAAATCACAAGCTGGAATCAAGACTGCCAGGAGACATAGCAACAACCTCAGATATGCAGATGATACCACTCTAATGGAAGAAAGTGAAGAGGAACTAAAGACCCTCTTGATGAAGGTGAAAGAGGAAAGTGAAAAAGATGACTTAAAACTCAATATTCAAAAACATAACACCATGGCATCTGGTCCTATCACTTCACAGCAAACAGAACCGGAAAAAGTGGAAGCAGTGACAGTTATTTTCTTGGGCTCCCAAATCACTGCAGATGATGACTGCAGCCATGAAATTAAAAGACGCTGGCTCCTTGGAAGGAAAGCTATGACAAACCTAGACAGCATATCAAAAAACAGAGACATCACTTTGCCAGCAAAGGTCTGTACTGTCAAGCTATGGTTTTCCAGTAGTCAAGTATGGTAGAGAATTGGACCATAAGCCTTGGACCATCAAGGACCAATAACTGATGTTTTCAAAGTGGGGTGCTGGAGAAGACTCTTGAGAATCCCTTGGACTGCAAGATCAAATCAGTCGATTGTAAAGGTAATCAACCCTGAATATTCATTGGAAGGACTGATGCTGAAATGCCAATATTTTGGCCACCTGATGTGAAGAACTTACTCACTGGAAAAGACCCTGATGCTGGGAAAGACTGAAGGCAAAAGGAGAAGGGGGCTGCAGAGGATGAGATAGTTAGATAGCATCCCTGACTCAATGGACCTGAGTCTGAGCAAACTCCAGGAGACAGTGAAGGACAGGGGAGCCTGGTGTGCAGCAGTCCATGGGATCACAAAGAGTCGGACACAACTTAGTGACTGAACAACAGTAGCAACGGCAATGAAAAATAGGCCTGAGAAAATAGCTTGGAAAATTCTGAAAAAGAACTTTGATAATGAGTATGTACTTTATAAGTATGAAAACTTATTATAAAATACTATAGTTGTTACATTAGACCAACAACTAATGTTCTAGTATATAATAAATCCCATATATATTTGAACAAACCTAATATTTAGAACATGCCTGCTAAGTTGCTTCAGTCGTGTCCAACTCTTTGCGACTCTATGGCCCACAGCCCACTAGGCTCTTCTGTTCTGGGATTCTCGAGGCAAGAATATTGGAGCAGGTTGCCATTTCCTTCTCCAGGTGATCTTCCTGACCCAGGGATCAAACCCACATCTCTTGAGTCTCCTGCATTGGCAGGTGGGTTCTTTCCCACTAGCACCACATGGGAAGCTTGTTTAGAACATAATATTCAGCAATAAATTTAAATACATAGGGGATGGATTAGTCAATAAAAATACATCAGTGTTAGTTATTTGGATATGGCAAAGCTAGATCTGTTCCATGCTTCTTATATCCAATTAAACACACACAGATCCAGCATTTACATATTAAATAAGAAACCAAATTAACCCAACACAAAGGGGAGGGAGACAAAAAAGGAACTGTAAAAATTGACTTTGACAACAATAAAAAAGTAAAAAACGTCAATAACTCTTGATAATGACCCTAAAAATAGAATTTAAATGCCAAATTTTGCTTTGAAAAAATCATTTATGAGGTTTATACAGTTGGTATCAGTAAGACGAGGCCAGTACAAGGAAAATAAAATTATAAAACAATCTCTCGGCTATAAACAGTGTGGCAATAACATGTGACTAGCTCTGTAAGACAGATGCTGTTATTTCCATTTTGTTGATGAGGAAAGTGATGGCAGGCAGGCAGAACAGCCATCAATAAAAAGTCTACAAGTAATAAATGCCAGAAAGGATGTGGAGAAAAGAGAATCCTCTTACACTGTTGGTGGGAATGTAAACTAGTGTGGCCACTAAGGAAATTAGTATGGAGGTTCCTTAAAATACTTTAAAAATAGAATTGCCATATGACCCAGCAATCCCATTCCTGGGCATATAGCCAGACAAAATTATAAATCAAAAAGATACATGCACCCTAGTATTTATTGCAACACTATTTACAATTGCCAAGATATGGAAACAACCCAAATGTCCACTGATACATGAGTGGATAAAGAAGATGTGGTGTAATGTGTGTGTGTGTGTGTGTGTATACACACATATACACACACAGTGGGTTACTACTCAGCCATTAAAAAGAATGAAATAATGCCATTTGCAGCAGCAGGCATGGACCTAGAGATTACCATGCTAAGTGAAGTTTGAGTCAAAGACAAATGTATCACTTCCATGTGGAATCTAAAATATGACACAAATGAACTCATCTATGAAACAAAACAGACCCGCAAATATAAAGAAGAGACTTGTGGTTGTTGAGGGGGGCGGGGGGCAAGGAGGATTGGAAATCCAGGATTGGCAGATGTTGACTGCCTCATCTGTATAGCACATGGAATTACATTCAATAGCCTATGATAAACCATAATGGAAAAGAATTATGAAAAAACATGTAACTGAGTCACTTTGCTGTACAGCAGAAATTAAACACAACATTGTAAACCAACTATACTTCAATAAAATTTGGGGGGAAAAAAGTGATATTGCGTTACTTGGCTCCACCAGGCTCAAGGCGGAGCTGGATTTAGGCTCATTTTCCTCCATTCTTTTCCTAGTCCTGCCCCTGGAGGGCTCAGGTCCCCTTCCCTCTCACCTTCCACCACTAAGGGGATTTCTGGTGACCCCTGGTTGGAGAACGACTCACCAGGATGGGCTCCACCAGCTTCCCCTCCGGCATGACTGAGCGGTTCATCTTGGCAATGCGTTCCAGTGTAGCCAGGGCAGCCTGAGTGTTCCCGGTGGAGACATTGAACCGAGCAGATTCAGGGATAAACTGGGCATAGGTGACAAAGAACATCAGAATTGCAACTGCTGTGGACCCCAGAGATACGACCATCACAGTTTCATACACTACACCATCCCAGTTTCCAGAGAAGTAAGGATGCAGCGAGCTTTGTGGCAAGAATACAGCAGGTGCACTCGTGCAGTCCTGTGAGAACGAGAAGTGGCCGTCTCCTTGCCATCGTCCCGTCTAGGGTGACAGTGGATTGAGACTAAGCTGCACACCAGTTTGGCCCAACCAACCTAATACAATGAAATTCTTACACCCAATCTGTAAAGACCTGCCTCCTAGGGCTCTTTCTACTGCTTTACTTTTTACTGATTTTCTACTCCTCCATCACCTAGGCCCTCCCCAGGAACCCAAGAACTCTCCACAATGCAGGAACCATGAACAGAGGAACCATCCCGATCACAGAGGGCTTCGACCCACTGATGGTGGCATACTCTGAACACCACACTCAGAAAACAGCACAGCCTTCCACTGACACGAGGACCTTGAGAATCAACTTGAAGGGCCCCCTGCTCTTGGTGCCTCCCCCGATGAAGACCAGTGGCTTCTTCCTCAGCAAAGCATCTCCCCCAGCAGTATCCTCTTCCCCATTCTCCAGCCAGAGTGCAGTTCAGGTCATCCTCATCACCTACCAGGATTAATCTGATTGTTTCTAACTGCTTTTCTGACCTTTTCCATCTTCCCTCCCACCAGCCTCCACAAAACCCAGTACCTGTTCCCCAGCATGCAACCCTTGCCACGTCGCCAGGGCCCCTGGTCCTCCAGGCTCTTTGTAACTTGGACACAGGCCTGTCTTTCCAGCTGGCCTCCCCCCAGCACCCCTCACTCTACAATTCACTGCCTGCCTGATCTCCCCCAAACATATCCTGCATTCACAGCTTCATGACTGGGCTTGTGCATTAAATCTGCCAAAACACCCTTTTCTCATAAACCGACAGAGACAGATACTTAAATAAAGGAGAAAGATCCTGGGCGTGAGAAAGATATCTGTAGGCCAAGAAGGCCACTGGGCCAACCAAAGGGGAGGTCAAGAGGGAGCCCACAAGCTTCATCACCTTGAAGGCCATGATGAGGATGATGCCAGGGATGGAGGCAATACGGATAAGCCAGCGCCACCCGATGGTGGGGACGACCACGGAGGCCAGGCCGATGATGAGCAGGGAGCCAGCCAGCCAGAAAACCTGGGGGAGAGAAGGAAGGTTAAAGCCCTCCTTTTTTCCAATAGTCACATGTGGATGTGAGAGTTGGACTATAAAGAAACCTGAGCACCAAAGAATAGATGCTTTTGAACTGTGGTGTTGGAGAAGACTCGAGAGTCCCTTGGACTGCAAGGAGAGCCAACCAGTCCATCCTAAAGGAAGTCAGTCCTGAATATTCACTGGAAGGACTGATGCTGAAGATGAAACTCCAATACTTTGGCCACCTGATGTGAAGAACTGACGCGTTGGAAAAGACCCTGATGCTGGGAAAGATTGAAGGCAGGAGGAGAAGGGGATGACAGAGGATGAGATTGTTGGATGGTATCACCAGCTTGATGGACATGAGTTTGAGTAAGCTCAGGGAGTTGGTAACAGAGAGGGAAGCCTGGCGTGCTGCAGTCCGTGGAGTCATAAAGAGTCAGACACAACTGAGCAACTGAACTGGATTACATGCACTCCATACCCCCACTCCAGGAGCGCCTCAACCTGCATTGTAAGAGGATGAGATGGGACAGAGGCTTTGCTTGAGGAGCGGCCCCACCTCCAGGACTGGATGAATTGGTGAAGTTAATCACTTCTCCATGACTCCGTTTGCTTGTCTACAGGTAGGAGGCTCAGCAAGACAGGGGGACAGCAATGCCATCAAAGTTTAAAAACACCTCAGGCCCAAGACATGGACTTTCTTTTCTTGAATAAATGCAGTCACTGGTTCATAACTCAAGGTACAAAGGAGAGCACTGCAAATGGATTCCTCTTTTCTCCCAGTTTCCTTCCATCCAGTTCCTCTTCTCAGAAGAAACCAGTATCACCAGTTTCTTCCATCCTTCTGAAGCTGTTCTCAGTTCAGTTCAGACACTCAGTCGTGTCCAACTCTTTGCGACCCAATGAATAGCAGCACACCAGGCCTCCCTGTCCATCACCATCTCCCAGAGTTCACTCAAACTCACGCCCATCGAGTCGGTGATGCCATCCAGACATCTCATCCTCTGGCGTCCCCTTCTCCTCCTGCCCCCAATCCCTCCCAGAATCAGGGTCTTTTAAAATGAGTCAACTCTTTGCATGAGGTGGCCAAAGTACTGGAGTTTCAGCTTCAGCATCAGTCCTTCCAATGAACACCCAGGACTAATTTCCTTTAGGATGAACTGGGTGGATCTCCTTGAAGTCCAAGGGACTCTCAAGAGTCTTCTCCAACACCACAGTTCAAAAGCATCAATTCTTCAGCACTCAGCTTTCTTCACAGTCCAACTCTCACATCCATACATGACCACAGGAAAAACCATAGCCTTGACTGGACGGACCTTTGTTAGCAAAGTAATGTCTCTGCTTTTCAATATGCTATCTAGGTTGGTCATAACTTGCCTTCCAAAGAGTAAGCGTCTTTTAATTTCATGGCTGCAGTCACCATCTGCAGTGATTTTGGAGCCCAGAAAAATAAATCTGCCACTGTTTGCACTGTTTTCCCATCTATTTGCCATGAAGTGATGGGACCGGATACCATGATCTTCATTTTCTGAATGTTGAGCTTTAAGCCAACTTTTTCACTCTCCTCTTTCACTTTCATCAAGAGGCTCTTTAGTTCTTCTTTACTTTCTGCCATAAGGGTGGTGTCATCTGCATATCTGAGGTTATTGATATTTCTCCCGGCAATCTTGATTCCAGCTTGTGCTTCTTCCAGCCCAGCATTTCTCATGATGTACTCTGCATATAAGTTAAATAAGCAGGGTGACAATATACAGCCTTGACATACTCCTTTTCCTATTTGGAACAAGTCTGTTGTTCCATGTCCAGTTCTAACTGTTGCTTCCTGACCTGCATATAGGTTTCTCAAGAGGCAGGTCAGGTGATCTGGTATTCCCATCTCTTTCAGAATTTTCCAGTTTATTGTGATCCACAGAGTCAAAGGCTTTGGCATAGTCAATAAAGCAGAAATAGATGTTTTTCTGGAACTCTCTTGCTTTTTCCATGATCCAGCAGATGTTGGCAATTTGATCTCTGGTTCCTCTGCCTTTTCTAAAACCAGCTTGAACATCTGGAAGTTCACGGTTCACGTATTGTTGAAGTCTGGCTTGGAGAATTTTGAGCATTACTTTACTAGCATGTGAGATGAGTGTAATTGTGCGGTAGTTTGAGCATTCTTTGGTATTACCTTTCTTTGGGATTGGAATGAAAACTGACCTTTTCCAGTCCTGTGGCCACTGCTGAGTTTTCCACATTTGCTGGCATATTGAGTGCAGCACTTTCACAGCATCAGCCTTCAGGATTTGAAATAGTTTCACTGGAATTTCATCACCTCCACTAGCTTTGTTCATAGTGATGCTTTCTAAGGCCCACTTGACCTTAGACCTATTCCAGGATGTCTGGCTCTAGGTGAGTGATCACACCATCGTGATTATCTGGGTCGTGAAGATCTTTTTTATACAGTTCTTCTGTGTATTCTTGCCACCTCTTCTTAATATCTTCTGCTTCTGTTAGGTCCATACCATTTCTGTCCTTTATCGAGCCCATCTTTGCATGAAATGGTCCCTTGGTATCTCTAATTTTCTTGAAGAGATCTCTAGTCTTTCCCATTCTGTTGTTTTCCTCTATTTCTTTTGCATTGATCCCTGAGGAAGGCTTTTCTTATCTCTCCTTGCTATTCTTTGGAACTCTGCATTCAGATGCTTATATCTTTCCTTTTCTCCTCTGCTTTTTGCTTCTCTTCATTTCACAGCTATTTGTAAGCCCTCCCCAGACAGCCATTTTGGTTTTTTGCTTTTCTTTTCCCTGGGGATGGTCTTGATCCCTGTCTCCTGTACAATGTCAAGAACCTCCCCTGTTCTAAACATATACAAGCTAATGAGGATACATTTTGTTCTTTGCTTAAAATGGTAACATAGTATAAATATTTCTCAATTCTGCTTTCTGTCCTGAAAAATTTATCTTGAGATTATTTTATATCAACAAAGAGCATGGCAGCCACCCTCATGAGTTGGGAATTAAAACAGGTCCGAGTGTTATCGTGAACATTATTTTCCTAGTGGAAGATGAAGAATAGATGGTAACTCCATTCCACCTCACAGAGATGGAGAGAAGATAATACTTTAAAAGACCCTTTGGGGGGCCACTTACAGGGTAACTATTTCATCACCAAGGAAGTCTATTTTTAAAACAGCAAGAATATTTCAGAAAGTGGTAAGAGCTATAAAAGAAAAAAGTAATGTGAGAATGACTTGTGTGATCAGGGATGATCTTTCTGAAAAAGCAATGTGTAAGAAGGCCAGTAAGAAAAAAAAAGAAGGCCAGTAAGAAGCCACTGTAGCAGACCAGGTAACAGCATATGTGGCACTGAAAAAGATTTTAGTAGTGAAATGATAAGAAAAAAAAAATTTTTTTTCCTGTTTGATGGATTTGGCACATGTTTTGGAGGTAAAGGCAACAGGATTTGCTGTTAGGCACTGCACCAGGACTTCTGTGGTAGCTCAGTAGTAAGAATATGCTCTTCATTGTAGGTAAATATTTTGGGGCGGGGAGGGGCGGGTGGTGCAAAGAAACATCAAAAAGTTTGTTCGGTTTTTCCCTTGCAATGTTATGGGAAACCCAAAAGAACTTTTCGGCCAACCCATTAGCCACCTAAAACCATTGGATTCATCAATTAGATGACCCCAAAAGACCCGGAAAATAAAACCAGCAATGAGAAGATAAGACAATGTCATGACACGGGATCATGACAAAAGCAATGGAAGTAGATGGAAGAGAAAATGTCCACAGGTGAGCCTGAACCAGATCATATCTATTAAATAACATTCAGTGTAAAACCCAACCCCTAACTATTGAAAGTGTGGGCATTTATCTTGACAAAAATAAGCAGAAAGCTGGGAGGGATATAAAGTGTTAGCATTTGTTTGCCTACATTTTTTATTGTTGTTGTCTAAATTTAGTGTCAGAAAAATCAAAAATAAAATTTTAAATATTCTCCTACTGCTTTATTCATCGCCAAATATATTAATATATTTTTCAGTGGGAAGGGTCATCACCTTCCTGGGTCCTCTGAAAGTCAGGGCTTTAGGATAAGGATGACATCAAAGATGGTACAAGGGCACCTAGACTGATGGAGCTTCTGGATGCAAAACCTCTAGTCAGTAGCCAGCAGGGGTCTGAGGAGCGGTGGGAGACATCCTCATCTTCTCACCTGGGGAAACGGCTCAGCTGGGAGGAGGAGATTACAAAAGCGCTCACAGGCACGGGCCAGTTATGCACACTACTGTCCACAAGGGAGACTCTAGAAGGGGTGCTGAGAGTGTGCCTCCACTGAAGACTCAATGGGGAGAGAAAGTTCACACCAGATGCATTCCTGAGCAGCTGTCATTCTAGTGAAACCAGCCAGTGGACTGTTTCCTGGGGAAGGGGTTACTGTGCTCTAAATGCTGCTGCTGGATTAATGGATGATAGAAGTCCTGGCTCAGAAAGCCTTGGAAATGGCCTTTGTGGTCAAGCATCCCTAATGCTTTCTGGCTGGTACCAAGTACCAGGAGTGTGCTGATCAAAGGACCATCAACCGACCAGGAGAAAAACTGGGATCTGAAGACTGGGTAGAATTTGGCTTCACTCACCTGAGACAAGGGGAGCATGTAGCCTCGATATTTTGTAGGCAAGAATTCCGTCTTTATGATTAGCCTAAACAGGAAGGGGGGAAACACAATTATGCTTTCATAAAGCCAAATAACTCATCTTATAAAACAGTCATTGGACTTCCCTGGTGGCACAGTGGAGAAGAATCCACCTGCCAGTGCAGGGGACACAGGTTCAATCCCTGGTCCAGGAAGATTCCACATTCTGCAGGGCAACTATGCCCACGTGCCACAACTGCTGCGTGCCTAGAGTCCATGCTCTGCAACTCGAGAAGCCACCACAGTGAGAATCCCGAGCACCACAACAGTGATGCCTGCTCACAACTAGAGAAAGCCTGCACAAAGCAATGAAGACCCAGCACAGCGAAAATTAAACAAACATTTCTTTAACAAAAAAAAAATCATAATTTTTCTTGTTTCTTTGATAAACAATTCAGAAAAAAATTTCATCACTGTAAAATGATAGAAATACATATGTTGGTCTCTGTCCCTGAAAGTGAAAGATGCTCACTCATGTCCAACTCTTTACAACCCCACAGACCACAGCCTGTCAGGCTCCTCTGTCCATGGGATTCTCCAGGCAAGAATACTGGAGTGGGATGCCATTCCCTTCTCCAGGAGATCTTCCTGACCCAGGGATCAAACCCAGGTCTTCTGAGATGCAGGCAGATTCTTTACCATCTGAGCCACTAGGGAAGCCCTGGTGGTGGTTTAGTCGCTAAGTTGTGTCCAACTCTTGCAACCCCATGGACTGTAGCAGAGCCCAGGTCTCCTGCAATGCAGGCAGATTCTTTAGCAACTGAGTTATAAGGTAAGCCCCTGGAAAGCCCTGGTTCCTGCTAATATTTGGTCTTTGACGCCAGTCCCCGACACAGAGTTCCTGAAAACCTTGGGATTTCCTGGATGATAGGCGCATCATTTATTCCAAGGAGGTGATGCTTGATGCATCCTAGATGGTGGCTGGTCTTCAAACACTAAGGCATGATTAGAATCTTGGAATTTTCAGCCCTATCCCCCCTCCTCTGAAGAGAAGAGAGAGGCTGGAAAACTAATTAATAATCAATTATGCCTACATGAGGAAACCTCCATAAAAATCCCTAACAAACAGGATTCAGAGAGCTTCCAGGCTGGTGAACACAGCTATGTCCTAGGAGCATCATTCAGTTGCTAAGTTGTATTCGACTCTGCAACCCCACAAAATGTAGCATGCCAGACTCCCATTTCCTTCACTGTCTCATGGAATTTTCTCAGATTCATGTCCATTGATTTGATGATGCTATCTAACCATCACAAGAGAAGACTCTACACATGGACATCACCATGTGGTCAACACCAAAATAAGATTGATTATATTCTTTGCAGTCAAAGTTGGAGAAGTTCTATACAGACAGCAAAAACAAGAGCAGGAGCTGACTGTGGTTCAGACCATGAACTCCTTATTGCCAAATTCAGACTTAAATTGAAGAAAGTAGGAAAAACCACTAGACCATTCAGGTATGACCTAAATCAAATCCCTTATGATTATACAGTGGAAATAAGAAATAAATTTAAGGGACTAGATAGATCTGATAGACAGAGTACCTGATAAACTATCAGGATACCTGATAAATTATCAGGAAGTTCGTGACATTATACAGGAGATAGGGATCAAGACTATCCCTAAGAAAAAGAAATGCAAAAGAGCAAAATGGCTGTCTGAGGAGGCCTTACAAACATCTGTGAAAAGAAAAGAAGCAAAAAGCAAAGGAGAAAAGGAAAGATATATCCATGTGAATGCAGAGTTCCAAAGCATAGCAAGGAGAGATAAGAAAGCCTTCCTCAGTCATCAATGCAAAGAAATAGAGGAAAACAATAGAATGGGAAATACTAGAGATCTCTTCAAGAAAATTAGAGATACCTAGGGAACATTTCATGCAAAGATGGGCTCAATAAAGGACAGAAATGGTATGGAGCTAACAGAAGCAAATGTTAAGAAGAGGCGGCAAGAATACACAAAAGAACTATACAAAAAAGATCTTCATGACCCAGATAATCACAATGGTATGATCACTCACTTAGAGCCAGACATCCTGGAATCTGAAGTCAAGTGGGCCTTAGGAAGCATCAATACAAACAAAGCTAGTAGAGGTGATGGAATTTCAGTTGAGCTATTTCAAATCCTAAAAGATGATGCTATGAAAGTGCTGCACTCAAATTAGAAAACTCAGCAGTGGCCACAGGACTGGAAAAGGTCAGTTTTCATTCCAATCCCAAAGAAAGGTAATGCCAAAGAATGTTCTAATTACTGCACAATTGCACTCTACTCACACGCCAGCAAAGTAACGCTCAAAATTCTCCAAGCCAGGCTTCAACAATACATGAGTCATGAACTTCCAGATGTTCAACCTGGTTTTAGAAAAGGTAGAGGAACGAGAGATCAAATTGCCAACATCCATTGGATCATCAAAAAAGCAAGAGAGTTCCAGAAAAACATCTATTTCTGCTTTATTGACAATGCCAAAGCCTTAGCCTGTGTGGATCACAATAAACTGTGGAAAATTCTGAAAGAAATGGGAATACCAGAAGATGGCGGAGGAATAGGGGAGGGAGACCACTTTCTCCCCCACAAATTGATCAAAACAACATTTGAACACTCAGAAAAACCCACAAAACAACTTCTGAATGCCAGCAGAGGACATCAGGCACCCAGAAAAGCAGCCCATTGTCTTAGAAAGGAGGTAGGAAAAACTATAAAAGATAAAAAGAGAGACAAAAGTGGTAGGGACGGAGCTCCGTCCTGGGAAGGGAGTGTAAAAAAAGAGAGGTTTCCAAACACAGGAAACACTCTTACTGCCGAGTCTGTGGCGAGCCTTGGAACCACAGAGAGCAACATAACTGGGAGGAAAAATAAATAAATAATTTAAACCCACAGATTACGAGCCTAATGGTAACTCCCCCAGCAGAGAAACAGTACAGACGCCCGCATCCACCACTAGCACGCGGGGGCTGGGCAGGGAGGCACGGGCTGCATTGCTTAGAGTAAGGACCAGGCCTGAATGCCCCGAGGGCAATCTGAGGGAACTAACTCCGGACAGCAAACCAGACTGTGGGATAGCTACCTCGCAAAAAGCCCTAACCTAAGACACTGCAAGGCTCACTCACAGAACAAAGGACTGAGCAGAGCTACCCACCTGCAGACTGGCCCATCCCCTTCTGGTAACAGGCAGGTGAGGGCAGCCAGAGCCAGAAGAGGGCAATCACGGCCCCAGAGAGGCATTATCTACCAAACTGCAAGCAGGCTTCATTCCTAACCAAGACTCCTTGGGATTCTGGATGGTCAACATCCGCCTGAGAAGGTGCGCAGGTTGTACACCCAGAAAACCAAGTGGCAGGGATGGGGAAGACGATAAGTCACAGCGACCGCACTCACCAAACACCTCGTCACCTGAGCTGCTTGGACCTTGGAAGGGCACAAAACGCAGGCCCAACCGAGTCTGCACCTCTGAGGACTACCCAAGTACCTGAACCTGAGTGGCTTAGACTTGGGAAGTGCGTAAAACCGAGGGCAGGCCTCAGACAGTTCCCAGCAGAGTAACCTAGAGCCTAAGCAGTGTAGACAGGGAAAGCACACACACCGTGAGCGGGGGCAAACCCAGTGTGGCCGAGACACTGTGAGCACACACCAGTATTTGTTTGCAGCGTCCCTCCCTCCCCACAGCACGACTGAACAAGTGACCCTAAAAAAGCGTCCACCACCGGCCCCTTGCAAGAGGGCAGACATTAGACACTGAAGAGACCAGCAAACAGAAGAAGCTAAAACTGAGGGAACATCTTGGAAGTGACAGGTGCAATAGATTAAAACCCTGTAGATAGCACCAACTACATAGGAAGGGGCCTATAGATCTTGAGAAATATAAGCCTCATCAAGGAACTATCTGAAAATGAACTGACCCCACACTGCCCACAACACCACCAGAGAAAGTCCTAGATATATTTTTACTATACTTACTATCATTCTTTAATTTTTTAAATTTTTTTTTATTTTTAAGCCCTCTATTACTCCTTTAATTTTCATTTTTATAACCTACTATTAGCTGGAATCAAGATTGCCAGGAGAAATATCAATAACCTCAGATATGCAGATGACACCACCCTTACGGCAGAAAGTGAAGAGGAACTAAAAAGCCTCTTGATGAAAGTGAAAGTGGAGACTGAAAAAGTTGTCTTAAAGCTCAATATTCAGAAAATGAAGATCATGGCATCTGGTCCCATCACTTCATGGGAAATAGATGGGGAAACAGTGGAAACAGTGTCAGACTTTATTTTGGGGGGCTCAAAAATCACTGCAGACGGTGACTGCAGCCATGAAATTAAAAGATGCTTACTCCTTGGAAGGAAAGTTATGACCAACCTAGATAGCATATTCAAAAGCAAAGACATTACTTTGCCAACAAAGGTCCATCTAGTCAAGGCTATGGTTTTTCCAGTGGCCATGTATGTGTGTGAGAGTTGGACTGTGGAGAAAGCTGAGCACTGAAAAATTGATGCTTTTGAACTGTGGTGTTGGAGAAGACTCTTGAGAGTCCCTTGGACTGCAAGGAGATCCAACCAGTCCATTCTGAAGGAGATCAGCCCTGGGATTTCTTTGAAGGGAATGATGCTAAAGCTGAAACTCCAGTACTTTGGCCACCTCATGCAAAGAGTTGACTCATTGGAAAAGATTCCAGTGCTGGGATTGGGGGCAGGAGAAGAAGGGGACGACAGAGGATGAGATGGCTGGATGGCATCACAGAGTCGATGGACGTTGAGTATGAGTGAACTCTGGGAGTTGGTGATGGACAGGGAGGCCTGGCATGCTGCAATTCATGGGGTCGCAAAGAGTCAGACACGACTGAGCTACTGAACTGAACTGAACTGATTACTTTGCAAAAAATAAAAAAAAGAGAGAGAGAGACCCTAATTTTTAAAGCAAACTTCATATATATATATATATATATATATATATATATATATATATAAAATAATTTTTGTAACTTTTTTTTCTATAATATTGAATTTTTGAAAATACAACCTCTACTCTAGATTCTTAATCTTTGCTTTTTGGTATTTGTTATCAATTTTGTACCTTTAAGAACCCAATCTTCAGTACCCATTTTTCCTTGGGAGTGAGATTACTGGCTTGACTGCTCTCTACCCCTTTGGACTCTCCTTTTTCTCAACCAGGTCGCCTCTATCTCCTCCCTCCCCCTTCTCTTGTCTACCCAACTCTGTGAATCTCTTTGTATGTTCCAGACAGTGGAGAACACTTAGGGAACTGATTACTGGCTAGATCTGTCTCTCCCCTTTTGATTCTCCCCTTTATCCTCCTATTGGAGAAGGCAATGGCAACCCACTCCAGTACTCTTGCCTGGAGAATCCCATGGACACAGGAGCCTGGTAGGCTGCAGTCCGTGGGGTCGCTAAGAGTCAGACACGACTGAGTGACTTCACTTCACTTCACTTTATCCTCCTGGCCACCTCTGTCTCCTTCCTTCCTCTTCTCTTCTCTGTATAACTCCGTGAACATCTCTGAGGGGTCCAGACTGTGGAGCACACATAAGGAAGTGATTACTGGCTAGCTTGCTCTCTCCTCTTTTGATTCTACCTCATCTCATCCTGGTCACTTCTATCTCCCTCCTCCTTCTTCTCTTCTCCATGTAACTCTGCAAATCTCTCTGGGTGTCCCTCACTGTGGAGAAACTTTTCATCTTTAACCTAGATGTTTTATCAACGGTGCTGTATAGATGGAGAAGTCTTGAGGCTACTGTAAAAATAAGACTGAAAACCAGAAGCGGGAAGCTTAAGTCCAAATCCTGAGAACACCAGAGAACTCCTGACTCCAGGGAACATTAATCGACAGGAGCTCATCAAACTCCTCCATACCTACACTGAAACCAAGTACCACCCAAGGGCCAACAAGTTTCAGAGCAAGACATACCACACAAATTCTCCAGCAACACAGGAACATAGCCCTGAGCTTCAATATACAGGCTGCCCAAAGTCACTTCAAACCCATTGACATCTCATAACTCATTACTGGACACTTTATTGCACTCCAGAGAGGAGAAATCCAGCTCCACCCACCAGAACACTGACACAAGCTTCCCTAACCAGGAAACCTTGACAAGCCACCCGTACTACAACCCCACCCACAGCGAGGAAACTCCACAACAAAGAGAACTCCACAAACTGCCAGAATACAAAAAAGCCACCCCAAACACAGAAATATAAACAAGATGAAGAGATAGAGGAATACCCAGCAGGAAAAGGAACAGGATAAGTGTAGCCAAACCAAACAAAAGAGGAAGAGATAGGGAAGCTACCTGATAAAGAATTCCAAATAATGATAGTGAAAATGATCCAAAATCTTGAAAACAAAGTGGAATCACAGATAAATAGCCTGGAGACAAGGATTAAGAAGATGCAAGAAAGGTTTAACAAAGACCTAGAAGAAATAAAAAAGTCAATATGTAATGAATAATGCAATAAATTATATCAAAAACACTCTGGAGGGAACAAATAGTAGAATAACAGAGGCAGAAGACAGGATTAGTGAGGTAGAAGATAGAATGGTAGAAATAAATAGAGAGGGAAAAAAAAAAAAAACGAATTAAAAGAAATAAGGACAATCTCAGAGACCTCTGGGACAATGTTAAATGCCCCAACATTCGAATCATAGGAGTCCCAGAAGAAGAAGACAAAAAGAAAGACAATGAGAAAATACTTGAGGAGATAATAGTTGAAAATTTCCCTAAAATGGGGAAGGAAATAATCACCCAATAATCACACAAGTCCAAGAAACCCAGAAAGTCCCAAACAGGATCAACTCAAGGCAAAACACCCAAGACACATATTAATCAAATTAACAAAGATCAAGCACAAAGAACAAATATTAAAAGCAGCAAGGGAAAAACAACAAATTACACACAAGGGGATTCCCATAAGGATAACAGCTGATCTTTCAATAGAAACTCTTCAGGCCAGGAAGGAATGGCAAGATATACTTAAAGTGATGAAAGAAAATAACCTACAGCCCAGATTACTTTACCCAGCAAGGATCTCATTCAAATATGAAGGAGAAATCAAAAGCTTTACAGACAAGCAAAAGCTGAGAGAATTCAGCACTACAAAACCAGCTCTCAAACAAATGCTAAAGGATCTTCTCTAGACAGGAAACACAGAAAGGGTGTATAAACTCAAACCCAAAACAACAAAGTAAATGGCAATGGGATCATACTTATCAATAATTATCTTAAATGTAAGTGGGTTGATTGCCCCAACCAAAAGACAAAGACTGGCTGAATGGATACAAAAACAAGACCCCTATATATGTTGTCTACAAGAGGCCCACCTCAAAACAAGGGACACATACAGACTGAAAGTGAAGGGCTGGAAAAAGATATTCCATGCAAATAGAGACCAAAAGAAAGCAGGAGTAGCAATACTCATATCAGATAAAATAGACGTTAAAACAAAGGCTGTGAAAAGAGACAAAGGACACTACATAATGATCAAAGGATCAATCCAATAAGAATATATAACAATTATAAATATATATGCACCCAAGATAGGAGCACCACAATATGTAAGGCAAATGCTAACAAGTATGAAAGGGGAAATTAACAGTAACACAATAATAGTGGGAGACTTTAATACCCCACTCACACTTATGGATAGATCAACTAAACAGAAAATTAACAAGAAAACACAAACTTTAAATGATACAATAGACCAGTTAGACCTAATTGATATCTATAGGACATGTCACCCCAAAACAATGAATTTCACCTTTTTCTCAAGCGCACACGGAACCTTCTCCAGGATAGATCACATCCTGGGCCATAAAGCTAGCCTTGGTAAATTCAAAAAAATTGAAATCTTCCCAAGCAATTTTTCTGACCACAATGCAGTAAGATTAGATCTCAATTACAGGAGAGAAATTATTAAAAATTCCAACATATGGAGACTGAACAACACGCTGCTGAATAACCAACAAATCACAGAAGAAATCAAAACAGAAATCAAAATTTGCATAGAAACAAATGAAAATGAAAACACAACAACATAAAACCTGTGGGACACTGTAAAAGCAGTGCTAAGGGGAAGCTTCACAGCAATACAGGCATACCTCAAGAAACAAGAAAAAAGTCAAATAGATAACCTAACTCTACACCTAAAGCAACTAGAAAAGGAAGAAATGAAGAACCCCAGGGTTAGTAGAAGAAAAGAAATCTTAAAAATTAGGGCAGAAATAAATGCAAAAGAAATAAAAGAGACCATAGCAAAAAGCCAAAAGCTGGTTCTTTGAGAGGATAAATAAAATTAACAAACCATTAGCCAGACTCATCAAGAAACAAAGGGAGAAAAATCAAATCAATAAAATTAGAAATGAAAATAGAGATCACAACAGACAACACAGAAATACAAATGATCATAAGAGACTACTATCAGCAATTATATGCCAATAAAATGGACAACGTGGAAGAAATGGACAAATTCTTAGAAAAGTACAACTTTCCAAAACTGAACCTGGAAGAAATAGAAAATCTTAACAGACCCATCACAAGCACGGAAATTGAAACTCTAATCAGAAATCGTCCAGCAAACAAAAGCCCAGGTCCAGACAGCTTCACAGATGAATTCTACAAAAAAATTTAGAGAAGAGTTAACACCTATCCTACTCAAACTCTTCCATAAAATTGCAGAGGAAGGTAAACTTCCAAACTCATTCTATGAGGCCACCATCACCCTAATACCCAAACCTGACAAGTCAAGTCAAGTCAAAGTCACTCAGTCGTGTCCGACTCTTGTGACCCCATGGATTACAGCCCGCAAGGTTCCTGTCCATGGGATTCTCCAGGCAAGAATACTGGAGTGGGTTGCCATTTCCTGACAAAGATGCTACAAATAAAAAGAATACAGGCCAATATCACTGATGAACATAGATGCAAAAATCCTCAACAAAATTCTATCAATCAGAATCCAACAACACATTTAAAAGATCATACACCATGACCAAGTGGGCTTTATCCCAGGGATGCAAGGATTCTTCAATATCTGCAAATCAATCAATGTAATACACCACATTAACAAACTGAAAAATAAAAGCCATATGATTATCTCAATAGATGCAGAGAAAGCCTTTGACAAAATTCAGCATCCATTTATGATAAAAACTCTCCAGAAAGCAGGAACAGAAGGAACATACCTCAACATAATAAAAGCTATATTTATCCGTGGCTCAGAGGTTAAAGCGTCTGCTTGCAATGTGGGAGACCTGGGTTCGATCCCTGGGTCGGGAAGATCCCCTGGAGAAGGAAATGGCAACCCACTCCAGTATTCTTGGGTGGAGAATCCCATGGACTGAGGAGGAGCCTGGTGGGCTACAGTCTATGGGGTCGCAAAGAGTCGGACACGACTGAACAACTTCACTTCCACTTTCACTTTAAAGTCAGGAACAAGACAAGGGTGCCCACTTTCACCACTACTATTCAACATAGTTTTGGAAGTTTTGGCCACAGCAATCAGAGCAGATAAAGAAATAAAAGGAATCCAAATTGGAAAAGAAGTAAAACTCTCACTGTTTGCAGATGACATGATCCTCTACGTAGAAAACCCTAAAGACACCACCAGAAAATTACTAGAACTAATCAATGAATATAGTAAAGTTGCAGGATATAAAATCAACACACAGAAATCCCTTGCATTCCTATACACTAATAATGAGAAAATAGAAAGAGAAATTAAGGAAACAATTCCATTCACCATTACAATGAAAAGAATAAAATACTAAGAATATATCTACCTAAAGAAACAAGACCTATATCTATAAAACTATAAAACACTGGTGAAAGAAATCAAAGAGGACACTAATAGATGGAGAAATATACCATGTTCATGGATCAGAAGAATCAATATAGCGAAAATAAGTATATTACCCAAAGCAATCTATAGATTCAATGCAATCCCTATCAAACTACCAACGGTATTTTTCACAGAGCTAGAACAAGTAATTTCACAATTTGTATGGAAATACAAAAAACCTCGAATAGCCAAAGCAATCTTGAGAAAGAAGAATGGAACTGGAGGAATCAACCTGCCTGACTTCAGGCTCTACTACAAAGCCACAGTCATCAAGACAGTATGGTACTGGCACAAAGACAGAAATATAGATCAATGGAACAAAATAGAAAGCCCAGAGATAAACCCACACACCTATGGACACCTTATCTTTGACAAAGGAGGCAAGACTATACAATGGAGAAAAGACAATCTCTTTAACAAGTGGTGCTGGGAAAACTGGTCAACCACTTGTAAAAGAATTAAACTAGAACACTTTCTAACACCATACACAAAAACAAACTCAAAATGGATTAAAGATCTAAATATAAGACCAGAAACTATAAAACTCCTAGGAGAACATAGGCAAAACCCTCTCCGACATACATCACAGCAGGATCCTCTATGACCCACCTCCCAGAATATTGGAAGTAAAAGCAAAAATAAACAATGGGACCTAATTAAAACTAAAAGCTTCTGCACAACAAAGGAAACTATAAGCAAGATGAAAAGACAGCCTTCAGAATGGGAGAAAATAATAGCAAATGAAGCAATTGACAAAGAATTAATCTCAAAAATATACAAGCAACTCCTACAGCTCAATTCCAGAAAAATAAACGACCCAATCAAAAAATGGGCCAAAGAACTAAACAGACATTTCTCCAAAGACATACAGGTGCTAAAAAAACACATGAAAAGATGCTCAACATCACTCATTATCAGAGAAATGCAAATCAAAACCACAATGAGGTACCATTTCATGCCAGTCAGAATGGCTACTATCCAAAAGTCTACAAGCAATAAATGCTGGAGAGAGTGTGGAGAAAAGGGAACCCTCTTACACTGTTGGTGGGAATGCAAACTAGTACAGCCACTATGGAGAACAGTGGAGATTCCTTAAAAAACTGGAATAGAACTGCCCATACAATCCATACATGACCACAGGAAAAACCATAGCCAATACAGTATACTAAAGCATATATATGGAATTTAGAAAGATGGTAATAATGTGAGAGTTGAACTGTGAAGAAAGCTGAGCGCCGAAGAATTGATGCTTTTAAACTGTGGTGTTGGAGAAGACTCTTGAGAGTCCCTTGGACTACAAGGAGATCCAACCAGTCTATTCTGAAGGAGATCAGCCCTGGGATTTCTTTGGAAGGAATGATGCTGAAGCTGAAACTCCAGTACTTTGGCCACCTCAGGTGAAGAGCTGACTCATTGGAAAAGACTCTGATGCTGGGAGGGATTGGGGGCAGGAGGAGAAGGGGATGACAGAGGATGAGATGGCTGGATGGCATCACTGACTCGATGGATGTGAGTCTCAGTGAACTCCAGGAGTTGGTGATGGACAGGGAGGCCCGGCGTGCTTCGATTCATGGGGTCGCAAAGAGTCGGACACAACTGAGTGACTGAACTGCACTGAACTGAATAGTAACCCTGTATGTGAGACAGCAAAAGAGATACAGATCTATAAAACAGTCTTTTGGACTCTGTGGGAGAGGGAGAGGGTGGGATGATTTGAGAGAATGGCATTGAAACATGTATAATATCATATGTGAAACAGATCGCCAGTCCAGGTTCAATGCATGGCACAGGATGCTCAGAGCTGGTGCACTGGGATGACCCAGAGGGATGGTATGGGGAGGGAGGTGAGAGGGAGGTTCAGGATGGGGAACATGTGTACACCCATGGTGGATTCATGTTGATGTATTGCAAAACCAATACAATATTGTAAAGTAATTAGCTTCCAATTAAAATAAATAAATTTATATTAAAAAAAAGAAGAAATGGGAATACCAGACCACCTGACCTGCCTCTTGAGAAATCTGTATGTGGGTCAGGAAGCAACAGTTAGAACTGGACATGGAACAACAGACTGGTTCTAAATACGAAAAGGAGTATGTCAAGGCTATATATTGTCACCCTGCTTATTTAACTTATATGCAGAGTACATTATGAGAAACGCTGGGCTGGAAGAAGCACAAGCTGGAATCAAGATTGCTGAGAGAAATATCAATAACCTCAGATATGCAGATGACACCACCCTTATGGCAGAAAGTGAAGAACTAAAGAGCCTCTTGATGAAAATTAAAGAGGAGAGTGAAAAAGTTGGCTTAAAGCTCAACACTCAGAAAACGAAGATAATGGCATCTGGTCCCATCACTTCATGGCAAAAAGATGGGGAAACAGCGCAAACAGTTGCAGACTTTTGGGAGGCTCCAAAATCGCTGCAGATGGTGACTTCAGCCATGAAATTAAAAGACGCTTACTCCTTGGAAGGAAAATTACGACCAACCTAGACAGCATATTATAAAGCAGAGACATTACTTTGCCAACAAAAGCCTGTCTAGTCAAAGCTATGGTTTTTCCAGTAGTCATGTATGGATGTGAGAGTTGGACTATAAAGAAAGTTAAGAAAATAAAGTCTGTCACTGTTTGCATTGTTTCCCCATCTATTTGCCATTAAGTGATGGGACCAGATGCCATGATCTTCATTTCTTGAATACTGAGTTTTAAGCCAGCTTTTTTACTCTCCTCTCTCACCTTCATCAAGTGGCTCTTTAGTTCCTCTTCACGTTCTGCCATTAGGGTGGTGTCATCTGCCTATCTGAGGTTATCACTATTTCTTCTGGCAATCTTGATTCCAACTTGAGCTTCATCCAGCCCAGCATTTCACATGATGTACTCAGCATATAAGTCAAATAAGGAGTGTTTTGGGCCTGAGCCCTAAACCTGTCAGGTCCACACTAACCCTAGTGAGGATCAGAACTAAATGTTGATGTTCTGATGTTGGAGGACACCCAGCTGATGTTGTAGGATTTGTTGGTGTGTAAAAAAAATTCCACACATTTGGTGTCAGCAGTATTGTATTTAAGTGAGTATGTAAAGAGAAACAGAATCTTTCCCTATGCATTGATACACCAAAATATAATCATTAACCCATAAAAGAAAACATAAAAAATAAACTTCTAAGTGCTCTTCTGTTTACATTTTTTATTCCCAAAGTTATTTGAAGCCTTCTACCATCTAAGAGATATTAGCCCTATTTCTTTCACCAAGAGAAAGAAGCACCGGCAAAATGTTTTGTCAGGCCTGATTCCCTTTTCTAAAACATATGTGGGAAATTAAAATACACCCAAGAGAAGGTAAATAGTTTTTCCAACCAATGACGACAGTCAAAGCACAGGTTTCTAATTAAGTCCATATTAATTTTTTGAACAGCAGAATAAACGGACTTCCAACCCATCCATTTTCTAATTGTTCTTCTCTGTTGATGTTATTAACCAGGGTTTGGAGTTTCAACGTATTTATTGAGCTGCTTCCTTAGGGATGTTTTCAAATTCTACTTCAACTCCATTAGGGTGCCAGAGTGATGTTTAATTTATGCTCCAGGGAAGAACAATTCTTTCTCTAAACCATTAGGGTAATAATTAGGTGCTTTGACTTCTCCTAAGTGAAAAGAAACTAAAAAGCCTCTTGATGAAAGTGAAAGAGGAGAGTGAAAAAGTTGGCTTAAAGCTCAACATTCAGAAAACGAAGATCATGGTATCTGGTCCCATCACTTCATGGGAAATAGATGGGGAAACAGAGGAAACAGTGTCAGACTTTATCTTTTTGGGCTCCAAAATCACTGCAGATGGCGATTGCAGCCATGAAATTAAAAGACGCTTACTCCTTGGAAGGAAAGTTATGACCAGCCTAGATAGCATATTCAAAAGCAGAGACATTACTTTGCCAACAAAGGTCCGTCTAGTCAAGGCTATGGTTTTTCCTGTGGTCATGTATGGATGTGAGAGTTGGACTGTGAAGAAGGCTGAGCACCAAAGAATTGATGCTTTTGAACTGTGGTGTTGGAGAAGACTCTTGAGAGTCCCTTGGACTGCAAGGAGATCCAACCAGTCCATTCTTAAAAAGATCAGTCCTGGGTCTTGTTTGGAAGGAATGGTGCTAAAGCTGAAACTCCAGTACTTTGGCCACCTCATGCGAAGAGTTGACTCATTGGAAAAGACTCTGATGCTGGGAAGGATTGGGGGCAGGAAGAGAAGGGGACGACAGAGGATGAGATGGCTGGATGGCATCACCAACTCGATGGATGTGAGTTTGAATGAACTCCAGGAGTTGGTGATGGACAGGGAGGCCTGGCGTGTGGCAATTCATGGGGTCGCAAAGAGTCACACATGACTGAGCGACTGAACTGAACTGAACTGAACTGAATATATTCTAAGGGCAACTTTCTGCAAGGCACCCAAGAGAGGAGGAGGAGCCTTGTTAGTTAAAGGGAGGCTTCCAAGTTGTTGAATATTTTGTATAACAACTTTCACACCCTGTATGATGAGACATTACACAACTAACTGAGGGCAGAGAAAAAGCCAGCAGCAGTCCAGCTGTTTCAATATGTCTTACATGCTTTGCAAATTCACTTTGCAATGGTCTTCAGTTACAGGGCCATTGCCCTTTAAAATGGTTATTCCTGAGTGTTATAGCAGCCTATGGTCAAACTAAAGTCTCCCAGAAATTCTCAAGAAATTGTGTTTGGGTTGAAAGGAAGTAAAACTATGTTTGGGTTGACATTTTTGTTACCTACTTTGTATGGCACTTTTTGTTAGCAGTTAGTCTCACAAAATATTATTTATCTTTAAAAAAATGCTTATCAGCCTTAGGAACAAGGAAATTAACACATCCTCAATCTAAAACCCTGCTAGCCTCCCTATCAAACATCATTTTCATGGGCAAAGAACTTCCAGTGGGATAAGCAGCCATCACCAGAGGGAAAAAAAAGCTCAAAAAAGATTAGTACAAGTGAAGTCTATACATTTTCAACTTACTGATGCTCTTAGTCTCTTAACCACAGTGAATGTGACTATGGGTGTTCATAATATCTCCCTCAGGGGGCCTCTAGGTAAAATCTTTACCCTTGTGAATGGCCAGACACGCCACAGCCCACCATGGTCCTCAGGAAGACAAACCAGATGTACGATGGAGAGAATGAAGTCAGCAAGGAGAAGTAAGCTCCCCACAGGAACGAGATGAACAAAATCTGAAGCAACAAAAGGAGACGTTAATTGGATCTGCCCCCATGGAAGGGCAGAAAGAAACTTAACTTCTGAAGGTAATTTTTAATTTTATCCAGATGTTTGCTTCTCTGTGGAGCTAAACTTTAGAGAACTCACTAATCTCTTATAATCATCAGAAAATATAATCCATATCATTTTATCGTCTGAAAGCCCCAACATTCTAAGTTTAGACCATTCATCAAAACTCGTTCAAGGTGTCTACCCTCATAGGTGGCAGGAAAGTGAACGTGTAAATCAGGATGCAAAGCTCACCCTCCCGGCAAACAGGGATGGCAGGACCACAACAAAACATGAGTATGAGAATATAAGGAGAATGAGTCTAAGGAGAAATTTTAAGGGATTTTCTTTTTTGTGTGACTATAAGAATAATAACAGTTTATAGCAGAAGATACGGAAAAAAGAAAAGATATAAAAATCACTTTTGCTTCTCCAACCCAGAGAAAATACTATTAACACAGTTTTACCCTATTTTCACTGATTCTAAGGGAAAATATATCCTTAATATTTGCAAAATATTCCAGTGAAAAGACATACCATAACACACATAATATAATGAAATGCACAAACCTTTCCCCTATATTGACTGTTGAGATGGTTTTATATTTTCCATTAAAATCAGCTGAGACACTGTGCATAAATCTTTGGGGTTCTCTGATGATCTAAATAGAATAGATTTCTGGAAGGCAAACTGTCAGGGAAAATGAGTATTCTCAAGATTCTTGGTTTATGCTGCCAAATTGATGTCAGAAAAATTATATCAATTGTACATGAGGGTGTTTGGACACTTGCAGTGTTCTTCAAGAAAAAGAAAAATTCCTTATGGATCTGACGTTTGATATGGCTTTGACAATGAAAAAAATTGTATATACATATATCTCGCTATGTAATTTTGTTTCTGATAACTCCTGTGATTGAACACTTTTCAAGGTTTCTTGACAATTTGTATGTCTCCTTTTGTAAAACGCCTTTTGTGCTCTCTACATTTTTTTTTTTTTTGCAAAACTTGTGTTTTCATATTCACTTGTCAAAATCTATGATATTTTGTGCACTTTGAAACACACATCCAAGCCTATGACTGTCCTCCTTTGTATTTACACCTAGAGAGGTCTTCCCCACCAAAAATCAGACAAGATAGATAGGTCTGGGTTTATCATCAGAAAACATAGTTCTGTGTCTTGATGTTGAATTTCAGTATGTATGACATCAAGCAAGTAGGTTAGTTTCAAAGCTATACCCAAGTTAACCAATGTGAAACTGCTTATGTTTATACACGCAGTCCCCACATTTTATCTGCTGTGTTCTAACTACGCACATCCATCCACGGCACAGCTGGACTACAGGGATCAGCTGTGGGGACAAAAATCTTGGGGAAAGATGACAAAGCAAAAAAGACAAGGTGTCAGAGAAGGACATTTCCATACTCTCTCACTTGGGTATTTATAGAAAAATGTCCGTGAAAGAAGAGCAGCAGTAGGACTTCCCTGGAGGTCAGGTGGCTAAGACTCCAACCTCCCAATGCAGGGGGCCCTGGTTTCATTCCGGGTCAGGGAACTAGATCCCGTACAATGCAACTAAGAGTTCACACACCACAGCTAAAGACCCTACACACCTCAACAAAGATCAAAGATCCTGTGTGCCCCAACCAAGACCTGCTGCAGCCAAATAAATAAATACCAAGAAAAGAAAAGCAGTGGTCACGTCACCACAAAGAAAATTCCAGATCACCCTTAAAGCCAGCCTACCTTCCAGCGGCCGTATCTGTCAGCCAAGAGGCCAAAGAGGACGCTGAACACCATGTAGCCAAAAAACACCATCTGGAGGTGGGGTGAGAAGAAGTTATCCTCTAAGCGGCATTTTTACAATATGCTAATTTACCGCATTAAGCATTCATCCGTCTAAACAAAGAAGATTGGAAATGTGGGTGGGGTTGGAAGTTGAAAAATAGGCTTTCACAAAACTCTCCCTGGACTCCTTTTTAAAATGTCAGAGGCTGATGATTCCCACACCTGAAACCATTGACACCAGGTAGAAGCAGGGGTCCTAGAAAAAAAAAAAAGCATCTCTTCCACAGGGAACTAATAAAAAAAATTCATATTTATACTTGAAAAACAAAAGCCATTCTTTTCTTCTGTGCGCTGTTCTCTCTAGGACATGACTGAAGGAGGGAAAAGCCAATGTTTTCAATGCCACGCCTGGGACGAATGCCATACCATAACAAAATCTAATCCTCAGCAACATGACAGAAATGAGCACAATGTGACACAGTCTGCATAAATCCAAATTCATTAACTACGAAGAGCTCTTGCTCTGGAGTAATTTTCTTTCTGATAATTGGTATTCACATGGCCTTTTTGTTTTTTGAAAGATGATGATCGTTGATGGCAAGATTTTCTGCCTCTTGTTGGGGTGTTAAAATTTTCCCTCCACCCTTCTATACTCTTCGGCTGGTCTAATAATTAAATTGATTTAAGATAAACTGACACATTGAGGGGCTCCCCAGGTGGTGCTAGTGGTAAAGAACCCACTTGCCAATGCAGGAGATGTAAGAGACACAGGTTTGGTCCCTGAGTCGGAAAGATCCCCTGGAGGAGGGCATGGCAACCCATTCCAGGACTTTTTTTTCTTTTTTCCACTGCAGTATTCTTGTCTAGAGAATCCCATGGACAGAGGAGCCTGGTGGGCTATAGTCCATATGGTGGCAAAGAGCTGGACACAACTGAAGCAACTTAGCATGCAAGACAGATTGAGAGGAGAAAAGCAAGTTTAATTTTGTTCATACAAGAATCCCATAAAATATAAGACCCAAGGGCACATTGGACAGTTGAGGCTTATATGCCACTTTGAGCTGAGGAACAGGAAGGCCCCCGGGACTTCAAAGGAGAGGAGGGTCATTCATAGGACAATGAGAAGAACAGATGTCTGGTAATTAGATGTCTGCACTGCCACATGGATAGGTCACTCAGATGAAAGTTATCTCTGGCAATAACTCTCTCTCTCTCTGAGCCAGGCTCCCTATCTAAATTCTTTTATGTAGTTAAGGGAAATGTAAAAGTTTCTCTTGAGTCTGCTTGGTCTCAAGTGTCTTCAGTTCAAAATAATCCACAGGCCAAAGCAGTATACTTTGGGGTCACATATTGTGCTCCCTTTTGGTTGTTGTTATTCAGTTGTGATGTCATGTCCACTCTTTTGCAACTTTATGGGCTGTAGCCTGCCAGGCTCCTCTGTCCTACAATTTTCCCAGACAAAAATACTCAGGTAGGTAGACATTCCCTTCTCCAGGTAATCTTCCCAACCCAGGGATCAAGCTCATGTCTTCTTCATGGGCAGGCAGATTCTATACCATCTGAGCCACTAGGGAAGCCCCCCCGCTCCCTTTTACTCTTCTTCTAATGGCCTTCCTTGTCAAATATATATCTCTTTTAATGTCAACTCTAGGTCAGCCACTTGATTTTTTTTTTTTAACTCATATCAGTTTGTGAATCCCCAAATTTGGCTAAGGCTCACTTTCTCTGATTTTTGTCTCTTCTGGGCTCCTGCTAGGGTCTGGAAAATGAGCAGTTCAAGGTTATCTCCCTAGAGGAAAAGAGAAAAGGGAGAAAGGCCTCAAATGCTAGATTGGGAACCAAAACAGCAGGTGGAGAGGGATTCCGTGGCCCTCCGCCAGGGGGATGAGGAAGGGGAACGGAAACCCCAGGTCCTCAGTTGCCTCATTCTCAGTACAGGAAGTGGGCACTCACCGTGGTCACTAGTGCCACCTGCCAGTTCTCCAGCTGCCATTCACAGCGGATGGCAGGAGACACAACCGCTATTAACATGATCTCCATGGCCTCGGCAACCTCAAAAAGAAGGAAGGAAAACACTGTGTCAAAGTGCTAGCCTGTTGTCACTGCCTCCCATGTCTGCCTGTCATCCTTCTAGTCCTAACCTCCTCCTTCCTGTCCCCCACTTAGGGAGGATCGACCTATTATATACCCACTCAGCCCTGCTAGTTGGATAAAGAAGCACAGAACAACTTTGGCTTTCATGGATGTAACATTCATGGTTTGAACAATTTTGAGAGGGTCCCTCAAGATTTATGACATGTATTCCCTTGTGATATTTCATGTTTTTGCATTTAACACAATGAGGGTGTTGTGTGGGGGCCATTTAGTTGGCAGATGACCCAAGTTATTCAGCAGCATCCACGTCAACCCAACATTGCTGTCCTATACTTGCCATCCTTGAGATCTCAGGGCATATCCTTTGCAAATGGATTGTTGAAATAGTCCCTGATTTCAAGAGGCTGCAATGGGGAGGCAAGATTCATGAAAGTTAGAAAATAAGCAATGAATACAAAACAGTAAGAGCTCATCATCGGGAAAGAATGACTGCTTAGTAAAATTAGTGTAAGATGTGTTACTAAATATTTATATTTTCTATTGAAAGAAATATCTTCCTCTGTCCATATCTTGTAATTCATTCCAGGATGAGCTGATCTCCCAGGGAAAGGAAGAAGTAGATGTTAGATTATAGAAATTCAATGCAATAATGAACAAGGAAGATTCCAAGATCATTCTGAGGTTTTCTGCCTGGAGGAAGAGATGAATAATGATATGATTGACAGGGACCAAAGGACATTAAGGGAAAAAAGGGAAATTATAGGGAGGGAAAGATGCATTTGTTGGAGATACATTCTATGAATAATAACAGGATATTTGTATGGGGTGTTTATTATGGTACTTCTTGTATTTGTGTAACTCGAAGGTCTGGGATGAAACAGGCATGGCTAATGTTAGCTAATATGCAGGAATTTGAAATATATCATAATGGCTCATCTCTCTCCTTGGAGAGTATTATAGTCATGTTTAGAATTCAAATAGTTGGTATGTTTTAGTCCAAAAAGTATCATGTGTAAGAGGTGGCCTGATGATCTCAGAAGAAAACTTAGGTATTAAACTTACCAAAGAGAGCAGTTAGGTAAGTATTAACCTGGACTCCACTCCTCTCAGGAGTCTTAGAAGGAAATAAGTCAATAAGGGATAAAGCTCTGTCCCACTCTGATTTAATAGCCGTATGGGAGAAGGATCAGCCAGAAGCTAGGGGCAGTCATGAAGGAGACGCACTGCAAAAGAAGATCTCAGAAGACCTTAGAGACGCCTGAGACCTAGGAGTCCTTGTCATGGACTGAGACTGTCGTGCTGCTGTTACACACACATCCCAGGCACGTGGGGCCCTGAACTCCAGCTACCTTCAGTGGCACCAACAAACCTTCAGGGGTGCCAGTTACAGGGTCGGTGAATCTATAATTACAGCAGGTATCCAGGTGACAGTTATGCATAAAATGTTGAGAACCATGCATCTAATTTGACTTAGAATGATACCATAGGTTTCTCCTCTCTTTTCAGTGTTTCAATTTAAACCTTTTTTTAAAAAAAATGAGTATTGACAAATGAACTTATTTACAAGACAGAAATAGACTCATGACATAGAAAATAAACTTATGGTTACCAGAAGGGAAAGGGCAGGAAAGGGATAAATTAGAAGTCTGGGATTAACAGATACACACTCCTATATCCAACTATAAATCAGCTCTAAGCACTCACCCCTGTGCTGCCCATGATCAGAAACAGGGCAATGTGGAAACGTCCGAATCCGATGGTCTCCACGGCTTCTTCCACGGTGAATGTCTTGGACTCTAACAAGGAAAAACAGAATGAAAGGAACAGCCCCTGTGGGGAGGCAATGTGTATGGATTATCACTCACTCTGGAGGATGTTGGAAAACCAATTTGTTGCTATAAAAATAGTAAATACAGAGAAGAGAGGGAATTCAACAGTAACTTGAGGACCAGAGACTTCTATGGTCCCCTTACCTCTCGGCTGTGGCTCTGGGGTCCCTAGGTTCAGCTCCCGAAGGCTAACGATAGTGACTGGCTCTGTCTGCTTGGCTGTCATCTTTCAAACGGTTTGGATTCCCCACACAGCTGTCCTACAGGAGACAGGAGAGGGAAGATGCAGGAAACTGGGGAAGGAAGAAGGAAAGAAAGAAAATCGAGTGCATATTCTCCTCTACTCTTCACAGAAAATCAGTACAGTAGGTATTGTAATTTATCACCATTTTACAAGTGGAAAACCTGCAACATGGAGAAGTTAAATCATGGAGAAGGTTGAATGGCCAAATGGAAGAATTGAGTTCTAATGGTTAGTAATCAACCTGAGTCGGGGCCAGGTGAGCTCTTGACAGTTTAACCAATAGTGTTCTCTGACTGGGAATGAGGGTGGGCTATGCTACAGAGAGATAATCACAATAGCCAATGCTTTACTGCTCCATAAATGCTATGGTTTACAGTATAATCAGGTATTACAGCGTGCTTTCTCACCTTATTTTCATTTAATTCTGACAGAAACCCATAAAGTTTCTTTTTATCCCTCCCACCTGGGATATTTAATCCTTAAAAAAAAAAGAAAAATTAACCCTAAACATTAAAACAAGAATAAAACAAGGAAAGCTGAAATTAGTGGGGAAAAATTTTAAATAGGTTTATAATAGTAATTTCATTCTACAGCCCTGGTAGGATAAACAGACACCCTAATCTATTCTCACTAATTATACTGTTAGCAATAATGTTGGTATCATTATTTTGACACAAGTACATATTGTAGCTTAAAGCAATTATGTTACTATTATTAGGAACCAAGATTTCAGTGTAAGAGAAAGAATATACAAAAATCAAAAGTTATGTGAACACTTTACTTTCTAATTTTGAATTGGAAATATCCATGAATTCATTATGTATTATAAACACACACACATATATATATACACATATACACACATATATATACATATAAAGAAGAAAAATTGCTGCAAAGAATTAAAGCCCAAAGATATAAAAATCCATTGTTCATAGGATTACTAAAATTGTAATCTCACTGATCATCTTTGGAGAACACTAAGAAAACAACTCATTCTGAAAACTAGTAAGTATCTTGCCTTTCTTGTACAAATTGTCTGTATTTTAGAGTAACCAAACAGTCTGTGAAAGAAAAGTATTCTTTCATTTCAGCTAAAACATACAGAAAGAAGGATGGAATTAAAGTTCATGATTTTGCAACTCCTAACAAAATAAAGGATCCGGGTAATGATCATCAATGGCTGATAAACTAGGTAAAAAGCTGATAGAGAACTTTATTCAAATAGATAAGACTGATAACACCCGTGACCCCATTGACATTGGCCCTTCATGCCACTGAAGATGATCAGAGGCAACGTGGCTCCTGATGAGAGGCACAAGGGAGGATACACAACATCAGCTGTGATGTAGTCTCCTAAGAAGAAACTGAACGTGAGTCTGATTGAGTTCCTAGCTCTACCTACCATTTTATACTTCTGTAGCTCAGAAGTACAGGACTTCCTTGCAGCTCAAATGGTAAAGAATCTGCCTGCGATACGGGAGAGCAAAGTTTGATCCCTGGCTCGGGAAGATCCCCTGGAGAAGAGTATGGCAATCCACTCCAGGATTCTTGCCTGGAGAAGTTCATGGACAGAGGTGCCTGGCAGGCTACAGTCAATGGGGTCGCAAGGAGTCGGACACGACTGAGCGACTAACACCCACACACCATTTTATACAGAGAATGAAGAAACGATGCTAAACTACACAACGTGGATGCAAAAAGAAAAATCCAAAATGCCAGAAGTTCTACAGGTTAATGACCCAACTTCTTCAGTAAATAAATGGAAAGAAAAAAAGAGGAGAGGAGAACCTACAGACTAACAGAAAAGAGACAAACCAACCAACCAAATAAATGAGTTAATTTGCCTGGATCTTCAGTCAAACAAATCAATTATAAAACAACAACAAGAGAATGAGATGACAAAGATGACAGAAAATCAGGGAAATTTAAGTTTGGAAGTTTGATGATATTAAAGAATTACTGAGGACATCATTAGCTGGGACAATGACATTATGGCTATGGTAGAAAAAATCCTTATATTTTAGAGATAGATGCTGAAATATTTAGATACAACAATGTTTGGGATTTGTTTTAAAATAATTCAATGGTGGGTTAGGAATAGAGTGCAGAAGGGGATGGACGTGTGGATGAAAAAAGAATGGCCTTATAGTAACAGTTATTTAAGGAGGGTAGTGGGTACACTGGGGTTTGACTGTCCTCTGCTTTTGCAGTTGTGTAACATTTTTCAAAATAAATAGTTTCAAAAAGGAGGTTCCGAGATTTGTATGTAACTTTTCCAATATCAGACCACTAGTAAGTAGCAAAAGCAGAACTCAAAGATCCCCTTTTCCCAGAACATAAATAGCTGCAGAGCAGTTGCAGAGAAGCAAGTCAAGGTCATCAGTGTTTGCCAAGTGCCACCTCTGTATCTTTGCGTGGGCTCCTGTGGAGGGTTTGTAGGAGCATCGGACACATTCCCTGCCCTAAGGAGCTTTTAATCTAGCTGGGGACACCAAAGATACACATAAAAACCATACTATAAAGTAGATATTATTTGTTTCCTTAAAACTCTGTCACAGACACACAAATATTCCAGATGGAAGAGAAATCAATAATGCTCAGAAATGAGTTCACGAAATCCTCTCTCCCAAAGGAGATCGTGAAAAGTACAAAAGGCTGTTATTTTCACAGAGTGGAAAACGTAAAAATAATTGGTCTCTTGGACCGTCTGAGAGGCTGAAATTCACAAAGGTGGAATGTTCCAGAAATTCCTAATGCTCTCTTTCCAAATGTTGTCCAAATACCTTTTGGAGAGGTGTTCTTTACCTGGTAACTTTTAAAAAACTTTTGAGAAAAAATCGCCTTTGGTTAATTATCAAAAGGACTTCAGTACACATTAAAAATTAGCTATGACTGAATATCATGTTTCCAGATGAAATGAAGTACTAACTTAACCAAAATATGACAATGAGATTACTCAGTGAGAATTAGATGGTGGTGATGGCTTTACAAACGTGTGACTATACTAAAAATCACTGCATTATATATACTCTAAAATGGTGAACTTTATTATATGTCAATTATATCCAATTTTTTTCCTCTAAAGAACAGCCATGCATATCATGACAGCGGACTTAAAAACTGAAAGTGAGTATGGCCACTAACAGTGTTAGAGTGGATCAGACAGTAAAGAATCTACCTGCAATGTGGGAGACCTGGGTTCAATCCCTGGGTTGGGACGATCCCCTGGAGGAGGGCATGGCAACCCACTCCAGTATTCTTGCCTGGAGAATCCCCATGGACAGAGGAGTCTGGCAGGCTACAATACATAGGGTTGCAAAGAGTCAGATGTGACTGAGAGACTAAGCACAGCACAGTGTTAGATAATAAAACAATTTGGTCTGGTGGGGAAAAAATTTTTAAAAATCCCAGTAAGTTCATCTTAAGTTCAGTTACAACTAAAATGCTTAACAGTAAATTCAATCTTCAACCAACACTTAATCTCTGCCAGTCAAGTTTTATGACTTCTCATAACAATCTAAACATGTTTCACAATTTCAACAATCATAAAGGTTTACATTTTAGAAGAGTAATAAAGCAGTCTTCCAGCGAGTCTGCTCACTAAAATACTGAGTGGCAGGAGGAGAAACCCAGGAAATCTACCACTTACTACCAAGTAGATGAGTTTTAATTTAACGTGTTTGTTTTAACCGATTAGGTAGCTCCATGGGTCATAAACACCCTACAAACTTCCCTTCTCTTATCAGCAAAGTGATTCATCACAGCCTGGCAAAAGCTGTCAGGTCCATGATAATTGCTTCAGAGTATCTCTTGAATTAAAGCTGATCGCGGGAAAGGAGATTCACATTTTTTATTTCATGTTTCTTTTCTTTAATGTATTCGGCTGCACCAAGTCTTAGTTGCAGCACTGGATCGTCAACCTTCACTGCGGCACGCGGGATCTTTCGTTGTGGCATGTAGGATCTAGTTCCCTGACCAGGGATCATACCCGAACCCCCTGCATTGGGAGCACAGAGCCTTGGCCACTGGATGGCCAGCAAAGTCCTCATCTATTTCTTGACTGAAGAAGAGAATCATAATATTTGCTTTCCATGATATGACAAGAACCATGCCCTCAAATTAAAACAAGTTACCATTTTCCTCTATTGAATTTGAAAAAATACAAAAGATCAATTATACCCAGTGTAGGAGCTCCCCTGGTGGTCCACTGCTTACGACTCTCTGCTTCCAATGGAGGGCGTGCAGGGTCCATCTCTGGTTGGGAACTAAGATCCCACATGCTGTGCGGTGCAACCAGAATAAACAAAAAACAACACTACCCAGGGTAAGTGAAACAGGCACTGACACTGATAGGAGAGTACACGGCTACAACCTTCCCAGAAGGCAGGTGGGCAAAGATGAAAGAATGTTGACTAAGCAGTTTCACTTCTCGGGTTCATCCTAATGAGGTAATCAAAAAGGTAGATGAAGATAGCGTGTATGAAAACGCAGCACACTGTTATTTTAACGCCGATTGTCGAGGAGTGACCAAACAAATTTTACTACAAAACACTCTTACAACAGAATGCCATTTAAAAGCTCTTAGGTGAAAGTCTATTTGGTGCTAAAAAGTATTTCCCCAAATATATGTACCTAAAGCACATATTCAATGATCCCAGTTCATAAAATTTCATTTAAATATGTACTTACATAGAAATTTCAGGAGATATGTCTGAAACTGTGTTTTGTCTTTCAACAAATATTTATTGAACACCACCATGTATCAGACAATAAAATATAGTGAAAAGGGTTCCTGTCCCCAAAGTACTTACAAACGGGGGATAAAGTCAAGTATTCAGGTGGGAGCCACGTGGCCCAGGGGTGGTAGGCAGAGGTTGCTCTGGCAACGTAAGGGAGGCCCTGCTCTGCCCAGTCCTGGGACCTAGGGCAGCCAGTCCTGAAGGACTGAGATCAGAAGGACGAGGATTTGGCCAAGAGGAAAAAGTGAGGAAAGAATTACCTGGCTGGTAGAATTTAGGGTGGCTTTTTCTTACTTCCTTTTATACTTTTCTGAATTATTTAATTTTTAGAAAGGCTATGTCTGTTACCATGAAAATTCTGGAAGAAATGAACCAATGAAGATGCACAGTTGATGTGTCATAGGGCTCCCTAAGTCACTGACCCCTGAGCCATGAGCCCCACCTGCCCTCCATCACTGGCCTTGACCTCCTGGGTCAGGATAGGCTCTTGACCTGGAAACAATCAAGTCATTGACTGGCCACAAGTCTACAAGGTGGCCGGGCACAGAAAGCCCCCATTGCTAGTGCTGGTGGTTGCACAATATTGTGTAACTAAATTATAAAACTAAATGCCACTGAACTGTTCGCTTTATAATTGCTGCAAAGGTAAATTTTATGTGTATTTTTTAGCATAATTTCAAAAATTAAAAGAACAAGAAGAGCCATTATATAGGTAATAGGTGTCTGTAGTTGATATAAACCATAAATTCAAGAAAAAGAATGTTAAGGTCCTAGTGGAATAACGAGCACATTATATAACCAGGCAATTCCCAACAGAAATTGCAAATAAAACTGGAAAATTGTTCACTTCTGTAGTAACTAACCAAGTTATAGAAATTAAAATCTTTAGGTATCCTCTGTGTGTGTGTGTGTGTGTATGTGTGTGTGCTTAGTCGCTCAGTCAGGTCTGACTCTTTGTGACTCCATGGACTGTAGCCCACCAGGCTCCTCTACCCATGGGGATTATCTGGGCAAGAATATTGTAGTGAGTTGCCATGCCCTCCTCCAGGGATCTTTCAAACCCAGGGATCGAACCCACATCTCCCACATTACAGGTGAATTCTTTACCATCTAAGCCATAAATTAAACATAGGAAGATGGAAGAAAGGAAGAAGAGAAGAGGGAGAGAGGGAAGAAGGAGAGAAGGGGAAGGAGGAAAGAAAAGGCAGGATAAAGGAGGGAAGGAAAGGGAAGGGGAAAGGGATGGAGAGAAGGAAGAAAAGGGGAGAAGAGGAATTAGAGGTGACAAGGAGGGAAGAAGGGAGAAGGAAGGGTGAGAGGAAGCAGGGAGGGAGAAAAGTAAGTCAGTAGCCATGGTGACATAGCGGCTGAAACTCTTCTGTTCCCTCGTCTGAAAATAAAAATAATACCCTCTACCTTCAGAAGCAGCCTGCTGCCCTCCCAGTGACAAGTCTTCCCTGAACCTTGCTTGTGGGCTGGCCACTGAGATACAGGTTGAGGTTGCTGGGGAAGGCTTCTGAGAAAGTCCTCTTTTGCCCTGTCTCCTCCCTGGGTCACAGAGACATGATGGTTGGTGCTTCAGCAGCCATTTTGGGTGGTGATACAAATATGAAGTTGGAAAGATGGAAACTCTCAGCTAAGTCTGAGCATAAGCTAGAAAAGAGCCTGGGACCTGACGACCATGACGCGGAGCTCTTCTACAGCTTTGAACTGTTCACCTCCAGACGTGTTTTCCATGGGGATAAAAGAAAGCTCTCTTTTGTTTGTACGTCTGTGTGTTTTCTTTAGGCTAGTCAAGTGAAGCAGTGGAGTAGAGAAGGAATAAAGAAGTCTGTAACTAGCTATGATTAATTGTAAACACCAGTATACTCAGACTAGCCAGGTATGTGTGATTTTCAGCTGATAAAGTTTCTTAAGTGCATTATGAGGATTAAATGAAATGATGCTTGTGTAATATGACACAGTGCCCACCGCAACACAAGCACTCATGCTGGCACTGTTTCTCATCAAAGTACCAACAAAATTTCTAAAATTTCACCACAGTCACAAGTCAGATGCACTCAGGGTAAGTTAAGCATCTACAGAGTTATCAAATATGTATTTCTCCAAAGGCAATTATTTCTAATATTCAGCCAACAAGAGAACACCTAGGACTCAAATGAAAGACTATCCAAACTGGAAGGGAGGGGTAGCTTGCTTCCTAAAATAGATTGATTGCACTTCAGGAGTCAACTTAAGTGGTGTTAGGAAGACCTCACATGTGCCATATGCCTATTGGAAAATAAGACCCAAAAAACTCCAATCAGATATTTAACACAACATCCACCCCTTTCAATCACCTTATGCTTACGAAGAGCAAAACAAAATGGATTAATTTTCACTAAAAATGATCTTGTTGTACATTGCTTTCAGTTGTAAAATCAGTGTATTTTACAGAAAGAAAGATCTTTTGAATACGGAAGAAACTAGGTGCTGCAGGGGTGAGATGCTGGACAAAAAAGTGGGCAGTCATGTGTGACTCACTCAAAGGAGTGAAGCTGTTCAGTTTCACCAACTGTAATATCAGTCTGTCTTGAAGACGTCTTGGCTCAAATGCAAGACCAGCCCTTGAAGATGGTCAAGACTCAGATGCATTCTCTACGTCAGTGGAGGTTGCTAAAGGGTGGGGGAAAAAAAAAATATATATATATATATATACCAACTACCTGCAACAGAAAAAGTCCTCATTCCTGCCCTGGTAAGTTATACAAGGCCTTCAACAGCAAGATTCCTTTGGTGGGGACATGCTGGTGGGGGGCGGGGGGCGCAGGGGTGTTGATAGGATATTTTTAGGATTTTGGTATTCACATTTGTGAATTATAAAGGGGCTTACACTCCAAGTCATTAAGAGGACACTCAAATATTAACTTGAAGTTAACAGATAAGGAAAGTATTCTCTGTTTTCTTGAGTTTCTGCCACAGTTTCATAAAATAAGCTTTCATAAACAGGACAAAATGCTTCAGAGATGGATATGAGTGAGAAATGTTACTGAGAGATAGAGCTTGTAATCTTAATGCTGAAATGGAACTTTGGAAGAGCTGAGTTGGCATTTTCTGTTCTTCGGCTCCCTAAGTCATTCTAAATCCCTTCTAGCCTAGAAAGAGGTTGGACAGATGGATGGATAGAGGGAGAGATGGAGTGATGGATGGAGGGACTGGTGGATGCATGGTGGATGGGCAACCTGTCAGACCAATTCAAAAGAATATGGATTAACGTGGGGGAAGACGCTCCACATCCTTCACTATCACTCCTGAAAATTTTCAGTGGAAAGTAATCATTGCCCGCCTTCAAAGAACTGACACATTAGGGATTCACTGTGAAACTCCAGGACTCAGAAGGAGTTCAGGTTTCATTAATGGACATTTTATTCTATTGCATTTTGCTGTGCTTAATTTTTTAGCCAGAGATGATTGGGCCATGTAGAGCTTTTAAAAACTGAACTTGTAACCCTGTGTATGAGACAGCAAAAGAGACACTGGTGTATAGATCAGTCTTATGGACTCTGTGGGAGAGGGAGAGGGAGAGGGTGGGGAGATTTGGGAGAATGGCATTGAAACATGTATAATATTATGTATGAAACGAGTCACCAGTCCAGGTCCGATGCAAGATACTGGATGCTTGGGGCTGGTGCACTGGGACGACCCAGAGGGAGGGTATGGGGAGGGAGGAGGGAGGAGGGTTCAGGATGGGGAGCACGAGTATACCTGTGGCGGATTCATTTTGATATTTGGCAAAACTAATACAATACTGTAAAGTTTAAAAATAAAATTAAAAAAATAAAAAAAAACTGAACTTGTGTGTGTGTGATGTAATTTGTTTGGCAATATCATCAGTAAGAAGAGCAAAATTGTTATACTTCATCTGTATTCAGCCAAGCACTAATGGTCAAATACCCTAAGCCCCCCCAGAGCAGGAAAAAACCCAGAACTATGTTGCCTGTCAGAGTTTCTTACCTCTGTATACTTCCTGGAAAACTTTCCTGTTTCGAGCTCTTTTTCTCTACCTTACTGCACCCAAGTCTTACACAGAAGCTGGGGCCTCTTGCGGGCTTCTGGACTTCCCTTTCCAAGAAGCCCGGCTCTCAGATCTTCTCTCCTCCTTTCGGCTCAGTTCCGTGAACAGATTCTTTGAAGAACAACCCTGCGTCCTGGGCTAATGAGTGACATTCAGGTCACACCCTCTTCTCAGCAGCCCTTCACCCAATCCCTTTTTAAAGAGGAAATTACATCTCTCATTGAGAAAGAGACTGCCAATCCTTGGAGGAAACTGTTATATCGATCCCAGAGAGACTGTGAATTTCTGAAAGAGCAGGGGTCCAGGCAAGGGGCAGAAGAGACAGTTTTGCTCCTTCACACCTGTTCTCACAGTCATCACTGTTTAGAATACAGGGCAAAAGACTGTGATTCACCTACGCATCACAGATTTTTAGATAGCCATTGAGAAGAGTGATGAACTGAGAACCTTGAAGCCATCTGGTGACCTTGGCAGCATGGGGACTTATGGACTTACAACTGCCACTTACACACAGCTTCGGTCTGTCCTCTCCTTCCACCGGTGCCATTGGCCGAACACCTCGTCCGTACCTGCTGCTCCATGACCGCACCTCCCTCCCCAACCCCGGGGTGGAGAGTGCTATTTACAGTTTGGCAATGAGAGGAACAACTCCATTTCCTGCCCAAGCGCACACCTGATGAAGTACCAAAGTGGGAACTCAGATACACATCTTCTGACTCCAACTATTATGCCTGGGCTCAGCCTGTTTTAATCACTAAAGTAATCCTTGTTGAGCACCTAACTGTGCCTTAAATTGTGCTGGACAAGTCGTGACACTTGACGTGGAAGGTGACATGGACACGTCCATGAGCACCAGTCAACCCCACAGTGCAGAGAGGCCAATGGGAGCTTAAAAAAAAAAGATCTGTCCAAAAGATGATTTTGCGTTTGGTCAGATCCTCTGAAATCTGATTATGAGTTAGAGGCTATGTAAAAGTGCTCTGTAAACTATAAAGCATGACACCATTGTTAATGACACTTAACTCTACCCATAGAGTTACCATGTGCTCGGTCGTGTCTGACTGTTTGTGACCCCGTGGACGGTAGCCCTCAAGGCTCCTCTGTCCATGGGATTCTCTAAGCAAGAATACTGGAGCAGGTTGGCATTTTCTCCAGTAGATCTTCCCAACCCAGGGGTCACATCTCCTGCATCTGCTGCATTCGCAGGTGGATTCTTTACCACTGAGTTACCTGAGAGCCCCATAGTTACCATAAAGACGGTAATGAATCTGGATAAAGGCCCTTCAGACTAGTTGACAGAACACATGTTATTCTACACCTGGCTCTCGGAAGTTTGCCAATGTGGGTGCCTAAGAAATGACTCTGGGGCCAACTGACCCAGAAAGCATCAGGACAGGCTCTCCGGCCATCTCCTTCCCTGCAAGCCATTTTCCAGAACCCACTGAAGCCTGTGGATCCCTTTCCCCAGTTACCCCGGCATAATGCACATTGAGAATAAACAAAATCACTGTTGAAGGTTGTCAAACTTCATTCCACAGGATTTAATGATTCAGAGAGCCACACCGGGGCCAGCCCTCCCTCTCAGCAGAGAATATTATCTGTTCTTCCTCACCTGGAGTGAAAATTCATGAGAAAGTTCCTAATCCTGTAAAGTTTAGCCCCAGACAAGGAAAAGAAGGTGTTTGAGGAAGGAGGAAATGAGGAATTAAAAAAAAAAAACATAATCCTTCCCTAGGATTTGTTTGTATAACTCTATTGTTTAGCTTTGGCCTATCATTATCAGTACTCAATTTTACAGAATAGTTTTCTTTAAAAAAAATCTTAAAGAAAGAGTGAATGCCCCAAAAGTTTAATTACATGAAAACATGAGTTTGGCACTCCCACTCCCCTCATTGCAATCATTTTAGTATTTGACAACAGGCTCCAAGTTGAAATGACTTGCCCGTGTAGTTTCTCTATGACATGGTGAAGTCATATCAAATCCCAGGGCTTACAGATAAATAATACAGGGCTTCCTGCCTCCAGTTAGTGAGAACAATCATTTCATTGATGGCCTTGCGCAGGCTGACTTTAAAGACAAGACGAAACTTCTTTCATTGGCACAGAGACTGGAACAGGAGGTGGCCAGACAGGTGGCCACAGCCTCCAGACGTGCAGCTACTCCTCAGCTGTCCCATCCAGGATTTGTTTGAAGGAGAATGGAGAGAACTTGTAACCAGCCCCAGTGTAGAACTTGTTTTGGAACTCCACCCTGTTGTTGGGGGCAAGGAGAAGGGGAATTGAACACAGAAATGAGAGGCTGGCAGCCGAAAGGGAGAAGCGGAAAGAGTGTAAAATCAAGCCCCAGGCGAGGAAGGCACCCCTGGCAGCCACCATAGGAATCCTGGGGTTTCGGGGCTTTATTTTCAAACCCTTCTCTTGCCTCCCCCTGACACCTTCTCTGCCCCCCATTTTCTCCAGGCCTTTACTAGTGACCTCAGGGACCACAGCACAACCTCCCCCAGATCCCCAACCACCAGGGAAGTCCTTTCTGGGCAGCACTGTCTGAAGAGATGGTCATGGGACAACGTACCACCATGTGGTACAGGCGGTTTGCTTCTATCCTAATATTAAACTGTGGGGCTTACCTAACTGCAGAACCACCAGAGCCTTGACTTACACTTTTATAACTTACATAACAGATACCACAAATGGTCACTTCTGTGTTATTATGTTGCAGAGTTCATTTCTTTAATGACATGGGTAAATATAATGTTATAGCCTCAGGCAGGGAAGGCTATGATTCTCTCAAATCAACAGGTGAGATGGAAAACCTTTTCTTTATGAACAGTGGCCACAGATGGAGGGAGGAAGCCTCAGTGAAGCTGAGAGTCTGGCCAGGACGTATGGGAAACCTGATGCTTCAGTAGAGAAGACATACCCAAAATTCTTGGCTGAAAAGTGACCCGGGAGAGAAACAGAAGCCTAAGCAAATGTTTGCATATTCATCAGTCCAGTGATGGCCAATTGCCTCTGGACACATCTATGCATGTCAAGGGCCTCCAGTGAGAGCCCTCCTCCTGGGGGGTACCCTCCTTGAGTTTCCCTTTTCCAAGAACTATTTGCCTGTTCTGTTGGTATAATTCCCACACTCAGCAACAAGGGCCAGAGAGCCCAGAATTGCTCAGCATCTCCCTCTGTGAGCCTTTCCAATCCGTCATCTTACCAACAGTTGGGGTGTCCCTTATGAAGCCAATTATAATAACAAATGAACATTTAAAAGGAGTGAATGGGAACTAACGTGTCTTCTAGAGCAGTCACTGTGTGTGTGTATATATAAGACATCATTTGGTATTACACCAAGAAGGGACTAAATTAAGGTTCCGAAAAGGCGCAGGAGTTGCTAATGTCACACAACAGGTCAGGATTTGAACCCAGTCAGCTAGCCCTCCCTCCCATCCACCCTCTTTCCCGAGTGAGCGTCTACTCTACAAGCAGGTCATACCAGTGCAGCCTCAGGGCATGCAGGAAAGCAGAGAGGCCCTCCATGATCAGAAGGATGGCTACCGTCAGAACAGCGAACACGGCAAAAATGATGAAGACCCCAACGAGTCCTCCCCAGCCTCGCGTGCGAAGGCCAATGTGCATCACCATTGTCCAGAGCACTTCAGACAGTTCTGCCAGACACAAGAGAAACACTCTCAACCACGTGGTTTACTGGGCAAATGCAGATTACTCTCATACAGTAATCCTGGATCTGTACACCCTACAATTCGGCAACTCCGCTCCCAAGTGGAGAACGTGGGCATCTACACCCTGGGTTACCTGCCTACGGTCATCTACAGCAGTTTTGGAGGAGTTTCCATCAAGAGGACAAGTGTATGATGGCACATTATTCACCAGTGAAGGTGAGCAAACCATAGCTACTGGCAGCAACATGAAGGAACATCTTATGAAACACAAAAGAATACGTGTAATACGATTTAATATGTACTGAATTCAAATTCATATATTAAAGCCCTAACCCCCAAGGGATGGTACTTGGGAGATGGGGCCTTTAAGAAGTGAATTGGGGGACTTCTCTGGTTGTCCAGTGGTTAGACTTTGCCTTCCAAAACCAGGGCCAAAGGTTCGATCCCTGATTGAGGAACCAAGATCCCACATGCCTTGCAGCCAAAATACCAAAACATAAAACAAGCAATATTGTAACAAATTCAATAAAGACTTTAAAAATGGTTAACATCAAAAAAACCTTTAAAAAAAAAAAAAGAAATTATTAGAGTTAGATGGGGTCATAACGGTAGAGTCCTCATGATGGCATTAGTGCCCCTTATAAGAAGAGACACCAAAGAGTCCTCTCACTCCCCCTTCCAGGGAGATACTATAATTACAGGAGTTTGTACAAGAAAACAAGCAGCCAAAGCAGTCAAGACCACACTAACTCTGAGCACCTGCTTTTCTGCTGTAAATCAATAACCAGGCTCATTTTCACTGCTTTGGTTTCTATTTATTTAGCACACATTCTGGCCTGGGTTCTCTGTTCTTGGCATGATGCCCAGGGCTGGGAATGCAGAGTTAAAAGCCAGGGTCCTTACCTTTCAGGAGCTCAGAATCTAGTAGGGAGACAGGCTAACAAGACACGGTTACAATCTGTACTAGGTCAGAGCACCTCCAGAACCTAGGGAAGGGCACCTTCCAGACTGGGAGCCAGGGAGGAAGACCAGCAGCAAAGGAGCCAACCACGCTGAGTTCTGAAGGAGGAATGAGACATCAGGCTGCAGAGAGGGTTCAAGAAGGGAAGAATATTACAGGTGAGGGCAGACGCACGGAGGGCCGAGATGGCGTGGCATCTTCAGGAGCCTCAGGGCCGTTCCTCGTGGCCACTGCACAAGAAATGGGGAGGGGGTGGGGGTAACAGAGAGCCAGTGGGGCACGGAGGGAAACACCAAGAGTCGAGACTGGAGAAGCAGGCAGAAATCAAGAGAAATTTTACAAAGTAAGTCCATGAGTCAAGATTCCAGATTTAAGTCATTCTTGGGGCTTAAATCTTTACCAATAAATACAAGAGGCCTGTAGAAACGAGGAAAGGCAAAGAAATAGATTCTCCCCAAGAGCTTCCAGAAAAAAAGAGAGTTGCCAACACCTTGTTTTTAAGCCTTCTGCCCTCCAGAACTGTAAGATAGTCAATTTCACAGTGTTCTAAGCTGCTGTGTGCTGCACTCAGTCACCTCTGCTACATTTGTGATAATTTGTTACAGCAGCAACAGGAACCTGATACAGAGGGTAATCATTTCAGCAATACAAAGCCAGACCTCCTGAAAAAAAGTCACTTCTATTAACACTTTGAAAGAGCCACTCTTCTGGCAAACACACCAGAAACAACCCAGAAGGCACTTTCTCCTCCAAGTACATTACATCTGTTTCCAAAGGGACGTGTGATGGTCACCCTGCCAGGCGGCCCACTCACTCACGTGCATGTGCCAGACTGAGGGCCCAAAGCCGGAGGTAGGAGGCTGTGTTGGAAATGCAGCCCAGGCAATACTCGATCGTGTGAATGGCCTGATGCACAAAGATGTCTCCAAAGTTGAACTGAAAGAGAGAATTTCTGATGTTACTCCATCAAGTACTTTCTATGCGAACATGTTACAAATGATATATGGAGAAGACCTGGGCTCTGCTGTGAAGACATTTTTAGTTAAATGACAGGGAAATAGGTGGAGAGAGTCACAGTAACATAGGAATGTCTGAAGAATGAACCTTAGCCAAAGAGAGGTCTGGCTTAGTCCTGGCTCCTGGGAGGCAGTCTCGAAACCCTTGAGATTTCCCAAGTGAAAGAAAAGTCTATATTCAAGCTCCACTGTTCCCTGGGACCACACCGCATCATCTTTGCTAAGGAGGTATCCAAACAGAGGCACTTGGTAGTTTAAGTGGGAGCCGGCCTCACCTGAAAGACCTACCATGTGGTCAGAGACTTGAGACTTTCAGCCACATGTTATCAACCCAAATCCAACTCCAGGGAGGGAGATAAGATTGGGTGCAAACACCTGGACTGCACTCGGGTCAGTCACGCCTACATAATGACACCCCAATAAAACAGGAAACCAGAAGGTGTGTGAGCTTCCTGAGAAAGCAACACAATAACACAGCTGCATGTCAATGTCAATGCAGGAGAGCCATGCGTCCCTAAGGACACGGGAGCTCTGCCTTCAGAACCTCCCAGTGTCGGATTCTGCTGACGTGCCTCTTAGGAGGATTGCTAATGTGCAGACTTTGGCTGTAAATAATCCTGCAATTGAAAGTAGAGCCTTCTCCTGAGTCCTGTGAACTGTCTACAAATGACTCAACCAAGGGAATCTGAGGGCTCCCCACCCCCGACTTGTGACTGATGTCAAAAGTGTTGGGTAGACTTGGAAGTCTGGAGATGTGTGCTGTTAACCTGGAGCTGGGCTGAATGTGGGTGAGGAGAGAAGTGGGAGGAGACCTGGAGAGGGGTCACAGTAACATAGGAGTGTCTGGTGAAGAATGAACCTCAAAGAGTCTGGCTGAGTCGAGTCGAGCCTGGATGTGCTTTGTCCTGGGAGACCCAGGTATGACCGTACTGGGGGAAAGAGCTGTCCAGCAGAGCCTGGAGTTGCCCCCACAAGGGCGGCGGGTTCATGGAAGAGCTGGCAGGGGTACACTGACTGGATATATCCTGAGGTGAACGAGGAAGATGGATGAGGGAGGTTGTACAAGACAGGCTGGGGCTTGATGAGTCAGATGTGTGGGTTGGATTCTAAAACATTCCAGCAGGTCTCAAAGACCTACTAATATCAATCACCACTAACAAGGGTTACTCTCTATATCTGGAATCTGTTCGGAAAACTTTCCATGATCCAATTTTTCAGTAATTCTGACTATCCATTGGTACAAATGAATAATTTTTTAAAAAGTAATTAATACCACAAATGGAGCTACTTATATGCCTTATGCCTCACTTCCTGTGAGGCATCTCTGAGGCCTCACAGGAAACCTCTTTCCACTCCAGAATTAGAAGACAGCTCCAGTTAAAACCCCCATCCCGGGGTTCAGGACTGTGGGTGACTTCAGTCATGGGATTAAAAAGTCAGCTGCCTTGTCTGAGGAAACATGGCACATTCCCAAGGAGGGGAGTGGCTGCCCTTGGACAGAAAGGGACAGGGAGGGAGGAGAGAAGAACACAGTTTGGGAATTCACGTGCAAGGCAACCTCACAAAGATAAGTGAACAAAGTCAAGAAAGAGCCAGCGTTGAGGCAGGAGCAGGCAATGGCAGCTGCTCATGCTTACATTGGGGCAGAGGACTGGCAATTAATAACCCATCTCTTGCTTCAAGATAAGGGACCCGATTTGGGCTCTGTGATTGTAAATGAGGGCACTGATGGGGAAAATAAACCAGCAGACTCCCAGGGGCATGGTTCTGAGCCAAGGGGTCCTTGGTAACATTTAGGAGCTTCTGTGTTACAAAACTTGAAACTGATATGCACCTCATACTCAGAGCAGTACCTGGGCAAAATTTTAAAATGCCCCCTGATTGGATGGTAGGTAGCTGGAAACTCAAGTGCTCCCCCTTCCGTGAGATCTCCCCAACTTCCCATGACTTAAGGATGACAAGGCCACCCTCAGCAGGGTCCTCCCGACTCTCCCAGCTCTCCCGCTTAAGTCCAATCAGATGGGCTGGTGCCCACACACTGCTAAGTCACTTCAGTCGTGCCCACACACTACTGGCTATTAAATACATGAGCATCCTCCCTGGCTAGAATTGACCTCTAGAATCTGTACAAACAGCAAGCCTTCATAGGGTGTCAAGTCCCAAATACCTCTTCTTTAAATAAGCCATTTTTTCTCTAATATTTTGACTGTGCAGCTTGTGGGCTCTCAGTTCCCTGACAAGGGATCAAACCCAGGTCACGGAAGAGACGGCGCCAAACCTTAACCACTAGGCCGCCAGGGGACTCCCTTAAATACCTCTTGATCGTGGTCATCCTGAGCCCCATGGGCACCTACAGAAGCAATGTGACCAGAGTTGTCACCCTCGGTGTTCTCGGTGGTGTCTTCTGGGATTCTGGAGGCCTGCAGCTGTCAGCAAACAAGAACATGAAGTGGCAGATTCACTTTTAGGATTATAAAAATTCTCTATAAAATAAAGGCTCTCATTAACTATTAGCTATGTTCCATATTAGCCATGTTCCAGAGAAGGCAATGGCACCCCACTCCAGTACTCTTGCCTGGAAAATCCCATGGACGGAGGAGTCTGGTAGGCTGCAGTCCATGGGGTCGCTAAGAGTCGGACACGACTGAGCGACTTCACTTTCACTTTTCACGTTCATGCATTGGAGAAGGATATGGCAACCCACTCCAGTGTTCTTGCCTGGAGAATCCCAGGGACCGGGGGGAGCCTGGTGGGCTGCCATCTATGGGGTCGCACAGAGTCTGACACGACTGAAGCAGCTTAGCAGCAGCAGCGTGTTCCAAATACTGTTCTAAATTCTCGATTATCTCATTTAGCCTTTGTAACAATGTTTTTTATGTAAACACAATTATCCCCCCATTGTACAGAAAAGTAAACTAAGGTACAGAAAGGTTAAGAAATGAACCCACAGGATTGCACAGCTAGTTAAGGCTAGTTAGTGACAGAGTAGCATCAGTAGGCAGTCTGATCCTGGGCATGTACTTTTCTCTCCATGGTGTTCCAGAAGGTGCCGGATTAATCATGCTCTTTACAATAAACCAACAGTCTTGTGACCCAAACAGCCAGATTTCTACTAGCAAATCCAACCAGGAGGGATTAATGAGTGCTACTGTCTGAATGCTTGTGACCCCCCCCAAAGTTAATGTTAAAATCCTAACCTCCAAAGATGAAAGTATTAGAAAGTGGAACCTTTGGAAGGCACTTAGGTCATGAAGGTGGAAGCCCTGTGAATGGAATTAGTGCCCGTATAAAAGAGGCTTCAGAGAGCCCCCTAGCTCCATCTGGTAAGGACACACAGAGACGATGCCAGCAGTGAACCAGGAAAGTGGTCTCACAAGAAGGTGATGATACTGACACCCTGGTCGTGGACATACAGCCCTCAGAACTATGAGCAATAGATATCTATTGCTTTAGCCACCCAGGATGCGGTACTTTGTTACACAGCCCAAGTGGACTAGACAAAGACTTTTCCAGCACAAACACACTTTTTAAAATAAAAGCATTACTTTATAAAAAATAGCTAAGAGGCTTCCCTGGCGACTCAGTGGTAAAGAATCCATCTGCCAATGCAGGAAATATGGGTTCAATCCCTGATTTGGGAAGATCCTGCCGGGGAGCAACTAAGCGCATGTGCTCCAACTACTGAGCCTGTGCTCTGGAGCCCAGGAGCTACAGCTGAGGCCATGAGTTGCAACCACTGAAGCCCGCATGCCCAGAGCCTGGTCTCCACAAGAGAAGCCACCATAATGAGAAGCCCGAGCACTGCAGCTACAGAGTAGCCCCTGCTCTCAACTAGAGTAAAGCCCGCGCAGCAATGAACGCCCAGTACAGCCCAAAATAAAGAAAAATAAAAACTTTTAATAATTTTTTTTAAATAGCTAAGAAAAGAATTCAAGGGGAAAAAAATCTAGGTCTAGTTGCCATTCAATTTGGCCTGATTTTTATCCTTGAGTCAGAAAAGAATATTTAACTCAAGTCACCCTGAAACTTAATGTCCCAAGGCCAAAGTTGTTCCTAGAATGATTTCACAGGTAAGGTATTGCAAATTAGGCATGAAAGTATCTTTAGTTTTCTTTCTTCAGCACATCTGCACCTAATATTTGCAGACCTTTGGGCAAAGGTACAAACGAAAGTCCACATGCCACATGTCTAAATATTTTAAAGGTACAAATCAAGCCAACAAAGTCCCAAACAAAGTATATTCTGGCCTCTGTCTTGGCAAATAAATTCTCACCAGAGCTTGGAAGTTCAGTTCAGTTCAGTCACTCAGTCGTGTCCAACTCTTTGCGACCCCATGAATCGCAGCACACCAGGCCTCCCTGTCCATCACCAACTCCCGGAGTTCACTCAGACTCACATCCATTGACTCAGTGATGCCATCCAGCCATCTCATCCTCTGTTGTCCCCTTCCCCTCCTGCCCCCAATCTCTTGCAGCATCAGAGTCTTTTCCAATGAGTCAACTCTTCGCATGAGGTGGCCAAAGTATTGGAGTTTCAGCGTTAGCATGATCCCTTCCAAGAAATCCCAGGGCTGATCTTCAGAATGGACTGGTTGGATCTCCTTGCAGTCCAAGGGACTCTCAAGAGTCTTCTCCAACACCACAGTTCAAAAGCATCAATTCTTCAGCACTCAGCCTTCTTCACAGTCCAACTCTCACATCCATACATGACCACGGGAAAAAGCATAGCCTTGACTAGACGAACCTTTGTTGGCAGAGTAATGCCTCTGCTTTTGAATATGCTATATAGGTTGGTCATAACTTTCCTTCCAAGGAGTAAGCGTCTTTTAATTTCATGGCTGCAGTCACCATCTGCAGTGATTTTGGAGCCCCAAGAAATAAAATCTGACACTGTTTCCCCATCTATTTCCCATGAAGTGATGGGACCGGATGCCATGATCTTCATTTTCTGAATGTTGAGCTTTAAGCCAACTTTTTCACTCTCCACTTTCACTTTCATCAAGAGGCTTTTTAGTTCCTCTTCACTTTCTGCCATAAGGGTGGTGTCATCTGCATATCTGAGGTTATTGATATTTCTCCCTGCAATCTTGATTCCAGCTTGTGCTTCTTCCAGTCCAGCGTTTCTCATGATGTACTCTGCATATAAGTTAAATAAGCCAGGAGACAATATACAGCCTTGACATACTCCTTTTCCTATTTGGAACCAGTCTGTTGTTCCATGTCCAGTTCTAACTGTTGCTTCCTGACCTGCAAACAAATTTCTCAAGAGGCAGATCAGGTGGTCTGGTATTCCCATCTCTTTCAGCATTTTCAACAGTTTATTGTGATCCACACAGTCAAAGGCTTTGGCATACTCAATAAAGCAGAAATAGATGTTTTTCTGGAACTCTCTTGCTTTTTCCATGATCCAGCAGATGTTGGCAATTTGATCTCTGTTTCCTCTGCCTTTTCTAAAACCAGCTTGAACATCTGGAAGTTCATGGTTCACATATTGCTGAAGCCTGGCTTGGAGAATTTTGAGCATTACTTTACTAGCATGTGAGATGAGTGCAATTGTGTGGTAGTTTGAGCATTCTTTGGCATTGCCTTCTTTGGGATTGGAATGAAAACTGACATTTTCCAGTCCTGTGGCCACTGCTGAGTTGTCCAAATTTGCTTGCATATTGAGTGCAGCACTTTCACAGCATCACCTTTCAGGATTTGCTATAGCTCAACTGGAATTCCATGACCTCCACTAGCTTTGTTAGTAGTGATGCTTTCTAAGGCCCACTTGACTTCACATTCCAGGATGTCTGGCTCTAGGTCAGTGATCACACCATCGTGATTATCTGGGTCATGAAGATCTTTTTTGGAAAGCCAGGTGCAAATTCAGCATCCCACACCAGGACAGGGGCGCACAGGAGAGTTGGCCCTGCACTGGCAGGTCACCCTTCCCCTCTCACCTCTGATTTCATCTCACAGCACAGGGACCGTGGCCTTGTGGCTCATGTGTGGGCACTCCCACCCAAGAGCTCTACGTCCCACCCACACTCCCCCACAAAGTGCTGCCCCTTGACCACACCAGGGTCAGCGGTACCCAGTGGTCTGGTTGGCCCTTTGTATGACCCAGAAGTGGGCTTGAGTCCCTCTGGACAGGAATTCCAGGGTGCCGGGTATCAAGAGGGGGCTCTGGGTCAGCCTCTTCCCTTGGCCTGTGGTTCCTTGCCCCAACGTGAGGAAAGGGACTCCAGTTAACATTACTTTGTCTTCTTGAAATCCTATTTTCTCTCCCTGTCAACTTAAAGAAGAAAATATTAAAAAAAGACATGGAAGACAGTTTTTCCATTTCCATCCCCTAAATGCTAGACTTCTCTGGACATATCCTGAAATTGGTTCAAGTAAGCATAAACAATTGTGTAGAATGTGATCCGGGGGACTTGGAAAATCTCACTCTTTTCCTATTCAAAATATACTTTTCTACCCCCCTAATAATCTTCTCACAATGTCTGAGCTGGATGCTGTCTGAAATAAAATAGTAATCAACTGGAAATTAGCTACTTGCAACTTTCTAAAAACACATAAAATGCATGCAAAAAGACAGACATAGGTTGTATAGAGCAGCACTATCTATAATTACTAACACTGGAAAAAAGCCAGATAACTATCAATACTTTGATGCTTTCAAATTGTGGTGCTGGAGGAGACTCTTGAGAGTCCCTTGAACAGCAAGGAGATCAAACCAGTCAATCCTAAAGGAAATCAACCCTGAATATTCATTGGAAGGACTGATGTTAAAGCGGAAGCTCCAATACTTTGGCCACCTGATGCGAAGAGCCGACTCATTGGAAAAGACCCTGATGCTGGGAAAGATTGAAGGCAGGAGGAGAAGAGGGTGACAGAGGATGAGATGGTTGGATGGCATCACCAACTCGATGGACATGAGTTTGAGCAAGCTCAGGGAGACAGTGAAGGACAGGGAAGCCTAGCAGGCTTCAGCCCACAGGGTGGCAAAGAGTCGACATGACTGAGCAACTGAAAACCAACTATCAATACATGAATAGATAACTAAATTGTGGTACATCCATGCAAGGGAATACTATATGCCAATCATATACATACAATCTCTCAAATATAATATCAAAGGAAGGAAGCCAGATCCAAAAGAAGGCACAGTGCAGGATTCCATTTACATAAAGTTCAAAAACAGGGAAAACTAACCTACAATGTTAGAAATCAGGGTAATGGTCAACCTTGGGCCAAGAGTGACAGGAAGCAGGCACAAAGGGACTCCGGGGCCTGATGATGTTCTGAGTCTCCACCTGAGTGCTGGTCACCCTAGTGTGTTCATGTTGTGATACGTCACTAACATGCGCCCTTATCAGTTGTGTACTTGTATGTGTGTAGTCAGTCAGTTCAGTCGCTCAGTCGTGTCCGACTCTTTGCAACCCCATGGACTGCAGCACATCAGGCCTCCCTGTCTATCACCAACTCCCAGAGTTTATACAAACTCATGTCCATTGAGTCAGTGATGCCATCCAACCATCTCATCCTGTCACCCTCTTCTCCTCCTGCCTTCAATCTTTCCCAGCATCAGGGTCTCTTCAAATGAGTCAGTTCTTCACATCAGGTGGCCAAAGTATTGGAGTTTCAGCTTCAGCATCACTCCCTCCAATGAATATTCAGGACTGATTTCCTTTAGGATGGACTGGTTGGATCTCCTTGCAGTCCAAGGGACTCTCAAGAGTCTTCTCCTACACCACAGTTCAAAAGCATCAATTCTTCAGCGCTCAACTTTCTTCATAGTCCAACTCACATCCATACATGACTACTGGAAAAACCACAGCTTTGACTAGATGGACATTTGTTGGCAAAGTAATGTCTCTGCTTTTTAATATGCTGTCTAGGTTGGTCATAACTTTTCTTCCAAGGAACAAACGTCTTTTAATTTCATGGCTGCAGTCACCATCTGCAGTGATCTTGGAGCCCAAAAAAATAAAATAAAGTCTGTTACTGTTTTCACTGTTTCACCATCTATTTGCCATGAAGTGATGGGACCAGATGCCATGATCTCAATTTTCTGAATGTTGAGTTTTAAGCCAACTTTTTCACTCTCCTCTTTCACTTTCAAGAGGCTCTTTAGTTCTTCTTCGCTTTCTGCCATAGTTTCTTCTTCACTTTCTGTGGGGACTCAGCGTTATAGTATTACAGAGGAGCCTGAGGAAATGGGACCTCTGTTCACATCCCCTGAGGCCCATCAGAACAAATCTGTTTACAATCTCTTATGTACTGGGCCTCCTTAAGGTTTCATAGAGGGAACTGGGAAGAGGCCAAATAATTCCACTATGGAATCATCTCATGAATGGAGGTGGGAGGAAATGTTTCAAACATGAGAAAGGACCATCTAATCAGCCTAAGGAATCAACCAACAGCCCTACACTCCAAGGGCCAAGGAGACAAACCTCCAAGCAGTCTTTGGGAGCTCCTGTTCTCCTGAGCCAGTCTAGGAGGTACCATCCAACATGGCAGACCACAGAAACACCTATACTTTCTTCCCCATTGTACATATCCTCCATGGGGAGAAGGGAGAAATCCATCACTTTGAGTTCCACCACTATTTAAATAGTTTTGCTGAGCAAAGAGTAAGACAAGCTATGGTTTGAGAGTCCTGGGACTCCAGACAGCCAGCAGGAACCCAGCCCTCAGATAACGGGCAGGTGGAGCTTCTAGGGAAAAAAAACTGCATCTATGTCTGCAGAAAAGGTATCTGTCACCTTCCTTTCAAACACCCATCACCTTATTTGGACAATGGTCCACCTCAGCTATCCTTCACCATCTTGGTCTCTCACCAGTTAACCAAACAATAAACAAGTATTCTTTGCTTTGCCTTCCTATGTGTTTATATCCCACAAAAATTATATTTCAGACAGGCTTTAGATCTAGTCAAGGCTGGCAGGAAAGAGTGGAAGGGGCAGGTGATTTAGAAAGACGGCGCCACGTAGGGAAGAACCTCCTGAACTTCAGCCTCATCCAATCGATCCCTGACTCAAACATCAGCCAGGTCAGAGTTTAGGGGAAAAAAAAGGTTTATCTAAATATATTCACAACCACTTAAAATACACGTGATCTCAGAACAGCCTATTTAATCTTTTGCACTAAAAGAGGGAAGCAGAGACTGATCATTTCAAACAGCACCTGTGTGTCATTTCTAGACTCAAAAGCTCCCTGGACAGTTGATCTTCCTTATTCCTACTTGATTTAGGCAAACAGTAAATTCTTTATCAACCCCTGAGTAAACCTGAGGCTTGGGAGAAATTTAGACAAAAGGAAGAAGTGGGCTGAAACTGGTGTTTGAAAACAGAGTGAAAAATCACAAATAAACAAGAATGGACTTATTTGAATTTGTTTACTCCTCTAGTTTCCTCACACTATCTGTAACACGATAGAGTGCAAGCGTGCTAAGTCGATTCAGTTGTGTCCGAATTTTGCGACAGTATCAACTGCAGCCCACCAGGCTCCTCTGTCCATGGGATTCTCCAGGCAAAAATACTGGAGGAGGTTGCCATGCCCTCCTCCATGGGATCTTCCCAACCCAGAGATCGAATCCCTGTCACATTTTGTTTCCTGCATTGACAGCTGGATTCTTTACCACCAGCACCACCTGTGAAGCCGAACTAACATAGTAAAAGCCCACAGCTTTGCGAAAAGCAGTGTTCAGCACACACTAAACCTGTACTATAAGACTTAGTTTTAACTCAAAAAAAACCATGATCAGACACCTAGAGATCATCAACCAACCCTAGACTCAGTACACACACCCCAAGCACAGTTCGCAACACATAAGCCTTAAATGTGACCATTAGGCTGGACCATAAGGAAGGCAGAGTGCCTAAGAATTGATGCTTTCAAACTATGGTACTGGAGAAGACTCTTGAGAGTTCCAGGGACAGCAAGGAGATCAAACCAGACAATCCTAAGGGAAATCAACCCTGAATATTCATTAGAAGGACTGATGCTGAAACTCTCAATACTTTAGCCATGTGATGCGAAGAGCCAACTCATTGGAAAAGACCCTGATGCTGGGAAAGACTGAAGGCAGAAAGAGAAGAGGCTGGCAGAGGATGAGATGCTTGGATGGCATCACCAACTCAATGAATATGAGTGTGAGCAAACTCTGGGAGACGGTGAGGGACAGGGAAGCCTGACATGCTGTAGTCCACGGGATCACAAAGTCAGACAGTACTTAGTGACTGAACAATGATTATGCTGGAAACAAGATGACCCCAAAGAAAAGCTGAGCTCTATAGAAGGAAGCATACCTGGAGTGGGCCATTTCCTCACCTCACCACTCACCTCAGCAGGCTCTTCAGGCCCTGGTAAACCCAGCATTCTCTCTAAACCCCTGACTTATATTTCCAGAGAACCCACAATCGTAACCACAGTGAGGGAACTGAAGTGGATGGTGCTTACCTGGGATTTCCGATGGTTGGCTCTAAGGATAAACGGCTTAATCAGAAGCATCCACGGAACAGAGATCAAAGCCATGATAACAAAGAAACTCTGGACTTTTTGCTGTAAGACCAAAATGGGACGGTCTTAGCATTTCAAGGTGACTGCACAGCATACTTTATATGACACAAATGATCAATATGGATCAACTACACATGATCAACCGCATTTCATTTGGAGAGATCAGAAGCATTTCAATAAACCCATTCGCCTTCCCATCATGGGCTATTCCCACTGCAGAGTGAGACCTGTCAGTCCGGTGGTGTGGGGTGTCCACTCATGGCAGGCACAGGGGACTTCCTCTCTTTATTACTTCCTTTCCATGAAGCCCCTGATTGTGCACCCACACCGTATGGAGCCAGTCACTGGACAGGAGTGTTCACGAGCCACATCATAAGGGCACTTTATTTGTCTCATGTCTCCTTGACTCTATTCTGGGGACAGTTAGCACTGGTCCTGGAAAAAGATCAGGCCTGGCACTTTACCAGTCACTCTGGAGTGACCAAAAGTCCTTGTATCACTTTAAGTCACAGACATTGTCTCCATCAGTAATCCTGGTTTTTTTTTTTTTTTTTTTAATATTTATTTACTTGACTGAATATTACTTTATTTAATTGTGGTATGTGGGATCTAGTTCCCTCACCAGCGATCAAACCTAGGCCTTGCATTAGGAGCATGGCATCTTAGCCACTAGACCACAAGCAAAGTCCCTCTATAAGTAATCTTATATTTCCAGTATTACTGAGCCCTGTTGCTCTCACATCCAAAAAAAAAATACTCACGATGGCCACCTGACTTCCACAGTCTCATTGTGGGTGAGTTATCTAATGGGTTCAGGGACATCAGGCTGAACTCTTTCCCTGTGTGTGTGTGTGTGTGTGTGTGTGTGTGTGTGTGCCACAATTCACTTCATTTTGGAATGAGGCATCCATGGTCTTTGTGCCTCGTTGAAACCCAGGAGTCATCCCAGTTTATTATCCTCTTAGGTATTTCCTTTCACATCCTCGACCCCACCTCTTCTTCTTACCCTCCTGAGTCACCAGCTTTGAGGAGTGACCCATGGCTCCTAAAGGACCAGGATGCCGGGGAAGGTTTTCTCAGAGCCACTGTGTTCAGAGTAAAAGGGAAAATGTTTCTTGAGCCTTCACATTTCTCTCTCTGCCCATGCTCCCAGTGAGACGATTTATCATCATCCCAACTGTAGTAATATTTACCCCAATAACAGTGATTTACCCCCACTAACAGTGATAACATCTTACTTGCTCCATCTCCGACCCTCCTCCACCCTTAATTACTCATAAGGAGAACAGGAGGTGGGGTGGGAACCACATGCACGGCACTCACCAGTCCCAGGCCCCTGCCCTTGAAGCTACCTCACTGCCTTTTGCCTGATTTTATATCATGCTTTTCCCCTTCACAATGTCTAAAGCAACCAGACGTGTCTCCTGAGCTGTTGCTCTTCTCTTTGATACTGAAACACAGCACAAAGCAGCCAGGGCGGTGTTGGGAGCATGTGTGCTCAGTCACTCAGTCCCGTCCAACTCTTTGCCACCTCATGGACTATAGCCCACCAGGCTCCTCTGTCCTTGCGATTCTCCAGGCAAGAATACTAGAGTGGGTTGCCATTTCTTCCTCCAGGGGATCTTCCCAACCCAGGGATCAAACGCATGTCTCCTGCACTGGCAGGAGGATTTTGTATCACTGAACCACCTGGGAAACCCACCAAATATTTATTTATTTGACTGTGGCATGTGGGATCCAGCTCCCTGACCAGGGATTGAACCCGGGCCCTCCTGCACCAGGAGTACAAAGACCCATCCTTTGGACCACCAGGGAAATCCCATGGACAGAGAAGGTTGGCATGCTATGGTCCATGGGGTCTCAAAGAATTGAACATGACTTAGCAACTAAACAACAACAACTAGAGTTTGCTTTTATAAAAAAAGATTACTCCATTTTAAGATACAATTTAGAGCACTTACAGTTTCAAGCCAATCAATTTGAAGGCTTATTTTTCTCTTTCTTCACAGACAACGTACAAGCCAATTTTCAACCCACGGCTATAACACCTCAGGTGCATTACCCAAACAAAAACCACTGGAGCTGCCTCAAAGCACTGCCCTCAGCACGCGGAGAAGTTATTCAATCAGGGCCTTCTGAAATCTGAAGAACCGAACACATCGGGTGCTAAGGTGGCTCAGTCTTACAGACAATTACTCTCTGCAAAACCCAAGAGCAGGAGAGATTTGACATAATCGAAATGCATAAAAGAAAAAGAAAGCCCAGAAGTACCTGATGTTGGTACAGAGGTACATTCGAAGAGTCCTTGTAGTTAAATAGGAACATGTTAATGAAGTGGATAAGGATGCTTGGGGCTCGCCGGGACACAGAGACGTCGAAGGAGCACCATTTGAAGATGATCATGAAGACCAGGTATCCAAAAAGACTCAGGATAAAAATCATCTCAGGGATGAACTGCAGAATGATGTTCAGAGTGTTTCTGAAGAACCTGGGGGTGGAAAACACACACACAAGAGAGAACACTGAAGGAATGCCAGTCACTCACCACTCTCTCCAAAAAGCCAAGTGTTCTTTTTTTTTGTTTTATGAATCCTGCATCCTCTCTCCAGGTAAGTAGTAATCATGCATGGATGGAAAAATGAGAAAGAAAGGTGCTTTTGCACAAACAGTTCAGAGAGAGCCAGGGTCCAGAAGGTAAAGTCATGAGGCAAAGGACAGGCCCACACAGACAGCTGGCGACCCAGCCACAGCTTCCCATGCAGACCCAATTCATACTACACAGCCAAGGGCATAGGATACAGACACAGGGCTTGACAGCTATTCTCAAAAGGATGCTCTGAAACAGTTGCTGGCCAACAACAGCCCACGAGCCAAACTGAGCCCATTACCTAGTTTGTGCAGCCTGGTTTTTACATTTTTTAATGGTTTGGGGAAAATCAAAAGAATATTTTATGACCCAAGAAAAGTATAGGAAATCCAAATTTCAGTTTTAATTTGACTGGAATAGTCACACTCATTTGTTTACGCATTGCCTGTGGCAGTGTTCGTTCACGCTACAACACTGGAACTGAGCAGCAGTGACAGAGACCACCTGCCTGCAAAGCCTAGAATAGTTACTACCTGGCCCTTTACACAGAAAGTTTGTCAACTCCTGCTCTAAGACACAGGGAGAGTCCCACGAGACTAAGCTGGGGGACCCCTAGGTAAAACGTCAGAAAGAGCCTGTTAAGTATAAGAACTATTGCAGGGAAAATGGAGATCCCGTGATAAAGCAGGATTGAGAGAGATTGTTAAGGCTGGCCTGACATGCGATGCTAACCACAGTCCACCCAGAAAGTCCTTTCTGGTTTTATCCTGGTTTTACCTCTTGGGTAACTCTCACAGCACTTTCAGGCAGGCAGTAGTACCAGGGCGTTGTCATTCACTCACTCGCTAAATAGTTCTTATTTTTCAAGTAGAAGCATATGTCTATTGGTTTTCCAATAGACACGGGGCACCACAAGGCTGGTTCTGGCCAATGAAATGGGAACAGAGGTGGCATGTGTCCCTCTGGGTGGAAGCTTAAGAGTCAGTGTGTAACTGACTGCCCTTTCCTGCCGCAGCAACTGGCAACTTCTAGGTGGCAGCCGCCCATCAGCCCTGGTCCTAGTGTGAGGATAAGATGAGCAGCACCCCCAGTGGCCCACCATGACATGTATCATGGCCTTGAGACACTGAGATTTGAGACTTGTTTGTTACTACACAATAACTGACCCATTCTGACTCCTCTATTCCCACTCTGTGGAAGAAAACGATCACAGACACGTTCAGCAACACATCTATGATCACACAGCTACAAGTGTGTCAAATCTCTGATTCTAAACCCTGCATCATTTCTGAAGTACGGTACTGAACTCCTGGAAGGTGGGTTTTGGTGGATGACAGACACGTTCAGCAACATACCTATGATCACCCAGCTACCTGTGCTGTGTGTGGGCTATGCTCAGTCGCTTCAGTCATGTCCAACTCTTTGCAGCCTAAGAATGTGGCCTGCCAGGCTCCTCTGTCCATGGGATTCTCCAGGCCAGAACACTGGAGTGGGTTGCCGTGCTGGGTGTCAAATCTCTGATTCTAAACTCTGCATCATTTCTGCAGTACGGTACTGACCTCCTGGCAGGTGGGTTTTGGTGATAACTACAAGCTTCCATGTCCACAAAGGGTCTCTAAATAGGCTGTTTTCAAGCATTTACAACTTTAGCACAAATATACAAGTTTAAGAAGCTTTGGTAGAGATAGAGCATAACAGGAAGGACAGATGGAGAAATTAACCACCAAAGAAGTGAAAGAGAGGCTGCTGCCAGTATGAAGAAATGAATACCAAGTGGAATTCAGAATCTGAGGGCACTCTGGCCCAAATGCAGTGGGGCTAAACCCAGACATAGCAGCAACTGAGGCCTGGCAGGTTGGGAGGAGACCGAGCACCGTAGCTGCAGCCCATGGGGTTGTGAAGAGTCAGATACAACCATGAGGCTAAACAGCAACAATAGCACTGTGGGCTTGCAGTCTCTTACTGAACTCTCAAATATTTCTGAGGTGAAAGGCGCACTCAGCTCAGGAGAAACAGAGGTATCATTTCTGGCAAATCAGCTTGTCCAAGCTCAAGCCAAGAGACCCAGGATGGTAAAGAATCTGCCTGCAATGCAGGAGACCCAGGTTCTATCCCTAGGTCAGGAAGATCCCCTGGAGGAGGAAATGGCTTCCCCACTCCAGTATTCTTGTCTGGGAAATCCCATGGACAGAGAAGCCTAGTGGGCTACAGGCCATAAGGTCACAAAGAGCTGGACACGACTGAGCAACTAACACTCTCAGACACTTTAGGAAGGAAACTTACAGATGGACACAGGACTGAACTGGTGGCTCTGTCACCACTCACCACCGACGTGGTCAGACCAACAGGCAGAAAGTTCATCACAAAACCTACCTGTAATTGAAAAGGCTGAGAATAACACCAAAAACCATCTGGACAATTCCCAGGATAACTGACATCTTCATCTTATAGGAGTTCAAAAATGTTAGCTTGTTTGAAGCCAAGTTCCAAATCTGGAAGGAAAACAAGACAGGAAACACATGAGCCCAAATGGAGAAAGCAGCCCTGACATGCACACCCTACCATGTGCAAAACAGATAGCTGCTGAGAAGCTGCTATATCACACAGGAAGCCCAGCCTGGCTTCCCACTTCCATAGGGGTGTGATGGGGAATGGGAGGGAGGCAGTGTATGTATGATTACGGCTGATTTGCACTGTGGTATGGCAGACACCAACACGGACTGTAAAGTAATCTTCCCCGAAAGTAAAGAAAGAAATACATGAGACCAGAGTCTAGAAGTTCTATCATCAAAGTCAGGCACCAGAGCCATGTCTGCTCTGAGAAAGTCACTCGGGGAAGCACCTCCACTACCCTGATCAACCACTTTGGCATTGAAGCTGCACCAGGCTTGTCCTGCACCCTCTGCTTATCCCTTTGCTGGCTGGCCAATACCCACAGGATCACTCAACACGGTGAGGGCAGGGTTACCTGTACACTTTAGACCCAGCCTGGAAAAGCTAAAAACGTTCATGGGTAAGTACCAGGCACATACTAAGCCCTTTAAGTGTATTTATCTCATTTAATTCTAATAAAAACCTTATGAGATAGTTAAAAGTATTTCCATTTGACAGATAAGTACAATTACAAAATCTCAGGGAGACTAAGTTATTTACACACTCAGGGAGAAATAATATAATAGCAAATGGGGCATTTATTCCATATGCACCAGATTCTTCTGGGTGTTTTACCTATAAAATCCATTTACTCTTCTGAGCAACTCTATAAAGACTACTATTACACCCAATTTACAGACGAGGAAACAGAGACACAGAGATAACGATTTGCTCAAAATCACATAGCAAGTAAACAGAAAAGCCAAGATTTAAACACAGGCTGTCTGATCCTAAATCACCGGCTTTTGGCAACCCACTCCAATACTCTTGCCTGGAAAGTCCCATGGACAGAGGAGCCTGGTGGGCTGCAGTCCATGGGGTCGCCAAGAGTCGGACATGACTGAGCGACTTCACTTTCACTTTTCACTTTCATGCACTGGAGAAGGAAATGGCAACCCACTCCAGTGTTCTTGCCTGGAGAATCTCAGGGACGGGGGAGCCTGGTGGGCTGCCGTCTATGGGGTCGCACAGAGTAGGACATGACTGAAGCGACTTAGCAGCAGCAGCAGCAGTGTTCATTTATTATAAAATACTTACAAACACTTTTAGAAAGTCGCCTCAGCTCTGATGCTCAAATATTTTGCAATTTGATTCACAAATAGATGAATAACACAGTTAATAAATGCAGCTGTAGAAATTTACATTATGTAAAAATCAAACCCTTCATTAATATATATAAGTGCCATTAATAATATAAGCACAGAAATAATTCTATTAAAGAGATTATCTCTGGGGAATCAGATTGTAGGAACAGGAAAGGCAAGAAAGCCAACTCATTTTTTTAAACAATTTTTGCATTATATGGAGTTTTAATCATGTATATTGTTGTTGTTGTTCAGTCGCTAAGTCACATCCTACTCTTTGCAATCCAATGGACTGCAGCATAGCAGGCTTCCCTGTCCTTTACTATCTCCCAGAGTTTGCTCAAATTCATGTCCATTGTGTCGATGATGTATTATTATTTTATAGGAAAGAGACTAAAATATTTTAAAAATCTAAATGTTCCTAGGAAAAAATGTATTATTTTCAACATCCCACCTTGCCTTTCACCCTCACATTTTTCTAACTAGTAGGCTGATGACAAAATTGAATGCAGACTAGAGACTAGACCATTTCCCAGATAGCTAAGTGGTACAGAATCTGCCTGCCAATGCAGGAGACACAAGAGATGTGGGTTCGATCCCTGGTTTGGAAAGATCCCCAGGAGGAAGAAATGGCAACCCACTCCAGTATTCCTGCCTGGAAAAGCCCATGGACAGAGAAGCCTGACAGGCTAGAGGCCATAGGGTCGCAGAGGAGCTGTACATGACTGAGCACGCACGCAGAGACTGGATTACTCAGTTTTGAAAGGCTAAATACGCTATTCTCCCTTTGTCTATGAGGAGCTAAACTGGGCAGATAGGATTTGCTGATGCATCAGATGGGGGCTGTGAAGAGAACAGACAAGACGGTAGGAGCAATGATATTCAAAGGAAAGAAAGGTCAACCAGACCTTAAAAATCACACCCATCTATACCCCTCCTCTGCCTGCCTGCTACTCGTGAAACTCCTAGGACCAAAGATAAAGCCTTCCAGTCTACAAAAATAACAACTTGTGTTTATTTTTAGCACCTTGCAGCTTACAAACCAGCCTTCATGGACTTAACCTCTTTTGATAAAACTTAAAATCCAAGTGCCAAGTAAAACCCAATCCTGGGTGATGCTCGCTGTTTTTATAAGAGAGGGGAGGCAGGCAGAAAGTGGGACGACTCAAAACTGAAGAGGGGGCGAACCCCAAGAGAGGAGAAACCAGAGAACCAATTTTAGTGCAGTATTATCCCTCAATTAAAAGACACTTGTTATTGGAAGGAAAACTGTGACAAACTTAGCATATTAAAAAGCAGATATCACTTTGCCGGCAAAAGTCTGTATAGTCAAAGCTTTGGTTTTTCCAGGAGTCATGTATGCATGTGAAAACTGGACCATAAAGAAGGATGAATGTCGAAGAATTGATGCTTTTGAACTATGGTGTTGGAGAAGACTCCTGCAAGTCTCTTGGACTTCAAGGAGATCAAACCACTCAATCCTAAAAGAAATCAACCCTGAATATTCATTGGAAGGACTGATGCTAAAGCTGAAGCTCCAATCCTTTGGCCACCTGATGCAAAGAGCCAACTCACTGGAAAAACCCTGATGCTAGGAAAGATTGAGAGCAGAAGGAGAAGGGGGCAGCAGAGGATGAGATGGTTGGATGGCATCACCGACTCAATGGACAGGAGTTTGAGCAAACTCCAGGAGACAGTGAAGGACAGGGAAGCCTGGCATGCTGCAGTGCATGGGGTTGCAAAGAGTCAGACATGACTTAGTGACTGAACAACAGCAACATTTTTCCTCTCAACTGTCAGCAAGTAAAACTGTGGTCTCAGATTCTCTTCCAACAAAAAGAGCATAGAGGAAACATTTATGAACCCTATCTACCAAGTTCAGGTCCAGATGCTTGTGCTCATTTGGAGCACAAGCCTGCCATCTGCTGGTGCTATGTACTAAGGCCACGGTACCAGTGGCTTTGCACGAACAGGCGCGCGTGACTTCTCGAAATTGCTTTGCACCTGAAGTTTGGGCAAAGGAACACCTTTGTCTGGCTCAAATCCAACTGAGGTAGATATAACAAACCAATTAGAGTTAACACATTTTTTTAAACTCTAATTCTATGCAGTAAAATAAAGCAAATATAAAAGCAAATCCATACTTCTCTAGGAAAAAGTTAAGATGTTTATCATTGGAAGAAAATGTCAAAGTTGGGAACCTGGCTAGGATGCTAAATTGCTTATCTAATAAGCATATTTTCCAGGCAAACAAGGGCCTTTTAAAGAAGCAATTGTTAACCACCAAGGGTCTGATTGAGAAGAAAGAGGCAGACGTTTGGGAAACTTCAGGGAAAATGACCCAGTGGCTGGATATAGGGTACATGCAGGACGTGCACTCGAATCTGGAGCAGTGTGTCACAAACACCTCCAAGACCTGCTCTTCTATCTCAACACATGTTTGTGGATTTCATAGGTTCTAGCACTTTCTTCCCCTCACACAGAGGAGGGGAAGAAATCTCCTGAGCAAGACATTTTACATAATAAATATTTAACCTCAGAAGACATTATTACCGGATCAATTCCAAACGGGTATGGATTTCCAGAGTATACTCCCGGAACGGCTGGGTCGAGCTGCAACAGTGGATTCGTTTTCAATACCTGCATACTATTGAGAGTGAAAGGAAAAACAAAAACAAAACCAACGATCAACCAGAGGTAGGAAAGATACTACAGGAACATCAGTCATCCACTTGCAAGCAGCCAATCAAAGCCTAACTGTGGGTGTGACTCACCAACTGGCTCATTCAATTAACAAATAACCATGCTTCCCTGGTGACTCAAGGAGTAAAGACTCTGCCTGCAATGCTAGGAGACCAGGGTTCGATCCTTGGGTTGGGAAGATTCCCTGAAGGAGGAAATGGCAACCCACTCCAGTATTCTTGCCTAGAAAATCCCATGAACACAGAAGCCTGGCCGCTACAATCCATGAGGTCGCAAAGAGACTGAGTGACGTGTACTCACTGAATAACCACTATGTGCTAAGCTACAGAAATTACCCTCTGGCTCCCAAGGAGGTCACAGTCTGAGTTTCGCGAGGGCTATCAGCCTGATGAGGTAAAGAAAAAACTATCCTATATCAAAAAAGAGGCAGGGGGAAGGGGTGACAGGAGCATATGTACATGCACACTCAGCCGTGTCTGACTCTTTGCGACCCTACGGAGTGTAGCCTACAGGCTCCTCTGTCCGTGGGATTTCCCAGGCAAGAATGCTAGAGCGGGTTGCCATTTCCTTCTCCAGGGGATCTTCCTGACACAGGAATTGAACCCACGTCTCCAGTGTCTCCTGCATTGACAGGCAGGTTCTTCCAGCTGAGCAACCGGGGAAGCATAGAAGAAATAAAATCCAGCCTTGGGACCAGCCTGGGAAATCTCCCCTGGGGGCACAAGAGCTGATCCCAGAGGAGTGAACTGGCTTCCACACGTGGCCTCTGACCTCTGGGAACCTCAGCCCCTGAAAGTTATGGTCCACTGACTGTTTTTAAACCTGTGTCCCTTTCTCACTTAGAAGTACAAATGTCAATGAGCGGAAGCTTCTTACTGTCTGTGCAAACGTGACAGAACATTAGGGTTTAATTTTTTTTTTTTTTTTTAAGAGCACATGTCTATGGAGGGACCCAAGACTGAGTAGTTGAAAGGATGAAGAACGGGACGTTGGTAACTTAGGCTGCCTAGAAATACATTCCCTCCCTCCTGCAGCTAGTGTGGTGGGGGTATTTGTAGCCCAGTGAGGGGAGTTCAGGAAGCCTGATTATGCTGACCAGGCCCTCAGTGACAGTGGAAGCAGCTGGGCCTGACTGGCCATCTCAGACCCAGAGCCCTGTCCAAAAGGCACACCTCAGCGCAAATGCTTGGATTTCACTATCAGAGATGTGTTTGTGTGACAAAACAAAAAGAGGAAATTGGCCTGGTGCCCACAGCCAAGCCATAGTATCTGCTGTTGAACATAGCAATTTCAGGGAACATCAGATAAGGCCACAGGGTGACCGTGGTGGATCAAGACAAAAACAAGACCATTCCACAATCATATCTAATGTCAAAACATGGACATTTCAAGATAAGGACACTGTCCAAACCACAAAAATGACCTATCCTTCCCCTTATCCTCCCTGAGGCCAAATCCTCGAAGCCCTTCTCATAGCCTCTTACTGAGAGTGGTGCACGGTCCGCAGTGAGGGAGGCTGTGACAGTGTCTCCAGCCCACTGTCAGGGTAAGCAGGCCCAAGACTCAGCTTGCAGCCAGTGGCCACAACCCCCCGCTGTGTCCTCTGCCACTCTTATGGATGTCTGTGGCTTCCCTTCACCGCCCTGCTCAAGCAAGTCTGCTTCATACCATCCATGTGTGGGCGTGGGACCCAGCCTGGGGCCTCAGTCTGGCATGGCCTCAAAGGCCTGGAACTGGGGGCAGGGGTCATTTGCCTGCACACAAAAGAACAATATTCTGACCCACATTTGCAGAGTGACAGCCAACCATCAGACTCAGACCTTTCCCAGGCACACTCCAGGGCAAATGAAAATGTGTGTGCATGGTTTGATAAAGTTTTGCCAATTTAATACATTTCCAAGCCCATCACTACGCTTATGAGTGCAAACCTGAAGAGCAGCACTAAGCAAGCTGTCTTCAAATGGATAACAGTTTTGTTCTTCGAGGCATCTCTTCAGGATACTAATTGCAAAGAAAAAAAAAAACAACCCATAGATATGGCCATCTGTAATTGGAATCCTGCAAAATGCTTTCTTCTTCATTTTTATTTATTTATTAACATTCCTGTCCTCTACTACAGGGCACTTGGACCCAGCAGAGGGACTAAAAGGAGATTCACGGAGCCTCAGTGACACACACCCCTGCACTACTATAGCCCTCCTGAGCCCCGCTTCAGTCAGCACCAAGCCCTCACACGCTCGTGGGATGCTCCACGTCAAAAGGAACCCTGTGTTGAATCTTTCCTAAGAAATCCTGGGATGAGATGGATGGTGTTTTCTCTCTCCCCACTTACAATATGCAGTTGGCAAGCAGGTAAGACCCTTGACATGCCTTCAATAGAAAGTCCTACTGTGCTTGAGAGAGAAAACACGGGCGAAGGGCTGTGCACCCGGTCAGGCGTCTGTCTCTCCTTTCTCGAAGTGCTCTCCTGTCACTTCCCCTGGACGCTCCAGGGCAAGACAGAGAAACCTGAGACTGAACTGAAGCATCTGTGGGGAAGACGTGAGGAACATCACCTGAGGCTTTTCAGCCTCAGTATGAAGCCCCTATTCCCTGGTGGCTCAGTGGTAAAGACCTGCCTGCCAGTGCAGGAGATGCAGGTTCAATCCCTGGGTCGGGAAGACTCCCTGGAAAAGGAAATGGCAACCCACTCCAGTATTCTTGCCTGTATTCTTACTCTCTTTCCGATTCCAGGCCAAGCAAGAAAATGCCATCTTCTTCTCCCAAAGTCTTCTTGCTTCCACGACTACTACTCTGATGCCCAGTTTATACCTGATCCACGCTTGTTTTCACAACAGTGCCTGGGAGTGGGATGCACTCCAGGATACCTACTTAATACGGCTGAAGTTTTGAAAAAACTTTCCAGGCATTACAGTGACCAGCACAGTTAACTGAGGAAGTGATACAAGGTCTCACACTCAACAGATAATACTGAATTATTTGTTCAATTGGTGGGCGCACCTCTGAACAGAACCAGGCACAGAAGCCCCCGGCATGAGAACGATCACTGAGTCCACCTGGATGACCAGTGAGTGACCCACCTCTGTCCCAACTTACCTCCACGTGCCATTTCTGAACATGGGTTGGACACTCCAGGAAGAGCCAAAGATGTTCAAAGACTTGGCGAAGCAGTCGTTATAGATCAAGCCCGTGTAGATGGAGAAGATGCCCATGAGGAGGATGAGGTAGCGCCCATGGAAGAAGGTGTTCCAAATCTGGCCCCAGGAAGACAGAGGACAATCGTCAGTGGGCTTTGAACCAGACCCCAGGGACGTGTTTACAGGAGGCCCCCAGCACCACTGGACACCTGCAACCAAGACACGGGCATCCTACACAGAGGGGCCGTGTCGGTCACCAGGCAGGCGTCAAAGTGATCCAAACAGAAAGGGCACACCCACCCTGATCTTCCTGAGCTTCTAGAGCTGATCCAGAAAAGTCCTGAAATGGCAGTTATTGCAGAAACAAACCACACAGCCTCCCAGCCTTTAATTCAGCCTTGGTTAGAAAATGTAACTGAAGAAAAGTGTCAGCTGTAAAGGACGCACTTGAAAGTGAGTGACTGCTGCCTTACTCCTTCCAGGAGACAAGAACAGAGCTGCCACTTACGCTGCTGAGGTGTACGGCAAGTCAAATCTATACTCGTGACCTTGAGGGGGCTTCTCTGGTGGCTCAGACAGTAAAGAATCTGCTTGCAGTACAGGATACCTCACTTCGATCCCTGAGTCAGGAAGATCCCCTGGAAAAGGGAATGGCAACCCACTCCAGTATTCTTGCCCAGAGAATCCCATGGACAGAGGAGCCTGGCGAGCTATAGTCCATGGGGTCGCAAAGAGTCAGACGTGACTCAACTGAATTGATTAAGTTGAAACAATGCAGGCTTGAGTTGTCTCAATCTTCACAATACTGTGAAGGGACTTCATGGAAAATGTGGAAATTTCAAGTGTGAACTGATGTGAAGACATGATATTCAGGATTCCTCAGTGTTACATAAGGACATGGAGAACGGGCTGATTGTAGAAGGGCTCTGCCATGAAAAAATAGTTGTGATATTTTGAGTGAAAAAAAAAGGAAGCTACAAACTAACATGGACTATTTCATCTCAATTTTAGAAAATTATATACTTGTGTATAAGCACAGAAAAAAGCATTAATTGTAATTTTCTCTAGGTAGTTAGATTATTGTATTTTCCCAATTTTTACAAGAAACATATATTGCTTTTCTAATCAAAGGGGGGAAAAAATCAATGTTGGGAAAAAAAAGTAAAGGAAAAGATCAATACTTTCTTGAAAAACATACAATAAACAAAGATGGTACTGTACCAAACCATCCAAAGGCTTTACCTTTGGCCAGGAATTTTTATGCTGAATTCTGGTCCCTTTTTTAACTCTCCAACTTTCCCTTACTTTTTAAAACAACACTTTATTTCCATGGTGAAAACAACAGACACATTTTTCATGTTCTATTTATAACCTCCAAGAAAACAGGTGAGACAGTTGATGGGCACCCACCTCATTGGTCGACTTCTGAGCGAGCAAGTGTTTCTCATTAAGGACCATCCAAAGGGCTGCCAGGAACATCACAGTTCCATGACCACAGTCTCCAAACATCACGGCGAACAGGAAGGGGAAAGTGATGATGGTGTAGGGAGCTGTAGAGGTGAGACCACAATGGCCTGAGTCCTCCCAACATTCTTTCAGCCCCACATCAAAGATTTCCCTACCAGGCTCCATGACATAAAAGCTGGTCCCTTGCATCTTTCTGTGTCTGTCTTCTCTCACCATCCCCACCTCTGACACTCAGCCCTCACATACATTAACTCCTCAGTAGGTAAATATTTGGCAACCCACTCCAGTATTCTTGCCTGGGGAATCCCAGGGACGGGGGAGCCTGGTGGGCTGCCATCTGTGGGGTCGCACAGAGTCGGACACAACTGAAGCGACGTAGCAGCAGCAGATAAATATTACTGCTGCTGCTGCTGCTGCTGCTAAGTCGCTTCAGTCGTGTCCGACTCTGTGCGACCCCACAGACGGCAGCCCACCAGGCTCCCCCGTCCCCGGGATTCCCCAGGCAAGAATACTGGAGTGGGTTGCCATTTCCTTCTCCAATGCATAAAAGTGAAAAGTGAAAGTGAAGTCACTCAGTCGTGTTCGACTCTTCGAAACCCCATTGACTGCATCCTACCAGGCTCCTTTGCCCATGGGATTTTCCAGGCAAGAATACTGGAGTGGGTTGCCATTGCCTTCTCCGAGGTAAATATTACTACTCCCCACTTTACAGATGAGCTGCGTTTTGGAGTAGCTAAGTGACCTTCTGAAGCTCCAATACTTTGGCCACCTGATGAGAAGAGTCGACTTATTGGAAAAAACTCTGACATTGGAAAATATTGAGGGCAGGAGGAGAAGGGGCAACAGAGGATGAGATGGTTGGATAGCATCACCAAACTTTGAGCAAACTCCAGGAAATAGTGGAGGACAGGGAAGCCTGGCATGCTGCGGTCCATGGGGTCGCAAAGAGTTGGACGTGATTTAGCAACTGAACACCACCAACAAAAATGACTTTCCCCAAGATCACAAAGTTTAATGGGATTTAAAACCAGTTTTCTCTCTCTAAGTGCTTTCTATACCCTGTCCACTACCACCTTGTTTGTTTTTCAACCACTCACATGCACCACACACCTCCAGCAATTACTCACAGGACCCTACAATACAGGTCACAAATTAGATTCAAACTCAGGCTGGAGAACAGCAGCACCATGAACTGCTTGGCTAAAGGACATCTGGTCTACCCTCTTACTTTACAAATCAGACTCAGTGATACAGTATCACTGAGAATCCAGTCTTCCGACTAAAAGTCCTATCTGTGCCCATTGCCATCTCTCCCACACAACACTATGTGACTGTGAAGATGCCTAAGATGACCCTCATTGAATCAGTAAGAAAATGAAAACTGAATTTGTCTGCCTGAGAACAGGTGAAATCCTGTCAAGGAGTATATCTAGCTAATCACCATTTTAAAAGACAATTAGGGGCATCAGAAAACCAAGTAAGATTTTAGGAATGTCACAATTCAAAGCAATGAATTGCCAAGGCCACCGCTGTGATAAATCCTGTTCAATTTTCATTTACAAGCTGCCTGATTGAGAAACACATCAGATTCCTTTACCTGGGTTCATCTCCCGGTAACTGCCTATGCCATATGCATCTACAATATTCTGGAAGCCAGCTGTGAATTTATTTGTCCTGTTAAACGTGGGAGGAGCTGTTTTAGACTGCACTGCTGTCAAGATGGGGACCATGGAGGAGCCACTTAGTTCCTGCAAAAAGAACATATGAGAAGATGTTAGGAAGAATGCCATTGGCTGGGCATAAGCACATGGCTCACAGCCCAACTCCTGTCACTTACTCGGTGAACTTGGGACAATTTCTTGATCTGAGACTCATGATTTCATCTGAAGTTAGTACTTATGTAATGTATCTTAAAGGAAGTTGTCAAAGAAAGTAGAGTTCCTCCTGATTCTCAGGCAATCTCCATCCTCAAGCTCCTGCAAATGTTATGCACAGTTCTGAGCCCTCTACTCTTCCTTCTGACTTACTCTCTCAAGAGTTTATTCACTTTCCAAATTTTGTTCCTGTATTCCTAATGGCCTTGACCCTCTCCCAAATTTCCATGGGGCAAATAGGTGATGAGACAGACCCCCCACTGGGCAGAGAGAGGACTCAAGAGCACGGTGAGAGTTACACAAGGTGCCTGAGTGCTCAGCACAACGGCAGGCATGGGGAGCCATCCACTCCCTGCCTTCTGGCTATTGTTGCAGGTGTCTGGCTATCTGTCTTTCCAGCCCGACAAAGCTAGCAGAGGGACAGCAGCACATCAGCACCCAGTACACTCTTGCTAAGATCAAAGAAATGTCACCTGTGGGTAAGACACTGAGAAGAATAGGCCTTTCTGACATGTGCCCACACACTGGGTAAGGACCAAAGGCGTAAAGATAGAGACAATCCTACCAGGTAAGGGTCACGTGACTTAGGAAGCTAGCAATCTGAACACCTGGCAGAGGGCCCACTCAACTGGACATGACCCTCCCCGCCCCCTGCCCCCTCCCGCACGCACCACGCCTTGCTCCAGTGCCCTCCTGATGCGCACGGTGTCAGCCACTGGGAACCAGATCTCAGCGATGACACACTGCTGGGTGATGTCAATGTTGCACAGGTTCAGGATATGATAGATGGCCTTCATCTTCTGCACTTTGATGACCCAGGAGTGCCAGTTGGCAGCTGCTTCTTGCAGGAGGCTCTGACGGTGAGACTCTGTCTGTGTTAACACCTGGCCAAAAAAACAGCACCCAGCAAAACAAAGGACACTCAGGGAGATGACAGATAACATGGCAAAAATGCAGGACAGCCAGACCTGGAGGTGTCCTCGGCTCCTGCCCGCTCCTCTGCCTCGCAGTTCTCACCTGGCCTTGAACTCCTGCACTAGAGGTTAAAGCCCTGAGGCCAGGACTGTATATTCCTTTTCTTCTAAACCCCTTATAGTACTATTGTGATAGGTTGAATGGTGTCCCCGCAAAAGACATGCTGAAGTCCTAAGACTGGTAGCTGGGAACATGATCTTGGAAACATGGTCTTTGCAGATGTGATCAAGTTAAAATGAGGTCATGCTGGAGTAGGGTGTGCACTACTCTGGTATGATCAATGTTTTTATAAGAAATCTGGACACTGAGACCCACAGGGAAGATGTGTGTGATGGAGACAGAGACCGGAGTGATGCATCAACGAAGCAAGGACCAGCAAGGATGGCTGACAGCCACCAGCAGCTGGGAAGATGCCTTAGTCCACTCGAGCGGCTATGATAAAACATCATAGACCGGTGCTTTGTAACAAAGTTTTCCCAGTTCTGGAAGGTAGAAGTCTGAGATTAGCATGGTTGAAGGCCCTTGTCTCGGCTGCAGACTTCAAATTCTAACCCAACATGGCAGAAGGGCAAGCCAGCTCTCTAAGGTTCTTTTTAAAGGGGCATTAATCCCATGCAGGAGAACCCCAATCTCATGAACTAATCACCTCCCAAAGGCCCCATCTCCTAATACCATCATCCAGGGCATTAGGTTTTTGTGGGGTTTTGTTGCCTTTTTTTCTTTTTTGCTGCACTGGGCCTTCGTTGTAGCACACAGGCTTTTTATTGCTGCACTCGGGCTCTCTCTAGTTGTGGCAAGCAGGGGCTACTCTCTTGTTAGGGAGCACAGGCTGTAGGGAGCACGGACTGTAGGGAGCACGGGCTGTAGGGTGCACGGGCTCAGTAGTTGTGGTGCATGGGCTTGCTTGCCCCCAGCATGTGGTATCTCAGTTCCTGGACCAGGGATTCAACCCATGTCCCCTGCATTGGAAGGCAGATTCTTAACCACTGAGCCACCAGGAAAGTCCCAGTCATTAGGTTTTTAACATTCAAATTTTGGGGTGATATATACATGCGAACTATAGCAAAACAGGCAAGCAAGGATCCTTTCCTAGTGCCTTCAGAGGAAGCCTGGCTCTGCTGGCACCTTGATCTCAGACTTCTCAAGACAGAACTGTGGGAGAATAAATGTGGTTATTTTAAGCCACCCAGTTTGCCGTAATTTGTTACATCAGCCAAAGGAAACATACATCTGTTGAAATGCCTTACATACTAAACCTCTCCAATAAATGACAAGTGAATTAATGAATGAAGGAATGATAGGTGATCTGGCCCACACAGGATTTGTTTAAATGGAACCAGTTTTTGTTCTGATGATACAACCCAGTAACACTTTCAGTAACCATTACACAGGGCTACCCAAGACATCTGAAACCTAAGTGTAAGTCTAGCCTAACTTTCATCCTCCTCATGAGACTTTTGTTTTGTTTTGGCCATTCCATCGGGCATGCAGGATCTTGTTCCCTAACCAGGGATCGAACCCGAGTTCCCTGCAGAGGAAGCACAGAGTCCCAACCCCTGAACCACCAGAGAAGTCCCTCCTCATGCAGTTTTCATAAAACCTGGCAAAGTATTCGGGGGAAAGGACTTCAAGGGTAATTGCTTCAGGGAAAGAGTCTCCCTGACGTGACAAAGAGGGAAGAGAGAGGATTAGAAAATCAAACACTGCTTTTTCTGGGAAGATGAACACACACACATCAAATTTCTAAAGATACTCATCAAGTATCTAGATTTGTGCTGATCAGACAGCAGCCACATTAAATACAAATAAAAATCCACTCCCCCAGCCACATTTCAAATGCTCAGGGGTGACACGTGGCTCACGGCTATGACACTGGACTCACATGCTATATAACAATTCTGCCACCACCTACTGGACAGAGCTGATCTGGAATATACCATTTGATATAGGCCAGCAGCTTTCAGGGATCACTCACAAAGCTTATTACTATTATTGAAGAAAAGTCCTATGTTTTGAGAGCCATCCTACGTGACAACAGATTCAGTATGAGGATATGAACTAGGGGCGTGTTCATATGTGAAACTTGACTCGCTGCCTTGACAGAATTAATTGCTTGGCTCACACAACCGGGCAATTCCGTGCAGAAAAAAAATCAGCAAGACTGGCTGTTCGCCTTCATTGGCTAGTGAGTTATATCATAGAGGCGGCCTAGGCCAGTCTGGCAATAAAAGGTTCCTTCTATCAGCCTGGGGTGGGGAACTGAAGGCTGACCAGGGCCGTGGTTAACTCTAAGCCCCGGCAAAGCATCCCTGACAAGCAGAATCATCATGAGCTTAGTGAATGCCATCCATCTACTAATTAAGAAGCCTTCTGCAGCAACAGCGAGTCGAGCATAGCAGACATTCCAGCCAACCTTGGAGCAAGCGCCCTGGGAGACAGGACTCATAGGAAATGGCAGGTGTTTATGTCACACGCCTGAATGCCTCACTCACGGTGAGTAAATCTTCCAGCCTCATGTTGACGCCCTGCAGCATCTCTCTGCGCTCCAACGCCAGCTCTGGGCAGGGGTATACAGTGGCTCGATACCTGTGTTTCAAATATTCCATAGGACACACATGGGTGATTGCCAAGAAGCATAGGCACATCCTTTTCTACTAACCCATCCCTTGTCCACTTTGGTTAGATGACCACTTTCCCCCACAGTAACCATCTAGCGAGCAGCCAGACACTGGATCTCGGCCTACGGTTCCCAACACATGGCTCACACCATCTGAATTAAACCTGTGGTTCTATTATATGAATGGGCTCCACTCAAACCACAAAACCCACCAGCTGGTGTATAAAAACGACTGCAAGCTTGACTAGTCTTGTCTTCTCCCCAGAACTTACTGTTTTGGTGTCTTTTCTCTACTGAATTTCTGCTTCTAAGGGGCTGCACATAAGATGATTCAGTAACCTCAGAAACGACTAAGCATGCAGTTTGCTTGTTGTTTAGCAGCTGATAAAGGGGTGAGAAGGAATCAACTGAAACGTCTTTTTCGACCTTTTAAATTTTACACATCAAGATCTCTCTGTTTCTATCCCCACAGTTACTAAAAAGCAGTTGCCTTTTTAGCACTATTATCAAACGTGGGAAAGTTATTCAAAAACCTTAAGCAACCTCAAAGAAGCCCTACTCGAGCCTTGCTGTTGTTCAATTGCTAAGTTATGTCCAACTCTCTGTGACCCCCTGGACTACAGCCTGCCAGGCTTCTCTGTCCATGGGAATTCCCAGACAAGAATACCAGAGAGGGTTGCCATTCCCTTCTCCAGGGGATCTTCCCCATCCAGGAATTGAACCCATGTCTCCTGCACTGGCAGGAGAATTCATTACCACTGAGCAACCAGGAAAGCTTATTTGGATTTATTGCATAGACCCTGAACTAATCCTGATCCAAATAGCTGATGAAAAGAACCTTTAATAGTCGCTTACCCATCACAGACCTTCTTGATTTTCTCCCTGAGCTGTTCTCCTTGATAAAATATGATGAATATATTCTTTTTAATTTCTTCTCTCTGGAAAATCAGAACAGTAAAATGCATGTGTTTAGAATTTATTTTTTCTAAATTTAAAATTGGAAAACTTCAACTTCTCCCAGTTGATTCAAGTTTGTAATATTATGATTGAGGGCAAGGCCACGGAGGCAGGCTGGGTGGAGCCCTCAGGCAGGCTGATACAGCCTCAGAGGGACAACATCGCTGTCTGCTACATGAGAGGGATCACAGCCGAACCTTGTATTCAGCTCTGAGCCCTGTGTTTAAGAGATGTGTTAATAAACAACACAACACACAGAAGAGAAGGAACCAGGATATGCAAGCCTTAAAGTAAAAGTAGCTGACCTAGCTCACCAAAGGTAACTCATAAACAACATTTATACTTTAGGGACGAATGGTATTTGACATTTAACAAAGACAGAGCCAGCAGTCATGCAGGGATATGAGAGCTGGACCAGAAAGAAGGCTGAGCACCAAAGAATTGATGCTTTTGAACTGTGGTGTTGGAGAAGACTCTTAAGGGTCCCTCGGACAACAAGACCAAATCAGTCAATCCTAAGGGAAATCAACCCTGAATATTCATTGGAAGGACTGATGCTGAAGCTCCAATACTTTGGCCACCTGATGTGAAGAGCCGACTCATTGGAAAAGACCCTGATGCTGGGAAAGATTGAAAGCAAAAGGAGGAGGCAGCAGAGGATGATGGTTGGATGGCATCACTGACTCAAGAGACCTGAGTTTGAGCAAACTCCGGGAGACAGTGAAGGACAGGGAGGCCTGCTGTGTGGCAGCTCATGGGGTCTCAAAGAGTCGGAGATGACTAAGCAACCGAACAATAACAATGAAGAGCGGGTCTAATGTTTGACTTACATACTCACTGTATGCCCAAAGGAACACTAATTAAATGCATTTTTAAAGTCCAAGTCTAACATTTCATAAGAAAAGGAAAATAGGTATTTCACAAGCATATATGGAAATGTTCAACCTTAACTGTAAGCAAAGAAATGCATTTTTTTACTCTTATTTAGTTTGGGGTGGGGAGTGAAGGTAAAATTATGAAACCCGTTGTTGGGAAAGTGATAACAAATCCTACACACTCATTACACATGACTTACGTCTCAGGTATCTTTGGAATCAGGTATGACTCCACTGAAAAGCTTCTTGTCAGGACATATCAAGGGGTCATGAAAATGCCCACACCCTTTAAGCCAGCAATCCTATTTCCTTGAATTCATACCATGGAACTAGTTCAGAAGTAAACAAAAATTCACATGCATGACGATGCTTATCATAGTGTCTATATTCTGGAGAAAAATTGGAAATTAAGTGTCTAAAATCAGATAATGAATGTCACATCAACTCAATGGAGACATTAGATACCAACTGAAAATATCAAAATGAATTGTCTCTTTGGTAGCTGCTCATGGGAGCAGGAAAGGGATATTTTAGGATTCGGGGAGCTGCCTGCTTTACATTATTTCCAAAGGTTCCCTCACCCATGGAGCACCACTCCCACCCACGGTCCTTTGCTGACTCTCTTAAGATCTTCTTGTCTCTGGATTCACCAGACCCAGGAATCTATTCTGACCACACACCATCTGCTCAGTGACCTTCAAAGTCATCAGGCTAAAGTCATCTTACTTTATAAATACTCTCTTTACTACCACCGGGACTACAGAATGTCAAAATATGATTATGAAAAGTAATGATTCAATGTCACATTTTAAAATATTAATATTTATAGGACACACTGTAATACAGGAGGGCATTTATATTATATAAAATCAACAGAAGGCAAAAAAAAAGATTTCCATGTTTTAACTACAATAATATTAAATCATACCTGCCTATAGCTATGGATTACAGAAAAAGAGCACAAGAAAAAAATAAAAATAAAGACATGAAAATGCTGAATTTTTGTATTTTTTAAAAACAAACTTTTTTCTTATTTTCTATGAAGTTGTTTTCCATGAAATAAAGCTTAAAATTGCATTTTTAGCCTTTATTTTTTACACTAGATTATGATTTTTTTTTAGAAATAAAGCAAGCTTCTTGGAATTAAAAAGTGGATTTAAATACTAACCAGAAGGGTGGAAGAAGCAAATCCTACAAAACTAGTAGCAGTAACATGTGGCACTCAGTGAAGGAGACCCTCAAAATCTTCATTCCAAACGTATAGTCTGCTGACGACCAGGAACCAACTGCAAGCTGGTTAACAATGCGGGCTCCTGGGCACCACCACAGACGCAATGAATCAGAATCCACACTGAACAACATCTTCTGCTCAAGAGCACCCTGGAGCTTGGAGCACACTGACCTACATTAGTTATCAGGGCTTTGTGATGAAGACACAGCTGCCGACCTATGCAGCACCAGTACAGCAAAGTTTCCAGGAACTTGTCCAGTTAAGTCATTTGGAGGAATGACCACTTATGAGGTGCTAACAAGACTCAGTCCTAGAACTGACCTTTCATAGGTATTATTGAAAAAGGAGGGATGGGGAAGAAAAAAGAAAAGAAAGGAGAAAAAAAGGAAGTAGATATTAACTTCATAGAGCTAAAGACTCAGGATTTGAGAGAACAAAAGCCCCCTGGCAGGGCAAACCCCTCTGGTGGGGCTACAGGAAACATGAGAATGTTTTCCGCAGCCTGAGATACCCACTGTAACGGGATCTTCCAGAACTGTGTCCATCTCACTGAACTTTACGTAGATGTTTCCTCGGCAAATTCGCCACAGCAGCCTCTCAAAGGAAGCCATCCTCTCCCGGTTGACCACACCGGCTGTGAACCTGGGCAGTCAGAAGAAGAGATATTACTGAGGCACAGGGAGTGGGTACAGGCAGAAGACCCCGTGGGATGTGAAGATAAGCAGACAGAAGGTAGAAGCCCACTGCCCTCTAAGCAGGAAGGAAGGACATGGCCCTGCTTAGCACTCTGGATCCCAGTCCCAATGAACCCCAACTCCCCTCTGACCTCCTGTTTCCTTTGACATGTCCACGTGTCCTTAATCATCCCAATACTATACGTTCACTTATTTGCAATTAACAATATGACAGACCATTCATTATATCATTGCAGCTAAAAGAAGCAAGTATTCAATCTGCTCAACAATGGTCTCTATGCATTTATACAAATAATGTACTAAGACTGAAATGTATGTATTGCTGTCTATACGCCTCTACTTATACAATCATCTAGGTATCTGGATAAGTTTCTAACTCAAACTTTTCACATTAACTTAAAATGGTTACTTTCATTGGCCCATTATTGTAAATATATGTTACCCAGTATTACCTTCTGATTAAATATTTTCAATACATAGTTTCCTTTCCTTTCCAAATTCAATGTCTAGTGCTCAAATAGCAGTATCTGCTGAATAAAGAACTAGAATTCCAAAACTCACTCTCAATTTTACTTCAACAGTAAATGAAATCCCACCATTTTGAATCATCACACATTTTGGTGGGTATTATCATACTCTGTTACTTCTACTTGTGGAAGACGTGACTGCCCAACTACCACATTGCTAATTACACTTCAAACTTCACACTCCAAATCTATTATCAAAACAGTATTTTAGAGACAAGGCAAAAAAAAAAAAAAAAAAAACATGTATCCCATAGCCCTCCAGGGACAGTCGAGAAACCCTACCTAAACAATTTTCACTATATCCTTCCCACGTGGAGACAATACAAACGTCGCACTCCTCAGACTCAAGAATGTCAGTCTCACCATTAAAAAGATAACACTACCTACACCTCCACCAACCAGATCAGGTTAAACTTGGGTTTTTTACTGGATGGAGGCCTATAATCGTGTGAAACTGTCCTCTTGTCAGTCATGATTTGTCCATTCATTCATTCACTCAAACAGTCAGGGAAATCTACCACATGCCAGGCACTGAGCATGCAGACCAGGGACCCAACTACATATAACTTTCAGAGCAGGAATTTCACTGACCCCAGCTTTCCACTGATGTACGCAGGCGTAGGTCTCAACTCCAGGAGACCGGAAGTGTCTTCTACAAAGAAATCATCTGCTAAGTTGGCTTCTGTCTGAAAGTCAAAGAATCACTATTTTCATTTAAATGTACTTAGACTATCTTAAAAGCACCCACATTGCATGATTTCATCTGCTTTTACATAATTACTCAATTTTCTACAAATAGAATTCAGAAGACCTGATGCTTAAACCTAATTTAGTTTTCTGTTTCAAATAAAGATGTAACTGTGTATTTTTTTTTTTTTAACTGTGTATTTAAAACAAGGTCTCTTCGTACCCAAATCCCAAATCTGCTCAAACTAATTGTTGTGCTTTTTTCTGACTTCCATTTCTCTCTGGGCCATTTGGGCCACGTACTTTATTAGTGAGCTCCTTAAGGCTGAGCACCGAAGAATCGATGCTTTTGAACTGTGGTGTTGGAGAAGACTCTTGAGAGTCCCTTGGACTGCAAGGAGATCCAACCAGTCCATTCTGAAGGAGATCAGCCCTGGGATTTCTTTGGAGGGAATGATGCTGAAGCTGAAACTCCAGTACTTTGGCCACCTCATGCAAAGAGTTGACTCATTGGAAAAGACTCTGATGCTGGGAGGGATAGGGGGCAAGAGGAGAAAGGGACGACAGAGGATGAGATGGCTGGATGGCATCACTGACTCGATGGACATGAGTCTGGGTGAACTCCGGGTGTTGGTGATGGACAGGGAGGCCTAGAATGCTGCGATTCATAGGGTCGCAAAGAGTCAGACACGACTGAGCGACTGATTTGATCTGATAATATTTTTGCATTCATTTCAACCAACGCCACATGCCACCCTAACCCTCGCCACCCACAGCCCAGCCAGACAACAGAAACATCACAATTTACTCATATTCCAAACCAACCAGTTGTCAAAATAGAAATTTGAGGTTCTAGAGAAAAGGGCCCTTGAATACACAGTCCCCAAATTACAACCTCAAAGAAGTCCTGGGTTTTCTTCAGGAGATGTTTGAATTCCGTCAGTTCTAGGAAGTTTTTCTTCAAAGCCTGATAGTTCTGATTGGCTTCCTGAAGCTCTCCTTCCAGTTTTTCTAGAGCAGTCTTTGCAGGAGGGAAAAAGAAAGTAAGCCAGGCAGAAAGCACTATGACATTTACTGTACATTAACCACAACAAATAATATCAAGTATGCAGAGCATCACAACGTAGCTTGAAGTTGAGAGGCCTGTTCAGTCAAACTCAACAAGACTGTAGAGCTGAAAGTACAGACATCACTTTGCTGACAAAGACCTGTATAGTCAAAGCTATGGCTTTTTCAATGGTCATGTATGGATGTGAGAGATGGACCATAAAGAAGGCTGAGCACCGAAGAATTGATGCTTTCAAATTGCGGTGCTGGAGAAGCCTCTTGAGAGTTCCTTGGACTGCAAGGAGATCAGACCAGTCAATCCTAAAGAAAATCAACCCTGAATATTCATTGGAAGGACTGAGGCTGAAGCTGAAGCTCAGTACTTCAGCCACCTGAAGAGAAGAGCTGACTCATTGGAAAAGACTCTGATACTGAGAAAGACAAGGCAGGAGGAGAAGGGGACAACAGAGGATGAAATGGTTGGATGGCATCACCAATTCAATGGATGTTGGGTTTGAGCAAACTCTGGGAAATGGTGAAGGACAGGGAAGCCTGGCATGCTGCAGTCCATGGGGTTGCAAATAGTCAGACATAACTCAGTAACTGAACAACAAGTCCAGCCATGGTCATACACTCTCAGGAGTTCCCTTATCAAATGGGGAAGACCAGAAAACACTCTGGGGAAGGAAAATGAGCTACATGAGAAGTCAAGAGATTCTGGCAAGTCACATATCAGAAAGGGGATTTTTGCTTTTGTTAAACAGGTAATAAGTATATTTGTTTTCAAATTAACAGTGGTTATTTTAGTGCTCAGACATTCAGTCACGTCCAACTCGTTGCCACCCCGTGGACTGTAGCTCACTAGGCTCCTCTGTCCATGGGATTCTCCAAGCAAAAACACTAGAATGGGTTGCCATTTCCTCTTCCAGGGGATCTTCCCAACCCAGAGACTGAACCTGCATCTCTTATGTAAACTTGGAAACAAAAATACTTGTTACCTGTTTAACAAAAGCAAAAGTCCCTATGCTTGTCAAAGTTTAATGTAATATCAAAGAATATCCACAATTATTTGAAAAGACTATTAAAACACTCCTCCCTTTCCCAACTACCTATTTTTCAAGACTAAATTCTCTTCATATACTTCAATGAGAACATATCACAACAGATTCAAAGCACACGAAGTCAATCTTCTATTAAGTCCAACATATAAATTTGCTAACAACATCACTCTTCACTAAAGTTTTTTCTTTGAAAATACAATTATTTTTAATTAAAAATGTTAACATGTAATGAGATATTATTTTTAATGAATTAATAAATATTTTACTTTTTTCAGTTTTAGTTCCTAATACAGTTGTTGTTGTTCGGTTGCTCAGTTTTGTCCAACTCTTTGCAACCCCGTGGACTGCAGCACACCAGGCTTCCCTATCCTTCACTATTTCCCAGAGTTCACTCAAACTCATGTCCATTGAATCATCCCCTTCTGCCTTCAATCTTTCCTAGCATCAGGGTCTTTTCCAATGAGTCAGCTTTTCGCATCAGGTGGCCAAAGTATTGGAGCTTCAGCACCAGTCCTTCCAGTGAATATTCAGGGTGGATTTCCCTTAGGATTGACTAGTTTGATCTCCTTGCAATCCAAGGGACTCTCAAGAGTCTTCTCCAGCAGTAAGTATCAATAAACATGAAGTGAAGTGAAGTCGCTCAGTCATGTCCGACTCTTTGCGACCCTGTGGACTGTAGCCTACCAGGCTCCTCCGTCCATGGGATTCTCCAGGCAAGAGTACTGAAGTGGGTTGCCATTTCCTTCTCCAATAAACATAACCCTCCTAAATAAAGCTCTTTGGGATCCTCAACAAGGTGTTAAGAGTAGTATACAATCAAGGAACCAGCCCAAGGAGCCTGTAGGACTTGAGAGGTAGGACAGGGCCAAGGAGAGCAGATTCTGCTGGTCAGGATGGACCTGACTCAGGCAAGAAGGACATCATCAACACTCTCAAGCAGGGAAGTGACATAGTAGAGCAATACAGTCCAAGGGGTCACAGAGTCGGACACAACTGAGCGACTGAGCATGCACACAATAACCTAGAAGGGAAAAGAATCTGGAAAAGAATCTATAAAAAGATTATGATGAGAACATGAGCCATTAAGCTAGCTCACAGTTCACAAGAACAGGTGTAGGTGTTTAGGAAGGTGAGGGGGATGGAGGCAGGAGTGGAGCTGGTAACTAACAAGGCTGGTGCTAGAACACCAGGGGTAAGACTGAAACTGGAGATGATCTTATGGAAATCCTATTTGTATGGATTAAAACCTTCTCCTCAAATATCCAGATTTTAATATGACCAGATCCAAAATATATTCAAGCAGAGTTGCCAGTCTTGTCAGTCTCATGACTCCGTTAGAGAATCTAGACTTATGCTACTGGTGGCTCCAACAATTTCAAGAATTTTAAATTATCTTAAAAGAAAACAAAAAAATCACATGAGAAAACCCAGCCAGAGATAAGGCTCAATAAATGAAGTGCTTCCATACCTGTTCACCTCTCTTAGTGAGCTCTTTCTCTTTTGAGGATAAAAAGTCCTTTTTTTTTTTTTTTTTTTTTAACGAAGATCAATAGGGCCTTCCAGGATTTGGATCTGCCCACTTTTTGACAACATGTGAAATGCCTGGCTGGATAAATCACAAGCTGAAATCAAGATTGCCCAGATTGTGGAAAACTGAAGTGGAGGCTTCGAATAGTCCCACTGACCAGTCCCAGTGCAATGAGTTTGTCTGAAAATGCTGGAAAGTCTGGTGCTTGGAGAGGGTGCCACTGTCTCTTGTACATAAGGTCATGATGTGTCTATGTCAAAAGTTCTTATATATTTCTTTTATAAGCTGAAAGAAGGTCTATTTTTATGTTTTTAGGTCTATGAATGGAACGTTGTAAATGCCTGTCAAACAATAAATAAACATTGAAAAGTGAAAAAAAAAAAAAAAGATTGCCTAGAGAAATATCAAGAACCTCAGATATGCAGATAATACCACACTAATGGCAGAATGTGAAGAGAAACTAAGGAGCCTCCTGATGAAAGTGAAGAGGAAGAGAGTGAAAAACCTGGCATAAAATTCAGCATTCAAAAAATTAAGATCATGGCATCTGGTCCCATCAGGCAAGGTCCATTCAAGGCAAACAGAGCGGGGAAAAGTGGAAGCGGTAAATGATTTTCTTTTCTTGGGCTCCAAAATCTGTGTGGATGGTGACTACAGCCAAGAAATTAAAAGATGCTGCTTCTTGGAAGGCAAACTGTGACAAACCTAGACAGCATATTAAAAAGCAGAGACGTCACTTTGCCAACAAAGGGCCATACAGTCAAAAGCTATGGTTTTCCCAATAGTCATGTACAGATATGAGAGCTGGACCATAAAGAAGGCTGAGCACCAAAGAATTGATGCTTTTGAACTGTGGTGCTGGAGAAGACTTTTGAGAGTCCCTTGGACTGCAAGGAGATCCAACCAGTCAATCCTAAAGGACTGAAGAACCCTAAAGAATATTCATTGGAAGGGCTGATGCTGAAGCTAAAGCCTCAATACTTTGGCTACCTGAAGCCAAGAGCCAGTTCATTGGAAAAGACCCTGGATGCCAGGAAAGACTGAAGGCAAAAGAAGAGGGTGACAGAGGATGAGATAATTGGATTGGCATCGCCAACTCAGTGGACATGAGTCTGAGCAAATTCTGGGAGACAGTAAAGGACAGGGAAGCCTGGCATGCTGCAGTTCATGGGGTCGCAAAGAGTCAGACACAACTTAGCAACTGAACAACAGTAATCTTTTGACATCCTCTCCCCCTGGCTCACCCTCTCCCCTCGCCCCACAGCCTGCTCTCAAAGCTCCCAGAGGCAAGGCCATGTTTCACCAAGGTGCCTTGTGCACAGCAGATACTCAGTGTTTTACAAAAGCAAATTGACAGAGAAGGGAGAGAAAGAGGGAGGGGTCCTCCAGCCACAAAGGCCTTAGCCAAAGAAAACTGCTACCTTCTCCCACTTGACCTCAGAATCCAATCTGAGGGGATGCCTCAATCCAGAGTGGACCCAATGCATGAGACAGACAATTCAGAAGCAAACCACTGGATCCCACAACTGTACTTCTGGGTATATTTATCCAAAGGAAAGGAAATCATAACTGGAAAAGAAACGGGCATCCCCCTGCTCATCGCAGAATTGTTTACAATAGCCAAGACATGGAAACAACACACATGGCCACCAAAAGGTGCAAGAGTGACTAAAAACTGCACTTTAAAAACTGGGGGGCTTTTCCTGGGGGAGTAACACTGAAAAGTGGACCAACACATAAACCCACCCCCATGCCTTCAGCAATGGGGTAGAGGACCATGAGAGGCTTGCAGCGTTCACAGGAGACAGGCTTCGACACCGTACTCTGTTAATTCAGAAAGAACCTACCTCCAGGATGATCATTTCCCGTGGGAGAGGGGTCAGCGGGGACTTCTCAGGCACCTGAATCTCAATCTCATCTTGCATCTGATCTTCCAGAAAACCTGAAGGATGAAACCCCACCAGAGAGCGCAAGGTGAGAGTGTTTTATCACACCTAAGCAATGGGGCCAAGTGGGACTGATGCATTTCCCAGCTCAGCTGCCTGAATTGCCCTGGCACCTGCCACAGAACCTGGCCCCCATCTCTAGCCTCCTCTGCCCCCAACCAGGTCTGTCTCAACCTAGAGTAGCAGTATCACACATAGAGGCAGATTGCAGGACATCACCCCTGCAAACCATCTCCCTCCCTACCAGTGCACATTCAAACTGCAAGCAGAAAACTGGCTTACGCAGGATTCTCTCCAATGATTCACACCTTCTGACTTCATTCACAAATTTCCTCTGGAAGCGGCTCTCTTTCACATTTAACTAGAGGGAGAGGAAAGCCACAAGGCACACATTAATAGCAACCGCTGGCAACATATTCTCTTTGGCTATTATTAATTATTAATGCTGCAGAATGTTGCTGGAATCATCTTAGGACTAGATACTTCCATGAACAAGACAGGAGAGTTCCAGTCAAAATATACCTTGATATTCTTACCCTCAGTTCCCCAAATGCCACAAGCTCTGGCCCCTGTAAACTTTTCTTAAGTTTTAGCTGCACTTACTATCCAAATTGCTTTGAATTCCTCAATGGAGTCATGAATACAATAGGACCTTGAATATAGCACAGCTCCAAGCAGTGGATCCTGGTCTTCAAGAAAAAGACAGCATCCTTTTGTGCTGGTGACCCCTCAGCTCAGCCCAATAAGTGTTATTAAGGAGCTACCCCATGTCAGGTCCTGAGTTGGAACTAGGGCTGCAAAGACATGATCCTTCTCTGAAGGTCTTAGTTTTGACCGGACCTTAGTGGGAAAATGAGTGGAATTAGTGAGTCCCATTTTCTAAATTGAATTCAAAAGCTTTTGGCGAGGACCTCAACTGCCTCTGGGAAATGATACCCCGATTTACTTAAGACAGTCCTATAGTGACAGACCGGAGAAGGCGATGGCACCCCACTCCAGTACTCTTGCCTGGAAAATCCCATGGACAGAGGAGCCTGGTGGGCTGCAGTCCATGGGGTCATAAAGAGTCGGACACGACTGAACGACTTCCCTTTTACTTTTCACTTTCATGCATTGGAGGAGGAAATGGCAACCCACTCCAGTGTTCTTGCCTGGAGAATCCCAGGGACGAGAGGCCTGGTGGGCTGCCGTCTATGGGGTCGCACAGAGTCGGACACGACTGAATCGACTTAGCAGCAGCAGCAGCAGCAGCAGCAGCAGCATGGTGACAGACGGTAAACAGACTTATTATGGTGATCATTTGAAATGTATAGAAATACTGATATCCTGGTACTGTGGTGTGCTAGGAACTACCAGTGTTGTAGGTCAATCATACTTCAAAATCAAACAAACTCATAGAAAAAAAGATCAGATTTGTGATTACCAGAGGTGGGAGTTGAGGTAACAGAGAAATTGGATGAAGACCGTCAAAAGGTACAAACTTCCTTTTATTAGATAAATAAATTATTATTAGCTAATTACAGAAATAATTTTATCTAGTTATGAGATAAATTATTAGATAATTAGATAAATTAGTAGATAAATACGTACTAGGGATATAATGTACATGATAAATATGATGAACACTGTTGTACATTATATGTGAAAGTTGTTAAGACAGTAAATTGTAAGAGTCTTATGATGTAAGTCAAGTCATTATGCCATACACCTTAAACCTATACAGTGTTATAGGTCAATTATCTCAATAAAAATGGGGGTGGGGGGGTGGGAAATACAGTCTAGCTGGAGAATATCACCCTCAAGAGACTGTGGACTCCCAAGATACTTTTTCCTCAAACTAACTGGTCTGGAAGCACTGTTCTTTGCCCTCATAATAAGATTGGCAATCCATGTGCCCACTGGTTATATCAAATGTCTTGAAGAGGTACATAGGAAATAAAGTATAATGTCATCTTTTTTATTATATTACAGTTTCAAAACATCCCTATAGAGGTGACACATAAGGAGGAAGGGAGAAATGTTTGCAAGTCAGTTGACCAATGTTATCACAAATTCTAGCCAGAAGAACAAGAACCACTGAATTCCATTACTCCAGCCCAGGGCGCTTCTCCCTGACCTTTATTCACCACCAAGAAGTGGAAACTCCACCTTCTTTTGGTCTCCTATGAATGAAGTACTTACATCTTTGAACTGAACCAATCCAAGCTCTCCAAGCTCAGCTACACAGCAGTATGCAGCCTCCACCTGGAGAAAGAGCTGTGACAAACACATTTCCTCACTTCGGAATATGGACGCCATGTTGGCCCAACCTTGGTCTGCGGGACACAAAGATATTTGAGGTAAAAAATGTGTCACTGAGTTATATTAAAATCCAACAGAAGAAAAAAGTGCAACAGGAATCTTTCCTAAATTTAAAAACATAAACAATAAACAACAAGGTACTACTTTTCACCACCTATCAGATTGGCAAAAGATTTAAAAATATGATTAATTAACTCACATTTGGAGAAGGTGTGAGGAAGCAGGCATTTTCAGACACTTGATACTTGAAGTGTACATTTGTAGAGCATTTTTTTGGTATAGCTTTTTTTAGAGAGCAATTTGTCAGTATCCGCCAAACTTTATGTTATTCATACCCATGACACAAGATTTCCACTGCTCTTCACCCAGATAAACTCGGAAATGTAAGGGAAAATGGACTCACAAGGATGTTTCTGACAACACTGTATTTACTAATTATAATAAATGGACCTAACCTAGATATCCATCAACAGGGGAATGATTAAACTGATACAACAGACAGAACTCTGTGCAGTTAGCAGGAATGAAATAAATCTGTATGTCCTCTATAAGGAAAAAGGATACTCACCTAGAACCCACTCTGACCCAAGACTCTCCAGATTGCCCTACTGCTGCCAAATCAAACTGTCTTCCTCAGATCCTAACGTTTTGGAAGAACCATCACACATCCCAGAAGGAGTCCCCTTTCCTTATAATTTTATAATGTATAATCTACTATTTGCAAACACTGGGTTTATCCCCCCTGTTTTAATCCTTCCATTGTCCCATTTTCCCACAGATTAAATTCTAAAACCCTTGATGTAGCCAAGGAAGGGCTGTGTGCATCATCTGGCCTCGGCCCTCCCTTCCCGTTTCCCCGAATTTCTCTGAGAACCTTTGTTCAGGCTTTCCCAAGATTTAGAACCTAAACCCCTTCCTCCCCACCCTGCATCCCCCATACCCCACATACACCTGTCATTTCTCCCTCTTGGGTAAGAATCCTCTTCTTCCATACACCTCTCCCGATCCCCAACACTCAGAGCGAACTAAGCCCCCTTCTTTGTGCTCCTAGAATATGTTGCTTAGTGGCTAAGTCAGGTCTGACTCTTTGCCACACCACAAACTGTAGCCCACCAGGTTCCTCTGTCCATGCGGTTTCCCAGACAAGAATACTGGAGTGGGTTGCCATTTCCTTCTCCGGGGGATCTTCCCAACCTAGGGATCAAACCTGTGTCTCCAGCACAGGCAGGTAGATTCTTTACCACTGAGGCATCTGGGAAGCCCTCCCAGAATATAATCGAATACTGCAATTAATCATCTGCAATTACTTGCTTCCTGTCTGTTCTGCCCACTAGCCAGAAAAGCCCATGAGATCAGAACTGTTTTTCACTCCATCACCCGTCTAGCTCAATCCCAAAGAAGAGGCTCAAAAAACATTTCCGGATTTACTGACTAGAAGCAAAAATCTCCTCCGACCCTCCCGAATGGAGAATCTGGTATTCCATTTGTGCCTGCTGACACCCAGATGAATGAATTTTTCACACGGCCGGTTCTAGCAAGCAAGGCAAAGTTTTCATAGAAAAGACACAGAAGAAGACATGAGCTTCCTGCAGACCCAAGAGGACAAGACAGAGACCCTCCCTTCCTACCCCAGCCTTGTCCGAGCCGGTCCTGGGCGCGGGACTCCCGCGGCTTCCTTGGCGGGGCCGGGAGGGTAGGGCTAGCGAGCGGCGGGCGGATGGGACCAGCCCGGGCCGCGGACTCCGCAGGCGACTCCCCCAGCGACCGCCGAGCCCCTCCCGCGGCTTCTCCTCCTCCGGCGCTCGCAGAGCCGGAGGCGGGCTGTGTTGTATCAACACCGGCCTGTTCGAGGCGAGAACGAACCTGCCCCGCCGGCCGGCCCTGCTCACACACCCCCTCCCTCCCCCGCCCAACCTGTGCCCTCGGCCACGACCTTGGGGCCCCACCGGGGTCAGAGCCTTACTTCTCTAAGGAAGACACTTACCCCCTAGTGAGGGGAGGGATTGGGAAGAGCCGACTTGAGGCCTCAGAAGAGCCCTAGAGATAACCTTCCTGTGTTTTAATATCTGTTGAAGTGAAGTGAAAGTCGCTCAGTCGTATCCGACTCTTTGCGACCCCATGGACTATCCATGGGGTTCTCTAGGCCAGAATACTGGAGTGGGTAGCCTTTCCCTTCTCCAGGTCATCTTCCCAACCCAGGGCATCTTCCCAACCCAGGGATCGAGCCCAAGTCTCCCGCATTGCAGGCGGATTCTTTATCAGCTGAGCCAAATATCTATTGCCGCTGCTGCTAAGTCACTTTAGTCGTGTCCGACTCTGTGCGACCCCACAGACGGCAGCCCATCAGGCACCCCCGTCCCTGGGAGTCTCCAGGCAAGAACACTTGAGTGGGTTGCCATTTCCTTCTCCAATGCATGAAAGTGAAAAGTGGAAGGGAAGTCACTCAGTCGTGTCCGACTTTTCCCGACCCCATGGACTGCAGCCTACCAGACTCCTCCATCCATGGGATTTTTCCAGGCAAGAGTACTGGAGTGGTTTGCCATTGCCTTCTCCGAAAATCTATTACACCGTATTAAAACACTTCTTATCGCTGGAGAGATAACATTAAAAAATAGTTTTGGAAAACCAAAGGGAAAAAAAGAAAAAACACATCACACTCACTACCCTACCAACAATTAATTTACAAAATACTTCAAAAGGAGACTATACAAACCCATCTAAATATATACACTACAGCTAAAATTCAGCTTTATTGTGGCCCAGGTGAGTTGACACAGGCCAGCTGAGTGATGCACCCTTTCCTCACTGAGGACTGCTCTTTCCCGTTTATCTGGGAGAGCCATGAGGGGTGATTCAATGAGGTTTCTCTGCAGGAGCCACCTGAGTTCCCTTTGTAGAGTCTTTTCTCCAGGTGAGGTGAGTAGATCCCCCCACAGCCATGCTGGATGCCTGTAAAATGTACCCTGGAATAAGGAGGGTACCGTTTGGATTTTTTACACTTTATTATGGAAAAATTAAAGCATCTTCACAAATAAAGAAATAGTATAAAGAACCACCGCCCCATGTACACACCACTCAGCAGCAACAGTTGTTGAATTTTGTATCCTCTAATACCTACCCATTTCTCCTACCCACTCTGGGCTATTTTGAAGCTAATCGTATACATCATATTTTTCTTTCAAAATATGTGAATACCAAAATATTCAAAAGATACAAAAGATAAGGATTCTTCTCTGTATATGTTATACACACACACACAATACAATGGTCACATGCAAAAATTCAGTAATAATTTCTTAATATCAAATATCCAGTCAGTGTTCAATTTCCCAGATTGTCCGAAATTTGCCTTTTTAGTAAGCCTTTTAGATGATTTTTGTGTATGACCAAATAAGAACCATTGCCTTTGAGAACACAGGGTGAAAATCTAGCTTTCATTGGGAGGAAACAGAGAAGGGTGAATGCAATTTGCAAACAATCAGCTAAGAAGCAGCTGTTTTGCACCCAGGACAGTAGAGTCAGGGCCTCTGAGAGCCCTGGAGGAAAGGTACCGCTTGGGCTTCTTAAGAAGCAGAGCTTGGCTACACCCATCCATCTTAACCCGGCAGACCCATTCAAGAGTCCAGACTCACCTGGGCAAAGCTAGCTTCCAAGGCTGAAAACAGGATTGGCAAACCAAGGCAGGAAGCTCAGAACTGAAAACTAACAAAGGCATTACCAGTGTTGACTCTGCCTCTGCCATCAGATAAGCTCCAGACCAAGGCGAGAGAAGCCCCCGCCCCAGTCGGTGCCTCCCTCTTCTTTCTCACTTCTCCTCCCCACTTCCTTTCTGCTCTTCACCCCAACTCTGAGTGCTATATCTTTTGGTCAGTGGGTGGAACAGTAGCTCTCAAAGGTCCTGGTGCTCAGGAATTACAGAGAAGCAAACACAGAAAAAAGTACATCTTGATGGTTAAGAGCAGAGTTGAGATCCAAACTGCCTGGGTCAGGACCCCATCTCTGCCTTTGACCACATGTGACCTTGGGGAAGCTATTTAATCCCAGGGTCTCAGCGTCCTAGGTGGCACTGGTGGTAAAGAACCCACCTGCCTACTTAAGAGAGATAAGAAACATGAGTTCTGATCCGTGGGTAGGGAAAATCCCCTGGAGGAAGGCATGGCAACCCTCTCCAGTATTCTTGTCTGGAGAAGCCCTTGGACAGAGGAGCCTGGCAAGTTACAGCCCATCAGGTCACAAAGAGTCAGACATGACTGAATGACTATCACTTTCACTTCACTCTCAGTGTCCTAATCTATAAAATAAAATAGGATCTTAGATGTTTATTTAGCGTGTGGAAATATAGGAAGGAGAGATTATTTTCAGGTTTGCTATTTTTTTCTCCTAGAGCCCCAAATCAAAGGTGCAGAAGGCCAGCATGCCTGTATGACATTAGCAGGACTCTAAATTGGCGCAATCGTCTGAATGGGAGTATGCTTGTCCTTTGACCCAGGAATCTCAGAACTCTCAGAAGTTCATCCTAAAAAAATAATCTAAGGATACAAATCAGAATTTAATTACAATCATGTCTATTGTAGCATTGTTTGTAGTAAGTACCTACTTGTAAAAGACCCAAATTCTTTCATCCATTCAGTATTTTTGAGAGTCTGTTATGTGTTGACAAAGGTCCGTCTAGTCAAAGCTGTGGTTTTTCCAGTAGTCAATTACAGATGTGAGAGTTGGACCATAAAGAAAGCTGAGTGCCGAAGAATGGATACTTTTGAACTGTGGTGTTGAAGAAGACTCTTAAGAGTCCCTCAAGACTGCAAGGAGATCCAACCAGTCTATCCTAAAGGAAATCAGTCCTGAATAGTCACTGGAAGGGCTGATGCTGCAGCTTAAACTCCAATACTTTGGCTGCCTGATATGAAGAAGTGACTCAATGGAAAAGACCCTGATGCTGAGAAAGACTGAAGGCAGGAGAAGGGGCCAACAGAAGATGAGATGGTTGGATGGCATCTCCGACTTGATGGACATGAGATTGAGCAGGCTCCAGAAGTTGGTGATGGACAGGGAAGCCTGGCATGCTGCAGTCCATGGGGTTGCAAAGAGTCAGACATGACTGAGCAACAGAACAGAACGGATTATGCGCCCTCCTGTTCTGGGCTCAAGGATAGAGCAGTAGATGAGAGACAAGGCCCTGCCCTCATGAAGCTTATGTCCAGATGCAAGGAGACAAACAGTAAATAAGTAATAAGTTAGCAAGATATTGCAGATTACAAAGACTGTAATTATAGAAAGTAGGCTTTAGAGAAATGAAGAGAGATTATTTTAGATAGATGGTCAGGGAAGATCTCTCTCATTTAAGAGGAGATAGCATTTGAGCTGAGGTGTGAAAGATTTTTTAATGGGCTGGTTTTGCAAAAAGAAGCTGCTGGAAGGGTATTCTAGGCAGCAGGAACCTGGATGTGAGAGCAGGGGTGTGACATTGGAGATCGACTTCATCACAATAGCTAGTATATCTACTGAGTTCTTGCCATTGTTTTCATGGCTGTAGAACACAATTAGATACTTTACCTGTATTAGCCCATTCAATTTTCTTAGTAACCCTACGGCAGTGTTCTTATTCTCATGTTACACATAAGGAAATGGAGGCACAAAGAAGCTAAGTCATTTGCCCAAGGTCACACAGTCGCTCGTGACAGGTCATTTGACACAGTGGTTTACATCCACTGCATGATATTGTCTTATGGTCTAAAAAGGCTCACCATATTCAAGAACAGAAAGGAGGCCAGTGTGGCTGGAACATGGGAGGAGTGGGGAGAGGTCATATGAGGTGTGTCAGGTGGAGGCAAGGGCCAAGCCACGTGAGAGCTGATGGGCCAATAAGAAAGTTGGATTTTATTCTAAACACACCAGGAAGCCCTTTGGGAAATTTGAAGCAGGGGAGTGACATTACTTGATTCATTTTTTTTCTTTTTTTTTGGCCTTGCCATGTGGCATGCGGCAACTTAGTTCCCCAACCAGGGATCGAACCTATATCCTCTGCATTAAGAGTGAGGAGTCTTAACCACTGGACCTCTAGGGAAATTCCTAGATTAACAGTTTTAAAATATTACTTTGACTAATGCTTCTGGAAGGATAGAGTAGAAGTAGTTTTACTATCACGAAGAAAAAGTAAAAACCCTGAACATTATATATACAATAAATATTAGAAGGCTCTAAAAGGTACAGAAAAGACAGACTATCTAAGGACCTCCTGGTCTGAGGAACAAGGCTGGGGTGTGTCCTCTGGGTTTTCTTCTGCCTCGTATATTCTAGATGCAGTGCTGCGGAATCCAGCAAGATATGCAGACAAAAAAAGAAAAAATTTCCAAAGTCTGCTCTCTCTAGCCAAAGGAACAGGAAGGGGGCAGGATAGCCAGAAAGACTTTGAGATAGGATCACTCTAACCCAGCCAAACATCCCAGAAAAAAACTGTGGCTGCAGGCCACCATGCCTAGACTTCTTCCCTTACGCAGTTACACCAAAGCCACACCCCCAGGGTAGTGTCGGAGAAGACTAAGTGGGGCGCCGGGACTCCCCGCCCACCTGTAGTAACAAGGCATTCCTGTTAACCTGTGTTGGGATACTGTCAGATGAGACAATCAGAACATTCACCTCTGCCAATTGGTAATGATGCCACCCCTCCACTGGGACGTGGAGGTCACCTGATTGGCCAAGCACTTCTCTGCTCCTCCCAGCCAGGGTGCAGCTGGGGCCCAGGGTAGGTCACCCCAAGTTGTACCTCAATAGCATGTTGGTGGTTCAGACAGTAAAGAACCCGCCTGCAACACAGGAGACCTGGGTTCAATCCTTGGGTCAGGAAGATCCCCTGGAGAATGGAATGGCAAGCCACTCCAGTATTCTTGCCTGGAGAATTCCATGGACAGGGGAGCCTGGCAGACTACAGTCCTCAGGGTCGAAAAGAGTCAAACATGACTGAGCAACTGGCACTCTGTTGAATTAAAGTTACTTAAGAAAGTCAACTCAAGTGGGGCACTTTGACACACACCCCCAGCCAGTCTCCCTGCAAGCAGGAAATAAGTCTCTTATGTGAAAGGTACTCTCTCTCCCTGCCTCTGGAGAAGGACACCCTTATCATCAAAGCCAGGGAACTCAGAAAGCTCAAGTGAACAAACCTTGTGACTTCTTTAATTTACTGCCCCAAGCCCAAACGCTGTCTAGAGTTGTCCCTAGTTGGACACCCCAAATCTTTGTCCTGTCCATTCCTCACAAATACTGTTTCCTCGTCTATAACCACCCACTGGGAGGAACTTTCCAGGATCACTACTCTTGTGCTTTGCGGCCATGACTCGGTAAAATAAGGGTTTCAAGAACATAAGCACTCTGATACCCTGACAGCCAATCTGATAACCAACTAAGTGGGCTACCAAGTGACAGGCTGGGCAAAGGAAAGATTCATATCCTAGAAGGATGAAGGCAGGATGGCACAAGATTTTATGACACGACTCAGAACAGTGCACAACTGAAAACCTAGGGACTATTTATTTTTTCAAATCACGGTTGACTGAGGGCAACTGAAACCACAGAAAGTGAAACCTGGGATTAAGAGGGACAACTGCATACAAGTCAATAGCTGATGTCTAACACAGATAAATCAAGAATAGCAATACGAGCATATTGTTTGAACATTCTGAAGGTAAAACACAAGAAGAAAAAAGTCAAAAGTAGCTCTTAGGGTGACTTCCCAGCTGGTCCAGTGGTTAAGATTCCACCTTCCAATGTAGGAGGTGTGGGTTTGATCCCTGGTCAAGGAAGATCCCACATGTCTCTCAGTCAAAAAACCAAAACATAAAGCAGAAGCAAAAGTGTTACAAATTTGATAAAGACTTTAAAAATGGTCCACATTAAAAAAAAAAAAAAAAATCTTTAAAAAAGAAGTCGTTCCTATAGAACAAACTGTAGATGGAGTAGGAGACTTTAGCATTTTTTTTAAATAAATCCTTCCTATTACTTGATTTTTAAAATTTGCATCCATTTATTAATATGAAGACAGTTAAACAATTAAAATCAAAGTTTTAATGGCAATAAAAGAAAATGTGCCAGGGAAGGTACTAGATGCTTAGAATAAAGCAGGCGAAACAATTCTGCTCCTGCGGAGCCCGGGAGAGTCGGACACAGCAATCCTAATTAATGTCAATGGCTAACACACAGATGGTGCTTCCCATGGGCTAATTTAAGACAGAACCCTAAGAAATAGGTAAGATTAGGATCCCTATTTCTTGATTGTTTGTTCTACAGATTCAGAAACTGAGGCAGAGAGAGGGGATCTATTCAAGGTCACTCAGCTAGTAAGTGGTAAAGAAAGGACTTGAACCAAACGATGGCTCCAGAGCTGAGACACTCTCACCTCAGTCATCAAGTCATCTAATAACTACAGGGACCAACATGTCATATACTGGGATGAACACCCTGAAGGAGGGTACACGCGGTCTGAGCTGCATAACCAGACCCAGCCTCGACTCAGGGAAGGCATTCTTGGGGAGAGAAGGCAGAATAAACAGTGTAGAGAGAAAGAAGGAGGCCTGTGAGATGAGGCTGGGGAACTGGGAAGGACAAGGAAATTCAGGATCCGTGTTAAAGAAGGTGTCTTTGGGACTTCCCTGGTAGTCCAGGGGCCAAGACTCCAAGTGCAGGGGCCCAGGTTTGATCCCTGGTCAGGGAACTAGATCCCACACGCTCTAACGAAGAACAAAGACCCTGCATACCTGGTGCAGCCAAAGAAATAAATAATAATTTAAAAACAGATGGTGTCTTTGTCCTGAGAGCAACAAGAAGGCCTAGATAGGTGTGAAGCTTTGAAAGTATATTTCTAATGACAGGGTGGATTGAAGAGGAGGAAAAAATATGAGACTGGAGCAGTGGTCCAGGCCAAAGAGGAAATTTTTTTATTTTTAATATCCTGTGTGACAGAATGGAAAGCAGACATAAAACACTTCTACAGCATAAAGAAGAAAAGCAATTATTTGACGTGCAGGCTGAATTAGCTGCTATTTTCACTGAACAGCATTTTTTACTTGAAAGAGCAGCTGACAGATTTTGGCATTTGGCAGGCATTTTCTCAAAAGAGGATCCAAATGATTCTGTCACTTCAAAGGAAAACAACTGACAGCATTTGTTGCTGATGATAAAGATACAATTTTAGAAAACTTTTAGCTGCCACCAAGACTTGACAGCTTCCTAAGACTAAAAACTTTTCTGATGGGGCTATTTCTGTTAGGATATTAATAAACATGGTCTTCTCTTAGTGTATCATATTATGAAATATGACAACACTGGAAGATCTTCATAACTGAATGTACCAATATTTTCCAAATGACTAAAGGATGATGTTATAAAATCATGTGCAGGCAAATGATTCATCGAAAGTGAATGATTAGCCAGTAGGTTTTAATGAAAAAGTCACTGATTTGGTTTCAGATCCCACATTGCAACTAAGCTTTTAAAAATTACTACTTGTTAAGTTTTGGTGTAGTATCAAAGAAAAATATCCACAGCTCTCTGAAAAAGCTGGTAAAACATTTCTTCCCTTTTTGAAACCACAAAATCTAAGTTAGGCCAGACTTTCTTAATATACGCAAAAATAACAAATAGCAACAGATAGAATGAAAAAAACAGATGCAAAAGACAAAAACTGTCTTCTATCATCAGGCCTTAAAGAGATTTGTAAAAATAAAACAATGCCTCTCTTCTCCATAAATTGTTTGCTTTGGAAAATATATTTTCCTTAAAATATATATTTATATCAACATAGAACAGGTTAATATTATTTCAGATGACTTAATATACTTTTAAAGTATATTAAATTAATATACTTAAATTTAATATACTTAATTTCTCAGTTTTAATTTCTAGTGTGGTAAGTATCAAGTGGGTAGAATCCTCATAAGTCAGATCTCCTTGGGGTTCTCAGTAATTTTTAAGAGTATAAAGGGCTAGGAGTTCCATGGGACTGAAGGTTCAAGAGGGAAGAAATATATATATATATATGCTGATTCACGTTTTTGTACAGGAGAAACCAAGACAACATTGTAAAGCATTTATCCTCCAATTTTAAAAAATCCTATGATAAACTATTATGGAAAAGAATATAACTGAATCACTTTGCTATACAACAGGAATTAACAATATTGTAAATCAACTATACTACAATAAAAAATAAATGAGAAAAAATAAACAAAAGAATTTAATATTTTAAATATATATATTTAAAATCCCAAATAACAGTTAAATTTGGCATTAGGTCTTGAGAGAAACTACCTTATTAAGTAGTTACTTACTGATGCTGAAGCTGAAACTCCAATACTTTGGCCACCTGATACAAAGAACTGACTCATTGTAAAAGACCATGATGATGGGAAAAATTGAGGGCAGGAGGAGAAGGGGACAACAGAGGATGAGATGGTTGGATGGCATCACTGACTCAATGGACATGAGTTTGAGTAAACTCCAGGAGTTGGTGATGGACAGGGAGGCCTGGCATGCTGCAGTCCATGGGGTCGCAAAGAGTCGGACACGACTGAGTGACTGAACTGAACTGAACTGAACCTTATTAAGGGCAAAGGAGTGAGTGAACAGTCGTGTCCAACTCTTTGTGACTGCATGGACTCTTGCCCACCACGCTCTTCAGTGCATGGGATTTACCAGACAAGAATACTGGAGTGGGTTGCCATTTCCTATGAGGGGATCTTCCTGACCCAGGAGTCAAACCCACATCTCTTGTGTTTCCTGCATTGGCAGGTAGATCTTTTACCACTTAGAGCAAATAATCCCCTACATTATCCAAATGAACATTGTTTCTGACATTGAGTGTTTAATACCACTGTCCTCTATAGAAAGTCTGGGACACAATGCCAGCTGCAGCCACTACATACTTGTCCATGCAGGCTTCTAGCAAGACACTTTCATGCCCTACAGACTGTCTATAAACTGGCTCCTGAGAAGCTGAAGGGGGAAGCATTCACCTTACACACCTTCAAGGCAGACCTAAAACAAAGGGCCTCCTTTGTTCTCATAGCCCTGGACCTGGGATTAGGATGACGCTGGGCACAACCACATGTTCAGCTCTACTAGATCAATTTACAGGATATCAGAATTTAAAAAATGAAAACGGTGTTGATGTATGGCAGAAACCGAAGCAATTATCCCTTAATTAAAAATAAATAATTTTTTAAAATGTTAATCACATCTTAAAAAAAATGAAAAGGGGTTAAGTGGAGAAAAGCCAAAATGCCTGCAAGAAATTTATGCCAGAAATTCCAAAAATAGGTAAGCTGCAACAGTAGCAACCTGATTTTTCTAAAACAATATCAGATCTCTCTGAACTGAAACCTTGCCTGATCACCTTCATTCAAAGAATTGATTTTACCATCCACTTACCTAGCACTTGTCCGCCTCAGGCCAGGCACTGAGCCCACCAGCCAGGAGCCTTCACAACAGGCTCTAACAGAGAACGTGCTGGAGATGGAAAGAGAATGATTTGAAGTTGTTCAAACAAGAGGAAATGACATTCAGCTTCACACACATAACAACATGTACAGTCTGTTGACAGCAACATTCATGAGTCCAGGTTATCAGCACACCAATAACCGTATTATGTATGCTGGCTGGAGGCAGGACGGTCCCCTGCCGTGAGCGTTCCCGCTCCCACTGGGCCTTGGACCTGCTCCAGTGATGGGTCTCAGGATGTAGTGGTGCCACCCAGTGTCCGCTGGGCCCTCACTGTTGTTCTATACCTTTCCATCCTCTAGATCATGCCCTGAGTAAGAGCCTTCCCAGTTCTCTCAGGGACAGCAACGTTTTTCTTTCCCCTCCCTCCCATCTCACCACCTTTCCCACCCTCAGCCCATGACCACCTTCTTCCCAAGGTGCCTCCATCATGGCACCCTCTGGTTCCTCTTTTCTCCACCTCAGCGTGCCTCAGTCTTGACTCTGCTTCCCTTCATTCTTTCCTTCTTCACTTGAAGTCACAGTCTGACTGGGAGTGAGATTTAGGAAAATAAAATTTCATCACAAAGAGCATATTGCCTCTAGGTTTGTCATGGACAGACTTTACCTGCTGCATCTCTAGATTTTTCACTGGAGAGCATTTCCCCAGTGACTCACCTTTTCTGTAATAATATTTACTCTAAGTTCTAGTAGGGCGTTTCCCTGGTGGTCTAGTGGTTAAGAATCCATCTGCCAGTGCAGGGGGCATGGGTTCAATCCCTGGTCTGAGATGATCCCACATGCCGTGGAGCAGCCAAATTCATGCACCACAGCTACTAAGCCTGAGCTCCAGAGTCCGAGAATCGCAACAAGAGAAGCCACCACAATGAGAATCCCTTGAAACATCATGAAAAGTAGCCTTTGCTCACTGTAGCTAGAGAAAGTCTGCATGCAGCAAGGAAGTGGGTCTTCCTTTTGCAGCCAAAAATAAAATAAAAGTCAACAGGGAGATGACATACGTATACCTATGGCTAATTCATGTTGCTATATGGCGGAAACTGACACAATATTGTAAAGCAATGATCCTCCAATTAAAAATAAAGTTTTTTTAAAAGAAAAATATTTTTTTACAAATAAATTCTCTGAGGGAGCTTCTTCCCAGCATAATTTCTACTTCTACTTTCTTTAAAAAAAAAAAAATCTTACTAGCTCATTTCTCTTTCTCCATTTAATATGCAATATTGAGCACAGAGTCACAGAATCATGCTGCTGGAAGAAAACTTAAAGATCTAATCCAATCCCTTTACTTTAAAGGTAAGCAAACAAGCCCAGGGAGGTGAGGGATTTGCTTAAGGTCACAGAGCTATTTAGGGACACAGTTGGGTGCAGAGGCCAGGGCTCCTGACACAAGGTTTTCCCTTCAGCCCCACAACTTCCAGTTTGTTTCTATATCCCTTTGTATAGGCACCATATGGAGCAAAATCCCTCTATCCCCTCTGGGGAGTCCTGAGGACCCCAGACAAAGGTCTTCCCACATTGGATTGAAGGCAGCATTTCCTTGGACTTTCCCCCATGCTTGAATTCTCCATTTCCATGGATTTCCCTCCCAGAGGGACACCCACACCCACTATCTCTCTCGGGTAACATCATCAGCAAGGGGATGTGACTCCCCCAAGGTCCCATAGGAAGTGACAACATGAAAACTGGAATCCAGGACTCCTGACTCAGGGTTAGTTTTGCTGACCCTAAGAGGTTCTGGGAAGCCTGGGCAGGAGAGATGAGAAAATGAGAGAGAAAGAGAGCGATGGAACATGACAGAAGAGGCTGCAAGGCCATGGAGGAGAGAAGTCAGATATTGGAAATGAGATGGCCAACAACCTCTCACTCAGCTGAATACTACCTGGTCCTTTTTAGTTTCATGTAGACAAAACTGGAAAAAAAAATTGTCTGTTTATTACAAACATGCAGCTTATTTCCCAAAAACCTTAGCTTAAAATTACTTTTTGGGAACACACATCTCTGTTTATCAAACAAAGGATGAAGCCGACCACAAGCTCTGTTTTGCCAACAGAAGCGTTTTGCACAAATGGTCAGACTGGAAACTGAAGGGAGCCAGAGACTGCCAATCAGAGAGGCTGGGAGTCAAACAGGCTCTCCCTCCATTGCTGATTAACCTCACCTTAGTACGCCCTTCTGGGCTCCAGGCTAGTGACTCACTAACTTTGTTCCAGCTGGAGCTACCCCACCTTGGAAATGGCTGCCTTCAAAGTTAGTAATAAACCTGTCACTTGACACATTTTAGCGAAGTCCAAGTAATAACCTTGAGAGGTCAAACACTGCATTACCAAACTGTAAGCCACTACTTTTTTTGTAGGAGAGAATTCTTATGGGTGAAGGATTGGGCCAGGCAGCCTGTAGGTGCCTTTCCAACACTGAGATTCCATGTTGTTACTGGCGTTCTTTTCTGAGTCTTATTTCCAGTCTTCTTGGGTGTGTCTGCACTTTTGTTATATATCTTGGGCACCTCAAGCACAGAGACTGTCAATAAGCAGTTCTCTGTAGCATATGCAACTTGAAACTTCAGTAAGATTATTTTTAAAATGGGAACGATTTCCTGACATTGAAATTTTCCCCAGGCAATCAGACAGATGTTGCAAACTATAGTCTATCTATTCCATTGTGACTGCATTGCACTCCTGTGAACTACTGTCTTTAAAAATGTAATAACTTGATTTTATTTCCTGATTTAAGAATAATACACATTCCTTATAGAGGATTTGAAAGACATACAAAAATGTGAATAAGAAAATGAAAATTTTCTTTTAATTTTAGATATGACTACTGCTAACACCTTCTTGGGCTTTCCTGGTGGCTCAGCTGGTAAAGAATCCGCCTGCAAAGCAGAAGACCTGGGTTCAATCCCTGGGTTGGGAAGACCCCCTGGAGAAGGGAAAGGCTATCCACTCCTGAATTCTGGCCTGGAGAATTTCATAAACTGTATAGACCATGGAGTCACAAAGAGTCAGACATGACTGAGCGACTTTCACTTCACTGCTAACATCTTGGTAGGGTACTTTTCGAACTTTTTTCTTTGTATATGTAGGTCCTACAAAACTGGAGTGATACTGGAATGTACAGTTTTATATCCTGCTTCTTCTGCTCTGTATTATATAGCAAGTGTTTTCCCAAATAATAAATGTTATTCAAAAATATCATCTTAATTTAAAAAAGTGTTTAACATTTTATTCCATTATAAGCCACTTCTAAGCTTTTGTCTTCATAAATATTGTAATGTTGAGATGGAGAATCCTGGGCATACATTTTGTGCACGTGTGTGTACACTCACCTCTGACTATTTCCTTTAGGAAAAAAATTTCTAAAGAGCTGCCCCATTGAAGGAAAGGTGACCAAAATAAGCTGACCTAAACGAAGTCTACAAGTCAGCTATAGTAAGTGAAGTCGCTCAGTCATGTCTAATTCTTTGCAACCCCATGGACTGTAGCCTATCAGGCTCCTCCATCACAAGTCAGCTATAAATCATCTCAATTACTAAGCATGGACTGACGTAAGGGCATAGTGTTGTAACCACAAGCACCTGATTAAAGCAACCAAAAAAATTAAAAAATCATGTGTCATCCTAGGTCATCCCAGGTCTCAAGTTATTTCTACAAACAATCGTATGCAATTACAATTTTTCATATAATAAAAAATACACAAGGAAACACAACAACACGAATGAAAACCAGCAGAAATAATAGACAGTAGAAACAGACCAATGAGAGTGGGCAGATGCTGAGGCTGTCTGACACAGATTTTTTTAAAATTATATTCACTTCAAGACAAATATCATATGATATGGCTTATACGTGAAATCTAAAAAAAAAGTGACACGAATGAACTTATTTACAAATTTACAAAACAGAAACGGATTCACGGACTTAGAGAAAGAACGTACCATTACAGGGTAGGGAAGCGGTAGATTGGCAGTTTGAAACTGACATGGACACACCGCTATATTTAAAATAGAAGACATGAGCTATTCACAATTAGCACTCTTTTTTTTTCTATTAGCATTCTTAATCTAACCAACTTAAGGCAGAATCCTGAAACCCTCCACAACTACACAAAACAGACTTTTCAAGTAGCATCAAACATTCATAAAAGTTGGCCATATAATGGTGGTTGGTTTAGTCGATAAGTAGTGTCCAACTTGTGCGACCCCATGGACTGTAGCCTGCCAGGCTCCTCTGTCCATGGGATTCTCCAGGCAAGAATACTGGAGTGGGTTGCCATTTCCTTCTCCATGGCCATATGAAAGTTCTTAACAAATAAAAAAAATAATGTCATCCAAGTATGTTCGCAGATTACAATTGAATTAAGCTAGAAATCAAAAACAAAATGATAACTGGAAAACTTCCATATGGTTGAAAATTCAGAAATATTCTCTGAGAAGATGGGAAATAATGAAATTCAGGGCTGAGGAGGCAAATGGCCTTTGCCAAGCAGAAGTCACATTCTTTTTTGTTAAACCCACCTCAGTCCTGGCCACGGTATCCCCAACCTCTAGTGCGACTGTGGAGTAAGAGCAAGCTGAATGGGTCACCCCAGGGACTGCTTGGAAATCTTCCAGTGGACTGGAACTTTGGTCACTTTGTTCCTTTTATCAGCTCTACAGTATGATCTCAAATTGGACTCAATGTAGTTCTCCATTTTTCTTACTAGGGTACTCCAAACCTTACACCCATAACTGAATGACATTGGGTGAACTTAAGCTCCTCCACCTAAACAGCATATTAAAAGCAGACATTACTTTGCCGACAAAGGTCCGTATAGTCAAGGTTATGGTTTTTCCAGTAGTCATGTACGGATGTGAGGGTTGGACCATAAAGAAAGCTGAGCGCTGAAGAACTGATGCTTTTGAACTGTGGTGTAGGAGAAGACACTTAAGAGTCCCTTGAGCTGCCAGGAGATCCAACCAGTCCATCCTAAAGGAAATCAGTCCTGAATATTCATTTGGAAGGACTGATGCTGAAGCCAAAGTTCCAATACCAGGGCCATCTGATGTGAAGAACTGACTCATTGGAAAAGACTCTGATGCTGAGAAAGACTGAAGGCAGGAGAAGGGGACAATAGAGAATGAGATGGTTGGATGGCATCACTGACTCAATGGATATGAGTTTGAGCAAGCTCCAGGGGTTGGTCATGGACAGGGAAGCCTGGCGTGCTGCAGTCCATGGGGTCACAAAGAATCAGACACAACTGAGCAACTAAACTGAACTGAACTGAAGCTCCTGCACAAACCAAGTGTTGCTCAGGGGAAGGTCTAGGTGTTCTAGTCCCATAAGCAACTAGCAACTGACATTGTTTTATGAAAAGGGATACTGACAAAGCTACACATAGGAAGAGCCAAAGACCTCATCTCTGCTGGGAAGTTAGGAGACGGCAGACACAAATGTTGGTAGGACCATGATTCTCAGAGTGGGTGAAGCAGAAATGAAAGCCCCAAGTTCAAAGTCAGTGGTCTCTTCCCAGAGATGGAGGGGCAGTTAGAGGGGCCAATCAGAATCACAAAGGGGGCTAGGGAGGGATGGATTTGGAGTTTGGGATTAGCACAGGCAAACTTACATATAAAATATATAGACAAGGTCCTACCGTATAGCACAGGGAACTATATTCAAAATCCTGTGATAAACCATAGTAAAAAAGAATAAGAAAAAGAATGTATATGTGTGCAACTGAGTCATTTTGCTGTACAGCAGAAATGAACTATACTTCAATAAAATAAATTTTATATATACATATAAAATCACAAAGGAAGTTCTCTCAACATAAAATATCCTTCCCAAATGCAGAGACCATTCCAGGCCACAGAATCCTGGTTTTTAATCATTTAGTACAGGAAACACTTTGTCCCCCTTCGTCTCTTTTTCAAATGAAATTGTATCAAGGAAAACAGATAAAACTGGAGGCAGTAAGGGTCCTGGAACCCGATCCTCTAGGTCACCCAAACCCCAACTTGGAGCTTGGTCACAAGTACGTTAGCCTGGACTTTCAAGTGTGTGTAACCAAACACCCATCTCAACCACCGGAGAAAAAAACAAATCTTGAGGAAGTTCCTGTAGAATGTCTAGCTTTGAGCAATGCAACTTCCTGGTATAGTTTCCAAAGCAAACCTGATGTAAAATGAAAGATGAGGCAAGGTAACCAACTGCATGGATTTACTATTTATAGACGTGTTAAATGAAAGACAGCTAATAATGTGACTCTTATAAAACAGTGACCACACAGCCCTTCTTTGGAGAATTAATGAGCTATCAGAGACCAGTCAAGTCCATCCTATTTTAGGATAATAAAATCCTTTCATCAATTGATAAGGGAATGTTTGATGTTAAAATTGACTTGTAAGCACCTATTCTAAGACAGGCCCAAATGAACTAAAAACATGTTTAAAAAAAAGGGGGGGTCATTGCCATCCCCTTTATTTAATTACTTTCTGTTGTATGACTTGATATGATGCTGTCTAAGTTGATGCATCTAATACAATGCATCTAAGTTGACGTGTTGTGCTTTTCAAACTTTCATCACAACAGTCCCATCCAGGGCTGATTCAAATCTATGTCCCAGGCTCTGACCATTTTGGATGGACATGTTCTGCTCACTTCAAACATATTAGAATGCACACAACATCCTACATTAAACTATTTCCACTTAAATGTTTGAAATAAATTATATAACTTTGCTTTTGAAATATTTTTTTTTTCTTTTTTTTGGACTTGCCACAGCACTCAGGATCTTAGCTGCCCCCTACAGTGGAAGCCCTGAGTCCTAACCACTGATCACCAGGAATTCCTGAAATAAAATGTTTTTGCTGGAAAAGATTTGGTTGTTGCTGCTGTTGTTCATATTTTGGATCAGAGAACATTTTTCAGGTCTCAAACATTTTCGGGACCCTTGAGAATCCTGTAAAGACCCCACATACTGCTGTTGTCTTCAGTGCCTATTGGATAAACCAGCCCTAATCTGTGAAGCTCACTGCAGGGTGTACTGTGAGGGAAGTGTCAAGAACAGAGATAAAAGATGAGAGAAAAAAAAAATCTAAGAAAGTACTCAGTCTATTAAGTGATGTCATCTCTGTGGGGACCCAAGGGGAGAACGGTATCAAGAGCATCTCTCTGGTTCCTTTGCCTTTTCTAAACCCAGCTTGTACATCTGGAAGTCCTCGGTTCACATACTGCTATGTGAAGCCTAACTTCAAGGATCTGGAGCATAATCTTGCTAGCATGTGAAATGAGTACAATTGTGTGGTAGTTTGAACATTCTTTGGCATTGCCCTTCTTTGGGACTGGAAATGAAAACTGACCTTTTCCAGTTCTGAAGCCACTGCTGAGTTTTCCAAATTTGCTGGCATATTGAGTGCAGCACTTTAAAAGCATCATCTTTTACAGTTTGAAATAGCTCAGATGGAATTCCATCACCTCCACTAGCTTTGTTGGTAGTGATGCTTCCTAAGGCCCACTTGACTTCACACTCCAGGATATCTGGCTCTAGGTGAATGACCACACCATTGTGGTTATCTGGGTCTTTTAGACATTTTTTGTACAGTTCTGTGTATTCTTGCCACCTCTTCTTAATCTCTTCTGCCTCTGTTAGCTCCTTGCTGTTTCTGTTCTTTATCGTGCCCATCCTTGCATGAAATGTTCTCTTGATATCTCCAATTTTCTTGACGAGATCTCTAGTCTTTACCATTCAAGTGTTTTCCTCTAATTCGTTATACTGGTCACTTAAGAAGGCTTTCTTATCTCTCCTTGCTATTCTCTGGAACTCTGCATTCAGTTGGATATATCGTTCCCTTTTTCTTTTGCCTTTAGCTTCTCTTTTCTCAGCTATTTGTGAGGCCTCCTCAGACAACCATTTTTCCCTTTTGCATTTCTTTTTCCTGGGTATGGTCTTGATCAACGCCTCCTGTACAATGTCATGAACCTCCATCCATAGTTCTTCAGCCACTCTTTCTATCAGATCTAATCCCTTGAATCTGTTTGTCACTTCCACTGTATAATCATAAGGGATTTTATTTAGGTCATACCTGAATGGTCTAGTGGTTTTCCCTACTTTCTTCAATTTAAGTCTGAATTTTGCAATGAGGATTTCATGATCTGAGCCACAGTTGCCTCCAAGTCTTGTTTTTGCTGGCTGTATAGAGCTTCTTCATCTTCGGCCACAAAGAATATAATCAATCTGATTTTGGTACTGACCATTTGGTGATGTCCATGTGTAGAGACATCTCTTGTGTTGTTGGAAGAGGATATTCACTATGACCAGTGCATTCTCTTGAAAAAACTCTGTTAGCCTTTGTTCTGTTTCATTTTGTATTTCAAGGCCAAACTTACCTGTTACTCCAGGTATCTTTTGAGTACTTTGCATTCCAGCCCCCCATGATGAAAAGGACCCCTTTTTCTGGTGTTAGTTCTAGAAGGTCTTGTAGGTCTTCATAGAACTGGTCAACTTCAGCTGCTTCAGCATTAGTGCTTGGGGCACAGACTTGGATTGCTGTGATATTGAATGGTTTGCCCTGGAAATGAACTGAGATCATTCTGTTGGTTTGAGATTGTACCCAAGTACTTCATTTCAGACTCTTTTGTTGACTATGCAGGCTACTCCATTTTTCTAAGGGATTCTTTCCCACAGTAGTAGATATAATGGTCATCTGAGTTAAATTCACCCATTCCTGTCCATTTTACTTCACTGATTCCTAAAATGTTGATGTTCACTCTTGCCATCTCCTGCTTGACCACGTCCAACTTAACCTTGATTCACGGACCTACTATTCCAGGTTCCTATGCAATATTGTTCTTTACAGCATCAGACTTTACTTTCACCACCAGACACATCCACAACTGAGCATTGTTTCCGCTTTGGCCCAGCCACTTCATTCTTTTTGAAACTATTAATAATTGCCCTCTGTTCTTCCCTAATAAGCATATTGGACAACTTCCAGCCTGAGGGGTTCATCTTGTGGTGCCATCTTTTTGCCATTTCATGCTGTTCATGGGGTTCTCGTGGCAAGAATACTGGAGTGACTTGCCATTCCCTCCTCCAGTGAACCACGTTTTGTCAGAACTCTGCACTGTGACCGGTCCCTCTTGGGTGGCCCTGCAGGGCATGGCTCATAGCTTCATTGAGTTATATAAGTCTCTTTGCCACGACAAGCCTGTTATTCATAAAGGGGATATACAAACACACACACACACACACACACACGTGTGTGTGTGTATGTGTCTTTTGATGTCTGTCTGGGATTTCTGCAACAGCTTCTTGGATAATCTCTCTGAACCCAGCCCCGCCCTTTATCCTGTATTTTTTCTGAAATACAAAGCTGACCACATTTACAAGTTCCTTATAGGTACCCCAAATATACAATAGACAATTTCCCAGTCTGGCACGTAGGCCCACTTACAATCTGTTCTCAGTCTAACCAGATACGCAGTGACCCAGCCCATACTCCGAGGACAATAATTACTCCCCACACAAGAGGCACACAGTCATGCCTCAGAGGCCAAGCACACACTGGTCCCTTCTCCTGTGCCTGGCACACTACACATCTCTTAAGTTTCAGGTCAAAGTGCCACTTCCATTGTAAAATGTTTTCTGAATCCTCGAGGCCCCAGCCCTCCTCACCACGCTTACTTCATTGTGTTGTCACTATTCATCCATCTTCCTCATTGGACCCTGAGCTTCTTGAGGACAGGGGCTATGTGGCCTTACCCACATCAGACCCCCACCCCCTAATCCCCACTCCCAAGGGCCCGGATACATCAGCTGCTTGGGAATTGCTGAGTAGTCAAGTGAGTGGTAGGTCTAAACTGGACTTTGGTACACTGCCTGAAGATAAACATTCCTAAGGCACTTCTGCTCCCAGCTCCCAAACCCAAGAGTAGAGGACCACCATTAATTTGTACCTTTGGGTAGATTAGAAAAAAGTGTCTCCTCCAGGCTCATGTATAACAATGTGCTGTGCTTAGTCACTCAGTTGTGTCCAACTCTTTGGGACCCCATGGAGCCCACCAGGCTCCTCTGTCTGTGGGGATTCTCCAGGCAAGTGGGTTGCCATGCCCTTCTCCAGGGGATCTTCTCAACCTGGGAATCGAACTCAGGTCTCTGCACTGCAGGCAGATTCTTTACCATCTGAGCCACCAGGGAAGCCCAAGAACACTGGAGTGGGTAGCCTATCCCTTCTCCAGGGGATCTTCCTGACCCAGGAATCTAACCAGAGTCTCCTGCATTGCAGGTGGATTCTTTACCAGCTGAGCTACCAGGGAAGCCCAATATATAACAATTAGACATCCTTATTCTGGGCTTACCCATGGCTTACAAGTCCTCCTGGTAGGGAGCCATTGATTAAAACCAGCTGCCCTGGCCAGGCACAATGATAACCACTTGCATGGTTATCTCACAACAGGAGGTCTCATAAGGAACATGAGGCAGGTGCTGAAACCAACTGGGAGAATTCGGGGGCGGGGGGAGGCAAAAGGAGGAGGGAGGAGAGGATGTGCCCTGCCAACCTCCCAGAAGCCCTAGCACTGGCATCCATCTTGGTTGAGAGTTGCTTGAGCCCCCAGAAAGGACCCAGAGTCAACTACAGGCCAAGCACAATGATTGGCCAGAGTCAGCCCTGAAACTAACCCCATCACCATAAAACCCGAGACTGTGAACCACGTGGCAGAGCCATTCTCCTAGGTTTCCCTTACCTTTCTGCTCTCTACCTGGGCACCCCTCTCCAATAAAGTCTCTTGCTTTGTCAGGACTTGTGTCTCCTCAAACAATTCATTTCTGAGTGTTAGACAAGAGCCCACTCTAGAGCCCTGGGAGGGGTCCCCTTTCCTGTAATGCTGCCACAGAGCTTTGAATGAGCTACACTTCATCCCTCACTCTTTCAACCAGACCCAAGCTTGCATAGAAACATAATGCCCACATCAAAACCATGGCGGCCAGCAGCACACACAGACAGTTCTCCCACCTTTGTAGGTGTCATTCCTTTCACTCAAGAGGTCCACCTACTCTCACCTGCACATGCGAACTTCAATACCCAGCCCAAAGCTCAGTTCCTCTGTGAATCTCTCCCTGCTCCTCTCAGGCAGACTTGCTGCTCCCTCTTAGATCCCCATCACCCAGGAAGATACCCACATTGAGTCCTGCCATATTGCCTCCCAGTTCTTTCCTCCCCACCTGGCCTCATGGCTGCACTGTGAGTGGGCATCAAGAGGAGAGGTTGAATCTTAATCATCTTTGGGTCTCGAAAGCCTTGGATCATGCCTTTCAAATATATGGTGGGCCTTCAATGAATGCCTTGGACTGAAGGTGGTGCTTCAATCCAACAACTGCGTGTGCATGCCTTCTAAGTCACTTCAGTCGTGTCCAGCTCTTTGCGACCCTACGGACCATAGCCGACCAGGCTCCTCTAACCCACCAGGCTTCTCTGTCCATGGGATTCTCCAGGCAAGAATACTGGAGTGGGTTGCTATGCCCTCCTCTAGGGGAATCTTCTCGACCCAGGGACAGAACCCAGATCTCTTTTTGTTTTTTATTTTTTAATTAATTAGTTTATTTTAATTGGAGGCTAATTACTTTATAATATTGTAGTGGTTTTGCCATACATTTACATGAATCAGCCATGGGTGTACATGTGTTCCCCATCCTGAACCCCCCTCCCACCTCCCTCCCCATCCCATCCCTCAGGGTTATCCCAGTGCAACAGTCCTGAGCGCCCTGTCTCATGCATTGAACCTGGACTGGCAATCTATTTCACATATGGTAATATACATGTTTCAATGCTATTCTTTCAAATCATCCCACCCTCGCCTTCTCCCACAGAATCCAAAAGTCTGTTCTTTACATCTGTGTCTCTTTTGCTGTCTCACATATAGGGTTATCATTACCATCTTTCTAAATTCCATATATATGCATTAATATACTGTACTGGTGTTTTTCTTTCTGACTTACTTCACTCTGTATAATAGGCTCCAGTTTCATCCACCTCATTAGAACTGATTCAAATGCATTCTTTTTAATAGCTGAGTACTATTCCATTGTGTATATGCACCACCGCTTTCTTATCCATTCATCAGCCAATGGACATCTAGGTCGCTTCCATGTCCTAGCTATTGCAAACAGTGCTGTGATGAACATTGGGTTATACATGTCTCTTTCAATTCTGAGAACCAGATCTCTTATGTCTCTCCTGCACTGGCAGATGGGTTCTTTACCACTAGTACCACCTGGGAAGCCCCCTCAATCAAATGACTACTCAGTTCAAAATCTTCACAAAACTTCCTTTTGGTCTCTTGACAATTCAGCCCCCGAGCCTGACACACGGGACACTCAGCCTCTTGGCCACAGTGGACTTCTGAGTACCTCTTACCTCTGGGCCTTTGCTTGCCCATCCCTTCTGCCTATGATGCCCGCTTCTCCTCTTTGCCTGTCAAAACCCTAACCGTCCATCAAGACCCAACCCAAATGCTATCTTCCTTATGTGGCAGCAGGTGATGCCCACTGCTGCTGAGAAGCAAAGTGCTTTGTCTTTCTCAGGTCCTTTCTAAAACACTGCTCTGTATTTTAATGATGCATATTTGTAAAAAGGTACTTTGAGGACAGGTATTTCTAGACTTTAGCAAGAGAGAGTGTGTGTGTATGTGTGTTATAGTTGCTCAGTCATGTCCGACCCTTTGTGATCCCATGGACTATAACCTGCCCGGATTCTCTGTCCATGGGGATTCTCCAGGCAAGAACACTGGAGTGGGTTGCCATTCCCTTCTCCAGGGGATCTTCCCGACCCAGGGATCAAACCCGGGTCTCCTGCATTGCAGGCAGATTTTTTACCATCTGAGCCACCAGGGAAGCCCCTAGCGAGAGGGCAGGGGCTCACAAAATATTGGACAGGATGGACTAGGGAATATAGCAGTTAAGCCTGCAAGTGAAAGAGACAGAAAACTTATCTTCAAGGAACCAGCAGGGCCCAGATTGCCTCCCCTGTCCTCTTTTTTCTCAGCAGGGACAAAATGAAAGCTAAGTAAGAACCGCAAAAGTCACCATCTCTTCCTCCCACAGCCAACACAGCTCAGCTTCCCTCCTGGAGAGGTGAAAGCCAGGTGTGACAGCCCAAGCTCGCTTTGCTCCACCCCTCCCTCTCCCCCAAACACAGAGCAGAAATTCACCTCTGCCAGCGTTGTTTCCAAGCTCCCGCAGGACGAGACACACACGGGGTGCATGGCAGGTGGCCCTCAGCTCGCCTCTGCAGGGGCAGTGCACACAGAAGCCTCTCTCCTCAGCATGAAGCGCCTCCACCTGGCACCCTGGACCTCCCTGGTCCTTGGCCTGGCCTTCCTCTCCTTCCACCCGGTTTACTTGGCAGGTAGAACCGTGAGCTTTATTCTCGCCGCACTGGGAAGAGGGAGGGAGGGTGGGAGAGAGAAGGAGGCAGGAGGAGGATTCCTTGGCTCAGGTTGGTCCTGCTCAAAGGAAAGAGGAAATAGGGCTTTCTCATCTGAAGGATTAGGCTGGAGAGTGTAGGGTGGAATGGGGGTTTACCTAAGACCAGAGTCAGCCAAGATGGGAGCCACCACGAGTCCCTCCCGTCAGAGACGGGAGATGCACCTAAAACGGCATCTTTGGACTGCTGTTTCTCAGCGGCGGCTGCTCAGGGTAATTGTGTTGCAATTCCTTATTTTGTGGCTATCATCCTTCCTTTGCATACCCTCCTCTCACCTAAGGACATCCGTCCGTCCCTTGACCCTGGGCATCCTTTGCAACTTTCACTAAACCTCAACACAAGCCGCTGTATGCTGTTAAATCTTCCTCCATCTCACCCGGCTCAGGAGATGTTGGATTATCACCCCCACTTTCTCAGGGAGGCCGAGGTGGGTGTTAGGAAGCGCCCTCCCAGGCTGGGCTCTGCACATCAGGGACCTCGCTCCCATTCTCATGCTCCTGGACTTTTGCCTTTGGCTTTGACCTGGCTCCTCAGAACAGTCTGCCCTGCTCCCTGGCAGATTCTCCCTCTCTCAAAGCCAACCCTCACAGTCCCCCACGCCAGGCAGTATCCATCTCTCTCCTCAGTCTCTCCTCGGGAGGTTCAGAGGGTGGGCTCTCAAGCCTCTGAGCCTCAACTCAACTTCGGCTTCCACAACTGACTAGTAGTGTGATCTCAAGCAAATTCTTTACCCTCCCTGAGCTTCAGTTTCCTCATATCTAATGTGGAGATAATCATAGTGCTTACATATAGGGTTGTTGTAAAGATGAAATAGGGTAACTGCACATAAAGGACTTTGAATGAAATAGCACGTGGTAAACACCCCAATGGGGCTTCCCTGGTGGCTCTCTCAGTAAAGAATCTGCCTGCAATGCAGGAGACCCAGGTTCGATTCCTGGTTCGGGAAGGTCCCCTGGAGGAGAGAATGCCAACCCACTCCAGTATTCTTGCCTGAAGAATTCCACAGACAGAGGAGCCTGGTGGGCTACAGTCCACGGGGTCAAAAAGAGTCAGACTCAACTGAATGACTAACACTTTCACTTCATTTCAAACACTCAGCAAAGGTTAGCATGCTCCTTTTACTTCTTCCAATATCGCCCCTCTCCAAGTAAGAGTGTTTTCTGTTTACCCTGGAGGTGCCTTGCTTATGAGAAGGCCTCAAACGCTTGACCCATTTCACTGCACTGAACGGGTTGGATCCTTCCAGTAGCCTTTACTTTGGAAGTGACTCCAAATAGGACCAGTCCCTGGCTGGCTTTGCTTATGAGGGAGGTGGGTGATGTTTCAGTTCTTCAGAATTTACACTAGGTTATTCGATTTGAACCATATAAAATGTCTGATATTGAATAATTCTGGACCTATAGAAATGGTGATTTCATATGGGTTAACAGTACTCTTGCTTGGAAAATCCCATGGACGGAGGAGCCTGTTAGGCTGCAATCAATGGGGTTGCTAAGAGTCGGACACGACTGAGCGACTTCACTTTCACTTTTCACTTTCCTGCATTGGAGAAGGAAATGGCAACCCACTCCAGTGTTCTTGCCTGGAGAATCCCAGGGACGGGGGAGCCTGGTGGGCTGCCGTCTATGGGGTCACACAGAGTCGGACACGACTGAAGTGACTTAGCATAGCATAACCTACTACTAGTGTTTCATTAACTTGATTTTTTTCCACACACCAGTTCTAGACCAGGACCACTTCCCTACTAGGGTAGAGGGGAGATGAAAGTCAGGGTCAAGGAAGTGATTCGGGTAACAAGGGAAATTAAAACATGGAGGAATCAATTTTTCCAAAGCAAATAAAAACCAAGCTCTGAGGCATTTAGCTGTAAATAATTTACAGTAGCAATCAGATTGCATCAAGGTAGTTACTATATTTCAGCAGGACACTGGAATGGCTAGGGAGGGGATGGTGTAAAATTAGCCTGAGCAGAAATTTCATGGCTTTAGCTAATCAAGAAGTTTCCTCCCAAGTTACTCTGCTATGTGACAGCAAGCACCTTTGAAGGACATGCTAACCTAGAGTCAGTGGGGCCTGGACAGTTTCCGAACTTTTTTTCTGTCATTTCCAAAGAAGCAGATTGAGCAGCCATACAATTTCCAGAAAGATTCTTTCAAAGGCTCTCTTGCTCTTGCTCTAGCTCTACCTAGGTCAGCATTGTCTAACAGAACTTTTTTTAAACTTTTTATTTTATATTGGAGTATAGCTGATTAATAATGCTGTAATAGTTTCAGGGGCACAGCATAGGAACTAGGCCATATGTATACATGTATCCATTCTCCCCCAAACTCCCCTTCCATCCAGGCTGCCACAGGACATTGAGCAGAGTTCCCTGTGCTACACAGAAGGTCCTTGTTGGTTGTCCATTTTAAATATAGCAGTGTGTAGGTGTAGATCCCAAACTCCCTAACTATCCCTTCCCCCACATCCTTGCCCCCTAGAAACCATGAGTTTGTTCTCTAAGTCTGTGAGTTTGTTTCCAACAGAACTTTTTTGATTGTGGAAAGGTTCCATGTCTGTGCTATCTTTCTAACATGGTAGCCACCAGCCACATGACTGAGCATTTTGCAAGTGGCTAGTATGACCAAGTAGCTGAAGTTTTCATTTAATTTCATTTTAATAAACTTAAACAGCCACTCTGGTTTGTGGCCACTATATTGGACACAGTGGACCCAGACTGCCTACCTTCTTATTCTCAGTGATGAGAGGGAACACAGCCCATGATTTCTCTCCCTTGGGGATCCTTATGTTCATCTCTGTAATCCCTCCTCACTCCCCAAACTCTGATATTTTCTGCTAGAGTGCCTTTTTATCATTGTGTGCCTTGTTTATTAATCAAGGACTATCTAATTCTAAGTGCTGTATACGCTGGAAACCTCTCAACTTGCTTGTAGAGTGTTTAGTTTTTCACACCCTTTTTCTGAATACTAACATCATAATCATCAGAAATAAAGAATCAAGGTCAGACTTTGATGTTTTTTAGTTCAAGTTTTTGAAGGAAACTGAAGCTCGTTATGAAATGACATGGCAGATTTTTAAGTGTCTGTGTTGGTATATGCTAGGAAAAAAAAAAAAAAAAAAACACTTCTTAGATGTACTTATCTGCATAGAAAGCAGCTTAAACAGAGGCCCTTGGTGACAGAAGGGTGATGAGATATAAAGATAAAGCATCTCAATGGGAATAGGAAGTGGTTGGAAAAGGGGAGTGTGTGAGTTTGCTGCCCAACAAAATACCACAGCCTGGGTGGCTGAAACCACAGAAGCCTCTTTTCTCACAGATCTGGAGGCTCTGGGTGTCACCAGCTGTGTTTAATCCTGAGACCTCTCTCCTCAGCTTGCAGTTTGCCCCACTCTGCACTGGGTCCTCATATCATCTTTTCCCTCTGAGTTGCCATCCCCGGTGCCTCTTCCTCTTCTCACAAGGACACCAGTCACACTGGACTAATTTAACCATTTAACCTTAATTTCCTCTTTAAAGCCCTATTTCCATAACAAAGCACTACCAAATCTGGGGCCATAGTTCAGGCTATAACAGAACTTTGCTGCATGAAATCTCAACATACCTCTACTGGAACTTCTATAATACTGTCATAATACTCACTACTGATTCACAACAAAAACTGCTAACTCCATGCCTGAGAATGGCTCTTCCTACTGCCTGAGACTATCATTTGTCTTTTCTTCCAGAAGCAAGCAGCGGCAGCAACTCAACCTCGACCGTCCACCATCCAGAGAATCTTGAGACCCTGGAGCAGTGCCCCAGTAAGCTTCTCCTGGCAATTGCCCTAGCTCAGGGCTCATCTCGGAACAGGGAGGGACACTGAAGCCTCCTCACTTTCTGTTCATTGGCACTGAGTGGCTGAGCGCCTGCCTGGCCCTCTCGCACCCCTGTGGTTTGTTCACAGCCCCAGAACCGTCTGCAGGGCACGTCTACAAAGCTCTCTTGGCCATGATCCCCATGTAAGCTCACACTCTGGTGCAGTTTGGCTTTAATGGCTCATCCTCAGGACAGCAGTCAAAGACCCCCTGACTTTGAATGCTTATAGAAGTTTGGGAGTGGAAACATCCTAAACATGAGCCAGTCCAATTCCTGCCCAATGCGGGAGCTTCATTCTCGTACCTGTTGCATTTTTCTGTTCATCTTCCACTTGAAGACTTGCAGTACTAAGGAGCCTAGTGCTTCATAAACAACCACTGTGGTGCATGTCTAATTTATAGGAAGTTTGCTTTATTCTAAGTTTGGCTCCTTGATTCTGCCCCCACTGAATGACCACATGTGCTTACTTCTGGACACTAACAAGGGAGAGTAACAGGCAACAATATGTAGAGGCTACAAATGTGGCTTTGGACTCCTACAAACATGGGTTTGCGTTCTAGTTCTGCCATCTCGTGACCCTGGGCAGGTGACAGCTTCAGTTCCTGCATGTCAAACAGGAGGAATAACTGCCTATCCACTTGGTGAGGAATAAATAAGGGAAGTGTGTAGAGCTCTTAGCACAGTGCAGGGCGTGCCTTAGTAAATGGTGCTATCCTGTTATTACTGGTCTTGATGGTATGAATATCAGAGAATAGCCTTGGGGGAAGGGAGGCTGGGGTGACACTGTCCTTCTTGCCCTCTCTTCCCCGCCAGACGTCGACTTCTGCCCACAAGCGGCCCGGTGTTGCCACACGGGAGTAGATGAATACGGCTGGATCGCGGCGGCTGTTGGTTGGAGTCTCTTGTTTCTCACCCTCATCCTGCTCTGTGTGGACAAACTGATGAAGCTCACTCCAGATGAGTCTAAGGACTTGCAAGCCTGAGACTTAGAACACTAGTCCCAAGAATGTCAATCACCAAGTTGTGGGTAATAGCAGGAGGGGAGAGCGCTGATGTGGTTTCCGATATTTCAAAGTCCGTTCACCCCTTTTTGTTTGTTTGGAGTTTTGTGGTTTTGTTTTGTTTTTTTGGCCATACGAGGCGGCTGGTGGAATCTTAGTTCCCTGACCACGGATCAAACCCGGGCCTTGGCAGTGGAAGCTCAGCATCCTAACCACTGACGACCATGGAAGTCCCAAAACCTTGTTATCCTCATACTCTTTAGTTACTTTTAAAAAGGAAAGGAGACAGGGATCCAAGGAAGACAAGACCAGTGCTCCCAACACACCTAATTTCAAAATGTACTTGGGTCCTTTATAATCTGACATTTCCCTGATTGACTCCTTTGATTGTATTTTTGTGTGGGGAGGGGGGAATTGCTTGTATTTTGACCATCGCTTTCTTCTGCGTTCCAAGTATGTGGTACACAAGAAACATGAACTTCAGTCTTAAAGTCACCCCATTCAAAACAAAACTCAGAACCTTCTTACCAAAAACAAGTGGTTGTGTTTTGTCCCTTATTTCAGTCAAGGGCATCACTGTCATTTCAAAATGTGAGAGCCACCTTGGCTGCTTCCTTAGTCCCACGTGCAATGCTTCCTGGGCTCTTGTTCTTCCTTTGACACGTCCTCATATCGAGCCTGCCCATTCTCCTTGCCGGCACCCTAGGTCTGGCCCTCGTTACCCCATCCCACCACCATGTCAGGAATCCTTCACTTTGTTCTCACTGCCTTCAGGATCTGCCCTCCACCCCCTAGCTTGTCCCTCCCCTCATCCCAACATCTTCCACTTCTTTGCTGCCATTCCCTCTGCAGGGGTGGCTGCCTTCCACCTCCACCCCCAGAATGAAGGCCATTCCTCAAAGTCCAGCTCTAATGCTTGCTCTGCCTTCAAACTTCTAGGCTTGTCTTCTGGGGACCAGGAGTTGGTGGTCTTTGGGTACTTGTGTGGTGCCCTGAGCACAGTCACTGTGAACAACAGGCCTCTTCACAATCAGCTTGTACTGCCTCATGCTCCAGTGTATAAAAAGCTCTTAATGTTTGTCCAATGAATGAATGAATAAACAAACAAATGAGTTCCTGGCCTAAACAAATTTTCTGATCGTCGCTCTGCATCCAGAACCTCCATTTTTTTGGAGCTGGTTGACCAAACTGACCTCTGGAGGAGCCATTTGGCTCTGGCCAGCTTAGGGACAATCACTTAGGGCCCAGATGTCAGCATCACTGTGAACTCTTTCAGTGGGAGTCAGGAAGAGAGATGGGTGGGGTCATCAGAAGAAAGAAAGTGACTCTTGAAGAAAACATATTTGCCCTTCGACAGCAAATATGTGGACAAACTCTAAATAATCATAATACACAAAGGAAAAGTGAGAGGCCTCTGAAATGGGAAGAAATATTTTCTAGAGGTGGCAAATGATTCAAAGCCACCCTACTGCTCTTTCAGAAAGTCTGAATAAATTTCCCTGAACTGAAGGGATTGCACAGCACAGTTTGCTCTCTTCTGAGGATCCAGATCGTATCAGAATCTTAGTTGTTTAATCAGTGAAACAGGATGGACTTATTTCAGAGTGTTGATCATATGGGCACAAGTATCTATAAAAGCCTGAGCTACATCACGGATGTACACATGGGTGGTGCTTCACTTTTTTAGAAATTCAAGGAGTCTCCACCATACATGATGGTTTAATTCTTTCAAGATGAAAAGATTCAGTGTGAAACCAACTTTGCTTTAATATCTGCAAATATTTTTTAAGTAAATCAGTGTGCAATAGTGAAAGAGCACTGTCTCAAAACGAAAAAAGAAAGAAGGAAGATTAAGATTTATTTCTGGTGAACATGAACAGAATTGACACGCTGTCTTGCTGAGGATCAACCTTCTAATTGGAAAACGTAAGAACTGGACCAAACATGTGTATGCAAACCAGATTACAAAAGCTCAGGAAGCTATGTGAGGCTCTGCATGTAAGTGGGTGGGTGTGAGGCTCTTCCTTGCAACCAGAGCAGCGGGGCTCTCATCTCTTTTATGCATGTGTGAACCTCGGTGGCCAGACTGCATTTGCTGCTTTAAAGGGGGGAGAGTCAGAGCACCAGTTGGCATCTGAGATGAGTAGACTCTTAGACTACACTGAAAAGAATTACATGTAGTTGCTGCCATTGTCACAGTGAAATTCAGGCACTCTGTGTCTTGCTTTTCTTTCACAAAAGGAAGGCTAGATCAGATCCAAACAATCACTCTTTCCTTTGAGACTGGAAAGAAAGATGGTTATACCATCTGATGGTTATGTGACCCAGATGCTAACTCTCAGATCTACCTTCAACATGGAACGTCTTTGTTCTAGAAAAGCAAAGACTTGTCAGGAAATTTAAAAGGAACACCTGAGAGGGAAAACCAGGGACTGATGTCCATCTAAGAGTTTCCTGTGACAAGCAGCAGGACCTGTCTCATAGTAGATGTACTTTTCATTTAAAAAACTTTGTCCTCAAGGATCAGTGTGGTCCTCAGCACCGCTACAGACTGTGTAACACAGGGCATATCCAGTTTGAGGCATTTCTGTATCAGTGTCCTATGCAAAAATAGAATCTTTAAACATTAAGGTGTGGCATAATTATCCGACTTTTAAAATCTATTCCTTTTTAGGTGCATGATACCCAAGGACAAATAAACCAAATATATGATTTTTCTATTTAAAATGAAACACTATGCCATGCAAGATTAATAAAAAACAAGTCTTAGGGTGACTTGGGCCTCTTTTCCACAAAAATATATGAAAGCATATTTTTAAACCTAAAGAACAGTCTAAAAATGTTTTTGATGAAGAATGTTTCTTTCCGTCAGAGCCCTGACGTCTGTGTTGAAGTCACATATGGACATACAGTGACATTCCTGGGTCTTCGTCAGTGTTTGGCAGGAGGGCCGTGCAGACGACCCCTCCCTGGGTCTACAGCCAGCCTCACCTGACTCCATCCATACTCTGTACTTCTTTCCAGAGTGATCTGTCTAATCCATGAATAAGAAATTGAGTCACTCTCACCTGCCTAAAATCCCCCAGTGACTACCCATACCATATTTCTACCTGACCCATAGGATCTTCTCTAGCTTTTTCTCTTCTGTATCCTTCACACACACCCAGTTATGAATTATTTCAGCTCTCTCTCTATCCTCCAAGCCTTCACTCTTGTTCACACAGTCTGAAACATACCCTTCCCAAGAGGCAGATTTGCCATGAACCAAGAGAACCTTTGTCACCCTGCTAATTTAACTCATATGTAGAGTGCATCATGTGAAATGCCAGGCTGTAATCAAGATTCCCAGGAGAAATATCAGCAACCTCAGATATGCACATAACACCACTCTAATGGCAGAAAGCAGAGAGGAACTAAAGAGCCTCTTGATGGGAGTGAAAGAGGACAGTGAAAAAGCTGGCTTAAAACTCAACATTCAAAAAATTAAGATCATGGCATCTGGTCCCATCACTTCAAGGGAAATAGATGGGGAAAAAGTGGAAACAGTGACAGGTTTTCTTTTCTTGGGCTCCAAAATCAGTGTGGACAGTGACTGCAGCCACAAAATTAAAAGATGCTTGCTCCTTGGAAGAAAAACTATGACAAGCCTAGACAGCCTATTAAAAAGCAGAGATATCGTTTTGCTGACAAAGGTCCGTCTAGTTAAAGCTATGGTTTTTCCAGTAGTCATGGGTAGATGTGAGAGTTGGACCATTATGGAGGCTGAGCACCAAAGAACTGATGCTTTTGAACTATGGTGCTGGAGAAGACTTTTGAGAGTCCCTTGGACAGCAAGGAGATCAAACCAGTCCATCCTAAAGGAAATCAAACTTGATGCTGAAGCTGAAGCTCCAATACTTTGGCTACCTGATGTGAAGAGCCGACTCATTGGAAAAGACCCTGATGCTGGGAAAGATGGAGGGCAAGAGGAGAAGGGGGCGGCAGAGGATGAGATGGTTGGATGGCATCACCAACTCAATGAGCATGAGTTTGAGCAAACTGCAGGAGAGAGTGAAGGACAGGAAAGCCTGGTGTGCTGCAGTCCATGGGGTCGCAAAGAGTTGGACACAACTTAGCAACTGAACAACAACAAAAGAAGCTTTAATTTTGGTCCTCTTTCTTGTTTGCCCCTCTCCAAGACTGTCTATCTAGTTTTGTATTTCTTATTTTGTATCTTTTTTTTAGAAGAGAACACTCTAATTATGTACGTTTTAGGTCCCATAAACCGGGACCTGCCCTTGCTCTTCCCTCCCTTCCCCTCCGCTGATCGGATTCATTGGGTTTGTTGGGATTGGTCTTTCAAGTCAAGTTATCCTCTCCTCTCTTGACACACACACATATACACACACATATACATGCACACGTATATGCACATGTATACCCTCCCTCGGTGGCCTGTGCTCACCTCCAGGGCAAAGACTTTCTCTCCCCTTAAGGGAGAAAAGGGAACCTTCCCACACTGTTGGTGGGAATGTAAATTGGTACAGCCACTATGAAGAACACTATGGAGATTTCTTTAAAAACTAGGACTAAAACTGCCATATGACACAGCAGTCCCACTACTGGGCACATACCCTGAGAAAACCACAATTTTAAAAGACACATATAACCCAGTGTTCACTGCAGCACTATTTATAATAGCCAGGACATGGAAGCAACCTAGATGTCCATCAACAGATGAATGGATAAAGAAGTTGTGGTACACATACACAATGGAATATTACTCAGCCACAAAAAGGAACGAATGTGAGTCAACTCTAGTGAGGTGAATGAACCTAGAGCCCATCATAAAGAAAGCTGAGTCACAAAGAGAAAAACAAATACATATATTAATGCATATATATGGAATCTAGAAAAATGGTACTGGTTAATCTATTTGTAGGGCAGCAAAAGAGAGACAAAAAGACATAGAGAACAGACTTGTGGAGACACTGGGGGTGTCAGACAAATTGAGAGTAGCATTGAAACATACACACCACAATATGTAAAACAGATAGCCAGTGGGAATTCGCTGTATGATGCAGGGAGCTCAACCTGGTTCTCTGTGGCAACCTAGAGGGGTGGGATGGAGGTTCAAGACGGAGGGGACATACGTATGCCTGTGGCTGATTCATGTTGATGTATAGTGGAAACCAGCACAACAATGTAAAGGAAATATCCTCCAATTAAAAATAAATAAATTATACATAGATAAAGAGAATCCACCTGCCGGTGCAGGGGACACAGGTTCGATGCCTGCTCCAGTAAGATTCCACATGACTCGGGGCAACAAAGCCCTCGAACTGAACTACTGAGCTCACGCGCACCCCAAAGCCTGTGCTCTGCAACAAGAGAAACCACTGCAAGGAAAAGCCCATGCACTGCAATGAAGAGTGGCTCTCCACAATTAGACAAAACCTGCATGCAGCAACGAAGACCCAGCACAGTCAAAGATGAAATAAAACTTAAAAACACACACACACACTCTTCCCTTGACCCAACTTCTTTGAGCCTTCTTCTCAACTAGGCCTCAACTTGGTCTATACAAACTACAGACTCTCAACATAAATAACTTCATCCAACCCATCTCCACATATTAAAGACTCGAACAAACACTAACCTAGTTTCTAACAGCTCAAGACTGCATCCCTAGGATGGCCCTAGCCCCCTTTAAAGTGCCTGTCTGAGAAAGCTCAAGGCTGCCAGAAGAACTTGCTGGTTCTCCCAGCCAGTGCCTGACAAGAGGCCCTGACCATACTTAGAGCATTTATTAAAAAGGGCTTAGGTTGTGAATTCTTCCTCTGTCCCTTCGAGATGTCTCTATCTAGATCAATATCTCTATCAAGATGTCTCTATATCGATGCTGTCTATCCATCCAGACTTTATTTTTGGGGGCTCCAAAATCACTGCAGATGGTGACTGCAGCCATGAGATTAAAAGACACTTACTCCTTGGGAGAAAAGTTATGACCAACCTAGATAGCATACTGAAAAGCAGAGACATTACTTTGCCAACAAAGGCCTGTCTCGTCAAGGCTATGGTTTTTCCAGTAGTCATGTATGGATGTGAGAGTTGGACTGTGAAGAAAGCTGAGCACTGAAGAATTGATGCTTTTGAACTGTCGTGTTGGAGAAGACTCTTGAGAGTCCCTTGGACTGCAAGGAGATCCAACCAGTCCATTCTGAAGGAGACCAGCCCTGGGATTTCTTTGGAAGGAATGATGCTAAAGCTGAAACTCCAGTACTTTGGCCACCTCATGTGAAGAGTTGACTCATTGGAAAAGACTCTGATGCTGGGAGGGATTGGGGGCAGGAGAAGGGGGGAGGAGAAGGGGACAACAGAGGATGAGATGGCTGGATGGCATCACTGACTCGATGGACGTGAACTCCGGGAGTTGGTGATGGACAGGGAGGCCTGGCGTGCTGCGATTCATGGGGTCGCAAAGAGTCGGACATGACTGAGCGACTGAACTGAACTGATCCATCCATCCATTCATCCATCTGTATCTCCTACACCTCAAAACCTGAAAGTCATTCCTTTAAAACTTAATCATCAAGAAGGATAGGGCTTCTTTCCCCCTCATCCCTGGTCTCTGTTGGGGGACAGAACCCTGGCTTCAATGACTGCCAGAGAGCAAGCAGAGCTGACCTGATCAGCATTCACACTCACCAACTCTTTAATTTCTCAATTCCCCAACTCTACTGAGATCCCTCACCCACCCCTGCTCCCTTATTTCCCTATAAAACACCCAGTCACTTCTGCACAGTTTTATCCTAGACTCTCTAATCTGTTGCAGTAGTTATTAAAATCTGTCTTCACCACGTTAGTGTCTGGCTCTGTTTAACTTGGACAACTGAACACTGTGGAGGACAGTATCTCCCTGCCTGCCTCTCTCACTGATCTCTCTGAAGGCAGAAACTACATCTTTCACCTCTGATTCCTTCCACTGGCCCAGAGCCGGGTGCACAGCAAAACTCAATAAACATCTGATGAGTTAGTGCATCAGAGGAGACCCAGGAGCGTGGCCTGTGCAAACCACCACAGTGAAGCGAGAGAGCTATGAAGACAAAGAGGAGGCTCTTGGGGAAATTTGAGGTTTGAAGGTCGGGAAAATTTTAAATTACTGTTTTCATAAGTTTATAACTATACATAATTAAGTCATTTGTGGAAACAAGTACCTAGCAGACCTACCCCAAAAGCTGATTCTGTGATAAGAGATTCAACATACAAATGGTCAAGGGCCAGATCATATATAAAAACAGAACTTCAACCCACAATCTGCAGCAACCAGTCCAGGAAGCCAACCCACCAGCCTCAGCAACTAATCCAGGAAATCAAACCACCTCCACAGCAATTGGCTCAGACAGCCAGGGTTTGGTTAATAATGGACAGCTTCAGATAGTTTAGGATCAAGCACAGGAAGCCAAATATCTGCCCCCTGACCAGTCATACAGAATGCCCCACTTCTCCTCAGTCCATCGACAGTCATCCCAGGCCTACAGCCTCTTGTGGAGCACAGCTGAATATCTGAAGCCTCCCTCCTTTCACCATCAAGCCTTCCCAGGCCTCTGCCCGCATCTGAGTCTCTGCCAAACATAAATGATGGTGGCTGACTCCTAGAATAAATAGTATTTTCTTGTTCTTAGTTGGGTGGTCTTTGTGTATTTCCACAGCGATGATTTATTGACCTCTTTGTTGAAATATTTGTCTTGTTCTTTGCATCTTGAAAGAGATCTATTTATCTGGGAGATTCCTATTACCAGGTCAAAATGAAGCAAGCTATTGAGAGAGAGTATTATGGGCTGAGTATTCCATGTGTCCCCCAAAACTCATGTTGGAATTGTAACCCCCAGGACTTTGGAATGTGAATTTATTCGGAAATAGGGTCATTGCAATTGTAATGAATTAAGATGAGGCTACCCTGGAACAGACTTCAGTTGGATCTCTAATTTGATGTGTCCTTATGTAAAAAGGAGATTTTCTATACAGACACACACACACCACACACGGGGAGGATGCATGTAATGAAGGCAGAGGTCAGGGTGATGTATTCACAAGCCAAGGATTTCTAAAGGTCATCAGCAACTGCCAGAGGCAGGGGGAGAGGTGGGAAGAGCCCCGGAACAGATTCCCTCCACGCCCCTCAGAAGGAACCACCACCTTGCTCTCAGGTGTTCAGCCTCTGGAACAGCAAGGCAGTACATCCCTGTCGGTCTCAGCCACCCCATTTGCACTACTTTCTTAGAGCAACCACAGCAACTAATACAAAGAGTATGGCTTTTTGAAAACTGAGCAGCTTCCACTTGAAATCAAGGGGAGTCTGGTGCCCAGGGTTTGCAATGAAGCATTGAATGTGAACAGATAGGCAGGATGCTTTCCTATGGAGCTTCAAGCCGTGGGCACTTGGAGTGAGTCACCCGTGGTGACAATTTTGCAGTGAACCTAAAGAAGGAATAAGGAAGGCCCAGGCCACCTTTCTGCATCTCTTCATGGCCCAGGATGGCTCTCCTCTCCACACCACACACTACCTGTTCAAGAACAGGTCAAGAGGGTGGAGATGCTGCCTCGGAAGATGCGACACCTGGAAGCGAGAGATGCCAGCCCCAGGGTCACACACAAACTGTGCATAGCATGAGAGCACCATGCAGCCAGACTTCCTGTGTGAGAGCTGGGGGAGCCAGAGGTGGGGAACGCAGGACTTGAGGGCTCTCATGTCAGTCCTGGGGTGGCAGGAGGCCCCCTTCTAGAAAACCCCTCTAATAAACCCACACTACACGCAAGGCTTTGCACACACTCAGGAGAGCACACACACAGTGCTGCCTTGTTCTGGCCACAACTAGGGTCCTTGAGCCCACTCCCCTCACTGGTCCACTCCCTATTGCCTGACACTGCCACGTGAGGTCCTCCCCGCTCCCCACCTGGCTCTGAATGGTCCTAGGGAGAGGAACACAGAGTGTTTGGGAACCTAAGGCAGGGTGCCTGGGGCCTGGAGTGCGCATGAGTGCCAGAGCGAGTATGGGGCGGAGGGTGCTGCCCACTGGGATCTAGAAAGCTCTTCGAGTGTAGTTCAAATTATTCACATCCTCTTACCCAGGTTTCTTTGAGAAATAGGCACCTTTTAAAATTTGCATTTTTCATTGCAATGAAAAATGCAGTTTTCATTCCAATCCCAAAGAAAGGCAATGCCAAAGAATTCTCAAACTACCACACAATTGCACTCATCTCACACGCTAGTAAAGTAATGCTCAAAATTCTCCAAGCCAGGCTTCAGCAATACGTGAACCATGAACTTCCAGATGTTCAAGCTGGTTTTAGAAAAGGCAGAGGAACCAGAGATCAAATTGCCAACATCCGCTGGATCATAGAAAAATCAAGAGAGTTCCAGAAAAACATCTATTTCTGCTTTATTGACTATGCCAAAGCCTTTGACTGTGTGGATCACAATAAACTGTGGGAAATTCTGAAAGAGATGGGAATACCAGACCACCTGACCTGCCTCTTGAGAAACCTATACGCAGGTCAGGAAGCAACAGTTAGAACTGGACATGGAACAACAGATTGGTTCCAAATAGGAAAAGGAGTTCGTCAATGCTGTATATTGTCACTCTGCTTATTTAACTTATATGCAGAGTACATCATGAGAAACACTGGGCTGGAAGAAGCACAAGCTGGAATCAAGATTGCCAGGAGAAATATCAATAACCTCAGATATGCAGATGACACCACCCTTATGGCAGAAAGTGAAGAGGAACTAAAAAGCCTCTTGATAAAGGTGAAAGAGGAGAGTAAAAGAGTTGGCTTAAAGCTCAACATTCAGAAAACTAAGATCATGGCATCCGGTCCCATCACTTCATGGGAAATAGATGGGGAAACAGTGGAAACAGTGTCAGACTTTATGTTTTTGGGCTCCAAAATCACTGCAGATGGTGATTGCAGCCACGAAAATAAAAGACGCTTACTCCTTGGAAGGAAAGTTATGACCAACCTAGATAGCATATTCAAAAGCAGAGACATTCCTTTGCCAACAAAGGCCTGTCTAGTCAAGGCTATGGTTTTTCCAGTGGTCATGTATGGATGTGAGAGTTGGACTATGAAGAAAGCTGAGTGCCGAAGAATTGATGCTTTTGAACTATGGTGTTGGAGAAGACTCTTGAGAGTCCCTTGGACTGCAAGGAGATCCAACCAGTCCATTCTAAAAAAGATCAGTCCTGGGTGCTCTTTGGAAGGAATGATGCTAAAGCTGAAACTCCAGTACTTAGGCCACCTCATGCAAAGAGTTGACTCACTGGAAAAGACTCTGATGCTGGGAGGGATTGGGGGCAGGAGGAGAAGGGGACGACAGAGGATGAGATGGCTGGATGGTATCACTGACTCGATGGACATGAGTCTGAGTGAACTCTGGGAGTTGGTGATGGACAGGGAGGCCTGGCAGGCTGCGATTCATGGGGTCACAAAGAGTCGGACACGACTGAGCTACTAAACTGAACTGAACTAAAAATTTGCAAAGAGGTGTCCTAAACCTCTATGCTGAAACCTGAGAAAAAAGAAATGACACATAAGGTGCAATACTTGGCTTCAGTTACATGCTTGTCTGGCTACAAAACACACTTGCTTTATAGCATATTTGGAAATGCATTCTTTGAACTGTACTGAAATGGGAATTCCCTGGGAGTCTAGTTGTTAGGACTTTGAGCTTCCACTGCAGGGGCCGTGGGTTCAATTCCTGGTTGGAGAACTAAGATTCTGCGTGCCACCTAGCGTGGCAAAAGAAACAAAACAAAAACAAACTACTGAAAAGGCTAAAGTTTAAAAAAAAAAAAATGAATTTTTTTGTTTGGCCAGACTGATACAGTGCCAGTGATGAAAAAAGCCACCACACAGATGGCGACACTGTCTGGTGGACTACAAACATGCAGTCATGCACTTTCCACAGTCAAAGAAGCCATTCTTCCTCCCCGCTTAAAGCAGACAGGCCCACAAATGCATTCATCACATTTCTTCTGTGACATGTTCATTCCTACCAAGAAGGAGTAAGATCTAAACTGATTCTGGAAGAGTAAGCAAATATTTCTGTTTTCACTGGTTGAGCAACTAGCTTTTTTCTCAAATTTTGTACTGTTATAAGCAATATATGCAATATAGGGAATAAATATACTTTGGAGATGATGAAATCAAATATTCTTTTAAAAACTGACAAGTTATCAAGTCATGCAAAGACATAGAGGAACCTTAAATGCACATTAGCAAGTGAAGGAATTCAATCTGAAAAGGCTACATACTAAATGATTACAACCATGTGACATTCTGGAAAAGGCAAAACTATAGAGACAGTAAAATTAAAAAAGACCAGTGGTTGGAGATGGGAAGGGATGAAGGGGCCGCTCATGGGGATTTTTAGGGCAGTAAAACTATTCTGTATGAAGCAACAGTGGAGGATACATGTCATTATACATTTGTCCAAAACCATAGAATGTATACCAGGAGTGAACACTCATATAAACCATGGACTTCAGGTGATAATGCTGTGTCAGTGTAGGCTCTGTCACAAATGTAGCACTCTGGAGGGAGATGCTGAGAGCCAGGGAGGCTCTTCGTTGTGGAGGCAGGGATCTATGGGAAATCTCTGTACCTTCTGCTCAGGTTTGCTCCAAACCTAAAGACCCAAAAAGCAAAAGTCTATTTTTAAAAGCAGATTTACAAGTATCTGGGAGAATCTTAGTACTCACTCCAGAGAAGGGTGGTTTTTTTTATGCATCAAATTAAATATCCTTGAATTTAAAATCTTGAACAGAAAACTACTTAGAGGAAGGTAACTTCTGTGTCTTATGCACTAGCACCAAACTTTAATGCCTAAATTAGTTTATCAAGTCCATTCTTAGGATCACTGAATAAATCAAAATTGTAAGTATTTGTTTTCTCTTAAGAGAACTGTACTCACTTATATATTTGGGGGGAAATGTATGATACACAGTCAATGGTCAGTCCAGCCTGTCTTCATTTTACTCTGTATTCACTTTTACCCTCTTCTGTCTCATATTCTCCTGTTTCAAGACCCTGATGCTGGGAGGGACTGGGGCAGGAGGAGAAGGGGACGACAGAGGATGAGATGGTTGGATGGCATCACTGACTCGATGGACATGAGTTTGAGTGAATTCTGGGAGTTGGTGATGGACAGGGAGGCCTGGTGTGCTATGATTCATGGGGTCGCATAGGTGTGCTGTGATTCATGGGGTCACATAGGGGTTCAGACTGAGCGACTGAACTGAACTGAAGGCAACCCTATAGCGCCTATACAGGCTCCTGTAAAATATAAAGTTCTATTATAAGTGTAGGTATTTTGAATTCACATAAGCTAGATCTCATCCTGCCTCTTACTTTGTTCACACACTGGTGATTTTTTTAAGACCTATTTGCTCTTCTATGTCAGTAAGACCAGAGAGTCTTGCTGCTACACAGGGTTATACCAATGAGCAATCTCAGCTCACTTCCGCATTCCCAGGATGGACCCCTAGACTGGCTCCAGAGCCCACCTCCACACCACACTGCCACCGACATCCTCAGAAGTTCCCTTTATGGGTTTGTGAATGTATTTCCCTGGGCAAATACTGCCAGCTACAGTAACGCTGTGTCACAGAAGAAGCACATTTTTAATTAAAGTATTACAGGATAACTTGCTTTTTAAATCAGCATACAGTTATTTCATTCAGTTGTCTCAGAAACTGAAATTGACTTTTCATTGTTTCTATCTATCTCCCTGTTCCAAGGATAGACAACCATCATTTCCACGCCTCATTCAAGAACATTACACATAACATTCCCATTGTTAGGTGCTGAATTCAATTTATTCAATTCAATTTTATCTTGAATCTGAAGATAGCATTGCTATTGATTTCCATCAGCATTTTTCTTTTCAATGTGATTTTTTTTTAAAGGTTATCTATAAGTGAAATTCTGGCTTCCCAGATGGCTCAGGGGTGAAGTATCTGCCTGCCAATGCAGGGGATGTGGGTTGATCCCTGGGTCATGAAGATCCCCTGGAGCAGGCATGGCAAACCCACTCCAGTATTCATGTCTGGAGAATTCCATGGACAGAGGAGCCTGGCAGGCTACAGTCCACAGGGTCATAAAAGAATCAGACACAACTGAGCATACACACTATAAATGAAATTCTGGGCAAGTGTGCATTTTTAGCTGAATTGAAAAATAAAAATTTCTGCCCGATTATTCCTGGCTCCAGGGCAGATTTCTCACCTTCAGATATGCCAGGGTTGTGCCAGGTTTCAGGAAATGCAGAGAAGCTGTCTTATTAAGAGAGCAACTCTGATAGATCGTTTTGGAACTATGATGATATCTCAGTGTGTTCTTCCCAGAAAGGAACCAAAAAGCAGCTTCTACTGGTCAGTTCTGAAAGTCCATCCCAGCAGTGAGAAGAAACAACAGAGTGGGCCACGAGGCTGGATGACAGCTGTGTTCCATGCTAAGATAAGGAGAAAACCTCAGACATAGTAACCTACAGGGCTTATACCAGGGATATTTCAGATTCTATAGAACACTTAAATGTAAATGTCAGGGAGGCAGGGGGTTTTCATAATTTTAAGAATTATTTTTTAAATTTTAAAATAATTCCATAGATGATACACCACTGCAAGAGTTAAATGTTCCAGGGGGTAAAAGGAACCTTCCAGAGTACCAAAACATCTCCAGTTTGCATTCAGAGATCTCAGCCTTCCAGCCCATCTCTGGATGAAGTCACGTGGAAGGCTGCCAACTCAAAAGAACCAAACCTTACCTCCAGCTTTCCAAGGGCAATCCCCTTTGAAGAACCCCAAGAGTGGGGCTGGAGGTGGGGTGGGAGGTGGCAGGGAGTCTGGTGGATAAGACCTGTGTGATGGGAGCAATTTGCATGTAGAGCAAATCAGACTTCCACAACAGTCTGAGGATGAGAACATTTTTTGCCTTTTTCAGCTTTGTGAGTGAAAGTGTTAGTTGCTCAGTCATGTCCAACTCTTTGTGATCCCATGGACTGTAGCCCGCCAGGCTTCTCTGTCCATTATAATTCACAAAAATTTTATATATTTAAGGTATACAACATGCTAATATTTTAAATTTTTTTGTTCAGAGATGTTTAGCTTAACATTCAATGGTATTTACATACATTACTTTTACAGGCATCTGAGGGATTTCAATGAAATCCAGGGAGATAATGTGAGTTGACCAAAGTCATATCAGTCTAAGCAGCTCAGCTTGGATTAAAAATATTCATAAATCTAGGGACCTCCCCAGAGGTCCACGGTTAAGACTCTGCACTTCCAATGCACGGGGTGTGAGTTCAATCTTTAGTCAGAAAACTAAGATCCCACATGCTGTGTGGCATGGCCAAAAAAAAAAAAATAATAATAATAATAATAATAATAAATCTGATCCCCTCCAGGCTTGGAATTCTGTGCTTTAAATCTTCATCAGCAAGACTGCCTGGGATGTGGGGACAATGTAGTGAGTCAAAGAACTGGAAGGGACCTTAGAGGCCAAGAGATTCCATCTCCTTCTCTGCCACCCCTGCCCCTCCCCCCACCCCCACCCCGCTCACACACATTTAATTACACCTTGAGAAAGATGACTTGTCTGCTTGATGACTTCCAGAAAATTATGTTCATCACACTATGAAAGAGTCCCTTAAATTCCATGTATATTGAAAGCAATTAATTCAAAGGGAAAAACCCTTAGGAAATAATCTGGAAAAGTAATAGTTGTTTCCAGTATTCACTATTGAAGATAATGTAACCTATTCAGAAAAGAACACTAAATAGCAAAAAACAAGGTCAAGGAAAGGTAATACAACTATGGGATATTATACAGATATAAAATGATAACTATGAGAAGTATGTGGAAACTCTTTTATTGGTCAAATTATAAAATATTAAGTATACAAAAAAATATTTTATTACTCAATGCTGGTGAGGATATAATGAGATGTATTCTCAAGGTGGACCTGGAGGATATAAATTGGCCCAGGAATTCTAAAAAATAATTGATGATATGGAATATGACTCTTTAAATCTATTCAGATTATTCAACTCAGTAATTTCACCTCTAGGAATTTATCCTAAGGAAAGAATCTGAAAATTAGACAATTTATACACAAAGATATTTATCACAGCATTATTTACAAGAGCAAAACATTAGAAACAACCAAATGTTAAACATCAGGGACATGGTTAAAATTATGGTAGATCCACAGACAGGAATATCATGCAGAAAAACACAGGGCCCCTTTCACCATGAGAGGATACAATGAGAGGTGAGCAACCCAGAAGGGGTGCCTCACCCCACTATGCTGATACCCTGATCTCCAAGTTTCACCTCCAGAACTAATTATACTTTTCACACTTAGGCAAGAATGGTGAAGGAACCAGGAATTCCTTCCTTGAAGTGTTAAAGGAAACAGGAGTGCCAACCACAAAAGTTTACAAAGAAAAAAATGTAATCAAGTTACTAAAGGAAAAATGTTTTTAGTGAAGACGTTAACTCAGATATATGCAAGCTATAAGATAATGAATTATAAAGAAGTTGGAAAAAATACATCTATTTAGACAGGTCTAAACACAGGTCTTTAGTGACATGAGATACTGTTTATGACCATGCTGAAAAAGAAAACAGGATAGAATGCACATGGGCTGTCATATCTGATTCTGAGTCGTATCGGACTCCGTGCACTGTAGCTCGCCAGGCTCCTCTGTCCATGGAATTTTCCAGGCAAGAATACTGCAGTGGGTTGTCATTTCCTTCTCTAGAGGATCTTCTCGATCCAGAGATCAAACCCGAATCTCTTGTGTCTCCTGCACTGGCAGACAGATTCTTTACCACTGTGCCACCTGGGAAGCCCCCACAGGGCTTTTTGAGCAACACTATATAGCAGAACAGGTATGTCTGGGTAGCACATGTGTATGTATTTAGCTGATCATCAAGCAATGCAACATGTAAAGTTGAAACTCTGTTACAAGGTATTTGTATCACCTGTGAAGCAGTATAGTATTTGCAAGTGGACTTGGGCTAGTCATAAATGTGTATAGCAAACTCTACTGCAATTGCTTAAGAAAGTAAAAATAGAAGTAAAACTGAAATGTTAAGAGAGGAGAGGAATGGAATGATATAGTGAGTGAGTGAGTGAGTGAAAGTCGCTCAGTTGTGTACGACTCTTTTCGACCCCATAGACTATAGAGTCCATGGAATTCTCCAGGCCAGAATACTGGAGTGGGTAGCCTTTTCCTTCTCCAGGGGATCTTCCCAACCCAGGAATCAAACCCAGGTCTCCCACATTGCAGGCAGATTCTTTACCAGCTGAGCCACATGGGAAGCCCTAAATGCTCATAAAAGCAAAGAAGGTATTAAAAGAGTGGAAGACAAAAAACCAGAAATGAACAAGTCAATGAATGAAAATAGTAACAAATAGGGCAAACATGTCATAATCACTTTAAATGTGAGTGGTCTAAATAAACCAATTAAAAGAATATCAGAATGGATAGAAAAAAAAGACTGAACTATATGTTGTCTACAAGAAACCCACTTTAAATATAAATACATAGATTAAACGTAAAGGGATGGAGAAAGATATACCATGATAACACTAATAAAAAGAAAGTTGGTACAGTTATATTAATTTCAGAGCAGAATTCAGAGAAAGAAATTTATCAGGGATAAAGAGAAGCATTACAAAAAGATAAAGAGGCCAATTTTCCAAGAAGATATAACAATTCTTACTGTGCATACTCCTAACAACAGAGCAGCAAAATACATGAAGCAAAAACTGATAGAACTGCAGAGAGAAACAGATAAATCCACTATTAACAGCTAGAGAGTTCGGTACCCCTCTGTCAGCAACTGACAAACCCAGCAGGCAGAAAATATCAGTAAGGACATAGTTGAACAGAACAGCCCCATCAATCAACTGAATTTAATTGACATTCATAGCCTACTTCACCCAACCACAACAGATTACACATTCTCCTCAAACTCACAGAATATTCACCAAGAGGGACTCTATTCTGGGCCACACAAAATTTAAAAGAAAGAGCTCCCTGCCACTCAGCCATTGTACGCGTCCTTAGTTGCGTCTGACTCTTTGCAAACCCCTGGGCTGTAGCCCTCCAGGCTTCTCTGTCCAAGGGATTTCCCAGACAAGAATACTGGAGTGGGCTGCCATTTCCTACTCCAGGGGATTTTCCCAACCCAGGGATTGAACCCATTTCTCGTGCGTGTCTGCATTGGCAGTTGGATGTGGCACTGGGCCACATGGGGAGCCCATGATACCTCAAATAACAAACACTATTAATTTGAATGTATCTTTCAAGCCAGGGAAAATGAAGCAGAGCTCATCTTATAAAAAGCACAAAATTAGACAATCTTTGGGCTTCTCTGGTGGCACAGAGGGTAAAACGTCTGCCTCCAACTCGGGAGACCTGGGCTCAATCCCCGGGTCGGAGAGATCCCCTGGAGAAGGAAACAGCAATCCACTCCAGTCCTCTTGCCTGGAAAATTCACAGAGTCTCACACGACTGAGCAACTTGACTTCTCTTACTGTGAAATAATATTTTTGCTGCCTATTAAAAAATCCTAAGCTAATAAATCTAAAGAAATGGTAACCTACTCATTTGAAATCAATTTTTTCTCAGAGCAGAAAGGTTGTCAGTTTTTGCATCTCTACAGACTGACCTGAATCTGGGCTGTGTTCTGTTTCCCCTCTTGCACAATAGGATAATATTCCACTCCCCCATTGTCCACTGAATCCCCGCCTCCTCACTTTCTTCTCTTGTCTTCACTCCATGGGTCACCCCCATTAGCTCACAACATGTCTGGTATCTATTAATTTTAAGCTTGCCACGTTTAGCAAGTAAAAACACAGACATCTAGGTAAATTTCAGTGTCAGGTAAACAAGTAACATATTAGTGTGTGTGTCTCATGGAATATTTCAGTTCAGTCACTCAGTTGTGTCCAACTCTTTGCGACCCCACGGACTGCAGCACCATGCAATATTTAAGACATACTAAAAACTGAAAACAAAGCCTTCCTACTTGTCTGAAATTCAACTTAATCAGGTTCCCTGTATTTTATTTGGCAACCTTACATCATTCACCCTACAGCCCTGTCTTCCAGTTACCGTCCCTTTTCTTCCCTTCTCAGCAAAGTGCCTGAAAACAGCTGTCTGAATTCTCCCTTCTCTCCATCTCTCCCCTCCTAGTCCTCTTTCACTCTGTGTCCAAGCTAACTTCTTTCACCAGCACTCCAGAGACTGATGGCCTCCATGCTGTTTACTGGAGCATGAAATTGGTCTTATTCCCCAGCGTATTCCAAGTTCCTGGTGCTTATAACAGTACCTATCACAGAGCTGGTACTTGATCAATGTTTATTTAATGAATGCACTCATGTAGCTACAGTATTATCAGACAGGTCAGTTTTCAGCAAATTTATTTGCCATTCCATGAGATTCTCAATGTTGGAGTTGAAATTGTTCACTTTCATATACACATAACATGCCATGTTCTATCTATAGAAGCGACTCTTTAAGCCATTCAACTTTATTCACAGCTACTTCTTCAAGACATACTAAACAACATCTTGCCCTTCCTTCATTTTATGGCATAACTAAGAACAATGAAGCAGGGAGATGGACGTCCCCTCACCGTACTGACTCTGGGGAGAGCCTGAGCTGCTTGTGTTCAGTCCTATCCATAGCATCATCTCCGTTCCAGGTGTCCAGAGCCTCTCCTTCTTCCTCGCTGCCCCATGAGCATCTTGGAAAAGAACTGACTGGGAGGGAGGACTCAATGCCCAGAGATACAGTCCTTCTGCTGGAGGCCATGGGGGGACAGGCTTAGTGCCATGGAAGAAGATCCTCACAAGAGGCCAATGGGAAGAAATTCTAGAGATGACTTTTCTGTGCTGACCTACTGAAATCATTGCTAAGTTCTTTCTTTTAACAGGGCCAAGACCGACTTTCTTGGGTTGATAGTTATGTCTTCCAGAATACAATCAAATACGTAAAGCAAGTCAATTCTCTTTCTCATGATGACACTTCGAACACGTGAAGATAGCTTTGTCTTCTACAAGCCTTCACTCCTCAGGGCAAACATTTAGCTTCTTGGTTTCTTTCTCAAAGGAGGTGGTTTCCAGTCCTTACATTCTGGCTCCCTTTCTCCCAGTCTTTCCATCCAATTCATGAGCATTTCTTTCAAAATAGGATGCCTGAATTCTTCATGTAACCAACCTGGGAGATAGAAATTCTTACAGGGCAACATGTTACTATTGATAATGTCTAAGTCAGGGTTGCTCCCCAAACATCTCCAGTGCTCCAAATGGTCCCTAGAATGTTAACATCCTCAAATCTTTTCCCATAAAATCCTGTTAGACCATATTCCCTTTATCATATATGCATATTATAGATTTTTTAAACCTAGGAGTAGAACTTCAAATTTTATAGGAATAAATGAAATTCTGTTAACATTCTTTTCCTGTGTTTTAGCCTGTCAACTTCATTTGTAATTCTGCTTGCTGTTTGTCACAATACCATCCTTCTACATGTTGAGGTATCTCAAATTCAGTAAGTCACTCTGAACCCATTGATGGAAAGAGCATACAAACTCTTTAACTTCTGAGGTCCAGGGGCCAGCAACCTCAGAAGACAGAAATCTTAATTATCCAGAAAGGGGTTGAGACACGGAGGACTCTGTCATAGGCTAAAGCAACTTTTGATTCTACAGCAATACTAGAGATATTACTCTTGGTTCATCCATCAGTGAGTTGGGGAGAGAGAGGTAGGCAGTCTGGGAAGAAATGTGTTATGGAAAGTTGATGTCTGTGCCGTTAGCCAATGAAGAGAAAGACACTGAGGCAGACATTTTTCACCAGGGTCCCCCCAAAGCAGTTTATGTGCAGAAGGCAGAGTTTTTGAGTTACCTTAAAGGCGAGAAATGGGATACTGTTTTCTGAACAGGCTTCTCTGTCCATGAAGTCCTCTATCTCAGCTACAAGCTCTGTGAAGTTCCTGCAAAATTCCATGTGTTAGGAGGTCAATCAGGCAGTGCTCCCCAGAGGCAGCCGCAGAATTAGCCACAAAGGGATGGGGCTCTCAAGGTGGTGGTGCCACTTTCCCCAGTGGAAGGTCCCCAGGCACATATCCCACCCTTCTTTCCAGTGTATACCCTGCACCAATTCTAATGCTTCTGCCCTATTCCTGACCCTCCCCCAGCCCTTGTATACTTTGGAAACCAAATCAATAGCTTATTAGAAGATCAATTAGGAAGCAAATCACCCTGATCAGTCCCAATCACCAAACAAGATTAAACTGACTGAGATTTATTAAAATTAAAAAAAAATTTTTTTTGACTGCAGTATCTCTAATGGTGAAGTTATATTGGTTTCTTTTTCCTTTTTTTGCTAACCTGCATTTTTTCCAGAAAAGATACAATGAAAAAAGATTGGGGTTAATGGGCTACCTGCAGTAATATGATGTTCTGATTTAAATTTGATTACATCTTTTTTTTTTTTTCAAGAACTTTACTCGTAACTTGTGTATCATATTTGTCTTGCAAAGAATCCAGAAAGAACAATATCAGCGAACTATAAAAGTAAAACAACATTCAAAACACCTGCTGGTTCTTGACTTTAAATCCAGGCCATGATTTCTTTCTTTCCCTGCCTCTCCCACCACAGCCCACCCCCACCCCCTACTACTGATCCCCACACACACCACTTTAGGAATTTCTAAAGGGAATAGCTACTTCTCACTTCTTCTAAAAGCAGAACATATCTACTGTTCTTCAAAAACAGGCACAGTGCAGAACTACTTTGGGGGGAAAAGATCAACATTTGTACTAAAATGCAGCAACTCTATTTGAGCTTTTAAGTCATTCTTAAACAAAACAAAACAAAAAACTCTTCATACTGATGTTTTCTTTAGAAAAATCTCAGAATTGTAAAATGCTAAATGAAAGAAACATCATGAGAAACGCTGGGCTGCATGAAGCACAAGCTGGAATCAAGATTGCCAGAAGAAATATCAATAACCTCAGATATGCAGATGACACCACCCTTATGGCAGAAAGCAAAGAACTAAAGAGCCTCTTGAGGCAAGTGAAAGAGGAGAGTGAAAAAGTTGGCTTAAAGCTCAACATTCAGAAAACTAAGATCATGGCCTCTGGTCCCATCACTTCATGGCAAATAGATGGGGAAACAGTGACAGATTTTATTTTGGGGGGCTCCAAAATCACTGTAGATGGTGACTGCAGCCATGAAATTAAAAGACACTTGCTCCTTGGAAGAAAAGTTATGACCAACCTAGACAGCATATTAAAAAGCAGAGACGTTACTTTGCCAACAAAGGTCCATCCAGTCAAGGCTATGGTTTTTCCAGTGGTCATGTACGGATGTGAGAGTTGGACTATAAAGAAAGCTGAGTGCCAAAGAATTGATGCTTTTAAACTGTGGTGTTGGACAAGACTCTTGAGAGTCCCTTAGACTGCAAAGAGATCCAACCAGTCCATCCTAAAGGAGATCAGTCCTGAATATTCATCGGCAGGACTGATGCTAAAGTTGAAACTCCAGTACTTACCTGATGCAAAGAATTGACTCACTGGAAAAGCCCCTGATGCTGGGAAAGATTGAAGGCAGGAGGACAAGGGGACGACAGAGGATGAGATGGTTAGATGGCATCACCGACTCAATGGACATGGGTTTGAGTAAATTCTGGGAGTTGGCGATGGACAGGGAGGCCTGGTGTGCTGCAGTTCATGGGGTCGCAAAGACTCAGACACAACTGAGCGACTGAATGAACTGAAATGAAAGAAACCACTGATTTCAGGAATATCATCACATCACAAAATCAAAATCTAAATACTTACACTAATGAGTATTCTCAGGGTACTGATGTAACCCCCTATGAGCCAGTTACTCTAAAACAACTTTATAATAGGAGTGGTCCAGATATGTTCTATGTTTCACACTTCTGTAATTCTATCCTTTGGCACAAGTATGACAAATAGTAGTTTAACTACATGAATGTGGGCTACTGAGATTTGTGACTACAATTGTTCCAGTCTCCCAACACCAGAGAGATCAAACACATACCACCTCCAATTACTCCCCCAGGAAGGTCCAGCAAGGAAGGAGAGGGAGATCTTTAGAGGAAGAAAGTTACTAGATAAATAGTGTGCAACTCAACAACAATAAAAATATTTCGTTAATCACCTAACCCAGGCACTGGACCAAGGATCTCTTATTTGTTTTTGCTTCTTGTTTTCTTCTTACCTGAAGCTGCCCTTAGCAGGTGCAACATGGAAGAGGAGGAAGAGGGAGAAAAAATGCCAATTTGGTTTTAATCCACATTTATGTCAACCTAGTGGTCAGGGTCTGGGCGTGGGACCAGCCTGACCTTTCTCCTAAGCCTTAGCTGCTTCTCCTAATTCCCTGTTCTACTATTTTGAATCTTTTTACAATCAGAGCATGTGAAATCTCCTAGGGGAACAGGGTGTGCCAGGTAGTCCCCTGGTTTTAATCTGAAGTATATCAGGGCTTTCCTGATAGCTCAGTTGGTAAAGAATCCACCTGCACAGCAGGAGACCCCAGTTCGATTCCTGGGTCAGGAAGATCCGCTGGAGAAGGGATAGGCTACCCATTCCAGTATTCTGGCCTGGAGAATTCCATGGACTATATATAGTCCATGGGGTTGCAAAGAGTCGGACATGACTGAGCGACTTTCAATCCAATACAATATTGATTAAAAAAGAACATAAAAGTATCTTAAAACTATCACATTTATTTCTTCAGGTATGTCTAAAATATTGGCATATCTTAACCAGTGTGTATATATGTATTTTTTTTAATCCCTTTATTTTTCTTTCATGGATTTTCAGTTTTGTCAGTGTGTTTAAACTTTCCTGATATCCTGTCTTTCTGTTTACTAGTTTTTTTTAAGCTCTGTAAACTTCCTTCATAGTGGTCTACTCCCTCCAATTTTTAAGCTCAAATTCTCCTTTTGGTTGATCCTGTGAACTCTCCGTCATGAAGCCTTATTTTCTGCCAAGACTTGCAATCATTAACTGTGGTTTCCACTTCACCAGGAGCTGACTGCCTTGAGAAGCAAGGCAAGTTGTGGGTCATGGATGCCCAGGGCAGACTCTTAATAGTCTCTGCGAGGACCTTTGGGCTTTATCTGTACCAGATTAGTTTTTAAAATTTCAATTAACTTTAGAGAAAAATTGCAAAAATAGAGTGTTTCTGTATACCTTTTCCATAGCTTCCCCTAATACTAAAGTTAGCAAAATCAATAAAGGAAACTCTGTACAATACTGCTAACTACACTGTAGGCTGTATTTAGATTTCATCCTTTTTTCCCACTGATAACCTTTTTTGTTGTCCAGAATCCTATGCAGGTTTCCACATTTCATTCCTTTGTTGAGTTCCTCTGTGTTTTGCAGTTCCTCTTGCTTTTCTCAGTTTCAAGGGGTTTTTATTTTCTTGAGTTTCGTAAACAACTCCAGGTTTATCCTATTACCCTTTAAGTTTGCATAGGATCTTCTCAGTTATCTTTCTAGATTATAGTCCTAATCTTTTAATTCCAAAATGAATCTGCTCTTAGTGGAAGCATCAATTTGATTAGTGGAGAGCCTGTAAAGCAAAACAGTGAGTTGAAAGGAGTGGCGCCAACCACCTTGAGTGACAACAATTCTGCAAATTCCACGCACTGAATAGACTACTTTCAACTTAATTCCTTGGAAAATGAAAGCATCAGGTGTTCTCACGACGGACACAAAAATCAGAGAACAAGAAACACTGCATTCAACTTTCACATTTTGCACATGAGAGAACTATCATGTTGCAAAGGAAATAAACAGAAAATATCACTTGACACCAATTCAGAGCATTTATTGACATTTCCATTTAAAATGCTAGGAAAGCTGTATAAATTGTAAACATGGAAACCAAACACTTGCATAAATTATTTCAAAAACTCTACAGCACATTAGAAAACAGTGCAGCTAATTGAAGGGAAGAAACATAACCAGCAAAGAGAAGAGAGAGCTTGATTACTAAATCATTTACCCATACTGAAATTTAAGGGCCCATTTGAGACCAGCAAACCATGATTGTCAAGTTCAAAGCTGCAGGATTGATGCCACGAGTGGCCTCAATTTACTCTGCATTTTTTCGTACATTAACACTCATAATCTAGGAATGAGAGTGCAGGAACTCAGAAGAACATGGACCTTAACAAAGTCGGAGGTGGCCAGTGGGCACACCAGAGCGCTCGGTTTGACAGCCTGTCCTGGAAGGGTGCAATTCACCCCACCCCCAACGCTCCCTAGACCATGCCCTGCAGGAAGGCAAAGTGGAGAGTTTCTACTCCCCTTTTCTGAAATTAACCCTCTGCTGCTTAGAGCAACCGAGCCCACTGGTTTGCCTGTTCCCCTAGGGCCCCCTCCTCCTTCCCCACATTTGCAGAACAGTACAGGGAGCCTGGCTAGAAGCTGACCCGGCACTATTCCAACCTTGCACACTCAAGGAGTCAAGTGATGAACGCTGGAAACCTGGTGGACATGAGAAGGGGCATTCATGACGTTCCAAGTTGTCCGGAAAGATTCCGTGGAATCAGGGATCGTGAGACCTAAATCACTTCAATTTTTCTCTTTGTCCCTTTTATTTATCCACTCTTTCTTTAAATGTGAAGTGGCCCCAGAGCAGAAAAACCCGCAGAAAGAAGGAAAAGCAGAATGCATGATGATCTACCCTGTGGGAAAGTAATTTCAAGAAGGGTGTCTCAGAGGGTGACATTCCTTCCTTCTTTCACTTGCTTGCTGGTTCCCAACTTTGTTTCATGTTTCCAAGGCATTTGATACTCTTTTGCTAAATGTCAACGCTGCTGGCCTGTTAAGATAAATTGTCAAGTGTACTGTTACACGCACAGCATGGAATTAGGATCGTACAGTGAGGTTTCAGTTTTCAAGTCTTTTTCATAAAATTAGAGAAACGAATCTTAAACACCTCTTAAACACCGCAAATCACCTCCAAGGGTATCAAAAGAAACCCGAAATGCACACACTCCCTGTTCACTAGGTCACAAGTGTGAGCCTAACACAGTGTATGAGTGTGTTACAGCAGCTGTTGATGGAAACCCCCCTCACCTGTTGTAAGAATATCCGTGACGGTGTCGGATTAAATGTAAAAATGAAGTTCAGTTTACCATCCCATAAAAACAAGCTTTGTGTTCAAATGGTCTCCTTGCAGGTGCAGAAGTGGACTTCCTCACGCTCCTGCCTGGAACAAAGGTGGCTTAGGTGGGCTCTGGAGTCTGGCTTTGGGGACCTGCTCTGGAGGTAGAAATGAAATGGCTAAAACATCTACAGCTACAGTGTGTGTGGTACTGAAGACTGGAACCCCCTCCCCACCCACCCAGAACCTTTCACCAGCTCTCCTTCCAATCAGCAAATTCATTCATGTCTAGGAATCTCACAGGAAAGGGAGAGAGAGATGTATTTAATGATTAACTCCTGAATTAACTACAAATGCCAATCTGTGTCCGAGTGGTTGGTTTAGTCACTGGAGCACTAAGTTGTGCAAACGCAGTGAACACTGACCCTGCACACAGTTCAATGGGAGGCTCGTAAAGCACAGGATTACCTGTTTCAGCCCGCAGCCTCCAGGCATCCCTTCACCTGTGCCCTGCATCACAGGCCTCATGCCCTGAAAAATCGTGGTTGGCAGAAACTGGCTTAGTCTGCAGCTCAAAAGCCACATATGACCAAAATGAAAAGACGCTCTGAAATTAAATACAATTTGGAGGAAAAGGTGTAGGTAGCTGTAAAGTCAAATATATTTACTTATAACCCATTGCGCTCCACAAAGGATTAAATGCGGCTGAATGACGGACCCTTGAGATCTGCGCTTAGCAGCAGACCTCGGCGGACGTCTTTCACACTTGACACTGGCCCTCTGGCAGTTCTGGGACTCCCCCATCCCCTCCAGGACAGACGTGCTCCTCCGCAGACCTTCCTCCCAGGCCTGGTCATTTTCTTGTTAGGTTCTTGCAGACGTTTCCTCAGACCCTCACTTCTTCCTCTTTACAAAACTCCTTTGATGGTGCAGTTAGGGATTTGGTCTCCGTATTGGAGAACAGGTTCAAGGTTATTTTCAACAGCAGCTTCACCACTTTCTCCATCCTTCCCCAGTCCCACTCTCAGCTCTTCCCACACCATCTCACCATGTGCCTGGGAAGCTCTTGTCTTCCGTGGCTTCTGATGTTGAGTTCTCCCCAAGACCCCACTGTTTTCCAAACGTGTAAGTTCCATTCCTCCTTCCAATGTACTTGTGTACTTCGGTGCATTTTACTGATGTTTAAACCATGTTATTTTTCCATCTCTTCCATCTTTTACACCAGAGGGTGTTGTCTGATTCAGATCCTAAGATCTCAGAAGGCAGGGCTCGTGTTTGGTGCCAGAAACAGCAGAAAATCCGAACAATGCATGAGAACTGAAAGTTAATGGTGAAGGAAGTGAATTGAAAGCAAATCGGGAGGGAGGAAGTGGAGTCCCACGGGGCCTCTGGTGTTGCTCTGGTTTCCTCCCCGTGAACTCACTCACTGGGAGGTCACCGCAGATCAGACGGTCCATCCCAGCACCATCACACAGACAGCCCACGTTCTCAGTGCGTTGTGCTCCCTCCTCAAGGGATGTCTGCCCACATGACCACACCTGATCCTTGCAATGAGAAATCCGGGGCGGGGGAGGCCCGTTCTCATGTGGCTGATGGGGAGAATGAGGCTCAGACAAGGGGCCTGACACAGCCGGGCAGTGACTGTGCAGAATCTGAAAATGATCATTTCAACAAACAGTCTCCTCTAAAACTCTGACTCAAATGTATAGCTCTTGCTATTACCATGAGAACTTTTAAAATCAGAAAAAAAGAACAGACATAAAATTTCAGTTTTCATTTTGCAGTGTTTCAATAAATGGAACGCCAAAGCCACACAACTGTCATGAGGACCTCTCGTTTAAGTAGATTCCATTCACTGAGTGTCTGAAGCCCCACTCGGGATGGTGTTCCCACGACAGCTGGTATGTTCTGGGTCAGTTGACGGTAAAACTGAGTGCAAACTGAGTGTGCTTTACAACCAACGCAAGAGTGCTGGGGATCTCACCGGTCTGCTCACACCCACCACATACCACCATTTATCTGTTACATGTCATCTTTGGTCTTGACGTTGGTTTAAAAGTATATCCCTTCTAAGAAGAAAAATAGAGACAGAATCCCGTTATGCTAGTTTGAAAGGCATCAAAACTGCTGTCGCAGTCCCATTTAAAACAGAGGCCCATTTCTGCCACGTGTTAAGGAGGTAACCACATTTGTACACTCCAAGTGTGAACACTTAGGATACTGAGCAGGATGGGAGGGGAGGGGCTATCAGCTGGCCCTCAATCTGAAGTTGCCAAAAGGTGTCCGAAATAAAAATTTGCATGAATCTCTGAAATTCTTCCTTACACATTCAGGATCCTGGTATTTCTGAATGACAGGCAAAGAGACCCCTCCACTCTGGGCAAGTCTGGTATTAAATCAAGACTGAGAGGTAAGAGATCAAGCCCATATGAGGGTCCTCTCTCCCCTGCTCTGTGGAGCCCAGGAAGGGTACCTGAAAAGGAGCTCCCATTACTTTATTTCATATTCTCAACAGACATCCTTCTCACCTCTCCTGTTTCAGAGGCATAAAGATAAAAAATGCCTACATTTTAATTTCCCAGAACTGACTCTCCCTGGATTGTGAGACGAGTCGACATAACAGGCTTAATGCAGGAAGGGCAGAAACATAACACTGGAGCCCAATGGTTACACTTTGGGGAACTATTTTAGCTGCTTCGGGATTCTTAAAATTTGACACAGATACAGAGATTTTGATTAGTCAGAGCCCCAGATTCTGCCTGTGTATCTGTTGTTTAATTAAAGATATTAATTGAGCTAATAAAAAAGGATTCATGGCAAAGTGTTATCTGCATCTCTTCTTCTTCATTTCACTCAGGTCCCAGAAAACAGAACAGCCCTTGTTACTCTAGTCCTCACTCCACTTCGGGAGGTGGAGAGATAGTCCCTTCAGGAGGCAATCTCAAGTGAGAGGACCCCTCCGTCAGGCCCAAAGGGGGTTTCAACAGTCACTCAGCACAGTTATACACAATGAAATCAGAAATTAGGAGCAACTCTTTCTCCCTCGTGGTCTCAAAGCTCCTCTTTCCTTTCTTGGCTCATTACAAAGAGGCTCAACAGAACTCATTTCCAGGTCTCGAACATAGGGAATGCGATTACCACAGATGCATTCACAAATAACTAACCATTCGGTGGTCCTAGGAACTGTGACAAAGCATTTTTGCTTATGTAAGATTCCTCATTCAAAGTTGGGAGCAACGTATCAGCAAAGTGCCAGGATTCGTCGGGGCCTCCTCAAAGCTTCATTCGATAGGACTGGCCTTGATGAAGATATGTACTCAGATGAAATGCAATAGGCAGTTACCTCTGCCAATCAACAAATGGCAAATACAATTAAAGAGTGTAAATCTAAACTTTGATATGTACTTTGAATAACCAAATAAATATTAAGCTTTTCCTATGTGGAGAGGCTTTTTCCCTCCTCTTTCTAGAACAAAATGAAACCTTCCACATGTTCTTCCATTGAGAAAGCCAAAGTTGCATTTCACAGACAAGGTGAAGGGGCTCTTGGAGCTGTAGCACCAGAAGAAGGAAAATGCAGTTGATGGCTTCGTTTTGAATCATCAGGCTCTACAATCTATCATTTGGTTTCTCACTAGTAGCTTTTTAAATTCCCAAACAGTCTTAGTATTCATGTTGTTAATATTACTATTAAAAGAAGTTCCTAAGGAGGAAAAAGAGGGTGAAAATCAAGCAGTTAATAAAATGTCTTCAAGACTCTTTTCTCAGAAAACAAAGCAGCAGGTTCATCGTACAAACCAGTCTGAGTCACATCTTCCCACGGAAATACTAGGTTCCTTTAATCCCTACACCATCTACACATTTTCATCTTTCACCTTAAAAAAAAAAAAGAGACTAACTTAGGAATTTCATTAGCTTAGAATTGTGGTTGGTCTTTTGTGAAGTGCTGCTGGCTTTTGGCCAAAAGTACATACATTTCAACTGAACCTAGGTGGTCACAAAACTGCCAACATATGAAAAGCATCATGGGCTGTCACGTGACTTGGGGCATTTTCTAAAATTGCAACCTGTTCCCTTAGTTGGGCCCCTCGCCCCGGAGATGCTCCTTCTATTAAAAACACCTGCTCAGTTGACTTCCTTTTAGTCTTGCTTCCACAGGAAGCAGATACTTGGCAAATGTGCAAGGTGAGGCTGATCAGCTGTGGAAGTTCTGCACGGCGGTCTGCTTCTGCGAGAGCCGGAGGAGCTCCTCGCGGATCGCTTTGATGAGAGAGGCTGAGGAGTGGCTGGGCTGGAGGTCTTCAGTGGAGCTGGTGGGGTAGGCCAATCCAGCACCCGGCAGCCCCCTGTGAGGGAGGTTCCCGGGAGGAGCTGAAGGCTCCCGGCCTGAAGTCCTTGGCACCTGGAACAGTGGTGATGAATACTCCTGATGTCCGAGCACATGTGTCTGAAAAACCACAGCAAACACAGGAAAACAGGAGGGAAGATCAGAGGCAAACTGGCATCCAACGCTCTCCACCCACCTCCCAACCAACAACTCAGCCTCCCACCACCAGAATGCAAAGACGTAACTGTGGAGAAATTGTGCAAGGGAAAGTAGTCCAATAAAGAAGCCCCTGAACTTAATTTAAAAAAGACGCTTACTCCTTGAAACAAAAGTTATGACCACCCTAGATAGCATATTGAGAAGCAGAGACATTACTTTGCCAACAAAGGTCCATCTAGTCAAGGCTATGGTTTTTCCTGTGGTCATGTATGGATGTGAGAGTTGGACTGTGAAGAAGGCTGAGAGCTGAAGAATTGATGCTTTTGAACTGTGGTGTTGGAGAAGACTCTTGAGAGTCCCTTGAACTGCAAGGAGACCCAACTAGTCCATTCTGAAGGAGATCAGCCCTGGGATTTCTTTGGAGGGAATGATGCTGAAGCTGAAACTCCAGTACTTTGGCCACCTCATGTGAAGAGTTGACTCATTGGAAAAGACTCTGATGCTGGGAGGGATTGGGGGCAGGAGGAGAAGGGGACAACAGAGGATGAGATGGCTGGATGGCATCACTGACTCGATGGACGTGAGTCTGGGTGAACTCAGGGAGTTGGTGATGGACAGGGAGGCCTGGCGTCCTGCGATTCACGGGGTCACGAAGAGTCGGACACGACTGAGGGACTGACCTGAACTGAATTGAACTATACACACTTGATTAAAGACAGAAAGAATGAACGTGCAGTTGGCCCCACTGGCTAATCCCTGTGCTGCCATGTGTGGAAGGAGAGTGGGCCACTGGGGAGCCAGGAAGGGCCCTGAAGAGCTGGACAGGGAGGGAGGCTGGAGCATCCCAGAGAGGGCAAGGTCTGATAAGGATGTCTGCTCAGAGGGATAAGCAGAAACTGGCAGATAGACCGATGGGAAGAGCAACTGCCTTTGCTCTGAGTCTGGAACCCAAGGAAGGGGTGATGAGAACACATATGGGGCCCGTGGAACGGCAACAAGATCACAAAGTCATCTTCCATCCTATCTGTCTGTCTGTGTGTCTATGTGTCAGTGCTCTGCACAGCTTTTTTTTTTTTTAAGCTATCTGCACAAAAGCATACACTAGCTTTGCTGACATTGGCAAAATATGGATTAACTGGGCATTCCTTTGATAAGAATTATACTTTTCAGTGATTTTTTTTCGTATTTTTTCAGTGAAAAAAAAATCTCTTTATAGACACATACACATACTACATCTGTGATTTCACTTGTGGTAAGAGCAACTTGATAGCCTGGTAAACAGGACATTTGAGCCCTGGAATAACTTCCACATTTCACTTCTGCAAACTGTGACCAAGAGGCCCTCAAAAAGTGCACATTGGATTTGATGGGAAAACCCAAAACAGCTCAGGAAACTAAGCCAGGCACAGAAAAGGCAAAACGTCAGCAAAGGTAAAGTGCAGACCTGAGACTGTAACGCATGCATGCGGGTCTCTTCAGTCATGTCCAACTCTTGGGACCCCATAGACTGTAGCCCACCAGGCTCCTCTGTCCATGGGATTCTCCAGGCAAGAATACTGGAGTAGGGTGCCATTTCCTACTCCAGGGGATCTTCCTGACCCAGGGATCGAACTCATGTCGATCCAAGTTTAACCAAGTTGAACCAAGTTCAACCCCTGAGTCGGGAAGATCCCCTGGAGGAGGAAATGGCAACCCACTCCAGTGTTCTTGCTTGGAGAATCCCATGAACAGTGGAGCCTGGCGGGCGACAGTCCATAAGATCACAAAGAGTCGGACACAACTGAAGCAACTTAGCATGCATGCATGACTGTGTGAAAAGAAAAATACACTCAAGGAGGAAAAAAGTGACGGAGCTTAAAACTTCATGCAGGTTTTAAAGCGAGATCTCCCATGCAGAAGCAGCAGCAGCTATACCATTTACCATTTGAACCATGCTTAAGTGGTTTTAAATACATTCACACTATTATGCAACCTTCACATCATTCGTCCCCATAGCTCTTTTCATCTTATAAAACTGAAATCCATATCCATCGTGTCTGAATTCTCAACGATGATCCCAACACAAGATACTCACAGCCTCTCTCCGGCCAGCTTCGTCCTCCCCATAGGCAGGCCAACCTGGCCCCCCATACTGGCCGCCTCTGCTGGGTGGGATTTCCACTGGCTGAGCTCCGATTCTGCTGGCAATTCCCACCTGCGTCAGGTGCTGGATCTGAGAGCCTGGAGGAACACAGGGAGGGGCCCAGTGAACACCAGCAGGGGAGTGGAAGGCTACTCAAGTGAGATACTCTGGTTCTGACCTCGGCACGCCCTGGGGACATGAGCATTGTTCAAATGTGGCACCAATTCTACCCCCAGAAAAGACACTTCCTAAGAAAACCAGACCTGAGCTTCTGGGCTTCTGGGCTTTTACTTTCTCTCAATACAGTGGCTATTAGTGATGTTTCTATTTTCCTGGTCAGACATCAAAAGACGGGGAATAAAGGGGATAATGGAGGGCCCTTCCATTCATTTCTGTTGAGGCTACAGATAATGGGGACCTTATTCATTCAGAAAAAAAGGAGTGAAAAGTTTTGGAGCCATAAAGAAGCTGAAACCTAGTTCTTCCTTGCTTATGATTTTCAGACTCACAAGGAAATGAAAATGCAATATGCCTTTTTAAAAAAAAAAAAAAAACAGGTAGAGTGTGTATTTGAGTTCAAAATGTTAAAGTACATTTTTGTTATATTCACATTGTTTTCAAAATTTAGTCATATCATAATTAAAAATTTAAACTATCCATGACAAATGGGCACTTGCCGAGAGCATGAGCCAGTGACTGAACAACTAGGGCATTTGTCACCTGCCTCTGAGGAGACCGAACCCTGTGCTGTTGCAGCTGTTGACCTTCAACACCCCAAGGGAGTTCAGGGTGGAGTGAGGCACTCTGTGCTCCAGGGAATCTGGTGGAACAGGTCTTTAGATAGTTAGGTATTTTCAGGAACTGATTTCATGATCCCAATCTTTGCATCTCCTCATATCTAGAAAAGCACTAAATCCCTTCATGATGACATCAGCTCCCGGGGACTAGCAGAAAACCTCTTGTAAAGTAAGTGCCTGGTTGCACTGAACTCCCCTTTCACCAAATCATATATTGACCTTCCCCCGCTGTCTCTTTGAAGCAGTTTCTCAGAGCTATCTGAGGTGCTGTCTCCCAGGCTATAGTCCTCATTTCACCCCAAATAAAACTCACCTCCCAAGTTGTCCCTCTTTTTCAGTCGACAAAGCCACCCACCCAACCTCTTCATCGAGGTATACTAAAGCAAAGACAGATGATCTCTAGCGCTCATTCTACACTTAGGCACACCATGGCCTTGTGTGGCTGTGAAAGCTAGCCTTTAAATAACATATTTTTCTCTCCCATCAACTTTGGCATATGGAAATGACCCTATTCAACAGATCAAGGGAGAAAAAAAACAGATCTTCAAATGCTGTGAAATAAAACATTGATTTCCAAATGCACCTGGGATTGTCTCATTCATCTGGAATGCTCAGGCTAGTCCCACAAAGGTTCAGGGTTTTCCAGAGGTAAGACCTCTCCATCTTCCAGGCTGTTCCTACTCTAGTTACCTAATTAACAGCCTCTGTTAATCAAATACTTTTTTAAAAAATGTACTCTACAGGAGCACTTGTCCTGAAGCATTTGTTACTGAAGATTCCTAACACTATTAAAATTCTTAGAACCATCAGACAATGGACATTGCCCAACAGACATTGTTTGAGCAAATCTTGCAAAAGACGGAAATGCAGCACAGTGTTCGTCATCACTTGTGAAGGTTCAGACAACCTCACAGGGAGAAAAGCACACCTTTGTGTTAGACTTGCAACAGCAGTTGAAATCATAGTTGAGACATGATTCTGTATTTTGCTTTGTTCACTTAACGAGGCAGCACAGGCTCCCTCATGATTCAAGTGGCCCACCACCCCCCAGCAGGCAGGGGTTTGCATTCCAGCTCAACCACTGACAAGCCTGTGACCTTGAACACCCAGTAATCTTTCCAGCTGAGACTCAATGCCTCACTTTTCAAATGGAGATTAAAAAAAAAAATCTATCTCACAGTGCTATTTCAAGGATTAAAAGAGACAAAATAGGTCAAGTACCAAATGCATAGGAGGCAATCAGAAAATCTGAAATTCCCTTTTTCTGGCTCTGAGCTCTTCATTTTAGATAGCTGTACAAGTTTACTCGCTGATGCCCTTATAACTCGGTATTGAGGGAGCTCACAGTTGTTTGCTATTCTGAACAATGCTTCAATAAACATCCTTGCACATGTAGTTTTTCTCCAATATTTTGGATCTCCTCAGGGGACAGGGAGGAGCCCATATTCCCAAATTACCAAGTCAAAGGCTCATCAAGTTATATTGCCAAGCTGCTTTCCAAAAAGTTAATGATTTACACCATCACCAGAAATAAGAGTAGTAATAATAGCAGCTAATAAGTATTACAATTTATGATATTCCAGGCACTGGCACCCCACTCCAGTACTCTTGCCTGGAAAATCCCATGGACAGAGGAGCCTGGAGGGCTGCAGTCCATGGGGTCGCTGAGGGTGGGACAGGACTGAGCGACTTCACTTTCACTTTTCACTTTCATGTACTGGAGAAGGAAAATGGCAACCCACTCCAGTGTTCTTGCCTGGAGAATCCCAGGGATGGGAGAGCCTGGTGGGCTGCTGTCTATGGGGTCACACAGAGTCGGACACGACTGAAGTGACTTAGCCATAGCCGTAGGCACTATTTTAAGCACTTTATATCTGTTGTCTTCTAAGACTGTTCTTTTAATGATGATTTGAAAGAGCAGACAGAAAAAACCTAGAACAGTTTCACGTTGTCACCAGCTTCCCCTGACCTTCCACTGCCGACTCTGCCCGTGAGTGACTGCAGAGACGGGACAGGCACAGAGGCATGCGGAAATGACACGGACATTTTAGAAAAGAGAAGAAGATCAAGGCAAAGGTAGAAGGGGAAAAACGAGGGAAGTAAGGCTCGAGGACAAAACCGTGGTTGTACCCTCCCAGAAGTGACCAAATAAAACACTAATCTCCCTGTAGTCACCGTGGATCAACTTTAGAAACTGCCTTCCTTAAAATAAACGCTTGTTTTCATGCCATCGTAAGCACTCAGAAATAGGTGTTTCTGTTTCACGGTAAGTTTTCAGAAACGTTTTCCCTGGAAGACATGTGCTGGGAATTTCACATGAAGGGACTGTTTTCGAGACTCTGACTCAGGAACAAATCGGAGGCCCCAGGTCTTGGGATCTCAGCCACTCTGTCCTTTCCCACCTCCCAGCCATGCATCTCCAACAGGATCCGAGGGAACATAGCTCTTACCGCCAGAAGAGGCCAGGGCTGGGATGCTGACACCCGGAAGTCTAAAATGTTCTCTGCAGAACTTAGCCAGAAAGAAATGCCCACGTGTACCTGTGGTGCCCCCAACAGGCCGAGGCCGGGCCACTGACGGCCCCTCCTCAGAGTAGATCCCTCGGGCAGCAAATGAGGTGGCTTCAGATGATGCTTGGGGCTGTGGGGGCTCGGGAGGCACCAGCTCCGAAGACTGCAGCAAACCGGGTCCAAAACTGGGTCTGAAGGTGAAGCACACCCAAACATTAGGACCACACTTGCCTGGTTCTGGTATTTTATTAGGTCCACCCTCAGCCCTGAAGCAATATAAGACCTATGTGTCTGTTGGCTTATTAGCCATCTCTTCTCCCAGAACATGGGCTCCCCGAGGACAGGGACTCTACTTGCTCCTGACAAATCTCCTGTGCTACAAACTGTATATATACCGTCCAGTACACATGCAGGAACACAGCTGATGCTTGACTAATCTGCCAGATGACTGGAGAAAAAATGCTCTAGTTTACAGACCCAAAAAGGGTGCATCTCAAGCTCCAGGGCACGTTCATCTCTAGCAGTCGACTAAAGGAGTGGATCTCAACCCTGGCTATATATTAGGGTTATCTGGGGAACCCACACCACACCCCAGACCTCCCAAAAATAGAATCTTTAGACATAGGACCCACACCATGGTAGTTTTTAAAGCTCCACTGATGTCCCTGAGTTTCATCAAGGCTGAAAACTAGTGCTCTAAAGCAGGGATTCTCAAACTATTTAGTCTCAGGACGTACTTGCATTCATGAAAATAAGGACTCACAAGTGAAAGTAAAAGTCGCTCAGTAGTGTCTGACTCTTTGCAACCCCATGGGCTATTCCATGGAATTCTCCAGGCCAGAATACTGGAGTGGGTAGCCTTTCCCTTCTCCAGGGGATCTTCCCAACCCAGAGATCGAACCCAGGTCTCCCGAATTGTAGGTGGATTCTCTATCAGCTGAGCCACAAGGGAAGCCCAAGAATTCTGGAGTGGGTAGCCCATCCCTTCTCCAGTGGATCATCCCGACCCAGTAATTGAACCGGGGTCTCCTGTATTGCAGGCGGATTCTTTACCAACTGAGCTAAGAGGGAAGGATTCACAAGAGCTTTTGTTTATTTGGCTTCCCTGGTGGCTCAGATGGTAAAGAATCTGCCTGCAATGCAGGAGTCTGGGGTTCAGTCCCTGGCTCCAGAAGATCCCCTGGAGGAGGGTATGGCAACCCATTCCAGTATTCTTGCCTGGAGAATTCCACGGACAGAGGAGCTTGGCAGGCTACAGTCCACAGGGTCACAAAGAGTCAGACACAACTGAGTAACTAACACTTTCAAGAGTTCTTGTTTATGTGGAGCATATCTACAGATAAATATCACGTTCAAAATTAAAACAGAGCAAATGAAAAATTCATTTAAAAATAACAATATTAAACCTATTACATGTCAACATTTTTCACAGAATTAACTAATACTGGAGTAGGTAGCCATTCCCTTCTCCATGGAATCTTCCTGACACAGGGATCAAACCTGGGTTTCTTGGATTGCAGGTGGATTCTTTACCATCTGAGCCACCAGAGAAGCCCATATTTTCCTACATGCCCCCCACCCAAATTTAATGAGAAGTGTTCTACGTTTTTAAAAAAATTCCTTAATAGAAGATATCTGGATTCTCCTACACTTTGTATTCAATCAGTTTCCATCAGTTATTTTACGAAGAAAAGCATAAATATGTAGTTGGGAAAAGGAGGAAGATTTTAATAGCCTACCAAATAATATTCAAATAGTATTTCCATTAAATATTCTTCTCTGAAACCACACCAAAACTCAACAATATTTCCTATGAAGGTTAGTGGCAATATTGACTCTGAAACTATCAATGAACTTTTCATCTTCTGTTATGTTAAAACTACTGGTCTTCCTTGCACTTTGAATAGACTTATGCATGATTGTATGACATTGCTCATTTGGAAAGTAATGGTTCACTGAATTATGCAGACTTTCTTGATATTGACACATTTTATTTTGCAGTAACCCAAAATCACATTCATTAATATCACCATTGAGCTCATCAGAAAAGGCTTTAAGTACTAAGAAACTGTCCATTTCACCGTGGCAGACAAGTTTGTAAAATTTTAATTTCCAATTGAAAACTTAATTTGATCACTGGCAGTAACTGCTGTCAGTTGTTTTCCTGCCCACTGCTCATTTTCAAAGCCAAACACTCAAGTCCACAGGCTGTTTGTTCAAGCAAAAACACGGCAACAGTTAGATCAGTTCTCTGATCAGCATAATCAGAGGCCATAATCAGCAGAAGTGTTTTATATGTGTCTCCATTCCTGTCATCCAGACTGTTAAGAGACTCTAGGGTTTAGGTTTAATAAAATTAATTTTGGGGCTTCCCTGGTGGTCCCGTGGTTAAGAATCTGCCTGCCCATGCAGGGGACACAGGTTTGATCCCTGGTCTGGGAAGATCCCACATGCCATGGAGCAACTAAGCCCATGCACCACAATTACTGAGCCCTTGCCTCTAGAGCCCACAAGCCACAGCTACTGAAGAGCCCGTGCTCCACAACAAGAGGAGCTACTGCCATGAGAAGCCTCCACACCACAATGAAGAGTAGCCCCTGCTCTCCACAACTAGAGAAAGCCTGCACAGCAGTTAAGACTCACCACAGCCAAAAATAAATAAATCTTTAAAATTTATTTTTACTGTTTCAATGATATACTAACATAAAACTGGCATTTAAAAAAATGCTGTAAAAAATAAAAATAAAAACATCTGTGATTGCCCAGCAGTGAGGAAGACTGGAATGAGTCCTTGAACAGCTAGGTGTCACTGTCTGGATTCAAGCCAAGGCACCACAGCTTCACCCACCACTGCATTCTTACCTCCGTACAAAGGTCAAAGCAATGAGAAAAGTCAGATGACATCTTCATATTATTATAAAAATAGCTTTGACCTCACAGACCTCCCTCAACGGGCCTCAAGGACCCTCTAAGGATCTGAGAATCTCACCCTGAGAACCACTCTTTTAAAGATACTCAAAAATTAAAAAAAAAGAATGATGGTTTAGTTATAATTCCTTGCAAATGACAGTTAACCAGTAATTAATAGATTAAAACTTGGATTGCATGGAGATCAAACCAGTCCATCCTAAAGGAAATCAGTCCTGAATATCCCTTGGAAGGACTGATGCTGAAGCTGAAGCTCCAATACTTTGGCCACCTGATATGAAGAAGTGACTCATTGGAAAAGACCCTGATGCTGGGAAAGACTGAAGGCAGGAGGAGAAGGGGATGACAGACGATGAGATGGTTGGATAGCAGTACTGACTCAATGCACATGAGTTTGAGCAAGCTCCAGCAGTTGGTGATGGACAGGGAAGCCTGGCATGCTGCAGTCCATGCGGTCGCAAAGAGTCGGACATGACTGAGCACCTGAACTGACTAATAGATTAAACCAGTTTGATGAGAAAGTACACCAACTTGCTCTGATTCTACACTGTCATTTCTGGAGTACAGTCCATAAACTGAAACCCAGGCAACCTGTATTACTCTCTTTAAATAACTGCTGCTATTTCTGACTGACCTCAGAAATAGGTGTCTGACATCTCTGACCTTACAGATCTAAGAGCTTAACCAATACACACTCCTCCTTCCAGCCCTGTAAACTAGAGCTCACCTAAACTAAGTATAATCTCTGGACCATTAACCTAGGAACAAGAGCTTGCCTTTTTATTAATGATTTCTGCTTTATCCAATCAATTAGCACCCTCCTGCTTATACCTACACCCCTTTCATCCTAAACTGTATACTCAGAGAGTTCTGTGTGATCCAAATACTCTAATTTACCTTGGGTGACTATAAAATTTAGCATCCAAACCAGAACACTTTTGAGAGTGGAATTTACAATTATGCTGAACAACAGGAATAAATTAGGATTGAACCAGGCAAAACCAGATCACGTGGCCCCCGAGCATTAGCTTTTGCCCCGGATCATCGAGTCTCCACCTGTTCCCTTTACTTTGTTGCTTTTGGACCACAAAGCAGTGCGTGGAGAAGGGGAGGAGGGCTGGCGAAAAGCAAAAGCTTCTGAAAATGAGGGCAAATAAAGAGAAAGTAAGGAGAAAGCAGATAACACTCCTACTTCTGTGTGACTAGAGGGAGAGCTGAATCATTCAAGGGATAGTTGAATGTGATTTCTGAGACTAAGTCTTTATTACAATTCCTTCATTGTAATAAATCAATTGTCTATTCACATGTGGGTCTGATTATGAATGCTCTTTTCTGCTCTATTGGTCTACTTGTCTTGCTTTACAGCAACACCACACTCCTCATTCCTTGACAGTAATTTGCAACATTTAGAATACAGTCCTAACATCTTACTCTTCTTTCTCAAAGTGTCTTGGCTACTCTTGGCCCCTTGCATATCTACATATATTTTAGATGAGTTCGTCTATTTCCACATATTAAAAAATGCAACAGAGACAGCAAAAGACACAGATATAAAGAACAGACTTTTGGACTCTGTGGGGGAAGGCGAGGGTGGGATGATTTGAGAGAACAGCATTGAAACATGTATATTACCATATGTGAAACAGATGACCAGTCCAAGTTCGATGCATCAAACAGGGTACTCAAAGCCGGTGCACTGGGACAGCTCAGAGGGACGGGATGGGGGTTCAGGACAGGGGAACACATGTACACTTGTGGCTGATTCATGTCAGTGTGTGGCCAGAACCACCACAATATGGTAAAGTAATTAGCCTCCAATTATAATAAATGAATTAATTTTTAAAAAATAAATAAAAAATGCAATAAACTATTGGGATTTTGAATGGGACTGCAATGACTCTGTAGACCATTTGGGGAGATTTGACATTTTAAAAATATTGAGTTGCACAATCCATGAATATCTTTCTTTAGAAGGCTTGACTATCTTCAGTTAGATTTATCCTGAGGTATTTCATATTTTTGAATGCTATTTTATATAGTACCTTTAAATTTTTTTTATTTTCTGTCATTGCTCATGAATAGAAGAGATTTTTGTATACTGGTCTTATAATGTATACTGATCTTGTTCATCTTGGTATCCAACTACTTTGTAATTTAATTATTAAGATCTTGCTATTTAGCCATCTTGCTAAAGTTCCTTAATTCTAACAACTCATGTGTTGACATTTTAGGACTTTTCTACTACAAAAGTATATCATCTGTTAATAATAACAGTATTAATTTTCTATTTGAATTCCTTAATCTTTCTGTTACTTTTTCTTGCGTTATTATACTGGCTAGGATGGCCAGGGCAATGCTGAATAGAAGTAATGCAAGCAGGCAACTTTGTCTTGCTTTTGCTCTCAAAGGGAAAGTTTTTAACATTCTACCATTAACCAGTATTTGCCAAGATACTTTTATCAGATTCCTATCTCTCTGCTTCTATTCTGTGTTTACAAAGATTTCTACTATGAATGGATGTTGAACTTTATCAAATGTTTTATCTATTGAAATGAGAAGATTTTCCTCCTTTATTCACTTCGAAGTGGTGAATTATAATGATTTTTTAAAATATTACATTACTCTTGTCCTGCTGGAAAAAAATCCAATTTGATTATGATGTGATAGCCTATTGTATTATATTATACACTTGCTAATATACAGTTTCAAATTTTTGGCATCTATGTTCATGAATGAAACTGGCCTTTAATGTTTCCTGCCTTGCAATGTCCTTGTCCTTTCTGTTTTTGGTTATCAAGGTTATGCTGGTCTCATAAAATGAGTCAGGGAGTGTTTTCTTTTTTTCTGTTCTTTAGGAGAGTTTGTATGATACTGGTATCTTTTCTTCCTTCAGTGTTTGGTAGAATTTACTGTTGAAGCCACTGGGCCCTAAAGTTTTCTTTGTAGAAAGAATTTTAATAATGATTTTAATCTCTTTAATAGTTATAGGACTATTCAGGTCTTCTCTTTCTAGGAGTTTTTCAAAGAACTAACTTTCAGCTTTGCTGATCTTCTCTAGTATGGCATTTGTTTTCTACTTCACTGATTCTATTCTTATTTTTATTATTTCCTTCCTTCTACTTCCCTAGGTTTTAAGACTTTTTTTCATATGAACCATTTTAAAAGTCTTTATTGCACTTGCTACACTATTGCTTCTGTTGTTTATGACCTGGTTTTTTGGCCATGAGGCACAGGGAATCTTTGCTCCCTTACCAGGGAATGAATCTGCACCCCCTGCATTGGAAGGTGGAGCCTTAACCAATGGACCACCAGTGAAGTCCCCCCAAAACTTCTGATACAGTGCATTTTTAGGACTCCAAATCTCATGAGTCTTGTCAAAAGTTTTGCTCAGCTTCTCAGCCACCTTGTCTGGAATCAGCAGTATCCGTGGGAGAAAGTGGACCCAAAAGCAGGGTTCACTTCTCTGGATTTGCTAGATCTTGGCTCCATTCTGTTTCACTGCCCTGATGGCTACCTGGTGTTTTGTTTTTGTTCTTAAATCTTGTCCAGCTTTTCCAGTTATCATGAGCAAATTATCTAGTCTGTCATTACTAGAAGGAGGACTTAAATTCTAACTTTTTTCCTCCTCTTCTGGTTACACCAAGATAACACACAACTCAGAGTTTCATTTCTGTTCATATTAGCTAAAAGAAACAAAGCTGCAAAAGTTAAGAAAGAGCCTATGTGAAAAAATCCTGATACATTTTCTCCTAAAAACCTTACCTAGGTAATGGGCCTGATGGGGGAGTCATTCCATAGTCTTCATATCTCTGGAAGAAATTCAAAAGAAGATGAAGATTAACATTCAATCCTTATTATGAAGTGACAACAGCAAACTTGGAAATTTAGATTTGCAGGATCAGCTTCCAAGAGATTTATTTTCTCATAAAAAGTTAGCATGCATTCATGGCATTCCGCCACCATGTAATGCTAGAAGCTTCAGTTTGGGGAACTGGGCTAATACACAACCAGCTTCCAGATCTTTCTTTCTTTTGTAAAAATATTAACAAGAGACAGGGTTCCTGCGCCTGCCCTTCCCTACAGGCTTATCCTCCACAAACCTGTATCTTCTGCTAATCCGATGGGCCTTCGTTGCCATATTTAGTGTAAATGACTCCATCAACACGGACCACAATGGTCACCAGATCTAGTGGGCACCTATTAGCAATTCAGATACACTCAAGAAACTAAACAATGCAAAAGTTGTTCCATGTTGTCCAATGCTATAAAGAGAGAGAGAGATCCTAAAAGATGAAGTAAACACATTCCGTTATGAATAATACCAAGGAGGTCCAGCCGTACTCCCTGCCCTTAAATTCCATAAGATGTCCATGTATCCTTCAATCCTCTCTTCTTATGTGAACTAATCTGCACTAACCAAGTGCTCTTTGACTAAAGCAAGATGGCACCAAATTTAAAGAAATCTAGACTTATGTTGCATTCCTCATGAAATCAATATATCCTAACCCTAGCATAGTTGGGACTCGGGCTTTTAACACTTCTTTTCGACAACTATGAATCATGATTTTGGAGTCAGATATTTCAGTAGGATAGTAACTCTGGACAGCATCATACCCAACTCCACTCAGTTTAAATTTCTGGCTCCAGGATAGGAGTTGCATATTAAGTTACTACATCAGCCTTGCTTCTGGACTTGCTCTCATATGAGATTTTTTTTTTTAAGCTGCCATTTACTGAATTATTATTTTGCTATGCACTATATGAACACTGATTCAGGTCCTCAGCAATGCTAAAAAGTGTTCACTACCTACTGTTTACAGATGAAACCGAAACACAAAGAAATTAAACAATGTCCTTCTAATCTATCTTTCTGACTCCAAAGACTATGCTTTTAATCACTGAGCTGCACCACCCATGATTTCTAAAACCAGACTTTCCCTCTTAAATAAATTTCTACTGGTGGGAGGCAGGGGGGCAGATAGGGAGCAGCAGCTTTGGCATCAGACACACTGACCAAATCACTCTTATTTCCCTTGTATCTTTCCTGAGGCCAAGAAGGACAAAACAACCTCTGCACCTCATAGAGTCTCCAAGGGATTACTAGACTTGAAACTGTACTCAAATTACTTCACCTCTGACCCTCACTGCTTCCCTTCCCTTGGCAAAGGGAGAGAAACTTAGAACCCCTCAGAGTTCCACAACTGAGGTAAAATAAGCCAAAGGGGATTATGGAAGAAGAGAGGAACAGGATGAAAAGGAGAGTCAATTTATTTTCCAAATAATTAAACAGAAAGCTGAGACTGCATCAAGATTATTCTTTACAGAATAAAATGGTCCCTGTGCTTTCAACACGGTTTGGCTTTTTAAAAAAACATATTCATATGCAAAATAATATTTTTAAAAAAGGTCAAGACTTTACAGTTTATCTGTCAGGATTTCACAAGATCTAATAAGTGAAAAACTAAAAAGAAAAACAATGCAAAGTAGCTGACCACTCTTTACCAGATCTATTACTGCAGTGCTAGGCATTTCTACTCTACTGTAGTCAGAAAAAGGGTATTATTTTTCAAGAGACTGCTGCTGCTGCTGTTGCTTCAGTCATGTCTGACTCTGTGCAACCCCATAGACGGCAGCCCACTAGGCTCCCCCGTTCCTGGGATTCTCCAGGCAAGAACACTGGAGTGGGTTGCCATTTCCTTCTCCAATGTATGAAAGTAAAAAGCAAAAGTGAAGTCGCTCAGTCGTGTCCGACCCTTAGCGCCCCATGGACTGCAGCCTACCAGGCTCCTCCGTCCATGGGATTTTCTAGGCAAGAGTACTGGAATGGGGTGCCATTGCCTTCTCTGGGGACTACATGCCCCCAGTGATGGCAGGCATTTCCTTTACATGGGTCACACTTGTTAAAAATGAAAGTCTGGAGGACAAAGAGAATTTTAAGGTTGCAATCATCTAGGTGAATGAAAATCCCATTTTAATGCATTCTTTCTTTCTATTCCATATAAAACAAGCCAACAAAGCAAGAAAGACAAATGATGGGTGGAGTCTGGGAGAGGCCTGAGGTAAAGCAACCAGATGGCAAGGAGCGCTAGTAAAATCTCAGGTATTCACACCTGCCACTTGGAGGACAAATCCAAGGAGGTTAACTTTACCTAGGAAAGCAGAAATACTACCTCTCAAGTGGCCTGACTCACCAGTGCATAACTAACACTTTCACACTGGCAAGAAAGGGATAAAAGTGTCATCAGATGCTCTATAAACATTCACTGAAACCATCCTGAAATCCACATTTCAGTGGTTTTTACTATAGTCAGAAGGAGCAAATAAAAGGTGATCAGGTTCTTCCTGGCAACAAACGATAACTTTACAAACAATTTATAAGCATGTTTAAGTTATATTAGATATGCCCAAATACAACCAATGATCTGGTTTTCCGCTAGATTAAATTGCTACCACTCCCATCAAAACACTAAGGATAATCAACTAGTAGGGAAAACAATAGATATGACTTATAATCAAATCAATGCCTTCAATCATAACTGAAGGCAGAGAAAAAAGAACAACGTAGCTAAAGCTGCAGATAAACTGAGAGATACAGAAAAGGGACAGAGATGAGCCAACACAAAAATAATTGTTATCTTCAATCCAACAAAGAAAACTGCTTCAGAAACGAAAGGAAGTTTCCCTGACATGAATGAAAGAATTGAATATGAAGATTAAATGGACACTGGTTATTCAGGGGGAAAATGATTCCGAAAAATTGGGTGAATGCCAAGAACTATTTATGCTTCCCAGAGGACAGGACACGTACATCTTCTATCAGGTAGGGAGCAATTAGGCCACAGATTTCTGCACTGATCAACTCAAGGAACAGAAAGAAGCAACATGTGGATGCCAGCAGCCAAGTGTAGGTTGGGAAGTGAGATGAGAATCCTCCTTTTGGAAAACACGAGACTAACCCAAGAGGCTCCTGGAAGGTCTCCCTCTTCACTCAAGTCCTCCTGTCCCCCATAGATACATCTACTGTGTTAGCCTCTCAGCTCCTCAAAACCAATAAACAGCATTTTACTTGTCAGCCACCACCCTGACATTCCACTTTCAAAACCAGAGGCAGGGAGGTGGTCAGGAAATCTTTCAATAATCTTGGTGAGAGATGATGATGACTCCACCAGTGTAATACAGTGGATAGATCTGAGAGGAAGAGTCTCCAAAGCTCTAGCACATTTAATCAAGCTCAACTTCCTCCATTTCCCCTTTCAGTGCTGATCTGCCATCACTTCAACTCTACCCTCTGACCTGCACATCTCTTCCCGGCTGTCTTATCACCACACATGCCTGATAAAGCCCCAGTCCTGGATCAGTCTGATTGCCTATTCTCTCCTTGTCTACACCTGGGTATCTGAATGCTGGTAAACTACAAAACTTTAATTTGTGCCACTATAATTTCACGATCGTCAGTCTCAACAGCAGCCTCAAGACTAAGCGATTACTTCCAGGTCCCTAGTCTGCTTTCTCTCATTCTCCTCCATAAGTATTTCATGTTTCCACTCTCCCTCAACCCTCTTGCCTTGCCACACTTCTCTGATTCTCAAGAGATGACTCTGTTTTCTCTACTGTGAGAACAGAAACCAACGTAGGGAATCTGGGTTCAATCCTTGGTCAGGGAACAGGATCCCACGTGCTGCAATTCAGAGTCTTGCCACAACTAAAGATCCCATATGCCGCAATGAACATTGAAGATCCCAGATCCTGCATGCCACAACCATTTAATAAGACCCAGAGCAGCCAAATAAATATCAATAAACTAATATTTTTAAAAGGTTGAATTTGATCTGTATCCTTTAAATTTTTCAATGCTTCTAATTAATGTGTTCAATCTTTCCTCTAGGTTCCTAAACATACAAAACTCCATTATAATAATTCTTTTAATATCTCTGTAACTCCATTATAATAATTCTTTTAATATCTCTGTCTACTAATGCTATTCTGCTGCTACTGCTGCTAAGTCACTTCAGTCATGCCAACTCTGTGCGACCCCATAGACTCTGTGTGACCCCACAGACCCCATAGACCCCACCAGGCTCCCCAGTCCCTGGGATTCTTCAGGCAAGAACACTGGAGTGGGTTGCCATTTCCATCTCCAGTGCGTGAAGGTGAAAAGTGAAGGTGAAGTCGCTGAGTCGTGTCCGACTCTTAGCTGTACCATTTTCTTGCTTCTCTGCTTAGTTTTGATTGGATGCTAGACATTATTCAGTTTACCTTGTTGGATGCTGTATATTTTTGGTTTTCTATATAAATATTCCTGAGCTTTGTTCAGTTTCAGGTCTTACTTTTTTCTGTGTTAGGCAGAATGAGAGCAGCTTTAACCTGGGGCTATTTGCCCCACTACTGAGGCAAAACTCTTCTGAGTACTCTAACTGATGCTCTGTGAATTATGAGGTCTTCTACAGTGTACCAAAAAAAAAAAAAAAAACTACTAGTCATCTCAGGCCGCCATCACAAAATACCACCGATTGGGTGGCTTAAAAAACAGAAATTTATTTTTTCACAGTTCTGGAGGTGGAAAATCCACAGTCAAGTTTCCAGCAGGTTCAGTTGTCGCTAGGAGCTTTCCTCCTGGCTTGTGGACAGCTGCCTACTTGCTGTGTCCTCACACGGTGGACAGCGAGCCCCAGTGTCTCTTCCTCTTTTTATAAGGGTACCAGTTCTATCAGATCAGGGATGCAACCGTATGACCTCATTTAACTTTGACTTCCTCCTTCAAGACTCAGTCTCCAATACATGTGCATGGGGGCTTATGCTTCAACATACAAATTTTGGGAGAATACAATTCAATCCACAGCAGGAACATTTTCCCATGCTTATGTGAGCTCTGAGGATTGTTCCCTTTAATCTCCTAGGGCGGTTCTTTCCCTCATCTGGGGTAGTGTCCTCACACCTTAAAACTGATCAAAACTCAAGTGAAGATTTTCTGCAACCTCTGGAAGCATCTCTGTGTGCTTCTCTCTGCTTTCCCGCACTGTCTGTTGTGAACTCTAGCTCTCTTCTCCTTCCCACACTCACCACTCGATTCTCTCAACTCAGGGAGACCACGGAGTTCTCCCTGGAGTCTTCCTCCCTGCACCATAGCTAGAAACTCTCTCAAGATGGGAAGCTGGGGTGACTGTAGGGTTCTACTCATCTGTCAATGATCCCTCTTCTTTGTTGCCTCAAGTCCAATGTGGTGAAAACCCATACATTTTGTTCAGTTATTTTACTTGTTTCTGGAGGGAAGATAAATCCTGAGCCTTTCCTCCATTTTGTCCAGAAGAGGGGTTTGTACCAGATACTTTTGTTTCTGGGTCTCTGCTAGCTTTCCCACTACCCGGAATACTCTTCTTTAACTGAAACCACTAATTACCCTCAGACTTCCACTTAGATGTCATTCTGTCTAGAAACTCCTTCCCCAACACTTTCGGTCAGGGGCTCCTCCCACATACTCTCCTCCTGCCCGACACCCACCCTATGCTGAACTGAGTTACTGTTTCCACTGTCCACATACGCCCACTGGGATGCAGGAGCTGGAGTTGCAGGTTGTACACTTCTATAGCCCCAACACCTTGCAGAGCACTCAGCACAAAGCAGGTGCTTCAGAAATACATTTGAGTGAATAAACAAGTGAGATAAGCTTAAAGTAAATAGACAGCGGATATGGTCAAATTCATTTTCATTGCTGAGTTTTGTTGTGTATCATCCATTTGCTTAAAGATTATAAACTATTAGTTTATCATTACATACCACCTATAATTATGAAATGGTTTAACATTTACTGTTGAAACAATCTACATTTTAATACGTAAACCAACAATGACTAGGTTAGACAGTATTTTTCTCCTGCATGGTGGCTGTGATCTATACCTCAGACACATGCTCACTATGCCTTGTAAAAAACTATCTAAGAGCCGACTTTGAAAATCCAAACCAATTTCAGAGATGAAAATTCTTCTTTAAAAATAAAAAAAAAAGACGTATTTGTCTGTGCCAGGTCTTAGTTGCAGCATGTGGGATCAAGTTCCCTGACCAGGGAATCAAACTTGGGCCCCCTGAATTGAGAGGATGGAGTCTTAACCACCAGACAACCAGGGAAGTCTCCAGAGCTGAAAATTCTTTTAACATATGTTATGATCACCCAATTGAACCTTAATATAGTTAACAAAACTAGAGGAACCCTGGATAAACATTCCTTGAAGAAGAAATTTAAACTGTAAAATGTCAAATGTTTCAGTCTGATCATCTGAAATTAGTAAAAGATAATGTTTAATATTTTATCCTTGAGTTTTACTTCTTATCCATGACTTGAGAAAGCACCTTTGAAAGCACTGACCGAATATGAAAAATAAAGGATAACAAAAACAGATGAAGCACTGAAATGTCAGCTCCAGAGATGGAAACCTGGTGTTTGAAAGCAACTGTGCTTGGCTCCTCGTGGACTAGATGCCTGCACTCCCAGGGCCTCCCCTCCCCTCTTCAGTCCCTCCACTCCCAGGGCCTCCCCACTCCTCTTCAGTCCCAGGCGGCCTACAAAAAGAAGCTGAATGACTCCAGGGCATTCTTGACCATATCTTTTATGGAGACATCAATGAAAATTTTCTAGTTGTTGTGTTAGTCTCTAAGTCCTGTCTGATTCTTCCTCGACCCCACGGATTGTAGCCCACCAGGGTCCTCTGTCCATGGGATTTCCCAGGCAAGGATACTGGAGTGGGTTGCCATTTCCTGCTCCAAGGGACATTCCCGAACCAGGGATCAAACTCATGTCTCCGGCGCTGGCAGATGGATTCTTTACCACCGAGCCATGTCTTTCCCGTGGTAAAGAATCCGCCTGCCAATATAGGAGCTGGAGGAGATGTGAGTTTGATCCCTGGGTTGGGAAGATTGCCTGGAGTAGAAAATGGCAACCCACTCCAGTATTCTCGCCTGGAAAATCCAAGGGACAGAGGAAACCTGGTGGGCTACAGTCCATGGGGTCACATGAGTCAGACAGGACTGAACAACTAAACAAACAAAAAAACGAGAATATATTTTGACAGTTACTCCACATATATTTTATGACAATGAATTTCATACCTTTCATGGAGGCAAATTCAGGAAGGTATCTCCATGAAATGTCCAAGTTGCACAAAAGAATGTTTTCAACATTGAGAATTAACTTATAAGATAATAAAAATTAAGACTCATCATCCAAACTTTGATTCCAGTCGAATCCAATCAGGGTATTGCAGGGATCCTGAAAATGAGGCAGTCAAACAACATCTTGCCCATGAGAGAATTCCAGAAGGTCCACACTTACACTGCACGGGTTGTTGGCCGTCTGAGCTGGGCTGTAGAAGGACCCCCACTGGGTGGCTCGTCTCTCTTCCCGGGAAGGGGTGCTGTTCACGGGCAGGCCGGCTGGGACGCCAGGGCCTGCAGCCGCAGCGTTCGGGGGCTGGCTGCTGGGGGCCACCAGGGCAAAAGCATCGTCCAGGAGGGAGTGCATGGTCTGGCGCGCCTCCTCGATGGACGGCTGGGGCGGGATGTACTGGGAGGCCGGGAAGGGCAGGCCTGGATACCTCCCCAGCTCCGCCGACGACGGCGTGGGCACATCAGCCGGGAGGTCAGGATCAGACTACAGCAGGGGAAACAGCAAAGTGGAGAATCACATTACTCAGCCATAAAAAGGAACGAAACTGGGTCATTTGTAGAGATGTGCGTGGACCTAGAGTCTGTCATACAGAAGGAAGTCAGTCAGAAAGAGAAAAACAAATATTGCGTACTAATGCATATAAATGGAATCTAGAAAATGGTACAGATGAAGCCATTTGCAGGGCAGGGGATAAAGAACAGACGTGGACACACAGGGGAGGGGAGGGTGGGATGAACTGGGAGAGCACCACTGACACACACTATCATGTGTAATAGAGAGAGCCAGTGGGAAGCTGCTATAGAGCGCAGGGAGCTCAGCTCAGTGCCCTGTGGCAACCAAGAGGGGCGGGATGGGTGGGAGAAAGATCCAAGAGGGAGGGGATATATGTATACATACTGCTGATTCACTTCACTGAACAGTGGAGACAAACCCAACATTGTAAAGCAATTGTATTAAAAAAAAAAAAAAAGAATCAGACACGAGCTTCTGTGGAAAACAAAATTTTAGGACCAAGACAGAATTTTTAACCATTTTCACTGCCATTGAGGAATGGGTTTACCATAAAAATTTTTCAAATCACAGCCGAGGAATGTGTGTTACCTTTCATAGGGGCAAAAAGTTTGAAATCAGAAAAAAAGTAAAAATATTCAACAACCATTTGTCAGGCAAAACTCAATCAACTCCCTGAAAGATATCTCAGTACCTGGAAGTTCATATTTTTCCTGAGAGCCCCCAACAACCAAAAACGATGTGTCAGAGTTTACATACTGCTGCTGCTAAGTCGCTTCAGTCGTGTCTGACTCTGTGCAGCCCACCAGGCTCCCCTGTCCCTGGGATTCTCCAGGCAAGAGCACTGGAGTGGGTTGCCATTTCCTTCTCCAATGCATGAAAGTGCAAAGTGAAAGTGAAGTCGCTCAGTTGTGTCCAACTCTAGCGACCCCATGGACTGCAGCCTACCGGGTTCCTCCGTCCATGGGATCTTCTAGGCAAAAGTACTGGAGTGGGGTGCCATTGCCTTCTCTGTCAGAGTTTACATACTAAAATACCTAGTTGATGTTCCATAGATACAGAAACCCCCCACTAAAGCAGTCTATTGACTATTAATAACAGAACAGCCCTATACAACCCAAAACAATTCCAAGTCACCACCATATTACAACTATGCGTGTATAAACCATTTTAATACTTATTGTGGCAACTCTTTATAAACAGTAAATAGTATCAATTATTTGTTCAGAAACTACTTTCTTAAAAAGGAGGTGTCCCTGGATAACATGAGCTGACAAGAAAAGTTTAACTTCTATACCCACTGTCTAAGAGGCAGGGACATAAGTAACAATTAAAAATTTTTAATTACAATTACTTCAACTGACACACTGAAAAGAGAAGAGGTTCTATTCAGTGGGCTGGTGACCCCATGTCCTCAAAGAAGAAGTTGTTGTTCAATTGCTCAGTCGTGTCCAACTCTTTGCAACTCCACGTACTACAGCATGCTGGGCTTTCTTGTCCTTCACTATCTCATGGAGCTTGCTCAAAATCATGCCCACTGTGTCAGTGATGCCATCCAACCATCTCATCCTCTGCCTTCTACTCCTGCCTTCAATCTTTCCCAGCATCAGGATCTTTTCCAGTTAGTCGGTTCTTTACATCAGGTGGCCAAATTACTGGAGCTTCAGCTTCAGCATCAGTCTTTCCAATTAATATTCCTTAGGAGTCTTCAATCCTTTAGGATTAACTGGTTGGATCTCCTTGAAGTTCAAGGGACTCTCAAGAGTCTTCTCCAGCACCACAATTCGAAAGCATCAATTCTTCAGTACCCAGCCTTCTTTACGGTCCAACTCTCACATCCATACATGACTAGTGGAAAAACCAAAGCTTGGATTATACGCACCTTCGTCAGCAAAGTGACGTCTCTGCTTTTTAATACACTGTCTACATTTGTCAAAGCTTTTCTTCCAAGGATCAAGTGTCTTTTAATTTCATGGCTGTAGTCACAGTCCACAGTAATTTTGGAGTCCAAGAAAATTAATTCTGCTTCTGTTATCACTTTTTGGGTGGGTACCTTTTCCTGGAATTCTCTGCTTACCCTACAGGTCCACAGTTTTAGCTTCGCTAGCTGGATTGTCCCACAGAAGGGCCAAAGGAATTCCCATATTTGTTCGGATCAGTGAACCTCTTACAAAGAAAATCTCTATTCCAGAGTGACATCCTTACTTTTAGTCAACTGTCTGAAGCACTTCCTAATGACTGTGGTCTGTCCACTGAGGATCAGTTATTATTCACACCAGCATCAAACACTTAAGAGCAGCAGCTGTGTAATTCCAAACAGAGAGGAAAATAGACGAACTGGCAAACCCACCAACAGTTCACAAACCTATTTTGCTTGGCCCACGCAGTATTTAAAAAATAGTCAATATTTTAAAAATCTGAAAATTTCCTATGAAAACTCAGATTTCTGGATTCTCTCGGCAGACTGGGCCCTCGTCCTCCACCGAAACAGGTGCTGTTGGGCAGAGACTGCTCCTGAGATAGGCCGGTGCTCTGTCCTTCACGACTGTAAGTGGGTGGTCTCAGTCCCTACAATACACACTGGGTCCTGAAAGACTACTTCTCCAAAATTACAATATTCTAGTAAAGTTCCACTAAGTGACTTCGTCATCGAGGAAGGATTTGGGGCTGCAAAGGTCTCCGGCTTATGACATAATACTGGAAAGACTCTGTGATCCTCTCCTTACAGGGTACAAAATGGCCCACACTCATGCCTTCTGCTTTTGGTTTACTTGAGGAGCAGATCAGGAAGAATGTGGTGAGTAGAGGGCCACCAACCCAACACCCCATGGCGAGAAAGAAAAGTATATCCGTAGAAACGTCCTACTGGTAATTAAGAGGGTCTCTCTAAAACCGGAAGCAATGTTTCTGGTGGTGTTTTTCAATAACTGCACCGCAAGGAAACGAGCACTGTGGCTACAGCGCAAACTGAAATTTAAATGGGGGACAAACCCTATATACATTTGAGGTGAGTCGCCCAAATAGAGTCCCCTACAGGCACTGCCAATCTCAGCATCAGTGGGTGTAACTTTAAAAAAGGTGTAACTTCTATAGCAAGAGAGACCTGTTGCAAAGGTGTGAAGTTAGGTTCCCTTGGAGTCTCATTGGTCCCATGAATCCTGCCATGAAGGCAAAGAGCCATAGAGCTATGATGTGAGAGCTTCCTGCTCTCTGGCCTTCCTGCTGCCCCCACCCCCCAAATTCACAGACTAGACTCTCAGCAACCTGCAGGCCAAGAGGAGGTTTTATTTATTTTATTTATTCCTGTGTCCCAACATCCAGCACAGTGTTTCACATGTAGATGGAACTTAACAGATGGTACTATAATCAACAGAAGTTGAGATCTACCTAGGATACTCAGGAGTTGGAATTTGAATTCCATTCTCTTGAATCCAAGTTTGATGACTTTGACATTTAGTTTGTTTCCTTGGCACAAATAATGTTCACCTATCACTCCCCAGAAATATATGAGAACTTTTTTACCTTTAGTTAAAAAAAAAAAAGGTATTTTTATGATGTATTCTGGTGCCTCTCTGCAACCCTTCATATTATAAGAGAGTGATCATGTCCTATGGTTGGTCCAGGACAATCTCGGTTCATGCTTGTTATCCTAGGATAAGTAAAACCATCTACTGTCATCCTCACAAGGGTGTGACTTGGAAAATAAATTATATTGGGGTTGACAAACTTCCATAAAGGGCCAGAAAGTAAATATTCTAGGCTTTGTGAGCCATATAACTACTCAGCTCTGCCACCTTAGCAAAAGCAGTCATAGATAACACAAAAATGATGGGTGTGGCTGTGTTCCAATAAGACTTTACAAAAGCCAGCAGTAGGCTGGGTTTGGCCTGAGGGTCATAGTTTGCTGAATCCTGATTTATAATGGTAACCCTATTTACGAGAAATCCAGGAATATTTCTTTTACTTCAAGAGAAGAAAGCTCGCAAGAAGATATTTTGAGGGGAAAGCACAAAATTCAAGACAGTTCAAAAGCATGTATGCGTGGTATAACCTTCAAGATGAAATACTACCTATAAAAAGGTGAGTGCTCAAAAAGGCATTATCTTTGAAAGTATACATTTCATCAGACTCGCAGACTTAGAAAACAAACTTATGGCTTTATCAAAGGAGAAAGGTAGGCTGGGGGAGGGATAAATTAAGAGGTTGGGATTAACATATACACCCTACTATATATAAAATGGGCTTCCCAGGTGACTCAGTGGTAAAGAATCTGCCTGCCAATGCAGGAGACACAAGAGATAGGGTTTGAATCCTAGGCATGGAAAATTAATCCATAGAGTAGGAAATGGCAACCTACTCCAGTACTCTTGCCTGGAAAATTCAGTGGTCAGAGGAGCCTGGTAGGCTATAGTACATGGGGTCTCCAAAGAGTCAGAGGCAACTGAGCACACACACATATAAATTACATAATAAACAAGTACAAGGAACTCTACTCAATATTCTGTAATAACCTATATTGGAAAAGAATCTGAAAAAGAAAAGATGTATGTGTAACTGAATCACTTTACTGTACACCTGAAACACACACTGTAAATCAACTGTGTGTGTGTGTGCTCAGCTTGGTCCCACTCTTTTATGACCCCATGGTCTGTAGCCCTCCAAGCTCTTCTGTCCATGGGCTTCTCCAGGCAGGAATACTGGAGTGGGTAACCATTTCCTTTTATAGGGAATCTTCCTGACCCAGCGATTGAATCTGCATTTCCTACCCTGGCAGGCAGATTTTTTACACTATGCCACCTGGGAAGCCCGAAATTAACAACACTCCAATATAAAATAAAAATTAAAATAAAATCATACAATATAAGTATTAAAATAAAAAAGAAAGTATACATTTCAGAACTTTAAGGAGAGAAAGTAAAAAGTCCATGTAAGGAAGAATGTCTTCTTAGGGTACCTCTGCAAATTGGAGCCATTTGGGACGAAGCAGCTGATTGAGGTGGTACTCACCAGGGAAGAGCTTCTTCCCTCCAGCTGAGGGAGGAAACTCTGCAGTTTCTGCTAAGAAAAAAAGCAAAGAGAAGAAGGATGGTCTGGGCCACCATGAAAGAAGCCTGATTTAGGATCAAGACAGGAAGGGGAGGACAGGTTCAGTTCAGTTCAGTTGCTCAGTTGTGTCCGACTCTTTGCGACCCCATGAACCGCAGCACGCCAGGCCTCCCTGTCCATCACCAACTCCCGGAGTTCACTCAGACTCATGTCCATTGAGTCAGTGATGCCATCCAGCCATCTCATCCTCTGTCGTCCCCTTCTCCTCCTGCCTTCAATCTTTCCCAGCATCAGGGTCTTTGCAAATGAGTAAGTTCTTCACATCAGGTGGCCAAAGTACTGGAGTTTCAGCTTCAGCATCAGTCCTTCCAATGAATATTCAGGACTAATCTCTTTTAGGATGGACTGGTTGGATCTCCTTGCAGTGCAAGGGACTCTCAAGAGTCTTCAACACCACAATTCAAAAGCATCAATTCTTTGGCACTCAGCTTTCTTTATAGTCCAACTCTCACATCCATACATGACTACTGGAAAAACCATAGCTTTGACTAGACGGACTTTTGTTGGCAAAGTAATGTCTCTGCTTTTTAATAAGCTGTCTAGGTTGATCATAACTTTTCTTCCAAGGAGCAAGAGTCTTTTAATTTCATGGCTGCATTAACCATCTGCAGTGATCTTGGAGCCCCCAAAAATAAAGTCTGTCACTGTTTCCCCATCTATTTGCTATGAAGTGATGGGACCAGATGCCTCGATCTTAGTTTTCTGAATGTTGAGCTTTAAGCCAACTTTTTCACTCTCTTCTTTCACATTCATCAAGAAGCTCTTTAGTTCTTTGCTTTCTGCCATAAGGGTGGTGTCATCTGCATATCTGAGGTCATTGATATTTCTCCCAGCAAACTAATCTATTCTTTAGTTTCACACAACACGGTCTCTGAGATCCCGGATTAGACAAAAAAAAAGCTCCAAGGGACCATCCTGGGGAGCCAAGGAGACATCCCTTCCTGGATCAAGCCAGACACCACAGACACCCAGACGCCGGTCCAAAAACACAGAGGCAGCTCAAGATCGCCATCTACTGTGAGAACTGCCAATGCTGGTTCCCCAACCAGAGGAATTTATTCACAGCCTTCAGAAAGGACTCATTCATTCATCCTGCTGAGGAGCAAGGGAGCCTAATTTGTAGACCTTCCGGCCCTCGGGAGTTATATCAACCCTCACAAGCCAGTTAGGAAGGGACAGCCTTAGGACACCAGAATCACAATAAGATTCCAAGGAAAAGCCTGGGGAAAGAAGCCTGGGATCATCTCTCAGATGATCATGATGCAATTATATTTAGTCCCAATGTCAGTATGGCATTTGGCACATATGTGTAATTATGCTTAGTGTCTCTCAATGTTAGATATGTGTGTAATTTGAGGGATAAAATATAAAACTCAAATAAAACACTGGTTACATAAGCTCTATCTGAAGTGATCACGTACACCACAAACTTTTTCCGAGAGTGTGTTTTTCGCTCATTTCTTTAACAAAGATAGCTCTGTCGGGGCTGCACCTTGGCACAGGGTCACAGACATCCACTGTGTGTCCCAGTGCTGCCAGACACATTGGATAAAAACGGATTAACAAGAAGACACCTGGGTATCTGGGGCTCCTCTCCGTCTTGGAGTGTTTTTATATATGTATTTCTCATGGTCTGTTGGGGAGGCTAGCCCTTTCCTCCCTACTTAGTGGGGTCTGTATGTGTCTTAATGTTGTCAACATCTGCTTCAACACGTGCTTTTCCTTCCAAAAAAATTAAGCCCCTATTTCTTAATTTCCATTAAGCTCTTTCTTCCATTAAAATTAGAAATATATATATATATACACATTGTTGTTTAGTCATTCAGTCGTGTCCAACTCATTTGCAACCCCATGGATTGCGATTTTCCAGCAGGAATACTGGAGTGGGTTGCTACTTCCTTTATCCAGGGTATATTCCCAGTCCAGGCATTGAACCTGCATCTCCTGCACTGCAGGTGGATTCTTTACAAGCTGAACCACTGGGAAGCCATACATACATACACATATATATATACACACACAAACACACACATATAGAGGGAACATCTTAGCACTCCAAGAACAGAAGGGGGCACAAAACCCTAAATATCACTCCTACCACCGAGAAATCCAAACAGTTCCCTCAACCAGGGGAAGGGGAAAAAAAACTTTCTGGACATTTCTGTTTTCCAGTGAATCCCCAAAAGTGCCCATCCTGAAGCCCAAGAAGACAGGGCTTGCACAGAGGAAAAAAAAGCACTGAGCATGTTTCCAGAGGGCGCCCCCAGCAGCCCCCTGGTCCCCAGGACTCAAGTTTCTCCACAAATGAGCGGCCCATCCCTGCCCGCACCCACATGTGCCGCACGACCCAGCTGGCCCCGGAGCATCAACACCACACGTGGCCGCAGCTGGCACTGCTCACTCATCTCCAGATGGCCACCAGATGCAAGGGTCAGCGTTACGCACCGGGCAACCAATATAGGCAGAGTTGTGGACGCCAGGTGGCCTTTTGTACGTGCCGTCGCTGTCTGTGGTGATAAGTCTGTCCTTCTCAGCATCTCCGGGGCAGCCGTTGACCTGGTGTTTCCGGCGTGGCTTAGGGGAACGTTTTATCCTGGAGCTGCCAGGAGAAAAAGACATTATCTTCATAGGAAATTACTTTCCTGCCCTGGTTCATGAACTAAAGGCTAAGGATTTTACCTAGGACCTGCTGGCCACTGTATGAAACACCTCACCGGATATAAACAACGTGTAAGATACAGTCTCTGCTCTAAGAAAGACACAGTCCACCTGGGCAGACAATACTAACACAGAGAACAATACAGAATAACATCATCGCTGGCTACTGGGACCTGACCTAGGTCTTGAAAAGGGACAAGGAGCTTTGGATATGCCCAATTTATCCAACAAAAATAATAAATCAGGAGAGAGGTGGAGAGAGTGTGAGCTGCAGCTGGGATCTTGCCCAGGGCCAGAAACGGGAATGTAGATCAATGTCTGGAGGGCAATGAGGCTAGCGCCTGGTAGGGCGGCAGGCCCCTCGGTGGGGAGCAGCTGGGTAGAGACTCGAGGCCCCACCAGGTACAGGAGCACGGGGTCCACCTGCAGGCAGCCCGAGCCAGCACAGGGGTGAGCCGAGCAAGACACAAATGAGAGCTAACCTTACAGAAAACGCCTCTCCCTTAAGGGGCAGGGGTCTGAGAGACAAAGAAGACAGAGGCTGAGGGCAGCAGCGGGAAAAGAAATGAGCATCTACCAAGCACAGGAGGTGGTGAGGACACTGGGGATGAGGGCAGGATGAGGACAGGGGGGAGGGGGAGCCAGGGCTCAGCGTCTGAGAAGGAAGGGGCTCCCATTTCAGAAAGCTGAATTCTAGGAGACAAGAAACCCAGAAATGGCGACTCCTGGGGTAACAGTGGTGGAAGCGGCCTTCCCCACAGGTGATCGCCAGGCGGGGTCGCCCCCTTCCTGCCGCCCGGAGTCTTCCACAGGGTTCCCCGCCACCGGCAGCACGCCCACCTCTTCCTGGGCTCGATGAACACGGAGGGCACGCTGGCCGTGGGGTCCAGGATCTTGTCGATCTGCATCTGCGCCCTGCGGTACACGCGGTGCCGCTCCCGCGTGTCGCCCGATGACAGCTCGTCCAGCACCGGGAACTCATAGTGCCCGCGGCGCTTGGCGCGCAGCCGGATCTTGTTGCGATGGTGCTCGATCTCAGATTTGTGCCGCAGTGCCGTCTGGATCTGGGGAGCGAGACGAGCCGACTGTTTGCATGTTTCCAGGGATCCGCGCACAAAGTAGTCCAGAGGCATCTTGTGTCTCTCCCCGGCCCTCTCTCCGACCCCACCCCCCGCCCTCACACCTGTCCTAGGCTCCCAAGAGGCACTAAAGGGGCGACAGGGGCAAACACACCCACACCGGGCGCGGAGAGCCTGCCACCATCCCCGAACTGCGTCCCCACCCTCCACGTTGTGCATGTGAGGGGAGAAGCCTTGGTACTCGCTCAGTCATATTTGACTCTGCAACCCCATGGACTGCAGCTCGCCAGGCTCCTCTGTCCATGGGATTTTTTTTCAGGCAAGAATACTGAAGTGGGTTGCTATTTCCTCCTCCAGGGGATTTTTCCGACCCGGGGATCGAACCCATGCCTCTTGCATCTCCTGCACTGACAGGCGGATTCTGTACCACTGCGTGACCTGGGAAGGCCAAAAGTACTCAAACCCAGGAAATCGTCCAGTAGCAACTTTGAAGATCCTGAGGGGCAGTGATTCCTAGATGTAATTCTTCCTAAGAAAAGAGTAAATATTTTCCATACCCAATAGTATCATTACTTAATACGTTTTTAAATTAAGACAGTTCAAAGACGATATTTGCACTATACAACAAAATAGCCATTTACTAATGATGTTTCAGTGTTACCGAAACAAGCCCCATGACAGGAGACCCCTCTCCTCAATGAAGAACATCAACAGGTATGGAAACACGTCCTCCTGGCTCCATGGGGCGCGAACTAGGTCTGGAAGAGTCGGGGAGGAAGGGTAGTGGACAGAGGGTGAGGGCCAGAAACAGGAATGCAGATACAGGTCTAGGGGAAGGAGGCCATGACTCTGGGAGCAGCCAGTCTGTTGGGCTGTGGTGGAGAATAGGGAATCCCTGCCTTCATCAACGTACATCACCTCATTTTCTAAGCCCTTAGCCCTGCTTCAGAGAACTTAACACCAAGTGAGATGGAGGGAGACAGAGGGAAAAAAGGGAAACCAAGATGAGACTCCAACCGGAAGAGACAACAGGACGCTGTCCAAGACCGGACATGGTCCGCCACACCACTGCAGACCAGAAGCCATGTCCTCCTTGAGACTGAGAAGGAGGGTCAGCTAGATGAGAGTCTCAACAAACTTCCCAGCAGGAGAGTTCAGGAAGCCCCTCTAACTCTTTCAGGATCTAACTGTTCTTTAAAATACGTGAGGTCTCACCGGAGGACTAAGATATGCTAGGAATCTGCACCAGAATCTCCTACGAAGAAAACATTTCCATTGAGATGTCTGTATCTACCATACAGGTAGGTCCACCAGAACTGATAACGCTCTTGTTCTTAAGTTGGTTTTTCATTTTATGCTTCATAATCAGTATATATGTTTCCCATACTATATGTATCCATCAAATACATTTGTAAAAGATAGTAAAAGAACAAAGTGGAGATGAATGCTTTCCAGTGGTGAGGCCTCAGACTGGTGAACTCATTCTCTTCTTTTCTTTCGATCACACAGAGAACCCACTCGAGAGCGCTTACTCACGGCTGGTATGAGATACCTGCAACACTGGACTGATGGAAACAGGTCTACGCTAGGACGGGGGTCATGTGAGCAACCCCAGGGCTCCCAAGCATTGGTGAGATGGGACAGCACGTGCCACCTTGAACCCATGACACACGTTCTCGTGGTCACGACCTTGGCAAGGAGCCAATGAAGAAGACAAAGTGTAAGAACTCTTGATAAGACTTCTGTAAGATAATCCACTTTAAGGATTCAGTTGTACCAATTACTACTTCACCTAGCAGAACTCACAAGAGCAGCAGGTATTCCTTAGAGGCAGGAAACTGACAGCCATGATGCTGTGCTGTGTGTAGCCCTAAATACTTTTCCCTGCACTCATGGTCCAGCCCAGGTCAAACTTCTCAAGTTCAACTTAACAGTGACTTGAGCTGGCCTTCTGATTCCAGAATCTTAGGAGGAAAGCAGATCTAACTCACTCTTCCAGGAGTCACTAGAATAGGGTATTTTACCAATCATGATTTAGATCTTGAGGCCAGAGCAGCCCTATCAGAGTTCACAGAATCTACCGTGGTCCCAAGATTACTCAGCGTTCAGTGATTCACTGCGAGAACCCTCAGGACTCAGCATTCAGTCCAATTTATTGCAGCAAAAGGCTACAAAGCAAAACCAGCATAGGGGAATGGCACACAGGGTGAGGTCTGGAGGACCCAGGCGCAAGCTTCCAGGAGTCCTTCCCCGGTAAAGTCATGTGGGGTGTGCTGAATTCCTCCAGCAATGACCTGCGACAACACATGTGAAACGTCTACGAGGGAAGTGTATTAGATACTCGGGGCTCACAGGGTCTTTACTGGAGACTGCTCACACAGGCACCCTGTGCCTAGCATGTACCAAATTCCAGACTCCAGGAAGAGCTGTTCAGCATAAATCATGCTGTTTGTACAAAAACAGTTTAGGTACAGTGAGCCACTCCATTCTGGAAATGGTGGGGATCTTTCCAAAATCTAATTCCAAACCCCAGCCACGGGCTAAGGCGGACTTTCTAAGGATAGCCGGCCCTGGTCTTTAATCTGCATATCTCCAAATGTGCCCACTAGTGTCCACAATCAGTAACTGACCTAAAAATACTGAGTAGCAGATTTAAAATTAAGAATAGTTGTGAGCAGCTCATGGGACTTCTCAGGTGGCACTACTGGTAAAGAATTCACTTGCCAATGACAAGACATAAGAGACACAATTCTGGGTCAGGTAGATCCCCTGGAGGAGGGCATGGCAGTTCACTCCATTATTCTTGCCTGGAGAATCCCATGGACAGAGGAGCCTGGTGGGCTATAGTCCATAGGATCCCAAAGAGCTGGACACAACTGAAGCAACTTAGCATGCACACACGTGAGCAGCTCATATCATTAGCAACCTTTTAACACTAACTTTCACTCATTTTTAAGCAGTGACCAAATCAGAATCTAAGGGTGTTTTGTTTTTTTTTTTAATACTGTACTTTTCCATAAAAGCAAATACCTCTTTGTTAATTTTGTTGGTTTCTGCCACACGGTCAGCCAGGATGGGGTGCGGAGCCGGAGGAGCTGGGATGGGCTGCATGGCAATCAGCTGGATCTTACTGGGGACCCGCCGACTGGCCTCCGAGGAGCGGGAGATCCTGTCCACGTGCTCGAAGATGGAGGCTGATGAGTGCTGCTCGTTCCCTGAGCTGGGTGCTGGCCCTGGAACACAGGGAGAGCAGAATTAATAAACACCATCACCCTAAGAAAACAGCAAACCTTCACAATTATGGATTATTTCCTAAAGGACCCTTAGATGGGTACCAGACCAAAAACACATCCACAACTCCATGGCAGAATATTTGAAATGTCACTCTTTGAGCCTAAACTGTCTGGGTTAAATAGTGTCTCCTTCAACCTCAGTAATAATTACAGATATCTGTAGGGAAGATAAGAAAATCATTATGACACTTTGTGTCCCGGATGATCCTGTTTTGTCTAAAGGTGTTTCAAAGTCTTCAGTAAGACAGGGTAAAGGGTAAGAGGAGCCTGAGGTTGGCCAGCCAGGGGCGATTTACAGAACGTGGAGGACAACACTGCTAACAGCTCTGAACATCCATGCTTATCTGGAGTGAGAGTGATATAAATTTAGTTGCCAAGGCAACTTACCGTCGAAAAAACAAAAGACCAGGGGGACTGTGGACCTGCTAGCAAGTACTGGTTAATGGTGAATGCTGCTGGCTATTCAGTTCTAATGCAGCAAAAAATGACATTGAAGAGTCAGGAGAAGAAAAAGCTGCTGCTTCAAGGAATTAGTTCCCTCTTTACAAAGAGATGCAGATAACACTTGAAAAATGGTTAAAAAGGTAAATTGTATGGCTATATGTATTTCACCACAATGAAGTTTTTTTTTAGTCAGAACTGCAAAGAAGAAAGACATTTAAATGTATAGAAAAAAGAAAAACACGTTACAATGTTAAAAGAGACTGGATCTTGGTGTAATGGGTCATTTTGTCCGCTTTTTTGTATTTTCTATAATGAGGATTTTCTCTAGTCAGTATTACTTTTATAATAGAAATAGCCTCAATAAACTTTTATTTTTAAAAGGCAAAGAGAGAGGTTAAGAAGGGCCAAATAGATGAAAAGAACTCTCCAGTTACATGCACTAAGATCCCTGATGCCCCTCCTCTAAGCCACAGTCCCTCTGGGCTACTCTAACATTGCTCGAAAATAAGTGGCCAAACACCAAAAGAGGGGCTTCCCGGGTGGCGCTAGTGGTTAAGAATCCATCTGCCAATGCAGGAGATGCCAGAGACATGGGTTCCATCCCTGGGTCTGGAAGAGCCCCTGGATAAGGAAATGGCTGCCCACTCCAGTATTCTTGCCTGGAAAATTCCATGGGCAGAGAAGCCTGGCGGGCTACAGTCCAAGGGGTTGCAAAAGACATGACTGAGCACACACACACAGGCCAAGAGAAGCAGTGAGGGCATGTAGAAACTGTTTCTAAACAAAAGCCTGAGTTTTGAAACCTCAATCATAAGTGAAAAATATAGAGGTTTTCCCCTCAGTGTAAAAAAGTGTTGAGCAAAGCAGTAAGGAGTAGTAGTTGATATTTTATAGAAGGAATGCACAGCAGTGGGACACAAATCTTTCTATTTCCTCTCAATTTGAATTATATTCATTTATGTTCAGTAATACTCATCCCAAGTAATCAGAAATTACATACTTAACTCTGTGAATGAAGATGTCTCTTAGCGAGGAGGCACTTGTCTGCATTCAGGCTGTTCCCAGGCTTTCTTTCCCTGCCTGGAGGGAGGCTGACCCTTTGTATAATGCAAACACAGCCAGACAGCACCTTTCACCAGGGAGCTACTCAAATTACAGGCATGGAGCCTAGTAGGAGATAATTAGCTCTACCAGATAAGGCCAGCCTTGCTAACCCAAACTTTCAAACCAACGGCAAATGTCACAAAGGGCGTCCCATTAAGTCACTGATACTGAAGGCAGAGGCGGCCTCCTCCAGGATAGTGAAAACAAAAAACCAGGGTGCAAAAGTGACAGGAAGAAAGGCCCGTCTGCTTGTGTCATCTGCCTGCCTGGGTCCCCGGGGCTGCAGGCCTCCTACCGACTCCTGCCCTGCCCCTTCCCACCCCTCATCTGGATCCTCACTCTATAATTCACCAGCTGCAACAGGAGAAGCAAGAGATGCACAGAAAACCCTCAACTTCTAGACTGCCTGGAACTCAGCCCTTCATCCAAAGGCTGAAAAGTGCGATATGTTGTTTGCCATATTTATACGTTAAACAGACATATATATACCCCCATACATATATATATATAAACAAACTAGATTAGTATATATATGTAACACATTATTTTACATATAATAATACATATTTTTATTGTTTGCTATCCACTGTACAATTTTTTTAAAAACTGCCTGAATAATAATGACAATGGAAAGTGCAAGGGCTACGTAGATAGATCAATGCTGCATGAATACTGCTTACTTAAGGCAAGTAGGTGTTAAAATCTTTTCTCTTAAAAGACTGTTCTATACATCTTAAAAAATTAGAAAACAAAAAAAATTAAGGATAGAAATTATAGTGTAAGACGATGTCCACAGAACAGAATGACACAGGAAATGGCAACCTCAATTACTGCAATACTGAACCAACAGAATGTTTATAATGGAATATTAATTCCATTATCAATAAGTAAGTACATCTTTAAATCAAAATAGTGGCAGGTGAGCCTTCTAGGACCCACAAGAACATCTAGGCCACTTGTCTCCTTCCACAGTCAACTCTGAGCCCCAACACTGACATGTTTACTACCTGGATTTTGAATATATGTTGAGAGTGATATTTGATTTTTGTTAGCCATGCATAATATACTGGTTCTAATACTTGTTAAAGGGCTTTCCTGGTGGCTCAGTGGGTAAAGAAACTGCCTGCAATGCAGGAGACACAGAAGAAGATGGTTTGATCCCTGGGTTGGGAAGATCCCCTGGAGGAGGAAATCACAACCCACTCCAGTATTCTTGCCTAGAAAATCTCATGGACACAGAAGCCTAGTGGGCTGCAGTCCAAAGGGTCACAAAGAGTCAGACACGACTGAGTGACTAAGCACAGAAGGAGTTAAAAACAGGAACTAAAGAGGAAGATTTTCTTAGACATACAATTAACAGAAATTAAGATGCTCCAGAGCTGATTTTTGTCCCCCAAATATTTCTTTCCCAGGATCAAAATTAGATTTTAATCCTGTCTATCTGAAACAGTACCCCTGTTACCATGGTGCTAATTTTTAAGATTCTATGAAATTAGATCATTAGATCTAAAGAAAAAAATTCTTCCCTTATTCTAAGGGATTTTTTTGCTTTTGTTTTTAACACCAAAAAAGAAACAACTGGAAGGCATCTCAAAAATCAGCTAGTTTAGTCCCAGAGGAGTTCCCACAACTGAGGGACATACAAGGTCACAAACATGACAGTGGATGAAATAGGCCCTCCAGCTTCTGTCCACAATCTCTTCACTTACAGAGTATGGTTCAGTCTGTACTGCAATTTCATAGAGATATTTGTAATGGAAAACGTAAGTATATAAATTACTATTAAAAATTATATCCTGGGAATTCCCTGGCAGTCCAGTGGTTAGGACTCTACAGTTTCACTACCAAGGGCTTGGGTTCAATCCCTAGTCAGGAGCTAAGATCCCAAAAGAGGCGTGACACAGCCAAATAAAAAAATAATAAAATGATATCCAGAGGCACTTCCATTTTCTTTGCACTACTAAAACACAATCCTGAAATATAAATAAAACTCCAGCAAGTACAAGAGCATTTATTTAACAGAATCTATTAAACTAACACCAAAGCTACCCTGTCATCAGGCCAAAAAAGGCTCCAAGTCCAGTAAGACCGATGAGCTAAGTTCTACTGCAAGACATATGAGTTTGAAGACAATACTGTTTAGAAGGGGAGTGAAGTACATTTCAAACCTGGCCTAAGAAGCGACAGCATCTGACAACACACACAACTATCTGACCACACTCAACTATCTCCTGGAAGACAGACCTAGGACAAGGACCAAATATAATGCCCTTGGACCCAGAATAAATAATCAACGTTCTGACAGTGACAGCCGTGAAATACTTAAACGGGACCCTAAGAAGGTCACCGAATCCTGGATGCAGTTTTAGTTGGATTCCTCCTTGTCCTTTGAAGAGGAAAATTGTTAGGACCCCAAACTAGATTCAAACATGACCAGTAACCTCAAAACACACATAACTGAATCTCTTAACTTCTAGCCTGGCCCACCAGCTCAATGCAGACACTGATACAGTGTTAGATGGTGACAATTAATCTGAAAAATCCACTGTATGAATGATGAATATGCTAATGCACAGGGCTTTTTTACATTCTGCATTTGAAGTAGTATAAGAGCCTAGCCTACTGGAACCTCATAATGACTTTTTTTTTTTTTCACCACACTGCAGGGCTTGTGGGATCTTAGTTCCCTGACCAGGGATCAAACCCACACCCTCTGCAATGAAACAGCAGAATCCAAACCACTGGACTGTCAGGGAAGTCCCTCATAATTACTACTTTTAAAGTGGAGAACAAGAAGGGTCACAGACCACTCTGTGGGGCTCTGTGGGACTTGCCATCGGTCACAGCTCCTGCAGTCTTGTCCCCCGCTTCCCTCTCACTGGACTCTTCACTTACTGTGGAGTCGGCATCTGAGGGAGAAACTCTGCAGATACAAAACAAATGCAGATGTTAGGAAAAAGAAAGAAAGCAGGCAGAAAGGTCACATTCATCTGGATGTGGAAGTCAGGCTTCTGGGCAAAACTGAGAGAAGTCAAACAGTCCAAAACCCTGTTTCGAGGCGCAGCATCTTCAAGGACCGCATTGACAGCACGGTCACCTTTTAAGGACAGCGTGAGATACCCTACTAAATGGCTCAGCAGACTCATTTCAACAAATGCTAGAAAACCAAGTATTTGCTGGAGGACAGTCCCCCCAGCTCCCAGTGGAAACCTGGCAATCTGGGTTGGATCAGAGGATCTGAGATTCAAGTTTGGTTAGGGGTTAGCTGGGCCTGCAAAATTTCTAGGAAGCCAGGGTCATTCTGTAGTCACCCCATATAATTCCAAATCTTTGGAGGAAGCCTACACTTCTAACACAAAGGCAATGATTATCGCTGTTAATTGATTCTATATATAAAAAGCAAGTGTGTCACAGAACCCAAGTTGCTCCAGGATTCACTGAAAAGCCTTAAACAGTTAACACCCCTTCTCTTTGAACTTTCTGAAATGCCCAGACATTCTAGTGCCCCTGAGGGATGCGAAACTCTGATATTAACCATGCAGAACATTGAGATGTTGTGACTAAGTGTCTAGGCTGAGGCTTCCAGAGGAGAAAAAAAGACTTTGTTAAATTGTACTAGCATATTCAATCATCTTTAATGATTTGATTTATTCTCACTCTGCAAAATAATTAAGCAAATGATCTCTCTCTACATTATTCATCTTCTTTTGTAAAGATCATGTTCTGACAATCATTAAATTCTTAAAACTAGGCCAGAACCCCTGGGGTATGTTTTCTTATAAATCAGAAAGTACAATGTCATCTGGAATGTTGGTATGATCACACACTTTTCCCCTCTCAACAGAAAACCTGAATTTGGCATTCCAAAGTTCAAAAGAAGGCTGATAATTCGAGGCTTCAATACCAAAGCCTGATCACGCTTTGACCTAAAGCTAAGTTAATAAAACCTGACCCTGAACGTTGTCTTCTTTAGAGAAGGGCAGCCCGTCTCACAAGGTCATAGGGTCACAGTAGGTAGTCTGTTAGCAGCAATGCCCCATGTGCTTAACGTTGGTAAGAGGAATGGGAATTAACTGGGAAAGGGGAGCTGGGCAGGGGAGTGGGGAGCAGGGCGATGGAGAATCCATGCACACATGCTAAGGAGGGTGACAAGAGGGGCAGATGGAGAAAAGCCAAGCAAAGAAAGTAGGGTGTGACGAAGGTCACCTGCAGACCAAGAGAGGAAGCCCCAGCTCCAGCCGCCAGCATAACAGTCAAGGGCAGAGCCAATGCTGGCCAAGTGTGTATCATAAGCCATGCACTTTTTATACATTTTTGTACATTATTCCTAACATCACCTCCAGAGGGCCTAGCGGGGTCACCCCAGAATATATACCCTCGAGCTGGTCAATCCCTAATGAAGTTCCAGGGGGACCATCAAACCATATGGATCGGTGATTCATAACCTTACCCACTTTGGGGCAAGAAAGCACATGGGCCTCCTCTGGGAGTCCATTAGAGTGGACCAAGGGCCCTTGAGTGTGCTGATTTTGGGGGCCAATCTCACCAGTCTTCCAGGCTGCAGACTTGGGCAACATTCACCATCAGCCCTTCTGCTACTGGAAACTAACAAACGGAAAATAGAACCACAGGTCATGATAGAGAACAATACAGAAAGCCCAGTAAGAACCTTCCTCTGTGACGGATGTTCTTGGAAGGGATCTTTGCCTTGGGGCTTGGCACATCTCCGTTCTCAGAGGGCGTGGTGTGGTCCTTCACAGGTCCCGGCAGTGGTGCTGGCTCGTGAATGATCAGTATGTCGTCCTTATTGTGCTGACCCAGGTGCTGCTTAGCGAAGTCGAAGCCCTTCACACTAGGGATCTGCAGCTGAAACACACACACACACACAAGTGAGACAGTCAAGCTGATGGTGAGTGCCAGCTTTCTGACCCAAAAGTGTGCTTGCAATCTTACCCATCAACTTCAACATGCATCTCTAGAACACTGATCCGGGCAAGAATTATACCTTGAGTTTGCAGAAAAGACAGATACTTGCTACAGATTAAAATACAAAGATTAAAAAGTTAGACCACGATACAAGACATCACAAGACTATGCCTGACCACTGTCACAGCAGTGACCCAAGCCCGGATGGTGGCATGGGGTGAGACTCTTCTCAGAGAACAGGGACTTGTGCCAGGACTCAGAGGACAGACCAAATATAGAAATAAAAAGAGGTGGCTACTCAGAGAATGTCCTCAATTGCATCAGGGACCAGAGAAGACTTGAGATCTGGTAAAAGATCACATTAGCTGCACTAGAAGGGTCAGGACGGAGGCGAATGAGAGAAGGCCAGACTGTAATACCCAGGGGTGGGTATTAACTGTTTCCTTTACTCAACTTGCAAAGTAGAGGAAAATAAGCCACATATTAGTAAGTGGTCCCAAGGGTCTCTTTGGCAGGAATTCCCCATGCAATTCCATCAGGTTGAATTCTATACCCACAGAGAGTGCTATCGGTCAGAAGACAAAGTCCAACCCATCTAAGGAGCTGTTCTAGACAATATACTGCATGTAGAAGTGAAAGATTTTGCTGTATTTGCGCTAACTTTACGCACAGGTGAGTGACAACATCAGTGGCTTCTATTTGTGATCTCTAAGGTCTTTTCAGCACTAAAAAGCTAGGCTGGATGGGTAGAAGGAAAGCAGTCTGCAATAACGACTTACACCAGCAGAGGGGGACAGAACTTGATATAAATCATGCTTACAATGCTGCTTGGAAACAAAAGGCAAAGACTGGCATGCCTATATTTTCTAAATTAATAACATCTTGTTACCAGCAGTCAACTTCACCACACACAAGCAGATTGTGCGTGGTGCACATTTCTTGGCTCAAAAGTGTTGTTTCCCAAACAATGAGCCCCAACCTGCATCTCCATGACGCCCCCTACGTCCCAGTCGTCTTCACTGGGACTCCGTGAATCTCTGGGACTGTGGGCTTCCCAGGTGGAGCAAAGGGTGAAGAGTCTGGCTGCCAATGCAGGAGACGCAGGAGACAGGTTCACTCCCTGGGTCGGGAAGATCCCCTGGAGGGGGAAATGGCAACACGCTCCAATATTCCTGCCTGGAAAATTGCGTGGACAGAGGAGTCTGGCAGGCTACGGTCCATGGGGTCGCAAAGAGTCAGGCACAACTGAACGTGCATACACGCACACACCTTCCTGGGGGCATGTGTTCCTTTTAAAGCAATCAAACTCCAAACAGACAACCTCTGTAGATAATCTTCTGGTTCCTCCTTTCTCAAGAATCCTTCTCCTGCTTTACAGGAGAGGCACATCTCTCATCCATGGGGCTGCTTTTACCCCAGCTACACCTCATTTTAGTTCCATAAGTTTCCTCTAAATGAGAGAGTAACAGATATAATCAATAGTCATCTAATCATAACCATCAAAATCTCCTCTTTTGAAAGTTAGATGATTTGCTTTTATCAAAATTGAAGGAAGAGCCACAGATTGCCTCCTCTAACCAAAGGTCTCTAAAGTGAATATGGGAAAAAATATAGACCGCATCGCCTCCTTGGTACAGTCTGTGTAGCCAGGTCTAGGAACTAAATGCCTGCCCTGATATACTCTTGCTGCTGCTGCTAAGTCACTTCAGTTGTGTCCAACTCTGTGTGACCCCATAGACGGCAGCCCACTAGGCTCCCCCGTCCCTGGGATTCTCCAGGCAAGAACACTGAGTGGGTTGCCATTTCCTTCTCCAATGCATGAAAGTGAGAAGTGAAAGTCAAGTCGCTCTGTCATGTCCGACTCTTAGCGAGCCCATGGACTGCAGCCCACCAGGCTCCTCTGCCCATGGGATTTTCCAGGCAAGAATACTGGAGTGGGGTGCCATTGCCTTCTCCGATATACTCTTAGGTTTATATAAGAAACATACGTAAGTGGGAAGCAGCTATATAGTACAGGAAGCTCAGCTCAGTGCTCTGTGATGACCTAGAGAGGTAGGTGGGAGGCTCAAGAGGGAGTAGCTATAGTTACACTTACAGCTGATTCACATTGTTGTAAAACAACACAACACTGTAAAGCAATTATCCTCTAATTAAAAATAAGTTTTTTTAAAAACTGAAAAAAAAAATAAGATGAAAACCTTGGCAAGAAAAAAAGAAACATATATATACATCATAGGGAAACAAAATTTGCTACCCCAAATGTCTCTTGAGAGTCCCTGGGACAGCAAGGAGATCCAACCAGTCAATCCTGAAGGAAATCAATCCTGAATATTCATTGGAAGGACTGATGCTGAAGCTCCAATACTTTGGCCACCTGATGCGAAGAGCTGACTTATTGAAAAAGACCCTGATGCTAGGAAAGAATGAGGGCAGGAGGAGAAGTGGGCAATAAAGGACAAGATGGATGGCATCATCAACTCAATGGACATGAGTGTGAGCAAGCTCCAGGAGATGGTGAAGACAGGGAAGCCTGGCGTGCTGCAGTCCATGGAGGTGGGGGTGGGGGTGTGTGTCACAAAGCGTCGGACACTACTGAGCAACTGAACAACAATGTCTCTTTGGCAGGTGCATTATTGCAAGATGAAAACAAGCAAGGCCCAAAAGACTCAGGAAAAACTCTGATATTCACCCCCATCTAACTGCCTAAAAAATACAGACAGAGGACCTATTCCAGAAAGAGATTATCACCTTTCCTCTCTGGGCCCCTGTCTCTGCAAGACTCAGCAAGCACTTATTTACCAAACCTTTGCTTTTCCGTCTCCCTGTGAACTGCCTTCCTCCCCTCTACAGTCCCAACTGACTGCCTCTGACACCCTCTCTCATCTTCAGCTGCTGGTGTATTTAAAGTGAGCACTTTGGCCATTGTGGTGCATTATTCATGTCCATACGTGGGTCTCTCCTATGAACCCGTGCTATTGAACCTTTCTGTGATTTCCTCCTGTCAATCTGTCTCAGGTCAATTTAATTTGTAGACCGGCCAGGAGACCTAGAAAATTCCTTCCTCCCCGACAACGTCAAAATGCTTCATACATGCCAAGGCACCGTACAAATGAGACTGACAGCAATATTTTTGCTGTTGGTCGATGAAAGATCAAGCAGTTGATATAAATAGTCAGTTGAGAGTTCTCAGAGACCAGGTAAAGCTATAGATATAAATTTAGATACAAAATGTTTTAATTCAGCAACGTGACCCATGGTAGACCCCCAATAAATATCTGATGACTGAACAAATTTTAAAAAGGTCACCAAACTTACTGAATTTTGTGGGGAACCAAGAAAAGGGTATCATCATATATGATACTGCAGACATCATAAATGAAATATACATCTGTTACAGCCTTGAAGTCCTGTTGGCTTTGGTTCATTCCAACTAGCATCTTTAAATACATTCATTAGATCCCTGACTTCTCTCAGGCTGGGTGAGTCGCCTCCTCCTATGACAATAGAAATTTGGCAACCAGTCTGTGCTTATACACGAAATAAAGGCCATCTCCACACAGAAGGAAAAAATTAGAGAAAACACTGTTCCCCTCACTTATGGAACTATTAACTCCCTTTGTTTCATCCCTGTTTCCCAGAACACTTTTTCTAGTTTTTCCATGTCTTAAAAAAATCTATAGCGTTAAGTCTGGTGTTTTGTGTTTCCAGCCTTCACATGCAGAAATAAGCATCAATTGGCATTTTATAAAAGAGCCAAGATTCATGAGCACTTTCAATATTCCTATTAGGACCCAGTTTTTCTAAGGAAAGACAGCTCTTTTGTTCCTTCTTTAATGCATCACAGAGGGGACAACCCCACTGTCTGTGTCTCATTGGAATACGTTGCTGACAAGTTGGGGTGGGCTGGTACGGCAGGTCAGCCAAGTAACAGGAGAGACGCCAGATGAATTTTAAAATGTGTGAGCCATAAATATAATACGACCCAGATGGAACAACGCAGAGTGAAGGCCCCGGGACTCGGGTTAGCCTGAGCCCCCTTAGGAAGGAGCAGTTGAGATGACAAAGGAAACAGCAGAGCTGATCCCCAAAGTGGCTGAACAAAAACGCACCACCTCCAAGAGAGCGCCATTGTTTCAGCGCTTGCTATTGGATAGATGTGGTCGGTGAAAAGCCACCACGGTCACCGTGCTGTTTCCATTGAAGAGGTGAAGACAAGGCAAGCCTTCTGCCACTCCAGGTCTCCACTGCAGCCCAGTGTGGGGCCGTAGCTCATCCCAAGGTCTAGGATGTGGGCAAGCAGCTCTCCAAGATCCTCCCACCCCCAGGCCCCAGCAAGTCCTGGTCAGCTGACCAAGGGCACCCTGGAACCACCAACACTTTAGGTGTTAGCACGATCCTTGCAGAGAAAGGATGAGATGAACTCTGTTCAGATGGAAGAAACTCTTCCCGCTTCACTTCAACCCGCTGATCACACTGCCCTCTTTAGGGACTGTTTCAAACATCAGTGTGTCCAGGGGATTCCCTGGAGGCCCCATGGTTAAGAATCTGCCTTCCAATGCAGGGGACATGGGTTCGATCCTTGGTCAGGGAACTAAGATCCCCTATGCTCGGGGTGACTAAGCCCATGCAGCACTGTAACTACTGAGCCCATGAGCTCTAGAGCCTGGGTACCACAACAGGAGAAGCTCCCACTGGAACTAGAGAAAGCCTGGGAGCCACAACAAAGAGCCCACGCACACACCAAAAGACCCAATGCAACTAAATTTAAAAACAAAAACAAATCAATATGTCCAAGCTACTCTCCCCGCTGAGAACCCCTCAGTGCTCCCTCAAGCTGACAGCATCACCTCCACCCCTTGACACGTCCCATAAACCCTCCGAGCCTGGCTCCTGCCTACACTTGTCACCTCGGTGTTGGCTGTGCCCTTCGTTCCATTCACCTTCGCCCCATCCTTCCTGCCGTCCACACCTGCCCTACCCCACCGCCTGGGCCCACTTCTTCTGGCTTCCCCTCCTCAACCTCCAAGCTTCAGCCCCTTATCTGAGCTGCCACAGAGCCCTGGACAGACACGCTGCTGTGTGTCAGCTTTGAGCCACTTCCTCCCTCACGAAAGCCCTCGAAGGCAGGATGGTTTAGGTGGTTTAGTCGCTAAGTCGTGTCCAACTCTTGCAACCCCGTGGACTGTACCCTGCCAGGCTCCTCTGTCCATGGAATTTTCCAGGCAAGGATACTGGAGTGGATTGCCATTTCCTTCTTCAGGGGATCTTCCTGACCCAGGAATCGAACCCAGGTCTCCTGCATTGCAGGTAGATTCTTTACCGACTGAGCTACAAGGGAAGCCCCTTGAAGGCTGGGACCACATGTTATCTGTGCTTGTCACCCAGCCCGACCTTGCTTGGCTGAGAGCAAAGGCTCGGCATTTGGTGAATGAACACGTGGCGTCTGAGGCAGCCCCATCCAGCTGCCCACGGTGCCCGTGAGCCAGGAACCAGGTCCCAGGCCAACCATGGGGTATGGACTGTCCCCATCAGAGGGAACAAGTTTTCACCAAGCAGGCAACATCTAAGCCAATGGCGTTCATGTCTTTAAATAGAAACTCAACGGGGCGAGGCGGGTCCAAGCTATAATTTTACTGGTAGCAGTAAAAAGTGATGCCTTTGGGCTACAGATTAAAGAGAATACAGATAAAAAGAAAGACATGCATTAGGGTTTTTGTTTTTGTTTTTTTATCATTCAAAATTTTAAAAGACTCTGCCTCAAAATAGGACTGAATGGCTTCTCTCTCTTATCATATTTCAAAACTAATCTACTCCCAGACAATAGGAAGAGGTTTCCTTCTGGTTACAAGAAGAAAGGGGTGTGGATTTGGGGTCAGCAGATTTATTGTTTCCAGATGTTTGCAGCTCTGGGATTTGCTAAAAGATTTCAGAGAATAGCAGTGAAGCAGCATCAGGGGGCGGGGTGAGCAGAGCAGAGAGAGAAAACAGAGCCACACAAGAAGGAAAAAGAGCCTCTGCTCTTTTGAGTCACGGGGAAGACAGCATCTTTGCAAAGTGCCCTGAAGAATAGGCTAGAGGCACTTTACTATTGTCAGATAATCTTAGAAGAAACACTTATGAAGCAGAGATGCTTGTTTTTGAACTAAATGGATATCATCATTTTCTTATTAAAAAAACATGACAAGATCCAAATGACGGGCTCTTATGCCAGCAAAACAAAGACCCTGCTATGCTCCTAACCAAGTCAAGGACACCTGTTCTCTTGGGGAATCCTTGGTACAAAAAACCCTTCCTGAAAAGATGCTGTAAAAGTGAATACGCCAATCCATGCAGCACCTGCAGAAGAATACAACTCCAAAGGCGCAAAGTTCTATTGGAAACTGCTTATTTGAGGTATAGCAGCATCAGTGGTTAGAATATTTCGGAACAGTCCGTTGTGAACTTCAGGGATGTAGTTCTCTTGACAGTTTACTGAAGTGAGAGACAATGGATGGGTTTCCACAGGAGTGTTTATGTGAGGAAGCACAGCACAGTACAGACCCAAATACAGAACCATCCACACTGCAAAATCTCTCTGTAACAGTGCTCTTTCACCAGAGCCCGAAACATTTCCAAACCAATTGCTGATGTCATCATGGTGAAAGTTACATGATGAATCATCAAGGACTCTACCCCCCAGGTTTTTTCCATGCTATTCACCAGTCTGACAACAAAACAACCTTAGCAGACTATGTCAATAATAAATGAAGATGGGTAATAAATATAACCTTAATGTATAAACTGCTTCCAAAATGCTGGATAACAATAAGCTTGCAATTTAATCAAGAGTTTGCATTTCTTAGTTAAATCATAAGAAGAATGCTCTTCATTTACTTTTACAAGCAAAATGAATTTTAAATACTTTTTTCATCCATCAGAACTTCCCTGATGGTCTAGTGATTAAGACTCCACACTTTCGATGCAGGGAATGTGGGTTCAATCCCTGGTCTGGGAATTAAGATCCCATATGCTGCACAGTGTGGCCAAAGAAACAACCCCCAAAATGGCTTTAAATAGTGCTGAATTAATTTGGGCTTCCCTGGTGGCTCAGCAGGTAAAGAATCCACCTACAATGCAGGAGACCTGGGTTTGATCCCTGCGTTGGGAAGATCCCCTGGAAAAGGGAAAGACTACCCACTCCAGTATTCTGGCCTAGACTGTATAGTCCATGGGGTTGCAAAGAGCTGGACGTGACTTTCACTTTCACTTTTTTCATCCATCAGGTCTAGGTTTATTATATTCAGGATTTTTTTATACCCAGAAAATCAGAGTAAAATTAGAAGGCTAATAGGGTGATCCTTTATTTCCTGTTCCTCTGCCTCTTGCTTGCTTTTTCTCACCAAACTCTTAGAGTCCATTGAGTCCTCTAAATGTGTGACCCATAGTGGATACATGTTATCAGAGCCAGCAACCACCACTTCTCATGCCCTGGGTGAGGCTACAGGTGTGCTGAGCTCAGGATTTGCACCTAACCAGCTCTTCTCTTACTTGGCATGTTCATGCTTCACCGGAGGAGCCAGATACTGACCAAGATGTTGTGTCTTTGCTCTGAAACTTATATGTGACAAATACTGCAGACACTGTTGAAACATAAGCATGAGAAGGGAACTGCTATTATAAAAACTAAAATCTGCTATTATGAATTTCCAAGGAATGCCTTGGAAAGACATGGAAAAGGAGCTGCTAATAAAGAAAGAAAGAAACTGCTGGCGAATCAGGTGTAAGTTAATTAACTCTAAAAGACTGCAGAGTAGGGCTGGGTAGGGGGGATATGGAAAAAAAAAAATAGAAAATTTTGTACTCAGGTTGTTTTGTTCTTCCCTAAAGTATCCCAATCTGGAAACTGCAGCTGATGCATTTTGTGTGTTGTTAACAAGAAAGACCACACAGAATTCCTTCTGGTTGACTAGTACTCCAAATTTTTTTTGAAGATTGTCAAATAAAGACTCATTATGTACATACACACACACACGCATATATAAAGTCAAAATGAAAAAGGCACATAAATGATTAAGTGCTCTTGATCAAGGTGGGTAAGTAAGCTTGCAATAAGGTAGACAGAAAATAAAGGAGCCGCCCGGCAGGGCTGTAGATCAAAGAAAAGCTTCCTTGGTTCTTGTTCTCTGAATGTGTCCAGGGTTAAAATAGATCGGAATTCATGCACAGAATGGATATGATTTTGTAACTGAATATCTCAAAAATAAAATTACAGTGGAACTCAGAGCCCACAGCATTGCTGAGCCTTTACACAGCTTCTTTGGGCAGATATTGAACACTACAGAAGACCTGGGTCTCAGCAAACAAGCATGGAAGTAAAGGGACACCACCACTAGGGCCAGATTTCCTGACCAGCTCCTCTCCCTGTCCTTCAATACCAGGAATCTGAGCTCGCCCCATCCCGGCCCACAAGACGCTCATACGAACGTGGGGGTGGGGGGCCGCCCCTTACCTTCTGACGCTGCTGAACGCTGGCCACGGTGTCGGGCTGAAAGTCCAGCTTGTCCGTGCGGCAGAGCTTCCAGTACAGGATGATGACGATCACCAGCACCACCAGCGCCGGCACGACCACGCCCACGATGACCCAGAGGTTGCTGCTCTGGGCCTCGGGGGACGGCCTCTTCACCCTGTCCACAGCTGCACACGAGAAAGCAAGGTCTCCCAGTGAGTCCTCTGCACTCCTTTACTGGGCAGTGAACGCCCCCTCTACTAGCAGAAACCCTCCCACGTCATTTCAGCTCAAGACAACTGGGGAGGGATGATGACCCCCTGAAGACAAAAAACGGGACGCAGTAAACACAACCCAGGATGTTCCAGCTACAACACAGCAAGGACTACAGTGACATACGTGACACATCTAAAGGAAAATTCAACGGCCAAGTGAGGTTGATTCCAGGTCTCCTGATATCCAGTTTATTCTCCTGATGTCCAGCTTATTCTACCAGGTCCCTCCCTAAATTCTCACTGCAGGAAGATTTCTAATCCTCACCAAAAATCAGAAATCCCAGGAAGGGGTCTGTGAGCACTGTCTTCATCTGGGTCTCTCTCTAAGCCCTTGAAATAGGACTTTGCATTGAAACTGCTTTACTTAAGGGACAGTTGTCAATTTTACAATTACATTAAAATATTTAAGATTTTTTTTTAATGTGGATCATCTTTAAAGTCTTTATTGAATTTGTTACAATATTGCTTCTGTTCTATGTTTTGGCTTGTTGGCATGTGGGATCTTAGGTCCCCAGCCAGGGATCAAACTCACACTCTCTGCACTGGAAAGTAAAGTCTTAACCACTGGGCTGTCAAGGAAGTCCCCTCAACTAACATTCTGAATCCTCCACCCTCCGCCCCTCTACCTCCCACTGCCCCCCCACCCGCCTCCATCTTCCACGGCCTTGTATGATCATGCTGCCATTACTCTGTCCTCCTCAACTTCCTTCACGGGCTCCTCCCCCTAACCCAGCCCCCCAGCACTGGGCCCTCATGCTCTTCATTTTGTATTCCTCCTCTTGCAAGATTCAGCTCTTCTTAAAAGCTCAACTCTTTTCGGTCCTTTTAAAACTCAGGTTCCAATTACCAGGCTCTGGAAACCAAAACACCCCCTCCCCTCTGCCCAGCTCCCTCATCCATTACGGTCACTTCACAACAACCTCTCCATGACGATGGTGGAACCCCCTTGTCTAAGTTCTTTTGGCCTTGGATGTCTTTGTCTTATAAACAGTACTGTGCTATTCTTTCATGATGCATGTTATTACATAAATGTATCATCTTGATACACAATACCACTTCGCTCATTAATATGGTCATGACTATGCTTTGTCTGTTCAAACACAACCTCAGTCTTCCTGGGCAGGGACTAAGTTTTATACTTTTTTCATATCCTGTAATGGTTAACACATGCTAGGGGATCAGAATGTTTTCACTCGAAAATGTAACAATAAAAAAAGATGCTTAGTGCTGGTTTAAGTCTGGATTTAGGTCCCTGAGTGACCAGGGAGGAGAGGAAGCCCTCTAAAGCACGTGCACTCTGAAAGAAGCACAAATTACAAAGCAAAGACTGCAGGAAATGGGGAAAGTGACAGGGTGTTAATATTTTGCATCTTTTAGTTTTCCATGAATATAGTTTGTACATGTAGTTTATTTTGCATGAAAACAACTGACAATACTGGAGTTACACAACCAAACTGAGGAGCTGGGACAACTAGAGACTCTTCTTAGTTTTAAACTAGTAAAACCCTGTGACTCATCAAAATGAGGGCCTGACACGGGGTCCACAGCTCTTTTGGGGGCTGGCTCTAGTCTTGGCTGAGGCTTCCAATCCCAGGACTGCTACCCCTGTGGTCTTCAGCACAAAAATGAGCCAAAGAGAGGTGCAAGAGCAGATGGAAGTAGCCTTGAAAAGTGCCCAGAGCCTACTGCAATGCATCGTTTGTAAAAAAGTGAGTGCTCAGCTGGAGCGGGGCACCCATCCAACAGTTAGAAATACCGTCTATGAAGAAATGCAAGTAAGTGTTTCATTATTTTTTCTGGCTGCTTTGAAACAGAACACACCAATATATAATCATCTCTCAAATATACAAACACAAACCACCAGTGGTTAATTGCTTCAACTCTCCCATGATCACCTATAAAATGGAGCAAGTGTGCCCGCTGGCCCTCATCTTTGTTAGTTTCCAAGGACAGCTCTTTTTACAAAGAACATTCTATTATTGAGGATCATTTCAAAGCTGTCATTTTTTAAGAACTGCCTTCATCGCTGAAATTTGGGGGGAGACTTTCAACACTCTGATGCTAAATTCCTTCTAAACATTTAGTTATCCCTTTACTGTTGGGAGGAAATATCTCTGGGCTCTTACGAGGATTGCTCCTAGAAATATAAAGGAAAAACACCCACATTAAAATAGTAGTCTGATTCAGAAAGTCATATTTAGAAAAACATACTCTTTCATGTCTCTCCTTTTCTTACTTTTAAATAACCAAAATCTGTGAGTGGGGGGAAAAAAGGCATTGAGAATAGCCATCGTAGTGGAGGCGGGGGGCAGCAGGAGCCTAGACTCTTCCAGCAATAATAAAGAGATATCAAAACACCCCTAAATTATGAGTGGTGTTAAGGACAGGGTGGGAGAGAAACAGGATTGAAAAGGGTAAGGATCAAGGACTTCTTTGTGTTATAAGACCCAGGAGGAAGCCAATAAATTCAGAAGGTACCTCCCAGCTTCCTGTTTGACTCACTGTCCCCACCCCAACATTCAAAATGTGACATATAAGATTTTGGAATAAATACAGGGAAAACACATTATTTTACCTAGGATAAATTTTTTTTTAGTACAGGAAGAAGGGAAAAATATTAAAGTTAACTTAAGCTACTAAAACTCACTACAACACTATGAATATAAAATGCTGGGTAAGAAAATGAACAGTGAATGCTACAACTACATGCAACTGAAATAAAGAAGGTCCTGGCAAATTAATTTTAATGACTGGCCTCTTATATAAGTGACACCTAATAATAAAGGTATAAGACATAAATCTACTATGCACACATAAGAAAGCTTTAAATTCAGAGATTATCATCAGAGAAAGACTGGCTTTTGACCCCAGCTCAGCACAGATGACTATGAGAGGCCAAGCCTCACGCACTCACGTTGGGCAACAGCGCCTTGAATTCGGTAACCCAAGATGATGGCTGCTCTCTGGATGTCTATCTTGTTAATCAGATCTGAAGACTTGACTGCACTGAGTCTCTCTCCATCTTGATCCTCCACAAAGTAGATGAGCTGCACAGGATTGTCATCTCCCTCGAGCCTTGACACATTTACCACCTGAAAGATAACAGAAACCATTAGCATTTTAGAAGCTCACATTTCCAGATGCCCTTTCTTGGGAGCACTCAACCTTGACTGTGTTACCCAGGATTTATTCCTCCTATCCTCCTAATAAGGTCATTACACCACTCCAGATCCCAGAATCCCCAAGACGCTCTCTTGATGAGAAGAAAAACAGTTAAAATGAAAGCTCCTCTCTGCAGAATAATAAGTGTGCTTTGTTTTGCTCAAAGTCTTCTTTGAGATAAAACAGCAGGAGGGCACATAGAATACGCCAAGTCCAGTCTAGAACTGCTATCAACCAGCTCCAACAGGTCACGGGAGAGTGCTGTTGTCCTCCCAACACCCGTGGTTCTCTGAAACTATTAGTGGTTCTAGCCAATCCTTTCTCAAATCTACTAGCATTTTCTCCCTGTTCTTCTAGGGCAGAGTTTCTCAACCTTGGCACCATTGCCATTTTTGATCCAGATAATTCTTTGATGTGGGACTACCCCAAGTATCATAGGATGTTTAGCAGCATCTCTGCCCTGAACTCACTAAAGGCTGATAGCAAAAGCCATGTCCTTCCTCACCAGCTGCGAAAACCAAAAATGTTTCCAAACATTGCCAAATGTACCCTGGGGGGCAAAATCATCCCCTGTTGAGAACCACTGCTCTTGCAATAATAAATCTCATTAATTTTTTAATATCCCACTCCCAACAAGAGATAGATCATCCAGACAAGAATCAATAAACAGCAGATTTGAAAATGCTGCAGACCAAATGAACCGAACAAACATACATAGAACATTCCATCTAATACAACACAATATACATTCTTCTCAAGTACACACGGAACATTTTCTAGTGCACATCATATGTTAGGCCATAAAACAAGTTTCAAGGAAGACATGAGTTTCAGCATGTTGGTGATGGACAGGGAAGCCTGGCATGCTGCAGTCCAAGGGATCACAAAGAGTTGGACACGACTGAGTGACTGAATTGAACTGAACTGAACCAATAAAAAGAGACAGGACTCAAAAACTATAAGTGAAAGAGAAGACATTACAATAGATACCACAGAAACGTAACGGATCAGAAGAGACTACTGTGAACAATTATATGCCTACAGATTTGACAACCTAGAAGACATGGGTAAATTCCTAGAAACATGCAACCTACCAAGACAGGACCATGATGAAACAGAAAATCTATTCAGACCAATAATGAGTAAGGAAATTAAATCAGTAATCACAAACGTCCCAGCCAAAAAAAAAAAAAGCCCAGAACTAGATGATTTCACTGATGAATTCTATCAAATATTTAAAGCAAAATTAATGCCAAACCTCAAAATTTTCCAAAAAATTAAAGAGGAGGAAGCATTCTCAAATTGATTGTATAAGACTAACATTATCTTAATACCAAAGCCAGGTATAGACACTACAAGAAAAGAAAACTGCAGACCAATATCTCTAAGAAACACAAATGTAAGACTTTTAACAGTCTTAGCACACCAAATTCAACAATAAATCATACAATCATATCGACAGATACAAAAAAAAGCATCTGACAAAACTCAACATCTGTTTTTGATAAAAACTCTCAACAAATTGAATACAGAAGAAACATATCTCTATATAGAAAAAATCACATATGACAAATCCACAGCTAACACTGTGCTCAATGGTGAAAGGTTGAAATCTTTTCTTTTATGATCAGGAATAAGATGAGATTCTCCACTCTCACTACCCCTGTTCAACACAATACTAGAAATCCTAGCTGGAACAATCAGGCAAGAAAAATAAATAAAAGGCACTCAAATTGAAAAGGAAGAAATAAAACTGTCTTTGTAGGTGACATGATATTATATATAGAAAACCCTAAAGACTCTACAAAAAAAAAAAAAAACCTAGTGGAATGACTAAGTAAATTCAGTAAAGTTGCAAGATATAAAATAAACATACAAAAATCCATTGTATTTCTATACACTAATAACAAAATACCTGAAAAAGAAACAAACAGTCTCATTCAAAATAGCATCAAAAATAATCAACTATTTAGGAATAAATTTAACCAAGGAGGTAAAGATCTGTATACTGAAATCTATAAGACACTGAAGAAAGAAACCGAAGAATACACAAATAAATGGAAATATATCCCATATTCATGGATCAAAAGAATACTGTTAAAATGGCCATACTATCCAAAGATATCTATAGATTTAATGCAGTCCCTACCAAAATTCCAATGGCATTTTTACAGAAATAAAACAACAATCCTAAAATTCATATGGAACCACAAAAGACCCTGGTGACAAAAAAGCCAAGAATACTCAATGGGGAAAACAAAGTCTTTTCAATAAACGGAGTTGGGAAAACTGGATATTCACATCAAAAACATTGAAACTGGACACCATCTTATACAGAAAAATTAACTCTAAATGGAAACACCTGAAACCACAAAACTCCTACATGAAAACATATGACAAAAGTTCTGTCATTGGTCTTGGCAATGGTTTTTGGATAAGACATTCAAAGCACAAGCAACAAAGCAAAAATAAATAAATGGGACTACATGTTAACAAAAAAGCCTCTACACAGCAAAATAAGCAACAAAATGAAGAGGCAATCTATGAAATGGGATAAAATATTTGCAAATCATGTATTCGATAAGGGGTTAATATTCAAAATATATTAAGGAACTGATAAAATTCAATAGCAAAAAAAAAAAAAAAACCTGATTAACAAACAAGCATCAGTTCAGTTCAGTTCAGTTCACTCAGTCGTGTCCGACTCTGCGACCCCATGGACTGCAGCAAGCCAGGCTTCCCTCACCAACTCCTGGAGCTTGCTCAAACTTATGTCCATCAAGTCAGAGATGCCATCCAACTATCTCATCATTTGTTGCCCTCTTCTCCTCCTGCCTTCAATCTTTCCCAGCATCAGGGTCTTTTCCAGTGAGTTAGTTCTTCACATCAGGTGGCCAAAGTATTAGAGCTTCAGCTTCAGCATCAATCCTTCCAATGAATATTCAGGACTGATTTCCTTTAGGATTGAATGGTTTGATCTCCTTGCAGTACAAGGCACTCAAGAATCTTCTCCAACACCATAGTTCAAAAGCATAAATTCTTTGGCACTCAGCTTTCTTTGGAAAAAAAAAAAAAAAACATAGCTTTGACTACACAGACCTTTGTCAGCAAAGTGTTGTCTCTGCTTTTTAATACACTGTCTAGCATCAGGGTCTTTTCCAATGAGTCAGTTCTTCACATCAGGTGGCCAAAGTATTAGAGCTTCAGCATCAGTTTTTCCATTGAACATTTCAGGCTTGATTTCGTCTAGGATTGACTGGCTTGACCTCCTTGCTGTCCAAGGGACTCTTAAGAGTCCTCTCCAACACCACAGTTCTAAAGCATCAATTCTTTGGTGCTCAGCTTTCTTTATGGTCCAATTCTCACATCCATACATGAACACTGGAAAAACCATAGCTTTGACTAGATGGACCTTTGTTGGCAAAGTAATGTCTCTGCTTTATAATATGCTGTCTAGGTTGGTCATATTTTTTCTTCCAAGGAGCAAGTGTCTTTTAATTTCATGGCTGCAGTCACCATCTGCAGTGATTTTGGAGCCCAAGAAAATAAAGTCTGTCACTGTTTCCATTGTTTCCCCATCTATTTGCCATGAAGTGATAGGACTGGATGCCATGATCTTAATTTTTTGAGTGCTGAGTTTTATGCCAGCTTTTTGACTCTCCTCTTTCACTTTCATCATGAGGCTCTTTAGTTTCTCTTCGCTTTCTGCCATCAGGGTGCTGTCATCTCCATATCTGAGGTTACTGATATTTCTCCCAGCAATCTTAACTCCAGCTTGTGCTTCATCCAGTCTGGCATTTTGCATGATGTACTTCGCATATAAGTTAAATAAGCCAGGTGACAATATACAGCCTTGACATATTCCTTTCCCTATTTGGAACCAGTCTGTTGTTCCATGTCCAGTTCTAACTGTTGCTTTTTGACCTGCATAGATTTCTCAGGAAGCAGATAAGGTGGTCTGTATTCCCATCTCTTGAAGAATTTTCCATAATTTGCTGTGATCCACACAAAGGGTTTAGCAAAGTCAATGAAGCAGAAGTAGATACTTTTCTGGAATTCTCTTGCTTTTGCGATGATCCAACGGATGTAGGCAATTTGATCTCTTGTTCCTCTGCCTTTTCTAAATCCAGCTTGAACATCTGGAAGTTCACAATTCACATACTGTTGTGAATTCACAATTCACTGGCTTGGAGAATTTTGAGCATTACTTTACTAGCGTGTGAGATGAGTCCAACTGTGCAATAAATAATTTGAGCATTCTTTGGCACTGCCTTTCTTTGGGACTGGAATGAAAACTGACCTTTTCCAGTCCTGTTTTTCAGCCACTGTTGAGTCTTCCAAATTTGCTGGTGTATTGAATGCAGCACTTTCACAGCATCATCTTTCAGGATTTGAAATAGCTCCACTGGAATCCCATCACCTCCACTAGTTTTGTTCATAGTGATGCTTCCTAAGGCCCATTTGACTTCACACTCCAGGATGTCTAGCTCTAGGTTGAGTGATCACACTATCATGGTTATCTGGGTCATTAAGATCTTTTTTGTATAGTTCTGTGTATTCTTGCCACGTCTTCTTAATATCTTCTGCTTCTGTTAGGTCCATATCATTTCTGTCCTTTATTGTGCCCATCATTGCATGAAATGTTCCCTTGGTATCTCCCTTGGAAACAAATGGGCATAGGATATGAATAGATATTTTTCCGAAGATACACAAATGGCCAAGGGGTTCATGAAAAGGAACTCAATATCACTAATTATCATGGAAATGCAAATCAAAACCACAGTGAGATATCACCTCACATCTATTAGAATGACTTATCAAAAGCATAGGAGATAAATGCTAGTGAGGATGTAGAGAAAAGGGAACCTTTGTGCACTACTGGTGGGAATGTAAGTTGGTATAGCCACCATGGAAAATAGTGTGGAGGTTCCTCAAAAATTTAAAACTAGAACCAGTATATGATCCAGGAGCTCCACTTTGGAGTACATATCCAAAGTAAATGAAATCACTGTCTTTGAAAAGATATCTGCACCCCAAGTTCACTATATTCAACAGGCAGGACATGGAAGTAACCTAAGTGTCCATCTATGGGCAAATGGATAAAGAAAATGGGACATGATACACACACATGCATGTACACACACAATGGAATATTACTTATCCAAAAGAAGCAGAAAATCCCATCATTTGCAACTATATGGGATGAACCTTGAATGCATTACGCTAAGTGAAGTAAGTCCGACAAATACTGTATTATCTCACACTTGTGGAATCTAAAAAAGTCAAACTCATGGAAAGAGTAGATTGGTGATTGCAAGTGTGGAGGGGAAGAGAAATGGGGTGATGGTGGTCAGAGAGGGTACACTTCTAGTCATCAAGTTCTAGGGATCTAATGTATAGCATGGTGACTACAGTTAATAATATTGTACTGCATACTTGCTGCTAAGAGAACAGACTTAAAAGTTCTCACCACACACACACAAAAATATGTGAGCCATGGATGTGCTAACTAATCTTACATTAGTAACTGTTTCACAATGTATATATAAATCAATGGAGAAGGACATGGCAACCCACTCCAGTATTCTTGCCTGAGAAATCCCATGGATAGAGGAGCCCCTTGCAGTCCATGAGGTCACAAAATAGTTGGATGTGACTTACCAAGTAAACAACGTGCATAAAGCATATCATCATACTGTACACTTTAAATTCACACAATGGTATAAGTCAGTTACTTCACAATCAAGTTGGAAAAAATCTCATAAATTCATTATCTGCTGGGTCAAACAATACTTTGATTTGTCCCCAAATTTGTATCTCTCTGGTGTTAACAGGGAAGTCCTGTTACATCAGTACTTCAGAATCTAGGACACTTGATATATCACAGTTTTGCATAAATATAGCTTTCTATTTTGTTTCTATTTCTCTTAGTAATATGCAACAACTTTATGGCCCCTTCAGACTCCAGCAAAATAGTGGACTGACATTCTGAGAGAATGATCAACGGTAACCCCAAGCCCTCTATTTTAGACACATAATTTGAATGTTTGGTCTCTACATTTGCCATTGGCAAAACGTAGCTGCTACTTTTCTAGCCACAATACAGAACTGTAACAGTGCCCTGTGCTCTGGACATGGCTGTTGGCCTCTTTCTTCACCACTGGAAACTTCTGGCAAACTTTGGGCCACTATTTCATGATTTCATTGTGAATGCCTACTTCCAGATCATGTATAAAGATCCTTAACATAGGTCCAAACTCCCATCCCTGGAGAACCTATTCTTTATACCTCTCATCTTAAGAATGGCTCACCTGTTCAGCCCTTCATTTGCTGTTTCTAGGCTAGTTTCTTGACCACTTCTGCTCCCTAACCACCTACTTCCTCCCCCAGAACTGTGCTGTAGTAGCTGATTTTCATTAGCCTTTAGGATGGAATACTACAAAGGGCTACTGAAACACAATAGATTATATCCCCCTGCCTGTCTACCTACGTGCCTATTTATTCCATTTTAAAGTTTGGATAAGTTTTAGAAATGCTTCTTCTTGCAGAAACCATACACCTAAATATCCAGTGACATCTACCTTGATTAAAAATTCTACATGCTTCTCTAATCTGAAAGTAAAAGTCTGTAAAATCTAATCCCAACATCCTTTCTAGATGACTTCTTATCAGATTCATATCTGAAATCCATAAAACCAGGCTGTGACAGTCATCATTTGGGGCAACACTTTCTATTTTATTTTAAAAAAATATTTTCTGATTAAAATCACATATTCAACCATACAAATTATATGCTCATTGGAGAAATTTTGAAGAACAAGAAAAATAAGGATAAAGAATATAACAAAAATCACCTGAAACTCAATCAACCAAAGAAAATCATTGCAAATATTTTGGCATATTCCCTGTCACTTTTTTCATAATATGTACATTAATATTTGGATTACATTGCATATATTCATTTGTAGCCTCTTTTTACTTGAGCTTTTTTCTATATTTCCTCACTAATTAAAAAAAAATGATAATGGGACATTCTAACATAAAGATTTCACTACTGTTTATTTGCCCATTCTCTAATTGCTGGACTTTGAGTTTGTTTTAATATTTTCACTTTTACACATTATGTTTTTTTTTTTTAATTTTAACACCAAAAATACTTTTGTGTTGAGGTATAGCAGATTAACAACATGGTGGTAGTTTCAGGTGAAAAGGCACTAAACCATACATATAAAACATGAATCCATTCTCTCCCAAACTCCCCTCCCATCCAGGCTGGCACATAACATTGAGGAGAGTTTCATGTGCTATACAATAGGGTCTTTACACATTATGTTTTTTTTCTTTTTTTTTTTAATTAAATTTATTTATTTGCTTTATAATATTGCGTTGGTTTCTGCCACACATCAACATGAATCAGCCACAGCATTATGTTTTGATGAAAAGTCCTGGTTGTACATAAATCCTTGCCTACGTCTCCATGTTTGGTCACTCTAAAGTGGAAGACATGGAGGGTATGTTTTCTAAGCAATTTATTAGATGGCACCATTAGCCCAGGATGACTTGGTTAACTTTCACAGATTCCACATTTCTATCTTAGGGAACTTACACAACTAATAAAGCATATCATTATGGAATTTTATGGTCCTCTACAGCTATTTTATGTGCATAAATTAACCTCCACCCAGACCTTGAGCTCTAAGAAGCCAAGGCTGCCAAATAAGGCAAGGCTTTTTATGTTCATTTTTATTCTTAGTATTATAGTTATTTGTTTAATATTGCTCTCATTTTTTTTTTTTTAGTTTTTTAATTTCTCCATATTCTATAGCATCTGGCAAAGTAACTAGTTTAGAAACCTAACAACCACCTTTCTGGGAGGGAAAATAAAGTGCAACATATACAGGGGAAAACTTGGTAAAAGAGCTGAGGGATGATGGTGATGCCAGTTCTCAGCAAAATGGCCAGCTCCCCACCCAAGTGTCAGCTTCATATCTTTCTCTCTAAAGCCTCTAAACCACCAGCCTCCATGTCTCTGCACGCTGGGGTTTCACCCTGGCTTCTTGTCTCTGAAATGACATAGCTCTAAATATCCCATTTCCCTAGCTTTAAAAGTCAGCATGTGAAAGACGAAAATCCAAAATAACGTCATTCATATCGAGATGGGAATTAATTACAGCCTCAACCCCCAACTCTGAGTATGTGCATTTTTAAATGGGTCACTTTTCAATTCAAATGGATCTGTCATTGCAACCTTTCTGCCAGTTTATGTAGTGAAGACAACTTGGGTAACAAGAGACAATCAGGGCTGGCGGGAGGTGGGGAAGACAGAGTGCTGGAATAGAGGACAGTACATTTTCCTCTTTCCCATCTCTCAAGGTCTCTCACAGCTGAATGATTTATCTCTACGATGCTATCAATAATGTGTACCATTCCATAAAATCAGGTCATCCAATGGCAATCCACTTATACATTCTTTTGCTGTGGTCCCCACAAGGCCATTTGCTGCACTGACCACTTATTAAGGACTCGGGAAATATCTGTCCAGACTCTAGCGGAACCAAAATCCTGACACATTCACTGCTGCTTAAGAGAGCAATCAGTCTATTTATCAACACTTTTCTCCTGGCATTTTCCATTTGCGTGAAAACATGGCCCATTTTTAGATGGCTGCTCTCTCCTTCCCCTCCCTCCTCCTCTGGCCTTCTTACCTGCACCATGTTGTTCCCAGCAGTGATGGTGGCCCTTCTCCACATCCGCCTTCTGGTGGAAACTTCACTGAGCAGCTGGGCCAGCTTGCGCTCCATCTCAGCTTGAAACACTTCATTCTGGAGTTGCTTCTCAACAACACCCAGGAGGACTACATTTAAGGTGAAACACACACAGGCCCCCAAACAAGTTAACAGTGGAGAGGAAAGAGTGTGTATAAAGGAAATTAACACAGGCTTACTATAAAACGCCAATCCCTAGGAAGGAGACATTAAAGGGGGAAAGAGGGAAGACGAACGGGGTGTGAGAGAGCCTCAGGGAGGGTAGGTCATGGGTCTTATCTCTAAAGTTCACAAAGACTGGTAGCCAGAAGTTCCAGGAGTTCAGCAATGCAGGGGCTTTGGAGCTAAGAGCTCCTACACAAGATCAAATGCTTTGTCTGCACTGTTTCAAAATTTCTGTAAATGGTCTGAACTCATATTCTATCTTAAGATTCAGACTCATTAACTGACTTGAGATAAGGAGGCCTGTCTTCAGACATCTGGATTATCTAAACAGACAACGGCTTCTCAGCATGGTATAGAAGAAAAAAGTGAGTTTTTCAGCCAAAACTGGCTCACATCCCCTTTGAAATAGGACCACATGCAAGTCACTTAACCACTAGGAAAATTATTTCAAAAATAAGGCCACTGTACCATGCAAAGAGGTGGGGCCTTTATCAGACATCATGTTGTACATGAGCAACAAGAACTTTCAGGGCCCAGGAACCTGTCCATAGTGATGATCCCCACTTTGCAAGCTTCCTCCATGACCAGTGAGGTACCAGGCTGCTCCCACACTGTCATAGGCTGGGCATCTTTTACTCTTTTGTGTCCCAAGTTAGAAAGCCTTTATTTGCAATTCCACGGCTATGAATATCTGATCCAGGCCCACAAGACTTTAAAACATGCTTCTTAACTGCTCACCAAGTTACCTTATTTGTCCTTATCAAACCAGACATATGAGGCTTTTAGGGGAAAAGAAGAGAGCCTTGCTTTGGAACCTTGTCCTGTTCTGGTCAGAAGATTGTCAATTCCTGTTAGACTTTGTCCTGGACTTGACATATGAATTTTAAAGAAAGCCAATCCTTTCTGTGCCATAACTCAGTGGGACATATTCTCGTGGTCAAATCTGAATCCCTTTTCTCATTCATTCTTTTGCCAAGAATCTAAGGTACATGTTGCCCTGAATTTAGGACTCAGAAACAGGAAAGGCAGTGTCCCTCTCAATATACCAGCACAGGCTTCTTCCTCTTACAGTTTCTCAAAACATTATGTAAGTTAAACATACCTGTTCTTACCCAGGAGGACTTCAACAGCTGAGATAAGTTGAGCTGCGGGTACTGGAAGGCTATAAGAAGGAAAGAGTTAGAAAAGGAGAAAGATCTGTTAAAAAAAAAAGTTTGCAACAGTCAGAAAGGTGAGTGTTCTAGGGAGCGAGGGATAAAGTCACAATATGCCATCTCTCCTTCACTAATCAGCTCTGTCTGTGGGCGCAAGGCTAGAGTGCCAGGCTGGGGTGAAGGCAGAGACAGTGACAGGGTCCTGAGCACATCAGCCTCTAGGAGAAAGAGGAAGAAAAGGAAAGAAAGGGCGACATCATGAGACACTGTTTCACAGAGCTCACCCATAAGCTCCCCTTGAAATGTCACAGTTCCAGAGCAACCAGCTTTCACTCCGTGTTCCTCAGAGCCCTGGAAATTCCCAGCAGTGACTCAGCCAGGGTAAAGTGACCCAATGTCTGGCATACCTATTAGTTCATCCATACCTGCACAATATATCACTGAAAGCTGCTATTCGTAAATAACAATTTCATCCCTGTCTACTTCTGCATTTTACAAGTTATTCTTTTTCATTTAATTAACACTACACTAAAATACGATAAGGGCTTCCCAGGTAGCTCAAATGCTAAGGAATATGCCTGCAATGCAGAAGACCTGGGTTCGATCCCTGGGTCGGGAAATCTCCGGGAGGACGGCATGGCTACCCACTCCAGTCTCTTGCCTAGACAATCCCATGGACAGAGGAGCCTTGCAGGCTACAGTCCATGGGGTTGCAAAGAGTCGACACAAATGAGTGACTAACACACAAAACACAGTAATAATCATTAAGCCATTTGGCTGTTCCATTCTGAAAAAGAATTTGATATCTTTCTTTCCCCTTAACTTCAACTCTGGAATCTACTGTTTTTTTGAAGTAAATATTTCCCCTATCCTGACTCCACTCCCTTTGTACTGTGAACTGAACTGTTTCCTCCAGGAAGGAAGGTTTTGGTGGTTTTCATTTCTGTTTCTTTTTTCTTCTTAAATGTACACACAGTAAACCTTGGTCTTTTTACTGCATATGTAGGTTGGTGCTGTATATTTAGGACTTCCCTGGTGGCTCAGACGGTAAAGCGTCTGTCTACAATGCAGGAGACCCGGGTTCGATCCCTGGGTTGGGAAGATCCCCTGCCAGTCCAGGACTATTGCCTGGAAAATCCCATGGACAGAGGAGCCTGGTAGGCTACAGTCCATGGGGTCACAAAGAGTCGGACACGACTGAGCGACTTCACTTCACTTAGGTTGGTGCAAGCATAACTGCGGTTTTGGACCATGATTTTTAATTCATTATAACTAGTCTCAAACACATCTTTATTAATCAAAATAGGAATCATTACAATCAATACATCTTTGCCAATGAGAAATAAGTTTGTTTATTCCTGTAGTGTGAAAACCCATGCTTCAGGATCTGATGAACTCTTGGAAAGCATTTTCTGCATCCTGCTAGTGGTGGAAGCATTTTCTCTGCAGAAAGTTGTCAGGATGCTTGAAGAAATGGTAGTCGGTTGGCGAGAGGTGAGGTGAACATGGCAGATGAGGCAAAACTTCATAGCCCAATTCATTCAACTTTTAAAACATTGGTTGTGCGACATGTGGTCAGGTGTTGTTGTGGAAAAGAACTGGGCCCTTTCTGTTGACCAATGCTGGCTGCAGGTGTTGCAGTTTTCAGGGTATCTCATCAATTTGCTGAGCATACTTCTCAGATGGAATGGTTTCGCCAGGATTCAGAAAGCTGTAGTGGATCAGACCACCAGCAGACCACCAAACAGTGACAATGACCTTTTTTGGTTCAAGTCTGGTTTTGGGAAGTACTTTGGAGCTTCTTCTTGGTCCAACTGCTGACCTAGTCATTGCTGGTTGTCGTATAAAATCCACTTTTCATCCCACGACACAATCTGATTGAGAAATGGTTCACTGTTGTTGTCTAGAATAAGAGGACACTTCAGATGACAATTTTTTAAAAATTTTCAGTCAGCTCACAAGGCACCCACTTATCGAGTTTTTCCACCTTTCCAATTTGCTTCAAATACCGAATGACTATAAAATCGTTGATGCTGAGTTCTTCGGCAACTTCTTGTGTAGTTGGAAAAGGATCAGATTTGTTGATGGCTCTCAACTGGCCATTGTCAACTTCCGAACTATGTTCCTCATCTTCAAGGCTTTCCTCTCCTTTGCAAAACTTCTTGAACCACCACTGCTCTGTACATTCATTAGCAGTTCTTTGGCCAAATGCTTTGTTGATGTTGTGAGTTGTCTCTGCTTTACAACCCATTTTGAACTCAAATAAGGAAATCACTCGAATTTGCTTTTTGTTTAACATCATTTCCATAGTCTAAAATAAATATAAAATACACAGCCAGTAACAAGTCACTAGCAAAAAAAAACATAAAGTGAGAAATGGGCATTAAAACGATGTACAACATAACCAAATTTATTTAAGAAGGTATTCCGATATCAAATGGCAAAGTTCAACAGTGCAAAACCGCAATTACTTTTGCACCAACCTAATAGTTTTATGGGTTCTGACAAGTGCATAGAGGTGTGTAACCACCACCATAATATACAAGACACTCTCATCACTACCCCCTCCCCCTACTCCAAGCTGCTTTCTTCACATCCTTCAGCCCTGGTAACCACAGATTTGTTACTCGGTCCCTCTGGTTTCACCTCTTCCAGGACTGGTATAATCTTGGATAGCACCCTTGGCTCTCTGAAGAGAATAACAAAGCAAGCCTCAGGGCAGAGGAGGGCTCTGGAGGCCCACCCCCACGTGATCTGAGAAGCTCCAGTTTTATCTGATTTATATTCTGGATTTCTTCTAGCTATTCTGTTTGAAGAAGTCCACCAACGCAAGCATTCGCAGCCACATTTCCCGGGAGAGCACCACTCACGTTCAGCGATCTGCAGCACCGGGTACCCCAGGTAGAAACTGAACTCCACCACGCTCAGGTTTCTGAGCAGCTCGCTCACTTCAGATCCATTCAGAAACCCCTGCGAGCCTCTGACAGCAAAGACGATGTTCACTGGGCCCCGGCGAGGAGCCAGCCTCGAAGATCCCACAGTGATATTCAAGATCTGAAAGAAAGCAATTGGAATAAGATAAATTAAAACCTCTAGCTCAAGGCCTGACTATGATTTCTCTCTCACAATTTCCCTCACCAAATTTTTTTTTAAGAATATTTTTAAAGGAAGAATAATTGGCTTCACAACCAGGTTCCCTTTTGTAATAATTTTAAACCTTCAGTTTATTGAAAACATTTTTTACATTAAGTAGAGAACTGAACACATACATGTATTTATAGTTTCTCCCCATTTCGTTCCCACCCCAAATCGCACTGAAATAATAATAAGATGAACAAAGGGGAATAAATCTACAAAGACACCGAGAAAAGAAGAAAACCAGAGATTCTGTCAAATTACTGGAAGCTGGAGGCAGGGTGGGAATCATGTTGATACAAACCAGAACAGAGGGAACCAAGACCCCAAAACACACACATGCACAGACCACAGTGGACTGAGAAGGGTCTCCTCCAGAGGCCCCAGGAGGCCTCCTCCCAGAGATCTGCAGGAACTGAGACCAGAGTGGGCTGCAGGACAGCCAGTGGGGTCACTAGGTAAAGACTGGGTGATTCAGGTATCTCCCACCCCTCTCCCTTCCCATGTCACACCCAGGCCGAGTCAGAAGGGCTAGCAGCCCCAGCTTCACCCCAGGAAGCTGAAGAACTGCTCCCTGAGGAAGATGAGCTCCTGGTCTGAGAGGGCCCAAGACCTGTTGTGGGGCAGCCTCTAAGCAGGAAGGTGGATGAAAATAACCACAGTGCACACAAGAGACAAAGAAGGAAAAAGCATGAAAGAAGGAGCTGTTCTGCCATAAAAAATACATCAACACACCCCATCCCCAGGATACAACCTCCTCATCTCATACGACGGTTGCCTGCCCCTGACCACATACTGCCTGGTACCCAGGGCTCCAGTGAACTCTCCTATCAGGAGAGAGGGCTGATGTAGACACAGACTCTACAGCTGAAGGGGAAAGGTGAACAAGGTCCTAAAACCACCTTCTTCCTCATTCCTAAAGACAACCACTAACAGTCAGCAGATGTTTACAGAAAACTAATAGCATGAAAGTGAAGACCCAAGATAAACACAGAACAATGGCAAAGAATGCAGAGAAAACTTAGGACGTGGAAGACAACTGATTAAAAATTCTAATTAACATCCTCAGAAACTTCCAAGGGACTATTGTAACATCATTCAAGACAAGCCTGCATTATTATAGGAAGCCTGCAATGAAACAAAGAGCAAATAACAATGAAAAACAAATGACAGCTAAAAGAAAATTCAATAGAGGAAATGAATAACGTAATGAAGACTGAAGACTGAAGACACAGCTGAAGACGATATCAATAACTAGGAGGACAAGATTTAGAAATCTGTAAAAGCAGGGAATTTCAAAAACAGGTAGAGGGACTTCCCTGGTGGTCCAGTGGTTAAGAATCCACCTTCCAATGCAGGGCACTTGGGTTTGATTCCTGGTCGGGGAACTAAGATCCCACATGTCACAGGACAATGAAGCCCGTGTGCCTCAACTCCTGAGCCTGCCTGTGCCACAACTAGAGAGAAGCCCTCACGCCGCAATGAAGAGCCTGCACGCCACAACAAAAGACCCCGCATGCTGCAACCAAGACCTGACACAGCCAAAAATATATAAATAAATTTGAAAGAGAGAGAGAGAGATGGAAAAAGTAAGAAATATGCATGGGGGATACAGGACCACCAAGATCTTTTTAACATGAATTTGAAAAAGAAAAAACAAAGAATATGGAGAAATAAATATCAAAGAAACGTAAAAACATCAGTTTCCATGTAGTACAAAGCCTGTTCTTTGATTTGTACTATATTCTGTTCATACAGTGAAGCACTGTATTTCATGGTATTCCATAAAATGAAACTCCAGTGTATTCAAGCACTCCCCTCATTGGATATTTAAGTTGATACTGTTCTTTTTTAGAACATTCTTACATTTCCCACATAGGCTCCTCCCTCTTCAGCTCACCATATCTGAGCTCCCTGGTTATTGCACCACTCTGCAATCTTTCAAATATACTTAGCCTACTCACGCTCTGTGGGCTCAATGCCATGGAAAGAGATGCTCTCTAATCCATGAGAACCGAATCTCCTCTGCTGGAGGGAATTAGTAAGAGTGAAGTGTGTCTGAAACTAAACATTAAGAAACGGGTTCTTCTTTAAAAGATAAAGCATCTTGTTCTGCACTCAAGGCTGTTCTCACCTGCACCGTGAGGTTATACCTCCCCTGGTGGTGTTTTCTCACTTCTGAGAGAGCTATCATCAGGCCTTTCTCGATGCGCTGGGTGAAGTTGCAGAAGCCGGTGTCCACACTTTGAGGCACAAACTGGAGTACTGAAAAAAAGGACAGCAACACAGTCCCCTGAACTAGGCATTTCTTCAGTATTTAAAATGAGGAGAGGGACAAAACAGTGTCTAAATCAACAAACTCTGTCCCATAGTACACGGTTAAGTTCTATAAAATTATTATCTTACTGAAGGATAGTTGATGTACATGATTATGTAAGTTTCAAGTGTACAACGTACTGATTCACAGTTTTTAAAGGTTATATTTCATTTATAGTTATAAAATACTAGCTATATTCCCTGTGTTATACAATATACCCTTGTAGCTTATTTATTTTATATATAGTAGTTCGCGCCTCTTAATCTCTTACATCTATATTGTCCCCACCCTTGGTTCTCTCTGCTTGTCAACACTAGTTTGTTCTCTATGAATCCATTTCTTTTCTCTTTTATTCACAAAGACACAGTATTTGTCTTTCTCTGTCTGACTTAATTTCACTTAGCATAATACCCTCTAAGTCCATCCATGTTCTTGCAAATGGCAAAATTTTCATTCCTTTTTATGGCTAAATAGTATATAAATATATAGGGATTCCCAGGTGGCTCAACAGTAAAGAATCTACCTGCCAATGCAGGAGACACAGGAGACACAGGTTCAAACCCTGGGTCAGAAAGACTCCCTGGAGGAATAAATGGCAACCCACTCCAATATTCTTGCCGGAAAATTCACACAGACAGAGGAGCCTGGCAGGTTACAGTCCATTATATATATATACACACACACATACATATCACATCTTCATCCATTCATCTGTTGACAGGCACTTGGGTGCTTCTATGTCTTGGGTTATTGAAAAAAATGCTGCTCTGAACACTGAGGTGTATGTGTCTTTTTGAATTAGTGTTTTCATTTTTTTGGATACACATCCAAGAGTGGAACTGCTGGGTCATATGGTAGTTCTATTTTCAGTTTTTTGAGAAACCTCCATACTGTTTTCTGTAGTGGCTGCACCAATTTACATTCCCACCAACAGTATACAAGAGTCCATGATGTTTTATTTACATATATCATATCACGGAAATGTGGAAAGCCAACTGTACCAAAGGACTACATGCAATGTGAAGGTGACTCATACCATTTTAAAATGGAAAATATCTAAGATAATAACTGGGGCATCAAAAGATACAACACCGAAACATTTGAAATATAAATAAATTCACTAGTGATGAATTCTTAAGTATGTATGGGTGAAATGACATGGTATCTGATATTGTTTTAAAACACTCTAGCTTCCTCAAAAAAGTCTCTGTGAGATAAACAAAATTGGAAAAATGTTTGTATGCACAGATGTGGGCTAACTACAGTATTCTTTCTACTTCTGTATGTTTTTAAAAGTCCATAATAAAAATTTAAATGACATTAATGAATTACTGTTAATTTCAGGGGGTGTGACAATGATATTGTGAATAGAAGTGTGTATGTATGCATGTGTATGTTTTATGTGTGTGCATATATGTTTAATAGTCTTATATTTTAGAGGCACAGGCTGAAATATTTATGAATGAAATGACAAGAGGCCATATCAAAATAACGTGAGAGGAGGGGGTTTATCTGGGGACAAAGATGTAACAAAACTGGCTAGGAGTTGAAAACTGTTGTGTGTTAGTCACTCAGTTGCGTCTGACTCTTTGCAACCCTGGGGACTGTTCCTTTGTCCCTGGGGATTCTCCAGGCCAGAATACTAGAGCGCGTTGTCATGCCCTCCTCCAGGGGATCTTCACAACCCAGGAGCTTCCCAATCCAGGGCTTGAACCCAGGTCTCCTGCATTGCAGGCGGACTCTTTACTGTCTGAGCCACCAATTGTTGAAGCCATACAATGAGTAACTAGGGGTTCATTATATTATTCTGTGCACTTTTATATAAGCTGGAAATTCGCCATCATTATAAAGTTTTTTGAAATTCTGAATAACAAGTTTTGACACAATCCTCCCCAAACTATTTTAAAACATAAAAAAGTGAAATGAAATTCTATTTACAAATCAGAACAACTATACTTAAGTCTTCTTACCTGTTTGAACTTGGAACCTGGACTCTGGCACAAGGAAGGAAGGTTTCACAGCCAAGATTAAAGGAGTTTGGTCTCGTACAAGTTTACTATTTATAAGTACATTGATGACAGATATTGCCGTGTAAACGAAGGGACCAGATGTTACCAGAAAAGTGAAGTCAGCAAATAGCTCATAAACCTATAAAAATAAAGACAAAAGACATTAATTAGAAAATTTGAGGGTAACATTACCCAAACTAAAGGAAGTTGTATTGAGTAGAAAAATAACAAAGTTAAAAAAATAATTTTAAATGAAGGGGTATGGCTTCAGAGATAATTAAAATTTTATTTTAATTTATTTTAATTATTCACATATCCATCAAATTTCTCAACAAAAGCACAAAATTACAAGAGCAAGGACTGTGAAAAAGAAGAATAGTCAATAACAGGAACCAAATAAGGAATTCAGAAAAATTCAAGGTGTTTTATTGTATTTAACCCACATAAAAAGGAGCACTGACTCTATTAAGCAGAGCTATCCACAAGAAATATGTGAGCCACATATGTAATTTTTAAACTTCTAGTAGCCACATTTAAAAATATAAACAGGTGAAATTAATTTTTAAAACATTTTACTTAAACCATATATGAAATATCATCTCAATTGTAGGCAATGCAAAAACATGATTAATGAGATATTTTGCATTCCCTTTTGCACTGAGTCTCTGAAATCTGGTGTTTATTTTGCATTGACAGCACATCTCACTCGGGACAAGCCCCATTGCACGTGCTCAACAGCCACACGTGGCTCACGGCTCCGTTCAGGATGGCGCCAGCCTAGAACGTGGCTTTGTGAGCTCAGCAGGGGACAGGAGGCACCAGCAGGCGTCCAGCATAAAGCACCTAGAAACCCATCTCACTCAACGCACAGAAACATACATACACATTCCCTCTAAACTCTCATCCGAGCGCTTTCATGTAAATCAAAGGAAGCAAGATCCTTAGGCCATCACCCCAGACTCGAGTCTTAGAGCCCTTTGCTCCCACTCTGCCAACACGTCTGATGGACTAAACCTGGCCTCGTCTGGGGTCAGAAAGGCTTCCTTGGAGAACCGGATGGTTGAGGGGTGATCCAAAGGAAAAGAAGGTGTGCACCAGGAGGAGGGAGGGGGAAAGAGGAAAACAAATGTCCTGCTCCCACTAAGACGAGCAATCCACCCAAGCTCCCCGTCCAGATTTCCACACCATGCAGACCCACCTTGAGCTCCACCACGCGGTTAAAGTGGGTCCTCAACACCTCTTTGATGGATGTGATGATATACTCCTGCACGGCTCTGCGGGCCAGCACTGCAAGGCAGGTTAGTGTCATTATGAACGTGCAGAGGACCCAAGGGCTCCCCTGGTCTCAGTGTGGAGAAAAAAGACCCAGTGCGTTCTCCTCCCTCCTCCCAGTTCCACCTTCCCTGACCACTCGGCTCCCTGCCTGCTCCTCCTCTCCTGCCATCTTCTTCCTTTCTATCCCTCATCCCCATCCCAAGCAACATGCAGAACCAGGTTGCTGATCAACCGCACATTATACTTCAGTGCATATGAACAGGACACTGGCTTGATGCACACTTGCCACTTCTCAGAGGAAAAGTGGGACAGTCTAATGGGAGACCACAGTCGCCAGACTTGTTCAGACATGACATCCGGGGTACTCCGGGTTCCTGCGGCTAAAACAGCCAAGCAGCTGCAAGAGAAGCTGCTGCCTGTTGGCCAGTAACTCAGACAGCAGGCTGGGGAGAAGGTCAAGGTCTGTGACCCAGTTCAGAGGATACTAAGTCACCCCATGTTGCTCTCCTTGGCTTCTCTGATGGCTCAGATGCTAAAGAATCTGCCTGTAACGCAGGAAACCCGGATTCGATCCCTGGCTCAGGAAGATCCCCTGGAGAAGGGAATGGCTACCCACTCCAGCATTCTTGCCTAGAGAATTCTATGGGCAGAGGAGCCTGGTAGGCTAGTCTGTGGGGTCGCAAAGAGTCAGACACCACTGAGTAACTAACACTTTCATATAAAAACAAAGTTTCCCCTCTTTTCCAGGAAAAGTGAGAACAGTAAATGAATAAGAAATTGCAGTGGAGGCCCTTACACATTTGTCCAACTAACTGCTTGAACTAAACATGAAGGCATTTTACTTTAACTGTGTCATCTCTGTATCCAACGGGTTATGAACTCCAAAGACAAAGATCCCAGCAAACACTTCTAAGGCTCATCTAAATCTGTTTTCATTGCTGCTAATCTGTAATATTTTGCGGGCACTTACTAGATAAGCCAGGCACTAGGTTAAGTATTTTATATGCATTACCGCATTGAAATCTCTATAACAACCCAAAAAAGTTAAGTGCCACCATCCTCCCTGTTTAACAGTTGTGGAAACTGAGGCTTAGAGAAGCTAACTGTCTGGAGAACTCACGGGAGCTGGTAGAGCAGTGAGGAGTTGTCTGGATCCAGACCTTATACTCTGCCCCAAAGCTGCACATCATATACGCGTTTCGTATCAGCACCTTTGGAAGATCACCCCAACTGAGAGAAGGGACGTGAAGCAGGGGCTTACCAGTTGTGATCAAATAGGCATCAGGAACTGTAATATCACACACGTATGGCGACTTGGTGGTGACCAGCGCTGGAGTATGAACTGATGCTTCGGGAGTGGGGGTGCTCACAGGATGAAGGGACAGTGCGGGGAGAACTGTGCCGCCCTCGTGGAGATCCTGACTGGCAGTTCTGCTGTTCAGGGTGGTGTGGCCAGAATTCTCAGGGGCACCACTGGTATCAGATATGCTTGGTTCAGTGGAGGTGTTCCTTGGTAGATCCGCGGGTGTGAAGGACGGCCCATGCGAACCACCTGCAGGCTCTGCAGGCAGAGGCGAGGGGGTCACGTCAGAAACAGACGAGGATGCTGACGGCAGGTGCCCGGCAGTGACCAGCACTGTGCTGGCAGGGGTGACTTCCGAGAAAGAGGGTAAGACAGACATGTGATCGTTTACAGCACTGAGATCACCAGAAGGTGCCGGGGTTGAAAAGAGAGAAGGTTCAGTTAGAACAGGGGAAGTAGGAACAGCAGTCCAAAGTGACATGAAGTGAGAGTCAGCAGTCAAAACGGGCTCGGAGATGGAGGGCACCAGGGTGGTGACTGCAGATTCACGGGACGTGAGTGAAGACTCAACAGAGGAGGTAGTTTCAGTGAAAGCTGAGGTAAAATGAGCTTCAGTGTCTGTAAGCAACACTGTGGGCGCTTCAGAAAACTTCAGGGAATCAGAGGGGAAGCTGGAGTGTCGTGACATTGCAGAGTAACCAGGGAGAAGAGTGAACGTGCTTAAAAGAAAGTCTGAGCTTGGCCAGGGCTGAGAAAACTCCAGGTTTGTGGAACCGGGAACAGAGGGCTGCGGTGACTGAGAATTGATTGCGTCACTCAATGTAGGTGTCTCAACCAAGCTGGAAAACGCCTGAGAAACAAAGGTAGACAGATCCCTTGACCTCAGAGATGGAGAAGCAAATACTTCCGAAGATGGAGGGACGCTGCTGCTGTATTCCAGCGGTGGAGTAGAGAAAAAGCTGGATGCAGAACCCCAAATACTTGCAGTTTCAAGTTGGGAAAAATTGACAGGTTCTCGATCCGGGAAAAGTGAAGACTCTGCCGGCGGGTCCAAACTGTAAGATGTAAAAAGACCTGGTCCGCTGACGGCGAGCGACGGTGTGTTTCTGTTTGCTGTGATGGGGTAAGAAGAGTCGAGAAGGACCCCGGGGGTGACCGAGGATGGCACGGCTGTCACGCTGGACGGCATCACTTGAGCGACAGAGGCGGAGCCCAGAGCAGCATCAGGTGACACAGGCACCGAGGGGTGGCCGTGGGGAGGGTACACCTGCGCAGTTACAACACTGCTCATCTCCCCCTCGGCTGCAACACTGATGCTGGTGGCTGAGATTTCCCCGGATGGAGAAGAGAGAGGAACCATCGGCCTGGAGGGGAAAAGTGTATTAAATTCTTGAGAATCTTCCTCAAATTCAGAGAAGTCCGTGACGACACTGCTCAATGGAGAGATGCTGCTGGCTTCCAAGGGGGTGGGGGACAGGGTCTCAGCACCATCGCCCGATCCCGTGTCCTTCTCCGTGAGGCTCGTTGACAGCACAGGCCGGGACAACACCGCAGCACAGGACACACACCACGTGTACGGTCTGAACGAAGACACCGGGCTCCAGACATGAGAGTCACCCACACCACTTGGGACCACTGAGTGGCCAGACAATTCTGATGCCTCACTGGAGTCGCCAGGAAGAAAGGGGTTATGTGACACACCAGCTGATTGAGCAGAAAAGGATCCAGATGCCAGAGGAGTTGGAAACAAAGCCCAACGTGCACTGCTGCTGCTGAAAGCAAGGACCATCGGCGACAGAGCTGCAGGACGGTGCAGGACGGTGCCTGGAGAGACGGTTTTGTCTAGACTCTGACCCAAAGCAGTGGTGACATCAGGGTACCTGTCCGTATCTGTGGCCAGAGCATCCTCTGGAGACGGTGAGACCTGCCCTGACGGGGGAGATGGCTGCTGAGTAACATCATCACCTGGTGGCCAGGACTCGGAAGACTGCGAGCTAAGAAGGAGGGTTCCTGAGCCCTCTGCTCCTGAAGCCACGATCTCCGGCAAAGTCCTGCTTGACACGTGCCCACAAGCATCAGAAGGATAAAACACCAAATTCCTACTAGGCATTGGAATTATGCCCTCAGAAGTGGGAAAAGCTGACTGAAAAGCATTGAAATGCCCGGGGAGCTCAGCATGCGTGGTTGGTTGTTGCTCTGTGTTTAGCCAGGCTGACGTCACTTCTTCATCTTGTAAAGGTATGACGGGTAACGATGGAGTCAGCACGGACTCTAAGGTTTCTTTGGGCGGCTCTGGAGGACTGACTGTGACGTATCGTACCGGAGAAACCACACGGGAGGTGGTCCAGTAAGTCTCTGGCAAGAAGTTGTCCATTTCATCGTCATCTAGGACCTCGTTGCTCGTCACTGCCACATAATTTTCCGCAAAGATGCTGGGATCTGCTGTACTTTGGGTCCATTTTCCTTGGTTAAAAAAGGCTGTATCAAAAGTCATGGTGGATGGAGATGATGTGACGTGGAGAGAACTGCTTTGCAGGGACCCTGGAGCGGTTTCTGTTAAGGCCACGTATGCAGTGCTGGGCACAGCACTTTCCCTCGGCATGAGCTCCACGGAGGAGAAAGAAAGATTGTGCTGTTCCAGAGGGAGCTCATCTAAGAAAATAACAGCCGAGTTCAGTTGAAAGGCAATGAAAAGTCACACTGATAACATTTTGTTTCAGATATGAAAATATTCTCCATCAACAGATACCCACTCATTGAATATCCACGGTTCAAAAACAACCAAATGAAAGCCAGAACTTGCCAGTTAACTGTCAGCATACTACTAGCAAACATTCATAAATTTGAGCACCACTTTTTACTTAAGCATGTTGTGTTGTCTGTCTATATACACACATTGACATGTTCCTCCTGCCTTATCACACCACCACAGAATACTATAAATAGAGGAGGACGTACAGAGCCATCTCATCTCTTCTCACTTATCACTGAGAAAGAGAAGTTCGGAGAAGGTAAGTCAATCAGTTACATGACCACCCAGCTGCAGGTGGAGCTGGAATCTTAGTAGAAGCCTGCCTTGATGCCCAAGCCCGTTTTCCTATTCTTTCAGAAGAGTTGGCTCTAATGAGAAATGAACATGACTACTTTGACAGCACCACCAGCTATGCAGGGAAGAGAGTTCAGCAGTTTCCTAGTTATAGGACCTTCCACATCCAGGCTGCAGACTACCTCCAGGCTCACTTCTCATCCTTCCCAGCTCTACTCTCACACCATCCCAACTACACTCTGGCTCAATGAGCTACCTGCAGTTCCCTAAGCCCAGATCCTCTGTGGCTCAGTGATCTGCACATCCCTCTCCTTCGCTGCCTGGGATGCGCTCCCTCTGCTCTCCACCTGGATTATTTCTACCAGCCCTGCAGATGCAGCCCAGGCATCACCTCCCTCCTCGATGCTCCAAAGGCGGGTGAGTGTCTCTCCCTACCTGTCACATCCCTGATCGTGTCCCGCTGAAATGAAATGTCTGCTCATTACACTCTGAGCATTTGGAGGACAGAAACTATTGATCTCTCTCCCTAGTGCCTAGCACAGTGAGTGACTTATACTAACAGCTCAATAAGTCGAAAGTGAAAGTCGCTCAGTCGTGTCCGACTCTTTGCAACCCCATGGACTATACAGTCCATGGAATTCTCCAGGCCAGAATACTGGACTAGGTAGCCATTCCCTTCTCCAGGGGTCTTCCCAACCCAGGGATCAAACCCAGGTCTGCAATAGGCAGATTCTTTACCAGCTGAGCCACAAGAGAAGCCCAAGAATACTGGAGTGGGTAGCCTATCTCTTTTCCAGTGGATCTTTCCGACCCAGGAATCAAACCAGGATCTTCTGCATTGCAGGCAGATTCTTTACCAACTGAGCCATCAGGGAAGCCCTTTAAACTCAATATACAATATAAAATACACAGCAAACAGCAACTTAGACATAGCTGAAGATTTAGTGAACTGGGGAACAGACCTGGAAATTATTCAGAATGGAGCACAGAGAAACAAAACAAGGAGAAATACAAAAGAAGGCAGCGAAGAACATACAGAAGGCAAAATGAGATAGTACAACACACATTGGATTAAAGTTTTAAAAGAAGGAATGGAGGGAACTGGGTGGAGGCAATATTAAAAGAGATAGTGCTAGAAAAAAGAGACATGAATCCTTCAATTCAGGAAGACAAAGAATCACAAAGCAGGTGAATTTAAAAAAAAAAAAAGAAAAACCCATACCGACACACGTGATGATACCATAGGACACCAAAGACCAAAAAAATAAATTAATAATAATAATTGTGCAGGTAGTCAGAGAAAAGGAATGGCAATTAACCATCGGGTAACTACTTCACAGAACTAGGAGCCAACTAACAGTGAGACAATAACATCTTCAATATGCTGAGAGAAAATATCTGACATCTAGACTTGAATAACCAGCAGTACTCTCTATTTTTAAAAATAAGGACAGTTTCAGATTTTTTTAAAAAGTGGTTATACTAACAGAAGACCAATAGAAGAGTCTCTCTAAACAAGGATATACATCAAAAGAAAAGGTGATTATCCTGGAGGGAAGATCTGAGGATAAACAGAGAATAAAGGAATGATAAAATGTGGTTAAATCTAAACAAGCACTGATGTTATAAATGAACAATAAAAATACTACCTAATCTGTAAGGTTACAAGAGACCTAATACAGAATTAAGATAGCTTGTTACATGGCATAGAAGTCGAAAGAGCAGCATTTAGACAAAACTGAATAGATCTTCTGTGTACACACTAAAATTTGTAAATTATATTCAATCATAAATTTATATAGATGAACTATTTCTAGCTGGTTCCATTAGCATCTGAAAGTTAAAAATTTATTACCAGACAGAAGCTGCTTACTTTAAAGCTGCTCACTTTCTGTGGAATATGACTTTTAAAAATGAGTAGATAATTAAAGAAGAAAACTGTTTCTCAGAGACTTTAGGTTGTTTCATAGCAATATTTATTAGGCATCTGTTGCCTTCCATACAGCTAGGCTCTGGCATTTCTGGTCTATATGCTTTTACTATTTACCTGCCACATTCCAAGCATGGATAAAAGTAAAGGTGGTACTTACTACAAATACAGTAAAGTAGCAGCTGCTCTCAGAAGTGATACATTTGAGAGGTAATAAAATAACAATATGTGCAACTATGCAGCACATAGATTTAAAAGTTTTCCTAAGAATAAATTATTTTATGTGTTTGAAAACTCTGCCATGATTTATTTTGAAATAGAAGACCTGAAGAAAAAGCAAGATCCCTTCTTAATCGAATCAGAAATATACTCATAAGTGCACTGGAAAACTGCAAGAGAAAAAACAGCAAAGAGAGAAGCATTTAGTGGCTAATTTATGAGCCCAAGTATCTGATGCAACTTAGAATTCAATCAATTCTGCCTACAAAGGACAGGGAACAGGGAAGGCAAAGTGATCAAAAGAATGAAAAATTCTCCTGGCTAGTAAAACAGAGGAACAAAAACTTCCTATTAAGAACTGTGAGGTGAGCCAAGCCGTGGTGCTTTCTCCCCCCTCCTTTTGGCCAAGTCCCAGGAGAAAGAAATCAGCTCTAAAGAGACAGCCGCTGAAATGCCATGGGAATCACTTCTGTAGTTAATTCAGGAAGAGGTTAGAAAACCCAGGTGAGTCTCTCCCAGTAGAAAAGGCTTCCAAGACTCTAATTTCAAGCCCTGGAGATCAATTTTCAAGCTCTCAAGTTCACACTAGAGTGTAAGGTTTTCTCTTGAACAACACGGAGAAAGGAATGGGGATGATTACACGCGTGATGGGGGATCTTGTTAAGATATAGGCACTGTCAGGCAGGGCCGGGGCAGGAGAGGGCCCGCTGAGCTTCTGCATGGCGCCCAGGTGGGGCCAGACCCACCCACACCCTGAGTAACAAGTACTGAGCCACTTTCTCCTGTGTAGACGGTACAACGTACCTTGCACCCACTTCTCCTTTGTAGGTCCCTGCCAAGCTGCATGGAACAGAGCAGAAACTGCCCAAGTGCCACGCAGATTCATAGTGATGAAAATTCACAATGCAAACCCATAGAAAGCACATCAAAGGAGAACCCCAAAGGGAACTAGCCTTTGGGTGACAATGCTGTGTCAGTGTAGGCTCATTAACTGGAACAAATGTACCGTCTGGTGGGGGATGTTAACAATGGGGAAGGCTATGCGTGGGTGGGGGCAGGGAGTATATGGGAAATCTCTCTACCTTCCTCTCAATTTTGCTAACTGAATGAACCTAAAACTGTTCTTTAAAAAAATAAAATAAAATAAAATCTTGGGAATTCCCTGGTGACCCAACAGTTAGTCAGGACTTCATGCTTTCACTGCTGAGGGCCTGGGTTCAATCCCTGGTCAAGCAACTAAGATACCACAAGCTGCACAGTATGGCCAAAAAAACAAAACAAACAAATAAATAATATTTTAAAAAATAAAACTTTTTTAAAACTCATGTGTGAGCTGCCTGTCTATAGGAAGTTGCTGGTCTCATTCACACATGCATAATCTGGTATTTATCCTTTTTGAAAGTTGTATTTTTCCATCTGGAAACCTTCCCTAAATACACTAGTCAAACATGGCATCATGGACTTTTCAAGCTGAATGGATCCTTTAAGACCTTGGCAACCCCCTCACATGGCAAATGAGGCTCAGGGTTTAAGCTGACTTGCTCAAAATAGCATCAGGGCAGAGCCAGCCTAGAAAGGCAGGTTCCTAAGCCCTCACTGGTTGAATGCTCTTCACACCACACCAGGCTGAGGCAAATCAGCCTATTTCATTAAGGCTGCTAGTGAATACATTACATTGAAAAACACGCTAAGTTGTGTTATAAATGAATTGAAAGTACATGCTAAATTCTGTGCCCCTGAAACCTATGCCAAGGCACACTGAGCTGTGAGGTCCCACCGTCCACGCGGGGCAGCTCACAGCTGCAGGCACGGGCGCTCAGAAAACAAAACATCCTCTGAGGGCTGGCCTGGAAAACCCAAGGGACAGCAACATCAAAAACCTCTAAAGAGCTTTCATCCAAATAGAACCATTACTTTAGCTTCTCTGCTGAACTGTGGAGTTTGCAAAGCAGGGTGAGTCATCTCCACTTCATGGCTATTAAGTCTGCCACAAAACAAGAGCCTGCTAGAATCTCTAGGTGTTTAAATACAAAAGCAGTCAGATAATTAAACCAATACCCAATGTGGCAAATCTTCAGCACCTTTTACCTACTTCTTAGGCTTTCCTAAGAGGGATTTTAGTGCTGTTCTTAAAACCATCCTCCTCCTTTTCCTACCTTTCGTTTTTCTCTCCCTGGTTTAGAAGAGTATGCCTCTTCTCTTTCTTTCTCCAACCCCAACTGTCTATTAATACCTTCTACCAGCTACCTATCTTCTACTCTCTCCTCCAAGTGGTACTGTTGTTATTACCAAATATCTAGTAGATAAGAAATACTACTTATAAAGACGAATTTATCAGGTCACATATATATAGTAACATAAAGAACATCTGAGTTTTATGTGGTCTTTTGATGAACAGAAATGATCAGTTTTAATGTGGTTAAATTTATCAATCTTTTCTGTAATTGTTTGAGATTTGTGTGTCTGTGTCTTAAGATGGAAAGCTTAAATCCCTCCCTAGAGTAAAAGCCATCGTGATATCCTTTAAAAGCATAAAGCAAGAATGACACGATCAGAATAATGATCTAAAAGTCCCTCCTACTACAGCGTGAAGAACAGGTTAACCAGGGCCAAGAGCAGATGCTGAGTAAAGGGGCTCATGAGAACCCTGTTAATTTCGCAGCTTTGCTTGATGTCTAAGATGCTTTCCAAATAAAAACTAAAATAAGTCGGGTTCTCACTCAGTAGGTTGGGCCTGGGGCTCAGGACTCGGTGTGGGCACCTGTGTTTGCTGCTGTTCCTGTTGTGGTGGAATCTGTGTTTTGAAAACCACACCACAGGTAATACTAATGCCAAGCACAAAGACCCTTCTTTGTGAGGACCAGACTAGGAACAATGCTGACGGAACAACCCACAAGAGAGGAAGAAGTACAAGGTGCAAAGCCCAGAGGGCTGGGAAGGGAGAAGGAAATGGGGTCCAGAGGGGAAGCAGCCTTTGACCCTCACCTGGAAGAGAGGGTGAGTGCAGATAGGGCATGATGCACAGACTTGCTAGAGAGTACTGAAGGGGATTCTGCCCTAGGGTGGGGACGGCAGCAACCAGGTCAGTGGAGGATGCTGAAACAGACATGAGAGGATATAGCCAGGCTCTGTCGGGGGAGCTACAGCCTGAAACCAGAGGGCAGGCTTCACAGGTCCCATGCAGTTTGGGAAACTGTGGTTCCCGATTCAGCGTTTCAGGTTGGATCTGGGGGCTCAGCCAAAGAACAATCACCAAAGAGCTCTCTGCACAGAAAAGACTCAAGCTCGAGGTGAATAAATAGTAACTGCTGGCCAGTCCTCAGTATTTTAAAGACCTCAGGTGGCACAAGTGGTAAAGAATCCAACTACCAATGCAGGAGATATAAGAGATGCAGGTCCAATACCTGGGTCAGGAAGATCCCCTGGAGAAGCAAACGGCAGTCCACTCCAGTATTCTTACTCAGAGAATCCCACGGACAGAGAGCCTGGTGGGCTACAGTCCATGGGGTTGCAAAGAGTCAGCCATGACTGAAGCAACTGAGCATGCTGGCCAATCCAGGTATTTTAAGACCTCAGCACTACATAAAAACTCTTTTTAGAAATCTTCCTTTGATATCCTTTGTTTCTCAACTATTATTAAGTCACAAACACCAGTAAACTTCCTGAATCGCCATAGTGCCCATCTGTCATGAATTGAACTGTGTTGCCCAGGTCTCTGTGTTGAAGCCCTAACCCTCCTGTGACGGTGTTTGGAGATGGGGCCTTTAGGGAGGTGATGGAGGTTAAAGGCAGTCATGAGGGTAGGGTCCTTCCTGATCTGACAGAACAGGACCCTTTATAAGAAGAGGGAAACCAGAGCTCACCAGCCCCGGGTGCCCGGGCACGGAGGAAAGGCCACGTGAGGACACAGTGAGAAGGCAGCATCTGTAAGCACAGGCGTGGCGCCTCGACAGACACCAGCCCTGTCGGCACCTCAATCGTGGACCCCAGCCTCAGAGCTAGAAGGAAGCCAATTCCTGTTGATGTCACACAGTCTGACGTTTTGCCAGGGCGGCTCAAGTGACCAAGACAACACCATTCATTCCTGGCTCAAGCAAAAGGCTCTGTGATAGAGTAGAGACGACAGGAAACCTGTGGGCCTGAGGCCCGGCCCCGGCCCACCACGAGCCCAGGGGCTGCCGGCCCTGAGTAACTCACACATCCCTGGGTCTTGGCTCCCTCCTCTCCTCATGAGATACAACGTTCCTGAAAATGGGTGTGAAAGCGTGGGCTTCCCCTGTCCAGGCCTGACATGTAACCCTATACTTGCCTGCTTGCTTGTGAGGGTTACTCAGTCAGGGTTCTCTGTTGTTCACAGTGGGAACAGCCCTGGCCACACAAGCACGAAGGGATTCAGTGGGAAGACACCAGAGGGTCTACGGAACGAACAAGGTGGCTCAGGCTCAGAACACAGTCAAGAGACCAGTGATGCCGACAGTGAGGGAGCCGGCTGGGGTCTCTGCAAGGAGAGTCAGCTGACACCGCCCGGCCGGAACCACGACCGGCACAGCCGTCAGGGGACCCTCTGGGCCTTTGCTTCGTGACCTCACTCCTGCAAAGCTCAGAGTCCAGCCAGGAGTGCCCCACTAGCCTCACCCAGGTCACATGCCACACTGCCAGTCAACCCTGCAGCCTTTGGACCTTGGACATAATATGGATTCCCCAGAAAGGGAAAGAGTGGTCCCCAAACTGGCACATGGCTACTACATCAGAGGTGGGGGCTTCAGTTTTAACTGGAAAAATAAAAGCTAATAAAAAGCACAGCACTGGCATAATACAATCCTGGTCAGAGAGGGAGACGACAGCTCCAGAACCTTCCACAGATAACAGAACTGGGTTCCGTTCTGTATCAAACTTGCTCAGCTCCCTAGAAGAAATCTGCTGTAATTAGTCACATCTTCCCCTTCTTCCTCAAGAGATGGAGATACAGATAACAATTAGTGACATCACTGAAACAGGAAAAGAACTAACGAGCAACTTCAGAAAACAACAACTGCAACCATACAGTCCTGAAATAATGGGCCCATGAAGCTTTTCCACACGCATACTATTATCATTGAAACACCAGGATAGCTTCCCATTGGGATCTGGGCCTCTCTCTATCTGTGCACGATTTTTTTATTTGAGGAGGTAAGGATATTAAAATGTTGATTTAATTCAAAGCATGTTTGAATATTTGTTGGGAGATGTTCTGTCGCACTTTATCTTTTTCCTAAATAAAATGCAATCCTCTTTTACCAACCTGGAAAGCAAGGCTGTCAGCACTTTAAGTAACCAAAACAAACTCAACTAAATACTCAATTCACTAAGAACAAAGGCGAAAAAACTCTCAGTCGGCCATCTGTTTCTAAAATAATTTAATTCAAAACACAGTCCCAGAACAACAGGGAAAAGGACACCATCAGCTTCAAGATAATCTTCCATCTCCAATTTCACTCAGAGCTGGAATGGCACACGACGTCCTGTGACTAAGCATGAGAAGGCACTTCACCCCCAAACATGGGAGCCCGAGGCCATCAGTCTCCGCGCAAACACACATGTCTGAAACAAAGTGACCAGGAGACACATCTGCCTCCTGGGTGGCTCCCCTCCCAACAGTCAAGAGCTTATGCTCAGTACCTTAATTCACCTCTAAGCTGAGTTTTGACTTTATATCAAGGGAGCCAGAGGCCTAAGAGAGAGAGTGGGGGGCCACGCTGGCTGGAAGTGGCAGCACGGACAAAGGCTCCACGTCTGGACAATGTGGGGTGTGTTTGCGTAACAAACAGTAGTGGCTCCGCTTGGTTGGAGAGAACACTAGGAAAGTTGGCTGAAGAGCGTGAGAATGTCAGTGAACAATGGGGGAGCCACTGGATATTTGTAGCAAAGTGGGCTTCTTATCAAAATTACCCTGCAGAAGAAAAGAAAAAAAAAGCCTGGCAGAGCAGAGAGAAGCACAAAACTTCAATCGCACCCACAGGTACACAGCCGACGGGGCCAGGAGAGAGGACTGTGTGACAGATGAGAATGCAAGAGAAGTTACAGGACAGACTGCACAGAAGGCCAGTAATAAAGTTAGTTACTGATGACATGGATGGGGCAGGAAAGAAGAGTCAGTCCAAAGCAATTCTGAGTCACAGATTCAACTGCCCGCTACAGACTATTCCACCTGGTTATCTAATGCATGTGTGCTCAGGCGTGTCTGATTCTTTGCAACCCCACAGATGGTAGATCACCAGACTCCTCTGTCCATGGGATTTCGCACGCAAGAATAATAGAGAGGATTGTCATTTCCTTCTCCAGGAGATCTTTCTGACCCAGGGATCGAACCCGTGTCTCCTGCATTGGCGGACGGTTTCTTTACCACTGAGCCACCTGGGAAGCCCTGGGTATCTAAAAGGTACCTAACAGGCCCCTAAGAAAACCTGATCCTCCCTCTTTGGATATTAATAAGTCCTTCTCACAGTCAGGATCTTGTAATTCACTCTCAAATCCTTCAAGCCCTGCCACACTGAAGTCTGGGCCCTTAATCACTGCTTGATCATCATCAGCCTCTGTGAGGAGACGGGCTTTCCAAGGGCCTGGACAGCACAGGAGGCAGGGATGTTCTGACATCCTGGACACAAAAGCTGCTTCCTTGCTCACCCTGAGTTTGGTTCAAGAACCAGGAGAACCCAGAGGATCCTTTAACATCCCTCTGATGGCAAAGAAGCGGCTGCGGTGACAAGTGCTTCCTGAGTGGTGTCACACACCACCAGTACAAGGAGTGGTGGCCCAGTAAGGGTGAACACCCCCAACGTGACAATTTCCTGTTCATCACAGCCTCCCGAGAGCTGTGTGACTACCTGCTTCCCATGTGCCCCAGCCCCTAGGGCTCTAGGCCCAAGAGGAGCCATGCTAAAAAATGCTGTAATCGTCAGGAAATTCAGCCTGATCAGAAGTGTGCTCCTGCCCAGGGAAATCCATCAGGGCTGTGGTCTCTCCCCACCAGCCACAACCCACCCTAAATTCCTGAAGCCTCTCCTAGCACCTTCAACCCATCTGGAAGGTGTTCTAACACACAGATCCAATCCTTCCATTTCTGTGCATCTGAGGTTTCTCTAAAGCAAGCAGAGAAATAATCCGTCCACGACATTCCAGTCTTAAGATCCTCCAAGGGTTCCTAACAGCCTTCGGAAATCCACAGTCCTCAGCTGTGACACAAGAGCCCTCATCTTCCGGTCACATCCTGTCCTGCTGGTGTCACCTCCCTGACAGCCAGCCCACACACTCCCACCATGCAAAGTTTTCTCTGACCGCCCTGCTTCTGGAAAGGCTGGTTCCTCGCCTACAAATACCCATCCCTCCTCCTTTCCCTAACTCCAATCATGCTCCCAGACTTCTTGTTCCCATCACTTCCAGAACCTCTGTGTGCTTTTCTCATACAACTTAAAACTGTAACTTTTGGCTTACTCATCTCCCTCCCCGAGCCAATGACCAAGATGCTTGGAGGAAAAAACTGTATCGTTCACGTCTGTCTCCCAGGTTTAGCCCAGAGCCAGACGTGTCCATTCATTCATTCATCATTCACTTGTAAATCCAACAAATGTCTACTGACAATGGAAGCAAAGTGCAGGGTGTGAAGTGTCAACCAAGACAGAAAGGTGTCCTGCTTGGGGGCCTCACAGTGGAGAAGAGGAGACAATCATTATAAATTGAGAAGACGGCTAAGGACATGGCTAAGGCAGGGCTGGCGAGAATGGCGCCCAAGGCAGAGCACCAAGAGCTGGTGTGAATGGTGCTCAGCCAGCATGGGGAGCCTCAGGCGAGGCTGGTGAGGAAGGCAGGGAACCAAGAGCTGGTGTGAATGGTGCTCAGCCAGCATGGGGAGCCTCGGGCGAGGCTGGCGAGGAAGGCAGGGAACCAAGTCCAGGTGGAGGGAAATGTGATTCTAGCGCCCAACTGAGTCATTTGGGCCAAGGATACCAATTTGGCAATCATCTACAGAGAGATGGCAACAAACTGAAGTCAAATGACTCCATCAAGGCAGAGAGAGAGAGAGAGAAAAGTTCAACCCCACACTCTACGGCGCTATGTTCATTTAAGGCGTGGTGGGAGAACCCCAGATTCTACACCAGTAGAAGAGACCACCTTTAGCGATCATGACCAGAGTGCTATTTACATACACTTCTACAAGCCAACTCAGTCAAGCACACAAATTATTCTCCTCCTGACTTAATTTATTTCCATTCACTGACAATCTTCCCCAAACCCCCTCTTCTGCCTGTTTATTGGTATGAACAGCCTACTGATTAGCAATTATCCATAGCGTTAACTCTCTAAGTATCTGTAATTATGACTTCTCTTGGTTTATTTGAGGGCTCCTGGGGACTTCAGGATGAGGAATAACATGAAGTTAATGTAAATACTAATTTGCCAAGAAACCAACCAGACCAAATATGCAGATAAGCCAAAAGGCAATTTTCCAAAAGCTGAGGTTCTACCAGCCTGGAGAGTTCTGTATTTGTTCTCACTATTTAAAGTGAAGTGTTTAAATGCCACCAGTAAACCAATTTCAGCATTTTTAACTTTTTATTATGAAATTTTCAGACATATAGAAGCTAAAAGACTGGAACACATTATCCAGTGTGAACATCAGCTTTCTCTATGCTCACTTCATCTACCCCTCCTCACAGCTTTTTTTTAAATGAAAGTAAAGCAAATTGCAGACACCATTTATTTCACTAGTATCTACTTCAGTGTCTCTGATAAGGACTTTTAAAAATCATAACCACAATCATTATCGCAGCCAACAAAATTAAAAGTAATTCTTAATATCATCTAATTATCTATCCCACACTTAGATTTCCTTGACGGCCTCAAAATATTTTTGTATAATTGCTTTTTGCAAATCAGGATTGAACGCAGGTGCACAACTGCTTAGGGTAATGTGTCTCCCAAGCCTCCTTTACTTGGTTAACAGGTCTCCCCTGCCTTTTTTCTTTTTTAAATCTCTCGTTATTCACTTGCTACAGAAAAAGGTCGTTTGTCCCTGTAGACAGCCCTTCTATATTTAGTTGACTATATTCTCATGGTGTCATTTAACATGTTCTTCCAACCCTCGAATTTTCTATAAACTGGGTGTTACATTAAGAGGCTTTATGAGATTCAGGAGCAATGTTTTTAGCAAGAGTACTTTCCAGGTGCCCCACTGCATCACATCAGGAGGTACCTGATCCCTGGCTGTCCCGCTGGGCAAGATACCAACATTCGTCTGGGGCTTTAGGTGGTGACAGCCTGCTCTATCCGTCATAAAGCCCTCCATCAATGTCTCACCAAACAATGAAGCAGTCAAGAAGGCCACTGCTCACATCTGCTATTTCCTTAAGAAGGCTGAGTTTCTTAATCCTACTTACTCAAAGATATTCCTAACGCTCACAGATACAATTACAGAAAGAATAATTCTTATTTGGTATCTGAAACAATAACATTTGTGTGTGTTTGAGAACATTTCTTAAGTCACCTAATTAAGAATTCAATACAAAGATGCTGACCCCTAGACTTTTCTTTAGAAAGATTACTTATAAATGACTAACTGTGCATGTAATACAGTAAAGTTCTATGTCTGTCTCTCTTTCTCTGGAGTTCAAAGTTCCAAAAAGACAGTGAATAAAGAATCAAGAAAACCTTAGAAAGTATGCCAATTATGAAAGAGCAAAGGAGGAGGAAATAGAAATGGCAGAATATTTCCCAAAGCAGTACATTTATTTTAGTCCCTTTCCAAAGGAGAGATTAATGAAGTACCAAAATAACCCTAAGACATAATGGTTAAACAGTTTCAATTTCTACTTCTTCCCAAAGCTCTTAATTAGAGTTTCTAGAAAACAGCCAAAAAGAACCTGAAATCTTTTTCTTCCCTATCCCATAGTCAGATGTTAATAAACAGTATAATACCTGTGTGGACAGAAGCAGGAGACCTTGCCTCCAAAACTGGTAATGAGAGTTAATACCACCTGAAGAACCATGTAAGGACCCTGAGAAAGCCTCCATCAATAGCCAAGCCTCCCAAGACGCCTGCATTTTCCCTCTTGGGCTAGAGATCTTGCAGCTCACTGAACTTCACCAGCCTGGGGCAAGCAGGAGGGGAGGGGAAGGGGCACCTGTCGCCAGGTGTGACCTCCAGGTATGATGACGAGAGAGGCTAAATGCCACAAAAAGAAGAAATAACGCAACAATAAAAATGTTGCAATGACTGCCACAGAGTTGTATACTTAACAATCAGTGGAACGGAAACTTTTATATTATGTATATTTTACCATAGCAAAACAAAACAAAATGTTGCAATGGCGAACTAAGAGGGCTACAGGCTCTTCTCAACAGTAACCACCACTCAGGCCAGCCGCTGGATCCATTATTCTTCTCACCTTACTGGTGAAGGAGATGAGGACCCAAAAGATGAAGTACCTTGGTCAAGGCCCACGGTCAGTAAGTGGTTCGGGTTTGAACACGCATCCATCAGCTTCCAAAGCCCCTGCTCTCTCACACCACCACACAACCTCTCTGGGGAGGGTGTGTCGAACTGCACTCAAAAGTTTTCAAGGCACATTTCTAGATTATCATTCTTGAATAGCTATACGCAAAAAATCTTCATAATTACACAGCAAACAAGAATTCTGTTTTATATATATATATATTTAAGATTTAAAATTTTTTATTTATTTTTGACTGCACTGGGTCTCAGTTGCTGCACAGGCTTTTCTCTAGTTGTGGCGAATGGGGGCTCTTCTCCAGTTGCGGCTTCTCGTTGCAGCGGCTTCTCTTAGTTGTGAAGCATGGGCTCTAGGGCTCGTAGGCTCAGGAGCTGCAGCATGTGGGCTCAGTAGTTGGGCTCCCAGGCTCTAGAACACAGGCCCAATAGGTGTGGTACACGGGTTTGGTTGCTCCACGCACATGGGACCTCCCCAGATGAGGGATTAAACCCATGAATTGGCAGGTGGATTCTTTACCACTTAGCCACCAGGGAGGCCCCAAGAATTCTATATAATAAAAATGGCTTCCCAATATGTTCCTTACATGCCAATACAGCCCTATCAACTTGAAAGGCATTAAACAATATTTAAAGGAACCATGCAGTAAAAATAACATCTCAACACTAAATCCAAAGAGGCACGAAGCTGGCTCCTGGCTCAGCTCTGCATCAGGACCGCACAGGGTGGTGCCACAGGAGGACTCTGTAAATGGTAAAAAGTTGCCTAGGTCCATGGGAGCCTTCCAGGAAATGGGCTTTCCTGGGCTTTGGGCTGGTAACACATTTACTCCCCTGACAACCCAGATAAACTAGAGTTTGGGCCGGAAGCAATGAATATAGAGGATCACTATCCCTGGCAACCTAGACACGGTTCCCCAGGGCCTCACACAGTAGATAGAAAACTACAATGTGTCCCTCCAGGTTGCCATCCTCAACACTAAGAAAGAAGCACAGATACAAAGACAGAGCGCCTCGTTTGTGACAAAGACAAGGACAATGGCTCCAGAGTTCTCACTCTGTGCCCAGATGCTTTTACAGGTCCTTCCTGATGTTCACAAAGCCCTCCAAGGAAGCTACTGTTAGCATCGCTGTTGCACCAACAAGGCAGGCAGGCTCAGAGAGTTCTAGCTTGCCCAAAGCCTGGCAAGAGTCAGGACTAGGATCCTGGGCTCTCTGCCTCCAGCACCAACAACATTCAAAACTGTTACCCTGCATTAAGAAGACAATACCCACCTCAATATATGGTGACTATTTAAAAGCAACACTGTTGCCAAAAAGCACAAGAAAAGATGCTCCATGTCATTAGGAAAACGCAAGTCAAAACCACAATGAGACACCAATTCACACCCACTAGGATGGCCGGAGGAGCCTGGTGGGCTGCAGTCCATGGGGTCGCTAGGAGCCGGACACGACTAAGCAACTTCACTTTCACTTTTCACTTTCATGCACTGGAGAAGGAAATGGCAACCCACTCCAGTTCTTGCCTGGAGAATCCCAGGGACAGGGGAGCCTGGTGGGCTGCCGTCTCTGGGGTCGCACAGAGTCGGACATGACTGAAGCGACAACAGCAGCAGCAGGATGGCCAGAATTTTTTTTTTAAACAAGAAATTTTTTAAAAAAGTCCTGGAAGATGTGGAGTAATTGTAATGCTCATACACTGCTGGTGCATCCACTATGGTAAAGAGTTTGCTGTTATGCAGAGAATCACCATATGACCCAGTAATACCATCCCTAGGTAAATACTTTAAAACACTGGAAACCTGGTGCTCAAAACCTTCTACAGGAATGTTCCCAGCAGTACTATTGACAATAGCCAACCCCTGGAAACCACTCAAACACTCATCAACAGGTGACTGGATAAACAAAGTGTAGTATATCCATACAATGCAATTTTATCCGGGCATAAAAAAGAATGAGGTACTCAAACACGCTTCAACGCGGATGAATCTTGAAAAGGTTATGCTAAGTGAAAGCAGCCGGACACACCCACAAAGACACATACTGTACGATTCTATTTACATGAAGTATCCAGAATCAACAAACCCAGTGAGCGAGAAAACAGATTAGTGGTTGCCAGGGGCTGGGGGCGGGAGCAAGAGAACCAGACAGTGAATGCTGGTTACACACAACACTGCAAATGTACTTAGTGCCACAGAACTACACACTTTCAAAAGGTTCTTCAATGGTAATTTCAGGTTATGTGTGTTTCCTACAATTTATTTAGCGTTGCGCTGGGTCTTCATTGCTGCATGTGGGCTTTCTCTAGTTGCAGTGAATGGGGGCTACTCTTCATTGCAGAGGACAGCCTTCTCATTTTGGTGGCTTCTTGTTTCAAAGCACGGGCTCCAGGTGTACAGGCTTTAGTAGCTGCAGGGCATGGATTCAGTAGTTGTGGCTCCAAGGCCCTAGAGCTCAGGCTCAGCAGTTGTGGCTCACAGGTTTTAGTGGCTCCGCAGCATGTGGAATCTTCCCAGATTAGGGATTGAAATCGTGTTCTCTGCATTGGCAGGCAGATTCCTATCCACTGTATCACCATGGAAATCTTACATTTTTTTTTTTTAAAGCAACCAGGCCCAGGGCTTGAATACAAAAACTCCTAGGTGCAAAGTAAACCTTATCCCAACTTACTTTTGGTAAGCTCTCATTATTCTCAGGAGAAGGCAATGGCAACCCACTCCAGTACTCTTGCCTGGAAAATCCCATGGACGGAGGAGCCTGGTAGGCTGCAGTCCATGGGGTCACTAGGAATCAGACTCGATGGAGCGACTTCACTTTCACTTTTCGCTTTCACGCACTGGAGAAGGAAATGGCAACCCACTCCAGTGTTCTTGCCTGGAGCATCCCAGGGACGGGGGAGCCTGGTGAGCTGCCATCTCTGGGGTTGCACAGAGTCGGACACGACTGAAGCGACTTGGCGGCAGCAGCATTATTCTCAAGCTGTCTTTCCTTTCTCCCAGTGCAGTGTTTCTCAGAGTGGTCCTGCTCTCAGAATCCCCTGAAGACCTTTTAAGAATATGGATCTCCAGGCCTCTCTCCAGACTCTCCAAGGGGGCAGGAATGCACAGTTTAACACCTGCCCCAGTGCCTCAGCATCACCTCTAAGACTCCCATCCCTGTCCTTCTAGCCAGCAGGCCAGTTACTGAAGCTTCTCAGAAGAAAAGTGTTAATCAACTTCTTTCCACCTGCTGGCCATGGATGCCTGAGTACCACCTCTGAGCTGTTAGCATCTGCTGTGTTTAGCTGTCAGCTGCACTTTCCAAGTCAAGCCTCCCCACCTGACAAAAGCTGACATTGGCCCCACTATTCGAAGTTCTGTTCCACTTCTGATCCACAGAGGTGGTTATCCTGTTTTTGAGACTGATGAAGTGAAGTGATGTGAAAGTCTCTCAGTCATGTCCAACTCTTTGTGACCCCATGGACTCTACAGTCCATGGAATTCTCTAGGCTAGAATACTGGAGTGAGTAGCCTTTCCCTTCACCAGCGGATGTTCCCAACCTAGGGATCGAACCCAGGTCTCCCACATTGCAGGCAGATTCTTTACCTGCTGAGCCACAAGGGATTGCATTTCATCTACCAATGTTTAAAGCATGAACTCACACGTCTTACCCAAAGACTGATTTCTGACTACTCCCACTTCAAAACCAGACTGCTAACATGTTTTCTTCTAGGCATATTATTAATAAAATTCCTTCAAAACACAACAATTTTAACCTAAGTGGCAGTTTTAAAACGTATCCACAAGTCTAGGTCAACAGCAAGCTTGGCAAAGAACATGTTTAAGCTGGTTCCCCCTCTCTGAACTCATTAACCCCCCCACCACTCCCCCAGTCTCTCTCCATCCTTTGCCAGCCTCTCCCCAGTCCTGTGTTTCTTATCTGCCTCCCATCTTCTCCCTTTCCTCAACTGGAATAACATAAGATTATGAAATCAAATAATTAAGTATACACATTGTTACATTTACTGAGGGAGGTTTCTATTCTCTGTTTTTAAATACTAGTTACAATTTGTTCTTTTAAATAAACTTTTTTTTTCCTCCTGCTTGTGTGTAAGCCTTGGTTGATTTCTCTAGAGGCATCAGTGGCCTCTAAGAGAAAAAGGCTCTTGATTGCTGATGCTATTTAAATAAGGAACACAGGGTATACTCAGTGAGAATTTTAAACCACCCCACTGTCATGATACAATTCCTCCTTCTTCTGCTTGGCTGCAGAGACAAAAAGAAAAGGCCCTCATAGACCAAAGATACCCTGTGCATGCTCAGTCAGTCAGTCATGTCTGACTCTCTGCAACCCCACAGACTGTGGCCGGCCAGGCTCCTCTATCCATGGGGATCCTCCAGGCAAAAATACTGGAGTAGGCTGTCATGCCCTCTTAGGGGATCTTCCTGACCCAGGGATCAAACCCGCATTTCCTGCTTCTCCTACATTGTAAGTGGATTCTTTACCAGTGAGTCCCCATGGAAGCCCCAAAATACCTTAAGACAGAACTTTTAAAAAATGAAAATGCAGTCCTTAGAGGCTTAGAGGCACCCAGAGGTCCCCAGTTCTTTGGACTCCCAATCCATTGTCTGTAGTCTTCATCCCCACCCTGACAATGACAACAAACGCCCCTGCAACAATACTGGCCCAACGAAGAACCCCTGCTGTGTGCTGCATCTTCACTGGGGAGGCCTAGGGAGGGTAGAAAATTACCCCCAAGTCACCCTGGTGCCTCCATTGCCATCTGGTGTAGGAAAACCCACAGCAGAATCAGGAAAGACACAGCAGTGCATTCACTTGGAGAATCAATGCTAATATTTATTGACTGCCCGCTATGTGTTAAGCACCCTGCAGGCATTATACCATTTAATTTCCCCAACACGGTGTTTTACAAAGGAGGAAACTGAAGCTAGACAGGTTAGGGAACCTGCAAAGGCTGGCTGCTAGAAGTCATGGAATTGGGGTTTCCATGCAAGCCTCCAGCCCTGAGCACTTGACCCTCTGGTCAGATAGCCCAGGTGGTGGTCTCCAAACTGATGGGGTGACACACTCCGTGAGTAAGTGATGAACCATGTGAAAGTGTGACCTGCTCAATAAAAGGTTAATTTAAAAAAATTTTAAACAAAGTATAATACCATGCCTGCTGATTCTGGCTAGAAGCTTGTGATCCAGGGTTTAGATACACTTGCTGGAAAATGGTTAAGTTACTGGAATTAAGAAAATTCTCAAAGATACAAAAAGTGTCAGAGAGTCTGAAGGTTCTCCATTTGCAATCTCAGAACACTCTTCGACACAAACGCCTAGAGAAGCAAGGGGGAGAAGAAGTTCAAGAGTGAACCTTGCAACTTGCTGGAAAATAGTTAAGTTACTGGAACCAAGAAAAACCTCAAAGATACAAAAGTTTTGGAGACTTTGAAGGTTCGTTCTCTTTTTGTGATCTCAGGAGACTCTTATACACAAGTGTCTATAGACACAATGGAGAGAAGAGGTTCAGGAGTGAACCTCACAAAATAAAGGGGACAGGGTGGAGGAAAAGGGGTCACAGAGATTCAGTCCCAGCACAGTGCCCCAGTTGAGGAAAGCAGGCTTGGTGAGGCCAAGTATTAGTTCATTCCAAGAGAAGACACACATCTACATTTTGATGCGAAATCTCCTGATTTTTAAATGCTGGCAATTCTTCTGACATTTACAAATAATCTTCAAGTCAATGAAACCACTGCATCAGGTTTGAACTCAAAGTCAGTGTAGAGGAGATGTTTGTCAGGATGAAGAGGCCCTAAAGCTACCTAGGAGTCACCAGCACTCCCTGCAATGTATGCAGAGGACCAGGGGCACCCAGGACCTGGGAGAGATCCAGAACCACCTGCAACAGCCCAGGATCCCAGAGACCCATGGGTGTTTCGCACACACCAAGCAAACACATCTGAGCCACTCCCCGGCAGGGTACGGGGCAGCACAAGCCCACGAGTGCAATGAACAGATCTGAAGTCAGCTGCCCATGCCAAGCCACAAGCCTCCTAACTGACACGACATTTTCAGGAAGATGGCTGAGGCCACCTTCAAGATCTGCACAAAACTAACCCTAACCCTGGCAACAAGCTGTGGACAAGTTTGTGTATGACATGACTGCACATGCTAATTTACCATTTCAGCTCTTACACCAGGACAGGGATTACACTGGGAGAAGAGGACTCACGGCGGAGCTTTGGATGGGCAAGTGACATTCTATTTCTTGATTTCAGTGTTATTATACCCCTGTATTGTTTGTGCAGGGCTTCTCTGGTGGCCCTGCCTGCCAATGCAGCAGACATGGATTTAATTCCTGGAACATCCCCTGGAGAAGGGAATGGCAACCCAGTCCAGTATTCTTGCCTGGAGAATCCCATGAAGAGACGAGCCTCCATGGAGCCTCCATGGGGTTGCAAAGAGTTGGACACAACTGAGAGACTAAACAACAACAACACTGTGCAAATTCATTGGGTTAAACACTTAAGCGTACTTTTCTACGTACACATGCGAAGGTATAGACAGATAAGTAGAGAGAGAAATACATAAAATTTCAAAAGCTCAATTTCTATGAAACTTGAAAAATCCTTAAGACACTTATAAAGGATCCAAACACCCACACTAAGCTGCTCACTTAGTTAAAGCCACTCAACTACTGTTTGGAAAAGGAAAGGTTGGCTACAAGTCTTCTCTCTTTCAAGCCTTACTAGGCTTCAAGAAAAGAAAATACTCTGTGTGAGCTTAAATTTGGGCTGTGAGATGAATTCTCGAAAAGCTGTATGAAAACTGCCTCTGGAATCTCTAAATTCTATACGAAATGCCTTAGGGGACTTGTCATTTAAAAACTATTCAGCACACAAAGCGGAGAAGGCAATGGCAACCCACTCCAGTACTCTTGCCTGGAAAATCCCATGGACGGAGGAGCCTGGTAGGCTGCAGTCCATGGGGTCGCTAAGAGTCCGACACGACTGAGCGACTTCACTTTCACTTTTCACTTTCATGCATTGGAGGAAATGGCAACCCACTCCAGTGTTCTTGCCTGGAGAATCCCAGGGACGGGGCAGCCTGGTGGGCTGCCGTCTACGGGGTCGCACAGAGTTGGACACGACTAAAGCGACTTGGCAGCAGCAGCACATGAAGAATCACTTCCAGGGACTTCCCTGGTGGTCCAGTGGCTAGGGCTCCACATTGCCAATGCAAGGGACCCCCCGTTTGATCCCTGGTCAGGCAACTAGATTCCACATGCCAGAACTAAGAGTTCACATGCTGCAACTAAGATCAGGCACAATCAACTAAAAAATATATACATATATAAAGAATGTGTGTGCTAAGTCACTTCAGTCGTGTCCGACTCTTGACGACCCTATGGACTGTAGCCCGCCAGGCTCTTCTGTCCATGGGATTCTCCAGGCAAGAGAATTCTCCATCGCCACAGCAGCTGCCATGCTCCTGCTCTCCCCTGGGGCTGAAACCTCACACTCCCATCAGATCATCTCTCCTACTTTGCTGAAACTATCGGCACCATCTCACACGAGGTCCCTGCCACCTTCGCCCTCACCTCCACCCGCTCCGTCACCACAGTTACCTCCCTGTCGTTCCTTCATCCCCAAGGTCAGACGCACCTCTCCCTTACCCCAACCACACATCTCCTCTGAATAAGCTGAACCCCAAACACGGCATTGCAGAAGGCAGGCTCTGCAGGAACCCCCATCAATTGACTTCTCTCCCTTTTCCTCAGGGTCTTCTCTCTCTCCTGCAAACAGCACAGGCTTCCGCTTTCTGGAGACCTCTCCTTAACCCTGTTGCTGCCCCTCACCCTCTTTCTCTTTCTCTTTCCCTTCCCTGGGCATTTCCTGGAACGCACCCTTGACCTCCTCCCCGTGCATGGCCTCTTTGCTAGCTCTGCACCCACGGGGCTGGCCCAGGGGACTGCTTATGTCAGTCTCCGCAGTTCTGCGAGAGCCGCTCCCAGGTGAACAACCGCTCGGGCTTAAGCTATCAACCCACTCATTAAATGCTGCTCTCCCCACAGAACAACCAACTCCAGAGAAGCACAACTTTTAATAAAGTACCCAAAACTTAACTCATCCCCCTGGGATGGTGCATGGACTATCTGAGAGATCAATAATAAAATGCTAATCAGCAAACACTCCTGATCGGACAGAAATTCTGTACGTCCCGATGTGCAGACTACAGGAGAAAAGAACACAATATAGATGCCTGCACACTAACCAGGAATTTAAAAGTACTTCCTGAACTGATGTTACAGAGTGACCTCTGTAAATACTGCAGGATGCCACTGCTCTGTTTTAATCAAACAGTCTGGCTCCAAAATATAACTGATAAGTACTGAAAGATCAGTCTCTGGAATCAGACAAACTGCGTTTGAATCTCCACTAATGTTGGGTTGATCAATCCTGTCCTCAGTGTTTCCAAACATAATGTGTGGAAAATACATGCTCCAGAGGGTCATTAGATAGATTAAAATAGCACAGGGGACCCTTGGCTGCCAATCAGAATCATCTGCAGCACTGAACAGAATACTGGTGCTTTGATCCCTCTCCCAGAGGTTCTGATTCAGTCTGTCTGGGTATACTCTGGAATTCTGAAACTCTGCATATGATTCTAATGTGCATAAGGTCCAGAAAAACTGAACAAACATAGGGAAAGCTATCCCTCCAAAATGCCAGCTTTTAGTACGATCATTCATAATACGGCCTGGGAAAGGAAGAATTCGGGGTTCCAGGTCTAAACAAGATGAAGCACTTAAAAGAACCAGGCTAAGGCAAGTGAGAATTTTAATAACCAAGAACCTTCAGGGGAAATTAGTTTGTTCCGCTCTTCTTGGTTAGTAAAATCAGAAAGATGTCATTCCCAGGAATAAGTTAAGGACTCTACACATCAAGTGACATTCATGAAGATCACTCAGGATGAATGAGAAGGAACCTAAGTTGTTGGTGTGAATCCCCAGGGCCTGAAGCTCTACCCAGTCACTATTATAATCACCTAATGGGCCACTTTAGCAAAGTAGTTATACTCTAGTCCAAAAATGCATTTTTCACCCACTGAAATTTGCATCTGGCATCACAGACACTGCTGCTGCTGCTGCTAAGTCATGTCAGTCGTGTCCGACTCTGTGCGACCCCACAGACGGCAGCCCACCAGGCTCCCCCGTCCCTGGGATTCTCCAGGCAAGAGTACTGGAGTGGGTTGTCATTTCCTTCTCCAGTGCATGAAAGTGAAAAGTGAAAGTGAAGTCGCTCAGTCGTGTCCGACTCTTAGCGACCCCATGGACTGCAGCCCACCAGGCTCCCCCGTCCCTGGGATTCTCCAGGCAAGAACGCTGGAGTGGGTTGCCATTTCCTCCAATGCACGAAAGTGAAAAGTGAAAGTGAAGTCGCTCAGTCGTGTCTGACTCTTAGCGACCCCATGGACTGCAGCCTACCAGGCTCCTCTGTCTATGGGATTTTCCAGGCGAGAGTACTGGAGTGGGGTGCCATTGCCTTCTCCGTCACAGACACTAACTCTGATCATTTCTGTCACTTTGTGATAATCTTGAAAAGATTCTTGGTTCCTTGATGAAGTGTGTTCTAGAAGGTCCTATAGGCTTTTTTTTTTTAAGGGTCACCTTCCTCCAGAAAGCACTGCTCCCACCAAAAAAAAAAAAACACCTTAATCTGAAAAAAAAATCTATAGGGAAAAACAAAAAAACATGAAAGAAAACATGAGTGAAACAAAATGAGGAAAGCTGCGTTAGGAAAGGAAGTAGTAGCACTCCATTCAGAAGAGGAGGTTATGTGATTCCCATTCCCCAAAACAGAAAGAATGGCAGTTTAAAATTTTCAAGAAATAAAATTTTAGGACCTTATCCTGTAATTTCATAAACTTTCTCGTCTATCTTCCACACGACACGAACAGAAAACAGACACACGTGAAACAAAATAAACATTTCACATCTATTATGATCCATTCATTCACAGACAAAGACATCTTTTTTTTCACAGTCTATAAGAAATTAGGATGCATTTGCAACCATGGGTGTGCTGTCATTTAAGTGGCAATGTTTTATCTTCATGATTTTTCTTCCTCAGAGTAGAGAAAATAACTAGTCCATCTTACTCTCGATGGCATCCTAGTTCCAATGAAATGTTATATTAGTCATCGACAATAATATTATTACAGGCAAGGCTTTACGCTAGCAAGGGGCCAATAATACAGTCACGGAGATAGGATGAATGCAGAGAAACTTAGATGAATAATAATTAAAATTAGTTCCAAACAAGGGGCTGTATGTAGTATGGGTGTTAACAGAGAAACTGCTAAAAGAATATGAAGCAGAGGGCATTCAAGCAATTGAACTCTGTCTGTAAAAATAAGTCCTGAACTTTGCTCTGAAGACGGTGAGAATTTAGCAAACTGACAAAGCCTGGGCAGGCGCTGCCTTTCGGGAAAACATGAGGAAGATGTTAAAGACGGAACACAGAGGGGCCATCTGGGGCATAATTAACCTGGGTCAGGTGGGCAGTTCAGACGTGTGATGGGAGACGGGGTGGATAACGGGATGAGACTCCTGAGGACCTGAACTGCCAGACTAAGCAGTTAAAAATTGATCGAACAAGCTGGTCTGGCATCCTGAACATCCACCCCCTGCCAAGGCGCAAGCTCTCTGCAACAGCCAAAAGAAATTCCCCAGGGTGCCTGCCCACTGGCCAAAAATGGTCTGCTTCCTCCACTACATCTTTCAGGGTATTTCTCTGCCTCTGGGCCCCTCTACTCCCAAAGGATGCCAGAGTCAGTTTTCCACCTCAGCTTCCCCTCCAGAAGTTGTCTTCGGCCATCCTTGCTGGCTCACTAAAGTTTCTGCCTCTCCAGGAAGGGAATGAATCATACAGAGCTACTCAAGTTTCGGGGAAAAGTGGCCTTAAGCAAGAACCATAAGGAAGAGTCATGTAGTGCAGGAGAAACTGAGCAGTGTCAGGACCAGGTGATGGGAACTAAGGTGGGGAAGAGAAGCCACACTTGTGAGGGGGCATCTGGAAGGCAGATCCAGCAACCCAGGGCAAGAAGACAGCAAAGCCATGGAGCATTCGAGGCACGATGCCCCAGAGGCTGAGCACGGGAAAGACCCCCCCAACAGATGGCCCAGGACTCAAGTCACCAGTCTCACTGTGTGCCAGAGACAGCACCAGGCTTCTGGGATCTGCAGGCACCATCCCTGTCCATAAGTTGGTGCTAGTCTGATAGTAAAAACAGAACTAAAAATAAGTCACTGTAAGGGTTTCGCTGTGAGAGGATGAGCGATGGTTGCACGACAATGGGAATGCACGTAATACCCTGCAAACCCGTGCACTTAATCATGGTGAAAGGAAATCTCAGGTATTTTTACCACAATAACCAGTGAAGCACTGTAACACACACAGTAGGAACACTCAAATAGAGACAATGAACACAGTTGTGGCACAAAGGAGGATCAGGAGAGAGGTGCTCAACAAAGTAAAGACAGCTGGGGCTGAACCCTGAAGGAGGAGCAGAAAGTGTGCTCCCAGAAGAGCACGTGTTCCTCCCACTCCCATCCGTTCACCGCCAGATCATACTCCCCACGCCCGTCCCCCAGGAAGTAACGGCAATGGCTGTTCACATCCCCGGTGTGGCCAAGATTCCTAAATACCCTCTGACTCTTGGGCTCTGGGTCTCGAGACGAGTGCACAGGGTAATGACTGCTTTATGGGTAAACATCTGTTCACACTGAGATGCAGTAGAAGACAATCAGACAACATGACTGGGAAGAAATATTAGTCCCGGCCAGGGATTCTCTTTCCGGAAAATTGCTGAACTATACAAACTATGGGCTTCCCTGGTAGCTCAGTTGGTAAAGAATCCTCCTGCAATGCAGGAGACCCTGGTTCAATTCCTGGGTCGGGAAAATCCCCTGGAGAAGGGATAGGCTACCCACTCCAATATTCTGGCCTGGAGAATTCCATGGACTGTATAGTTCATGGGGTCGCAAAGACAAAGACATGACTGAGCAACTTGCACTTTCTTCACTTTCATACAAACTATAAACCTGTTTCTAAATTCCCAAACAAGCGGCATATTGTGGGATAGTTCTTCTGGAAATGATTCTGGTTTACACACACACACACACACAGAGGGGTTTTTGACCCAGTAATTCTCCTATAATCTCATCCTAAAGGAAATAACCAGAAGCCCAAAGATCTATGTATGAAGAGGTTCATCAGAGCATAAATGTATAAAATGGTAAGGATGAGGATCAATGTAGACCCCAAACTAAGAATGGCTTGAAAAATTCTGCTCTATAAAGGGATACTATGCAACCATTAAAAATATTTTAAAAGATATGTAATACCCGGGAAAATATTTTGCATTTCATTGCAAATGAAAATTGCAATAAGGAAAATTATACAGATAGTATGACCACATTTTACAAAACAGTCTATTAATTATATATACCTGTATACATGTTTTTGGACTGCAAGGAGATCCAACCAGTCCATCCTAAAGGAGCTCAGTCCTGGGTGTTCATTGGAAGGACTGATGTTAAAGCTAAAATTCCAATACTTTGGCCACTGGATGTGAAGAACTGACTCATTGGAAAAGACCCTGATGCTGGGAAAGTTTGAGGGCAGGAGGAGAAGGGGACAACAGAGGATGACATGGTTGGATGGCATCACCGACTCAATGGACATGGGTTTGGGTGGATTCCAGGAGTTGGTGATGGACAGGGAGGCCTGGCATGCTGCAGTTCATGGGGTCGCAAAGAGTCGGACACGACTGAGTGACTGAACTGAACTGATACATGTTTTTTAAAAGATAAGAAAGACACATATCAAACTGCATATGAAATACTATAGTTATTGTTAGATGGTAAAAATAAAGGTGCTTATTTTCATCTAAATATATTTCCATATTTTCAAAGAATATATAAATAAGTGTTATTTATGTGTGCTAAATTGCTTCAGTCATGTCTGACTCTTTGTGAACCTATAGACTGCAGCCTGCCAAGCTCCTCTGTCCATGGGATTCTCCAGGCAAGAATACTGGAGTGGGTTGCCATACCCTCCTCCAGGGGATCTTCCTGACCCAGGGATGGAAGCTGCATCTCCTGTGACTAAGTATTAGTTATAATCAGAAACAAATTTTTCTTACTCCATGAAAGAAAGAATCAATGATATGCAGGAAATTCAGTCACTGACAGGATTAAATTTAAAATGACATCTAACATCCACATGGGTTTAAGTTCAAGGACAAGGTCTGGGACAAAGATGTCCGAGAGGACTTTTGAGGCTCAATAGTATAGAGGGGACTTCTGGGGCCAAGAGACTGAGTAAAATCTTCAAGAAAGAAAAGAGGGTGTGAAAAAGAGTCCTGAGTTAGGATTCAGGAGGAGGAAGATGGTAAGTGGCTTTAAGAAGCGCCTGTTACATTCACTAAGTCATTATTCTGGTTCAATCAACCGTTCATATAATCACATATGGGGCTTTCCAGGTGGCACCAGTGGTAAAGAACCCACCTGCCAATGCAGGAGATGTAAGAGACATGGGTTCGATCCCTGGGTTGGGAAGATCCCCTGGAGGAGGGCATGGCAACCCACTCTAGTATTCTTGCTGGGAGAATCCCATGGACAGAGGAGCCTGATGGGCTATAGTCCACAGGTCACAAAGAGTCAGACATGACTGAAGTGACTTAGCACACACAGCACAATCACATATCTGTTCAATCTTTCACTGACAGCATCACTCCTCTCTTCAGTCGTCCATTTAGTTAGTCAACAAACATTCACTGAGGGCCAGCCAGTGCTAGGTGGTGAGGACATGAATTGGAAAAGGAACCATTTTTCTACCCCCAAGAAGCTTCCAATCTAATTAAAAACAAATTCTGCACAGGGTGGTCCGTGCTATCACGGAGTGTACGCAGACCATCTAAACCTTTTTGGGATTTCTGGAAGGCTTCCTGCAGGAGGTGATATCTAGGCTGAGTTTTCGAGGATGGAGGAAAATCAAGGAAATGAGGAAGAGAAAGACCATTCCAGGAGAAGGAACAGCATAGAGACAGCATGTGCAAAGGCACTGAGACATAAAGAACTCAACACAGGTCCCCTTATGGGGAAGGAACGTGTGGCCTGAGCGGTGTCGTGGAGGACAGGACACGAAGCAGGAAAGCGAAGGAAGGCTGTTCCACTGGCAAAGGCAGACGGAGAGAAATGAAGACTGAACAGACCAGGAACACTGCCATGTGCGGCATCACGCTGCCCTTCTGATCCAGTGAACTCAGCGAACATGCTGACTAGGAACACAGCCAAGAGGCCCAAGAACAAAAAGACAAGCAGAAACCCAAAGTCAACTAATGAATCGCACCCAACGACGTTGTTAACGCGTGTAACTGTGGACCCTTTTCACACTCCACGTCACTTGCTGTCCCCTCCTTATCTCTGCTGTCCCCTCTACTCTCTTCCTCATCCACCCTCTACTATTCAGCCTTCCTGCCCCATGCGTTCTCTCTCCAAGCACCCACGCACTCTGCCAAGGGCATGTACTCCCCAGTCTGTTTAACTAATCATGTAGGTCCATGTATCTATATATGTGTATTTCTGTATGTGCTACTATTAACCTATGTACCTGTATACAAGATGCTTTTTTATGGACTCACGTGTCTGTGTATGTAGTATTTGTGAAAATGTCTGTTAATACACATTTCTGTCTTTCCTCACCTTTTGAGTGTCTTCCTCTGGATGTACATACATGCATATTTATCTGTGAGTACATGTATGTATGTAAACAGGTGAAAAGATGTGCTGAGCGTGAGTGGGGATGTGATCATCTGCAGTTTCAGCCCACCTGGCACCCACTCCCCCAGTATGGCTTTGGGGAACACTCCTTCCACCATGATCAAGGTGCCTTTGTCACTAAAGATGCCCATTTCCTCAGGGCCAAGGGACAGGCACCTAACCCAAGCCCCAGGCTCTCCCCTCAGAATGGGAATCCTGAACAGAAAAATAATAAAGGCTGAAATTCACCCAACTGGCTGTTCCCTAAACGGTCTCCATCTTCTACAGCCTAGATCCCCAAGGTGCAGGCCCCGGGGCATCTTGTCAGGGCCACAGAAGTAGAAATTGACACAGATAAGAATATTTACACACCTTCCCAGCTGCAAAGTTCTATGGTTCAGGAACTATTTAACACCCTGTCATATACTACCCATGACAACAGTTTTGCCTGGGATTATTTTTAAAACTTGTATTTCTCCCTCCCCGGTTCAGTTTCTTGCTGCCTCACTATCCACCACCTACTCTTCCTCTCCCAGGTCCGGAGACGCCCAGCTTCTGTCTAGTCGCGCCTGACTAATACAGACGGCAGACACTCTGCTTCACTCAGCAACAATCCAATATGACCCAAACAACGTGGCAGAGCTCAGAAACTGTTCCTGTTCAGGCAGACACACAAGTTACACTATTTAAAGAAATACAGATTTGTTTTTTCACTGTGGCCAAAAGTTCTAATTCACATTTCTTTTTCCTTTTGGCCGCTCTGCAGGACATGTAGGACCTTAGTTCCCCGATCAGGGATCAAACCTGCAACCCCCTACACTGGAAATACAAAGTCTCAACCACTGGACCACCAGGGAAGTCCCTCTAATCCATTATTTTTTAACTAAACAACCTTAAGTATTATAAAAACCTGGTGTAGGTTCATTTATTCCCTCTTGGCAATGAGTCACCTATTAAAACTAAGACTACCAGAAATCATGACCATAAACAACTAGGAAAAGTACCAATGATAAAAAAAAATTTAATAAAAAAGTAATAAATAAATAAGCACTATTGATGATAAGTCCTCATTCATTTACTAGTGCTGGGCCCTGTGGAATACAGATGACTAACTCTAACAGGGATCCCACCGTGGGAAACAGGGAGTGAGGGTGTGTGGCTGAGAGGCCCAAACTGCACAGGGTCTTCATATTCATTTCCCATAAAAAGCCTGCAGTTAGAACTTATAGTCAGATTTTATAAATGGAGAAAATGTAATCACTGTTATGACCATCTTTAACCCTGACATCGTGTGTTATCAATTATTTCAGCATGAAATGTATCTTGAATGCTTGTTTACAAAATAAGACTTAAACTTATGTTAAATTAGAAACTTTTTCTTGATTAGAGGATCCATTAACAAATCTCTTTATAAAATTATGTAAGTGCTACTGTCAAAGAATTCTAACTTTGTAAATTCCAAAGAGCTAAACTGCAGGGTCAAAGGGTATGTGATGATCACAGGGCAGCTGGGTGGGAACTGTGTCTCTGAGCCCGACGTGACCCGTCTTTAAACACTCCAGGACTAACAATTTTCAACAAATGTCACAGCTGTGTTGTACAGGGTCAGTGCTCAGGACTAGAGGGCAAAGACGGAAAAGACTGCCAGTTCCCTGACATGGATAAGATCTGGTCTGGTCAGAGGCTTCAAAAGCTAATCCAGGATATGGTGAATCAAAGCAGGAATTAGAGTGATGTTCCCACCTCAATTGTCAAAGGCTGATGGGGCTACCAGGTCCAGGAGAAGCAGAGTTGACCCCTGAACTCCGTGGCATGGGAGAGAGTACAGACGACGTGCCTTATAGCTTCCTGCTCTGCTCTTTCTGCTGTGATCCACAGACACTACACTTAAAAAACACTTTTTGCACAAAGTTCAACCTGGCCCTGCCCCATCACACCGAAGTGATGACCATCCTACCATCAAAAAGAAAAAAAGAGGCAATCCGACACTAAGTTGCTCCACAGCATCATCTCCACGCCCTCACCTGCACCCGCCCACACCTGTACCCATCGCTCCTTCCAGTCCGTCTGTCTCCGTGGAAGCAGCACCATTCTTCCTGTCCAAGAGTGCCCCGGAGTTTGAATCCCTCCCCTTCTAGTTATTAGATGCGTGACCTAAGGTGAGGTACCTCATCTTCTTGTGTATCAGTTTCCTCATCTGTAAAATGGAGTTAATAGTTGTAGCTGATAGAGTTGTTGCCAAGACAAAATAATACTATTAATCCATGTCAAGTGGCTAGAAGAATGCCTGGCATAGGGTAAGTGTACATTAAATGTGAGTTAGCTATTATAATAGGGCAGCAGAGGATAAGATGGTTGGATAGCATCACTGACTCAGTGGACATGAACTTGGGCAAACTCTGGGAGATACTGAGGGACAGGAAGCCTGGCGTGCTGCATGGGGGTAACAAAGAGTCAGATACAACTTTGCAACTGAATGACGAACAAGTTATTATAATTGCTATTGCTTTATAATTTACTTGTGTCTCTTCTGAGAACTTGCCCTGGTGATTTTACCTTTTCCTCCTTTATCCTCAAACAATTTGTGCTTGTGGTAGATAATCTTGATGATCACCATCAATTCATAAGCATATGCTATTCCATCCACCAATGGTTAGCTTCTATTCCCGCCTGCCACTTGAATCTGGGCTGGCCTTGTGATTTGCTCTGACCAAGAGAATGCACCAGGGGAACTTTGAAGCCCCAGATCTTAAGTGAACTGGCAGCTTCTGCTTTATCCCTATTGAAAGCCAAATATGATGTCCTACCATCCTGAGACCACTACATTTTGAGGAAGCCCACGACAGCCACATGGGAAGAGAGCAGGAGGGTATGTGGAAGAGCATAAAAATACTAGACAGGTGAGAGAAACCCTCTTGGTCCTTCCAGCCCAGTTCCAGTACCAACCACAAGCCAAGTCAGGGACCACAGTCCAGGCTATATGGAGTAGAAGAATCGCCCATCTGAGCCCTGTCCAAATTCCTGACCCACAGAATCACTAGAAATAAGATACCATTATTGTCTTAAACCACTCAATGTTGGGGTGATCTGTTATGCAACAAGAGATAACTGAAACAATGCTCCCCTTCAGCACTAAAAGAATGTTCCATCATCCATCCCATCTTAAAACAAAATATCCCACAGTTCTTCAACCCTACGTTTACCACCAGTTACTGACTTCTTTGTATCACCACTGCAGTCTTCTATTATAGCACTTAGCACACTGCTGGATAGTTATTTATGTATAGGACTCTCTCTCCTACTGGACGGAGTTCCTTGGGGCCATGACTAACTGTCATGTTTATCTTAATATCCTCACGTCTAGCGCATTCAGCAAGTGGTAGTGAGTGCTCCAAAAAAATGTTAGCTGAGGGAATTCCCCTGGAAGTCCAATGGTTAGGAGTCCACCCTCTCACTGCCGAGTCTCTGGGCTCAATCCCTGGTTGAGGAACTAAAATTCCATCAGCTGTGTGGCATGGAAAAAAAAAAAGGTTAATGAATAATGTATGCACGTATAAAATAAAAGGAACCTCCATACATCTGGTTTACCCCAGACATGCACTGGAAAACCCAAGATGAAGATGGAAACAAATATAGGAACCAAGAAAGCAAAATTTCTAGAACCAGACAAAAATCAAAAGGTGCAGGAAAGAGGCAAAGAGTAAAATCAGCATGGTGGAGTCAAAAGCACAGAATGAAAGCCACTGGAGTTTGAGGGTTGTTTCTGCAGCACAACTAGCTTATCCTGACTGACGGAATACATTTTCTACAAGTATATGTTGTTTTGTTCTCATGAGGAGCTGAACCCTAAATTGGAAGGACAAGAGGAACGTGAAAGATGTCAATGGTCAAAGTCAATAAAAACTCTAATTAAAAAATAGGTAAAACAGTTTCAGGCCTAAGATTTCTGGAAAATTATTTAGAAGGTTAAACTTTAAAGCCAGATCCAGACAAGAACTCAAGGTATGAATACACTGTGTTTTATTAAGAACTAAAAAGGCTCAAGGGGCATATAAAACAATGAAAGTAGGGCAGCTTGGTGCACAGGTTGGGTTTCAGACAATGTATTAATTTTAAGGCCTTGACTTCCTCCCACCAAAATTTCAAAGTTAATGAGAAATTGATTTTAAACCAGTGGCATACACCAATTTATTAACAAAGAGGATGTATAACAACCCACACACTATGCTGTCAGAAACAAGCCACAGAAAAATAGTATAGTCAAAAACAAAGTAGAAATAGTATCAAAACCACAAGGATATGATCCAGGACATGATACAAAAGGAAATGCAATAAGAAAATGTCACTTGGTATTAAGAAAATGATTATCCTCTGTGTTGGAGGATATGGAATATGGGTTCATAACATGAATTTTAACTTTCTGAAACTTTTTAAAATTTTTAATATGCTAGTGTTAAAAAAAAATGGCACCTTCACATAATATCCTAACTTTCAAAAGCCTGCCTCCTTCATTTCTCTTAACCACTATTTGGTGAGCACCTTCCTGTATGTGCTGAGCCCTGGGCTGGCCTTCAGAGCCAGGACATCTGACACAGGCAGGGGGCTGGCGAGGGGCCACAGATGGCTGTGACCACAGCTCTAGGTCCATAGAGCTCACTCGACCAAGCAAGCAAAGCCTACAAGCGGGCATTGCAATGGCAGAGATCACGGAGTCATTCTGTAACTAGACCCAGCGCAAAAGAAACCCCCAGGGTGAGGAGGACTGCTACTAGTTGTATGACCGTGAGCAAGTCTGTGAACATCTCTAACCTTTATTTCCCTCATCTGTAAAATGGGGATAATAACAGTGCCCACCTCATATTGTTCTGATATACATTAAACAAGATACACTGTGCCTAACACAATGCTTGGCAAGCAACTAGCACTCTATAATTGTTGGGTATTATTACTCCCAGGTTAGCCTTGAGCTCTCTACAAGGGAAACCAGAGAAAGGAACACAAAGGGGGCCTCAATCAAAGGCCTGACGGGACTTTCCTGATGGTCCAGTGGTTAAGACTTCCCTTTCCAATGCAGAGGGTGAGGGTTCAATCCCTGGTCAGGAAGCTAAGACCCCACATGCCTCATAGCCAAAAGACCAAAACATAAAATAGAAGCAATATTATAACAAATCCAATAAAGACTTTAAAAATGGTCCATATCCAAAAAAAATAAAAGTCTTTAAGAAATGAAAAAAAAAACAAAGGCCTAAGTGCCTACTAACAAACAAGGAAGTACAACTTTAAAGGAGATGTTTTTTACCTATGATTTTGGTAAAAATAATAAAGATTGGGAATAGTCTGTATTATGGAAAGGTAGAATAAAACTGGCACTCAATTCACCGCTAGGGAGAATGCTGATAGCATCAACCTTTTGAGAGACCAATTTGGTAATATATATTAAAATTTAATACATGAAGACTGTCTAGTCCAGCAGTTCTATTTCTGGGAACTTATCCTAAGGAAATAATTAGAAAAGTGTATAAAGATAGACATACAAAGACACTCATAGCAGTGTTTTTTAATCACACCAAAGCTGAAAGCGATGTAATTATCCATCAACAGAGAACGGATTAAATAAAGTATAGAACATCCACAGCATCGGGTAAAATCACGATGTGGACCTGTATTTCCTGACAAGAAGGTTCTATGAGCAAGTGTGAAGTGATAAAAAGCAAGTCAGCCAGCAACACGTGGAAGACAGTACCATTCCTTCACGTGTATGTGCTTACACATGCTAAAAAAAAGTCTGAAAGGAGAGACACCAGAGTGGCACAGCGGTTATCTCTAAGTGGAGGGATCTGGGGTGGTTTTCACTTTCTTTCATCTTTTTATACTAAAAGAATGCATTTAATGTACCATAAATCTGACATGTTAAGCCTCATCACATCACTCCTCTAATTCTCACCTTACCTGGGGGTGATGATGAGTCCTGTGACACCTACGATGCTCCACCCAACACTCACTTTCTCCCACGCCTGAGCCCCTGCCCCCTACTCCTCACCTCCACCCTCTCTGCTTTGGGCACATTAGCTTTCCTCCCATTCCCCCCCCCCGCCCCCCCCCCCCCTGCCGCCCCAACAACTGCACACTCCTGTCTTTACACTGATTGCTTCATCCACAGGAAACACTGTCCCCCAAAGACCTAGTCGGCTGGCCCCCTGGCCTCCTTCAAATCTTAAGAGTAAATGCAACTGTCACAGGTTGAACCATGTGCCCCGTTCCCAAATTCACAGGCTGGAGTCCTAACCCTGAGTACCTCAGGATGTGACCTTATTTGGAAACAGGGTCACTGAAGATGTAAGAAGCTAAGATGAAGTCATACTGGAGTAGGGTGGGTCCTCAATTCAATGGCTGTCCTTACAAAAAGGGGAAATTTGAACACAGGGAGAGCCCCATGCGAAGACTGGATGCTGCCACAAGCCAAGGCCTGCCACAATCCAGGAGAGAGGACAGGACAGATGCTCCCCACCCCCCACCTTCAGAGGACTGCAGCCCTGCAGACAGGGGACTTCTAGCGTCCGGCACAGGGCTGCAATCAATTTCTGCTGTTTAAGCTGCCATTTTCGTGGCCCTTCATTATGGTGGCCCCAGCAATTAACACAGTCACGGGCTCAAAGAGGTCTCCCTCGCCACTGGATTCCTACTTCCATCCCTCGCTCCCAAGCCCTCTACCTGCTCCATTTCTTCACGGCATTTACCAAGAAGTAACACGCCATGAAATTACCTTTGTTCACAGAGGCATCCCCAGGGCCCAGTACAAGGTCTACACAGAGTAGGCACTCAAGAAGGATCTGCTACACAGAGAAACAACACAGGACAAGACAGATCAAGGCTGGCCCAGCCGAGCTTACTCTCTAGTGAAGGGAGAGAGAAGCAGCAGACACGTAGAAGGTGATCAAGGCTGGCCCAGCCGAGCTTACTCTCTAGTGGAGGGAGAGAGAAGAAGCAGACACGTAGAAGGTGGTGACAAGCGCTGTGGAGACCACCAAGACAGTGTCAGGCGCAAGGAATTCAGGAAAGGCTGCTGTTTCTTTAAAACAGAGTCAGGGAAGGCGTCTCTGATGATGTGACATCTGAGCACAGACCTGAAGGAAGGGGCGCCTGTAAACCATAGAGATCACAGCTGAGATAAGAATGTTCCAGGCACAGAGAACAGTAAGTACAGATTAGTTCAATAAACACATACCATTTGTATAATCAGAATAGAAAAAAATAATAATAAGGCTATTGTAAGTCTGAAAATGCATCCAAATATTTAAAAGCCCAATGCCAAGGGCAAGGAAGAATAATCTGGTTTTATAAATTCTTAAGACTCTACCCTGGCCCAGGCTGAAAATTTCAACCCCTTCCCAGCCCTGTCCCCAGCCTATCCTCCAACAAAACGGGGGGAGTGAGACGAGTTGAGAGGTTAAAAGTGAGGTGAAAGTGGAAGGTGACAACTGAGGTGAGAAGCTTTGAGGTAAGGTGAAATGAGGTGAAAGGTGAGACGAGAGATAAAGTATACGGTGAAAGTGCATGCTTAGTCACTTCATTCGTGTCCGACTCTTTGCGACCCTATGTACCGAAGCCCACAACGTTCCTTTGTCCATGGGATTCTCCAAGCAAGAATACTGGAGTGGGTTTGCCATGCCCTCCTCCAGGGGATGTTCCCGACCCAGGGATGGAACCCGTGACTCCTACATCTCCCACACTGGCAGTAGGTTCTTTACCACTAGCACCACCTAGGAATGTGAGGTGAGGTGAATCAGTCCTGAGGTTGAGAAGCCTGGAGATCCCTGATGGTGCCTTAGGGCCAAGAGCAGGTAATGTGACTGCTGTCCTAGCCACCAGCCACCGACCAGTCCCCATCAGGTCTGGCCTCTGCTGGTCACCTGTGTCAGCCAGCACGTTCCCACGGCCAGCACCTGTCCTGTGTTCCAGCCCTGCCCTAGGCCACTGTGGATCCCAGCTCTGACGAATGTTCACTCCAGCTACCCGACCAGCTAGTTCCCATTCAGCCTCACTTCAGGGTTTTGTTTTTTTTTTTAATTGCAATTTTAAAAAACCCCACATATCATACAATTTACCATAGTGTTTGGTACATTCATATGATTGTACAACCCATCCCCAGAATGCTTTTCATCCTGCAAAAGTGAAACTCTGCACCCACTGAACACAGCTCCCCCTGCCCTCCTCCCCTCTGCCCCTGGCCAGCTCCACTCTACTTTCAGTCTCTGCAATTCTGGCAACTCTAGATACAAGTGGGACCGCATAGTATTTTGTCTTTTTTGTGACTGTCTTATTTCACTTAGCATTAATGTCAAGGTCCATCCATGTTGCAAGCTGAGTCAGAACTTTCCTTTTTTTGTAAGAAGGAATACTAAGTCCCTTGTATGGACAGATCGCATTTTGTTTATGTCTGCTGATGGACATCTGAGTTGCTTCCACCTTCGCCTAGCTTTTGACACTTGTTTCCTTCAGCTACCTCCAGGTGCTCCTGTAATCCTTGGGGTTCAAGATCGGTGCAGAGCAACCTAGGGTGGAGCGGAAGGCCTCCAAACATGCCCAGGCTGAGGGAAAACACGGAGCAGGGACGGTTCTGAGCTACACGACCTGCCAGACACCAGCCCAGTTCTGAACCTGCTGCTGCTCCTTCCCTGCTTCCCAACGAAGTTAAAACCTGAATTTTTACCAGTTAAAGACTCCTTACTGATAGGTGAAACCAAGTCTGGGAAATGTACCCATCCTCAAGGACACACTGCCGAGGCCAGAGCTTCTCAAACCTGAGTGTGATAAGTCCCTCTCATGTCCAACTCTCTGCAACCCCTATAGACCACAGCCCACCAGGCTCCTCTGTCCATGGGATTCTCCAGGCAAGAATACTGGACTGGGTTGCCGTGCCTTCCTCCAGGGGATCTTCCCAACCCAGGGATCAAACCTGAGACTCTTACATCTCCTGCACTGGCAGGCAGGTTCTTTACCACTAGCACCACTTGGACTTAAACAGTATACTCCATAGATCCAAGCAGACCTGGGCAAGGGCCTTCCTCACACACTCCCAGGGAGCTTTGGGGACCGCTCCATGCCCCGTAGCCAGCAGGAGCAAAGGCCTAGCAACCGTCCCCCCATTCACTCCTGTCTCCTGGGCTCCCCGTTAGCTGTGTGTGTGCAAGGCGTCCCTGTACTGAGGCTCCCCCGCCGTGTTCACACGGCCCTTCAGGCTGTGTGGCTCCAAAGTGAATCCCGGCACCACGGTGAGGAAGGGCTCCCTCCGCGGGACCCGACTCGAGAGCAAAGAAAGGAGCTGAAGGGCTTCCCCAGGACTCCACAGGGCCGCCAACACCTGCCCAGCACCAACAGCGGGAGCCCCCGTCCGGCCCCGACCCCGACCCCCTGGCAGGACGGGCCACCCACCGCCCAGGGGAGCTGTCACCGTGCATGTCCGGCCTCCGGGCCACCAGGAAAGGCAAGCGGACAGTGCCTGCCTCGCCCACTGCCAAGACGGCCTCCCAACTGCCGCCCACACTATTTGAGGCCTGAAATCCGTCCACTCTACTCCTCTCGGCTTCCCACCACAAACCAGCGTTATTTCCTCACACTCGCTGTCCCCTCTCATACCCGCCTTCTTCTCAGCAGAGGTCATCGTCCGCCATCCCCAGGAACGGTCACCCGCTCCTCAGCCCACCGCTGTCCCCCCACCACCTAGCTCCAGCTCTCCTCCACTCTCCCCTGTGTCCCCCCCAAAGCCCGGGAGCCTTCGCTGCTACCCTCATCACCCTTTCCAGCACCATCCATCTCCTCTTCCAGTCCAGCCCCTCCTCACCGGCACTCGGGGGCCCCTACCTGCCCCTTCTTCGCCTTCTAACTTGCTGCCCACTTCATGCCCCAAAGAAACCAGGACCCCCCAAAGCAGGACTCGGCCTCCCCCGCCCCCGCCACCTCCCTCCCCCTCCCCCAGCCAGCCAGTCATCCTCAAGTGCATCCCGAGGTTGAAACCACGGAGAATCTGAGGAGGGCGACCCTCAGGCGTCAGATCCTGTCACTTCCCCCTCTCGTTGGCCCTTTCCAGCACAAGTGTTCTGGAGACCCTGCACCCACCGTGTGCACGTTCTCGTGAGCGCCCCCCTCCTACATCCCTGTTCCCACCCCTGTCACAAGCCTCATCCTGAGCGCCCAGACTGTGGACTTGGACTTGAAGGAGCATGAAATCGGACGAGGCCCCCCCAGGTGTTTCAGCGAGAAAGTGATGATGTGACCTGAGCAGACTGGTTTCCACAAGGACCTCCAGCTGAAGTGGGGAGATGAACTGGCTGGAGCCAGAGTAGTAACGGGGGGAAAAGAGGACGGGAGCATGGACAGGGGCAGTGGTGATGGAGAGAGGGGTGGAGAGACTAAAGGGCCGCTTCCTCCCCGGCCCGGAGGTCACAGCCCTTCATTCACTGAGTACTCAGTGCCCAGCTCCCGGTTCTCTCACCTCACTCCTGGCGAATCTGGCACCTACAGAGGATTCACCCAGAGCCTGCATTCACGGTCCACTCCAACAACCGATCCCTGCAGCCACACCCCACACCCTTAACCAAGACCAACACCAGTGCCGATTCACCTCTGAAACCGCCATCCCTCCAGCCCACCTCCCACCTCGCTGCTATCTGGGATCTCCCCGGACTCCCCTTCTCAGTCCTTCTCCCCTCCTCCTCCCCTTTCTTCCTCACCCAGCCCAGACTCTGCACCCCACCACCAGACCATGTCTTCACAAATCCCCCCACTCCCCTTGGCTCTTGACCACATCTGCCCAAGATTCCCCACCCTGGCTCAAGCCAACTGCCCACCTGCCCTGGCCCCACACGGCCTGTCAGATGCTACAGGACAAACGACATCACATGTGCCCTGGCAACACCACCGCTATCTCCCGTCACTTCAGGCTTCCCTCCCACCAGTCCCCTCCAGTTCCTTCTCCCATTATTATTTCTCTCCTACATGAGCTATTTTAAGCCTGCCTGCCCAAAGGAACTTCTTCACTTTGGAGAAATATCCTTCAGTTACTTCAATGTGCTCAGTCCTGTCCAACTCTTTGCGAGCCTGTGGACTGTAGCCTACCAGGCTCCTTCGTCCATGGGATTTTCCAGGCAAGAGTACTGGAGTGGGTTGCCATTTCCTTCTCCAGGGGATCTTCCCGACCCAGGGATCAAACCCGGGTCTCCCACATTGTAGGCAGATGCTTTACCATCTGAAGCCACTGGGGATTCTATGTGCTTCTACTCGTTCTTAAATTTTCAACGACTGCTTTACTGATTCTTCCATGATGCCTATGAACATAACCTATGAAGCTTATATATGTTTTCAAAATCTCCATCAACTCCATGAAGTCAATAAGTGGCAAATCTGGTCACCTCCTGCCCTCCTTGCGTCTGTAGGGCCTCCTGTTTTTCTCAAGATCCCCCAAGTCTGAGTCCACAGCCTGTATTCTGTTAGGAGGTTTATGAGCTGGGGTGGGAGTAGGCACCTAGGATGCTGGGGCTCATGAGAAAATTAACACAGTGGGTGTCCTGGAGGTGGGGATGCAGGAGGGAAGAGTATTTTTTTTTTTTTTTTTTAAGAAGAACTGAACACAATGGCCTTCGGTAGGTCACTGGGCTAGAACATCTACAGGACGGTGAGATGGTGACACAGACATTCGGTAGAAGCAGGACAGTTGCTATAACACATGCATCCCAAGGCATCCAACCTGTGGACCTGAAACATAAGAGCTAAACGGTACTCAGAGATCATCTCAGCGACCCCTTCTTACACTGATGGGATAACCCAGAACAGGGTAACCTGTCCACAGTCACACGGCAAGTCATCGGCTGAGAAGAGCACACTCAGGTTTGCTAACTCACAGTTCGGTGTGCTTTCCAACAAATCATGCTGCCTAAGCACATGAAAGAGAAATCATGTCACTGCAAGCCCGCAGATGAAAGGTGGGTGGTCACAACTTGGAAACAAATTAGATCAGTGAGAACAGCATCTTTCTAGCTGGGAAAATCAACCTAGTGTAATTATAATTACAGTAATTAGCTGCCACTAGCACCCAGGGCACTGAGAGAAAAACCTGTGGCTCCCAGGTCCCCCGTGACTTTTCACAACCCCTGGCTGGGTTCTGTTTTCAGGATTAAATGAGGCATTTCCTGACAAAGACTGCAGCAGCTGTTCCCAAGGGGCTGGGGAGGTGAGGATTTAAAATGATGTCCTCCATGCCCTTTGATTCTCAACCCAGAGACAACCAAGCAAACAAAATAGAATCCCAAACAGTTTCAACGTCGTGGTTTTAAATCAATTGTTCTAACAGTGAAAAGACAGTTGCAAGATATTAAGTGGAATATACCCCATATGCGATCAACTTTCAACTAGGGGTTTATGGTGTCTGGATTGGCAGTTCCAAAGGTCAAAGTGCCTAAAAATAAGCTGTGAACTTGTTAAAAAAGGAAGATTCCCAGTTACTAACACCAAAGATTCTGATGTAGGTGAAGGGAGAGCCGCAGAAATCTAAATTCTTAACAAGCACCCCCGAGTCCCCAAAGGATGATGATGATGCAGGGGGTCTAGGCATCACACCTTCGGAACATTTATCTAAGTCTTCGTTTATAGGCTACTACACCACTCAAGAAGTATAGCAAATATTCAACTGAAAATGCTCATTATTTAATAAAACAGTGCATTAAGTAAGATAAAAAGTTAACATGCCATTAGGCATACATGCAATGAAAAATAAAATGGCAGATTTTGCTAACCAAAATAATCAAAAATTTCAAGACTATATAAAATTTAAAGGAAAATCCATTAGGAGGGGGAGAATACAACAAAAAGGAGGGGGAAAAACAGTTGCTATCCTTTAAAAAAATTTACATATATATGTGTATATACATATATATTGCAGCCATGAAATTAAAAGACACTTACTCCTTGGAAGGAAAGTTATGACCAACCTAGACAGCATATTCAAAGGCAGAGACATTACTTTGCCAACAAAGGTCCGTCTAGTCAAGGCTATAGTTTTTCCAATAGTCATGTATGGATATGAGAGTTGGACTGTAAAGAAAGCTGAGGGCTGAAGAATTGATGCTATTGAACTGTGATGTTGGAGAAGACTCTTGAGAGTCCCTTGGATCTCTCCAGTCCATTCTAAAGGAGATCAGTCCTGGGTGTTCTTTGGAAGGAATGATGCTAAAGCTGAAACTCCAGTACTTTGGCCACCTCATGCGAAGAGTTGACTCATTGGAAAAGACCCTGATGCTGGGAGGGATTGGGGGCAGGAGGAGAAGGGGACGACAGAGAATGAGATGATTGGATGGCATCACTGACTCAATGGACATGAGTTTGAGTGAACTCCGGGAGTTGGTGATGGACAGGGAGACCTGGCGTGCTGCAATTCATGGGGTTGCAAAGAGTCGGACACGAGTGAACGACTGAACTGAACTGAACTGACATATATATTGGGCTTCCCAGGTGGCTCAGTGATAAAGAATCCGCCTGCTGATATCAGAGATGAGGGCTGGATTTCTGGGTCGGGAAGATTCCCTAGAAATGGAAATCCACTCCAGTATTCTTGCCTGAGAAATTCCAAGGACAGAGGAGCCTGGCGGGCTACAGTCCTCAGGGTCACAAAAGAGTCAGACACGACTTAGTGACTAAACTATACGTATATATCATGGATAAATAAGCAAAAACAGAAAATTCACAGACTACAACTACAAAATAAACAAAAAATATTCAACTCAAAAGTAATAAAAAATTAAAGTAATGTGTTACCAATTTAACAAGAGTTTTAAAAGTAATAATGCTGGCGGTGATGAAGTCAAACAGTAAACTGCATAGACTGCTTGGGGTAATTTCAGCATTACAGTTTTACATGAGAAGCTGATTCCTTTAACAACCACCTACTGAGACACGTATTAGACACCCAGCACACCAAACAAAATATGCAAAGATCCAGGCTGGTGGATTTAGATCTAAACTATAGTCTAATTTCCCTTCTGGAAATGTATTCTAAGGGGGGAAAAGAGCCCACACACAAAGAAATCTAGACAAAGCCTTACCTACATACCTATTCATTACAGCGTTATTTATAACAGGAAAAAAAAAAGCTGGAAATAATAAAAGGATAATTGAGTAAATTATTAGGATGGAAACTGTGTTTTCAAACAATATTTCATGAATAGAGAAATACTTAAGTTAAATATTGAGTGAAAAAAGTAAATACATAAATTCAATTTTTTTTTAATGTTAACAAAGTTATTTACAGAGTTGGCTATAGGTTGTGGGATTAAGGATACCTGTTATCTGTACCTTCCAATAATTTTCAAAGTTTCAATTTTATAATAACTATTATCTTAAGAAAGACTTACCCCTGAATAAAATGAAGAAATGGGGTACAATCTTTTCTTTTTACATCATGGATGTAGGATTCCTAAAGCACTCCATTCAAAAACAAGTCCAAAGCATTACAACTTGTTTCCACAACAGTGAACCATCAAGACCAAACTTATAAATGTTTAAACAAACCAAAAAAAAAAAAAAAGCACATTCAAAATGCTGAATGAAACAGATATAGACAAGAAATCAATAAGACACAGAAATTTACATAAAGACTGAAATATGGGGATAACTGGAGGGCAGACTCCATTTAACAAAGTTACCAATGAAAGACAAACCTGTGGAAGGAGGAGAGAGTCTATAGGCAGCCACAGAAGGAACAAGTGCCTAACCTAGGAGACCCAAGGCAGGAGAAAGACACCACACTTTCTAATGCCACTTACTCTTCAGAAAGAGAACCAGCACAGCAGGGTTTGGCATAGCCTCCTCCAGCCCCACTCCAGTGGGGAAAATACAACACTCAGGATGAGAAGCCCGAGGGTCCTAGTGGCACAGAGAAAGACGTGGGCCAAACAACTGAAATGCAGCATCTCCTTGGGGTCACATGCCACTCACCATGCCCAGGTGTCCTACATTAGAAAGCCACCCTCTGCCACTATCACTCTCTCAGCCTTCCAGAGGATCGGTGCCACCTTTTAAGAGATCTTCCCTGGGAAGCTGTTTCCCTTGCTGCCTTTCCTGCCCGGGGACAGCCCACGTGGAGTCTGCTCTTGCTTATGAGCTGCTTTGGGTCCCAACAGGATCCCTGAGGACAGGCACCGTGTCTTCCCCTTCTTCAGTTCCCATCCTATGACGAAGCCTAGAAGCAGCTGTGCAAACCAGAGGGGCCCAATACACCAACCAGAGAAAGGATGAAGTCTCTGCTTCCGTGATGTTGGCTCTAGAGCGGAAATAAAACGACTTTCAAGTCTCCCCGTTTAATGTTTGCATTGGAGGTTACGGGGAACAGGAAAAGACTAGAGAAGAGAAAATTATGGAGGGACAGTACAAACAGCTCCATTTACTTTAAATTTATCAAGAGAATTACTTGTATTACTCACAACATCTACAGCACATCCAGATGGCCATATTCACATGAGGAAGCTGTACAGAGGTTACTGTACATGGAGTCTGGAGTCAAACTAACCCAAACTCCTGCAGCCTTAGTATTCTCATCTGTAAAATGGGGATAACAATGCCTAACTCACAGCGTATCAGATCGTGTATGTAAAATGTGGCGCCTGGCACACAGGACGCACTCAGTAATTGGAAACAATCAGTTTGCCATGTCCCATAGCAGATGAATCCATTAGTATCAGATGGGCTTTACTGCTTGACTAAAGCCAAGAGCCCACTTCATGATTGCCTCTTCTCACAAAAAAACCTAGGATCTCCATTTCTCTGGACACACAGGCTAGAACACACTGGAGCAAGACTGAGAGCTGAGGCACTGGGTCAGGCAACACTGTCTCTTTCAAATGCCTGAAAGAGACCCATTTTGTCCCCCTGGTTCTGCTGTGGCTCCCTGAGCAGGGTTCCATCCAGCTATGGGAAAGCTATGAGGTGGTCTCAGGTGTGCCTAAGTTCACAGGTTAAGCGCCATAAGGCGAATGGAAAGCAGAGGACTCTGCACCAACTAGCCTGTGACCTTGAGCAAGTCAGTTATGTGTCAATTTCCTCTTCAGTAAGAGGAGCAGTTCCAGTCTGTGATCCCTCAAGTCCCTTCCTGTGCTTTTGTGTCCCATCCTCTATGTGGCACTGGTTATAATTCCGACAGTGAGGTCCAGGGACACCTTCAAACGTGTTCCATTTCCTCCCAGAGCCACTTGGCGGTCCTCTGGCACTGCTCCCACCAGAAGGGAGGGTTTGGAGTTGCTTCCACAGCTTTCTGGTTTTGTTCAGCGTGCAGCCGCTCTGCACACTGCTCACTCCACCTTTCCTGCCCCCAAAGTGGTCGTGCGTGTGCGCGCTTGTGTGTGTGTGTCTGTTTCTGTGTGTGTCTGTTTCTGTGTGTGTCTGTGTGTGCACGCGCACGAGCACGCGCTAGGGCAATCACCGGCTTGCATTATGTCAGCTCAGAGATGGTTTGCAGACCATCCTGCGTGTATGCTCAGGGTGGACAAATAAACATTTCAGAGGAGCAATATGAATTAAATCATTTCCTCAACAACAAAACCCGCCCACATGCTTCTTCATAAATCATGCCTCTTAATTCCACGCTAACAGTCAGTAAACTGCCTCTATTATAAACAACCCTTACTCCTTTCATGCCCTGACACTTAAGAATCACAATATTTTCACACTCTATTGTATTAATGCCTTTGCAGAAGTAACAGCAATAGCTATTTCCCTGGAAAGATCCATGGCCAGGGCGCTTTCCAAGAGATATTCTTTGAATGTTCTTTGTGTCCTGGTGCACTGGGGGACACGGCCAGCTGCCTGCATCTGGGGGACGCAGGGCCACCCAGAGTAATGCAACACTGTTTTAAAGCACACACACCGAATGTACCCTTTAGCCCCGACCATCAAGTATTTCCTCAAATTTGCTGTAACCACATTCATACAGCCATGCATTACAATTTCAGTGCCTGCGTTTTGCAGGGAAAAATAAAGACACATTCTGAGATGAAGCCGCCAGACCCGCCTGGGGCTCCGTGGATAGCAGAATAAGCTTTGCAGACTTTTTGGCAAGACTGGCCAGAATCTGCTTGCTTTTTCGTATTATTTTTTCAGTGCCTTTATCTGCTGGGCCCAACGAGAATGGAAAAGCATCTCCATAAAGGAGGGCGAGGGAGCGGTGGAGAATAAAAGAGGATGGGCGGGGAGAGCCGGATTTTGAAAAGCAGCGATAAAGGAAAGGCAGGGTCGCGCCGGAGGGTCTCCGCGGAGCTTACCTGGGGCGCACGAGGTTGGCCGGGCCAGCAGTAGCAGCCAGAGGCCGGGGAGCAACAGCCCCGAGCGGCGGCGGCGGCGGCGGCGGGCGCGGCGGGCGGAAGGCCCGCGGCCGCTCGGCCCCGGGACCAGCGCGACCCCGGCGCGGGTCTTCCCCTCCATGGCCGCGCCTCGGCGTCGGCGCCGCGCCCCCGGCAGTCCCGGCCGGCGCCCCGGCCCGGCCTCGCGGCTCTGCGCTCTCAGGCCCGGGAGGGGCGGCCGCTGCGGCGGCGGCGGCTTGGACGGGGCGCCGCGCACCGGCGCGGAGAGAGGCCGCCGAAGCGGGGGCGGGCCGGGGGCCGGAACCGCGGACGGACGGGGGCTGCCAGCCGCACGCCGGCCTCGCCGCTCCGCCCCCTTCGGAGCCTCCGAGGCGCTGCCCGGCAACGCGCGGGCCCGGGCGCGGGGAGGCGAGCACCACCTCCCGGCCGGCCGGGAACCTGCCTGAGGGGCGGCCAGGCGGCGGGCGCGGGCGCGCGGGGGCTGCGCGGCGCAAGGCCCGGGCCCGGCCCGCCCCCGGGATCCGCCTCCTGGGAGGGGACGCGCGGGACGCGGGAGGCCTGGGACCAGGCGGCGGTCGGCGCCGCCCGGACCCGCACCGAACCCCGGGTCCCGCCGCCCTGGTGGCCCGGCGTCCAGCCCCTCGGGGGCGCACGGAGGGAGGGGGAGCCGCGAGGAGGGGTCAGAGCCGGAAAACCTGGCCCGCGCGAGCGCGGCGGGCCTCTTGCTCCTCCTCTGGCTCCAGTCGGTGCGGGGCAGCAGGTGTGAGTGGGGCTCCTGCGTTGGTAGGACAGCCTTCGGGGCTGCAGCGGGGACAAAACGAAGGCGAAATCGGCGGCCCGTTTCCAAGAGTCCGACGTGCAGTAGAGGAAAGCGCGCGCACAGCCCTACCCATCCTGTCTCCCGCCTGCAGGTCTTGCCTCGGGACCAGGTGACTGGGAAACGAACAGACAGGATGCTCTGCGCCCGGGAAGCCCGCAAATCTCGCACGTAGTAGGCCTGCAGAAGGCGCCTACAGAATCGAATTGAAGCAGAACGCCGAAGAATCGATGCTTTTGAACTGTGGTGTTGAAGACTTTTGAAAGTCCTTTCGACTGCAAGGAGATCCAACCAGTCCATTCTGAAGGAGATGAGTCCTGAGTGTTCTTTGGAAGGACTGATGCTAAAGCTGAAACTCCAATACTTTGGCCACCTGATGCGAAGAGCTGACTCATTTGAAAAGACCCCGATGCTGGGAAAGATTGAAGGCGGGAGGAGAAGGGGACGACAGAGGATGAGATGGTTGGATGGCATCACCGACTCAATGGACATGGGTTATGGTAAACTCCGGGAGTTGGTGATGGACAGGGAGGCCTGGCGTGCTGCAGTCCATGGGGTCACAAAGAGTCGCACACGACTGAGCGACTGAACTGAACTGACTGGGGAGAGAATCACGCACGCCCAGTCTCTCTTAGAGAAAGCAGTGGTCTTGGGAGGGGAAGAGAATGTCAGAGGATTGTTCGGACTGGGTGCGAGGATCAGAAAAGCGAGGATATGAGTTAACATTTGTCTGGTGCCTGCTGAGCCCGCGGAGTGTCTAACTCCGCGGACGCCCCATGGACTAAAAGTCTTGGAACGCGGAATTGACAGTTTTGGATCTTGGTGTCCTGTTGGAATGCTTGCCCCAGTCAGATTATGAAAGGTGTGAGTTGGGGACACTGTTGTATTGCCCCAGGAAACTACAATGAACTGTGGAGAATGTGAATCACCCGCAAAGGATGCAGGTTGCTTTCCAGTCCGCTTTCCCTGCTAAGCCCAGCCTTGCAGCTCCAGCCCAACTAGGCTTCCTGTCTGGTGGTCAGAGTATTGGAGAATCAATAATAGCCCTTGCTCAGAATAAGGCTGAGGTACCTACCTATAAGTACCTACCTGTTAGTTTCAAGGAGGATATTTGAGTGCTTCGGCAGCACATATACTAAAGATTGGGAGAAAGATAATTGAGAATAAAGGTTAAAGATAACTTTTGTTGATACTCCTATTTGGTTTTGTACTTTTTAATCCCTCCTTATCATAAACAGTCCTTGTTCTTAGCACCTGATCACCTCCCTTCATAGATAAAGTGAAAGTGAAGTCGCTCAGTCATGTCTGACTCTTTGTGACCCCATAGACTGTAGCCTACCAGGCTCCTCTGTCCATGGGATTTTCCAGGCAATAGTACTGGAGTGGATTTCCATTTCCTTCTCCAGGGGATCTTCCCAACCCAGGGCTCAAACCCGGGTCTCCCACATTGTAGACAGACGCTTTACCATCTGAGCCACAACATCACCACTCTTCATAGATAAGGAGCTTTGCAAACCTTACTTCCAGCTCCTAATCTGCAGGTTAGTACTCAGATGGAGATACTGATATCCATGCACGTCTGGTCCTTGGATATCATCCCTAGATCTTCATTTTCTGATTTCACCTCATTTGACCACAGACCCCTGCCTTGGGTGATTCTTAAATTGTCTTGTCCTGTTAATGTTATCTTTTATGAATTTATGCTTTGTGTCTCCAGCCAAATTAATAGGAAGTTCAAAGATGATGTCATCCTGTTAGCACTGCCCATAGCACCAGTCAACCCTTGTTTTCCATTTGTTGATTTGAATCAGAGAACCCACCTGCCCAGTGAAGAGGTTCAACTTTTCAGATCTTGCCCTAGCCTCCAGGAGGCTTCCACCTACCCTAGAAGACAGGGTGTGAGGGAAAGGAGGTGCCCTCACAAGTTGCGAGTCAATTCGAGAAAAATGAAATATTTGCCCAGCCATTAAGAAAGGATCAACATCAATTGGAAATAGACATTGCAACTTCAATAGGAATGAGGCAAGGTCACCAACTCTCTAAGGAAAATGAGATTCCTAGTGTCCCATAGTTTCCCAGCTCTGAAGGCATAAAACTCAATGGGGACTTCCCTGATGATTCAGGGGTTAAGAATCCATCTTCCAGGACTTCCCTGGTGGTCCAGTGGTTGAGAATCCGCCTGCCAATGCTGGGGATAGGGGTTTGATCCCTGGTCAGGGAAGATCCCACATGCCAAGGAGCAACTAAGCCCATTTGCCATGACTACCAAGCCAAGCTCTAGAGCTTGTGAGCTGCAACTTCTGAAGTCCTCAAGCCCTAGAGCCGGTGCTACCCGACAAGAGAAGCCACGGCACTGAGAAGCCCCTGCACCACAACTGGAGAGTAGCCCCTGCTCGCCCCAACTAGAGAAAACCAGAGCAGCAAGGAAGACTCAGTACAGCCAAACATTTTAAAAAATTTTAAAAAGAATCCACCTTCAGTGCAGGGGATGTGGGTTCAATCCCTGGTTGGGGAATAAGACATCACCTGCAATGGCTCAGCTAACCCTGCAAGACACAACTAGAGAGCCTGTGTGTCAAAACTAAGACCCAACGTGGAAACCACCTAAGCACTCATCAACAGGTGAATGGTAAAGTAATCACACACACACACACATGACTATTATTTAGCCATGACAAAGAAGGAAATCCTGTTATTTGCAACAACATGGATAGATCTTACAGGCATTATACTAAGTGAAATAAAGAAAGACAAATACTGTATGATCTCATTTATTTGTGGAATCTAAAAACATGGAGCTCATAGAAACAGAGTAGAGTGGTGGTTACCAAGGACTGAGGGAAATGGGGAGACGTTGGTCAGAGAGTACAGACTTTCAGTTAAAAGATGAGTAGTTCCAGGGATCTAGTGTTTGGCAAAGTGGTTGTAATCAATAATAGTTTAAAGTTGTGAGCACAGAGCTTTAATAGTCTTAACATAACAAAATAGTAATTATGTGAGATGAAAGTTGTGTTAACCTTATTGTAGTAAACATTTCACTATATATCTGAGCATCAAATTATCACTTTGTACACCTTCAACTTATACCTTGTTATATGTCAGTTACACCTCAATAAAGCCGGAGGGGGTAAGAACCATTGAGCCAGAAGTTTGAGTCCAACTTTCTACTAAAAATGATAAGACAGAAACCTAGTAGAGAAGCTGGGATAGACTAAGGACTCAAACACCTGGCTAAAAGGTCTAGACTTAACTTTGTAAGCAATTGGGGTATCATTAATGATTTTTTTGAGATAGTATTACAACTAAACACAAGACGGATTACTCAATTAACAATATATAAGATGATTTGGAGAGAGAAAAGACTGCACGTGGAGAGACTGATTAGGACAAGATCTTAACAGTGCATGACTGAAATAGAAAGGATCATAGGTTTTTTCACCATCAAATAGACCTTTTAAAAAAATTGATTATATCCATTCGTGCCAGAGTGTGGGGAAACAGGCACTCTCAGATTCTAGTGGTGGAGGTGTAAGTTGGCATATCCATTTTGAAGGATGATTAAACCTTATCTATCAAAATTTAAAATTAATTCACCATCTGGTGCAGAAAATTCCATATATACATATATATACGTATGTGTATGTATGTGTGTGTGTGTGTGTGTGTGTATAAAGTGAAGTGAAGTCCCTCAGTTGTGTCTGACTCTTTGCAACCCTGTGGACTATAGCCTACCAGGCTCCTCTGTCCATGGAATTTTCCAGGGCAAGAGTACTGGAGTGGGGTGCCATTGCCTTCTCCAGGGGCTCTTCTTGACCTAGGGATCAAACCCGGGTCTCCCACATTGCAGGCAGACACTTTACTACCTGAACCACCTGGGAATATATATGCTTTGGTTTCTGCTGCTTTTTCTTCCTTTCTTTTTCTTCATTGCTTTTCTTTTTTTAAATCAAGCTTAATTCAGACAGGTAAATTCAGTCAAATAATTCAATCAGATAAAATTCATTTCTTTAAAGTATACCTACAGCCCAGTGAATTTTGACAAACTAGTAACTGCCACCACATTTAAGACACAGAGCATTTCTACTGCCCTACAAAGTTCCCTTGTGCCAGCCCACAGTCTATCCCGTGCCCCATCCCAATCCCTAACAACCACCAATCTGATTTCTATTTCTATAGCTTTGCCTCTCCCAGAATTTCGTATATAAATGGAATAATATGATATGTACCCTTTTGTGACTGGTTTCTTTTGCTTACTTTGAGATTCATTCAAGTTGTTGCATTTTGTCCAGCAATTTGTCCCTTTCTGTTGCAAACTAGTATTCCGTTGAATGGCCATACCACAATTTGTTAATCCACTCACCAAGTGATGGACATTTGGCTTGTTTTCAATTTTGTTTTGTTTCAGCTGTTATGAATACAGCTGCCATAAACATTTGCTTCCAAGTCTTTGTGTGACAATGTTTCCATTTCTCTTAGGTAAAAACCTTGGATTTGAGTTGTTAGGTCATGTGGCTAATCTAAATTTAACTTTACACGTAACTGTCTTCCAAAGTGGATATGATATTTTACATTCTCACCAGCTATGTATGATGGTTTCAGTTGTTTCATGTCCATGTCAGCACTTGCTTTTATCAGTCACTTTAATTTGTACCATTCTAGAAGGCAATGGCACCCCACTCCAGTACTCTTGCCTGGAAAATCCCATGGATGGAGGAGCCTGGTAGGCTGCAGTCCATGGGGTCGCTAAGAGTCGGACACAACTGAGCGACTTCACTTTCACTTCTCACTTTCATGCATTGGAGAAGGAAATGGCAACCCACTCCAGTGTTCTTGCCTGGAGAATCCCAGGGACGGAGGAGCCTGGTGGGCTGCCGTCTCTGGGATCGCACAGAGTCTGCCACAACTGAAGCAGCTTAGCAGCAGCAGTAAGCATGTGGGGCTTCCCAGGTGGCTCAGTGGTAAAGAATCCACCTGCCAATGCAGGAGATGTGGTTTTGACCCCTGGGTCAGGAGGATCCCTGGAGTAGGAAATGGCAACCCACTCCAGTGTTCTTGCTTGGAAAATTCCATGGATAGAGGAGCCTGGTGGGCTATGGTCTATGGGGTCACAAAAGAGTCAGACACAGCTGATCGACTGAGCACACACACACACAGTAGACATGTAGTGATATTTCGTTATGGTCTTTAATTTGCATTTTCCTGATGACTGATGTCATTGAACACCTTTCGTGTGTTCATTTTCCATTAATATTTCTTTTTTGATGAAGTACTTGTCTGAATCTTTTACTCATTTTATAATTGCACTGTTTTCTTATTATGAAGTTGTAAGTATCTTTATTTATCCTGGATACAAATTCTTTTTCAGACAACTATTTTTGCAAATATTTTATTTGAATCCATAGCTTGTCTTTCTGTTCTCTTAACAATATCTTTTGAAAAGCAGACATTTTTAACTTTGATGAGGTCCAATTCATAAATATTTTTGCTTTTGCTTTCTATGTCCTACGAAAATTTTTGTCTAACCCGAGGTCCCAAATATTTTCTCCTATGCTTCCTTTTAGAAATATAATGTTTAGCTTTTATGTTTAGCTCTTCAATTCATCTGAGTCAACTTCTATGTATTTTGCTAGATAGAAGTTGCCATTAACCTTTCGCATACAATGTCCAGTTATTATAGCACCATTTGTTAAAAGACTATCCTTTCTCCATAAGAATCAATGTTATACTTTTTAAATTTTTATTTTATTAATATAATATTACTAATTATAGTGTTAATTAATTTTTTTTTACTGCACTGAGTCTTCACTGCTGCATGCTGGTTTTCTCCAGTTGCGGTGATGGGGGGCTGCTGTCTAGTTCTGATGTATGGGCGTCTCCTTGCAGTTGGTTTTTTGTTGCAGAGCACAGGCTCGAGAGCACATGGGTTTCAGTAGTTGTGGTACACAGTGTTAGTTGCCCTGCGGCATGTGGAATTATCCCAGAGCAAGGACGGAACCCACGTCCCCTGCATTGGCAGGTAGATTCTTAACCACTAGACCACAAGGGAAGTTCAATTTTATACCTTTTCAAAATTTATTACAATGTATATGTGGGTCTTTCCTTGGACCTTCTGTTCTATTCCATGTGAGATCTATATACCTCATAAGGGAGGAGAGAAAGCAAGACAGTAGAGTGTAATCCCATTAATGGAAAAAAGTGTGTTGATTGGAAATTTTTTTCCCCCCAGTTTTCCCACTGGGAAAAGAAATAATATTTGGACAGAGATTGAGGAGTAAATATTTGAAGAGGAATGTTCACTTTTATGGAGAGGAGCATTCATTTGTTACTCTATATGTTAATACATCTGATTATAGTATAATAATATATCATTTGCATTTTTAACACAAGCATAATGCTTTTGTATTTTAACTAAAATCTCTGTGTGTTTGAGTGGAAATTAGAAAACAGATGAGACACACACGTCTCTGGGAGATAGTGAAGGATAGGGAAGCCTGGCGTGCTGCAGTTTGTGGGGTCACAAAGAGTTGGACACGACTTAGTGACTGAACACCACCACCACCACTCTGGATGTTAAATCAGCTGATGAAATAAGAGGAAAGAAAAGAATAAAAGATGATTCAGAGGTTTTGAGTCATATGTGCAAGGGTAAGCCAAAGGAAGCCAGTGGAAAGACTAGGGTGGGGGAAGAAGAAGGTTGGGAGCTAAATTCGAGGAGCTGGGTTAGCACCCAGTGCTAACAGGGAATGATGTTAGCACAAGCAGTGGGTGGTGAAGGTGAGCCTCGGGCTTAGGGGATTAGGCCAGTAGGGTTAAAAGTACACATATGGAAATCATTTGCACAGAAGTATTCTGCTTTATTGACTACGCCAAAGCCTTTGACTGTGTGGATCACAATAAACTGTGGAAAATTCTGAAAGGTTTCTTGAGAAACCTCTATGCAGGTCAGGAAGCAACAGTTAGAACTGGACATGGAACAACAGACTGGTTCCAAATAGGAAAAGGAGTATGTCAAGGCTGTGTATTGTCACCCTGCTTATTTAACTTATATGCAGAGTACATCATGAGAAACGCTGGGCTGGAAGAAGCACAAGCTGGAATCAAGATTGCAGGGAGAAATATCAATAACCTCAGACATGCAGATGACACCACCCTTATGGCAGAAAGTGAAGAGGAACTCAAAAGCCTCTTGATGAAAGTGAAAGTGGAGAGTGAAAAAGTTGGCTTAAAGCTCAACATTCAGAAAACGAAGATCATGGCATCCGGTCCCATCACTTCATGGGAAATAGATGGGGAAACAAAAACAGTGTCAGACTTTATTTTTCTGGGCTCCAAAATCACTGCAGATGGTGACTGCAGCCATGAAATTAAAAGACGCTTACTCCTTGGATGGAAAGTCATGTCCAACCTAGATAGCATATTCAAAAGCAGAGACATTACTTTGCCAACAAAGGTTCGTCTAGTCAAGGATATGGTTTTTCGTGTGGTCATGTATGGATGTGAGAGTTGGACTGTGAAGAAGGCTGAGAGCTGAAGAATTGATGCTTTTGAACTGTGGTGTTGGAGAAAACTCTTGAGAGTCCCTTGGACTGCAAGGAAATCCAACCAGTCCATTCTGAAGGAGATCAGCCCTGGGATTTCTTTGGAAGGAATGATGCTAAAGCTGAAACTCCAGTACTTTGGCCACCTCATGCGAAGAGTTGACTCATTGGAAAAGACTCTGATGCTGGGAGGGATTGGGGGCAGGAGGAGAAGGGGATGACAGAGGATGAGATGGCTGGATGGCATCACTGACTCAATAGATGTGAGTCTGAGTGAACTCTGGGAGTTGGTGATGGACAGGGAGGCCTGGCGTGCTGCGATTCATGGGGTCACAAAGAGTTGGACACGACTGAGCGACTGAACTGAACTGATTAGCTAAAGATGTGAAAGTAAATGACTATGTCTGAGAAGAGGGGAAAGCAGAGAAGAGGGCTGAGGATCTTCAGAAAGACCTTCATTTTGGAAAAATTAAAAAGGAGGTTACGATAAAAGCAGAGAAAGACTCTAGCGAAAGCTGAGGAGAACGAAGGAAATGTGACATCACCAAGGGCTTGGAGGACTGCTTCAGAAGGGCATGGTCAATGTCAGGGATGATAACGATTGAGATCTTTTTGGACTTGATGATGTGGTCATTAAAAGGAGACTGCTGAAATGGGGATGGAGGAGGGTAATAACAAGAGTAACAAGAATTAACTGATTGGAAAACTCTGGAGGCTACAGAGAATGGTATCAGCAGGGTTGAAATATGTTTTAGGTTAGATAAGCCTGAACATCTCTGTAGATAGAAGAGAAGGTATCCTCCTCCAGGGGATCTTCCCAACTCAGGGATCAAACCCAGGTCTCCTGCAATGCAGGTGGATTCTTTACCAGCTGAGCTACCAGGGAAGCTCATATGTTTTTATACTTTTGTCCAAATCCATAGAATGTATAACACTACTCACTTTAAAGTGAACCCTAAGATGAACTGGGGGCCTTGGTTGATTCTAATGTGTCAATACAGTTCATTCTTGATTTTAAAAAAAATGTACCACCTGGTTGATAATGGCTATATATTCCAGTGGAGGGGGTATATGAGGAATTTCTGTACTTCTTGTCATTTTTGTTGTGAACCTAAAACTGCTTTTTAAAAAAGTCTCAAAAAAAATTAACACTCAGAGTAGACATTTTTGGCAAAACTTTTGTTTTACTTTTACTTATGTATACACATTATGTGTGTGTGTGTGTGTGTGTGTGTGTGTGTGTGTGTGTTGGGTTGTGATGTAAAATCGATCTCTTAGGTCAAAAACTTTGCAGGCCACTGTAGTTAAATTATACTGGCAAATAAAAGCACAAATTAACCTCAAAAAATACAAGGGAAGGACAAATTCTCAGAATTCAGAGGAGATGGAATTAAGAGCAGCATGTAATTCTTTTGAAAAATAGAGCCAATGGCACCCACTCCAGTATTCTGGCCTGGGAAATTCCATGGACAGAAGAGCCTGGCGGGCTACAGTCCATGGGGTCGCAAAAGAGTCAGACATGACTTAGTGACTAAACAACAACAACACAGATTTTTCCGTTTCTGTTATGTGAATACGGTAAGAAGCTAAATAATTAAAAGCATTGTTTGTGATTTAAAAAAAAAAAATGAAAGGAAGAGCCAGCAACCTCTGTCCAGTATCAGGAGAGTGGCTTGATATAATTATATTACAGTAACAAGAGGCAGTGTTATGCTTCCCTTACAAGCACTGTGAGGAAGCTAAAGATGTGTTTGGGTTATGATGTTAAATGGAGAAATACTAAAGTGGTTTATGAGATGATGTAAAACAATGAGTATGACTGGAAAGGAATGGTGTAATACTTAAAATTGTTGTTGTATTAAGATGATGAGATTAAGAGTATTCTACCATCTGAGCCACCAGGGAAGTCCATTCTCTCTTTAGATGTTGTCATATTTGTGTTTTCAGTAAAAAAGTGTTTAGAAGTGTCTTCCTCCAAGAGAGGAGAGGAAAGGACAGATAAAGATGAGTTCAGATGAAGGGTTTGGTGGTCTTTAACGTGATTTCTCCCTTTCCAACACCCTAAGTCTCAGTGTTACATGGCAGGTTTGGGACTATAAATTTGGTGGGGGGAGGTTGGAAAACCCAAATAACAGTTAAGACTCCACGCTTACATGGCAGGGGGTGAGAGTTCGATCTCTGGTGGGGGTGGGAATGGGGGCACTAAGATCCCACATGCCTGAGCAGTGTGGCCAAAAAGTTTTTTTGAAAAAAAAAGGAGAGAGGGTATTGCAGAGAAAACAAGGGTAGGAAGACAAGGCAAAGAAAGGTAAGATAGAAATTCTAAAAGCAAGAAGGTAGAAATAAATGGAATGTGGGCACAGGATGGGACACTTGTTAACTGGAGGAAGAGCTATTTAGAGGAATTTAGGGAGAAGAACAAATAGGTGTGGTCAGATTGTAGCAAGCAGAGTTTAGACCTGCCATGGTCTAAACCAAACAGCTACCTAAATGACCTCAGTCTCTAGGAAAGACCTCCTGCCCATCAAAAGGGAAGCCAGTGGAGAAAAAGATCCTCCAAGTGCAGGGAACCAAGGGTACAAGGATCCTGGTCTCAGATGGATTGAGCCAGAGACTTCTGTCTCTCTCGCACCGTTTGTTGGCCATAATGACAATAAGAACGTTCCTGAAGCAAGCTTCCCAGCCTCACCTCCCTGTCTGTTGCAGTTTCCCTTACCTCCTTCCCCAGTCCGCTTCCCACAGTACACAAATGGCCACAGATCAACCAGCTCAATCCTCTGCCCACACCCTCCTCGGCCGTTTCCCACAATAGCCCCAAACCCATGGGCAGCTCCCCTAAGATGTGCCAAAAAAACCCATAGGAGAACCGTGGCAGCAGTTGGTGAAAGCTGTTTTTAGAATCACCCTCTTTCTCTGGCATTCTACTAACTCCAACTCACATATGACTGGGTTCTAGAACTCATCGACTCTGGCTCCACTTCAGAGAAGGAGAATGATGATCACTCAATTCCCTTTCTTGTTCTTCCATTTGGGCCTGAGTGAGAATCAATGACCTGAGTAAGGAAAGCCAAACCCACTCTGTGGATTTGTCCTAATCTCCCTCCTTTTCTAAATAACTCTTTGCTCACGCACACCCCTAGATGGATACCCTTCCTAGGAGAGATCTGCTCTTGAGCTGTATCCTTCATTTCTCCACTCATTGGTCCTTAATCTCCCCAACCCGGATCTGTTGCCCTCCCTCTATGTTCCCACAGCCCCTGGGATACCTCGATCAGGGCACTGACCACGTGGAGTAAATCTACATGTGTCTGCTAGTTCTTCAAGGGCAGAGACCAGCTCGTTTCCACCTCTTTCATTCCTGGATGCCTAGCATAGCGCTTGGCAGGTTGTAGGGCTCAGTTAATACTTGGATGTACAAGAACTAAGCTCCAAGCTCACCCTTCCCTGCCGCCCATGAACAATTAACCTAATAAATTAATTAGGAGAGCATGAGTTTGTCCATTGTCCTTGGGTACCAGAGCCAGAAAAATGTACCAGGGCATCTTCTTATCCAACTTTACACACAGAGTAACTTCTCAGACTTCAAAGTATATCAAGAAATGCTGGGACCTCCCTGGTGGTACAGTGGATGGAAACTCACCTGCCAATGAGGGGACACAGGTTTGATCCCTGATCCGGGAAGATTCCACATGCCTCAGAGCAACTACGCCCGTGCACCACAACTACCGAGCCCGAACTCTAGAGCAGACGAGCCACAACTATGGAGTCTGCATGCCGCAACTACTGAAGCCCGTGGGCCTAGAGCCTGTGCTTCACAACAAGAGAATCCATTGCAATGAGAAGCCCACGCACTGCAACAAAGGGTAGTCCCCGCTCGCTGCAACTCGAGAAAGCCCATGCAGAGCAATGAAGACCCAGCACAACCAAAAATAAATAAAATTTTAAAAAAAGGAAAGAAATGCTGGATTCCTCTTCTCTACACTATGAACCATCAACCAGTGCTTGCTTAAAAAAACATAAAAGGTCACTTCAGACATGACATTAGCTCGGCCTTGTATAGAGTTTGGTAAGCCACAGTCATTGGCATCAGCAAAAGCTTATTAAATTTAGTGAATGACTTTAAAAGCTCTTCACAGAAAAAGAGAAAGAACACAGTCTCTGCCCTTTAGGTGATGACAATCTCCAAACAATGAAATATGCTTACAAAATTTGAATTTCATAGGCTCTGGTGAAAATTGTGAGAGGCTGGATGATAAAATTATCCACCCACAAACAGCTGTGTGTGGAGCTCCTCCACCATTTAAAAGAGCAAATTAAGAAATTCCTAGGCCAGTGCTGTCAAGAAGAACTTTATGCGATGATGGAACTGTTCTATAAATCTGTTCTGTCCAGTGAAGTAGCTGCTATGAGCATCCAAAGTGTGACTAAGGAGCTGAATTTTTAATGTTATTTCAGTTTAATGAATTTAAAGCTGAATATCTTATGTGGCCACCATATTGGATGGAACAGCTCCATCATGAAAACAAAGTACAATGACTGCTGTGTGATAAGTTGAGTATAGAAACTGCCAACTTTTAACTTACTATTCACATTTGCTAATAAATCCTAGACTTGGTCCATGATGGGCTTTCCTGGTGACTCAGATGGTAGAGAATCTTCCTGCAATGCCAGAGACCTGGGTTCGATCCCTGAGTTGGGAAGACCCCTTGGAGGAGGGTGCAACCCACTCCAGTATTCTTGCTTGGAGAATCTCCATGGACAGAGGAGCCTGATTGGCTACAGTCCATGGGATCACAAAGAGCTGGACATGACTAAGCACAGCATAGCACATGATATACACTATTTTTTGTATTCCCTGGTATCTCAGTTGGTAAAGAATCCACCTGCACTGCAGAAGACCCTGGTTCGATTCCTGGGTTAGGAAGATCTGCTGGAGAAGGGATAGCCCACCCACTCCAATATTCTTGGGCTTCCCTGGTGGCTCAGCTGGTAAAGAATCCACCTGCAATGCAGGAGACCTGGGTTAGATCCCTGGGTTGTGAAGATCCCCTGGAGAAGGGAACAGCTATTCACTCCAGTATTCTGGCCTGGAGAACTCATCCAGGGGTTCACAAAGAGTCAAACACGACTGAGCGATTTTCATTTTCACTGGTCCATGATGGGTATTTGACATCTATGGCAAACACTACTTTCTGTACCTTAGTTTCTCATCGGAAAAATGGGAATAATCATAAAAGTAAAGTGAAGAGAAAGTAAAAAGCGTCTTGATGAAAGTGAAAGAGGAGAGTGAAAAAGTTGGCTTAAAGCTCAACATTCAGAAAACTAAGATCATGGCATCTGGTCCCATCACTTCATGGCAAATAGATGGGGAAACAGTGGAAACAGTGTCAGACTTTATTTTGGGGGGCTCCAGAATCACTGCAGATGGTGATTGCAGCCATGAAATTTAAAGACGCTTACTCCTTGGAAGGAAAGTTATGACCAACCTAGACAGCATATTAAAAAGCAGAGACATTGCCAACAAAGGTCCATCTAGTCAAAGCTATGGTTTTTCCAGTGCTCATGTATGGATGTGAGAGTTGGACTGTGAAGAAGGCTGAGAGCTGAAGAATTGATGCTTTTGAACTGTGGTGTTGGAGAAGACTCTTGAGAGTCCCTTGGACTGCAAGGAGATCCAATCAGTCCATCCTAAAGGAGATCAGTCCTGCGTGTTCATTGGAAGGACTGATGTTGAAGCTGAAACTCCAATACTTTGGCCACCTGATGCAAAGAGCTGACTCGTTGGAAAAGACCCTGATGCTGGAAGGGATTGGGGGCAGGAGGAGAAGGGGTCGACAGAGGATGAGATGGCTGGATGGCATCACCGACTCGATGGACATGAGTTTGAATGAATTTCAGGAGTTGGTGGTGGACAGGGAGGCCTGGCGTGCTGCAATTCATGGGGTCGCAAAGAGTTGGATGTGACTGAGTGACTGAACTAAACTGAACTACCTCATACAACCCTCACCACTTTGCCTCTCTAACCTTCTAAGAATCAATTTGAAATTCCACGTTTGGGTATGAGGGGCTGTGTGCCTGAGGCTCAGCCAGAAAGGAACTCAGCCACCGTCACCTGTGACCACAGAAGATGCTGGTGTGAGTCCCATTGATAGAATGGCTTAGCCATCAGGTGAATAAAAAAATAAAAGACACCTGCATATGAAGCATCTGTAGTGAACAAAAACACTCCATAAATAAAAAACTGAAACTTTGAAATCTCCCCATCACTCTTCAAATAAAACCAGTTGCTTGGCCTGACCAGCAAATGTTCACAGACTCCTTCAGGGATGTGCAGTGTCTGGGACTATCCTTCCAGGCACCGCCCCAGGCCCCTTCACAGGCTTTCCCACTAGCCCTGGCCCTTCACCCACCCTTCCTCTGATGGGCTTCTCCTCACTCCAGCCTTCCCTGACTGCTCTGTCCCCATCTAAGTAAGCCATTCCTGTTAGTCTCTTCTACCTTTTTTAGCATTTACTATTTGAAACCACGTATTTAATTTTGTGTTTGGTTTTATGTCTGTGTTTGACATTACATCATAATCTTCCTGAGGACAGAGGGCATTGCTTTTTGTCTAGAGAGGGGCGTTTTACACAATGGTTATTTGCTCAGACTCTTAGGTCAGAGTTACCTATATTTGTGTCACAGCCCCACCACTTAGTAACTGTATGATGCGTTAGCCCCTCTGTGCCTCAGTGTTCTCATCTATAAAATGGAATAGTAACAGTCATTATCTCGTGGGCTTGTATAAGAACTGAGTTGGTGTATCTAAAGCACTTAGAAGAGTCCAGTCTAGCATATAGCAAGCTCTACATTAATGTCAGCTGTTATTATCCTTTGACACTATTTTGGCAATGCCTGACACATGGTATGTTCCCAGTAAATATTTACTGATTGAATTTCCATACTATATGAATGTTCTGATTGTTTTCCTAACTACTCTTGCCATCTTAAAAGCAATGACAATAATCCCTAAAAATATTCTAAATAATTATGACATTGACCAGTTAATTTGTGGTTAATCTGATGCTGACCTTTTTTTTAATTGAAGTATAGTTGATGCACACATCTTAACTTGTTTTTATTTTTATTTTTTCGATATTTTTTCAAACTTTAAACTCTTTATTTTGCATTAGGGTATAGCTGATTAACAATGATATGGCAGTTTCAGGTGAACAGCAAAGGGACTCATGTATATGTATGGGACTCAGCCATACATACACACGTAGCCATTCTTCCCCAAACCCCCCTGCCATCCATATGTTATGGATGTTGGAACATCCATAATGTTATGCTGGCACATAACATTGAGTAGAGCTCCATGTGCTATACAGTAGGTCTTTGTTGGTTATCTATTTTGAATATAACAGTGTGTACATGACTTTCCCAAACTCCCTAAGTATCCCTTCTCCCCCAGCAACCATAAGTTTGTTTTCTAAGTCTGTGAGTCTAACTCATTTTAAAGATATAGATGCCAAGTTAATGAAGTATCTACCTGGTTTTAGCTTCGTAGAGTCTTTTAAATATTATACAATGCCTGTGCGGTGTTTACAATCTTCTGATGTTCATTAATCATTCTGTTGTTGACATGAAGTAATGTATTCAGAGTTTTCTTTGTGATCTGCTCATATTATACTTGGAGATAAGTTCTATTTAGTCATAGTGTGGTTAACAACACAGATTTTATTTATTTTTTCATTTATTTTTTAATTGGTGGAAAATTGCTTTATGATTTTGTATTGGTTTCTGCTATACAACAATACAAATCAGTCATCATTATATATATATATATATATATGTATCCCTTCCCTCCTGAGCCTCTGTCTCCTCCTGGCATCCCACCCCTGTAGGTCATCACAGAGTGCCAGGCTGGGCTCCCTGAAACACAGATTTTAGATGAAGACAGATCTGACTTTGAATACTGTTTTGTCATTTAATAACCACATAACTCGGAGAAGGCAATGGCACCCCACTTCAGTACTCTTGCCTGGAAAATCCCATGGATGGAGGAGCCTAGTAGGCTGTAGTCCATGGGGTTGCTAGGAGTCGGACACGACTGAGCGACTTCCCTTTCACTTTTCACTTTCATGCATTGGAGAAGGAAATGGCAACCCACTCCAGTGTTCTTGCCTGGAGAATCCCAGGGACGGGGGAGCCTGGTGGGCTGCCGTCTCTGGGGTCGCACAGAGTTGGACACGACTGAAGTGACTTAGCAGCAGCAGCAGCAGCAACCACATAACTTTGAGCATGACTTTTCTGAGCCTTGATTTCTCTGCCTAAAAATGAAAATGTTAATACCTACTTGATAGTGTTGGATGAAAAAGATAGAGAGTTGGATAAGTCACTCAGTATTGTTACCTGCATCTAATTATATACAATAATTATTGTTGCTCAATTCTTTGCTAGAATTTCATTGAAGAATGTTGTAACCATGTTCAAAAGTGAAATTGGCTTCTAATAGAATTTTTAATGAATTTTCCTTATCAGTTTTAAGAATAGCACCTATTTAACTCACAGAATTAATTTGGGATTATGCCATATTTCTCACTTTTCAAAAAATAACTTTAATTTTTTATTACACATTGCAGAAAAGGCAGAATATACCAAAAAGCAAAGTTATGCCCTATAATCTCACCACTCCAAAAGAAGCACTGTTAACATTAGACTGAATATTCTTCCAGACACTACAAATGCATATGTGTGCGCATGTATGCATGCACGTGTGTGCACACACACACACAATACTAATATAAAATTGGGTTCACGCTGTAGATAAGATTTTGTTTCATTCAACACTATATTATGAATATCTTCCCACCTTAGTAAATACTTGCAGACATCATTTTTAATGGTGGCATTGTATTCCCAGATATGAACCTAAGTTGTTCAGGAGTTCCCTAATGTTAGACATACAGGTGGTTTCCAATATTTTACCATTATAGGCAATGCTGCATCAGACACTGTGTTCGATGTTTTTTTAGCCTGTGTCCATCCCGCACTCTCCACCATGCTATTTGCTTCAGGAAGCTGACCTTTGCCAGACTTCATCGTTGACCTTCCTTTTTATCTGGCCTCCTGTGGGTTCAATCAATGGGAACAAGAAATTAGACAACAGAGAAAAGGGAGACAAGGGTATTTATTCCCCAGGTCCTCCCTAAAGGGCTTCTAGTTGTTGGTGTCCATGAGTGAAAGAACTTGACTGTACCCAGTGGGAGGTTCTCTCCTGTGGCCACTCTCCCTGGGCTCCTGTAACAGGCCCTCACCTCGAACCTTCATGATCAGGTTGGCACCCTCATCACCGCTAGCCCATGTACTCCACTGACCCTGGTAGGTTTCCCTTCACCTGACCATGTTTTTGTAAATAGTCCTTCACTAAATTCACCCCACTTATCCAGTTTAAGTGTGCCGTGTCTTTCTCACCACAACCCTAACAAACATAAACAACTTTGCAAGTAAATCCCTCTACATGTTTTTTATTATTATCACATGATAAATTTCTGACACTGAAATTATTTGATCAATGACATGTGTATTTTTAAGACCTTTTATGAGCTTGCCAACTTGTCTTCCAGTGGACGCTTTCCCCACAGTGCCTGATAGTGACAGCCTTCAAGCCCCTTGTCCAACTGGGTATTATCATTTCTTTACCTTTTGCTGCATTCGTAAACGTTTCTATAATATGGAGGTCATCTTATCTTTGAAAGTGTGTTTTGGGGTTAGAGATTACCTATTAATCATCGCAGTCTGTTTGTTTTGGCTGTTCTTACATAACTTTCTGTGTTTTCCTCTGCCACACCTATTATAAATTGACATGCTAGCCCACAATTGGCCTTTAGGAATTTGTTAAAATGTATGTGATTTCATCTTATCCATTTGTATGGGGGCCATTCCTTCCCTCATGCTCTTTCCAAAGTGAATTCGTTTTTGTGTCACGTCTCTCTTCGCAGAATCTTGTCACTCTTTGGATTTTCAGTGAAGTTGACTGACCTGTGACCACAGCTCTCTTTACGAACCCAAGAAAGGTTATGGTGATTCCCTGGTGGTCCAGTGGTTAAGACCCAGCACTTTCATTGCCAGGCCCAGGCCCTGGGTAGGGAAACAAGATCCTGCAAGCTGGGTGGAACAGCCAAAAAAGAAATGAAAGCTTTAAAAAAGACAGAAAAGTTATGATTTTGTAGGTGATCTGGCTTTTTCTTGCGACTTTCTGCATCACGAGGTTCAAGTGCAACTCCCCATTCAATTTTTAGTTAAATTTAGTTAAATCTTAAGGATTCTTTAATAAAAATAAAACATCAAACTATTCAATACCCAATTCAGTGTCCATGTAATGCCTAAAGACTCAATATCTTGTCTCATGTATTACTGGAAAACTACTTTATAAATGTTGAAGAGTAGTATGGCTTGTTTAATAATGAAAAATGTTCTCCAGCCTCTGTGTGCGCTAGCAGCAAATACTATTTAATTTGTGTCTGCAGAACTGCTGATTGGAACACAAAGAGGAAGGGAAATGGACACTGGAAACTACTGGGAAATGTTATTTTATTTTGAAAGATTCTATTGCATCCCCTCTGACAAGCAGGACTTGACAAGTTCGTTTGTTTTTGCTTATGTTCATGTTCGCACAAGTGAAATCCTTTGCAAAGCCTAAAACCATACCTGTCTCCACTGTTGGCAGGGGTACAACCCACAGACCTGCACAGCGTTTAGAATCGATCACTTTGTTTTGCTGCAACAAGTTAGTTGCTACATCCCGGAACTTTGTTGGGTCATGAGGGATCTTTCGTTGCAGCGCAAGGATTCTCTAGTTGTGGCGTGTGGGCTCAGTTGCTCCACCACATGTGGGATCCTAGTTCCCCAGTCAGGGATCAGACCCACGTACCCTGCTTTACAAGGTGGCTTCTCAACCAACCACGGGACCACCTGGGAGGTTCTGCGATCACCGTTTGTGTGAGGACATAGTGTAAGAGAGGTAGAGAAAGATTTTCCTGGGACCTAAAAAGATGTAAATCGTCAGCAGAGAGGAGCTTCTAAAGTCGAGGCCCAGTGCAGAGACACCCTTACCCAGTTCTAAGGGCAGTACTGATCTAACTCATCTCTGTCTAACTCATCTCTGTTTGGAAAATTAAATAAGGTAGCCTATTTAAAGGACTTAGGGAACTTCCCAGGCAGTCCAGTGGTTAAGACACCACACTTTCAACGCGAGGGCATGCGAGCACGCTAAATCGCTTCAGTCGTGTCTGACTCTCTGTGACCCCATGGACTGCAGCCTGCCAGACTCCTCTGTCCAGGCAAGAATACTGGAGTGGGTTGCCATGCCCTCCTCCAGGGGATCTTGGTCAAGGCTTCAATCCCTGGTCAGAGAACTAAGATCCCACATGCTGCGTGGCCAAAAAATAAATCAATTAAATATATTTTAAAAAGGACTTAGGACTTTCCTGTCACACAGGAAAGGTACAATGAAGGGAAGCTGTTATAATTATCACTATTTCTCATCACCGATGAAACCCATTAGCTCAACATATCTTAAAGATCCTGATTTCAGTCCCTGTGGCCTTTTATTTGGATTTCAAGTCCCGAAATAATTCTATTTGATATTTCTTTCAATGTTTACCCCTTCTTGGTTGCTTAAAGCATTCTTTATAAGTTCAGCAAGTTAAAATATTTATTCAGGTTTCTTATTTTAAATGATAGTACTTGACAGGACCCCAGGTGTACTTTTGAACTTCAAGCACAACTTATTTGTTTCCAGTCCTAGGAAATGCTCTTCTATTACAATGCTGTTTATGCAGCTAGACTAGCACTTTCTCAGAAATTCTTAATCTTCAGTTGTATTTCTGTGTTCTGTTGCCTAATTTTGCTAGTCATACTATAATTCTTCTTACTCAATCCCTCTGTGTCTTAAATTTGATTTTTAATTAATCTTCAGCATTGCTGATTAGATATAGTATCAGCTACTATCAGTAGCTCAGTCGTGTCCGACTCTTTGCGACCCCATGAATCGAAGCACGCCAGGCCTCCCTGTCCATCACCAACTCCCGGAGTTCAGTCAGACTCACGTCCATCGAGTCAGTAAGCACAAACAATTCAGTATTATCTTAATTTTTATAGCACTTACAAATACATTAAAATATTTTTCATCCTAATCTGTTTTTCCTCTAGCATTTTCATGAGATCCCAAGTAGATCTAACATTCTGCTTACGATTTAATACTTCCATAATTACTTTGGGTATTGTTCTTTTTGTAAGATAACTTTTTTCCCCTCAGGCTATTTTCTCCCTTCCCTCATTCAATGAGTGTTTTTCTACTGCTTTTTGATGTTGAGGTTTTTGTTTCAAATGCTTTCACTGGTATTTTAGGAGATCTTGTCAGTTTCAGCAGATACTACAAAAAAAAGTGTGCTTGCATTTTATCGGTAGGGCATCAATTCTATCTCAGAAACAAGCTAAAAAAAATGTAAATTCAATCTTGTTTAGGGCATCAACCATGTTAGAAACCTTCAGTTCACGTGATCAACCTTTGAGATTAAAAAAAATAGTAACAAATGTAGAATCATTACTGTATTGTTCTTCTTAATATTAACATAATTAATTCTATCAATATCTTTATAAAATATTTTAACTAAATGAATATGAACCAAGAAGCACAGTTAAGGAAAATGTTTTCAGCTCTTTTCCTTTTAAGAATAGACTTAGTTCCAGAGAACTGGCTCTTTGTGCCACCTACTTGCACAAGAGCCTTTCCTTACTGAGAAGTTTCACCAGTAATTGGTCAAATATCAGACTGATCTTATTGAACTGTGGAAGGGTAATCACTGGAATAAATCTCTGTGTCCTGTTTGTGAACGTCCTAGTTCATTATGCTCAGTAGACTGTGACCACCGGCATTGTTCTAGGTTTGGTTTCTTTTTTCCAATTTCATGCCATTAAAAAAAAAAAAAAAAACTTTTATTGTGTTTATCAAAAAAATAATTGTAATATTTTTTAAAAATCATATAGACAATAAAGTAATTGAATCAATAATGAATAGTCCTCCAAAACAGAAAGCAAGAGACCCAGAAGGGTTCATCGGTGAATTATACCAAACATTTAAGAAAAAAATTATGCCAATTCTGTACCGTCTCATTCAGAGAATAGAAGCAGAGGAAATAATTAGTAACTTATTCTACGAAGCCAACATTAACCTAATACCAAAACCAGATAAAGCTACTATAAGAAAACTTCCCGAATGGCTCATTAGGTAAAGAATCTGCCTGCAATGCAAGAGACACAGGAGACTCAGTTTCGATCCCTGGGTCGGGAAGATCCCCTGGAGAAGGAAATGGCACCCATTTCAGTATTCTTGCCTGGAGAATCGCATGGACAGAGGAGCCTGGTAGGCTACAGTCCAGTGGGTCGCAGAGTCAAACATGACTGAGCGACTAAGCACACACAGATCAATATCTCTTGTGAATGCAGATCCAAAAGTCCTCAACAAAATATTAACAAGTTGAATCCAAAAACGTCCAAAAAAATTATACACCATGACCAAGTGGGATTTATCACAGATACACAAGACGACTGGGTCCACATTTGAAAATCAATTACTGTAATCTATCACATTGACAGACTAAAAAAGAAAAATCACATGATTATATCGATAGATGCAGAAGAAACATTTGATAAAATCCAACTCTCAGTGATGAAAACTCTCAGTAAACTGGAGTGGAAGGGAACTTTCTCAAGTTGATAAAGATTGTCTACAAAAAATCTACAGCTAACATCATACTAAATGGTGAGAAATTCAAAGCTTTAAGACAAGAATGTCCCTTCTCAGCACTTCTTTTCAATATAGAACTGAAATCCTTGCTAATGTGGTAAGGCAAGAAAAGGGTGGTACAGTCACTTTGGAAGACAGTTTGGTGGTTTCTCATGAAACTTTTACCATATGATCTAGCAATTATACTTCTTGGTATTTACCCAGTGATGTTGAAAAAGTATGTCCACACACAAACCTCAACATGGACATATTTAGCAGTTTTAGTCATAATTACATAATTACAAAATTGGAAGCAACCAAGATGTCCTTCAGTAGGTGGATGGATAAACTTCGGTACATTCAGACAATGGAATATTATACAGCACTATAAAGAAATGAGCCCCCAGAGACATGGAGGAACCTAAATGCATATTACTAAGTGAAAGAAACCAATCTAAAAAAACTATGTACTGTACAATTCCAACTATATAACATTCTAGAAAAAGCAAAACCATGGAAACAATCAAAAGATCAGTGTTTGCCAAGTTGGGGAAGGGAGATGATAGGCAAAGTGCAGAGACTTTTTAAGGCAGTAAAAATATTCTGTATGGCCCCTGGTGGCTCAGATGGTAAAGAACTCACCTGCAATGCAAGGGCCGCAGGAGAGGCAGGTTCAATCCCTGGGTCAGGAAGATCCCCTGGGGAAGGGAATGGCAACCCACTCCAGTGTTCTTGCCTGGGAAATCCCACGGATAGAGCAGCCTGGCAGGCTACAGTCCATGGGGTGGCAGAGTCATACACAACTGAAGAGACTGAATACACACACATTATTAATATAATGATGGATATATGTTATTATACTTTTATCTAAACCTATAGAGTACACAACACTAAGAGTGAACCCTAAGGTAAACCATGGACCTTAGATGATTCAGATGTGTAAAAGTAAATTTTGTTGTTGTTCAGTCTCTAAGTTGTGTTCAACTCTGTGCAACCCCAAGGACTGTAGACTGACAGGCTCCTCTGTCCATGTGGCTTTCCAGGCAAGAATACTGGAATGGGTTGCCATTTCCTTCTCCAGAAAGGAGGTACATTCTTGCTAAAAAATATACTATTCTGGGAAGTGATGTTCATAATGGGAGAGACTATGCATGTATGGGAGCTGAGGGTATATGAGAAATCTCTACCTTCCTCTCATAAATATAAAACTACTCTAAAAAAAATCAAGTACTAAAATATAATAATAAATGCCCAACCATAGAACTATGATTAAATAAATGACACCTTAAAAATATAATGCAGCTATCAAATATGAGTGCTTTCTATTGTGTGGGGGGAATGCTGACAAAACATCAATCCAGAAGTGCATAATATGACGTTGCACTTACGGTATACTCTCAATGTTTAAGAATATATGCATAAGGGACTTCCCTGGTGGTCCAGTGGCTAAGTATCCACCTTCCAAAGCAGGGGATGCAGGGCCAAGCCCTGGTCGAGGAACTAAGATCCCACATGCTGCAGGGCAACTAAGACTGCAAGCCACAAATACTGAGCCACGTGCCACTAGAGACGCCCCTGCTACACCACAGAGCCCACGTTCCACGACTAAGACCTGAGGCAGTCAAATAAACAAATACTTGAAAAAATGTTTATGAAACAAGATTGAGAAAATATCCTAAATTATCAACAGTGATCATCTCTACACGGTTGTATTATGGGTGCATATGTCTTCTCTTCGGAGAAGGCAATGGCAAGCCACTCCAGTACTCTTGCCTAGAAAATCCCATGGATGGAGGAGCCTGGTGGGCTGCAGTCCATGGGGTCGCTAGGAGTCGGACACGACTGAGCGACTTCACTTTCACTTTTCACTTTCACACAATGGAGAAGGCAATGGCAACCCACTCCAGTGTTCTTGCCTGAAGAATCCCAGGGACGGCAGAGCCTGGTGGGCTGCCATCTATGGGGTCGCACAGAGTCGGACACAACTGAAGCGACTTAGCAGCAGCATGTCTTCTCTCTTACTACTTAATTTTTGTACTCTCCAAAACGTCTACAATGATATGTTTTTCTCCCCAAAAAATCTTTTGGAAAAATATTCCCAAATAATAATACAGTAATTAAACGATACAGTAATCCATTATTTTAAAGTAAATAATGAATGTGAGGGGATGGATGTGCTAACTAGCTTTATCGTGGTAAACAGTTTGAAATATATACATGTATACAGATGGATCAGATCATCTTATACATCTTAAACTGACACAATGTTTTATGTCAGTTACATCTCAATAAAGCTGGACAAATATTTTAATAAAAATTATAATAACATTACACATCAATTCACAAAAAGTCAAAACAGTACCTAGAATATTTTTTTCAGAATATAGCAATAAAAGGAACTTACTACACACACATAATATATAAATGAACTTTATTTATGAATGTTTAGATGTATATACTTGAAAATTACCAAATAAGATAAAACAATACATTAAAAGAATATATACCATTATCAAGTGGAGCTTACTCAAGAATTTAAAGATGCTTTAATATCATGAAAACCATTAATATAATAATATTAGGTGATTTAAATGATTAAAATTATGATTATATCGAAAGATACCAATTCCTACCAAAAGCTTTCAATAAACAAGAATAAAAGATGCTATTTCCCTTATTATAATAGAGAATATTTATTTAAAGCCAACAATTAACTTCATATTTAATGAAGAAATACCCAAAATATGCTATTACAGTTTTATTTAACCAAAGATATAACAGAAATACATGAAAAGATAAATACAAACCATCTAATACTGATAGGATGAAGACAATTCATCTAAAGACAAATATTTTGAAAATCAATAGCATTCTAATTATAGAGAGTCCCCATACTGAGTAGCAATACTGACATATTTAGCCAGGACAGAATTTATGCAATAAGGTATATTCAAGATCTAGACAAAAACATGAACAAATTATAAAGAAAGAAATCAAGAAATATGTCAATAATGTAGACTTTATCCCTTGATGGAAGGAATTAGCATCATAAACATAGGTCATAAAGAGGTACTTTTAAACCTAGACAATGCAAATTGAAGTATCAAAAGGGTGTTTACTTTATATAAGACATTCCTTATGGGAAAAATATTTTTTAGTATTAAAAATATGTGAGGAGAAAGAGAATCAATGAAGAGCAATATGATACTGACTCAATAGATGAAAATGAAGAGTTTAATTCATTATATGGCAAAAAATATTTAACTACCAAGTGTATAATTTTGCAAGAAGAATAAATAATGTCTTTGCTCAAAGCCAGGGAATAAAAACACAAAGCATTGCAATGTAATGTAGTAAGTGCTAGAGCTTGGAGAACACGAGGAGAACTGCCTGTCTTGGGGTCAGGAAAGGCTAACCTGGAATCTTAAAGAACCTAATTTTGCCAGGTTTTGAGGCAGGAGGAAGGAAAGAGCGTTATTTAGAAGAAGCATCACTTACAAACAGAATCACAAGATAAAATGGCACATTCCAAAAACTGCAAGTAGGTCAATTCACAAAATACTGACCTGCATTTTAAAAACTCAACTAAAAGTCAATATTTAAAAATCAGCAAACCGCTCATAAAAATTTCTGGATTTTCGGCTTCTTTTAAGAAATTGGACGATATGTCAAATTGGGTCCCGCATTCCCACGTGGAAGCAGGTGGCAGGTGCCCCTTTCAGACGGGACAATATGCCACAGCACTTCCTCTCTCCTCCCATTCCTCTCACATCCATCTCACTTTGTCCATTTACCTTAACTTTCTAGTCCCTGTAGGGATTTGAGTTTTATGACTTCTACTCTCCATAACGGGGACCACTGAAGCTATGGCAGAAAAAAGCAATGCCATTAGGTCTGCATTTCAAAAGGTTAACTAGGCAGCAAAGGGAGAGAAGGGGGGTAAGGACATCAATGACAACAGGAAAGGCCTGCTGCATGAAAAACGACAATGGCACTACCACCCTTGAAGTTCACGCTACAATGGGGCTACCAACTCTTACCACAAAATTCTCACAAGACAGGACTTGAAAACCACAGTTATCCATCTATAAAATAAATATAAGAAGTGATGAGGGCTTAGATAAAGGCAGTGGATTGGGGATGCAAAGAAAGGGGTAGAGAAGGGCAAAAATTTGAGAGATTTTTAAGGTGGAAAATTCTCCAACATGGGGTAACCAATCTGACACGGAATAAGGAGAAAAGAAAAGTATAGGACACTTTGCAGGGTTTTCGCTCAAGTCATTTGGTGCGGACACTTCAACATTAAGAACAAAAGGAGGAACAAGTCTGAAGGAAAGTCAGTCATTCAATTTAGGGTATTTGGAGTTGAGGGAGCCTATAGATGTGCAGCTTCATCTAAGCCCTGATGGATTGCCAAAGAAAACTCTAACCTGATAACTCTCCAACAGCTGACTCATCAAGTTAAAATAAGAGAGACAGGTACGAGTACATAAAATGTTTATACAGAATGACTACTAATGGAACAAAGATTAAAACGGAATATTACAGAATTGAATAAAATATTGCAACAAAGATTAGAGAGTCATTAACTTGACTCTCTAATATGTATAAAGGCATAATTATAAGAAATACAAAAATAAAATTTTAAAAAGATATACAAAAAGAATACAATAATGTACAAATCTACCAAAGATGTAAAGAATATGCTTCTATACGCTACACTGTTTCCATTAAGGATTTAACATGGCTTACAAAAGAAATATAATAGTAAAATAATAAAATGTAAGTGATAATAAAATGTGAAGATTTTTCTTAAAAAGTTATCACCAGAAGAAATCATAACAAAGAAAAAAGAAACAAGATATGCAAAACCTAAGAGTTTTCAGAAATACTGTTGTTGGCAATCAAAGTGAAGGGATTAGCATTAAGTTGCATGGCTCTTTATTGTCCATCAGAAGAAAACAGCACTTTCTCACTTTACAAAGGACATATTTACTCATTTCCCTCAAAGGAAAAGAAAAATTTTCATGATTAAAAGTTTTCTAAATTAAATAAATTTAGCTGATGAAAAGCTCACCAATTTGGCCTATTCTTCAAATGTTATGTTATTGCCAGACAGTTAAATTTTTAAAAAAAGAAAGAAAACAACTTTACACACCAATATTTGGGCTATTACGACAACAAACACAGTAAAGAAACTCACAAAGCTGATCTCTGTGGTATCCCTTGGTGAAAACAAAGAACCAAACATGGGGTATAACTCAACAGAGACAGCTGGGTAGGCAGGGGCAGAGAGAAAGGAGGAAGCAGGAAGTCAGTACTGAATGGGCGAGGTATTTAGATTTCTGATGGTTTGTCTTAATCACAGAAAGAATGGACACAACTTGGAGGAATGTATGAGCTACACTTCCTTCACACTGTAGGAATCTGAGCTTTGGTAAAAGTTTAATAAGAAATGGAGAATAGAGAGTGAGGTAGAAATCTCCGGTGAGCACCCGAAAGTTAAATTCTCTGCGGAGTTGGCTGAGGGTGGATCCGCAAGGGCTGGATATCATATCATATACAGCCATCATCATTTTATAAAAACTTTAAGGAGCCTAATTAAAGGCTAACTCACATCAGCACAGAGGAGGCCTCCAGCAATTCAAGGGCACGTACAAACCGTACAAAATAAAGACATATAGAAAGAAGACACACAGAAAAGTATTTACTGGCGTACAGATATAGATAATATATTTTTGACTCATGCCCCCTGCAGTGGAAATGCAGAGTCCTAACCACTGGACCACCAGGGAATTCCTGCATATATTTTTAAAGAAATTAAAATCAAGAGTTATCATTCAGCAACTATATAGGTGAAGCAAAAGCAAAGAATAACTTAAAAATTAATATTATGTGGATTTTAAGAAGAGTTGTATTCAAAATTTGTTGGGAAGAATCAGAATATCCCAGAATAATGGGACTAGTGAAGCAAAGGATGATATATGAGTGTATCTGTGCATAAAAATGATGATGCTTGATAAATGTGAACACATATGGAGAAATGCTTATGGACTATTAAAAAAAAAAGCAGCATGAAGTGTGTGTACTCTCTGAACACAAGGTGAACTCTGTATACAGACGTATAGATAGGCACTTGGTTGGGTTGCAGAACAGGTCAGCAGGAGTCTGTCTCTTTAAGAGCTCTAGCCAGCCAGCCTGGGAAGGCTCTCCAGAACTGCAGGATTTGCCCAGACTGACCTCATCTCCCTCCAGGTTTTACCTCTCTTAGCCTGTTTAACATCCAACCTCACTCACCCCCAACCACTCAGCCCTAATTTCATCCTCCCAATCTGACATTTTCTCCTTTCCCATCTTCTCTCATTCTCACCACAACCTGTGAGGTAGGTATTATTATGGCTATTATTAATAAACAATTAAGTGAATGAACAGTTACAAATCGAATCTCAACAGAAGCTTTGTTTTTAGACCTTCCGATTGGACAATCTTCTTATCTTGCTGACGTCCCTTAAGGTTTGCCTGCACGCGGCTTCTTGGCTGACGCAGCAGGGCCAGAGACCAGAGGTCGGGCCTCTGCACCCCCAGCTACATGTCCTCCTCGTTTCTCAAGGTCCTGGGAATGCTCAGCAGGAGAAGCTGAATTAAAACAGAAGAAGAAAGAGATGAGGTTTCCCAAGATACTCCTTTATCACTCAAAATTTCATTTTATGTTGGGACCATCAGCCCAAGCTAGTCAGATCTCTGGTAAAACTCCCAATGCTCTGGATTTAGAGAGTTCATGTCTTCTGGATTAAAAAAATTACATATGTACTTATATACTCGACAGCAAGCAGAAAGTCACAATTCATAGTTAGGAGAGACCCATTAAACAAGACCAGATGAAGACAGGGACAGGCCCTCCTCATCAAATAGTTTGGGAGGGCCTTGCCACCATTCAGGGACCCACCAACACAGCCTCTGACACTGATACAGAGTCCTCCCTACCTTCAAGCCACCACTCATCAGGTCATTCTCTACTATTCCAACACAAGGAACTTCCATGTTAAAGCTTAGAGGCTCTGATTCTGGATATCTGGTTTTTCCGTCAGCAATTCTTCCAAGCCTACTACCCCCTGATTTTCAGCTATAAGCAAATCTCATGGAATAAATACCCTCACACTATAATTAAAAGAAGACCAAACCACACTTGGTTGTTGTTTAGTCGCTAAGTTGTGTCCGACTCTTTTTCAACTTCATGAACTGAAGTCCGCCAGGCTCCTCTGTCCATGGGATTTCCCAGGCAAGAATACTGGAGTGGGTTACCATTTCCTTCTCCAGGGGATCTTCCCGACCCAGGGATTGAACCCAAATCTCCTGCATTGGTAGGTGGATTCTTTACCGCTGAGCCACCAGGGAAGCTCACACTTTATAGACCTTAATAAAGGATAGACTATGCAGCAATATGGGATGATATTTATGATGCTATATAACATGAGAATGAAAGGTACTAAACTGCTGCAGACTCTGACCACCACTGGACTGGTATTTTCTAGTAATAGGACTGAAGGGCCTGTAATTAAATGGATTCAGAAAACAAAGATCATGGCATCTGGTCCCATCACTTCATGGGAAATAGATGGGGAAACAGTGGAAACAGTGTCAGACTTTATTTTGGGGGGCTCCAAAATCACTGCAGATGGTGACTGCAGCCATAAAATTAAAAGACGCTTACTCCTTGGAAGAAAAGTTATGACCAACCTAGATAGCATATTGAAAAGCAGAGACATTACTTTGCCAACAAAGGTCTGTCTAGTCAAGACTATGGTTTTTCCAGTGGTCATGTATGGATGTGAGAGTTGGACTGTGAAGAAAGCTGAGCGCCGAAGAGTTGATGCTTTTGAACTGTGGTGTTGGAGAAGACTCTTGAGAGTCCCTTGGACTGCAAGGAGATCCAACCAGTCCATTCTGAAGGAGATCAGCCCTGGGATTTCTTTGGAAGGAATGATGCTAAAGCTGAAACTCCAGTACTTTGGCCACCTCATGTGAAGAGCTGACTCATTGGAAAAGACTCTGATGCTGGGAGGGATTGGGGGCAGGAGGAGAAGGGGACGACAGAGGATGAGATGGCTGGATGGCATCACTGACTCGATGGATGTGAGTTTGAGTGAACTCTAGGAGTTGGTGATGGACAGAGAGGCCTGGCGTGCTGCGATTCATGGGGTCACAAAGAGTCGAACACGACTGAGCAACTGAACTGAACTGAAGTGAATTATTGTGGATTAGGGTGAGTCATATGTGATTTTTATTTCTACTCTCTATTTTCCAAATTCTTCTGTAGTGTGCTTAAAATTTCCTAAAATTTTAATTAAAAATTTTTTAATTCAACTTAATAAAAGAAAGCCATCTCTACATTATCCTTATGTTTCCAGTATGGATAACTATATATGTTTCTAGCCCACCTTCCTCCTCTTTTTTCCTGGTGGTTTAGTCGCTAAGGCATGTCTGACTCTTGCGACCCCACTGACTGTAGCTTGCTAGGCTCCTCTGTCCATGGGATCTCCAGGCAAGAATACTGGAGTGGGTTGCCATTTCCTTCTCCAGAGAATCTTCCCGACCCAGAAATCGAACCCAAGTATCCTACATTGCAGGTAGATTCTTTACTGACTGAGCTATGAGGGAAGCCCTCTTTTTTCCTAACAAAGAGGTTAAGGCTGTTCTTCCTACTTCCTGATCCCCAACTTACCAAGAAGCTACACTGTCCAAACACTTGGGGGCAGTGCTGAAAATAAACTCGAACCCGACCCTCCCTCCTTTGGTTAGAAGCACAGTTCAACATCATAGAACACTGACTGATGAAGCCTCCCAAGGACCCAGCACCATCAACCTACAAAGTGCTTTTTCCCCAGACTCACTTCCAGCTCAGCACTACACTGTGGATAGTGTTTTGTTCATCTCTGATAGCCTCACCTTTATTTTCTAGCATCTTGTGCAGCTTCATGTGCTTGTAGGTGGAAATGATCTGAAAATTAACGACGCTTGAGATCTCCAGTTCTTGGTCCTGCAGCAGCTCCAGGGATGTAGCATGAATGAGTTGATGGGACCGCTTGCACTTCTGCAGCCTGCACTCTCCCCTGACGAAGGACTTGCACACGTGCAACTTGGTGCATTTATCCTTGAGGCTGCAGTAACCATAGAGGGCTTCACCTTTGTTGTAGAGCAAACAGACCTGGGACAGAAATGAAGCAACACTTAGGATGTTTGTTTTCACTGTATCTCAAGACAGTAAAGGACAGTATCTCTAAATGGCGCCCTCTGATCATTGATGGCTGTTGAAGTCCCCATGGGTGAAAGGCAGACGGGCATAAAACAGTTCCTCCACTCACATCTCTCCCGTGTAGACTCAGTGGCTCAGTCGTGTCTGACTCTTTGCCACCCCATGGACTGTAGCCCACCAGGCTCCTCTGTCCAACGAGTTTTTCAGGCTGGAGCAGGTTGCCATTTCCTACCCCAAGGGATTTTCCTGACCCAGGGATTGAACCCACGTCTCTTGCCCTGGAAGGCAGATTCTTTACCACTGAGCCACCTGGGAAGGCCCTCATCTCTCCTAGCTGCAACTAACATTCAGCTGCCCCTCTCTGACCTTCACTCACAGTTGGCCTGCCCTCCTCTCCCAAAGCTGGTAGCCAATGAGTGACTTCTATGCAGGTACAAAAGGCTGGACCCTGCCTCAAAGCTAGAACCTCAAAGTTAGTAATATTTGCTCCCAAGCCTCTGTGTGAATCAGGTCAAGGCCATTCCATCTTGCTTGTAGCTCTCCCCTCCCACTATTTTACCTTACAGATTTTTCCCAAGGATCCCTTCTTCAATATATCACACGTATCTCAATCCCTATGTCAGCCTCTGCCTCCAGGGAAACCAATCTGGACAGGCAGCGTGATCAGATAATTTATTATCCAGACAAGGGCATTTTTAAAGGAGCACTATTACTATTTGCATTGGGACCAGACATTGTGTACCTCCTGACAAGATGCAATGGGAAATAGGACCTTTTAGCAGGAAAGTCTGACAAGGCTGGAAACCCCTCAGTCCCAGGTAAATGGGGACCATTAGTCACCCTAACAATATACCACATGTACAAAAAATTTTTGCTACATAATTCAAGCCTAAATCCAATCAAAGCTCCAGATCAATCAATTTACAGTAAATTCAGGAACATGTTAAATGATACTAGAGGAACATGTTAGTCAAACCTAAAATGTGGGCAATTCTACTGGACACAAATGACCAGATGACCAGAGACTGACACCACAAACGATATCAAAGAACAAGGGGGTGGTTGCCCAAGGACAGAGAGGTGGAGGATGGGTAAAATAGCGCAAGGGAATTAAGAGGTACAAGCTTCCCATCTTAAAGGAAGTCACACAAATATAATATACAGCATAAAAACATGGTCAATATTGTATGGAGTGATGCCATCCAACACATCATTGATTCACTGGACATGAATGAACTTGGGCAAACTTGGGCTCACAAACAGTCGGATACAACTTGGCGACTGAACAACAACAGCAAAAATTGTATGGAGACAGATGGTTATTAGACTTATTTGGTGATCATTTCATAATGTATTTAAACATGATGCATGCGAAACTAACATACTACTTACTGTACATCAATTATATCTCAATCAATAAAATTTTTAAATGGCTTCCTACCTGCAATTGTGATGCCAATTTTCTGAAATGAACACACAATTTTAGTGCAATTCCTACTTCCCCCAAAGAATTCCTATAAAACAGTTTTAGGAATTTAAATGACTGTAAAAACTTATCTGAAAAAGGAAACAAGTGAGAATTGATTAAAGGGAAAATGTTTGAAAAAGGGTTAAGGGCATAGAGACTTACAACATCATATCTTAAAATATAACATACTTTCATTAAACAGTATAATACTGGTTCCAGAATGTACAGGAGATCAAAGAAAATAGATCCCAGATCTAGCCCCCAAATCAGAATAATCTGTTCCTTCAAGATACATTAAAGTTGAGCAATAGATCCGTAAGGGCTTAATACTCTCTTGTAGAAGACTTACCGAACATTCTGATTTTGTGAGTTTTTTACATTTTTATTTGAATGCTTTTTTTTAAAAATGATTCTGGTTTCCTATTTCTTCTTGAATAAATATTGACATGCAATATTTTTCTAGAGATCTGCCCATTTCATGAAAGTTTTCAAATGTATCAGCAAAGTATATTTTCATATTTCCAATGTGTGTGTTTTCCAACACCACCAAGCAATTATCAGCGGACACTGACTAGGTATCCCACAAATTTAACTCAAGTCTGACATGATCTCCAGGAGACAGACTTGGAGTGGCGTCAGGTCACACAGTTTAAGGGAAAAGGCTTGGTCCCACAAGCCTAGGACTTCCCTGGTAGCTCAGTGGGTAAAAAAAAAAAAAAAAATCTGCCTGTAGTGCAGGAGACCCGGGTTCGATCCCTGGATCGGGAAGATCCTCTGGAGAAGGGAATAGCAAGCCACTCCAGTATTGTTGCCTGGAAAATCCCATGGACAGAGAAGCCTAGCAGGCTATACAGTCCATTGGATCACAAGGATACGACTTAGCGACTAAACCACCACTCACAAGCCTGCCCTCACTTCAGATACAAATCATAAGTCCAGGTTAACACCTGTGCTTTTGATCTTTCAGCTATAGATTAGAAGTTCCCACAACCCCTTCCCTGTGTCCAATTAATTTGCTAGAAAGGCTCACATAACTCAAAGACACATTTTATTTGCTAAATTTCCAGTTTATTATCCCTGCAGACTGCAGCCTGCCAGGCTCCTCTGTCCATGGGATTTCCCAAGCAAAAATACTGGAGTGAATCACCGTTCCCTTCTCAGAGGATCTTCCTAACCCAAGGATCGAACTGGCGTCTCCTAGACCTCCTCCTGCACTGGCAGGCCAGTTCTTTACCACTAGCACCAGCAGGGAAGTATCAAAGGATATAACTCAGGAACAGCTGGATGGAAGAGACACAAAGGGCATGGGGGAGGGGTATAGCTTCCAGACTCTCTATGGCCACCACTCTCCCAGGACCTCCACGTGTTCACCAGCCTGAAAGCTCTCTAAAACCCATCCTTTTGGGGTTTTATGGAGGCTTCCTTGATTAAATCACTGGCCACTGGTAACTGAACTCAACCTCAAGACCCACTACCCTCCCAGGACTGGAGGTGGGACTGAAAGTTCCAACCTTCTAATCACGTAATCGGTTCTTCAGGAAACCAGTCCCCATGTCACCTAGGAACTTTTCAAAAGTCATCACATGAACATAACAAAAGTAATATTTTATTGCTCTCAACATTCAGGAAATTTCAAGAGTTTTAGGAACTCTGTGCCAGAGACAGAGATGAAGAGCAAATATATATTTCTTATTATAAATCATAATATCACAATATTTGGGCTTTCCAGGTGGCACCAGTGGTAAAGAACCTGCCTGCCAATGCAGAAGTAAGAGATGCAGGCTCCATCCCTGGGTCGGGAAGATACCCTGGAAGAGGGCATGGCAGCACACTCCAGTATCTTGCCTGGAGAATCCCATGGATAGAGGGGCCATAGTGGTCCACAGTCCATAGGGTCGTACAGTTAGACACACTGAAGCAACTTACATGTCCATACACACTGCGATATGTGGGCCCGCTGGTTTTTTTGTGGGGGGGCGGGGCGCCACATGGCACGCAGGATCTTAGTTCCCCATTCAGGGATGGAACTTGCACCCCTTGCAATGGAAGTGCAGGGTCCTAACCACTGAACCACCAGGGAAGTCCCACCCCTTACTGACGTTTTACATACACTGGACCTGCACTATGTGCTGAATCTTTGGGAGACAGGTAAAAAGGGATCATCAGGTATTTTCACACATGAGACTCGAGGTACCATTTCTGCCTCTCCCACCTGCTTGTCCATGGTCCCTGCTGTCTAAGTGGCCGTGTTTTGCATCACATGACTGTGCTGTGTGCTAAGTCGCCTCAGTTGTGTCCAACTCTTTGCGACCCCATGGACTGTAGCCCACCAGGCTCCTCTGTCCATGAGATTCTCTAGGCAAGGATACTGGAGTGGGTTGCCATGCCCTCCTCCAGGGGATCTTCCCTACCCAGGGATCGAACCAGGGTCTCATTATGTCTCCTGCATTGGCAGGCAGGTTCTCAACCACTAGCACCACCTGGGAAGCCCCCATGACACACACTACCAGCTTCAGATGATCAACGTGAAGGCAGGCTCCTGTCATAAATGCAGCCAACCCATCAGCTGCTCACAGAACACTGACATAGACTAATACAACAGAATGAGGCTGGACCCAGACACTCGGGGAGAAGCCATAAAGAAAAAAATTCAGTAAGTTTAACAATATAAAAACGCTACGTTTCTATTAGTCAAAAAAAAAAAAATCCATAAACACTAAAGGTAAGTAGAAGTGCGCTCTCCCCTAGGTGCCGCATCCTCCTCTCCCTTCCTGCCAAGCACCTGCTCCAGCTGCTGCTGGGACTGCATCAGGCAACATGGCTGGAACGAATCTGGCTCATGACATACCAAACCTGGCTTCAGAACCTGAAATCAGAAAGCACATGGACACCGAGTAGAAGCCTGTTGGCTCCTAAGGCTGACTCCAGACTTCTGAGTATAGACTGCTGCCTGGTGGGCAGCCTCTACCAATTACCAATTTTTGAGCTCTACCCATTTTTGAGCTACCAAAGATTCTAGCTCAAACCCCCCCACCACCTTCTGAATTTCTTCCCTGTAGACCCTGAAATTCCTCTGAGTTAAAGTGGGACCACAATCATGAGCTACTCTGTTTTCCTAACATCCTCCCTTCTTCCCATCCCCTTTCTGGCAAGGTGTGTGTGTGTGATAAGTCATTTCAGTCATGTCTGACTCTTTGCAACCCTATGGACTGTAGCCCATCAGGCTCCTCTGTCCTTGGGATTCTCCAGGCAAGGGTACTGGAGTGGGTTGCCATGCCCTCCTCCAGGGGATTTTCCTGACCCAGGGATGGACCCTGTGTCTCATTATGTCTCCTAAAGTGGCAAGCAGGTTCTTTACCACTAGCGCCACCAATATAGAAAGTGTCTATGACAGAATCATTGTGCTAGATTAGAAAACTCTACTTTTAATTGGAGACTTCTTGTAATATCTTCTTTGGTGATTCCAACCCTTTTTTTTGAAAATTCTTTGTGTATAGCTAAACAGATATAAGTGTGCTAATTTTGCCATTATAGCAGTTATGATGAGTACTTTTTAACCATTTGAAACCACATTATGGAGTTGTGAAGCAATTAAAATTAATGTCTCAGTTCAGTTCAGTTAAGTCTCTCAGTCCTGTCTGACTCTTTGGGACCCCATGAATCACAGCACACCAGGCCTCCCTGTCCATCACCAACTCCCTGAGTTCACTCAGACTCACATCCATCGACTCAGTGATGCCATCCAGCCATCTCATCCTCTGTCGTCCCCTTCTCCTCCTGCCCCCAATCCCTCCCAGCATCAGAGTCTTTTCCAATGAGTCAACTCTTCACATGAGGTGGTCAAAGTACTGGAGTTTCAGCTTTAGCATCATTCCTTCCAAAGAAATCCCAGGGCTGATCTCCTTCAGAATGGACTGGTTGGATCTCCTTGCAGTCCAAGGGACCCTCAAGAGTCTTCTCCAACACCACAGTTCAAAAGCATCAACTCTTCGGTGCTCAGCCTTCTTCACAGTCCAACTCTCACATCCATACATGACCACTGGAAAACCATAGCCTTGACTAGACGGACCTTTGTTGGCAAAGTAATGTCTCTGCTTTTGAATATGCTATCTAGGTTGGTCATAACTTTCCTTCCAAGAAGTAAGCGTCTTTTAATTTCATGGCTGCAGTCACCATCTGCAGTGATTTTGGAGCCCCAAAAAATAAAGTCTGACACTGTTTCCACTGTTTCCCCATCTATTTCCCATGAAGTGATGGGACCGGATGCCATGATCTTCGTTTTCTAAATGTTGAGCTTTAAGCCAACTTTTTCACTCTCCTCTTTCACTTTCATCAAGAGGCTTTTTAGTTCCTCTTTACTTTCTGCCATAAGTGTGGTGTCATCTGCATATCTGAGGTTATTGAAATTAATGTCTAAAGCCCCCAAAATAAATGGGGGCGAATACTTGTAACAAATGTGACCCAAAAAGGGATTTGTAGTTAAAGATATCTTATGAATTAACAGAAAAAGACAAATGCCTGGATAGAAAAACCAGCAAAAGTATAAACAGGTAATTTACAAAACCGAGGCTTCATAATCAGACAAAACTAAACTCAAATCTGCCATTTACTATGTGACCTTGGGCAAGTTATTTAATCAAACCTCAGTTGCCTCACCTGTAAAACGGGAACAGGCATACTTCACTCACCAGTTACTAATAGCTTAAGATAATTGAACTATCAATAATTAGCATTCAGTAAGAACTCAAAAAAAAAAAAAATTCCACAAACCATTATTATTATTTCTATCCCACACAGGTCCATCATTCCTTGTATGTCAAGATGTATCAAAGCCCAATAAAATCAGAGAGTCCAGGAAGGTCACCACTGTACCACACCTGCCCCCTTCCCCTCAGGCTGTCCTGGGCAAGCAAACATTTGATGTTCTTCTCCGACTCTTTTCACGAATTTGGGCAATATGAGGGCGACTCACCTCTGGTAGAAGGCAGGGGTCATTCTGTAAAAGCAGGACCCGAAGCTGGGCCTCGTTGAGACCAAACAGTCCCTGTTTTTTCAGAACCTGGATGTTGACAGGCGTGTGAATATCATGAGAAAGCGTGCAGGTAGACCTAGAACCACAAAGGTCTGGATCAGAGGCCCAGATGAGGATGGAGCCGAATCGTCAAATCCCTGTCCTCGGGTGGCTTTCAACTACAGTCTGGCATGTATCCTGTGTGTTAGTCGTTCAGTCGTGTCCCACTCTTTGCGACGCTATGGACTGTAGCCCGTTGCCATTGCCTTCTCCAGGAAATCTTCCTGCCTCAGGGACTGAATCCCCGTCTCCCGCATTGCAGGCAGATTCTGCATTGCAGGCAGATTCTTTACGGTCCAAGCCACCAGGGAAACCCTGGACCCCCTTACGGTCTAGTAAGCTCTGATAATAAGAAAGCTGGGATAAAGTAACTCCCCTCCCAAAGCCATTTCAGGCTGAACAAAGACACTTTACGGCCAAGGGGACCCTCTCCCCCAGTCACCTGCTTTGACGGAGGGTCCCAGCCGGTGGGGTCTGCAGACGTCTGCACTGGCCTTCTCCACCCCAAACGGCTGCCCAGCCCACCATCCCCCAACCTTAAAAAGAATGCATGCCTCCTCCCCCACCCACTTCGGGGCGCTCGAGACGACCAAGGAAGACTGGAGTCAGGAGGCAGACTCAAACGACCTCACACAAATCACCCCACCCTCCGTTTCCTGGCGGGGGTCGACCTAGATCGCGCGTTCTAAACCCACAGAGCACAGACTCTCTTCTGCTGAAACTGTTTAAGTGGGAAAAGCCGATTTCTTCGACAAAGGATCCGTGAATTCCACGGGTCCGTAAATGGCGGCAAAAGGGCCCCTGAAGGAAAGGAACTCAAAAGTCCAGATTTATCCCGGCCCTGATGTGGAGGACGGGGGGCGGGGAGGGAGAAGAAGCTGCAAATTTGGGGCGGAGAGAGGTGATTGAGAAACCCAAATTGAGACGATCTTCCGTCTCGTTCCGCAGCTGGGAGCGCGGGGGAGGCCTCCGCCCGAAGGACGCGGAGGGGCCCCTTCCCCGGGCTTCCCTTCTGCCCTTCCAGAAGGGGTCGTCCGGCCCGGATCGACGACCCTCGTTCTCCTTTCCTTCTGGGTCCAGCTCCCGGCTGGACGGGTCAGGCCCGCGGCCTCCGCGCCGAGACCTTCGCGTCCCGCCCGCCGCCCCGCCCCGCCCCGCCCGGCCCGCAGCCTCACCAGCAGTCGCGGTTCGGGCACTTGCCCTGCATGTGGCGGCGGCAGAGGTGCAGCTGGTCGCAGCCCTGGCACTCGCCGCGCTGGTAGCGGGCGCAGAGGCGCGCAGAGGACACGGCCACCACCCGCCAGGCCGCAGGGCCGCCGCCGCCGCCGCCGCCGCCCGCGCCGGCCGCAACCTCGGCCTCGGCGTCCCACGGGCCCTCCCGCACCTCCACCTCCTGCAGCAGGAAGCGGTCGGGCCCGGCCTGGCGCAGCACGTCCCGCAGCCGGGCCTCGGAGAGCTCCACGTGGCCGCGCAGGTCCTGCAGGAACATGCGGCCGCCGTGGGCGCACAGCACTTTGGTGAGGAAGGAGCACACGGTGGGCTCCGCCATGGTCTCGGCCCGGCTCCCTGTGCGGAAATCCGAGGCGGGCAGACTCCTCCCAGTCACGTCCACGACTTCAAACCCGGTTCCCGGGAAGGGCCTGGGAAAGGGCGGGCGAGGGGCGGCCGTGCGAGAGAACAGCCCCGGGGCCCGGGGCCACCTGGGGCGCAGATCAGGCGAGGACAATCCTGATCCGGCGCCTGCTCTACGTCAGGCACCCTTGAAGGTTAAGTCCTCACCTCGAGGGACTTGTATAGTCGGAGGGAATTGGGAAATACTAGCAAGGGCTGCAAAGAAGATGGAACAGGTAATGTGGTAGAAGGTGTGGTAGCTGGGCGGCCTTAAGGAGGCGATCTCAGGACTTAGCCGCTAGCCACAGGTGGTTTTGGGGTGCTTGAAATGTGACCAGTTTGAAGTGGGATGTGTGAAATATACAAAGACTGCATTTGGAAGCTTTAGAATGGAGAAACTAAAATTTTATATTAACGATGTTAAATTGATAATATTTAAATAAAATGTTATAATTTCATCTGTTTCTTTCACTTCTAAGGCAGCTACGAGAAAATGTAAAGTTACACACGAGGCTCACTTAATGCTTCTGTTAGACAGCACTGGTTTAGACCTGTAGGTTTGTTAAATGTTGGTGGCTTAGTCCTATCTGTCTCTTTGTAACCCCATGGACTGTAGCCTGCCAGGAATACAGTCTGTTCACGGAATTCTCCAGGCAAGAATGCTGGAGTGGGTTGCCATTCCCTTCTCCAGGGGATCTTCCCACCCAGGGATTGAACTCAGGTCTCCTGCATTACAGGCAGATTCTATACTGTCAGAGCCACCAGGGAAGGTTTGTTAAAGAGCTTTTTGCCCAAGGCCATGCTGATTTAATGAGCATTTTTTGAGCCAACTCTTAGTGCAGCCATGGAGTACTGAGATGGATAAAACATGATTGAGGAACTCACCTGGTCGAGTTGCTATCTTGCAAGGTGGTTGTGAAGATTAAATAAGTTAATGGCATGTGAAGAAGCTAAAGAGAAAGTCCACTGGCCAGATGCTCAAAGATCTTTTCTGCCATGTTAAGAAAGTTGGACTTCAGAAGACTTTGGGAAGCAACTGAAGGAATCTCAGCTGGGGAGTGATCCCTCTGGCTAGAATGCTCCCAGGCATCCTTATCACCATCTAGTAGTCTTTTTGTCATTCAAAACTGAGCTTAAAAGTCTTCTCTTTGGTAAGGCCTTTCCTAACCTCCCACTCTAAAGTAGCATCCTGGTCTCTGGATGGAACTTACCGCTCATGTTTTTCTTCTTGTTTATTTATATATTTGTAGAATTCAAGCTTGTGAGAGCAGAAATTTTGTGTTCCTTGCTGTATCCCCAGCACTTAAAAACAGTGCCAGGCTAGGGGCTTCCCTGGTGGCTCAGTGGTAAAGAATCCGCCTGCCAGTGCTGGGGACACAGGTTCTCTCACTCGTCCAGGAAGATTCCCATGTGCCAAGGAGCAACTAAGCCATGCACCACAACTACTGAGCCCACAAGTGGCAACTGCTGAAGCCCATGCGCCTAGAGCCTGTGCTCCAAAACAAGAGAAACCACTCCAATGAGAAGCCGGCGCATTGCACCTGAAGGCCTTCACGCAGCAGTGAAGACCCAGCACAGCCAAAAATAAATAAATAAATAAATCCTTTAAAAAAAATCCCAAAAAACAGTGCTTGGCTATATTGTAGGATAAGTGTTTTTTTATGATTATTTAATGTTCTATTATTAAATTATTATATATAATATTACGTATAAATGTTATTTGATTTAATACTTTTTTTTGGCTGTGCTGGGTCTTCATTGCCACTCGAGGGCTTTTTCTAGTTGTAGCTAGCAGCGGCTCCTCTTCATTGCAGTGCACAAACTTCCCACTGCAGTGGCTTCTCTTGTTGCGGAGCACAGGCTTCAATAATTGCAGCACACAGGCTCAGTAGTTGTGGCACACGGGCTTAGTTGCTTCTTGGCACGTGGAATCTTCCTGGATCAGGGATCCAACCATTGTCCCTTGCACTGGAAGGCAGTTTTTTAACCTCTATACCACCAGGGAAGTCCCAGGATAGGTGTTTTTATTTTTATTTTTTTTAATTAGTAGTAGACAATTTTTCAAGCAGGAAATTAGAAGATAGTGAAATAAGCACCCATATATATCGATTTCCTCGAGTTATAAAATCTTAACACTTTGTCCTATTTTATGTGCCTGACTGTTTTGGCTGAGAATTTATAAGTTTCAATTTGTAGATATTTCTAGATGCTTCAATCCTAAATACTTCATTAGGCATGACTTTTAAAAATGGTAGATTTCCCTACATAATCTTTATTTTCATAATTAACAAAAGTATCTGTCATTTTCCTGAACACTTCTAATGTGGGATAGAAAGGTGTTTTGGAAAGATCTCTGGCCGTAATAAAGAATGGATTTCTAGAAAACCAAGACAGAATTAAGAAAAAAACAGAAGAGAAACAGCTGAGGGATTATTATCTTAATTTTTATTGTGTTGAGTTTGCAGTGAATGGTCCATGGGGAGGTGCTCAGTGGGCTGTTGAATTTACAGGTCAACAGCTTAAGAAAGATTGAAGAGAATATTGATTTGAGTGTCATCAGAGAATAAGGAAACTGGAGCTTTGACAGTTGATAAGCTCACTCAGCACAAATAAAGAAAAGCAGAGGTGGGAGGATCGAACCTTGGGGAGTAGCAACATCAAACATTTCTGAAAAATTTGAGAGCCTGCTATGACAAATAATCAAATAGAACGTATAACTAAATGGAAAAACTCAAAGCATTTGCTTGGTTTGATGTCACTTCTATATATTTGAGTGTGGGTGCTTTGACAGTGATGAGTTGGCTATATATTATTTCCATTGAGGTCCAAATCAAATGGCAGTTTTACTTTCACTTTAATTATATCTGTGGACATGAGTTTGGGTAAACTCCAGGAGTTGGTGATGGACAGGGAGGCCTGGCATGCTGTGGTTCATGGGGTTGCAAAGGCTCAGACACAACTGAGTGACTGAACTGCACTGAACTGAATGCTACTGTATTTCCCAGGTGGCTCAGTGGTAAAGAATCAGCCTGCCAGTCTAGAAGACTCGGGTTCAATCCCTGGGTTGGGAAGATCCCCTGGAGGAGGAAGGTGCAACCTACTCCAGTATTCTAGACTGGAGAAATCCCATGGATAGAGAAGCCTGGCAGGCTACAGTCCATGGGGTCACAAAGAGTCATGCACAACTGAGCAGCACATGCTGCCATATAGATGTTTTCTGTCTCCACCCAAAGCTTTGTGATTAAAAACAAATGGTTGGGACTTCCTGGCAGTTAGGAAGTGCTAGTGCTAAGTCATTTCAGTCGTGTCCGACTCTTTGCAACCCCTCGGACTGCAGCCCGCCAGGCTCCTCTGTCCATGGGATTCTCCAGGCAAGAATACTGGAGTGGGTTGCCATTTCCTTCTCCAGGGGATCTTCCCGACCCAGGGATCGAACCCGTGTCTCTTTTGTCTCCTGCATTGGCCGGCAGGTTCTTTACCACTAGCGCCACCCGGGAAGCCCTAGAAACTGCCTGCCAGTGCAGGGCACATGGGTTCTATCCCTGGTCCGGGAAGATTACACATGGCCTGGGGCAACTAAACCCATGTGCCTAGAGCCCGTGCTCCGAAACAAGAGAAGCCAATATGATGAGCCGCCCACGCTTTCTGCAACTAGAGAAGGCACACATGCAGAACAAAGACCCAGTGTCACCAAAAATAAATAAAAATACTCCTTCCTGAAAAAAAAAGAATGGAGAAGGACTTTTGAAGGCGTTACTAATTGGACAACTCTGCTGATCATTTACATTTTAGCTGCCTCCCACTGGCCCTGTTCCCACTCCTAAGGGGTGTCAGCAGTTTCCACTGTCTCCCTCTCCCCTAAACAGAAGATGTACCAACCCACTGCGGGCTTCTCCATCACCACCACCCAGTCTTCCCCTGGCGGTATGCTAAAGGCTCCTTGGTCACTGAGTCCAGGAATGATGAAGCCGGAAGGGGCAATTCACATCCTTTAGCCGCCCCGCCCCATTGAAAAAACAGGTGCCTGCAGGTGACTATCTTTTAGGAGATACCTGGAAATAGAGCAAATACAAGCAGTGGAGCCGAAGTTAATATTTATTTTCTTGTATTAGAATCTCAAATGGAGCTGGGAGGAGAATAAGAAGAAATACAACTCAGCTACTGAATTATAAGAAGTTGAACTTTATTCAACAAATTTTATCCAGTGTATCAAGCATTCAGCTGGGTATGCAGTGTGGCACAGTGAACAAGACAGGTTGACTCAGCTCTCATGGAGCTTACACGCTAACGCAAAAAGCGGACAACTTTAAGTCAGGTGCTAAAAATGATCAAAGCAAGATGCAAAGTGTTTTAAAAACCAGGGATTTGGGAGGCAAGCATCCGATTTAATCTATAGGAGGACTCCTTATGGAGGCTAGTAAGCTAATCTAAAGATGCTAGATATTAACTGAGTGAGTCTCACTGTGGTCTTTTGGAAATTGACGACTTGTTGGTTTTGTAATAATTGAAGGCTTTTACTGGCATTGAGTGGATGTGGCTAGGGATAAGAGATGCCCCTATGGTGTATGGGTCAGTCCCATACAAAGAAGACTTATTCGGTACTCTATACGACTTCCTAAGGTCCTACTAGACAGTTATATAGGACCAATAGCTCGCCTGAAAGGATATAATTCTTTTTTTCCTCTTAGACAATCTGTCATTTGTCTTGTCCTGCTAAACTAATTTCAATTAAGATAATTTCGTTCTTCCCCTAACTACATACAGAAAAGGTATATGGTCTGTTTTAACTTACCCTAATACTGGTTCTCATTCTGGTGTCACTTATACTTCTAATCTTTCCAGTACTTCTTTATAGAAGTAGCCTCCAATCGACCCTTAAATCCAAACCTATTCATTATCAGTAAAAGTTAATATCTATTTCATGATGTCGTATAGCGTGGTCATGCTGGAGCATTTACATATTGATTTTCATTTTATCATTATTACAAACTTCTTGCCTTCTGGTTCTCCATTATAATAGTTAGGGCAATAAATTGATTTCTTAAGAAAAAAATTCATGTAGATGGTAGTATCTGAATCATCTCAGGACAGCAAAGGGGATGTTATCATACAAATTATTTGCTCTGAAAATGGTGAATAGATCTGATAAGGTTTGTGGTTGCCATCATAATGGGGGTGGGGGAGAGGGCGCTACTGGCATTTAGTATGTGAGAGCCAAGTATGCTGACTATCTTACAGTACACTGGACAGCTGCTCACAGAAAGGAATTACTCTGCACCCTATACGAATGTAGAATGTCTCCCTAGACATTCGTGTATGACCTACAGCTCGCCTGCAAGAATATAGTACTTCCTCATTATCTCCATTTCGACAATCTGTAGATTTCCTTTTTTTTTTTTTTTTTTAAGGTTTTTTAACTTTTTTTGGTCTGGTCACATGGAATATGGGATCTTGGTTCCCTGACCAGGGTTTAAACCCGTGCCCCCTGCAGTGGAAGCCTGAAGCCTTAACCTTTGGACTGCCAGGGAAGTAAGTCCCTGTTGGAGCCCTTTTAAGCCAGAGAGTTGTAGAGATCTTTGCACTGATGTAAAACCTAATATAAAATCAACTCTAATGCTAATTAATTTTTATAACATATCTGCTGGAAGTAATTATAACATGAAATGTTGGCAACTGGTATGGAATGTTGAAAATTGGAAGGAAAACCCTCATTCATAATAAGAAAGGCACTCTTGGTCCAGGCACCTCAGCTGCTCTAAAAACTGATTGTGCTACAATTCCACACAATCTGTTATATTTAGAAAAAGAAGCCCCTCGCAGGCACGAGGCTAGTTTGCGGCACTGTTCCCTTCGTTCTGATTCTGTCTCCCTAGGAAACTAACCTCACCTCCTTAGGGGGCCTGTGCTTTAGTTGAATGGCCCTAATTGCTTGGTGAGCTTCAACTAACATAGCGAACGACTACAACAGCACTCGGATTTATCAGTCGTGATTGTGTGAATCTGGTTACTGCAACTCGGTCCACTCAAAATACCAGCACTTTATATATGTCTGACCTGAAAAAAAGCCTTCTCTGTAATCATATTAGTTAGAATATAAATGTCTACTTTGCCCAAATGGGCAGTTAATTCCAGTTGGTTGCTGCGCTCTGAGCCATATTTAGCAGCTCTTTTTATTGCATTTCAGAAAGCGTCAACTTGGATGAATACCCTAAATAAACGTAGCGATAAAGAAATGCATGCCCTCAAATCAGTGTCACCACAGAGATAAGGTACAGTACTGCAGTTATGTCTTGCTAGCATTTAAATTGCCCTTACATTTCTGCCCCCCGCAACTATATTCCTATGTATTTTCCCCCAGCTTTCCACAATTTTCCAAGGCTGTACTGTCTTATGTCCTTATTTCAATAGTAATTTTTAGATTTCACTTAAATTTCCCAAATAAATTTTCTTTCAGTTTAACCAAAACAAAACCAAATCATGCAATCAATTAAGAGTAGTTGGGGGAGAAAGGTTGCAGCATTAACAGAAGTTTTAGAAGTGAGTCTTTACCGGTTACATCTAAGGTAATGAGTGATTCCCAAACTTATGACACATTTCAATCCTCTTCTTGGCTGTCAACCCCAAAAAAGTGATTTAGTTGGAGTGGTGTGTAATCTGGACAGCGGAAATTTTTTTTAAGGCTGCATGGACTGTGCAGCATGCCAGATCTTAGTTCAGGGATCGAACCCATGCCCCCTACATTGGGAGTGCGGAATCTTAACCACTGGATCACTAGGGAAGTCCCCTGGACAGTGAAGTTGTTTAGCGCTTCCCAGATGATTCAAATGTGCAGCAAAGTTTGGGAACCACTAATCCAAGGCATTTATAGGAGAGAAAACGTAAGTTTAACTATTATCTTTGTGGAAGATCGGGTCCTGTAACAAAATGGTTATGGCATCCTATATGAGGCTGTAGCCATCATTTCTAACTAATCAAGCAAGGTTTCTCTGATCTCTCTGGTTCGGTATATTCAATCACATATTCTGGGTAAATCTGATCTTTCTGAAAGATGACAAAAACAGAGGGATTCAATCTTGTATCCACACAGCTGTCATACTGCAGAGGCGGACTCCGGTAACTTGTATGGCCTTCAATGAAATTTCCAACCAGGACTCGGGCTACAAACATAACGATGTTTCTGGAATCAAACGGGCAATTTTTATGGGAACTAAAGGCATCTTTTGTGAAGTAGTTTCCTAGAAATAATCAGAAGAAAAAGGTTAAGAATTATTATAAAAGAAGGTATATAGTTATAAGATTATTTACACATAATCAGATGATAGGCATTGACCAAGTATATGTCAGCAATACCTTATTGATACTAATAACTTTCCTTTGTACTTAGGAAAATATTTATTATGCAAGTACACTTGAATACAGTGTATAACCTGACAGAATTAACAGAAACATTTGTAACTCTGCAGAATTCATAGGTACAATGTTGAGCCACTGGGTAGAATGACTAACTGTTGATATCACAGTGGTCCAGTTCATGCAAGCAAGTTGAGTTGTAACTAATAAACCAAAGATACTCCAACAAAGGCCATTTTATATTGTGTACATTTTAAGGAAGAAACATCATTTATTACTGTGCGAAGGTCTTGGGGAAAGGAAAAGGGAGAGATGAGAGATGTGACATGAGCCAACAGTTGACCCTGGCAGAGCTGGTCAGACACTCAATCTATTGTCCTCAACTACAAGACAACCTCTGATAATCACTGATATCTCCACACTCACCAGAGCAACAACCATTTCCTGACAAATTCAAATTTCCTATTTTTATTTTTATTATTGCCAAGGGAACAAAATAACCTCTTGACAAGGGTGAAAGAGAAGAGTGGAAAAGCTGGCTTAAAACTCAACATTCAAAAAACTAAGATCATGGCATCCAGTTCCATAATTTCATGGCAAATAGATGGGGAAAAAGAAACAGTAACAGATTTTATTTTCTTGGGCTCCAAAATCACTGTGGATGGTGACTGCAGCCATTAAATTAAAAGACACTTGCTCCTTGGAAGAAAAGCTATAACAAACCTAGAAAGCGCACTAAAAAGCAAAGATACCACTTTGCTGACAAAGGTCCATATAATCAAAACTATGGTTTTTCCAGTAGTCATGTATAGATGTGAGAGTTGGACCACAAAAAAGACAGCATTGAAGTATTGATGCTTTCCAATTGTGGTGCTGTAGAAAACTCTTGAGAGTCCCTTGGACTGCAAGGAAATAAAACCAATCAATTCTAAAGGAAATTAACCCTGAATATTCGTTGAAAGGACAGATGCTGAAGCTGAAGCTCTAATACTTTGGCCACCTGATGCAAAGATCTGACTCATTGGAAAAGGCCCTGATGCTGGGAAAGACTGAAGGTGGAAGAAGGGGGCAACAGAGGATGAGATGGTTGGATGACATCACTGACTCAATAGACATGAATGTGAGCAGATTTCAGAAGATAGTGGAGGACAGAGGAGCCAGACGTGCTTCGGTCCACAGGGTTGCAAAGAATCAGACATGACTTAACAACTGAACAACAGAAAATGTCTTTCTGCCCGTTGAAGGAAAGGAGCCTATATTGCAAAATCTGATATTCTGTGAAAAAACTAATTGATATTGATAAACTATTACTTGTTGCCTTAAGGTGAGTGATTCTTTGGTTTTTGTTTGGTGGGTTTCTGGATTTTGAGATGCATGAAGGAATTTAGGAACAAAAAGAAAGCCAAAAAGATTTGGTGTGACCAGCATGGCCTGTGATAGGAAAAGACCTCATCTCCATCTTTGATTGGAATCCATCAGTGGAAAGAGAAGGGATGGACATAGGTCAGGAAGAGCCATGGCCAGAACTGAGTAGCAATGGTAGACAAAGTCATCAACAAAAGAGAAGATTTTGCAAGATATATGAGGTGCTCTGGTCTCCGCACCCCACCCTTCCCATAAAACACAGAAGACAGGAAGGAAGCCGGGCTAAAGTGTAGGAATCAAGTCCCACAGTGATTTCCCACTCTAATTTGGAAATTTCAGATTAACATGAGCTTATTTTTTCTCCAGGAATGCAAAAGCCTGCAGGTACTGGTTAATACAAAATAATATATCTCATAATAGGAGAGTGTATAGTAGAGCCAAGTGTTGGCTCTACTTGTTCAGCTTCTCTATTCCATACAAACCTTTTCCATATTTGGTGTCATGACTTCCATGTAAGAGCCAGTCAAAATTATTCTTACAGATAGACGCCACGTTGCTGCGTTCTGTTGCACAAAATAGGATTTGCTCTTCTCTCTTCATCTCGTTTTTCTTGCTAATACGGAAAACGTGAGACTTAACATGGAGAACATTCCTCACCCACTCCAGTTAATAACGTAAATCCCAACTAAAGTCTAATTATCTTAAAAGTGTATTCCACCAGCTTTCAGAATGGAGCTACTAACATTAAGGCAACAGCTATAAAAAAAATAAATATATGAAAACTTTTAAATGATAGACACATGAAAGCATTTAATTGTAAAGCTAAAACTGAAACAGAGAAGTTTGAGCTTACACTATGAAAACACAACTAGAGATTGAAGAAACTGTTGACCACTAAAATAAAAAACTGAATATAAATCTTCAAAGATAGGTCTTCACTAATCCTTTCAAACTTTATGTCAAGAGAAGCCCGTTACGGTGGCCACCCACCTTTTAAAAGCCTCCAAGAGCTGTGCGTTCTGGACCTTCTTTATCTTTTCAATCTTGAAATTTCTCATGGAAGCTTTAAAATGATCACTCACTTTAGCATATTCTGGAGTATTGCTAGGGATTTCAAGCAACTGAAAGAAATTTTAAAATATGTAAATGTGAAGCAGGAAACACTTAAGGCATGATGGGGCTTCCCTTGTGGCTCGACTGGTAAAGAATCTGCCTGCAATGCGGGAGACCTGGGTTCGGTCCCTGGGTTGGGAAGATTCCCCTGGGGAAGGGAACGGCTCCCTACTCCAGTATTCTGGCCTGGAGAATTCCATGGACTGTATAGTCCATGGGGTCGCAAAGAGTCGGACACGACTGAGCGACCTTCACTTTCACTTCATGTCCCTCTGTGGGCTTCCCAGGTGGCGCTAGTGGTAAAGAACCTGCCTGCCAATGCAGGTGATCCAAGAGACTGGGAGCTCGATCCCTGGGTCAGAAAGAGCCCCTGGAGGAAGGCATGGCAACCCACTCTAGTATTCTTGCCCAGAGAATCCCGTGGACAGAGGAAACTGGAGGGCTATAGGCTATAGAGTTACAAAGAATCGGACACGACTGAAGCGACTTAGCACAGCACACGTCCATATGTGTGGCCGTCTATGCCATGGAGTATCCTTGCCAGGCCTCTGACAGCAGGTAGGATAAGCTGGCTTAGGGTTTCCACATCTGATAGTTCATTCCAGTGATGAACTAGATGGCCCAGAGCCCATCTGTTCAAGGCTAACAGAGCATTAGCCTGAAGGCAAACACTCCTCCCCGCCCCACACCCCCAGGTGTGTGATTCAGTGACCTGTGACTCACCAGTGACCTGGTGAGTTCTTTGCTTAAAGCCAGTGCAGGGGCGGAGGCAATGGAGGTACCCAAGGAGCCCAAGCAGAGTTGGCTGCACCCAAACCTAGCCTCTGATGTGGCTAAATGATCCAGGAAGAACCTTGTCCTGGGACTTCCCTGGTGATCCTGTGGTTAACAATCCGCCTGCCAATGCAGGGGACATGGGTTCAATCCTTGGTCCAGGAAGATTCCACATGCTGCAGGGCCACGTAGCCCGGCACCATAACTACTGAACTCGTGCTGAGGCCTGCATGCCCTAGAGCCCATGTTCTGCAACAGGAGAAGGCCACTGCAGTAAGAAGCTTGTGTACCACAACTAGAGATTAGCCCCTGCTCACTGCAACTAGAGAAAACTGACAACAAAGACCCAGCACAGCCAAAAATAAATAACTAAATAAAATTTTTAAAAAAAGAGTCGCCCCAACCAGGTAAGCTGAGGCCCACTTTGAGTCCCATAGAAACCTGCTTTTTAACTCCAATTAATGAACAAGTTGCTCTTACTGTGAGTTCCAGTTTGCTCATCTGTAAGGTAGAAAAGCAAATATCTATTTTACAAGTTTGTCATGAGCATCTGTCCCAAGCAGATCGTGTGCGCCAGAACTCTGGAAACAGTGAGGTGCCCTTCTACTTTGGGAAAGTGGCACGTGACACAGTCACCATTTGGATGTTAGCCTTTGAATCTCGTTTCAAGAGTTTTGCAGAAATGATTCATTCACTCATTCATTCATTCAACTAAACACATTTGTAGCAAAGTACTTTGTTTCATCTTTAAATAATTCACCCAGTACAAAGTAAAAAGCAAGTACCTCAAAGCCATTCGAGCCTGGGACGCTTGTGTCCGGTTGGGGAAGATATATATTGATGAAAGGTTCTGATGAGGTCTGCCCCTGCTGAGGGCTGGAAACAAGAGAGAGAAAGAAATTCATCTGGCTCCCTGTTTGATACACCCAAGTGATTTTCTTTGCTTAACTTCAACTAAGCTGAGGTTCCTCTGGGAATTTCCTAAGTCCTAATGTGTTAGCATTAAGTAAGGCTAGGGGACTTCCCTGGTGGTCCAATGGTTAGGAATCCATGCTTCCAATACAAGGGGCACATGAGTTTGATCCCTGGTGGGAGAACTAAGATCCCATGTGCCTTGTGTTGTGTTAGTCACTCAGTCATATCCAACTCTTTGCGACCCAACGGACTGCAGCCCACCAGGCTCCTCGGTCCATAGGATTCTCCAGGCATAGCCAAAAAGTAATATTAAAAAAAAGTAAGTTTGTCTTACAGCTTCTCTTCCAAATGATAAATATTTAAATACTTTAGTGGTATAGGGAAAAGAATCCTGCCTTTCCTGTATGAACTGTATTTCAGGAAGAGTAACCATACATTTGAGGGTTCTCCACCCTCAAATAGAGAACCCCTAACATGTACATCAGAGAAGGCAATGGCAACCCACTCCAGTACTCTTGCCTGGAAAATCCCTTGGACAGAGGAGCCTGGTGGGCTGCAGTCCATGGGGTTGCTAAGAGTCGGACACGACTGAGCGACTTCACTTTCACTTTTATGCATTGGAGAAAGAAATGGCAACCCACTCCAGTGTTCTTGCCTGGAGAATCCCAGGGACAGGGGAGCCTAGTGGGCTGCCGTCTCTGGGGTCGCACAGAGTCAGACATGACTGAAGCGACTTAGCAGCAACATGTACATAGGGGTTTATCACATAATTTTCTTTAAGTTTGATATTTTCCATTTTGAGAACATTACATTTTAAAAAATGCTTTAAGGAAAAAACTCTTTAAAAACCTCCTTTCATAAAATGAAAATTCTTTTGGAATGAAAGAAGCTGGCCCCAGTTTATATGTTAAGCTCTGATTTTCATACTGTACTAGTATAGTACAAAACATTCAATATGTTGTAAGGAGCTCATCAAAAATGCTATCGTTCACTTCTCTTCAGATTGTCCAGAGTAGCACTCACAGCCTTTATTCTATCCTAAAGCCATGTGTCTCCTCTGGGTTTGTCATAGCAGGATTTAAGCTCAGTTCAGTTCAGTCAATCAGTTGTGTCTGACTCTTTGTGACCCCATGGACTGCAGCACACCAGGCTGCCCGGTCCATCACCAACTCCCAAAGCTTGCTCAAACTCACATCCATGGAGTTGGTGATGCCATCAACCATCTCATCCTCTGTCGTCCCCTTCTCCTCCTGCCTTCTATCTTTCCCAGCATCTCGGTCTTTTCCAATGAGACAGTTCTTCACATCAGGTGGCCAAAGTATTGGATTCAAGCTACTTCTTTCCACAAACACCCACAAACAGTTTTCTCAGTTCATTTTGTTTTATATTTATTTATTTGGATGCACCAAATAGCCGCGGCATGCAGGATCTTTAGCTGTGGCATGTGGGATCTTGTCCCCGGACCAGGGATCAAACCGAGGTCCCTGCAGTGGGAGCATGAAGTCCTAGCCACTGGACCACCAGAGAAGTCCCAGCACTGTCGTTTTGACTGGGTTTCTATGAGCAGACAGAGCTGTCACACTGAATCCCTTAGCAAAATTTCCTTTAAAAATGCATTTTCATCAACTTTATCTTTCCTCAAAGGCTTTACCAGGCAGCTGCTACATCCCTTTTTTCTCTCCATTTCTCCCTCAAACCCCCACCCCCTGTAAATCCATTCCACAAAACTAAAGATACTCAGAAGAACCCAGAACAGAACAAAAACCCAGTAACTGTGCATCTGATTCTTTCCTAGGCACAGCCAGCCATTCTCAGCTGAAGAAACTGAACCCAGAGTAAGAGGTCTGCTCAAAGTCCCCCGTGAATCTGAGGAAAAGACAAAGTTCCTACTCTAGAATGCTTTTAGTCACACTGTACTACTTGGTCAGTACCTTACTCATAGTTAAAGCAAAAGGAAATTGCAGTGTTATGTGAGCATGAACATTTCAGAAAACAGGGTCCAGATTCATGAGTGACTCAAACATTGCAACGTGTGCCAGCAAGCACAGACACTCACTCTTGTCTGCGTTTCACCTGCTCCACGTCCCAGTAAGACACAAACGTCGGCCTTCTGATGACATCCTTTTGGGTCTTGGAAGCTATATTTGTCTGAATCATCCCTTCAGACAGAAAAACAAAGAGAAAACACAAATCATGAATTGGTCCTAGGAAATGATTTATCTTTATTTTTCAGAGACTACTAACATAGCTAGTATTCATGACTCAACTATACATGCATGAATCGAGAAAATCCTTTCAGATGGAAACCGCTCATGATAAAAATGAATATCCTTCACTGGCCTTAGTATAAGATCCAGAAAACAAAGAGGTACATGGGCAAATTGCAGTTAATCAAATCTTTCAATCAAAGTCAGGTGGGAAAGGGAACTAGGGCAGCCAGATTACGTCACCCATGACCACTGGCCTCAACCAGGCATCAGTGATTATGAGTTGGAACATGGTAGGTATATTTTGAAAGTATTTTCCTACCTCAAATGTGAAATGTTAGTTTTAATTCATGCATGTTGTATACCTGGGTCTACACTGCAGCATGAGTTCTTTAAAAAGTAAATCATCATACATTGTGAATAAAAGCATAAAATGGCACAACCACTTTGGAAAAGAATTTGGAAGCTTCTTACCAAGTTAAACATACACTACCTATACAATCCAACAAATCCACTCCTTACTATTTATCCAAGAGAAATCTACATCCACACAAAGATTTGCATTTCAATGTGCCTAGTATCATTATAATAAGCAAAATGTGAAAACAATCCAAATATCCATCAACAAATGAATGGTTAAACAAACCATGGTATATCCATGCAATGGAATATTACTCAGCAACGAAAAAGGACCGCTTTACATGCAATAATATAGATGAGTGAAAAACAGTATTCTGAGAGGAGTCAACCATATGAAGAGTACACACCACAAAGTTCTATTATATCAAGTTCTAGAATAGATTAAACTAAATTATAGTGACAGAAAGTAAATTGGCTGCAGAGGGGAGACTGACCACAAAGGAGCATGAAAAAACTTTCTGGATTGATGGGAATGTTCTAGATCTTGATTAGGATAGCAGCTGCATGCATTTGTCAGTACTCATCCAACTAGACACTTAAAATGGATATACCTGATGGTAGCAATTATGCCTCACCATAGGTTTACATCCACACCAACAAAACAAACAACAAGGAAAAGAGCAATCAGATCCTGCCACAACTCTGCTCAAAGCCTTCTGGACGTTTCCAGCTTGTAAAATATTTAAGTTTCAATGTCTACTCTCAGCTCTTACACACGTTCCTGCCACATGCATGGGCTGCCCATTCCCTTCCAAAGTGTCCTCCTCAGATAAAAGCAGGCACCCTCCCACGAGCCCTCCATTCTCTTGCAGATTCATCACATTGCTTCATCTTTCCTGTAGCTGTTATTCTTTTCTGAAGGTGCCTGGTTTGCCAGCATTCCTATTAGTGCCTGGCAACAGAGCTCAAATACTAGTTTAATGAACAAGAGCATATTAGAAATAGAAAGGAAATAGTCTGGAATGCTGAAAACTTCTCTGGACTGGCTTCTATGAACCAAGGGAACAAATATATGGGATTAAAATTTCTCCAGATTCAGGAACAAGATATATTGGTTTTCATCTCTCCACCACCTTTTTAAACAGTCAGAACAATAGAATACCACTGCAAAAAAAAAGTTTTAATTTAAGTCCATTTTTAATTTGACGACCCAACAGAAGAAATTTTTACTTTCGTCCACTGCTTTCTAGTCTTGGTTCATATGCACACATTGTTGCACTTACCACACACATTAAATTTTTTAAAAAATTCATTCCTGAAAAAAATATTTATCTCTGTTTTAATTACAGAAACATAAACTTGGGGTTTGGCCTTCTTCACTTAACAATATCAAATTTTGCTTTTACAGCACAGTTTTCACAATCATAATTTTTAGCAACTACCTAATACCCCACTGAAATGTACTACTTTTATGTGTTCAGTCACAATCCTACCGGTACACAGGCTATTCCTATTTGTTAGTACTATAAGGAGGCTTTAATAAAGACCTTTATTTCTATAGCTTATTTTTTTTCTTGTGAATTATTTCCTTAGAAAGATTCCTGATAATAAAAAAGTAAGCATATTTGAATATCTCTTGATACGTACTGCCAGGATGCTTTCCACAGTAGTTAGTAAATGCTCCCTCAAAGCTCTGTGACTTGGGGTCTTCCCTGACGGTCCAGTGGTTAAGACCCTGCACTTCCAATGTGTGGGGCACAAGTTCAATCCCTAACTGGGGAGCTAAGCTCCCACATCCCACATGGCACAGCGAAAAAAAAAAAGAAAAAGAACGAAAAGTTATGTGACTTAACACAGTAACTGGTACAGGGTCCAAATCTCGGGTACCACCTGGGAATGTCAAGGAGCTGAAAAAGTCTCTTTCATCTCTTTCAAAGCATCTATGAGGATAGTCCTGAAAGGGCACATATCTGACCATATACAGGGCTGGCGGGGGTGCAGAGGTGGGGAGTGGGATTTGGGGGCAGGGGGACACAGAGGCAGCCCATGGGACACTACATTCTGCGGGAGAACAGTTTCTGCCCTGGTTTCTTACTAAACACAACAGGCAGACAGGCAGAAGGTAACCAAATCTTTCTATGGGGGCTCCAGTAAACATGGCAGAATGCAAAGTCTTTAGAAAAGGTGACGGATAAAAGCACTGACCTAGATGACGAAGCCTAAGAGGAGCAGCATGGGTCTAAAATTCTGAAGGACCCACAGTCCCAAGGTCTCTCCTGTAGTTGTTAACACCTAAATCTGTGTCAGGGAAGCAGCCCACCTAGAATAAGAAACTTAGAATGGCAGAACCAGAAGTGTCCACAGAGACCATGTAATCCAATCCTCCCCGGTTTACAGGGTGCCAGGTGCTGCTCCCAGCTCCTGTGTGTCACAGTCAAGGCTTAGAGCACAGCCCTCTGACTGCCATCGGCTCCCACCCACTGGTCCTGCCGTGCTAGAAAGAACCTGGTCCCGAGTGCAGCGTCCCCATGGCTCTATTCCCACTCCCCCACGGATGCCACAGGCCAGACTGAAAAGACAGGCACCGCTCCCAAATGCAGACACTTACCTTGAAAACTCAGCTCGTAGTTTCGTGAACCCGCCTGAAACGGCACAATTCCCCTCGGACAGGATAGAAAAAGAGACTCCAGGTATGAAGAGTCAATGCTCGAAATTTGCTCATTGTCTTTCTATTAAAAATAAAAAGGTAAAAACTTCAGGATAGGCTTTTAAGAAATTTCTATCATGATATCTTATGTAACTTTATTTCAGCTCTGGGATTTGAACAGGAATGCATCCTGCCACCCAAACCAGATTGTAAAGGATTCCTGGTGGGGGCAAGTCAACACCCTTCTGTAGTCTCCACTGTACGGGGTCTATGCTACTGAAACTGACGATACCCTAGGTGGAGGCCTGAAAAATAGAGCTGTTTTGCAATAGTCCTTTCACATAGTCCATAAAATATGACCCAAGTGTACAGAGCAACTTGTACCCAATACAAGATGTCTAACCGAACCCAAAACGTCATGAAGTAGACCATCACAGCTATCGTCTCATCACACAATGATAAAGAACAGTCTAAAGCTGGAAAGAAGGCACATAAAACTCCAACAGGTGCATCGTTATTTAGCTGCTAAGTCATGACTCTTTGCCACCCCATGGGCTGTAGCCCACCACTCTCCTCTGTTCATGGGTTTCCCAGGCAAGAATACTGGAGTGGGTTGCCATTTCCTTCTCCATCCTATAGGTGTATCGCTGTCCAAATGAGAGGGCCGGGGTAAGGAACACCCCCAAAATGTAAAGATATAATCTCCAGCCATCTCCAGGACCTTCCTCTAGCCCTGCCCTCACTGAACTCCAGTTCTGAACGAGAGCCTTCAATTACATATTCTCCAAGACTTGAATTTATACCTCAGTTTCAGCAACCAGGTCTTGTTACTTTTGCCTTGGGCCTACATGACAGCCTTGATTTTGGCTTTCTAGAGCTATGGCTCGCCCTCACCTTGGGCAATTCCTTCAGGGCATGCACTCCTGCCCCTCAAGGCACGCTACTAAGCTTGACTGTGTGCTGCATGCTAAGTCGCTTCAGTTGTGTCTGACTCTTTGTGACCCTATGGACTGTAGCCCACCAGGCTCCTACTGGAGCAGTTTGCCATTTCCTTCTCCAGGGTATCTTCCCAACCCAGGGATCGAACCTGCATCTCTGGCATCTCCTGCATTGGCAGACAGGTTCTCTACCACTAAACTATCTGGGAAGCCCCAGGGATCTTGTAATAGATTGTGTTTCTTTGATTGCTTTGGCAGCTTGGGAGCTCAGAACCAAATGTATGGCCCAGCAACTTATGCTGAGATATCCTCATCCCTTTTTTGTCTTTGGCTTCATTTCCATTTATTGCTTTTCTTTTCTCTTTCTCATCACTCCAATTTCATTGCCTACTTTAGCTACCTCCCTCTCTGTTTAATCATCTGAATCAAAAGGGAAAAGGCACACTAGACAGAACCTCTGCCTGTCTAAATTTCTCTCCCCTATTACTATGTCCCCGTGTTCAGACTTACAGGTGTAAGTCTTCCGATTTCTCAGTCTTGCCTACTTTTCTGGCTGAAAGGGGTAGTCTCTGCCCATTTATATACTAGTACATAGAAAGCTATCTCAAGGTTCTGCCACAGTCCCTGATAATGAGGAAAGAGGGATATTTGACTGGCTCGTATATCAAGGAGTTTCTTAAAAATAGTTATAATGTTTTATAATGCAATTGGAATACATGCTTGCCGAGTATAATACAAAAAAACACCACTTTCTCTACCACATCCATGTTCCATGGGTAATCACACTGGTGTCAGACACTGTACCACTAGATTCTTCTGAAGTTGTCAAGTTTATACAAGAGTGTCCACAAAAAGGAACGGCACTCACCTTCTCCCCATATGGAACCCATTTAGTTCCGTTCCTCCAGTACCAAATCCATTTTGTGGTCAAGAGAGAACTGGGCGGCTGTGTGACGGATGAAGGTGTGGAGATACGTCGGACAGGATTAAAATCACAAATCATCTTCTGGAAATTGATGTTATAAGTGCGAACAGAAACGCTGAGAGGGAAAAGCTTAGCATTAATAAAATGCTTCACTGAAGCAAAATGCTTCTGTTTTCTCTACTCTGGTCTTCTTAATAAGAGGGCAGAATTAAAAACTGAGAGTTGAAAGTGGTCTCTGAATTCCCTTTATACAGCTTACGGTCTTACACACAAAAGAAAAAACTGAAATACAGAGAGGTAAGGCAACCTGCCACATATTTAATGGTATCGCAGAATGGGTTCTTCCCTCAAAAAATATTCCCAAAAGAAATCAAATGATTGGCTCAATGTCAGAAACTCTGAAACTCACAATAGGTCAGTTTTTTCAATTATTACACATTATTTAAATAGTTGGGCTTCCCTGGTGGCGAAGGCTTATAAAGAACTGCTTTCAATGCAGGAGACTGGGATTCAGTCCCTGGGTCAGGAAGATCCCCTGGCGAAGGGAATGGCTATCCACTCCAGTATCCTTGCCTAGAGAATTCCATTATCAAAGCGTAGTTCGAGATCTTTTCAAGGAGTCAGCAAGGTCAAAGTTACTTTCATAATAATATTAGGACATTATCCACCTTTTTCACTTTCATACCCTCACAAGTACACAGTGGAGTTTTTCAAGGCTACACAATGTTTGATTTCACAATAAAGAGATTTGCAAAAATATAAAACATTGTCATTCTATTCAGTGAATTTGGTTTGGTTTGGTTTTGGAAAAGTTATTTTTATAGCTATACTTACATACATTTATGTATGCATGTAACTATATATAATTATCTAAAAATGTTATGTTAACACGAATGAGTTTATTATCATTATTTTTAATGAATCAATAATTTTTCTCAGTTGTGATTTTTAACATGGTAAATATCCATAGCTATAAATCCACATAAACTGAAATCTCTGGGATCCTCAGTACATTTTAAGAGTATCAAAGGCTCCGGAAACCAAAAAGTTTGAGAGTTACTGCTCTACAAAATACCTCCTAGATCAGCGATGTTCAACCAGGAGTGATATCAGACCCAGGAAACACTGACAATGTCAAAAGATATTTTTGTTTCTCGCAACTGGCATGTGGTGGGTAGACACCAGGGATGATGCTAAAATACTCCAGCAAACCAAAGAATTATTTGGGCCCCAAAGTCAATAGCGTTAAGGTCGAAAAACCCTGCTTCAGATTTACCTGCTGGGGGAAACAAAACAGCTGACACCACCCTCTAGTGGCAAAATGCAGCAACACACCCTCCACCAGAAAGTCACTAAATTTGAACAGGGTGACAAGTCCTTATTTTCCTTCCTAAAGTATTTCCTTATAAAGTAGGATGCAGCTTATAAATATGGCCATGGGTAGTATCACCCATATCAGCCCTAACAGAAACAGAAATATAAAGTAGCCTTTTAGAAATCTCCAGGATAGAGAAAATAGCAAATATAGAGGCAGGTATAAAATGCTGAAGTATGTAACAAAATTCTGCCTTAGAACTATATGAAATGACTCAAATCATTTTCTCAAACAATGAGATTAAGCCAAAGGCTCTTCTGAGCTCATAGGTTTGCAAACCAACCTATGCATTTTTGTTGTTCAGATACATATTAACTGAACAAATATTTGTGTCCCTGTTTATTTCACCTGAGTTAGCAAATATTCCCAGAGTCCCTCGTATTAGCCAGGCTCTGGGTGACTTCAAACCTGCCCCACTTATTCCTTTATCTTTATTAACTCAGAAGTCATTTGCCATTTTAATCTCAAGAGTTAACCTGAATGGGATTCTGAAGGAAAACTGTTTTTTCTTCTTCCCATTAGCACAGCACTAGGCTCTCCTTTGATGATGTTGTAGATTTCACAAGCCAGACCTGCCACCAACTTACCTGCAGTTTTTGGGGTCACAAAAGGCCTTCTCAATATCCTCCATGAACGGAAGGTCCACCCAGCTGTTTGCAAGTAACATCTGCCACCGGTAGGGCAGGTGGAAATGAACTTTGTTGCAGCTCTCTACAAAGAGAGAAAAGAGGTCTAAGCAATTCGACCAAGTTCACTGCTGACTCTCCCCATGAAGGCCTGCCTTTCTCACCCTACCAGCCCTGTAGGCACATTTTCCAGCTACACCTGTGCTCATGCCAGCCCCTACCTGCATCGTGTCAAGCCCCTCTCTCCACATTCATTTACTACCCACATAGACTCGTCAGAAAACAAAATTCTCCACTCCCCCAAAAGCTATGTTCAGTTCAATTCAGTCGCTCAGTTGTGTCCAAGTCTTTGCGACCCATGGACTGCAGCACGCCAGGCTTCCCTGTCCATCATCAACTCCCAGAGCTTGCTCAAACTCAAGTCCATTGAGTTGGTGATACCACCCAACCATCTCATCCTCTGTTGTCCCCTTCTCCTCTCACCTTCAAAAAAAGAACCATATTACCCACATGGAAATCTGAGGTCATTAGAAATTTACAATTATCCTTTCTGCTGCTGCTGCTGCTAAGTTGCTTCAGTCTAGATGGCAGCCTACCAGGCTCCTCCGTCCCTGGGATTCTCCAGGCAAGAACACTGGAGTAGGTTGCCATTTCCTTCTCCAATTATCCTTTCTGCACCTCCCTCTATATGCTTTTATTGAGACAAACTGCTCTCTATTGGAGGCAACTGCCTGTCTGTTTTCAAGGAAGCCCTGGCCTAGAATTCATCTCTTCCGGAATTCCCTCACTGATCTTGTGCTCTTCTGACCTGACTTGTGTTTTATGTTCCCTCAACCAGTGCTCTAGACACACTTTGTGCTTTATTAGTTCTCTAATTTGTGGATGTTCTGTTTGTTTTGGGCCACACTGCACAGCTTGTGGGATCTTGGTTCTTTGACCAGGGATCGAACCCAAGCCCTTGGCAGTGAGAGGGCACAGACGGGACTAACCACTGGACTGCCAGGGAATTCCCAAATCTGTGGATGTTTTGATGCCCAGCTCTAATGACAAACTTGGGCTTCCTTCGTGGCTCAGCTGGGAAAGAATCCGCCCGCAGTGCAGGAGACCTGCGTTCGATCCCTGGGTTGGGAAGACCCCCTGGAGAAGGGAAAGGCTGCCCACTCCAGTACTGTGGCCTGGAGAATTCCATGGACTGTATAGTCCATGGTTGCAAAGAGTCAGACACGACTGAGCTACTTTCACTTAATGACAAACTTACTGAAGAAAGGCCTGCGTCATTGTTTAGCTTATGTCTCCTTGCTTCACTGGCAGAGGAGTAGGCATGCAAAGGATGCCCTTTCAATGACTGCTTGCTGAATAATGAATTAATGTTAGAAGCTCATAATACAGGAGAACAGAAAACAGTTCTATTTTTCACAGTTTGCATTGTTTAAATCATTTTGAAATGTCACTGCCAGGAATTTAACTGATTGAAAAATATAACCTTCCTCACACCCATTAGAATGGCTGATATAAATAAGCAAACAAGAACAAATTTACAAATGTTGGCAAGGATATGGAGAAATTGGAGCCCTTGCGCATTGCTGATAAAAATGTAAAGTGATACAGCTGCTATAGAAAACTGTGTGGCAGTTTCTTAAAAACTTAAACACAGATTTACCACATAATCCAGCAATTCCACTCCTGGGTATATACCCAAAAGAACTGAAAGCAAGAAGTGATATTTGTACACCTGTGTTCCCAGCAGCATTATACACAATGGCTAAAAGGTAGAAGCAACTCAAGTGCCCATCAGTGGATGAGTGGATAAACAAAATGGGATAGAATACAAGTGAATAGTGTTCAGCCTTCATAAGGGAGGAAATTCTCGCAAAGGCTATAACATGGGTGAACCTTGAGGACACTGTGCTAAGTGAAATAAGCCAGTGTCAGAAAAGACAAATATTGTGTGAGATCACTCATATGAGGGACATAGAAGAGTCATATTCGTAGACAGAAATCAAAATGGCAACTGTCAGGGGCTTCCCTGCCAGAAGGGGGAAATGAGGAGTTGTTGTTTAATAGGTACAGAGTTGTTGTTTTAAAGGAGACCAGTCCTGAATATCCATTGGAAGGACTGATGTTGAAGCTGAAACTCCAAAACTTTGGCCACCTGATGCCAAAAGCCAACTCACTGGAAAAGACCCTGATGCTGGGAAAGACTGAGGGTGGGAGGAGAAGGGGATGACAGAGGATGAGATGGTTGGATGGCATCACCGACGCAATGGACATGAGTTTGAGTAAGTTCCGGGAGTTGGTGATGGACAGGGAGGCTTGGTGTGCTGCGGTTCATGGGGTCAGAAAGAGTCGTACACGACTGAGCGACTGAACTGAAACGAACTGAACTGATGCTGGGAAAGATTGAAGGCGGGAGGAGAAGGGGACAACAGAGGATGAGACAGTGGAATGGCATCACCGACGCAATGGACATGAGTTTAAGTAGCTCTGGGAGTTGGTGAGGTACAAGGAAGCCTGGCATGCTGCAGTCCACAGGTTCACAGAGGGTAGGACACGACTGAGCGACTGAACTGAGGTAGAGCTTCAGTTTAAAAGGATGAAAAGAGTTCTGGAGATTGGTTGCACAGCAACAGTACTGAGCAGTACACTTAAAAAGGTTAAGATGGTAAAATCTATGTGATGTGTTTTATCTTAGTTAAAAATAAATTTTGTTGAAGTTAAAGATTTTTGATTAAGAGAACACAGGGCAGAATCTCCTCCTCAGACACAAGGCGAATGACTCTAAGACCACTAAGTGATCAAACAAATGAATCAGACATGCTGAGAAGGCCTGGGGCAGAGACATGAAAGGAACAGTGTGGCTCAAGAGTGACAGGGAAGTGCTGTGTCCCAAGCAGTCCCGTGGGAAACAGTTCTACAGGAGGCTCGGTGAGAGGGAGCAGTAAACAGATGCCGGAAGCCTGGCTGCTGCAGTCTCTGGGGTCACAAAGAGTTGGACGCATCTTAGTGACTAAAAAACAACTGTTACTTCTGTTTGGTTTTAGTATGTAAGACGAGGGGTCCCTGATTAAGTGTAAGAGTTCAACTAAACCTGAATTGTAAAAGGAGAAAGTATAATATAACACAGTGGTGAAGCGGTTTGGGATGAACACCCAAGTTCTATTTGTGTATCTGTAAAATGAATTAACAACAGAACCTAAAGTTGACTTGAAGGTTAAAGAAGATGCATGTAGGATTCTCAGCACTGCACTCCACACATAGCAAACACTCAATAAATGCTAGCCAGGCTACTATTAATAATGTTTCTGCTTCTAGAAAGTCCTTAAGGTAGTTACTCACTAAGTTGACAACTCTTATACAGATGGTCAAGACAAATTTCGTTTGAGCTGTGTTCATTCATCGTGGAAGATATGGTACTGGCAACATTAGGTACAGAATCTACAAAACAGAAGAGGATGCATGTAAGCGAATTATAACATTTAAACCAAAAAAACAAGATACTTGGTCTAACAGTGGGAAAGAGCATCTGAAATGGGGGCCAAGTTCAAGAAAATTCTTAAGATTCATGTGCTGCTCATGAGAGCCCAGTCATGAAAACCAACATGAAAGTCAGGGTTACTTAGTGTCATGCTGCTTTCTTAAACCATGGCTGAACTGCTCCTGTTCTCAGTAAATGGAGCAACTTACTCTACACAGTTCTAGGGTTGGTCCCCCTGTCTTCCTATGTCCTCATCAGTACCACTCCTTAACCAAAACCCTTTGCCCTTTAGTACTGCTAAGGAACATCCAAAGAGAAACCACCAGCCATGGCCACTCTGCTCAAACACGAGACATGGGGCCCCTCTTTGTCCCTCAGTGATCACACAGAACCCAGCCTGGAGCCCGCCTTGTCATCTCACTGGCGTGGGTAACTGGGATTTGAGCTGCATTCTGACCATGGGTCCCCTAGGCTGCAGCTCTGTTGCTTAAGGAAGGTGTAAAAGAAGGGACCTTGGTAAAAATGATGTTTATGAATCATTGTGCCAAGGTGAAACGTGCTAAATTATAAATCAGTAAAAAAAAATGTATGTAACATAAAAAATTGCTTATGCAGTATCATCTTAGCTATAAACAAACTAGGTATAGAAAAACGTTAAAGAATATAAATGAAAAGTTCATTGTACATTTCTTTGTGTAACTGCAGTGTCTTTACTTACGTTAATATCAATTAATAATATTATAACATCCTTGTATAAAATATTATGTTTATAGAAAAGAAAAAGAAGGGACCTTGGGGAGAGCAAGTGGTGCCTTGTACGGGGGCAGAGGGCTCCCCACATGTGGGCAGGACCTGCTTGTTAACCCCTGAATTCCAGAGCATAACACATCTTTCTTCCCTTTGACTGCTGCCATGAAGCCAAGCCCAGTGGCACCAGTTTTACCTATATCGGTAGTTTTATCCATCACTTTATCCATCCATCTACTGGCACTGTGGACAGACTGACTAGCCCAGAAGGTCTCTTCTGTGTGATTACCGTTAACAAAGGCTGCGGCTCCATCCCCAGTCATCTGGCCAGCGGTGGGCAGATGACTCCGAGGTGTTCCGGTGTCTGGATTCCTAGGTAACGATTTTTCTCTCTGTCTACTGCTTGGAGTTTGGTAATTTGCCCGTCTCGTGGAAGTGGTATCTACAGCCATGCCATCAGCCTTATCAGCAAAAAGCGGGAAATGCTGGCCATCTTGATTCCCACTCCTGCGCTCCGCATTCACATGGTCAGAGGAAAGGACAGCAGTGGTCTTTCTGGTTTCAGGTGTTTGTGGAGAACCAGGAGAAGAGGAGAAGACTGGACTGGAGGGAAGCCAACTCTTTTTACCGGTGTCCTGGTCATTCTGCCAGGATGCAGGGCCCTTCCAGTTGAAGGCTGGTTTCAAATCAAAAGTGAGGGGAGCATGGCTATGATTCCCATAGAAAAGATCCTTTGCACTGCCGTTCTCTGCAAGCCTCTGGTTTCCTCCTCCTTGAGGGGTTCCTCCAAGAACGACAGCTGCAGATGGGTTGGAGGCAGGCGGGGGGCACTCCTGACTTCCCAGATGCGAGAATTGGCGGGCAAGATCCTCGACAGGCCCGTCACTTGCGACAGAGCCGCGGTGGCCGGGAGGCTCTGGGCTGGGTGAGCAGGACCTCTGGGCAGAAGCTGAAGCTGCTGGAAGAAATTCCTCGCTGCCCCGGTCTCTGCTCTTACTCCTCCCTCTGAATGCCAGGTCTCTACGATGGGGAGGAGGAGCTGGGAAAGAAAAATCAAAGCACAAAAGGTAACTTTAACATCACTAACTCTGTACCCGCCTCCCGTTCGGCCTCAGAGGGGCCGAGTGAAGTGAGAGTGGGGTAAAGCAGAAACAGTATCAGCAGGAGAGAAGAAAAGGAGGGACTTCGTCAGCGGGCAAAAGAAGTTCATATGTTTTCTTGGGTAAGTATATTTGGAGGTCTAAAAGTCTTTTCAGGAATTCCCCAAGACCACTTTTAGGGATCTCACTCTTTCCACCTCGGAGCCCTAAACCTTCACACTGGAGAAGCAGTGAATTAACCAGGCACCGTTACTCGGCAATCCTGTAGAGTCAAACACCGCCACGGCTCGCAACAGCCAAGACCTGAGCTGTGCTGTGCTTAGTCGCTCGGTTGTGTCTGACACTTTGCAACCCCATGAACGGTAGCCCACCAGGCTGCTCTCCGTGGGGATTCTCCAGGCAAGGATACTGGAGTGGGTTGCCACTTCCTCCTCCAGGGGATCGTCTCCACCCAGAAATCAGACCAGTGTCTCCTGCATTGCAGGCAGATTCTTTACCTGCTGAGCTACCAGGGAAGCCCAGCCACGACATGGAGGCAACCTAAATGTCCATTGACAGAGGAATGAATAAGAACATGCGGTACATATATACAATGGAATACTACTCAGCCATTAAAAAAGAATGGAATAATGCCATTTGCAGCAACACAGTATGTATGTTGCTTGTTGTAGGTTGTATGACAACCTAGAGGGTCATACTACTTCATACTAGAGTGAAGTGAGTCAAATAGATGAGACATATCCTATGACATGCCTTATATGGGTAATCTTAAAAGAAATGATACAAATGAATTTATTCACAAAACAGAAAAGGACTCGTAGACTTAGAGAAGGAACTTATGATTACCAGCGGGGGAAGGATGGAGGGAAGGGATGGTTAGGGAATTTGGGATCAACATATACACACTGCTATATTTAAAGTGGATAACCAACAAGGACCTACTGTGTAGCACAGGGAGCTCTGCTCAATGCTTATGGCAGCCTGGATGGGAGGGGAGTTTGGGGGAGAATGGATACATGTATATATAAGGCTGAGTCCCTCTGCTGTGAACCTGCAACCATCTCAACATTGTTAACTGACTATTCTCCAAAATCCAATAAGAAGTTTAAAAAAATTAATTTGTGTGAAAATCTTGACAAGGTGGTTATGACAATGGAAGAATCCCCACTTTCTGCCAGCCCAGCAGAAAACACCACCTTTGGCCTAGGATAAAGGTTGAGCCAACCCTGGCTCTTCTCGGCTTCTCTCATGGGACTTAGATGTAGCTCCTCAATGCCCACTGTCTTAGGTGGGGCTGTCCACAGTCCTCAAGTTCAAGTCCACATTTACCGCTAGGGTGAATGGAGAGACAGACTAGTGCTCATCAGAGATGAGTGCCCCCAAATCACTAAGAGTTCACCCATATTGTGACACAGGTGTACCTAAGCTAAGAAGTCACAACACTTAAAACAACAACAAAAAAAGAAAATAAGGAAAGGTCTGATTTCATTGAAGCTTGGAATTATCCAGAGTTGTTCATCTGGCCCCCAAATGCCCAAGCTTAAGTCAGCGATATCCAAAATTTAAAAAAAAAAAAAAATTGACCTCTTTCTAGAAACATGTTAAGTCACAGCCCTGGGAAGCAGAGAGAAGCGAGGGAGTGAGCAAGTGTGTTCGTGTGTTCAAAAAGTGTGGTGTGCTTGTATGTGATGTTTATATGTGGGGTTCACATATGTTTATATGAAGTGTGTGCATGTGTGTGTGTGATATGCATACATGGTGGACATGTGAGGGGTTTATGTGTGTGTACGTGAGGTTTGCACATATGGTGTGTGGCACATGTCCGTTAGTGAGAGGTGCATATATGTTGGCAACGTGCCCGAGTGTGAAGTGTGTCTGTGTGGTGTGGATGCATGGAAGAGCATGAAATCAAATTGCAAAATCACACATATACTATGATCATAATTATGTAAAAATTGTGTATGCATATCGACAAGGTCTGAAAGGCAAAATAGTTTTACACAATGAGGTAGGGTGAGTATAAGTAGAGATTTCCTCTCCTTGTGATTTCTGTTTATTTCCGTTTATCCTGTTAAGAAGGCCACCACGCTTACCTTTCCATGCTGAGGGCTTCTTCTGGCGGTGTCTGCTATTGCAGATGTCCTGGATGTTCTGTACTACGCTTGAGCTCAGCCCGTGCTCCCTCATGACGGCCAGCACCCTTCTGTCCATCAGGTTATGGGACCGGAAGCAGTTGGCATAACCACAATTCCCTCGGGTAAAATGTTCACAGATGTGGAGTCTTTCACACGGGGGCTGCTGGTTACAAATCTGTCTTCCACCCTCGCCCTTATAATTCTTGCATATCTACAGAAGAAAGAAACAAGCGCCAGAAAGAAAACATGTTTCTCTATATGCCACACATTAAGGAAAGTTCGTATAAATATAATGATCTATATGGGAATAGAATCTAAAAAAGAGTGGATCTATGTATCAGTTCAGTTCAGTTCAGTTGCTCAGTTGTGTCCAACTCTTTGCGACCCCATGGACTGCAGCACGCCAGGCCTCCTTGTCCATCACCAACTCCCAGAGTTTACTCAAACTCATGTCCATTGAGTCAGTGATGCCATCCAACCATCTCATCCTCTGTCGTCCCCTTCTCCTCCCACCTTCAATCTTTCCCAGCATGAGGGTCTTTTCAAATGAGTCAGTTCTTCCCATCAGGTGGCCAAAATATTAAAGTTTCAGCTTCAACATCAGCCCTTCCAATGAATATTCAGGACTGATTTCCTTTAGGATGGATGGGCTGGATCTATGTATAGGTATAACTGATTCACTCTGCTGTACACCTGCAACTAACACAACATTGTAAATCAACTATATACTCCAACAAATATTGATTAAATAAATAAAAAATAAAAATTCTTTTTTTTTTACTTCCTGGTAAGAAAAAAATTCATATTTTCTTATTTCCTGGAAGAAAAAGAAAAAAACAGAAGCACAGATATAAACTTCCCTGATGACCCAGCAGGTAAAAAAATCTGCCTGTAATGCAGGAGCTGCAGGAGACACAGGTTCAATCCTTGTATCAGGAAGATCCCTTGGAGAAAGAAATGGCAACCCTCTCTAGTATTCTTGTCTGGGAATCCCATGGGCAGAGGAGCCTGGTGGGCTACAGTCCATGGGGTCGCAAAGAGTCAAGACACGACTGAGCACGTGAGCAGAAGCAGAGACATATCTAAGGAAAAAAATGTATGTGCATAACTCTATAATCTCTATTGAGTTATATTCAATCAGTGACTTATTTAGGATAGAAGAGGTCTACAAACTAACTTAAAGAAACTTGACTTTTATTAACCTCTTTTGGAAGAATCAATATAAGACGGCCAGGTATAGATAGAACAAAACAGGAATCAAAGGGAGCCCTACATATAAAGGAATCCCAAAGAGGAAGGCCCACCTTTGGATATCAACACATCTTCAATTAAAAGACCATCCTCAATTAGAAGAACACTGCAGGGGGCACTGTGTGCCACGTAGTACAGTCAAAAGGAAGAAAAAAAAGGATGTGAGGTCTTGTCTTCAGCTGCTGGGAGCTAGGCAGAATGTGGCAGTTTCTCAAAAGACCAAGTGATAGCTGATCATTTTTATATGTAAATAGGTATATCTACATATCTAGCTCTACAGAGATGTAATTCTTACTGAAAGGGAAGCAGGAGAAGTATCGTCAGTGAGGCCAGACCCTGTGATACAGGACTAGAGGATGTTGGTTGAAGTCTGCAGCTGGAAGCAGCTATACGTGACTTCACATCTGAGTTACTTACTTACTCCCAGCCTCTTGCCCTTGCTGTAAAAGACAAAAATATTTGCTCCCCTCACCTAACCATGTTGTGGAGCAGGTTAAATAATAAAATACGTAATGTCTTGAGCACAATACAAAATGTGATGCAAATGTTTGAATCATTACACAAAGAGGCTTAAACACAAACGCATTTGTAAGTTGTTTCAACAGACTCTGAGCAAACCAGATCAACATGGGCCACTGTGGTGTATCCAGGTGGGAAAGACATGGATTCAACCATGATTGAGCCATACAAACAACTTCTAAACCTGATGCAAATACATATCATTGTAATAGAGTCTATGAGCCAGAATCGAGACTCTTGGCCAACAGTTCTCAAAGTGTGGTCCCTGAACCAACAGCATCAGCTCCAACCGAAAACTAACTAGAAATACAAACCCTTGGGCCCTTCCCCGTATCTACAGTCAGACTGGCCAGAGGAGGAGCCCAGCAATCTGGGTTTGACAAACACTCCTGGTGATTCTGACCCACACTAAAGCTTGAGAGCCAGAATTCTCGAGGCTCAAGTAAAACAAGGATTATTAGCAACTTCACAAATGATACTTTGATTAACATTCCTAGTACTATTCTGATGTTTAAGAAAGGCTGCTCCTGCCAGAACAAATGAGACCCATTTCTCCCTTTTAATAAATGCACTTCAATTATCCATGTTTATTTACCAGGAAGTTCAGGTTTATGCTTTTATGTTCTCACAGGTTAAGCAAAGTGGAAAAGTGTGAACGTGTTCGGTATTTGAGGGCAGGCGTGTGCCTTGTCCACCACTGGCTTCAGGATTTAACTCAGTGCTACCTTTGCACTCCTGAGTGTTAGCTGAATGAGTGCAAAGCAAACAGTAAGTAAAGTGAGACCCTGAAGGATGAAATGCCTTGTCCAAGATGACATACATAGTTGGTGGCAAAGACAGAACTTAGAGACGTGGAGGAACCATCCTTGATCAACTATCCCTGGAACTAGCTGAACTCTGGCTAACCACTCCCCTCCCTTCTAAAACCTTGAAAATACTCCGCCCTACTCCCCCAAGTTAAAACGCTCCTTTAGAGACAACTCTTGCCCAGAATAGTCAAATAGAGACTTAGGTCATCGATGCTCTAGTTGATTCCCCATCACAGGAACCAGCTTCTCAGACCTCTGGTCCCAGGAAACAGTGCAGTCTGCTAGTCTGTGATCCTACCCCAACACGTGGCAAGAGGCAATTAAGTTATCGGCTAAAAATAAACTTCAAGCACAAACCGTTCCACCCTACCCTCTAAGCATGGTACCGAATTCTTAAAATCCACGGACACTGTAAGGGAGCCTCAGGTGACACTTAAGACTCTGTGTGATTAACGTCAGCGTCCTCCTACGAGAAGCCTCCCAGCACTTTTGTCGATGGGCTTTTTCTGGGCTAAGTCAGCAACAGCACCATCCAGGAGGGTTCTTTCCTAGGGAAAGGAAGAGCCACCAGTCCTTATTCTCCAGGGACGTGATATAGCAAGTCCTTGGTGATTCTGGAGAACAGAAGCAGAGAGCTGACCTGGTGAGTGACGTTTCCAACCCTGCAAGTTTAACACTAAGTTGGACCCCGGGCAACCCCATGACTCTCGAGAGTCATGATAAGCGTTCAACTGTCATCATTCTTCCACATGAAAGGGAAAGGAGAGGGTGCCTCTGTTAGTCAACGTGACCTTTAACAAGTTAGGGTGTAAGGCATTTTCCCCATACTGGTAGCCAGGAAGGACTGCGCTGGCTGGCACACAGGCCAGGGGCTATAGAGATCCTAAGACCTCTGAACCTTGGGTTCCTGGAAACAGAAAGAGAGAGAGAGAAACTCACGTACATAAATGAAAGAATGCCTGGGGAAGTGAGTTACATATAGTTAAATATTTCTCCTCCACCCTTCCTCTCTGAAGACATTTTTACAGAGTATCTTGCATTCCTATCTTGCCTAAGCTCAGTAATCAACGCAAAATCACCCCACATGTCCTAAGTTTTCCTAAGTCCTCAGGGAAACACACTGAGCTTAGAGTCAAAAGATGTTTAACCTTCCAGATGTCCCTAATAGCTATCTTGTCATACATAAAAGCACGACCGAATTTCAACCTTGTTATCTTATCTCAGTCCCTTCCACCCTCTCAACCTGAGGCTTCCATTACGTTTCTGGGCCTCTCTTCCAATGTGAGGCTAACTTCTGTACACAAGGATTTTTCTTAGATCATTCTCAGATACCATTCTTTAAGCAGAATCATCTGATTTTCAAGTCAATAGTCCTAGGTGGATGAGACTGTTAATTATCTGAGATTATTGTTATCCTTCTTCTAATAATAGAAGCTTCCAAGTTTTAGCTGGATATATAGCTATCCAGCCAGAAAACTACATTTGCCAGCCTGCCTTCTCCCCAAGTGCAGTCATGTGATAAGTTCTGGCAAATGAGATAGAGCATACAATAAATGAGATATAATATCCAAGTCACATCTTTTTTTTTTTTCACATCTTTTTAAAAAGGAAGCAGCTTGTCTTTTACTTACTCCTTCTCTGCGTTCCAGTTGGCTAGAAAAATGATGACACTGAGAAGAGCCTCCTTGTACCATGAGGAGGAAGCCATATGTTAAAAGAGATATCTACTGGTCCAGTAATAAAACAGATCTATTATATATAAGATAACAAGGCTGACCTACTGCTGAGTCCCTACATGACATCATGGAATTCAGCTGCCTAACCATCAGACTACCTGCCTGCCTACCTCTAGGCAAGACCAAAGGTCAGCAAACTATTAGCATAAATGATCGAATAGTAAATATTTTAGGCTTGGCAGGCCATCAATCTCTGTTGCAAATACTCATCTCACTCTTGTATGAGAAAGCGGTCATAGACAATATATAAATGAATGAGTGTGGCTGTGTTCCAATTAAACTACGAAAACAGGCGGCAGGTGGGATGTGGTCCATGGAGTACAGTTTAGTGACCTCAGATCTAGACTACTGAGAGATGGAGAAACAAAGTAATATTTTACTTGAATCACTACATTTTGAGATCTCTTTGCTACAACTTAGCCTCAAGCAATGTACCCTGTCACCTTCCAAAATCTTGCTTCAAAGCCCACCTCTTCCAGGAAGTCACTCGGATGTAAGGCATCAATTAGTCTTATTGCTAGTTCTTCAGATCACACTTGCTCACACAGGGTTCCCTAGCAGCCCAGGGGAGGAGGCATTCCAGACTCAAATACTTATTAAACTTCAAATAAGAAGGAAAGTGTTGGCATCTCCAGGTCGCTTAGCAGCAACCACCTGCTGACTGCCACCTACAGAGCCCTGGTGCCAGGTTTTCTCTGCCCCCATTCCAACACACACAGGACACCACACTGCCAAGGGCATTCTCCTTGCTTTTCAAACTGAGGAATCAGAACTTACCTCGGGCATAAAAAAAGGGTCACTTTGGAGAAGGAGCACAGCTAATTCCTCTTGGTTCAGTCCAGATAGCCCATGGTTTGTCAGGACCCTGAAGTTATCTTCTGAGAGAACCTCGTGAGAATATTTGCATAAATTCCTGGAAGAAAATAACAATAGTCAGCATTTCCACTTCACAGAAAATAAAGAAAAAGCAATCATCCAGGAAACCTTTCAAATGAAAATCAATGCTCACATCCTTGGGTAACTAACACAAGGTTGGTCCAGCTTCAAGAATACACTTTAAAAATATAAATTGATGAAACACATAGATAGGAAAAGAGAATATGAGGATCTCTTCATAAGTTATACACATGTATTCTTTTTTTTTAACTTTTTATTTTGTATTGGGGTATAGCTGATTAACAACACACACGTTATGCTTTAATTTATCGCAATCCTTCTTTAAACGTCTCCTCTAGTATATGTTAATTACGTAAGATGAGGAAAAAGTAGCAAAGGAACTGAAACCAATTTAGTGGAAATGACTGCCCATTGAGAGGCAAATAATAATTAGGACAACACATTTATGGAATGACAATAAAATCAATGGGATAAAAGAATTTCATTGATCAAACTAGACTAGACGAAACTGTCCCTTGCTTTATCACTTCTATGAATGTATACCTTTGTGATTTCTGACTACAAACGAATGGAACAAGCTTATATCACATTCAAACAACTTTACCAAAAAAGTGATAAAAATCCCCTTCACTTTAAGACTGATAATTCAGGTCTGACAGAACTTTCTGTGATGATGGACTTGTTCTATAATCCGAGCTTTCTGAGATGTAAGCCATGCATGACTAAGGCACCCTTGAAATATAGGTAGTAAGACTTAGGAAACTAAATTTTCCATTTTATTTCAATTAATCTAAATTTGAATAGCCTCATATGACTAGTGGTCACAAGACTGCATGGCAGAGATTTAAACATTTGCTCTTAAAAATGTTGGAGGAGTAGCTTTACCATTATCACAGATTTAGAATATCCCAGGCCCCACCCCAGGTCAAGTGAATCAAAATCTGCCTTTCAACAAGACCCCCAAATTATAATCACACTGACGTCCCACAAGCACTGACTTATTAGATCAAGCATTGAGACACTGACACTGATGGGCACTGATGTTTTCATCAGACAAACATAACTTGACAATTACCAATGTTCACCTAACGAATGTCTTCTACTTTTTAACTTATATACGTACATTCCCTATAATATCATCACCATCCTCAGATTTATGGTTTTAATAGTTGCTAATGTGATGGGATCTTAATATTTTCCAGTTTGTACAACCATTATCAAATTGTCAGGTGGTTAGGTAATGGCCAGATATTCACTATACCACCTTTATAAACCTTTCCTCTTTCACATTATTTTCTTGAGATTTATTTGAGAGTATTGCCTATGTGGTTTGTGTTTCATTTTGATCTCCTGCTCTGAAGAAAACATATTAGTAAACCTAGAGAGTGTGTCTCTTTCCCTCCAAACACATTAATATAGAGTTTTATCACTTTTGCTACTTAACTAAGAAATAGATTCATGCTTTTAATTTGCACTTTATTAGCAAGACTGAAATATTCCAAATGTAGGTTTGATGCTCATAGTTCCTCTTATACTATTTGTTCATATCTTTTAACTGTTTATCTATAATTTATAATTGTTCTTTATATTTTAATACTAATCTTTACCAGCCTTGTTTATTTCAAATAGTTTTGCACTTTTCCCTTTTTATCAAGAACTTATTAAGCTTTCTATTGCTCAATTTTTATGCAATCAGATCCTTCCAATTCACCACTTGTAATTTAGCCATTGTTTAATACTTGAGAAATTAATTCCTCCACCACAGCTGGGTAACTATAATATATCATTTTGTTTCACTTTTAAAAAAGATATTTTCAACTTTAAAATATCTGGAGCTTATTTTGAAACCAGCATCAGAGGAGGACAGAAGTGCTTTATATCTTTTCTCAGTAATGTCTATTGAATAGGATTTCTTTCTTACTATTTTGTTGTCCAGAACTATTGTTTGTTAACTTTTTAGTAAATTTAGAATGCAGGGAATCCTTATTATGTTTTTATCAATCTACTATTCTGCTTTGCATCTGATACCATACAATATAAATGTCCTTTGTACCACATTTTAAATATTAACAGAATAATCTAGCCTATTATTGGTTCATTTCTTTTCAAAAATTTCCTTAATGTGCTTAACTATTATATTCTCTATAGAAATTGTATTATTGTTTTGTCAATTTCCACAAAATATCATATGGAAACTAATTTGTGTTAACTCCATACATTAGATTATATATTATGTCATCTTACTATTTTAAATCTTCTGATTCTAGGACAAAAAAATCTCTTCATTTATTCAAGTCTTATTCTATTTTTCTTACTGAGAATTAAAATCTTTCTTTTCATAGTTCTCTTTCATTTCCCAAATATTAAACATAAATCAGTTGTCACCATTGTTTTTCACTGTCACTGTAAACAGAAATGCAACTGACTGCAAAATTATCTTATTGAAATTGACAGTGATTTTTGTAATGTAAACACCTACATAAAAGTTATTCTCTAAGAACTGGTGTTTGAAAGTCACTATTCAAATGCCACTATCTGTGTGTAAGGCATTTCTGAAACACTGGCATTGCTTTTAGATCTAGCTCTAGGAACCCCAAAAGAAAAGTCAGAATCAACAACCATGGCAGCCACCACCCGAGCCCTTAAAACCCAGCCAGCCCTCCCACACTTCCTGCCTCATGTAAAAGTCAAGGGCAGGTGGTCAGGCTCTGTTGACAGCGTGTATCCCAGCCATTTTCTAGGGCGTGCACTCTCCTGGTTTTCTTCACCAGGAGTCCTGGCTTTTAGTGTGTTTCTGGCACTCCCTGATAAAGCTGACATCAGCTCTCTGCTTGCTCTTGGGGTTTGTGGTTTCAGATAACTGCTCCCCCACAGCCCCCACTCCCCAGAGCCCTCAGCGGCTAGGCAAAACTACACCTTATCTCTTTCCCAACCATCACGGGAGGGGGGCATCTATGAAGAGATTCTACAGCAGGAAGGGGCCCAGCCTCCACCCCAAAGCAGGAAACCCCTCCAGTACAGCTTTTACCAGACATGTGTGAGCCTCCCTACCCCTCTAGACCTCTCACTCCCCTGGGCATTGCCACTAATGACCCTATCAATCCAGAGCAGAAAATGAGCTCACTGAAACACCCCACCGCTAGGCAGCTTCTACCCTCCAGCTCAGAGATATCGGACAGCGGGTAGGTGGGAGGAATTAAGAACCTTTCTTTCCTTTGAGCTTCAGTCCAGATGTTATGGTCACAGTGCCAAGACAATCGTACTTCACCTATGGCCGGATTAAGGTCATACTTGAAGATCCAGCTCCTCTCCAGATTCCAGCAACATACAGCCTTGGTCTTACCTGTCTTGCACCTACTCTGCCCTTGCCAAGGGGCAGTGGCGCACTTCCAAGGTCCTGGAAGTCAGTATTTCCTCTAAAGAACTAAAGGCAGCCAGGCAAGCCTATGGAGAAGCCCTTTGCCTGGAGCCCCAAGAGTCTGGGCTTTCCCAGCCCACCTAAGACACTCATGCCCATAGGAGGAGCCCATCCAGCACACATGGTGCTGGCTGGGTCCTTGATGCTGCCTGTCTGAGGGCCCAGATCACTCTTCATTTCTCATCTCCATCCTCAGGCAAACTATTCATTCCTCTAGATTCTATAATCCTCACCTTGAACCCAGCTTCAGTCAGCAACATGTCATATCTAGCCTTGGGTTCTGACCTGCAGCTCCATCCCTGGGAGGCCCTGATCTGTTTTCCCACATTTCCTAGACTTTTCCAAGCTTCTTAGAGGATTTATCTCCACCCTAATTTCAAAAAAGTGGGGCAGTTCTCACTCACTTATCTGGGGAGTAACTAAGACCAAGGACTTCCCAGGTGGCACTGGGAAGTGGTAAAGAACCTGCTTGCCAGTCCCGGAGACATAAGAGACTCGGGTTTGATGCCTGGGTTGGGAAGATCCCCAGCATTCCCCAGCATTCTTGCCTGGAGAATCCCATGGACAGAGAAGTCTGTGGGCTACAGTCCACAGAGTCAGACACAAATGAAATGACTTAGTGGGCACCCCACTCCAGTACTCTTGCCTGGAAAATCCCAGGGACGGCGGAGCCTGGTGGGCTGCCGTCTATGGGGTCGCACAGAGTCGGACACGACTGAAGCAACTTAGCAGCCGTAGCAGCCCATATGCATGCAAGTAAGACCAGAAGTACGGACACTAACACTTATCACATATTTTCTAAGTGACAGGTACTGGATCTGTTTGTTATTTATAGCCTATGAGGAAATATTTTACTTTTTATTTTGGAAAACTGAGGCTAGGTAACATGAGAAATAAAAGGTGACTCATATAAGAGGAAAAGCTCATCACTGAACCCAGAACTCAAGAAAATTAAAAACATAATCTGGAAAAATAAAAACAAACAGGACTGAAAATTTTCCAAACCAAAAAGAAAAAAAAAGAAAGCCATGCTAGATTATCCCAGTTACTGTTCCCTTGTTGCTGTTATTGTTTAGTAGCTAAGTTGTGTCCAGTTCTTTGCAACCCCATGGACTGTAGCCCACCAGGCTCTTCTGTCCACGGGAGGCAAGAATACTGGAGTAGATTGCCATTTCTTTCTCCAGGAGATCTTCTCCAGGGATCGAACCTGGGTCTCTTGCATTGCAAGCAGATTCTTTACCATCTGAGCTACCAAGGAAGAATATGGTGTAGGAGGGACACCATAAATGATAGAAACTGTTTCTTGGGACTTCCCTGGCAGTGCAGTGGTTAAGACTCCATGCTTCCACTGCAGGGGGCACAGGTTCAATTCCTGGTTGGAAAACTAAGATCCTGCATACATGGCAGAGAGGCCAAAAGAAAAAATGAAACTATTTCAGGCTTCCCAGGTGGTGCCATTTGGTAAAGAATCTTCCTGCCAATGCAGGAGACTCAACAGGCGAGGGTTTGCTCCCTGGGTCAGGAATATCCCCTGGAATAGGAAACGGCAACGCGCTCCAGTATTCTTGCCTGAGAAATCCCATGGACAAAGGAGCCTGGTGGGCTACAGTCCATGGGGTTGCAGAGTCAGACACGACTGAGCAAGCCCACTTATGCTAGTCTATTTTCTATGGCAGTTCCCAGATCCATAAAGGCTATGTCTAGTACTTCATCAAGCAAACATGAACATTTAATAAATTATTTTTTTAAAAAGAAAAGAAACTGTTTCTCATGATTGGCATTGAGGAGACAAGTTCAGCAGCTGACTGATTCAACCTTTAGCCGAACCTGTTATGGTCAGGGCTTGATGGAGGTCATGTTTAGGTTTAAGATGCAGAAGCTTCCTTCTCACTTTCTTCTGATCACTCTGTCTCAGTTCCAGGTCCCAATACTGGCTATGAGGCTTTAGCCAGGAAACGGTGTGAAAATCTCCCAAGGCCTCTTGGGGTTCTCAAAACCAGTGGTTCTCAAAGTGAAGTCCCCCGATCAGCATCACCTAGGAGGTTGTCAGAAACGCAAATTCTCAGGCCCTGTCCCAGACCTACAGAGTGAGTCTCAACTTTCTAGCTCACATCAGAATCGTTGAGAAGGTTTGTTAGAGCACAGATTGCTAGACACCACCCCCAGAGTCCCTGATTAGGAGGTCTGGGATGAGGGCTGAGCGTACATTTCTCACAAGCTCCTAGGTGATGCTAATGCTGCTGGACCAAAGGGCACACCTGGATAAGCATGTTCAAGGTGACCTTCTCGTGACTCACAGCCATGGGACTCCCCACCTCCCAGCACAGAAAAGAGCTCACCCTTATAAGCCCTTATAAGCTGCCCAGGGGGAGACAAGCGTTTGCAGAAGGCTGCCTGCCCTTGGAGCAGATAAACTTCAAAGAGCATGAGTTGGGACAGGAATGATAACTTTGCTAAAAAGAGTGAAGATGGCCTTGGGAGAGGCAAGAAGGTCTCTCAGGAATCTCAAGCCAAAAGCCTAAAAACAAATGATCTTTTCATTCTTTTCTTCCAGCCACTGAATGAAAGGTTATTTTAACCCTGGCAGGAAGTGCTCCCCAACCACAGATGAGGTCTAGCCTGCAGAGAGGTTCTCATCCCTGGCTACACATAATAACCAACTGGGCAGTGCTGAGAAATACCTAAGCCTGGCCACACCCTCAGAGACGGTTATTTAATTTGACAGGAGGTGGGACCCCAGATGATTTCAGTGTGCAGTCAGGCTGGGAGTTGCTGGTTGGGCCTGTTGGATGAAATTCTAAGCTAGGTTCCTGAACTAGATATTCACACGTGTGAGCTTTGGCACTTCGCAAGTCAATAAACATAGGGTCAACCCTGGGCTCCACAACCAGACCAACGAGAAAACGATAACCTTAGGGAGAGTCTTGGTTTTAGTTTATTTTTATTTTTTAAAATAATTTTATTTCTCTCTCACTCTCTCTCTTTTTTTTTCGCCTGTGCTAGGTCTTCATTACTGCAGGCGCGTTTCTCTAGTTGCGGTATGCAGAAGCCACTCTCTAGTTGCGGGGGATTCTTTATGCGGTGGCTTCTCTTGTTGTGAAGCACAGAGAGACTCTAGAGACCCCAGGCTTCAGTAGTCGCAGTTCATGGGCTCTAGAACACAGGCTCGATAGCTGAGGCACGTGAGCTTAGCTGCTCCGAGGCATGTGGGATCTTCCCAGACCAGGGATCAAACCCTTATCGCCTGCTCGTTATTACTGAGCCACCAGGGGAGCCCCAGTTTGTTTTTTTAAATTGGAATACAACTGCTTTACAATGTTGTGTTAGTTTCTGCTGTACAGCAGCAGCGTGAATCAGCCATATGCATATCCTTCTTGAGCCGCCCTCCCATGCCACTCCTGTAAGTCATCAGAGCCCTGAGCTGCGCTCCCTGTGTTACGCAGCAGCTCCCCACTATCTATCGAATTTGCACGTGGTGGTGTATAGATGTCAGTGCTTCTCTCAATCCATCCCACTCTCTCCCTCTCCCACTGTCTCCACACATCCATTCTCTAGAGAGTCTTGTTTTTCAAGAGTTGTTTGTATCAAAACACCTCTTCCTTTCACCTGCTCTGCTCCCCAACACCTCATGGGGGGAGGGTGGACAGAATCAAAGAGCTAGTCAGTTTGTGTAGAATACAGGAAATAGCTCACCACAATGCCAGCCAAGCGAGAAAGAAACCAAGACCTGTGAAAGATAAAAATCTAGAGAACATTAGTCTACAGTATAAAGTGGCGTCAATCAAACCAACCCTGAAAAATATCCAAGTCATGAGACTCCTATTCTCTATACGACTGTACCTCATGTTTGAGATTCGACTGCCAGTTACTAGAGGCAGGAATGATTCACCAAATCTGGAACCCCTAGTAAGATGGGGGAAAACCAGAGTAGACCAGCGGAGAACACAGGAGCAGTCTAAGGTACAGTGTGCGGGAAGGGAAAGGGTGGAGCCGAAGAAACTGGTCTGCTTTAACCACAACTGTGTTACCCAGAGTATACCGGCTGCAAAGAAGAGGCGCCCCCTGACTGCTGACTGTGGTGAGCCGCAGGTGCAGTTGGCCAAGGTTCCCAGAATGGGAGAGGCGCGGGGCGGAGGAGCTGACTGTAATCTATGACTGTACCAAAAGCAAGGCGAACTGTACAGGTGCCACAACACTGTAGACAACTCCCCAGGTTGACCTATTTCTCTGGTCCTTTTAACTAGGGGGGTTCTCAAACCCTACTGCCCATGAGAACCACCCATGGCCTTTTTTAAAAAAATAATTTTATTCATTTATTTTGGCTGTGCTGGGTCTTGGTTGCTGTGCAGGCTTTTCTCTAGTTGCGGAGAACAGGGGCTGCTCTCTAGTTGAGGGGCGAGAGCTTCTCGTTACTGTGGCTTCTTCTGTAGTAAAGCACAGGCTCTAGGGCGCGGGCTCAATAGTTGCAGTGCACAAGCTTAGTTGCTCCAAGGCATGTGGGATCTTCCCGGACTGGGAATCGAACACCTGTCCCCTGCATTGGCAAGGCAGTTTCTTTACCACTGAGCCACCAGGGAAGCCCCACCCATGGCCTTTTAAAAAACCCCAATGCCCAAGTCATACCCTATACCAATTAAATCAGAACGTCCAGGGGTAGGATCTGGGCACCAGCATCTTTAAAAGATTCCTCAAGTGATTCCAATGTGCAGCGAAAGTTTGGCATCATTGCCCTAAGTCCACATCAGGACAGAGAAAAAGCATAGCAAGTGAAGACAGTGAAGAGCAGGAAGTCCTATGTAGCATGTGGGATCTTAGTTCCCTGACCTGGGATCAAACCGGCCCCCCCTTGCAGAGGAAGCCTGGAGTCCTAAACACTGGACCACCAGGTAAGTCCTTGGCCTGAAACATATTAAAATTTTTTCTCAGTGAGGAAGCATTCAAAGATCATGAATGAGGTCTCCACTTTCTTCTCCCAAACCGAGTCCATCTTTCGTGCCCCAATTTGGTTAAATTGATTTCTCATTGGACTTGAGAGCTGAAGTTCTTCTTTTATTCCTTTTCTAAAACCATCTTGGGACCTTGCCAATTCTAAAGTAGTCTGTAGGTAAAGATCACTGATTCTTTGTCACTCCATGGACTGTAGCTTGCCAGGCTCTTCTGTCCATGGGATTCCCCAGGCAAAAATACTGGAATAGATAGCCATTCCCTTCCCCAGGAGATCTTCCCAACCCAGGGATCGAACCCAGGACTCCTGAATTGCAGGTGGATTCTTTACCATCTGACCTACCAGAGAAGCCCAAAGGTCACAGATACTAGTTTGGAAATAAATGTGGTCAGGAGCAGTAATCAATTTAGAACCTTTTTATGTAAACAAATCTATACTTACCTTAAACGTTTAATTCTGCCACCTCTACATTGAGTAAAAAGCAGAAAATATTTTGTTATCAGATATATTTTTTGGTCACTTATTTAAAATTTCAGGAAGACTCCACAGGCAGAGCACAATTAGTAATAAAGGGAACTTCCAGGGAGATTCCTCCTGGGTATATACCCTCACAAAAGACATGTAACATGCAGAAGTAAATGGCAAACTTTGAAGACATTATGCTAAGTGAAAGAAGCCAGATACAATAGGAAAAATAATGTATGTTTCCATTTACAGGAAACTTCCAAAACAGCCAAATCCATGCAAACAGAATGTGGATTAGAGGTTACCAGAGGCTGTGGAGAGGAAAAAATGAGGTGTGCCCATGGATGGGTGTGGGGTTTCTTTTTGGGATTATGAAAATGTTCTGGAACCAGAAAGTGGAGATGGTTGCACAACATCGTGAATGTACTTATTGCCATTGAACTGTACAGTTTACCATAAAAAATAAAATACAATAAAAGCAATTACAGGCAAAAATATATTGCTAAGAGGACAGAAAAAGAACAACGTAAATAAGAAACAACTGCCAAGAATCAGACACCACATAAGACAAACTTAAAAAACAAGCATTAGGCCATAGCAATATTTTTCTTGGATCTGTCCCTTGAAGCAAAGGGAATAAATGCAAAAAGAAACAAATGGGACCTAATTAAACTGAAAAGATTTTGCACGGCAAAGGAAACCATCGACAAAATGAAAAGACAACCTACTGAACAGGAGAGAATATTTGCAAACACTATGACCAACAAGGGATTAATAGCCAACGTATATAATATCCAACACATATAAACAGCTCATACAACTCAACATCAAAACAAAATCAAACAATTTAAAAATGGGCAGAACTGAATAGACATTTTTCCAAAGAGGAAATACAGGTAGCCAATAAACACATGAAAAAATTCTCAGCATCACCATTTATCAGGGAAATGCAAATCAAAATCACAATGAGATAGCACTTCACACCTGTCAGAATGGTTATCATCAAAAAGAACACAAATAACAAATGTTGGCAAGGATGTGGAGAAAATGGAACCCTCATACACTGTTGGTGGGAATGTACATTGGTGCAACCATCGTGGAGAAGCGTATGGAGGTCTCTCAGAAAACTAAAAATAAAAACTACAACATGATCCATTAATTCCACTACTGGGTATATATCCGAAAAAAGCAAAACCACCAATTTAAAAGGATACATACCCAACATTCATAGAAGCATTATTTACAATTGCCAAGTTATGGACGAAACCAAAGTAGGCATCAACAGACAGATAAAGAAGATGTAGTATACTTTGGAATACCACAATGGAACACTGCTCAGCCATAAAAAAGAACAAAATTTTGCTATTTGCAGAAACACAGAAGGACTTGGAGGACTTTACACTAAGTGAAATAAGTCAGACAGAGAAAGAAAAGTACTGTATGATATCACGTATATATGAATCTAAAAAAATACAACAAACAGTGAATATAACAAAAAGAAGCAGATTCACAGATATAGAGAGAACAAACCAGTGGGGGTTTGGGAGGAGAAATGTAGCAGTAGGAGATACAAACTATTAGGTGTAAGATAGGCTCAAGGATATATTGTACAAAATGGGGAACAGGGTCAATATTTTGTAATAACTATAAATGGAAAGAAACTTTTAAAAATTGCATAAAACTTTTAAAAACAAAATTTTAAAACAAGCAGTATGACTTCAAAGTACTAGAGACTAACAATATATAAACAGTATATAAACTAACAATATATAAACAATAAATTTATATAAACAATATATAAACTAACAATATATAAAATATATTTATATAATATTATATAAATACTATTATTATATCAGATCAGATCAGATCAGTCGCTCAGTCGTGTCCGACTCTTTGCGACCCCATGAATCGCAGCACGCCAGGCCTCCCTGTCCATCACCAACTCCCGGAGTTCACTCAGACTCACGTCCATCGAGTCAGTGATGCCATCCAGCCATCTCATCCTCTGTCGTTCCCTTCTCCTCCTGCCCCCAATCCCTCCCAGCATCAGAGTCTTTTCCAATGAGTCAACTCTTCGCATGAGGTGGCCAAAGTCCTGGAGTTTCAGCTTTAGCATCATTCCTTCCAAAGAACACCCAGGGCTGATCTCCTTCAGAATGGACCAGTTGGATCTCTTTGCAGTCCAAGGGACTCTCAAGAGTCTTCTCCAGCACCACAGTTCAAAAGCATCAATTCTTCGGCGCTCAGCCTTCTTCACAGTCCGACTCTCACATCCATACATGACCACAGGAAAAACCATAGCCTTGACTAGACGGACCTTTGTTGGCAAAGTAATGTCTCTGCTTTTGAATATGCTATCTAGGTTGGTCATAACTTTCCTTCCAAGGAGTAAGCGTCTTTTAATTTCATGGCTGCAGTCACCATCTGCAGTGATTTTGGAGCCCCCCAAAATAAAGTCTGACACTGTTTCCACTGTTTCCCCATCTATTTCCCATGGAGTGATGGGACTGGATGCCATGATCTTCGTTTTCTGAATGTTGAGCTTTAAGCCAACTTTTTCACTCTCCACTTTCACCTTCATCAAGAGGCTTTTTAGTTCCTCTTCACTTCCTGCCATAAGGGTGGTGTCATCTGCATATCTGAGGTTATTGATATTTCTCCCAGCAGTCTTGATTCCAGCTTGTGTTTCTTCCAGTCCAGCGTTTCTCATGATGTACTCTGCATGCTGCTGCTAAGTTGCTTCAGTCGTGTCCGACTCTGTGCGACCCCACAGACGGCAGCCCACCAGGCCCCGCCGTCCCTGGGATTCTCCAGGCAAGAACACTGGAGTGGGTTGCTAGTACTCTGCATATAAGTTAAATAAACAGGGTGACAATATACAGCCTTGACATACTCATTTTCCTATTTGGAACCAGTCTGTTGTTCCATGTCCAGTTCTAACTGTTGCTTCCTGACCTGCATACAAATTTCTCAAGAGGCAGATCGGGTGGTCTGGTATTCCCATCTCTTTCAGAATTTTCCCCAGTTTATTGTGATCCACACAGTCAAAGGCTTTGGCGTAGTCAATAAAGCAGAAATAGATGTTTTTCTGGAACTCTCTTGCTTTTTCCATGATCCAGCAGATGTTGGCAATTTGATCTCTGGTTCATCTGCCTTTTCTAAAATCAGCTTGAACATCTGGAAGTTCATGGTTCACGTATTGCTGAAGCCTGGCTTGGAGAATTTTGAGCATTACTTTACTAGTGTGTGAGATGAGTGCAATCGTGCGGTAGTTTGGGCATTCTTTGGCATTGCCTTTCTTTGGGATTGGAATGAAAACTGACCTTTTCCAGTCCTGTGGCCACTGCTGAGTGTTCCAAATTTGCTGGCATATTGAGTGCAGCACTTTCACAGCATCATCTTTCAGGATTTGAAATAGCTCAGCTGGAATTCCATCACCTCCACTAGCTTTGTAGTGATGCTTTCTAAGGCCCACTTGACTTCACATTCCAGGATGTCTGGCTCTAGGTCAGTGATCACACCATCGTGATTATCTGGGTCGTGAAGATCTTTTTTGTACAGTTCTTCTGTGTATTCTTGCCATCTCTTCTTAATATCTTCTGCTTCTGTTAGGTCCATACCATTTCTGTCCTTTATCGAGCCCATTTTTGCATGAAATGTTCCTTTGGTATCTCTGATTTTCTTGAAGAGATCCCTAGTCTTTCCCATTCTGTTGTTTTCCTCTATTTCTTTGCATTGACCGCTGAAGAAGGCTTTCTTATCTCTCCTTGCTATCCTTTGGAACTCTGCATTCAGATGCTTGTATCTTTCCTTTTCTCTTTTGCTTTTCACTTCTCTTCTTTTCACAGCTATTTGTAAGGCCTCCCCAGACAGCCATTTTGCTTTTTTGCATTTCTTTTCCATGGGGATGGTCTTGATCCCTGTCGCCTGTACAATGTCACGAACCTCAGTCCATAGTTCATCAGGCACTCTGTCTATCAGATCTAGGCCCTTAAATCTATTTCTCACTTCCACTGTATAATCATAAGGGATTTGATTTAGGTCATACCTGAATGGTCTAGTGGTTTTCCCTTCTTTCTTCAATTTAAGTCTGAATTTGGCAATAAGGAGTTCATGGTCTGAGCCACAGTCAGCTCCTGGCCTTGTTTTTGCTGACTGTATAGAGCTTCTCCATCTTTGGCTGCAAAGAATATAATCAATCTGATTTTGGTGTTAACGATCTGGTGATGTCCATGTATAGAGTCTTCTCTTGTGTTGTTGGAAGAGGGTGTTTGTTATGACCAGTGCATTTTCTTGGCAAAACTCTATTAGTCTTTGCCCTGCTTCATTCCATATTCCAAGGCCAAATTTGCCTGTTACTTCAGGTGTTTCTTGACTTCCTACTTTTGCATTCCAGTCCCCTATAATGAAAAGGACGTCTTTTTTGGGTGTTAGTTCTAAAAAGTCTTGTAGGTCTTCATAGAACCGTTCAACTTCAGCTTCTTCAGCATTACTGGTTGGGGCATAGACTTGGATTACAGTGATATGGAATGGTTTGCCTTGGAAACGAACAGAGGTCATTCTGTTGTTTTTGAGATTGCATCCAAGTACTGCATTTCGGACTCTTTTCATAGCCATGATGGCTGCTCCATTTCTTCTGAGGGATTCCTGCCCGCAGTAGTAGATATAATGGTCATCTGAGTTAAATTCACCCATTCCAGTCCATTTCAGTTCGCTGATTCCTAGAATGTCAACATTCACTCTTGCCATCTCTTGTTTGACCACTTCCAATTTGCCTTGATTCATGGACCTGACATTCCAGGTTCCTATGCAATATTGCTCTTTACAGCATCGGACCTTGCTTCTATCACCAGTCACATCCACAGCTGGGTATTCTTTTTGCTTTGGCTCCATCCCTTCATTCTTTCTGGAGTTATTTTTCCACTGATCTCCAGTAGCATACTGGGCACCTACTGACCTGGGGAGTAGGTCTTTATATATTATTATATAATAATATATAAACTAATAATATTGAAACCATAATGAGGTGCAACTTCACATTCCTTGTATTGGCACAATTTGTAAAAGGCTGATGGCATCAATTGGCAAGGATGTATGGGACTAAAACTTGGTGTGCACACCTGGAGGTTTGGTATTGGCCCCTAAAACTTAAGCATGGGAATTCTGCTACTAGATACCTAGGTAACTCTTCCATGTATACACAAAGGAAGATATTCCAAATTATTAGTTTATAATAACAAAAAACTGAAAACAACCTATATTTTAATAACAAGAAAACTGATACAAAAATCGGGTACATTCGTACCAAAGAAAGCAATTGCTTATACAAGAAAGAACTAGAGCAGTCCCTCTCTTAAAATGATGGGGTGTGGAGGCCCGTGTTGTTGTTTAGTTGCTAAGTCGTGTCTGACTCTTTTGTGACCCCTCAGACTGTAGCCTGCCAGGTTCCTAGGTCCACAGGATTTCCCAGGTAACAATCCTGGAGTGGATTGCCATTTCCTTCTCCAGGGAATCTTTCTAATCCAGGAGTCAAGTACCTAAACACTTAGAAGTAATTAATCAAGCTAAGAAATGGTTCAATAAAATATGTTCTCTCTTCCTATCTTGACAAACACACTATAATAATGACCTGGAAGGCCAAGTTCAAATTTAGAACTCTCAGACTCCTTTGAGTGCTGTGATAGAATATATTAACAGGAAAATGAAGAAAGTCAGCCCTGGCTCCCACCTCCAGCCCATCACTTCTCTTCTCCCCATCAGGCTCTGTCCCATGTTGCTAATGCCATCAGACAGAGGCGATGAACATGCCAGCCTGTACATCCAAATTCCTTCCGCATGTCAGAAGACCCAGGGAAGAGGCCCACTCAGGCCCTGGAAATGGGCTTGGGAATTCTAGGGTTCTGGGAACCCACAGCATAGTCTAGAACGATGAGGCGGAGGGGGAGGGCCCCAGAGGGAGGCCACACGGTCCAGATGAGCACGATTCCTTAACTCCACAGACTCCTCAAAAGGTGAGTGGGTATACACTTGGGCTAGAACTAGGACCATACAGCAGAGGGCACAGGGCAGAAATTTGTCTTGCCTAGGCCACAGGGTGGTATAGAAACAGGGCTTTGTTAGCAGGAGTGAATCTCAAACATTAAGCTGTGCAAACAAGACAAAATAAAGCAAATATTTGTATACCCAATCACTGATGTAACTATAGCCTTGAAAACAGGCAAAACAATCCTCAATATTGCTTAGAAATAAATACATGTGTAGAAAGATAATAAACATGTGGGAAAAAATAAATATCAAACACAGAACCGTGTTGTGGGATTGTAAACTGGTATGGCCATTATGGAAAACAGAATGAAGTTCCTCAAAAAATTAAAAATAGAACAACATGTGATCCAGCAATCTCACTGCTGGGTGTATATCCAAAGGAAATGAAATCAGTATCCTGAAGAAATATCTGCACTCCCAAGTTGATCGCCGCATTATTCACAATAGCCAAGACATGGAGACAACCTGAGTGTGCATCTGCAGATGCGTGGATAAAGAAAATGTGGTTTAGATGTATAAAATGAAATGTTATTAAATCATAAAAACAAGCAAACTGCCATTTGTGACATGTGTGAACCTAAAAGGCCTGCTAGATGAAATAAGCCAGACACAGAAAGACAAAAACTGCATGATCTCACTTACACACGGAATCTAAGCAAGTCACACACATCAAATATGGGAGTGAAATGGTAGCTGCCAGGGATTTGAGTGCGGGAGGAGGGACGTTGGTCAAAGGGTACAAACTTTCACCTATAAGATGAAGAAGTTCTGGATCTCTAAGGTACAGCTTGGTGACCATAGTTGATAATAAATATCGTATACTTGAGACTTGCTAAGAGAGTTGTTACTAAAAGTTCTCATCATTTAAAAAAATGGGGGTAAATAGGACTTCCCTGGTGGCCTCAGTGGCTAAGACTTCCCACTCCCAACTTGCAGGGCCCTGGTTTAATCCCTGGTCAAGGAACTAGATCCCTCATGCCACAACTAAGAGTCCGCATGTCACGATGAAGATCTAAGATCCACGTGCTGCAACTAAGACCCCAGCGCAGCCAAATGAATAAATAAACAAACTTTTTTAAAATGGGGGGTAAACAGATGAGGTGATAAATAGGTTAATCAGCTTGACTGAGGGAATCACTACACAATGTATACATATGACAAAATACTACATTGTAGATTCCAAATATGCACAATGTTTATTAGTCAATCGTACTTAAAGCTGTTCTGTTTACCACCAGTTATCACCTGTAAAATGAGGGAGATAATGAAAGATGATGCCATCCAACCATCTCATGGCATCACTGACTCGATGGAGATGAGTTTGAGCAAGCTCCGGAAGTTGGTGATGGACAGAGAAGCCTGGTGTGCTGCAGTCCACGGGGTCGCCAAGAGTCAGACACGACTGAGCGACTGGACTGAACTGATCAAAGGTGAGAATTCTGGGGCTTTTAACTGGTAATATTTTATTTCTGAAGCTGATTTGTGGGTACACAGATTTTCACTGTATGTATATAGTGTCATAAGCAAATAAATAACACATATTAAAAACTTTCATAAGAAAATAATTTTATAAAATTAAAACAATGAGATACGATTGTATACCCTTCAGATTAGCACAAATACAGTCTGGGCAGCAGTTCAGTCCCTAGTCAGGGAACTAAGATCTCACATGCTGCGAGGTGCCATCAAAAAGTTAAAAAGAAAAGAGAAAAAGAGAGAATTCCCTGGCGGTCCAGCAGTTAAGACTCTGCGCTGCCACTGCAGAGGTTGCAGGTTCAATGTCTGGTCAGGGAACTAAGATCTCACATGCTGCATGGTGCAGTCAAAAAGTTAAAAGGAAAAGAAAAGAAAAAATCTGATAATACCAAGTGCTAATTGTCTATAAAATCAGGAAAGTGAGACTACCAAACATGAAAAATGTAAACTGGCCCCATGGTTCAGATGGTGAAGAATCTACCTGCAATGCAGGAGACCCAGGTTTGATCTCTGGGTCAGAAAGATTCCCCTGAAGATGGGAATGGCAACCCACTCCAGTACTCTTGCCTGGGAAATTTCATGGACTGTGGAGCCTGGTGGGCTACAGTCCATGGGGTCACAAAGAGTCAGACATGACCCAACAACTAACACTTTCAAGGTAAAAGTACTTTCATTACATTGATTTGTCAGAATCTGCAAAAGGTGAAGCAAACACTGAACCCAGCAATTCCATTTCCTAATGGATTTCTGTGGTGACTCAGACAGTAAAGACTCTGCCAGACATGCAGGAGACCTGGGTTCAATCCCTGGGTTGGTAAGATTCCCTGGAGGAGGGCATGGCTACCCACTCCAGTATCCTTGTCTGAAGAATCCCATGGACAGAGGAGCCTGGTGGGCCACAGCCCATGGGGTCGTGAAGAGTCAGGCACGACTGAGCAACTAAGTACAGCATAGCACAATGATATACCTTGGAGAAGCTTTTGCCATGTGCACCAAGAGAAAAGTATCCTTTTGGCAGCATGCTTCTTTGTGGCAAAAAATTAGAAATATTCTAAATGTCCATTATTGCGGGAATAGATACAAATCATTTGATGAAATGCTATACAGCTGTTAAGAGGAATAAACTAGATCCGTATAACGGCATGAATCGATCTTCAAAACATAACACTGAGTAAAAATTCTAAAACACATAAAGCAACACTACATTTTGTATATGAATAAAAACATAGATGAGAGGAAATTTTAAAATCATGGACACACACCAAAATCATTGTTTCTGGGTAAAGAGGTAAATAAGATGAAGAGAAAAAAACAATAACCTTAGGCATGTTATGGTTTTCATCTTATTTTAAAATAAAAGAAGCAAAAATAAAAAATGTAAATATTTATTCTGAGAGGTGAATTATAAGCTTATTATACTATATATTGTTTTATATAGTGTAGCTTTTGCAATATCCTCAGAATATATAGACTCTGATGCTTGTTATACTATTCTTTGCATTTTTTTAAATTTATGAAATAATCGATTCATTCTCTTCCTATCTACCCACCCCCACACAAAGTTTCAATTACGCAAACAGGAAAGTCATACAAACAGGAAGAGCCCAGAGGATACACCCACAGCAGCAGAAACCGCAAAGCTAGTTGAAGGCACTCAGTCTGCTTTAAACAGTTAAACAGAAAACATGCTTACAAAAAAATATCTTGAACCTGAATTAATGAAAGATCACACTTCCTACAGCTACCTGACAATGCCAGTAGCTAAGTTAAGTCCTACAGGGGACTGCCCTGGTCCAATGACTCTGTGCTCCCAGTACAGGGGGCCTGGGTTTGGTCCTTGGTCAGGGAACTAAGATCCTGAAATCCACAACTAAGACCCACTACAGTCAAGTAAATAAACAAATATTTTTTAAAAAAGAAGAAGTTGTGTACATCTGGGTTCAACACTAACTTTGTCAGCTATCTGCTATGTGACCTTTGGTAAAATTTTAAACAGCTCTAGGCCTGAGTTTCCTTACATCAAACTGAAACTGAAACTGAAGCTGAAGCAAGCCCTGTCATCAACTAAAATGTCTACCTAAAAGCAACTTAAAAGATCAGAACTGCAGAATTTATAGGAGAAATCCAATCTATAAATAATAGTAATACAGAGGAAATTTTATAAGCCCAGCAAAAGGCAAACAGTCCTCATGCAAACAGAGAACAGTTACTGAACTGAATATTAATCTCAACCTGGGCATCGATTGGTCAACAGAGCCCATCACCCTGTAATCCACAAAGAAAACCCTTAGACTCCCATGTGTCAAACCCATCTTTTAGAAGATGAGGTTTTATAAGTTGCTAAGAAAGGGAGAATATTTTAAAACATACTTGGGGAAAAATATATTTTCTAGACTTTGAGGCAAAAGAAAAAGAATTCTTCCAATGGTCCTTATTATGAGGACATGATTTACATTAATAGATTAATCCTCAAACTCAAAAGTGATATATAAACAATTTTAAAATATGACTAGACCAATAAACTTAAGAAATAAGACTTTATCACTCAACTGAAAAAAAGAAAAAAGACTGATGAATTCTCCAGAAAATCCACCCAAACTTGCATAAACTAAATTATTCCTACAGACCATATTATTCATATAGAACATATTATCCCCCCTTTAAAATATAGAAAAGTGCAGGTCAACTACCCAATTTGTGAACTTAAAACAGTTTTGATGTTTCAAACAACAAAGAATGATAATTATAAAGCAACAAACTAAAGTTTCTAAATGTACTGTGTGTGATAAAACTAAGTTTCTAAGTATATTAGATATATTGCAACATATTAAAACAATTATGGATTATGTCTGCACAGGTTTTATTCCCTGTAAATGCAAGTCTGAATATATGGCAGCAGAGAAATTTGAAAACTGACTGGATATTATATGATATTAAAATTATAATTGTTAAAAAAGTGATCATTGCACTGCAGTTATATTAATAGAGTCCTTCATCTTTGGAGATACTATTTACAAAGCAACTAAACTCTGGCATTTGGCTTAAAATAACACATTGGTGTTGGGAATGGGGATGGAAAGGGGAGAATAAATAAGCCAAGACTGGCCTTACTTTGAAAACTGTTGAAACTATGGGTACATAGGGGTTCATCATTCTCTCTTCTCTACTTTAGCGTATGTTGAAAATACTCATAGTGAAAAAAAAAAATGTAAAGACAAGAAGCCTATGTATTTAAAATGAAAAGCCAGCACTAACTGGTGAAGAATTTTTTATAACAAAACAGAAAAGATCACAAAGCCTTTCATCCCCATTGTTATTTGGTAGAGCACTAGAATGTTCCTTCCTTTTTTTTTTTTTGTCTTACTCTCCACCCTGTTACTCCTTCCTGGTTTCATCTGTTGCTGATTTAGATGACTTCTTCCAAACTCATACCTTCCTAAAACTCAGAAACAGACTTTCAAATTGTTGCCTCGCAACATAATAAATATTTCTTTTTAATAACAACAGAGCATATTTTGAAAACTTTGCTCTAAACGAATATTTAAAAAATCGCCTCATCTAATCTCATCCATTTACAACCTGTCTTGTATGTTTTATCACACGAATATTGGGAGTGAGAAATCTAAAGTTCTTGGTGAATATGTGCAGGCTAAAAAGTTTGAAGACCACCATTTTGGACACTAAGACACCACTGGAGGAAGTGTGACAAGTGCTACATCAAGAAAAACAATAGAGCAGAAGTACATACAGATAGGAAAGATGGGGAGAAGGACTGTGGTCAGAGAAAATCATTCACTGATTCAACAAGACATTCATTTAGAAGTGAGATTGAAAAGTAGGAAATAGGGAAGGCTCAGGAGTGCTCAATGAAAGGACTTACTGATTAATGATTAAGGTAACGTGAAGAAGGAAGAAGAGGTTGAGAGGAGTGTCAGAAACTCTGCCCTGGGGAAAAGAAAGTGGGTTTGATTCATTGGCAGGATATTTAGACGCAGATACTTCTCAGACACCTGGAGATGAAGAACCTAGAGCCTTTGCCCGTGGAAGTATACAAGGAAGCCATCTTTGTAAATGTGACAACTGAACCCAGTGGAGTCGGGGCTTTCGGGGAGAGAAGTGGAAGACAGGCCAATCAAAAAGGTTAACCCAAACGTTGGGGCACACCTATATTTCAGGAGACGAAACAAGTGGAAACACAGAAGCGGCTGCCTGGGAGACACTGCAGCACTGTCTCAAAGTGGTCCCAAGAGTGGTTTGGTCAAACGGTGGTTGGCCAAAGGTGCAGGCCACCCTGGCGACCACGAGGAAGGATCTCTGAGCGGACCATCGTTGGTAACCTTGGATAGGACCCTTCTGGTCCGGTGGAGCGGTCTAGAGGCAGATATCAGAAAAGGGATAATAAGAGGGGGGAGAGAGGCGTCTAGGAATGGAGGGCCAAGCAGAGCCCGGCAGGCGCAGCGATAGAGACAGATCCCGGGGCCCAGGCGCGCCTGGGGGTCTGGGAAGACCACACAAAAACCCCTAGCGGGTAAGGTAGCCGAGAGGGAGAGACTCAAGCTTCCAGAGAGTGGAGGCATTTTCGGTCGTTCCCAAACCTGCCTCCAAACCCTCTAGAACCTGGAATGCCCAAAAGAAATTTATTCTTACGAGAAAAGCGAAAGTGTTAGTTGCTCAGTCGTGTCCGACTCTTTGCAACTCCATGGACTGTAGCCCCCCCAGGCTCCTCTGGCAAGAGTACTGGAGTGGGTTGCCATGCCCTCCTCCAGGGGATCTTCCCGACCCAGGGATCGAACCCGTTTTCCGCATTGCAGACAGAGCCTTATGGAAGTGGGGAGCTCATCGTAGTCTTCACCGGGGCAATAGTGCCCTAGCCATATTGGAGGAAAGGTCCGACGGCGCTGGAGGGGAGGAAACCTCCAAGAGAAGAAGCGCGCCGCGAGAAGCAAGGTAGAGGCATAGAGCGCGCGGTCCCAGCTAGGGCGCGCCCCTCCCAGAGCAGCAGCCGCGGTCCTCCCAGAGCCGGGACCGGGGGGAGCCGCCCCTCCCGCTCAGGGCACTCACCGCTCCGACTGCGAATAGTGGCACCGGCCCAGCAGGTTGAGCTTACAGAGGTGCAGGTTCCCGCAGGGTTTGTTGCAGTACTTGCGACGGCAGACCCGGGCTCGAGTAGTGGCTACCACGGACCGGGTGACCCCTTCCTTGCCGCCCATCTCCAACACCACGAAGCGGTCGGGCCCGGCCTCCTTCAGCACCTCGCAGAGCTGCTCCTCGGAGAGCTGCATCTCGTGGAGCAGCTCTTCCAGGGCCATGCGCCCCCCGTGGGCGCACAGGATCTTGGTGATGAAGCAGCACACCCCGGGGTCCGCCATGGCGCGCTTCACTGGCCTGACCTCCGCGCGGGACTCGGCTGCTGGGAGAATCGAAACTTACTAGAGTCCCTGGGGCGGGGGGCGGGCGCCGCGCGGGCTGGGCGCGCCCGGGGCCAGCGAGCGAGCGTGCGCTGTCCGCCGCCCGTTAGCCGAGCCTGGCGGTTTCGGTTTCAGAAAAGCTCGTGTCGAGAGGCCAGATCTCACCGACCCCGGTCCCTGCGTCAGAGCAAAAGCAGATCGCGACGGCCACCTCGTGCAAAGAGAGCGAACGAGTGCGGGCTTGTCTGCGGGCGACCGTGGAGACCACCGGACGGCTGCCCCTTCGTCTCCAGTCTTCTGGAGGGTCAGGTTCCCCAGATGGGCGCCGAGAGTCTTCTTCTGAAAGAAGAGAAACTAAAAGGGGAAGGAAAAAAAAAAAAAAAAAAAGACCTCTGGGCTCCGGCAGAGCTTTTATAAGCCAGACGAAGCGGCGAATGACGCGAGTCTTGGGAGCCCTCTTGAGGAGCCCTCTGTTCTCTACCCCACCCATCCCCGGAAAGAACGGACCCAAGAGAGCGCCTGCTCTGAGCCCGGCGCCCTGCCCCCGATATTAGTTGTTTGTTGTTCAGTCGCTCAGTCCGACTCTTTGTGACCGCAAGGACTGCAGCCCGCCAGGCTTCCCTGTCCTTCACCATCTCCTGGAGTTTGCCCAAACTCATGTCCATGGAGTCAGTGATGTCATCCAACCATATCGTCCTCTGTCGCCCCTTTCTCCTCCTGCCCTATCTTTCTCAGCATCAGGGTCTTTCCCAGTGATTGAGCTCTTCACATCAGGTGGCCAGAGTATTGGAGCTTCAGCTTAGGCATCAGTAATCTTCACAGCTCCACGAGTTAGATAATATTATCCTCACTCTCCTCCAGGAAGTAATCTGAGCAAACAGCCGACAAGCTGGAGCCTGAATACTACCCAAGGTTTCCCAAATCTGGCGCCCAGACTCCAGGTCGAGGTCCGCCTGGCCAGGACCGCTGGGTAGTGTCTCCCTCAGCATCCGACCTTCTCCAAGAACAATCATTATTGCTCTCTCTTTTTCACCTTCTTTTAAGCTCTTTGAAGAACCACTTCTTGACACATTCTTGCCTGTCTATAACCATTAACAGAGGTGCCCCAGACACAGCTTAATTTCTGATGGCAATTAGTCACAGTCGGGCATGCTTAGACAGATCCCAGGACTTCATCTAGATTTCCTGTCTTTGAATATTTGGACATGATCTTTTCCCCTTTGGTGGGGACTCCCTTAAGCCTGTAGAGTTGGTATAAAAGAAAAAAGTGAAAGTTGCTCAGTCTGTCTGACTCTTGGGGACTCCATGGACTGTAGCCCACCGGGCTCGTTTGTCCATGTAATTCTCCAGGCCAGAATACTGGAGTGGGTAGCTGTTCCCTTTTCCAGCAGATCTTCCCAACCCAGGTATCGAACCCAGGTCTCCCACATTTGCAGGCAGAGTCTTTACCATCTGAGCCACCGAATAGAGATTAAAGTGAAAACGTTTGAGCTACAGAGGATGCAGAAAGAAATTTATCTGAATTTCTCTTAATCTGAGTAAAGCAAAGGCCTCCAAAAAATGTAGCTACCTTTCACCCCGTTCCAAGGGAGTTTCCTGCTAACTCAATTGCCCTGGAGACAAAATATCCATTGCAGTTAGCATCAAAAAGCCAGATAGAACCTCCCATACCCCTCTGCTGCTGCTGCTGCTGCTAAGTCGCTTCAGTCCTGTCTGACTCTGTGCAACCCCATAGATGGCAGCCCACCAGGCTCCTCTGTCCCTGGGATTTTCCAGGCAAGAACACTGGAGTGGGTTGCCATTTCCTTCTCCAATGCATGAAAGTGAAAAGTGAAAGTGAAGTTGCTCAGTCGTATCCGACTCTTCGTGACCCCACGGACTGCAGCCTACCAGGCTCCTCCATCCATGGGATTTTCCAGGCAAGAGTACTGGAGTGGGTTGCCATTGCCTTACCCCTCTACTGAAGTCCTAAAAAAGAAACCCTTTTGTTAATTGAGATATATAAAGTGATTTCAGGCAATTCCAGGAGGTTTCCATTATTGGAAGCTTCCCCCCACCAATGCTAACTAAATCTCTTTTCTCTTTTTATTTTTTCTTTCTCTTTTTAATCTGTCTACTGCCAGTTAATTTGCAAGACCCAGTGATTGAAGAAAGTGGAGAAAATCAAATCCTTTATGATTATACAGTGGAAATGAGAAATAGATGTAAGGGACTAGATCTGATAGACAGAGTGCCTGATGAACTATGGATGGAGCTTCGTGACATTGTACAGGAGACAGGAATCAAGACCATCCCCATGAAAAAGAAATGCAAAAAAGCAAAATGGCTGTCTGAGGAGGCCTTACAAATAGCTGTGAAAAGAAGAGAAGCGAAAAGCAAAAGAGAAAAGGAAAGATACACCCATTTGAATGCAGAGTGCCAAAGAATAGCAAGGAGAGATAAGAAAGCCTTCCTTAGTCATCAATGCAAAGAAATAGAGGAAAACAACAGAATGGGAAAGACTAGAGATCTCTTCAAGAAAATTGGAGATACCAATAGAACATTTCATGCAAAGATGTGCTCAATAAAGGACAGAAATGGTATGGACCTAACAGAAGCAGAAGATATTAAGAAGAGGTGGCAAGACTACACAGAAGAACTGTACAAAAAAGATCTTCATGACCCAGATAATCACGATGGTATGATCACTCACCTAGAGCCAGACTTCCTGGAATGTGAAGTCAAGTGGGCCTTAGAAAGCATCACTACAAACAAAGCTAGTGGAGGTGATGGAATTCCAGCTGAGCTATTTCAAATCCTGAAAGATGATGCTGTGAAAGTGCTGCACTCAATATGCCAGCAAATTTGGAACACTCAGCAGTGGCCACAGGACTGGAAAAGGTCAGTTTTCATTCCAATCCCAAAGAAAGGCAATGCCAAAGAATGCTCAAACTACCGCACAATTGCACTCATCTCACACACTAGTAAAATAATGCTCAAAATTCTCCAAGCCAGGCTTCAGCAATACGTGAACCATGAACTTCCAGATGTTCAAGCTGGTTTTAGAAAAGGCAGATGAACCAGAGATCAAATTGCCAACATCTGCTGGATCATGGAAAAAGCAAGAGAGTTCCAGAAAAACATCTATTTCTGCTTTATTGACTATGCCAAAGCCTTTGACTGTGTGGATCACAATAAACTGTGGAAAATTCTGAAAGAGATGGGAATGAATACCAGACTACCTGACCTGCCTCTTGAGAAATCTGTATGCAGGTCAGGAAACAAAAGTTAGAACTGGACATGGAACAACAGACTGGTTCAAAATAGGAAAAGGAGTATGTCAAGGCTGTATTTTGTCACCCTGCTTATTTAACTTATATGCACAGTACATCATGAGAAATGCTGGGCTAGATGAAGCACAAGCTGGAATCAAAATTGCCAGGAGAAATATCAATAACCTCAGATATGCAGATGACACCACCCTTATGGCAGAAAGTGAAGAAGAACTAAAGAGCCTCGTGATGAAAGTGAGAGAGGAGAGTGAAAAAGTTGGCTTAAATCTCAACATTCAGAAAACTAAGATCATGGCATCTGGTCCCATCCCTTCGTGGCAGATAGATGGGGAAACAGTGAAAACAGTGTCAGACTTTATTTTGGGGGGCTCCAAAATCACTGCAGATGGTGACTGCAGCCATGAAATTAAAAGACACTTACTCCTTGGAAGGAAAAGTTATGACCAACCTAGACGGCATATTAAAAAGCAGAGACATTACTTTGCCAACAAAAGTCCGTCTAGTCAAGGCTATGGTTTTTCCAGTGGTCATGTATGGATGTAAGAGTTGGACTACAAAGAAAGCTGAGCACCAAAGAATCGATGCTTTTGAACTGTGGTATTGGAGAAGACTCTTGAAACTCCTTTGGACTGCAAGAAAATCCAACCAGTCCATCTTAAAGGAGATCAGTCCTGGGTGTTCATTGGAAGGACTGATGTTGAGGCTGAAACTCCAATACTTTAGCCACCTGATGCAAAAAGCTGACTCATTGGAAAAGACTCTGATGCCGGGAAAGATTGAGGGCAGGAGTGGAAGGGGTCGACAGAGGATGAGATGGTTGGATGGCATCATCTTCTCGATGGACATGGGTTTGGGTGGACTCCAGGAGTTGGTGATGGACAGGGAGGCCTGGTGTGCTGCGGTTCATGGGGTCGCAAAGTGTCGGACATGACTGAGCGACTGAACTGAACTGAACTGAATGACTGGATTCAAATTGGAATAGGAAAAAGGTTTTCCTCCTAACACCCCTGAGTGGAACATCATTGATCAGACAAGTCATAAAGCTTTTTTTTAAATGACAGAATTCAGTAGTCAAACTAAAAATTCTTCAAAATGATGAATGGGCATTCTCAGGTTGGTAATTCATGACTGATGAACAGTGTCTTAGAAATACAGTACTTTGGTATGAAAACCAGGAAAATCTGGGTTCCTTCTAGCTGTTACCTTATAGTTGCCTTTGATTCACTTGGCCTGATTTGTGGTCTGACAGGTTCCCATAGACTGGGTTTTCTTTTCTCTTTTTTCACATTTGTATTGGAGTATAGTTGGTTTACAATGTTATACTAGTTTCAGGTGTACCCCAAAGGGGATCAGTTATACGTATATCCACTCTTTTTTAGGTTCTTCTCCATATAGGCCACTACAGAGTATTAAGTAGAGCTACCCATGCTATGCAGTAGTTCTTTAGTAGTTACCTATGTTATATACAGTAGTGTGTATATGTCAATCCCCATCTTCCAGTTTATCCCTCCCCTCTTTACCCCTTGGTAACTATAAATTTGCTTTCTACATCAGTAACTCTGTTTTTGTTTTGTAGATAAGTTCACTTGTACCTTTTTTTTTTTTTTTTTAAGTTTCCACATATAATCATATGGACTGGACTTTCCATATGAAATTAGTTAAATTCACCACAATATCTTCCCTGTGGCTTTTACTTTACTTAGTCATTCTGAATGTTTCAGAGAAGAATCAATTCTAACTCCATGTTGGAACTGATTCTTTGACTTGCTTTTCATTGCTGTTGTTATTATAATCAAACATATTGGCCTGCCTCTATGGCCCCTGCCCCTCTGCCTGACTGTTAAAGTGTCTTTGTTCAGTTGATAGATAATCTGACCCTGCCCACCTGTGAAAAGGAGATTAACACATCCCTTCCAAAGGCTGGCCAGTCCCATTCCCAGAGATGTTTTTCAAGACTGATGGTTTTTTTTACTTTACTTCCTCACCACCTCTCCTCCTCTGTTCTGCCCCTTGACTTCAGTTCCTCAATGTTTCTCTCTCTAGTTCTATAAAAGAACTTGGCATCAAGACCCCAAGAAGAAGTTTATTTTGAGACATTAGTCTGCCATCTTGTCAGCTGGCTTTCGGAATACAGTCATATTCCTTGCCTCAACACCTGTCTCTTAGATTCATTGGCCTGTCATGCAAGGAGCAGTAACATGAACATATAGAAGTTTAAGAAATCATCCCTATAGTCAAGGACCTTATGTTTGGAAAGAGATAACAAAATTAAAATAAAAGGGAATCCATGGTTAAATGCTGGGACAGGTATACAGGACACTGGAGAAGAATAGAGTTTGGTGAGAGTGGTTGGGAATAGAGATATAAAATTCCCCTCAGTTTGAAGATCTGAGAGACAAATGTAAGGGGCTGTGGAGAGGAAAAAAGCAGAGATTTAGGAAATTTGTGTTGTCACAGGTTGGATTCTCCAGGAAGCAGACACTGTTACGGAGTTAAAAATACAGAAGATTGCTGGAAGGGTAACACCAAAGAAAGTCAAGGGAAGAAGCCAAGATTGGTCTGTGGGAGCTATCAGGCTTCGTTGTAGACTTCACCAAGTCTCTGCCAGTCCAACTTGAACAGGAGGTAGCCTAGGCCCTCATACCACTGTCTGAGATGGCAATTGGCAGGGGCCGCTGGAGAAGTACGTGACTTCAGCTCAGTCACTGAGGTGAAGCCTGAAAGAGTGGAAGCTGGGTGCTCTCAGGTAAACACACTCCTTGCAGCCAGGGAGCAAGTCCTGGCTTGAAGGGAAATCTGAGTGACGCCATATCCACCCTCTGCACCATGTGGATCCTGTTTCTCCACCTGTACTCAGGGAACAGCTTCTTTAGGGCTCACTGGGCCACTCTTCCTGAAAAGAAACTTAGAAGAGGGAAGTTAATGAAGTGAAGGGCTTCCTCGGTGGCTCAGATGGTAAAGAATCTGCCTGCAGTGCAGGAGACCTGGGTTTGATCCCTGAGTTGGGAAGCTCCCCTGGAAAAGGGCTTGGGCCCACTCCAGTGTTCTTGCCTGGAGAATTCAATGGATGGAGCAGCCTGGCGGGCTACAGCCCATAGGAATGCAAAGAGTCAAGACAGGACTGAAGTGGCTGAGCACACACAATAGCTTCTGCCACTGCAGCTGGTTGTAGAAACTGCAACTGGTCCTCATCATTTCCCTCCACCACTATCCATTTCTTTTTCTTTTTACTTATTTTATTGAATATAGTTGATTTACAATATTGTGTTAGTTTTAGATGTACAGCAAAGTGATATGGTTATGCATATGTGTATATATATATATATATTCTTTTTTGATTCTGTTATTATATATTGCAAGATATTAAATATAGTTTCCTGGGCTGTGCAGTAAATCCTTATTGTTTATTTTATATATAGTAGTGTATATCTGTTAATCTCATACTCTTCATTTATCCCTCCCTCCCTTCCCCATGGATAACTGTGAGTTTATTTTCTATGTGAGTCTGTTGCTGTTTTGTAAGTAAGATCGTTTGTACTCTTTTTTAGATTCCACGTGTAAGTGATATTATATATTTGTCTTTCTCTGACTTACTTAGTATGATAATGTCTAGGTCCATTCATGTTGCTGCAAATGGATTTATTTCATTTTTTTTATGGTTAATATTCCATTGTATGTACATCTACTTTATCCATTCATTTGTTGATGGACACTTAGGTTGCTTCTGTGTCTTAACTATTGTAAATAGTGCTGCTAAGAACATCAGGGTACATGTATCTTTTCAAATTAGAACTTTCATCTTTTCCAGATACATGCCCAGGAGTGGAATAGTTTGACCATATGGTGCTTCTGTTTTTAGTTTTCTAAGAAACCTCCGTTACTGTTTTCCATAGTAGCTGCAACCAATTTATTCAATACATTCCCACCAACAGTGTAGGAGGGTTCCCTTTTTTCTCCACACCCTGCCCAGCATTTGTAGACTTTTTGATGACTATCCATTTCCAATTTCCCTCAGCCTAGGTGAGGGGACTCTCAGTAGTCCACCAGGGTGGGTACCCCAAACCTTCATTCCTAAGAGGTCCGAACACCTTCACGGACCACAGTTGCTGCTCTTTTCTTGTCCATTCTCAGACACAGTTGGGCAAAAGGTACCAGCTGACACCCAAATAGGTCACTGGAGTGCATGCATATTCCTCCTTCCCTCTTCTAACAGCAGCCCTACTTCCTCCTGCTGACCACATTAAGGTATCTCTGATAAGACAGTCATTTCTTATTTCTGGTCTCTGACCATCAGGAGGTCAAAGTGTCTGGTGGCAGCCATAATGTGCAATCCAGTGGGACATTTGCTGTATCCTCAGGCAAGAATATGTCCTTTTTGGGACCAAGACCTCTAATTTTGCAGAGCCTGGATTTGTGAGGAAAAGTGGGAGACCAGTGGGTTTGTAGGAGACCCACACTCGACACCCCCAAAATATCTCCTTAGTATGAGGATCATTTCCAGTTGAATATAATTAAGATCCAAAAGACTCAGGAAGAAATTCTGACCTTCCCACAACTGCCTAAAAAAATTTCAATTGAGGGTATGTTCTGGAATAGGGCTATCACCAGAGGTACCTGTAGAGAATACAGGCTGTGGCTGGTGGGGGAACTCTAAACAGGACCTAGAGATCAGAGTCCATTCTGTGACCCCTTGTCTCCGTGTGACCCAGCAAACATTTATTTACCAAATATTTGTTTTTCCATCTCCATGTGAATTGCCTTCCTCCCCTTTGAAGTTCCAAATCACCACCCTCAACATCCTCTTTTATCTTAAGCTAAAGATAATATTTTAGGTGAAGGATTCAGCTATTTGGAGGAGTTACTTAGCTTTCCCAAGTCTCTTTCAAGGTGTCTTCCACATATGCATGCATGCTAAGTCACTCAGTCGTGTCCCACTCTGTGTGACCCCATGGACTGCAGCCCGGCAGGCTCCTCTGTCTGTGGGATTCTCCAGGCAAGAATACTGGAAGTGGGTTGCTGTACCCTCCCCCAAGGGACCTTCTCAATCCAGGGATCGAACCCAAGTCTCTTATGTCTCCTGCACTGGCAGGCATGTCCTTTACCAGTAGCACCACCTGAGAAGCCTGAATCCAACATATTCATGTTATTAAACTTTGCTTAATTTTCTTGGGGGCTTCCTTGACGGTCCAGTGGTTAAGATTTTGCCTTCCAATGCAGGGGATGTGGGTTCAATCACTGGTCCAGAAGCTAAGATCCCATATGTCTTGTAGCCAACAAATGAAAGTGTAAAAAGAGAAGCTATATTATAACAAATTCAACAAAGACTTAAAACAAGCAAAAGTTCAGTCAGTTCAGTTCAGTCCATCAGTCATGTTCCACTCTTTGCAGCCCCATGGACTGCAGCACACAGGGCCTCCCAGTCCATCACCACCTCCCGGAGTTTACTCAAACTCATGTCCACTGAGTCAGTGATGTCATCCAATCATCTCATCCTCTATCATCCCCTTCTCCTCCTGCCCTCAATCTTTCCCAGCATCAGGGTCTTTTCAAATGAGTCAGCTCTTCGCATTAGATGGCCAAAGTATTGGAGTTTCAGCTTCAACATCAGTCCTTCCAATGAACATTCAGGACTGATCTCCTTGAGAATGGACTGGTTGGATCTCCTTGCAGTCCAAGGGACTCTCAAGAGTCTTCTCCAACACCACAGTTTAAAAGCATCAATCCTTTGGTGCTCAGCTTTCTTTATAGTCCAACTCTCACATCCATACATGACTACTGGAAAAACCATAGCTTTGACTAGACGAACATTTGTTGGCAAAGTAATGTCTCTGCTTTTTAATATGCTATCTAGGTTGGTCATAACTTTTCTTCCAAGGAGCAAGCACCTTTTAATTTCATGGCTGCAGTGATTTTTGAGCCCCCCAAAATAAAGTCTGACACTGTTTCCATTGTTTCCCCATCTATTTGCCATGAAGTGATGGGACCAGATGCCATGATCTTAGTTTTCTGAATGTTGAGCCTAAGGCAACTTTTTCACTCTCCTCCTTCACTTTCATCAAGAGGATCTTTAGTTCTTCACTTTCTGCCATAAAGGTGGTGTCATCTGCATATCTGAGGTTATTGATATTTCTCCCGGCAATCTTGATTCCAGCTTGTGCTTCATCCAGCCCAGCATTTCTTGTGATGTACTCTGCATATAAGTTAAATAAGCTGGGTGACAATGTACAGCCTTGAGGTACTCCTTTTCCTATTTGGAACCAGTCTGTTGTTCCATGTTCAGTTCTAACTGTTGCTTCCTGACCTGCATACAGATTTCTCAAGAGGCAGGTCAGGTGGTCTGGTATTCCCATCTCTTTCAGAATTTTCCACAGTTTATTGTGATCCACACAGTCAAAGGCTTTGGCATAGTCAATAAAGCAGAAATAGTTGTTTTTCTGGAACTCTCTTGCTTTTTCCATGATCCAGCAGATGTTGGCAATTTGATCTTTGGTTCATCTGCCTTTTCTAAAACCAGCTTGAACATCTGGAAGTTCATGGTTCATGTACTGCTGAAGCCTGGCTTGGAGAATTTGGGCATTACTTTACTAGCGTTTGAGATGAGTGCAATTGTGCGATAGTTTGAGCATTCTTTGGCATTGCCTTTCTTTGGGATTGGAATGAAAACTGACCTTTTCCAGTCCTGTGGCCACTGCTGAGTGTTCCAAATTTGCTGGCATATCGAGTGCAGCATTTTCACAGCATCATCTTTCAGGATTTGAAATAGCTCAGCTGGAATTCCATCACCTCCACTAGCTTTGTTCATAGTGATGCTTCCTAAGGCCCACTTGACTTCACATTCCAGGAAGTCTGGCTCTAGGTCAGTGATCACACCATCGTGATCATCTGGGTCATGAAGATCCCTTTGCACAGTTCTTCTGTGTAGTCTTGCCATCTCTTCTTAATATCTTCTGCTTCTGTTAGTTCCATACCATTTCTGTCCTTTATTGAGCCCATCTTTGCATGAAATGTTCTATTGGTATCTCTAATTTTCTTGAAGAGATCTCTAGTCTTTCCCGTTCTATTGTTTTCCTCTATTTCTTTGCACTGATGACTGAGGAAGGCTTTCTTATCTCTCCTTGCTATTCTTTGGAACTCTGCTTTCAAATGGGTGTATCTTTCCTTTTCTCCTTTGCTTTTCACTTCTCTTCTTTTCATAGCTTTGTAAGGCCTCCTCAGACTGCCATTTTGCTTTTTTGCATTTCTTTTCCATGGGGATGGTCTTGTTCCCTGTCTCCTGTACGATGTCACAAACCTCTGTGCATAGTTCTTCAGGCACTGTATCAGATCTAGTCCTCTAAATCTGTTTCTCACTTCCACTATATAATGTAAGGGATTTTATTTAGGTCATACCTGAATGATCTAGTGGTTTTCCCTACTTTCTTCAATTTAAGTCTGAATTTGGCAATAAAGAGCTCATGATCTGAGCCACAGTCAGCTCCCAGTCTTGTTTTTGCTGACTGTATAGAGCTTCTCCATCTTTGGCTGCAAAGAATATAATCAATCTGATTTCGGTGTTGACCATCAGATGATGTCCATGTGTAGAGTCTTTCTTGTGTTGTTGGAAGAGGATGTTTGCTATGAGCAGTGCATTCTCTTGGCAAAACTCTATTAGCCTTTGCCCTGCTTCATTCTGTACTCCAAGGCCAAATTTGCCTGTTACTCCAAGTTGCTTAATTTTCTTATGAATTTGTCTCATGTCAGTGTAATTATTAGACCAACCAGAAGAACCTAGAAGGGGAGAGGGAAGTTTCTTCCTCCCAGTGGGTCACTGGGATGATACTAACTGGGGTCACTCACACTTCCACCTATTGTGAAAGATACAAGTATTCTTTCTATGGTGGACACAGTACCATCCTATGTTATCTGATCGAAGGGGTTTGCTCTGATGTCCTGGAGGAAATGTCATCATGATATGGTGCAGAGCTCTGTGGGGATCCTGAGCACAAGGTCTTTAAGCCCCAATTTCTTTGATTATAGGGAACAGCCTTCAGTCAGCCTCCATGACCTTCCCTGAGCTCCAATGGGCAGATTCAAGCCATTGTTAATTAGGGAAGGAAGGGAATGGGAGACCAAGGAGAAGCAAACAGTCAAGAGCAGCCTTGGACAAAGTCCCATTTCCCCATCAAAGGATACACACAACAATATCTTTGAGCTATTTTGCAAATACTGAAACCCCCTCCAGGTGGGAGAAGCTAATGATTCATGATGGTATGCTGCCCACAAGCATATAGACCCAGAGTAGTCAGACCTGAAGGTTGACAGTGTGAACTCACTGCTACTTAACTCACCACCAACTCATCAGAAGAAAGTCTACCAGCTGATCATACCCTCTGTGAACAATTGCTAGAAAACTTGTCACTATCTTCCCCAAGTTGGGACACTTGTTCTTGAGGGCATTAATTCCTCTTTGCCTGGCAAAGCAATAAAACTATCCTTTTCTGCATCACCCAAAACGCTGTCTCTGAGACTTGATTCAGCACCAGTGTGCCAAGCACCTAAGCTTTTGGCATCAATCACTGCAGTGTATCACCTCCATGATGGAGCTTCCGCTGTGTCTCTAACTGGCTATTCCAATATTTCATGCATACCCAGCTGCTTTGAGGTTACACAGTGATGTGACCTGCAGATCCCATGTTCATGGGCCCCTCCTACTTCCTGTGATGGAAAGAGTTTTCTGGTCAAATACTGTGTTATGTGGGATTACATGTCTGTGGATTAAGCACCCAGAGAATGGCGCTACTGAGGTCCTGCAGGCAGGAAAGGCAACCCCCATACCTGGAATCAGTGTCTGTTCCCGAAAGAGCAAAACTCTGGCCCTTCCAGGAAAAAAGAGGTCACAGTGAAGTTAGCTGGTCACCAAGTATCCTGTGGGTTTCCTTAAGGAGTAGAATAGCCTCAGTCTATCAGATTAGACATCTAGAATTTACAGTAGTTATATTTGGTACGCATCATTCAGCAGTGGTGGGAGAGTGGCTCTGACAAAGCCTGACTGCGTCAGCTGGCCAAGTTATTTTGTCTACTTGGCATATCTTTTGGAATAGGTATTTACAAATGGGCTTAACATGGGATACGAACAACTTCCCATGTTGCGCCCACTCCTTTATGTCCATCCACAAGTCTCTACGCCAGCTCTTCTTGTCTCTCGATTTTACAATCTTTTTCTCTCAGGTCCTCCACCCACCAGCCAGGCCACACATCACTGTCCATGAGTCCACACTTGTTCAAACCATAGGCCATCGTCCTTACATGCAACTCAGATGACCAGGTGCACACCTCAGGGTTCCTCCTATTGGAGAGATTTCTGTCACCACCATCTTTCAAGGGCCCCCCTGAGTGTGACTTAACGTAGCTGCCTTCCCTGTTCAGCTGGTACCCACATGCTGAGGTGACTCATGCACACTCCCAGCTTGGAATTTTTCTTCTTTCTTTATTGGTTATATGAGAGCCCCCTCATATGGCCATAGGTAAAAGCTGGTGTATCTGGTTGGGGTGGGGGAGGGGTGGTTGCTGGTGCAAGTATAATGAGTGATATAGAGATCTGGGCTATCTGTTCATACAGCTTCCTTGGAGGTGGAAGTGTTAATCGCTCAGTCATGTCTGACTCTTTGTGACCCCCTGGACTATCACCTGACAGGCTCCTCTGGCCATAGGATTTCCCAGTCAAGAATACTCTCATTCCCCCCTCCAGGGGATCTTCCTGACCCAGGGATCGAACCCAGGGTCTCCTGCATTGTGGGCAGATTCTTTACCATCTGAGCCACCTGGGACAGCCTCCTTGTACCGTGCTCCCTTAAATCCTATATCCTGAGAGAGTGCTCCTTTGTCAATAAAGTCTGTATACAGTTTTATATTCCAGCTTACTTGATGGAGGCAATTTCTCAGATTGGTCGGGTTAGAAATCAAAATACATCACTCATTTTAGAGGACTGATAAGGAGAGGAGAGGGGAGGACAGGAATTATTTGCGTAGCCAGGGAGATTTTTTTTTTTTTTTTACTGAACTCAGTCTTCATTGCTTCTCACAGGCTTTCTCTAGTTGTGGTGAGTGGGGGATACTCTGTAGTTGTGGTGTGTGGGCTTCTTACTGCAGGGGAGTCTCTCATTGCAGAGCACAGGCTCTAGGTGTGCAGACTCAGAAGCTGTGGTGTATAGGCTGGCTTAGTTGCCCCAAGGCACGAGGAATCTCCCTGGACCAGGGATCAAACCTGTGTCCCCTGCATTGGCAGGCAGATTCCTAACCACTGGACCACCAGGGAAATCCCTACAGAGACTTTTTGTTTGCTTGCCTACTTATTGCTGTTGTTTTACTGGCAGACCTGAGGCGAGTGTGAAAATTTCAAAGAAATAAATCTGGGGAGGGAGCAAAACTACAGTTGCTCTGACATGTTAGCAAGAAATCAGGCTACGTGATTCAGTTGAACCACCAATCGGGGAAGGAAGCAAAACATACACAAGACAGTGATGAGTCAGCTATGCCAAGTCATAGACATGTAAAGTACATAAGCCTTGGAGGATTGAGTCACATGTGGTGTTCAAAGTCCACGGCAAACAGGTGTTCTCCAGGAGCTACAGGAGTCAGAGGAGGCATTAGTCAGCCAGACAGGGGAGGGCAGAGGAGGGGAGCAGGCAGAAGGGATTTCCCTAGGTTGAAACTGCAGCAGCAAGGCTCCCTCTGAGGAAAAGACCTGGGAAGGGATGGAATTGGCATAAACAGGTGGAAGGGCTGACTTCAGAGTAAGAAGGGTCATTTCTTTCTCTGAGAATGAATTTCTAGGCTTTGCTCTGGTGGTGTTAAAATCAGGAACTTCAGGCTGCAAATCTTGTTATTAACACTGGTTTGAAAGCACAGGAAACAGGCGTTTAGACAAGGGCCTGATGTGACAGCCAGAGAGACCTCAGGGAGTCTCACCTCCTGATATTTGCACCCTCCCACACTCTATAGGACTCATCTGCATAATTCATCAGTGGGGTAGGACAGTAATGAGAGTGTGGTCATAAAAAGCATTGTGACTTCCTGATTCACTCTTATCACTTGCTATGGGGAAGCCAGTTGATATGTCATGAGGACACTCAAGCAGCCTTTGGAGAGGTCCATACGACAGGGAACAAAGGCCTCCTGTCCACAGCCAGCAATAACTTGCCAGGCATATGGATAAGCCTCATAGAATGGGACCCTTCAGCTCCAGCCAAGCAGTCCAATAACTAGAGCCCCTAACTAACAGCTTGGTTTGAACCTGAGGAAACACTGGGCAAGAACCACCCAGCTAAGTTACTCAGCAGTACAGGAGCTACTCAGTAACTACGGGAGATAAGAATATTGATTGCTTTAAGCTATTAAGTTTGGGGGGAAATTGTTATGCAGCCATGGATAATTAATATAATATACCCAAACACACAAAGTAACAAAGGTCCCAAACAGAAAGCAATGTGAACTGTGGAAGGCATCTGGGGCGATCATCAGACCCAGAGGAGGAATCAAAGAACAGATTAGTGACGAGCAGATGACAGGGAGTGGGATTAACAACAGGTTATCAGGTTGTGTGTGGCTGGGGAGAGACAACTGGGAACTCATGGTTTGTAAGAACACCCTATGGAAGGTCAAGGCAGGACTGGGCAAGGCAGAGTGACAGCCCAACAGGCTGTGTGTGGGTGACCTTTCACAGCTTGGGCCTCTTCCTTGAGTACTAACCCACTTGGGATAAAATGGGACTGGAGCGGTACCCTGAACCCTATGGTATGGGTGGGATGTTGATAAGACCACCAGGCCCTAAGCATTTGCTGTGTTAAGTGCTTTAATGAATGTGACATAGTCGTACTGTGGAATATTATTCAGCCATCAAAAGGAATGTGCCCTGTGACATGATTGAGACTGGAAAACATTACTCTAAGTGACAGAAGCCAAAGATAAAGGGTCACACACTGTATGATTCCATTTATATGAAATGTCCACAGAGTCAGAAAATAGATTAATGATTGCCAGGGGCATAAATAAGAGTGAATGTAGAGTGACCATTAATGGGTACAGGGGCATTTCTCTCAGAGGTAATGAAAATATTCTAAATTAGATAATAGTGATGTACATTCTTGCAAACATACCAAAACACCATTAAATTGTACACTTAAAAATAGTGAATTTTATGACATGAAAATGATATTCCAATAAAAAAATAATATGAAGATGGAGGCATGTATAATGACCATGAACCTGACATGGAACAAAAGACTGGTTCCAAAAATTGGGAAAGAAGTACATCAAGGCTGTACATTGTCACCCTGCTTATTTAACTTATATGTAGAGTACATCATAAGAAATGCCAGGCTGGATGAAGCACAGAGTGGAATCAAGATTGCCAGGAGAAATATTAATAACCTCAGATATGCAGATGACACCACCCTTATGGCAGAAAGTGAAGAACTAAAGAGCCTCATGATGAAAGTGAAAGAGGAGAGTGAAAAAGTTGGCTTAAAGCTCAACATTTAGAAAACAAAGATCATGGCATCTGATCCCATCACTTCATGGCAAATAGATGGGGAAACAGTGGAAACAGTGTCAGACTTTATTTATAGGGGCTCCAAAATCACTGCAGATGGTGACTGCAGCCATGAAATTAAAAGATGCTTGCTCCTTGGAAGAAAAGCTATGACCAACCTAGATAGCATATTAAAAAGCAGAGACATTACTTTGCCAACAAAGGTCCATCTAATCAAAGCTATGGTTTTTCCAGTAGTCATGTATGGGTGTGAGATTTGGACTATAAAGAAAGCTGAGCACCAAAGGATTGATGCTTTTGAACTGTGATGTTGGAGAAGACTCTTGAGAGTCCCTTGGACTGCAAGGAGACCCAGCCAGTCCATCTTAAAGGAAATCAGTCCTGAATATTCATTGGAAGGACTGATGTTGAAGCTGAAACTCCAGTACTTTGGCCACTTCATGCGAAGAGTTGACTCATTTGAAAAGACCCTGATGCTGGGAAAGATTGAAGGTGGGAGAAGGGGACGACAGAGGGTGAGATGGCTGGATGGCATCACTGACTCGATGGACATGAGTCTGAGTGAACTCTGGGAGTTGGTGATGGACAGGGAGGCCTGGCGTGCTGCGATTCATGGGGTCGCAAAGAGTCAGACACGACTGAGCAACTGAACTGAACTGAGGATGATTTAAATTTTTTCAGTATTTAGACATATGGTATGTGGACCTCTGTATGGCTTCATTTTTATGAAATGTCCATAATAGGCAAATCCATAGAGAGAGATGGGTTAGTGGTTGCCAAAAGCTGGGGGAAGAAGGGAAACTATGCAATGCCTGTTGATGTGTCTTTATCCATGTCTGTGTGTATGTGCTGTGCTTAGTCTGGAGAAGGAAATGGCAACCCATCCAGTATTCTTGCCTGGAGAATCCCAGGGACAGAGAAGCCTGGTGTGCTGCCGTCTATAGGGTCACACAGAGTCGGACACAATTTAAGCAACTTAGCATCCATGCATGCATGCATGCATTGGAGAAGGAAATGGCAACCCACTCCAGTATTCTTGCCTCAAGAATCCCAGGGACAGAGGAGCCTGGTGGGCTGCCGTCTGTGGGGTCCCACAGAGTCAGAAACAACTGACTTGACTTAGCAGCAGCAGCCGTGCTTAGTCACTCAGTCGTTTCTGACTCTTTGAGACACCATGGACTATAGTCCACCAGGTTCCTCTGTCATGGGGATTCTCCAGGCAACTATACTGGAGTGGGTTGCCAAGCCCTCCTCCAGGGGATCTTCCCAAACCAGGGATCGAATCCAGGTCTCCCACCTTGCAGGCAGATTCTTTACCATCTGAGCCACCAGGGAAGCCCATGAATACTGGAATGGGTAGCCTATCCCTTCTCCAGGGGAATCTTCCTGACCAAGGAATTGAACCGGGGTCTCCTGCATTGCAGGTGGATTCTTAACCAGCTGAGTTACCAGGGAAGCCCCGTTTGTGTGTATACAAAGCTGTATTTATCAATGAATGAAGACAAGTAGACACTCATTTACTCTCCAAGTGTTTGGGAATGGGATGGGGGGCAAGAACTGGAGCACAAAGAGGATGAAGAAGAATCTAGGAAATCATACCTTCCTTCTGTGAACTTTGGAGAAGGAAATGACAACCCACTCCAGTACCCTTGCCTGGAAAATCCCATGGACGGAGAAGCCTGGTAGGCTGAAGTCCAGGGGGTCGCTAAGAGTCGGACACGACTGAGCAACTTCACTTTCACTTTTCACTTTCATGCATTGGAGAAGGAAATGGCAACCCACTCCAGTGTTCTTGCCTGGAGAATCCCAGGGATGTGGGAGCCTGGTTGGCTGCTGTCTATGGGGTCACACAGAATTGGACACGACTGAAGCGACTTAGCCACTCTGTGAGCTTATGGTACACCTGAGTCTTTATATAGGCAAGTTATTCAGGGGGGTATGTAATGTAATTCAACTATAACACAACAGTCTATACACTTGGGAGAATTACTTCACTTCTCCAGATGTTAGTTCCTTAGTCTATTAATTCTGAGGGTTGGACTAGATGTCATTTAAAGGTCCCTTCCAGCTCTAATATTCCATGATTTAGTGATTTTAGATTACCCTTGCAGCTGTGTTTACTGGATTTGTTCCCAGTGAATCTGAGGTTCTTGCATCATCATCAAAGAATTTGGAGAAGAAGTGGATATATTCAGAGAGAAACACACTCCACAGACAGAGTATGGGCACCTCAGAAGGTGCAAGAGAGCTTCAATATATGGCATGGTTAGTTTTTATGAGTTGCATAATTTCATAGGTTAATGAGTCGGAGGTTTATTTCAATTATTTTGGGGGAGGGACAGGGACTTCCTGGAATTGGGCTACCACCCACTTTTTAGCCTTTTATGCTCAGCCTCAGAACTGTCATGGCACCAGTGGGTGTGTCATTTAGCTTATGTTAATATTAGAGTAGGACACAACTTAGCAACTAAACAGCAACAACAGCGTATTACAAGGAGGAAATTATGCGGCTCCAAGGTCTACTGGAAGTCGACTGTTCCATCATCTTGAATCCAGTTGGTTCTAACCAGATTTTGTCATGTCCTATGGCTATATCATTCTTTTAAAGGTTGTGCCCTGCCCCCTTCTCTCCTGTTTCAGGTTCAGGAGTAAGATAAATTAAGTCACCCAAACAACACATATTATAGTTTCTTACTGTGTGTGGGTGTCATAAGACAAAGCAACAAGGCCAAATAAGAATCATGGGATTGAGAAGTCATAAAACATGTCATGAGCCAATTGTGTAAGAAGTTCAAATCACTCAACTTATTGCACTCAATATATTCAAATTAGTCACACCCAATAGTAAAGAAAATACAGGGTTTAAGGAACCACTCTGAAGAGGGATCAGGGACAAGAGGCATTCTCAATGCAGATGGAAGGCACAGGTTCTGCATGTAGGCATGGCAACCAGTGTGGCACTGGCTTTTCTCTGCAGTTACCTTCTACTCTGGAAGCTTCTGACATGGGCAGTCTCCACTTTAGTACGTATGCTCCACTGAGACCCTTCTTCAGCAAATGTGTTCAGTCAGTTCAGTCGCTCAGTCATGTCTGACTCTTTGTGGCCCCATGGACTATAGCACACCAGGCTTCCCTGTCCATGACCAACTCCCAGAGCCTTCTCAAACTCATGTCCATTGAGTCAGTGATGTCATCCAACCATCATATCCTCTGCTTCCCCCTTCTCCTCCTGCCTTCAATATTTCCCAGCATCAGGGTCTTTTCAAATGAGTCAGTTCTTCAGGTGGCCAAATTATTGGAGCTTCAGCTTCAGCATCAGTCCTTCCAATGAATATTCAGGGTTGGATTTCCTTTAGGATGGACTGGTTGGATCTCCTTGCAGTCTAAGGGACTCTCAAGAGTCTTCTTCAACACCACAGTTCAAAAGCATCAATTCTTTGGCGCTCAGCTTTCTTTATGTGTTCAGACCCTATCTTTTGTAAGGTACAGTCCATAGGGTGCAACAGTTACAATCCCGGCTACAAGGAGCCTTACCTCTGGACAAAACAATGTTGTCTTCTATTTCAGTAAAGAGTGCTGTCTGCCATCAAACCAACAGTCATTGTAGCTGTCCTGTCAGTGCCTCTTACGTGGAATTCAGAATGGAGAAAAAGAGGACACTGGCCCTAGATAGTGAAGATGCATATCAAAGGAATAATTTCAATGAGCCCAGTCACTTCCATTTTCCCATACATAAAAAAGCACTGAAGTCTTTGAGATGTTGGGTGTTTTTTTGTATTTAACAGTAATCTTTTGAAGTTTGACTACATTTTGTTCTCCAACAAAACCCCCTATATATCCTGGCTCCTCGCTTACCTCTTTGGAACAGTTCCTCAGAGCCATCTGAGAGGCTAATTCCCAGGCTATAGTCCTTCATAAGTTTCCCTGAATAAACATAACTCTCAACTTTTAGGTTGTGCACTTTTTAAAGTCAACATACAAGCATGTATGTGTGCATGTGTGTGTATATGTGTGTTTTAGTTGCTCAGTCATGTCCAACTCCGGAGAAGGCAGTGGCACCCCACTCCAGTACTCTTGCCTGGAAAATCCCATGGACAGCGGAGCCTGGTAGGCTGCAGTCCATGGGGTTGCTAAGAGTCGGACACGGCTGAGCAACTTCACTTTCACTTTTCACTTTCATGCATTGGAGAAGGAAATGGCAACCCACTCCAGTGTTCTTGCCTGGAGAATCCCAGGGACGGGGGTGCCTGGTTGGCTTCCATCTATGGGGTCGAAAAGAGTCGGACACGACTGAAGCGACTTAGCAGCAGCAGCAGCATGTCCGACTCTTTGCAACCTCATGGACTATAGTCTGCCAGGCTCCTCTGTCCATGGGATTTCCCAGGCAAGAATACAGGAGTGGGTTCCCATTTCCTTCTCCAACATACAAGCATAGATCCCCCCAAAATCAGGATTGCTAAGACAAAGATCATTGCTCAGCACCCATTTCCACAAGGGTTCATTTGTAAACTCACCACATTTCGTGACTGACAGTAGGACTCGGAGGAATTTAAGGCAAAAACAGGATGAGGCATCTGTGCTTTGGATGCACATGAATATAGACAGGTCCCAGGCTTTGGGTAGCTCAAACAATAAAGAATCTGCCTGCAATGTGGGAGACCTGGGTTTCATCCCTGGGTCAGGAAGATCCCTGGAGATACTCATGGCAACCCACTCCGCTTATTCTTGCCTGGAGAATCCCACGAACAGAGGAGCCTGTTGGGCTACAGTCCATAGGGTTGCAAAGAGTCAGACAGGACCAAGTGACTAACACTTTCACTTTCATAGGTAGTCAAAAGTATATCTCAGGAAGAATTTTAATGTCTCTAGATTCTTCCATCCTCCATACATAGAAAAGCTAAAAAGATTAACTGGAGACATCTGTTCTTTACGATTAGCAGTAATCGTACCAAGATACATGCTTGACTGCAGGTATCCCCCAGCCAAAAGTAATGTATGAACTAACTTTCCCCTTACTTCTACTGAGTGGTTGCTTCGGAGTGCCTAAGTGGCTGTCTCTTGGGCTTTAGTCCTTAGAAAGAGCCTTACTAAAACTTAAACTTAAACTTACTACAACTTACACATCTTTAAACCCTTTCTCCACATCTTTAAAAAAATTTTCATGGAATTCCCTGATGGACCAGTGATTAGAATTCCTCGCTTCAGGAGGGTCCCGGCTCCATCCCTGGTTGGGTAACTAAGATCCCACAAGCTCCGTGACACAGCCAAACAACAACGAAACTTACACACACACACACACACACACACACAGCCAAAACAAATTTAATTATTTCACTCTAGTTATCTTAATTTACATATTCAAAGTATTACATCAGACCTTTAGAAACAAGACGGGTGCTGCATTGGCCACTGTGACTTTATCTTGTGTTTCCCTATTTCTAACGAACGAGAGGTTCTATTCTAAATTCGAAGTAGGAATTACAATGTCACATCACAATGGAGATGTATCTATGGAAATCAGAAATCGTATTCAGGGGAACTCCCGCCTCCAAACATCAGCATCCTCGCTCCGGCAGAAATTTGATTCTAAGCCGCACAGCACAGGAGACCCGCGATCACGCGCCAGTCGGCGCCCAAGGCTGCTCTGGAGCCCAACGCGGTCCAAATCGGAAGTGGTTCCTTGAAAATGACTTTCCCGGGAAACCTGTTTTTGAAAAACCGTGTCATTTTAATTCGCTTTTCCTAATATGAACTCATAGAAATACAGACAAACTGTCGCTCTCAGAACAGAGAAAGACACCTTCATCCGGAAAGAAAACCTTTCACGCCCGGCAGCAGCGATAAGCCTATGGGAACCAAGATGCGCAGGGCACCAGTTCTCCGGCGAGCGCTACTCCGGGCAGGACCAGTCCCCTGGCGGGGTTGCCGTGGAGACCAAGCGAGCTTCATGGATGCTGAGGCGCGCTGAAGCCAGGCCTTCTGTTGTCTGTCTGCAGAGGGTGTTCACAGGACCGGCGCCAAGATGGTTAGTGGCGTCGAATAGTGAGGAATAAGTTTGAGTAGGTCCTGGGACTGGAGATTGGAGATTCCTAGCACACTTCTGGTTTAAGTCTAGGAGTGTTAGCGGAGGCAGATGTCTGTGCCCGCTCCCGTGTTCCCACCGGGGACAGGGCTGCAACTGTAGATACATCGTTGCTTTCTTCCCTCCTGTTTCTCCGTTTTCCCACTCCTGAGCTGCGCGTGAGATGGGAAGTGGACCAAGGGAAGGCTGAGATGACAACAGCTCCGCGAAAGCATCTTTTACCTCATTCTCGTTGGAGGAGATGAAGAAGTAGGGAATAGCGGTTTCGTTCAGCTCAAGCACCGGGTGACGGACCTTTTAGTAAAATACGTGTTACGGAAAGAGTTTAAATAGGCTTACAAGGGGTTCGTTGTTCAGGACTTGACTTATGAATCCGGGAGCCGTCACTCTCAGTTTAAAATTGACCACGGGATTGGGATCATACAGCTATCTTTGTTTTTTCTTTCACAGATGCTTTCAAGGGCCAAACCTGCTGTAGGCGGGGACCCACCGCACACTGACAAAAGGAAGAAGAAAGGTAGGAAGATTCCAAAGCTGGAGGAGCTACTTTCACAAAGAGATTTCACTGGAGCTATTACCCTGTTGGAGGTAATGTCCAAAGAAAGTTGCTTCTTAGGACGTAAATAACCAGAATATAGAGGAATGCATGGGTGAATGCTGGTTGCTATGCATGGAACAGGTGGGTGCATTCTGGGACTTCCTGTAAATCTAGTCAGGCACAGATTCCAGGTTAACTATAAACCTGACTAAAGATGAACTAAAAAGATAGACTTCTTTCTCTCTCTCTTTTTTTACATGATAGACTTATTTCTTGAGGGACACTTTTAATTATGTCTAGTTCCACTGATGGCAAATCTAGCCTAAAAATGTAGAGGGACATTTAATACAGTGTCAGTTCACACATTGCCTATTCCACCCCCTGACCAGTTTATGATTTATTCCTATTAATATGTTATAACATTTTGATCAAATTTAAATAATTCTACCATGTTTCATGCTTATTGTGTGAAATACTCTATCTTCAGAAGATATTTCAAATCTCTATGGCAGTAGTTCTCAACTTTTAATACTCAAGGCGATGGTACCCCACTCCAGTACTCTAGCCTGGAAAATCCCATGGACGGAGGAGCCTGGTAGGCTGCAGTCCATGGGGTCACGAACAGTCAGACACGACTGAGCGACTTCCCTTTCACTTTTCACTTTCATGCATTGGAGAAGGAAATGGCAACCCACTCCAGTGTTCTTGCCAGGAGAATCCCAGGGACTGGGGAGCCTGGTGGGCTGCTGTCTATGGGCTCACACAGAGTCGGACACGACTGAAGCGACTTAGCAGCAGCAGAGTCACTTGTGGTACTTGTTTAAATGTGCATTTCTGGACTCCTACCCTGTGTGTGTGTGTATTAGTCGCTCACTTGTGCCTAACTCTTTTCGACCCCATGAACTATAGCCCGCCAGGCTCCTCTGTCCATGGGATTTCCCAGGCAAGAATTCTGGAGTGGGATGCCTTTCCCTTCTCCACGGGATCCTCCCGACCCAGGGATTGAACCCGGGTCTCCCAAGTTGCAGGCAGGTTCTTTATCATCTAAGCCACCAGGGAGACTCAAGAACCCAGTATTTTGGGCAAATAGCCTAAGTGCTGATGTAGATGGTCCAAGGATACGTGCTTTGTGGGAAGCACGTGTTGTAGGAGAAATGAATGGGGCGCACCAAAGAACGAAGAGGGGAGGAGTTTTGACGGCACAGCCTGGTTGTGTTGTGCCATAATCATTTCTCTAAAGCACTACAACAGCTGTATTACTCTATCAACAATAAGTGTTTTAATCAGCTTTATATATCTTTCTCAGTCTTGCATGTAAAGTCCTGTGTTTCTTGCTAGTCCCCTGGTGTTGAGCACATTGCTTAAACTTTTCTGGTGTTGGATTTCTTATCTTTAAATCAGGGGAGCTGCCTTGGAAGGGCCCTCCTGCTCTGTAAATCAGTGGAGTGAGTGGTAGATACATGTGTGATTTTTGTTAGTCTCTTTTTCTCTTCTCTCTTTTCACTGTGGCTCCAGGGAATTCCAGGAGCAAATTCAGGGAGACCTCAAATAAGAGTTTCTTCAGACTTAAGGCACTGCACTCAGATTCACAGTATTTGGTGAGAGGTTGTTATTGTTTAGTCACTTCAGTCGTGTCCGACTCTTTGAGACCCCATGAACTGTAGCCCACCAGGCTTCTCTGTCCTTTGGGTTTTCCAGGCAAGTATACTGGAGTGGGTTGCCATTTCCTTCTCTAGGTGAGAGGAGAATTTCTAATATTATAGAGTTAGCTACAAGAGTAAGTTTTTATTTAGACAGAGTATCAATAGATATCTTCATCTTGTACTGGTCAAGGCACCTGAAGTTTTGTAACAATGATTGGTTTTTTAAAATTTTATCTTATTTTTATTAGAGTATAGTTGCTTTACAATGTTGTTAGCTTCTACTGTACAGTAAAGTGAATCACTTATACGCATACATATTTCCACTGTTTTTTAGATTTCATTTCTATTTAGGTCACTACAAATCAACAATGATCTGTTTAGTTTTTGCTTTTCACCTATGTTTTTGACTTATCATCACATAGAGTGGAAAAAAAAAAAGCTCATGGTAATTCAGACTTCTTCAGGATCTCACACCTTTCCTCCAAAACAGGACTTTTCTTTCATGGATGATGAATTCATGAATATTTTTTCACAATGGACATAAATGATTAGGTGGTCTTCTAAAATCTTTAATTCTTATAGGCCCTGGCAAGCCTGTTCAAGGGTAATAGAATGATTTAATGCCTTGTCTTCAGTGAAAAGTTATAACCTATGAATAAATATATGTGTGTGCTCATGGGACAGGTTTAAAGTGTGAAGTTAAATGCAGTAGAACATGGGATAGGGGGTGAAAACATGGGCTTTGGAGTCAGTTGGCTACGTGGTCCCTTCCACCACACTTACTGGCTGTGTGTGGCCTTGAGGTCATTGCTTAATTTCTCTAACCTTCAGTTATTTGGCATTAAATATTTCAGAGAGTTCTTATGATCTTTATAAATCACCCAGAATTTTTATGAGGATAACTCTTAGATACTTCCTGGAGTAGGGTGTCAATAAACACAAAAACAGTTGTGAAATATTTGAGGAAAAGGTAGTTAATTGTGCTGAGTTCTGTAGGTATCAGTTTGATTAAACTGAGGTTATCTTGCTTCCATAATTTGCAATTTCCTATTGTTCATTAATAACATAGTTTTTTAAACAAGGGCTTACCATTCAAAGTATTCATGATTTTTTTTTCATGAAATTTTAACATCAAGTTCAAACGTCATGTTGGGGAACAAGAAGAGGATACTAATTTGTGGATTGGATACTGTGCTTTTCATCTGGGTGACTACAAGAGAGCTTTGGAGGTTAGTTTAAAGTTTTGTTTTTTTTTTTAAATAACTGTAGGGTTCTGAAATGTTTTTAAGTTTTGTATTATAATAATACATACTCATGGTAAAATTCAAACAATATAGAGGGGAACAAAGGAAAAAGGAAAAAAGTCACCCAGTCTGCCTTCCTCCATCCTATTTCTTTGTTAACAGGAGTAAACATTGGATCTTTTTTGATGTATTGCTTCAGAAATCTTCTATATATGTTCAAATATATATAGCAATGTTATTTACTTTTTCCTTTTAGATATATACTAATGAGATTGTTCAATATATTAATATTAGTCTTTCTTAAGAAAACCTTTAGGAGAAGAAAAATAAGCCCTTTTGATTAAAAATTTTATGATTCTTTTCTCAAAAAAAGTTCATGGTTATTTTTTAAAGGTTAATTTTAGACATAGGAAATATTATTTTATCTTTATATTTTAAAATATTTTAATATATTATTTATTTTTTATATTTTTAAAAATATAGTTTTGAAAGTTGTTTTTCTTGGTCATTGTAAACCCTACAATGTAATTAACAATCTATAGAATTATGGCTGTACATAAAATTGTAGATGCCTTATGTCAATGATTTTTAACTCATAAATGAAATTGTTTTGACCTTTCTTACATATTCTCACTCTCAAAATGTAATTTAAGGATATTAAAAACCTGCACTACTAAAATGAAAAATATCCAAGATCACACAATGAGAAACTGATATGAACAAAAGCAACAAAATCAGTAAAGGAAAAGTGAAGATGTGAAGAGGGCAGAATAGAAGCTGGTAGTATTTGTGAAAGATTTAGGAGAAGAGAGAGTAGTTCAAATGGAGTAAAAAAGAAAATAGGCATGTGGTAAACACTGATAGTAAAAGAGTATATGGAAAATGTAGTTGACAAAGTGAATTTCAGAAACTATCCTTAAAAGGGAAGGAAAAAAACCCTCAAAGACCAAATTTTTAAAATGTAAAGCCAAGTAAACAAAGCCAGAAAACAATTAGAATGAAATCAAATTTGTAGCATATTAAGGTATCGGATTTTAAGTTAGCTGAAACTATGCATTTTTAATATCTTTTTAAGTTAGCAAAAACAAAATATTTTAGTTGTTTTTCATTTCTGCAGTTTGTTAGCCCATGTCAGTATTAAAAGGGAAAGAAAAAAAACAAGTGTAGGGTTCTATGGGCAACAGTCCCACATGGGTAGGCTTGAGCCCTAACTGCAGTATTTAATATTACAGGTATAGAATATAAGGAGCACATGTGTGTACGTGGTAAGTCGCTTCAGTCGTGTCCGACTCTTTGTGACTCTGTGCACTGTAGCCCTCCAGGCTCCTCTGTTCATGAGATTCTCCAGGCAAGAATATTGGAGTGGGTTGCCATGCGCTCCTCCAGGGGATCTTCCCGACCCAGGGACTGAAATTACATCTGCGTCGGCAGGCAGGTTCTTTACCACTAGCGCCACCTGGGAAGCCCTAAGGAGCATATAGAATTCTCCTAAATGTGAAGTTGCCCAATCAAGAACTCCAGTACTCTTGCCTGGAAAACCCCATGGGCGGAAGAGCCTGGTAGGCTTCAGTTCGTGGGGTCGCTAAGAGTCAGACACGACCGAGCGACTTCACTTTCACTTTTCACTTTCCTGCATTGGAGAAGGAAATGGCAACCCACTCCAGTGTTCTTGCCTGGAGAATCCCAGGGACGGGGGAGCCTGGTGGGCTGCAGTCTACGGGGTCACACAGAGTCGGACACGACTGAAGCGACTTAGCAGCAGCGTGTAGTATAATATAACTATACTATAAGTCATAGACAGGAGAAGGAATGGCCCATTGATTGCTTTACTGCTATATGGGATCATTGCTTATTGTATATTTCAGGAATATGAAAATGCAACAAAAGACGAAAATTGCAGTCCTGAAGTCTGGGTGAACCTAGCCTGTACGTACTTTTTTCTTGGAATGTATAAACAAGCTGAAGCAGCTGGATTTAAAGGTAAATGAGCCCTTTTAATATCTGAAATTCACCACTAATACTAAGAGTCATTTTGGAGATTTTTAAACTTAATACCTTTCTCGAGGAAAAATCAAGTGACATTAGAAAGCTAAAAAAAAAAGAAAGAAAAGCTCTACTCTTCAAAGCATATTGGATCTTAGCAACTTTATCTTTAAAGACAGAGTTAATCTCTGTATGCCTTACCCTTACCCTCCCCACTTCACTTCCCCAGAATCTACAGCCAAAAAGCAGAAGGATGAGAGAAGAAAAAGACAAGGTGCCTTTCTTAGGCCCTCCTGTGGTGGGACATTCATGATGTTGGTAGCAGTTGGGTATAGTTGGTCAAGCTCTCATGAATGTGGATCTTATCGCTTCTTGCCCTACTTCGAAATGAGAAGCCTAGTGATTTCAGGTTGAAGAATCCAGATTTCTTCCCTTTTGTTTGTTTTATGAAGTCAGTCATCTTAGGAGAAGTGAATTCAAATTTGCAAATAAGTGTAGGGCAGAATGGAAATATGGGAGGAAAGATTAAGAATAATTAGAGTATGAATCAAATTAAAATCAAAGAAAAATAGAGAAAGTGGGCAAAAGAATGTTTGTTAGGAAATATGTGAGTGATGAGTGTATTCCAGGGTAGAATTCTTAGAGAATTAACTGGCACATACATATTTAGATAGAATTCCAGTTCAAGGTCATGGAAAATCTCTTGATTTGTACCCAAGTTGTTTCAATTTACTGATGTAGTTTTTCCCAATTCATTTATAATGGTCTGTGAGTTATTTATCTCATGTTTCTAGACTTTGTGCGTAGAACAGTTAGATGCATGTGAGATGATCAAGGTACCTATCTCTCTTTCCATGCATATTTTTTCTTTTTTAACATTGAAGTATGACTTTTTGTTGTAAAGAGATAGATTAATAATATTGAGTGTCCAGAATTAGGAAGATTCTCCAAGAGCACAAAGCGGATCTGGAATTTAAAAGATGTTAACTTTTTTGCTTGGCTACCTCTTTTAGATGGTACTATTATCATGCCAGAAGATCTGTGGAGAATGGGCTAGTATTTAGGGAAATGCATGTGAGTGTTCTCAGTTGTGTCTGACTTTTTGCGACCCCATGGACTGTAGCACGCTGGGCTCCTCTGTCTATGGGATTTTCTGGGCAAGGATACTGGAGTGGGTTGGCATTCCCTTCTCCAGGGGATCTTCGTGACCCAGGGATCAAACCTGCGTTTCCTGCAATGACAGGCAGATTCTTTACCACTGAGGCACCTGTGAAGCCCCATTTAGGAAAACATGGCAGTGTAACTATGAAAAGAAGAGTTCAGAAGGAATTGACAGCACTGGATTCCTACATGTACTGCTAGGACCACAACGTTTGCTTCCTGTGTTTGGTTCTGCGTGTGAACTACACAGGATGGGCTGCTGCGGGCACTGTGAAGAGTGCAGGCTGTGCTTTACCACGAGAGTCAGGAGGAACCAGTGTGGGCACGAGCAGAACCCTAGAGTGTTTTTCTTCTGGTTCTTGATGATGTTCCTTCTACTGCAGTAGGACTAGACTAAAATAATATATATTATACAGAGACATAGCAGGATCCCATGGGTAAGGATTTGGGAGTATCCTTATCTGAGTCTCATGTCACTCCTACAAGGGACTAAATGCCATAGACAATTGAAATCTTTAATAAGCACCTTGGATTCTTTCCTCAGCTCCAAAAAGCCGACTTCAAAACCGCCTCCTCTTCCACTTGGCTCACAAGGTATTTCTCTGCTTATTTCACACTTTTTTTTTAATGTAAAATTTTGTTTTTCTTTTTTAATTGACATAAATTAAAGCTTTTGTTTTTAAAATATTTTTCTCTTTCTTTCTTGTTACCAGCATGGGTGAAAGAGAATTAAGTAGAAATTATTGTTAATGATATGTTTAGAGCAAGTAGAATACAGGTATTAATTTTATAGGATTTTTCTCCCCCATTAATGTTTTTTACCCCAGTAATTTATTCAGAGATGTTAGGTTTTAGTTCTTCTTAAGCAGTAGTCTTTTATGATTAGTTTGTTTCCACCATCTTATTGTCTCTTAGGAAACAGAAGCAAAGATGCTTGTCCTGACTCCTGAAAATAAATACATACTTTTCTGAATTGCCTGCCTTATAGCAATAATTTTGATCATCATCATCAAATTATTTATGAATACTTTTTCATATTATAAAATTCACACATTCTAGTAATCAAAATATAAATATGCAATAAAAAGATATTGTTGTTGTTGTTGTTCTGTCGCTAAGTCATATCTGACTGTGACTCCATGGACTGCAGCATGTCAGGCTTCCCTTTTCTTCACTATCTCCCGGAGTTTGTTCAAACATCTACCATATTTAAAGTTAACTATATTTCAACCTTTGGGCATATCCCTTTAGGGATAATTATTTTTTATATGCATAGTTGTATTTTTGTTCATTTGTTTTGCAGAATGGGATTTATGTTAAATATATACTTTTGTATTCTACAACTTACCTTTAAATTATGAGCGTATCCCTGAGTCACTAATCTTCAATCCCGTCCTTTTAAAATAACAATCCACCATATGTGTGTGCCACAATTCATTCAGCATTTCCTAGTTATTTGGCTTCAAGATTGGTTTCGATTTTAATTATAAAAATGTAATTCTAACACCCTAGAAATAGACTTATTGAGTTATTGAGTATGAACAATAAAAATTTAAAGCTGTTAACTGATAGTGCTAAACTGTTTTACAGGAAGTTTATCTATAGGTAGTATTTGAAAATAATTGTTCTTGGTGTATTTAAAATTTTCATGCTGTAATTATCTCTCTTTGTTTAGTTCTTTCAATTTTTGCTTTACATGTTTTACAGACTCTCATTAAGTGCATACAGATATAGAATTGTTATGTCCATCTAGTAAATGGAAACATTTATCATTATCATTATGAAATGCCTATCTTTATCTCTAAAACTCTCTCTTCATGTAAACACTACTTTGTCATGTTTGTGTAGCTCTATCAGCTCTCCTTTGGTTAGTGGTTGCCTATTACATCTTTTTATATCTGTTCATTCTCTACTTTTCTATGTCCTATTTTAAATGTCTCTCTTATAAACAGCATATAAAAAAGATAGAAACATAGAAGATAAAAAGGGAGGGAGAAGATATAAAGAAAGAAATAGAAAAGAAACAAAGTAAGAATAGGGGGGTCAAGTAATTAATGAGTTGTAACTAAAGACTAAGGCTCTGCCTCTAGAGACTATTTTATTCTGTGTCTGAAGGAGAGATAAAGAAGACTGGGAGCTGAAGAGAAATAGGGAGAACAGAGGCAAGTGGCTGAAGGGTGGATGGAGTTAAATTTGTGTTACATAAGTGTTGGTTTCTCTAACCATTCTCTAACATGAATTTTTATGTCTTTTTTCTCTCTTACAATTTTAGTTTAACGATGAGAAGAAATTGATGAACTTCCATCAGAATCTTCAGGATATCACAGAAGATCAACTCAGTTTGGCCTCAATCCACTATATGCGATCTCACTACCAAGAAGCTATTGATATTTACAAGCGAATACTGCTAGATAACAGGTGTGTGTCCTGTTACGCCTCCTTGAACTCTCATTTTGTTACTTTCTTCTGTACCCCAGTTTGGCTGAGAACCTAGTGTCCTTTGGTTCTAATATCACCGTGTATTATTCAAGTCTATTTAATAATCTGGTGAGATTAAGAACTCCTTATAGTCTAGACTCATTGTGTAGATTGTCTTTCCCCCTCTTAATTGCCCTCCTATTAAGTTTCAGTACCACAGGTATATTGTATATCTGGTTATGTACTATATGTATATCTGTATACAGATATATGTATAAGTACTGTATGTATATGTATGTATGTATATATATATAAAATAAATATTTTTCATCTCTCCGTAAGAACCAATTTTTGCCCCTTTGGGGGTGATATCACACCTGTTGAAAATGCATGGTCTAGATGTATCAATTTCAGTGTTGTAGTTACATTGAAGGTAATTTGCTGACAAAATTAGAAGCAAACTGTTCTAAAGAACTGGCATTCCAACTTTATCACTGACTACTTGGTCTCTCTTCTGTATCCCAAAGTATCTCGTCCATCTCCCTTCTCCCTCCTTTTGCATTACTGTCATAGTCTCCCACCTGTTCCCATTCTCAGTCATCAAACCTACTTGCCTTGTCTGTCCATCTTCTGTACGGTGTCAGCTTATTTGCATTTATACTTCATTACTGATTATATTAGTTTTGTTGGTTTTTTTCCTAACATGAACAGCTAGTAGTTGAACTTTTCCCTTTCTCCTCTAGTTGTCACTTTTTACTCTACTTATATCAAAACACTCAAATATTATAACACAAAAAGAAAAAGACTACACTGATCATACTGCCTTTTTCTTTAAAAAAAGAAATGTCCTCTTTGCCTTACTGTCCAGTTGAGCCATTAAAAATGTCTGTAGTTTGACAACATTTTTGTGAAGTAGACTTAAATTGTTAATCCTTAATTTTTTCATCTAATAGGGAATACCTTGCCCTCAATGTTTATGTGGCCCTGTGTTACTACAAGCTGGATTACTATGACGTGTCTCAAGAAGTTCTGGCTGTTTATCTTCAGCAAATTCCCGATAGCACCATCGCACTCAATCTTAAGGCCTGTAATCACTTTCGCCTTTACAACGGCAAAGCCGCTGAGGTAGTGATGAAATTTGTTCTTAATTCACTTAATTCCAGTTTGAATTACCCTGTACTTCCCAGGTTATTCATAAAACTAGTATCTGTTACTCTTGATTAATATCCCTTTGTTATTGCCAGTGTGATTCTATAAGAACCCAACTGTATAAATATTTATATTTACCAGATATTCTAAAAAAGAATGTTGACTTCTGAATTCTCTGTGTGCATCTGATATGCTGTAGATGATCTTTATCTGTGTCTTACATTACCTTAAACATGTTAAAAACCAAATACTTCTGCTTCTTTCTCTGAAATATGTTTGTGGCTCAGAGTCATCAACATGTAATCAGAAGGCTGGAGTGTCCCTCGCTCTCTCCTCCTTCATCCGCACTCTAATTTTCTCCCCGTTCCTGTCATTTCGGTTCTAGATACCTCTTTTCCCTGTGCCGTCTCCTTTGCCACTGCTCTAGTTCCGGCACTCCTTACCTCTTGTTTCAACTCCTTAAATAATTTCCCTGCCTCTCGTCTTTGTTCTCTTCAGTCCAGTCATTGAGTTTGTTTCACACACCCATATCCTCCCACTGCCATGGCTTTGTACACTCCTTTCTGTTTCCTGGAGTGCCTTTCTCTGCTCAGTGATACTGCAGTATCTCCTTTAAGGTTGCCAAGAAGCAATAGTGGGAGGCATTTTATAAGTAGTTAGAAAGTGGTTAACTTTTGGCCCTGTGCAGAATACTTTGTATCCATTATTTAAAAGTAGTTAGAAAGTTAACTTATAGGCCCTGTGCAGAATACTTTGTATCCATTATTTAAAAGTAGTTAGAAAGTTAACTTATAGGCCCTGTGCAGAGTACTTTGTATCCATTATTTAGTTTCCCTGACAATCCTGTGGATAAATTCTGTTTAAACAGCTCTCTCTTTTTTTCTTTTTTTAATTTTTTCCCTTGTTGTTATAGCTCTTGTTTTATTTGAAACTCAGAATATACAGGAGTCCATACATTATGATCTCATTTTATTAAACTACACACAAACACATGCATACACACATATATACATAAACATAGATATAAATAGATCTATAAATAGATATATAGATAGCATGTTCTATACTATATCTATACAGATTCAGGTATATATATTTGAATATACTTTATGTACAGATATGCTTAGGTTAACCCTACGAGGGGGTCCATGAGTACAAATTACTTCCTTGGCCATTACTTTAGTTGATGTCAGAAGCCACCAAAATTTAAATTCAAAATTTCTTTATGTGTCAATACCCTGCCCAAAAGGTAGTGTATGTGGCATCGTATCAGCCTAGAGTAGGGGAAGGAATGATTGTGCTCAGTCGTGTCTGACTCTTTAGTGACCCCATGGACTGTAGCCCGCCAGACTCCTCTATCGATGGGATTTTCCAGGCAAGAGTATTGGAGTGAGTTGCCATTTCCTCCTCCAGGGGGGTCTTCCCAACCCAGGGATCAAACCTGCATCTACTGCACCTCCTTCATTAGCAGATGGATTCTTTACCACTGCACCACCTGGGAAGTCCAGAATAGGTGGAGGAAGGGAGAAATTGAAACTGGAAAATTAACTACTATATCAAAGCAAAATTTATTGTGTAATAGTAGGAAGCACTATTAATACACTTTACACTAACAGCAGATTGAGTTGGTGAGTGAAACAGCATTTATCAGCTGGTGGATAGAGAACACATATCCTTAACATTTGCTCGGGTTCACTTTTCATGGCTTGTGTTGATAAAGGTGCTCACTTGAGGCAAAAGAAATGCCCACAGTTAAACTGCTTAGTATGCAATGGAACGGTTGCTTTATGTATGAAATAAAATACATTCTTGGATATCCTCATTTCAGCTAAAGTCCCTGCCTAATTGACTAGTTCCCAGCATCAGCAGTTTAATAGTAAACTGGATTTGCAATTTGATCTTTAATTAGAGTTTTGGTTAAAATAAATAAAAGAAGTATATTTTTGTCTTTCTATATTAAGTCCGTCTTGGGGGCTTTGCCAATTTTGGCATAAGGTCCAACCTATTAAATGCTTATATTTTGTCTGCACATGTTCTTTCCATAGTCTGGAATGGGTGACTTGGCTAACCAATATGTTCTAGATCTAATGCTATCCAACTCAGGACAGCAAATTGTACTTCTTGTTCACTAAAAGCATGCTTTTTCATTTGAAATTGTGTCTGTGCAGATTACATATTGATTGTATAATGTTCTCCAGCAGTAGATAACTGTAACAAATGTACCCTAAGGAGCTTTCTTTCTTTTTTTTTTTTTTTTTTGACAGCAATAGGATATAGTTTGTTTTTACTTACGATAGTTTTATTAAACCTTCTAAAAAGCAAGCATTCCTCTAGAATCTTTTATAATGGGCTCTATATTGTATAATTCATTCTCTTCTCAAACACCAAAGCATTCTGCTCTTCTATAGTAAGCATGAAATATTATGTAATGATTCATTCAATTCTTAAAGTCCTTTGAATAACTCACTCAAAGTTATACAACTAACAAGTGAGAAATTCAGATCTCTAAAGCCCATAGATGGCTGGTTCATGTTGATGTTTGACAGAAAACAACAAAATTCTATAAAGCAATTATCCTTCAACTAAAAAATAAATTAAAAAAAAGAAACAAAACAAAAAATAAAGCCCATAGACTTAACCACTAAAATTTAATGCAAATTTAGGTGTGCATTCTTCTTCTCTGCTCTAAACTTATATATATATAACATATATATGTATACACACATACACATGTAATAATACAGCTACCAAATAACAAGAATGATTTATATATATATATATCAAACAATATGGTTATTATATCTTACCAACAGATAATTGGTAATAATATGGCTATTATATATGATTCTATATCTATATATAAAATCATGCTTACTGTTTGGTAGTTGCCTAATTACCTTTTTTTCCTGAACAAGTTTTATTATTCACAGAGAGGAAGGAGCTCTGTCCTTGGCTGCGACTCTCCTCGTGACTACCAGGACATTACTCAGCTCCTCTCCCTTCTTCTTGGCATGGATGTGTGTCCCCACCCTTTTCTTGATGAACTTAAGGCTCTGTTCTCAGAGACCTTGAGCAGCTCCACGGCTTGCCACTCCTAAAGGGTGAAGCTGCAGACCTCTCAGATCATGAGGCTTGTTCTTGGTGAGGTGCCCACAGGAACAGTGGCTATAGCTCTGTTGGCTCACGTTCTTATTCATCCTGTAGGCCTTGCTGATGCCCGCGGTCATGGGGTAGCACAGAGCCGTGGCACTGAGCTGCATGGGGGCCCTTAGGGTCCAGATGGTGGTGAGTCCTACTGGAGCAAGGCCTCATGAACCTGCTTTAATTATCTTTAATCTAGATAAGCTTATTGAGGGTTGAGCCTTGTGACATTTATATCCCAAGACCTGGCACAATGTATATACAAAGTTGATGCCAATGAAGTAATGGTTGAATGAGAAATTTAAAATATGACTAACAGATTAAGGGCGAGTCATGTTTAAAAACAGGAGGACGTTCAAAACAGGTCAATAAAGATGAAGATTAAGAAAAGGCCATTGGATTTCATAACTGGTATTTCCTATGCTGATTAGGGTATCATTATTATTGAGTGTTGAAGCTAGATGTCAAGGAGATAAGGAGTGAATGAGTAACCTCTTGGACTGAGAAATGTCCTGAGGGATATGGCAAAAGAAAGACAAGTAGATGATGAAGAAACAGAAGCAGTGAGTATAGGATGCTTGTGAAAGGAAGGAATAGTTTCAGAGGATAAAGAAATTTTATCCAAATTCCAATCTTAGGTTACTAGCTATGTGGTTCAGTACAAAGTATGCAAAATAACAGTACTGAATTATTGTAGGTTTTTAGTAGATAGTGAACTGAGCAATTATCAAAGATTTTATAGGCTGAAACACAGTCAGATTTATCTTTTTATGTTTAGTGCTTTTCGTATTTTGTTTAAAAAAATATTTCCTAGCCCAAATGTTGTTCTCTGATATTCTAAAAGCCTATTGTTTTGCCTTTTACAAATCCAAATTATCTGTAATTATATCTACAAGGTTTTGTTTCTCAATTAATGACAAAGATTGACAAGTTAGATTGAAAAGACAAAACCCTAATACATGTTTTAAGTATTATTGTTGCTGTTGTTGAGTCATTAAGTCCTATCTGACTCTTTGGGACTCCATGAATTGCAGTACTCCAGGCTTCTCTGTTTATCACCAACTCCTGGAGCTTGCTCCAACTCCTGTCCATGAGTCATTGATGCCATCCAACCATCTCATCTCTGTTGCCCCCTTCTCCTCTTGTTCTCAGACTTTTCCAGCATCAGGGTCTTTTCCAAAGAGTCAGCTCTTCACATTGGCTGGCCAAAGAATTTGAGCTTCCGCATCAGTCCTTCCAATGAATATTCATGGTTAATTTCCTTTAGGATTGACTGGTTTGATCTCCTTGCTGTCCAAGTGCTCTCAAGATTCATCTCCTGCTCCACAGTTCGAAAGCATCAATTTTTCGATGCTCAGCCTTCTTTACGGTCCAACTCTCACATCTGTATATGACTATTGGAAAAACCATAGCTTTGACTATGCAAACCTTTATCGGCAAAGTGATATTTCTGCTTTTTAATACTCCGTTTAGGTTTGTCATAGCTTTTCTTCCAAGGAGCAAGCATCTTTTAATTTGGTGGCTGCAGTCACCGTCCACAGTGATTTTGGAGCCCAAGAAAATAAAATCTGTCACTGTTTCCACTTTTCCCCATCTATCTGCCATGAAATAAATGATGGGACCAGATACCATATCTTCATTTTTTGAATGCTGAATTTTAAGCCAGCTTTTTCACCTTCCTCTTTCACCTTCATCAAGAGGCTCTGTAGTTCCCCTTTGCTTTCTGCTATTAAAGTGATATCATCTGCATATCTGAGGTTATTGCTACTTCTCCTGGCAATCTTGATTCCAGCTTATGCTTCATCTAGCCCAGCATTTCACATGATGTACTCTGCGTATAAGTTAAATAAGCAGGGTGACAATATACAGCCTTGACATACTCCTTTCCCAATTTTGAACTAGTCCATTGTTCCATGTCCAGTTGTAACTGTTGCTTCTTGTCCTGCATACAGGTTTCTCAGGAGGCAGGTTAAGGTGGTCTGATATTCCCATCTCTTTAAGAATTTTACATAGTTTGTTGTGATACACACAGCCAAAGGCTTTAGCAATGAAGCAGAAGTAGATTTTTTTTTGGAATTCTCTTGCTTTTTTCTATGATCAAGTGTATATTGGCAATTTGATCTCTGGTTCCTCTGCCTTTTCTAAATCCAGCTTGAACATATGGAAGTTCTCAGTTCATCTGCTGCTGAAGCCTAGCTTGAAGGATTGTGAGCATAGTCTTGCTAGCATGTGAAATGAGTGCAATGGTATGGTAATTCGAACATTCTTTGGCATTGCCTTTCTTTGGGATTGGAATGAAAACTGACCTTTTCCAGTCCTGTGGCCACTACTGAGTTTTCCAAATTTACTACCACACTGAGTGCAACACTTTAACAGCATCTTCTTTTAGGATCTGAAATAGCTCAGCTGGAATTCCATCACCTCCACTAGCTTTGTTCATCGTAATGCTTCCTTAGGCCCACTTAACTTCGCACTCCAAGATGTCTGGCTCTAGGTGAATGAGTACACCATTGTAGTTATCTGGGTCATTAAGACCTTTCTTGTTCAGTTCTTCTATGTGTTCTTGCCACGTCCTCTTAATTCCTTCTACTTCTGTGATTCCTTGCCATTTCTGTCCTTTATTGTGCCCATCTTTGCATGAAATGCTCCCCTGTTATCTCCAGTTTGTTTGAAGAGATCTCTAGTCTTTTTCATTCTGTTGTTTTCCTCTTTATTCACTAAAGAAGGCTTTCTTATCTCTTCTTGCTATTTTCTGGAGGTCTGCATTCAGTTGGGTATATCTTTCCCTTTCTCCGTTGCCTTTTGCTTGTCTTCTTTTCTCAGGTATTTGTAAAGTCTCCTCAGACAACCACTTTGCCTTCTTGCGTCTCTTCTTCTTTGAGATGGTTTTGGTCACTGCCTCCTGTACAATGTATAAGCCTCCATCCATTGTTCTTCAGACACTGTCTACCAGATCTAATCCCTTGAACCCAGTTGTCATCTCCACTGTATAATCATAAGGGATTTTCATTTTAAATATAGGACACAGAAAATTTGAATGTGAAAGCATGTATATCATGAGGAATATTTCTTACATGATTTCTATCATGTTTTTGTACTTTTTTTTTTTAACTTTTATTTTATTTTTAAACTTTACAATATTGTATTAGTTTTGCCAAACATCCAAACGAATCCGCCACAGGTATACCCGCGTTCCCCATCCTGAACCCTCCTCCCTCCTCCCTCCCCTACCCTCCCTCTGGGTCGTCCCAGTGCACTAGCCCCAAGCATCGAGTACCGTGCATCGAACCTGGACTGGCGACTCGTTTCATACATGATATTATACATGTTTCAATGCTATTCTCCCAAATCTCCCCACCCTCTCCCTCTCCCACAGAGTCCATAAGACTGATCTATACATCGGTGTCTCTTTTGCTGTATCGTACACAGGGTTATTGTTACCATCTTTCTAAATTCCATATATATGTGTTAGTATACTGTATTGGTGTTTTTCTTTCTGGCTTACTTCACTCTGTATAATAGGTTCCAGTTTTATCCATCTCATTAGAACTGATTCAAATGTATTCTTTTTAATGGCTGAGTAATACTCCATTGTGTATATGTACCATAGCTTTCTTATCCATTCATCTGCTGATGGACATCTAGGTTGCTCCCATGTCCTGGCTATTATAAACAGTGCTGTGATGAACATTGGGGTACATGTGTCTCTTTCCCTTCTTGTTTCCTCAGTGTGTATGCCCAGCAGTGGGATTGCTGGATCATAAGGCAGTTCTATTTCCAGTTTTTTAAGGAATCTCCACACTGTTCTCCATAGTGGCTGTACTAGTTTGCATTCCCACCAACAGTGTAAGAGGGTTCCCTTTTCTCCACACCCTCTCCAGCATTCATTGCTTGTAGACTTTTGGATCGCAGCCATTCTGACTGGCGTGAAATGGTACCTCATAGTGGTTTTGATTTGCATTTCTCTGATAATGAGTGATGTTGAGCATCTTTTCATGTGTTTGTTAGCCCTCTGTATGTCTTCTTTGGAGAAATGTCTATTTAGTTCTTTGGCCCATTTTTTGATTGGGTCATTTATTTTTCTGGAGTTGAGCTGTAGGAGTTGCTTGTATATTTTTGACATTTTAACTCTAAAATAAGATGACCTACGTCTTCTATTTATACCTCAATGTTTTAACAGCTTTATTGAGGTATAACTAATGTACCATGGAGTCACCCTTTTGAAATATACAATTCTGTGGGGTTTAGTGTATTCACCACTGAGTTTAATCTTCACCACAGTCAATTTTACTCACTTATTTATTTATTTTTAAACACTTCCCCCCCGCCCCCTATTTTTGACTACACCATGCAGCTTGCAGGATCTAACTTCCCTAACCAGGGATTGATCCCACACCCTTGGCAGTGAAAGTGCTGAGTCCTAACCACTGGACTGCCAGGGAATTCCCACCACAGTCAATTCTAAAGCATTTCCATTACTTCACAGAGAAACTCCATAATCTATAGCTATCAACTGCCATCCCGCCAACCCCAAACAGCTACTAATCCACTTTCTGTTTCTATAGATTTGTGTGTTTTGGATATTTCCTCTAAAAAGGAGTCATATTTTAATAATATATCATCTTCTATGATTGGCCTGTTTTACTTTAGCTTAATGTCTATGAAGTTCATCTTGTTATAGCATGTTTCAGTACTTCATTCATTTTTATCACCAAATAATATTCCATTGTATGGATATACCACATTGTATTTTTCCAATTGTCAGAGATGGATATTTCGATTGTTTCCACATGCTTCCTATTATGATAATGCTGCTGTAAACAGGTATATACATGTTTTGGGGCACGTTTTGTATAAGTTTCATTTATCTTGGGCATATACCTAGAAATGGAAATCCTGGGTCATATAGTAGCTATATTTAATTGAGGAACTTTCAGACTATTTTCCAAAGTGGCTGCACCAGTTTCCACTCCCACTAGCAATGTGTGTAAGAGTTTCGAGTTTCAATGTTTCTACATCCTTACCAACAGTTGTTATTATCTGTCTTTTTTATTCTAGCCATCCCCGGGGATGTGGAGTGGAATCTCACTGTAATCTTGATTTGTATTTTCCTGACAGCTGGAATGATGTTGAGCATCTTTTCATGTGCAGTGAGCACTGCTTTGAATTTTGTGCCCTGTGCATCTCACTTGCCTCACCTTTCATCCTGGCTAGCCAAAGATCAAAGCTAGCCTCATAATACTAAAAGATTTTGTCTTTTCACTTTCATTCACTTTTGAGTGTGCAATGAAGTTTTCCAGGGACAGCATGATTTCAAAATAGATTGATTACAGGCACAGATATGCCAATCAAGCTGTCATCTGTTAAGGCAGACATTGAAGAGACTTGCAAAAATAGATAACAGTACCATTCTTGTCACTAAATTTATGTATTGGTAAATACAGTTTTTTTTTTTTAATGAAAAATACATTATTTGTGTTAATGTGTAGTAAGTTTATTAGTACTTTTGATTAATTGAATACTTTAAATTTCTGTTTTAATTTCTAATACAATATATATGAATGGCTGTAACTCACATAAACAAAAACTCTTTGGGATCCTTAGTAATTTTTAAGGTTTAAAAAAGATCTTGAGATCAAAAAGCTTGAAAACTGCTGAACTAGCCTAATATTACCCAAGACTTTGGAATTCCTGCTGTAGACAAGAGGAGATTAGTAAAAGGTTGCTAAATAGGTGTGCATTCCCATATGATATCAGGTAGAACAAGTTTGTAGTGCTTAGTGAGAACAGTCAAGAATTTAATTATTTTATCCAGAAAATCTTAGGTATCCACGATGGAGGTAGAAAAAGAAGGTGAGAATTAGTCAAAATTATAGACTGGCAAGAGGGAATAGCAGAAAGCTGAGGGAGTGGATAAATAAGCCTCAGACATTACTAAAGACACTGTAGAAATGGCTGACCATTTGTTCTAGGGGAAGTTAAAGAAACAGGATAAAACAAAAGAGATCTGATAGTTTTGATAAATAGTAACATAGAGGGGAGAAGGTACATTAATTGCATCATGTAAATAAAGGCCAATTCAGCAGGAAGAAAGTATAGGAAAATTCAGGACACAGGTGGAATGGTCAGATTGAAGAATCAACCTTAGTGGACTTCCCTGGTGTTACAGTGGTTGAAAATCCAACTGCTAATGTAGGAGACACAAGTTCAATCCCTGGTCCAGAAAGATTCTGCCTGCCATTGAGCAACTAAAGCCTGTGTGCCATACCTACTGAGCCTGAGCTCTAGAGCCCTTGACCACAACTACTGAACTACTGAGCCCAAGCCTTGCAACTACTGAAGCCCAAGTGCCTCAACCCCGTGCTCTGCAAGAGAAGCCTATACACTTCAGTGAAGAGTAGCCCCCTCTCACCACAACTACAGAAAGCCCACGTGCAGCAGTAAAGACCTAGGGCAGTAAAAAATAATAAGTAATAAATAAATAAGTTAATTAATTTAAAATGTTAAATAAAGAAAAATAACCAACCTTAGTTGTTAAAAGTTGATCACCCAAAAGGAAAGACTAACTGTGCTGCTGCTAAGTCGCTTCAGTTGTGTCCGACTCTGTGCGACCCCATAGATGGAAGCCCACAAGGCTCCCCCGTCCCTGGGATTCTCCAGGCAAGAACACTGGAGTGGGTTGCCATTTCCTTCTCCAATGCATGAAAGTGAAAAGTGAAAGGGAAGACGCTCAGTCGTGTCTGACTCGTAGCGACCCCATGGACTACAGCCTACCAGGCTCCTCCATCCATGGGATTTTCCAGGCAAGAGTACTGGAGTGGGGTGCCATTGCCTTCTCCGAAGACTAACTCTAGGAGTCTTCAGACTTGGGTTCACCAGTTTCAGACTTGCTGCGTAGAGGTTCAGTTGTTTAACGTTTATAAGCCTCAAGGTTCTCATCTGTAAAATAAGGAGAATAATAATTACATTATTTCTCAGAGCCCTGCAGAACAAAGGAAGCAGCATGTTAAATTCTTCGTAAGCTATAAAACTTTGTAATTCTTACAGGTGATGTAAGAACTATACACTTGTCATTTTCATAAGCCTTTCCTTTTTTTAATTTCAGGCAGAACTCAAAAGCTTGATGGACAACGCTTCTTCTTCCTTTGAATTTGCTAAAGAGCTCATCAGGCACAATCTGGTGAATAAGAGTTTCTAGTCTTGATGATTTGAGGCCTACCCTATTTTGGGTACATTACAGTGGTTGGGAAGATGAATGAAGGGAGATATCTCGACAAGTATTTCTCTACTCCAAGTGAACTCTTTCTTCTTGTGGAGGAGAGAGAATGAGTTTAAGATACCAGGTTCTTTCCTTACTGGGAAGGCAGTAACACATACTTAACATTTAGAAAGAAGTGTGAGGCAGTGAGATCCAAGTGTTCATGTTGTTGGCAAAGACAAAGGAACATATCCTTTACTTTCTGATGAAAGTGAAAATCCTTTACTTTCTGATGAAAGTAAAACTTGAGTTGGTCTTTGAAGAATGACTTGGATTTAAAGGGTTCATTTGTGGCAAGGACATGGATGAATGAATGAAGACGACATATGTGAGCAGACTGAATTTACTGGGACAGAAAATTTGCACGGGGATAGTTGCTAAAAAAAAAAAAAGATTCAGATGAAGTTTCAAGTTGGATTCAATTGACTCAGCAGTAAAGTGGGTGCAGAGCAGCTGTATTCAACTCAGACACCTGGGGACACTGAGCAAATTACTCAGTATTGTTGAGTTTCAGATTCCTCGTGTGAATATGGCAGTAGTAATAACTACACCTTTTCCTTCTGATTTCTCTGCACCTTCATTAGCACTAAGTCTCCCAGTACCAATGCTGAAAACCGTAGCTGGTTTAGACTCTCTCTTCCCCTTTATTTCTGATACTCAGCCGCTTAATCCTATTAATTCTTCTATTTATTCCATTCCTCCTCTAACTCAGGCCTCCATCACAGGGTTTTCTGAGGTTATTTTGCATTATGAGCTTCTGCCTCTAACCTTTTCACTTCTAATTTAGTCTATAAATTAAAGCCAGATTGATTTTTGTGGAGAATATGATGTTAGAGAGAGTAGTCTGGAAATTAAACTTGGAAAGAGATGAAGACTGGAAGATTAAGAGATTAAGATTTAGGAGTTTTCATAAGAGTAGGGATAGCTGAAGAAAAGGTTAAAAAAAGAGAAATACGGTTCCAAGAGTGTGTTTGTATTTAAGGGGCTGAAAGAGGAGAATAAGAAAATAAAAAAAGGCAGGCAAGAGAAAACACCTACATAATGTACAACCCCTTCTGCAGCACAGGTTTGAAATGCATGGGTCCACTCATACACAGATTTTTCTCAGTCGTAAATATTATACCATCTGAGGTGGGTTGAATCCTCGTATACGGAGGAACCCTGCATGTGGGTGGCTGACTGTAAATCACATTTGAATTTTCAACTGTGTGGAGAGTCAGTGCCCTTAAACAATCTCCATCACCATTGTTCAATGGTCAACAGTCATTTTACAAAATTTTTCTAATTTTTATATAATTTTTAAAGGTTATACTCCATTTACAGTTATTACAAAATATCAGCTATGTGCTCTGTGTTGTACAAATACATCTTTATTCCTATCTTACACCCAATAGTCTGTACTTCCCCCAGCCCCCACATACTGCCCTCCCCACTGGTAACCACTAGTTTGTTCTCTATATCTGTGAGTCTGTCTGCTTCTTTTCTGCTCTATTCACAGATGTGTTGCGTCTTTTTTAGATTCCACATATAAGTGACATCAAGCAGTATTTGTCTCTCTGTCCGACTTACTTCACTTAGCATAATGCCCTCCAGGTCCATCATGTTGCAAATGGCAAAATTTCATTATTTTTTATGGCTGAGCAATATTCCATTGTATATACAGACCACATCTTCTTCGTCCATTCATCTCATCTGTTGATGGACACGTAGGTTGCTTCTGACTGTAATGTCATTGTGTTGTGCTGTGCTTAGTCGCTCAGTCATGTCCGACTCTTTGTGACCCCATGGACTGTAGCCTGCCAGGCTTCTCTGTCCATGAGGCTTCTCCAGGCAAGAATACTGGACTGAGTTGCCATGCCTTCCTCCAGGGGATCTTCCCAATCCAGGGATTGAACCCAGGTCTCCTGCATTGTAGTGGATTCTTTACTGTCTGAGCCACCAGAGAAGCCATCATGGAAGTTGTAATGTCATTATAACTACACATTTTAATCACCCAGGGGATTTTTAAAAATATTAATGTGTGAGATTTTTATCGAATGGTTGGGCTAAGGTTCAACTATCAATACTTTTCTTAAAAGTTTTCCAAGTGGATATAATATACAGCCAGAGTAAAGAACCTTTATTTATACATATAACTGGAAGGTGCATATTAGCTAGTGATGGGAGTTATACTTGGAGGGTGGGATTAAAAAGAAAAGTGAGAGAATGGTAATTTTCCTTTTGCCTGTTGTAATACTATATGTAAGTTTTTTCTAGTAAATACAGATTAATTTTATAGTTTAAGACAAAACCTGAAAAAAATATTAAGCAGTATAAATTGTTACTGACATCAGCTTTTGCAGTCAGACCTGATGTCAAAATCAAGTACACGAGATACTAGCTTTGTAACTTTGGGTAAGTCACTAAACACTGATGAGTCTCTGTGTTCTCTATGTAGAATAGAGGAAATCACAGCACCTACCTCATTTCCTTGTGAAGATGAAAGGAGGTAATATATGTAAGGTGCCTCAGGCAGCATACAGCATACAGTCAGCATTTAGTGACTAGTGCTTTTATTGTCATGCTATGGCCACCGGTGTCAAAACTGCAGATATGTCATGGAGCAACAAGAGAGGAAAGTCTATTGAATTTGGTCAAAGGGGTTGATATTTGTGACTTGTAGAATGGGTTTATTAGTGTGCAGAGAGCAGCAGCAAGTTTTCTGGGAGGTTAAGGAGAGGAAGAGAAGAAGTTGAAACAGCAAGCCACTTACTTTTCAAGTGTGGCATTGAAAAAAGGAGAAAAAGTACGATGCTGTTCAGAGGGAACAGTGACACCAAGTGAAGTGAAGATTTTTCAAGAGAGTAGAAACCTTTGTGCATATTTAAAGTTGAGAAGTGGGACCAGGATTAATGAAATAGAATATTAATGCAGAAACAAAATCCAAATGGAGTTAAAATCATGACATCAAAGAAGACAATTGTAGGAATTAATCTTGGCAAGGGAAGGGAGCATCTTAGACAAAGAGAACCAAAAAAAAAAAAAAAAATGACCAGATGGATATTTTGATATAGAAAGAAGAGATTAGGTAGTTTATGCCTGATTGCCTTGATTTCTGTATATTTGTGATATAATTTACTATGTGTCAGATACTGTGCTAGGCTGTGGGTACAAAACAGCATGTAAACAGTCCTTTCATGGATGGTGTTTTTGTTTTAGCTGTCCTCTGTAGCTTTTATTATTATATGACAACATACTTAAGTTTGCTCTTTGAAGGTCTCTCCTCATTTGAGTATACAGACAGGACTATATAGTACAATATCGGAGAAGGCAATGGCACCCCACTCCAGTACTTTTGCCTAGAAAATCCCATGGATGGATGAGCCTGGTAGGCTGCAGTCCATGGGGTCGCTAAGAGTCAGACCTGACTGAGCGACTTCACTTTGACTTTTCACTTTCATGCATTGGAGAAGGAAACGGCAACCCACTCCAGTGTTCTTGCCTGGAGAATCCCAGGGACGGGGGAGCCTCGTGGGCTGCCGTCTCTGGGGTCTCACAGAGTCGGACACGACTGAAGCGACTTAGCAGCAGCATATAGTATAGCATAACTATACTATAAGTCATAGACAGGAGAAGGACTTTTTCCTGGTGTAGCCCTGGTATTACAATACCAGGCATATAGTAGGTGTTAATGAATATTTACTAATATTTTAATAAAACAAAATATAACGTATGATATGCCATGCATGTAGCCCACTTTAACTTATTTCATCCTTATGATAACTCTGAACATTACTAATGCCATTACTAATTAGGTGGACATTACTAATGCCATTTAGAGATGAGGAAATAATCTCAGAAGGATTTCATAAATTCCTTCATGGAGTTTTTAATGTAGAATATCTGTCTAGAAAGAAGTTTCATTAATTATTGGGTACTTTAAGAGTTTCATATAGTTCTTATGAGGCAAAAAGGAAATATATGCAATAGGGCCATGCCTTTATTCTATTTCTTACATTTAGGATGACTTTTTTTTTTCCTGGCTGTGAAGCACATGGGACTTAGCGCCCCAAACAAGGATCAAATCCATAGCCCCTACATTTGAAGCACAGAGTCTTAACCACTGGACTGCCAGAGAAGTCCCTAGGATGCCTTTTTTTTTTTTTTTTTAATGAGGTCAAGGTCATGTGTGTATAGAAAAAGCTTCAAAAATATATTCCTCCCTTCAAAGAGTAACTGTTGTGTCAGGTCCGTGTGTATTTCCACCAGTAAACGTACTCATATTTGCTGCCATAATAATGGCTTTTCTGTCTTTAGGTAGTCTTCCGAGGAGGAGAAGGGGCTTTGCAAGTTTTGCCTCCCCTGGTTGATGTCATTCCTGAAGCTAGGCTAAACTTAGTGATTTACTATCTTCGTCAAGGTAAGAGAAATATGTCTTGATCTTGCCTATGTAAGATATTTTAGAACATTTACTCTCCAACTGAACTACTTGTTTAACCTTTAAAATCACTTCATAATACCCAAAAATATATTTGCAGCAGGTTCTCAGGACAGAGCAAACTTATTGATATTTATCTGTTGTGCCTTTTCTCTTCATCTCCTCTTTCCTCTTCTGTTGCTTCCAATCTCTCGCCCATTCTGGTTTTTTCTTTCCCTCTTATTTTTCTGCCCTTTGTCCTCTATTCATTTTATTTCAGGTTTTCTGTTGTTTTTCCTTTCCCTCCCTCATTTCTTCTTTGTTGTGTGTTCCTCTGTGTGTAAAGTCCATCTACTGTTCCTTGGGTCTTTTCTTCCCCATCATTAACTTTTTTATTTGCTCTAATTATCTGTCTTTCTGTTTCTTTGTACCCCCAGCTCCTGCAAAATATGAAGATGCAAAATGAGCATGGTATTTGTTGCCCTGAGTAAGGATAAATTGTAGGCACAGGCCCAAGCAGCGTGTTGTCTCACAGTTGTGAACGCGGGGTGGGAGCTCCCACGCAGAGGCGCTGGCACTCAGTCATGGGCCTCAGACTAAGTGTGGGCCTTTTAAGGTGCACGGTAGGAACCAACCAGGCAACATATTCATCACTGAGGGAAATGTGAAGTGTTTATTAACAGGAGACCGTGAACTTGCAAATAGTTCTCTAATTTGGTACATCAGCGCAAAGAAATAAGCTTTTGGACAAGAATTAAAGAAACACCTTATATATTTTATAAACTAATTTTTATTCTAGGAACTTTCAAACACAAACAAAACAAGTTAATAGTATGAACACCCAAATAATAACCCCAGATACAATAGTTTTGTAGATATTGCCAGTCTTTCTTAATTTATCCTCCTTCTTCCAGTTTTGTTATGAAATATTTTAAAGCGAATCCCAGCCTTCGTGTCATTTTACTCCTATGTACTTTATGTGTATATATATATATATATATATATATATATACACACACACATACACACACACACATATAAAATGGATGTTTTTCTTATATAATTACAATGCCATAAGCATATACTTCCCTGTTCCTTATTTTTAGCTTGAACCCTTAAGTGCTTCGTGGCTTAATACAGGTTTCCTACAGATATTTGGTTATCTACTACTAAGCATTGAACTTCATGGAGAGTTAAGAGACAAGAAAAGCAAATCATACTTCTCATGAATATTTGAAGGACCTTATCATTTGGGGCAACTGTTTGCTAGGATACAGATTAATATGGCTACATATTTCTTATATTTCAGATGATGTACAGGAAGCTTATAACTTAATTAAGGATCTGGAACCTACTACTCCTCAGGTAATTGACAATGTGTTACATTTTTACTAACCAAGTTCTGTTAAAGGTGGAATTTCTGTTGAAAGGTAGTTGGAAGGCATATTAGGGAAGATTCCTGCTTGTAGACTCTCAGGAAAGTTTGTGTATGTTGATCTGGGAATATTACATGAGACTTTTGATATGAGAATCAATATTCTGGGCTTTTTTGAAATTTGTAAACTCCCATAAATATGGTCATTTCCTCAAAAGGGTTGAAGTTTGAAAATACTGAAATCTAGAATTCTGATGAAACTAGACACGGGAACTCAGTCACCAGGATGCCTGTCTGTGCTGTGTCTGTGTCCCCTGCTGCGGGTCCACTCCCTGAAGGCAGGCACTGAGTTCGTATTGTGTCTCCAGTGATACGAACGCTAAGCATGTACTAGGCGTCCCACTCATGGGGTGAAAGGCTGAAAAATATTTCCAGGTCTAAGTTGGTATATTTCTCAAGTGTATTAAAAGCTTCAGCATTTTTTGTTTTATTCTTTTAAAGAGCTGTCTTAAATAAAAATAGTACTCACATAAAAATCAGAATTCCCTGGTGATCCAGTCACTAGGATTCCATACTTCCACTGCAGGGGATACTGGTTTGATCTCTGTTCAGCGAACTAAGATCCTGTGCGGTGCAAAAAAAAAAAAAAAAATTCATAAAGCTAAGGAGAGTATCTGTTAAAGAATAGAACCAAGTCTAAAGGAGATACAGATAAGGCCTCAGGACTCCAAAATGAGAATACCTTACAAATGAGAGTCAGAGGATTATTGTTATTAATTAATTTATTTTTGAAGAAAGGAATCACTAGCAAAGGAAGGTTATTATATCATTGGAAAGGGAAAATTATATATGTGTGTGTATGTGTGTGTGTGTGTGTGTGATATGGTCACAGAAAATGGCAGTGGCTGATAAAGTGTAAAAATTGTTACATAAACATTTTATGGTTAATTTTTCCACTGAATTGAAATAAAAACAAAACTCCTATGCATGTCCACTGAGTTTTTCCCCTTATGATTGAGAATTTACAAATATGATTAATTCTGTTATATAAACACTTTCCTGAGAACCAAATGAAAGTCTCCTAATTCTTTTATTCTTACCAGGGATAGAACAGAGCAAAGTGACTTTGGGTAACTTTTGATAATATATATAAAGCATTGAGTTGATGCAAATGATTTTTTTGAGTGATATCTCTTAGTTTTATGTTCCTTTTAAATTAATTACTGATATTTCACGTTTCCAGGAGTATATCCTCAAAGGAGTGGTCAATGCAGCCCTTGGCCAGGAAATGTGTTCAGTGAGTATAAAACCACTGGTATCTATAGTTCGTAAAGTTACAGTGTGTGGAAAAAATAAAAATGACTTTCAAAGTTCAACTAGTAATAAGCTTACTATAGGCTCCTCTGCAGTTCCTTTTATTTCTCCATATCCACCAATCCAGATTCCATTGTGACAGAATTCTGTGTTATTTGAAGACAAAAAAAGGGAATTCCCTGGTGGTCCTGTGGTTAGGACTTGGCACGCTCATTGCCAAGGGCCCAGGTTCAATCCCTGGATGGAGAACAAGATCCCGCAAACCAGGTGGCTTGTCCAAAATATAAAGCAGAATAGAATAAAAACCGAAAAAAAAAAAATAATAGAAAGCTATAGCCTTAAGAATTACTGCTTTTTAAGGGGAAAAAAAAGCCCAACTGTTGAACAACGTGTTTATCTAATAACAACAGCAAATCATTGCAAAACTTCATTCTTACTTTCACTGACTTTTTTTTTAACCTTGTATACCTCTGAGCTATAATTTTGGCATCTGTAAAATGAGAATAATTGTTTCTTTGGGAAAGTTTTTTATAAATACAAAACACTGACTAAAATTAAGCTCTTATTCACCTGAATATGGCATAGTAGGTTCTTTTTGGAACGAAATGGGATGTAAATAAATCTTTTTATCTCCAGCTCACTCCAAATTGCCTCAAATAGGCAGTAAATAGCTATTGAATAAATTAATGATTCTACTTAGTAAGTTACTCCTTGTTCTAGCCATAGCTCCTACCACAAGTTCTGATATATGATAAAAGCAATAAATATTTGTTAAATGAATGAATGAGTTCATTTAATAAAGGTACTTTTAAAATAGGATTTGGGAATTGAATTTTTTTTTTCTCTTCTTTTCTATCTGATCCTAATTAAGTTTTAATTCAATTATAGATTATTACTTTTTAATTGGTGATGCTAATAAAAATTAGTATTGCTGATTTGAGAATTTAAAATTTGTTAGATCCTGACAGATATGTTGAAACCATAGAGTGTAATACAAATAATGTATTTTCAGTTTATTCCTCTTATCAGCTCTGCTTGGTTTTTTAGAGGGATCATATGAAAATTGCCCAGCAGTTCTTCCAGTTGGTGGGAGGATCAGCTAGCGAATGTGGTATGTTTGAATCTGTACATGTGAGCACGATTTATCACTGGAGTTGGTCGTATATTGACTGGTGAAGTTTGACTCTGTGTCCAGGGATATATCTGTTAGGTTTCCCATTATAAAGCAGGAACCCAGACATAGGAGAGAATATTAGATTAGCCCGTCTTAGCAGCTCAGCTAAAATGGGATGAGAGGATACATAAACAGAGGAGAATAAGTATATTCTGTAGTTCATAAGAGTTTTAAAATTTTGATTCTGTTTTTTATTTGAAATGTTCACTTTGATTGATTTCTCAAGAGCTCTTTACGTATAGAGCTTTTGTCATGCTGTAGATATTTTTTCAGAAGGTCATTTGCTTTTAATTTTGCCTATGGTATTTTTCCCATATGAAAACATTTAAATCTTATTTATCTTTTCTATAATGATTTATTACATGGGTATCAAGCTTAGAAAATGCTTTTTTATTCCTGAAGTTATGTAATATTCACCTATATTTTGCCAGTAGTTTCGTGGCTTCATTTTTGTTATTAAACTATTGATCTCATCACTCAAGATTCAGTGCAAGTTTTGAAAAAGGCATCTAAACAGGACTGATAGTTAGCCAGTATAAACCAGTATGGCTGGCTGTACCTGTCTTCAATGGCTGGCATCTATTCTGACAAACAGTGTTCATGCTGAAGTTATTATTAAATATTCTGATCACCCCGGGGATTCATTTTCTTTCAAATGTTTCACCAAAACCATTTATTGCATAATATTTTCTTTCCCCATTTCACTTCATTCTTTAAAACAAAAATTTATTGAGGTGTTAGGGATACAGCAGTAAACAAAACCAGCCAATTCCCCCACCCTTGTGCAGTGTTCAGTCTAGAGAGAACAAACTATAGACATAAGAAATAGATTATTTAGTATATCTGACTGTGATAAGTGTTACAGGAGAAAAAATTGAACAGAGGAAGGAGGATCAGGAGTGACCATGGTGAAGGTAGGGTATTACACAAATCCTCTGCCACTTCAAACAGGAATCTGTTATCAGACAAGTTGGTCAGAATCAGGATCAGATGGTTCCATGGCCAAATATTTCTCCATTTGAGATTGGAAGTGTTAGGTTGTCTTAGGTGAGTAATGATGGATACTAATTCATATTCGTTGAATGTGCAGGTGTTGGAGCTGAATGAGAGAATCAAAGCCCTGGAAAAAAGACCTAGGGAAAACTGTAGCCCGAAGGACACATGCTCATGTGGGACTCGCAGGAGAGATTGCTGGTCATTCTTGAGTACTGTGACTTCCACATGCCGAGGTTCTGTCCAATGAACAGAATCTAATCTCAGAATCTAGAAAGATGTCTTGGAATACATTTCTTATTGCTAAATTATGAAATAACTCAAATTTCAGCTAAAGAGAACTTTTAGTTTCAGGAATACACCTGATTTTTTTCCCATTCCATTTCAGATACAATACCAGGAAGGCAGTGCATGGCTTCCTGTTTCTTCCTGCTTAAGCAATTTGATGATGTCTTGATTTACCTCAACTCATTCAAGGTCAGTGTAGAGTTTTCTAGGTGATTTTGTATACAAAATACTCTAATATGTCACAGATAAGATACTTTTGGAGATGACCCTTTTACTGTGGGAGTAGTAGTGGTAACTGTTGTTTTTATATTTTATATGTTAAAGCTCAATGTGATCTGTTCTTGGGATGTTTTTCAGAGTTACTTCTATAATGATGACATCTTTAACTTTAATTATGCCCAAGCCAAAGCTGCAACTGGCAATACCAGTGAGGGTGAAGAGGTAGGTACCTGCTTTTGAAGACTTTTGAATGATTCTATCTAAAAACATTATCTTTTTCTCACGGAAATACATGTTTAAAGTTAAAGGATTATTGACAGTTCCATTGTTCTTAGGTTACATTAAAAAGTACAATATAAATAAACACATAGGTTATGACCACATTCATGTTTTCCTTTTTGGATAAATTTTATGGGGCTTCCCAGGTTGTGCTGGTGGTAAAGAACCCACCTCTCAGTGCAGGAGACATAAGAGATGCGGGTTTTGATCCCTGGGTGGGGAAGATCCCCTGGAGAAGGAAATGGCAACCCACTCCAGTATTCCTGCCTGGAAAGTCTCATGGACAGAGAAGCCTGGCGGGCTACAGTCCATATTGAGAGACATACATGTATAACCACATTCATATTTTCCTTTTTTGGATAAATTGTATAAAGACATAACATACATGGAGAAAAGTATACAAATCAAAGTACACAGCTTGATGAATTTTTAAAGTGAACATACCCAAATAGTCAGCACCCAGATCGTAAAACAGAATTTTATCATAACCTAGGGAACCCTCTCGGAGAAGGCAATGGCACCCCATTCCAGTACTCTTGCCTGGAAAATCCCGTTGACAGAGGAGCCTGGTAGGCTGCAGTCCATGAGGTCGCTAAGAGTCGGACACAACTGAGCGACTTCACTTTCACTTTTCACTTTCATGCATTGGAGAAGGAAATGGCAACCCACTCCAGTGTTCTTGCCTGGAGAATCCCAGGGACAGAGGAGCCTGATGGGCTGCCGTCTATGGGGTCGCACAGAGTCAGACAAGACTGAAGCGACTTAGCAGCAGCAGCAGGGAACCCTCTCATCCCTTTTGGGGTCAATCCCTTTCCCACAAGGCTAACCACTATCTTGATATCTAACTCCATAGATTGATTATCCAAATGATTCAAAATATTTCAGTTAAGTTACTTAATTCAGTTTTGTTATTACTCAACAAATGACTCAACTTATTATTATTGAAATTCTAAGTGTTTTCCAATTTCCATCGTGTTTAGAAATTATCTTTTTATTATCTTTAAGTGTGAGTTATTTTAAAACATGTTTCATGATTTTCAAGTTATGTATGTTATCTTTTCCAGGTTTTTTTTTATTATTAATATATTTTTTATTGAAGGATAATCTTTACAGACTTTTGCTGTTTTTGGTCAAACCTCAACATGAATCAGAAGGGGAAATATATATATCCAGGTTATTTTGATTTCTAACTTAATTGTATTGTGGTCATAGAGTGTGGTCTGTATAACATGAATCGTTTAAAATCTGTTAAGACTTGCTTTATTGCCCAGTAGCATCTGCAGTTGTTAATTATTCTGTTCAAATCTTCTATTCCTTACTAACCTCATGTTACCTTATGATATCAATAACTGAGTGCTCGTCCTTAGTCACTAGGTCGTGACTGACTCTTTGCAATCCCATGGACTGTAGCCCATGTTCCTCTGTCCATGGGATTCTCCAGGCAAGAATACTAGAGTGGGTTGCCATTTCCTTCTCCAGGGGATCTTCCCAACTCAGGAATCAAACCCAGGTCTCCTGCATTGCAAGCAGATTCTTTACTGACTGAGCTACGAGGGAAGCCTCAATAACTGAGAGAAATGTGTTAAAATCACCACAATTTTATCCTTCACTTTTCTCAGCAGCCTGTGTAGAATTTGGTCATTATAATGCTCATTAGTCTAAGGCAAGCTGCTGTGGATATTTTCACTGTAAAAGCTTCTGTATGTTTGTTCCCTTTTCCCTCCTCTTGCAGGTTTTCCTTTTAATCCAAAGTGAGAAGATGAAAAATGACTACATTTACCTCAGCTGGTTAGCTCGGTGCTGTGAGTCTTCTTTTAAACGTTATAGACGAATCTTCCTTTTATTGAGTGTTTTCTGGTTTTGTCTTGTAGAATGGTTAAACTCTGAGATTGTGTTGTTAGTGCTGCTCAGTAAAGGTGGCCATGTGTGTGTGTGTATACGAGTGTGCCTTGCGGTTAGTTCTTCCATATGGCCGTGACCTAGCACCAGCAGTCCTAAAAGATGCCAAGTTCTTTCTTTAGCGTGTTCCGCCTTCCAGAATCTCAGTTTACTTTGCTTTTTTTTTTTGCTAAATGATATTGTTATGTTAATTTTACCTTTTCACTATGGTACAGGCCTGAAAAGTAGTAAAATGTCAAAAACATAATTTTTGTGTGCTATATATATAGCCTATCACCTCTGTCTTTCTCTCTCTCCAGTGTTTTTTCTTGTTCCTTTTTTTCACTTGGATTTAAAATGTTCACTAAGTTTTTGACGTCTTAGGAAAATTTTAGCAATTAGATCTTCTAAGTGAGGCTGAAACTGTATGAGTCGGATTGAATGAATGATAGATGACTTTTTAAGCAGATGAGCAAAGTGAGAACTACTGAAAATCAACTCAGTCTAAAAAGACATACTTACCTGAAGCCTAACAAGTATTTTAAGCACTGTATATAGAGTCCTGATGGGGAACCAGTTTAATGCCAACATTGCAAGCTTTCCATGTAAAATGTTCACTGTCTACTATTACTTAGTATGTTTCTAACATAAAACCAAATCCATAGACTAGCAAGATGCAGAAATGTACTTCTTGTACATTTAGAAAACATAAATCTTTGTTTCTCTTTGTAGACATTATGAATAAGAAGCCAAGACTAGCCTGGGAGCTTTATCTCAAGATGGAAACCTCTGGCGAGTCCTTTAGCCTCCTACAGCTCATTGCTAATGACTGCTACAAGGTGAGTCTGAGTGAAATCTAAGGGGAAAGTGAAGATCAGTATTACATTGGTGCATTGACTAAATGTTAGGGGAAAGTGTCCTAGAGACTAAATGGTCATAGGTGAGCGAATTCACATAGTGATATCAGAAATGTCATCCCTTTTATAAATGAACTGAACTCAGAGATAGGCAGGATTTTATGTATATATAAAACATGTATACATATAAATGAAATCTGAAAATCATATGTACGGAAATAGTGGTTTAGATAGGAGGTTTTAGATTTCTAAAGGCTATGACTCTTTAGGTATCATGCAGGTAGAGATATTCATCTGGTAGTTGGAAGTTGGTTCTGAAGCTCAAGAATGATGGCCTCTGGATTTCCCTGATGGTCAAGTGGTTATGAATGTGCCTGCCAGTGCAGAGGACATAGATTCGATCCTGGTCTGGGAAGACTCCACATCTGCCGGGCAGCTAAGCCCAGCTGCCACAACTACTGACCCTACCTGCTAAAACAACTGAAGCCAGCTTGCTCTAGAGCCAGTGCTCCACAACAGGAGGAGCCATCGCAATGAGAAACCTGCACACTGCAACTAGAGAGTAGCCCCTGCTCATGCACAGCAATGGAGACCCAATCCAGCCAAAATTAAACACATTAGAGAAAACAACAGTGTCCTCTGACACTGAGAGACAGATCTGGAGAAATCACCACTTCAATAGTAATGCTGCTGCTGCTGCTGCTAAGTCTCTTCAGTCGTGTCCGACTCTGTGCGACCCCATAGACGGCAGCCCACCAGGCTCCTCTGTCCCTGGGATTCTCCAGGCAAGAACACTGGAGTGGGTTGCCATTTCCTTCTCCAATGCATGAAAGTGAAAAGTGAAAGTGAAGTCACTCAGTCGTGCCTGACTCTTAGTGACCCCATGGACTGCAGCCTACCAGGCTCCTCCGTCCACGGGATTTTCCAGGCAAGAGTACTGGAATGGGGTGCCATTACCTTCTCCATCAATAGTAATAGATGCCCTGAAAAATAGTGAAATTTCCCAGATAAGGGAGTCAAGTAAGAAGAATAAAGAGTTGCAAACCAAACCTTTGGGAAACCTTGATGTAAATAGTAGACAGGAAGGACAAAGGAACCAGAAAAAAGTAGAGTCAGATTTAGTAAAAGAGGAGCTTTGTATGTGTGTGTGTATGTGTGTGTGTGTAGGGAGTTGGAAAGACAGGGAAGAGTTTGGGGCCCTATCCTATAGATTAAAAGCTTTTTACAAAACTAACCTCAAATTCTGAAAACTATTTGGTGAATATTTCTTCCTGCTCAAAAGATAGGAAAACATTAGGTAAAGAAAGTCTAGTATCAACTTAATCAATAATAGCTCATTGCAAAGTGAATCATTACAAAAATAAATCACCATCAGTGATTTATTTACTTTGCTCATTGCAAAGTAAATCATTACAAAAATAAATCACCATCAGTGGAAAAGGTTTTAAAACATAGGAAACTTGAAAATGTTTAATATAACTTAGTGGACGGCAATGATATTAAGTAAGTTAGAGAAGGCAGAAGGAAAGAAAACACTAAAGGACAGGAATTTAGTTCAGTTTTAAATGTATTAAATCTGAAGTATGTTTGGGGCTCTCAGGTAGAGATATTATAGTAGGAAATACGCAGGGTGAACCCAGAGCTCAGGAAAGCATGTGAAAGGTTTGGATTAAATATGTGACTTCAGAAGTTAACAGAAGTTAATGGTGGCGGTGGTTGTGGCAGCGGCAGAGTATGGGAAAGAATGAGAGTAGCCAGTGACTGGGGTGAGGAACCGTGTGGAACACCAGTCAGTATTTAAGGGATAGAAACAGAGGAGTTAGTAAAAGAAACAGACGATGAGGATGAACAGAAGGGAAAGAGAAGAACCAGGAGAGAGAGAAAAAAAGCCTTTTTCCTTATTCTTTTTCTTGTTTCTATTTTATCAAATGCCAAGGAAGGAAAATGTCGAATCTGCAGCTAGATTGACTTGCATGAGGCCTGAGAAAACACTACTAGGTACAGAAGAGAATTGGATTAGGAGACAGATTGAACGAGAATAACATAACCCATAATCTTTAAAAAACTGATATATGATTTCATATGTATACATATATATATAAAGCATTCTTGAAATGGCAAAATTATAGAGACGTAGGAAAAAATTGATGATTGCCAGAGGTTAGGAATGGTCAGCTGGGAGGTACAGATTTGTGGTGATGTAATAGTTCTGTCTTGCTGGGGGTGGTGGTTACATGAGTCTGACACACTTGATTAAATAACAGAAATGTACACATACATTGTAGTGATGTCAGTTTCCTGGGTTTGATGTTCCATGGGACCACTCTGTACTATCTTTGTAACTTCCTGTCAGTTTATAATTATTCCAAAATAAAAAAGGCGTTAGCAAATGACCCAACTAGGGCTATATCCAACAATATAGACAAATTGTAAAAACATATACAAAGATACAAAATAATATTTACAGCATTATTTCATATAGTTAACATACTAAGAGGCAGCACTCAATTATGTTGTCTAAACATATATACAAAGCTGATACAGCTATACAGTCAAAGAACTGATGACCGTAAGAGTCAGACTAGTAGTTATGAAAATATGGGAAGAGAGGGCTGTGGTATAGAAGTGAAACACAGAGCTTTGGTTTTGCTCTCAATGTTTTGTTTCTTGACACGGGTGGTAGTTACACTTGTATTGACATTATAGTCATTAAACTGTGCATGTATGTTTCTCACATCATTTGGTGTGTTTCTTTACCAAAAAAAACATTTTAGGTGAACATAGGAAGAAGGATTAACCTTGAAAAGGAATAAGAACACTTCTTTCTGTGAGATAGGCAGAGTAATGAAGTATAATTTGAATGGAAGGCAGGAAAGTTGTGTCTTCCTTATGAAGTAGAGAAAAAAGCTAAGCTAAGAATGCAATAGAGATCTTAAGGAAATTGGAAAGGTTTAAAGCAACAGTTTATGGAAAAGGAGAAGTAATTAAACCACACTAAATAAGGGAGGATTTCCAAGCAACTTGAAGACTTCAGTGAAATTGGTAACCCTATATATTTATGAGACTGCAGCCATGAAATTAAAAGATGCTTGCTCTTTGGAAGAGAAGCTATGACAAACCTAGACAGCATTTTAAAAAGCAGAGACAGCACTTTGCCAACAAAGGTCCATATGGTTTTTCCGTAGCCATGTACAGATGAGGAGTTGGACCATAAAGAAGGCTGAGCCCCAAAGAATTGATGCTTTTTAACTGTGGTGCTAGAGAAGACTCTTGAGAGTTCCTTGGACTGCAAGGAGATCAATCCAGTCAATCCTAAGAGAAATCAACCCTGACTAGTCATTGGAAGGACTGATGCTGAAGCTGAAGCTCCAATATTTTGGCCACTTGATGCAAAGAGCTGACTCTTTGGAAAGACTCTGATGGTGGGAAGGATTGAGGGCAAGAGGAGAAGGAGACGACAGAGGATGAAATGGTTGGATGGCATCACTGACTCAATAGACATGAGTTTGAGCAAACTCGAGGAGAAAGTGAAAGACAGAGAAGCCTGGTGTGTTGCAGTCCATAGGGTCACAAAGAGTTGGACACAACTTAGCAACTGAACAACAACAGCAACATCTAAGCAAAATTTAATGATAGCATACTGTACAAGGCCATGGGAGTGTGTAGTGTGTTTGGGAAAGAAGTTTGTCAAAAGGAATTAAATATTTAAGAGGTTTGCTGTTTAGGAGTCAGTATACATCTAGGCATTCTGAGATGACAGGGCAAAGGTCAGGGAAAGATCATTCTCTTGGGTGAAACATGATCAAATAAGCAGAAAATGAATGAAAGTAGTCAGCTTTGGAATGTATTGAGGAAACTTGAAAAATAACCAGTCTGGATCAGTCATCAGTATTTATCCTCAAGAACAGAAGAATAGAATCAGAAGAAATGAGAAATGTGTTGATTATAGCATAACTTGACTATATGTAGAAGAAATGTTGTATTGCTGAAAACTTAATGAAGGTAAGGGGATTTAAACTGAACCCATGTACACAAACTGTGATTTCCCTTCTCGTTTTAATAAGGAATAGAAGTTAATTTGCTAACTAAGAATGTTGTCATTACCCATACACGTGTTTTATGTACTTATGTTATGTTTCATGGTATCTTTACATTTAGTTTCATTTTGTGGGGTCTTTTGACTACAAGTATTACCACAATACTTTCTTTTATTCAGATGGGCCAGTTTTACTATTCAGCCAAAGCATTTGATGTCTTAGAGAGGCTGGACCCCAACCCTGAATACTGGGAAGGCAAGCGGGGTGCCTGTGTGGGCATATTCCAGATGATCTTGGCTGGGAGGGAACCCAAGTAAGTAGACAGACAAGAGACGCTATTCTGTGCACTTGCTGGTTTCCTGGGGGGTGACAATTGTTTTCCTGGCTAACATCCTCTGAAAACTAAAAATTATAAAGCAATCTATAGATTCAATGCAATAAAACGAGTATACTACCCAAAGCAACCTATAGATTCAATGCAATAAAATGAGTATACTACCCAAAGCAACCTATAGATTCAATGCAATAAAATGAGTATACTACCCAAAGCAACCTATAGATTCAATGCAATAAAATGAGTATACTACCCAAAGCAACCTATAGATTCAATGCAATAAAATGAGTATACTACCCAAAGCAACCTATAGATTCAATGCAATAAAATAATGACGTTTTAGAATGATGAATGAAAGTTTAAGTTTTATACTGCCATTTTCACAAGCAATGTCTTTTTCAATCTCTTCTGCTCTTTTCTTTGCCTGTTGGTTTTTTTCTTGTGTCTCTTAGTTTAGACCTCAAAGAATTAGAAATGGAGTGAGTGTGGTTAAAAATTAATTTTTTTTGCCTTCTCATATTTCAGGAAATACTGAGACATTAGACCACACAAAATTACATGGCATATAGTTCCATTTGTAATAACAGTTAAACTACTGAAAACTAAATTCCATTTTCTGAAAGTAATTTCATGGAATGTATTTGTTACTGATCTATGATAGAAGATAATGACTATTTTATAAGTAAATAATCTATCAAAAATTAGTTCCTACCTTGTATATATTTCTAGTACTGTTAAAAGTTTAAAAGAATTTGGGTAGTTGAAAGAAGATACTTGAGGGAAAAAGGATAAAATATGAGCGAACCCTTAGGGAAGAGGATCAGTAGGCAGTCATCTATAGATCTGATGATGTAACAGGGAAGATTTAGTATGTATTACTTAAAACATGAGTTTTAATTTAAATTAAATTTAAATTAGTTAGATATAAATATTGAATATTTGCCAAATCATGGTCCTTAACTTTCCCCTCTTCTGTATTTATTAATGTGTCACTTTTCTTGAAGAGATCATCTACCCCAGCTTTCTGACATTTTCCATTTATGGCAGTGACACCCAGTTTGGGGTGATTACCACATTAAACAAAGGAGAACTCTGGGACTCAGTCAAGTTAAGTGACCTGTTAGCACAGAGCTAGAATTTGAACCCAGCTCCTTAATACACACTTTCTATTCTGTCCTACAGAATAACCATAGAAACAGAAATATTTATGTCATATTCAGACAAAAAAAATATGTGTATATGTGTGTGTATGCAAACAAAGAAAACTGAGATTGGTGAGGAGTTCACAGAATTTCCATTTTACTATGGCACCATAAGAATAGAAAGCTAGGAAGTCTGTGATTGGTTTATGAAAACACAGGAAAAGGGTAGGCAGATATGCCTGCTAGAAGGATGTGAAGAACCGTCACAAGTTATTTTAGCTGTTAATTTGCATTCTTGTCCTTTCACACCGTTTCCTCAGAGAGACCCTTCGAGAAGTGCTCCACTTACTGAGAAGCACGGGTAACCCGCAAGTCGAGTACATCGTCCGGATCATGAAGAAATGGGCCAAAGAAAACAGAGTGCCTGTCTAAAACAGCCCCCAAGTCCTCCAGAACCCATCACCACTTTGACATAAAATTGGAGATCATTTCCCTCAAGTTTATGTTAGAGACAAGGCTCTGTTTATTGACATCTCCTTCCTTGGTCTCCAAGCCTCCTGATCAGTGACAGGCTAGCTTAGACCAAGCCTCCTGGCTGAGTTAAGAGCTGTAGTCTGGGCTGTGGCTCCCATATGATCCCATGAGCAATAAGACTTTGGACTTGTCCAGTGCCTTTATTCTAAAAATACTCAGAGCACTCTTATGTAATTTACTGACTTAAAGGAGAATGACATAAACTTTTTTTATTTATTAGCATTCCATGGCATTTTCTCCAAGTTGCAATAACAGATGCCTTTACTGCTCAAGGGTCACATCATTTCTGTCATCTTAATTTTAGCCATCTATGTACGTGATCCTGTGTTACTGGGGAAATCCATAAAAAGTTTTGTAATGCATCTCTGAATCTTAGGAGAGCAGAAGTTATAAATAGCTACCTGGTTCTAAGAATGGCAGTAAGACCCTTCATCAAACTGTCCAGGCACTAATAGATAATAGACTTATGGGGTTATTCTTTTGATAGTTGAATTGTTGATGATAATAACATGTTACAGCAGAGTAACATGTATATTGCAGTTTTTAAAAGGTGAGTTCTATATGAAGAAAATCTGTGTGGGACATTTTAAAGATATTCAGGAAACAAAGTATACAGGTCTCATCAGTCACTTCTCCGTTATATTTTAGGTGGTCTTACAGGTTAGGTTTTCCTTCCTCTATCTCACTAAGTAAACATCAATTTTTGAAAGTAGGGCTCCAAAGATTATTTTATTTATTAATGCAATGATAATAGAATATGAATCATGTAAAGTTCTTTGAGGGATTCCCTCCCTAATGGATGGACTTTGTCCTAAGTCCTATTCCAGCTCAATGTTGCTGAGCTCTGGCAACACAACTTATACAACTGAGCATTTTTAGGCTCACAACCCATTTTTGGAAGATCGACCCACACATTTTATGTACCAGGTTACTTTGTTTCTATATTACATACTTTGTTTCTGCCAGTTGAAGGTACCAGCATTACATAAGCGCAGAGCCATTCCTCTCCAGCAGGAGAACTCAAGGTCACCATTCCTTGAAGCACTAAAGACAAGAATTCCTATAAGCACTGAGTCAGGTTTTCCACCCCACCCCAGCATCCACTGAGGATGAAGGAGTTGCATAGGATGGAGACGGGAACGTGGCAGAAGTTGGCGCAGCGGAGGTGAGGTCAGTGATGGCAGAGGGTTCTGCCTCCTGGACGATTATGAGGGTTCTCCCACCTCCACTCAGGAAGGTGGCCAGTTCTCCAGTCTTTTATTAGACCCAGATCTAATCAAGTCAAAGCACAAATCAAAATAAACTGGCCAGAATAGCTGAGTTTTAGAAAACAAAATTACACCACAATTTTTTATATACAAAAGCTTCTGTTCCTTATTATATTGTTTCTGTTTTTTCACTAGTTGGTCCTCAGTATCTAAGTTACTAGGTGGATCAGATCTGGACAGAACCTGCCATAATCTTTAGAATCCTTGTGATTCTTACTTACCTCACTCAAAATATTAGGAAACATGACAGTAGAGAAAGACGTATGGACCTCTTCAGTGGTTTTTGGCAATGAAATTTGTCTTCCAGTTAGTTGCTGTTATTTTCAAATTTCCTATACTTGGAAAGCTTTTCCACAGATGGTGATATACTTTTAAATGAGCTCTTGTTGATCTTAATGCTCCAGCTTCTCCCTGCCATTTTTCTGTCTCCTGGAAAAAACATATTCCAAAAAGAGCAATTCTCAGAATTTTAGATTAACTTTTTAAAAAAGTTTTTTATCTATAGAACCGACCCCCCCGCCAAAAAAAACCCATAGAGACTAGTTTAAGAGAGCTACTACCCAATTCTGTTATTAAGGATTGCTACTTCTGAAGTAGCTTGGCCCCTTGACGGGGCCTGAAGATTGCAGAGTAGTGTTGCATGGAGAGGAGAGGGTCCAGGCTTGGGAATGGAGTGATAATGTGTACAATTCATAGCATCAATGTGCTCTTTATACTCTGTAGCAGATACTACTTGCAAATGGAAAAAATGTTATTTTTATACTTCAAAAGAATTGTTATGTTCCACTGTAACATATTTAAATTAAAGCTTATTATTTGGTTATTTATGGTATTCTCTTAAGTGCGGTGAGTAAGGGTGGTGGGTTTATAATGTGCCTTCTCCCCTTTCTTTCCTGACCTCAGAGTGAAGGGGGAAACACCAAGTTTTACTCTCCACAAGTTACTCTTTCTGAGAGGAGAATAGACAGCCCTAAGAAGCCTTGTCTACTAAGGCTTGTATTTCCTGCTTAGCCATGTTAGGTTTGGCTCTCTACTAAGTCACAGTGCATTCCAGAAGTTCGTTATACAACATTAACAAACGTTATACAACACTATACAAGTCTCATATATAGAAAGCTTCCAAATACTTGACTGAATAATTTAACATAGTAACTGGAAGAGCAGGGTACTTGTGAGATCTGACCTCATGGATTCTTGTTCCCATCTAATTTTTTTTTTCCTTTTGAACTTTTTATTTTGTACTGGGATATAGCCAGTTAACAATGATGTGATAGTTTCAGGTGAACAGTGAAGGGACTCAGCCATGCATATACATGTATCCATTCTCCCCCATACCCTCCTCCCATCCAGGCTGCCACATAACACTGAGCAGAGTTCCCTGTGCTGTACAATAGGTTCTTGTTAGTTATCCATTTTAAATATAGCAGTAATTGTTTTCTGGTGTGCCAAGCATATACTGGGCTTCCCTGGTGGCTCGGACAGTAAAGAATTCACCTGGATTGTGGGAGACCTGGGTTTGATCCTTGGGTTGGGGAGATCACCCAGAGGAGGGCATGGTAACCCATTCCAGTATTCTTCCCTGGAGAATCCCCATGGACAGAGAAACCTGGCGGACTACAGTCCATGGGGTTGCAAAGAGTTGGACATGACTGAACGACTAAGAACAGCATAGCACAGCAAGCATATGCTAGGTGCTAGAGATGCAGAGAACGCACAATCCTGATCCTTAAGAAACTCAGTCTAAAAGAAGTATACCCACCGAAACACAGTAACATGTGATTGTTGTCTCAATAGGAACAAGCTACTGAGAGATAAAATAAGGCAGTGGGAATGTCTGTATCCTTAAATAAGAGACACCTCCTTCCCCATTTGGGAGAAGCAACCAGAATGGATCCTAGAACTCAACAGCTACCAAGACGCCCAGACCTCTGCCGTTTGTGCAGCACATGCAACATATATCCAAGTACACAGAAGCCAAAGGACTGCTTTCCTTCTTTATGGCTTGATACACTTAAAAAGTTTCAAGCTAGTGGGCATTAAATCACAATAGTTATATCTACTTTCTAATAACAAAAATGAATTTGTGATTTCCTTTGTTGTTTTTATTCAGTCACTAAGTTGTGTATGACTCTGAGACCCCATGGACTGCAGCACGCCTGACTTCTCTGTCCTTCACTAGCACCTAGACTTTGTTCAGACTCGTGTCCATTGAGTCGGTGATGCCATCCAACCATCTCATCCTCTGTCATCCCCTTCTCCTCCTGCCTTCAACCTTTCCCGGCATTAGAGTCTTTTCCAATGAGTTCGATCTTCGCATCAGATGGCCAAAGGATTGGAGCTTCAGCTTCAGCATCAGTCTTCCAATGACTATTCAGGGTTGATTTCCTTTAGGATTGACTGGTTGGATCTCTTTGCTGTCCAAGGGACTCTTAAGAGTCTTCTCTAGTGCCACAGTTCAAAAGCATCAATTCTGGGGTCTCTGGGGTCCTTCTTTATGGACTTACTCTTATATCCACACATGACTACTGGAAAAACTATAGCTTTGAGTATACAGACCTTTGTTGACAAAGTGATGTCTCTGCTTTTTAATACACTGTCTAGGTTTATCATAGCTTTTCTTCTAAGTAGCAAGCATCTTTTAATTTCACTGCAGTCACTGTCTACAGTGATTTTGGAGCCCAAGAAAAGAAAATCTGTCACTGTTTCCAGTTATTCCCTTCTATTTGCCATGAGGTGATGGGACCAGATGCTATGATCTTAGTTTTTACTAATTTTAGTGATTTACTAGTTCCTGTATTTATGACTCCCTTAATATGACTTAGATAAATAGTTATCTTTCTTCTTCATCCTATAAAATACTTCTCAGGTTTGTGTGTATTTTATGATAATGTCCAAACAGTCATCTGCTTATTTAGAGATGCTCTCAGAAAAGCAGAGCTAGAGACCTGATGATGTGCCCACAACCTGCCTCGACTCTGGAGGAATATGTGATATTATGAGGCAGCCACACACCAAAAGGATGTGTGAACACAATCAGCTGATGCATGTGTATTGACTGTGTAGTGTATAGACAACCTTGCACTCTTTTCTGCATCAAACCCCTTCCTCGGAGAAGGCAGTGGCACTCCACTCCAGTACTCTTGCCTGGAAAATCCCATGGGCAGAGGAGCCTGGTAGGCTGCAGTCCATGGGGTCGCTAAGAGTCGGACACGACTGAGCGACTTCACTTTCCCTTTTCACTTTCATGCATTGGAGAAGGAAATGGCAACCCACTCCAGTGTTCTTGCCTGGAGAATCCCAGGGACAGAGGAGCCTGGTGGGCTGCTGTCTCTGGGGTCACACAGAGTCAGACACGACTAAAGTGATGCAGCAGCAGCAGCCAAAGGACTGCCTTGGTGGTTGGGGCAAAAAGAGAAATGGAAGCAGACACAGCAGGCCCACCACTCAGGCTACCGAACAAGGCAACACAGTTTACAAACCTCAGATACAGGAAAGCAGGAGGCTGCTAGGTGAACCTCAGGAGAGAGGGCAGTGGGAAACACAGATGTGAGCATCCATACTGCAAATTACAGAAGCATTTGATTTAATTCACCTTTGTGTGTGTGTGTAATGATTCATGTATTTATTTGGTCAGTTACTTCTACTGTGTTCAAGAAACAATTAGAGATAAATTAGCAAATATATATATATATATACATACATATATATATATAACAAATAGAAGGCATTTAAGAGTAAAAGAAGGAATACCCTGGTGGCCCAGTGGTTAGGATTCTGTGCTTTCACTACGGAAGGTCTTGGTTTGATCCGTGGTCAGGGAACTGAAATCCCATAAGCCATGCAGTCTGGTCAAAAAAAAGGAAGGCACGAGTAAAGTTAATACACAAAAATACATACCAGAACTATGAAAAATGGGCCGTAAATCTACTTTCAAGCTTCCCACAAACCAAAGCAAAAAGAGAAATACAAGCAGATAAAAAACTCAGTCCACTTGTGTAAATGAACCCTTTCTCCTTACAGGGAAAAAAAACTGAGATCTCTGTTGATGGGGTTCTGAGTTGGGTTTCTGCATCATAACTTAGACATAGCTATATGTGTAACAAAAATTTCAAGGGAATCTTATTGCATCTCTAAATATGTATAAGTCTTTCCCACTATGTATAAACTACACATACATATTATGTACAGTTAATTACATGAGCCCTTCCAATTTTTCATTTCCTCCATAGACATATAATTATACCCTCCTTTGCTAGTTTTAAACTGAGAAGTAGCTATTAATATGGTGGTGATGAGACATGTTATTCAAGTCTTAAAAATTGAAAGTGTATGTTAGGATGAAAATGTAGATAACAGCAATCTAAAGAATAATTGCAAGGTACTGTAAAAGCAATGAAATGATAGGATAGTATAGCTTATATTAATACATTTACTGAGAAAATGTAACAGGGGAAAATACTGTGGATGGGTCACACAGAAAAGGCTACATAGGGGAAGTGCATCTTAAGATGAAACTTGAAGTACAGACTTTAACCACATAGAGAATAAGTCAATAATTATGTCCAATGAAGATAACATAAATGAAGGCTTGAATAATATTTATAAGATGTTTAATCTTAACTTTAATTGTTCCTATTTACCTACTTTCATTTATTCTTTGAGAAACAGTATGGCCTTTTTTGCAAACTTTAGCTTCATACTATGACCCAGGAATTCCACTCTTCAGTAAATGTTCAGGAGAGACTCTTGGATGTCCTTGGTGGTCTTGGGGTTAAGAATCTGTTGCCAGTGCATGGGGACATGGGTTCGATCCCCGTTCCAGGAAGATTCCACATGCCATGGTGCAACTAACCCCGTGTGTCACAGTTACTGATGTCCGAGCACCTAGAGCCTGTGCTCTGCAACAAGAGACGCCTGTCATGTCAGGAAACACGTGGTGTGTAGACTCTCCCACTTGAGAAGAATTCTATTCTTGTTAGTAGACTTGTATTACCAAAAAAATTGTGGTCAGTTTCTATTTTTAATTTCATCAATAAGAAATTTGGGAAGCTTTGTTTTCTCTCTTGTTAAGTAAATAGCTACCGAATAGTCTCAATTTGCCTCTTGGTCTGCAAAACCTGAAGTATTTACTAACTGATTCTTTATAGAAAGAGTTCTTTGACTCTTGCCCTAGAATATTACCTTATTTTCCTCAAGTGAAACTTTCAAGCAAGGTGTGGTTGCTTGAAAAAATTGTTGGGACTTCTCTGAGCTCCCATACTACACAATTACACTTACATGAAGTATCCAAAGCAGTCAAATTCACAGAAGCAGAAAGTTAAATGGTAATTGCCAGAGGCAGGGAGGGAATTGTTTAATGGATATAGAATTTCTTGTTCTCCAAGAAGAAAAAGTTCTGGAGTGTACATTATGTATGGTGGTGGTAGTGGTTTAGTCGCTAAGCTGAAACTGTTAGTCACTCAGTCATGTCTGACTCCTGTGATCCCATGGACAGTTTCCGCCAGGCTCCTCTGTCCATGGGATTCTCCAGGCAAGAATACTGGAGTGGGTTGTCATTTCCTCCTCCAGGGGATCTTCCTGACCTAGGAATCGAACCCTGGTCTCCTGTATTGCAGGCAGATGATTTACCAACTGAGCTATGAGGGAAGCCCGTATATTATATATAAAAGTTGTTAAAAGAGTAAATCCTAAGAGTGCTCATCGCAAGGAGAAGTATTTTTTTCTATTTCTTAATTTTTGTATCTATATGAGGTGATGGATGTTCACTAAATTTGTGGTAATTCATGATGAAGTCAAATGATGCTGCATACTGTAAACTTCTACAGTGCTGCTGTACATCAACTGTCTCTCAATAAAACTAGAATAAAAAGTAAATAAAACATAAAAAAGTTCTGGAGATCTGTTCCAAAACAACATGAAGGTACTTCTGAACTATACACTTAAAAATGATTAAGATCATCAATATTATGCGATTTTTAAAATCACTATGAAAAAAAAAAAGGACTGTAAAAAGATATACCATACAAATAATAATCAAAAGCAAGCTGCCGTGTCTATATTAATAACCAGGCAAAGTAGACTTTAGCTTCCCTGGTAGCTCAGCTGGTAAAGAATCCACCTGCAAGGCAGGAGACCCCAATTTGATTCCTGGGTCAGGAAGATCCCCTGGAGAAGGGATAGGCTACCCACTCCAGTATTCTTGGGCTTCTCTGGTGGCTCAGCTGACAAAGAATCTGCCTGCAATGTGGGAGACCTGGGTTCAGTCCCTGGGTTGGGAAGATCCCCTGGAGAAGGGATAGGCTACCCACTCCAGTATTCTGGCCTGGAGAAACTGTATAGTCCATGGGGTCCCAAAGATTTGGACACAACTGAGCAACTTTCACTTTCACTTCAAAGTACACTTCAGACCAAAGAGCCCACAGAAACCACTCAAATCATTTGCCTTGTTTTTGGACTGACTCTTGATGTTGCTCCCAATATCTTAGCTCCTTGAACAAAAGGCTGATTTATTCTATTTGCATACATTTTTCATTGACTGCTACAAGCAAACACAGTTTAATTAACTCTCCATTGGTAAATGGCTTTCCTTGCTTGACTAACAGATGAGCCACTCAGAAACCACTGCAGCCTCATTTTCACATTTTATTTTTGTGAAGAAATTCTGCTGTAATGAAACATTGTTTTAAATTTTCCTGTGTTTTCAAACTTTCCTTTCCTGTGAGCTGGAAATAGTGTGGGGACTGCTTAATCTGGAAATGTGACATATTGTGTTCTTCTAGAATTACTACACTGTTATTACATAATAAGCATGAAGCTTTGACATCTAATTTGACACAAAATAATTCACACTCCACTGTGCCTTAAAGGCTCCAATATCCAGGGTAAGAAGTCATTGGGGTTTCTCCGTCAAGTTTGTAGATCCTGATTATATGTTAAAGAAAGGGGAAATGACCACAAAGTGGGTCTGCCAACCAGCAGACCCACAGTAAGATGGACTTGGACCAGGGCTGCACTTATTACTTAGTTCCCAGACTCCAAAGCTGTACCAAAAGGGCAATGGTACATCCTGGGTCTCTGTATCAATGTCAACTATGACTTTGAGTCTCCTAGTCCTCAGAAAAGTGAAGTATTCCTCAGTTTACTATCATCTGAGTAAATGGCCATAGGTCCTTTTGGGAAAGGACTGGGGAAATCACCAAATGTATGTTTTTTATGGTTCGACGGTTTTGACAAATGTATACAGTCATTAGTTCAGTCGCTCAGTCGTGTCTGACTCTTTGTGACCCCATGGACTGCAGCACGCCAGGCCTCCCTGTCCATCATCAACTCCCAGTGTTTACTCAAACTCATGTCCATTGAGTTGGTGATGCCATCCAACCATCTCGTCCTCTGTCATCCCCTTCTCCCGCCTTCAATCTTTCCCAGCATCAGGGTCTTTTCAAATGAGTCAGCTCTTCGCATCAGGTGGCCAAAGTATTGGAGTTTCAGCTTCAGCATCAGTCCTTCCGATGAATAAAATATATATGTTATATATAGATTTGTTAATATATATATATGCTTTTTTTGGTATAAAAAAGCTATTTTTAAAAAAGAATACAGGGGACTTCCCTGGTGTTGTCAGTGGTTATGATTCTCTGTTTCCAGTGCAGGGGGTGTGAGTTCAATTCCTGGTTGGGGAACTAAGATTCCACATGCTGCAAGGTATAGCCAAAATAATAATAAAATAAAAAATAGAAATACAAAAGAATCCCAGGTTTAAGTTCATGCTCACCTGCTATGGTTGCAACCACTGTTTGGAAACTGGCATGAGACCTGGGCCATCTGTCCAGTGTGTCAGTGGAACTAAAAAAGATAATTACTGGAACACTGGTGACAAAGAGAACTAAAGCTTATAATGGGGAAGGTCTGCACAGATTGCAGACAAAGGCACTGGCGACCCACTCCAGTACTCTTGCCTGGAGAATCCAATGGACGGAGGGGCCTGGTAGGCTGCAGTCCATGGGGTCGCTAAGAGTTGGACACGACTGAGCGACTTCCCTTTCACTTTTCACTTTCATGCATTGGAGAAGGAAATGGCAACCCACTCCAGTGTTCTTGCCTGGAGAATCCCAGGGACGGGGAGCCTGGTGGGCTGCCATCCATGGGGTCGCACAGAGTCGGACACGACTGAAGCAACTTAGCAGCAGCAGCAGCATCCAAAAATCAAATTGATAAATGGCCTCGGACTTCTCAGTAGCAACTCTGGAAGCTTTAAAACAGTGTTGCAAAGCCTTAATAATTCTGAGGAAAAACTGTTTCCAACTAGAAACTGTCATTCAAGTATTCAGACATGTATTTAATTTCATAAAATTAGCTCCTGAGTTTTGTGCTTTACTATCTGTTCTTGTATTTCTCCATTTTTCTATTAGGTTATTGTGTGCCTGTGTGCTATCTCTTCAGTCGTGTCTGACTCTTTGCAACCCTATGGACCGTAGCCCGCCAGGCTCCTCTATCCATGGGATTCTCTAGGCAAGAATACTGGAGTGAGGTGCCATTCCCTTCTCCAGGGGATCTTCCTGACCCAGGGATCAAACCCGCTTCTCCTGAGGCTCCTACACTGCAAGCAGATTCTTTACCACTGAGCTGCCAGGGTACTGTTGTTGTTTCTCCTCGATTATTATCAGGGTAATTCACCCTTCGTGAAATGTGTTATAATTGTTTCTTTCCAATTTGTCTTTTGACTAAGGCTATTTTTCTTTCATAAAATTTATTTTAAATAGTCAAAATTATCAATCATAATTGGAAAGGCCTTTCCTAGTGTGAGTTTTTAAAAACATCTCAGCTGATTACTTCTAAAGTTTCTTTTCTTTTTTTTACATTTAAAATTTTGATTCACTACGTATTTATCCTTTTGTAAGGTGTGAAATAAAATTTTATTCTTGTCTCAGATTTGTCTCTTGCCTCTTTCCCCATCTCGCTTACTGTGCTCCAGCCACTCTGACCTTTTGTCCCACTTACTCCCTGCTGCTGCTGCTAAGTCACTTCAGTCGTGTCCGACTCTGTGTGATCCCACAGACGGCAGCCACCAGGCTCCCCCGTCCCTGGGATTCTCTAGGCAAGAACACTGGTGTGGGTTGCCATTTCCTTCTCCAATGCATGAAAGTGAAAAGTGAAAGGGAAGTCGCTCAGTCGTGTCCGACTCTTAGCGACCCCATGGACTGCAGCCTACCAGGCTCCTCCATCCATGGGATTTTCCAGGCAAAGTACTGGAGTGGGGTGCCATTGCCTTCTCCGACTTACTCCCTACACAGACCTTTTGCACTTGCGTTTCTTTCTCAGTGATACTCTGCCTTTGGATCTTCCCAAGACATTCTAGTCTTAAACCTGTCATTCTCAGAGAGGATTAACATAAAAGGAACTAACATGACACTGAACTGTCTTTAAATCTACCTATTCATGTTAATTCTGTTTGTCTCTGCTATTACCATTTAAGATTTTCCTATTTAACTCCACAAAGCAGCTGTTTTAAGCTTATTGCTAAATTCATTCTGGGGAAGACACGGATTTGGGGACAATCCTGCTGCTCTGCCTCTAGGACAGAATATTAAGGGAAAGGCATTAAATTAAGGATCAGATTGACCTGCTCTTTCTCTATAAGTATAGTTCTCCATAAGTGTAAGATTACCGCACCCTGGACAGAATATTAATCCTCAACCTGAGATTTGAGAGTCTGTAAAGTTATCAAAATTGCTGTGAAGATGTTTTAGATAGTAATTATCCATTAAAAAGGTATGAGTAGCTTGATCTCATGGATATTTTATAGATAACAAAGAATGCCTGTGCTCACAGCCGCTATGTGGGCTTCATTTGTGGCTCAGCTGGTAAAGAATCAACCTGCAATGCGGGAGAGCTGGGTTAGATCTCTGGGTTGAGAAGATCCGCTGGAAAAGGGACTGGCTACCCACTCCAGAATTCTGGCCTGGAGAATTCCATGGACTGTATGGTCCATGGGGTTGCAAAGTGTTGGACACGACTGAGGGACTTTCACTTCACAGCATTACAGTTAGATAACATGAGTATCTGACACATTTTAGGTAATCTAGTATTTTAGACAAAGATATTTTGACTTTGAATGAGAATTGACTTTGACCTCTTCCCAGGTTCTTCAAATGACCCCAAAACTAGGATTCTCATATTAGCTTAGCAGTTGAGAGCTGGGAGGGAACATCAGAACGATCGATTCCAACACCATCTTTATACAATATGAAAGTATTAATAATAAGAAGGCAAAAAACCCAGAACCAACTCATAACTCGTCTACAACATCACACTGACTCAAAGTCATCCATAGGTGTTAACACTGTTAACCTGGTTAATGGAATTAACAGAAGGCGTGGAGGGCAAGCTATCAGATTTGTTTTCCATTAAATGTATTATTAATCAAATGGACCGTAACCCTCATTCTTTTAAAGGTGAATTTCAATTAGTTTATGACAGGTGTGCCTGTGAGTCGTTTCCAACTAAGGCTCCTCTCCTACCAGAAATGGGTCATGTAGCATTCCACTTTCAAGAGAGTTTCATAAAATACCACCACACTCTGTTGAGAAGGGTTTTTTGTAAATTAAACAGTTTAGACTTTATGAATGAGTCCAGAAGTGTTCATTGGCTGGTTCAATTTCCCAACTGCAAAACGTTACTGGGCATTTTATGACCCTGTGACACAATCCGCGGCGCAGTCCGACCAAAAAAAACCAGAGGAGTCGGTTTAGGAAAGGGAGGCCTGTGGGAGTCAACGTCGCGCTTTGCGCAAGGAAGCTGCAGGGTGAGTCAGGTTGGAGTTAGCCATTTCCTTTCTTCCCCTGACATTTCGGGCTGCCGGGGCGCTGGGCGGGCAGACACCGAGGCTGGTGTTTGCGGCCTTCTACTCTTTCCCCGCATCGGCCTTGACTAACCAGCTGACAACCCCAACTCCCTAGAAGCGACAGAGACAGAGAGAGACAGAGAGAGAGAGATGACCGGGCGCCATAGCTAGGTCGGTCCCAGGCACATCTCCACGCTCGCCACTGAGCGCCCCTCGGGTTTCCAGGTGCGAACAGGAAGCTTCTCGCGAACCCCCAGACCCCTCCCCTTTAGAAAGGGCGCAGACAGCGTCTCTGTTTCCATGGAAACCGGTCCTGCCATGATGTCACTTCCGCTGACCTGTCTGGACTCCAGACTGTTGGGAGGAAAAGAGGAAAACTGAGCCACAGCCACGACGGTGGATGCGAGCGTCTCCTGTCTGCGCATGCGCCCGCTCAGCGGCCTGCTTCTATTTATGTGGGGGATCCAACATGGCGGCTGCGGCGACCCTGACGATGGCGGTGGAGCCCGTCAGAACATAGTGGCGGGGAAGGGGGCACAGTCCGCACTCACGGTGGCGTCGGCGGAGACGGCTGAGGGTGGTGGAGGGAAGAAAAGCTACAGCGAGCAAAAGGAAGGGCAGGCAGGCAAACAACTCGGCGTAGAACCGAGCGCCGGCTCGAGCGAAGGCAGAGGGCCAGAACAGTGGGGATGGCGGAGCCACGCAGAGTAGCGTTTATTAGCCTGTCACCGGTGAGGCGGCGCGAGGCCGAGTTCCCAGGGACCGAACGCGAGCCCGAGTATCCTCGCGAGCCTCCCCGGCTGGAACCGCAGCCGTACCGCGAGCCGGCCCGGACGGAGCCGCCGGCCCCGCGGGAGGTTGCCCCCAGGTCGGACGCGCAGCCCCCGCCGCGGGAGAAGCCGCTCCCTCAGCGCGAGGTCAGCCGCGCCGAGCCGCCCATGTCGCTGCAGCGCGAGCCCCCGCGGCCCGAGCCGCCGCCACCGCCGCTCCCGCAGTTGCACTTGCAGCCGCCCCCGCCGCGGGAGTCGACTTCCCGGGCCGAGCCGCAGCCGAGGCCGCCGAGGGAGACGGTGCGCCTGGAGCTGGTGCTCAAAGATCCCACCGACGAGAGCTGCGTGGAGTTCAGTTACCCGGAGCTGTTGCTGTGTGGAGAACAACGGGTACAGAAGATCCCTCCCTCATCCCCCAGACCCCGGGAGCCTCGAGACCCGTCCGCCTCCCCCCAGTGGTTTGCACCTTCCGACGCCCACCTTGCGCGTCTCGGGTCTCCGCAGAGGGTGGCTGGAAGGGGCAGGGGCCGAGCGGGTGTGCTTTTCTCTGCTCCCCTGGGTTGGCCCCGAGGCTCCTACCCGCTCCACCGACCATCCTCCCCTACCCCCCGCATCCTGCTCTCGCTCCCGCTCCAAACGCTGTTCGGATCTGGCTTTTCCTTGCACCTTTCGAAACCTCAGGTTTCCTCTGTGCCTTCTACAAAAAAAACCTGGGGGCCCTGCAAGTTGCGTTGTTGGGTTTTGCTTGCGGACCTCCAGCAGTCGGTAGAAAGGAAGAGAAAACCTGGGGGACACGCCCCCCAGTGTGAAGCAGAGACATTGTGTAACCCCTCCAGGATCATCTTCACCTTCGTCGCTGTTTGTTGTTGTGGGCGCTGAGATGTGCTTCTGAGCGTGGGGTATTTTTCTTAATTGAAGGGGATTTAAAAGTAATCTAAACATTTTCAGACTAAGGATTCCACTTTAGGAATGAAGGATACCTGAGCTAGTTATCTGGTTCCTTATTTTTCTCTTTCGTGTTGATATTGGTAAACCTTTTAAGCTTTGTTTTCTCTAGTGTTCATGCAGCAATTGAATGGGAGGGTGTCTCTCGTTTTATTTGGCGCTTACCATCATATTCTTATTTGAGTGTACATATCATTAGTTTATTGGTTCTAGTTGAAGGATATTGCACTTGGCCATTGTGATTTTTGGATGATGAAAATAATGTTAGCTTTGAATTTCTAAAAACTTTATTAAAAATACCTAGGTATGCCTTTGGTGGAACTGGTGAACAATGGAGATAGGAGAGGGGCTTGTTGGTAGCTGTAATTTTTATTGTTGGTTGGTGATCTTCAGAAGTAAGCTAGAAAGGGAAATGATGGAGTAAGTGTAATAAGAACAATTTCCTCTGTTGTTTAGAGACTATTCTGTTTATTAGGTTTTGCTTTAGCACTCGTCTAATGGACCCCAGAAGTCACTTGTTTTATTTTCATCCTTGGTTATCTTTATAGTTGAAATGAATAACTTAGTTTAAAAATACCATATTAAACAGTGTCATTAGATTTTGTTTGTTGTAAAGCCGGCCAATCTTTTGATCATTATTTACAAATACTGTTGCGTGATCAAATCATTACTAAGTGTTTGCAACCAAAATGAATTGTTAAGGATAGAGATCATTTTGGTCATTTCTACACAACATTTTGCCCTTTAGACTCACTTTAGTGCCCATGTTATTCATAAAGTGATGGCATATTTTTCCTCCAAAGAATTTTGAGAATATTGGACTGAAGCATTTTTCCAAAAAATTGTGCTATATTTGATCTTCTAATCTAAAGAAGGTTTGCAGTTGTACTCCCTAATCTACTTCATAAATTATAGGTGATTATATTGGGGAAAAAATACATAATAATGACTAACATTTACTGATTTCTCACTGTGTGCTAAACACAGTTCTAATTGTGGCTTGTGGAGTTTAAGTCCAGCAGAACTGCATGAGAAAAAACCTTCATCCCCAATTTACAAAGAGGTGGCTGGTTCCCAGAGTGCTCATATATCATCTTATTAGTACTTTTTCCCATATGCTAGTACCAATTCTTAATAAAAACAGAATTCTTACAATTTACTCATATAGTATAAATTTAGAAAGTCCTGCCCAATTGAACTGAAAAAAGAATTATAGTAGAAATACAAAAACCTCTGTTATGATCTTTATGCTATAATATTCATGGGATGATAGACTAATAATAGATATGTATCTTTTAATTATTAAGTTGATTTTGACACCCTACCCTATTAATTTGATAATATCAGAACTAATAATTAAATGTACTAGGAGAAAGGTGAATAATTCATTTAATTTTTCTTTTACACTATCAGTTTGTGGTGTATTAGTCTAGTTATCTTGTACATTCAGCCATATATCATTTGACATATTCCATTTAACCAAAATATCCATTGTTTATACATACAGTGTGCCTTTGCAACAAATATTTGCCAGATTTTCCTATGATTATTCCCAGTGAACATATTTATTACATAAGGAAGTATAGAAAACACCTTTCTAAATGAAGTTGTCACATTTCCATGAAAGGAAATCCTGGGAAGAGAAACCAGGAAAAGGCAAAATGTAAGCAATAGAATTAATCTGCAAAGTGGAGATTCCCAGCTTTGGTTTTTCTTCCCCTCAGGAGGAGTCCAGTTTATTTTCAGTGATGATGGAATATTTTCAAAATAGTTTTTAAATTTTGTGGTGACTTAGTGGCTAAGTCATGTCCGACTATTTCGACCCCATGGACTGTAGCCTGCCAGGTTCCTCTGTCCATGGGATTCTCCAGGCAAGAATACTGGAGTGGGTTGCCATTTCCTTCTCCATGGGATCTTCCTGACCCAGGAATAGAACCCAGGTCTCCTGCATTGCAGGAGATTCTTTACCGACTGAGCTATGAGGGAAGCCCTCATTTTGCCTTATTGTAATTGAACAACATACTATGTAGCAGGTTAAGAGTAGCAAGGGAAGGAAAAGAGATCTTGTAAAATTAAAAGAAGGAAACTTTCTGCAATATTGAGATAGCTGTCTATTACCCAGTAAGATTTTACTTGATAGATATGTAAGTATAAAAAACCTGTTACATGTGAGTACAATCTGTACTGGGGTGAATTTAAACCATCTTTCATAAATATATAACAGTAAAACCCCTATTAACTAAATGCAGTCAGGAATTTTTCTAAACTTACTTATTTATAAGGGAAAACATAATCAAATGAGCAGGTGTTGGCAAAATATGGAAAACAAAACCCACTCTAGTTGTCAGAACACAGATTAGCTAAACCCTTAACCTTGTCTGCAGAGCATTGATCCTGGTTGAGGTGGAGGCACTGTAATCATCTCTATCCTGAAAGAGTAATTTGTTCACCTTTTCTGGCTCAGGGGAATTGATACACAAGAAATTCTTTTTTAACTCTTAGTAAACCAGAGAATCACTTAACCAGAAAACATCTTCCCTTAAGCATGATTAATTGAGCATTTTGTATAAAAATAAATGATTACAGTGGTAATGTGATTATACTGTTACCAGAGCATTCTGTGGTATTCCATTATTTGTCATACTGCATATTTTGGATAACATATATGAAAGCTCTTCTGAAAATGGTGTTAATTAGTTAACATCAAAGGAAAGAATTGTTGCATCAATTTTGCCTATGGGTTGATCGGTTATTTTGGTATTTACTAATTATTAGGTCTTTTCACCCCAAAAATGTAAAGCTTAGAGCCTTAATTTTGAAAGTGAGTCAGTTTCCTTAAATTTACTTTTATAGATTATCAAGAGTAAATAAGTGATTTAATTTTGCTGCCTATATAAAAATCCACATATAAAATATTTGATAATGGTTTATAAGGTGATTCTTATTTAAAATATCTATCCATGTGTTTATATTTGCTCATATAGAAGTGGGTCAGATCAGTAGTGAGATGTAGTGTTTGGACTCCATCGTGATATGAGGAACAGTTTATAATGGCAAGGCACAGTGGTTGTTGACTGTCCTTAACTCTGATCTCGTGTTAAGGCTGTCCCCTGCACATGCCTGGTGCTTCTTGTTTCATCACCTTTCTGCTTGCTTGCTTGCTTTTTTTGTTTCTGTCATTTATGTTTTGTTTCTTTCCTTTCTTGTTTCATCACCTTGCTGCTGTTTTGTTTCCTTCAGGTCATATTTATATTTTCCTTTGATAACTCCTGTTGGGATAAAGGACTGTACATGTTATTTAATAGATAATTTTCAAAATTGATTTAAAAGTTCCTTTAAGCTTTAAAATGTATCCTTTCATTCTAATGCCTCCTAAGTATGATGAATTGTTTTGTATTCATTCTGTCCATGTTTTTCGATTAATCATGTCTCAGCCTTTATAGCCAGGATAAAATATCTTGGTTTCAAAGTTTGCAAAACGTCATCCCTTCTACATTTTTTCTTGACCTTCAGGGCAAATCTGTGTCTAATATTTCAGCTGTAATGTACTCTCATTTTAATTACTGCTTGAAGATGGTACGTCAGTTAAAGCATTTAGCCTTTTTTTCCATGAACTTTCTAGTCAGTTGTTCATAATTAGATTATGTGTAGCTCCTTGTTTTGTTTTTTTTGTATATTGAAATGTATCTATCTATCTATATATATATATATATGAAGTGTGTCTGTGAAATAGTAAGCTTGAGTAAAAGATGTGATGTGTCTTTTTGTTTATTTTGATCAGTAGGTGGTAAATGCAGGATCCTAGCTGTATGTTTTAAACTGTGCTTTATAGTAGATTTTAACTCTACCTGCTAAAAGGAAGCCTTGATAATGTAAGCTGTAGCTATCAAATTTTTCTGCCTTGTTTAGAAGTCGTATGAATTTCTTGAATGGATATTCATTGACAGGATGTAGATGATATAGAGCTTGTCTGTGCTTGGCCTTAGCAAAAAGCTGTAGCAGCTACAGATACTCCAGTGCTAACTCAGGGCAGATGATTAAATGATAATTGTAATAAACTTTTAGAAGCAAAAGATTTTCTGACCAAATTGGTTAATCTTTGTTGGGAAGTTATAGGTGTTTTGTTTTTTTTTTTTAACCTAATTTTCTTGGGTTTCTTTGGCCTTTTTATTTTGGATAGGGTAACCATAGATCATTTTGTGACTGAAGACAATTTGAATTGTTGAGTTTTTAACTGTTGAAAAACTTTAAAATGTGTAAGAGTCCATTAAAACTGCAAATATTTTTGCTATAAACCAACATGTCTTTCTAATTAGTTTTTTTTTAATTTTTGAATTTTTAAAAAATTAAAATGGATTTTTCAAATGAAGTGTAGTTGATTTACAGTGTTAGTTTCTTTTTAAATTACTTTTTAATGCTTCTAATTTATTTGTTAATATTTGGAAAAATTGACTTATTTACTAAATTTTAAAGATATAGTCAACTGTAATTGAAGTAATACTAATACTTCTGTTTCTTTTACCATTCACTTTGAATCAGAAAAAGCCTGTTTACACAGAAGACCCATTCAATGATGATCATCAAGAGAGGCAAGAAGTGGAAATGTTGGCTAAGAAGTTTGAAATGAAATATGTGAGTATAATAAACTTCACTCAGGTAATTTTATCCTATTGGCCTATTTTTTTTTTTTCCCTGTGACTGGTTGGGAGGGCTTATGACATCCATTGCTCACATTATCTTGTTCTAATAAATTGAACCCAGATGAATGGTTAGATGATCAAAGAAAGATTCCAGTAGGTTTGTGGTGGCTATAGTAGTAACTGTCATTTCTTGTACTCCTTCTGGAGTTTCAGCAGTTTGCTTATCATTACCTACAATCCTTGTAACAGCACTGCAAGGTAAGTGACATTGACCACATTTACAGATGAGGAAAGAGGTCTGAGCTTAAGGTTAAATAACTGATCTAAGGTCACATGTACTGATGGCAGAAATGAGACTGCATTTCCAGGTCTGTTTAGCTTAATCCTTTGCTCTTTCCACTGCCATTGAGAACACTGCTTTAATTCCTTTGGTGTAGTAGTTCTTAAGCCTTCCTGCCTCTTAAGTGTTTAAGAGATTTTGAATGTGTGTCCTTCTAGGCCACTTACAGGATCAGTCAAGAAGCAGCATGAAATTTCTTTATAAGTGCCTTGTCTACCTTAAAAATCCATGTGCATTTTATAAACTGTGCCACAATAGATTAGTGTTTGTTTTAATATAAAAATAAATTTGAATTTCCTGATTGTGAAATTGCTTACTATTATTCTCATTTTTTCTGATATAGTTGACTTGGTTGGAAAATCCCTCCCATACCCTTCCCATGTTTATTCTATGGCTTTAACTACCCCTGTCTCGTTGCTCAGACCTGACCCAAGAGAAGCAAGACCTTACCTCTCTTATGGTTCCCCTGAGAGCACTGGAAAGTATCTCACAGAGATAGGACATCAGCTCACACTAGCCCCGTCATTCGTGTTATCTTCAGAGTGCAGTTAGGGTGGCTGTAGTAGTAACTGTCATTTCTCGGTGATCTTGGTGAGCACTTGTGAGGAAACAGTTTGAGGGGAGGAAAATAGATGAGAATGTTTTGAAATGTGGGTCAGGTTCTAGGTCATACTTTGCCAGCTGCTAATTGTATCCATTGGTGAGTTTATTTAACCTCTTTGTGCCAAAGTTTTCTTCCCTGTAAATTTGAGAAGTTCAGATTTTTCCCATCCTTCTCTGGCTCTGTATTCTGTGGCTGTATAATATCCTGAGGGGTGCACTGATGGAAAGAATAGCCAAAGTTGTTACACTGATTTGTAGTGTTAATTATAATGCAGTGTTCTCAGATTATAAATCCTGAAATAGCTGTTTATAATTTTTATACAAATTAATAAATACTTGGGTTAAATTTAGTGTTTTAACCAGCTAGTACATTTTACATGGTTCAAATTCAAAAGTATGGAGTGAAAAATCTTCCTTTTATTCTCTTGTCCACCCACCTAATCTCATTTCCAAGAGGCAAATAGTGTTCTTGAGTGTCCTTCCCAAAGATATTTTATGTGTATCTTTCTGTATACATTATTCCTTCCCCTACCGCCACCCTTTTACACATATAGCAGAATACATGATTCTGCTCTTTGCTTTTTTCATTTCCTATATCATGGAGATTTTTTTTCATATCCAGGTAAAGGGAGCTTTCTCTCTTTTTCAGAGCTACATGGTATTCGGTTGTATGGAAATATCACAGTTTATTTAACTAGTCCCCACATAATTGCAAAATTGTTTCCAAAAATTTGCTTTTCTAATAGTGCTACAGTAAATTATTTAGTAGCATGGCATTTCATACTACTTCAAGTTTATCTGTAGAACAAATTCCTAGAAGGGGATTTTTTAGGTCAAAACATTTATGCATATATATTTTTGGTATATACTGTATTATCAAATTAGGAGTTTCAGTTATTACTCTCTACTCCCTCCAACACTCTTATTAAAATGTTTTTTTCCCCCATGGGTTATAAAACCAAGGGTTACAATTGCCCTTTGAAAATGGAAGACTCCCAGCATATCCTATAAAGAAGGAACCTCACAGTTTGCATTAAATCTTATTGGAGATCTTTCCTGGCATAGAAAAACCAGTGTCCAAAAGAAGTTGGTTGATGTGTAAAATTGTTTTATGTGATTAGGATATACTCAAGCACTGTCATTTTGCAAGGATAAAATGTTACTCTTGTTATCATTGAATTTAATGGACTATATTTCTTCCCTAGTTTTTTATTTTGACTGCTGACTCTTTTATTTCATTCTAAGTAGAGATTTAAAATATTCTGCCTCATCAAGGTTTTATGTACATAAATCTAAAAGCATGCCATGAATATCATAACAGTGAATGTTATGTATGCATATTATTACAAGTTATTTGGAACCTTTTAAGAAAATCATCAGACTCTTAAGTGACCTGTGAGAAGATATCTTGTCCGCTCTAGGCTCCAGGCTTCATAAAAGATCACTTAAACAGCAGAGATTTTCATTGGTGTTTAAAGACAGTATATGTAGATGTCTATATGTATAGTTATACATATATGACAATTGTTTATATAAGCACCATATGTGTATTTATATTTTAACTAAAAGAAAATCTTTTAGATATCTGCAAAATGTTAACCCACCAAAGTTCGATTACTTTTTGTGCATATGACAAAAAAATGACTTAGTTTTTTGAGGTTTATAAAACACAAATAAAACTTGTATCCCTAGCTACCTTTTCTTCTTACTTTTTTCCCTTTTGTAATATAACTTAGATGTCCTTGTCATTATTTCTGAAAATCACTTAAGGTTATTTCTGACCTTTTGTTTCTTGGAACAAGAGATGGAGATAATTTGTTAAATTCTGTATATAAATAATGAAATATTTGAGTATTTATGTTGGACATACAAAGAATCATGTTATTTGCCGCCTCCTGGAGAAACTTTAAAAATAATTGGGAAGACAAAACATATGACACACAAATGCAGTGTCTGTGGAAATGAATGACTCTCCTTTGGGGACCTAAAATTGAGTAGAAGAGCCAGTCTCATTCTTGAAATTGGGAGGAATTTTGGAGACTTGAATGGATCCTTTGAACCTCCTTTCCACCCTATGTAGACTTACACTGGATGAGAGGCAGCAGCAGCAGCGGGCTGTAGTGGAAAGAACCCAGGGTTATGATTTAATGAAGCTGCATTCTAATCTTCTCTTTGCCATAACTAGCTGGGTTACCTTAGTGAAACCTCTTGGCTTCTTTGTGCTTTAGTATGTGTGAGGTGAAAGTAAGGTCTGCTTAGTCAACTTTATAACACAAAAGTTTTGTCAGCATAAGATGAAAAATAGATTGTTAATGTTTAAAATGTTTAAAGTGCTATCTAAATGCGAAATGCTGTTTAGTCACTTAAACATATCATTCTTTTCTCTGAAAAATAATTTATTTCAGGAAATAGCAAGTAACAGATTAATTTTGCAAAAAAAGACATTAAAAAACCAATATTTTTCTCTCTCTTTTAGGCAGATATATTAACCTGGCCTCCTGATTACCCAGAGGGCTAGACCTATGCAGAGAATTACTTCATTGGATAAAACAGAAATTAAAGCTTATCATTCTTGTGGAGAGTTGCTTTATTCTGTACTTGTCGTAAATTCTTTGTACATAAACATCTGTGTGGTTTTAACCTCTTAATTGACAACCCCACTGATTTTGATCTCCTTCAGGCATTTTGTTCCATGTAGCCTTTATCTTTGGTCCTCCAATCACTTGTTACATATTCTTCTTAACTGTTTTGTCTTCTTACAGACCACAATAGATTATTTGGAGCCCTTTAAGAAAAATTATTGGCCAACAATGACTTGGGAGAAGATATCTTTTCCAAGCCTAGACTCTCACAAAAAAGAGTACGGTTAAACAACAAATGGGGATATTATTGCCCTATAGTTTATACTGTCCTGTAGTTATTTTAGTGTTTGAAATTCAGGAGTAGCAAATTCAGATGTCCTCAGTTGTGCACTGATCAATCAGTGAAGCAAGTCTGATGGACACTGAAAGTGGGGGATTCTTCCAAACGGAAGACAGACAGCACATGCCCTGTCTGAAGGGGACACTGCTGCTCGGTTCCAGCCTTTGTTAACTTTGCAGGAATTTGGCCTTAGGGTTGCCAAATCTTTCCATTTCTCAAAAGAATGCTGAAATCTGCATTTTACTCTATTATTCTTACTTTTAAATGTTGCCTTCTAACTAAAACACCTCCTGGGCTGGCCAAAATATATCTGAGGGCCGTATTTGGCTCTCAAGCTTTTGTTTGAGACCTCTGTATACTTGGTTCACCTTTTTTTTTTCCCCTAATACATTTAACTTGTCAGTTCATCTACTTTTTACATTCTGCCCTTTCTCTTCTGTGAGCAGGGTGGCTGGTGGTACATGTGGGGGCCTATACCATTTCTACTGTGATGGAGCATGCATTTGTATGAAGATTCAGAGAACTGGGCAAGCTAAACTCAGTTGGGGATTTCCAGATAAGGAGAAAAATAGGATGCATTGAGATGTGGCCGGGTCCAAGAGAGATGTTAGTGATAAATTCTGTGATTTGTTGGAAAGCCTGTGAGGCCAGTTTGTGGGCTTTTTGTATATATAGCTGTTACTTATGCTGGAGAGGAGTTACGTGAAGGGGGAGCAGGTGACCACCTAAGGGAGAAAGGAAGACTGCCTGTGGCGTATAGGATGCACTTTATCCTGCTGCCGTTGCTTGTGGATAGAAGGACTAAGACAGCTTTGGTAGTTGAAAAGCAGTGATAACAAATTATGGGGCATATAGAACCCTGTATTGAATGATTGGTTTGTGTTTTTCCCCCCTTCTGTCCTATTTTTATTGTCTGTTGTATTTCCTGTTACATTACTTGTCAAATAATGTGACAGTGTGTCAGTTCAGTTCAGTCGCTCGGTCATGTCCAACTGTTTGCGACTCTCACATCCATACATGACTACTGGAAAAACCATAGCCTTGATTAGATGGACCTTTGTCAGCAAAGTAATGTCTCTGCTTTTTAATATGCTGTCTAGGTTGGTCATAACTTTTCTTCCAAGAAGCAGGCATCCTCTAGTTTCATGGCTGCAGTCACCATCTGCAGTGATTTTGGAGCTCAAGAAAATAAAGTTTGTCACTGTTCCCATTGTTTGCCCATCTATTTGCCATGAAGTGATGGGACCAGATGCCATGATCTTAGTTTTCTGAATGTTGAGTTTTAAGCAGCTTCTTCATTCTCCTCTTTCACTTTCATCAAGAGGCTCTTCAGTTCCTCTTCGTTTTAGGCCATAAGGGTGGTGTCATCTGCATATCTCAGGTTACTGATTTCTCCAGGCAGTCTTGATTCCAGCTTGTGCTTCATCCATCCCGCCATTTTGCATGATGTACTCAGCATATAAGTTAAATAAGCAGGGTGACAATATACAGCCTTGACATACTGCTTTCCTAATTTAGAACCAGTCTGTTGTTCCATGTCCAGTTCTAACTGTTGCTTCTTCACCTGCATGCAGATTTCTCCGGAGGCAGGTCAGGTGCTCTGGGTAGTCCCATCTCTTGAAGAATTTTCCACAGTATGTATTTCCTCAGTATGTGACGGTATGCATTCAGCATCAGTTGCTAAATTATTTTTTGGAAAAAGAGCAATATAGGTATTCAGCACTTACTTCTACCTAGAATATATCAAAATGGTTGTTGTACACTCATAATAAATAGTTAAGTCCAAGTTTTGACATTTGGCATTTGTCGTGTTGGTTATTGTAGGCAGGAAGTAGAATACAGTTTAAAGAGACCACCATAACTTCCTCATTCCCAGTCTTAAGACTCCACATGTTGAGGCTAAATATGTATAGTACTTCCCAGTTCAGTTTTTAGATATTTCTGTATTGTGTATGTTTTTCTGAGGCCATGTATACTCTAGATTAGAGCATGTAATGAAGTTTGGTTTGATGGGTGTAGACTTGTTCTCTAAGCCTGCGAGGCCATAGGATGACATGTGATGGTTGGAAGATTTGTTTTAGTGATTTTTCTCACTTTCTTACCCCAGCATCTTGAAAGATCATGCTGTCCTAGAACTGGATATAACTTCAATAATCTAAAGGGAAGTGCTTAACCCAATATCTGATACCTTGCAGTTAAAACTGTTTGAATCTCAATGACTCTCTAAACAGGAAGACATGTATTCTTCCAGGCATTTATTAGCCTTTATAAAGTCACATTGTGACTTTAAAATCTGCTTATTATACCACAAAGATTTTGAACCCACCTCTAGTGCTTTGATTTTGGACTTTCTGAACCCTTAAGTGGCTTCATATTTATTTTAAAAGAGAGGATAGGGGTAGATTTGATGGTGTAAAAGTTATGAGCAGTCTTATAAGTAAGGCATTTGATGGAGTTGAGTTAACACTTTTTAGTAAAAAAGTATATAAAAAGTCATTCTTTTGGTATGGCTTTTAAAACTGATTTTGTTCGATTATGTTTTAAAGAATGGCAATGTCTTGGCATAACTAATTTTCAATGAAATTGGCTTCTTCATAGTATATACTAAACTGAGTTGAAAGGAAATATATTTTTGTACTTAAAATAATTGTAAATTATTTGAAAAGTGTCCTCAAATGTGAGAGTGATGTAAGTGGATATCAGAAAGCATTTATGTGCCCTGTCTGGGAATTTTAAGGATTCTGTCTGCTCTTCATATTATTAGATCATCATCCACACTTGCTGAGGCATTTGAGCTTCCTTGAGAACTTCCTGGGAGAAGGCACTGGCACCCCACTCCAGTACTCTTGCCTGGAAAATCCCATGGACAGCGGAGCCTAGTAGGCTGCAGTCCATGGGGTTGCTAAGAGTCGGACACGGCTGAGCAACTTCACTTTCACTTTTCACTTTCATGCATTGGAGAAGGAAATGGCCACCCACTCCAGTGTTCTTGCCTGGAGAATCCCAGGGACGAGGGAGCCTGGTGGGCTGCCGTCTGTGGGGTCGCACAGAGTCAGACACAACTGAAGTGACTTAGCAGCAGCAGCAGCAGCAGAGAACTTCCTGGGCTGGTTTTCCTCTATTTGTTTTGGCCTTATACTAAATCGTGTCCCTAAGAATGAACTTGGTAAAGCAGTTTGGGCCAGCTTGTTAATACTACCACAAAATGAATTCTACTTAAAAAGCACATGTATATTTAACTTCTGTTGACCAGTAATAGTGTGGTACTGCAAATACAATAAAAATGTAAAATAATAGCCTTTTAAAGCAGTCTGATGGGTGTGGTTTTTCAAAGGGCAAGAGAGAATTGTCCCCTCAAATAATAGTTTCTTTATTGCAGTTAACAATTCTAATTGCTTGCCATGACATGCCTTTTTAAGTCCTTGGCCTCTTTAAGCTAAATAAATTTCTCTTCATCTTCTTTAAATCCCATAGGAACAGTTGAGAATCAGCAGTTTTAGGGTATTTGGGAGGAAGGTTCTGTATCCATAAGTGGTGATTATAGAAATCTGAGTATACTGTTTCTTTGTTGTTAAGTCAGCTCTTGACTGACTTTCCACTGACTTAAATCTCTACCTTTTTCTGTTGGTAGGTTAAGGAAATTAGTAAAGGTGGAAGATAAGGTTGTGATAGGGCTGCAGCAACTATCTGTATGACCAGCAGATATTTTCTCCTTGGTTATCAAACTGGAGTTTTGGCAGTGTCATGCTTCTGTCTTCCGTAGGTGATCGATGAAAGTTGGTTATTAGTTTAGGGTTATTATAACTTGGAGGCAATAGGTGGTTCTGTAAGTTTGTTTTCCATTTTGGTGTTCCAGTATAATTAGACTTCATTGGCTTGAAACACTGATTATCAGGTTAAGTTCTAATGACTCGGTAAGCCATTTTTTTCTGAGTCATGGTATGTGAACTAGTGCCCTCTAGGAATAGATTTAAAGGGATTTCTTCATCTTATATGTAGCAAAATTCAAAGGCTTTTAAAATTTGGAAAATAAAATTTGCATTGCTTTAAGATGCATTTACTGTGTAAACTATAATATCAATAATTGCAGGAGGCCAGACAATTTATCAGGTAAGGGTTTGATGCTACTGAGAAGTATTTTTGCTAAAGATACTGGACAAGAGAGCAGCTCAAAATAGGCCTAGTAGGAAAGACATGATAATACAGTCCTTTGCCAATCTGTCTTGAGTTTCTTTAGGTGAATTTAATATTTTTAGATTAAAAAAAAAAGAAATTTCACTGGTGGCCTAGAGGTCAGGATTCCAGACTTTCTTTGCTGTAGTTCTGGATTCAGTCCCTGGTTGGGGAACTGAGATCCTGCCAGCCAAAGTCTCCCTTCACTGCTACTTCCAATTATATCCCTTCCACACTGGTAATAACCATGGTTATCCACTGGTTATAATTCTTTGAGCTTTATATATATAAAGCTATATATATAGCTATAGATGTATATTGTTGTGTTTTTCTTAAATGAAATCCTTCTGTTTGTATGATAGTTGAATAAACAACTTGTTATTTTTAATGTTGTCTCTGTGATTACCAGTTAGGTTGAGCACTTCCAGATACTTAGTGAATATCAGTATTAGTTTTTCTGTGAATAGCCTGAACTGTACATAACATTTGGTAAATTGTTCTTGTTACCTTCTATATTATTGAATAGTCTTCTACCACATTGTTTTAAAATGGCTGTTAATATTGAATAGGTTTGTCATAGTATATATAATTTATACCTTTATCATTGTTATGGTGCTATAATTGATATGAGCTTGGGAAAATCCTTATACTTCTAAGATCCTATTTTTAGAGGCATTTTAGTTTGATTAATACTCTTAGGTAAAGAATTAGCCATTTTGGTTGCTATCATTGACAAGTGTCACATTTCCTTATTTAACCATTTTACTGAATATAATAGGGATTCAGTGCTATCATTTCCATTGGTAATTACTGGTATCTTTGACTAGACTTAAATGTTCCTAAATCTCTCTACTTATGTGTAAGTTACTAGACTTATGCATAAGTCTCATTGTGCTCATTAAAATAGAACCTATTTGTTTTCCAAGATTTCCCTGGATAAGTCTTTTATAGGCAAATAATTGTGCCTAGACAAAAAAATACATTAGGAGAGCAGAAAAAGATCATTGTGATTTTGAGTGGAAAACATCTAGGAGAAAAGCTTTACAACTTGGGCTAAGCTGTAAAGGGTGGGAGTATTCAGAGAGGAGTAAGAGATTATTCCAAATAAGGGGAAAGCATGAGGAAAGATAAGCCAGCATGTTTGGGAGGAGAGTGGGTATATAAACTGAATGGATTAAAGTGCTCAAGTGAAAAAAAAGTTGGAAAGGTAGTTTTGAGTTAGCATGTAGAAGGCATTTAATTAATGCCATAGTAAGAGTTTTGGATTTATTTTGTAATACGATGCTTCTGAAGTATTTTGAGCAAGGAAATGATACGAAATGATATTTTAGAAATGTTAGATGATATTAAGCAGGATGAATGAAGGATTAATATGAGGAAATAATGTGACAAAACTAGGCAGCATATTAAAAAGCAGAGACATTACTTTGCGGACAAAAGCTATGGTTTTTCCAGTAGTCATGTATGGATGTGAGAGTTGAACCATAAACAAAGCTGAGCGCTGAAGAATTGATGCTTTTGAACTGTGTTGGAGAGGACTCTTGAGAGTCCCTTGGACTGCAAGGAGATCAAACCAGTCAATCCTAAAGGAAATCAGTTCTGAATATTCCATTGGAAGGACTGATGCTGAAGCTGAAGCTCCAATACTTTGGCCTTCTGATGAGAAGAACTAACTCATTGGAAAAGACCCTGATGCTGGTAAAGATTGAAGGGAGGAAGAGAAGGGGACAACAGAGGATGAGATGGTTGGATGACATCACGGACTCAATGGACATGAGTTTGACATCACCTGGAGTTGGTGATGGACAGGGAAGCCTGGCATGCTGCAGTCCACGGGCTCACAAAGTAACTGAACTGAACTGAATGGGGAAATAAAATGTTTGATGAACCGCACTGAACACACTCTAATGTAAACCTCATCAATGGGAACTGTGAGACAAGCACTGATTCTGTATATATGACTAGCTTCCCAAAGCCCCTGTCAGTATGTCAATGAGCAGAATCTTTATTTCTCTGAAGGGCTGATACAACAGACTTTGAGATGGAACTTCTACTATTATACAGGAAGTATCAGTGGTTTAGTAAGTGTTGTATTAGTAGTCAGTCGCTCAGTCATGTCTGACCCTTTACAACTCCATGCACTGTAGCCTGCCAGACTCTTTGGAATTCTCAGACAAGCATACTGGAATGGGTTGCTATTCCCTTCCCCAGGGGATCTTCCTCACCCAGAGATTGAACCTGGGTCTCCCTTATCACAGGCAGATTCTTTACCATCTGAACTATCAGGGAAACCCCTTAATATGAGGAAGGAGATGCTAGTTAAGGTTTTCATTACATTTAAGTGAAAACAATGGCCAGGATTATAAGCAATGGCAGTTAGAATGGAGAAGAAACTGTAGATGTGAATAATTATATGAACAAAGGTTTGTGGGGAGAAAGAGTTGAAGTAGAAGTATTAATGAAGAGTTTTTAAAAATTGTTATTGGAGTATAATTTAGGTACAATTCATTCATTTAAATATACAGTTTGGTGAATTTTGATAAATGTATGCTGTCCTATAACCACTACAGCAATGATGATACAGAACAGTTTCAACATCCCAGAAAGTTCACTTCTACCTCTCTACAGATAACCCTCTCCCCTCCAGCCCTGGCCCCTGGCAACCTCTGATTTATTTTGTGTTACTATAGATTTTCGGGTTTTGTTTTTTCTTTTCTAGTGTTTCCTATAAATGTCCTCTTACAGTTTTTTGTATATGGTTTCTTTAACGTGGTATAATGCTTCTGAAGTGCATCCAAGTGTTGCATGTTATCAGTAGTTATTTTTATTGGTGCAAAGCATGTGGATGTAACACTGGGTGATGGGCACTGGGTGGTTTCCAGATTGTGGCTGCTAAAAGTAAAGCTGCTCTAACATTGGAACATAAGTGTGTGTGTGTGAACATATGTCTTCATTTCTCTTGAGGAAATAGTAAGAGGGGAATTGTTAGGTCATATGATAAGTGTGTGTTTAACTTGATAAGAAACTGTCAAACTTTTCCAAAGTGGGTGTATCATTTTGCACCAGCCACGAGGGTTTGAATTGTTCCACATCCTTGTTAATAATAAACATCCCAGTGTCATCAAATTGTGTAATTTTAGTTAATAATGAAACTTTAAGGCAGAAAAGTAGAAGAATAAAATGGAACGTCTAGTGGGGAAGCTAATTTGGAGATGATTGACGGTAGGAACACTGGTGTTTTGTATTGAGTTTTATGTGTCTCTGAGTGGAAAAATGACCCAGAGGTTCTATAACTTCTCTTACAGAACTTTAAAAAAAAAACTTTATTTTTAATTGGAGGATAATTGCTTTACAATACTGTATTAGTGTCTGCTATACATCAACATGAATGAGCCATAAGTATACATATGCCCCCTCCTTTTCTTACAGAACTTTTAATAGAATAATACTTTAGAGTCAGATGGTCATGAGTTTGAAAATTGACTCTATTACTTTCTCTATGATCTTGGACAAGTTATTTATCTTCTCCAATCTTTAGTTTTTCCCATTTGTTAAATGTGAAATAATACACAGTTGTACTTAGTGTCGGTGCTGATGCAAGTTAGCACTCAGTGGATGGTGGCCATCGTCTTTATCATGATTGGTACTTAAGTATATATTTTATGCCCCCAGTAACTTGTGACTTTCTTGCAAATCTCTGCAGTTTTTCTTTCCTAATTGATCTCCTCAACTGTGTTCATTCCCCACCACTGTGGCCAGAGTGATTTTGTTAAAGCACTGATCTTTCTAGGTTATTTCCCAGTTCCAAGTGAACTGGTTACTTCCCAAGTGAACTGGGCTTCCACAAGTGATTACTTCCTCTTATCCTTGTCTGGGCATAAATATCTCAGGAAAGGCTTGATTTTGTCTTCTGTTAAGAAAAAAACCCAGTACTACTTATATTTTCCTATTTACCATTTATTTATCTTTCTCTTCTCCACAATACTGTAAAATCCATGAAGGCTGGCATTTGATAGGTGCTCAGTTAATTTGTTGAGATTATTTTCAGGTTCTTTCAGGACAAAGACTTCTTACTTAAACCTAAGGTCCTTCTGACGTCTAACATTGTTGTTTTTTTTTTTTTTAATATATACTCACTTTTTAAGAGAAATTTTATTTATTTTGGCTGTGCTGGGTCTTTGTTGCTTCATAGGATTTTCTCCAGTTGTGGTGAGCAGGGGCTACTCTCTAGTTGCGGTGCACGGGTTTCTCATTGTGGTGACTTCTCTTGTTGCAGAGCAAACTCTAGGGCAGGGGGTCATCAGTGGTTGTGGCTCCCTGGCTCTAGAGCACAGGCTTAGTGGTTCTGGGACCCAGGCTTAGTTGCTCCATGGCATGTGGGAATCTTCCTGGATCAAGGATCGAACTTGTGTCTCCTGCATTGGCAGGTGCATTCTTTACGACTGAGCCACCAGGGAAGCCCTGCTTTCTTCTTTTTTTAAAATTATTTTTTCTTAAATAATTAAGGTATAGTTTATTTGTAATGTTGTATTAGTTTCTGCTGTACAGTAAAGTGAATCAGTTATACATGTATTCACCTTTTTTTAGATTCTGTTCCAATATAGGTCATTATAGACTATTGAGTAGAGTTCCCTGTGATATTCAGTAGGTTTTTATTAGTTACCTATTTTATACATAGTAATGTGTGTATGTCAATCCCAGTCTCCCAGTTTATCCCTGCCCCCTCAGCCTTTCCCCTTTGGGTAACCATAGTTTGTTTTCTATATCTGTGACTTTATTTCTCTTTTGTAAATAGGTTCATTTATACCATTTCCTTAGATTACACATATAAGTGATAACATATAGTATTTGTCTTTCTATGTCTGACTTCACTCAGTATGGTGATCTCTAGATCCATCCATGTTGCCGCAGATGGCATTATTTTGTTCTTTTTTAATGGCTGAGTAGTATTCCATTGTGTATATGTATAACTGTTTCATGTCTTGGCTATTGTAAACAGTGGTGAAATGAATATCTGGGTACATGTACCTTTTCAAATTATGGTTTTTCTCTGGTTATATGCCTAGAAGGGAGATTGCTAGATCATATGCCAGCTCCATTTTTAGTTTTTTTTGAAGAACCTTCATACTCTTCTCCATATTGCTTCTACCAGTTTATATTCTCATAAACAGAGTAGGAGGGTTCACTTTTCTCCACACGCTTTCCAGCATTTTCTGTTTGTAGATATTTTGATGATGGCCATTCTGACCAGTGTGAGGTGATAACCTCATTGTAGTTTTGATTTGCATGCCTCTGAAAGTGGAGAGTGAAAAAGTTGGCTTAAAGCTCAACATTCAGAAAACGAAGATCATGGCAACCGGTCCCATCACTTCATGGGAAATAGATGGGGAAACAGTGTAAACAGTGTCAGACTTTATTTTTCTGGGCTCCAGAATCACTGCGGATGGTGACTGCAGCCATGAAATTAAAAGACGCTTACTCCTTGGTCGGAAAGTTATGACCAACCTAGATAGCATATTCAAAAGCAGAGACATTACTTTGCCAACCAAGGTCCGTCTAGTCAAGGCTATGGTTTTTCCTGTGGTCATGTATAGATGTGAGAGTTGGACTGTGAAGAAGGCTGAGCACCGAAGAATTGATGCTTTTGAAGTGTGGTGTTGGAGAAGACTCTTGAGAGTCTCTTGGACTGCAAGGAGATCCAGCCAGTCCATTCTGAAGGAGATCAGCCCTGGGATTTCTTTGGAAGGAATGATGCTAAAGTAGAAACTCCAGTACTTTGGCCACCTCATGGGAAAAGTTGACATTGGAAAAGACTCTGATGCTGGGAGGGATTGGGGGCAGGAGGAGAAGGGGATGCCAGAGGATGAGATGGCTGGATGACATCGCTGACTTGATGGACGTGAGTCTTTGTGAACTCTGGGAGTTGGTGATGGACAGGGAGGCCTGGCATGCCGCAATTCATGGGGTCGCAAAGAGTCGGACATAACTGAGTGACTGATCTGATCTGATCTGATCTGATAATTGGTGATGTTGTGAATCTTTTCATGTGTTTCTTAGCCATCTGTATGTTTTCTTTGGAGGACTGTTTGTTTAGAATTTCTGCCCATTCTTTGATTGGGTTCTTTGGTTTTTTATTTTTTTGATACTGAGCTGCATGAGCTGTTTGTGTATTTTAGAGATTAATACTTTGTTTGCAAATATTTTCTCTTATTCTCAGGGTTGCCTTTTCATCCTGCTTGTGGTTTCCTTTGCTGTGCAAGAGCTTTTAAGTTTAATTAGGTTCCATTTATTTATTTTTGTTTTTATCTTCATTACTCTGGGAAGTAGATCAAAAAAGACCTAGCTGTGATTTATGTCAGAGAGTGTTTAGCCTGTGTTTTCCTCTTAGGGATTTATAGTATCCAGTCTTACATTTAGATCTTTAATCCATTTTGAGTTTATTTTTTGTATGGTGTTAGAAAATTTTCTAATTTCATTCTTTAACATGTAGCTGTCCAGTTTTCTAGTACTACTTATTAAAGATACTGTCTTTTTTCCATATTGATATATTCTTGTCGCTTTTGTCACAGATTAGGTGACCATATGTGCGTGTATTTATCGCTGGAGTTTTATGGCAGTACCATACTGTTTTGATGACTGTAGTTTTGTAGTATAGTCTGAGGTCAGGAATCCTAATTGATTCAGCTCTGTTTTTCTCAATATTGCTATGGCTATTCAGGGTCTTCTGTGTTTACATAAAAATTGTAAAATCTTTTGCTCTAATTTTATGGAAAATGCTGTTGGTTATGATAGGAACTCCATTGCATCTGTAGATTACATGTTTCTTTCCATACCATGCACTTTTATCTGATACTTTTGGGTCTAACTAGTGGTTCAGAGTAAGTTGAATTATCAAGTCAAATATGAAGTTTTAAAACTTTAGTTCTCAGTTCAGTAGCTCATTCCTGTCTGACTCTTTGTGATCCCATGGACTGCAGCATGCCAGGCCTCCCTGTCCATCACCAACTCCCAGAGCCTGCTCAAACTCATGTCCATCGAGTCGGTGATGCCATCCAACCATCTCATCCTCTGTCGTCCCCTTTTCCTCCCATCTTCAATCTTTCCCAACATCAGGGTCTTTTCCAATGAGTCAGTTCTTCACACCAGGTGGCCAAAGTATTGGAGCTTCAGCATCATTCCTTCCAATGAATATTCAGAACTGATTTCCTTTAGGATTGACTGGTTTGATCTCCTTGCTGTGCAAGGGACTCTCGAGAGTCTTCTCCAACACCACAGTTCAAAAGTATCAATTCTTTGGTGCTCAGCTTTGTTTATGGTCCAACTGTCACATCCATACATGACTACTGGAAAAATTATAGCTTTGACTAGATGGACCTTTGTCATCAAAGTAATGTCTCTGCTTTTTAATATGCTGTTTAGGCTTGTCGTAGCTTTTCTTCCAAAGAGCAAACGTCTTTTAATTTCATGGCGGCAGTCACCATCTGCAGTGACGTTGGAGCCCAACAAAATAACGTCTGTCACTGTTCCTCTTGTTTCCTGATCTATTTGCCATGAAGTGATGGGACCGGTACCATAATCTTCATTTTTTGAATGTTTAATTTTAAGCCAGCCTTTTCATTCTCCTCTTTCACTTTCATCAACAGGCTCTTCCATTCCTCTTTGCTTTATGCCATAAGGGTGGTGTCATCTGCATATCTCAGGTTACTGATATTTCTCCCAGCAATCTTGATTCCAGCTGGTGTTTCATCCATCCTGCCATTTCACATTATGTACTCTGCATATAAGTTAAATAAGCAGGGTGACAACATACGGCCTCGATGTACTGCTTTCCCAATTTGGAACCAGCCTGTTGTTCCATGTCCAGTTCTAACTGGTGCTTCTTGACCTGTGTACAGATATCTCAGGAGGCAAGTAAGGTGGTCTGGTATTCCCATCTCTTGAAGAATTTTCCACAGTTTGTCATGATCCACATAGTCAAAGGCTTTGGCAGAGTCAATAAAGCAGAAGTAGATGTTTTTCTGGAACTCTCTTGCTTTTTTGATGATCCAGTGGATGGTAGCAATTTGATCTCTGGTTCCTTTGCCTTTTCTTTCTTTTTTTTTTTTTAATTTTTATTTTTAAACTTTACATAATTGTATTAGTTTTGCCAAATATCAAAATGAATACGCCACAGGTATACATGTGTTCCCCATCCTGAACCCTCCTCTCTCCTCCCTCCCCATACCATCCCTCTGAGTCATCCCAGTGCTCTAGCCCCAATCATCCAGTATCGTGCATCGAACCTGGACTGGCATCTCATTTCATACATGATATTTTACGTGTTTCAATGCCATTCTCCCAAATCTTCCCACCCTCTCCCACAGAGTCCATAAGACTGTTCTATACATCAGTGTCTCTTGCTGTCTCGTACACAGGGTTATTGTTACCATCTTTCTAAATTCCATATATATGCGTTAGTATACTGTATTGGTGTTTTTCCTTCTGGCTTACTTCACTCTGTATAATAGGCTCCAGTTTCATCCACCTCATTAGAACTGATTCAAATGTATTCTTTTTAATGGCTGAGTAATACTCCATTGTGTATATGTACCATAGCTTTCTTATCCATTCATCTGCTGGTGGACATCTAGGTTGCTTCCATGTCCTGGCTATTATAAACAGTGCTGTTATGAACATTGGGGTACACGTGTCTCTTTCCCTTCTGGTTTCCTCAGTGTGTATGCCTAGCAGTGGGATTGCTGGGTCATAAGGCAGTTCTATTTCCAGTTTTTTAAGGAATCTCCACACTGTTCTCCATAGTGGCTGCACTAGTTTGCATTCCCACCAACAGTGTAAGAGGGTTCCCTTTTCTCCACACCCTCTCCAGCATTTATTATTTGTAGACTTCTGGATCGCAGCTATTCTGACTGGTATGAAATGGTACCTCATAGTGGTTTTGATTTGCATTTCTCTGATAATGAGTGATGTTGAGCATCTTTTCATGTGTTTGTTAGCCCTCTGTATGTCTTCTTTGGAGAAATGTCTATTTAGTTCTTTGGCCCATTTTTTGATTGGGTCATTTATTTTTCTGGAGTTGAGCTGTAGGAGTTGCTTATATATTTTTGAGATTAGTTGTTTGTCAGTTGCTTCATTTGCTATTATTTTCTCCCATTCTGAAGGCTGTCTTTTCACTTTGCTAATAGTTTCCTTTGATGTGCAGAAGCTTTTAAGGTTAATTAGGTCCCATTTGTTTATTTTTGCTTTTATTTCCAATATTCTGGGAGGTGGGTCATAGAGGATCCTGTTGTGATGTATGTCAGATAGTCCTCTGCCTTTTCTAAGACCAGCTTGAACATCTGAAAGTTCTCGGTTCACATACTGTTGAAGCCTGGCTTGGAGAATTTTGACCATTACCTTGCTAGCGTTTGAGATGAGTGCAGTTGTGCAGTAGTTTGAACATTGTTTGGCATTGCCTTTCTTTGGAATGAGAACTCACCTTTTCCAGTCCTATGACCACTGGTGAGTTTTCCAAATTTGCTTGCCTATGGAGTGCAGCACTTTCACAGCATCATCTTTTAGGACTTGAAATAGCTCAGCTGGAATTCCATCACCTCTACTACCTTTGTTCATAGTGATGCTTCTTAAGGCCCACTTGACTTTGCACTCCAAGATGGCTGGCTCTAGTGAGTGATCACACCATCGTGATTATCTTGGTCGTGAAGATCCTTTTTGTACAGTTCTTCCATGTATTCTTGCCACCTCTTCTTAATAGCTTCTGCTTCTGTTAGTTCCATACCGTTTCTGTCCTTTATTGTGCCCATCTTTGCATGAAATGTTCCCTTGATATCGCTAATTTTCTTGAAGAGATCTCTAGTCTTTCCCATTCTATTGTTTTCCTCTATTTCTTTGCATTGATCACTTAGGAACGCTTTCATATCTCTCCTTGCTGTTCTTTGGAATTCTGCATTATGATGGGTATATCTTTTCTTTTTTCATTTGCCTTTAGCATCTCTTTTTTTTCTCAGCTGTTTGTAAGGCCTCCTCAGACAACCATTTTGCCTTTTTGCATTTGTTTTTCTTGGGAATGGTCTCAATCACTGACTCCTCTACAATGTCATGAACCACTGTTCATGGTTCATCAGGCACTCTGAAAGTGAAAAGTGAAGTTGCTCAGTCGTGTCTGACTCTTTGCGACCCCATGGACTATAGCCTACCAGGCTCCTCTGTCCATGAGATTTTCCAGGCAATAGTACTAGAGTGGATTGCCATTTTCTTCTCCAGGGGATCTTCCCAACCCAGGGATCGAACCCAGGTCTCCTGCATTGTAGACAGATGCTTTACCATCTGAGCCACCTATCAGATCTAATCCCTTGAATCTATTTGTCACTTCCACTGTATAATCATAAGGGATTTTATTTAGGTCGTACCTGAATGGTCTAGTGGTTTTCCCTACTTTCTTCAATTTCAGTGTGCATTTTGCAATAAGGAGTTCACGATCTGAGCCACAGTCAGCTCTGAGTCTGACCGTATACAGCTTCTCCATCTTTGGCTGCAAATATATAATCAGTCTGATTTGGTATTGATCATTGGTGATGTCCATGTGTAGAGTCATTTCTTGTGTTGTTGGAAGAGGGTGTTTGCTAAGATCAGTGCATTCTGTTGGGAAAACTCTTGTTAGCTTTTGCCCTGCTTTGTTTTGTACTCCAAGGTCAAACTTGCTTATTACTTCAGGTATCTCTTGACTTCCTACTTTTGCATTCCAGTCCCCTATGATGAAAAGGACATATTTTTTTCGGTGTTATTTCTAGAAGGTCTTGTAGGCCATCATAGAACTGTTCAACTTCAGCTTCTTCAGCATTAGTGGTTGGGGCATAGGCTTGGATTACTGTGATATTGAATGGTTTGCCTTGGAAACGAACAGAGATTATTCTGTTATCTTTGAGGTTGCACCCAAGTACTGCATTTCAGACTGTTTTGTTGACTCTGAGGGCTACTGCATTTCTTTTAAGGGATTCTTGCCCACAGTAGTGTATATAATGGTCATCTGAATTAAATTCGCCCATTCCAATCCATTTTAGTTCACTGATTCCTAAAATGTCAATGTTCATTCTTGCCATCTTGTGTTTGACCACTTCCAATTTATCCTGATTCATGGACCTAACATCCCAGGTTCCTATGCAGTATTGTTCTTTACAGCATCAGACTTCACTTCCATCACCAGTCACATCCACAACTGGGCATTGTCTTTGCTTTGGCTCCATCTCTTCATTCATTCTGGTGTTATTCTCCACTCTTCTCCAGTAACATATTGGGCACCTACTGACCTGGTACTTCATCTTTCAGTGTCATATCTTTTTGCCTTTTCATCCTGTTCAGGGGGTTTTCAAGGCAAGAATACTGAAGTGGTTTGCCATTCTTTTCTCCAGTGGACCATATTTTGTCAGAACTCTCCACCATGACCTGTTCATCTTGGGTGGCCCTACATAGCATGGGTCATAGTTTCATTGAGTTAGAGAAGGCTGTGGTTCATGTGATCAGTTTGATTAGTTTTCTGTGATTGTGGTTTTCATTCTGTCTGCCCTCTGATGAATAAGGATAAGAGCCTTATGGAAGCTTCCTGATGGGGACACTGACTATGGGGGAAACTGGGTCTTGTTCTGATGGGTAGGGCCTTGCTCAGTAAATCTTTAATCCAATTTTCTGTTGATGGGTGGAACTGTGTTCCATCCTTCTTGTTTGGCTTGAGGCCAAACTGTGGACCCATGCCTCCACTGGAGACTCCTGGACACTCTTAGGCAAGTCTGACTCAGTCTCTTTTGGGAACACTGCTCCTTTCTCCTGGCTACTGGTGCACACAAGGTTTTGTTTGTACCCTCCAAGAGTCTGTTTCCCCAGTCCGGTGCAAGTTGTGTAATCAAATCCCACTGGCCTCCAAAGTCAGATTCCCTGGGGGTTCTCAGTTCCTTTGCCAGATCCCCAGTTTGGGAAATCTGTTGTGGGTCCTAGAATTTTCTTAACAGTGTGAGAATATCTTTGATATAATTGTTCTGCAGTTTGTGGGTCATCTGCTCAGCAGCTCTGTGGTGGGTATAGCTGCATGTCCTAGGTCTACTGCAGCCAGAGCTAAGAGTATGGAAGAATCTTTGCAGATTCTTTTCGATTGCTTTCCAAGAGTTTTATTGGTATACTCTTGAAACCATTTATCACAGATTGGGACTTGAACCCATGTACTGGGACTTGAACCCAGCCAAAACCCAGTTTGGGACTCAAATCCACATGGCTGTGACTCAAACTCAACCAGAACCGTGCTTGGGACTTGAACCCACATGGCTGGGACTCAGTTCAGTTCAGTTGCTCAGTCATGTCTGACTCTTTGCAATCCCATGAATCACAGCACGCCAGGCCTCCCTGTCCATCAGCAACTCCTGGAGTTCACTCAAATTCATGTCCATTGAGTCAGTGATGTCATCCAGCCATTTCATCCTCTGGCGTCCCCTTCTCCTCCTGCCTTCAATCCCTCCCAGCATCAGGGTCTTTTCCAGTGAGTCAGCTCTTCGCATGAGGTGGCCAAACTATTGGAGTTTCAGCTTCAGCATCAGTCCTTCCAGTGAACACCCAGAACTGATCTCCTTTAGGATTGACTGGTTGGATCTCCTTGCAGTCCAAGGGACTCTCAAGAGTCTTCTCCAACACCACAGTTCAAAAGCATCAATTCTTTGGCACTCAGCTTTCTTCACAGTCCAACTTTCACATCCATACATGACCACTGGAAGAACCATAGCTTTGACTAGACAGACCTTTGTTGGCAAAATAATGTCTCTGCTTTTCAATATGCTATCTAGGTTGGTCATAACTTTCCTTCCAAGGAGTAAGCGTCTTTTAATTTCATGGCTGCAGTCACCATCTACAGTGATTTTGGAGCCCCCCAAAATAAAGTCTGCCACTGTTTCCACTCTTGCCCCATCTATTTCCCATGAAGTGATGGGACCCGATGCCATGATCTTCATTTTCTGAATGTTGAGCTTTAAGCCAAATTTTTCACTCTCCTCTTCCACTTTTCATCAGGAGGCTTTTTAGTTCCTCTTCACTTTCTGCCATAAGGGTGGTGTCATCTGCATATCTGAGGTTATTGATATTTCTCCCGGCAGTCTTGATTCCAGCTTGTGCTTCTTCCAGCCCAGCGTTTCTCGTGATATACTCTGCATATAAGTTAAATAAGCAGGGTGACAATATACAGCCTTGACGTATTCCTTTTCGTATTTGGAACCAGTCTGTTGTTCCATGTCCAGTTCTAACTGTTGCTTCCTGACCTGCATATAGGTTTCTCAAGAGGCAGGTCAGGTGGTCTGGTATTCCCATCTCTTTCAGAATTTTCCATAGTTTATTGTGATCCACACAGGCAAAGGCTTTGGCATAGTCAATAAAGCAGAAATAGATGTTTTTCTGGAACTCTCTTGCTTTTTCGATGATCCAGTGGATGTTGGCAATTTGATCTCTGGTTCCTCTGCCTTTTCTAAAACCAGCTTGAGCATCTGGAAGTTCATGGTTCACATATTGCTGAAGCCTACTAAGAATATAATCAATCTGCTTTTGGTATTGACCATCTGGTGATGTCCATGTATAGAGTCTTCTCTTATGTTGTTGGAAGAGGGTGTTTGCTATGACCAGTATGTTCTCTTGGCAAAACTCTGTTAGCCTTTGGCCTACTTCATTTTGTTCTCCAAGGTCAAACTTGCCCGTTAGGCCAGGTATCTCTTGACTTCCTACTTTTGCATTCCAGTCCCCTATAATGAAAAGGACATCTTTTTTGGGTGTTAGTTCTAGAAGGTCTTGTAGGCCTTCATAGAAGCGTTCAACTTCAGCTTCTTCAGCGTTACTGATTGGTGCCCAGACTTGGATTATTGTGACATTGAATGGTTTGCCTTGGAAAGGAACAGAGATCCTTCTGTCATTTTTGAGATTGCATCCAAGTACTGCATTTCGGACTCTTTTGTTGACCAGGATGACTACTCCATTTCCTCTCAGGGATTGCCCACAGTCGTAGATATAATGGTCATCTGAGTTAAATTCACCCATTCCAGTCCATTTTAATTTACTGATTCCTATAATGTCGATGTTCACTCTTGTCATCTCCTGTTTGACCACTACCAGTTTGCCTTGATTCATGAACCTAACATTCCAGGTTCCTATTACCAACCTAGACAGCATATTAAAAAGCAGAGACATTACTTTGCCAACAAAGGTCCGTCTAGTTAAGGCTATGGTTTTTCCAGTAGTCATGTATGGATCTGAGAGTTGGACTATAAAGAAAGCTGAGTGTAGAAAAATTAATGCTTTTGAACTATGGTGTTGAAGAAGACTCCGAGAGTCCATTGGACTGCAAGGAGATCCAACCAGTCCATCCTAAAGGAAATCAGTTCTGAATATTCATTGGAAGGACTGATGCTGAAGCTGAAACTCTAATACTTTGGCCACCTGATGTGAAGAACTGAGTCATTTGAAAAGACGCTGATGCTAGGAAAGATTGAAGGCATAAAGAGAAGGGGACAACAGAGGATGAGATGGTTGGATGGCATCACTGACTCAGTGGACATGAGTTTGAATAAACCCTGGGAGTTGGTGATGGACAGGGAGGGCTGGCATGCTGCAGTACATGGGGTTGCAAAGAGTCGGACATAACTGAGCGACTGAACTTACTGACTGATGCAGTATTGCTCTTTATAGCATCGTACTTTACTTCCATCACCAGTCACATCCTCAACTGGTTGTTGTTTTTGCTTTGGCTCCATCTCTTCATTCTTTCTGAAGTTATTTCTCCACTGGTCTTCAGTAGCATATTGGGCACCTGTTGACCTGGGGAGTTCATCTTTCAGTGTCCTGTCTTTTTGCCTTTTCATACTGTACATACTGTTTGTACTGAGAAATCTGTATGCAGGTCAAGAAGCAATAGTTAGAAGTGGACATGGAACAACAGACTGGTTCTGAATTGGAAAAGGAGTATATCAAGGCTGTATATTGTCACTCTGCTTATTTAACTTATATGCAGAGTACATCATAAGAAATGCCAGGCTGGATGAAGCACAAGGTGGAATCAAGATTGCCAGGAGAAGTATCAATAACCTCAGATATGCAGATGAAAGCACCCTTACGGCTGAAAGCGAGGAAGAACTAAAGAGCCTCTTGATGAAAGTGAAAGAGGAGAGTGAGAAAGCTGGCTTAAAACTCAACATTCAGAAAATGAAGATCATGGTATCTGGTCCCATCACTTCATGGCAAATAGATGGGGAAACAATGGGAACAGTGACAGACTTTATTTTCTTGGGCTCCAAAATCACTGCAGATGGTGACTGTCAGCCATGAAATTAAAAGACGTTCGCTTCGTGGAAGAAAAGCTCTGACAAACCTAAATAGCATATTAAAAAGCAGAGACATTACTTTGATGACAAAGGTCCATCTAGTCAAACTGTAGATTTTCCAGTGGTCATGTATGGATGTGAGAGTTGGACCATAAACAAAGCTGAGCACTGAAGAACGGATGCTTTTGAACTGTGGTGTTGGAGTAGACTCTTGAGAATTCCTTGGACTGCAAGGAGATCAAACCAGTCAGTTCTAAAGGAAATCACTCTTGAATATTCATTGGAAGGACTGATGCTGAAGCTGAAGATTCAACACTTTGGCCACCTGGTGTGAAGAACGGACTCATTTGAAGAGACCGTTATGCTGGGAAAGATTGAAGGTGGGAGGAAACGGAGACGACAGAGGATGAGATGGTTGGATGGCATCACTGACTCAATGGATGTGAGTTTGAGCAAGCTCCAGGAGTTGGTGATGGACAGGGAAGCCTGGCATGCTGGAGTCCATGGGGTCGCAAAGAGTTGGACACAAGTGAGCGACTGTACTGAACTGAACTCAGTCATCTTATCCAGCAAAATAAAAGGGTTTCCACTCTGTGTTGGTATGGCAGAAAGTGAAGAGGAACTCAAAAGCCTCTTGATGAAAGTGAAAGTGAAGAGTGAAAAAGTTGGCTTAAAGCTCAACATTCAGAAAATGAAGATCATGGCATCCAGTCCCATCACTTCATGGGAAGTAGATGGGGAAACAGTGGAAACAGTGTCAGACTTTATTTTTTGGGCTCCAGAATCACTGCGGATGGTGACTGCAGCCATGAAATTAAAAGACGCTTACTCCTTGGAAGGAAAGTTATGACCAACCTAGATAGCATATTCAAAAGCAGAGACATTACTTTGCCAACCAAGGTCCGTCTAGTCAAGGCAATGGTTTTTCCTGTGGTCATGTATGGATGTGAGAATTGGACTGTGAAGAAGGCTGAGCACCGAAGAATGGATGCTTTTGAACTGTGGTGGTGGAGAAGACTCTTGAGAGTCCCTTGGACTGCAAGGAGATCCAACCAGTCCATCCTAAAGGAGATCAGCCCTGGGATTTCTTTGGAGGGAATGATGCTGAAGCTGAAACTCCAGTACTTTGGCCACCTCATGCAAAGAGTTGACTCATTGGAAAAGACTCTGATGCTGGGAGGGATTGGGGGCAGGAGGAGAAGGGGACGCCAGAGGATGAGATGGCTGGATGGCATCACTCACTCGATGGACTTGAGTTTGAGTGAACTCCAGGAGTTTGTGATGGACAGGGAAGCCTGGCGTGCTGCGATTCACGGGGTCGCAAAGAGTCAGACACGACTGAGCGACTGAACTGAACTGAAAATCTTAAAACGTGAGCGACTACTTTATCTCACACCAAAATGACACTCTCGCTGGTGATGGTATTGTAATGGTTTTATTCAATGAAAAGCATACAATGAAGTCATAGTTATGGGGGGTAGGTTCTTTTTAACATTAATATGCAATACAAACAAAGCATTTACTCAGAATTACCTTACAAAATTACCTAAAAAGGAAATATTTTATGTTGGAGACATTTCTCAGTAAGTTTGTCATAATTTTTTTTTTAATGTGAACACTGGAAGAGATCCCCATTTCTTCACGTGGAAATAGATGAAGTAATTTGCTTTCATTTGAGAGCCATGTTGCAAAAAACTCAGCCATCTTTCACCGGTGGAAGAAATGGTGAAATGAACTGTGCATTGAGAGACACATGCACTGTGGAAATATAAGCCATAGGAGAGTTAGGTCTCACGTATTACAGCCTCTACAGGGCTCGTTCGCACTCAGTGGTGGCATGTGGGCAGGCAGTACCCTTAGCACTGTTGGTTTTCTCTCTGCTTTCTGAGCCTTCTTTTCCTGACTCCTGCTTCACAGCAGGTTTGACGTGGTTTTTCTCAGTAGTGACTTAACTATAGTTACCAAAACTAGGAAATTGGCATTGGCACAGTCCAGTTAACTAGACTACAGACTTTACTCAGATTTCACCAGTTTCTCCATGCATTCATTTTTTATTTTCTTGTATGTCTATGTGTATAATTAACTCTAGGACATTAAAAATACTTTTAAGAATAGTTTGGATTTACAGAAAAGTTGAAAAGAAAATACAAAGAATTTTCATATAGTTTTCACCCACTCTCCCCTATAACATCTTATGATTCTATAGCAGACTTGTTACAACTAACAAACCAACTTTGGTACATCACTATTAATCGATGTTGCAGTTTATTCAAGATTTGCTTATTTCCCCCAATGTCCTTTTTTAGTGCCTGCACGCCAGGCAGGAGAGCAGATCACATTTCGTTTTTCTGTCTATCTAAGCTTGTCTAGACTATGACATTTTTTCAGATTTTTCTTGTTTTTTATAATCTTGACCACTTTGAGGAATACTTGTAAGAATTCCTCAAATACTGGTTGCTTATAAGAATGTCCCTCAGTTGAGTTTGGTGTTTTTCTTGTGGTTCTCTTTGTCATGATGTTTATCTCACGGTTAACCGATAACTGAGGCGACAGGCTTTTGAGAGGAAGACTGCAAAGTTTCAGTGCCATTTGTGTCACATCGTGTCAAGAGTAACGCTATATCAGTATGACTTATACTGTTGGTGTCGACCTTGATCATGTGGCTGAGTAACGTTAGCCAGGTTTTTCACTGCAAACTTACTTTGGAAGTGAGTCCCTAAGTACAGCTTTCGTTCAAGATGTGAGGGGATTTAAATTCAACCTCCTGAGGGGTATTATTTACAGAAGTCATTTGCAGATTCTTCTGACAGGTATTTTATAATTTAATGGAAACAACATGAGTACTGATTCAGTCTAACATATCTGTTCTTCACAGGGTGGGAAGCCCCGTAAACACCGGAGGGATCGGCTACAAGATTTAATCGATATAGGCTTTGGCTATGATGAGACAGATCCGTTTATTGATAACTCAGAGGCTGTGAGTAATTTGTCTTTAATATAATAGCACTTCTTTGTTTATTTGGGTAGTGGAATTCAAAGTTAAAGTAAATGTTTCAGCAAGTGTTTTTACTAATTCCCTTTTGATGTATGTCTAAATCAGTTACAGTTTGGGTAATTCCCTGGCATTCCACTGCTTAGCATGCGGTGCTTTCTTGGTCGGAGCCTGGGTTCGATCCTTGGTTGGGAAACTAAAATCCCAAAAGCTGCATGGTGTAGCCAAAGAAAAAAATAAGTTTCCAGTTTTATGTGCTTATAAGTAATTGAGCCATCAGTAATATACATTTCTCTTTGTGTACTTGAGTATGCATGTAATATAATTATAGTTAAAATTATATGTATAGGTTAAGTTTCTAGTAGTGGGATTTATTGATCAGAGAGTATTTCCATCTTGAGTTTTTAATCGACGTTCCCAGGGGCAGGTGTGTTTTGAAACGCCTTCCAGATCAGAACCATGAGATTTTGAAGATTGGGGCTGCTGGGTTGTAGTTAATCTGGCAAATACCTTGAAATTGTGCTTCATGGTTTTATTGCTGCCAGTCCTTACTACAGTGGTGATAGTTGAATGCTGTCCTTCATCACAGTCTGTTTTGATGAAGCCCTACAGCTTTCCCCCTGGAATCTTCTTTCTCTTATAAAGGAAGAGGAATTCAGGAGAGCATTTCACAACTACAACAGTGCATTGGTCACATAGCAAATAAATAAAGGCATGTCATGTTTAGGGGTTGGTAAGTTGTATGTTCTTACATTCTTCTCAGCGTGCTGGAATAATCTAATCCCTGCATTATGATATCCCCTGCACTGTGTAGTGACTGCTTAGAATATACAGAAAGTGACAGTAAGGTGGCCATTGGACTACCCACAAATTCGTACCTCTTTTTCCTGTTACTACAGTGCTTGGTTGTGTAGCGGATGACAAGGCGTGTAGTGGTAGGGAAGTGATAGGAAGGACTTCCAGCATGAGGCGTACATACCCTGTCATACTCCTATGTTACTTTGGTTTCCTGACATAAACTGGTTTGCAAGCCTACTCTGTAGGAGTAAAATGTTGACAGTATCCTTTGGAGTTGAGAGGACTTTGTGTTACCAAAAAGGTTGTCAGCCTTTTTGTAGGTTCGGGCATGGAATGGTCTCAAAGAGTTTTGACCTTGATTTGACATTGAAGTCAAAAGTCCTAGATTCTAGACTCCACTTGTTTTCTAATTCACTATGGACCAGGAGCAAGTCTTTTATTTTAGCATCACCCAGTTTTCTCTGTTACGACTGACTTGCCCAGCAGAATTATGTACTCTGAGACTCAAGATAATGACATGCTGCAAAGCCTGCGTAGGTGCTCAGTCGCTTCATTTGTGCCCAGCTTGTTGCAATCCCATGGACCGTGTAGCCCATCACGTTCCCCTATCCATAGGATTTCATAGGCAAGAATATTGGAGGGGTTTGCCGTTTCCTTCTCCAGGGGATTTTCCCAACCCAGGGATCGAACTCATCTCTCCTACTGCTCCTGCAGGTGGATTCTTTACCAGTGTGCCACCAGGGAGGCCCATCGAAAAGCATAAAGCAAGTATAAAGCAACGGTACTGATGTTAACACTCTATGTAAAGTAGATTTTCAATTCTAAATAACCCAAGAGGAAACTCAGCCATGGCCATATATAAATGAATATTGCATGTACTCAGGCTTACATAAATAGCATTTAAAATTTTTTTAATTAATTTTTTTTATTGAAGGATAATTGCTTTACCGAATTTTGTTGTTTTCTGTCAAACCTCAACATGAATCAGCAATAGGAATACATATATCCCCTCCCTTTTGAACTTCCCTCCCATGTCCCTCCCCATCCCCGCCCCCAGTTGATACAGAGCCCTTGTTTGAGTTTAATTAGTAAACCTAATTTTTTTAGAGCAGTTTGAGGTTCACAGGAAAATTGAATGGAAGGTGCAGAAATTGCCCATATACTCCTTGCCCTCACAACATGCACTGCTTCCCCCATTATCAATGTTCCCCCACCAGAGTGGTATACTAGTCACAGGGGGAAAATCTGCATCAACACATCATCACCCAGAGTCCACAGTTGACCTCAGATTCACTCTTGGTGTTGTACATTCTATGGATTTTAACAAATGTATAATGACATGTATCCACTGTTATACTGTCATACAAGATAGTTTCACTGCCCTAAAAAAAAATCCTCTACCTATTCATCCCTCCCTAACACTTGCAACCACTAATCTTTTTATTGTCTTCATAGTTTTGCCTCTTCTCCAGCGTCATACAGTTAGAATCACATGGTATGTAGCCTTTCATAAAGAGCATTTTTAGTATTTTCCTTTTGTAGCATTCCAAATATTTGAATAAAAGTGTTTTTCAAACTGATTTTTGCGAACTGTAATTTCTTTATGTATCGATTTAAAGACTGGCCAGCATTTTCAAAGAGAATGAAATAGAGTAGGAGGTGTTATAGTAATCGACTGATACGTTATGCAGTTTTTATTATGTGTGTGTGTTTATACACATGCACTGGGTTTTGATGGGTAGTGTATTTTCCACTTGGGCTGGTGAAGAAAATTTGCAAGCCACTGCTTTAATAAATGAGGATAACTTTTGTAGGTATAAGTTGTTGTTATATATATATATATATTTGTTACATATATGTATATATAACTTACACAGTTACTGACATTTATAGGACAATTTTGGTCCCTATTTTATAGGAGGAAATTGAACTAAAGCACAGGTTGTTTATTGACTTGCAAAATAATTTTGCATCATTTTCTTTAACAGATTATTTCATTTTTACATGAAATAATTCAGTGATTCAAACATAAAACACTTATGAGCCAACCAAATGATTTTCTTGTTTTTTTTCAATGGGTATATTGCCTATAGGCTTTTTTTTTTTCCCTTTGAGTCACCTTCATGGGATCTTAGTTCCCTGACTGGAAATTGAACCTGGGCCCTTGGAAGTGAAAGTTCAGAGTCATAACAACTGGACTGCTAGGAAATTCCCACTAGTAGGCTTTCTCTGTTTGTATATTATTCAATAGGGATTAAAAATAATCTGGTTCTGATTCACTTTAAGAATTGTGTACTATTAATACTTACTACTGTAATATCTGAAAATAAATGCTTTTGAAGATTATTTTTAGTCTAACAAGCATGCTGCCAAATTTTTAAAAAACAAGGGAAATCTTTTTATTGTTGAAATAATACCAGACATGATTAATGGTTTTATTTAGGTTATGTCTTTTAAATTTCTCTAGAACTTAGTGAAGTAAGTAATACTGAATCTTTTTTACAGCTGCAAAGTATTGATGTGAAGTGATTTATTCTGGGTCACAATAGCTAGGCATCTCTGTTGGCAAAGGATCTAATAAGTGTGGTTTGCAGGTTCAATGATCCATTGCCTCTTAATACATTGTACTTAAAAGGCTAAAATTATTGCAGAAGTAGAAATGTCACATACTCATGAAACTTATGTAAGGTTATAAACGAGTGTTACCTTAACAAAAACAACCCCAGAATATATCCTGTACCTTTCAAGAAAAAAAAAATGCTTGGCATGTTTATAACTCACAGTGCAGTAGAAGCTGTGTATTAATCCTTGCTCTGTCACGTTGGTTGTGTCATTTTAGTATGGTTGCCAGGTTTATCAAACACAACTGTAGTCCACCTGGTTATATTTTTTAAAAAAGGCTAAATAAAATATCCATAAAGAGTTTGTTCTCCTGAAGAGTGTTTTGATAGGGAAAGCTCAGCAGAATACTGCAGAAGATAGGCACTGAGCACCTCCACATTGTCCGGTAGCCTGGTGATGAGTGTGTTTCTAACGCGAGATGCTGCTTACTATAATGGAGAGGTTGGGAAAAGTCAGTGACACTGCCATAAACCAATACAGTTACTGTGGCAAAGTTCTTAACCTCTCTGAATTTGGTTTTCACTTATAAAATGGGAGTAATATTTGCCTTCCTTGCCTCAAAAGGGGATCAGGGGAACCAAGTGAAATAATTTATATGAGGAAGCTAAAAATTGTAAAGCATTATACAAGTTTATGTAAGCAAAAAGTGCAGGTGTATTTATATTATCACAATTACACATTTTCAAAATAATTACTACAGAGACTTTTCACTTTTTAAAAAAATTTATTTATTTTTGTCTGCTCTGGGTCTTCATTGCTGTGCATGGGCTTTATCTACTTGGAGCAAGCCGGGGCACCTCTCTAGTTGCAGTGCATAGGCTTCCCATTGCAGTGCCTTCTCATTTGTACCGCATCTTCTTTATGCATTCCTCTGTTGGCCATTTAGGTTGTTTCAATGCCTTGGCTTTTGTAAACAGCGCTACAGTGACCATTGGGGTGCATATATTCTTTAGGATCATATTTTTCTCCAGATAAATGTGGAGATTCCTAACCACTGAACCACCATGGAAGTCTGATCTTTTCACTTTTAATTCTTTACTCCTCACATCACTCCTTTACTTACAGATAGTACTGGGCCCTATCAGAAGGTCTTAGCTGTAGGTCTTTGTAGTAATCCCTCAAGTGGAGCAACAAGAAAGGAGTGCATTCCTTTTTTCTTTTTCTAACATCATTCAGTTTTGGTTCAAAATCATTAAATGTACAGTCTTTCTCCATTCTCCATGTAACTTAAGAGGATACAGTTTAAAATCACAAGTTTTGTACTTAGCCTTAATATGTTTAACAAATATGTTATGTATATTTTTTGCCCGTGGCGAAAAAATTTTCCTTACAAATACGACTTTCTTAAAGACTAATTATATAATATGAAGAGAACCCTTAAGTAGAGTTCTGGGGACCTCAGGTAGCAGGTATCTTGCTTCTGTTAGACAAGTAGTTCCTTTTTTTCTCTTTTGCCATGAACACCTTCATTTACTTAAGATTGACCTTCCATTTAATGCTTGTTTTTTCTTCTTCAGGTGAGATAAGATAAACCTTGAAATCCAGACTTCCACAACTAGAGAAAGCCCATGTAGCAACGAAAGACCGAGTGCAGCCATAAATACATACATACATAAAATTTTAAAAAATTGAAGCTTAGAGGACATCAGCTTACTGTGATATTCTAGACCAGATCTTCATATTGATTTATACAATTTGAATCTTTTTTTCAAAGCAGTACCTGGATTCTCAGTGTATGCTTACTGAACAGGACAGTTCTTTTTCTACTTCCCTTTAAAACTTATTTTTGTTTTATATATTTAAAAAATATTCCTTACTTAAAAGCTTAGAACTAAGGCAGAAGAAATAACCTTTAATTTTTACAATCTATCTATGAATAAAATTATATATTAATACCAATATTGGTAAGAAATGAAGTTCATTTGTCGTCTGGCCATTAGTCTTTTTTAACTTGTTTTGATTTCTGAGCAGAACCATTTGTCATTAAGAATAGCAGTGATTGTTAAGTTTTTCTCAGCAGACAATATATTTAGAATTAGCTTCAGTGTTTGAGAAGTTTCTTTTTTTGACAAATACTGAATGATGATCAGAGCTCATTTCTGTTCCAGATACTAACTTTTTCTAAGTTTATTCACAGACATCTTCATTGCAGTTAGTTTTGTAGTTAAGATGTAAGGAAGATGCTGACAGGATTGAATTTCTTTGACGTATTTATAGAATTAAAGATAGTAAGATACATCTGAAAAATTTTTTTCAATCTAGTATGACGAATTAGTTCCTGCTTCTCTAACAACAAAATATGGAGGCTTTTATATAAATACTGGCACTCTCCAGTTTCGCCAAGCTTCAGATACTGAAGAAGACGATACCACAGACAACCAAAAGCACAAGCCACCCAAAGTGAGTTTATCCAATACTTCAACAGCAATGAGAGGATTCAATTAAAAAGATGTGGTTTTTGAATTTTACTTGTGCTTTACAGCTGTGAATATAAGGAAAAGTAAAATGCTAATCATTTTTTAATGAATTTATAGTTAATTACATGCTTTAAAGTAAAATTATATAAATATGGGGAAATATATTTTTATATCATAATAAGTTATATTTTCTGTTAAAACTTCTCTCTCCATATCTAGTCTAATAATCCACTATTTCTGGATAAGGTTGTGGTTCTAGGATAGCTTAAGACTTAATATGGAAATGACTGGTTTAGCAGTTGCTTGTTCTACGATGTAAAGCAAATTTTATAGAATATATATATTGTATTTAAGAAATGACTAAAATGTCTTTAGATGTTTCCTGAAATGTGAGCCAAAGACATATTTTCACCAGAATTATCAAAATGTTTGTTAAAAATGCAGATTAAAAGGCTCTCCCCCAGATAACCAAAACCAAGGTTTGGGAATTCTCATGGACCCAAAGAATTTGCATTTTTAATAAGTAATTCTAATGCACCCCTAAATTTGAGTAAAACCATTTTCCCTGGATGCTGGATTGATACCATCAAAGAGTAAAGCAGTAATACTTAGGTAAGTGATGTACTTTATCATTTTATAGATTCCCAAAATAAAAGAAGATGATATTGAGATGAAGAAGAGGAAGCGGAAAGAGGAAGGGGAAAAGGAGAAGAAGCCAAGAAAAAAAGTACCCAAACAACTGGGGTAAGTGAAAATAGACGTAATGAGGGAACTAGTATTGTAGCATGACAAGCACTCTTTTTTAGAAAGATATATTTAACATTAATTAGTTCAACTTAGCTGGATCTAATTTAATACAGTATTTATAAATGTCAGTGACCTATTAACTTATATTTTAGTATTTATTATTAAGTAGCAGTCATCTTAGAGACTTTAGGTGTTTTAGATCAGATTTACATATTTGTTCATGAAGTATTTTGCTCATTACAACATTTTATCAACAAGAACCAGTTTGAAAAATGGAACACGTTTTCTTAATTTTTTGCACTAAAACAAATACCCGGGGTCTGAGAATTGGCAGTAGTCTTTGTGTTAATGATTGATGGTCGTTTTAATATTTTTTTAAAAGTCACTCATTTTATTTAGCTATTCTAAATGCTGGTCACAAGTCATAAGAGGGAATTCCTTGGCAGTCCAGTGGTTAGGACTTGGTGCTTTCACTGCCAGGGCCTGGATGCAATCTCTGGTTAGAAACTAAGATCCTGTACATTGAGAGGCACAGCCACAAAAAAAAAAAAAAAAGAGAGCGAGGGAGAGAAATGGAATAAAAAGTCATAAGAATAAAATGTACCTTGCAATTATGAAACTACCAGTTGTCCCTACTTCTCTATGGCTTTTTTAAATAGAGCCCAGGGACAAAAACTTGTGAGAGGCTGGATTTTTCTCCCCTCCTTAGCAGAGGAAGAGGTACATCTGAATTTGGGACTCTCAAAATCCCAAGAGTTAATATAAGAACATATTTAGCCCCTCAGGTGGCGCAGTGGTAAAGAATCCACCTGCCAATGCAGGAGACACAGGTTCAGTCCCTGGGTCAGGAAGATCTCCTGCAGGAGGAAGTGGCAACCCACTCCAGTATTCTTGCCTGGGAAATCCCATGGACACAGGAGCCAGGCAGGCTACAGTCGGTGGGGTCACAAAAGAGTCGGACACTACTGAGTGACAAACACACTTCCTGCATACCAGACACTGTCTGGGTTTTGGATATATAATAGTATGAAATGAAACACTGGCCTACCTTCAAAGCACTAACCATCATTTTTAGTTTCTGTAGTGCCCATAGAAGCATATAAGCCAATGAAATTAGAAAAGATTTTTTAGAGAAACTGATGGCTAAACCAAGACCACCCTTGCCTTATAATCCCCACAGAGAGAAAGTTGTCACTGAAAATTACATGTATCTATCCGACACCCTCGGAGAGAATGGAAAGTGAAGAAGTATCAGAAGGTAGTAGCAGACAGAATGAGATCTGGATAGATGACATGGTGATGAATGAAGGCTCACAGATTGACACAGAGGATTTTGCATTCCTTTGGCAGTTTGTAGCACGAACCACCTGGGGTACCAGTTTGAAGGTATACTATGTAGGCTTCTCTGGTTGTGATTAAAGTCAGCTCTGTTTTCAGCAAAAGTGCAATTCTTTACTTCATTAATTCTTTAGGTGACTACTTTATAGATGTGGCAAAGAAAGAACATTCCAAAAGGTGTAGAAGTTTAAGTTCATATACTTTACTTTTTTTTTTTTTTTTTGACTTGCAGGATCTCAATTCCCTGACAAGGGATCAAACCTGCACCCTTGGCAGTGAAAGCGCAGAGTCCTAACCACTAGACCAGAGGGACTTCCCTAACTTTGTGTACTTAATAAACCAGAGCTCTATTCAGTGTTGTTTATTTCTGTTGACTTTATCCCCTTCATTTTATTCACTCTAATGGCCATTTACCCATCTGCCTTTCATAAATGACAGTCCAGATGATGAAGATGATGTTACTTTAACTCTATGCCTCCTTATTTCCATGAGGTTTTAACCTATGAAATCATACATAGCCTAACTGATCACTATTTTCTTCACAGAGTTATGGCTCTAAATTCACACAAATCTGAAAAAAAGAAGAAACGTTATAAAGATTCTCTTTCTCTAGCTGCCATGATAAGAAAATTTCAGAAAGAGAAGGATGCATTAAAGAAGGAATCTAACCCTAAAACCCCACTGAACTTCTCAACCTCCTCTCTGAATAAACCCCCCTCTGCTGCTGTAGCGTTGGGAAATGATGTCTCAGACCTGAATCTGACCAGTGCTGATCCGGACCTCCCCATCTTTGTTAGCACAAACGAACATGAACTATTTCAGGAAGCTGAAAATGCCCTAGAGATGCTAGATGATTTCGACTTTGACAGATTACTGGATGCTGCTTCTAATGGTAGCCCCCTCTCGGAGTCAGGGGGAGAGAATGGAAACACCACCCAGCCAACCTATGCCTCTCAAGTTATGCCCAAGGTGGTACCTACACTCCCAGAGGGTCTGCCTGTCCTCCTTGAAAAACGTATTGAAGACCTCCGTGTAGTAAGTGGGATAATTCTCTTGTTTTTTATTTACTGCATAAACATAGCAATAAATACTTATTTTCAAGCAAAAATAATAACCTGTAATCCTAACATACTTTTAAGTAACTTTATTTTCTATATTTCCTTTTAAGCATTGGATCTGTGCATAGGCTTTTTAAGTATAGTTATAACATGAGAATGGCAACCCGCTCCAGTATTCTTGCCTGGAAAATACCATAGACAGGGGCACCTGGTGGGCTACAGTCCAGGGCATTGCAAAGAGTCGGAAGTGATTGAACACAAATGCACACATGACATGGATACAGTTCACTGTTTTATTACCTCACTTCATCTTATTTTTCTGTATAATTTTCATAAATATAATTTTTATTGGCTTACATAGCCTGGTAAAGAAAATACAGGGAAGGTAGGAACAAATAACTGTACCTGAACTTGGTCCAACTTTGTTGACTAGTTATTCTACAGTTGATTTTACCAGCTAGTCCTGACCCACTAATCAGCTTTAGTAAGCACACATTGTGTTCTCACTAGACAAACTTTTAAGAGTTGAGCTTTTAGCATTTCACAGTGGATTCCTCTGCGGATTGACTTGGATACATAATCTTTGTTTAGCTGCAGGTTCAGGTATGTGAGTACACTTTTTCCTTTAATCTCAGGGAGATATTATTTTGACTTAAAATGTTCCAAACATAGCTTAAAATGCCACCCCCCCTTTTGTTACTCCTTTGGCATGTTTGTCTAAACCCATGCCATGTTTTTAGTCCTCTTTTTTTTTCCCCCTGATTACAGAAGTTATATATTCAATATAAGTTGTATTTTTCACTTAGGGAGGGAAACATGCCCGATAATCAGACATTTTCCACCTCTAGTATGGGACAACCCAAAATTTATATTTAAATTTTAATTTAAAAATAAGTTAAACTACTTATTTTTCTGGATTTTATTTCATGCATTTGCAAATATGTTGTTATTAAAAATAATTATTGTGATTATTAAAAATTATTAAATAATAAAAAATAATTGTTAACAGAAGTATATTCTATAACTTGTTTCTTCTAAGGTTATAGTAGCCGTTTAAATCACATTGTAAATTTATTAATCATCCCCATGTTGTATTTATTTCTCTTAACTCTTTCTAGATTTTAAGTATCTGATTAGGGGAGCAAGAGATCTATCTAATTTTTCCAACAGGTGACTCATGGTTTTAATTATCAATTTTATTTTTTTTCTATTTTTTGTTCTTTAGCATTTCTTCTGAGCTCATCGCTTATTAAATTCCCTAAAATTTTTACTTATTTTAAGGTAATTTGTTGGTTCAGGACTTACAGAAGTGTGTTCAAGTATCTCATTGCCAGTGTTTTTTAGTTTATGGCTTGTATTACTGTAATTTTTGCTTTATGTCTATGCTGTGTTTATTTGTTGGCCCATATGGTTCTTGCTGGCTAGGTCTCTGTTGTGATGTGTATCATTTGAAGATGGCCCTGTCTGTGCTATTAATGTCTCTTACCGCAAATTCAGTATTGTCTGATTTTACTGTGGATTCCTTTCTCTTTATTTTTGCATGGAATAGCTTTTCCCATCATTTCCCTTCATTTTAGCTCTTTTTTGAGTTCATTTGTTTAAGATTCTCATTAAGATTTTATCTTACCTACAGCTGTTAAAATGATAATGACATAATCTTTATTCTGTCATTTTCTTTTATATTCTGTTTTATTCCCTCCCCCTCTTTTGTTTTTCACTCTTGCTATTTTCTGTGCTTATCATCATATAGTTTTTTTATTTAATCTTCTTAACCAGTGTATGAAGTACAGGTATTGTTTCCTTTTTATAGTTAACAAACTTAAGTGGAGGTAGATTAAGTAGCTTGGTCAGGTCCCACAACTAGTAAGTGGTGGAGCCCTAATTTAAACACAAGGGTTCACCTGACTCCAAGGTATGTGCTTTTTCCTATCCCATATGGCTCCTAAAATCTTTAGTTTCTTTGATGGTTTAAATATAAAAGTGCTAGGGATGTAATCCAGGTTTTTCAACATGTAATTAATAATAACAGCTATTATTATTAAGAAATAGCAAATAGTTATTAGCAAATAACTATACTGTCCACTGAGTGTAGTGCTCCTGGGACCCACAACTTCACAGGAGCCCACTTACTGTTGAGGAGACAGTGCCCTGAGTGGAAGTGGCTAAGCTGTGATGCAAAGTCAGAATTGAAAGGGAGGCCCATCAAGCTTTATATAACTTGCACTCTGCCCACTGTGTTGTGTGCCATTCTTTCCCACTGAATAAACAAAACTGATTAGCAGTGAGTGTGCTTCAGTTTTGTCAGGTGCTGTCATATCTCATATACTAAAACTCTCTGTAGTAGCCATGGCAGGACTGAAACACCTACTTCCTAACCTCTTAGGAAGTGATCAGTAAGAAGGTTAATTTCATTTGCTAGTATCTGTAAATTCTCCATATTTTTCTCTTTCAAATAGGACATAGTATTTTTCCTCAGAAAGTAAGGATTCATCATTGCCTGCAGTGCTCACCTCTGTCTGATAAGGACTTTCTTCTTGTAGCTCTTTTCTCACTTTGTAACATTCTTCCACTGTTCAGCCTCTGGAAAGTTTAGTTTTCATTCTGGCTTTCTTTCTATATTTCTTCTCCCTACACATACCCAGTCTTCCTCCTTTCTAAGAAATGCTGAGGCACATCCCCCAAATTGTCTTCATCTATTTATAGCATTTGAGGTCGTCAAACAGTGTAAAATTATCAACAAAGTTGACAGAGTCAGCATATTTCTTGCTCAGATTATTGGATCAGGATGTTTTACATCTTGGGTGTCTTAAGATAAACTGTCTTTTGTGATTTCCCCAGTAAATTTTACTTATGGTAGTGTATTGGTTTGCATACTCTTTGTTTCTGGTAAACTGGTTAAGAGACACAGTGATGAAAATATCATTCTTATCCTTGTTGAATTGATTTTCGTTTATTCCTTGGTAATGACCGTGGCCAGTTTTTTCATTGTTAGTAATTAAGTGGAACCCAGACTGGCTGCGGGGCTTCCCTTGTGGCTCAGATGGTAAAGAATCCGCCTGCAATAGGGGAGATCTTGGTTCAATCCCTGGCTTGGGAAGATGCCCTGGAGAAGGTAAAGGTTACCCACTCCAGTATTCAAGCCTGGAGAATTCCATGGACTGTATAGTCCATGGGGTCACAAAGAGTCGGACATGACTGAGTGACTTTCACTTCACAGACCGGCTGCAGAAGCTGAGTATCTTTGTATAGAGTCACAGTGTTATACAGTTGAAGTCAGAAAGCTTCTGGTCTGAGTCTTGGATCCACCACTTACTAGCAGTGTGATTTGGGGGCATATTACGTAATTTCTGTAAGATTTAGGTTCCTTGTTTGTAAAATGGGAGCTATAATGCCAGTGTCATTGGCTGTAACGAAGATTACACATGGTAATGTGTACAGTATATAGAATATCAGACATATTGTTAGACAGTATTGTCTAGTAAAAAGTGAGACAGCTGCTTTCTGTTATCTTAGAGATAACAGAAAGAATTAATAAAACTAACAGATATTCAAAATACACAAGACACCCATAGCACTAAAAAATCTTATATGTAAAACTTATTGAATTTGGGAAAATTCAGAAAAATGAAATACAGACATAAAATTAGGAAAGAATGTTATGTATGCTAAATTTTGTTTCAGCACCCTTTAATTGCCTGTCATGCCAGGTAATAGCTGGGATGTGAAGTGAAACTAATTCTAGCCCTGCCCTCAAGGAGCTTATTCTAAAGTAAATAGATATGGAAACAAATGTGTTTACTGAGAATTATATTGACAATCTTGTGTTTCTGTAGGCTGCCAAACTTTTTGATGAAGAAGGAAGGAAAAAATTCTTTACACAGGATATGAATAATATTCTTCTGGAGTAAGTAATTTTCTTCTTTGATTAAAAAACTGTAAGAATTCTTTGAGAAATATTGTAGACCTTTGAGGTGCAGATGCTGCTTGCTTGGTTAGTCTCAGGCCTTAGCTCTTTCCTTTTGGCCTCACGACATGTGTGATAAAGTTTCTTAGCAAAACTATGTGTCTGTGTACAGTGACCCCTTAGTATAATCAAAGCTTCCAATGTGAAAACCGCCAGAGCAAGTGACCACTGTATGGGTTGAATGTAATCCTACTTTTAAATGCATTCTTTGTCATGTTATGTGAAGATATCTTTTTGAGACATCTCTGATTGTTTACATTAAAATTCACACAAACATTTTATATCCAAATGGAAAGTATGGTTTAACGAAGAATCATTGTTATGGGATAGAGTGGAGCAGTGTAGAGAAGACAGATGTTCAGTTGGAAAGGAAAGGGTAAAAGCTGCTGTATGATGCAAACAGTATTTAAATTAGTGATAATCTTCACCCTTAGGTAGAATTTGATGTTAATGAAATTGCAGGTTCTAAGATTGTGGTCAAATAAGCTGTATTTATAAACCTATTGGCTTATAAATTTTGACCATGGTTCCAAAAATTGAGTATATAATTGGCTACAGGCAGGAATGGGCAAAAGAGAAGTGGTCCTGGGGAAAGCAGTAAATTCCTTTCTGATGAAAATAATGTATGCCTACTTTTGGTGGTTTAGTAGCATCATATATACAGAAATGAGGCAATGTTTCCAATACTGTGATTCCTGTCTTTTAAATGTATAATGGAGATAGTTTCTCATGAGATATAAAGGATGAGTTGGTTTACTGGTTTTGATAACTATTTTAATTAATACATTCTCTCTTTTTCCTGAAGTACTTAAAAAAATCATTTTGGTCCCATGGACTCATAAAACACATAACCTAGTATGCTGCTAGCATGGAGACAGAGGAATTTCTTGTTCCTATTATTTATTTTAGCCAGGGGTTTTCAGATTTACTCAGTTTGCTTGCAAATGCTTCCTGTCAGTGCCACCTCCTTTTACCTAGCTCTCCTCTAAACCTTAGATTCAACAACCTGTGTAACCATTAATCATCAGAGCTGCCCCAGATTCCAGGATCAGGGATCTAACTGGCTCTTTTTCTTTTTACCTAATAGCCCAAGTTTACTAGATTAGGTCTTTTTACTGTGACAGAGAGTGTGCCTGTAATTCTACAAGCCTTAGTGTTCAGGCTTTGAATTTTTTTCCCTTTTAGTAACTTTCTTATGCTCTCTTGTCTTCTTACACTTTCCTGAACAAACAATCCCTTATTTCTCTGTACTGAGTTGATTGTCTAAGGGCATATGATACACGATTATTTGGGGTAGTAATTCCATGAATTTTTTCAGATAAATTTTAGTCATCCCCATATACTAAAAGCAGAGAAGGCAATGGCACCCCAACTCCAGTACTCTTGCCTGGAAAATCCCATGGATGGAGGAGCCTGGTGGGCTGCAGTCCATGGGGTCGCTAAGAGTCGGACATGACTGAGCGACTTCACTTTCACTTTTCACTTTCCTGCATTGGAGAAGGAAATGGCAACCCACTCCAGTGTTCTTGCCTAGAGAATCCTAGGGACGGGGGAGCCTGGTGGGCTGCCGTCTATGGGGTCGCACAGAGTTGGACACGACTGAGGTGACTTAGCAGCAGCATATACTAAAAGATTGGAATTCTTAGAAAAAAATATTAAAGTATATATTTGAGGGATGTGTACTTAAACTGCTCTCAGATACGAATTTGTATATTTGGGATAGACCAATACAGTCAGAAACCTCTAGGGTTAATCCTTTTCTCTAATTTTTGCCTAATAGGGGCTTGGGAGCAGAGTCAGTGCTTTCTGAGTTACCCCCTCTTTGGAAACCACTAATTTTTATAAGTAGGTCATTGATTTAATCTGTTCTTACTTGGAATCTCTTACTATTTGAAGTTTCTATTTTATTTTCAGCTTTAACTAACCTTTTATGATGGGACAAGCCTAAAATGCCTCCTACTCAGAGTCTAGACTTTTAATACGTTCTAACCACATTATTTAACCAAATGTTTATACACAGAACTCATGACCATAGTGATTATCTTCCATATGTACCTCCTCTGCATTTGACCCTCTGGCTCTAGTAGGTCTTAAACTTTTGTTCGTTTATTTCTTTATTGGGTTGGCTTCTCTAATACTGAAAATTTTATACTGTCGATTTTAAGGCGTATAGTTAGTTTTCCACATTTCATTGTTTCTGAAATTGCAGTGTATATTTTAAGTGTTAGGTACATTTGATCTGGCAGGGATTCTGGTTTCTTTTTTTCTCCAAAAGCTGTTAATTGAATCTTTGGATGCACCTACATTTGTGAAAGTATTTAAGTCTGTCAGCACCTTCTATAGAAGAACATGATGATTTGGACATAATTTGCTACCAAGGGCCCCAGTTTGGTCTTGGCCTTCAAATTAAAATCTGTTCTCACCTTTCTACAGTAGCAGCTGCCAGATATAATGTCTTCCATCTTAAAGAAACCTCAACTATTTATTATAGACCTGTCCTGCTAAGAATATGGTGGCTGTTACAAAATCTTTTTTTTTTTTTTTTAAGCAACTATTTGGCTAAATAACCTTTAGGAACTGGAGAATTAGAATATATTGAATAAACTAATAAATACCTAGTTTGTGCAGTGGAGGCACAATAAGGCCAATAAAAGATGGATAAAATGATCTGTGTGTGTAGCCTCTTCTGAATCTATAATTTTTTCAAACACCTTTAAGGAAAATTTACTCTGAGAACTTACAGAAATTGTAACTCTAGTATAGCGGCTGCAGGGTGGTGAGGGGAATTATGAAATCTCTTTGATGAAATGAGTTTTTGGTTAATAGTGGAGTTCCTGTGCTTTATGCAAAAATGGAGACTTTATCCCTGTCATTAGGAAATTATCTGGTTATAGCTGATTCATGTGGTGGTGTTGTACAGCAGAAACCAACATAATGTTGTAAAGCAGTTATTCTCCAATTAAAAGTAAAAGACCCCCCCAAAAATTATTTGCACGGAAGGGGAGTAAATTAGGAGTTAAGGACTTTTTTTCTGGCCATGTTGCGTGGCTTGCGGGATGTTAGGGTCCCAACCAGGGGTCAAACTTTTGCCCCCTGCAATGGAAGCATGGAGCTCTAACCACTGGACTACCAGAGAATTTCCAGGAATTTAGGGGTTAACAGATACACACTGCTGTATGGTAGAGAATATGCTTGCAGTGCAGGAGACCTGGGTTCAGTCACTGGGTTGGGACGATCTCTTGGAGAAAGGAATGGCTGTCTACTCCGGTATTCTTGCCTGGAGAATTCCATGCCTTGCTGGCTATAGTCCCAAGGAGAATTCTTTGCCTGGCAGGTTACAGTCCATGGAGTTGCAAAGAGTCAGACACAGCTGAGTGACTAACATGAAGTGATATATAAAATAGATAAAGATACTGTATAGCACAGGAGACTATATTAAATATCTCATAATAACCTATAGTTGAAAAGAATCTGAAAAAGTATATATATAAAACTAAATCACTTTCCTGTATAACTGAAACTAACACAATATCGTAAATGGCTATATTTCAATTTAAAAAAGGAAAGCAAATTATTTGCTATCTTGTTTAGGGTTATAAATTCTACTCTTAAACTAGATTCATTGAAAATTTTTTATAGCATTGTTATTTATGTTGGTTTTTTTGTTTTTTTACTTGAACAATGCTGTCTGGGAAATCAGGGAAGTATAAAATGAGAAAAGAATCTGCCTCTGTCTCCTTGCCTGTTTGTTACTACCTAAAAGAAATTCTCTGCTACATATTTGTTATTGTTTTTGGTCAGCATTGAGTTACAGCTGCAGGAACTAGGCCCTGTCATTCGTAGTGGTGTCTACTCCCACCTTGAAGCTTTCGTGCCATGCAATAAAGAAACACTGGTAAAACGTCTGAAGAAGTTACATCTCAATGTCCAGGTAAGAGGAGGAACAATAACAACTGCATCTGGGGTTTTAGAACCTGTAAGGAGACTGGTTTCTGTTTGCTGCTTTTGCATATTAATTGCTTTATAGTCATAGTATATATATTTAATAAGCATAGAATGTTCTTTTTAAGGCCTGGGATACAATTGCTTTTCAACAATCGGTAAGTTTCAGTGAGAATAATGTTTTCTGATGCTTCCTGGATGAGGTAAATAACTTCATTCCACAGGTGACACAACTTTATCCTCAACAAATAATCTGACATGTGTCACTCAATTTTCTTATTCCTGAAATGGACCTGTATAGATATACTCACTCACACAGGTATGAAGACCAGTGGAAAGAATCACAGGGTTGCATGTAAACTCAAAGGTTATTCATTGTGATCATCTGTGTTTTGCTAGGTTCTTTTCCACTACAACCCCTCTAAGTGTTTCATTACAATATCAGGAAGTTCTTCTATACGCTGGGCCAGATCCAAGTCCTTTCCCTCCTTTCGACCCTAATTCTGCTTTTGGCATGGAATTCTGTGTTACAGGTTGTATACTTCCATTAATAAAATGGTTCTTTTGAATTGAGAAACAATTCAATTCTTTCTCAGTTCAAGCAGGTTAATGAACAAATGAAATTTATTCGAGGTCGCAGATTTCCTGGACTGTGGAGTGTTAGCTATGGAAGAAGACATTTATCTAACCCTTGCTTTTCTTCATGTGGTATAATTATGTACCTTTGTATCCCTAAACATATTATGTGGTTTGCATGTTTTTGACCTTCATATAAATGGAGAAAGAGTGTCTGTTTTCTTCTTCAGCTTGCTAATTTACACTCAACATTATGCATTTCAGGTTTATCTGTCTTTACGTGTAGTGGGACTCTTATTTTTACTGATGTGTGTACAATGTTCCATTATATGAATATATTTCAGTTATTTGTTTAACTGTTGATGGATACTTGACGTTTTCCCAGGCAGATAGTCTCAACTATATAATTCTTAAGATCATCAAGAAACCATGATACTGGATTTGCATTTTTAAGAATGGTATTTTATAGCAAACACTGTCATGTGTGCTGCAGTGTTAATTAGTATGCATGAAATAAGTAAAATGCTTGTTAGTAATATTTGTGTTTTATTTTTATTAGATTTTGGTCTCTATTTAATCATTTTATTACTGTTAAAGTGTCCATATAATTTACTGCCCAAACATGGAGTATTTTTAAGAATGTAATTGAACACTATTAATTATGCTGAGGCAACAGGCAAATGGAAGGAAAGTTATGACCAACCTAGACAGCGTATTACAAAGCAGAAACATTACTTTGCCAACAAAGGTCCGTCTAGTCAAGGCTATGGTTTTTCCAGTGGTCATGTATGGATGTGAGAGTTGGACTATAAAGAAAGTTGGGCGTCGAAGAATTGATGCTTTTGAACTGTGGTGTTGGAGGAGACTCTTGAGAGTCCCTTGGACTGCAAGGAAATCCAACCAGTCCATCGTAAGGGAGATCAGTCCTGGGTGTTCATTGGAAAGACTGATGTTGAAGCTGAAACTCGAATACTTTGGCCACCTGATGCGATAAGCTGACTCATTGGAAAAGACCCTCATGCTGGGAAAGATTAGGGGCAGGAGGAGAAGGGGACGACAGAGGATGAGATGGTTGAATGGCATCGACTCAGTGGACATGAGTTTGGGTGGACTCTGGGAGTTGGTGATGGACAGGGAGGCCTGGTGTGCTGCGGTTTATGGGGTCGCAAAGAGTTGGACACGACTGAGCAACTGAACTGAACTGAACAGGCAAAAACTGGGACTCTGTTTGGCTGTCTGAGAAGTATGGTTATCCTAATTTTATATCTAATGTACATTATGAAAAGTCAGCGTTGTAGAAAAAATGTCTGTATTTGAGTATGCTAACATTTCAATTGTGTGATCAATATCTAAAACCCAGATTTCATCTTTTGAGGATCTGCTTACAAAATAGGCTATGTAAATATGCTTGAAAAAACTTTTAGTTTTTTTCCCTCAGGATGATCGTTTAAGAGAACCTCTGCAAAAGCTGAAACTGGCTGTCAGCAATGTCATGCCTGAACAGCTATTCAAATACCAGGAGGACTGCCAGGCTCGTAATCAGGCTAAGTGTGCCAAGTATGTACCTCTTCTATTTGGACTGGCTTTTGCACTTGAGAAATACTTGTTGCTGTTAGGGATTGGTCTTAGGTAGAAATCCACCTAAACCACTAGAGTGGTATAATTGAATATTTTCTAAATGGTAAATCACTTCCCACTCAGTTGCTTTGGGGTAAAAGGCAAAAGATCTTTTGATGTTGTGTATGTGTGTGATCAAAGCTAAAGCTGACACTGGTAAGACATTTCACAGGTTGACCTACTTGACTGGTTGCAGTTGGATACAAAAGATAAGTAAGTGTTCATGCCTTTATATTAGAATTTGAAGATCTTATTTACCAGAGTGCTATATAATGCACTTCAAATTCAAAGTATTATGTGGAAAGTTAAATTCCTTATTTACCCTGTCTTTGAAGCAATTCAACAAGTATCCAAGGAACATATTATAGCAATGTTGGGTTAAAACTTTACTGCATAAAATGTTTTCCATTTTTAGGTTTCAGACAGATGAAGAACGAGAAAAAAATGGGTCCGAGGAAGATGACGAGGAGAAACCAGGGAAACGTGTCATAGGACCAAGGAAGAAATTCCACTGGGATGACACTATTAGGTAAGGTTTAACGAAAACCTTCATTTTCAACCAAATAGATAATGCAGAAGTACAGTGTTTACGGTTTCTCATTAAAAAAGACTCTGTAGTAAATGGAAAATTCGATTAGAAGCAACCAAAAGTTAGTGTGTAGGAAAATTTTATTCAAGAGAAATTAATTTGGTTCTAATATCCATACAGTTCTATCACTTTTATTTTCATATAGTACTTTTCATAAACCAATCTTATTATTGAGTAAATTATACTGGTTTGAGAGGTGAAGTACTCAGTATGTTTGTGTAACGCATCATCTTTCTTACCAGTATTTCTGTACTCCGAGTAGAGGGTTTAGTTGTAGAACTACTCCTTTTAAACTTTGGTGCCTGGATTAAAGGTACCAAAGGGAATTATCTCATACTGGGGATTTGGCTATAGTGCACTGAATGATGTATGTTAGAAATTATTTATCTTCATGTCATCTTCTGAATTCTTCAGATAATATTCTTTATTATTGCTGTCAGATTTGTGTGCTTTAAAAAAAATCTGTTTCAAGCTTAATTTTCTACAATTTGCAGTCAGATTTATATATAAATATATATTTTTAATCTGTTTAGAACTTTGTTATGTAACCTTGTTGAGATCAAATTGGGATGCTATGAGTTAGAGCCAAATAAAAGCCAGTCTGCTGAGGATTATCTTAAATCCTTTATGGAGACAGAGGTGAAACCATTGTGGCCTAAGGGCTGGATGCAGGCAAGGTAAGAAATGTGACATCCTAGATTTTATTTTACTCTCTTATTGCCGTTGTTAAAGACACATATATACACACACATTACATTCATTTTCCTAAGAACCTAGTGTGTTTAACATTCTGTAAGTCATCTCAGATGATGCCTACTCTGAAAGCTTCACTCACTTAAAAGAAAAATGTCATATGGACATAGAGATACACATAAAAGTGACTCTCTTTAACTGACCACTTTTTGTTTTTTGCACCTAAATCTTCCTAATAGAGAAAAATGGAGGGGGGAAGAAGGTTATGAACTTTGGGAGGGGGACTTTATATGGATATCTTGAAGATAAGTAACTGAATACAAGATTTAGACTGCAAAAAAAGAGGCACAGCCTTAGTTCTATTGAAAATATAGTCAGTGTAGAGTGGTATCTCAAAAACTAAGGGTAGCTCAGTTTAAAGAGTTAAATATAGAATGTTAAAATCAATAGGCCTGGTTGTCTCAACCTGTCATCCTAAAGTGTTCATCTTAAATCAACAGAAATCTGTTAAAATATTTAAATAAAGAGGTAATATAAAATTTTGCGTAATATAGGTTATTGAATTTACTGTACCATTGTAAGTCTTTATTTGGTAAATAGCAAGTAGTAGCCTATTGAGTATCAAATGATTAAAATGACAAAATGATTATCCTGTTATTGTCTGCTATGGAAAACAACTTTTTTTTTTTAATTTTTCCAGAATGCTTTTTAAGGAAAGTCGGAGTGTACATAATCATCTTACTTCTGCTCCGTGAGTAAATGCAGACCCTGGATTTCTTCGTTTATTTTTATTCACATTATGATATTTCGAAAACAATATTCATTAAATGCTAGGTAAAATAGGACTTAAACATACAATCTGTCTTAACACAGCTTAAAAAAAAAATCATTTTAACTGTTGACTCTCTAGACCTAAGGACACATTTTTCTCTTAAAAAACTTCTCAGGCTAGTCTCTAAAAACTTGAATCCATAATGTAACATATTGGCTTGAAATCTGGTGGTGAGAAGCCATTTAAATAGGAAGGCTTCAGTGGTTTCCTTTGTTCCTGGACAGTCTGCCCTCCAGTTCTTCTGTATCCTTTTTCTTTTCCTCTTAATGACCATCTACAAAGGTCATCTGTTAGCCTCCTGCTTTCCACTACAGTTCTGTATATATCCTACCTAGCCTTGCCTTGCAGAGTGTTTTATTCCACAAGATTTATGTACTCTTCATGTCCTTCCTTCTGTCCCAAAGTGGATCTTTTCATTAGTGATGTAATTACTAAAGAAAGGTCTCTAGTAAAAAGGCAGATTTTTCTGTGGTTATATTTTTGGGTGAATACTGGTTATCTTGACAAGGATTCTATTTTTGGTTACAACTTAAGGCTCCTTCTCTATAGCCTAGAAGTGTAGTGTTAAGGGTTAATAAAATATAAAATTATCAGGTCACTGAGAAGTTACTGAACAACTCTAGTTCAGTACTCCATTAAGAGGTCTGGATAACATCTGGGTAGTGTTACAAAATTCCCCCTCTCCTTATATATAATTGTAGTAGATAGAATTTTTTTACAGCTTTTAGGAAGGACACTTTGTTAGTATACTATGGTAGATATATTGAAGTTGGTTTTGGTTTTCAGATCTTGCTATTTTTGTTTTTTTGGGGTATAAATTTGGAGTAGTTTGGTTTTATTTGTTATAGGTTTACTTTGTTGCAGGTGGTTTACATATCCTAGGGTCGGTGTAAATGTATTTTTTTGTGCACTTAGGTGTATTTATGTCAGTATTCTAGGCCTTTAATTTCCCTATAGTCCTAAAATCCCATTACAATTTAAGTATAGAAATAATTTATTTCTTTAATTCTAAAACATAGAATTTACATAGATCCTTTCCCTCATTTTTTTGTCTTTTTTTTTTTTTTTTAGTAACCTCATTATTATGGCTAACTTTTTGTTTTGTTTTGTATCAGAAAGTAGGAATCTGTGTGGTAATGTAGGCCTGGAAGTCATGAATATTACTGTTACCTTAATGAAGTTGTAGATTGACTGTAAACTTTTAATTAAGACATTTGTTAATTTAGTGAAGTAGAAATATTCAGACAGTTTTAGCTTTACAACCCTTTAATTATTCAGCAAACATATGAGTACTTTCTTATGCTGAAGAACCTGTAAGAGTTTTTTAATCTTTTCACTTTTTCACACTGGTTCACAAATGTTCTAAGCGTCCATGGTATTTTTTTATTGCCCTTTTTCTGTCAGCTTTGAAATTTTTTATTTGAACTATTATGTTAAAAATAACTTTCTTAAAAAACTTGAGGATTTTTTTGTTTTGTTTTTTAAATAGTATCTCGTTTATAACCTCTTAGCATGGTTTCATTTGAGCTTGAAGTTCCTTGAAGCTCTTTTCTATAAATAATTACAAATTCCTACCAATTCTTTGAAATAAGTCTCCTTTAGGCACCTTCATTACCCTGTTTTGAGTTTTAATTTTTATTTTTAGTAATTATATTTAATTAAAAAAATTTTATTATCTACATTTTACTAATGGTTTGACCTTTATTGTAGTTAATTGAGATTAGTAAAAATATTGGTGTATATTCACATATAAACTGAATACTTACATATGAGATTATGTGTTACCATTTCCTAATGAGTGACTTAACTGCTACTGAGATAACCTCCTTTTTAATCTTTTCTCTTAGGGCAAAGAAAAAGGTGATTCCTGCACCTAAACCCAAAGTGAAGGTAAGTATTGAACCAAATCTTTAGTTAGTGATAATTGGTGACTATTGAAATATGTTCTTATGATGAAAAGGTTATATGGCATTTAGCATAGATTTAGGTACTGTTCTCTTAAGATGGGTATTTTTAAGCATTGTAAAAATCCTGGAACCATTGTATTTGGGAGAACAGATGACTGTGGCAATGGGAGGTTTATATACATTAATTGAATTCTAAGGCTTAGTACTACTTAGAAATGTTGAATAAAATATTAATATGACAAATAGCTTTTAAAAGCATGGCTGGGATCTTGAATGAGTGAAATCCATGTCTCAAAACAAAGGAGAAGCTGCCAGAAAGTTAATCTGTCACTGAAACTTCAGTTGCCCTTAGGTGCATTTGCTGGTTTCTGTCACCTTTCACAGCACAGCTGATAAGATTTTCTTATAGACTTAAATAGATTGGGAATTGGAATGAAGCTCTCCATAAACCTGGGACTCTGAGAGGATGACATTTTTAGTAAAAGGACTAGAAAAGGAATCCATTCACCAGTAGAAAGATTAAGAAATTTGTGTGTTTTGGCCTTGGTTCTGAATTAGGGAAAGAAAGTCTTTCCTGAAAATTTTCCATGGATTAGTTTATACAACCTGCGTGATCTAGGAAAACCTTAACTTAAAAGTTGTTAGATTAGTATTAACCCACGACACTGGCAAATCACATTCTTTCTGGAATAACGTACCCTCATCCCAGACCTCAAAGGCTTATTACATATGTGCTTAGTTGCTGAGTCATATCCCACTCTTTGCGACCCCATGGACTGTAGCCTGCTAGGCTCCTCTGTCCAAGGGGATTCTCCAGGCAAGAATACTGGAGTGTATTGCCATGCCTTCCTCCAGTAAATCTTCCCAACCCAGGGATCAAACCCAAGTCTCCCACATTACAGGCAGATTCTTTACCATCTGAGCCACCAGGGAAGCCCCAAAATACTGAAGTGGGCAGCCTATCCCTTCTCCAGGGGAACCTCCAGACCCAGGAATCAAACTGGGGTCTCCTGCATTGCAGGAGGATTATTTATCAGCTGAGCTGCTGGGAAAGCCCAAAGAAAGGTTTCCCTGACTGGGAAACGAACCCAGGCCATGGTGGTGAAAGCGCCAAATCCTAGTCACTATATATACTGTGTCAAACATCTGAAAATATGGGATACGTGAGAAAATTGTGAGGAAGTGTTCCTATGAGTGGGTCAGCAGAGACAACCAATAGAATTGGTTGTCTGAGAACAGCAAGTGATGAATTTATTATGTATAGGACATAAAGTAACAAGTTATTTAATATTTAAAAATGTAGAAGGGTGGGGAAAAACATCAAAATAGACAAGGCAGAGTTGAACCAAGTATTGGGTTGGCCAGAAAGTTTGAGTTTTTCTGTAGGCTGTTATGGAAAAAACCTAATGAACCTTTTGGCCAACCCACAATAACCTTTAGAAGTGAAAACTATAATCATTTGAAATTAAAATTGTAATGAAAGCCCACACCTTTTAGATTTCAGACTTTTCCCATAGCCTTCACTCTTTGCATAGAGTTTCTTTGCTTGTGAGGTTATGGCCAGAAGATCTGTATTTGCTACTCTGTGGTCTTCTTAACTTAATATTGTCAGAGGCTTTTTGAATACAGATGAAGTAGTCTTCTTTTTCTTGGTTAACCTTCTTTTAACTTCTGATCCAAATAATATTGAGCCAGTATTTGATTAAATCTATTGGTTCATGTTTTGTTTTGACATTTGACTTATTTTTAAACTCCTAATACCCACCATAAAGAGTTGGTTAAATTTTGGTACATCTATTTAAACATACAATTGAATTTACCAGAACTCCGATAACGGGTGTGTTGGGATGGTACAGTGGGATTGTCTGTTATGTTCATCTTAAAAAATTTTTTTTTTATTTATTTTTGGCTGCACTGGGTCTTTGTTGCTGTGCACGGGCTTTCTCTAGTAGCTTTGAGTGGGGGTACTCTTCATTGCGGTATGCGGGCTTTTCATTGCTATGGCTTCTCATTGCAGAGCACAGGCTCTGGGCACAAGGGCTCAGTAGTTAATGCTAGTAATTGTAGGGCATGGGCTTAGTTGCCCCCAAGGCATGTCAGATCTTCCCAGGCCAGGAATCAAACCCATGTCCTCTGCATTGGCAGGCATATTCTTAACCACTGAACCACCAGGGTAGTTCTGTTTTGTTCATCTTTGTGATGAATTTACCTTTTCTTTTCCCCAAATGGAAAGAACTGTATTCTGATTTGTTTTTTCTTTCCTGCTCTAATGCCCCTTCAATACCTATTTCAGTTATAAAGGTAATACAAGGAATGCTTACAGGAGAAAATGCAAACAATATAGAAAAGTGAAGGAGGAAAGTAAAAGTATCCTGAAATTTCTGCTCACACAGAGGGAAAAAAAGCTTCTTACTTTCTGGTACACATCTGCCCTCTGTCCTTGCCTCCCCTCCTTCCTTCTGAATCCATCTGCCCATCCAGTCATTGATTTATCCAGATTGAATTAACATTTTATATAAAAGGAATAACCTGTTTTTTCCACTCAAATATATATCCTAAACAATTTGCCAGTATAAATCTACACAGTACTCTCGGGTGGATTAAATGTTATTTTTATAAAGAAAAATATTAAAGAACTTACTTTAAAATGGCAGTTTTATACTGGTAACACTACCAATATTATTTTGATACCCTCCCTCACTCTCAGTTTCTGTCCTCTTTATAGTGATGGAGTTTTTGGTATGTCAATGCCATCGTGCCTCATCTGCATTTCGTCTTAGCAGACAGGCTTGGCCTTAATGTAGCTACACTTCAGACTGCTGAAAGGCACTGAGGCTTTCAGTCAGGGCTGTTTAGAAGTTTTAGAGAAATTGCTAAGAAAGTTAGAGTGCAGTGGCATTCTTAAGAGAAATAAGAATTTACTATTCCTATTTATTGTTATCATAAAACCTTAGAAGGTAGATGGTAGAGACTCTTTTTCTCCATGCTTTCCCCACTATAGTTAAGGTAAGTGCTATGGTGGTATAAATTAATAGATAAGGCTTTGGTTTTATTTGGATTTGTGTCTTTTTTAAAAACTAATTGAAACTTTGAAATGATTTTTATGTAGTTTTCTTTCTTCTTAATTATAAAAATAAAATGTCAAGTACTTCATATTTTTCTTGAGAAAGACACTTTTTTAATGCTTTCGCTCTTTAAGTATTTTAAACTGCTCTAATTCTATCTCTTCCTTGAATTTTAAGAAGGTTAAATTCTTAATTCTCTCTTAGGTATTTAGAGTTTTAATTTCTAATACTCTTGTTTTCTGAGCATAGTACCTTGCTCATAGTGAATATATATGAAATAAATTATGAATGACTTCTACCATAATGAATAGAAAACATAATTTAAGTGTGCTTGAATTGAATCATCAATCAGTTTGATATACTGGTTTCTCTGTGTACTGTCTGTAGGTAGCTGTAAGACAGGCATACAAAGAGGCCAAAATGCAAGGAAGCAGGGAGTGATGGTCTGTATCATAGCAAACTATACTACATAAGATGGGTAAAATCCTAAGATAAAGGCAAAGAGATCTGTAGAATTTTAATTATGAAAATTCTAATGCTTTAAAAACTAATACTGTGTAAATTTTGATTAATTGTTTTTGTTTTTCCAATATAATGCTTCTTATGCTAGGAGTGTAGTCCAAAAAAGGACCAGAAAACTCCTGCATCCTCGGTGGCTTCAGTTGGTGGTCCTTCAACAAGCTCTAGCACATCGGCCGTGGCCTCTACCAGTTCTGGCTCCACGCCAGTGCAGGAGACCATCTGCCTTGATGACTCACTAGATGAAGAGCTTTCCTTTCATCCACCTGCACTGGATCTTGTTTCTGAAGCCTTAGCTGTTATCAACAATGGGAACAAGGGCCCTCCAGCTGGCTCAAGGATAAGTATGCCAACTGCAAAACCTCGTCCAGGACTGAGAGAAGAAAAATTAGCAAGTATCATGAGTAAACTGCCACTGGCTACACCCAAAAAACTAGATTCTACTCAGACTGCACATTCGTCGAGTCTCATTGCTGGCCACACGGGGCCAGTACCAAAGAAACCCCAGGATTTAGCTCATACTGGCATCTCTTCAGGCCTTATTGCTGGTTCTTCGATTCAGAACCCAAAAGTTTCCTTAGAACCTTTGCCAGCCAGGCTGCTTCAGCAAGGACTACAGAGGTCAAGCCAGATTCATGCTTCTTCCTCTTCACAGACCCATGTCTCCTCCTCTTCCCAAGCCCAAGTTGCTGCCTCTTCTCATACTCTGGGAACATCAGAGGCCCAAGACGCTTCTCCGTTAACACAAGTAACAAAGGTGCACCAGCATTCAGCTGTCCAGCAGAACTATGTGTCTCCATTGCAAGCGACTATTAGTAAATCACAGACCAACCCAGTGGTGAAGTTAAGTAATAATCCCCAGCTTTCCTGTTCATCCCCACTTACTAAGACTTCAGACAAGCCACTTATGTACCGCCTTCCCTTATCTACACCCCCACCTGGAAATGGTTCTCAAGGGTCCCACTCCCTGGTTTCTAGGACAGTACCTAGCACCACTACCTCCACTAACTATTTAGCCAAGGCGATGGTGTCACAAATCTCCACGCAGGGTTTCAAGTCCCCCTTCTCAATGGCTGCATCCCCAAAACTTGCCTCATCTCCAAAACCCGCCACGTCTCCTAAACCCTTGCCCTCACCTAAGCCTTCTGCCTCACCCAAGCCCTCTCAGTCAGCTAAGCCTTCAGTATCAACTAAACTTATTTCTAAATCCAACCCAACTCCCAAACCTACTGTATCCCCAAGTTCTTCCAGTCCAAATGCACTAGTGGCCCAGAGTAGCCACTCAAGCAGTAACAACCCAGTCCATAAACAGCCCAGTGGAATGAACATCAGCAGACAGTCTCCCACCTTGAATTTATTGCCCTTGAATCGCACTTCAGGCCTTCCGTCTACAAAAAATCTTCAGGCCCCTTCAAAGCTAACAAACTCACCATCCACTGGAACTGTTGGGAAGAATAGCTTGAGTGGAATTGCAATGAATGTACCTGCCAGCAGAGGTAGCAACCTTAACTCAAGCGGAGCTAATAGGACTAGTCTATCTGGGGGAACAGGAAGTGGAACACAGGGTGCTACTAAACCGTTGTCTACTCCACATAGACCATCCTCTGCCTCAGGGTCTTCAGTGGTAGCAGCCAGTGTGCAGGTATGTATGTTAGATGCACTTACGTGATGAAAACGTTAAGGTGGTGTAATTTCTCTCCATTTAATGATCTTATTATAATGTGTCAGTTGTTTATAATTTATAACTTATGGATGTTGACATCACAGTGATGGATAATCTTGGGGACAAAACTTGTTGGGGTGTGTTTTTTTAATCACATGTTTGCTTTCAAAATTTTTGAAAAACACAATTTAAAACTGTATCTTATCAAAGTCCAGAACAAAATCATCACTTATGATTTTAACATACCTTCGCTTGTCTCTTCTCTTCCCTGTCCTTGTCCCTTTCTCCTGTCAACTTTCATAACTTTTAAAATCAAATTTATACATTCATATTATTTTTTTCCTTTAACTGCGTCTTTTTGAATAAAATTTTTATTTTTTATAAATTTTGCAGTTGTTCATGTATAATTATCTGTCAAATTAGTATCAGTAGTCTGTTTATACCATACTTTCCCCATTCATGAGTTTTTCATTTAAATTTCTCTCTCAGTTAACAGGAGTACCTAATTCAAGGAATCTTTTCAGAAAGGCTAATGTGAAAGTTGTTCTACTTCAGCACTTATATACCTGATGATTTCTGTCACACTTGAATAGATAGACTTCTTGGGTCACTAAGTGTCTCACTCCAGATTTTATAAATACTGCTCCACTGACCCTTACTATTTAAGGTTATAAAAAAGTTTGAGGCCATTCTGACATTTTGTTCCCTTATAAGTAACATATTTTCTCTGCCTAAATGCTAATCACATTTTATCTTTTTCTTTGAAAATCAAGTGTTCCCAGATAATGGCCAGGTTTATCTAGATAGTTTTCAGTAATTTTGTACTTAGAAAATAGTAACATCTTTCAGTCTCTGACCCACCCATTTTTTCAGCTCAAGAATATTTTATTCTATTATGGGCCTGCTTATCATTTCTGATCCATTTGCCTAGGTTTTTGAGAGCTCTATTGCTCATATATTTCATCTCTCTGCCTTTCATGTCATCTTTTCTGTTATCATTTTCATCTATCTACCACTTATTTGTATTCTGAGGCTTTCTCAGATTTGTTCTTCACTTTACTCATTTGGTTTCTTTAACTTTTTCCCCTCTCCCTTGAAACATAATCCATGTTCACAGTTGGTAAAATTCAGAAAAAAATTAAAAAAGAAAAGTCATGTATCATCTCACCAGTGTTGATGTTTTCCAGATACTTTTTTTAGACTCTTCAAGAAAGTAGATTTTATATAATAGTATGTTTCATAAGCTTTTCTAAAAATAGCATTTTATGATGTTATTTCTTAGCTTCTCAATTATTCTTTGAAAATACGACTTATTTATGAAACTCTGTTGTCTAAGAAAGTGCTCTGACTTTGTACTGCATCTTATTTATGTGGAATAGGAACATCTAATGAAGTAAGTTTCCCCATGGTATCTGAGAGATTTCCTGCTGTTCAGTACAAGCTAAGTGTTGGTATTCAATGTACACCTAAAACCCAGATCATCACTCTGCCTCTACTATAGGCTTAGGAATGAATGAATTCTAAAATTCTAATATAGAACAAAATTCCATTAACTGACACTTCATTAATTGAATCTAGGATTTATAGATATTTTAGCCATATGATTTTGCTTTTATCAGAAATAAGAAAATAGCCAAAAAAACCCCTAGGGATCGTATGTTAAAATTTAAGTTATAACTAAGGTCTAGGAGTTCGTCTGCATTCTTATTTTATTATCTTTGTTAAAATATTGACTGCTTTTGAAATCAATCTTTAATTTGATTTAATTTGATGAGAGGATTATAACCAAAATGACAGTTCCATGGCCCATATCCTCCTTCCTATTGTCAACTACTTTAACTGTTAGCTTTTTCTCTTGTGTTTTTTAAAAATAAGAATGAATGGAAGTCTCTTTTAGTGTTATCTTTCAGCTTCTCATTGTGATAAATAAGGCTTTTAACTGTCTTATACTTCTCCCATTCTCTTCAGAGACTAAAATGACAACTTTTGGTTAAATCTGTGACTTTGTAAAAGATTGTCTATGTTGAGCTAACTATTGTGAACTGTGGTTTCAGTCATAAATTTTGGGCTTGTTTCCTGGAGTTAAAATTTGCTTGTTTTTTTCTTTCACTTACTTTGTTTTCTTTAAAGTTAAATCTCCCTCTGTCTTTTATCATCTCCAGAATCTATCAGTTCTGTTCCCCACGCCCCCACCCCCACCCCCACCCCGACCCTGGAAAACTTCCTACAGTTGATCATTTATCCCAAAAGAACAATTTGGTTTATTGTTTACCGGTTAGTTTCTTATCAAGGAAGCTACATGGCAAAATTTGTGTTTCTAAAATGTAACTCCTTCCTTCTGATTTCTTCCTCTCCAAAATGGCTTTATGATTTGGAGACCTTAATGTTCCTGCCTCATATCTGATCCTTTTTGTCTTTCTTATTGGTTTGACTGAAGAAAAGATCAGTAATTGAATAAGGTTATTCCTAACTTTTGTTCTCTTTTTTAACAGAACATCTTATTGATGTCTTATCAGCTACCCTGTGGCCCCTAGATCCTGTCTTTCTAAAGCTAGCCAACACGAAAAACAGATTTCCTATCTATGTCTATAAAATATTCCACTTGCCTCTGAAAGATGTCTTTAGCTGTGTGCAGATGTGAAAATGACAGGTCCTGAGGTTAACCAAAGTTAAAGTCTTTATAGGTTCAGATTGATCTCTACCTGCTTTGTATTTAATAACTTTGCACTGAAGGCTTTCTTGTTCTTTCTTGCCCTTCAGCTTATTGATTTTCTGTGAATCCAGTCTTTGCCACTCTATAATTTCCAAAATAATTCACTAAGCAAATATTTACTAAGTGTTTAATATGTGCCAGGCACTCTTCTAGGTGCTGGGAAAATTGGGGTGAGTCAAGATCAATATATGCCCCCTCTCATGGGGCATATATTCTAGGACGAAGATAAGCAAAACACAGTATTTAAAAATACTTTGTGCTATAAAAATAAAAACAGAATAATATGATAAAGTGCGATTGCTGCTAACATGGATAAGGGAGATGGAGAAAGCCTCTTGGAAGAGGCAACGTTTGAGCTGATAATTGAATGACTAGGACCAAGCCTTTTGGAGAGAAGAGCAAACAGCCCAGGCAAGAAAGGGAAGGTAGATGTGAAGACACTGAGATAGGAAAGAGCCTGACAGGGCTGGACAGTTGGGAAAGATGGGGGGGTGACAGGTCAAAAAACAACTCCAGACCATGTGACTGAGGACCTTGGGGGCTACAATAAGGACTTGGGCTTTTACTTCGTGTTCAGTGGGAAGCCGTTGGAGGGGAGTGGTATGGTCTGATACACATTTCAAAAAACCACCCTGGGTGTTATAGAGAATGTGGGGGGCAGATGTACTCACCAAAATGAAACATGTCCTTAAAAAGAAGTCTAATGCCCACCACGAAGAGCAAGGTGTTCCTTTATATTTTCCCCTGGGAATGAAATGTGGAGGTCATGGAAAATATTTCTGATTATGGGGCATTATCCTGAACTGTTTGCCTGCTTCATGTTGATAGCTTCTCCTGTAATGTTTCTGAATAATACCAACAATGGGATACCCCGCTTTTAAAAGGTCTCCGTCTTCTGTGAGAGAAAATTATAACTGCGATGTAACATTTAGATAATCTGGTGTTTGATTTTAGTTTTGTAAACAAAAGTGGATATGGAAGGTTTTTATAAGTATAAAATGTCAGACAGTTAGGACCTGGTGCCATTTTTTTCTTTTGCTATTACACATAACTTAATTTTGGAAGTTGCCCTAATTTACATTTTCTGTCAGCTTTAATGCTTCAGTGAACCTGCTCCAGAAAAGCATAAGGGTTCTCCTTATTAGCAGTATTTAATGTTCCTCACCAGGAGGGCTCTGCTTGGGGAACATGGTTTTAGAGTGTGTTCCCCATATTATCCTGAGACAGTAGTAGAATGTTGATGAAAAAAGAAGAGAAAACCCTTGTTAACTCTTGATACTGATCCTTTTTTTTTTGCTTCAAACCACTGTTGTTTCTAAGTCAGTAATTTGTTCCCAAATCACCCATTTTTAATATCATGGTTGGCACAGTAGAGGGGAACAACCGGCAAGTAAGAAAAACAGTTAAGTCCAAGTGTAAATTTGTAAAGATTTGCACTTAAATGTGGGAGAAAGTTGTGATTAAAAAAAAAAAGGATATGTTGAATATGAGATCATCTTGTCTTTCATTTTGTGTTGCTTAAAAACTAAGGTTTCAAGCCTTGAGTGGTGGGAAAGAATTGAAACTACTGATCTTAGCAGTTAACATATATGGGAGGGAAATGATTGTAACAGATGATGAGTTCAATTCTGGGCATACCAATTTGGTGAGGTTAGATATCCAAGTGGAATTCTTCACTAAACCATTAGCTAAACAGGATTGCAACTGAGGTGAGAGGTCAGAACTATAGGTACAAATTTGACACATAAATAAAGGAGGTAAGGGAAGGCAATTGGAGAACTAGTGAAAAAACAATAGAAAGCTTTTTAAGAATGTTCTTCATTTTTTCGTTCAGCAGTGGTGTGGACCATTGAGTGTATAAATATGTGAGATGATGTGGCATTTTTGCATGGGAAAATCACCTACATTTTCCCTATAGATTAACTGAGAAATAAAATGACCAGCCCTTTATTAATAATATTTACTGGTAGAAATCATTAGTATACAAAATAAAAGTAACAATTGCTAATGCTTATTATTGATTAACAAATATTCAGAGAATTCAGTTTTCTTGACCAAACTTAGAACTGTGAAAATTTTTTACCACAGAAATTTGGAGTTGATAAAATAAGGCTATAAAAAAAAGCTCACAATTGCAGATGTAGTAGGTAATATCTGATACTGAGAAATTTTGGTTATAATCTTTATTAAGTACACAAAAAAAGTCGGAATGGAAAAAAATGTTTACTTGCTGTATAGGAAATTGTTCAAAGAACTAAATTAGCTTTATAAAGTATATTTCAGTAATTTCTCAATGAAAGCTTATCAGTGCTGGCATGTTTTGAAGTGTTTTTCTTCATAATGATGGCATCAAAGCCCAAGTTGGGGTGTGTCAAAACACTCTGTAATTTACCTTTTGCCTTAGGAGTCTGAGTTCAGAAATGTAGTGGAATTGAAAATCAGCTTTCAGGGGTTAAGAAGAGATGAGATAGTGTGGAAAATGAAGGTTGCCATTCAATAAGTTTGATAATAAAAGAAAGATACATAAGTCAGGTTGTTGCTAGGGGTTAGGGAAGAGTAGTGGTTGGTTGTAAGACAGTTGGTTTTAAGATATGTCAGCAGTCTCTGTATATGCAAAAGCAGAGGAAATGCAGAGAAGGTGCAGTGCTTGGTTGACATCTGTGACAGAAAGTTCTGCAGGGGTGGTATTCATGGCATAGGTCAGGTGGTTAGCTTTTGAGGAAGAGGCAGATAAAGCTTTTGAAGAGGAAAACACGGATGGCCATTAACGATGAACGTACAGGGTACTGAGTTGAGGGATCTGAGAGAGTAATAGTCTAGAACAGAAGCTGCAGAGATTGTGCCCAGAAAGACAGTTAAATTACAGATCAGAGACCGAATTGAAATTATATGGAATTAATTCCCTGTGTCAGATGTAGAGATAAGAGCAAAAGTGGAAATCCAAGTTTAGAAATTAAGAGAGGAATGGGTGTTAATACAGACATTGCAATAACAGTTAAGGAAGCTTAACTGGTGCTGAAACGTAGAAGTATTTCCAAAGCCAGTATTGGTCACTCTTTGAAATGTAATTTACACTTCAGCCTTCATTTCTGTCTCCCAGAGTTTGTGTTAGAGTAGACGTAAGACACAGTCTCACATTCATGAGGATATTAAGTAAAATAAATCAATTCAGGTTAAAGACTTGATTTCTTATGTATTTTGACCCCTGGTTTCTGCAGTCCACAGCAGGAGCATCATTATTGGCTAATGCCTCACCTCTGACTCTCATGACATCACCTTTGTCTGTAACAAATCAAAATGTGACTCCTTTTGGGATGCTGGGTGGCCTTGTTCCAGTGACCATGCCCTTCCAGTTTCCCTTGGAGCTGCTTGGCTTTGGAACGGACACAGCTGGAGTGACAACCACCTCGGGATCTACCTCAGCCGCTTTCCACCATAGCCTAACTCAGAGTAAGTAGGGCTCTTTTTCTTACATGGCTGCCTAGTCTTGAGAGAACAGGAAACCTTACAAATTTATACTAATTGAGAGCAGTCTAGTTGGAGTTAGTGGAGATTATAGAATTTCTTTTTAAAAGAAATCCAGTTTATTTCTTGTGTATATATAAAATAAGTGGAATTACTGGACTCTGAAATTTTTTTATAGTTTCTAAAGTGAACTGGCTATTCCACATTTCTATCTTAATGAAATTTATAGTAAGAGAAAGTCAGATTTCCTGGGTTATTTGCATGCACATTTATATTTATACACATAATGTATGTGCTCTAGTTTAAAAAAACCTTTGAAGTCGAGGCCTGTGCTTGCATTGGATAAATTATTTTTATTTTTGTATCTAAGAGTGCTCAGGTCTTAGTTTGAAGAAGATCACTGACAAGTGTGTTCTTCCCCCAGATTTACTAAAGGGTTTACAGCCAGGAGCTCAGCACGCAGCAGCGCTTTCCCACGCACCTCTGCCTACACATGTACAGCAAACATTTAATGGTAAGAGAGCCCCCCGTTTCTTCCTCTATCTAATATTTATACAGATTTACCAATATATTAAATCTTTCCTGAAAACAATGTGAGAGAATGACAAAGATTGGAAAAAGTAATTTTCATATGAGCAAATCCTCATCGGCAACAAACGCCTTTTCAGAGAAAGGAAACAGGTAAAGGAGATCTTTTGTTACATGTGCAGAGAGCCTTTTTGAAGGTGTTTGTTATATGGGAATGAGGACAAAGAATAGGATTCATAAGACAGTATACAAAAATCATGTCCAGTAGTTAATCACACTTGACCTTTATAGAAATTTTCCAAAGTGCCAGATAGTCTTGTGACACACATATTAGTTAATTTAATCCTTAAAATAAACCTGTGAATGAGATCACAGTTCCCATTTTACAGATCAGGAAATGCAATCAGAGGTAAGCAACTTGCCCAAGTTGATGGGATAATAAGTGTTTAATCTGAGATACAAATCCAGGAAGTCTGACTCCATGGCCTGTATCCTTAACTATCACTCTTCTCTGCGTCTTAGCCCTGATTAAACCAATGTGATTTCAGACTCTCTGTGTTATATACTTGCAGCCCATCTAGATTCTCTGAGATCTGGAGTTGAACAGTGGACACTGCACCCAACGCTGGCCTCCAGATTCTCGCTCTCATCAGCAGCTGACCCCAGGAAAATGCTGAAACTATTTTGAGGGCCATTTTCAGCATCTTTGAGCAGCTCAGCTGCTCTCTTAACTTTGAAAGCTGACTAGGGCCTCACTGTTCTTTTTGGCCACTGCATTTAAAATGGTTGTTGAGCAAGTTTACAGCTGACCACAAAGTGGAAATGGGAGCTTCAGAGCAATCATGAGGCAGTAGGTTGTAGTAAATGCTCTAAGACACCCGAGTGTTGAGCTGCCCCAGACTAACTCCTTGAGAGAATGAACACAGGACCATAGTTGTGCCAGCGTGGGAACAAAGTGTGAGTCACTCGGTCGTGTCCGACTCTTTGTGACCCCATGGACTATAGCCTGCCAGACTCCTCTGTTCATGGGATTCTCCAGGCAAGAATACTCAGGCCTGGTGGAGCTTAATTTTCCTTGATAAGGCAACAAATGATAAGAGATTTTCTACATTTTTTGGGGGCCCTCGAGGTCACCCAGTCCTACTCTTGTCCAGTTTAAGTAGAGTGATTAGCATTTTCCCAATATAAGTTACATAGCCATATGTAAAACTAGAAAAATCATTCTTCCCATAGCAGACTTTCCTACCTTTTACAATGTTTGCCAGGTTAGGACTAAAAGATGCAGCTGGAGTTTTCACTCCCAGTGTGGTCCAATCATTTACATAAATAATTGAGAGTTATTAATTACTATGTCATGGCAAGAAATTTTCACCTGCATGAAAATGAAATCGACCTTGAAGTTGACCTTGTTTTCTAAGGGAATCAAAAAATGTGATAAGTTCCTTGAAGGAGGGGGACTGATTGTGTTTTTGCGTTTCTTTATAATCCTCGCAGCATTTGACACAGTTGACTATAAGGTAGATAACAAATACTTGTTGAAATAGTATTTGTAGGACACTGGAAACCAGTTAAACCATAGTCATTTTGAGATAAGAGAATCATTCTTCTTTATATGTCAACTTCTCTGTGTTGTAACATGTAAGGTACTAAAGGTTATCTTTCTAGCAATGTCATCATCCACGTGAAAATTAGAAGTTAATTGTATGTTTTGCTTCATATGCTTTTATTTTTTATGACATGCCGACCCATACTGATTAAACACCTCTTTTCTCAGATGGAGGCCAAAGTAAAGGGGACACTAAATTACCACGGAAATCTCAGTGACTTCCCAGCAAGCGAAGGAGATGACACACTTGGCTGGCTGTTGGAACCTACCTGATGGGAAAGTACTCGTGTGGTCATAGGGCTGCTGTTCTGTCGATGTTTACATTCTCTCGTCCCAAGCACTGTGGTGAGGAGGAAAAAGAAAAGAAAACATTACTTGAGTAAAGCCAGGTGCAGGAGGAAGAAATACTTTTGTGCAAAGTTAAGTGTGACCTTTAGTCTCTTCTAAAGAAAGACAAAGTTACCATATTAACTGACTTGAAAGAGACTCAGTTGTCAAACCCACAGAAATACAAATTTGATTTTTCCCTGGGCAGGAAGAAGGAAATTGAGGATTTGGGTAAACTCCATCCATCCTGGGGGTTGGATCTGAACACTTGTAGACATAGTTGCATAATAAAAGGCAGTATACCCCAAATTAGGCCAGTTTGTCAGGAGTAATGGTCATGTCTGAGTGGACTATGCAGCTAATTTGCCACAAAAAATATTTAATGGCCCTATGTCTGATGCAGACAATAGCTGAGTATAAATCATGTACCCTCAAAAATCCTGAACAAACTTGAATCTTCTCCAGTGTGTAGCAACTCCTGTGTAAATCAGTGGACTAAAGATGTTTCAGGAAAGTTATTTTAGCACAGTGATATATATTACATTTTTTTTAAGTCAAAAAATTGAGCCTGTTGCTCATAACAGATGAAACTTAGATGTCCCCTTTTTGTAAAAGGGTCAATTACATCTTCCATTCAGAAGCAGGTACTTAACTCTCTTCTTCAGGTGATTTGTGCATCTGGTGTTGACTGGTTAATTCTTATTTCCATTCTTGATGTTAAAATGTGACTTGTGTTCACATTTTCCTCTTGAGAAATGGGGATCTTTGTTGTAGGACTGCAGCTTTGGTCCACTTAGCCTTTGCAGGCCTGCCAGTATGAACTGTCAATTTCCCCCAACATCACTTTAGTTCACAACCTCTCCTTCTGTTCTTTTAGCTAGTGGTATTTCAGGTGATTATTAACTATTGATATAAACAGGTATAAGTGTGTATTGCAGTGCTTCTTCATTGGTCATTCAAATGGCATATATGTATTTGGGGGGAATTTTGAAGATGGTATTTTAAAGGGAGGAATTAAATTAGGATCATTGTGTACAGGGGATTATTTTTATAACAATCATAGTGTATTTTTACTCCCTATATCCATTGTAGTGAAACTGATTTGGAGCATTTGAGATTTTAAAGTTTTACTAATACTTAGAGTATTGATATATGAGTAAATCTGCAGATAATAAAACTCCGTTACTAGAGCTTCCTCATGCAAATTGCATGTTCAACAAAGGATGTTAAGGGAGAGATTTATAGTGTTTAGATACATTTTGTTGACTTTTTTCACCTCATCATTGTTCTAGTCTTTTTCTTCCTGTTTAGGCTTCCGAATGTTTTCAAACTGTTCACAAGAATGGTGTAAGCTTGGTCCATTAATAATGCCAGACACCTAAAAAAACTGCACCAGATTGGTAGTAGCAAGATTTCTTACATATGTTTTCATTACAAGTCCCCCAGTACCATTAATATTTATCCAGATAAGGGTATTAATCGGGCCCTTTTTTACTTTCATAGCAAAAGTTGCAAATAGGCTTTAGGACTGAATAAATTAACACAATGCTTTAGATCTGTAAGCCCATATTTTGACTTCAGAGTCATATTGGCTTACTTTACAGTGGAAAAAAAAGTTAATAACTGAAAACTTTAGTTCCAAGAACTTGTTACAATAAGGGGAAAGGGTTATTTCAAAGGAATCATTGATATAATTACTTGCCTCTAAGAATTTAGTTAATCAGTAAAGCAAATAAGAATGTCCTGTCAACCCTAGTAGATACTTTGGAAGGATACTGGGATGTTGCAGATAGGTTTGACTTGAATGGAGAATGTTTGATTAAAGTTTGTTCGGTTTTTTTAACTAGGGAAGCTTATCCAGTTCTTGAGTTCTTCCAATGTAGCATACCTCTTGCTTTTATCTAATTTAGAGGGGGAAAAAAGTCTGCTAATCTTTAGGAATTTTCCTTTGAGAAGCCACCTTCATTTTACTTCCCTGAACAAGGAGAGAACACAATGCAGATTCATCTCTCTTCTGGTGGAGAGTGGTGCGTGTATTCATCTGTGTGTGTATTTTTGTACACATATATTTATTGATAGATGAGTTCAGTGGTAGTTTAAGTTGAGGAATGACAACTTTAATTTGTTAAACCCATCAACTCAGTCACACCATATGAAGACCCCCCATGATTCTGTCTTCATTCGAGAAGAGTGGGATTATCAGTTCCTCCCCCATATCGAAACACCTGAGGGCTCTGGGCTCTGAGGCCTCCTCTGTGGAGATTTTATTCTGTTCTCTTCAATCCTGATTCTGTGAGAACTGCCTCACCCCCATCACATTTTCATTACCTTCATCCATTTCAATCAGACTGCCCGTTTATGTTGTACAAATCAAATAAACATCCTTATATTTCTTAAAAAGTATGATCAGAGAGTTACTGCATGTAAATACCTGTTTCTTTCCTAGATCATAACATTGAAAATGGTGTCTATACTGTACGGTCACCTATTTTTACAGCTTTTCTTACTAAAAACATACATACAAATCAGTTATTTTTTAGCACAGAGGCTTGCAACTCATATTCTATTTTTGCACTTGAAAATCAAATTATGTTATTTTTTAAAGTGGGGAGTAATTGGAAAGGCTATAGAGCAATGTGTCTTTTCTGAAGAGCATTAGCAGCATCCCAGTGTAAAAGTAATCAGCACAGTTACATCCCATGCCATGGGATTCTTGATTCAGGAAAAGGAAGCTATTTTCAACGGTCTTGTATTTTAAATTGCCTTCGCTGACGTATAAGCTGTTACTGTACATACAAGTTAATCCTCAGTATTCACAAGCAATAATGAATGATCAGCAGAGCTGTCTCCAGAGATAGCAGTGCTGAGCCTCGGCTGGAGACTGAGAGCAAAGTGTCAAGCTCATTCAGAGCCTCCACAATCGATGTAAGCAATAATTTCATTACCAGTTGGTTATAATTCTTTCTCATCTGCTTCTGAGATCAGAGGGTAAAAGAAATCATGATTTTAAAACCAACTGAAAAGATTAAGTATTGGGGGAAGAAGTGAAGTTCATCTGAGGTCCGCAAATCTTGATTTTGAGGGACTCAGAGCATTGTGTCAGCACATTCCTTCATGCCTGCCACCCCTTTGATGGATGTTGTTAGCCCAAATTTCTTTCTTTCTTTTTTTTTTTAACATCATAGAAGCTGAATAGGGTTTATCATATCACCCAGCTAGACGGAAGAACCGGGCACACACCTGTTTGAATGCTGTGGGTTTGACACCTGTATGAAAACAACTTCTACGAAAAGATATTTAACCCAGGATTTCCCCCCGACCCCCAAAGCAGATTTAAATTGTTTACTACCCAGGTTTGGAAAGGGCAGACACCTCTAATCTTTCTCCTGTCGTTGCCCTCTACCACACCCCCTTTCCACCTCTACTTGGTTCAAGACATTTTCTGAAATGGAATTCTACTGTTATTCAAACTACCATTGATTACGTGAATACTGTGTCCCTTGGGATCATCTCTTAGCACTCCAATTAATCTATCAGATTTGCTGCTACATTTGTAAAATGAACTTTGCCTGTAATGTTCAACTTCAATTTACAGTTCTTTATTTCTGGGAGGCTTTGTCATATAATTTGACCCATGTGTAGAACTAGGATACTTTAAGGGTGTACCATAAAAGCACACTGGTCCTTGTATTCTTTTCATCATTGAGGTTTTGGATTTTTGTTTGCTCTTTTTGTTGGTCGATGTTCATTTTGTCCTGTTTTAAATTAGAAGAGTGAGAGAAATCTGCAGTCGGGCCAAACTTGAGACCTTGCCCCCGTGCTGCAGCGCTGCAGTTTCTGCTGACTTTACGTTCTCAGAAGGGCACTTTTACTTGCTGTTGTGTATGTATGGTTGTTTTTGTTTGTTTGTTGTTTTGGTTTTTGCTTTTAGGGGGCTTTTGTTTTTCTAATAATGATGCAGAAGACAAATGCAGTAGTAGGTAAATGATTAGAAACATGTTAGACAGTTTTATTTTATAAAATTTAAGAGGAAAGGTTTAACTCTGTAAATCATTTCTTAGCTCTGGTAAAATGGCTTATACTACTCCTCTAAAGCATATTCAATTCAGGCCTTTGTCTTTGTTAAGTGCCTTTTTTGCTTTCTTTTTTCCCCTCTTTGGAAACTATTCTCAGATACCCTAAAGTGAAGGCTAATAACGTCAGGGGATTCAGGAGGAAGAATCTCAGAGTTGCCAAGATCATGTCATGCTGTAATATTCTTCTTTTTCTTTATATGTATATGGATATATGTGTAAGATACACACATACATGCATACATATATATGTGTGTATATTTGTATACATATGTAATATATATATATATATATAACTGGTAGCTGCTGTACCATTGCATCCTTTCCAAGCACTCCCCTTTTAATGTTTGCAAAATTTTTGCCTTGTTTATTCCATTGCCTTTAGTTGATTTGAATGGGTAGATTGGGAAATTGTCTTCTCACAAGATACTGTGTTCGCCCTTTGAATATCTGTTTGTAGAAGTTAATAGGAACAACAACTACATATAAAACAAGTCAGTTACTATAACTAAAATAAATTTAGTGGGCTCATTGGCTGCTCCTGGATGTAATCCACTGGTCTGTGCCCTTCAGACTTGGCATGTGTAATACTAGAGAAAGCATTGGAATAACAAGAGTCTTTCCAGGTCAGGTTGATAAGGTACATGATGTCAGGCAAGACTAAAGACACGGGAGAGCTAGAGTTAGAACCATGGTATTGTTTCTGAGTTTCGAAGCAAGTTAGCAACTTTGTCCATATTAAAAATGTACCATATACTCTTCTGGAAAATGGGTTTTGAAGAATTCATATAGCTGCATATCTGTTAAAAGGGTAATAAACTTAGAAGCAGAAGGACTTCAGATATGGAGAGAAACACTCATATAACCCATGGCATTCTTGAGAGAGCTTCAGTTTTCTCATTTGCCAAATAATTACATTTGGCTTAATATGATTTAATGGTTATTTATGTTTCTCCCTTGAGCAAAATAACATAATATCAGTAATTAGTGTTCATCTGTTTCTTGTTGAAAACAGATGTGACATGTGAAGGGAGACTAAGTTGAACCAATCCTCAAAACCCAGTATAAATATATCTAATAAATGCCCCCTTTTAAATACATTTTAACTGAGGAGACTGGTGGCCAAAAAGGAGAAAGCAGAGGCTCCTGGCAGTGTTACTTGATAGCAAGACTGTTATCAGGTGGCCTCAGTTCAGTCATGTTACTCTTGAATTATTGTGTTTAGGGGGAATATCGTTTAACCTTTGTGCCTCAGATTACCCATTAGAAAATTGGGTATAATAATATTCACCTACCTCCCAGGGATATCAGAGACTTTTTCAAAAATATTTTGAGTTTTTCTAAAATGTCCTATATAATTTAAAAAAGTATTATCATCTTCCTGCAGAGGCTAAAAAAATGTTTCCCTATGATGGGTATAAAAAGCACCATATGATTTTTAGGTTTAAAAAAAAAATCACTGGAATTCTAATTTAGATACATATGTGTTATTTAAACATATTATATTTGTGGTTGGATAAAATGCTTAGTTTCAGGTTAATAAGAGGGGAGGGGGTAAATAACACTAAGTTTCCTAATTATAAGTAGTTTTTTTGTTTTTTTTAAGCTGTTTATGGTATTATTACATGTGTGATTTTTGCCAAGATTGTGGAGCTGAAGCTAGCTAAAGTGTGAATGATTGGTTACTAGAGTTGATTAATGATCCCAAATGTTTTATCTGCCTCACTTTGCCATGTTCTCAGCCTAATTTCCTTATATTACTTGTTCAGTGATGAATATAGCTAAGGTTTTAACTTTCTAAGAATGAATGGGGGCTCCTTGTAGAGATTGTGTGCTATTCCTGTAACCATAGGTTTATCCAGCTTTGCACTGAAGGGGCAAGCACTACACAGTCTGCTAGGTGTACTTCAGCCAGTCTACCTTTGTAATTTATGCTTCTTTAACGTGAAAGAGTTGGAGCCATCAACTGCTCAGGTTGTAGAAAAATGGGAGAGAGGAGGCAGGTTTCTCTCTTCCTAGCTGGGGCAGCCATGGGAAGGGTCGGGGTACAAAGAAATATATTTTGCCCGGCTCCAGGGACGAGAGGAAGGTCATCTTATCCTACCCTCCCTCCATCGGGTATATGAAGCAGTAATACATAGAATTTTCCTTTTATCATTTAAAACAATAACAACAGGAAACATTGGATGCTGCTTCTCTGTTAGAGCTAGATGCTGAGCACCATTTGTGAGGAGATGTGTGTAGATTTTGTAGCACATATTCAGGGTCAGGAAAGAGAATGTCAGGTGATTAGGAACAAATGATCCAGTGTTGAGTGAGTCGGGAGAAGGCCCCAGGCCCAAGAAGACAAAGCCTCTGAGTTAATTCCCAGAACTGGCTGAGGCCCTCTCTAGTGATAGGATGTTTTTCCTTAAAAGTCACTTTTTGGTTTTTTGTTGTGTTTTCCAGATAAAGCCTTAGTTAGTAGCCTCTAAATATCAACTATGCAGATAAATATACATGTTTTCCACATTCTTCCTCTTTTTTTCATTCTTTAAATAACAGATGTTAATTAAGACTTCTACCCAAAGAAATAAGGCATAAGGGTTTTGTTGAATGTGTGTTTGTTCCTCTCGGGAAAATTAATGGAAACATAAAAATAGAGATATTTTGTGTGTCCATCTGTCCTAAAATGTGAACTTTATATTCAAAAACTAAGTACAGATTCTGGTGCACACTGTAGTTAGAATCATGGAATGTCTTCGGGTTGTTAAGATAAAACCATCCCAGTGTTCAATTCTGAGAAAGTTTTAGATTCTCTGGCACAGTGTTCAGGTTTGTGGAGCTAATAAACAGATGGTCAGACTATCATTATAAAGTGGCATTAAATATTAATGTCAGATTCTCATTCTTTCTTCACTTTCTTTAGTTTTCATTCTTCTTTTCTCTAGTCTGAGCTCTCAACCATTTCATCAACCAGTGGCTACACTAGAATAAAAGTTGCTAAGAGTCTGGGGAGGAAAGGTTAAACTTTCACCTCCTTTTCTCATTCACATTGGTCATCTACGCTGGGTCCCCACTTAATTTGAAAGTAAAGACTACAGGCATGTTGTAGGAGACTGTTTACATCCCAGCACACTCAGACAGGGACTGGTAGGATTTTAATCAGGCTGCCTTTGAAAAACTTGATATTTTTCTCAGATATTCCCAAAGTACCATTTGCTTGAAAGTAGCTATTTGCGATCTTTATTTAATTTCCTCATACTGTAATATGTAATACGTATGCTTTTCAGACTTTCTTTCATATGTCCATTTTAGAGCAGGTTAGTACTTAAATTTTGGACACTTTTCCGAACTGTTACCCAAACAGGTCAAGAATACTTAATAAATAAATAAATAAATCTCAGTAGTATAATTAAGGGGGTCTATATGTCCAGGACTTAGAATCATCACTGGTGACCTGAATTTTCTTTTCTCTTCTCCTTTGTGTTAAAAATAGATTTCTCTACTATATAATATAGAAGTAGCTACATTGCATGGCCTCTTCTCGATACTTTTCAAGGTTATTCAAAAGAGAACTCTTACTTGTTTTTATTATTTGTTGGGCTTCTATTTCACATAATAGTCTGCCTTGCTTCTTTTCATTAATTCCTCTGGAATAAACCTACTTTACAAAGTTCTGCGTCAGAAAGGCCATATGAATCCTTAGTACCAATTTTAGGTTCCTCAGAAAACTCTTGATATATTATTTGTTACTGTTTTGCCAATAATAATATAATCCTATTTTATCTTGTCTAGTTTTAAAATATTTTGTAACAAAGCACTAACAGAAACTTAATTGAAACACAAGCAAGGTGACTATTACCTTAGATAACGTGGGGGTACCGTTTTTTAATTTAACAGTTCCATCTACCCTCCAAGCACATTTAGGAGTTGGCAGTTACCAAGACTAGCCAAGTGGCATATTCTTCTATGTGACAGCCTGCTATATTACATTTCATGGCCTTCTGGCTGTAAACTTCCCTCCTTTTTCGCTTCTCTCATCTGTTTGCAGGAGTAGTGTGCCCTGTGCCAGCATATTGGGTTTTCTTTCTTGTACCTGTGAAATTACCAAGAATTACCCCCAATTTTGGCCAGAGGCATTAAAAGAGAAATTATTCTCAGTTGACAGAGTTATTACTGTTTTATATAGGTGGTCGGAAAGTTGACCAAGTTTGGCCAACTTTTAAAATCCTGGCTATGCTTACATAATTAATTACATAGACCTTCTGAGACTTGTAGATAAGCAAGGGGCCCTTGCACCAGTAGAGGTAGGTTTCCAACATACACACAATTTTTTTGGCCAGCCTCCAGAGAAGGGATTCAAGCTTTGTACTGCTCTATTGTTGGCTGTCTTTGAAAAATTATATTACAGAATGTATCAAAAATATCTAATTGTTCTTAAGAGTATGTAAATCTTAGAGCTTGCCCTTCCTTATCTGTTGCTTGCTAAACACTGGCAAGCTGAAAAGGAAAGGAAAGGAAATCTCTGGCTGGTGAAAATTTTGTGCCCCAAACAATAAGTTAATCAAAGTCTCCCAAGGTAACCAAATGATGAGTGTTTTCTCATTTATTACAAGCAAGAAAATTTATTTGCAGTTGTAAAAATTATCGTGGGACTGCAGACCGATTTGCTATAACTGATTGGAAATAAGGATTCTGATTTTTAGTCTGGGTAAGCACATATTTCCAACTCTTGCAGTATGAATTTTGATAAAGGAAAGACTTTTGTTTGGTAACAGAAGGAAAAACGGGACTTATTTATACAGTGAATGCTCACTGTATAGAGAAATGTCCCTCTGGTTACACAGCATCTTCTTTCTTGAGCCACCTCCCCACTTTATATAGATGCCAACAGGTTTTATAATGCATCTTGAAGGAAGGAGCCTAAATAATTGCTGCTCCTCTGGGTGAAAGGCCCTGACTACCATATTGCAGTTGTTTTTAGGGAGGTGTGTTTTTGCTAACTTGAAGGGATATGCTGTATTTTAAATTTAAATAAATGTGTGACTTAATATTTTGGGAATTTTTTTTTCCTCCTTTAAAACTGGACCTGAACACAGCTTTGAGTTGATATTTGTAATAATCTCAGGACCTGAAAGATTGTAGCATTTAGTGTGTCTTAAAAATTATGTACTGTACCAGCCATGGATTTTTGTAAATATACCTGTCTCCCTTTTTTGTATTATTTTAGTAAAAAAATAATAATAATAAATTTAAATAAAAGGGGGTGGTGATGAGATGTGAATGGGTGTGGGTATGTATGTGTGTATGTTTGTATAAGGCTCTTTTGAGATGAACTGGTGCTTGTTTAATTTCCGGCTCTAAGGAGAGCAGGAATATGGACAAAACTGCTGCTACCGAACCCTGCACTAAGCCTAGATGTTTCCATTGTGTTTCCTAGTGACTGATCAGGAAATGACTAAGTTAAATTCTTCTTCCCACTGCCATCTTGCCTTTGAATTCTCAGTTCTACACACTTTTTGGACTTTAATGGTAAAGTTTTCCAAACTTTGGGTGGTTTGCTGGTCTCTAGTTTTTAGAGAGCTCTTGTCACTATTTTCTAAAGACAGAGGAGGACAGGTAAAATTTTTTAACCCCCCAAAAAAATCACATTTCATAAAACCCTGATGACTTTTGGATATGTGAGAGGATTTAAACATTCCTAGATGTGGATCTGTGAATTTAGTAAATTGACCCCATTGATACATATACTCCTTCAGTGCAGGGATTTTTTTTTTTCTTTTTTTCGCAACAGCCTTGCTCATATTCCAAGTGTAGCTAAGCAAACCCCTGTTTTAAAGCAGGAGCCTTATTTGATTGTGTAGATGTTTCCTGTCTATCCTTTGCGACAGGGCCTTTTACATGAGTGTTTTTTCTTTTTGTATGTGTTACGTGTTGTTGTATTAAATAAAGAGGAATGTACATATTATTCTTGTGTCTGTTGTATCATTGAGTTAACTTGAATTTTAATATCTCATTCTTTCAGTGGTGCTGGAGTATCTCTTGCTTGTAACACACTGTGCTGGGTGTTATGGGATACAGAAATCAGAGGCATGTATTTACCTACCTACCCTCCATGTATTTACAAAGAGTCTGCAATCATATGACAAGTTACAGTTCAAAATGTGTCACAAAGGTGTGGTCCATGGCCACCTGCCACTTGAGTTCAGAGCAGGGGAGAAAATAGGCTGGAAAGATCTGAGGAGACCTTGTCAGGTTGATGACATTTGAACTGGGCCTCCACGGATAAATGGGATTTGACTGGGAAGGAGGAAAAGGGAGCATCCTGAGCAGACTCAGGAAGAAACAGGAAGGCGGCCAGGCTGGTGTGAGGTGGGTGCTGGGGTGACTAGAGGAAGCCAGACTGTGTGAGTCCTGGAACGCAGGCTTACTAGGTTCTTCCTTCAGATTAGAGGGTTGTGTGCCTGTGTAGGCGTATGCCTGCCTCCAGGGTCAGGGCTTGCAGTTGTAGATGCAGGATGCTCACCTAGTTGCATAAGTGAGCATCTTTTAGTCTTACTTGTAGAGGACTTCTTTAGGGAAAATATTGGCATGAGAAAAAAGTGAAAAAAACAATTTAACCTTAGAAATCCAGGTAGGGACTGGGAAAGAGGGTGAAAAGGTAGCAATTTGTGAGAGAAATCGAACAGTTTCGTGATTTATAACTGTATATGTGCATATAAGATACAGAAAAGAACATATGCCCTCAAATATAAACAGTCCTGGTATTTAAGTGTATTTTCAATGCACTGTCATTAAGATGAAGAAGTTTAAAGACATGGTCCTCAGGCAGGAGAGGGTAGGCTGCAAGTGCTTTTACGAAAAGCTAGTAGTTTTGCAAAAGCGTGTTTTGGGGAGTAACAGCCCCTCAAATTTGTAGCTAAGTAATCTGACTACCATCTTGCAAATGTGGATTAACGTATTAAAGCTGCCATTGTTAAATAGGATTTTTTAAAGCCATAATTTCCTCAAGCTTCGACTGTGGAATACTTTTTTTCATGTAACTTTGATTAACATTAAATTATATATAAGGCATGTGAAGCACTTAGTACAGTGACTCATAGTGAGTACTAGATAAATGTTAGCTTTTATTATCATTTATACTAGTTCTGTGTTATTATTGATTGTATGGTGTGTGTGTATGTATGTGTGTGTGTGTATGTATATATATATATATATATATATATATATGAAGTTTTTAAGAAGAAAAAACATGGCCCAAGGAGTTAAGGATTTCAGACTAACCAAGTCAATTTAGAGCCAAGAATTAAACACGAGATGCAGCCTGTTCTCTGAGGCTGAATTGAATGAGGGACACATGTCCAGAGGAGTTGGTTCACAGGAATACAGAAAACTGAAGCAGCAAGTGTGTTTTATACTTGTCCATGTAGTCAAGAAATCATCTCCAGCCTTAGCTTTAGTGCAGAAAAGTGTGAGCTAATAACTGCTCATGCACATGCATATGCACAGAAAGAAAACATGGACGTACACTGCAAAATACAGAGTGGTGAGAGAAATGCTTTATCTTTTTACATAAACGGGTTTTCAATGAACGTGGATACCATGAGTAAGTTTTTGGTTTGGGAGTTTTGTAAAGAAACAAAGAGGTGGGTTTAGTTGGAGAAAAGGGGAAAAAAATGGGAAGGAGCCTCTTGCTATCTAATCACTGGGAGAGGGGAAATAAATAATTTATTTCTTCCCACTCAGACCCCAAAACTGGATCTGGTTTAGAGGGAAGACACAACTGAACAGCTTGATATAAAGATTTTAGGGGGAAAGATCGTTCTTGCACTTGGGTAGAAGAAAAAAAACACCAAATACATGATTGACAGTGAGTGCAAAGCATCTTTCCTACCCATTGTCCCCCTTTTTCTCCCCAGACCAACTACTGCCACCAAGTTCTCCAGTTAAAAGCATAAACATGTATCCAGCTTTTTAACATTATCTTGGAGGTTATTCCATCTCAGTACATAGAGATCTGTCTTTACTTGTTGACAGTTCATATAGTATTCCATAGCTACAGTAGCACAGTTATTGATGAGCAGTTAGCTAGCTATGACAGGTCTAACTGTGCTGTCCTTTAGGTATTTGGTGTCTGTTTGCATAACCAAACCGGCAGTCGCACGTTTGTTTTGTAATGGATAATAAGGCCTGACATTCCAGATTTGAAACTCAGTGTCTGAATCTGCAACATTGCTTCATATCCATGTAAAGCTTTAAGGAATATTTGAGAAAATAAATATTTTTTAAAGAGTTTTGAAAATTGGAAGTAAAAGCAGAAGAGCTGATTCTGGGTGCTCGAAGGATTGCATTACATTGCAGGTGAGGGCACGAGCTTTTCAAAGGGCAGTGACGGGTATTGGCTCATACAGTAGTTCTTCCTCATCGGAACGTGCCCTGATGTGGCTTGTTTTTTTTTCTGTCTCTGTGTATATTTACCTCGTCTGTGTCCCTGTGTCTGTCCCTTCACTATTTCCCCACTATCGTTTCTGTACTAGGATGGCACAGCGTGCAGAACAGGCTGACATCAGACTTGGGCTCTGAGGTCCCCTTTATGAAGGTGGCACTTCAGACAAGATGTGGCTTTCCATTCAGCCTCCTCATTTCTGCAGGGATGATTCCCAGTGGAGGGTTTTGTTGTTGAATTAAGAGACAAGGTATGGAAAGCACCTAGCATAGTGCCTAGCACATGAGAACTAATACAGGGTGGCTACTATTATTCTGTCTCTTCTGCCTCTTTTTTCTCCCCTGCATAAATTCATGCTTCCTCTTGCTCTAATATTCCCAAATATATAAGTGAAACCAGTACTTTTAAAAATCTTAAAAAATATATATTTAAAAGTACAAGAGTGGATAAATACCAGTTAAGATTTCTTCCATCACAGGTGTCAGTCCCTTGGCATATAAAGTAAAGGGAGACTGCTCTAAAAGTCTGTTAAGCAAAACAATTAAGGGAATCTTTTGGTTCATGTAATGAGCAGTCTAGAGGTAAACCTAGCTTTGTTGCTGTTCATTTGCTAAGTTGTGTCATTCTCTTTGCAACCCCATGGACTGCAGCATGCCAGGCTCCTCTGTCCTTCACTGTCTCCCAGATTTTGCTCAAATTCATGTCTATTGAGTCAGTGATGTTATCTATCTCATCCTCTGCCACCCCCTTCTCCTTTTGCCTTCAATCTTTCCCAGGATCAGGGTCTTTTCCAGTGAGTTACCTCTTCCCATCAGGCGGCCAAAGTATTGGAGCTTCAGCATCAGTTCTTCCAGTGAAAATTCAGGGTTGATTTCCTTTAGGATTGACTAGTTTGATCTTGCTATCCAAGGGACTCTTTAAGAGTCTTCTCCAGCATCACAATTCAAAAGCATCAATTCTTCGGCACTCAGCTTTCTTTACTGTCCAACTCTCACATCCATACATGACTACTGGAAAAAGTAGGTTTGACTATACAGACCTTTGTCAGCAAAGTGATGTCTCTGCTTTTTAATACGCTGTCTAATTTTGTCATAGCTTCTCACCGTCCACACTGATTGGAGTCCAAATCACCACTTCCACTTTTTCCGCTTGTATTGGAGAGAAGTAAAGCTTGAAGTGAAGCCATGAAGAGAAATAAAGCTTTATCCAGTGATTCAGTTTCACCTCTGTCTCTGCCCTTGCACTCAAAGTGTCAGGTTTCACATGTAACCCTCTGACAACTACTGCCTCTCCCATCATAGTTTGCTGCTGCATTTTCAAACTGTGTGTCAGTATGTGTTGTATATAGTTCATTTCTGCTTTACTGTACCGCAAATGCAAAGCAGTGCATTAATTGTGTGCCTTAATCCATAGCGCATGGTTTTCATCTCTTTTTTTTTTTTTTTAAAGTTTTATTAAAGTATAAAGGAGATAGAGAAAGCTTCTGACATAGGCATCAGAAGGGGGTAGAAAGAGTACCCCTGGTTTTCATCTCTTAATAGAAGCTCTCGTTTCCTCATTTTATGATAAATTAGGTTTCTCCTTCCTTTCTTACTTCCCCACTCCCTCTATCCCAAAGGTACCCACCCTTAGTTTTGCTTCTTGTTCCGCTTCTTGTTCTTCATTTTTAAAAATCCTCTTTCATGTCTTCTAGTAAACCTTTTAAATTTTCTCTGTAAAGATATTGTTCATGTATTGATTTCTACCATTTCTAGGATTTGTCGTTTTTAGAAATGGTTATGTTAATCTGTTTTCTAGTGGTTTTCTTGGGATCAATGCTTTTGATTTCACAAATTGAGTTAGTAATCCAGCAGCTTTATTCTCTTCTAATTACTTGTCTGATTATTAATTTTTTAACTGAGTTGATCATATAATTATAAATAATGGCAGGTTAATTTCCTCTTCCAATTTTTTCACTTTTTTTTTGGTCATGCCATGTGGCTTGTAGGATCTTTGCTCCCTCATCAGGTATTGAACCTGGGCCCACGTAGTGAAAGTGCCAAGTCCTAGCCACTGGGCAGCCAGGGTCCCCATCTTTGTTTCTTATTTTAATGGGAAAATTTTCTCTTTTAAGTATAGCATTTATTCTATATTTTTGGTATATAGTTTTTATGAAGTTAAAATTCTATTCCTAATTTTCTGGAAATCTTGTTAAGTATGAGTTGAATTATGTCAATTGCTTGTCCTATAGCACCTATATACAATCAATCCACTTGTAGACAATTTCTTAGAAGTGTATTAAAAATATTTTTATTATATAATCTCTGTTGCATCTGTACTTGTTTTCCTGCTCTCATTCTCTGTTTTTGTTTATGTGCATCTTCTTCCTTTTCCTTCGGTCTTGGCATATATTGAGTGCATATATGTTCATTATGGTTATATCTATTTTTTCTTTTTTTTTTTCAATTGACGTATAGTTGATTTACAATGTTGTATTTGTTTTGGTTATATCTTTTTGATATATTTTTATTTTCAACAATATATAATGTTGCTTATCTTTCTTTATATTTGGCCCTAATATTAAATTTAATATCCAAGCTATCTATATCCTGAATAGTATTTTGTATGAATGTATTACATTTTTATATATCCATTTATTAGTATAGATACTTGGGCTGTTTCCACTTTTTAAATATTATGAATAATGCTGCTATGAACATTTGTGTACAAGCTTTTGTGGAGTATATGTCTTCAGTTCTTTTGTATATATACCAAGGAATGGTATTCCTGGGTCATATGGTAACTTTATGTTTCTTTTTTTTGAGGAAACATCAAACTGTTTCCCACAGGAGCTGGACCATTTTACATTTCCAGCTGATGTAAAATACTGTATATTATAGTATACAATATAGTGAGTCATAATTTTTAAAGGTTATATTCCATTTATTATTATAAAATATTGACTATATTCCCCATGTTGTATAGTATATCCTTGTAGCTTATTTTATACCTAAGTTTGTACTCTACCCACTTCCCTGTCCCCACTTGTAACCACTAGTTTGTTCTCTGTATCTGTTGAGTCTGCTTCCTTATAATATAATACACAATTTTGCTGTATATTTTAAATTTCATATGTAAGTGATATTATACAGTTTCTGTCTTTCTCTGACTCATCTCACTTAAGCAGGAGGGCTTTCAAAGAGACTTTTTGTGCTGTAAATTTTCTAAGGCCTTGTATGTCTGAATATATCTTTCTGTATGTCTGAATATATCTTTCTGTCCTTACATTTAAGTAATAGTTTAGCTGAATATAATACTCTTAGGTTATTTTCCTTAGGAAAAATATATTCTATATTCACTTAGAATTCACTTCACCAGTTTTCTTGTCTCCATTGTATTTCTTAGGAAGACTAGTATAAATCTAATTCTTAAGCTTTTGTGAGCTTTCTGCTTCTTCTCTCCAGAAGCTTTTAGCATTTTGTCTTTTAAAAAATTTTTATTTTTAATTGGAGAATAATTCCTTTACAATGTTATGTTGGTTTTTGCTGTCCAACAATGGGAACCAGCCATAAGTATATACATATCCCCTCCCTCTTATATTCTTAAATATCATGTAATATGTCAAAATTTTGATTTTTCCATAATTTTTCTATTTGGTGCTCCATGAGACCTTTAGAGTCCTTTTTAATCTTTAATTTTTGAAAGTTCTTACTTATGATTTAAGATCTCTTCCCTAAATCCATTTCTCTCTTTCTGGGTGGGATTCATGTTGTTCAGATATTGACTTATTATTATTTCTTAAATGTTCTTTCACATTTTCCATCCCTTTCCAATACTTTCTAAGAAAATTCCTTGAGCTGATCTAGATTATTATTCATTTTTCAGCTAGGTAGCCATTGTTTTTATCCACTGTATTGGGTTTGTTCAGCTATTACATATTTCATATATATTTCCATTTAGTTCTACATAATTGCTTGTTTCTTACTGTTATCCTGTTTGTGAGGACTTTTATTATGCTCAAGTTTTTGATCAGTGTTGTTCCATTCTGGTTTGTCTAGCACGGTATGTTGCGTTTATTGTCTCTGTTGTGATTATACTCCTCAAATATCTCATTTTCAAAAAAATGAGCTTATTTTTTCCTGGGTTTAGCAGTATTCTTAGCTGGTGAAGTGTACTAAAGAGAGAGGCCAAGGTCAGGGCCCTAGCATGTGCTTAGTGGGTTGGGAGCATCAGACCCATAAAGTTCTAGACACCAGAGTAAGATCTTGAACCAACTGTAGGTCCAGTCCTACAGTTTTTCTACTAACTTGCTTATACTGGCTTATTTCTGCATGTGTTTGGTGATTTCTTCTTCTTCTTTTTTTAATGCTCCCCTGCACTTTGACTTTGTGCATTCTTTGAGGCCTGGATTTAAAGTGTGTTCCTCTAAAGAGTATTTGAGTTTGCTGCTTCCAGGTTTCTAGGGACATTGCCAATCCAAGACCATTTCAAACTAAATGTTCAGCTTAAGGATTTCAAGGCCACAGAGATAGGATAACTTTCCAGCCACAGATGTATATGAGTGGTTACTGCTGGTCATTAAGAATTCTTGTACAGAAGCTTTTCCCCACGTGCCACCCAGCCCTGAGCTGAGACAGAAAAGTCTCCTCTCGGTGAGGTCAGGGGATATTGTTTTCATTCCCAGCAATAAGGTTAATTGTTGGGGGTGCCATCATTTTGTAAGAGTTTATGATCTGACTTGGGCTTCCCTGGTGGATCTGTGGTAAAGGACTGCCTGCCAATGCAGGAGATATAGGTTTAATCCCTGGGTCAGGAAGATACCCTGGAGGAAGGAAATGGTAACCCACTCCAGCATTCTAGCTTGGAGAATCCCATGGACAGAGGAGCCTGGCAGGCTACAGTCTGTGAGGTCCCAAAGAATTGGACACGACTGAGGAGCATAGCAACATGATCTGACCTCCCACCAAGGTGATCTGAGGCTTTCTCTTTTTTTTGGACTGCCTAAGGCAAATTAGAGCTTCCCTTGTGGCTCAGCTGGTAAAGAATCCGCCTGCAATACAAGAGACCCCGGTTCAATTCCTGGGTTAGGAAGATCTTCTGGAGAAGAGGAAGGCTACCCACTCCAGTATTCTGGCCTGGAGAATTCCATGGACTGTATATAGTCCATGGCGTCCCAAAAAGTCAGACACGACTAAGTGACTTTCACTAAGGCAAATTAAAATCCACACTCTAGGCCACCAGGGATAGCAGGCCACCAGGATTATCCCTCAGGGTAAATGCTACTTTTATTGTTCCCTTTCTTCCTTTTTGACTTGTGGTTATTCTGGCTTCTTTTACTCATTCACACGTTGAAAAAATATTTTTATGTGTATGGAAATTTCACCCAGCACTTTAAGGTGTCTTATATTGAGATTTCTCTGCACATCTAATCTTCCACAATGTGAAAAACGAGTCTTACAGTAATTTTCAATTTCTAGGAAATATTTCAGAATGTCAGCTAATACCTTTGCACAAAGATTTTCACACCAGCACTGTGTTTAATCAAGAAAGAGTTCATAAATACCCAACAATAAAGGAAGTATTAATAAAATTCCTTCTAAATTATATTTATGGGGAATTTTTATAAGGATATTTTTAAGACGTTTTCATGATGAGATTAAAGGTATGATTTCATATCGCAAAAAAAAAGTCTTATACATAGTTTTCATAAAAATAGCTATCTCTCTATATAAACATATGTTAAGGTCAAGGTCCCTGTCCTCAGTCGTGTCTGATTCTTTGCGACCCCATGGACTGTAGCCCGCCAGGTTCCTCTGTCCATGGGATTCTCCAGGCAGGAATACTGGAATGGGTTGCCATTTCCTTCTTCAGGGCATCTTCCTGATGCAGGGATTTAACCCACACCTTTTGCGTCTCCTGCACTGGCAGGTGGATTCTTTACCACTGCACCACCTGGGAAGCCCCATAAACATATATAATATTGAAATTTAACAAGTCAATAAGATATACTTAATAATTAATATGTAAGGGCAAAGAAACTGCCTGCAATGCAGGAGACACGGGTCCAATTTCTTAGTCAGGAAGATCCCCTGGAAAAGGGAATGGAAATCCCCACTCCAATATTCTTGCTGGGAAACCCCATGGATAGAGAAGCCTGGTGGGTAACAGTCCATTGGGTCACAAAAGAGTTGGACATGACTTAGTCACTAAAACGAAAAGACAAGTATTAATAGTTCTGTATTAACTGTACATTCAGGCAGTCTAGTTCACTAGTCGTGTTGCCTGCAGTGCCTCAGGCATCCTGATGAAAGAACAGGGGTTCCATAAGGAAGGTCTGACAATGGTACCTTCATTTACTAAAGTGGGACTCTCTCTGTGTCAGTTTCACCAGAAACCCCAAAGGCCGAGAACAAAACAGTAGGTGCCAAGTCCATCCACGTTCTAAAGGGAAAGGGAACTAGATTACCTGTGCACCACGTGCTAAGAGACTGTGAAGCGGATCCTGGGAAGCACTAGCTCAGTGCTGGGACGGATGAGCTGGCTTGGCACCTGCCTCCAGGCTCCATGAGAAAATGTGAGAAGATTCCTCTGGAAGCAGTTGTCAATATGCTGGATGTTTCCCTTCTGCTGCCCAAGCAGGAGAGGGTCAGGGTGCTTCCTCTTCAACTCGTGCCAAATGAGGGGGCCCCTCCACAGGACTGTTTGGAGGGCTTGACCCATCTCCAGTGGAATCTGAGGGACATAGGAGTCTGACTTACTCCTTAAAGTCTAAAGACAAGTGAGGAGTAGGTGACTAGCTCCTGGAGAAGACATTAGAGGAGAGAAGGCTGCATGGGGAGTGTGGCATGACTGCATGCCAAAGTTCCTGAGTTCCTGTGGGTCCGATGTGGTTCTCAAGAAAGGGAATCAGATTTGCTCATTTTAAGAAGGAACCCAGCCAAAGGGAACACCTGGATGGATGAAATGACTTCAGTGGAGGGGCGGATCCTGGAAACTAAGCGGCGGGTGCAGGCATCCTGAGTAACTAGAGGACACGGCCCACAAGGGACTGCAGCTGAGAGATCCCCAGAGAAAGAGGAACTATTGAGCTATAAAAAAAGCAACGCTGGAATCTGCTGCTCCTAGAGGTCACAGACACCAGCTTATCTCTCCACCAACAGAAAGAAACCTCATCTCTTCTCTCCCTTGCTGCAACTGCTGCTGCAACAGCAGCCAGCAAGGAGGCAAGAGGGGGTGAGAAACAGAAATGACACTGACCCTGGTCCCCCTTCTCTTCACATTTCCAGGCTGGAGGAGGAGAGAAATGTTAAATCAAAACTGGCGTTTGCAGTTTTGATCTGATACTGGATGAGACTGGTTCATACCTAAAAAGAAGACTGTTTTTTAAAATGATAACTCTAACCTGTTTGTCACCTAAAAGAAAAAAAGCCGTGAATTTCATCCAAGCATAACAAATCATTACAGCAAGTGTGTAGGGGCACTCCTGAGAAAACAACTTGCTTTCTGTTTATACAAATCCAGCTTGTTCCAGGAAGAGGTTACATTTGAAGAGTGGGAGAGTAGTTCAGGGGAGATGGAGAAGTAGGCTCCATCCTGCAGTCCTAACTGCTCACCTTCAGCCTGTGGCAGCCGCAGCTGACAACGGGGAAAAGTTTTATGGAAACAAGTTTGGAGTTTTAATGTTAAACAGGTTGAATTTTTTAAAAAACCAAAGCAGGGTCAGTGGGGGGAGGGGAGGGAAAAAAAAAAAAGCCAACTGCCTGTTATTCCCTGGAAAAGCTATGTGAACCACCCAGGATTTCATGCCAGAGAGAAAGAAGTCCATGAGCAGCAGTGGTGGGAGGGATAAATTGCATTCTGCTTACATCTAGCAAGTCTGGCTTGCTGGTTAATAGTCACCTTTGCTTCTGAGTGTTATAACATACTGCAGTCTATATGCTACAGGATGTTATTGGTAAGGTTAATGTTTAAAGTAAGACCTTTAAAAAGCAGAACTACCATGTAATGGGAAGTAGACTACATAAAAATACATAAGCTACACTGATGCAGTGATTAGCTTGCTTAAAAGGATTTACAAGAGCTGTCTAACTTAAAATTTACCTATTTTTCTTATACGATAGGGGCGAGTGTTTCTCACTTGCTGTCCCTTTCTGTGATGACAAGAGGCTCAGGAGTATGCTGCTGTGTGGGCTACAGCCTGGTTTTTGGCAGCCAGCATTCATTCCTACATCCTTTTATGTATCACAGGGATTAGAATTATGGAAACATTTCCCAAACTCCTTGCCTTCCAGGTTCTGGGTGTGATTTCTTTCTGCCAGATGTATTCATAGGCTATTTTGTGGATGGGAGGGAAAAGCGGCAGCGCCTAGCAAAATGGGCCGTCCGTGGGAGACTTAAAAGTTCTCCGCAGCTCACATGTAATCTCCTGTCAGCTCCTATATGAGTACTTGGGGGTGGGGTGAGCAGCTCTGATCAGCACTGGGGGGGTTCCCTGTATTTTCTGACCTATGTAAGAGCAGCAACCTCCTGATACTCTGAACTGCTGAATGTGAGTAGCGACTTCCCCTGGCTCCTGCAGGTCCTCTAATAGCGCCATCGGGCATCTCAGTGCCCTGCACTCGACTGCTTTCTGCTTGAAAAGCCTGCAGTTGTTTCTCTTTTTCTGATTCTTCCCTGATGGATACAACTGCCTAGCTGATCTTCTGAAAGAAGTGAACATATTTAAAGGTTCCCTTTAAGTTAAAAGTAATTTTTTAAAACTGTAAGTGACTGCCTTTTTAAAAGAAGCTCATGCAATGAAGAGAGAAATTTGAAAATGGATGTTTAGAAATGTTTATCACTATGTGATTTTGTTGCCCCAAATGTGTTAGACCAAGATTTTAAAAATAATAAAACGTATTACACTGCATTTTCAATAAAGTATGTTCATCTTTCTTTACTGAGAGAAATTAGGACTTTGTTTTTTACTGTTAATAAATAACAATAAAAATGTTTTCAAAATACTGTTTTTCATTTTAAAAAATTTTATTTCTACTTTGTGCATGTTTTAAATATATATTCTACACTAATCAATAGTACATGTATGTGATTTTAAAATAAATACAAAGACTTATGGGGAGGCACAAGATTTTTACCACTGTGGATACACAAAGAAGTTTAGAAATCACTGACTGATGGAAGCAAGTGCCTATGTATGTCTCATCTCAGAATCACCCTCTTTCATTAGTCCCGTCTCTTTCCCACTAAAATTTCCTCCAGATTCCCACGTGCATGGCCAGGTAGCCAGTCACTGCTGTAGTTGCAGAGTTAAGACTAGACCTCCTTTCTCTGGGCATAGAAAACTTGTCCCAGAACTTCTCCTGTACCTCACAGAGCTTGAAGGACAGAATAGCGGTGGCCTCACAATGGGTGGGAAATGGAGGCAGGGTCTCTACTTAAAATGTGGGCACACATACACACAAACACACACAAACACAAGCTGAAGATGCAGTTTCTGCACATCATTTGGGTCTCTGCTCAAATGTCCTTACCTTATCCAGAAGGACCGCCCAGAACCCGTAACAGGTCTTAATCCCTGGCCCCTGGCTTTATTTAGTTATTTTTCATAGCACTCCTCACCATTTGATAAATTTTATGTTCTGCTTGTTTATTTGCTTATTGTCTGTCGGCCCCTTTCTAGAATGGAAACTTTGATGAGTAGAGGAAAGGCTGACCTGTACTACTTGTGCTTCTGTTTCCCTAGCATCTAGAAGTGCCTGCCTCATCAGATCAGATCAGATCAGTCGCTCAGTCATGTCCGACTCTTTGCAACCCCATGAATCACAGCACACCAGGCCTCCCTGTCCACTAACTCCCGGAGTTCACTGCGACTCACGTCCATCGAGTCAGTGATGCCATCCAGCCATCTCTCATCCTCTGTCGTCCCCTTCTTCTCCTGCCCCCAATCCCTCCCAGCATCAGAGTCTTTTCCAATGAGTCAACTCTTCGCATGAGGTGGCCAAACTACTAGAAGCTTAATAAAATTCAATGAATGACAAAGTATTTGCTTTCCCAGCCGCCTCTGACCAGCATGGGAACATGACCCAGGCCATGTTTATTAGAAGTACTCAGCCCAGAGCTCTGACTCTTAGGTAATGACTTTCTCCATTCTGGCACAAGTTGGCGCATAAGAGCCAGCTACTGCCAGTGTCCTGGAGCCACAGGCTTGGTGCCAGTGTCCAGACCCTGTGCAGCGTCCCTGTGTCAGCACTGCAAGCTGCAGTGACTGCTGTTTTCACTGGACCACTTCTGGAGCAGGCTTTTAGGTGAGGTTCTTGGCTGTGTAGCTTCCAAACCTGGTCTCTAACCTTACCCAGTTCTGATTATGACACCCCACCTCTTTTTCATAAAAATCCCTTTTCTGCTATAAAACTTTAAGTTTAAAAAATAGGCTTTGGAGTTAAGACTGCCTGAGAGCAAATGTTGACTTTATCACTGAGCAGTCAGTAAAGCTGACTAAACCATGAAACTGCCTTGAGCTTGTTCCCACATTTCAAAGTAGGTAAAATCAGAGTACTACCTCATAGGGTCCCATGAGACATTGCCTGTGAAATGCCCTGGGACACAGTGTAAACTTGCAACCTTAGATTATATAAGGTCAACAGAAGTTTTTTATTTGACAAACAGTATTGGTTTTAACTGACTGCTAACACTTTTAATTAGAGAAGCATTGCATTGACTGATTTGGTTTTCTGTTGACACACAGTTGTTCTAAAATTTAGTGGAATTTATTCCCAAACAACAGTCATGTTCTTTTAACATGACTCTTTTCTTTGAGTTGACTAGATTCATCTGGGCAATTCTCTGCTACATATGACACCAGTTAAGACTATCGTAATTTGTGGGTGCTACTGGATTGGAACATTCAAGATGGCCCACTTCTCTGGTTGGTAATTAGTGCTGTCAGTTGAGAGCTCAGCTGGGCCTGTCTCAGGATTCTTCTATGAGCCCTGTAGTTTTCATAGCATGGTAGCTAGGTAAGAAGCACACTGTGAAAGCTAACAGTTTTAAAGCCTGAGGTACCATAGAAGTTCCAGAACATTCTACGTATTAGTTAAAGCTAGTCACAAAGCCTGCTCAGATTTAAGAGCAGGAATGGTGGGAAGGAGGGGTAAAACGCTTCACCTCTTGTTGTAATAAACAATGTATGTATGAAAGGGGAAGCTTGTTTGGAGGCTGCCTTTGGTTAGAACTAACATTTTATGATTATCTATTTACTCTGCTTTAATCTAAAAATGGAAGAAGAGTCCCTTGGCAGTTCAGTAAAAAGGAACTCAGAATTATGTCTTATCGCCCCTTACCATAACATACCAACAGTTACTGAAAACCTACTTCCAATTATTCTCCTTTCTCAGAGCATGCTTAAATTTGCAACATCTTTGAAAGCTGGATTAACAAATTTCAATTCAGGGGAGAATATCTGAAAGAGACGGGAATACCAGACCACCTGACCTGCCTCTTGAGAAATCTGTATGCAAGTGAGGAAGCAACAGTTAGAACTGGACACAGAACAGACTGGTTCCAAATAGGAAAAGGAGTACGTCAAGGCTGTATATTGTCACTCTGCTTATTTAACTTATATGCAGAGTACATCATGAGAAACGCTGGGCTGGAAGAAGCACAAGCTGGAATCAAGATGGCCAGGAGAAGTATCAATTACCTCAGATATGCAGATGACACCATCCTTATGGCAGAAAGTGAAGAACTAAAGAGCCTCTTGATGAAAATGAAAGAAGGGAGTGAAAAAGTTGGCTTAAAGCTCAACATTCAGAAAACAAAGATCATGGCATGTGGTCCCATCACTTCATGGGAAATAGATGGGGAAACAGTGGCTGACTTTATTTTGGGGGGGGGGGCTCCAAAATCACTGCAAATGGTGACTGTAGCCATGAAATTAAAAGACGCTTACTCCTTGGAAGCAAAGTTATGACCAACCTAGACAGCATGTTAAAAAGCAGAGACATTACTTTGCCAACAAAGGTCCGTGGAGTCAAGGCTATGGTTTTTCCAGTAGTCATGTATGGATGTGAGAGTTGGACTATAAAGAAAGCTAAGCGCTGAAGAATTGATGCTTTTGAAGTGTGGTGGTGGAGAAGACTCTTGAGAGTCCCTTGGACGGCAAGAAGATCCAACCAGTCCATTCTGAAGGAGATCAGCCCTGGGATTTCTTTGCAGGGAATGACGCTGAAGCTGAAACTCCAATACTTTGGCCACCTGATTCGAAGAGATGACTCATTGGAAAAGACCCTGACGCTGGGAAAGATTGAGGGCAGAAGGGGACGACAGAGAATGAGACGGTTGGATGGCATCACCGACTCAAAGGACATGCGTTCCGGTAAACTCCCGGAGTTGGAGATAGACAGGAAGGCGTGGCGTGCTGCAGTCCATGGGGTCGCAAAGAGTCGGACACGACTAAGCGACTCAACTGAACTAAACTGAAGATACAGGCAACGGTCAATTTAGGTACGGTCCAGCGGTCTTAAGTTTACTGGCAACGGGGAGCCACTGCGAGATTTTAAGCAAGGGGTAATGTCGCTGAGACTCAGAAATGAATTGTCCGATTTATGCAACTAAATAAAGAACCAAAATAAACTCCTATTTGTTTCCAATTAACTAATTCTTAATTAACTAATTCCAATTCCCTGCTGTCCCATGTTTCCCACTGAACAGCCAATTCAGAACGCAAGATAAACATTTCTAACTGGCCCCTTAACCCTGCGGAAATGGCCTCAGAATTTCAACCGGAAACAGAAAATGACCGCCAGAAACGCCACCTAATGGCAGGATGGAGGGCAAGCTACGTCCAGAAAGCCGCAACGCCGGAAGGGGCCGGCTGTTTCCGGAGAAAACCCAACGCGACAGAAACTCTAGAGGCGAATCTACAAGAGTCAGCCAGCGTCCCAAGAGGGTTCGGCTCCGCGACGTCGTATGTGCGCTTCAGCGCAGGCGCGGGGGCACCGCGTAGGAAACGTGTACACAAAACCGTGCGCGCGCCCGTTGTCCGTCCGGCGCATCGGTGCTGTTTTCGAGGGTAAAACCTTTGGAGCTATAACGTGGGATTTTGTTTCTTGAACTACAACTCCCAGCATGCCTCGCCCCCCTATTATTGGTACTAAGTGTGGTTTCCTAGGATAGGTTAAAAGGAAACTCTGACATGACGTACGAAGAAGGAAAAAAAATTGAAAACGTTGTCTGAGCGCGTTATTCACAGAAGCCCCAGTGGCCTAATGGATAAGGCATTGGCCTCCTAAGCCAGGGATTGTGGGTTCGAGTCCCATCTGGGGTGGCAAAGTTTTTGTTGCCTTTAAAATGAACTTTTCAATAAAACTTTTACCTTTTCCGCTTCTTAAACAATTACAGCGAAATATGCCAACTTGATTTTACTTTTTAAAGATGGGAAGTGTATGCGTGGTTTTTCTAGGTTTGGGGCTACATTTTGCGATAGACTCCCATTTCCTTCTGAGCCGTAATCTCGTTAAGATTTTGGGAAAGCCGATAGATTGAATTTTGATATCCCCTTTAGAAATAAAACAAAATCTCAAAGTTTTCTATTTTTAAGTTGACACCCACTTGCGATATGCCCTCCTTTTCTCCAGGTTCAGCGGTGCTCCGTCAGCGAATGGCGTCTGACATGACGCAGTCAGGAAACGAACAAGGACTTACTTTCTCTCCGCCAGGCTTTTTCCAGGCCATTCAGTTACACTCGGCTTTCGTTTGCTTTTCTCTTAGGAAGCCGCTCGGCGTTCGATTAATGCTGCTCGGCAGAGAAGGGAAGTGAGACATCCCACTGTCGTGCAATCGATAGGGGGAGCCTGCAGTCTGGTCCCAACCCTACCATTAAGCGGCTGGGCAGGAGGGTGAGGGAGCAGGAGGGTCGTAGGGCGCCATCCCGCACCCGACTCGGCGACTGGAAAATGGCGGCCTTAGGGTCACCGCTGCGCACTTGGCGAGGCCTTCTACGGGAGTTGCGCTACTTGAACGCGGCCACAGGCCGACCCTATCGCGACACCGCGGCCTATCGGTATCTCGTCAAAGCTTTCCGTGCACATCGGGTACGGAAGCCTGTGTCCGGGTGCTCAAGCGTCCCCTTTCCGGGGAGGGCGGGAGAGTCGCGTCTGGGCGGGACGGAGCGCGCCTGGCCTTAACCCGCAATTCTGAGGCCCAAGCTTCCTCCAGACAGACCCAGGCCCTAGGCCCTGGTCTAAGACCTAAGCCCAGGGACTAAGCAAGGACCGGCGGGAGAGCAAAGTCGTCCTGGGGTGGAGCCGTCCCTGGAGATTGCACTGGCTGTCTTTGGCCTGTGTGGATGGGAAGGTTAGAGGAAAGTGAAATGGAAGAAACAGAGGGACAAGCAGAAAGATGAGTGTAGGGTTACTAGTCACAGCATCTATCCAACACACACCTTCACTAGGAGAGCTATTCTGAGAAGCAGTTGTAGATGGAGCGAGGGATATGGGAGCTACTTGAAGAGCGTGACTACGCCGCCACTTTTAGCTGGCTCCGTGATAAAGAAGCCGCCTGCTAATTGAAGAGACGCGGGTTCAACTCCTGGGTGGGGAAGAGCCCCTGGAGGAGGAAGTGGGGGCTCATTCTTACCGGGTCCCAAAGAGTGGGACAGGACTGAGCACGCACGTTGTAGAGCTGAACTAGACACCTGTAATGAGGTGGTACTGTTGAATGTGTGATGTATGACCAAGTAACAATTTTTCCATCTGTAGCAGATAAATATGAACATCCATCAATTCAGTTCAGTTCAGTCGCTCAGTCGTGTCCGACTCTATCCATCATCCTTGGACAATTCCTTTATGAATTCTGCACTCCAGCACTCTGTTTACCACGGATAGGCAAGATGGAATGAAAGATAGTTTCTTTTTTCAAATGGGGCAACTGAGACTCAGGGACAGTTGAACTATACAAGCCCAAGTAGATTTAGAGTTACTGATCTGACTTGGAAAGAATTTGCAACCTATCTCAGAAGTTGAATAATTAGCTTGGGCTTTAGCGAAGGAAACCTGGTGTCCTTTGAACAGTGTGGAAAGGGGAGAACCATTATCTTAAACTCTTGATTGTCTGAGCCATGGAAGTTAGAATGCAAAATGTTAAAACTAAAGTTCAACTAAGTTTTGAAAGGTCACAATAGTAGGGACTAACAGGAACTTGACTAAAAATGATGAGTAAGATCCACATGGGTCTTGTCTTTTAAGAAGCTTGCGTTCCACCTGAGGAGCCATTTGACCAAGGACTTAGAATAAACAAATGCTAAAGGAGTAGAGACCCCGGAGTCCTGGTATATAGAAGAGGTAGGCTTTACAGGATGGAATTTATTAAAATTTATTACCCAGGAACTTTAAGAATATTAGAGTTAGCAAGTAAGTGAGGGTTAGTAAAAGTCCAAGAAGCTGCACAACTGAAAGTCAAGAGGAGAGAGGAACTGACAGTTGAGAGCAGCTGAAGGAGTACGTCAAGGCTGTATATGTCACCCTGCTTATTTAACTTATATGCAGAGTACATCATGAGAAACGCTGGGCTGGAAGAAGCACAAGCTGGAATCAAGATTGCTGGGAGAAATATCAATAACCTCAGATATGCAGATGACACCACCCTTATGGCAGAAAGTGAAGAGGAACTCAAAAGCCTCTTGATGAAGGTGAAAGTGGAGAGTGAAAAAGTTGGCTTAAAGCTCAACATTCAGAAAACAAAGATCATGGCATCGGGTCCCATCACTTCATGGGAAATAGATGGGGAAACAGTGGAAACAGTGTCAGACTTTATTTTTTGGGGCTCCAAAATCACTGCAAATGGTGACTGCAGCAATGAAATTAAAAGACACTTACTCCTTGGAAGGAAAGTCATGACCAACCTAGATAGCATACTCAAAAGCAGAGACATTACTTTGCCAACAAAGGTCCGTCTAGTCAAGGCTATGGTTTTTCCAGTAGTCATGTATGGATGTGAGAGTTGGACCGTGGCGAAAGCTGAGCGCTGAAGAATTGATGCTTTTGAACTGTGGTGTTGGAGAAGACTCTTGAGAGCCCCTTGGACTGCAAGGAGATCCAACCAGTCCATTCTGAAGATCAGCCCTGGGAGTTCTTTGGAGGGAATGATGCTGAAGCTGAAACTCCAGTACTTTGGCCACCTCATGCAAAGAGTTGACTCATTGGAAAAGACCCTGATGCTGGGAGGGATTGGGGGCAGGAGGAGAAGGGGATGACAGAGGATGAGATGGCTGGATGGCATCACTGACTCGATGGATGTGAGTCTGAGTGAACTCTGGGAGTTGGTGATGGACAGGGAGGCCTGGTGTGCTGCGATTCATGGGGTCGCAAAGAGTTGGACACGACTGAGCGACTGAACTGAACTGAAGGCTTAGGGTGTGGTGGATGAAGTGGAGGAAGATAGGTAGGCAGGAATTTAAACTTTATTTTAATTGTAACAGGAAGTCACTCTAAGATTCTTAATGTGACAAGATTATAGTTTATACCTTATGGAGGCAACATTATTTGCCCTTGAGAGAGCCTTGGAAATGGCTGTGAAATCCCTTGGGAATAAATGTGAAATTCATGCTAAATATTCTAGAAACAACTCTTTGGAATGCATGAGAGGAATGGGGTATGGTTTCTATTTCCTGCTGGCTCAGAGCTAACTCAGTAATCATCTTTGCCCATTGTCTCTCCTTTCTTTAGGCTGAAGGGATTCAATTAGGGAAAGATCTTCCCTTTCTCTATAGGGAAAATACAGCTTTCTTTTTCATTAGATCTCTTGATCTCTGGTGGTTCATTTACTACGTTATATTACTGACACTTCTTTCCTCATAATTCAGGCTTAGCTGAATCAAGATTGGTTATGTGCTGTCTTATACTAATGTAGAGTTCCTATTTAAAATTCTGTCAAACTAGACTTAAGAGATGAATGTTACTCTTTGTTGATGCTTAACGTTAGTGTTGATCTCATAAATTTTTAATTATAAAAGTTAAATTGAAAAAAAAAGTTAAAATAGATGAATTCTGTTTTTGAGCAGCTTATATTTTCATATATATGATCTGCAGATCTTAAATCAGACATATTAATTTTCAGATTCCAAACCTAGATATTCCAGTAAAGAAAGGTCAAAGAAAAGCATATGTAGGCAGTGGTGCCCAGAGCTTAATCCACACTTGGTCAGGGCTCCTTAAGTCATTTGAGGCTGTGCACACATCTCCCTCTCACCTTTCCTACGCCTTTATCAAGCCTCAGAACATAAAACTAGTCAAGTAAAGTCTGTGTTTTAATGTACTTAATTATGAAAGTTAATTATGACCAGCTTCTGATGACCTTAGGTCATCAGAATATAGATTTTTTAAATGAAAATGTACATTGTGAGGGAGTATAATTAAGTAATATCAACATATGATTCTTATATAAAACCTTCATTTTGTTACTGGTGAAGACAAAACTATTTTTCAGACAAAATAAGTTTTTAATTTTTATTGAAAGTCATGTGCCATATTAACCAAAGTCAACAGTCACATAAAATAAAGCAGTCCTTCATTTTTTGAAGGGTAGAAAGTTCTGTATTTTATTCCTTAGGTGACATTAATGATTAGTGACCTGACTATAGTTCCCCGTCTCTGCATTAACCAACGATGGAAACTCTCTGGGCTTTAGATCCCTCATTCGTTAAATGAGGATGTTGAAAGGAGGTAACTTTATTTTTCCAGTATTAAAATTTGAGGACACTCAATGAAGTGCTTCAGTGAAACTCGTAAAATTCTTCAGTTAACAGGTGCCCAAATGACAGATGTATTAAGTATACACAAACATATGTTTGTATTTCCTGTGTGCAGTTTACTTTTATTCTGGAGAATGCTTGTTTAATAATGCTCTCAATACAGTGCCCCTGTATCTGCAGCTGGGCTGTTAATAGACTATCTGACCTTGCTACTTCTCCAGGTCACCAGTGAGAAACTGTGCAGAGCCCAGCATGAGCTTCATTTCCAAGCTGCCACCTATCTCTGCCTGCTACGCAGCATTCGAGAACACGTGGCCCTTCATCAGGAATTTCATGGCAAGGGTGAGCGCTCAGTGGAGGAGTCTGCTGGCTTAGTGGGTCTCAAGTTGCCCCAGCAGCCTGGAGGGAAGGGCTGGGAGCCATGAAAATGGAGAAATTCCTTGGATGCTGTCTTCATGCAAGAGTTCACTAATTTTTGTCAATATGTATTTATCATTAAATTTTTTTTTTAATTTAGGGGTTTTCTCTGAAATTTTGTTGACTGTTTCTCAGGGAGGTTTCATCTTTACTCTCTGAATTTACTGAAGTTCTTACACTGGGCTGATTGATGTTCTTGATTTACTTTGAAAACTCTTAGTTATTTTTCAATTTAGAAAGTAATACAGCCTATTATTAAGGAATTCAAATAGTATAGACATATAAAATAAAGCCCTCTCATCTTTTCCCTGTATCTCCCTCCCCTCTTCCAAACCCATTACCAATCCTACAATTGCTAACAGTTGGTGTGCATCCTTCTAGATGCTTCCTATGCACAAACAAATAATTATACAGATGCATCTTTTATTTAAAAATACACAAATACGACGTTAAGATCCTGGTAGGAAACAGATGGTACGTTCAAACAGGGTTATTGAGAGTTAACGACGGGATATATATGTATATGTATGTGTGTGTGTATATATAAAGATATGGTTTGAATTAAGGTGAACGAGACGGGCTACAACAGTGGAGAGCTAGTGCCTCCCTAGGCCTGACCCTTAGGTAATGAGAACACAGCCACCACTCAAGTACAAGCTGCGGAAAGACCAAGGAGAGGGGGATGGATTGAGAACACTGACTTCTCTCCCCTCTGCCTTCTACCCTTCATGTCAAATTGCTCTTCCTCTTGAATTCTTTATCAAGGTGAAGGACTCTACCATGCACTTGGCTGAAAAAGTCAAGAACTTGGGCTTCATTCTGTATTTCTCTTTCTTCTCACTCTCCACATCCAATCAATAAGTTTGGAGTGAAAAACAGTTCTGCAAGAACTGTTAGCATCACTATCTCTGTCCTAGTTGAAGCACTGGAAATCATTGGGCTGAACTATTAAAGTAGACTCCTAAATGTTTCCTTTGCCTCTAACATCCTGAATTCCTTAAATAAAAATTCTCTCTGAACTACCAATAATTCTTTACCTGTGCCCCCTTTGTGGTATATGTCAGTTTCTTCTGGTATAATCGTAGACATACAACCTCTTTTTCCCTGAACTACCAGCTCCTTTACAGTAAGGAAGACACCTCTTTCATTTTTGTATTCTGTAAAGCGTCTTCCACAGTGACTTACATAGACAGTTATTCAGTATTTTGAATGCACGGCTCAATTCTACTCACTAGGAGTACAACCTAAACAAACACTCATAAAGTACTTCAAAACATCTTTTTCTTCTAAGAGATTAACATTAAAATAACAGTATTGAGAGTCAAACCAAGCATCTATTCAACTGAACAGATCAAAAAAGTAAAAATGTTTAATATCCTATCTCCCCTGTTTTATTTCATATATGCGTGTGTGCTCTGTTGCCTCAGTCGTGTCCAACTTTGTGACCCCATGGACTGTAGCCCGCCAGGCTCCTCTGTTCATGGGATTCTCCAGGCAAGAATACTGGAGTGGGTTGCCATTTCCTCCTCCAGGGGATCTTCCCTACCTAGGGATTAAATCTGCGTCTCTTCCATCTCCTTGCCCTGGTAGGTGGGTTCTTTATCACTAGTGCCACCTGGGTATATTATTATCTGAAGATGTTTTACTTTACTAAGATGAAGAAAGCAAAAGGATTAAGATAGACCAATCTTTTGATTGCTTTTGTTATATACCCAGCAGCTGTATATAATAATTTTTTTTTTTTTTTTTTGGTTACGTGGCTTGTGGGATCTCAGTTCCCCGACCAGGGATTGAACCCAACACACAGCAGTGAAAACGCCAAGTCTTAACCACTGAACTGCCAGGGAATTCCCATAGCATTTTTAAAGAATGAGATTTGAGGCAGAATTGCATAACAGGGTGGTTGTTTAGTCAGTAAGTCCTATCCAACTCCTTTTCAGCCCCATGGACTGTAACTTACCAGGCTTCTCTCCATGGGGTTTCCCAGGCAAGAATACTGAAGTGGGTAGCCATTTCCTTTTCCAGGGGATCTTCCCAACCCAGGAATCAACTTGTCTCTCTTGCTTGGCAGGTGGATTCTTTACCACTCAGCCCCAAGCCCTGAATAGCAGGATAAGAAATACTTACTATGGGTTTGAAATCATATAGTATGCATGCTCAGTCGCTTCAATTGTGTCCTACTCCTTGCGACCCCATAGACTAGCCTGCCGGGCTTCTCTGTCCATGAGATTCTCCAGGCAAGAATACTGGAGTGGGTTGCCATGCCCTCCTCCAGGGGATCTTCCTGACCCAGGGGTTGAACCCACATCTTCGGCTCCTGCACTGCAGGCAGATTCTTCACTGCTGAACCACCAAAGAAGCCTGAAATACAGATGTAGGCTTTAATCCCACCTTTATAATTTACCACCTTTATATTGTGTGTGATCTTGGCTAGGTTAATTGACCTGGGCTTGTTCCCTCTTCTGTAGAATGGGAATGCCAACAAGGTAGTTATAACAAATGAGAATAATACTTACATAAAACATTTGCACAGTACCTAAGTGCTTGACAAAGAAAATCTTGTTTTCATCTCAAACCACTGCACCCTTATTCTTTTATCACGAACCCTTCTCTAAGCCCTGGAGAAGGAAGTGGCAACCTGTTCCAGTATTCTTACCTGGGAAATCCCATGGACAGAGGAGCCTGGCAAGCTACAGTCCATGGGGTCAAAAGTCAGACAGGACTTAGCAACTAAACAACTTCTCTAAGCCCTATTGCTACCAGTCTTCTGAAATAAATTATTTCCCATGGTTTAAATGATTTGCTTAGGCCATTTCTGTCCATATATAACCAACCTGTACCTCTTATCAGTGGTCTTACTATCCAGAATTAACTGAACTCAACATTTGGAAGGAACCGATTGTGGAATATGAATTGTATTGGCGATAACCTTTCTATACTTGGAATGTCCCAAAACTAGGGACTCCTGAGGTTTGGGCACTTGTTAGCTCACTATTCTAATTTCTGATGTGGTACGTGCTTTATCATATTCCTTCACTTTAGTGTCTCTTACCTGCTATGCTTTAACTGCTTCCTTTCACTGAATTTTATTAGTATTTAAATATGCTCCAGGCTCTTCCATCTAAAAGCAACTATAATTGACTCTTGAACAATTTGGAGGATTAGGGGCACTGACCCTCCACTCAGAACTCTGAGTATAACTACAGTTGGCCCTCCATGGTTCTGCATCTGTGGATTCAGCCAACTACAGATCCGGTAGTACTTTAGTATTTCCCATTGAAAAAAGTCCAGGTATAAGTGGACCAGCACAGTTCAAACACCTGTCATTCAAGGCTCAGTTGTAGTCGGCTTTATCTCAAATATTTCTTCAGCTGCTCTCTTCTAACTTGTTCCTCTTTGCAAACGAATGTATTCAATGAATTGAATGTATTCAGTGAATTGAATGAATTTTCATTTTCTACATTAAAATTTTTTATTATTTATTTTTGGCTGTGCTGAGTCTTTGTTGCTGCATGTGGGCTTTCTCTAGTTGTGGCAAATGGGAGCTGCTCTCTGGTTGTCTGCGTGCTTCTCACTGCAGTGGCTTCTCTTGGAGCAGAGCACAGGCCTTTAGTAGTTGTTGTGCTTGGGCTTGTTGTCTCACAGTATGTGGAATCTTCCTGGGCCAGGGATCAAACCTGTGTCCCCTGTATTGGCAGGCAGATTCTCAACCACTGGACCACCAGGGACGTCCTCACTTTCTATATTTTTTAAACTTGTAAAATAAGTTGTATTGAGGTATAATTTACATATGATAAATACGCAGGTCAACAAATAATGACAAATGAATGCACCTGTGGATTAACCACCCCAGTAAAGCCATATAATATTTTCACCACCCCTCAAAGTTCCCCTATGCCCCTTTGCAGACATCCCTCCTTCCCCACACCTGGTCCCAGGCGACCACTGACCTGCTTGTTGTCACAGTAGATTAATTTGGCCTGTTCAAGTATTTAATACAAATGCAGTCATAATATGTATGTACTGTTTTTAAGTTGGCTTCTTTGGCTCAGCAGACAGATTCTGAAGTTAATTATCTATGTTGTCTCATGACATTTTCTATTTTTCATGGCCATTCATCCTTAATCCGCTGCAGTCTGGTTTCTCCCCTACTAGAACTGCCTTGCAAGTTTACAAATGACCTTCATCCACTAAACCCAATGGATCATTCCTTATCTTGCTGAGCTCTAAGGAGCATTTGCCACTATTAACCATTCCTTCCTTTTTTCTCTTGGCTTTCGTGATACATTTTGTTTTCTTCTCACTCGAGCCATTTGTCTTCAGTGTCCTCTTCTGTATATCCCTTACGTGTTGGTATTTCTTGGGTGCAGACCTAGGTCCTTAACCTCATACTCTACGTGCTTTCCCTGGTTGATCACCTCCATTTCAATGCTTTAATTATCAAGAGGCTAACTCCAGTCTATGCCCCCCACCCCAGTCAAGTTATAAAAACCTGTATGTCCAGTGGCCAGAAACCACTACTTAGATGACTCAAAGGCATCTCAAATTCAGTGCATGTAAAATGGAACTTCCTCATTCCCCCATAAATCTCTCTGGCATTCCCTAACATTTTTACTCAATCACTCAAGTCAGAAATCTGAGTTATTCTAGACTGCTTCCTTACCTTCACATCCTCAGTTAAATAATCACTAAATTAGATTCTACCCCCTAAGAATCTTGAACCTCTATTGCTACTACCCTATTGCAGACCTACCTTATGTCTTGCATCTTTTCTCTGAAACTTTGCCATTCCTAATTGGTCTAAATTCAAATTATGCTCTTCAATCAATTAATATTCCATAATGTACAGATCTGATCTTGTCTCTCCAGCTTTTAACCCTTCAAGCTAAACTTAACAAGGTCCTCTAGGATTTGGCCCTTGCTAAATCTCTTTAGCTTCATTTCTCCTCTCTTTACATCTGACAGTCTAGCCATACAGAAATTCATTCAGTTCTAGAAGCCATGGCTCTCTTTCAACATTCTGTTGTTCCATATGCATGGAAAGTTCTTTCTCCCAACTATCCCCCACTTCTCAGACTAATTCCTATTCACTCTTTAACTCTCAGGTTAAATTTTGCTTTCTCTCTTTTTCTCCTTCTTCCTTCAACAAGGTTTTTATTTTTTTGCACGTGCTGTGTGCCAATCAGGGGTTGAACCCTGGGCAACAGCATTGAAAGCGCCAAGTACTAACCACTGGACCGCTAAGGTATTCCCTCAACAAGCATTTTAAAATGCCTATTATGGGGCTGACTGTGGCTTCGATATCTTCTTTTCACTGTTTAAAACCTCTGTCTTTAATAGACCAATCAAGAAGCTCACTCAGTTTAGGCTTGGTTCTTGCTATTTCGGTCAGTTCACTTGCTCAGTAGTGTCCGACTCTTTGGGACCCCATGGACTGCAGCACACCAGGCCTCCCTGTCTATCACAAATTCCCAGAGTTTACTCACACTCATGTTCAATGAGTCAGTGATGCCATCCAACCATCTCATCCTCTGCCATCCCCTTCTCCTCCCACCTTCAATCTTTCCCAGCATCAAGGTCTTTTCAAATGAGTCAGTTCTTAGCATCAGGTGGCCAAAGTATTGGACTTTCAGCTTCAACATCAGTCCTTCCAAAGAACACCCAGGGCTGATCTCCTTTAGGAGGGACTGGTTGGATCTCCTTGAAGTCCAAGGGACTCTCAAGAGTCTTCTCTAACACCACAGTTCAAAAGCATCAATTCTTTGGTGCTCAGCTTTCTTTATAGTCCAACTCTCACATCCATACATGACTATTGGAAAAACCATAGCTTTGACTAGACGGACCTTTGTTGGTAAAGTAATGTCTCACTATTTCTCCTCTCCGTAAACTTCAAATGTTTATGAATTTTGACTAGACTGTTTTTGTCTGGTTTTGAGTCAGTACTTTGGTTGTCCTTTGTATGGACAAATGTTCAGGACATAAATACAAACATAATAAGAACAAAAGGTTCACATATTAGGATTATGTGGGATGGAGAAAAAGCAGTGTAGTTTTGAACTAAAGGCAGACTAATCCAAGGCACTTTATGTTTGTAAGGTAAATTTTTAATCACTCAACTAAAAAGATATAATTTACATTGATTTTTGGGGGGGGGGGGTCATGCTGCATACAGGACCTTAGCCCAACCAGTGCTTCCCTGAGGTGGAAGTACAAACTCAACCACTGGATCACAAGGGAATTACCCCAGAATTTGAATTTTTTAATTTGTATTTAAATTAACAGGAACATGTTTATAAAATTTGTTATTAGGTAGGTACTCATGACGAAAGAATCACTGCAATATTAAATTTTACTATATAGCCTTTATTTACTAGATTAATTTATAAATTACAATAAAATGAAGAGTTGTCTGCTCTGGATGGCTAGCAAAATGTATGCTATTTAGGTTGGTGCAAAAGTAATTGTGGTTTTGGATCATGAATTTTAAATCATTATAACTAGACTCAAACACATCTTTATTAACCAAAATAGGAACCATTACAATCAACATATTTTTGCCAACAAGAAATAAGTTTGTTTATTCCTGTGGCATAAAAATCCATGCTTCAGGATCCCATGAACTCCTGGAAAGCATTTTCTGCCTCCTGCTGGTTGTGGAAGCGTTTTCCCTGCAAAATTTGTTGAGATGCTTGAAGAAGTGGTAGTTGGTTGGCGAGAGGTCAGGTGAATATGGCAGATGAGGCAAAACTTCGTAGCCCAATCCGTAGTACTTTTGAAGCACTGGTTGTGTGATGTGCAGTTGGGCATTCTGGTGGAGAAGAACTGGGCCCTTTTTGTTGACCAATGCCAGCTGCAGGCGTTGCAGTTTCCCGAGCCTCTCATCAATGTGCTGAGCATACTTCTCGGGTGTAATGGTTTCCCAGAGATTCAAAAAGCTGTAGTGGATCAGACTGGCAGCAGACCAAACAGTGACCATGACCTTTTTTTGGTGCAAGCTTGGCTTTGGCAAGTGCTTTGGAGCTTCTTCTCAGTCCAACCACTGAGCTGGTTGTCATATAAAATCCACTTTTTGTCACATGTCACAATCTGATTAAGAAATGGTTCGTTGCTGTTGCACAGTATAAGAGAAGATGACACTTCAAAATGACGGTTTTTAAAATTTTCGATCAGTTCATGAGGCACCCACTTATCGAGCTTTTCACCTTTCCAATTTGCTTCAAATGCCAAATGACCATAGAATGATTGACGCTGAGTTCTTTCAGCAACTTCTTGTGTAGTTGTAAGAGGATCAGCTTTGATGATTGCTCTCAGTTGATCGTTATCAACTTCTGATGGCCAACCACTGCACTTCTCACCTTCAAGGCTCTCATCTCCCTTGCAAAACTTCTTAAACCACCACTGCACTGTATGTTCGTTAGCAGTTCCTGGGCCAAATGGGTTATTGATGTTTCAAGTTGTTGCTGCTGTTTTACAACCCATTTTGAACTCGAATTAAGAAAATTGCTCGAATTTACTTTTGGTCTAACATCATTTCCTAGTCTAAAATAAATATAAAATAAACAGCAAGTAATAAGTCATTACCAAAACAGCAAAGCAAGAAATGTGCATTAAAATAATGTATAATACAACCACATTTAAGAATGTATTCCAATATCAAACAGCAAATTTTAACAATGCAAAAACTGTAATTACTTTTGCACCAACCTTGTACCTATTCTAATTTTTAATTACCTAGTTGATGGCATGTATAGATTAAGAGTATATACTACTCTTGTAAGTTCCTGTTTCCTTATGACAACTTATTCCTAAAGGAATGGATATCATTGCTAGGATGTACACAAAGACATATTCACAGGTTTTGTTTTGTTTTTGGATAAGAGTAATACACAGTTACTAAATTTTAAAAATTAAAAAAAGTTTACAAAGAGAACAAACTTCTAATTCTGTTAATGACAGTCTAGGTAATTTAGATTAAAACTTGGTTGAACACAGCTAAAAACCATGGATGAAATATTTTAATTCTTAAAATCATTAAAGAGCTATTAAGATAAGTAGGAAATAGTAGACCAAATCTTAAAAGACAAGAACCAAGAAAAGTGCAGCACACAAAGGCACATTTTTGGCCTCAGGGCATTTGCCAATTTAGTAGCAATAGCTTCAGTTTTGGAGAAGGCAATGGCAACCCACTCCAGTACTCTTGCCTGGAAAATCCCATGGGCGGAGGAACCTGGTAGGCTGCAGTCCATGGGGTTGCTAAGAGTCTGACATGACTGAGTGACTTCACTTTTACTTTCATGCATTGGAGAAGGAAATGGCAGCCCACTCCAGTGTTCTTGCCCGGAGAATCCCAGGGATAGGGGAGCCTGGTGGGAGGCTGTCTATGGGGTTGCACAGAGTCGGACATGACTGAAGTGACTTAGCAGCAGCAGCAGCTTCAGTTTTGAAATTAACCTGCACTTTTGGTAGGATCATAGAGGTTAGGGAGGCAAAAGGCAAAGTCTCAGGCCCACCAAGGTGGGCATTCTAAGAAACCCACACTGACTTTAAACTAGGACTCTGGAGTTAACTCTCAAGGGTGAACTGGAAATAAAAAAGTCCTTGTCAGCCTTTCAGACTAGATTTTTGCCATTTTGGTATCAAGAGAAATTAAAGCATTGAATTTGTATTATGATGATCCTTGACATGTATTTCACATTACTATCAGAAAATAAAAATAAAAATCCTCTTTGGAGAAAGACAGCATTATATCCTAAACATATTTTTTCAAGTACATGTTCAGCAGACGAAGAGAATCAGATACATAAGAAAACAAGACCCCAAAAGAGAAATCCAGGAGAAACAACAGACACAGAACCATAGAAAACTTCAGATATTATAATTAGCAAACTCAGATTACAAAACAATTATGATCACTGGGTCAAACAATAGCCAGCCTTGGGAATTTCATCAAGGAACCAGAAACCATAAAAAATTACTTAGATTTGAAAAACAACCAAATAAAAATTCTGTAACTGAAAAAATAAAGAATTCATCAGATAGGTTTAACAGCAGACTAGATACAGCTGAAGGGAGGTTAGTGAACAATAAAACTCATCAGAAAAAAAAGCATGAAGAAGGGAGCTTGGCACAACAAGGTGGAAAATGCAAAGAGAATAAAGAGATACAGAGGAAACAATGAAAACTTTATTCGGAGGTCAAGAAGTTGATGAACGACAGTATTCAAGAATAGCTAAAAATTTTCCTGAAATTGATTTAAAAAAATATGTCAGTCCACTGTTTCTAAAAGCTCAATGAATCACAAGCAGAATAAAAATAAATCCATACCTAGATAGAGTTAGCTACAGAATAATACAGGCAAAAAGAACACAATTTGAAAGCAGGCAGCCCAGCTTTCTTCGAAGGAATGACAGCCTGGGAACTGACTTCCCAGGAGCAAGGAAGGCAGCAGAATGATAGAATCTATGTGCCAAAAGAAAATAACTTTCAACCTAGAATATCCATCTAGAATTGAGAAAGGCAAGATAAAGGTCTTTTCAGATCAACAAAAATGGCAGAGTTCTCTACTAGCAAGCCAATAGGAAAGCAAACTCGGAGGCAGGGCAGGCAAGTGTCCGCAAAGAGATAGACAGTAAATATTTCAGTCTTCCAGGTCATAGGGTATGGTATCTGCCAACCACTTAACTCTGCTGTTGTAGTCTAAAGAAACTGTAGACAGTAACAAATGAACAAGCCTGACAGTATTCCAATGAAACTAGTCACAAAAATTGGCAATGGCCTGGATTTGATGAGTGGATTGTATATTGCTGACTCCTGTCCTAAAGTTTAAACATCAGACAAAAGGGAAATGATCCCAGATGGAAAGGCAGATTCCAGAAAGAAAGAAAAAGTGGTAAATAAACAAACATTGATATGAAATTTGATTTTAAAAAGCCATAACGAACTGGGAAATCCCAGGTTGCCCAGTGGTTAAGACTTCACCCTTTCACTGCTGTGGGCCCAGGTTCAATCCCTAATCGCGGAGCTAAAATCTTGCAAGCCCAAAAAAAGAAAAGAAAAAAAGAAACCAAAAATCTAAACCATATGATTAACAAGTGCATTTATCTTGGAAAGAGGTTTAAATGTAGTGTTTTCTTGGTTCTCCGTATTAGCTCTCTGAGTGAAGTGTAAAGGCATTGATTACACCTTGATACATTAAAAATGCCCCTTATAACTTCTAGAGTAACTGCTAAAAGACTAAAATTTCCAAACTACCAGAAGTGGAAAAAATGAAATGATTAAAAGGCAGACAAGAAAGGAGAGAAAATTAAACCTATAACAGGTGAGATAAATAGCCAAGGGCTTTAAACTCAAGCACGTATGTAATTACATGAATATAAATGAGTAAATGCTTCAGTTAAAAGGCAGTGAATATCAGATTATTAAAAAAGACAAAAACTATGTTTTCTGAAAATAAGAGATTTATCTAAAATGTGAGCAATCAGAAAGGTAGAAAGTAAGCGAGAGATAAGAACTAAACTCTCTTCACTAACACAAACCATTTCAATATTTTAGTGTATTTTCCTCTTAAGGATGGCGTGCTGCAGTCCATGGGGTCGGCCAGAGTCGGACACGACTGACCGACTGAACTGAAGGATACTGTGCATGTAATAGTGTTAGTTGTTCAGTCGTGTCCTACTCTGACCTCATGTGCCACCAGGGACGGCCATATATAATAGTGCATTTCTCTCACACGTATTAATTTGTAAAGTTTTCTTTTACTGTAAATAGTTTCCAAAGAATGACATTCCACGTATTTGGAGTTGTTTGAATTTTCAACTTTCTGAATAACTGGTAGGAAACTATCTTTTCAGTTACTAAACACTGCGATGATTCTAAGATAGACCCAATATGCTTTTAAAGGATCTCGGGGGATATTCCCTGAAGGTGGGGCCTGTGGTTAGTTCTCAGAGCCTTCTCTCCCAAGCTGCACCGTAGGGCCGAATAAAAAGGGTGTGGTGGGGGGCAACTTGAGACCACAATTGCTATTTCATGTACATTTTTTTACTGATCTTGCTAATAAAGTTCAAAGGCAATGTATATAACACTTTAATGAAACAAAAATTTTCACCATTATTTACCTGTGTCTCCTCTTAAGGAATTATTATTTTACAATAAAAGTTAAAACATCGGGACAAGGCTCTGGGATAAGCATTTTCTGTGAGCTCATTTAGTCCTCACATACGTATAGCTTCATCGGAGGTTGAGATTTAAGGAAAAAAATCACTTAAGGTCCCACAGTTAGGAATCCGTCCACCTACGTCTGGAACGCAGGGTGATGGCTAAGCTAAACCCACAGGCTTTCTTTTCCATTGTCAAAGCTGTTGATATACCAAAAAGGCCTCATCCTTCAAATGTAGCTGTCAAATAGGGGAAAAAATTCTCTACAAAATGACCTCCTTTCCTTTCTTAGAATAGTGCTTAATTTTTATAGCTTCTAATTTAGACTAACAGCCTCCTGCTATATAAGTTACGATGATAAATCCGAATGGGTTGGATGGCCTGCTCCTAGTGTATTAATTTCAGGCGTTATTTCCTGAACCTAACTTATTCCAGTTGGGCGGCTTCAAGCCTCTCTGCATAGATTAAGGAAAATGACCCAGCTGTCAGATCTCCAGGGCTTCTTTCGTAGAGGGTCGGGTCACAATGAGAAAAGGGTTGAGTCTACATGATCACAGGCCCCTGGGCCTGTGAAAACGAGTTAATTGGTCAGGTCAATGAGTATTGTCAAGATTACGCCCATAATAGCTACTAACGGTGCTAACCTCCGTCGAAATGCCAGATATGGTTTCTACTTACTTTCGACTCTGGCTAACCCTCTGGCCCACTGGCTAACTTGGGTCTGGCTCGCCAGCACACCGTGCGGCGAAGCCCTAACGGACCCGCAGCCGGGAGAGCGAGGTTTCGCGCCCGGGGCGGATCCAGCTTGAGGCATCCGAGTCTCGCGAGATCTGGAGGTAGGGGCGGGAGAGGCCGGCGTGCACGCGCCCGAGATACGTTAGGGTGGAACCCCTCCCGTGCGGGGCGGGCGGAGCGAATACAGTTAGACGCCAGTTGGTGGAGCCCCCGCGGGAAACGACTAAGCGCGAGGAGCGTGCGCGCTCACGTCGCGGCGACGGTGGCGGCGTCAGAACTTGGAGGGGGGGCTGACGTCTTCTGGCGGGTGGCGGTGTTGGAGACGAGAGCTTGGTTAGCCGGTATTGCTTCCGTCCCAGGAACCGACGGAGAGAGAGGGAACGAGGGTCGCTTTCGGGGGCTGCTGACTTCCACGTACGCGTCGTCGTGAGGAGCCGCAGCCCGGACTCTCCTGCAACCCCTCCGGCTTCCTTTACGCACGCCTCGAGGCAGCGGCGGCAGAAACAGGCTTCCCCCACCCCTTCCCCTTGTCCCCCCCGCCCGAAAGGGCCCTTTCTGCGCCCCACCCCCGCCCGCCCGCTACGCCGCCGCCATGTCGGCGCAGGCCCAGATGCGCGCGATGCTGGACCAGTTGATGGGCACCTCCCGGGACGGTAAGTCTCTGCCAGTGCCCTGGGGGTGGGGGAAGGGATGGGGAAGGCGAGGGGAAGGGGCTCCGCGGGCGCACCTGGGCTTGTGTGTGTGGCTGAGTAAGGGGCTCCCAGATTGGTAACACGAGGTCCCGGCTCCCGTCCCATCCAATGAGGGTTGGGCAGGCGGGCCCGGGGGGCGGTGACCGAGCGGATTGGCGGGAACTGCTGCCAATGGGGTCAGGCGGGGCCTGGAGCCTGAAAGGAGAGTTTGCGCTCCGAGTGTTGACTTGGCTGGGACGGGAGCGCCCACGTCTCTCCTGCGTAGTCGGGCGGCCTGTCTTGTCGCTGGTTAGGTACCTGCGGACCGCTAAGGCCTCCGCCCCCTGAACTAATTCCTTAACCCAGAGCTGTGGGATCAGCTCTCGCCGCCGCCCTGCGGAGTATCCAGAGAACTGGTCCCCACCCTCCACTCCTTTACCTGGGTCCGGAGAAAACCTTTCCTAGAATCCAGTCCCAGAGATGAAACCACCATTCTTATGGGAAAATCTGACCCAAACCATGGTTTCCTGAAGCGGGTGTGTTTGGCCCATTTTGTGAAAAGAATGTTACGGCCTGTTTTTTCCGAGAGACCTCCATTTTGTTAGGCAATTTAATAGAAGCTTTGTTCAGTAAATATTGACGAACTTTGTATGTGCCCCGAATAGAACCATTTTGAAAATGTGCCCAGTGAAGTAGAATTGAGGGAAACAACGATGCTTTTAGGCGCTTAGGTTAGTGTTTGTACAAAGAACCACTAATGGCTGGTTATCTTTTTGTCACAGAGAATTTCTAGGTAAGATGAAATGCTGTTGCTTTTTTGATGATGGTAATTAGTAATATACTCTTTGAAATTCGAGTGAAGCCCATGCTAATATGGAGGAAGAGTCTAGTCCACTACTTTCTTAGAAACAAAGCCAATACTTGCTCATTTTTGTATGTTGCTTGTTCAGGCAAATAGTTTCATAGCCATTAAACCAATGCTTTTTTCTTGACAAGTTACTTAAGTTGTTTGATGTAAGAGAACAGGCACACTCTTAACTTTTGAGCAGTCGCTGTTATAATTTCCTTGAGTGCTTTGCAGCAAAATGTGAGTAGATTTAAAACATTTTATTGAATTCACATGTTTTTAGTGCATAATTTGCATGGTTTATCAGTGTTCATAATTCATTTTTAACAAAAACCCACATTTGGAAGTTTTCTTCTTAGAACGTATAGAAAAATAGGTGTAGATCGCAAACCTACTTGTGGTTGTGTATAGAGGAGGGAGGATTGGGAAGGAAATGAATTTTATTTATGTACTAAACCCTTGAAAGTTAGCATTAATTAAAAATGCCACTGGAGAAATTTCTATCAGTTAACATTTTTCACTTTTAGGTTAGAGTGGTTTTTATAACAGTAGCATGTTTTAACATTGCTCCTTTTCCATTATGAAGCTGGTGTTGAGAAGGGGCTTAATTCAGGATTTTAACTAACAGAATAACTAATCTTTGTAGTATAATTATAGAAATCATTTTGTTTAAGACGTACTTTACACGAGCCTATTAATCCTAGTAGGGTGCCATTTTTGGTCCCTTCCTCATGGATTTAGATTCCGAATTTTACTGGATGGGTAGTTGAATCAAAGCAACTATTATCACCTGATAAATTCCAAACTAGACTGCAATCTACTATTGCAAAACTGAATTAAAATATATGTGTGTGTGTACTCACTCACATATAATACATACATATTTTTCCTATGTGTGTAGTCCACAGAAACTTGCATTTCTTAAAATCCACTCTGCTTTGTATACAGATAAATTTATATTTTTATGTGTCTGTTACTGGATTTTTTTTGCCTCCAGACTGATTTACCAGTGAACTCAGGTTTACAAGTCCACGATATTATTTTAGCTGAAATGACTGGATTTTCACTGCTGTGTTGGGCTAGAAGTAAGAAACATACTACTTTCAAGGAGAAGAATGTTTTTTAGATACCCAGATTAGTTCTTTTATGTATATAGAAATCAGAGCATTCTTTTCCTTCTTACCACATAGTTAATGAGTTTATATACTCATCTTATTCAGGACCTTCAAATAATTAGGATTTTTTTTTTTTAAGTGTTCAGTCAGCTTCAAGTTATCCAGGGATAGGGGATATGGACGCCTTCCTGAATAATACCATGTAATTTGAAATTATATAATGGGAAGCTTTGTATGGGACACAGGAACAGCTTAAGGGAATGGTTTCTAAGAAGTGGAAATGGGGTCCAAGGGGTGGGAGAGAGATGGAAAGGGTAGGTTGGAGAGTGTTTAAAGCAGCTGTGTCCTTTTTTTTTTTTTTAATCCTAGAGACTAACTATAAAGCAACCACTGTCTTTTTGTCAGGGTGGCAGTAACCACCCCCTCTACTCTTAGAGTGCTGTCTGTGAGGGAATCTGAAGTGGCACAGGAAGCCCAGGGCACTTTCTCTTTCACCTCCTTTGCCCCTCTAATGAAAAATTTATTTCCTCTTTTCCATCCCCAAATCAGAATTTTTAATTAGTTCCTTTTTAAACTCCTTGGAGATTTGTCTGTTAAATGTAAGTTGGAATTACTCAAATCAGTTAATCATGTAGATGACCTAAACTTTATGGAAATTCTCAGAAGAGGGACTTTTAGTAGGGAAAAGGAGAGGTAATTTTGGATCACTGGGCACTTCCAGAAAGGACAGTCCTGGGTGAGTGGTGGAAGTGGGAGGCTTTGAACAACCAGAGGGCAGCATGATCGCGCTGGGAGGCTGGGCAGGGGGATGACAGGAGGTGGGAGAGGAATGCATAAGGGAAGTGGGAGGGCCAAAGACAAACTTTGCCTTCTTTGCAATTTTGCCTAGGGCCCTGGTGGTGGCAACCGCCTGTGTGCCACTGAAAATCGTGCCGATGCCTGGCATACTGCATAAATGGAAGCAGGGTACCGCGTGAGTTGAAACATTGGTCACACTATATAAAGTTTGTATATGTGAATCAGTGTAACTCATACACATGTAACTGGGGGTCTGACTGTATTTGGATTTTTCTGATAAGGCATCATGGGCTAAGGAAAAGAGCACTGGGCTGAGACTCAGGAGACCTGGTTTCTAGCCCCAGCTGTACCTCTAATTGTAACCTTGGGTAAGTCACTTAACCTTTTTTGCCTCAAGTTAAATCTATACTTTGTTAAATGAGAAGCCAAGTAATTTCTTATGTTATCCTCAGAAATGTTGACAAATAAGTATATTTTAAAATTTTTTAAAGGAAGAAACCATAGGTAGATATTAGCATCTTATTTTAAGATACATTAAATTTTATAAATACTTTGTTTTAGTTGTTAGCAGTGACAGAAAAGAGAGGGATAATTTGTTTTCCCCAAAATATTCCATTTAAAAAGCAGGAGCAACACAGGAGAAGTAAAACAGTGGTTCAGTTGAATTGTCTGTGATGGTCGGAGGAGCCTAGTGTCCCCACACAGACTAGCCATTTTTGTTGTGTTGGTTTAATTGAAAGGGTGTCCCTTAGCTAAAGCCCTTTCACCAGCAAGTATGGTTTAGTTATGAGAGGTCTCTAGTCCTGACCCCAGAAAGGTCTTGCAAGATTTGAGGGATAGGAGTTAAAATTGAGGGTGTATATTTAGATTACTTTCTAAGTTTAGCAACTAGGGAAGTTACAGAAGGTAGTTCTAAGGATTCCATACCTCTTGAATTGCTTATAACTCTTAAATGGGAACAGAGTCCATCTCTGAAAGGTTATATCAGGCCAGAAATGGCAATCTGCCCTCAAAAACAACCAGTAGGATTCAGAATATAGATAAGAATTTTACAGCATCATTTGTTGTCCATTATGATTAGGGAATGTTAGGGCAAGTTAAAGCTTTCGGGTAAGTTTAGCTGTTTTGGATGATAATCTTTCTGAACCTATGATGTACTTTCTCAGTTAACAGAGTACATTAACCATAATTAAATATTTTTGCTGATCATTTATAGTGTACAGTGGTTGTATCTTATGGGATGTAAAGTTAAAGGGACGTGCATCCTAGGAGATAATCAGGAAAATACAGTTCAGAAAATCAGTTACTTGTTCCTGGTACTAGTGATACATAAGTGTTGAACCTATAGGACAGTATGACCATGCTGCTTTTCTTCAAAATAAATAGTGAATCAAAGATTGTAGTGTTCTTTTCAGTGGATTTTCTTCATAAAATCACCTTGACTGTAATCTGTGTTCCTTGAGTTGTCATCAACATCGAGAGCATTTTCTCCTCATTTTCTCTCATTAACATAATGGATCATTTATTTCTTGGTCAGTTGTAAATCATTTCTTCTCTTCCACTTGGATTGTTCATTTTAAGTGAAGGAGGCGTAGCCTATAATGTGTAAGCACACAGTTTTTGAAATGATAATGGGATATATCTAGTTTTAGAGCTTGTGAATTCTTTTGACATTTTAAGAAATTTTAACAAACATTAAACAGTTTTAGTAAATATAGGATTTTATCAGAGGTCCAGGCATATCAAAACACCGAAAACTGTTAACACCCACATAGTGAATTCATTTAAAAAAAACTAGTTTTGAACTCTGGTATTTCTGACTACAGTACAATTCAGAAAACAATAATAGTATCACCTCCTACAACTCTGCATCGTTCTTGGATTTTCTACATTTTAGCTCTCCTGAAGGAAACCTGTGCTTTTGAGACATTCTTGCTTCGGGTAAAAAAAAATAAATAAAACCAAAGAAATCATTTTGTCTGTCAGTGCATAAGCTTTATAAGCAGCAAGTAAATACTTTGATTTGGTTTGATTAAGATGTCATATAGGGATAAATGTTAGTGAGCTACATCTTTAAGATGGATAGCAGGAAGTTAAGGGCAAGTAAGGTGTCATGGATGTGGGTGAGGGTTAGTGAGTCAATGTTCAGTACCAGGTGGCTCATATAAACATTAAACCTCGGAGTTGCTAGGGATTCAGGCAAATTCGGGGTTGCAAGGATAGGCAGAGGGCTTAAAACTGTGGGCAAGACTAGATAAATGAGACAGGTACTCCTCAAGAATGGAATTCCAGAAAGGTGCTTGAAATGGACTGAATCCTAAAAGCTCAGGGCTATTAGTATATTCATTGAGGACACATACATGACTGTACTACCCAACTTAATAATCAGTGTGTGGAAAAATTGTAGGTAAGAAGATGAAGAAAGTTGAAACATTTTGCTGGAGAAAGAGTGAGGGAGTGGGCGGAAGGGTAAGTTTATGACAGGAATCTTATGGATTCAGCACCTGCAGAAGTCATTCTATTCCTTTCCAGTTTAAGTTCTCATACACTAGCAGCTGCTAGGATAGAAATTAGAAGGCAAGACCTTTTGATCATTTAATCAGTTATGTAAGATTATTGAGGATGTAGAGAAAAGTAGTTTGTAAAAACTGAATTTAGGTACAGTTTTGTGTTTTAACTAAGTGTAAGACTTGAAAAGTCAAAGCCATTAGAAAATAACATGTAACTCAGTCAGCTGAATAAATGTTATATTTTGCTATTTAACATGGGCTAGAGAAAGGAGTCTTTAAAACTTTTTTCTTAAAAAAGCACTCACTAGATACTGATCCTTATGTTCTAATTTAGTTGTGAACCGTGTGCAATGATGTTTGACCTCTGTGATTCTACATGAAAAGAATTTAACCAGCTGCCCTTGCTGAATCTTTTGTCATGTCTCCTGAATGCATGGTAAATTGTTTTGTTTTTATTTTCTTGAGACCTCAGTTTTCTGCAGACATCAGTTTTTTCTTTCAGAGTTAAACTTTACAAAACTTTTCCTTTCAATAAAATTGGTTAGATATTGATGGATAGTGTCTATAGTATATGTACCTTGCTGTTTGGTGGCTCCTATATTCTGTCCTACTGCTGTGTTATACATGATACTCTTCTCTGTCTCTTGAGGGTGTGTTTTAGATCGGGGTTGGCACGACGGCCCACTCGCTTTTTGTAAGTTTTGTTGGAACATAGTTGTGCCCATTTGTGTATGTATGGTCTATGGCTACTTTGCTTTGCAGCCGAGATATATAGCTGGTAAGTTTAAAGTATTTGCCCTCTGGCCCTTTAAGAAAAAGCATGCTGACCATTGTTCTAGATCAGTGTTTCTCAAAAGTGTGGTGCCTGATCAACTTTAGCATCACCTGGGAACTTGTTAGAAATACAGATTCTTGGACCTAACACTCCAGGCCTACCAAATTAGACCTTCTGGGGTTGGGTGCAAGCAATTTGTGTTTTAAGAAGCCTTCCACATGACTCTGATGCACATTAAAAGTTTGAGAAACCCTGTTCTAGATAAATGTTTTCCAAATGTTAGTCACACATATCACTTTACTATTTTTTACCCTGTTTTAACATTTTTAATTGTCAACTCACTTTCTGAAAATTTAAGGTAACTTTAAAGTGAAAGCTTACGTCACCAGAAAAATAAATACAGTGAAAACAACATGGTGTTATAAGAGAAAACTAGATTCTGCTGTCATTTACCTGTGCTAAAAATTAGAGCTCCTTAGACATATTAATTAAACACATACTAGGCAGTAAGTGGGAACTTTTTCTTGACTTAATCATGGTATAATAATCACCACCAAGTGATTGGTGTTCAAAATGTCATGCTGGTGAAATTATATAACACCTAAAATCACTTTTTGTACAAATTCCGTACTTTAGGAAATGCAGTTCTAGTTCCTTACATGGAAGGAAAGCTGTTTGAACTGTACATATCTAAGCCCCTAAGTAGAAATGACTTTTCCTTAGAAATACACACCCATAAGATGGAATGATATAGAAGTCCCTAGAGAGGTCCATTCAGCCTTCTAGGATGAAATTGCCTATTTAGCTTGATCTTAGCTCTCCATTAATGTTCCGGGCTGTGGTGGTCAGTATCTCTGCAGGATTTCACCAGCCTGTTCCACAGTGGGATTGTGAAAAGGTGCTGGTTGTTTGTCAAAGAAAACTCATGGACTAGAAACGGGAGAAGTGCTGTGATTCTGCATTATGGGCAGGCTAAGGAAAACAGTTGATTCACCTCAGATTTTAGAAACCATGTATTTTGAGAAATTATGGTGTGAGAATAAATGATTTAATATGCCTCATAGTATTACAGGGAATACTTTCCCAGACACGGTATTCTGATACTGGCTGAAATGTTTTAGGATGTAGTAATTGTTGGTGCGACTAGAACCTGAATATCTCTAGGTTGCTGGCTTGCTTCAGATTTTTCTTGCTTTATTTTTCTTAGAGATTATGGACATATTTGCTGCTTTTGTCATTTGACTCTGCAATAAAGTAGTAACATAAGACTCTGACCCTAGATGGACTGAAAGTCTAGTAGGGAGTGAAGATGTATAGTAAGTGATAAATTCTGTATGCTGATTACATATATAGATACCTAATTTTGAAAAAATGTTAATAAATATAAAAGACGGCCAAACACCTCTAAGACTGAACAAATGTTTTGTAAGTTTCCCTTAAGTTAAAAAAAAATTTTTTAAGTGTTACAAATGAAGTCTCTTAGGTTCTCCTTCACAGTTTTAGTCCTTTCCCCCAAAGGCATTTTTTGTGAATATGTCAGTGGATTTTCCTCTGTGTTGTTTCAGTACTTATAAGGCTCAGTCTCCTTCTTCATGCTAATCTGTTTTTTCATTTTAAATTCCTTTATCATTGAGTTGTCTGTCACCTCTGTCCTTTGATATTCTCATTTCTTTCCATTTTTGTTTCTTTACTTTGTTTTAGATTTGGGGAGGCTCTGCTTAGCTTTTATAGCAATCACCAACCATTGAAAACTTGCCTCATTAATAGACAGATCTGCCAAATACTTTTTCTTCTGCTCTTTTCAGCTATTTTTTCATAGCCAGAGATAGCTTTTGTTACTTCTAATTTTGTGTATAAAACATTGTGGATGATAGAAGGCACCGGATATCCAGAGTATGAGTAGTATTGTATCAGAATTGCAGCTCTGTAAGTAAGCATCAAAATATAAAATTTAGCAGGCTACAACTTTTTAATAATTGACTTCGCTTAATGGCATATACCATAAAACAAAGTATATGTAATCCACTTTTAGGACTACATTTGTGGATAACTATTTATTCAAGACACACTTCTAATGTGTGCCTTAAATCTAAGAGGAGCGACATGTTGATTTCCTAAAGTATATATCCCCTGGCGGAAATGTGATGGCACTGACCCCTGCCAGTGGCCAAGACTGCTTTATAATGAGAGAAAATAGGGTTGTGGCAAGGGGTGGAATAGGATTCTTGGAATGCAGCTACTTTAGTATTTATTTTTGAACGTTTCTTTTACCATTCTGTTAGCTCTTAAAGACTCTGAGTAAGCTTTTTCTCTTGCTACAAGGCTGTTTCTCTGTTTCATTCCTTATAATTTTTTTGATATGGATTTTCACAGACAAATAGACTGGAAAATTTGAAAAATTATTTTAGCATTATTTATCTCTGATATTCAGCAAGAATGAACTTTCTTGGAAATTACTTCTGCAGTAGGCATTGCATTTTAAAAATGGGCTTGTCATGGGGAATATGATGGTGGGGGTGATACAAGTACCGATTTGTGATGATAAACCTATAGGACCATATGAAAGAATTAAGAGGGCTAGCCTTGTAATACCCTAATTTTTTTGGATTTTTCTAGAGGAAAGGAAAGCCTCTACTAGTACTCAGGATGATTTCCTAAGTTCTGTTAGAAAGAAATGACTTGATATTTCATTTGGAAGGGAAAATGCCCTCATTAGTTTTTCCTGCTGCCATATTTGACTTGAGTATTTTTTCTTTCCTTATATAATAAATATGTTCCTGGAAAGTTTCATATGTACCAGGTCATATTAAATATTTTCAAAGCATCAATAATCATTATTTTAAGACATGGTAGTGAATGCTTTCGTAAAATGAACTTACACTTTGTACTGTATAAATATATGATGAATTAAACTGAGTGTATTTATTAACAAGGTAAATGGAGTAATGAGTTTTTTCTTTGAAGATTATTTTAAAAGGATCCTTATAGGTGAGCTTTAGGCTAAATTTAGGCTGTAGATGAGCTTCAGGCTAAAGGAACAACAAAGGTAGGTGGGAGAAGTTAGGGGTTGGTGAGACTGTTGCAGAAAGCTGTAAAAATGATCAGATTTGTTCTTTACTATAATAGTTACTGTGCAGCAGTAGCTGTTATCTTGGTTCCACAAGAAGACCTAAGAGTTTCACGAAAAGATATGAAGATGAGTGTTTGCCAGTACAGGACAGGTCTCTTCCCACTCTGTACTAGATTAGAAATTGGTGTTTATATAGTTTCCACATTCTATGGACTCATAGCTTATGTTGTAAGAAATGGTAATAAGAAGGTGAGATATTTGAAGATATGAGGGCACAGGGAAATAGGAAACTTTAAGCTTAAAGAAACTTAAAGATTATTCACTGCTTTTTCTAGCTCTGGCTTTTCTTTAACTGAAAGAGTATGGAAATTATTTCAGAGGGAGTAAGCCTACCCTGCTCCAGCCAACAGTGACACATGGCCCCAACAAGTATACCTGTGGGGAGGGGAGGGATTTGATTGTCACATCAGAGAACGTGGGAGAGCTTTTCCCCTCTTGGCCCCGTTTATAAACTACGATGCTTCTGTTTGCTTTGTGTGCTGTTGAGTTTTTCCCTCTCTGTTTTCTCTAAGCTAAGCTTTAAGCTAATTCTGTACAAAAGAAATACTAATTAGTTGTTTTTATAAATTGCTTGCCATTAATGCCTGATAAAATGCAGTAAAATAAGGATTCTGCATACCATTATATATGTCAAATATTACAAACTTTAAGGTTCTTTTGAAATTACAATACTAAACTCAGTTCACTTTTGCTTAGCCTTCACAGTTGTTGATCACATAGCATGGTCATCCACTCACAGCTTAAAAAAATACAGGGAGCATCGGAGAGAATGGGTAAAGTAAAATTTTGATGTTTTTAAAATAGCACCTAAATCTATGAAAATTGATTTGATTTATTGTTTGTATGGGGGGGAGAGGGTGGTTGGCACTCGAAGGGAGGGGGTGGATATTGGGGAAATAGCATGCACCGTGTAAAATGATGTTAGATATCATATAGGCTAAAATTATAAGTGTTGCTACTGCAGTTTGAATACAAGTCTGTTTCAGAAGAGGCAGGACCATACAGTGGCAGTGTTGGGATTTACAGTGGGCCTAGCTTTTTCTCCCTACAGATTGAAGGAGATTTTGAGAATAGCAGTTTTTGAGTAGTTTGGACAGAAGTCGCCTTTTTAGAGTGACCTGTCCATATTCCCTGAATGAAGCTGCTTTGGTAGCACCTCAGGTTCCGTTAATGTTACTGAGGAACGTTGTTTAAGAGGAACAATGTGCATTCTAGTTTTTATTGTACACCCATGACTCAGGTGTTCCTAAATATAGGTTAGGATTCATGAAGCCCTTGAGGGGGTTGAAGAACAGAGCGAGGTTACTCTGAAGTTAGTTGTTTGGTAGAAAAAATAGAAATTTTGGGGCTTCCTTTCAAATGAAGAATACTTTTCCTTTCACAGTTCTAAATCAAGGTTTTAATCTCAATCCTTACCATTATAGTTATCTACAAAGCCTAATTAATTAGTATTGTGGAGGTTATAGAGAAGAGAGTCTGCCATGTTTTTATGGGTAGGGCATTTTGTTGTAAATTGTGTTGACTTGATCTAATCTCTGCCTCATTATTTTTAAGCTTTTCCTTTGTTTACACATTTAAAATCTGGGGGAAGAAATTAAAGAAACCAGATTTTACCCTAAAAATATTCTTGCCTCAACTTTGCTATTCCCCTACATGAAACCACTTGCCAAATCCAGATAAGATAGATTTACGTACTGTTTCCCAAACCTTCCTGCCTTCCTAAGCTTTGTCAAAGATGGTATGCCGATTTGGAATGCTCTTCTCTCCCCATTCCTTTGGTCTAAGTCCTATCTTTCCTTCAAATAATGGCTTCTATGTATTACACGAAGCTTCCTCTAACCTCTTCAGTCCTTGTGGTCATTCTAGTCTTAGAAATCCTGAAGTACTACTATTTAATAGTATTCCATCCATTTTAGACATTCATTTGGCACTTGGATCATGCCCCCTTTTGTTACTGTATTTAAATACCCTCTCTTCTCTAGGAAAGTGATGGGCTCCTTGAGGGTAGAGAGCTTGTCTTAATTAAATGCCTCTTTGTAATCCCATTGGCTGGCACAGAGGATATCTTCAGGAGTCGGCTTGATTCTTTGATTTGGATCCAGTATTAGTATAACAGGACAATTGTTTAACTTAGGTTATTTTAATAGTGAGTACATACCCAGAAACCCCAAACATAAAGTACATTTGAAGTACATTTGATTAATAAAATAATTTCTTGTATTGTAAGGACATTTGGTTCATATTTGTTTCTTATTAATTACAGCCCCTCTCCCCACCTTTGTTCTTCAGTGGGTGCTGTTTTACCTAGTTTCTTTTGAAAAACATGGTTTGGGCCAGATATATTGACAGAAATCAAAATTACTAGTATTTTTATTTTAAAATTCTTTGATTAGTCAGATGATACTTTCATGGTATAAGCCCAAATAAACTTATTAAATACTACATGGTAATATAGCCAAATTATTTTAAAATGTTAACCTTAAGGTCTCTGAAGTAAAATTTAAAAAATACCAATAGACAGATACTCAGTTGCTAATCCTTTTCATTTCTGTATCTCAGATTATTAGGAATTTTATTATTTCTTTGTTTATAAAGATTTCTTTACTGTGCAGGCTGATGTTTGATAACTGTGTTTATTGTGTTTGCTGCAGTTATCAAATAGAGCAGACGTTTATATGCAGTGAAGAATTAATTAAAAATACTTTTTGATGTTTATAGAAACGGATGCTTTTTTTAGTATCCCCACACTCATTGGGGATGATTTTGTTTAATTCGTATTTGAAACTGTTTACATTTTATCTGATGGCAGTATCTTCAAGGCACATATGTTAATATTAGGTTTATGTTGTGATTTCTTACAAAATGCTCAACTAGTAAAACTTCTAAAATCTTAATTTTACTCTGAAGCCTGGCTTATAGTATTCTTGAGCCATTAGTTTGACAAAGCACTGGAACGATACTGCTGTTGCATTACTGAAAAGCTTAGATAATTGTGGCAGGGGACTTGTAGAATATATGATTTTCTCCTCTTCAAAAAATTTTTTTTTAATTTCTTACCTTAAAGGTAAAATATTTTTTCTTACATGTGAGGAAGCAAAAAACCTCTAATAATGGCATTGCCATTCTGATGTGAGCTCATCAGAGTACCATTCTGACATGAGCTTAGGGCCCTGATCAGTATGAAATACGCTTTATAAAAATTTTTTTTCCTAAAACCCCAGTTGGCCCAGGGACCACTTTACAGAGCTCCAGCCTTGGACTTTTACCTATGATCAGTCCTATTCTTCTCCAGGGTTTATACTTGTTAAGTCAATATTAAAACACAGAAAACACCCCCCCGCCCTGATTTTGTTCACTTTTGTTTTCATATACAAGAATCTTAACAGTGAACATGTACTTCTAGATGCTGTATTGAAATTGCTGGCAGAGTCTATTCTATACAAACTGAACAATCTGGCCCCTTGTTTTATTTGTAAAGGTTCAATGTATCTATGCCTGACTACTTCAATCTGCAAGGGAGTGTCAGAAAGGCCCCGCATTCGCCGAGCCGTGAGTTATCACTAACTTTTCAGATGTGTTAATAAATGTGGAACAAAAAGCAGTTGTGTTTAAAAGGAAAAAAGGACCATCAAAATAACCTCTATTATAGTAGCAGGCGTGAACACTAAATGAATTACTCCAAATTGTGGTGTCAAAAATAACATTAACTAGAGACTAGCCTCTAGAAAACCTATTGTTGAACTGCTCTGAAGCTGTTGTTTTAGCCAAAAGTTACTGTTCTTAAAGTTTTATAAACCATGATTGCAAATTAATATGTTGTTTAAGTCTTTTGAACCAAGTTAAAACAATCTGAACAAAATCTTACCCTGCCTAAAAATGATAGTATTTAATTGACTTTGAGTTAAGCTCTTTAAAATAATACCATGTTAAAGGGGTAAAGTTTTAACCTTTTTTGTTACTCACATGTCAAAAACAAATTAAACAATTGAATCTCTTCCTTGAAAGTTTTAGTACAGTGTTATTTACAGTCTGTTTTGGTACCAACAGTTCTTGCTTCAGTAATTCACCAGTAGGTTTTCATTCATCAATGACTATGTCAATTTAAGGCTAAAAATAAAACACTTTCATTTCTTAGGGCTTAATCAGTCTCCTTAGAGGAAACCATCCTTAAGAATTCCCCCCTCCCAAAGAGATTTGAAGCAAAAAAAAAATCTAACTAACATCTATTTTTTTTTGTTATTAGAGATAGTTAACTTTCTTTTTCTTATATTCTTTCAAGTTTTGAGTAGATAGGCCTATTTGACTAGCAGGTCGGAAGCTTCTGTTGCCTAGGAGGTGTATTGTGTTAAGTGAAGACAGAATAAATTTAAATGGACCCAGTTTGGCCATTTATAGCACAGACTACCTAAAACTTGGAGATATGGGACCTTTGGAGCCATTAAGTTAAATGTTTCATTTAGGCAGTGTGCCTTTGTTTGACTGGTGTGTAAGTCCTTCTTCCAGGTTTGTACACTCTTAAACACGTCATTCTACCCTCTCTAACTCCTCCCAGCAGCAAAAGGGAGACACTTCAGCTGGAACAAAATAGTGGAAGAAATGGCGTCTGGGGTTCAGTGGGGATTCGCAGTGTGTATGCAATGTTTGCAAGATTACTTTTTATGTTTTTCAATTAATGTAAATAATTACAGAATGAATCAGTGCTTAGTGTCAATGTAGGGAACATCGTATACCAATAGAAATTCTCCTAGTGGGTCTGCTGCAAGTCGTTTAACCTCTTGGGTCCTCAGTTTTCTCATCTACAGTATGAAGGAGTTGGACTCAATAATCTTTAAGGTCCATTCCTGCTCTAAATCCTGTGCTTTTCTGAAGAACTGTATTTAACAGAATGCATTGCTTTCCCACTTTGACTGTTTGAATTACATGTGCAGTACATGTACTGCAACTGCATGTTGTCTAAAATAGTTTTTCTGTAGGATATTATATGAACTAACCCCTCTTGAGGTGATTTATAAATGTGTGTGTATAGCCACACATAAAAAGCTAGTGTTAGTAGGGCTCTCAGAAAATACATATTTTCTAAATGTCTAACCTTGAATGTCATTAACTTTCCTCTATTACAGGAGATACTACTCGTCAACGAATCAAATTCAGTGATGACAGAGTGTGCAAGAGTCACCTTCTCAACTGTTGCCCCCATGATGTCCTGTCTGGAACTGTATGTGTTTATTAAATCTATTATTTTATTGTTGGTATACTACAAAAACAAACTACTTGATAACGTCTTAGTTTTGTGTCAAATTACTCTGCAGTGATTTTTTTTAAAAACACTTGTTAGCAGAGCAATTTACATCTATTATATTCAGGTTGATTATTTAGGTCTGCAATAATGGGATTCCTCACAGAAATTATTGCTATTTTACTTTATAATATTTTCCATTCTTTAGAGCATTTATTTGGAACAAAGAGACAGTTATAATACATCAGTTACATTTTTAGTTTAGAAATAATGTAAATGATTTTTTAAATTATTTGCTTCAGTTTTGAGCATAGGAGACTTTTATCCAAAACAGTTTACATTTTCGTTAAGATTTCTGCACATTTGTAGACATTATTGTGAAGCAATATATTGGTAATTACTTAAATTCACAGTAAAGTTTGTGAGTAGTGTTGGTTAAAACTCACTTATATTGCTTACTCCTGATAATACATAAAGCTCACTTAATTTATATTCTACATCTAGTGATGTTAGTTTATCTTAAAGTATTATAATTTTTAATTTGATGGATAAATCACATGATCATGGATCTGTAGAACAAAGGATTTTGTTACCTGGGTTTTGGATTTGATTGAAATGATACTTTCAAGAGCTCCTGGTCACCCGGATAGCACAGGAGGGCTGGTAGGGCTAAATATTTAGCTGATTTTGTCATTTTTCTAAAATGAAAGGATTTCATACTTCATTTGAAGAAGCAGTGAGGTCCCTTAATTAAAAATGTCTAAATGAATGGTTTCTTCTGCCATAGGATGTGGGATGTTAGTTCCCTGACGAGGGATGAGACCCACGTTCCCTGTAGTGGAAGTGTGGAGTCTTGACGAGTAGTGTCTTTTTGATAGGAGTAGAATACCCCAAATGTATAGGTATCCAGGCATTTTTGATTTAAAAAAGCACCTGTCTTTTGGGGGCTTCCCTGATAGCTCAGTTGGTAAAGAATCCACCTGTGGTTCAAGAGACCCAGTTTGATTCCTGGGTCAGGAAGATCTGCTGGAGAAGGGAAAGGCTACCCACTCCAGTATTTGGTCTTCCCTGTAGCTCAAATGGTAAAGAATCTGCCTGCAATGCAGGAGACCTGGGTTCTATCCCTGAGTCAGGAAGGTCCTCTGAAGGGAATGGCAGTCCTCTCCAGTATTCTTGCCTGGAGAATCCCATGGACAGAGGAGCCTGGTGGGCTACAGTCCATGGGGACCCAAAGAGGCATACATGACTGAGTGACTAACACTACTACACTTGTCTTTTTCCAATAGGAAAGACCATTGAAACTGTGTTATATAAGTTAATAGAAGTGCTAACATTTAAAAAAATATATAAATACTTAAATTTATTTTTTAAGTATCAATATATTACAAGACAAGCATACCGGTTTCTCAGGGCTTGAATTAGGACTGTGACAGATATCTCTGTTAGACCTTCATATCTACTCTTTAGAATTTGCATAATTAAAATATTCTGCTCTGCTGTAATATTGAAATCTATATTATCTGTAGTTATCTGTGGTATTATTTGATTCTTCACATTTACTGTTTAACTCTTAATGATACTTAATGGATAAATTATCACTTCAAATGAATTTTGAGAACAAGATTAGTTGATAAGTGGCAGGATTTCAGTTTTTGGTACTTTAAAACCAGCAAGAGCAAGACTTTGACATATTATTACATTCTTCAGTTATGGCATTTAATAATAATTTTAAAAATCTGATATCACAGTTGTGCTTTTGCATTTTATAATTATATAATTCAGTTACACTCATTTATTTCTCTGTTGGGTAAAACAATTTGTTGAGTATATGTTCCATAGTTAGCCTTAATGATAGTAAAGTGATTTATTAAAAATTATTCAGTTCTGTTGATTTAAAGTAAAACTGGGACCAAAGCCAAATTTTCTGAGGTCTAGTTTTATTCACTCTAGTTTTATTTACTCTGTAGGTAATACTTAATCCTTCATCATGTTGGTCTTAGACTTTCATTGTAAAATTCTTGCTGGTGGATTTGTAAGAAGCACATTTTTTCAAATTTCAGTGTTTCTGTAGTATGCATCTTAAAATTGATGATAGAAAAATACTGTTTTAATTTGTAACATTTTTCTTACAGTGAGGCTTAAAATTGGTGTTTTGGATCACATGAAAAATAGCGAATGACCTTTGAAAGGCACTTGTTAGAGAAATTCTATATGAGACCTATCTTCTTTATGTCAGCTTAATAGGCAAGAGATTGTCATTTATGTAAGGATGGAGTTAAGTCCTTATGAGCCTCTGAAGCAAAATTTTCAGGGCTGGCTCTAGAATTTTGTAAGAGTCCAAGGTTGTCTAGAGTGATGAACTTGAGAACCTGAAACCACCCATGAGTGACTGTCTTATGACGCTTACTGTAATACTAAAAAGGGCTGTTTATAGCAGTTTTTGGAGAAGGCAATGGCACCCCACTCCAGTACTCTTGCTTGGAAAATCCCATGGACGGAGGAGCCTGGTGGGCTGCAGTCTATGGGGTCGAAAAGAGTCGGACACAACTGAGCGACTTCACTTTCTCTTTTCACTTTCCTGCATTGGAGAAGGAAATGGCAACCCACTCCAGTGTTCTTGCCTGGAGAATCCCAGGGACGGGGAAGCCTGGTGGGCTGCCGTCTATGGGGTCGCACAGAGTCGGACACGACTGAAGTGACTTAGCAGTAGCATAGCAGTTTATCCTGTGTGCGTGTGGTTTTTACCTACAGAGCTCTGACTTCTTGAGCAACCAGTCTCTGTAGGGCTAATGCTTTTCTGGCACAGAATCTAATAGTTCACACCTCTGTATGTTGAAAATATTTTTTTGACCTGTTAGATCACAGATGAAAAGAACCAAATTGTAATTATTGATTTTATAGTGCTTTTTGTCTTTTTTATAACTAAAAGTTGCCCTTTAGTTTTCCAGACCTTGTTCCTCAGATCTGTCACTTCCAAGAGAATATGACTCATCAGTGTTCTAGATTATTTAGCAGAAGATAACCCAAAAATATATTCTTTGGCTTTTCTTTATTATTATTGTAAAAAGGTTGAACTTTATACTGAGTACTTGGAGAGAAAGGGTATGGTTTCTGAAAACATACTCATAACTGACAAATTGGAATATTTTTGAAATTCACTTTGATGAAAATGGCCCTGTAGCATTGTACCTTTCTTTAGTCTGGTACTTTGGTATAACCTTTTTTTTTTTTTGGAGTATAGTTGATTTACAAAGTTGTATTTCAGGTATACAGCAGACAGATTCAGTGTTTTACACGCACACAGTGTTTACGCACACACACACACACACACACACAAATACAGTTGGTTGTTTAGTCGCTTAAGTCCATGTGACCCGTGTGCTGTAGCCCGCCAGGCTCCTCTGTCCATGGGATTTCCCAGGCAAGGATATTGGAGTGGATTGCCATTTCCTTCTAATTCAAAAGCTTGGATTATTTTCCTATTCATCTAGAACTTTTTGTTTGTCCCACTCTTTTCATCCTTTGGTCCATTTAGTTGTCTCCTTATATTTAGCATGCATAAAGTAGACAGCACCCCCTTTCAGATTTAGGCAAAACAAAAAGCCTAAGAGTTGTCATCTCCCCCTGCTCCCTCCCTCCACCAAAATAAACCACATTATTTCTGGTTCATATATTCCCTAAGGAAAGATAAGGATATTGAAATGCTTAAAAAAATCTTTGCATCTAGTTCTTAGGAACCTGGGGAAAAGGTATGTAATAGTAGTAATTTACAGAAGGCATTAAATCGGAAGCAGGCGGCATCAGAGATTGAAATTAAGATCTGCAGGGATGGGGATGTATACTCATAATACATTTATCCTAAATTCAAAAATGGCCACTATTAATTTTCTTACAGACTTCATCATAGGATAATTTTAGTGTTGACAGGCCATCATGTCTTCTAGCTTAAGGCCATCATTTTATATAGATAGAAAAATTAAGATTCAGGGAAATTGTCTTTGTCAGATGTCTCACAAATAATCATGGTATATTATGCCACGTGGGAATCTTAGAGTTATTTTAATCCAAATACTTCTTTAATGTTTTATGTTTGTAAAGAGCTGATCTTGAGAAATACTTCAGTTCAGTTGCTCAGTCGTGTCTGACTCTTTGCAACCCCATGGACTGCAGCACGCCAGGATTCCCTGTCCATCACCAACTCCCAGAACTTGCTCAGACTCATGTCAATGATGCCATCCAAACATCTCATCCTCTGTCATCCCCTTCTCTTCCTGCCTTCAATCTTTCCCAGCATCAGGGTCTTTTTCAGTGAGTCAGTTCTTTGCATTGGGTGGCCAGGTACTGGAGCTTCAGCATCAGTCCTTCCAATGAGTATTTGGACTGATTAACTTTAGGATTGACTGGTTTGATTTCCTTGCAGTCCAAGGGACTCTCAAGAGTCTTCTCCAACACCACAGTTCAAAAGTATCCCTTCTTCAGGGCTCGGCTTTCTTTATGGTCCAATTCCCACGGCCATACATGACTACTGGAAAAACCATAGCTTTGATTAGACAGACCTTTGACAGCAAAGTCATGTCTCTGCCTTTTAATATGTTGTCTAGGTTGGTCATAACTTTTCTTCCAAGAAGCAAGCGTCTTTTAATTTCATGGCTGCAGTCACCATCTGCAGTGATTTTGGAGCCCAAGGAAATAAAGTCTGTCACTATTTCCATTGTTTGCCCATCTATTTGCCATGAAGTGATGGTACCAGATGCCATGATCTTTGTTTTCTGAATGTTGAGTTTTAAGCCAACTTTTTCACTCTCTTTTACTTTTCAGCAAGAGGCTCTTTAGTTCCTCTTTGCTTTCTGCCATAAAGGTGGTGTCATCTGCATATCTGAGTTTATTGATATTTCTCCTGGCAACTTTTATTCCAGCTTGTGCTTCATCCAGCCCGGCAATTTGCATAATGTACTCTGCATATAAGTTAGATAAGCAGGGTGCCTATACAGCCTTGATGTACTCCTGTCCCAATTTGGAACCAGTTCTGTTGTTCCATGTCTGGTTCTGACTGTTGCTTCTTGACCTGCATACAGATTTCTCAGGAGGCAGGTAAGGTGGTCTGGTATTCCCATCTCTTGAAGAATTTTCCACAGTTTGTCGTGGTCCACATAGTCAAAGCCTTTGGTGTAGTCAATAAGGCAGAAATAGATGTTTTTCTGGAACTGTCTTGCCTTTTCTATGATCCAGTGGATGTTGGCAATTTGATATCTGGTTCCTCTGCCTTTTCTAAATCCAGCTTGAACATCTGGAAGTTCTCACGTTCTGTTGAAGCCTGGCTTGGAGAATATTGAGCATTACTTTGCTAGCATGTGAGATGAGTGCAATTGTGCAATAGTTTGAACATTCTTTGACAGTGTCTTTGGGATTGGAATGAAAACTGACCTTTTCCAGTCTTGTGGCCCCTGCTGAGTCTTCCAAATTTGCTGGCATATTGAGTGCAGCACTTTAACAGCATCATGTTTTAGGACTTGAAATAGCTCAGCTGGAATTCCATCACTTCCACCAGCTTTGTTCATAGTGATGCTTCCTAAGGCCCACTTGTCTTTGGACTCCAGGAGAAATACTTAGGGACAGGGATAAGGTAAAATTTTATCTGCTTCTTTGAAGTGATTGGATGGGAGTATTGGTTGTCAAAATTCCTGAGTCGATTTTATGGTGTCCCCAGTAGGTTCTGGGTTTATCCAAAATGAAATTTTTATTAATCAGAACTCCTTTACTGCTTCTCTCTTGAGACCTGGTTAAAGTCAGTTCCTTGAATACCTCCAAACCTGAACTTTACAACTGCTGAAGTGTGTTTGATAGTACAAATTTAAAGGAGCCATGAAAGTTTAGAGAAGCATTATAAGAAATAAACCTGCACAAAATTTTCTCAGCCACTAAGTAGAATGTAAATTTCATAGTGAGAGCAGACCCGTTTCGTTCAGTGCTGTATCTAGCATCTAGAATGGTGTCCTTCCCTTGTGTTAACATGAATAATCAATCACCCAGAAGTAGGACATGGAACACGTGTTGTTCAGAGCAAGCTTTAAGTTTCAAAAATTAATTATTGTGGGAAAAAGTGTTACCTTCTAATGGATAAGGAGTGTATCTTGATTTTGGATTACTTACCAAAACATGACAGCAGTGGTTTTACATATATATATGAAAAAGTCTGTAGATAATTTAAACTCATAACCTTTTCTCTGGAAAGGGTTTGTTTTGAGACACTTAAGATTTTTAAGCAAGTGTTTGTTTTTTTAATATAAATTTATTTTAATTGGAGGCTAATTACTTTACAATACTATATTGGTTTTGCCATACATCAACGTGAATCCACCACAGGTGTACACGTGTTCCCCATCTTGAACCCTCCTCCCGCCTACCTCCCCGTACCATCCCTCTGGTAAGCAAGTGTTTTTAACATTAGGTTCCCTAGTGATCTAGTGGTTAGGATTTAGCATTCTCACTGCCATGGCCTGGATTCAGTCCCTGGTCAAGGAACTGAGATGTCCCTTAAGCTCTCGTGGCATGGCTAAAATAAAAAAAGAAAAGAAGGAAAGCAAAATAAAACACACACCTAGATAACTAGCTTGAAATTTTTTCCCCCTAATTTCTATGACCCCCAGTTTCTAGAGCTTCCCAATTTGTGAAACTGCCAGATAACCCAGGTTTTTAGCAGAATTGGCTTTTGAGATGTTCTTACATTATCAAACTTGCTGTTTGTATTTTAGTCTCGGTTTCTTACAAAAATTCCTTTAACAAGCAGTTCTAGAGAATGCCTTACACTAAAAATACATTTGATGCCTAGGAAATCAGAGGCACATTAAGAGCTTCCCAGTGAATAATTTGATCTTTACTGCCACACTTCACAGAGAAGGCAACGGCACCCCACTCCAGTACTCTTGCCTGGAAAATCCTATGGACGAAGGAGCCTGGTAGGCTGCAGTCCATGGGGTCGCTGAGGGTCGGACACGACTGAGCGACTTCACTTTCACTTTTCACTTTTCATGCATTTGAGAAGGAAATGGAAACCCACTCCAGTGTTCTTGCCTGGAGAATCCCAGGGACGGGGGAGCCTGGTGGGCTGCCGTCTACGGGGTCGCAGAGAGTCAGACACGACTGAAGTGACTTAGCAGCTTAGCAGCAGCCACACTTCAAAAACCTAGTCCTTTTTATGGCTGACTAATAATATTCCATTGTATGTATGTAGCACAACTTCTTCATCCATTCATCTGTTGATGAACATCTAGGTTGCTTCCAAGTCCTAGGTATTGTAAATAGTGCAGCTCTGAACATTGGGGTACATGTTCTTTTTCAGTTGTGGTTTTCTCAGGGTATGTGCCCAGTAGTGGGATTGCTGGATCATATGATAGTTTTATTCATAGCTTGTTAAGGAAACTGCATACTATTCTCCATAGCGGCTGTATCAGTTTACATTCAGGGAGTTCAATCGTGTACAATGTGACAGGTATAGGAATGGGGAATGGCCGGGGAGGCTCAAGAAGGAGGGGGAGGGGTCATAAATGTACTTGTGTCTGATTCACACTGTTGTATGGCAGAAGCCAGCACAATATTGTAAAGCAGTTATCCTACGATTAAAAAAAAGAAAAACCCAGTCCTGGGGACTTCCCTGGCAGTCCTAGTGGTAAGGAGTTCGCCTTCAAATGCAGGCGGTGTCGGTTCAGTCTCTTGAGCCCAAAAAATGAAAACATGAAACAGAAGCAATGTTGTAACAAATTCAAAAAAGACTTAAAATGGTCCACATTTAAAAAAAGAAACAAATTTGAAACCAAGTCCTGAATATAATTTGGAGTATTATTGACTTGGGATATGAATACCCTGAACTGTTCAGCTTCAGGTGGTTCTGTCCTTTGGAAATAACCTTTTTCTATTGTTCTGAATAATCTTGCAGTCATTCATTTCATGTTCCTAAAACAAGTTAATATACTTTAGGCTTGTGGAAGTAATCTTTTAAAAGGAGACCCTGAGACCATCTCTGGGTCTTGTTCTACTTTAGTGTCTCTAGTTAAGATCAGTCAGCATATTTGTCCATGACACTTGCATTAATGGTTAAATACAAAAGTACCTATATGTAAATATACGTGCATCTATTGTGCTCATGTCCAGTCTTTGTAGATCAAATACAAATTAATTTTACTTTTCATTTTTATTCTGTGCTGTTGAATCAGTTTGAGGGAAAAAATCTTTTGAAACTTAAATTTCAGCTATGTAAAAGTAGAGTTGTATACTGAGCTTCATCTCCCCATATTCCAGCTTCATAAGTATTTTATACACAACTACCTTATGTCATTTATAATTACTTAATGTCCTCTTCATCCTTTTGTTTGTTTTTTGAGGTAAATCTTAACATTTTGGACCTGTCATTTAGGATAACTCTTGAAACACTATAAAGTAGCAAAGACCAGTAACTTCCAAGCAAAGAAGAATAAGGTCTGGAAGTCATTGTTCAAGCAGATTGTTTTTAATACCCTGGTACTTGGTCAGTATATTTCACTGTCACATTGGTTTTTCTTTTGGGGGCAGGGCAGGGTGTTTTGTGGGATCTTAGTTCCCCAGGGATTGAACCTGGACCCTCCACAGTTAAGAGTGTGGATCCTAACCACTGAACTGCCAGGTAGTTCCCACACATTTGTTTTTCTGTACAATGGCTCTCAATAAATGTTTATTATTTAAAAACTAGGAATCATCACTCAGTAATCTCTTGAACATTTTAGGTCTTTTTTAGACGTAGGAACAGTTTTAAAAATTGCATTTTAACAAATCTGAATTAGTGTGTTCTCTGAGGCTATTCATTGAGAAAGGTGGGATGGAGTTATAAATGCATTGTTTGGAAGAATCAGACTGTGAACACAAAGCAAACATAGTAATAAATGAAAACTTGAAACATATTTTTATTGTACAGGTAATTAACCGCAGGCATCAAGCAAAATCATAAAATGTCTTATCACTGAAAATGTTTTTTTTTAATGTGATGCATTCTACCTTGATGTGCTGGTGGCAAGGTCAAATGACTTAGTATAACCCTTCCTTATTTAAGGGTAGTTACAAAGGAAACTTTTAAAAACATTTGATGTTTTACTCTGATTTATATTGACTAAAACATCTTGACTATATATTACCCTATAGCCTTTTTGTTGGTCTATAAAGTCAAAAAATATAAGCATATATGTTGATGTGTTTGTATAATGCAATTTTGTAAAATATCTAACTTTAGGTAGATTTTTGTGTGTTCCCTACCCCTTTTGTATTTATTATTACAGTGTTTGGAACAATGAAGTTAAGCAGAGGAAGAAATAGAAAAGGGTGAGCAAGAGTATCAGATTAATGAGGGTTAGATGGAAAATGTAAAGAAAATTCACAGTAAAAATTAACAGAAAATTCTCTTTCAAGAAATTAATTTTTTTTTTTTAATATCTGGGAGTGTTGCTGATTGCTGAGATCAGCATTCATTCATTAATTCACTTAACAAATACATATTGAGGACCTGCTCCGTGTCATATGCAAAAATGCTGGAGATAACAAGTATATCGGGGTTTCTCTTTCAGTGATGGGAGCTTACCTTCTAAGGTTCTTTCACAATCAAGTGTGAAAAGAAACACTGTGATTTCAGGAATGTTGCAAGCCCTGTGACAAAAATGCGTGGTTAGATCTGGGATGGTGGGCAAGGGGCTGCTATGACAGGACGACTGGAGAAAACATTTTGATGAGATGACATTTGAAGAGTTCTAAATGTGGGGAAAAGAAGCCAGTTATTCCTGAGAGGAAATAAATTTGGCATATATCGCCTCCACTCAAAAACTTTTGGTCGTTCCCTATTATGTATTTATATATGGTCAAAAATCTGAAAGTCTTCAGTTGGATCTGTCTCTTCTTTGAATAAATAAATCAGTTTGGTCCTCTGTTTGGACCAGACTGATTTTTTCATTGTTGTCTCACTGCTGTCCTTGCCCAGCATGTTCATTATTGCCTATCCGCCTTTCTATGCCTGGAATAACCGTTTCTCAAATTTAAATCCTGCCTAGGACACTACATGTGATTTCTCTGAACCCCAGGGGAGCACCTACCCTCCATATTACCGAGTGGTCACTTGTTTTATCTTGTTTATATATATCCTTTCTCTCCTTGATTAGATGGTCTTTGTGAGGCAAGGCCTTCTGTTTTAATTTTATCCCGTTATGTTTGCATATCTAAGATTAGAAATGGATGAGATATTTCCTACTGTATTCATGAAAAAACATTCATTAAGAAATCGTAAACAAAGAGCTTTATTTTTCTTTATCCACTCAGGAAAAAGTGAACTTGGAGGAAGAACATTCAAGTGAGAATGGGCAGTTAACAAGTGGGGAAGTGGTGGAAAAGCAGGAGCTACTTGGTGCGTTCACAGTGGGCCCCATTCCTCTTCATTCGCCACTCACGTTTAGTTTGTTAGTTTTGAGTGCCAGCATTGGAATTAGGATGTTAAAACATCCAAACATCCTAATTAAAACATCCTTCTTAAAACAATCGTGGCATAACTGAAACTCGTATCCAGGTTTTGTCATTTCAAGACTTCTTCCGAAGTTTTTTCAGCTTTCTCTTGTTCTTAAGCTGGGTCTTAAGGTGGGCATTGAACATGGATGGAAGAGCAAGATTTTATCATTGTGAGGAGGAGGAGGAAGAAAGTGAAGATGTAAAATGTGAAGATGTGAACGTCAAAGTATAGATGATTTGTGTTTTGGAAAATAGCGTTGGCATTGGAACCATGCATGGAATGGTTCAGATGCTAGACTAAGGGTTTGTATTTGCTGTGCTCTCTCCCCTGCTGTCATGGTTTTGTTTTACTTTTTCTTCAGTTGGTATGTATTCCTTTTAGTACTTTACCAATATTGCTGTCCATTCTTAAATTGCTTGCTGTCTGACAAGGATGTTCGTCCACCTAGTAGTGTGGTGTTAATGCTTCTGAAACAGGTTTTATCATGTCATATTCCTGTCCAAGTAGTCCAGCATTCTTCTCTGCCGCAGAGAAAGTTCTGCATGTGTTGATTCACATTCAGAATCTTCCACAGTGTAGTCAGTCTGTAAGTAAATTGTGCTGCAGTCCTGAAGTTCTGGAGAAAAGAGAAGTTCTGAGAGATTAAGTGAATTTCTCACAGTTAAATGGATAATGAGATATGGGATAATGAGAAAATGGGATATTTTCTGAGTTCAGACCAGGTCAGTGCCTGGTCTGTCATATTTTATTTATTACTTTGGCAATATAGTCTTCAAGTAGAAGAGGAAAAGCATAAAACATAGAAGTTTCCCCTTGTTCGTCATACCCCTCTTCCCAGAACTAAACCCTGTTAACAATTTAATGTACATCTTCCACTCTCCTTTCTGTGCATTTACGAGTATGTGTGATGTGTGTGTTTTAACAAATAGCATCTTTGAATTTTTCTCACTTGTCTTGGAGAAGTTTCCATATCAGTGGTCTATATTTTTTAAATGCAGATATAATATTTTACAATATAGCCATTCCCTAAGTTACTTATCCAATGACTCTTAATTGCTCTTGTTTTTGGTGTGCAGTATGGCAGTGGAATGCTTGTATATACATCTTTATTTACATTTAATTCAACCATTATCCAAAAATCTAAACAAAATATTCAACCTCACAGCAGTGTCTCTTTAAAAATGGCTAAGTTGTGGGTTATGCAAACCTGATCTGTGTTGGAATTTGAAAAGAACAGTTAAAAAGCACTTAACAGAATCAGCTTTGTTAAATAGTAAAACATAAAATGTTGGGAGGTTGTAAGAGAATTCTGTTACCAAGATCAGGTATAGTTATTTGATCAAGACTTCATGGAAAAAGTGGATTTAGGATGGAGAGGGCAAAATGCAGAACTGAATTTATCCATTTTCCCAATAATCTAAGAATTTAAATGTGCATTAATTAAAACACCAAGAGTAAGTTTGTGGAAAGAATTTATGGAGTAAATTACTTGTTAAATTTAAAAATTTAAAACTCTTCCTGTGGCTTTCATCGTAAATAGTTATTTTAAGTTAAAATAAATGACCAAACATTTTATTTTGTTCAGTTTGAAGCTCAACTATTTCAAAAGAGAAGCAGTAGCAACAGAAAATATCCGTGCACTTAGTGTTCAAAGCACTGTTGCACCATCAGTGATGGAGTCAGGTTCATGCTTAGTCATGGTGTGGTTCTACCATGCTTGGCTCTGGTGGCTTTTTAATTACATTACTAGGATCATGAAGAGCATTACTATACTTTCCCTTCACTCAGTTTTACAGTGGCAGGTAATTGTTGAGTTTATTTTGGCTTCTTAAAAACTCATGTGCACAATATGACGCCAGTGTAAGTGCTTAGTAATGATGTTACAGACTGAAGAAAAAACATGGCTAGTATCCAGAATTGAAAATCTGCCTTTTTACACATACTGTCCTGATAGGTCCCTGAAGAAATAAGCACTGAGGCTATTGGGCTGGGGGGGTGGGGGGGAATTTTCATCATAACTAGGCTCTTTGAGCTCCTACAGCTTTGGCCCCCAAATCTACTTTGGTGAGCTAGACAAGACTAAAGCTGAAGATGCTTTTAGCCCACCATAGTGAAAAGCCCAAGTAAGTCTTCCTCCTGGAGGAGAGGAGTGCATAGGGAAAAACAGAAGAGTAGCTCAAAACAGTTAAGAAGAAAGGGAGCCTCCAAAAGGATAAAATCCAAGGAGAGGCTAAGAAGACCCTCCCTTTTCAGAGCTCAGACCAATTTTGCCCTAGTCCAATTTTGCATCTTGACCACCCTTGCTTAAGGATAGGACCCTCTGTGCCAAATGTTCTTCTCTGCCCAGTTTTGTTCATTCAGTAAAGGTTAAATATTTCAAGCATTTTGATGTATAGACCCAGATATGTAGTGGATAAAGTAGAAAAAAGTCTTTATCCTTGTGGAGCTCACATTTTCCCTTCCATGAGTCCCCCACAAGGCACATATTCCCCCAGCTCTACTCCTTTCACCCAGATTCCAACTTTGCTGTAGTGACATAATTGGATCTTTTTTTAGTGTTCATTGTGTTCTTGATCCACATAGTTGCTTTTGTTTTGATTGGTTGTGTGGTATGAATTTAAAGATAGAGGTGGGCGGGGGGCGGGGGGAGCCTGGAATTCCTGCCAAAGGATAGTATGGGTGGACGACAGATGTTTAGGTTAAGCGCAGTGAGGCAATTAACATGTTTCTGAAAACACATTGGAAATACAGTTAAGCACAAGATAAAAATAAGGGAGATTGCTGAAGTAAAGGCATTAGACAGCTGCTTTGAATATCTGCAGTACAGAGCTTTTTTAGATGTGATGGGGAATGATTGTCAACTAAAAATACTAAAAGATAAATTAGTACTGAAATAATTGGAATTAGCATAATAAAGCAGAAGAGGTGTTAGAGCAGAAATCTCTAACCAGATTTCCTGATGAGTGCCCTGAAGAAGGCAGTCTGTGTGCTTCAGTTCCGTCCTCTTTGAAATGGGGATAAAACTAGATCAAATAGTGAGTCACAACACTGTGCATTAAAAACTTCTGGGGGACTTTTACAATTCAGTTTTTGGAGGTTAGGGCTTGGGCCTATTTTCAGAAGCTTCCACTGATAATATTTAAATCCAAGTTCAGATTCAGAACTGCTCCCAAGATCAAAGGCATTTCCAACTCTGACATCTTAACATTTGATGAAGTAAGTGTAGCATGAACAACTATAGCTGTGGAAATATGTGTAAATAGGATTGTTGGGATGAGTAATATTAAGATATTATTAAATCAACAGGCTAGTGTAACAGAAGGTAAGAACATTCTTTTGCCATTAACTTCTTTCATTCCTCTTATTTTCCTGCAATTTTTTTAAAGGGTATTAAGTGTTTTTCTAGTTATTTGTTTTGTTTTGTTTTAATAAGCATTGCCTAATAAACAGCTTTGAATTTCCAGACATCTGTAGAAAGTTTCAGTTGCTGTTGCTTCTCACTGGAAATCTCCTTAGTTTGTTAATCCATGGACTAATGATTGAGAGTAAGCATTGGAGCCTGGAAAAATCTCAGCATCCTCAGCATCACAGTGACACTTTAGTAGTCCCCAGCCTTTGGATCGGAGAAGGCAATGGCACCCCACTCCAGTACTCTTGCTTGGAAAATCCCATGGACGGAGAAGCCTGGTGGGCTGCAGTCCATGGGATCGAGAAGAGTCGGAAGCGACCGAGCAACTTCACTTTCACTTTTCACTCTCATGCATTGGAGAATGAGATGGCAACCCACTCCATTGTTTTTGCCTGGAGAATCCCAGGGACAGTGGAGCCTGGTGGGCTGCCGTCTATGGGGTTACACAGAGTCGGACACGACTGAAGCGACTTAGAAGCAGCAGTAGCAGCAACCTTTGGATACCAGGGACTGGTTTCATGGAAGATTATTTTTCCACAGACTGAATATGAAGGACTGGTTTCAGAGCGATTCTTGTAAGGAGCAACCTAGATCCCTTGCATGTGCAGTTCACAGGCTGGTTCCCACTCCTGTGAGAATCTGATGCCACCTCTGATCTGACAGGAGGTGAAGCTCAGGTGGTAATGCAAGCAATGGGGAGCAGCTGTAAATACAGAAGAAGCTTGGCTCACTCGCCCACTGCTCACTTCCTGATGTGTGGCCTGGTTCTTCACAGGCCATGGACTGGTTCCAGCCTCGGGGTTGGGTTCCAGCCTGCTTTAAACCATTAGTGTGATGACTTTTATAATGGTGGTGAATAGTCCTTATTATTTCCCAAAGGATAACTGAGGACATTGTCTATTTATATTTTCCCATTCATTCCTTTACATAATTAAGAACCAAGGTAATACAGTTTTGAGAACCTTTTTTTTTTTTTTTCCAAAGATAGTCATAAAATCTCAGAGTTGGAAGAAAGACTAACAGTTACCTGATGTTCGAATTCTTTATTGAGTACCCCAAAGAAGTAATTGTCTAAACAGTATTTGAATCTCTGTTACCTGGAAACTCAAGTAACTGCCAAGAAAGCTTGTCCATCTTTTGAATAGCATTAGATTAGAATGTATTATGTTAAGATGACCAAAGTGTCTCTGGAGTCCCTTGGGGCCATAATACAATCTTTGTCTGATTCCATCTTAAAAAGTTCTTCAGTTGACTTTTCACATCTTAATTCTCCAGTTTAGTTACATCTGTTCTCTGGCTATTTTGTAAAGCTTTGTTTTGAGACACTAATTTATTCATATCACTTTTGAAATGTGTTAGCACACAGAATGTGTGTTTTGGAAGAGAGGGACTTGCTTTTAAACCAGCTTTCAGTAACAGTATTCTCACTTGCTCATATTATATCCTGTAAATTACTATTGTATCACTTAACTTGATCTCAGTCATGCCACCCTGTAACCCTTACTCTTGACTAGCAAGTTTTTCAGTTTGTCTGATTTTTTCCTTATACTTAGTTATTTATAAATTTCATTTTTTGATGTAACTGTGAAAGTGAAAATATTAGTCATTTAGTCATTTCCGACTCTTTGTGACCCCATGGATTGTGTGTAGCCCACCAGGCTCCTCTTTGTCCATGAAATTCTCCAGGCAAGAATACTGGAGTGGTTTGCTGTTTCCTTTTCCAGGGGATTTTCCTGACCCCAGGGGTCGAACCTGGGTCTTCTGCATTGCAGGCAGAGATTCTTTACTAACTGAGCCACCAGGAAAGTCCTTTAGAACTTAGCACTTATTTCTTCATATTAAATTTAATCTGGTATATCAGTATTTTTGAATCTTAATCCAGTAAATTCACTATCCTTTTTCGCTTGGGATATTGCACAGAATTGTTGATCATATCCTTCTATATGTCCAGGTGGTTGCAAAAATGTTAAATAGGCAGAGTCATTTTTAGGTAATATATACAGAGGTAAGACCCAGACCTGTGTGCTATGGATACGTTAGTCCTGTTCCTTGCTTCTAGAAACTTCCCTCTTGAGTTACACTTGTATATATTTTCTTAAAGATCTGCTTTCTAAATCTGTAAAACTGAAAGACTCTCTTCTTAGCTTTCCCTAAGGTTAGTCTGCTTCCTCTCACTTTTCTAGATCCAGTTGGAATGTAGCCTCATCAGAAAGGGCTTCTCTGACAACCTTATCCCAAGTAGCTTCCCCTGGTAATAGGAATGTTACTGTTTTGCTAGATCACTTAACATTGGTCAGAGATACAAATATGGTTTATTATTAACTTCTCCTCTTCTAGAATGTCAGCTCCGTGAGGTCAGAGACCAATATCTTTGTCATTTAGTGCTATGTCCCTTGCACCTAACATAGTGCTTGGCACAAGTTGGGGACTCAGTTGAAGGAATAATTTTACTGCTGCAATGTTTTTTTGTAGTTTTACTTTATATATATTTGTGTAATAAATACAAAAGGAACATTTAGCTTTTTGAATTACTATATTCCCTTTTACCACCCTTATAGAGATTCTGTCACATTTCAGTGATGGGATATCATAACTCCAATTGGAAAATCTGCTTTGCTCTGATCACCTTTCAGTTCAGTTCAGTAGCTCAGTCCTGTCCGACTCTTTGCAACCCCATGAATTGCAGCACGCCAGGCTTCCCTGTCCATCACCAACTCCCGGAGTTCACCCAAACTCATGTGCATCGAGTTGGTGATGCCATCCAGCCGTCTCATCCTCTGTCGTCCCCTTCTCCTCCTGCCCCCAATCCCTCCCAGCATCAGGGTCTTTTCCAGTGAGTCAACTCTTCGCATGAGGTGGCCAAAGTACTGGAGTTTCAGCCTCAGCATCAGTCCTTCCAATGAACACCCAGGACTGGTCTCCTTTAGGATGGACTTGTTGGATCTCCTTGCAGTCCAAGGGACTCTCAAGAGTCTTCTCCAACACCACAGTTCAAAAGCACCAATTCTTCGGCGCTCAGTTTTCTTCACAGTCCAACTGTCACATCCGTACATGACCACTGGAAAAACCATAGCCTTGACTAGACGGACATTTGTTGGAAAAGTAATGTCCCTGCTTTTGAATATGCTATCTAGTTTGGTCATAACTTTCCTTCCAAGGAGTAAGCGTCTTTTAATTTCATGGCTGAAATCACCATCTGTAGTGATTTTGGAGCCCCAAAAAATGAAGTCTGCCACTGTTTCCACTGTTTCCCCATCTATTTGCCATGAAGTGATGGGACCAGATGCCATGATCACCTTTAATCACATCTAATTATCTTTATAGCAAGCCCATTTTTTTTACATAATATGCTTCTAAAAGAATTTCATGAAAGATCTTATCAGTTGTCCAGATACATGTAAAAATGGACAGATTTTTAGAAATCTTTGTCTCAGATACGAGGAAATCTTCTAATTGGGTGAAAAAGTAAAACCATTAGACTCCAGTCCTGTTGACTGGGGACTCTGTGACTCTGTGGACTCTAGCCCTCCAGGCTCCTCTGTTCATGGGGTTTTCTAGACAAGAATACTGGAATGGATAGCCATTCTCTTCTAAGGGATCTTCCCGATCCAGGGATTGAACCTTGGTCTCCTATATTGCAGGCACGTTCTTTACTGTCTGAGCCACCAGGAAAGGTAAATAATGTCAAATTGGAATTCCCATAGAAGGTTCCTACTAGATTCCTTATTGAAATAAATACTTAACTTGGTATAAATAAATACCAAGTAGGTATTTATTTTCCTGACATATGCTAATCATAGTGGGGCTAGATACTTACTCTTTGTCAAATTGTTATGGGTTTTAATAAAGTACCTCTTTACTAGTTCACCTGGAGTCTTGTCTGGAATCCATATCAAGATTACCAGTCTGTTGTTTGAGGACTTCATCTTTATTTGAAAGTTAGAATGTTATTCATAGAATATTGAGTATAATTCAGCAGTTTGGTTTACACGTTCTGCTAGTTTGATTTTAAATTTATCTTTTTTTGTCTTAAACAACCAACTGAAATGTCTTGAGGTAGAAGTGAGAAGCTTTTTTCAGTTTCTGACAGGCTTTTCCTTTTCTATTTGTTCTTAAGTACAAAAGTAATCATCTTTCCCATCTGTTGGTAGATAGAATTCATTTGGGTTTTTTCTGGCACCTAGTTTTATAGTTGTCTATGAAAGTTTGCATGATTTGAAAAATCCATAAATAAAGAAGCATCTGTATGACTCAATAATTATTCTGAAGAGAACTGTGATTGTTAATGAATTTTTGAAAAAAGTGTTTTCTGTTTTAATAATATGTGTCTTTTTTCCTCCTCCAGAGAATGGATCTTGGAGAATGTCTGAAAGTCCATGACCTGGCTTTAAGAGCAGATTATGAAATCGCATCCAAAGAACAAGATTTTTTCTTTGAACTTGATGTATGTGATTTTGTTTTAACAAGTTGGATTACCTTTTGCAGTAAAATATTTTGAATATAGATTGATATTTCTTAATGGAAAAGCCTCTTAGAAAAATCATCTTATTTTTGTGGTTAATATGAAGGATGGTTTAAGGGAAGTCCACAAAGAGTCAGACACACAGCTGAGTGACTAACACACACAACACACACATGAAGGGCAATACTAAACTAGTAGGATTATGTACTTTCCTAACGATAATTTTGAAAAATATGAGATGAAACTGCATATTTTAAGAAAGTGTGTGAAAGTTGTGTAATTCATACATTGATTTGAAAATTAAGGATGTTCTTCCCAATTAGGTATTTGTGATTAAGAAAATAACCATTTTAAATGTAGACAACTTAAAAAAAAAATGTAAACAACTAATTTCTAGTGTATATAAAACCCTTTAATAATTAACTGAATTTTTATATTCATACTTGTTTTTGTATCTATAAGTATACGTGTAAAGAGAGGGAAGATATTAAGGGCAGTGTTTTATTTTGTTTTGTTTTTTTTTTTAATGTGCTTAAGAGAAGAAATATTAGAGGAAATAGAAGATGCTATATAGGTATCTAAAAGGCTCAAACTTGTTCTACAAACATGAGAGTAGTGACTTTTTTTTAAGTAGAAGACATACTAATCAGCATTATATAAAACATACTGATGACCATAAACCTTATGGTATATTTTATCAGTGAGGTAACAGATGGTTTATTTGGTTTGGGAGAAAAGTAGTAAATAGCCACCTCCCCTCCCCTGCCCCCCATTTACTTCTTTGAACTTCCAAGAATTTCTGCTAATGGAAATGAAGTCATCTATGTAAACATAATTTTAATATGGGGCTGGAGCAGTAGGGGAAATGCCTTAAGTGAATTTGTTATGATTTAACGTACACTGGGCATAAAATACTGCAGAAATTCACCAACATCTAGATGTATGGGTGTGGGGTTTTCAATCTTAAACTCCCACAAGTATGTTTGAAACTATTTCCCATATGCCATATAGTGTGTTGGTCACGATTTCCTTGCAGCTTTAATAAATGAAATGGACTATAAGTATAATTTTAATTTGCATTTCTTATTATAAGTAAGTTTGAAAATTTTTCATGTATTTAAGATCTATTTATATATCCTTTTCAGTGAACTTTCAGTGTACATCATTTTGTGTGTATGTGTGGGGGGTGCTATTTACTAATTTCAGATACGTGTGTGTGTGTGTGTTTTAATTTTTGCCATGTGGCATATGGGATCTTAGCTCCCCAAGCAGGGATCAAACTCACACCCTTTGTAGTGGAAGCAGGGAGTCTTAGCCATCAGACTACCAGGAAAGTCCTGGATGTTAGTATTTTTCTACTTGATTTGTACTAAATAGCACCTTACATATAATGAAAATTAGTCCCTTATCTCAGATAATATGTTGTGGGTTTTTTTCTATTTCTTTTTTGGAAGTTGTGAGTTTTGCAAAATATTTGTGTAGTTGTGTCGTTTATTAACTGTTAAAAATCTGTTAAATTAAGTCAAAAGGCCTTCCCTGTCCTGCTGTGATAAGAATTCTGTTTCATTATTTCTTCTGGTATTTTTATGGCTTTGTTTTATGTATTTGAATCTGTGAATTAAATTTATTCTGTTACAAGGAATTGAGGTATAGGTCTCACTTTCTACATAGCTGCTTAGTTGACCCAACACTATTGATTAGTTCCATCGTTTTTTAAAAATAAAATTTAAGTTAATTAGAGTTAAATAACTATTTCTTTTTCATCACAGATAAAAGGTTTTACATTTTCATGAAATTCATGGGTTAAATAACCATTTTTAGAATTTTATGTGTGTCTAATAAATTTATATTTTTAAACATTGGAGTTTCGAATTAGCTGTATTTCTGTACAGTAAGATATGAAAGTCTAAATTGGTTGGGTTGGGAATACATCTTTAAAGCTTAGTTTTATATGAACTGTGATTTATTTATAGACATACTAACATATGCCTGATAAACATCTATGTAAATACTGATGTAGATTTTTACAAAATTCTCAGTGGTTTATTCTTTGAGAAAAGAGCAATTGTTCCTGATTGTAACATTTTCATTGTGGAAAATTTGAAGGACACAGAAAAACAGATTACTAAAAATTATCCATGTATTCAGAAATTGTTAATATCTAATGTATGCTTGTCAATTTTTCTACTGTTTGTTTATTTTACAAAATTGGGCTCGTACTGCATATACCATTTTGTAACTTTATTTACAAATGAAGCATGAGCATTTTCTTAGGTCCTTACGTGTTCTACTGACACCTTTTTTAAATGACTGAAGATTAAGTTCTCTACATGTTACCTGGATATTTCCCCATTTAACACTGTGAAGAACATTTTTGAATATTAATTTCTCCATATACCTCTGATTACTTTCTTAAAATGGATTCCTAGAAGTAAAAGTTACTAAGTCAGGGCATATTGTTAAGGCTTTTGATAAAGATTACCATATTGCCTTTTTATTGAGCCTGCACTGGTTTGTGATTCCTTCAGCAAAGTGTGAGAGTGGTGGTTTCCTTACAGCCTTACATTTTCTGGGAATTTTTATGTTTGTTCTTTGTAGATTTGATAGATAATGATAGTGGTTTTCAATTTGTAGTTGAACTCACTTTTTTTTTTATTCCCATAATAGCATTTAAAATAATAAAGTATACTTTTTGAGTAAAGATATTTACAGATACAGTTGATTTTTCTTACAGTAATTGTCTTAATTAAACTTTGTAGGCTATGGATCATCTGCAGTCATTCATTGCAGATTGTGATCGAAGAACAGAAGTGGCTAAGAAAAGATTAGCAGAAACTCAAGAAGAAATTAGTGCTGAAGTTGCAGCGAAGGTAAGATGTCAATTATTTCATTAATACAAAGTAGTTTTACCTTACTATACTTTGAGGTATACTTTTTATGACTTTTTATTTTTTAATAATTATATTTATAGGAGGCCTGGTGTGCTGCAATTCATGGGGTCGCAAAGAGTCGGACACGACTGAGCGACTGATCTGATCTGATTTATAGGAGATTGCAGAGACATATGTAGAGATTTTGCATACTCTTCCTCTAGTCCTCCCCTATGTTAACATCTTACATAATTAATAGTGTCAAAGCCATGAAGTTGATAACTGGGCCAGTCCTTACATTTTATTCACATTTCATTAGTTGTGCATGTGTGTGCAGCTGTATGCAATTTCGTCACATGTGTAACGGTTAACTACCACTGTAATTGAGATACTTAACTGTAGCATCACCACAATACTCCCTCATATTACCCCTTTATAGCCACATTCGTTCCTGTATCTCTCTAGCCCCTGGGTACCACTAATCTATTTTCCATCTCTGTAATTATTTTATTGAATATTGCATAAATGGCATCATGCAGGTTGTATCCTTTTGAGATTGGCTTTTTATAGTCAGTACAACGTCCTTCAGTTTCATACAAGTTGTGTGTATCAGTACCTCATTCTTAGGCAAAAATGTTTTGTTGTGAACTTATGCATAAAGTAGAGAGAAAGTACAGTGAATCCCAATGAATTCAAAGGCATCAGTCTTCTGCTATTTCATTATTTGAAAAGCAAATTGTAGATGTCATATCATTTCACCTTTAAAACATAACCACAAAATTACATTCATAAAGGTAACAAATTTTTAATATCATCCAATACCCAGAATGAATTCATTTTCCTATGTAGAGTTGGTGTGTTAAATCAGAGATCCGAAGTCCACATATTGACTTTAGCTGATTTGATGATTCACTGCTTTATAATGTTGTGTACCATTCAGTGTAGTCTGGCACATTTTATGAAAATGCAGAATGGAGACAAAGTTATCCAATAGAGTTTAGGTAACGTCATTAAATGTAGTGCTCAGATATGTGTATACAAAGTGAAATGGATCCCTTGTCTGAGGAGAGGATTATGTATAACCAACTTTTTTCTGGAAAGTTTTCTTAATATGGGGACTATAAAGATAGGTGTCCTAAAGTACATGGGATTTCATATCTCCTGGTAGGAAGAGATCCATAGCAGTTGGCTAGACCCCAGCTATATTGGTTTATAAAGCTTTGTATTAGTTATCCATCACTACAAAAATGCTGACAGGTTACCTCAAAACTTAAAACATTAAGAATTTATTTAGCTCATGAGTCTGTAATCAGTAACTTAAGCTGAAATTGACTAGGCAGTTACTCCTCTAAGCTGGGCTCACTCATGTCTTCTAGTCAGCTGGAGGCCAGAAGCCTGGCCTGAACACATTCTCATGGTGGTAGCAGAGGTGCAATAGTATCAAGCCCCATCGTACAAGCAGTTTTTAAGCATTTCCTTATGTCATATTTGCTACCATCCTGTTAACCAAAGCCAGTTAGTTACATGGCCAAGTTCAGAGTCAGCGTATGATGGTGTTCACATAGCAAAGGGCACAGGTGCAGGAGGGTGAAGAGCTTTGGTCACTAATGCAGTCTTTCTGTGGCAGATACTTGAGGAAAATACCATTTTGTTAAAGTAGGACAATAGTGGTAATACAATTGGGAATTTCTTTGAGGGACAAATATCTTGGATTGAGGGAAATTTAAGGAGTAAAGATTATTGGCACACTACTTTGTTGGGATTGGATGTCAATATCAAATCAAAACCTTTTTTGCTAATTGGCCATATAGGCTGAATACTTACTTTGTAGCCAGAATAAAGACTGTCATGTGCCATTAAAACAATAGGAATGAACTAGATACCCATAACGGTGGTGATGAGGTGGTATATCAGAACCCAAGGAAAGAAATAATCCCAATGGAAAGGGATGGACCATGGGAGAAAGGTGCCATGCTGGTATACTGAATATTAGTAATATGCCACATGCATATACAAGGCACATTTTCTCATCTCTCACAACCTTGAGAGATAGGTATTATCCCTACTTCTCAGATGAGGAAGTAGATTCAGGTGTGGTAATCTGGCCACAGTTACATAGCTGTTAATTGGTTTGGCCATAAACCAGATAGATATGTTGGACTTTAAAGCCATATCTTCACTGTAAAGAATATCCCCCAATTCATTTCTTTTACTCATATTTGAGCGTATCTTAGGCATTGGAAATACAAAAATGGCATACAGAGTAATGTGATACAGATAAAATAATTGTCATAGAAGATACAAAGATGGCACAAAGGAGTGTATGATTCTCTCTGCTTAAGTGTCTTAAGTGAGGGTGAGGTGTGACTATTGATTGTTCACATAATAGACTGTTCAGTTGGATCTTACTGAAAGGATAGACACGCATGAGGCAGGTAAAAGAGATAATGGACGACATCCTAGCAAGAGAGAGCAGTATGTGGAAAGTCAGAGAGGAAGAAAACAACAGGGTGAGTTTGGGAAACATAACAGATTTGTTGTGAAGTCAGAGAACAGAAAGAGATGGTTTGGAAAGGCACAGAGTTCCAGAATGTGGAAGAAAATGTATTTTATACTTGGAATACACTGCCAAAGCAGAGGTTAAAAAGCAGTAGTTATATTGAGATCAGTTGTCTCCCTGAACTCACAAGTAAAGGCAGGCAGGCTCAAAATACTCTAATGTCCACCAATTCATTTATGATATGCTCAGAAAGCATTAGTTATATTGCCTTAGATAGCTCAAACGTCTTTTCTGAACACTTACGAAATATTTTGAACTTTGGTACGTGCTGATTTTTATTCATGATCATCTTTTCTGTTTCTTTCTAGGCAGAACGTGTTCATGAGTTAAATGAAGAAATTGGCAAATTGTTGGCCAAGGTGGAGCAGCTAGGAGCTGAAGGAAATGTGGAGGAATCCCAGAAAGTAATGGATGAAGTGGAAAAAGCACGGGCAAAAAAAAGAGAAGCAGAGGTAGTTTATAGTTACAGTTTCTAGAGCCTTAGCATCTGTACTTCCAAAAGAACATATATTTGATCAGAAGTTACTGAAAAGTTAAAGGAAATTTAAACCAGTTTAAAAATAAATATCTAGTTTATGTCGTGCCAATGGGTTATATATCAAAACTAGTGGTTGTTTTGGAATTTAGAGTCATTGATCTGTTGAAATTGAAATTACCTAAACAACGTCTCAAGGAGATCAGCCCTGGGATTTCTTTGGAAGGAATGATGCTAAAGCTGTAACTCCAGTACTTTGGCCACCTCATGCGAAGAGTTGACTCATTGGAAAAGACTCTGATGCTGGGAGGGATTGGGGGCAGGAGGAGAAGGGGATGACAGAGGATGAGATGGCTGGATGGCATCACTGACTCGATGGATGTGAGTCTGAGTGAACTCCGGGAGTTGGTGATGGACAGGGAGGCCTGGCGTGCTGCGATTCATGGGGTCGTGAAGAGTTGGACACGACTAAGCGAGTAAACTGAACTGAACTGAAACGTCTCTCACACACACAGACACACACATACAGTATTCATATCCATGGTTACTATGATACCCTACCCCCTTCTCCATCCCCATGCAACTATAGTATTCTCCCTTTTCTTCCTTCCTCATTATAGTCTGCTAGCACACTGGAAGCCTCCTCTCATTCTTCTTCGACAGCACAGCTCAAAATCTGCTATCCTGCAGACAAAGTTCTATTTTTTTTTTGCCCCTCCCCCCGATATTTTTCAGGAAATCAAATACCTTCAAATAAGATTGTACTCTCCCCTTTTGCTATAGTCTCCATTGTTTTTAACTGTATCACAGCTGGGTGTAATTTGTTCTTTTTTTTTATAGTGTTTTAAGGCAGAAGCTTAGAGCATTGATTCAGTTTATTTTATTGATTTATTTTTCATTTTTTACTTCTACTGAAGTGTAGTTGATTTACAGTGTTGTGTTAATTTCTGGGCTTCCCAGGTGGTGCTAGTGATAAAGAAACTGCCTGCCAATGCAAGTTAGACCTAAGAGACGCTGGTTTGATCCCTAGGTCGGGAAGATCCCCTGAAGGAGGGCATGGCAACCCACTCCAGTATTCTTGCCTGGAGAATCGCTTGGACAGAGGAGCCTGGCAGGCTACCGTCCATGGGGTTGCAAAGAGTCGGACACGACTGAAGCAACTTAGCAGGCCCAGCAAAGTGACTCAGTCATTACATACTTTTTTTCTTTGCCATTATATTTTATCATGAATTATGAAATACACATATAGTTCCTGTGCTATACAGTAGAACTTTGTTGTTCATCCATACTGTATATCATAGTTTGTGTCTGCTATTCCCAAGCTTCCAATCCTTCCCTCCTCCAACCCCCTTGGATCATTCTTCTAACCACAGCAATAGCATCTCATAGATTTTCATATGTTGTGTTTTTATTTTCATTCATTTCTAAATATTTGCTAATATTGCTTATGATTTCTTTTCTGACCTGTGGGTTTTAAGAGATCTGTTTAGTCTTTATTTTCACTGATTTTAATTCTGTTGTGGTCAGAAAACATGTTGTGATTTCAGTTCTCTTAAATATGTCAGTACACTGGTTTTGTGACCCTGCCTATGGCCTGTCTTAGTGAATGTTCCATTTGCACTTGAATGATACTCTGCCTTGTTAAATGAAGTGTTCTGTAAATGTCCTTTGAGTGAAGATAGTTGATAGATTTTTTCAACTTACCTATATCGTGTTGGTTTTCCTGCCTACTTACTCTATTAATATTTACTGAGAGGAGTGGTTGAAGTCTAATTGTAGATTTGTTTCTTTATGCTTTCCATTTAGTCACTTTTTGCTTCATCTATTTTGAAGCTCTGTTATTAGCTTAATACACATTTAGGATTTTTATGTCTTTTGATTAATTTAACCCTTTGTTTTGAAATGTCCTTCTCTCTCCCTATTAATGTCCCTTGTTTTGAACTATCCTTTGTCTGATTATAATAAAAGATTCTAGCTTTTTTTACAAGTTGGAGTTGTATACTATAAACTCTAGAGAAACCACTGGAGCAGAAAAAGAGGTATAGTGAAAGTGAAGTCGCTCAGTTGTGTCCAACTCTTTGCGACCCCATGGACTGTAGCCTATCAGGCTCCTCCATCCATGGGATTTTCCAGGCAAGAGTGCTGGAGTGGATTGCCATTTCCTTCTCCAGGGGACCTTCCCGACCCAGGAATCAAACCCGGGTCTCCCGCATTGCAGGCAAACACTTTACCGTCTGAGTCTCAATAGTCCAATTAAAAAGAGATTGTGAGACTAGATTTACAACAAAAAGAAATAAGACTTAACTGTGTACTAGCTGCAGGAAACCCACTCTAAATACAGAGACACAGATTAAAGGTTCTAGGCTGGGAAAAGGTATACCAAGTAGCCATTCTAGGTAGTTTTAATTTCTTAATATTAGGATTTTTTTTAATGTAGTTAATGTCAATGCAGAAAATAAACAGTTTGTGGTACCACCATGGTCTCTAAGCCTAAAGCCTTTCATTTCTCCCTAAGCAGAAAGAGGAGGAATAATAAGGCACAAAAATTGAGTTGACCTGTGCTTTCTTGTGCTTTCGGATTTTCTTTTTAAAAATATTTTATTTTGAAATATTTTAAGAAAAGTAAAAAAAAAAAAAAAAGAAAAAATATCGGGTGAAGAATTCTCTATATCCTTCACACAGACTCTTCAAATGGTAGCATATTACCACATTAGCTTTATCATTCTCTTCCTACATCAGTGTGTGTGTGTATTTGAACTGTTTGACAATAAGTTATAAAAATGATGCCTATTTATCCCTAAATACTTCAGTGTGTATTTCATAAAAACAAGGATATCTTACTATATAACCACAGTACCAGTTGTCTGAATCACAGAATAATATTGTTACAATACTATTAATCTGAAGACTTTGTTCATATTTTACCATTTGTCCCAATAATGTTCATTTTCAGAAAAGAAAAACTTTTGCTTAAGATCCAGTCCAGGATCATGTATTGCATTTTAGTTGTTATGTCTTACTCTAATCTTATTTAATCTGGTACCTCAGTCTTTGTCTTACATGGTCTTGACCATTTTGAAAAGTATAGACCTGTTATTCTGTAAAATGTCCTTCACTTTGGATTTGCTCAATATTTCTTTCTCATTAGATTTTTGAGAGGAATACCACTGAAACAATGTCATAGCCTATCAAAGGCATGTGTTAGTGGTTTGTTTACATGTATACCTGTACCTCCTCCCTCTAGAGCCTCCCTCCCACCCCACCCCTTTAGGTCATCAAGGACACGGTGCCATACAGCAGCTTCCCACTAGCTGTCTGTTTTACACGTGGTAATATGTGGTTTTGTCGTTAAGTCATGTCCGACTCTTGCAAGCCCATGGACTGTAGCCTGCCAGGCTCCTCTGTCCATGGAATTTCCCAGGCACGAATACTGGATTGGGTTGCCATTTCCTTCTCCAGGGGATCTTTCTGACCCAGGAATCAAAGTTGGGTCTCCTGCATTGCAGGTAGATTGTACCAGCTGAGCTAATAGGAAATCCCTAGAAATGGGAGAAATGTCTTATTTAGGAAGAAAATATTTGCAAATGAAGCAGCAGACAATGGATTAATCTCCAAAGTGACAAACAGCTCATGGAGCTCAATATTAAAAAAAAAAATCAAAAAATGGGTGGAAGACCTATATAGACATTTCTCCCATTGCCTGTTTTTTTTTTTTTTTTTTAAAGAAAAAAAAAATTGGTATACAAAAACTGGGCCCAAAGTGGAGACTGCATTTTATTATTTTTTGAAAAAATTTCACTCGTTTATTTTTGGCTGCATGTGGTCTTTCTCTAGTTGTGGAAAATGGGGGCTACTCTCCAGTTGTGGTGCAGTGGCTGCTTTTGTTGCGGAGCACGGGCTCTGGAGTGCTGGCTCAGTAGATGTGCTGTGTGGGATCTTCCCAGACCAGGGATTGAACTGGTGTCCTTTGCTTTGCAAGGCGGATGCTTAAAGAACCTCCTATAGATATTCTCCAGCAGTGTCCACTTATATTTCCTTAGCCAAAGCTATGTGGAAACTTGGAAATGTCATGCTTTTATATGGGCATGCTGCTGCCTCAAACAAATCAGAATTCTGTCAGTATAAGGAAAAAGGGTAGAGTGGATGCACAAATATACTAATTTATTATCTCCTTAGTATAAGTAAAATGATGAGTCCAAGACCTCTTAATCTCAGTAAGGCACCTTTCATCTATGTCTTATAGAGCCGCTCTGTTTGAGGCGAAGTTTTTTGTAGGCCTTGTCTGTATTTACATCGTGGGGAGAACGATACGTGGAAGGAAGCTGTAACAGTATGGAAGGCGTGCATTCCTTTTCTGCAAGCATGGGTGGCGACTACCTTGATTCTTCACTAGTGTATATTTTTGAGGTTGCTGCATCTCATTTTTAACAAAAAAATACAGAAAACAGAAAGAGAAAACCTTTGAAGAAAGTTATATCCTGTTAATGTTATTGTAGTTCTGGCAAAAGGTAATTTGAGGCTCTGATCTTTCATTTCTAGTGGAGAAGTCTTGAGGACGGAGGATGGGAGTAAGGGGGGGAAATCTGTTTCATGACAAAATAGCCATACTTTCGTATGTTCACTAGAAGCATTTTTTTTTGTATGAACATAGTGAATTTTGTTTAATTGTGTGATTTGAATGCAGTTTATATGAACATGGTTTTTCTCACTTTTGTTTAGGAAGTTTATCGGAATTCTATGCCCGCTTCCAGTTTCCAGCAGCAGAAACTTCGAGTCTGTGAAGTTTGCTCTGCCTATTTAGGTCTTCATGATAATGACAGACGACTGGCTGATCATTTTGGGGGTAAACTGCACCTGGGATTTATTGAAATAAGAGAGAAGCTTGAAGAATTAAAGGTACATTGGTAAATTAATATCCCACACTTTTTACAGTTATAGCCACTCATTTTGTGTAGTATTTTTCTTTGATATTGAAGACTATTCTTAACTGTGATTCTGTTAATAATTCAGATTATAGGATTTTGTGTAGGATTGTAAATGGAAATAGCTTGTTTAATGGATATCTGACAAACTTTAAAAATCCTCTTATTCTTGGTGGAGATAATATTTTCTCTTGGACATTATATTGAATCAGGTAGGAATCTTGCAAACTGGGTTAGAAAATCCTACAAGCCCCCTAAAATTTCCAATGATACTTTCTTTAAAAAAAAAAAAAAAAACTGGTAATAATGTTAATATAACATTTAAAGGAAGATTAAAAAAATGATAATATTTTAAATATTTTGCAGTTCACTAAATAGCAGATTTTAAAACCTCTAGTTTTATGCTTCTGCTCCCACTTGAGAAAGCTTAGAAACCTATTTTTTTAAATGGACAGTCTGTGTCATTTAAATAGGCTGATGTGAGAAAGGCAACACAACTCTTACTTGTCTGCCAAATTCTTCTGAGAAGATAAACAAAGACAGAAAAGGATATTTCTAAACCATTGAAAGTGAGCACAGTCAATGGATAGGGCCAGTTTACTTTTCAGCAGTCTGATGTGGCTAACTGTTTTTTGTCTTTTTTTAATTGGCACTGTCGCATTTTGTCATGAATTGAGGACTTTCTTAAAGATGGCAAACACATCTTTAAGTCACAGTAGTGACTTCTTGTGTAGTTATCACTGAAATTAACCCAGCATCCATAGCTGGGCATTTAAAATAATGTAGAATCAAATCACCTAGGGATTTCTCCATATTTTTAGTTTATTGTGAGCTCTTGTCCAGTATTCTGAGTAACTTAGATGATCTTGGGTAAGTTTTTTGAAATTACGAATGTGTCACCATAGCAAATGATCATTGGGCTCAAAGATAAAAATGGTACCTGATTGGGTACCAAATACAGACCTAGAAGCAGAACTGTTGAGCATTTCACTGGTATTTTTATTTTATTTTTATTTCTTCTGTTGTTAGTTTATCACTGGTATTTTTAAAAGTAGTAGCATCAGGATTGTAACTAGAAGTCAACAGAAGACATTTCTGTGTTGGAAATCATAGAGCATGGAAATAGCGATTTATAATGATTGATTTTTTTTAATCATTTTTAAAGAATTTAGAAGATATAAGAGGAGAAAAATCTTAAAAGTGATTTTGAAATATCATTAAGAAGTCATAGAGAAATATGAAATTTTATATGAAAGGGAGGAAAGATTTTGGAAACCAGACTTGTAAGTGAAGTGATTAAACCTGACAAAACTTCAAATTGAATTGGTATTAAAAAGTTTTGATATTCGATATGGTAAAGTTGAGGATAATGCTAAGAATGGGCCCGGTAAATAATGCTTCTCATTTAATATTATTTTGAACTGTCGTTGTGTTTTAAGAGAGTTGTAGCTGAGAAGCAGGAGAAAAGAAACCAAGAACGCCTGAAAAGAAGAGAAGAAAGGGAGAGAGAAGAAAGGGAGAAGCTGAGGAGGTATGGCGTGATCACTGGAGTGGTCCAAGGACCTGAAGTGGGGCATAAAAAAAGATGTGATGGCGCATAAGATTTTAGACATCAGTAAATCTGGACTTGGGAAATTTCTGTTTACTCTTAAAAATATTACCATATGAAACAGTGTTTATTCAAGTATATTAACTAAAGACTGTTTAAGTCCAGGAGATTTCCTTCAAAATGTATGGAAGAGGGAGCCAAGAGCGCCTCACATCTTTGTGTTTAGTAAGATAACAAGGCCCGTTTCTAGCCCTTTGATTACCATAATAGGCTCACTTTGAGCTAGACTGGCACAGAACTATTTTATGGTACATACTTGTTGATAGAAGGGCTGGGTGTTTTTTTTTTTTTTTTTTTTTTAATCTGTTTCACTGATTATTTTACATGCTACTTTGATTATCTATTTGTTCAATTTAGAAGCTATAAACTGTTAAAACTTTTATTAATTTAATATAATAGCTAAATGTGCACAGTTCTTTTTATATTGGTATATTGATAAAATCAGGATTCTTCATATTTAGAACGTGTGCATGTTCTGGATCATTGTTACCCATTGGCAGCATGTTGTGTGATAACATGTTTAAAAACTTAAACAATTTTCAGATGGAGGGATGTGCCAGAAAAGATTTACCTATCATTCTAACTTACAGTGTTTCCTTAATGGTATTATATTGCTCTGAAATTTAAATAGCTTCTCTTCAGTAGATGTTCCTAAGTTAATTAAAACCTTTGATAATATGTGACTCAGCTATGTCACCTTCCTCCAAGCTTTGAGATTGTTACATGCAATCTATTTCAAGACACTTAAACTGACTTCATTTTTGTTACATGGCTTGTAACAGGTAATCTCTTTGCACTTTGATGACAAAAATGAAACAAAGCTATATATGGACATGTTCCTGTTTAGAGGAAGTGCTTTTATTCTTCCATCGATATATTTTCTTCATTTACTAGTAAATTTTACCTTAGAGCTTTATCCCTGTTCTCTTTTGTGTATACTAAGTTTCCATGGAAATAGCACCCAGTATTGTAATATTTAAGATAATACAAATGGAATTTGAATCTCAGTTTAAGTTAAAATTCAACAGAATATACTGCCACTAATACAAATTATACATCTGAGATGACAGCCAAATAAGAAAAAGAATTCTTTGCAAGACTACATTTTCACATCTGTCAGAGATGAAAGTACATCACATCTTACTCTTCTAATGCCACATTTCTTTTAATATTGGTTATGAAATGTTAATGCTATTTCAGAAATGTTTAAAAAAAATTTTTTTAAACTATCTGTGAACTTGAAGGACCCTAAGTATGGAAGATGAGGAAATTACTAGTAAGTATAAAATTATACACAAAATGGGATTCCAACTATGGTGTTGAAAGGATAATGATAAAAACTATTATCACTTTACTAGATGCTTACTGTGTGCCAGATACTGTGCTAATAAGTAAGACTTCCTGTATTTATTTATCTATTACTTGAAAGCTCCCGGTGAATTTTTTATTATTATTCCTCTTTTTAAAATGGCAAACTAAGCTGCAGGAAGATAAATAATCTGCCCAGGCCACACAGATAGTGAGTGATGGAAACAGTTATGGCTTTATATGAGGCTCAGTCCACATTCATGTTCCAACCAAGCTATATACACTCCACTAAAAAAAACCCTTTGACTTCCTGGTAACCGTAATACTTGCTCTTACTATCTGTTGAGCTTTAATTGTGTACTGGGCAACATGAAGAGTACTTTGTATCAGAGAATTGTGTGTCATATTAAGAAACATTGTAAGATTGAATTGAGTGTTCTAGGGGTTATTGTATGAGGTGATAATTCCAGGGTATGTGCCCCTCAGAAGTTCTGATCTAAGAGGGAAAGACGAAATGACAGATGTAAAGAACAAAGAATTCTTTCCAGGTTGGGAGGTGGTTTTTGGAGAATTAGTGAATTGCATTGTGTTTTAAGTCTTCTAAGAGCTAGGTAGCCTAGGTAAGGGATGTGCCAGAGTGAGAAAGTCTGTAAAGTTTGTGGTGCTTTTTGGGAAAATTTGTGTATACACACATGTGCCTTGTATTTATAAAAGTAATATAAAAATTAGAAATGGGAATGTAATTTTAATACCACATTGTACCCTTTCTTCCTTATTTATAGTTATTTTTCTAAAAACAGAATTCTTTTTTTAGGTCTCGCTCACATAGCAAGAATCCTAAAAGGTAGGTATTATACAAGATAAGTGGTGAAGCTGTGTTTTCTGAGGGTAGTGAATGAGAATTTATTAGTTCTCTTAATTCTTTTGTAGTGCATATTTGAGCAGTGTCATTTGAGAAGTTGGTCAGAAGATACTCATGAGCTACAGTTTAATTTTATCAGAATAAATTATATACAGTGCCCTGAAGTTACAGAGAGAGCTAAAAATATTTCAGAATATTTCATTAAAATCTTATTTAGAAGCTGAGTATACATGTGACAAGATTTATTTTTTAAAAATCAGTTTGGGTGGTACATCTAAGAAACACATTCTAAGAGGTTGTATCTGTTCAAAATACAAATAAATAGTTGGATATGTTTTGAATGAGGGAATCCATGGTGAGTTAATTAAGGGAAACGAAAATGTTGGTTTGCACCCAAGCTAGACTTGGGCTTTATTACTTCTCCCTTTGCACAGGTATCACATAAAGCTTTAATGGGGCATTTTACATCCATAAAAGAGGAAGAGGAGAAGACTTAATTTTGATCTTTGGCCCTAGTATTGGTGGACTTTTTGAAGCTTTTTCCCCAAATTCTTCCATTGCTCTCAACTCAAATCACATCTTCTTTTTGAAACCTTCTACGTATTCTTGACTTTAAAGAATAAGAGCATTTGCTGTTATGAAAGCAAAACCTTGTGTTTCTATTAAACGTCCCTTAGTACTTTTTAGTATTTTTTTTTAGTACTAAGTACTACTTAGTACTTTTTTTTGGTGGCAGGGAGAAGAGGGTTCCCTTGTAGCTCAGTCGGTAAAGAATCCGCCTGCAGTGCAAGAGACCTGGGTTTGATCCCTGAGTCAGGGATTTCCCCTGGAGAAGAAAATGGCAACCCACTCCAGTATCCTTGCCTTGGAAAATCTCATGGACAGAGGAGCCTGGTGGGCTGCAGTCCATGGGGTCGCAAAGAGTTGGGCATGACTGAGCGACTAACACTTACTTAGTACTTTTTAGTATCTTTCAGTGGTATTTCTGCATAAAACACTAAAAAACTAAGACATTAGTCAGGACCAGTTGTATCAGCTAATTTATATGGTTGTGAGTTTCTCAGTCCAGGATGAGAAGTAGAAATATTAAATGATGATTATTTTTTACTGATTGGTTACTGCAGGCTTGTCCCTTCATTGGAGAGAAATTTAAACTCTTTGTACACAGAACATCCTTAGATATTCAGGCTAGAAATTTAATTTCTGCTACCCTAGTCCAAGCCACTTTTTACCTCGCTATTTACAGTAGCCTTTTAACAAGTCTCTTAATTTCTGTTCATGTCCACGTCCCTTTTTGGCCTCAGTCTGTTTTTTACACATTAGCCAAAATGTATCATTTTAAAAAGTGGACTAAAGCAAATCAGCTCTGTCTTCAAACCTTCTAAAGGTATTCCGTTTCACTCAGGAGAAGTTGAAATCCTCACCATGGTTTTTAAGTAGAGTGATCAATCTGCCCTAGGAGAGTTACAGTTTATTTCTTGTCTCAGCATGTTTATTAATAGCTCCCTCTTTTCCTCTGTATAATTTAATACTGAAAGCATCCTGGTTTGAATGACAAAGTCATTCAGGTCAAGCAGGTCATCCTGCTTATTAGACTCCTGATATTACTCCCCCTTGCTAATCTCATGACAGCCAGAAGGGTGTCTCGTTCCTGTGAACTTTCCCCCCCTCAGGGCCTTTGCACCTGAGTTCCCTCTACCTGAAGCATTCTTCTCTGTGCTCCCTGATTAGCTGGTAAACCTTTTCCTGCCTATTCTGTATAAAAGAGGACCACCTAATTTTACTCTCCTTTTTTACTCTTCTGTCATGTCCTTACTACCTGACCTATATTTTATTTGCTGCCTACATGTCTGGAGGCCTCTTTCTGGACTTTAAGCACCATGAGGAGGTTAAGGACTTTGCTGTATGGGCTGCTCAGTCTCCCTAGGACCTAGAACAGTGCAGTAGGCACCCAATAAATGTTTCTACCAGACAGTTATTGTCAAGTAAAATGAAGTATGCCTTGGGGAAATAATTTGTTACAATAGCTCAGAGTGAGTGATAAAAGAAAATACCATTTGATAAAAACACATGGACTGGATTTTCTCTTTTCCCTTTGTTTCTTCTCAGAAATACTCAATTGTGGAAACACTATTCAGCTGCGATTGATACTAGATCCATAGTAGATGCCTTTCTTTCTAATGTTGATAGAAGCTGAATACTTTTAAACCGTAACAAAGTAATCATTTGAAAATAAACCCAGTTTATAAATTACCTGAATAATGTGCTTTTGAACTTACTGTAATCAGATTACGAGAAAATACTTCATTATTTACACACCATTTGATAAGTTTACCTATTTAAGTTTGCAGGTTGATTTTTCAGTAAATTTTTATGTTGTGCAGCTGTCACAATCCCGTTTAAAACATTTCCATCACTCTTAACAATATTCTGGAGAAGGCGATGGCACTCTACTCCAGTACTCTTGCCTGGAAAATCCCATGGCCGGAGGAGCCTGGTGGACTGCAGTCCATGGGGTCGCTAGGAGTCGGACACTACTGAGCTACTTCACTTTCACTTTTCACTTTCATGCATTGGAGAAGGAAATGGCAACCCACTCCAGTGTTCTTGCCTGGAGAATCCCAGGGACGGGGGAGCCTGGTGGGCTGCCGTCTCTGGGGTCGCACAGAGTTGGACACGACTGAAGCAACTTAGCAGCAGTAACAATATTCATTCATTTCTTCCCATTGTTCCCCAAATGTTTTATATCCTCTATATATGTTGTCCCCACCGTGACCATATACACAATACATAAATTAGTTTTGTAACCCAATAGAGGCTACAGAAGTGTTTTTCCTTCTCTGTATGCCTACATACTTGTTGTAAATTATTATTATTATTTTGCAGTATAAGTAAAGTTCTCTAAAATGATTTTTGCATGTAATCTTTTTCTTCCCAATAAATTATGTACTACTTGCAGAGATAACTGTCTTAACTGTTTTGATTACACTGACAAGACACATTGTGGGCATTTATTTTGATGTTCATACAACCTTTCCAATTCAGCGAGTTAAAACTTACCCTAAACAATATTCTTTCTCATGTGTCTCCTCCCTTCTGTCCGTGTTCACCAGGTACATACTTTGTTGCTAAAGTATACTAAAAATCATAGTTAAATCCATAGAGATTTAAAATTAAATCCATAAAACATCTAGGTAATATAGTCCTTGGCATGTAGTAGTATTATAGATTGTTTCCTCCATTTAAAAAAATATTCCTAATGTAAATTTATACAACACTGACCTGAGAACTGTTTATTTCAAAATTCTAGTATGTAGTTATTTAATATACCAGCAGTTTATTTCATTGTAGATTTAGCTGATTTGAAATAGTACTGGCATTAAGTTTCTCTATAAAGAGTAGGCTTTAGTAAATGAGAAACTTAAGTGCCAACGAAACTAAAAACTAAATATCTTTTATAGATCCAGGTCCAGGGAGCATCGCAGACATCGGTCTCGCTCCATGTCACGAGAACGGAAAAGGAGAACTCGATCCAAATCCCGGGAGAAACGCCATCGCCACAGGTCCCGCTCCAGCAGCCGTAGTCGGAGCCGCAGCCACCAGAGAAGTGGGCACAGTTCTAGAGACAGGAGCAGAGAGCGATCGAGGAGGAGGTACTGAGGTCCATAGGAGGATATGGAACTACCTTTACAGTTTAGACTTGGAATACTAGTGGTTTGAACTTGCATCTGGTAATTTGTACACATTTGTGTGTGAGTGTATAACTTTTTTTTCCTGATTATATGGGTAGTTCAGAAAGAATATACTTATGAGCCAGAGTAAGAAATTGGAACCAGTACATGCAGAGGTTATTGCTTTTCTCTGGTTAGTGTGTCTTGGGGAAAAGTACTTTATGGGCAAATAATTTTAGGTACCAGTACTGTGAGAGCTTCTCCAGTATGTATTGGAAAATTAGGGACTCTGAGAAGTCCTTTTGTTAAGAGTTATTTGACTTACTGTTTTCTAAACTTCCTGGAGCTGGTGTACTTTTTCAGAGCAGATACATTCAGTATATTCTTGTTTATTCTGCACTATAGGTATGCAATGTTACATACAGTTAGCTTGGCAGGGCAGGTTCAGAATTTTAAGGAAGTTAGATATCACTGGCATGAAAATTCAAAACATGCAGGGAGGGCAGACCCAGGTTGAGGTATGTTTAAGGACTTGGTTTGACAAAGGACAAAGGATTAGAATGTGATGGAGCCTTTGCACTCATGGTCTGTATAAACCAAGCTCCCCAAACTTCTCAGGTCCCATCATGGCCCTTGAAGAGCCAGGTCATTTCTAAGGAACAGAAACATTTTTTTGAGTGCCTAGTATCTACTAATCTCAAGCTTTCTATGGATTATTACTCCACATGAAACCTGTGATAAATTTTTAACAGCTTTCTGCAGATTCCTTTTTTTTATTTTTGGCGCCTTAGCCAGCCATTCCCTGAAACTGCTCACAGACTGAGTTGGATATGATAGGCCCTTTTATTTATTCTTTATTTTCTTGCCTTGTTCCAAGTAGGTTCCCACCCCCTCCTCCAGCTTTACTGAGGTGTAATTAACAAAGTTGTAAGATATTTAAAGTGTACATTGTGGTGATTTGCTATACAGGTACATTGTGAAAGGATTCCTCCCATCTAGTTAACACATCCATCACCTCACATATATTTTTGTTGTTTTTGGTGAGAACATTTATGTTCTACTCTTAGAAAACCAAGTAGTTCTTCTACTGCACTAGGCCTTATATATATATATATAAGGTAGTTGAGCAACTTTATTCAAGTGAATTAGGGCATAGGACTAATATTTTGACAATAATGAGGTTGACCTAAGCGCTAAACTGGAATCAGAGTAAACAGTATGGGAGTTTAGTGCTAGTGCTAAGTCGCTTCAGTCGTGTCCGACTCTATGCGACCCTAGGGATTGTAGCCTGCCAGGCGCCTCTGTCCCTGGGATTCTCCAGGCAAGAATACTGGAGTGGGTTGCCATTTCCTTCTTCAGGGGGTCTTCCCGACCCACGGACCGAACCTGCATCTCTTATATCTCCTTTGTTGGCAGGCAGGTTCTTTACTGCTAGCGCCACCTGGGAGTTTAGATGAGGGAAATATCAGAGTAATTTTAAAAGATAGCTTCAGGGAGTAGCCTAAAGCCTAAATAGAGTAGGTATAATTTGAATAGATAAAACCAGGTAGGAAAGAGATATTTTAGATATTACAGGCACATGCAGAGAATGAGCTGGGAATTTGTGAATTTTTAAGGGACAGAGTTGTTCATAGTGTGCTTTTAGGTCCCTTATCTCATATCCTTAAAACTAGGCACACAGTACAGTGCCCAGAAAAATACATCTTAAAAAATTCTCCGTGAATCTTAACCTACATTGTAAATTTTAAGAATCATCTTGCTGGTTGGTAGAAGGTCTAGATAATTTCTCTTGTCACCTTGGCCCCCTGTCATTGTTTTGGTATCTCTGCACTCTTAAATGTTGTCATTGGTGGTGGGGATGGCGGGATAGGCATGAAGTCTCCCTCTTCCGGGACCCAGTCTCTAATGTTTCCTGCGTTTATGAAGATATATAGGAAATTTGACCACCATGCTACCTGACAATCCCTCATCCAATATTTTCAGCATATTGTTCATAAAGAGGATTATTTTTGTAGAAGTATTTTTTTCTCAAGAACACTTCTAATCTTGATACTCAGATTACTGTCTCAAAGCAGTATTTTGTTTTTTGCCGAAAATGAGCAATTGCTATTGAAATCTACTTGATATAAAAGAGAATATCAAGTTATTGCTACATAGTACCAGTTTTAATTTCAAAGTAAAAATCCCAGTTAAAGGTCTTTTATGACTTGGCTTTCTTCTGCTTCAGCTATGAAGTACTGGTCTCAGTAGAGTCTGCGTGCGGCTTTTGCTGGGAACTCCCACCCTTGGTAAACGAGGACCATGTGCATTTTTCTGCTGTGTTCAGGCGCATACAGTGCAGACTTCAGAGTCAGACTACTTGGATGAAAAGGGCCTTGGCCAAATTATCCAGTTACCCCTCCTGTCTCTCCTCATCTACTTAGTAGAAGAGTACCTGCTTCATCAGAATTACTGGTATACTGAGTAGAAACTGCTTCTGTACAGGACATTGTAACCTCTGGCAAAATATTAGTTGATACTCATCTCATAGTTTGTCATCGTTTCTCTGGGGCTTAGTACATGTCCTTATTCTTAGGCAGCATCTCAGTCTTCTCTCTCCATATTCCATTCCTACAAAGACATCCTACAAAGGTAGGATGTGTGGAGTGATTTAACACATCATTTTTAAATTAAGCTTATTAAAACCTTAATTCAGTAGAATGCTCAAAGTTGACATTTAATCTTTCAACCTTTCTGGTTTAGTCTTTTTAAATGATATTTCTACAGCTGCCTAGTATAGTAGTGTTTTTTTCCCCTTGCCTTAGTAGTTGAAAGTATTACTTAATTAGGCTTCAGATCCTAATTCTAAGCATGGATTAAGTGAGATAATTATGTAAAAGTACCATGTCACCTGTAAAGAACCAAATAAATATGATATGTTCCTAATTTATTCTAGATGTTGAAGGTATAGAAGATTCCATGTTAATTCTGATCCCCTAGTGTCCTTTGGTTTTCCTTCTGATTGAATCTCTGGTATGAGCTTATATTTACCTTTCTTACTGGCTGGGTATGGGAATGGAAAGGCGGTATTAAGAAACAGTCACGGTTAATCAAGATTGATTAGTGTGATCACCTGTCTTTTATTCTGTTTTTTTTTTCTTTTGGTTGAATGAGCTGACTCAGGAGGAATAAAGCAGAGTTTTAAAATAATCGATGGTTACCTAAAGCCATATCATTGAGTAGTTCTCTTACCTAAGTTGAACGTTGGCAAACTGTTGCCTGCAGGCCAAATCTGGTCCATTGGCCCGTTTTTATACAGCCAGGGAGCTATGGATGATGGTTTTTATATTGCTAAGGAGTTGACAAAGGGAAGAGGAAGAATATACCACACTTACATGACCTGTAACACCTAAAATCTTTACATCTCTGGCCAGACAGCAAAGAAAAATTAGTTCCTGACTCCTATCATAAGTCAGTGCTTTCCATCTAATTTGGAATGTACATTCTGTTTTTAAAATGTTGGATAACATTTTTAAGGTATTATCTTGTATATTTTCATATGAAATACATTTGCTGTGAGCTGGAGAAGCTCTAGGGTTGCCTCTGAGATAATGAGACTGTCTTGGAAATCATTATTTTGGCTTACGGTTTTTTACCCTTAGCTCTTTGTTTTCACCCATCTCCTTATTTAGTCCCCTTAGCAAAATACAGTAGTGCTCTTTTCTGTCAGAAAACTGACTCCTCTTTCTTGGTTGTATTCTGTGTATCTTCAACTAATCAGTACCTTAATATTTATCCGATTCTTTCATTTGGGTTTTGGGTTTCCCAACACATTTTGCTCCTCAAATTAATATTTTTCAGATCCTCAAAAGAAAGATTCAGAGACCAAGACTTAGCATCACGTGACAGAGACAGGAATTCAAGAGACAGATCACCTCGTGACAGAGATCGAAAAGATAAGAAGCGGTCCTATGAGAGCGCTAATGGCAGATCAGAAGACAGGAGGAGCTCTGAAGAGCGCGAAGCAGGGGAGATATAATTAGCTGTGTACATATCCTCAATCCTTAAGCTTCTTCTGGAGTTACATACTATTGTTTAGTTTACAGCTGTTCGGGGTGGCACAGTGAGCAGTTCCAGACACCGATCCAGCTAGGCTAGGTGTACAGCATCTTAACTCAGTCTGTACTTGTTTTCTTTGATGAAGCCTAAAACTACATCCATAGTTTCTGGTGAACCTGTAATACACTTCTGAAAGTCCAGTTTTATATAATAAGACACAGATGTCTTTATTCTTTCTAGTAGGACTGATAGTGGGTGAATTGTGTTACTTGCCTTGGGATTTTCTGAACATTTGTAAAATGCTGTCTTCCTCTCTAGTCCCAAACAACAGCGACTTTGGGTATTTCTTTTTAATCCTTCTTCCTTTGACTCTATATCCCCTGACACTTCTACCCTCTAGTGGTAAGAGAAAGGGGTACAAGGAAGCAATATAACTTCTGTTCTAAGGTTCTATGCCCATTATTAATTACTAGCTGATTACAGTTCAAAACATTTATACTGGAATGTGTGCTGGAGAAATTTAAAATACGAGGAGTTTTGTTTGTCTAACGGTGCCTATTTTAGAGTTGGAAGTTGAACAGCTGTTGCATTACATACTTTGCTTTTTTATTGAAATTTGGAAATCAAACATGTCTTGATTTTTCTGTTCTTCTTGAATAGCTACATTCAGGATGTTTTGAGATGGGGGTGGGGGCAGGGACTTTCATAAGCACTTGTTTTATTTTGTGTGTGTGGAGTACAAAGATGACACCCTTATTGTAAAAAATAATAAAGTGAAAGAATCACCACCACCATCATTAAACTGTAACTTGTCTAGTCAATTGTCACTAGAGCTATTTGCGGTGGCCATTTCTATTCTGTTATTATAGTGCCTTACTGTGCAAGGCACCAAAGGAAATAAATATATACTTACAGAGATTCAAGCTGAATTGTTGCTCCACCTGGGCCCTTGCTGATTATATTCCAGCTGCTTCAGGACTGTAACAACCACTGTAGAGAAGGACCAGACCTGCAGAAGAAATTGGGTTTGTTTGTTTTGTTTTTCTTCACATTGAACAAACCGAAATAAAAACATGGTGTAACCAGTGTAAAGAGACTTAACGATTTCTGCATTGAAAAGCTGTATATCCATTCATGTTGAAACAGTAGTTAAACTTGTGATTCTAGAAAAGCTGAGAAAATATTAAGTAATATAAGGATCTGTGAGTATAACTTAAGATCCTTTCAAGGATCACATCTCTCAGGTTAGGCTGTGGCACAGCTGAGAATCTTTGGAATCTGATCCAGCACAATATGCTGTACTGATATTCTGGGGGAAGAAAGTTCTTGTCTGTTTTTCCCATCCAAAAAGAAGCTGTTAACATCCATTATTCATTATACCTCAATTACTGGTATTCAGATTTTCCCCGGTATAAATAAGGCAATACAAAGTTGTTCTGTTTTTTCTTTAGCCGTTGTAATTTGAAAATGAAAATAAGGTCTCACCTTCAGCAGAGGTAGGGAAGGCAGGAGAGGGCTGAGAACAGAGGTTTGGTGGCAGAGGCTGACTTGGAGGGCCAGGCAGGGGACTGCCAGTGGAGTGAGTAGTGCTGGGGCCACAGGTGAGCAGGACTGTTCTGAACTTCAAGGTGGGCCTTCATGTTTTCCAGGTATCAGCAGAGACCAGGATGTCAGAGGTTTGGGGTCTATAAATACACCAAGGGTCAAACCAAACCGACAGCATAACAGGGTTCAGGCTGCAAGTAAGGCATTCAGACTCGCAGAACTGGGCTATTGGTCGAGGATTCAGCCAAGGGAAGCCTTGTAGGAAGCGCCCACACCTGAATCTGCTGATACTGCTCTGGGAGAAGCTGCTAGGGTCACTCCTGTACCTGGGTACTGCTGACTGCTTGTAACAGAAGACCCAGCTCCAGCAGCCTTATACAAGGAGATCACTCAAAACTCAGCTGCTTGAGTTCCATGTGACAGCTCCATTCTCAGGGTAGCACCAGATAACCCAGATGAACTGTTCCCAAACCAGCTTCATCTTGCCTGACACACGGAACCAAAACGCTGACATGCCAAGGTTTAAGGCAAAAGAGGGTTTCTTGGCAAGTCAGCTGAGTGAGGAGATGGGAGAACAGATCTTAAACTGGCCACCCCAAAGGTGTCAGAGTATTGATTGGATGATGAGTTATGAAGCAGGGCAGCATGCCTTGCCTTGGAAGAATTGACATTGTTAAAATACCCATTCTACACAAAGCATTCTGCAGGTTCAGTGTTCTGTCAAATTACCCATGACGTTTCTCACAGAACTAGAACAGTCCTAAAATTCATATGGAACCATAAAAGATCAAGACAGATGGAGTAGAAGGTTGGTGTGAAGGTTTGGTTTTTGTTTGGTTGCTTGGGGTTTTTTGGGGTTTTTTGGCTGCACTGGATGACTCTTGGGGTCTTAACTCAGCGACCAGGGACCAGACCCAGGCCCCCTGCAGTGGTAGCGTGGAGTCTTAACCACTGGACCGCCAGGGAATTCCCTGTAAGCTTTTATGAACAAAGCCCTATTGTATAGCACAGAGAACTGCATTCAGTACCCTATGATAAACCATAATGGAAAAGTATTAAATGTGTATGTATAACCAGATCACTTTGCTATACAGCAGTAATTAACACAACATTGTAAATCAGCAGTACTTCAATAAAAAGAATCGGAGGTGTGGGGTGCACGGGGAAAGGTGATTGGAAAACGTGCAGGGGTCATTCTGCGCTAGTGGAACTCAGCTACAGGCCTCTGCAGGTTGGAAAGGTCACCAGGCAGGTGTCTGAGCGTGCTCCGCTGGAGGTGGGTTGGGGGGTGGTCCTCGCCAGCCTTAACCAGTTCACTTGCACCAGGTGCGGTTGAGACTCCCAAGTGCCTGGGAAGGAGCCCAGCCAGCCATCTTAGTGTTCAGGCTCCTGGCCTCTTGGGAAACATACAGATGTTAACCGTGAGCAGTGAGGCAGGTAAAGCAGATTTGACTAATCCTCATGCACCATTTCAGCCCACTGCATCTTTGGATCATTCTTCAATCTTTTATTTAAGTGTTAAAAATTTAGTTTTTTGACTGTACCACATGGCTATGGGAGCTTAGTTCCCTGAATAAGGATCAAACTCGATTCTCCTACAGTGGATACGCATTTCCTTAACCACTCATCCATTGAGAAAGTCCCTTGTTCCTCAGTCTTGAGGAAGGAATGGCAGTGCCCACTCTGAATACTTTTTGCTGGTAAGGGGTGTGTAGACCTAACAAGGACTTAGTAATGAAGCTGTTAGCACTCATTTGAAAATACTCTTACTCCTGATTTCAGGTTAACATTTTGACCCCAATAAGCAAACGGCACCTATGTGCCAGCTGTCACAACATTTATAGGCCAAAGTTGGTCATCAAAAAGATGTACCTTGGTGGGGAGGGGAGGGTAAAGCACACAGAATGTAAGTGCGAGACATATTGATAAACTTCACACATCAAGTCAGGGGTCAGTGGCTTACTTTGACCTAAAGTGCCTCAGTTGTTAACCAGTTTAGCTGAAACACTTAGATGCTAAATATGGAAGGGACATGGGCAGGGAAGATTAAGTATGATTGCTACAATATTCTGACCAAGTGGACTCTTAAAGGGGAAGGACACCCAGGGTTATTTGAGGACACAAGGAGAGGACCAAGTTCCAGCTTCCGGGGGACTGGAAATTGGGTTGATTAGTCCAACCCGACCTTAACATCTGAGGGCTCTTTTCCTAAGTGTCTGTGAAGGTAGAGGTGGTGGAAAATTGCTGACCAGCATAACTAAGGGGTCAGCATGATCAAATATATAAAAAGGTTTGGAGTAACATGTCCAACAGCTAGAGAGAGTCCCTGCTTTTGCCAGAGTCTGAGAAATCCTAATCATTGTTCTTCCAAGCCCGGGAGGTCAAAAGAACAGTCATTCTGGTAACCTAACAAGTTACTAAAGTAACTTACCTTCTGAAGAATTTTAACCAAAGCCAGCACTGCAGCAGTCTTGTTCAGCTTAGTTTCTTTCTCACAGCTTCTTTCTGGAAAGCAACTTAAGATCTGCTAGGGACTCCCTTGCCCATTCAGAGAAGTCAGTGTCAGGGCTATGGAACCAGACAAGGTTTGGATGACCTTGGGCAAGGTTTGTTTCCCTTCTGCAGCAGGGTCTCTTTTTCCCATTGTGTTCATCAGAAGGTCTAGTCCAGCAAGGATGGCACTGGTCTTCTAGATGTTTACCCTTCTAAGATTTCAGGGCAGAGGTTCATTATCTCCTCCTCTAAGAGTTTCCTGGGGAACTTATGCCTGCCAATACAGGGGACACCGGATCAATTCCTGGTCTGGGAATATTCACGTGCCACAGAGCACATAGCTGCTTCGGGGAGGCACTAGTCCAGGCACCAGTTAGATCCTTGGCACTTTCACTGACAAGGGCCCTGGTTCAATCCCAGGTTGGGGAATAAAGATCCCACAAGCTATGTGACTTAAAATCGTAGCTGCGTCACATGAATCTTCCCCATCTGACGGTCTAGAGACTGGAGACCAGGCTTTTCAACATTTCTCCAGACACCTTAGTTATGAACGTAGTCTCAAAGCTAGATATTTGAAACAGAGTAAGTGGCCCCCATATTGATCAGAAAGTCCAAAAATTGATTTATTACTGTCCTAGTCCTGTGAGGTTCTATATGCTGGAAATTGATGGACTTGGCAGGACTTAGGGGAGCCCTTGGGTTCCTTGGTCTCTATCATTCTCAGCTATCTCAGCCATCTGATGTGCCACTTGTCTTACTTTCTTCTTCCAGAGTCTTCCTTAGAATGGCACAATCTTTTCTGGGGTCCCTCCTGTTTGAAATATGCACAGTGGTGGTGGGGGGTGTCTTTTTTTTTTTCGGTTGTGCTATGTGGCATAGAGGATCTTAGTTCTCTGACCAAGAATCAAGCCCACACCCCCTGCAGTAGAAGTGTGGAGTCTTAACCACTGGATCGCCAGGGAAGTCCCAGAGGTCTCACTATTGATTGCCCCATTCACATAGAAGCCTGGGGCCTCCTACCTTTTGCCAAGTGCCTTGTAGGGTCTTCACCCTGGTCCAGCTCTTCCCTCTGTGAAGACAGAGTGGCCTGTTTCATTCTCTTGTTCTCTTCTGAGCCTGCCCTGCCATTAGAAACTGCAGGCAATCTCAACAGGTTAAGACATAGTCATTCCAAGAGCACCTTCCATTTTTTGTGTATGGTAGAAGGTGGGGGCGGGGGTGGGGGGGCGCACTCTGACCAATAAGTTTTATTAACCACCTTTAAGTTCTGGGGCCTCAGGGTCTGTATCTGTATAATGCCTCTTAGCTTTGAAGACCCTTGCTAGAAATTCTGAAAGACCCTCATTTGGGTTCTGTTTATCTCTTGTACTTTTAAAACTTCTTCATTTGCGCATCCCTCTTTGAATCAGTCTCAACTTTTGGCCTATCCCCAGCATTCACATCCCACTTATCATCTGCTGTTGACATAGCCATGCTCACAGCCTCCCACACCGGCTTGTCAGGGCTACATAACTGCCTCCTCACGAGTTTTATCCAGCACCATTCTGCGATCTTCTGAAATGAGAAGGGTATTGAATGAAATTCTGAACATCTGCCCAGGTCGGATTTGGAGTTTAAAAAAAAAAAAATTTTTTTTTTTTTCTTTGACGAAAAAAGAATTCTTCCATTCTCTCTGCTTCATCTCTATAAGTTGGCATATTGTTCTTCCAATTAAATCTGAAGTTGAAAGGGAGACTGGACCCAGATCATCCCCATCAGCTGCCCGGTCTCAGCATTCACATCCCCAGTGGGGACTTGCCTGTTGGACGCTGCCCCACCTGAGTTTGCATAGCTCCCTGGCCCAGTCAAGTGACAGGTATGAGAAGGGCGAGATCACTCCTGTGGGCCCCTCAGAGACCGGAGGGCCCCAAGCCTGAGGCTGTGCTCAGGGGAAAGAGCAGCAGCCGCCTTGGGTAGGGTGAACAGCAATCCCCCTTTCCGTTAGGATTAAGCAAAACAGGTTTCTCTGCCTTCCCTTCCTGTTGGACCATGACCTGACGTCTTTGCACAGGCTTATTCTGATTCAGTCACTGTACCTAAGGTACTTCATCCCATTTTTCTTCCCATTTACAAAGTAAATCCAGTTGCAGAGGGATATTGTAAATGCAGGATCCATTTACAGGCCATTTTGCTCAGGAATCTACAGGATATTGTGGTCATGCTCTGTTACCAAAAATTACCATCACTTTCTTTTCCATGGATTCATACCTGAAAGTCTCCCAATTTTGGAAAATGCAGCCTAGAGGGCTGCAAGGGGGAACTGAGTACTTCCCGTTTTGAAGGGGCTTTGCTTCCAGGTGGTCTCAGTAATGAAGTCTTTCTAAGGGTCCTTGCTGCCATTACCAAGCTCAATCCCCAAGTGTCAATTCTTTTATTATTTACTTATTTTTGGCTGGGCTGGGTCTTCATTGCTGCACACACGGGTTTTCTCTAGTTGCAGAGAGCGGGAGCTACTGTATGTTGTGGTTCACGGGCTTCTCATTGCGGTGACTTCTCCAGTTGCGGAGTGCAGGCTGTGGGGTGCTCAGGCTTAATTGCTCCATGGCATGTAGGATCCTCCCAGGCCAGGGCTCAAACCTGTGTCCCCTGCATTGGCAGGCAGATTCTTTACCACTGAGCCATCAGGGAAGTCCCCCCAACAGGCAATTATGAACAACTGAAACAATAAGATGAAGATGGACAGAGACAAGACCCAAACAAGATCAGCAACCAAAAACCCTTGGCCTCCAACGCAGGTAGAGGGTACCTCAGCAGCTGTGACTTTTGTATTGTCTGCCAGAATCCTTCCAGGTAGATGGGCCCCCAGCCCATGACCTGGTCAGGGTTATCGGATGGTTTAAGCACTGCTGGATTTCTTTGATGCGGTTACTCACCCAGAAGACATCTTCCAAACTAGCTTCTGTGAAATGAAATGTCGGTGGCACCTGGCAGGGGAGATTCGGGGGAGGTCCTGGAACAAACGGACCAGGCAGCTGCTTGGACCCATCCGCGGGCTCTCAGTTCCAACCAAGGGCCAACAAGCATAAAGTCCACCTGGACTTCCCCTCCTACCAGGCTCCACAGATGTGTTACCAACTCAATGTGTTACCAACTCAGCTTTGTCCTACCACATTGCACAGAGAGCCAAACACTGAGATGCCGAGTTTGGGGACAAAGAATGGGTATATTCCAGCCAAAAGAGGAGATGGGATAAGAGATCTCAGATCTCGAGTCTGCCTCCCAGAAAGGGAGGGGCTCAGTGTATATACAGGATGACGAAGAGGCAGAGCTGATGAGGGATGGGGAGAGGAGACAGGAAAGAGGTGCAGGAATCTTCCTGTGCACAGGTGCAATGAAGCTACAAGGAGGTTGTGGGAGCGGGCACCCACTCATGCTGGGGGAGGTGGAGGGTGGGTGGTTCCATCCAGCCTTAACCGGCTTAGCTGAGGCTCCAAGGTCCCGGAAAATAACCCAGGCACTGTTCAGGCTACCTGCTGCTGGAGAGAACACCCAAGTGTCCTTGATTAGTGGAGACAGGTGAAATGGATTTGATCAATCATCACGTACCGTTTCAAAACCATTGCTCCTGTGTCTGTAAAGAGCAAGGCCATCTTTGCTTAGGTCTATGGCTCAATTGAGTCAAGTTCCCATTTGGAAACCAAGCAAAGTGGACAGAGTTAGTGACATCCCTAATTGACTTCGGTCTGGACTCCTGAACCAAACACTGGCCAGAGGGCTGGGACCACACGACGAACGTTAGGCTTAGATGTATCAGGTGCCTCCCAGGTTATCGCTGCTCACCTCCACCTGCAAACTGGCATCACTGCCAGACCACACGGCTGCTCCATGGTGGCGGTAGGAGGTTGGAGCTTATAGGGAGAAGCCCAGTATCCCCAATGATTCCTTTGCCTGAACACACACCCGTACCATACAACCCAGTAACCCTACTCCTAGATATTCAAGAAAATTGACAGCTTCCTTCCACACACAGACTTACATTTGAATGTCCATAGCATTGTATTCATAATGGCCGTAAACTGGAGACAACCAACTAGAGAGATGATAAACAGATTCTGACTTATCCCTACAAAGAAAGGAACTCCTATCAGTAAAGGTGGCAACCTGAACATGTCCTTAAAAGCTCGTGCTGTTGCTAAAGAAGCACACAGTACATAATGTACAGTTCATGTGAAATCCCAGAACAAGCAGTTTGCCTGGGGCTGGAGGTCAGGAGAAAGAGCACTGACCACAAACGGACAGGAGGGAACTTCCTGGAACTACTCCATGTCTTGACTGGCAGTGGTTTGGGTGCCTACAGTCTTCAGAAGGTACCCTCTTGATTTTTCATCTTTGGCCATACCATGAAGCCTGTGGGATCTTAGTTCCTTGACTGGGGATCGAGCCCATGCTCCCTGCAGTGGATTCTTAACCACTGGACCACCCAGGGTTGTCCCAAAAGGTACTCTTGAGATGAGGTTATTTTCTTCTTTGCAAAAATACGCTTTTCCTGGTGACAGTATGGACTCTTAGACAGTGTGTCTCACCAGGAAAGCTGGTTAAAAACCTGACTTGGGGGTCGGTACCTACCCCCTGCCCATCTCAGGATGAGTTGTGTGTGCTGCACTCTGGTGACTTCCACAAGCGAGGTGGCCTCTGAGCTCTACCGCAGAGGCCGCTGTGACCTGCTAGGCCAGCCTGTGTCAGAGGCTGTTCTCCAAAGCTCCGAGAAACGTGGGTGCCGGTGGCAGCGTTACTAGTGTGGTTTTCAAACAATAGCAGTTGGCAGTGCCTGGTGGGAGAAGAGCCTAGAAAAACTACTCAAGAGGAATTCCATGCAGACCAACCTGCTGTGTAACTTTTCCAGCTTCCATTTAGTAGAAAGGGAAACACACGCTCTGAAGGTGAGGTGAGGCTGAAAGTTGTGAAAACGTATCTTGATGTAAGAGATAATTACAGGTTGTAAGAAAAGGCATTCCAGTCACAGGAACCCTTTCTAAAACGAGTAGTTCTCAAGCCAGGCTGCACATCAGTCTCTTTAGGACCTTTAAAGCATTTCACTTTCTCTTTTTATCGAAGTAGTACACAAATACAGGTTTTTTAATTAATTATTTTATTTCTTGGCTGCATGGTACAGCAGGAGGGATCTTAGTTCTCTAACCAGAGATCGAACCTGACCCCTCGAAGGGGAAGCTGGGAGTCTTAACTCCTAGACTTACAGGGAAGTCCCAAACACAGTATTTTTTTTTTTTGAACTGAATATGGTTTTAATAGTACTAAAGGATGTATATTTTAAAAAAAGAACAAACATCAGTCCCCTTGTAATCTCACTCCTGTTCCTTAGACATTTAAGCTTTTTAACCTTAAGTGTACAGCTTGATGAATTTTTACACGTGTATCCACCTAACCTCACCCAGATCAAGATCCAGACCATTCCAGCATCCTCAAATACTCACTGGCACCTCTGTCCAGTTAATACTGCCTTGCCTCAAGACAAGTACTGTCACCATCAAATAGTTTTAAGGTGACCATCTGAAATGATTTTTGCCATTTCATCTAGTGAAGTGAAAGTCACTCAGTCCTCTCTGACTGTGACCCCATGGACTGTATAGTCCATGGAATTCTCCAGGCCAGAATACTGGAGTGGGTAGCCTTTCCCTTCTCCAGGGGATTTTCCCAACCCCAGGACTGAACCCAGGTCCCGCATTGCAGGCAGATTCTTTACCAGCTGAGCCACCAGGGAAGCCCATTTCTTCTAGTACTTTCTCCATAATTCTAAATAATAAGTGTACACTGCTATTCCTTGGTTTGCCAACTTTGGACAGTAACTAGGAGCTTCCTACTTTGGTAGATCAAACTTCACTCGTTTACTCACCTTCCTTACCCACTGACGGAGAAGGCAATGGCACCCCATTCCAGTACTCTTGCCTGGAAAATCCCATGGATGGAGGAGCCTGGTGGGCTGCAGTCCATGGGGTCACGACTGAGCGACTTCACTTTCACTTTTCACTTTCACGCAATGGAGAAGGAAATGGCAACCGACTCCAGTGTTCTTGCCTGGAGAATCCCAGGGATGGCAGAGCCGGGTGGGCTGCCGTCTACGGGGTCGCACAGAGTCAGACACGACTGAAGCGACTTAGCAGCAGCAGCAGCAACTTACCCACTGAAGCTGAGAAACTCTCAGGTTTCTACACCGCAGCACCACACCACCCACCCTGGGCACCTGGGTCCTTTAAACACCACAGGTGATCCTAAGTGGCACTGAGCCCAGAGGGCCCCAAGCCGGTGGTGACCCAGAAACTGACATGAAACCAGCCTGACAACGCCAGAATGTTTGCCAAGAAGGGCTCTGATGATAGTTAAACTAGGACACGTCATCAAGCTCTGGACTAATTTGTAGTTGGAAGGAAGTCATGAGAAACACCAGCGTGTTTCTAAGATTTTTACTGATCATCATGTGTGTTCTCATGGCTCTCCACCCCTTTCTCCCAGGCAGCCACACACTCTGTACAGTTAAACTCGACCAGTAGAGCTTTCCCTGAGGAGTGCGGGCACCGGGCCTGCCTTAGAGGAAGGCTGGTTTGCACCTGATTGGCACCATAAGCAGGGCAGGCAGTCTCTTTCCTTTGGAGGAGCCTCTCCAGCCTGGAAGGGCCTCCCAGGTGGTGCTCGTGGTATAGAATCTGCCTACCAAGGCAGGAGGTGCAAGAGACGTGGGTTCAACCTCTGGGTCGGGAAGATCCCCCTGGAGGAGGAAATGGCACCCCTCACCCCAGTGTTCTTGCCTGGAGAATCCCATGGACAGAGGAGCCTGGTGGGCTATAGTCCATGGGGCCTCAGAGAGCCGGACACAACTGAATGAGCCTGTGTGCATGCGCGTGCACACACTCTCCCTTCCCCCCACTTTGCTGCCATGCCCTTCAACCCGAAGACCCTCACTGAACCTCAACTGGGGAGCATCTCCAGGCTGTGTCCCCACAACTGTGAGAGGCAGGGCTGCCTCGCGCCTCCCCACATTTCTGATTGCTTTTTCTCACTCAGACCCCAAGCTTTGCAGCAGCTTCATCAACCAAGAGGGGGTGCTCCCTTGGTTCCCCTTGCCTGGATGGCTCTGTCCTCGCCACATCCTCAGCCTCTGGCATCAGCTGGGCGGACGCCCCACCAGCAACCCACCGATGCTGGTCTGCACAAAGAACCTTACTCTCTGCCTGCTCCCAGAGCAGGGATGGGACCTGCTTCCTCTCTCCTCCGAGGCGGCCCTTTCTCCTGCCCCGTCCTCCACATGCTGTGGGTGTGTGGGTGCGTCTGACCACCTGGAAAGGGTCCTTATAACGACGTCATTGCTGCCAAATCCCAGGCATGAAATAGGAGCCTCCCTCTGTGGGCTCAAGAACCCAGGCTGGGATCACCTGTGAGTCCTCTCTGTTCCTCTCGGAAAGGGCATGCACCTGTGAGGCAGCAGGTATGTGAGAATGGGGAATGGCCAGTTTAACGAGGGAGAAACAGGCTTAGAATGCTTTAAAAACACACACACACACACAAGGTCACAGCAAATGCACTTCAGCAGCTGGAGATCCAGTGGGGGGCTCAGCTTCGGGGCCACAGTGGCTCTCCTCTCCCGTGGACCCCATCTTCCTGTCCCAGAACATGCTCCCTGGTTTGCTGAGGCAGGACTGTTAAGCACCAAGCGGGGAGACCTGGGCACCCCGGTCCAGGGAGGAGGCTGCCCCAGCTCTCAACCTGGCCTCCCCGGGGAGCCACAATCCCCCAGCAGACTCAGGGCTGGCAGAAACCTAAGTCACTTGGTGCCCTTGGCACAGACCCAGGGTCTGGGGGAGGCACAGTCCGAAGCCACCAGCTTGCCTCCCTCCAGGCACCCGCACTCGAGATCTGGCTGGTCCTGGTCTTCCTCTGGGAGCCTGGGGAAGGGTGAGAGGACAGAGAGGCCTTCAGGAGGACGGGCCCTCCTGGCCTGTGCGGCCGCTGCCTGTGTACTGCTGGGATCGCCGCCTGGAGCCCGGGGTCGGGGAAAGCCCTGGGGCAGGAGCCAGGAGGCCGCACCCCCTCCCCCTCGCCCCAGGTGTCAGCTGGGTGGCCCTGGGCAAACCACCAAACCTCTCTGAGAGGCACACCCCTTATCCAGAGAAGAGGGTGACAGTCCTTCTTGGGCAAATGCGTGGGGGACCCAAACAAGGGATGGCATGATGGGGACCAAGTGAAACTGAAATACCCATCCTAGGAGGGGGATGGAGAAGGGGAGGGGGGTGGGAGAGGACTCAACTTGGGGACAGGTGAAGGGGAAGGCTTCAGGGTCCTTCTGGTGCTGCTGTGATGTCACACTGGTCACACAGGGGGGCCAGAACTAGCAAACGGGACAGAGGGGCCAGCCACGGTCACTCACAGCTGGGGTGGCAGGGGGGTCCCGTCGATCCAGTGCCAGCCCTGGGGGCCTCGTCGGGCTCCCACCCAGGAGTACCTGGTGACCGGGTGTCTGCTCAGGAAATCCTGAGGGAGGAAAGCAGTGGGTCATTCTTCTCACGTCACTGGGACGGCTCACCTGGGCTTCCATCCCCGTCCGATCCCCCCACCCCGGCTTCCACAAGTTCCCAGCTCCCCAAGCCAGAGACGTGACTCATTTCTCCCCAAACGCCAGGAAGTGGGAAGCTGTCTTGGATGCTTGCTGGTTGACAGGCACTGTGCTCAGGGCTGGGGACCAGAAATGGGGCGATCCCCTCTCAGCCTTCAAGGGGGTAACGGATGTGATCCTCCATCCCCACAAGCAATGCATGATGGGTACTGAGCAGACAGAGAAACGAGGAAGCTCTGAGAAGATGGTGAAAGGCGTGGGGAAAGCTGGGAGCCTACGGAGAAATCCAGGTGACAGACAGCAAGCAGCCTCACTGGGCGGGAGGCTGCAGAGGTGGTCAGGGAACAGATGGTCACCACCACAGTTGCCAGCAAGAATAATAAACTACATTACATCCACTGGGGAAGTATTGTTAAGACCACTAAAGGGGACTTCCCTGGGGTGAAGTGGGTAAGAACCTTCCAATGCGGGGGGACAAGGGTTCAATCCCTGGTTGGGGAACTAAGATCTCACATGCCAAGGAGCAACTAAGTCTTGAGAACCGCAACTACAGAGCCCTCACACTCCAGAGCTTGTGTTCCGCAATGAAGACCCAGTGCAGCCAAAATCAATAATAGTAATAATAAAAGATGTTTTAAAGAAAGACCATTAAAAATAAGGGTGAGTATGAAATCCATGGGGCAACATGGGGAAAAGTTATAGTATGTGAGGGGTTAGAGTCCATGAAAAAGCTGAATTTAAGTTGTGGCCTGATTATAAGAATGGAAAAAAATGTGTACACCCCTGGACACAGACACATGAGGAACAACAAAACCAAAACAAGGATGTGCAGGGAGCTGTTGGAGATGCTTTTTTCTTTTAAATACTTGTCCTCAATGCTATGTTTTTAGCAATGAATTAAAGCAAAAAAAACCCGTGTTTAAAAATGTTGACGGGGGGAGAGTGGGAAAGAGGCTCAAGAGGGAGGGGATATATGTATATTTATGGCTGACTCACGTTGTAGTATGGCAGAAACCAACACAACATTGTAAAGCAATAATCCTCCAATTTAAAAAAAATCTTCAACTCGAAAAAAGATGTTTCCATATCCTAAGCCCTGGTGTAGGGAACTGGAAGGTGGAAGGGCGGGGCAGCTGTCCATACCAGCCCAGTCTTTCCAGAACATAAGCTGTGCTATGTCACAAGAGCGGTATCATGGTTCCTATTGCTCAGATGGGTAATTCCACTTTAGGGAAGAAATCCAAGAACAGAAAGAGAAAATGAATGTTCTCAAAATTTCCTGCTGCTATTTATAAAGATAAAATGGAAACCACCCAAATGCTCAGCAGTCAGGAAATAACTAGGCAAATTATGGGATATCAACATGATGGAAAATTACAGTGCTCTTAAAGATGACAGGCACACCAAAGACACAGTTAGGCAAGAAAAATGTAAATTTGAAATCATGCCAAGTGGAAAAAAGCAAACCATGCCAGCAAGCCCATGGCGCTCACACATGGCAGCACGCACATTAGTGATGACAGGAAGTGGCCTGGCATACGTCTGACATAGACTTAGTTCCTCTCTACCAGTGTTCAGGATGACAGAGACAAAAGTTCTATGTTTGACCCTGGGGATTAGGAAGCAAGCACGGGGACTTCCCTGGAGGACCTATGGTTAAGACTCGCACTTTCACTGCAGAGGGTGCAGGTTCAAGCCCTGGTAGGGGAACTAAGATCCAACAGGCTGTGCAGTGTAGCCCCAAAAAATAAAACCCACAGAAAGGAAGCACAGAATGATGCCTGCCCCCTTGATGACACTATTTGTCCTTCGGGTCTCAGTTTAAAGGTGACTAGGGACACTGCACGGAACCCCTCCCCTGGATCACTACAACCTTCATAGTTTGGAGCGTGGTATGAGACACTGACCTTGTCAGTTTTCTGTATCAGTGAACTTGGTGAGGACTGGGGGCCTGCCCTATTGATCACTGACCGTGAGAGCCCAGCACACAGCAGACCAGCCCAACAAAATGCACCCCCCAACCCACATGTCCCTGCCAATAACCAGCAAAGGCCACAGGTAACATGCGAGCTGTGAGGCCAGCCCTGCACCCAGAGCTGTTGGTGCAGACCCATCCCCACCACCCCTTTCAGGAACATCAGCTGGGAGAAGAACCTAAAAGAACTTCCAGACTGAGGGGTGACAGCCTTACCCCTTTTGAAACCCCAAAGACCAGAAGACCAGACTGCACAAGGCACACAGCCATTCCTGGGAATTTTATTTGCTCTCTGGCTGGACTCCACAGGCTGGGGCCCAGGGGCAGGGCTGGAGGGAGCTTTGGAGGGGATGAGAAGGAACCTGGGCTGGCTTTGAGTCAGAGGGCAGGCCAGCCCTGAGCATCTTGCAACTGTGGCTGCAGCAGACGGGCCTTCTGCTGCCCAGCCCCGGCCTCCTGGGAACAGTCACTGCCTAATCACCAGATCTTAGAGCTTCTTCCAGTGCTGAGAAGGAAGCTATCACTGCAGAGCAGCGCTATGGGGCCTGGCCACCCCTTACTCAAATTCTGGTTCTGTGACTTGCAAGTTACGTGACCTTAGGCAAGTTCCCTGACTTTTCAGAGCTTCAGCATTATCCTCTGTAAAGTGGGGGATGAGTGCAATTGTGTGGTAGTTTGAGCATTCTTTGGCATTGCCTTTCTTTGGGATTGGAATGAAAACTGACCTTTTCCAGTCCTGTGGCCACTGCTGAGTTTTCCAAATTGGCTGCCATATTGAGTGCAGCACTTTCATAGCATTATCTTTCAGGATTTGAAATAGCTCAACTGGAATTCCATCACTTCCACTAGCTTTGTTCATAGTGATGCTTTCTAAGGCCCACTTGACTTCACATTCCAGGATGTCTGGCTCTAGGTCAGTGATCACACCATCGTGATTGTCTGGGTCGTGAAGATCTTTTTTGTACAGTTCTTCTGTGTATTCTTGCCATCTCTTCTTAATATCTTCTGCTTCTGTTAGGTCCATACCATTTCTGTCCTTTATCGAGCCCATCTTTGCATGAAATGTTCCCTTGGTATCTCTAATTTTCTTGAAGAGATCTCTAGTCTTTCCCATTCTGTTGTTTTCCTCTATTTCTTTGCATTGACTGCTGAAGGTTTTCTTATCTCTTCTTGCTATTCTTTGGAACTCTGCATTGAGATGCTTATATCTTTCCTTTTCTCCTTTGCTTTTCACTTCTCTTCTGAAATTTCACAGCTATTTGTGAGGCCTCCCCAGACAGCCATTTTGCTTTTTTGCGTTTCTTTTCCATGGGGATGGTCTTGATCCCTGTCTCCTGTACAATGTCACGAACCTCATTCCATAGTTCATCAGGCACTCTATCAGATCTAGTCCCTTAAATCTATTTCTCACTTCCACTGTATAATCATAAGGGATTTGATTTAGGTCATACCTGAATGGTCTAGTGGTTTTCCCTACTTTCTTCAATTTCAGTCTGAATTTGGCAATAAGGAGTTCATGGTCTGAGCCACAGTCAGCTCCTGGTCTTGTTTTTGCTGACTGTATAGAGCTTCTCCATCTTTGGCTGCAAAGAATATAATCAATCTGATTTTGGTGTTGACCATCTGGTGATGTCCATGTATAGAGTCTTCTCTTGTGTTGTTGGAAGAGGGTGTTTGTTATGACCAGTGCATTTTCTTGGCAAAACTCTATTAGTCTTTGCCCTGCCTCATTCCATATTCCAAGGCCAAATTTGCCAAGCCAGGCTTCAGCAATATGTGAACCGTGAACTTCCTGATGTTCAAGCTGGTTTTAGAAAAGGCAGAGGAACCAGAGATCAAATTGCCAACATCTGCTGGATCATGGAAAAAGCAAGAGAGTTCCAGAAAAACATGTATTTCTGCTTTATTGACTATGCCAAAGCCTTTGACTGTGTGGATCACAATAAACTGTGGGAAATTCTGAAAGAGGTGGGAATACCAGACCACCTGATCTGCCTCTTGAGAAATTTGTATGCAGGTCAGGAAACAACAGTTAGAACTGGACATGGAACAACAGACTGGTTCCAAATAGGAAAAGGAGTATGTCAAGGCTGTATATTGTCACCCTGCTTATTTAACTTATATGCAGAGTACATCATGAGAAACGCTGGACTGGAAAAAGCACAAGATGGAATTAAGATTGCCGGGAGAAATATCAATAACCTCAGATATGCAGGTAACACTACCCTTATGGCAGAAAGTGAAGAGGAACTAAAAAACCGCTTGATGAAAGTGAAAGTGGAGAGTGAAAAAGTTGGCTTAAAGTTCAACATTCAGAAAACGAAGATCATGGCATCCGGTCCCAGCACTTCATGGGAAATAGATGGAGAAACAGTGGAAACAGTGTCAGACTTTATTTTTCTGGGCTCCAAAATCACTGCAGATGGTGACTGCAGCCATGAAATTAAAAGACACTTACTCCTTGGAAGGAAAGTCATGACCAACCTAGATAGCATACTCAAAAGCAGAGACATTACTTTGCCAACAAAGGTCCGTCTAGTCAAGGCTATGGTTTTTCCTGTGGTCATGTATGGATGTGAGAGTTGGACTGTGAAGAAGGCCAAGCGCTAAAGAATTGATGCTTTTGAACTGTGGTGTTGGAGAAGACTCTTGAGAGTCCCTTGGACTGCAAGGAGATCCAACCAGTCCATTCTGAAGGAGATCAGCCCTGGGTTTTCTTTGGAAGGCATGATGCTAAAGCTGTAACTCCAGTACTTTGACCACCTCATGCGAAGAGTTGACTCATTGGAAAAGACTCTGATGCTGGGAAAGATTGAAGGCAGGAGAAGGGGATGACAGAGGATTAGATGGCTGCATGGCATCACTGACTCGATGGACGTGAGTCTGAGTGAACTCCGGGAGTTGGTGATGGTCAGGGAGGCCTGGCGTGCTGCGATTCATGGGGTCACAAAGAGTCAGACACGACTGAGCGACTGAACTGAACTGAACTGAAGTGGGGGAGATGTTTGCAATGAGGCCTGAGATCATGTCCACAAAGCCAAGGGCGTGTAGTATACACTCATTAAATGAGGAGTCTCCAGTCTGCTGGGTGGAGTGTAAAGCTTCGTGTCTCATTCCAACATACAAGACCTCATCTGATGTTTGCCAAGGTGATCCTGCCCTTCTCTGTCAGCCCTAGGCCATCAGGCTCTCTCCCTGGGCCTTCCCCACCCAGCTCCACCCATTCCATTCCTTGCAGCTCAGACTCCACTAACCTGTTCCTATTGTTAGCGAAAACTGTGACGTGGGAAAAGCACTGTTTAGAGATAAAAGTTTAAGAGAAGGCAATGGCAACCCACTCCAGTACTCTTGCCTAGAAAATCCCATGGACGGAGAAGCCTGGTAGGCTGAAGTCCATGGGGTCACAAAGAGTTGGACACAACTGAGTGACTTCATTCTCACTTCACTTTCATGCATTGGAGAAGGAAATGGCAACCCACTCCAGTGTTCTTGCCTGGAGAATCCCAGGGACAGTGAAGCCTGGTGGGCTGTATCTAAGGGGTCACACAGAGTTGGACACGACTGAAACGACTTAGCAGCAGCAACAGCAGAGATAAAAGTAAATTCTAGAAATTTGGGGGGCTTCCCTGGTGGCTCAGATGATAAAGAATCAGCCTGCCATTCAGGAGACCTGGGTTCGGTTCCTGGGTCGGGAAGATCCCCTGGAGGAGGGCATGGCAACCCACTCTAGTATTGTTGCCTGGAGAATCCCCATGGACAGAGGAGCCTGGCAGGCTACAGTTCATGGGGTCGCAAAGAGTCGGACATGACTGAGCAATGAAGTACAGAAACTTAAGAGTAATTTACAGCTCAAAGGAAAGCTCTGTAAGGGCGGCGCTGACACTGGGCCTCCAGTGTCTCTAGCCGGTATGTCTCCTGGAGACCAGTTTTGCTACCAATGTGGGGGTGGGGGATGTGATCCTGATATTACCTGAAAACTTATGCTCTACATCTTAAAATTAAGGTAAACTACTTACCATGCTTTCATACATTTCTTCTTTAAAAACTGTGGTAAAATATACATATAAAATTTACCATTTTTAAGTGTGTGGCTCAGAGGCTTTAGGTTCACTCACTGCTGTATGACCATCACCGCCCCCCTTCATCTCCAGAACTTTTTCATCTTCCGCAACTGAAACCTTGCACCCATGAAGCAACTCTGATTTCCCCCTCCCCTGGCAACCACCATTCTACTTTTTGCCTTCAAACATTTCTGTGTTAATATTTAAATGTTTTAATGTTTAAATGTTTTAAGCTGAATCCTATGATATCTATTTGTGTTTTCATCTTTCTGCACTCAAGATGTGGCTTACAGTCAATGTGTACATTTCAAGAATCTTCTTCCTTCCCCATTCAGGAAACTAAGATCATGGCATCCAGTCCCATCACTTCATGGCAAATAGATGGGGAAACAGTGGCTGACTTTATTTTTCTGGGCTCCAAAATCACTGCAGATGGTAATTGCAGCCATGAAATTAAAAGACGCTTACTCCTTGGAAGGAAAGTTATGACCAACCTAGACAGTGTATTACAAAGCAGAGACATTACTTTGTCAACAAAGGTCCATCTAGTCAAGGGTATGGTTTTTCCAGTGGTCATGTATGGATGTGAGAGTTAGACTATAAAGAAAGCTGAGCACAGAAGAATTGATGCTTTTGAACTGTGGTGTTGGAGAAGACTCTTGCGAGTCCCTTGGACTGCAAGGAGATCCAACCAGTCCATCCTAAAGGAGATCAGTCCTGGGTGTTCATTGGAAGGACTGATGTTGAAGCTGAAACTCCAATAATTTGGCCACCTGATGCAAAGAGCTGAATCATTGGGAAAGACCCTGATGCTGGGAAAGATTGAGGGAAGGAGGAGAAGGGGATGACAGAGGATGAGATGGTTGGATGGCATCACTGACTCAATGGACATGGGTTTGGGTGGACTCCAGGAGTTGGTGATGGACAGAGAGGCCTGGCATACTGCGGTTCATGGGGTCGCAAAGAGTTGGACATGACTGAGCAACTGAACTGAACTGAACTGAATTTCCTCACCCCTGGGAAACCCAGCTGATCTTAAAGCAGTGGCTAGTGAATCTAATGATTGATGGCACATGTGTGCAAGCTAAGTTGCCTCAGTTGTGTCTCTTTGAAACCTGTGGACTGTAGCCTGCCAGGCTCCCCTGTCCATGGGATTCTCCAGGCAAGAATACTGGAGTGGGTTGCCATGCCCTCCTCCAGGGGATCTTCCTGACCCAGGGATCGAACCTGTGAATCTTGTGTCTCCTGCATTGGCAGGCAGGTTCTTTACCACTAGTGCCACCTGGGAAGCACTGAAACTTTCTCCTTTCCTCTTAAACTCTTGAGGAAGAGGAGCTGTGTGTATCATTGGGCTGTGTGTGCTACTGGCACTTTGGCGTGTCCCATGAGTCTGTGCCTCCCAACTCGTGAGCCCAGCCTTTGCCAACCAGCCCAGCCCCTCTGCCAGCCGCCGGCCTGTCCTCAGCTGCTCTTTCCCACCTCTGCCTCGGTGCCTCCTGCAGCTTCTGGCCCTCATCCAGAACTCGGGACAATTCTACAACTCCACAACCATGATATTCAGGATTTTAACTGCTTGAGACCCAAGTCTTCACTTTGGTCTTTTTGCAAAGGGCATTTTGGAAGTTCCTTTTTGAAAAAAGCTTATTGAAACTTTGTGATATATTTTCTGATTATATATACTTGTGTCACAAATGATTGATCCTATGTGCTAAGTTTTAAAAGAATTTAAGATCCATTTGCAATTGGGATAGTTCAGCCCATCTCCCCTCTTGGAGGACCCCAGTCACCGGGAGGCCATTTGTTCAGGTGATATCCAAAGTCATTGTAGACCAAACCTGTCTGATGTGAGGCCAGAGAGCAGGGACCTTTTGCTTCACCAGTTTTCTGATGACACTTGCTGTGCTGAGTGGGTCTCAGGAGATGGGCTGCTAAGTCCTTGCCCAGTTCACCCTCCACCCTCCATCAGCTCCAGGCATTCTCTAGGGACCCAGCAAGTTCTCACTGGCCTTCACTTTGCAGACCCAGCCGGGCTGGGTCTGGCAGGAACCATTATATTCTGATCTCTTGGGCTACCATTCCTCTACCATTTCCCCCTACTTCTAGAGCACACTATTTGTGGAACACCTAGAACATTCCAAAAAGCTGGAAAGAAGAAAAATCATCACTTGTGGCTCCAGTGATAACCATTAGTATACTTCCTTTCAGTACTTTTCATGCCCCTCCCCTGCCCACCTACCCACTTCTCACCTGGGTGTGTCTCAGCAGGGGTAGGGTAGCCTGGTGGGCTGAGCAGAAAGCCTGGCTGGTCTCCCAGGCCTCGGCTTCGGCAGCGAGGTAGTAGCACTGCCCCTCGGACCACATCCAGCCCTGGGGGCATGGTCGGCATCTGATCCCTGCAGCACAGAGGGAGACCGGAGGTGAGCACAGGGTAAACTGTACAGAGCTCAGGGTTGGTATGGATGTTCAAATATCAGGGGGCAGGTGCGGAGACATGGAGCTGGCGAGCCTGGAAGGGGAGAGGGAAACGAGCGGGGGGCGGGGCGAGCACGGGGGGGTGGGGCGAGCACGGGGAGGCGGGGCGAGCACGGGGGGGGGGGGGGGCCGCGGGGGCGAGCACGGGGGGGGGGGCCCGCGGGGGCGAGCACGGGGGGGCGGGGCGAGCACGGGGGGGGCGGGGGCGAGCACGGGGGGGCGGGGCGAGCACGGGGCGGGGCGGGGCGAGCACCGGTTGGGGCAGGAGCGGGGGCGGCGGGGCGGGGCAGGTCCCGGGAAGGCTTAAGCACAAGCTTCATCCATCATCCATCAGGAAGGGGCTCTAATCCCTTACCTTTGCTCACTGAGCCCCCTATCTTTGTGCATCTGCCCAGGGGGGTGTCTTTTTCCTTTTTTTTTTTTTTCCCTCAAAAGATTTTTTGGATTTGGCCCATTTTTACAAGTCTTTATTGTATTTGTTACAATATTACTTCTGTTTCATGTTTGGGGTTTTTGGTCGCGGTGGGAGCTTAGCCACCCAACCAGGGACTGAACCTGTACTCCCTGCGTTGGAAGGCTAAGTCCTAACCACTGGATTGCTAGGGATGTCTTTTACTAATTTCACAAAGAAGCTGGAAGGACTAGACACCCTGCTGGTGGAGCAGGGGAGGAAAGGGAGGAAAGGGGATGGGGAGGAGAGGGGTGAGGGTGGGGAAGAAGTTCCACACCTGTTTTCGAGGCCAAGGCCACAACAGCCACCGCCAACACCGCCAGGAGCACGGCCATGACTGCCAGGGCCCAGCGCAGGGACCTCATGTACATGGGCAGCCCTGGGAGGAGGGGAGGGGACAACCAGGAGACACAGGTTAGGGTGTCATCACAATTCAGGACCATGCTGAATCCTACAAGAGCATCACACCCACCTCAGCACCCACCCCCTTGGCCCATAACACCATTCAATTTAGGTCCAAACTTCATATTTGGGAGAAAACTGCTAGAAGATATTCCACGTCTTAAATAACTAGGAGACACGAGATTCTTTTCAAGTGAGAGAGTTAAGTGGCTAACAGCCATTAACGGAATACCTGATGTGCACTAGAGGCAAGGCACCAACAACACAGAGGAGCGGGCAAGGTCCCTGCGCTCAGGTTGCTAATGGGACAGGCAAAGATGCCAGGAGATAAAATTCCACAGGAGAGAGGGCCCAGGGCTAGATTCAAAGTTCAACAGACCCTCCAATTCAAGTTCAAATCCTGACTCCAAGGGCCCCTCAAGTGTTCTTGGTGTTTTCCCATTTTAATGTTGGACTCACACCTGCCTCTGCTCTCTCGCTCCAGGTCACTGGAGACCACTGATGAAGCATCAGGCAAAGAGTGCTTTGCAGGCTGCAGAGCACTAGACAAATGTGAGCAGTCAGCCGCTCAGGGACCAGGGGACCAGATGGCTGGAATGAGGCTGTGGAGGGGAAAGGAAGACAGGGGACACTCCAGGAGGGAGGAAGGACTCAGAGATAGAACGTGTTCAGAGGTCACATCCTACCCTGTAGACAGACTAACTGGGGAGACCAGAGGGGAACACTTGGAGAATAAAACATAGTCAGTGCTTGCTCACAGACATCGATAGTTATAAGCAGCTTTCCACCCAGAAAGACATGCGCATCTGAAGTCACTGAGCACTCAGGATGGGACCTCGGCCACAACTCCGGTGTGAAATCATTCAGAGCAAAAACATCTTGCTGCAGGGGGCCCTGGACCTACCCAGATCTTGGGGATGTGGGTCAGGAATGTCACATAATCGGTGTGAGGGTCTTAAGAAATCAGTCATATTTCCCAGAGTCTAGAACAGCAGAAGTAAGTCTGTGGCAAATATTTCATTATTTTGAAAAGACCAATTCCATTAAAAAAAAAAAAGAAGCTACGTACATTGTATATACCCACCATCTGATTCCCTTTTTGTATCTGGTATTGACATCTCTGATGTCTCACCCTGTACTGCTATTCATCACGGCTCATCCATTGTCATTCTCTATATTTTGACTACCTTTCCCAACCCACAACTGAAACACTACCTGCTTCCTCCTGTAGCCAAATCCCACAGCTGGGGTAGAGCCAGTTTGGGGGGACTCACAGTTTATTCACCTGGGGCAGCTGAGGGGCATCATAAAAACTAAAATACACACTTCCAAATACAAAGCTTGCCAGAGGACTCAGAGGGCTCCTGCCACTGAGAGACCTGCAGGTCAGTCTACTTTGGCCGGTGGCCTCTGTCCCTCTGGCTGAGCTCAAGCATGCTGGACACCACTCTCTCGGCTCCACTTCCTCCAGACACTGAGAACATTCTTCCTCTGAATGTCCCCCACCTCCCCCCGCCATGCCATTGCAGACTGCCAGGCCCTTTTGTTTTCTCCAGAGTAAGGACTGCCAGAGGGCAGGGGCAGGGCTTTGTTTCCTCCTATCCTCTACCCCTGACGTGCTGAGCACAATGCCACCAGCACCAGCGGGTTAGACAACCACTGAGATCCAGCTGCGGCTCTCCTGCCCCGACAGGGCTGGGGAGGAAGCGTTCCTGGCACGTGCTCACACTCTGAAGTTAGTGCCATTCATTGAGTATTGATTCACAGAGCACTGCCAGGTGTCAGAGATTTGGTGAAATGTAGGCTGTCACCAGCCATGCCCCGCAGGGCTCGGGAACCCTGAGGATACTCACAAGAGGGATGCTAAGCTGGGCAGCACAAGAGCCCGTGGAGCACAGAATAGAGACACCTACCAGCCTTGGGACCAGATGAGGTGACTCTAAACCAGCACCTAAGGGGGCATATTCTCCATCTGAAGATCCAGCTGTCCCCCCAGTTTTAGGCTGTCTGCAAAAAGTGACTTCTGGTCTGCATGCTGCCATAGAGAACATTCCCTGAGTCTGTGTTTTTTTTTTTTTTTTTAATATTTATTAATTTGACTGTTCCAGGTCTTAGTTGCAGCATGTGGGATCCCAGGGATTGAACCCAGGCTCCCTGCATTGGGAGCTCGGAGTCTTAGCCACTGGACCACCAGGCAAGTCCCTCCCTGAGTCTTCGATTTTTCAGTTTACATGGGGCCAGCGCCTCTGGGACATTTGCCCCCCAAAGCAGTGAAGAGACAAAGCAGTGATGTCCCCTAACTCTCTCCACAGTGGCTTCCACCCTCTCAGGTTCATAAGGAGGGGACATGAAACAGCGGGGTGGCAGCATTACTGTGCTGGGGGTCTGGGCAAGTCCCCCAGCCTGTACCCTCGAGTGCCCTCTTGTTAAGGTCACTAGCTTGATCCCTCGTGGTAAAGGCCATAGCAGGCAGAAACCACACGCAGAGTTCCTCATCCAGGCAGCCTCCCTCAGACCAAGCCTCAGCCAGGTGCTGGGGACCTTACAGTTCTTTGATCCCACACTTCCCAGAGAGCAAGCCCAAAGCACCAGTGTGTGTGTGCACCCTGCAGTATTTTATGTTAGCTGTCTTCCCCCTATACCCTCAAAATTCGTCCCCACGCCCCCAGGTTCCTTGCCTCATGCCCAGAGCTCTGTTCCCACGTGGCAGCACTCCCTGAGTCTGCCTCTCCCCAGGACACTGCTGACCACATCTTCCTCAAACTTTCTCCTTTTGCGGCTTCTTTGTATCCTGATTCTCTCCCTACCACCTATACTTTTCTTTCCCAGTCTGTGACCGGCTCCTCTTCCTTTTGTTTTTTGGTGATGCATGGCATGCAGGATCTTAGTTCCCAGGTCAGGGATCGAACCTGAGACCCCTGTAGTCGGGCTTGGAGTCTTAACCACTGGACTCCCAGGGACGTCTGACTCTTCTTCCTTTAAATGACATCACTACCTGGAACTCCCAAATGCACCTGCTTATTTCTTCCCCACCTCTTTCCCCATTCTCCACTCTGGAAGGATAACCCAATGAATCCATCACTCCGCTACTCAGATCAGCAACTTGGGGGGTATCCCCACTCCTCCTGTTCGCGCATCTTCATGGGCACAGTGGCCTCGCTCACTAATCCTACCTCTTGAGCCCTCCCTCCCACCCCTGCCACAGATCAGGCCTTCATCATCTCTGGTTGAACAACTGCTATCACCTCCTAAGGTCTGTCTTCCTTCAACCTCATGCCTGTCCCAACCTTCCTCCACAGTGCTGTCAGAGCTCACTTTTTAGTCATTTCCTTGTTACCCCACCCTTCAGATGGTAAAGAATCTGCCTGCAACACAGAAGACCCTGGTTCAATCCCTGGGTCGGGAAGATCCCATGGAGAAGGGAATGGCAACCCACTCCAGGATTCTTGCCTGGAAAATTCCATGGACAGAGGAGCCTGGAAGGCTACAGTCCATCGGGTCATAAAGAGTCGGACATGACTGAGCAACTTATATTATTAATCTCATAAAAAGCTATAGACTCATTATGGTAGACAGAATAACGTCCCCTTAAAGATGCTGGTAAAGAATCCACCTGCCAATGCAGAAGATGCAGCTTTGACCCCTGGGTCGGGAAGATCCTCTGGAGGAGGAATGGCAACCCACTCCAGTATTCTTGCCTGGAAAATTCCATGGACAGAGGCGTCTGGCGGGCTGCAGTTCATGGGGTGACAACAAGTCAGACACAGTTGAGCACACACAGCACAGCAGCAAAGACGTCCACATCTTAACCCCTGGGACCTGGGAATATGTTAGGTTACAGGTACATGGGGATTACGGTTTCCTATCTGCTGACCTTGAGATGGATTTCTGGGTGGGTCCAATGTAATCACAAGGGTCCTTATAAATGGAAGAGGGGGACAGAAGGACAGGAGAGTCAAAGATGGCAGTGGGAGGCTTCAAGCAGACATTGGTTCTGAATATACAGAGGTCTGTATATACAGAGGTCTGAATATACAGACCATGAGCTAAGGAACTCGATCACCCTTAGAAACCAGAAAAGGCAAGGAAACAACCATCTCCTGAAGCCCCCAGAATGGATCACGGGGGTTGATAACTGGACTTTAGACCCCTGAGCCTACATCAGATTTCAGACTTACAGAACTGCAAGATAATAAATTAGTGCCATTTTAAGCCTCTAAGTTTGTGCCAGTTTGTTACAGCAGCTCCAGAAATCGACTACACTTCTCATGCACAAAGTGTGCTCCCACCCAACTCTGCACAAGTTCCTGAGTGATCAGAGTCGTTGAACTCTACCATGTCCAAGAACAACCTCCCCACCTCTGGCATAGAGCCCCTCGGGATTTGCAGCCTGTCCAGCTGAACCGTCCTTCCTCTCGGCTGGCCAAGCTTTTTAGCAATGTGTCTGTCTAGCTCCACAGGGTCCCTGTTCCCGTTGGCTTTCTACCTAGGAGGAGGCTACCACCCGCAACTCCTTAAGCTTTCAAGACTTAGCTGAAGGAAGCTTTCCCATGCCCTCAAGTTCACCAACCACTCCCTTCTGCTTCTGTGTCCAGGATTTTTATATTTAGGATCTTTCTTCTTCCCTGCAAATCCCCACGCCGCGGGGCACGCCCCAACCCCACCCCGCCCCGTCTGGCCTGTTGTCCCCCCGCAGTAGCTGCTGAATGGATGAGTGTTAGGGGCCAGGTGATCCCTGATATATGGGAGGGAAAGAGGAACCCTGGGCCTAGAGAGGTCGGCCAGCCAGAGCCAGGAGTAGGCTGTTCTACCCGGTCGCCACCACCGTCACGTGATCCTGAAAGCCTTCCTCGCGCCTGGAATCCGTCCACCCCTACTTCTCAAAGATGCTGCGCACACTAAGATGGAACGCTTAAGTTCTTAGAGGGTCAGGGAGGGAGAATAGTGGCTTTATTTTTTTACTACCAACAATTTGAATGATAATTACGTAGACCTTAAAGTTATTGGCTCTAAGCCAGAGGGACCGGGTTGGGGTTCCTCCGCCCCAGTGGCTCAACCCCTACCGGGCAGCGCTGCTCCCAGCGCCCGCGCGCTTACCTACGCGCTTTATGATCCGGGACATCTTCTTGTCTCCGTCCAGCTCGGCGTGGGGCAGGAGCACGGAGTCCTCCCGGCAGCGGCAGCGGCACATAGGGGAGCCCGAGGACTCTGCGCGCCCCTCCGCGGGACTGGCGCAGCCCTCGACGTCGAGGCCGCGCTCAGTCCCGGCGGCGGCCGGCGGCGTGCCGCGGCCCCACGTGCCTCCCGGGGACGGGGTCCGCCGCAGGAGGGTGTGCGCGGGGGAGGCGTGGCGGGAGAAGCCCGGGGACTCGGGCACTGGGACGGTGAGGAAGCGCGTGGAGGGCGCCGGCGAGGGCGCGCGGCTGCCGCCGGCCGTGCCCACAGACTTCACGCGCACGTCTACCTGCAGTTCCACCGGGGTCCAGGCGCCCGGAGCTGGCTCACCCGGCGCTGCCTTGGGTATCAGCTCGGTCTCCGGCGTCTCGCCGTCCCGGGGCTGCTCGGCCGCGGCGGGGTCCGGAGACGGCGGCTCCGGGCCGGTCGACGCCTGGCGGCGGAAGGCGCCATAGCCCAGGCTGGGTGGCAGCAATCGCAGGGGCGCGGGGCGAGGCGAAGGCAGCATTTTCCCGCCCGACAGGTCCTGGCCCGCGCCCGCCGCCTCTTTGGCGGGGGCCAGACTCAAACTGTTCTCAGGACTCTCAGGGCGTCTTTCCTCCGCGGGATGCTGCGGCTGCTCCAGCTCCGGGACCTGGTTTCCCAAGGAATCCATTTCGAACTCGGCTCCGGCTCCGTCTTCCTTCGACGCCCCCCACGCCGCCCGGGCACCCTCCATCCTGTGCGCAGAGGAGCGTAGAGATGCCGAACGGGACGCACCTGGGCCCAGGTAGAGGGTTAACTTCTCCTCCCGGGTTGGGATTGGTCCAGAGGAGTCGCGTAAGTTGTTAAGCCACACCCCTCCCTGTCTCCACACCCACTTCCTCCTCCCAAACCAGGGCCCGGCTGGGATGGGCTACGGCCCGGGTTCTGTTGGCCACGCCCTTCAGACTCCCTTCTGAGGTTTTACTCAGAAAGACAGAGCTGGGAACAGACTCATCCCAGAGCTCAGACTCTTCTCTCTTTCTTGTCCCTGGTCCCAACCGTTTCTCCCTCTAGCGCTCTGGACTGTGCTGATTTTTGAGAGTTATAGCTTGGGCGGAGAGCGATTGGCCAAGCCTGTAGAAATCCTGGGACCTCAGTAAAATCAGCGAGTCCAAGGGAAATGGGCCTGCTTGTGGAAAGGAGCAGAGCTGAGTATCCGGACAACGTAGTGGGGGAAGGAGCGGAACACCTGACAGGTCCCCCCCAAGGCAGAAGTCGCAGGGACATCTGCTCTGGAGGCCCGACTCCCACTGTGCGAACTCAATAGACTGAGAGATTAATAAGCTTGAAAATGTGTATTTTCACCGGGACCAGTAATCTAAATACCGTTTAAAAATATAGATTCCTGGCGGACTCCTCCTAGACCTACTGAATCTCATAAGGGGATAAAGAGGGCAATTTTCAACAAGTGCCCCAGGATTCCCAGGTGGTGCTAGTGGTAAAGAACTTGCCTGTCAATGCAGGAGACATTTGGTTTGATCCCTGGGTCGGGAAGATCCCCTGGAGTAGGAGATAGCTATCCATTCCAGTATTCTCGCCTGGAGAATACCACGGACAGAAGAGTCTGGCGGGCTACAGTCCGTGGGGTCGCAAAGAGTGGGATTTAGCACACACGGCACAGCACAGCCCCAGGGCAGGATTGGCAGATACAATACAGATCACTCAGTTAAATCTGAATTTCTGATAAAAGTTGTTTTTTTGTTTTTTTAAGTATAAGTACGTCCCAAGTATTTATGTCCCTGCGACTTCTGCCTTGGGGGTGACCTCTCATGTGTCCCGCTCCTTCCCCCACTACGTTGTCTGGATACTCTCCCCTTCTGGAGAAGGAAATGGCAACCCACTCCAGTATTTTTGCCTGGAGAATCCCATGGAAGGAGGAGCCTGGTAGGCTACAGTCCATGGGGTTGTAAAGAGTCGGACATGACTGAGTGACTTCACTCATTCACGTCCCAAGTGCTCCCTTATCTGAAATTAAAATTTAACCTGCCTCCTATATTTTTCTTTTTTTTAAATGATGTGATTGTATTTATTTACTTTTTTTGTCTTGGCCATGCTGTGCAGCATGCGGGATCTTGGTTCCTCAACCAGAGACTGAATCCGCACCTCCTGCATCAGAAGGTGGAGTCTTAACCACTGGACCTCCAGGGAAGTCCCTGCCTCCTATATTTTTATTCACGAAACCAGGCAACTCTACTTCTAGGGACTTCTGCTGGAGTGGTCTTGGGAACAGCATTTGAAAAGACCACTGACTTGTTACTCCTGGGGTAAAGAAGGAAGGAGGTGGTGAAGGGGAAGGATCTTAGGAGGGCAGTTAAACTGCTAGAAAGGAAGCTCCCTGAAGACAGATAACTGCAAGAAAAAGTCCGGCAGAAAGAAAACACAATATGAAAACACTTTATATTTAATGTCTTCCAAACCCAGGCTATATATTTAATGTGGGGACATATATATGCATGAAAATGAATTTTAAAAGATATGGAAAGATACATACCAAAGTGATAATACTTTGCTGTATTTGCTGTAGGTTGTTTGGAGGGTGGGCGGAGGGATTGTCTAGGAGACTTAACCTGATCTGCAATGTTTCCACTTTCTTGAAAGAGAACGGATTTATTGTATGTATTTGTTGTTCAGTTGCTCAGTCGTGTCCGACTCTTTGGGACCCCATGAACTGCAGCACAGCAGCCTTCCTTGTTCTGCACTATTTCCCGGAGCTTGCTCACACTCATGTCAACTGAGTCAGTGATGCCATCCAACCATCTCATTCTCTGTCACTCCCTTTTCCTTTTGCCTTCAATCTTTCCCAGCATCATGGTCTTTTCCAATGAGTCTGCTCTTCACATCAGGTGGCCAAAGTACTGGAGCTTCAGCTTCAGCATCAGTCCTTCCAATGAATATTCAAGGTTGATTTCATTTAGGATTTGTTTGATCTCCTTGCTGTCCAAGGGACTCCCAAGAGTCTTGAGAGTCTCCAACACGATAGTTTGAAAGCATCAACTTGTTGGCACTCAGCCCTCTTTATGGTTCATCTCTCACATCTGTACATGACTACTGGAAAGTATGTATATTCTTACATAAAAATTCAGTTTTTAAAGAGATGACATGTACTAATAGTAAGTTTTTTTAGTGCTAGACAGGGAGGCCTGGTGTGCTGTGATTTCACGGGGTCACAAAGAATCGGACACAACTGAACGACTGAACTGAACTGAAAGATTACTATAAAAATGAAAATAGTTCAACAAGTATATTAAATATAAAGAAAAGCTCTCTTCTGTACCTGGATGTCACCTCTCAGGGGCAGGTGCTGTCCCTGTTGAGATGGACTGCTCTTCCATTTTCAGCATGGACTACAGCTGAGAGGGAGGCTTCCTGACTTGCTTTCCTGCTTAAATATCTTCACCTGAGATGATGATCATCACATATGTAGTTTATAAAAATTAAAAGACTTCTTATCTTCCAGGTGTTTTGACTCAGAGAGAATCAGCGAGGAAAACACGACATGTTTCACTGCGACACGGTTCCTCAGAGGGGGAGACGCCAAGGCCTGGCTCCCCTGGCAACAGCCACCAACCCAGGCTGGGCTCCAGACTCAGAGGCACTCAGGATTCCATCTTGAATTTGAGCTGTAGACCACAGTGCTCATGGGATGCTGGTGATGGGCACTGGCACTGAGGGATCAGAAGTGGAGAGACCCAGGGCAGCAGAGTGAGAGCCTGGCCAGTCCCTCAAACCTGCCTTCTGGATTTCGTCCTCTCCTGTCTGCAGTTTCAGTTTACCACTATTTATGAGCACAGGCTGTATGCCTGGCATGTGGGTAAATAGCCAGGGCACCAGCTTAGGAGCCTGCACCACAATGATCTATTTTTTAAAAAAAATATTTAGTTATTTGACTGCATTTGGACTTAGTTGTGGCAAGCAGGATCTTCAATCAGATCATTTTGTTGCAGTGCACAGACTCTCCAGATGTGGTGTGTTGTTCCATAGTTGAGATGTGCGCAGGCTTATTTGCCCCTTGGCATGTGAGATCCTTAGTTCTCCCACCAGGGATCGAACCCACATCCCCTGCATTACTAGGCAGATTCTTAACCACTGGACCACCAGGAAAGACCGTCCTCTGTCTTCAGTCTCTCCCTTTTCAACTGGTTCTTTCCCATCATCATTAAACACGATCAAGCTTTACATGCCTTCTTGGACCCCAAGTCCCCTCCAGCCAACACCTTATCTATTTCTTACTTATAACAACCAACCTTTTTTAACAAGAGAATTGTCCCCCTCTCTCTCCATTTTGTCACATCCTAAGCACTCCTAAACCACTTACGGTCTGTTTCAACCCTCGATAGTCTGCCAGCCTTCTTTGCCAAGAACCTAACCCAGCAGACCTCCTTCAGTACCTCTTACCTCGCAGAAGCTCTCACCATTGTCAGTCATTGCCTCATCCTCGCGCCCCATGCCTCTGTGGCTTTCCTAGCCCCACCTTCTGCTGGGCTTCCTTTACTACCCTGCTGCTCCTCCTTGAGTCTGCTCCCAGAGCTCTCCCCCCTCCGTCATGTCAGGGAGTCTCCAGCTCTCTCTCCAGCCCAGATCTTTCTCCTGACCTTGACCATAACAGCTGCGCCATGGGTTGGATTTTGTCCCACAACCCTGTCTTGCCCCAAACTCATATGTTGAAGTCTTAACCCTGAGAGCCTCAGAATGTATCCATATCTAAATTTAGGTAATTTGTTAAGATGAAGTCACACCGCATTAGGGTGGGCCCCTAATCCAATATGACTGGTGTCCTTATGAAAAGGGGAGGTGTGAATACAGACACACACACACTGGGAGAACACCTTGTGAACACGAAGGCAGAGATCGGAATGAAGTGCCCACAAGTCAAGGGATGCCAGAGATTGCTGGCAAGCTACCAGAGCTCAGGGAGAGGCCTGGGACCAGTTCTTCCTGGCAGCCCTCAGGAGGATCCAGGCCTGTTGATGCCATGATCTTGGACTTTCAGCCTCCAGAACTGTGAGACAATAGATTTCTATTGTTTAAGCCACTGGGCTTGTGGTACTTTGTTACAGCAACCCCAGGAAACCAATACAAGGGTCTCCAATTCAGATGGCTCCCTGTCAGGGGGACAGCTTACCCTGACGGTTCACTGCCTCTGACTCAGCTGGGCCAATCAGATTGTCCCTTGCAGGAATTTGGCACTTGATTCTGAGAGACCTGGAACTGGGAGTTGTCACAACTCCCTAGAGCTCCACAGCTCCACAGCTCTCTAGAGACAAAGGGGCTTCCCAGGTGGCGCTAGTGGTAAAGAACCCGCCTGCCAATACAGGAGACACAAGAAAACTCACTGGTAAAACTTACCTAAGCCTGGAGTTTGTAGGAAAAGTTTGATAAGAAATTCAATTTCTATAATAGATATAGGACTACAATATTCAGATTTTCTGTTTCATCATGTCAGTTTGGGAAAATTGTGTTTTTCAAGGAGTTTGTCCATTTCATCCCTGTTTTCTAATATATTGGCAAAACATTGTTCAAAATACTCCCTTAATATTTAAAAAAATTTTTATCTATTTATTTGGCTGCATCAGGTCTTAACTGCGGCATGCAGGCTCTGGGGCAAGTGGGCTTCGTTGCTCTGCCATATGTGGGCTTTTAGTTCCCCAACCAGAGATGGAACCCATGACTCCTTCATTGGAAGGCGGATTCTTAACCACTGGACCATGGGGAAATCCCTCCCTTAAATACCTGTGGAATCTGTTATGATATTCTCTCTCTCATTGAACTTGATATTTTCTTAGTCATTACTCATCTGATGGGTGAAATTTCAACTTGCATTTCTTGAGACGTGAATGAGGTTGAACATGCTTTGTTCACTGCGTTGCTGACAAGTTCCTTTGGCAGCCTCAGTGAAGAGGGCCACGGAGATTCCCTCTGAGGCCCGTTCCAGATCACGAGTTGGTTCCAGGAAGTGGCCCAGCTGGTACCCTTGTCACCTGCTGGCAAACCACAGAGCTCACTGCTCCAGGAGGCTGATGGTATCTGGTCTGTCTGAGCGTAAACTGAACCACAGCTGGTCACTCCCAGAGAGGGACCAGACACGCCCAGCCCTGGCTCTTGGCTGATGTCACCCGCTGCGGCATCCTGAGCCCTTCCTGGGCCCCTGGATGCTCAGATGGGGAGGGGGAGGTTTCTGCACGGCTGGCTCACTGGCACGGTCCATCTTCAGTTCACATTCCACCTGCTCAGAACCTCAGGGCCCGCCGAGCCAGTGTGGCACTCCCACCCCTGGGGCCCTGGTCCCTCACCTGTGACTGTCTTCATAGCACTTGGCACTGTCTTGGGCCAATGTGTTCATATATTTATTTTGTCATTTAATGTTTGTCTCCGGGCCTCTAGCAGCCACTGTTTTGTATCCCCAGGACAGTACCTGGCAGGCCCCTCTGTGGTTCTCTGCTGACATTACCCCTGGTGACATATCATTAATATTTATGAAATAAACATTGCGGAATGGGTGCTGGGCGGGGTGCTTGACATATCTTGTCTCATTTCTCCTTCCTCCCCCACCCTCCTCCAATTTTTGACAAATTTTAAACATTAAGGAAAATGGAAAGCACATCCCGTGAACACGAACACTTGCAGAGCCTCCAACGGTTAGCATATCATCATATTTGCTTTGTGGTTCTCGCCACACAAATGTACTTTTTGTTGGTGTTGAACCACGTGAATGAGCTTCAGACCTCAAGAAAGTTGTGCCTAAATCCTTTAGCATGTTATCACCCACGAATATAGTGTTCTATGGAGGTCCATTGGCTTCCCTGGGGCTCAGTGGTGAAGATTCCACCGCAATGCTGGAGGCACAGGAGCCACAGGTTCAGTCCCTGGGCCAGGAAGATCCCCTGGAGGAGGGCATGGCAACCCACTTCAGCATTCCTGCCTGGAGAATCCCATGGACAGAGGAGCCTGGCGGGTTATGGTCAACGGGGTTGCAAAGAGTCGGACACAACTGAAATGACTCAGCACAGTATGGACCATCCTTGTGCCAAGAAATGAACAAGTACTCCACACCAGATGATGTTACAGAGACATTCCCCCCAGTGAAATCCCCCCATTTTAAATTCCCCCAATTAGTCTCAAACTAGGATCCAGTCAGTTTATTTTGGTACAGTGCATTTGGCTGTGAGGTCTATTTACTCTTCACCTTAATAACCCTGTGGAGAAGACACTAAAATTACTAAAATTCCTACTTTACAGGAAATTGAGAGTGAGAGAGGTTGAGGCACTTGCCAGGGTCACATGACCACGAAGTGGGAGACTCGGGATGCGGTCGTGTATCTCTGAACCCCAGACACGGCTTTTCTCCCCATTTCCTACTTCTTGCCCACCCTGGCCCTCGGAGGTTTCTCTCCCAGTCTCTGGAGGCTCCCTGCAAGTCATGGGCTGAGGCCAAGGTGAAGGAGCTGACCCAGTTACTCGGCAATTATTTGCTTTCAAGTTCCTCCAGCCACCTCCTCACCCCGATCTTTTCTCTGTTGCTCTCTGAGATGGTAGCTGTCGGCTGTGAGTGACACGGCGTCCTGCTTCTGCCTCGGTTATTTGGTGGAGGGTCCACCTGAGCTGGAGGAGGGATAAATGTGGATCCAGTGGAGGAATAAGTGGTGGCCTTCAGTCAGGTGTGCAGATACAGGGAGGGCTGCAGCAGGGATGAGAAAACGTCCCACCTGGAAGCATGCAGGCTCACCAGAGGAGACTCAGGAGCCATAAACAGGAAAACAGCTCCCTGAGTCATTGGTTGCTCGCTCCCTGCGAGTCGAAACAAAGAGCCTCCCTTGCTGGGAGCTCCACTCCTAGAATCTGTTCCCCTACAACACAGCACACTGAATGCTCTGCACTCAGGCTTGAAAGTGACTGACCTGTGTGAACAGAGAACCCTGATGAATAGACAGTGACACGTGGGACAGACCCAGCCCTCCTGTGGATTAACGTTCCCACTGTAGCTGACTGCTAGGGGTCTGGGGCTCCACATGTGGAAAGACCTGGATTGGGGCAGGTGCAAGGAACAGGAGACCAGGGGCGGAAAGAGACAAGGAGGGGCAAAGGGGATTGCTCAGCCTCTATAATGCGATGAGCCGGCTCCTGATTATACATACAGGAAAAAAAAAAAAAATATATATATATATATATATATATATAGGAAATATATATACACGTATGTCTCTAATGGGTCTCCCTCGTGGCTCAGGGGTAAAGAGTTTGCCTGCAAATGTGGCAGACTCAGTTCTGATCCCTGGGTCGCAAAGATCCCCTGGAGAAGGGAATGGCAACCCACTCCAGTATTCTTGCCTGGGAAATCCCATGGACAGAGAAGCCTGATGGGCCACAGATCATGGAGTCGCAAAACAGTTGGACATGACTTAGCGACTAGACAACAACAATATGTCCCCAATGTTTCTGTCTCTCTAAAGACCCTGACAAATCCAGCCTTTGTGGTACAGACTGCCTCTTTCCTGCCGTCCTTCCAGGGCCGCACCTCCCAGAGGCAGCTCCACACCTCCACACCTCCCCGGGCTGAGGTCCTGCCCCTCCCTGACCCTCCTGGGCAGGCACCTGGCACTTTAGGAGTGCCTGTCCCCACCCAGTCCTGGCCAGCCTCGGGCTGTTCTTTGGACTCAGTCCATGGAGTCTTCCTCTATCCAAAACCTCTTGTGTTATGATTATTTTATGAGTCCAGGCAGGCTTTTTAAAATGAAAGCACTCAACTCTCCCCTGGGGCTAGGAACAATTCAATTTCTAGGACACAAAGTCCAACCGCCCTCTGAAGAGGAAGAAGCAGAAAAACCCTGCTCTTTTGGTAGTGAGTCTATTGGAAACCGAGGTGGCTAACTTGAAATCAGACCATTCCTACCTGTCAGCTTTGTCTCTTCCTGCTGTCGGGAGCAGAGGTGATGAGATGCTGGGCTTGCACTCACATCAGAGTCCAGGGGAGTTCATGGCCTGCACTGTTGAATGCACACCCACCGCTGAACTCTGTGCCCAGGCCCCAGGGGTGAGTGACCACAGTGGAAGATGTGGGGGTCTCCCTGCAAGACGCCAACTACCTTCTCAAGGCCTACTGTGCAGACCTCAGATCAGATCAGATCAGATCAGTCGCTCAGTCGTGTCCGACTCTGCCACCCCATGAATCACAACACGCCAGGCCTCCCTGTCCATCACCAACTCCCAGAGTTCACTCAGACTCACATCCATCGAGTCAGTGATGCCATCCAGCCATCTCATCCTCTGTCATCCCCTTCTCCTCCTGCCCCCAATCCCTCCCAGCATCAGAGTCTTTTCCAATGAGTCAACTCTTTGCATGAGGTGGCCAAAGTACCGGAGTTTCAGCTTTAACATCATTCCTTCCAAAGAAATCCCAGGGCTGATCTCCTTCACAATGGACTGGTTGGATCTCCTTGCAGTCCAAGGGACTCTCAAGAGTCTTCTCCAACACCACAGTTCAAAAGCATCAATTCTTTGGCGCTCAGCTTTCTTCACAGTCTAACTCTCACATCCGTACATGACCACTGGAAAAACCATAGCCTTGACTAGACGAACCTTTGTTGGCAAAGTAACGTCTCTGCTTTTGAATATGCTATCTAGGTTGGTCATAACCTTCCTTCCAAGGAGTAAGTGTCTTTTAATTTCATGGCTGCAGTCACCATCTGCAGTGATTTTGGAGCCCAGAAAAATAAGGTCTGACACTGTTTCCACTGTTTCCCCATCTATTTCCCATGAAGTGATGGGACCAGATGCCATGATCTTCGTTTTCTGAATGTTGAGCTTTAAGCCAACTTTTTCACTCTCCACTTTCACTTTTATCAAGAGGCTTTTGAGTTCCTCTTCACTTTCTGCCATAAGAGTGGTGTCATCTGCATATCTGAGGTTATTGATATTTCTCCCAGCAGTCTTGATTCCAGCTTGTGTTTCTTCCAGTCCAGCATTTCTCATGATATACTCTGCATATAAGTTAAATAAACAGGGTGACAATATACAGCCTTGACAAACTCCTTTTCCTATTTGGAACCAGTCTGTTGTTCCATGTCCAGTTTTAACTGTTGCTTCCTGACCTGCATACAAATTTCTCAAGAGGCAGATCGGGTGGTCTGGTATTCCCATCTCTTTCAGAATTTTCCACAATTTATTGTGATCCACACAGTCAAAGGCTTTGGCATAGTCAATAAAGCAGAAATAGATGTTTTTCTGGAACTCTCTTGCTTTTTCCATGATCCAGCAGATGTTGGCAATTTGATCTCTGGTTCCTCTGCCTTTTCTAAAACCAGCTTGAACATCAGAAAGTTTACGGGTCACATATTGCTGAAGCTGGCTTGGAGAACTTTGAGCATTACTTTACTAGCGTGTGAGATGAGTGCAACTGTGCAGTAGTTTGAGCATTCTTTGGCATTGCCCTTCTTTGGGATTGGAATGAAAACTGACCTTTTCCAGTCCTGTGGCCACTGCTGAGTTTTCCAAATTTGCTCGCATATTGAGTGCAGCACTTTCACAGCATCATCTTTCAGGATTTGGAATAGCTCAACTGGAATTCCATCACCTCCACTAGCTTTGTTCATAGTGATGCTTTCCAAGGCCCACTTGACTTCACATTCCAGGATGTCTGGCTGTAGGTCAGTGATCACACCATCGTGATTATCTGGGTTGTGAAGATCTTTTTTGTACAGTTCTTCTGTGTATTCTTGCCATCTCTTCTTAATATCTTCTGCTTCTGTTAGGTCCATACCATTTCTGTCCTTTATCGAGCCCATCTTTGCATGAAATGTTCCTTTGGTATCTCTGATTTTCTTGAAGAGATCTCTAGTCTTTCCCATTCTGTTGTTTTCCTCTATTTCTTTGCATTGATCGCTGAAGAAGGCTTTCTTATCTCTTCTTGCTATTCTTTGGAACTCTGCATTCAGATGTTTATATCTTTCCTTTTCTGCTTTGCTTTTCGCTTCTATTCTTTTCACAGCTATTTGTAAGTCCTCCCCAGATAGTCATTTTGCTTTTTTTTCATTTCTTTTCCATGGGGATGGTCTTGATCCCTGTCTCCTGTACAATGTCACGAACCTCATTCCATAGTTCATCAGGCACTCTATCAGATCTAGGCCCTTAAATATATTTCTCACTTCCACTGTATAATCATAAGGGATTTGATTTAGGTCATACCTGAATGGTCTAATGGTTTTCCCTACTTTCTTCAATTTAAGTCTGAATTTGGCAATAAGGAGTTCATGGTCTGAGCCACAGTCAGCTCCTGGTCTTGTTTTTGCTAACTGTATAGAGATTCTCCATCTTTGGCTGCAAAGAATATAATCAATCTGATTTTGGTGTTGACCATCTGGTGATGTCCACGTATAGAGTCTTCTCTTGTGTTGTTGGAAGAGGGTGTTTGTTATGACCAGTGCATTTTCTTGGCAAAACTCTATTAGACCTCAGTGAGGACAAAGAGCCTGGTCTTCCCAGGAGGGTGGGCTGCTCCAGTGTGGCCCGATGCTAGGCTACATGATGATGCTGGAGACAGCAGGCAGCCCAAGCCACTCAGGACAAAAACGTCGAGATGAGAGGTCTCAGCAACCCCATAGCCCACAAGGGGGTCCCCCGACTGTCTTTCAGGCCCTAGACTTGGCTCTGTCAGGGTTGAACTGACCTGGTTACTTCTGCTGGTCAAAGATGAGGGGCCGCCAGTCTCAGGCATGGAGTCGTCTGCCTCCCAGGCCCCGGCCCATCCCAATTCTCTAAGGGCTCCCTCTCCCCGCTTCCATCTGTCCCCTGAGTCCCTCCACCCACCTCAAGACAGGTGGTGCTTCCCGAGACCTGTCTCAGACACTGGAAGTGCCCCACACCCTCAAGGACTTTCCATGTGAAAAATAAGAGGGGTCTCACGCTTACACTGTGACACTCCCCCCTGAGATACCCACCCCCTTCATGAGGGAGCAGCCCCGGGACACAAGGGATTCCCCACACACTGCCCTCAAATCCTGGCCACCTCTCCTCCCTGCCGACCTGATGCCAGGACACCCCATGGCCACAGAAGCAGGCCTTGTGAGGCTCCTCCCTGCCCAGGTGAATAACACTGGTAATGATCACAGCCTTCAGGGGAGGCCAGGAGCAGGCGACAGCGTGACGCCCTGGCACTCATGCCCGTGAGGAAGTCTAAGCCGGGGAGGGGGTTTTCATCAGACCTGGCTCTCGGTGATGTCGTACAGATGCTTTCCAAACAGTGAGTGTCTTTGTGCAGACCCTCCCCAGTCCTGCACCCGTGATGCGTGTGACTTGGCTGCCAGCCTGTCAGATACAAGGAGAGGGATGGCTGAATGGAGATGCTCACAGCACAGAGTGAGGTGGAGATACTCCCAGGTGTGGTCCACATGCATCAAAATACCCCAGCTTTCCAGAAGACGTTAAAACAATAATGCAGGCAAGTAGAAAACAAGAGGCTTTCTCCCCCCAAAATAAAAGCCAAATTCATCCGTTAGTGAAAAACTGAGGTCTGATGGGGAGACTATTGGAGATCTCTGGCTGTGAAGGAAACTTTTAGGAAACTATTAGTTTTAGGAAACTATTTAGTTTAAACAGCTTGCTAAAATTTCTTTTATTTCTGTAAAATAAATCTGGCAGGAAAAGCTAGATTTTTTTATAATAATGCAGACTGAGAACTTTCCCTACCATGTACCATGAAGGTATACAGCTATCTATCTAACATCTTTCTTTCATCTATCCATTTACCATAGAGGAGAGTAGTGGCAGAGGGCTCCCTAGGTGGCGCAGTGGTAAAGAATCTGCTTGCCAATGCAGGAGACATAGGAGACTCAGGTTTGATCCCTGGGTTGGGAAGATCCCCTAGAGAAGGAAATGGCAACCCACTGCAGAATTCTTGCTTGGAAAATTCCATGGACAGAGGAGTCTGGCAGGCTACAGTCCATGGGGTTGCAAAGAGTCAGACAGACTGAGCATGCCCACACACAGTGGTGGCAGAGGGTCAGACAAATGAGAGACAGAGAGAGAGAAAGAGAGACAGGGAGAGCAGGACCAACTTAGTCTTAAATACAAACACTGTGAATCTTTGGTCAAGTAGAAGTTGTCGGTCACTCAGCTCTCACTCAGCTCACTCAGAACAAAAACCCTCTAGAGAGGCAAACTTCTAGGGAAAGGGTCTTACATCGCTGTCAGTCTTGGGACCAAGCTTATGGACTCCATCAAGGTCCATCTTTCTCTACAAAGGAACAGATATTTCTGTTCCTGGGGACCCATCAGAGAACCCAGGCCACAGGGACCACACTGCATGCTATTCTGTGACCACAGAACCTAGCCTGCATCAATCCAAGTTATAGAACCTCATACACAGCCCTGAAGTTCCTTCGGGGCTCAGATAGGGAGACAACCATTGTCAAGATCAATTCCCAATTTCACGATGAACGTCTATGCTTTAGAAGAAAATTGAAACTACTCATTTACCCTAAAGATGTGTGAGGGGATGAGAGTTTTTAGGACAGTATTTCTTAATTGGTTTATGTATAGATTCCTTTGACTCTGCAGTGAATCCTGGGAACATCCTCCCTGCTGCTAAGTCACTTCAGTCATGTCCGACTCTGTGCGACCCCATAGACAGCAGCCCACCAGGCTTCCCCATCCCTGGGATTCTCCAGGCAAGAACACTGGAGTGGGTTGCCATTTCCTTCTCCAATGCATGAAAGTGAAAAGTGAAAGTGAAGTCGCTCAGTCATGTCCGACTCTGTGCGACCCATGGACTGCCGCCTTCCAGGCTCCTCCATCCATGGGATTTTCCAGGCAAGAGTACTGGAGTGGGGTGCCATTGCCTTCTCCATCCTCCCTAGTAAAATATATATACTTTGCAGTTTTTGGTGTTGGGAGGCGGGGTCACAGATTCCCTGAAGCCCACCCATGAGCAGCAAGGTAAGGACCCCTGGTCTACAGGCTGAAGCTCTAACCATCTGGCTTATCTATTCCACTGCGTTTTTGCCCATGAAGCTTCTTTCATAGGCCATCGGAAGTCTGGTTTCCACCTGTCTCCTCAGACCCCCAAACTGGGATTACATGACTTAAATACCCTGACGCAGACAGCAGGAGAGCCAGTCTGGTCACTGTGCCTGAGAATTAGACACAGAACCGTGCCGTTTCTGCAAGCAAAATACAACAACTGAAACAGGCATTTAAGCTATGGCTAATTTTGAAGAGACCTTCACTGCGATGATTAAGACAAGGTATAATTTTAAAAACCTGAAGGGGTAAACGCCTGCAAGGATGATGATAGCTCTGGCCAAGGAGGCCAGCTTTTCATAGCCTTATGTTTCTTTGGCTGCTGAGACAGCTCAGGGTCTGTTTGGGCTACAAAGCCTCCCTTTGCTTTGGGGTCTGGAGACACATAAATTTGAGACTGTCTGGCTTGTTTATCTTAAGAGATTTTATTGGAGATCAGACAGGTTTCTGAATCCAACCTGACACAGAAAGAAAAGCTTTCTAGTAACTTTTATGAGCTGAATTTCTCTGTCCCTCCAGCCTCCCCTCCTCCCATCACCATGGCAATGGAGGAGAAGATGAGGGGTTTAGTGCTATCTTGTTTGGGGATCTTAATGGTATCTGCTGAGCTGTGTCCCCACAAATTCGTATGTTGAAGTCCTAATCCCTAGTAGCTCAGAATGTAACTTTATTTGGAGCTGAGGTCCTTGCAGATGTAATTAGTTAAGGTGAGGTCATTAGGATGAGCCCTTCGTGCACGCATATATGCTTAGTCACTCAGTCAGGTCCGACTTTTTGCCACCCCATGGACTGCAGCCTGCCAGGCTCCTCTGTCCGTGGGATTCTCCAGGCAAGAATATTGGAGTGGGTTCCCATTCCTTCTTCCAGGAGATCTTCCCAACCCAGGGACTGAACCAGTATCTCCTGTGTCTTCTGCTTTGCAGGTGGATTCTTCACCCACTGAGCCATCAGGGAAGGTCCTAATACATCATAAAAAGGGGAGGTCTAGACACAGACATGCATGCAGGGAGAATGCCATGTGAGCATAAAGGCAGATGGGGGAGACGTGTCTACAGGCCAAGGAACACCAAAGATGGACAGCAAACCACTGGAAGCCAGGAGAGAGGCAAGATTCTACCTGACAACCCTCAGAAGGAATGAACTCTGCTGATGCCTTGACCTCGGACTTCTAGACTCTGGAACTGTGAGACAGGACATTTCTGTTTTCTAAGCAAGTGATCCCCAACCTTTTGGGCACCAGGGACTGGTTTCACGGAAATCTTTTCCACAGACCGGGGAGGGGATGGTTTCAGGATGATTCACGTTATTACATTTACTGTACACTTTATTTCTATTATTATGATGTCAGCTCCTCCTCAGATCATCAGGCATAAGATCCCGGATGCTGGGGACCCCGTTATGTCACCTCGTTTATGATACTTTGTTACAGCAGCCCCAGGAAACAAACACACCGACCCGGGCCTTTGGTAGCCCACAAGGAAATGCCTCATTGTCCCGTTTCAGACATCATCAAAAAGTGCTCAACTACACAGATTTTTATAGACCAGGTGGTGGGAACATAAACTCACTCTTGGCCCACCTTAATCTCTGTCTGCCGGAACTGTAATGACCTTTCTATTTACAGAGGAGTGTCTGTATATCTAAGATAGTCTGGGAACAAGAGAAACGAAGGTGAGCCATTCACAGCTTGGCTTGAAGAGCTAGGCTACAGTCAGCAGAATGGTGCAAGCACGTTTTCTGCCTGAAAACCTTATGATCAAATACAGAGGTAAGAGTCTTGACGTTACACACCGCAGCTGCACCCCCTGGTGGAGACCACAGGCACAGGAAAAGATTTGCCACTCCAGCTAATACACGGAGCAACTCGGGAAGGGATTTCTACCTGTAGGAGAACACAGGTGAGAAGGGGTCCAGAGAAGCCAGGGAGTCATGAGCTGGGACTCCATGCAGGAGCCTGTTCTCCAAGGAGCCACCTAACTCCCCGAAAGCTGCAGTTGGCCCCTATCTGTGAGAATTAGGAAAAGCCCCACCACTCCCATCCACTGTGGGCAGGCTCACAGAGAGCAGGTGGATTTGAAAAATGTGCCCTTTCCTCCAGGTGACATGGCTCTGCGATCAGGTAAGAGCTGAATTCCAGGTCCTAATGGCTTCACCACCCCCCCCCAACGCCCCCACCCCCGCCCCAGGCCAGGCATCGGGTGTTCAGTGAGCAGCTTACACAAACGTAAGTAGCCTGTTCTGATTGCTCTCTTGGTTCTCAGTCTGTATCTGCTTCTATTCATGCACTTGTCCCACATGGGTGGGGGACAGCCTGTTGCTCAAGAATGACAGCCGGGACTTCCCTGGTGGGCCAGTGATTAAGACTGGGAGCTCCCAATGCAGGGGGCTTGGGTTCAGTCCCTGGTCAGGGAACTAGATCCCACATGCCACACCTAAAGATGCCACATGCAGCAACTAAGACCCAGCACAGCCAAGTAAGTAAAAATAAATATTAAAAAAAAAAAAAAAAGAATGGCAGCCAAGGCTCCAAAAGTGGGTAAGAAGTGCTGGGTGGTCCACATTTTAAGTCCAAAGAGGCCAACAATCAGACCAAGCCTATCCACAGGGCTTACTGAGTGGTGCCTATTGAAAACTTTCCCTTTTCCTCATCCTCCTCCCCAACAACCCCCTCCGCCCAATAGGGAAGGAGGTCAGCAGCCTTTGCGAGCTCAGTGCTTGTGGGGAGAAGCTATTCTCTTAAAAGGCGGGTGGTGCCTTCCCTCCGTGAAGTTGGGGACTGCAAGAAAACCCCTAAGCGGGGTGTCTGAAAAGAGGAGAGTGGAGTCCTTTTCCACCTGATTGTTTGCTGAGCTGCAGAAACCACTTGCCTCCTGAGTTTTTTCTGGAGCAAGTGGGCTGGTGGGGATGAGGTGGTTTCTGGAGCAAGTGGGCTGGTGGGGATGAGGTAGCTCAGGGCCAGGCCGGCCCAGAAACTTCGGAGGTCGGTCCGGCCGGGTCTTCTGAGTCTGTAACCCGGGTGCACTCAGGGAGGGTGCACTCAGGCTAACCCTGGTGATGCTCCCTCTGACACCCTGGTCTCCCCGAACACCTTCCCCAGTCCCGACAAATAGTGGGGTATCTTGAACCACAATTCTCCCAGAGAGGTCTTATGCCCAGTGTGGCTCTGAGCCGACCTCTGTGGGGCCACCGGCCTGCCCTGCTGAAGAGCAAGGCATCCTCAACAGGAGGCCTGACTCAGGGCTTGGACCAGACCCGCCTCCACCCGCGGAGATGGCCCCAGGCCGCGTGTTGTTGTCGGGCAGGGAAGCGCCATCCCTCATCCGCCTGCAACAAGGCCTTTTGGAACGGGGTCCAGTCCTCTCCACAGAACTTTCCCGCACTCATCAGAACGTTCCACAGGTGTACTTCGGCCACCCGAAGTTAGAACGTGTGGTAGTATACCCTTAGATATCGCTAGATGGCGACCCTGCGTTAAGAGAAAGGGAAACATCGCTGGAAACAGCGCCGCTCACGGCCTGCTTGCCTCTCCTCAGAGGCGGGGTCCCTGGAGGGAATCGAGACGGTAGACGGTGCAGGAGGAAGGTGCTGGCTTTCGGGTTCGCCCGGGGACTCCGGGGGCGTGGCTCCTGGGGGCAATTCCTCCCCCAGACGCCCCGGGAGCGGGTGCTGTCCTTCCCCAGGAGCGCGCCCAAACGCCAGCCCAGCTTCCCGCGGCTCCGGAGCTGTGCGCACTCGCGGAGTGGCTCCTCGCGTTACCCGCTGGGGACCGGTTTTGCCCCTAAAGGCTGTTTTCAGGTGAAGCCCATCTCAGGGCAAGGACGTGAGCCCTGCGAGGGGGGAGAGAACACTCTCAGCTGAGCACCGGCCTCCAAGGCACAGGCTCAAGGCCACGGCCAAGGTGGCGCCCGCGCACCGCAGCAAGGTCAGACCCCGGGCGTGTTCCTAGAAAAACCAGAGTGGATCTGTGTGCTCGCAACTGTACAATTTAAATAACAACAACAACGGGCTTCCCAGGTGGTGCTAGTGGTAAAAAAAAAAACCTTCCTGCCGATGCAGGAGATATAAGAGATGCAGGTTCCATTCCTGGGTGGGGAAGATCCCCTGGAGGAGGGCTTGGCAACCCACTCTAGTATTCTTGCCTGGCGAATCCCATGGACAGGGGGGCCTGGTGGGCTACGGTCCGTAGGGTCGCAAAGGGTCGGACACAACTGAAGCGACTTCGCCAAAACAAACAACAGCAACAATAATGAAAGCTCTGCAGTGTTTGGAAGCTTGTGGAATTGGTCTGAGGGTCCTCAGTTGTGTCCGACTCTTTGTGACCCCATGGACTGTAGCCCCGGTTCCTCTGTCCATGGGATTTCCCAGGCAAGACTCCTGGGATGGGTTGCCATTTCCTCCTCCAGGGAATCTTCCCCACTCAGGGATTGAACCTGCGTTTGCTGCATTGCAGGTGGATTCTTTACCAGTGAGCCACAAGGACGCTGTCTGGGCATATTTGAAAAGTGGCAACTGGAGGCCGCTTTCGAATCTTCACCCTTTATATTAATTTGCAGTACTATATATTTTGTGTATGTTTCATTTCAGTCCTGAAACTCCCTCAGGGCGATGGGGAACAGAGCTTTACTGCAGGGAGGCAGTGGAGAAGGCAATGGCACCCCACTACAGTACTTTTGCCTAGAAAATCACATGAACGGAGGAGCCTGGTGGGCTGCAGTCCATGGGGTCACTAGAGTCGGACACGACTGAGCGACTTCATTTTCACTTTTCACTTTCGTGCATTGGAGAAGGAAATGACAACCCACTCCAGTGTGCTTGCCTGGAGAATCCCAGGGATGGGGAAGTCTGGTGGGCTGCCGTCTATGGGGTCGCACAGAGTCGGACACGACTGAAGCGACTTAGTAGTAGCAGCAGCAATGGTAAATTAATAGCCCAACTAGGGCCGAAACTAGTCCGTGCCGTATCACAGGAAGCTTTTGCCAAGATGGCTTCTGTGCTAGACGCTGTGTAAGGTTCAGGGAATTCAGCACTAAATAAGATGCCAGGTTCCTCTTTTTGATAGTTGATAGTTACTCAGAGAGATGTTGGGCCCTGATCACCCCACCTAAACAGCGCCCCCTACCTGCCAACAGTCATTACTCTCTCTCCTTAAGTCTCCTCATAGCAAACTACCCCACCTGGGTAAGGTTTATTGCCTATCCCTCCCCCCACTACAGCATCCGCTCCGGAAGCCCAGGAAGATACCTGCAAGTCTCCAATCTCCAACCCGCCCCCTCACCCGGGCTTTCTTGCTCAACCTCTCTTTGGGCAGGGCTGCCCCAGAACTTTCAGTTCTCTAGAAGCGTTCCCTGCCACCACAGCTGCTGCCCCAGAAACCGAGTTATGGGTTTCTTGTTTGGCTTCTGGCCCCCAGAGGACACTCTCCTTCCCTGTGGGCTATTCACTGTGCCCCACTGTTGCCAAATTCGGGCTTCTTGTCTGGGTGAGGGAAAACATCTTACAGTAACTACCGGAAGTCCAAAGCAGTTCACATGGTTGGGGGAAGAGTCCCCAGCAGCTGCTTTGTCTTCAAGAGACCTGTTTCCCAGGGGCTTCTTAAATCTTGAACTGTTCAAACATGGCAATGGCTCTAGAGAATTTAATGACTGTCGCAAGTGTGTGTGAGCGTGTGTGTGTGTGTGTGTGTGTGTGCGCGCGCGCGCGCGCGCGCACGCTAGTGACATCTAGTGGATAGACAGACACCAAATTGATGTTTTTGAACTGTGGTGTTGGAGAAGACTCTTGTGAGTCCCTTGGACTGCAAGGAGATCCAACCAGTCCATCCTAAAGGAGATCAGTCCTGGGTGTTCATTGGAAGGACTGATGTTGAGGCTGAAACTCCAGTACTTGGGCCACTTGATGCGAAGAGCTGACTCATTGGAAAAGACCCTGATGCTGAGAAAGATTGAGGGCCAGAGGAGAAGGGGACCACAGAGGATGAGGTGGTTGGATGGCATCACCGACTTGATGGACATGGGTTTGAGTGGCTCCGGGAGTTGGTGATGGACAGGGAGGCCTGGCGTGCTGCAGTTCATGGAGTCGCAAAGAGTCGGACATGACTGAGTGACTGAACTGGACTGTACTGAATGGTGTCATTAGGGCTTCCCTGTAGCTCAAATGGTAAAGAATCTGCCTGCAATGCAGGAGACATTGAACCCAACCTGGGTTCAGTCCCTGGGTTGGGAAGATCCTCTGGAGAAGGAAATGGCAATCCAGTCCAGTATTCTTGCCTGGTGAGTTCTGTAAACAGAGGAGCCTGTTAGGCTACCGTCCATGGGGTTGCAAAGAGTCAGACATGACTGAGCAACTAAATTTCACTTTTCATTTCCTGCTGTCATTACACATCCCACATTGCACAGGACAGCCCCCCTCCACCCACCTACTCCAGTAACAAAGAATCATCTAGACCAAAATGTCAACAGTGCAGAAGTTGCAAAACCCTGGGACATGGCTTTTTGGGTTTATTTGACTCCTGAATTGCTCCTTAAAAAAAAACAACTCAATCTGAAAGAAGTTTTGGTGTATATATACATAACGGAATATTACCCAGCTGTTAAAAGAGTGAAATAACACCATTTTCAGCAACATGGATGGACACAGAGATTATTATACTAAATGAAATAAATCAGACAGAAAAAGACAAATATCATATATCACTTATATGTGAAATCTAAAAACAAGAATACAAATGAATCTATTTACAAAATAGAAACAGACCCACAAACATAAAAAACAAACTTATGGTTACCAAAGGGGAAGGCAGGGGTGGGATAAATTAGGAATATGGAATTATCAGGTACACACTGCTATATATAAAATAGATAAGCAAGAATGGTTTACTATATAACACGGGGAACAATATTCAATATCTTGTAATAACCTATAATGTAACATAATCTGAAAAATACGACTGACCCACTTTGCTGTACACCTGAAACTAACACAATATTATAAACCAAATATAGTTTAAAAAAATCTCAATCCAGAGTGTTCCTGTGCTTATTCTCATACTGCGAGTTAACTACTTGTTAACTTGTCTACTTGTTACTAGTTTCTTTTTTACTTTGTGACCTTTTTTCAAACCATCGTGCCAGTTTGTATCATTTCTGGAGCATCGCTTAATGTTCAGTAATATACTGCATGCATGCCTGTGTGCGAAGTCGCTTCAGTGTCTGACTCTTTGCGACCTTATGGTCTGTAGCCCGCCAGGCTCCTCTGTCCATGGGATTCTCCAGGGAAGAATACTGGAGTGGGTTGCCATTTCTCCTCCAGGGGATCTTCCCAACTCAGGGATCCTCCAGGGTATCTTTGCAACCCAGGGATGGCACCTTCATCGGCTATGTCTCCTGTATTGGCAGGCAGGTTCTTTACCACTAGCGCCACCTGGGAAGCCCTCAGTTATGCAGGGACAATGGCAGGATTGCAGTGAGAGGTGGATGCTGGCTAAGTGAGCCCCACTCACTGGATAACTGTTCTACACCTTTGAAAAACTACACACGACTACATATCATGGCACTTTGGTCACACAAAATGAGAACACTAAGACTTAGACTCACTACAACTTACCCAGAGTCTTCTTGGGTCGTATGGTATTACTTTTCTTTAAGAGGTTTAGACTGTGAGTATTTACTGGGTGGGTTTAGAGGAAGTGAGAAACTAAGCAGGAAGAGATACAGCCCCTTGTGTGAGGACAGGTGCTGACACCTAAACGCCTCTTGGGGGCGCTGTTCTCTCTTCAGAACAGCACTTAGTAGGAGTCTGAGGGCTTAGGCTCACCTGTGGTCCCTTCCCTCCTGTGATCAACTGATGTGTTCAGTCCATGAATGATTCTGATGCTGCCATCAAAACCCTTCACACGTTCCCGTCAGTGAGGTCAGGGAGACCCGGTTCAGAAATCCTGCTTTGCTGATTTCCTGTCCTCAGGAGGAAAGTGGAATATTTCTGACCAGGCAGTGCAAAGGCACGAAGCATACCCTTGGGCACACTTCAACTCTCACTCTGAATAATTAATCTTGTGCATTATTTTATAACTCTCGGCTCTGCAGAATGTTTACTCACAGTGTTTTGAGTTGAACCATTTCAGATAACTTTTTACCCAGTAATTCCTCTTCTAGAAATTTCTTCCACAGAAACACCTGTACAGGGCACAGAAGTAAATGTGCTGGAATATTTATCGCAGCACTGCTCGTACTATTAAAAAAATTACAAATAATTTAAATGTCCATCCATAGGAGAATAATGAAGTAGTAATAATTATGGTATCTCCATTCTGTGGAATTCTATATGTTAAAAAAAAAATGCTATAGAGCTATAGGAAGTGACACAAGAAGCAAGTTGCAGGATGTATTAGCTTCATTTTTGTAAAAAAAATCATAAATACTTATTTTACATATATTAAAAGGTGTTTAGAAGCACACGAAGTATACCAAACTCTAGCAAAAGGTTATTTTAAAATTTACATATTGCCTGCATGAAAACATTTTCTGTATTAGCTTTATAATTTAAAAAATGTGTTTATTTTGGTTGTTTTAGAAAAAAAGGCACAAAGTCAGATTTGGTTTTCATCTTCAGCCAGTGTAAGTTTTTTGTGTCCCTTACAGGTTCCTGTTACCCTCCAGGGAGAAGGCTAATGCATGAGGCAGCGGTTTGGAGCAGGATTATTATTGAAGACATCATTCTTATCCTAAAGTCAATCTTTTGGCCAACACTAGCTTTTTTTTTTGGCTGCAGAGCATGTGGGATTTTGGTTCCCTAACCAGGGATCAAACCTGCTCCCCCTGCACTGGGAGTGTGGAGTCTTAACTGCTAGACCACCAGAGAAGTCCCAAGACTAGCTTTTCTTGACCGCAGAAGTTGCTTCCATCAGCAAATACAGCTCACTGTCAGAGCTGGTACCCAGGACGCTCACCAAGCAACCCGGCTTCCATGAGCTGGTGGGGCCCTTGTCATGAAGCTCTGAGTGCCAGGGCTGGGTGTGTCCTTGGCCTCTGTGTTCCCAGCACCCAGTGCCCTGCTCAGTGTGTATTTGCTGCTCAGTAACTGTTAACAGAATTTGTTGAAGGAAGGCTGTTTGATCCCTTTCGGCTTGATTTTCAGATTTTGGGGCAGTGGGGTGTCTGTGAAGGTGGCTGGAAGTTCCTGGGTCATGGGTGTCTCCTGGGTTCCTAACTCTGTACAGTTGTGAGTTGGCTGAGCCACCTGAGCAGCACCTGGTAAAGTCTTAACACACAGGAGCAGACACTGTCCTGGACTCAGACAGGATGCCATGGAGTTGATGTGACGTGTTTTAGCAATTTGCAGAATGTTTCTCCTACACAGTTGCTGTTGTGTTAGTTGCTCAGTCATGTCCAACTCTTTGCGACCCCATGGACTATAGCCCGCAAGGCTCCTCTGTCCATGGGTTCTCCAGGCAAGAATACTGGAGTGGGTTGCCATGCCCTCCTCCAGGGGATCTTCCCAACCTAGGGATCGAATTTGCATCTCTTATGTCTCCTGCTTTGCAAGCAGATTCTTTACCACTAAGCCACCGAGGAAACTGTGATGTAAATGGTAATCACCTTAAATAATGGTAAGTGGGTTCATGGCTGAAGCAAAATCAATCACTTCTGGGGTGTCTTTGGAGCCTGGGTGCCAAAAAGGGATCTAAGTGGACTTGTAACTGCTCTGAGCTCCTTTCAAAGATGCTCTGGACTCCAAATCAGGCCCACCCACATGCCGACTCTCTCTCTGTTTCTGAAAAAGGAGGGTGGTCCCCAGTCGTGAGCTCTCAGAGCTGAGCCTCAAGCTCCCCTTCCTTCTGAAGGTCTCCCCAGCCTCCACCCCTGACACAGAAAACATGACTGGTGGCCCTGCTTTGCCCAGCTCCTGGCCCAGGCCCCCTGGCCTTGCTATCCCAGGTCCGTTGCCCCTCAGTCAAAATCTCAGCCAGACCTCAGAGTCCTTACTCCCAGTGATCTTTCCCGGCTTCTGTGAGATAAAAATTCTGACATAGGTGCTCTGAATGCAACTTAAATATGGGGCCTGTGGTCGGTTGATATTTAATGAAAATGCGCAAGAACTGAAAACAAAAAATATTCTTCCTTCCACACCCCCTAGTTCTACTGTACAGAGATAAATACCCATTAACCCTTTCTTGTGTGTTCTCATAACTATCTTCACTCCTGTGCCAGCGCCCACGCACACATCCTTGCCTTTTGGTGGCCAGAGATGGACACACCCTCTGCCAGTCTTATGCATCTTCCTTTTTTTTTTCTTTTTTAGCTTAGCTTGGAGACTGCTCCAAATCAACAGACACAGATTTACCTTATTCTTTTTTAAACAAACTTCTATTTTGAAAGAACTTTATTTGCCTGCACTAGGACTTGGTTGTGTCCTGTGAGATCTAGTTCCTTGATCAGGGATTGAACCTGGGCCCCCTGCATTGCGAGCACAGAGTCTTAACCACTGGACCACCAGGGAAGTCCTTACCTTATTCTTTCTAAAGGGCTTTCCTGTTCCACTGTCTACATGGGAAACGCTTGCTGTATTCTTCCTGCCCAGCAGCCTGGGAGAGTAGCATTTCGTCCTTTGAGAGTTCCTTTGTCTCCTCCCCACCTTCAGTCCTATGACTTGGGTGAAGATGGCCTTGACCTCAGCTACAGCCTTGGACATACGACCCAGATCTTATCATTGAGACTAGTTCAAGGGTGGACACGTGACCCAGATGCCAGCAAGGTCAGTGAGGGCCACAGTTTTATCTGAATTATTAAGGTAAGAGAAGCTCTCTTTCTCCTGCTGAACATGCAACCAGGAAAATGTGGTCCTGGAGCAGTTTCCATCGTGTGGAGTCTGAGAATGAAGCCTATATGAAGAAGAATGGAGCCAAGATAGGGAGATGCTTGTCTTGATGGCATAGTTTTAAGAGTCTGGTTCAGGTTTACCTGGAGCCCTCCCTCTCCACCCTGAACTTTTAATTACATGTGCCAATGGATTCCTTTTTTGCCTAAGCAAATTGGGCAGGGCTTTCTGCAGTTCACCCTAGGAAGAGTCTTGCTATAGAAACTGGCATCAAGAATGAGGAATGGCAAGACTTCCCTGGTGGTCCAGTGGTTAAGAATCTGCCTTGCAGTGCAGGGGACATGGGTTTGATCCCTGGTTGGGGACCTGAGATCCCACGTGCCTTGGGGCAACTAAGCCCGTGCGCCACAACTACTGAAGCCTGCATGACCTGGAGCCCACACGCCACAAGGAAAAGGTCCCACATGACTCAACAGAGATCCTGAGTGCTGCATCTAAGACTCAATGCGGCCAAATAAATAAATGAGGGATGGCAAGGGACCCCAGCATGCTGAATCAGCCCAGTCAAAGAAGGTGGAGATCCTTCTCTTGGTAGCAAGTTGGCCATTCTTATCACATAGTAATGAAGCAACTAATTAAATTGTGGCCATTCAGACTAAGGGCACTGTTCTACTTACATGAGGTGCCTAGACTAGTCAAATTCAGAAGGAGAGAGAGTAGAGCAGTGGTTGCCAGTGGCTGGGGGAGCTGGAAACAGAAAGTGGTTGTTTGCTGGATACCGAGTTTCAGTTTTGCAGGATGGAGGGAGCTCAGGAGATGGATGGTGGTGATGGCTGCACAAAACGTGAACGTACTGAGAGCCACTGAAAAATGGTTAAGATGGTAAATATTACTTTGCATGTATTTTAGTTAAAATAAAACATACACGGATGGAAAGAAACACAGCTCTATTAGGAGAAGCCCCTTTTTGCCTGGGACCTGCAAGCCAGTATGGCTGAGAGTCTGGTCAAGTTCTATTGGAAAAGCTGAATTTTCTGCAACAAGCTGAGGGCGCTGCAAGTACAGGCTGAGAGGCAGAAAACAGCCAGAAGAAGGTTGAGACTGAGGAGGCTAGTCACACGACCCGACACTTTGGTGTCTCTTGTATGGTTCACATCTATGAGCTCATAACTCCTAACAACCCACTGGAGTAGATGCTGATTTTCAGATAAGGAAAATAAAAGCAGGAGGAAGTTAAGCAAGGAAATCCTGATGAGGTAAAGCACAGAGTCCTGGCTATGACTTGGGCAGTCAGTGGTTTCTACTCCATGGCACTTGGGAAGAACAGCCTGGAAGCCCCTGGAATCCCAACTGGATTGTGTTGTCAGAGAAACCAGCGCTGGCTCACGAAGCCTCTGCCCCAGGGCAATCTCCAGGTCCTGCTGCACCAGCCTGTGACCCGAGGTGCAGAAAAGCCCCAGCGTGGGGATGTGACGGCTGCCCTGTGCCCCTTCTCCTTCACTCTCACATGCTTCAATTTCCATGGACTCTCCTCTTACCCGAGAACAGTCTATGGAGAAGTTTTGGAAAACCGCTGGCCATACAAAATTATTCAGTGCTTCCAAGATTCATTCACCACAGTCCTCTTTTTATTTATTTATTTTTTTTGGGGGGGGATGATATTAAGTTTTTCTTTAATTTTTAAACTTTTTATTTTGTATTGGAGGCTTCCCAGGTCGTTCTTGTGGTAAAAGAATGCGTTTGCCAATACAGGAGACATAAGAGCCACAGGTTTGATCCCTGGGTGGGAAAGATTCCCTGGAGAAGGGCATGGCAACCCACTCCAGTATTCTTGCCTGGAGAATTCCCAGGGAGAGAAGCCTGGAGGGCTACAGTCCAAGGGATCTCAAAGAAGTAGACACAACTGAAGCGACTTAGCACACGCATAGCTGATTAACAATGGACATCAAAGGGACTCAGCCATACATAGACATGTATCCCTTCTCCCCTCAACTCCCCTCCCATCCAGGCTGCCATATAATGTTGAGCGGGACCTGCTCAACTCCATTGAGCGGAGTTTCCTATGCTATACAGTAGGTCTTGTTGGTTATCCATTTAAAATATAGCAGTGTGTACATGTCGACCCCAAGCTCCCTAACTATCCCTTTCTCCTATAGTGTAAAGAAACACTATTACAGTTGTCTTTTTAAATTTTTTATTTATTTATGTGGCTATGCCGAATCTTAGTGACAGCATGCAGGATCTTCCATCTTTGTTGCCACATGTGGAATCTTTAGTTGTGGCATGCGAACTCTTAGTTGCAGCACGTACTATTTAATTCCCTGACCAGGGATGGAACCTGGGTCCCCTGCATTGGGAGCACGGAGTCTTAGCCACTGGACCCCTAGGGAAGTCCCTCACCACACCCTCTTTTGTTGTGCACAAGTCCAGGAACTGACACTCATTTCCTTGTTTCATGTGTCTCACGGTTGACTCTGGGATTGGAAAATCTCCTGACTGAAGTCTTTTGGCTATGCTCGTTACTTCTGCTTGAACAATCTGCTTGTGTGCGCTACTTGGGGTCCTAAGCTTAGCCTGTGTATTAGGGTTACGTTGAGGATGAGAAAAAGTCAGAGTCATCATCTGGCCTGATTGAAACTGGCAGAGGACAAATCACATCACTGGGGACCCAGGACAAAGAAAGACAGGACAGGGGAGTGGAGACTTATTTCAGCAGATGAGCCATGCTCTGGAGAGAAACACAGGACAACTTGATAGGGGGAGCTTTGCCCCAGTGGAGAGGAACCTCAACAGATAATGTCTCTTCTGTGCTACAAAAAGGACAATGACTTCCCTGGTGGCTTAGAGGGTAAAGAAGCTGCCTGCAATGAGGGAGACCCGGGTTCAATCCCTGGGTCGGGAAGATCCCCTGGAGAAGGAAATGGCAACCCACTCCAGTATCCTTGCCTGGAGAATCCCATGGACAGAGGAGCCTTGTGGGCTACAGTCCATAGAGTTGCAAAGAGTTGGACATGACTGAGTGACTAACACTAACTAACTGACTTCCTGAACTCAAGAAAGAAGGACCTTGAATACCCCATGATTCCAAGCAGCATTATGAGTCATATGGCAAGACTCACATGGACTTGGCAATGAGAATTTGATTGTTGACAGCCAAGAATGGACTCGTGAAGGAGATGATGCCAAAATAAGTCATGTGACAAAATATATTCTACTACCAGGCTTTAGTTTCTCCTTGTGTTGGCTTCACAATTTTTTACTTTATTAACTTATGGACAATAAAGTGAATTATTTATGTTTGTTATTATAAATGATCTATTCCTACTCCTCTTATTGCCAAGAGCAAAGACCTTCTTGGTATCCCACGGTAATATGCAGTCTGCTTGCAGATCTCAGGTGATGCCATTGACTTATGGGGAGAAGGTAGTGTGATTTCTCAAGCCCAATCCAAAGGAATAAGAGGAAAAACCTATAACCAGTATATAGGTTCAGCCTTCATCTGTATGGAAATGCCTTTCCTAATATCCTCCCAGTTCAACACCTGCTCAGCCATAAGGACCCCCACACCCTATGCTCACATAATAAGCAGTGAGGAAGTTTCCTTCCAGATGACGGAGACAGACCAGTAAAGGAAGCCCTTGCCTATTAGGAGACAATTGCTCTCATGGGTCTCATCCAGTGACCATTTTTCCTAAGGGTTTGTGATGTCTTGTGTTATATGGGGTCCCTGACATCAAGTATGAGATGGCTGGATGGCATCACTGACTTGATGGATGTGAGTCTGAGTGAACTCAGGGAGTTGGTGATGGACAGGGAGGCCTGGCGTGCTGCGATTTGTGGGGTCGCGAAGAGTCAGACACGACTGAGCGACTGAACTGAACTGAACTGACATCAAGTATATCCTTAAATCAGAGACTGTCAACTGGTACCTCAGAGGCTGAATCAATCCTGTAGATGTGTGTGTGTGTGTGTGTGTGTGTTGTTATTTTTTTGGCTTGTACAAGTTTTCTATTAAAATATGAATTGTTTGCCAGAACTAGAAATGATGAAGTTTCATATAACCACTCATATTTCCAACCCCTGTGGAAAATACCCAAACGCTGGGAAGTGCTGATAACAGTGGAGCGGTGTTCCCACTTGGCCATGACCTGCTGACCTGAGTGAGGGGGTCCTCCACAGTCCCCCACTGATAGGATTTACTCCCTCTTTCCTTCAGATGTCTGCCCCTGGGCATTTGGGTTCACAATTCTGTGCCCTCCTGGTCTAGCAAACACCATAGCAGACACCATCATTCCAGAACAACTCTGCACGTGAGGACACGGGTGCAACATACATCACACTCTAACAGCTAGCAGAAAAATAACCTGTTCTAATGACATTTATTTGGCAGCATCAGGTCTTAGTTGCAGCATCCGGGATCTTTTGTGTGGCCCACAGGTTTGTCTAGTTGCACACGCAGGCTTAATTTCCCTGTGGCATGTGAGATCTTAGTTCCCGGACCAGGGATCAAACCCATGTTCCCTGCATTAGAAGGCAGTTCTTAACCACTGGGCAACCAGGGAAGACCCTATTCTAGTGAAATTTTTGTTTGACAGTTTACGTATTTCCTGTGCCTATTCAGTTGCTCCAGTCATGTCCGATTCTTTGTGACCCTATGGACTGTAGCCCGCCAGACTCCTCTGTCCATGGGATTCTCCAGGCAAGGATATTGTAGTGGGTTGCCATGACTCCTCTAGGGGATCTTCCCGACACAGGAGTCAAACCCTCATCTCCTGTGTCTCCTGCATTGCAGGCAGATTCTCTATCCACTGAACCTGATTGTAAGCAATTCACCAGGCTTTGTATGTCCTTGCCTTAAGAATTTTGGTGGGGCAGAGAGCACAGCAGCTTGAAAATGAAGCTGATTTATACTAAGAACCTAAGGTCACTGATGAGATGATGGGGTGTCCTGGAGAGTGACCTTGGAGAAGTGGTGGAGTGAGGAGGGTGGGCCCCAGCCCAGGAAGGGCAGAGAAGTCTGGAGGCTCCTTCAGGGCAGCAGGGCCACCACAGCTCCATGAGAGCCTATGGAGGGGCCACATGGCCCAGTGGCCTGGAGAGGCAGCTCTGGCCCCAGCACCCCAGGGCTAGCAAAGACTCCACATCTCATGAAAGCCAGGAAGCAGAGTCTGCTCAGCTCAGAGGACAGGTGTCAGCCAGGATGTCCCTTGTAAGCTTTGGGGATTCTGATACAACCTTGAAAGGACAGCAGCTCTCAAAACAGAACGAGATGAAAAGGAATGAAGGACTGACACGTGCTACAACCCGGATGCTGCTCAAAAACAGGCTAAGTAAAAAGAAGCTAGGCACCAAAGGCCACATAGTGTATGACTCCACTGATGCAAAATATCCAGAACACGCAATCTCACAGAGACAGAAAGCAGCTAGCAGTTGCCAGGGGCTGGGGGAGAGGGGGATGAGGAGTGACTGCTTGATGGGTGCCAGATTTCTTTCTAGGATGGTGAACACATTCTGGAATTAGGTAGTGGTGATGGCTGTGCAACATTGAGGGAGACCGTTAGGAAGCTGGGGTTGCAATCAGACAAGAGGTGAAATGGACTTGTGTTTGGTGAGTGGCTGCAGGAAGAGAGAAGGATGGACAGATGGAGCCACTGAAAGAGAGAATTCATAGGAGTTGTTGGTACCTTACTGGATTTGGTGGAGGAGAGAGCAGGAGGGCTGAGAATGAGGGATCATAGACTGAGGAAACAGATGTGGGATGGGGCCTGGAGAAGGACATGGCAGCCTCCGCATGGAGCCTGAGGTGACCTGGGGTCAACCACAGAAAGAGCCCGGCCCGAGTGAAGACCATCCAGGAAGCCCTGGCCCCAGAATAGAACAGTGGCCTAACACGCGCCTGCACGGTGCTGCCTTCAGCATCGCTCTTGACCTCTCTAACTCCCCGTTCTCAACCTAAACTGAGGATGTTGTCAGTTAAGTTTTGTAAAAAAAAAAAACTCCTGGCACGTATTAGAGGCTCAGTCAACTTTAAGTGAATCGGAAATGCTGTTCCACGCGTCCCCTCGGCCCTCGGCTCTCTCGTGCTCACCGATTCCGTCGTTTCTCTCATCTGCCAAGAGTCTGGGCCACGTCCCAGCCCTCACCCTACTGCTCTGGCTCCAGGGTGGCCCGGAGGAAAGCCCCTCATCTTCCTTGAGCCTCGCTGCGTCGGCCGCGGTAACTTGATTCCCGTTTTAATAGAAACTGGCAGGTGGACTGGGAGCCAGGATTCCAGGCTCCCGGCGCCGCGGTCCCCGCTCCGCAGCATCTGGACTCCTGCCGAGGGGGCGGGAGGCCGGCGGCCCCGGGCGGTGGGGCCGTTCGCGCTCCCGGCGCCTCCTCCCTCGCTCCCTGCCCCCGCCCTGCCCGGGTCCCCGCGCCTCCCCGCGCTCCTCCCCCGCGCCTCGGTTCTGCGCTGAGGTTGCGGCTCCGCCGGGCAGGCGCGCGGGGACTCAGGCGGCGGCGGCGGCGGCCACCGGGTGCAGCGGGTCCGGAGCGGGGAGCCGGGCTCAGCCCCGGCCTGCACGAGCCGCGGCCCTCGCCCACCGAGGCCGGCCTGGGGGGCCCGCAGGGCGCGCGGAGCGCCGAGTGCGCGTGGGGCTGGGCCCCGCACCCCGGCACAGGAGCGCGGGCGCGGCGTGGCGGAGCGCGGGGCATGGAGCCGGCCCGGGAGCCCCCCGCGCGCACCCGGCCGCCGCCGCCTCCCGCCGTTCGCCCTGCGCCAGCCCCTGCCGCCCCCAGGCCGCGCTCGCCCGCCGAGGCGGAGGGCCGCAGTCCAGAGGGGCTGCTGCGGCGATCGGGGTCGGGCTACGAGGGCAGCACCAGCTGGAAAGCGGCCTTGGAGGGTAAGCGGTGAGCGGGACGCGAGAGGCGGGACAAGAGTCACCTTGGCCGATCTCCCGTGGGGAGGGCAGGGAGGGCAGTGAGGGCGACTCTGGACCCCCGAGGATGGATGTCAGGGCATCGGATGCCACACTGCGGGGCAGTGGGGAGGAGGTAACTGGGGACCACCTATCTCTGCAGCTAACTCACACTCTGACCTTGGGAGTAGGTTTCTCGCGCTGAGCTTCAATTTCCTCATGAGTGAAGGGGGCGGTTACTGTCCCGCACTCACCTGGGAAGCATTGAGAGAGTGGCTTGACCCTCCAGCAGTGAAAACGCCCTGGGCAAAGCTCAAAAGCTGTAGACCCCAGTCGCGGTGCTAATGCCCTGTGAGAAGGGGTTGGCTGGGAGGTGGGGGTGAACGCCTGGAGGTGATGGACTGGAGAACCTGCAGGGGTCCCACCTACCTCTTTCAGTCGGAGGGGCTCAGGAGGTGACCCCTGACTGGCCAAGGGGGGCGGTTACCAAAGTGGAAAAGAGAGTTTAAGTTCATGAGTTCTCCCAGTCCGCTTGGGTGGCCACTGGTGGTGTGTGGTGTGGGAGGTGTGGCCAGAGGGCTGGTCCTTTGGAAGTTTCTTGGTAAACTTGACACCCAGAGTCCCAAGGCGGAGGACCTGGACAGCATCAGCTAAGGGAAGCCCTTAGCTGGATTACCCAGCCATTAGGGAAGGAATATCAGGATAGGAGGACTTCCTGGAGTAGGTGACCTCATAGATATATGGAAAGAGAAGGAGTGACATGTTCAGGGGTCAAATAGTGAGAGGTAGCCTGTCCCCTGTGGGGAACTGACCTTCAAAGTACAGGATCGGGGAGGGGTGAGAAGAGAGGAGTCCGGAGGACCCAGATTGTGAACGGCAACCCAGGCCTTGCCAGAGTTTGGACTTTGTCTGAGGCAACTACTGAGAGATTTAAAGCATAGAATGAAAATGAAGCGGGTTTCATTTTCCAAGCGAGTTTAACCTTGGAAAACTGATGGTGGCCCAGAGGGGTCAGACCAAGGCTAGGTCAGCGAGGAAGGTGGAGCTGTGGTCGGAGGAGGGACATAGCCAGTGGCAGCCAGGGCAGGGGCCTGGCCGAGGAGGGAGAGATGGGGCAGCCGTGTCTGCATTTGGCCCAAAGGTGGGTGGACCAGGAGACATGGATGGCCTGAGGGCGGGGTGGGGAAGTGCAGACTTGGGGGAAAGCTGGACACCTGGGTGGTGATTTGGGACAAAGGAGGCAAAGATGTTGGAACTTGGAGAAGAAGAACTTTTGCAGAGAGGCTTCGGGCTGAGAAGAGCTGAGCCCTCTTCTCAGGATAAAGGTGGACAGACCCCTCTCTTTGACGTGCGTCTCCAGGCACATTGTTAGATTTGCATGTGACACCCTGCTTCCCTCCCACCCAAGTTATTTCTTGGTTGCTCACGCCTCTTATCTGTATTCTCCACTCATTCATTTGTAAGCATTTCTCCAGCATCTGCCCCAACCTAGCTCTAACCCCCAGGGGTTAGGGCCATTTCAGAGGTGGTGTGGCCTCTTTCAACACCCCTGGCTTGCCACCTCCTGTCTTATTCCTCATCCTGACCTTGGCCCCGTCTGCTTCCTACTCCCAGGGGTGACTGGGCCAACCACCTGCAAGTTAGGCTGAAGAAGAGGCTGCACGCCCGGCAGGAAATGGTCCAGGGGGTCTTTCAGGACACTGGGTCTTCCGGGCCACCCTGTGGTCCGTGTTTACCTGTGGCCCAGCCTCATCTCACCTGTCCGGGCATGGCTCCCTACCTCGCCTGACTCTGGGTCTCGGGGCAGCTCTGGTCCCTTGCCCTTGTTCACATGGTCCATCAGAAACAGGCCCACTCTGATGCCTGTGGACCTTGGGGGCTCAGCCTCCGGGGCCTATGGGCCTTTCCCATTGTTTTAGCACGTGGAGTCTGTGTCCTTGCCAGGGGCCTCCCCTCTGCCAGTCCCCTGAGCATCTCCTGGGTGTTCCCTGGGTGCCGCATCTCCCGTGGGGAGAGGGAAGCTCTCAAACCAGGATGGTGCTCTCCAAGGTCCTGCCCTGTGCTGGCCGCCACACCTCCCCACCCCAACTCATTCATTCTTCCTCACCTCCCACACACACTCCTGGAGGGCCCACTGTCCTGGCGCACCTCTCGGCACAGGGAACATCCCTGTGCTTGAAGAGATCGTGGGGCAGGGGCCGAGGCAGCCTGTTGAGGGGCAGAGAGAACGAATTCTGGGGTTGGCCAAGCCTGAGCCAGGTCCTTTCACTGCCAGTGTGCTGGCAGGTTTTCAAACTTGTCCGAGTCTCAGTTTTCCCACCTGCTAAGCTAGAGAAGGATTTCTGCCTCTCAGGGCTCCACAGACAGAGGTGCTGGGGTGTAGGGTGTGTGCAGGTGACCCCTTTCCCCAGTCCCTAGAGCCCGGTGGGGGAACCCAGGCAAAGTGTGTGACTCTGCTCAACCAAAATCCTTTGACTGCTGGTCTGCCTACTGAGTCCACAGCCCACCCTGAACTGTGTGCATGCTAAGTCCGACTCTTTGCAACTCCATGGACTGTAGCCCGCCTAGCTCCTCTGTCCATGGGATTCTCCAGGCAAGAATACTGGTGTGGGTTGCCATGCCCTCCTCCAGGGGATCTTTCCGACCTAGGGATTGAACCCAAGTCTCCCACATTGTAGGCGGATTCTATACCATCTGAGCCACCGGGGAAGTCTAAGAATACTGAAATGGATTGCCATGCCCTTCTCCAGGGGATTTTCCTGACCCAAGGATCAAACTGGGGCCCACCTAATAAGCCCATGATGAAACCCTCGTTATGGAATGAGTGGTCTGCCATGTCTGTGGACCAAGAGATCAATTTTGCAGCCCTTGCTTAGCCAAGCATCTGTTTTGAGACTTCTTCTTTTGGCTGAGCTGCGGGGTGTGTGGGATCTTAATTCCCTGACCAGCTATTGAACCCTCACCCCCTGCGTTGGAAGTGCAGAGTCCTAACTACTGGACAGCCAGGGAAGTCCTTGTCTTGAGACTTCTTGATTTGACCAAGCTGAGCCCTCAGGGGAGCTGTGCTCCTTTATTACCACGTGCTGAATATTTATCAAACCCCTGCTATGTGCCAGCCCCATGCTGGGGCTTTCCTATAACCGTCACATTTAACCCTCATGTCTGCCCTTCCACGGGCTGGGTAAGTGTCGTGTGTATTTTATACAAGAGGAAACTGAGACTCAGAGAGGCTCAGTGTCTTGCCCAAGGGCACACATCGCTCTGTCACAGGTGAAACCCCATTGGGTTTGCCACGAGGCCCTCTGATGTGAGAGCTCTTACCCTGTCCTGACCTGACCAAGGGCATGGGGCTCGGTGAGGCTAATTGGAGAGAAGTTATGCTTGTGACGCACGCAGCTCTCTTCCGTGTGCTCCTCAGATGACCCTGCTGCCTCCAGCAGATATTTTTTTCCTCTTCACAGGTTAAGTGACGTGGAAAACATCTTAAATCTAAAGCTGAGATTAGAGCCCAGGTCTTTAAGACTTTCCTTTGATGAACAGTTAGCTTTATAAATAGGAAGCCAAACAGAAATTCTTCCAATTGAGTCCTCTCCCTGTGGCTATTAACCTTTCCTTCCACCCTCAGCCTTGGGGGACAGGTTGCAAAAGTGATCCAAAGCTGCCATCTGGGTGCTGGAAAGACTGGAGGTGATTGGGGATGGGAATATTTCTGGCACTGGGGGTGCGGGGGTGATGAAAAGCAGCCTGGGGGGTACAAGAGGGGGGCCACAGATGATTCTGCAAATCTCAGGCTATAGATTTTTCAGTGCTCACCAATTCTGAATTTTTAATGTTGAAAGTTTCTTGATTAGGCATAAACCCACAACTTCCTGCTCAAAACCACACACACGCATTTAGCAAAGCCTCTTAAAAATTTAAAAATTACCAAGCTCTACATTTGAGAGTTTTTGACTGTCAACTTAGGGACGTCAGCTATGATTCTCTTTTGTACTGTGATATGAACATTGTCGGGATTTGTCTGGGCTTGGAAGCCAAATTTTTTTCAGTTGTTCTTTCTAACATTAGGCTAAATCATATGCATTTATAACATAAATAAACTGCACCCTCAAACTCCATTTAATAAAGGCCAGTGCATACAAGGAAGGATTGCTGAGTTAGACATTTGTTCTGGCTTGAATTGTATCCCCCTAAAAGATGTGTTGAAATCGTAACTCCACAGTTCCTCAGATTATGACCTTATTTGGAAATATGGTCACTGCAGGTGTAATTAGTTCAGATGAGGGCATACAGGAGTAGAGTGGGCTTCTAACCCAATGTGACTGGTGTCCTTCTAAGAGATGGTCACATGAAGACAGACACACAGGGAGAAGGATGTGACAATGGAGGCAGAGGCTGGAGTGATGCAACTGCAAGCCCAGGAGGGCCGGAGATCACCAGTAAACCAGGAGAAATGAGGACAAAGCCAGGAAGAATTTGCCTACAGGTCTCAGAGGGAGCATGGCTTGCTGACACCTTGACTGTGGACTTCTAGGCTTCAGAGCTATGAGATGACACATTTCTGGTGTTTTAAGCCACCTAGTTTGTGATGGTTTGTTATGTTGACCTAGGAAACTAATACCACATTGTTTGGGGTTGTCCAGCTCCAAGGCCACCCTCGGGAGTGAATGAACTGTCAGATCCTGTAGCGTGTCTTCTGTCTGTCCACAGCACAGTGTCCAGGGCAGTTATCCCGTGAAAGACGAGGAGAGTCCTCCATTCTGGTGATGCTGGAGGTGCGGGCACAGACTCTGCTTTCTCTGAGAGCAGGTGTATATACACATGGTCAAGGGCATTGTCATTCAGGGCAACTAGATTCTCTGTGCGTTTCCAGCCCCAGTGGGTGCTCTGTAACATGCCAGGCGATGACTGCGCCCTGTTAGAGGGAACCCAAAGGTGAGGAAAGTACAACCCTTACCCCAAAGGACCAACTCAATGGACATGAACTTGGGCAAGCTCCAGGAGATGGTGAGGGACAGGGAAGCCTGGCGTACTACAGTCCACGGGGTCGCAAAGAGTCGGACACGACTGGAGGACTGAACAACTGCCCAGAAAGAGCCTGTGGGCCAATAACCATCATGATGGTAGTTGCTGACACTGAAGGAGAGCTTACTGTGCCAGGCACTGCTCTAAGCACAATTTGTTGAATTCTCATAAAATTCTAAGAGGCAGATACTATAATGACTTTGTCTTAAAGACAAGGAAAATGAAATAGAAGCTAAGTAACTTTGCCACAAGAAAGTGGCAGAGCTGGAATGTGAACCCAGGTGAAGTGGTTTACAATGCGGACTGAGAGGTGTTTATGGACGGAAAAAGAAGGATTCACACAGCGTACTTGCCATGGGCGCCACCATGCAGCTCAAGGGCATCAACCTTACAACACGCAGCCCCTGGGGACGGCAGAGCTGACCCAGATGGGGTTCAGCCCTCTGCTCTTAACGGGCCTGGGGCCGCCCGCCTCTGGATCCTGCTTAGTTGTCAGTACAAACCATGCCCATAGCAAGGACTCCCGAATGTCTGTTGGACTTGCAAATAAAGACGGCAGACTAAACACATGCATTTTTCTTTCCCTTCTGAAACTCACTAATACAATAGTAAAAGGTTTTTTTTTTTTTTTTCCTTTTATTTGGGAGGGGGTCACTGAAACATGTAGGATCTTAGGTCCCTGACCAGGGATCGAACCCATGCCCCCTGCAGTGGAAGCACAGAGTCTTAACCATTGGACCGCCAGGGAAGTCCCAATAAAGGGACTTTCAAGTAAAGATGGCAGACTGAAGACATGCATTTTTCTTTCCCTTAAAAATCCAATAAAGGGATTTTTTAAAAAGACCACAAGAATAATAAGAACAGGAGAGAAAACAATAGCAACACAGTTGGGAGCTAGGGATCAATGATGATGATCAATGATCAATAACTGACACTGACTTCCCTGGGCTTAGAAAGTTCAGGAAGCAGAGAAGCACGCAGGACCCCACACTGGTCAGCACAGCAGTGAGTGAAGAGGGAGCTGATGTTAGGAGGGCTGGGTGAACCCTTGTTAGGAAGACTTCAGGTCCCCAATCCTCTTCCCACTCTGTGAGCCTCTCCCCAGCCCTCTGCCCTGGGGAGAGAGGACATCCAGACACGAGAACATTTGAGAGCAAACGAGGCAGCATCTGCGGCTTGAGGGCTGAGGACGGCCTCCTCACCTCTTGTCCCAGGCAAGACTACATCCTCCAGGAGTGAAAACAGAGGGACAGCCCCCAGGGACGCTGACCCAAAAGGAGAAACCCAAGAAGGTCCACAAACAGAGAGCTGGACTTCCCTGGTGGCCCAGTGGCTAAGACCCAGTGCTCCCAAGGCAGGGGGCCCAGGTTCAATTCCTGGTCAGGGAACTAAGATCCCACAGGCCGCAACTAGGAACCAGCACAGTCAAATAAATAAATATTAAAAAAATAATAATAAAATCAAGTGTTAAAGAGAGAGCCTTGAGGACTGACCCAGCCAGGTCACCCTGCCGTGACCTCCACAGTTAATAAGCTCCTCTCACGGTCTCAGAGGCGCCAATACAGTCTTATTCCTCCTGCCTTAATCATGAACAAATAACCAAGGATCTTGAGATGTATGAGGAAAGTCCCTGACATGGAAGCTAGAGATTAAAACATGAATGGGGGGGTGGGGGAAGCAGTTTGGAAAAAACAGCGATTATATAGACTAAACTTTCTGCCCACCTCTCCCCCAACCCTCCTGCTTCCCCCACAAAATATCAACTAAAAAACTGTCAGTATTATTCAGAGAGAGAAGAGAAAATTTCGCATCATTAAAGAACAGGATGTTTTAAGAGGGAGTGTTCAGGGAACAGCAGCAACAAATCCCCCAAAACCTTGCAAGTTAAAAATAATCGTAAAAATAAAAGATTCAGTAGAGAGTGGGAAGGTAAAGTTTAAAAAAATCTTCAGGAAATAGAGCCACAGGCAAAGTGGATATGAGGGCTTCCGCTGTCTGCTCTGGTGCCATGTCCTCTTCTTGTAAGGGCATTAACCCCACCATGGGAGCCCTGACCAAGAACAGATCTGCTGGTAACCTTGATCCTGCACTCACCAGCCTCCAGAACTGGGGGAGAGATGTGTCTGTTGCTTCAGCCATCTAGTCTGGGGATTTTGTTAGCCTGTGAAGACTAAGACAGAAGTGGAGTAGAATTCCTGATTTTGCCTCATCAGCTTAAAGGAGCTTTGGAATTGAAATCAGGATGAGCACACAGAAGTGTAGGCAAAGGGAAATAATTACTTACAGGGAAACAAGAAGTTGTGTAGAAATAATACGCTGCCATAGCTTGCTGGGAGCAGCATTTACATTGTCGTAAGAAAAGAACACTGAACTTCCCTGGTGGTCCAGTGGTTAAGATTCCTCACTTCCACTGCAGGGGGCGCAGGTTTTATCCCTGGTCAGGAGAGCTAAGATCCCACAAGCTGTGTGGCATGGCCAAAAAAAAAAAAAAAACACAAAAAACCTCACCAAATTATCAGTCCAACCCAAACTATGATGTTGAGAGGGTAAGTAGTATGTGAGTGGTCAGGGTGGGACAATAATGCAGAGAATTAAATCTTCCTCATTATTGTGGAACGTCAATAAGTAATGTCTTAAATAGAAAAGTTGAGCAGTATTGACTTCTTGACACAAAGCTTTTAGAGATTTGGAGGTAAATACCGAAAGAATTTGCTGAAGGAATTGGAAGTAGTTGCCTCTATGGAAGGGGCGATGTTCTTTGGTTGTGTAGTGAAGCCTGGTAGAATTTCTTGACTTTGGATCTGTTGCTTTGCAGATCCTTGATAAAGGACCAGGTTTCTTTTCCCAATCTGTTGTGAAGTACCATACAGATGAATTACTAGAAACAGTATCAGGCACTTGGATGTCACAGGAATGCTGAATTGCTGTAGACGTTTCTACTAATAGATACTTCCTCTTGACTTTGGTACTTAGTTCATACGGGTGGACAACCCAGTGGTGGGCTGTGGAGGTGGTTCTTTCATCTATGCACATATATAATATAAAACAATTTTAAAGGACTTAAAAACAAAAAGGAAGTTCTCATCTACTGGTGGCTCAGCTGGTAAAGAATCCGCCTGCAATGTGGGAGACCTGGGTTTGATCACTGAGTTGGGAAGATCCCCTGGAGAAGGGACCAGCTACCCACTCCAGTATTCTGGCCTGGAGAATTCTACGGACAGAGGAGGCTGGCAGACTACAGTCCATAGGGTCGCACAGAGTCTGACACGACTGAGTGACTTTCACTTCTCACATCTACTAGGATGGCTATAACAAACAAAAGTGGAAGCTAACAAGTGTTGGTGAGGAGATGGAGAAAGTAGAACACGTGGTGTCGGCATCTCTGGTAGGATGCAAAATGGTGTTGCAGCTGTGGAAAGCAGTTTGGTGTGTCCTCAAAAAGTTAAATGTAGAATTATCATATGATCCAGCAATTCTACTCCTAGGTATATACCCCAAAGAGTTGAAAATAGGGACTCAAACAGATCTTTGTTGGCCAATGTTCACAGCAGGATGATTCATAATAACTAAAAGATGGAAACAGTCCATCTAACTGTCTGTCAATGTATGGATGGATAAACAAAATGTATGTAATCATACAATGGAATATTATTCAGCCACAAAAAGGAATGAAATTTTGATACGTGCTACAATATGGATGAACACTGAAAACAATATGTTAAGCAAAAGAAGTGAGACCTCAAAAGACAGATATGATTTCATTTACATGAGGTACTTAGGATAGGTGAATATTAGAGTCAGAAAGTGAATGAGAGATTAGCAGGGGCTGGAGAGGGTTGGGAATGAGGCATTAATGCTTGATCAGTACAGAGTTTCTGTTTGGGATGATGAAAAAGTTTTACAAGTAGATCATGGGGATCAATGCACAACTTTGTGAATGCAATTAACACCATGCATCGCACCCTTGAGCATAGTTAAAAAGGCAACTTTTATGTTATGTGTATTTTATCACAATTAATAAAACTTTCAAAGACCCTGTGTCTAAAGTCTATAAGCATTCTTTCATTAAATATCAAATTAAATGCCATTTGCAGCAACACGGATGGATCTAGAGATCGTCATACTGGGTGAAATAAAGTCAGACAGAGAAGTACAAATATTGTATGATATCGTTTATATGTGGAATCTGAAAAAACAGAAGAATACAAATGAATTTTTTTACGAAACAGAAACAGACTCATAGATTTAGGGAAGGAACTTATAGTTACCAGTGGGAAGGATTGAGGGGAGGGATGGTAAGGGAGTTTGGGATTGACATGTACACGCTGCTATACTTAAAATAACCAACAAGACCTACTGCATTGCACAGGGAACTCTGTTCAATATTATGTAACAACCTAAATGGGAAAAGAATTTGAAAAAGAACAGATATATACATATATAAAATGAATCACTTTGCTGTATACACCTGAAACTAACACATCATTGTTAATCAATTACACTCCAATATAAAATAGAGAGTTAAAAAATTGCTGTGCAGGATTCCACTGAATGAATGCCCAACATTTTATCCATTCTCCCTTTGACAGACATTTAGCTTCTTTCCATTTTCGCACTGTTATGAATAAACCTGCTATGAGCATTTAAAAAATCAAATTAAAATTTGGAGTGAGAACAATAAATAAATAAAAATTTAAAGGGAGAAGCCAGAGGATCAGGAAAGCCTTCCTGAAGAGGATGGAGGGTGTGGGGCAGAATTTCAAGAGACAGCAGTGGAAGAGGAGCACTTTGGGAGCAAAGATCCAGCCACAGGGCTAAGAGAGTGAACTGGGTATTTCAAGGAGTCTGTCTGGCTGACATTAGGGATGAGGCAGAGAAGCAGCAGGAGATGAGAGACTGGAAAGTGCTAACAGCCACAGAAAGAGTTCAAGTGCGTAGCCTTGAGGGAGGGTTTTAAGCAGAAGTATCACAGAATCAGACAAACCTGTGCTTGAGAATGGCAATTCAGACTTCAGCACCAGGATGGCCTGGACCAGAGGTCTCCAACCTCCAGCCTGTGGACTGGTACCTCCTATCAGATCAGCATTGGCATTAAATTAGAAATAAAGTGCACAATACATGTAATGCACTTGAATCATCCCCAAATCATCCCTCTCCCTCATGGAACCCCTCATGGTCCCCATGGACCCCCTCATGGTCCATGGAAAGATTGTCTTCCACAAAACCAGTCCTTGGTGCCAAAAAGGTTGGGGGCCACTTCCCTGGAGGGCTTGTTCAAACACAGAGTGCTGGGCTCAGCCCCAGTTTCTTAGTGTCAGGACTTGGGGTTGGCAGTGGGAATGGGTGGTAGGGATGGGCCATAATCAATCCCTTTCTCTCTCCTCAGATACCACCACGCGTCTCCTGCTGGGGGCCATCGCAGTGCTTCTGTTCGCCATCCTGGTGGTGATGAGCATCTTGGGTGAGCATGGATGTCAGAGCATTTGTAATTCATTTCCTACACACCTTTCAAAAGCATGTCTAATTAGGTCAAGAAAGGTTCCAGACATATCGTCAACTTTGTGGGGGTCAAAGATGACATTTTAGCACACATCGATTGTATCCATCCCCTTAACTAAGCCATGCAGCGAAAGTGGAGACGTTACTTAGGTACCATTACAAAAATGCTTCAAGAATGCTGAACAAACTTGGTGTACGTTAGGCGGGCAGTGCTTCATGAAAGAGACAGTTTGGGGTTAAGGGCCTTAAAGATCTCATTCACTCACTCAACAAACATTTATTGATCCTAGCTGTGTGTTAGGCCCTGGGCTAAGTGCTGGAGATATATATTTTTTAAAGTGTAGTATGACATCAACTCCCTTGTCCAGTGATAGGGTATTGCCTGGAGGTCTCCCATGTGGTAAACTCTGAAGAATGAATAGTTTCCTGGAGACCAGGAGGAACACAGACCAGGGCATTCTGAGAAGGAGAGTCCAGGGAAACACCAGTGGCAGGCAGGACTGAAAGGGTTGAAGGAGGAATAAAAAAGAGGAAACTGCTACAAGTAAGGCAGGCCAGGCTATATGACCTGGGGCTTTGCTGCTTGTAATGGATTCAAGCCAAAGTGATTTCAGGACCTCTGTCTTTAATCTTTGAGAAGCATCCCAAGACCTCAAAATGGGAGGAAAATCCACGGATAATATCAGTTCTATTCAACCCGCACTTGCAGGGCATGCAGGCTAAGCAGGGCACTGTGGGTGTTTAGAAAAGAAGGTGGTGACCACCAGCTTGGATCCACCTAGACTAATTGCTACAAATTAAACTGTTCTACTGCTGTGTTGGGAGGGCAGGGCAATGTGTAAACAGAGCATATTGTGATTGGAGGAAAGCACAACAGTCTTCGGACATCCTCATGGAAAAGCATGGCCTATACTTCTAAGTGAGCCTGCAGCTCACTGAGCAGGAATGCCCAAGTGCCCATTAATTAATTAATTGGTGTTGGCGTAGGGGTAGCTCCCTTGGGCGCTTGAGTACCATGGGCCTGTTCTTGACTCTGTCCTGGTCTACATTTTAATCAACCTTCTTATATGAGAACAAATGAAAAAAATATGCTTATGGAATTTGTAGGCAATACAACCCAAAGGGGGATGTTCCACAGGCCAGGTGAAAAAGAAATCGAGATTAAAATTCATCCTTAAAAACTCAAATGAGCCAACGTGAATGAAGCGACTGTGTAAGAAATAAACACAAGACCCTGCATTTAGATTTAAATGTGATTTACACGTGTTCTGGGCAGGGGGGCCTGGTTTGGAAGGAGATCATAGGAAAATAGTTGAAGAGTATGGCTGAATTCCTTTTGGCAAGGAGGCCCTTAGAGAATTGCATGGAAGCTCCGGGCTTCCTTCCCAGAAAAGTGCACCTATGCACATACTCACAGATTCTTCTCATTGGAGAGTCTGCAGACTGGAAAATCCACAGCAGCCGGAAGGGGTATGGCGATCGCTGCTGGGTGGCAGAGCACAGCTGATGTGTCGCAGCCTGTGCTGGTGGCAGCGTTTTAGGGGTGATGTGGGCGCATCACAGTGAGGCAGGCAGGATGGAGAAGGTCTGGAGAGCATCCCCTCCAAGGGATTGTGGAAGAAACGGTGTCTGTTCAGTTCTGGAAGAGGGGGATGTGGGTCCTTCCTCAAGGAGAAGGCAGAGCAGGTCTGTCCGGGTCACTCCAGAGGCAGATCCTGGGTCCGCGGTGCTAGGTCACAATGGGAAGGCAGGTTGAGACTCAGCATTGAAAAGGAATTTCCAGCGCTTCCTCAGCGTAGCCGATGAGGGTGTGGCCAATGAGAGTGGGTGGGAGTGGGGGTCAGAGGTCGGGGGTGGGCTGCAGGTGGGAGTGGGGGGGTTATGGAGCCCATGGAGTCTGGCATGGTTCCCACCCTGGCTGAAGAGAGAGGATGGTCACCAGGTTCAAGTCCGAGTTTCTAGGATTCCACGGCCTCCAGGAGCTCAGAGAGAGAGGAGAACATAACCTGCTATAATACTTCCCCTCACAGGGGTGTCCCTGCCAAATTGCTCTTCCTAGTTCATGTAGTCCTCAGCCTCCGACCTGCCAGGCACTGTGACAGGCCCTCCCCTGAGATGAATGACTGATGGTCACCAAAGACAGGGGAAGTGGGATTTCTGGGGGCCAGGCAGAGGCTCTCCGTGCTGGCGGCTACTGAGTCCCTCCTTTTCCCTGCAGCCTCCAAGGGCTGCATCAAGTGCGAAGCGCCCTGCCCGGAGGACTGGCTGCTGTACGGAAGAAAATGCTACTTCTTCTCGGAGGAACCAAGAGACTGGAACACGGGCCGGCAGTATTGCCACAGCCACGAAGCGGCACTTGCTGTGATCCAGAGTCAGAAAGAGCTGGTGCGTGCGGGACGGGGGGCGTGTCGGGGCGGGGCGGGGGGCGTGTCGGGGAAAGGGGCGGGGCCACCCGGGACAGCCACGCCCAAGGACATGGTGCCCCCTGTGACCTGTTTCCAGACGGGTGGGGTGTGCACGTGGGCTCCACAAGTGGAATCTGAGCAGCTCCACGAGGGGCTCTTGTTCTCACTGCTCTTGTCAAGGCCAGCTGCGTCCATTCCAAGGCTGGTTTGCTGAGCTCAACACAGTTAAGTGTAAGCATTACAAATTATACAGGCACTTGTGAAATGTGAGGGCTTCCTTGGTGGCTCAGACAGTAAAGAACCCGCCTGCTATGCAGGAGACCTGGGCTCAATCCCTGGGTTGGAAGGATCCCCTGGAGGAGGGCATGGCAACCCACTCCAGTATATCAAATTGGCATCTTCAACTAGTCCATGTCAGGATCTGAGGTCCCACCTAACACCCCAAACAGTTATATCACTAGAAATATGAATGTAACACAATGAACAGGTCTCTTGGCCATTTTTGGATTTTGTAGGCAACAGTTTGTGCAATTCAAAATCTAAAATCACTTCTGTTTGTCTCTGATACACAGTCTAATAGCCTCTTTCTGCAGAGAAAGGCCCAGGACAGCCAGTCCCAGATAATCCATCAAGCAATCCCAGGCTTCCTGAAAATCAGGAATGTTGGCATGCTGGGTCCCCAAGCTAAGAGACAAACCCTGTTCCAGGGTTCCTGCCCCATTGGCACATCCCCAGAGTCCAGGTACCTTGAAGGCCATTGCAGTGCATCTGTAAATCCAGCTCCTCAGTCTTGGGGTGCAGTGAGGTGTCTCCTTCACGGTGTCCACACATCTTGAGAGCCAGTCTTCCAAGTTGAGGTTCATCTGTGGATGTTTGAGCAGTCAGGAGGCCACACCTGACTCTGCGGTTTCCCTCTTTCCTTGGTGCAGGAATTCATGTTCAAGTTCACACGGAGGGAGCCCTGGATTGGCCTGCGCAGAGTGGGGGACGAATTCCACTGGGTCAACGGGGACCCATTTGACCCGGACACGTGAGCTGAGGCTTCATCTCCTGGCCACCGAGCTTAAACCGGGGAAGACCTAGCCTCCCAGACGAACCCCCTGAGGGAGAACTTGGTTTTGTGTTAGCTAGAGCCACTCACCTGTAGGGTTAGGAGTGAGGGACAGAGACCTGGGCATGGGAATGGCTTTACTGTTCCCTCCCCAGTAAAGTCCAGCCTGGTTTGGTGGTCCTGTCCCATGTAGGCATCAGAGCTTCCTGCTGCTGGAAGGCGCCCAGGCTCTTTCCATCTTGTGATTCCCTCATCCCTCTGCACAGCTCAGTGTGGCTCAGAGAAAGGGGAGGACATCCCAGGACAGCCCTCTGCATTGGGCAGAACTTAGCCATATGGCCCCACCTGACAGTGAGAGAGGGGAGGAGCTGGGACTTCTCTGCTGGGCAGTCACGTGCTACCTGAACAGTTTTACTATGGAGAAAGGGGATCTGAACTATGGGTCCCAGGAGGGTCCTCTTAGAGAAAACACCTTGAGGGTGTTGGTGGCGTGTGCCAGGATGGTATTATTTGTGTGGCCCACGTGGTGTGGCAGCGAGCGTCTGATTTGTGTGGTGCATGTGTAGGGTGATGGTGGCAGCAGAGAGGGGGGCACTTTAGGCTTAGGGAGACACAGGTCAGCACACACAGGGGCGTAATAACCTCAGCCTCTGATCTAGACCCTAAGGCTGGAGGACTAGGCCCGAGGAGCTGGGTGCGGGCACAGCTGCTGACCTGATGTGACCCTCGGGCCACGAAGACTTCCCTGTTCCTGTGTCTCCCTGTCTCCTGCGCTCTTCATTCAGTGCCTCTCTCTGTCCTCACTGCCCCTTCCTTTTTTCTCCTTTTTCCTTGTCCTGTCTTCATCCCCAATCTGTTCTCAGAGCTGCTGAGACAGTCTTGCCTTGCTGCTGCCCCTGCCTCTCCCCTTCTGGAAGCTTCTTGCTCCCAGAACCCGGGGAGCCCTGGAGGCTGGGACCCCAGGATGTTGACCACCCAGCAACCAGCAGGCCTTGGGGCCACGCTTCTCTGACCACTCTGACGTGGTTCTGGCCTCCCCACTCCCTCTTGGGGTCCTTCTGATGCCCTCTGAGACCCTTGTTCTGACCTTGGTGGTGGGAGGCTCAGGTCAGGGTGACCAAATGAGTTTAAGAAGAAATGTTGAGATTCAAAAGGGATGATTTTAGGCAAGGAAAACCCCCTGTGCTATTAATAGCTGTAAGAGGTGCAGGCAGGGTGCCGTGGGGAGGTGGGGTCAGGGGAGGCTTGTCCTAGATAGGGTCCCAGTCTCCTGGCATGAGTGAGCTGAGCCTGGCAGGATGGGGAAGCCGGATGGGGAGTGTAGGATGCGTCCAGGACATGTCTGTGGGCGTTACCAGGGCGATTGGAGCTGTGGACAGAGTTGGGAGATGGTGGGAGCCACACTAGCAAGGTCTATGGGGCGGACTGTCCCAGAGCAGGGCAGCTCCAGAGGGAAGGATGAGTCACAGGGCCTCTGGGGCTGCCCAGCGATGGGTGGCATCTGCCAGCGGTGAGTGCCTGGTCTCGTCTCTCCCGGCCACAGGTTCCCCATCGCGGGCCCTGGGGAATGCGTCTTCGTGGAGCCCACCAGGCTGGTGTCGACAGACTGCCTGATGACCCGGCCCTGGGTGTGCAGCAAGATGGCCTACACGTGAGGTGGGTCACACCAGAGGCCACCCTGCAACCAGGCTCCGAGACCTGCTGGCCCGGGGCCCCACTCCAAGGCAAAGCAGCGAGGAGGATGCTCTCTGCCCCTGGGTGCTCTTTCCCAACCCCTGAGTCCTGGTCCCTGGTCTCCTTGGCCCCAGGCAGGTCCTGTGGCTCAGCAGTCAACTCCCACGAGCTCAGTAGTACAGTAGGCACCTGTCCTCAGACACACACGCACACCAACGCACTTGCTTATGCACACATGTGCACACAGCGCCCGCTCAAGTTCACAGTCTACCCTTAGTCAGCCCAACAGGTCTCTCCCTGGCCCCACCCTGGAGCATTTCTTCCTCTGGAGGCCCTGGTGCTCTGAGGAAGGCTGGGGGCTGACAGTCTGCCATACTGTCTGCACACACGGAGCCCCCTCCCCAGGCATCTCTCTTCTGGCACCTGGGGAGGCAGGAAGGGCAGCCCCCTCACCTGGCCCCTGCATCCACCTCTCTGGCCTTGCCCGGAGTCTCAGGCAGGCCCCTGCTGTGTCCGTGGTGCTGCTCTGTTGGCCACCGGTGGAATAAAGAGATGACTGGCGTCCAGAGAAGTCGGCTGCTGTTTGTTCCATGGTCGTGGACTGGGGGAGGGGCCATGGCTCGGGAGGACCGTCTAGGGAGAGACCACCAAGAGGCACCTGTGTGGCCGGCGACACATGTAGGAACCAAGGCCAAAAACACGCTCAGTGGCCTCAGGGCACTGTTTAATGTTGCCAGGCCACTGTGTTATTCTTAGATGTCTGAGGGGTGTGCTCCATCTGGCGGCGTCATTACTATTCGACTCAACATGACAAACATTTATTCACACCTATCATGTGCCAGACACCACACCAGGCAGGGGGATCAGCAGCTGTATCCCCCAAGTGAGCACACAGGGAGTAGAGGGGCCAGCTTGGGAAGCACCAGAACATTCTGGGACATGGCTGGGGGATGGCTTATTCTGCCTTAGGAGAGGATGGAGTGAAGAAGGCGGAAGGATGAGAGGAGATCATGTGCATGTTGGGCTGGATAAGAGTTTGTGCAGGTCCAAGGGCCCCTTCCTGTTCTCCCTTGGTCTGTGGGGAAGGAAGGGGGGATGGGGCAGAGGCTGGCAGTTCCCCTGGGCCTGCAGCGGCTGCAAGTGCCACCCTCTCCAGCACACACCTGGAGCCCAGAGCAAGCGGTAGGGCGGCCTGGGCCTCCCCAGCCCACGGCCAGGTGAGATACAGGCGGGAGCTGCCTCGGAGTTGCATCTGTGAATCTGGGTCCTGGCCCCTTTTCTGAGAAAAGAGCTTGGAGGGAAACACATCCTGCTCTGCTCTGGTCACTTTTACTGTCAGTTTTCAGACAAAACTGTCAGTTTCGGTTTTGTTGATTCTTCTGAAAGCTTTCCAGATATTTAGTAAAATATGGGTATTTTGTGGTTTCATATTTTATCTTCATGGGGAGCCAGTATAGAATCTGTGTAATGAAGAGGTTAAAGGAATGCAGTGTGGTGGTGGTGGCCTGTGGGGGGTTGGCTGAAGCCCACTGCCTTCCCAGCTCCTGTGGGGAAGTGTTTTGAGGGGCTGAGGACTGAGGAAGTGGTCAGCTGCTGTTGCTGCTGCTTGGGTTGGGCAGGAGCTGAAGGGTGAGTAGGGGGGTGTCTCACACTCACACCTGTTCTCAGTCATACACAGGCCTGGGGTTCTCACCAGTATCCTCCCATCAAAGTCTTTGCTGTTGTTGTTCAGTCACCAAGTTGTGTCTGACTCTTTGCGACCCGACAGACTGCAGCACACTAGGCTCCTCTTTCCTCCACTATCTCCCAGAGTTTGCTCAAACTCAGGTTCATTGAGTCAGTGATGCTAGTCTTACCTCATTTAATTCTCTTAAAAAGGACCTGAGGCGGATTATGCTGCCACAGATGACCCAACAGTACCCAGGCAGGGCCCCAAGGCACAAGGAGCGGGGCTGTGCTCTCATTCTGTTTTGTGGGTTCGAGTGGGAAGAAGGGAGCCACGAGGGGGCAGGGAGGAAGCACTGTGGGAGGGCAGGGAATAGGAACCCAGGCCCTTGGGATCTGATCTTTCATTCAGCGCTCCACAGCCTGCTGCCTCAGGGCACACTGGCAGGTGAGCTCGCCTAACCTTGGGTTTGTCCTGGGGTGGCTCAACAATTCTAAATCAGTTCAGCAAAGTTAAAGGAACTCTAAAGCTAAAAGAGATCAAACCAGTCAATCCTAAAGGAAATCAACCCTGAATATTCATTGGAAGGACTGATGCTGAAGCTCCAAAACCTTGGCCACCTGATTTGAAGAGCCGACTCACTGGAAAAGACCCTCTTGCAGAAAAGATTAAGGACAAGAGGAGAAGGGGGCAACAGAGGATGAGATGGTTTGATGGCATCACTGACTCAGTGGACATAAGTTTCAGCAAACTCAGGAAGGTAGTGGACAGGGAAGCCTGGCCAGCTGCAGTCCATGGGGTCGTAACGAGTCAAACAGGACTGAGCGACTGAGTAACAACAAAAGGAACTCTGACCCAAGGTCATGGATGTTTTCAGAGCTTTCTTATCTATTCCTACCCAGGAAGGAAACACAAGAGCAAAACAAAACACCGGCACGCCAAACTTGAGAAACGTTGAAAATCCTTTCAAAGGTTATAAACCAGCCAGGGACTTCCCTGGAGGTTCAGCGGTTAAGATTCCGCCTTCTACTGTAGGGGGCGCGATCCATCCGATCTCTGGTCGAGGAAGATCTTGCACGCTGCCCTGCACGGCCAAAAGCAAAACAAAATACCGATAAACCCAGCCAGGCACCCACGCCATCCTGGTGGGCAGTGAGCCAGGCTGGGTGGGCATGCAGTTCCTCCTGAGGCCACAGGCGGCAGCATGGAGTCCAGACCCTCTGCGGGTTTCTAAGCCTGGAGCTCAGAGCTGTCTCCCTGGGTCGGGGGCTGGGGGGTTGGGTGGGGGCGGGTAGGGAGAGGTCTAGGGTAGGGCTTCCCTTGTGGCTCAGCTGGTAAAGAATCCGGCCGCCATGAGGGAGACCTGGGTTCGATCCCTGGGTTGGGAAGATCCCCTGGAGAAGGGAAAGGCTACCCATTCCAGTATTCTGGCCTGGAGAATTCCATGGACTGCATAGTAGTCCATGGGGTCGCAAAGAGTCAGACATGACTGAGCGACTTTCACTTCACTTCAGGCTAGGGAGAAGGGTAGTGGCAAGGTGCAAAGAAGCACCCTTCTGCCCCAAAGGACCACCCTCCAGCCCCACTCCTCAACCCCTTTGGAAGATTTTCCCTTCTGAGGCGACTCGCCTGGAGTTGAGAGTGTGCTTAGCTTGGAGCCTGGGTGGATTTGAAGCCACACGGCAGCGCTGTCCTCTGAGTAGCCCCTGGAGGGGACGGGAAGGCTGGAGCTCACCTCCCAGGCCACCCTCAGACGTTGGATGTGAAGATGGCGCGAGGAGGGATTTTATTAGCAGGACACAGTGCGGGGTAAGGTTCGTTGCTGTGCTGGCAGGTTCACTGGTGTTTGCTTAGTAAATTCTCTTACAGCCTTAACAGATGAAGAAGCAGGTTCAGGAACGTTAAGGGGCTTGCTCTATCTACATCACAAGCCTAGGGGGTGGGGGATAGAAGGAGCCAAAGGAGCCACCTTGGGAGAGGACGTGGGGTGCCCCTCAGCGATTTTTTTTTCCTGCGCACTTTTATCGCTTTCATATGGTTTTCAGGTGGAATTGCCCATAGAGCGTGAGTGACGCAAATACTGACTACTGCCCTTCTCTCGCTTCAAGGTCCAGCTCGCACTCCCTGGGACTGCTTCTGGGTCGGCAGCAGCCCTCGGTGACCACGCCTTCCCCCAACACCTCCAGCACCGAAGACTGAGCCTCTCACACGGCCGAGTGTGTGGAACTTCTCATCTGTGACGCATCTCTTCACTCATCTGACTGCTCTTGTCTGATTATAAGCCTCTGAATAGCAGGGATTATGTGTTGCTGGCTCTTTGTAGCACACATATGCTCAAAAAAATTGTTGTTGGTGACAATAAGATTGCTGGCGAGTGTCATCTCTTCACCCTTTGCCATGGGGGCAGACAGCCGTGGCCGGCTGCCTGTTTGAGACTTGCCTTTTAGGCTTTAGTGGGCGTGGCATGATTTTAGAGGTCCGGCCAAGATGAGATCTTTAATTTGTTTTGCTTCAGCTAAGTGAGCTCACTCACATTCCCTAAGCAGGTACATACTGGGCCGCCTGAGTGGGGGTGGCCTGGAGCACGTGAGCCGAGAGGGAGAAATCCCTCCACCTCTTAAGATGTTCTTTGCATCATACACAGAGGACCAAGAGACCAGGCCCAGGGAGGGCTTCCAGCAGTGACTGGGGTTGGCTGCTGAAGATTCCTGTGATCTCCAGGATAATTATGCTAATGTCGCTGTTCTGTGTGGGAAAGACCACTTGGCTTTCAGAAATGTCCACTGTCAGCTGTGTACTTACACCAGGAGGGGGTAAAGAACTTCAAACTGGGAGCAAGTATGAGATTCACACAGAAGGGCATCTGGAAAACTTCCTGCCATACCCTTCAGAGATACATTCTCAGCCTGGAGGGGATGTGCTTCCTCTTGGCTCTGAAGACCTGCTGGAGTCTAGTCTAGACTATCTCTACCAATGAGCAGGTGTGCAGCTCAGACTGCTGTGCTCAACCTCCCAGACCCCAGGCTTTACTTCTAATAAAGTAGAAATCGTGCCTGCCTGGCCTACCTCACAGGGTTATGAGAACTGTAGATGTTAGAATTTCAGGGATAAAAAATGATCAACCCTGTTCTCACTATCCATGAGGCCCAGAGAGGATTAAAAAACTCATCCAAGGTTGCGCATCTAGTGGCAGAGCTAGACCTCAGGTCTCGTGGCTCCTCTCTTTGTTGATCTTCTTATTGTTGCACGTATCATGCTTTATTTGTTCACTTGTTCACCATCCACACGGAAGTGTAAGCCCCTAGAGGGTGGGGATCCACTCTCATGCTCCTTTGTTTCTCTGGAGCCTGGTGCATACTAAAGGAGCTTAATAAATGTGTGTTGAACTGATCTTGGCTCCTAGTTCACATGCTCCTTCCCTCTATACCATGCCGTCTCTGATCTCAGAAATCTGCACTGCCAGTCCAGCTGCCCTCAGAAAGTATGAAAACTTGCAGATGTTTTAGAGAAAAAGAAAAGATGCTCAACTACCTTGCAATGTCGATTAGCATCTTTTAGAGCACAGAATCCATCTGAACAAAGACATACACATCTAAGACAAAATTGGAATAATAACAATGAATGCTAATTAAGAGCTTATAATAAGGCCAGGCATTGTGCGAAGCACTTCACACACATAGTAAGTGCTTAATAAAAAGTTATTATCTTTTTTCACTATGATGTAAACTGAGCAGGGGGTTGGAATATGCTAGCTTCTGTAATACCTGCATTTCAGAGGCTTATCTGAGTAAAGATCTCTTTGTGGCTCACACCGCAGACTAACACAGGTCAACCACATGGAAAAGCGTTGCTGCATCCAGGGCTTTTGAACATAGAGGCTCATACAGGATGTGTTTTAGGGGATGTGGTAGATGAGGCTACCAGGTACCAATTTTTCCTTTCCTTTCCTTGTGGGTATGTAGAAGGACTGCACTTCCGGGTCTGTTTGAAGGTGGGTGTCAGGTGACACCAGAGCTTTAACCATGGAAAGGTGACATGTCGTTTCCTGGTGGAAACATTTAAGAACCAGTGCACACTCCTCCATATTCTATACTGCCCCCTCCTCCACTGCCAGTCATAATTTTTCTATTTGGAGGCTTCCTAAGACTGAAGCCTTCTGAAATGCTAAGTCAGTATGTGGAGGATGGGTTCCCTGGAGGGTGTCTGAATCTGCAGCAGATGTGTAAGGGAGAAAGCCTCTGAGATTTTGGATTTGTTGTGATCATAGCGTATCTTACCCTAGACTAGACAGAGACCTGGAGGTGGCACACGTTCCATCCACAGTTCATTGACCAGGAAGGTTGTGGGAGGCTGAGAAATATCTTCAGCTGTATGCCTGTTGTATGCATGAGATTCTTTTTTTTAAATAAGTTTATTTATTTACTTAGTTTTGGCTGTGCTGGGTTTTTGTTGCTGCACGGACTACTCTCTAGTTGCGGTGCCTAGGCTTCTCATTGTGGCGGCTTTTCTCCTTGTGGAACGTGGGCTCTAGGGTACTCAGGCTTCCGTAGTTGCAGTGCATGGGCTCAGTAGTTGTGGTTCCCAGGCTCTAGAGCACAGGCTCAGTGGTGGTGGCACACGGGCTTAGTTGTTCCTCGAAATGTGGGATCTTCCCAGGGATCGAGCCTGTGTCCCCTGCATAAGCAGGCAGATTCTTTACCACTGAGCTACCAAGGAAGCCCTGCACGAGATTCATGATTCTAAAAGTTGAGGTTTTCATAAATTTTGGAAGATTCCTTACCTCTGTCTCTAAATATTTCTCCTGCCTGACTCTTTTCTCTCCTTCCTGGACTCCAATTAAGGCTGTTGGGTTTGTCGTACCTTTTATCCTGTTATCTTACCAGACTGACTTGTTAGTTCTATATTTCAGCAGACTGATCAGGCTTTTTAATTGCACGTGCATCCAATGTTTTATTAAAACAAAGCGTGGGTCACCATGATTCCAACTCCTGAAATCAGCTTCATTTCTCTGTCCAGCTGCTAAGCCAGTGCCATGGATTTTATTTTACCTGTTTGCTACAGTAGTACCTCACTTTCAGAAACCAATGTCTATATTAGTCAGGATAGGCTAATTGCTATAATTTATTGTTGTCGCTTAGTGGTTAAGTTGTGTCTGACTCTTTGCGACCCCATGGACTGTAGCCTACCGAGTTCCTCTGTCCATGGCATTTCCCAGGCAAGAATACTGGAATGGTTTGCCATTTCCTTCTCCAGGGGTATTCCCAACCTAGGGATCAAAACTGCAATTGCTGTAACAAACAACCCGAAAATTCCAGTGGCTTAAATATTATAAAAAGGCTTTTTCTTACTCTTTGTGGCTTTGTCCAACATGGTTTTATTAGGAGGCCATGAAGTCATTCGGTGGTCCCACGGTTCTCCGAGCTTTCAAAGTCCTTCATTAGCTCTTCCACACTTGGCCAGAAATTGAGGAAAGAGAGCGCGGATAAAAGTAGGAGAGTTTTTTTAGGGCTATTTAAAAAAATATATTTATTTGACTGTGCTGGATCTTAGTTGCAGCACTTGGGATCTTTGGTCTTAGTTGTAGCACACGGGAGCTTTTAGTTCTGGTGTGTGAACTCTTAGTTGCAGCATCTGGGATCTAGTTCCCTGACCAGGGACTGTACCCAGGCCCACTACATTGGGAACTTGGAGTCTAGCTATTGGACCACCAGGGAAGTCCTGGGCCAGCCATATCTATACGCAAAGAAAGCTAGGAAATATAATCTGGCTCTGTGCTCAGCAAGAAGAGGAAACGACTTTGAGAGTATCCAATTAGTCTTTGCCACTGTTGGCATTATCCCTGTTTTACAGAAAAGAAATCTGAGGCTTGAGAGGTTAAGTGATCTCTCAGCTTTTACCATCATAAACAACAGAGCCTGGAATTGGACCCAATATGGCTGACTCCAAAGCCATGCTCTGAATTGCTCTGTTACGGATAATGCCTTCTCTCTTATGCCTCATTGGCCAGTGCTATCTTAAGACCTGGGGCAATCATTTCTCCTTTAGAAGGGCTTCTTCCAAGCACCCACTTTTTCTATTCTGGTTCTGCCTTTTTATATATCAATGGGTAATTTTTTCTCTTATAAGCAGTCTGGTCCATGAGCTTTTCAGTTCAGTTCAGTCGTTCAGTTGTATCCAACTCTTTGCAACCCCATGGAATGGCAGCATGCCAGGCTTCCCTGTCCATCACCAACTCCCAGAGCTGCTCAAACTCACATCCATCGAGTCAGTGATGCCATCCAACCATCTCATCCTCTGTCGTTCCCTTCTGCCCCTGCCTTCAATCTTTCCTAGCATCAGGGTCTTTTCCAGTGAGTCAGTCCTTTGCATCAGGTGGCTGAAGTATTAGAGCTTCAACTTCAGCATAGTCTTTCCAATGAATATTCAGGACTGATTTCCTTTAGGATTGACTGGTTTGATCTCCTTGCAGTCCAAGGGACTCTCAAGAGTCTTCTCCAACACCACACTTCAAAAGCATCAATTTTTCGGTGCTCAGCTTTCTTTATGGTCCAACTTTCACATCCATACATGACTACTGGAAAAACCATAACTTTGACTAGACAGAACTTTGTCAGCGATGCCTCTGCTTTTTAATATGCTGTCTTTGGTCATAGATATTCTTCCAAGGAACAAGCACGTTTTAATTTCATGGCTGCAGTCACCATCTGCAGTGATTTTGGAGCCCAAGAAAATGAAGTCTATCACTGTTTCCATTTTTCCCCATCTATTTGTCATGAAGTGATGGGACTGGATGCCATGACGTTAGTTTTTTGAATGTTGAGTTTTAAACCAGCTTTTCTACTCTCCTATTTCACTTTCATCAAGAGGCTGTTTATTTCCTCTTTGCTTTCTGCCATAAGGGTGGTGTCATCTGCATATCTGAGGTTATTGATATTTCTCCTTGTGATTATGATTCCAGTTTGTGCTTCATCCAGTCTGGCATTTCGCATGATATACTCCGCATATAAATTAAATTAAGTAGGGTGACAATATACAGCCTTGACATACTCCTTTCTCAATTTGGAACCAGTTCCTTGTTCCATGTCAGATTCTAACCGTTGCTTCTTGATTTGCATACAGGTTTCTCAGGAGGCAGGTAAGGTGGTCTGGTATTCCCATCTCTTGAATAATTTTCAACAGTTTGTTGTGAGCCACACAGTCAAAGGCTTTGGTATAGTCAATAAAGTAGATGTTTTTCTGGAACTCAGTCTGCAGCAGATAAACAGTCTGAGAGCCACAGCAATAAGACATCCAAACAGAATACAAAAAGACATAGAAGCAGAAGTTAAGTGGTTCTGGAGAAGGGTACCTGCACTCCAGTGTTTTATATGTGCTGGTCAAATGCCGAGTGTGTCGGTAGATGGGACTAGATCTATAGATGGATGTGTGTAAAGAGAGCACTCGTGAATGGGAATTAGATGGTCGTCTTACCAAACCAACGTTGTCTTGCTGATGCACAGTGATTGGAAAAAGGTTTGGAATCACTCTCTGTGCAGATGTAACCAAGCTACCAGCCTCTGCAGGGGTCCAGCTGGAGGGTCGCTGGCCTATCCATTTTACCCGGCTCAGTTGAACTAGATGCAGCTGCAATTCCAAATTCCTAGAAAACGACTCAGGCAAAGATCTTACTGTTCAGGTTAAAAGCTGCTTGGAGGACACGTGATTGTGAAAGTGCTCTGGATCAGCGGAGGCAGGTGGAATGGACTTGATTAATCATCGTGCATGGTTTCAGGCTCACAAGACTGGAGGACTATCTGACTTCTGGCTGTTTCTTCTCTGTAGAGTGAGGATTGGAGAAGGCAATGGCACCCCACTCCAGTACTCTTGCCTGGAAAATCCCATGGGCAGAGGAGCCTGGTAGGCTGGAGTCCATGGGGTCGCTAAGAGTCGGACACGACTGAGTGACTTCACTTTCACTTTTCACTTTCATGCATTGGAGAAGGAAATGGCAACCTACTCCAGTGTTCTTGCCTGGAGAATCCAGGGACGGGGGAGCCTGGTGGGCTGCCGTCTCTGGGGTTGCACAGAGCCGGACACCATTGAAGTGACTTAGCAGCAGCAGAGTGAGGATTAGGGTTGTTGCTGAATAGGGTGTTGGGGGGGGGGTTGGTGGTGGGAGGGAATGGTTTCCAACCTCAAGCAGCACCAGGCAGTGTAAGGAAAGTAGATCTTCTAAGGAAGATCTGTTGGAGGATGTTTGCATGGCTCAAGTTGGGCCTACATCGTGCCAGGTGGGGGAGGGAGGGCCCAAGGGCAGAAGGGAGGGACTGAACACAGTGAAGAGGTCATGAAGACACCTGCCCCATCACTGTTACATTTACACTTTGCTCTTGGTGTATTCTCTGCTTTTACACTTACTTGATATTTGCTTGTGTGTGTGTGCTTAGTTGCTCAGTTGTGTCTGACTCTTTGCAGCCTCATGGACTGTATAGCACGTCAGGCTCCTCTGTCCATGGAGATTTTACAGGCAAGGATACTGGAGGGGTTATTTGCTTAAGCTTAGCTATTCCCAGGGAACAGTTAGGAAACATGTAAATCAGACTCTTGCCGAAAACGTAGTGCACGTGGCTGTTCGGCAGGACCTCCAGGACCCAGCAATATGCCCCCAAAGGAAGGGGAGCTTTGTGAGGTGAGAGCACCTCCCCCCAGAAGCAAAGCGCCAGGGAGCAGAGTCCGGAGCTGCCTGCTGCATGAAAGCGCCACCTACCTCCTGGCTTGGCCTTCCTCTAGGGGCTCCTTGGCTCTGCTGGGAAATAGTATTTATTATTGGCCTCTAGAGTTCCACTTTCTGTTCATCATCAGTTCAAGGAAAGCAGTGTTTGTTTTTTTTTTTTTTTTGCTTGGAGGAACATATTGACATCAGTAGCTTTGTCTTTTCACTTATTATTTTACAAATTTTATTTATTTATTTTCCTGCTGTACAACAATGTGAATCAGCCATGCGTATGAGCTCAGTAGTCTCAGCTGTGTTGACTCTATGCAACCCTTTGGGCCATAGTCCACCAGGCTCCTCTGTCCATGGAGATTCTCCAGATAAGAATACTGGAGTGGGTTGCCAAGCCCCACTCCAGGGAATCTTCCTGACCCAAGGATCGAACCTGGGTCTCTTACCTCTTCTGCATTGGCAGGCAGGTTCTTTACCCACTGAGCCACCTGGGAATATGTGTGTGTGTGTGTGTGTGTGTGTGTGTGTGTGTGTATATATATATCCCCTGCCTCTTGAACCTTCCTCCCACCCATTCCCCCATCCCGCCCCTCTAGGTCATCACAGAGCACTGAGTTGACTTCCCTGTGCTCTACGGCAGCTTCCCACCAGCTATCTATTTTACACACAGTGGTGTCATGCAAAGAGTTGACTCATCGGAAAAGACTGATGCTGGGAGGGATTGAGGGCAGGAGGAGAAGGGGACGACAGAGGATGAGATGGCAGGATGGTATCACTGACTCAATGGACATGAGTTTGGGTAAACTCCGGGAGTTGGTGATGGACAGGGAGGCCTGGCGTGCTTCGATTCATGGGGTCGCAAAGAGTCAGACACGACTGATCGACTGAAGTGAACTGAAGTGAACTGTCAATGCTGCTCTCCCAATTTGTCCCACCCTCCCCTTCTCACTGTGTCTACAAATCTGTTCTCTATCTCTGTGTCTCTATCCTTGCCCTGCAAATAGGTTCATCGGAACCATTTTTTGTAGATTCCATATGTATGTATTAATATACAATATTTGTTCTTCTGTCTTTTCACTTTAGATTTAAATAACTTTCCAGAGACACTAATGGTGAGATCTTAAACACAGCTGCCCTGTATCTCCCGTTGACATGCTCTTATCTCACTTGGAATATAGGCTCTGCTTCTTCTCCATTTCCATGGGCTGTGATCCCTGGAGTGCATTTCTCACTGAAGAAGTTTGTTGGACGAGTTCTGAAGTTCTGTCAAAATTTTTTGCATGGATTTTTACGGAACTTGAGTTTTGGTTGAGTTGCATTTAGGGTTTATTTGTCCTGAATTCTGGGACACATGGAATTTGGCCAGCGGGAAGGTGGGTTGATTGGGCAATGAAGGCAGCCTGATGTAGTGTGTTCATTTATCCAAATATTTCTTGACCTCCTACTCTGCCTAGCAGGGTAATAGAAGGCATGGAAATAAGAGATGAGAGAAAAATCCTTACCTGCAAGGAATTTGTGGTCCCTGGGGAAGGAAAATCAGGAAAAAAAGGTTGACAGTGTGGCTTACTAAGAAGTATGCACAAGAGGTTGTGGTCAGGGACACCCACCCTATCAGGAGCCTGAGGACGAGCCCACCATAGGGATGACTCAGGCTGGTTCTCGAAGGGCACCCGGTGTGAGACAAGCAGGAGAATCCCAGGTAAAGGGCAGATGCTTGACAAGAAAGAGCTCTGAAGAGAGGAAGGGACTCTGGGTGCAGGCCCTTCTTCCTCTGAGGCTGAAGGGAGAAAGGCTTGTGAGGCACAGGCTTCAGGAGGGCATGGGATTGAGAGAGCCCTGTGGGGGCCTGGATTTCTCTGGGTGACTCTGCAGAGTAGGGATTGTGGCTGGAGAGAATGGCAAGTTTTCAAGCAGCCACACATGGAGCCAATGACGAGCACAGATGCTGGCCCAAGGTCCCCATGGTTCTGGGAGCCAGGGTGGAGAAGCAGAGCCATAGATAGTTGAATTCACAGTGAGTAGGTGTAGCAGGAAGCTCAGGGTACCAGCCAAAAGGGTGTGCATGCAAAGTCACTTCAATCGTGTCCAACTCTGCAACACTATGGACTGTATCGAGCCAGGCTCCTCTGTCCATGGGATTCTCCAGGCAAGAATACTAGAGTGGGTTGCCATGCCCTCCTCCAAGGGATCGTCCCAACACAGGGACCAAGCTGCATCTCCTGTGTCTCCTGGATTGGCAGGTTCTTTACCACTAGCATCACCTGGGAAGAAGGGATTCCCTGGTGGTCCAATGGTTAGGACTCCATGCTTCCACTGCTGAAGGCATGGGTTCAACCCCTGGTCAGGGAACTAATATCCCTCAAGCCTGGTGGTACGGCCAAAAAAAGAGAAGGTGGGTGGGGAGAGTTTAGGCTGGTTGGGGACCTTATGAAACCTGGAGACACAGAAAATGGAGGCCCAGGAGCCTGGCATTCCTGAGGCCTGAGAACACTGGCCACGCAGGACAGGATAAGAGTGCTGGGTGAGGAAACTGGAGTTGCCGGGGGTGTAATATGGTACAGCTGCTGTGGAAAATTTTGGCAATTCCTCAAAAAGTGAAGAATCACCATACAACCCAGCAATTCCACATTCAGGTATTTATCCCAAAGAACTGAAAGCGGGGACTCAGGCGCTTACATCCCCGTGTTTCCAGCAGCATGGTTCACAGAAGCCAGAAGTTGAGTCGTTACTCACTTGTCCATTAACAATGAATGGACAGACCAAATGTGGTGTACACAAGCAATGGAGTGGCCCCAGTCTTTGAAGGGAATGAAATTCGGATGCGTGCTATAACATGAGTAGACGGACCTTGAAAACGCTGTTGAGTAAAAGAAGCCAGACACAAAAGGGCAAATATTGTACTGATCCACTTACATCAAGTGTCTTTGTTGTTGTTCAGTCTAGAAAAGGAAAATTTAGAGACAGAAAGTAGGAGGTGGTTTGGGACGATGAAAGTTCTAGAAATAGCTAGTGGTGAGGTTTGCACAACATTGTGAATGTAACTAATTGATAGTACATTTTAAAGTGGTTAAGATGGTAACTTTTATGTATATTTTAACCACTTTAGAAAAGATTGCTGGAAGGGTGAGAAGGCCCAGTCAGAGGGATGTGGAGTTTCTCACGGTGGTAGAGTGCTGGTGGGCAGTGCTGGGGGGGCCCTGGTGCTGGTGAGTGGGGGGCTGCCTGGCACTGAAGTCTGGTGAGATGGTGGGCCTGGGTGCACAGGATGGTGACCTCCCACTCAGATCTGGGATGACTTTGGGGAGTGCTTGGGACAGCAGATGATAGCAACGCCTTAGCCCTTAGGGATGGAGCTGGGAAACGGCGAGCTGAGTCAGTGGCAGTGAGGAGACGACCCCCTGTCCAGCTGCCCTGTCCAGCTGCCCAGGAGCAGGTAGTGACATGACCTCAAGACCTCCCCTCTTCAGGCACATACATTCCTGCTGGCAGATTTAAAATGCAGTGGTGGGTTATGAATGTGTTCAGAGGTATTAAATATTTTCCAGAGGGCTAAATAACTTAAGCTGTGACTCGTATTAACAACCTCTGCAGTCTCAGAACTGGTCTGGCTCTAGAATAAATAAACGTGCCAGGGCGAGTGTACAGTGATTCCAAACAGTTTAATGTAATTCCAAGACAAAGTGTGATTACATTTCTACACATATACAATATGCATATGTGAGTTTACAAATTTTAATTAATAACTCGTTTCACCTCAGAGACCGAAAAAATGATCAAAAAGAAACTGTGAGTAACAAGCTATAACATAGTTCACCACAACGGGACCCCCCCCTTCCTCACCCTACAGTTAGTAATATTACAATTAAAATAACTATATTCTTCTATAATTTTTTTCTGTTAAAATCATCTCATAAATTTACAATGCTATTATTAGTTTCCAAGACTAATATAAATTCACTCCATTTTTCTACAACAAAAATGATCATTAATTTAGAAGCACACGACGTCATGATGAAAAACACAAGCATTTTAGTAGCAAGGACTGGATCAGTTAAGAATTATTTTTCTTGTAAAACATTCTAAAGCCAAGTAAAATATCCATTCTTATAACATACCTATAATATGAGACTAAGGAATAGGTTACATATAGGCCTACGACACATTGGTTTGTCTTTTTTTAAAAAAAGTAGACATTTATAAATAAAAAAAGAAAAGAGGGACAATTCACATAGGAAAAAGAGGTACACGAGAAAATACTGTTGCACGCAATAATTTTCACAAAGATTAACATGGATTAACACTTTTTTTTTTTATTATTACAGAAACCGTACAGTGAAGGAACACAACAGACCAGGGCTTCTGTAGGGTAACTGAGCTGAGATGACCTGGTAGAGAGAGATCTGGGCGAGATGGCCCTGGGGAGGAGCCACGTTCCTTGGACCGGTGACCGAGCCTCACCGGATCTCCTCTTCCCTGCTCTCTTTCTGGGGAGTGAGTCTTTCTATCCAGAGTGTCCTGATGTGTGGGCAGTTGAAAGGTAAACATTTCTACAGATGCCTTCTCTTTCCATCCTAATGGATACCATTTTTGGAAACGGGATATAATATCAGAGGCTGCAGCTCAATACATGTGGTCAAAGCAAAATGGGATGGAAAATTCCAGTCATTCTGATGTGCTGTACCGCCCTCCCCCACCCCCCAACACTCATCTCTGCCCTGTTACTGGGGACCCAGAGAGAGCAGCAGTACCCTTTGGGGCCACCGGCCTCCACTGCAGCCCGAGGTGGTGCCTGGGTCCCCCGCATCCTGCTTTTCCAGTCCATGTGCGACGGCGCAGCCTGGGTCATCCCTGGCTCCTCTGATATACCAACCAGCTTCCAAAAGCTCCTCTCCTTCCTCATCCATAAAGCTATACTTTTCCTATCCAAAATTTGGTTTGATATATATATATACACACACATATATATCAACATCTATTATCTATACAGTGATTCTCCTAGACTAGAAATCCTACCGCCCCAAAGTATGACTTCCGGGTCTACTTCATTTGGTTAAAGAAACGCACACAAAGAGGATGAGGAGGTGCTTTGGGGGCCAGAAATGATTGTGCCCTGGAAAAGCCATGGGAGAAAGCTTTAAAGGAGCAGTAACGCAACGGTGAAAGGGTAGAAAGTGACGATGAGACGGCAGGGAGAAACCACGAGCCATGGAGGCGTCTACAGGAGTCTGCCGGAAGGGAGGAGAGGGAACTGGGGTGGGGCACGCTTTAGGTTCCATTCAGAAGTCACAGAAAGCTACGAAGGATGGGCATGGTCAAGTCACTTTCCATTTCCCAAGTTCTTCCTTATAACCTGAGCCAAACTATTAAAATAATAATAATAAAAATAAATCCATTGCCCCTTCAACCAAGCAGGCGAATATCTAACAGGGAGGCAAGACCACCATTGGCAAGGCTAAGTGGATCCTTCTTCCTGGCTCTTGAGAGCTTCCTGGGCGTCCTGGGTGCCTGGGCATGGATGGGGCTGTGGGGACATCAGGGCGGAAGCCAAGGTGGCCACGTGTGGGGGCGGTGGGGGGAGCAGTGCCCCAACACAAGAGGGCAAGGGTGCTGGGAGGTTTGCGTGGAGGCTGGCTGAAAGGAAATGAGAGAGAAGGCAGAGCCCTTTTTTCAGATACAGCATATTTACTAAAAAAAAAAAAAAAAAAAAAAGCTAATTTCTATTCCTCTGTTTTTTTAAAAATATGATTAAGCCCCAAAGACAATGACATAAAATATATTTGGTTATTTAAATCACGGGAGAAAACCAGAGGAAAGTGATAGTTGAATTAGGAGAGGCAAGACAAAAACTATTTTACAGTGACATTTCCAACCGAATACTGTGATAAGAACGTGCTATCAACAGAGTTCACAAGGAAAAAGCAAGTGCATTAAGAACCACCACCAGTTCCCTGGTCCCAGGTGTTCTGCAGCTTTTAAGGTGTTATTTGCTAAAGGAATGCCCTTTGGATCACAGTAGGTCCTCTGCGCTAAGGTTGTGGCACAAAAGAAGAAATGAACCAAAACATTTAGGGCAACTGGTGCCCTCCAGGCTGCTTCTGCATGGCGACGGGGCCTCTCAATTGTGACCTCTACTTGGATAGATCTCATCATCTGCCCCCCTAGCTGCCCTTCAGTCTCCAGTCCCTTCCTCCTGCTCAGCAGCACTTACAATCTCTAGAAAAAAAGAGTCTAGGCCTCTCCTTTGGGGTCGGCCCACCCCCACGCCTGGAGGATGTACTACTTACCCTCTGTTTACTGAATAAAACACTGAGCTGTTAAAAAAAAAAAAAAAATCTAGATCCCACCTCCTAATGACCTAGGCTTCAAACAGAAGTTTGATAAAGAGTAAAAAGTAAACATATCCTTTTACACTTTGTTTTAAAGGACAAAAGGAATTAAATGACAGCAGATATATGGAAAACTCAACCAGTAAATATAGGCACGGGGGTGTATGACTCTCCCCTGCAAAACACCAATCAGAGTATTGCTGGGGCCCCAGAAATAGCAGCTGTACCCTTGGGGCCACCTGAATCCCAGTGTCTTCTACTGCCTGGTGCCTGCAAGTCAGTGGGTCGATTAATAAATTAAACATTCAAATCAAGACAAAATCAATGAACCAGATGTCTATTCTCTCTGCCTCTTCCAAGATGTCAAAAGGAAGGCCTTGACCACCAGTGTGCATATCACGTGGCACATCTTTGCACCTGGCCCAGGCTGTGGACTCACCCCTTCCTGCTCAGCCTGGAAATCCCTTTACATTCTCTCGAGTTCCCATGGAAACCAGCAATACGGATGGAAATGCTCACGGTGCGCTACAGTAGGGGCAGAACACACCTGCCTTGGGGGAATGTGGCCTCCAACTGAAGAGGCAATTGCTGGGGTCCGAAGATGTCAGTTATAAACAGAAATTTTCTTTAAAAAGTACCAGTTTAAATGTAAACTATAAAATACTTTAACTATAAAACGTGGCCAGAAATATGTTTAGTTATCCACAGTCAATTGTTTATAGTTTATGCACTTAAAACGTGACTCTCTTGATATCTTAGAAGGCTAACAGCATTTTACAGTAGCTAAAAACATATATACTTAAACATGTGCATTTGAAACTCACATTTGAAAACACAAAGAATATTCTCTCCCTTGGTTTAATTTCTGTTGTAAAGATTACCTATTTTCAGAGTTCACTTAAGCAACAACGACCAGGATGTGCAGTAATCATTGTTTTCAGCCCACACAGAGTTTATATTTATAGTCTTTTAAATTCCAAGAGCAAGCTGGCTACATGATTTCAAAAAAGGCTAAAACCAGGATGAATGCCCACATTTGAGGTAATTATTGCCATCAGGTCACAGTTTGTGTAAGATAACGTATCTAAAACCTTCTTAAAAAAAAAAAAAAAAGAAGTCTTCAGGTGTTCTGTCAAGAATTCCAGAATACCTATTCAAACCAACCAGGATCTCAAATTCTGATTCGCTGGGTTTGCTTCCAATGGAATTAAAGCTCTAGAAGACTCTAGAACTTGTGTTAACTACCTAAGAATTGAGGCAAACATGTCTGGAGCCAGTCAATAAGGAAATTTTTAAAGGAAAAAAAAAAGAAACTGAAAACCCCATTCCAAACAACTGCAGAGATATTTCGTAACAAATGGTAATGGTTTTCCACAAAATGAAAAATCTAGTTCTAAAGCATTGCTAAATTCTTGCCACCTTTCAACCAAAGGAAACACGTTTCTACGTTACTGTTAATCTCCCACCTCAGCCAGAGGCTCCCCTTCCTTGTATCCTGAAAGTTGGCTAATTTTTCTTCAGTTTGCACAACATGTTGCTTCCCATTTCTTTGAGAAGGCTATCTTGAAAGAAAACTTAATTTTGTTCCTCTTTCTAAATATCATCTTGATCTTGTCTCTTTTTTCCTTTTTTTTTTTTTTTAATTTTTTAAACACAAAGAAAAAACAGTTCCTGGACACCAGACTCACACGTGATTATTTACAAATTTGGTGTGAATCCTGCCTTTGGTTCTACCCAGAGCTGAAGGGTGGATTGATTACAGAGACCAGAGTCGTTATGATATTTATCAGTGCAGTAAAAAATAGTATTTTGAAGAAAATATATACTTTTAGTATTGCCTTTCTAGAATTAACTATAAGCAAGAAAAAAATATTTTTTTAAAAGAAGAAAAGAACACTTTTTTTTTTCTTCACTCTTATAAGAGTTTGTCGCAGCAGCAGCACTGCTAAAGCTAGTTGGTGCACTGAAAAGGAATCGAAAATGAACCCTACTATGATTAATCAAAAGAAACTCCCCTAAGATTTTCTCTAAAAGTCAAACTAATTCTGCCCTTGCTGCCTGGATCAGATTCAGGACTCCCTCTACATACAGACCTTCTGCTGAGCTCTGCGCACAGGGCAGGGGTGGTGCGGGGCAACGCTCCTGTGAGGCCCTTCTTCGCACACACTCCCAGGAGACAGCTGAGGCCAGCGTCTGTGAGCTGGGCAGACCCAGGTCACGGCCGGCCTTCCCTACTGGCTTGTGTGACCCTGGGCTGGTTACCAGTTCACCAAGCCATCTGCCTCATCTGTAAAGGGACTAGTACTGCCGATTTCATAGGGCTGTTATGAAGACGAAATGAAACGGGATAAACAGGAGCGACTTCCAGCACAGTGTCTGGCACACAGTCAATGGGAGCATCATAGACGGATCACCAGAAACACGAGGCCACTCACTGATGATTATTTAACAAGGGAAACAAATTCTGTTAGTAAAGGTCTCAAGAACACAAAATTTCACTAGAAGCTCGGGGATTTGGGGCCACCCCCAATCCTTGTATTTCCTTTCCTTAACACAGCCTACTTTCTCAGAGAGTCGACTGTCTCATCAACTTCCTCCTCTGTAAATGGAGGAGAGGGGTGTTGTGAATAGGGGTGGGTCTGAGGGTACCGGGAGGCCGTGCTCACTAAGGGCTTGGGATGAGCCTGGTGTATTGAAAGCATTCAACAAATGTTGGCTCCTACTCGAAGGACATGGCAAGTTTTAACAAAGAGACAGTCAACGTGAAATTCTAATGCAATGAGAGTGCAATTAGGGGCTCGCAGAGGCTCCTGGGACTCAAGCTGGGGCGTCAGGAAGCTCCCTTCTGGCAGAGGTACCCTGAGCAAGCATGCCCCGCAGAAGGGTCACTTCTCTGCAGATTCTCACTGAGTCTCAAATGAAGAACTGGCTCAGAGCTGGCTCTCTTGGACTTTTGGGAGCTGCCAGAAGGATGGGAAAAACTTCTCCTAGGTTGGGTTGCTCAAGTGAGTGAGGGTGCCAAAAGCCTTCAAGGGGTTTCTACTGCCTTTAAATATCAGTTTGCCATCTCCATCTCTCCACTGAGTCCCGTCTGTGGAACTCAGAAGTGAGAGTCCTAAGGCATCGAAGTGGAAAAATACTGACCCCCCTGAGCCCGGTCCTGGCGTGCACCTGACCCAGACAGAGCCGCACCTCCTGGCTGGTCTGCTCCGGCAGATACCCGAGGTAACTCAAGGTGAGTTCCACCCACAGATCCATGCAGTACTTCCAGTTTCCTGACAGCAGCAGCATTTGGGGGTTATAAACCTCCACTCCACTTACAAGATGAGCACAGTTTTAAAATAAAGTCAAAAACAAAAAACCCAAAACAAGTCAGGCAAGAGAAGGATATAAACGGGATTGCATCACTGACAGAGTCATTATTGCCGGGAGAGGAAGGACAGAGGAATGCCATTCTGTCCACATCTGGGGGTGTCTTTGAGGAGAGGGTCTTTGGCTAAAGAAAGGAACACTTTCACTTTCCTTTCCAATTTGGTTAGGACAGCTCTAGCTTGCTCAACTCTGAGCCTTCCCCATCTGAAATCTCTAAGACACACCAGAAAGAAAACACAGAGAAGGGGCGAGAAGCAAGTTGGGTCCCTGGGGCTGGAATATTTCATGGCAGAATCGCTTGGGCTGGTGTTGAGCAGTGCTGGGCAAGGTCTTCGACCCACAGAAGGAGCCCTGGCCTCTCTGCTGCTCGAGGGCACCTCGTTTTTCTCTTCTGTTCTGTCCCCGCAGCTACTGAACAGGCCATGGAGAGCCCCACATCCCACCCCACCCCCAGCACCAGAGAACCCAGGACGAGAGCTGGGGCCGGCCAGTCAGCCCACCATGTTTCATCAACCACAGCCCATCAGCAATATTTCCTTAAGCCTCCTCATCTCCTTCCTCCAGTTTCCAAGAAAGTCTGCTCCACTCACTCACACACACTCACACAACCCAAATCCTCCACCACGAGCTTGTTCAAAAATGAGTGTTTGCAATTCCAGAGATCCGGTCGAGGGAAATCTGCCTGTCAGCAGCTGGGCTGATCTTTCCTTGCCTTCCTTACATCCCACAATCTGGTGTCTGGGCGGGTAAAGTCTTCCAGCTCCCACAGCCCACCAGCCACTCACCACCAGTAAGGCCAGAATGCAAAGACAGTCCAGGAGACAACCAACCCTTCCTTTCCCTCTGAATTCGACCAACCACATGCTCCACGTCACAGTATTAATTGGCACCAAGCCTCAGACCCTCCCACCCATCGGCCTGCTCACCCTTCCCTTGGAAACAGCCAAAACATCATGAAAGGAGGCACTAAGCACAGAGATGGCGGTGCAAATACCCGAGGTGCCCGCGAGACGACACGAGCAGAAGCAAATCAACCTGCGGTTCCCAGGGCTCTGGTTACGAGGCTCCCCTTGACCTGTCTTTTTTAGCCTGCCCCTCTGAGCCGTAACCATGTTGCTTCAGTAAAGGAGGATGGAGCCAATTCCAGAGCAGATGATGTTCTAGGGTATTTGTGGTCTACATGAAGACTAGGTTGGCATCTCTCCACTTGGGAGCTGGGTCCTGGGGATGGGCAGCCTTTATTCAGCCTATCTGCCAGGGCGACTCAGGGTTGGAGGATGGGGTGGGAGTTCAAGCAGCTGCTGAGGAACCCACAGAGGGGCTCATCTCTCCCACTAGGGCCTTCTCCGAGGGCTTCAGACCCACAGCTCTGTGCTTGGGTTGGAAGAAAAAGGCAGGTGGGGATGCGGGGAGGATACTAATGTTCGCTGAGTGGTGGGGGGCTGGGCATGGCCTGGCGTCTCCCTTCATTAGCCTCAGTGAAGCCTGTCATTCCAGGCCTTATTTCACCCACCTGGGGCCTGGCAGTTTCTGGGTTTGGTGGGCGGTGTGTGGGCACCTCAAGCTGATTTAGAAAGCCCATGGCACCCAGCATGGTGGCCTAAAGGGCACAGTCAGAGCCCAGTAGGCATCGCTGTAAGGCCCCACTGTGCCCCTCCACTGGCCAACGAGTTCATGGGGGCAGCAGCCCACACTGTCCGAGGACCTGCCGGACACGGTCAGTGCTCTTCTGGCCTCCTACTATCCCTATTTATTATTTTTTTTGCTCCACAGTTTGTCCCTAGAATTGTGTGCAGAGATGTACTGGGTGGGGGCAGGGACTGAAGAAGTGGGCAGTGTGGTTTGTGAGGGGCAGGGAGGCTGACATCTCCCAGGGGAAGGTACCACCTGCCTAAGCACCTTCCATCAGCTCGTTACCTTCAGTGGCTTCTAGGAGGCAACATTATCTATACACTGAAGGGTATAAGCCACACTTCTGGTGGGCTGATGGGAAAAGGGGGGACTTTTAGGGAGGGGGCTGGGTCAGCTCTGGGCAGAGGGCTTTTTTTTTTTTTTTTCCTTGACAGGTCAGTATCAGATGCGAGGCAGGCCCAGGGTCTATTTAGCAGATTTCAGAAGCACAGGGAAGGTTGGAGAGGACCATGCTGAGGGTTCAGCCTCCAAGGAGCCTCCTCAGATCTCTTCCCAGGCCACTGAGAGTCTAGAAAAATCTAGTCTTGATGGTGACCACGAACCATGCTGTCCAGAGCCCAAGTTGGCTTACACAGAGATAAAGGCTTTGATTCTTCTTCAGACTTTTGTTCTCTGGTGGATCATTCTTGACAGCTTTTTCCTGATTCCTGAATCCTTCCTTCTTTTCTTTTCTTTTTGGTCTGACAAAACTGGACATCTGGATGTCCCTCCTGTCTACTCAGATACTCACAGATACAATAAAATAAATTTAAATATTAAAGAGAAAACACAAAGATAACTTGGAATAAATGTGCACTTTAAACCCCCAACTAAAATATCAAAATGATGATTAGGATAATAATTACAAAGGTTAATAACCAAAATAATTAGTACAATAATATTATCTTTATGAGCAGCATGAAACTTTCATTTCCTGATCAGGAAGGAAAGGAAAGAAAATGTCAGGTGAAAGAGTAACTTCCAACTTAAGTAGACAAAATAATTTTCATTAAAGTGGAAGGCTACGTTGTCTTTTCCTGTTAAAAGATCAGATCTAGAAAGCGCTGGAAGTGAACAGTACCAGGGGTCCAGTATGCTACCCAATAAGGCAAAAACGCTGGCTCGTTTGCAGCCATGACTTGTGCGACTGGGCACGGGGAGGGTCGGACGGGGCACTGCTGCCCTCTGGATGCCGCGAGTCCAGAACAGAGATCCGTCCGCAGGCTGGCGTGGCTCCGTGAGTGCTCGGGCTCACGAGTCCTCTGGCACATTCCCCGCCCCCACCCCCATGGACCACTTTCTGGTTGTCTCAGAATGGCGGCACTTCCCCACGTCCAGATAGAAGATGCATTGACTGTGGCGCCATGAAGACACCATTGTGTCCTGCTGTAGGCGGCTCCCCGGCGGACATGGGGTCCTTCCTTCCTTCCAGGCTGAGGCCGGGACTAAGCTGGTTCCAACCTGGGGACCGATTTCTTTGTCGTTTAAGTAGAATTGATGCATGGAGAGGGGATATTTTCCAGAGTTATTTCACATTTCACAGCTAAGAGCTAAGGTAAGGGCTGGGCTTCGTTACTGAATTAGGTCGGATATCAAGATTAAAAACACCTTTCACAGTAGATCGTTAAGGGATACCGCAGGATGGGGAAGGAAAGTGAGGGAGGCGGGTGCGGACTGCTGTTCGTACCCGGGAGCGATCTCTCTGCACCTTGGAAGCTTGGCTTTGGGGTCAGGGGCTCCGCATCAACCATCAAACAGTGAGGACCACAGTTAAAAATCCCGTCTGGGACCAGACAGCACCTCCCAACGTTTTCGTGTGTAACAATAATTTGCTATGGATAGAGACACCTCTCCACCCCCACCCCCACCAGTGTTCAAAGCCTGAGGAAATTTCCAGAACGTTATCAACGATGCACAGAGGGCAAACGGCAAACTTCCTTGGAAATTTGACTGCCCGTGGGCGTGTTTTCCCAAGGGCGGTCCAAGATCACCGGCTCACCCTCGTGAATGTCCCTCCAGCCTTCTGCCCACCCGAAACCTCAAAGACCAGAAACGAAGGCCTGCCTGGGGTAGGCCTGGGTAACGCGAGGAAAGATTTAGCAGCAAATGACGGTTGGCGGTTGTCTACAGAGAAAGGGATCAGGCAAAATGGTTGAGAGAAAAACACAGCCTGGTGGGGTGGGAGGGTGGAAGCAGAGGCCAGATGGGCTGGGCTGGCGGAGTGGAGTGTGGGGCGGGTCTGAGAACACGGGGCGGGCCCCCAGGCCTGCTCTCCGCCCTGCGGACAGGTGGCGACCGACCCGAAGCCAGTGCCGGGCCTGGAGGCTGCAGGCCGCTCCTCTCCTTTGCTCCTTGCGTCAGAAGCAAAGCCAACATTCCTGAAACTGAGATGGGATCTGTGATCCCACAGATCGCAGAGCTAGCCCGCTGGGGGCAGAACTGGGTGAAGGTGCAGGGTGGGGAGTCAGTCTCTCTTGCTTTGTCCACCAGGGGAAGAGCCACGCCAAGCCATCTCCAGCGTCAGCCTCACCCACCACCATCCACCTCCCGCAGCCGTCTACTGACCCACTGGCTCTCCTAGCCCCTGCCAGTTCCCTGACACTCCTCTGCTAGCAAACAGCCCGGGGAAAGACAACAGCTTATTAAAATAAAATTAAAATTAAAAAAAAAAAAAAAAAGGAAAAGACCAGAGTAAAATGTTGCAACAGCACAGAAGAAGGGCTGAAAGGCTGAGACTCGCCTCAGCCGGCTTCTTGGAGTACCGTGGAAGTAAACCCTCAACCGCGTCCCCGGTCGCTAAGGCACTAGGAGGAAAGGATGTAAAAACCAAGTCTGCGAGAGCCGGAGGCGGTGCCGGGGGCGGGAGGGCGCACCTGGACCACCGCGCGGGGGACGTGCCTGCGTGAGATCGCCTTTCTTGTGCAATTACAGTGAGGATAGTCTATTGGTATCAATGGGGTGAACGAAAAGCAGCACAGATAGGTGCACACTGCTACATTTACCAGGGTGCTGGCCACGCCGCGAGCCCTAGGCTATGAGACGCGGGATGCACTCAGAGAGAAGAGACGTTTTCAGAAAAGACCAAAAAAAAAAAAAAAAGCGAGTTTGCAACACACATCATTAATGACATTTTGAGGAATATCATTGCTTAGGGATTTATCCAGAGTGCTCAGAAAAACACACCCTCTCCCGGGGTCCTCCTTCAGCCCAGCTGCCTGCCCGCCCTCCCCAAAGGTCCAGGCAAGTGGACCAGAACTAGGCTCCGCCAACCCCGACCCAACCCCTAGACACCAGACTCCTCAGGCCACAGCCTGGCCTTTCCAGAGGGCTCCCGACCCTTTATAGAGTTCTGGAAAAATCCCTAATCCTTACGTTCAATCATTAAAAATCTATTGGATTTCCGTATCAGGTGTCCCTGACAGCAAATTCTTAAACTCCACTTGCTGCCATATGAAAATAATCTTTGCAAAGTTCATAAAGTTCTTCAAAAACGGAGGCCCCCCTCCCCCTACTTCTGGAATCTTCCGTGGCTCTTCTTCTTCTTTCCAGTTTGGTGCCGAACGGGTTCGTGAGCTGTGGTTTTTTTTTGTTACTGACGTTTTATTTTTAATTTTTTTTCCTTTTTCTTTTTTAAAATAAAAAGCATAATTTTCCCCCCTCCTTAAATCCCTTCCTTTTCAAAATGTTCTCTCCTCCGCTCTCAGTCCTCCTACTTCCTAGTTCAAGTTTCATCTGTGTCCCGTCCCTGCCCCCTGCCCCCCACCCCTGCCCGTTTGCATTGTTTCTGTGCGGCATCTTCAGTACAGAAGCCCCAGATCCCCCCTCCGTCCCTCCTCCTCTCCCTCTGGCCAGCCTCCCTCCCATCCCCTCCCCTTCCAGTGTTTATATGTAAGGGTACTGGTTGACCTTGGCTGGGCTCAGTGGGTATCCAGTGTAGACTGTGGAGGCTGGAGAGGCGCTGATGTAGGTCTGGTGGGCAAACTGGGCTGGATACTGACTCGGGTGTATGGTGGGTGAGGGCAGGACCCGGGGGCCCATGCTCACGGGGACCTGGTGGACGATGCTGGCCGGGTAGGCAGTGTGCTGCACGGTGTGACGCGCCGAGCCTTGGGAGGCCACCAGATGGGCCACGGTGCCCGTGGAGCCCAGGGCCGCGGGTGCTGTGTAGGTGTAGAGGTGGGGCTGGGCAGGGAGGTGGGCGGCGGCGGCGGCGGCGGCCAGGTGGGGGTGCACAGTGCCGTGGCTGGGGCTGTTGTGCGGAAAGGAGTATGGAGCCTGGGCCATCGTGGGAGTGATGTAGGCCTGCTGACGTCGGTGGCTCCCGGCGCGGTCTGCGGCAATGTGCTGTTGAGCCTGGAGAAGGACCAGGAGGACCGTGTTGAGGGGGGTGGGGGGACTGGACATACGCATGCGCAGAAGAGCATGGGGCGGGAGCGGGCAGAGAGGGAGGAAGGTGGGGGGAGTGGGGAGGAGGCGGAAGTGAGGACTTGGGAGAAAGCGGAAGTGAGGGCTGGGGAGGAGAGTCAGGAGGAGGGTGGGGAGGGCGGTGCGGCAGGGATCACAGAAGATGCCTCGTTCACATGCTGGGAAAAATATCAGTCAACCTGTCCAAGAAGCAAGGTGGTGCCCTGCTGTTTCCTGGGCCGGGTGACACACCGACAGAGCCAGCTGCAGAGGCAACAGGAGACAGCATGTCTCCCGAGGACATCCTGCAGCTGTGAAGTGTCACACGGGCCCGTCTCTGAGTGCGGACCACTTTCCTGCCTCACCGTGAAGTCCTGCTCCCCAAACAGCAGGCTCTCAGAAACGTTGCCGTATTCTGAAGTCACATACAAATGAAGCCACCTTCTCTCAGCCAGAGACTGAGTCACAACACACGTGGTCTTATCTTACCTCCCAGCTACTAAGGAAGCAGGGCTGGAGTCCACTTTGCAATTCAGACCTGAGTGATCCTAGACACACAGGCTGAGTGCTGCCCCTGGAGACACCGCCTGGTTGATACTCCCCTGAGTATCAACCACTGTCTCCCAAGTTTACCGGCTCTTTTCCTGGGTTTGGGGTCCCTGTGTGAGGCCTCCTTCACTGTAATGACTCAGGAGGCCTGGCGTGGTTGGACTCTAGGTCTGTCTCTGGGGTGCTGGGCCGAAGTGGGCCCAGACCCAGTGTTTTACCCTTCGCTGGGCTGAAAAGGCAACATGTGGGCCAGACTATTTTTAAGCAGGCACTGCATCACTAAGGGCTTTGGAACATTAGACAAGTCATTTCGCGTTGGACTGGCTCTCCATGTATTGAGGATCCACCTTTTCCAAGGTGACCTGCAGCAGAGGGAGACCACCAGAGCTCACCAAGGCACTTCCTGCTACCCCAGGGCACCCAGTGAGCTGGTGGGAGGAGAGGGGCAGGGGAGCGTGGCATGTGTGCTTACCTGGCTGAGATTGAGAGGCTGTTGCTGCTGGAAGTGTGGTCCTGGCCGCTGTTGCCGGTAGGCAATTGCTCCAGACGAGCTCCCTGAAGAGTGACCGCTGGTGGAGGTCACGTTGCTGGAGGACTTGGACTTGAAGGAGGACGAGTGGTGACTGGTGTTGACTGTGTCAGGAGGAGGAAAAGGGCACAGGTCAGTCACAGGTCCTTGGCTGCCCGGAAGACCCTGCCCTAGGGGGACAACAGTAGTCTTCCAAGGACACAGTCCTGAGACTGGACGATCCCCATCAGCCGCATTGCCCCCAGACTCGGTGATGATGTTGACTCGGGACTGACACCTGGGCTGCAGCTTGTTCCACTGGTTGGGAGCAAACCCTGATGGACTTTAGAATTACTATCTGGTGACACTGAAAAGCCTAAAGGTCATCTAAGAGGTGGAAGGAGAGCTCTCTGAGGTTCCTTGTGTTTCAGCCAGGGGTGCAGTGGGGGGCCACCTGCCAAGATGCAAAGACACAGTGACAGATGTAGCAGAGTACAGAAAACTGAGTCTCAAAAAAGGGACTGTGGTCTCTCAGACAGCAAGGAGACCAAGCCAGTCAATCTTAGAGGAAATCAACCCTGAATATTCATCGGAAGGACTGATGCTGAAGCTCCAATACTTTGGTCACCTTATGTGAAGAGCCGACTCACTGGGAAAGACTCTGATGCAGGAAGGATTGAGGGAAAAAGGAGAAGGGGGCAACAGAGGATGAGATGGTTGGATGGCATCACTGACTCAATGGGCATGAGCTTGAGTCAACTCCAGGAGATAGTGAAGGACAAGGAAGCCTGGAGTGCTGCAGTCCTTGGGGTCATGAAAAGTCGGACACAACTTAGCAACTGAACAATAATAATATACCCAGGGGTAGGGGGAACAACCAGAATAAAATGAAGAGGGGGAGGCGGTTTATATTAAAGAAACCATTTCAGTCATTATTGGTGCCGAGTGACCTGTCAAATTCCCAGCAGAGTGGGACTTGTGTCTCCAGGGGGCAAAGTAAGAACCGCATGCACGGACACAGGACATATGGAATTGAGAGTGACCGCTCGCCTACCTCTCAGTGTCTCTCCTGACATCAGGTATTCCTGTCCTGAAGCTTTGTCTAGATGAAGAGGAAGTGATCCACAGTGAATGCCAAGAGGCCTTCAGCACAGGGAGTCCGGACACTTGCCAAAACCTGCAATGTCCTCAGCAGACTCCCCGACCCTAAAACCATCCATGTTTGAAGGAGCCTCCCAGAGTAGGGACTTTAAGAGAAGACCCCAGTAAAAGGAGAAGCGGCAAGACAAACCCAGGACCTCAGAAGGCAGGGCTATTTCTCGTGCTGTCAGTTGTGAGAATTTGGAAGATTTATTGGGGATGAGCATCTTTGGGAAACACAAAAGTCTAATACAGACAGTCTCAATCAGGCACCCCAGGACTGTGAGTGTAAAAAGAGCACATCTGGTCATTCCCAGGTGGCGCTAGTGGTAAAGAATCCGCGTGTGAATGCAGGAGACACAAAAGATGCGGGTTCAATTCCTGGGTCTGGAAAATCCCCTGGAGGACGGCATGGCAACCCACTCTTGCCTAGAGAATCCCATGGACAGAGAAGCCTGGCTTGCTGCAGTCCGTAGGATCGCAAAGAATCGGATACAACTGAGTGACTGAGCATTCTCTGCACTCTCTGGCTGTTTTAGGGGGTAGGGATGCTAACAATTAATAAAGCACACTTGACATAACTGGGTTGGATCAATTCTATTACAAATCCCAGGGTGATGAGATCAAAGTCATGATGAGGAGATGCCTGAGGCTGGGGCCAGCAAGAGAGAATGCTGATTAACTGTTGATGGAGACAAAGCTGGAGAGTGAAGGCCAATCAGGAACCTGGGAGAAGGAGACTGGGGAGCACACTGAGGGTGAGAGGAGCCTCCTACCTGGAGGCAACAGCCACTCCCCCCAACCTCCCTGCCCCAGTAAAAGGAGAGCTACCTCCCTGGGAAGGGGCGGGTCCTAGCAGAGACCCCAAATTCAACTGTGCATCGGTGCCCAGGGGCCGTCCCATCCTACCCAGTGAAGCATGAGATGCCCAGGAATTTGTATTCTTCGTAAGATTCCAGGAGAGCAGGAGCCAGCCTGGCCCTGGTGGACACAGCTGACCTGCATCATGGAATCAGGGTCTGTGCTCAGGCCAAACTTAGTTAGACTCTCAAAGGTCCTCCAAAACCTGGGGGTGGGGGTGGAGGGAGGGGTTCAGGGGACCCATTGTAGGGTGAAGGACGGAAAGCTGCAGATGTTGGCAACTTCAGGACAACTTCAGTCTCCATCGCTCAGCCATAGGGCTGCTGTACTGGTATTCAGTTCCTCCCTGCCTTGTGGATCACCAGCTGTGCAAGCTTCCTGGGCCCAGCTGGGGATGGCACCTCTCTGCTCCTGTGTCAATGCTCTGGGTACTTTGTAGTAATTATACTTGAGGGAGAAACTCTTAAGTGCAAGGGACCCATAGCTTGAGCCTGTAAGTTAGAGAGCTTCAGATGAAATGGATGTGACAGGGCCAGGCCACCATCATCACAGGGACAGGGGTGGGGGGCTGGGTCAGAGCTTGTCAAGTCACCAGAGTAGGGGACCCCAGAATGAGGGAAGAGGGTCTTGAAAGGGACCAAGAGACTAGGAATTTCCTCCTGCGGAGAGAAATGAAGTGACCTCGGAGTGGAGAAGGCAAGTGCTGAGGGTCAAGTTCTTGGGGCATATTTTGGAGCTGGAAGGATGTACAGAGCTCTCTACCTAAGCCTTGTTATTCAGTCCCTAAGTCGTGTCCGACTCTTTGTGACCCCATGGACTGCCGCATGCCAGGCTTCCCTGTCCTTCACCATCTCCTGGAGTTTGCTCAAACTCATGCCATTGAGTCAGAGATGCCATCCAACCATCTCATTCTCTGTTGTCCCCTTCTTCTCTTGCCCTCCATCTTTCCTAGCTGCTCTCAAAGATCCACTGCTCGGGAACAGGCCTGGGTTCACGGGTGGCCCCTAGTGGCCCTGTCTGCACAAGGCCGGTAGCAGAGTGCTTTAGATGCCACATGAACCCTGGAGGGCCTCCTGCATGGCCGTAGTGAGTTAACCTCTCTGTGCGTCTATATTCCTATGTGGAAAACTGGGAAAGTAATGGAAACTACATTAGGGTTGCTGTGAGGACTACCTGAGTTAAAGGACGTAGAATGCTTAGTATCTGGCACGTGTTCAGCTCTTAACAGTGTTAGCTATGGTTGATGTCTTTATTATTGAGCCCTGTTCCTTGGCTAAGGCTCAAACAACAGATGTCTGCCCCAACTTGGGACCATCAAGTCCTGTCTCCTGGGGCAGGGAAACTGGGAGCCTGGGGGTCACTGGGTCAGGGTGACGCGGTGCCCAGAAAGCAGGCGTTGGGCCTCCAGTGGCTCAGATCAAGGAGTTCTGTCCCATCCGGGACTTGGTGGTTGACCCTAGTCCTGCATTTTCCTTATAACAGTGCAGAGTTTGTTCTGTTGCCGTCCAGAAGAACCTTAACTACCCCAAGAGATCTGAGGAGGCTACGTGAGACATTCTCAGGGATCCTTTCTGAACTGGGACCCACAGAGGGTATGAGCACTGAGAGAAAATGGACCAAAACAAGAATGAAAGAAAATGGACTGTTGGCTGCACGGCCTTTTGTCTTGACCTGAGAGGGCTCAGGGAAGCCCGGGACCCCCGCAAAGGTCCATAATGGGGCCAAATGGGCCCCAGGAGGCCGAGGAAGGCTGCTCTCCTGATTCTTCTGAGCTGAACTAGGAGGGTTGTGCCGCTAATGGTGGGTGTCAGTGTTGAGAGACACCACAGGCTGGTGGGCTGACAGGGACCAGAATGAAGCTCCTTCCTGCCTCCTGCTGTCACTAGGAAGGCAGGTCCTCACAGGGGAACATACATCTCTCTTTACATCAGGAAATCACACCACGGGCTTCCCCAGAGACAGCAGCATGAGGTGCTGTAGAACCAGCAGCCTTTCTGAGAATTCTGAGAGTAACTTCCTTTTTTTTTTTTTTTGGTCCAAAGTATCCCTGAGAGATTCTCATCCCTTCAGCTCTAACAATCTCTGTGGAAATGTAGTGGGGTGAGTCCTCAAAACCACCATGGGCGGCCCACAGCGTGACAGCTGATGGTGGAAATGGGCAGTGGAATGTGAAAGAGGTGACTGGTGGGCTCCACAAAGCCGCCTCTGTCCACCTCGCTGTTGTTCTGGGTCCTAACAGAAAACTGCTGTGTTAGGCGGGGCAAAGCTGGCCTTCGGTTTCCTCACCTGTTTCAACTAGGGATCGGACCACCTCACCTTAAAGTTTCAGTAACTCCCAATTTTGCCAGCACCAAGACCGACAAAGCTCTGAGCTGGAAGATGCCTAACCTTCGATGATATGGTCACTCTCTCATGCATCCTCCTCTGTGTTTAAACGGCCAAGGGAATTTCAGCATCAGTTACTTGTGCACCCCCACCCCTGCCTTTATGAATTGCCAGAGGACCTGGGTAAGGTCTGTTCTGAGCCAATTCTTACAGACACTGTCCTGAATTGTACAGGGGCCGTTACTGCTATGGAGTTCCTCTGAGAGGTCCTGGAACACGGGCATCCTCAATTTACAACGCTCATCTCATTCTGTAGATTGACAATCTCCGATTGGAAAACCCTAGGGTCAGACACTTATGAAATAAAGACTTTCAGATTTTAGAAGGGAATTTGATACATATTCAACATTTTAGGTTACCCCCAAAGGAGCCTTGGGCACTAACCACATAATAAAAAGAAGTGAATATTTCTGTTATAAAATACGGGACATTTCACTAACTGGCACAGATATGACTATGACACAAACAGGAATATGACAAAGGGACTTGCAAACAGCCTCTGGCTAGTTCAGGTCTGGGTTTACCAGCCGAGTTTGCTATGAACTTAAAATCTGGTTTTCAGAGCTTTTTGGATTTTGGATTACAGATGAAAAACAGTATGTCATTCTCTTTTTGCTGGTCTTAAGGTTTTCAACAACATAGTCTTGACACCTTCACTGTTAATTAAGCAGGAGAGCACACACCAAGATGTGTGCATTTAAGGCTGTAATCTTTATAAATGGGCTACATGCAGGTGACCTGAGGACTTAAGGGTGTGAGGCAAGGAGAGGTTTGAGGGATTAATGCCCAGATTCTTAACTTTCAGATGTATCTTTTCCTAAATGGGTGCACTTGCCCTAGGACCCACTGGTTCCCTTACCCGCCTTCTCTCTCGCATTCACCCCTCTTACAAAAGAAAGGCTCCCTTCTCACTCTCCTGAATGTTTGCACTGCCACCAGGTGTGAGAAACCTAAGAAGTGCCCAAATGGAATAATTCCAGAACATATGGTTCCTGAGAATGGTCCCTTGAGAGCAAAGAAAGCCACCCTCAGTAGGAAACATTGAGGGCTGACCAGGCTTGTTCCCACTCAGGCGACAAACTCTTTGCAAACTCCCCACCCATCCATCCATCCATCCATCCACCCATCTGTCCACCCATCCGTGAGATAGTTTAGAAATGAGGCGGCCGTCATCACAGGGAGGACTTTTTGTGACAGATATGAGGTCATCTCTGGCCGCCTTGGCTGACAACAAGGAACCTTCTCAAACAGGATCCTTGGTAAAGATCTATTAACCACACACTCCCCCGACCCAGGGCTTATTAAGTGCTCCTGTAACAAGATTGCGAGCCACAGGAAGCAGAAAACCAGCCTTGAGAGAGATGCTCCTGGCAGCTCCGCCCCGAATTACCTGGCCCCAAGCTGTCACACTCCACCAGCACCTCGCTGGCCTGGGTTTTCAGGGGGGGCACGATGATGGTCCGGGGGTTCCCCGTGCAGTGTGGCTCCAGGCTCCCCTTGGTGTCGAAGGTGGTGGTGGTGTGCCCGGCGCGGTGCTGCACGGAGTAGGGGCTGGTGTTGCTGGAGGAGTCGGAGTAGGGAGAGTCGTGGACCGTGACACAGCTGATGACGTTTTTTCTCTGCTTGGAGACAGTGCTGGAAATGCAAAGAGAGAAACAAGGACCATGAGAGGCTGTGTGGTGAGACACCTGACCGGCCGGGCAGAGCTGCACTTGCTGCAGGCAGGGGCAGGCAGAGCAGGAGAGAGGGTAGGAATGTGACTTCTGCTCTTGAGAACCCTGATGGGGAAACCCAGGTGTCACCAGTCTCACGGGCGGGGTTGGGGGTGGGGGTGGGGATGATGCGAGGACAAGAGAAGAGGCTGGAGTGGGGCCCACAGAAGCTTCTGGAAATGGGGTGAGAGAACCTTCCGGGCAGGCCTGGGCTCTCCCCCATTCATCAGGGCTCAGCAGACCTGCCGGGGAAGCACTGGCAGCCCAGAGCTGTATGGCAGCTGTCCACTAAAAAAACAGGCACAACCTTGAAATTGAGAATTATCTTTTGTTTGGTGGGAATTCCTAGTCCTTTGGACCACTTGGCGATCAAACCATTCAATCCTAAAGGAAATCAACCCTGAATATTTACTGGAAGGACTGATGCTGAAGCTGAAGCTCCAATCCTTTGACCACCTGATATGAAGAGCCAACTCACTGGTAAAGACCCTGATGCTGGGAAAGATTGAGGGCAAGAAGAGAAGGGGATGGTAGAGATGAGATGGTTGGCTGGCATCACTGACTCAATGGACATGAGTTTGAGCAAACTCTGGGAGATAGTGAGGGACAGGGAAGCCTGGCGTGCTGCAGTCCATGGGGTTGCAAAGAGTCAGACACAAATGAGCGACTAGACAACATCCACCTAGGACTTGGGAGTCCGAGAGACAGCATCTCAAGTGATCCTGAGATAACTGTTCCGAGGAGGTAGCGGGAGGAATCAGGTTATATAGAAGTTTGTAGCAAGGGGCAAGTAGTCTGAACATCAAAAGTGTTAATTAAGGAAAAATAGCTAGGTTGTGACATCCCTGTTTACTATGGCAGAAAATACTCCATTTGACATTACATTTGGAGGCCTGAAATCACGGATGGCTGTGACATTCTTGTTTACTGATAAGGCAGGAGATATTCCAATTCACACAAGTGCCCTCTGAGCCACCAGGGAGGGACAGAAAAGCACACGGAGCACCCAGGCAGACCCCAGCAACGCGAGGCTGTGGTGTGGAAGAAAAACACCCCTGGGAAGGAAGAGCATAACCTTTATTAGGCTTGGGGCCTGGGAGACCCCGCCAATTTAGGCAAGGGAGGATAAGACATCCAAGAGGGGCTGGGATGTAGTGAGAGGGATGGGAGCGCGAGGTGCTGACCCTGCTAATCCCGCACACAGCTGAGGAATTGGAGCTGGACCCCATAGCATCAGCCACCTCTTGGCTCTGAGGACGGGAGGGGCGATGGCTTTGCCGTGCAGGCCACCTAAGACCCCCAGGTCCCCATCTCAGGGAAGTCCCAACCTTCCTACAGCTTCTCCACTGCCGGGCCGAGGGTGGGGTGGCGGTAAAAGATGCCTGTGAGGGCGCTGCTCTGAACCCTTGGTCTTCGTTCTAGAACCGAGACTTCATACACTGATGGGGAGGAACACACTTTGCCTGGCTCTTGACCAGCACATTTCTTTTTTCCTGAGATATTTATGTTTGTCACTTTGGGAACCAATTCTGTCTGCCTCGCAGCTCAGTGAGAGGCTGGTGGGATGACAGATACGGAATTGCTTGCTTATTGTGAAAGGTGTAAAAATGGATCACATCTATTTTTGTATATTGATCCTCTATTTTTAAGAAATATCGATTGCCTAAGTAAGATGGTCAGTGTCCAACCACTTGGCTAAGAAGCCGGTATTTATAGAGCGCCTAATGGAGCCACAATACTGCCACCTCCCAACCCAGGTGTCTTGCCCAAGGTCACACAGCCAGTGACAGCCAGATTCCAAAATTGATCTCTGCCCCACCTGAGGGCAGTGGAGAAATGAGAAACTGGAGCCCCAGGTCTGCTGGTCTACAAAAGGCTGAGGGGCTGGGAGTGAGTCCACAGGAGGCCTGATGCCTTGCTCCCTGAAGCCTGCACTGCTGACATCTGGGCTGGATAATTCCTCCTGGGGCTGTACCTTCTGTCCCCCCGGATCAGGGTGGAAGGGTCCCTCTCTGCATCTGTGGGTAAGGACACAGGCCCGGAAGACAGATGTCTAACTTCAGCAAGTGCTGGTGGTCTTGGGTGACTGTTCAACCTCCAAGAGAGTCAATCTCCTTACCAGTAAGGTGTAGATAATAATAGTACCTACATCACAGGCTTGTTCTGAGAATCAAATGAGAAAATACACAAAGTATTTTGAATGGTACACAACACAGAGTAAGTATTCTATGAAAACTAGCTTCCATTATTAGTGTTACCTCATTTAACATGTGGAAACAGGTTTGCAGGTAAAAAATATCTCTAGGCAAAGTGAGTTCTATGAAGGTAACAGACTTGCTGGAAAAGTTTCCAGTCTAGGAATAAACCAGAAGACTGATAGGAAAGAAGTTAAAACTCATCAGTTAGAATCCTTGGCAATCTATGCTAGGTGGTACAGGGAATTTCAGTATAAAGAAATATAATATGTGTCTCCGCCCTAGGAGCTGATTAAAATCTCAGTGAAGGATTGTATAAAAACATGACAAGTTACACACTAGAAGTTTTAAAATAATCAGTTAAAGAGAAAGGATGTCATAAAGGCTTCCATGATGAACTGTCAAGTGAGCTGTGCAGATGATAATTAAGAACTCAGAAGAAGGCAAGGAATGAATTGATTGCATACACTTATAGTTCTTCATTCTAACTGATAAAATGGATATATCTTAATTAAGAAAAACTACGTGCATGTGTGCTCAGTCGCTCAGTCACGTCCGACTCTGCAACTCCAATGGACTATAACCTACCAGGCTCCTCTGTCCATGGGATTATCCTGTCAAGAATATTGGAGTGCGTTGCCATTTCCTCCTCCAGGGGATAAAGAACTACACTTTCTACTTGTAACAGCTGAAATGCAAAAGGCCCACATGCTTGTTGCTCAAACACAGTTTGAGGTAAACAGTTACTGTATGACCCAGTGATTCTGGTCTAGGTAAGTACAAAACGGAATTGAAAGCCAAAACAGACACTTGTATGCTAATGTTCACTGCTGTAGTATTCACCATAGCCAAAAGGTGGAAATAACCTCAGTGCCCATCGGGTGATCAACAGAATAGTATTCAGCCATAAAAACGAATAAAGTTCTGATACATGCTACAATATGGATGAATCTTGGAAATGTTATGCTAAGTGAAATAAGCCGGACACAAAAGGACAGATATTGTGTGATTCCACTTATACGAGATTCCTAGAATAGGCAAATTAATAGAGACAGAATGTAAATTAGAGGTTGGGTACCAGGGGCTGGGGGGTGGGGAGAGGAGTCTGGGGAGTTGCTGCTTAATGGTACAAAGTTTCTGTTTGAGGGGATGGAAAAGTTTTGGAAATAGGGGTGACGGCTGCACACATGAACGTATTCAGTGTCACTGAACTGTACACTTAACAATGGTTCAAGTGGCACACTTTATTACGTATGTACAGAGAGATGGGAATACCAGACCAGCTGACCCGCCTCTTGAGAAACCTGTATGCAGGTCAGGAAGGAACAGTTAGAACTGGACGTGGAAAAACAGACTGTTTCCAAATAGGAAAAGGAGTACGTCAAGGCTATATACTGTCACTTGGCTTATTTAATTTATGTAGAGTACATCATGAGAAACAATGGGCTGGATGAAGCACAAGCTGGAATCAAGATTGCTGGGAGAAATATCAATAACCTCAGATATGCAGATGACACCACCCTTATGGCAGAAAGTGAAGAGGAACTAAAGAGCCTCTTGATGAAGGTGAAAGAGGAGAGTGAAAAAGTTGGCTTAAGGCTCAACATTCAGAAAACTAAGATCATGGGATCTGGTCCTATCACTTCATGGCAAATAGATGGGGAAACAGTGGCAGACTTTATTTTCTGGGGCTCCAAAATCACTGCAGATAGTGATTGCAGCCATGAAATGAAAAGACATTTACTCCTTGGAAGGAAAGTTATGACCAACCTAGATAGCATATTAAAAAGCAGGGACATACTTTGTCAACAAAGGTCCGTCTAGTCAAGGCTATGGTTATTCCAATAGTCATGTATGGACGTTGAGAGTTGGACTATAAAGAAAGCTGAGCGCCAAAGAATTGATGCTTTTGAACTGTGGTGTTGGAGAGTCCTTGGACTGCAAGGAGATCCAACCAGTCCATCCTAAAGGAGATCAGTTCTGGGTGTTCATTGGAAGGACTGATGTTGAAGCTGAAATGCCAATCCTTTGGGCACCTGATGCGAAGAGCTGACTCATTTGAAAAGACCCCGATGCTGGGGAAGATTGAGGGCAGGAGGAGAAGGGGACAACAGAGGATGAGATGGTTGGATGGCATCACCGACTCAATGGACGTGACGTGAGTCTGGGTAAACTCTGGGAGTTGGTGATGGACAGGGAGGCCTGGCGTGCTGCAGTTCATGGGGTTGCAAAGAGTCGGCCACAACTGAGACACTGAACTGAATCTGAGTGCCACAACTGAAAAAAAAAAATAATGTAATAGGCCCCGAACCACTTAATTGTATACTTTAAATGGGTGAACTCTACGGTACTCAAATTATATCTCAAGTTTTAAAGTCCATATGCTTATTCAGGGACAAGAAAGCAAATGGGACTCACAGGGTAGGTGGGGATGAATGACTCAGATGTGGCAGAACTAGAAAGTGGGGCACCGGGGAAAGATCCCCAAGCCTGCACAGCAGGGACAAGAAATCTGAGAGCAACAAGAGTTCTGGAAAGCTGTGGAAATAGGATGGAGCACTGGGGCTTTCCTGATGGCTCAGCAGTAAAGAATCCGCCTGCAACGCAGGAGAAACAGGAGACTTGGGTTCGATCCCTGGGTTGGAAAGATCCCCTGGAGGAGGCAATGGCAACCCACTGCAGTATTCTTGCCTGGAAAATCCATGGACAGAAGAGCCTGATGGGCTACAGTCCAGGGGGAGGCAAAGAGTTGGACACGACTGAGTGACTAACCCACAACACACTGGGAGGAAGGAGAGCTGCCTTACAAAAAAAAAGGAACTGGTGAGAGAAGCTACAGCTGCTCTCTGTGGGGGGGTGGGGCGGGCCTGGGAGCAGTCTGTAGTGTAATAAGATGTTATTACAGGAAACGCCCCCAGCTCTAACCCCCAACTCCTGGCACCATCACAAAATGCTCCCAGGACCAGGGTCAGCGCTGGGAGACTGAGAGCGTGCGGCTTGCCTGCCCCGCCCTTCACTCTCAGCCTCGGTCACAGCCAGTTCCGCCTGATTAAATGACACACACACAGTGACTCATCTGGTCACCTCACTAAACGCAGAAACGTTCTGCTGCAGGTGCGCAGACTGTGGGTGGTGGACCCCACGTAAAGGACAGAGGCTGGCTGTTGCCAAATGTGTCCTCAGAGCTGGCGCTCTGGGCCTGGCGCGGCTGTCCATGTCATTGGTGTGACCTTGGGCAGTGGCTTGGATATACTGGGGTGACCCTGGATGTCCCTCCAGCTCTAACCTGCTATGAAACTGTTAGGGAGAGTGGCATTAAAGGAGCCAGTTGTGGTCCCCTAAATATTTATTATTAAAGACATTTAAAAGAGGATTTGCTTTACTAATTTGGAGAGAAAATAAATCCTTTTAGTAAGTGTATTTTTCACGGAGACCCAGACCAAGGCAATCCCTGCTGACTACCTATCCTCCTTAGGTTCTGAGTAGTTGATTAAATAGGGCTTCTGCGGTGGCTCGGACTGTGAAGAATCTGCCTCCAATGCAGGAGACATGGGTTTGATCCCTGGTCAGGAAGATCCACTGGAGAAGGAAATGGCCACCCATTCCAGTATTCTTGCCTGGAGAATCCCATGGACAGATGAGCCTGGAAGGCTACAGTTCATGTGGTCACAAAGAGTCAGACACGACTGAGGGACTAACACACAAATAGAAAACGGGCAAATTAAACACACACACACCCCACCCCCACTAATTCTGGCCAAGCTGTAACCGAATTCAAGGTGGACATACTTGGAATTCTTTACTCAAGTTTAGAAATTGCAGAGAAGCTTCAGCTCAATACGAGTTAAGAATTTTCTGACAACTGGAATTATCTGAACATACAGTGGGCCAATTTGTGAACCAGTGAGCTTCCTGTCACAAGAGGATGGCTTTCTGGCAAGAGTCTTATAAAGCCGACAGCTGATCTAGATGACCCCTCAGAACTAACAAGTGGTGAGTCTTTCCACCAAAGGGGTAGAGGAATTCTGCGTGTCATTTTCTTGATATCTATCAGGAGTGTGGGATAAAACCTCTGAGCTCTTCAGGGATTCCTCCCTTTTTTTGGAGCTGGAAGTCCCCATGCCTGACGAGCAGACAGGTACAACACAGTCTGATGCTGATATACCTACGTTTTGGGGTTTACATGTGACAGGTTTGGAAGAGGTGAATTAATTTGATAGCTCTGTTTCTAATATCTTCTATTGTTAGAATCTCTGTGCTCTACTTGATGTACTATGCAGATTAAAGAACAAAAGGGAAGCTGTTAAATGAGTCAATTTAAAAATGAGCACGCATTTGACACGATGACTACGGATTCTTTTAGCTCCTACATGTCGATTCTGCTGGGATTCATCCCACGACACTGTCTAATTATTATTGATAGCTTATCAATCCCATTACAAACTGGTTAATGGAAGTGAGACAGACAGTGACAAGAGCAGAATGAGAAATCCTTGCTTAAATGGCCTCGACAGAACATCACTTCTGAATAAAGAACAAAGCTGCCAGAGTTCACGACTGCACTGTGTTGTCATGGCAGTAGACAATTTTCATCATTTTCAAGTGATGAAAAGAAACAAGGAGCTAAGAAGCAAAGAAATCAGCCCCAGTGGAGAACACATGGCTGGAGAATCAGACACATTCTGCGACCCCTTCTCTGTAGGACCCTACCTGGAATATGCTCTTCTGATTTCCATTTGCCGGTCAATTCCATCCTGCAAGACCAGAGTCAAAACTCATCTCCACCAATGAACTTTCCATGCCATAATCAACACTATATGTGAAATGACATTGATTACTGAATATAGATAATGTTTACTGAATGCACAACTACTATTCAAAATCCTTCACATGTTTTATCCCCTTGAATCCTCACAGCCAGACTATGAGGTGGAGAAAATTATAACTTCCATTTTGAGAACAGGAAAATGTTGGGTGCTTTAGGTCACTTGGATGTTCAAGGTCACATAGCTGGTTGGGGACAGAGCTGGGCTGGAACCAAGTGTGAGCATTCTTCTTCTGCTCCTTTTTCTTTTTGTGACTGAGTATGGTCTTAGTTTATTTAAAACTTTATATTTTATTGTGCTAAGAATATGCAACATGAGATCTACTTTCTTAAAATTTTAAGTATACAATACGGTATCAGTGACGCTATATAGCAGATCTCTGAAGCTTATTCATTGTAACTGAGATTTATGCCTGTTGATTAGTGACTGCCCATGTCCCCCTACTCACAGCCCCTGACAACCGAGATTTAATTCTTTGATTTTGTGAATTAGACTATTTTACATAGCTCATGTATGAGGTCGCATACTGCACATTTTCCTTCTTTTTAAGGCTGAACAGCATCCCACTGTCTGCACAGGTCACCTTTTTTTATCCATTCATCTGATGGACACTTAGGCTGCTTCTACATCTTGGCTACTGTGACTGATGCTGCAGTCAACATGGGAGTGTAGGTATCTCTTTGAGGTTCTAATTTTAATTCTTTTGGATAAACACTCAGAAGTGGGCCTGCTAGATCACATGGCAGTTCTATTTTTCACTTTTTGGTTGTGCCCCACAGAACGTGGGATCTTACTTCTCTGACCGGGGATCGAGCCTGCACCTCCTGCATTGGAAGCATGGAGTCTTAACCACTGGACTACTGAGAAGTCCCTATTTTTAATTTTTGTGAGGAACCTCCATACTGTTTTCCATAATAGCTGCACCAACTTATATTCCCACCAGCAGTGTCCAAGAGCTCCAATGTCTCCACTTCCTCCATCAACAATGATCAGCTTTTGTCTTTTTGGTAACAGCCATCCTGCCATGTGTGAGGTGATACCACACCATGGTTTTGCTTCGCATTTCCCTGATTATGAGTGAGGCTGAGCACTCTTCATATGGCTGCTGGTACATCTTCTTTTAAGTAAACTCTGTCCAAATCCTTAGCCCACTTTTAAATTTGGTTTCTGATTTTTTTTTTTTTTTTCTGTTGGGTTGTCCGGAGCCTGCACTCCCTCTTCATCACCAGCTACACAGCTCCTCCTACCCATGAGCACTGAGAATGTAAGGCAACTCAGAGTCCTCCTTCAGGTTCCACCAGGGGCCGAGTCGGCGACAGTGGCATGGGACGTGGGATTGTTCACACGGACAGCTGCCCCAGCAGATGGAGATGACAGCTGCTGGCCCGGCCACCTGCATGGTGGTGTGAACTGTTCACTGTGCTGTTCCCACTCCCTTTCTACCCAACCAGAAAGAAATGGCCAACAGCCTTTGACTAGCCTGTCACGTGAGTGGAGGGGCTGGGGTCCAATGCCACCAGGCCAGCATGCTCCTTCCAATGTATCACATGGCCTTCGATTTAAAGAAAGCTGAGCACTGAAGAATTGATGCTTTTGAACTGTGGTGTTGGAGAGGATTCTTGAGAGTCCCTTGGACAGCAAGGAGATCCAACCAGTCAATCCTAAAGGAAATCAGTCCTGAATATTCACTGGAAGGATTGATGCTGAAGCTGAAACTCCAATAGTTTGGCCACCTGATGTGAAGAACTGCCTCACTGGAAAAGAACCTGATGCTGGGAAAGATTGAAGGCAGGAGGAGAAGGGGATGACAGAGGATGAGATGGTTGGATGGCATCACTGACTTGATGGACGTAAGTTTGAGTAAGCCCTGGGAGCTGGTGATGGACAGGGAAGCCTGGTGTGCAGTCCAAGAGTCGGACATGACTGAGTGACTGAAATGACTGAGGACCAAAAAAAAAAAAAACCTCTACATTTTAAATTTGGTGCATACATTCCATCTGAGTTACATTATCCATATATATATATATATATATATATATATATATATATTTCTCAATATGGACTGTACCTTGCCAGGCTCCTCTGTCTATGGGATTCTCCAGGTAAGAATACTGGAGTGGGTTGCCATTTCCTTCTCCAGGGGATCAATCTTTCTGACCCAGGGATCAAAACCCACATCTCTTATGTCTCCTGCACCAACAGGTGGGTTCTTTACCATTAGCGCCACCTGGGAAGCCCCAAGATACGCATATACACGTCACCATTATGATCACTTTAAACTTGACTACCTTCTGGAGAAATCTGAAACGGGGTCTGGAAGGAGCCAGGGGTGGCCCTGGTCCCCAGGCATCACGCATAGTAGCCGGTGTTCACTCTGCCCCCGCCTTCCACATGCCTGCAGGCCTCTCCTGATCACGCTGGGTCCGTCCCCCGGGCATGGCTCTGCCCCGTGCTTTCCAAGCCGCTCCGGCCCTCCTCCCTCTGCCCTGTGGAAGGCAGGCAGGACAGCAGGTCGTCGCTACACGTCAGCAACGGCTTTGTAACACGGGGAAGTGTAGGACTGGCAGCTGGGGACAGCCGGGTGCAGTATCTTCTCTTCAAGATGCAGTCTTTTCATAAAGTGCAGCCCTTAACCACTGGGGTGTTCTGAATGAAGCCCAGGAAAGAGGAAGCCATGGGGTACTCTCCTCAAAACTCACCTCTCCCGGGAAGAGTCAGGTGATAGAAACTGGTTCACTGGATTTAACTTAACACCGCAAAATAACAAGCCCTCCAAATGACACTGCGTGCTGGGTTCCTTTGCTTCTTTCCTCAAGCCTGGCTCTGATGCCACCAGCACAGCACGAAGTTGGCCTGAGTGGGTGTGTGCGCTTTCCCCCGTTAACTGGATGTTAATTCTTCAGGCCGTCTTTTGGGCAGCAGCACATCAGCTTCCTGACTGTGACTTTTCTATAGTAATTTATCTGGATTTTCAATTTAGTGTCAAAAAGAACATTGGGGGGGGTGGTGTCACACTTTTGGGGGATAAACAGTTTCAGAATGACCCCTAAAATCCTTAGGGATAATGATGAATCAATCTCCTAGGGAAGTTCACATTTTGGTCAGATTAGCTGTAACACTCAGCATCACTTGCAAAGTGATGCAGGATACAGTGGTGCCCTGATGACCTTGGTAAATGAACCCCGTCTACCAGAAATAGATAATTGAATGAGCAGATAAATGAATGAATAATGGAGACCAGGCAAAATGATTTCTAATGGATCAGCTGAAATGAGCCACTCTGGTCACACACTCTGGAAGCCTGTATGATGTAGCCCCATGGCCCCTAAAAGACAGCTTCAGCACAAGACAAGGTTGGCAGAAAGGTCTGAATAATAAGACGGGCACCCATAAACTTTCTCCAAGGGAATTTCAAGGGAGAAAACATGGCTTATTCAGCACATGCAGAGAGTCAGCTGTTCCTCTCATCAAAATCATTTATGTGTATTTAAAGTAATTCTGGTTCTACTACCTAATCTTGGGGAATCCAAAAAATATATCTGTTTTCTATCTTTACACAAACAACTCTAGCCATGACCACAGAGCCCCCTCATCCAACATGGAAAAAGAGGAGGCTACTGGGTCTTGCCTGGCCTCCTCGCTTTTTCAAACCTTCTCAAAGAAATGAGAACAGGTGAATTCTGCCTGGCCTGCTGCTAGAGCAGCTGCACTCAACCAATGCCTGGCCTGAGTCAGGGCTCAGTGAACATGCCCTGGACTCCCCACTGCCCTGGCCTGGTGCCCTGCACACAGCAGGTGAGACCATGGGTGTGGGCATGGTTATGGTCAGAGGAGGCTGAGGACATAATTTATAATGTGTTGAATTAATGACTAAGGAGAAATAAATTATTTTTGCCAGTAATTAAGATTACCATTTTCTCACTGTCACAAAACCTGAATCCCAATTCTGCTACTTGGAACCTTTGCCAGTCTGGGTCACTTATTTTTCTCAGACCTCAGTTTCTTCATCTATTAAATGGGACTACAACTACCAGCCTTGTGTCATCTCATCAAATGGTGCAGAGACAGTGCAGGTGAAAACTCCTGGGGGATGTCTGTTATAACACCCTTCCTGTCTGGTTCACTCGCCCCCAGCCTGCCCCTCACACTCTGGAGTCCTTCTTATAAGCAGGAGCTGTCGAGTGTCCATCTGCTCTGGCAGCTAACAGTCCCACATGCTGGGGGTCGGGAACAATAATTTTGCCTTGGCATTCCCCTGAAAATTCTAGACAATGTCACCTGGTCCTGGAGATTTACTGACACGCTCGCGCTTTTGTGCTCAGTGGCTAACTCATGTCTGACTCTTTTCGACCCCATGGACTATAGCCCACCAGGCTCATCTGTCCATGTCATTTCCCAGGCAAGAACACTGGAGTGGGTTGCCATTTCCTCCTCTAGGGGATCTTCCTGGCCCAGGGATCGAACCTGCATCTCCCTCGTCTCCTGCATTGGCAGGTGGATTCTTTACCACTGAGCTACCAAGGACTACTTGTCTTAGGTCGGCTTTAAAAGTCGCTGCCACATGATCCCATGCTCACCATCCCTGTGAGCATCACAGGAACCCCCAACCCCCCTCCCTCAACTCTCCAGAGGCTGTGATGAGGCTGAGGGGAAGCCATCGGCATTTGAAGCAGGGTTACAGGGCTAGTACTGGGGCTGAGCCGCAAATAGGAAATGAGGTCAGAACACAGAAGAGCAGAATCAAGTTGCTCACAGCTGGGAGAAATTAGGTTTGGGAATGAGGACGGTGAGGGTCAAGGAGGGACGCGTCCACGGTTCACACTGGAGCCCTGACGGGTAGAGAAGCTTCCAGTCCGAGGGCAACCAGGCGGCTCCCCAGTGGCCTGCCCTGGGGGCATGTCCCATCCTTGTTCTCCCAGAACTGATGCTTTCTTGGGAGCTCCTCAGCATCTCCTTGGAAAGCTGGCCACGCCCACCTAAGGGGAGATTCCCCCCAAATCCCCCTTTCCATGCTGAAATCCCTTTCATCCTGACCTCCCACTTTCTCTTATCAGCGAACCCCACCTGTTCTTGATCCCCCTCTGCCCACCTAAGGCTCTGCCCACCTGTGAGGCTCTGCCCACCACTTATCTCACTGGAATTTGCAGTCTCACCTCCTCTACCCATTGTCTAAGCATATCAGGACCACTGACCTTGAAAAGCCCCCTCTCCCCTATTTCCTCAAGCTATTCCCCCTTTGAATCCCTACAGTTCTCTGTTAGTTTTTAGGGGCCTGGTAACCTGTTTTGTATTATGAAGATTTGTACGTGTCTTATCTTGCTTATTACCCTGCAAACCTCCTGAGGACAGAGACTGTCTACCTTATTTATGCAGCACCTGCGGTTCTGAGCATAATATCTTACCAGTGGGGCCAATAAATATTTACCCTGTTAAATTTTATGATAGTCTGATTTCTAAGAATGAGTACTTGTATTTCTCCCTATCTTTTTCCTCATTACAAAATGCAGTCACATTAATGTGGTCACATTACATGATGGTTTCTCTATAAATAAAATAGCTACCGGTTTCTGTTTTATCCTCCTCAGGTTCCAATACCCTCTCCTACCTTCCTGGGTCCTCAAATGCTTCTTCAAGGCAACAGTTATTTGATCTCTCTGGAAAACACTATTTTCTCATTCTGTGAGCTTCCCATCACACCTGTGGACAGGTGACACCTTTCTGGGTTTCGCTCTGGCCTCAGACTGCAGCCTCCCATGTTTGACGGAATGTCTCTGTGCATCTTGTTACCCTGGGCAGGAGGCAGGCCTGCATCTTCCATGTTATGAATCTCCGGTACTCAGCAGTCCACTGTCACTCACTATCTCTGGTTGTCACACTCGCACCTGCCCATCGGCCCCTTCCCTGCCCTCCCCTAAGTCGTGACTCATCGACACCAAGGTCCTCCCATGCTGCCACATGCTTCCGCTCTGTTCTTTCTGGGCCCTGGGGCTGCTGCAGAGGCAGCCTGTACTTCCGGCTTGCTCTGTGCTCTCGGCCCTGGCAGCGGCATGATGGGTGGAGAGATGGTTTGCTCATCCTCCTTCCCCTCAGATCCACTATTCGGTTCTCTCCTGAGCACATATGTTGAGATTCCGTGTCAATTCAAATGTTAAAATGATATTCCAATCTAGTCAACTGTCAGATTTTAAAATTGCCTTTTTCCACTTGTGGCAAAGGGCCCTGTGAGGTTGCCTGTCCTTCTTATGCCTGATGCCACAGATGTGTGGGCACACTGCTCCAGGCCAGGGCCCGGGCTGTGTCTGGGAGGAGCCTTTCCCTTTGGGAAGTGACTGGGGGGCACGGGCCATGGACTCAGCTTGGGACTGTTCTCCTAAGGAAACAAAGGAAACTGAGTCTCCAAAGGAAACTGAGGCTAGCTCTGGAACAGGCAGGCTGGGAGGGAGGCACTACGCCCCAGCCGTCAGCTCCTCGGCCCCTCTGCCACCTGACCCAATGCTAGGACAGAAATGCTCCATCACATGCTTCTCTGAGACACACTGAACTGAGCTAGGCCATTAAAGAGGACACTGGAATGAGCGCTACACAAGCCTTCTCATGAAAAGACAAGATGCTGAGCTCATTATAAAGGTGGGAAGGGAATACCCCATGCAGCTAGGAATAGTTGTAGTGATAATGTTTTAATCAGTCTATCTGTACATCGTGCAATGATTTCAAAGGTAAGAATTTATTATCTAATCAAAAGGATTTGTGATTATAATCAGTGACATTGTATCCAATTAGGAATTAATAATTTGGGCCTAAATGTGAATGTTATCTTCACATTGGGTCACAGGATGTGCTCTGACTGGCAGGCCTCCCTTCCCGAGTCCTGGGTCCCAATGGGAAGAGCCAGCAGGTTGGGGTTGTGAGATTTCAGATCTACAAGGTCCCGAGGCCCAGGGATGCTAAGGGCCAGAGGACCAACTGTTTGGAGGGAAAAGTTCCAGGGGACCATTAGACAGCTCAAACTCACACCAAACTCTGTTTCAGTCTGGCTGGCAAGTATAGGAAAGAGCCTCTGGCACCAGGCTTAACAGTCTTGCAAATATAATAAATATTTCTTCCCTCTCCCCCAGAAGCATACAGCGAGTGAAATGAGTTCTTACTACTTTGGGAATAAACAGTAATGTTCTCTGGGTAAAAGGCCACGTGGCAGTTTGAAAGACTGGGTTAATCAGACACAGGGAAATTTCTGATTAGTTGGACAATTACCTCAAATTCTGAGCACCGAGGCAATGTTTGAGAAACAGCCTGACCAACTGGGAATACGTTCAATAGCCCGAGGCAGAGATTTTTTTTAGCTTATGAGGGCTGAAATACAACGGCACTGTGTGCCTGACTTTCATGGTCTCACGTCCCCCAAATGTAGAGGGCCTATAACTATTTTTTAAGACCAAATTGACTCAAAATTATTTTGGGCTTTCAATAATTATAGAAATCTGTTTGAAAAGTAGAAAGTGAAGCGTCATTCAGTTATGTCCAACTCTTTGCAACCCCATGGACTGTAGCCCACGAGGCTCCTCTGTCCATGGGGATTCTCTAGGCAAGAATACTGGAGTGGGTTGCCATTCCCTTCTCCAGGGGCTCTTCCCAACCCAGGGATCGAATGGAGGTCTTCTGCTTTGCAGGCGGCTTCTTTACCATCTGAGCCACCTGAGAAGCCCAAATCTATTGGACGATCCCCTGAAGTCACTTTAGGGCTCCAGGACATGGCAAGGCCAGGATTCTGGGGCCAGGAGAGAAGGATGGATCATCACTTTGGATGACGGGGAAGTGGTCCAGGCCCACCACCGACTATCTCTGGGTGAGCCGGCCATGCACCGTGCACCCCGACTCTGCTCCTTCCTGGTGTCTGAAGGCATCACGGCCTCACCTGGTGGGGGCGTGCTTCTGCTCCTCCTCCTCGTCCGTGTCACTGCTGATGGTGATGACGCTGACCGTGGGGCTGGGGGTGTCGGGGATGACAATCGTCTGCCGCTGCCGCTCCCTGGTGGTGCTGGAGGCCCCGTCACCCCAGCCGCACGTGACGGACGAGCTGCAGGCGGGGCTGCTGTGCACCAGGGCGCAGCGCGGAGGCGTGTTCTCCTTGACGCGCTTGGACCGCTGCGGGGAGCTGACGGCCTGAGAGGAGGACACCTCACAGGTGGAGACGTTTCTGGAACGACAAAGCCACACCACACTCATGGAGAAGGTCAGGGCCGCCAGGTCCTTGCAAGAAGCCCAACTGTCTAGAAACACCAGCGTGGCCAAATTGAGAGGATCACAGGCAGGAAGGCCAAGGGTCTATAAACGGAGGAAACAGGCTGCAAGTGTCAGACATTTTTTTCTCTCTCCCTTAAGCGGCAGGAGGAAACAAACTACAAGTGTCAGAATTTTTTCTCTTAAAATTCTGTGTTGCCATGACAACACCTAGTTCCACCTGAACTTAACTTTTCTCAAACCTTGCGCTAACCAACGCATTTTTCTTATGGAAGTGTTTTTCTTAAGCTATGTTAATGAAACTATGTGTTTGCTTTGGAATTTGCCTTTCTTCAAAATGGTTCCACCTAAGACTAACTTTTGGCTGATAACGGCTCAACCAACCAATATTCGTATCAATTGTTTTATGGCTGGGGATGACACACCTCCTGCCATCCTATCTCAAAAATGCATATTGTGGGAGAGGGGCCTGGTGAAACTCCCTCAGGCTTGAGGGGTCTCTATCTGATTAATAGCTTTCTAACAGACAGAAAACAGCTTGCCAAAACTAGCATGGGGGCCACTCCTCCTCCCCCTTCCGGTGTCTGTGTCAGAAGCTTTCTCTGTCCGTTTTTTATACTTTAATAAAATTCTGCTATATGAAAGCTCTTGAGTGCTCAAGCCTGGTCCCTGGTCCTGAAGTTATATCTTCTTTGGAGATCACGAATCCGACACCATTCATCGTAAGCTCTCCATAAATCGGAGAGAGACCAGCACACTCGGGCTTAACCAGACTGCAGAGGCGGTGGCCTGTGGGACTTTCTTTCAATTGCTACACAGACAGGGCAGCATCCTGGCTTCTCTGGGCTCTACCCGCTGAGGGACAAAGTGGGTAGCCAGGGCTCTCAGGAGAGGACAGAGGACCATGCCCAAGGACTGGGCCGGTCTTGCGGTGGGGGCAGATTTCAGGGGTGTCTGCCCCAACGCAGCCCCCTGCCTTCAGGGTCAAAGCCCAACTACGTAAGTTAAGTTCAATCTCGTCATCCTCCCCAGTGTACTGAGTTAGGTCCTGTTTTGGAGGGAGGTGGAAGAAAAGATATTTGCACATAAAGCTTTCATTTCCTTGCTCACGGCTGGTTTACCACTGATTCAATGACCACACTCATTTCCTAAGACTTCCTGGAGCTAAAAGATCTAAGGTTAAAGTGTAGCTTTGCCTCCTTCCTCCTCTGGGAAAAGGACATAACTATAAAAGTATCTGTGCGGGTATAATTTTTCAAAAATTAATTTTTCTGGGGACTTAATGAGCGGTCTAGTGGTTAAGACTCTGCCTTCTAATGCAGGGCACATGGGTTCAATCCACGGTTGGGGAACTAAGATTCCACATGCCTCGCAGTGCAACCAGAAACAAACCCAAAGAAAATCTTGGATTTTGACACATGAGCCTCACAGGAAGCTTACCAGTCTGTTTCAATCGTAATGAAAAACCAGGAAAAATGCAAAACGAAAATGTATGCTTAAGGGACCTGTAACTCTTGATTTTGATCAACTAGAAATTAACTTATCAAAAAGCCAATGTAGTTTCTGGTAACTTTAGAGAAAGAAGACCTTACCTTTCCCTTCCCCATCAACTGTTGATGACCTTGGTTGTATCTATACAATGAGACCAAAGCCAGCCTATAATGAAACTTAAGACTGTGATATGTCCTTAGAGATTCTAGCACCTTCTAGCTAAAGGGAAGGTAATTAGATGAAAATAATTCCATAAAGGTAGGTCTATTGAATTTTCTATTTAGTCGGTATCACATGTTGCTTGTTCCTTTTGGGGGGCTCCTAATAAGAAGTTTCACTGATAAAATTGTTCTATTATTTGTACTTACCAGAAAACTTAATATTTGTTATTACTAACATGGTACAATTTTGAGATTAAGTTTTTACTACTCGAGCAGTTAAAATATGTCTACTTGGCATTTTTAAAGAAAACTATGCCTGATCGTACCGCCTGCCAAAGGGGAGAGCCTTCTGGTTTTTCCAATTGTTTTGCCTAAGGCATTGGTCTTAAAAATAGGCAAACCCATAATTTTCACCATAGTCCCACTGATCTTGAAATGCACTGGCAGTGAGCCTTCTAAAGCCAGCTGGGTGGTAAGAAGGCCACAAAGAGGGACTTACCAACAGGTCAGAGGCTAAGGGTTCTTCTTGCCCCTACCTGGCCAGAGTGAGCACACAGAGGCTAAGCTCAAGCCAGACCAGGGTTCTGGCGACCACCCACCAGACTGAGCATGACAGCACATGAGGACTGAGACAGGGGCCTCTGGGGCCACCCAATCTAACACAGACATGGGTGTTCTATCACAGAGCTGTCAAACAAAAGCATTCTGGAAGCCTGCCACTGATCTGACATGAATTTCCCTAAGCTGTCAGAAACCACCAAATAAGAATCTTGTTCAGGAAGGATGACAACTTCAGGAAGTCAGCTCTTGGATTAGTTTTCAAATGAAAAAGAATGAAAAGAGGCAGATCTAATTTCTGGCATCTTGCTATCCAAGGAAGTATAAAAAATTCACTAGACATTTCATGTATTACTTTACTTCTCTTGATTAACCTATTCCAAATAAACAATTAGGGACCGCCAAGCCACCGGAGAGAGATGTAGGAACAATTTTACAGCCATACTATTTTGATCTCGATTTTTTTGTTTGTTAGGAAATCTCTATTTTTTTAAGTAAGGTATATTGAGGTATCAATTGTTTGATGAGTTTTGACAAATGTACAGTCATGTAATTCCCATCACAATGCAGATACAGACATTTGTTATCACCTTGAAAAGTTCCCTCTAGTCCTTAGCAGCTCCTGATCTGATCTGTCTCTATAGCTTTGTTGCTGTTCAGTTGCTCAGTTGTATCTGACTCTTTATGACCCATGGACTGCAGCACACCAGGTTTCCCTGTCTTTCACTATCTCCCAGAGCTTGTTCAAATTCATGTCCATTGAGTCGGTGATTGTCACCCAACCATCTCAACCTCTGTCTTTTTCTCCTCCTGCCTTTAATCTTTCCCAGCAACCTTCAATCTACACACTCCATAGTTTTACCTTTTCCAAAATACCATATAAAATGAACAAAAGGACACGGCCTTTGGTCAATCTTAATTTTTTTTTAAGAGTTCATGGAGATGAAACTGGATTTAGAGGAAATGGGAAAGATCATTGTTCTTCTGGTAGTGTCTGTGATTAACCAAAGTTACTGCTTATATTTTAGCAAATAGCTGAATGAGTTAAATTTCTGACATTAGACTCAAATAAAACACATTTCTCTACTACTTCTAAAAAAAAGTTATGGTTTCAAAAATGCATATTCAGAGGGCAGTCTGAGTGTTTTCTAGATAAGTGGAAGGGGAGAGAATCACTCAAGACGGGAACACGGAACATTGTGGTTTGAGGGCCCCACCCTAAGGTGCTGGTAGGGCCAGCACTCACATAGACCTCAAGATGAGTGCCTCCTTCAAAATCCCATTCCAGGGACCCAGATCTTTAACTTCCAATCTCCTTGAAGTTTTCTTTCTCTAACACTTCTTACACACCTACCTCGCAGAGGACTGGTGTTGCTTATTCTTCCGGGAAGAGGTGGTGCTGGTAGGTTGCTGCCGCATCACGTGGGCCACGCCCACATTTAAGGGTTGAGCTGCTGGAAGGGTCACATGACCAGTCAACAACGCAGGCTGCTGCATGATGGGATTGTAATGGCTGCCATGAGCATGCGTGTTCCTGAAAGGGAGATGGGAAAACAGATTCTTTGATGGTTTAATAGAAACAGAGCTCCTTTAGAAGATAAAGTTCCCTCCCGCCCATTAAAAGTCAAATTAAAATCAAAAGGTAGTCCTCACACCGAGGAGAGAGTTGTTGAAGAGATGAGCCTTCCCAGGTGACTTCATTGAGTGTCTCTGATGTAGGAATGTTTAAGTGGCGTGGACACAATTTGTTCGTGAGTGAGAAAGGGCACATTTCAAGTGGGGAGAATGCCAAGTAGGCAGACTCAGCTTAAGTTCTGGGGAGAGGAAATAAATATTCCCTTCTGCTCTTCAAGACCCTAAATAGCTAACTGGGCTGTGTATTTTATTTTATAATTTAAAAAGTGCCTTCAATGGGTTGTTCCACTCTGTGAGGTAGGCAGGATATCTTAGTAATACCGTTTTGTAAATGAGAATATCAGTTATGTGAAAAACAAACTTTGAAGTCTGGTAGGTATGTCTTTCTGGCATTAGGAAGTGCTAACATTCTTTAGAATTCTCTCAGCAGTTAGCACAATGTTCAGGAATGTAACAGCTGATCAGTGAGTTACATGCTTTCTGAATGAACAATTAGATTAACTGAAGGTTGACTAGACATGTATAGAGTTTGGTACTAAGTGAAAATTAGTAACAGACACATGTTGATAGAAATATTTGTAGCCATAATCCTGAAAATGGGTTATGTGAGATCTGGGTTGTATGGTGCTGTTAGGCTTATTCCCACAGAAATATTAAGAGTGATGATGAATTTAGAGAGTTGCCCATAAAAACCCATTTGCTGCTGCTGCTGCTAAGTCGCTTCAGTCGTGTCCAACTCTGTGTGACCCCATAGACAGCAGCCCACCCGGCTCCCCCATCCCTGGGATTCTCCAGGTAAGAACACTGGAGTGGGTTTCCATCCAGAAGCCCTTTCCTTCTCCAGTGCATGAAAGTGAAAAGTGAAAGTGAAGTCGCTCAGTCATGTCCGACTCTTAGCGACCCCATGGACTATAGCCCACCAGGCTCCTCCATCCATGGGATTTTCCAGGCTAGAGTTCTGGAGTGGGGTGCCATCGCCTTCTCCGAAAAACCCATTTAATACATGGTAAAATGAAGAGCTACAGGAGAGTTCATAGGAATTTTTAAAATATTATGAAATTTAGGAAAAAAGTTGAACACAAAGAAAAGAAGCAGGGAGACACTTTTGTAGAGATCCTGATAGTCTTTTGGACATTTAAGTGAACTTTAAAAACTGATGTTATAGCTCCTTTACTTTGTTGCTATTTCTTCTACAGACATGGCATTTTTCCCTTTGACATAGGTCTAGCACTAGCCATGATTCCAGATGTTCTCTGGGCTACATATGAAATGGAGAAGAGACTGAAAAGAAACTGTTGGCTTTAGGTCTCTCCTGTGGTAACCAGGTAAGAGATGAGGAGGGATGAGAGATAAGAAGATGTGCATGAATGAGTTAAGAATGTCAGTATCTCTGAAATTAAATAAGCTGTAAATGCTGAGAGACAAAGGAAAATGGAAGTACAGCGTATGTGTGGTCTTCTGGGAGAAAAAGGGGTAAGGAAAAAAACAAGTGGTCAAACAGCTTTCCACTTGGTTGCTGCTGCTAATGAGCTGGAGAGGGAAGGTGGTCTTGCTGAGCGTTCATGCTGTGAACGGGGGAAGGGCAGATAACAGATTTATTGCTGCCTGTCATGGATCAGGGGCTGGAATGAAGTGAAATGTTATTCACTCAGTCGTGTCCAACTCTGCGACCCCATGGACTATAACCCGCCAGGCTCCTCTGTCTGTGGGATTCTCCAGGCAAGAACACTGGAGTGGGCAGCCATTCCTTCCTCCAGGGGATCTTTCTCGAATCACGGATCAAACCCAGGTCTCCGGCATTGCAGGCGGATCCTTTACCCACTGAGCCACCAGGGAAGCCTGGCGCTGCATGGTACATGTTAAATCCAGTCAAGTGCTTTGTCTTTTATCTTAAATTTAAACCTCCCAACAATCCGATGATAGGCATTACTGTCCCTACTTTACTGAAGAACTGAGGTTTAGTAACTTTCCCAGGTCACGAAGGGCCAGAAATGAGCCCAGTTTACCTGGCTTGAAAGTGCTTCCAATGAGAGGCGGTGGATGTGGGGGGTGGTGTTGTCAGTGGAAAGTGAACGGGATTGTGATAAATGGCCTCCGTTCCTCTCTTCTTTCTACTAAATTAGAATTAGTAAATTAGTAAGTAGAAAACTAAATGGCAGGACAGAGGACGCTGCAGTTGAGGCTGGACTGGGGGCCTGTCTCTTTGCCTTTCATCAGAGCTCTTCACTCACAGCAGCTTTACGGGACAGAAAAAGAACTGTCGGGAGGTTCTGTGGCTGGTTTGAGGACTGTCAGAGGGTGAAGGGTGTGTCCTACCCTGATGCTTTGGCTGAAAGAAAGACAGCCCAGAGGGCCATGAGAAGTTGGGGCCAACTTGGGGGACTGCCATTTGGCTCTGCACTGGTGAAGGTGGGCACTGAGGGTGGTATTGGGATGGCATGCTGCTGCTGCTGCTAAGTCGCTTCAGTCATGTCCGACTCTGTGCAACCCCAGAGACGGCAGCCCACCAGGCTCCTCCGTCCCTGGGATTCTCCAGGCAAGAACACTGGAGTGGGTTGCCATTTCCTTCTCCAGTGCATGAAAGTGAAAAGTGAAAGTGAAGTCACTCAGTCGTGTCCGACCCTTAGTGCCCCATGGACTGCAGCCCACCAGGCTCCTCCATCCATGGGATTTTCCAGGCAAGAGTGCTGGAGTGGGGTGCCATTGCCTTCTCCGTGGGATGGAATAGGTGGCAGGTATAAGGAAAAGTGGAAAGTGGCCATAAAAACAACAGAGCTACATGTTAGTGATGAAGTTGGTGAGCAAGATGGCATGGAAGGTTCTGGAAACAGATGCAGGGGTTGTGGTGTGCTTGTGGCTGTCAGCTGGATGTCTCTGGGCTCTGTGGAAAGCGTACTTTGATCTCAAAGATATGAGCATCAACTGAAGAGACACAGTCAGCAAACAGAGCAGAGTTTACCAGTCCAAATAAACCCCTTTCTGTCAAGCTTTCCCCCAGGAGGTCGGATGTGACTCCAGCGTGCTCGCGTGTGAAAACACCTCGAGAACACTTCCTGGAATTGCTAAGGAGCCCCTGGATCTCTTCTGCAGAGAAACAACCAAAAATCATCCCAAGCCAAGTCTGGTGAATCACACTGGTGATCAGATAATGGAACTGAATTTGGAGTTCAAAATGACAACAGATCCTAAAGTAACCAAGCTGGTTTTCTGGTGTCCTGGTATGCTGCTGCTGCTGCTAAGTCGCTACAGTTGTGTCTGACTCTGTGCAGCACCATAAACGGCAGCTCACCAAGTTCCTCTGTCCCAGGGATTCTCCTGGAAAGAATACTGGAGTGGGTTGCCATTCCCTTCTCCAGTGCATGCATGCATGCTAAGTTGCTTCAGTCGTGTCCGACTCTGTGCGACCCCGTGGACAGCAGCCCAGCAGGTTCCTCTGTCCACGGAATTCTCTAGGCAAGAGTACTGGAGTGGGTTGCCATTTCCTTCTCCATTATACATTTATTTAAAAACAATCTCTCATTACACTGCAGTTTTAGGCCACATGGTGTGCTTAGGCGCTTAGTTGCTCGATAGTGTCTGACTCTTTGCGACCCCATGAACCGTAGCCCGCCAGGCTCCTCTGGCCATGGGATTCTCCAGGCAAGAATACTGGAATGGGTTGCCATGTCCTTCTCCAGGGGATCTTCCCAAACCAAGGATCGAACCCAGGTAGGCCACATGCTACTCTTTTTAATTTAAAAAGCCCTCTACAAAGCAGGGGAGTCTGGTACTGGCCAGCCTGGCCGCCCTCTGGGTCAGCGGTGGACGTGCCTCCCATCCCAGCCCTGCCTGCGCCTTGCTCACCTCCAGTCGGCCAGCTGCTGGGTGCCGGCCATGGTCTCAGGAATCACAGTTGCGTGCTGCACCGAAGTGTGCGTGGCCACGCCGGTCAGCTGTTGCCACGCCGGGGGAAGCAGGATCTGCTGGGTCCCACTTGGCCAGGCCTGCTGTAGGACAGAGGACACCTGCCATCACTATGTCTGACGATCATATATCAGTTGGCATGAGTCAAGCGCTTATTCTTTGCTCAAGGTTATGCTAGACCCCCTTGACAGGTGTGACAGTGGAGACCTGCTCTCTGACCTCAAACACCACGGCAGATAAAATGAACACATGTGAACTCAATAGAAGACAGTAGGTAGGTATATGGGCAAAGAACTATATGGAAGCGATTCATTCACACTGAAGAATGATTTATTTATAAATCTGCTCTAATGAACCACGTTTAAAATTCCCAGAAGTTCACTTATTGATTTCTTTTGTGACACAACTGTGCACAAGAGATTGAGGGGGTTGAATTGGGTCATACAAGGGTAACTCCTTGCCCTCAAGAAGTTTTCTGTCTAGTATCCTTTATTTAATATCTTACCTTTTGTTTAGCAGTTAGAATGTAGAGGTGCAACTTGTGTTATCTTCTGAATCTAAGTTAACGTAATTCTGAGATCACCAAGTATCTGACACCTGCCTATATCCAAGGGCAAACAGGCATGAAGTAAAATTCTTAGCTGGGATCTTGAGCTTAACTGAGAATACCTTGACTCCTCAAGGCGAAAATGAAACAGTGAGGAAGTCAGAGTTCGATTTTTTATAAGCACCAAGCTATAAATCAGGAACTTTCCTGATTCCTCCTTGAATAGACTTACAGGTGTGCGTGTGTACACGTGTGTGTGTGTGTGTGTGTTGTGTTTTGAGCCCTCTGTATCTTCAGTCACTATTCTGCTTGCCTTTGGTTATTAAATGATTCACTCTGAACATAGTTGTCCAAAGTTGGACACTTGAAGGAATGCTGCTAAGGGAAAATACCTCTTGGGAAGGTCAAGGATTTAAAGACTTGGGATCTTAGCTCTTTCTCTCTCTTTCCATCAGGCTGGAGATGACGAACACTGGCTAATTAATATAATGTAGTGCTCCACAAACTGTGCATATGTTCAATATGTGTGTTTTGGCTCATATCAACAAACAAGCACTTCTAGAAATGGATTATAAATTTGAGTCAAAACTTCATAATTAGTGATGTGTACTAAAATGATACAGCTTCCTCTTAGATTTGAGTGCATAGTTCACCTGGTCTATCCTGTTACCACTGTTGCACATGAGATTCAGTGAGATCTCTTATACCTTTTAGATATTTCCTGTTTGTTTACTGATCTTTTAATATATAGTCAAAAAGCTCAGGGACCACAGATTATACAATAAGTGCTTAAGAAATGTTTGTTGATAAAATGAAAGAAGCAATTCTACCAAGGCAATTAGCTATACTTAACTGTATTTCAGGTTTACTGAATTCAAACACAGTAAGCAGAAAAATAATTTAATTGATTAAAATAATTATGAGCTCAAAAGCTTAAATGAACAATAGTCTCATTGGCAGTAAGAATTCTACTGTTTTGTCTGGAACTTATTTCAGATCCCATGAAAAGCCTGTGTTTTGACTAATGTCATTTTGAAATAATAAATCTTGATATCAAGCTAAGGACATTATTTCTTCCCTGTTTCCCTAAAATGAATCTTAGCATTTTACCTCAAAGAGATGGGGTAAAAAGATATTTCTGGACCTCTATCACTGATGGATATGTTCAACTCATTTGAGACAACACTTTGCATCAGGTATTTCTATAATTTATTGCTACTTTATAATCTGTAAGGTTAGAGCCAATATTTCTGGATGCACATTGTGTGCCAGGCATAGAACTAAGACCATAAGTGGATTCTCTGACTTTATCTTAACACCAATCCTGTGACATCAGGGCTATTCTCCCCTCCTATTTTTCAGGTGGATAAACTGAAACACAGAGAAGTTAACTAGCTTGCCTGGACACATAGTAAATTAAACATACGTTTACAGCTCTCCCTCTTTTAAGCCCAGCTAAAATGACAGTGAAGGAATGAAAAAGTATATATAGATCCATAAGGACACAGAGAACAGTGAGGGACAGTAACAGTTAACAGAATTTTAGAAGCTGGAAAACAGATGAGAGTGATTACCAAGTTAGCAGACTGAAGGAACAGAAGGTAAAGTCTGAATATCAAACCCTGGGATCCTGTCACCCTCAGATTCCTGGTATGAAGGATTGTTACCCCCTCACCCGCCACCCCCAATCTTCAAGCAGGAACCTGGTGGATTCTCTCCAGGGAAACTGACTATTCCAAGAGAAAAAAACTACTGATACTTTCGATGAGAGGGGACCTGCCAATGAAAATGCTGAGCTCACTCCTTATTATCCGATAGAGAAGTCCACCCCACTGCCCCTGAAGCGTTCCAGTTTTTAGTCCTTCAGTCTTAGATATGAATGAACAGCCAAGGGTCACCAGACTTTAAAGGAAGTTTCTATCATGAAGGAGACTAAAACAAAAAATGAAACTCTGAGGAACAACAACAGTACAGGAATTGGAAGAAAATCTAAAAATATATGTAATTACTGTCCTCAAAGAGGCTAAACGTGTATATATATCCATGAAACAAGATATAAAGGATATATATCTATATTCTGAGAACAAGAAAACTCTTGGAAATGAGAACAATGACAATAGAAATGAACAATTCCATACAGATGGGGAAATTTTGGAAAGTAGCATAGATAGAATATATACAGGGAAAAGGTGGATGGGGGTGAGGGTGGGAGATATGAAAGTCATTAGATCAGTTCAGAAGTACCAGCGCTCAACTAGCAGGAATTCCACAAAGAAGGAACAGAGAAAATGTAGGGGAAGAAGTTAACAAGGGCAAAAATAAAAGAAGAAAGTTCTCCAGATAAAAAGGGCAAAAATAAAAGAAGAAAGTTCTCCAGACAAAAAGGGCAAACAGGATGTACCGGACAGTGTATTCTAAAAGACTCATGAGAAAGCATGGAGCCGTGAATCTCACGGACATCGTGTCCACCATGGACAAGGAAGGTCTTAAAAAACTTTCCGAAGGAGAGGAAAAACAACAGCACTGAACTTCTCAATGTGCTCAAAGACACCAGTACATCAAGCACACAAGCCTTTGAGAGCTCTGGAAGACTTCGGGGCTGCATAATAACACATACAGAGGAAACTGACCCAATGAAAAGATGGGACAATACTAATTCCAGGAAAAACAACTTATACAGGAAAGGAAGCAGAATCGTAGTACGTTATGAGGCTCAGCTGAGAATAATATAATACAATATTGATGATAATGTAGATAATATAAAGTGGTCGAATAAAAACTTACAAGGGAGGAAAAGGGAGAAAGGAAAAGTGAGAGAGGAAGAGAGTGTGCATGCGCGTGGGCCTGTGTGTTCTGGGGATGGAGGGTTAGAGGGCTAAGCATTCTTCCATGGTTGATTGATACCTAAAGTGCAAAATTCAGTAAGAAACAGTTAAAGAATGCTATTTAGAAACATGGATTTAAATAACTAAATGAAACAGTTAAAAAAAAACTGTTTTATTTTTGGATGACCAGTCCAAGTTTGATGCATGAAACAAGGCACTCAGAGCTGGTGCACTGGGACAGCCCAGGGGGCTGGGATGGGGAGGAGGGTGGGGGGCGGCTCGGGATGGGGTAGGGGGGGACACATGTACATCCATGGCTGGTTCATGTCAGTGTATGGCAAAAACCACCATAATATTGTAAAGTAATTAGCCTTCATTTAAAATTAATTAATTAAAAAATGATAGTTTGGGGGGAATGGAAATTGGGGACGGGATAGGCAGGAGACTACTATTTTCTTAGCTGTTTATGGTGGCATTTAACTGTAACAATTAGACACATGTATTACTTTGAAAAAGAATTAAAATTTAAATTCAAAATAACTTCTCCAAAGTCAAACAGCCAGTGAGTGCTGGGGCCGCTATCTGAACATGGGCAGTGGAATTCCAGAGCCCATGCTCTCAGCCAATATGCTACACTTTCTGTGGAGGTGACACATAAAAACGACGGCCCAATTCAGGATCAGGTGCCTAAGAGTCGTATGAAAAAGTCTTCCTTATTTATTAGCAATATCAGGCACCCAGCAAGACTGACAGAGACAGCAAGACAGAATGGTGGGAAAGACTGGTTGCTGAAAATGACCAGAGAAGGTTTTGAGAAGCGCTGGAGTGGGATCTTCCGCCTCTGTTGTGGCAGGCAGCATCTTCAGTTGTGGTGTGTGAGCTTCGTTGTGGCATGTGGGGTCTAGTTCCCTGGCCGGGGATTCCCAGCCCCCTGCATTGGGAGCGTGGCATCTCAGCCACTGGACCAGCAGGGAAGTCCCTCACTCACAATTTCTGATGGTGGTCAAGATACCAGTTCTTGGCTGGGGGCTGGGCAGACAGAGGTGAAAGCTCCTTTTAGGCGATACCAAAAAAGCATTACTGGTAAGGCGATCCACATGATCACCCTTGTGTTACTGAAATGAGAGGGTGTGATTATTTCCGGACACACATCTTTGGGGTGCACCAGAGAGACTGTTTTCCATTTTAGGGACATATGATGCTACTGGCAAGGGGGGGTTGGAAAATGGCAGAGCAAACAAAGCTAACATGAGGGTGGATTCAAAAGACTATTTCTAAACATGCACAAATTCCTTGAAAAGGTTTAAACATTTAGATAAAAAGAAATATACTGAAATTTGGGGATATATTTAAAGTAATAATATTTGGAGTACCTCTGCCTGATACCTAACCTAATCCCAAGAAAAATGAAGGGGTCAGTGTTAATGTTTAATTACTGCTTTAAAAAAATAGCTGCCATACTAGTTTTTTAGGGCTTCCCTGGTGGCTCAGAGGCTAAAGAATCTGCCTAGTTTTGCAAGTTGCTTATTTTTTTTCCTTTGAAGGGATCATTAAAAAATATCTAGGAGAAAGCTCCACCTTAATAGGCTAACATATTGGAATGGATTGGGTGACAAACAAGAAAAATCAAAAGCAATCAATAAACAAAAAAAGACACAGTGACACTGGATAGAACAGGACAGTTCTTCTTTTTTTTTTTAATTTTTAAGTTAATATCTCTTAGACAACTCTGTATGTTAAGACACTTTGGTCCACCACGTCCTTTTCCAATGGCTATATGGTGTTCCATTTTATGCCCTCACCAATTTAAACAAATTTTCTACCGATGAACATTCAAATTGCTTCCAGCAGTTCCCTGTTATAAGCACTGTAGCAATTAAAATCCTTGTACATGTAATTTTGGTTCACTTCCCCACTTAGAGCTGTAGGTTAAATCCACTTGGAGATTTATGGTGCTCTAAGGACTCCTTTTCAAGTAGGCAGTTGGTAAAGCCCTTCCCTGCTGTGATTAAAGGACTAAGACAAATTCAGAAATGCTGGGCCTGTCGGTTTCCACCGAACTGAACAACGAGTAATATCTACTTTAGCTAGTATGCGATGCTATGTATCATTTCTTTCAGAGATGGTTCTTGGCTTACAGGGTTAAGTATGCAAACACAAAAAAAGGATCTGTAAGTACCCTTTAAGAGTACATGTGAATTCTGCAGGTTTTGGCTCACAGAGGAGCAGCACTGGGAAACTGGCCTGAATTTTGGCTCCCAGTCAGATGAAGTGTGAACAGGCTGCCGTGCCCCTGGAGTGAGTGGTAGTTCTCTTGATCTACCAGGGCTTTTTCTGAACTCCGTACTACCAAACTGTGCAAACAAAAGGGAGCTATGAGGAACAGAGAGAGAGGGGAAGGAGTACAGGTGTGCTTTATATACGGAAGGTTCTCTGTTTAAACCTTCAGCAAGACAGAATTTTGTGTGCCACCAGAAACTAGTGGAAGTGGGCATCTGCAGTCTCAATCTGGACATAAGAACAAAGAGATTAAGAACGGCTAGTGTCAATCTCAAACAAGCTGTTCTTGAAAACAGAAGAAGTAATAATATCCACCGTGTCTTATGAGCCTGGGTGTGGTCTCCATGACCAAAGCAGATGAAGATTCTATAAGAAAAAGAAATCCATGCCACTTCCTCACGTACGAACAAAGATGCAAAAATACTAACTGCAGTATTCACAAACAATCCAGAATTGAAAAGCACACAAACACATCAAGTACCACATGATCAAATAAAGTTCACATTGAAAATATTGATACAAAGATGATTTAATGTTACAAAATCTATTAACTTGCTACATTAACAGTTGAAGGAAAAAAAACACAGGAGTATTTCAATAGGTGGAGAAAGAACATTTGATGCAGTTGAACATTAATTCATTAAAAAAAATTTAGCAAACTTGATAAAGTGTCCCTAACCGCTCTTTAAACAAAATCTCTAGTGGCAAACAGCAAGAAGAATTTGCTTTAAAGTTAAGTTCAAGTTAAGAATGCTCAATATCAACGCTCTTATTAAACACTGTTTTGGAGCTACTGTTGGCACGGTGTCATGAGAACAATAAATAAAAGTTATAAAGACTGGAAAGGAAGAAACAAAATTGTATCCCTTGTAAATGAAAAAATAGTCTACACAGAAAATCCAAGGGAATTCACAGAAACAATCAGAACTAATCAGAGTTTGGAAGGTGCTGGATAACAAACTCAATGGAGCAAAACCAGTTATATTCCTATTAACCAAAGACAAATAATAAGAAAATATAGTTAATAAAGTTATTAATAACAGAAGTGTAAAATATTTAGGAATGATTCTAACAAAAGAAAACTCTAGTGAAAGGAATAAAAGGTAACTTATATACAGTTATGACTTCCCTGGTGGTTCAGACAGTAAAGCATCTGCCTACAATGTGGGAGACCTGGGTTCAATCCCTGAGTTGGGAAGATCCTCTGGAGAAGGAAATGGCAACCGACTCCAGTATTCTTGCCTGGAAAATCCCATGGATGGAGGAGCGTAGTAGGGTACAGTCCATGGGGTTGCAAAGAGACACGACTGAGCAACTTCACTCACTATATACAGTTATATACCATGATCAAGGATGAAATGACAATATTACAAAGATGTCAGTTTTCCTTGAAGTGAACATAAATCCAATGCAGGTCCAATACACACAAATCAGGGTTCTGGGCTTTTGTCTTGTTTGTTTTGGAATGAAAACTCTTATGTAACGGTGAGGATAAAATTCACATAGAAAATCAAAGGGACAAGAACAGACAGGGAAATTTTGAAGGACGTGATAGGATCAGGGCTTTCCCCACCAGATATCAAGACATACGTTAAAGTTATAAAATCAATAGCAAAGACAATAGGATATCAGAGAGCCCAGTGGTCTAGAACGGACTGAGTCCAAAATTGTTGTTGTTTAGTTGCTCAGTTGTATCTGACTCTTTTTTGACTCCATGGACTGTAGCCCGCCAGGCCCCTCTGTCCATGGGATTTCCCAAACAACAACAGTGGAGTGGGTTGACATTTCCTTCTTCAGGGGATCTTCCCGACCCAGGGATCAAACCTGTGTCTCCTGCATTGCAAGTGGATTCCGTACCACTGAGTCACCAGGGAACCCCATGAGTCTAAAATAGACCTATGCAATTTGACTACATTAAAATTATCCCCCAAACTTCTGTTCAATAAAAGACACTATAAATAAAGTGTCTTTGGGAACCAACTTCATTTAAAAAACAAAGGTGCTTTAAACTAACAACATTTCAGTCAAACTATCCTTGACTCCCAGCAACAGAAGCCATGATAAAGAAACAGTACAGCAAATGATGGGTTAAAATACACGTGCTGGAGTCAGACTTCTTGGGTTTGTGTTCTGGTTCTGTCACCTAATTGCTGTGTGACTTTGAGCCAGTGCCTGTGCCTTGTTTGGCAAAAGGAGACAAACACCTTACCATATTGTGGGGATTAAATCAATAGCAACTATGAAGTGCTCAGCACAACGAAGATGTATTTGTTATTAATGTTCGAGTGACATTAAGGATTGATTACTTATTATCATTACACCACTTTGTTGCCTAAAATTTTCACAACACGTCACAAATTTTCAACCAGTTTCACCTCTGTGATCTTATTTGAGGAATCTACCAGAGTACCTATGTGAACAGATAAGGAAGGTTCCAGCCCAAAGCCTCTGTGATCCTGGTTTTCAACTAGGAAACAAAGAGATAATCTCCAAGGTTCTTTTTCTGCTTTCAAAAAATAGTTTCAATTTATAATAAGGAAATGCTAACTGACTTGCCTTGGGTCACAGAGAGTTATTAGTAGAGTTAGGATTAAAACCTAGGTCTCTCATATTAATCTACATTACAAAGAGACAATAATAATAATAAATTTCTCCAGACTCCCCCTGTGTCTAAATTTCTTCTTGGAACTGTAAGCTAGATACTTAGGAAGGTAATTCACCTGGGGATCATTCGGAATATTACTGATATATTCTAATGACTTGAGGCATCTAACTCACTGCCAGGGAGGGAATTATCAGAGATATATCTCTTTTGTGAACAACATTAACATGTGTCGTGGTAATACCAGTGATAATAAAAAAAGAATTACCTGGGCAAGCAGACCTGGTTGGATCTGAAGAGGCTGAGCTCCTGGGGCTTGAGTGACGATGGGAACGGCGTTTTCCATTCGCACAGAGTAGCCAGCATGTTTAGAGGGAGAGGCCTGCAATCCTAGTGCAGACAAGGGGGAGAAGGTGAGGGGGAGAAGGGCTGAGTAACTGGCAAGAGCTGGATGAGGAGACCTTCCTGGCCCACTCTGTCAGCCCTCAGCTTCCCTTTGCACTAGTCCCCACCAGACACTGCCTGGTCCTTTGGAAGTCTTCCCTGCCTCAGTTTTAACTTAAAAAAAAGTCTGTGGTTTTTTTTTCTTTGGCCATGCCACATGGCTTGTTGGGATCTTAGTTTGCTAACCAGGGATAGAACCCAGGCCTTCATCAGTGGAGGCGTGGAGTCCTACCCGTTGGACCACCATGGAATTCCCTCTAATTTAAAATTTAAAAAAAAAAAAAAAAAAAAAAAACCAAAAAACAACCTTTTTGAATGTTTTCAAAGATTCAGTCAAATTAAGGAGTCTTTAAAGCCCAAAGTGAAACAGTTATGCTGACAAATTACAGCAGGAAAACAGCTGCTTTTGTCATGAAGACACATCTGACTGGGTCAAAGCCGGGGAGAGAGGGTAAGGCTGCTGAACAGCACTTACTCAAACTCAACCACGCAGACTTACACCAGGGGGTTTTCAGAACCAAATTCTCGAGTTTTCAAGGTAAACTATAACAAGGTACCCGGTCAACTCTCGCTTAGAATTTTCAGAAGAGTGCCGGGGTGCCTGGCCAGAGGTGGGGGCACTGGCCAGGAAGTACTTTTCAGAGAGGTTTACACTCGTCACAAGAACGGGGACTGGTGCGCTGTCAGAGGCTGGCAGTGTGCTGTCGATAATCCACACAGAGGTTATCCCACGGGAGAGCTGACATCAGCATAACAACGGGAGCGCACACAATGTGCTGATTTACAGACGGTGGCTGAGCCAGGACAAAACCACTGGCAGGTGGTGCGAATAACAGGGAACGGACTTGACGCAGAAGCCTAAGTCCATTGTTTCTAGGTTGGCTGCCGCAGGATGGGGGCCCTCAAGTTCAGGGATGCCAGGGCTCTCGCGGAAAGAAACAAAGAGGGCTTTAGCAGGACAGAAAAGCATGAGGCCAGCACCGCAGAGGCGGTCCTGGTGGAAGCAGGTGGGAGGCTGGGTCCACTCTGCCTTACCTTGGAAGCCGGGTGGACACACGATGAGCGCTTGCTGGAAGGGGTCGGGCCGGGCGCAGATCTGGGCGGCTCCCGTCTGCAGGGGCATGCTCCGCTGGGCCACCGCGGCCATGGATGCCGCTGAGGGCTGGCAGAGTGCAGATTGGTAGTTTAGTATGGAGACCTCGGGATTGGCTAGGGAAAGAGTAGCACTGGTGGAGGTGGGAGCCTAAAGGAATGGTGGGGATTAGACAAAAATAAACACAAATAAAACATGAGGGAGATGGCATGCTGGGAGACATGGATCCAAATCAAATAAATGAACTCAAAGAAGAGCAAATGAATGAACGAAAACCACGAGCCAAGAAAAAAAGCAAAAACGGGGGAGTGGAAATACAGTTGGAAAGTCTTAGGGGAAAGCAGGCACCTGCAGCCCAGGACACAGAATCACCTTCGATGCTTAGATTCGGGCCTGTTCTTAATATTTTCAGGGCCTGTTCCTAATACTTGCAGGGCCTGCAAGTGCACACGGCATGCCTGCCTGTCAAGTCTAAACAGCAGAGTTAAGGACTGGCTGGAAAGAATTATGATCTGCCCTTCCACGCAGACACAAACACTTTCATAACCACCTGGAAGGCTTTGGTTTGAGTCTGAATCTGGATTCCTTGGCTTGGGCCCTGGAATATGGAGCCGAGTGCCTGCCTGCCTTCTCTCCAGGCTCCAGCTCCGTCCCACAACCTGAGGGCCTTTGGGTGCAGGTATTTGGACTTGGTCTCTACTGGGGAGGATGAAACTAGAAGTGGCTCCTCCAGGCCCCGGGTCTCAGATTCCCGGAGCTTGACACGGAAGCACATGCACTTGGGGAGGGCCTGGGCAGCAAGCCCTTCTGCTCAGGTCTAAGGGTAGCACTTTTACAGATGCCCTTAGATGTTCACAGAGCACAGTTACTGCGAAGAAATAACACTACAGAAATAGAGATGGAGGGGGACGGGCTGAGGCTGGGGTTACTTGTTGGAATTCGGTGCATTCTTGTGCTGGCATTCAGCAACTAAGCCTAAAGGGCAAGGAGAAGATGCCAGGGGGTTAAGAGAACTTGAGATGGGTTAAGTTAAATGGAGATGGGTTAGACAGACACTGAAGTTATGTCCTCTCTCCTTTCTTTTTCAGAAAGAGATAGCATTTGAGGTTGAACTTGCACGTGAAGCAAGGCCATGGAAGGAAAAGGAATTCTACATTGGGAATTCTCCAGTTTCAGCCCATCTTTGTGCTGATCCTTTAGTAAGATAGGTGGAGTAACCCATGGCTTCAATTTCAACCTTGTTTATGAGAGATTTTGCTACTAGAGGCTATAAGGACTAAAAAAGTAAAAAGGGAAAGAGCCACAAGGCTATCGGGAAACATATAAAATTAGGACCTTAGGAAAGGTATGCATATATGTCAAATTTGATGAAAAGGATAAAGTCTCATTTTACCTGTCTTTTATACTTATATTTTATGCTGAATTTCAGTGCAAAGCATAGAATTTGTTTGAAAGTAATCACCACATTAGGTACTGCCCATGTTTAGATTTTAAGATGTTATTTTAACAGCCAGCGTCTGTGCAGCATCACACAGTCAGCCTCCAGGCAGTGTGACTGGGAATGCATGTGTGGCACATGTAGGCCAGCATCTCTTATCGCTGTTTTTTATTGAAGTGTAGTTGATTTACAATGTTGTGTTATGTATATATATCCTAACAAAAGGAAACTCTAGTGAAAGGAATAAATATACACGATTTTCCTGTTCCTTTCCATCACAGGTTACTAAAAGGCACTAAATACAGCTCCCTGTGCTGCACAGTAGGGCCCTGTTGCTCATTTTATACACAGTCATTTGCATGGGGCCAGCATTTTGTGTTGTTACCAACGGCATGACTTGTGTTTCCTTTCTGCTCTCTCTGCAGCCTCACCTCTCCTGGAGGCTCCCCTCAGACACACCTCCCACTAGCCACTTGCCCTCTACACACCAGAGTCCACACTCTCCCCTCATCTTCCTGCCTCCTGGCTTCCCTCTTTGGGGCACTGGCAGCAGTCTCCTCCAGGTTCCCACACGGGTGCTCAGTGGCTCCCCCTTCTGGCCAGCCACTGGTCTTGCTGCTCCTTCCTTCCAAATGTCCCCGGAAGGCTCTCCCTCTTTTTAATCACTACTTCCTTCGCTAAGGCCTTCTGTCCTGGTGCCTGGGACCTGTAGGGCCTTGACTAGTGATGTTCTGGTCTCCACTTCTTGTTTTCTAATTCTTCTTGGGCACAGAGGCTAGAACATTCTTTCCAAATGACTACTTTTTGTGTGATACCACCTCTGCTCAAAAGTCTCCGGTTGCTGCCTAGTGGGCACTGTGTACGCATCTTAGGCTGGCCCTCCTTCCAGTCACAATTAGGCCCTACTTCCCATCTCAATGTATCTTCTACCCTCCCTGCTCAGGGCACCAGCCAGACGGCCTGCTCACCGTGCTGGGACTCTGGAGACGGAGAGCAGAATCACAGTGGTTATTCTGTCCAGGAGTTCACCTGACTGGAGGTGGCTGTCTTAGCCTGAGGGCTGAGCTAGGCGCTGGGTGGGAATGTTTATCACAGGGTACTCCAGGCCTTAGAGAAATGAACTCTTTTGGCTGAGGAGAACGGTAAGGACACCAGCGGCCTCCAGGGGGCAGCAGATTCTAGGCGGCCTCTCCTAGAGGGTAGGCAGAAGGGGAGAGGAACAGGCTGGGAAGGAACGCTGGGCCTTAGCAACCAAACGTTCCGGGAATGGCCTGGGAAGCAGGGTCGGTAACTCTTCATGGGAGCACGGGACCTGTCAAAAGAGTGGATGGCCAGGCAGAGTATTCCCGCTGGAACATACATGCTCTTCTACTATCCAGGGGTGTGGTGTGTGTGTGCGTACACAGGTGTGTGGTCATCATTAAAGACTGATACTAAGACTGAAGAAGATCTAGGGACACTTTCTTTGGGGAAACTGGTAGGTAGGAATAAGAGTTAAAGTCTCTTAGATAGCAGAGGCTGCCTGAGCGAGGCCTTGGAGACTCTTCATGTAGTACATATTTCCTGGGTGTCATCCATATTTCCAGCAGTATATTAGGTGCTAGATTCTGCAAATTTTCTGTAAGAGGTTTGAAAGCTGTGGGTCCCCTTTTAGTTCTCACTGCTGGGATTCTGGTGACAAGACCTGGAAAAGGGCGGGTTTTGTCTGTGTTGAAAGGATATCATGTGGACCCGGCAGTGTGGACAAGAGGAGTGGGGGCCTGAGCTGGATGACCGCTAGCATCCATCCCTTCCAGTTCTAGAATTCTCCATCGGGCAGATGTCAGACATGAGAGGATCCCAGCATCTCCTTTACCTTATTCTCACAGCAGGACAGGGAAGTAGTAGGAGGTACCATCTCAGAAATAACTCTCTTAGTGAGTCATTTCTGGGACCTTTCAAGGGGCTAGGAGTCAATACAAAGAATTCCTGAGGATCTCAAAGGAAAATAATGAAGACAAACACCTTCTTGCAGAGTTGAACGTGACAGTAGAGGGATTTTGTCTGTTGTATACGATATTGGAGTTTTGTCTTCTGACTCAGCTTGGTGGGAAAACAGAATTCCTGACCTTTGCTCTGTCAGCCCCGTGTCTGCCTTCCGCTCTGCTCCCCACTCACCTGGTTGTGGACAGTGTTCAGCTGGTTGTTGAAGGTCATGGTCAGGTTGGTGGATGTGCTGGGGGCCACGTGCGTGATGAAAGGGGTTTTGCTCTGGTTCACCGTGTCATACATGTTCACCCGACGCTTGCAAATCTCCATGTTCTGGAAACATGATTTGACGCTGTTCATGCACAAGCAGAGACAAAGGTGTCAGGGAGAGAGTAACATGGAATTACAGGGGAGAAAATGGAGAGAGAAAAAGAGAGTTAATCTAATAAACGAAAGAACCGAGACACTTCACTTTGGATCTCAAGTTCCTGGATTTCTCAGGCAGTGTCTGCACTTGCAAAAGTTGGTGGTATTTACAGGAATTCCACCCTCCCCTGCCCCCTCCCCCCACACCTTCTCACTGCCTCCTCCTCATCCTGGGTGGGTAACAGTTCTCCACCAACACAACAGACCTCTTGGCTCTCACTGCATTTCCTCCTGCTGCTGATCTGCTTCCCAATTTCCACAGCTCATTCTTGGCTTTCAAAGTGGTTTCTGGCCCATAAATAAACATGTAAGTTCTCTGATTGGCACTGGTCATCAACGGATGACCTGCCGCCATCTTCCTTGCCCACGCCCTTTCCAGCTAACCCAGGACACCAGCGCCATCTAGGGGTCAGCCAAAGAATAGCCAACCCGGTGTCAGGACCTATTGGCACTCTTGCTCCTCCCTGGATTGTGCAGGAAATGAGCGAAGGGTTCTCATTGGAAAAGACTCTGATGCTGGGCGGGATTGGGGGCAGGAGGAGAAGGGGACAACAGAGGATGAGATGGCTGGATGGCATCACTGACTCGATGGACGTGAGTCTGGGTGAACTCCGGGAGCTGGTGATGGACAGGGAGGCCTGGCGTGCTGCGATTCATGGGGTTCAAGAGAGTCGGACATGACTGAGCGACTGAACTGAACTGAACTGAATAGCGGTGAAGCTTACTGACAGCGTGGCGGCTGTTTGCAAGCACTCTTTCACTCAGTCCTACAACCACCACGAGGGGAAGACAGACAACTGTTGCCCCTATTTTGCGAATAAGGATAAAGCAGAGAAGGGATAGGTAATTTGCCAAGATCAAGAGCTGGTTAATGGTAGTCTTCACACAGACACGTGCATTCTCTTTAACTTCCTTCATTCTTCATTTCTTTTCTTATTGTTACCCAGTTACATAAAATTCTCTCCCTCTTTTTCTTCTTCCATTGCATTTTTGAATCAAAACAAAACTCTCAATTATGAAATTCAAGTATAAAAGTGTTGCGGACACCAGCATCAAGGACAAAGAAAGCCATTAGTGGCCTTGACTGGGTGTTTGAAACCCCACCACAGGATTTCCAGTTGTTTGTACATCGCTTCTCACTCACGTCCCCGGCTCCCAGGTGGTGTCCAGGTCAGGAATCTGCCTGCCAACGCCGGCCACGCGGGTTTGATCCCTGGGTCAGGAAGATACCCGGGAGGAGGAAATGGCAACCCACTGCAGTATTCTTGCCTGGAACATTCCATGGACAGAGGAGCCTGGTGGACTATAGTCCACGGGGTCTGAAAGAGTCAGACACAACTGAGCACGTGTGCCACGCCAAGTCTCATTCACTTCTGGGTCATCTTCTAATTAAACTCACTTTTTCCTCAAATGCTAATATTTAGGATAGCAAGATCCCACTGAAATTTCCATTTAAAATACTTATTTTAATTATAAGTAGTGTAGTAACAATAAAATTCTACCATTTTAAGATGACAGCTGCATACTGTACTACGGGTAAGCTAGATTCTGGGCCAGGCAGGTGCTTGCAGGCTATCCCGAAACATCTGCTCCATGAAAGGTCCTCTGAACTGACTTACACGTTTTTTGTGACTTAATCATGACTGACACTGGCCACACAATGCACACGAAGTAAACAATGACTGACTGATGACCCTAGAGAGAAGGAGAACGGATTCTCTGCTGACCAAGAGCTAAAAACACTAATGCTAGCAATGCCAACACGTTTTGAGCATCGACTCAGTACCAAACCTACTGCTAAGTGCTTGGAGGCTGAAAGAATAAAACAATGGATTTTGTGTTCTTCTGGACTGTATTTAACACATCAATGGTTTTTCGACAATTCAACACAAAGCTTTCAGACTCAGGATTCTGTAACTGAAACGATCTGAGTTTTTAGTTTCAGAGGAAAGTACTTTCACACTGGGTTAATGTTGAGAATGGTTTTTAAGGAATTCGAGCACTAGAATCTTGGCATGGAGAAACGAGTGGAGTCTCTTTCATCTGATAATCTAGATGTTGGGGCAGCCCTGGCCCAGCCGCGGGTTTCTTCTGGCCCCAGACTTCTTCATGGTCTGCCCAGCAAATTCTAGGGTTGCTTGGAGATCAGGCCTACTTTGTGCTCAGAGACCCTTCTTTCCTTCCGAGGCCTATTTTCTGAAATCTAAGTTGTCAGTGCTTCCCCTGGTTCCACACCAGGTTCTGAGTTAGGAGCCAGCTGATGCCCATGGTTTCCGTGCTGGGTCTTCACCTACAGTGAAACACCCTGATTTGCTTCCATGCAGAACTAAAAGACAGACGGCACCCTGAGGTCATTCAGCCAAGCCTCAAACTTTATGCATGTGACTGTTCACTGACAGTGCTGGGGGCTTTCCAGGTGGCTCAGTGGTAAAGAATCCACCTGCTGGTGCGGGAGATGCAGTAGATGTGGGTTCGATCCCTGGGTCAGGAAGGTTCCGTGCAGAAGGAAGTGGCAGCCCACTCCAGTATTCTTGCCTGGGAAACTTCTTAGACAGAGGAGCCTGGTGGGTAGCAGTCTATTGAGTCACAAAACAGCTGGACACAGCTGGGCATGCACGAATGTTTCACTGACAGTGCACACGGCTACCAGGAACCCTCTAACGAGCACCCCTCCATCTCCTATCCACAGCTGTTTCTCAGCCATCCCACTTCACTCCTGATGACACGAAGACTGATCTTATGGGGGCCTATGCAGTAAATCACCAAGTCTGCCTTTCCTCTGTGGTTCAGACTGGCACCCCTTGACTTACCCATCCCATACCCAGAAACAGGACAAATCCTGTAATGAGAGCTTGCAAGGGATGGGTCCCAGTTCCTTCTCTGTTCTCGAGTCTGGTTGTTGCAAGCATGCTTCTAAAGTAGAGGCACTATCTGGTTGTTGCAATACAATCTGACTTGCTCAACAGCAGCTAGTAAGGAACAGACCGAAAAGAGAGGAAGCACCACTGGTGATGGGTGCCACACCCTCATTTCTCGTATGCTGTTGAGGGTCAAATCCAGCCTTGAGACTTGACCTGATCTGATTCTGGCTGTGGCGGGGCCCATGGTGACCCGTGACTGTCTCGGCTGCAGGCTCTTTCCATGTATCCCTCTCTCTCCTGATGCCACCTGAAACCTGCTGCTCTCTTGAGCACCCTGCTTCTCCCGGCAGACACCCAGGGAGAGGGCTGTTTATTCTTTCATGCCCCAAGTGCCTCAGAGGTTGAAGTGATCTCTCTCCTGACTCTGTTTATAGGCTGAACCGTGCCCCTCAGATTCACGTTATAGTTCTAACCCCCCAGTACTTAAGAATGGGACTGAATTTGGAGATAGGATCTTTAAAGGTGAAATGAGGTCATTAGGGCGGGCCCTGATCCAATTCCTTAGAAGGAGGAGGAAATCAGGACACAGACAGCGTAAGAGGAAGACCACAGGAAGACTCGGGCAGAAGTCGAGGAGAGAGGCCACAGAAAAAGCCAACTCTGCCGGACACCTAGATCGTGGGCTTCTAGAAAAGAAAATGAGTGTCTGCTGTTCATGACACTCGACCACTTGGTGGTGCTTTGTGATGGCACCTCCTCAAACTAATCCTCCCTTCTCTTCTCTCCCCCTCAGTCACCGAGGCCGGGCCACTTGCTCAGTCCTGCCCATCTGGGAGACTTCGAAAAGTGAAAAAGTGGAAGTGTTAGTTGCTCAGTTGTGTTCGACTCTTTGTGACCCCATGGACTGTAGCCCGCCAGGCTTCTCTGTCCACAGAATTCTCCAGGCAAGAATACTGGGAGTGGGTTGCCATTCCCTTCTCCAGGGGATCTTCCTGACCCAGGGATCGAACCTGAGTTGCTTGCCTTGAGGGCAGATTCTTTACTGTCTGAGCCAACAGGGAAGCCCTTCGGAGTCACCCTGATTCCTGGTCAGACTCCCTGGCTCCTTAGTTCCTTCTCATCTCCAGGGACCTGTTGTCAATTCCAGCCACCCCATTCCTTGGACCGTCAAGCCTGAAACCGTGCCATTTCCACAACCACAAATTCAAGCATCCCACCTCCTGGGCACACTTTCCACCCATCTGGCTAGTTCAACTATGACTATACTAAGCGTTCTCTGAGCTGATCAGACCACTCAGTCTCTTTGGACCCCTCCCAGCTTCACTTCCTTTTTCTTTTAGCTAAGCCTCGCATAGCCATGACTTTGGATTACAGTCTCTTCACTGCCAACATCATAAATCTGTGTCAATCTTTTTCTCTTAGCAGCGCAGCCAAACTCCAACCTGGAAGGACTCTGTTGATTGTATGCCTTCACCTGAGGAGTTCATTTACACCCTGGGCTTTTCAAATCCAACCCCCACACTCAGCGATTCTGCTCTGTTTCTCTGTTCAATTGTCTCTGCTACCTTCCGCTACCTAAGCTTTCCTACCCTCCTTTAACCACCAATACCCTGTTTTCAACAGGGAGAGACAGAAGCTGGTGGAAGAAGCCCTCAACTCTGCTCCACTGCACCAGGCACTTGCAACAGCCATGCGCTCTCCTCTGCCCGCCCTCTGTGATGTTGCCTATTCCTCCACCTGCCCTCCGAATCCTGGTCCTTCTCACTACCTCGAGAAACATCTTCTGAGCATCCTTTATCTTTAATCTCTTACTTACTACCAGGCACTTCCCATCAGCCTCTTAAGATGCTCAAGTCTCTTCCATATGAAAAGAAACCCCCTCCTTGGGTCTTCCTGAGTCACCCTTCTATTTCTTCCCCCCACCTTTCACAGCCTTCCTTCCTGAAAGGGTACCATCTATTTCTTCATCTCTCACTCAATCTTTCAACCTGCTAAACTGGTTTCTGCTTCTACCATCCACAGAAACAGCTCTCCATAAGTTACCAGCAACCTCCAAGTTGCCAGATCTGATGGGCATTTTTTCCAAGCTTATTTGACTTGATCGAGCGACAGCAGACCGATCTTTGTTTAACACAACTCCAATCAGCCATTCCCTGGCCATCAATCCTTTAATGACTTCCCATTACTCTTAGGAGAAAGAGCGAAATCCATAACACGGAAGCCTTGCCACTGGCTTATCCTGAGGCCTCATCTCTCCCTGTCCCCAGGTGCTTGATCTTGCCCGTGCTGGGGTCTCCACCTGGGAAGGCCCCTTCCACTCTCACTGGCCTTTCCACCAAGCAGCTCCCTCTTCTTGGGTGGTCACATCTGTGGGTCATCCCCGCCCTGCCTCCAGCAAGGTCCTCGTGTTACATGCTCTGCTCGCCCTTTGTATCCCCTGAGAACAGCCTGGTTATTTGGGGATCTTTGGTTTAGTGCCTTCCTCTCTCCTATAGGGGCTTCCCTGGTGGCTCAGCTGGTAAAAAATCCACGGGCAATGCGGGAGACCCCAGTTTGAGTCCTGGGTTGGGAAGATCCCCTGGAGAAGGGATAGGCTAGCCACTCCAGTATGCCTGGGCTTCCCTAGTGGCTCATCTGGTAAAGAATCCACCTGCAACGCGGGAGACCTGGGTTTGATCCCTGGGTTGGGAAGGTCCCCTGGAGAAGGGAATGGGTACCCACTCTAGTATTCTGGCCTGGAGAGTTCCATGGACTATAATAGTCCATGGAGTCACAGAGTCAGACACGACTAAGCAACTTTCACTTTCTCTCCTATAGACTCTAAACTCCAGTGGGCAGGGTACCCTTCTGCTCTGCTCCCCACTGCCTCCAGCTCCCGGCCCAGCCCAGTGAATGAATGAATGAATGAACAAACCAATAATCCACGCATGACCTCTGGCTTGTACATGGCTCTGCACCACAGATGCTGCCATTCTGAGCACCTCCCTTCATGCAGACACCCCAGGTCTGGTCCACCTGGCCTCATGCCCTCTCATGCCCCACTGTTCCCTCTTTTTGGTGTTAAGAAAACTTCAGCCCAGGATCCCAGTGTGGCTGCCGACTATTTTTATCAATACTGCTTTAGTGGAACACAGCCTCCCTTGTTGGTTTCTGTAATGTCTACAGCTGCTTTCAACTCTAATGGCAGAGCTGAGTCGTCGTGACAGAGACCATACGGCTACAAAGCCTGAATTTTTTTGGGGGGGAGCCTCGAGGCCTGTGGGATCTTGGTTCCCTGACCAGGGATCAAACCTGCGCTCCTTGCATTGAAAGGAGCCCAGAGTCTTGAACACTGGACCCACCAGGGAAGTCCCTACAAAGCCTGAAACATGCACTACCTGGGGCTTTAAAAAAGAGTCTGCCGACCCCTGGGATAAAGCATCCACCAGGACACCTACTGTGTGCTGTGGGGAAAGTCGAGTAAGTGCGTCATGGTGACGAAGGGGTGGTTCAGGGTCTCGATTGGAGTGATTCTCTTATCGGCGTCTATGGTCAGCATCTTCTTCAGCAGGTCGATGAACTCCCGCCGGTCCGCCTTCTCCACCAACATGTCACTCCCTTCCAAATCTGTGGTCATGTTCACCTGCAAGCAAGTGGGGACAAGTTACCAAGATTCCGCTGGGCCTCCCTGGCCCCATCCCTCTTATTCTGTGCTCTGCAGCTCCATCCTAATCTCTTGGGCACCCCTTCACAACCCCCAGAAGGCTGTGTCTGCCCTGTGGGGGGTGCTGCCACGGGTCATCACTGCCCGCAGGTCATAGCTGTTCTCTCTGCAGGAGACGCTGGTGGGGGCTGCTCAGGGAAGAGAGAGGCCCCTGTGGGCACCTGCACACATATGAGTGTGCGGGCGCAGCTGGCTCTGCTTTCATCAGTTAGGTTGAAATGCACCTTGCATCATTGAAAAGAACCATAAGATGAAAAGAATTCTGGAGACTGAGCTTATGACAATGTGAATGTACTGAATGGTATACTTAGAGTTGTACCATTTTAGGCTACACATATTTTCCCATGGTTAAAAAACAATAATTACAACCAAGCAGTGAAAAATAAGACGCAAAAAAGGTTTAGCTCTTTAACCTTATAAGAGAGGTATTGGGGCCTGCTTCCTATACCTACAGCAGGTCAGTCTTCTTGCAGCTTCTGAGCCAGGGTCTGAGTTATTTGAATCCCTGGGTTCACTGGGACCATCTCTGGCAAAGGCAGGCAGGATATCTGAACACAAGATTTTTCTTCCAAGAGCAAGTCTATATGGTGTGTGTGTGTGCTCAGTCGTTCAGTCGTGTCCAACTCTTTGTGACCCTGTGGACTGTAGCCCACCAGGCTCCTCTGTCCGTGGGATTTCCCAGGAAGAATACTGGAGCAGGTTTCCATTTCCTTCTCCAGGGGCTCTTCCTGACCCAGAAATCGAACTCGTGTCTCCTACATCAGCAGGCAGATTCTTTACCACTGTACTGCCTGGGAAACCTATACTAGGATGACCTTTAAAAGCCTTGTTTTGTGGTGCTTTCTTTTCCGCCTCCCTCCCAAGACATGTACTGGAAAGCAATTTCAGTTTTCTCAGAAAATCAAAGCTTCTAATCAACTGACAAGTATACTTTACTTGGAGTTATGAGTTTTGGTTATGCTTATCTTCAGTAAGAAGTGTGTTAAGTGTTCATTGGTCTGGAGCTGTGTTTCTCATTGCTTTGAAGAAAAACTCACTTTGGGTTGCCCTGATTTTAGACTAGGTCTTATTCTAAAAATAGCTGATGTTCTAGAATTCTCTCCGGACACAAAGGTGACCTGAGAGAGACTGACTGCATTGGGTTGAGTGCTCACAGAAGATGGATGTCCTGGTCCCTGGTACCCGGGAATGGGACCTAATTTGGAAACAGAGTCTCAGCAGATGTACCCAAGTTAATGAAGTCACAATGAAGTAGGGTGGGCCATACAGCCAATGACTGGTGTCTTTGTAAGAGAAAGAAGGGAGATTTTGGACCCAGAGAAAAGAGGGAACATGGAGAACACAGAGAAAAGAAGGCCACATGAAGGAGACAGAGACTGGGGGATGCACATACAAGTCAAGGGAAACTGAGGGTTACTGGGCCCATCAGAAACCAGAACAGCCTGGGCCAGTTTCTTCCTAGAGCTGGTCTAGAGGGGACATGGCCTGCTGGCACTGTGATCTCAAACTTCCGGCCTCTAGCACTGCAAGAGAATAAACACTGTTGCCTCAAGTCACCAGTTTATGGCCCCTTGATAAGGTGGCACTAGAGAACTCCTCATGGTACTCAAATGAACTAATGGGCTTGAATTCTTCTCATGAAGACATCAGTAAGATTGGCCAGTGCTATTTTACAATTGAGAGACAGTAAACTGAAGCTGTTTTTAAAGAGCTTGTGTAAGGTCTTAAAAATGTTCCACAAACTCAGTGGTATACTTCCCAAGGCTGACATTTCATTGTTTAAGGTCAAAGTCAGCCACCACATTGGAGTCAGGTGGATTTCTACCCCCATCCTCTGTTAATTACTCCTGCAGAAGTGGTGTTGTGTGTGGCCCTGAAAGGGCTAACACTGTATACTCACCCACGGAGCTTACCTGGGCCATGTCATCTAAACAGTTGAAAATGTACTTCCTTGCTTCTTTTGACTTAATCCCCGTCTCTGCTTCATGGTCATCTGGTGTCTGGTCAAGACAGGCAACGGGCCATTGGTAATATGAATTATTTCCTAGTCACTGTGACTCAAACCTGCCAACCTCTGCTTCTCCCCCTGAGGATCTTTTCCCACCTTTCAGAGAGGAGATAGGATTCTTAAAGTGACCTGTCCAGGAATTCCTTCCTCTCCTCCTGCTCCACACTTAGTTCACCCCTCCTCCTTCCTCCCTTCCCATGAACACTGTTGGGGTGCCAGCTCTGAGTCGGGTCTGGGGGGATCCCCAGAAGGCAGTATATGCCACAACCCCGAAAACTACATTCTCCCCTAAGTTTAAGGGATGCGGTTAGGTTTCATATGTGGAAAAGCAGAAGCCTTTTGTCCACACATTTTAAAATTTTAATTTATCAAATTCATATACATAGAGCTCTCCCTGTGTGTCAGACACTATTTTTTAAAACTATTTATCTATTTAACTGTGTATTTATTTTTGGCTGCATTGGGTCCTCGCTGCATGAGGACTTTCTCCAACTGTGGCCACAGGGGGTTTCTCATTGTGGTGGCTTTTCTTATTGTGGAGCATGGGCCACAGGGCACGTGGGCTTCAGTAGCTGGGAGGCACAGGCTTAGTTGCCCCTCTGCACATGCATCCTTCCTGGAACAGGGATCGAACCCGAGTCCCCAGCATTGGCAGGCGGATTCTCAACCATTGGACTGCAAGGGGAGTCCCCAGGTACTGTTCCAAAGCACGTGAACTCACATAATGCCCTTCACAACCAACTTAGGGAGGCCGATTACCAGCCCATCTTCTAGAGGGACAAACGGGGGCAGAGAGCCTGAGGATCTTGCCAAGGTCACGTGACTGCTGGCTCTGGAGTCTGTTCGACAGTCCTCTCTGCCTGGGTCCCGGGGACACACGTCCAGTTCCTAAACTGGCCTCAGTCTAGGAAGCCGCTGTTTCCAATGACTATGGGGTTTTGGACTAATTCATGGATCACAGGTAATTGATCCTCCAAGACTCACTCAAGGACAGCACACCTGGAGCTGCTAAGATCCAGGCTTCGATGAAGGAACAGCTGGCCAAGAAGGCCTGAGTCTCCTAACTAAGGCACAGAAATGAACCCCGGCCCTGGCCAGCCTCAGCCTCCTCCTGCCAGGACTCTTTTTCACTGGACCTGACCTTGAGCCGCTCACCCTCAACAGCTGCCAAACGCCAGCCTCCCATCAGGAGCCTCAGAGGCCTGCTCAGCTGCCAGATCTCTTTTCTAAATCTTTTGCCATCACTGACCATGCATCATCTCTAATGTATTACAGTTTGGCTGTGGTTTCTGTTAAAAAAATACCCACCCACACTCTTGCAAAAAAAAGGAAACACCTAAAATGAACACAAAACACACTTAAGACGTATATTATTTTCTCCTCCCCAGGAAAAAAAAAAAAAACATTAATTTTAATTACTAGGCACAGATCAAAGTGAAAGCAAAATATGTTTCCGTTAAAGTCAAACTGCCGGAGTTTACGGTGTGCAGTGAGGCGCTACACCACCTGCCGGAGGGGCCAGCAGACCCCTCCCGGAGCCTTCGTACATTGTGTTGCTGCCTGCAAGGCTCTCTGCATCCTTCAGGGCCTGGCTCAAATGCTCCTCCTCAACCCTCTGCCATAGCAAGAATCAAGGCTCCCTCCTCCAGGCTCCCACATTCTGTTCCTGCCTGAAACAGGGTGCTGGTCATGGGGAGGGGGCAGGGCTTGTCACACAGGTTCAGTCTCCCTCTGCACTGGGAGCTCCTTAAGGGCCAGGGGCCGTTCACTTCTTTCATTTCTCTATCCAGCAGACAACCAGGCAGTCATCCAGGTTTACTGGATGAAATTGAGGGAGTTTAGCAATCAGAGCTTGAGGTGCAAAGGCAGTAGGTCAAGCAAAGTGGTGCTTTCTGAACATTCAAAAATCCATCCACCATGTATCAACCACAGTCGCGACCCCGCCATGGCCGAATCAGAGTCAGAGCCAGGACCCACATGCCTCGGTTAAAGGCTCCCTGCGAATGGGGGTACTTTTCACGGGGACCTTCTTCCCCGAAAGCTGGGTGTTGGTGAGGAAAGAGTGGGCGCTCTTCCTACCTTCAGCCTCCACAGAGGATACGGCGAGTCTGTGTCCCGGTTAAAAAACCTAGTTGTCTTTGTCCCCGCGCTTAATAAATATTCTGCTGGCAAACCCTGTGTTTGTGAAATATACCGGATCTGCAAGGAAAGATGGGAATGAGGTCAGGGCTTTTCCTGTCACCATACACGTGGTATACTCACGGCTCTAGCGTCTCAGAGAAAAATGACAATTTTATAGGGAGAGAAAGAAGTAATCAAAGGAAAAGGGAAAAGGAAGAAGAACAAAGAAAGAAAAGCCAGGTGATCTTCAATTGTAAATTTGGATACTGGTACTTGAAGAGATAACACAGGTAAGATGCTTCAATAAAGGTCGTGGCTAAATTAAAAAAAAAAAGTGATTGAAGGGAAGCAAGGTTTGGGAGACAGTATCATACCTCAGAGCCCCACCCCATGTCAGGTTATGGATGGGGTGTCCATCCAGACAAAGGAAGAGAGCTGGCTGAGAACACCTGTGCTGTCTGGACCCACCTGATCGTACTCTGAAGCTCCTGGATACAGCGGCCAGCCCAGGAACAGCTCTGCGATGACGCAGCCCAAAGACCACATATCAATTGCCTCACAAAATGGTAAACCCAGGATGATCTCAGGGGCTCTGAAAAGGAAGAATGGAAAAAAAAAAAGTCATTAGCAATTTGGAAAAGCAGGAAGCTATTTCTGTATGACTTCTACAAAAAAAAAAAAAATCCAGTCTTTCAAATCCAAGCTACTGTTACTCAAGGTCTTGCTGTTCTTGAGCTGGGTTGCAATGATCCCTGCATCCTTTGGCTTGGTCCTCCCATCAGTAGGGAGCCTGGCTGGATGACTGGCTGAGATGCACCGTAGGTCTGAGGTTGTAGAGCAGACCCAGAGGGAACCACAGCTACTGCTTCATTACCATCACACTCCAGCCAGACGAGCTAATCAATGCCTTTCAGATACTCAGGAATTATCTTTTGTAGCTGAAAATCCAGGAAACCAACCTTTAGAGAATGCCCAGGTTTAAAAAATTTTTTTTGCTGAGTGGCATGCAGGATCTTAGTTCCCTCATCAGGGATCAAACCTGCACCCTGAACATTCAGTGGAAGCTCTGAGTCTTAACCACTGGGTTACCAGGGAAGTCCCAAGGATGCCCAGTTTTTACAAAGGAATTCTGAAGTACAGGTATTTTATTTTCAGTCATATATAAAACAAGTTGCCTCCACTCCGAATGGGATTAAATCCAGTATCTGTTTATGCCAACAATCCCTTTTTAGGGGTTTGTATCACACTTCTCCAAGGAAACACTAGTTTTTTTTTTTTCATTACCTTCTAAAGAATTCTCTATTATGACAATTATAGTTCCTGGTTCAGGTGTTAATCAGAATTCCATTATAAACCGTTTCCTAACTTTAGAAACTATATTCCTTCACCTGGTTACCTGCTGGAACTTCTAAAGGAAATCACCTAAACTCAAAGAGAAAATTTCACATGTACTTGGTAATCAAAACCAAAGACCACAGAGTAGCTCCGCTTTTCTAGGAATTGGTCATGATTGCTAGGGGTACATTTTGGAGAAAACCACGTTCAGAGCACGAGATATGAACTCAATTTATGATTTTTTTTTTTTTTTAAACGTGGCTCAAGGCATTCTGCTGATGCATGGGCCCAACTTCTGTTTTGTCTATCAATGGTCCCCTTGATGAAGTGATCCAGAAGATGCAACTCCACCTTTTTAGCAGCCTGGAGAGGGAGCCCTGGAGCTGGGAGACTTCTCTATCCGGGTTATCTTTGCCCAGCCAGCAGGAGAGGAGGGAGGGAGGGGATGCCAGGAGTACCTCCACTTGTTGGAGCTTCGAGCTGAATTTTCCCTGCACAAAGCATCTCCCTGCCTGTTCCTTTAAACTGGCTCTCATTGCTGGTTTTTTTTCTCTACATAATGGTTCTGAAAAAGCAAATATGAACCAAAAGGTCTTGCTATCAAGCCTTTTGATTTTTCAGCTGTAAAAAGGAGTCTCTTCCCTTCCTCGGAGCTGGAGAGGCAGCACTACTGTTGATGCTTCTAGAGCACCAAGACTGTGGTCTGGGTGGTGAGGCCACGGTTGGGTCTCCGTGGGCTTGGAAGGAGGGGATTGCTGCGGAGGGCCGGGGAGCGAGCTGTTACTTAAGGGGTCTCCCCTGTCCCCGTCCCCTCGCTGCTGGGTGTCTTCAGCTCCAGTGTTGCGCCTGGCACTTCGCTCTGTCTTTGGTCTTTGTCTCCTCCCAGCCTAGCTGCTGACGGTTCATGTGGACGTGGGGGATGGCTCTTGCCCTCCGGGACGGATGCCCTGGGGAGGCGTCAGTGCTGGACTGCCCCGGGTCAGGGACCTTCGACCTGGCCTAGGTCACTGTGTCCAGCGGGGCCCCCGCACACCAGGGCTTCCAGAGCCACACATCATTAGGTGGAACTGATGAGACTACCGCAGGTTGCTTCCAGCAATGCCATCTCTTCCGCGGTGGTTTCGGTTTATTTAAAACAAAAACAAAAACAACACATCTTTTTGAAAAGAAGGGAGTATCTCAAAAGAACATGATAGTGAAAACAACATGCTCTTGTTACACATGTGGCAGAACCTGCTTTGCTTTCTGCCCTCTCTCTTCGAGAGTCAGACGTGTCTACCTGCATCCTCTCACGTGGAGACTCGGGCCTCTCCTTGGGGAGGTCCCTGCTCTGGTCTTGAGAAGCCCCTCCTGTGGCAGCTGCTGCTGGCTTAGAATCAGGCATCTCAGCACCTCTGTCTCCCGTACTTGTGACCTGTCCCTTTGCCCGTTGCAGCCTGGACACTCGGGTCTTAGGAACAGGCTACTCTGGTTCTGTGTGGCCATCTCTGGACTTGACCATGAGGCTGTCCTTCCTATCAGGTTAATTAACTGGCCCTCATGTCCCAGTACTCTTGCCTGGAGAATTCCAAGGACAGAGGAGCCTGGTGGGCTACAGTCCATGGGATCGCAAAGAGTGGGACACGACTGTGCGACTAACTTTCACTTTCACTTTTTCATGCCCTTAAGCAGACTGCTGGGAACCCCTGGAAACCCATTTCTCAGATTCTGTTCCCTGATGATCTGCCCAGCAGAATCCAACAGGTAAGACTGTCATGCAAAGGGCATGCCAGTGATGTTCTTGGGCGAGAAACAGCAGACTCACGTTACAGGTATGGGATCTGTGAAAATCATTTAGTTGGGGACTTCCCTGGTGGTCCAGTGGTTAAGACGCCGAGGTCCTTATACAGGGGGCTCAGGTTCGATCTCTGGTTGAGGAAGTAATATCCCACATGCTGCAACTAAGAGTTCTCATGCCTCAACTAAGACCCAGCACAGCCAGATAAATAGTAAGTAAATATTAAAAAAAATGGTTTAGCCCATCAGAAAACGGAATGACAGCAATTCCTGGCGTCGTGATATGTACGGCAGAGGATTTCTTTTGCTGTGATCCTAGTGAGCAAATGCGTGGGCATCAGGCAGGGCAGCTGGGAGACAAAAGAAACAGAAGGTGCAGCCCTGTCCCCCACGGGTCGCTGGGGAGGCGACACCAAAGCACAGGTGACAACTGAAGTCGAGCACAAAAACATACACAGTACACACACACACGCACACAGACCTAATCCAAGCGCACACTCTCCTCCAGTGTCTCACAGTACACATACACACACACACAGACCTAATCCAAGCGCACACTCTCCTCCAGTGTCTCACAGTACACACACACACACACACACACAGACCTAATCCAAGCGCACACTCTCCTCCAGTGTCTCCCGTCTAAAAACAATAAAACAGAGCGCAAGAACAAAACATGCCAAAACCAAACCTCTTCTAATCCCTTCAGCTCCCTGCAGCTGTTGCCCTAGTTCTCTGTTCTCCTTCCAAAGCCAAATCTCTGAAGAGTCATCTCCGGCAGCTTCCAACGCTCTGTCTCTCGCATCTTCCCTCCCTCCTCTCGCTGGACTTGCCCCTCCGCTCCACTCAAGCGTGGAGCTCGTCGAGGCCAGCAGGGACCACGTCTCGTCCACTGGTCAGTTTCTCAGCTCTGGAGCCTGAGAGTCATGTTTCTTCCACACAGTTGATCGTTCCATCCAGTCTTGAAACAGGCAATCTTGGTCCGCACGACACTACGTGCTCCTGCATTCGTTCTGCTCTGTTGCTCACGGCTTGTCCTCCTCTGTCCAAGTGCTGCCCGTGGCAAAGCCCCAGGACCCCTTCTCTTCTCTCATTTCATTGTTTTTCTAGGTAATTCTTATGGGGTTGAACTGTGTCCCAAAGTCATGCTGAAGTACTAATCTTCGGTAGCTCAACGTGTGCCCTTCTTTGGGAATGGGGTGACTACAGATGTCATCAGTTATGATGATGTCATCCTGGAGCGGGGTGTATCCTTCATCCAGTATGACCAGTGTCCTCGGAAGAAGGGGGAGATTTGGACACAGACACAGAGGGAAGATGGCCATGTGAAGATGGAGGCGGAGACTGGAGTGATGCTGTCACAAGCCAAGGAGCCGGCAGAAGCTAGAAGAGGCAAGAAGGCCCCTCCCTGGAGGGTTCAGAGGGAGCATGGCCCTGTCGACACCTTGGTTTTGGATGTCTAGCTTCAGAACTGAGAGAGGACAAGGCTCTGTTATTCTGAGTCATGTATTTTGTGGTACTCGTCTCTGCACGCTGGGAAAGTGCAACGGTCATTGTGTCCACTCTTAGTGGTTTAAATCCCATTTTATGTATTTCCAAAAGTCTGTCTCCATCTTGGACTTTTCTCGGCTCCAGCTTTATGTTTCTGATGGCCTGACATCTCCGTTGGAATATCTCTCAATCACCTCAACTTGTCTTTAAAAGGGAACTCTGCTCCTCTGCACACTCCCACCCCAAATAATTCCTCCCTCTGTCCTCTGTTTCACTAAATGGAATTCCTGTCGCACCCCCACCCCCCACAGCGCCCCATTACTCATGGTGGAAACCTGGGATTGATCGCTGATTCCTCTCTCTCCCTCCACATCCTTGCCACGCAATAACGGCAGCTCCGAAGCAGCTCAACTGGCCCCAGATCCTCCGCTTCTGCTGCCACCGCCCTGGCCCTGACCACCTCACCTGGGCCTTCCTATCTTTCCATCCATCACTGCTTCCTCCAGTCCACTCTCTACCAGCTCAACAGGTCACAGGCCCTCCGCTCGAAGTCCTTCCCAGGCTCCCTGCCACCCTGAGAAGGAAATCTCAGTCCCTCCCCCGCTGGGCACTGTCACCCAGTCCACTCTCCCAGCTCAGTGAGCCCCAGCCTAACCAGTTTCCTGAGCCTTCCTGCGGAGCTGTAGCTTCGGCGTCAAATGCTTTCTCCGCTGGTTCTCAGGTGGCGGCTTCCTTCTCGCTCATCCTTCAAACCTGCGCTTAATTGTCACCGCCGCAGACAGGCGTCCCTCGACACCAGTCAGTCTCCATCTCTGGTGCCGTAAATGTCACTTTACAGCACTTTCCCAATAACCTCCTCACCGTCTGTCTCCTCTGCTACGTCCAAGAGGGCAGCACAGGGTCTGGCATTTAGGAGCCAATCAGTAAGGATCTGTAGATTGAATAAACCTTTATTAAATATAAGAAAAGTGCTAAAATGTGTGATTCAGATGGAAAGTTCTAAGGCTTGCAAACAAAGGAGGGTGGAAGGGGCGAATCTTCATGAAGGAATGAGAGCCCAGGCGCGAGCCTTTCACCCAGGGAAGAGCAGGCTTCCGTGCATGTGAACGGGCAGGGCTGATAAGGCCCATCTCTTCCCTCTTCCTTTAGAAGCCATCATCCACTCAGCTCCACACTGTGGGCTTGCTGGAGCCCTCTGTGGTCCAGCCTTCTCTTGTAAACCCCTACTCGTCCCCTGCCTTTGGTTTCAACCGTTTCCAATTTACTCTGAAACTCTCCCCCATTCAAAGGCTGTGTCCTCTTGTCTGCACACATGACACGTTGGTCACATTTCTGAGACAGCCTGTCCTTCCCCGCCCCTTCCTCACTCAAACACACCTTGCTCTCGGTGCTGGTGGACTGTGTGGTGAACATACAGACATGAGCCACCAGATCGGTCCAATAAATATTAACTGACCACCTGAAGGACTGATGCTGAAGCTGAAGCTCCAATCCTTTGATCAACCTGATGCGAAGAACTGACTCATTGGAAAAGATCCTGATGCTGGGAAAGATTGAAGACAGGAGAAGGGGACAACAGAGGATGAGATGGTTGGATGGCATCAGCAACTCAATGGACATGAGTTTGAGCAAACTCCGGGAGATGGAGAAGGACAGGGAAGCCTGGTGTGCTGCAGTCCGTGGAGTTACAAAGAGTCAGACACGACCGAGCGACTGAACAACAACTGCTGTATATATATGTCTGGGTGTTCGCCCTCTACTATATCAAGGGCAGGGCCTGTGTTTCTATGTTTTGAGCCACTGGTACACAGAAGATGCTTCATAAAAATCTGCTCAACATGAACCCTCAGGTCAGGAAGGTACTTCTTTATCTGGCCTCTCAGTAATCCCTGGGGAACTGAAGACCCCTCTGCTATGATCGGGCAGATGCCTAGTCCCTGCTCCAATGGTCTGTAAGGCTCCAAACTCCTCGATGTTCAAAGTCAAGTCTAAAATTGGTTTCTTTTTGTTCAGTGCACCTGAAGCATATTCGATGGTTGCTAAGGTGTATTTATTCTTCAGTGAAAAAACCATTATTAGCAGGGGTTATCCTAAGACAGAGTTTAGCGCCCCTTATTTAGTCACTTAGCAGAATAACTCAACTGCCATTTTCCTAAGCATCTCCTATGTGCCAGGCACTGTGCTGGGTGCTGATGATCAGAAACCAGACCCTGCGGTTCCTCCAGGAGTTCACTGTCTAGTCAGAGGCAACAATGGGCCTGCAGCCAACATACAACCGGCGCCCAGCACACGCAGGCGAGGCAAAGCCTGGGGGGCTTCTTGGGAGAGGTGATAGGGCGAAGTGGCCTCCAGGCACAGGGCGGGGTGAGTACATGTCCATCCCTGGCCTCTGGCTGCACCTCTGGCGTCTAGCACAGACACATGGAGCACCCAGGTGCTCACCACACCTCTGAAGAAGGAATAAACCCTTCTGTTTCAACCCCACACCCTCAGCAGGCACCAGTTTTCCCTGAAGCTGGTGCCATCTCCTTGGCAACACTGCCTATATGACAAGAGGCAGACTACTTGGCCTTTCTATTTCAAAGTTTACATGCTTTAAAAAAAGAAAAAAGATCACGTCTGGGTTTCTTGCATGGGGGCTGTTTTTGGTCTCGGTTTGGGTCCCTAGTGGGTAGGACTGCCAGCTTGGGACATGGCCTTTCCCCTCTGGGCTCAGAACCGCCCAGGCTTTGTCAGGGACTCAACCTTCACTTACCAGCCCATGGAATCCTCTTACAGAAGCTCCTTACTGCTATTTTGGGACATCAGAAATACTTGAAACACACACGAAGTGTCAGACAAAATTTGCACCTAAGAAAGAGAGATTGTTCCTTTCCAACATTTCCACAGCAAGACATGGAAAATTCTATCTTTCTACAGAAAGAGAACAGACAACTGTCATTTTCAACACACCAGAGATTAAGCTTTGATATTTCACTCTGGTTGCTCTCCTGACAGTACATGTAGCTGGTGAGGCATTCCCAGATCACGTGCAGAATGTTGTGACCCTATGGGGGAATGACCTCCAACAGAGGCGTGGATACCACCTGAGTTGAGTGGAAACACTCAGGACCTCAAGTTCACAGTGCCATCAGGTTGTGGCTGTATACCAATTTCCTGACGTTGGTAGGAGGATAAAATGAAACAGCATCATCGGAGCACCTAGCACAGGGCCTGGCCCAGAGAAAGCAGTCAACAGATAGTACATCACTTATGTATTATGTACAATGTGTCTAAGGCCATGTGAAGGCAGTTAGATAAAAAGCATCCCTTTTCCTCATTTAAAAAGTTTTATTACTGTTATTTATTTTTTGGTTGCGCTTGGTCTTCACTGCTGCACGCGCTTCTCTCTAGTTGCAGCAGGCAGGGGCTACTCTCTAGTTGCGGTGTGGGCGCTTCGTATTGCAGTGGCTTCCCCCATTGCAGAGCACAGGCTCTAGACACATGGGCTTCAACAGCTGTGGCTCACAGGCTCTAGAGCATGGGCTCAGGAGTTGCGGCACAAGGGCTCAGTTGCCCCATGGCATGTGGAATCCTCCCAGACCAGGGATCAAACACATGTGCTCTGCATTGGCAGGCAGATTCTTACCCAATGGACCACCAGGGGAGTCCCCCTTTCTTCATCTTAAAGGTCCATTTTCTTCCTTATAAATTTAAACATTAGGAAAACTATTTAAATATATTAAAACATAACCATTAAAGAGTTTTTTCATTTATCTTTACGAAAAAGGTACAAAGATTAATATAACCAACAACGAAGTCCCTGTCATTTAGCTTTAGAAAGAAAACTGCCCATTCACAACCCCCTTTAACTTTAAAGAAGTTAAAGGGATGCTCTTTAACTTATTCCTACTGGAGAGCATGACCTTAACCCTGCATCACCTTTCACAGTACAAGCCCTTCCTCACCCAACCTCCCCGGCCAAGTTCATGTCTCCATCACCCACACTAATAACGTAAGTGCAAGGTTCACAGCCACTCCCAACTCGGGCAATAAATCTGCAACACTAATCAGAGAGCACAGGAAGGACTGTGCATTTCTGGAAAAATGTTACTCAATTTCTCCAGGTTTTTATTTCACCATCTATAAAATGTGATTATTAATCTTGCTTTTTTCCTTGTCTCTGCAGCAGCTTATGAAGATAAATTACGTTTGGTAGAATTATAAAGCAGTTTGAACTCTCTGGAAGCAAGACACTCTGTTAGTCCATGGTATTTTATAATCACTGGTATTATAAGGTGTACTTGAATTGAACTGCAGTGAAAAAGCCTGTTCCCACAAATATATGTAGATTGAAAGTAACCTCAGTATGGCTGGGGCAGAAGCAATCAAAATGTAAAATTGTGTTTCAGATGGGTTGTTGAATCTTATGTTTCCGCCGCAAAAATAAGGAGACTTGGAAAGGCTGACACCCGCTCAGAGGCACTATTTGAGTTGGTGACCTGGACTGGGAGGCAAAGGATTATATCAAGGCAACACAGGACCCTAGGAGGGGCAGAAATCTGAGGACTCGGAGGAGGCTATTTTAGGGAAATTGGACCCCAAAGCCCAAAGGATTTTCACAGAGGACAACCTGAAAGGTGAATGCTGGGGAGTGCCTCGGGGCAGTATTTCTAGAAGATGGGTTCGTACCATGTCAGGGGGACCCAGAAAGGTCCAAGTGGAGATAGCAACTGAGGCCTGGCTAATCCAAGGTCAACCTGGGGTTCGATTTTGAAGAAGATACAGCTTCCTTGGCAAACTGGAGATAGTAAAGAAGCAGCTCCGTCTTTGAGGTGCTTGACAAATGGGTGAAAGGCAAAGTGACTCAGAGACAAAGCTTCAGGAACAAATCACAGGGTGAGGTTGACCAGGAGCCCGCTCATTGTGTGAGCCTGCCCTGAGCCAAGGTGATGAGACTGGTCTAACCAAACGCTGTGCATCCTAAGAGCTCCACACATCCTCCACAGAAGAGATTTTCTTCTGTAAGAAAATCTGCTGTATGACGAGGAGGACGCTGTCCTCTGACAGTGACAAGGCTCTGACTCCAGAAGGGAAGCCAGCAAATATACCCAACTGGTGCCTGTGGTGGTCCCAGATTGATGTGACATATGCGACGAAAATTGTTTCAGAGGGGTTCTAGAAGTTCTTTCTCGGGGCCACTGCTGACAGCCATAAAACTGTGTGTGTGCTGTGAGGATTCAAGATCCTCACTGGTGACGCTGCTATAATTGAGCACCTCCAGTTCTCACGAACAGAAATGCTCAAGACATCAGAACAAAGCATCACATCCACCTGGAAAGTTGATTATATATAATCAGGGTTTGACTGTGCTGGTGACGTCATTCTCACGCCATACTTGGACAGTCTCCCGAAGGAAGTGCGTTTCCTTGAGTCAACCAACCATTTCAGGACAATGTTAGAATCAGAGCGGAAGTTTTTTTGGATTTGTATTGGCAATGAACATTTTGACTCTGAGGAAGTCTTACCCGGTGTACACTAAATATACGCGCGCGTGCACACACACACACACACACACACACACATATACACACACACACACATCTCCACCCTCCCATTCCCCACCCCTGTGCTGACCCTTGGTTCCCAGCTCTGCTTCAACTCTGCAAAGTTCAGCACTAAAATCTAACCTTCTTGCTTATCTACCAGAAGAAAAGGTTGGATCTGGAACTCAATAACTATAATCTCCAAAAGCTTCTAACAATATTGGTATAATTAGGAAACCGGTTCCCAGATATCTAGAGGATATACTGACGTTAGCCTCTAATTCTTTGTAAATCGCTTTAAGAAATGGTCCTGGGAAGAATGACTTAGACTTCATAACGGGTCATTTTGAAAACATGGACCCTGTCCTAGAATTCCTTATCCTCTTGACATGTATCACGCACTGTGTCTACTCAGCCCACCCCACACCTGGTGGTCCTGTATCTCCCAGGTCTCTGGGGCTTGTTATCATGAAGTCAGGGGATGCTGGAGAAAGCCTGCTCTTGCCGTCCAACACCCCATGGGACGATAACATTACCAGACTTTATGCTCATACTTTTGGCGAAAGTACATGCTCAGTAAATGTCTGTGGAAGCACCTGTTGGCCAGGGAAATGGAATCTCAGATTTCGGCACGTCTACATCCGGTCCCATCACTTCATGGCAAATAGATGGGGAAACAATGGAAACAATGACAGACTATTTTCTTGGGCTCCAAAATCACTGCAGATGGTGACTGCAGCCATGAAATTAAAAGATGCTTGCTCCTTGCAAGAAAAGCTATGACAAGCCTAGACAGCGTATTAAAAAGCAGAGACAGTACTTTGCTGACAAAGGTCTGTCTAGTCAAAGCTATGGTTTTTCCAGTAGTCATGTATGGATGTGAGTTGGACCATGAAGAAGGCTGAGCACCAAAGAATGGATGCTTTTGAACTGTGGTGTTGGAAAAGACTCTTGAGAGTCCCTTGGATTGAAAGGAGATCAAAACCAGTCAATCGTAAAGGAAATCAGTCCTGAGTATTCATTGAAAGGACTGATGCTGAAGCTCCAGTACTTTGGCCACTTGATGCAAAGAACTGACTCACTGGAAAAGACCCTGATGCTGGGAAAGATTGAGAAGGGGGCGACATAGGATGAGATGGTTGGATGGCATCACTGAGTCAATGGGAGTTTGAGGAAACTCTGGGAGTTGGTGATGGACAGGGAAGCCTGGCGTGCTGCATCCATGGAATGGCAGAGTCAGACACGACTGAATGACTGAACTGAACTACACCTAGAGATTCTTTTTACACACGTACGGCTCCAGGTTCTTTTATAAAGTTAAAAAAGGCTTTGATTGATTGTGAATAACAACACATGTAAAAAGATGTGCATAGAGCAAAAACATAATGGCACTGTGACTTATCAGAAAGCATCGCCCGGCATCACTCACAGCCGGGTGGAGAGACGCGGTGGGCATCACCAAGCCCCTCCCGCATACCGACCCCTCTCTGTATGAGGTGGTGACACGTGGCCTGTACAGGAGTGTGTGCATCTTGTAGTGTGGCCCCCACGCCTCCAGGAATCAGGTCCTTAACAGGAGGACCAGACCAGAGTCCTGGCTCACAGGGGCAGGCGTGCAGCGCAAAGCCCGGGGCAGCTGGCTGAGGGGGAGAAAGAAGACAAAACCTCGGATGTCCTTTTTAGTTCTGCTGGTTGACTGTTTCTTCTGCTTTGTTGCTAGTCTGCTGACTGAAACTGAGGGTTGAAACTGCATTTCGAGCTTCCCTGGAAAGTCAGCTGATACCAAGAAGGCCTCACCCATGAGGCACTGTCACCGGCTGTCACCCTTCGCTTCCTGAGGCCACTCCTCTTTTCTCTGCGCTGGGAGGGAATTTGGAATTTGAGTTCCAGACCCATGGCAGATGCAGCCCCTCCACTTTATTCAGAGTGGTTATGTGTCACCCCCAATGGGGTGGAAGTGGGATATCAGGCCTGGAAGAAAGGAGGGGTCTCCTTCATACCTTTGAGTGAGTTAACTCAAGGCTCAGCCATTGATGCCTTCAAACCAGGGTGCCGGAGAAGACTCTTGAGAGTTCTCTGGACAGCAAGGAGATCAAACCAGTCAATCCTAAAGGGAATCAACCATGAATATTCACTGGAAGGACTGATGCTGAAGCTCCAATACTTTGGCCACCTGATGTGAAGACTGATTCATTGGAAAAGACCCTGATGCTGGGAAAGATTGAAGGCAAAAGGAGAAGGGGGCAGCAGAGGAGATGGTTAGATAGCATCGCCGACTCAACGGACATGAATTTGAGCAAATGTTGGGAGATAGTGAAGGACAGGGGAGCCTGGCGTGCTGCAGTTCATGGGGTCGCAAAGACTTGGACATGATTCAGCAACAGCTCAACAGCCTCTATCCCAAATAAAAGCACACTAAGAAGGTACTATTACTTATAAGAAATTATTGATTTCGGTGGAAAAGTTTTCATTGGTTAACACTTAGCTTCCACTGGCCCGTAGTGAGTTCTCAGAAATGCTTCTCAGGGCTGGACTGAACCAGCACGAGGCTGGAGAGCAAGTATGCTGTACTGCGTGGGGCCCCCTGATGCCCAGCTCTTGGCAAGTGAATGGTACCAAAGTCAAGGCTCGTCCTTGGGTTATTTCCCTTCTTATGGCACCAGCTGACTCTGTGGCTCACAGTGCTAAATCAGGAGGCGGTCTTTATGGCTGATGGATGGGGGTGAGGAATACAGGGCCTGGCGATAAACCTGCTCCTTCTCTGAAAGGGAGATGCATTCAGTGTCACCGATTGGAGACATACCAATCAAGAGAGCTGGAGCTGAAACCTGAGATATGGAGAGGAGCCCACTGAGTAAAGATGTTGAACACATGCTGGAGGGTGACCTTCCCTGTAGCCATGGGGATACTTCCATCCTCAGACAAGGCCTCCCTCCTGCTATTGCGCTGTCGGTAGAGAATTATAGAGAAAGAAGGGCCAAGGCTAGCAGATACGCTACCTAAGCAAGTTTTCAACTAAAGCCAGTGGCCACCCTGGCCGATGGAGCAGGTTCTGGTCCACAGAGTGTAGGAAGTGTCCTGTCTGCACGTGGACAGGTGCGTGGAGGAAGAAGAGCCAGGTGGATGAGGCTGGCTCTGCCAGGAGACCAGATGGGCAGAGGAGAATGGAGGCACCATTCTTCACTCAATTCTACTGCAGGACATGCTGCAGAGGGGACTTAAACCACGGTCTGCTCAGACCTGCCCTGGTCAGGGCAAAGATGCGGCCCCCGTGGCGGCTGGTTGTTTGTTCCCACGGGAGTTAGGACGAGAGAGTGGGCATAAATCCCAGGTCTCCAGCCAAAGGCAGCTGATTGAGGGAAAACCTAATATTCAACTTTTCCTAGAGGAACTGGAAACAAAACAGAGCTCCAGTTTGCTTTCTTGTGCTCGCTTGGGTCATGGAGGAAAAACAAAGATGGCTTTTTGCAGCTGACATGAGGGGCTGCCGGAATGCAGGGGCCGATGCATGCTCTGAAAGGGCCCCCATCCTTCGACTGCTGCAGGATAGAGGGACGGAGGCCACCGGGGACAGCCAGGGACGTCACCGTGACAGACCTACAGCACGCTGCAGACGAGAACCTGGAAGACACTTCTGCCGGTGGAAGGGGAGCAGGCTGTCCCCCCAGATGAGAACACCACTGCTCATCTGTCCAGAAACTTGTTTTTCTCATCCGAACAATGGGGCCTCTTTGTAATCCAAGAGCTGGGACTCTCGGATCTTGCCTTTGGAATGGAGCAGCCTTCAGCAAAAGAGATTAAAGTGTTCATCTTGTTCCTTGGAGCACCGAAGCCCACTCCAGCTGAGTGGACTAACCCAAGTGCAGAAATAGGGCGTTGCACATCAGTCGGCTGGGGCTCAGGAGGTGGAGGAAAAGGAAAGGAAGATGGACTTGAGAGGGAGGGGGGGATCTACCTGGTGGGGGCACAAGAGGCGACAGGGCAGAACCATCCAGACTCATCAGGGTGGTCAGGACGAGGCCCTGGAAGCACGCCCAGCATCCCTTCCAACCGCCCTCGCTCCCCACCCCCAGCTTGCCTCTATGGAAAGCCCTCCTCTGGCCATCAAGGCTTCCAACTCGAATCCTGCCTCTTCTAGAATTCTGTCCTGACCAAGGCGCTCTCTGAGTCTGTGTCCCCACAACACATCTGCCAGTTCCAGTCTTTTATTCATCGCTGCCCTGATAAATTTCTTAAAATGAGAAAAATCTACCAGCGGCTCCTCAGCTGGACAGAAAGCATCTCGAGGCAGTGGGCGTCTGTTATTTATCCCTGCAAACCCGGCCTAAGTGCTGTGGGGGTGAGTCCTCCACATATACGGGTGGCCACGCGCCACGCTCACGGGTTGGGAGAGGCAGAGGTCTCAGTCTCCTTTTCCTACCACAAACCCTGCAGGATGTAGTCAATGTTCAATACACAGATGCTTGCTGACGAAAGCCATTTTCTGGGGAAGAAGTAAACACAGGGACTTCTTACTATTTGTTGTTTATGCATCATAGATGATGTGTGGCTTCCCTGATGGCTCAGGCAGCAAAGAATCTGCCTGCAATGCAGGAGATGCGGGTTCGATCGCTGGGTCAGGAAGATCCTCTGGAGGAGGAAATGGCAATCCACTCCTGTATGCTTGCCTGGAGAATCCCATGGACAGAGGAGCCTGGCGGGTTATAGTCCATAGGGTCGCAAAGAGTTGGACATGATTGAGCACGCACATGCATGTGTTTATGTGCCAGGCAAGAGAAGGGATAGAGAACAAGTGAGCCCTGTCTGGTACTTCTCTGATAACGGGGATTTCCATGGAGAAATCCTTCATTTCTAATGGAAGAGGCTTGACCTAGGAAGTTTGTATCTTTAAAAGATATGGAGGAATGGTAGGTGAAGAGAAGAAACTATTTATCTGGAATGGAGGAAAGAAATAACAAATGGAGATGAGAAGAGAGGAGGCAGCTAGGGAGATTTTAAAAGATACAACTGAAAAAAAAAGAAACCACAAGCAATTAAATGAATGTTTGAAAGAATGGTAGTCATCATTGGTACGAAGTTTTGAAAAATCATTTAAAGTAACCGAGCTTGTCACCCTCGCCTCTGTAGAGTGTCAGTTATGTAAGCAGGTCTTTGTATGTGTACATTTAGGCTTGTCCTGGCTTTCCCCACGAGATCAAAAGTTCCTTGAGAAGACAGAGCCTATGTTTGCTTCCTAAGGAAGTGCTAAGCCGCCAGAGAGCAGCCTGGTGGTGCTCTGCACACAACAGGTGTTCAATCAGCATTAACCAATCAAATTCTGACTCCTCGTTGAAAGCCTCTGACGAAACTGTCTAGTTCCTTTTCATTCAGGCTCAAAAAGGGTTTGTTTTTCAAGGAACAAAACAACCCCAAATACCCCCAAAGATTCAATTCTAGATTCAAGTTGGTGGCTAAGTGGAACAATTCTGCCTGACTCTTTAACGATGCTAACTTGTGTGAAAAATCAAACAGATGTCTTCCTTCCTGTCTCTTCTGGGGTCCCCTGACTTTACAGAGGCTGACAGGCTTCAGACGATCACAGGGCCATCACTGGGGACTCACCGTTCAGACCAGGAAATCAATACCGCTGGAGGAAGTGTGGCATGTACAACACTGAGGACTTGGGGTTGCGTAGAGGTAAGGCTGATAAAAGAAATACGGCGCATGTTCCCTAGCCTGGTTATGTGTTTTATTTTCTCTGCAATTGCATCAGCAGTTTAAATGTGAGTTTCATTCCTAGGTGCACCTAACATCTGGTGAAAATGACTCCATTTTGCAAGGTGGGGCTGAAGGTCTGTCATCGGTTCCATCATCCCTACTGAGAGGCCACAGCCACATCCCACACCTTTGTCACCGGCCCATCTGCATTATCCTTAGCACCAATTTCAGGCCTGTCCTGCCTGCCTGAGGGAGGCAATTTTGGGAGGGAAAGGCAGGGGGCAGAGGTGGGAAAACGATGCTACGTGGGTGTTTCTCTTTCCCAATACTGTGTTCAATATGGACAAATATTTGTGTAGCCTCTGTATTTACCATTAATACTGGGATGAACTAATTAGGGACTAAATTTTACTATGGGAAGCAGCAAAGCCTGGGGCCGGAGTTGGGGAGGGGACAAGGAAAGCAAAACCCCCAAACGCAAGAACACAAACACGCTCAAAGCTGGCATCTGAAGGTATTATTCACAAACAATATGGGAAAAGGCAGAAGTGTATTTCCTCTGTTCTTCTAAAGGGAAGTTCAGAAAAAGGTCAGGAATAGAACAATGAGGGCCATCTATCACAGCAGCCTGTAACCTAGAAAGGTTACTTACACGCCTGCAGCCTCCTTTCTCAGTTCTGTAATTACCACTCCCCTTCCACAGATCACACGCCACTACGGGCCTTATGTATTATGCATTTCATTTCCATCCACCTATGCCCTTCTCGGTGACCAGGGCTAAGGTGGAGTGGGCGGGGCGAGGCGGTCCCCCCACCCCCACCCCGCCCCGCGCCCCTCTCACCACCCGGGTGCGCACGCAGACTTGCTGGCCCCAGAGCACAGCGCAAGGCACACTCGTGTGGTTTTGCCTGGTGTTGACCTTCAATTCCCAGACTAAGGTTTTGTTTATTGAACAAATAAGCACTAGCTACCAGCAGGGATTTTCCTAGCGGAAATCACGGTGGGGCACGTTTCCTTCCCCTGAACATTTTTATTGAGGCGAAATGTGGTTAAAATGAGTATTTAGAGTGGTCTTAAAGGAGGCAAAGGCAGGGTGCAGTCTGAGGGTGCGCGCGTGCGCGTGCGTGTTGTGTCGGGTCTGTATGTCTGCGAGGTGCAGCCTGAGTGATGTGTGGTATGTGTGTGTGTTTTGTGTGTCTATGTTTGAAGCAGGCAGCAGCTCCCACTCCGTCCTGCTGCTGGAGCTGGGATGGGGACTGGCACAGGGGATACCCGAAATAGATACAGTGGCATAAACTTCTGACCTTCTGAAAACTGGCCCCCCTCTCCTACCAATTCAGAGGGCTCCAGGAAGTCTCTGGGGGCTATTAGTCTTCACAAATGATATTAATATACCAAAGTGGGTACCATCCTTGGCTCAGGACACTACTTCTTCGGGATTTTCCTTTCAAATCTTTAAAAAACATTAGGCTCACTAGAGAAGTGTCATCTCAGACAATCCAGAGAATATGAGAACAGGGAAACCCCGTGAAGCAGACAGAGGGAAGCAGTAACTGAAAGCCCTTCCCTGAAGAGCAAACAGTATACCTGAGTCTATCACTGTGAGAGGTGATACAGGTAGAATTTTTAAATCTACTTTTGAAAAGTGCTTTTTGACACATTTGGAGATGACAGTTTTAAGACTGGATATGAAAATAGGGTATTTAATTCCTGAGGTTCATCTCCATAACACAATAGTAAATGAGATGAATATTAGGGATAAATCACTAGGGCATAAATGTTATTCCTTTAGGTTTGTTTTTTTTTTTTAAACTACTCTCAATGATCATCTGTTTAAAAAGGATTTACTGACTACTGAACTTCCCTAATGGTACACTGGATAAGAATCTGCCTGCTAAAGCCGGGGACACAGTTCAACCCCCACCTGGGACGATTTCACACACTGTGGAACAGCTAAGCCCACATGCTGAAACTACTGGAGCCCAGGCTTCACAAGAGAAGTCACTAAAACGAGACAGCAAAGAGCAGCCCCCATTTGCTACACTTAGAGAAAGCCAGTGAGCTGCAATGAAGACCCAGTGCAATCAAAATAAACTAAAAGGATTTACTGACTACTGTAAGCACAGCTGTGACACACAGCATCTAGGAGCCTCCAAGATGGCTCCTAGACGCTCACCTCGTCATATTCAATAGTGAATCCCCTCCCACACTGAATCCTCCCACACAGGATACTGCAGAAACAATGTGACTGCTGAGACTAGGTTATAAAAGACGTTGCATCTGCTACCCCGCTCTCTCTTGGATGGATCACTCTGTGAGAAGCCGGTGGCCATGTTGTGAGGATGCTCAAGCAGTTCTAGGCAGAGGCCCACACAGCAAGAAACTGAGGCCTCCTGCCAACCGCCTGCACCAGCTTGGCACCAGCCAGGACAAAGAGCCACTGAGGAAGATCCTCTAGCCCAGGCCAAGTCCTCGGATGACTGCAGCTCCCCCTTGAGAAGCTGACTGCAACCCTATGAGAGAACTGGAGCAGAACTGTCCAGCCAGGTTGCTCTCAAATTCCTGGCCTGCAGATACTGTGAGATAATACATATATATTATTGTTTTAAGTCAATGAATTTTGAGGTCATACGTTATGCAATGATGGGTAACTAAAACCCACATGTGACCAGACTTCTAAGAGAGGAGGGATTATGCAAAAGAAGCTTGAGACTTGTTCTTGAGACAAGCCTTATCTGAGCATCTGCCTGGTGCCCATAGCTGTACTAGACGCTCCTCCTAGTCCCTTCTCTGTGGGCATACACACCCTGGATGTCAGTGATCAACCTCTTAAAAAAGTAGGTGGTACAATGAAACCAATGACCAAGGAGAACTTTCAAGTGCCCAGAGGCAGGAATGCCTGAAAGACAGAATAAAGGTTGCAAACTGCTACCCCGTAGGAAGCGTGTGACACAGACACATAAATGGTTTGGCCTGCAAAGGGTTAAAAATCCTTTTTGAATTAGTTGTTAACATTTAGAAATCAAGTGGTCTTTCTTAAAAATCTGGATTTCTGGCTTCTCTTGAAATTCCGAGGCTCCGGCAACTCAGGGCTACAGGTCTGTGCTTGGCAACAATTAGCCTGGGCTGGGGAGCTCTGCCCCCTTATGTGGCATACAGGTGTGTCTCCCGCTGTGCCCTCGCAGCTCGATGATTTTACCCGCCTGGCCCTACAGGCATGTGAGCTTGCCACCCACAGAAAAGAGGCAAGAGGAAGGACGAATGGAGGAGCTAAGCAAAATGACTGCTTTTAGCTTATATACTGAAGACTTTTTTGAGTGGTAGAAAGCTAGTTATCTTTTATTAAACAAAAAACGTTTCATCAACAGCTACCCCAGAAGCCAGGGACACTTTAGAACTTAGAAGGAATGTACAATAATGATTACACTTTACATTAAACAGCATGAAGTTTAGAAGGATCCCACGTGAAGTGTATGCAGTGTTTGTTTATGAAGGTCTCCATTACAGAAGACCTCAGCTGAGAGGAAGTGGGATGCCGGAGTCTCACTTTGCTGACCTGGCTTTCGACGAGCACAATAATTCACAATAACAGAAGAAAGGAAGGCTCTGGCGCCATAACTCAGTGAATATCCTCTGGATTCGTCTCTCCTACAAGATACAATAATATACCCTTTTTTGGCCCTCTCCCAACTTTCCATTTGAAATAGGATTAAAATCAGTTTTCAGAGTGGCTTACTCAGGAATTAACTAACCAATCCCTGGATAACTTGATTCCTGAACAATTTCTATACAGTCCTTTGAAAATTTATAGAGGAGGAATACAGTATTAACAATGTCATGCTCTTAAGACCATCTTTTCTAAACAGTCAAGTGCTGAGTGGGAGGTCAGGGGCCCTTGGGCTTCCTTAAAAAGCTGCTCAAGGTGGTTTTTATAAGAGCACAAGAAAGACACTCTGCCTGCCTCCCCATCCCCGAGCCCACCCCACGCTCAGGGAACGATGTCGTAAATGTGATCACCAGTATTTATGGAGCTCCTCGGGTGTTCCAGACTCTGCTAGAGGGTGATACAAAGTCATGGTTTCTGTTCTCAAGAAGCTTAGCAGCTGGTGGACATGGACAGAAGGGATATACCTCAGATGGCCACTAAGTTTACAGACAGTAATCGCTGTCTTTCATTCAACAATACTTATCAAGCATCAATTCTGTCCTGATGCTGAGTATTTGGGAATGAACAAAAATGGGGCGTCTCTGCCCTCCTGGGGCTTACACTCTAGTGGACTTCAGTGACTTGATCCAGGCTGGGAAGAACACAAGCAGGTAGGATTTACTGTGACCACTAGGCATGGTAGTGGCTACCCACCCCAGTGTTCTTGCCTGGAGAATTCCATGGGCAGAGGAGCCTGGTGGGCTGCAGTCCAAGGGGTCACAAAGAATCAGACATGACTGAGCGACTAACACACTAGAAGTGGTAGACTTTCAGCTGACTTTAGAGGGTCCCAAGAGGGGAGAGGGCCTGCAGACGGGAAAACTGTAAGTGAAGGCACAGAGGCAGGAAAACACAGGAGTGTCCAGGGGAACAAGGAAGGGACACCAGGACCTATGACCCAGGGCAGCAAGCACTAACCCTGCATTTCCGGTGCGCTGGTCCTGAGGTCAGATAATGAGCTGTTCTTTGATTCCTTTACTCAGAAAGTACAGACACAAGGGGGTTTGTCTCTAACCACGAGTAACTGGAGAAGATGGCACTGGGGATTATTAAATGTTGTAAAGTAGATGGTGGGGTTAGAGACTTCATGGGACAAACCACACCTCCCACACCATAAAGAAGGCTGAGTGCTGAAGAACTGATGCTTTCAAACTCTGGAGCTGGAGAGTCCCTTAGACATTAAGGAGATCAAACCAGTCAATCCTAAAGGAAATCAACCCTGAATATTCACTGGAAGGAGTGATGCTGAAGTTGAAGCTCCACTACTTTGGCCACCTGATGCAAAGAACCGACTCATTGCAAAAGACCTTGATGCTGGGAAAGATCGAGGGCAGGAGGAAAAGAGTGACAGAGGATGAGATGGTTGGATGGCCATCTCCGACTCAATGGATATGATGAGTTTGAACAAACTCTGGGAGACAGTGAAGGACAGGGAAGCCTGGTGTGCTGCAGTCCATGGGGTCACAAAGAGTCGGACAAGACTGAGCAACCAAACAGCAACACCTGGGCCATATACTGTAAAGGCCTGACACACGGGCCTTGGAAGGAGGCCTTCACGTCCTGTTGGCGATGCCACTGAGAGGTGAGAAGTGAGAAAGGAAGTGAGCCACACAGCCTCAGGGGGCACAGCCCAGGACATGATAGATGATGCCAAGTTTTCCGTCATGTTAGCAAAGCTTTTCCACTTGTTCAATGTTTCTTCCTTCCCAGATGTTGTGTGTGTGTTGGGGGGAAGCAAACCACACTCACCTGGTCCCAAAGACTTGGTCCTTAGTAACATCAAACAGTTCTGTGTATGTGCAGCCTAGCGTGTTGGATGACACAGAAGCAAAACAGCGTCCTAATGGCGCAGAGACCCGACAGAACCATGTTCAAGTGGCCTTAATGGTATGGAGCACACAGAGAAGTGGCTGCTGCCTGAGTGGCTCTTCAAGGTAAACGTCACTTGAAACACATCTTAGGAGCTGCCTCGCACATTTATGAGGGAGTGGCCCTCTTGTGGACGGGGTTTCACTGACCTGTCATCTGATCCCCTAGGCCCCCCATGATACATCAGTGCAGTCTCCATGGAGGGCGTGGTAGCCAAGCATGATGAGGATTCTTAACAATCAGCCAAGTTCTGATTTCTCAAAAAGTGAGCTCGTCTTGATATTCTTGGTAATATCAACTCTCAAACCTCTCCTTGGATCGCCCACCCAATATTTATTTTGGGAACAGCTTAAATCGAGAGAAAAGCTATTTATTTAATAAGTTAAACAAAAGCTGTTGCAGGGATTCCTCGTGAGTGGGAGGCTGGATGGGGTGATTTCTCAAGTCCTCGCCAACACCATGGCTCTAGGATTCAATTCCGCCTTCCTTCTGATCACATGCAATTACACAGGCAGAGGGGATGCAGAGCAATGGAAGACCATGCATTAGCGTGAAGGGCTGTTATGACCATGGAGGAATGCACAGGATCAGAAAGCATCCCTGGGGATGAGGGTCCTCAGCCAGAGCTGCGGTCTGTGAGCCAGTGGCTGAACTCCAGGTGCCAACAAGGTGCAGAGTTAACGTCAGTTGTCAGTAACCACGTTTAGTCAAGGGAGCATCGTCGCAATAAACGCAGACCAGGGAAACAGCAGGCAGAAGTACTGAGAAGGCAAACAAAGCAAGAGCAGATGAAGCAAGTGGTGATAGATAAGCAGACATCGATCTTCCCTTTGGAATGAAGGGAAGGTGTATCATGAGTTAAGCCGTTAGTTGCAGTGGCTGGTCCTGGGTTCCTGGAGATGCAGGAAGGAGGGGCCAGCAGTGCCGGCTGCCTCCCTCTGTAGCCGCTGCTCATTCCCCGATGCAAGGCCTTTGCTTTGGGTTCGGATGTGCTCACTTCCTCTTTCTTTTCTCCTTTCTCTTCTCTCCTTCGTCCTTTTTTTTTTTTTTTTTTAATTTTTATTTTTGGCTGTGCTGGGTCTCCCTTGCGGCATTCAGGGTCATTTCTTGCAGCCTGTGATCTTCTCTTGCTGTGCACAGGTTCAGTTGCCCTGCGGTGTGTGGGATCCTAGTTCCCCAACTAGGGATCGAACCTGCATCCTCTACACTGGAAGGCGGATTCTTTACCACTGGACCACTAGGGAAGTCCCTCCTTCTTCCTTTTAAAGTAGTGTTGGCCGCCATATGCCCCCTCTGATTGGTGGGCTCCCCTTCTCCTCAGACCTTCCGCCACTGCCCATGTAACTCACCCGTCCAACTTAAGATGTGTGATTAGATCTGTAGTTTAGAAACATAACTATTAATTACTTGTGACTAAGATTTGAAAAGAAAGAGCCCTCTCCTGCTAGGCCCCCGGAGAAGCAGTCAGAGCTGAGAAGGCCAGGGGGAGGGAGTCTGGAGCCCAGCACATCATTTCAGGTGGGTGGGGACCCCTCCCGCCCCCCACACCGGGAGCCCCCCGCCACTAGGAAAACTGCTCTTATAGCAACACAACCTCCTTCTGTGTAGACCCACTGGCCTTCTCAGTTCCCATCCTTAGCCTCCCCACTCTTTCTCTCTAAAGTTTTATTAATGTAGTTTTGGCTACAGTGGGTCTTTGCTGCTTTTCGAAGGCTATCTCTCTAGTTGTGGTGAGCAGGGGGCTACTCTTCGTTGCAGTGTGTGGGCTTCCCATTGCGGGGGCTTCTCTTGTGGAGAACAGGCTCTCGGGGCTTCAGCAGTTGCAGCACACGGACTCCGTAGTTGCTCTTTTGGGCTCTAGAGTGCGGGCTCTGTAGTTGCGGCACATGGGCTTAGCTGCTCTGCAGCATATGGGATCTTCCCGGACCAGGGATCGAACCTGTGTCCCCAGCATTGGCAGGCGGATTCTTATCCACTGCGCCACAAGGGAAGATCCTCCCCTCTGATAGCAGATAATCTTCAACTCATTCTATTTTGGGGGGTGCTGCACTGCGTCTTCATTGTGGTGCTTGGACTTAGCGAGCAGATTCAGTAGTTGTAGCTTATTTTGCCCTGAGGCATGTGGGATCTTAGTTCCCCAAGCAGGAATCGAACCCACGTCTCGCAAACTGGAAGGCAGATTCTTAACCACTGGACCACTTTCAAAATCCATTCAGATGTGTAAATGTGCTTCCCTGGCTCTCCACTTCCTCCTGTCATTCTTGTTTTTCCTTTCTGCCTCCTCTTCCTTACTCTGGACCCCCAGCCCCCAGCGGCACTCGTTCACTGTGGTTCACTGTGGTTCACTGTCCAGCATCGGCCGTCAGACGTCGGTCCTCCACCTCTAGGCCCATAGTCTCAAAGATGGGAGTATCTTTACTTGGGTGCCCCAAATGGAACTATCGCCTTCCCCTTTCAAAATGGGGTTCCTTTCCCATACCACCCCATTTTATCCCAGTAGAACCATTATTTTTTTATCTTCAAAATTAGGGCCCTCAAGTCATATCTGCCCATGGCATCTTCCCTGAAATCCCAAGTTTCTGATTTCTTTGTTTTGGAGTCACCTTTTCCTCTTCCCTCTCGGTGCCATGACTCCCAGGGGCTTAACCCAGATTTCTGACAGAGTCTCCTGGCTGGTTTCTCTGCCTCTAATCTTTCTCCCTTCCAATCCTGTCTAAGACTCTGCCAGGCTTGTTTTCCCAGAACGGCTTTCATCATACCAACTTCCTTCCTCCAATTTGCTACCCCATGCAATCCAAGTTCTAATTGCCTCCCAGCCCCTGAGCAGCCATTCCCATCTTTTTATCCCATCCTGTTTCTGTTTAATAACTTCTTTCAAGCCCGTATCTTCCCTTCTTACTCCTTACTTTTCTGTGTCACCTTCACCTGAAGTGCCTTCTCCATCTCCTATTCAAATCGTAAACATCTTCAGAGTCCAGCTCAAGGCTCTTTATTAGCCTCACCCAGGCTCTTCCCCCCAGGAGCTCCAGACTGCTCTCCGTGCCCCCTTGCTCACTGCCTCTCACAGGAGGCATCACACCAGCCTGGAGACCTCTCTGTTAGATACCGTTTGCTTTGTCTTTGCAGGTCACGATCCCGCTGTTTACAGACTTGGGATGACCCCAGTGTGCCTTCAGACTCATCTACTCAGTTCTTCAGTTTACTAGTCCAAACTCTTCAGCCTGACCTCTGTGGAGCTTGTGACCTCACCTTTGGCTCCTCATCTCTAGACTGGACAGTTCCTGCAATTCTGCCGGCACCCAAACGACCCCTGGCCAGAAGGCCCTGCTTGCTAGCTCTTTAAAAAAAAGTGTTTTTTTTTGTGTTTGTGGTAAAGTCACATAATATAAAAGGTACTATTTTAACTGTACAGTTCAGTAGCACTAAGTATGCTCACATTGTTGTGCAAGTCTCACTATGATCTGTCTCCTGAATTTTGCACCTTCCTAAACTGAAACTCTGTCCCCATTAAACACGAACTCCCCATTTCCGCTCCCAGTCCCCCAGTCTCTGATTATGCAGTCCTATCTCTGCCCAACATTCAGTTCTAGTTCTTCCCCCAGAGACTTTATTGGTACATTCCAGAACTCTCTTCTTTCCCTTCACTCACCTTCATTAAGGCTAATTCTTTCTAGGTGTAGCAGTTTGATCCTTCCAAGTAAGCTTTAAGCTTCTTGATGAAAAACCATGACATCTTTTCCTGGACACCCATGCCTCTGCCCCTAGTCTTATATATTAGGTGCTTACTGAAACACAACTTGTCTTATTTTGCCTCACACCATGCACCTGGCCACCATTCTTCTAGATTCCCTTTAAAAGTTCTGGATCAGGGATCAGGAGACCTGGGTTCTACACCTGTTCCTGGTTAAGTCTCTTAATTGTTATGAGCCTAAGTTGTCTCAACTCTGAGACGGTAAGAATAATTCCTACTTGGTTACCTTATATATTGGGGTAAAGATCAATGGAGTGTCAATAATTCTCTCACTCAATAATTCAATGTTGTGTTATAGATATGACCAAGCTATTAAGGGCCAGTGAGCCAAGAATTTTCAACCCCACTGAGTTATTTTCATGGAACAATTTCCATGAGAAATGGGGAGGCAAAAACAAAATTTTCTTCTTAGAAACTATCTCAGTGCCAATACTGCTGCTGCTGCTGCTGCTGCTGCTGCTAAGTCACTTCAGTCGTGTCCAACTCCGTGCGACCCCATAGATAGCAGCCTACCAGGCTCCCCTCTCCCTGGGATTCTCCAGGCAAGAACACTGGAGTGGGTTGCCATTTCCTTCTCCAATGCATGAAAGTGAAAAGTGAAAGTGAAGTCACTCAGTCATATCCGACCCTCAGCAACCCCATGGACTACAGCCTTCCAGGCTCCTCCATCCATGGGATTTTCCAGACAAGAGTACTAGAGTGGGGTGCCACTGCCTTCTCCACAGTGCTAACACTGCTGCTGCTGCTGCTGCTGCTAAGTCGCTTCAGTCGTGTCCGACTCTGTGCGACCCCACAGACAGCAGCCCGCCAGGCTCCGCCATCCCTGGGATTCTTCAGGCAAGAACACCGGAGTGGGTTGCCATTTCCTTCTCCAATGCATAAAAGTGAAAGGTGAAAGTGAAGTCGCTCAGTCACATCCGACTCTTCGAGACCCCAAGGACTGCAGCCTATCAGGCTCCTCCATCCATGGGATTTTCCAAGCAAGAGTACTGGAGTGGGGTGCCATTGCCTTCTCCGGTGCTAACACTACTGGAACCAAATACTAGAAGTTTTGATGGGGGAGAGCCTTTGGAAGCACAGATTTGATTTATTAATAAGAGAATTCATCTTGGGTAAAGAGAAGGGGGGAATTGGAGTTCTGATGGGTACATCAAAGTTGGGAGATGCTTCAAAGGCAGCTAAGACCTTGGTCTGTATATCCCCAATCCCAAGTGCCCCCTAGTCCAGCTGCTACTGCAGTCCTCTTCAGGCAGAACCTTGGCAAGTTGCTAAAATACTTAATGATTTTGTATCAGAAGGTCAGCCATTGCCAGTCTTTCTTAAGGAGGGTTCTCCTCCTGAACCACAGGAGACAGAAAATGACCTGAGTCACTGTCATCTTTCTAGGCAGCACCCCAGGTATCCAGGGGAGAAGCTGACTTTTTTTTGCAGATTGTCTTTTTTTGTTTTTATTTTTTCAAATTGGAGTATAATTGCTTCACAATGTTGTGTTGGTCTCTGCTGCAGAACACCGTCAATCAGCCAGGTGTGCTGTGTGCTGTGCTGTGCGCTTAGCTGCTCAGTCATGTCCTTTGCGACCCCATGGGCTGTATGTAGCCTGCCAGGCTCCTCTGTCCATGGGGATTCTCCAGGCAAGAATACTGGCGTGGGTTGCCATGCCCTCCTCCAGGGGATCTTCCCAACCCAGGGATCAAACCCAGGTCTCTCACATTGCAGGCAGATTCTTTACCAGCTGAGCCACCAGGGAAGCCCTAAGAATACATATATTCCCCCCCGCCAATCGCACCCCTCCAGGTCGTCACAGAGCACCGAGCTGCACTCCCTGTGCTGTGTGGCAGCTCCCGTCTAGCTGCCTATTTTACACATGGCAGTGTATATATGTCAACACTACTCCCTCAGTTCATATCCCCTCTCCTTCCCCCTGCGTCTACAAGTCCATTCTGTACATCTGTGTATCTATAACTGCATCTTTATTCCTGCCCTGCAAATAGGCTCATTAGTACCATTTTTCTAGATTTCATATATATGGAGCTGGCTCTTTACATACAGTCTAGGGCAGGAGGGCTTCATTTCCCTGAAGCTCTGACTGCAGAAGGAGAGATGCTGACCAGCAGATGTATTTCTCAGTGAGGCCATTTCTCAGACAGCATGTGGCCAACCAAAACCAACAGGGCCCCTATTTTTCTGCTGCCAGAAGGGACAAGGGGCTTACAGAAGCCCCAGCCTGTGGGCTCCGCAGAGCTCCAACCCCAGGCTGGGGCTTTGGTAAGGCTAGAGTGAGGTTGCTCCCTGGCCTCCTGGGGTCCTGGGACGGGCCTGTGGTTAATACCATCATCAAGTCACCACCTCCTGTCATCCTACAGCTTCTGCAGCAGGACCCGTTTCCTCTTTACTCCCTGCCCTTGGCCTAAACCTTTCTAAGGATGTGTCCCTAGCCTGGGACCCGGTGGTGCTACAGCTGCATTCTCTTTCCTGCCCTTTCTTCCTGTCTCACCTTTACGCCTTTATTCAGGTCTCTCGGACCCTTCTTCACACTCTAATCTCCACACGAGGACAGAGCTCATCTTCATTGGGTTTCCTACTAAGCCGCTTCAGTTGTGTCCAACTCTTTATGACCCCATAACCTGCTAGATTCCTCTGTCCATGGGATTCTCCAGACAAGAATACCTTCTCCAGGGGATCTTCCTAACCCAGGGATCAAACTCAGGTCCCTTAAATCTCCTGCACTGGCAGGCGCGTTCCTTCCCACTGGTGCTACGAGGTTTAGTCACTTCTAAAACAGACCTCTTTACAGCTTCACAACCTGTTATTGCATGTTAAAAACAACTGGATACTGAGGTTCAGACTAGCTTGCTCTACGGCTCAAAAATCACCTTTGGATAGGTTTATTTGGCAAGAAAACTTTTTATCAAATACAGACTGTTCACAGGGTGGCAATGTGAACTTTTCTGGACGGGCCGTTCCCCCAGGTTAGTTCAGTTCAGCTGCTCAGTCATGTCTGACTCTTTGCGACCCCATGGACTGCAGCATGCCAGGCCTCCCTGTCTACCACCAACTCCTGGAGCTTAACCAAACTCATGTCCACTGAGTCGATGATGCCATCCAACCGTCTCATCCTCTGTCATCCCCTTCTCCTCCTGCCTTCAATCTTTCCCAGCATCAGGGTCTTTTCCAACGAGTCAGTTCTTCACATCAGGTTGCCAAAGTATTGAAGTTTCAGCTTCAGCATCCGTCCTGCCAATGTATATTCAGGGTTCATCTCCTTTAGGATGGACTGGTTGGATCTCCTTGCAGTCCAAGGGACTCTCAAGAGTCTTCTCCAACACTACAATTCAAAAGCATCAATTCTTTGGTGTTCAGCTTTCTTTATAGTCCAGCTCTAACATCCACACATGACTACTGGAAAAACCATAGCTTTGACTAGACGGACTATTCCCCCAGGTACAGCCTACCTATTCCTGGGTGCTACTGTCTCTCTCTCCTGGGGAACGGGGAGAAAGCAGCGCTGGGGAAAAGAGAAAAGCCTTTGGGGTTTCAAGTGGGATATAGTAGACATATAAGAAAAGTAAAAACAATCAATTTCTTGACTAAGAACCTCAGAACAAACTCAAATAGAATTTGCGTGACCACGGTTGACTGCTGTCTTGTCTACCACAGGGTATTTGCTTTTCCCTTATACCTGACTCAGGCTTTCTTCAAATCCTCTCTGTAAAAAGAAGTGTGAGAGAGAAACAATAGAATGAAAATCATTGTTTACTCTCTGCCCACGAACCATGGGCACGGAGGCTGATCTGAGATCTGCTGCGGGCCACATGGCCTGCAGGGAGGGCTTTGCTCTTACACCTGTGACCACGTGTTCTCCGTAGCCTGTGTGTTTCCAAATCCTGTTTTGATGGCTGAACTCATCTGTGACTCATAGTTCTTTCAGCTGGTGCTGAGGAGTGGGGCTGCCTCTTGCTCAGGGCTAGCCAGTCGGGATACTGAACAAGGAAAGAATTATTCCAAGAAACAGAAGGTATCTGAGTTTCCCTGGCAGATCCAGTGACAGAGAAACTCCCAGGCTTCAGATCTTGGCAGGAGATAGGAAGTGCTTTGAGCACCAACAATGGGAGCTGCACATAATGGAGGGAAAGAAAATCTGAAAAGTCCAAAGAACGTAAACATGGATGTTCCATTCTCCGATCTGCTGTCTCACATTCCAGAAGGTCACAGCTTCCAACAGACACTCTTTATTCTGACAATCCCGGTGGTGTGCTGGCCTGCTGACGCTGGGTGGGGGTGGAGCAGATCATCTATAATATTTGTGGGCTTCTGTGGTATAAGTGAGGGCTTCCCAGAGGGTGCTAGTGGTAAAGAACCCGCCTGCCAATGCAGAGACTTAAGAGACGTAGGTTCGATCCCTGGGCCAGGAAGATCCTCTGGAGGAGGGCATGGCAACCCACTCCAGTTATTCTTGCCTGGAGAATCCCATAGACAGAGGAGCCTGGCGGGCTACAGTCCACAGGTCACAAAGAGTCAGACACGACTGAAGCGACTTAGCACGTACAATGCTGTTTATATGCATTAGGGACCAAACGAACTTTAAATGATAGCTCCAGGTAAAACTGGGTTCTTGAGACATTTGAAAAAAACAGACAAACAGAAAAGATATAAAAGCTAAATTCAGTTAGACTCTGGGGTACAGTTTAACCTTGACAGACCAGCACTTTCCACATTCCAACCTGGAAACTAGAGACAGTAACTGATAAGAAGCAACTAGCCCAGAGACCTCTTCAACTCTGTCTCCAGCGGTCCTTCAAGCTCACCTGTGTTCTGAAAGCGTGTGGTCCAGCAACTGTCACCAACAGGCTGAAGGGGTGCCTGGGCGTCCCACAGAGCTCCTACGGGGACCCTCTGTCCTCACACCTGACCACCCGCTTCACTGCCACCACTCTCCACCCTCCACGCCTCTACACTCAGGCTTCTGACTGAAAAAACCCTCACCGGGTCACTCTGCGTTCATCTTCCCTTTCCCCTTGTCATCTGCTTTGTTCTCATCCTCCTTTCTCAACTATCCCAATAAGCTTATCCCCCTGAAAACTCCCTCCCTCATCTCACCACGTGGCTTCCGTCTGCACCGCTGTGTTAGAACACTCCCCGTGGAGGACGCAGAGCATCCCTTCGGATGGCCTCTGTGGCGGCAGTGAGGTGGGTCTGAGACCACACTGTGGCCCTATTTCTCCGCTGGCTCTTTTGCCCTCTCCACCACTGACTTAATCCTCCCCTTGACTTTCTTTTTCTAAATATTTTTATTTGTTTATTTTTGGTTGTCCTGGATCTTCGTTGCTACACACAGCCTTTCTCTAGCTGTGAGGTGCAGGTTGTTCATTGTGTGGTGACTTCTTTCGTAGAGCACGTGCGTCGGCGGTTGTGACACATGGGCTGGGTGACCTCACCGCATGTGGGACCTTCCCGGACCTGGGATCGAACCCGTGGCTCCTGCATCAGTAGGTGGATTCTTTACCACTGAGCCACTAGGGAAGCCCATCCCCTTGACTTTCAACTGGGTCCTCCTTCTGCATGTGCACTCATCTGAAGAACACAAAACGGACAAGTCTAGTGTCTGGTCCTAACTGCCCCCGAATTCTATACCTTAATTGTCCAGATAAACATCCCACGGATACTGGAGAGCGACAACACACCACACAAGCAGCTTGGAGTCCCTCATCCGTCTTATTATAGGTACTCTGTCCCCAGCCTGTCATCAACACCCGCACAACAACAGTTTCCAAATGCTTAGAATTCCTTTCCCTTGGTTGCCCTTCCTTCTTCTTATCTTGCATTCAGTACTTTATGAAACCCAGAAGATTCCTTTTCTGTAAAAGATCTGACTTTTGTCATCCCCATTTTCTCAGCAGATGCCCCAGCGATGTAGGCACTGACCCAGCTCTCCTGGGTTGGACTCCTGTCTTCAGCCCCTTGGCCATATTCATCAATCAATCCGTCTCCTAGTCATAATTTTTATTCCATTACTCACTTTCCAGAAATTGACAACTGCTCTTTATTCTCACTACCTTACCAAATTCATCCCTTTTTAAAACTGGTACCTGGTACTTGACTTTCTCTTACACGCATAGTCACTCCAGCTGGGACACCCAGGCCTCAGCTAATCTAAGCCTGCTACTCACTTGAGGATCACCCAGAACTGGGGGTTCAGTGCAAATACTTATGGCGTGACCAGTTCATCTTGACCTTTGGGAATGTTCTTCAGTTGTTCTGTTTCCAACTAGACTGTGAGTTCTTTAAAATCAGTTAAGTCAGTAAGCAGAACTTTTTAAAACAAAAACAAAAACATGGTGATGCTTAGATGGTGGTTTCAATATGGCAGTTACTTAATATACTGTGCTGATGGGCAGTGACCATTAGTAGCCAGAAGTCAGTTTCTACGAGGGCCAGCAACATTGCACAAGCAAAACTATGATGAACCTGTCTTGAAAAGCAGAAACAGAGACACACAGGTAGTAACAAACATATGGATATCAAGGGGGAATTGGGAGATTGGGACTGACATATATGACACTCTGTATAAAATAGGTAACTAAGGAGAACCTATTGTATACCTCAGGGAACTCTACTCAATGCTCTGTGGTGACCTAAATGGGAAAGAAATCCAAAAAAAGAGGAGATATGTGTATACTTACAGCTGATTCACTTTGCTGTACAAAAGAAACTAACACAACATTGTAAAGCAACTATACTCCAATAAAATTTTAAAAAAGAAAAATAAGAAAAAAAAATACACCTAGAAAAAGACAGATGACATGGTGAGTACATTTCTGGAAACTGCAATTTTTCAAAATAATTTATTGGTATGGGTGAAGAGCAAGTATTTCACTCTTTGGGCTTTCCTTTTTTCATTAAAAAGGTCAATATATGTGTTAGGTAAATCAGAGTTTTAAAGAGGTGGGAATGCGCAGATATCTTTAACCTGCAACCCAGTGACCATGAGTTCAGCCTTCTGAGACTCAAGAAGGGGTGCTGGCCAAGGGGTGCTCTTGTGAGAGGGGCTGTCACTATGTCACTACGATAACACAGAAATCCAAGGCTCACTCGAACCACTAAAGACCCTCTGGCACTTCTTAAAAGTCAAAGGTCAGGTGGCCAAATGTCATTTTATGGACTGGCAAATATCATCTTCCTCCTTGAGGCTTTAACTAGACAGATAAGACACTCCAGAAGAAACTGTTCCACCATGTAAATGACTCTCTGGGAGTTGGTGAGAATGCTTAGAAAGTGCAGACATTCTTTGAGGATGCCACAAATGGATGCAGTCATTTGTTAAATGGCACCAAGAGACCTTATTGTTGATGGTATAACCTGCAGTCATTTTGGCTGATCCTTTCAATTCCTCCTTGAAGTGCCATGGAACAAAAATATGCTAAGCAACATACTCAACAACTTTGTAACAATATTTAAAAAAAAAATAACATTAAAGAAATTTAGATTACAAATCTAACACAAAAGCTATTCACTTAAAATTTTTCATATCATTTTAATCACAGTCCACATACAATTTTGCATTCTTTTGTCTGTAACCCCTCCTATACACTTTTGATCTTTATACTTATAATACAGACTCCACCTGACTCTTAATACTCCATTTTCAAGCTTTTATTCTTCATTGCTCATTTGTTGATTCTGTTGTCTCTGACATTCAATTCTAATATCCAACTGTCCAACAATAGTTGGATAATTACATATATGCTGGTAGCTCAGAGGGTAAAGCATCTGCCTGCAATGCGGGAGACCAGGGTTCGATCCCTGGGTCAGGAAGATCCCTGAAGAAGGAAATGGCAACCCACTCCAGTATTCTTGCCTGAAAAATCCCATGGATGGAGAAGCCTGGTAGGCTATGGTCCAGGGGGTCACAAAGAGTCAGACACGACTAAGCGACTTCACTTTCACTTTTAAAAATCAATTAGTCATAATTTTAAGGAATGAGATGATCAGGTGAAAGGATTTAAAACTATTTATGGCTGCTGTTATAATTGGCTAAATTGATCTTTAGTAGCATTGTACAAACACAGAGTTTCAAATTCAATTTTATGATTTTTGATCTACCTCTTGCATTAAGTCACTGCTGTAGGATCCTAAAAGAGTGACTGCCATTTCAGAAATGGCATTGACTTGTTGGTTTTTATTATAAGAAAACCAATAACAACGGGGAAGCTCTTACCAAAAAAGCCATAGTCCTTGGAGAAAGTTTGTACGTTTGTATAATATACAAAAACATATTGGTTAATCTCCTTTATACATAGAACAATCTGGTTTTATATGTAATAAGTGGTGAATACATTCTATTTCACCTGGGTTATCTTTTAGGTAAGAGAGAAGAGAGCATTTATGATTAAATAAATTAAAATTATATCAAATTTGAGTTAATTAAAATCAACAATATCTTATGCAACAATAGTCAGATGACTTACTATTAACCAAGTAAGTCTGATTAATGCTACCTGTTGTGGGAACCAGACATGATTTACTTTTAACTGGATGTCTGGTGAGACATCACTCACCTGCTTTGTCAAGCTGATTTCTTTTAGATTGACTTAGAAGAAATTAACAAATGAAATCAATTCTATTAGAATTTAATGCCATTATTTTTGTGACTAAAATTACAAATGTTATTCAGATATTCTGGGATTGTCTGGCTAATGCTAAAATTGCACATTTGATTGGATACTAGCTGTTGTATTTAGCTGATACAGAATCCAGCTCTGAATTCACATGGTTAATGGAGAAGTAAAAAACTGATGACTGTCTTTTATTCCTCTAAATGTAACTATTTACATTGATTGACTTTTGTCTATATGCCTTTTAGCTTTCAAGATATTTTGCAAATAATCAACCACAGAAGAATTTAAGTGGCAGGATCAACTTAACCTTTGCTTTCTAATGTGAGGTGTAGAATTTACAGAAGGTTCAATTCAATTTTCTTATCAAAAACAAGACCAAGAACGTGGCCATAACATTCCTTCCTTGGGGTTAATTAATCCCTTTAGATAACAATTACATTCAACAGTGGAGGGTTTATTATTCTGGGTAGGGAGTGACCTTTCTTGAAGAATCTCTCCTCCTACTAAGGAGGTCACAGTCTATCCCCTCGGCCAGTGGGCCACTGTGTACTCAGCTTGCTCTTAAGTCGTTTAAAAGGATGAACCATAAACAGCAACGGTGATCTCTCACTTTGAGGAGCTGGTGATCTGGCAGGGGAGATAGCTACATGAATAAAAACAGAGGTCACATAAATAAGGGCTTCCCAAGTGGTGCTATCGGTAAAGAACCTGCAGGCCGACGCAGGAGACATTAAGAGACGCAGGTTCAATCCCTGGGGTGGGACAATCCCCCGGAAGAGGGCATGGCAACCTTCCAGTATTCTTGCCTGGAGAATCCCATGGACAGAGGAGCCTGATGGGCTACAGTTCACAGGCTGGCACAGGGTCAGACACAACTGAAGTGACTTAGCATGCCTGCAACATTAATAAACACAGTTTTTCTCCTGCAGACTGAGAGAAAGATCTTAAAAACTTCTTAAATCCAGTTTTTCAAGACTCATTTGTGAATGAGAAAACACAGCTGTAAAAGGTTCTCATAAATTATCTGATGAGTACTGTTCTTACAGAGATTCCATCTGGTGAATGGAGAGATGACCCTGAAACCACAGAAACACAGTGGGAAATTCCTGGGTCTCACCAAATTGTTCCATGAGCAACAGTACTACCACAGTCACCAAAAAACTTAAGCAATGAAGCAGAAAATCCTAGGATAATCAGAAAGATTATATCTCACAGAAGGCTTCAATAATGATTGTGCGACTACATCAACTGTGATGGGAAAAAACAGTCTACACACATTATAAATGTGTTAGTGTGGCTTTTAGAGGAAATGGATTAAATATAAAGAGCTATTGATGGCAGTCATATGGCAATGAGGTCAACACGACAGCCAGGCACAGGCATACCCATGGCTGAATTTTACACTGGGATAATTAAGCTTTATTTACTTCCTGTCAGGTCCATCATTTTAATCTTATATTTATGGAGGTTCTAAGAGCAAAATGCGGCACCATTAACAGTTAGATGTAGTTCTTTACTGTGCTTTGTGTTCAGTCACTCGGTCGTGTCTCTTTGTGACCTCCTTGTGACCCCATTGACTGTAGCCCGCTAGGCTCCTCTGTCCACGGAATTTCCAGGCAAGGATACTAGAGTGGGTTGCCATCTCCTTCTCCAGGGGATCTTCTTGACTCAGGGCTCAAATTCATGTCTCCTGTGTCTTCAGCATTGGCAGGCAGAGTCTTTACCACTACACCACCTGGAAGCCCTAGTTCTTTACTAGCTCTACTGAAAGATTTGGTTTGAATTGTTCTCAAATTGCTTTCGGACGCTGGGCAGGTGAGAACTTAGAGTAGAGGCTGAACATTTTCATCTCTCATTACCGGTTGGAGAGTCCAGCCTGAGAAGACTCAGAAGTCATACAAGAAGCTGTTCTTCCTTCAGTAGAAAAGCTGTTCTTCCTCCCCGCACAACTGATGGAGGGGTGACAGAGTCAAAGGGTCCCTCCAAGGCCTGTACCGTCATTAAGATTCTAGACTTTTACAAGGCAGGAGTGACATGACTTAATTACTGATCATTCCCGTAATCGGCAGTGAAGGGAGTGCAGTGGGGCTGGGGTCGCACCTCTTATCCTGATACTCAAACTGGATTGTTTTCAACCAAATTTAAACATCTTAGTGTTTTGTTTTTCTTTTTTTTTTTACATCTTCTAGTTTTAACTACAACTTGAAAAGTAACACTCTTAAAACCCACAATTTGAAATAGTTGAACCCAAAGGAGTAATTTGCAACAGAAAGAACATTAAGATATTTTTATAATACTTGAAAACACAGTATTACAAGTGGAATTCAGTGACGTGAAACTGGCATGTCAAACACAACAGAAGATTACAAGAGTAAAGGCAGAATAATTAAAAGAAATAGTAATTATACCAAAGACAGGTTTATAGAAAACCACACTGGTTAACTTTGTATTTATAGACTTCAAAAGAACTGTGAACGTGACATTTTCTCTAATATTGTGATTGCTCTGTACCCAGCTTTATGCCAGTCTCTATAAAGACTGCTGAATACAGATCAGAAAATCAAAGTAGATTAAGAACTATTTCTATGGTCTGTGCACCCAAACAGACTGGACTCCCTTACAGTGCTTTGAACTCTGAGTAAAGTTCTAATGCAGCGACTACAGTGCATCTATTAGAAACGGGCATTACCAGAATCTAAGCATTGAGTGCTACAGTTGAGATGGGCAATGCAGACTGTTTTAATTCCTCCCATTTGTTCACTACAGGCAGACCTCAGAGGTTTGGTTCTAGAACACCAAAATAAAGTGAGTCACATGAGTTTTTGGTTTTCCAGTGTATATAAAAGTTATTTTTACATTATACTGTGGTCTGTTACGGAGAAGGCAATGGCACCCCACTCCAGTACTCTTGCCTGGAAAATCCCATGGATAGGGGAGCCTGGTGGGCTGCAGTCCATGGGGTCGCTAAGAGTCAGATACGACTGAGCGACTTCACTTTCACTTTTCACTTTCATGCACTGGAGAAGGAAATGGCAACCCACTCCAGTGTTCTTGCCTGGAGAATCCCAGGGATGGGGGAGCCTGGTGGGCTGCCGTCTATGGGGTCACACAGAGTTGGACAGGACTGAAGTGACTTAGCAGTGGTCTATTAAGTGTCTAAAAAAGGGTACATACGTTAATTTAAAAGTATGTTGTTGTTGCTGCAAAATACTAGCCATCATTTGACAAGGCAGGGTTGTCACAAACTTTCAATTTGTAAAAACCACACTATCTGTGAAGTACAATCAATCATGGTATGTTGGTATTTACAGTCTTAGTTGAAAATGACACATTTGTGATTTAACATTATGATATACTGTTCTGCATTTTTGTAAAAAGATTTTTATTAATTCTTATAATTTGTCTATAGCTCACTTATTCATTCATTCATTCAATATTTATCTAGTGACAACAACACATGCTCTGCATTGTTTTAGATCCTAGAGATAGTACAGTGAATAAAATAAACACATGCCTGGCAAATATTGCTGCCCTCATGGAATTTACATTCTACTTCGTATAATACTTGGAATGCTAATAGAATTGATTGGCTATTGACTTAGTGATTTGAAAATACATTACATTTAAGTTGGTATGAGATTATACAATATCTTTGATATGGAAGACTGCTGCTGCTGCTAAGTCGCTTCAGCCGTGTCCGACTCTGAGCGACCCCATAGACGGCAGCCCACCAGGCTCTCCCATCCCTGGGATTCTCCAGGCAAGAACACTGGAGTGGGTTGCCATTTCCTTCTCCAACGCATGAAAGTGAAGAGTGAAAGTGAAGTCACTCAGTCGTGTCCGACTCTTAGCGACCCCATGGACTGCAGCCTACCAGCCTCCTCCGTCCATGGGATTTTCCAGGCAAGAGTACTGGAGTGGGGTGCCATCGCCTCTAGTCAAACTTATAAGAAAAATTGGGACAGTTTTAAATATGTCATATCAACTAATCATAAACTGACTGTAGAAAGGTCAGTTCAAGTCCTGTCTCCAGAGCATAAGAACTTTAAAAAAATAATTAAAGTAACATTTTTATTAATTCTGGGGTCAATTAAGGTCATTAAACCAGAATCATGATTTATTTAGTCAGGTGGGTTGTCCTCCACATAACTATCCCATCTTTAACTCCTGTTATATTTAAAGAATTTAAATTTTACTATTCTCAGTCACAGTATGATTTAATATTTTATAATGCATTCAGTATCCTTGCAAAAAAAAAAAAAAAATAATGCAAGTTGGAACAAAGCCAAGAAGGCAAAATTACCACCTGCAACAATTAAGACAAATATTTTAACAGCCATAAATCTGTCTAGAACAGAAAGTCCCAGTGGTTAGAACAGTGGTGATTAGAAAAGCAGTGGTTGGAACATTTTAATGAAAAAAAAAAATTGGGGGGGGGGAAGGGGTAGGTGTCAGGGGAGAAGATGGCCAGGAACTGATTATTAGAGACCTACAGAGTCACCCCCACCTACTCTGGGGCCCAGGGATGGGCTGAGAATGAGGAGCCTGAAAGGGTGTCAGCTGGGAAGAAACAGAAGGAGCATGCTGGCTGGCAGCGAATGAAGAGAGCGGTGGCGGACGCCTGACCTTGACAGTGATGTACTCTGGTTCTCATTCATATTCTGTCAGCTCTGCTCTCCCCCTCACAGAGGAAGAGTCGGCCAGTCACCAGTGCTTCTGAGCACACTGCCAAATTCCCCCTCTCCGAGCGGCAGTCCAGCTTCGCCTGCTTCTTTTTGTAAGACTAAATGGAGGAAGATGAGATTGGGGGAGCCCCTGGGGACTGAGGTCTGTGGGGCCATCTGTGTTTGACTCTGGGCAGGTGGGGAGGGGGAGGGCAGGAAGATTCAGGCAGGGCGGGGCCAGGTGCCTGCATTTGAGTTCCCTCTCACTGTTTCAAGTGGGTCTTCGCTGTCCTTCGACCTGCAAGGGCAGCAGGTACCTGGAGGAAGTCTGCTTTTAAAACCATCTATTTGCAGCATGTTGTCTGGCGAGGGTAAACCCCGTTTACAAAGAGTGGTGTTCAAAAACCTGTTGACTTTCGGTTTGGGGATCTTCAGTATAAACACAATAGAGAAGCTATATGTACCCCAAAATAATTATGGTGCAGCAGAGAAGCTACACATATGCCAAAATAATTATGGTGCCGGTAATTACAACTTGTGTGGCCTTCACAGTGCATAGGTGTCTTGCCTGACACCCTCTCCTCCATCCCCCGTCCCTCTGAGATGTGCTGAAGGCGGCTTATCAGAGCAGAGAGGTCGGATTTCACACTATGCAAAGTGAGGGAGATGTCTATCTTTAATCTTTTAATCCTTTCCCCTTATCCCACATATAAAGCAACAAGAAACATTACACGAGAAACTGCTTGGTATTGATTAGGTAAAATGGTGACTTAAAGAAAGCAGGGATCCACAAGGACCAAGACAGCCTGAATCCATGGGGGGTGGGGGGCGAGGTGTGGGCGGAGCTTGAGCAGGTAAAGTGTTGGAGGGAAAGGTGGGGAGACAGGCCCTTGGCTTGTGGATGATGTAGGAACAGGAGCACAGAGCGGGGCACCAGACAAGCTGTGAGGAGAAGAGCAAAAACGAATCTCAGGCCGATTGATCCAGCCTGGCCCCTGATGTCAAACCTGGCATGGACCCGACAGCAGCTCCCTTCCACAAAAGGAAGAAAAAGGAACACAGCAATCATGCTAATCAATTCATCTTCTGTTTCCAACATCAATTACCGGAGCGAATTAATTACTCCATTAAGTAGAAGGTTCTCTGTTGATTTAGGTCACTAATGAATATTACCAAGTAAAACTGGATTCATGATTCTGACGTTTTTGCTTCTCATACCCTCAAGACGAGAAAGGGGTGCTGGATGTGACCTTGGGGCTCCAGCCCCGGCCATTACCTCCCCTCCATTCACCCAGGCTCTTCTCTGTAAGAACCATCGAACTGAACCGTCCGAGGAGTCCAGACACCTTAGCATCTGCCTCTATCAGTCTTTAATGTTGGGATAAATGCTCTCATCTTTTCTGTGTCTGTGCTGTGTCTAATTTTAGTTTTATTGTACCAAACTGACTGACGTGGGTTTAACCGCTCTATCTGATGGACGCAACGTTGCTTCGTCAGACAGACAGATGCTTGTTCTTACAATTATTAGCCTGATGTTTTCTGACTAAAATATGGAACAAGATAGGGTATGTTTTCTCTAACAACACGTCCTGCTTGGTGACTGTCTCCTCACCAAACATTTCAAAGTGACTAGTTATGTTAAAAATACCAGCTAACCACTGAGAGAGGTGTGGCAGGCTGAAGCCCCTGGCCTCAGGGTATATTCACAGGCTTAGAGAGACAGGACACACGTGTCTCGATAAACAGCACCACAAGTCAGGGTATGGTCAGCTGGGTGGGACTGACTTGGGTTTTTTTGAAGGAGCTTTGAGGTGGACCCCCAGCTAGTGGTAAGGACTAGGAGAGGGCAAGGGTTTCTAGTTCAGGGACAAAGTGTGCCAAGCCAACTCTCATCTTGAGACTCAAAACCATGCACTTCCCCCCATGACACCTCAGCAGGTGACTGACGGCGGTTCTTGGTGGTTTTCCTACACTCAGCTCCTTCCCTGGTGCAAATCACTGCCACAGCAATGGTCTTCAAACACTCCTCCCGTCAGGGCAGTCCCCTGCACAGGAGGACCAAGTGAGGCTGTCCCTCTACAACATGGTCCTAAGGTCCCTGGCTATACTCATCCTTGTTCCTGTGTCTGAGGAGAGGCCGGCACGCTCCTTCTGTGAGTGAGTGAAGTGAAGTCGGTCAGTTGTGTCCAACTCTTTGTGACCCCATGGACTGTAGCCCACCAGTCTACTAGGAGTCTGTGGCTCCTCCGTCCCTGGGATTTTCCAGGCAAGAGTAATGGAGTGGGTTGCCATTTCCTTCTCCAGAGCATCTTTCCAACCCAGGGATCAAACCCGAGTCTCCCACATTGCAGGCAGATGCTTTACCATCTGAGCCACCAGTGAAGGGACATGTAAAAACCAATTTCAGTTTTCAGGCCATGTTGTTGCAACTACTCACCTCAGCCCAGCAGGCGCAGGCACAGCCACAGTCTCCTGGCGATGAGGGGACGGGGCTGGCCTGTGGGCCATGGCTTGCTGACCCTTCAGCAGACATCCCGAGGCTGGACCCCGCCATGCGGAGCTCTTGACTGTCCCCCTCGGGCCTTCCAGCCCAGAGGCTAGCCTCCTCACCTGGGGTCTCCTCACACTCACTGTGGACTGTCAGCGTCCCACGCTCTCTTCTGCCCACCTCACAGGCCCCTCCACCGTTACACGCATCTGCTCCCCGCAACAGCCCCCTTCAGCAGACACTTGTGGGCCGCCCGCTGTGTGCTCAGCACTAGGTACACGGCGTGCAAGGCCGGTCCTGGGTGTGTAGGGGTGACGGACGGGTGAGGATGATTTCGACAGCTCGGAGGAGCTGGACGAAGCTCCCCTGCCTCTGACCTGCCAGGGCACCTTCTCTCTACAACCAAACACCTCATGCTTCTGTATCTACAGCTGGCAGGAGCGGCCCCTTGGGAGAAGACGGCTCACCCAGTGCCCTGCACATGGTGGGTGCTCAAAAAACAGTGACCGAGGACTTCCCTGGTGGTACAGCGGCTAAGACTCTGCTCTCAATCAGGGGGCCTGGGTTAGATCCCGCATACCGCAACTAAGACCTGGCACAGCCAAATAAATATTAAAGAAAAAAAACCAAAACATGACTAAAGTGAATTAAAGAAAATTTAAGTTAACAGTGCCTTATGTCTGTTATGTCACGCATACAAATTTTAGAACTTTAAATAAGGACCTACTGTGTGACATAGGGAACTCTACTCGATACTCTGTAATGACCTACATGAGAACAGAGTTTAAAAAAGAATGCATGTATGTAGACATATAACTGATTCACTCTGCTGTACACCTGAAATGAACACAACACTGTATATCAACTACACTCCAACAAAAACTAAAAAAAAAAGTGTATTGAACCCACTGTATACCTTACACGTATGCAATGCTATATGTCAACTGTATCTCAATAAAGCTGGAAAGAATTTTAATAAAATAAATTTTTAAAATTATAAAAGTGTTTTTAGAACTTTAATATTTCTCAATAAATTCAACATTAAAGCGAGAGGACCGACTTCTAAAGAAAACATGACCATAAAAGAAACTCGGTATTAAGTAGGAGCTGGACGCTAACATACGTATTTTTTTTATACATATCCCAAACAACAACAGCAACGCAACAGCTCTGTGATCATCCTTCTGGCCAGGCAAAGTGACTCTTACTTTCTGGACAAGCACTTGTGAAGATTATGCTAAGGAGATGTGGCCACTCCAAACAGATTAGAGCAGTGGAAATGGGGCTATGGAATCCTATTAGAAACCCCATATGCTTGGAGGGACCATCCTGAAATTAAACCTCCTATCAAGACCCCTTCATGGGGTGCTGCCAGTTATAAATGTGCTACACTCGACTGGGAGAAAATTCCATGAAAGCTTACAAAAACCTTGCTAGAAGCATTAAAAATTCCTAGCCGTTTCCTTATTTGTCATTCAGCAAATGTTAATATTTCTTTCTGTATTCCTACTGAAGCTTGAAATTAACATGGCTTTTTGTTTATTTCTTCATTTCTGCACTCTTGTCAGCTCATCTCAGGAATGCATTTTGTTGGTCGGCTGCTGCAGAGCCAAATAAAAAAAGCCAAAAGACACTCACACCCTGACTAGTGAAAGCCTCTGCATGAAATTACATTTGTTCTTTAACCTCTCAGAAGTAGAACATTCCACTTAAAATAAATATTTAACGCCTAGGACGCCTTCTTTCAGGAATCACTTTGACACGGACATTAGTCTCTCTCGGTACCCAATGCCAGAACCCTGGGGTGCAAAGCTTTCTACAGATGAAGCTGAGGGAGAGTGTGGATGGGGTCTAGGAAGGCTGGCAAGCAAGGGCGAACACAGAATTTGCTAAAGCAAATTGATCTCTGAAAATGCCCCTCCCCCACCCAAGACTCTTCAAGCAGAATTTAGCCCAAGTCTAAGTGGTTTTCAAACCAAGATGGGATGCGGGTCCCAGGGAAGGGCCCCTCTGCCCCAGGACTGGTTGTGTCGGATCCAGCCTGCTTCCCAAGGACCCGGCTCTACGAAAGCCTCCTCCCCACCGGGAACCTGGGTGATTATCACCCCAGTTTAACTGGTGCCCTGACAGCTCCAGCGGGCATGTGGCTTTGGAACAAGAGCCCTGCCCTGGGACACTCGGAGTGGGCAGCCTCAGACTCAGGTACCCAGTAGTAAGTGCTTCCTTGCTGGCTCAGATGCTAAAGAATTGGCCTGCAATCAATGTGGGAGACCTGGGTTTGATTCCTGGGTCGGGACGATCCCCCTGGAGAAGGGAATGGCAACCCACCCCAGTATTCTTGCCTGGAGAATTTCACGGACAGAGGAGCCTGGCCAGCTACAGTCCTTGGGGTCACAGAGAGTCAGACACGACTGAGCGACTCACTTTCACCCAATAGTAAGTTTATGTTGCCGACTTAAAATCCTGCCCCATGGGGGATGCCTTGGGTGTCTGGGGTATGCTGCTTTATGAAGGCTTTGTGGGGGGCAATGGATGTTTTGAAAAGTACAAACCGTGACAGAAATGGTACTGAATGTCCCCAGGAACAGAATTAACAGGGATGGTATCCAAAACTGGCTTAAGAATGCCTCCAAAGCGGCAGGTGATTTTTTAACTTGATGTTCAGATGGCTCAAGAGTCTTTACAAGACAGACTCTTGCTCACGCCTGTGGGCATGTGTGTGTTTAAATGTGCTTCCAGAACTTTCCAACTAGGACAGAAGGGAACAGCTCTCCCGGTTCAGGACACAGCGCCTGATAAAGCTCGGAGGACAGCCCGAGGGTGGCGATGCGTGTCCTTTGAAGGCCGTTTCCGTGGACTGTGTCTCCTGTCTGTCATGAGGACCCCTGACAGACCACAGGGCCTCTGGTTAGACCACAGCATCCCCCGGGGCCGGGGTGCCTGCCCATGGAGAATATCGTGATGCTATATTCATCCTTCCTCCCGGCTGATGTTGACTCATTATATGACAAAGCCACTCTTCAATCTCTATTTCGGGTAGACTTTGCACTTTGGGGGAGCTGGTAACACGCCTCTCCAGATAAAAATGTACAGGAGAGGCCATTAAAGGCAGGCCTCTTAAGTCTTAATTGGGTCAATTTCTTCCCTGCCCCATCATGAAACCAATGTGACCTTTTCGCTGGTGTTGACTTTTAATCCCTCTTGTTCTTGGCTCATCTTGATAATGGAAACCCATTGCCATCCCACATGAGGACGGCGGACAGGATGGAGGTGAGTACAGAGGAAGAAATCCTGCTTTTAGGGTCCTTCTGTGTTGCACAAATCTACTTCCAGAGCCAATTTCCGGAGTACCTGCTGTTTTACACGCTGAACCCCAAAGCTCCACCCACCTTCCCATCTCCTCCTCCCCTCAACCTGGACAATCAAAGAGGTGATTGTGAAAAATGATCTCCAATGATCACTAAATGCCGTGCTTTAAAAGTCACATTTTCTGTGAATCCAAATTAAGCTCTGTTTACTCCATGGAAATTAAGGTTGCCGCAGCTACCACCCAGAGGCACATTTAAATATTCTCACGTGACATGTTCTGTTATTCCAGGGACAAGAGGTTCTCTTTAAGCAAAGTCCAGAATGCAGCCTGGACCCTGCACTGGCCAAGCCCAGTCCACTGCAGCATCCACGGGTCCTGGGAGCAGAGGGCCTCCAGTTCTCTAGGCCAGAATCTCGCCATACATCTCCGTGGAGCCACCTGTGTTCAGGAATGCCTCCCCCTGGACTGGGAGTTGCCCCAGCCCACGACAGCTTGGCCTCAGTGGGCTCTGATTTTTCTAGCCCAGGAATCACAACTGCATCCCTCAGCTCTGGTTCCTTCTCTTAATATGCCACCTCTACTGCTGGCACATGGCTTGTGCCCCTCTGGGGACAGACCCTGGGTGATGCCGGGGCTCACGGGAACACACCAGCGTGGCCCCCAGCTTCCACCTCTCCTTGGTGCCACTGACTGTAGGCCACATTGCTTCCACGTGAGAAGGCAAACACCCCTGGGTGCCAATTATTAGCTCAAAATTCATGGCATCCCAGGCCCTTACAACTCAGCCCCGGTTACCTTGCCAGTCTCATCAATCATCACTGTGTATATTCACTCACTTTTTCATCTGTTCATTTAATCATAAAGATCCTCCGAGGCTCCAGTGAGTCAAGCATTGTGATAGACGCACACAGAGACACTAAATAACACCCATCTCTAGATGAGCTTCCTCAAGAAGTTCAGACTTGAGTAGTGGTAGCCTGATCTATCAGCACAGATGTGCAGTAAACGGTCAGGATGAAGGGTCCTGAGAACCAAGGAAGGAGAATGCAGTTCTCCATTTCTCGGGGCCCAGCTTGGATACCACCTGGTGGGAAGCTCTCCCTCATCACTCAGCCTCCTCAGGGTCCTTTTTGGGGTCAGGGCAGTAATGAATGTACTCAACCTGGGCCCCCAGAGGCATGAACACCCCTCGAGAGCAGGAACAAGGCTCTGCTCCTCTGTGCTCTCCACACAACAGGCACCCTGGCTTGTACACGGCGGGTGCTCCGCACATGTCTACTGCTGATTCGAATGTACCTGACGGTAAAACTTAGGATCAGGGTCAACAGCAATCCTTCCTGAAGTATTCACTAGAAACCTGTTCCTCCTTCTGATGGAGGGGGCAGAAGTGTGCCAGACGGCTCCAGTCAGGAGTCTGACGGCCAGCCCCAGCTGTCCACTCTAAGCTGTGTGCTTTGCAAAGACCCTCCTCGGACTCCTCCAGACTATTGTATCTGCAGGACAGCAGAGGCCCCAGATGCGGAGCAGGTGGGAGGAGAGGTCCAGGCCTCAGGGGAGCGACACAGCAGCAGGATGAGACTTTCTGGTGGTGGATGGAGGACATGCCTCTCCTCTTAGAGAAGAGGCACATTCACCACTGACACACCATCCCCTAAGGCCACTTAGTAATTACTGAACAAAACCTTGCTCTTCATGTGATACCGAGTATTACCCATTGCGGGGGGTTGGCTTTCAAACTCGAGTCTGGACTACAACCACTATGACCACGTCAAGCTTGTGTGTTACATACACACACATGGGTTACATGTACCGAGATTAAAATACTGTAAGACACCATATTAGCTATCTGTTGCAAGGCTGACAAATTACCATGAAACTCAGTGGCTTAAAATAACAGTCATTATCTCATAGTTTTTGTAGGTGGGAGATACAGTAGCGGCTTAGCTGTGTGGTTTGGTTCAGGGTCTCTCGTGAGGCTGTAATTAACGTGATCTGCTTCTAAGCTCACCTACATGACTCCTGCCAGGAAGCCTCTGTTACTTTCTGGCTGTTGGCTGGAGGCCTCAGTTTCTTTCTATGTGGGCTTCCATTGGGCTGCTCACAATACGCACGCAGAGAGATTTTTTTTCCCCACCTGTGAGTTTGAAGGCTGCAGATGCTTTACACAATGGCTGTGAAAATTTTAACAGGCTCAGAATTGGAGAAAGGATATTTATCTGTTTGTCTATCCACACACCTATACCTATAAACACAAACATAAACGTATGTGCTTTTTTTCAGGGTGCGGGTGGTGGTGGTGCTTTAGTTCCTATGTCGTATCGGACTCTTGTGACCCCATGGACGGTAGCTCACCAGGCTCCTCTGTCCATGGGATTTTCCAGGCAAGAATACTGGAGTGGATTGCCATTTCCTTCTCCAGGGGATCTTCCGACCCAGGAATCGAACTCGGGTGTCCTACATTACAGGCAAATTCTTTACCGACTGAGCTATGAGGGAAGGCTAGTGTGCGGGTAAGTGACATTAAGTACATTCACATTGCTGTGTGATCACCATCACCATCCATTTCCAGAATTCTTTTCATCTTGTAAAACTGAAAGTCTGTACCCATTAAATAACAATACCCCATCTCCCCTCTTCCCTTCCCCTGGCAACAATCACTCTTCTGTCTCTATGCATTTGACTGCCCTAAGTACCTCATTGGAGAAGGCAATGGCACCCCACTCCAGTACTCTTGCCTGGAAAATCCCATGGGTGGAGGAGCCTGGAAGGCTGCAGTCCATGGGGTCCCTGAGGGTCGGACACGACTGAGCGGCTTCACTTTCACTTTTCACTTTCATGCATTGGAGAAGGAAATGGCAACCCACTCCAGTATTCTTGCCTATAGAATCCCAGGGATGGGGGAGCCTGGTGGGCTGCCGTCTATGGGGTCGCACAGAGTCGGACACAACTGAAACGACTTAGCAGCAGTAGCAGCAGCAAGTACCTCATATGAGAGGAAAAGGCAATGGCACCCCACTCCAGTACTCTTGCCTGGAAAATCCCATGGGCGGAGGAGCCTGGTAGGCTGCAGTCCAAGGGGTTGCGAAGAGTCGGGCATGACTGAGCGACTTCACTTTCACTTTTCACTTTCATGCACTGGAGAAGGAAATGGCAACCCACTCCAGTGTTCTTGCCTGGAGAATCCCAGGGACGGGGAGCCTGGTGGGCTGCAGTCCATGGGGTCACACAGAGTCGGACACGACTGAAGCGACTTAGCAGCAGCAGCAAGCACCTCATATGAGAGGAATCATACAATATTTGTCCTTTTGTGACTGGTTTATTACACTTGATGTCTTCAAGATTCATCCATGTTGCAGCTTGTGTCAAAATTTCTTTCCTTTTTAAGGCTGAATAATATTCCATCCTATACACACATCACATTTTGCTGGACTCTTCATCCATCTATGTACACTTGCGTCCCTTTCTTCTTTTGACTATTCTGAATTATGCTGTTACTAACATGGATGTATAATGATTACTTTTAAACATGTTAAATATGTAAACATTTTTAAAATATTTTAAATATTTTCAACAATTCATGTCACTAATAAAATATTATTTCAAGACGTTACTAGGAAATATTCTTGTTTCTGAATTAATGCCGAAGTTCGTGGCTGGGAAACTTTAAGGAATAAAGGTAGATCTTCTCTGGACCCCCGGGGGCTGGGCTGTTCAGCTGGCCAAGTTGGGGCATGGCAACCTGGTGAGTATCACGAAAAACGTAAAGAAACTCAAACTTAACTCTATTCAAAAATGTTAACACTTTAAAAAATAATGTTCACTAGTAAAATATTGTGTTCTTCCAACATCCAAACAAACAACTCCATTGAGACAAGTTTACAACAGACTCTGAGTTAGAGCCTCTGCAAAAGAAATAATTATAACCAAACTTTGGCTCTTATAAAATTCAGGTAATAATTCTAAACAGCTGGAGTGGGAGTTTAAAATTTTTTTTTAAAAAATCAATAAATATATAAAGATAAAAATTCTTCCCTTCTCTCTGGCAGGAGGGCAAACTCCGGTCATTTGGTTTTTAAATGACTTCTTTACTAGGCCATGGCTACTCATCATGAGGTGAAACAGGGCTGCATGCAAATGAGGGGAGAAAGGGATGCTACCCGAGAGAGTTTCTGAAGCCAGACTATCCACAGCCCTGGGGCCATTCCACAGAAGACGGAGGGGGTGTCTATAGAGACATATGCACTCATCCAGGATTTAACTAAGCTGTTAAAGATAAGTGATCAGTGATGGAATTTTATGTATTCTTCAAAACTCTAAATGCCTACCACTTTAAAAAGTTTATTTGTAACATTCAGCAAATATTCACTGGATTCTTAAAATGTGCCAAGCATTGTTAGGTGCTTGGGATACGGAGCACACTGGTAAAGAAAATGGACAAATGTGCTGAACACAGAACATCTGATGTTATTTAAGAATTTCGGTTTTAATTTGAACAAAGGATATTATGGGTGTTATGCCCCCAACTTTGTCTCAATCCCCCATCCGTGTGTCCAGTCCCCCACCAGGCACCCTTGCCAGGACCCGCAGGCCAGCACTGGGGAGGAAATATTAGTTCCCTGGATTCCTCAACTTGCAACCATGAAGCAGCACAGAGCGGGTCTAATGATCAGCCCCTGCTGCTCCAACATAAATGAAATTCTGGCCAAGACAGCCCAGGTTTGTATTCGATAATGTTGTGAGGCAGTTTTGGGGCTGGTGGATGGCTGGTTGGCTGAGAGAACAATCTAGATATGAGATGAAACAAAATTTCCTACAGAGAGGACAAAGGGCCCTTCCTAGCCACGTGTTGCAGAGCTGAGTTTGAGCACATCTGGGGGTGAGTATGCCCTTGTTCTCCAGCAACACAGGTTCCTGTCATCCCAGCCTGCTGTAAGTTGCTGCCAAGGCTGACAAACACAGATGTCCCACTGGGTCTGGAGGGACAAGCCCAGTGGCCACTGTGTGTACACACCCATACTCACAGCCATGCACACACATTTTGTCCTGCTCACTGCCCCAGCCTGCTGAGGTCCCGCTCCTCCTTGACCGTGGGGCTCTGGCATGGAGGACTCTCATTCACCAGGTTCTTTCCAGGCTCTGCAGGTCCCTCGAACTTCTCCACATTCATCCTCTCCAGCTTCCCTGTGGCCGATGCTGCTCACTGGACTGCTGTCGTTTAGTAGGTCAGTCGTGTCCGACTCTTTGCAACTCCATGGACTGTAGCCCACCAGGCTTCCCCATCCACAGAATTCTCCAGGCAAGAATACTGGAGTGGATTGCCATGCCCTCCTTCAGGGGATCTTCCCAACCTGGGTCTCCTGCACTGCAGGCGGACTCTTTACTGTCTGAGCCACCAGAGACAACCTGACCTCTTCATGTCAGAAGCAGTTGAGGGCAGCCTGAAACTGGAAAAGCCAGGAAGGTCTGGGAGAACTGGCTTCTTTGTCTCTGACCTCTAGAGTCTGGGTCAGGTGTCAAGAGCCAGGAGGTGGGAACTGTTGGCTGCCATCTGGTCCTCTCCCGGGGGCTGTGCTCAGGGTTGGGGGCGGAAGGTCTGCTCCCAGCTACAGGTACACATCTCAGAGGGCTGGTCTTCTAACTTATTTTCAACTCTGACATACAATTTTAGCATCAAATGCTTCCCTGAATAATGTGGAATGAGGTAATATTTGTCTATCACCTGTATGTCTCTGATGATCACTATTTTTTTAACATCAGAAGTGAATGCCCATGTACAATCACTACCCCTCTTCCCACTTCCCACTTGACCCACACCTGGACAACCAACTTAAAAATATGATTGTTCACTACAAAGGGCATTCTGCTTATGTGTACATTTAATGTTACCAGGATAGAACCTGAAAAAAAAAAAAAAAGGTTGGTGAAAAGGTCCATTAACTGATAAGACTCTGGGGTACTTTCTGGAGCTTTTGTGTATTAAAATATACTTCTAGTTTTACTTCTTCTTCTTTTTAATCTTCCCACCTCCACCCCCAAGGCCTACTTCTAGTTCAAGAGTTCATGTTTTCAGATACCATTGCAAGTCAAACTCCAATATTCATAAGGCTTATGAAGAGAAATTCTCAACCTGAAAACATAATTGCCAGTTGGTGACCCAGAACAATAGCTAAAGAATAATCCTGTTACCCCTTGGACCATAAAGAAGGCTGAGCACCAAACAACTGATGCTTTTGAATTGTGGTGCTGGAGAAAACTCTTGAGAGTCCCTTGGACTGCAAGGATATCCAACCAGTCAATCCTAAAGGAAATCAACCCTGAATATTCATTGCCACGACTGACGTGAAGAGCCAACTCACTGGAAAAGACCCTGATGCTGGGAGAGATTGAAGGCAGGAGGAGAAGGGGAAGACAGAGGATAAGATGGTTGGATGGCATCATTGACTCAATGGACATGAATTTGCTCAAACTCCGGGAGACAGTGGAGGACAGAGGAGCCTGGCGTGCTGCAGTCCATGGGGTCACAAGAGTCAGACATAGTGACTGAACAACAACCCTGTGATAGCCAGGAGGTGCCTGTTGAATGCCAAATTTGCCAGGGGAGGAGAGTAAAAGCAGCCTTGGACCCTCTGGTCTTCTCCCAAGAACTGGGGAAATGGTACACTTCTGTCAGGGAGGCCTGCTCCCTATAGGGGAACATAGACCAACTCGGGCACAGGCAGAGAGAGGTGGCCCCACTTTGCTGCTGTCCCTAATCCAATCACCACAATGAAGTTCACCCACAAAACAGACCCCTGAAGTTCTCATGATTAAGGTTTAGCCAATACAAGCGCCATGATCTTGGAGTTACTTATGTCACATCTTTTCCTATGAAAAGAATCATCTTGCTATCTCATTTAGGATGAAAATAAATATTTCCTGTGAAACAGCCCCAAGTTATTTTCATACAATATCATTTATATGTATTTGCTAGACTGTTGAAATTGTCCAGGATTCTTTCTGCTAGTCTGCCTGCAATGCGGGAGACCTGGGTTCAATCCCTGAGTGGGGAAGATCCCCTGGAGAAGGAAATGGCAACCCACTCCAGTTATTCTTGTCTGGAAAATCTCATGGAAGGAGGAGCCTGGCAGGCAACAGTCCAGGGGGTTGCAAAGAACTGGACACAACTGAGTGACTAACTCTTTCACTTTCTTTCTTCTAATGAGCCCAGACTGGAGCTGTCCCCATGCGAAGCTGCACATCCCTGCTGGTCCCCCACTTCCCCCTGGCTGGAGGGTGACGCCTGACCTCCACCCAACTGGCTCACAGCTCTCACATTAGGGCTTGAGTGTTGCGAGAGACTAACTGGGGTAGACAGATACCTAACTCGAAATCAGAAAAAGAGGAGGAGAGGGTCGGGAGAAATGAGCCGGCAATACTGAGAGACACAGAGCTTCCCTGACGGGGTCGGAGACAAGTGGCCCAGGGTACAGGGGCCTGATGGCAGGGACCCGAGGACAGGGAGCAGCAGAGATGACAGATTTCAAAGGGACAGCAGGGCACGTGCTTGGGGGGAGCTGCGCTCAGCGGGTCTGGAGCACCACAAAGCAGACGTTGGTGGGTTAAAGGCCCAGGGACCACATCAACTAAGGGACCCCTGCCTGTGTTTAGTGAGCACTGGCCATGGCATCAGGGGGAATGTCCTGGACATTGAGGAAAACTCCATCCTCTTCTGCAAAATGGGGGCGGGGCAGGAAGAGCCACATGATAGTAACTATACTTCTATTATCTTCCAACTGGGAAAATACCAAATGCCAAAAAGCTATGGTAGTCAAGTAATGTTTTTCAATATATGAATCACAAGAATGTCAATGTGCATCAAAAAAAAAAAAAGTTGCGTGCAGCTGTACCAAACATAACTTACTCTACATACACTATGTGGAGGGAACACACAGTTTTCAAACTACATGTGTGATCAAGGCTCAGCTGGGAGGCAGAAACTAGGAGCATCCAGCTCTGAGACTTCAGGAGGTTAATGACTTGCTCAAGGTCACACATCTGGCCTTGAGGCCAGAATCCAGGTCCTTTGGCTCCCGTGCCAATATTTTTGTATTACCTTTAGCAAGTTTGGTTACTTGACTCTGCGGTCACGAACAGATTAGAACGTCACTGCGGCAGGCGGGAGGGGTCAGCATACTGACAGCAGTGAGCAGAGATGGCTGAATGCTGGGAGGACCAGGGGACGGTCACCGTGAGAAAACGTAGATGCTCTGGAGGCAGAAGGACTTAGCTCTATCACTGAGTGGTTGTACGATCCCGGAGTGGGGGGTTCTTAACCTCTCTGAGCCCATTTCCTCATCTATGAAACGGGGATGATACTCAGCTGCAAGAGTCGTGGAGGAAAGAGATAATGTATGTAAAGTTCCCAGCATATAATAGGCATTTAATAAATGGCAGCTCTAGCTATTATTTTAAGAATTCAATGAATATAGATAACAGGAGCCTTTTAACTCTGGAGCAGAGAGAATGAAACATCTACGTAGAATACATAAGTGCACGTCTGTAGTTGAGCACATTTCATCACATCATAATGATAACCCTGAAGGATTAAGAAAAGGCTCAGCTGGGGAGAGAGCACCCTTTGGTAGGAGGAACCCGTGTCTGGGAGTCCGATACTCTGGGCCCAATTCCAGCAGCACTAGTTATGAGCCTTGTGACATGTGACGACCAGTTCCCTGAAACTCAGTTTTCTCATCTATTAAATGGGGACAGTGACAGTAGTCCCTGGCCTTTGGCAGGTGTTTATTAAACGTCAGAGCCTTTGTCTTCTACGCCATATAAGAAGGCAGTGGGTGCTTTGATGTCTTCCTGTTGGATTTCTATCCAGAAAAATGAAAACATTTTCAAGTATGTATTGAAATCGGTAAGTTTCAGTCACCTGGAAAAACGTATATACACACAGGATATTCTTCCATCTCCAATACTGTGCAACTCACATGAGCATTTCTTAAAAAAATTCACATTCATCAGAGCACTAAAATACAGTATGGAGCATGCAGGAAGCACTTAATGAATGCTTGCTGCAAATCAAATACATGAAAGGAGCGATAATCCAAGCAAAATAATCCAACCTAAAAACAAGCCACTTTTATGTGCATAAAAAGTGCAAGCTTTCCTTAAAATAATTCATTCTAAAATGAGGGGAAGAATCTGGAATTGAAAAAGCAGAAACACATTTTTTTTCCTATTCAATAAGTAATCAAGAATGGTTAAGTCTAGGTGTCCTGTATCCCTCAGCACTTTGGGTTTCTCAAGCTTCTCTTTTGACCTTGCTGAAATAAGGCGATTTAATTTCGACTTAGCCGAAATTCATTTCATTTTCCTGGCTCACGAGAGGGATGTATTCAGTAAAATTCGTGCTGCCACAGCTCTCACACGGTCAGTCCTGCCCAGACACGCGCGCCGTCAGGGCGCCACCAGACAGCAGAGACGAGCAAAAGTGAGGTTCTGTCCCCCGGCCCAGTGAGGCACAGCCCCATCTCCACCACAGACAGGACGTGCACTGACCGTGACACCCCAGCCACACCTGGCTCAGAGCTCCCTGGGCCATCTTCCCAGGGCGGGACCAAAGGCACGTTCTTCCAGGTAGGACCACCTCCGGTCTCTGGAGACACGTGGGAACTCCGCTCTGGTCTACCTGGGTCTCAAAGGGCCCCAGGCGAGGGTTCAGGAGTCGGGGCAAGCCGACGGTCACCTGCTGGCCCGATCACCTGTGTACACTTCAGTGCTGTCCGTGGTCACGCAAGCACGGGGACAGATGGTGAAACGCGAGGGTGGGGAGGCAGTGTCTGCTTTGGGTTGGTGGAAGGATGCTGCTGAGGAGCACAAGAGGGCTGGGGGTGCGCAGTGAGAGCAGAGCAGGGAGAGGTTCCCAAGTCAACCGTGGGCGAGCGACGGGGCATCGCGTGTGAGGCGAGATGCTGCCGCAGCCACATCAGAAATTCCCTGAAACACTGCTGAACGACGCTACTTATCTGCCTTGCCTTGGATGACAGTCACAATGTAAAAATCCCCAGGGTCACCCCATGTTAGAAGCCAGCTTCTCCTGGCTAGCTGCTCCTAAACATGCCTTCCTCTGGCTGCGTCTTCGCCATTTTGTCATGAAAACAAAATGCCTGCCTTCAGCCCAGTGCCTGGGCTTCACTTACCAACACCGTCTCCACGAAAACCTAATGAAAAAGTAATAAAAGTGATGTATGGTTTATTAATATTCACATTGCCTCCCACTGGCCCGCCAGCATTAGAGGGGGAGGCTGCTGGCAGCCAGTTCTCTGGGAACAGTGGTCCCTTGTCATCAGAGTGCCCATCACAGCAGCGGTTCCAGAGCAAAGGGGGAGACCTAAACATCACTGAACGGCCATCGAGAGGTCCAAAGACACCTTCATCACTGGCCAGCTGGGTGGCCTTGGGGGGTGGGGTCGTCACACACCACCTCTTGGGGCCACCCCAACCATGAAACGGAGCTGATAATGTCAGCCCAGTTACCTGACGTCACTGCTACCGGGAGGGAAACCTCTGTACGCACGACGCAGAAATGGATCTATCTGAGCTTGAGGATGTTAGAAAGTTTTCTGAGAGGCCGGAGAAGAGCACAGAACCGGAACAAACCAGAGCTGTCGTACTGAATGACTTACGGGACAGACGATTTGTTACAGCCAACACAAACTTCTGAGAGGAGAAAGAGAGTATGCTCATGGGAAAACTGTTGGGACTTCCCTGGTGGTCTGGGGGTTAAGACTTCGCCTTCCAACACAGTGGGTGTGGGTTCAATCCCTGGGATCCCTGTTCGGGGAGCTAAGATCCTGTGTGTGCCTCACTGCCAAAAAACCAAAACATAAAGCAGAAGTAATATTGTAACAAATTTAATAAAGACTTTAAAAATGGGCCACATTATTAAAAAAAAAAAAAAAAGGAGAAAACTCTAGGGAAGGAAGATTTACAAAAATAGTCACTAATATCCCCCAAAAAAGATGGTAAAAAATTACCCCAAATGATGGGGCAGCATGACTGGGGAGTGAAACAGCTATAAAAACAGAGTTTAGTGAAATCTTCTGCCATTTAAGACAGCTTGACTTTGACCATAGTGATTTCTAATTTTCCTTACTGGATTCTTCCTGAGAGAGGGGTCTACTTCTGGATTCATCATGGCCTGGCTTATGACAGGTATCCAATAACTGCTTCCTGAATGAAGGGGGAAAGAAAAGCCGCAGACTTAGAGAAGACCAGACCTATTATAAACGTGGGAGAACCGGCCAGGAGGGAAAAGCGTATTGCAGGGCAGCAGACACCAAGGCAAGGAGTCTTGGTGTAAAGGATGTTTGTGGAACTTCAGTTGGTTTTGTGGATGGTAGGTGAGGAAAAAGCAAATACGTAAATATACATGTGAAAGTGAAAGTCACTCAGTTGTGTCCGACTCTTTGCAACCCCATGGACTATATAGTCCATGGAATTCTCCAGGCCAGAATAATGGAGTGGGCAGCCTTTCCCTTCTCCAGGGGATCTTTCCCAACCCAGGGATTGAACCCAGGTTTCCTGCATTGCAGGTGGATTCTTTACCAGCTGAGCCACAGGGAAGCCCAAGAATACTGGAGTGGGTTACCTTCTCCAGCGGATCTTCCTGACCCAGAAATTGAACCTGGGGGTCTCCTGCATTGCAGGCGGATTCTTTACCAGCTGAGCTACCAGAGAAGCCTTCTAAAGGTTTGGCCCACTTTAATTTAAGGTTCCAATTCTCACATAATCCAAAGAATATGTCCCATTCACTAGCTAACGAGCAATAAGGTGAATCTTCCCATCTGGGAATAAAAACTTCATCAACCTTAATCTCTTTTTTTCTTAAAGAGTGGCATTTTGTCTCACAAATCCTGCTCACGGTGCCAATTAATGTTTTGCTGAAAGTTTTCACTTTGGTCTCAGGTTGAAAGGATTTGTTAACTATACATGTTAACATATGCATGTGTTTACATTTAACATTTACATATTAAAAATATGTATATATTTAACACATGTTAAATATACATGTGGTTAGATGCAAATTTGTCTTTCATCCAAAGGCTAGTGAGAATAAAATTTAACTATCTACGTGGCAATCTGGGGTGGGGGCGGGTGAAAAGCAAAGTTTTTTACTAGGGAAGACAGCTGATGTGAAAACAAATAAAACCCAGGTACTCTGCACTTCCTCTAAAGGGCAGGGCCAAGAAAGGGTGTGACACAGAAGAGGCAGAGATCTAAGGAAGGGCGGAAAGGGCCAGATGGGAGGCAAGCACGAAAGGAAGGGACCTGTGTCTCCCTGGGGTACTCATTTCTCAGGGGACACACTCTCAGTGGTTTCCTCTTCAGAGAAGTTGACGTTTCTGCGCATTTCCACAGGCCAGGCCCTGCATGAGTGGATTCATTTAATCCTCATGCTTTTCTAAGACAGTGTTGTTGTCCCTGATGTAGGAATTAGGAAGGTTAAATAACCTGCCCAAGGACACAGTCTGGAAGCTGCAGAACTAGAATTTCATTTCAGGTTTGCCAGCTCTAAAAATCAGCAATACCATATACTTTAGGAATACTAAAAGTGTCATAAACAAAGGTCTTTTTTTCTTTTTTTAAGACCAAGATTAGTCTCCCTCATAAGATAGACCAAGCGAGGGAGAGAGAGAGACAGAGACAGAGAGAGCAGGAGAGAGCAAGGAAGGCAGGCAGCCCGGCTCTAGGACCCCCCGCTCACTGCTCATGCTGCACAGCAGCACCGACCTCCACTTTTATACCCCGAGTGTCTGATGCCCTCAAACAGAGCAAAGATAAAGCTGTTCCTGGGACTTCCCTGATGGTTCAGTGGCTAAGACTCCACACTCCCAGCGTAGGGTGCCCAGGTTCGATTCCTAGTCGGGGAACTAGACCCTACATGTCACAACTAAAGATCCTGCATGCTGCAACTAAATCACGGCTCAGCCAAATAAATAATGGAAAAAAAAAAAAAAATCAAAGCTGTTCCTTTTCTTGCCAAGTCAAAGAAAAAATATATACTTCAGTGTTTCGGCCCAGCACCAGAAAAGTATAAATGAACCTAAAAAATCTGCTTTTGTAAGGATTTTAAAATCAGCTCCCATAGTTACCACACAAATACAGTTCTCAAAGCTACTCAGATTCAAGCTGGCATTTTTTAACAATTCTGGGTCCTAGTAAAATATCCCACTCCAACTTTTTAGCCTGAAAAACTTCCTTTCTTTTTAAAAAGTAATTTATTGAGATGAAATACACATAATATAAAATTTACCATTCTGTGGTATTTAGTATATTCACGGTGTTGTTTGGTCACTACTCCTACCCAGTTGCAAAACATTTCCATCACTCCCAAGAAAAACCTCTTCCTCATTCAGCAGTTTCACCCATTCCTCCCCACTCCCTACCCCATCAACTATTAATCTGCATTCCGTCTTTATGGGTTTATCTGCCCTGTTGCTGGGCTTCCTAGGTGGCATTAGTGGTAAAGAACCCGCCCGCCAATGCAGGAGACACAAGAGATGTGAGTCCAATCCCTGGGTCAGGAAGATCCCCTGGAGGACGGCACGGCAACCCACTCCAGGATTCTTGCTTGGAGAATCCCATGGACAGAGGAGCCTGATGGGCTACAGTCCATGGGGTTGCAAAGAGTCAAACATGACTGAAGCAACTTAGCATACTGTTCATATAAAGAGAATCACACAACGCTCGACTGCTTGTGTCTGGCTCGTCTCACTCAGCACAGTGTTTTGGATATACACCCATGCTCCAGTGTGTGTGTCAGTACCTCTTTCCTCTTTACAGCTGACTATTAATAATATTCTGTTGTGGGGATACACCACAATCTGTTTAAACATTCATCCCCTACTGGACATTGGGGCTGTTTCCACCTGCGGGCTACTGTGAATAATGCTGCTATGAACATATAAGCATTTGTCTGAGTATCTGCTTTCAGTTCCTCTGGAATAATTCTACATTTACAATTTTGAGGAACTGCCAAATATTTCTATAGTGGCTGTACCATTTTATTTGACCACTAGCAATGTATGAAGCCTCCTGAAATAGTTCTTTTAAACATATCTAATTTATTAAAAAAAAAAGCCCTGAAACGATTATTAATGCTGACCTTTGCGGCTGTGAACGGCTTAGGGAATTTATGTAACAGCTTTCCTTTAACAGTTCTTATGAAATCTCTAATCCTCAACCCTCTCCCCTAAGTATGGAAGAATATGTTAATCACCAGAACCCTCAAGACATTAACAATCTAGCTAGTTGCCCAGGACTAATACCTAGGACACAATTACAAAACAAACGTAAGTCCAAAAGTTACATCAAATGCAAAGAGGCATAAAATACAGATTTTTAAATGCAACAAGAATTTATAGCAGACAAGGGAGAGACGCACTGGAAAGCAAAGTGACTAAAGACAGATGAATAGAGAAATGAAGTCTAAGACCTTGAAGAACGCGGGTATAATAAATAAGAAACACAATAAGCCCTGGCTTCCATCCAATGGCCGCCTTAAGGACTGGGGGTGGGGGGTGGGGTGCTCTGCTCTGTTACTGCAGGGCAGCTTGGGCAGCAAGCACCCTGAGACCCAGAGGAAGAGCTGGGCTCTTCCACCTCCCTGGCCAGCACCTGGCACAATCTCATTTCCCAGGGGCGGTAGGGAACAAATCCCCTGCAGAAGAGCACCCCCCCCCCCACCTGCTAAGAAAGGCGAGGTTGTCACGTTTCGTTAGAAATGTTCAATTTCTGTGGCAAAACAAACCCAGCAATTCTCATGCTGTGCAGGCAAAATTGCAAGTATTTAAGTGTGGTGAGTCTGGATGACTAGATGGAAGGAAGGATCCCATGAATATGTACAAGGTCTCTCCCCGCTTAGGCTGGGGGTGCCTTCCTTCCACAGCAAGAATTTAGATTTTTGTGCGGAGGGACCCTTCACCACAACTCAGGCCTGTTTACATTTTTCAGTGTAAACTCTAGGGGCCAAGGCTGACCTGCCCCTGAAGGCACGGAGGGGGCGAGGCGCCGGCGTGCGGCACACCTCCAAACGACGCGCACGTGCACTGCAGCTGTGCGCCTGCACCGCGCTCTCCCACCCAGACTCATTCATTTCCGAACGGGAGCGGATGTCTTCCTGTCCTGCGTGTCAAGGATGCTGCGTTTCACTAACACCAGGACAGGGAGGGAACAACAAACAAAAGCAAGTAGTATGCAAATATGAGTGTCGGGTGCGGAACTAAGCAGGTGCCTCCCAATGTGGCGGGAAAACCAATCGTGGCTCCGCGGTCCCTCCAGAGGAGAGTGAGGAGGACAGGAGCCAGGACAGGAGGCCGCTCACATCAAATACATTCCTGGGGCTGCGTGCAGACCGGGTCTGTGCCTCTGCATCGGAGGTTGTTCTAGGTTTCTTGGCTGGTGGGGGCGGGGCGCGCAGGGGCGGGGCAGGGGGGGAGGTGGGCGGCGCCTCAACCAGGGCAGGAATTGCCTGGACAGAGTGGGACATGCAAGCTGCACCTGTGGGGCTAGTCACCAACATGTGGGTGACCCCTAACAAGGCACTGACCACACAGTGAGATGGTGACAACGCTGCCAGAGCCACCCTTGGTGTTATGGTCACATAAAGCCATGTCCCTGGGGCGAAGAAAATGCAAGCCGTCACCATAACCAAAGGCCCAGGCAAATACAGGCTGTTAGCTCCCACCCAGACAGGGTCTGGAGACTTGGCACTCCCGCTGATTTCTCTGATGGCTTCATGTTCCTGAGACTTCCGTCCAAATGGGTGTGTTCCTAAGAGATGCTCTTTCCAGAGAACCTGTGGCTCATCCCCCAAAGCTGGGGAGTGGGAGGGTGGGGGCTGTGTCCGCACTGGGTCTGCAGCCTCACACACACACAGATGTTTGACACCCCTTGCTGAACAGAGCTTGTAAAGTAAAGCAATGAGATGAAGATACGGGTCTTTCTATACAAACCATGACACAGAATACCAACTGGGAAAAGTTGGGGAAAATGCTAATGGCTCATTTTCAGGAAAAAAAAAAAAATCTATCTTCGATCTTACTATTTCTGTCCGCACCAGCAGAAACCTCATTTGGGTCCACATGGCCCCAAACTCAGAAGTAACATGAGTACATTTCTTGCAGGGGCAGCAAAGCAATTAACTGGTAACACTCTGAGAGCCGAGGTCTCGCTTAATCGTGTCTCCAGAGTCTATGTATGGCGGTGCCTGAGACGTCCCACCGCTGCTGATGTACCTGGATTAGTATGGGAGTACCTTGGGAGCACAGGTAGAAGAAAAGAAGAAAAAGGAAAAGCCAGGGATAGAAAGGAAAGGCCGGGCATGGTTAGAAATAGTAAGACAGTGACGGTCTGCACTATGCCCGAAGCTCACAGGGCTGTGTGAGGCTAAGCACAGAGGGGTAAACTCACAGACCTTCCAGGTGCCCGCGGCCCAGTGTGCTACGTCACCTGGTCCAACTAAGGAGATGGCATGTCAGGGAGGCGAGGAGACCCACCAGGAGTCACACGGTAGGCGGGACACTGAGACCGGGTCTCTGTCTCCATCTCACCTCCCTAGATGTGCCAGCGGTGGCTGGTCACGCCAGCTCCCTGGAACATGGGTTGTTAACATCAGCTCTGGTTCTATCACGGGGTCTAAGGGCCAGACTCTGGTCCCAGGAAGTGTATAATTTCCTTGGAGGTCAAATAGACAAGTGAATAACATGCCAGGTTAATCAATGTCCGAATGTTTCCAGAGGAAGAGATTATTTCTGGTTGTGGTGGGTCTGGCACTTGGCTTCCACAAGAGGAGTGGGACAGGGCTAGGTTTCAGGGTCTGGGTGTTGGGGAAGGTGGGGAGGGACGCTAGGCTGAGGGAGTGGGGTGGGCTCACACAGGTGCTGAGGGTGTGGGTAGGGGGCAAGGGAGAAGCTGGGGCCTTGGAACAGGACTTGGGATTCTGAACCAGGACATCGGAAACAGGGGAAGGGACACTGAATCAAGGAAGGAGCCATGGGGGGCATCTTCTGAGAAGAAAAGGACAACATGGAAGGGCAAGCAAGGATGCCCTGTGCTCCCTGGAACTGGCACAGAGGGAGAGAGAGGCCCAGGAAACAGCAGAGCTGGCCACGAGCTCAGATCTGCAAACAGACGGACCTCCCACTGCAGGAAAGTCACAGAGAACCCGTCTTCAACCGGCCCCTCAGAGCTGCAGAGGGCGCAGTGGAATGACATTTACATGCTGCGGATGCTCCTGTTTCTCCCAAGGAAACGAGTGAAAAGTTCCTGTCAGTGGGGCGGGAACGGAAGGGCCCGTGGCTCTGGGCCCAGCGTGTGGCCTTGGGCCATGGCCCAGTCACTGGGGTGCGTGGCCCAGGTCATGCTGCTGGGAACCGGCTTCATCAGGCCCGGGATCACTGCTGGGGACAGGGGCCCCTCTCCAAGGCCCATCACTCAGAACGCACCCAGCAGAACCCACTGCTTCCAAGATGGCACACAGGTGCCCTCTCTTTGAGGGGATAAAAGACCCTTCCTACAAAACCAGCCACCCCTCGGTGAAAAGCCAATGTCTCCACAGGTGGGAGGCCTGCTGTTGGGAAAAGCTTGGATTTTAGGAAAGCTACTTGATTGAAAACGATGTTGCTTCACTCCCGGGTTTGCTGGCCAAGGCCATGATGAGGTAAGAGCCAAGGGCAGGGCCCTGCAGGCACAGTAAGGCCGGATGACCAGATTCCACAAAGTCTTCATCTTCTTTCTGGACTCTGAGATTTCAGAGGTAACAGTCCCTCACGTCTCTGTTTCTAGCGGTCACTGTCCTTCACTTTTAGAGGACAAGTCCATGAACCACACGTGGAACAGCACATGTAAAGAAACGCTGGGACAGAAACACTTCCGTCATCAGCAGCTGTTTATTCCCCAGAGTTGTTTTCACAGTTCCCTGGGCCGGCCGTTTCCAGTAATGACTGTTGCCCTACTGGCCATCCTGTTACAGGATGGACAAAGATATCTCTTTTACCCAAACACAACGCAACACAACAAAAACAGGAAGAGAAACGACACAAGATAACGTTTAAGGGTTTAATATAACAGTTTCCTTGGAGATCTTTAGGGGTAAATAGATTCTAAATGTTCACTCAGAATTTAAAAAATTTTCTGTGTAAGTTCTATGAGTTTTAGCCCGTCACCATCTTGACAGTCGGGACACAGAGCCATGCCACCTCCCAAAGGTCTCCCTGCTGTGAATATTTACCTTTTACAATGACAACATCTGACTCTTGGTGCCAGAGCTATTTCTATTCTGAGGGTTCACACTTAGTGCATTTTTATTTGCCAATATAAGTTCTAATTTACAAAGAGAAGAAGACTGGAAATCCTTCAGTGGAGGTCAGTGGATGGTAAATAAACACTACCCACGGTCTCTCCCTCATGTTCTGGCCAAAATACTAATTTTTATGGTTAATAATGACATAAACTAAGTTGTGACTGGAGGGTACATTTCTGCAGCCACACGAAGCGGGATCTGAAGGGATGGCAAACATGGAGACCAGCCTACTTCCTGCCACTGAACTGCACAGCCTAACACACATACACCAACCACAGCCACACACCCCCACCTGCCAACACTAATCACATATATAATACACACTAACACACATGCCACACACAATACACCCCCCACATATACAACACACAGACACATACAACATATACCAACACACACACACACCAACACCCACACAGCCCCACCTACCAACACCCGTCATATACACAGTACACAGTAACAATATGCCAAACGTAATACACACTTCATATATACAACACAGAGACATATACAACATATACCAACACACACACACCAACACACCTCCCACATAACAACACATATCACATATACAACACACCAACCATACATCACATATACAACACACATCAACACACATTCACACATCGAAAACATGCAGATTACATACATACACCAACACACATTCACACATCCAAACACTCACGTCATAAACATACAACATTCACACACACACACATCCCTTCAGGGAGTCCCTGAGCAGAGTCTTGCCTATGACTCTAGTCTTGGCCCCTGGACCTTTCTGATGTTGGCGGCGATGGAGAGTGGAGGCAGGAAGCACGGCAGGTGGCAGATGCACTGTAACTTCCTGAGGCTTGTGTGCCCGGCTCCCCACCGCCCTGAGGTTTTGGTACATGGCTCCCCACCACCCTGAGGCTCACGTACCCCAGTCAAGCAGAAGGCCGAACAGCAGCGGCTGTTTGCGAGCAGCAAATGCGAGCAGCGGCGGAGGGTGCCAGGCCCGTGCCCTCAAGTTGAGAATGCTGCGCCCGTGTCTCTCCTGACTCAAAAGAGCTGTCGCTCCTCTCCTCAAACACTGACCCCTTCACCGCTGCACGGGACACTGTCTCTTCCTGACACCAAATGAGCCCACCAAACACACTCCTGTAGCGACTGCTGAATGTGAAGGAGGTGCTGGGCCTCCACGTGTATAAGGGATGATAACGACGCGTGACCCCAAGGAGTGTGGGGATGTTGACAGCTACCAATGATACCAGGTCAAAGAAAACAGATGCTAAGCCACAGGCACATAAACCAGCAAGGGGGCCCAACAGGGAGTGTGACGGTTACTAATGGTCGAGGCAAGGTGCACACGGGTGAGCCGCACACCAGCCATCTGGTTTGGTTGGTCCCTAGAACACCCTCAAGAACTGCTGTCGTATTTCTTGTAAGAAAAAGAACAGGGAGCCTCAGAGAGGTTTGGGAACTCACCTGGAGTCACACAGCTATAATGCAGCAGATCTGGAATTCACACCCAGGTCTCTGCCAATAGAGTGAGGATGGTAAGAATGACGACAATGATGCTAACAGAAGCAGCAGGAAAAGTAGTAAGAGCAGCCAGCATGGGCTGAGTGCTTGCCATGTGCCAGGCACACACTGAGCGGTGGGTGATTTACTTTATCCTCTATGGGAGAGCTCTGTACACTCAGCTCCTAAGGAAGAAGACAAAGTTACAGGGCCTGCGACGAGCATGTTCGGAACATCTCACGAAACAGGAAGCAGAGACGGGGTCAGCGGCCTGGAGGACGGCACTGTCTCCACACGCACAAAGCTCCCTGGTCAGGTCGTGCTGCGCTCGGCCCCTTCTTTGTGCTAGGAAGTCATTTCTAATTTTCTGTAAAGGCGTAATGGGACATGACAGATGCTGGCTGATTTCCGGGAACTAATCTGTTAAAAGCAGTCAGCTGTCCTCGGGTTTCAAATTGAACCCTCACAGGTGGAAAGGCAAGATGGAATGAATGTTTTTGGTGAGATGTGTCTGCTCCCCAAAAGGCTGATTAAGCGGACCCGTATGATCCAGGTTTCGGGGGTGCTGGATGCCATGCCCAAGGTTTAGGGCAACGGTGAAAGGACTTGTAGGAAGAGGCTACAAGACGCTGGGCACGTGGGGGGTCTCTGCTGTGTAACAATGTGAGTTGAGCTATAAACATACGAGGCCACTGAAACCATCCATCCATCCATCTATTCATTCCTTCGTCCATTCATTTGGCCAGCTGGTCACCAGCCCATTTGACACAGGTGCCTCGGGGACCAGCACCTACATCAGCTACTGAGCACCAATGGAAAGAACCCGCCTCCCCCTCACCCCACTGCTTCTACAGACACATGCTTCAGGCACCTCCCCCTGCGCAGGTATCTCGCTCTGAGAGCCTGGCCCATCTTGCATGTCTAGCCAGCAGGCTGGGCAGATCAAAAGGCAGTGGGGTGGAGGCAAGATTCATTCTTTGTTTTTTTTTTGAGCTTTTAAGTCAGATTCTCCAACTCTACCAAAACCAAAATCTGGAGTTCAGTTCCGAATTCTTAGCCTCTAATACTTAAATTTGTCCACAAAGGCATTTTGCCTATATTCCCTTTCTATTTAAAAATGCCACACTTGTAGTTGGCGAGGAGGACAAAGCGGATCCCTGGGCAGGGGCTGGAGCTCACACTTTCATGGTTCCTGGGGCCCGTGTCATGTTTCCCGCTGATCTCGGCCACAGTCACGTGGTCTGTTCTGCCTCATGGGCTCCCCTGCGTCTGCTCAAGCCCACCCAGACCTCGAACAAGCTCAGCCCACACAAAGGCACAGGACAGTCAATGCCCCCGAGGGCCCTCGGTCTCGGGGTGAGGAGCCCCAGAACCCCAGCCTCCCCTTGCCTGGGGCAAGATCCCTGAGGCCTATAGCAGGCCCCTAACTCCTCGTGGAATCACCCCCTGCCCCCAGCTCCTTGAGGTCTTCTCCCACACAGACGTGTAGCACCCCAGCCCTGCCTTGGGCTCTGCTTTGGGGAGCTAACCCATGACAATTGCTTCTGCAATGTCAATATCTCCATCTCTACCCAGGAACGAGGGCCAGGGGCCAACACTCAACACCGAGAGCCCAGCTCCTCCATCTGGCTTTAAGGCTCTGTGAGCCAGCAGCTGATGGAACCAAGGGAGGAAGGGAAGTCCATATTGGAGCTGCCCTGCGGAGGCTGAGGCTGGGCGTTCCTTCCTCCTCTGGAAGCCTGGTGAGGGGATGCAGGAGGATGGCCGGGTCTGTCCCAGCTGTGAGGCAGAGATCCACTGCTTGGGGGGACCAAGGACAGGTGGGAGGCGGGGCAGCATTCACTGGGGAGGGCACCCAGGACTCAGAAGACATGAGTGGCACCCAGGGAGACCAGACAGAGCCATTCAAAGGCAATGCACTCTGCCTTCTGGGTTTAACAAGACATCTGCGCCGGGGCGGACCAGGACAGTGGAGCCCGACGCACCCCCACTGCCTCCCCGGGGGACAGCTCACTCCGTGACAGGCTTGGGGGTAGAGCTGCATAGCTGAGGGCACTCCTACTCGCCTCTTGAAACCTCAGCACAAAGCACAGTGTCTGGTACATCTTCGGAATTCAAAAAATTACTTGTCGGATCCAGAAATGAGGATTATGGCTTCAAACCCAGCTGTGGCTACGGGGACAGTTCAGTAACTGGCCGTAAATGCTACATTGATTGCAGATTATGCAGAGAGCCATGTGTATTAATGTCTCTGCCATGCATTAATGCTTCCCCACGCCCACCCACCCCCATCACAACCCCCTCCCAAGCACCCACTTGTCAGTTTACCAACCCACATAAACCCCTCCTGTCCCATGCATCAACTATTTTTGGATCTTCACTGTCACCACCATTGAAGCAGAAAGGGTCTGACCACAAGGAATCTAACAACTGGGCCCCGAAGGAGGGGCTGTCAGCCACTGAGGTGAAAGGTCAACGGTTCCATGCCAGGCTGTCAACAGTGGCCCCACGGCTCCCATTTTGACGGGGCAAGTAGTAACGCCCTCTGTGGGGTGACGGACTCTGGGATCCAAGCCAACTTGAGCAACAGTTCTCAAAGGACAAAATAATAATTTTTAAAATGTAAATAAAGAAATAAAGCAGGAGGAAACTTCTGGAGGTGATAGATCTGTTTAGGGCACTAACTGCGGTGATAGTTTTACCTCCAAACTCATCAAGTTGTACATATTAAACATGTAAGGCTTTTTGTATGTCAGTCATACAGTGGCAACCCACTCCAGTGTTCTTGCCTGGAGAATCTCAGGGATGGGGGAGCCTGGTGGGCTGCCATCTATGGGGTCGCACAGAGTCGGACACGACTGAAGCGACTTAGCAGCAGCAGCAGCATACCTCAATTAAGTGGCTTAAAAAAAAAAAGAATGAGCTGCAGAGCTTGTTTAAATCATCCTGCCCCATACCCAGAAAGCCTGTTTCTTAGATCTGTTTTGCAACCCAGGAATCTCCATTTTTAACAGGCACCTGGTTGGTACTGCGGAAGAAGGGTCCTTCGATCACACTTTGAAAAAGACTGGTTCGTACTCTGAGCTCAAGAGTGGTTCCAGCCCTACCATCCTCAGGTTTGCGGACGTGTGGATGGTAGTTCTGCAGCAAGGCAGACAACTGGGTCAAGTTTCCGGGGCATCAACACTGCTTTTGCACCTGGGCCCTTGGCCTCCAGGGTCACTCTGGTTGGCTCATGTGATCTGTGAATGTATGTGGCTTCTCAGTGTCTGTGAAGTTGTGTGTATGTGTCCTTCTCCCTGTGCTGGGCATCCGTGTACATCAGCATCTTTGCTAGAGTTGAGAGCTAGCTTCTATCACCAAGACGCTCACAAGCACACCCAGGTGTGCGTAAGTCATGTGTGGGCTTATATTGTGGCATCCGGGTTTATTTGCGTGACTGTGCACGTGTGTGTGTGTGTGTAAGAAGGACTACAACACTGGGGTAGAGATACACTCAAAAAAAACCAGAGGGGTTCTCACTTAAGTTCATACTAAAGCAAAATCCAATTTCAAATTATTTCACCACACAACTCAAGGTCTGAGACAAAAGCAAGGGAAAACTAAAGGTAACCTAACAGCCCAGATAACTTATTGATTACTTCTCCTCAGAAAGGAGATTGCAACTCTAAAAGCTTCCACATATTTATAAACCACCTCCTTCATTTGGGTGACTGAGACTGCCAGTAGGTTGAAGCTGTCACTCAATGTTCTCAAGGGTGAACTAGCACCCTTTCCTGTTGCATCTGCTGGTAACAAAAGACAAATTAGCTGAAAAGCCAATGCCTGCAGTTGCTTTCAGAGCTCTTCTTTTCAATCAAACCTAACTCCTACTCAGGAATCTTTTACACTTTTTAATCTGCACAAGCTTTGCAGTTTTGGAAACTTATTTTTATGGCTTTATTAAGTTTTGCCCCTTTTTTGAAGTGACTTAAGGCCTTTTGGAAGATCCTGTGTTCCCTGTTGATGGGGAGGAGGTGATGGCGGGTCCCCAGTGTGAACTAATAAGATCAAGGTCAGCCCACAGGAGAGGAAACTGTCCCCTGGCCAAGGACGAAGCCCTGGTCATAATGGGATCCAGACGCGGGAGTGGGGATGGCTCACAGTGGATATTCTATCAATACACCGACTCAGGGGAACACAGTCAGCTGGGGACCCACAGGGCCAGGACTGGAGCTGAGATCTCTCAACTCTCCTCCCAGAGCCTGTTACTTGATAGCACTGGTGGGACTTGAAACCAGGTTCTGGAGGCCAGAGCCTTACAACTGTGCCTTAGGGAAAGCAGAGTCCATGAACAAAAGACAGCAAACCAAACCAACCAACCTATTTCCTCTAGCCAACTCTGCAATCACAGTACCAGAATGTAAAAGCATTAAAAGTGTTCACAGGAATTTCCCTGGGTGTCCAGTGGTTGAGAACCTGCTTTCCTGCAGGGGATGCAGGTTTGCTCCCTTATCAGTGGAAGCAGTGACAGACTTTATTTTCTTGGGCTTCAAAATCACTGCGGATGGTGACCGCAGCCATGAAATTAAAAGATGTTTGCTCCTTGGAAGAGAAGCCATGACAAACCTAGACAGCGTATTAGAAAGCAGAGATACCACTTTGCCGACATAGGTCTGTATAGTCAGAGCTATGGTTTTTCCTGTCGTCATGTACAGATGTGAGAGTTGGACTATAAAGAAGGCTGAGTGCTGAAGAACTGATACTTTTGAATTGTGGTACTGGAGAAGACTCTTGAAGGTCCTTTGGACAGCAAGGAGATCAAACCAGTCAATCCTAAAGGAATTCAACCCTGAATATTCATTGGAAGGACTGATGCAGAAGCTCCAATATTTCGGCCACCTGATGTGAAGAGCTGACTCACTGGAAAAGACTCTGATATTGGGAAAGGTTGAAAGCAAAAGGAGAAGGGGGTCGCAGAGGATGAAATGGTTGGATAGCATCACCGATTCAATGGACATGAGTTTGAGCAAACTTCGGGAGACAGTGGACAGAGGAGCCTGGTATGCTGTAGTCCATAGGGTTGCAAAGAGTCAGACATGACTTAGTGACTGAACACCAACAAGAGGAACTAAGATCCCACATGCTCAAGAACAAAAGAAGCCCTGCACTGCAAAGAAGACCCAGAGCAGCCAAAAAAAACATGTTCACATTTATACTGGTGGGGGTGGGGGAATTCCCATTATAATCTATGGCCTCTTCCCTTTATTCATGAATAACCACTGTTGTCTCCTGGCCTCTGCGTTTTCCCAAACGTTTTCCTGCCATTTCAATTGATTAACTTCACTAATATTCTTAATGTCCCTGAATTATTCCTTTGTTAAATCCAAGCCCCTGAAGCCTCAATCAAAATTCTCCACTGTCTGGCCTCTCTCACCTAACCCTTCCTTTCCAACCCAGGCCCCCAACTACCTGCAGATCTCATGTTGTTTCCCCACCTCCACCATATTCCCTTATTTATTCCAGTCTCTGTGCCTCTCAGGCTGCTCCCCACCCCCATCTCACATTTCCTTTAAGACAGACCTCAACAGTCCTTCAATATATAGCTGCGCTCTATAAATCTTCCCTATTAACCCATCTTGCAAAATCTTTCATTGACTTTGAATCTCTTTTACTGGTTTTTCTCATCACGGGTTCCCTAGAGTCTCAATGAATATCTGTTGAGTGATCAAACATTTGCAATATCAAAGTATCAGAATTACACTCCAGGCAATCTGCTTGTGTCTTTTAATCTCCTCAGAGAAACCATAAACTCCTCCAGATTGGAACTCTTGTGTCTTATCTCTCCCACCCTTCAGTGCATCCACCACAGGACAGACGGTAGGCACCCAATGAACCTGTGATGAGTTGAACCGAATTAAAATGTATCTCCGCCCCCAATTTTAAGATAGTGTCTGAAACCTTTTGAACCAGGCAAAAAAGGCTAGATTATTCTGAAGGAAAAGACTACTGGCCATTTTTTACATCCTAAGTTTTTATACACACCTCCCCCCTACTTCTTTGGTCCTGGTAATAGTCTTAAGTATTTCAAATGAAATCTAGACAAGAGTATTTTGAACAGCTTGGAACAGAAGCAAACAAACAAAAATTCACACATTTTAATCACTATCTCCTGCCTGAATGGCATGTCTTTTTGTTTTTCCTGGGTAGAGCTTAATATTTAGTCTTGTTTTCAGTCTGCTGGTCACACTGACAGTGGAAATATCCAAGCATCAACTTATTGCTTGCTCCAAAAAAAAAAGAAAAATAACTGGTATCGATATAGAATCAAATGCAGTAGTCCCTCCCCCTTAATCATAGTCAACCTCAATCCAAAAACATTAAGTGAAAAATTCCAGAAACGAACAATTCTTAAGTTTTAAATTGCTTGCTATTCTGAGGAGCATGATAAAATCTCATCAAGTTCCATTCTATCCCAGCCAGGACGGGAATCTTCCCTTCGCTCAGCATGTTCTGCCCATGAGCCCCCAGTAGACTCTCCTGGTAGCCAACTCGATGATCAGACTGACTGTGGTATGGCAGTGCCTGTGTTCAAGTAGCCCTTATTTTACTTAATAACAGCCCCAAAGCGCAAAAGTAGTGATGCTGGGAATTCAGAGATACCAAAGAGAAGCCATAAAGAGCTTCTTTTAAGTGAAAAGGTGAAAGTTCTCCATTTAATAAGGAAAGAAAAAAGGTATGCTGAGGTTACTAAGATCTACGTTAAGAATGTTGTTGTTTAGTCACTAAGTCATATCTGAGTCTTAGCAACCCCATGGAGTGTATGTAGTCCAATAGACTCCTCTGTCCATTTCCCCAACCCAGGGATCGACCCCAATTCTCCTGCAATTCTCCTGTATCTCCTGCACTGGCAGGTGGATTCTTTACCACTGAGTCACCAGGGAAGCCTCTGGGTTGGGGAGATCCCCTGGAGAAGGTAATGGCAATCCACTCTAGTATTCTTCCCTGAGAAACCCCATGGACAGAGGAGTCTGGTGGGCTACAGGCCATGGGGTTGCAAAGAGTTGGACATGACTGAGGACTAAGCACTGAGGATTGCTGTGCTCGATTTTTAATAAACATGAATGAAGCCAGTATTCTTCACTAAATGGCATCAAGTTAATAAAATAATAAAAGCCTGAGCATCTTGACTCTGCTGCAGTTCACCCTAAATTCAGGCCAAGACCCAGGAAGAAGTGGCCTCTGGCATCCTGGTCTGGCACCCCCAAGTGCAGAGGGACAATGGCGGCAGGGAGCTGGCCACAGCACTGAATATCCCTCAGACGGGCAGGTAAGCCTACATGATGCCACCCAGACTGCACATTGAGAGAAGGGCACTTTCAAGAGAACGCCTGCCATCCCAGTCCTGCCCAACCACCTCCTCATGCCCTCCCCTGGGGTCCGCAAGCCCAGGCTCCCTTCCGCAGCTGCCACGGCACCAGGCTCACAGCCTCCTTCTTTGCCTGGCTCCGGGGCTGCAGGTCCGACAGCTGACCACAGAGGCTTAAGAAGCAGGTGAGTGGAGAGGAACCGGGTGAGCAATACAGATCCACCCCTCCAGAAACCCAGGGGACATGGATGTGAGGCTCTTCCCTGGATGCTCAAGAAGGGATGGGGGGATGGTGATGGATGCAACAGGTGGAATGGCTTGCAAACCTGTTTGAGTCAGGACTGAGATAAGGGAGGTGGGGGACCATGGGGATGCCTGTCTCGTGGCCACAGATCATCCAGGGGAGGGGGTGTGAGGTCATGGATGGAGACCCAAGGGGGAGGGCCGGGCTGGGTCAGGAGACCCTGGGGTGAGGGCACCTGTGCAGATCTGGCCAGGTGGAGGGGTGGGCAGATGGGCAGACAAGGTGGGGACGCGCCAGGACAGCCTCAGAATGGGTTGATGGGCTGGCTGTGCCCATGTGCCCGGGACGGAGGGGTGAGCAGAAGGCGTGGGCACCCTTCGGGGCTGGGCCCACAGGGCCTGGGCACGATAAGGTCGAGGGATTCAGGTTTCACCGCCCACGTGTCAACCTCCTAAATGTGTTGTCAGCCCTCATCTTCTCGTGGGGGTTTTAGTTTCATTTCTTGCCAAACTCCACGAGTCTTGGACCGTTCAAACATTCCCTCAAGCGCAGCCCACTGCCATCTCCCAGAACAGACTCACTTGTTCCTGTTCCTATCCAAGCCCTGAGCACCCACCACATGCTGGACTCAGAGCAAGCACCCAAGTCATGTCCTGGCTCCACTGTCCACCAGCCCCACACGGCTGGTGCCCAGACCAACCCAGTTTACGGGTCAGGAACAAGGCAACCAGCCCAGCCACACACTTTAGTGAATAGAGAAACAAGGCCTCTCTGACCCGAGCCAGGGCTCTCATCTGGGTCCCTCCTGAGCAGCGGCTCTCAACCCTGGCTGCGTGCTGAGAGCCCCAGGATGGCCCTGACAATCACCCGTGCAGGATACCTCCCCCAGAGACGTCCGTTCAGCTTGTGGGGACTGGGACCTAAATCAGGTGTTTTTTGTTTTTTTTTAAAGCTCCGTCCACCCGCTTGTGAGTTTGACATGGAGGCAAGGGTGGGAAGCTGTATACTACAGACTTGAGGATGGTGAGGGCCTTGCCCCTGCTCTCCTGGCTGTGCTCCCGTCCCCAGCGCTGTGCCTAGCTCATGATAGAAGTGAAATAAATCTTTGTTGAGTGAAGGAATGGAAGTTTCACATTTTCCCACCAAGGGTGTTACAATCCTTCATCTTCCTGACCCCAAACCTGGAGTTCTCCCATCACCTGAGCAGGCGGCCTGGTCCCCAGGCTACAGACCCTCCCCCTGGACTCCTCCTCCTACAGGGACATAGGGCCACCTTCTCAGAGCATCACTTTCATCCCATTACCCTCTGTTGCTCAAATGCGTTGGCGTTTACTCCACGTTTACAGACGCGACGGCAACCCCTTAGTCTGGTAGCTAACACCCCAGCATCCTGGGGCCAGCTTATCCTTGTGGTCAGCTCTTCCACCCGCCACGGATCCTCTGTTCTGGCCAGGTGGGCAGTCCTCCTGGTCTGCTGTGAGTCTTTTGGGGCATTTTGCTGGAGTGACTTCATCACGTGTGTCCCTCTCTCTCCTTCACCTGCATCTGGATTCTATCTGTCCATGATGACCTGACTCCCTGCCACGCCTTTGCTCTTAGCCCCAGCCCCACCCTGCCAGGAATACCTCCCAAGTCTGAACGTCTACGCCAAGAATCTTACTTGGCTCTGCTTTCAAGTGACTTCTAATCATTGTTTCAAAGTGCAAATGTCCTAATTTCCCGAGTAAATCATGACCACCGAGAGCAGCAATTTTATCTCCCCAGCAGCGACCAACACGGCACATGCTTTGTGAATGCCGCTGGGCATTCAGCATCTCTTATCTCAGGGCACACGGCCTTACCTGTAATATCTAGACTGTAGGTAGGTGGAGCACACAGCCTTGGACACGTGACTGGCGGAACCGAAGTCAATGACCTTCACCCTGTACGGCTGTCTGGATGGATCTACCAACATGATGTTCTCCGGTTTGAGGTCGGCATGGATAAGACCTAGACTTTTCAGTTTCATCAGGGCGGTGGCCACCTGCTGGAGGACCGGGCGAATGTACTTGAGGGGCAAGGGGCTGAACTTGTTCTGCTTCAGAAAGTCATAGAGGTTCTGCTCCAGCATCTCGAACACCAAGCACGTGTGGTTCTTGTGCTGGAAGCACTCGTAGGCGCGGACGAAGTTGTAGTCGTCGGCGCTCTCCGTGCTCAAGCGGGCCAGGATGCTCACCTCGATCTGACCTTGGCGGGCGTACGACGGGTGGTTCTTCAGGATCTTGATGGCCACAATCTCATTGGTGCCCCGTTTCCAGCACTTGACCACTTGCCCGAACGTCCCTCGGCCCAGGAACTCTAAGACCTCGTATGTGTTGGTCATGGAGCACAGCACCTCATGCTGGACCAGCTGGTAATCCCCCTCGCTGTTGGAGCCGCTGTTTTTGGAGGTGGCAGTCGAGGTTGTGGCAGTGGCTACAGTGGCCCCGCTCGCATTGTTCTGAATCATGGGTGGATGCTCTTCGATGATCTGCACGCTGCTCGTGTTCTCGATCTCCTCACTCTTCCGCTTGAGTCCACATTTTTGGTAGGTGTCAAGAAGGCTCACAGTGCTGCGACGCATGAGGTTGTGCGGCCCGCCGAGGACGGGCCCGGAGACGGAAGTGCTGCTGGCTGAGGTCACGACGATGTGCCCGGTGCTTCCTGGGAAGATGATGGTCTGCTCGTACGGGAGGCTGGGGTTGGGGATGGGCAGGGAGGCGCTGACGGTCGCGGCGGCTGGCTGGGACGGTGGCGCGTTCTTGCTCGGGCCGTACACTTTGCTGTGGGAGCCGTACCCGGTCATGTCCCAGTTGGAACTCGGCTCTACTTTCAGTTTCTTCACGCTACAGAAGGCACTTGATTGAAGGGTGTGAGGGGAGAAAACTTGCACATGCGAGGCCATACCTGCGGGGGAGGAAGAGAGATGTTAGTCGTCCTCGCCTGAATGAACGTGACACGGCCCCTTGGCTTCCGACTGGCGGCGTGGGTCCTCAAGAATACTGTCTTCCCACTTCAAATAAGGGCAAAGGGGCTTCCCTGGTGGTCTGGGGGTGAAGAATCTGTCTTGCGACGCAGGGGGACGCCGGTTGATCCCTGGTCGGAGAAGCTCCCACATGCCGCGGAGCAACTAACCCCGTGCGTCACAACCACTGAAGCTTGCACGCCCTAGAGCCTGTGCTCCACAACCAGAGACGCCCGAGCACCGCAGCTAGAGAGGAGCCCCCGCTTGTCGAAACTTCAGAAAGCCCGCATGCAGCAATGAAGACCCAGCGCAGCCAAAAAATAAATAAATTTTAAAAAAAAGATTGGAAAATGGAAGCACAATCTGGCCACTAAGCCTGTGGGCCCGGGGAGTTCCGGTAGAAGACTCGTAGGGTGGGAATACGACTAAGTCTCAGAGATGGAATTAGAATACCAGAACTTAGTTCATTATGTTGGGGTTTTTTCCTAATAAATATTGTCTGCGATAGAAACAAATTCTTCCTCAGTTCTCATCGGGTGGCAACCCAGTTAAACCTGAAGGCTGCCTCAGGTGGCCCGGTTACCTACTGTATACTTAGCTGTCTCACACGGTTGGGTACTCCCTGCCCATACACAGGCCCTGCAAGTGTCAGGCTTGCTCATTTGAGGACAAAGCTTCCCACACAGGTCCAATCACAGAGCCACTCATGATCTGCTAGCTTCCGGATGAACCATAATTACCCCCTGGTGTCTTACTCACCTTACATCATTCTGTAGGGCTGAATCGACCAGCAGTTGGTCTGACGTTTTCACTGAGATAGTCTGAATCATTTTATCAACTTTTTTTGGGGGGGGGGTGGGGGGAAGGCTAGGGGGAATGGGTAGCGTAATTCATGGGCTCTATTCACTCACTTTTCCTGCTAAAGTCATGTTATCAATCAATTTATCTAGAAAGTACTATTATTTCATATCAAAACCGCACCCACAATTTAAGGAACCTCAGTAATCCAGAAAACCATAACTATGGAATAGCTGTGCAATTTATAACTATGGTGATGCTGGACACAAAAATTCATAGACAACGAATTAAGGAAAAGTAACAAGGCGATGAGGAAGGGTAAGTCCTTACAGGTAAAAGCAGAAATAAACACTGCCCATCTTCTAAAGTGTAGTTAAGAAACATTTCCTATAAAAGCACACAGGAAGTGGGGCTTCTCTCAAGCACCATCGGTGTTTAGAGATCCTCGTGCATGTCTTTCTGACCCCCTAGCATTGCCTGTGGGTTATTTAACATTTTCCCTTTGACCTCATCTACCTTTTCTCTCAGCAACAACCCACTTTCCATGCTGTCCAGAAGCCTGAGGCCAGCTGCCTTGCTTTCCACCTCTATTCTCTTCATTTCAAAACATCCCTGAATTTATCTCCATCCTCCATCCTCTCTTCCATCTCTCCGGTCTCAAGAGAAGAAGGGTCTCCCTGTTCTGACACTAAAAGTTCCCCTGATTCTCAGCCTCTCCCATTTCCTTTTGAACCCCCTCCATGACCTATTCTCTTTCAGTTTTCAATTTCTCTATGTTAACTGGATCCAAGTTCTTAGCAGGTACTTAATACAGTTTTGCCAAACGAATCAATGACAGTCTTTTTCTTCTGCCTTCACATTGTGCACATGGACACTCTCCGCTTGGAAGGGGAGTACCAGCTGAGTCCTTCCCTTTTGATCCTTCCCTTCTTCTCACCTGTAATCAGTGGTTGATGCTCCCTTGTCTTCAAGGCTCACTCTTTAATCCCTCTCCACCCATGCACACATACACACTGGACAGGAATGCCCTCTTAAAGGTAAACAACTTCCTAATTGCCCAATAAATGGCCTTTTTTCAGCCTCTATTCTCTTTGCCCTCTCAGCAACTGACCGATCTGATACTGCCAACCACGACTTCCTTCTTGATGCTCTTATCTGTGTGCCCTGTGAATCTGTAAACTCCCCAACCTGCATCTGATTGCACACTGTGCTGGCTGCTTCCTCTTCCTCCTTTAAAATTCAGGCATCGCCAATGTTTGGACTTTGCTCTCTCTGGAGTTAAGCTCTCGTGACCCCCACACGTTCATCACCAGCCAACTGCTCTGCTGTGCCTTCCAGGAAGGTTATTTCTGCCTCCTGCTACAATACCATAGATGATCTTCCAAAGATGAACGCCCTGTCTTTTCCTAAAAATCTAGCCATTTGACCTCCATGATCATGTCCCCATGTCTGTTCATAAAATATTCTTCTAGTCACTTGGTTCCAAAACTGTGGATTTGCCTTTGATGATTCTTCTTTGCCTCCATGGACAAGAAGGTGCAGACTCTTATTTTTCCATCCTCCAAAATGTCTCTTGTAACCACCTCTTTGTTTCCGTTCTTGCTGCCACTTCCACAGTGAAAACATTTATCACTCTCCAGTAGAGAAAAGCAAGCACAGACATCTGGCCTACCCGAGCGCTCTTTCTTCCCCCAATCTGCCCATATTCAGCCACCAGATTATCTTCCTAGAACATTTCTAAGCATGTCACTCCTCTGTCCCAAAACTTTCAATGATTCCTTAGTGTCTAGAAGATAAATTTGAGGACTCTTAACACCTTCACATTTTGATCTGAACTGCTTTGCTGGCTTCACCTCCAACTATTAATCTTCCTGAACCCAGTTTTAATTAAACTGTTCTACTCACTATTTCTAGACTGTCTCTTTTGTTTCCTACCACCATGCTCTTATGCAGTGCCCCCTACCCCCATCTGGCACGCCCTTCACCACTTCTCTCAAGTTATTCAAAGATAAAACAATTCATATGCCTCTTCTCCCCAGGCACCAGCAATGCACAGTGATATTCCCAATTTTCTGTTTCTAAGCCACTTACCACGTGCACTGCCCATTTGCTCACAAATTCATTTCTACCTTGCAGAATATCTTGTCTTGAGTTGAATGACTTAGCTTTTGTGCTATGTAACTTTTCCCATGTTTAAGTCATGTTTCCATAACCAGGCTACATTCAGAGGGCACGTGGTACAGTTTACACCCCATACTTCTTTTTTCTCTCAGCATTAAGCCACGATTGTTATATATAGGAGGCACTCGGTTGATGGAATGAAGCACTCTATCTGACCAGGCCTCCAGGAGAGCTTAGTTCTCTAGCAATAGAGTAATCAATCACCAGTCACAAGTACCTATGGAACCTGGCCTCTCCCCGGAGAATAAAGAAAAACCTGCTTATACTTTTCCACACAAACTGGGGCAGAGCCTAGGCAGCTCCTGTTCTGGTGTCAGCAGCCACGTTCTACCTACACTTCACCCTTGATGTGCTCTGACTTCCCAGGGTCAACCTCAGCCCAACACCCAACAGCTGCTCTGAACCCTACCTTGACCCTGACCTCACAGATCTGACGGAGGCTTCCTGAACTCCAGTATCTACTTGTGTGACATGACTACACTTCTGTAGACAGCCTTCTGCCTGACAAGACTATTCTGGCTTGCTCATTCAGAATTCACACTTAGCCTGTTTCTTCCTACTCTACTTTTTGTTCAAGTCAATTTCCCCTCAATTCTACAATAGCACAGAAAATGACTATTGTATATACACCAGTATTAAATAACCATACTGTTCTAGATCAAACCAGTCAATCCTAAAGGAAATTAACCCTGAATATTCACTGGAAGGTTTCATGTTGAAGCCGAAGCTCCAATACTTTGGCCATCTGATGTGAAGAGCCAACTTACTGGAAAAGACCCTGATGCTGGGAAAGATTGAAGGCAGGAGGAGAAGGGGACGACAGAGGATGAGATGTTGGATGGCATCACTGACTCAATGGACATGAGTTTGAGCAAACTCTGGGAGATGGTGAAGGACAGGGAAACCTGGCGTGCTGCAGTCCGTGGGGTCTCAAAGAGTCAGACAAGACTGAGCGAATGAACAACTGTTCCAGATATTTTATACAATATATAAACCACCAATCCCTTGGCTTTTGGTAACTTATCCCTGAAAAGGCAAAGCAGTAAGCATTTCCTATATTCTCTAGTATGAAGCTTGCCCGTAACTTCTTCATCCTTGGTATTTCGAAGCAGGAAGACTAAGGCCAAGGAATTGCGGGGGTAGGGGGGCGGGCTGTGCAGTGAAGAGGTCAGAGGTGGCAGAAGAAACATGCTGAAGTTACATAAAGGAGATGCAATTCTCTTCTCTGTTTTCACTGTTTCAAAAAATCTTGGTGGAAAGGCCAGGGTATAGAAGTGGAATTTTACAAAGGGGAAGAGAATGGCTTATGACTTGTTTGCTACTGGGATGACAGCCAAGGGTCATAAAATTGTGGAAATTGTCATTCACTATCTCTGGTGACAGAGTCCCAGGATCAGAGAGGAGATCTGCATGGCTAGAGACGCCCTTTGCCACACCAGCCTGGCCTGGTATGACTACTGCTGCCCCTTCACAAGATCAGCAGCCACTGTTCTAAGAATCAGTCACAGGTCCTGATACAGTCTTATTTCCCAATCCCCTAGCTTTACGAGATGTAACTGACATACGAAATTGTGGAAGCTTAAAGTGTACAACATAATGATTTGGTATGCGTTGATATTACAAAATGATAATCATAAGGTTAGTTACCACCTCCATCAACTCACACCTTACCTTTTGTGTGTGTGTGATGAGAACATTTAAGATTTACTCTCTTAGCAACTTTCAAGGATACAATACAGCTTGTTAACTACAGTCATCAGATTGTACATTACATCCCCAAGCTTACTTATCTTAGAGCTGGAGGTTTGCCAATACAGTCTTATTACCCTTATTCTTTAGCAGAGGTCATTTTGCTCTGTGAAGCAAACTGCTCAAAGAAAATATAGCGAAAGAAAGTCTCCAATAATAATAACAACAATAATCTATTTTTAAATCTCCAACCTATAAGGGATAAAAGACTGCTGGTAGCTGTGTAACTTACTCTTAATCCTACTGGAATAAACAGACTTATCCAAACACTTCTTTTTGAGAGTGTTTTTCTGGAACAAAACCTCCTGATTAATGGAGTCCCGGGGAAGCCCAATCCACACCTTTTGCTTTCGATTTATTCAAACCCCCAAGGCTGGGGACGAAGAAGGCAACAATGTTTATGTTCCCCACTCTGGGAAGAGCTATTTCCTCTCATCTCTTTCCTTTTTTCTTTTTCTTTTTGGCTGCACTGGGTCTTTGTTGCTTTGCATGGGCTTTCTCTAGTTGTGGTGAGGAGGGTCTACTCTCTACTCATGGTGCTCAGGCTTCTCACTGCGGGGGCTTCTCTTGTTGAGGAGCAGAGGCTCTAGGGCGCGCGGGCTTCAGGAGTTGTAGTGAATGGGCTTAGCTGCTCTGAGAAATACAACAAAGTTGTGGGATCTTCCCAGACCAGGGATCGAACCCACATCCCCCTGGTTGGCAGGAGGATTCTTATCCACTGCGCCACCAGGGAAGTCCTGGTTCCTTTCATTTCTCTCTGTGTTGAACTCTTGTGTTGTACTCTGCAAGGCCTGCCATCCTCCTTATCGGTCGATTTTCTTTTCAGAAAAGGCAGGGGGTTTAATGGACATTTTCCGTTTGATATTACAGCACAATCGCAATTGCTTTTTAAGTAACCTCTGTCCTTCCTATTTGGCTCTTGGAAAAGAAAGAATTTTTCTCCTCCTTCCGTGGGGGACTGGGGTGTGAGGGGGTGGTTCTGAGCCCATGAGGAGGGACCTGGGAAATCACTGTAGGATACATCTGCAAAACTCAACAGCTGCTCCCTAGAGGGGCCACGAGAGCCAGACCAATTCACGAAAGCCTCAGTAGCCTCCCAAGGTAACTCCTGACACGATGGTCGCACTGTCACGCATATGAACGCACAGCCAGGCACCATAATTTAGAACTCTGGCTTCTAAAAGGCATATAGCCCTGTTACCATCTGTCTCGTAACGAGGTCAAAACATCAACACTGACTATTAGATATTCATCAGGGCCTTGTGTGCTTTTTAATGTTACTGATACAAGTTTATGTGGATGTTATAAAAGTGACCAGTAAGAGGCATTGAAATTTATTAAAGTTTAAGTCAACTAATACAACTGTACGTAATATATTCTTCCTTGCATAGGGCAAATGAAATACAGCCCCAATAAAATGGGCATTAAGATACACCCTACAGTCAGCAGAATTAAAGCCCGTGATTTGTAAGAAGGTATTTCTTCTTACCAACAAAGACAAAAGACCTCTCTCTCACACACCCCAAACAAATCCAGGCTCCTGATACTTGGGTGCATTTCTGACAGCCTGTATGTTGAAGGTAAAGAAAAGCACCGGGCTCTCTTTTGGTCACTTTATTCACATCCTCAGTGTGCATTAAAAAAAATCACGTGGAGCTTCCCTTGTGGTCCGGTGGCTAAGACTGTTTCCAGTGCAGGGGGCTGAGGTTCGTTCTCTGGTTGGGGAACTAGATTTCACATGCTGTAACTAAGACACAGCATAGTCAAATAAATAAATAAAAATTTTTTAAAAAGCATGCCTATAAGTCTACACTTCAAAATACTATTTTTAAAAGTGTGTGCTCAGTCGCTCAGTCATGTCCGACTCTTTGCAACCCCATGGACTAGAAACCACCAGGCTCCTCTGTCCATGGAATTTTCCAGGCAAGGATACTGGAGTATGTTGCCATTTCCTACTCTAGGGGATCTTCCTGATCAAGGGACTAAACCCGTCTCTTGTGTTTCCTGAATTGGCAGGTTCTTTACACTGTGCCAAGGATCAAACCCAGGTTTCCCACATTGCAAGTGGATCTTTACCACCTAAGCCACCAGGGAAGTTGAAGCCATTTATGTCCATTGATGTGATCACACTTCATTTCAAACCCTATTACTTAGGAGTCTCATGATTCTCCAGAAGTTAAAATCTTGAGCACCTAGTAGGTACCAGGCTCCAGGCCAGATGTTTCACGAACAGAGTAAACACACGTCTGACTTTGGGACGATCTGGAATTACCCGTCACAACAATTCGATTAATGAGGGCACCCACCCTACCTTCATTCTTACAAAGGTCCCAGTTTGAAAACTAGGAAGTCAAGTGATGGGTTTAGGCACCTATAATAAAGTGGAAAAAACAGACTCTGGCCCCAAAAGTTCAAACCTGGGTAATTCTATGTGCCTTTTTTGTCTTAATAGTTCAATGAGAAATTAATTTTTCTAGGGTTAAGAATAGTTTTTTTCCACCTTAAAAAAAAAGATTAGTTTAAAAAATTTTCATGATCTTTCTGAGCTCTTAAGTCACAAGCATTTTTAAAAGGTCATTTGTTAAAGGATTGGCTTATTTAGTTCATTTTTTCCCACTTATTTGCTTAGTTTCTTCATAATTTTATATTTCACAATTAGATGAACTGAAGAGTTGCTTCACATCTGAGTACATTTCCTTTTCATTTCACCACCCCAAAATTATCTACTGGAAGATCAGACTCTGGTGAAACTACAGGGATGAGTGAGGGTTCGATTATGATTAAAAAAAAAAATTAAACTGAATTCAATTGCACTGGAACCTCTCAAAGCTCAAGGGAAGGAATTACAAGCCAAATAGTGGCACCATTTTTATCAGGATGTAAAGTTTAATTTTGGTGTTGCAGGTCACCACCCAGAATCCAGTTACATTATTAAAGAGAATGGAATCACAAACATCTTAGTTTGGGGATTTCCTGGCGGTCCAGTGGTTAAGAGTCCACACTTTCATTACAGGGGGCAAAGGTAGGTCCTGCAAGTCACATGATGTAACAACAACAAAAACAAAAACAGGGAAAAAAGAGGACACCTTAGTTTAAAAGGTGCCAGCCTCACCGCGTGTATAGTCCTTCGGACACACACTTCTACCAAATAGCATTCGATACAAGCTACAGACTTTTTCTTTTTTTTTTATGAATCCAGAACTCAAAGGATGGATTAATTCCCATACCTAGCTGACTGCTCTCTCTCTCTTACGAATCACATTATGCACATAAGACATAATAAAATCACAGAATATTTCAAAAAATATAAAAAAATATGAATGTTAGAAAAATGCATCTGAATGGACCTTTAGAAACACTTAGAAAAGAGTTAATCAGTATAATCCTTGATTACCATAATTTGATGCCTTTGGGGGTTGAAAGGTAACAGAAAAAACTTCTTCATTGACATATATAACAATATTCATAAAATTTTAATGACAGTAACCCTGCTTGTCAAGTTTCTATTTCACAAGTACAAAGACAATTTCAGGTTAGCCCATTTATAAATGATTCATTTCCAAAACTGTATACTAAATGTCCGTAAAACTTGTATATAGTTTTCCATCAAAGTCTAATTATCTGTTAGTTGTATAACGTTAAATGTATCGTCTATCCCGCCAGAACTCAGTTCAGGATCAACCACAAGGTCTACAGAATTCTTCATCAATAAGCACAATCACAATACTACTGATTCCATTAAGGGTTCTCTCTCTAAAAAGGCTGGAATTGGGTATAAAAGGAAGCACGAGATATCTAAGACATTGGCCCTGTGCTAAAGGAGCTAAAAATCTCATGGGGTTGCCAAGGTCAATGCAAAGTAAAAAGGACATCTGGCAATTCTGAGCAACATAAACAACTTGCCAAAATAAACGCAACAGGAGTTCAGAGGCAGGAATCACCACGGGCTACCGTAAGGCAAGGGTTTACAGGGGAGGTAAAGGCAGAGTTGAGCTGCAGTTAGAAAGATGTTACGTCTTTTGAAGGGCAGTGTTCCAGCTCCTGCTGACTGGGCCTTGGGAGCCTGCAGCCAGCACTATGGCCCCTGCCCTCAGGAAGCTGAGGCTTTGCTTGGAAACAGCAGCTTAGGAGTTTTTAGTAGTAGTCATACATTAACAAATGCTCATTCCCAACATAACTACTAGTCTACACTGGTGCCCCAACAGTCTGCTTATCCAGAATTGTCATCTTCTGATAACTTCAACCTTCTAGAAGTAATTTTTAAATACTGAAAAAGCTGGTGTGAAGCCCTACCACTAGATACTCACTTTACTATCATCTAACATGCAATTAACAAGTTGGAGAGCAACTGTTGTGACTGGGTTTGCTCTGTGTCAGACTCTAGGTGTGCACAGCTCACAAATGCAAGGTCAAGTGCATTTCCCATTTTATTTTTTGTTTTATTTTTTTTAGTTCTACCAGTTTATTGCTACCAACCCATCTCCCTCCACCCTCATACATACATGCTCAGTCATGTGACCCCATGGACTGCAGCCTGCCAGGCTCCTCTATCCATGGACTTTTCTAGGCAAGAATACTGGAGTGGGTTGCCATTTCCTTCTCCTGCATTTCCCATTTTAAAGACAGGTAAGTTGAGTGTGAAAGTGTGTTAGTTGCTCAGTCATGTCTGACTCTTTGTGACCCCATGGTATGTAGCCCACCAGGCTCCCCTGTCCATGGGGATTCTTCAGGCAAGAATACTGGAGTGGGTTACCATTCCCTTCTCCAGGGGATCTTTCTGACCCAGGGATTGAACCCGGACCTCCTGCACTGCAGGCAGATTCTTTGCCATTTGAGCCACCACGGTAGTCCAAGTTGAGTTTAGGGAGATGATTTAGCTTGTCCAAGCTCACTCTACCACTGGGATCTGAACTGAGGTCTGCCTGACTCACAAATCCATGCTGCTAACCCTTTCTTCTTCTTCATGCTTTAGGGTCTTGGAGTCAAAGCACCAACTAAGGGGAAAGGTACCATAACAGCCAAGAAAAAATGAAACCTGATGTGTGAGAGGAGACTGATCTAAAGTAGGGGTAGGCTGACTGCACACCACCTGGGAAATCAATGCACTCCACAACAGTGTTTCCAAGTCACTGGCATTTCTCTATCCTCTGGTTAGGATGACACTGGAGAAACACCACTCCAAACTATTCACATAAATTTACTTCCTGAAAGAGGTAAACTTCACTTCTCTGATGCATAGTGGACAGAACACTGGTCTTGGGTGAGCTGACCTGGGTTTTCCCAGCAGGGAGGACCTGGAATAAAGAACTGCCTGAATGAACAGAAAGGAAGCAGCAGAAACCTAAGACTGTGCAGAGAAGGGAGGCAAGACACACTGACGGACGGGACAAAAGGGCAGAGGCGAGGGGGTAATAAAATAGTAACATCTGGGGGCCGAGAGGAGTGGGGTTCCACGGATGGTGACAATGAAGACGGGAGGTGGTCTGAAAGCGTTTCTCTTAGCGGGTGGGATAATGAAATGTGTTTTCAAACAAGTTGAATGACAAACACGAGAGGAGATCCCAGTTGAAATATTCAGTGTTCAACACTTCATACTGAAACTCTGAGACAAGGAAGTGCTGAATTTACCAAAGTCACAGTGTCAGGAGCTGCTGGTCACTGACAATCAAGCATCTACTTCCCACTGGCTGAGTTGAATCTCAAATGAAGATAAACCATTTGGAAAGAGAATGGAAATCAATAAGATGGGCTCAGCCTGTACAGCATGAATCAGAGGGGGAAGAGGGCAAGGTGACCCTGAACCAGTCCATGCACAAGCCCAAGGGCAAAGGGGTGGAGCCCAAAACACGGCTCAACAAAGATGAGCAGGTCAGAGTGACAAAAATATGGAAAGGGAAAAAGACTGAAATCAAAGGTTCGTGTTCCATGACGGGAACCGGTGTTGCCAAAGATGAGAGCAGAGTCCAGTAGGGAGAGCTTGGTTTGGGAGAGATTTCGCTGTGGGATTAGTAATGACAGGGCGGAGACATTCTATAGGTACCAGGAGAAAAACGAGAGAGGAGAATGGGTAAGGGGTCGCTGACCTGAGGGCTGTCCCCAACACCTCTATGAACATGGAATCCACGTGGGAAAAGCTGCTCCCTGGAGAAACGGTGTAGAAAGTAGAGCAGATGGCAAATAAAGTAATCCTTGGGGGCAGAGACGTTGTCAAACACTATGAGTCACACAGAGACGTCAAGGATAAAATGATGGAAAAAAAAAAAAAAATTAAGGGAACAGAAAAAGGGCTACAGGGCCTGGCTGAGAATAAGCCACCAATCCATTTTTTCCCCCCACAGGGTCAGGAGGAGAGAAAGAAGGGGTGCTCCCCTGGGAAAAGAACCAAATGCACCATGTTATGCTCCTTGTTTTCCCAAGAAATAGGATTCTCTTAGACTTTCAAAATCCTTTACGTCATCTTCTTTGAATCTGCAAATTCTACCATAAGCTGTGTTTCTTCAGTTGAGAAAGTATCCTCTTCCTACCATTTGCAAATTCTCCACATACCTATCTACCTACTGGCTCATTATTCATCCAAATCAGCCCTTCTCCATGTTCTGACTGACTTTCTGAAAGTCGCCAACTTCACCTCTGAAAGCTTCATGCCTCCCAAATTCCCCTTTCTATGTCTCTGCCTCATTGCTTGGGACTAAGCCATAAGTCACTGTGGATGCACCAGAATTTCACTGCCATGGGTAAGTACATGCAGCCTACAGACTGATTAGCTAGAGGCCATGTTACCAAGAGTTCATAAGCAACCTGAAAATTGCCAATCCAAGAGAATTCTGGTGAAGGAAAGAAAGATATGATAAAACATGCATGCTTGTTTTAGGAAACTGGAGAATCAATGAGAGGAAAACAAATTTTATACACACACACACACACACATATATATACACACACTCAAAACTCAAAAACTCTGTTTCCAAGGGAACTCCCTGGAGATCCAGTGGTCAGGACTCGGCGTTCTCATTGCCGAGGGCCCGGGTTCAACAATCTGTAACTTGACCGCCTCTGTGAAGACCCTCCCTTAACTGAAGTCACCTTCTGAGGTCCTGGGGTTAGGAATTAAACACACGAGTTTTTACAGGTGGGGAGACAATTCAACCCTTAATGGTGGGTTTAAGGAAACCAAAAGCATTTTGCTACAGCATAACTTTCTCAGGACATACTGTCATTATTTTCTAAGAACTCTCTTTGTTTCTCCCTCCTTGGAGACAAGACAGTCCACGCTGTGACTTCCCTATGTCTTGCCTCAAAAGACCCTGGAAGGGATGTCAGTTAGTTGAATATTATACAAGCAAAAGCTAAGTGATTACTTTAAATTAAATTCTGCATAAGTTTAGGTGACTTATGCAGTGCTTCCCAAAAAAGTCATGCAGGAATATCTCTGCAATGTATATCAAGGAATAATGGCAGTCATTCTGGTATAAAAGAGAACTGAACATCACATATTAATAACACTAAAATGGGAGAGTAAGTTTCTAGTTTCTTTTTTAAAAAAACATTTATTTTTATTTATTTTATTTGGCTAGCTGGCACAGAGCATCTTCAATTTTCATTATGGCATGCAGGACCTTTAGTTGTGGCATGAGAACTCTTAGCTGTGATCTGGGATGTAGTTCCCCAACCAGGGATTGAACCCGGGCCTGCTGCACTGGGAGTGTGGAGTGTTAGCCACTGGACCACCAGGGAAGTCCCTCTAGCTCTGGTTCTGGGTGTGCATGCATTTCTGAAGGAGACCTGAGTACACTCAAGAGATAAATCAGTCGCAGATTAGGTGAGGATGAGGCACTTCTGTTCTTCAGGGCCACCCCTATGTCTGGTGATGCTCAGGGAAGCCTTCAATTGGATTTGCTTGTCCTTCAGAAATGGTTTAGCAAGTCCAAATCAAGACTAAAAATCTAGTAGGCTTTTGATTTTTTTCCCTCTTTCAGGCCCAATAGAGTAGTTATTCTTAAACACCTTTTACCCAATTATGCATTTTACTTAACCTGACCCATCCCATGCCCAGCCCACAACAAACTTGTCTTGTGAACCTAGCTTCCACTTCAAAAATGTTTGGCGCACTCAGGATCAAAACTGAAAATCTACTTTACTCTTTTTCATTTTACTGTTCTTATTACAGTGTTGCTGCCAACTCTTTTGTACCCAACAAATTATGTAAATCTGTTACTCTATATTTGGAGAAGAAAATGGCAGCCCACTCTAGTATTCTTGCCTTGGGAAATTCCACGGAGAGAGGAGCCTGGTGGGCTATAGTCCATTGGGTCACAAAGAGTCGGACATGACTGAGTATGCACACACACACACATTATTCTACATTACTCTGTTACTCTAGGTATATTATATTAGTAAGTATCCCCTCAGAAGATATGTTGGAGTTCTAACCCCCAGTACCTGTGAACATGACCTTATCTAGAAACAGGCTCTTTGCAGGTACAATCAAGTTAAGGTGTTAAGGTGAGTTCTCATCCAATCTGACTGGTGTCCTTATACAAAAAGGAGAAAAGACACACACACACACACAGATTGCCCTATAAAGACACAGGCAGAGCCCAGAGGGGTGCAGCTGCCAGCCCAGGGATGCTGAGGCTGGCTGGGGGGTGCACTGGACGCTGGGAAGACGCAAGGACGGCTTCTGCCTAGATTCTCGGCGGGAGCCTGGCCCTGCTGACACTTTGGCTTCCAACCTGCAGGCTCCAGAACTGAGAGAATAAGTATCTGTTGGTTTAGATCACCCAGTTTGTGGCACTTTGTTACAGCAGGCCTCAGAAACGCATACCCTCTGGAATATAATTCAAGATGCATTTCATTGAAAAAACATGTTTGTGCTCAAGCTGTGATAAAGTATTTATAACAAGTGCAGAGTCACGCTGGCCAAACGGCAGTTTGCCCTGACAGCCTGTCTTTGCCGCCTCCCGGTTGAAAGACAGTAGAAGCATTCTCAGTCTAAACGCCCATCTCAGTTTTGGAACTGAGGTCCTATGCTGGGGGGTGGTGCTAAACACCCTCTCTCTTTGTACAAATATACTTGTTCTTCGTGTCGGATGTGTGACTTTACAACCACGACTTCACCGGAAGGCAGAGAAAAATTCAGTCTGTCCTCACCAGCTAAGTGACAGTTAAGGAGTCCCCGCCGCACTTCCTCACACCTGCCCGCTCAAGAAACCTCAGCTTCTTGCTGTCGTTCAGAGAAACCAGGACATCCCATGCTCAGTGCAACACCTGTTGCTCGCTGCCTCTTGTACTCGGGTTTCTGCATTTCTTTGAACACTTCCCTCATAAGACTGCTATCCACCTGCAAAGAAAACTTTGTGAAGATGTCATTCAGACCCCCGGTAGCCCAGAGTGTAAAGAATCCACCTGCAGTGCAGAAGACCAGGGTTCAATCCCTGGGTCGGGAAGATCCTGGTGAAGGAAATGGTAACCCACTTCAGTATTCTTGCTTGGAAAATCCCATGGACAGAGGAGCCTGGCAGGTGGCAGTCCATGGGGTTGCAAGAGTTGGACATGACTTAGCGACTAAACCATCAACCACCACATCCAGTCCCAGCCATGCCCATAAGGCCAAGTGCATAGGACTCTTTCCCCTGGGTTCTCTTCAGAGACCAAATTCCTTCCTTCCTCCTCTTAAAAGCCCAGTAATATAATCCTTCTTACTTGATTTAAATGGTGACCGCTGTTTACAACAGTAACTCTATGTTACAGCTCCCTTGCTCCTTAGAGAATTTTTTCATTACTCTCAGTTGCCTTTAAAAGTGACATCTGATGAAACTCAACTAGCGATCAATTTGGGAAAGATAGAAGAAGCATTTCCTAACAGTGCAAAGGGAATAAAAACCAGAGGAATGGCGGGGAAAGCAGGCTGGGATGCTGGAAGGGAGAAAGGTCGGGGAAAAGGAAAAGGAAAAAGAAATGAAAGATGGAGAAAAAGTGAGAAAACAGACTGCAGTGAAATGGTATTGTAAGCACAGGTGGAATAATAAAGCAACACTGAGACGTGCTTTGTAAACTATAAAGCATAATAAAAATGCAGCACAATATTATTTATAATATTTGTGTGCAGATGATGCAGATATAAAAACCAGCTGGTACAGGGATCCCTTGGCCAGGCAACCAATAGCCCGTTCTACACTGTGTAGATGGTAGTGGTTCTTTGGGCTGCTGCAAGGACATTTTTATGCTGTGAGTCACTGTCACCAAACCAGTCCTGGTGTCGTTATGACCCAGCAACCCCACAGTGCCGGCCATTGGCACACGGCCTGAGGGGAGGTACCCACTCCGGTGATACCGGGTGTTGCTCTGTCCCCACCCGGAGCACAGAGAAGACGTCAGAAAGCTCTCATGTGTCCTGCTCCAGGGCACAGAGGATGGCAGCTGGTGACATAGCTGGTCCCAACTCAACAGGGTTTGTGTTCCGAAGGCTCATTCCAGGTCATTTCTGAGTTCCTGGCCACTGGTCAGGTGTGGGCTCTGCTGCTTGCTGCTGCAAGGTCTCAGCAAGTGATGAAGCCTCTCTGAGCCTCAGTTCTCTCATCTCTGAAATGGGTGCCTCTTATGATCCTGGTGTGAAGGGGAGGCGTCAGTGTCCTGCTCTCACAGCACAGTCTGGCCCAGGGGGAGCTCTGTCTTGGTGTCAGAGGAGAAGGGAGAGGTCAGCTGGCTCGCTGAGGCCCAGGAACACGCACCCCAGCCGATGCATGGCTGGCCGTGATGGACGGAGCTCACATGGTACCAGGGGCCCCCTCAGCACCATGCCTGGCTGGACGAGGACTCAGTACGCTATTTCTGAATGACTGGACAAGGCAAACAGATGATGAAATGGGACAAGAGCTCATTGGTCACTTGTCTCAAGTGCTGTTCGCCATGGAAAGGGAGGTCTGGTTAGGAAAAAAGCAACTTCCAAGGATTCTGAAGAAGACACAGAGGAAACTGGATGGATTCAAAAGATTCAGATAAAAACTCTATATTTTTACCTGTGCATGCATCCTAAGTCACTTCAGTCAAGTCTGACTCTGTGCCCCTATGGACTGTAGCCCGCCAGGCTCCTCTGTCCATGGGATGCTCCAGGTAAGAATCCTGGAGTGGGTTGCCATGCCCTCCTCCAGAGCTTCTTCATGACCCAGGGATCGAAACTATATCTGTTACATCTCCTGCACTGGCAGGTGGGTTATTTGTCACTAGCGCCACCTGGGAAGCCCATATTTTTACCTACTTAACCTTAAAACTGTATTGCATTTCTTTTCCATGTAACGTTTGAATGAAAGGCACTATTCCCAACACTACTATATATAAAATAAACAACAAGAACCTACTGTATAGCACAGGGAACTATATTCAATATCTTATAATAACTTATAATGGAAAATAATCTGAAAAAGAAAATATATGCATAACTGAATCACTTTGCTGTACACCCGAAACACTGTAAACCAACTCTACTTCGATTTGAAAAAAATTTTTTTTTTAAAAAGCACTACTCCAGGTCATAAATGGAACTCAGTTTCTATGTACAACATACTCATTGCACATTTGTATCTACTGTATAAACTATGACCTAAGCATTTCTGATTGACAATCAGTAAAAAAAAAAAAAAAAACCTGAACACTCCTAACACATGTAATATCTATTTTTAATAAATCATATATTTCTATTTTACTATTATGTTTATTAAAAACACAAAACCAGAATATTTATAAGGATGAAAAATAATATACATAGTCTAATGCTTTCTTCTGTGCGTGCGTGCTAAGTTACTTCAGTCGTGTCCAACTCTTTGCAACCCCATGAACTGTAGCCCACCAGGCTGCTCTGTCCATGGGATTCTCCAGGCAGGAATACTGGAGTGGGATCCCATGCCCTCCTCCAGGGGATCTTCCAGACCCGGGGGATCGAATCTGTGTCTCTTATGTCTCCTGCATTGGCAAGCAGTTTCCTTACCACCAGCGCCACCTGGGAAGCCCCCAATATTTTCTTCTCTATCCCAATAAACTGTTCTGAGCTCTTCACTTTGAAAATTCCTGTTATACCTCAGGTAGCTAAAGCCAAGTAACTTACAATTAGTCTTGGCCATATGATTAAACTTGGCTAGTAGAAAGTGGCCAAGTGAGAAGTGCCACTTCTGGGCAGAAGCTTTCACAGCCAGTGTGCAATTGGCCTATTTGATCCCTCTATCCCTTGCTAAGGTAACCAGTGATGATTCAGGGGTGGGAATAGGAAGTGAATGAGGATGAGAAGGGGCTGAGATCCCAGCTGACCCAAGGGGGACCCGCAGCAAGATGATGGAGCAAACCTTTGTTATTTTAAGTCCCTGAGACGCTGGAAGGTGTCTGCTGCCACAGTAAAACTTAGTCCGTCCTAAATAGCACTGTGCTTTGCCTTAATGCTGTGCTCCCTAACGAGTCTGGATTAACGAGGTTGAATGTAATCACGTTTGGACGCTCAGCATCCTCACCCATCAAAGTCAGAGCACACATTTCTAGAGACAACTTAAAAAATTCTAAATCGTTCAATCCTTAGCTTTCATAGTTTAGCATCGCTTCTGTGCTTTGTGAAAATGGTTCCTGAGAGGAGGAAGGAGAGAGTGGGACGAATGGAGAAAGGAGCATTGATATGTGTACACCATCACGTGTGAAACAGTCGGTGAGAAGCTGCTGTATAACACAGGCAGCCCTGCCTGGTGTTCTGTGATGACCTAGAGGGGTGGGAGGCAGGGAGGAGAGGGAGGGTCCCCAGGGAGGGAATATACGTGTAATTACGACTGACTTACATTGTTGTACAGCAGAAACCAACACAATACTGTAAAGCAATTTTCCTCCAATTAAAAAAAAAAGACAAGAATTTACAAGTGAAAATAAAAATTAGTTAAAAAAAAAAAGAAAGAAAATGCTTCCTGAGATCAATGTGTCCAATGATGCGACAGCTCTGACCCTCACAGCGATTAGTGACTTCAGGTGTGCGCCCACTCATCCCCACCTGGTACTTTCCTGAGCAAGCAGGAGGTAGAGGATCACCCATCACAAATGCCTCTTGTTTGGAAACCCTGAGGCAAATAACTTCCGGGTGACAAAAACGGGAAGCTGTTCTCCAAATCCAAGCAGGAGTCTTGGCACTGCAGAATTCAGGCTTCCCCGCCCTTGTGGGAGAACCAGCTTATGCTATTGCATTCTCCGGGGAAAATGGACTTTTCACACCCTGCCCCAAGCTGTGTGATGCAATGGTTATGTTCTTGGTAAAGAATATTCAAGTTCTGACATCATAATAACCATAGGTATTACTCATGGTAAGCTCACAAGCCTGGCAAGGCACAGTCTGTACCCTCTTTATCACTGAGGTCAGCAATGGGTGTAAAAATAGCACTGCTCACATGTTCAGGGTACCACTGATTCATTAATGGCCAAAACACTATTCTGGATTCCTGACTTATATGGGATTTGGGACAGAGACGCCTAGACGTGTGCCACAGCATCTGTGACTCCCCTAGTAGGCGGGTTACGCTGCACTATTTCATAAATAGAGATTTGCATATCCTAAAAGAATCCCCAACAATTACAAACCAGGAGGTAAGATGTCATCTTATTTGTGACTGAAAAATGATAAGCCTAAAATATAACTAACCAGAATATCTATAAATCTGGGAACTATAATGTGCAGAACATCCCAAAATAAAGAGGGCTGATGTGACAATAAGCGACGTTGTCCCAGTGAAGTCTATAAATAAGAGTCTGAGATTTTTCATTGTTTTAGGTGGGGAAAGAAGGCATTTGCATCTAGATGTGGGATACTGGTTCTTGAGAGAGAAATATCCCTGGAGGAGAGAGTGATTTCATAATTTATAGGGATCTGGAAAAGCACAGAATGCCTAGTACTCAAATTCTGTGCCTGGTAAGTAGTCTCTGATTTCCAACTGGGACTCCGGAAAGGACCTTGTGACTCAGGGAATGCCCCTGGAGATGCACGCCGAGGGGTAGGTCTCTCTTAAAAGGATTCAGATGAATCAGTCTTCTCTAAGATCGGTTAGCAGGAATCGGTCCTGCTGATCCTCAGAATGCTTGATGAGTTTATGAAGTCAGATTTCCCAGATCTGCCAAGCTGAGGATTCTAGAGGCCGCGGTGGGCATCCAGAAATAGCGACTAAGCGCCTGCTGTGTCCAGGCACCGCCTGGAGTGCTGAAGCAAGGCTACAGGCAGTGTGCAAAACAACACTACTGTTTTTCAAGAGACTGACGAGATGAGTGATAATGAGACAAGATAACTGACCACAGAAGGCAGGCGCAACCGTTACTGACCAACTGCTAGAGGGGTCACAGGGAGGGTGGAGGCGCAGGAGAACACCCCAAGGGGAAGAAGGAGGCCAATGGCACACAGAGGCCAGGGGACACACATCGGGCTTAGGGACTAAGATGAGAGCTGGTGTTTTATACGCCCACAGGACCTGGGGTAGTTTTTGCAGGTACAATGTAAGATCACTTAAGACAAAAGCAGGGGAGAAGCCATGTAGAGGGAACACAAGGAAGAAGGGTCTGCCTGCGGGGAGGACTCCTGCAGAGAGCGAGCAAACAAACCTGGAGAGACTGGAGTGAGTGAGATGCGGAGGGCCTTGGTGCCAGACCTCGCCTGTACCCAGGAGAGGGTGCGGGGCTGCAGAGGCGCCTGTGGACAGAGGTGGGGAGGAAAAGACTAGCAGGGCTGTGGCACGGAAAAATGGACTTGCGGCAGAAGCCCGGAGGCAACCTGCTCACCTTGGAGGCGCATCTGGGAGGTAAGATCCTGGAGGAACCGTGGCATCGGGTGGAACTAAAGCAAGGTCACAGACAAGAGACCAAGGGGCAGTTAAAGACCTTGGCAACTGGCAGGGAAGGCAGAAGCCAGGAGAGGCGTCCACAATAATGTCGGGTCACGGTGACAGCCAAGGGAAGCGCTGGTCCCTTTCTTGGCATGGCCGAGGGAGGCACGGCCTGGTGGGCATGGCCAGGCCAGCTGGGAACACAGCCCTGGGAACACAGGGGCTCCCAGGGAATGGGGACTCTGCTGCCAGAAAGAGCTCAGACACAACAGGGATAGGGTGGCTGCAGTGTTTCCCTGAGGAAACCCAGACAGCAGACAGCAGGGGGCACTAGTGGGCAAAGAACCCCCCTCCCCGCCCCCCATCCTCCTGCCCAGCCCCTAGCCTGCCCAATACTCAGTGCGTGTTATCTCCAAGGCCTGAAATGAACCAGTGCTCAGGCTGGGCCTATGCGTCCCTGTCCTGTGATGCTGGCCTCGGCTGAAGCTGGGACGCTCTTAGTCCTTAAACTCGAAGACTTACAATCCCGAGGGATGACACACAGAAACCCTTACAGAAACACACGGATCAATCAGAACAATTTGGCCAATTAGGTACTTCTTTAAAAAATTTTTTTTGCTGCCCCACCAGGCATGTGGGATCATCCCTGAGCAGGGGCTGAACCTGCAACCCCTGTGTTGGACGCACAGAGTTGTAACCTCTGGGCCACCAGGGAAGTCCCTAGGGTACCCCTTGTTATACACAGATATGAATGCATAGCATCCGAACTTACGTTCTTCTCTGACAGCTGGAGGAAGTGCCAGTGCTCTGATTCTTTCACCAGCATAAAATGCACTCAGCTTACTCCTCCAAATGGGGAGGGGACCTGGTACTGCAAGTCCTTCCTGTGTCAATTTTCAAGAAGGCGAGGAAGGGCAGAAACTCCACTGCGCCTGTTGCCCCGCCTCAAGGTCTTGACCCTGCCAGCCAAGCCCTTTGCATTCTTTTTCAGTTGGAAAATGAAGCTATCAGCTTCATTTCCACTTTCTCTGCATGACTCCATTTCTCCTTTCTTTCTTGGCTCAAGCTATATGGCTCATATAAGATCCCCACTGAGTTCTTCAGTGATTCTTATCTTTTTTCTGCTGAACATTTTTCTAAGAAATGCTGAATCAAAATACAAGGTGGGAGAAGGTATAAGCATACATTTAAGGGGCAGAATGGAAATATAAGAAAGGCGAATGCATAAGCCTGTAGATTTCTTGTTTCCCAGCTTTCACGCTCTCCACACGGTAAGAGTCTTGGGGATGGTGCCCTGTGGAAGTGAAGTTAGCAACCCAGGAATCTGTTTTCTATTCTTACTCCTGCCATAAAATTCCTTGGAGGGTGAGCCAACACCAGCAGAAACCGCTCTGCAATTTGCTTGTTTCCCCTACATCTCATCCAAAGTGTGGCTGAAAGATCACCAGAGTCCACTTTTCCCTGGACGGGGGTGAAGTAGGGTGAAGATGGGCCAGGGTTGGAAGCACCTGGGCAAGTGGGCAGGGCAACCCCAGGCAGGGACTCACTCTCCTGGCCTCTACTCCACAATGGGTTCAGGCAGGAGGCTCCCTGGAGCCCCAGCCGCCCTGCGAAGCTATGTAGAGCCCCGGAATCACGACTCAGCTGCAAAACAAAAAACCAACGGGCAACAAGATGAGGCTTTCTTTTGACTGCAGGCTGAAATGTGGAAAGTTGTCAGAATAAAGCAAAAGAGTGCAGCTGCTGGGAGGCCAGTTGTCTTGTTCTCACAGGAAATCTTTCCTGCTGCTTTCAGAGCAGAGCTTCTTCACCTGCTCAGACACCCAACATCAGTGTAGAACAGGGAAGGGGGTTCTCCAGCCCATGACAAAGATATCAAGTGACTTTTAATATGGGCCATTTTTAAAGTCTTCATTGAATTTGTTACAATATTGCTTCTGTTTTATGTTTTGGTTTTCTGGCCCCAAGCACGTGGGATCCTAACTCCCTGACGAGGGATTGAACCTGCAACCCCTGCATGAGAAGGTGAAGTCTTAACTGCTGACTTTTTGAGCTAAGGAAATGCAAGCTGGCCCCAGCACATGAGTTAGAGAAAGGATTCAAGTTTGTGAAAAGTAGAGCCACAGGGAAGGAACCCCCAAAAGAAAGCTGAACCGTCTCTATGTAGTTCACACGCTTCCCCAGAGCACAGACCAGGCGGATCTGGGCCACAAAGAAGACTGCAGACCTCATTCCAAAAGGAATGAGAACATCACTGGATCTACGGACGAAACTGGAGTACGAACTGTGGCTAAGACGGGAGCTCTGAATCAGGGCTAAGTTCTCCTGAGTTGGGAACCACACGGCACCCTGTCTCAGGACACAGGACACACACGAGCAGCATCGGGGCCGTCCACTTGAGCTCTGCACAGAGCTGCAAACGCCTGAAACATCTTCTGACCCACACAGTCACCACCAACCACACGTGGCTACCGAACACTTGAAAGTGCGGCTGGTGTGACCCAGGGACCTTTTTCATTTACATTTTACTTACTTTCTTAAAAAATATTTTTAAAATATTTATTTATTTGGCTGTGTCAGGTCTTAGTTGCGGCATGTGAGATTTTATTTCCCCAACCAGGGACTGAACTCAAATCCTGTGCGTTGCAAGGTGGATTCTTAACCACTGAGCCACCAGGGAAGTCCCACATTTTATTTACTTTTAATTTAAATAGCCCTCTGTGGCTAGTGGCTACTGTATTAGATGGTGCAGAAATCAGGGGCCATGATACTTATAACTCACCCTCAAATCATTCAGAGCAAGTAGCATTTACATATATATAAATATGTATGCGCACACACACACGTGTGACCAACAGAGTAGAAGTGAGAAAGAGGGAGCGTGTGAGTGAATGCAAATGATAAAAGCAAATGCTGCAAAATGATGACCAGTGAACTTGGTGAAGGAACGGGGCTATTCTTCGCATTATTTTTATTTTTGTTAAGTTTAAAATTATTTCCAAATAAAATGTGTTTTCAGTAGATGAGGGTGAACTCTCATCTGAACTCTGGGTCCAACTGGAATTTATTTGCAGATGGGGGTTTGAAACTAAGAAGTTCAGGGTACCCCCCAAATTTGAACAGATGTCATGGATTTCAGAGGACACTCGATGTCCCCCAAAAGCATGTCTCACCCAAACCCACGACCTGGTGCTTCTCTTCTCCCCTCTTTTGTTTCCTAGCCTATACATCTATGTCCACAGAGGACTGTACTGCAACAAGTTCTGAGCAATTTTCTAAGTAAAGCTTTATTGACCTACAATCACATACCATAAAAGTCTTTCTTTTAAAACGCAGTTCAGAGGCTGGTAGTCTATTGAGAGTTGGGCGCCCATATATTAAATAATTCCAAACATTCTGACTGCCCTCAACAGAAATGCCACACCCATTAGCAGTCCTGTTCCCTCTCCCCCAGCCCCTGGCAACAGCTAATCTGCTTTCTGTCTCCATGGATTTACCTATTCTGGACAATTCATAAAAATTACATCAGATAATGTGGCCTTTTGTGTCTGGTTTCTTCCACTTAACCTCATTTTTAAAAGTTCATTCATGTCATAGCATGTATCAGCATTTCACTCCTTTTTACTACCAAATGTGCCATGGACTGGATACAGCACATTCGCTGACGCATTCGTCACCTGATAGACATCTGGGCTGTTTCTAGTTTCGGGCTATATTTCTGGACAACGCTGCTGAGAACTCATGTTCAAGAGTTGGTGTGGACAGACGTTTGCAGTCTCCTGGGTGGAGACTCTGGAGTGGACCTGCTGAGTTGTGTGGTAACTCCGGGTTTAACCTTTTGAGGAGCTGCCACGCTGTTTTCCAGAGTGGCCTCTGAAGTCCGCAAGAGCCATGCCAGACAGCGGTCTCGGGTAAAGCCCACAAAAGGCAGTTCCGTAGACACGGCTGCCCTTCTGTCATCCTGTGAAACTGCACAGTCACCATTCAAAGCCGGGGAGCTGGGGTTTGTTTGATTCGAGGTAAATAAATTAGGGAAGCTGTGATGTGCTGGGTGCCAGCCGCACGCCCAGCCCCGCACCGTCCCAGCACCTGGCGGGGCAGGCGGGGCTGGCACGTTGTGCGCTGGTGCCAGGCGAAGGGCTCTGTGTGCCCAGAGCAGCTGCAGAACGACTCAAGCCGGCACCCTCTCCGCTGGCCCCCCTTGCCACAGCAAAGCCTGGGGAGCGTGATTTACTATCGACCGCAGACTGCTCCCGAAACCACCTGCCAAGAAACTGGCACAGAGAAGGGGGCTAGGACCACGGGTGATCCAGAGAACAATTGGACGGTGGCAGGGGGTGGGGATGTGAGGGTGGTGTCAAAGAGACAGGGCCCTCGGGGCATGTCGCCTGTTAGTCCTGATACACTCCCGGCCAAGGGCTGGGACTGATCCCAGGAAAGTTGCCCTCATCGATGCAACTGGCGACCCGGTATCAGGCTCATCTGTGGTCCCTCCACGCTAGTGGTAAACAAACGTCTGACCTTCCCGTTAGACAGATACACAAGTCCACTGTCACGCAGCTTGTCTCTGTCTCCTTCCCGCTTCTCTGCACATGTGGACCTGCCGCTACCTGGCTGCCACCTTCTTGATTTCGCAGAAAAGCCCACTCTACCCTCAGAAAGTGTGTCATCTACTCAGAAGGGTGAAATAAATCAGAAAGTTGTCCACTGTTAGAGTTAAAAGTTTCCTTGGAGATTATTCGATCTAATCTTTTCCAATCTCCCATCCTGACCGAAAACCACAGATACTAAATTTCTCTGCAAAGGTGCAAAAGTCACATGGGCAAGTTTTGTGGTTGGGGTGGTGGGCTGGGGAGGTGAGGATGATTTCCGCCCTGGGGAAACCTGGGCCCCGTCACAGCCCTGGGAGCCCCTTCTGCCATTCTGAACTCTGGGCCCTGCAGTGCCCCATTCTCCTGCAACCTGTCACGTGAAGGTTTACGTCTCCCACCTGGGACAAACTTTGTTGCCAAATGTTTTAAAATACATTGTATTCCCAAGGCAAACTGCTATGTGTTTTACAAGGAACCTCCACCAGGTTTCCTTGTTGCGGGGATGGAGAAGGGAAGGCGCGGGGCTTGAGAGCTGAACAGCTCCTACCTTGGACAGAGGCTGCCCACCGAGCCCCTCGCAATCTACACGTTCAAGCCCATCCCTCCATCAGTGCCCCCCTAATTCCATGAATATTTAGCAGCTCAATGCAGCTCTGCATTTGCATAGGTAATTGCTGCTATCCCACGTGCCTTCATCCTATAAATCAGCATCATCCACTACGATCACTGTTATTGATTTCTCGGTGTCTGTAATATGCTTAAGCCTTTTAAAATCACAAAGAAGGGGGGGCCAGCACCTGGTCTAAGGAGAAAAGTCTGCGGAATCAAAGGTATGAACACAGACTTGAGCTGTACATGTACCGTCTCACCTCCTCCTCACACCAACCCTGTGAGGCCGTAACTGTCACCCTCTCCTTACAAAAGGAGACACAGAGAGACCAAAAGGCTTAGCTGCTTAAGGTCTAGTAAAATGACAGGACCAGGGTGCACACACAGGTCACTATTACTCTAAAGCCTGTGTGTTTTTCATTAATAATGTGAACGACAACGTTTTAAACATCATACACCTTCTTTCAAGCATGATATGGTTATTATTTGTAACAAGAACAATGGATTGGGAGTTGGAAAACTTGGTTTCAAGTCTGGCTTTGTGTTCACGTTGAGCAAGTCACTTGGTATTTCTGACAAGTCACTTGTCAGTAAACGAGGTAACGGGTCCCAAAGTGTGTCTACTGACCTGGGAGCTATAAATATCTGTTATGGAAAAAGAAGAACAAAACCTGAGATCAAAATGGTTTAAGGAAGGCCGGGTTAAATCAAATTAAGCTGTTGTTTTTGTTGCAGGACTTCTCAGAGCCTTCAACACACCAGTGCACACTGCGAATCTCCAAGAGGGCCACACAAACATGCCCCATAGCCCAGAGTTATTTATCAAGGGAAACCTTTTCTTTTCCACATAAAGCATTTAATGGTTTTTGGTCAACATGGTAGACTGGAAAATATTAGACTGGATAATCTCCAAGGAATGCATTGGCTCTAACAATGAACAATTTTCTGACTTATCTCACCCTTCCAAGTAAATGACACAGTTTCTGAGGGTAGAGTGGGCTTTTCCGAGAAATCAAGAAGGTGGCAGCCAGGCAGGGGCAGGTCCACATGTGCAGGGAAGCAGGAAGGAGACAGAGACAAGCTGCGTGACAGTGGACTTGCCTATCTGGAGGGACCTCCTACCCTTTAAAAGTGAGGAGCCGTCATCTAAATGCAACTGGACTGGCTTTGTCCTCTAGAGGGAATTTCCTGGGCATTAAAATGATCTGAAACTGTCCTAACTGACTTAAGGGGAGGAATCAATGATATCTGTCCAAAACCCTTGAAATCCACATCCCGGGTAAGGCCATGTCTTCAGGGCAGATGTGTGACTCGACAGTTTTGAAAACTGGTGGTGCTCGCTCCCAAGGGGTTGGTCCAGGCTGGACTGCCAAAGGCCTCTGCTTCTCTGGGAGGCTCCCTTCCCCTGGTGAGTGGGGAGAAGGGAACCCTAACTTTAGAGGCCCCTAGAGGCTTCTGGGAGGGGCAGGAGACCTTGCTGGGCCTTGAGGGGTGATCTGATTTGAATTGGCAGAAAGGGGATAGTTATCCACGCCAGGCTGGGGGAATGGAGAGAGAGGACAAGGGCTGCAAAGACACAGAGGCAGCAGGGACAGGACATGTCTCAGATGCTGAGTATGGGTCTCAGGACACAGAATCATTTCCAGGTCCTCTCAGTAGCTTCAAGGGTTTCCCATAAAACTCCCTTCTCTTTGAAACAGACCCATGACTTTCCTTGGGATATTTTTATATATGACTTGAAATTGCCAAATAGCTCTTGGAAAACACGTGACTCACCATGGCAGTGGCGCTATGGAAAGATGATGATGTTCTCAGATATACCTCCACGTGGTCTTCAGCCCCAAGACCCAGGTGCCCACAGCACAGGATGAAGGATACCCTAGAGCAGCTGCAGCTAAGAAAGCTGTACAATCACCCCCTGCTACACTCTCCATCCAGAAAAAAAAATAAGACTTAGAAATAGCCACTGCTCCACAGGTCCCACCAGAGCTCCTTTCTAGCCCCTCAATCACTACCCTTGATGTTCTAGGTTTCAAATTTGGGCTCTAGGATCAAAAAGGCTGAGGGCTCTGTGCTAAGAGCTTTACAAGAGACAGAAGTATTTAAGACTCAGGACATTGGATTTCTGCAGTGGTACAGTGGATAAGAATCTGCCTGCCAATGCAGGGGATATGGATTCGATCCCTGGTCCAGGAAGATTTCACATGCCGTGGGCAACTAAAGCCCATGTGCTACAAACTACTGAGCCTGTGCCCAGAGCCTGTGCTCCGCAACAGGAGAAGCCACCACAATGAGAGGACCAGAGTAACCCCCACTCACGGCAATGAGAGAAAGCTCTGCCCAGCAATGAAGACCAAAAGAGAAAAGAAAACCTCAGGGACTGCCCTGACGGTCCAGTGGTTAGGAAGCTGCCTTCCAATGCAGGGAATATGAGTTCCATCCTTGGTCGGGGAACTAGATCCCACATGCTGCAGAGCAACTGAACCCGCACATCGCAACCTAAAGGTCTTGCATGCGCAGTGAAGATCCCGTGTGATGCAACTAAGACCCAATAAATAAATATATATATAAAAAGACTCAGGATACTGGGCATTCAATGTCTTAGCAGTTAGTTCCAGATGTCACCTAAAAGGTTACAGATTTCTGAGAAACCTGGTAAGAGCAATTAACATTGACTGCACACCCATTTTAAAGGCAGGCAGTATCTAGAATAAATTAAGAAGCCTTACGACTCAACAATAAAAAAAGACAAATAACCCAATTTTTTTAATGACCAAAGAATCTGAGTAGACATTTTTCCAATAGAGAGGCACAAATGGCTAATAAGCTCACGAACAGTGCTCATCAACACTAGTCAATAGAGAAATGCAAATCAAAATCATGAGACACCAAGAGAAGGGAGAAAGCACGTCCACACGAAAACTCGTACACCAGTGTTCACAGCATTACTCGTAACAGCCAGGAAGTGGAAACAACCCAAGGCCCACCAGGCATTGTATATATGCTGCATGCATACAATGAACATTGCCTGGCGATGAAAAGGACTGAAGCACTGATACACACTGCGACGTGAACGAAATGTGAAAACGTTACACTCAGCAAGAGGCCAGACGCAATAGCCCACATGTTCTAGAATTCCATTTATATGAAATGTTCAGGCCAGGTAAACCCACTGAGACAGAAAGCAGACGAGAAGTTCTAAGGACGAGGGGGAGGGGAGGACGCGAAGTGACTGCTAACAGGTGTGGGATTTCTTTGCAGGAGTGAGAAAAATGTTCTGGGGTCAGATATGTAGTAACCAATACACAACTCTGTGAATGTACTAAAAATTAAGTTGTACTTCAAAAGAATAAATCTTCTGTTATATGAATTGTATCTCAGTAAAACTGTTTGAAAAAGAGCCACAAGGGTAGATGCTTGATATATATTAACACCCAATGAAGCTATTGTGTGTCATCATGCCCCTTTTGCAGGCGAGGAGACTTGAGGGCTGTCGGGGAACAGCTAAACTGGCAAGAGGTAGCCGGCTGGCCGTGGGTTGGGGTGACGGATTTGACTTGGGTCGCTGACTCCAAAGGTTATATTCTGGCCACCTCATCATGCTGCTTCTTGCCAAGATGACAAGCTACCTGGCAACAGCAGAATGGCTCCTATGGAAAAAATAGCACACCCCAGACAAAGGATCACTGCCCGACACAAAAATGCTAGTGTTGGAAGTCACATTGCAGGGCATCTTGCCAAGTCCCTTCATTTTCCAGATGAATAAGCAGAGCTTCAAGGCAGTCAACTGACCTGCCCCACCAAGGCGGCAAGGCTGGTGGGAACGCTCACCCCTCTCCTTTTACAGAAGACGAGCGGGTGTATTGTTTGCTGCAATTAGTCAGGAATGGAAAGGCAGACAGAGTTCACCCTGTTGGGGCACGCGGGTCAACAGGTATTCAGCAACCTTCAAACGTGCTGGCTGACCCCCGCAATCCAGCCAGGAGATCACTCAAGCCGGTTAGAGCTCACGCTATTTTGCAGTTACCCTGCAATTTCTCTCCCGACCCTGGGAGGGCTCTGAAAAGTCCCACCAGGGTGCGACTGTTCCAAGGATCCCTCGGAGCTTTTGAACTACTTAGCAGGAGCAGGGAGTTCAGGAGTTAGCATTTGAGTGTGAGGATAAAGCCCTGGGGGACTTAAGGAATGTCCTCCCCCGTAATCTGAAGTGACTCTTCGGGGAACCACTTGAGAAGGGCAGGGAAGGAAAAGTGAAAGTGCTACTTACTCAACTGTGTCCAACTCTTCTGCGACCCCATGTACTGCAGTCAGCCAGGCTCCTCTCTGTCCATAGAATTCTCCAGGCAAGGATACTGGAGTGGGTTGCCATTCCCTTCTCCTTGGGATCTTCCCGACCCAGGAATTAAACCCAGGTCTCCTGCAGTGCAGGCATATTATTAACCGCCTGAGTCACCAGGAAGCTGAAATCGAAGGCATTCCCGCTACAGCCGTGGGGTCTTGAATACTTTAATACCTGCTCACTGGCTCCATGGAGATGTTCTGTCTCAGACTTAAAATGTCACAGATCAGGAACTTCCCCGGTGGTCCAGTGGTTAAGAATCCACCTGCCAAAGCAGGGGACAAGGGTTGGATCTCTGGTCAAGGAAGATCCTACACGCCTCAGAGCAACTAAGCCTGTGTGCCTCAACTACTGAGCCCTTGCCCTAGAGCCCGTGCTCCACAGCAAGAGAAGCTACTGCAATGAGAAGCCTGCATGATACCGTTAGAGAGTAGACCCCGCTCGTTGCAACGAGAGAAAGCTTGTGCAGCAACAAAGACCCAGCAGGGCCAAAAATAAATAAAGTTTTCAAAAAGTCTCAACTCAATCTCGTAACCTCGATCCCACAAGCCTCCTCCTCCTGTCTTCCCTTTCCCCCATGACTATACCATCATCACCATTCTCCAGGCTTGCCTTCCACATGTCCCTGGGGCAGCTCCTGTAGTCCACGACTCTTAACCCCCTATTCACTGGACCCAAGCGTGCACCCTCCTTCTGTGCAGGCTCCCCACAAGCCGTGTCCCAGACTCAATACATGTTCACTGACTCAAGAGGTCACTACCACCCACAACCAATAAAATCCCACACAGCAAGTGGCGGCCAAGACTACCGAGACACAGGAAAAGAGAAGAAGAGGAGGTGGGTGACCTCACGTGAATAGGTCACAGAGAGGTTATTGAATAAAACACTGAGCTGGGAAGAGTGGAGCAGATGGGGCCGGGAGCGTGGATTCTGCTGGAACGGAACAGCACATGGAAACATCGGGGCCACTGGCTGCACCTGCAAATTCCTAATTATTTCAGTGTAGTCCCTCTGAACTCTCCATCTGCTGACAGCTACTACAGTCAAATCGTTGCATTCAAATGGAAAACCCCGTGATTTGTAACTTGCACTGGTCGGAGCAAGTTAGTCACCCACTGTTGCCAGCTGAGACTCGGGGACCACCACCTGGAGGACCCTCGGGCTGCCTGGACGCCCATCCGAATCAAGCCCATCCTTCGAAGATCAGATCAAATCAAACACCCCCGGCTGTTTGGGACCTCAGAGTTTTTTCTTTGTGTCACTCTGATGGTGCTCGTGACACCTTACCTCACATCCCTTGGTCTCTTGCTGTTTGTTTAATATTGTCTGCAATGAGTTCATGAGTTCTTGGAGACGAGGGAGACTATGCTTCGGTGGTCTAAGACACCATCACGTTGTCTGTGTGAGTGTGAGCCATGATGAAGGATCATTACTTACTGAGGTCTCCAAGGTCCCAGACATGAGAACAAGCTACCGAGTGCTGACAAGCAGTTTTCTTTCAACCCCGTTTCTCTCCCTAACCTCTCTCAAATGAAAACCCCTGCCCTCTAAGGCTGGAGAAGGAAATGGCAACCCACTCCAATGTTCTTGCCTGGAGAATCCTGTGGACAGAGGAGCCTGGTGCGCTGCTGTCCATGGGGTCACAGAGTCGGACACGACTGAAGTGACTTAGCATGCATGCATGCATTGGAGAAGGAAATGGCAACCCACTCCAATGTTCTTGCCTGGAGAATCCCAGGGACAGAGGAGCCTGGTGGGCTGCCGTCTATGGGGTCACAGAGTCGGACACAACTGAAGCAACTCAGCAGCAGCAGCAGCAGCCCTCTAAGGCCTAGACAATTTCGGCTGAACATCCACCAGCTCCCAGCTTGGTCAGGAGAATCCGCCCCTTCCTTCTGGGACACCCCCCACCGCCTCCCACACACACTTAAGTCCAGTCTGCTGGAGCGGAGAGGGGCAGGGCAGAGACAGACAGCATCCTCACATAAAGCATCTCCGTGTGACACCCCTCCTTTGACTCGGGGTTTAGAAAAATCACAAGACTTGATGAACCATTTGCTTCTTTGTGAAATCAAAATCATAGCTAAGTTAGAGTTGGAAAAAGGAGCAATTTTTAAATGGTATGGGGCCCTGAGCCAAAGCCAGTGGTGAGACGATGACAACAGTCATTTGTCTGGGGCTGGTCGCACGGTCACAGGGACCCGTTCTTGTTCCATACGAAACTGCATCTGAGAGCGCCTGTCTGTGGTTCCATTTTAGGGTCTGAAACCTTCCACGTGCGCTCTCTCCAAACTAGCATACCCCTGCCACGTGTTCCACCCAGAGGTCGTCAATGTAGTCGGATGGGTGGGGGTGCTGAGCTCTGGGAACTTTTACTGGGCATCTGCACACAGCAAATCCAGTGTAAAACACTCCAGGCGTGACCCTCTTGCCTTCAGAGAAGGTGTTCTAACCTGGACATCATCGACTTCCTAACGCTGGGTCTCTGTGTCCCTCCGGGCAGGTCGGGGCAAGTACACACAACCTGAAAGAGACTTCGAGGTCTCTGGACCCACAGACCCAGCTTCCCCACCCTCTCCGCTCCCACTCGTTCACCTGCCCCATCTCTCTACTGAGTATGGCACCGTCTAAGACGATGTGGACTCCGAGAAGCAGCCCTGTATCAAGCATCTTTTAAGCAAAGCATCTAGAGACGTCTGCTTGTATTTACCTCTTTTTGACTCCCACCAGAGCCCCACTGGCTTCCCTGGTGGCTCAGATGGTAAAGAATCTGCCTGCAATTTGGGAGACTCGGGTTCAATCTCTGGGTTGGGAAGATCCCCTGGAGAAGGGGATAACAACCCACCTCTGGTATTCTTGCTTGGAGAATCCCATGGACAGAAGCTACAGTCCACGGGGTGGCTAGGAGTCGGACCTGACTGAGAGGCTAACACTTTCACACTTTCAGAGCCCCATTAGGTGAGGACAAGGCCACACATGGGGGCACTAGCAAACCCAAGGTGAGCAGTTAACCCAACCTTCCCCTGAACCTCAGTAAAGACCCAACACCTCAGTCTTCTCTGGGTCCTTTCCCACTGTTACTCTTATGTTCTGGATCCACATGCCCAACATGGTGCCATTCGCCACAGGTAGAAACTAAAATTTTAAAAATTTAGTTCCTCAGCCACACTGGGCACATTTCAAGTACCACACAGCCACACAGGCAGCATGTGGCTACCAGGCTGGAGGGCGTGGATCTGGAACATTATAATCAGTAAGAAAGTTCTGCTGGACAAAGCATTTCTGCACAGTGAAATTTAAACTTAGAGGGGGCCAATTTTTTTTTTTTTTAACATCACTTTAAGTCTTGAAGGGCTACCCTTGTAGTTCAGTGGGTAAAAAATCTGTCTGCAATGCAGGAGACCTGGGTTTCATCCCTGGGTCGGGAAGATTGCCTGAAGAAGGAAATGGCAACCTACTCCAGTATTCTTGCCTGGAGAATCCCACGGACAGAGGAGCCTGGGAGGCTACAGTCTATGGGTCCCAAGAGTCGGACATGACTTAGCGGCGAAACCACCACCATGTCCTGAAGCCAACTCTAATGGACAAATTGCTTTCCTTAAAAAAAATTTCAGCAAGGCAAAAGGCCACCTCAGAGAAACGGCCCTTACACAACAAGCATTCACGTTCTTCAGAAGGCAGTCTGCTTGTCCGTGCTTCTCTTCTTTCTACGTCCTGAACCCTCAGCCCTGCATCCAACTCCTGCGCCAGAGAAAACAGTAGCCCAAGCGCATGGCTGACTCTCAGTCCTCTCCTGGGTTTACACACTGCTGTTTCTCCATGGGCTCTGTTTGAGCTTGCCAGAGCTACCAGGACCCACGGCCAGAAACTGGGTGACTTACAGCAACAGAAACTGACTGATCATCTAGATGACAGGTTCAAGGTCAGGGAGTCAGCAGGGCTGGCTCCTTCTGAGGCTCTGAGGGACAATGTGTTCCACGCCCCTCTCCGAGCTCTGCTGGCTTCTGGAAACCTTTCATGCTCCCTGGATTGAAAAGACATCACCTGAAGTCTTTCAGCGATTTTGTCTGCCTTTCTGTTCACATATGTTCTATCAAGGTGCATGCCTGTGTCCACATTTCCCCCTTTTAACAAGGATACCAGTCATTTTAGGGGCTTCCCTAGTGGCTTAGTGGTAAAGAATCTGCTTGCCAATGAAGGAGACCTGGGTTCAATTCCTGGTCTGGGAAGATCCCCTGGAGGACAGCATGGCAACCCACTCCAGTATTATTGCCTGGAGAATCCCCATGGAGAGAGGAGTCTGATGGGCTACAGTCCATGGGATTGCAAAGAGCTGGACATGACCTAGCAACTAAACAACAACCACCACCAGTCATACAGGATTAGGGTCCCCCCCCCCCATTTCAGTATGAACTCATCTTAACTAATTACATCTGTTGTAATCTTATATCCAAATGAAGTCATGTTCTGGGGACTCAGACTTCACTGCTGGAATCTGGAGGGGGACGCAATTCAACCCATAATGGGCCCTCAAGCCTCCAAGAAAAAGCACCCCTCCTGGCACACCATCTGTTTTCCATTCTCCTATTAATACAAGAAGATTCGTAAGAAGCTACTGAGGTTTGTGGGAGCAGGTGGTGACCCAGGCGGAAGCTTATTCCACATAATGCTGTTTCCATTATCCACCAGGGCAATTCAAGCTCACGATACTAGATTTAACAAGGTCCAAAACCAAAAACCAAAACCTGGACTTTGGCAGAAGTGCCAAAGGAAAACTGTCACAGTTGTCACGGTCCCCAGATCAGTGCTGGGAAGTTCCTCCCCTTCATCCAATCAAACCATCTCACTGCATAGGTATGATCACCAGGTAACATGACAAACAGATGGGAAAAAAGTCTCTCCTCACCCAGACTCCTTATCACAGTGTTGCTTCCAGTCATCACACAAGTCACTGCCCAAGCTTATCAACTGTGGTCATCAAGGACAGAAAGTCATCCACCAGCCCGGGGACCCAGAAAGATACTTTGGTTCACAGCCTACACATCTGAGTTGCAAGATACAGGAGAGTTATCTATAAATCCAGGCAGCATGGAGTAGAGAAAAACAATAGGCTTCAGAGCTAGAAAACCTGGGTTGACTCCCAGCTTCAACACTGATGAAAGATCTTGGACAAAGTAATTAACCCTCTCAAGCCTCGGTTTACCTATCTGTAAAATGGGGAGCGGGCTTCCCAGGTGGCACTAGGGGTAAAGAACCTGCCTGCCAATGCAGGAGATGAAAGAGACACAGGTTCGATCTCTGGATTCGGAAGATCCCCTGGAGGAGGGCAATGGCAACCCATTCCAGTATTCTTGCCTGGAGAGTCTGGACAGAGGAGCTTGGTGGGCTATGGTCTGTAGGGTCGCAAAGAATCAGACACAACTGAAGCAACTTAGCACACACAATATGGGGAACATGAGACTCAACTCACATTATGTTGAGAAAGACCTGGTGATGGTCATCAATCTTATAATGATGTTTACTGAGTGCTGATGATGTATTCATGGGGTAGGGTGCCACCATTATGCCCATTTTTGAACGCGCACACTTAGGCTTAGAGCTGAGAGCTAGGTCCCTCTGATGGCAAAGCCACACCCCTAACCATTTTGTGATAGGCCTGATATATAGTGGGAGCTCTATAAATGATCGTTCCCTCTGTATCCCACCCCTACTCTCTTCTGTGGTATTGAACACACTGTATAACAACCCATGCCATGCTGCCACCCATCACTGCTCACACCTGCACAAGGGTGGAAAGGTCATTGAACGTCATGTAGAATAAACATCACCTCTGTCAGGACACAATCATTGCCTCATTTGACACTTCCCAAACCCTGTGAGGGTGCTAAGTCGCTTCAGTAGTGTCTGACTCTTTGCGACCCCATGGACTGTAGCCCGCTAGGCTCCTCTGTCCATGGGATTCTCCAGGTAAGAACACCAGAGTGAGTTGCCATACCCTCCTCCAGGGGATCTTCCTGACCCAGGGATTGAATCCACAACTCTAAGGTCTCCTGCATTGGCAGGTGGGTTCTTTATCACTAGGGCCACCTGGGAAGCCCCTCCCCAACCCTTCCTCCCCGATAAACTCTTACTCACCGCAGAACATTCCTGGCGGTTAGGGGTGGCATCTCTGCCCACTTGTCCCTCGTCTGCAGGTCCTGCCCTGTTCTCCCTGTTCATTCCCACCCTCCATTCACACACTTGAGATGACGGGATGGCACTGGATGGTCTGGCTTTTGAGGTCCCCACATTATACAGATGACACTGTCCTTGGGTGAATGGTGGTTTCTTGGTTATAACCTCATGGTTTTAACTGTTAGGCTTCGTCCTTGGGAGTGGTTAAATAAAGATAGATATTAGCACAGTTTTCCACCCAATTATCCTATTTACAAAAATAGAACTCTCCTCTGTGAGTGTTTCAAATAGAGTCCTTAATTTCTGCAGAAGATGTCAACTTTACCAGGTCGATTTCCAAAGCCTCAGTGAGCTAGAAAACAACATGGTAGCAACGGAATATAACCTCAAACCATCTCTTCATATGTGTGTATATATGCATGTGTGTGTGTGTGTGAACCCTCTCTCTCTACACACACACACACACACACACACACATGTGCATGAATGCTAAGTTGCTTCAGTCATGTCCAACTCTTTGTAACCCTATGGACTGTAGCCCACCAGGCTCCTCTGTCCATGGGATTCTCCATGCCCTCCTCCAGGGGATCTTCCTGACCCACGGATCAAACCTGCATCTCCTGTGGTTCCTGCACTGCAGGTGGATTCTTTACTGTTGAGCCACTGGGGAAGCCCCATAATATATACATGTATGTATACACACACACACAGTATTTCATATTAACATATGTATACACACATATATGGGCTTCCCTGGTGCCTCAGCTGGTAAAGAATCCTCCTGCAATGTGGGAGAGACCCATGTTCAATCCCCAGGTTGGGAAGATCCCCTGGAGAAAGAAACGGCTACCCACTCCAGTATCCTAGCCTGGAGAATTCCATGGACTGTATGGTCCATGGGGTCGCAAAGAGTTGGACACAACTGAGCAACTTTCACTTCACTTTGCACACATATACACACACACCTATCCACACACACACACACACACACACACACACACACATCTCTGTTAAAGGCAATGATGGCTGTAAAGACTGTCTGATGGACACAGAGACCAGCATTTCCACTGGTATTTTGGGCATTGCATCACACCACACCAGCAGGCAGCCCGAATTCCACTGACTGAGCTGCGTTCTGATGTTATGCCTGGCGCTTGTGATGAGGGCTGATGTGAGAAACAGCTATAAGAGCCCAGCTGTTCGTTTGCCGTGGGGATGCTGAACACCCCGGTCGTGATACCACTCAGTTCTTCCTAGATAAAAGTCCACACGCAAAATTGAGTTTCAAAGAACAAAAAAACTCTTTGCTTCTCTTGAGGATGTGGGACGTCTTCCTTCTCTGGCAGCAAGAATTACTGAAGTAACCACTGCTCTTTGATCCTCTGAAGCTGAGAGATGATGTGAGGCCCAGCTGAAGCCAACGCAGGGGTCTCACTGTTGGCATATCTGAGATTCCTTTTTCCTCCTGGCTTTGAACTTCTATATTGATTTGTGTTTTTCCCAGTTCTGCTCTTAAATTCCTTTTTGTATTGTATGGGTTATTATAGTCTACGTGTTTATACTATAAAGCCGATCATAATTTGTAGAACAAGGTGAGGTATAAATAATTAACTGAATAGAACCCAATTGAACTAATTATCATAGCAAACTTAAAAAAAAAAAAGACACAATCAGAACAAAACATTAAAAAAAACTAACGTGTTGCAGCAGACACTCTAAGGTGCCTGCCTCATAAAGCCATCTCCACTTGCCCTCTGGCAGAGCCTGGATCTGGTTCACACATCACCCTCCCTCACTTCCATCACCACCTCCCACCCACCCCCTTAGGACTCAGAATCCAATCCTGACGAGTCTAAGCTTACAGCTTCCTGAGTCTGGGAGCCCCTGATCTGGGCAGGGCACATACCCGGCTCCCCCTGTAAGAAGGCAGAGGAGAACGACTGAGGGCCATGAGGAAGGCTCCTTGTTTCGTGAGTGTTTACCTGGATGGCTGGACCAGCAGATGGATGAACACACGTGGTTTTCTGCTGGGCCAACCACACACAATAATTTTTATCATCATTAAGTGTCAGACACTAAACGCACCCATCAGGAGACACAGAGATAAGTGAGAAATGACGAAGAGCTGGAGGAGGCAGACACCCTAAGAACTGCACCCTCCTGAGAACACTGCTCCAAACGTGGCCCTCCAGATTCTCCCTGGAACATCGGGAAGCCTCCAGGGTTGTCTGATTAACGCTTTCAGAAACTCTACACAAGCACCAAATGCCCCCCTACCCTGCTGCCCACTAACAAATGAACGGCTCTTGCTCTTCTATGGAAGAATGCAGAGGACAGGGATCCTGGAGGCCAGGAGAGCTTGGTACTCCACCAGGCAGCACACTCTGTGCATTCTCTGGACCAGGTACGACTGCCCTCCAGGTTTAAATGAACTGCTCTTCAGGTCATTGACAACGCTGTCTTTTCTATCTTTTCCACACCAACACGCAAGCTCAGAAACAAGCATAATATTTTCAATGTACTCCACTCCACCCACACCTCCGCCCCTTCCCACATGCTGATCTGTCTTCCTTTTGGCCAGGTAGGGACTGTGTCTCCTTCTTCTCCACCGTCCCCGTCCTCTGACCTCAGGGGTCAGTTGCTCCCACTCTGAGTCTTTGCGCCTCTTGTGGTCCCCATGACACCGTACCGTTGTCCTGGAGACGCCTGAGAGGCGGTGCATCAGAGCTCTTCCCGCTGCCACGTGGCCTTGCACACAGCAAAACGATATCAGGCTCCTGTGCCATCCAGGAACCCCAGCGCCAGACCTCCCTGCCCTGTAACTGTCTCACTTCCACACTCACCCTCTCCCTTCTGCACCAAGCCACAGCCATCTTCCTTCCGGACCACTGAGAAGCCAAACATCTTCCTGAAGGCACCCAAAGCTAACTCCCTGCGGTCAGGACCATGACACCCAATAGCCCTTCATGCCTTTAGGCTTTTGCTTAGGAGGGAATGATTCTCCAAAGTCATCTCCTGTAAAGCAAACCCTACTTCTCACTAGTCTGTACTTCCTCGCAGTAGAAATGAAACAACCATAAAACTCTGCCGAACACATGGGGTACTGGCCGCACCTGCTTGGCTGAAAGGTGAGGGGCTTTACTTGTCAGGTCGAAAATTCCTTAAGTTACAACATCAGCCCAACACCACTGCTACGGCCTAACGTCTGCACATCTGATTTAATTGCAAGGGGACCCAGGAGAGGCAGAAGTGAGTACAGCTTTGTCCCTGAGACCAGGAAGTCAACACCAGTTCCGTGTCCTCTAAGCTGGGAGAGCGTGGGTGGCCGTCTGCCCCAAGTTTCTTCAGTATCTTCAGGTGTCTTCTCTTCTGTTTCCGGCTGAACCACTTAATGCAGGGCTCTATACCCAGTGGGCCTCAACTGCTGCTGCAAGGTTGACTGCAGAGAGTAAAGTGCTTGCAATAACTGGCTGTCTGATCATAGGAGAGGGCAGCAAGCTGTCACCGGCACGCCCTGAAGAGAAGCCTCTGGTTTAAGACAGGTAATGAAAACCCAGAGTCCAAAGGAGCTCAGTTGAAGGGGCTGGTTTATCAGCTGCACTGAAATCAGAGAGGATGAGCAACCACGGGAGGCTTCTCCACGTCCTGCTGAGGCCAGCCCCAACTCTTTCTCTCTCAGATGGAGAATGGTGAGTGCAGGAAACGAGAAGGGAGAGATGACTGGAGAAAGATACCCAGTGTCATGAGCGATGGAGCAAAATCCCAACTTGGGACCACGCAGAGAGACAGGTATCTCTCAGTCCAGCATGCGTGCAAAAAACCTCGATCATAATAGCCAGACTGCTTGAAACATTGTTTTAGGTTGAGCACAGTAAGAGAAACACGAAAGTCAATCTTAATCTCTGACTCCACACTTCTGAAAATGACCACTCTGAGGGTGGAAGCGTGGTGTGCTGGTGCTATGGGCATGCACGCACGGGCAGGCATGAAAACACACACGTGCACACACACATGCAGTTAAAAAGGTGAAACCGTTGCTTTAATTGTGCCAATCGTGGGACGGGGAAGGCGCCAGGCGAGAAGGCATTTGAAGCAGATTGCCCCATTTAGGGAGATATGATTCTTGGAAGCGAAGACTGGCACCTTTCCTAGACTAAAGGTTGCACTGAATAACCGAAGAGCAGGAGGGCAGCAGCCAGGCTGCTCAACCTGGCTTTGCAGCAGTGGAGGGCGGGGGGACTGCTGGGAGCCGGCTCCCTGCTCCAGCTCAAGGCTGTATCCAGGTGATCCCCGCGCCTACATCCTTAGAAAGCGGGTGGAAGCTGCGGGTCAGGCCTGAACCGCAGGGCTGGGGAGAGGACACAGGACACTGGGTGCCCTGTCCTTTCATTTCAGAACCATGTGAAGAGCGACAGTGACTTTATCCAAGTCTCTCTCTCAATGACAGAAGGAGCGGGAATGGGAGGCTACTCCATGTGGTCACGTAGTTTGGGGTCAAGGAGATGCCCAGCTGAAGCTTCACTGGCGTTGGTGGAGAAGAGAACCGATGTTATCAGCACCTCTGAGTGGAGGTCATGAGCAGAGCTGGACCCTCACTCGTCAGACACACTAGGACTGGTACCTTCTCTCTCAGGAGGAATTCTGAAGGTCACCAAGATCAACTTCTCCAGCGGTCCCACCAGAAGGTGCTCGTTTCCAACACCTCCAGTAGGAAAGGAGTCTGATTCCCAGGGCTGTCCATGTGTAGAGAGTTCAGCATGAAAACGTTCTTCCTGAGGGTCTGATTAAATGTGCCCCCTGTGGCTCCTCAGCTCACTGGTTCCAGGTGGGTCCACAGCTACTGTTCTGACCCACCTGCCCTTCAGATACTGCTTCTGTCTCGCACTGTTCAATTCTCAATTAGTGCCTTTCAGACGAATGTTTTCTTGTAGCTGATTCAGATGCTTTAGGACCATATTCTATCCTACTGTTCCTGTTTCTCAGGTGCTTTAAGGAAATCTATGTAAATGAAGGAATCAGTGAATTAATCAGTCTGTCTCTTTCCCCCACCCTCAACCCATAGATGCCTAATAACATAAGGGTAACCTTGTTGAAAGTCACATCTTTTGAACAAAATTGAGGCAATATAAAAATCCAGTATTGCCAATCTCGAAACCCTTGGACAGTGATCAAAAGTCTCCTGTAAATACACACACAATCTTACCTATTTTTATAAAGTATCTTTTTTCATACACTGATATTGAAGCGAAGTAATTTGTATTCAATCTTATTTTTCTGACATTAAATTATTTCTCTTTTCCTATAAAATATATTTTTAAGTTATGCTATTTTTTCAAAATTTTTATTATACCTTTTTTTTTACAGCAATTTTAGGTTCACAGCAAAACTGGGCAGAACGTACAGAGATTCCCATGCACCGCGCCCCCCACCCACACTCATTCATCAGCCATGTGCTCTTTAATGTTCTTTCAGGCTAGCTTGAGACCTCGATCTTAAATGTACCACTTTTTTCTATTGTTAAATGTGATCTGTATCCACACAACCACTTTATAAAAGAAATTCTGGAACACAGCCCCTGGTAAACGTACAACTTCTGAAATGTTCCTGAGCTGATCTATCTCATTCAAAACTCCCTTCCCAGGACCAGAACACCTTTACCTAATTTCTCCTGTTTATCTTATGTATCTTACAAAGAAGTCTCCAACAATAGAATCTAGGGCATAAAATCATCCTCCTGCAAAGATAATGAGTCTCCTAGACATAAGTTTCAGCAATTCTCAGTCATTCATGCTAATGTAAGAGAAGGTAGCGTTAGCCATCACAAACCATATATCACACAAAATTGTTTTTACAGGGCTGTTGGATATAATACACGACTTTCCTTCCTAGAGAAAAGAAAAATCCATCCTCTTAATTATATTCTGCCTAGGGTAAAATAATTAACTTATGTGTGCTAAACCACACAGTAATTTTTAAAAGTAGAGGTGCTCTAGAAATACAATAGATCAAATCATTCATTCAAGAAGCATCTAGTAACACCAAATATTTGCCAGGCTACTGGGGACTATTTAGGCATTGGAGATTTAGAACTGAAAGCCCACTCCTGTCCTCATGAAGTCTCACTAGAGTGGGTGACAAAAAGAAATGAAATACACACAGAAATTCGCAAATCAAAGCCACAATGAGACCCTGCTTCACACCCATAAGGATGGCTATCATTTAAAAAAAAAAAGAAAAGACATAAGCTACAACGTGGGAAGAACTTGAAAACATTACACTAAATGAAAGAAACCAGGTACAAAAAAGATGATATGTTGCATGACTTCATTTATATGAAACTGTGTAACAGAAGGTAGCTTAGTGGTCTCCAGGGAATGAGGGTAGAATGGGACCAGGGAATAACTACTAAGGGCACAGAGTTTCTTTTGGGGTGAAGGAAACATTATAAAATTACATAGGGGTAATGACTGCACAATTCTGCATGTATCTTAAAAACCACTGAACTGTACGCTTTAAATGGTGAATTACAGCTCTGTAAAGCTTCTAAAAATCCATATGGAAATCAACAGTCTTCATACATACAAACAACAACCAATTAGAATACAATGAAAGACTATTTACAAGCATAAACTTAAGATGTTAACTACATAAGCTTTAAGTAAACTTTAAACATTACTAAAGTACACAAAAAGAGAACACACGGAAAGCACACATGAACTCAGACAAGACTCAAAGTCTTGTAAAGATGTTAATTTCCTCTGAGCAATTTATAAATTTAATGTGATCCCAATGGAAATACCAACAGATTTCTTCTAAAATCAAGACATGTTGATTCCAAAGTTCACATAGAAAAACAAACAAGGGGAACAGCCAGGAAAACTCTGAAAACAGCAACGAGGGAGAACTAGTCCTTTCCTATATTAAAAGACAATATATATCTCAATAATTAGCAACAGACAGACCAATAGAAAAATACAGAGTCTGGAAACAGATCCCTGAGCCTACACTACAGGAATTAAATATACGATAAAGAAGACATTATGATACTGTGGAAAAAATATAAACTTTTAAATAAATGATGTTTGGACAATTGTATATTGGAAAACTATAAGGTTGGCACCAAATCTCAGAGCATACCTGTTTACCAAACAAACAAAGATACAAATGGAAAAACACAATCACAGAAGTACCACAGGGAACTTAAAACCTGAAATAGGTAATGTCTTTTTAACTCTGACTCAAAATGCAGAGGCTATAAACAGAAAGGTAAAAGTGATTACATAAAATTAAAAAGATTTTTAAAGGACAAAAAACACCACCATCAGTGAATCAAAACATATATGACCAACCTAAAAAAATATCTGCAACTCATATCACAAACAATATGTAAAGAGCTCTTAGAAATAAAGGAGAAAAAGATAAACAACAGTAGGAAAACAATTTGCATAAAAATAAATACCAAATGGCATTTAAACAAATGGAAAGATGCTAAACCTCACTTATAATAAAAGAAATACAAATTAAAAACCTACATTGAAATACCATTTCTCACCCACAAGCAAAAATCCAAAAGTGTGACAACAGAGTCTATGGGCAACATTCTGGGGAGTCAGGCACGTTCATATATGGCTTGTTCTAGTGAAACACAATACAAATCCCAACTGAAGGAATTTGTCAATGTCTTTTAAAAGTTACAGATGCACTTACCCTCTGACCATACAATCCCACTTACAGGATTCTGTCCTACAGATGCACCTGCATGAGTATGCAATGACATGTTTATAAGATAACACACTACAGATGGTTTGCTAACAGCAGAGGACTGGATACAATTCAAGATTATGTTAATATTCCACTAACCTGATGTGTCAACAAAATAGGTACTTTGTGGCCATAAAAATGACTGAGGATAATCTCTACGTACTAATATAGAGAAAGTTCCAGAAGATATTCTTAAGAGAAAAGTTAAGATGTAGAACAATATATATGTTACCTTTTGTATAAATAAGGTAACAAACTAACAAACACAAACACATATACTCTCACACAATTTGAATTTGCAAAACAAAAGACTCAAAGGGTCAAGTAAGACACAATAAAAATGGCTATCCTGAGAGAACAAAGTAAAAACTTCATTGTGCATATATAGTGGATTCTTTCTATATAGTTTAAATTTAATTATTTTAATTTTCAAACAAAAAAATGTAGAAAGAATAACTTATTAAACTCCCATAGACCTGTCATCTACATTTAGTATTGGTATACTTTTGACCTTTTGGTCACGAAAACGCATTACCTCTCTCAAAAAAGTTAAATTATAAAATTTCTTAATTAAAATTTCAAAGCTGAAAGCTACGAACCTAATTATATGCTAAACTGTGACACGGTCACCTTGACGAAAAATTTAGAGATTTCAGAACACAGTTTTAATTACACAATTGACCCTGGAACAACACAGGTTTGACCTGCATGGGTCCACTTACACACTGCTATTTTTCAGTAAACATGTTGACATTTTTTTTTGTAGACTTGCAACAATTTGAAAAAACTTACAGATGAACTGTGTAGCCCTAGAAATATCAAAAAAATCAAGAAAAAGTTAAGTTATACATAAAATATATTTAGATATACATGTAACATGAAGAGGGCATGGCAACCCACTCCTGTATTCTTGCCTGGAGAATTCCATGGGCCGAGGAGCCTGGCGGGCTACAGTCCATGGGGTCGTAAAGAGTCAGAAACTACTGAGTGACTCACACACACAGGTAACATACAAAATGTGAGTTAGTCCACTGTTTATGTTGGTGGTAAGGCTTCCAGTCAACAGCAGGCCATCAGTAGTAAGTTCTGAGGAAGACAAAAGTTATACACGAAATTCTGACTTTGAGGGAGGCAGGGCTGGGGGTTGGTGCCCCTAACCCCTGCGCTGTTCAAGGGTTAACTGTATATCCATAGTTGGATGCATGCTAAGGAAAAGACAAAAATTACAAAGATGTGTTGAACTTTCTTTTGTAGTTTTAGCATTTGTAATAATATAAATATTAGTATTCTGAAACTTAATTCTTATATTTAGAAGAAGAAATAAAGTTTTCTAGAATAAAGATTTTCTTAGAGAAGAGAAAGGAGTTACAATGATAAAATTGAGGAAAATAAGTGAAAGCACAGGGTAATTAAAACTAAACTAAATAGTATCTAAACTCTTAATTTTTAACAACATGTACTTTCCACTTCTGTCCACTGAAATTCTCTAGGAAAAAAGTCATCTCTGTAGCAATAACCACTCCTAACGTCCAACCTGTGGTGTCTAACACCACTGTACAATACCACTGCAAAGTCCAAGATGAGTCTGGGGCATTTGTGCCATTTAGCAGGAAAGCTTTTCAAGACTGCAGAGGTCCTGTCAAGAGGTCACATGAGCTAGCTGAAGGGGTCTCACTGCCTAGAATTGTAACAAGAAGACTAATGATTAAAATATGGCAAATCAATAAAAATCCATGACTACATGATTAAAAAAGGCAGAAAAAAAGCCTCATTTCTCACTATTTTAAGTGGCTATTATGCAACTCCTTACTCTGACAATTAATGATTAAAGGGTGCCTGCATGTGTGCGCTCAGTTACTTCAGTCGTTTCTGAATCTTTGCAACCCTGTGGACCACAGCCCGCCAGGCTCCTCTGTCCATGGGATTCTCAAGGCAGGAATATTGGAATGGGTTGTCATGCCCTCTCATATGTCTCCTGCATTGGCAGGTGGGTTCTTTACCACTGACACCACCTGGGAAGCCCTATGAAAGGGGGAGTATTAGCAAAGATCCTCTCTTCCTAGTAGGAACGATCATTTCAGGGTAACCAGATGGCCCCAACGCAAGAGGAAAAGTTTTACTTTACATAGGATATGAAAAGAATTAGGAAAACACCATTTTACAAAACTTAATGAAATGTATGAGTTCAGCAGGCCAAGAATTATCATTTGGTGTTAAAATCCCTCAGTAAATGGTCTGTACGCCAAAGTTACACCTCACAGAGCACTTTTTGGTCTCAGGGGGGAAAACGGGAATGGACAGGGGAGGGTCCAGGCTGTCATAACCCTCATCCAGAGGTTAATCTAAGCATCACTAAGGGTAGGTCCCTGGACACTGAAGCTGGTGCCCAGAATCAACACTGGGGTATTCTAGTCCCAAATGATGAACCTGAATTCATCAAGTCCGTACATACAGGATACAGGAGACGAAGAATCAAACTCAGCACCACCCAAGGAAGAAATCCTGCTTATCTAGAAGACAACAGCTTCTATGGGCAACTGGCCCACTTCTTTAGAGAGAGAGAGAGAGAGGGAGAGAATGTGTGCCAGGCGGGGAAATGAAAAGAAAGTTACGACCAGATGCAACGCGTGGTCCTTGATTAGATACTGATTTCAACAAACTGGCTTCAAAGGACATTTGGGAATCAATAATGGAAAAATGAATATGGACAAGGAACTAAAGGAAAAAAATGTGCTGAAATAAAGGTTGGAAACTGTTCGTTAAAAAAAAAAAAAAAAAAAGCCAGTTACAAAAGCAGTTCTTTTACTACATCATTTTGGTGTAAAAGAAAAGCGTATATATATGTACATATACATGCACAGAAAAAGACCTACAAGGATAACATCGGTAATCTCTGGAGAAAGGAAAGAGAAAGGGGTGGGGGGCAGTGTTTGCTTGCTTTCCTTTACTTTTTTGAATCTCTTGGCCGTACTACACGGCATGTGGGATTCTAGTTCCCTGAGCAGGGCTTGAACCTACACCTCCTGCACTGGCAGCGTGGAGTCTTAACCACTGGACCACCAGGGAAGCCCTTTGCTTGCCTTTTTCTTTTCTAACTTTTTATGATGCATAAGTGATGTTTCTGTAGTACATCTCTTGAAGACTTTAAATAAGGTTTTAAATTTCATCACTGCTAATCTATGAAAGACCATCTAAGACAATGTACAATCTTCCTAAAATATGCTGAATGGTCTGTCCATCGAGAGCAGGCAGAGTTCTTGGGATGCTCCTCAATTTGGAACTTTGCTGCTTAGATGATTCTCAGAGAAATCAAAGATTTCTTCCCCAGACTATAGCAATGCTGTAGTAGAAGGCAATGACACTCCACTCCAGGACTCTTGCCTGGAACATCCCATGGATGGAGGAGCCTGGTAGATTGCAGTCCATGGGGTCGCTAAGAGTTGGACACGACTGAGAGACTTCACTTTCACTTTCCACTTTCATGCATTGGAGAAGGAAATGGCAACCCACTCCAGTGTTCTTGCCTGGAGAATACCTGGGATGGGGGAGCCTGGTGGGCTGCCGTCTATAGGGTCACACAGAGTTGGACACAACTGAGGTGACTTAGCAGCAGCAGCAGCAGCAGGAAAAAAACTAATACCACTTAAGGTCTGAGAGGGGTGGGGTGATGCTTTTAGAGAAGAAATTAAAGTCAGTGTTCAAAAGGGGTACCACAAATGCCTTGTCAAGCACATTTCACTTTCACTTCCCCTGTGTGAAAACACTACCAGCAAAGTTCAAAAAATCTTTCGGAGAAAAGGGGGACTGAACATAGCACTTGGATTAGGTGTGCCTGATGGCAGAGTCACCCTCTGACAATAGACACACATTCACACCCACTGACAGACTCGCTATCAGAATGATTTTCTTTAATCACCACTCTCAAATTGAGAAGATACACTAGAGGCTCTAGAAGGGTGACTTTTGCAGGTTTCTATACAAAGAACGATCTTCATACAAAGATCTGTACAAGCAAAAGTACATTGTACAGTCGTGTGTGCTGCTTTAACAAGTCTCGGGAAGTGTCTACAACGCATGCAAAGGCAACTCGAGCAGAGAAGACAGAAACGACAACTGAGGCTCTATCTTCCTAGAGTGTGTGGTCTGATGGGGCAGGCAGATGGAAAATACACACACCCAAACACATGGATGCCTGAACACACCAAGTGCCGTGAAGAAAAAGAGCAGGGTGTCCTGGGATCAGAAAGGGGGCATGTACTTTACCGGAGGAAGTGACATTTCAGTTGTGACTACAGAGTGAGCGGGAACTGGACAAGCAGAGAGTGGGCAAGCCTTCCATGCCAGACTGTGAGCAAAGGTGCTGAAGCAGGAAGGAGCAGAGGACGGTCACCCAGGGGCAAAGGGAAGACTGACCTAAAGTGAGGCTGCAGAAATCCACAAGGGCTGTACAGTAGCCATGTGATTCAGGATTTGGGATTTTACTCCAAGTGTCAGGGGAAGCCGCTGGCCATCCCAAATGGGACAGTGGTCACATCTGAGTTACATGTAAAATCAACATGGAGATTGGTTGGAAGCTCAAGAATGAATGGCGGGGGTGGGAGGGGGGGACACGTCTACAAGGCAGTACAGAGAAGATGCGAAGCTGGATTATAGATGAGGTTGCATGCGTGTCAGTCGCTTCAGTTGTGTCAGACTCTTTGTGATGCCAAGGACTGTAGCCCACCCAGCTCCTCTGTCTGTGGGATTCTCCAGGCAAGAATAGTGGAGTGGGTCACCATGCCCTCCTCCAGGGGATCTTCCTGACCCAGGGATGGAACCCATGTCTCCTGCAATGCAGGCGGATTCTTTGCCCTCTGAGCCACCTGGGAAGCAGGATGAGGCTACAGGGGTCCAAACTATACCCTGAAGGCAGAATTCAGCCCAAAGCTGGTTTGTGTAAACAGAGCTTTATTGGAACATCACCCCGCCTGCTCATTTATGTATGGTCTACAAAGGCTTTCACTATCAGGGCAGAGCCAAGTAGCTGTGACAGAGGCCATTTGGCCTAAAGGCAATGGCACCCCACTCCAGTACTCTTGCCTGGAAAATCCCATGGATGGAGGAGCCTGGTAGGCTGCAGTCCATGGGGTCGCTGAGAGTCGGACACGACTGAGCAACTTCACTTTCACTTTTCTCCTTCATGCATTGGAGAAGGAAATGGCAACCCACTCCAGTGTTCTTGCCTGGAGAATCCCAGGGACGGGGAAGCCTGGTGGGCTGCCGTCTATGGGGTCACACAGAGTCGGACACGACTGAAGTGACTTAGCATAGCATAGCATAGCATCTGCTATGTGGCCCTTTTGAGAAAGCCTGCTGACCAATGGACTAGCGGGTGGCAGTGGAGAGAGACAAAGTTCCCTATGTAAAACTGATTGTCGCTATTTGCAGATTCAATAATCTCGCTAATATTTATTTGTAACTTCAAAATCAATCCTCAGCAGGTGCTTTCACAGTCACCCCGGGCATGCACACACTGCCAGGAAAAATCTGGGCTGCGTGATGCCTGATGCCTGTGTTCCCAGCTGAGGTCAAACGAGGTCGAGCTCTGACTTCTTGCTTCACCTCTTATGTCAATACTGTAAGTGAGCTTACCTTCCATGGTCTACTTAGGACCACGTTTTTCACCTTTGGGGGTATTTTTTGTTCGGGATTTTTAAATGACCCCCAAGCATCATGATGAATGGGTGTCTAGTGTTTGTAAGTGTGAGCAGGCTGAGATGTGTCTTACAGAAAAATACATGTGTTCAGTAAGCTTCATTCCAGCATGGGTTATAGTGTTGTGGGCTGCAAGTTCAACGCTAATCAATCAACAGTATGTATTAAAGAAGGTGTCATTAAACAAAAACACACATAAAACACAAGGTTCTGTAGTGATTGGCTGATGAAAATATGACCAGAGGCTCACAGGAAGCCAATCCTAGGGACAGAGGGTCATCGTCCCCTAACGTGGCACCCGCAGAGACTTCACAGAATGTAAGCACAGTGAAAAGCAAGAATGGCTGTACTGGGGAGGCAAAAATCAATACAATTCAGTGACGGATTAAATATAAAGTAAAATGAAGTTGAGGATGACTCTCCGGTTTCTAATATGAACTACTGGGCGGAAGGAGATGCTATTTATGGAAATAAAGATTTCTGGGAGAAGTACACACTTCGGGTGGTTGATCAAGATTTTTCTCTTTTACACATTAAGTTTGAGATGCTTGTGAGACATCCAAATAGAGATGTCGTGTAGATTGTTGGCTTTGTGACTTTGGAGCGCAAAAAAAAGGAGTCTAGGTGAAGACACATCTTTGGGAGTCGCTGATACACAGAGGTGGTGTGTGAAAGCCCTTGGGGATGCTTATGTCCCCCAAGAGCAGGAGGAACTCTGCGCCTTCCTGAATTTGCGGGCAGGTGAACTTAAATCTTTATCAAGGTGCTTTGATTTGTTTAATATAAAAACACTTAGGGGAGGAAATTAGGTTAACCTGGTGCTCTGTATCTTTGTTATTGTTTAGCTGCTAAGTCATGTTCCACTCTTTGTGACCTCATGGACTGTAGCCTGCCAGTCTTCTCTGTCCATGGGCTTTTCCAGGCAAGAATACTGGAGTGGGTTGCCATTTCATCCTCTGGGGGGATACTCCCCACCCAGGAATCGAACCTGCGTCTCCTGCACTGCAAGCAAATTCTTTACCACTGAGCCAGCAGGGAAGCCTGGTCTGTATCTAGAACCAGATTAACGGTCATACTCCTTGATCTAATAATGCTTCTTTGAAGAACTGATCCTAAAACCCAGACACCCCTTAATGTTACCCCGAGTGACACTGAGAAACTATTCAGGATAGAAGAACCAGAAACAACTTTAACATCTGGGGAATGTTACACTAACAAAACTACCAATATTTTCCTCTGTGATTTCTTTGACAGATTCTAAACTTAGAAATGTCAACCCCTCTGGAGGTTTAATAAATACCACTTCTGTTTCCTCCCAGCTTTCTTTAAAAATGGATTTTTTTTTTTTAAGCCATTGATAAATTTTACCCTTCTCCATGAAAACGCAGGCTGCTTCAGGGTAGGGGTGCTCATCTGTTTCACTCATTGCTACACCCTCAGCACCTAGAGCAATCCCTGGCTTCCTGAATGCGCTCGACAGACTTTTGTTGAATTTAACATTTTAATCACACAGAATTTATGTTGGTATAATGATGTGAGGTGATAACATCCGTTGAGACTTTTCAAATTGCTATCACGTGGTCCCATCCCCATTTGCTCAATCAGGTTTCCTCTTTCCGACTGCTTCGTGGAAACTCCTTCGTCATCTATTAAACGCTCACAGACTACAGGGCCTTAAATCTGAGCACCTATTCTGCCCGCTGATGGGGCTGTCAAGTTTCATGCCAAATCTGAAGCTTTATGGTTTGGCTTAACACATGGCAGAGCTGGTCCTTCCACTGCTCTTATCTTTCAGACCTGACTGTTCTATGCGCCCACCACCTTGTCTTTCAAGAAGACCAAAAGGAATCAGTGTTTCAAATTTTAAAACATTTATTCAGATTCTGATTGAAACAAAGAACATTTATATTTGGGGGCGGAACCAACATATTTACAAATTTCTCTTATCAAGGAAGGGACTGGAAGGACTTTCTGCTTTGCAGCTAGAGCCTAGTGGACAGGGGCAGGGGGTCTGGGTCCAGGCTACTGGGCGGGGGTTAACCTCAGCTCAGCCACCTGTTAGTGGCTAACCTTCCACTACCTCTGGAGTGTAACATAGCAGGGACATAACCTACCCTGCTGCATTACTACAAGGTGACAATGATTTAATAGAACTGAAGCCTGAGAACAAAACTGGAACTTCCAAGGGCTCTGTAAGTATTAGCTGTTATCATCTTTCCATAACTTTTTTTCTTAGAGGTCTCAGTAAGATTATTCTCAGATCTCTGTTTTAGCTGCTCAAATGGACCCATGGCTTGGCTGCCCCAAACTATACCCTCCTCTGCGCCAGCTCCTGGGCTAAGACTTGACACTCACCATCTCACTTCTTCCTCATGGATGGAGAGGAGGTGAATGGGACAGCAGAGGGGGGGTGGGGTGGGGGAACGGGCGTTTGTGGCTTCAATGCTCTGGCACCATCAGCCCCCACGGTGGCCGCCCCTGCTCCAAGAAGGTACCAGATCCTTCCTACTGGGGATCCTCCCCACTGTATGCTGCACCCCTCCCACTGCCCCATGTGGAGCTGGGTGGCTGGCTGGTCAAGCCAAGAACACACTCCAGGGTCAGGAGGGCTCCAGCCCTGGCTTATGAGATCCTGGACAGGTTAGTTAGTCTCTGCAAGCCACCATTTCCTCTTCTGTAAATGGAGAAAATCATAGTGCTGTTTATGTCAATTAATAATAATCACATATTGTTACTGGGAGACATTCCTGCCCATTCAGTTCTGGGGTCCCAGCATTGAATTGGATGAACTACTGACTGCGTGTACAGACGGGTCCTGGAGAAGATGGAGCCTCATCCCTCCCGGAGTTGAGGCAGGAAGGCTGGAGGCTGGAGGCTGTCTCAGCTAGGAAGGGCGTCAGAGCTGCAGTAACGCACTGCCAGGTCTCTCTGACTCCCACCCACCCAAGGCAAGTCTCCATCAAAGCAACTACTGTCTGACTTTAAATACGTACGGATTTCTCATTCTGAGTGCATTCCTCTAAAATCGGGGTTCTCAATTAGAAATGCAAATTCCCGAGCCCCACCCCAGACCTACTGAAACAGAAACTGTGAGGGTGGGGCCGGTGATCTGTTTTAACAGGCCCTCCAGGTGACTGACAGTTTCCAAAGCTGGAGGAGCACTCTTCCCAAACAGCTCCCCGACACAAATGCTTCCCAGAGAGAGAGGCCCAGTGTCCTGCTCTTGGACCCTGACACCTACAGGAGTGTAACGAGGCGGACACATGTCCAAGATACACAGAGTCGGGGAGGGAAGGAGCCCAGCTGGCTGTGGGCAGGTGAGTCGGGGACAGGAGGAGCCCGGCTGGCTGTGGGCAGGTGAGTGGGAAATAATAAGCAGGTGGAAGCAGAGAGGTGAGATGACATCAAAGGGGAGGACAGGAGGAGGAGCAGCTGCCTGTGTCAGTGGCAGAGACAGACAAGACATAGGAGCTGCGGGATGCACTAGGCTCTCTGGTGAGTTTCACTGTGGGAGGAACAGACTTTCCGCAGCCAGGAACAGGAAATGGGGCAGTTTCATCAACCCTGCTTTATGGAGCAACCCTAAGTAGAAGATCAAGGTGGAGGAGGGAAAGAAAGGAGCAGGGCATCCAGTGAAGCAATCGGCAGCCAGGACTTTGTATAAACAGGAAATATTGTCGGGTCACCTTTGTTGCCCAAGCTTTTATCAGCATGGCTCTCACAACAGGGCAGCCGGGGCTCCAGCCCTGAACCCCATACTTTGCAGGTCTCAGCCACACCCCTCCCCAAGGACAGGGTGCTCTCCCAGACCATGCTCTGGGTCCCTGGTAATCCCTGTCCAAAAGGTTTCATGCCTACTTGCAGGCCTTCCCAGGGCAGGTCCCTTCCCCAGGCAGGGGACTGGGTAGGTGGCCAGGAGGCACCCCGAGGTCCAAGGGGAGGTGGAGGTGGTCGTAGGCTGGACACAGAACCCAGGAACTGGTGGGCTGCAGGCCGCCCTGCACCATCGCCCCAGGATTCACCAATGCCAAGTCAAGCCAGCCCTTCGCGTAAAAGTCTATTCAAATACTATGCAGGGTTACTCATCAGGGTGGAGGACCTCCAAGGGAGGTGGGGAGCAGCACAAGACAGAAGGCCACCCCAACAGGATTCGGGCTGGGGTCACAAGGGCAGGCCTGACAACAGGGATAGGGGTCAAGTTTTGGTCAGGTCAAAGGGAAAGAAAGGATGACTTGAAGCTCTACCTTAGAAAATCAGTATTTTTTAAAATCAATTAATTTTTAAAAATCTAATTCTGCATATGACGCAGCTTGTAGGATCTTAGTTCCTCAACCAGGGATCAGACCCAGGCCCTCAAGCAGCAAAAGTCCAGAGTCCACACCACTGGACTGCCAGGGAATCCCCCCCAATTTTTTTTTTTTTAAGCCACTTAATGACTGAAAAGTGTGCTCAGGTTCTGTGAAACCTGTCACAATTGTATCAGTTTCTGTGATTTTTGTGTGCATGTGTTTTTGTTAATAAGTAGCTTGTGGTGACAAGCTGAGTAATGGCTCAGGGAAACAGAAGGAATGACTTCCTGACAGAAGGCCCTTTACAGACTGGTGCTGAAGGCACATGGCCTTGCTTTCCTGAGACAGTGGGAAGGAGCCCTCTGGGATGGGCTCAGGCAGGCACCATGGGCGGCAGGGCACCCAGGGGGACTGGAGCCCGGGACCTCCCTCTGGATTTTGGGAGAAGGTTTGTGGTTCTGACAGCCCTGTGGGAACCATCCTGATGGAGCTTCCATGGGCTGTGCAGCCCAGCAAAGCTCACTCAGTGGCCAACATCCTGGAGTTTCTGTGCCCATGGCTGAGGGAGCGCAATGCGGGGGGTGCCTCACTCTGCCCACCTCCAACTCTCAAGACGATGCCTCGGCAGCCTCTTCTCACTGCTCTGGCCTCAGTTTCCTCAAGTGTCTAAGGTGGATACAAGTGTGCAAAGCCTTCCCTGGGGTTATACTGTAACCCAGTGAGATCCTGAAATACTGTGATGCCAGTGTAGACTGTGAGAGAGCCTATAAAAAGAAGAGATTCTTTAGAAAGACAGAATAAAGTCACCCCATGGTATCTGAGGAATGTTGGTTCCAGGAGCCCAATCTCCTTGTATGCGCCAGTCCTTTACATAAAAATATGTAGCATTTGTACATAACGTACATTCATCCGCTTGTGTGCTATAAATCAGCTCTAGATTACTTACAACACCTAATACAATGTAAATGTTATGGAGATACTGGCCAGGAGCACAACAAACACAAGCTTTGGTTTTTAAAACTTTCTGCAATTTTTTCCCCCAAATATGTCCAATCCGTGGTTGGTTGACTCCATGGATGTGCAAGCTATGGATATAGAGGGCAGACTGTAAATATCATGGTACTGCTAACACCAGCAAGCTTCCCTGGTCCCAGACCACCGCCATACGAGCTGGGGAGGAACGTGGAAAGGAATGAATATTCACTGAAGCCTCGGGTCAGGCATGCTGCTTGGTGCTCTTCCGCACGCTCCTGTGTGACGCCAACAGCAGCCCAGGTCCAACACCACTGTGCACACACCTTCCCCTGCACCACATGGCTCACCCTCTGGCTGCCTCACTCCGTTATACCCAGGCCAGGAAAAATTACCTTGTTCAAGAATCATTTCGATTATATTAGTCCCCTTCTCTGCACCATAAAATGCCTCTCAAATTAGCACTCGTTTTAAAAAGCCTTTGGACAACTGATCCCAAACACTTACCAATCTCGTCTGCTGGTCTATTTTGCGCTTACACTCTAGCCAAGCAAAAATGACTTTGCAAATGAATTCCATTAGGCCCTCTGCTTGTTCACCTGGTTACGCCAGCACAAGCGATCTGACGGCTTCCGCTGTCACTCCGGGTAGGACAACCTCACTTATCTGACATCTTTGGAAATAAGGTCGAGCCACAGAACTGATCTATATGAATTAATTTCCTCTCTTCCAGGAACTTAACTCTTTAAGAGGCCTTAAATCCTTTTGGGGGAATAAGTCATGGAACAATTAAATCAAAGAGTTTCTTTATTTATAACCATTTTCTAATGGAAACATTTCTGTAACACATTACAGACATTCCCAGTCTCACTTAACAGAACATAAGGACCATCGATTAACCTCTTCCTGACGGTGCAGGTCATACTCATTAATGAGTAACGGTGATCACAGGTGTGCTGGAGCTGAAAATGTACCTGCTTCAGCGGTGTATGCTCCTACCAGCCCCACCCACCATTACAAATTTCCTTGAAATTCACTTTCCTGCAGAAACTCCTTCTATCAGCCTGGGTTCTAGTGTGTAGCGGACACAGAACTCTGGAGGATGTAACTTGCTGCCTTTCTACAATTTCTGCAAAATTAACTTAACACGCTGCTTTTTTTTTTTGGTCAGAGCTCTATTAATTCTTCATTAGAGAAAAAAAATCAAAATTCCACAACTACCAACAAACCAGAGTTTTCCCAATTGCTTTACCATGTGACTTTTGAAAGGACTCCAGACACGCCTATCATTAAAATCTGTTTCCTTGATGCTATGAAACTAGAAGTTCTCAATTGAACTGGCATGATGGATCACTGTTATTATATAAGTCCTTGGAAAATCAGCCCTTTATATTTAACTCCATAGGTTGAATCAAAGGGTAATATTGCTATAGAGGAAAATGGTACAAATATAGGGGGAAACAAAACTTACTGCAACATCAGGATGCAGTCTGTAACTATGCAAACCCAAAGTGCCATAACCCAATGTTAGGGCAGGTTCCAAAATGATCTTTCACTGAGGACAGACAGCACAGCCTGGGGAGAAAATCCCCTGTCCACTCACATATTAAACCGCATTCTTTCTGTGACAATGAAGGTTTTATGAAGTTTACAGCATTAGCACATGCAAGAGTCAATCAATCTTAATTCTGCTTAAACACAGTGGCATTTAATTAATCAGAACCTACTAGAGCAAAAGAAGTTAGGCAAGAATTGCTAAAACAGACCACTTTCAAAAACACTACAAATCTCTTCAACGCTGTGTTTAGAAATAAGCTGCTGGAAAACCACACAATTATTTTGCAGTTTTAAGAGTCTGCTGCTTTTTAAAAAACTGGCAACTATTTCAGCAGCTTACTTTCTAATGGTAAAGTCACCCATCAGAAAATTGCCAATTGAATGACGTTGCCCATCTCATCTTTTGTCTTTTGCACTGGCCCTAGACCAAAGATGGAGGGATACGGGCTACAAGTCTGACTTGTAGCCAGTGTCATGAACACCTCACTGACTCGTTGTAGAGAACCTGGAAAAACAGGTATGGCTCTGGCTGACTCAGAACCTCTAAAGAATCTGACAAGTGTCCTTTCTAAACCTGAATGAACCAATATTGCATCAAATTGTCAAGATTTTTCTGAGCCCTCTCTCCTCTTCTTTCGAGAGTAGTTCAACTTTATGTTTGTTTTTTTTTTAATGACTTATGTCAGCTGCATTCTGTATGTAGGATCTGTTAAGTAAGGTTCTAGAGAGCTACAAACAGAAGGGTGAGATTCAAAGGATCAAACAGAAGATGGCCTTGTTAGGGTGAGGGATGGTTAGACATAAGTACATACAAGAAAAATAAAGATCAGAACCGAGGAGAGAGCAAGCTAACCAGGGCAGGGCTTGTGTGACGTAAGTTATTACTTAGATATATTAAAAGGAAGTGTCAACTCAACAAGCATTTATGAAGCACCTACTAGGTTTAGGAACTGCATGGCTACTACAGGGGACACAATGATGACTCAGACCTGATTCTTGCCCTCCAGGGGCTCTCCATGAGGCAAGAACCCTGCAGTAAGGGGACCATTATTACAGAACTGTGTCCAGCTTTGATCACCACCATTTTTTCTGGTTTTGTGGAGAAATGAGAGCTCTCAGAGGAAGAGGACCCAAAACAGGCTCTGTGAGGAAAAAGCAACAGTGACTCGGTTACTGCCTTCAAGTACATGAAAGGCTTCAGAAAAAGACACTGAGTCAAAGAGAACAGGTTTGAGTGACAACAGACGAGATCTCAGGCCAACCCAAGAGTTTCTTGACCATCAGATTAACAGAATGCTGGAACTGGTCACTGAGGGAGTTCCTAGGGTGGTCTTTTCCTGGAAAAAAATTTTGTGGGTGAACAGACGATTCCAAGTTACGACTATTCACCTTCCTGAATGCAATAGGGTAAACTCATTTCTCCCGAGGTCCTCTCCTGTCCTGAGCTCCATGCTCTCGCGAGGAGGAGTTGGTCTTCTTCCACAACTTCCTTCCCTGAGGGATCTACAGAGTGACCACCCAATCTATATCCCCACCAATAAGTATCACAAAGCTACCTGGAATTAAGGATCTCAGCCAGGCAGCAAAGTCAGGAATTCATTCTCCGACAGCCACGTAAGATGAATAGGTCCGCTGGTGATAGAGCTGGGGACGCCAAATGCCAAAAACAGAAAGTCTCCAAGCGGCATGTGCAAATCAGAAACGTGGTGCATTTACAAAGGTATAAAATGTAAGTAATGAAAGAGGAAGACGGAATCTTCTGCAAATTAGAGATGGTAATTTCCAAGGAAATTTCTAAGGAGATTTGTAATAGGTATTTTCTGCATTCATAAATACTTTTTTGATCCCAAAGAAAATCTTTCTAGAGAAAATAAAGAAATGGTGGTCTTCCCTGTATACCTCAAGAAACATGAGCATGTAAGACGTAAGAACTGGTTAAAGTTCTGAAAGGCACACATGTAAAGGCATTCTATCTTGAGTTCAGCTCTTGCTTAGTTTTGATTTTCACTTCCCATCACCCCTGAACTCAAGGACAGGGACCCCACACAAACGTCTGTGGAATGGATGTTCTAAAGAAGCGCCCTGTCTATAAAGTGGGGGTGAAGGTATCCACTCTGTGGGTCTGTGAGGAGGACAAGTGGGTCACTGTAGGGAGAGGATGTGCCACAAACTAAGCTACAATTATTACCATGAACTTCAGGCATCTTGGCTTCTTTTAGAGGAAAAATAAAGACCTTCCTATATTCCAGGTTTTCCATTTTCTTTCTCTGCCTCCAGTCCTCACCCCTCCCAACGCAGTACTGCCACACGAAATGGAACTATTATGATTTGGGGCCTTTCAAGTTCATGCTTCATCGGATGTTATATAACATCTGCTGGCATTATTCTGAAACTCGCCTTTGACAGCAACCTGAAGAGCTTGAATTGTCATCGTGAGACCACCAGAAAGCACTGGCAAATGACATGTTCGGAGAACAATAAAAAATGTTCACGTATCATACCCTTTCGAACGTCGCTACTTTGTTCCACTCAAAGGTGGTTCCTTCAAGATCGGTCTCTACACAAGGGAGAAAGAAATAAAGAAACAAAAAATAAAATATGAAGAACATGAGCAGCTGCAACTCGCAGAATGCACCACAATTTTTTTTGTAGGAAAATCACGTTAGATGCATGGATCTAGTCCTTGCCTTGTGATCGAGTGGGTGTCTCCCCTCTGAGGAGGCCGTTCGTAAGTAAGCCACCTTGGGGCGCTCCCTTTCCTGGCTGGCTGTCTGGGTTACCAATGGATCCTGATAAAGGGCAAAGATTATCTTTCACACCTTGGGATATTTTCCCAGAGGCACAGCTGCAGCCCCTGAAACTCAGTTCGAACGGTTTGTTGCTTCATTTTTAGAGTTGCAGAGAATGTGCCATGGGAGAAGAGAAATCCTCTACCTGAAACCAGCAGAAGCTCAATGGGAATAAAGACTCTGGAAAGGTCACAGAGAGGGTCAAAAGAGGCTCTTTCTTCCCTGGCCATAGGGGGCTTATTGTTGCTGGTGCCCAAACTGGAAAAGGAATGGCAGGAGATTAATAATTGAAATGTTGCTATTATTGGTTTTCTAAACTATTTGTGGCTTATTCTTTCCCTGGAGTCATCATGCCTGTAAGCAGCTCAAAAGATAGAGGGATTTAACATGTACTGAGAAAATGCCTACTATAGCCTGATGCTTTACATATACTTGTTTCTAATGGAGCCCTGGAACAATCGAATAAGGCTTTGAAAAGAAGAAAAAAAAAAAAAAGCTCAGAGAAGTTAAGTAACAGGCCCAAAGCCATACAGCTAGAGTCAAAGCCCAGGTTTCTGGTTCGAGTATTGTACCACACTGTCCGGGATCAGGGATTAAAATTAATTAATGAGCCTTGATTCACTTTTCAAATGTGGTAAGAAGGAAAACAATATTTATACTTACTCATTTTTAAAAATATAAAACATAAACACAGGAAAAGATATTTCTGAACATGTGTCATCAAATTCTTTTAATGGAAGATGATTCAGAATCCATTTCTTGGTAGGTGTCTTCAGGCCCATCTGATGACAGACTTTGATGCTACAGTTTGGGGAAGTCTGACTGTCTGAGCCAACACTAGTGGACAAGGCACAGCCAGGGAGAGAGAATACAATTTAGGGTCCTCTAATTTACACCTGTGGCACTGGAAAAAGCCTTGCTAAGCAAGTTGATGGAGTAAACATAACTGCAAGGAGAATGTTTAACCTTCTAAAGAAAAGAAATCTTTTTAAAGAAGTTTAACTTGATCAGTACCAAGCCATTGAAAACTACTATGCTATTTAGAAACCTATCCTTAAAAGCAGGCTGTGGAAGGCTGATCACACTTTCCTACCCGTTGACTTGTATTATCAAACATACCCCGTTTCAAACTGATCACTTCTCTCTAAATACCTGGCAGTTCAGAATGCTCCACTAATGCACTCAGGCCTTTACATCAAATCCTAGCCTGAGGCAATTGCACCCTATTTAAATAAATGAATATACCCCTGAATTCTGGCTTAAATGCCTCACCTGTCATTATCCTTCTCCTGAGAAGAATCCAGGGTTCAAATCTTTTAGTAGGGTGAAAACTATCAGAAATCGCTCTTGGAGAATTCCACAGGAAAAGCCCTGCTCCTCTGGGATACACACAAGGAGTCCATGTGCTCTGACCGGGATGTGGTAAAAATCAGGTTCGCTAAATCCAGGGGGCGTTGCCAAAGGAGGGAAAAAGGAGGTCACTGGAGTCTTAGAAGCACTCATCGCAGGAAGTAAATGTGGGTTCCGCAGTGCAATGCCTGATTAGAGGGGTCACCTGTCTGCTTTAGAGCATGACCAACAGTTGCTTTCAAAAAAGACCCAGGCCTGAGCTTGGGCGGTGATGCTGGACTGGTTCAAAAGGGGTGAGGAAGAAGAGAAGAACTACAAAGATTCGAAGAAACTCTCGCAGAATCAAAGGGCACAATGCACAGGAATGATCAATAGAGCACGCACACAAGACTGAGGGGCCCAGGGGTGGCAGAAGTGACCGCGTAGGTCAGCTGGGACATAGAAGGCAGGCTTGCAAATAAAAAAAGTGAGCTCGAGACCTTTGAGATCTGAGATTATGCTTAAACCACAACGTCTTACACACCCACAGGTCTTTATCTGGTGTCGTGCCCTGAAAGAGCACGGTAGGAAGAACCTGAGTGCCAAGTCTTAGCTGCAGGGGGATGGCCTACATTCCGTATGGATTTAGAATGAAAGGAACAGGAGGGGAACACCACGGTTCCCAGGACGGCTTTCTACCAAGTTGACAAAATACATCCCAACCCACATACCCAGCCCCTTGAGAAAGGGAAAGCAGCCTGTTTTACTATAGTTCTGAATTCAATGCCAAGTTCCTTCTCCAATGCTCACCCGGAGTGTCCAGCAGAGGGAGTCTCAAAGAGGTACTTAATAAAGAGAAAATTGTTTCATTTTAACACTCCATAGACAGTGGGAGCATTGACTGTAGCCCCCTCCCAGAGACTCAGAGGAACAATGAATGCCCGACTGGGTCCTCCTAGTATGTTCACAGAGCCACCGGGCTCGCTCCATTCTGCATGGTGGAGTGATCAGAAATTTTGTTTTGTTTTGTTGAATGGTTAAATGGACCTTGTGTTCTTCAGAATCAAAGAGGAAAGCCCCTGGAATAACATCTCTCTGTTGCCTTCTAAACAGGCCCCTTTGTTTCTAAGAGAGTCTGAAAAAAAATATTTACAGTCCATAGGTTATTTACAGCCTCGTTACCCAGGGCCTGACTGGTAACTTTATTCCATCCAGAAACCTAATTCATTTGGAGCTCTGGAACTAATAACAGATTTTCTTTTCAGATAAGTTTTTTTTTTTTTTTTTAATCTGCCTTTATAACAGAGATAAAACTATTAATGCGTTCCCTGTCTCACTGGCCATGACTGTTCTCCGGATTTATAGAGGATTAAAACCTCGCCCCTCCTCTCCATTCCGCACAAACCCTTGCCTCCTCTCATTTGGTATTTCATCCACAGGATATCTGAACAAAACCGAAAGAAAGCCAGATGGACTGACGCTCAAAGTATGTAAAGGCTGCTACTTCAATGATTTCATGAGAAAGACATTTTCACGAGGAAAATGACTGAAAAAAAAAAATCAGACACCCTTTGGTTCAAAATCCCTCCTACTACAAGCACACACACACACACACACACAAAACACACATCGAAGTGTAAAAACTTAGTTGATTCCGGTTTGATTTCTGGCTGGAAACTGACAGAACTGACTGAAGAAAAACGAAAGAGAGAGGGACTGCAGGGGAAACGGAGTATTTGTGCCTTCCGTTCTTGTCTTTCTTCCTAAAGACAGACGAGAAAAAGGACCCAACGCCAGGTGAAGGTGCACCGCGCAGGTTTACCCAGACCGGCGGAGACCAGCGTCTTGGCCGCCTCCCCGACTGGCAAACCTAAACTACATTTTCCCTTACATACGCTAATGCGGGGAGATTTTCGCCTATTTCATTGTTCTGCCTGGCTCTGAAATGGACTTTTCCTCTCTGCCCCCCTCGCATCACCTAGCCCCGCACATTCCGATCCGACAGCCCCCCAAAATCTGAGGCTCGCGAAGAATAAAGGAGTGTGTGTGTGTGTGTGTGTGTGTGTGTGTGTTGGGGGGTGGGGGGGAGTGGAGGGAAACGGGAAGGGAGCTGGGAGGACGGAGAGTGGAAACAGATCACCCTAAAGGTAATTTTCTTTGGGTGGGGGGTGCTGGAGATGGAAAGCTACACCGCATCACCTTTATTTCTTACAAATAAATAAAAAGCACCGTCACGGGTCTGTCTTTTTCCCGGCGCCCCCTCCCACCCAATTTCTTTTCTTCGGCCAGTAGCCCACCCTCGCACACCCCCCACCCCACCCCCCGCCTCTTTCTCCACCCTGGAAATAAGATGTTTGATTCCGGATCCCGGCCCATCGCCGGGCGACCGAGGGGGTGGCGGGGAGGGGGGCGGGCGACCGGTTCGAGCCCCGGGGGTGGGGCGCGGGGACCGGGCGCCGGGGGGCTGCGGGCCGGGGGTGGGGGGGTACTGCCCGGCGCGGGGCCGCGGGCAGAACAAAGCTCCGGGGGCCGGGCGGCCGGGCGGGCGGGGGTCGGCGGAGTCGGCGGGCCGGCGCCGCTTACCTTCGTACACGGGGGCCATCGGGGCCGGGGTGTCCGCGATTCATGGCAACGGAGAAGGGATCGCGGCGCGCGAGCTCGGCCCCCCCAGCCTCAGTCGGAATCTGCCATCTTGAGCCTGTGTCTCCGCTCTCGGCGCAGCCGGGGCCGCCAGCGCCCGCATCACCGCCTCACTTGGCCGGCGCCGGGGGAGGGGGCCGGGCGCCGCCGCCGCCGCCGCCGCCGCGGCCCGGGCCCTGCGCGGGGCTCCCGGGGGCTCCGGGGGGCGGCCGGGCGGGCGCAGCGGCCGAGGCCGAGGGCCGAGCGGCCGCGGCCCCCGAGCGGGTCCGCGGTGGGGCGGGAGCCGGGGCGGGCAGCGCGCGGCCAGTCCCCGGCCGGGGCTCAGCTCAGCATGGCTGTGTGTGTTGGGGAGGGGGGCGCTCCGGCAAAAGTTGCAAGGGAGGCGGGGGAGGGGCGGGAGGAGCCGGGGGAGGGGCGGGGGGCGGGGGGCGGGGGCGGGAGCGGCGGCCGAGCGCGAGCGACGAGCGAGCCCGGAGCGAGGAGTCCGCGCGCAATCGAGCGCCGATGGCACGGATGCGAGGCGGGGAAGGCCGAGCGCAGGGCAGGAGCGGCCGGGCCGGTGCAGGGAGAGGGGTGGGTGGGGGGCGGATCCCGGGAAGCCGGGGAGGTTAGGCGGCTCCGCCGGGCGGCGGTGCATGCGCTTCGGTTCTGATTGGCAAGGGAGCCGGTCCGCGGGGGTGGCAGCCAGAACTTTGTGTGCGCGCGAGCTGGGCGGGAGGGGAACCGACTGGAAGGGGATCCTTGGCCGCCGGCGGCTCGCCCTTTCTCGCACCTGGTTGGCGCTCCCCGAGATGGGTTTAGAATGAATGAATGAATGGAGGAGTGGGCGCACGCGGTCCTCCCCGGACTCTCGAGTAAGTGGAGGAGCTTTGGAAATCCAAATGAGGTCAGAGATGCGGGAGCCATTCGGCGCACGCTTATGAAATGCAGCCTTCGGATGTTCGCTGTATTCCTGCGGGAATCTGGTTTCCGCCCCCATCCTCAGGTCTACGAGGTCTGGAGGGTTAAACCCCTAATCCCTATCACCTAGACGAGTGGTTGCCACCGATTGTTTCCCAGGCCTCTGCCTTCCTCAACGCTCATGCCTCACAGAGCTTCAGACGCGCTCCAGACTCCCCAGCCCTGAGGCTTGCCAGTCCACTCCTGCAGCTAGTCTTCGGTTCTTTAATGGGATGCCTGCCATCGCCCCCAACTTAAGAAGACTTGATCTTCCTCTTAGACAGTGTTTTTAAAACTGTGGGTCGTGACGCAGTAATTGATCATAACAGACATTCATTGGACAGCAACCAACTTTTTAAAATAATGAAATGTACTAGAATAGTACACTGCCCTTAGAGTAATTATTTGTTTCATAAACCCTTTGTTTCAGTTATATATACTGGACAACTGTACTGGACCAGGATACAAGTTGTATTTCCTGCTGTGGGTCATGGGTCAAAAAAAAAAGTTTAAAGTCTGTATTTGGGGGATGTAAAATAATGAACAAACCATTATTTTCCTACCACCTCTTACTTATCCTTCCCCAACTCCATGCCCTGTGACAAACCCCCTCCAAAAAAACCCCCAAAGACAAGCCCTTTTATACACTCACCTTGTTTTGTTAGTAGTACATCATTCCCCCTTTGCCACGGATGACCTTTGATTCTGCTGTCTTCCTTGCCCCTATATTCAGTGCTACACTTTGCACTGCTTCTCTGAGCCTAATGTCATTCTGATTTGCAGAATCCTTGACTACCATTGCTGAAGGGGCTCTCAGAAATAATCTGGGCCAGCCATGCCCTTCTAGAACTGAAAGAATGAGGCCCGGGGAAATGAAGTATATTATCCAGTGTTACACAGTGTTAAATCTTGGGGTTCCGTATGGAGATTCCTTTAAAAACTAAAAGATAGAACTACCATATGATCCAGCAATCCCACTCATGGGTGTATATCTGGAGAAAACCATAATTGGAAAAAATACATGCACCACAGTGTTCACTGCAGCACTATTCATAATAGCCAAGACACAGAATCAACCTAAATGTCCATCAACAGAAGAATGGATAAAAATGTGGCACATATATACAATGGAATATTACTTAGCCATAAAAAAGAATGAAATAATGCCATTTGCAGCAACGTGGATGGATCTAGACATTATCATACAGACTGAAGTAAGTCAGAGAGAAGGACAAATATCACATGATGTCACTCATGTGGAATCTAATTTTTTAAATGATATGGATGAACTTATTGACAAAAAAAGAAACAGACTTACAGATATTGAAAACAAACTTACGGACATATGCACACAACTATAAATAAGATAATCAACAGCCTACTGTATAACACAGGAAACTCTACTTAATATTCTGTGATAACCTATATGAGAAAAGAATCTGAAAAAGAATGAATATATATATATATATATAAAACTGAAATTATTTTGCTGTACACCTGAAACTAACACATTGTAAATCAACTATACTCCAATAAAATTAAAATTTTAAAAAAGGGAGAAAGTAAAATCAATCAATCAACCTTGGGGTCTTGTGTTTTTTGCTTCACACCATCATTCATCCCTTCCTTCTATCCCCTTGTCGTCTACAGGTCACAGCCCAGTTTACCCTAAGCACTTCCACCTTCCAAACACACAGCTCTGTCCATGCCATGCTCCTGCTAACATCCTTCAAAGAGTCAGCCTCTGCGCTCAGGGCTGATTTCCTTGCTTCTTGGCTCTTAATCAAGGCAGGCAGGCTCTGACTTACCTTTTTAAGCACTTGAGTTGAGTTCAGCAAGTCACTGCCTCTCCAGCCGGACTGGTTTCCTCATGGTCCTCTGCCAGCCTTGCCCACCTGTGCCTTTGTCCAAGCTGCTGCTTCCCCGCCAAGGATGGCTTCTCCATCTTCTGTCTTTAATCAGACTCTACCTGTGCCTGACTCATTTCCTCCACAAAACAGCCTGAGGGAGCATAAGTTTAAGACAGGCCTGGGTTCCAGTCCCAGCTCTTCCACTTGGTAGCTGTGTGAATTTGATCAAATAGTTTATCCTCTCGGAGCTTCAGTTTCCACATCTTGATTATAACATGACTAGTAATTGATCCTCCATGCTAGCTGTAAGTCTCTATCATGACCTTTACCATACAGGTTTTATCTCTCATCCCTTTCCAGTATTACCTAATAGAACTTCCTTCAGGAATGGAAATGTAACCCTTGGTGGCTGCAGAGTGCATGAAATGTGACTGAAGAACTGAATTTTTCATTTTAGTTAATAGCCAACATATGGCTGGTGGCTACCATACTGGATAATGCACATAAACTGTAAGCGCAATGGGGGCAGAGACCATCTTGGCTGACGTTCTATCCCCAGCAATGAGCACATTGCCCGACACATGGCAGGTACTGCACAAATATTTGTTCGATGAATAATTAGCTGTCATTTGCTCCCTTATGCCAAGCACAACACCAAGAACTTGGTGTAACTTATTTTGTACAGTCCTCCCCACGGCCCCTGGGGTGGGATTAGATTAGAGATAAAATGTGTACAAAGGGCTAACAGATAGTAGAGTTCCATAAAAGGTGGTTATTTTTATCATGCAAACCTCCCTGTGACCAATCCGGCTGATGTTTATCTCTTCTTCTTCTAGGAAGCACAGTTCCTGCCTGTTATCCACACTCTGTTGTGCTCTGCACACTCCAGTCTAGATGGCTGATGCTTCTTTTCTGTATCAGCACCCTGTCCCCACCACTGGGCTGGCAGCATCCTGGGGCAAGGTCCATGACACACTTGTCTGCATGTCCCTCGGCTCAGAGCTTGCACGGATCCACGTTTAGCAGTTGCTTCTAACTTCATCGTAGCTGCTGTCTAGCCGTGAGTGACTCTAAGCAGTCTCACTCTCTGGAGTGCCTCCTCTGTCCCCCCAAAATTCATATGTTAAAACCCTAACACCCGAGTGCCTCAGATGGGGACTATATTTGGAGATGGGGGCTCTTTAAAGAGGTAACTGAGTTAAAGGAAGGTCATTTGGGTGGACCCTAATCCAGTACAACTGGGGTCCTTCTAAAAAGGGAATTGGGACAGAAACATAAAGAGGAAAGATCACATGAAGACACAGAAAAGGAGGCCCTCTGCAAGCCAAGGAGAGGGGTCTAAGAAGAAACCAACCCTGTCAACGCTTTGATCTCAGAGTTTCCAGAACTGTGAGAAAATTAATATTCATTGTTAAAGCTGCCTGCAGTGTAGCAGTCCAAGCAAACTAATATACACCCCCTAGGAGGTGAATTCGGAGAAGGCAATGGCAACCCACTCCAGTACTCTTGCCTGGAAAATCCCATGGATGGAGGAGCCTGGTGGGCTGCAGTCCATGGGGTCACTGAGAGTTGGACACAACTGAGCGACTTCACTTTCTCTTTTCACTTTCATGCATTGGAGAAGGAAATGGCAAGCCACTCCAGTGTTCTTGCCTGAAGAATCCCAGGGATGGGAGAGCCTGGTCTGTGGGGTCGTCTATGGGGTCACACAGAGTCAGACATGACTGAAGTGACTTAGCAGGAGGTGAATTAAAGTGAAGAAAGATCACTCGTGTCCAGTAGAAACATCTTGAGGGCAGCTTCCTTCCCACAGGAAGGAGGAAATGAGCGTGGAACTGGAGTCCCATAAAAGGAGAAGATGATGGAGCCCAATAGACAAGGCCCCCTCCCACCCCCACCTGCTCTTCAGTCACTGTGACCACAGCTGAACCATGTGATACACAACTTCAGCAGAAGACGGTCAGCTGAGCCAGCATGCTTGGCATCGCATAGGTGGGGAGATGTTCTTTGAATGGACTTAGGTATGTTTTCATGAACTGGCAGGTTGAGTCCACTTACCTGTTTCTCTTCTCTCCAGTGATTGCAATCAGGTGAGTGGGATATAAACTACACAGTGAAATGCCACGGAGGGGCAGCATGAGAGCTGGAAGGGAGAGAGTCTGAGACAGAGGCCCACAGGGCACCAGTGTTTGAAAGACGGAAGAGAGAAAAGAGCAGGAGAGAGCAGGGAAGAAGCAGGACGACTTCGATGCACAGCCCCTCGACATCCCAGGGAAGAAACCACTGCAAAGGGAGGTGAGGTCAGCCATGCTAATCGGAGGTCACACGAGACGCAGGTGGGGGGGCGTCCAAAGGACTGGGCAACAAGAGTGACATTAGTGCCTTTCGTGAGACTAATTATGGAGCAAATGTAGGGTTCTTAATTCAGCTGAAAAGAATGTGCAGGGTTTGATAGATGGAGACGGGAGGAGGGGAGAAGGGTCAGGGAGATACTAGGAGAGGGCAACAGATAGCATTCCAGACCCAGAGCAAGACCTAAGTCCTGGGGTGAGACCTGAGATAGGGCCAGGAGCTAGCATGATTGGTTTAGAGAGAGTAGGCATTGGATTTTGCTTATTTAATAAACACATGAGCTCCTAGACAGTGTTCCATTGTTAGTTGCTCAGTCCTGTCAGATTCTTTGTGACCCCATGGACTGTAGCCCTCCAGGCTCCTCCATCCATGGGATTTCCCAGGCAAGCATACTGGAGTGGATAACCATTCCCTTCTCCAGGGGATCTTCCTAACCCAGGGATTGAACCCAGGTCTCCTGCATTGCAGGCAAATTCTTTACCATTCGAGCCAGCTTGGGTGAACTCCGGGAGTTGCTGATGGACAGGGAGGCCTGGCATGCTGCAATTCATGGGGTCGCAAAGAGTCAGACACGACTGAGCGACTGAACTGAACTGAACTGAAGAAGTTAACTAATATTAGCTCATTTAACAAATCCAATATTTTACACTACAGAGAACTCTGGTTTGCCGAAAGACTACTTGAGAAACATAAGCAAAAGCAAGAGAACTGGAAAGGATATAGTAGTCCTCTACAGCAGTTCTCTCTTCTTCATTTGCCTTTCTACAAAACGGCACGATCTTTCTCAGGGGTTAGCAGTGGCACCCACTCCAGTACTCTTGCCTGGAAAATCCCATGGACGGAGGAGCCTGGGAGGCTGCAGTCCATGGGGTCACTAAGAGTCAGACACGACTGAACGACTTCACTTTCACTGTTCACTTTCATGCATTGGAGAAAGAAATGGCAACCCACTCCAGTGTTCTTGCCTGGAGAATCCCAGGGATGGGGAAGCCTGGTGGGCTGCCGTCCATGGGGTCACACAGAGTCGGACACGACTGAAGCGACTTAGCAGCAGCAGCAGCAGCAGCAGAGTAAACATGGGGGAGCTTGGACCTCATTTCAAGTTCATTTTGCTCACCGAACTGGTGATGAAAGGTCTTTTCTTTGTTTGTGCCTGTAGTTGTGAAAATGCACAGCATCACACTGTTCTCGAGGCCACAAGATGGAGACATTTCTCTTTGAGGTGTGTGTATTCAGGTGTGCGTGTCTTGTCCTTCCTCTCAGGGTGTTCGCCGTCCGATGCTTGTGCCGGCTGTCCCTCACTCAGTCTTGCTGTGTGGTACCCCCGTTTTCCTTCCTGGTCCTTATTTCTGGGTGGGAGCCTGTGGCTTTGTCTTTGAGGATGTGGCCTGTGCGTGGGAGGGAGGTGATTCACTTTTTTCTTTTCAGATCACGCCTCTTTTTGGGCCTCTTGTTCTTCGTGTGTTTCCCTCTGCCCCTTTGACGGTGTATCTGTCTCATCTTCTTTTTCTCTGTGTCTTTCTCCCTCTTCTACACATGATTTCTTCTCTCCTTTCCTCTTTTTTATGATTATGTCTCTTAACAAGTCCCAGTACAAGCCTATATTTGCCTTAGTTATTCTTAAGACATTACTGGGCTTCCCTGGTGACTCAGTGGTAAAGAATCTACCTGCCAATGCAGGAGACCATGCATCTGATCCCTGATCTGGGGAGATCCCAATGCCAAGGAGCAACTAGGTCCCTGTGCCACGACTATTGAATCTCTGCTCTAGAGCCGGGGAGTCACAACTGCTGATCCCACATGCTTCAACTACTGAAGCCAGGGCCCTAGAGCCTGTGCTGCACAACAAGAGAGGGCACTGCAGTGAGAAACGTGAGCACCGAAACTAGAGAAGAGTCCCAGGCAGCAATGAAGACCCAGCACAGCCAAAAATAAAATAAATAAATAATTTTTTTAAAAAAGAAATTACTTCATATTTCTGCTTTAAACCTTTGATTGTCTCAAATGAGACATTTTGCACAGAACTGATGTTTCATAACTACAGGACACTCCTGAAACAAAACCTTCAGAGGCAAGGTATTATACCACAGAGGATGTGAAAGGCTGGACACTGCACTCACACCGGGAAAAACAGGAGCTGTGGCTTTAAGGGCAAAGGGTAGAGCGAGGCTTCGCAGGGTGAAGGGAATCTGATTGTGGAAATGGCAGCCTTGGAGGAATTACAAGATCAGGGAATAGGGAAACATCATTCATTTTCCACTTCTGCTCCTAGAAGAAAAATGATCAGACACCTGAACAGGGATTCAGGAAAGGCAGAGAGAGGGAACAACATTCAGCAGAAAAGAGAAGAAAACAAACAAAAAACACCCCAAACCATAATCAGCCTATGAATGTAAAATAAAAGAAGGTGTGATGTAGACACACAGAAGACAGGGTGTTTGTGTTAGGGGTTTCAGGAATGGTAGGTTAGGGCAGATCTGAGGAGAAAAAGAAGCCATCCAGCCCCGCAGGGAAATGTTTGTGATGAGAGGAGATGGGTAACAGCTTGGTTTGCCTGACATGCAGTCCAGACTGAACTTGGACAAACTAGGAAGACAGGGCACAGAGAGAACCCACTAGCTCAGGAGCAGATGTAGAAAAGAGGATGGGCACAGGAGAGCTCTTTGCAAAAGCCCGAGGGTCCTGTTAAGCCAAGTTAAACCTAGCTCTGTGATTAATCAGTGGGATTGAGCATTTCTGTGCTGTGCAAAAATTGTGTCATGAAGTCTCCTCCCACTGGCATGAAAGTTAGACTGCCCCTCGGTGGTAACCCCGGGAGGGAGACTGACCGTAATGGCTGAGGGTTGGCAGGGCCGACTCTGCTGTGAATTCCTGGATGCCAGATCGAGTGCCCCTTTTCAACCCCTCCCGTGGTTGATCTCTAGACAAACATTAGTTAGACGCTGTTAATCCCTTCATCCTACTTGAATCAATCCCCTCCCTTTTCATAACAAAGCACTTCTAGAATTTCCTTTCAACTTTCCAAATCAAGCTTCTCTCTTCCTTTCTCTCTCTCTCTCTTCCTTTCTTTCTTTCTTTTTCACCAAGAAATTCAGTTCATCAAATGTTCAGTGATTGCTTACTGTGTGTTAGACTCTACACAAGAGGTGAGAGTAAAAAAAGAATAAGGACAGAGCCCCCTTCCTGGCTTTCAAGGAGCTCAGGTTCAAAACAACCAAGTAAAGAGTGTAATTCGGTATGGTGAGCACAGCAATTAAAGGATGCACGTGGTCAAAAGATGGCACAGAAGGACAAATAGCAAGGAGTGTGCTTATAGGCAGCAGAAGATTGGTGTCTGAGTCCAGCAGCATGAATTCTGCCCAGGGGACAATATATGGAAAGACATGTGTGTCTAGGATCTGCAAGAAGTCAGAATGTTGCTAAACATGGAGAAGAAGGCCCAGGCGGTCGTCAGGGAAGGGGCTGAAGACAGAGGCAGGGTCTTGGATGCCAAATCAAGGAATTTGGGCTTTATTCTATATATGCCAGGTGTGGGGAGAAAAATGAGTTCAATTTTGAACTGCTGAGTTTAAGGTTCCTATGAAATGTTCAGATAGGGATGTTCAGTTGCCAAGTGGGTGTAGGGAGCTGGGCGATAGAATTTTGAGTCATCAGTATAAAATGGGTGACTAATCCCTAGAAGTGGGGAGATCACACAGGGAGAGGTGATATATGGTGTTTCTCAAAGTGAGGTCTTTGAGTCACCTGCTTCAAAACTCCAGAGGAGTTTTCTAAAGATGCAGATTCCTCGGGGTGCGGGGGGAACCCCAAGCCTACTGACTCAGGAATATCTGGGGTAGTGCCTGGGAATCTGCATTTTAAATTCACTCATTAAGGAATACAGTTACAGATGGGAAGTTCAACAGCCACTGGTCTGGGGCAGCCACTGGTATGAGAAGAGGCTGTGTTAGGTGTCAACCCAGAGCCTTGACATCTTAGGAATGAACCACTAATTTCCAAGCTTCTTGTTGAATCAGAGGTGAGGTCATAAGTCTCCTTCAGCTGGGGCTCTCATACTTATAGCTCGTGTGTGTGTGTGCTCATTCAATTGTGTCTAACTCTTTTGTGACCCTATGGACTGCAGCCCATCAGACTCCTCTGTCCATTGGATTTTCTCAGTGAGAATACTGGAGTGGGTTGCCATTTCCTCCTCCAGGGGATCTTCCTGACCCAGAGATCAAACCCCATCTCCTATATTGCAGGTGGAGTTTTTTCATGTTTGTTTTTTTTTAACTGCTGAGCCACCAGGGAAGCCCCCAACTTATAGCTCACAGCATCTTCATTTGTATAAGGAAGAATTTAATTTTGTGATTTCCAGATAGTTTTGTTTTTTAGTCTATTTGTAGATTTTTTAAAACTCTTCAGCAGCCTCAAAGTGTAATTTTTTGTTTTTAAAAAAGGATCTTTTGTCACAAAAGCCTGAGGACTTTCACTGTACATGAGAGATAAATTTGAATTTTTAAAGAATTCATTTTGAAACATGGCAGTATCTTCAGCTCGCATTCCATTCGCTATAGGTGATACACTTCATCAACACTCAGAAACTGCCGATTTGCTTATCTTTTCTTGAGGAGACATACACTGCCTGACTAATTTGTCTGGTTGAGTTGAATGTTTCAACAGAAGGCAGAACAACAACAAAAAGTAAGATTTCTTTTTAATATCCTTGAATTTCCTTGTGTTCTTTCGACTCTGTTTTGTTGATTCTAATCTCCTGAATGTTACGCGTGCTAAGTCACTTCAGTCTTGTCTGACTCTTTATGACCCCATGAACTGTAGCCCTAATCCACCAGGCTCCTCTGTCCATGGGATTTCTCAGGCAAGGGTACTGGAGTGGGTTACCATGTCCTCCTCCAGGGGGTCTTCTTGACCCGGGGATCGAACCGGCATCTCTCATGTCTCCTGCATTGGCAGGCAGGTTCTTTACCACTAGTGCCACCTGGGAAGCCCAGGTGCTACATCCTGTGGTAAATAACCACCGAGAGGGGAAGGTGGTGAGCAGCAGGGAGGGGTCAGAGTTCTTTCATCAGGAAAATACATTGGTGAATAACAGGAATACATCACAGGGCACCTGAGTCTGAACTTTGGGCAAAGCCAAGGCTGTGCCTGGGGACGGCCCAGGAGAGCATGGACTACATTGGCTCAAGAGGACATTAGGCGTGAGACTGACTCTGCCCACCCTGTCTACTCACCCCCATTGTCCTCTGCTGCACCCCACTTCCCTTCCCCCACGTTCTTAACCTTTTTTCTTCCATGAATTCCCTGGACAGTCTGGTGGAGCCTAGGGACAGGCTTCTTAGAGAAATGCTTTAAGATGCATTTAGAAAGATACATAAGGTTACAAAAAAATCTAATCATATTGAGATACTTACCAAATGTATGTTTCTTTATTGATGAAAGACATTAAATAACAAAATCTAACTGCAGGTCCAATAGTTACAAAATTTCAGTTCAGTTCAGTTCAGTCTCTCAGTCCTGTCCAACTCTTTGCGACCCCATGAATCGCAGCATGCCAGGCCTCCCTGACCATCACCAACTTCCGGAGTTCACTCAGACTCACGTCCATCGAGTCAGTGATGCCATCCAGCCATCTCATCCTTTGTTGTCCCCTTCTCCTCCTGCCCTCAATCCCTCCCAGCATCAGAGTCTTTTCCAATGAGTCAACTCTTCACATGAGGTGGCCAAAGTACTGGAGTTTCAGCTTTAGCATCATTCCTTCCAAAGAAATCCCAGGGCTGATCTCCTTCAGAATGGACTGGTTGGATCTCCTTGCAGTCCAAGGGACTCTCAAGAGTCTTCTCCAACACCACAGTTCAAAAGCATCAATTCTTCGGCGCTCAGCCTTCTTCACAGTCCAGCTCTCACATCCATACATGAACACAGGAAAAACCATAGCCTTGAGTAAACGGACCTTTGTTGCCAAAGTAATGCTTCAGCAATATGTGAACCGTGAACTCCCTGATGTTCAAGCTGGTTTTAGAAAAGGCAGAGGAAACAGAGATCAAATTGCCAACATCTGCTGGATCATGGAAAAAGCAAGAGAGTTCCAGAAAAACATCTATTTCTGCTTTATTGACTATACCAAAGTCTTTGACTATGTGGATCACAATAAACAAAATTTAATGAATATGAAAAATAATTCAAGACACCTGTAGCAACTGTCAATACAATATGAAAATACCTGTGACTTCCACTGGTAACATGTCGCAGGTTCTGCAGTTTCTCCTGTGGTTAGCTGCCTTTAGTCAGATTTGAAGATTTAAGGTTCATGAAAATAAAGAAGTCATTTCTTTTCTCCATGTAAGTTCACAGATCTCCTGAATTCTATCCATGAACCCCTCATTGATACAGAACTCCAGGATAAAAATCCCTGCCCTTATTCTATTCCACTATCTTTCTACATAGTATTTATTATCTACTAACATATTATTTACTTATTTTTAAATTCATTTTTAATCATCTGATTCTCCTTATTAAAATGTTAAGTGCCACAAAATCTGGAGCCTTTGTCTCTTTTGTTTGCTGATGTGTTGTGAAAATCTAGAACAGTGTCTGGCACATCCTAGAGAACTGTAAATTCCAGAGTGAGAGAGGCCAGAAGATACTAGCTCTGAGTCTAGGTAGGAGGCATGGACTTCTCTTGTCTTCTCTCTGACTTCCCTTCTGCCTCTCCTTCTCCATTTTATATCTTCTTTCTTTATCTTTATAGTCTCTCTCTCCTTTCCTTTCTCCTTTATTAGTCTCTTTTTATTTCTGTCTCATTCAACAAGTATGTATGGTCGCCCTCCATATCCAGGGTTCTTCATCCTCAGATTCGACCAACCTCAGTTAATAATTTCTAAGGAGAAGACTCTACTATTGATGTATCTCTTGAGGCTCCCCAGACTTTCGTATCCATGGAGGATCCTGAATCCCAGCCCTCCCATGGAAACGGAAGGATGGTCATACTGACAGTGCAACTGTGACAAGGCAGACCCAGGCGTCGGGCTCCTAGAGCTCATCACCCCCTGGCTAAGGACATGGCCTTGTGTGTGTGTGTTCAGTCGTGTCTGACTCTGAGACCCCATCATGGACTGTAGCCCGCCAGGCTCCTCTGGCCATGGGATTCTCCAGGCCAAAATACTAGAGTGGGTTGCCATTCCCTCCTCCAGGGGACCTTCTCAACCCAGGGAATGAATGGGCATCTCCTGCATTTTAGGCAGATTCTTTACCACTGAGCCCCCAGGGGAGCCCAAGGATGTGGCTTTTAGGCTAGTCCAAGTTCAATGTCTGCCTCTACATCCTACTTGTGGTCCAACCTTGGGCAAATCTCTTCATCTCTCTGTGACTTCATTTCTCTTCCATCATTTATTCATTCATCAGTCAATCTTTAGAGGGCTTACCCACCATGCACCTGGTCCTGTGCTGGGGATTTGCAGTCTAGTGGGGAGAGAGACAAGTATACACATAAGAGTATAATGTGATTAATGCTCTGATGGACAAAGGGCACATGTGTAGGAGAGTAACTCATGAAATTCTGAGGCCCATGAAATTCAGTCTTAAAGCCATAGTCAAGGAAGATCCATTAGCCCCAAGTAATTTATATATGTGTGTGTGTGTGTGTGTACATATTGCATTTCTGGAAAAACACTAATGTGGATTCAAACTCATAGTGCTTGACAAGAATAATTAAATCTCCTTTCATTTTACCCTCAGATTTTTCTTCTCCCAAGCACCTCAGGATTTTGTTGTGTGGATGGACTTAAACCTTTGCCTTCCTTTTGGGGTGAAGGAAGAAGCCAGGCAGAAATTACATGGTTGTCAATTTCAGAATTCTCTTTGGTTCAGTTCAGTTCAGTCACTCAATCATGTCCAATTCTTTGCGACTTCCATGGATTGCAGCATGCCAGGCCTCCCTGTCCATCACCAACTCCCGGAGTCTACTCAAACTCATGTCCATTGCATCGGTGATGCCATCCAACCATCTCATCCTCTGTCATCCCCTTCTCCTCCCACCTTCAATCTTTCCCAGCATCAGGGTCTTTTCTAATGAGTCAGTTCTTCATATCAGGTGCCCGAAGTAATGGAGTTTCAGCTTCAGCATCGGTCCTTCCAATGAATATTCAGGACTGATTTCCTTTAAGATGGGCTGGTTGGATCTTCTCGCAGTCTCTTTGATAGACAACAAAAAAGAGGGGGTTGTGGATGCCCCCCTTAGGGCTAATTTTGCCCAGACATCCCAGGAAAGTGATATGTAAGCCAAACACTGAAGGATGAAGAGAGCGGGACAGAGTTCCTGGTAGTGTGGGGGTCTGGGGAATGAGAGGTCATGGCCCTTGATTGGGAGAATTCAGTCTGCCTGGAGCATAGAGGATGAATGAGAGGCTCGCAAGAGGAAGGATGATGGGGAAGGTGGAATGGAGGGAGATGGGAGGGGACAGTGGGCCAAGTCACACATGGCCTTATAAACCTCATCGAAACATTGGGATGTATCAAGAGATAACAGAAAGTGATAACAGAAAGTTAGAGGGTGACAAGATCAGGGTTTTTAAAAGTCCTTATTGACTGCAAAGTGGGAATAGATCAGAGGCCATAAGATTTGGAGGCAGAGGATGAGTGAGACCTGGGCCATGGTGGTGTGACAGCAGGAATGACTGGCTTCAAGAGACATTCCAGGGATTTCCCTGGTAGTTCAATGGCTAAGATTGTGCACTCCCAATGCAGGGGCCTGGGTTCGATCCCTGGTCGGGAAGCTAGATTCCACAGGCAGCAACTAAAGATCCCACAAGCCTCAACTAAGACCCAGCACAGTCAAATCAATTTTTCTCTTTCTTTCTTTTTATTTTTTTAGAAAAAGAGAGAGACATTCCAGAGTTGGAATCTATAGACATTAATGACCAGCAGTATATGGAGAAGGCAATGGCACCCCACTCCAGTACTCCTGCCTGGAAAATCCCATGGATGGAGGAGCCTGGTAGGCTGCAGTCCATGGGGTCGCAAAGAGTCAGACACGACTGCGCGACTTCACTTTCGCTTCACTTTCATGCATTGGAGAAGGAAATGGCAACCCACTCCAGTGTTCTTGCCTGGGAGAGTCCCAGGGATGGGGGAGCTTGGTGGGCTGCCATCTATGGGGTCGGACATGACTGAAGCGACTTAGCAGCAGCAGCAGCATATGGGGTAGGGCTGGGGGTGGGGGGAGTATTACCTGTTAAATTGTGTCTCTCATCAAAAAAAGACATGCTAAAGTCCTAGCCCTCAACACCTCAGGATGGGACCTTACTTGGAAGTTGGGCCATTACAGACGTAATTAGTTAAATCAAGATGAGGTGGTGGTGGAGCAGTATGAGTACTACTCCAAGAGAACCGATGTTCTGGTTTATGAGAAAATGGCCATGTGAAGGCAGAGACACTGGGAGGAGGCCCTGTGAAAATGGCAAATTGGAGGGATGTACCCACGAGCCAAGGAGTGCCGAGGGCTGCCTCAGCATCCTCAGAAGAGGCAAGGGTGGATCTCCCTCCAGGTTGCAGAGGGAGCGTGGCCTGTAGACACTGATGTCAGACTTTGTGCCTCGAGAACTGTGAGACAATACGTTTCTGGTGTTTAAGCCACTGGGTCTGTGGTACTTGATTACACCAGCTAAAGGAAACAAATACTGGAGACCAGAGTGCTGAACATAGGCTACTCTGAACTTTGATTTTATAACAATTACAGAGCAAGAGGTGCTGGAAAATGTGAACACAGGCTAAAAGGGAAATGCCCAGAGGCTTCCGATAGATTCAGAAATGCCTGGAGACCCACAGCTGCTGCTGGAACTCAGCCTCCTCACTCCATGGGTTTGTCTGATGGTTTAGATGTGGTGGTGTTGTTGCTCAGTCATGTCCCACTCTTCGTGACCCCAGGCAAGAACGCTGGAGAGGGTTGCCATTTCCTTCTCCAGAGGATCTTCCTGACCCAGAGATCGAACCCAAGTCTCCTGCATTGGCAGGGGGATCCTTTACCGCTGAGCCACCAGGGAAGCCCTTAGATGCAGTGGTGTGTGTAAAATTGCTTTGTACACAGAAAGTGCTCTGGGTGTGTTAAAAACTTTGTCTTCATTTTTAATTAAATAAAAACACAAAGCGTTGTGTTGGAGTTGTCCATATAAATAGTTCCCACCCACAGGCCTGCTGACATAGTTTCTGGAGCCCAGTGCAAGTTGAAAATGTGAGCTTCTAGTTCAGAAATTATTGAGAATTTCTGGACAGTGTCAGCAGAGCATCAGGTCAAGCACACAATCCTGTGTACCTGCCCTTGGGAGAGGGGAACTAGACCAATGGGGAGGCATTAGAATGCTGAGCTGTGCCCAAAGCATCACAGAATCTGACTGGAGGGACAAGGGGAGGCAGGGAGGAAAGGCTCAGGGCTGGGAATGGAGGGATGAATGTCATGTATTGAATGGAGACTGCCCTGCCCAACAGAGGACAGAGGTTCAGCGAGAATGAATGCAAAATACATATAGACAGTTAGATTGGATCTATACTGTGGATAGCCTTTAGTACCAAGCAAGGATGTTCCACTCTATATTTCTATCAGCAAGGGAGAAGCACTAAATATTTTGGAGCAAGAGTCCAAGCTGGTAGGGAGTGAAAAATGGAAAGGGACGTTGGAAACAAAAGCTATAAGGTTTTGAGTTCAGATCAAACCTACTTTGTAAACTATAACCAAAAGAAGACTTAATCCCTCTCCCAGCTCTGTATGCCTGACACCTACTTATGCGGAATCACATCCTTGGTGTGATGGTGTATCATTCCAACCGGTTTAGCACACACCCTCACCCCAAGATATACCTGTTCACTTTTTGGCCTATTTTGTAATAATTGGAGAAGCTACAGAAAATGCCTATACATTTTCTGCTGTTGCTGCTTAGTCACTGAGTTGGGTCTGACTCTTTGTGACCCCATGGACTGTAGCCTGCCAGGCTCCTCTATTCATTGGATTTTCCAGGCAAGAATACAGGAGTGGGTTGTCATTTCCTTCTCCAGAGGATCTTCCCGACCCAGGCATTGAACCCTCGTCTCCTGCTTGACAGGCTGATTCTTCACCGCTGAGCCACCATGGAGGCTATAGGCATACATTTAGTATCTCTTTATTAATAACATTTCCAACCCGGTGACTAGGATTTGATGATCTTTTTACTATGGTCTCAGATCATTGTATCCTGAAAGAGAATTTTCTTCTAGAGTATTTTGGGGTCTAGTTCTAGGTCAATTCTTCCTTCAACCCCCACCGAACTTTAATTGCTGCTTTGTCATCTGAGGGCTTCCCTGATAGCTCAGTCGGTAAAGAATCCACCTGAAATGCAGGTGACTCCGGTTCAATTCCTGGGTTGGGAAGATCCACTGAAGAAGGGATAGGCTACCCACTCCAGTATTCTTGGGCTTCCCTAGTGGCTCAGACGGTAAAGAATCTGCCTGCAATGCAGGAGACCTGGGTTTGATCCCTGGGTTGGGAAGATCCCCTGAAGAAGAGAAAGGCTACCCACTCCAGTATTCTAGCCTGGAGAATTCCATGGGCTATATAGTCCATGGGGTTGCAAAGAGTCAGATGTGACTGAGCAACTTTGACTTTGTCATCTGAACAATACGGTTAGTTAGGCCCATGGGTGAAATGCCAAGACATCTGTTTATATGTTCCATCATTTCCTCCTCCTCATCAAGTGTACCTACTTCTCTACAATAATGTCCCTTCATCCCACATACCTGTGATCACATGGCAATCATTCTAGCCCAGAAGGCTGCATCAGGATCTCAGGCTTTCTAAATAATTTGTCTTAGCTATAGAGTCAGTGGAGCTGTAGTTTAAAGTGCAGGTAGGGCCAGGAGCATCCTTTGGGTTTCATGCTTGAAAGAAATATTCAAATGTCCCCTATTTCAACCACTACCTTTAACAGTATGATTTTTTGACAATGGGAACAGCTTGTGCCTGTGTGTGTGCTAAGTTGCTTCAGTCATATTCAACTCTTTGTGACCCTATGTACTGTAACCCACCAGCCTTCTCTAGGCAAGAATACTGGAGTGGGTTGCCATGCCCTCCTCCGGGAGAGCTACCTGACCCAGGGATCAAACCTGTGTCTCTTGCATCTCCTGCATTGGAAGGTGGGTTCTTTACCACATCTGTGACCCGGGAAGCCCAGGAACAACTCAAGTCCCGCTAGCTTCCTTTCATCCTCTTCTTTTTTCCTCCACAACTGTCTTCTATTCACCTTTTATCCTACCTTTAAAGCAAGAAAAACTGAAACAATTATTTGGTAAATCTCCCCTCCTGTCAAGACAACCAATATAGCAGGAGTGATTGGGCAAGAGCAATTGGCAAAAAAACAATGCTCAAAAAGAGAAATGATTCCTTAAACTCTTGGAGGAAAGAAATCAAGTTTGCACTGGGATCAAACTAAATTAAGTTATGTGGTAGTAAGGAAAAATGTTAATGTCAGACCATTTTCTCCCTTGCTCCTATGTATTCAGTCTCATGGTAATTAAGGTGGGAGGGTTGGGTCTCCACATGAACTTTGTATGACTTAGTGGGTGTAATCATGATAGCACCATTTATTGATACTGGTTCTGGATTTTATGTCTGCTTATTCATAAACCAACCAAACAAAAAGAAACCCTAATAGGTACAGTGGAAGTCATGGCCCCAGTTATGTAACACAGCTGATGTAACAGATCAAAAGCTGCTGCTGCTGCTAAGTCGCTTCAGTTGTGTCCGACTCTGTGCAACCCCATAGACAGCAGCCCGCCAGGCTCCCCCGTCCCTGGGATCCTCCAGGCAAGAACACTGGAGTGGCTTGCCATTTCCTTCTCCAATGCATAAAAGGGAAAAGTCAAAGTGAAGTTGCTCAGTCATGTCCGACTCTTAGCAACCCCATGGACTGCAGCCTACCAGGCTCCTCCGTCCATGGGATTTTCCAGGCAAGAGTTCTGGAGTGGGGTGGCATTGCCTTCTCCGGGTCAAAAGCTACATCAGCCTAACACAATGGAAGTTGACTTCTCATAACAGTCCAGAGTCTGTGTTTAGCAGGTGGCCTTCCAAGCAGTGATGCAGGGACTCAGGTTTCCTCCACTGGTGTGTGGGACCTTGGGGTCCTTGGCTTCCAGCTGAGAAACAAAAGAGATTCCCAGTGGGAGGTTTTCATGGGTGAGGCCTAGGCGTGGTGTTCCTCTCTTCTGTCCTCAATCCAAGGGCTGTAACTCAGTCTTGTGGCTTCATCTAACCACGTGGGGACTAGGAAACAGATCTATGGGAGGGTCCAGGAGAAGAAACACAGATTATAGAAAACCTCACAGTCCTTGAACCACCAAAGTTCTGCTTCTGCACCAGGTCACGTTCAAAGAAATAGAGGTCACAAGAAATCATCACAAGAAAGTTAAATTTAAACCCTGGCTGCTGCCATTCAAGAAAACATCAAAAAAGAATCGTATTCTTAATGCACAAACTCTGTAAGTCTTCTTCTCTCAACCTTTGTGTATGTCCTGTACTCATGGCCACACCCCAAAGTCCTCTCCTCCCTACTCAAAGCTCCCAAATCTCTTTGCAGCTTAGATTGCTTGGACTTTTTCCTCCCTTTCACCCTAGCTGTGCCTCACTTAACCCTCTGAGCTTCAATTTCCCCATGTGTGAAATGAGAAACTTGAACAAGATGACCTTCATGTATTCAACACTCAACGAATATTTATTTAAGTGCCCACTGGGCTAGACCAGCTCAAACATTCTCAGACACTATGAAAAGGGCAAAATGCTTAAATCAGGGACTTTCTCCCATAGTGACAGAGACTCTTACAAGAATTCACACCCCATAGGTTTTAACAGCCCTTTCGTGTAATAAGGAGACAGATTTTTCTGATTAAAAAAAAGGTCCTTATCTTTGTGTCATTAAGAAATGGTCAGCAAAATTCACTGCAATTTATGAAAAACAGCTTATACAACTGAAACCACCATTTCTTTAAAAACAGCATTCTCTTTGGGGAATCCAGTTTCTAGAAGTGAGAAGATCAGTATGTAACAATAAGGCCCAGGAGTGTTTGACGCCTTATTGTTTAATACTTTATTGCTCTTGTCATGGTCAAAGACTAGACTTTGATCTGAAGAAGGACTCTAGGCATATCTACCCAAAGCAGGGGACATGATGTGGCTACTAAAAAATAATGGATTTGAATTATATTCATTGATGAATTAAGTAAGTTTCAGAGTAAGGTGCCTCACGTAAGCCCACATTTGTAAAAAGAATTTGAAAACTCCTAACTGCGCTGCGTGTATCTTTGTGTGATCCTGGCAAAAAGTGCAGAAAGCTGCTTACCCCAGTCATGTCCACTTTGGTCATGACAAGGGTCGGGAATGGGGATGTGAGGTGATTAACTTTCTTTGCACATCTTTGGAGTTTTGTTTTTCTTTTTTCCTTTTCTTGCAATGATTGCATGCGTGTGTGCGTGCTCAGTTTCTTGGTTTTGTCTGACTCTTTGATACCGTGGACAGTAGCCTGTCAGGCTCCTCTGTCCATGGAATTCTTCAGGCAAGAACACTGGAATGGGTTGCCATTTCCTCCTCCAGGAGATCTTCCTCAACCCAGGAATTGTACCCGTGTCTCTTCTGTCTCCGGCATTGGCAGGCAGATTCTTTACCACTGAGCCAATGATTGCATTCTTTGGAATTAAAAGAATTTAAGTATGATTTAAAGATACTAGAAAAATGAACCTATTTGCAGGGCAGGATAGAGATGCAGCAGTCAAGAATGGACATGTGGACACAGTGGGAAGGGAGGGAAGGATGAATCGGGACACTGAGACCGGCACGTATACACCACCATGTGTTCCCAGTGAGTGGGAACCTGCTCTGCAGTGCTGGGAGCTCAGCTCAGTGCTCTGTGGTGACCTAGATGGGTGGGATGGGGTTGGGGTGGGAGGGAGGCTCAAGAGAGATGGGATATATGTATACATATAGCTGATTGGCTTCATTGTACAGCAGAAACTGACACAACATTGCAAGGCACATATACTCCAATTTTAAAGGGGCAAATAAAAGGGAAAGTGTTAGTCGCTCAGACGTGTCTGACTCTGCCACCCCATAGACTGGAGCTTGCCAGGCTCCTCTGTCCATGGAATTCTCCAGGCAAGAAGACTGGAGTGGGTTGCGGTTCCCTTCTACAGGGAATCTTCCCAACCCAGGGATGGAACCCCAGTCTCCTGCATTGCAGGCAAATTTTTTATCATCTGAGATACCAGGGAAGCCCCTTTAAAGTGTGAGGGGGGATAAAGATACTAAACATAAACAAAGATGCATTTTCTTTTCTTTTCTAAAAAATATTTATTTGTTTGTTTTTGGCTGCGCTGGGTCTTCGTTGCTGCACACTCGCTTTCTCTAGTTGCATTGGCAGGGCTTCTCTTCGTTGCAAGGCTTCTGGTTGCAGTGGCCTCTCTTGTTGCAGAGCACAGGCTCTAGCCTTGAAGGTTTCAGTCATTGTGACATGTGGGCTCGGCAGTTGGGCTCTAGAGTGTGGGCTCAGTATTCGTGATGTGGGGGCTTAGTTGTTCCTTGGCACGTGGGATCTTCCTGGACCCAGGGTAGAACCCATGTCCCCTGCATTGGCAGGCAAATTCTCAAGCACTAGACCACCAGGGAAGCCCCCAAAGATGCATTTTATGATGACATGTAAACGGATGGTAGTTTTCATGAAATTTAGAAAAAAGTGATGTGGAAGAGTGCATCTCTGGGTCTCCACGCCATAACGTTCTATCCCATGGGAAAGCACTTTCCAAAGCAGGACTTGTGTGCGTATCAATTTATGCTGTTCCCCACAGCAAGTGCCCTGAAGACTCTGCCTCCATGCCTGGCAAGCTCTCTCCCCTTTAGAAATGTAATTTATCAGTTTTGTGTATATCAGAAGTGAGAGTGAAAGCCGCTCAATCATGTCCAACTCTCTGTGACCCCATGTGACCCCATACAGTCCATGGAATTCTCCAGGCCAGAATACTGGAGTGGGTGGTGTTTCCCTTCTCCAGGGGATCTTCCCAACCCAGGGATTGAACCCAAGTCTCCTGCATTGCAGGTGGATTCTTTACCAGCTGAGCCACGAGGGAAGCCCAAGAATACTGGAGTGGGTAGCCTATCCCTTCTCCAGCGGATCTTCCCGACCCAGGGATCGAGCCGAGGTCTCCTGCATTGCAGGTGGATTCTTTACCAACTGAGCTATCTCGGAAGCCCATACAACAGAAGGGAATAGGACTAAATACTTGGACTGTACATCTCTCGCTCTCATACACTGGCACTGTGATTTGGGGGGAAAACAAAGTCAGTCTGTGGTTTGGTTAGAGTGAATCAACTCATCAGATCCTGATGACTCTTGGGTAAAATGAAAACAACAACAACAAAAAATAGAGTTATCAAAACCACAAGGCTGAGACCTGGACCCCAGCTCTGTAAGATTTGGTGGAGATGCAATCCCTCTCAGGCAAAGAGCCAACCAGCCTGACTCATTATCTGTTTGGTGGTTGGCTTCTGGCCTGTATTATCACCACTCTCTTGTCTTTATTCTCTCTGCAGTTCCCAGAGGTTGAAGATGCTGTCTTTCAGGTCACTTCACTAGAAAACTTTGGGCTTCCCAGGAAGTACTAGTGGTGAAGAACCCACCTGCCAATGTAAAAGACTTGAGAGATATGGGTTTGATTCCTGGGTTGGGAAGATCCCCTGGAGGAAGGCATAGCAACTCACTCCAGTATTCAAATTAAAACATTCATAGTCATGTAGGTGGTTATGCTTCATGAATTCCACGAAGCAAAGTTGGTTAGCTAGGATGTGGGACAGTGAGAAGTGTCAGGCACCTTGTCTACTTAGACAGTCATAGGAGCGGAGCTTGCTCTGAGCCAGGCCTTTGTCTACTAAGGTCAGGTCTGCTGCGAAGGATGAATGAGGGAGGAGAGAAAGGATTACTCTCACTCCTCTCCTCCAAAAGAAATGTCTTGAAAAATGCACTTTTTAAGTTATAAGCACCACTTGGTATCATTTGAGGTTCAGACAGGGGCTTCCCAGGTGGTGCTAGTGGAAAAGAACCTGCCTGCCAATTCAGGAGATATAAGAGACGCAGTTTCAGTCCCTGGGTCAGGTAGCTCCCCTGGAGGAGGGCAAGGTAACCCACTCCAGTATTCTTGCCTGAAGAATCCCATGGACAGAGGAGGCTGGCGGGCTACAGTCCACAGGGTCATAGAGTCGGACACGACTAAAGCGCCTTAGCACACATGCATGAGGTTCAGATAAGAGACCATTAGCAGGAAACAAGGCAAAATGGTAATGGAAGAGAGGAGCGATGTGTGTGACATCATCTGACCTACACCAAGAAGGGTAATGTGGGCTATTCATCTATAGCCTGCCAAATTCATGGCTAACTAGGATCACCAGTTCTACACATGCAGTCGAGTGGTTATCTATCAGGTGAATGGCATAAATTAAAACTTCATGAGGAAGAAAAATAGCATAAAACATCTCTGTATGTATCCTATTTGCCACTGGTACATTTTGAAAGTGTTTATTGAACATCTACTACGTGTCAGACACTGTTTTAGCACATGGCATCCGTCAGTGAACACCTCTCACAATCTTGTAGTGCTAGGTAGGAGAGAAACCCACAAGAAATGAACAAACAAATAATATCCAGGCAGCATGTGATACGGGCCAAATGAAAGATTCATATTATAAATTCTATTGACTTTTAGGGGATGGAAAGATCACAGTCTGCTGAAATAGTCAAGAAAAGCTTAAATTTTGAGCCAGACATTTAGGGATGGATTTGATTTAGAAAGAGAAGAAAAGGAAACATATTTCACATGAGTTGGGGCAGCATAATAGCAGGAACATTTACAAAGTGCTCTAGGGTTTGCAGGGCATTTTCTCATCCATGCTATAGAGTGGAAAATGAGCAAAGTGTTTCAGAGCCAAGAGCTGAGATGAAGCTGACTTAACAGAAGGGAACCCATCCCTCCTTTCGCCTCATGCTTTCTTCCAGGTCAGGGTTCGTGGTTTCACATGGACTTGCTAATCCAGAGCTCTTCTACAGGGGAATTTCTCTCCACAGATGTGGCAAAGGGAACCAGGATGCTATATTCTTCTGGGTATCACTCACGAGTGTGTGTGAATGTGTGTGTGTGCACGCGCATGCATGCAGATTGACATTTGGCATGGGGCACTGTATTTGGGGTGAATAAGACATTTTGCTGGAGAAGACAATGGCACCCCACTCCTGTACTCTTGCCTGGAAAATCCCATGGATGGAGGAGCCTGATAGGCTGCAGTCCACGGGGTCACTAAGAGTTGGACACGACTGAGCGACTTCACTTTCACTTTTCACTTTAACACATTGGAGAGGAACTGGCAACCCACTCCAGTGTTCTTGCCTAGAGAATCCCAGGGACGGGGGAGCCTGGTGGGCTGCTGTCTGTGGGGCGCAGAGTCGGACACGACTGAGGTGACTTAGCAACAGCAGCAGCAGACATTTTGCAGCTTATAATTTCAAATTAAGTAACTTCTGGACTTTGAAGGACTTCTCTTTCTTAGCCAACCGTACCTCTCATCCCTTCCCAGTTCAGATCTATTCTTCCTCCCTATTTCACAGCCCTACCCGGCTTCCCCGCTTCTACTCTTGCGATGTACTGCTTGCTCCACCAAACCAGATCCTACCATCACCCTTCAGTTTTCAGGTCAAGCCCTACTACCATCACAAACTCCTCTCCATCTGTTTGTGCCATAGTGATTGTTTGCACCCTCCTCATCTCTACAATGGTTCTTACTCTTAGGTGGAGGTGTAACATATCCTTTTGAAAATCTGATTAATGCTTTGGACCCTGGATGCATATATGCAAAAAAAATGTGTCTAATTTCAAGAGACTCATGTTTCCTTGAGAACTTCACTCTCATAGCATACATTTCTTTGGTGCAAACCATATACTTCGATGCTTTCAAATATACTTTTACATTATTTTGTCTAACATATATGTTAATGTCATAATTAGAAGTAACCTTGAAAATAAAGCTATTTCAGAATTTTTGGTAGCCCTCATAGAATTAGGTAGAATATAGAGTACATGGGGAGGTATATAATAATAGAAAAAAAGAATGGATAAACAAACTGTAGTACATCCGTACAATGGAATATCATTCAGTGATGAAAACAAATGAGCTATGAGAACACAGAAAGATGTGCAAAAACCTTAAATGCATCGTGCCAAATGAAAGAAGCCAGTCTGAAAAGGCCAAATGCTGTGTAATTCCGACTATGACATTCTCAAGTAGGCAAGCCCATGGAGATGTTAAAAAGCTCATTGGTTTCCAGAGATCCGGGGGGAGGGCAGGATAACAAAGACGATCACAGGGGATTTGGGGGGCTGTGAAACTATTCTCTCTGATCCTGTAATGGTGGATACATGTCACTGCACATTTGTCAAAACCCACAGAACGTATAACACCAAGAGTGAACCCTAGTGTGAACTGTGGACTTTAGTCAATAATATATCAGTATTGGCTTATCAATTGTACAAATGTACTATACTGAGGTTTGTAGTTGTTCTTTAGTTGCTAAGTTGTGTCCAACTCTTTTGTGACCTCCGTGAACTATAGCCTGCCAGGTTCCTCTGTCCATGCAATATCCCAGGCAAGAACACTGGAGAGGGTTGCCATGCGCTCCTCCAGGGAATCTTCCCCACTCGGGTATCAAACCCGTGTCTCCCATGCCTCCTGCATTGGCAGGCGGATTCTTTACCACTGAGCCACTGAGTGAAGTCAACTAAGATGTTAATAATAGAGGAAACTGGGGAGGGGTAATAATGAGAATTGTATATTTTCTGCTTCCTATTTCTATAAAATTTCTGAACTTCTAAAACTGCCCTAAAAATACAGTCTATGAGTTTTTTTAAAAAAAGAGTTTCAGATTTTGACTATAACCTCTAACGACTACTGGGATAGAGAATATGCAACTCCTAGCTGCAATGCATGTGTTTTAGCTTTTCAGGGGCTGTATCTACTCCTTGGAAGGAAAGTTATGACCAACCTAGATAGCATATTCAAAAGCAGAGACATTACTTCGCCAACAAAGGTTTGTCTAGTCAAGGCTATGGTCTTTCCTGTGGTCATGTATGGATGTGAGAGTTGGACTGTGAAGAAGGCTGAGCACCGAAGAATTGATGCTTTTGAACTGTGGTGTTGGAGAAGACTTTTTTTTTTTTTTTTTTGGAGAAGACTCTTGAGAGTCCATTGGACTGCAAGGAGATCCAACCAGTTCATTCTGAAGGAGATCAGCCCTGGGATTTCTTTGGAAGGAATGATGCTAAAGCTGAAACTCCAGTACTTTGGCCACCTCATGTGAAGAGTTGACTCATTGGAAAAGACTCTGATGCTGGGAGGGATTGGGGGCAGGAGGAGAAGGGGACGACAGAGGAGATGGCTGGATGGCATCACTGACTCGATGGACATGAGTCTGAGTGAAATCCAGGAGTTGGTGATGGACAGGGAGGCCTGGAGTGCTGTGATTCATGGGGTCGCAAAGAGTTGGACACGACTGAGCGACTGATCTGATCTGATCTGATCTATTGGTATTAAAGTCAATTAAACTTGCTGTTTGACATCATGGTGACACAATATCTGGGATTTTTAAATGAACTAACTGAATTATTAATAGTAAGATATGTTCTCATGATACGCTGCTCCTGCTAAGCCACTTCAGTTGTGTCCGACCCTGTGTGACCCCATAGACGGCAGCCCACCAGGCTCCCCCGTCCCTGGGATTCTCCAGGTGAAAACACTGGAGTGGGTTGCCATTTCCTTCTCCAATGCATGAAAGCGAAAAGTGAAAGTGAAGTCGCTCAGTCGTGTCTTTGCGACCCCATGGACTGCAGCCTACCAGGCTCCTCTGCCCATGGGATTTTCCAGGCAAGGGTGCTGGAGTGGGTCGCCAGTGCCTTCCCCAGTTCTCATGATACAGGCTCAGTCCAATCCTAATGTCAATGAAAGATTCAACATTATTATTATCATTATTATTATTTTGGCTGGATCATGCAGCAGGTGGAATCTTAGTTCCAGGACCAGAGATCCAACCTGGACCCCTGTAGTGAAAGTGGAGAATCTTAACCACTGGATTGCCAGGGAAGTGCAATGATTCAAGATTTAATACACATTTCAACGTGAAAAATCCCATCAGCATGTAATTAGTGAGTCAGGCCTACCAAGACATGGTAATTGCTTAAAAGAGTTCTTTCTTGGTTTGTGTCTATATTCCTAACAGAAGCTTTGGGGAAAAGCTACATCTCTCTGGAACAAAATGAGTATTTGGGGCCACAGAGTATCAGTTTAGTGAGTAAAGGGCCAATTCAGAGTCTTGTTCTCAACTTTGAAGGAACATAGTTAGAGGTGACTGACCCAGGAAACTTCTCCCCCGAGGTTATTTTTGCCTGAATTGATTACTCTGAGGTCAACCAAGGATTTTGGCCACAGTATTAGCCATTTGCCCCACATTGATTCTTACATAATATCATCTTGTTTGGTTTTTTAAAGGCCTGAATTGATAGAGTGACCATTCCAAAGTCCTAGTATTTGGTTCATCTTAACAAGTAAAGCTAATCATGCAGTGATTCAGCTGGTTGGGTGGAAAGTGATCCATTATGAGACGAGAAAAAAGGAAAGCTTTCCTTCTACTCAACCATCCTTTTTGATCCCAAACAAATGTCCCAACTCTTTTACTTTTTGCTTTTTGGCTTTGGTGGGGAAGAGAGGGAAAGAGAGAAGTAAGTCAAGGGTCAGCAAATGAAGGCTCCCAGGTGGTCCCTGGGTCACTCTGCTGTCCCCTGGTCCACTCACACAGGACACAGTGGATGCAATATTCAAGCTTCCCAAGGAGAGCCATGCTGCCCTCTCAGTGACTTTTGACCTCAACCGCTGTTCTGGCCATGCAAAGTATTAATTTGATTCTGTTTATTATCTTCTTCAATAATTATAAAAATAATGTTTTCCAGATAAAAAAAAAGACACTGCTTGCTTCGACTCTTCTCCTCGATGATTCGTGATACTCATTCAAGGTACATAGCCTGGGGGTCGCCATTGTATACACATAATAAATCTTAGTTTATCTGGAACCCAGGCAGTCATGAAGCTTGGATGACAAGGATTTTTCTTTCTTTCTTTCTTTTTTTTTTTTAACAGACAGAAGTAAGGAAGGGCAGTCACTGCTCAGACAAGTGTTGTTCTGAATCTCTGAGCTCTGTAGGGGAGAAGCTGGGTGGGTAGGCTAACAGACAGAAGACAAGTGAGCCAGAGGGAAAGAAAGAAGTTGTTGAAGCAGGAAGAGAAAAAGGCATTTAAGGGAAGGAAGATAAGACATGGAAGCTAGGAGGGGAGAAAGGGATTGTCAGCAGGGGGGACTGGGGAGACTGAGTGGGTGGAGCAAGTTTTTGCTGTGCTGTGAACAGAGGCAGCCAGGTATATTGTTCTGCAAACCACATTATTAGCTGCCTACCATATGGCTCTGAGATAGGTGGGGAAAGCAAAGACAGAAAATAAAATGTTAGTCAGCTGTGCTAACACTGAAAAAGAATGTGTAAATTTTGAGAAGGGAGAGAACAGAAGCCCTCTAAGGTGGAGATCAGTCTCTTTGTACATTTCATCTATCAAGGTTCAAAGAGGACATTTTCCCTAACAATATTAGTTCTAGCTCAAAGTTTCAAACCAACCATAAGTCATGTTCTTAATGGTGACCCTGAAGTATGGTAAGAACCTAAAGGAAACTTCTGAATTTTCAGAGATTAGTCATGTTGAACATGGTTTGACTAGCAAATGCAGATTGAATGTTAAGTGAATGTTGGTGTCTTCACATTTTTGGAAGATTGTGAATCCACGTGTGAGAGAGAAAATCACCCTCAGTTACCTAGCATGCAGTCCACTTGGCAACCAGTTTAGACACCAGATCTGATGCCATTAACTGTATTTATTGGCTTATGGACATTTCTGTCTGGGAGCCCTGTCATCATTTTAAAACATTTATCTGAAATTGCCTCATCTCTCCACCTGTCCTTTTCTGGAACATTGGTATCATTCATCTTTCATCTCACCTTTGATTCTCTTTCTTTATCTCCAAGGGCTGCCACCTATTTCTTCCAAATTTCTCAGTCTCTCCTCAACACCCTCACTGCCCTAAATTATGCCCCGGTGGGCTACCGCTCAGCTGGTAAAGATCTGCATTCATGCAGGAGACCCGGGTTCAAATCCTGGGTCAGGAAGATCCCCTGAAGAAGGGATAGGCTACCCACTCCAGTATTCGTGGACTTCCCTGGTAGCTCAGCTGGTAAAGAATCCGCTTGCAACGTGGGAATACTAGATTCGATCCCTGGGTTGGGAAGATCCCCTGGAGGAGGGAGGCTACCTGCTCCAGTATTTCTGGTCTGGAGAAATCCACTGTACAGAGTGGAAAGTGAAAGTGTTAGTCACTCAGTTGTGTCCGACTCTTGGACTGTAGCCCACCTGGCTCCTCTGTCCATGGGATTCTCCAGGTAAGAATACTGGAGTGAGTTGCCATTTCCTTCTCCAGGTGATATGGGGTTGCAAAGAGTGGGACACGACTGAGTGACTTTCCCTTTCATTTTCCTTACTTACTGGCCTGCCTCTCCACTCTTTTTATTCATGGCACGCTCATCCTAGAACAACTGTCTCAACATCGCTTTCATCCGGATCCAATCTCAGAGCCCAAAAGGTCTCTGCGTTGCCCTGGCAGCCAGCCTTAGCCTGCCCTGCCTGACTTATTATCACGTCTTATCTGTTCATTTCTGGGCACCCTCCAACCACATCTCTTCCAGTGGGGAGCAAGTTTTCACACCAGAAACTTGTAGATCATCCTGCACTCCTCCCTTTCTTATAACTATCCACCGGTATGCTCTGTGGGCTTCCCTGGTGGCTCAGCCATAAAGAGTCCGCCTGCAATGCAGGAGACATGGGTTTGATCCCTGGGTGGGGAAGATCCCCTGGAAAAGGAAATGGCAACCCACTACAGTATTCTTGCCTGGAGATAAATGTGCCAGTCTGGTGGTTCCAGCTCACCCGTGCCTTCTCACTGCACTTCAGATAAAAATTCAAAACACTGCTGTCACCTCCAAGGTCCTGCATGACTTCCTCCCTGCCTCCTTCCCCCAGAGCTCACGTTGGCTGATCACACTGGCCTCACCGTGCTGTCCCACCTCACCCAGGGTCTCTGCCTACTGCCCATTCGGACCACCCTTCTCTCTGCTTGAATGGCAGGTGCCTTCTCACCTCTGGGCTCTTGGCTTCAATATCATATCTTCAGGGAAGACCTTCCAGGCCTCCCTAAGCACTGTCATTCCTCCTTTCCACCATTATTCCTATTGCCATGTTCATTTCCTCCAAACATTTCATCCTAATTTGCAGTTATTTTGTTTATTTGCATTTTATCTGTCTGCCCTCTGGACTCTATGTTCCAAGAAGGTGTAGACCACGTCTGTCTTGTTGACCATCATTTCTCCAGCTTCAGTGCTATGCTCAACCTATTAAGTTTGCATCAATTTAATACACTAGCTATTGAATATTATTTTACTGTTTATGTTATTATGAACTTGTATATTATTATGTATTATTATTAAATTTTTATTTATGTTTCTTCATGATTCCAGACTTTGTGGATAGGAATATCCTCTCTTCTCATTAGAGATGTGTGTGCCTTTTTCTACCTCCCCTGTCTCCTCTGGTACACTCTCCCATGGGCATTCTTACTCTCCTAAATTTTTAGTCTTTTCCCATCGACTGTTTAACTTTTTCTTTCACCTTAAAAAACTCTCATATGACTCAATCACACCTTTCTTCTTCTTTTTATACAAACCTACCATAGGAATAGTCTAGGCATACGTACTAAGTCGCTTCAGTCGTGTCCGTCTCTTTGTGACCCTGTGGACTATAGCCGCCAGGCTTCTGTGCCCATGGGATTCTCCAGGCAAGAATACTGGAGTGGGTAGCCATGCCTTCTTCCAGGGCATCTTAGTGCCTCCAGGAGCAAGCCCGTGTCTCTCAGTCTCCCGTATTAGCAGGCCAGGTCTTTACCACTAGCATCACCTGGGAAGCCCAGGAATAGTCTATACCCAACTATATTTCCTTACTCTCATTTATTTCTTCCCTGTATTCAACATCTTCCTATCAAGTGTTTTTAATTACTTCAAATTAATTTCAGAGGCACTTTTTAGAAAATTTTGAAAATAATCCCACTGGTATTTTACTTAGGATCACATTAACTTTGGTTAGCTTTGTTAGTTTGAGGGGAATTAATATCTTTGTAATATGGAATTCCTTCTAATCAAGGACCCAATACAATTTTCCATTCATGTATTTTTAAATTAAATGATGTTTTCTTTGTGTTGGTCCTTTCATATAATTGTTTAGTTTCCCCTCAATATTCAACAGTTTCAATAGAGTATGTCTAATCTTGGACTCTTCTTGTTACTTTTGCCTGACACATAATGAGCTTTGATCCATGATTGTAGGTCTTGCTTCAACTTAAAAAGATTTTCTTTTCTAATAGCCTTATATTATCATATATTATCCTTATAATATTATTAAAAAACTAGATTTCTGTTGTTTATCCTCTAATTCCAGACCTGGTTTCAGATAATTTTGACCTGTTTGTCCTTTTCTCTATTGTGAAATAAAGTCCCAAGCTAGTCTTTCTTTTCATGGCTTGAATTTTATTTTGTGTCAGTTCTAACCATCAGTTCAGTTCAGTTCACTTCAGTCACTTAGTCGAGTTCGACTCTGCGAACCCATGAATTGCAGCATGCCAGGCCTCCCTGTCCATCACCAACTCCCGGAGTTCACTCAGACTCACGTGCATCGAGTCAGTGATGCCATCCAGCCATCTCATCCTCTGTCGTCCCCTTCTCCTCCTGCCCCCAATCCCTCCCAGCATCACAGTCTTTCCCATGAGTCAACTCTTCACATCAGGTGGCCAAAGTACTGGAGTTTCAGCTTTAGTATCATTCCTTCCATAGAAATCCCAGGGCTGATCTCCTTTAGAATGGACTGGCTGGATCTCCTTGCAGTCCAAGGGACTCTCAAGGGTCTTCTCCAACACCACAGTTCAAAAGCACCAATTCTTCGGCACTCAGCCTTCTTCACAGTCCAGCTCTCACATCCATACATGACCACAGGAAAAACCATAGCCTTGACTAGACGGACCTTTGTTGGCAAAGTAATGTCTCTGCATTTGAATATGCTCTCTAGGTTAGTCACAACTTTCCTTCCAAGGAGTAAGCGTTCTAACCATAGTTTATGCTAAATTCCTTCAAAATTCCACTGGCATTAAATGCTTCCTTTCATTATTTTCTTAATTCTGACAGCTCCCTTATATCACAATGTTGACTCATCTCATTTTTTATCTTTTATTTCATGGAGCCTATACTTTTTATTTTGCTTTCTAGCAAATGTAACTTAAGTTTACTTCTATTTTCTACGGTAGTTTTTTCTTTAAGTATGTAATTTTAACATTTCTTGAGTGTTGTGTTTATCTTCATTCATGTTACAGAATTATTACATAGGTCACGTGTTTGTTTGTTTTTTTTTTTAATTTTCCTCTTCATTTATTTTACAGTGAAGAAAGATCTGTCTTGACTAAACATTCACTCCAGGTCTCTCCCTCCGTCTTCCTTTTTTCTCTCTCTCTCCTTTCTCTTGAAAGCCTCTTCTTGGCCTTCTCTCTTGCTTCGTTCTCAAAAGTGTCTCTGAATGAGCCTCTCCGTCCACCCCTTTTCCCTCAGCGCCTTGCTTCTCCCCTTTGTTCCATCCTCCGCCTACTACTCTTTCCACTCTAGACACTCTCCTTGGCAGCCTCACATGCCCTGAAGTTTTCACTACCATCCCTACACTGATGGTGTCCAGTCCAGGGCCGCAGCCCAGCTGCATTTGCAGCTTCCTTTAAGCAGCCAGTTGTCTGCTGGATATTCTTTCTCAGAACTCATGGACCAGACACCGAAAATTCAGTACCCTGACTCACAGAATATGCCTCCCCCATGGTAAGCGAGTCCATCTAGTCCAACAGGTGTCCCTGACCTCTAGTTCGGCCACTCTCCAGGCAGGTGATGCTCCCCGCTTCTGTGAGGATGATCATCCCTCTTAAACTTCCTTGACGTCTCCAGCCCCAGCTCCTCAAGGTGGCTGCAAGTTCATGTGGGGTCTGGCCTCCTATACCTTCCTCCCGCTGGGTTCTCTCCCCAGCTCTCCACGCAGCTTGGAGGGCCCACCTTTATTTTCTGTGGTCTTGTCCTCGCCCACTGTTAAATGACCTTCTGGGGAGGAAATAACCCCTGATCTGTAGCCCTTGTGTCTTTTCTGGTGTAAACATGGCCATCACAGTCAATTTCAGTCTAACCTGATGTGAGTTAACGTGGAGCTGGGAAGAGTAGCCTCCATTAGACAGTATTTCCATCATACACATATTAATACAATAGCCCTAAAAACCCTCGAGGCATAGATAATAGTAAAATGTAATACAGTAATTAGGAAGTAATACATTTTCAGTATTTGTTATCTTTGCTTTTCATATTATCTAATTGTAAATGAGTATAATTCAATTGTTAATAATGACCATGTTTTACAACCAGCTTTCAAGATTCCTAAATATTTAATGATCAGTCCTAGCGAACTGGTTCGAACCAGCTCCAGGGCACCAGTGACCCCTTTCCCAGAGCTCCCTCCTCCCCACTGACATCCAGTCAATGCATGTTCTTTTAGGGGTTAGCGCTGCTTAGGCAGGGAAACCTGAGTCTCATTTGTCTCAACCCTTGTTCTTACCACATTGAGTCTATTTATACACCTCTCTCTCCTCCTATTCCACGAGCTTCTTGAGGGCAGAGGCTGTGTCTTTGTGATCCCAGTACAGTGCCTGGTACAAAGTGGACACTCAGTAAATTATAGTTCAAAGAATGGATGATGCCTTCCTGGTTGGTACCATCCTTTCCTCATCCATATCCCTTCCCATCCACTATAGGAAGGACCTTTGGCTGCATGATGGAACAGTGTTCTGGGTCTCAATGAAAACAATGCTTGCTGATTGGATTAACTGACCAAATGAACTAGAACATTTACAGGTGAGAATAGTTTACCCACATACATTAGAGGTAGGAAAGGGTGTACTCTCCCAACAAGTCTCCAGACATGGGGCTCCCATGCCTATCACAGCTCATGTCTATAGGATGCAAACTCATCACTCATGGGAAAGTGGCCATTCAAAGAAAGCACTTGTACACATTTGATGTCCTGCAGCCTTTGAAGCTCAGACCTAGTCTTTTTTATGGAATGAAAATTAACATTCTAAAGCATCATTCTGACTCATAAAAAAAAATCAGACCACAGGGCTTCCCTGGTGGCTCAATGGTAAAGAATCTGCCTGCCAATGCAGGAGACATGGGTTCAGTCCCTGATGGGGGAAGATCCCACAAGTTGTGGAGCAATTAAGCCCATATGTCACAACTACTGAGCCTGTGCTCTAGATCCTGGGAGCCACAACTACGGAGCCCGTGTGCCGCAACTATTGAAGCCCACACACCCTAGAGCCTGTGCTCTGCAACAAGAGAAGCCACTGAAATGAGAAGCCCAAGCACTGCAATTAGAGAGTAGCCCCCACTTGCCACACTAGAGAAAAGCTCTTGCAGCAGTGAAGATCCGGCACAGCCAAAAAATAAATAAAATTTTTAAAAAAGGGATATCAGACCAGTCCACCAGGAAGACAGAACAGTGACTGAGCATTTTTGCATAACAAATACTGTATTAGCCACGGGGGTGGATCAATGGAAAAGGAATCTGGAAATGTCCTGATGATGTTTTTTCCATTTTTCAACTGAATGCTTGTCATTTTAATGACATAGACTCTAATTTCTCATCATTTTCAGAGTCACTCACATTTTTTGTAGCTGATGAACCCCATAGGCTATGATCTAGAGTGACATATCTGTAGATGTGAAGGGGTAGGAGTGCATTTTCTAGAACTGTTATTTCATACTTCACTAGGATGATGTGTTTATACAAGGAATCTTTCTGTTTTCCAAGAAGATTCAACTGTTCCATTAAGCAGCAGCGAAAGCAAGAGTCACTTCTCTCTCACAGATTTCAATCTTAGCAAGATTTATATTTCACAAATAAATATTTAAAAGCAAATCATAACAGACTGACAACCAACATTACCACACATACCCAAACTACGCCAGTTAGTCTGGGTCCACTTCTCCTAGGAATTAGGTGTTTTTGAAACCTATGTCGATTTCACTGTCAGCTGAAAGAAAAGTTTATGTGTCTTTATGGCTCTATCTAGACACACACACACACACACACACACACACACGTCTGAAAAGCAAAATCAGAAGACTGAGGTTACTCTGCTTTAACTCAATCAAATAAGTAGAATTTGAAAGAACTTGCTTTTTTGATTTGATTCAGCCTAAACAATTGATATTTCTTGATATCTCCTTTTATCAACCCTGAATATTCATTGGAAGGACTGATGCTGAAGCTCCAGTACTTTGGCCACCTGATTTGAGGAGCCTACTCATTGGAAAAGATTGAGGGCAGGAGGAGAAGGGGGTGACAGAGGATGAGATGGTTAAATGGCATCATTGACTCAATGGACGTGAATTTGAGCAAGCTCCAGGAGATAGTAAAGGACGGGGAAGCCTGGCATGCTGCAGTTTATGGAGTCAAAAAGAGCTGGACACAACTTAGGGACTGAACAACAATATCTCCTTTTACAGGGGATATTATATCTTACCTATGGGGGCACAAATCTATATATACTCTGCACACGCAGTCATTCTTTGTCACCTTGGATAATGGGTCCCCTCTGTGCTGGACAGATAGTTCCCAAGAGTCTAAGGTTCATGAGCAAAGGTATGTTGTGGGTGACAGTGGCGCCTCTTCTAGCTGGATGTGTCAAAAAAGAGCTGTGCCCACAGTTCATCTGGCAGCCAAGTGAGTTCATTGGAAGCAGACAGAATGGCATGGGTGGGCTGTTTTGCTTGTCTTTGGAAAGATCGATATCTTTGGAGGATTGAATCTCTCTGTTCCAGATGATTCTGGACTAGAAATGATTCCCTGGCATGACTGAGGCTCTGGAAAAGGGACTCTGTGGCACTTACTTCTAGAAGAAAGATCCAGACATGGTCCGCAGACTCAAGAACTAACCGTTAAAAGAAAAACTAAGGGAAGGAAGAAAAAAGGAAAAGGACTTTTTCACTCTGACAAGGACCTCAGGAATAGTTAACCCTGAAGATGGAAATAGCAAATGACCTTTGGTGAGGGATATTCTCTGAGCATTTCAAGCAGGACTGACTGCTTTATAATACTTCACAAGGCATGGAAAGTTCCCTTATCATGGATGAGAAATATCCCCTTTAAAATGAGCAAAGCCTTAAATTAGTCCATACAACAGTGTCTGGCCAGGTGGAATATTTCAATCCTGCATTCCCAGGCCTGTACCCCTTAGAGCAATTGCGTTTCATAAATTAACAGGAATGTGCCTGGAGAAGGTGGTTGAGACACGGAAATGGTCATAAATCTGGGGCTCAAGGGCTTCTAGCCCCCCAAATCAAGGCTCTTAAGTACTCGCCTTGGCACAGCTGAATTCCTGCCATAGGACAGTCTTATGGAAGGTGGAAGTTCAGTATCTTATGTGTATTTCTGATCATCATCCTTGAAAAGCTGCAGTGTATAGGAATGTTAAAAGAGCTCTCTTTTTCCATTACACCATAAAAGGTTAGATGGAACCTCTTTCCAAAGCAAAGATAAGTAGGTTGAAATGTTCTACACTCTGTGGCCAAGGCTGAATTCCTACTGAGCAAATAATACATGAGCACACAGGGGTGATATTGACCCCACATTGTTGGAGTGAACTGCTCAGAAAGACTCAGATGGAACCAACACCTTATCCCATGAACTTATGCAGCCCAAATCAAAAGTTTTCCCAGAAGTTTTTCTTTTCCATTACAAAAATAATACATATTCCAGTTAGATTTTTTTAAAGAACTCCAGGCAAACATAAGGAAGAAAATTTCCCTTGCTTTCTCTTTGCCAAAACATGTCTTTTGCCCTGTCTTGCATTTTGTGGATTAGGTCTTAAGAAAGACAACACTCTTCCTAGAGACGGGTTTCAAAATGAGTAGGAGGTCAGGAAAGGAGAAGCTGAGATAGAATATAACATTTCTCCACATTTCTGTTTCCTTTTTGGGAGGAAAGGATGGAGATCCTCAATGTTTCTGCATGAATAACACAGCACTCAATCAGCTTCCTATGTAAAATCGAAGGCCAGGATGTGGTGTTCAGACATCTCCCAACATTGGGCCAATGATGTCCTTTTGCCCACCTTGGAGGCATCTTATCTTTCCCCTCTTGCATAGGTCATTTCATGCCACCACAGGACTCTCTGCCAAGAAAAAACACTGCTAGTGAAGGGCTGAGGAAAACTTACTACCCACCGGGCTGTTTATAGCTTCCGGAAAAATGTTCAAGATAAAAGAATTTCAGGGTTCCTTAGGTTCGTTTGTTTAGCTATTTTGCATCTTCTTCTTTTGAATAATAACACCCATGGCTAATGAACTATGTCCTCAGACCCTGGATTGGGTACCCAAATCCCATCATAACTACTTCTAATTATGTAAATTGAAGCCAAATCCATCTTACCTGTGTCAGAACCCTAGAACTCAAACTCTATGGATTTTTACAGATCTTCTTATAATTTTGTTGTTTAGTTGCTAGGTCGTGTCCGACTCTTTTCTGACCCCATAGACTGCAGCCCACCAGGCTCCTCTGTCCATGGGATTTTTCCACGCAAGAATACTGGAGTGAGTTGCCATTTCCTTCTCCAGGGGCATCTTCCTGACCCCGGGAATAATTATGCTAAATGTTAGCAAATGCTAGGCTCAATGATTACAGACACAGAACGTACTTCTTTTTCTGCCAGAAGCAGGTGTAAATTGGAGTTACGACCTTTGGAACCCTGTCTCCAAAGTAGATGGGATGCATGAGGGGAGGGTATAATGGGAGCTTCCAAGTCCTACGCTCACTCTGTTTACTCTTCAGGAGCGAAGTCTTCACTGCATATCTGTTGGTGCTTCTTTCTTTCTTTTTAATATTTATTTATTGTTATCAATATTCTTTTTAATATTTGTTTAATGAGACTTCCCTGGTGGCTCATACGGTAAATCGTCTGCCTACAATGCGGGAGACCTGGGTTCAATCCCTGGTTCGGGAAGATCTCCTGGAGAAGGAAATGGCGACCCACACTCCAGTATTCTTTCCTGGAAAATCCCATGGACAGAGGAGACTGGTAGGCTACAGTCCATGGGGTCACAAAGAGTTGGACACGTATTTGTTTAACACTTTGTAAATGTTCTGCACGCTGGATCTTCATTCTTCGTGGCCTCAGGCAGGATCTTGAGTTGTGGCATGTGAACTCTTAGTTGCAGCAGGTGGGATCTAGTTCCCTAACCAGGGACCGAATCCAAGCCCCCCTGCATGGGGAGCACAGAGTCCCAGCCACTGGAGCCCCCAGGGAAGTCCCTGGATGGTATTTCTATTGGACTATTCATGTGGCTCACATGCCTCCCCCAGGCACCACCGTCCCCCTAGTCTGTCCTGAATGGAACACCCATTCACTACAGACAAATCATCAGAGAGTGAAGTAGCCTGAGTCCATCTCTCTACATAGCACTGTGAGGAGCAGGCTTCCCTCTGACCCTCAGCTCACTTCTCCATCTGCTCAGGCCACCACCTGGCCAACCACTCTTGTTCTCCACAAAGAGGAAACCCTGGAGCCCAGGGTTTCAGCTCTCACCCTGGCACGCAGGCTCATTGGGGAGGATGGCTGGTGGGTCCATGTCAGATTCAGGAAGCTGGACTCTGACCGCTCTCTGCACGATGCAGCACGTGATGAAAGTGCTATTGGGTCAGCGGGCGAGCAACCCGAGTTCTAGTCTTGTCTTTGTCAAAGTTCACTGAACCTGACCGAGCTGGAGTGTACCTGCTCGGTCAAGCAGGCACCCTCTGGCCCTGCCTAACCACCTGAGGGTGGTTGTCACTGCATGCTCAGTCGTTCCAGTCGTGTCTGACTCTCTGCAACCCCATGGACTGTATGTAGCCCACCAGGTCCATGGGATTCTCCAGGCAAGAATACTGGAGTGGAAAACAAAACAAAACAAAACCAAAAAAAGAATACTGGAGTGGGTAGCCATTTCCTTCTCCAGGGGATCGTCCCAACCTAGGGAACCGAACTCCAGTCTCCTGTATTGCAGGCAAATTCTTTACTGTCTGAGCCACCAGGGAAGCCCTAGGAGTCTGAGCACAGGTGGGGAAATTAGACACAGGTTCTGACACTGTATAACAAGAGAAGGGCAGCTTTACCGAACTATGCTCCCCAGAATTAGGGGAATTCAAGCAGAGACCCCGCGGACTAGCTTCCAGGGATGCTCTGAAGGTGGAAGGCTAGAAGAGGTGCCTGGAGCCTCTGCTTGGTTTTCCAAAGATTGTGATTCTCCAGACTTTCCCAAAGGTGGTGATTTGTGATCGAAAGAGGACTGACCTGGAGTCCTCATATAGACACCGCCTCCTGTGGTCTTGACTGGGGTCTGATGTCTTGGGTCACCCAGTGGTGAGCTCCTTCCTTGGGACCTTTCTCATCCTTCTTCCTCTCCCAGACCCTGACCCTAAGTCTCTCACCTCGTGGGTGGTCCAGACTGTTCGCTAAAGGACGATGCCATGCTTGGCTCCTCTGACATCAGCTTGAAGCCCAAGTCCTGTTTCAAATTCAAACTGGTGTGGCCAGTTTACAAAACTTGTTGGGAGAAGGAGGGCTTGCAGGATACTGACAGTGAGCATGATTTGAATCTCAGTGTTGCCATCCAAGTGTTTTATGTAAGGGAATGTGAATTTGAGGTAGACCTTAGCCTGGCTGGTCTGTACTGTACTGGCCTTGCTGTTCTATTGCTGTGGAAGTGGTGTAGGGAGTAGGGCGAATCAGAGGACAGGGCAAATATGAAAAAGAGACAGACAGACAGACAGGAGGATGTTCAGTGAAGCAATCCATGGGCATAGGGCTTACCCTGCAGCTCCCAGGCTTCTGCTGGCAATTTTCCTAGCTTCCAGGTAGCTTGACCAAGCAGACAGAATAATGTGGCTACTTCCATGAAGAGGGTGCCTCTTTCCCTACATATGCGGCTAATCCGTGGCTCACTTAACAAAGCAAAAGCAGCAACTGACACACCCCAGCTGATTTTGTTGGTAAACATCATCCAACTGTTTTCTTATTAATTTACCTTGGCAATACCTCTCTAGTATGTAATTATGTGGAATTTCAGACCCATATTTACTTCTATCCCACACACACCTTCTGTTCCTTCGTCTTCCCACCACCATATTGAGAGAAAGGACACACATCTTGTCTCAGCTCCTGCAGAACCTCAAATAGTCCTATTGGGAGAGAAGACAGATGTCATCCAAAGAGTGGGGTGAAACCAGGGCTGTGGCAGGAAGTGGTGACTGGAGTGGGGGGACAGAGGTGCACACCTGCTCAGCAGGTGAGCTGGCCTGCCTGGAGCAGGCAGGATCCACCTACAGGAAATACCAAATAGATATTTCTGGGAACAAGAGCTAGAAAAGCAAAGTGACAAGTGCCTATTGTAAAACAACCTAGTTTGAAATAGTTCATGTTGATCATTAGGGAGGACTAGTGAATTCTGGCCAGTTGACTACAACTGTCAGGGAAAGAGGGGAAGCTGAGATCTTTCCTGAGGCAAAGAGGAGGGTGTGAGAGACAAAATAGGGGATAACTCATAAACAGAAATCAAAGAATTGCTGATGCACTGCTGCTCAAACCCAGCAGCATCTTCAGAGCTTCAGCACCCAGAGGTGCTGTCTTTGAAGCCACTGTGTAGGTGGAGGAAATCCCTCTGGGAGAGTCTTTTCAGCCAGATCAGATTCTGGAGGTTTGAGTAGGACTTCCCTGGTGGCTCAGGTGGTAAAGCGTCTGCCTACAATGTGGGAGACCCAGGTTCGATCCCTGGGTTGGGAAGATATCCTGGAGAAGGGAAAGGCTACCCCCTTCAGTATTCTGGCCTGGAAAATTCCATAGACTGTAGACCATGGGGTGGCAAAGAGTCGGACACGACTGATTGACTTTCACTTACACTTTCAGGGGCCAGAAGGAAGCTCTGTTCTCTAAGGGCAGGCCAGACCTGCAGCATCAGAATCACCTGGGAATTTGATAGACATGCAGATTCTCAGGCCCCAGCCCTACAGAATCAGAAACTGAAGGGGGTTGGGGTGGGAGGGGTGCCCAGAAGTCTGTTTTAAAATCCCTCCCACGTGTATCTGACATCCCATATTGTTTGAAAATCACTGCGCTAGTGACATAGACACCTGGGGATGCTTCTGCACTCAAAAATGGCTCTTCCTCTATCTTCCTCATCTCTCTAGAACCACCACCCCTGTCTCTCTCATCCAGGCTGGGGACCTTGGAGTGTGCCCAACAGGGCTGCTGTGGAGGGGGGCAGCACGGAATAACTGAGTCGAGGGGTGCTGGTCACCCGGGAACTTGCTAGACAAGACAAATTGTCCAGCAGGCGGAAGTGTCCTGGGGAAGGCATACCTTATTTCTAAGTTGTACAAAGTCAGGGTTTAGTCCCATGGTGGGGTTCCACCCCAGGCTCTCTTCACTCTCTCTTCTTCCCAATCTGTCATCAAATCCTCCAGGGTTTCTACCTATGGAGCATGTCCTGAATCCTCCCACCACCATCATCCTTCTCAACACCATCTGATACATGTCCCTCCCTCCCCATTCCACTGCCCTTTCACGCATGCACACACATGTGCATGCCCGCCCTCACATGCATGCACATGTGTGCACAACACAGGAATCTCTGCTAGTAACTCTTCCCTGTGGCGTAAAGTTCATGCTCATCCTGGTATCCAGAGGTCTTCTCCTGCCAGCCACTCCTGACTGCTCCCATGTTATCTCCTAGCCTTCTTCACAAGCCCTCTGATCCAGCCAAACTGGTCTACTGGTAAACCCTGATAAGATAAGCTAGTCAAATTAGAGCCAATGAACCCGGAACAGGTACAGGCAGCCACGAGGGTGTCTGGGTGGTACAGCTGCAGAAACCTGAAATACTTAGGAGTTCAGATGAACACTCTTTGATAACCAGTCCCACACTTAGATCAAGTGGAGAATGGTACTCACTTGAGTGGAAAGGGACTCACTCCATGGTGCTTTCTCTGTACCTTTTCCTTTCTTTTGTTATATCTTTCGTAGAAAGTCTAGCTTGAGAAACGGTTTTGTGGTTGTTCTTCAACAAATTAATCAAGTACTTGGATTATGGGAGCAAATCTCAGTTGATTTCAGTGTTCCTGCAGAAAGAACATGACCGCCTATCTTCATGACCCAAAGAGCACTATTGCCATCTGGTGGTTGCTACCTGAAACACAGGCAGAAGTGCATTCATTCATTCGACAAACATTCCATGAGTACCTATTGAGTGACAGACAGGCTTTCTCCTGGCCTCTGAGAATACACTGTTGAATCAGAAAAGGTCTCTGTTCCCCAAACATTTACATCTACAGGGCAGACATGCAATTAGTCAGGCAACTTCAGTGGAGAAAGCTTGGGGACCTGTGGTAGGACAGGGAACTCATCATCATGGGTGGTCCTAGAGGGCTTCCTTGATGAGGGAGAGTCCCGCCCACGTGTCTTGAAAATGCACAAGAAGGAGTTTGGGCTGTTAGAGGAGGGTGAGGATATAAGATGACACAGGGCTTGCTGTAATTCAGGTGGGCACAGGTACAAGGCCGGCTGGGACTTCAGTATACAGACCAGTGCAGTTGGGACCAGTAAAGGCAGGAACTTAACAAGGAGTTCAAGGTACAAGGTTGACTTCTTCAGGCAGAGCAAATGGTTTTGATTCACAGCGTCCACTGGGGCGTGGAGAACTGAGGCTTGACTCAAGCAGCACTGGAGTCTGGGAGGGTCTAGTTGGGCAGATTAGTCTTGTCTAGTTGGGTCTAGATGAGCATCACATGTAGGGGGATGGCATTAGTGGCCTCACGGAGCTGCAGGCAGGCTCCTGGCAGGGAATTAGAACAGAAACCTAGCTAGCAGCTGGGGCTTGGGTGGTAGGTTCAGTCTCCTGGAGAGAGGTGCAAAAACTTGGTCAGACGTCAGCACTCCATCATTGTGGAGGCCAAACCCACTTTCTCTCTGAACCCTGAACTGACTACAAGCTTTGACTTTTAGTGTAAGTGTTAGTCTCTAAGTTGTGTCCGACTCTTGCAACCCCATGGACTACACTGTAGCCTGCCAGGCTCGGCTGTCCATGGGATTCTCCAGGCAAGGATACTGGAGTGGGTTGCCATCCCCTTCTCCAGGGGATCTTCCCAACCCAGGGACTGAACTCACATCTCCTGCATCCCAGAGAGATTCTTTACCGTCTGAGCCGCCAGGGAGGCCCTTGGCTTTTAGGGGGGCCTCAGTTACCATTTCTCACCCTGTTCTGGCAGCCTGTTTCCTATGTAGGGGTTGTTGGGTGGACAGCATGCCTGGGATGGGATCTATCTGTGGCAGGAACGCTGTGTGTTTGCAAGCCTTGTTTCTTTCTTCTCCTGGGTCCGCTGCATTTCTCAGCCTTTTTCACAGGCAGGTATGGCCATGTCTGAATTCTGTCCAAGGAAATAAAGGTGGGCGTGTTGGTGCCACTTCGGAGTCTGATCTGTGAAGACCTTCCTCCCATCTTTTCCCTTTTTCCCATTTGTCAGCTGGTTGTAGATGATCCAGCATCTGAGGGTTAGTAGGTGGGGGTGGGGTAGGGTCACAAGATCAGAAAAGCCTGCATTCCGGAGTCCCTGCCTGGAAGGTTGGCTACCAAATGCCCACTTTCAGATTGCTCAAGGTGAGCAAGAAGTAGACTTCTACAGGTCAAGCCCTTGACAGCTCCTTGTGTGTGTGTGTGTGTGTGTGTGTGTTAGTTGCTTAGTCATGTCTGACTCTTTGCAACCCCATAGACTATAGCCCACCAGTCCCCTCCATCCATGCGATTCTCCAGGTAAGAACACAGGAGTGGGTTGCCATTTCCTTCTCCAAAAGGAACTATAGAAAGAAAGAAAGTGAAGTCACTCAGTTGAGTCCGACTGTTTGTGACCCCGTGGACTATAGCTTACCAGGCTCCTCCATCCATGGAATTTCCCAGGCAAGAGTACTGGAGGGGGTTGCCATGTCCTTCTCCATGAGATTTCCTTATTCAACACTTATTTTATCCATTCCTCCCCTCCAGGAACCAATTCTTCTTTCTATATTGCTGTTCTGGGGTCTGGGGGGGGGGTCCTACTATCTGCTGATGGGTGTATTTCCTTGAAGGCAGCTCCTGCTGAAATTTCTAATTATCTTCTGTTTGGGGGACTTCTCATTTGGGGACCTGTGCATATGTCATAGTGCCCTCTTTCATCTATGTATGCCGGGAGTTGGTGGTGCCAACTCGTGGCCTGGAATAGCATTGCGATCTGTTATCAAACTCTGTAGACGCTGGATTCTACTTTCTGGGTGTGTCTCCACCATGCCTGCTTCACCTTCTGTGGCTAAGAGGTGGATAATGGCTGTTCACTTGCTAGAAAGCTCCAAGACTTTGCTTTAAGACAGTCAAGCTGTCTGCTGACCCTCCATTCACAAGCAGAAGGATGCTCGACTGTCCACATGTGACCACACTCTGCCACGAGAAGTGCCAGGAGAGATTCGACGACAATTTAGAAAGTATGAACCTTTAACAAGCTGAGATCGCAGGTGGCGTGCATTGACAGGCTGAGAGGTGAAGGAAACGGGATGGGCCATAGCATTCCTGCCTGACAAATCCCATGAACAGAGGAGTCCATGGGGTCACAAGAGTTCAACACGACTTAGTGACTAAACCACCAGGATGTTTGATTAGCAATATCAAGAGCAGCTTGCGACTTTCCTGGCGGTCCTGTGGCTAGGACTCTGTGCTCCCAAAGCAGAGGGACTCAGTTCAATCCCTGCTGGGGGAACTAGATCCCACAAGCCACAACTAAGACCCGGCTCAGCCAAATAAATACAGATTTTTTAAAAAGAGCAGCTTGTAGTCAACAACTTCCAGTGATAATACAGTCAAGGTCTGGACGGTGGCACTGCTTCAGCATCCCCACTGTGTGACTGGGGACTTGAGCGATGTTGACATGCAGCGGGTAGACTATAATCTGATGAGCTCCATACTCGTTTTAATAATGAAGCCAGAGGAGAAACAGTTGATCTGTGTAGAATCACATCACTCTCCTGCTTAAAGGCCTTTCTTCAGTGGTTCCCCTTTTCTCTGGAAGGAAAGAGTACATTTTACACACCACAAACCAGGTCTTGGGTGTTCTGACTCTCACTTGTCCTTCTCCACCATTCAATCTCATGTTACCCTCGCTCAGGGTTTCCCAGGCCAGTGTGCCAGTGTTGTCCCGAGCACAAACCCAGCAAATAAATGTCGATGAATGGACGAGAAACAGGGAGGCCGTTAGGAGTGCTGCGATTTGGGTCTCGGTCTAGGTGTTATACAGGCACTCTCTTTCTCTTTTTTCGTATTGACTGTGCTGGGTCTTCTTTGTGCCCTGTGGGTTTAGTTGCCCTGATGCATGTGGGATCTCAGTTCCCTGACTAGGGATCGAACCCACATCCTCTGCACTGGAAGGCAGATTCTTAACCACTAGACCACCAGGGTACAAGCTAGACCACCCTAGATACAAACTCTCTGAGATCAGAAACTTCACACGTTTGCTGCCCCAGTGGATTCCTGCTGCCTAGAACAGTAGCTAACACGGAGTAGAGGCCGATACATTTATTGAGCAAGTGAGATGAAGTGGAATGAATGAAAGAGTGAATGGCTAAAGGGAGCAGTGGCCAGAAACAGGAGAGGCTTAGTCGGCAGAAGCAATAGGCTCTGGTGATTAGCTAGGTGCAGAGAGGGGTGGCTAGGAGAGAAGGAAGAGGCACGGATGAGCCCAAACTCTAGACTTGGGAGCTGAGGGGAAGGAGGTATGATTCACGGAGGTGAGGGATGTGGGATGAGGGAGAGGTTAATGGAGGAAGGAGGCTGCTCTGATGGGTCTAGTTTTTAGACATTTGGAGTCTGTAACATCTGTAGGGGATCTGAGAAGAGGTCCAGTGGGCAGCTGGACATATTAATCTGAACTCAGGAATGAGAACTGGGGGGGAGAGAACAGACTGCAGAGTGATCAGCCTGTGGGCGTTAATTAAAGCCAAGCCAGTGTTTAAGACTGCAATGTGACAGGCAGCATGGCTGCATGATGATATATAAAATATGGTCCCTGCCCTCATAACCAATACAAAATCAAGATTTGACACAGACCTTTAAACTGTTTACAAACTCATTCCTGTCTCCATAGCAACCTGGAGGAGAAGAAGATAGTTCTGTCCTTATCTCAGGAGGGAAAGACACACAGATGGCGGCCGTGTCTTAACGCAGGAGACGTTCCGGTTTCACGTGGGTTCCTCAAAGAGTGGCACCTGGAAATTCTACGCTAGCTGATCCAGACCTGTGCGTTCCCCCACATCTCAGCCACGGGGCCAGAGGGATGGACAGAGAAGTCTGAATCAGTCCTTTCCAAATTGCCTTTTCTCTCCCCCTCTTTGTCTATACCCACCGTTCCACCAAAGCCATTCTGGGGGTGGCAGCAATGATCAAACTGCTGAATCCAAATGAGGATGCTTCAGGAACTGCCTCACCTGGTTTTTAGTAATATTCACACCCTTGGCCTTTTCTGGCTTCTTGAAACTGTCCCCCTGTGGCTTTGGTGGGAACGATCGCAGACCATGTGCTCGAGTGCTTCCCATGTGTCAGGGCTCTGCTGAGCATGCTCCACGGGCACCTCGTCTTCCTCACAAGAGCCCTGGGCGGTATGTACAGGTATCCCCACTTTACAGGTGAGAAAGAGTATCTAAGAGATTAAGTAGCCTCCCTAGAACATCCAAGCTAGAGAGCTGAAGGGGTTGGGTTTGATTGAATCCAGGACTTGAAAGCAAAAAGCAGTGTTTTAAGCACTAGAAAGAAAGTGTCCCTCGGGCACTTCCATTGCTCCGTCTCCGACCGACTTTCCTCTACTTCTTTTCAGGCCTCTCTCTGCCCTTTCCCCTGCAAGGCTGCTCCTGTTAGTGTCCTTCCCATGGCCTACTTCTCAGCACTCTACCTTTTCTCTGTGGCCAATTTTGTCCTTATGGCTTTGCCCCATCTCTATACAAATGGCTCTCAAAAACTCCTTCTCCACTTCAGATTTCTCTCCCTATCTCTCCAGGACCTGGGGCCTCCTGAGCATCCTTACCTGTCTGCCCACCAGGGACCTTGTGCTCAGCTTCTTACCATGGAAGCCACAATAACGTCCCTCCACTTATTCCTTCCCCAGGCCCTGTGTCCCAGGTCACAAGGGACCACGTGGGCTCCATCAGTGGAGCCAGAAGTCGGAGGGTTATCTTCAGCAACCTTCACCACCACACTCAATGAGCAAGAACTGTAGGTTCTGCCCTCCCTGTAATCTCAAAACCCAGCCCCCTCTTCCCCATTTCCACATCTACTGCTCCATTCAGACCATCCTCTCTTACTTAGCTGACCAGTGTCTCTTCGCTGGTCTCCCATCTCAGGTGTAACCCGATCCGCCTTCCGAGAAGTATTTCTGTTTAGAAATAATAATAATACTGTTGGTGCTCAATTTTTGGTCCTGCCCTGGCTTCTCACTGATTCTAAGATAAAGTATAAACTCTGGTGTGGCCCAACTGTCTTGCCTCACCTGACCCCCGCCACTCACCCCCAGCATCTGATGCCCTCAGGCAAGCCTTAGCTGTGTGCCGCCTGCCAACTCCATTGGTCCAGTCTAAGCTCAGGTATCATTTGTTCAAAGCCTTGACTAAGGAATCCCCTGGTGGTCTAGTGGTTAGGACTTCAATCCCTGGTCGAGGAACTAGGATCCTTCGAGCTGTGCAGTGTGGCCAGAACTTTTTTAAAAAATAAATAAAGCCTTTACCAATCTCCTTCCTCCTGTTGTTGCCCCTGTGTGCCCTGTCTGTCTTTATGTCACAGTCTCTAGAACATGGATGGCAGGTAGGTGTTTACGTGTCTGCTTCCCTATCCTGGGATCTGAGCTCCTTGGCGGCAAGATCTGCAACGTGGGGCCTTATATGCAAGGATTCTGTCCCCCAGTGCCAAGTGCGTACAGACAGTCCAATGCTTGTGAGCTGATTGAAGGAATAACAAATCGAGGAACCTGCAAATCTGACCCCTGTTCTCAGAAGCTGGACAGGGAGTCTGTAATACACTGGACGCTGTTGAGGAGACTGGACTGGATTGGAGCTAGCTGAGGTTTTCTGCCTTCCAAAGAGTCCCAGCATCTTCTCCATGGACATAAAACAGCTGGCGCATTCCCTCTGTCTTTAACTGCAACAACTCTGCACCCCAGGGGCAGAAACACAGAATAAACTGCATCATACCAGGCTCTGGCTGGGTGAACTATGAATATTTAAATCAATATGTGATTTTAGATTTATGGAACAAAACTTTAGGTTTAAAGCCAGAAGATTGGGGTTTGAGCCTGGCCTCTAGGATTTATGAAAAGTATGATATCAGACAGATTTCCTCAGTGGCTCAGCTGTCAAGAATCCTACTGTAATGTAGGAGATGTGGATTCAATCCCTGGGTCAGGAAGCTCCCCTGGAGGAGGACATGGCTACCCACCCCAGTATTCTTGCCTGAAGAATCCCATGGACAGAGGAGCCTGGCGGGTTATATATAGTCCATAGGGTCTCAAAGAGCTGGGCATGACTGAAGTGACTGAACATGCATGCACATGATCTCAGATAGTCTTGTAACATTTCTGAGCTCCAGTTTTTCCCTCTGGGAACCCAGGAATGAAAAATCCTGCTCACCTACTGCCCAAGTTTGCTATGAGGCTGAAATGAGGTTACAGGTCAGTGTATGACCTGGTTACAGCTTACTTGATCAGTTATGATGCTGAGGACACCCTGCTGTCCTTCCCCTCAGGGTCCCGTAGGGCAGAGGGAGCACGTTCTGAGGCTTCAAACCTTGTCAGAGACGTTGGGCTTCATGTAGGCCAGCTGGGAAGCTTCGGCAGAGGAGGAAGGCATTCGCACAGGCAGTTTTTAAACACAGGGAACATGGAGGAAATACCACACAATTTATGGATGAGAGCTTTAAAAAGAAACACAAGACTTAAGTCAAAACAGTTGACTCAACTCTGGGGGAGGCGTCTGCCTAGATGTAGAAGACAAAAAAGCTAGAATTGGAGTGGGTTGAGACAGAGGGGTGTCCCACTGAGCGGGGTAAATGGACACGTTGATGCACAGCTGGGCGCAGGTAGCCAACTGCCTCTCTAGAGGGTATCACCTACTAGCACTTTTGAAATTCCACTTCTGAGACTGTCACTTGGGTTATCCTCACAGTGATATGTATAAGGATGTTCACCAAAGACTCATTTGTAGTTGGAAAAACTTGAAAACAGCTTGAATGCCATTTAACAGAGGATGGACCTGTATGAACTACAACACAGCCAACCAGGGGAATTCCAAGAAGCAAATGATGCATGTGTCTGCTGTTGTTGTCGTTTAGCTGTTGTGTCTGATTCTTTTTGAGACCCCATAGACTGTAGCCCACTAGGCTCCTCTGTCCATGGGATCTCCCAGGCAAGAATACTGGGGTGGGTGGCCATTTCCTCCTCCAGGGGAGCTTCCTGACCCAGGGATTGAACTCGAGTCTCCTGCATTAAAGGCAGATTCTTTACCGCTGAGCCACCAGGGAAGCCCCATATGTCTGAGTATGAACGTGGAAAGATCTTTACAGGTGAACGGGAAAGGCCAGTTGCACATGGCATGGATATGATGATCTTGTTTTCATAAAAACTAAAAATATACCAATATTTGCATATGTGTAGAAAAAGATAGTGGGGGACATAGACAAATTGGTTAACAGAGTTTATCTCTGGGAGTTGGGATTATAGACTATTTTTTATACAGTTCTGTAGAATTGGTTGTTTTCGTTTTCTATTTTGGCTGCATTGGGTCTTTGTTGCAGTGCTCAGGCTTAGTAGCCCTGAGGCCTGTGTGATCTTAGCTCCCTGACCAAGGATCAAACCCAAGTCTCCAGCATCGGAAGGCAGGTTCTCAATCAGTGGACCACCAGGTAAGCCCTAAGTTGATTGTTTTTAATAGATATGTATTGAAAAGAAAACATCTAGAGAATCGGTTCAGTTCAGTTGCTCAGCTGTGTCTGACTCTTTGCGAGAATAAAAAATCTAGAGAATAAAGGCCTAATATTTAATGGTGGTATATATTACTGGAACAGTCTCCTCCTCATTCTGGAAAAATCTCAACCAGCATGTCTCTGCATTGCATCACAGATACCCAAGCTGTAATACATCCTTAATCATGTTACTCTTCTGATGCAAAGCCTAAAACCTCTCCTGTTTGACCCTTCTGTTCCATCCGGATTAATTACTGTCCACAATTCACTGAGTATTATCTCAGGAGAGTGTTGAAAGGGGGTGATTATCTCTCTACGGCATTTACAGCTTCCACAAATCACAAATCACACACAAAGGGCTCCAGAAATACTAGTTGAGGAATTCGTTGGGCTTCCCTCGTGGCTCAGATGGTAAAGAATCCGCCTGCAATGCGGGAGACCTGGGTTCGATCCCTGGGTTGGGACGATCGCCTGGAGGAGGGCATGGCAACCCACTCCAGTATTCCTGCATGGAGAATCCCCATGGGCAGAGGTGCCTGACCACGGGGTGGCAAAGGGTCGGACACGACTGAGCGAATAAACTCAGCACATGAATGAGAGGAACTGGTGTCTCTAGGGGAGGTGACCACCCCTCGGGACATCCCTGAGCTGACTGCCAACATCAAAGCCATCTCCGTGAACCAGGCAGGGCCTGTGACAGGTCCATCAAAGCCATCCCCATGGAAAGGACAGGGCCTGTGACAGTCCCACAGGCCCATAGCAGGATGGGAGGCATGGCTTCTATATGCAGAGTCTGAGAAGAGATGAGGGCCCTCCCTGGTCTCTGTCACCAGGTGGCCGTGGGACTTTGTACCATCACTTTCTCTTTCTGGATTTCCATTTCTTCTTCCGTAAATAAGATCCAGGCTTGGTCAATATTTCTCCAAGCACATTCCTAAGAGCACAACATCCAGGTTGTGTTTATACATGTCCTTTAAGAGGGATTCTGTGGTCTAATGCACTTGAGGAATGCCGTTCTCTGCACCCCACTGTTGTTGGAGAGTCACCATGCATGTCGGTAGGTTCAAGTCTCCAAGAGGTCTTACGTAAACAAACCTATGTATCAGCTCACTCCAATATTCTTGCCTGGAAAATTCTATGGACAGAGGAGCCTGGCAGGCTACAGTCCACAGGGTTGCAAAGAGTCGGACACAACTGAGTGACTGAGCATAGACGCACACAGTACTGGTCACATGGGACGAGAGACATAGAATATGGAGAGAGGACAGGAAGTCCTAAAGGGCTTGGCTGGAACATGGGGCACTGGTCCAGATAGGTGTAGCCGTTGGGGGACACCCAAGTAGAGATGCAAAACAGGGAGGCAGGTCAAATGGTTAGAGAACAGGGAGGATGCTTGGAAGGAAGGCACTTGGTATTTGCATGGTCACTCTCTTATTTGGGGCTGATGCTCATCAGTGCATCTGGATTTAACTACCATTTGCATATTGGTGCCTTGAATGATTGACTATCACCTTTTGATAAAGAGTATGGGCTTTGGAGTCATACCTCCCATGCCTCAGTTTCTACTTCTCTAAAGTGGGATTAATAATAAGCATTGCCTCCTAGAGTAGCTTGTGAGGATTAAGTGAGCTAATATACCTGGATGTTCTTAGACTAGTATCTAGCACATAGTAAGTCCTCCATAAATGGTACTGTCAGTATTAAGGATTATTATTTGTATTTGCAGCCGAGATTCCTCTCTGACTTGACAGCTCCACTCCAGTGTCTCCCAGGTATCTCAACAGCACCAAAACCCAACTTTTGATCCCAGCAGCACCCCATCTTTTCCCAGCCTTCTTCATCTCAGTGAAGGGTGCTCCCTCAAGTCAGGAACATGGGGATCAGACATGCCGCCTCCCTCCCCTTCTGTCTTCCTCCAATCCACCAGGAAATTCTGCAGAGTCTGTCCCCAGAATAGATTTCAAACTCATCTACTTCTCTCCTCCTCTCAACCCTACTCTAGTTTGAGCAGCCTCGTCTCAAGACGAACAAAATCATCTTCCAAGCGGCTCCCTGCTTCTCTTTCCATGAATTCTTCACGCAGGGCCAGAACAACTCTAACAAACAGAAATATGACCACACTAAACTGCTAAGTGGCACATAAAATGAAGCCCCGGCTGCTTGCCGTGGCTCTGAGCTGTCTGGCCTCTGCAGAGTCTCCTCCTTTCCCAGCTGCTCCTCCAGCTGGCCTGCTGGCCTCTCTCCAGTTCCCACAACAAGGGGAGTTTGCTCCCACCTGAGAGCCTTTATCTGGTCACCTTTTTGGCCCAAAGGCTTTACCTGTCTCCCCCTCGCCTGAGGCTCTTGGCTTCAAGTTGTCCTCCCCAGATTTCCCCCCACACTCTCCTAATGGGTTATCCCAGTTATTCCCAGTCACAGACCTGTGTTCACGACCTTCACAATGCTGTTCTCAACATGCAATTTATCTACTTGTTTATTGTCTATCTGTCCCCAGAGAAAATTCTCCAGAGCCCAGTGCTTCTCCTCCAAGGATTGTAAACCCAGCATACAGCCTGGCCCCCCGACCCATGATGAATGAACAAAAGGCTGTCATGGTGAGTGAATGGTTTCCTCTCTGATACACCCTTCCTGTTACTAAAGGTGTCACCAGCTGATTAATAAGCAAAAGATGATCCAGTCCACCTTAGTCCGATAAGCTCAGAGATAGAACAAAGGGCCCTTACACAAACCTACAGGTATGCTTTTAGACATTTAAGAAATCCTCCAAGTCATTATGAGAGGGCTGACACGAGGCAAGATCCTTAGGCATTGAGTAGGGACCCCACTGAACCCCTAGGGGCCAGGGGACCCCACGGACTAAATGACCTTGAAAAGTGAAAGCACAATTTGCTCAGTTGTATCTGACTCTTTGTGACCCCGTGGACTTTACAGTTCATGGAATACTCCAGGGCAGAATACAGGAGTGGGTAGCTTTCCCTTCTCCAGGGGATCTTCCCAACCCAGGGATGAAACCCAGGTCTCCCACATTGCAGGTGGATTCTTTACCAGCTGAGCCACAGGGGAAGCCCAAGAATACTGGAGTGGGTAGCCTATCCCTGATCTTCCCGACCCAGGAATTGAACCGGGGTCTCCTGCATTGCAGGCGGGTTCTTTACCAACTGAGCTATTAGGGAAGCCCAAACGACCTTAGTGGGATGGATGTCCTCAATGCAGCTGGCATTTTTCATCAGTCTGATGTCTGGCCTTGAATTTTTCTGGGGCATTCAGTTTCCTGACCCATATGAGCATTTAATGACAAATTAATTTTTTTTTAAGCATGTTCTTTCTTTAAGGAGTACTTGTCACGATAGAATTCTACGGTTGCAGCCATTGTCTTTCCCAGCAGACCTTGGGTCAGGTCTGCTGCTGCTTCTTCCCGGGAAAGTTAATGTAAATGTTTATTGGCGGTACCGTCATCAAGAAAATAAAGTTGCTGATTCATTGCCTTACAATGAAACCCTTTGTTTTCCCCTCCTCTTCCTTCCTCTTTATAAGGAGACACTTCCGAGAAAGGGCACACTTCAGAGACCCACATCTTGGGATATTTTCTTGGTTGCCTATGTCTTCTGTCTGCAGACTGTGGGTTCCTGTAACAGCTGGGGGATCAGCCTCTCTCTTTCCTCTGCAGTATCACCCCTCTAGGGTCTCTGAGGAACAATGGAAGTCTTAGGGCTCTTCAGGCTGGAAGTGAGTGGCCCCATGGTGACGGTGGCCCTGTCCGTGGTCTTCTTGGCCCTCCTGAAATGGTAAGTGCAGCCAGTATGTCCCAACCACGGTGACATTGTCAGAAATAGCAGTCGCAGAGCCATGCTGGAACCGGGGTGGGGTCTGTGGGAGTGTGTTTTTCTTCCTCTCTAATCTACAGGGAGTTGAGTATTAACACAGCTTCAGAATTAAAAGCAAACAGCCAGGTTAATCTTTTGCTCTAATGCATGCGATGGAGGTGTCAGGAAAGGCTGGTGATTCAGTGACTGAGAATGCTACACATAATTAAGTTTGAGAGAGAGGGAGAAAGCAACAGATTGGCAAGGTTTGGGCAGAAGTATTTCCTTGCATCCCCGTCCTATCTCCCCAGGCTGGATTTACAGCAGATTCAGCCTCTTGGTTCTGATGACGTTAAAAGGAAAAAAAAAAAAAAGATAAAGGAGCTGTCCGGCAACGTGGTCTGGCGACGTGCATGGGAAAGTCACTGCGAAGGGACTTCTGTAGGTTTAAAGATAAAGAGGTGGAACTAATTTCCTCATTTTCTAATATTTGATAGAAAGGGATGAATGAAGTGTGTGCAGTGCCACCAAGTCTGAGACCTGGGAGGATCTCAAATTTAAACTGGAAACAACTCCCCATGATCTTGTTAATTCAACAGAAGGTTTTCTGAGGTCTGACTTGATCAGAGACTGGATGTGAGGCCCCACAATATGCTTCATTTATGCATATTCACCTTGTCAGTGAAAGTTATTAAAATTACCCACTCCATCAAAAGCACCTGGATTTAGGCAGCTCTGGTTTTTGAGGGGAAAGTGGAAAAAATAATGGAGAGTTTGAGTTTGAACAGAATTTCAATTTACGTTTCTGGTAGTAATAAAGCCTCCTCTCGATTAATAACTGGGAAAGCACTTTGAAAAGCATCAAGCATTATGCAAATGTGAGGTATTATTCTTTTGGAATTTGCATAGCTGAAAATGGAATTCACGTTTGATGTTCTATGATGATGAAATTACTTCTTGGAAATTGGCTCTGAAACCCAGCTTCAGTCCCAGTGCTGTTTTGCTTTCTAACTGGTTTAATTATCTTTTGAACTTTTCTCAGTGTGGCTTATCTTGCCTTGAAACCAGCCACGTGCAAACCCAGGAGCAAGTGGTAGGCTCCTTCCCCCACCCTGCTCTATCCTTCCATCCATCTCAGCGTGTTTCTGCTCAGAGATGGACTTAGCACAGTGCCTGATATGTTCTGGGTGCTTAGTAGACATCAGCCCGTATCATTAACTATCGTTTAATGTGACCTAAACACAGAGGGAAATAAGTCTTTTGTGCTTCAGGTATATTTAAAATTTCTCGTTAATATGCTTATTAATATTAATTTCTCATCAACGGTTGTGCACTGACTGTAATTCTCAAAGAGTGTCCTGTTTGAGGCCCCCATGGTCTCACAGCATCCATATTTCTGTTGTACACTTCACTTCACTTCTGTTTCTGTCTTATTGGGTCTTTTCAATTTCTATAGTCTTAATTTCCAGCTCAGTGCCTGATATATATAGTATGGCTCTGATAAATGTCTGATGAATGGGTGAGTGAATTGCATACATTAATGTTGTGCTTGTCCTGGAAAGGGGCATGTGTCCTGAGTGATAAGCTGCTGTAACTGGGTGTTTCTAATCAGCGTAGATCAGAGTCACAGCTAATAACACCATACCATTCAGCAAGGCAGTTGTGCATTTGTAATCTGTTCCGGGGCCATGCTAATAACTTGGGTCAAAGACACTGAGATTAGAGAGAGGCATGAAGCGGAGGTGGTGAATAGGAAGCCAGAGCAGACTTCTATTTGTTCTTGTGAAAATATTTACCGATTTGTTCATGTGCTCCAGGCATGGCGTGAGGCCCTGGTACAAGGTCAGAAAACAGGAGGTCTAGATTAGATGCCCAAGGTGGGGGAGATGTGAAGGTTGTGGCTGAGCTGGCTGTCTGGGGAGGATGACGCTGAAGAGGAGGAGCCTTGAGGGGCCGTGGATGTGGTTCTTATATCCTAGGTCTATCCCGGATCAGCTCAAGGTCACCATCCTTGAGCTCTCAACACTTGTTTTCCAGGCAAGACTCCTGAGAGAAGTGAAGTGAAGTGAAAGTTGCTTAGTCGTGTGCAACCCCTTGGACTACACAGTCCATGGAGTCCTCCAGGCCAGAATACTGGAGTGGGTGGCCTTTCCCTTCTCCAGGGGATCTTCCCGACCCAGGGATCGAACCCAGGTCTTCTGCATTGAGGTGGATTCTTTCAGCTGAGCCACAAGGGAAGCCCAAGGATACTGGAGTGGGTAGCCTATCCCCTCGCCAGTGGATCTTCCTGACACAGGGATCGAACTGGGGTCTCCTGCACTGCAGGCGGATTCTTTACCAACTGAACTATCAGGGAATCCCCAAGACTCCTGGGCAACAGACATCAGCTTGAATGAGGCAGGGCCTCCCTCCCGTTTCATTTTCTCGACAAGATGCATGTGGGAATGAGAAGGGCACTCAGGGAGAGCTGGGGGGTAGAAAGACCCTCACAGCATCTGCCCCCAAGGAGGTCTTGTGCAGAGTGCAGTTTTGAAGGTTTAAACTCCTTACTCTTTCCTGTTAAGAGTTCCGCCTGCCTCTGGACCAAGAGAGCGTGCAATAAGAGCCTCAACTCTGGGAAGGTAACGCGAGGAGGGCCACTTCTTGCCAGCTGCACCAGCCTGGGGGTTCATTCAAATCAGGGGCGAGGTCCCGTACCTCACTGCAGTTCTGGAAACCTGTCCAAAACTTGCCTGTTCTAGTGTTTGGTTTAATGCAGGCAAAATGAAGAAGTCCACAAGGCACTCGGGATGTAGGCTTTGGTTCTCCTCTTGCAGCAGCTTCATCCCCCAGACCCTGACTCCATCCTGTGGGCTTGGCAGGTCCATGAATGGTCACGTGCTCCACGCATCCAGGCCTCTGTTCTTGCTGTTCTCCATGCTTGGAATCCCCTTTCTCTCCTCTTTCCTTCAAGGAGCTCAGCGGCACCTCCTCACTGAAGGTTCTGCTTGCCCACAGCACTGACCAGTCCCACTCACTGTGCCTTTCCTTGTTGTTCTCACCTCTATCCCCCGCTCCTCCACAGTGCATGCATGGAGTTGGTGCCTAATGAATGTTGGCTCTAATCTCCACTGGTATTTTCTTGCTGGCTCTTCCCTTAGACGTCATAGCTCAATACAAGTCTTAATTCTTCTGCCTACATGCATCATCCTTTTCCTATGGCCTTTTCAGTTTGGACCAGCTTGGGGTCCATGCTCTAATTGGACCCCAACAGGTGTGCTGTTTTTGGATCTCTACTTACCTTGCAGAGCAAGACTATGGCATGTACTTAAACATTTCATTATGAAGTATATGTATGAATTTAGAAAGCAGAATAGAAAAGAATCAATTTCATTTTAAAAGAGACTAAAATAGTATATTTTGATAGTTTTCCCCCTAAAGGTATTTGATACAATTTTTTTGATGACAGTCACTAAAATGGATAGTTATGAGGCTGAACAGTGTGCACTGGGGTCTAAGGGGCCCAGGGCTACTCCCCTGGGGGTTGGAGCTGGGGATGTAGGATACATTAGCAAGAAGCCCACGAAGCTTGTGATCAAAACACGTGACAAAACATCTTAAAATCTCATTTTTCTGTATGAAGTTGTTTGAAATCCTGACTTTTGGAAGAGATTTATGTCCAAGAAGTAAGTGGTGTGAGTTAGTGCTAGAGGCAATCTTGCCTGGCAAATCCCATGGACGGAGGAGCCTGGTGGGCTGCAGTCCACGGGGTCGCTAGGAGTCGGACACGACTGAGGGACTTCACTTTCCCTTTTCACTTTCATGCCTTGGAGAAGGAAATGGCAACCCACTCCAGTGTTCTTGCCTGGAGAATCCCAGGGACGGGGGAGCCAGGTGGGCTTCCGTCTATGGGGTCGCACAGAGTCGGACACGACTGAAGAGATTTAGCAGCAGCAGTAGCAGCAGAGGCAATCTTAAGTACAATGTAATTAAACTTTGAAGACCACCTATGAGCTGGCGGCTTTTGGTAAGATGAGGATTTCTTTATTAAGAAAGAGTGTAAAGTGAAGTGAAAGTGAAAGTTACTCAGTCGTATCTGACTCTTTGTGACCCCATGGACTATACAGTTCATAGAATTCTCCAGGCCAGAATACTGGAGTGGAGTAGCCTTTTCCTTCTCCAGGAGATGGATCTTCTCAACCCAGGGATCGAACCCAGGTCTCCCGAAATGTGGGCGGATTCTTTACCAGCTGAACCACAATGGAAGACCAAGAATACTGGAGTGGGTAGCCTATCCCTTCTCCAGTGGATCTTCCCAACCCAGGAATTGAACCAGGGTCTCCTGCATTGCAGGCAGATTCTTTACCAACTGAGCTATCAGGGAAGCCCTAAGAGTGTAAGGATTCCCTATTTAATAACATGCAAATATACTTGCCCAATCCACACAGACAGAAACTAGATTAGTGGTTGTCAGGAGCTGGAGGAGGGGAGATGGGAGTGGTCGCTGGTAGGTGTGGAGTTTCTTGGGGGTGATGAAAATGTTCTGAAATTAGATAATGCTGATGGTTGCACAACTCAGTGAATATACTAAAACCACTGAATCACATACTTTAACAGGATGAATTTTATGACATGTGAATTATATCACAATAAAAAATTCATCTGTACACGGAAAAAAAAAAAGAAAGCGAGAGAAAGAATGTAAGGAAATAGCCCAGATATTAATGGCTGTGGTTTAATTGCAAAGTCGTGTATGATTCTTGCGATCCCATGGACTGTAGCCTGTCAGGCTCCCCTGTACATAGGATTCTCCAGGCAAGAATACTGGAGTGGGTTGCCATTTCCTTCACCAGGGTATCTTTCCCACCCAGGAATCAAACCTGGGTCTTCTGCATTGCAGGAAGATTCTTTACCAACTGAGTTACGAGGAATAGTGATAGGATTGTGGGGTTTTTTCTTCCTTTACTCTTTCTGCATCTTTCATATTTTTAAGACAAATATCAATTACTGAGGAAAACAACAACAAAAAAGGTTTTACTAAAAAGAGTAGGGAATTCCTCCTCTGTAGCAATGAAGAGGAAAGCAGTCTTATGTTTTGAACATGGAGGTTTCAAGACGTACTCTCCAAGAGCAGAGTAAAACACACAGGAGAATTTAGAATAATCGGGAAACTTCCTGGCTGATGAAGCAGTGAGGAAAGTAAACCGAGGTTGTTGCGATAAGTGGCTAAAGAGAGAAGAGTTGTCTTGGGAAGGTGGAAGGGCTCTTAATGCCAAGCTGCATTTAAGTCTGAGGAACCTGAGACCCAGAAATATAAACCAAATGGACATTAAAATAGGAAACAGGGTAAGTTAGTGTTCTGATCAAGTCTCATTCTCAGTTTAGTTCAGTTCAGTCACTCAGTCATGTCCGATTCTTTGTGACCCCATGGACTGTAGCACACCAGGCTTCCCTGTCCATCACCAACTCCCGGAGCTTGCTCAAACTCATGTCCATCGAGTTGATGATGCCATCCAGTCATCTCATCTTTTGTCATCCCCTTCTTCTCCCGCCTTCAATATTTCCCAGCATCAGGGTCTTTTCCAGTGAGTGAGTTCTTTGCATCAGGTGGCCAAAGTATTGGAGCTTCAGTTTCAGCATCAGTCCTTCCAATGAATATTCAGGACTGATTTCCTTAGGATTGACTAGTTTGATTCCCTTGCTTGACTCTCCCTTGAGAGTCCAATTTACTCTCAAGAGTCTTCTCCAACACCACAGTTCAAAAGCATCAATTCTTTGGCACTCAGCCTTCTTCACAGTCCAACCCTCACATCCATACATGACCACTGGAAAAACCATAGCCTTGACTAGACAGATCTTTGTTGGCAAAGTAATGTCTCTGCTTTTGAATATGCTATCTAGGTTGGTCATAACTTTCTTTCCAAGGAGTAAGTGTCTTTTAATTTCATGGCTGCAGTCACCATCTGCAGTGATTCTGGAGCCCAGAAAAATAAAGTCTGACACTGTTTCCACTGTTTCCCCATCTATTTCCCATGAAGTGATGGGACCAGATTCCATGATCTTCGTTTTCTGAATGTTGAGCTTTAAGCCAACTTTTTCACTCTCCACTTTCACTTTCATCAAGAGGCTCTTTAGTTCCTCTTCACTTTCTGCCATAAGGGTGGTGTCATCTGCATATCTGAGGTTATTGATATTTCTCCTGGCAATCTTGATTCTAGCTTGTGTTTCTTCCAGTCCAGCGTTTCTCATGATGTACTTTGCATATAAGTTAAATAAACAGGGTGACAATATACAGCCTTGACGTATTCCTTTTCCTATTTGGAACCAGTCTGTTGTTCCATGTCCAGTTCTAACTGTTGCTTCCTGACCTGCATACAAATTTCTCAAGAGGCAGATCAGGTGGTCTGGTATTCCCATCTCTTTCAGAATTTTCCACAGTTTATTGTGATCCACACAGTCAAAGGCTTTGGCATAGTCAATAAAGCAGAAATAGATGTTTTTCTGGAACTCTCTTGCTTTTCCCATGATCCAGAGGATGTTGGCAATTTGATCTCTGGTTCCTCTGCCTTTTCTAAAGCCAGCTTGAACATCTGGAAGTTCACGGTTCACATATTGCTGAAGCCTGGCTTGGAGAATTTTGAGCATTATTTACTAGCATGTGAGATGAGTGCAATTGTGCGGTAGTTTGAGCATTCTTTGGCATTGCCTTTCTTTGGGATTGGAAGGAAAACTGACCTTTTCCAGTCCTGTGGCCACTGCTGAGTTTTCCAAATTTGCTGGCATGTTGAGTGCAGCACTTTCACAGCATCATCTTTCAGGATTTGGAACAGCTCAACTGGAATTCTATCACCTCCACTAGCTTTGTTCGTAGTGATGCTTTCTAAGGCCCACTTGACTTCACATTCCAGGATGTTTGGCTCTAGGTCAGTGATCACACCATCGTGATTATCTGGGTCATGAAGATCTTTTTTGTACAGTTCTTCTGTGTATTCTTGCCATCTCTTTTTAGTATCTTCTGCTTCTGTTAGGTCCATACCATTTCTGTCCTTTATCGAGCCCATCTTTGCATGAAATGTTCCTTTGGTATCTCTGATTTTCTTAAAGAGATCCCTAGTCTTTCCCATTCTGTTGTTTTCCTCTATTTCTTTGCATTGATTGCTGAAGAAGGCTTTCTTATCTCTTCTTGCTATTCTTTGGAACTCTGCATTCAGATGCTTATATCTTTCCTCTTCTCCTTTGCTTTTCGCTTCTCTTCTTTTCATAGCTATTTGTAAGTCCTCCCCAGACAGCCATTTTGCTTTTTTGCATTTCTTTTCCATGGGGATGGTCTTGATCCCTGTCTCCTGTACAATGTCACGAACCTCATTCCATAGTTCATCAGGCACTCTATCAGATCTAGTCCCTTAAATCTATTTCTCACTTCCACTGTATAGTCATAAGGGATTTGATTTAGGTCATACCTGAATGGTCTAGTGGTTTTCCCTACTGTCTTCAATTTAAGTCTGAATTTGGCAATAAGGAGTTCATGATCTGAGCCACAGTCAGCTCCTGGTCTTGTTTTTTGCTGACTGTATAGAGCTTCTCCATCTTTGGCTGCAAAGAATATAATCAATCTGATTTCGGTGTTGACCATCTGGTGATGTCCATGTGTAGAGTCTTCTCTTGTGTTGTTGGAAGAGGGTGTTTGCTATGACCAGTGCATTTTCTTGGCAAAACTCTTTGCCCTGCTTCATTCTGTATTCCAAGGCCAAATTTGCCTGTTACTCCAGGTGTTTCTTGACTTCCTACTTTTGCATTCCAGTCCCCTATAATGAAAAGGACATCTTTTTTGGGTGTTAGTTCTAAAAGGTCTTGTAGGTCTTCATAGAACTGTTCAACTTCAGCTTCTTCAGCATTACTGGTTGGGGCATAGACTTGGATTACTGTGATATTGAATGGTTTGCCTTGGAAACGAACAGAGATCATTCTGTTGTTTTTGAGATTGCATCCAAGTACTGCATTTTGGAGTCTTTTGTTGACCATGATGACTACTCCATTTCTTCTGAGGGATTCCTGCCCGCAGTAGTAGATATAATGGTCATCTGAGTTAAATTCACCCATTCCAGTCCATTTTAGTTCACTGATTTCTAGAATGTCGACATTCACTCTTGCCATCTCCTGTTTGACCACTTCCAATTTGCCTTGATTCATGGACCTGACATTCCAGGTTCCTATGCAATATTGCTCTTTACAGCATCGCACCTTGCTTCTATCACCAGTCACATCCACAGCTGGGTATTCTTTTTGCTTTGGCTCCATCCCTTCATTCTTTCTGGAGTTATTTCTCCACTGATCTCCAGTAGCATATTGGGCCCCTACTGACCTGGGGAGTTCCTCTTTCAGTATCCTATCATTTTGCCTTTTCATACTGTTCTTGGGGTTCTCAAGGCAGGAATACTGAAGGGGTTTGCCATTCCCTTCTCCAGTGGACCACATTCTGTCAGATCTCTCCACCATGACCTGCCTGTCTTGGGTTGCCCCACGGGCATGGCTTAGTTTCATTGAGTTAGACAAGGCTGTTGTCCTAGTGTGATTAGACTGACTAGTTTTCTGTGAGTATGGTTTCAGTGTGTTTGCCCTCTGATGCCCTCTTGCAACACCTACCATCTTACTCGGGTTTCTCTTACCTTGGGCGTGGGGTATCTCTTCACGGCTGCTCCAGCAAAGCGCAGCCATTGCTCCTTACCTTGGACGAGGGGTATCTCCTCACCACCGCCCTTCCTGACCTTCAGCGTGGGATAGCTCCTCTAGGCCCTCCTGCGCCCACGCAGCCACGGCTCCTTGGACGTGCGCTTGGTCCTCCCGCCACCGCCCCTGGCCTCGGGCGTGGGGGCGTGGGGTAGCTCCTCTCGGCCATTCTTGCGCTGTCGCAGTATGGTACTCTCGGCTGCTGCCCCTGACCTCAGACGTGGGGTAACTCCTCTTGGCTGCCGCCCTTCGGGCTTAGGGTCCTCCCGGCTTCTGCCCCTGACCTCGGATGTGGGGTGGCTCCTCTCCGCCGCGCTTAGCACGCCGGTCGCAGCCGCCTGCGCTTATCAGGTTAAACTAAATTGTGAATAGTGATCATTAAGACAATGATAAGGTCCATCCCTGTCTGTACCTGGAAGTTTCTTTCCCATAGAGCTTGCTTTCCATGTAGAAAAACTAGATTCTAACTCTAGCTGCTGCTGCTGCTGCTAGGTCACTTCAGTCATGTCCGACTCTGTGTGACCCCATAGATGGCAGCCCACCAGGCTCCCCTGTCCCCTACATCTAATTTCAGACATATTTTAAAGAAACCACTGGGACTTCCCTAGTGGTTCAGTACTAAGACTCTGAGCTCCCAGTGCAGAGGGCCCAGGTTTAATCCCTGATCAAGGAACCAGATCCCACATGCCACAACTAAGAGTTTGCATGCTGCAACTAAAAATCCTGCGTGCCACAACTAAAGATTTCACATGCTGCAGCTACAGATCCCACATCCTTCAACTAAGACCTGGCACAGTCAAACAAATATTTAAAAAAGAGAAGAAACCACTGCTCCCAGGGCGCAAGTTGGTTCAATGTATGCAAATCAATAAATGTGACACACCACATTAACAGAATGAAGATACACCACATTAACAGCTAATCTACAATTATCTCAATAGATGCAGGAAATGCATTTGACAAAATTTGACTTCCTTTCATGATAAAAACTCTCAAAAAATTAGGACGGAAAGTACCTCAACACAATAAAGGCCATAGTTCAGGACAAACTCACAGCTAACATCATACTCAAGAATGAGAAGCTGAAAGTCTTTTCTCTAAGATCAGGAACAAAACAAGAATGCCCACTTTTGACATTCAGCATAATGCTAGTAGTCCTAGCACAGCAATTAGATAAGAAAAGGAAAACATTGATATCTAAATTAGAAAGGAAGAAGTAAAACTATCTGTTTGCAGAGCATATGCTCTTATACATGCAATATCCTAGACTCACCCCCCCCCCCCAACAAAAACCATTAGAACTAATGAATGAATTCATTAAAGTTGCAGGATACAAAATCAACATAAAAAGGTCAGTTGCATTTCTACAGACTAACAACAAACTTTCTGAAAAAGAAATCAATCCCATTGACAATAGCATCAAAGAGAATGAAATACTTAAGGATAACTTTAATCAAGGAAGTAAAAGATCTGTATGCTGAAAATTTCATCAATATGCCATTGATGAAAGAAATGGAAAAAGCCACAAAATACATGGAAAAAATCCCATGTGGGAAGAATTAATATTGTCAAAATGTTCATAGTACCCAAAGTGATCTATGGAGTCAATGTAATACCTATCGAAATTCCAATGGCATTTTCCACAGATAGGAAGAAAATCTTAAAATTTGCATAGATCCACAAAAAACTGAATTGTAAAGTCACTGTTGAGAAAGAAGAACAAATTTGGAGGCATCACAATTTCTGATTTCAAACTATATTACAGAGCTATAATAGTCAAAACATGTGGTTCTGGAATAAAAACAGACACATGGACGGAGGAGCCTGGTATGCTGCAGTCCAATGGGGTCACTAAGAGTCGGACACGACTGAGCAACTTCGCTTTCACTTTTCACTTTCATGCATTGGAGAAGGAAATGGCAACCCACTCCAGTGTTCTTGCTTGGAAAATCCCAGGGACAGGGGAGCCTGGTGGGCTGCTGTCTATGGGGTCGCACAGAATCGGACATGACTGAAGCAACTTAGCAGCAGCAGCAGCAACCATAAATAAAAGTAAACCCAAATCAGATTAACAACTTAAATGTAAGACCTGCAACTAAAAGTCTCCTAGAAGAAAACATAGAGAAAAAGCCCCTTGACATTGGTCTTGGCAATGATTTTTTTGGCTATGACACTAAAAACACAGGCAACAACATCACCAATAAGCTAGTGGGACTATATGAAACTAAAATCTTCTACACAGCAAAGGAAACAATGGACAAAACGAAAGGCCACCCAGCACCTTCTGGATTTACTCCATGACTGCTTCATCTGTTGATGGTCTTGCTTGGGCTGATCTGTGCTGAATCTAGCTGCCACCGGTGCTGGTGAAAAACAAGTTGGATAAGACTCAAGGGGTCTGCTAGGGACTGCTCCCTCTCCTGCCTGGACACCCCACTCTTCCTTCTTGGCAGTTCCTATGGTGCTGAGTGTCCCAGGGCCCAGGAAATACCCTCAGGAGGCAGCTTTTGGGGGTCTCCTTGTAGCTTCTTGCATGATTCTTGAATCTCATCTTCCTGTCTTATTCCTTCAGCCTTTCTGGGTCACCAGCCAGGCACAGGTGGCTTTGGGAAGCAGGAAGGTATTTAGCTGGGTCTTGAGATGCAGGGAAGGACTAGCAGAGAAGAGGAGGGTGGACATTTCAGGTGGGAAGGTGTCAGAAGTGAGGGCAACATCGGGCTTTGTAACATTTGGTGGAATAGACCACTCAGAGTGTGAATAATGGACACATTTTAGAAATACATTTTAGAGGCCGTGGATAATTTCCGGTGCCCTAGAGCATCATAGAAAAGGATGCATGCTGTTTCCTTATTTTTGTGTGCTTTTGTCTAGGATATGATGGGTACTTCGGTTTAATAATTCAGTGATGAGCTTGGAGATAAAATTGAGCCTGCTTATGAAAACTAGGTCTGTGTTTCCTTGAGGACCATTTTCACAGAATATTATTTTTTGTTTTCTCTCTTTTAAATAGTTGTGCACAATATCCCCAGCCTTCTTCTCACTTTATTGATTTTCCAGAACGAGAGGACGAGGTGTGACTATAACATAACGTGACTGATTATTTTAGCATACGCACCAGAACTTATACAGCCAAATGAATTTTGTGACCTTCAAAGGCATTTTCCTGATAGGCTGAAACCTTACTGCAGATATGCCATATCAGAAAACACCTTCTTAGCACTTTTCTCTGGAAACGGTCCTCGGTGTGTGAGTGCAGTCTTTCGACCACCCTCAAGGCACAAATCATTGTCTTTGTTGAGAACAGATTGATTTTTTAAAAAACAGCCCAAATTTTGGCAACTAGGCGATTAGACTGAGTAATATTATTTTTAATCCCAAGAAAAATGTGATTATAAAATAATAAGGCTTGCTGTCTTTACCGGGAAGTTTATGAGCCATTTCTGGAAGCAAGGGGATTCTGTTGGGCCATACTCACTGGACATATGAGTTGCTCTTAGTCAAGCTTAGTTTCACTTTAAAGTCAACAGCAGCAATCATCTTAGCGCTTATGGTCATACATCGTTTTATCTTGTAAGGAATTCAGGCTTCTGGAATTGGTAGCATTGACTCTTTGGGCAGAGATGAAAGAAGCAGCTCATTCACTCTATAAACAAAGCAGACCATCCGATTTGTGTTTGTGCCTTACTGAGCTGTTTGCTGCTCCCCCCCTGGGAGCGCAGTGGTTCTTCCAGAAATAAAACTACTGCACGGACCCTCCCCTTCACCCCCGAACATCATGATCCCAACCAACCAAACAGGCTGCCGTTTGCCTTTGAAGGCAAGGGCCTCATCTTTGGGAACCTGAACCGTGTGGCAGCGACTTGTTTCTGCTGGCCAAAAGGACACACATCTGCACAAGAGGGCAAGACTTTGGGGAGAGCGGGGATGGGGGCAGGTATCATGCACTAATGACTGGCACTTCAGCGAGGAAGGGCCACCTTGTCCCTGGCTTACCAGAAATACGTGATGCTGCACAGTGTCCCAGTGGCTGGGGGACACGAGGCGCATCAGCTGAGAGGGGGACCCCCGGAGCCCTGCTGTCTCCCAGTCCTCACCCCCACCCTGCCTGGACAGAGCCGAGAGCTGGGCGACCCTGCAGAGCCACCTCAAGGCCCCAGGTGGTCTTGAGAAGACGTGTTTGCTTTCACCGCAGCAGACGGCAGTTCCTGAGCGTGGCCCCAGAAAAAGGATGGTCCCCTCTTTTTTTGGCTCAAAGGTTTCTGGGAAAATGGTGTCAGAGAGTGAAGGCAAGGCCAACTGCTACCGATAATGGCTTCAACCAAAACCCTGCTTCCCAAGCTCTGCCCAGACTCCCGGCAAGAGCCAGCGCCGGGCACCAAACTCTGCGGCTGCCTCTGCCCTCTGAGCCGGGAAGTATGCCAAGTTGCTCCTGAATCGCCTTCCTCTACACACAATCCGCCCCTTCTCGCCACACTCTGCACATCACAGTCCCCGCTGCCTGACGCCCTTGCCTCTCTGTTAAAGGAAATCCAACCCATCCCTCAAAACCTTGTCTAAACATTGCCTTCCTGAAGGTCTCCTTAGCCAGGCCAGCCATCAACGAGCCTGGCTTCCTCTGAATTCCACTTTCTGTCTCTACTGAGGTCTTGGCACTTGCTTTACTATTCTATCGTTCATGCCTGTGTCCTATTTCCTGGCCTGACAAGGCCCAGAGGGCAGGGGATGGATCTTAAACCCATGAGTGCCTTGTGCAGAGTAGCTGCTCAGTAAACTTTAATGACTGTACATACGCATGGCATGGCTTCTAAATGATCGCTGTCGCGTGTGTGTGTGAGCATCTGTGTGTGCTCTGATTACACTAGTGTCAGCATGACCTCAACACCTGGCAGAATGCCTGGCACCCAGGTCATTGAAAGAGTACATTCCTTCTTTGTTCATACACTCACCGACTGCTGAAGGCTTTCCAGGCCGCGTGCTGGTTCTACCTCATTGATGGGCTGTGGATCACTTGACCACGAACTCAGATAAAGTAATTATCACATTAGAAATAGAGGAGCAAAGCTCTGATGCAAAAGTGGGAGATGGGATGGAAGGCAGGACCCAGCCATTTGGAAGATGAGGTATGTGGGGAGCACAGAATACCCGCTGTGTGGGCAGGGTATCCTGACCACAGTGTGGGGGAGGGGAGGTCCAGCCTCCAGCAGAGGCATCAAAGGACAAGCCCTTCATCCTTCACTGTTTCATTAACCGCTAATCCCCATAGTTCAAAGCAACGCTATCTAAACTCTTCACCAGCGTCTTTGTTTATATTATTTCCCCATAGGTCTCGTGTTCTATTGTCCAAACAATGATGTATATTTAAGTAATGATTGATTTATTTTCTCATTTTAATTACTCAAAGACAAGCTGATGGAAACGCTGCCAATGAGAATAGTGATCAATGAGAGAACCGGCATTCGTATACCCAGTTATAATTCTACTCCAAAGCAAAGAAACTTGACATTTTTGTTAACCTGCACAATCTGATTGTCAATAGAGGCACAATTTCCATTGAGGCTCTTTGAAATGCTGAAAATATCTCACGTACCCCCTTCCTATCTCTACAAATCAATAGGCATCTGGGAACCCCAGGCTGTAAGCATTGTGAAGGATAGTCAGCTATACATTTGATGGTTTGAGTACTATCTGTACATAGAGTGACTGAAATTGGTAGCATCGTCTCAAGATATAAGGGACGATAGAAGGAGGTAATTCGGCAGTTCTCAGGAGAAATATGGCACCGTGCGAGTCAGCAAGGCCTTTCTAGTTGAGGGCAGGTACACTTTTCCCCTAGAGGAGCTTGGGTACATCCATCCTTGCCAGATTTTTCACTGATAAGAGAGGGCTGACCATCCATGGCTCTCCGAATATGACATCTTCTCCACCCAAACCCCCAGGCCAGCTCTCCCTCACCTGGATAGTCAACCCAGTCCTGTTTCCTAAGTGCTCCTTGAAACATTCTTTTCCCTCTATCTGCTCTTCTACTCCTGGAGTTGTGGATTTCAAGAGCATCTGGAAATAAGCACCCATTTTGTTTCCCTGTCTCTTGTCTTGTGCCCCTCAAAATTGTCCTTCACATCTGCAGCCCAAAGAACAACCAGCCTCTCACCGCTGGGGCAGAAAGCCCTCCCATGGCCCTCCCTGCCTGCAGAATTGGTCTCCTTGGCTGGCACAGGAGGCCCTGTCCAACCTGGTTGCCTCCTCACCTGCCGCTTTGCTCTCTGGTCCCTTTGTTCCTTCCACACACCATGTTGTATGCCATTCATTTCCTCCCCTCTCCTGGGATGCTCTTGATTCCTTCATTCTGGTGAGAGCCCTGCATCCCTGTGATCTTGGCCCCACCACACCTGGTGCCTTCTCTCTCTCGAACCACTTCCCTGGCTTCCCTGTTAGAAGGTAAGCAGGACTGGATCTTAGGTGCCCAGCACTGTGCTTGTACATCTCTTTTGGGTAATAGACACTTAGTTATTTGCTGACATAGTTGAATTAAGAGGGACAGTATATAGGATTTTGTGTGGCACGTGCTTGGCATATATAGACACAAATTCATGTTGTTCTTTGCAGCTATGAATATCCTCATAGAGAATTTCCATTTATTTCTAAATGCATATCACTGCAACCAAGCTGCCACCCTCACTTGTTATATAACAGAATTTCACTGCATTGAACTCTGGATCTCAGTGAAGGATTTCATCTCTATAATTCAGGTGTCACTGGGCTGTGGGTTGAAGTTCATCTCTGTACAGTGTATGAAGGATTGCTAAACAAAATCTTGCTGCAAAGGTGACTTTTGAACCTCTTTAGGAAAACAAACTATTCTCAAGCACTTTCACCGATGTTAGTTCATCAACACTGCTTTTAGAAACACACTAAAAATATTTCACTCTTGGCTGCCTTTCCTCCATGTATATAATGTCCTAGAGCTTGGGCTTTGAAATTTGATTGCCTGGATTCACGTCTTGGTTAGTTTTGTGATCTTAAGGAAGTTGGTAAGGTGACTGTGCCTCAGATTCCCCCACTGTTAAACAGGGATAATAACAGTGCTCAACTCATAGCATGTTGGAAGGATTATATGAGTAGACTTGGAGCAGTGCTGGGCACGGTTAACATTCAGTAAGTGTTAGCTATTGTTGCTGTTTAGTTTCTAAGTCGTGTCCAACTCTTTCACAACCCCATGGACTGTAGCCCACCAGGATCCCTGTCCTTGGAATTCTCCAGGCAAGAATACTGGAGTGGGTTGCCATTCCCTCCTCCAGGGAATCTTCCCGACCCAGGGATCAAACCTGGATCTCCTGCTTGGCAGGTGGATTCTTCACCACTGGGAAGGTTGATATTAGTCAGCATGTGTTAAATGAATGACCCCAAACTTAGTGAACAGAACACAGGAAGATGTGGATTAGCTGTTTGTGTTTACAAAGCACTACTGCATATTTCTTTTCCATGGGGATGGTCTTGATCCCTGTCTCCTGTACAATGTCACGAACCTCATTCCATAGTTCATCAGGCACTCTATCTATCAGATCTAGGCCCTTAAATCTATTTCTCACTTCCACTGTATAGTCATAAGGGATTTGATTTAGGTCATACCTGAATGGTCTAGTGGTTTTCCCTACTGTCTTCAATTTAAATCTGAATTTGGCAATAAGGAGTTCATGATCTGAGCCACAGTCAGCTCCTGGTCTTGTTTTTTGCTGACTGTATAGAGCTTTTCCATCTTTGGCTGCAAAGAATATAATCAATCTGATTTCGGTGTTGACCATCTGGTGATGTCCATGTGTAGAGTCTTCTCTTGTGTTGTTGGAAGAGGGTGTTTGCTATGACCAGTGCATTTTCTTGGCAAAACTCTATTAGTCTTTGCCCTGCTTCATTCCATTTTCCAAGACCAAATTTGCCTGTTACTCCAGGTGTTTCTTGACTTCCTACTTTTGCATTCCAGTCCCCTATAATGAAAAGGACATCTTTTTTGGGTGTTAGTTCTAAAAGGTCTTGTAGGTCTTCATAGAACTGTTCAACTTCAGCTTCTTCAGCATTACTGGTTGGGGCATAGACTTGGATTACTGTGATATTGAATGGTTTGCCTTGGAAACGAACAGAGATCATTCTGTTGTTTTTGAGATTGCATCCAAGTACTGCATTTCGGAGTCTTCTGTTGACCATGATGACTACTCCATTTCTTCTGAGGGATTCCTGCCCGCAGTAGTAGATATAATGGTCATCTGAGTTAAATTCACCCATTCCAGTCCATTTTAGTTCGCTGATTCCTAGAATGTCGACATTCACTCTTGCCATCTCCTGTTTGACCACTTCCAATTTGCCTTGATTCATGGACCTGACATTCCAGGTTCCTATGCAATATTGCTCTTTACAGCATCGCACCTTGCTTCTATCACCAGTCACATCCACAGCTGGGTATTCTTTTTGCTTTGGCTCCATCCCTTCATTCTTTCTGGAGTTATTTCTCCACTGATCTCCAGTAGCATATTGGGCCCCTACTGACCTGGGGAGTTCCTCTTACAGTATCCTATCATTTTGCCTTTTTCATACTGTTCATGGGGTTCTCAAGGCAGGAATACTGAAGGGGTTTGCCATTCCCTTCTCCAGTGGACCACATTCAACCAAAATGGCTGTCTGAGGAGGCCTTACAAATAGCTCTGAAAAGAAGAGAAGCTAAAAGCAAAGGAGAAGAGGAAAGATATAAGCATCTGAATGCAGAGTTCCAGAGAATAGCAAGAAGAGATAAGAAAGCCTACCTCAGCACTCAGTGCAAAGAAATAGAGGAAAACAAGAGAATGGGAAAGACTAGAGATCTCTTCAAGAAAATTGGAGATACCAAGGGAACATTTCATGCAAAGATGAGCTCAATAAAGGACAGAAATGGTATGGACCTAACAGAAGCAGAAGATATTAAGAAGAGATGACAAGAATACACAGAAGAACTGTACAAAAAAGATCTTCATGACCAAGACAATCACGATGGTGTGATCACTGACACATCAGTGATCCTGGAATTAGAGCCAGACATCCTGGAATGTGAAGTCAAGTGGGCCTTAGAAAGTATCACTATGAACAAAGCTAGTGGAGGTGATGGAATTCCAGTTAAGGAATTTCAAATCCTGAAAGATGATGCTGTGAAAGTGCTGCACTCAATAAACCAGCAAATTTGGAAAACTCAGCAGTGGCCACAGGACTGGAAAAGGTCAGTTTTCATTCCAATCCCAAAGAAAGGCAATGCCAAAGAATGTTCAAACTACTGCACAATTGCACTCATCTCACATACTAGTAAAGTAATGCTCAAAATTCTCTAAGCCAGGCTTCAGCAATACATGAACCGTGAACTTCCAGATGTTCAAGCTGGTTTTAGAAAAGGCAGAGGAACCAGAGATCAAATTGCCAATATCTGCTGGATCATGGAAAAAGCAAGAGAGTTCCAGAAAAACATCTATTTCTGCTTTATTGACTATGCCAAAGCCTTTGACTGTGTGGATCACAATAAACTGTGGAAAATTCTGAAAGAGATGGGAATACCAGACCACCTGATCTGCCTCTTGAGAAATTTGTATGCAGGTCAGGAAGCAACAGTTAGAACTGGACATGGAACAACAGACTGGTTCCAAATAGGAAAAGGAGTACGTCAAGGCTGTATATTGTCACCCTGCTTATTTAACTTCTATGCAAAGTACAACATGAGAAACGCTGGGCTGGAAGAAGCACAAGCTGGAATCAATATTGCTGGGAGAAATATCAATAACCTCAGATATGCAGATGACACCACCCTTATGGCAGAAAGTGAAGAAGAACTAAAGAGCCTCTTGATGAAAGTGAAAGAGGGGAGTGAAAAAGTTGGCTTAAAAAAAAAAAGTTGGCTTAAAGCTCAACATTCAGAAAACGAAGATCATGGAATCTGGTCCCATCACTTCATGGGAAATAAATGGGGAAACGGCGGAAACAGTGTCAGACTTTATTTTTTAGGGGCTCCAAAAATAACTGCAGATGGTGACTGCAGCCATGAAATTAAAAGACGCTTACTCCTTGGAAGGAAAGTTATGACCAACCTAGATAGCATATTCAAAAGCAGAGACATTACTTTGCCAACAAAGGTCTGTCTAGTCAAGACTATGGTTTTTCCAGTGATCATGTATGGATGTGAAAGCTGGACTGTGAAGAAAGCTGAGCACTGAAGAATTGAAGCTTTTGAACTGTGGTGTTGGAGAAGACTCTTGAGAGTCCCTTGGACTGCAAGGAGATCCAACCAGTCCATTCTGAAGGAGATCAGCCCTGGGATTTCTTTGGAAGGAATGATGCTAAAGCTGAAACTCCAGTACTTTGGCCACCTCATGCGCAGAGTTGACTCATTGGAAAAGACTCTGATGCTGGGAGGGATTGGGGGCAGGAGGAGAAGGGGATGACAGAGGATGAGATGGCTGGATGGCATCACTGACTTGATGGACATGAGTCTGAGTGAACTCCGGGAGTTGGTGATGGACAGGGAGGCCTGGCGTGCTGAGATTCATGGGGTCACAAAGAGTTGGACATGACCGAGCGACTGAACTGAACTGAACTGAACTGCATACTTCAAAGAATTCACTGCCAGAATTAGCCAGGTGGTGCTAGCAGTAAAGAACCCCCTGCCAATGCAGGAGACCTAAGAGACATGGGTTTGATCCCTGGATTGGGAAGATCCCCTGGAGAAGAAATGGCAACCCACTCCAGTATTCTTGCCTGGAGAATCCCATGGACAGAGGAGCCTGGTGGGCTACAGTGTATAGGGTTGCACAGAGTTGGACACGAGTGAAGCAACTTAACACACATGTAAACACCCCATTATTAACTGCAGGCTTGGACTCAATAATAATCTCATAGGTCCTAGGTTTTTATTTATTTTTTTAAAAACACCATTTGGAATTCTCATATGAACTTGAGAACTGCATTGAAGTGAAAAGTAAACAGAAGTAAAGTTCAACCAAGTGGCCTCATTTTGAATGATTCTGGGCTTATACCATTAGGGAGCTTCTGATCTTGCGCAAGGTAGATGAGGTTTAAAAAATAACTACTGGATTTAGCAGCTAAGAAGTTTTAGGTGATGTTGGAATTGGGGGTGGTGAGAACAGAAGCCAGAATGCAGCAGGCTTAGAAGTGATGGGGAAAGAAGGTCGCCAAGGAGGAGGGGGTGCCCTTTCTCTCAAGAAGAAGATCTGGAACGTCAGCTGCCATTCTGAGCTTCAGTTTCCAGTGGTAAAGCAGAGACAGTCATCCTTTTCCTGTATCCTTGACAGGAGTATGAATACTTCGCTAATAAATTTTACATCAATATATATTATTATTAGCCTATTGATGCAACCGTTTGTCTCTTAGCTGTAGGCTTCCCTGGTAGCTCAGATGGTAAAGAATCTGCCTGCATTGTATGAGACTAGGGTTCGATCCCTGGGTTGGGAAGATCCCTTGGAGGAGGGAATGGCAACCTACTCCAGTATTCTTGCCTGGAGAATTCCATGGACAGAGGAGCCTGGAGGGCTACAGTCTATAAAGTCACAAAGAGTTGACCTGGCTAACACTTTCACTTTCACTTGTAGGTTTTTAAACTTAAAAAAAAAAAAAAATCTGTTTCTTGAAAAGTGCTCTATGAAGCTTTAAACTCAATTTGCTTTTCAGAAAATTTTCAAATTTTCCCATGACAAAATTTACATTTATCCTCTGATTTGAGCAATAACAGCACAATTCTGTTGGGTTAGCCAAAAAAAGTTCATTTGGACTTTTCTGTAACATTTTACTGAAAAACCCAAATGAACTTTTGACCAATACAATATTTCTCATTTGGCCTTTGTTTCGCTTGTTGACGCTTACCTTGTCCTTGGGTTTGAGAACTTGACATGTAAACGATGCATAGCAAATAAATCCTAGTAAGTTCTCACTCGAGTCTCTCTCATAGACCAGACTTCTGGTTTTCTGCACACTCTGGTCCAAGACCCTGCCTTCATTTTGCCTTTATTATGACACTGGAAACGTATTTTTGCAAGTTCAATTCTCTCCCATCTTAAAGCATACAAGTAAGCCAGCCAACCAGCAACCACCTCTTCTTGGACCATGTATTCCACCCTCACCTCTGCTCCATCCCACCCTTCTCTTTCCAGAGAAGACCACACACTCCTCGCTTTCTCACTTCCCATTTACCCTCTGCTCCATTGTCCACTGAAAGGACTCTCTCCAAGGCTACCACTAACTCCTTGGTTCCTAAACAGAATTCACATTTCTGTCCTTGTCTTTCTTTAGTGCTTTGCAGTATTTGACTCTGATATGCTTAGTCCCTTACTCTTGGGTTCACAATAGGAATCTCAGTTGTATAGTTGTGCAGAAAAGCCTGAGCACCTTGAATATAGTCCAATGGCTTCATTTTTACAGATGAGGAAATGAAGGTCAAGAGAAGTTACATGAATTGACCTCTATCAGTCAGCTAGTGCTGCAATAACATTGTGTAACAAACCACCCCAAACCCTTCCGCAAACAACAACATTAATTTTTCTCATGGTCTGGATGTTGGCTGGGGGAGCTATGTTCCAGGTAGTGGGTGGGGTTCATATCTGCTCCACATGGGTTTGTAATGGGGCACAGGCTGAAGAGGATACTTCAGGAAAGTTCTACTTCTGGTAGATCATAGGAATGCAAGAAACACAAGAGGAGGAAATTCCCTGGTGGTCCAGTGGTTAGGACTCTGTGCTCCCACTGCAGGGGTTCAGTCCTTGGCTGGGGAACTAAGATCCCATAAGCCCATGTGACATGGCAAAAAAAAAAAAAAAAAAAATGCTAGAGGAAATAAGCAATGTCTCTTCAGGGCTCAGCCTTAAAGTGGCTGAATGTAACTTCTGCCTATATTTTTTGGTTAAAGCAAATCCCATGTGAAAGCCTAACATGAATGAGGTGAGGAAGAAGACTCCACTGAAGTGGGAGGTATTGATACTTCAGAGAATCAACATTTTCCCTGATGATATAGAATTTTGATAAAGAGGTAGGAGGGGGGGTGATGAGTTGGGAGGAATGATTCAGTCTACCACATGCCCAGAGATCACCCATGTGGATTCTGAGCTCTGACAAAGGAGAAAGAGGACATGAGTGAGTAGACACAACAAAAGAAGAGACAAAGATAAAAACAAACAGAGCGAGCAAAACAAAAACGTAGAGCTAATGGAAGTTTGGATTTTTATTGTAAACGACAACAATGATGTTTTCTGGAAAAAGAACAGACATGGATGGGAAGTTGGACAGGACTCCAAGGTGGTGAGTCACAGTAGGTCTTGGCTGTGAGGAGCTAGCTCCAGGAGGGCTGAAGCAGGGTCGTGCGCCCTGTGCAGGGGCTCAGCTTAGACCTTGACTGAGCCTAGGGGTGAACCCAAGAATTTCTAGCTGAATAAGCGATGGAGATCAGGAACTGACCAATGATGGAGCTACAGCTCACCCTGAGAAGGGTAAATACTGATTCAGGGATGGGGTGGGGAAGAGAGTAGCTGCTACATAGAGGATCCGACTTGAGTTTGAAAAAGCGGGATTGAAGGGGAACATTTCTGAAGTACTCTGGAAGCCTGAAAGCTGAAAGTCTGCTGTGTTCACTATAACAACCAGGGGACATTCTTGTAGATTGTTAGCTCCATTGTTTGGGACAAATGCATTGTTTTATACATGGCAATACATTTATGTAAGACGTTATGCCAAGACATGGCTACAGCTGGAAACAAACAGCTCCAGAATTACTATAAATATTCTCATGGATGCTGGGGCCGTACTGAGTTAAAGAAAAAAATATGTTTTAGGATAATCACTTGCCCTTCCAGAAAATTTCCTGTGGTGCTGGCTAGAGGCTGAAAGGAGAAAGGGTGTGTCTCAGCATCACAAGGCCTATGAGACAAGGTGAACTGAACTTGGGCTCTGAAAGATCAAAAGAGCCTGTGACAGGCTCTTTTGAATGTTCTGCTCTAGGAAGTTATTGGTAAGTCTCAACAGGGAGGTACTCTTGCGATCCAAAATCAGCCATCAATTTCATTTCCTTTTTTTCCTATAAAAAGGGTATGCTGACTCAAACAACTAAAATATAGATTAGTTAGCATACTAATAATAAGACCAAAAAATCCCCAGTAGACAAAAATCCCCATTAAAAAAACAAACAAACAAACAAACAAACCAAAGCCCAACATTCAGTGAGCCAGGAAAAAAAAGTTTTTGAATTAGCATTTTCTTTCATGAGGGTCAGTTTCTTTCCATGTCACCTCTTCTGCCTCCAGGGTGGACGAGAAGACCTGTCCCCATCCTCCTACCCACATGTTGGCACGGCTGGTGACAGCTCTGATGGTCTTTATACTGGATTGAGTAGCGTTAGTGTTCCCCCACCCTCCCCAAATTCACAGTCACTTGGCACCTCCAAATAAGGCCTTCATTGGAGACAGTGTCTTTATAGAGTCAATCAAGTTGAATGCTAGTGAGTCCTAATCCAAGACTGATGTCTTGTTACGAGGGGATCTGGACACAGAGACACGCAGAGTGGAGGTGATGTGAATATATAGACACATGAGAACACCACGTGAGGATGGAGGCAGAGACTAGAGTGATATGTCTGCACAGCAACCCCAAGGATTGCTAACAACCACCAGAAGTGAGGAAGAGCCGGGGAGGGGCTTCCCTTAGACCCTCAGGGTGGGCAAGGCCCTGCCGACTTCTTGATTTCAGACTTCCAACCTCCAGAACTGGGAGAGAGTAAATGTCGGTTGTTGTAAGTCCCCAGTTTGTGGTACGATGTTATGGTAGCCCTTGGAGATGACTGTGGTCTCCTTCCCCTCATTGGCCTTGCTGATCCAGAACAGACCAGTCAAAGGCCTGGCTAGAGGCTCAGGCCCTTCAGTCAGACAGACTAGGATTAGGCTGCAGGCTGGCCACTGACCAGTGAGCTCAAAGTCTCAGTTTCCGCATCTATACGATGGACATAACAAGAATGTTGGGGGAGATTAAAGGCTGCCATGTTTATAAAGTATTCAGTACAATGCCTGGCCCATAGCACATGTTTAGTAAATGTTAGCTGCTATTAGCCATTGGTTTTCACCTTTCAAACTTTCAGCGTGAAGTTTTCCTGATTTTACTATCTTGGTAAAAGCCAAGTGGACATCTATTCCTTTGGGGATGTACCATGGCATCTAGCTCAGGGTTCACACTAAAAGTATCTTTATGGAATGAAGAATGGAACAACTACATCTCATCATAGAAGGAAATGGCTTACAGGCTTCATGAGGTTTAGTAATCCGCTAAAAAGTCCAAGAAGAAGGATGTATTTTTATCAAATTAGGTTATGAAAGTTTGAGGCTTCCATTATGGGCGCTCTCTCTCCCCTGAGTTGCTTGTTTGGGGGGAAGCCAGCTGTCATGTTGGGCTGCCTGATGAAAGGCCCACAAGATGAAGCCTGCCAACAGCTACATAAGGGGACATGAATGTGATTCTCTAGGCCCAGGAAAACTTTAGATCACTGTAGTCTCAGCTGACAGCTTGACTTACCCTTATGAAAAACCCTCACCCCTAACTGCTCAGGTAACACACTCCCAGGTTCCCGGAAACTGTGTAAGATGATAAATGTCTGTTGTTTTAAGCCACTTAGGTGTTGAGGCTAATTTGTTACACAGCACTAGATAACCAGTACAGGTGCTGAGATAAGAATGGCCAGGATGAGCCAGGGCTTAGACCAGGGACTGTAATGGGAGACTAAACATAGGAGGCAGAGAAGAGGTCAGACCCAGATGGGTTGGACATGGAGATGAGCAGGCAGGTTCTGTGGGTCTGTGCCTCTGGTCCAGAGCCCAGGGCAGATAAGAGACAACCACATCACTGAGCAGAAGGCAATGAGATCTTGGTGATCTTAGACTAGAGCATCGCCTTCTGACATAATGTTACACAATTCCCAGTTGGACCTTCAGTTGATCACTGTAGCGATGAGGTGATCAAAGATCAATGAGTGAATTTGTCCAGAATTAAGTCAGTACAAAGATTTGGGGATTCCAGTAACAAACAACATGCAATGGGATTATAAATATTTTTGAAACACTCACAATATTCTTTTGTTATTTTGATGGCCTTAGCTCTTTAAGTTGTCCACCAAGCTGGGATGCAGAATTAAGTTTCCTAGGCCTGTTCCAGGCTGTTGGGCAGGTCATGGTACAATAGAAAGTTAAAGATATTGCCTGGGTTTATAAAGACATACCTCACATCCAATTGGCAAATGTTTTCTGAATGCTTACTAAGCTCATTATAAAAAAGCTTAGAGTCATTCTGTACACCTAGTACAAGTACCCACTGCTCCTTATCCCACCTGTGATTACTCATGAATATGAAAACCCAATGGATCAAAAAGCACTTCCTCTATTCTTTGCACAGGCCAGGTCTCCCCTTTGAATTGACCTTTGTCTCAAGTCTTGGAGCCCTGCTGACTCAGTGGCAATCACTTGAAATTCAAGGGATAACAGGATGCCGTGAATAGCATCTGCTTTTTCACCAGGAAGTCAGAGTCCTTACTCTACAGAAGTGAGCAAAGCTTCCTGCAGCCCCTGTCTTGTCGAAAGGTTGAACTCTAGGTAATTTGCTGCTCTTCAAATCCAAAATGAGAGACGGAGGCTGCTAGCTAAGGGCACAGGCTCAGAGCCAGACAGCCTGGGTTCATACGTCAGCCCCACTTCTTCCTAGCTGTGCAGCCTTGGGTGAATGACTTAATCTCTCTGAGCCTCGCTTTTCCCATCTGCAAAATGATGATCATAATAACACCTCCCACACAGAGTAGGGAGAGGAATAAATGAGTTGATGTATAAAGTACTTAGAATGGCTCCTGGCCCCTGGGAAATAGTCTCATTATGGCGATTAATAGGCGATTATTATGCAGGATATGGAGGCAAAAGTAGCCCCCTCTGCCCTATCTGGGCTCAAATGTCATTGTCTGTTGGGGTTCACTCAAGGCAGATGTCTCTCTTTCACAACATGCAAAGGGTTCTTCAAGGACTTCATGAAAACAAAAGGATTAACTACAGATGACTAAGCCCACATGATGGAAACAGAACCAGGTACAGTAAATAATGACCTTAGGCAGGATTATATTCCTACAAACAATACACCGAGTTCTTTGGCTCTCGGTCTACAATCCCTCTACCACAAGGGAGCCAGTGGCCAAGGACAATGTCTCCATGTGCCCAGGATAATCTGGATGGGCTCCTGGAGGAGGCAGCCCTCAAGCAGAGACTTGAAGAATTCAGGACTTGCCAGGTGGAGAAAGAAGATCGGTATACCAGGCAGAGAAGAGTGTGCTGGGACCAGGGTGAGATAAACAGGTACCGGGGACACAAGATTTAAGGAGGCACTCACTCTCAGGGCCATGTGAGAGCAGGGTCAGCATCTGCACACCGCTGGGATTGAGCGCCTCCTTTAGTTTTGTATCCTAAATGCCTCTGTTGTGTCACCTTAGTCCTGGCCCTGGACTAGAGCCTGGGTCAGAGCCTGGAAAGAAATGTCTATAACCAGAAATGTCCAAGTCATGAAAGATGGCTTGAGGACAGAGGTCACTTGGAGTGAGCCTGAGAAGTCAGGCTGGGGTGAGATCATAAAAGGTCTTATGCTCCAAATAAAAGAATTTAGAGTTGGTCTAAAAGTGACAGGGAGCCAGTGAAGAATTCTCAACTGATCTACAACATGATCAGGTTTTCCTGTTAGCAGGATTCTTCAGGCATTGGCATGAACGGCAGATTGGTGGATGAGGGAATAAGCAGATTAGGAGGCCAATTCAGGACTCCGCTGAAAAGTCCATGCCCAGGGGCAAGACAACGACGGCCTGAAACAGGGCAGTGCCAGTTAGAAAACTCACTGAGCGTTCTCGAGAGAGCTGGTTTGAAGGGAGAATTGACAGTCCATGGTGACTAAGGGCAGATGAGGGTTGACGGCAAGAGTCAAAAATGGCACAGTTTAGAGACTTCCCTGGTAGTCCTGTGGTGAACAATCGCCTGCCAATGCAGAGGAAGTGGGTTCGACCCCTGGTCCAGGAAGATCCCATATGCCATGGGGCAACGAAGCCAGTGTGTCGCAACTACTGAAGACTACACCCTAGAGCTCACGCTCCTCAACCAGAGAAGCCACGGCGATGAGAAGCTGGCAGGCCACAAACTAGAGAGTAGGCCCTGCTCGCCGCAACTAGAGAAAGCCCCCACACAGCGGTGAAGACAGAGTGAAGCAACAAAGTATAAATAAATGAATAAAAATGCTTTCCAAATGGCACAGTTTAGAAGACACAGGGAGCTATTAGGTAAGATAGAAGTATACCGAAGGCAGTTAGCAGGCTTCCCCAAGTCCAAGGGAGACCTCCCCACACCCCTCCCTATTGGTTTTCCATAGGATACAATCTCTTGGGGTCAGACATGTCTTACCCTCCGGATGGTACCCACACTCTCTTAGCATCACCGACCTGAGCTGAGCCACTTCCAGACCCCATTGGCTTTCCAAGCAGTCTTAAGGTTCTCAAAGTCCTTTTAAAGACAACCACGCAGCTGGGCTCACATCGACACTCCGCCATGCCCAGCCACCCATTCTGGACGTGTTGACCCCCAGGGCGCTGACCTGCCCCATATGACCCAGCCAGGGGCTCTGGGAGGTGGAGGGAGGAGGGGGAGAGGGGAGGAGGGGGCTAGGGGGAGTGAGGGTCTGTCCAGAGGCTGGGAGTCTTCAGCCACCTGTGAAGAGCCTTGTGAGAGATGATGTAGATCAGAAAGGCAGCCGGAGGGCAGCTGGGTTTGGAGGCAGTGTCCGGAAAGGCAGAGGCAGCAATGCTGGGAAAGGAGGGCAGTGTTCAGGGGCCAAGCCCAGGGCAGGGGAAGTACTAGGACTGCCCGCGGAGGCAACCCTGGGACTGATTTCCTCTGACCCTGCCACAGATGCACACGCTGACCTTGTGGTCCACTGAAGCCCTCGGATCTTCTTCTATGAACTCGAATGATGCCAGGTCTCCTGCCCTCCCTGCGCTTGAGAAGTCTGGAGAATGCTGGTTCTGCACACATTTCTCCATGTTCTCATAAAAATCAAGGGAGTAAAAGAGCAAGTCTGAGCTCTTTGAAACATTAATTAAAGACACCATCGTTTCCTTATTTCACGGAGGGTTGCTACCCCATTTGGGATTATTAGCAAAGCCAGACAGCCTTTGTTGTGCTTGACAAAGTGATTAATTCAGACTCTAGGTGAGTCTTGGTTTTCTCAACATCTTTTGATGTGCTAAGATTCCCCAGCGAGGCAAAAAACATCATCAATTACTTAAACAAGCCATTACCTTGAGAGCACAATTACCAGTGAGGCCCAATCTACTAATTGGCAGATGAAGGGAGAGAAATGAACCTGGGCTGTGCCCTGGACCCTTACCTGTCCAGCAGGAGTAAGAGTCCTTTCAATTGTGTCATGGCAGTGCTCCCACTGATCTGAGACTGCCTAGAAATTTTTCCATCTCCACGAAAATTTATCTTGGGCCACTCAAGTCTTGAGAAGCCAGAAGCTTCCCATCCGAGAACTGCATTCTCATGGGCGAAGTTGTAGGCCTCAGCACAATGGGAATGCAGAAGCGTTCACAGAAGTAAACTTCTTGTTTGAAGGGAGCTGGGAAAAAATTCTTTGGCTTGCTCTTTTCCTCGAAAGTCACAAGTTCTCCAGCTCCTGGGGCAAGCAGGGTGGCGGGGTCTTCTGCAGAATGCTACATCTGAGTGGACAATCTCTGACACATAAGGAATTCAAGACCTAAATAAAAGAGGCAGGTTTTCACTGTAAAACATAAACATATAAAATTAAATTTATAAATTCAAGTAGAGTGTAATACACTTAAATATATTTTATTTTAGAAATACTTACTATAAATATACCTTTTAACACACTAGGTCATGACTGTTTTTTTCCCTCTCCTCGCTAGAAGAGAGGTTTAGGGGGAGATCTTTTTCTGTATTTGTATATGTCATTGGTTTTTCCGAATGGGCAGGGGGAGCTCAGTCTAGTTAAATTCAGTCAAATAACCAATACATAAAAAAATCCAGAAGTGTTCCATAAAATATCAGCCACTGCACCGGCCTTGTCACACAATTCAATTGTTCTGTCCTATTTTTTGGAGAAGGCAATGGCACCCCACTCCAGTACTTTGCCTGGAAAATCCCATGGATGGAGGAGCCTGGTAGGCTGTAGTCCATGGGGTCACTAAGAGTTGGACACGACTAAGCAACTTCACTTTCACTTTTCACTTTCATGCATCGGAGAAGGAAATGGCAACCCACTCCAGTGTTCTTGCCTGGAGAATCCCAGGGACAGGGGAGCCTGGTGGGCTGCCATCTATGAGGTCATACTAGGTCGGACACGACTGAAGTGACTTGGCAGCAGCAGTCCTATTTTTAAAATAGAAAGATGGGTCTCATGCGTGTTCATATTGTGAAACTACTTTGGGTACTACCTCGATCCTTCTTCTCCTCTAATTCTCACTGGCACGAAAGGGCAAGGCGCCTCTCAGAATTCTTCCATGAGAAGTGGTGGAGAACTGGTGGGGGGCAGTGCGAAGGCAGAGGCGGAGGCTGCACCGAGGCCTCACTCTGAGACCCCCTCCCTGCTTAACCACCATCTCCCACTCGGCTCCACTTTCTTCCTTAATTCCCGAAGACGTCAGCTGGGTGGGGCCGGGCACCGGAAGGCACACCTGGGGAAGCAGAGCGCATAGTGCCCAGGGCTTCCTCTATACGAACCCCCAGAACTGGCTCTTCCCAGGGTGGGGGGCCCCCTGGGACACCCTCATCTCCAAGCAGCAGCGTCTCCCAGCTCCTTCACCCGCTATGAGTGACACAGTTCTTTCTCGCACCAGCTTTCGCACCTCTGTCCTCCGTTTCATAGATTTTTGGAATCTGGTCTGCTTTGGAGGGCCCTGCTTCTGGAAAACTAGCCTTGGGGAAAAATAATAATAAGCCTAAGGACCACTTGCCTTTTTTTTCAAGTTCAACAAATATGTCCCATCCAATAGCTGGACACAAGAAGTGCTCTTAAGTGATCAAAACACAGCTCAACTGGCACACCCTCTGACACGGGACGCTTCTTTGCTACAAAGGTCATCACGTAAATACTGTGTTGGCTGCTTGTCATTAGCCACTGAATGCGTGTTGGGTCTACAAGGCGATAAGTACCGCCTCCCTGTAGCTTCCCCTGGCACATCCCTGGCTTGTAGGAGACACTGTGTGTCTGCCTGATGATTCTTGTAATGTGTCACTTGTAACATGTTGGTTACCATCAGCCGACAGTGATGAACGACGTCATTCCAGGACTCCTCCCCTTTGTGAAGGTAAACTGCTATCACAATTTGGAGTAAATCCAGTGTCAAAAGCGGACCAACTCTCTTTAGTTCTTAGAAATGAAATACATAAGATCCATTAGATTGAATTCTCCACATCTCAGTCCTTTGAGAGAGGACTGAGATGCCTTCATTGTTTTCCAGCTGTGGTGTTAGATTGTCAGCTGAGGCAAGGCAACCTAGACAGGGCGCATTTGAAAATGTGGCCCATTTGGACCAGCCTTGAGAGCCCCATCTTCCCGGCATCATCCTTGTGGACCATCCATGGCCAGCGAGATCACTTTAGGGAGTTCCTGGGCTTTAAAATGTCCCATGGTAAAGTTTTTATTCTTACTCTTAGTTTTTCTTTAAGGAAGTGGTAATGGTTTTCATTTATGGTCATGACATAAAGTTACCTTTTATTTACGTCTATATCAAAGAAAGTGGGAAGCAAGTGCTAGCCTAGGTGATTTGCAGATATGGCAAAAATTGTCAACATGTTGTTGATTTAGAAGGTTAACCTCTTAATGGCAATTGAGATTCATTGACTCAACTCTCCTGCCCTGGCAAGGTGAGAGAAAGCTGGAAAAGTTGGCTAATTCTATGCACTACAGTAACCAACAACTGGCTGGCACGATTGTTTGTAAACTGTAGTCTTTTCTTTAAAATACTTATCTGTTTGGGTGGTAGGGCCCCCAAGCCTGGTTTAGTGGTGCCTGAGACAGAGGCTGAGTGCTGTGGTAGCTCTGGGCGGCCCCTCCCCCGCCCCTTCCCCAGCAGCTGGCTCATCAGTTTTCTCTAAACAGGAAGCCTTGAGAACCTCAGCCTCCACCCCAGACACTTCTTATTATCAAGCACACTCCAAAAGACAGTCATCTGTACACAGTAGAAACTGATGTGAGAGCTGAATAATGTCCTCCAAAGATGTCCACATCCTAATCCTCAGAACCCGTGAATGCCACTTTACACAGCAAAAGGGACTCTGAGGATGTGCTTAAGGGTCCTGAGATCAGGAGAGTATCCTGATTATCTGGGTGGACCCTCAATGTGATCAAAAGGGTCCTTATAAGAGGGAGGCAGGAGGAGTCAGGCAGAGAGGGGTTGATGTGGTGTCTGGGAGCAGAGACTGGAATGGTGTGGTCGCAAGCTAAGGATGCAAAAAATGGATGCTCTCCAGGAGCCCACAGAAAGAACCAGCCCTGCTGACATCTCAGCTTCAAACTAGCGAGACTGATTTTGGACTTTGGGCCCCAGGTCCACAAGATAAATTGTGTTATCTTAAACCACTACACTTGCGGTGACTTGTTTTAGCAGCCATAGGAAACTAAAGCAGTTGAGAAAGATTAAACAATTTCTTAATTTCTGATAGGATTCATCACATTGGTCCTTTATGTAAGGTATCACTATACATTTAAAATAATTCTAATTACAAGAGGTTCAGTTAACACATTTTAAAATCTATTTAAGTTTTTGAATCGGCATCCACGTGGTTGAAATCTCAAACATAGTATCATGAAGTATTACCAAAATAGAGTGAGACGTCTTCTTCCTGTTATGGCCCCTAGACACTGTTTTCTGCTGAAAGGAAACACGGTTTCTCAGGAAAATGGCTGATTCAGGTCTAGGGCAAGAAATGTACAACTTGGAACAACTTGTCATTTCAGAATGTGGGGAGGCTGTTCTCCCCAAAAGTACTCAGGAACAAACTTAAACGTGCTCCCCCTAGCCAACGATGGGACAATCTGATGAATAGAAAAATCATGGCAATGGATCAAAACACATCAAAATACTCTAAAACACAGTCATCTGTACACAATAGAAGTTGGTGTGGGAGCTGAATCATGGCACTGGATCAAAACACATCAAGTAAATTTAAATTCATGAGTTCATGATGATACAAAAATAGCATGTGTACCCAATGTAAGATGCTACAGAATCAACTACTACTTGGAACGCTAACAGTAAAAGCAAAGAATCAAGACTGATCCTACTTTTCTCATGTGACCTGTCCCTAGCAGAGGAGGGTAAATTCAGAATTATTCCAGCTGGTAAATGGAGAAGGAATAACATGACTTTGCAGCCCCTGGTGCATGAATGGATTCAGGTGATAATCCTCACAGCTGCTCAGGTCATAATAAAAGAGACAAGTAGATTATGAACCTCCTCGGGTGTAGTCTTGAAGAAAAAGCCTCTGGATCAGTGGTTCCTAAATGTGGCTGAACACTGGGAACACCTGAGGATCTTATAAAAATTCCGAAGCCCAAGTCATACCCCAGGCAATTAAGTTACTACCTGGGGGTATGGGTAAGGGTGGGGATGGGGTGAATGGGACACAGGCACCAGAAGTTTCTCAAGCTTCTCCAGGTGCAGACAGATTCGGGAATCAAGGGTTTAGATCCAGCTACAGGGGCTTCCCGGAGAAGGCAATGGCAGCCCACTCCAGTACTCTTGCCCGGAAAATCCCATGGGCGGAGGAGCCTGGTAGGCTGCAGTCCATGGGGTCACTAAGAGTCGGACAGGACTGAGCAACTTCACTTTCACTTTTCACTTTCATGCATTGGAGAAGGAAATGGCAACCCACTCCAGTGTTCTTGCCTGGAGAATCCCAGGGACAGGGGAGCCTGGTGGGCTGCCGTCTATGGAGTCGCACAGAGTCCGACACTACTGAAGCGACTTAGCAGCAGCAGCACAGGGGCTTTCCTGGTGGCTCAGTTGGTAAAGAGTCCACCTGCAATGCAGGAGACCTAGGTTCAATCCCGGGGTTGGGAAGATCCTCTGGAGAAGGGAATGGCAACTCATTGGAGAGTTTCATGGACAGAGGAACCTGGCAGGCTGTAGTCCACGGGGTTGCAAAGAGTCAGGCACGACTGGGCGACTAACACTTTTACTTTTCACTAGGACTGAAGAACGGGTTAAACTACACCATGGGAGGCAACCGGCAGAATTTAGACTGTGGGAAACCCTATGAGACACCACCTGGCTTTGTTGTGTAAAACATGCAAGGCAGAAAATGGGGATGGGGGGTGGGATTGGATGGAGGATTTAAAGACTTAAAGATACTTACGAGACATCTGACCCAATTCTAGTATCTAGTCAGTATGTTTAAATTTCCTCAATTGTCTCACAATTTTTCCTTGTAGTATGTTTACTGAGTGAGAATCTAAAGTCAGATGACCCAATTCAAACTACAGACCTTAGATTCTCACTCAATAAACATACTATAAAAAATAACTGTGGGACGACTGGGGGAATCGAAACACTGGCTATCTATTTGAAGATACTAAGGAACTATTGTTATTTTTAATTCTAATAGTAATACTGTGGTTATTTTTGGAGTCATATTTTAGCAAAGGGGTACAGAAGTATTTACAGTTGGAATGATGTGATGTCATAGATTTGCTTCAAAAAAAGTCTGGGCATGAGTGGGTAGGAGTGTAGAGCCGAGACAAGATTGGCTACCAGTTGATAATTGTTAGAACGGTAGGTACATGGGAATTCATTTTACTCTTTCGTCTATTTCTGCACTTTCCACACTAAAACATCAAACTAAACATCTCCTTCCTGCCCACTGCCATCCCCACTGTTCCTTCCATCTGTGCAACTGGTAACCTCTTCAATTAACTCCTTATTTAGACTTATAGAGATATTTTTAATAAACATGAAAGCTAATATAAATAATATTAGGTTTTTCCTTCTCATTTTTTTTACATAAATGGAAGCACACTGCACTCAATTTTCCGCATCTCACTACTTTCATGTACTAGCGTATTTTGATGACTTTCCATCCCCATTGCATAGCATATTATTGAACGGATGCATCATAATTTATTTAAACAGATGGGCAGTTAGGTTGTTCCCAATTTTTTGCTGTTATAAACACGTTAAAAATAAATACCTCTGTACATATTTGTGTAAAAGTATATGTGTAGAGCAAATTCCCAGGAGCAGATTTGATGGCTCAGTGGATAAACGCATATGCAAGATGCTAGCAAATAACCCTGGCTTATACCAGGGTAGAAAGAGAATAGATGGAGAGAAGTGGGCAGATATGGAGATGGAGCTAATTTGAAGATGGAGCTAAAATTATTTGCTGATAGATCGTTTGAAAAATAAAAGAGAAAAATTAAGCATGTCTAAAATCAGTCAGCTTCAGATAAGTTCTGCCTGGGTAGCAACTGACTCCCTTCATGCCCACAGCAAATCTCAGTGATTTACATACTCCAATATTTATTTCTTGGTCATGCTAAACATCTGTCATGGACCGCTGCCTTCTTTACTCCTCATCGTCTCCATTGCAGGACCCAGGCTTCAGGAACAGCTCTCATCTGGGAGACTACAGGCCTCAGGGCAGAGAGAAAAGGACAAAAGGCTCATCAAGTGTGGCTCTCAAAGCTTCCACTTGGATGTAGCACACATGGTGTCTTTTCATGATTGGTTGACCAAAGAAAGCCACATGATCAAGCCTTATGGAAATAAGGCGGAGATGTGTAATCCTCCAATTGGGAAAGATTGTCATATTTTAATTAATTATGCACCCCACTAGTGAGAAAGATCCCACCTGCCAATGCAGGAGACCTAAGAGATGAGGTTTTGATCCCTGGGTTGGCAAAATCCCCTAGAGGAAGGCATGACAACCCACTCCAGTATTCTTACCTGGAGAATCCCATAGACAGAGGAGCCTGGCGGGCTACAGTCCATGGGGTTGCAAAGAGTCAGACATGACTGAAGTGACTTGGCATGTCAGCACGCACCACATCTCAAAGGTTTCTGGCTTGAGCAATTGGTGGGTTGTGGTTGTAACAGTGATATAGAGATGAAAGAGGAGATAGAGTCCTAGGGAGAAAATTGAGTTCAGATTTAGATATAAGTTTAAAACGCCTAATAAAACCATGATCACCCAGGCATTTTGGATACTAGATGGGTAGACAAGCAGTGCATTTCCAGGTTCCCCTAATGTCGGGGCTAGAACTTCCAAAATGCTCCGGTGGGTGACCCCACTGTCTTGATACCCAGGGGCAGCTGTACTGGTCAGTATCCAATCCACCAGGCTGGCTCGGAGAAGGCAAGTTTAGGCAGGACCGGCCAGGGCACAGTCAGCTCTCTATATTACCACTTTAAGAGCCCCAAACAGTTTCCTGGTTTTGAACTCAATGCTTCTGTACACACCTGTGTGACTGGAAATCAGTAGAATTTTGAGGGACAGAAGTTTTCAGTATGTTCAAGAACCTTTAAAGCCATGATAGCTTTGACCAATCATGTAATGACTTGAAGTCTAACAATTTTAAAAGTTGTATGGTAAAATGCTTCATATGCAAAAGATATTTATTGTAGAATTCTGTATTGAATTGAAATATATTGAATTGAAAACAATTTACATGTCAACAACAAGGGAATGGTGATGGTTTAGTTGCTAAGTCACGTCTGACTCTTGTGAACCCACGGACTGTACCCCTGTCCTATGTCCATGGGATTTCCCAGGCAAGAATACTAGAGTGGGTTGCCATTTCTTTCTCCACAAGATCTTTCCAACCCAGGAATCAAACCTGGGTCTCCTGCATTGCAGGTGGATTCCTTACTGATTGAGCTACAAGGGGAGCCTAACAAGGGAATAAGCAAGCAAATTATGAAATTTAAAACATGCCTAATAAACATCAAAAGAGTGCAGCCAAGGTGATGTCTGGATAGAGATGAGTTCAGTGGAGAGAATGGGGCTAGAGATAGCACCATAGAAGTTATTGACATGTAGATGGTGTTGAAAGTGATGGGACTAATTGAAGGAAAGGAGCCAGAAAAGACTCTGAGGACCAGCCCCTGAGGTAGGAGGTGTGATGTCATGGAAACCAAGAGAAGAGAATGTTTCAGGAAGAAGGAAGTGTTTATCTGTATCAAAATGCTGCTGAGAGCAAGTGGAAAAAATAAAAACAAAACTAGCTAGAAATTACTTGAATGACAAGATCAAAACCTTGGACAAGTGACAAATGACCCTGACAAGGCCACTTCCACTTAAGTGGTGGGTGCAGAAACCTAGTTGGGAAGATGGAAAAGAGAATAGGGTATAGAAGAGGAAGAGAACATGGCTAGATGATGCTTTTAAGAGGTTTTACTGGGAAGAAAAAAAGGAAAATAAGGGAAAATAAGGAAAGGGCTGGAATCACAGGAGTCTGCTTTACTTTTCTTTAAAACAGAAGGCACTAGAATATGTCTGTATACTGATAGCAGTGATCCAGTAGAAAAGGAGAAATAGGTGCAACTGAAAAAAGAAACAGTTGAGAATTCTGAGTAAAAGCAGAAGTGAAGGCACTGGCTTTAGAAAGGCAAAGATGCGCTCTCTCTCATTATGGTCATCAGTTAATTAGTATCTGTTATAATTATACCTTTGGTTTCTAAGAAACCTGCCCTTGTTCTCAGTATATTCTCTGCTTGTTCTCATGCAGTGGTTTGTCAACAGCACCCTACCTTAGAGGACAGGAAGAAACAGGTTAGTAGGGTTCACACGGCACCTGTTTGAAATGTGGCAGACCTGGGTTCATCTCTGCCTCAATCTCTTAGCAGCACTGCCAACTTGGGGGTGCTAATTAATTTCCTTAAGCATTAATTTCTTAATCAGTAATATAAGAAGAATATTTATGCCTACATTTATATAATTGTTAGAAGGCTCATAGAGGAGAATATATAGAGAGTTCTTGGCATAATCTCTGGTACATAGAGAAGGTTAAAAGTTATAATAATGATGAGTGTGTGTGTTAGTCACTCAGTCATGTCCAACTCTTGGCAACCCCATGAACTGTAGCCTGCCAGACTCCTCTGTCCATGGAATGCTCCAGGCAAGAATACTAGAGTGGTTTGCCATTCCCTTCTCCAGGGGATCTTCCCAACCCAGGGATTGAACCCAGATCTCCTGCATTGAAGGTGAATTCTTTACCATCTGAGCCACTAGGGCAGCCTCTCTTTGTTGATATAAATGTATTTTTCTTGTGCTGTGACAAAATTGTTGTCAGACTAATAACTGCAATGAGCAAACTTCGGGAGACAGTGAAAGACAGGAGAGCCTGGCGTGCTGCAATCCATGGGGTCACAGAGTCGGACACAACTTAGCGACTGAACAGCAGCAATGTTTTTGTGGTTCTTCTATTATTGGAGAAAGAACTGCACATCAGTCAGATATTTGTGTATTTGTTCAATAGTCCTCTATTTTTTTTCCCAGAAGAGTGAAGATTGTAAACAGTCACCTTTCCTGAGTCTTTGGGAACAAATTATAATGACTGTTACTTAATTTCATGGATAGGGCTGAACAGAATTGAAAAACAATGGGAAATTCAACTCCAGGATATCTGTCCCACTGGGTTTTGCCTGTGTACATCTTACAGCTTATTTTATATTCAGAAGTCTCCTATTGGAAAGCAGCTATCAGACAATGAAAGTGGTACGTTTCAAAAATGCATGGGGAGCAGCCAAACAAGTAAGGAGAGGGAGATTTATATTCTTAAATGCATTTATTAGAAATAAAATCATATTGAAAATAAGTGAGCCAAGTTGTTAAGAAGCTAAAAGAAAAAAAAAAATAAAGAACTAAGAATAAACCCAAAGAAAATAGTAGGAAGATCATAATAAAAAATGAGCATAAAATTATGAAACAGACATAAAAACAGTAAAAAGAGAAATGTAGAAATGAGTGACAAAAGCAAAAAGTTGGGGCTTTGAAAAGATAGACAAACCTATAGCAATACTCCTCAAGGAAAACTTTTCCAAGCAAACTAGGAATGGAAGGAATGTCCTTTATAAAGGGTGCCTGTTAAAAATCTATGGCAAAATCTTACACTTAATTTTAAAACATTAGGTACATTCCTATAGAGTCAGGAACAAGAAAAAGATGTTCTCTCTCACGGCATCTTTTAAACATTGTACTAAGGTCTTAGCCAGTGTGATAAGAAAATGAAAAGTGAGATAAAGGGATTAGGGAAAAAAGAGAACAAACTGATATTGTTTGTATAAAATATAACTGTCTGTGTAAGAAATTAAAGAGAATCCACATGTAAACCAGAAGAACTGATAAGAAATTTTAGAAGGATCTTGATTACAAGACTGACAAATGATGCTCTTACACATGAGCAGTAAAAATAACCCAATATATGTAAATAGCAAAACACTCTCTGTGCACAAAAGTACAAAATGTTACAAAGGACAGAGAATGAGTTGATGTAGAGATATATACATAGATGAGAAGACTCAGGGTTGTGATAACATTGGTACTAATTTATAAATTTAATGCAATTCCAATAAAAATTCCAAGAGGATTTTTCATCAAACTAGACTAATCAATTCTAAAATTAATGGGAGAAAGTAAGATATTACAAGGTGTTACAGACTTATAATAGTTAAAATAATGAGGCACTGGGACAAGTCAAACAGTCAGAATAGATCAGAGCTCCAACATTCCTAGGGTGTAGGGTGGAGCCAGGGCTTCCCAGGTGGCATTAGTAGCAAAGAAATTGCCAGCTAAGGGAGGAGACATAAGAGTCGTGGGTTTGATCCCTGAGTCAGGAAGATCCCCTGGTGGAGAGCTTGGCAACCCCCTCCAGTATTCTTGCCTGGAGAATCCCATGGATAGAAGAGCCTGGTGAGCTACAATCCATAGGGTTGGTCGCAAAGAGTCGGACAGGGATGGAGGCAGCCTTATAAACCAGTGGAGAGAGGGGTGGGTCTCTTTGCCAACCCTTAATAGAAGGGCACTCAGCTGTGGGGCAGGATTATTTTTCCCAGGGTCCCACTGACATGTTTTCTGATCAGCCACCTCTTATTGTAGAACCTGCCTTAACACATCACCCTCCGATGAGTGATTTGACTTCTCAAGTACCTGAAAAGGATGTACTCTGAGTAGATACATCAGCATCTTGTTCCTGGAAAAGGACACCTGCTTTTATAAGTTAATGAACATTCTGCTTTGCAGTTTATAATCTTATGAGCTTCTCTAACTGCTACTGACTGACACATGAGTGAACGCACACTGGATGGTTTCCAGTCCTGAGGGCAAGGTCTTAAGGGAACGGGTCTCAAGAGAGGGCACCACATGTGAAGATGAGGATGTGAAAAAAGAAATGAGGCACTAAAAGAGGAACTGAGACAGTCTCATAGAGAAATTCTATTTCCAATGAACTCCTGTCCTGAGACATGACTGAAGAAGCAATTTGTATACTAACAGTTCCTTTAAGTGTCGTTGTAGGGGAAGAATGGGGGAAGGAAGAAGAAAACAATTCAAAGTCAGCTAACAAGGCTGCAGCTAGTTATTTGCTAAACAAAAGCTGTTCAGAATTTATCTGCGTGGCCTCCTCTCCCTGCCCAAATATGTGCTTGGCATCAGCTTGCAGTCACCTATTGACGACTGCTCGTTTTCCAACTAATTCTTCAACCAATCAGTGTAGCACAATTCTGCCTAGATAAACTGTATCTGCCCCCTAGATAAACTGTAATGGGAATAAGGGGGAAAGATAGGGGAATTGCAAAGTTGGAAAATATTTTCGAAATTGGAGGAAAAGCAATGGCAAAAAACGTTTTCTCTCCAAAAAAGTACAGACATCGAGATGTTGATACATGGATGTGTCTACAAAACTCGGAAGAATTAAATGAGAGTGTTTGGTGAAATGGATGGACACTGACACTGAGACTAACTGGGACAAACTTTCTGGAAAACAATTTGGTATTGCACGCCAGTGTTTAAAACCAGTGACTCAGGGATTTCAGATCCAGAAAAGCTTCATGTGTAAAATATTGGAAGAGTTTGATGTATAGAGTTGTAGTGGCCTAACTTAAATTAGCTGAAAACATCCTAAATATTTAACAATAAAGATAGTTTAGTAAACTTTGATATGTCCATAAGAGGAATATACAACCATAAAAATAATATTCATAAGGGACTTATAACATGGAGATATCTTTCTTATGTTGAATGGAAAAAGTAGAAAAGTAAAGAAATAGAAAAAATTTACAGAGACAAGGATCTCAAATACATAAAAATATACTCAGAAAAAATTTACAATTTTAATAAAACGGGAATAGGCTTTCTCCTTGATATTTCTAGCTCCTTTGCCCAAATTTCTGTCAAGCATTTCATTTATTTTCTGGAAAGCTGGCAAATCTCATCTTCTGCTCCTGTGTCTTAAAATCTTTTGAAGAGCCAAAAATGTAAGTCCTTATGTAATAAAGTTTCCCATGTGGCCACACAGCCTTTTATGGAACCGCTGGCTAAGCCTTTAATGGCTGTGTGTGTCACAAGGATAGTGTAACCATGACAAAGGCCTTTTCTTCTCCAGAGGTGGGACAGGGGGTTACCTGGCACCCTTGGGCTTCATCTCTTCCTGGCACACCATGATTTTTATCCCAGGAAAATTGCTATTTGCCAAAGGAATCTTCCACTATTTCAAAAAATATCAGTAGCCTCCGAAATTTCCAAAAGCAGCTCACTAAGTAGAAATTCTTTGATAGGGATCGTGAAGACATAAAGAATGGACTGAGGGTCTGTGGCTCCCAAAGGCACAGAAGGGAAAAGCCAAGTCCTCTATGGCTGTGGCTTAAGATACACAGTGAGGGAAACTTGTAGAGAAGACCACGGTTTGACTCTCTTCTGCTTTGGCTCTAATCTCAGCTTCCCTAGTAGTTCAGATGGTAAAGAATCCGCTTGCAGTGCAGGAGACCCAGGTTCGATCCCTAGATCAGGAAGATCCCCTGGAGAAGGGAATGACAACCCACTCCAGTGTTCTTTCCTGGAGAATCCCATGGACAGAGGAGCCTGGCGGGCTACAGTCCATGGGATCGCAAAGAATCAGACAGGACTGAATGACCCTCACTTCAATTCAACCAGCTCAGTCATCTCTGTAATACATCAGTTTAATACACAATTTATCAAAATATCCCCCGGTTTATTATGAGTGGCTTCTTTGGCTAAGCAACTGGTTGACCACTCTTGTTGAATACATCAGGAAAGGCCTTTGTCTTGCAGAAGACAAAGTACTGAGGAATTTCTTATGCTGAAAACAATCCCATGCGGTTCCATGTGTTTTTTTATTTTTGTTTGTTTTTTGAGAATGGACAGTAGAAGGAGCATCACTGGTCCTGCAGGGTTTGAATCCTTTGGGGATAAATGACACTTTGGTTGTAAGCATAAAACCAAAGAATGCTATTTGAAGCTACTTCATATACTTTCCATTGTCATTTTCCAAGTTAAGTATCCTTAATGTAAACAATGATAGATGTTCAAGATCATAATTGTGGAATACACTTGCATTAATTCCCGTCAGAGAAGCTGTTCTAAATATTGCAACACGGCAGCCACATGATGGCTGAATGTTATCTGATTTACTAGCATCCTGGGCCACCAGAATTGTTTTTTTTTTTTTGGCTTCACCATGTGGCATGCAGGATCTCAGTTCCTAGACTAAGGATTGAACACATGCCTCATGCAGTGGAGACACGAAATCTTAACCACTGGATCTCCAGGAAGTCCCTGCCAGTTCTTTACTAATAACTCAGGACTTAACGGTATAATTTGAGACAAAAAAGAAATATCTTTCAAAATGATAATTTTTAAGGTAACAGGAAATTTTTCAGAAAATCTTTTTTCATTGACTCTAAACTCATTCATGGGTATTCCTGGTGTACCAGTTCCCTAGGGCTGCCATGTTAAAATAACACAAACTGGGCTTAAAACACCAGAGTTTGTCTCACAATTCTGGAAGCCAGAAGTCTGAAATCAAGGCTTTTTGCAGAGCTATGTTCCCTCTGTAGATGAGAATCCATCCTTCTTTTTCCTAGCTTCCAGTCATCTGCTGACAACCTTTGTTATTTCCTGGCTTGCAGCCACGTAACTCCAATCTCTGCCTTTGTTATCACATGGCATTCTCCCTGTGCCTCCATGTCTTCACGGAGCATCCTCCTGTAAGGATACCAGCCATAATGGCTTAGAGATCCACTCTACTTCAGTATGACCGTCATCAATCCTAAGTTGCTTCAGTCACATCCAACTCTGCAGCCCCATGGACTGTAGCCCCCCAGGCCCCTCTGTCCGTGGGGTTCTCCAGGCAAGAATGCTGGAGTGCCTTGCCATTTCCTTCTCCAGGGGATCTTCCCAAGCCAGGGATTGAATCTGCATCTCTTTCATTGTCTGCACTAGCAGGTAGGTTCTTTACCACTAGCACCCCTGAGAAGTCCCTCATCTTTAACTAATTACATTTGCAACCACCCTATCTCCAAATAAGATAGTATTTTGGGAACAGGAATTCTGATTTTTGGAGGGGTGACAGAATTCAACCCATGATTCCTAGAGTCCATGGATTCTGGGTTAAGAACCTATTGAGACTGATATAGGGGAGTCTGGGAGTGGAGAATGTGAAACATGGGTGCAGAGAAGGAATTGCAAGCAAGACAAATGGAGCGCACTTTGTAATTCTGCTCAGAAGTCTGGAGGCAGTGATCTCTCACTGTTGATTTTAGTGCAAGGTCTCTAGTTACTGATGGCAACATTTGGCCCATTCCTAGCTGAAGACGCTTCAGTTCTATACTTGACTCTGGGCTGCAGAGTGAAGTTTATGGTTATGTCCAGAACATTCTCTGCTGATGCCATATGTTTGGAAATGTCTGAATTTTGTGCAGAGACACACAAGCGGTATTTTCGTAAGTGGAGTTACATAATTAGGGCATGGGCTTGCATGATAATTAGCATGTGTAATTAGGCACAGACTTCTTGTCCTTTAATTAGACAATCAAGACATCTAATTACAAAATTAAGATGTAATTACGTGGCCTAAGATCGACATATTTCTTTCTACCCATTAGAGATTACATTTTAGAAAATAATTCATAAAAATTGATGAAAAAATGAACCAGAAACCAGATTTGAGGTCGTTGACGAAAGTGTTGAGTAGACTGGTAAGTCACCTTTGGTCTTTCGTCTTAAGTGTGAAGGGGGTTATTTAAAACATCACAGTCTACTTGAAATACTTTTACACACTCTGCTGTCAACCTTTGGCATACACACTAATGAAGAGGAATGTGGGCATGACGAGTCCATGTAATTCACACGAGGCTCTTGAGTGTGGTTTGTAATTACCCTTGAACGTGGAATTAAGTGTGATGTCCTGGGGACTCATTGAAACCCAATAGTGCAGCCACTCAGAGGAAACCTTGGCCTGGAGAACTGGGAGGAGAACCCACCTTCCCTTTTCACCCTGGCTTGATTCTCCCTGTGGCCACTTTAAAGGTAGGCAACATTGCTCAAAGTAACGCAAATCAACAGTTAACCTGTTGTCCTTTCCCTGAATATTTGAGTATTCATTGCAATGTGCTTAACTGCTCCTTATTGGACTGTAGGCAAGAACGGGAAGGTCAGAGTCTACAGCAAACATTCCATCTTTCTAATGATAAGTGAGGCTTGGAGTTGCAGGATTTTTCAAGTTCCAGTGTTCCTATGAAGTCTGACTGAATGGATATTCTCTATATTTTCCCTTGCTTCGAAATTGAGATTTGGCTGATCTTTGTACAATGCTAAACACGCAGTTTGATTCATTAATTTTTCTGAAATAACTGAACTTTTGACATAATTGGCTGGCTGATTAGGGATTACAGCCATATGCCCAGGTTTTTCTAAGCTAGTTCTGACTTTCACTGTGTTATCCCTCTGTTCCCATAAACTGTCGAAATATCCTAGTAATTCCAATGTTTTGACAGCAACACTGCACTTCTCAAACTGTTGCTTTCTCCTGGAAGGTGGCACATACATCTGTGGGGCCATGTTTCCTGATTTGGGGCTAGAAAAATATGCTTCCCATATGGTCTCAGGCCATGAAAACAAAGACATAGAGGGTTTGCAAGTGGTTGGTGATGAGGTCTTGTTCCACAGAGTGTCCCCTCCTTCCTTGTTTTTTTATTTTTCTCTATTAGGTCATGGAATGTGATGAGGGATAAATTATGTGCAGGGGTCAATTTGACCAAGAAAATCCACAGATTTGTGCAGGGAACTGATTTTTGCCATTGTTACTTTTTTCGCCTCACCTTGCAAGAGAATTGTTGATGGTAGACTTAAAGGTTGAGGAGCTAAAATGGGCAGAGGTGCAGCTTTTTGGAGGTGGGGTGGGGCCATGCTGTGTGGCTTGTGGGATCTTAGTTCCCTGACCGGGGATTGAACCCAGACCCTTGGCAGTAAAAGTGCAGTCGTAACCACTGAACTGCCAGAGATTTCCCAAAGTGCAGTTTTAAATACTATTTATTGACAGAAATTGTAGGTTGGGAAGGGGTGTTTGGGCTACGTCATCTCTAAGGGGACTTTCAGCTAAGACATCTGAGGATGTCTGAATCTCTAGCCTGTTAATCAGGAGGAACTTACCGAGCTCATGCCTCCTGCACACCTCTAGGCCTCCACCTCGTCAGTCCTAAGATGCTGTCACCTGGAAACTTCTCCTACCCTCACATCTGGAGAGCTCAACAATTCTGATATCAGATAGGGCCAAAAGTGTGAACCTGTATCTCAGTTTTTAAAATGTGCTTTTCCCCTCAGGTACTCCACATCAGCGTTTTCAAGACTAGAGAAATTGGGCATCAGACATCCCAAGCCTTCTCCTTTTATTGGAAACTTAGCGTTTTTCCGCCAGGTAAACGTTGCCTTCCACTGTCTTCTGATATAAGATGCTCTGAGCCCAGAGCAGCTTTACCCACAAAGCATTGCTTCTATTCAGGTCTCCCACACTCAGGCAGGTGCGTGTGTGAATTGCATCAGTTCTTATGTGATGAGAACGATCCATCACTGATCACTCATCAACACATATAGAGTCCTGGTATCCTGTCATTCATGCAAAAACCCATTTAATGAGTGTCTAAGTGTGCCGGGCCCTGGAATGTGGAAGAAAGTAAAAGTTTCCCATGCCCTAGCGCTAGTGTGGGTGGTAGACAAGGCAGCTGTGGTTTGTCCTTCAGAGGAGGGGGAGATCTGTCAGGGCTAGAGTCATCCTGGAGGACTTCCTGGAGGAGGGGGTCTTCAGGAGCAATAGACACAAAGACAAGGAGACCCACACCAGGTGGGAACAATGATGTGTGTGATGGCACCATATGAGAAACAGGGCACAGCTTGGGGAGCAGCCTTGACTAAAAAGCGGAGATTGGGGAGCACCAGGGAACTCTGCTGTGAGAAAGAGAGAAAAGCAGGTTTCCCAGGTGGCGCTAGTGGTAAAGAACCCACCTGCCAATGCCAGAGATGTGAGAGATGTAGGTTCGATCCCTGGGTTGGGAAGATCCCTTGAGAAGGGCACAGCAACCCACTCCAGTATTCTTGGCTGGAGAATCCCATGGACAGAGGAGCCTGGTGGGCTACAGTCCATGGGGTCACAAAGACTGAGCAGCTAACACTTACTTAGATCACTGACAGTTCAGGAAGGCAAGTGAAGAATGTGCGTGTCCCAACACTGGTGAGTAGGAGGGGGACACCAAAGGGGAAGATTTCTCTGCAAGATTTAGAGCAGGTCTGTAGAATCCAACAGTTGTTGAGCCCTGGCTGTGAAGCAGTGAGGGCTTGGCCAGGGTGGAGATGAGAGCGAAAGAGAAGAACTTTGGGGGCAAAATTAGTAACTCTTTTGGCGACTTAGGTGAGAAGTCAAGGCAGAATGAGTCAACTCGTCTTTAAGTTTGGAGCCAGACAACAGGGAGAATGGCCAGGGGTCCACGAAAATAAAAGGTCGGGAGGCCAGCTGGTTTAGGGAGGTGCCTTTGATTTGCCAGAATGACTCGAATGCCCTCTGGGCATTTGGAGATAAAGTCCTGGGACTTTATCTTCGCAGGTTATTTTTGTTTCTCACGTTGGGTTTTCTCAGAAGCCAGATGATTTATTCTGCCAACTCCTGTTGGGGGTGCTGCCACCAGACCCAATATTAGGAGGCTACAGATCCTACATGTGAAGCCACTAAGCCAAACAAAGGCAGGAAGGACTAAATTGGGGCCAATCCTGATAACACCCCTCTAAGATCTCTTTAGGCTTTCCCCACCCCTGCCCCCGGAAAGGATGGCCCTTGGCGTCAGATAGAAAATAACACACGCTATTTCTGTCCCTTTTCTTTCTCATCAATTTCTCTTCTCTTCCGTTCTGTCCCTTTCTCGGTTCAACACCCCTTCCCACTGTTTATTGTTGTTTCTCTCTTCCCACTGTTTTTTTTTTAGCACTTCCTTCTCTCCTCTCTAGCTCAGGGGTGGCCAGGCCACAACTTTCAGGCCACAAACAGCATCGCAGCAAGGCTCCCCATCAGCTCCGTGAAGCAAGTGTGAAGACATTTCTAAGTGTCAAAACACAACAAGAAATCAGATAGGAGATTAAAGCAAATCCATTTCACAAATTTCTGTGGGGGAAATGATCAGTTGCATTCAGACTTTGTATCAACATGTTGAGTTAAACCATATCCCTGTTGATGTGCCGAGCACACTGTGCCTGCCTTTGGCTAATTTCCACATATGTTCCTTTTTAGCTGCTCATTCTCACATGGGCAAATCCTGCCAAGTTCTTGCTAGAACATAGTCATTTCATTGACTGTTTTTATAGTCATATGAGCTTTCCTTGGTATTAATATATGGCAAGCTTAGATGGAGGTGGAGCTGTGGTTTTTCCAGTAGTCAGGTATGGATGTGAGAGTTGGACCATAAAGAAGGCTGAGCACTGAAGAATTGATGCTTTTGAACTGTGGTGGTAGAGAAAACTCTTAAGAGTCCCTTGGACAGCAAGGAGATCAAATCAGTCAATCCTAAAGGAAATCAACCCTGAATGTTCATTGGAAGGACTGATGCTGAAGCTCTAATACTTTGGCCACCTAATGCAAAGGGCCAACTCATTGGAAAAGACCCTGATGCTGGGAAAGATTGAGGGCAGGAGGAGAAGCGGGGGACAGAGGATGAGATGTTTGGATGGCATCACTGACTCAGTGGACATGAATTTGAGCAAGCTCTGGGAGATAGTGAAGGACAGGGAAGCTTGGCATGCTGCAGTCCGTGGGATTGTAGAGTCAGATAAGATTGAGCAACTGAACAGCAACTAGATGGTGGAGCTCGATTGAAAGAGCCTAGGATGGATTTTCATTAAGAACATCCACCTCTTCTACCTTCCCAACTCTCTACTCTCACCCACCCTTTATGTGACTACGTGTCCACTCCATTCCCACAGCAGAAGTCTAGGGGTCTCCTCTCTTCCACTTCCATCCCAACTGAAGCATGTTTTCATGTTTATTTCTTTCCCATAACACAATGGATCCAGCCATTTTCAACCCTTAACCCATACTTTCCCCCGTGTATATCCACACACAGACCCCATCTGAACAATACAGTGCATCAAGCATTTTTCTGACCCTGCTCCACACTGTGTATATATCCTGGAACCCTCCTTTCCCACCCCAAAACATGTCTCATATATAAAGTAGCTCTAAGGTTCTTATGCCTTGAATATGTTGATTTTAGTTAAAATTTAACTTGGATCATAATTCAGAGTTTGTGATAATTTGGGTACACTCAGCAGACATTTATGCCTATAGTGGCTGTGAAAAGAGGCTCTGCCAAAAATAATAATAATATAAACCAAATTGCAGAGGGGAATGTTAGCATAGTTGAGAAAGCAAACAGTTTTCAAATATTTTAGCAGCAATTATACACAAATAGTATAAGTACAGATGATCTCATCTGTCCATTAAAGCAGAGTTGACAGCGACTGTCTCTTGGCAATATTATTTTTTCAAGCCACTAGTTTATTCTAATACTCCAAAGTACTGGAGTACTGAGAACTGAAAGAGTTCTGAAAACAATACCACTTCAATTATATTTTTATGGTTGATGTAACTGTGTTCTCATGATTGTAGACTTTTTTCCTGAAGAAGTTTAAATATTTGAAATTCTGTTTCATCTGATTTTTACTATAGTGCTTGTTTTCTGCAGGGTTTCTGGGAAAGCCACATGGAGCTCAGAAAGCAATATGGACCTCTGAGTGGGTAAGACGAAAACTCCATTCTTCTCCCATGTGTTTGGATTTGTGTGTGTTGAAGTGACATGGAAGGAATGACGAGAATGGGCATGTTGCCTGTGTTTATCACTTTTGAGAATCCACAAAGAGTATGCCCAGCTGTACAGATGGGGCTCCTAGAGAAGATCCCAGGGCGGCCCAGGGTGCATGGTGCTAGCCTGAAAAACACCGTTTCCCAGTCTTTAAAGCCCAACCAGCTGGTTCAGGCGCTGGGTGCCTTGACCATCTGTGATGACTGTACCAAAGGTGTGTTGCAAGGGAGGCAGTGGCCCTTCACACCTCACTCTAATTTGCCTTGACCACCCTTGGCAAGTCTTTCCCATGATCTTATCTAAGCTTTTGTTGTTGTTTTTTAGTCACTCAGTCGTGTCCGACTCCTTTCGGACCCCATGGACTGTAGCCCACCAGGTTTCTCTGTCCATGGGATTTCCCAGGCAAGAAAACTGGAATGGGTTGGCATTTCCTTCTCCAGGGAATCTTCCCGATCCAGGGATCAAACTCACATCTCCTGCATTAGCACTCATTACCACTGAGCTACCAGGGAAGCCCCTTATAAACCTTATTTGGGCCCATTTTATTCAACTCTATGGGTAAAATATGCATCAGCTGTATGGCCATATCATCTATTATCTGACACTGTACACGTTTCAAAGTAACAGGGGGTGCTATTCATACTTACTGCAGGACAACAGTGGAAACTAAGACTGACCTGGGTAGACTGGTCGCATGCTCACCCTAATTCTCAGTAATATAGGCCTTCCCCTTCTTTTTCCTGTATTTTCCCTTTTAAAAAAATTTCTACATGTTTTCTTTTAATTGTGAAATATATATGCCAAAGAGCATGTAACATGTAGAATTTAAAGAATATTAATAAAATGAACAGGTATCTATCACCAAGCTTAAGAAATTGAATACCAGTATCCTATGTAGATTTTTCCTTTATTTATTTTAATTGGAAGGTAATCACTTTTACAATGTTGTGTTGGTTTTATACATCATTGCAAATCAGTCATAACTATATATATATATATATATTTTGCTGTTCAGCCACTAAGTCGTGTCTGACTCTTTGAGACCCCATGAACTACAGCATGCCAAGCTTCCCTGTCCTTCACTGTCTCCCAGAGCTTGCTCAAACTCATGTCCATTGAGTCAGTGATGCCATCCAACCATCTCACCCTCTCTCACCCCCATCTTCTATAGCCCCTTTATTTTTCCTTTTTATGCTTCAGAGTATGCTCTTTTTAAAAAAAAAAAAATTCTGGCATCTGACAAATAAGCCCATGACCAGACCATTTACCCTATTCAAGATTTAATAGACTTGAATCGTACTGATTCTCAGCCCATGTCCTTCTAGGCTGGAGTCCTAATCATTTTAGTCTGTTCTCTCGCAGCTTTTCCTCAGCGGCTGGATGATTTGAGGTAACTTTTTTCCAGACTCTTAGGTCTCTGATAACTTTTCTAGGGGCAGCAAAGTTCTATGGCGTTCCTATTGTATATCCTAATGGGGTCCACTTGGTTTGTGAGCCCTTCTATCCATGGGGCACGGGATGCTGGTCTCTCAGTGATGATTTTCAAGAGGGATTGACATGTACTCTTTGTGGAAATGCCAGGAGACCCACGGTTTTGGCCAAGTTCTTCTCAACACTCTTTAGTTTGCTATGTAACCCTGAAAATGTGGTACATGAAGATATTCTACTCGAAGGTCTCAGATTAGTCTGTCATTTATGGATAAGAAACTACTCCAAAATGCAGTGACTTAAAGAACAAATTATTATGGATGGTATGCCTACGGGTTGGCTTGAGTTGGCTGATCTGAGCTCGCCTGTCTGGGAAGCTCAGCTGGGCTTCCTGGGGCTTCTGCAGGTTCAGCGGGGGCAGCTGTTCCCCATGCTTCCCTCATCCTCCTTGGAAAGGCAGGAGGGCCAGGGCAGGCTCGTTTCGGGAAGGGAAAGTATCAAGAGAGCAAGCCCAACGGTGTAAGAACATTTTAAGTTTCTGCCAACATCCTATCAGCCAAACCAAGTTATATGCAGAAACCAAAAGTCTGGGCAGAAACCACACTCTGTGTGCAGTTAGGCCAAAGCAAGTTACTTGGCCAAGCTTGACACTGGTGGAGCAGGGAGATGTACTCCTCTAAAAGAAGAGTGAGGAGATGGTGCATACTTTAAATAACAGGCAATTCCATCTCACTCTCTGTGATCCCTTCTAGCATGGTCTCCACCCACCCCTTGCCCCATTTTTTTTAAGTGCATAGCTTCTTGCACTGAGTATAATAGGTACTGAAGAACTTATCTTTCCAACAGTCTCATTCTGCTGTTGACTTGACATTGACCTTGGAGACTGTCATACATTTCTGAGACATAGCACTGACTCAGAAGGATGGTGGTTTCCCCAGAATTAGAAAAAGGCCTCTCTAAGTCTGATTCTAGGAATCACTCCCTTGAAGTAGTTCTGTACAGATTTTCAGAGTAGAGCTCTTGAGTACTTTAAAATAATTTTAAAACCTCAGATGAAGAGTTTAAATGGCACTGTATTAATTGGTGGATTGTGTGGTGCTGGTGATGGTGATGTGTGTATGTGTGCATGAGACAGAGAGAGAGACAGATTGATTTCCTTGACGACAGGATGGCCAATCAACTTCCCACTCCCCCAACTTTAACTTTACACAATTTACCCTTTTCATTTCAAGAAAACTTGAATCAGAGAGAACAATCTCAAATGAGGTTGAAGAGAGAGAAATTGCAGTATGATCTTAGATAAAAATGGAAAAAATGAAAGGTGATGGCATAATTTCTTCATACAAAGCTATCAACTTTCTCTGCTTTAGAAAAATTGATGAGTCTTAAAATGCTGACTTCTTTTTAAATGTGTCCACTGCCAAATTGAGAGGCACTGTAGTGGTGGGGTAAAGTCCTGTTTGAGCTCTGTGGAAAGTGAAAGTCGCTCAGTCATGTCTAACTATTTGCGACCCCATGGACTGTAGCCCTGACCCCCACAGGCTCCTCTGTCCATGGGGATTCTCCAGGCAAGGATATTAGAGTGGGATATTGCCATGCCCTCCTCAAGGGGATCTTCTCAACTCAGGGGTTGAACTCAGGTCTCCCACATTGCAAGTGGATTCTTTACCAACTGAGCCACCAGGAAAGCCCAAGAATACTGGAGTGAGTAGCTTGTCCCTTCTTCAGGGGATCTTTCCAACCCAGGCATTGAACCAGGGTCTCCTGCATTGCAGGTAGATTCTTTACCAACTGAGCCACCGGGAAAGCCTGTTTGAGTTCTGTAAACTGGGTGAGACTCAGTATGTTCACGCTTTCAGATGAAAGAGTCAAACTAGTCTGTATTTAAGGGCCTTCCTAGCCCTAAAAGTTATTTTGTTACTTTTAAAATTTGACCAAAATGGTTCCACTGATTGGGAATGGCAAGAATGGACCAAGTTCAACGAAAGACCCCTTCTTTTGGGAAATGATTTGGTTTGAATTGTCTTAACTTTTGGATTCCTTCTGTCGTTAGGAAATGTTATTGATCCCAGATTGGTCCCGTTAACATTGAAATAATAGACTGATTCATCATGTGATGAGGGAAACCCCACGCTGTTGATGCCACACCGAGATGCATGACAGAGCGTATATGTTGAAAGCGTGGGCAGAGAGGATCTCTTTACTCTGTACCTGAACACCAAACATGATGAGTATTTATGCTTATTACCTGTGGTCATCATAGCAACTCAGTCAGAGTTTGGGTCCCCAAACTGGAAACCTGCCTCTGACCCTTTTCCCTTTCCTATTGTGAGGAAAGTAAATCACTGGAGAAGCTTTCTGCCAAGAGGGGCTGAGAGCACCAATGTTTGTTACAATCACCACCACCACCACCACTGAGAATAAAATGACTTCATCAAGTGTCTAATTTTGCAACCTGCTTTGTGCAAATAAATCTATGCACATTGTCTCTGGTTTCTCTGAACTTGAATGTAAAGCAGGAAGGCTGACACACACACCTATACAACTGTTATGCACAACGTAACATGACTGAATCGATTTAACACACACATGCACACACAGTAGCCTCTAGGAGTATGTTCCAAGACCCCCAGTGGACACCTAAAACCACTGAACCCTGTACATACCGTGTTTTTCCTATACATATGTACCAAAGATAAAATTTAATTTATAAATTAGGCACAGCAACAATAATAAAAGAATCAACAACAATAATAATTAACTAGAACAATTATGGGCTTCCCTGATAGCTCAATTGGTAAAGAATCCGCCTGCAATGAAGGTTCAATTCCTGAATCGGGAAGACTCCCTGGAGAAGGGATAGGTTATCCACTCCAGTATTCTTGGTCTTCCCTTGTGGCTCAGCTGGTAAAGAATCTGCCTGCAATGTGAGAGACCTGGGTTCAATCCCTGGGTTGGGAAGATCCCCTGGAGAAGGGAAAGGCTACCACTCCAGTATTCTGGCCTGGAGAATTCCATGGACTGTATAGTCCACAGGGTTGCAAAGAGTCAGACACGACTGAGCGACTTTCACTTTTCAGAACAATTATGAGTGTCAGTTGCCCAGTTGTGTCTAACTGCAATCCCATGGACTACAGCCCACCAGGCTTCTCTATCCATGGGATTTCCTAGGCAAGAACACTGGAGTGAGTAGCTATTCCCTTCTCCAGGGGATCTTCCTGATCCAGGGATCAAACCTGGGTCTCCTGCATTACAGGCAGATTCTTTACCAGCTGAGCCACCGGGGAAGCCCACTATAACAATATATTTAATAAAAGCTATGTGACTGTGGTCTCTTTCCCTCTCTTTCTTAGAATAACTTACTGTATAAATTTAGTGCCTTTTCCATCTTAACTAAGCATTTATCATGCACTGCAGCCGTAACTTTTATAGTTTGAGGTGCAACTGGAAAACTAGCAGAAATTTCTTTTTCCTTCTCCATACTTTCACATATAAATGATTTCCTCTTACTGTAGATCTTAGAAGCTGCTGAATATGATTTTTTTTCCTCTCCTTATTAAGAGGAGAACTTTCACATTTTCACTTAAAGGGAGTACTTTATGGCTTCTCTTTAGTGTATCTGAATTGCAATACAAGAACACTGTTCTTGTATTTGGGGGCTCTTATTAAGTAAAATAAGGGCTACTTGAACACAAGCTTTGGGCTACCAGGACAGTCAGATGATCTGGAAACTGATTTGGCTACTAAGCAACCAATGGGAGGGCAGGATGTGCTGGACAAAGAGATGATTCACATCCTGGGTGGGATGGAACTTAATGGTATGAGATTTTATCACACAGAACATTCTAACACTTAACAATCTAACACTTATGGGTTGCTTATTTCCAGAATTTTCCACTTAATACTTTTGGACCATAGTTGACCACAGGTAACTGAAAACAGGGAAAGCAAAACTGCAGATAAAGGGGGACTAATGTACCCTTGGCAACATAATATGGAGAAAGAAAGGCTTTGTTGTTTTAGATAATCTTCAATTAAAGATTACTGGTTATCTTCTTTAGTCTGAGGTTGAAACCCAAGTTGGATCTATATTTCTTCTCAAACCCTAAAAGAATAGTACCAATATAATATGTTTGTGATTGGGCACGGCAGCCCACTCTAGTATTCTTTCTGGGAAAATCCCATGGACAGAGGAGCCTGACGGGCTATGGTCCATGGGGTCGCAAAGAGTCGGATACAGCTGAGGTGACCGAGCGTGCATAAACAGGATAGAGATTATGTCCCTTCAGTTTCTGGCAAATTTTGTAATCCAGTGAGTGACAAGGATTTATTGTGCCAATACTAGTAATTACTTCTACTTACACAGCGACCTAACTTCAGTTCATGTGCAGCTCCTGAAGGCTCCTATTCAAAGGCCCCTTTCCCCTATATCACCTCTCTTGGAAGTAATGGATCTGCTGTTATTTTTTATTAATATAAAAAAGTATATAGTTCCAATCAGAAAATGTTTTTGTATTGTTGAATTTAATCTACTTCAATGGTATCTACATTTTGTATCTTGTTCAGTAAGGCTTTCTTCACTAAGGATATATATATTTTAACTTCCACTTTTTTTCCTAGTGTTACTTTGTTTTATTAAAAAACTTAGATATTTGACCCATCAGAAATTTATTTGAGGGTAAGAATGGAAGTAGGGTGGTGTTCCTTCTGGAAATGCATCCTTTCCCAATTGATTTAAAATGTCATTAAAAAAAAAATCATCTCTTGGTTCCTGTATGTATTTCTGACTTCTCTGCTCCATCTCTCTGCCCAACCTCATGCCAGTGCCACACTGAATACCCTCTTTTGGTACAGATAATACCTTCTTGTACCTAGTAGCACTAGAGTGTTGTAAGAACATCTTTGTAAGTATCAGCGTCTAAAGCAGTCTATCTCCCAGGGAACCTTGGGTCTTTGCACTCAAATCAATTTAGCAAATAAAGAAAACTTTCGTTTGGACATAAAGGACCTGGCACTTAGACCCAAAGCTCATGCCCAGGGGAGGTAGAGGGGTCTCATATGCCTCCAACCTGGAGGTTCTTGGCTCATGTTTTATTTAACTAGTGGCACTCGTGAACTCATAGCACCTGGTCACCAGCAGTGAGGAAGCTGAGAACTGTGGGATATATACGGAATGTGGCATCGGCTAAGAAAACAGATATATTTTTAAGCTCAGCTTCCATTGCACCATCCACAAGGGGAGTGTGTTCTCCGGAAGTGACTAGGGTGTGAACACTTCTCTGTAAGTGCTCTTCACCATTGTGCTTATGTACTATTTAGATGAGGTTGAAGAGCCACATAGAGATGGTTTACTTCCAGGCAGTCAGCTGGCTCTCTCATCCTCATGTGGGAGGTTTGCTGGCCTCCTTCCAGAGGGCCCCAAATCCTGGGAACGAAAAGGCTCCTAAGGACTCGACTTGGTGCACTCCTCTGCCACAGGACCAGTCTTTGTTTAGAAGACACTGAGACATCTCAATATGCTGGACTTGAAAACAAGGGAGAGGATCCGTTAGGGTGGAAACTATGCCGATTTGTTCAAGAAAATACAAATATTCAGACTCACACTGGACAACGGATATAGGGAGATTGTTCTCATTTTTAAACTGGACCGAGCTCAATAAAATCATAGATGTGGAAGAATGGCAGAAATCTTAGGCAGGAATGGAGCCACAGATGCAAAAGAGCCTCACAGACAATGTACAGAGTCCAACTTAAATAAAGCTTCTGCTGCCAATATGGAGCACACGCCTCAGAATGAGATTCACTTACTAAGTGACCTAAAACTGTGACTCTGTTTTAAGAGGAACTGATGTAAATGAAAACACAGTACCCTTGAAACTATGGAATTAAGTACAGAAATTCTAAATTATCTTCACATTTGCCCGGAAGGCCAGCCTGGGGGCAATATTTGGGTCCCCAAGCTTGGTAAAAGTTGAGCCTTTTATGAAAGTGTTGAAAGCAAAGCTAAGAATCACTAGCTTCAAAAAATTAATAGGAGATCTGATGGTCTCTATGCCACAATCATTGAGAATCATTCAATGAGTTAGATATCAATACTCACTGGTCAACATACGTCAATCCTGATACTCTGCCTTTTAGAATACATGTTTAAGTGAGTGTTTATTAAAGTGATACTGTACTTTAGGGGGCCACATTATTTCAAAAAAGCAAATACCCTGATAAGATTGGCTGTTCTTTTCAGGAGGTCATTGAGAACAACAAGAAAGCTGTCAAAAGGAACATATTTGACAGTTACCACCAATCCAAAGGAGCTTCCCAGGTGGCTCAGTGGTAAAGAACCTGCCTGCCAATGCAGGACACGCAGATTTGATCCCTGGATTGGGAAGATCCCCTGGAGGAGGAAATGGTGGCCCACTCCAGTATTCTTGCCAGGACAATCCCATGGACAGAGGAGCCTGGTGGGCTACAGTCCATGGGGTCTGTAGTCCATTGACCGAGCAGCTGAGAACACACACTGATCTAAATGCCTAGCCCAATCGGGAGGATTATGGAAAGAACAACTGTTCTCAGACAAATGGGCAATCTAGACCAAGAAGACAGAGATTTCTATTACAGCCCCATTTTTATCAAATGAAACTTTAATAGACTCTTCATCCCTCTCTGTCCCTCGCATGGTCTCTTGTGATCCCAAATGGTGGATTACTACAGAACTTTCTTTTTTCGTGCAGTTTAAGACGTTCCCTCTTCCTAAAAGCCACCCAAAGACCCTTCTGAAATTTACCCACTTTCTTGGACCTCTGACCTCCTCTTTTACCCCTTACTTCACACCGCTTTCTTGCCCTCCCCCATCTTCATTCTATGACAACCTATAGGTGACAGTTGCTGTGCGTTTTAGTGACTACTGATGTCCATGTCTTTGTGACCCACACTTCTAAACATCAACAGCCTATATAAATTACTCTTGTTTGGCTGGAAAAACATCAAATAGAGCATGGCAACTTACAATAGAAAATTGAGGTTCACATTTCAGCTCCAACTCTCTTTCTATGACTACTTGTTGGCTTTGAGGATTTGGGCCAGTGGCTTCCCCTCTCGGAGTCTCAGTTTTCTCGGGTACGAAATGAGGGGGTTGGGACAAAATCAGGGACTTTGACCCTTTGTTTAATTATAAGCCTCAGTAAATAATGTATATTACATTATGATCCAGTACACACATACACTTGAAATCAAAGTTTTACTAAATATCTTTTACTACGCAAGATCCGCTTTGATCCAGTCTATTCTCCTCTTCTCTTCTACTCTAGTTCATGCAAAAGCAAATGCAATCTGATCACGATCCACAAAATTGGTTTCATCATCACTGGTGAGTCAAGATAAGCAATTCGAAGAGCAAAGGGCCAGATGATAACTACAGTCCTTTCTAGTTCAAAATTAGGCGACTGCAAACGGGATGACTCAGCTCCAACCGTCTACATTAGAAACATTTGATTAGCCCCTGGTTTTATTTTGCCCCAGTGTGGTTTAAGATTCTGAGAAATTTCTGACAAAAGAGATTTTGTCAGCTGAAGTAGAATCAAAGATGAGACACTATTTCTCCAGGGATGGGGCCCCTGAACAATGTGGACCTGAGCAGAGCCCTGGCTGCCCAATAGCTTTTCCTTCTTTAAAATCTGAAGTTAATTAATTAAAATTAAGTCCCAGCATTAACACAGAGTATTTCAAGCTAAAATGCCTACCAAAATATACATAATTTGTTGATAATATGATTAGTTGACAATGTAAAACATCTCTCCATAAGATTTTTGCTCATCCCCTGGGGTGTCTGGGCATGGACACCCAGCCAGGCTGTGCGAATTGAGAGACCAGGTTCCTTCTGATGAGCAAAGCATAACATTTAAAGGGGAAAAAACTGACGGCTCCATTCTAGTAATCACTGGACAGTCCAGGAGAAAACTGCCCATTGAGAAGGTGCTGGCTGGGCAGTAGCCGGGAGTCTAGTAAAGTAGAAATCAAAAAGGCCTGTTAGTGGCCATTAGGGCCTAACGAGGGGGTTTGGGGGGCTTCCCAGGTGCTTCAGTGTAAAGAAACCACCTGCCAATCCAGGAGATGCAGGTTTGATCCCTGAGTCGGGAAGATCCCCTGGAGGAGGAAATGGCAATACTCTCCAGTATTCTTGCCTGGAGAATCTCATGGTCAGAGAAGCCTGGAGGGCTACAGTCCATGGGGTCGCAATAGATTTGGACATGACTGAGTGACTAAAAACAAAATAGAGAAAAGGGGATATTCTTGGCCCTGAGAAGAGAGTCTGGCAGGAGTCCAAGCAGGGCCTCATGGGGAGGGGCCCAGGGAATAAATCTTGTGCAGATTCTCAGTCCTGAGACTGACAGCACGATGTGAGGCTTGGGACTCAGCAACCAGACCCAACCCCTGTGACCAGCTGGCAACAAAAGGTCCATCCTGGCTGGGACAGAGTGAGGCCGAGGATGCCGGCCATCACGTCACCTCTGGGGGCAGCCAGACTGCGGGTGGGAGATGAACATCCCTCTGGGAAGTCAGCCACGGACCTTCAGCTTGGCATTCCTTGATGTGTGTTTCCAAAAATCCACCAATACACCAGGTTCAAGGTGGAAAGGGGCTTCTGCTCCATCGGTGACAATCAAATACGGCATCAGTAACTTCTTTATTCCTCAAATGACAGTCCTGTGAAGATGCGTTCCCAAACAATAGAACATCTTCAAATAAATGAAAATCACATAAGAGCTGTTTCCAGCTAATATTTTTGAATAATAAATTCCCTACTTAATTGTATTGTACCTGCAACAAATCCAAGTTGTTCAACCCAAAATGCAAAATACAGTTATGTAACATAGTTATGAATCACTGTGGCATTTGCCAAAACATTCTCCCATCTGGAAGCAGGTCCAGAGAACACACGGCACTAGGCATTGTATCTTCTGTCAACAACTCTTTTGCGTAGATAATTCCCCATATGGCACACACTCACCCAGTTCTCATGGCTCTTAACCCTAATTAACTGAGAATGCAAATATCTTCCCTATTCTATTCAAAGAGAAGAATGACAAACCCTCTTTGATTTCATAATTTAAAAAACATCTTTGCTAAGTTCAAGTTCAGTCACTTGGTCATGTCCGACTCTTTGCAACCCCATGGACTGCAGCATGCCAGGCTTCCCTGTCCATCACCAACTCCCACAGCTTAACTCCCACACTCAAACGCATGTCCATAGAGTTGGTGATGCCATCCAACCATCTCATCCCCTGTCGTCCCCTTCTCCTCCTGCCTTCAATCTTTCCCAGCATCAGGGTCTTTTCCAATGAGTCAGTTCTTTGCATCAGGTGGCTAAATTCAAAGAAGCAACTAATTTCCTAGTTCCCATGGAGCTTCAAGTTCCTCTTTGATCACTATTTTGTAAGCAGAAAAACTTCTCTCAAATAAGTTCTCAGAACCCTTGAATGATTAAAAAAAAAAAAAAAAAAAAAAACAGTTTTAAAGTGTGTTCCTCACAGAGGGCAAAAGGCAATGCAAAACCAAATTAACTCTAGATCCACAGTGTAAGTTGTCAACCAAAAAAAGTCAGATACTGCACACATTTGAAATTCTACTGGTTTGAGTAATCAAAGTTTATCTTTAAAATGGAACATGTTCTCCTTTCTTCCTCAGGACCCTTAAATCTTTCAGAGTTTGGATTGTTTGCTATACATTCCCATTCTTCCTGGTCAGACTTCTGTGTGACATTTCTGCAGCTGTGGACACGAAGTAATTCCCAGCAAGGCACTGCCAGGTTTTATGATGCCTGCAGGCCTGGGGCAGATCATAGAAACTTAACTACTCAAATAAGTCCCTTGATCATTTTCACATCTCAAGACCATGTTCCTAACAACTTCTCCCCCATCTCACCCCCAAGATGCAAGAATTCTGCAGCCCACTATATCAACTTTTCCACTCTGGCTGAGGCTCTCAGTTTATTGGCCTGTTTTTAAAGGCCTGACTCTCTGACATGTTTACCACGCTCCCCACATTAACCACCAAGGAGGCACTGTGAGCAGATGATTCTATTTTTGCCTCTGCTTAGAGAAGAACTCACTAATCTTTGCTCTGAACACACGGCTGGTGGATGGCCTGTCACCACATGGTAGGTGGACGTGGGAAGTGTGGTCTGTTGTGGTACAACATCCACCAACACCTGTTGATGCTACTCAGGCTACAGGGGAAATGGACGTCCTGGTATTAATCGAGACCACGGCCCTTCATAGCAGGACCTCCGGGAGAAGGGACTCCAAGCCCTCTCTAGTTTGTTCCACTCCGTGTTCTCTGTTGTGAATGCAGTACCTGGGTCATAGGACCCACCAGAGAGGCAGTTCTTGAGTGGACCTTCCATTTGTCTTTGAAAGTTGTCTGTAACTCCTCAAGCTCTCTTCTCCTTCTCACTGCTGGACCACAGGTTGTATCTTATGAGTGACACGGCCCTTGGATCTTTGCAAAAGACTCCGGCCCAAAGGTTCTTAACTGAGCCCCCAAACCTTAGACTTCTCTGCTAGAGGCTGGGTTCTCCTGCACAGGCTCCAGCATGTGGGTTCGGCAGTTGTGGCACATAGGCTCTAGAGCACAGGGTCAATAGTTGCCCCGTGGCATGTGGGATTTTCCTGGATCAAGGATCGAACTCTGGTCCCCTGCACTGGCAGGCAGATTCTTAACCACTGGACCACCGAGTCCTAGCCAGTTTTAAGTGTAGAGTTCAGTGGCATGAAGTACATTCACGTTGTGCAACCGTGACCACCATTCTTCTCCAGAACTCTTTTTCTTTTCTTTTTTTTTTTTCACTCAGACGGCGTTTTCTCCCTCTTACTCTCCCAGACGGGAGAGAAGAACGATCATCAACGGCCGATGGCAGCTGCGTCCAGCAGCACCAAACGCCAACTTCATGCTCAGGAGAAAACGCTGTGTCTCTTCCTCATGGTTTCGGGTGCTCTACACGATCAGAGAAACTTCTCTAGTAACGAACTATAGAAATGATCCCTGAAAGTATAGTCTTCCAGAACTCTTTTTCATCTTGAAAAATGGAAACTCTCTACCCATTAAACAATAACTCTCCATTCTCCCTTCCCCTAGCCTGAGAAGCCACCATTCTACTTCCTGTCTCTATGAACTTGACTAGTCTAGGAACTTGATATGAGTGGAATCATACAGTATTTGTCCTTTTGTGACTGGCTTATTTCACTCGGCATAATGTCCTCAGGGCTCATCCATGGAGCATGTATCAGAATTTTCTTCCCTTCTAGGGTTGAATAACAATCTATTTTTTATTTACTACATTCTGTTTATCCATTCATCTGTCCATCTGTTCACTGATGGACACTTGGGTGTCTTCCACCCTTGAGCTATTGTGAACAACACTGCTATGAACACCAGTGCACAAATCTCTTTTCAATACCTCCTATCCATTTTGTTTTTAAAGCTCTACATCCAGAAATGGAATTGCTGGGATCCTATGTTAATTCTAGGCTTAATATTTTTTTTAATTAATTGATTGCTTTATTTTTTGGCTGTGCTGGGTCTCTGTTCCTGCGAGGGCTTTTTTTCTCTAGTGGCGGATGCTATTCTCTAGTTGCGATGCACGGGCTTCTCATTGCTGGATCTTCTCTTGTTGCAAAGCACAAGCTCTAGGTTATGTGGGCTTCAGTATTTGCAGCACGTGGGCTCAGCAATTGCGATTCTCCGGGCTCTAGAGCACAGGCTCTGTAGTTGTGGTGCACGGGTTTAGTTGGTCCGTGGCATGTGGGATGTTCCTGAATCGAGGATGGAACTCGTGTCTCCTGCATTGTCAGGTGGATTCTTGACCGCTGAGCCTCCAGAGAAGCCCTATGTTTAATTTTTGCAGAACTGCTCTACTGTTTTCTGGAGCAGCTGCATTTGGAGTTGCAATGCTGTATTTTTCCTTTTGACCGTGACTGAGTGGCTGTCACTTCTTGCTTCTAACCTCAAAAGTGACCTCCGGAAGAAATGTAAGCCCCTCCCTGTGCTCCGGAACCTTGCTGGCCAGCCTGAATGACACATTTCTGATCGGAATGCCTGGCCCTTGTCATCTTGCCCCGGCTTCCTGTTGACTACAAGCCAGTGAGCACATTCTTTACCAGACTTGCCCCGTTATCAACAGATGCTTGTACGGCACCATAAATTCAGTTCGTTTTAATAAATTCCCGGTAGTCCTTACCCAGAGCCCCTTCTCGCCTTATCTCACTCCTCTCTGCCAAGCCTTTTACAATTTATGTGTTTGCTCTTCAGTTCTGTTTTCAGCCCCCTCCAAGTTTCCTCTTTCCCACCAAGTCACTGTGGCCTTTGGGTCTCATTTAAACATAACCTTCTCTGTCTGGAACTCTTTCTTGTTCCCAAGGCCTACTCTTCTCTCCCCAGCACCTTCCATCTCCAGGTTTCCTACCTGCAGCAATTTGTCAAGATCAGGTCCCTGTCATTTGTAGCCTCTGAGTTTTCTCCCTCTGTGCTTCTTTCACACAGTCTTTTAGCTATTTTTCGAGGCCCGTGTTCCAGCTTTGTGGCCGTTTGCTGGAGGAGACGCACTGAACTCCCCTGGGTCCTCCCCAGAGCACAGCGTGTGCTTTCATTGAGAGATTAGCTAGCTCTGTAGCTACCCAGGTAAGGGAGAGCTGACAGGTGGCCTGTGGGCTCAGGCACATAGGCTTGGAAGGAAGTTTAGAGGTTTTAGCTGAGATGTTGAAAGGGAGACTATAGAGGACAAAGGTGTGCTAAGAAAATGTGATGGTTTGGACACTGGAGAGGACAACCTCTCTGCAGTGGCAGGAGGGGAGATGGATCTAAGGAATGGTGCTAAAAAAGTGGGTTATTTGAAGTAGGTTATTGTACAGATGCACAGAATGGAGAAGGGCAAGATGAGGAATGAAGGGTGTGTGTGTGTGTGTGTGTGTGTGTGTGTGAGTCGCTCAGTCGTGTCCAACCCTTTGCGACCGCATGGGCTGTGGCCCACCAGGCTCCTCTGTCCATGGGATTCTCCAGGCAAGAATACTGGAGTGGGTTGCCATGCCCTCCTCCAGGGGATCTTTCCAACCCAGGGATCAAACCTGGGTCTCCTGCCTTGCAGGCAGATTCTTTATCATCTGAGCCACCAGGGATGAAGAGGGAGGATGGAATTTATAAAAGACAAGCAGACAACCATCCTAACAACCCAGGTGAGTGATAACAGTGATTTGGAACAACAGAAACATGAGGAAAAGAGAGGTCGACTTTCATAAAGGACAGCAGAATTGAACTACTAGTTAGTTACAAGGAATAAGGGACTAGGCAACATTAATCACTGATGTTGGCTTTGACTTCTAGAGAGAAAACGATCATTCCCTACATAATGAGGAGATGGAACACAGCAGAGGGGAAGACAGCACCATCCTCGCCACCATCAGTTGTAACTATGACTGAGACTTTGGGTCCAAGGTGGCTTGTGAACAGAGCCCTGGAAGGATTGCCCGGCCACGCTGGGATAGAGTAGGGGGTGGGGGAGCCGCAGGCTACACTTGGAATCTGGAATCTCCCGCCTCTTATCCTCCAGTGGCATTTCCCACAGTGCAGCCTCTGGACCATTTCCATTGACAAAGATAATTGTTACATGGAACTAAAGTGGGGAGTTCCCCTCGGTCAATGGCTGGAAACACTGGATTAATCCATGGAACACAGGTCTCTCAGAACTGTTCACTTAATAATGTGCTTGGAACATCTCCAAGAGGGAAATTTAGTATGCAGTGTTTATTTGACCACAGAACTTTTTTTCCCCCCTTTCTGGAATGTCTCTTGGGACTAGAATATGGAGAACAGCCACTGAAAGGAAACGCTGATCTAATAAGCAGCAGCATTTTACTCCTAAAGAATTCCACATGAAAAACAGGCATTGATAAGAAGAGTTTACTTCACCATTGCAAATTATCAGCATTACCGCCAGTAATTATTAATCACCTCCCTTTGGAGGTGGTGTGGGAGGGAGTGTGTTTATTCTGTGGCGCTATGGAGAACTGGGGACACAGCCTCATATTTTGCATATTTGATTCCCTTTTATTCCCACACCTTTCTCTCTGGTCCCTTCCTGTTCCCAAAAGACAACCATTCCATTGTGCTTAATGTGTGTTTTGGGAGGGGGGTGGGTGTTGCAAGTTCTTGCAAACTGGGTATTGTTGTTCACATGTGTTTTCTTCGTTGTTATTCAGTCGCTCAGTCGTGTCCAACTCTTTGCAACCCCATAGACTGCAACACACCAGGCTTCCCTGTCCTTCACCATCTCCCAGAACTTGCTCAAACTCATGTCCATTGAGTCAGTGATGCCAGCCAACCATCTCATCCTCTGTCATCCGCTTCTCCTCCTGCCCTCAATCTTTCCCAGCAATAGGGGCTTTTCCAGTGAGTTGACCCTTTGCATCAGGTGGCCAAAGTATTGGAGCTTCAGCATCAGTCCTTTCAATGAATTTCCAGGGTTGATTTCCTTTGGGATAGTCTGGTTTGATCTACTTTCTGTCCAAGGGACGCTTCAGCTCATGCCAATGGTTGTGTCATATCACTCATTTATGCTTTAGTTTCTTTACTTCACACTACACTTTGAAGCTCCATCATGACGCTGTGCACCCATCAAGTCTGTTACCTCCAACTGCTGCCTGTCATTCAACTGCTGCAGTGGACATCCTTTTTTGGGTCCTTTCTGGGCCTGTGCATGCATTCTATGGGCTGTATGGCCTGCTTTTAAGACCGTAAGAAAGAGAGATCTTTGTTCCCTGGGGCCACATGTAGTAAAATGTTATTAATCCATGACCGTTTTCCAGTCCTCTGTCTGGGTCTTGGCCTTTCAATACAGTATCTCATGTGACTATCCCAAGAACACTTCAAGTTTACCTGACCTAATTGCATTAGCTTCAATTTATTGGGGTGACCAAAAGGTCTGTTTTGGACTTGAAGGACTTTTTGGCCAGTCCAATATTTGGAAACATCAGTGACTTTAAGACAAGAATGACATGTGGTTAGTAAGAGGTAAGCATGGGGGAGGGCAGGTTCTCCTTGTTATGCACATGAGTGCTCAGTTATGTCCAACTATTTCCAACCCTATGGACTGTAGCCTGCCAGGCTCCTCTGTCCATGGAATTCTCCAGGCAAGAATAGTGGAGTGGGTTGCCATTTCCTCTTCCAGGGGATCTTCCTGACCCAGGGATTGAACCTCTGTCTCCTGCATTGGCGGGCAGATTCTTTACCACTGAGCCAACTGGGAAGCCCTTGTTAATCCAAAGCCATTTCCGTTCCCCTGTCCCCTTGGTTGCTCCTTGGACACTCCGCACACTCCTGCCTTAGGATGATGGCCCTAACAGCAAGGCGTGCCATTGTTTACTGTCCTGCTGGAGTATAAAGTTCATGAGGACAGGAACTCTGTCTCTTGTTTGCTTGGATACTCCCAGGGCCTAGACTGCACAAAAAGTGCTCGGGAACTATTTACTGAGTAACCAAAGGAATCTCCATTGAATATGCGCCTTTCAGGACAAAGTTGTCGCCAAGAAAACCTCAAATGGAAAGGTCTTAGGTTTTGGTGATTTTGGTAATTAGTATTATTTCCCTGGAACATAATGAAAGGACTTGGGGGAAGTCTTTCATCCTAAAGTCAAGCGTTTGGGTGGCAGCATCTGTAATCTTTCCCCATCTGTGACTTATGAGCCATCCATCCAGGAATTAGCCCATAAAATATAGAATTGATTTAATCCCACATCAGACCATCTTGGGACCCATAGATAAGGTGAAGGGCAGACTCTTACAATGCACTCCACTGGGCTGGGCTCTGCTCTCAGACCATTGGTTTCTCTCCCCAGGGAAACCTTTTCTCTAGCCCTACTCTTAGGGGTCTGCCTAAGGTGACAGAAAGAGCACTGGATTGGGAAGCAGAGCTGGGTCTGGTCTGAGCTCAGCTCTTCCCAGCTGTGGGACTAGAATGAGTGATTCACCATCATCCTCACTTTTAACAGGTACCCGAGCGCCTGCCTGCCTCCTAGGCTGATGTGAAACCAAAGGAACTGTTAGTGGTCTCCACCAGCATGGCCCCCACCCCTGCAGGGAGAAGGGATCCTGATCATGATGCCTCAGCCCCTCAGGGTGGGCTTTCAAAGGTCCTCTTGCAGCCACCTGCCATCCCAGAGGGGTGCCCACTGCAGGAGCCCTAGCTAACTCTGGGGTGAATTTCCCCACTTCTGCATGTGGATATTCTCTGGCCTTTCATGCCTCCTGCTGCACAGGGGCTGCTCCAGGGCAATGGCCTGTGTTCAAGTGCTGCCCACACAATCATCTCACCTCTGGCGACCTCTGTTTTCCTAGCTATGAAATAGGGGTGTTTGGCTAGAATGATCATTGTCAAGCTTCCTTCTGTTCCTGAAATACTATGATCTGTGCTTTAATTTCCATCCCTTCACTGCCCCACCTCTTATTTTTCCCCAGCTGTGTCTAAAATTCTTTGGCCATTAAATTCTCCTTTCTTGACAGTTCCACATCTGGGCTTTCTAATAATACCTAGCCCAAGACAGCACATTCCTCGGGTGGCATGGAGTTCCAGGCCACACTGTCTTTTCAGGGCTCATTCTAGCTCTTGCCAAGCCCCTCAATTCATATTCTGAGTTCACACATCATTGAGGGAGAGGAGGTTTTGCTACATACTCTCACACAAATATATGTCCTGCACATATTCTATGTAATAGTAGGCATATGCACGCGCACACACACATACACACACACACACTTCCTTCTGATGCCTGCAAATCTACACACTTGGGCATAACCGTGTGGGCGCAAATATTCTGGGACAGCCAAATGACTATTTTAATGTTTCTTTGTCCCTGCGGTGCCATCTAACTATTTATTTAGTAGCTTGACGCTGTTTGCATCAACAACTTTGCCTTATAGGCTCTTCTTCATGTTTATGATTCTTACTGTGAAAAAAATTGCTTGCCTAACATCTGTTCTGAATTTGTTTTTTCTTCCTTTTTATTTATCTGTTCCCTAGTGAATTAAATTTGCACCAAGGACAGTAACTCGAATTGGAAACTTCAGTGTCCTTCAGGATTTCTGTACACTTCAATACATCTCTTAATTACTCTATTTTTATTGTTATGAGATATACATATATATTCATGCTCACACGGGCAGATTGGTTTGTAGCTTACCTCTGCCTGTCCCCCTCTGGGGAATAAGTTTTATTAACTGAATAAATTAAATGGGCGGGTGTACCCAATAGAGTAGAGAGGTTTATCATTATAGGTTTGCTTCAGATAATTTTCCCCCATTGCTGCCCAATTCCCTCCTTTAGCCAAGCTCTGTTTGGGAGAAAGCTTGACTAGAGCTTGACGCAGCCACAATTCACCAAGAACTAGAAGGGCCCTTTGTCTTCCAGGCCCACTTATGTGAACTCAGATCTGATTCCTTATTAAGCCTCTGTTCTCACTACTTAGAAACCCACACAGGGACCACGCAAGCATGTTCACAGCGGTAGAAGGTCCCTAACGAAGAGTAATGAGACCTGCTTTTCCACCCGATATCTCTGCCAGGTGAATAGACTGTGACCCCCAAGACTTAAGGAACTGGCCCCAGTTCTCATTCCAAATGCAAAGCCCTCTCTACCATCAGATCATCACCCGTTTGGGGAGGGCTCTCCATTCCTCCCCTCTTTCTGAGCTTTCCCACACTCACTTCAATCTGTGTCTATGACTTCAGATGGCACAAATACTGACGAGACGGTACCCCCGCATCTGAAGGACTAGCTCCCTCTTGGCCCTGCCCCAGACATTGTCCACTCAACAGATAATTTGGTTTCCGTGGAGTGTCTATCCCTGGGCTGTGGTGGTGGGAGAAACTGCTCCACTCTTCTCCCCAAAGAATCACTCATATCTCTTTTCCTGAAGAAAATCTGGCACCTAATTTAGAAGAGAAACACAGACCTGGGCTAAGTCATGCAAGAATGCTGGGTAACGAGGGATTGAATATGCCACATTGAACAGACAACCTGAAGCCAGGAATTGGGTAGAATCATGGGCCAGTGAAAGCAGAGAAGGCTTCCAGGAGGAGGCAGTAGTCAAGTACAGTCTGGAATAATGGAGAGATGAGGAGGAGAAAAGAACAATGGTCTACCCAGTGAGAACAGTCAGAGAAGGACCTTAGGGTGGGATGGTGGGAGGAGGGGTAGCTGATGGCTAGAGATGGAGACACAGAAAGGGCGGCCAGTTGCTGTTAGGTGACCCTGAAGGGACGCAGAAGGCTCTCTGCTGACCTCACTCTCTGTTGGAGCAAGATCTTGGTGCCAACACATCAGGAAATCCCTGATTCAAACGAGATCTCTGAGAGAGCCGTTGGCTTGCAACAGGAGCCTGGCTCACCACAGTGACCCCACACACAGCCAGACCTGGGATGACCACAAATATTAGCACTCAGGTGAAGAAGCCAGTAGGGTGGACACAAAGGTGATGCCCCTGCCAAGCGGTAGAAGAGAAAGACAAAGTAAGCCACACATTTCAGAGGGATGGGGACCAGTGACTTCGAGAATGCAAGATAAAGGCCAGTAAAGAGAAACGAGGTTCAAGTTTGGCTTCAATCTGCCAGTAGCAGGAACTGAGAACCCGGGAGAATAAGAAGTGATTTCTTAGAACTAGAAAGGCAGCCACAGAATCGTCTTCCCAGTTACCTGTTGGTACGAGGTGCTCTGCCAGCTTCTCGGGGATGAAAGACAAACAAGACAGGGCTTTGTCCTCAAAGAACTCACAGAGTAGTGAGGAGACTGTCAAGGAAGCCCAAGAAATAAAACAGTGAGATGCAAATCAATAGATGAATGGACAAGATGCCATGGAAACTATGGGAAATGAAGGGTCTGAGAAGACTCCACAGAAGAAGTGACAGGTGACCTGACTGTCAGAAAGGTTTTTCAGATAAGATGCAGATCAGGGCTTCAGAGCAACAATCATGTGCAAAGGAACGGAAACATAGAGAAGCAGTGCAAACAAAGGGAACTGCAAATAACAGTTTCATAGCAGCAATGTATGGTTACAGTTCCCAAACTGTGCGCTAAGGCACCCAAAGGTGCCATAGATAATTCACAGGGGCTTCCTGGGATATCTTCAATGTTCATGGTGAACACAGTGACATCTGTGGGTCATGATGAGAACTACTTTCAGGGCAATATGTGCATTCCTTTTTTCAAATGTTTGCTTAGTTGTTAGAACATGTGTTGTCGTTGCTGTTCAGTCACTCAGTTGTGTCCCACTCTTTGCGACCCCGTGGACCTCAGCACACCAGGCTTCCCTGTCCTTCACTATCTCCTGGAGTTTGCTCAAACTCATGTCCATTGAGTCAATAAAGCCATCCAACCATCTCGTCCTCTGCCATCCCCTTCTCCTTCTGCCCTCTATCTTTCCCAGCATCAGGGTCTTTTCCAATGTCAGCTCTTTGAATCAGGTGGCCAAAGTATTGGAGTTTCAGCTTCAGCATGAGTCCTTCCAATGAATATTCAGGGTTGATTTCCTTTAGGATTGACTGGTTTGATCTCTTTGCTGTTCAAGGGGGTCTCAAGAGTCTTCTCTAGCACCACAGTTTGAAAATCAATTCTTTGGTGCTCAGCTTTCTTTATGGTCCAACTCTCACATCCATACATGACTACTGGAAAAACCATAGCTTTGACTAGACAGACCTTTGTTGGCAAAGTGATGTCTCTGCTTTTTAATACACTGTCTAAGTTTGTCATAGCTTTCCTCCCAAAGAGCAAGCATCTATTAATTTCATGGCTTCAGTCACCATCCACAGTGATTTTTGAGCCCAAGAAAATAAAATCTGTCACTGTTTCCACTTTTTCTCCTTCTGTTTGCCATGCAGTGAAGGGACAGGATGCCATGATCTTCATTTTTTTAATGCTGAGTTTGAAGCCAGCTTTTTTACTCTCCTTGGTGGAAGAGGAGTGGGACAAGGAGAGAGTTCCTACAGGGTTCCTAATTGCAGTTAAGAAGCTTGGACTTTTTTGCTTCAAACATTGGAAAGTCATAAGAGGTTTGCTGGTAGTGGGATAGCACAGTCAGTTTCTGTTTCACAAAGGTAGACTTGGCCTTGATGGGGCTGTTGGTCTGGGACCAGCAATCCGTATAGGGAGCTACTTCAGTGTCCTAGTGAGAGAGATGGGCCTGGGCTTGGGGGCTTAAGAGGTTGGGCCTAGATACAGCCTGCTCCACTAACATTACAGAACTCCTATAATACATTCAACCCTGTAATACAAATGTTAGACCTCAATGTTAGAAAAAGACCAGATCCTTGCATTTAAACCACTCACAACCAAGTAAAAATGTAGCCAAGAAAAGAGCTACAGTTAGTGGAGTACTGCTAGAAGTTAACCTGGCAAGATAGAAAGAGAAGACTGATCCCGGGAGGCAGGGGACCAGCCTGTGCAAAGGCCCCCGTGGATGTGAGAGGTGACGGAGCGTGTCAGGAAGAAAGGTTGATCATTGGTGCTGGCTCTCGAGTGGTGGGCAATAGGGAGGGATGAGGCCAGAAGCAAGGCAGGGGCCGGGCTGTGAAGGATGTTTGCACAATGCGCTCAGGACTCCCAAAGTCTTTCGTGGAGACGAACCACTGAAGGAGCTACAATCAGATTGGCTTTTTTTTTTTTTTTTTTTTGACCGCAAGAGGCACACAGCATTTTAAGTTCCCTGACTGGGGATCGAACCCAAGTCCCCTGCAGTGGAAACACAGTCTTAACCCCTGGACCACCAGGCAAATCCCCAGACTTGCCTTTTACAAAGCCCTGGTGGATAAACAGAATCAGGGCCCATGTGCAGATAAGTAGCTGGTCAGGAAGACAAGTCAGAGGGGTGGAGGCATACATCTGAGTGCAAGGTCCAATGTCCAGCTGGGAAGCGAAGAACCAGAGAGTCCACCAGCATCTGAGGGCAGGAGAGGAGAGCCGATCCGGCTCCAAGTATTGCAGAGAGGGAAAAGGCTGACTCAGTCCTTGTGGCTCCGAGGGGCTCTGTGAGGTCAGGGTCCGCCCCTGGGCACCAGCACCCCAAGCCTTCCCTGGGCAGGTAATGCATACCCTGATCTGAGCGGTAGGAAGTAGCCAGAAGAAAGCAGCTCCCGACTCCAGGGACCTATGTCTGTCACTGGCTCCTCAAGAAAAGCGTCCCCAGCAACTTGAGTGGGCTCCGCCTCTCTGCTAACTCAAGCCTGCCTTGTTCTAATGACAGATTCAGGTTGCTAATGAGAAAGGGCAGGATGCTCCGCTGAGCCAAGCTGGGAAGGAGCCGCAGGACTGTGAGGCCACGGTTTCTCTGCAGGACTCTGGGCCGCCCAGCCCGCCCGGGGCCCACTCCCAGCCTTGGATGCCTACTTAGCTCCCTTGGAACATTTTAGAGACTGATCACTCACGTGGGATCTCTAGCACTCAACGCCCACCCTTCCCCACTGAGCTGCCCACCACCTTCTCATCCACAGTCCGGGTCAGAGGTCAGACTGAAGGCCAGGATGACAGTTACCCTATTAGCCTCCTCAACCTGCTGGGACGTGGCCCTGACACCGAGGCAAGGAGTCATCTGATGCTCACTGTTTAGCAGTCGTCAGATGCTACAGGCCTGCATCTTTGGAAAAGACCCTGATGCTGGGAAAGATTGAGGGCCTGAGGAGAGGGGACGACAGAGGATAAGATGGTTGGATGGCATCACTGATTCAAGGGGACATGAGTTTGAGCAAACTCAGGGAGATGGTGAAGGACAGGGAAGCCAGGCAGGCTGCCGTCCATGGGGTCACAGAGAGTTGGACACGACTGAGCGACTGAACACCAACAAAAGAGGTCCCCATCAGTTCTTCAGTCTCTACCTGGAAACCTGAAGTCTCCGGAAGCACATTCAGGTTCTTTGTGCTAAAGCGAGGGAAGGGAGTGGCATGTCACCTGACCTTCCTGGGGACACTTCTCACCCAGCTTCTTCACTCCCTACAAAGTGACACCAGCAATCACCCAACCCACCCTCCATGAGCAGGGGCCTTCACACCTGATTGAGAGGTTATCATGGCCAGCATTTGCCTAAAACCTTACTACAGACAAAGCATTCTCTTGTTTCTCATCTGACCCTCATAACAGCCTCTTTATCCAGGAAATTGGCTCAGGAAGGTTGTGGTTTGCTCAAGGTGACACAGCTGTTAAATCACAAGGACATGGCCTTGAACCTGAGTTCTGAGAGCTGCACCACTGCCAACGCCCTCCTCAGCTCTTGACAAGACAAACCTCTTTTTTTTTTTTTTTTTCTTATTACAAAAGCACTCACTGTAAACTAGTGGAACATTAAAGAGATTTGTTTGTTATTCAGTCGCTAAGTCACGTCAGACTCTTTTCGTGACCCCACAGACTGTAGCCCACCAGGCTCCTCTGTCCTTGGGATCCTCCAGCTAAGAAAACTGGAGTGGGTTGCCATGCCCTCCTCCAGGGGATCTTCCTGACTCAGGGACTGATCCTATGTTTCCTGCATTGGCCGGCAGAGTCTTTATCACTGCACCACCCGAGAAGCCCCTATTAAAGATACACAATGTGAAAAGTAAAAGTCCCCATGATATGCACCGTTAGCTAATGCATCTTCCTCCAGAGTTTTTTCAGGAATACTGTTAACATACGTGAGCCTGGTGCCTGACAGTTTGTGCTCAATACGTGCTTGTTGAACGAGCTAACCATCAAATGGACTATTATTTATTTCCACAACTGTATGTATTATTTCCCAATGTGCTTTGCCATTCAGCTGTTGACTTAGACATCTTTTCATACTGATGCTTGTAGGTACCTCCAGATCAACCACCCTTTATAGCTCAGCCACCCTAGCAGGGGCAGGCCTTCTAGAACAGAGCCAGGCAGCCCACAGGCTAAAAGCAGCACTCCACCAGGCCTCTATTCCCAGAAGCCAATTGTGAACGATTTTGATTGAACCAACTGGTCAGTTTTTAAAAAAAAAATAAGAAAACAACTAGTTAAACAAGTCAAACAAGTATTATTTTTGTCTGCACAATACTTCACTGATTTGCCTAAATTTTCTTTTCCACCAGGTGCTTCAGAGTTGAGTAAGAACATTCTTATGTGCCTAAATAAGTATACATGAGTAATTGGCTAAGAATTTTTTGCCCCCTAAAGTGATGATCCATACATTTCAATTAGAAGGGAGCAAGAAGTTACCGTGGGCTGGGGTGGAGGGTTGTTTCTGGGCCATTAAACAAGAAGCTGCTCTGACTTTCCACCTTTAAAAGACACAGTCTGCACAGCTAGAAGTCTGGCTGTTCACACACCTGCTCGGCCTGGGGAAGAAGTGTCACTGGTATAGACGATGGCGAGGTCATGGCCATCGTCTTGACATCATCATCATCGTCGTCATCATCATGACGGCTCTGGAGCCGTCAGATTGGGATCAAATCCCTATCTTGGGCAATTACTTAACATCGCTAACATCTCTTAACATCTCTTGCCAGTTTTCTATTCTGACAAGTGGGTATAGTAACTACCCCGTCCATTTCCTATGAGGATTAAATTAAATCCTACAGGCAGTGCACTCAGAACATGGCTGGTAGTAGTAAGCACTCAATAAACACTGACAATTGTGCTTATCAAAGATTCTGAGAAGGGTCTTCAAGTCATTCAAATACTTCACTGATTCCACTGTTAACAGGATGTGTTTTCAAGCCCTATAGTTGTTCAATTGCTAGGTCATGTCTGACCCTTCACAGCCTCATCAACTTTAGCATGTCAGGCTTCCCTGTCTTTTACCATCTGCTGGAGTTTGCTCAAACTAATTTCCATTGAATCAGTGATGCCATCCAACCATCTCATTCTCTGTCATCCCCTTCTCCTCCTGCCTTCAATCCTTCCCAGCATCAGGATCTTTTCCAATGAGTTGGCTCTTCACATCAGGTGGCCAAAGGATTGGAGCGTCAGCCTCAGCATCAGTTCTTCCAATGAATATTCAGGGTTGATTTCCTTTAGGACTGACTGGTTTGATCTCTATGCCCTATAGAAAGTAGACTTAAAATTCAAAGACCATTATTTAACTTCCTTTTTAACTCATAAGAACTACAGGATTTAAAGCAGAGTAAACTGCTGAGATTGTGTGGTTTTACTCCCACGTTTCAGGGGCAAGGAAGCTGAAATGCAGAATTTCCGGAGTCCACCTATAAGGCTTGTATGCATAAGCAGCGGAGCTGGGTGATCCTGGATCCTGACTCATGGTCCTAGGGCACGCGGCTTTGCAGTATTCCACCCCCTCAGGGCTTCTTGTTGGCTCAGATGGTAAAGAATCTGCCTGCAATGCAGGACACCCAGGTTCGATCCCTAGATTGGGAAGATCCCTGGAGAAGGGACTGGCTACCCACTCCAGTATCCTTGCCTGGAGAATCCCATGGACAGAGGAGCCTGGTGGGCTATAGTCCAAGAGGTCACAGAGAGTCAGATATGACTTTCACCCCACCTCAGGAGGCAGTAACATGTGGCCATACATTCATATCAGTGTACAAAACTGAAATCAGACCCTCTTTTATTTATTTATTTATTTGTCTTTGTTGGGTCTTAGTTGTGACAATGGCACCCCACTCCAGTACTCTTGCCTGGAGAATCCCATGGACGGAGGAGCCTGGTAGGCTGCAGCCCATGGGGTCGTGAAGAGTCGGACATGACTGAGCGACTTCACTTTCATTTTTCACTTTCCTGCATTGGAGAAGGAAATGGCAACCCACTCCAGTGTTCTTGCCTGGAGAATCCCAGGGATGGGAGAGCCTGGTGGGCTGCCGTCTATGGGGTTGCACAGAGTCGGACACGACTGAAGCGACTTAGCAGCAGCAGCAGCAGCAGTTGTGACATGCAGGATCTTCACTGAGGCACGCGGACCAGAGCATGGGGGCTCAGTAGTTGCAGTTCATGGGCTTAGTTGCCCCAAAGTATGTGGGATCTTAGTTTCCTTACCAAGGATCAAATGCATGTCCCCTGCATCGGAAGGCAGATTCTTAACTGCTGGACCACCGGGGAAGCCTCCGAGATCAGAGCCTCTTGGCAAAGTATGTTTTGAGAGGCAGAATGGCATTAGGTATTCACAAGATTGAAAAGGAAAAGGAATACCTTGCAATATTTAGGACTTCTGGATTACAAATGATAGAAACCCAGCTCAAACACACTTAAAAGTGCAAGCTAATTTAAGCTTGAAAGATGCAAGGAACACTGCAGGAAGCACACTGCAGGAAGCATACCTTGACCTGGAGTTTGTGCCAGCATGTGGTACAAAGATGGCCACTGACTGTTCTGGGTTCATATATTCCTACTTAAGCACGTTCAGGAGAAAAGCAGAGCTTTCCTCAAGCAGCCTCCAAGTATACACTTACACATACACCCAGTGAAGGATTCTGACTGGTCCTGACAGTCATGCACCCACCCTGTGGACCAGTCACTGTTGTCAAGGAGATGAGATACCATAATCAGCCATGCCTGATGGTGAGTCCACCCCCGTGACCAGAAGGGCAGGCTCTGTCATCGACAGCTCCTCCAGAACTGGTGGAATGGGGGAGGGTGCTTCCTAAAGGAGGGCTGGGCAGACAAAAAACAGGTCAGCCACCCAGACATCCAAAAGGAAAAACAAGCTTCCCTTAAATGTTTCTCTGATAAAGATCTTTCCAGGAGCTCCTCAAGCTACAGATGAGTGTTAGTATAAATATAAATCCATAAGATTACACAATTTATGTGTAAAATGGGGCCAGTTTTCTCACGAGGTTCATAAACCAGCTCTGAAGCAATTCTAAAGAAATGGTGACAAAATTGTTTTTAGCATTAGCAACATTACTAGAAAAAAGCTCAAAGGCTCCCAAGGTGCTCACTTGGAAGGACAACTTTCATTTGAATGTAGAAGTATTATTTTGGGTTTTTTTTCCTTTGAAAATCCAGATTATATGGACATAAGTTTGAGTAGGCTCCAGGAGTTGGTGATGGACAGGGAAGCCTGGCATGCTGCAGTCCATGGGGTGGCAGTCAGACACGACTGAGCAACTGAACTGACTGATGTAACATTATTTTGGTAATAACTAAATCAATACAAATGAATCGTTACCAAAATACGTGTGCATCTCAGTGTAAATGCTTTCCTTTTAGAACTAAGAGTTTAGGGAAATGAGAATCACAGCGTGAGCTTTAGTTAAATCTAAAGCAGTGTATACCTATGGCTGATTTATGTTCAGGTTTGACAGAAAACAACAAAATTCTGTAAAGCAATTATCCTTCAATTAAAAAATTAAAAAAAAAAAGCAGGGTTTTTAACATGGGGTTTGTGGGTCCCCCAGTCTGGTTACTGTCAATCAATTGTCAGTACTGGTTACTGGAGAGCTTATTAAAGTTAGAAGGGACTGGGTCCCATCCCAGAGATTCTGGTCAAGAGGTCAGGCATCACTACTTTTTGAATGCTTGGCCAGTGCTTTGACCAGTCCTTGAGGCTGAAACCATTGCCCTAGAATAGCATTTCTTGAATTGTGGGAGTAGTCTTTTACATCAGAATCCAGAGAGCCTGTTCAGATGCAGATTTCTGGGCGCCTCCCAGCCTACTAGATCTGCTCTGGGGAGGAGCAGAGCTGTGGCTACAGTTTAAGTGCCCAAGTGACTTTTGAACATTTGATTTTTTTTTGAGATAATTATAGATTTACAGGAAGTTACAAAAAGAAATGTACAAAAAGATCCTGTATACCCTTGACCCTATTTCCTCCAATGGTTACCTCTTGCATAACTACAGTACATTATCAAAACCAGGAAATTAACATTGATACACTCCATAATGGGCTTCCCAGGTGGCTCAGTGGGTAAAGAATCAGCCTGCAATGCAAGAGACGCAGGTTCAATCCCTGGGTCAGGAAGATTCCCTGGAGGAGGGCATGGTAACCCACTCCAGTATCCTTGCCTGGAGAATCCCAAGGATGAGGGAGGCTGGCAGGCTACAGTCCATAGGATGGCAGAGTTGGACACGACTGAAGCAACTGAGCACATACAGCATGATCCATAACACTTACTCAAATTTTATCAGACTTTCAAGCCTTCGTGTGTGTGTGTGTGTGTGTGTGTGTATGTAGAATCCTCTGAAGTTTTATCAGATGTGTAGGTTTGTGTAATCACTACTGTACATTAAGATACAAAACCAGTCACCACAAGACTCTCCTGTGCTGCCTTTTACAGTCACACAACCCCATCACAACCCCCGCATCCCTAGAGTTTAGAATCTACTCATCTCTTTTCCTTTAGAAACAACTAATCTCACTGCTGTTTCAAAAACATACAAATGAAATCATATAATATGTAACCTTCCTAGATTGGCTTTTTTCATTTCAGGTGTCAAAGAATCCCTCAAATTTCATTTTAAAATGCTGTGAATGGGAAATGTCTTAGGGAAATGTCCACAGTTTTCACCAGATTCTCAAAAAAATCCTATGACATGTCTCATAAAGTTTATAAAAGCATTGGTTCATGGTTTTATTGGGTTATTTCTGGTCTTCTTGGCTAAAATCAATAATAAAAAAAAAACTAGTGAATATTTTTTCTTCTACCACATCTGTTGAATTCCTGTGTCCCAAAGATTTCTCTAACAGTTTGGGAAATATGATCACTCAGATGAATATTTCTGAGTGCCTGACATGTGCTAGACAAATATTATTTTTTCCCTAGTTAGTAAGAAGGGGAAGAGTTAAAACATTAAGGACACTTTTAGCTTATGAAAAGCTCTAAGTAACTAAGAAATCAGAGCAAACTTTGAAGCTTTCATGCCATGTGACTTGAACTGCTGTGCTCTTTACTGCTCTGAACTGGATATGCCAGTGATCAAATAACATCCTGAAGAATAATCCTATACACTGAAAACATGGCATTATGCAGTGGGGCTACCTGTCATCACTCTGGTTGGCTTTATAGAGGAGGAGCCTGGTAGGCTGCAGTCCATGGGGTCACTAGAGTCGGACACGACTGAGTGACTTCACTTTCACTTTTCACTTTCATGCATTGGAGAAGGAAATGGCAACCCACTCCAGTGTTCTTGCCTGGAGAATCCCAGGGACGGGAAGCCTGATGGGCTGCCGTCTATGGGGTCGCACAGAGTCAGACACGACTGAAGTGACTTAGCAGCAGCAGCAGCAGCAGCAGTCAAGCGCTCATAGCTCCTCCAGGCATGCTTGTCCCTGGGCAATTGTCGAACTGATTCCTCTGCTTGCCACACCCTCACTCCCCTTTGCCACCCACCTATCTGGACTAATTCTTGCCCTTCCTTTGAAACTCACTTTAGGAAGTACCACCTCTAGGAAGGCTTCATTCTCTCTTCTCCAGGCTTTCATTGGGCTGTGCCCAATGTCACCCAACCTTGCCAGATGTCACAGTGCATGGTGATTACTTAATTGCTACTGCCACCAGGCTCTGAGACCCTTGACGGCTATGACGGGGTCTTGGATGCTTTTATGCCCCCCTGAACTTCAATAAATAGCAAGATCTATTTAATAAATAAACAACAGTATGTCCTTAAACAGCTTCCCGTTGGCATTCACCACTGCTGACTGCCTGAGACTTTCCTCCATTTCTTTTTTTTTTCTAAGATTTTGTTGATGTGGATCATTTTCAAAATCTTTATTGAATTTGTTACAATATTGCTTCTGTTTGATGTTTTGGGGTTTTAGCCCCCAGGCTTGTGTGATCTTAGCCTCCCCAACAAGGGATTGAACTCGTATCCCCTGCATTGGAAGGCTAAGCCGTAACCACTGGACCACTAGGGGAGGCTCTGTGTCTTCGTCAGCGTCATAGCATCTCTTAAGCGCCTTCACGTGGAGGTATATAGACCCAGCTGTTCAGTCTTTCCCCAGCAGGCTTCATCATCCCTGGATTCTCACAAAGGTTTGCTAATACACTTTAGGCTTTTTCCCAAGGATCAGTATATACAAGTCGCTGATCTTCTCTTGCTAGAATGCTTGTCTCCCCAATTTTGGAAAATAGGGACAACACTGACCTGTACCATTTTCCTTCTTGGTCTTACTACTGGATCCTATAAATTCTTTATTATTGTGTTTAAACTTACAGATCTGTCTTTCCCATCAAGGGGGTGAGTTTCCTGGGGCCCAACACTGTCTCTTATTCATCCCAGAGTCTCCAGGGACTGGTACCAGGTGGGATTCCATAAATGTTTGTGGAATGAAGTTTGGTGTTAGGTCATCAGAGCTCTGCTGTTCCTCATGCTTAGCACATGCATTTCCTCATCTTCTCCACACCTTTACTCCCTATTTATCCTTGATCCCTGATTCTAAGCCACTGAGAATTCTTTATGGAAAGGAGAAGAGAGCAGATAAATACAACATTTATCATTTTAAAGTAATTTTAAGTTAAACATTTTAAAGTAATTCTCTTCTTCCTCCCAGGTACTATCTTGGTCGTCTGATGTTTATTGTTATCTCTGAGCCAGACATGATTGAGCAGGTGTTGGTTGAGAAGTTCAGTAACTTTACCAACAGAATGGTATGTAATTTTCTTTCTGCATATGGATGGAGGGGGAATCCTTCTAAGATGCAAGGACCACACGTCACATCTAACAGGGACGTGATGGGGCCTCTTACAGGGTTTAGATCAGTTCAACTCAAAACTGAGCTCCCCAGTGAATTCGAGTTTTCAAAAGAGATGGACTGTTGCAAGAGAATAGCGTTTACATTTAAAAAATGCTTCAAGAAAGCGAAAGCTCAAGAGAAGTGGTAGCTGATAAAAATGCTGAAACCGGGAGGGTTTTTAAAGCTGTGTTCAAAGCTAGAGGAATCCAGAGAGCATAGGTCAAGCGTTTGAGGAAGACCAAGGAAGGTTAATAAATATCAGAGGGAAAGTAACGTTTCAAGACTCCTGTGCTTACATCTTTCCCAGAGAGTATCAATGTCTTAAGATTGGAAAAGGAAGACAAGTAACATGATGAGGGAAATTCATCCCCAAGTAACAAGTCTCTAACCCACTAAAGGAGGTATATATTCCATCTTTTTTTTTTTGCAAAGTACATATCCTACTCTTTGTCTTTGATGAGAAAGCCCAAAGAATGGAAGAGATGACAGAAAATGGCACAGGTCAGGGCTGTCCATATTTTCAAAAAACGAGGAGATAAGGATTCTTATCAACAGCCTTCATGCTGATTTTTGGAAAATAGTCTAAAGTGAATGAATAAACATTGCTTGTGAGAATTTAGAGAATCTCTATGTGCCAATCTTTTTTTTTTGTCAAATTAAACTCATCTTCCATCCTTATAGGAATAGTATTCACTTATAGGAATGTATTCATTCCTATACATTCTTATAGGAATATATTCACTCATTTGTTGGTTATTTTACCAACCTTTGCACACTTGTGATATATACCAGGCACTGCCTAGGTACCGATTAGAAAGAGATAGAAAACTCAGTATTGTCCTCGAGGAGCTCATAGTCTAATGACAGAGGCAGAGAGGAAGGAAACCAGGATAATATAGAATGGTGAGCATGGAAAACACTGCTCCACCCAGAATGGGAAAAGGGAAAGGCTTATTAGAGGTGAAGTGGCTGAGACTGTCTTCTTAAAGAAATTAGCAGTGCCCGCCTGCGTTCTGTACTGGTTGAGCTGTCCAGAGTGTTTATTTGCATTAAATTTCACAGAAACTTATGAGACTGGTACAGTTATCATCTGTATTTTACTGACAAAGAAATAAGACCCAGGTTATAGGAGGAAGACTAATAGAACCCATGTGCCGTCTCCCAATCCAAGTCCAGGGCTTTTCCTACTGCCACTACTGTTAACAGCTGCCTAGGTGATGTTTCTGGATTGTCAAGGTTTCACGCAGTAATTGGTTACTTGCCCCAAACACACTCACCTTCCAGTTCCAGAGCATCATGTCCAATTGCTATTAACAAGAGAATCCCCCACCTTTCCTACCCCTGTCCCAACCCTGGGTATTCTTCCAGGCTCTCCTCAAATTCTTTCTCCCCCATAAAACCTTCCCTACTTCAACTCTCATTTACTATTCCCCCTCTCTTAACTCTAACAGCATCGATCATCTGCATCAGTGGTACCCAACCTTTTTGGCACTGGGGGCTGGTTTCATGAAGGATAATTTTTTCAACAGGCTTGGTGTGGGGAATAGTTTCAGAATGATTCAAGCACATCACACTTATTGTGCACTTTATTTCTATTATTATTACATCAGCTCCACCTCAGATCATCAGGCATTAGATCCCAGAGGTTGGGCACCCCTGAACCACGTCACTCCCATTATTTTCATGGTCACTCCCACTGTGCCTTTGACTATTTGCTCTAAATGAATGCATGACTTTCACCCTAACTTGATTAACTTTAAGCTTATCCTTCTTTTTTATACCCCAGGGCCCAACCACATAATGACTCCTCAGTATCCAATATACCCTTGTTCAAACTGAATTGACTCTCCATCAACTTAACATTCTCCCCAGATGATTGAGGTAGTACTTGGAGATTCAATATATACTCTTCCTCTTGTAAGTCATTCACAAACATGTGAGAAGATCCATCAAGGATTAGATCTCTAGGAAATCCCAATGTTTATAGTTTTCCATCTGGGAATATACCTACTTATCTTCAGCTTAGTTTATGGTCTTTAAGCCAATCCCATATTCATGATAAAAACAATCCTTAGTGACTCAATTTCTAGAAGACCATCTTTAGAGTGGGATTTTCTCATAGGTTTTGAAAGTCAAATTAAATTGGGCTCTGCAGTTACCTCTTATCCATATGCTTATGTATCTGCTCAAAGAACTCAAGGAGATTAGTGAGGCGTGATTTCTTCTTCCTGACACCATGCTGCCTCCCCTCTAATAAGCCATGTTCACTTGAGTGTTCAGCGATTCAGCTTTATTACACATTCATTCAGTAAACACTAAATGCTTACTCCATGCAAGCCTCTACCAAATGGTCCCTCGTGATACAGAAAAGACCTCCGCATTATTAGTTTGATGCATTAAGTGAAAAGGAACTTACATAATGCATGGTTTTATGTTCCAACTCTGAGAACCCGTCTCTGCTCACAATCCAGGCTTGACTTATGTGTACACATGACAGCCTGGTGGAGAGTGGCGGGGATGGGTTCACCTTTGAACTTGGATGTCGGCTGTAGGCATCCCATGAGGGACTAAATAGGACACATTTGGCTGGAGGTGGGGTGCCACCATGGGGAACTCCCTGACATAAGTCAGTACTGAGCATATATTTGAATTAAAAAAACTGTTTAATGATACGTTTTTTTTCCAGCTTAAGAACACGGGGCTGAACAAACTCTATGGGTTGAACCCAGGTTGGCAGCTAGTATTTCGAGTTTTCCAATTCACATTTTCAAGGCACTCAGTGGAATACAACTGCTCTCTCCTGTTTTCCAAATGGACCCCTTGGGCCTCTCTTACGCTTTCAGCACTTCCTCAAGTTGCTTCCGGTTGGGTGCAACCACACTTTATCGTTAAACCCCAATCATTCTCTTTAACATATACAGAACCTCAGTTTCCCCAGCACTTCCGGTCTTGGTTATTTTTATGCAGATATTTTTACTTAGCTCCTTGTGGCTATCAGGTACTTGGTGAAGCCAGGGGGGCAGCTCTTTTCTTTTTTTTTTTTTAATCTGCAGAAACTGGAGCTGGGTCCATGTGACTCAGCAGAAATGGTCTTACCAGTAGTAGACCATTTCATTCCTGGCTTGTCAGGAAGGCTCAGGGTTGGGAAGCTGTGGGAAGGGTGATAAGAGGAAGGGGTGGGGGGTCTTTGGCCCACATGAGGTTGATCTAGCTGGATGCAGATCCAGACTGGAGGAGCTTAACCACTAAAGCTACCACCTGGAGCTCTTGAGTTCTGGTCTGACCTGGCAAGCGGGTCAGGCAGCAGGCGTGCCCATTGCCCAGTTTTGTTATGTGTTTGTGGAGTGGACTGGAAGGTGGTGGTGGTCACACATGTGTGGGGTGGGGGTGCCAACCCTCAGGTCCTCGCAGGCAACTTGGGGTCAACCATCCAGACACAGGTCCAGCCACACTGTTAACTCACATGTAAAACTACATGATGGAGTTGGTGAGTGGTTTTATCCAGGACCATAAAACCTGCTTCTGAGATGGCACTAGGGTAAAGAACCCACCTACCAATGCAGGAGACAAAAGAGATGTGGGTTTGATCCCTGGGTCGGGAAGATCCCCTGGAGGAGGGCATGGCAACCCACCCCAGTATATTTGCCTGGGAAATCCCGTGGACAAAGGAGCCTGTTGGACTATGGTCCATAGGTTCACAAAGATTCGGACACCACTGAGTGACTTAGTACTTAGCACGCACATAAACCCCGGGCCTGATTCCCCGGAGGCAGCTCCTTCAAGGCTACCTTTCCCATCTCACTGCAAGGACACTGGAATCTTAGAATGAGTTCGTGTGAAGCCACAAAGCCCCTGGCACCAGCAAAGAGTGCCAAAGTTCTGAGGCAAATGCGTCACTGCAGACCTTTATAACCCACTGCATCTGTAGTCAGGCCCCATCCCAGGAGCAGGAGCATGTGGCTGGTTGCAGAGCTCAAGAGCGAGGCAAACTCCACCCAGCACTCCAGGTAGGTCAGGCCACCTGAGCTGGGCCCCCAGGGACCAGCCTGCTGTCACTCACTGAGGACGAAAGAGCCTCGGCCAGCTAGCTCCAAACATGTCCCCTCCACCTGCAGCCAGCACCTCTCTGCTGACAGCTTTGGAATCTTCACTCATCTAGAGTTTCTGGGCCTCTTTCTTTTAAATAAAACATTGAGTCAGAGAAAACATTCTGGTTTTCAAGTGGGTGCAGGAAGATTTAAGTTGTGAGGATGGTTTTGGTCCATAACAGGGAAGCTCTCATCACCAAGTCAAACATTGACTACTTTTTTCAGCTTTGCATTTCTCAAGAAGTGTCAGTTCACATGATGGATCGATCCATAGCTCTGGGGACCATTATTGCTTAAAGCCTAAACAGACTGCATAGAACCAGAAGCACAGGTGTGTGACCTAATTTGCCTGGCCCCTGTCCGTTTTGAGGCAGTTCTCATTGGGTTTTTAATATATAATTGAATTTATTTATTTTTAATTGAAGGATAATTGCTTTACAACCAACCAATTGTATTGGTTTCTGTCAAACATCAACATGAATCAGCCATAGGTGTACATATGTCCCCTCCCTCTTGAGCCTTCCTCCCACCTCCCTCCTCTCATTGGGTTTTTTGGTTTGTTTTAATATTTATTTATTTGACTGTGTTGGGTCTTAGTTGTGTCATGAGGGATCTTTCATTTCAGGGCACAATCTCAGTACTTGTGGTCCATGGGCTTAGTTGCCCCTTGGCATGTGGCATCTTCGTTCCTCACCAGGGATCGAACCTGAGTCCCCAGCATTGGAAGGTGGATTCTTAACCACTGGACCACCAGGAAGTCCCAGGTCTTATTGTTTTATGTGAAACATCGTACCGTGCACAGGAAACCCTGCATCCTGAGCCAAGCGCGTCTCCTCCCGGGCTGCCCCACCCACAGGAAGCCCCCATGGGAGTGGCCACAGTGGGATGCCTGCAACCTGCAGGTCTCTCCTCTCACCAGCTTTTCCCATTTCTAAAAAAGCCAAAGCTGGGGAATTGCACTTGATGATCTCAAACATCTTGCAGGGCCCCGGGTGTTCCGTGAAGCCTCAGTAACGTAGTAGCAGTGCCAAGAGGTATTGACTGAACCCTCAGCTGTTCTATCAGTGCCTTGCAGAGCTTTTCTAAACTTCAAAATCTTGTTGAAAATAATTTTATATTTCTGTCTTACTAAACCTTTGGTTCACTAGGAAGCCATCTTTAAATTTTTAAAAGAGAAATAAGTAAAATCTTAGATTCATATCTTCCCTCTCGGACTTTTGTGGTGGCAGAAGTAAAAACAAATGTGTAGGGACTTCCCTGGTGGTCCAGTGGTTAAGAACCCACCTTCCAATGCAGGGGACATGGGTTCAGTCCCTGGTCAGGGAACTGAGATCCCACACCCTGTGGGGCAACTTAAGCCTGTGCATCGAAGACCCAGAGCAACCGAAAAATTTAAAAATGTGTAAACTAGGAGATTAATAGCTAGAATTCTGGAAAGAGACCAGGAAATAAGCCATAGAAGTAATTCTGGTCTCTCAGTGGTTGTGTTCCTGAACCTTCCTAGGCAGGGCTGCCATAACCCAGTTCTTGTCTTTGTTCAAATTAGAAGACTCCCCACCCTCTCACCTTTCATTGGCTGGTGCTGAGTTGGCAGACGGAGCCCAAGTTGGGGTAAGCCCCACTTGTCCCCTGAACCTTAAATAAAATGTCCTGGGTCCCTTTGAGCCCTGGACATGCCACATCCCTTACTTGGAGGCCATGCTTTTGGTCTGGTCATAGTCTGAAGCCGAGAGAAGGAAGACGGTGTGATGTTCATGACCATCTTCTACTGGCAAAGAGTGAAGGGACAAAAATTGTCTTGTGGAGATGCAACACTTTAAATACTTCAAAACACCAAAATAAACACCTGCTCAGTTGGCTCAGTTGCTCAGTCTTTGTACAGCCAGATAGCAGTAGTCATATGTTGAAAATAGTGTATGTTCTCACGCCTAGGATTGTGGGTTCCCCAGGTGACAGAATCCTAGGGTTTTCATTGACTGTAATAGACTGAGGGGCAGGGCACAGTGTTTCACACCCCTGAGGGTAGGAGAAAGATGGGCAGTAACCCTCTGCATCCTTATCTGTGCGAGGTTGTGTGAGGAAGACTATAACCACAGACCTGGCCTTTCTGCGATCATGGCATCCTTTCTGATAGCAATATTTCTGCAGCCTCCTTGACATACTTAACACCAAGCAAATCAGCAACACTCTCAGCCTGACCACTGAAGTAGGACAGCATCTCTTGAGTCTTTAAATCACTTTGCTCTGTTTACCTGCTGCCTGCAGCTCCGTGTGGTCATGTGAGAACTGTGGACTGCCCTGCCAGGATATCACAGAGCTGATACAGGCCTTTCGTCAACTCTCTGGCATATTCCAGGACATAAGAAAACTATTTTTGGCTATGGCTTTATATCCCATTATGCCTTTTTCATGGTAACACACGTGCCCATTTACAGCAAATGTGCATTGCATGCATTTTGCAGCACTCTGGGAAGAGGCTGGTAGTTCTTACGTGGCTCCACTGGGCCAGTGGAGAAACACTGGTTTGGCCCGTGATAAATCACCCAATGCATGCTTCTTCACTTCATGTGAGCACAGAATGCAGAGGAATCGGCTTGAATAATCTGCTCCTCAGGATTGTTTGATTCTTCAGTGTTTGAAGTTTATGCTTAGCTGGTCTGAGTTAGACTCTATTTTAGAGTCTTAACTGAGGAACTTCCTTGGTGGCCCATTGATTAAGAATCTGCCTTCCAAAGCAGGAAACCCAGGTTTGATCCCCGGTCAGGGAACTAGGATTCCACATGCCGAGGGGCAACCAAGCCCGAGCACCACAACTACTGAGCCCACGTGCTTTGGAGCCCATCTCCACAGCTAGAGAAAGCCCACACGCCCAGTGGAGACCCAGAGCAGCCACAACATTTTTTTTTTAAAGATCTTAATTGAAAAGACAGACACCTTCAACTGTCTGAGGGAAATTTAGCAAGGGAGCCATGAGGCCACTGCTGAACCACGCTGCTTGTCAGGACAGTTTCCTAACTATTATCCCCAAACTAATGAAATGATGTGAAAAGCACTTTGACTCTTATGAGATGCACAGTATTGGTTATAAACCACCCCATTTCCATCTCCAAATCAGCTGTGAGCTCTTTGAGGACAAGGGTTCCATTCTTTGACTCAATAGTTTCAGAGCCACCACGGCACTGGCACATATTAATAGTAGGTTCTCAATAAATGTGCGCAGCTTGGCAGCATGGTAACCAACACGATTTCAGCTGAGGGTGAGGATGTCTCTCAGGTTCGGGGTTAGAGTAGGGTTTTCAAATGTTTCTGACTGTGACCTCTGGTAAGAAATGTATTTCACATCAGGACACAACACTGAACGCTTTCTCTCTCACATACACACACTCACATACTCTCTCCAACATTCTCACAGACACACCCATAAATATCCTGATCTTGAACAAAAATTCGGCAACAAAACCCTTCCCCTCGCTTCACAAAATGTCCCTCTAATATTTTCTACTCTGCCCCATTCCTTGTTTCTCTCTCTTTTCTTTTCAATGCTGGTTGCCATCCACAACATTCATTCATGACCGGTTACGGCCTGCAGTCCGGAAGCCCCTGACCAGAGTCTGAGTGGAGCCTGGTTCCCTTGGACCTCCCTTCTTCAGCTGGGTCTTCCCTTCCTGCCTCAGCACCCACAGTCTGGCCCCATCAGTTTTACCAGTCTCATTCCTGCAGGGCAAGCCCCCTGTGCCTTTCAAAGGCCTCGCTCAGTACATCTAATCAGTGATTATGTGTAGACAGGGCTGGGGGAGGGGGATGGATGGGGAGTTATTGTGACACGGGTGTGGAGTTTCAGTTATGCAGGATGAAGTTCTGGGGATGGATGGGGCGATGGTTCCACAACAATGTGAATGTCTTTAATACCACTGAACTGTCCACTTAAAAATGGTTAAGATGGTAAATGTTACATTATGTGTATTTTGCCACACCTAAAAAATACATGTATTATATGTGTGTGTGTGTGTGTGTGTGTAAACAAGCAAACTGGCTTCCCTGGTGGCTCAGACAGTAAAGAATCTGCCTGCAGTGAAGGAGAGCCAGGTTCTATCCCTGGGTGGGGAAGATCCCTTGGAGAAGCGAATGGCTACTCACTCCAGTATTCTTGTCTGGAGAATCCCATGGACAGAGGAGCCTGGTGGGCTATAGTCCATGGGGTTGCAGAGTCAGACGCAACTGAGCAACTTGCACTTTGAAACAAACTAATTTTAAAATAGCTGAAGTGGTTTAGAGAAGGAACTTATGGTTCCCAGGGGGAAAGGATGGGAGGAAGGGGGATAGTTAGGGAGTTTGGGAAGGTCGTGTACACACTGCTATATTTTAGATGGATAAGCAACAAGGACCTACTGGATAGCACCTGGAACTCTGCTCAATGTCATGTGGCAGCCTGATGGGAGGGGAGTTTGGGAGAGAATGGACACATGTATATGTTTAAACTATATTTGGTGTGGTCATCAGGAGGTTAAGTCCTTGAGGTTGAGAAAGTTCTTAAAAGTCATTTAGACAACCCCCTCTACCCGGTGTGACCCTGTGGACTGTAGCCTGTCAGGATCCTCCATCCATGGGATTTTCTAGGCAAGAATACTAGAGTGGGTTGCCATTTCCTCCTCCAGGGGATCTTCCTGACCCAGGGATCGAACCCAAGTCTCCTGCATTGCAGGCAGACTCTTTACTGTCTGAGCCAGCAGGGAAGCCCATATTTTAAATGGATAACCAACAAGGACCTACTGTATAGCACCAGGAACTCTGCTCAAGGTCATGTGGCAGCCTGGATAGGAGGGGAGTTTGGGGAAGAATGGATACATGTATACCTTTAAACTATATATATCTGGTGTGGTCATCTGGAGGTTAAGTCCTCAGGGCTGAGAGAGTTCTTAAAAGTCATTTATACTCCCCGCTCCACCCTGGCCACTCAAACCTCCCATGCAGAATTTCCAAGAAGTAGGATACAGTCTTCAGTAACAGGGCTCACCACTCAAGGCAGGTTATTTTTATCTTTGAACCTTCTGACTTTGTTGGGAAGTTCTTTAGATGAGCTGGAATTTTCCCCACAGCTCCCACTATTGACCCCAATTCTATCACCCAGGGTCAAAAAACAAGCCAAGTTTCCTCTTCCATGTAATATACATTCAAGAAATAGCTTTTGAGCACAGATTAAGGGCCATGATCTGATCTCCCAAGCTTTCCAGCTATTCATTCCTAGATCTGTCAGCTTGTCCCCTCACCATCCGACCACTCTTCTGGAATGACCAATTGGCTGTTTCCCTCTTCCATATCATATCTAGAAATGAAACCATTACTCTAACCAATGCCCCTGAAATCCTCCATCAATGAAGGAAGAATTCTAATAGAAACTGTAGGCCCAGGGGACAGTATTGTCGTGGCAGGCGGATAAGAGAGACCAATGCTGACATATTGCATGGGGACTGGATTTCCCCTCTAAGCGCAAGATAAAAATTTTCATGGCGACAATCCTTAGGTCTGAAGGACAGACACGAAATCCAATCAGCCTTGGCTCATCTCCAATTTACCCTGTTTCATCAGAACCCCATAAACCACCACCCAACTTTCCTCGAAGTGAAATGCTGTATCACATGTAGCATAGCACAGGACTGGCATTTGCCAACATATAAATACACATAATGTACAATTTTCTCCTTTGACTCTGGAACCTAAACAAATGGGTTATGTTCTAAAAATTCCATAAAACCACAATTCTGTATAGTGACCACGGTACTCCTAAAGAATTTTATTCTAAATATAGAGAGGTATTCCTCTGCAGAAAAATATCCCAGCAACTTGGTTCTATTTAATAACATATAATTAAGTTCCTCCAGATACTTTGCAGTTATGTTTTATAGCTTATTTTGAGGGTTCATATTTTATCAGAAAATTATAATTTTCTTCTAAATAGGAGTTCTTACAAGGCTTTTGAGTTATGGTGGCTGGCTTCATGTTTCAACTATAATTAAAACAGTGAAAAGAAATAGCAAAACCGTACATCACATGTGTGGTTCTGAAGAAAGCTTGGTCCTCCGGTCCCCCTACTTCCCCTCACCCTGCAGCCCTAGGGCTAGGGGTGCTCTTAACAGCTGTGGAGGCCCCCTAGTTTTGACCACTTGGTCAGAGTGGCTGGTTTTAGGAAGGAAGAAAATGGCGTGGGAAGAAGGGATGATGAGAAGGGATTTCCCTGGTGGTCCAGTGGTTAAGAATCCACTGTGCAATGCAAGGGATATGGGTTCGATCCCTGATCGGGGAACTAGGATCCCACATGCTATGGAGCATCTAAGCCAGCACACCACAACTAGAGAATTCGTGCACTGCAACTAAGACTGGACACAGCCAAATAAATTAAATATATATATATATATATATATATATATTTTTTTTTTTTAAAGGGATGAGAAGACCTCATTCTTGGCATGCTTCCAGATTCAGCAGGACTATCTCCTCCTCAGAGAAGCCTTCCTGGCCATTTAATCCCCTATCATTTTCTCACCTTGCTGCCCCCACTCCATTCCCTTGATAAGGGGCTTCCCTAGTAGCTCAGTTGGTAAAGAATCCACCTGCAATGCAGGAGACCCTGGTTCAATTCCTGGGTCAGGAAGATCCCTGGAGAAGGGATAGGCTACCGACTCCCGTATTCTCGGGCTTCCCTGGTGAACAGATGGTAAAGAATCCACCAGCAATATGGGAGACCTGGGTTGGAAAGATCCCCTGGAAGAGGGCAAGGCAACCCACTCCAGAATTCTTGCCTGGAGAAACCCCATGGACAGAGGAGCCTGGCGGGCTACAGTCCATGGGGTCACAAAGAGTTGGACACGACTGAGCAACTAAGGACATCACCCCCTTCATAACATATCCTTTCCCTTGAACTATAATGATAGCTATCTGTTGGTTTAGGAGCCGTCTGCTTCCCCACTAGACTACCAACTCGGTGAGAGTCAATGCAATGTCTTCCTTATTTAGCACTGTAGAGGCAACTTCTCACATAGACATTCAACAAACATTTGCTGAATGAGAACAATGAATGAATGAATGAGGGAAAGCACACACAAGCATGGTGACAGGCCCTCTCTTGGAAGCAGCTCCATTGACACATGCTTCTTAAGGACTCTCTTTCTTCCCTTCCCCTCTCCCACCCACATACCAAGGACCCAGACATCTGGCCCAACCTAACCAATCTAGCCACACAAAACCCCTTGCCACATAGTTCAGACATGACACTCAATCCCGGGAAAGACCAGCCCACCTCCAAGAAGCCTGCTGCTGGGTCTTCAGGGAGTGTTCACTCAGGAAGGGGCTACGGAACACACAGAAGCCACTGAGTTGTCTAGGGTGATGACCACAGAGTAACGAGGTAGAACGGGGCCAAAGGAGCCTCCCCGTCTGCTCAGAGGAGCCTCCCTGTCTGCTCCCAGGGGGCCTCAGCCATGGATCTTGAGATCACTGTCCATGAGACTTTATATTCCTCATACTCTTGCAAGAGAAATCTAAATGTTGGTCATGGGTGACTTTAACCAGAGTGTTTATTGTGGACTCTGTGACCACCGAGCTGGCTTGGGCATCCTGGAGTCCTAACTCTCTGCTTGTCTCTTTCCAAAAGGCAACGGGTTTGGAGCCCAAACCAGTGGCCGACAGTGTCCTGTTCTTACGTGACAAAAGATGGGAAGAGGTCAGAAGTGTCCTGACTGTGGCTTTCAGTCCTGAAAAACTGAGTGAGGTAAGACACAAGAAATGTAGAGTATCTTCTGTAAGGAGCAGGTTTCCTCTCTACAGATTGTGAGGAGAGGGGGTTCACTTTGTGTCACTTGTCCAATGTCCTGCCCGCTGTGCCCTTCAATCCTGTTATCCAGAAAGCTCATGAAACTGTCCTGGAGAGTCCTCCCTTTCTCCAACCTATCACAGCCCCAGTTGCCATGAATCTGTAGTGAGTCAGCACGCACACAGGGCTCTCCTGCTGAGTCCCAAGCTCTGGCCAGGGCACTTTGAGGGCACCCAGGAGAAAACTGGAGGGGCTCTCCCCAGACTTTCCTATATAACAGATCACCTGGAGATCTTGTTAAAATGCAGATTCTGATTCAGTAGGTCTGGGGTGAACCCTGAGATTCTGCATCTCTAACAAGCTCCCCGGTGATGTAGATGCTTCTGAACAGCAAACCACACTTTACATGTTGTTGTTCAGTCTCTCAGTCATGTCCATCTCTTTGCAACCCCACTCACTGCAGCTCACCAGGGTTCCCCGTCCTTCACCATCTCCCAGAGTTAGCTCAAACTCATGTCCTTTGAGTCGATGATGTCATCCAACCATCTCATCCTCTGTTGTCCCCTTCTCCTGTCTTCAGTCTTTATATAGTAAGGAACTAGAGAACATCCTGAAACAAAGGAGAGCTTTGAGTCAAGTCTGAAATAGGGAAGAAATGGCCAGGGATTATTAGGAAGGGGTATGAGAATGGCCTTGGCAGACCTCCAGGCAGCCAGGCACACCCAGGCTAATCTTCATGGCCAAGTCAGAGGGAAGAGTCTCATTTACAAGGTGCTATTAAACCCGGGGCTCCCTCCTTCCCCCAACCAGGGATCCACCCTTCCCTACCAGTTGTACAAATAAAACCTACTGTTTGTCCTGCTTCCAGGCCAAGTACTCTCACTTGATCCTCACTGAAGGCACCTCAACTGCTGGTCTGACTTTGATGTCTATTCTGAATTCTGCAACAGCTCAGGACTGAGTCCTTGAGCCCTTCTGAAGAGAAATGGCTAAGGGGCTGCTATGGTTTTTCCAGTAGTCTTGTATGGATGTGAGAGTTGGACCATAAAAAAGGTTAATCACTGAAGAATTGATGCTTTCAAACAGTGGTGTTGGAGAAGACTCTTGAGTATCCCTTGAAGGAGATCAAACCAGTCAATCCTAAAGGAATCAACTCTGAATATTCATTGGAAGGACTGATGCTGAAGCTGAAGCTCCAGCACTTTGGCCACCTGATATGAAGGGCTGATTTATTGGAAAAGACCCAGATGCTGAGAAAGATTGAAGGCAGGAAGAGAAGGGGATGACAGAGGATGAGATGATTGGACGGCATCACTGACTCAATGGACATGAATTTGAGCAAGCTCCAGGAGATGGTGAAGGACAGGGAAGCCTGGCATGTTGCAGGCCACTGGGTCACAATTAGTCAGACACAACTGAGCAACTGAACACCAATGGAAGCTCACATCCCCTGGAGAAAGATATGGCAACCCACTCCAGTATCTTGCCTGGAGAAGTCCATGGGCAGAGGAGACTGGCAGGCTATAGTCCATAGGGTCGCAAAGAGTTGGACACCATCAGAGCAACTAACACTTTAACTTTCTCTTCAAAGCTTACACGTGCCAGACAACACTAAGGGTTCCCGCTTGTTTCAGAGAGAAACCTCCTTTCTCTCTGGTAAAGCTGTTTGAGAAATGAACTCTGCCTTCAGGGAGTGTGGGCTTGCTAATGCTTCACTGTGAGGGGGCACCAACAGCCTAGCCCGGCAGAAGGGCGTGGACCCTGTCCCTCAGGAGCAGGCCCGCGCATGCTCAGTGCCTCCTTTCCGCGCCAGGGCCTGATATGGGAGGGCGTGTAGAGCTGGAGTGGGTATGCAGTCATGTCACCTGGGGAACTCTGCAAGCTATTGCTGTCTGGGCCCCACATGGAGACGAAATTGGTTTGGTTTGGAATGCAGCCTGGTTTTGAGGGGACTTTACAGCTCCCCAGGCAATTCTGATGTAAAGCTGGAATTGGGAACCACCGCTGGTAGAGAAATTCCCCACAAGGAAATATGAGAAGGGGATTGTCCTTCTACAGGTGGAGCCCAGAGCCCTGCTCCACAGTCAGCTGTGTTATATAGACTGAGGATTCATGTGAGAATTAGTTTGAAGGAAGGGCCTGCTTCTTTAAAAAGCTGTAAAGCATTATCTGGATCACCTTTCTTACACCCGGTCACAACAATGTTGAGTTAACCAGAAGGAGGGGAGGGAGGAGCAGAGTTAGGTAAACCATGGGCTCACATCAGGAGCTCAAACAGGTTGTGACGTCACACTTCCTTATTTGTGAGTCAACAATGACTGTAGATGCAGAAAGAATCTCATCATTCCTTAAAAAAAAAAAAGAAATTGATGAAGGGTATCTGATTTTTTTCTAAGTAAGAAAAAAAGATTTTGTTTATTTTTGACAGTTTTGTGCCCTGTTTCTTTGAAGGAACAAAAGAAAAAAGAGGGGCTTCTTTGGTGATCCAGTGGCTAAGCCTTCGACTTCCAATTTGCAGGGGGTGTGGGTTCAATCCCTGGTTGGGGAGCTCAGATCTCATATGCCTTGGGGCCAAAAAAACCAAAACATAAAACAGAAGCAATATTGTAACAAATTCAATAAAGAAGTTTTAAAAATGGTCCATATAAAAGAAACGATAAGACCCTTATCAGGGTCTCGATTTCTTTAACATTTTACAGGGTGCACTCTAGAAACTGATACAGTGTCATTGCCCAAACAAATTTAGTGCTCCTGGGATCCAATGCATTTTCTCCTTTTGGTTCAGAAATCAAATTCTTAGTGCCTGAATTAGCTGCAGAAAACAGAGTTCCTCTAAGAGGTTCGTAGCACTAAGATGTCTAGGAGAAAGGGGCTGGTAAGAAATAAGAGGGAGGGTGAGGACAGTGGAGGAAAGAGAGAGGGGGAAGAAATTTCATAGATTCCCTAGGTTTTGCTTCAGATCTATCTCATTGTTTAACATAATCTACAAGTAAACTTAAAGCTCCATTGGAAATCATCTTTCTACTCAATACAGTTCCGTTTAGGTTCCTGGGTTTCAATCGAAAGGATTCTGTTTCCGGGCAAAGGGAGTCACCTTTGTCCTCACCTGTGGAGAGTTTAGACCTGGTGACTTTAAGGTTTCTGGGTGACATCTAAGGCAGAAGTTGGCAGCACATCTTGAGCTCAGGAGAGAAAGGTAGGAAAGATGGGCCACGGGGATATAAATATACAGTGTAAGGAATAAGACCAATAATACTATAATAACTTCATATGAGGACAGATGGTTACTAGACGTAGGATAGTCATCATTTCATAATGAATGTGAAAGTCACATCAGCATGTAGTACACCTGAAGCTAACATAATATTGTATGTCAACTATATTTCAATTTTTAAAAAGAAAAGTAAGTTTAAAAAAAAGACAGAAAACCCAGACATGGGTGAGGTCACCCCATGTGTACAGAGAATGAGAAGAGAGTCGCAGGGAGAACCATAAATAAGTGAGGGGCAGAGGAGAGATCTGTTAATGCAAAGATGACTTGGGAAGAACAGCTTGACATCGAAGTCTAGGAGAGTGTGGATGGGAAAATGTTTTTCGAGGAGGAAGCAGCAGCCAAAGGTGTTAAATGCTGCTTAAACAGAAAGAAACACGAGGACTAATAAGCACGTGACAAAGGTAATATTTTTCGAATGTTAAACCAATGTCTGCGTGCTTCATGCTCCATAAACTGTGTCCTGGATTTTCTCTCCCCCACTGAATCTTTGCTTCAGAAGTAGGTGGCAGGTGCATTCTTGGAGCTGGGAGCTTTGTAGGGAGTAAAGTTTTCCTAATTCCCAAAGCAGCTCTCTCTGCATATGAAGAGAAGAGTTTGGAGCTCTGAGTAAGGAGTGTTACTCTACACCAAGGTGTAGACAGATGGAGGCTCTTCTATCCTATGGAACTTAGGTGAAGGAGAGAAAAAGAGAGAGCTGGCCGCCAGATATCAGTGTCCTGACTGCCTCCTTTCCCAGCTTCCATGACCCTCAAGGTTTCTGGATGCTCCCCTGGACTTTAACCTCTCACTGGCTTTTGCTTTCTAGACACTGGTTCTCAAGCCCTGTGTGACCAGGAGCTGTATGAAAATTACCTAATATCCTTGTTTAAAACAGCTAATTCCAAGGACTTCTCTGCGGGTCCAGTGGCTAAGACTCTATGCTCCCAGGGCAGCAGGCCCAGGTTCAATCCCTGGTCAGGGAACTAGATTTTATATGCTGCAACTAAAGAGGTCCTACACTGGCAATGAAGACTCAGTGCAGTCAAATAAATAAAGAAATAAAAACTTATGGGCTTCCCAGATGGTGCTAGTGAGTAGTAAAGAACCCGCCTGCCAATGCAGGAGACGCAAGAGACTCGTGTTTGATCCCTGGATCAGGAATATCCCCTGGAGTAGGAAATGGCAACTGTCTCCAGTATTCTTGCTTGGAGAATCCCATGGACAGAGGAGCCTGGTGGGCTACAGTCCATAGGGTTGCAAAGAGTAGGACATGACTGAGCGTCTTAGCACAGCACAGCACACCCCAGGACCTGCAGAATAAGGACTTCTAGGGTGACTGGGAATCTATATGCTTTACAAGTCCCCTGGCAGGATTCTGGTTAAAGCCAAAGTGGAATGCACTGGTGGTTCCAATCTTCCTCTTGGTCCCTTGTCTGACCTTCTCAACCTGCCGTCTCCCCAGGCTTGCAAGGGCTGGGCCCCAGAACCCCCCACTCCCTTCCCAGTTTTATTTCTCTCTGTAGTACTATCACCAGCTAACATTCCATTTATTTTACTTATTTTTCTCCTTTATTGTTCATTGTATAGCATGAAGCACAAGATGGGTACACAATAATGATTTGCTGGATGGATGGATGGATGGATGGGGAATCATAGAACTAGGAAGCTTTCTACCTAAGGATATTTTACAACTAGGATAAAAAGGAAATGAAAGAGAAAGAGTTTCATCAAAGAACAATTATGTAAGAGGATGCAGCCAATTTTTGGCTCTCTCTTTAGAGGGTCTCAGGCCTACGCATGCAGAAATAGAGAAAGCAGATCACAGAGACACAGAGAGGGGAAGGAGGCTCACTGAGGGCCTGGGGTGGAGGAGATGGAAGAGAGAAGCTCGGGAACCCACAAGGAGCCATGAGTCCACTCAGACAAGGGTACCTGACTCAGTTTTCCCAGAAATAGCTTTGAAATATCAATATAATCCCCAGTCCTTTCTGAATTTGTAAGTTGCTTTTGAACTTTTATTATCAAACCTCAGAGTTTATTATTATCATTATTTTGCTGCACTGTGCAACAAACAGGGTCTTAGTTCCTTGACCAGGGATTGAACCCACGCCCCCTGCATCGGGAGTGCGGAGTCTTAACTACTGGACTGCCAGGGAAGCCCCACTTCAGTGTTTATTCCTGAAATAGAGAGTTGTTTTCCCTTGAATTCTGAGGCTTTTCCCTTCATCCCCTGGCAGCCTAAGTCCTTCACTTCCTGGGTCTGTGTCATTAATATTCAAAAAGCTTTGGATGGCACCATCTTTATTTGTTGCATATTAGGCTGCCATGGCCAACAAGGCTTGAAAGTTCCTTTAAAATCAGCATTCTTTCATGAATCCTTAGTTTTATTTAAAATAAAATTGGGTTTTGGTTTACGTCTTACCAGGGATAATATAGACAGAGAAGGAGTGAAAATTTGATTGATGCATCCCTGGTTTCAGAAGACACCATTGCAATCATGCTCCAGTGACAGACAAGTTATTGGGGTTTGTATTAAAAGATGGCTGAGTGTTACTGGGAAAACAACAGTTTTTTTTTATTAGAGAAAATATTGTCTGATTAGCCTGCCAGATTTTCACCCTAAAAGATTATTTTTTTAAAGGGTGCAATGAGTAGATTTATGTGAATTTTTACAGACTCTCTGCTAGATTCTTTCCAAAGACTATTAATAAGTAACCCTGGGATTGTGTAAAAATTTATTATGGGTCAGGAAGTAAATAGATTTAATTTCAAGGAACAAAACTGGGAATAAATTAATCCTCCTCTGAGGGAAATATATAAATAATAGGATTCATTGGGGACCCAGGTTAGTGCTAATTTTATTTTCAAATTTTATAACTCATCTGAGAGGGAGAACACCATGAAATTTATGCATTTGTATATTTCTCCAAATTCTTCTGATGTGAAAAATATTAAATCATTTGGGATAAGTTTCTAAGACTCTTCTAAGATTGTGTAAGTCAGCATGAAAGCGACAGATAACCTTCAGTGTAAGCAAGAATAAAACAGTACATTTAGGACACAAGCATTTAAATGGTACTTATATGATGAAGAACTTCAAGCTATGAATTACTACCAAGGAGAAGGATTTGAAATCATTGAGGATTGGGAAGGCCCCATGGTCATCTAATTCAGCAAAATATTGCAAACCAGATTTCTCTATGCATAGGGATTCACTATGCATATTAAAGACTTAGGGGAAAAACTGCAGTAAAGAAATATGTTTAATTTTGTTTATTCTGGGTTCAAATAAGTTTCTAATACATGAAAACAGAAGGAGTTAACATCAGAGTTGACTATGGAAAGAAATGAGGCATTGAGCACTGTGCCTTTGGAAGTAGATTCTACCAGGAACTCCATGACCAAGCACCTTTAGCAGAAGCCAAGCTCCAAATTAGATGGACCGTGGATCCAACCCAGTATGGCAGCTTGAATCTCATCTGTCCTTAAAGCCTAATAGAAGACATAGGTATTTGCTCATCACCCAGATAACTAAGCCCATGGTGGCCCACAGAGCAGATAGAAAGAGACCTGGCAGCTCCATACAAGGAAGCCTGAAGCTGGGTGTGTCACTCAGGAGTAAGAGCCAATCATGTGTCTGCACATGGAGGACTCGGTTAAAGAAAAGTTAGACCTACAGGGAAGTGGCTGCGAATCTAGCTCGATGCCTAATTGTTCACTTTCATCCAGATGTTCCCTGTCAGGAAGGCACCGTCAATAATGCATGAATCTTGAAGGCGGAGACAGATGCGGTTATTATTCCCTCTGGGCCTTTCCTGCCTTGGAGAAGACATATGATTCGGGAATGACTACAATTTAAAAAAATTTAAGTTGATACCACCAGCTTATGAGTAAATGCGTAGCTCCGACTGTTTCAGAGCAAACGTCTTTGCAGAATTCCAGTCATCATCGCAGTTTCGTTTGGCCTGTAAATTTTCACAGTAAACGCTTCAGACAATAACACACAAGAGCTTCTAGAAGAGAACACAGCCTTCCTGTGGGGTTGGAGCAGGCAGCTTTCTCTGGGCTGCATCAGCCTCAAGAAGCCTATTTTTAATATTTGCTTTTATTTCTTAATCCTTCCAGACAATAAACATGAAAGTCATTATAACCAAGTGTGGCTGGGGTAATAAATTCTTCAGAGTCCAAAAATACATGGTCCCTGCCTGACCAATTGCCCATTTTCCAGAAGGTCTAGGTATTTATCTAGCAGCAAGAGACCATTATCTTGCCACACAGTTTATTCCGCTGACACCTAATCTCCTAATTAAAATCAGTATAATGATGGACTGTTTAAATTCTGGTTAAACATGTTCCTTTTCCATTTGCATTCAAAAGAAAACACACTCCTCATCACGGACACCCCATTCTGGGTTCTAATTTGGTTTTCCCTTGCCGGCATCATCATGGCGCTCCGACTTGCCGCTGGTTAAATCTAAAAGAGCATCTAAATATGCCTCCCAGCTTGCCTGTTGCTTGGCAACACCAGCAGCCACCTCCTCATCAGGGTGAGTCCTAATTGGTCACAACTCTTGACAGGAGCCACTGACTTGTTAGAAATGACACTTGATTATTCACCTAGATGGCTAGAGCTAATATTTATCAGCAGGAAATTTTGCATACATAAGTCATGGACGTTTTTAATAATCTGGGTGGCAGAAGGAGGCCATAAGTTTCATTAACTGCTGTTAATTTTACATTTGTTAGTCACCAGTTTACAGTACTCTTAACATATTACTTTTTCCATTATCCAACAATATGTTTAAATACCATCTCCCTTCCCTCTTAGCTGACTCTTATTTATTCAGGAAATCCCCCTTCTGACATCTGTTCCCAAACAGCATTACAAACGGGTCTAAGAATGCCACACAGAAGGAAACATTGAATTCATACAATTCAACCAATATGTATCAGCTCCTGCCCCTAAGGGGTTTATCATATAGGAGGTGCAGAAATTCCTACATTGTTACAGATTGTGACAGAGCACACGTCTTCTCTTGAGCACTGGAAGCCGCTTTAGGAGCGCTGGGAGTGAGCAGCATTGTAACTGAGCCTTGATGCTCTTACTGAGTTTTGACTGAAGGAGAAGGTGCATGGCAGGCGGAATGAGAGGCAGGAACAAAAACATCTAGACAGAAAGTACAGGGTGTCTTCAGGGACTGGAGGAGTACAAATGGGCTGGAACACAAAGTACGCGTAAGGGATTAGTGAGGGGAGACTGGAAGGAGGGGTGAGGCATGCTGTTCTGTACCAGGGCAAGGCTTGGTGTGAACTTCACTGGAGAGTGAGGAGCTATTAAATCATTGAAAGCAGGGGAGTGAGGAAAAGGGGCTTCCTCTTCAGCTGTTTAACCTCCAAGATGCCACCCTGGACCCTGGGGTGGAAGAGGGGAACCGCAAGGCCACAGTCTATAGAGTCTCCACTCTGCTGTGGTCCCCAGGCAAGAGACTCCCGGGACTGTGTTTAATCTGAGGGGTGTCCTCTGCTCAGGCTCTTCTCTCTGTCCCTCTTCGTGGGTGGACACATGTGTCCCCTAGCCTACACACCATCTATGTGGGGGACATCTCAGTTGACACAGGAGGGACCCTCTCCTTCCCTTCCCCTGCTCAGGAATTGTGTCTTCCTTAGCACTCAGACCTACTCCATTTGCCAAACTTCCAGGAGCTCCGCAGGCTTCACGGCGTGTGTTTGTTTGCTTTTCAAGTTCATGGCATCAGAGCTACACTGAGCAAAATTATAACCTAGAAGTTAATTAACAGAGGAGCAAAAGGAATGTGGATGCTGACTCTGGAGAAAAAGGCAACAAGCCAGGAGTCCTTGGTCTAGAATTCTCTCACTTTCATTGAATTATTGAGCATAAATATAACCAGTTTCTTCCTTTTAGATCTTTATGTAATTCTGAAGTCAATGCACCAAAGAGATATCAAAAGGCCTTCTTCAGGATGTTGTTGTTGGAGGCTTTGTTGGCCCCACTAGGGAGCTGCCTGCTCTTTCCATGGTCCCCAGGCAACTGTCTCAGCTGCTGTTTAGTGACCTTGGAATCTTAGAATGTCCATGGAAAGGGGCTTTGTAGCTTATTGCAATTAGCTCCTCACTTGGGAGTGAGGACTCAACTGCAGAGAGAGTCACAGGACTTGTCCACAGTAAGAGAACCAGCGTGGGTCTCAGGTCTTTCATTCAGGGCTGGCTCCCAGCAAACTGCACTACATCCTTGCCACAACAGAAAGAACACTTCAATCTATTAATGTTTCTTACATGGCTTCTGTGTTAAAGCCCTTAAGGAACACTGGCATCATGTTCTAGAGAAGCCACTGAACATGTTGCCCTGTGCTCCTTTCTAACAGAGCAAACACTAAAACCTTCAATCATACGTGACAACATACACCAGTTGCCAGAAGAGGGTGACACTGAAAGTGTGTTCGTTATCTCTTGCTGTGTAACAGATTACCCCCGAACTTAGTTTAAAACAACCGTTTAGTAGCTCATTGATTCTGTGAGTCAAGAATCTGCATGGCTTAGAGGGGTACCTCTGCATCAAGGTCAAGTAGTCAAGGTGTTGGCCTGGGCTGTGATCTCATCTGAAGTCTGGACCGGGAGGAAATCTGTTTCCAAGCTTATTCACATGGTCATTGCCTGTGTTCGGTTCTTAGCAGGCTTTGGAAAATAGGAAACTTGTTCTATGCCCTTCAATCAATGGGAATCTCCATAGAATCTTAGCAATATGTTGCTCAGATGACAAGTATTTTCAGAAGACCCAGCTGGTGACTGAATATAGGATAGATTGGAAAGTGAAAAGACACGAGGCATTTTCAAAAATTGCTTTCTTAGTATACCTATATGCCAGGCACTATACAAGGCATTGCATGCTTAGTCGCTCAGTCGTGTCCGACTCTCTGCGACCCCGTGGACTGTAGCCCGCCAGGCTCCTCTGTCCATAGGATTCTCCAGGCAAGAATACTGGAGTGGGTTGCCACGCCCTCCTCCAATACAAGGCATTAGGACTATTAATATAAAGATGCTTAAGATACAGTCTTTGTTTTCAAGAAGCAGATGTCAGCTCTATTCCAAGTGATGAGTAGCAAAGCCTGAATCAGAGTGATCACTGGGGCAATAAAAACGAAGAAACAGATGCCAGAATGGAAGTGATGTTAACATGGTGAGGAAAGAACAGGTGACTCCAAAAGGACTTTGCTGGGAGGAATAAGAGATGCCAGGCATCCAAACAGTCTGGGAGCGTGGGACTGTTCCAGAGGAAGACACTCGGGGTATGCACTGCATTCTAAACCTTTTACACATTTTGTTCTTAATCTTTGATACAAGTTTTCAACAGAAATATCATTATTCCCATTCTGCCGATGAATAAATAGACTGACTGAGGTTAAATGATTTGCCCAAGGTCACACAATTAGAAAGGGCCAAGGAGAGGAAACCTATTCATTGGTTTTGAGTGTTTTCACTCCCCAGGTCAACTGTATTTAACAACTTCAGAGTCTTAGCCTCAAGAAGGCCTCTCTACCTCTTGGAATTAACTCTGTTGTGCTCTGTCTACACCTTGAATCACAATTCCTCAGACTCAGTCCATAAAGATACCATTTGTTTTTAACTGGGCAATTGAATAATGCTGTAAACTCCAGATGAGCAAGGACTTCCTTCTTTGTGGAATTTCCTTCCCAGACTGACAATGGTGCTTTGCCCTTGATGACTACTAAGCTAAGCAGCCATACACTCAGCATCACCTTATAATAAAGATAGCCAATGTAAGAGGTGAGAGAAGCAGAATGGGAAATTTTTCCCCAGGCTTGGCTGCTGGACGATAACCCTTCCCCCAAATCATTCTTTTAAAAATTAATAACATTAATATTTTATCTGATTGTAAATGTAACATGTATGCTTTATGAAGAAATGTGGGATAAACAAAAATAGGAAGCATTCATTATCCTACGAAGAAGATGAAACAGAACAACCAAATGAGAGTCTTTTGTTCAGATCTGTGAGATGATAGCATTGTATGTTCATCTGTGCCTGTGTGTTTGCACAAGCCACCTAGGCCTGCTTGTCTGCAAATCTAGGGAAAGAACTGTGGGGTTTGTGGATTGTATAAAGATGATTGCAAGCCCAGCAAAGAGAGCTTTTGTTTGTATGCAACTCGTGTAAGAGTAAATATTCCGTAACTGCTTGGGTACAAGGAAGAAAACCTGAAATGGTGGCTATTGGCAAACAGACAGATTATGCTCCACTGTCTTATAGTATTTTCTCCGCACTGTTTTTTAAAACATTTTTCGTATTACATGCCCCATCTCATATCACATTAACCTAAATAAAAATGTCATTATCCATTCAGTTCGACAGACAGCAGGCAGAGTATGGTAGAAATTACAATCACACCAGCTGACAACAAAGCATTCTAATCATGAGCACACAGAAGAACCGAGGGTGGGCAGCCAGTCCAGCCCCCATTTTGTGCTGTCCAGGCATACGATTGGGGTCAATAAGGGGAGACCCTTCTTTATACACAGGACATGCTTCTGAAGAGTTGCGTGTAAATCAAATTTCATGTTGCATCCCAGTTTTGTTGCATTAAGAAAGCTTCTAGCTTGATATCTAAAGAGACTTCCTTTCAAATGGCATTTTTCTTTTTATCATGTTATTATTCCTCTGAAATAAATCGAAGAGATATTTTTGCATATGAAATTATATTAAAGCACAGTTCACTTGAACTACTAATTTTATTAAAAATAATGGAAGGAAAGGTGGTCAGCGAGCCAGTCATAGGAACGTGGCTTAGACAGTATTGAGTTCTCCAACTTTAAGTGAGTCTGAGATTTACTGAAAGTTACAGCCTAGAGGCTATTAGAAGTGACCCCTTGGCCCATACTTTTGTACTAATGGATTATTAAATTGATGGTTTGTGAAAATTTAGAAAAGAATGCAGTAGTCATAAGAGTCCACTCATAAATCCCAAGATAGCAATTCAGGATAGTCACCCTCATTTCTTTTCTCCCTTTCTTTCTTTCTCGCTTTTTTTTTTCCTTTTGTTTAGTGGACTTCAGGATAGACAGTTGAGATAAATTACATTTCTGTTTTGGCAAATCACTTGACAAAGTCTGATAGGACCTTTATTTAGGTTCATGCACAGCTGGCCAAAGAGCTGGAAACAGTGACACGGACCAATTCCATGGCTGCTGAAAGTAGAGGGCCATAGCTCTGTGTCTGATCCTGTGTATACAGTGACAAACCAAAGGCTTACAAGGCACACTGACCAGCCTTCAAATGGAACAAAGAAGGAACAGCCAAGGATACAGGAGATGAGTTTTGAATGCATGAGTACCCCCTTGGTCCACCCACGCCTAGTACAATTAACCAGCACTCTAAGCCCTTATGGCTTGATGAGCAGAAAATTCTTCCCTAGCTTTCCTCTACAAATGCTCCCTCCAAGAGTCTTTGCAGTAGGGAACATGGGAAGGGTCTCAGATATTCTGCCATCTCTCCACTGGGTGTGTAGGTGGGTTGTGCTTTAAATATCTACTCCTTGACCTGCTGCCCGGCTGCCCACAGGTTCCTGCACTGAGGAACCCATGCAATCCTGAGCTCAGACCAGCTCGCTCAATCTCACTCAACAGAGGTGCCCTTCTGCTTCTCTGACCATCCCCCACTGCCAGCAGCGGGGCCCCTGGGGACACAGCACTTTCATTACACCCCAGACCACGTAGGGCTGGCTTGGAGGAAGTTACAGGAGGGAGGGGTCCAACAAGACCGTGTGCCCCTCCAACCTTGGGCAGCAGCAGCCCAGGCTGGTCCCCCCTGCCAGGCCTCTCCAATCACCTGACTGTCTCAGGGCAGGGAAGAAATGGCTCTGCTCAGAACAGATGGTAGGACAACTTCCTACAGAGGTACACGTTAGGTAAATGTAAAGCCTTTCTAATGAATGGACACTCAAGCGTCAAAAAACTGACTGCACCTGATGATGACTCACGGAAAGAAAACTTGTGGTTTTCGTTGACCTGAACCTCAGTATTTGCCTGTGTTATGTGTCTTCTCAAAAAGTCAACACATACCTGGCTTTGCAACTGACATGCAGGGAAGTGATCTCTTTGTGACTTATAGGACTGCACCTGAGATGCTGCTCCATTTATGGGACTGCCTTTCAGGAGCGATGCTGATTAAAAGACAGAGAGAGAGAGAGAAGTAAGAGTGGAGAGTGTAGGCAAACTATGTGGTGCCCAGAGTAGCTGAAGGGCTAGGGAATGACGGTCCAGCAGATGCTGAGGGGTGAGGGGCAAAACTTGTTGTCCAGGTATCTGAAGCACCCAGGTGGCTCAGGGGTAAAGAATCCACCTGCCAATGCAGGAGACGCAGGATCAATCCCTGGGTGGGGACAATCCTCCTGAGGAGGAAATGGCAACCCACTCCAGTAATCTTGCCGGGAAAATCCCATGGACAGAGGAGCCTGATGGGCTACAGTCCAAGTTCAAGTTCAGTTGCTCAGTCGTGTCTAACTCTTTGTGACCCCTTGGACTGCAGCATGCCAGGCTTCCCTGTCTGTCGCCAACTCCTGGAGTTTGCTCAAGCTCTTGTCCATTAAGTCAGTGATGTCATCCAGCCATCTCATCCTCTGTCGTCCCCTTTTCCTCCTTCCCTCAACCTTTCCCAGCGTCAGGGTCTTTTCCAATGAGTTAGCTCTTCACTCAGGTGGCCAAAGTATTGGAGTTTCAGCTTCAGCCTCAGTCCAATGAATATTCAGGACTGATCTCCTTTAGGATGGACTGGTTGGATCTCCTTGCTGTCCAAGGGACTCTCAAGAGTCTTCTCCAACACCACAGTTCAAAAGCATCAATTCTTCAGTGCTCAGCTTTCTTTGTGGTCCAACTCTCACTTCCACACATGACTACTGGAAAAACCATAACTTTGACTAGATCGACCTTTGTTGGCAAAGTAATGTCTCTGGTTTGTAATATGCTGTCTAACATGGTCATAACTTTTCTTCCAAGGAACAAGCGTCTTAATTTCATGGCTGCGGTCACCATCTGCAGTGATTTTGGAGCCCAAGAAAATAAAGTCTCTCACTGTTTCCATTGTTTCCCCACCTATCTGCCATGAAGTGATGGGACTGGATGCCATGATCTTAGTTTTCTGGATGTTGAGTTTTAAGCCAACCTTTTCACTATCCTCCTTCACTTTCATCAAGAGGCTCTTTGGTTCCTCTTTGCTTTCTGCCTTAAGGGTGGTGTCATCTGCGTATCTGAGGTTATTGATATTTCTCCCGGCAATCTTGATTCCAGTTTGTGCTTCATCCAGCGCAGCGTTTCTCATGATGCACTCTGCATATAAGTTAAATAAGCAGGGTGACAATCTACAGCCTTGACATACCCCTTTTCCTATTTGGAACTAGTGTGTTGTTCCATGTCCAGTTCTAACTGTTGCTTCCTGACCTGCATACAGGTTTCTCAGGAGGCAGGTCATGTGGTCTGGTATTCCGTCTCCTTAAGATGGGCTACAGTCCATGGGGTCACAAAGAGTCAGACACAAATATGCACACACGCACATGGAAGAAGAAAGAAATGAAACCCGCCAGGGGGTGTTAGAGGGAATCAGAGTCTGCCTCAATACAATACACCTTCTAACAAACAGATTAACATTTTATAACCTTTCCCAGCGCCTCAAGCCTTAATTGAAAGTGGTCTTATGTAATTGTTAAAATTCATTCATTCAACGAATTACTATGTACCAAGTGCTGTTCTAAGTGCTGAGGATACAAAAATGAACAAACAGACAAAAATCTCCCCTGATCTCAGAAACTGATATTTTAGTGTCAAAAAAGTAAAATCTAAACATAAGCAACATTTCAAAGGAAGTTTTCCACAAGAATACTCAAAACACTAGATCACAGCATGTTGCTTTAGCTATGGTGTCAGTCCTGATTGTGACCTGGTTCAAAGGATCCCCCTGATGTTTCCAACTTGGCTTTTCAAAAATACAGGAGAAAATAAAAGGTCATGTGAGTGCCCATTGGGTTCCACAAAGAATTCCACTCACTGCAGTCAGACTTTTAGGGTCAACGCGGCGGGCGGTCAAAATGAGAACTAAATTTCTTGAAGCCAGATCATGGTTACATGAATGTTCATAATCCCTACCATTCTTTCTGTGTGTATGTTAGGTATTTTCCATAAGACAGATATTTTCATATTCAAAAAAGAAATTCAGGGGACTTCCTTGGCGGTCCAGCAGCTGAGAATCCGCCTTCCAATAGAGGGGACGTGGGTTGGATTCCTAGTCTGGGAACCAAGACCCCACATGCTGCAAGGCAACCAAGCCTGTGTGCTGCAACTAGAGAAAGCCTGTTCACCGCAACAAAGACCCAGCAGAGCCAAACAAACAAAAAACAAAAAAGAAATTCAGCAGTAGTCCTGGATATCAAAGGCCTCTTGAAATCAAGGCTTCCCTATATTCGAAGTTTTAAACAGCTTAAGCAGAAATGAATAACCATCCATCCACGTGCTCTAAAAATGATCTTTGTATTGAATAAGCAGTAGAAAGGGATGAACCTTAGGTTCCTCTCAGTACTGAGACTCTACGTTCTAGTGGAAGATCTAAAGTATAATTGGAATCAAGCAAACATGGATTTGGGCTAATTCCCGAGTTAGTACATACAGATTGTGGTCTGTTTACTCTCTAATGCTAACCAAATGTCAGAAAACTCAGTGCTGATTCTCATTTCTAAGCATGTAATGATCATTTTTATAATTATTTCACAGTATTTACTCTAAATCCTTTCTTCTTTTTGCTTTCAAAAAAAAAAACAACAACAGATTGTTTGAGCTAAAATAGGCATTTACAGCGATTGTATTTTACAATATTTGTGAATTTTAGATCTTATTCTCAGGTACCCGAAAGTCACATCAAAATAATAACCATTTTCGCAGGAAGCACCATACGTAACCTCTTCATTTGCTGCTAATTTAGGTGTGCTCTCTGCGTGGTGTCCTAATTGCAGCTTTGTTATCTGTTCTCAGATGACTCCTTTAATCAGCCGGGCCTGCGATGTGCTTCTGGCTCACCTAGAGCGTCACGCACAGTCTGGGGAGGCTTTTGACATCCAGAGGTAAGGGCACCGCATGGCTATATTATAGATGAGAAATCATATTTTTGAACTGCTGCTTCTTGTAACTGTACATAATTGCTGAACAATTATCTTGGGACCAAGAAACTATGGAAATGCTTACAAGCTCCAAAAAGTGTGGGTAGACTAAGAAGAAGAAATGAGACCCATGGAAAATGTGAAGCAAATACAAATGAAGCCCCGGGGGCTGTGACTTGTGCAGGGAACCCCGAGAGGGCGTGCTTTGTGAGGGGACGTGCCCTCCAACCTCTGTAGCCCCAGGAGCGGGCAAGATATGTCTGGGCAGAAAGGACAGGGTCTGGAAGGACACAGTCCATGCAGTTTTAATTCAAGAAAAACTGTGGGCCCCCCTGCCCCCAGCCTGGAAGCCATGACTTAGTGGTGGAGGCTCAGTTTAAACGACTGATTGTCTGGCTTTTTGCCTAATTGACCTCTGCTAAATTATGGTTTATATCAGATTAAGAGTCAAATAGCAGATCAGCCAGAAGCCAACTTGCTCTCATTATCAATGTTAATAAAATCATAACATAATCATCACCAGCATTTACATTCTACCATATTGTTTACAAAATTCTCTCCTCCACATTCTCTCTGGTCATGACATGCATGAGCTGGGTGAGGGTATGGCTTCACCCAACTCATTGAGTTGGGTACTCAGTTGCTCAGTTGGCCCAGCAGCCATAAAAGCAAAATTAATAACTCTTAAAACCTTTACATCGTCAATGTTTAGGATCAGATGAAATCACATTCAGCAGTCACGTTGTTTTTTTGCTATCACCGGGGAATATGTAATCAATTGTAGAGATGTTCTCAGTAAAAGAGGCCAAAATAAAACACGTCATCTGAAGATGTCATGTAGTCCTTAATGATAAGTGGTTATAGAATTTATGAAGAAGAGGAACTAAGTGTATACCTACGTCAAGCCACAAAAATAGACCCTTTCATTACTAAAGGATATGAATTCCCAGCTGTTAGCCTTTTTAGAAGCAACTTAACTACCCCTACAAAGAAAACAAAAAAAGATTATTCTCTTAGAGCTTAAAATGGCCATTTGAGGGGCAGGTTTCCTAGAGCCTAAGAGGTTAATTTTTCTGGAGCTACTGCCAGACACTTTTCCTTCTGTTTGTTTCTAAAGTGCAATGTGTGTTTCCTGTAATAATATACATATGTTCATGAAACTGCTCCCAAAGTTTGTCTTATGTTTATTTGAGTGTAAAAGGGCCCTGGTTTTTTTATTTGTTGCTCCAATGAAAACTGTAAAACCATTAGGAGGAAGAGGGAGACAGAGTTAATAAAACTAAACAATCAGCTTGCTATTAATAATTTCATCAATCACAACTTGCTCTATCTATATCAATCCCTGGCCTTGGAAGGGCTCTGCACAACTTTGGAGTAAAGCACAGAGACTCTGGGTCAAGTGTTTTCCCTCCTTCACGGGGAGGAAAAAGGAAAGTGTATTTCTTGGTATTTGACTTTGTCGGGATGACCCCATCTTTGTCTAGATTGGCTCCCTGTTACGTATTTATGTCTCCCCTTGAATGGGCTTCCCAAGTGGCTCAGTGGATAAAGAATTTGTCTGCAGTGCAGAAACCACAGGAGACCCGGGTTTGATCCCTGGGTAGGGAAGATCCCCTGGAGAAGGGAATGGCTGCCCACTCCAGTATCCTTGCCTGGAGAATCCCCTGGACAGAGGAGCCTGGCGGGCTACAGTCCATGGGGTTGCAGAGTTGAACAGGACTGAAGTGACTGAACTCACACACACACTCCCCTTGAATTCTGCTGTCGTCCTCCCAGGATCTCACCCCAACGTGGTAGAGGGGAGGGTTCCTCTCCTACCACCCCACTCCAGGTCTGCTGGAGCCCCGCTTTGAGCAGGTAAATGGTGGAGTCGTGTACTCCGGGAGGAGGTGGATGGGGAGGCCAGTGGCCACCTCCTTCCTAAACACAAATGGTTCCCCCCCTGCAGGACCTACTGCTGCTACACCACAGATGTGGTGGCCAGTGTTGCCTTTGGCACCGAAGTGAACTCCCAGGAGGCTCCTGAGCACCCCTTCGTGGAGCACTGCAGGCGCTTCTTTGCATCCTCCATCCCCAAACCTCTCCTGGTTTTACTCTGTAAGTGCAGCTCCTGCCAACCGGGCTAAACTGGGCAAGTTGGGCAGACCCCGTGGTACCCCAGTGGCCTTGGGTAGCTTCGGGACTCCACCCCTGCCACCAGGAAAAGGACACTCAGGGCGTCTCTCAGAGTCACCCTGTGGAGTCTGCCCTGCAGAGCCCTGGTCTCCCTGGAGATGCCCAGGCTCCTCGGCACCAGCCTGGGGCCACTTGCCCACACAGGCAGGCCTGGCTCAGCTCATCGGCCGCAGTGAGCACGGCCACGGTGCACAGGGCTGAGGCCGGCTGCATCGCCTTTGCTAGTGCTTCTTTCCACCGCGTGAGGAAGGCATTCTCCTCCCCACTTCACAGATGAGAAAACTGAGGCTGGAAAGGCAGAGTCAAGATGGGAACCTAAAACCTTTCATTTTCTAGGACATATTCCTCCCCTCCAGCAAAGCCCTCTTTAGAGCACTACTCTGCTTGAAGGCTAGCACATAGTGAACTGGAAACCATGTGATGGGTGACTAGCAGATTACCCAGTGGTGGGGAGACCAGTCCATTGATCTCATTTCTATTTTAGAGGTGAGTGTTTACCCTCTGGCCAATTCTGGTGTCTTCTTGCTTTTATGGAAGCACTGCAGTGTTGTTACTATGGTTATTGAGTATTGCCATAATTCCAAACCATTCTGCTGGGCTGGTAAATTCTATTTCCTTCCTTGGTCAGTTTCATTCCCATTTCCAAGTCAATTTCTGTGGAAGCCCCTGTCACCTCCATGCTCTGCACTGACACTGTATAGCAATCGTCACTATGGCAGTCAAAGCACAGAGGGTCTCCCCTCACCCTCTATACCCCAGGGGAACTGGTTCCCCTTGCCATCAACCACAGGTCATCCTGTGCACTGCAGGGCATGTGGGTCCACTTCCCATGGTGGCTGCCCCTCCAAGCTCTCCCTCCCTGCTGTGTCATTTTGGTGCAGGCCCCTGCTCTTGAAGATGGGCAGAGCCTGCTGAGACATGCATGGATCAGAAGGGTCCTCTCCCCCAGCTCCCACGTGTGCCTGTGCACGGGAGACCCACCGTGAATGCTGAGAATCTGAACTGAGCCGCACTCCCCAGGGACAGGCTTGGCCCCGTGGTCCAGGCTATCATCCAGGAGGGAATAAGTGGCAGCTCTGGGGAACATGATCCAAAGGAAAAAACAAAAAATGCAAATGACCAGAAAGTTAAAAAAGGAGATCAGTTTCCACCGCTTGCTAAGACTTGAAATATGGCCTGCAATCTCTTCTTTCCTGATGAAATACAGAAATCTTGGACCCTCCTATCTAGGACTAGGGAAATTAACTTATAAACATGAGACTGGCTGCTTGAGGGCCAGATGGAAGTGGACCCTCAATTGAAGCCCCACTTCCATCATATAGACGTTTATCGAGCGCTTACTTTGTGCAAGGAAGGGTGAGGAGTCCAGAGGGAGAACCCCGCTCTGAGCAGCAGCGATTCAGAGGGGGAAGACAGGCCTTCAAAAGACTAATTCAAGGCCGGGGCTTGCTTCCTGGCAACAGACATCTAATAGCCCTGGTTTATTCTCACCCTCTTTTCAATGCCACTTTTGTTTTTCTCTTTCAAGTATCATTTCCATCCATAATGGTCCCACTGGCCCGGATTTTGCCCAATAAGAACCGAGATGAACTGAATGGCTTTTTTAACAAACTCATTAGGAATGTGATTGCCTTGCGGGACCAGCAAGCAGCCGAAGAGGTAACGTATTTTAATAGGACATGGCGTCGGAATGGAATAGAAGCTAATTTGGCATCGCTGTCTGCTTTCTCTCCCTCCCCTCCCAGCCCCACACACTCATGCCATGCTGTCCTTCAGTGGCCTAGCACTTAGAGCTTGCCGGGGCAGCCAAGAGAGCGAAGGGGGGTGGTGGGGGGAGGCTGAGGAGGAACAAAAAAGGAGAGAGAGGTGAAAGCAGGCAGGAAGGACGGCGGGGAGCAGCAGCCCAGAGCAATCTGTCCACCCTCTGACCCAGGGGAGTAGAATTAAAGCTGCCCTCCCCTCAAGCTCACAGGCCGCCTTATTTCAGGCATCACCCCCAGCACAGGTTATGGCCACCCCAGAGAATTTTCTAGATAAAGCTGCCCACATGTGCTTTTCATCAGTATATTCTTTATATTGAAAACCAGCAAGATGGAGCTCTACAGCATGGACAGCATCGTTTTGAGAGGGGAGATCAGGCAGCTGTCACCAATCCCACAATCCCTCTCTGCACAGAGGGATGGAGGGTGTTACGGCAAAACGCATGGTTGAGGGCCCTCGCGTGCTTCACTGAGAACTAGAAATTCCTTTCCCCTTTGTGGACATGCCCTGCGCTTGGCACACAGTAGGAATCGAGTAAATATTTGTTGATTGAACTTGGCTGAGAATAGAAATAGGAATGTTCAGTGTTAAGGAAAATAGTTTCAATATTGGATATGCTTGTGCATGTATAATACTATTCTTTATGGGCCTTACTCTAGTCAAGGAAACTGCTGAAAAGGAAAAAGCAGGGCTGAAACGTCTGTTCCTGAATTGGCTTGCATAAGATGTAGCTTTAAAAGTGTTTGCTGAGGCTTCCTGAGGTGCTCAGTGGTAAAGAATCCGCCAGCCAATGCAGGGGACGTGGGTTCGATCCCTGGTCCGGGAAGATTCCACATGCCGTGGAGCAGCTCAGCCGGTGCACCACAACTATCAAGCCTGTGCTCCAGAGCCTGGGAGCTTCAATTACTGAGCCCACGTGCCTCAACTACTGAAGCCCCTGTGCCCTAGAGCCTGTGCTCTGCAACAAGAGAAGGCACCTCAAAGGGATACCTGCCTATCCCTAGAGAGTAACCCCCTACTCTTGTAGCGAGCCCGCACTCACTATAACTAGAGAAAAGCCCACTCAGCAACAAAGACCCAGCACAACCAAAAATAGAAGGAAATAAAAGGGGCCTTCCCTGGTGGTCCATTGGTTAAGAATCTGCCTTCCAATGCAAGGGATGCAAGTTTGAACCCTGCTCAAGGAACTAAGATCCCACATTCCACCTGACAACTAAGCCACGACTAAGACCTGACACCGCCAAATAAACAAACATTTTAAAACATAAATAAAATTATTTTTTTAAGTGTTTTCTCAAAGACTGGGCAGGTCAGAGAGATTACCAAGGGAAGATGTGTGGTCCAGTGTCACCGTGATGGCAGAAGATGAGATCAAGGCAGATGCAGTCAGTTAGTGGCCAGTCGCATGGAGTAGCCTCTACCTGCCCAGCTTCACATTCTGGACACTGTGCAGCAAAGGTGTCCTTGTCCAGAAGGTGGGGGAAGGTGCAGGCAAGCTTGCCCTTTGGCCCATACCTCTGGGAACCCAACCTGCCACCCTTCGAGGTATGAGAAGAATCAGTTCCTGATGTCCTTGGCCCAGCTCTGCCATCTGAAAGGACAGAACATTCTTATCCAGGTCCGTGCTCCTCCAGGTTGAGCCTGGGGAAGGAGCGATGAGCAAAGTCCCATTTTCAAACCTTAATACTACTGTGAAAGCCTTCCTTCATGTGCGTGAGGTTTGTCACACACCCCTCCTACCCCCAGCCTGAAACCCACTGGTGGAGGAATCAGGCTGAAAATTCTCAAACTGTTTGCACCAAATAGCTTGCTAAGAGGTGAAGGGTTATTAAAGATCCAATTACTAGGATTGCCTCAAGCTTTTCCTTTTTTAAACTCAAGAGCTATTTGTTTCAAACAACGAGTTGATCTGAGAAAAACCTCCCAACCATGAATCCAGGACTGCCCATGTCAAGACAGAGCTATATGGTTACTAAGAAAACTTGCTTTAAACCCATCTAAACTCCTTAGACATTCCATCAAGCAGATGTGTGTTTGCGCAGTGGAAAATGCAGCACAGATGTTAAAAGGTAAATATTTTTCTAAGCTCTCGCCAATGGGTGGATTAGACACCTACATCTATCAGGGTGCGTATTTTTCTTGGATATAACCATAAACCAGCACTGTTGCAGGCCTAAATGGGCAGTGTTCAAATAGCCTCTGTGATACAGCACAAATGAGAGGAACCCATCAACACTAATGCTCCTCTCCAGTGCACAGGCCCCAGAGAGCCGCCCTTTCCTCTGGCCTCTGGGGTTGGAGGTTAAGACAGATTTCTATAAGGCTCGGCGGCCCTGAAGCAGCCTGGCTGGGCCGGGATGAGAGGAAAGGATGCCAGCTGCAGCTCTGCCCTAGGGTAGATCCAATGAGGTGGATGTGGCTTCACCCTCCCTTCCACCATTGTCCTCATGTGACTCCAGCAAAGCCACAAGCAAGCCTCGGGGATCGCAACCATATAGCATCTGAGGAGTTTCAAATGGGCGGGTCAAGAGAGAGCCTGGGATGCTCTGGGGTCCCCGAATGGCATCTGGAAGCCGAGAGAGCTCACCTCCCACTCATGCCATCGTGCCTGGCCCTGGGACCAGGGTTAGAGTCTCAGATGTTGCCCAGGCAACAGGAAGGAAGCTGGGGAAAGTCAGCCCTTGTGGATGCTGTTTGGGAAGCAGATTGAGCAGGGCCAGGGTGGAAAGAGGGGGGCAAGGGCCATCCTCTCAGCCAATCCTATGCAAGCAGGCTGGCAGTATGTGGGGCTTTGCCTCCCTGAGTCTCAAGATTCTTGCATCCCACAGGCTGAGCTGTGAGCCCCACTGGAATCTCCGCAGAAGATACCTTCCAACCAGTAGAGCCGCAAGGGTGTCATGACCCAAGGGTCTCATGATTTAAGGGGGTCACGACCCAAGGGTCTCATGATCTAAGGGTCTCATGATCCAAGATTCCTGCTCCAAAGCATGCAGTTACGAGTAAATCCAACACAGCCTTCCTCAAAATACACTTAGGACAAGGCAGGTTTATTAGTATTTGTGGAGTCGTTGATTGCAAACCTAACATGTGCTTGGCCCAGTACAGGCATGGGGTGGGGTTGGGGGTGGGGCACAGGATCCTGCCCTGGAGATGCAAGCAGCCCTGTGTGACCTGACAACCACCTTTGTTGTTGTCGTTGTTGTTTAGTCACTAAGTCGTATCTGACTCTTTGCGACCCCATGGACTGTAGCCCTCCAGGCTCCTTTGTTCATGGGATTTCCCAGGTGAGAATACTGGCGTGGGTTGCCATTTCCTTCTTCAAACAACCTCCTTAAAAGATGCTAATGTGTGTGACATAGATTACGGATTGGATAGAAGTCCAGAAGCCAAAGGACTGAGAAAATGATGCAACAAGTCAAGAACTTTGAAGTGATCATTTTTTTCTCTTGGTTCTAATACTTGCCCTTTTGGTGTTGAGTCCCATAGACTTCAGAACAGAGTAACCCATCAGTGATCCTTCATCACATCCAGGAGCTGTTCAAAGATGAGATGTGTCAGGAACACACTTTGTCAATGTTAAAGTAAAAGTCTCTCAGTTATGTCTGACTCTTGGAGATCCCATGGACTAAATTCTCCATGCCAGAATACTGGAGTGGGTAGCCATTCCCTTCTCCAGGGGATGTTACCAAGCCAGGGATTGAACCCAGGGATGGAACCCAGGTCTTCAGCATTGCAGGCAGATTCTTTACCAGCTGAGCTACCAGCAGTGTCAGCGCTAAAGTAATACATAAACACTCCATTGTTACACTTAGGGGTAGTGTAAATAGAGAGGATCTGCAAACTACTGATAAGGAAGGAGGGGGAAATGGTAAGAAAGCTCTAACTTAAGTGGGGCAGGAGATTAGTGAGGATAGAAGGGATCCAACCTGATGAGGATGAGCAAAATGCAGGCTGGAGACTTGGAAGGCAGGCTTCTTCAGATGAGTTCCCTCCCCGCCCCCAGGTCCTGTGGGGGTGGGGGGGACTCCCTGCTGTGACAAAAACTAGACACAGAAGTCCACCCTGGAGGGTGGGATGTGAACAATGGAGCACTTACTTTGATTCATATTTTAAATATTTATTTATTTGGCTGCTCCAGGGCAGGCGGGATCCTTAGTCGCGGCATGTAAACTCTTAGTCGCAGCATGGGGGCTCTACTTCCTTGACCAGGGATTGAACCCAGGCTTCCTGCACTGGGAGTCTTAGCCCCTGGACCACCAGGGAAGCCCCTAATTTAATTCTATACAATGCTTGAATTGCTTTATTATCAGAAAACCCAACCAACCAACAATACAAACACGATAAAGGAAAATAATAAACACCTCCCTGGTTTTCCCAGCTCCTTCAGCTCACCATGAACAGCTGGGTGAGTGAGTGAGTGAAGTTGCTCAGTCATGTCTGACTCTTTGCAACTGCATGGACTGTAGCCTACCAGGTTCCTCTGTCCATGGCATGTTCCAGGCAAGAATACTGGAGTGGGTTGCCATTTCCTTCTGTAGGAGATCTTCCCAATGCAGGGACTGAACCCAGGTCTCCCATATTGTAGGCAGACACTTTACTGTCTGAGCCACCAGGGAACTGCTGGCTAGGATGTTGCTAAACATTTTCTTCATGTGGACACATGTAATCACAGACATTGTCCAGGTGCCATTCTTACAGACATGAGGTTCTGCTATACACACTGTTCAGCAACTTGCTCTCTTTACTTACCAAAGTGGCTTAACATCTTCCTGAATCAGCCCAGCAAGAATGGCCTCATGCTGTACCGGCAGCAACACAGCCCGCTGCTGGCTGCACTCGGTGCTGTAATGAGGGACGGTGGGAGGGTGGGGTCCCAGGCTCCCCCATCTCAGACAATCCCGCAAAGAAAATCCTCGTTCCTATTGACTCTTTGAAAGCGGCGTGTGCTCGTCTTCTTTTGTGCTATGAGAGCGCTCTCTTATGTGACTCTAAGGCCCAAATGTGCGTTTTCTTCTTTCCTCCCTTAGAGGAGGAGAGATTTCCTCCAAATGGTCCAGGATGTGCGCCATTCTGCTGCCACAGTGGGCGTGGAGAACTTTGACATCGTCCGTCAGGTCTTTTCTGCCACCAAATGCCCAGCAAACCCTCCCCGGCGACACTTACCCAGACCCCTGTCCAAGCCTTTGAGTGTGGATGAGGTGGTGGGCCAGGCCTTCATCTTCCTCATCGCCGGCTACGAGATTGTCACCAACACTCTCTCTTTCGCCACCTACCTCCTGGCCACCAACCCTGAGTGCCAAGAGAAGCTTCTGGAAGAGGTGGACTGTTTCAGCAAGGAACATGTAAGTACAGTCATCTATGTGGCTTTGTGTTCATCAAAGTGAAACTTATTTTTGATAACCATCTTGCTAAAATCACATTCTAAGTGTATAAGCATGCCGTGGCCCAACTTCTCCATCTTTCTGGGTTAACATGTAAAATGGAGTACTCAGAACAACACGGAGGAAAAAGAAAAAAGAATTGTTACATGCCTTCACTGCCTGGGATGGTCCATGAACCAAGCCTGGCTCAGGGAAAATGCAGAACCCCAGGCAGTCAGAGGTCAAAGGTAAGGGAAAGGGAAGGAGACCTGGTTTCCCAACACTCTGTCTGCAGAGTCTCCATGCTCAGGAAGGTGGGAGTCAGCCAGAAAATGGAGCCAAGTGGAAGACAGAAGCAGGCCTAAGGATAGGCCAAGTCAACACAGGAATGGAGATGGGGAGAGTGCTAGGGAAGGGGTCTGGGGATGGAGCAACTGAAACAGGGCTGGATTCTAGATATTCCTTCTAGATGGGGCTCCTCATTGCTGGACCAGAAGCAAACTTTAGGGTGCAGAGCTCGGCTACTTCTTCACATCATTTTTTCCTGGAGGCTTATGTGTGCATTGCTTTAACTTATGAGCTGTTAAAGAAAGTCATTTAAAAAATCTGTGCTTTCAAAGGAAGACCACCGTAATAGAATCCTTTCTAATACATTCTGCTGATGTAAGGACTATTACATTCACAATGTTGGGAGGAGAGCTGTTCCATTATAGGAACTGTCAGAATTTTTTTTTCATATATTGAGCTGAAAACTGATTCCTAGGAAATTCCACTTCCTTTTCCACTGGGGAAAGTATTGGGTTGGCCAAAAAGTTTGGTTTTTTTTGATGCAAGGTTAGCTTTTCTTTTGAAAACTGTGTTAACTGTGTTACTAGTTGCCTCAACTTCTGGCTCACCAAGAGCTCGTGGTCAACTTAAAGTCCTGTGATGTTTTGACATCTGCCGAGCCAGGTTTCCCCAATCCATTGCTTGGACTATTGATTTTCTGAGCCTAGATGCAAGAGTTTATATTTATCCTTATTACTGCTCAAGTCAGTCAAAATAATTTTGAATCTTGATTCTGGCATCTGTCATATTATAATTCCTCCAGCTTTGTGTCATCTGGGACTTGCTCAGCATGTCTCCTATTTCATCCAAGTCATTGATTAAAGTGTTGAACAGGACAAGTCTTCCCTCCAGGTTGACATTGATCTATTAATCAATATTCTTTGGGCAGGGAGTCTCAACAAGTCATGAATTCAAATAATCCTACCACCTCCTCCCATCACCCATCTCATCCTATTTCATACGTAGTTGTGTTTTTGTTTTCAGTTGAGATGGGGATGGAGGAAGGAACAAAGATAGTTGGGGTACATTTCTGCAAGAGAGAAATGGAGAGCTGAAGGTATATTAGGATGCTGTTCAGTTCAGTTCAGTCGCTCAGTCATGTCCGACTCTTTGCGACCCCATGAATCGCAGCACGCCAGGCCTCCCTGTCCATCACCAACTCCCGGAGTTCACTCAGACTCATATCCATCGAGTCGGTGATGCCATCCAGCCATCTCATCCTCTGTCATCCCTTTTCCCTCCTGCTCCCAATCCCTCCCAGCACCAGAGTCTTTTCCAATGAGTCAACTCTTCTCATGAGGTGGCCAAAGTACTGGAGTTTCAGCTTTAGCATCATTCCTTCCAAAGAAATCCCAGGGCTGATCTCCTTCAGAATGGACTGGTTGGATCTCCTTGCAGTCCAAGGGACCCTCAAGAGTCTTCTCCAACACCACAGTTCAAAAGCATCAATTCTTTGGCGCTCAGCCTTCTTCACAGTCCAACTCTCATATCCATACATGACCACAGGAAAAACCATAGCCTTGACTAGACGGACCTTTGTTGGCAAAGTAATGTCTCTGCTTTTCAATATGCTATCTAGGTTGGTCATAACTTTTCTTCCAAGGAGTAAGTGTCTTTTAATTTCATGGCTGCAGTCATCATCTGCAGTGATTTTGGGTAGGGGTAGGTAATAAAACCCCAACCCAAACTGACTTAAGGACAAAAAAAAAAAAAGGAGGGAGACGCTTATGAATACAGATAACTGAGCAGCTCAGGAATAGATGTTGTTATTGTTTAGTCTCTAAGTTATATCCGACTCTTTTTGACCCCATGGACTGTAGCCTGCCAGACTCCTCAGTGCATGGGATTTTCCAGGCAAGAACATTGAAGTGCGTTACCATTTCCTTCTCCAGGGGCTCTTCCTGACCCAGGGATCAAACCTGCTTTGCCTGTATTGACAGGTAGATTCTTTGTCACTGAGCCACCAGGGAAGTCCAGTAATAGATGTGGCTTCAAACAAATCTTTATCTAGGCTCAAAGATGGGCTCTGGTCCTAGTTTCTCCCCACTTCTTGGCTGAGCTCTCTTCATATTGGTCCCATTCTCAGGTGTTCCCTTCTCTTGAAACCCCAGGCAACCTGCTGAGAACATCTGGGAGACAGGCTTCCACTCATAACCAAAGGAGAAGAGTCTGTGACCCCAAATTCTCAGCAAGAGTCATTGGGTTCACCCTGGTCAGAATGTTTAGGTCACTGCCCATTCTTGAACAGACTATTGTGGCCAAGAGAACAGGGGCATGGGTGGGCTTAAGTCAATCCATCCTACCCTCAGAGTCAACTGTAGTCAAGTCCTATGACTAAGAACTTGGGAGCGGACACTCCAGCAGTTACTCCAGGAGGTGGTCAAGGCAGGAGAGGGAATTCGGCCCCCTGGTCTCAAATAAACCAGAAGGCAGGTCAAACTGAAGACTTTCAAGCATCTGGAGAGTGGTCAGCCATGTAGTGAACGTGGTGGTGGTTTGGAGAGGGGGCAACAGCTCTGAGAGGTAGAAGTCATGACTCACCTTCAGGGAATTGCCAATTAAAACAATAGTCTGTGTCTATTACAACAGTACCTCCTTCCAAGTGAAATTCTCCAGGGCAAAAGAAGGCAGCACTTGATCGAGTCTAGAATGAGTGATGTCATGGAGAGAGCTTGGGGCTCTAGGAGTCTGTCCCACAGCTACTCTGTAATTCCATCTTGTTATGTTCATCCATCAGGAGGATACAGAGCAAGTTTCCACACACCTGCATTCAGAGGACTTAGACACACAACCCCTTAACTCTGAGGTGGCCTAAACTGACCTTGACTTTGAGGAGGGCAATACTATCTCAATTTACCCTGCGTTCCTTCAAATCCCCCCAGCCTAGGATGGGGGCTTCTTTCCTTAGAGAACTACCTCCTGTGGGACTGTGCAAAATGTGTGTGTGTGTGTGTGTGTGTGTGTGTGCATGCATGTGCGTTCATGCTCAGTCATGTCCAAGTCTTTGTGACCTCCATGGACTGTAGCCCCCCAGGTTTCTCTGTTCGTGAAATTTTCCAGGCAAGAATAGTGGAGTGGTTTGCCATTTCCTTCTCCAGGGGAACTTCCCCACACAGGAACAGAACCTGCATCTCTTGTGTCCCCTGAATGTTGCCAGTCAAATAAACAGATTTTAGGAGGTAAAGTTTCTCAAACTTTAGCGTACATAAAACCATCTAGGAAGTCTGTTAAGATGTAGAGTCCAGGGCCCTTTACACAGAGATTCTCCTTTCATAGGTCTGGGCCAGGGCCAATGAACTCCCATTTAAAATACATGTCCCAGGTGATTTTCTTGCAGATAGTCCCTGTTTTTACCTTGAGAATACAGCCTTTGTACCCAATGCCCTGCCCCAGCTGTGCAGGCTCCAAGGTCATTTTCTCTATCCAGGTAACAGCTGGGACTGTCTCTGAAAAATGGGAATATATAGAACTGGTCTATAAATTAAATAAATTTGGCAGTCACAATAGTGTTAATAGTTGTATAGCCTTGCACATGGTATACATGCAATAAATATTTTCAGGTTCTCTTTTTTTCTGTTCTTTTTTTTTTTTTTTCTATAATCAGAGTTCTGTTAATATGGGCCATCTGTCAGAACATGGAAATGCAGATTAGCTGTTCACACATTAGATATTTTCCTGAAAATATTCCTGAAAATTTGCATGTAAAGTATGACTTGTGATAATTTTCCTGCTGGTTTCCATTCAACAAATATTTTTTGAGTGCCAGTTAATGCCAGAGTCAGGCTCCAGACATTGCACCCAAGAATGTTCTGACCTAGTTCTTCCATAATATCCCTGAGACCCCCACGCATCTCATTAGATGGTCTTCTCTTGTATTTGTCAATGAGATCATTAAATTTGAGCTTTTGAGTTTCTCTTCCCTGAGCCATACCATTTTTTAGCCCTATGAGAATCCAATGAAAGCTATGTTTTCTCCCCATGAAAAACCCTATGTGCACTGTGTCAGGATTCTTTCTGCTGACAGAGAATTCAACCCAGGTTGGCTCAGGAAGTTCATTTACCCATATAACTGAAAACTGTAGCATAAATCTACCTTCAGGTATGGCTTGACACAGGGTCAAACTCTGTCACTGAGACCCAGGTTGTCCTCTCTCCCCTTCTCAGCTTCAATCATGCTGGGCATATGCCATTCTCACATAAGATCTCCCCTAATGGTCTCAAGACAGCTGTGTAACCAGTTTGTTCAATAGCCTGAACTAAGTGAAATATTGATACAAACATGGAATCCTTTTGTGCTTTTCCCCCCAATTATTTCTTTTAAAAATGCTCTGATGAATTGCCTTCCCTCTCCTAGATGATATCTTGGACAGATTGCAAAGGTTTCAATTTCCTTTGGCATTAAATAGTTCAAAACAGTCTGGTCCAGTTTACAACTTCAGTCTCAGACCCAATTCAATGCCCTTAGCTCAGGATGACCTGTGGTCTGAGGAAGCTGTCTAGGGGAGGGGACTTGGTCTGTTCCTCCACCCTCCTTTCTCTTCTTCTGATTCCTGGACCTCCATCTCCCTTCAGGGGTGGGCTTCTAACAAATCCCCAAATCCTATCTAAATGGGGCGTCTCTCAGCCCTTCCCCTGTGTTGCCCTCTGGTATGGAGCGGAAGCAGGCCGTCTCCTGAGACCACCCCTTCCCCACAGCTCCCTGACAGAGGAGGGGCTCCTGCCTCACAGCTTCTGGGTGCTGGGGTGTCCTGGTGGCAGCCAACCCTCTTAGTGCTGGCAAGATGGCTCGAACTGACCCATGACGCCTTGCACAGAATCTGAGTGGTCACACACCTTGGCTGTACCAACAGGGGCTGCTCCCTCTGCTGTCCCCTCTCTGAGCCCTGACATCTCTCTCCCGTTACTTAGCCTTTGCTCAAATAAACAGAGGTAAAATGAACAACCGTGCTGCATGGGCAGGCGGCTCCCTAGAGAACCACAGCCAGACTCGGGGGCTGCCCGACTCTCTAGGTACAGCTCTTTTGGACCCCCTTCCGTCCACTGCCGTTTGACTCAGGACAGGAGAACTCTTCTCTAGGCTGAAGAATCCTTGCTCTGACAAGTCTTCCTTAAATCCCTCTCAACTTTTCATGGGCTGAGGATAGGGACAGTGTGAGAGCCCATTCAACTCCAGGATGAAGAAGTGTCTCGTTCCTGGGGATCTCAGTGAAAGTCTCGCAGCATCTCACTGACAGAGATTGATTGGGTCACGCGCGCACCTCTCAGCCAATCACCTGGGCTCGGGGGAATACGACGCTTTGATTGGCTCAGACCTGGGTCACTCTCCTGGTCCTTGGTTCAGTTCAGTTCATTTCAGTCGCTCAGTTGTGTCGGACTCTTTGCGACCCCATGAATCACAGCACGCCAGGCCTCCCTGTCCATCACCAACTCCCGGAGTTCATTGAGACTCACGTCCATCGAGTCAGTGATGCCATCCAGCCATCTCATCCTCTGCCATCCCCTTCTCCTCCTGCCCTCAATCCCTCCCAGCATCAGAGTCTTTTCCAATGAGTCAACTCTTCACATGAGGTGGCCCAAGTACTGGAGTTTCAGCTTTAGCATCATTCCTTCCGAAGAAATCCCAGGGCTGATCTCCTTCAGAATGGACTGGTTGGATCTCCTTGCAGTCCAAGGGACTCTCAAGAGTCTTCTCCAACACCACAGTTCAAAAGCATCAATTCTTTGGCGCTCAGCCTTCTTCACAGTCCAACTCTCACATCCATACACGACCACAGGAAAAACCATAGCCTTCATGAGACGAACCTTTGTTGGCAAAGTAGTGTCTCTGCTTTTGAATATGCTGGACGAGGACTCAAATGGAGTCAGTTCCCAAATGCCCACTACAAGGAACCCACAGTTCCCTGACAGGGGAGGGGCTCCTGCCTCACAGCTTACTAGAGTGGAGTGAATGGCTGCTGGGTGCCAGAAAACAGTGTCCATCCCTGTACCTAGAATCCATGGTTTCCAGATTAGAAGCTCCTCCTTTCAAATTACGTGTTCTGCAATCACTCTCACCTTTGCTCTGAGCTTCTAAAAACTAGTTTTCCAGACTTGAAGGTACAAGTCCAACAGTGCTCAGTACTGCCAGCTCTTTTGCATTACTAAATGGTGTGTACTCCTAGCAAATGATGTGACCACTTCATACCAAATGTCTGGTGATGTCCACAAAGCCAGCCAAGGCTTCTTTATTGATTAGAATGACACCCAGGTTGGCAGTTGGCCTTGTAGCATACTTTCCCACTGAAGATGGGAAATTGTCCGTGGTAAGGTCACTGATGGAGAAGGCAATGGCACCCCATTCCAGTACTCTTGCCTGGAAAATCCCATGGACGGAGGAGCCTGGTAGGTTGCAGTTCATGGGGTCGCTGAGAGTCGGACAGGACTGAGCGACTTCACTTTCACTTTTCACTTTCATGCGTTGGAGAAGGAAATGGCAACCCACTCCAGTGTTCTTACCTGGAGAATCCCAGGGACGGGAGAGCCTGGTGGGCTGCCGTCTATGGGGTCGCACAGAGTCGGACACGGCTGAAGCGACTTAGCAGCAGCAGCAGCAGCAAGATCACTGATACAGGGACTCTCCTTGAACAGATTGAATGTCTGGCAGATATAGGACTACTCGAAGGTCTTCCTTCACTATTGAGGATTATCTTAATACATGTTTTACAACCCACTTATTTAGCCTGGTAATACCCCACCTCTCACCATCCTTTTTGATTCAAGTGGCCTTGATTACTTCTCTCTTTTCAGGGCAGAGATCTCTGTTCCAGATGTAAAACAGCTCTGTGTGTGCTCAGTGGCTCTGTCATGTCTGACTCTTTGGGACCCCGTGGATTGTAGCCCTCCAGGCTCCTCTGTTCATGGAATTTCCCAGGCAAGAATACTGGAATGGATTGCCATTTCCTATTCTAGGGATCTTCCTGACCCATGGATTGAACCCCTGTCTTCTGCATTTCCTGCATTAGCAGGTGGATTCTCTACCACTGAGCCACCTGGGAAGCCTGTAATATAGCTACAATCCATTCTCTAATGCATGCCTAGGGCTACTTCTTTCTAGAACATGTATGTTTTCTCCAAAATCATCTGACGTTGGAATTGTGTATTGGGCTTCCCCTCCTTTCACGAAACCTTCTTTCTTAATTCACCAATCTCTTGGAGAGCTCTTGCTTTCCCCGTGTGTTTCCTTATTCATCTTAAAGGGGAGGTACCTTCATTAAATTCAGTAGTGGAGGAGTAAGGAAAAATTTGTACCATTTGGACCACTCATAAAATTGAGAAAACACGCCAATTATTTAATAAGACCTCTGTACTATGGATGCTTCATTGTGTTCTCCAATATCTAATTTTGACAAGGATGAGAGGAGGGGAAAAAAAACTTCTTTCCATATAAATTGTTTTTGCTATAGCTTTAGCACTTTATGTTGAAATTATTGACTTTTGATCTGGCTAAACCATTCTCTTCTCTTCTTGTTGGTGCCGGACTGTGCCAGCCAAAATTTATGACCCATTTTCCTTCTGTTTAATTGTTGTTATAAATCTGCTGTGAAGAACCTAGTTGTAAATTTATCACAAATTGGACTAGATTGATATACGGCCTCTCTTTAGGATAATTTGAGCACAGTTATGCCTTAGAAGGAAGGCCAAATTCTTAACTTCTCTTGAGGAGCTGCTTTGTAACCATTATAAATACCTAATTAAAATACAACTTACTCTTTCTTTTTCTCTCAAGGATAAAAGAGCATTTCATGCTGGGTATTTCAGCTGATTAGCTCATACTGCTAATATGAGCAAGGCTGAGGATTTGTTCCTTGAAGTAGCCAGAGGATCTCAAAGAAAAAAAAGCATATTCCGTGGCTACACACACACACACACACGCACAAACACACACACAATGATTTCACTCCAACCACCTGTCCTTTGTCATAGTGGGTAGGATTGGGTGGAAAAAAATGTGACTATCTTAACACAAATTCTTACTATGGAAAAAAAAAAGTCTCCCAGTTTGTATTTCACTCAGGATTCTTGTCATAGGGAGTGTGTGCTCAGTCACTCAGCTGTGTCTGACTCTTTGCAACCCCATGGACTATAGCCCACCAGGCTCCTCTGTCCATGGAATTTTTCAGGCAAGAATACGGGTTGCCATTTCCTTTTCTCGGGGATCTTCTCGACCAGGGATTGAACCCACATCTCCTGCCTCTTCTACATTGGCAGGTAGATTCTTTACCACTGCGTCACCTGGGAAGCCCTCACAGGGAGTAGGTGACTTTAAGATTCAAGTGAAAAACTGGAAATGGGTTTTTCCCCATCGAGAAGGTTTCCTGCCTTTGTCCAGGTCTGCTGGGGTCCTGCTGTTGGGCAGTTTAGAGGAAGTAAGCTGAGGTGTTCCCCACAGTTCAGTTACTCAGCCGCACAGGGCTTAGTGTCTCTTCTGTAAGCTTCCCTTTCCTACACATCCCACAATAGTACAACAGAATGCAAAGCAACAGGGTACAGAGAAAAAGACAGGAACAAAGAATGGCTTATGCCCCAAAGTCACACTGTGAAACAGATGAGAACTGGGACTTCAGCAGGCTGAGGGTAGCGGTGGTAGATTGTGGTACCAGCCTCAGAGTCTCAGAGTATAATATACATCGGAATCCCCAGGGGCTCTTGCTAAGCTGCAGGTTCCTGTGCAGTAGGTCTGGGGTGGGGCCTGAGACTCTGCATTTCCAACAAGTTCCCAGGTGATGCCAATGCTGCCAGTTCATGGCCCACGCTCTGTGCAGCCAGGTTTTAAACCCTAAAGACTGCTCTCCCTCTGTTGTGATGCACATAGCAAATATTTATTCTCTGTGGTGGTTTAGTCGCTAAGTCGTGTCTGACTCTTGCAACCCCATGGATTGTAGCCCGCCAGGTTCCATGGGATTCTCCAGGCAAGAATACTGGAATGGGTTGCCATTTCCTCCTCCAGGGATCTTCCCAACCCAGGGATCGAACCCTCACCTCTTGAGTCACCTGCATTGGCAGGCAGATTCTTTACTAAACCACCAGGTTCAGTCAGTAAAGAATAAGTAAATAAATAAATTCATTTATTCCTAATGATAGTTAAAGTACTGATGTTGTGCCAATGATTAACCTTTTGTTAATAAAGTAAAACAGATTCAAAATTACTCAACAACAATGGCACCACTCTCACTTGATTGAGTGAGGGATAAAGTGATGCAGGAATTACTCAGTCCTGGATGTGTCTTTAGTAGCATATTACCCATAAACCTGGTGGCTCAGCTGGTAAAGAATCTGCCTGAAATGTGGGAGACCTGGGTTCAATCCCTGGGTTGGGAAGATCCCCTGGAGAAGGGAAAGGCTACCCACTCCAGTTTTCTGGCCTGGAGAATTCCATGGACTTTATAGTCCATGGGGATGCAAAGAGTTGGACACAACCGAGTGACTTTCAGTTTCATCCATAATACTAAAATCATCTCAGTTCTTTAAATACAGTTGACCCTTGAACAACGAGGGGGTTAGGGTTGCCAACACCCTGCACAGTCAAAAATCTGAGTAGAACTTTTGACTCCCCACCCCCCAAATTTAACTACTAAGAGCCTCCTGTTGACTGGAAGCCTTACTGATAACATAAGCAGTCAATTAACATATATTTTGTATGCTAGGTTATACACTATATTCTTACAGTAATCTAGAGAAAATAAAATGCTAAGAAAATCATAAGATTTCTAATTATTTTCATAAGATTCATTAAAAAATGTATAATCCTGTCCTGTATTTATCAATACTGTAAGTTTAGTTCATCTGTTTACAAGATGAATCATCCGTCAATACCTACATTGATATTGTCTTATTTGATACAAAACACTGTAGATGTTATAGGTACTGCTAACGCTGTACCTATAGGAAAAGAAATTCAAATGTATTTACAGGTATAATGATTCATGCATTAATAATTAAGAAGCGTCAATATGCTTGCTGTATGGTAGCCCATCATAATCAATATGATTGCTTCACAGTTCAGTTCAGTTGCTCAGTTGTGTCCAATTCTGCGACGCTATGGACTGCAGCACGCCAGGCCTCCCTGTCCATCACCAACTCCCAGAACCTGCTCAAACTCATGTCCATCAAGTCGGTGATTCCATCCAACCATCTCATCCTCTGTCGCCCCCTTCTCCTCCTGCCCTCAATCTTTCCCAGCATCAGGGTCTTTTCCAATGAGTCAGTTCTTTGCACCAGGTGGCCAAAGTATTGGAGTTTCAGCTTCAACCTCAGTCCTTCCAATGAATTTTCGGGACTGATTTCCTTTAGAATGGACTGGTTGGATCTCCTTGCAGTCCAAGGGACTCTCAAGAGTCTTCTCCAACACCACAGTTCAAAAGCATCAATTCTTTGGCATTCAGCTTTCTTTATGGTCCAACTTACATCCATACATGACTACTGGAAAAACCATAGCTTTGACTAGATGGATCTTTGTTGGCAATGTAATGTCTCTGCTTCACAGCAGCCTAGCCTGTGTACTAATCATTATAAAGTTTTTATTGTATATAGTATTACAGTCATGTTCATAATACAGTATTGGAAACATTGTTACATTTTGAAAAACCACTGACCTGTGATGCTAGCCTGATACGGTGTCTTCAGTTATGGGAGAAGCATACTATAGATAATGTAACTCTTTGAAAGCAAAGTTACAAAACACTATGAAGTTAAGATTTTATATTAAATATCACCTTTATGCCTATGGAAGAATAGACTAGTATCTATCCATCTATCTACTATCTATCTATACATTTTTTGGGCAGTGCCATGCATCATGTGGGATCTTAGTTCCCTGACCAGGAATCAAACCCTTACCCCCTGTGTTGGAAGCACAGAGGCTTAACCACTAGACTGCCAAGGAAGTCCCAGTATCTACATATATTTTATGCATGTGTGACATACCTTTTTCTTAATTTTTTCAATATTACTAAGCTGTGTGGTTTTGAGTTTTTTCAAATTGTCACAAATCTCCAAAATTTTTTTTCCAAAATATTTATTAGAAAAAAATCTGGTTATACGTGGACCTGCGCAGATCAAACCTGTGTTGTTCAAGGGTCAACTCTTAATTTCCTCCAGGGGATATTTTGGAGGTGGGGGCAGGTTTTGAGTTGATTTAAAGTTGTTTCCAAGGCAGATGAAGGTGGCAACTATAGCCTTCTCTCTGGATGCACGCATAGACTGGGGACCTGTCACATCCAGTAAGCACCTCCCCCAGCAGCTGCACCTTTCGGGCAGGCACCAGCTAGACCACAAACACCCCTTACCAGCCCTTGGTGTATACAGCAGCTCTGGGTGCCAACTGAGAGGCCATGGCAAAGGATCTTGGTCAAAGAGAATGTTCTTGATGCTCTCTCCCCAGGGGGCTACATTGTTTTCACTGCAGGAAAAAGAGCTGCAGTGGGGAACCCTGGGATGTGTACAACTTGCCCACTTCCTGTCCTTCTTTCTGGAAGTGTCTGACCCAGAGAAGCAGACTCCCTCGCCCTCCCCTGGCATCCCAACAACTAATATTAGAGCAGAGAAGTCTTGACAGTCTCCCTGGTGTGTGCCTGGATCTCCATCTTGTTAATTAGGATTTGTGGCTACTGCTTCCAAAGCACCAACTCTGGGAAAGAAGAAGGAAGACAGGCTAGGAAGCATCTCTGTGCCCATCATTAGACAACTCAAGAATCCCCAGAGCAAGGTGAACAGCCAACCTGGATCAGGGGGACAGAGACTCCAGTTTTCAAGTTCTCAGATACACACACCACCCAGGGCTCAAATGCTTCCACGTTGACTGAAGATGTCCAAAGACACAGCATGTGTTAATTGCTCAGTCGTGTCTGACTCTTTTGTGACCCCATGGACGGTAGCCCACTAGGCTCCTCTGTCCATGGAATTCTCCAGGCAAGAATACTGGAGTGGGTTACCATTCCCTTCTCCAGGGCATCTTCCCGACAGAGGGATCCAACCCTCAGGGTCTCCTGCATTGCAGGTGGATTCTTTACCATCTGATGGCCAAAGTGACCCGGGGGGAAACTGACCTGCCCTGACTTTGAACTGCCCCCAGGGACCTCAGCAATGGCAGCCACATCCCCAGGACTTGTGCCATCCAGAACTCAGAGATCTGGGCGGCTCCCTGGCCTCTTCCTCTCTTTCCAGTCCCTTCTCATCTACCCTATTTCTCTGTTTCCTCTCCTCTCTTCAACGTCCACAGCACCTCTTAGCCTTCTCGCTCTCTCTCTTTCTCTGAGTCTTGTTCTGGCTCTCTTCCCAGATCCAGAGAGATACAGAAGCTTTCTCGCTCCACCCCATGACCCACTGCCCACTTGGGAGCCTCTGGTCGTCCCAGAAGCCTATACCCACACGGCAATGTCCTGCGTGCGTGCACTGTGGGTGGGCAAGTGGAAGGCTGACTGAGATCTGGAAGGACTTGCAAGTGTGTTTTCTGGGCCGCCCGGCCAAGTGTGGCACGACAGCACAGTGAAGTGTGGTGAATTTTCAGCAATTAATGCTCCAACTCCCACCTCCCCTGAGTCCCTGCAGAGCAGTTCCGTCTCGGCAGAGGAGAGGTGACCTGCAAAGAGATGCTTCCCCCGGGAATGGGCCACACCAATCAGCACAGATTTTGGTGTCTTTCATGTGGTGACTCAGAGTATTTTATATTCAATATCTGGGCCTCTAGAGGGGCCGGGCTTTGCAAAGCAAATAAGCCAGTGGTGTTGGTTCACATCAATCCAGAAAAGCAAGAATTTAAAAATAAACTTGGGAAGGTGAACGCCACAGGTGAAGCTCAGTGTTCGGCAGGTCCACTTGGCACTGAACTGGATTCTCAACTGCACAGCTCATTTATTTAACTACTGCTCACATTATGGGCTTTTAAGACATCAAAAGTCTGTGTTTTATTCCCAACAATTAGATTCTTAAATAATAAATAAACACACACTTTTTAAAAAACACACTTCAGTACTCTATCGGCCAGTGGTGGAGCAGGAACCTCAGAATGGTGACATCCTGGGCAAATGTAAAGACTTTCTTGATCCACCCATCACTGGGCATCACATTCTGCCATTAGGAGGTGCTTCCTTTGTCTCACTGCTTATCCCTTATTAAATGCCACTGCTCCTGGGAGGGGTGCTGTAATCAAGTCCCCACCAGATTGTTATTCCCATGATAGCAGGGGCTCTACTTGGCATGCTGGTGTATCCCAGGCACTCCAACAGTGCCTGGCACGCAGGAGGCTTGTGGCAAATAAATGTTGAATGAATGAATGAATGTATGTTTGTGTGTGAGTGCTTGCTTTGTTGTGTCTGACTCTTTGTGACCCCATGGACTGCAGCCCACCAGGCTCCTCTGTCCATGGGATTATCCTGGCAGGATAATGGAATGGGTTGCCATTTTCTTCTCCGGGGGATCTTACCAACCCAGGGATCAAAAGCCCCGTCTCTTGAATCTCCTGCAATGGCTGGTGGATTCTTTACCACTGAGCCACCTGGGAAGCCCGAATGAATGTTTGCTTCTTTTCTAACTGGAGACTAACTGAAAGCAGACTTGAGGTGGGGAGGCATAGGGAAGTCCTGCATGCTGGATGGAAGGAAGCAGACCAGAGTCAAAGAGAGAAGGCACTGCCAAGGGATATGCAGGCAGATGAGAGCAGCGCTCAAGGCCCCTGTAGACCTACAGTCTTGTTCCCGCAAGGCTCCCATGGGGCCCAGAGCCTGTCATGCCAAGGAAAGGATGGAACCTGAGCCCTCAGGCTGCAAGGGACCTTAGAGGTTAGGTAGAACAGCCTCCCACCCAGGACTAGTATCTGAGAGAAGATCATGCCCCTCTGCTTGAATGCTCCCAGGAACAGGGAACTCACACTCTATCATCTTCCCTTTAGCCTTGATAAAGCTCTTCCTTATAGAGGGTTGAACTCTGCCTTGGCTGACAGCCCACCCACTAGCCCTTGTTCCACTTCTCTCTCAGTTCATGGTATTTGTCCACTAGCAGTCAGCAAATTAATAGTTTCTGCCAGGAGGCAACTTCCACACTCACTAATAGCCAGTCACTGGGCATCTCAGAGACAGAAGGAGGAAGGAAAATTGAGAAATCAGTAGAGAATAAAGAGACCTTTCTAAAATGTTTGCTTGTGGTCCAGACATTCAATTTACTCTGTTTTCTGGTAAGACTGTTTTGCCCCAGGACTGTGGGCAGTATTATGGGTCGCTTTTTTTTTTTTTTCCAGCATTATAGCTGAATATGGTATGTGTGAAAAATATCAACCACGTGAGCCTGTTACTCCAGGCATAGGAATATTCCAGATCACAGGGACTATTTGGCTCCCCTAGGAATTGCAATGTGTAAGGTTTATAAAGTTAAGCACTTAAGAATTCTGTCTTTAAAATTTAAATATTTAGATTGGGTCTCTAGGACACAAAAGGCAATGCTGGTTTCTCGCTTGCTTAATTTGATTTTTTTTTTTCCTTCCTTTTTGGTAGCACAAGTTGTTTTTCAAAGCCTCATTCCTTGAATGTTCCCTATAGGAGGAATGTAATTAAACTCCACTGGCCTCCCCCTGCTGGGACTAAACTGGGGCCAGAGCTGTAGGAAGCATGAGGCAGATACCCTGTGAAAAGATGCCTTATTATAAAGATGAGAAGAGAATCACCTTCCCTCCAGTTATGAACAAGATGCTTTAGAAAGCCACCCAGGCTCCTTTTGCAATGGGCTTAGTCTCCAAGACATTTTAATTAGTCATTTAAGACTGCAAGAAAGAGGATCAACTCCTCACCTCCTTAGCAGTAGACAGGGACTTCAGCTCCACGCGAAACTGGTTCAAGTGGCTGAGGAGGTGGGAGGCCCAGTCGGAGGGGGTTCTCGACAAAGGACAGACTTTTTCATGGAAACGGCACAGCTAGGTGTTGTGCCCTGTCATTCTCTGTGTTTGAGGTCCCATTTCTTGAAGGTGGTTCTCAGCCTTCCTGGGGGACAGGCATCACCTTTTACCTGGACACCTGGAGGTGGCAGAGCCAAGAATCACTCACTGAGAGAGGGGCTCCCGAGCACACACAGACCAAACCTCGACTTCTCTCTGATCCAGGAGCAATGCCGCTCCACCAGGAAGGGCTAGGCTCAGCCCTGCCCAGTGTTCACACGAAACACAGAGCTGCCACTTGCTGGCAGTGTGATGTGGTGACTGGCATCATCTCTTTGTTCCTCAATTTTCCATATCTGTGAAATAGGAATTGCAACAATGTGTAGCTCGTAAGGCTGTTGAAAGGGCTATTGAACCAAATCCATGTATGATTCTGGGCACAGTGTCTGGGTATGTGTATGTGGGTATAGATGTGTGTGTGTGTGTGTGTGTGTGTGTGTTTATTGCTGTTGTTTAGTAGCTAGGACATGTCCAACTCTGTAGCCAACTAGGTTTCTCTGTCCATGGGATTCTCCAGGCAAGAATATGAGTGGATTGCCATTTCCTTCTCCTGGGCATCTTCCTGAGCCAGGGATCGATCCCATGTCTCCTGCATTGCAGGCGGATTCTTTACCAGCTGAGCCCCCAGGGAAGCCCCGTATTCTTTGGTAAAGAGCAGGAAATGAGCATCTGAGATGTTTGTCTTGCAGCCTCACAGCCAGTCTGCTCCCCACGCCCCCAACTCGTCTGTCAGTCCCTGGTGCTGCAGTGGAGAGGAGCACTGTCCTCTCTCTCCCTGGGTCTCTATTAGATGCTATTAGAGCATCTATCCGATGCTCTCCCGGCTGCAGCCAATCGCTAACAGCTGCTGAGGCCATTCATTTTCATTTCAGTTAAGGAGAGTCCTTGGATGGTCAGGAGCCAGGGAACAGCCCTGCAGCCTGAGACTGGGGAGATACTGCCCTCCCTTCACCCAGAAGGAGGCTCTTCTCATCTGACCCCTCCCTGACATCACGCTGCACGTGGCTGCTCTCCTCAGAGGCCATCAGAGCAGGACCATCCCCTCTCCAAATTCCCAGAGCCTCTGACTGAAGTGGGCTGAGCCCTGGTGTTACAGAGCACAGCCCAGCCCACCTCTAGGCAGAATCAGACTTACGGGAACTAGAGACTTCCTCACACTTCCTTCTCTTACCCATAGGGCAGCTCGGAGCGAGGACCCAGTGCAAATCATGGCCCAGGGGTATCCCACCTTCCCGAGAATGTCCTAAAAAATCTCACCTGCTTGGATCCACCCCCCCCAAGGTTCTGACTAGTTGGATCAGGCATCCCTTTCTTTAAAAGCCCCAGGTGACTCTAAGATGCAGCCAGGTGAAGAGCCATTGCCATACTCCTGTGAGGTGTATTTGTTGTTGTTGTTCAGTCACTCAGTCATGTCTGACTCTTTGCAACCCCATGGACTGCAGTACATCAGGCTTCCCTGTCCTTCACCATCTCCCAGAGTTTGCTCAAAGTCACATCCATTGAGTCAATGATGCCATCCAACCATCTCATCCTCTGTCGCCCCTTCTCCTCCTGCCTTCAATCTTTCCCAGCATCAGGGTCTTTTCCAATGAGTCGGCCCTTCGTATCAGGTGGCCAAAGTATTGGAGCTTCAGCTTCAGCCTCAGTCCTTCCAATGAATATTCAGGGTTGATTTTCTTTAGGATTGACTGTTTTGATCTCCTTGCTGTCCCAGGGACTCTCAAGAGTCTTCTCCAACACCACAGTTAGAAAGCATCAAATTTTTGGCATTCAGCCTTCATTATGGTCCAACTCTCACATCCATACATGACCACTGAAAAAACCATAGCTTTGACTATATAGACCTTTGTCGGCAAAGTGATGTCTCTGCTTTTTAACACGCTCTCTAGGTTTGTTATAGCTTTTCTTCCAAGCAGCAAGCGTTGACGCAAACTTAACTTTAATAGTGACCTTGGGTTACTTTCTTAAGGATAAGACTAATTTTATAAATACAATGCATAATGACTGGAGCTGCTTTTTGGTTTTTAGACAAGTCACTCATCAGACCACCAGAAAGTAGTGAGTTTTCTGTGATTGTGCTGTCGTTCAGATCCAGCCCATCTAGACAGCGAAGAAACAAAGGCCATGCCTGGAGAGAACCACTCAGTGGTTGTTCTGAAATACTGAACAGACCAACTTGTTTGATAGCACCTCCTAGAGTTACGGTCCCTGGATCTGGAGGCTACCAAACCCAAGAGGTCATCTGGTCTGTGCCCCACCTCCAGGGGCAGGATGGGCTATTTCTCCATCATACAGACAAGAGGACGGAACCCCAGGGAGGTTCTTTCAGGCCAAGTGTTATCTCTGAAATGAAAGGGGTGTGTTTCTGGCTGCTCTGAGCCTTCCCCTCCTGCCTCCTCTCACCTTCCCCTGAAAAGCTCCTTTAATGATTCCCCAGCCTGCGCGCACATTAGTGATTTGTAGACCCGCAAGATACTAATTACGGTGGTCACCACTGTCATCATCGTAACAGTAAACATTTATGGAGCACCATAATTATTCATCATAAATTTTACATGGTAAATAAACCTGATCTAACTCTATAAAGAAAGAGGCCCTTGCAAACCGAGAATATCACATTAATTAGAAAACTCCCAGAAGTTTTCTAACGCGTCAGGTTCCATGACACACGGAACACAGGAAATGCCTCGGTTTCCATGACATTCGCACCTACCATTCGGCAGTTTTGTTTCTGGGCCTGATTTCCGGTGAGTCCCCTGTACAGTGTCAGGGCCATCGTCCATCTTCCCCGCTCTCAGTCTGTGGCCTGTGGCCAGCTGTAACCCTCTGCTGTTTATGTGAGCTGTGTTAAGGTCCGCTGCAGAAACATTCACGGCCAACTTGCTTTTTTCTTTTCCTTTATTTATGCTTGCGCTGGACCTCTGAGGCTGCACTGGGGCTTTCCCTAGTTGCGGAGAGCAGGGGCTACTCTCTAGCTGCAGCGTGAGGGCTTCTCACTGCAGTGGAGCACAGGCTTTAGTAGTTGGGGCATGTGGGCTCAGTAGTTGTGGCGCACGGGCTTAGTTGCTCCCCAGAACGTGGAATCCTCCCAGTTCAGGGATTGAACTCACGTCTCCTGCATTGGCAGGTGGATTCCTATCCACTGTACCACCAGGGAAATCCGTCCAACTTGTTTCTGTCTAGGAGTGATCCTTAGGGGTCAAGTGTTCAATACTGACTAATATTGATCATAATTATGATGGAAATAAGAAGAATCACTATTCACTGGACACATGCTCTGTGTCTGGTGCTTGGCCAAGCAATTCTAACAACCAATTGGATATTTTCTAAATACAGAAAATAATCTCCAATTTAGAGATTAGGAAACTGAAACTCGAAGATTACGTGTCTCGCTCAAAGTGGAAGCAGAATCCAGATTTGAACTCAGATCCATGGGCTCAGAATTTCTTGGTGCTGTCTTGGGAATGGCCACTTGGTCTGCAGGAGATTGTTCTGTGAGAGCAGATGGTTGGCCAGAGTGGTTTAGCCACCTTTGGAACACATCTGTGACCATTTTACTAGCATCGTAACAGTGGGGTCTCTGCCAGGGTGTTCGGGAATCCCTAAAGTCATCCTCTCTTGGGCGTTCCCTCCCTGTCCTCTACCAAGTACCTAAGGACATTATCAGAATAAATGCCTTTTTTACTTGGATCTTTGCTTTGAGAAACTAAGAAATCCTAGTAAGTCAAGATGTATTGGTCTTTACCATAAAAGCAACAAATAAATCAATTTACTTCAACAACAAATAAACAGATCAAACGACATAAAAATCCATAGCAAAATAAAGGGGGAAAAAAACCCTAAGCCAAGAAGTACATTTCTTTTTACTTAACATTTGACCAATTTACAATCTCCTCATCTGCCCTTGGGTGTCTTAAAATAAAATTCTATTGATATTTCCATGTAAAAAATTTTTTTCCATGTAAAATCTACCACATCATGAATCCCTCTATCATTCTGTCCCTTGAGTTTCAGAGAGACAGATTCTTCCTTTGGGAATAAGTCATGTGTCAAGCTTGTCATTTATCACCATGTCTAGTAAAGTTTTTCTTCCTGTCCTTCAAATTTTAGCTTCAAGACCACTTAATAATGTCTGTGAATATCCTGACAAACATCCTTCTTAGGTGCCATGAGATTTCTGGTGACACAGACCATAATCTAGCAAAAAAAAAAAAAAAAAAAATGAATCCTATCCCTTGTTGGCATCAAAAGACTATCCATGGATTTCCCTTGCAGTCCAGTGGTTTAGAATCCATCTTGCAATGCAGGGGACGAAGGTTTGATCCTTGGTCTGGGAATTAAGGTCCTACAGGTAGCAACTAAAACTTGACAGAGCCAAATAAACAAATAGTTGTTCAGTTGCCTAGTCATGTCCAATTCTGACTCCATGGACTGCAGTATGCCAGGCTTCCCTGTCCTTCACTGTCTCCCAGAGTTTGCTCAAACTCACATCCATTGAGTCAGTGATACCATCCAACCATCTCATCCTCTGTCAGCCCCTTCTCCTCCCACCTTCAATCTTTCCCAGCATCAGGGTCTTTTCTAATGAGTTGGCTCTTCTCATCAGGTGGCCAAAGTATTGGAGCTTCAGCATCAGTCCTCCAGTGAATATTCAGGATTGATTTCCTTTAGGATACATGAATACTGGAAAGACCATAGCTTTGACTATATGGACATTTGTTGGGAAAGTGATGTCTCTGCTTTTTAATACGCTGGCTAGTTTTATCATAGCTTTTCTTCCAAGGAGCAAGTGTCTTTTAATTTCATGGCTGCAGTCACATTCTGCTGCAATTTTGGAGTGCAAGAAAATAAAGTTAATCACTGTTTCCATTTTTCCCCCATCTATTTGCCATGACGTGATGGGACTGGATACCATGATGCTGGTTTTCTGAATGTTGAGTTTTAAGCCAGCTTTTTAAAAATAAATAAAAATAGGAAAAAAATTTTTAAAGAGTATCCTGTTAACATGTCCATACTTACTTTCCTTTTCAACATTGGAATAAGGATGAAAACATCCTTATACTCCAAATATTTTTCCTTATTCCTCCATCCTTATTCCTCCATGCCTCCAAATCTTTTTCCTACAACTTGAAAGCCTTGGAGATGCAATCAGCTTTCTTCTGAAGAGGTCATTCATGTCCAGGTGAATCAATTGAATTGAGAAGTGGCCTATGGGTTTAATCCATCTCATCAGGTGCTCCCTCTTGAACAGAAATTTCTAGATATCAGCACATCCTAGTTGTCCAGGTTAGGTCATAGAGGCCTCTCCCTCATCACCTGGGAAAACCAGTGATCAGAAAAGCAACAGATTTCCCCCTTCGAACTTGTCTTCCTTAGTCATTTTCAGAAAGTCAGGAGTCAGCAACCTTAGAAGGAATTTCACACATCCTCCCCTTCCTCCTCCTCCTCCTCCTCTCATTTTCTTAGGCAGAATGACATGCTCTGCTTGTTGACCCCTGGACAAGCTCAGTTGTTGACAACCTGAGTGCAGGGTCCTCTTGGTCCTTACCTCTGGGCACATTGTAAGTGCCCAATGCTAGTTGAATGAAGGAATGAAACCTAACATGGAAAAAAAACTTAGAAATCATTCAACCTAACCCCTTTATTTTGCAGATGAGGAAACTAGAATAAAGGAAGTTAGGAAACTACCCATGCTATTTGGGTGAGGTTTTGAACTCCCAGGCCCGTCCTCATTTCTTCATGCATTCTAATAGCCTGTTCTCTCCTAGGACAGAGTGTAGATGGATGATGCACTCTTGTCCCTACCCCCACACTGGGGCAGAGAGAGTTGGCATTTGCAGTGGGGGAGTGAGAACGGCCCAACCCCAGAACGCCAATTTGAGCCCTTCCTTGGCATCTGTATTTTCTCTTCTGGATGAACAAAGAAGCGAAAAGTGAAAATGTCATTTGCTCAGTCATGTCCGACTGCTTGTGACTCCATGGACCATAGCCTGCCAGGCTCCTCTATCAGATTCTCCAGGCAAGAATATTGGAGTGGGTTGCCATTTCCTTCTCCAGGGGATCTTCCTGAGCCAGGGATCAAACCCGGGTCTCCTGCATTGCAGGCAGATTCTTTACCATCTGAGCCACCAGGGAAACTGTGAATGAACAAAGAATCGTTTTTAAATTGTGTAGGCATCACCTGCCTTCCTCCTGTAATTTCTGCTGCAAACAGCCTGCCTTCCAAGCCTGGCCTGGCAATCTTCAAAGATTCCTTAAGGCCATCTGGCTCCCGTGTCCTCCTGTAAGCTTCTGCTGTCAGGACCCCTTTGGGGGATGTAATGTACCCTTAGCAAGATTTTACCCCTCCTTTCCAGAACAGACACAGGCAACTCATCCACAAATAGTATTCCACATTTTCAAAAAAAATTATAAATGTTAAAAAAAAAAAACAAAAAACTGGTGGTATACCAGGAGCCTCCAAGAGGATGACGATCATCAGGTAAAAAATTCAGCAAATCAGCCTAAAGATAAGGCACATCTATTATGCTCTAAATATTAAATTAGCCAACTGGTGGCCATTTCTACAGTGATGCTATAGAAAGGAAACAGCAGAAATCGCTTCTTCCCCCCTGTGTGTATAATCACCAAGAAACATGAAGGCAGAGATTAAAAATGAAAACATGCTTCCCTTCCTGCTTGTCCACTCAAGCTAACCTTCATAATGCAGTGTTTATTGGTGCATGTACGTGGTCAGCCACATCTGACTCTTTGCAACCCTGTAGACTGTAGCCCACCAAGCTCCTCTGTCCAAGGGATTTTCCAGGCAAGAATACTGGAGTGGGTTGCCATTTCCCACTTTAGGGGATCTTCCCCACCCAGGGATCGAACCCCCATCTCTTGCGTCTCCTGCATTGGCAGGTGGATTCTTTACCACTGCACCACCGGGGAAGCCTGGCAGGTCATTGGTGGGCAACTGCCAACTTCTAGCTGAGAGGCAGGGGTCTCCTGGCCTGTTATTTCACCACCAAACTGTGTTTTCTTCTGAAAGGCATACTGGAGGGAAAACAACCACTGGCCACTCACTGGGATTGTTCTCAAGGATTCTAGACACACTATAAGTAATTCAGTGAGTCACTCACAAAGACCCTGGCTCTGTGAGTTTGTGGCTGCAGCATTCAGGCAAGCCAAAGGAAATCAGTGCCACCGAAATGCAGTGCCATATCTGATCAGAAGATGTCATTTTTCTCTAAATGTCATATATACAATTTTTATTGGAGCGTGATGACAGATAGTGAATAACTTAACATAAATTTGCATAATACAATACAGCTGTTAATTTATGAGCATATTAAAGCACAAAGTTTTGTAGTTTGGGGCACTTAAAAATCTTACTCTTTTGCAACTTTCTCTCCTGTTTGCTTTTTATTTATTACTTACTTAGGGTTGCTGGATAAAATACAGGTGTCTGGTTAAATTTAAATTTCTGATAAACAATGATTCATTTTTTAGTATGAGTCTGTTTCACGCAGTATTTTGGACATACTTATATTAAAATATGATTCATCGCAGATCTGAAATTCACATTTAATTAGATGCTTGTATTTTTATTTGATAAATCTGGTACCTTGATTCTTGCTTCATGAACACCTTGGCCTCCATTGGTTCCTTGGCTGGCAGGGGAAGAGGGGCTACTGTGGAGGAATCTCTGGGCCCTTTGTATCTTCATGCAGATTCAAAAGGATTAGGTTATAGCATAGCCAGTGCAAAGGGAGAAACTGAGATAGGCAAACACCTATGCTTTTCTGGGAGTGCTGGGGGTGTTCATGCTATGTTTTTCAAATTCTTTTGACCACAACCCATCATAAGAAATATAATTTGTTTTATTTTTTAAGATAAATTTGTTAAATTTTAAGAAATATTTATTTATTTACTTGACTGTACCAGGTCCTAGCTGCAGCATGCAAACTCATAGTTGTAACATGTGGGATCTAGGTCCCTAACCAAGGGTTGAACCTGGGCCCCCTGCAATGGGAGCACAGTATCTTAGCCGCCAGACCACCAGGGAAGTCCATGGAAATATAATTTACAATTCATCCCAATACACACATAGCTTTGTCACTTAAAACTTTTATGAAGCAATAAGTAGTCTTCTGGTATCCCTGGGTGGCTCAGTGGTAAAGAACCTGCCTGCCAATGCAGAAGTCCTGGGTTCAATCCCTGGGTTGGGAAGATCTCCTGGAGGAGGAAATGGCAACCCACCCTAGTGTTCTTGCTGGGACAATCCCATAGACAGAGGAGCCTAGTGAGCTGGAGTCCATCAGGTCATAAAGAGTCAGACACAACTGAACATACACAAAAGCAGTTTTCTCCGTGTGATAGACTCTGTCTTCTATTCTATTTCATTTTTTTAAATTCTGGTCTTAATCCTCTAAATTGAATTCATAATTCCCTAAAGGATCATAGCCCACATTTTGAAAAACACTGGGTTAGATGGTGACAGCTCAGGAAAGTGAATGAGGAGATTAAAAACTCCACTTTACGATGAGGAAACGAGTCAGATCAATTAAGAGACCTTCCAAGTCATTTCACTGATTTGTGGCCAAACTAGGAATGAAGCTTATGCGTGCATGTGTGTGTGCGTGCTCAGTCGCTTCAGTTGTGTCCGACTCTTTGTGACCCTATGGACTGCAGTCCGCCAGGATCCTCTGTCTGTGGGATTCTCTAGGCAAGTGTACTGGAGTGGGTTGCCATGCCCTTCTCTAGGGGATCTTCCTGACCCAGGGATCCAACCTGTGTCTCCAGCACTGCGGGCTGATTCTTTTACCGCTGAGCCACAGGAGAAGCCCAGGCATGAAACTTGGGTCTGCCACCTCCCAGGTCTGTGTTTTGCTTTCATTCTATCACACTTTCTAGCATCCATCTGCCTAATCTCCGGGTTATAATCCACATTCTGATAGCCACATTTTTTGGTTTTATTTTCTCTAATTATGTTACATCTATACCATTTTGTTATGACTTAAGGTTCTTCTAAAACTCCCAAGATTTATATCAATTTCTGATCTAAACTGACGACATCATTGCTTGTGACATCCATCTGACATATATCGACATTTAAACTAATTCATCTTGGTACTTACCCTTTGGTATTTAGCATCTTACTGCCCTCCTCCCCCCAGAGAAGGCAATGGCACCCCACTCCAGTACACTTGCCTGGAAAATCCCAAGGACGGAGTAGCTTGGTAAGCTGCAGTCCATGGGGTCGCTAGGAGTCGGACACGACTGAGCGACTTCACTTTCACTTTTCACTTTCATGCATTGGAGAAGGAAATGGCAACCCACTCCAGTGTTCTTGCCTGGAGAATCCCAGGGACAGGGGAGCCTGGTGGGCTGCCGTCTATGGGGTCACACAGAGTTGGACACGACTGAAGCGACTTAGCAGCAGCAGCAGCAGCCCTCCTCCCCTACTGACCCCAACCTTGTCTAGTGAGAAAAATGTCTCAGGACCTCTTTTCAGTACCTCTTCCCTGGCACCCCCGCCCCCGGGACTGGCACTGTCAGAGATGTGTGGTGTGTGGTTTAGTCACTAAGTCATGTCTGACTCTTGCGAGTCAAGGGACTGTAGCCAGCCAGGGTCCTCTGTCCAAGGGATTCTCCAGGCAAGAATACTGGAGTGGGTTGCCGTTTCCTTCTCCAGGGGATCTTCCCAACCCAGAACTCGAACCTGGGTCTCCTGCACTGCAGGTAGATTCTTTACCTACTGAGCTATGAGGGAAGAAGCACGGCAGAGATGTAGAGAAAACATTAACTATTAGTTGTTGGCTTTCGTTCCCCCTAATCTATGAAGTTGATAGACTATCTGTTATGAATATTCCCTTTTACAGAGTTGAGACACATTGGCTCAGCAAGGTTAAGTATCCTGCTCAGAGTCACACAGCAAATACAGAACTCAAATTTTCTTGTCCTGACTTTTATGCTCTGTCATCAGGACATGGAGGTAGGCTAAGATGCCTGCAAACTGGCAGGAAAAAGACATCAATCTAAGAGATGCCCATATATTGCATCTTTTTCTCACATGCTAAGTCTAGATATTGAAAGTACACACAGAAGTTTTCGTATCTTATTCAGTTTACTATCCTCTAGATCCTCTCCATGGCCACCCACCCCACACATTTTTTTTTCCTAGTTATAGTAGACAAATTCCAGAGAAATGCATGGTCTCTGAAGCAATGCTCCCATTCCTCCTCTTGCAACTCTGCAAGAGTACATCTTGGCTTGCAGAATTCAAATTCAGGGGCTCCTTCCAATATTTTTGTTAGCTCAGTAGTCAGTCAATTTACACAGGAAGTCAGTCTGGCGCTCTCCCATGCCATGGAATGAGCTTGCCATTTGGCTCCTCTTGAGATGCCAGTGGAGAAGGTGGTTCTGGGCAACCCCACAGGGCTCAGGGCAGAGAGCCTCAGCCATCCCTCCAGGGAGGTGCAAAGCAAGACCCACAGACAACATTTGGCAGGTTCCACTGCCCTTTCACCAACTGACCTTCACCCACCCTGGATGGAGCCAAGCTGACGGCTAAGAACACAGGCTCCAGGTCAGACTCTCCATCTCAAAGCCAGGCAGAGCCCACAAAGCAGCCATGTGACCCTAAACCTGTCTCCTCAGCTATAAAAGGGGATAATAATCGTATCTGATTAAGTGAGATAACATGTAAGTGCTCAGCACAGAGCCTGGCACCTAGGTGCTCTCCAGAAACACTCATTTCTATTTTGCTGTTGTTTCAAATCTTCCCATTATCCGCATCTTATGAATCATTTCAGAAACCCTGCCTGTGTGCATGCTCAGCCGCTCAGTCGTGTCCAACTCTTTGCGACCCCATGGACTGTAGCCCATCAGGCTCCCCGTCCATGGGATTCTCCAGGCAAGAATACTGCAGTGGATTGCCATTTTCTCCTCCAGGGGATCTTCCCTACCCAGGGATCAAATCTGCATCTACTATGTCTCCTGCATTGCAGGCAGATTCTTTACCTGCTGAGCCATCATGGAAGCCTCAGAAACCCTAAGTTGTCACATGTCCCCTCCAAGTGTTCTTCCCCGTCCTACAGCCAAGCTGCTACTCCACCCAGGATCTCAGCATCTGCTCCCCACCCCTGCCACTCCCAGGTCCCTCATGGCATGGTTCCTCTGAGCTCCCCCGGCCCCCCACTACCACTTTCAACTCAGAACATTTCTGCCCTCATTCTATTCCAACAAGACTCACTCTTTCAATATCCCAGTTGCCAAGACATTATTTTCCACTTGGACTTGGAAGGATTTCAGAGATCGCTGGTTGGTCCCAGACCCCAGGCCCTGCAGGAGACTGATCCTCCTGCCACTTGCTCCAGGAATGCAGGCTCCCCTCTCTCATGTCACATGGCTGGACAAGACCATTAATCCATTGATCCATTATCCTATAGCTTCCGATCATGGCTTCACACTCTGGGACCACATAGAACAGCCTTTTTAATAGTTGGAGGCTACAGCCCGTCTGGCTTCTGCCCTGTTTCCCATGTGGCGAGGTTTCAAGCCCCCTGCCTACCTGAGGCCCCCGCCAGCCTGACTGGCTCTGTCCCTCTTGGGGTGACACACTTGGAGTGGTGGCAGCCACTTCCATGAGAGCAGTTTCCCAGGGCCAAAGTGGCCCCGTTAGTAACCAACCATCTAGTTACCTCCCCGGAATTTATCAAAATCTATCTCAATCACTGCAACCCTGTAGTGTAGTAAGTCCTGTAAGTTTAAAGTACACTGAATGGAAAGCATAACTTCTTTTATTTGCTTCCCAAAGTTAACTCTTTCAAGCATCCTGTGCACTCAGTCGCTTCAGCTGTGTCTGATGCTTTGTGATCCTATGGACTGTAGCCCACCAGGCTCCTCTGTCCATGGGGATTCTCCAAGCAAGACTACTGGAGAGGGTTGCCATGCCCCTCTCTGGGGGATCTTCCTAACCCAGGGATCAAACCCGATGTTTTATGTGTCCTGCGCTGGCAGGCGGGTTCTTTACCACTAGCGCCATCTGGGAAGCCCTCACATGAAGCAGGGCAAACAATCACACATTTTACCCTCCTCAGATCTTTTCTTCAAAACCCTTAGCTCCATTGTGGTTTTACATTCATCGACAGAATTGACGTCTCCTGCACTGGGCTGGGAGCACCACGTAGGGAGGGACTCATTACAGCAGCCCCCCATGCAAGGACAGAACTGGGGGCGCCCGGAGGACCCTGAGGAAAAGCAGGAGAATCCTTCCTCTAGACTCTGATGAACTCCATCTGCTTCTGTGTTGTGTCCCAGACAGTCGGGGTCCGAGGCCTGAGGCCCTGGGCTGGGGAAGCACCCAGGGCCCGATGCCATTCTCAGCCTGGTCTCCAGGGAGGTGTGAGACCCGAGCAGTCATTCTAGGATCATGTTCAGGGAGCAACCAAGTCAAAGAGCTGGTCAGGCCTACCAGAGATGTGGCCAGCCTGAACCAAGTGGCCAAGGGGCGGAACTGAGGGGACCAGCCTCAATGCACCCGGGGAGGCCCCATAAGGCTACAGCTGCCGCAGCAACAAACGTTTGCCAGGCCTGGGCAGCCCAGGCCACGTTAAGTGCTATCCATAAGCCAGGCTCCTGGCCGACTACGACTTGACGGAGGAGAGCCCGTACAGTCCCCGTTTTACCCGTGAGAAACCGAGGCTGGCGGTTAAGCTGACCGAGGCTGCACAGCAGGGTGGTGGTGAGACACCAACTCAGACTTGGGCAGAATGGCTCCTGTGTGCGTCTAAGTGCCGTGGGACCTTCTCCCAGGGTGGAAGTTTAAAGTGGGAAGCAGGGGTCAGGGCCCAGAAGAATTCCTCAGGCTCTCTGCATAGGGCTAGACTTTCTACCATGTTCCAGAAGCGGTGGGCTTGAGCAGTGCCCCAGGAGGTTACGTGTACAGCCTTGAGCTTGGGTCTTTCTCAAGGCTTCCCTCCAGGACAGCGCAGGGTCCCCAGTGATCCAGGGGTGAACCGCTGTGATGCTCTTTCCACAGCAGAGCCCAGAGGCCCGGGGGAGTCCAGAACCCAGGTCTCACTTCCATCCCCCAGCGGAAGCTAGTTTCAAATCCACACACGCTGAGAGGCCAGAGTTACCGGCCCTGAAGGCTGACCAACAGTTCTGATAACCTGGGCTGGAGACTGAATGCATTTTCTTTCAACCGTATTTCACTCTTTTCAATTCATCTGGCCATTATTCTCACAGGGACCCCAGGACTAAAGGCTCCTTCCATGGCTACATACATATAAAGCCTCACCCCATGCTTCCTGGTTTCACTCGCCATAAGTCGGTTTTCAGGGCCTCTGAGCCTAAAACAGTCACCTAATTATAAAACATATGTTTGATTATAACACGAGCCTTCTGCTAAGATTACTCATCAGAAAGGTAACCCACGGGGACATTAAGAGCTTTCTGAAATCAGTTCCAGACATTTTGACTTTAAATCCATGTCATGTTGCCCTATTTTTTAAGTTATCTTTTTAAAAAGTCACTGGGAAAATAAGTGATCTGGGGGTTCCAAAGATCGGAGCAGGCTGACCAGGGCACTTTTTGCCTTGACCTAGAAGATTCTCTGGGTCACAGGCCCTCCTGGAGCTCCGAGGGTAGTGGCATTCATAAAGGAATGGTGCATTTCCTTCAGGCAGATTTTCCCAGTTTTATGTAGTTCAACTCCCAAACCAGAAATCCAACTCTGCTTCCCGTTCAGCTAGGTTTTTTGCAAAGGACTCTCTTTTCTTCACTGGGGTGGCGCTCACAGCATCCTGTGGGCTGGGCCAAGCAAACAGATACGAGCACAATTTCTGGGGAAGTTGATGACTCCTTAGCGGGGTCCACAAGCCTTGAGAAGTTCCCAAGGGTGCCCCTCCTTTGGCTAGATTTAAGTCCATTTCCTCCTGCCAAGCCCTTAGCAGAAATTAAGAACAGCTGGGCACTATGCTATTTTCAGTAAACTTTGCAAATAGGCTCACTGGTCTGGCCATGATCCTCAAGGGTGGGCCCTTTGGCCCCTTGTTCTTTGAGAAGACTAGTGGACACAGCAACGGCTGCCTGAGGGCCGGGTGCCTCCCCAGACGCTCAGAGCGCTTAAAGGTCAAGTCCAAGGAAAGCAATAAGACAGGGACTCTCCAGATCTAACATGTGAGAGCAGCTGCCCGAGAAATTCTCTGTGGCTTCCTCTCCCTTCCAGGGGTTAGAGGGGCGAGACGGGGCCTCACCAGCCAGAGCGCCCTGCCAGCACCCAGGGAACCAGGAGGTCTCTGTGTGGCCCCGTCTGCTCCTGGCCTGGGTTTGGGGACACTCAGGATGTGCCCAGGTCCTCCCTCTTCCTAGCTTCTCCCAGCTGCCCCTCGTGCGCTCCTGCTGGGTTTCTGTCCCTGCTTCTGAAGCATCCACCCCTGATCCCAGCTGCTCCTCCTCCTCCTCCAACACCCTACTGAATAAGGAAGGAAAAAGCCTACCTTTCCTGTTTGTCTTTAAATTTTGTGTGTGTGTATTTTTGTTTAAAACTTTTTATTTTGTGTTGGGGGTTAGCCGATTAACAATGTGATAGTTTCAAGTGAACAGTGAAGGGGCTCAGCCGTGAATATACATGTATCCCTTCTCTCCCAAACTCCCCTCCATCCAGCCTGCCTCATAACATAGAGCAGAGTGCCTTGTTCCTGTTTATCTTTACTCGGCCTTATCATGGCCTCTGGAATTGAGTAGACGGGTCCGTCAGTGGGCCCTATGAAAATCAAAGTGTGAGTCGCTCAGTCGTGTCTGACTCTTTGCGACCCCGTGGACTGTAGCCAGCCAGGCTCCTCTGTCCATGGGATTCTCCAGCAAGAATACTGGAGTGGGTTGCCATTCCCTTCTCCAGAGGATCTTCCTGACCCAGGGATGGAACCAGGGTCTCCTACATTATAGGCAGATTCTTTACCGTCTGAGCCAATGGGCCCTATGAGCCCGTCTTTCTGTCAGGCTCCATCCCCTCTCTGCCTACTGACTTTGCACACAAACCCCTCTGAGCCTCTGTTTTCTCAGCTGTAAAATAACAGCTCAGTGGGACTCCCTTGGTGGTCCAGTGGCTGGGGCTCTGTGCTCCCTACGTAGGCGCCCTGGGTTCTATTCCTGGTTGCGAAGCTGGGTCCCACATGCCGCAACTAGGGATCCCTTGAGCCGCAACTGAAACCCAATGCAGCCAAATATATATATATATATATATATATTTTTTTTTTTTTAATAACGGCTCAGTGAAATGATCCGCTGAAACTCACCCTGTGCCCACCCCTAGAACTGGGTCAGGAATGCTGGGCGAAGCTGCTGTTCTCCCATCTCCCTCCCCAGCCTTGCCTCCACATCTCCCCACTTCCCTGCCCTCACTCAGGGCCTTGGCTCCAGGGGGAGACGGACCAGCTTCGAGGGCACAGCTGGTGTTCAGGGGCTCGGGGGAGCGCTTTGCCTGGCCCACCTCCCCTGCCTCATAAACGCACACATGGGTCCGGCGTTTACGGGCAGATTCACCGGCTCCAGCAAGAGAGCCTCCAGCAGCCTGGGCCTTCCGGAGCAAGTGGCGGCCTTAAGAGGAGGGAGCTGGAGGTAGCAGCTGGCCCCCAGACCCATCACCATGAGGCACAGGGCCCTCATGGTGTCCTCCGGGGAGCCCAGCCTCCTTTGTCTGCTTCAGGGGGATCCCACCACCTCTGGTCCTGACCCCCGGGAGCTTCCAGGCTGTGAGGATCTCAGCCCAGGAGCTCCCAGGGGCCGCTCTGTCGTCACCCGATCAAGGGTGATGTAAATGACCTTGCCCGGCTCCCCTGTGCCCACCCTCTCAGGGCGGCTTCTCTGTCCCCCGGGTGTCCAAGTGTCCATCCCTGCCCTCACAAGCGTCCCCACCTGGTCTACAGCTGAGGTCTTGGCCCCAGGGCCCTCTGCACCTATGATCCCACAAAACCACTCCAGCCAGTTGGTCCCGTCGCTTTGGGGGCCGCCTAGTGTGACACTGGCACCTGGAGGGACCCCAGCCTGTCCCCACCCTAAGGTTAAGTCCCCCTTGAGAAGCCTCACTGCTGTGCAGGGGGAAAGGCAGTCAGGCCGTGAGGCTGATGGAGACTGTCTGACACGAAGCAGCGGGCACGGAAGACAAAAGAAACAAACGATTCCTTAAGATCCACGGCCAAAACAAATTGCCGTAATTAACACGTGCCACTGCAACCAGCTAGCGGCTGAGACGTGGCTGGCGTGAGGCAGAGGCGTGAGCCGCAGAGAGCACACACTCCAGTAAAATGGCAATAAATGGTGCGGCTGTGATGGAACGTGCTTCAATTTGGTTCCAAAACCTTGCTTAAGTGCTTTTATTGTTTCTGTGTGAGAGAACAGAAAAGCTGTTTGGAAACGGCTGCTAAAGAAACCGCACCACCCCCATCTTTCTGACCCCCTAACCCCTACCCCGGGCAGGTTCCGTGGCCCCTAGGATGGCCTTTCCAAGTTCCCAGGGCACCCACGCTCCCCTCCAACAGAGCCTTGGCACCCAGGTGTCCCCTGGGCTTCTGTGCCTCCGGGGACTGACCGCTGCCCATCTTTGCCCCAGCCCCAGGACCCGCCCCCGGGACCCTGCAGGATACAAAGCAGGCACGAGGTGACAGCCAGCCCAGAAGAATGACGGTCATGGAAGCAGCACTTTATAAACATCAAGGGGACCCCAGAGGTGGCCCAGGGGGACGCTTGCAGTACCGGGGAAATTCCTTAATAGAAGAGATCTTATTAGAAAGTTCCCTAAACTAACACTAAAAATAAAAGCAGAAACATAGGAACACGTTCAACACAATCTTATTTTCATGGGAGGAGGGATGGGAGGGGTGATTTGCCGTCTTGTGGCCACAGTCACCCTTCTGGGGTTTGTTCCACATGGAAAGTATGGCCCAATAGCAGAGGTAAGAAAACCAAAACCTGATTGATAAGTGTGAGGCCAGCGTGGGGAGGGATGGAAGCCCCCCGGGTCTGGGCAGCTCTGCTGGCAGAGCGGGCAGGAGGGCTCCTAACCCAACCTTCCTTGGATGCCTCCAAAGGGAGGCAAGGAGCATGGGCTGGGAGCTGTTTCATGAGATGCCACGCGCCCCCCACTCCCCCACCCCCGATTTCATGAGATGCAGTGCATGGCTCTCGTTTTGGGGAAGCCATTCTGTGACCTTCTCTCCCTACTGCAGGCGTGGTGGGGCACCTGAAGGGCAGAGGATGGAGTGCAGTAGCTGTCATCTGCCCCCATGCCCACCCTGGAGGGGTGAGCCCTCCACATCTGTAATGTGGTGAGAGGGGGTGGATCTTCCAGGCCCCTCCTGAGAGGCCAGGTGCAGGGGGTAGCGGGGGGCCACCTGCAGGCCAGCTGGCAGGAGCCTGGCCTTCTGGCCTCTGCAGACCCCCTCCACCTGGGGCCCCAGCCTGCACCCAGCAGACCAGAGCCGGAGCACAAATGCCTTGGTCTCAGCTCCTCTGAAGAGCAATCAGCTCTCAAGGCTCTAAGCACATGCCATCTGTGATTTAGTAAGTCTCCTCCCATGCTAATTCAATTTAAAAGAAAAAAAATTCCTTCCTATGGACCTCATTCTTATTTATCCAAACCTACTCCTCCAGCTCCCAGTAAAGGAGAGGAATGTGTTTTTGTGTACCTGGGCCCACAGCAGTGAGGATACTCACGTCAGCTATTACTCTGGGCGCCATTTTCATACACTTTGTCACTATCAAGGACATTCTTGGCAAGGCAGTGAAGTGAAAGTCGCTCAGTCGTGTCCGACTCTGCTACCCCATGGACTATACAGTCCATGGAATTCTCCAGGCCAGAATACTGGAGTGGGTAGCCCTTCCCTTCTCCAGGAGATCTTCCCAACCCAGGGATCAAACCCAGGTCTCCTGCACTGCAGGTGGATTCTTTACCCACTGAGCCACCAGGGAAGCCCCCCAAAAACTGGAGTGGGTAGCCCTTCCCTTCTCCAGGGGATCTTCCCGGCCCAGGAATCGAACCAGAGTCTCCTGCATTGCAGGTAGATTCTTTACCAGCTGAGCCACCAGGAAAGGGAGCCTTTTCACTAAAAGCCACCTGCTGCAGAAAAGGGGATATGGCTAAGCTCACCTAGGGTGGAAGAGAGGAGGAGGTGGTAAGATGGTCCTCAGGAAACTCCAGCTCTCCCAGGGCCTGGCTGTGTGGCTCGGGGCAAGCTACGTGAGCTTCAGAAAGCCCAACTCCTCCTGAGAAAAGTGGGGTCTTCTGAGGACCCATCGAGATGACGGGGAAGCCCCCGGCTTGGAGCTTGGCAGAGGCAAGAGTTGAGAGGGGGATTTCCGAGGATCAGCCGCAGGTCGGCTGTTGCCCCTGCTGCATCTTCTAGGGTGTATCTTCCAGCCTCCTCTGATGAGAGGAATGGAGACTTCTCACCAGCCTCTCCCCTACTGCCCCCAGGTAATTTCTTAATTCTCATCAGCACAGCTGTTTCCATATCTCCTGAGATGACCCCAGGCTCGCAGCTACCACTCATAGGGTTGCTCATGTACCAAAGCAGGAGAGTTACAGACCCAACTTCTTAAGAAAAAATCCTAGAGGGCACTCATGAGGAATCCTCACTACAACCTCCAAGGTGTGGTTTCTCCCCATTTTACAGATGAGCAAACTGAATGTTGACGTGGCTTAATAACTTGCCGGCTGTCTTCCAGCTATGTCTGATGAATTTCACATCTCTGCTCTTCCTGTTTATAATTCTGCCTGCCGCTCATAAATTTCAAAATCTCAGGAGTTAATTGGGGTGAGAGTGTTAGTCGTTCAGTCATGGCTGACTCTGTGACCCCAAGGACTGTAGCCCGCCAGGCTCCTCTGTCCATGGGATTCTCCAGGCAAGAATACTGGTGTGGGTAGCCATTCCCTTCTCCAGGGGACGTTCCCAACTCAGGAATGGAACCTGGGTCTCCCACATTTCAGGCAGATTCTTTACCATCTGAGCCAAGAGGGAAGCCCTCAGGAGTTAGTTATTACACAAATAAACAAAACAAGCAAACAACAGTAAATTGCTCTTTAGATTTTTTCGTTACTTCAGAACTTACGCTTAACTAGGGTTGGGTTTATATTAAAGCTGAGCTGGTCTAGTAGATCTTTTTAAAGAATAATAAGTGAGAATTTCTGTGTGGGCAAAAGTGAAGGCAGGTCCCCTCAGCTGTCCAGGCGTGGCTGCTCATTAGAACAATGGAAAGGTTGAACTCATTGCTTCTTAAGTCTCTGATCTTTCCTCCCAGTCACGTGCCAGCTGAGAGTACTGGGTGACTCTCCTTTCCCCTGAACTGGCCACCAGATAAGCCTTACTTCCAGCATTTGTTACAGTCTGGTACCAGATGCCACTTGGACCTCTGGACATCGTTCTTAGGAAAAGAGATTTTTTTTCTTTTGCTTTTTTTTTTTTTTAGCTCCAGCCTAGCTTTTCCCACTTACATCCTGAACTGTGAAAATGGACTGAGCAGGCAACAGAGAATTTAAAATGAGCTGGGAGAAAAAAATGTCCTACGACAATAAATCGCATCACAGTGGCGATCTCTATCTAACCAGAAAATTCTCAGCCCAGACAATGGCTCATTTATTTCCAACAATATTCAATACAGCGGAATTCCAGGCCCACAAAAGGATTTCTACAGATTCTTGGAGTTGCTTGCAAAGGGGTTTAACCTACATAGAAAAGAGAGCTGTTCAATTATAGATTCCCAGGCATGAGGGAGACCTTTGTAAATAAATTGTAAGGTGGTCTGCTGAAAACGTGGCTTCTTCCCTGGGGTGGAGGGGGGGGGGCATCTCACCTCCTGACAGTGCAAGGCAGAAGCACCAGGCCTCACCTGGGGAGGGTGTTTGGGTGAACAGCTGGGTCGAGATGTCTGCTGGCGGGGTGGGGGGCAGAGCCCGCTACGGGAGGATAGGAGCCCCTCACCCAGACCCTCAGCTGATACATTTTATAAACATCCAGGCAGGGCAGCCTCGCAAGACTCCTGGGCTTTACAGATACATTTCAGATCCACGGTCAGCGAGACGGTGTTCTGAGCATGGGCTGGAAAGAGGCGGTAGGAAACAGGAGAGGAGGGAGAGGTCTGGAAGCAGCCTTCTAAATTTAACATGCAGTTGCTTTTAGGCCAAGTGGATGAAGAGTAAATTCCAGCGCCTAAAGCTCTTATCTTTGTTTACCATTTCCCCAAACAGCAAGTGACCTGGGCTCTGCTTTCAGCCTGAATTAGCAACCAAGATGCACGCAGGAATGAGCGATGGGATGCTGGGGGCTGGGCCAGGGGGATAAACAGGGCAAGCTGACCACTCCCCACCTTGATGGGACATTTGCCCGAGTGACCCGACGTGACGTTGCAGGCCGTCCCTGGGCAGGCGAGGGTGAGGTCGTGATGCGTCAGACCATCCCAGATCGGGGAGGACCATGAAGCCTTCCACCTCCTTGATGAGGGAGCCATAAATATCCTAGAGCGACCTTTTCTGATGCTCAATAATAGCTTCTCAACATCTCTCCAGCGGGCATGGAGCATGGCTGCTTTATTGCTAACTTCTAGCCATTTGAAAGGAGAAGGCAATGGCACCCCACTCCAGTACTCTTGCCTGGAAAATTCCATGGATGGAGGAGCCTGGTAGGCTGCAGTTCATGGGGTCGATAAGAGTCAGACACAACTGAGCGACTTCGCTTTCACTTTTCACTTTCATGCATTGGAGAAGGAAATGGCAACGCACTCTAGTGTTCTTGCCTGGAGAATCCCAGGGACGGGGGAGCCTGGTGGGCTGCCATCTATGGGGTCGCACAGAGTCGGACACGACTGAAGCGACTTAGCAGCAGCAGCAGTAGCCATTTGAAAATTCCTCCGTGTATGTTGAGGCATAATTTTTTCTCTCTGGGACTTACCATTGGGCTTGGTTCCCTCCTCAGTCACGGTAGGAGCAGTGTGTCCTTTTTGTCACACGCCTGCCACTCAGGTGGCTGTGCCCTCACGTCTCCCCGTGATTCGCTCTGTTCTCCTGAGTTCTCTGAGTGCCTCACTGAAGCAAGTTGGTCCACTTTACTCGCCCTGGTCCCACCTCTCTCCCTGCCGTCACTCAGCCTCACAGATGCTGACTTTGGCCTCACCTTTCTCCCCAGATGATGGCCCAATGGCCTTTCCAGCCCCTCTGCCATCTTCCCCTGGACAGTCCTCACATTTCAGTCTCAGCTACATGTAGTCCACAATGCCCTGCTTTTCTCTCCTCCCCTCATACCAGTGGACTTGTGTACCCATTATGGGTTGAACTGGACACCATCCCCTGCTGGGGCCCCCAGCCGATGCTGCCCTACGAAAGCCAAGATCCTGCAAGAGGCAGCCCCAGCCGGGGCCATTCCGGTTCCCTCATTTTTTTTTTTTTTTTTCAGCCAGCCCGGGATGAAATCTGAAAATCACTTTTATCTCTTGGTTCCTTGACCCCTTATATCCAGACTTGCCAGTCAGGCTAGTCATCCTTTGCACCAGTGACGCTGAGAATTACCCTGGGAGCTTTTAAAACCATATTAATTCCTGCGCCCAGTCCAGACCAATTAAAGTGGAATGTTTCTAAGTGGTGCTGGGCATCAGCTGAGAACAACCACGAGGGGAGTCACTGCTAACATTCCTCCTGTTCCTACCCCATTTCCTGTTCTGATAGCAGACACTGTCCTCAGAGCTCATCGTCTCTGCCTGGACTCCCACACAGTCCCCCGTTTTATTGCCTAACCCCCCCAACACTTCCAACTATCCCTCCATGTCATGATCAGGTCACAAGATATCATCTTCTGTGTGTCACCTCCACACATCAAACACCTTCAGTGGCTCCCTAGTACCAAAATAACAAATCTTTGAACAAGTAGACCGATTCCTGAACATATAGTAAGTGGTAGGTATGGGACTGTACCCCCGCCCCCAACACTCTGCTAAGTGCAGGCCAGGTACTCGATGTCTATCTCAGGGGAGAGAAGAGTGAACAAAAAAATATTTATCTGCAAATTAATGCCATAACTCCCTCCACAAGGGCTGAGAAAACGGGCTGGGTGTTTGCCTATCATTTACTAAGGGGATTATTTCTTTAAATATCACCTATAATCAACTGTGGACAATCCCTGCTAATGGAGAGAACCAAATCCTAAATATTACAACACAGCAGATAATTCAAAAACTTGAATCTGCTTGATCTGGGAATGTGTTTTACGCTTCTGAGGGCTTGCGTCTGATAACGGAGATGATTTTAAAATTAGGTAATTAGATGTGTCTTATTTGTTCCTCCCCCTACCCAGTCCCCATAGACACTCAAGGAATAAATAACTCAGCTCCCAAAATAATATGCTATTTTTTTTCTCTCAACCCTTTCCTGAAATAGAGATAGTGGATACATTCCAGGGTACTGAAGGGGGCAGGAAGAGGAAAGAAGGCAGAAACCCGCAGTGACAGTTAATAGAGGGGATGGGATGGGGGGTTGTCAACAGACCGCCCTTCAACGGATCCACCATTAAACCGTAGCCAGTACACCCAACCAGCCTGCAAACTGTTCACAGTATCTGCTAAAGCTGACCACACACATCCCGTGACCCAGCAATTCCACCCCTAGGTACATACCCAACAGAACTGTGACCTACGTTCACCAAAAGCCACATATAACAGTGTCCCGCTTTCTTCATAATGGGCCCCGAACTGGGGACAATGCAAATGTCCACCCACAGCTGGAAGGATGAACAGACATGGAATGGACACACAACTCCACACCATACCACCAGTGAGTCTCAAAGACACACAGTGAACACAGGAAACCAGGCACAAAAGCCGAGGTTCTGGATGTTCCATTTACGTAAAGTTTTTAAAGAGGCAAGATAACCCCTTGTTTTAGAGGTCAGGACGATGCTTACTTTTTCTGGGGGGAGCAATGATGGGAAGGGGTCACTGAGGTCCGTGGGAGCGCTGGAACTGTTCTGCATCCTGATCTGGATGCTGGTGACGCAGGGGCGCTCACTTTGTGAAAATTTACTAAGCCCTGCGCTTTGGTTTGCATTATATTGAATATTTTCCTGTGTGCATGTTATTCTTCCAGAAAATATACAAAGGAAAGTAAGGGAGGAAGGAGGGGAGGGGAGAGAGAGGATGAAAGGAGAGCGGAAGGGTGGCAATGCTTGAAGGTAAAATCCTTGGAAGCTGAAGATCTGCGTTTAGTTCTCACTCTGCCACGTGCTAGCTGTGTGACCTTGGACTAGCCACTAACTTCTCTGAGTCTTTTTTTTTTTCATCTATGAAATAGGAAACAAAAATGCCTACCTGCTTCACAGTGCAGTTGTGAGGACCAAATGATGTAAGGGATATAAAAATTCTTCAGAAGGCAGTAGAGTACTGCAGGAGAGGAGTACTATTATTGTCATAATAGAGCTCTGCAGACAGAATTCCTGCAGAGCGTCAGTACCATCAATAAAGCTGAACCCAGGGCAGTCAGCAGGGAGGGCTGACATGGTGGCGGGGTATGTGTGTGTGTGTGGGTACAGGCAGGCTGGTTTTGGGTCGTTCATTACATCTCCTCATCTAATCCCTTAATGGCCTAGGCCTCAGTGTACAAGAGCACCTGGAATAATCCCTGTGTTTATGTGAGATGGGTCTGTCGCATTCCTTTTAAAGTGGATATAAATAGATGCCACACACACCCTCCTAATTACCTCTCCTAAGGTAGGACGCTTGTCTACTTCTAAACCTGCCAAATTCTTTAGATTAGCATATGCAGGACTGTCCGGGTATTAGGAAGGCAAGCCAGCCACGTAGAAGAACCCCCCACCCCCAACAGCTTTCCCCTCATTACTTCTTGCTCCAGGCCTGAAACAGCTCTCTCAGAATATCTATGGATGTCAACGCTGAGCCAGAAGAACCCCAGTGCCCCAGTTTAAGTGGGCCATGAGGAACCCAGGCCTGGGCTCAGCCTCGCCCTGGGGACTCAGGGCTCTGCCTGGAGACTGGCCGCCAGGGGACTATGGGTTTTCTTCCAGGTCAGGGGGCAAAAGGGCAAAGTGAGAGTTGCCACATTTTCCCTGGGAGAATTCCATCTCGTGGTCCATGTCCCCTGGAGAATGAGTGCAAGTGGAAACCTTGAGTCTTCCCGGGTCTCTGTCTTCCCTTCTGTCCCTAGGCTTGAACTCCCTTGGCCTTATCTTACGGGACACCAGGGTCCCAGCTTCTAGTAGGTGGGGCCTGACCTGACCCCACGCATTATGTGCAACACCAAGTCTGGGGCATGTGTGCGAGCATTTAGCAAAACTGTCTGATGCTGGTATTTCTTGGGAGGAACAAAATTGTGGCCTCCCCCACTTCTATTTCCTTTAGAAAAATAAGAAAACATAAATTTTTCTATTAGATCCCTGAGCCTCCAGGAAAAATATTTTTGAAAGCAATGACATTTTAATTTTCTTTTTATCATTCTACTCCACATGGTATCAGCACACACCCAGACTGAGGTGTACATGTAGATGTGAGTGACTCAGAGTGTGTGTCTGTAACTTGCAGAGAAAATGGTACACAAAAATCCAAATGTAGCAAAGTGAGGTTAACAGGCAAGGAGAGTATTTCCCACTTAAATTTATTTATCAATAGTTTCCCATAGCGTTCCCTTGTGTGTGCTTCTGCTCAGTCATGTCTGATACTTTGTGACCCCACGGACTGTAACCTCCCAGGCTCCTCTGTCCATGGGATTTCCCAGGCAAGAATACTGGAATGGGTTGCCATTTCCTCCTCCAGGGATCTTCTCGACCCAGGGACTGAACTCACATTTCTTGCATCTCCTGCTTTGATAGGTAGATTCTTTACCACTGTGCCACCTATCAGATTTAGCTACCACATTTAAATATTGGTTTGCAGAGGCTAAACTAAATGATAGAAAGACCAAGAGACTGAGCTACTTAGACATAAAAGTAGCAGTTATTGCCCATTGAAAAATCAAATAGAGATGAAAACATCTCTCTGAAAATGATTGAGAATGCAAACCATAAGGCAAAGATTCCATTCACTTTTTTGTTTCTATTTTCCCCCAATATTTAAGATTTAATCAATATTTCCCAATATTAAATGTTAGTAAATATTTAAAATTTATTTTCAACCGTCTAAGAGTATGTGTGTGTATGCTAAGTCCCTTCAGTCATGCCTGACTCTTTGCAACCCTATGACCTGTAGCCCTCCAGGCTCCTCTGTCCATGGGATTCTCCAAGCTAGCATACTGGAGTGGGTTGCCATGCCCTCCTCCAGGGGATCTTCCCAACCCAGGGATCAAATCCATGTCTTGTATGTCTCCTGCATTGGCAGGCAGGGTCTTTACCACGACCACCACCTGGGAAGACCGTCTAAGAGTACAGTTACTTGTTTTGCAGAACAGGTGCCAGCTGAACGGGATTCTGTAAGATTGTAGAATGGCTTTCCTTCTTGACACATCCTTCGAGAGTAGTTTAACATGGAGAACAGAGGGCCTTGTGATGAAACGTGCTCCTGGCCTCTGAATATTACATTTAAACAGAAGTCCTGTCTGCCTGTTTGGTACTTTAGTTTCCAGAGACCTTTCACCTTTACCATGTCATTGGCTCTGCTCCAAGAGACGGGTAGGGAAAAATCATGACCTGGAACTCAGAGACTAGGGGACCTGTTGATGTTGCCTTGGTGACTGGCCCAAGGCCAGGGCTGCTGGGCAATGGATGCAGGGCAGAACCCCTGGCGGGACATGGTGACCACCCCGAGGCCTGGCCCAGGCCAGCCAGAGAGGCTGCAGGGGCATCCTCGTGGGGTGAGAGACAGATTGATTGTAAGGGCTCTCCCAACTCTTAATTCTGATAACCTGGGCTTTGCTACAGGCTTTGGGGGGAGTGGGTACCCTTGGGGATCCAATTTTAACATTATCTCTTGGAAACCCAGATGCTTGAAGTGCTTCCTGGCTTGACTCTGCTCAGATCCTACTCCCCGCAAGTTCCCCAACACTCCAGGCCAAGCAGACCCCCTCAGCCCTTGCCAGCACAGACAGAGGGTCTGAGCATGCCGAGGGGAACAGCCCAGGGCTGACTGGTGCAAATCTCAGCCCCAGGTCCCCAGGATCTTGCCTGCAAGGCCTCGGCTTCTATTTAAACATCTGGGCCGAGCTCACCAAACTTTTCTTCCAAGGAAAAGCACTTCCTTGACTAAACTTTCACTTCTTTCTCTTTTATTTCAAATAAATTCTACTCCCACCCCCATTTAAAAAAATATTTTTATTTATTTGGCTGCCCAGGGTCTTAGTTGCAACATGTGGGACCTAGTTCCCTGACCAGGGATCGAACCTGGAACCCCCGCATTGGGAGCGTGGAGTCTTAGCCACTGGACCGCTAGGGAAGTCCCCCAATCCCATTTTTTTAATGTGTCCTTTTTTTTTTTTCTAGATGGCAAAGAAAAACATGCCACCTTTTCCATTTCATTTCCCCCACCATGATCCATGCCTGCTGCATTTCGTTCACGTCTGCCCCAGACCCGGGTGCCCTGCACAGAGGCCCTTCTGTCTTCTGTACCCGGAGCTCTGCTCTCCAGCCTCCAAGACATCCCAGAACAGCCCCTCTCCCCCTCAGACAGCCTAACACAACCATTTCAGATTCTTTCACGCATCTCAGAGTCTTTACACAGGCTGTTGCATGCTCTATTGTTATTTAAATTTCTATCTACTACCTTAATTTCTTATGAAGGAAAACTTTAAGCTATATAAGTTGGAAAAATAGCTGAGTGAACCCCTGTGTACCCATCACTCAGCTTCAAGTGTCAAATGGTGGCCACTTTGGTTCCCTCGCCCTCTCCTACTCTGCCATTTTCTTTTTTGGCTTTTAGATCCCGGACATCATCTCACGTTTTTCATATCTGTTGTGAAGAATTTGGATTCAAGATTGCCGAGGTCCTTTAGGTTCAGTTTGACTCTGAGCAGAAGCGCAGGTTCCCTCCCGGGGAGTCCCCATTTGCCATACGCTTGCTGCCCTCTGCTGGCCGGGCTGGCTCAGGACACTTTTGCCCTCGATGCTGGCCCAGATTTTCCTCAAATAACTTAACCCAGGAGTTGGGGGGGGGGGGGGGCGGGGCGCGGGTGGAGGGCGGGGAGGAGGGGACCGGGTTCTAAGGGGTGAAGGGGAGTCTGAGTGGGTGGGTGGGGACTGCCTCGCCTGGGTTTGGTTAAAACGCTGAGACCTGAGCGCCCCCCTTCAACCACATCCATACATCCATGCAGAAAAGATCACTAGGGCAGGTCAGACAGATAGTCTGCAGCAGTCTCACCACCTTGGCTGCACAAAACCAGCATCCAGGCCCCACCCTGAACCAACAGTCAAATCCCTGAGGGGCCAGGGATCAAGCATCCTTATATACTAAAAACCCCCTGGCTGCATCTAATGTTCAAGCATGTCAAGAACTGCTGGGCCAACACGCTGATGTTGGTATGCATCTTGAGCCCAAAGCTAAGAAGTAGTGATTTTTTTAAAAAAAAGCTCATCGGGGAAAAGAATAAATGAAGACTTGACCTCACAATACAAATTACCCTTGGTCTATCTTAAAAAGTCCCTTCCAAGTGCTGACAGCTTCCGGCCAGACACTTTTGTTTGAGGAACCAATACCATGGACTTGCTAGGGATGCTACTCTTAGATCTGGTTTCCTTTTCTTTTTTGAGATATAGTTCTACATTTGGGTGAACAGTACCACTGTTCTGTTCTGGCTTTTTACATGTCTGCATTTGTTAAGACTCCTTTCGTTGCAGATAACAGAATTTGGCTGTCACTAAGTTAGGTCAAAAATGAGAACTTGCTGGAAGGGTACTGAGACGCCACCCACAGGGCTCCTTGCCAGGAGCAGATGGCAAACAGGACACAAGGAAATGGATCCTGTCCTTTGCCTCTGGTTCTCCGCACATCTAATTCATGGCTGCTTTCTCACGGCAAACGTGTTTACTGCTCATTAATCCGCATGGCGGTACATGGCCACCAACAGATCATGACTTACCTGTGTTCAGCTTCCAGCTGCTGGAGAAAAACTCCTTTTTCCTCTGCCTAGGTCCTTTAAAAGTCCAGGCTGACACTTTCAGGTCAGAGCCCCACTCAGGAGCCAATCAACTGTGGCCTGCAGGGCTGACTATGTAATTTGTCCAACCTGATGCCAAATGGAAAAAAGCAAGGGAAAGTGCCATTAACAGTATATAGAAAGGCTCTTCCTTTCTTCTCCCATCTCTCAAATTATCACAGTGTGTTTTATTTTCTATTTAACATCAGTCTAAGTAAAGAAAACTCTAAATTTTAAATTATCAGTGTGAATTTTACCACTCATCTCTGGATCATGCAATGCCACTTTTAAATGGTAATATCAGAGCATTTAACTCACATGCAGAACCACTGAAATTACATAACTAGTATTTTGTGACTCATGGGCCAGAAGAGATAAAGACAAACCAAACTCCTCAAGATTGGAAGGAAGATGAGGGGGTGTGCCAGGTTCCCCCAGAGTGTGGGGGCACAGGATGAGTTGGGAGAGTCAGGAGCCTGGGGTCTCTGCCCCTCCTCCAGCCACCAAGCCCACCTACAGGATGGCACCCCTAGACCCCGGGGCAGGGTCTAGGGAAGATGAGCCAGGTGTCCCCCTTCCCAGATCCAGCCCCCAAACCCACAGTAGGCTGTCACTCCCCAAAGATCTTTAAACTTCTGTGCCAGGAAACATGCAGTATTAGACCAGGAGTGGGCAGAGGCTTGTCCAGGGCAGCACACAGCCACAGTGCTGCCTGCCCAGAGCAGGGATGGCCAACACCATGCCCACTCCAAGATGCTTCAGGGTGAATGCACCCCATGCCTACCTCCTCCACACCTGAGCCTAAGCCCCTGAGGAATGGAGGGCAATGGTGGTCAAAGGGAAACCAGAGAGGGGTGGCCAGGCTGGGCCCAGGGCACCAGGGGCAGGAGAGCAGACAGCTGAGAACCCGCCCTGGGGAAGAAGCCAAGGTGGGAGCCCTCATGGGTGAGGCTCCAAGCCCCGTTGCTCACTCCAGTATCCCCTCAGACTCTGCTCCCTAAACACAAATTCAAAGATATGACGATTAAGATTCTCCACAGGGGACTCCCCTGGCAGTCCAGGGTTAAGACTTCACCATGCAACGCAGGGGGTGTGGGTTCCATCTCTGGTCTGGAAGCTAAGATCCCACATGCCTCAACAGCCAAAAAAAAAAAAAAATCAAAATATAAAATAGAAACAGTATTGTGACAAATACAATTTAAAAAAAAAATTTTTTTTTTTAAAGAAGAATCTCCACTTGGCAACCACAGAGCATTAAACCCCAAGCATTAGAGCCCCTCTCTCCAGTCATGTGTTTATCGGCCTGGCCCTGGTGGCCTGGGATGGAGGTGGAATTGTGGGGTCAGGAGATAACCTTCTAAATAAACAGTTCCCAGAAACGAAGATGGAGAATGTTGGGAAAGCCAACTGTTTTCATTTTTGCCTTTCAAATTTGTAAACATTAGGCTGCACATGTTTTCAGCAACTTGACTTTGTGTGTGTGTGTGTGTGTGTGTGTGTGTGTGTGTGTATGTTGGTCACTCAGTTGTGTTCAACTCTTTGTGATCCTGTGGACTGTAGCCCGCCAGGCTCCTCTGTCCATGGAATTCTCCAGGCAAGAATACTGGAGTGGTTTGCTATTCTCTTCTCCAGGGGATCTTCCCGACCCAGGGATCCAACTCGGGTCTCCCTTGTTGCAGACAGATTCTTTACCATCTCAGCCACCAGGAACATTTTTCACTCAGCAGTATTTTATGCACTAATGGCTACCTTATATTGAACAGCGATACTCTAACAGATTAGCTAAGGTATTTACCATGGACTTCAGAATTCCACATGTTCTGGCTCATCACTCTCCACTCTGCCTGTCTGCCCCTCACACACTAAGCATTTAGTGCTTACGCATTTGCTCCTGCCAGCGTGGTCCCCTCTCTCATGGGGACAGCCTATTGGCCTTACCGTAGAGTTTTGGTTCTGTCCTGATGCGTGATGCTACCCAAGGACAGATGTTTCTAAGGCAACCCTGATGTTGCTGATCCAGGGAGTTCTGTCTTACAATCACTGGTTTAGATCCCATGCAAGGCGGCAGCTGCAGGCTTGTGAGCAGCTCCCAGGGGTAAGATGGGGCCTGCAGAATGGGCTTGCCTCAAGTGCTGCCCCCTGCTGTCCTGAGAGGAGAAGTCAGAAGCAAGCTAAAGAGGAGGAGGAGGAGGAGGAGAAAAGTCCTCCCAAATTGAGGACTTCTCTTTGAACATCGTTAACTGATTTATGACTTCCCAGGTGGCACTAGTGGTAAAGAACCCACCTGCCAATGCAGGAGGCATGGGATATGTGGGTTTGATCCCTGTGTCAGGAAGATCCCCTGGAGGAGGAAATGGTAACCCAGTCCAGTATTCCCATGGATAGAGGAGCCTGGTGGGCTACAGTCCATGGGGTCACAAAGAGTCTGACCAGAGTTGGACACAGTTTAGCTACTGAGCATGCCCGCAACTGATTTAAAAAGATGAGACTGTCATCAAGCAGGTAATTTAACTCAAGCGCTGTAGGGAGCGGACAGACAGGATGGGAGAAATGGGGAGGTGGGGGGGCGGATATCCTCCAATTAGCAGAGCAGCTAACAAACTCCTGTAACCCTGCCCTAACTCATCCCACCCACAGGGGTGCCCACACCTAGCTTCTCAACATCCCACCAATTCACTATCACCCATTCCTCGCATCACGGGGTGACGGCAGAGAATGACAGTGTCACCCCATGGAAATCATCCAGGGGATGTTAGGGTTCCCCAACCCTGGGTGCTGGAATTGTGCTTCTCCACATCTTTGCCCTAATCAATATTTTCCAGCTTTTTATAACCTGATGAGTGAAAACCGAATCTCATGCTATCAATTTGTATTTTTCATCAAGGCAACCCATACTTGTTGCCTCTTCATTTCTGTTGACCACTTTTCTGATGAGTTTCTTTTCTTACTGATTTATTGTAGCTCATGGAGTTTTGGGGCTTCCCACATAGCTCAGTTTGCTGCCAGCAATGCTGGAGACCTGGGTTCAATTCCTGGGTTGGGAAGATCATCTGGAGAAGGAAATGGCAACCCACTCCCATATTCTGGCTTGGAAAATCCCAAGGACAGAGGAGCCCAGCAGGCTACAGTCCATAGGTCGGAAGAGTCGAACATGACTTAGCGCTATCTTTCTTTTCAAGTTTTTGTTACCATTGATCCTTTTTAGACACAGCAGTTGTTTTTGTTTTGCTGTTTTACTATTTGTCTTTTAACTTCATGATGTGCCCATTACTACCCTGTGGTAGCCTCCCTGAGATTTGCTAGAGGACAAGTGTTGACAAAAATAATCAATAAATGATCACTAATAAGAATAGAAAAGAGTTTTATTTGAGCCAAACCAGTCCAGAAGCCCACTTCCCAGATTATTCTGAGAAATTGCTCTGGAGAAGTAGGGTTTTCAGCCCGGTTTTATATCTCATCAGAACAAAGAACATTAAACAAGTCAGGGTTACATTTCTTCAAGGTTTCAAAAAAAAAAAAGACCAGCGCATACATAGCAAGTCAACATGGCCTTGGCACCTGGGAAGGGAGTCTTATCATCAAAGGAGAACCAGCATTGGCTTCCCAGGAAGAAAGGCATTTAATCTTTATTTTTAACACAGACATTCTTTACTCCCAGTTAATGTGCTGGTTTCTTTAATAATTGAAGTAGTTGTACAGTGTATGTTTGACAGGCCACAAAGGGGCTACTTTAGTTAGCGTAAAATTCAAGTGAACTCATGTATAAAGCCAGAATGACTTCCCTATATCCTGATATGAAAAATAATTTTTTATCATAAGGGAGTGTGTACAATACGTAGCCTGCCACACCATCCGCTCTCATAATTGCTATCAGGGCAGCCGCCGCCGTAGTTTTATAACATACATCTGACACCCAGAGGCCCCGCAGTCCCAGGCCTGCTGGTCTTCAGTAACACGCAGCACCGTGAAACCAGCGTAATAGAATATGTAGACTGTTCTGCAGAGTGCTAATCTAATGCCATTTGGATGGGATCATGTTTCATCTTGTGGGGTTTCCATGTAAGCGTTTGCGAGCACTGAAGCTGCTCTAAAGTTAGTGGGAAAGACTGAAAGCTGTGTGACTCGATCTAACTCAGCATTCCTCCTTTGTTACCACCCCTCCATCAGCTGGCCCCTGAGTACTGCAGCCTCCAGGAAGGTCTGCCCTACTTGGACATGGTGATTAAAGAGACCTTGAGGATGTACCCACCGGCTTTCAGGTAAGCCTGCACCCCAGGTCTTCAGTCTGTCACCACCTGTGTTGTGAAGAATGCTGGACCCAAGCTCCTGGAGGGGAAGGTCTGAGTATTGGGGGTCATCTCCAGGGGCACTGGACACCATGCCGGACATACGGTCACCATGGAAGTAAATGTCTGGCCTATATTCCTATATGTTAACTATCTTTTCAAAGCGTCATTGCTGTTTTCTTAACACAACCTTCCTCCCCAACCCAAGCCAATCTCTTTGGCCTCCTAGCCTCAGATGACTTTTGCTCTTTCCCTGGCCTGTTCATTCACCAGCTACTTATTAAGCATCTACTTTATGCCATGCGCTGGGAAATCAGCCAAAACAGATAAAGCATCTGCCTTTGGAGTTGACAGTCCAGAGGGGAACATCCAAGGCCTGGAATGCTCCTTCATTCTCTCCAACGATCCACACCTCACCCCATCCTCAGAGCTCCCACCCAGAACTTAGTGCTCCAGGAGGTCTGACTCAGCCAGCCTCCTGTTCCCCACTGGCTCTCTCCCCACCACAGCACTCTGCACACTGACTCTACCTCATATTATATTTTTGGACACTTTTAAACTGCTCTGCAACATTTCACCAAAGTTCATCCAGCCACACCAACCTGTAAATGCCTTGAGAGCAGGAATCAGGTCTTCTGCTTCTTTCAAATTCCCCCTAAATGAGATGCTACCAAATTCCAGGCTCATTCACCCCAAGCACAGTAAGCCAAGCGCTGAGATGCTGAGGTTTGCAGCAGAGAACAGACACGTTCACAAGGCAGCCAAGCGTGGAGACAGAACAAATCTCCAGGCTGCCTCCCCCACTTCAAGTGGCCCAGGTATTCATGGGATAAAGTGGCAGCTGAGGAGCACGGGGAAAGGTAATGATGGGAGATGAGAAAAAGGTGAGGCAATTGTAGTTCTAAGCAGGTGCAAGGAAGCTATAGGTGTCTCCACGGGAAGCAAGTTCAGAATATGGCGGCCTTAGCGTCAAAACAAAAGGTAGTTTTGAGCCCTCTGAGGTCAAAAGGTCAGCAAGAAGCCACTTGCACATGCCCAGTTGGAGCGTCAGCGGTCTTTACCAGTCTTAACAGGCTCAAGCTCCAACTAGACACAGCTGTCTCCAAGTTCCTGAAAAAAAAAACAACTTGGAAAAACATCTTACTGTTGAAGCTGCCTGGTCTTTACAGTACGGGCAGGCTGTTGTGTAGCAACAATTAAAGCAAGCTTCATCAATGAAGGCAAGCTGAATGGATCTAACTGAGGACTACCCTGAGTTTCAGAGGTGGCCCATGGAGCACAGGGTCTTAACTTCGGTCTCTAGACCCTCAGAGAGTGAACCGTTGCCAGAGCTCAGGCTCTAGGAACAGAGGCAACCCAAAGCATGTAACTTAGAAATTCTACTCTGCATCTCTAGGAAGCATTGTACCACATAAACCATATGGAGGTAACTTTTGCCATTTTAAAAAGAGAAAATGTGGATGATGTGAAGGTATCTCAAAATTACATTACAAACCGAAAATATCCTAGCGAGTGTGATTGTAGATGTTGTGCAAAACGTTCAGACCCAGAGCCAAGAGAGAATTCCCAGGGTGTGAGTCAGATCACATCCTTCTCAAGAACACATGCTTTCAGTCTCCCGGTCCAGGAGCAGAGAGGCACGCCAGGGCTCGCCTCGCTGCTCTGCTGACACCAGTATTAAGACCTGATCCCGGGACTTCCCTGGTGGTCCAGTGGTTAAGACTGCGATTCCACTGCAGGGGGCACAGGGTCGACCCCTTGCTGGGAAACTAACAGTCGGCATGCTGAGTGGCCAAACAAAATAAAAGACCCAATTTCACAGGCCTTACCTGACATCCTTGGGAGCCTCAGAGCAAACTGTCATCCGGTCTATTTTTTGTTTTTGTTTTCGTTTTTTAATGATTTATACCAGCTTCCTTCCAAGGGAACTGTGGGCAGCTGCTATACACATGAAATTCAAAATAAGACATTCAGTGATATAACAGATCAAAGACTGTTCAAAGGAAAGAATCCTTGATGGCACGCCAGAGATGGTGACAATTGGGGTCAGGCTTGGTGGCTGAGGCTCCCAGGAGAGAGGAAAACTGGTTGAGTTGAACCATCCTGTTCTCTATTGGGAGGAAAGTGTAGAAACTGATCAAAGACACATCATTTCCTGGATCTAAAGCCAATCAAGCCTTCATCACATGAGACCTTGCATAGATGACATGTTGAGCGACAAAGTCCACAGTCTCCTCAGCACCAAAATTCTGCAGGCAATTCTCATCCTGATCCTTTATAAGAAGCAAAGTGTAAAAGGAAGTCAGTGAAGGCATGGTTCTGGGGAACTAGGATGCTGCGATCTCACCTGAGGGCAGGACAGAACCCAGAGTATCTAGATGGATTTGTTAAAATTCCCACTATATAAAAACAATAGATACAGGTTTCCCTAATGACAGAGCCAGTCTGGACGGAAAGTCAAGACAGTCTCGGTCCTGCCAACAGTTTACTGTGTGATCCTGGTTAAGTTCCAGGCTGTCCTGGGCTTCTGTGCCTTTAGAGGGCACACGGCACCCGCTCTGCCTACTCCAGAAGTGTTGGGAGGATCAGTGAGACAGCAGACGTGGAAACATGTACCCCTGCAGGCAGGGTGTCGTGCGAGGTGTGAAGTAAAGAGCAAGAAGCATTTGAGTTGAATGGCCTCCACCCAGTGCGGCTCCAGTCTCAGGCAAGCCGTGGTCTCCCTTCCTCCGGACCTACTCCACTGGTGGTTTAAACCCCATCATTCTGTTGCCTTCTGTCATCAAACAACAGAAGTGAGAGAGGCAGACAAGAGGCCCATTTGCTTTAGCCCAGGCATAGGATTTGGGGGTGAACATAGAATTTTGCTTTTTAATTTTATTTTACTTTATTATTTTCATCTCAGAAAAACGCTTGACTTTTCCCAAGCACTGACACATTTGACTGATACCCTTATTCCTAAAAAATAAACCCTCAAAATTGCCTTTGTGGAAAATGTAACAATTCTCTTTGAAGAATTATTAATGTTGATCCAGGAATCTATGCAGTATAATTCAGCAGAATCTGGCCTGGTATGCAGCACCAATATTTTGGCCACCTGATGCAGAGTTGACTCATTGGGAAAGACCCTGATGCTGGGAGAGATTGAGGGCAGGAGGAAAAGAGGACAACAGAGGACGAGATGGTTGAGATGGTTGGATGGCATCACCGACTCAATGGACATGAGTTTGAGCAAACTCTGGGAGACAGGAAAGGACAGGGAAGCCTGGTGTGCTGCAGTTCTTGGGGTCACAGAGTTGGACATGACCTAGCAACTGAACAAACAAAAAATGCGGCCTAGTCTAGCCAGATCGGAGAAGGCAATGGCACCCCACTTTAGTACTCTTGCCTGGAAAATCCCATGGATGGAGGAGCCTGGTGGGCCGCAGTCCATGGGGTCGCTAAGAGTCGGATAAGACTCAGCGACTTCCCTTTCACTTTTCACTTTCCTGCTTTGGAGAAGGCAATGGCAACCCACTCCAGTGCTCTTGCCTGGAGAATCCCAGGGACGGGGGAGCCTCGTGGCTGCCGTATATGGGGTCGCACAGAGTCAGACACAACTGAAGCGACTTAGCAGCAGGATAACAGAGTGACAAATGCAGCAAGGAGCCACGAGTTACTCTTAATTTCTTTTATAAGCAGGAACGGGGTACAACAGTGATTTGTGTAATAACTTTATCTCCTCTGAGATATTTAGGGAAACCTAGTTCTGCAACCTGAAGTAAAAGCCAGCACAAATTATTTTTAATTTTTAAAGTAATTATTCATATTACCAAAATAAAATTGCTTATACTTAAAGAATGAAGAAATACAGAAGGATCCAAAGAAAAAGTTGGCCCCCCACCCCGGTCGCCCACCATCCTCCGCCCTAGTGCCACCCACCCCTTACAGGAGGTCATGGTAGAAGTTTAGGTATTCTTCCGTAAACATTATGTTCATAGGCAGACACATATGGTCTAGCCTTTTCAAATAAGACGTAAATGGTATTAAACCATTGTCATTTGGTAAAAGAAACAATCTGATCAAGATGCTTTCCTCTCCAGTAGAAGTTCTCCATAGCCACACAGACAATGAAGGGGAAGAGATGTGCAAACCCAAATTTCCTGTAGGTAAAGCAAGGGTGTGGCCCCGATGGGAATGGGAAGAAGAAAGCATGGTGGCCGGGGGACAATCCCTGCACGGCTTCCAATACCAAGACCCTCATGCACCCCAACACCAGGCATAAGACAGGTTCTTCAGGCTGAAGGAAGGGATGGATGAACCTAGAGACCCCAGGGTCCAGAGCAACGTAGGGTTAATAGCCAAAGCAGGGGTGGGGTTGGTCCCTGTCCGGGTCACCCCAGGAAGAAGGCTGGACCTCCCATCCGCCAGCCCCCTCCCACACTGCAGACCTGAGCCCCAGCACAGCCGCCCCCCGGGTTCTCCATCTCGTCTCTGCTCTGCCTCAAGGCAGGGGTGACCCGTGTGTCCCCACAGGTTCACGCGGGTGGCGGCACAGGACTGCGAGGTGCTGGGCCAGCGCATCCCCGCAGGCGCTGTGCTGGAGACGGCCGTGGGTGCTCTGCACTACGACCCCGAGCACTGGCCGAACCCCGAGAACTTCAACCCCGAGAGGTGAGTACTGCCCTTTCAAGGGGGCTGGTGGGGGAAGTGAGTGTGAGGATTGGAGGCAGCTGCCAGGAGACAGAGATTTAGTAAAGTGCCCCCAAAGTCCAAAGCTGCGGCAATCAGAGAGAAGTTTTTGAGGCATAATTTCTAAAGGAACTAAGTGTACCATTTTTGAAGAGATCAAAACACAATCCAGAGGTTTGGCCATTTCCACAGCACTGCATGCAAGTAACAAGGCACTTTAGAAACAGGACACCTTTCAGAAACACGTTACGATGTAGCAGGATATCACTTCCTTTTTAAAAAAATGAATGCCTGTTCCAAAACAAGAGTATCAACAATTTCTTCAGGAATTCATGAAGCCTGGCTATGCTAACATGGTAGACCTGAATACCCTCTTCCGTCCCCGCATGGATTTGGTCCATTGTCTAAATTTCATTTCCAGACTCCCAATTTAAAATGTCTGAGCAGGCATCTGCACTTCCTCCTCATGAGAGAGGATGCGTGCCGCCTCCTGGTTGATCTGGCAAGTGAGGGGCTGGCCAGCTGGCAGCTGTGTTTCCACCATTAGTGGCTCCATCTTCCTGTTAATGCAGCCCTGACTCTACAACCCCGGTCCCTGGGAAACAATGGCAGTAGGACCCAGATAAGTAACACTGTGCTGCTCAGCAGCTCCTGGAATTACAGTAGAGATCCAGACACATAAACAGCAGCTGCAGGGTTTATAGCATCACCTTTGAAAACAAATGGCCTTGAAACAAAAAGGGCTTCCCTGGTGGCTTAGGCAGTAAAGAGTCCCGCCCACAGTGCAGGAGACCTGAGTTCGATCCCTGGGTTGGGAAGATCCCCTGGAGAAGGAAATGGCAATCCACTCCAGTATCCTTGCCTAGAGAATTCCATGGACAAAGGAGCCTAGCAGGCTACAGTCCATGGGGTCGCAAGGAGTCAGACACAACTGAATGACTTCACTTGAAAACAAAAAGTGCCTTAACGTGAAAAGTGGATCAAAGATTCTTGGGCCCAGGAGATCCAGAGGCAGTAATAAGTGAGCTGGCCACTATTACAAAATAGTGGTTGTCACCTAGCGTTACTGTCATGGAACACGTATGGCAAATGCTGTCATTTGGAGCTGAAGAAGAGCTTCCAGTGAGTCAAATACTGCCACCCCCAGAGGTTCAAGTTGCGTTCTTGAACCAGAACGGCAAATGTGGGCAGGGAGACAGCTCCCATCATGGCATCAAGAGACAAACTGGTAGGACAAAGCCGTCAGAAGGGGCTGGTGCCCAGGGACTCTGCTTAGGAAGTGGATGCCCACCGGCTAGGGTCACCTTCTGGCTGCTGGGGAAACTGGAGCCATAGGTGAAGCTAGGGCTGTGGTTTCTTGGAGACCTTCATCCTGGATTCTAGTGAGTCTGTGGGCACATTAACCACGCAGTGAATTCATAAGGAGAGGCAGAGAGGGCAAAGTTGATGTTCGGTGATTCTTTGAATTCAACAGTGCCTGGAGGGCTTGGCAGGACAGGAGGAGCGGAGCCTGGACTGAAGCATGTGGAAGGGTGGCCACCTGCTCCGGAGCCTTGGGGACTGACGGGTCCAGCAGAAAACGATCCTGCAGACCCCGGGGGGCAGGGCGCAGGGGGTTGGAGGGTTGAGGCCCCATCTGCCTGGTAGGAGGAGCGTGAAGCCCTGTGTAGGGCAGCGGTGTTCCGGGCTCACCACGACCATGCTGCCCTGCAGGTTCACTGCCGAGGCGCAACAACGCCGGCGGCCCTACACGTACCTGCCGTTTGGGGCGGGCCCCCGGAGCTGCCTCGGGGTGCGGCTGGGGCTCCTGGAGCTCAAGCTGACGCTGCTCCACATCCTGCGCAAGTTCCGGTTCGAAGCCTGTCCCGAGACGCAGGTGAGCCCCGCCCGCTGCTCCGGGCGCAGGGGTACCCACCGCACCCCAACTTCCCACTCCAAGAGCCTTCCACCCGTCGCACCTCCTGCCTGCTCAGGCCTCTTCCCTTTCCGGAATGCCATCCCTCCCCCTTCCCCACCCCCAGTCTAATCCCATCCTCCGAATCCAGATTGGTGTTCCCTCAGACCCCAAAGTAGCCACTGAGAAGTCCTGCTCACTGGGTGTCTCCCATTCCTAGCCCCACCCCAGTTCCTCCAGGAAGCCCTCCCTGACGACTTTGCCAGCCACAACAGACCGTTACTTTTTTTGAAGTCCTGTTTCAAGTGTGCTGCATACTTGCACTGTCTGGTATTACAGCCACTAGCCACACGTGGCTATTTATGTTAGTAATGCTGCTGCTGCTGCTAAGTCGCTTCAGTCGTGTCCGACTCTGTGCGACCCCATAGACTGCAGCCCACCAGGCTCCCCCGTCCCTGGGATTCTCCAAGTAAGAACACTGGAGTGGGTTGCCATTTCCTTCTCCAATGCATGAAAGTGATAAGTGAAAGGGAAGTCGCTTAGTCGTGTCCGACTCTTAGCGACCCCATGGACTACAGCCTACCAGGCTCCTCCATCCATGGGATTTTCCAGGCAAGAGTACTGGAGTGGGGTGCCATTGCCTTCTCCGATGTTAGTAATAAATCAATACAATTAAAAATTCAGCCCTTCATTTGCATTAACCACACTTCAAGCTCTCAGTACCCACTTTCACTAGTGGCTGCCACAGGGGATAGGACAAGTCTAGACCGTCTTGTTTCTTGAGCCTGTAACTGGTCTTCCATCAGGACTCAAAGACATCGATCGGAAAGCCTGCCTGCCCCCAGCACTAAGGCCTGGTGGCACTTCTCTCCTTGGAGGTCCCATGGTAGCCACGAACAGTCCTTTCACACGCGGCTGTAGAGGATACCCTTTCTCGAGTAATTCTGTGGCTTTTCTTCCTAATCTCCATCCCACCATCCATCTTTCCTAAATTGGATATAAGGAAAGCCTTCTGAATGGCAGCGGACTTTCAGCAGGGACCTCTCCCCAAGCCCCTGAGAAAGGGAGAGGGGGTCCTACTCAGTTTCTGGCTGGGTGCCAGGGTGAGAGATGAGAGGAGATGAGGAAGGTCTGGGGTTTCTTCACCACTTTGCACTCTGTGCCCTTGGGCAGGTCGGGTGGCCTCTCTGAACCTGTATGTTTTCATCTGCAGTGCTCTGCTCCCACCTTACAAGCAGACTTGTTAGAAGGATAACTGGGGGACCCCTCCTCTGCGAGATTCCCTGGTAGCTCAGCTGGCAAAGAATCCACCTGCAATGGCAGAGACCCCTGTTTGATTCCTAGGTCAGGAAAATTCCCTGAGGAGGTACAGGCTACCCACTCCAGTATTTTGGGACCTCCCTGGTGGCTCAGGTGGTAAAGAATTCACCTGCAAGGTGCGATACCTAGCTTCAATCCCTAGGTTGGGAAGATCCCCTGGAGAAAGGAATGGCTACCCACTCCAGTATTCTGGCCTGGAGAATTCCATGGACAGAGGAGCCTGGCAGGCTACAGTCCATGGGGTTGCAATGAGTCAGACACAACTGAGCAACTTTCACTTTCACTTTCCTCTGCGGGACATTATTAACATAGGAAAGGGGTGAGTCCCTGTCCAAAACCAGGCCCAAGACACCAAGAGGCTCTGCGACCTCTCAGAGTCCCCCTGGGGAGGCCACTTTGCTCAGTCTCAGCCCTGCCCTCCCTCAGCCCAATTCCCACAACCTGCCTCAGGCCCATTCCCAGGGAACTTTCTTGTCAATAGGGTTAATTCTGACAGATATCTTAATTTCCTCTATTTTAGGTACCACTGCAGCTAGAATCCAAATCTGCCCTAGGTCCAAAAAATGGCGTCTACATCAGAATCGTCTCTCGCTGACACCACCTTCTCATCCAAAGAAAATCCTTGTGTGGAAATGTGGATTTTTGTTAAAACACCACCGAAGCAGTTGAAAGCATGCCAGGCCTATGAATATAAAAGTGGTCATTTATGTAACATTTTCTAAATGCTTAATAAATGTGTATTGCACTTAGTTTTGACTTTGCTAATGGTATTTAAAAAACAGATCCTCCTCTCAATAAAGGATTGGTACTAAATGAGTTAAAACATAGTTTGGACAAAATGACTGAGAACTTGGGGTTTTGGAAGAAATTCTGGCCTCCAGATGGAAGGCATCTATAGCGTAGGGGACACACAGATGCTCAAGAGGTCCTGATGGCCCAAGTACGGGAATCTTTTCAGTGTCTGCTGCATTGTGATGTTTAACTTAAGAGAATAATGTTGACCAGAAGCTCAACTTTAAAAGTGGTTCAAGAGCTTTATTATGCTTTGATTTTTCTAGGTAGAGTACTACCAACATTCTAAGTTTCAATGCACAGAAAAGTGATGAGGCCAAAATGTACTTTCTCTTTTAAAGTACATCCTATCTTAATGCTCTGTGGTGACCTGAATGGGAAGGAAGTTAAAAAGGGAGAGGTTATATGTATATATATAGCTGATTAATTTTGCTGTACAGTAGAAACTAACACAACATTGTAAAGCAACTACTGTTGCTGATCAGTTGCTCAGTCGTGTCTGACTCTTTATGACCCCGTGGACTGAAGCACACCAGGCTTCTCTGTCCTTCACCATCTCCTGGAGCTTGCTCAAACTCATGCCCATTGAGTCAGTGATGCCATCCAACCATCTCATCCTCTGTCATCCCCTTCTCCTCCTGCCCTCAATCTTTCCCAGCATCAGGGTCTTTTCGCATCAGGTGGCCAAAGTACTAGAGCTTCAGCATCAGTCCTTCCAATGAATATTTAGGACTGATTTCCTTTAGGATGGACTGTTTGGATCTCCTTGCAGTCCAAGGGACTCTCAAGAGTCTTCTCCAACATCACGGTTCAAAAGCATCAATTCTTCAGTGCTTAGCTTTCTTTATGGTCCAACTCTCACATCCATACATGACTACTGGAAAAACCATAGCTTTGACTATACAGACCTTTGCTGGCAAAGTCACGTCTCTGCTTTTTAATACGCCGTCTAGGTTTGTCATAGCTTTTCTTCCAAGGAGCGTCTTTTAATTTCACGGCTGCAGTCACCATCTGCAGTCATTTTGGAACCCAAAAAAATAAAAGTCTGCCACTGTTTCTTTCCATTTTCCCCCATCTATTTGCCATGAAGTGATGGGACCAGATGCCATGATCTTAGATTTTTTTAATGTTGAGTTTTAAGCCAGCTTTTTCACTCTTCTTTCACCTTCATCAAGAGGCTCTTTAATTCCTCTTTGCTTTCTGCCATAAGGGTGTGTCATCTGCACATCTGAGGTTATTGATATTTCTCCCGGCAATCTTGATTCCAGCTTGTGCTTCCTCCAGCCCAGCATTTCACATGATGTACTATGCATATAAGTTAAATAAGCAGGGTAACAATATATAGCCTTGACATACTCCTTTCCCAATTTGGAACCAGTCTGTTGTTCCATGTCCAGTTCTAACTGTTGCTTCCTGACCTGCATACAAATTTCTCAGGAGGCAGATTCAAGTGGTCTGGCATTCCCATCTCTTTAAGAGTTATCCAGTTTGTTGTGATCCACACAGTCAAAGACTTTAGCATAGTCAATAGATGTTTGATGTTTTTCTGGAACTCTCTTGCTTTTCCTGTGATCTAACAGATGTTGGCAATTTGATCTCTGGCTCCTCTGCAACTATACTCCAAAATTTTAAAAAGAGCATTATAATTTTCTGTTTCTGGCTATGCTAGGTCTTTGTAGCTGTGTGTGCTGTGTGCTTTCTTTAGTTGCAGTGAGTGGGGAGTTACTCGTCAGTGCAGCACATGGGCTTCTCTTGTTCCAGAGCACAGGCTCAGTAGTTACGACACGCAGGCTTAGTTGCTCAGAGGCATGTGGGATCTTCCTGGATCAGGGATCAAACCCGTGGCCCTTGCATTGGCAGGCAGATTCTTAACCACTGAACCACCAGGGAGGTCCCCATCCTATCATTATTTTGATCAAAGAATCAAAATTCAGAGCTGAAGTTATTAACAGTAATTATTGTGTTGCTGAGAAGTTCAAATGTAACAAACACTCGCAAACTGAATCTCAGATCTGCCTCTGTGCCTTTTCCTCATATATAAAATGAGGACGCTAACCTAGATCACAGCCCCCTCCTCTGTGCAACACCTGAGCAGCATCATAGGGCTGATGCTGTATAGGTAACAGAGCAAGAATCTGCAAGGATGTGGTACCGAGGCTGAGCCTCCAGTAGGAAGTGCAGGCTGTTGCAGGAGAGCCTCCCCGACTGTCCACCACTCTGATTTCAGCTTCTGCTGTTTTTTCTTCCTGTCTCCCACCCCCAGCACCCCATGCTTTCCCCAAAGTGCCCCGTCTGCAGAGTTCCCTTCTCTGTCTGGCCTCTTAGAATATAAGCTGCCAGCCTCATGACTATTTGTTGTCAGTCTCTCTCTCTCACACACACATACGCATGCTCTGCATCCCACTACCTCTTTGCATGGGAATTCTGAGAGGTCTTTTTGACTTCTTCCCATCACAATGCCCACTCCCCTCCCATGCCCGCAGGAATAGCTGCCCTCCACTCCCACCCACAATCCAGCTTCATGGACCCCAGCCCTTTCCTCAATGTCCAGTCCAGGTAGGTGGCAATGCGCTTTCTCAAAGGTCAGCAAGGGTAGAGGCCTTGGCAGACTCCACAGTTCACTTGACTTTTCTGGAGCATTTGATCACCTCCTGCTGTTCTCCTCACCCATTCCCCCAACGAAGCCACTCCTGCTGCTTCCCACCACTCAGCTCCTAGCAGTCTCAGATCTGAGAACCGCAGGCAGAGGCATCATGTGGAAACTGGACACACTGTATCAGTAGGCTGGGGGATGGAAAGGAAGGGTGCAGGGGAAGGGAAGACACCTTGCTGAGGACTGAACCGAGGCCAGCAGGCATAGCCACCCAGGAGTGGGTGGAGGGCCTCAAGAGGTGGAGCCATCCTGCCAGCCCCTTCACCCCCAGAGACCCTACCAACGCTGTGTGTGCAGCAGACACAGAACATCCACTCCATGTCCAGAACACAGTGTACAATAGTGGATCTGGGTTTTGTGGGGCTTGAAATCTGAGTTGAGGGAAAGAAAAAGAAACAAACATGTAACTTTCAAAGCAGTGGTTCCCCTGAGGGCTGTAGAAGCAGTCCCAGTGAATGAGGGGCTGTGAAGCTTCAGCCTTATCACCTTCATGATAAAACCAAGCACAGCCCTCCTCGAGGCCAGAAACAGGGGCTCTGTTTTATCCTGACACCCAGAAAAGTGACTTACCCTACAGATGCCCAATAAACAGACACTGAAAAATGAACCACAGCTGTCACCCATGTCAGATAAGTATTTTTTTTATTCTCAGACTCTGCTGTGACACTGCAGCACAGGTATTCAGATCTCATGCGGACATAAAAGCCTTATTCAGAGGGTGTTCTGTGCAGAGGCAGGGACAGGCATTCACACGCCAGGCCAGGTCCTGGGGGAGCCACTCATTCCTGTCATCTGCCACGACTAAGGGAAACCAACAGGGGCTCAATGACACTACTCAGTAACCACTGGTCTAACAACTGGTCTAGCCACTGGTCTAACATGGGCCAATTTCAAGGCCAGAAGCCCAGGAGAAGCAGCAGAAATGCTGCCCGGATTAGACACACTGCAACAGACACGATGACTGTGCCATGCCAGGCCCACAACCCAGGACTTTCTGTACCAATGGCTACTGTGTCATTCTGACAAAAACAAATCCAGGTGCCACAAAGACCCTGAAATGTCAAACCACTGAAGAGACAGAAATTGTTGCAAATTAAAACTAATCCATAAAATAGTGTCTGGGAACTCTGTGCCTGATGCCAATCTGCAGCAAAGTCAACAACGAGTAAAAAATAAAACTTTAACACCCAAGTAAAAAGCAATAATGGATTCGCCTACCATCATTACTGGCCAGTCCAAAAGTGATTTAAAAGTCAAAATATTATCATCAGCCAGAGATTAAGAATCTTCGTAACTTCATCACCAAGTCAATGTTAAATGAACAGTTCATTAAAAGTTCTTTTTCTTTAAAAAAAAAAAAAACTTTCCCTAAACAGCTATTTCAAGTAAGATAAGCCAGAAAGGCATAAAACCATCGGGGTGCTCACTGCCGGCCGCTGAAGAAAGAAGCCAAGGAGAAGAAGGTGGGGGTGGCGGCTGGGGGCTTGGTGGAGGCGGTGTACTGGATGACGTACTCCGGGTAGGCCTGGTGCTTCTCGAAGATCACGAAGATGGAGGGTTCCGACATGCTGTTCACGCAGCTGTCGTACAGGATGTTGCCTTGGGCCTCCTTGATCGGGGGGCGGACGTAGGCGGTGCTGCCTCGGACGAACTCGCCCACCAGCACCCGAGCCAAGAACATGGTGTGGGTGTTGCTGTCGGTTTTGCTATAGTGGTGGGAGTACGCAGCGTCCCGGGCAAAGTAGCTCCCTGCAAGGACACCAGGGTGAGCCTGTGGCCGGAAAATGCGAGCCCACCTCCTGCCAACAGGGCAAGACCTACAGCCTCTACCCTCCCTACGCCCCCGGTTTTTACAGCTTCTTCCTCATGAAGGGCTTCAGAGGGATCATGAAACTCTGAGATGGAAAACTCCTTTCAAGTAAGATCTGTCACTCCAACTCTAAAGGTCTCTGGGCCCCTCACTACTGACTCCCTCCCCCAGAATGTCAGCTTCCTGAGCCATAAAATGGGGCTGTGCCCCAACTTCGCAGGGTTAGTGTGGAAAAAGACCAACACCCCACCCACAGAACACGCTGCAGACACCCGCCGCCCAGTACATAGATTCATGGATGAGAATCTGAGTTGGAAGCTGCTGCCTGCACATTCAGATTTACGACCTACCACCGGCTCCCATGCACTCTGACCCCACAGCCATCAGACTGAAGCTAACGCACAGACCTGGCCAAGAAGCTGCTGACTACAGATCACACCACTACGAGGTTCTCTCAATTTAGCAGCCACTGAAGAGGAGAGGAGAATGTTCCTGTTCTCAGGAGGTGTTTAAGGGTAAAGTGGTATGATACATGCCACCTACTTCCAAATGGTTCAGAAATAAGAGACAGGGTGATAAATCCAATGTGAAGTGTTAAAGCTGATGAACTGGTAAAATTCATTTGGGAGGGTTTTTTAAATATTATTCTTGCACCTTTCCTGTGAGCTAGAAATTATTTTCAAATAAAGTTTAAAAATAACTAAGAGACAAAACCAGATAACACATTATAGCAAGAGTGACATGTTTACCTGAGTGTATCTGAGTGTTCAGATTTTTACTCTAAGGTAACAGCGTGGACAGGTGGGGACCTGACTCGGGGCTGGGGAGGAGGCGCTGTCTCCTCCTCCCACTCCCCCACAGGGACGCAGGCCCATCTCCAAGGGAAGCCAAACCCCAGCCTAAGCAGGGGGTCAGGCCTGGGGCTGCACACGGCAGGGAGGGAGAGTCAGGTGTTGACATCTGGGTCCCCCACATCCCAGCCCGTCCTCCCCAAGTCTGAACTACTGGTCCAACCCATGCTGGTTCCCCACACACCCTCTGTCAATTTGTTTTAAGGTGGTTTCTGGGGCTTGGACAGTGAGGCCAAGATGATTCTGCCAGCAGGGGCGCTTACCCTTGCCATAGGAAGTACCGTGGAGACCACTGACCCGCCAGTCAAAGTTCTGCTGGCAGATGGCGTCAACTAAACCAGTGCTGGTGCCATGGAACAGCTGCCTTTCGTCCACCATCTTCCTACCATTTCTCTTCTGCATCTGCTCTTTTTGCCTAGAATCATGAAGGGAACGTATGCTGGAGGCAGAGGGCACTTGCCACTAAACACAGGCTGCCCAACCCAAGAAAACATGTCTTATTAGACATGCCATGAGACCAAGAGCCATGAGACTCCAGTCACGGGCCAGGAGCCTGGAAAGCTGAGAGTAGGACCTGGATGAGAGCAGAGAGAAGCCCTCCCTCCTGGGCTCCAGGCCTCCACGGCTCCTTGAATCCCCAAAGCAGACAGACGAGCCCTTAGAAGGCAGGCTGCTTCTTCCCAGTATCCTGCTCCCGCCTGGAGCCTAGCCAAGGGAGCTGGAAGATGCTGGACAGCAGGGGCATCCTCCTCCCTCTCCTCTAAGTTCCCTGATCTCATCACCGGGCCAGAGTACAGATGACCCTGCTCCAGCCTCTTGTGGGGAAAGGGGAGCAGAACCCCAGGCCCACCACGGGGACCTGCTGTGGATTTCATTCCCACACGGACATGTGCCCGGGGATATGCCAGCCCTTGGGCACAAAAAGGAGGCCCCTGCCCTCTGGCTGCCAGGACAATAGCTTTACATTCCCCAGGGTGAGGGGTGGCTTCTATGGACCCTCTCCTGTTGATCTCCAGGGAGGCAGAGTGTCTATTGCAAGAGCTGGCTTTGTCCCTGGGGAAGCCACAGCACCCACCCCCTACTCCACCCTGTCTCTGAAGGGACATGCTGGCACTGAGTTGTACAAGTGAAGGGGGGGACAGAAGAGGGGCGCAGCTCCCGATCCCTGCAGCCTGGGGCAAGCAGCAGCTGCTGCGGCGGATTATCGCTGTCACACCGGCATGTCTGGGAAGCAGCTGTCTGAGGGAACAAGGGACCAGCCCACCAAGAGCGAGCCCTGGACACACCACTGGTAGATTTCCCAGAGGGCGGGGTTCTGGACCCGTTCAATCTTCTGAATGGAGTAGAGAGGCATTGTACTGGTGAAGAGGCTCCAGACCTTCTGAAACTCTTCTGAGGATGAAGGGACGGTGATCCTCTATAACAGGCAAACATTTTTACTCTTATCATCAAAGTGTAGAATACAGCTCTCTTCCCAAGGCTGCTCATGGAATGCCAGAACCACAAGCAAACACAGACATCTTTCTGTGTCTCAGAGTAAAGGGGAGCATTTTCCTCACTCCCCTTAACTCCAAGGGGCAATCTCTCCAGGCTCGGATGTGTGCAATCTGTGGTCACTTCCCTCCTTTCCCTGGCAAAGCCAGCCAGCCTGAAGGACAGGCAGGCATTGCTATGTCAGTACCACCCCAGGAGTTCAAGCATGGTCCCTGCTCTCCTCCCGACCCCACTCAGGGCCAACTACAGGGTCTATGAGACCCAGAGCTGGTGCCAGTGGATGTGGAACACACATGTCTGGCAGAGAAGGGGCAAACCCTGCCACAGGCAGTGATGCCACAGGCCATGCACGACACGTGCTGAGGGAAAGGCCAGGTTGGCGGATGGCACACAGCAGCTCAGGAGCTCAGTGAGACCAGGGGCACCCGTCCCTCCCAGAGAAGCCCGCCCCTCCCCTAGCGTCTGGCTCTAGGAAAGTACTCTTGACGAGCCCACAGAGGCCCCTGATTGTCACACAGAGGGACAACACACAAATCCCTGATCCTGCTGTCTGGTCCCCAACCAGCTTACCTGTTTTCAGGTCCATGAGGCTGGGCTCAGTGACCCTGTTCCAGGATCACTGGGGATTCTCTCTGCATCATTCTTTCCTCCACCCAAGTGCAGCCTTATAATAACCACCTCATCCCCCACAGACCCTGAATTATCAGGGCTCTGTGTGAACATACATGGCTCTCTGCAACCTACAATCTGACTCTGGTTTCCCTGCTCCAGTCTCTCTGGAGGCCACCATGCCCTCTCCCTCAAGCCTGCCCTCCCAGCCCAGAGCACAACAAGGACTCCCACACTTGTCACAGCTCAGCCCCCTGACCAGGGCACTCCACAGCAGGGCCTGACTTCCCTCTCCTGCGCCCCCACATCTATGCACGCCCTCCACCCGAGACACTTCCTGTGTCCTGTCTTGGGTTCCTTCCTCATCCATTTCGCATCCACCAGCATGTTCCTCCCCAACCTCTCCTGTGTAAGCGCCAGCCGTCACCAGGTATGGACCCAGTGAGGCCTTCCTTGATCTCTGAAATACAGCCGCCTGGTCCCTGATGGCCAAGTACTGCATCTGCAGTCGCCCAGCCCTCCAACGTCCTACCGGGGCTGCTGGTGTCTGGGTGTGCTTTGTGCATCTCCCAGGCAGGGGCTGTCAAGTTGGAAAAGCCAGTCTGCACAGTGCTTGCCGGGTCAGAGGCCAGAACCTCCACCTACACCTGGCATCATCAGACCCTGGCCTGAGCTCTTTACCCAACTCAGCACAGTGCCCACTGCAAGCTGCTAAACAGAGTTTTCATTCTCTCGTCTTCCAGTAAGTTCCTAGTATCCACTTCCCAACTGCAACTCTTCTTTTAGATGGCTCTCATCACACTGAACCCTCTCCTGGCTTCTTTCCCTTTTCTTCTTAGTAAAACTTTTATCAGCTAAGCAGCTTATAATTACGCCCTTCCTAGAAAACTTCCAGTTCATCTTCCTCCCTCCACCATACATCCTTCTCCCCTCAGGCCACAGCCACCTCCTGAGCAGTCATTTAGCTGTAAATAAGCCCCAAGATCTGAAAGACACCAAACTTAGGACTCACCTCTCAGTGGCAAAGGACACAGCACGGTCTGCTTACCTGTGTCTAAGAACACCCTCCTCCCAGCCTAGGGCAGTGCCAGTCTCATACCTTAAAGCCAGTGTCCGGCAGGGCTGAGCGATCCCAATGGTCAGGAATGTTCTTTAGGCCTTGAGAATTGATGCTGCTACAAAATGTAAAGAAAAACACTTAGTCTGTTCTTAGACATAAGTAGGCCTCTCAGAGGTGCCTCCAGCAACCTAGGCCATCAGTCTCGAGTCTCAGCATATCATCTGTAAAGTCAGGGAGGAGGCAAGGAAGTACATAAGCACACTCTCCACCACGGGACAGCACTTCCATCTTGGCCTGTGTGGTCAAAACCAGTCGGGCACAAGGGATCTGTTTTTCACCTGTACCCAAATACCTCTACCACATAAGGGAGAGAGCATTATGACTAAAGCTGCACACATAAACCCTCCCCATAATTTTATAAAATTCAAAGAGCCTTGAAACTTTCATTAAAAACAGCCTCAAGGCTTCCCTGGTGGTGCAGTTAAGAGTCTGCCTTGCAATGCAGGGGATATTGGTTCGATTGCCAGTCCAAGAAGATTCCACATGCCATGGAACAATGAAGCTTGTGTCCCATAACTAATAAGCCCACACATCTCAACTACTGAAGCGTTTGGGTCCTAGAGCCTGCACTCCACAAGAGAAGCCATTACAATGAGAAACCCATGCACAGAGTAGCCCCAGCTTGCTACAAAGAGAGAACGTCCACTCAGCAAAGAAGACCCAGCATAGCCAAAATTAACTAAATAAATAATTTTTTTAAAAAACAGCCTCAGTGAAACTAACACAACACTATAAATCAACTATACTCTAATAAAAAACAAATTAAGTTAAAAAAAACTCAGCTTCAATGATGTATAGTTGGCAGAACTACATATGTTTACATAAACATATGTAATATTTAAAAACATTTTTTTAAAACATAAAATTGATGTCAAAATTCACTTGGCAGTAGAAATTTGACTTGAACTGCTAAGAGGCTACTTGTGGTCTCTCTCATCCCTTCTTAAAGTGACTATGCAAAAAATATTAGCATGTTTCATTGCATGGATCACATAATACAAGCAGCACATGCTCTTTTTAAAAGTGAAATAAAAACTGAGTTCTAAAAAAATGTGGACCAAAGGGTTTAGAAATAAGGACTGTGAAACTAACTCCAAATCATTCCTAGTCAGTTTCAGAAGGCTCTGTTCTTCCCACAATAGATCTACCTTCTGTTTCTGCTGGCATGAGATATGTACCTTCTTCCTAAGCCTCAAAGAACTCTCACAAATAACTTTCCTAGGAAAATGGCACAATTTAAAAATAACTTAAAAGGTCCCACAAGCAAGAATCAGCCAGAAACAGACCCACGTAGATGTAAGATGCTAAAATTAGCAGGCAGGTTATAAAACAACTGCCTGCTAATTTCTTTCTATGTTTAAAGAAATTTAAGACAAACTTTAAAAACATATGCAAGGAACAGAAAACTATAAATAGGCCTGAAGGATTTGGAAAAAAAACTGTAGAAATGAAAAAAAAAATCTTTTAAGTATAAGTTCAATGGATAGGCTTATTAGCAGATCAGACAATCTAAAGAGAGGGTGGGTGAGCTGAAAGGTAAGGGCAGTGAAATTATCCAGAATGTGGGGCAGAGCAGTAAGAAGATGAGCAAGGAGGGGAAGAAGCCAAGACGTGGAAAACACAGTGAGAAGGCTTGAATTTAGTCACAGCCAAACTGAAGCTCTAAAAAGACAGTATCAAGAACAGGGTGAAGGCAATTTTCAAAGAGAACTAATGAGAAACAACAACCTACAGATTTAAGAAGCACAAAGAATCCTCAACAAGACAAATTAAAAATGCATATCTAGACACACCAGAGTGAGAGTGCCTGATACAAAGACAAATGGAAAATCTTAAAAGCAGCCAGAAGGGGAGGAAAAAAAGTGATTCTGGCAAAAAGCTTCAGTTAGACCAACAGCTGACTTCTCAGAAACAGCAATGGAAACCAAAGGACAGTGGAGTGATATCTTCAATGTTCCAAGAGAAAAAGAAACAAGTAAAACATCTATACTTGCGTAGATCCAATGTGGAAATCATATTGTGTGACCCCACTAACTGTGTAAATAAAGCATTTCTTTCTAAAAGCCACCCACACTAGAGTCTCAGTGGCCATGGAGGACCAAGCAGACTCACTTGCTAGAGTCATGACCACCAGCTTCCGTCACACAGGATAGAGGGAAGCACCATGCACTTTCCTGCGTCAACATGTGCAAGAGAGCAGGAAGATCCCAATCCCTCGTGTCTTAGTCTGAATCTCAACAAAATGACCACTCTTATTTCTGACATGTGGTGTCTGCCATGGTCCCCTGAAAACAAAGTAGAGTGAGGACAAAAGAGATCCAGTTTCAGAAAAGAGACAGGTTTTTCTAAACTGTACCAAACGTAGGCTCTGGATAGAGAAGGAAAGAAAAAAAGATGTCTAGGACTTCCCCGGTGGTCCAGTGGTTAAGAATCCACCTTCCAACGCAGGAGACATGGGTTAGATCCCTGGTTGGGGAACTAAGTTCCCATATGCTTTGGGGCAACTAAACCCATGTGCCACAACTACCAGACCTGTACACCATAATCAAAGATTCCACATGCTGCAACCAAGACCTGACAGTCAAGTAAAACTAATATTTTAGAAAAATGATATCCAGAAGTAGGACCACTCATAATTAACCAAAACTAAATCCAGAGGCAATCCAAAGAGAAGAGACAGATCAGATCAGTCGCTCAGTCGTGTCCAACTCTTTGCGACCCCATGAATCGCAGCACGCCAGGCCTCCCTATCCATCACCAACTCCTGGAGTTCACTCAGACTCACATCCATCAAGTCAGTGATGCCATCCAGCCATCTCATCCTCTGTTGTCCCCTTCTCCTTGTGCCCCCAGTCCCTCCCAGAATCAGAGTCTTTTCCAATGAGTCAACTCTTCGCATGAGGTGGCCAAAGTACTGGAGTTTCAGCTTTAGCATCATTCCTTCCAAAGAAATCCCAGGGCTGATCTCCTTCAGAATGGACTGGTTGGATCTTCCTGCAGTCCAAGGGACTCTCAAGAGTCCTCTCCAACACCACAGTTCAAAAGCATCAATTCTTCGGTGCTCAGCTTTCTTCACAGTCCAACTCTCACATCCATACATGACCACTGGAAAAACCATAGCCTTGACTAGCCGGACCTTTGTTGGCAAAGTAATGTCTCTGCTTTTGAATATGCTATCTAGGTTGGTCATAACTTTCCTTCCAAGGAGTAAGCGTCTTTTCATTTCATGGCTGCAGTCACCATCTGCAGTGATTTTGGAGCCCAGAAAAATAAAGTCTGACACTATTTCCACTGTTTCCCCATCTATTTCCCGTGAGGTGGTGGGACCGGATGCCATGATCTTCGTTTTCTGAATGTTGAGCTTTAAGCCAACTTTTTCACTCTCCTCTTTCACTTTCATCAAGAGGCTTTTTAGTTCCTCTTCACTTTCTGCCATAAGGGTGGTGTCATCTGCATATCTGAGGTTATTGATATTTCTCCCAGCAATCTTGATTCCAGCTTGTGTTTCTTCCAGTCCAGCGTTTCTCATGATGTACTCTGCATAGAAGTTAAATAAACAGGGTGACAATATACAGCCTTGACGAACTCCTTTTCCTATTTGGAACCAGTCTGTTGTTCCATGTCCAGTTCTAACTGTTGCTTCCTGACCTGCATACAGATTTCTCAAGAGGCAGATCAGGTGGTCTGGTATTCCCATCTCTTTCAGAATTGTCCACAGTTTATTGTGATCCACACAGTCAAAGGCTTTGGCATAGTCAATAAAGCAGAAATAGATGTTTTTCTGGAACTCTCTTGCTTTTCCCATGATCCAGCGGACGTTGGCAATTTGAGCTCTGGTTCCTCTGCCTTTTCTAAAACCAGCTTGAACATCAGGAAGTTCACATATCATTGAAGCCTGGCTTGGAGAATTTTGAGCATTACTTTACTAGCATGTGAGATGAGTGCAATTGTGCGGTAGTTTGAGCATTCTTTGGCATTGCCTTTCTTTGGGATTGGAATGAAAACTGACCTTTTCCAGTCCTGTGGCCACTGCTGAGTTTTCCAAATTTGCTGGCATATTGAGTGCAGCACTTTCACAGCATCATCTTTCAGGATTTGGAATAGCTCAACTGGAATTCCATCACCTCCACTAGCTTTGTTCGTAGTGATGCTTTCTAAGGCCCACTTGACTTCACATTCCAGGATGTCTGGCTCTAGGTCAGTGATCACACCATCGTGATTATCTGGGTTGTGAAGATCTTTTTTGTACAGTTCTTCTGTGTATTTTTGCCACCTCTTCTTAATATCTTCTGCTTCTGTTAGGTCCATACCATTTCTGTCCTTTATCGAGCTCATCTTTTAACTAAATGATAAATATTTCTGCATGGTAAAATACTTCATAGACACAGCCAAAAGGCAAAAAACAAGCAAAGAAAAAATACTGCAACTTACATGACAAACTAAGGGCTGATCTCCCCAACAGAAAGAAGACTCAATGTTTAAGAAACATACCAAAATGTTGGCTGAAGAATGGACAAAAAGACAAATAGTCCCCAGAAAAATAAATGCAAATGGCTCTTACATGTTAGGAAAGAATATTAAACCTCACTCATAAGAGAAAACGAATTAAATACACTGAAATACCCTTTCCCACCTTTACTGAAGAGCTTGATGACTTCCTGTTTTCAAGGCTGAAGGAAACAGGCACCTCACACATTCTGGGATGAGTGTACATGGTTAAGCCCCACAAACAGGAACTTGCATTTACCATCTAGGACTCCAACCTGATGGCTCACCTCCACAACTAACAAACAGCACATACAATAGACATTCTTTGTGGTATCATACTCATATTAGCAGATCACAAAAAGGCAAAGCATTCCTCAAAAGGGGACAGATTAAACCATGGCAAATACACATGACAGAGAATCATGAAGACAGGAACAGAATTCAGAAGACTTCAATGAACTGAAAGAGAGTAATTTCTTTTTCCCAAAAAGTTGTACAATACTCTAAGTGAAGCTTTCCTGGTAGTTCAGGCAGTGAAGAATCTGCCTGCAATGCAGGAGACTGGGTTTGATCCTTGAGTCAGCCCTAGTGAAGGAAATGCGCAATCCACTCTAGTATTCTTGCCTGGAGAATTTCATGGACAAAGGAGCCTGGAGGGGGTTGCAAAGAGTTGGACAAGACTGAGCAACCAATACACATACTGAAGTGATCACCACAGTAAGTCTAGTAATGATGTATTAAGTGAAAAAAGGTACAGAATAGTAGAGATAGAATGCTACCGTTTATCCAACAAAAGAAGACACTTTTATGTACATTTGCTCATTTTTGCAACACAGTAAACATAAACTAAAAATTGATGAAAATGGTTGTCCGCCAAGGAAACAGTGCAGATATAGAAAGGAGAATTCTAACTACTGAGTAGATCTTTTCACAGTTCTGACTTCTAAATCATGTTTTACACATAGCCAAAAATAAATTTATTAAGAAAGGGAGGAAAGAAGGCACACCTGGCTTCAAGGAAACAGGGATGGGCAACCCCAGGAGGTTACTCTGTTAGACTCACAGGCACTCTATCTGCTTGATATTAACCTTTTCCCTCTAGCTTCTTTAAATGACCTTGCCATGCTCCACAAGTACAACCATCAAAGTCCACATGTGACATCTTAAAATAAGAAACGGAAACACTCTCGGTCCTCTGTGAAACAGAAATGAGCCAGATTTCTCCAGCTAATGGAAGAGGCAGTTCTCTTGACAGCAACGCTGGCTACAGTCCTGGCCTGGGCTGTCACACATCAAACTAATGGGCACTGTGGTACCTCTCGCCATCCAAGCCACCATCCCCCAGTAACTGGCAATGGGGATTGGAGAGAGTTGACCCCTCCCCCAGCTCCAATCCCAGCCCACATGCCTCAAACCTAAAACTACCAATTCAGAGGTGTCTGATCAGTGCAGAGCTCACAAATTTGTTCCTGTCAGCAGCAGGAGGGTCCTGCTCCTAAATGCTCTTAAGGCCAGGCACAGCCCTACTGGTTTCTGGTAGTCTGATAAGGGAGCTCACTCGGGGGACAATTCGTGCCTGCAGCATCTGCTTTTGGTATTTTTAATTTTCCATGATATTCAAGTATTAAAATAATGGAGTTTTGGAGGCATATTCCATTATTTCAACATTTACAAAAATTCAAGTCTGTGATTCAATTATTCACTTGAAAAGACACTTGATAAGCTAGCTTCAAGTCTAGACTGGCCTGCAGATCACAACAAGCAGCCTTGTAGTTAGATATCCCAACACTGCTACCCATAAGGATAATTCTTTCTCTGGTCCAATGCCTTTGCAACTAGTGGAATACGTATGCCAGTAATCAAACTGCTCTAGATGACTCTGAACTGGAACTGCCATTCATACGTAACACAACTGGAGGACAAAGAGGAACTTTAAATGCTTTGTTAGAAACAAAAACCACAGTTTGCTACCAGTGGGGGAAAAAAACCAGCCCTGAAAAATGGTACTGATGAATCTATTTGCAGGAGAGGAACAGAGACACAGATGTAGAGAACAGACTTGTAGACACAAGGATGGAAAGACAGGGTGGGACGAATTGAGAGAATAGCACTGACATGTATACACTACCATGTGTAAAACAGGTAACTAGTGAGAATCCGCTGTGGAGCACAGGGAGCTCAGCTCTGTGCGCTGTAATGACCTAGAGGGGTAGAATGGGCATGGAGGGAGGCTCAATAGAGAAGGGGTGTATGTACACATACAGCTGATTCAAGTTGTTGTACAGCAGAAACTAAGACAATGTTGTAAAGCAATTATATTCCAATTAAAAAATAAATAAAAACAAACATACAAACAGAAAAACCCCGAGCTGTTCAAAAAGATATCTTCCAAGTCATAAAGCAAAAGATACAATCACTTGAAAATGGAACCAGAAAATTATCAGAGTTAGATCACTATTATTTCTTCACATTCTCTAAGTTAAGTCTAAACTAAGAAAGAACTTTCTGGTTTCTGGAAAAATCTGCACAAGAATACCTTCATGTCACAGTAACATCACTGGCAATCTTAAAGATAAAACATCTAATTAAGTGATTTGGGGGATATCTTTTCCTTTCTATTGTGTTTGGCTTATCATTTAATGCTTTGTTAATTATATCTGTATCATCATTAAAACAACTATACATCAAGCATTTACCTTTTTATAACTTTGTTAAATATTATACCTTTATAATACATTTTTACTTGAAGTATGGTAAATATATTTCCATTTACCATATAGGTAAACATATTACCATTTACCATTCCATGGTAAAGATTTTTCCATTTCATGAAGCCTCAACCTTCTTACAGATCACTCATATAAACAGTAGCACTTTGGTATTAAGTGAAAAGTAAAGTAGCTCAGTCATGTCCGACTCTTTGCGACCCCATGGACTATACAGTCCATGCAATTCTCCAGGCCAGAATACTGAAGTGAGGAGCCTTTCCCTTCTCCGGGGATATTCCCAACCCAGGGATCGAACCCAGGTCTCTGGCACTGCAGGCAGATTCTTTACAAGCTGAGCCACAAGGTAAGCCCGGTATTAAGAAGCAAAGTACAAATATACTCAGAGGGCAAGGCACAGGAAATAGAGACAGAGTGCCAGGGCATAAGATTGCAAGCCAACTAACCCTCTTGATGCTACAGCCAGTCTGAGTAGGTTTAGTACATGTAGTTGAGCACGTATCAGCTGATACACATATTACATAACAAATTCCCCAAATGCCACCTACCAGGTCTGCTTCATCTTCACATCTTGGGGAGACACATATTTGGGTCTTCGGCAAACCTTTCTAACTGTGCCATAGATCACATTTTTCTGAATGAAGGCTGGTGGAAAAAAAACACAATATACATACAGGACGGCAGTGCTTTATCAACACAAATTAAACAGGTTATAAAGCTAATTCAAATGTTAAAGCCCACAATCAGTCTGTTAAAAATAAGGCAGTTTTACACATTTCAAATATTCATAATAGGTATCTGTAGGAGACTGGATTTAATGAATAGATGAATGATTAGTAATTGACATATCAATTATACATAAGTGCTTTTAAATTGTTCCTTCCAATCTTGTTTAAACTATTATTTTGCTCAGCAATTTTTCCCAGCTTGGATATAAAAAAGCTCCAGCCCAGCCTGAGACCAAATTACCACATCTTGAGCCAGTGGGATTTAGAGTTAATATAATAATTTTACGAGTAAAGTTTTTCTTAGTTTGACTAAACTTACTCAACAGCAATATTTCTCAACCTTTTAAAACCTGTATAGTCTTTAACAAATGAAATTCTTACTCTATGCCAACCCCCAAGATTCTTATATTCATCCTGAGGGCAGAGAGGGGAACCTATCTTTCAGGCTGAAAAGTCATGAAACCTATAGATTACATGTCCCAACCACCAGGAAATCTCTGTCAAGTCTTACTTTCTGCACATAAACAATTTATTTGACTTGAAAAACTAATTCACCCTACTGCATTTGAGCATATACCCTGTGATCACCTAGGCGTGTGTCCCTCATGCCAGAGTCCAGGTAGTCAAGAATGGGCACTCCCGGGCAGTCCCCAACATTCTGATCGGGAGACCATACTCCAGACATGGCTACCACAACCCCTTCAGTTACCCATCACTCAGCCTCTCAGCAATACTCTGCTAATTAGCTTACTTAAACAGGTTTTTCACTGGTCTGTTGACTAGCAATGCAATGACTCTTAAATAACCTTTTATCAGTTCAGTTGCTCAGTCGTGTCCACCTCTTTGCGACCCCATGAATCGCAGCATGACAGGCCTCCCTGTCCATCACCAACTCCCGGAGTCCACCCAAACCCATGTCCATTGAGTCGATGATGCCATCCAACCATCTCATCCTCTGTCATCCCCTTCTCCTCCTGCCCTCAATCTTTCCCAGCATCAGGGTCTTTTCCAATGAGTCATCTCTTCACATCAGGTGGCCAAAGTATTGGAGTTTCAGCTTTAACATCAGTCCTTCCAATGAACACCCAGGACTGATCTCCTTTAGGATGGACTGGTTGGATCTCCTTGCAGTCCAAGGGACTCTCAAGAGTCTTCTCCAACACCACAGTTCAAAAGCATCAATTCTTCGGTGCTCAGCTTTCTTCACAGTCCAACTCTCACATCCATACATGACCACTGGAAAAACCATAGCCTTGACTAGCCAGACCTTTGTTGGCAAAGTAATGTCTCTGCTTTTTAATATGATGTCTAGGTTGGTCATAACTTTCCTTCCAAGGAGTAAGCGTCTTTTAATTTCATGGCTGCAAGCACCATTTGCAGTGATTTCGAGCCCAGAAAAATAAAGTCAGCCACTGTTTCCACTGTTTCCCCACCTATCTGCCATGAAGTGATGGGACCGGATGCCATGATCTTAGTGTTCCGAATGCTGAGCTTTAAGCCAACTTTTCACTCTCCTCTTTCACTTTTATCAAAAGGCCCTTTAGTTCTTCTTCACTTGCTGCCATAAGGGTTGTGTTATCTGCATATCTGAGTTTATTGATATTTCTCCCGGCAATCTTGATTCCAGCTTGTGCTTTCTCCAGCCCAGCGTTTCTCATGATGTACTCTGTATAGAAGTTAAATAAGCAGGGTGACAATATACAGCCTTGATGTACTCCTTTTCCTATTTGGAACCAGTCTGTTGCTCTATGTCCAGTTCTAACTGTTGCTTCCTGACCTGCATACAGGTTTCTCAAGAGGCAGGTCAGGTGGCCTGGTATGCCCATCTCTTTCAGAGTTTTCCATAGTTTATTGTGATCCACACAGTCAAAGGCTTTGTAGGTGAAATTAAAAGGCATTCGAGATACATGAATGGGCTAAGTATTTGTGAGACCTGTTCCCTATGTCCCTCGAACAGAGTAAAGCATGAGGCCATCTCCCTAATTTACCATTAAAGAGAATACACTAGGCGAAGTCCTAAACAAGCCCTGACCATGGGGATTCTGCCAACCGATACCAGCTAACAGACATCAGAATTCTGGCTCTGGAGTCTTGGCATTTATTTGCCTTCAGTGACTGTTCTGTCACTGAAGGACAGAGTCCTTCAGGGTCACTGAAGTCCCTGAAAGGACAGAGTCAAGCCTTCCCTGATGCTACAGAATGAGTCATTTGGCCTGCTGTGTGTGTTTTTTAAACGAACTTGCTTCCTAATAAATATTTAGTAAATAAATCTGAGTGGCAGACTGCCGCCTGAGACTTGCTTTCACTCTGCCGAGTAGTGAGGTTATGAAGGGAGAAGTCACCTGAAACCACTGTGGCTACTGTCATCTACCAACACACAGACCAAAGAGTTTTGCCCACCACGTGAGCTTGGGGCAGTCTGCAGGAAATATGCTTTTCTTAAGTTTGCAGTAAACTCAGTGTGTGTTCCTCCCCACCCTCATCTTGACTATTCTGTCCCTTGGGGGAGCTGCCTGGGTTGAGAGGCTGCATCTGACATTTCTAGTTGATTTGATAGTGTTCAGATACTTTAAAGAAATATTTTAAACTGTGGTCAGCAGCAGTCAGATGGGTGCTACTTGTATAGACTTGATCTTCAGGCCAGTCCCAACTTATTATTCCATAGATTTCTCACAATCCCCTTGACTGCACTTGTATTTATCAGACTGTGGATTGTAAAACCACCTCACACATGACTGATATTTCCCAGCAGATACTGAAAGCTGTAAGCAGTTCTCACTGTAAAGTAGAAGAAACTTTTAGGCTCTTTGCACAGGCACATCGAGGGGGCAGCGATTCTACCTTAACCAAAAGGATAAGTACAAGTACAAAACCACAAGCAAAACTAACTGGATAAAAGTAGGCAGAGTGGACCTAGGATAATTCACCAAAGACAGTTTGCTGCCCTCCAAACAGATGGTCCACAAAAGTAAACAATAAACAGTGCTTAAAGTGCTGTTTAAAAGTGCTTAAAAGGAGGTCCACTTAATTTCCTTAAAAAAATGCTGAAAACTGCTAAGGATTCAGAGATTAAAATGTGAATTTAAAGGCAAAACTGAATTGAACAAGAATGAACTGATAAATCCATGTGAAAATGGCTTGAAAGAAGCCACAAGAAACTGAAACTAAAGGAAAGAAAAACACCACACCTCACAGGTAAGTCACTGGAAGACCTGACCAAAGGGTGTTTGGTCTGCTTCTGTCTGTCCGTCAAGGCAAGCAGAACAAGCCATTAAGGCCCGGACTCAGGCTACCACAAGCAGAGCACCTGATAATCTGCTTCACAGCAGTTTTCAGCTGATGTGTGTCTACCATGTGTTTCCAGCCAGCCACCAGTGCTGAAGGCGCCTACAGAAAAGCTGACGTGGACTCTGCAGCTGGGAGTAGGAGGAGGAGCTGCACAGCAGAACCACTGTGACTCGTGTCAGTGACTAAAGTTAATCCTCAGACACAGGGACTTGCCCATGGCCCACAGGACCCTGCTACAGTGCTGCCTACACCACCACTGCCTCAGGCTGATGCTACTTGTCCCTCCACACGGGGTTCCTGTCGCCTGCTATCTACCCCAGGCAGCTCCCCCTGCATCCTGCTGGCTGGCTCATTTGTTGACAGGTCTATTCTCCCTTCTAGATCTGCAGCATTTCAGAACAGGGACCATTGCATCCTTCTCTTTCCTGGCCCTCAGTGTGTGTGCGGAGTTTCTCCACGGTTAAGATGGAAAAGGCAGGGCCAGCAGATTATCAGACCCTACTGGGTGAGTGCGGTGGATCAGGAAATACCTTCTCCCAACCTCACCCTGGCCATGCTGCACAGCTTGTGGGATCTCAGTTTCCTGACCAGGGACTGAATACAGGCCAACCAGTGAAAGTCCAGAATCCTAATCACTAGGCCACTGGGGAACCCCAAAAAGTACCTTTGAAGTCTAACTCGTATGAGTGCTTTCCTGCCTGGAACCTCAGGGTGGCTGCTTGGGGGTTAGACCCCGAGGCACAGTACGCCAGGTAGGCCTTCTCCAAATCACTGCTGGTGACGCTGGTCACAGGGTGATCCATGCCCTGTGAAGGGAAAGCCAGATAGATATATGGTGAAGGCAAGAAGACAGACACTGGGGGCCATCCACACACCGGCAAACAAGCCCACAGTGCGTGTCCGTGTCCTGGGGAGGCAGATGAGAGGAGCTGGGGGTGGGGCTGTGGTAGGAGAGAGAGGCACAGAACAGGAGCCAACAGGACTGCCTGCTGTAAACTGCTCAGGAAAATGGAAGACAGCCCACATGGGCCCAACTAACCTGGATAACCGTGACAGGAGCAATGGAAGAGAGGGTGTTCAATTACTTGTAATGGATAACACAACCCTTCAAGTACAAGTAAACTCGCAAATGCTACTTCACTGAGGGCCTGAGCACTGCAGCCTCTTCTGTCCATTGTTTCGGCCTCATCCCTCCCTCTCCTGACCAAACCCAGAGCCACACTAGAGAGCCTCCCTGAACAAATCCAGGGAAGACAGAAAAAATCCCAGGATGCTCGGGGGGGAAGGCAGGTGGGGCAGGAAGGCTGGCACTGGAAGAAGAGGGAAGGAGGAGGGCTCAAGTCATCTGCTGAGAGTGCCCACATCCACCTGGCCAGCGGGTACAGAGTGGTAATACCTCTGCATTTCAACTGGCCAGTGTCTTTCTCCTGAGGACCTGCTATGTGCAAACACTGTCTTCAGCCTGGGGGCACGTCAGTGGCCAAAGCCCCCACGAAGCTCACGTTACAGAGTTCCCAGGGAAAAAAACATTTCAAGTGCAGTCAAGAGCATGAAACTAAAGCTTTAATATAGCCTCTCACAACCCAGAAAAATACAAATGTCTATTAGACCACATAGCCCACCTGTCATTTGGGAGAAGCTGTCATTATAGAAATGGTGACTTCCCTACACATGTATCTCTACAGATAACCGGGGTCAGGGGGAAGCTCCCTCTAATCTTGATTCATCTATGAACATCTCTGAATAGTTGACAGCAGCAGTTACTTGACCCAAATACCAAATCAATAGCTGAAACAAGTTACTTTCATATACTTTTCCACCTTTTGTAACGTGACTACTATAGATAAAGCAAAAAGCCAGCTCTGAAAAGCCTTAAGCTTTAGTCCACAGCTACACAAACACTCCTGCACACCCAGGCACTCGCTCTGGAGTTACCTGTTCAACAGTAAGAGAGACATTTTTCTACCCCCATTTAACCAACTATGATATCACTACAACCAAAGTTACTCAGTCCTCATGAACTAACAGATAGCTAATTGTTCCAAGATGTGACCTCATACAAATGAACTCTAAATTATCCAGTTCTGCCATAATTCCCCCAAAGCAAGTGAGTCATAAGGGGACCTGGGGATCTTTGGCTCTGTCAAGGGCTCCCTGGAGCAGTCCTTGTGCCCATGTTTGCAAAGATTCCTCCATCATGGACCCACAGGAAGAAACATTCATACTCTTTCCGTGACACTTACTTGTCGTCCATATTCCTGCCAAGAGCCAAACTCATCAGTCCAGTACCAAACCCAGTTGGTGGTGAGGATGAAGTGTGGAGGTTTGGTGACCGAGGAGGCTGTGGAGAGACGGCGAGCCTGGGTGGCACCAAACTTCATGGTTTCAAAGTTCAGAAAACCAATGAGAAAGCTACTGGATGTCTCAGTGCACCTGACCCTGCAAAAGAACACAAGAAGTAAACTGAAAGTCCAGCCACGTGAACGTGGGCCCCTCAGCTTCTTTCGTGGTCTCCGAGTCACTCGGCTGAAAGATGTGAACATACATGGGACCTGCACATTTAAAACAATGCGTCAGGGTGGGAGGGGACTTGCTTTAAGATCCATTTTGCTATGTGAAAATAATAAAATCACAATACTATGGAAAAGAGCCCCTGGAGGAGACAATGGCAACCCACTCCAGTATTATTGCCTGAGAAATGCCATGGACACAAGAGGCTGGCAGGCTACCGTCCATGGGGTTGCAAAGAGTCAGACACAACTGAGCAACTAAGCACACAAACACACACACACCATGGAGAACTTGTTATCATGACATTCCTTTCATTACACAAAAATGCTAGGTAAACAGCTTTTTAAAAAATGCATTGCTGAGCTGACAAAAAACAAAAATCCTTAGAAGCCAAAAATAGTTAATATACACTGTATGTGGGCTGGGCCAGTCCCCCTACTAAGTACTTTATACATTTTAAGGGATTAAGTCTTCATTGTACCAAAGCTGCGACTCATCCCCATTTTTACAGATGTGAAAACAGAAGCCCGGGGAGGTTCAGAAACCTGTTCAAAGTTAAACAGCTAATAGACAGCAGAGCTGGAGTTTAAGTTAAGCAGTTTGGCAGAATGGCCTGCACTCTGAGCCACCACGATCTACTCGCTTTCCAAATGCTGTACTGCCCCAAGAGCAAAGGGAAGGTCTGGAACCAGTGAGGTGAATGAAAACTAAAGCCATTGGCTGTCCAAAGGCGATGTCAGTGAGTAATGACAAACAGCCCTATTTTTAGTGGCAATGAGGAAACAGGAAACAAATGTAGTATCTGAATATGGTCAAGGGTTAAATCTCCAAAGAGATATTTCAGCATAAAATCATGATTTTAAAAGACTACACATCCTTAGTGAAGGGAGCTGGAAAAGGAATCTGCTTTGCAAAGGAAGTCAGCAAGGAAATTTGCCTATGTCAGAGTTGGCTTTGGAAGGAAAGGAAGAAAACTTCCACTGAGAACTCATAAACTGCTCATGCCTCAAGGAAGTTAAGTTGATTCACACTTCTTTTGTGAGAATTAAATTTAGAGACCCACAGTGGCATTTCCCATAGTGGCAAACACAAATCCTCTCTGGAAGGAATTTACCTTCAACTCAGGCCTCAAAAGAATTTCTATAATGCTTAAGATGGTATAAAGAGTAGGGAACTCTCCTACACTGTTGGTGGGAATTTAAATTGGTATAGCCACTATGGAGAACAGTATGCTAAGTAGCTTCAGTCGTGTCCGACTCTGTGTGACCCCATAGATGGGAGCCCACCAGGCTCCCCCGTCCCTGGGGTTCTCCAGGCAAGAACATTGGAGTGGGTTGCCATTTCCTTCTCCAATGCATGAAAGTGAAAAGTGAAAGTGAAGCCACTCAGCCGTGCCTGACTCTTCGCGACCCCATGGACGGCAGCCCACCAGGCTCCTCCGTCCGTGGGATTTTCCAGGCTAGAGTACTGGAGTGGGGTGCCATTTCCTTCTCCAGGAGAACAGTATGGAGGTTCCTTTAAAAATAGAGCTACTATATGATAATCCTGCAATCCCACTCCCAGGCATATATCTGGAGAAAAACATGATCCGAAAGGATACATGAACCCCAATATTCATTGCTTCACTGTTTATAATAGCCAATACATGGAAGCAACCTAAGTGTCCATCAACAGAGGAACGGATAAAGAAGATATGGTGTGTGTGTGTGTGTGTGTATATATATATATATATATATATATGAATATTACTCAGCCATTAAAAAAGAAATAATGCCATTTACAATATGGCATTATTCTGGGTGGATGGACCCAGAGTGTCATACTGAGTGAAGTCAATCAGACAGAAGGAGAAATATCGTATGACATCCCTTATATGTGGTATCTAAAAAGAAATGACACAAATGAACTTAAAGAAGAGAAAAAGACTCACAGACTTAGAAATCAAATTTATGGTTGCTGGAGGAAAGGGACAGTTAGGGACTTTGGTAAGGTCATGGACATTGCTATGTTTAAAATGGATAACCAACAAGGACCTACTGCATAGCACATGGAAATCTACTCAATGTTATGTAGATGTTATGTAGATGCCAGTCTGGATGGGAGGTGCCTTTGGAGGAGAATGGATACATGTATATATATATGGCTGAGTCCCTTTGCTGTTTACCTGAAACTACAACAACATCGTTAGTCAGCTACAACCCAATACATAATAAAAGTTTAAACTTTTAAAAATTTCTACAGATAAAGTTTCAGCAAACATAAGCTTATAATCAAATAAACCAGAAACAAGACACCATAAGCAAAATCCAGCAAAACCAGTCCACTAAAGACAACAGATGTTAAGAGTTGTTGGATATAAATATACAATATGAATGAAGTGTTTTTTAAAGTTAATATTGAGTATCAAAAGTATGAGTATGGATTAAGAAACTGTAAGAATTAAGCAGGAAAAAACAATCTTTAGAAGTAAATAATTATAATCTTAAAATCACAGTAGACAGGACACACTTCATCTCAGACAAGGCTGAACTAATGAACTAGGTAACCAAGTGAAGAAATTCCCCTGCATACAGCACAAAGGACGACGTGAGAGAGAAGTCAAAAAACATAAAAAACAGAGTAAGAAGATCTTAATGTATGTCTAATTAGAAGTCCAGAGAAACAATATTTTTGAGGAACTTTCAGAAATGATTAAACATAAAACCTTCCACTCAAAAAGAATGAATTATAAACAGACTAAATAAAAATAAGTCCACATATAGACAGATCTTTGTGAAACTGTAGCACCAGAGGCTGACTGTATGTTTAGTCAGAGAGGAAAAAAACAGATTACCTACTGTAATGTGTTGAACTGTATCCTCACTCGTGGCAGCTGAAATGTGACCTCACTAAGAAATAAGGTCTTCTCAGATATAATTAAGATGAGGTCATACTCAAGTAGGCTGAGCCCTAATCCCATGACTTGGTGTCCTCATAAAAAGAAATTTGGACACAAAGACACATAGGAGAAAGCCATGAGACAAAAAAGAAAGAGATTAGAGTAACGCAGCTATAAACCAAGGAATGCCAAGAAATATGAAGGATTGCCAACAACCACGAGGAGCTAGGAGGAGGCAAGAAGGATCTTCCCCTGGCGTCTACAGACAGAGCATAGCCCTGCTGACACCTTGACTTTGGAATTCTAGCCTCCAGAAACATAAGAATAAATTCTTGCTCCTAAGACACCAAATTTGCAGTCATCTGTTACGACAGCACCCCAGCCCCAGGCCAAACAATGTATTTATACTGATAACTAACTTCTAAATAAGCAATGGGAGCCAGAAAACAATGGAATAATCTTTGAAGAATTGAGAGAAAACACCCAATAAAACTATTTTTCAAGAATGAAGATGAAATAAACACTTTCAGATAAACAAAAAACACATCTGCCACCAGACCCTCACTAAACCAACTTCTAAAAGATGAATTTAAAAGAAAATGATCCACAAGGAAACATATGAACAAAGGATTGTGTGCAAAAATACAAAATGATAAATGTCTAAATTTAAACAAATACTGACTATATAAAACAATGTTAATTTCTAACTCCTGGGATTAAGAAAATAACAGAAGCAATTTTATACAACACATTTTATATGCCTGGCATTGTTCTGAGCATTCTACACATTAATTCTTTTAATTCTCAAAACAATTAATCCTTTAATGTAGGAACTATTATTTTTATACACTTGACATAAGGAAAAACTGGGACACAAGAAGACTAAGTAATTTGCCCAAATTCACACAGTGGTAAATGAGTTTGAATGGAACTAGTCAGAATTCAAGTGTTCAAGACTCTTTTATTGTTCGAGAGAATGATAAAATGTATTAATTAGCTTAAGTTGTTAAGCTAAAGTTTATTAAGTTAAAGGGTCTGTTTTCCAGAGTAACCACTAAAAGAACAGAAAGTCACTATATAACTTCCAAATTAATAGATGAGGGGGGAAAAAAATCAAATGAGGAAACATCTAAGAGAAGACCAAAAAGAGAAAAGAAAAACAGAAAAAGCAGGTCAAATAGCAAAAACAGACAGTAGAAATAAATTCAAAATTAATCACAATGTGTAAATAGGCAATCCCAACAAATGAATAAACCACTATAAAAAAAAGATTAAAAGACAAAGATTGTCAAACTGAAAAAATATCCAGTTTTGTTATGTTTACAGGAACTATATCTAAAATAGAAACAAAAGAGCTTGAAAGTAAAATAGTGAAGCGGGCTAAAAGAAAGCAGACATAGTTATATTAATATCAAATGAAACAGACTTAAGGCAAAAAAAGCATTACTAGAAATACTAATAAAAAGCACTCATTTTATAGTACTACCAGGTTCAATTTACTGGGAAGATAAAATTTTTAACTTCTATATACTTCATAATAGTTTTTAAAATATAAAATAAAAATTGATGGGATTACAAGGAGAAACCAACAAATTCATAGTGAATTGTTAACATACCTTTCTGGCTAACTGATACAAGAAGCAGACAAAGAAATCAATAAAGATACAAAAAATTAGAACCACACAATTTACACCCATCTAACACCACATTCAAAACACTCTGTATACACAGAACTTTTACCAAAGTTAATGATATACTAGCTTCCCTGGTAGCTCAGTTGGTAAAGAATCCCCTTGCAGTGCAGAAGACCCCAGTTCAATTCCTGGGTCAGAAAGATCCCCTGGAGAAGGGAAAGGCTACCCACTCCAGTATTCTGGCCTGGAGAATTCCATGTGGTCACAAAGAGTCAGATGCAACTGAGCAACTTTCACTTTTACAACAAAATTCAAAGTATCTGTTACTATACAGCCTGACCACAATGCAATTCATTTGAATTTAAATTTTAAAATTAATTTTAAAATATACTTAGAAATAAATGATAGGTCATCTAATCTATGGAGTCAAAAAAGGACAAAAGTCTGTTCCTCTAAAAAAGAAAAATATGAGTAACACATCTCTGCAAGACTGATGAAGAAAAAAGGGAGGGCAGAAAAAAAGATTAAAAGTGTAAATTAAAGATGGCATAGACACTAATAGCAATATTACAAGTAACTTTATGACAGTAAGTTTTAAAATAAATACAATGACCAAACTCCTAGAAAAAATATCAACTTACCAACTGACTCAAGGAAAAACTGAAAACCTGACTGGTCCTATAATAAGAAATTGGGTCAATAGTTTAAAATCTTCCCAAGAATTAAACATCAAGACTAGAAACTTTTAGATGCATAATCATTCAGGAAAAAAATAACTCTGATTTCACATGGCCTTTTGAGAATAGAAAAAATATCCATCCCAATCTCATTTTTATGAGGCTAGTAATTTCATAAGATAAAAACCAGGCATCATTATACTGTACATCTGTAACATATAATACTGTACATCAACTATACTTCAATTTTAAAAAACAAGCAAAGACAACATGAAATAATTATAGACCAATCTTATTCAAACATAAATTCAAAAGTCTTAAACCAGAGAGTGGCAATCCAAATTCACCATTATGTGTGTGTGTGTGTTTGTGTACGTGTGTGTCTACATACGCACAGGCATGACTTAGGCCTGGGAATGAAATGGACTTAACATTAGAAAATTAATGTAAATCACTGCATTAACAAGCAAAACAGAACAAAACATAGGCTCTTAATGCAGAAATTGTACTCAATAAAATTTAATTTCCATACACAATTAAAGAAAAACTCCTGGCATATTAGGCATAAAATCAGAATTGATTAGCAATGCTAAAGGTTCCAAACATTCACATATGCTTAAGGGAAAACATTTTTAAATTACTCCTTTTAAAATTAGGAAAAAAAAAGAAGAATAATCTTCCAGTTATTATCATTTCTGTTCAGCATGAGGAGTCTTACCCACTATAATAAGGCAATCAAAAGAAATAAAATTTTTAAGAATTAAAAAGGAAAACTTAGAGTGCTATTCACAGATATTAATTTCTAAACATGTATCAAGTATATTGAGAATTATACAGATAATTCAAATAAATTATCAGTAGCTAAGATATTTCAGTAAAGTTGCAGGAGATAAGGTAGAAAAGTCAACTGCCTGTCTACACATCAGCAGGGAGAAAATAAACAAAAAAATTTAACTAGGGATGCAATGAAATGTTCCCTTGGTATCTCTAATTTTCTTGAAGAGATCGCTAGTCTTTCCCATTCTGTTGTTTTCCTCTATTTACTTGCACTGATCACTGAGGAAGTCTTTCTTATCTCTCCTTGCCATTCTTTGGAACTCTGCATTCAGATGCTTATATCTTTCCTCTTCTCCTTTGCTTTTCGCTTCTCTTCTTTTCACAGCTATTTGTAAGGCCTCCTCAGACAGCCATTTTGCTTTTTTGCATTTCTTTTCCATGGGGATGGTCTTGATCCCTGTCTCCTGTACAATGTCACGAACCTCCATCCATAGTTCATCAGGCACTCTATCAGATCTAGTCCCTTAAATCTATTTCTCACTTCCACTGTATAATCATTAAGGGATTTGATTTAAGTCATACCTGAATGGTCTAGTGGTTTTCCCTACTTTCTTCAATTTCAGTCTGAATTTGGCAATAAGGAGTTCATGATCTGAGCCACAGTCAGCTCCTGGTCTTTTGCTGACTGTATAGAGCTTCTCCAACTTTGGCTGCAAAGAATATAATCAATCTGATTTTGGTATTGACCATCTGGTGATGTCCATGTGTAGAGTCTTCTCTTGTGTTCTTGGAAGAGGGTGTTTGCTATGACCAGTGTGTTCTCTTGGCACAACTCTATTAGCCTTTGCCCTGCTTCATTCCGTACTCCAAGGCCAAATTTGCCTGTTACTCCAGGTGTCTCTTGACTTCCTACTTTTGCATTCCAGTCCCCTATAATGAGAAGAACATCTTTTTGGGGTGTTAGTTCTAAAAGGTCTTGTAGGTCTTCACAGAACCATTCAACTTCAGCTTCTTCAGCATTACTGGTTGGGGCATAGGCTTGGATTACTGTGATATTGAATGGTTTGCCTTGGAAACAAACAGAGATCCTTCTGTTGTTTTTGAGATAGCATCCAAGTACTGCATTTCTGACTCTCTTGTGACCATGATGGCTACTCCATTTCTTCTAAGGGATTCCTGCCCACAGTAGTAGATATAATGGTCATCTGAGTTAAATTCACCCATTCCAGTCCATTTTAGTTCGCTGATTTCTAAAATGTCGACATTCACTCTTGCCATCTCCTCCTGTTTGACTACTTCCAATTTGCCTTGATTCATGGATCTAACATTTCAGGTTCCTGTGCAATATTGCTCTTTACAGCATCTGACCTTGCTTCTACCACCAGTCACATCCACAACTGGGTATTATTTTTGCTTTGGCTCCATCCCTTCATTCTTTCTGAAGTTATTTCTCCACCGATCTTCAGTAGCATATTGGGCACTTACCGACCTGGGGAGTTCCTCTTTCAGTATCGTATCATTTTGCCTTTTCATACTGTTAATGGGGTTCTCAAGGCAAGAATACTGAAGCAGTTTGCCATTCCCTTCTCCAGTGGACCGCATTCTGTCAGACTTATCCACCATGACCCGTCCATCTTGGCTGGCCCCACACGGCGTGGCTTGGTTTCATTGAGTTAGACAAGGCTGTGGTCTGTGTGATCAGATTGGCTAGTGTTCTGTGATTATGTTTCAGTATGTCTGCCCTCTGATGCCCTCTCACAACACCTACCATCTTACTTGGGAACATTTCATGCAAAGATGGGCACAATAAAGGACAGAAATGGTATGGACCTAACAGAAGCAGAAGATATTAAAAAGAGGTGGCAAGAATACACAGAAGAACTGTAGAAAACAGAGCTTCACAACCCAGATAATCACGATGGTATGATCACTGACCTAGAGCCAGACATCCTGGAATGTGAAGTCAAGTGGGCCTTAGAAAGTATCACTACGAACAAAGCTAGTGGAGGTGATGGAATTCCAGTTGAGCTCTTTCAAGTCCTGAAAGATGATGCTGTGGAAGTGCTGCACTCAATATGTCAGCAAATTTGGAAAACTTAGCAGTGGCCACAGCACTGAAAAAGGTCAGTTTTCATTCCAATCCCAAAGAAAGGTAATGCCAAAGAATGCCAACTACTGTGCAATTGCACTCATCTCACATGCTAGTAAAGTAATGCTCAAAATTCTCCAAGCCAGGCTTCAGCGATACGTGAACCGTGAACTTCCAGATGTTCAAGCTGGTTTTAGAAAAGGCAGAGGAACCAGAGATCAAATTTCCAACATCTGCTGGATCATGGAAAAAGCAAGAGAGTTCCAGAAAAACATCTATTTCTGCTTTATTGACTATGCCAAAGCCTTTGACTGTGTGGATCACAATAAACTGTGGTAAACACTGAAAGAGATGGGAATACCAGACCACCTGACCTGCCTCTGGAGAAACCTGTATGCACGTCAGGAAGCAACAGTTAGAACTGGACATGGAACAACAGACTGGTTCCAAATAGGAAAAGGAGTACATCAAGGCTGCATATTATCACCCTGTTTATTTACCTTATATGCAGAGTACATCATGAGAAATGCTGAGCTGGAAGAAGCACAAGCTGGAATCAAGACTGCCAGGAGAAATATCAATAACCTCAGATATCCAGATGACACCACCCTTATGGCAGAAAGTGAAGAGGAACTAAAGAACCTCTTGATGAAAGTGAAAGAGGAGAGTGAAAAATTTGGCTTAAAGCTCAAGCTTCAGAAAACGAAGATCATGGTATCCGGTCCCATCACTTCATGGCAAATAGATGGGGAAACAGTGGAAACAGTGTCAGACTTTATTTTGGGGGGCTCCAAAATCACTGCAGATGGTGACTGCAGCCATGAAATTAAAAGACACTTACTCCTTGGAAGGAAAGTTATGACCAACCTCAGTTCAGTCAGTTCAGTCGCTCAGTCATGTCCGACTCTTTGCGACCCCATGAATCGAAGCACACCAGGCCCTCCTGTCCATCACCAACTCCCAGAGTTCACTCAGACTCACGTCCATTGAGTCAGTGATGCTGGAGTGGCCGAGAGGAGCTACCCCACTCCCCCACGCCCGAGGCCAGGGGTGGAGGCCAGGAGGAGCAACCCCACATCCAAGGAGCGGTGGCTGTGCGGGCGCAGGAGGGCCTAAAGGAGCTATCCTGCGTTGAAGGTCAGGAAGGGCAGCAGTGAGGAGATACCCCTCGTCCAAGGTAAGGAGCAGCAGCCGCGCTTTGCTGGAGAAGCCGTGAAGAGATACCCCACGCCCAAGGAAAGAGAAACCCAAGTAAGACGGTAGGTATTGCAAGAGGGCATCAGAGGGCAGACACACTGAAACCATACTCACAGAAAACTAGTCAATCTAATCACACTAGGACCACAGCCTAGTCTAACTCAATGAAACTAAGCCATGCCCGTGGGGCAACCTAAGACGGGCCGGTCATGGTGAAGAGATCTGACAGAACGTGGTCCACTGGAGAAGGGAATGGCAAACCACTTCAGTATTCTTGCCTTGAGAACCCCATGAACAGTATGAAAAGGCAAAATGATAGGATACTGAAAAGAGGAACTCCCCAGGTCAGTAGGTGCCCAATATGCTACTGGAGATCAGTGGAGAAATAACTCCAGAAAGAATGAAGGGATGGAGCCAAAGCAAAAACAATACCCAGCTGTGGATGTGACCAACCCAGACAGCATATTAAAAAGCAGAGACATTGCTTTGCCAACAAAGGTTCGTCTAGTCAAGGCTATGGTTTTTCCAGTAGTCAGGTATGGATGTGAGAGTTGGACTGTGAAGAAAGCTGAGTGCCGAATAATTGATGCTTTTGAACTGTGATGTTGGAGAAGACTCGAGAGTCCCTTGGGCTGCGAGGAGATCCAACTAGTCCATCCTAAAGGAGATCAGTCCTGGGTGTTCATTGGAAGGACTGATGCTGAATCTGAAACTCCAATACTTTGGCCACCTGATGCGAAGAGCTGACTCACTGGAAAAGACCCTGATGCTGGGAGGGATTGGGGGCAGGAGGAAAAGGGGATGACAGAGGATGAGATGGGTGGACGGCATCACTGACTTGATGGACATGAGTTTGGATAAACTTTGGGAGTTGGTGATGGACAGGGAGGCCTGGCATGCTATGATTCATGGGGTCCCAAAGAGTCGGACACGACTGAGTGACTGAATTGAGCTGAACTGAGGGATGCAATGCACAGTATGATTAACTATAGTTAATGATGCTGTATAGCAGTATTTGCATGTTGCTAACAGAATGAATCCTAAAAAATTCTCATCACAAGAAAAATAAAGGTATTAAAGTACATTTAAATGAGTTGCTGTATTATGACGTCAGTTCTCCCCAAACGTAATAGACAATGCAATTTCTAGTTAAAAAAAAATCACACCAGAGTTTTTTTGTGAAAACCAACAGGCAGATTTTAAAATTTCTGAAGAGGAAAAAAAGACCAAGAGGCAAGATAATCTGAAGGAAAACAGTGGGAAACTGCCTTACCAGACACCTAAAGTTACTGTAAAGCTCTTCTACATGAGACAGTGTGATACTGATAAGAGACACACAGATCAATGAAGCAGAAGGGGCCAGAAAAAGAAGTGTATTTGCTAACTCAACACCTAACACAGACAGCATTGAAAACAGGTGGAAAAAAGATGGCCTACTTACAAAAGTAGTACTTGGCATCTAAGTCTGAAATTAACCTATACAATATATTACATTTTGTCAAATCTGACTCAGTTTGGGTGGGTTTAAAAATCGACTGACTTCTGGAAATGAACAATGTAAGATAGCTGAACAACATGAACCTATTTAATGCTACTGAACCTTACACTTAAAAATGGTTAAGATGGTAGGTAAATTTTATGTCTGTTTCGTCACAATTTTTTCTTTTGCTGAGTAGAGTTTAACATTTGGCAGCGGGTGTTGTTCTTTTGTCCATAAGAGACAGAGGTGAATTACAAATGTATTTTTTTTTTAAATCACCTGAAATACCTCTCTCTCTCTCTATATATATATATATTTACATATATCCCAAATATATTTTGGCTCACTTTTCTCAGTTTGGTTATTTTGGTGTTTTTTTTTTCCACATGGACTATTTTTAAAGTCTTTACTGAATTTGTTACAATATTGTTTCTGTTTTATGTTTTGGTTTTCTGGCCACAAGGCATGTGGGATCTTAGTTCCCTGACCAGATGGAACTTGTACTTCTTGCAGTGGAAGGTGAAGCCCTAACCTTTGGACTGCCAGAGAAGTCCCTGCCTCATTGCGATTTACTTTTTGAATATATTTTTATGTTTTTAATCTTAACCTTTTATTTATTTTTTAATGCTTTACTTATTTTACAATCTTTCATGTTGGAGTGTAGTTGGTTAACAATGTCGTCTTAGTTTCAGGTGCATAGCAATGTGATTCAGTTATATACACACACATACACACACACACATTTATCTATTGTTTGTCAAATTCTTTTCCCATTTAGATTATTGCAGAATATTGAGCAGAATTCCCTCTGCTCTACAGTAGTTCCTTGTTATCTATTTTAAATACAGCAGTGTGTACATGGCAATCCCAAACTCTAAATTTTTAGTTGAATATATTTTTTAAAGTGGTCTTTGGAAATTCATCTTCATAAGAATGAAATTGGACATATACTCCATCACAGGCAAGGAGAGGTTAATGCAGTCCTTAAAATGTTAAGAGTTTTTAAAGAAAAATTCAGGACAATTTTTTGACAGTCTCAGGATAAGAAGAATTTCTTATGACACAAAAAGTAGAAACCCTCCAAAAAAAAGGAAAAGAAAAAAACAGTATAAAACCATAAAGAAGACGATGGAAAAATACTTCTCTTCATTAACAGATACCTTAAGCTGACAGGGGGAGTTCATTTATTTTCAATATATACTTAATACCCAGACACTTGAAGAATTCCAAAACTAAGGAAAAGCACAACCTTTCCCCTCAACAAAACAGGCAAACTACAAACACAGACATTTCACAGCAGAGAAAGCACAAGTGGGCACTGAGGAGACACCTCTCCTCACAAGGATTCAAGGGTATGCAAACAGAGACCTCACTTTACACTGAAGACCAGAAAAGCACAGATATCAGACTGCACCAAATGTGAGAGAGCCACGTCATTACAGACCGCTAATGGGGGTGGGAAGCGGTACAGTCACTGTGGAAGACAACCTGGCACCCGCCAACAGAGCCGAGGAGGGACCAGCCTGGCTCCCAGCAGGCTCACCCCCAACACCTAAGTCACAGAAGCCGGAGCACATGTGAACACATAAACACATGGGAACCGTCGACAGCAGCTCCCTTCAGACCAGGTTAAAGGACAGGCAAGACTATCTGTGCTGACAGACGCTGAATCAGCAGTGGTTTGTGGCATGGACACTGACCGGAAGAGGGCTGGAAGGGGGGCTTCTGGGTGATGAAAATGGTCTACAGCTGGATCAGGGCATTGGCTGCACAATTTATGCCTTCCTCAAAATTCACTGACCTATATGCTTAGTAGCTGTGCATATCACCAAGTATCCATTTTAACTTAAAAAGCCTCAGAAAAGGAGAGGAAGAGAAGGGGGAGACTTAGATAAGGGCTGGCTACATGAGCCACTTAATCTTCCAAAAGGGGGATAATTTGTTTCACGTACTTTACCAGCATCAAGTTGCACATAACTGTACCCTAAGCACAAATTTATTTTACCCACTCAAAAAACGGGCTCAAATTCTCTTCTTGGCAACATATGTTCCAAGGAATCCAAGATACGGTAAGCATTTGAAAATAAAGTTACTCAACACTTCCCCGTTTACTCTAAGTGAAAATTCTAGGACATACGTAGAAAAATAAAAAAGACTGAATGATAAACAGCAGTTCAGCTGCATGACTTTACAGGCAAAGGCTAAAGAAATTTCACAAATGACTACTTTTTGGTTTTCTGGACTAATCAATGAGGATACATTTACATAATCGATCCCAGAATCAAATCATTCAAAACTTACTTGGTACCCCTCCCTCACTCCTCTCCCCATAGCTCCTCCCTGAAAAAAGAGGAAGATGAGGGAACAGAGGCGTCAACCACCAGCATGACCATCAGCCCTCAATTTCCAGCCCAGAGCCTCTGCTTGTAGACCAGGTAGCCTGCTTACTCCATGTGTGTGTGTCTGTCTGAAGCCCATCAAAACTAAAGCCCACTATGTCTAAACTTCTTATACTGCACACAAAGGCCCAGGCACAAACAGACACAGATGACGTATTTCATACCTGTCTCTTGCAGGATTGCTATATGCCTCTTCAATAAGCTCCATTTTGTGCAAATCCTTCCACTTGCCTCCATCTAAGACTTGCCATCGATATGGCAAGTGGAAATGAACTCTACTGCACTTATCTGAAATAAAAATATAAGGAGGTAAGCACATTGGCAGCACATAGCATGGCCCAGCCCTGTGGTTCCCAATGGGTGTGGTGCTGCCTGCTGACCTGGCAACATTTTAGAAATCTGTGAGGGAGCCTTTTTTAATGACGTCATACCTGAGCATTTAGATACTGAATTTTATTATACACACTTGCCTTTTATGTCTCCCTTTTTAACAGGACATTAAACACATCAAACCTATTTTTTAAAACTGTGTGTTGGTAGGTTACATTATGTATGAATTACATCTCATGAGAGTAAAGCAGCTGATCATGAGATGGTCAAAGCTTCCATCCCATCCATTCCAGACTGCAGGGGGCAGTCTGTCCATGCATTATTGCCATATATGTGATATTTGGATGGAGAGCGATCACACCAGAAATGGAGGCAGGTCCATCTCTACTAGAACCATCCAAACCCAAACAGGTCCTACCATAGGTGGGTCAGCAGCACGGTTCCAGTCTGCCTTGATCTTTGTGGCTACCAACATGCTCTCCCCTTCTCAACATACCCCACTCCTAGAATGTATTATACACATGGCCTGGATCTGTGGTTGCCAGCCAACTGCTCCCACTGCCTTCCCTGTGCTCCCCAGGTCTGTCCCTCCTAGTACCTCCTGCCTGCTGTGCCTTGGCCAATGCCAGCAGCTCACCTGGAACGCTGCTCACACCCACCTCTACCTGCAGAGGTTCTAGTACATCCTGAAGGAGGAATGTTGTGAGAGGAAAGGGAGACAGGAAAGAAGTGCAATGGGAATCTCCACACTCTGATACCTGCAGGATCCATATACTATTAGGTAGAAAGATACACAGGTATGGAATGCCTCTATTTGGGTGAAAAAATAGAAAAGACAGGATTAGATATATTCTCACTAAATACACATGTGGGAATGGGAGAGGGAAGACTAGGTGGCTGGGCACAAAGGTATGAGGAAAGATTTGAATTTTGAAATGAAAATATAGTCTACAAAAGTCAAACATCTGTATCATTTGAAAAAAGGTACAAAATAGTGTGCATAGTGACCTTGTGCAAAAAGAGACTAGATATACACTTCTGCTTGAATAAAATCTTTACGGAAGGATATTCAAGGAACTAGTAATAAGGACTGTTTATGGAGGGAATCTTGGTGCTGGGAAAAAGGGTGTGAGGAAGACATTTCTTACTGTCTTTTGTACATTCTTAATTCATCTTTCAAAGTAATAACAATGAAGTCTGGCTAATTTGACACCTGACAAAGATGTGAAGTGAATAAAGAATATTGAAAACTATTACAAATCAATAATGAGATCAAACAACCCAATAAAAAATGGGCAAAACAGTCACAAAAGACCATATACTGTATGATTCCATTTATATGAAATATCCAGGCAAACCCATAGAGACATAATGTAAATTATGTAGTTACCAGGAGCCTGAGGGTGGGGAGAAGGGGTAGTGACTGCTAATGGGTTTCTTTGTGGGTGATGAAAATGTTCTAATATTAACTGTAATCATGGTTGCACAAATTGACTATGTTAAAAACCATTAAATAAATTGTATACTATGTGAAATATACTTAATATCTTAACAAAGCTGTTATTTGCCTGCAAAATAGGCAAAAGATTTAAGCAGATACTTCACAGAAGATATGCAAACAGCCAAAAGGCATATGAAAATACACGCTAAACATCATTACTTATCAGGGAAATACAAATGAAAGTCACAATGGATATCACTACTCATTTACTAGGATGGCTAAAATTTACAGGACTGACAATACCAAGTGCTGACAGTGATGCAGAGCAACCAAAACTCTACTACACAGCTGGCGGGAAAGTGAAATGGATCCACTTTGGAGGACAGTTTGGCAGTAACTTGTAATGTTAAATACATGTTTATCATACGATCAGACATTCCACTTTGAGGTCTTTACTTAAGAGATGAAGACATATATCCACATGAAAACCTGTACATGAAAACTGACATAGAGGTTTTATTCATAAAAGCCCCAAACTGGAAATAACCCAAATGTTCATCAACGTACATATGTATAAACAAATTGTAGTTAATCAATGCAACAGAATACATGATTACGTTTATTTAAAATTCTGGAAAAGGCAAGTCTAGTAGTCCCCATCAACAAAAAGCAGATCAGGGATTGCCTTGGGTCAGGAAACTGGGTGGTGAGGATCAACTGTATGGGGGCATAAGAGCAATTTTTGGAATGAGAGAATTGTTTCACATCCAGATTATAGTGCCAGTAATATGGGCAAACATATTCCCCAAAACTCAAAGGGTGCATTTTATTTTGTATTAATTATATCTAATAATGCTGATTTTTAAAAACATATATATACATACACAAACGTGTGTGTGTGGTGTATGTGTGTATCTCACACATTGCCTGACCTAGTATTCCATTTCCAGGAATCTATCCATGGTAAAATGCATGTATACTCAGATGTTCAAGGAAAAATCATTCTAATCAAATACTACACAGTTGTTTTTAAAATCCAGGTAGACATACACATATGTACTAACATAGAAAAAATCACCAAGACACACCATTAGGTAAAAGAAGTAGGTTAAATAATGCATATCACATGTTCCCATCTGTTGACAAATATGTAAAACAAATATGACCACAGTCCCATGTTTACCTTTGGAAGGCTGAAGGAAGACTTCAGGATTTACTCTGTACCATTTCACTCATTTACAAAGTGAAAGTATTCATGAATTGCTTGGGTAGTTTTTTAAAGACTGAAAACAAAACAGGAAGTTTGGGTGTTTGTCTTTTTTTTAAGAAGAGTCACCAAATTTGAGAAGGAATCATTCTTTAGTCAAAGCCCAGGACATCAGCAAGAACAAAGATTTAGTAAAAATACAGTCTCTCTCTCACACACACACACACAAAACATTTGCTACATCTGATAAAAAAGAGAGTATTGAGAGAAACTCTGAACTTAAACAAATTCTCATCCCCCAAGAGTACACAGAGGGGTCTCCTCCTGTTCCTAGGTTCTGAGGCATCTCTGAGACTACAACCTCCTTCTAGAAGGGAACTAGACTGGGCATCCGAGTGTTTCTGTGGGTTTGTGACCTCACACTAAGCTAATCAAGGGACAACACCTGACATTCGTTTGCTGCATGAAACAAACAGTCCCCCAAACTCATCTACAGTTTGATTTTTAGAAACTCAAGTATTCAATAATTCTTACCACTCTCAACTCCCCAACAAAATCACTGAAGTGCCACCAGCTTGCAATTAAGAATGCCCGAACCTCTCTGGATGGGTGAGAGGACCTTGAGGGGTGACATCAGAGCAGAGCTCTGGGAACCAGGAGCAGCTGTCCCGCCTGCAAGTGGATGAAGGGGTTTCCCCCCGACTCACCTTGAAAGCTACAGCTCTTCCAGATATGGAACAAGCAGATCTGATCACTCTCCTCTTGGGTGGCAGTGTTTAGGGACACAGAACCTGTGTCTCTTCTTTCTACAAAGAAAGACCACAAAGATATGTCACCAGTGCTTCTGATATGGGGCTGGAGTAGTTCAAGGTACAAAGGAGAGAGAACAGAATTCATTCATTCCTCTGCATGAGGCAAAAGTGGGCAAGGCAACATCACAAAATCTTATAATGTTCTAGATGAAAGCACCCTCAGACATACAGGTGGACCCTCTCTGCCTTTTATGGAGGAATCCAGGAGCCCAAGGCCATATGACTGCTGCCAAATCCAGGACATCATGGTTGGGGTGAGCTTTTTCTCAGCTCTGGCTGTGCACCCAATTCACTAGGAGACCTGTTTATAAACACAAGTGCTCAGCTCTCCCTCAGACTGACTCAATCAGCAGCTTTCAACAGTGGAACCTGGGACACTTTAATAGGGAGGGGTGGGGAACCACTAACCAACACATTTTCCTTCTGTATCTACAGCCGTGATTACCCCAGAGAACAAGTGAAGGCTGCATTTTATAAACTAGATTTGATTCCAAAAGCAAATGAACTATGAGAATTGGGTTCCAATACCAAAAAAAAAAAAAAATTAATGGAAAGCCTATAATTCAAAATGAAACCTTATTTAGGTTAACTATAAGAACTTCCCAGATGGCATAATGGTAAAGAATCCACCTGCCATTTCCAGGAGACACAAGAGATGCCAGTTTGATCCCTGGGTTGGGAAATCCCCTAGAGTAGGAAATGGCAACCCACTCCAGTATCCTTGCCTGTAAAATTCCATGGACACAGGAGCCCAGCAGGCTCCAGTCCATGGGGTCACAAAGAGTTGGATACAACTGAACAACTGATCATGCGCATGCACACACACACACACACACACAGATGTTAATGTAACCAGGAGGATGCACATGCTTTCAAAGTCTACCTTTACTAGAATTGCTTCAATGAGCCATTACTTAATAATTACATTTGGGCATGCCCCAACTACCACCATGTAAACCTATAAAACTCTCCTTGTCATCACTCAATCACCTCCCTAAATTAAAACCCCACAGGACTTGAATGAAAATGTACTTTGTTTTCAGGCTACAGAGTTCGGTGTATTAATTTGATCTTATTTTTGAGATTGAAAGCTTCTATACTCTTAGATTGGAGAAGGCAATGGCACCCCACTCCAGTACTCTTGCCTGGAAAATTCCATGGACGGAAGAGCCTGGTGGGCCGCAGTCCATGGGGTCGCTAAGAGTCGGACACGACTGAGCGACTTCCCTTTCACTTTTCACTTTCCTGCATTGGAGAAGGAAATGGCAACCCACTCCAGTTTTCTTGCCTGGAGAATCCCAGGGACGGGGCAGCCTGGTGGGCTGCCATCTATGGCGTTGCACAGAGTCGGACACGACTAAAGTGATTTAGCAGCAGCAGACATCCACAGGCTGGACCTTAAAGCTCACACCTGTGGCACTTTAGAGGTTGCCTCCCTCTCCCTCCAGGGGCAGGTATCCTTCCCTGCCTTTCTAACAAGGCCATAATCCAACTGACACTCTTAACAATCTATTAAAGCAAAATCGTTTGCTTCTAGGCTTCCTACTGTTAGAAGAAACTAACCAAAAGTAATTGAAGAAAATGTAAAGGAAACATACAGCGAGGACACCTCTCAAATATAAATCTCAGGTAAGTTTAGAGTGGTAAGTTAGTTTGCTGGTCATCCTGGCATTAATAATTTAGGAAGTGATCTATTAAAAATCCTAGATTATCAGTACAGCTAACAAGTTGGGGGAGCCGTGCCTCAGAGACACCTAGAACCAAGGCCCAGGACACTGGCCAGTACATGGCAAGGACTCATGTTGAATGAAAAAACGGATTATCAGGATGACCAGCCAGCAGCAGATAGTGTGAAATTCACAGGACACCAAGGCATCGTAGCCTCCCTGGTATTGAATCATGGTATTCACTTCCCACAGTATAACAGGTACTCAAGAAATGCTTACTGGGACTTCCCTGGTGGTCCAGTGGTTAAGAATCCACCTTGCAATGCAGGGCACAGGAGTTTGATCTCTGGTCAGGGAACTAGTAGCCCATGTGTGGCAGAGCAACTAAGCTCATGCAAGGCAATTAGAGAGTCTATGCTCTGTGACAAAAGATCCCGTGTGATACAATGAAGATCCCATGTGCCACAACTAAGACCCAACACAGTCTAATTACAAGCTTTATATAAAAAAAGAAATGCTTACTAAAGAAACAATCTCTGCTCAAAATCCCCCCATATGCCTGTCACTAAGCATGACATTCCTCAAAAAATAAAAAGTATCCTGGCAGGTTCACCATTCAACAAGTCAGTGCCAACTGTAGCCCAGCAGGTACCATTTAGAGATGAGCACTGAACAAAGTAAATTTGCAATGATGAAAAAAAATTCCATTCATGTCAAAAGAGAGCCAAAATTAAAATATGCTTCATTCAAAAAAATAGATAAAATGTGCCTCATGCACTTATTAAAAAAAAAAAAATCTCAACAGAACATAACGCAAAGGATGGCCCCAGAATTGTAGAGCATGGCATTCTTAACTGTGGGGTCCTTCACAGGAAAACAAGCTCTCCAGGGCAGAAGAGGGAAGACTAGATAGGGAGAAGCAGCATCACTCATCTCTACGCAGATCTCAGGCCCAGAGGGAATTCACCCACCGTCCACACCAACCCAAATTTGTTTAAAATGTGTTTGTTCACAGCTCTGATTTCAACTCATCTTCACAGCCCCCACTGGCTGGAAAGGGGTGGCCAACTCCCTTTTTCTCAGAGCAGCACAGACTTGCCCAAAGTCACACATTCCATTTGGCAGCCAGCTGGAATCTAGGAGCCCCAGCCCAGAGCCTTACTGGAAGTCCCTTGTGACTGCGAGGGTGGAGGTGGCACCCGGATGGAAGCAGAGCTCTTATTCTTGATGTCATGAGCATTTCTGTAAATGGAAGGCAGCTTGCTCACCAGCTCCGGCCTCATGCCCAACTTCTCCAGTTTTTCCAGGTTCTCAGAATTAGAGAAATCATGGGATCTCTTACAGCCAGTGCCAAACTTGCATTCACCCTGCGAAAAATACTGGCAGACATGGAGCTTGATACAGTGCTTTTTAAAGGAACAAGAGCCGTACGGTCCATCTCCTTTGTTGTAATGAAGGCAGATCTGTTAACGAAGAAGGAAAAAGACAGCAACTTAGAAAGGCCTCACATGACACTACCTCCTTACTGAGCAGTCTCTGGTTAATTGATGTTCCTCCAGAGACCTAGCCAAGGCTGTGACCCTTTCATGCCATGGGTCACAAGCTCTGAGACCATCCCTCACTATAGATGGACAACTGCTAGCACATGCTCTTGGTAAATGGGAACCAGGAGGACAGCAGACTGCCCAGAGCAAGCCTCTCTGGTTGGGGGGGGGGGGGAAACTTCCAGCTGATCAGAGCTGCTCTTTATGAGACCACATTTTAATGTAACTCACACAGGAACATCCTAACAATCCCTGCATTCTACTGACCGCCCCCCACTTCACTGATTAACCAACTCCCTCTAACCCAGGACCCAGCTTCTCCCAAATCTTTTTTTCTCCAATTCAAGGTCAAAGAGGCTCTGAGGGTTTCAAGAAGGCCAAATACGGCCCTTTCAAAATGAGACTCAGTGAAGTTAACAGGCTTGCTCTGAGTCACACAGTTATCTAGTACACCTGGCACAGGTGGTGTCTGCTGAACTGGGTTGTTGGTAAAGTGGGGCTTGAACTTCAATCAGCTGTTCCTTCTCTACATTGCACATTCCTGGAGCTGGGAACCAAGCCAGAGACCATCATGGGCCCACCCACTCAACTCACAGGCATCATATCAAACAGAGGGCTGCAGAACCCAGACCTAGATCATCAGGGACCACCTTCTGGGGATGGAAGCCCCAGGGAGAAGATCAGCAACAGCTGGGCCCTAACCTTGATTCTGTCACTTACAAGCTGCCTGATCTCAAGCAGGCCACTCACTAGCTCTGAGATTCTGTTTCTTAATCCCCTAAATGGGACTAATGCCACCTACAAAGCCGGGCTATTGTGAGAATTAAATGAAAAATATACAAAGTGACTAGAACCAGTGGGTGCTCAGTTCATGGCGGCAGCCCCTCAACGGTCATCTGATGATGAGGGGACTAGCCTGAGAGCAGTAGTCCTGAAGGAAAGCTGCACTAGATCCGAGCTTATAGCCCATGTGATAGCACTGTGTCCTGAACCACCTCACACAGCCCAGGAGACAGACTGCACATTCCAGATGGATTACCTGCTGATTCACTTCTCACACCACTAACAAGGTGATTGCTCCAAAAAGTTAATGCCTACTCTCCCAACACAACCTCGCTCCAACTCCCTCCTGTGACACAGGAGGCTGTGCAGATGAGCCTCCACCCACCTAGTTCTCTCCCTCCCACCCTAAATCCAGGTCATGCTGACGTACACACTGTGCCCTGACCAGGCAGGCTCTCTGCCTCCCTCTTCCCAGACCTTCATCCTCCACTCATCCTCCAGCACCCAGAGCAACCACCATCTGCTCCAGGACTCCTTCCCTGGTGCCCAAACCGTGCCCCTGAGACCAGAGCACCAACTCCAACTAAAGCACTGACAATCCCATTAAAGCACTGATAACCAACAGCACCTTGCTATCAACCGCCAACTTGTCCCACCCAGTAGCTGTGCCCCGCCTGGAAGAGCAGAAGGGGTTTTGCATCTCCTTAATGCCAGTGCCTCACCTGTAGTGGATATGCAATAAAGGTTAACTGAATTAAATTGATACTAATTTTCAAAAGGCAAAGAAAAACAATACATATTATGCACCAGTCATTTGCTCTATAGCATCTTTCTCAAATAGTGATTTCAATTGAATAGTAATTCATTAAAATATAAATATTTTATGTTATTAAATGTCATTAACATATATCCATCTCATCTCTGTCGCCTCATCCAAGAAGCAGGGCCAGAACAGCCCAAAGAACCCAAGCTGGCCAGAGAATGACTGCTCAGATCTGCTGCAGAGCACAGCCAACCCTCGGCCTGGCTGCTGTCCTCCGCACACAGAGGCCCCGCCCTCACAGGCAGGCCATTCTGGGGAGACACAGATGTTGCCAACAAGGACTTCAGCTCAGAACTTTGTGCTGGCTGGGCAGAAGCTTTTGGGGAACTGCAGCATAGTCAGGGTCCTTTCCGACCCAGTCTCCTTTCCTTCCCCTCTCCTGACACAGATTTCAGGGCACCATCACCACATGGGCCCCCACCTTCCTCTGCTCCCCCGAAATAAACCTCTCCCACTTCCAATCCCATCTTGGTGTCTACTTCTCTTAGGACTTGAACTCGTCCACGACCACTGCAGTGAGCTTCAAAACAAGTAGTTTCTGTCTGAAATGCAGCATGAGAATTTACAATGACCCAAGTTAGAAAACTGCCCCACAGACCTTCAGAGCCCCGTGGTACCTGCATTTTTCTAAGTCCTGCTAGACAGGGAGGGGCTGGCTAGAATCCCAAACCCCTCTAAGCTCTGTGTAACAACTGCCTGCAATCATTGGCCAAACAAGCCCCCCCAACCTCACAGAAGCCCTGCAAAGGAGGTACCAGCCCAACTGACATAGAAGGAAAGGAGGCTTCAAGAAGTGGCAAGGTTGGTGCAAGGTCACGGATCTAAAAATCACCAGAGGCGGGAATCCAGTCCAGGGCTCCCAACAGGCAGACCGCAGTGATCACTGTTGGGCCCCTGGCACCTCTTCTGCCATAGTGTTTCCCTGTCTTCCAACCTCCTGGCCTCTTCCTCATCACTTACCCTTGGGCCCACCCCTCCTGGCACTCACCTCTGGCAAGAGCAAGGGGTCGTTCTGAAACAGGAGCATGCAGAGCTCACCGTAGTTGAGGTGGTCCAAGCCATGTGTTTTCAGCACGCTCACGTTGTGATTGGACATCAAGTTGTGACCGTTCCTACAGTCCTTCCTGCAAAGAAACAGGGCTAGGGTCACAGCTGAAATGTTTCCCCCCAAACTCTTATGCTGAAGTCTTAACCTCCAGTACTTCAGAAGTGACTGAATTTGGGGTCTTTCAAAAAAGTGATTAAGCTAAAAAAAAAAAAAAAAAATGAAGTCACAGCGGGGGGGCGGGGGGGCGGGGGGGAGCGGGGGTTAATCCAATCTGACTGGTGTCTTTATTAAAAAAAGGCGGGGGGATCAGGACACAGAGGGAAGACAATGTGAAGATACAAGGAGAAGATGGCATCTACAAGCCAAGGAGAGATGCCTCAGAATATGCTGACACCTTGACCTCTGACTTCTAGCCTCCAGAACTGTGAAAAAATAAGTTTCTTAAGCTACCCAGTCTGTGGAACCTTATTACGGCAGCCTGAGCAAACTGAAACGACTGGCAAAATCAATCTTTAAGATAATTTTTCAGGAATAGTTCCTGACATTGTTTAAAAACATCAGAGAAAACCTGCATGTCCATGAAAAATCATAGTGCTCATCTGCAAAAGAAGAGATGGTACCTTGTGAGTTCTAGGCCCAGGGAAGCACCTCTCAGCAGGTATTTAGTGAGACTTACAGGGCCATTTCCCGAACAGTCAGCGTGCCAGTCATAAATGAGTGTGGATGGCTTATGATTACAGGTGTGTATACACACACACATACACAGACACACACAAACACACCATTGAGGCCCATCCCTTTTTTCTGCTCCCTTCTTCCATTGTTTTGATCAACAACTGCCTCTTGAAAACTCACTGTGAACCAGGAACTGGCAGTATGCCCCCAAAGAGCCAAAGATAAGCCTTCAAATGATCACCTGGGTGATCAACAGAACCCAGCAGAGTCAGGTAAATTACATCTGCTTGACTCAGACACTGCCACACCTATGATAAGCATCTCAAAAGAAAACTGAATCACTGACCAAATCCGTACTTCCCCTGGGCTCCCCCAATGCAGTCAAGAGCAACTTCCCTCTTCCACTGCACAGGCCAAAAACCATGGCGTCATCCAACCCCGCTCCTCTCTAGTGGATACACAGACATTGAGATGACTCTAAAATGTGGGAAGCGCAAGGTCAGCTGTGCTCAGGATCCATCAGCAAACACAGCGGCACCTGATCCTGACAGGAGTGGGGAAGCAATCAGGGAGCATGCCTGAATGGTATAAGTCTGAGTCTGATACTAAGGGCTGAAGAACTAGGTACTGAGAGCAGGAAGTGTTAGTCACTCAGTAGTGTCTGACTCTTTGTGATCCCATGGACTGCAGCCTGCCAGGCTCCTCTGTCTATGGAATTCTCTAGGCAAGAATACTGGAGTGGGTAGCCATTCCTTTCTCCAGGGTATCTTCCTGACCCAGGGATCGAACCCAGGTTTCCTGCACTGCAGGCGGATTCTTTAAGATCTGAGGCACCAAGGAAGCCCCATTCTAGGCAAAGGGGCTTCATAATCACAAAGATAATGATGATGATAATGACTACTAAAAGGGCATTTACCACAAGCCAGGGTTTGCTTAAATGTTTTGTGAGTTAACTCATAGTGTCCTCAACAAGCCTATAAGGTGGGTAATACCATCCCATTTTGGAGATAAGAGAACTAAGCCTCAGATAAAAACTAATTTGCCCAAGATCACTCAGCTGGCAAGGGGCAGAGCCAAGGCAGAGACAAGGCGGCTTGTCTTGGGGCTGGGTTCTTGACCACTTGCTCACTGTCCCCTAAGCAAAGGATGGAATCAGGGACCTGGGACCCTCTCCAGAGGTCACCAACAAAAGCAGCAGTGATGATCTATGTCTGTGACAGCTGATCCTGCAGTTGAGGAGGACAGAGAGCTTCGCAGGGAAAGCACAGAACATGCAGCTGACCACACCCACTCTCCCTTATGTGATCCGGAAACAGTCAAAGAAGGAAGGTTCAAGAAACTGTCCTGTGTAAACCACAAAGACAAACAAACAAACAAAAAAAGAATTTAGGATCATCCAGGCCTATAAATACTAGACTTCCAAGACAAAATCTGACCCCAACTTTGGGAATTAGCCTATCTAAAGATAGGTCTGCTATCTTTATTTTATCAACTACAGATATCAACAAGACCCACTAGTGATCTCTGTCATTAGATCCCTCCATCTACCACCTACTGTATCTACCTTCCTCTCTGCATGCTGCTCCCCCTTCCACCCTGAGATGCGGCCTCTCCACCAGCCCCTGAAGGCTCAATTGCCCTGGCGCTCCACCCTCAGCTTCCACCTCAGATAAGACCCACTCTTGCTGCTGTAGCCATAGTAAATGCTGCCCCCAAACTCCCAAAACCTGCATCTCAGTGTCCTGGCAATCCTCCCAAGTTTCAGACCTGGAGAGCTACCCTCTGGGCACTCTTCAAAACAAAACCCTCTCCCACTCTCTGTCAACAGTAAGAAAAATGTCATCTCCAAGTGAACAATAATAAAGAAAAATGAGTCATCAACTCTTGAATCCTGTTACCCTCCTCTTACCAACTCTCCCAAATTTCTCATACATACATCCGTTCCTAAGGCCTTATCTGGGTCTTGAAATATTCGAATCTAAGGATTTCTGGGGAGCTGCTTCTCAGGGACATTTTCCAACTCCCTCTGCATCCAGGCACAGACATCCTGTGGTGCTTGGGTCATGGACAGAAAAACAGCTACCATTCCAAAACTGGCCCATAAAAATCTCCCACTAGCCCTCTACTATCCATCTTCTCTACCTGCTCCTTGGAACTTGATACCCAGATGGCCTTTAAGAGTCATGGGTTGAAGAAGACAGAGTCTAGGTCTGCCAGCCTGGGTCCCTAAATGACTATATGGATCAAGGTCCATACTTCACGCTGTTAAATCTCACAATTAGACCTGATGTGAGCATGAAATAAGGTCTACCCTGTTAAGGCAGAAAAAAGAAAAATAACTAAAATTATTTGTTCTTCCAGTCATTCTTCCAGATGACTGGACTAGCTTCCAAACGAAATCATCATAGCCTCCTCTAAATGAGAATGCATACCACTATCTTAGCTATCTTCCTACAATGCACACCTGATGGCTGCTCTCTTCTGCTACTTGACGGGCCCCCATTACCTTCAGGGTGAGGTCCAAATTCTTTAGCATTTACCTCTTGAATCTACTCCACAAATCTCACTGAGCGCCTGCCAGGTGCAGAGCACAGAGCTGAGGGCCAGGAGAGCCCAGCCAGGACGAAGACGGAGGGTTCTCTGTTCTCCTGAGTTTACGTTCTACTGAAAACAGTGGGGAGCCCATGAAGGGCGCTAGGAGAAAAGTAAACAGAACGTGATGGAGAAGAAAGAAAAGGGCTCCAAAGGAAAGAGATGCCTGAGTCGAGTCCTGAAGGATACACGAGGCAAACTAGGAAAGGCGGTCCAGGAGAGCAGAGGTCACCCGATGAGCAAAGGCTGGAGTTATACCCGGGCTGGAAGGGCACCCTGAGGAGCCCAGGATGGAGGGCCGGCGAGGACCCGTTCAGTTCCCTCAGGGGCACTGGGGGCCAGGGTTGGAAGCCTGCATTGTATTCCAAATGCAACGGAAGCCGCTGGCGTCTAGTCAGCAGGTGAAGAGCTTTCAAAAGATCCCTTCTGTGGCGGGGCAGAGAGCGCTGAAGCGCCCTCAGGGCGGGCCGTGGGCCCACCCCCACCCCGGTTCGGCCACTCCCAGGCTGTCCCTCCCCGAGGTCACCGCTCGACGCGGAGCCCCACGCCCAGTTCCACGTATTCAGAAAGCGCTCAATAAACGTTCGCTGAAGAGAAAGGAGGGGGAGGAGTACAGGCCAAGGAACAGCCACCTCTTAGTCTCTCCCCCAAACTGACGAAGGGCGGGGAGGGAAGAAGACGCCCTCCTCGTCGTCGGGCTCCCGGCGCGGCGCCTTACCCGTCCCTGAGGAACTTGCATTTGCCGTAGAACAAGGACTTGCAGAGGTGCAGCTGCGCGCACAGCCCCGCGCAGCCCGGCTTCGGGCCCAGATGGGCGCTGCAGAGCCGCAGCGGCGACACGGCCAGCACCACGCGCTCGACGGCCGCCGCGCCCGCCCCGGCCGCCCGCCGCGCCACCAGGAAGCGCCCGCGCTCCCGCAGCAGCCGGTCCAGCACGTCGCAGTCGACGTTCGGCCGCACCCGGCGCCGTAGCTCCTCCAGCTCCAAGGCGCCCCCGGCCGCGCACAACACCTGGGTCACCTCACGGAGAAGGGCGGCCGGCGCCATGGTCGTCGGGCCCGCGACTGGAGGGGAGCAGGCGGCTCCCGCGGGGAGGAGACTGCGGCCGAAAACGAAACTGAAAGCTCCCCCCGACCAGGGGAAAACAGAACCTGGTGGCTTCGCCACGCCTCCGGCTCTCAGCTGAGCAGAGCTCGGCGCCTTCCGGCACCGGGCCCCTCAGCTGTGCACGCTCGCCCCGTCGGAAGCCCGCAGGAGCTTCTTCAGCGTCCGGGGGACTCGACGACGAGTCCCCTCAGAGTGCTGACAGGAAGACAGTCGACCCAGCCTAGGGGTCGCGCTTGGCGTTCCGGTAGCGCCTTCGCCGGGACGAGGCGGGATGGGGCCGCCCGGGAGCGCGCGCCGCCCGCTTTTGACTCCGGGCGTCGGGAAATAGCGCGGCAGGCGGACCGCGCACCTTTGCGCCGGGCGCTGGGCGGAGCGGCCTGGGACGCGCCCTTGCGAACCGCCAGGCGGCGTCGCGCGAGTCAAACGCTAGACGCTGAGGGAAACCGGGAAGACGCCCTGGGGCCCCCTCAGGTGGAAGCAAAGGCGGCCTCAGTGTTACTTTCTCTTCAGCTCAGGCTGTGACTCCCTTGTTTTAAACGTGAAAATCCCTTCTTTTCAAACGAAAAGCCATTTCTCCCCGCGCCTGCTGAATGGACTATATTAAAGGCCATGGGGGCACAGGAACACCTCACGGGCGTGGCTCACTGACATGTGACGTGTTAGAGCCCTTTGGGAAAATAATCCCGAAAAAGTTATTACAGTGTTTAATGTGCGTGATCTTTGACCCAGCCATGTTTCTGAGAATCTTCTAGAAGTAAAAGGAACGGTAGATGAGGTACGTACAGAAGCATTTGTGTGGAGGAAGTAGGGCGATGGGAGCAACGCGGTTGATCGTTATCCAGACTGGGACACAGCTCTAACCAGCGTGCATTAAATCTCTGCCTATTGACCTAGAAAGACATCTATGATGTGAAGTGAAAAAAGAAAGCTGTATAAAAATGTCTAAATCGGTAGCAAGAAGTGAATCCCTTGTGTGTGTGTGTGTGTGTGTGTGTGAATGTGGTGGAATATTTTTGAACGGGCGGAGAAAGCTGAGGCAGGACCATGGCTGTGGGCACTGATATTGTAGGAAGTATGCAGTAGTAGGTGTTAGCAAAAGTGGGAAAGAAAGTTGAGGGGCAGAAAGATTGTGCGGAAAAAAATACTTACCGTATTCAATTAACTTAAAATGAACATAAAATTCTAGTTTTAATATTACTACTAAAGTGCTGTTAAGTGCTGTTAAGCTACCAAAGATCTATTAAGTGTATGAAGAGTAGATAACAGGGACAGATGAAAATGAGTTAGGGGATGGGGTGAGGAGCAATTTTTCTCCTGGATTTTAATTGCTTAAAAACTTGTCATTGTGTATTTTTTAATAAAATTTTAAGTTCAGTTTTATTTGTTTATTTTTGGCCATGCTATGGGACTTGCAGGTTCTTGGTTCCCCGAACAGGGATTGAACCTGGGCCCCCGTAGTGAAAGTGCTGAGTCCTAACCACTGAATCACCAGGAAATTTACTGAACTTTAAAATTTTAATTGTGGTTTTAGTACAGTTTGACAATAAAATAACATTTTTTTTTTTAAGGTGATTTTGTTATCCAAAAGCTTGGTTTGCCTCTTGGTGGGTGTTGAGCCAAAAGACACAACCAAGTCAAAGATCCATCAGGAGAAAGAAGGATTTACTACCTGCAACAAGTAAGAACACTGGTGATCTTTCCCAAGGCAGTGTCTCCTCAAACAGCAGAATTGGGGAAGGTTTAAGCTAAGGGTATACGCATATTCATGAAAGGACTTGAGTAGAAGTCAGCATAGAATTAGGGTAGACTGACAGAGCCCAAGCTTTAATTGATTGCAGTCATGAGGTTCAGAAGAGGTCAACAGGATCAGGCCTTAGTTTCCGGTTGATCTGCTGGTTGAGCACCTGTTGTTGCTTAGTCGCTAAATTGTGTCTGACTCTTCAACCCCATGGACTGTAGCCTACCAGGCTCTTTTATCCATGGGATTTCTCAGGTAAGAATACCAAGGTGGGTTGCCATTTCCTTCTCCAGGTTGAGCACCTGAGGAGTGGTTAACTTCTTCAGAACAGCTCAAGAAAGTGCTTCAGACTCGTCTTTACCGTTGAAACAGAACTGGGAGTCTTTACAACTGCTTTGTTATCTTTGCTGTTGTTACTTCTCTTGCCTGTTAACAGTTTGTCCTTTTGTTCCCTTAAGATCATTATTACTGAGATCTGTTCAAGGGCAAGCATTGTGCCCAGAACTAGATCTCAAAATAGCGTAGGCCTAAAATGGCTTCAGCCAAAATGGCTTCTCTTCTGTCAAGGAAGCCATGCTTGGTTTTCTTTCCCCAGGGATCCCCTACCTTATCTGCTTACAGGATAACAATGGAGACAGAGGTTGTAATGATATGTACAAATCTAGGAATGCTAAAGATTGCCATCAGTCATTAGAGGCTTGGAAGATGCAAGGAAGGATTCTTTGGAGCCTTCAAAGGAAACACAGCCCTGCCGATGTCTTGATTTCCGATTTCTAGCCTCCAGATCTGTGGGAGAATAGATTTCTGTTGTGTTGAGCCCAGTACTTTGTTATTGCAGCTCAGGAAACTAATTTAGGCTTCTATTTTCCCAGTAGACGTGGAGAAGGATTATCAGCTGCACGTGGGGCTAGAGTGGGGGCCAGGGATCATATCAATGGCTAGATTAGTTGCTTCCAATTTTCAGGGAAGTTGGGTTCAGCTTGGATTTGGGTTTTGCCCTTTGAATTCAACGTGAATGGAGATCAGGGCACGTTTTGGAGGGTTTTTGCAAACGATAAATTGTATTAATAGATTATGAAAACCAGTCTGGGTTGAAAGGAGAGCGAAGGTGAAGGGAGTGTAAGAGATAATAATTGGACATCCAAGTTAGAACGACCCCCGCCAAAAAAAAAAAAAAAATTGCAGGGATGAAAACCTGGGGAATACATGACACAGAGTAGATAAATAAGTAAATAAAGACAACCGACAATAGTGAAGGCACAGAAAGTAAAAAGAGTTGGGAGGATAGCAGATGGTGAGCAGAAAGTGGTGACTTGAAACTTAGTAAAACTTGTATATGAGGGAATTAAATCCTTATATAGGGAATGAACTTGTTTTGAAATGTCCTGCTGCTGTTTATGGGAAGCTGAAGTCACCTCATTTGTTCTAGGAACAATCACTGTGTAACCCCTCTGTAGTGTGTATTATAGGGAACATGGGAGTCTGATTGTCTGAGCAACCCTATAACAAGACCTTGTTACTTAGTGGCTTGACCACACTGCCCTCCCAATACCCTGGGTTACACAGAGCTGGTCTCTGGGGAGGAGGAGAGGACAGCAATTCTTTCCTTGATCATCACCATGCCCTGGAATTAAAGCAGAAGGAGCAGCCCCCATGAAAGGCCCTGCCTCAAAACTCTGAAAATACTGCTCTGTGGAACCCAGTAACACCTTCAGGAAGTACCTTTTCCTCTACTTTTGATAGGAAAAAAAAGTCCTCCCATAATCTAATCTGTTTAGTTTTACACAGTAACCATTAGAATAATCTATATTTCAAATCAAGTCACATAAAGTTTGCAAAGCATTACCATAAAATTTTCAGTTTTAAGTTCTGAGGGAGGGAGAGATTGGGGGAGGGAATGATGAAAATGAGGACTATCCATATTTATTCACCTGTTTATTCAATGTATTTTTAGTATGCTAAACTCTGGGGATGCGAAGAACTAACTCATTTGAAAAGACCCAGATGCTGGGAAAGATTGAAGGCGGGAGGAGAATGGAACAACAGAGGATAAGATGGTTGGATGGCATCACCGACTCAATGAACGTGAGTTTGAGTGAACTCCAGGAGTTGGTGATGGGCAGGGAGGCCTGGCATGCTGCAGTCCATGGGGTCGCAGAGTCAGACACGACTGAGTGACTGGACTGAACTGAACTGAAACTCTGGGGAGGTGCTGATGATAGAAAACACATGTAGTCCCAGCCCTAAACTCAGGCTGCTAGTTCAGACAAAACAAGGGACTCTGCGGAGTGAGAAATGGAGCACAGACATGGCTGAGAACAGGGGTGGAGGGAGTATTTTCCCCCCGGTGACTGGCTCTGTGTCCCATTCAGCATCCTGACCCAGCCCATCCCTGCTAGGCTGCACCTGCTGCTAGACTGCACCCCGGGGAGCAGAAGTGATAGGGCCAGAGTAAAGGGACAAAGTAAGTGATTAAATAGTTATTCCCACTGGGGGATTGTAAGTAGAAAAAATATGGGAAACCCCTGTAAGGTAATGGTTACTCAAGAAAGCAGGTTTGCTTAGCAACAAAATGCTAAGAAGCTTGTTAGCAACAATGCAGCAGAAGCATGAGACATGCCCCAAAACAATAAAACGATGGTGGCATGAGACGTACATACTGCCCAGTGAGCTCAGTAAGTTAATGATCCCTAGGATATACTTTCTACATACTTAAAAAACAATTTGTGGACCTAGCTTGGCCTTGTAGAGAGAAGAAAACTCCCCTGCTCAACCTGGAGGAGCTGATGATGGAAGCATGAAGTCTACTCAAGAAAAAGTTATTCTCCCCCTCCCCACTTTTCCTCTGACTGTAAAACTGTAGCCCAGTAAGTTCTTGTGGCCTAACATTTCTTGCCCACCCGTTTGTAAGCTTCACAAGCGTCCTGTTCTGATGAATCACTTATCACTGTCTCTGGTTGAATTCTTTTCTGCACTAACACTAAGGACTATGGTATAGCAGAGCTCTTCAGAGCCCCTGAAACGACACCTAATGGTTTCAGAAGGGCCACATTTCTGATGGGTGTGAATAGATACATGGTATAATTAGCATCTTGGGGCAGCTAATCCATAACCCGTGATTTGTCTTAATTACAAAATTGAAATGCTATTTGAATTAGGAAAAAAAAAAACCCAAATCATAAAATCAGAGTGTGTGCAGATTCCCAGCTTCAGTGACCCCTCTGTCTTATTCCCATTCCCCAGAGGTCATCCGCCACCTATGGGAGTTACTCCAGAACCTGAAATGTATCTCAAGTTTCCTAGGTAGGACAGCTTCTAGAATAAATGCTTAAGGGAAGGTCAAAATACCATCTTAATATTACTGTGAAACTTTTGTTCCAAGTTATATCTGCCACATGTATTACTTTCTGTTTTTAAGCCCTTCATTTTTTCCTCTTTGTCCAACTCTGGCATAGAAGGAATATGAATCTACACAACTTCAGAACTGGCTTTTTAATAAAGCATAAAGCGTATTTCTGGGCCCAAAGGTAGCAAGAATCCAGCAAGGAAGGACAGTATGGGGAACTCAAAAGTGAGTGATGGTATGTGGATGGTGATTGTTGGGGGGGGGTAGTGGGAAGGGAGCCAGGCTCCAGAAATCAGAGCCCCGGTATTAGCAGGCACAGGCAGAGTGGACAGTCTTTCTCCATCCTCATCTGGGCCAATCCCCTCACAGAGCCAGCAGCAAGGGGTTGAACAGGATGGCAGAGAGGCCACAGGGAAGGGCTGCAGTGGCAGGGGCAGCGCATCCCGCAGGGGGCGCTGGCCAGGCTGGTGGAGGGTGCACAGGCATGGCCTTTATGCGCAGACCCTGGGGGCTGCGACTGTGGGGATTCAAGCTTGCTTCCTGCACCACGTGCCCCTTGTTTACAGCCAGACCATGGGTTCCTAGAAGAGAAACCTCAGTCTTTTCATGTGTACACAGCCCCTGGGAAAGTACAGACTCAAAACTTCAGTTGTGTGACAGGAAACTTCTGTTAAAAAATGTTTTGGATCCCAAATGGGTGCCTACAAAGAAAATTTTAGAACAGAACCATTCCTAAGACCATCTACTCCTTTTCAGTAATTCAAAGTATATAATAATTTAAAATAATCGAGAGAAATAAAATGGCTTTTAGATTTGGGCTTTGATTCCAATCTCAGTTCTACTCATTAGTGGTGTGTTATTTACCCTCTGGCCTCAGTTCCATCAGTAGGGTGGGGAGGACAGCACCTCCCTCGTTGGGTGATTATGAGGAAGAAATGAAAATATGCCTTGCCTACAGTAAGTACTTAATGAAACAGATAATGAGGGCTTCTGTTCAAAACCCTGCCTGCCGTGTGGTACTTGTTCCCCCGCTTCTCAACACCCATATCCTGCACTGGTGTTATCTCACAGTCTCACCGCTTGGTAGAAACACAAAAATCAGGCTCAAAGTATTAGAGTGCAAGTCCTGATAATCAGTCCCAACAGACAAACTGGAGGAAGGGTAAACACCTCACAGGCTTATAGAGAGTATGTAGATTTTTTTTTTTTAAACAACAGCTTTTTTAAGATGTAGGTTTCCATCAGTTGGACGAAAGCAGGCCAGTCATAGAAAGAGGTGGTGTAAACATGGCTTGGGTAAAACTCTGGGAAGGCTGTGGGGGTGTGCGCCCTGGGGACCTCTACGCTCTTGGGCAGGGGCAGAGCAGAAGCCTCTGCCCTTCTGTTGCTTTGGTCTCCAGGATCCTCCTCCAAGGTGGTCTCTCCGCCCACTTCCTGCCCTGCGCCCTGAAGCGCTCCTGCCTCTGTGCTCTTCTCTCCTGGCACCCTCAGATCCCGCCAGGCCTGGCTCTCAGCGTCCTCAGAGCGCCTGTCCAGAGGGACCACATTCTCCTCAGTAAAGCTGCACCTCCACTCCCGCCTTCACGAGGCAGCCAGGCCCCAGGTGCCGTGTTCTCGCTCGCCTTTCACCGCCACAGAAGCTTCCGGAGGAAGAGAACAGGTCTGCTGTTTGTTCACCTTGTAAGTAGAGCAGCGGCTGGGATACTGCGGGTGCTCTAAGGTAGGGGTGTGTGTGTGTGTGTGAGAGACACTGAGTGCTCTAAAGGGTGTGTGTGTGTGATACCGTGGGTGCTCTAAGAGGAGTGTGTGTGTGCGTGCGCATGCTCTTAAGTGACCATAAGGAAGCACCCTCACCCATGACCACGGCACAGCCAGTCACACCTCTGTGTTCCTCCATGTTTCGGCAACTGCTTCCCCAACAACACATCTAATAAGGTAATAAGACATTCAAACTTTTCACACTGAAACCATCAGAACTAGAAGGAGTCTAAGTTTGACACAGCTTTTCACATTCTCAAATTAATCTCTCAAGACTCAATAAGCAGAAAAAGGGAACAGGAAGTCAGAACTGGATATAGAATTCAGATTTTTTTCTTTCAAAGACACATTTTATACAACTTTCAACATTTATACTTTCAAACAAAAGGAGCAAAAAATACACCGATTGCTAAAAAAAAAAAATCAAACTGAAGTAATACAAGTTTAATTTCAATATTTTAAAATACAGAAATTGAAAAGTAGGAATACCAAATACAACTTTAAACAAGTCACTTGTCCTTCTCTATAATAATCAATGTAAACTACTTAAAAACTTACAAATTTAAAACAAACAAAATAAATACTGTACACTTTCCCTGCCTGCAGGCAAAAGATGGGAAATACTGTTATGAATCGGAAAAAAAAAAAATGCTCTTAAAGCTTCAGCATCCCACTTCCCAGCCACACCCCACTCTGCCGTCACAGTGTGCTTCTGTATTCAAAGGACACACGTGTGCACACACGCTGACTGCCTACCCACACAACAAGACACTACTCTGCAGACACCCCGAACGAGAAAGGCTACCAGTCACCTGGGACCGTGGACATGAAAATCAGGTCAGGAAAGTCAGTCAGGCTAGCAAAACATTACTACAAAACTAGTAAATACCAGAGCCAACAATTGTCCCTTTTCAAATTTCACAGAGTTCAACCCCCTAAAACCAAGACTACCCCTCCCTGTCACCACCCTCTACCCTCCCCCCAGCACCCCCAAATCAAACAAACCTGCTGAAGCACTGGCGAAGTTAGACATTTCACAGCAAATGTGAAAATTCATATTATATAATCTCTTAAAATGAACCTTTTCACCCTCTTTCCACAGCATGAAACTGTTATGGCTTAATTTATATTAAAAGTAGAAAAGTCTTTTCGGAAGGAAACGCGGTCTGCCAAGATGCATGTGCATTTCCTGATCAGTGCTATTTCATACCTAACAACTGCATGACTTGCTTTGCAGTCAGAAGCTGTTTTCGGAAAAACTGAGGTTATAGCTTTTGATTCAGTCTAACCATAAATGTAAGGCCCTTAGTTTGGTTTAGGTTTCTTTTGCAAGATAAAATAACCTTGGGGTTCACTTAGCAAGTTACACCTCAGGTCCCTGACTATAATGTGGAAGTTATATGTATGCTTTGCAAAAATAAAAGGTGAATCCTATGAATCTTAGAGGGAAGAAATCATTCTAGGCAAGGAATCAACTCATTATTATATATTACACCTGCTGCTGGTAATGGTTACCCACCAAAATCCACCAAAGAAATATGAGTATTTCTGGGTTATTTTTTTCCTGCAAGATATTATATTTTCTAGCACTTATCATCATTGTTTTGGTGAAAAATCTTGGGGGAAAACAGCTGACAATTTGAAAAGGAAATGGCCAAAATAAACTGGGTGGAGGCAAGGTTTATCTTTATGATTAAGTTCCATTTAAGGTTGTCTTCTGAAATAAAAGTGAATTCAGAACATCACAGGTCTTGCATAGGTAAACTACTTGGAGGTCTTGGGCTACGTGGTAGCCAAGGTTTATTAGTGAAATAGTGCAGAGCAGATAAAACTTGTTGGAAGAATCACTGAACACAGTTTCAAAAAGGCTTTAACAACAACAACAAAAAAATCAATATTACACTTGTTAAGACAAAGCTTCAGGACATTAGAAAAGAACAGGAAGGGTGAGACGGAGACTCTAAGGAGTAGAATGCAGGTAAATGAGTATTAAGTTTCCTATACCCACTGAAGAAGAAAAGAAATACCATAACAGAATAAAACTACAGTCATGATAAGCTAATTGTTTTGGAAATAGACATTTGCTTCTTAATGTCCTTAACTTAAATTTTTAGGTAAGGGGTATCAAATATTTGACTTACAGCATGACATTCACTGAAAAATAAAAAAATAAGGTTGTTTAGTAAGGCTACAGCATTAAAACTCCATTACGTTCAACAGCAATGGTAGTGAGTATGTCACTTCCTCTGTCTTTCCCCCTGGCTTCTAGGAAGCATATCAACATCACCCACCACAGATGAGCCGAGGCTGCAGTGTCACAGAACAGGGGCTGCCGTAGGGAGCAAAGTACCAGAGGTCTAGTATCCACTGTGCCCCCAGCTGGTCACCGCCCTCTCTGGGTTTCATCTGTCTCTTTTCTTAAGCTAAAGGTCAGATGTTCAACCTTCTCAAAACTGCTTTAAATGAAAATCTGGGGCATCTGAAAATGACTGATGACCTTTAACTTCTCTTTTTGGAGGAAGCAATTAGCTTAACAACTAATGAGAAAAATGAATTTTTGAAAAAATTTCAAATTTATAATGAAGCCCTCATCTCTTAATATGAAATCATAAAATGCTTATACACTGCAATATCTACTATGACAGCAGTATACTGGGCCAGTTATTCATCAACTCTTTGGGGAGTTGACATCACTAGAGAGCATTTCTTGCAAAAAGTAGAATCTTTTCTTCTGAAGCTTCCAGTCAAGACTCCCTTCCTACACTACAGTGGTTTCTCTCTACCCAATGAGCCATTGTTGGCCAGCTCAGAGCTGTCTTTGCTGATCCCCCATTATTCTTCCACCTTATTTTCCTGCCCTTCTACTGTGAGTAGTTGCTAAGCCATCCTAATTTCATGATTTATTTTACCCTATTCTAGCGCCTTGAAGAATACGCAGAATCTGTGAAGCAGTACTCTGCAAAGAACTCAAAACTAATTTTAATTACTTTAAATCATCTAATCGTCTTAATGTTTACTTGAGGATAAACATTCTCACTCTTCTCCACAAACTATCTCATTCCTTTTTCTTTCACTTCACGCACTGATTCTGAGTTTAATTCAGCACCTTGTAAGAGATTCTTCAGTTTTTTTTTAGGTAGCATGCTCTGGGCATATATTTGATATGAAGCAAATTTTATGAGTAACGGTTTCCATTTAAAAATGCACATAAATGTGCATTCGTTGTTAGTTGTAACTTATCATAAATTCTCTGCAAATATGAAGTGTAAATAGATTAATACTTTTCTATGTTTTTCTTAACTGAGTTTTGATCCAAATTTACAAATGAGAAAACTAAGACTCAGAAAGAATAAGTGACCTATTCAAGGTCACACAACTAAAATATAAAGGGCAGAACTTGGACGAACACCCAGGTCTTCTGCTCCTTTCATGCTATAACATGCCCCTGTGATTATGAACATTAAATTATTAATTTTTAAAATGTCTTTTAAATTTTGAAAAAAAATTTTTTAACTTCAATAGTTGCACAGTGTATCTCCACTGAAACTAATAAAGTTATGTCTTGTTTTTTCTATGAGTGGGCCCTCTTTTGTTTAAGTTTGCTTAGAAGTGAAAATAATACTGCTTATTTCCTAGAGAAGAATACCTTCAAAAGCAGAGATCACAACTCCCAACTTTATATCCCCCCACTCCCACAGTACTAAGTAGTGCTGGGCACACAGTAGATGAGTGATAAATATCTGATCTCATATGAATAAATACAGTAGAGTTCATTAAAAAGGCAATAATTGGATTAAAAACTAGAGCAGTATTCAGTGCTGAGTACTTAAGTAGTGATACAGATGAGCTTGTTTTCTGAGTTTATAAGATGGTTTTGGTCAGAATTTTCAATTCTGTATGCTTTAAAAATCAACTGATGCTTCATTAAGTTCAAAGTATTTCTAGGATATTGGACAATTATGAACTGCCAGCTTTGTAGAGTTTACATCATTAATCAATACTGGAGAGCTTAGTATTATGTGATATTATGAATTAGAGTACAGTGGATTCCAGGTTAACAGAAGTCACTTATTTGAATCAATAAAGGAAAATGATTACCTGCTACTACAATTAAAATTGCATATATTAAATGATAATTGTTGGTTATTATTTGTATTTGCTTATAACTAACTAAATGCCACCACTGCTGTCTTCCTAAGTTGCAGTGTCTGTAGGGTGGTATTATTTATAAATGAGACTGAGGGAAAGACGAAAGGTTATTACAGTCAAGTCCAGATGCTGGTGGCAGTCACTTCAAAGTTCAGTCATTTCCACGAGATACAGGGATGCAGCACAGTCAGTGATTTTGTAAGAGCTTTGACGATGGAGGTCATTGGATTCAGTGGCTGAATTTTTACCAATTCACAAAAAGTTTACATGTACTATTTTAGTGGTTATTTCATCTTACTGAAAGTTTTAAAAACTTAGCCAGTTAATGGGCTAACACTGCCAAAAATGAATCCACAGTACCTTCACTTAGAAGTTCCATATACTGGCTACTTAAAATTAGTACTTATTGGCCTAAGTACACAGGGCAGATACTGGCCACCATTTTAATTCATAAAAATAAATTATTTTCATTTTTATGGCTAAAGAAAAAAAAGGTAATTAAAAATACTGAGAGCTGTGAAAAATGTAAAGACAACAAAAGAACCCAGATCATAATGTAGCTGGAAAAAGAAATTATAATTCTCATTTCTAAACTAAAACCAAAACATGTGTACTATAACACTAAAATGGTTTATCTACAGAAAACCAAAACATCACAGCACTACATTGTGTAGGGAAGGTGGGAGAATCACGCAAACCCACATTTTTGATATCTTGAGATCTGATGACCAAACAAATGACGGGCTGTACCTACTTCTTACCTAGTTTTGGCATAGTATAGACAGTTTTGAGTCAGCCTATTATCGACATTTAGTACTTCCAAAAACATTCTTCCTGAAACCCAGATAAGACCCAGACAGTGGTCCAGTCATTAAACCAAAAAGGCTAATTCATAAGATATATATATTCCATGAAATGTTGGAATGGAAACAGAGTAAGAAATATTTCTCTTTGAAAATACATTTGAATGTAACCATGAAAGACAATGGTATAGACTTCTTTTTTCTTAGCTCTTCAAGTGATACTTAAAAGGGAAAATCCTGCTACCTTGCTGAGTGAAAAAAAAATAAAGACAAATCCATAATATGGCCATATTTCTTTTCCATAAAAATAAATTTTATCCAATTTGCCTGTATTTTTTTGTAGGAACTTATAAAATGCTCTATTGTCAGAACTGGAAATATCTCCACCCTACCCCCCAAAAAACAAGAAATTACTTGTTTTTATGTCACAGGCGGAGAGGAAAACATAAGCTATTGCAAGCAGCTGAAAACTGGCATTTAGTAAAAATTGTGCACAAAGGAGATAAATGATTCCTTAAAGCTCAACTGGATACTTAACCTCACTATGCACTGGTTAAGTTAGGACAGATGGAAGAAACTGCAAAAAGCACCCATTTTACTCCAAATCCACATCTTAAATAACTCATTAGAAGGTTAAGAAATAAAAAACTAAACACACGCACACACACACACACACACATACACACCCAATTCATCTACTCCAACATGCTTGCTTCTATACAACTTAATATAGTATAGTCTTATTATATTACGGCTTATTATGCAGATTTGAATATTCTAAGTCAAACCATATTTCATATTTTCCAACAGATTAGGTATACAGAATAAAAGCATCATAAAATATAACCTCTGTGGCAGGTGCTGGCCCTGCCCTCCAACACCAGCAGTATGAAGAAGGCCCTCTGGAGTTATAAATGTATTTGGAAAACTACAAACATGACAATTTAACCAAACTTATAATACTTTTCCCACAAGTAGGGAAAAGATATTAAAGCTGTACTCTTTGGGACCCAGATATCATCAGCAAAAGTGAAAATGCAAGAAGCCTATTTTTCTATTTAGAAGAAAACTGCAATGTCAAACGAAATGAGAAATGTGGGGTCTTGAATGTAGTTCTTACACACTGGCTATGAAAGTGTTTCCCTGCAAAGAGAAGAGTCTTGTGTCGTCACAAAATGAGGGGGAGTGCAGAGGGAAGGTGGGACATAGGTAATCGACCTGGATAACAGTATGCACCTTGGATGTTAGCAAAAGCGAAGCTAATAGCTTATAAAAAACACATGAAATATATAAAATAAAATGATTTTCATATACATCTTAATTTAAAATAATTAATGCATCAAATCCCTGTTTAAGACTTTAACCTGAATAGCAAATTTAAGAGTCCAGACTAGTTACTGTTACCGTGGCTCTTCCCCACGTGTAACACACACACTATCAAAAATAATTTAAAAACCTTCACATTCTTAAATCTAAATTAGTGAGATATTTCTCCAGAAATCTTCCAAATAAATAGCTTTAAAAAAGAAAGAATTTAAAAGCTGTTAACTTTAAAAAAAAATCTGTTAAATAAATTACTGATAATTCTTTACCCTATCACTGAAAATAAATCAAAACACTACCAACAACAAAATGAAATTCAAGCCCTGACAAGAGACCCTTTCCAGTTCAAGGTCTCTTTTTAAGGTTCTACCCTCCTTCTTCCTCTCCCCACCAGGTCCAAAATGGTTATTGCTGAGTGGGTGTGGCACAGTGAAAATGCAGCATCAGGTTCATTTTGTTCTTCAGGCAGTGTTCCCTACTGTACATGCAAACTGCTTCAGTGGGGCACGTGGAAGCTCCAGGCTCCCGCACCCCAAGACCAGTCTCCGAAGGGAATAGTGGCCACAGCCGCAGCTCCGTCACACAAAGAAACGTGCGTGGCCATTTCTGTTCAGTTTAAGGATCTTCCCGAGACGTTGTTTGGCTGTTGCCATTCCTTTTTTTGGACGTTTACCTACAAAATACAGCACACCAACAGCAATGTAAGTAACAGTGAAAATCACAGTTGACAGCACCTGGAAGACTTAAAGCAGAGCGACACGGCAGGCAAAGGCTTTTAGGCGTCCTGAATGGGTCGAGTCACACGCCTGGAAGTCCACTGCTTAAAACCCTTCCAGCTCACCCACGAGATGAGGGCCAACCTCCTTCCTAAGACGTACAGGACACTCCCCCAGTCCGAGCCCTGCCTATCTCTTCAGCACCAGCTCTTACCATCCTGCCTCAAACTGCTTCAGCGACGCACCTGTTCCGTCCTCACCCTGTGCTGTTCCTCCCCTCTGCCCTGGGTCACGCTGTCTCCTCTGCCGTCAGTGCTGTCGATCCTGTGCCTTCCCCTGCCTCAGCACGGCTAACCTGTCACAGCCTTTCCAGGATCTACCTCCCCTTCCAGAAAACCCCTCCTGCTCCTCAGGGTTGACTGAGATACCTTCTTCTCTGTCCCTATAGTAATCTGAGCACCTATCAATGCAGTGTCCATACCCAGCAGGCTGTGAGCAATGTGAGTGCGGAGACATGTCTATTTAACTTAACCTACACACGTGTAATGTTACCTTTTGTTGCCTGGTTGCTGATAGGTGGTGGATTTGACGCAGGTCTCTTGGTGGGGTGAAGGGGCACTGAAAAGGAAGTTTCACCAACAGGCCTTTCTGGGCTTATACTGCCGTTACTTAGCTGGCACGCCCCTGATATCAAGCTTGAACTCTGCGTATACTTTGCATTCTGAAGGCTTGAGCCACTGCTGTCCACAGAATTCCTACTTTGTACTTTGTGACTGATTTCTGATGAAACTTCCTTTTTGATGCATTTCTGGCCTCTATTTAGATCCTAAGAAAGAAGAAAATAAGGCCGAATTTTTAGGGTTTCTTTACGAGAAGTAATGTATTAACAATTTAAGAGAGAGAAGAAATAGAGTTACTGAACTTGGGTTTTTTTAACATGAAGTGGCTATAGATGACCCCTCCTGATGGTCATCTCATTCTAAAACCTAGTAGCTCTGAAGGATTCAGGTTTTAAAGATGCCTCGTAACTTAAATTGAGACATCTTCAAGTCGAGAAGAAAACATTATAGATAGATAGATAGATGATTGGTGGGTCTTGAAATCGAAACAGGGTCCCAACCAGAATTAAAAAGAGAAAAGGAAAAGATAAACTTGAAAAGAGCATACTGTAGATATAATGTTTCATGAAACTAGTTTTAAGTGTGTGTTTGTGTGTGTGTATTAAAGTGAACTTTTGATTCTATAATGGTCAAGTTTTTAAAAACAGCATTAAACACAGACATGCTTTAAAACAGTCTTACAAATACACTTGCGCATTGAAACAGTCTTACAAACACGCTTGAGCATGAAGAAACAGCTTTTCAATCTGACACACTATTCTAATACCTCTCTAGATTACAAGAACCAGAAATTCTATTTTCTCTAAGGTGATCTTGCTAATCATGTCTTCTACTTCTTTATTTTCAAAGACAATTATAAAAGCAACAGCTAGATTTAAATAACAGCTTACCTTTTAATACTAAATCCTATAATGCTACTGAGTTATAAATTTTATAACTAGTGAGGCACTATAAAATCATACATTAATAAGTGAATTCTTAATAGTTAAGGAATTTCTTACCTGACCTTTGTCTCTGGAGCATATTCTCCCATTAAAAGAACTTGTACTTGCCTTTAAAAAATAACTTGGTTCTTTCTCTTATTATAAAAGTAATTGACAAGTATTTATAAAATATAGATAAACCAAATGAAGAACGTTAAAACCATCTATATTTCTGTTATTCAGAGAGCAAATGGGGTTGGGGAGGCTTGGAGACTCCACTGTGCCACCTAAGAGTTTTGATTTTTTCTTTGGTTGTCATTTTCCAAGGTCTGCAGCAAAAAAGTCATGCTGCTGCTACTGTTAAGTCACTTCAGTCGTGTCCAACTCTGTGCGACCCCACAGACAGCAGCCCACCAGGCTCATCTGTCCCTGAGATTCTCCAGGCAAGAATACTGGAGTGGGTTGCCATTTCCTTCTCCAAAAAAGGTCATATAGCCTTCCTTTTTTGGTGCTACTGGCAATGTTTTTTTTCAAAAAGGTATTTTGGGGGTTCATTTTGTTTGGTATAAGCATTCATACACGAGAATCCTAAGACATCAATGTCTCCTCTTGGAGCAGTGACTCTTAATCTGGAGTTAATGAATGGTCTGGGGTGAGGGTGGGGTACAAACCATGAGAAAAATGTAAGCACAAGTCATATTTATGGAGAACATTTTTTGGAAAGAAAACATTTTCCTGTAACTGTCATCAAATTCTCAAAGAAATGTGGTATCTAAAAATGCTCAATCAACAACAGCAGAGATTAAAAGGATCCTTGTGGTATTGTGGTACTTTTTTCCTTTCATGTTTCATTCTAGCCAGACATAACCTAAAGGTGTTGGCAGCCAGGAGTTTTTAACTGCTTTCTTAAATAAGTTGCTCTTTTCCAGATAACATTCTATACATAAGCCTTTCATTGGTTAGTACATCAGAATCCCTAAAAGTGGACAGCTGTTCAAATGTACATTTAATGATAATTGTTAAGCTTTCTACATCTGGGGGTTGATTACTGATGGCAGTTTTAAAAACAAAAGCAAAAGCAGAGCTAATGACAATCCTATTTCAATATTTCAAACCTTGAATATACCTGAAGATTAAATCTGGAAGTTGTATCAAATTGTTTAATCCAGGAAGAACTCCTCAAGTCTTGATCTTCAGTCTTGACATGATATCCTAAAGAGAAATTTTAATTAAAAATCTTCTCACAAACTGGATCTTAAAGAACAAAGTTAGCCTGCTGCTTAAAACTGAAAGTAAATTTATGTTGACATTTTCTTTAAAAAAATGAGCATGCTAACTCTTTATTCATATACTTTCACCATACTCCTTTCCCTCTCAAAAACAAAACAGTCACCAGCTTGCAATCCAACATGTTAATTATTTCAATTCTCTCAAAGACTGTCTTTCTTTCTACGGCAGGTTTTGGGCCAGATGCTGGAGGATCTAGATCAAATTCTGTGGCCATCTGTTGTAGATGTAAAACCAAGTGCAATACAGTTTCTCTAAAAATAGTATATTTTCCCATACAGAATAAAGGCATATGTTTGCCTGAATCTGGCAGCATTTCCAGAGAAGCTTTCTTTTCAAGGGGCCAAAGAGATTATAGGAAGACAGAATGGTAAGTGGAAAGACAGAAAAATCCAGATTTGAACTTGAGATCTTTCATTACCAATACATCTTTAGGCAAGTTATATAACCTCTTTAAACCTGAGTTTCCTCTTATACAATAAGCAAAGATTTTGAGACCACATGATCTAGTCTTGTATTCAAATTCCAGTAAACTGAGTAGCCATGTAAGTGTGGGCAAGTTAACTCCACTAAATCTTTTTTCCTTTACCTATTAAAGCTACGTTACACACACCCAACATGTCAAGAATTAAGTGAAATGAATGCCAAGCTCCTGGCACATAGTTGACACAGCTAGGTGGGAATGAACATAATTCCTACAGTAGACTTCAGTTTTAATGTAGTACCATCTTTCCCCTAATCCTCCTCAGATTTTTGGGAAACAAAACTTCTCCCTAAAAGCAGACAGAAGGAAACACTCTGTGGCACCACTGATATTGCCAGCAAGTCTCTTTTTCCCAATGTCTCCTTTTCAAATAGGAGAGGATACCCTCCAGCAGAAACAGCTGAAAGCTTGCCTTCCCTTCCATAAAAGGAAAAAGAGTGGATTGTTCAAACTAAGCACATCAATTAAGACACAAACATTCCCTCCATTCTGATCAGCTTATAAAAGGGAAACAATACTGTCTTGCAAGTCAGTGAACACTCCTCTTAATCCATTAATTTACATTTTGAGTTATTCTATTTGCAGCTGACATTTGTCAACATTATATATATATATATATATATATATCTGCCAATATGTCTAATACCATCTCCAACTAAAGATGTTTAATAAACATTTCTTGTTCATAATCTTTAATCTCAAGCTAGGATTACAGGGCTATTAAGGTGAGGGTTCTATGTTATTTTTCAGAGACTTACAATTTATGTTTCTTACCACTTTCCACTGTCTTATCACAGCGATACAACTGCCTGACCTCATGGTTACTGCTGTGGCAGCCGCTGGGGTCCTGGAGAGAGGGTCTTTCACCACCGCAGTCTGTGCTTTGTATCTGCCTTTGTAAACACGTGGAATAATGCAACCCTGCCATAGACAGCATGCCCTGAATAGCTTCTTCCTCTGTGCTCGTCGAGGTAGGACATTCCCTGAAGGGCAGATCAGCAGAAAAGACAAGAACTTTTTTACTCTAAGGAAATATTTGGTAAATTTTAAAACCAAAACAAACACATACACAAACACACAAAACAAAAACCCCCAAACAAAACAAACAAAAAATAACAAATGTTTTCCTATCATTTATATAACATTGTAATAAGACTATCATCATCAGCATGCCTACCTTTTAACTGGAATTTCACTTCGAGATGGCTTTTGGCTCTTTTGAAGGAAGTTCCTCATCACATTAGATTCTTCCTTAAAGTTTGATGTTACCTCTTGTTTCTTTTCATCACCTGAACTTTCAGACTCTTCAGTGGTAAAATTATTTTTCTGAGATAATTAAATAGAGGGAAATCTATATAAAAAATTGGAACACGCTTGTACAAACTAACCAAAAACACTTTATCCATCTAAAGGGAAAGTGAGAACTTCATTATCATGGAATTATTTCTGTGTTTCATAAGAAAAAGTGGAAATCTCTAGTTACTGCAGTAACATAATTCCTTAGTTTAAAAAAAAAAAACCACAGGCTTTTTTTTTTAGTTTAAAAAAAAACAAACCACAGTACAGGCTTTCTTTAAGGCAAAATGAAATATAACCTATGAGAAAATATGAGAAACATGAGAGCTGTATCTCCCTCTACCCTTTCCAAAATCAGACAGAAGCTTTGTTGATCAGATGTAAGTAGTCACGTGACAGGGTGTGTGTGTGTGTGTGTGTGTGTGTGTGTGTGTGTGTGTGTGTGTGTGTGTGTGTGTGTGTGTAATTACAAAGGTCAGATAGACAGGCTTTGGGAAAGCTGTAATCCACTTTCCTCCCACAGGGGGTGTGTGTGTGTGTGTGTGTGTGTGTGTGTGTGTGTGTGTGTGTGTAATTACAAAGGTCATAATTACAAAGGTCAGATAGACAGGCTTTGGGAAAGCTGTAATCCACTTTCCTCCCACAGGGGGTGTGTGTGTGGGTGGGTGTGTGTGTGTGTGTGGGTGTGGGTGTGTGTGTGTGTGTGTGTGTGTAATTACAAAGGTCAGATAGACAGGCTTTGGGAAAGCTGTAATCCACTTTCCTCCCACAGGGGGTGTGTGTGTGTGTGTGTGTGTGTGTGTGTGTGTGTGTGTGTGTAATTACAAAGGTCAGATAGACAGGCTTTGGGAAAGCTGTAATCCACTTTCCTCCCACAGGGGGTGTGTGTGTGTGTGTGTGTGTGTGTGTGTGTGTAATTACAAAGGTCAGATAGACAGGCTTTGGGAAAGCTGTAATCCACTTTCCTCCCACAGGGGGGGGGTGTGTGTGTGTGTGTGTGTGTGTGTGTGTGTGTGTGTGTAATTACAAAGGTCAGATAGACAGGCTTTGGGAAAGCTGTAATCCACTTTCCTCCCACATAAAGGAAAGCGGGTGTTCATCTTTCCATCACATACTGTAAGTTACAGGGTCCCAGGCGTACCAGTACAGTGCAATCAGGTCCAGAGTCTTCTGAATCAGAAATATCAGAATATTCAGATGATCGATTCCTGAGTTCTGATTTCACACTTGTTAAAAACCCTGAGAAGGAAAATGATCAGAGAAAAAGAGCCATCAGAACTGGAGCAAAGTGCCATCCAAAGCCTGTCCAACTCAACTGCCCGGCTCTGTCCTTTCTCACTGCTTTCATTGTCTTCATTTCGTTCTTCCCCCAAGGACTTTTCCCCCAATTAACCAAGATACAGATTGAAGTGTATTCTTAAAACTTCTGTGGTATTTATCGAATATGGTTTACAATCCTTGCATGGGTGGGTTGACTATATTTCTTCCCAGAAAAAAACCTCAACACTAAAATTAGCTACGATGCTTGTTGTGCTTTATTTGTCTCAACAGAAAATAAAACAACTCTCCTAAGCCTAAGACACATTCAAGTAGACAGTGAATTCAACAAGCTTATAGACCAGGCTTCACCCTTGCCTCTCTTTCCCCACAGCACTTTCGGCTAGCAACTGCTGGATAAAGTCCATTGATCAGCTGCCTCTCCCCCGGCATGTGAAGAACAAATGTAGAGTCACCGACTAAAACAATAACAAACTTATCTGGAATTAGCAGGAACTAAGGTATTCGGCATGGATTAAATAATGTTAATTATCTAGAATATTCACTTACCAAGTTCTAAAATGTTTAACTACTTTTTAAGATAGAAGGGTATATGGAGGCCCTGAAAAATGTTGAGAAAATGAAAACTTCATTCAAAGAAGATCTCAAGGAGGAGGAGGTGTTACTATTCATCGCATTGATGGTAACCAATTAATAACCAAGTAGAGCCTTCTTGTATAATACTTGGGTTACTAATAGCTTCAGATCAGCCAGTTATATATGTCTCCTAATTCTGAAAACCATATGTATGTTAGCTAAAATTATCTTGGAAATTGCACTACATTTTCAACTGCTTCATAATTTGGAGTAGAAGCCCATAAAATACATGAGCTTTTATGTGACTCTTGTAGAAACTGTCATTAGATGAGGGTGTCACTGGCCAATGACATCCTTGTCACTAATACCACCTTCCCCGGCTGCCACCCCTCATTGGGAGGTCACATTCAGCATTTCCCTGATGGAGAGATGACTCAGAAATGCTCCAGATTTCTCAAAAGAGTATTAGGGACACAAGAAATTTTAATCCTACTATTAATTTAAGCACTTTAAAATTAGCAAGTTACCTGACATATTATTAGCATATTAATAATGAACAGTCCCTTAAAATGACCATTAAAACAAACATACTGTTAAGTGGTTTTTGAGACTCTTCGTTCTCCACTCCCTCTATTCCTGAACTCTCTTCCATCTTCACTTTTGCCTTTTTTGTCCTTCTCTTATCCTCTTCATTTTCACTATCTGCTGTATAAAGACTCTGATCTGTGAAGGGTTGTCTCTCATCCCTGTACACAGAGGGGAAAATAATCAAGTCAGAAAATAGTGCAACTATGCAGCCAAACAGTATTACACTCTCCTTACTTTGCAGAGAAAACTGAGAATTGAGACACTTTCCCCATATTTCAGGCAGGTGTGCAATGGTCTGGACCCAGAAGAAAATGAACAGAGGGAATCCATGGAAAACTAAACTCTCTGATACTTTGATCTACTTCACGTACTTAATTATCCTTCCATTTGTCAGCAGTAATCGAAGATCATTATCTTTCACTCTCCATTCAGGTACTGTGGAAGATGGCTGGAGATGTTTGTTGAATTTTCCATTCAGTTTTGAGCTCAAGATGTCCTTAAAGTATAAAAACAGAACTTACTTAACCTCCACCCTCAAATATACCTGCTTGACAAGTAAAGGAGCAGGACAGTATACCACCACCTCCCCCTGCCCCCATCCCCACGGCCCTGCATCCTGAGAGTGCTGGGCAGCCTCCAAGGCTAGGGCATTTGCAGTGTTGCAGCATGGAAACTAAATGGCTCGTAAAACCAGAATGAATGTGGTTCATCTTTCTATAGGGCCAGTAACAGTAAAATACGTTCTACAAAGCAGAATATAAAATCTGCCTCATGTGAATTCAGACATGTCACTCTTGTAGAAAGCTGAAAAACTGGAGTAGTACTGCCTTCATGTATTTTGAATTCTCTTTCCCTTGTTTCTCCCTACTGCTGGGTCCTTTCCGGTCCCCCCATCTCTGACCTAATCTCTGGTCTTCCCACCAGGTACTCTCAGCAATTTACAGGTCACCACCCTGCTATCACCAGGAACAAAGGCCACCGAGTGACATAAAGGCACAACAGTAGCTGGTTTTTAAAACATAAAGAATATTTCCTTTAATATTTTTCTTTAATAATATATAGAGCTTCTTATAATAACCTGAATCTTCTCCCAGATGGCTATGGGCTGAAGGAGGTTTAGAACAACAAAAGCTTAAAACAGTATAAATATAATTATATAAAATTTAAAATATTTAAGGAAGCTTTAATTTCTATATAACATCTGTAAATATGTTAATTCAGAGATACTGCTATCTTACTCATTTTAAACTGTCCTCTCCTTAAGATGTACGATCATGGATGACATGGATCTCACCACAGGTCAGTAGCATGTTTTACAAAGGCCCCACACTGAGCTCATTACTCCGTTAGGCCAGCATTTCTCAAACTGTAATGAGTTTAATAGTCTCCCAGCCTAACAGTGATGCAAGCTGCTGCCACTGGGCCAGGGAAAGGCCCACAGCACCTGCACTTTCCTCTGCCTTCAACACTCCTCCTCAAGTCTGTGTATCCACCTGACTTCTGCTATGTAAGTGTCTGTCAAATGCACCCACCCACCTGAGAGGTTCTCCGACAACCTTAGCAGCAGCAGCCAACCACCAGCCCCTTTATACTGCTCTCTTCCTTTATGACCTTTTTATCTGAAATTATACGACTTTAATACCTGTCTCTGACTTCGATCCTTCCAACTTGAACTAGGATGGAAGCTCCATGGAGGCAGGGGCTTGGGTGTTGCCCACTCTGGTACCTTCCCCAGAGCCTAGAAGAGTACCTGGCACTCATTAAACACTCGATATACATGTCAGCAAACTGATGGGACCTGTTCGTCCTACTTCTACACCAAAGCATGTCCCCATCACGAGCAGAAGTGCTGCTGACCCCTAGGGTGCTAAGCAAAGATGAGACAACAAGAATGGCCAGCCTGGTCTCTTTCTATCATCCTTCTGAAGGCCTTTCAGAAATGACTGAGTCTCTCATGTGACCACAGAACAGAAGCTTGCCTCTTCCCAGGGACACATCTCCAATCTTCTGAGCACCTCCCTCGTGTGGAGCTCCAGGATGTCGAGGTTGGAAGGAGTTCGGACGTTGTGGTCTCGAAGTTTCCGCATCCTTCGTCGGGAATGGTATGGGGAAGCTGCTTCACTTGAGGACCGTGAAACTGGACACACAGAAGGGATTCCCTGAGATTTAACTGGTTTGCCGTTTTCCTCCTTTAAGAACAAAATTTGGGGTATTTTATGACAAGGCCACAAACATAAGTGACTAATCATCTATAAAAATATTTTAGAAAACAAAAAACATTTCTTTTCATCATAAAAACAAAAAACACCACATTATAAAACTTGAACAGCTCTGCTGAGATCTTTTCCCCTTCTCTCTCCCACATAAAATACTGTGAACACATATCCTTGATTTTCAACATAATTTTAAAGGCTGTGTCATATTCTACTGTAGAGATAGAGCGTAATTTATTGACCTAATACTTAGGGATAGATATTGTTTTCATTCTTTTACTACCATTTTGGTTCCAAGAGGCGATAGTGGTAAACAGGTATGGTCATATATCAAGTTTAACTGGAATTGTCTTATTTACTTTATTAAAGTAATGCTAAAGTCAAGGTATATGCCAGTTAGAAATCATACACTAATTTATACTTCCTATCAGCAGAGCAAAAATATAGACTTTTATCTTTGCCGATGTGATAAACCATCATTTGAAATCATAAATTATGTGGTAATATGTGGTTGAATACTTTTTCACATATTGAGAATATTTTTCATATTATTATTGAATTGGCCATTTCCACCTCTTCTTTAGTGAAATTCCTGTTTATATTTTCTTTGTATATTTTTCTACAGCCATTTTGCTGCCTTCTGTACTCTCTACCCTCCAATTAAAAAAAAAAAACACTTTGGTAACTATTTTTGTTCAATTATTCTTCCAAGAATATTTTACCATTTTCAATTTGTAATACTAATTTGGAATTGACATATTTTAGAAATGACACTCCCATTTATTAAACTAGAGTTTTATTTCTCTTAGTAAAGATTTATAGTTTTTTCATATAGACCTATACTTTCTTATTGAGTGTATTCCTAGTTTTGGTTATTGCTGTTATATATATTTATACATTTATATATATTAAGATTAAATACATGACTTTTGACTTTAAAAATTCATTTATATGCAGCTCTTCAAAAACATAAAATAATTTCCTACTATATCTGAACATGTTGAGAATTATATGAAATACTCTATCCAAGGATATTAAACCCAACATTTTAATACCTCTTTTTTGTTTCCCAAATACAGCCCTGATCTGAGCCATTAAATTATCAGCATCCATTCCTCCACTTTAACTTCCTTTCAGTTCAAGCTAGACACTAACAGAACCACCTTCCTGAAGAATTACTTTAATTAAAATCCCCTAACACCTAGAATATCTTCTAATAAAATACCTAATCTCAGACTTCATGGGCTTTTATTAAAGGGCATATACCTAACCCAGTTGTCATAATATTTTCAGTTGAGTGGGTCTCCTTGCCCCAACCCTCTTTCCAATCCAACTTCACCGCTTCTTACTCATCTTATACATCTTAACATGTATTCATCTTTGCATTGCAGAAATGAATGAGATCTGAAAATTTTGTTTAGTCTGTATTTTTTCATTTTTGGAGTAACCTGAAGAACCTGAAGTAACCTGGTAACTACATCCTTATTACTTCATTATGATACAATATTCCAGATTTCTCTGTAGGGCTTTGAAACCCTGAGACTCCTTTCAAGATACAGCTCATTCTAGTTCTTCTAAGAATGTCGAGGCTTTCCAATATTTGTAGTGTGGTGGTAGATCCAACTGCTTCTCAAAGTAGATAGGAACCAAGCATTTAGATGATAGTTTCTACTCTTACCTCTATTGCTCGAATTACTTTAGAAAGTTCTTTAATAAGATGTCCAGGTCTAACATTGTCTGGAATTTCAAAGGCATGTTCAGATACAAGCTGTATTTGGATTAACAAAGATAAGACAACCAAAGTTATTTACATTTTAAGATGTAAAAACTAATCAATTTTTAGGTTCTCTAGGTTTTATAAACAAAGTCAAATACCAACAAGCCAGGTCTCAGAACTCATGGAGCTGGTTTCGTATCTTCTAAGGAGATCCTTATTAACTTATGAAATCCTTTTACTTTGAGTTAAACATGGACTTCTCTTACTGTGAATTCTGTTCAATATGGACTCTACACCTCAAAGCCTTCTGTAATTCTAAATACTACTATAATCAGTAAAGAAACTAATTAAGCCTTAAATTTAGTTCATAATACAAAAGGATTTGTAAGGGGAAACACAGGCACTAAAATAATCCTAGCTTCTCATGCTACGTCTAATTCATAAAGTCTTTTATTTTTTTGCTTTTCAAAAGTAAAATAGGAAAAAGATTCCATCAATAGGAAAGAGGAATTGGCGAGTTACTATATCTACTGAAATGCAAACTGCTATCATTGTTTATTATGTCTAATTCCAAACATTAATCTGTTTATCTAAGAACAGGCTTCCCAGGTGGCTCAGTGGTAAAGAATGCACCTGCAACGCAGGAGATGCGGGTTCAATCCTTGGGTCGGGAAGATCCCCTGGAGAAGGCAATGGCAACCCACTCCAGTGTTCTTGCCTGGGAAATCCCATGGACAGAGGAGCCTGGTGGGCTACAGTCCACGAGGTTGCACTGAACAAACTTAGTGACTAAACAACAACAAATCTAAGAACATTTGACCTTTTAGATGCCCTTAACATACTAATTGCTACTCCTGCTTTATATCCTCTCCCTGGTTTTAGCATAATTTGTTAAAACAAACCAATAGTAACAGTAACACTAAGTGCAAACTATGTGCCAGGCTGAGCAACAACAAATTAAATAACAACAACAAAAAAATAACTGAGCGACTGAACAACAGCAAATGTGCCAGGCAAGATACAGTTGAGTACTTTACAAATGTTAACTCATAAATCATTTCAACAACACTCGACAGAGATTCTACTAGGACTCTGATTGTACAGTCGAGGGAACAGACGCACAGGTTGGCGCTTTATTAGCAGCACGGCTAAGACTTGAATCCAAGCCTCTGACTCTGGAGTCCACACCCTGAACCACTAGGCTAATAAGCTGCCTCTCAAAGTGTACTTTAGATGTAATGAATTAACAGTATCTATTATTGACAAATTTTGTTGTTGTTCAGTTGCTCAGTCGTGTCCGACTCTTTTCAACCCCATGGACTGCAGCATGCCAGGCTCCTCTGTCCTCACTGTGTATCAAGATCACCCACGAGTTTAGAGGCTGACAGCCTACTACAGATCTATTATACTAAAATCTCTAGGGGAAAAAAGTTATTTCTAAAAATCTCTAAAGGCAATTTTGATAAACTCACAAGCTTGAGAACAACTCAGCTAAAGCTTTCAGAAGGAAAGCAATTACACAGTTTTTGCAAGATACTCTTTGTTTTTATCCTGTTATATATGATATACTTTTGTAATCCGTTTTTGCCTTTACTTGTCAATTAGATGATGACGTCTCTGACGCTGATTTTATTTTCCTATATGCTTCCACAGCGTCCCTGCTCTAATGGGTATACAACAATGATTAAAAAAAAAAATGAAAGGAAGCATAAAATTATTGGGAGGGTAATCTATTATCCTCAGAGGGTAAAGAATCTTCAGGCAATGCAGGAGACCAGGTTCGATCCCTGGATGGGGAAGATCTCCCAGAGAAGGGAATGGCAACCTTCTCCAGTACGGTTGCCTGGACAATCCCATGGACAGAGGAGCCTGGCAGGCTACAGTCCATGGGGTTGCAGAGTCGGACTCGACTGACAGACCAGCACTTTCCCAGTATCTTTGAGGTGGCTCAGTGGTAAAGAATCCGCCAGTCAATGCAGGTGCTGCAGGTTTAATCCCTGGGTCGGGAAGATCCCCTGGAGTAGGAAATGGCAACCCAGTCTAGTATTCCTGCCTGGAATATTCCATGGACAGAGGAGCCTGGAGGGCTACAATCCATGGGGCCACAACCAGTCAGGCACAACTGAGCACAAGCACACAGAAAGTATCTTTTAAGAGCAGGATTTTTATTTCAAGTGGACAGTTGAGAAATTAGTATGGAAATGTATTTTCATCAGATAAAATATTTATCACTTATTATTGTGTGTAAAGTTCCAGGAAGGAAATAAAGATGAGAAAGTCCCTGTTTTTTAAGAGCTCATAAATGTAGACAATAGGAAATGGACACATTATTTTTGGACATTGCTTTTAAGTCCACTGGCACAAGAGATGCTATGGACGTATAAGGAAAGGACCTGTGAATTCCAAATGGAAAGATCTGAGATGACCTCTTAGAGGTGGTAGGACTCGAATGCAAACTAGACCACGGTTCAGGGAAATGGAAAGCTCCTGCTTGAACCCGGACCTCTCTTTTCCTTTGTTCTTACATAAGACCAGCAGAGGGATAACAGCACAGGCTTTGCAAACACAGACCGAGCTTCATCTTAGCTCCACCAGTTGTCTTGGGCAAGCGCTTACACTCTGAACCTCAACTTCTCCATATTTAAAATGGGGACAACAACAGCACCACAAACTCATTTAGTTGCTCTGAAGAGTAAATGAGTTAGGAAATGCATTTATGGATATAAAGACTAAACACAGTGGTTAGCACACTATGTGAGCACAAAGTTATATATTATTCTATATCTACATGTTAATTTCTTAGTCAATATCCCAGATAGCCTCAAATTTACTTTCTTTTCAAGATTAAAGAAATACCTAGGTACTTCATTCTCAAAAATATAAACAAAAACCAGCACATCTGTATATACTAATAAAACACAGGTTGTACTTCTCAGTTAAAGCATGATTCCTATTCCTTCTACCACTCCCACTCATTGACAAAACAGCATAAGGTCTCTGTTTTCCTGACCTTGCCATATAAAAATTAACAGTTTCCCTGAGGGCTCAGATGATAAAGAATTTGCCTGCAGCACAGGAGACCCAGGTTCAATCCCTGCGTTGGGAAGATCCCCTGGAGAAGGGAATGGCTACCCACTCCGGTATTCTTGCCTGGAGGATTCCATGGATAGAGAAGCCTGGAGGGGCTACAGTCCATGGGGTTGCAAAGAGTCATGGACACGACTGAGAGACTAACAATTTCACACTTTTCACTTTCCTGACCTTGCCATATAAAAATTAAGTTATTTCACCAAAGACAACTACTTACTTCTTTTTTCATCCATAATTTTAAAGCAGTATGCAGCGCTTTCACTCCCTGGACTAGGTAAGTCTGAGGCTGGAAACCATCTTCTCTCAGTTCTGTGGGAATGAAGTTAAGGGGGAAAGGAGTTAGGCTCTGTGGCAAAGTGATTAACTTCTGGTTTTGAGTAACCACCAAATGTCAAACAAGTTAATAGAAAGGAAAAAAGTGAAATAAGAAACAATCAATTGACAAGATGAGAAAGAAAAAGAGAACTACACTAAACACTACTACCTCCATCTTACACAGCAGGACCTCTCTCAAGACACCCGCCTCCACACAGCGCTACAGGTGTGGGATGGGGTTCCTACTGCTTGCTCCTTCCAAAGAAAGTGAGCCCCCCTCACCCCTTTTAAGGAAAGAAACCATGCATGAGTTCTATCATGTAATTCTGTGCATGCTATCCTGGGAAAAGAGTCATTGATTTGCTTCTTTTCATTGTACCTTTTCTTCTTGTGCAACTTCTAAATGAGAAAACCCCCAATGTTTAGAATAGACTTTGCTGTTTAATCTGTTTATATCTCTTCTTCTGGAAGTTAATTATAATAGTAGCACTATTTGCAAACTGACTAGAAATGTAAGACAACACAGAAACTAGATCAACTGTATTCTCACGGGCACAAGTGTAAAGCAAAACTAGATAAAAGTTAGAAGTGACACTGAGTCTCCAACTCGACTGCTCAAAAATCATTAAACCAATACTAAAACACTAAAATCTGAAAAGCCACATAAAAACGTAGCTTTCGTGTTTAAAGGGATATTCCCCCACCCACCCACCACCCAAAACCATTTTTCTTCAGCCACAGATCACAGCCTGACACTAGCCGGTTTGCGCTAACAGGTGCCTTATGCTGGCCACACAATGGTCACAACAGTAACAGCACAGGCACCACCTGACTCTCGGGACAAGAGAAGTGTTCCCTCGAATTTTTTTAAAGCAAATGCTTGGGGACAAACATTAAGTAACAACAGTCCTTGGCTTCAACTGCGTTTTTTGCTAGGCAGGCACTTTTACATGACTGATAATCTGTGCAGGTGACTAGAGTCCCAGGAGAAAAGAACACTTTTCAGTATTACCTGTGTGGTTCCAATGCAGCAGTTCATGTGTTTTTATGACTATGGACTAGAGATCTCCTTATTTGTTAAAAAGATTCTGAACAGGGGGAAATCATGCATTTAAAAAACAACATAGGGACAATTGCCATTATATTTTTAAAAGGACCTCTCTATCAGTGACTTTAAGTGAATTTACAAATATCAGGCATCACGTGAAACAACACAGTGCTCGGATTATTACCTTTTAGGGTTTCCAGCAAGTTTTTGGCTACAAACCAACATATGGCTTCAAAGAAAGGGAATTTGAAAAGATCTGGTGTTTTAAGTCTTTTTTCCATCTCGTAACACCTAAATAAATAAAAGTTGAAGAAATTCAACATTAGCATTTCCAAAGTTAAATGGAGGCAACCAACTTAACTGAAATAAGGCAGCCCGTGACACAGAAGACCAAGGGGGTCCTACACATTGCTCAACACCACACACGTGGGTAGGACTGAGTCGTGATCTGACTCAGGCCTGCCCTTATCAGATCCGACAGTATACTGAAGAATTTACACGGGGCTTCAAAAAGATCACCCCTAGGGATCTGTAGCCTAGTTTTAACAGAAGGAATTTTACAAGGGTTCCACTGTAATAAATACAACGTGTCTAGAAACCAGCTCCCTGCGATAGACAGCACTCCAACATCCACTCGCGGAGTTTTCTTTAGGTCCTTCTAAGCATTCCAGCTCAGGACCAAACTTAGGAGGGGTCAAGGTGAGAAGGCAGAAACCATACGGTGAGTTTTCTGCAAGAGTCCTTGCAGCAGTCCATACAGCCAGGAGCCGTCTTTCCCCAGGGACAGCTCAGGTATAAATAAGATTCACTTGGCAAGTGTGGGACTTTGGCTTAAAGCTTCGTGCCCCATCTCTTGTAATAACTCCACTGATGCATGGCTTCCAGGGTTCTCCGTGGGCATGCCAAGTTATAAGTCAGGAAAGTCAAAAGACATGGCTCCCCACCAGGGATTTCCAATTCTCCCAGTCCTTGTGCAGTTTATCAATGAGGAATCATTTTAGCATAAGCGATGTTGCCTAATAACATTCTTCTCTTATTAGGCTACCAGGGCAAGTTTTTGCCCAAAAGTCAGATTATCATGCAGAAGAGGAAATAGTTGGTAATCCTTTACCACAGCAAAATTAAAACAGGTGTTTCCTAACTTCGAATTGTTCTGTCCCAGCCCCATATGTTACACCTGAGTCTGACCTGATTTAGTTCAATTCTCTCACAGTAAAAAGAGCCAAAGGAGAGCCTATCCATCTCTACAAAATTCCGAAATGTGGGAAGATATTTAGTCTCAACTTGAATAAGTGATTCTTTTTGTTTTAGATTCATCAAGGTGTCCTCCTGTCAAAATTTTAAGACAATGTTTTTTTTAAAAGTTTCTAATAATTTCTCAGGGCCTATCTTAATGAGATCACAATCAAATATGTTGCTGAAATTATTTATTTTTAACTTTTAAGTCCTATTCAAGAAAGGACAAAAAGATCCTTCAAGTGCTGATAACACAAACCTGAGCTGCATGCCAATGTTAAGGTTGTGCAGAAAGTTCCCCCCAAAAGCCATACAGTCCTGAGAAGTGAGCACAGCATGAATCCACCCTGAAACGGTTAAAAGGACATGTCAGTGACTTTTCAATATGTAAACAACACAAATGTGATATCTACCTGTTTTAAGAAACACACAAAAAATCAGTTTACCTCATATTTCAGTGCCAGAGAAGCTAATGTCTATTATGCTCTAAAGATGCAATGATTCAAGTATTTATTAAATGCCTATTCTATGCCAGCCTCTGTGCTGTGTTTCAGATTAACGCATTGACCCAACTAGACAAAATTATGGTGCAGGACAGAAGGAGGTTTTGGTAGTTGTTACTGTTTTCATTTTTTAGCTTAAAAACAATCTAACTTTATGTTAAAGATTTTACTCTGAGACAAGTCAAATCTGGTTAGAGTGAGGCAAGCACGTTTTCATTAAATGAATAACTGGAACTGGCTGAGCCCCTGGCCTTCTTAGTGTCATCCTGAAATGAGTGCCGGTAGGGACCAAGCAGTGGAGAAGGCAATGGCACCCCACTCCAGTACTCTTGCCTGGAAAATCCCATGGACGGAGGAGCCTGGTAGGCTGCAGTCCATGGGGTCGCTAAGAGTCGGACACGACTGAGCAACTTCACTTTGACTTTTCACTTTCATGCATTGGAGAAGGAAATGGCAACCCACTCCAGTATTCTTGCCTAGAGAATCCCAGGGATGGGGGAGCCTGGTGTGCTGCCGTCTATGGGGTCACACAGAGTCGGACACGACTGAAGCGACTTAGTAGCAGCAGCAGGGACCAAGCAGAGGAGGATCAATGGGACTCCAGCCAGGACCTGCCTCTAAGAAAGAAAAGGTAGATCCCCCGTATTTTATCAGGCAGGGTTATGGCCCCACAAATATAAATGTTGGCAATCAGAATGTTATCTTCTCATAAGCCAATGTGTCTCCAAAGTGAGGCTCACTTCTAAGAGATGATGTCTAACTTTTGAAAGAAAGGTCTTGTAGACCAAACATAAAGACGTTATACAAATGTAAACAAATATATCCACATACATTTGCATGGAAAAGTTGACTGTTAAAATAGACGGATTCCATTTTCTTTATACTTTTCATAATTTGATTCATCATTGTTCTGTGATAAAGTTATCTAAAAAAGGCCAAGAAGACTGGATTTCAAGTGGTGGTCATTTGTGTGCTCAAAGGCACAAAGTCTTGAGCTTGACCCTGAAATCACAAATTTGAAGTCTGTGTCGGCTTCAAATTGTGTAGATCAGTGGTTCTCAGTGGAGGAAGCGCTGCCAGTAGAGCGTGGTTTGGAGACTTCAGGGCGGAGTGGGTGGGGCTGTCACAAGGATCAGGAAGCACGACTGTCATCTTGTGAGCGGGAGCCAGGGCCCAACAGGCAGGACAGTGCCACACAGCAAGAAACTGTCCTGCATTAGCCAAGACTTTCAAATATCTGCTGGGCATTCAGACAGGTACAGAATCCGTCACTGACTGAGCCCAGAAACGATGGCTCCATTAATAAGAAACAGCGTCTTTTGCAAGGTTTTGGCACGATTTTCTAGGAACACAACTAGGTAGCTTGTACACTGAAGAAAATTTATCAGCTGCCAAATATTTTGGGGGGAAAAGAAACCACACTATCTATAGCAGTGGTTCTTCAAATGTGGTTCCCAGACCAGCATCAGCCTCAGCTGCGAACTTATTAGAAATGTAAATTTTCAGGCCCACCCCAGAGCTGCTGAATCAGAACCACTGGGTTAAGGCCCAGTGCTCTCTGTTCTGGGCTTCCCAGGCGGCACTAGTGGTAAAGAACCCACCTCCCAATGCAGGAGATGCAAGAGATGCGGGTTTGATCCCAGGGTGAGGAAGATCCCCTGGAGGAGGGCCTGGTAACCCACTCCAGTATTCTTGCCTGGAGAATCCCATGGTCAAAGGAGCCCAGTGGGCTATGGTCCACATGGTCACAAAGAGTTGGACAGGACTGAGCACGCACACACGCTCTGTGTTTTAATAAGCCCTCCAGGTGACTCTGAGGGTGTGTGGAGTTTGAGAACCATTAATCCACACCAATGCTATAGACTCTGAGCTACCCGTCACACACCTGTACTGCTTAGCTGGCCTGTGCATCATCCTGCTTCCAATGCTGCTGTGCCTGAGCAGGGACATTGCAAAATAGTATTTTACTATAAATTACTTCTAATTTCTTTATAATCTAATTAGGTTATTACATCAATTGGGGGGAGGGAATTATTGGTGTTGGAGGTTATACTGATGATAAATTTGAATTTAAGATTTTAAAACAGATATAACAAAATATTTACTACAAAAGGGAGCTTTGGGGGTCCTTAAGGGAGGGGCTTGGCCCATTCACAGTGAAAATACTGATAGGTATCTAGATTTTATAAATTCTGGTAGTTCTAGGCATTTACTCATTCATTTATTCAACACATACTTATTATATACTCCAGAGCCAAAGTAAGAAAGCAGGGCCTGTAACAGATGCTTGCAAACTCTGCAGCCATTAAGGTCACCCAAATCAGAAGAACACAACTCTCAGAGCCACTGGCCTGCAGAACCCATGCCCTGCCTCAGCCACCTCTCAAAATGATATGCCTGATGCCTATACTTGAGGCTGTAACTAAGGCTGAGACTCAATCCCTTCCTAGGCTCCCTCAGAACATACTCATTTGCCTCCTAATTATCCCAGGACAGCAGCCCGGATTCCTACAGCAGACTTGGCCTTCAACATCAGCGTAGAGCTGACCAGTTAAAAACTGAAGGGAATTTCATCAAAGTTTTAAAATTTTGTGCAAAGGATATTATCAAGAAAGTGAAAAGGCAACCCACAAAATGTGAGAAAACATTGCAAGTCATATATCTGAAAAGGGTCTATTCAGAATATATAAAGAATTCCTACAACTCAACAATAAAAAGACAGCCCAACTTAAAAATGGGCAAAGGCTTTAACAGACATTTCTCCAAAGAAGACATACAAATTGCCAATATGAAAAATGCTTAGCATCGTTACTCATTAAGGAAACACAAATTAAAACCACAATGAGATACTAGTACTTCACACCTACTAGAATGTCAAAAATAAAGATAAACACAGTGGTGGTGAAGATGTGGAGAAATTGAAGTAACTGTACATTGTTGGCAGGAACGTAAAATGGTACAGCCATTAGGAGAACAGTTTGGCAGTTCCTCAAAAAGTTAAACATCATTAAACCATATGACCCAGCAATTCCACTACTAGGTATAAACCCAAGGGAAATGAAAACAAACCTCCACACAAAAACTATCACACAAATGTTCAGAGCAGCACTATTCGTAACAGCCAAAAAAGTGGAACCAACCCAAATGTCCATCAACTGATGAGGGAATAAACAAAATGTGAAACATCCATGCAGTGGAATATTATTTGGCCACAAAAAGCAATGAAACACTGATAAGAGATACAACATGGATAAGTCGAGTAAACACGATGCTAACTAAAAGCAGCTGGATACAAAAGGTCACCTATTACATATGAAAGGTCCAAAACAGACAAATCCAGAGACAAAAGAAAATCAGAGGTTACTAGGGGCTGAGGAGGGGAAATGGGGAGTGGCTGCTAACTGGCACAGGGTTTCTTTTTGAGGTGATGAAATGTTCTGGAATTAGATAGGGAGAAGGTTGCACAGTTCTGTTAATGTACTAAAAAGCACTGAATTGTACACTTTTAAAGGGGAGAAGGCAATGGCACCCCACTCCAGTACTTTTGCCTGGAAAATCCCATGGACGGAGGAGCCTGGTAGGCTTCGGTCCATGGGGTTGCTAAGAGTCGGACGTGACTGAGCAACTTCACTTTCACTTTTCACTTTCATGCATTGGAGGAGGAAATGGCAACCCACTCCAGTGTTCTTGCCTAGAGCATCCCAGGGACGGCGGGGCCTGGTGGGCTGCCGTCTATGGGGTCGCACAGAGTCGGACACGACTGAAGCAGCTTAGCAGAAGCAAAGGGTGTGTATTAAGGTATGTAAATTTTTCAAAATAAAAATGAAGGCAAATGACATAAAACACAATGCCAAAACAAGTCGAACCACAAGAGAAACCCTCTAAGGGACAAAGATGTGAAAAGTTCAACACAAGAATCATCTCTCAGGCTATGCAAGGCTACTTTCCAAACATGTTAAACTCAGAGGTTCCAATCAAAAGCTGACTCTGTGATGAGCAATCGCTATGGGGAGCGGGGATGGGATTAAAACCTTACCTGTAGGAACAAATAAGGTATGTCCCTGCTTTACCACACATTTGTAGCATTTATCCACCTTATCTCCAAAGAACACTTCACTCTGGGTCACAGATGAACTCCAAGATTCATAGAGGGCCAAATTGTCATCTGTTGGCTTTATCAAATAAAAAACCTTCTCGCCCTAGGAGGAAGTAATCACACTATTTTTGAAAAAGGAAATGCCATTCTCAGGGTGGCCTATATTGATGCAATTTCCCAATACAATGTTCTAAATTAAATTAGATAATTATCAGATTTCTTAGGCTCAGAAAGACATATTTCACATGCCTGATCAATAGCTACTGCCTTTAATAAGCACCTCCACAGGTACTAATGCTCCCCCTCCCAATACGACAAGGGGTCAGTACAGTTGTGATGGAGAAACAGTTACAGGAGAGGAGGGTAAAGAATCACCAGCATCCTACTGATCTCATGTTCAAGGTGTAGAAGTAAATACATGTTAACGGGCCCCAGGTTACAGAGAGTCATCTCTGCAAACTCTGCCCTTTCTCCTAAGACCTATAACACTACAGCTGTTTTTAAAGACTTATGAACAGACTTTCATAAGTGAACTGACCCTCTGCTTTCTTGTGAAGCAAAGGAAGAGGAGCTCGAGGCACAGCATCAAACAGAGTCCAGAGCGTTGCTGATGCACAGGCACGTGGTTTAGACGAAGATCTGGTTCTAGAGCAACAGTGTCCAAAAGAACTTTCTGTGACGATGGAAATGTTTCCTATCTGTGCTACCCGATACAGTAGATGTAAAGCCCTAAGTGGCTACTGAGCACTTGAAATGTGGTTAGTACAAATGATGAACTGAATTTTACATTATGTTTCATTATTTAAATTTAGCCCCATGTGCTAAATGGCTATTGTATGGAATAGCACACTTCTAGATAAAACAAGGTGAATATACGCTCTCAAGGAGAATTTGTTATTTTATGGGCATTCCTGACTTATCCAACTAGCTGTCTTTAGCCTGACCTTAAGATCAGAAGCAATTATTACTATAATTTTGCTCCTTCTCAGGTATCTGACTCACGGATTGACTGGTAGTTGACTAGAGGGAAGAAGCCTATATGTTTTTGCGGTTCAGTGAACAAAGAAATACGCCAAGCTTACCCAGAGGACATGGTACCAAACTGAAGTCCCACCAAAATCAATGTGGAAATCTGTGTAGCTGTCTTGAACTCCCATTAAGCAGTATTTCTGAACAAATGGCTTGGGAAAGACTGAATCATCTGGCCAATAATTTTCCACCCAGGAAAGTTTTCTGGCTATATCAGGAACCTCCACCAATTCAGACATCCTTTAAAGAAAAAAACAGACACACACAAACACACACAACCACATCATGCAAATTAAAACTTCTTGAAACTGCATCTCCCATCTCAACCCCAACCAAGAAATTAATTGGCACTCAAGGCTAACAAGAACACTTCAAGTCTGAGCGTACCAAAGCGAAATGTGCAGCAACACAGCTGTGTCTCTGGACCTTTAGGAGTCACAGTTCTGTTTCTTACCAAAATAAAGTCATCATTTAACTACATTTAGCTAACACTCACAAGGTTAAATAAAAACACCCAGCACTACTCACTTTGTATCTGAAAATTCAAGGCTGATCACATTTAACACTTTTGGTCTGTTGGGATTCGTGAAGTATTTCACATAATTGTGAAGTGTCATTTTGCTGTCTGCCTGCCTCGCCACATCAATGACATCTATCACTTTGTCACCACCTGCAGAGAAAAATTATAGCCTTATTATTGTGCTTAAGAGTTTCATCAATAGATGCCCTAAACAAAAATATTTTAAAGACCATATTCTGCACATGATAATTAAGCCATCTGTAAGAACTATATAGCCTAGACAAAGACTCTTCCTATATCCTTACTTTTTTCCTATATCCTTACTTTTTAAGTCCAACTGGAACTTCTGAACAAAGGAACAATTTTTGAAAGAATAAAGCAATTAAGACAGAGCTGCATAATTAACACTGAGTGTAAAAATTTATGTGTTTACAAAGCTTTCCATACAACAATGATTTCTTGTGCAGCTTATGACAAAAATGCATATTACACTGGTAGGTAAAAACTGTGCCACATGTTCTGGCTGTTAATTCCTGGTCATCAAAATTATAATTAATAATTCTACACAAAATGTGGACACAGACTTTTCTCTTTTACTCCTTTAACACTTAAGATTCTGAGTCCATCATTTTAAGAAACCAATCAGTCATTGAGGAATTAGTGACAAATTAACCAGGACAAACAATTTCTGCTTGCCTGGTAGTGTCTTCTCTCCTAATATTCTGTTTCAAGAAAAAAATGAAGCAAAAATCAGTGCATATTATTGTCTATGAAATGAGTTTTGAATTGGGATTAATTTATAATTTTCCTATAAAACCATGAGGTACTGCATGCACAACACTGAATCACCCTAAAAACCAGTTAGTTTTACAATGTCTTACAGGATAAGGTGAAATTCAAAATATGGCAATACTTAATCTGAAACAGGAAACAAATAAGTGCCAGTTTCTTACCTGAATGTAACTTTAAACAAGCTAAGAAAGTCAAATAGACTATATTTAGGAGGCAAAACAATTATGTTAACTGAAGCATTTTGCAGTATTAAAAAAGTAGCTATCAAGTAGTGTGAACATTTTACCTACACTTTTATTACACTAGCCATTTATTTTACAATGTTATCTATACAAACAGGTTTACGTGAAACCTCAGCCTCATCTTCTAATTAATCAAATAGTTCAAAACTAAGCTGAATGTGAAGTGAGGCAATTTAACTGGATTTTCTCGGTGAAACAACCAGCAGTGTCAACCAATGGATCAATAAAGGGACAAATTCTCAGATTATTTCAGGCTCAGAAGATAACATAAAGAATAGATAGTTTGTGTCAAGATAGACTTGAGATCTAACCTTCAAATATTCTTTATCTGCTTTGCTGACAAGGAAAGAGATCTACATAAGAGTCAGCTTTCTCTCTCAATACCCTTATGAGAATGAAAGAAGTGCCTGAAAATGTCAACAATAATGCAACAGTTGAAGGGTCTTCTGCCTTGTTTCTTATACCTTTCTGGGACTCAATATAGAACATTAAGTCCAGACATCATTAAATGGCAGTATCATCAAGTCATTAAAGTAAAACTAGGTTTGAAAATAAGCTTCTCTTTTCTAGGCAGCAGGAGGTTACTAAAGCAGGATCCAGAAATCTTGCACCTGAATGCTGCTACCAAGGTCTAGAACTCACCCAGTTTCCCAAAGACTTCTTTTTCATATCTGTAGCTACCTCTCTGTAATAATTTTTCCTAGAAAGTATCAGGAAATTTGATGGCAAAAAACAAACAAAGCAACAGGATGAGGCTGTACAGAATGCTTCCTTCTGTCTTTCTGAAAGTAGGTCTACTGAGAAAAAAGTTTTCAACGTATATGACATGGCATTTCACTTTTCCTGAACCAGAAACTGAACTAAACTAACATCTCTTCATTCAATTTTTAGTATTTTAGGATAATATCAACTTTATTTTTTACCGTGTTTTCCCAAGCAATTAAAGGAATCAAGTTCGTACCTACATAACGTTCCACATCGGTAACAGAAAAAGTTGGTGGAGGGAGCCTGAGTCCTAGATCATCTAATTTGGGGACCATTATAGGGACTTCAAATCCGTGTTTCTCCAGGTATCTTTGTGTCAGCTGGCTGCCATGCATCTTTACAATGATTTCATCGGCACTAAAGAAAACATAAGAGTAAAATGTCATCTTTGCTGGTAAGTTCAGCTAAAAAAAAATCTGGTAATGGATTAATTCAATGCTCTATTATTACCTGTATCAGTGGTTCTCAACCTATCTCATACCTAATTTTCCTTTTAATAACTAATGTTTTATAAAGCTCCTTTTAGTATCCTACAGATAATTGGAAAAATATGTGTAAATTATATAAAATGCCTTAACTATAACAAGAGAAAAAGCAAATTACAGCAAAATACAGATTTCAACATGTAACTATTCAGGTAAACAACACTAGAAAAGATAACAGAATAACAGTCCAGTTCAGTCACTCAGTCATGTCCTACTCTTTGCTAACCCATGGACTGCAGCATGCCAGGCTTCCCTAACAGAATAACGGGATGCCTACAATTAGTCGTAATGAATGGTTGGATTTAAAAGCAGTAACAAGATTAGAAGTAACTCAACACATGCTGCATAGAAAACCAGAAGAGCAAAAGCGAGGGGGTACAATACAATAAGAGCTGGTTAGGATAAGTAAAAACAGATCATATTTTATCTGGCTATAAAATTCTACACAAATACTTATTAGACATCATAAAGTCTCCTGGGACACAGAACAATTTGTGTTTTCCTGCAGACTGGAGGATGACTAGCATCCATAGTCCCTACTCAATGAGACAACGTCCAAATGCCCCAGTTGAGAATTCCTGATTTAAAAGATCATTATCCTCAGTATTTAATAAGTTTTAATACATTAGTCACCTTAAGCCACTAAAAATGGGTTGCCGAACTTCTGGCTGCATTCTTTAATGACTAACCTGTTCTAGGCATTACACTCAAGTGTGGTCTGTCTGTCCCTTTTCACTGTCCCCTCAGTTTAGTTCAGTTCAGTCACTCAGTTGTGTCCAACTCTTTGCTCTTCCATGAACTGCAGCATGCCAGGCTTCCCTGTCCATCACCAACTCCTGGAGCTTGCTCAAACTCATATTCATTGAGTCAGTGATGCCATCCAACCATCTCATCCTCTGTCGTCCCCTTCTCTTCCTGCCTTCAGTCTTTCCCAGCATCAGGGTCTTTTCCAGTGAGTCAGTTCTTCACATCACGCGGCCAAAGTATTGGAGCTTCAGCTTCAACATCAGTCCTTCCAATGAATATTCAGGATTGATCTCCTTTAGGATTGACTGATTTGATCTCCATGCTGTCCAAGGGACTTTCAAGGGTCTTCTCCAACACCACAGTTCAAAAGCATCAATTCTTTGGCACTCAGCCTTCTTCATGGTCCAGATCTCACATCCATTCATGACTACTGGAAAAACCATAGCTTTGACTAGATGGACCTTTGTTGGCAAACTAATGTCTGCTTTTTAATATGCTGTCTAGGTTGGTCATAGTTTTTCTTCCAAGGAGGAAGTGTCTTTTAATTTCACCATCTGCAGTGATTTTGGAGCCCAAGATAATAAAGTCTCTCACAGTTTCCATTGTTTCCCCATCTATGCCATGAAGTGATGGGACTGGATGCCATGATCTTAGTTTATGAATGTTGAGTTTTCAGCCAGTTTTTTCACTCTCCTCTTTCACTTTCATCAAGAGGCCCTTTAGTTCCTCTTCGTTTTCTACCATAAGGGTGCTGTCATCTGCATATGTGAAGTTATTGATAATTTCTCCTGGCAATCTTGATTCCAGCTTGTGCTTCATCCAGCCCGGCATTTCGCATGATGTACTCTGCACTGAAGTTAAATAAGCAGGGTGACAATAGTCTGCCTTGGTGCACTCCTTTCCCAATTTGGGACCAGTCCATTTTTCCATGTCTGGTTCTAACAGTTGCTTCTTGACCTGCATACAGATTTCTCAGGAGGCAGGTGAGGCGGTCTGGTATTCCCATCTCTTTAAGAATTTTCCAGTTTTTTGATTGTTCCCTAACCATAAATCAGAGATCTCTAAAAATGGAGATAGTCTCAATTTTATATTTCAAATGCTCACAGAATTGCAGCTGCTATTCATTGAAAGTTAAGGGCAACATTTGCATCATAGGTTAAACACAACAGTTTCCTTTTTTACAATCAGATCTTAGCTATCTTGATGTCATCTGTAGCCTAGCTGTCAAGGAGATAAAAGGAGAAACTAGGTTTCTGAATTACTGAGCTCAGATCATCCCACCTTCTCAGTAACAGAAGGTCAGTTTAAGGCCTTAAAAAAATCCAGACAGACTTTTCTTGGACAGTCATGTAACTAGAAGGCTTAGAGCTTCTTTACCTGACTCACTGAGTTCTGTACTGCCTTTTATTTTCCTCTGATGCCGGGAGCCAGGGTGAGGAACTCTGCCCATGGCAAAGGTCATGAGGAAGGAGGCTCGGCATACACAAAGGCGGGATCGAGCCTCAGGAATCCCCCTGGAAATTCTCGAGCATCTACCCCCAAAACCAGAGTCTGCCTACTTTACTGCTTTGTGCTCTCACCTACACCTCTGACTTTATGGGGGGCTGTCCCCCACCACCTCTCTTGGAGAAGGAGTTAACTTAGAGCTCCAGTTAATAAAAATTCCTGGGCGTCACAAGAGTGTTTCAACCTACAAACTCATCTGAAGGTTCTCTAGCCTGCCTAACAGGCCTGTCCGGCAACATGTGATTGTTCATAGCCTCCCAACCGTGAGAGGCACGAGATGCTCTAAACTTTCTAAAACAGATTCTTTTGAGAAGTTAGAAAATTATTAGTATAGTATTAATGGGCTAGTTAGGAATTATACTGGTGGAGGGTTTCATTGTTGAGCCAATATTTGCTGCTACATCTTCATATCCCTTGCCCCTTATACACATTAATGAATATAACTAACATATAAGATAAATAAGTATTAACCTTGACATTAATCATGTTGGACCTTAGGCTAAGTAAATTCTTTTCTTGATTAGAGCCCACTGCACCTTTGCCCTATAGGAATGCAAATTTATCTGGTGCCTTCAGAAGGTGGTGCCTGACTTAAGAAAAGTCACCTTTGGAGAAAATAAGTTTTCTGGTTGACTAATCATCATCAGAAAGGGTCATAAAATGTTAGCAGGCCTCTTGGCCAGAAGATGATGTGAATCACCTGAGCACTTTGTATATCAGAAGGAATGCAGACAAAAAGCGTGGTTTCAATAAGGGTCAGGACTGCTGACCCCACGTGACTTTGTATTCTCCACTTATCTCTATGTATAACTCAAAGTATAAAAGCGGACCTGGAAAATAAAGAAACAGATCAGTTCCTGGAAAGACTGGTCTCCTCATGTCGTTCTTTCTCTCACCTTCTGGCTGTATTCCCGTCTGGAGCGTAGAGGCTCGTCAAGCCTACTAATTTTGCCTGGGCTTCTAAGATCTGACCAGGGAGGCCTTAGTGTCTCCTCTCCTTTGGGAGAACGGGAGGACGCCTGCGGCCTACGTAGGTGGCGCAAATTCCTTGTCTTGGAATTTTATTGCTTTTCCACGTAAACCAAGTTATTCAGCCTCTTTTCTCCACTGAATTTCTTCGCTGAGCTATCCCTATTTAACCACTCTTTATATCTCTAATTAATACTTAGTCAAGCTATTGTTTCCTGATCGCTGACGCCGTCTCCCCTTTGAATTCCCTGGATCCACCGGGGCTGGACCCCGGCACTCTGAGAAATTAACAATTTCTCAGAGGAAATTAACAATTATCAGCCTCTGAGAATTTAACAATTCCTTAAACTCCAATCTACGGGAAAATCTTAAATCTCTTGTACTCCCTCATCTTAAATGTTTGGTGTTTTACTCCTCCAAAGTGATCAAAAATATATAGGTGCAAGTGCTTAAAAATATAGGTACATCATTACTTACAAGAGAAAAAAACTGGACACTATACCACATGGGATAGTTAAGTAAACTATGGTACACATATATGGTACAGACACACACACACACACAAACTATGGCACACTACACAGCAGTTAAAGAGTGAGATAAACCTGTGTATATATACGGAAGGGTATCTATTAAATATAACAGTAAAAAAAAGCAAGTTGCACAACATATGTGTAACATAACCCCATTTTATCTTTTAAAATTAGAAGTGTATATACATCACACATCTGTACACACAATTGTTTTTAAAAATTATCATTTACATAAAAAAAGGATCCGAAAAAACTTCAAGTCTTAAAATAAGGGTGGAGAAGATAACCCATTCACTTTATTTTACACATTTCTATGCTAATCCCACTGAATATGTGTGATTTAGTTAATTATTGTCACTCTGCCTGTGGAGGTTTATGGAGTTAAACAAAATAAAACCAAGACCTTTAATTAATAATAAGTACAGTGTAGACGTTTGTGACCATCTCTATAATCTGTATTTAACTCGTTGTGTTTAACACTTTGGCAGAGAAGCCACAGGAATCACTGGGCCAGGACTTTTGACACTACTCTTTTGAGTTACAAACCTATTTAAAACAGTGAAAGCTATGCCCTCTCTCCCTGAAAAATTCACATTCACACATCAACAATAAATCGTTTATACAGTTTTAAGGAACTCACAAGCCTCTCTGAAGCCAGCCTAGAGACACTGGCTGAAAACTTGGGCTCCAAATCAATCAATGAAAATAGACATTTCTCCAATGACTTTGATACTGATAAAAGAGAATATTTGAGAACAGGGCCCTTAATATCACAAAAAGCACATGGAAATCACTGTGTTTCATATTTTTTTCTCTCTCTGTTACCTGTGGGAACCAACAGAAGCCGCTTCATTCATGCTTCTGTTTAAGGAAGGGGAATGGCCAGGAATCCTCAAGATTACAAAGAGCAAGGGTTTTACACTTACAGGATCTGAAATAATTCCATAATAGGCTGCAGGTGATATTGTGATTGAAATTTAAATTGTACTTCCCCTTTTTAAACAAGCTTGGATGTGATTCCGTGTAAAAAGCCTATTAAGCATTATCACTTTAAATAGATGTCAGGCAGTGAGTAGGAAATGATCTAAATTAGCATGGTTAAATGCTGCATAACGCTTCTGATGCTCTTCTCTTGAGCCACATAACTCAAATACATTATCTTAAAAAAAAAAAAAAAAAACCTAGTCTTGCTGCCACCAGAGGCTGAGCAATGGCTGTGAGGACTTCTGGCAGAAGCAGGGTGGAGACAGACCGGAAAACAACATAAGGGAAAAACAGCGTGAAAATAAGAGGAGGCGAGGCAAAGAAGGAGGAGGAGCAGCAGGCGTGCAACACAGGGAGCCAAGCATGGGGCCCAGGGCCGCAGGTCAGTGTGCTTCCCAGGCTGAGACCTACAGTTAAGAAGCACGTCTGTACACAGCGATCCAGTACACATACATGTAACAAAACTGCCGCGAAGCTATGCTTATTCACTCTATTACTTGCAATGCACCAAAATTGTCTCTTCTATTTTATTTTCAAAAAGTAAAATTTGGTTGAGAACAGTAATGGCTTGCAACCTGAAGCTTGAAAACGCTGCTTTAGATAATGTCACCTTATTAGGTAACATTCTTAAGCGTTCTTTGGTCATAACAGGGTTCCATACCTTGGGAAGACTCGAGAACGTAGTTCCTTCACAAAAGTTCTAGTTCCAGCCTGCACTGGTTTGGAACCATCATCAATTTCTGTGTAGTCATGCCTGTGCCAGTTCCTCCTCTTTTTCACTGGATTTTGAGAAGATTAAAAGAAGAAAACATCTCTGTAACTAGTGGTACCACATACTTGGTATCATTATAGTCTACATAATCAGAAACAATTGTGAAGTACAATAATACTCACATTTTAAAATGTATTCCTAAGGCTGAAGAATTAAAATTTACTTTATGCAATGTTGCAACTATAGGCAGTGAACTGTGGGGTTTAAAAAATCCTTCTACTACTACTACTATTATTATTATTCTGGCCACACCTCATAGCATGCGGTATATTAATTCTCCGACCAGGATTCGAACCCACACCCCCTGCAATGGACCCTCGGAATCTTAACCAGTGGACTACCAAGGAAGTCCCTTAAATCTACTTCAAAAATTATTTTAAAATTAAATCAAGGAATTCAAATTAGCAGATTGAGCCTTTTATAATACCCATATTTATACATATTGTAAACCTCACTACTATTTAAAATCTTGACTGTCACTAGAACATTAGGTCATAACATGATTTTTATAGATCATCCAAATCAGTCTCTCAGGACAGGGCCTTTGATCTCACATCAGAAATCTATTTTAACAGCACAGTCACTTCTCTTTTATGTCAAGATTTATTCCCAAAATAAGCATGGTTACCCTGACACAGGAACAGCATCATAATATAAGGAGGACAAGTGAGATGACAGAATAAATCCCGGAGGGTTCATTCTAAAGCTCAGATCCTGCAAGTCTACAACTCTGGGAGGCTGAAACTTGAGTAGGCACAGCAACGAAAATCAGGACACTTGGCTTTGACTCCTAGTTTAGTCACAACTTACTCTGCACATGTGTGTGCATGCTCAGTTACTTAATTGTGTTTGATTCTTTTGCAATCCCATGAACCGGAGCCCACTAGGCTCCTCTGTCCATGGAACATTCCAGGCAGGAACACTGGAGTAGGATGCCATATCCTCTGCTAGGGCATTTTCCTGACTCAGGGACTGAACCTGCATCCCCTGCGCTGGCAGGCAGATTCTTTACCACTAGTGCCACCTGGGAAGCCCCAACTTACTCTGCAACATGTCCGGGTGCAGTGCCCTCGATGTGGAAATGAAGGGGAAATGTTCTGTTTTTCAGACTGTGCTGCAGAACCCTTAATAAAAGGGAAGATGGGGAGGAGACTGAGGTAGGGGCTCTGTACCTCGTTCATTCCTCTTTTCATCAGGGTGGAGCCACCTGCACATCTTTTGTGTGGCATCAAGGTAAGATTTCAGTTTTACATCTTTTTTTTTTTTAATTTGAAAATCACTTTTAAGCCTAAAACTTCCATAATTCTGGGAAATGTATGTGAGTGAGTGAAAGTCGTTCAGTTATGTCTGACTCTTTTGAGAGCCCATGGTCTCTACGGTCCATGGAATTCTCCAGGTCAGAATACTGGAGTGGGTAGTGGTTCCCTTCTCCAGGGGATGTTCCCAATCCAGGGATTAAACCCAGGTCTCCCTCATTGCAGGCGGATTCTTTACCATCTGAGCCACCAGGGAAGCCCAGGAAATGTACTGATGTCCGTAATTTACTTAGATGGAATCAAAAAATAAGACGGGCAGTGTACAGTGGGATAGTTAATGGACAGATCTAAGTAATGTGAAATGTTGATAGTGGAATCTAGATGGTGGGTTTAGAGGTAATATTCTTTCAACTTTTCCTGGATATTTGAACATTTTCATAATAAAACCTTGGCAGGGGTGACAACTCTATGAGTTTAAGTTATTTCAAACCCTTCACCTTACAAAGATCATAATAATAAAATACTGCTGGATCCTCATACAGATAAGGACAAACCACACTTAAATAATCAATAGGGGTAGAAATCAGGTTCCTTCATATCTAAGTCTCAAACAAGATTCCCAAGTAATTTATGGCAGTCAGATCCTCAAATGGAAGACAGTAAATCCCATTTAAAAAAAAAAAAACCTCATGGAAAAAAACCGACAATCATTAAGCAACCTTCCTAGAAAAGACCATTAAGGCATCCTTCGTGTGTGTGTGTGTGTGTGTGTGTGTGTGTGTGTGTATTCTTTTTTTCCCTCACTTAAAATCACTTCTAGGGAATTCCCTGGCGATCCAGTGGTTAGGACTCTGTGCTTTCACTGCTGTGGGCCCTAATTCGGTCCCTAGTTGGGGAACTAAGATACCGTAAGCCTCGCTACACAGTCAAAAGACAAAACAAACAAATTTCATTCCAGGCTTTTTGCTTACATATACATAGATATATAACCCCATTTTATTTTCAGCTGGGATCATAATATTTATGCTTATCTTTACTATCATGGACATTTTCTCCTTATTACATGTTCAAAAACAATTTAAAGGCTGCCTAGAATTTTAAGATGTAAATGAAGATGCATCTTTAAACAAAGATGAAATTAATATTTATATACATAAATCTGTTTCTGGCTACATACTACAAAATTGCCTCCAGAAAAGTGGTAGGTAACCCATTCTCACCAATATATATATAAGCAACCTGGCCAACAGTTGGAAAGAGGGAGGAAGGGAAAAAAGAAAAAGAACAAACTGCCCATTTGAAAGTTAATAACAATGTTACATTGTTTTAATTTTAATTTTGGTAGAACAGATTAAAATTAAAACAGATTGGGATTGGACAGCTACGGATTCAAACTCCAGCTCTGCCAAATAGCTACATCAAAGACCTAGTAATATCATTTTTCTCACATCAAGGTGTTACAAATATCAAAGGAGATAACATAAATCTATTAACAGTACTTCTCAGCACAGTGTCTGGGGCAACCAATAAGCTGCCAATTACTTTTCTTTCCTTTTAAATGTGTTGACTTGCAGGATATTAACAGAAGGCTACAATGTCCTGTTGGACCAACATCCTCAACACTTCAAATCAGTCACTGCAAGAGCTGACTGAATTTCTTAAAGGAAGGAGGCCAGCGAAAGAATATTTTAATAGTGGTCATAGGGAAAGGAGAGAAAACTTTGCATTTGGATTGCATGTGCCTGAGGAGCACTGAGAATATGTGTTTAAGTATTGGGCTGGGTTTTTTGAGACTGGGCCTCGAACAGAGTTCTTAATTCCCATTAAGAAGGTAAAGTCTAAATTCACCATATTAATGAATATTTTACTGTCTGAATGGAATCTGTAGTAAGGATTCCTGAGAAACTCTGAAAGAAACAGGAAATCTTTGGTAGCAAGTAAGAGAGGCTTAAGAGCAAGACAGAAAATGTCCAAAAGGGATTACCCAAACTAGGTGTGAGGGTGAAGGGCGGGACGGTGGGACCTTAAAACGGGATAAAAACAGATTGCTGGATCTGCATTGTCCTCATGGCTACTCAGAGTCGGACTTATTGCCCAGAAGACAATCCATGCCTGATCTTATGTTATTCAAGGATGAGAAGAATATGAAGGGGCAGGTAATAGTCAATGAGCTCCCCTTTGAAGCACTGTTATTCAAAGTGTAGCTTCATGATCCATTACAGATTGTGAAGTCAATTTAGTGAGCATGACAAGCTTTTAAAAAAATTAAATCACACAGGAAAAAAGAAAATAAGAGTGCATTACATGGAGCAGTGTTTTAAATACTCATTATTCTGATTCATAGTAACATAACATTTCATAGAAATTAAATTCAAATTGTTTCATTTGAGGGTTCTTTACTTAAATTCTAAGTTGCAACTTACATTTCAGTTCTGTTTCTCTTCTTGATATAACAAGCCATTATTTATTTCCTCCAAGAATTACACTTGGTCAATAATTACTTCAAGTCATATAATACATACTTCAGCACTACACAAAATATGAAACTTTATAAAAATTTATGGACTTCCCTGGAGGTCCGTGGTTAAGAATCTGCCTTCCATTACTGGGAACATGGCTGCGATCCCTGGTTGGGGAATCAAGATCCCACATGTGCGGGGCAACCAAGCCCACGTAGAGAGCCTGCGCTGCAATTACCGAGCCTACGCGCCACAAAGAGAGCATGCAGGCTGCAACTAAGACCCGATGCAGCCAAACAGATAAGTAACTATCTTTTTTTAATTTGTGACAATAAATTAGTCAATTATATATGTAATAATTAAACCAATTTGCTAACCTCAAATTTTATACTGCAGAACTAACAAAAAGGATAATCTGTATTTTACAAAAAAAAAAAATTCAATACATTTATATAGCTTAAATTGCTAAATCTCTTAGAAAATAGGTAAAGTATTAATATTTCTAACAAAACAGATAAGCCGTCAGTTGCTACTAAGTTGCTTCTGAAAAATCACTTGCCCATAACCAGAGAACACAATTTCTATTTTTAAAAAGTACTATGGAAAAACTGAATTCAAAAAAAGAGACTGTCTATGTTACCCACGTCTGACCCAAGTGTGTACAAGGTATGTTCGGGAAAAGTTAGTTCTAAAATGATTACGTCTACAGTTTTCCCCTTTAGTTTTAGGAACATAAAAATGCTAGTATGCAGTCTAAATTTTTAAGAGAAGAAATAGTTACAATATATTCCAAAGCCTATTTAAAAAGGCTTCTCTACTCTCACATTTGTACGATAACTAATATTCCCATATATTCTGAAGCATTTGTAAGAGGCTAACGACAAAGGGGACGACAGAGGATGAGATGGTTGGAAGGCATCATTGACTCAATGGACATGAGTTTGAGCAAGCTCCAGAAGATAGTGAAGGACGGGAAATCTGGCGTGCAATGGTGCATGGGGTCGCAAAGAGCCAGACATGACTAAGTGGCTGAGCAACCACCGTCTCCTTTCCTATGTGTTGCTGATGCACTCCAGAAGACGTGTGGCTTCCCTGCCCATGCCCTCAACCCTCAGAAAGGACAGTGCGGGCAGAGATTTGGTCTGGCCTCTGTCCTCGGGACAGGACAGGGACTGTGGGAAGGTTGCTTCCATCACAGAGGACAGCGGGACAGGACTCTAGGCCATACTCAACAACAGGACCTAATTTGGACAACAGAAGTAATACCTTAGCATGTCAGTGCACTAATTTTTTCCTCCAAGTGTACTGCACATGTGCATTAAAGTCTTATCCTATACACTGTCCCAAATAGTACTGATTTTTTCTTCTTCTTTCAGTTTTATTGGGATATAACTGACATACAGCAATGAATAAGTTTAAGTTATACAACATAATGGTCTGACTGACATACATCATTTCATGATGACCACAGTAAGTTTAATGACTGTCCATCATCTCATGTAGACACAAAATAAACAAAATAGAAAAAAAAAATTTTTCCCGTAATGAGAACTCTTAGGATCCGCTTTCTTAACAACTTTCACAAAGGACATACAGCGGTGCTGAATCACATTTACATGTTGTACAGCCCCAGGACTTACTCATCTCAGAGCTGCGAGTTTGTACTTTCTGATCACCTTCATCCAGTCCTGCCCCCCACCCCCACCCCCGCCTCTGGCAACCACAAATCTGTTCTCCTTTTTTATGAGCCTCTGTCTTTGAAACATAAATGGCCAACAACACTGTGTTAGTTTCTAGCACACAACATAGTGATTCAGTATTTCTACACATTTCAGAATGATCACCACAGTAAGTCTAGTTACAATCCTTTATAAAAAAACATTGAGAGATAAAAACAGCCAGAATCAGAAAAATTTTACTGTATTTCACTTCTCAAGTTGAAAGCTTTGAAAAATATGTATTTTGAGTGTGGAGCTTTGCAGTGGCAATAAAGAACAATAGTTTTTTTTCACTTAATGCTTTGACTTGTTAAATAAGTTAATAATTCAAACAAAAACTGCACTCTCAATATCTTCAGAAAAATCTTTCTTATATTTCTTGGTGGGTATAATATAACTAGTCAGAGTATCATTAAGTATTGTCATGTATATATTAAGTTCTAAACTCCAATTTTGATTTAAGCTTCTAGTACTTACTCAAGGAGGAACCATGTAGAAGGGCACAGTTGGGACAGTGATACAGGTCAATGTCAACGGCATGGTGTTCTTCTACTCCAACACAGCTACGGGAAAGAAATATAAGGCCAATATGTAAATTAGGTAAAGATCTTTACTTAACTATAACAGATCGGTTAGAACTTAGCTAAGAAACGTACAACAATCTCATTAACGCATTTTGAAGAGTACAGAAACACATGTAAGAATAAATTTTATTCTCTTCTCTGCATACTGGAGAAATGGCAACCCACTCCAGTACTCTTGCCTGGAAAATCCCATGGACAGAGGAGGCTGGTAGGCTAGAGTTCATGGGGTCGCAAAGAGTCGGACAGGACTGAGTGACTTCTCTTCACTTCTGCATACTGGAGTGGGTAGCCTTTCCCTTCTCCAGGGGATCTTCCCAACCCAGGGATCAAACTCAGGTCTCCCGCAGTGCAGGCAGATTCTTAACCAGCTCAGCCACCATGGAAACCCAAGAATATTGGAGTGGGTAGCCGATCCCTTTTCCAGCAGATCTTCCCCACCCAGGAATTGAACAGGGGTCTCCTGCATTGCAGGCAGATTCTTTGCCAGCTGAGCTACCAGGGAAGCCCCCTTTCTCTGCATATTTGCTGAATAATTGTGGGGGAGAATATACCCAAATATACCACTATTTGGGTATATTTGAGAAATACCCAAATTCACTATTAGCAGCAGTAGAGACATCAGAAGTATAATATATTTATAACATAATAAGTATATTTTATTTTATAAATATATATTTTATTTGTAATGTTATAAATAATTATAACATAAACCGTAAGACCCTCAACCATTATGTAAATGCTACCTGCTATGGACCCAATGTGTCTGTGTCCTTCCAAAATTCACATGCTGAAGCTGTAAACCCCACTGTGACTATGTTTGGAGATAGGGCCTCTAAGGAAGTAATAAGGGTTCAGTGAGGTCATAAGGAAGGAGCCTTAATCCAACAGGATTACTGTCTTTTTAAGAAGTGACCCCAGAGAGCTCACAAACCCTCTCTCTTTCTCTTTCTCTCTCTCTCTCTCTCTCCAATCTCTTCTCTCTGCCTCCCTTTCCTGGGTAGATTAAAACATCACCTAACTGTAAAATATGGTCGTCATCAGCCAGGGTGGCTAGCAAATGTGGGTAACATCGCTGACATGGTGAGCGCACTGAGCCCTAACAATCCTGAGTTAGGTCTCACATCCCGAATTAACCAGTTAAATTAGTTTGAGGCATTGTATCTGGAATACTCTATTCCATGGAGTATACAGCAGTAGCATTTAAATAAAGATTGAGGGAACTAGGAACTTGAAAAACTACACAGTGACATCTTGAGCACAGGAGTAGTTCATCAATGAAGACCACAGCAGCTTTGCTTACTTTCTAAGTAACTTATTAGGGTAAAATTTTACACGTTTGTGAAACTCCAGTACTTTGGCCACCTCATGCGAAGAGTTGACTCATTGGAAAAGACTCTGATGCTGGGAGGGATTGGGGGCAAGAGGAGAAGGGGACAACAGAGGATGAGATGGCTGGATGGCATCACTGACTCGATGGACGTGAGTCTCAATGAACTCCGGGAGTTGGTGATGGACAGGGAGGCCTGGCGTGCTGCGAATCATGGGGTCGCAAAGAGTCGGACACGACTGAGTGACTGATCTGATCTGATTCCCCAAAAGTTTCAGAACAAAAACACAACCACAACTAGTACCTGAAAAAGAGCCAAAGAAGTACTAATACAGAATTTGTGGGTATCAGTTGATAGGTGTTACAGTGGAAGAGAAAATCAGTGAAATAGATGGTGGTCACATTATTCAGAATGCAGCAAAGAGAATAAGATGACAGGAAATACAAACAAGAGTGTGAGAACCATGAAGGATAAAATGAAAATGTAACATACATTTAACCAGAGCCTCAGAAGGTAAAATAGAGAGAACAGGGGCAGAAGCAATATCATGAGCTAACAGCTACAAATTTGCAGAAATAATGAAAGACACTGATCTCCAGATTTAAGAAACCTAACACCTGCCAAGCAGGATGAATAAAAAGTCAACTCACATCACAGTAAATCTGCAGAAAACAAAAGTTGGGAAATTTCAAAGCCATAAGAAGAAAAAAGCACAGATTACGTGCAAGGATGAGAGACTTCTCACAGAAATAATGAAAACTGGAACACATTAGAATACCTTCGGAGAAGGCAATGGCACCCCACTCCAGTACTCTTGCCTGGAAAATCCCATGGACAGAGGAGCCTGGTGGGCTGCAGTCCATGGGGTCGCTAAGAGTCGGACACGACTGAGCGACTTCACTTTCTCTTTTCACTTTCATGCATTGGAGAAGGAAATGGCAACCCACTCCAGTGTTCTTGCCTGGAGAATCCCAGGGATGGCGGAGCCTGGTGGGCTGCTGTCTATGGGGTCGCACAGAGTCGGACATGACTGAAGCGACTTAGCAGCAGCAGCAGCAGAATACCTTACATGTGCTTAAAGAAACTATCTGCTAACCCATAATATCTATTAACTGAGCATTCAATACTCAGTTAAAATGTGTTTCAAGAAGGAAGGGGGAGGAAAAAAGTTGTACAACCAAAACAGAGTTCACCTCCAGCCAACCCACATTAAAGAAAATGCTAATGGATGTACTTCTAGCAGGAGGAAGATGGTCACAGACAAGTCTGAGATGCAAGAAAAATGGAAAAGCCAAGAAAAGTAGAGCAATATTTCTGATAGAATACATAGGCAAAACACAATCTATGAAACATACAAGGTTTGAACTGCAGAATTTTAAAAACACATGACCTAATGAACATTTATAGAGCCCTACACCCAACATCCATAGAACACGCCCCTCCTCTCGAGCACACACGGGCCACTCTTAAGGAGCAACCACACACTGGGCCACGGTCAGTTTTGCAGGTGTGAAGTCAGAAACTCTCTGGCCACGGTTCAATGAAGAGAGAAAGCAATGACAAAAAAGGTAACTAGAAAATCTTCATGTGTTTAGAAATTAAGAAATAATATTATAAATAAGCCAAGTAAAAAGATAAATGGTAACAAAACCCTAAAAATTATTTTGAGCTGAACAGTAATGAAAATGCTACATAACAAAATTTGCCAAATGCAAAACTTGTAAACAGAAATATATAACTTTAAATATATGCATTACGGGAAAAAGAGGTTAAAATTAATGAACTAATAAAATCTACCTCAAATAGTAACAAAAAGAATAGCAAAATAAACCTTAAACACACAGACAGAAGGAAAACTAAAAGAGCAGAATTGATGACACAGAAAACAAACATACAATAGAGCACTGTAGCCAAAAACTGATTCTTTGAAAAGACTTATAGAATTGCCAAACCTCTGGCAAGCTTATGAGCAATGAGATAAAACATAAATAACCAATGGTAGGAATGAAAAGAGGGAGAAAACTATAGATTCTATAGATACTAAATGTAAAAGAGGGTATTATGAATGATTTTATGCTAAAAGATTAGAAAATATAAGACAGGCAAACCTGAGTCACAAAGAAAAAATATTTGCATAGTCCTAAAATTGTTACTTATAACATTAAAAATGATCCCACCCTCAAAAAAATCCCAGGCCCAGATGGGTTCACAAGAAAGTTCTATTAAGTATTAAGGGAATAAATAATTCCAATATTATAACTTTGCACCAGCAAGTAGAAAAAAAGGACTTACTTTCTAACTCATTTTATGATAACATGACCTTGATATTAAAACTTAGAAAAGATGATACAAGAAAGAAAAATTATAAGCGACTCTCATTTGGAAATATCAAGTTTGGTCTATCTCAGGAATGCAAGGTGGTTTTAACACTAAAAAAAATTTAATCTGTGAAATGTGCCACATTAAACAGATTAAAAGAAAAACCCACATGACCATTTAAAAAGAAACAGGACAAGTATTTGATAAAACATCTACTTCTGATTAAAATGCAAACAAAATTCCTTAGAAAATTAAGACAAGGATACTTACTAAATATTACTAATTATATTATTACTAATTATATTATTACTAATACTTACTAAAGGATTCTTATAAAACTCCTAAGCAAATAACATTAAAGTAGTTTCAGGACTTCCCAAATAAATTAATAAATTAAAAAAAAATCAAATTAAACATAAAAATTAAATATCCCTAAACCAAGAACGTTATTTCAGATCTTTGAGTAGATCTAAAAGGAACTATCACATGCGTTTTGGTTTCCTCTCTCAGAAGGAAGGATACCCCCACCCCTCAGCCCCATTAACAGAATCCTACAGTCACAAAGGCTTCCCTGGTGGCTCGCCTGCAATGCGGGAGACCAGGGTTCATTCAATTCCTGGGTCGGGAAGATCCCCTGGAGAAAGGAATGGCTATCCACACCAGTATTCTTGCCTGGAAAACTCCATGGACAGAGGAGATTGGCAGCCTACGTACAGTCCATGGGGTCGCAAAGAAGTCAGACATGACTGAGCGATAACACTGTCACTTTTCTAAGTCCCTACAGCTGTAACAGACGTGTTAAGAGCACGAGCAGTAGGGCACATAAGATGCAGAACTCCGAAAGCAAGTTTTCTAAGAATAACTTTCGGTCTCCTTTAGTCTCTCTCTCCATTTCTCTTACAAAACCTTCCTTCATATACAAACTGCTCCATTTTTTCCTAATGGCAACATGTTCAATGTTTCTTAGACTATTGTGAGTGTGTGTGTGGAGGGGGGTGCCTTCCTGTGGGGGTGACAGTCTGACCTTTGCTGACTAGCTTCCATCTACAGAACACTCTCTGTGCCTTTTGGTAAGTGGGACAGTGACAACTTTAGCACTTTCTATTGTCTTAACCTTCTGAAATTGTTGCTTAGCTGGCTTTTTTGTGTGTGTGTGACACTTGACAAGAACAGAATTGAATTAATGACTAACCAGGATTCCCTGGGATCTGCCAAATATCCTTTTTTTTCCTCCTGATAATGCTCCCATTTATATTCCTTCCTCTCAATGTTAGAAGAGTTGGAGGCCAAATTTTTAAAGATCTTCCTGCCAGCAGACTTCATTAGATATTCCTCTTGCTTCAAATCCTCTCCCCATTCCTCACCAAGCAATCTTACAGTCCTCTCCTTGGTGAAACTTCACTCAATCACCCCACAGAAAGTTCTGCAACACTTTATTCACACACATCTCTACTCGTGGATATCTAACACTGAGCTGTTTTACACACCTTACTTCCTGACTTGAGCTCAGACTTCTCCCAGGATCACTTACAGTGCCCTCTCAACATGATGATCCCAGTAAATTTTTGATTATTAACTGTGCTGAAAACTTATCTGAAAATTGATCCATTGTGGCAAAGTTACAGGCAAGTTAAAAAAATATATATATGTCTAGCTTGAATTTCTGAAGAATTTGGTATAGGAACTAAAGGCAACACAGTCTGTAAAAAAAAAAAAAAAAAGTGGGGCGGGGGGACAGTCTTTCAATGTACGATTTAGTAGATTTCTCATCCTTCCTTAGATGGTAGAAGGATGCAGTAATGAAATTCACTCATTTAAAATTTTGCTTCATTGCAAGTTTACACCTGTGTTTCAAAAGTTCACCCTTCTACCCAAAACTAATTTTTACAACTTCTCCATAAAGGACTGAGTCATCCATTGTGCAAGCCCTAAAACCTCACAGTAATATCACCAAAGGGGCTGGGGAGTGGCCTTTGAGATTTAACTCCAGGAGTAGAGAGGTTGGTTTATAACCTACTCTTCCTATTTCCTTCCATATAACTCTGGAGTCAGCTGAAGCCTTGGGACAGCTATAAGCCAGGCAAGGACTACCCAGTCCAGTTTCAAGCCACCAGAAAAACAGGGGTCAATTGGCTTGAGTGGGATGCACAGATTTTGGAATCAGGAAAACCGATTTGATGTCTAGCTCCAGTAGTTTTGACTTTGAGCAACATTTTTAATTCCTCTGAGCAGGAATTCCCCTAGGACTAAACAGGACAATGCAGGTAAATATGTAATGCCTATGGCTTAGCGTATAATAAGCAATGGTACAGTAAATACATTAATAGTAACCATTAACATTATTATGCTTCTATTAGGTACCGATCACAGCTCATACAGCTCTGGGCTTATTACCTATGAGGTCTGAGCCCACACAGGAAACTTGGCCTCATGATTAGGCTTAATATTTTTTCCTTCAGTGATGTCTCTTCAGAGTACACATTAGACACTCAAATGGCCATTCTTAAAAGGAAAAAGAAGATAATTCTTTTTCAATTTTTAATTACGTTTTGATGGTTGAGTCCTCTGGAGTCAGTCTACCTATGTTAAAATCCTGAACTATGTACAACCATGTATAGACCTGGGTAACTCTCCTTGTCTGTTCTTTGACTGTAAGGATGGAAATGACAGTATCTCCCTCAAAGTTAAGCAAATTAATTAAGTTAATAAACAGAATATTTAGAATGAAACTGTAGAACAATTGTTTTGCAGGTCCAAAAACCTTACTTTGCTTATTGATTCTGGCTTAACAGGTTGACATTCCTGCTAAAACTATACTAGAATGCCAACAGCCATTTTCACATCTAAACTACGTTTTATGCAGTGTTTTAACCCTAAGATACTTTATTATCAGGTATCAGCTAAAGCAAAAATTTGTAATTTGCATGTATGAAATATTTTCACTGAAAATCAAACTGGCAATTTTAAATTAAATCTTTGGTTCAGAAAAAACCAACTCCTGTTATTCTCTTGCATATAAACTGTTCATAAAATTAAGTGCTTTTCCTTACAAGTTGAGCATGACATTGAAGATTTCATTTTTGACACATCAAAGCTATTTACTGGCATATTTTGTGCTTAACTATATTTAACAAAGATTTTGAATGAAGTGCATACTGAACCAAATTCTTTCAGTTCATAATAATCTCAGAAAAAATGTGACACTCTTCCTGCCTCTAACAGTTGGCTCATCCTTCCAACCGTCCTAACGGCTTCCTGAGTTATTTCCAGCCAGCTAACTAAGAACATTCAGGTTACCAAGGGTGAGGGAGGAAGACGATATAAAAAGGAATTGAACAGGGATTTCTTGGTGGTCCAGTGGCTAAGAGTTCATGCTCTTAGTTCATGGGAGTTCATGCTCCCAATGCAGTGGGCTAGGGTTTGATCCCTGGTCAGGGAACTAGATCCCATGTGCTGCAATTAAGACCTGGTGCAGTCAAATAAATAAATAAAACTTTTTTTTTTTTTTTAAGGAATTGAACAAAGAACATGACAGGAAAATAAGAGGGACTGAAGAACCAAGAGATGAGCTCACGGATACAAAACACACCCTTCAAAAAAGTGAAAATCCTGCTGGTATACTTCTAATAAAACTTGTACCAGGATGAATGTGTGAAACATACACATCAAATATAATTTACGTTACACTATTTACCCCCCAGAGCGCAGAAAACATGCTTGTCACTGCCCGACACCTGAATACATAGAGGCGGCGATATAAATGGTAAATAAAGGATCTTTGTGAAAGTGGCTCAGTCATGTCCAACTCTTTGTGATCTGATGGACTATACAGTCCACGGAATTCTCCAGGACAGAATACTGGAGTGGACAGCTATTCCCTCCTCCAGGGGATCTTCCCAACCCAGGGACAAAACCTACGTCTCCCTCATTGCGGGTGGATTCTCTACCAGCTGGGCCACAATGGGAGCCCAAGAATATGGAGTGGTAGCCTATATCGTCTCAGCAGGTTTTTCCAACCCAGGAATCGAAATGGGGTCTCCTGCTGTGCAGGTGGATTCTTTACCAACTGACTATCAGAAAGAAAAGTACTACTGTACTTTTCAAGGTACTATAAGATTAAAAATGTTTATTTTTGTGTTTAGCTTTTACGTATTATTTGCGTGAAAAGTATTATAAACATATTACAGTACAGTGCTGTGTAGCCAACTGTGTTAGCTGGGTACCTAGGCTAACTTTATTGGACTTGCAAACAAACTGTACTTATGAACCCGCTCCTGGAAAGGAACCTGTTCCTATTAATGGCACCCCACTCCAGTACTCTTGCCTGGAAAATCCCACGGACGGAGGAGCCTGGTAGGCTGCAGTCCATGGGGTCGCTAAGAGTCGGACACGACTGAGCAACTTCACTTTCACTTTTCCCTTTCATGCATTGGAGAAGGAAATGGCAACCCACTCCAGCGTTCTTGCCTGGAGAATCCCAGGGACAGGGGAGCCTGGTGGGCTGCCGTCTCTGGGGTCACACAGAGTCGGACACGACTGAAGCGACTTAGCATAGCATAGCATATGCTGTTCTACTCTTTAGCAATCTGCTTTTGGCTTGTCCGGCTACGTGTCGGGTATGTCTATAGTGGCTAAGGAAAGCTATAATGCAAACAGTGCCCAGCAGATTTGCTACTTCACGGAGATAGACTATACTTCTATTTATAACCAGTGAAAGAGCAAATAAATGCCATCCCAAAATGAATATTATTTGAGAATTTAGTAAGAACTTTGTAAATCATCCTGGGGGAGGAAAAACTTGTCATGATGATAAAGGATAAACAGAAACAATTATATAAAGGTATGTTTAGAAATGTCCTTAATAAAGGAAGAATTAAGAACTATGCCATGAGTCTATACATTACTGCCTTCATGTATGTTTTAATAATTAATTTAATGAGAAATTTAAACTCCACATCTGCAGCTATAGGATTAAAAAAAATCTTGATTTCATAAATGCCTTCGTGTATTTTTCACTGATTTCTCAGTTCAGTTCAGTTGTTCAGTCGTGTCCAACTCTTTGCGACCCCATGGACTGCAGCACACCAGGCCTCCCTGTCCATCACCAACTCGCAGAGTTTACTCAAACTCATGTCCATTGAGTCAGTGATGCCATCCAACCAGCTCATCCTCTGTCGTCCCCTTCTCCTCCTGCCTTCAATCCTTCCCAGCATCAGGGTCTTTTCAAATGAGTCAGTTCTTCCCATCAGGTGGCCAGAGTACTGGAGTTTCAGCTTCAGCATCAGTCCTTCCAATGAATATTCAGGACTGATTTCCTTTAGGATTGACTGCTTTAATCTCCTTGCAGTCCAAGGGACTCTCAAGAGTCTTCTCCAACACCACAGTTCAAAAGCAATCAATTCTTCAGTGCTCAGCTTTCTTTACAGCCCAACTCTCACATCCCAATAACTAAAAGTAAAAACCATACAAAAATCTGTCCTAAAGCAACCTGAATCTAGAAGTATGAGAAACATTTGCAGAGTTCAGTTCCTTGCTGAGAAACCACAAGACTTAAGGAGTTAACATCTAAGAAAACTTTTTCTAAACCCATTTAACACTCAGTCTATCTGTGGGCTCCAAGCCTGGCTATGCATTAGAATCTCCTGTGGAGCTTTTACAGGCTGTGCGAGGCAGCCTTTCAAAAGAATGAGGCGGATCTGCAAGAAGGGATATGGAAAGATCTCCAAGACATGCTGGAAAGCAACAAAAGCCAGGTGCAGAAGAGTACGCCCCCACCCACCCATGCCTGCATGCCTGCAAATGCAGAGTACAATGTGTGGAACCATCTGCAAAAAAAAACGTGTAAGAGAAAACTGAATGGATACAGAATGGAGGGGAGGGACAATTGCTTTCACCATGCAACTTTCAACATCTTTTTACTGTGTTTTTTTTTTTAAATTATTATTTTTGTTTTGCTTTGATAGGAAAGTAGGATATACTGGTGGGCACACGTAAGGAGAGGACTGTGCCAGGCTCTCATGAGCGCAGGGCCCACCATTTGTCCAGGGAACATGACCAGGGATGTATTTGACTCCACAGCCACCCTGGATGGGCTGCTTTTCTATCGTGTTTTCAAATTCACTGGCATTATACTTGGTAAATCTCCACTTCTTGGAGATGTGGATCTTCTGGCAGCCAGGGAACTTGAACTTGGCCCTAGGGAGGGCCTTACTCACATGCTCCTTGTTCCGCAGCTTGGTGCGGATGGACACTATGACTTGGCCAGTGTCGACCCTGGCCACTGTGCATACCTGTCTGGAGCCCATTAGCTCCAGCAGAGCATAGCGTCTTGTTCCTGTGGATAACATGGAAGGGGTGGAGCCACATTTGGATGTGAATGCCATCTTTGCCACTGCTTTTCACCATGTACTTGCTGGCACAAATACGGGCAGCCTCCAGCGCTTCAGAGGAAAGTGGCTCCTACGCATCTGACACTGTGGCCACAGAGTGGGAACTCAGCTTCTTTTGGCTTCTTCTGCCCCAGGTCAAAGATGTGGATCTTAGCATCACGGACACACCTCGACCGAAGCCAGACTTTGAACAGAGCTTGTTCTTACAGTACACCAGGAGGGGCGGTGGCCATGGTGACACCAGGATCTTCGGGGAAAAGAGCTGCTTATTTTTTCTTAAAAGAAAAAAATACATTCTTGAGCCCCCCCTTAGATCTACAGGGAAAAGTTAATGGGTGGTACCTAATAATCTTCATTTTTAACAAGCTCCCCAGGCAATTCTTTTGCTCAGTAGAGAAATGGCAGTTAAGGAACTATTGATCTAAAGCCCTAGCAGAGAGGCTAGGGCGATGCCTTATTCACAGTTGCTTCCTGTGAAAACTCTGTTACTCCAATTAGACTTCACATTTCTTAAAGATAGGAGTAATAGTTGCTTCTCTTGTGGCTCAGCTGGTAAAGAATCCGTCTGCAATGCAGGAGACCTGGGCTCGATCCCTGAGTTGGGAAGAATCCCTGGAGAAGGGAAAGGCTACCCACTCCAGTATTTTGGCCTGGAAAATCCAGGAGGATTCTCATGGACTATACAGTCCATGGGGTCACAAAGAATCTGACATGACTGAGCAACTTTCACTTCACTTCACTAATAACTTAGAATTTCCTATTCTCCTCTGATCTACCTAAAGCTGACTATACAGTATACAAAGAATATTTACTGATTGACAGAAAGCAGAAATTCCAAGCACATTAGAGAGGCATTAGTTTGGGCTACTATCCTGGCCAATATTCTAGGATACTCAAATTAAATGTGAATTTTGCAGATATAAAGGGATAGAAAACAGATGTGATGGGGAAAAAATAAATAACAGATGACTTTTTCTTTCAAGATCTTATTTTGAAATGTCCATACTTTTTGTTAATGAAAAAGAATGTAGTATTATTGGATGTTCAAATTTAGTCATGGGTATTTATAACCATATTGTGCAAAAAAGGATCTCTGTTCATTACAGATTTATATATTATGCCCATTTATTCTGTTCTCCTTTCTTGTAGCTTCTAAGTGTTCCTATCTTAATTTTCCAAGTGGGGTTATCTACTAGAAGAATACATAGATTAAATAGATTATAGGTTGAAACAGATTTTTAAAAGATGAACCAATAGCCCAGCTCACAGTTCTGTTGTCCACTGTGAGTATGGGAAGGAAAGCTATATTTTCTAGGGCCTAATGTCTCGTCAAGGCTATGGTTTTTTCAGCAGTCATGTATGGATGTGAGAGTTGGACTGTGAAGAAAGCTGAGCACTGAAGAATTGATGCTTTTGAACTGTGGTGTTGGCGAAGACTCTTCAGAGTCCCTGGGACTGCAAGGAGGTCCAACCAATCCATCCTAAAGGAGATCTGTCCTGGGTGTTCACTGGAAGGACTGATGGTAAAGCTGAAACTCCAATACTTTGGCCACCTCATGCGAAGAGTTGACTCATTGGAAAAGACCCTGATGCTGGGAGGGATTGAGGGCAGGAGGAGAAGGGGACGACAGAGGATGAGATGGCTGGATGGCATCACTGACTCGATGGACATGAGTTTGAGTGAACTCCAGGAGTTGGTGATGGACAGGGAGGCCTGGCCTGCTGCAATTCATGGGGTCGCAAAGAGTTGGACACGAATGAGCAACTGAACTGAACTGAATGACATCTACAGAAGATTTAATGTATAAAGGGCTAAAAAATCACACCCTGGGATAAAATACAACAGCAAGTCATAAACTTTTATATTGAGGTCACTTCAGTGATGAGTCAGCTACAAAGGACAGGAATCAACTCAAGTAGATCCAGTGCCCTAGTAACCTTTCTCCTCTTGTAAACAGTCTTCAGTGCCCAAACCTAAGGGAAGAGATTACATGCAGAGCCAAGCCAAGAGCAAGGATTCATCTTAGAGAACTTCCTGTTGGAACAGAAACAAAAGTTTCTGAGAGGTCTACTCAACACCCTTAGCAGGCTTTTTCATTCTCAGTGAAGAATGAGTCAGAGTAGAGGTTTGGATCATGGAAACCTTGACATAATCCTTAACAAGTATCCCTACAGGAAGATTTCAAAGAACTTCAACAAAATTACAAATCAGAAGTACTCAACAAAAGCAAAATGGGTGGTGCTGAGTTGTCCAGAAAAGTCAGCAGCAAATAGTGCACCATACTATTTCAAAACACACTGTAAGAGCAAAGTGTAAAGTCTGTAATATGCAGGGATTTTTACCTATTAGATCCATTCTGAAGAAAATGTATTATTATAAGTTCCTCAAAGTTCATTTTGTAATTTTTCTTTATTTCCACTAGAGGTCAGATGATAGATGATTGGCAAATACAAGAAAAATCCAGGCAGTCCTTGCTTTGCACGGTAGTGTGGGGCCATAAAAACACTTAGACAAGTTGAAACCACACAAAGCTATCTTAGTAATCGTTGGCAAAATCACAACTGTCCCTTGAGCTTCAAAAATGTTGTGAAAACACTCTTACTGTTAATTGTAACGTATAGAGAAATGAAAAATTAGTAAAACATTTATTTAGTACACTGTAATTTAAAATATGATGCTCTTAAGTGTACCTTCACTGAGTGCTTCTGGCTGCACATCCAGAGCCTCTCAAGGGGCGGCAGGGTCAACACTCTTACCGTCAGTTACTCATTTTACTATTTCATTTATGCTCAATTTAAATTTCACTTCCAGAAACATCACTTTTTGTTCTTTGCTGGACTTTCGTCTTTATTGACCACTTCCCTCTTTTGATCACCCCACTTTGTATGTAAGATGGGTAAGATGTCGGCTTTATCGGTGGGAAAGCAGGATGCAGCACAACACCCTTTCCTGTCTGGGCGTGAGCTGAAGGACAGATGCCCAGCTGTCACTGACATACTGACCTGCTGACCTGCAAACTGAAGAGCTAGCAGCAAACTCTGTTCTTTATTTGCACAGTTAATATATCATGGTGGCCAAAATTTGAATCGTGTTATTGGGGGACTGGTATTTAACTAAACCATGGTGATACAGTGATGTAAGGAGAAATATATATTTGGTCTTCCTTCCTGGTTCCTTGCACAACAGTACCTAAAACCTTTGTAAAGTTCCTGAGTGACAGAGGAGCGTCTTTTGTTATTCATAACAAGCCCCTCTCAACCACACTTGAGTTTATGCTAATACGGTGACCCTGGACGGGACCATGGATAGCTTCACAATGGTCAAGTTGCCCAACCGACTGTGTGTTTAGAGATTTAGAGTTTTCAGCCCATGTCCAACCTTCAAGGAAGGGAGAGAAGTTGGAAATTAAAAAAAAAAAAATCACCAATGGCTAATGATTTAATCTATCATATCTACGTAGTGAAGCTTCTATTAAAAACCCTACCCAAAGGGTTTGGAGTGCTTCAGGGTTGGTGAATGCATTCAGGGGCCAGAAGAGTGGCATATCCCCAATTCCAAAGGGACAGAAGTATGTGGGACCCTTATGACCTTGCCCTATGTACCTCTTCATCTGGTTATTCATTTATAACCTTTATAATATCCTTTATAATTATATAAAGAATAGCACAAAGGGAAGTGCTTCCCTGGGTTCAGTGAGCCATCAGAGCAAATTGTCAAACCTAAATAGGGAGTCATGGAAACCCCCAATTAGCAGCCAAGTCAGACAGAAATGGACATAACCCACGAATTCACTATTTGTGATTGGTGTCTGAAGTAAGGGGAGCAGATTAGTTGGACTGAGCCCTTAACCTATGGTGGTGATGTTGTATAGGTGCTAAGTCATGTCCAACTCTTTGCAACCCCATGGACTGTAACCTACCATGCTGCTCTGTCCATGGGATTGTCCAGCCAAGAATAATGGAGTGGGTTGCCATTTCCTTCTCAGATGGCATCTTACCGACCCAGGGATCAAACCCGTGTCTGCTGCATGGGCAGGCAGATTCTTTACCACTGAGCCACCAGGGAAGACCCCCAAATATGGAACATTTCACAGTTAACCTGTGGGGTCTACTCTAACTTCAGGTGATCACTGTCAGAGTTGAATTAAATTGTAAGACACCCAGTTGGTGTCTACAGAGAATTGAGTGTAGAAAACCCACACATTTGGTGTCAGAAGTGCTATAACCAGAGAAACAGTTTTCCTTTGCATGTTACTGAAATCTGTGCAAATCAGAACCACACAAAGTACGGACTGCCTATACAGTATTCTCTAAAACAGTATTTCTGAAACTGTCCCACAGGAGTTAAGGTTACACACATAAAGATTCCACAGTCAACTAAGACTAGGGAGGTGTTGGGCTGAGATCAAATCACTTTATTTACCAGAAAAACACCTTGGAGAATTCAACCAGCTGATGTGCACACCGCATTTCGCAGCTGGGGATCAAGGTGGTGGTATTATTTCCCACCTTAGGAATGTGTTATAGAAGTTAACGTTCAGACTCACCAGCTCTGAATATTTACTACACATTTAATGTCTTATAATTACAATTGTTATAGTTTAAATTTACATTTTTTTTAAATTTACAATCTTTACAATTGGTACAAAGTACTGGTATATTAAATGTTTAGTAAAACCACTCCCTTAACACAGGATACAAAATTAGCAACAGCATTACCAATCACTTACAGCATACAGTATTGGAAAACATATGAGCAAGAAAAGTCAATAACTAATAACACACTAACACTTTTGAAAACTATCTCTGCCTCTCTCTTTTTTTGCACTGGGGATCCAGGGCTTCTGTAGTGGCTCAGAGGGTAAAGAATCCTCCTGCAATGCAGGAGGACCTGGGTTCTATCCCTAGGTTGGGACAATCCCCTGGAGGAGGGCCTGGGAACCCACTCTAGTATTCTTGCCTGGAGAATCCCCATGGACAGAGGAGCCTGGCGGGCTATCGTCTGTGGTCGCAAAGAGTCAGACATGACTGAGAGACTGGGCACAGCACCACAGAGAGGATCCTAGTTCCCGATCAGGGATCCTTGAACCTATGACCCCTGCAGTGGAAACTTGGGAGTCTAAACCACTGGACAGCCAGGGAAGTTCCTAAAACTATCCTTTTAACCTTAAAAGAAACTTATCGAGATGTTGTCTCATATTTCCCTTATCACAATATAACTGTGTGTGTGTGCTCAGTCGCTCAGTTGTGTCAGACTCTTTGTGACCCCATCACGACGTAATTAACAAATATCGATAGGGCACTTCCTAGGCGCAAGCCTAAAAACTGTACCCTTACTTTAAAGGGCTGACAATTTTACCAAAATACACAATAAGAAGCAAGATACACAATATCACTACGCCACACGTCTGATTTTCTTCTGGGCAAAATTACCTATCAGCCAGGACCACCCTTCTCCACAGAGCTTCTTTCTTAGGGTTAAAAATTTAAAGCTACCATCTAGCATTGTGAGCTCTCTGACCTCAAAAATGATAACCATGCCTGCCAAGCCTGTTTAAGTGATATCTGCAAAGTCCCTTTTGCATTGCTTGACTCCATTCCTGGCTAGGCCCATCCAGTTGTCACCAAGGTATCAGAATGAGAGTGGGCAATTTAAGAAGACCTCTTACTGAATTCCCCATCAAAATCTTGAAGTTTTTCTCTAGGTAAGAAAACAAAATCAGAAGCAGCAATAGGGACCAGCTAAAGAAGATAAGAGATAGCAGGAAAAACATATATCAAGGAGAGAGATGAACACTGTTAAATGAATGCCCATCTGACCTGTGGCAATATAGTGCACAAACTGTACAATGCATGCCAGTAGCTCACAGAACAGAGGATAACTTGGGTCCATGATGTTAAGACATTAAAATTAAGTGGTACAGTATTCTATCAAGAAGAGCACAATGTATTGCTAAAATCCTTCTAAAAATAGTTGACACATAAAGAATTTTAACTCCTGAGTAACTTTTCTGAGGATACTCAGCCACATTTCACAGTAGAACCTTGGGGGAAATCTTGTTTAAGTAGTCTATAACATTTCCCAAAGATGGCAATGCCATTGCTATAGTTTTTAATACGCTAATCTGTAAAATGTTAACACTTCATTGCAGTTGTTCCCAGGTTAAAGGTTACCTATTACTATGAAATGTTTCTAGCATTTTAAAAAGTAGGGATTCAAAAGGAATAAAGGAAGGGAGAAATAAAACAGTTTCAAATTAAAATCATATCACACAGAAACTCCAAGTCAAGGCATCTTTCTAAGGTAGTAGGACCAGAAAACTATTCGGTGAAGTAAGCAAGCAACTCTCACATTCTACTTTGGGAGTCATGGTCCCAAACCATCTGCACACAGACATAAGTAAATGAAAACACTCTTATGATACAGGCATAGTAATGTATATTATCATATACTGCAATATAACAGACTGTCATGCTATTAATAAGTGGAATCCAAACTCTACTTTTGAATCCATTATCTTTCGACCATTTACTTATGATTGATCACTCTTCAATTAACAATTTTCAACCCATTGAGGTTGACACACAAATCTGAGTGGGGTGTCCAGAGGGGAGGTCATCTCTGGAAGCACTGGCAGGCAAGTGGAAAAGGGGGACAGAGAAGGGGAGGAGGCCACAGAGGGTACCTTCAGGAGCCTTTACCCCTCTGGGGACACCTGGAAGATGACTCCATGCAGAAGGGGCTTCAGGTGGTCCCAGCAGTGGAAGAGGAAGCTAAGATATTTATCCACTGTCTCCCAATCAACAAAGGTTAAGGGCTATCCAGAGGCATTAACTGCCCAGAATTCCCAGCCTGCTTCACATGGTAAGCTGCTGAGCACCTGGAGCCAGAACAAGCCCTCAGGTCAATTCTCAAGTCTTTCAACAAGAAAGTATTCTAGACACAGGGACAGAGAGAGAGCTGATGATGTTATTCAGTTGCTCAGTTGTGTCTGACTCTTTGCAACCCCATGGACTGCAGCACACCAGGCTTCCCTGTCCTTCACTCTCTCCCAAACTCTGGGAGAGACAGAGATGGAAATACAGAAGCCAGGGGAGATGGGTGGGGTTCAGGTGAGCCTGCTACCTGGGTGGACTGTAGTCGAGCCAAACTAATGTGCAGCAATACTGAATTTGGTTACTCTTTGTACGTATACACATGATCATCTTAACATTCACCGTGCTCTTCATCCTTCTGTCCATTACTCCTCCAATCTCTCTGTGATGAATAATGAACAAGTACATACATAAAATACATATGATGGGTGTGGAGAAAAGGGAACCCTCCTACACTGTTGGTGGAATGCAAACTAGTACGGCCACTATGGAGAACAGTGTGCAGATTTCTTAAAAAACGTAACAGAACTGCCACACAACCCAGCAATCCCGCTGCTGGGCATACACACCAAGGAAACGAGAACTGAAAGAGACACGTGTACCCCAATGTTCACTGCAGCACTGTTTACAATAGCCAGGACATGGAAGCAACCTAGATGCCCATCAGCAGACGAATGGATAAAGAAATTGTAGTACATATATACAATGGAATATTACTCAGCTATAAAAAGGAACACATTTCAGTCAGTTCTGATGAGGTGGATGAAACTGGAGCCTATTATACAGAGTGAAGTCAGTAAGAAAGAGAAACACAAAAACTGTATATTAACATGTATATATGGAATTTAGAAAGACAGTAACGACAATCTTATAAGTAAGGCAGCAAAAGACACACGGATGTAACAGACTTTAGGACTATGTGGGAGAAGGTGAGGGGGGATGATTTGAGAGAACAGCATTGAAACATGTACATTACCATATGTGAAACAGATGACCAGTGCAAGCTGGATGCATGAAGCAGGGCACTCAAAGCCGGTGCTCTGGAACAACCCAGAGGGATGGGGTGGGGAGGGAGGCGGGAAGGGGTTCAGGATGGGGGGACACATGTACACCCATGGCTGATTCATGTCAATATACGGCAAAAAACCATCACAATATTGTAATTATCCTCCAATTAAAATAATTAATTTTAAAAATAAAGGCATATGCTACACACACACACAAATACGTACGATAAAGTGATTATACATAAATAGGTACAGACTAAGTAAATAATATTAATAATGTTACCAATCAATAAGTAATATTTAATACTTAATTTCTGAACAAAGATTAAGGACAAAGTTGTCCAACTTGATGAGGAAATGCAAAACTGATTTGTGCATGTGGGAACTCAGCAACACTCAAGAGGGAGAAATAACCATTCCTATCAGTTCCAGAGACACACATAAAGCTGATGGGTTATAAAGATCTGTTCTGTCCCACCTCTGAGAGCAGCCTCAGCTCTGGGCCCACTACCATGAATCCCTTGTGAGACAGGATATGATGCAGAAGAATGAAACGGGGAGCAGACGGAAGGAGGACAATCATCTTTTAGACAAAAGGGATTAAAATATTTTAGCTATCTTAAGAGAAGTTCCACAGAGAAAGTAGCACTTCAGGAACTATTTTTGAATGAAGAAAAGACATTATGGTGATGACCAGGGAATTTCCAGAGATTTTTTTTTTTCTGCTGAAGAGGAAAGTGTCCTGCTATACTTATATATCTGTGGTGAGGGCTAGGGGGTGGGGGATGGCTAGACGGAGGATAAACACTAAGGAAAGGGGGGGGGGGGGCGGGGACCCGAGGAAGGAAAACAAAGCTAGGATAAGGCAGAAGAGATTAGATCATGCAGGGACAGCAAGAGGCAAAAATAAAATGAAGAGGGATTTCTGCAGGTGGAGGTACCAGCTGTATTAGCTTATTCGTTTGTACGCCACAGTGAGGTACGTGGGTGAAACAGGCACACGACACTCTCTGCTTTCCTTCCATCAGGAGATGAACACACAGTGTAAAATGAACCCAAATGCCTTCTACGGCTCAACTATTCACTCATTCAAAGCACTCTCAGGACACTGGAAACACAACAATGATAAAATCAAGAAACCAAGTGTCTACACTCTTGAAGCTTACATTTTACTGGAAGGAGATAGAAATGAGGCTGGTACAGCCCGAAGGAGCAGTGGCCGGGGACGATGCCGGACAGTCTGCTGGGTCTTAGGGGCCACAGGAATGCTTCCGCTCTGAGTGGGATTCAAGCAGAAGAGTCACAGGATCTGACATTTTAAAAGCACCTTCTCTGGTTTCTGTGTTGGCAGGAGGAGGACTAGTTAGGAGGCTATTGCAATAATCTCAATTTATATAGGAGAGGGAGGTGAAATGATGAGAAGCGGTGAGATTCTTAAGGTGAGCCAACAGGATTTTGCTGAAAATTCAGTGCAGATTACGCGGGAAGAAAAGTGAAAGTGTTAGTCGCTCAGTCAAGCCTGACTCTGTGACCCCTTGGACTCTAGCCAGCCTCCTCTGTCCATGGAATTCTCCAGGCAAGAATACTGGAGTGGTTGCCATTCCTTTCTCCAGAGAAGAAGTGAGGATGACTCCAAAGATTCTGGCCCAAAGGAACTGCCATTAACTGAGATGAAGAGGATGGTGGAAAGAGTAGGACTGACTGGGAAGCCAGATCTGGAGTTTCACTTTAGACACACTACAGGATCAGATGCTTACTATTCATCAAAGTAGAGATACTGAGTTGGCAATTACATATTTAAGACAAGAACTCAGGGAAGAGGTCTACAAAGGTGATAAAAATTTAGGGATCACCCACACACAGATGAAAGCTGAAGTGGTGAGACCAGACAAATGTCAGAAAAAGAGAACTACTGAGGAATGAGCCCTGTGGCACTCCAGTGACGAAAGACCAGGGAGATAAGAAGGAAGCGCAATGAGGACTGAGGATGAGGGGAAGGACGGGACAGCGAGGCCTGAGAACTATCAGAACAGGGATCTTCCAGAAGCCAAGTAAGGCTAGGTTCAGAGAGAACGGACTTCAACTAGATAAGGAAAGATGGGAAGAAAAACCACAGCTGGAGGCAGCGAATACAGAGAATTCTTCTGGTGAATTTTACTACAAAGGGAGAAAAGAAATGAGGCTGCAACTGAAGGATGAATGTCAGATCGTTTATTTTTTAATGAAGTTAAATATTATTTGCACACTAATGAGGGGGAAAAATGATACTGGGGAAGGGGGTAACTGCTGAGGTCAAGTCCTTGAATAAGGAGATGGGATCTTCTACAATGAATACACCTACAGATAATCTCCAATGACTTAGCAGTTTCCTTTTCTTCCTGAAATTACATTTCCAGAAAATTTCCTATTTCTGAAAATAGATCTCTCCAACTAAAGCAAACTTTGGCTCACATACAAATGGTTGAATGTGAGATGTGTAGCACTGACACTTCAAAAACAGTGACTACAATAAAAAGTGTCTGAAGGGGAAAGTGTCACTTATTTGAAGAATATATACTATTTTGACAGAACAGATAAACTACTTTTCATCATGTAAGGATCCCTTCTTTCTGTGGGTGTGTACAAACCCTTTAGCTACATTTTATTAATCTACTTCAAGGTCTACCGAAGTGTACCATTATGCATACCTGAATGAACAGATTTCAAGCAGGCTTGAAGTCTGCTAGAAAAATGGCCCGCCTGAGCAGCTGATCTACAAGTCATCCAATCTTGCCATAAATACAGAGGAATGTGCTGAGGCTGTGAGTAGTTACTCACACTGCTGGGCAGGCAAGGTCACCATTAAAACAGAGAGGAACCCAGAGGCCCCTAGCATGGTCAACACCGTCAGAATGGCTGAGCCTGATGGGATCCAGTTCCTGGATGGCACCGTCATTGGCAACAGGACATCAGTATGAGAACTGAAGTCCAGGTTAGCTTGTCCTGCCAATGGGACGAATTCTGCAGAGCCTTCCGCTTTACAGAGCCATTCTCATTTGGTTAAATTCTTCAATCTTTTACTTCCATTAGCAAAACCTGTATCCTTTACCTGTGTCTGTATTATCCTTTCGGCAATCACCATCACCCTTCTGACAATCTTACACATAAGCATTTTAGATGATAACGCCTCTTTATCTCAATAAATATATCTTTTCTCACAACTATTAAAATATGGAGTAAGCACTGCAAACACAGGATTTAACAGATACCACTGTTAAGGACAAAATTAAATTTAAAAAACCAAAATCCATTTAAAGTAGTTTTAAGGAAAAATATTAAGTAAACAGTACAATTGCTATGCAGATGTGGCAGAAACCATGATGGTGGTCAATGAAAGCTTGAAATGTGACAGTGGTAAGGAAACCAAAAATCACTGATGTGGTGAAGAGAGACGAAAAATCATGCATATCTTAACATCACTTGATTCTTAAGTTTTAAGAAACTTGTGCCACAGTCTTCCTCCGTCCTGTCCAAAGAAACAGAGAACCTCTCAAAGCACCGAAACCAGTGAATGCATCATGCAGCAGCCCGGCAGGCCAAAAACAAAGCACCGTGCAGCTGACAGGAGGTAAGTGGAGAGAGCCGCTGGGTGACACTCCTGAAGGGAAAGGCAGCCCCCAGCGAGGCAATCCTGGGGGAGAGGGTGTGTGAAAGGCTGTGGAGCTTCCAAACGCTCATCACTTCCAACAGGGTTTCAAGGAATGAGAACCCAAGCTCAGGGCCGGGAATCTGAGCTCTCCTCCCACAAGGGGAGAGCAGAGAAGAGGAAAATAAGGCAAGCAGAGCCCAGCGCGGACTACTTGGCATCTGGATGGCTGGAAAAGTGGACATGAGGAGAGAAGTCCCTGAATCAAACAGAAGGGACTCTGCTCTCCCCGTAACCATGGCATCGAAGGAAATGTTGATCCTCCGATATGCAGAAAATAAGGACAGGCCAGCAAAAAAAAGGAAAGTGACTTCAAGAACCAGACACACAGAAAGCCGGCCTTAAAATAGGAAAAATGTAAGAGGAATATGAGTCAGACCTGTGACAAGTTAAATTAAGTAAAAAAGCTCCAATTCCTCTAATCTGCAGACAGCTTACATCCCAAGGCTCCTTCATGAAGCAGTGACATGAAAAAGACTGGCCACATGTCTATGGCGCAGCGTGTGTGACCAGTGAGGCTCTGAGGGAGGCCACAGACAAGAGCAAAGTCCTGGGAACCCACGAGGCTCTGGAGAGAAGGTGCCCATGCGGCCGGCCACCACAGAAAGCTTCCCAAGTCATCGATGGGAACCATCCACAAAGTCTCTGCTTCAAAAGATGCCTTTTGCCCCATACTTGTTACAGAGATTTCTGGGCAGTGTAAGTATCTCCAGGACTTCCAGACAGATGTCCAGGGCCATTTAATTTTCTTTTTTACATTTATTAATATTTAAGTATCATAAATCAAAAGAACCACAGTGGACTATGTCCCAATTTATTTGTCAAACAGGACCACTCATCTGCGAATAGCTTTTGTGCATACAAAACCACCAAATTATCTACAATGGCATAGCTTTCCCCAGCTTCTGCAGTTTCATAATTTATCGCACACGATATCAGACTGCTATGATTACTGATAAACACAAGTTGATATTATGTTTGAAATCCTGTGTTTTGAGCTCAAGGAAAACACTTCCACTTTCCAAAGGAAGAGAAGTTTAACACTTCTCCACAAAGCATTCTGAAAGTTTTACTTCCCCCTACCCCTAAAATGAAAATTGGATATGTCATTGTGTTTCCTCTAACAATGATTTTTGATGTATTAGAATTATCAGATGAATGCAACTTACAGCCCTGATAAAAAAGTATCTTACATTTGCATAGTTAGTATGTTTATCAAACTTGTATTTCACTTCAAGTGCTCCTTACCCTTTCTGTCAATCAAAAGTCTCTTTAGAAAATAAATTTTTTTTCTTTTTTTTATTAATTAAAAAATAAATATAAAATACTGAACCCTCCTCCCTCCTCCCTCCCCATACCATCCCTCTGGGTCGTCCCAGTGCACCAGTCCCAAGCATCCAGCATCGTGCATTGAACCTGGACTGGCATCTCGTTTCATACATGACATTTCACATGTTTCAATGCCATTCTCCCAAATCTTGCCACCCTCTCCCTCTCCCACAGAGTCCATAAGCCTGTTCTATACATCAGTGTCTCTTTTGCTGTCTCGTATACAGGGTTATCGTTACCATCTTTCTAAATTCCATATATATGCGTTAGTATACTGTATTGGTGTTTGTCCTTCTGGCTTACTTCACTCTGTATAATAGGCTCCAGTTTCATCCACCTCATTAGAACTGATTCAAATGTATTCTTTTTAATGGCTGAGTAATACTCCATTGTGTATATGTACCACAGCTTTCTTATCCATTCATCTGCTGATGGAAGAAAACAAATTTTAAACAGAGTTACAGCTTTAAAAAAGTGGGCTTCCCTGGTAGCTCAGCTGGTAAAGAATCTGCCTACAATGCAAAAGACCCCAGTTCGATTCCTGGGTTGGGAAGAGCCCCTGGAGAAGGGATAGGCTACCCACTGCAGTATTCTAGCCTAAAGAATTCCATGGACTGTATAGTCCATGGGGTCACAAAGAGTCAGACACAACTGAGCGACTTTCACAGCTAAAAATGATTTCAGAATGTATAATGCTAGGAACTTAAGAATGTACCTAAATGCTTATCAAGAATAAAGATAAACACAAAAATATATACATATACATCGCAGCACTGTTAAGTACTAAAAAAAAAAAGAGAGAGAGAAACCAGCTGAAGAATTCATCAACAGAGAACCAGGTAAATTATGGTAAATCCACAGAATGGAATTCTATGCAGCCATTAAAAAGCATGAGATATCTGTATATGCTGATGTGAAAAGCTCTCCTAGACCACTGGAATATTATTAAAAATTAAGAAGAACAAGGTACAAAACCATGTATACCATATGACCCCTTCCATCTGGATAGAAATTCAAAATTGTTAATGGGATTTCCCACTGGGGAAAGGGGACTATAGGAAGGAGACAAGAAACTTCCACTTTTCATTTTTTTAATCTTTCTATATTGCTTGAATTGCTTACCAGATTTTGGAGGTTTTTTTTTTAGTTACAAGTTATGTGGTCAAAGTAGACATGGACCTTTTTTAAGAGTCATCATTTTACTTCATATTGCTCAAAACTAATACATATTATACATTGATTTTTTTCCTTTAATAACCAATAGAAGATGCTAATGAGCCAATTAATTTCAAAACTAGTGACTAAGGGAAAGAATCAAGCATTTAAATCTGCCTCTCCTATATAAATGGTACCACTAGGTAACCAAAGGAGTAGACAAAAGGAAGTTTTCTCATTATAAAAGTACTCCAGCTAATAAATGAAGAAGAAATTTTGTAATTAAAATATCATTTTGCAACTGCTAATGAACAAATGAACGGATACTGGCATTGACCAATGGCAGCAAACATAACAAAAATAGGAACAACCAGACATTTCATGCCTCCTGATAGAAGACTATATCATCCATTCATAAAATACTCTTGCGGGGAAAAAATACCTGAAATCGGATCAAGATCTTCTAGCTCCAACTATCAATTTACAGGGAAGAGAGGAACATGTTGAGAGATACTACAGGGATGTAATAAGCAAAACCCAGAAAGTGGATAAACAACCACTTTCTGTAAGAAATAAATAGCAAAGGAAAAAAGAGAAACATGAGCAAAACCGACAAATCAGGGTTTTCCAACAGCAGGACTATTGACATTTAGGACTAGCTAACTGTGTAGATCACAATAAACTGTGGAAAATTCTGAAAGAGATGGGAATACCAGACCACCTGACCTGCCTCTTGAGAAACCTATATGCGGGTCAGGAAGCAACAGTTAGAACTGGACATGGAACAACAGACTGGTTCCAAATAGGAAAAGGAGTTTGTCAAGGCTGTATATTGTCACCCTGCTTATTTAACTTATATGCAGAGTACATCATGAGAAACACTGGGCTGGAAGAAGCACAAGCTGGAATCAAGATTGCCGGGAGAAAAATCAATAACCTCAGATATGCAGATGACACCACCCTTATGGCAGAAAGTGAAGAGGAACTCAAAAGCCTCTTGATGAAAGTGAAAGTGGAGAGTGAAAAAGTTGGCTTAAAGCTCAAGATTCAGAAAACGAAGATCATGGCATCCGGTCCCATCACTTCATGGGAAATGATGGGGAAACAGTGGAAACAGTGTCAGACTTTATTTGGGGGGGCTCCAAAATCACTGCAGATGGTCACTGCAGCCATGAAATTAAAAGATGCTTACTCCTTGGAAGAAAAGTTATGACCAACCTAGAGAGCATATTGAAAAGCAGAGACATTACTTTGCCAACAAAGGTCCGTCTACTCAAGGCTGTGGTTTTTCCAGTCATCATGTATGGATGTAAGAGTTGGACTGTGAAGAAAGCTGAGCGCTTTTGATTGATGCTTTTGAACTGTGGTGTTGGAGAAGACTCTTGAGAGTCCCTTGGACTGCAAGGAGATCCAACCAGTCCATTCTAAAGGAGATCAGCCCTGGGTGTTCTTTGGAAGGAATGATGTTAAAGCTGAAACTCCAGTACTTTGGCCACCTCATGGGAAGAGTTGACTCATTGGAAAAGACCCTGAGGCTGGGAGGGATTGTGGGCAGGAGGAGAAGGGGATGGCAGAGGATGAGATGGCTGGATGGTATCACTGACTCAATGGACATGAGTTTGAATGAACTCTGGGAGATGGTGATGGACAGGGAGGCCTGGCGTGCTACGATTCATGGGGTCGCAAAGAGTGAGAAATGACTGAGCGACTGAACTGAACTGAACTGAACTCTTCCTTACGGGGCTGCTCTGTGCATGATGTTCAGCAGCATACCTGCCCTCTCCTATGACATGCTTGGAACAACTCCACCCACCCCCTGCCAAAATAACAAACGTCTCCAGACACTGCCTCGTGTCCCTTGGGAGGCAGCATCCCATCCAGCTGAGAACCAATGATACAACTAATCAAATGTATGGACCTTACTTGGACCTTGATGCAAACTATTAATATAAGTACCAAGATTTACCATTTATTGTAGTTTTTCTTAGAAGAGGCCTTAAGAGATATACATGCTAAAATAGTCACAGATATAATGATATACCCCAAGTTGACTTAAAAATAACACCAAGTGCAAGGGAAATAAGGGCAGGGGTAAATGAAACAAGATTGGTCATGAATGAATTGTTAATCACTAAAGTGGAGTAGATGGACGTGGGTTTGAGTGAACTCTGGGAGTTGGTGATGGACAGGGAGGCCTGGCGTGCTGCAATTCATTGGGTCGCAAAGAGTCAGACACGACTGAGCGACTGAACTAAACTGAAAGTGGAGTGACGGTATCTGGGAGCCCATTATACTGTTCTGTTTATTTCTGTTTATGTCTGAAATTTCCTTAAAAAAAAAAAAATTAAAATCAAAGCCAAGAACATCGTGGTGGCTAGCAACATCCAACTGAATGACAAACCAACGCACTGAAAGAATCTTAACATTCAACTGGTTTCCGTTAACCATGCTTGGGGCTCTCAGAATATATAAACAGATGATTCTTAAAAAAAAAAAAAAAGGAAAAAGAAAATGGCCCCGAGTCCCATGAAAAACTGTTCAAATTCATCTGTAATTTTTAGAGATATGCAAATAAAACCATGAATACCATTTTTCACCTCTTAGATTGGCAAAGATTAAAAATATGACAACAGGTCTGGATGCCAAGAATGTGGAGAAAGTGGCACTCTCCTATACTGACGGTGGGAACAAGAACTAGCCCAAGCATTCAGGAGAGGACTCTGGTGAACCTGACAAAACCGTGCACTCATTGTTGACCAAGTAAAATTCTACTTCTAGGCTCTACCTGCGATCTAACCTGGAGATACACTTCCATTAAAACGAAAATATATACGCACACCGTTACTCATTACTGTAATCATAAAGACCACCTAGATGCCCACACAAGAAAATGGATAAACAGATCAGGGTGTATCCACACAGAGGAGTACCATACAGCTGCTAAAAGGAATAAAGAAGAGCTCCACAAAGTGACATGAGTGGTTTCCAGTATACACTGTCAAAGAAAAACAAAAAAAAAGCAGAGAGTATTTGTTGTATGATACACTTTGTGTAAAAAAAAAAAAAGCAGATGTGAGAAAATACACATAGATCTGCTTGTTTTGTGAGAAAACAAACAAAAGACTTCACACGGAAAGAGACTGATTATTCATGGGGACAGGGAAGATGGGGGACAGGGAGGGGCAGGAGGAGTGAAGGGGGCATTGACATTTCTGAGTATACCTTTTCAAATAACTTCTGGCTTCTTAGAACCACAGTCATGTTTCACATTCTCAAAATACAAACCAACAATTAAAACCAACCAGGACAGAGGAGGAATCCAGAATGCAATATAACAGTAACAAATAAACCTAAGTGAAAGTCGCTCGGCTCAGCCATGTCGACTCCTTGCGACTGCATGGACTATACAGTCCATGGAATTCTCCAGGCCAGAAAACTGGAGTGGGTAGCCTTTCCCTTCTCCAGGGGATCTTCCCAACCCAAGGATCGAACCCAGGTCTCCCACGTTGCAGGCAGATTCTTCACCAGCTGAGCCACAAGGGAAGCGCAACAAATAAACCTAACCACGTTACAAATAAATAACACACTAAAGTAGAAGAAAAGAACTAAGGTAACTTTGGAAAACAGTCTTCTGCCTAGATATAAGGCTATAAAGCTAAAGACAAAAAAAAAACAAAACCACTAAACAGATACTAGAATCTACTTAGCAAACTGCATTTCTCAGAAGTATACAGGTTAGCAATTTGAGAACTATTTTATGTACTTTATGTATACACTAGGATTGAAGAAATAAGTAAATTATATATTGTAGATAATGAGAGCCGCATCTCTGTTAGTCAACAAAGTTATAAGTAAGGAAAGGGGAAGGTTAAAATGAACTCTGTGATGTTCAATTAGAATCAAAGGTATAAAATTTTAGAGTCTTAATACAGATAGACAGATGCAAACACAAATATGTGTGGGCATGTGTGTGACTGGAGTATTTCCTAGCTCTGTTCACTGAGAAGGCCTGGAAGTAATGAGTCCACCAAGTGCCAGACCTTGGTTTCTACCAACCATTCTCCAATACAAGGAACCAGGGCTCACACAAATACATACAAAAAGCAGAGAAGTTACCACTAACTCACACTGTAATTAGTATTAATATAAAAGTAAGTAAGCAATCACTACAACAATAAAACATAACTTCCAAAAAGAATTAGACACACTTGGTAGCAACTGCAACATCAGAACTGACCTACTGCTCAAAAGCTGTGCAAATTATTGTGGTGTTTCAACTGCTCAAACCAGCCAAAGCTCGCTTTATAATCAAATTCCCTTACACCTGTTCTATTCTTATTCTTGAGCTCCACCACATCAGATCATCAAATATAAAGGCACTCTTCCCCTTGGTGATCAGTAAACTCAATTTCATGCCTAAGAACACGAGATATGAGAGCAAACCAAGCAGAAATCTGCCCCCAAACTAACGGTTTAAAATTGTTTAAAGCTTGATGGAAGAACTATATGTTAGTGTCACTAAGCATTGTATGACTCCATTTCACAACATATTTTCGTTCAAAAAGCAACACTGAGCGTGTATGCATAATTACTATTGTAAGTGAAACATATGAAGAAAATACTCATATATTTTCTTCATATTTTCTTCTACAATAAACTGTCAAAACAAAAAAAAATGTAGAGAAATTCAATAAATAGACTTTTTGTCTCTTACAGGGAGATGATACATGTTCACGTAGTATGTTTTTAATACTAAAAGACTTGATCATTAAGCAGAAATGTATATAAAACCAATTTTAAAATTTCCAACCTTGACATTAAGAAAAATCAAAATACACTCCAATAAGAAGTCCATTATAAGAAGGATGAAACAGAATTAATTATAAAAATTTTCAAGTAACTGTTTTATTCCCAAGGCAGTTACAATTATTTTAAACCTATTTATGCCACAGAAATTAATTGCAATAAAGAAAAATAAGGAAGATGTTTACAGATATATTTCTATGGAATCATGTCACATCTGTTTACCTGTGCCACCACCCCAGCACACCCGCCACCCCAGGACAGAGGCAGAGTTCAGACCTAGCTCTATGACCTCCTAGCTCTGCAACCATGGGTAAGTTACTGACCTCTCAACCCTCAGACTCCTTATCTGTAAAATGGAGATAACGACAACACTTATCCAGCAAGGTTACAGTGAGAATTAGATGAGTTAGTTAACAAAGCTAACGCAGTTAGAACAGCGCCTAGCGCTGGTGATGCATTCAGTTCAAGTGTTTGAGTAAGTTCCCAGGACTCCACAGTGAGTAGCTGGGAAACTCCTTCCTATCCAACAGCATTATTCTTGGTAACATACTTCTATCCCCACAAACCAGGCTCTTCATTCATTCAAACTTCAGGAATAAAAATTAATATATGACCTGTGTAAATTACCAAAACCCACTCAAACATCCTAAATCATCTCTCACCTGGACTATCACGATGGCTTTCTTACTCGTCTGCCTGTCCCCTTTACCTCCCCTCTCTCCAGTCTTTTCTCCATGTAGCAGCCACAGTGAATCTTTTAAAGGTTAAGGCAAATGGTGTATTCCTCCACTCAAAATATTTGACTATTTGCTCCGAGTGAAATCCAACATTTTTTAGCATTCCAATGTCTTTCTCAAAGCCTTCCATAATCACACCATATGAATGCAGACTTATACTACTCCCAGTCCTTTTTCTAACTCAATTTTTCTTCACAGCACTAAACACTCTTTTGTCCTGTGTATTTATTCATCTGTCCCACCTCCCCACCACCCCTGTGCATGTGTGCCCCGTTGTATCTGATTCTCTGCACCCCCACAGACGGTAGCCCACCAGGTTCCTCTGTTCATGGGATTTCCCAGGCTAGAATATTGGAGCAGGTTGCCATTTCCATAGAATATGTTACAGGACACCAAGGACTTTGCTTTACTCACCACTATATTTCTAGCACCAAGAACAGCGCCAGGCATACTGCAAATTGGGCCAAAGCCAACAGCATACTTGATAAAACCCAAGAGGCAATCCCCTGTGTCAGGAACAAGAGATGAAATAAAATCACAAAATACTATGTGTTGGCTATGTATGCCCCAGAAAATAATTGTAATATAGAAAAATAAGGAAGATGTTTACAGATATATTTCTATGGAACCATGTCACATCTGTTTACCTACACCACCACCCCAGCACACCCGCCACCCCAGGACAGAGGCAGAGTTCAGACCTCACTCTATGACATTCTAGCTCTGCAACCCTGGGGAAGTTACTGACCTCTCAACCCTCAGACTCCTCATCTGTAAAATGGAGATAATAACAACACTTATCCAGCAAGGTTACAGTGAGAATTAGATGCAAAGTGGCAAATTTTTTATTTTTTTATACTTTTCATTTTAATATTTGAAGTGTAATTAAGTTTTAAAAAATCTCCAACATGCATGCAGATCTGTGAACTTTTCCACCTGTATACACCCATGACCAAGATACAGAACAGTTCCTGCACCTCCGAAGCTCCCTTCCGCCTCCTCTCAGGAAACACGCCTGGAGAGGTAAGTACCAGTCTGACTTCTATCACCCAATTATGCCTGCACTTAAACTTCACAGAAGTAGAATCAAACCTGTCTTCCTTTGTTCAACTTTATATCCATGGGATCCACCCATCATTGCACACATCAGGAGTACAATCCTTCTTTAAGGCTAAGTAGCATTCAATTTTATGAGTATGCCACAATTTATACAATCAAGTATTGATGATATTTAAGCTGTTCCCATTTGGGGATAATAGGAGCAGCACTGCCATGAATGGTTTTCTGGGTTCATAGGTATGTCATTTGGTGGAAATATTACATTATCTGCAGAATGCAACATTTCTGTTTGAGGATTTTTTGCGGGAGGGGGTGGTAATGGTTAATAATAATAATACCTTAGTGAGAATCCAGGAAAAGTGGGCAGGGAGTAAGAGTATAAACTGAAATAACCTTTCTGGAAGACAATCTGGCAAAATAGGCACAAGAAGCCTAAAAATATCTATGCCCTGTGACTAATCATGCTACTTCAAGGAAATTTCTTATTGAATATTTACATGGTCCAGATCGTCTTCTAAGTGTTTTACATGTTAACTCATTTGACTTATTCTAAGGAAATGATTAGAAATATTCACAGTTGGTTTGTTTAGAAGACTGTCAACCATCCATCATTAAGAAATACAAGAGTCGTAAACAAAGTAAAAAACTAACAAGAGGGGATGATTTTGAAATGCACTGTACTTCCATGAAATTAACCTCTGCGCAGCCACTGAAAATGTTTTTCAAGAACATTAAAGATATAGGAAAAAGTAAACATCGATAAATGATAGGAAACAGTAGAATGCATAATAGAAATTCCCAGTTTTTTTTTCAAGTTTTATTTTTTAAAGTACATACCTATACCTTAAACGTTAAAATGAATATGTGACTAACAAGACTAGTAAATAAAGGTATTTACATTATAACGGGGAGAGAAAAGACATTATAATACAACTGAATTAGGGCAATGATGCAATTCTGCATAAGCGAAAAGTGAAGTCATTCAGTCGTGTCCAACTCTTAGCGACCCCATGGACTGTAGCCTACCAGGTTCCTCCGTCCATGGGATTTTCCAGGCAAGAGTACTGGAGTGGGTTGCCATTTCCTCAATTCTGCATAGGACGATATTAAAGCACTATGGAAAGACATCTAGCCTAGAGATTAGGGGGAAGGGCATTGTCAAGAAAGTTCTCCATTGTCTTACTTCCACTAAGGACTCAGAGAAAGAACTCCATCTCCAGGTTGGAAGGAACCTGCCCAGGAAAGTCCTGTTAATTCCTCAGCTCACCACCCCCAGGGTATCAATTATTGGTTGTACCCTGGACCCATATTCTTTTCCTCCCTGGACCCATATTCTTTTTCCCTCTTACTTACGGAAAATGCTTAGGTAGACTTGAGGAACAGGAATTCCTAAACACTAAGGATGCAATCAAAGTTCAAAAGCCCCAAACCTGGAGGAAGCTGGTTCAATCTGACCTCATGCCTGACTAAAAAGCCTCAAGGAAGGTCTTCCCAGTCAGGATAATTTAGGGCAAAACCTTTTTTGGATTTCCAGATGCCAGGAACTCCAGACAGAGTAAACCCAAATTTATACCAAAATTCACTGACTCCTTGAGATTAAAAAAATTTTTTCTACTTGAAAAAATAAAAGTATCAAGAAGTTTTCCAAGTAGAGAAAATCCTCTGTATCCATTCTCCTATGCTTTCTTTCTCTTCTGCAGACGGACCATCCCTAGAAACCAAAGGAAAGTTGAACATGGGGATTAAAGATAGGAGTTGGACTGTGAAAAAGGCTGAGCGCCGAAGAATTGATGCTTTTGAACTGCGGTGTTGGAGAAGACTCTTGAGAGTCCCTTGGACTGCAAGGAGATCCAACCAGTCCATTCTGAAGGAGATCAGTCCTGGGATTTCTTTGGAAGGAATGATGCTAAAGCTGAAACTCCAGTACTTTGGCCACCTCATGCAAAGAGTTGACTCATTGGAAAAGACTCTGATGCTGGGAGGGATTGGGGGCAGGAGGAGAAGGGGACGACAGAGGATGAGATGGCTGGATGGCATCAATGAGTCGATGGACGTGAGTCTCAGTGAACTCCGGGGGTTGGTGATGGACAGGGAGGCCTTGAGTGCTGCCATTCATGGGGTTGCAAAGAGTCGGACACGACTGAGCGACTGATCTGATCTGAAGCTTAGCTGCTCAGTCGTGTTCCACTCTTGCAACCCCATGGACTGTAGCCCACGAGGTTCCTCTGTCCATGGGATTCTCCAGGCAAGACTACTGGAGTGGGTTGCCATTTCCTTCTCCAGGATTAAAGATACACCATGGTATTTTAGGGGCCAATTCTCACACAAGCAAATGACATCTGTTTAATAATACATAAGAACATTTTGCTGTGTTCAATAAACCATTCACTTGTGGTACAATAAACAGAGTAAATATTGATTACAAGAAAAACATATGGACCCCAAATTACCGATATTTCATTGAGTTAAACTTGTTAATGAGATACTGCTTTTGCACTGTAGGGCATTATGTATCACTAAATTTTCTAACTTTTGACATCTGAATCACATTAAGTTCTCAAGGATTGCTGGTCAAAAAAGCCCTGGGTTCAAAAAAAACATTTTTCAAAGTCATCTCCACAAATACAAAGTCACACAAATTCGTGTGACAAAGCAGCCCACACCCTTGCTCTCCCTCCTTCATACACGCCCTCTGTTTTCCCTTCAACCTTTTCTGTTTACAAATTTAACACTTAAATGTATTAACAAGAGTCCTCATAAACTACCTGCAGCTTTTCACGGTTATAGTGTTACTTAAGATAAATAAAATTCCAGTCTAAAATTTATTAACCTATCAAGCCTCTACATTGTACAACAGGATAAATTTCTTATGCAGCTAAAACAGTTCTTTGAAAAAATAAGTATTTGCATAATCACCAGGGATTCGGGATTTATTCTGCACGGAACCTGGATTTCTGGATCATCTCTATTCTGGTTGCGTACGATGGGAAAAGAGGATATAGAGAGAGAACTGGCAAGACTTGTATCTTCCTATTTCAGTTTTACGTACAACCAAAATATAGGAAAAGCATCGGTTCCAAGTAACGAAAAAGAACTTTAGAGAATTTGTTTTTAACTACAAGCGGCACGCTGTAATAACACTCCCAGCATATACCAGACTGTGAAAAGAGGATCTGCTATACAAAGCGAGGACCCTGTCTTACTTTTACCTTGACAATTTGTTGGTTTTACTCTCCTTCTATTGTTGCTGTCAGAATTAGGCAACCTGAAAACGGATCAAGTAAAACTAGCTGTACTTGAAAATTAAGTAAAACTAACCGTACCTAGCGCTCAACACTGACAGGAACGCTGTAAGTGAACTGGTTTTCTCTCCCAGGGCCAGTAGAGGGAGACTAAGACATCTGGCCTGGTCGTGTAGTGTTTCTGCAAAATTGGGGAGGGGGGGTAGTGGAGGCTGTATTTAAATGTCCTGCTGTCAATCAAAGGACACTTCCTACAATCACAGTCACCATATCTGCTATTACCCGCGAGCGTACTCTCGCCCAGAAACACCCCGAAACGGGGCTCGGGAAACCTGCTTCACCTAAAAGTGACCGCAGGCCTTGCCACAACACCCAAATAAGGACTTGGGGAGCCCAACCTCAACTAGTTTCTTTGTTTAAATGCCTGCGAATCCCTCCCACGCCGGAGTCAAGAGGCTGTGGCGCCGCCCTTTATTAGCCTCACACTTTGATTACAAAACACACGAGTCGGCGGCTCGGCGGCGGGGGCGGCCCGAGCTCTCACAAACGTCAAACCTGAGACACAGGCGGCGGCCGAGGCAGAGGGCGACGTTCGCCGCCCCCGCCACCCGCCCCGAAGTCCCCACCGGCCGGGCAAAGTTCGCCCGCCCCAGGCCCCCCGGGCGCTGGCCCCTCGGTCGCCGTCCCCTCGGGCGATTGGGGACATTTCACTCTTTGTAACAAAGTTTGAGCCGCGGCGCGGGGGCGGCCGCGGGGGGTTGGGGGTGCGAGGCTGTCCCTTCGGGCCCCGCTGCCCACTCCATCCGCTCCACCCCCGCCGGGACGGGCTGAGCCGCTCCGGCGGCTGGGGGCCGAGACCCGAGCCGCCCCGCCGTTCCGCCCGGGACCCCCGACCCGAACTTCCGACTGGCATCTCTCTCGAGTCCCCGCAAGTGCCTCCTCATCTGTTGCTCTGTTTACTCCGCTGGAGCCCCGCCGGGCCGGCGCTGCCGACGCCCCCGTCCCAGCGCCCCACGGCCGAGGAAGTTTGATAAAAAGCCCGGGGAAGGGGGCGCGACCGCGACCCGAGGGCGGGCGGGCGGCGGAGGCTAGGAGGGCAATTTCTGGAGACCCCCGGGCCGGGGCCGGCCGCTCGCCGCCCGGAAGGAAAGAGCGGCGGCCGGTCGGGCAGGGCGGCCGGCCGGGTGGCGACTCCGGGCCGGGAGTCCCGGCCGGGCGGGGCGGCGGCCGGGCTGCGGGCGCGGCGGGCCGGGCCGGGCCGGCGCTCCGCCCGCCGCCTCCGCTGGCGCCTGCCCCGGCCGCGTCCCCTCGCCCCGGTACCCCCCCTGCCAACTTCTCAGCCGGTCCCCTTTGTTCCCGTTTGTTGTGGCGACTCTTCGGCCGGCCGGGCGATCCCACCAGCCCCATCTAAGCCCGCCGGGCGCCCGGCGAGCCCGGGGCCCCGCGCGCCCCGCTGCCCGGGCCGGGGGGCTCGGCACCCGGGCCCCTCGGCGCTCGGTGCGGTGCGGCGGCCGGGCGGCCGGCGGCGCGAGCGGCCGGCGCGGCGACGGCGGCGGTTGGCCGGTGGCCGGCGGCGGCGGCGGCGGCGGCGGGGCTGGAGGGGGTTTATTTACCTGCCGTGGAACCAGTCCTTGCAGATATCGCACTCGATCATGAAGCGGTTCACGTCGTACGGCTGCCGGCACACACAGTACACCGGCGGGGGCGGCGGGGCTGCCGAGGCCCGGCCCGGAGCCGCCACCGACACGGCTGCCGCGGCGGCTCCAGCTGCTGCTCCCGCGGCCACCGCCGCCGCCGCTCCGGCCATCTTTAAAAAACACACACACACACACACGCTCGCTCGCTGCTCCGCTTGCAGACTGGAGCGAGCGCAGCCGCCAGCCAGCGCCGCCTCCTGCAGCAGCCGGAGCAGCAGCCGCGGCGGCGGCGGCGGCGGCGGCGTCTCAGTGCGCGCGCGCGCGAGGCCGCAGCCGGGCCCGGAGGGGGCGGGCGGCGGGCGGCGGGCGGCGGCGCGCGCACGCCGCGACCGAGCCCGGCTCCTTCCGGCGCTCCGCGCGGGGCCGCGCGTGTCGCGCACGTCGTTCTGCCGCCCGGCGCGCGTGCCCGCTCCGCTCGCGTCGGCCGGGCGGAGGGAGACTCGCTGAAGGGCACGCGGGGCGGGGGAGGCGGAGGGAAGCAGAGGCTCCCTGAGGACACGCGCGGCGGCGCGGGGCGCGCGGCCCCGGGAGGAGGGCGGCGGGTGCGTGCGAACGGCCGGCTCCGGCATTTCTGAGTGACCGCGGAGGCCAGGGAAGTTCCTGCGCAGTGGAAAGCGGCGCGCTATGTCTGTGCCATAGACCCTGGACCCGAGGAAATTAAAGCCCCTCCGGGGCCACCTCCAGACGTCGGGAGTATCTTAAATCAATTAACCGCGGGTCCGAGCCGAGGGTTAACAGCACAATGGTCTGCTTAAGTCCTGCCGAGGGGCAGGAGTGTGCTGGGGAGTCATTCAAACTTCCAAAAACGTCCCACCCGAATTCCCACCGACCAGCCAGGAATGTAGTGTTGATGGAGCCACTGGTAGGTGAAGGAGGTTGTTCCCAAGAGGAATTCATCTAATATCTGGGAGCCCAGAGGAACCAGTCTTGAAATGTGGTGGGTGGAGAGAGGACCGGAGAGGAAGCTGACGTGCTTATAAACAACACGACTTAGATGCGAATACTTAGATGAGTTCCAAGTTTGGAAAACAGGAATAAAGTTCTAAGTGACAGTGACACGTCGCAAAGGGACTATTAGAAAAACGGTAATACGAGACTTGGCAGATAATAGGCCACTAATAAATATTTTTGAATGAAAGATTAGATTGATAATAAAAACAGCTAACATCCAATAGAAATGGATTGCCTTGGTATCATAATTAGGCGAGTTGGAAGGGATGTTAAGAATTATGGAATATTGTAATTTAACTATCGTGTCCGACTCTTTGCGATACCATGGACTGTAGCCTATCAGGCTTCTCCATCCATGGGATTTTCCAGGCAAGAGTACTGGAGTGGGTTGCCATTTCCTTCTCCAGCGGATCTTCCTAACCCAGGGATCAAACCTGGGTCTCCGGCATTACAGGCAGACGCTTTACCCTCTGAACCACCAGGGAAGCCCATTTTAACTATACTTCAGTAAAATTATATATATGTATGTATATAGGAATTATGGGAACAGATGTTCACAGCTACATTTCGAAGGCATATCTATCATTGATTAAAAAAAATTAAAAAAAAAAACCTGTAGCTGCCATCTCACTCAGCCCAAGGCAGAGAATCACTGATACCTAGTCTAACCTTTTTATAATTGAGGAAAGCAATTAACTTGCTTAAAGTCTCAGATCTGGGCTTGAACTAAAGTTTTTAAGTTTCTTGATTCCAGTCCCTTTTCTACCACACCATTGCTTGTCTCATATTTTGCATGAAAAGAAACACCTGGAAGTCAGAGTTGACCACAGAGTGAATGAGTCTGAAACCTGTTTCTGCTAGTGAAAAAAGAAAAGTTATCCTGGATTGGGGTAGTGAAGAGCCTTACATTCAAATCCTGTTTTGTTGAAGCTGTGTGACTTTGAGTAGGTTACTCTGTTTCTCTTGAATTAGATTTTGAAGATCTCTTCGAAGAAAAATTATGGATAATAATATCTTACTTAGAGTAAGAGACTTTATCACAAGCAGAAGAGACAATGTATTTTTAAAAGTACACTGTGGAGGATGTGTGTTGTCATAGAAGCGGGAGGCAGTGGAAGCTGTCATGCTGGAGTCGTGATGAGAAGGGCATTCAGGCAGGGACGTGGCTTGGTATGGGGATGTTCTTGGTGCTAGAGGAACCACCTGGCCTTGGGGTGTCAGCATGGGTGGAGTGAGAGGGTAGCCAAGCAGAGGAGGAAGCAGCAGTGATGATTAGAGATAGTGATGATTATGTACAAGAGGATTAATAAGTAAATATATTAAGGAAAATGGGAGGTAATTTCTCACTGTTGAGAAAGAGAGTTAGAAATATGGAAAGAAAACTAAAATGAAACTTGTAGTAGTGAACTGGTAATGGAGGTATCAATCTATTTCTATTTATAGAAATAAATATAGGTATATAAGTCCATGCATACTCTGTCCACCAAGAAAGTCTGGGACACAACAAAATGATGAGGGCATCTAGCCCAGATCTTGGTTTCTAAATACTGTTCTCCACTTCATTTTTCTTCTTGGCCAGATGGCTGATTCCAGGACGGGAGGAGAGAAGTAAAACAAGAGACTGGAGTCCCTAGTAGTCCCAGAAAATAAGGATATGTTCAAGAATTATGGGACATGTCAAAAGGACACAGGGCAATTTGTGTCCCAAATCTGGGACCAAAAAAAAAAATGTGTTAAAACCTGTTGAATAGCATAGGAAACCATACACATGTAAATCAGCATAAATTGAAAGTTTGAAAATGATTGGAATATTTACATACTTTCAAAGTATCTACTCACAAAACTCTTACCATCTACAAAGAGACTTAAAGTGGAGACAGTGGAGAAGTCTGACAAGCACCACCTTGTCAGCAATGGGACGAATCAGACGCCCGCACCCGAGAGGATCCAGTGAAGAAGTCAGCATCACTTCTGTGTGATTTCACCTGGTCTACTTAGTTGAGTCTCCAGTTGGAAATGCAGCTAGTTTCAAAAGCACATCAAAACAATCAGCAAGAATATAAATATAGAGAGTATAAATACTATAAGGCATATAGATCTGTAAGGAAAGGTTAGAGAAATTTAAACACAAAGATGGAACCTTGAAAGGGATGAAGGCTGGAACTCTGAATGATGCTGAAATTTTAGTGACAAGCTCCATGCCTAATAATTAAGAGCATGTGCTTGAATTCCACAGTCTCCTATCTCTGTAGCAACTAGCTATTGGGTTTTAGTTTTCTTATTTTAAGGCGTGATAAGAATATCTACTTCACACAGTTCAGTGCATTAAATGAGATAACAAAATGCAGGTCACAATTCCTGGTGCATACTAACCTATATAGCTGTTAGTTATGAGTGTGGCTCAGTAGTAAAGAATCTGCCTGCCAAGGCTGGAGACTCAGGTTCGATCCCTGGGTCAGAAAGATCCCCTGGAGAAGGAAATGGCAACCCACTCCAGCATTCTTGCCTAAAGAATCCCATGAACAGAGGAGCCTGATGGGCTATAATCCACAGGGTCACAAAGACTCAGACACGACTTAGCGACTAAACAACAATAATTAACTATAATTATTTGTTTATTAATAATAGTAGGACCGAAGAGCAGCTAGAAATTTAGGAGGGAAGATTAGGAAAGTATTATCCCAAAAACAAGGGGGAAGAGAATTTCAGAAAGAAAATATCTTGAGGTGAGACACCCAGCTCCATGCCAGCATTGATTGGCAATGACATGGGACTCCCTCAGCCTTTCTCCTTTGCGGGTCCTCTAGTAACTCCCATGGGCTTTCCTGATAGCTCCGTTGGTAGATAATCCACCTGCAATGCAGGAGACCCTGGTTTGATTCCTGGGTCGAGAAAATCCACTGGAGAAGGGATAGGCTACCCATTCCAGTATTCTTCAGCTTCCTTTATGGCTCAGCTGGTAAAGAATCTGCCCTCAATGCGGGAGATCTGGGTTCAATCCGTGGGTTGTGGAAGATCCCCTGGAGAAGGGAAAGGCTACCCACTCCAGTACTTTGGCCTGGAGAATACCATGAACTGTATAATCCATGGGGTCACAAAGAGTTGGACACAACTGAACGACTTTCACTTTAGTAACTACCATACATGTAAAGTTTGATATCAAGTGTAAGTTATTTGTGGATTTTTTTAATACTTCACTTATCTGTAAACCCTCATTTCTCTGAAAAGAAATGTTTGCTCCAACCTGACAACTTTGCTTCCCTCTCCTACCGATACTGGTCTATCTCCATGACCATGTCTGCTAGTCGCTTCCTCAGTATTCCCTCTCCTTCCTTTTCTTCAAAACCCACCTTCTCCGACTTCTGATTCTTCCATGTTCCTTTCTATACAAAAAATTTAATTTGGATATTACTGGTGTGCTCCTCAGGCCTTCAGTCAGTGCCTATACATTTTTTCCCCTAGAGGATATTTAATTTTCTTCTTAGAGATTCAGAAAAAGAAGGAGCTTGTTTCCAAAACAAGCTATCCATACTTGAAGAAAAAACGAATCACTTTGCTGTATCCTTGAAAGTATGCTGCTGCTGCTGCTAAGTTGCTTCAGCCGTGTCCAACTCTGTGCGACCTCGTAGACGGCAGCCCAGCAGGCTCCCCCGTCCCTAGGATTCTCCAGGAAAGAATACTGGAGTGGGTTGCCATTTCCTTCTCCAATGCGTGAAAATGAAAAGTGAAAGTGAAGTCGCTCAGTTGTGTCGACTCTTAGGGACCTCATGGACTGCAGCCCACCAGGCTTTTCCATCTATGGGATTTTCCAGACAAGAGCACTGGAGTGGGGTGCCATTGCCTTCTCTGCCCTGAAAGTATACAACATTGTAAATCAACTATAGTTCAATAAAAAGAAGAAAAGAACTGTAATTTATGAACTTTAACCCTGATTGAAAAAAAATCTAGATAAGATAATTGTGGGTATTTGGGGATATCTTAATTCAACCTGTAGATAACATTAAATAAACATTCATTTTCTTTGGTGCAAACAATATTGTGGTTTTATAGAAGAACACCCTTATTTGCTCACGTGCACTGAGTGGGTGAAGCTATCCAGCCATCTCATCCTCTGCTGCCCGCTTCTCCTTTTGCCTTCAATCCTTCCCAGCATCTTCACTAGGAGATGGTGAAGGACTGGGAAACCTGGCGTGCTACAGTCCACAGAGTCGGAGAGAGTCGGACACGACTTAGCGACTGAACAACAGCAACAAAGCTAAGGCTTTAACAGTAAAGCGTTATGATGTCAGCACTTGCTTTGAAAGGTTCAGCAAAAAAAAGGAAAAGCAAGGTGGAGATGAATGAAGCAAATCCAAAAATATTAACAACTGTTCAATCTAGGTAACGACATGTGTATGAACGTTCATGGTACTAGTCTTTCAATTTATCTGTATGTTATAAGTCTTCATAAATTAAAAAAAATAACCTTTCCTGAGTCTTTTCAAAAGTTAAATGATATTTTTGCAGTGGATAATACTTTCTAGAGTTACACCTGTCTTTCAGAGATCAAAGTGCTATGGGACTATTTTTTTGTTTAAGCTTTACAAACCAAAGGGTTATGAAATAAGAGGGAAAATTTGACCCTTCTAAACAGGAATAGGGAGGGGCATCTTTTACAAAAAAGTTTCCTAAATGCTCCTAGTGCTCCCACCACTCCATCCCTTGTGTAATGAGAGATAATGTTACTCGTGGGCGTGTGTCCCACATGTGGACAACGAAGATGCAACAAACTGTTGATAACCACTGTTTTGGACTATATCTCCTTACAAAAAAGCTCCAAATGTGCCCCAATCTAACCGTGAGGAAAAAATCAGACAAACTCCATTAGAGGGGCATTCTACAATGTACCTGACCAGTACTCCCTAAAACTGTCAAGGTCATGAAAAACAAGAAAAACCTAGAATATGTCACAGTTAAGAAGAGCCTAAGGAAACATGACAATTAAATGTCATGCAGTATCCTACCAAGGGGGACGGGATGAATTGGAAGATTGGGATTGACATATATACACTACTGATACTAAAGATAAAATAGATGAGAACTATTGAGAACTAATGATGAGATGAGAACTAATGAGAACCTATAGTATAACACAGGGAACTCCATGCTCCGTGGTGACCTAAGTGGGAAGGAAATCCAAAAAAGAGGGGACTATATGTTTAAGTATAGCTGATTCACTTTACTGGATAGCAGAAACTAATACAGTAGTATAAAGCAACTCTATTCCATTAAAGAAAAAGAATAAGTTTAATCAGAGAAGCAAGAAAAATACAGGAACAAAGGGAAACAGTCCAAAAAGACTAAATAATAAGAGTTTAGCCATTAGGCATAGTTAAGGAACTTTAGTTCCTTTACAAGGGCTATAGATAATATTCTAAGCTGTAGCCTGTGAACTGTCTTATAGACACTGAAATCCTCACCAGGCAGAGAAATTAACTACTTGATGACCAGACTGTAGCCATGACAGAAGCTGCCACAGTGCTGAGACCTGGTCTCAAAGAAATGGGAACAAACCCACCCTGGACTGAAGTTTAACTGTTCTTAAAATGATCCGGATGATGCTGATCACACCACCACATGACCAAATTCAAGATGACCATCACAGCTGAATGTCCTATTTCTGTATGTAGCCCCTCCCTCAGTCTAGAACTCTCTTGCCCACTGATTGTCAGTGTGGGGAGTCAACCTTTGGACAGGAGCCTGCCCTCCCTCTCTCCCCGCCCCCAAATGCCGGCATCCAAAATAAATCAAACTTTCCTTTCCACCAAAAAATTAAAAAATAAAAGCAAGTGTAATATAGTATTTTACATGGAATTCTGGAAAAGAAAAAGGATGTTAGATTAAAACTAAGGAAATATGGGTAAACCATGAGCTTTAGTCAATTATAATGCATCAATGTCAGTTTGTTAATAATAGCAAATGTATTGGATAAGTGGAGGATGTTAATAACAGGGGAAACTTGGCAACTTCTATCACTCAATTTTTCTGTAAATTTAAAACTCTTCTTTCAGGTTCCTAGAGCTTAGAATTAGCCCATAATCACAATGCTTTGGATTTGCCATTGTTTTGATCTATCAAAAAACTCTTGGGTATGTTACCGACATAGTCCCAGTGTTTCAAATACCAGTCCACTTACTAAAAGACCTATGTAGGGCATTAGATCATGGTTTTCCCTTCTGAGTTCTGGCGTACTTCAATGCAGTTGGAAAAGATACACCTGGTGGGGGTAAGCCACATCTTATTAATAATGATTTAGTCTGGAAAATTTTGCATGTCCATGTCTGTATGCATATGTACCTGTCATTAGCCTGAGGGGTTGGCAAAAATTAAAAGTATTTATTCATCCATCTACCTCTTCATACGTTAATTCGTTATTGAGTGTCTGCTCCATACAGCTGGTAGTTACTAAGAACACAAGAACAAAAGACACATCACCTGTGCTCAATGTGTTCTCACTATGAATGGGATAAACAAGTAAATATAAAATTGTAATGTAACACACCATACAAGACAAACACAAAGAGCTCTGGCCACACATAGGAAGGACATCTAATCTGATGGGGTTAATTAGGGAATGTTTAGTCTGAAAGGACAGAAAAATATTGAAAAATTATATTTCCCTCACCATCTCTGTTTATGAAATAGTAAAACATTTACTTTCCAAGCAGTATAAAGAAGTTATATTCCCACCTCTAAAGAGGTGGGATTTATACATTGGTTTATGGGTTTCAGGTTATAAGAAGCAAACCAAATAATCAAGGTAGTATTTACTAGTAATGAGTCTGGGGTATCTATCGTTAAAGGGGACCGTACTGTAGATTTAAGAAAAATTTGCTAAACACTATAATAAACTCCAGTACTTTGGCCACCTCATGTGAAGAGTTGACTCATTGGAAAAGACTCTGATGCTGGGAGGGATTGGGGGCAGGAGGAGAAGGGGACGACAGAGGATGAGATGGCTGGATGGCATCACTGACTCTATGGACATGAGTTTGAGTGAACTCCGGGAGTTGGTGATGGACAGGGAGGCCTGGCGTGCTGCAATTCACCGGGTCACAAAGAGTCGGACACGACTGAACGACTGAACTGAACTGAACTGATAATAAAAATTGTAGACAAGTTATTGGGACTTTCCTGGTGGTCCAGTGGTTGAGATTGCACAGTCCCAATGCAGAGGGCACGGGTTTGATCCCTGGTTGGGGAACTAAGATCCCTCATGCCACACAGCACAGCCAAATAAAAAGAGAAAATTATGGACAATTTTTTAATAAATTTTGTTTGCATTCTTATTTCAGGGGTGAGTTCTCCTTGTTCCTGATTGATGGCAATCAGCAGTCACTCCTAATGATCAGTAAACAAATGTTTTTAAAACACAAAGAATCTCTTTCAAATTGAACCCAAATGACAAGTAATACTTTTTGGGACCTGAAAATTGTGACATTATATGTAATGTTTGGATATTGTTCATCAACTTTGAATTCCTCATGACTTATAAACCTTTTACCTATGGAAAATTTACAAGAATAACTTACAACGTAATTTACAACCTATTACATCTGTAGATTTAATTAAATTGTGAGTCCTGCCTCTTAATTGTATTGCATCACAGATTTATTATTTTATAAGTCCTAATTAAGAAATTAACATTAAAACAAAAAGGGGGAGTGGGAGGAAGGCTTAAGAGGGAGGGATATATGTATACTTCTACGTACTCACGTAGTTGTACAGCAGAAACTAACACATCATTGTAAAGCAATTATCCTCCAATTTTTAAAAATAAGTGCTTTGAAGTTTTAGTTTTGTTTTCTAATTGCACAGAAACTATCAAATACTATAGTATTAGAGATAGGGTTTAGAATTTCCAGCTATCTTTTGCTTAAGTAATTAAAAATAGTAATTTGTGTATAGTCAGCCTTAATATTCAGGGCCAGTTATGGGAAAGAAGCTTATAGTCTCATACATTTGACAAAAAAATTGCTTGAAAGATGATTTTAACAAAAACACTAAAAAGAATTACTTTAGCATATAGAAACAAAAGTAAGTTTGGTTAATAAGATTTTACTGAGGCCTGTTTCATGTAAGGCAGTATATTAGATGCCATGAAGAAAATGAAAGAAATGTATAAATTGTTCCTGCTTTTAAGAAACTTATAATTTACATGATTAAAAAATAGTGAACCAAGAGTTAATCATGTAGTACACAGCCAGCCCCTTTAAGCCAAGATTTTCAAAGAACTTGCTGAAAAGAACATTCAGTCAAAAACAAACACAAAATTGCAGCACAGATTTGTATAAAAGGTGTGAGGAAGATCAAAGCCCAGGATGAGCTGGGCCTTGCCAAAATAAATGTGGGACAAGTAAAAGGACTCTTGGATCTATATTTAGAGTAGGGAAGAGAACAAGGAAGGTGTAGGAATAATGGTAGAGGGGGATGGCGTAGTACTGACAGATGAGAAAGCAAAATTCTCAACATCTATTTAATTTTCATCTCTTACCATGTCTTTTGAGCTAGAAAATAGTCTCTGCCAAAAAAAGATGGTATGTGAGACTAAGTATGGATTTGACCTACTTATTTGTAGCAGCATTGGGAAGACTAGAAATGTTCTCTATTTGATACTAGACTTCACTTCTTGAGTGAGCCAAAGGGAAGTATCAAAGGATGGGAGAGGCAGAGGCAGGTGATCCCAGAGAGATCCAGGCGAAGACGCACAAAGGACCAGTGTAGCCACCGGAAACATTAAAACCAGATGACGGCGCAAAGAAGGCTGTTGGCGGTAGGCCTAGAGACAAGGTGGTAGAGAAGGGAATCTAGAACCATCAGGTTGGCTGAAAAAGGTTCATTCTGTTAGTGAATAGGTCGTTCAATAAAGTTCTTGGTGAAAATGAAAAATGCGTCTTTTACATTCACTTACAGCCAAACTAACTTTTTAGCCAACCCAATATATATGTGCAGAAACTATCCTAGATTCTTGGTGTACATTATCATATATGTGTGTGTGTATATAAATATACATTAAGATATGATGGCAACCCACTCCAGTATTCTTGCCTGGAGAATACCATGGACAGAGGAGCCTGGAGGGCTACAGTCCAATAGGGTCGCAAAGAGTTGGACACAACTGAAACAACTCAAAGCACACACGCACACACACACACACACACACACACATATATATATATATATCTTAATGAGAGTGGTATTTTGATCCTTGGACTTTTCTGATGTAGAAAATAAGACAACTTGCTCAGGCTATGCAGCTAGCATGAGGAACAGGTGAGATATGACTCCAGGTCCATATGACTTCACAGTCTCTTTCCTCTGTGTGCCAAAGATGGCCCAATAATACGGAATCCAAGGGATAATAAACTAAAGAATCAAAGGTACCCATTGACATCAAGGAAGTGTGTCAGCAGCTATGAGGGTTCCTGTCTTAGAACTGGAATTTAGGAGGCAGGTGGCCTTCCCTGGGCAAAGGGACTGGCAGGAACAAAGTTAGGCCCTAGGCCTATGTGGTCTTGGATGTATCAAAAGAATGACCTGTCGCAGGGACTAGGACAGAGGCCAGGAATTAGAAATACAATTCAAGGAAGATGACTTGCTGCTGAGGTGCTTAAGTACTTCCTGCTAAGATTCACGCAACCCAGGAGAATGGTAGAGGGAAATCCCAGGGTTATAACTGAGCAGAAGGCCTAGAGAGCAACCTGTCACATGAGAGAGGATGACAGAACAGGAGGACAAGAGAAAGGTCTTCAGGGACCAAAAAATAATGAAACTGATAGATTGATTCAAATCATCTTCTTAACATAAAAACCAAACTGATGACAGATATATTGGAGCATGTGTGCTAAGTCACTTCAGTTGTGTCCAGCTCTTTGCGACCCTATGGACTGTAGCCCACCAGGCTCCTCTATGTATGAGATTCTCCAGGCAAGAATACTGGAGTGGGTTGCCATTTCCTTCTCCAGATACTGGAGCATGGGGTAGCAGGGGGAGAAGAATTAATAATTAAGATTTTGAAAAATAAGAAAATTGAAAAATAAATTGATTTTAATTTTAGGATACACTAAAGTGGTAAGAGAAAGGAAACAATTGGAGTACACTACGGAGTTCTATAGTGAACCCTATTTAAACTCTGGCTATTGTTTTGTGGGTATTTTTCTGGTAATATAACTGTACTTAAAAGATGGAAAGTCTAGAAGAGGGGTTGGATTGAAAGAGTTAAATCCTCAATAACAATAAGAGGAAATCATCAGGCAATATCCAAAATTGAGAAATAGCCATATCAGATCAGATCAGTCGCTCAGTCGTGTCCGACTCTTTGCGACCCCATGAATTGCAGCACGTCAGGCCTCCCTGTCCAACACCAACTCCCAGAGTTCACTGAGACTCACGTCCATCGAGTCAGTGATGCCATCCAGCCATCTCATCCTCTGTCGTCCCCTTCTCCTCCTGCCCCCAGTCCCTCCCAGCATCAGAGTCTTTTCCAATGAGTCAACTCTTCCCATGAGGTGGCCAAAGTACTGGAGTTTCAGCTTTAACATCATTCCTTCCAAAGAAATCCCAGGGCTGGTCTCCTTCAGAATGGACTGGTTGGATCTCCTTGCAGTCCAAAGAACTCTCAAGAGTCTTCTCCAACACCACAGTTCAGAAGCATCAATTCTTCGGTGCTCAGCCTTCTTCACAGTCCAACTCTCACATCCATACATGACCACAGGAAAAACCATAGTCTTGACTAGACGGACCTTTATTGGCAAAGTAATGTCTCTGCTTTTGAATATGCTATCTAGGTTGGTCATAACTTTCCTTCCAAGGAGTAAGCATCTTTTAATTTCATGGCTGCAGTCACCATCTGCAGTGATTTTGGAGCCCAGAAAAATAAAGTCTGACACTGTTTCCACTGTTTCCCCATCTATTTCCCATGAAGTGATGGGACCGGATGCCATGATCTTTGTTTTCTGAAGCTTGAGCTTTAAGCCAACTTTTTCACTCTCCTCTTTCACTTTCATCAAGAGGCTTTTTAGTTCCTCTTCACTTTCTGCCATAAGGGTGGTGTCATCTGCATATCTGAGGTTATTGATATTTCTCCCGGCAATCTTGATTCCAGCTTGTGTTTCTTCCAGTCCAGCGTTTCTCATGATGTACTCTGCATAGAAGTTAAATAGGCAGGGTGACAATATACAGCCTTGACGTACTCCTTTTCCTATTTGGAACCAGTCTGTTGTTCTATGTCCAGTTCTAACTGTTGCTTCCTGACCTGCATACAAATTTCTGAAGAGGCAGGTCAGGTGGTCTGGTATTCCCATCTCTTTCAGAATTTCCCACAGTTTATTGTGATCCACAGAGTCAAAGGCTTTGGCATAGTCAATAAAGCAGAAATAGATGTTTTTCTGGAACTCTCTTGCTTTTTCCATGATCCAGCAGATGTTGGAAATTTGATCTCTGGTTCCTCTGCCTTTTCTAAAACCAGCTTGAACATCAGGAAGTTCACAGTTCACATATTGCTGAAGCCTGGCTTGGGGAATTTCGAGCATTACTTTACTAGCATGTGAGATGAGTGCAATTGTGGGGTAGTTTGAGCATTCTTTGGCATTGTCTTTCTTTGGGATTGGAATGAAAGCTGACCTTTTCCAGTGCTGTGGCCACTGCTGAGTTTTCCAAATTTGCTGGCATATTGAGTGCAGCACTTTCACAGCTTCATCTTTCAGGATTTGGAATAGCTCAACTGGAATTCCATCACCTCCAGTAGCTTTGTTCATAGTGATGCTTTCTAAGGCCCACTCGACTTCACATTCCAGGATGTCTGCCTGTAGGTCAGTGATCACACCATCGTGATTTTCTGGGTCATGAAGATCTTTTTTGTACAGTTCTTCTGTGTATTCTTGCCATCTCTTCTTAATATCTTCTGCTTCTGTTAGGTCCATACCATTTCTGTCCTTTATCGAGCCCATATTTGCATGAAATTTTCCTTTGGTATCTCTGATTTTCTTGAAGAGATCTCTAGTCTTTCCCATTCTGTTGTTTTCCTCTATTTCTTTGCATTGATCGCTGAAGAAGGCTTTCTTATCTCTTCTTGTTATTCTTTGGAACTCTGCATTCAGATGTTTATATCTTTCCTTTTCTCCTTTGCTTTTCGCTTCTCTTCTTTTCACAGCTATTTGTAAGACCTCCCCAGACAGCCATTTTGCTTTTTTGCATTTCTTTTCCATGGGGATGGTCTTGATCCCTGTCTCCTGTACAATGTCATGAAGAGGTATTTTATTTAGAAATATGAAGTGAAATAACAGAAAAGTGGATAAAAGCATTAAAAGTACTTGCCAGCGGAGAATGAGTTTGGGAGGCATGGGGACAGAGTGTGGCCGGGTTGGGATAGCCAAGGTGTAGCAATGATAGCAAAGGACCACTTTTTTCACTATTCAGTTCAGTCGCTCAGTCGTGTCCAACTCTTTGGGACCCCATGGACTGCAGCACGTCAGGCCTCCCTGTCCATCACCAACTCCTGGAGTTTACCCAAACTCATGTCCATTGAGTCGGTGACGCCATCCAACCATCTCATCCTCTGTCGTCCCCTTCTCCTCCCACCTTCAATATTTCCCAGCATTTTTTCACTGTAATTCCATACTATCTGATTTATTATCATTTATATCATTATGAAAAAATTGAGAGCGTTTTAAAAACAGATGGGATTGGATTGATTGAAAAAGAGAAAGGAACCACACCAAAAGTAATTGTGGAACGTCCCAAGAAAGCTTTAGGGAAGCTTCAAGCTCCGGTCAATACATTTAAAGACAAAGAGTGAACTATGGGACAGTCATGAGGGTAACTCATTAAAGAACCCTTCAACCTCCTGGAACAGGTGTATCCTCGCCTCTCCTCCTCAGAAACAGAGTTGCTGGCGGCATCAGCTTTGCCTTAGGCCGATAACCATTGTCAGATTTGTTGTTGTTCAGTCATTCAGTCATGTCCGACTCTTCGTTACTCCATAAACTGCAGCATGCCAGGCTTCCCTGTCCATCACCAACTCCCAGAGACTACTCAAACTCATGTCCATTGAGTCAGTGATGCCATCCAACCATCTCATCCTCTGTCATCCCCTTCTCCTCCTGCCTTCAATCTTTCCCAGAATCAGGGTCTTTTCCAGGCTCTTCGCATCAGGTGGCCAAAGTAGTGGAGCTTCAGCTTCAGCATCAGTACTTCCAATGAATATTCAGGGTTGATTTCCTTTAGGATTGACTGGCTTGATCTTCTTGCAGTCCAAGGGATTCTCAAAAGTCTCCAACGCCACAGTTGGAACACATCAATTCTTCGGTGCTCAGCCTTTTTTATGGTCCAGTTGTCAGATTACTGGGCATGTTTTCAGGCTTGTTAAAACCCAGATTGCTGAGCCCCACCCCCAGAGTCTCAGTAGGTCTAAGGTGGGGCAGAGAATTTGCATTTGTAACAAGTTCCTAGGTGATTCCTAGGCTGCTGCTGGTCTGGGACCACCCTGAGAACCACTGAGCTAGAGGGAAGCTAGAACTGCTCTCTAAAGAAAGTGGGCAGCATGCCTACAGAGCTCCTAATCAGGGTACTGAGGGATGGGAAAGAGATGCAGCAGAGCTTAAGGTAACCCCAGGCCTCCATAACAGACGCCAGGGATAAAAGGGAAGAGACAGAGTGGACGAGAAGGACAGAAATACACTAAGCAGCCATTTCCCTGGAATAAAGCCCTTCTTCCTTTGATAATTGAGAACCTCCCCAACCTGCTGACCTGCTGTTCACAGACCTGATCTGAATGCCAGTAAACACTCCTCGCCCATCTACCTAAAATACACAGTCAAGGTTCCTATTGAGGAAAGAACTGTGTGGATAAACTGCAGAAAAAGCCCAAACCAACTCAGACTAATAAACAGAATTGTGTATTATAAATGTGAAGGACAAAAAGGCACGTGAGAAAAATCTAAAAGAGAAGGACTAATATGGAAAACAAGCACACAAAGAAACAGCTCAATAGAAGAAGCATAATTCAAGACCATAAGAGAAACACATCTTCTCTTAATTCTGATGAGTTCAGTTCAGTTGCTCAGTTGTGTCCGATTCTTTGCTACCCCATGAATTGCAGCACGCCAGGCCTCCCTGTCAATCACCAACTCCCGGAGTTCACCCAAACCCATGTCCATGGAGTCAGTGATGCCATCCAGTCATCTCATCCTCTGTCGTCCCCTTCTCCACCTGCCCCCAATCCCTCCCAGCATCAGGGTCTTTTCCAATGAGTCAACTCCACCTGAGGTGGCCAAAGTATTGGATTTTCAGCTTCAGCATCATCCTTCCAATGAACACCCAGGACTGATCTCCTCTAGAATGGACTGGTTGGATCTCCTTGCAGTCCAAGGGACTCTGAAGAGTCTTCTCCAACACCACAGTTCAAAAGCATCAATTCTTTGGCGCTCAGCTTTCTTCATAGTCCAACTGTCACATCCGTACATGACCACTGGAAAAACCATAGCCTTGACTAGACGAACCTTTGTTGGCAAAGTAATGTCTCTGCTTTTGAATATGCTATCTAGGTTGGTCATAACTTTTCTTCCAAGGAGTAAGCATCTTTTAATTTCATGGTTGCTGTCACCATCTGCAGTGATTTTGGAGCCCCAAAAATAAAGTCTGCCACTGTTTCCACTGTTTCCCCATCTATTTCCCATGAAGTGATGGGACCAGATGCCATGATCTTCATTTTCTGAATGTTGAGCTTTAAGCCAACTTTTTCACCCTCCTCTTTCACTTTCATCAAGAGGCTTTTTATGGAGAAGGCAACGGCAACCCACTCCAGTATTCTTGCCCAGGGAATCCCATGGACAGAGGAGCCTGGTGGGCTACAGTCCATGAGGCCTCAAGTCGCTAAGACACAACTTAGCGACTACACCACCACCCAGGAGGGTTAGCTGAGAACTAAAGCCACCTGGAAGTTAAGTGGGAGGTTGGACACAGGCGCAGAGTTCTGTCTGGGGGAGAAAGTAGCCTTGGACTAACTGGGGCAGGGAGCTGTGAGAGACACTGCTCAAGAAGTTGTTCCCCACAGAAGGATCAGGTTCAGATGTAGGCTTAGAAAGATAGGTAACTTGACCAAAGGCAGCAGATCCAGCCAGCCCAACTGGTTCATGAATATAGTTCAATTACATGAATCCAGATGGGAACAGAAATAGATTTAGAGTGACTGGAAGAGTGGGAAGGCTCAGCAGGGTCTGGCTGACCTCACCCAAAGCCTAGGTGAGGACTCTGGGACCAGGCAGAGAAGGGCTGTAAAGGCAATTGGGAAGTAGTTTGGGGAGGTTTGGGACTGCAATCTGACTTCTCTTTGGAGGAAGTTTCGAGCTGATTGGGTTAGCAGCCAAGAGAGATGGGATTGAAAATGGAACTGGGGCCTCCGTACCCTCGGTGTCAGCTCAGCAAATATTTCTTAGTTGCCACTAAGAAGCTATGTTGTAAACTCTTTGATTCCTTTAATTGTGTACTTTATATTCCCCACCTCCCCCCGTTTCTTAATAAATTCCTTTGAAAAATGTGAAAAAAAAATGAGGCTTTTTAGTTCCTCTTCACTTTCTGCCATAAGGGTGGTGTCATCTGCATAGTAGCCTCAGAGAAAGTTGAGAGTGAATTTCAAGAAACAAGAGCAAGCTGCTACCATGAAGCCTCCTTTTTTGTTCCTCACAGAGTTTGAGGAACCTAAAAAATATGACTACTGGAGTAAAAGAAGAAAAGTGAATGAGTGAAATAATGAATGAACAAAGTTAAAGGCCAAATTGGTGATCTGGAAGATAAACCTAAGGACAGCTCCCAAAACATAATGCAAAAAACCAAGCAAATAGAAGGTATGTGAGGGAAACTGAGTCATAGAGGATGAAGAAAGTCCAATATTTATTAAATGGAAGTTCTGCAAGAAAGAAAACAAAGAGGGGGCAGGGAAATCAGAGAAATAATAAGGAGAAAATCCCCTACACTTAAGAATGAATGATTTCAGATGGAAAGGACCCAGTAAATGCCGAAGCAGAGCAGTTATAATGAGACCCAAAAAAGGGGCATCTTGGTGAAAATCCAGAATAAAATTCAAGTTAAAACATTTATTATTTATGCATATTGAAAGTTTCCAGAAAGATAAAGCATATTACCTTCCAAGGAATAAGAATTAGTCTGTAGCTAACGGGAATCTGCTGTATGTCTCATGAAACTCAGACGCTCTGTATCAACCTAGAGGGGTGGGATGGGGAGGGAGATGGGAGGCAGGTTGAAGAGGGAGGGGTTATATGTATACCTAGGGCTGATTCATGTTGAGGTTTGACTGAAAACAACAAAATCCTATAAAGCAATTATCCTTCAATTAAAAAGAAAAAGTAGTCTGACTTCAGACTTGTCCACATGGCTAGATGCTTGACTGTCTTCTGAAAAGCACTTCATAATTTGCAGGGCTCGGGGAAAATGAAAATGTGGGACTCCACAAAAAAATCATTAAGAATTTCAAGACCCTGGGGCTTCTCTGGAGGCTCAGGGGTAAAGAATCCACTTGCCAATTCAAGAGACATGGGTTCAGTTCCCGGTTGGAGAAGATCCCACATGCCTCAGAGCAACTAAACCCATGTGCCACCAACTACTGAGCCTGGGCCCTAGAGCCGGGGAATCCCAACTTCAGAAGCCTGTACTCTGCAAAAAGGGAAGTCACTGGAATGAGAAGCCTGAGCACCACACCTAGAGAGTAGCCTCTGCTCGCCAAAGCTAGAGAAAAACCTGCACAGCAAGGAAGACCCAGTGCAGCCAAAAATACATAGATACAAGATTTCCAAGTTGGGACAGGAGAGACTTAAGCCAAACAAGGGCCCTTCTAAATATAAGGCTTCTTTAATCGGTACTTCAGTTATTTCCAGGTCATTCTCAGCTACCAATGCTTGTCCTATTTCATGACACTCTCTTCCTTGGAGTGAATGCAGCCCTGCTTCCAAGCTTGGAGAAGCAAAGACTTTGAACCTAAAATTCTATATTCAACCAAACTGTCAATTAAATAGAAGTGCAAACTGATGTTTCTGGACTTTTCAGAATTTAGAAAATTTGACACTTACCCTGCATGGAAAAAAATATATATATATCTGAATGGTTTTCAAAAGCAAAACAAAAAACAAAACAAAACTCCAGAACTTCCAGAAAAATAAATCAAGAACTCCAAGAAATAGAGTGACTTAAAAAATCGGAAGCAGTGGTAGCTGACAATGACCTAGAAGTAAAAGAAGATTAAAAAAACAGGAGATACATTAGGAATTGATGCATCAGTGATTTTTCTTTAGGCTTCAAAGATTTCATAACATTGGATTACATTCTTACCCTACAGAGCTAATCACTGTTGGTTCGATGGTGAATAACATTCGTTAATTTGTTTTTGGCTATGCTGGGTCTTCATTGCTGTGCAGGTTTCTCTCTAGTTGTGGCAAGCAGGGGCTTTTCTCTAGTTGCAGTGCAAGAGCTTCCCATGGCGGTGGTTTCTCTTGCTACGGGTTCTGGAGCACGGGCTCAGTAGCTGTGGTGCACAGGCTTAGTTGCTCCACGGCATGTTGGATCTTCCCAGACCAGGGATGGAACTTGTGTCCCCTGAACCAGCAGGTGGATTCCCAACCAGGGAACCACCAGGGAAGTCCCTGAATAATATTTAAATAATTACAATACTGTTACGGCTTTTTATATGATTTTTATTTTTAGAATCAATCTATAGTCAAAACATGGAAAACTTGACTTATGGCTACAGAACAGAATGTATATTTTAAATCTTGATAACATAAAAAAACTCTAATAAAGAAACGAGAGGCAGATGAGAAAAGAAAGGAAATGAAAGGAAATGTGCAAATTTCTTCATCTGTCAGCAGAGATTCAATAGGATCTGCCTGAATTTGGTAAACCCAGAAAAAAGGCTTTAGTATTTTATTTGAGGTCATAAGATATCCCCTAGAAGATGTAAAGAACTGAAATACCATATCTAATAAAACTGATTAGGGAGAGTAAGCAGCATTATAGACATGTTAAATTCTTTATTTGCATAGCAGGGAATTAGTAGATACTTTCTACATTGATAAATCAAGAAACAGTCATAAACAAATTATTTCAGTTTGTATCATAACCACCATAAAATGTAAAGCAGAAAATCTTCACAATGGGGGCTTCTGAGTCTGAGGGAGCAGTTTGGGGAAGGGAATGTGATGTTTATTTTCCATCTTATACTTTTATTTTATACTTTTTTGTATCATTCTAATTTTGTTATGTGCATGCATTATTTCTAAAATTACAAAGCAGTTAAGCAAAAAAGGAAACGAGGGAGATAGAGATCAGCAGGAGCTGTTATGATTTGAATTTGACTTTCTTTTCTGATTACTAGACTAGTAGATCACAAGAATTCATTACCACTGTTTCTCAGACCCTCTTTTTGGAGCCAGGGGTGCAGCAGTGAACTTTAAAAAAAAAAAATTAACTGTCCTCATGGAACTTGCATCCTAATGTAGGAAGCTCACAGCCTAGGCAATAAGCTCTTATAAATAAATTTCAACTAAGAAAATGTCCATATAGCAAAGCTATGGCTTTTCCTGTAGTCATTTACAAATATGAGAGTTGGACCATAAGGAAGGCTGGGCCCTGAAGAATTGATGCTTTTAAAATTATATTGCTGGAGAAGACTCTTGAGAGTCTCTTGGACTGCAAGGAGATCAAACCAGTCAATCCTAAGGGAAATCAACCCTGAATATTCACTGGAAGGACTGATGCGGAAGCTGAAGCTCCAATAATTTGGCCACCTGATGCAAAGAGCAACTCATTGGAAAAGACCTTATTGCTGGGAAAGATTGATGACAAAAGGAAAAGAGGGCAGCAGAGGATGAGATGGTTAGACAGTGTCACCAACTCAACGGACATGAATTTGAGCAAACCTCTGGGAAGTAATGGAAGACAGAGGAGCCTGGCGTGCTACAGTCCACAGGGTCGCAGAGTCAGACACTACTTAGCAACTGAACAAAGGAAAGGACAAGGGAACAACTGAGTGTGAGGGCTGATGGATGGTAGTTTTAGACTGAAGAAAGGCCTCATGAGAAAGTGACTAAATGACTTGACATGATAATGATGAAGGACTGGTAGTCTGGCTGCCTGGGCCAAGTATTCCAGAAAAAAGAGCTAGTGCACAGGCTCTGGAGCAGGAATATACCCTGTAAATTCCAGGAACAGGAAGGAGGCCAGAGTGGCTAGGGTAGAAAAAGCAAAAGGAGTGTTGTCAGGGAGGATATGAGAGAAGAAAGCAGATAGGGGCTAAGAACCATCAAAATGTCCTTTTAGTTCTATGGAGAATTTATAATTATGTAAACTGCATTATCAGTCCTATTCTTGACAGGCAAGAGCTATCATTTCAACTAGGCATTGATGAGAACCAAATCATCTATGTGCAAATTTATATACCTGATGACTGCAAGAATTTTCCGGACTAGCTTCTGGTTCCAAATATTTAAAAACCTAGTTTCTCCTCCCTTATTCACATGTTTCATAGCAAATTCCTGGCTCTAGCCCTGCACCTTCCTGACATAAAACAGGGTGAATCCACAAAGTGGGCAGTAGACATGTCCTGGTTCACAGCCCTGTGATGAAGCTGGCTCCTTCTGGCTCACAGGAGTCCATTGTCAGGTTTTCAGAAGTTTGGGAAGTCTATTGTTAAACAGAGACATTATTAAAAGGTAAATAAATAAATAATAACTAAAAGATAATAAATACTCAAAACTCATCATCTCCCAATTATCTCACTGCATTTTACCATTACTATGCTGTTAAGGTTATTTACATCTATTGAGTCTATTGGATGTGAATACTATATAACGGTGTGTTCTCTTTCCAGCTCTGCTTACAGTGATGTCACACTGACAGCTTGAAATGTGCGCCGGTGGGAGTATTTACACCGTGTTGCTATAGCTGTTCATTCGCTCAGTCATATCCGACTCTGCGACGCCATGGACTGCAGCAGGCCAGGCTTTCCTGTCCATCACCAACTCCTGGAGCTTGCTCACACTCATGTCCATCAAGTCAGTGACGCCATCCAACCGTCTCATCCTCTGCTGTCCTCCTTCTCCTTTTGCCATCCATCTTTCCCAGCATCAGGGCCTTTTCCAATGAACTGGCTCTTTGCATCAGGTGGCCAAAGTATTGGAGCTTCAGCCTAGCATCAGTCCTTCCAATGAATATTCAGGGTTGATTTCCCTTAGGGTTGACTGGTTGGATCTCCTTGCAGTCCAAGGGACTCACTCTCAAGAGTCTTCTCCAGCACCATAGTTCAAAAGCATCAATTCTTCATTGCTCAACCTTCTTTATGGTCCAACTCTCACATCCATACATGACTACTGGAAAGACCATAGTTTTGACTAGATGGACCGTTGCCGTCTAGTGATGTCTTTGCTTCAGAAGTCAGCAAACACCACAAATCCACTGCTGAACATTCGCTAAGGCACCGCAACCTGGTGGCTCCCCCTGCCCCAGGACAGCTGGCCATCAAATAACTGTGCACAGACACGACTACAGCGCACAAAAATATGTTCCACAGAAGCAAACAGAATGAAACTCCAACTCAAATTTTCCTTAGCTGTAGCTACTCTCAACAGGAGGATAAGTGTGATGGAGAGAAAGTCCAAGTGGAAAGAGGCAGCAGTGTTAACCAACTGCAGTAAAAATGTCTTTTGATGATTTTTTAAAAAATATTTATTTATTCAGCTGCCTTGGGTCTTAGTTGCCACGTGCAGGCTTAGTTGCTCCTCAACATGTGGGATCTTAGTTCCCTGACCAGGGATCAAACCCACGTCCCTTTCCCTCAATCAAGGGCAAAATGGATTCTTAAACACTGGACCACCAGGGAAGTTCCTTGCCAATTTTAAAAAACAAGATTATGTGAACACTCTGCTAGGGCACCTCCTCAGACATTGGAAGAAGCTCCAACAAGTTAGGGGCCCTGAAAGGTAAGCTTCATTAGCTTCATGGTAAATTTGCCTCTGCTCCAGTACTTTGGAGATGTTTCTACTGCCCCTCAGTGGCTCCCCCCAGGGCCAACCCTAAGGCTGGAGACAAGTGGAGAATGGGGGCAGCGAGAGCCCTGAGGCCATACACATTCTCCACGCTCCGCTCGAGTTCTGTGCAGTGGCTCTCCTGCACATATTCTGGAAGGACTTCGTGTTCCCCTCCATTCTTCCTATCTGAACATCGCTGCCCTAGTGGCATGGGTTTCTTATTCTTAATTGCCAAATCTTTATTAGTTTGCTAGGAGCGCTGCAACAAAATGCCATTGACTGGGGACTGTAAACAATAGAAATCATTTTCTCGTGGTTCTGGAGCCAACAAAATCAAGGTGTTGGCAGGATTGCTTTCTCCTGAGGCCTCTTTCCTTGGCTTGGAGTCCACCATCCTTGTCCCTCTGTGCTCTCATGTTCCTGGTGCTTCTCTGTATGTCCAAATTTTCCTCTTCTTCTGAGGACACCAATAAGATCAGATCAGGGCCCACTCTAAAGACCTCATCTTAACTTCATCATCTCTGAAGACATTATCTTTAGAAACAGTCACATTCTGAGGTACTGGAGGTTAGTACCTCAACAGCTGAATTGGGTGGCGGGGGTGGGGGGGGGGCGGTCACAATTCATCAGATAACACTATCCTCCCTGGAGGCACTAAGCCTCAGACTCTTATCCTACCATTAATATTGATAGTGAAAAGACCCCTAGAGGACTTGACTTATCAAGAAGGAAAATACAGCAGTAAGTGTTTTAAAATCTATCACACTGTTACAGAATGATACACTAGAGATCCATAAAGAATAGGAATCAGAACTAGGGTTTGGAAGTTACAGGGAGACAGGTTTTAGTTTTGTGGGAAAGTATTGTGCGAAGTGGTACTGCCTACTACCCAAAGAGCTCTCCATCACCTAATGCATTCAGAGAGAACTCAGCTACCAAAGAGAAGTGCCCACATAAGGTTTTGTTTATTTATGGTTGTGCTGGGTCTTCATTGCTAGGCATGGCCTTTCTCTAGTTGCAAGGAGTACAGGCTACACTCTGGCTGTGGTTGCGCTGGTCTTCTCATGGCTGGTGGCTTCACTTGTGAAGTCCGGGCTCTAGGGTGGGCAGAATTCTGTAGTTGCAGTTCAAAGGCTCTAGATCATGGGCTCAGTAATTATTGCACAGAGGCTTAGTCGCCCCATGACATGTAGGATCTTCCCAGACCAGGGATCAAACCCATGACATGTAGGATCTTCCCAGACCAGGGATCAAACCCTGCATCGGCAGGTGGACTCCCAACCACTGGATCACCAGGAAAGTCCACACATAAGGTTTTGAATTAGATGATCTTCAAAATACTACTCACCCCACGTTCCCCAATTTTTTTTTTTACAACCAAGATGGCAAACACACTCCTAGATTCAGCAAGTTTTTTATTTTTCAAACGTAGGATAGGTTATAATTCAAAATATATTTCACAGCTTAGAACTATGGCTCAGTAATTTAAAGTCATTTTCCTTTAACATTTTATCTGGGAAAGATCTGAAATGATGGAGAAGCAAAACGAAAACAAAAATTTCCCAAGCTCCAAGATTTGAAATTCACGAAAAAGGTTTCAGATCTCAGCACGAAATGATCCAAAATAGGCAATATAATTTTTACATCTCTTGGAAAAATACTGAGTCATATTGCCCACCCACATCTTACAAAAATAACAGAAATCCAATGATTCAAGCAAGATACACTCTGCCATTGTCTGAAGCAAACATTTGAGTCATTCAGGAAAATGAGGAGCAAAGTCTCGTCAGTGACAGAAGCTTAAATACTGTGTCCCAAGGAAAATTTTGGAATGAGGAATTTTTTCCAGCTTCAAACATGACTTTTCCTTGCACCCCTGGTTACCCGAAGACCAGAAATTACCCTCTGCCATGAGAACAACACAGAGCGTTGCTGAACGGTCAGAGCATGGCAGGAATCCAGCCAGCAGTTATTTGGACTCAATAACAGTCCCCAGGGAGAAAACAACACATCCTGGATGAAGGATGCAAAAGTCTTGCTAGAGATCCTCACGGCCCAGGGCAGATGGAGGCCACACCTCATCCACCCTCTGAACTCCCTCTTCCAAACTTTCTCTTTTTCTAGATTCAGAAGCCACAGCCTAGGGGCTTCCCTGGCGGTCCGGTGCTTAACACTTCCAGCTCCCACTGTAGGGGACACAGGTTCGATCCCTGGTCAGGGAACTAAGATCCCACATGTCACAGAATGTGGCCAAAAAAATTAAAAAGTTTGGACAAGAGTTTGAATATAGAGCCCAAACCTGTTTGACTTTTGAGGTGTGAGTTGCCCTAGGTTGGCAGGCCTCAAAGCCTCTGTTTCCAGAACAAAATACCCTCACTCCTGGAAAGGAAAGTAGAGAAGGTATCTTGTGCATGCCAGAGAGTCTAGCCTGAAACACTGGATGGTGAATAAAAGGAGCACAGAATAGATCTGAGAGGTCACAGGTGCTCAGTCCTGCTGAGGTGACACCCTCTACACCCTGGTGGAGAACAGGTCACCTGAAGTTCCCTGACTTCACAGATAGCATGTCCTCATCCTCTCCTCCTTGGGGCTTCCCTGGTGGCTCAGTTGGTTAAAGAGACCACGTGCAATGCAGGAGACCCAGGTTCAATCCCTGGGTCAGGAAGGTCCCCTGGAGAAGCGAATGGCAACCCACTCCAGTATTCTTGCCTGGAGAATACCATGCAGGGAGGAGCCTGTAGGGCTACAGTCCATGGGGTCACAAAGAGTCAGACAGGACTGACTAAGCTACCACCACCACTTCTTCCTTGTGCCCTGCTCACACCAGGCAGCCCACAAATATTGGTTGGAATCATGAATGGAATATATGAATAAGATAGGTTTCTGAAAAACCATGCATTTTTCTGGAAAGCGCAGTCTCTCCATGAAGGCTTCACCTTAGCGGTGTTTCATTAGCACTGCCCACACCGGACCTGAGGTGTCCTGCACTCACTCCACAGGGACACGGAGTCTAATTAATTGGTTCACAGACGCAGAAGTTTTTACCACCCTTCTGTTTTCATTTGTCTGACCCTCAACCATTGTTTAGGGGGCCAGGCCAGCATCCTTTGACTCCTGTCATTGACCTCTGACCTTTCAATTGTTTTCAGTGGTTCTCTGGGAACAACAGGGAGGCTGGGGAGGGGAGAAGGAAGTTCAAGTGTCTACTAAGCATCAGTAGAAGAGATTCTCTTTTGATGAGAATCCAACAGAAATCCTTGAAATTGAAAGCAACAGAATAAGGGAGAGAGGGTGAGAACCAGATATAGAATCTTTTTCTCTATGTTAAATACTGGTGACTCTGAGGATGGACACAGCCAAGAAGCATCAGCGCAGACAAGCTCAGTAGCACCCGGGAAAAACATCCTCCACGCAAGGTAATCATGTATCAGTTCTCATTAACTGGGCTGAAGCCAGAGCCTCCCTTTCCCGTTCCTCATCTTGATCACAGAAGGCAGGTAGGATGTTACGGTAGATGACAGCACAGGCTCAGAACATCACCCACTAGAGTTCACACTTCAGCCCCATCAATAAATACCAGCATGGTCTTGGGCGAAACTCCCATGTGCGTGGTCGGGCTGAGTTCACAGAACCTGCCTCATGAGGTTGTTGAAGATTCAATGAGGTAGTAGTATAACATGTTTAGAAAGACCCTGGGACATAGCAAATCTCGGTAAATCTGAACTGTTAGTCTTTTATTTTCCAAAACTTTGTCCTTCCATGTTCCTTTATTTATTATTTTGGCTGCGCTAGGTCTTCGTTACTGCCCGGGCTTTCGCTAGCTGCAGCGAGCGAGGAATATTTTACAGCTGTGCTGGCTTATCACGTCGCAGAGCATGGGCTCTAGGGTGTGCAGGCTCAGTGGCTGAAGCACAAGGGCTTAGCTGCCCCACAGTACGTGGGATTTTCCCAGACCAGGGATCAGACCCATGTGCCCTTCATCGGCTGGCAGATTCTTAACCACTGGACTACCAAGAAAGTCCTATTTGAGTGGTAGATTGTTACAAAAACCTGAAGACACGATGAAATAAATGTCTCTGGGGAATAAAAAGGAAACAGGGACACTTAGCAAAAGAGAAATACATTTAATGGGAAAGATACACAGATGCCCTTTTGAAGGCTGAAATCACTTTGATATTCAGGAACATTAAAATGTGCTGTATATATAGCCCACACGGCTCCTCCGTCCATGAAATTCTCCAGGCAAGAATACTGGAGTGGGTTGTCATTTCCTTCTCCAGGGGATCTTCCCAACCTAGGGATTGAACTTGGGTCTTCTGCATTAGAGGCGGATTCTTAGCACTGAGCCACCAGGGAAGCCCATAACTTCTCATAGAAAGCTTTATATAGCAACTGTAAGAGCATAACTTACCTAAGCATTAGCTGTACATTTATCAGTTGACTTTCTTGGTATATGTTTTGAATTCTTGTTGTGAACGAAACTAATGTCAAAGGAAACTGACTTGTCAGTTTTTGCCTGTTTTATGAGAATCAGACAAAATCTAAGAACTGGGGGTTGGTGGTGGGGGGTGGGGGTCAGCTTCGTAGTAAAACAAAGAAAGTCATTATGTTCTCTGTATCCAGTGCCTCCACTGTGTCAAAAAGATACAGAAAGCCCTGGTTTCCAGAAAAGGAGCTGAGAAGAAAACGAACCCAGATTCATAGAGGACATCCTAGTTTTCTAATCAGTCTTGTTTTGTGTGCTGCCACTAAAGTTGTCAGCTTTTTTCTTTGTTTCCTTTTTATCACCTTCAAGGATTTTGAAAGAATAAAGTTTCATCCATTCCCAGCTAGTTCAAATGGTAAAGAATCCGCCTGCAATGCAGGAGACCTGGGTTTGATCCCTGGGGTCAGGAAGATCCCCTGGAGAAAGACATGGCAACCCACTCCAGTATTCTTGCCTGGAAAATCCCATGGACAGAGGAGCCTGGCGGGCTACAGTCCATGGAGTGGCAAAGAGTTGGACATGACTATGACTAACACACACGCACAAAATGAATTGCCCTATCTTTCCCACGGTAGATTATTTGTGCAAGAAACATATGTCATTTGTTGGTTCACTCAATAAATATTAAGGCTCCCCCTCCACCTAGCATGCCAGGCACTGTGGTCATGGATGTAAATGCAGACATGGCCCCTGCTCCTCCAGAGCTCACAGGCTGGGGAGGAGAAACTTGTCCAGAAGTAAGTGCAGTGCAGAGTTACATGAGCAGAGCCTGGTGTTCAGAGCAGGCCCTGGGGAGTGGTGCCGTCCAAGGGGAGGGGAGGCTGAGTCTGTCCATGGATGGGAGGGTTAGGAAAGCTTCAGGGAGAGGCAGCTGAGGACTCCTTTTCAGATACATTTTCCAAATGGACTTCCTCTTTCACATTCTGTAGGACTCACTGAGGGGCGGGGGGTCTCTGGAATCTTTGGGGGCCACTCCTTGCAAAGGTCTCCTGGAAGCATAGTGGGAATATTTTTAGAGTCTCAAAATTAGCTGACATTGGAATTGCCCCGGTAGTCCAGTGGCTACGACTCCCTACTCCTAATGCAGGGGGTCTAGATTCAATCCTTGATCTGGGAGCTGGATCCCATGAGCTGCAACTAAGAGTTCGCATGCCCCAACTAAAGAGCCCACATGGCCCAACAAAGATCAAAGATCCTGAGTGCCTCAACTAAGACCCAGCACAGCCAAATAAATTAATTAGTTAAATATATTTTTTTTAATTAGCTGATATCATCAATGTTTCTCAGGAAGAGATATCTGACAGAGAGATCAACCCAGCCTACATTTCCTTACTCAGTCACTGTCTGTTTAAAGCCTACTGCGAGCCCGGAGGCTAGTTCTCCTGACTGCCTTTGCAGAGCTTCCCTAGTTCAACCCAGAAGCCATTCCTTTTTTTTTTTTTTCCCAATAATTTTGTTTATTTATTTATTTATGTTTGGCTGTGCTGGGTCTTCATTGCTGTGAGGGCTTTTCTCTAGTTGCAGCAAGTGGGGGCTACTCATCGTGGTGGCTTCTCTTGTTTCTTGTTGCAGAGCACGTGGGCTCAGTAGTTTCGGCTCCTTGACTCTTAGAGCGCAAGCTCAGGAGTTGTGGTATACAGGCTTAGTTGCTCCGTGGCATGTGTGACCTTCCCAGACCAGGGACTGAACCCATGTCTTCCACATCGGCAGGTGGATTCTTCACCACTGAGCCACCATGGAGGCCCAGAAGTCATTCTTATCAAGGACAGCAATCCTTATATCTGGAAGTCCTTTGGGCACCTCATGTTTCAAGAGCTTCTTTTTTTTTTTTTGTAAACGCTCACAGCACCTTATCAGGGGACCCCTTCAAAGATTCCCTGCATAGTTTCAGTGTTGTTTTCCTTCCAGACATCTCTTCCTGAAGATGGTATCTCTACCCGAGTGGCTTTTATGATGATAAAAGGTCATGACTGACAGATGAGTATCTTCTCTGTAGTAATATCTTAGGACTTAGTACAAGGAAGAATGCGAAAGGAACCAGAGTCTGGGTGGAAGGGGAGTAAGCAGATGGACTGAGTTAAAGTCCCAGGAGAGGAGCAAGCTACAAATCTCAGGCTTCCAGGGTCTCAGGAGCAAGGAGCCAGTACAGAGGGCAGGAAAATGCTTCCAGACCCCATCACTGCCCCATCTTCTTCATATGAATACCAGGTCCTAAAGACAGAACCCTCCTCTGACTTCTAGAAGTGTTTGTTCTCTGGTCTACCTTCCCCAGATTTAGAGATAAACAGGAAAGCTGAGCACTGAAGAATTGATGCTTTTGAACTGTGGTGTTGGAGACGACTTTTGAGAGTCCCTTGGACTGCAAGGAGATCCAACCAGTCCATCCTAAAGATCAGTTCTGACTGTTCATTGGAAGGACTGATGTTGAAGCTGAAACTCCAATACTTTGGCCACCTGATGTAAAGAACTGACTCACTGGAAAAGACCCTGATGCTGAGAAATATTGAAGGAGGGAGAAGGAGATGACAGAAGATGAGATGGTCGGATGGCATCACCAACTCAATGGACATGAGTCTGGGTAAACTCCAGGAGTTGGTGATGGACAGGGAGGCCTGGCGTGCTGCAGTCCATGGGGTTGCAAAGTCGGACATGACTGAGCAACTGAACTGAACTGAACTGATGGTTTTCCCAGTAGTCATGTATGAATGGGGAGTATTGGACCATGAGGAATGCTGAGCACCGAAGAACTGATGCTTCTCAACTTTGGTGCTGGAGAAGACTCTTGAGAGTCCCCTGGACTGCAAGGAGATCAAACCAGTCAATCCTAAAAGAAATAAACCGTGAGTATTCATTGGAAGGACTCAAACTGAAGCCAAAGCTCCAATACTTTGGTCACCTGATGCAAAGAGCTGACTCGTTGGAGAAGACCTAGATTCTGGGAAAGATTGAAGGTGGGAGGAGAAGGGGGCAACAGAAGATGAGATGGTTGGATTCATCACTGACTCAGTGGACATGAGTTTGAGCAAACTCCAAGAGATGGTGAAGGACAGAGAAGCCTGGCGTGTAACAGTCCTTGGGGTCGCAAAGAGTCGGACGTGACTTACCAACCAAACAACAACAGATGTCTCTGGTTCCCAGGCACACAGACTCTGGGACACACACTGGCACACAGAAGGTTTACTGGGAAGGCTCTCAGGTTCAATGATGGGCGAGGAGTGAAGGTTGCACACTCAGGCAGAGGGAGGAGCTGAGCTGTGAGGGGGTCGTGAGAAAGGCCTCACTCCCCCAGAGGGAGCTCTGGAGCTGGAATAACCCCTCAGAGTGTCCAGAATTGAGGTAAGGAGGCCATACCCCAGCACTGACCAATCAAGGGATGTGGCCTGTCCCTGGAGGAAGGAGGTAATCTTGAACAAGGGCAATTCCTGGTAGGGACTCAACTCAAGAGTTGAGTCCACCTGCTCCCAGCAGCACCCTCAGAACCCACTACTGAGTGATGTGATTACATTAAAAGTGACTAATCATTACCCCTACTTCTCATTTTGTGTCTCCACTGGGTGATAAACACATTGTGGGAAAGTCTTGCCCTTCCAGCTCTAAGCATCCCTTGATCACCACTCCATGGTTCCTGAGGGTGTGCCCAGACAGGATTACCAGGTGGCCCTGCCATAACCCAACTCAGTCCTTCATGCTACAGGGACACCAGCCATGCAAAACTTGCCTGCGGAAGACTGTCATCCTAGCTCAGGATCCCTCGTCTTCTGATCAGGAAACCAAGAGTCAAGAACGCCTCTCAGAAGCTCAACCTGCTGCTGACCCAGAAACGTTAGTACACACAGTGGGTTCCAGAGCATGGCCCTGGGTCCAGCCTCAGCATCACCTGGGAACTTGATAGACATGCAAATTCTCACAGCGCAGACTTCTGAATCCGAAAATCCACGGGTGAGGCCAGCTACAAGTTTTCTACCATGCCCTCCTGTGACTCAGGCCCACTCTTTGGGAGCTCGGCTTTAGTGATGCAGCCTCCAAGGGCCACACCTGGCCAGGAAAGGCAAGTGCAAGCACAGAAGGGCAGAGTATCAAGGGCAAGGTGTCCATCCAAGGACTCACCCTAGCCCGGGAAAAAGGGAAGGAGCCAGGCAGGCCTGATGCCACCTGAGACGAGGTGTGACAAAGGTGGGCAAGCATCTGTGAGGGGTCCTCCCTCCTGCTGTAACCTCCTTAGAACCCTGCTGTGTTCTAAGGGTCCCTGGGCTGGGCTGTTTCCTTACTGCAGTGGAAGGGAGGTGCCCTGGGTGCCACTTCCTTGGTGGAGAAAAAAACACACTTCTGTCCAAGCCACTCCCCTCTGTGTGAAGGAGAAGTGAAACGGGGCTGCAGAGCAGAGGGAGGGGGACTGACTGGGGTCCTCCAGAGACACAGAAACTTTCTGGTTTAGTCTGCCTGCCGTTCTAGGAAAACAGAAGTGGCTCCCTGAGGAAGCTGCTTCCATTTCTGTAACTGCTCATGAAGCAAGAATTTACTGAAACCTGTACGTGTGCTGAACACGAAAGACAGAGCTTTGCATGACAGGCTCGTGGAGCCCAGTTAAGAGAGACAGGAGTCATGCACCTGAATGAGCAGCTGATGGATTGGCTTGTATCAGCAAGAGGAAGATACAGGAAGACGGAGGAAGACGTCCCGGAAGAGGCTGAAGGAAGGAAAGGCCCTGAGGCCAGGAGGACAGGCGGGGAGAGAGTTGGAGGCATGAAAATGAAGGACCAGAAACCAGGAGGCTGGGAGGCCAGGGAGGACCCAGCTCCACTAAAGTCAAGAATCTCGAGCTGGGTAAGGGGTCAAGCCTGCCTGGGAGCCCCCTTCCATAGGGTGGCTAGATAAAACACAGGATGTTCGGTTCCATTAGAATTTCAGACAAAGCAAAGAGTAATTTTTAGTATAAGTGTGTCCCAAATATTGCAAAACTTTTTGTTCTAAAATATTATCCGTTGTGTATATTTTCTAGTTTGTCACTTGCTCTTCAGTAGCACCTTATGAAGTGGTTCTAGTATCACCATCATTCCCATTTACAGATGAGCAAACTGAGTCAGGGAGTTGCCCATGGCCACACAACTAGCGAGTCTGTTTCCACAGTCTGTGCTCCCAGCTTCTGAGCTACCTTACAGAGTTCGGAGTCCATCAGACCTTGATGCAAAGTCTGGCTCTGCCACCCACCAAGTAAGGACCTAGTAACAGTCACCTCTGGCAGGTCATTGAACCTCTCTGAGCCTCAGTTTCCTCAAGGAGTTCCCACCTCAGCACTTTTGTGCAAATTAAGTGAGGTAACTGAACAAAAAGGAAGTTCTCAATAAATGGTACTTTGATGATGAAAGGGAGGAAGATGAAGATGATGGCAGTGATACCAAGCCTTGAACAGCATTAAGAGGGTCACTTATGTTACAGAGAATGGGCTACCCATTCCAGAGCTGGACTGAAACAGATTCTGCCATTTCTTCCGCCTTCTCATGCAGCCTTCTCCCTAGACGGGGCTTTAGTCTGCTCAGTTCTCTAACTTGTCTCCCTGTCCCGACCTGAGCTGCCCCATCCCCTAAATGGCTTCTTTTCCAGAGCTCCCAGGAGCCTGTGAGTCCAGAGTCCCTCCTTACTGGCAGCAGGTAGCTGCTGCTAGCTCATGTTCTCGCCTGTAAGCAATACAGGCCTTTCCTCTTGTCTGTCAGCCCCTTGGTTCTCTGTGCAAATGTGCCTACCTCCCAGTTCTTGCTGCCATTGGGGAAAAAATCCAACAGATGGGGTATTTTGTGCCCATCGCCAACCACATACGACAAACGGTTTCCCCTCTCTGTTACGCAACTCAGTCTGCTTCAGACTGCCAGTGCGCATGCTCAGAACTCCTTTAATCTACATATGCACTGAGTAAGATCCAGATAGAAACTATCTGGTGATTGGGTTCAGTTTTAGTCATTTCCTGCCTTCTCAGGACAAGTCAGGTCTAGAGTTTCGCTCCTGGCCCACCAGCTTCCCACTGAAGCAGACTCCCTCCTCCAAGGTCGCCTTAGCAATGGGGCATTCCTGACAAAACAACCTCACCCTCCAGTACCTGGGCTTGGTGTCTGAGGTGCTGGGGACCTAAGTCGCTTCAGTCATGTCTGACCCTTTGCGACCCTTTGGACTGTAGCCCGCCAGTCTCCTCTGTCCATGGGATACTCCAGACAAGAGTACTGGAATAGCTTGGCATGCCCTCCTCCAGGGGAATCTTCCCAACCCAGGGATCGAACCCACATCTCTTATGTCTCCTGCATCGGCCAGGGTTCTTTACCACTAGCGCCACCTAGGAAGCAGGACCATGACTGTTTACAAGTTTATTCCTCATGACTTTTTACCATCAGTGCTTCATGTAGGTATTAAGCCTAGTAAATAAACTTTTTTTAAAATGTCTGGTCAGTTCTCTCATTAGACTGCTCTGTCTCCTGGGACTCAAAGGGCCACCATCAGCCCTGACCTTCAAGAGCCATAACTGGCTCTCAATGAGATAGTGTGACTTTCATTCCAGGCTGTGTTCTAAGCAGTGCAGATTACAGCAGAGAAAAAGAGACACAAGTTCCTTCTTTCGTGGGGCAAATAATATTTTAGACCCAGATACCAACCATGTGGTCACTCCCAAGTCTCTAAGTCACTTTCTTACCTTGACTTCAGGACATGGGGCCTCGCCTCCCTACCAGGCTCTGGCTCTGCACATTCCTAACTGCCAACTGTGATGGACATCTCCAGATCTTACCTGTTCCCATGCCCCTCACCTGTGTGGTCCCTGTGAGTTTCTAGCCTTTCTCAGACCCTCCCAGCCCTAGTGCTGAGTCCTAACCTGAAGACCCTCAGCCACCCACCCTGTGACACTGACAACACCCAGAGTCTGGCCATCTGGCCCTCAAAAACTGTCCCCAGCTCCATGACAAGCTGTCCTACAGATTGGCCCTCAGTTCCCTAGGAAACCACAGGCTGAACTGGCTGCCAAGTCCATGGAGGGTTTTGGCCATGTGGTTGGCCACCTGGGCAGAAGGCTTGCTCATTGCTTTCTTACCTGGCACTTTCCCTTCCTGAACTCTGGAGCCCAACCCTATCTGAGTCACCCGGGCCTTGGAAACCTGTTGCTTTGAAGTCACGTACAACTTGGAAACCCAGTCCTGCTGGATCACAGGCACTGTGCATATCTGATGAGTGTTCTGCCATAATTAAATCTTTAGGTCTCTGAAATATCTCTTCCTGTTTCTGGTGTTCCCCCTGGATGCCCTAAACCTGTGAGAGCTGGACCCCAAGAACTGGCCCCCCGTCCCTAGAAACTAAGTCACCAGAGACTTGGTTACATTCCTAGATCAACAACACCTTCCAGCCGTGTCAGAGTCGTGCCTTCACTCGCCCCCTGTTCATTCATCTATTCATCCAGGCAACAAATGTTTACAGAGCACGTGCTTTGGAGCCAGATAATGTGCAAGTTGCCCAACAAGCAATGGTGAGACATGCTTCCTGGACCAGGGGAGCTCTCAGCCCATTGGAAGGTATCCAAGCAGATCTAATCCATTTCAATGATGTGATCAATGTCACAGTGGGATGGAGCAAGTTCAAGGTACTAGGGGAACACTAGAAAGGCATCTAATTCATGTCCAGAGGTGCAGGGACTGTCTTCTTCAGCCAGCGATATGGAGTCTAAGGTGCATCCTGAATGGCAACAAGAGCTGGTGAATGGGTTCAAGTGGGAATGGCAGATCTCGCGCGAGAAAAACCTCAGGGAAACTGAAAAGGTCAAAGTGACTGGGGCAGTTTGGAGGAAGAGGCAGGGCCCAACCACAGAGGAGCTGGTTGGCATCCTGAGGGCGATGGGGAGCCATCGGGGGGTCTGAGTGGTACCCACTGCACCTGCTCTGCTCTTCATGATCAAGGGCTGTACTCTGGGAAGCTTGCTCAGCCACCTGATGGAGATTGAGTGAGAGGGACGGCAGGTCCTGGGCAGGAAGGGGCGACCTTGGCAGGATTCCAAGCTTGTGATGATAACAGCTTGCACCAAGGGAGTAGTAAAAGGACTGGGAATGTAAGATCAATGGGACTTAGTGGTTGACTGGGCGTAAAGTGTGAGGGGAAGGGGAGGGGTCTGGAGGCCAGGATGATGGACGATGGGAGCGTGGTGGTGCCATAAGCTGTCATCAAGGGACAGAGGAGGAATGAGAAACAAAGCCCTGGACAGGAAGAGCAGTGCTGACTCTAAGGTGGCCACGGGTGAGGGAGTTGCGCCTGCAGGAGCCATCTCGGCCAAAGACAGAGGTCTGAGAGAGGTGCACCCAGAGTAGCTGAAGCCACACACACTGCTGAGTGAGAAGAACCGAAGGCTGACGAGGGAGCATGAAGACGTAGGAATTTTTGTAATCCCGGGACTTCCCTGGAGGTCCAATGGTTAAGACTCCAGGCTTCCACTGCAAGGAACATGGGTTCAATCCTTGGTTGGGGAACCTTATAAGATCCAACATGCTGTATGGCCAAAAATAAGTAAAATAAAATAAAATGATGAAGAAAAATATTCATGAAAAAGAAACATACATAATCTGAAAGTGTCTTCCATACAGGACACTTATATATCACCAAAATGTAACTTTACAATGTAAAAACATTGAAGTTATGAACAAAAGCAACTTTACAATGGAGACACCTGCCAGATACCACCGTCACCCAACGATCAAAATGAACACGGCCACTAATGGGACAGATAGATATCACGGGCCTCCTGATACGAATCACTGGGAAGGAAACAACATCACTCCTGTGACATTCCTGCCCCAAATTCATAATCTGAGCCTAATCATGAGGGAACATAGGACAAATCCATATCGAAGGGCATTCTTATTTAGCTAGGAAAGTAATCAAGACTCTGATGACTCACAGAAATGGTTCCTAGGGGCAGGGTGGCCAGTTCTTGGCGTACAGCTCTCAATGGTCTAGGACACCCAGGAGGAACTCCAGAAACAAGATGAGATATTTCAAAGACCTAAAGATTTAACTAAGACAGGGCAAAATAACTGGCCTCTGCTCTTCAAAAATTTCAAGATTATGAAAGACGCCGAAAGGCTAAGGAACTGTTATGGATTAAAGGGGACTAAGTCACAAACATAATAACTAAAGATGTCAATGTATGACCCTAGATTAGATCCTGTAGCAGGAAATACAAGATACAATTTATACAATTGCTCTGTGATAATCAGCAAAATTTGAGATAAGGTTTACAGTCAATATAGACATTAGTACTAAATCAGAGGTTTTATAATTTTGATCTGACTTTTGTCACTGTACTGTGTAAGAGAAAGCCCTTTTTAGGAAATACCAATAGAAGTATTTAGAGCTAAAGGAGAATTATGTCTATAGCATACTCTGTATAGTTCAGGAAAAAAGTAACATAGATAGATAGATGATAGGTAGATAGATAGGTAAACAGATAAGGATAAAGCAAATGTGATAAAATGTTAGCTGTTAACATTTGGGGAACCTGGTACAGGTATTCTGGAATTCTTTGTGGCATTGTTTTCAACTTTTCTGTAAATCCCAAATTATTTTCAGGTGTGTATTAAAGGCTAGACATTTACTAAGTAGTGTTGAAACTGACTTGTGAGTTGTTCCTCCAAAAATTTCAACTCTCATTTCCACCCCTTCCTTTCCTTTGCAATGTAACTAAGACTTCAAATGTTAGTCGCTTAGTTGTGTCCGACTCTTTTTCGACCCCATGGACTGTAGCCTGCCAGGCTCCTCTGTCCATGGGATTTCCAATGCAAGAATACTGGAGTGAGTTGCTATTTCCTTCTCCAGGGGATCTTCTCAATCCAGAGATCAAACTCGTGTCTCCTGCATTGGCAGGCAGATTCTTTACCACTGAGTGAGCTGGAAAGCCCAAGACTTCAAACAGCATTCTTTTTTATTTTTTTAAATTGTGATAAAGAAATACATAATACTAAACTTACCATCTTAACCACTTTTAAAGTGCACAGTTCAGAGTGTCAATTATATTTACCTTGTTATGCAACACCTTTTGGTAAGTCTGAAAGTATTTTTTTTAAACTTTAAGAAGCTTTATTTTATATTGGAGTATAACTAACGATGTTGTGACAGTGTGGGGTGGATAGCATGAAAGTATTTTTAAATACAATTTTTTAGAGGCTTCTTTGGTGGTCTAGTGGTTAACAATCTGAGATTCCACTGCAGGGGGCACAGGTTCAATCACTGGTCAAGGAACTAAAGTCCTACATATTGTGCAGCGGCCAAAAAATTAATAAAAATTTTAAAAAGAAAAGAAAAAAGCAAAGGAAGAGGTGCCCTGGGAGGAGACAAGAAAGAATAGGCACAGAGGAAGCAAGAAAATATGAGGCAGTAAGGTGATGACAGCCCAGGGAGGAGAGCGTCAGGATGTTGAGCAGGAACTTGTGGTCTGAGGGGTCAGCGCTGCAGACATGTCACAGTAATGTAAGGGGGAGGCAAACAAGACAAGCAAGCCACAACCGCAAGAGTTTGCTCCAGAAAACATCATACTCCTTCCACAGGTGCTAATGGTGGGGAAGGAAGCCTAGAATATTCTTTGAAATCACTGACTCCGTGAAAGAAGAGTTGGTCTCAGAGTGTCTGCCAGTGTTTCATGTGGCTAACAATGGAGCCCCCGGGATGGAATGGTGAATCAGGGCCTGCTGGGTAAGTCCAGGGGGGGCTCACCCCCAGGCACCCACTCTCACCCTCGCCAAAAAGAGAACATTGAGTCAACACGGAACTGAAATTGCCCAGCGTAAAGAGTTATTTTCATGGGCCTTTGGTGACCCCAGAGACAGAACATTGGGGTGGGCCTTTCGACGAAAATTGGGGTGGGCCTTTCGACGAAAAGAAGCTAAAATATGGGAGGAGATTCCAGGTAGGAAGCAAGGAGGCTGTAGACACAAAGCAAGAGAGAGTGGTCAAGAAGAGAGGTGCTGGGAAGAGATTCCAAAGGGCCAGTGGCCGGCAGGTCACAGGTCCCTGGGAAGGGTGCTCCATGCTCTCTGCTTTCTCACCTGTGCAGTAATTCCCTGGAAGCATCTATAAACTTGAATAAATATCTCTTTATCCAGTTGCACTGAGTGAGTGGTGTGTCCTTGGTATAAAGACAGAGGGGATGTGTTCTTATCTGGGGGATCACGTAAATCAGAGAGAACTGGGGCAGCCCTCAGGAGCAGGACTGAGACAGCCACGGGAAGGGGGACAGGAACAGTAGAGAGAAAAATTGCAAGAGTTTAAAAACATACAACAAAGGTCCATCTAGTCAAGACTCTGGTTTTCCCAGTATCCTGTATGGATGTGAGAGTTGGACTATAAAGAAAGTTGAGCACTGAAGAATTGATGCTTTTGAACTGCGGTGTTGGAGAAGACTCTTGAGAGTCCCTTGGACTGCAAGGAGATCAATCCAGTCCATCCTAAAGGAAATCAGTCCTGAGTGTTCATTGGAAGGACTGATGTTGAAGCTGAAACTCCAATACTCTGGCCACCTGATGTGAAGAAATGACTCATTTGAAAAGATCCTGATACTGGGAAAGATTGAAGGCAAGAGGAGAAGGGGATGACAGAGGATGAGATGGTTGGATGGCATCACCAACTCAATGGACATGAGTTTGGGTAGACTCCTGGAGTTGGTGATGGACATGGAGGCCTGGTGTGCTGCAGCCCATGGGGTTGCAAAGAGTCAGACACGACTGAGCAACTGAACTGAAAAACATACAGGAACCACATCCCCTCTGAAGTGGGATGATCCTCGGAAACAGTGAGGGGTCACACTGTACTTATGCCTGTTCAGTTCAGTCTCTCAGTCGTGTACAAGACACTGATCAAGACCATCCCCAAGAAAAAGAAATGCAAAAAAGGCAAAATGGTTGTCTGAAGAGTCCTTACAAATAGACATGAAAAGAAGAGAAGTGAAAGGCAAAGGAGAAAAGGAACCCATCTAAATGCAGAGTTCCAATGAATAGCAAGGAGAGATAAGAAAGCCTTCCTCAGTGATCAATGCAAAGAAATAGAGGAAAATAATAGAACAGGAAAGACTAGAGATCTCTTCAAGAAAATTAGAGATACCAAGAGAACTTTTCATGCAAAGATAAACACAATAAAGGACAGAAATGGTATGGACCTAACAGAAGCAGAAGATATTAAGAAGAGGCGGCAAGAATACACAGAAGAACTGTACAAAAAAGATCTTCATGACCCAGATAATCACAATGGTGTGACCACTCCCCAGAGCCAGACATCCTGGAATGTGAAGTCAAGTGAGCCTTAGGAAGGATCATGACAAACAAAGCTGTGGAGGTGATGGAATTCCAATTGAGCTATTTCAAATTCTAAAAGATGATGCTGCAAAAGTGTTGCACTCAATATGCCAGCAAATCTGGAAAACTCAGCAGTGGCCACAGGACTGGAAAAGGTCAGTTTTCATTCCAATCCCAATGAAAGGCAATGCCAAAGAATGCTCAAACTACCGCACAATTGCACTTATCTCACACGCTAGCAAAATAATGCTCAAAATTCTCCAAGCCAAGCTTCAACAATATGTGAACCGTGAATTTCCAGATGTTCAAACTGGATTTAGAAAAGACAGAGGAATCAGAGATCAAATTGCCAACATCTGCTGGATCATCAAAAAAGGAAGAGAGTTCCAGAAAAACATCTACTTTACTTTAGTGACTATGCCAAAGCCTTTGACTGTGTAGGCCACAACAAACTGTGGAAAATTCTGAAAGAGATGGGAATACCAGACCACCTGACCTGCCTCCTGAGAAATCTGTATGCAGGTCAATAAGCAACTGTTAAAACTAGATATGAAACAACAGACTGGTTCCAAATCAGGAAAGGAGTATGTCAAGCTGTATATTGTCACCCTGCTTATTTAACTTATATGCAGAGTACATCATGAGAAATCCTGGGCTGGAGGAAGCACAAGCTGGAATCAAGATTGCTGGGAGAAATATCAATAACCTCAGATATGCAGATGACACCACCCTTATGGCAGAAAGAGAAGAAGAACTAAAGAGACTCTAGATGAAAGTGAAAGTGGAGAGTGAAAAAGTTGACTTAAAGCTCAACATTCAGAAAACTAAGATCATGGCATCTGGTCCCATCTCTTCATGGAAAATAGCTGGGGAAACAGTGGAAACAGTGAGAGACTTTATTTTGGGGGGCTCCAAAATCACTGCAGATGGTGACTGAAGCCATGAAATTAAAAGACACTTTCTCCTTGGAAGAAAAGTTATGACTAAACTAGACAGCATATTAAAAAGCAGAAACATGACTTTGACAACGAAGGTCTATCTAGTGAAAGCTATGGTTTTTCCAGTAGTCATGTATGGATGTGAGAGTTGGACCATAAAGAAAGCTGAGCACCGAAGAATTGATGCTTTGAACTATGGTGTTGGAGAAGACTCTTGAGAATCCCTTGGATAGCAAGGAGATCCAACCAGTCCATCCTAAAGGAAATCAGTCCTGAATATTCATTGGAAGGACTGATGTTGAAGCTGAAACTCCAATACTTTGGCCACCTGATGTGAAGAACTGACTCATTGGAAAAGAGCCTGATGCTGGGAAAGATTGAAGGCAAGAGGAGAAGGGGATGACAGAGGATGAGATGGTTGGATGGCATCACCGACTCAATGGACATGAGTTTGAGTAAACTCTGGGAATTGGTGATGATCAGGGAGGCCTGACGTGCTGTGGTCCATGAGTTGCAAAGAGTCAGACGTGACTGAGCGACTGAACTGGCCAACTGGCCTGGGCTTCCGTAATGGCTCAGGCAGTAAAGAATCTGCCTGCAGTGCAGAGACCCGGGTTCGATCCGTGGGTTGGGAAGATCCCCTAAAGGAGGAAATGGCTACCCACTCCAGTATTCTTGCCTGGAGAATTCCAGGGACAGAGGAGCCTTGTGGGCTACAGGCCATGGAGTCAACTGAGTGACTTTCACTTTCACTTTCATTTTGTTTGGTTCTAGGGCGCTACACAAACCCCATGGGATAGGGGCTCTGCCCAGACGGGGCCAAAGCGATGTTTCAAAGCCCCAGTGTCATCATTTTTATCTTGAGCTAACTGGAACTCATTGGCAGAATCCATAAGATGAGGCCTTTCTACTCTACCATAGCCCCCTAAGTGGCGGGGACCCTCTTATGAAGGGGTAACATTAAAGTAAACTAACTGAATATGCTGGGGTTGAAAAGAGTCGGACAAAACTGAGTGACTAACACTTCTCCTTTCTCTTTCAACTGAATGTTCACAGCCTACTAATCATTACATACTTTATTACATTTAATTCTCAAAGCAGGCATTATTAGCCCCATTTTATGGATGAGCAAACTGAGACTCAGAGAGATTAAGGATAAGCAGCAAATGGCAGAGGAAGAAAACAAGCTTGGATATTATTCTGAAGACCATTTTCTCTTCACTCTAGCCCTTAGGAAATACACCCTAAGTCCCTGAGTCAAGAAAATTATGTCTGATTACCTACAGATTCATAAAAGTATAACCAAGCTTTTTTTCTGAAGCCTCCCTGGATTTTCAGAATTACAGAAATGCCTCTCTCTGTATCCTGAACCGAAGAAATTTGAGCCTACATAAGCTGTCCAGTTTGTTCCTCTTGAAATCCAGAAACTCTGGACTATTGCTCCTAAGCGTTTCCCCCCAGGCTATGGAGACATAGAGCTGCTGAGCTCCATGGTAACACAACAAATCCGATAAGAGAGACGTTCATGGGCTCCTCTCCTGCCTCAGCTGGTACCTCCTGTTCACCTCTGAGGCAATTCCAAGAAACCCCAGGACTTCATGGAACCATTTAACAACCTCAACTATTGATCATAAAGTCTCACTTTTTTTATGAAGATACTAAAGCTCGAAGAAGTAAAGTGATCTGCCTATGGTCACACAAAGAAGTGAATTATAAATCGGAATAAGCTATTAATTTTACAGCTTCTAAATCCAGCTTTCTCTGATACAGGCTTCTAGCTGCCTGCCCAACCCAACAGCAATGTTCCTTCTCCCCCTTGGGATAAAAGAACTCCAAATCGATTCTGAGTAGCACCATACCCTGCTAAAGGATTAATTTTCCCAGTCTTCCTTCAACTTCATCTGGCGATTAAGTTCTAGCCAATGAGTTGTAAGCAAAAGCATAGTATGGTTCTTCCAGAAAGTCTCTTTGTCCTGCTGCTTGGAAGTCAGAGGTGATGGCTAGAGCTCCAGCAGTCAATTTGGACCATGAGGATGGATCACATTATCTAGGGAGAGCTTGGGTCCTGGAAAGAGCTTGGGTCCCTTAAGACGGTGAAGCTGACATAAAAGTGGACTAGACTTTTCATGTACTAGACTATGTACATGAAAAGCTATTTAGTATATCTTGGTTAAGTTGCTGTTGTTGCAGCTTAATCTGAAATAATTGACACAAATCAGAAGCAAGTTCAACAGTTTTCTCTAGGCCCTAAGGATAATTTCCAACTCTATGGCCTGGGAACTATGACTAGCAACCTTCCATTCACTCTCAAACCCCTGTGTGCTGTGTTTCCTGAGGCAGAAGGGCAGCCTAGCTGCATTACTGTCTTTGGAGTACCAGGTCATCTAAGCCACCAATATAGGCTCATCAAGGATGTGTAAGTCTACAACTGGGCTGTATTTCCAGAACTCCCAAAGCCCAACCACTTTCTGAGCCTTCAAGCTGCTGTATTCCCTTAACCTCAGAAAACCCCTGAGGTTGTGTGATTAAGAAACTCAAACAGGGGTCAGCGAAAATTGCAAGAAGTCATGAAAAGAGACTAGTTAACCTTGTCCACAAGGACTTCCCTGGTGGCTCAGATGATAAAGTGCCTGTCTACAATGCGGGAGAGCCGGGTTCCATCCCTGGGTCAGGAAGATCCTCTGGAGAAGGAAATGGCAATCCACTCCAGTACTATTGCCTGGAAAATCCCGTGGACAGAGGAGCCTGGTAGGCTACAGTCCACGGGGTTGCAAAGAGTTGGACACGACTGAGCGACTTCACTTACTTACTTACTTAACCTTGTCCACAGAAACTCAATAAAAATATTAATACGCTTAGTAGCTATGAGTGAGGCAAAAAGAATAAATATAAGGAGATTAGAATCCAACAGTGATAGAAATAACTAGAATGGGATCCTGAAAACTTCAGCAAAGTTTTCCATTCAAGCAACAAATTCAGTCTGGCCGGAAGCGACCAGAATGTAGGAAATTTCCACCTACTTCCCACAGATGAGACACAACTTAGGAAACACAGCTCTGTCTGAACTTAGCAGTTCCACCATCATGCAAGCACTACAACATCTCTGGAGCTCTGACCCCAGTCCTAGGAGTGAAGTGGGGAGATGGTAAACACCTGTCAGTGTGAAGACACACGGGCACTGGTTAGTGCCTTATGCAAGCTGTTGGGGCAGCTAACAGGGATGGAAAGCACTGTATTGGTTCCCATACTTACGAAATGAGGCAAAAGGAAGGTTATCTTCTGATCAAGGTAAATCCTGACATTTGCAATCATCTCGATTATGAAAACTGCAAGAGAAGGGTGAAAGTGAAAGTCGCTCAGTCATGTCCAACTCTTTGCAACCCCATGGACGTCCATGGAATTCTCTAGACCAGAATACTGGAGTGGGTAGCCTTTCCCTTCTCCAGGGGATCTTCCCAACCCCAGAATTGAACCCAGGTCTCCTGCATTGCAGGTGGATTCTTTACTAGCTGAGCCACAAGGGAAGCCCAAGAACGCTGGAGTGGATAGCCTATCCCTTTTCCAGGAGATCTTCCCGACCCAGGAATTGAACCGGGGTCTCCTGCATTGCAGGTGGATTCTTTACCAACTGAGCTACCAGGGAAGTCAAGAGAAGGGCAGCACCTGCCCATAGAAGAGATAAGCCACAATGGAAATGGTCAAGGAGCAGGTGAGAGATGACCTCACCCGTGATGCTGAGCACTATGGTGGGAACCACAGGTGGAGAACCTAGGAGAACTCTTCCTCCTGGTGCTGTTAGCACTGATGAGGGAAGTCCCCCTAGCGATGCTGAACACCTGCATGGATGGGACATTGTGCCTCACACCCTCTTTCTGCTCCAGCTCTTGCTTTGGCAACCAGCTGCACGGGGGGGTCAGCTACAATGCCTTGTCTCGGCTATGCCCCGAATCTCTTGCTTTCTGGCCCAGGGTCTCTCTGCTATTGTCTGTCATTGGTAGCCTGCAGGAACCCCCTCACCATGGGACAATAGCTGACTCTCAGGAAGCAAGAACCAGTGAACATCCTCCTCCCCTCCCCTTGAGTGAATGCTTAGGTGTGGGCTATGCAACCCCCAGGGAGATTAAGCTCCAATTTGTTGTTGCTTAGTCACTCAGTCATGTCTGACTCTTTGTGACCCCATGGACTGCAGCACGCCAGGCTCCTCTGTCCATGGATTTTCCAGGCAAGAATACTGAATGGGTTGCCGTTTCCTTCTCCAGGGAATCTTCCCAACCCAGGGATTGAACCCCTGTCTCCTGTGTCTCCTGGATTAGCAGGTAGATTCTTTACCACTGAGCCACCAAAGTCCAGTTACCCAAAGCCAATAGGATGGGCCTTTCCCCTTACTGTTTCACTTCCCCAGTCCTCTCTCTTGCTCCTCGGAATCTCTTTGCAAAATAAATGAGAGGCACGTCTTGTTTTATTGTGCTTCCCAGAGATTGTATTAAAAAAAAAAAATTGAAGGTTTGTGGCAACACTGCATGGAGCCGGTCTACTGGTACCATTTATTTCAACAGCATTTGCTAGTCTGTACCTCGGTGCCACATTTTGGTAATTTGCACAATATTTCAAATGTTTTCATTATTATTCTCTTTTTCATGATGCTCTGTCCTCTTTGACGTTACTATTGCAAAAACAGTAGTACTCACTGAAGGCTCAGGTGATTGTTAGTATCTTTTTAGCAACAAAATATTTTAAATTAAGGGATGCGTATCTTGCTATTGCACACTTAACCAACTACAAGATAGTGTAAGCAAAACTTTTATATGCACTGGGAAGCCAAAACATTCATGTGAGTCGCCTTACTGTGAAATTCACTTTTTTCGCAGAGGTCTGGAACGGAACCTCTAGCATCTCTGAGGTCTGCCTGTAACCTGCAAGCCAGGCCGCCTCTCAGGCTCTAAATTCCAAGGAGAATCAGGCCAGGAGACCGTGGAATAATAGCACAGGTACACCACCTCTGGAAATGACCAGCCTTGTGAGGTCAGAATGGAATAGCTCTCATGTATAAGAAAATATCAAAGGGAAAACTATTATAGTAATTGAGAATATACCCAAAAGCCAGGGACCCTGAATTCTGGGACAATGTGGCTCTTGTGCACCCTCTTTGGGCTTCATTCCCTTTCTTCAACTCTTCCCCTTGGAACAGTTCTGTCCATAAGATCTCATGTTCTCAATTTCTACTGAGTTTCTGATATCGCATTGGGTTCACAGCTCCACCATCTCACCCAGGCTTCTAGGCTCATCTTAAAGCATCTCACCCTCAGCATCTCACTGACAGCCTACCTGGATCAGAAACGGTCTCTCCTTCCCAATTTCTTCCCTGAATGTACAACCACCAGTCTTGAGTTTCACATTCAGAATTATTTTCAGCCTCCCATCCTTTCCCCACCATGTTCAATCAGGCAACAAGTCCCATGGTTCCTTTAGAGACGTGCTTAATGTCTTCACTTCTCCTTCCATACCTAGCCCCAACCTGGGCTGGGACACCTTCCCCCAAAATTCCCCACATGGCAGGTCGGCCAGTCGGTGATCTTCAGCGCTTTCTTCCTCTTATCTGCCCTGTGAGCTGTGCTCAAGTATCACTGACATGGCTGAGGTTTCATCTCTGGGCCTCTGCAGTAAGACAGGCTCACGGGGCTCAAAGGTCCTCTGTTCCACCTTGGAGTACACAGAAGGGCCCCAGAAGTTCATAGGTCTCCTGGGAGTGAGTGGGGAGATGGGCCTGGTTTCTCTGGCACCTGCTAGCTGAGTTGCTTTCTCTGTAGCCTCAGCCTAAGTACTGTGGCTCCAAATCTTTCCCACAGCATAGCCTTTGCTTTTACAAAATGCCAGAGCTGACAGTCATTCCAAAGCCTTCCATTTTTGTTTTTGACAGTTTTCACTGTTGCAAAGTTTTTTTGTTGAGCCAAGATTGCTCTCACTCTAATTTTGCCCGCAGGCTCTCGTCCTGCCCCTGGGCTGTCTCTGCCGTGCTCTGGACTTACATGAATCAGCCTGATCCCTCTCACACATGGGGGCTTTTCAGACCTGAAGACATTTCTCCTGCCTACATGCTTCCAGCTCTTTCAGCTACTTCCTAAATGACTTGGCTTCCAGGTCTTTCATCATTTCCCCAATTCATTCATTTATCCAATAAATGGACATGAGTTGGAGCAAACTCTGGGAGATGGTGAAGGACAGGGAAGCCTGGCGTGTTGCAGTTCGTGGGGCCACGAAGAGTCGGACGTGACTCAGCAGCTGAACGACAACGACATCCAGTGAATAAATGATGGTGCGCCCACTTAGTGTCAGATCTTGTTAGGCACTGGGATACAGTGTTGAAAAGGAGCGACCTGATCTGTTTTCATGAAGCTTATTTCAATCTAGGAAATGCTTGAGTTTATCCTTGTCCCCCTAAAAATGTGATTTGTCGTTGTTGTTGTTCAGTCACTAAATCAGGTCTGACTCTTTGCGACCCCATGGACTGCAGCGTGTCAGGCTTCCCTATCCTTCACTGTCTCCCAGAGTTTGCTCAGATTCATGTGATACCTTTGTCCCTCGGACCTGTTACATGTGCAGTGGGGCTGTTATGTCCCCTGTAATCTTCCTGTGACTTGAATTTCATATTCAATGGAAGTAGAAAAGCACTGGGCTTGGGGTCCAGTTCCCTCTCTGTCACTGAAGGATATAAGCCTCTTCAAAACTTTGATTTTCCATCCGTAAAATAGGGGTAAAAAACACCCCACCGATCCAGCATCATTCCTGGTGGCTCAGCTGGTAAAAGAATCCGCCTGCAATGCGGGAGACCTGGGTTCAGTCCCTGGGTGGGGAACGACAACAGGGATCTCCTGGAGAAGGGAAAAGCTGCCCACGCCAGTATTCTGGCCTGGAGAATTCCATGGACTATGTAGTCCATGGGGTCGTAAGGAGTCAGACGCGACTGAGCCACTTTCACTTTCAAACCCAGTTTTCAGCAGCCTGGAGTAGAAATCAGGTAGTTTTTAGATTAGGACTCCAAGTCATGATGATTCCGAGGCCCCAGATGAATCTGAATGCAGGCCCACTGCCCCACCCATGCAAAGTCTCCCCTGGGTCTTTCAGGGAGCCCTGAAAAGGGTCCCCCAGTTAGTCCCTGTCATTAACATGCCCCTCCTCTGCCCTGGTTTCTCTGGCTAAGGTCCACAGCCCCCAAACCACCAGTAGGAGACTTGGGGCCACGAGGGCTAACGTTGGGGAGCCTATTTAGCTCCAGGCTTGTGTGTGTGGGGGGGGTGCTGCCATAACCCAGAGCCTCACACCCTGATGACCCAGCAGTGCTGACTCTGTTCACAGGTGGAAAAAATGCACATTCCATTCATCCATTCCTACAAGCAACTTTCAGCAAATACATACCCCTTCCCCCTCAAAACAAACCAATTAAAAAAAACACCAATTTCCACAGGAGTGAGTTCAGAAATCTCAGTCATTTGCACCCCCCGGATTCAGACCTGGCTCAGCTTGATGAATGATGAACAGGCTCAAACTGGACCTGTGAACCTCTGCACTTGGGCGGCATAAACGGCATCTTGCCAGCTTCCCCTAGGACAACAAGGCGCACCTGCCCATCGGGTGGCCTTCAGGAAATAGAAACTCTGCCCCAGAGCTGAATTGAAACATCCGCTTCAAAAAGCCAGAGAACTGCCAACTGCTTTTAAAAGGCAGCGCCTCCTCCCTCCCAGCACTTGGGCTGCCCTGCAGCCGAAGCCACCTGATCGCATTGAAGTAGGAGACCAGAGACCATCACCTGGGAAAAAAGTGAAGGATGAGGCGGGAGGTGGGGTGGGCGGTGGGGGTGGTACTTGGAGAGAAACGGTGACTGGTGTGGCGAGATGGGAGAGCAGGTGGGGAAGGAGGAGTTTCAGAGAAAATCAGTTGAATGAACACACAAAGCAGCTACCACTCCAGGGCAAGACAAGGGTTGCAGGTGAAGGGGGCATGGCCTACAGCACTGCCTGGCTCAGAGGCCCATAGCACTTGTCCAGTCCTAATACCATGAAAACTAATCATTTCCTCAAATGTTGTGATGCAGGGGCAGGTGACTCCTTGGCTACCACAGTTAGATGTAACCAGGTAGTGTCCAAAACTGAAAAAACAAGCAATAGTAACAGAAGCATATTATTGAGAACATGAGAATGAAACACCAGGATAAAGGCTATCGGGACTGGCTGTCTCTGGAGAGAGCCGGGGCCAGTGGATGAGGGTGATGGCTGTTTTTCATCACAATTTTAATATATGTATTCCATTTCACTTTTTTTTTTTACTGCACTGTGTAGCATTCAGGATCTTAGTTCCCTAACTAGGGGTCAAACCCATGCCCCCTGCACTGGGAGTGTGGAGTCTTTAACCACTGAACCACCAAGGAAGTCCCTCATTTCATTTTTTAAACTATGTCCATGTATGATTCTGTAAGAGAAAGAAAGAGGGGAGATAATTTTGTATAAAACAGATCCTCTTGGCTTCTATTAACACAAAGCAGGATTTCAAAAACCTCAGGGCTCTGCTATACCCGTGAAGTCATCAGATACGTGGCCACGTGTGTTACTTACCAGGCTGCAGCAACCAAGTGCTACAGACTGAGCAGCTTAACCAACAGACATTTAATGTCTCACTCTGCTGGAGGCAGAGGCTGAGATCAAGGTGTTGGCAGGGGTAACGCCTTCTGAGGCTGTGAGTGAGAATCTCCTCTGGGCCTCTCTCGTAGTTCACATGATTTGCTGGTGATCCTTTGCCTTCCTTGACTTGTAGACACATCACCCCCATCTCTGCCTTCACGTTCACAAGGCATGTGTTCACATGTTAACTCCCTGTGTGCGTGTGTGTATGTGTGTTAATTGCTCAGTCGTGTCTCTTTGCAATACCATGGCCATGGAAGTCCATGGGATTTTTCCAGGCAAGAATACTGGAGTGGGTAGCCATTTCCTTCTCCAGAAGCTCTTCCTAACCCAGGGATCAAACCCAGGTCTCCTGCATTGCAGACAGATTCTTCACCGTCTGCGCCACCAGGGAAGCCCAGCTGTGTGCATATCTGTGTTTCAAACTCCCTTTTTAATAAGGTTTTGTTTTCAGCCGCGCCTCCTGGCTTGTGGGATCTTAGTTCCCTGATCAAGGGTTGAAACCAGGCCCTCAACCGTGAGAGCGTGGAGTCCTAACCACTGGACCACCAGGGAATTCCCACTTTATTTTAAATGAGCAAATTACACCTGCTATGAACCTATTTCCAAATAAGGTCACATTCTGAGGCAGTGGAGGCCAGGACCTCAATATATGAAGGGGGTACACAATTCAACCCATGACACTGTGGTGGAACTGGGAGACGTCATTGCTATGCTCTGACACAAATTGGCCAGGGTGCAGGCACGTGACATTTTAGGCTTCAGGCTCGCCACCTGCTGCTCCTGCTTCAGTTCGGCAAGGGCCCATCCCTCCTCTCTGCTCCCTGAGTACACACCTCTGAAAGGCACTCCCTTTTCCTGCTAACACAACAGCAATCCCTTTGTCGTCCACCATGCCATTTCCCTCAGCCACCCCGCTCAGCCCCCATCCATACCTGTCCCGCCCTTCCCTCTGACTCAGCCAGCTCCGTTACCCCTCACGTGGACTCAGCCCAGGAGGCCCCTAGTTCCCCACAGCAAGAGCTTGTACTCAATCCGCAGCACAAAAGAACGAATGCTCCCATCCCCACGTGTGTGAGCAGGACAGTCGTGAGCAGGAGTCCTTACCATCCACTCACTAGTCCAGTGTGTACGTGCTCAGTCGCTAAGTTGTGTCTGACTCTTTGTGAGCCCACGGACTGTAGCCCGCCAGGCTCCTCTGTCCATGGGATTCTCCAGGCAAGAGTACTGGAGTGGGTTACCATTCCCCCCTCCAGGGGATCTTCCCAACCCAGGAATCGAACTCGTATCTCCTATGTCTCCTGCATTGGCAGGCAGGTTCTTTTACTACTAGTGCCACTGGGAAAGCCTATATATATATATATATATATATATATATATATATGTGAATATATATATATATATTCATATAAGCTCCCCTCCCTCTTGAGCCTGCCTCCCATCCCCCCATCCCACCGCTGCCGGTTGTCACAGAGCGCTGGGCTGGGCTCCCTGTGTTATGGCACAGCTTCCCACTTGCTATCTATTGTACACGTAGGAGTATATATATATATATCAGTGCTGCTGTCTCAATTTGTCCTACCCTCACCTTCTTCCACTGAGTCCACAAATCCGTTCTCTACATCTGTGTTTCTATTCCTGCCCTGCCAATAGGTTCACCAGTATCGTTTTTCTAGCTTCCATATATATGCATGAATATGTGATATTTGTTTTTCTCTTTCTGACGTACTTCACTCTGTGTAACAGGCTCTAGGTTCATCCATCTCAGTTCAGCTGAGTCACACTCATTCCTTTTATGTGGCTGAGTAAACACATCTTAAAAAGTAAATGATTCAGTAAATAATGTTGAGTTGATTTGCTCTATGAAATTTTAAGACCAAGTTACATTACCCATATTATTTGACACCCTCAGGCCTAGAAGCGCCCCGTTGAGCGCTGGACCATGTGTTTGTGAGAACTTTCTCCCATGGGGAAGGAAGGACAGGTCAAGTCTGGGAGCATGTCTCCACGGGAAAACACACTGTATAGGTGGTCTTGGAGCATTTTGGTCAAGAACTCCACTGCTAGAGCCATTTGGAGATGGCTCAAAGTAGAAAACAGCCAACTCCTACAAGTTTCTAAAAGAATTCATTCAGGACCTAGAGAGTGTTATATAGAGTGAAGTAAGTCAGACAGAGAAAGAGAAATATTGTATGACATCCCTTGTAGGTGGAATCTAAAAAGAAACGATACAAATGAACTTACAAAACAAAAAGAAAATGAACTTATGGTTGCCGGAGGGGAAGGGATAGTTAGGGAGTTTGGGAAGATCATGTACACACTGCTATATTCAAAATGGATAACCAATAAGGACCTATTGTATAGCACAAGGAACTCAAGGTTAATGTGCTGCCTGGATGGAAGGGGGGTTTCGGAGAGAACTGATACGCATATATGTATGGCTGAGTCCCGTCACTGTTCATGTCAAACTACCACGATTGATACACCAATACAAAGTTTAAAAAATAAGGGACTTCCCTGGTGGTCCTGTGGGTGGGACTCTGCACTTCCAGTGCCGGGGGTGCGGGTTCAGTTTCTGGTCAGGGAACTAAGACCCCACATGCTACACAGTCCCCCTCAAAAAGAGTTTAATAAATAAAAGAATTCACCCAGGTCTGCTGCCTACAATTCCTTTAGAACTTGCCAACGCAATAGAGGGAAGCCTTATGCTTCTTATTTGTAATAATAACAGTGATGAAAAGAACAGCTAACCTTTCATCATGGGCAGACTGTGGTCCAGGCACTGTTGTGTTTTGTGAGGCTTGATTCGTTTGATTCACCCAATTAACTTTTAGTGAGGAGGTGCTCAGGAAGGAGGGCTCATTCCCACAGCTGCCTGGCCCTAGGCCTTCAAGTTCTCTCTATAAAGAGAGGATAAGACCCATGTAATAGCTTTGTTATGAGGATTAAATGAAGCCATGTAGGTAGAGCACTTTAGCCCAAGATTTTCCATTTCACAGACATACGAGAACTGAATGAAACATTTGAAAAATATACACTGCATTAGTTAAAAACCAACGGGAAAGGGAAAAATGTGAGATCCTTTCCAGAGTATGTCAACCGGCCCCCTCAAGACGTCTGTCCCGGTGGAGGTGAACTTGGAGCGCTGTTTGATCTCTTGATCCCGGTAGCCAGTCTCTGCTAAGCCTGGCGTCACCCCACATCAAAGGAGACAACGCGAAGTCAGAAGAGCCGAAATGCGGCCCCCACTTCAAAGGGAGTTCCTCTCCCGGAAGCTGTTAGAGTCTTACAAGGACGGTAAACAGCAATACACCTCAGGGGCCTCACAGCGAGGTACAGCTCCATTCAACCAGTTGCCTCTCGCATCCAACCCAGACCTCCCTGGGACCCAAAGAGGACACCCGAGAATGAAGATGCCGCTCTGTTTGAGGATGTTGGTCCTTCGCCTTCTAAGTTCCCTGCAGCCAGAAAGCCCCATCGCAGAGTGGGCCGTGACGGCAGTGCCCCGTCTTCCTTTCTGCCCGCTGTCAAGTCCACACCGACAGCTCTGATTCCTGGGCTCCCGTCCTCTGGCTTATATATACTGTATGTTTCTGTGTTTAAAACTCACAGCCAGAAGTAAAACACTCCTTTTTAGAGCGGGATTGGGGTATGAGTCCGATGGTGAAGGAGGCACCTAAAATGATGTGCCTTCTCCGGCCCTGAGTCCAGCATTTGCAGCCCCGCCTCCCTGCCCTCCGGTCGTTGGCTAAGCTACCGCGAGAAAGACGCGCGGGTCATCACACCCTTCTCCACCTGTCTGTGGCCCAGATTCTAGCGACAGGCAGGCTGAGGCCGACGGGGGAGTTTCCCTGAGCTCCCTTGTATATTACAGCTGGGGGAGGGGGGAGGCCGAGCGGCGGCCCGGGGAGTTGGCGGGGTGGGCGAGGGGCGGAGGACCCTCGTGTGAGCCCCAGGGTGCCCCGATAGACTCATTTGGCGTGCCCGTACTCCCCGGGCTCCCCCAAACTCAGAAGCTTCCCCTTTCACCACCCCCGCCCCCAGTGCCTTCACACCCCATCACTGCCACTCCTGCCGGCACCTTCCAGACCCCTGAGAAACGTTCCGCCCCGTACGCTCCCATCCCCGAGACCACTACACAGCCCCGGCCCCCGAGCGCTCGCATCCCCAGACCCGCGCACGCCACCCAAGGGCGCACCCCTAGCCACCCCCACCCCCACCCCCGCACCCCTAGCCGAGCCGGCGCCGGGCGGGGGCCGGATGCGCAGACGTGCCGCACGTGCGCCGCGCGGTGATTGGCAGCGCTGGCCCCGCCCGCGCCCCCGCCAAGCTCTCCGCGCCACTAGCCCAGGGGCGTCCTGAGCCGCAGTCGCTGATTCCCGGCGAGGGGGCTGCCCTGGCGCGCCGGCCGGGCTGCGGGGTTCGCCGCTCGGGGAACAATGCAGGCTGATGGGAAGTGCGTGGGGGGGCGGAGGGAGAGGGGAAGCCGCTAGAAACCGTCCCCAGCTCACCCGTGTTTTCTAGCTAGGCGGTGTTAAAATAAGCTTGCTCTGAGGAGCTGGAGATGCTATTCCTGCCGAGTGAAAATACTTTCTGTAAGTGATGAAAGAAATGTTCCACTTTATTCGGTTGTGCACTGGGGCCCAGGGCATTTACGCCCCAGCATTCTTCACTTCCCCGGGAAGGGGAAGCGTCGGGAAGAAGCCTAAGCGTTTTAATGCCGCCGGGTGCGGGCCTGAGAAAGTGACAAAGGCACAGCTCGCGTGGCGCTGAGAGTGATGCTCCGCCTCCGAGTAGAGGACCAGAAAGACATCTTCTAAGGGCCCAGTGTGGCTGGGTTTACCTGGGAAACGTTTCCCAAAGGGGGCGATTTGAGCAGAGGCTGGAGATGGCGGGCCTAGGATTAGAATTGCGAGCCTGGACAGGCTGAGCGCGCGGAGGAGCGCGCTCCCAGGGATCGATGAGGACCGGGGGGCGGCGAAGGCGCAAGTGGCCCTGAGTGGTTCTCGGCGGTGAACCTCAGAGGAGCTGTCTCTCCTCATCCCAGACGCAGTCAGCCAATGAAAAACACGCGCAGGGGGCTCCCCAGCCAATGGAAACGTGCCGCCTGCCGAGGCATTGCCACTGGAAACACCGATGGAGACCCGGCCAAGCGCTTTTTCTCGGAGGCTGCTTTCCCGGAAGTCTAGGATCTGAGTGTATCAAGGACCGAAATACCCAGAGCGAGTTCATTTACTCAGTCATTCGGCTTAGAGCGCCTGCTGTTTGTAAGGCACGCGCCGTAGTGGGTGGAGGGGGCAAAGGAAGAAAGGAGGAGGGCCGAGGGACGGAAACGCGCTTCCTGTCCTGAGCGTCGCGGAAGCTGCCAAGGGGTTTCCGCGGATCTTCTACGTCCCGCGTTGTTTCTCCTATAAACGTTAGCATTTTGTGTAGTGCTTTACAGTTTCCAACTTGCTCTCACAACCGTGATCTTATTCGGCAATCATTATAACCTAAGAGACGGGTATTATCACTCATATTTTACTAGGGAGAGAAGTGGGGCTCCAGATCAATTAAGTCATATACCCAAAGTGACACAGCTGTTAGCGTTGGGACTAGAACTCAGGTGTCCAGGCTGCAAATCCAGGGCTCTTTAAATTTATCAAAGGAAGGAAACCAGTTCTGCTCTATGATACTGGTGCCCAGGGCACACCCAGCAATTAAAATGAAATCCAGAAGGGCTAGGTTAATTTTTTTTTTTTTTTAAGCCTTAGTCATTGCCCTTTCAACTTGCCCTTTGAAACGCAGCTTAGCAATGCTGTTACACACCTGGGTGTGAAGAGGAGTATCCGTGGACTCACCGCCAGGAAAGTCAATACCACAGGGAAAAGCAGAATGAGAAGAATGAGGATGGGTTAGCATCTGTGGATTTCCTCCTCACCTACGTCCCTGGGGCCAGTCTCTGTCTTCTCTCCTATTGGTCCACAACTGAAGATACTGCTTCCTGCTCCTTGGACTAGGCTTTGCCTGCCTAATAAAGGCTGTACTCAAGGGGACCGGTGAGACCTCCCCCACGGCCACCGTCATCACCTCAGCACAGAGGAAATGAAAACGCCCCACCCTTTCCCTGGCCACAGTGACCTTGAGGTCTGTTTTTTGTTTGGGGCTGTAAAGCATGTGGGATCTTAGTTCCCCAAGCAGGGATTGAACCTGCATTCTGCATTGCGAGAGCAGAGTCTTAACCACTGGACTCCAGGGAAGTCCCACAATGGCATTATTAAAAGGAATTTTGCTCCCAGAGGATTTGTCACTCTGGAACTCGCTGTGTCTCTGCTACAGACGAGGTCTCTGGCCTGGTCAGCAAAATCGATAGTGCCGGAGGCTGGATGCGCATAACAGTCATCTGAGATTTTATTATTATTATATTATTGTTCCAAGACTCACCAAGGGATCTTAGTTCTCTGACCAGGGATGGAACTCGCAATCCCCTGCAGTGGAAGCTCAGTCTTAACCACTGGACTGCCAGGGAAGTCCCTGCTGATCATTTTTTAATGCACATCACTGAACACAACTTTGGATTGTGATTCAGGAGGTCCTAGTTGTGTTGTTTGTTTTGTCTTCTTTTAAATACTCTGAAGTGATTCAGATGACCAGCCAAGTTGGGAACCCACAGATGTAGAAAGACTTTCATCAGGAAGTTTGAGATAACCCAAGGGTGAAACTGACAGGTGATTGGTTGGATGAGGAACCTGTCATTCATATGTTGATACTGCCTAAGGATGTGCAGAATGACAACTCCATTCATTAGAGAGCCTAAAGGGGAACTAAAACTCCTCAAAGAAAGAAAATACTATGTTGAGTAATCTAAGACTTCACAGGAGTATAGGGCTAGGGAACTGAGAATGGGTGATACCTTACTTTAACTAAAAGTTGTTGTTCAGTCGCTCAGTTGTGTCTGACTCTTTGTGACCCCATGGACTGATGCACACCAGGCGCCCCTATCCTTTACCATCTCCCGGACTTTGCTCAAACTCATGTCCATTGAGTCAGTGATGCCATCCAACCACCTCATTCTCTGTTGTCCCCTTCTCCTCCTGCCTTCAATCTTTCCCAGCCTCAGGGTCTTTTCCAATGAGTCAGTTCTTCACATCAGGTGGCCAAAGAATTGTAGCTTCAGCATCAGTCCTTCCAATGACTACTCAGGGTTGATTTCCTTTAGGATGGACTAGTTGGATCTCCTTGTAGTCCAAGGGACTCTCAAGAGTCTTCTCCAACACCACAATTCAAAAGCATCAGTTCTTCGGCACTCAGCCTTCTTTATGGTCCAACTCTCACATCCATACATGTCTACTGGAAAAACCATAGTTTGACTATTAAGACTTTGTTGACAAAGTCTTGTCTCTGCTTTTTAATATACTATCTAGGTTGGTCATAGCTTTTCTTCCAAGGAGCAAGCATCTCTTAATTTCATGGCTGCAGTCACCATCTGCAGTGATTTTGGAGCCCAAGAAAATAAAGTCTGACACTGTTTCCATTGTTTCCCCACGTATTTGCCATAAAGTGATGGGACTGGATGCCATGATCTTAGTCTTTTGAATGTTCTGTTTTAAGCCAGCTTTTTCACTCTCCTCTTTCACCTTCATCAAGAGGGTCTTTGGTCCTTCTTCACTTTCCGCCGTAAGGGTGGTGTCTTCTGCATATCTGAGGTTATTGATATTTCTCCTGGCAATCTTGATTCCAGCTTGTGCTTCCTTCACTCCAGCATTTCTCATGATGTACTCTGCATATAAGTTAAATAAGCAGGGTGACAATATACAGCCTTGATGTACTCCTTTTCCTATTTGGAACCAGTCTGTTGTTCCATGTCCAGTTCTAACTGTTGCTTCCTGACCTGCATACAGGTTTCTCAGGAGGCAGGTCAGGTGGTCTGGTATCCCCATCTCTTTAAGAGTTTTCCACAGTTTGTTGTGATCCACACAAAGGCTTTAGTGTGGTCAATGAAGCAGAAGTAGGTACTCTAAAGAGAGATAAGGTCAGTGACTCACATAACTTCTGTTCTGATCAATGGAAACTGTTTGCTTTAGTTCTTTATCATGCTTACCTCCAGACCAGCACTGTTCAGTACAGTAGCCACCAGTCATGTATGGCTACTGAGCCTGTGAAATGTGGCTGGTCCAAACTGAGATGTGCTGTCAGTGTAAAATGCACACTGGATTTCAAAGACAGCCAGAAGATAATGGGTAGCTCAGTAACACCTTTAACACTGATTACATATTAAAACAGTATGTTAGATCTGTTGGGGGGTAAATCAAATAGATTATTATAATTAATTACACCTGGGTTTCTGTTTTTACTTGTTTTAATGTGGCTACTGGAGAATTTGAAATTCCATATGTGACCTGTGGGGGCTAAAAACATTAGGCACAAATCGTGCCCTAAGCTTTGTGCATTCTACTGCTGTATGTAAATGAAAATCAAATTAAACAATTAAACAAACAATGGCTTCCTGTTGCATTTAAAGCAATATCTAAGATCCTCTCCTGGTCATCAGGACCCAGCCTGCTTCTCTACCTCATCAGATATCATGAGGGCTTCCCAGGACTCACTGACTGTCCTGCTGCTCACTTGTGCCTGGCTCGTGCCCATTTCTGCACATTGCCATTTACTTCTTCCTCTGTTTGAAAAGGATTTCCCTCCAGATCTTTACAGTCATTCACTTCGCAGCTCAAATATCACCTCCTTTTTCCCTTGGACATCTATACCAGTTAGAATGCTGTTGGTCAAAAGAAACAAGAAACTCAGATTGGCTTAAACATTGAACAGAATATAGTGGCTTCTGGACCTAAAATGTCCAGCAGCCAATCAGGCTCCAGTCAGGGCCCTGGATCTGTGTCTCCATGATTCTTTGGATGCTCCCCTCTTAAGTGGGTCAGCTGTGTCCTCATGCTAGCAAAACGGCTGCAGCAATTCCTGGCCTCACATCTATCCCACCTCATGCAGAAAGCGAGTTTCTTATCCTCTAACACTCAAAGGAAAGTCCTAGACTTTACCTAACCCATCGATTAACCTAAGAGACTCCCATGTGCTGATCAGTGTATCCCTGAACCAGTCACTGCTGCTGCTGCTAAGTCACTTCAGTCGTGTCCGACTCTGTGCAACCCCAGAGACGGCAGCCTACCAGGCTTCCCCATCCCTGGGAGTCTCCAGGCAAGAACACTGGAGTGGGTTGCCATTTCCTTCTCCAATGCATGAAAGTGAAAAGTGAAAGTGAAGTCACTCAGTTGTGTCCGACTCTAGCTACCTCATGGACTGCAGCCTACCAGGCTCCTCCGTTCATGGGATTTTCTAGGCAAAAGTACTGGAGTGGGGTGCCATTGCTTTCTCCCAGTCACTGCTGAAAGGACCCAAATTAGTCTTAGGCAGCTAAGGTCCTCTCCCACCCAGATCTCTAGGCTGTCATGTACTGGGGAGATGCTGATGGTTGCTACAGAGGTCTCCAGCAGTGTTCTCTAGACCAACTGTCCCCAACCTCTGGGATCTAATGCCTGATGATCTGAGGTGGAACTGATGTAATAATAAACTGCAGTATAAAATGGAATGTGCTTGAATCATCCTGAAACAACGCCACCCCAGTCTGTGGAAAAATTGTGATCCACGAAATCAGTCCCTGGTGCCAAAATGATTGGAGGCGGCTGCTCTAGACCACCCTCCCACCTAGGGCTGGGCAAATTTTGTAAAGGGCTGAAGAGTAGGTCTTTAGTCTTTATATTTCCTAAGGGTTTATTTTGTTTTATAATCTCTTAAAAATATAAAAATTGTTCTCAGCTGATGGACCTTACAAAAATAGGCCTCGGGCTGGATTTTGCCCAAGGGTCATAGTTTGCCAATCCCTGAACTAGACTATTATGATGCTTGTGGTGTCTAAATTTACTTTGTTAATTGGCCTCCCCTGACTACAACATACACTCTGTGAGAGCAGGGACCATGTTTGTCTTCTTAACACCTAAAAATAGCGCTGGGCACACAGCAGATGCTCATTAAGTGGTCTCCGGATAGATTATGAAGAAAAGTTTCTGGTGGAGCATGTCAGGACCCAGGACCTAGCTCTGACCTGGGTTTTTCTGCCCTCCCTGTAGGGGACACAGCTGCTCTCATATTGACCAATGCAGGAATGGGGGCTACTAATAGTTACTTTGTCTTTACACAAATCAAGGGGTTTCTTCTGGCTGGTGCAGCCTAGCACCCCAGGACCACGGTGAGTGGGTGAGGACTGGGCTGTAGCCCCCACCTAACCCCTTGGAGGGCATCGCTGGGTAAGATACAACTTGCACGTCTAAGATCTCACCTTTCATTGTTCCCACAAAAAAGATCTCACCTTTTATTCAATGGCAAAACCCTCTGCTGGTGCTCTGCCTACTTTTACTCTTTCTTTCACCCACTCCCAATCCCCTCTTTCCCCAGTTTTCTTCAATCAAATATCTACAATTTTTATGTGTCAAACCAAAATTCTCATTTGGTTCTTGGAAGTGTATCCCAGTATAATAGAATGCAGCAGAGGGGGAATTGTGGCTGAGGAGGGATTTCCATCCTGTGTGATTTCTGTGCCTTGGGAAAGACAGTGGGCAACGAGAAACAGGACCAACCAAAGTTGCCAAGAGAATAGGGAAGCTGCTGAAAATATACAGTGATACATTGAGGGTTCTTCTATCTGGAAAGATAAAGGCTAAGAAGGAATAATATGTTTGGTCATGAACATTATGGTCAGAGAACTCATTCACCCAATCCTGAACTATAACCAGGGGGCTCTGGTTAAAGCTAGAGGGAATATGGTTTCGGAATAATAGAAAATCAGACTTCACTTGGTGGGTGGTAAGTTCATGGAACTTATTACCCCAAGCAAGAGTCAGACTGGAAATTAAAATACCCAGTATGCTGTGGAAGATTTTGTTGTTGACAGACTATAATGTCTTAGGAAGAGGAATGAGGATGCCCTGGGATATGTCTCCAAGATATGCTCTTGGAGGTCCCAGAAGGGAAGAAAAACTGGTGGTTTACAGTCCTTCCCAGCATGTCCTTGGCGGTCGCAGAGTTCTAAACTGGGCAAGACCTAGAGCCCAGGCTGCTTACCACACACCCTGGGCAGTCCGGAGGGCTGTTTTGCTGAGGAGAGGGGATCTCATAGAAGACTTTTTCCGCTTGAATTTCTTTACCAGCTACAATCTATTGCCGAGAATCCAGGGGTCACTGAGGCAATAAAATGTTGGTGGAAACCTTACATTGCCTACTCTGCCCCATGGAAGCCCCCTGTTGTCATTGATGATAGCTAACAAATGCTATGTTGCTCTTGTTCAGCTCCTCAGACTCTTCGCAACCCCGTGGACTGCAGCACGCCGGGCTTCCCTGTCCTTCACTGTCTCCCAGAGTGTGTTCAAACTCATGTCCATTGAGATGGTGACGCCATCCAACCATCTCATCCTCTGTTGCCCCCTTCTCCTCCTGTACACCAAATACTATGTACAATGTGCTGTTATAAGTAGGTAATGACTTAATCCTCCTAACAACCCTGTAAGATGGATCCCATTGTCATCATCTTCCCTGGCGGCTCAGACGGTAAAGAATCTGCCTGCAATGTGGGAGACCTGGGTTCGATCCCTGGGTCAGGAAGATCCCCTGGAGAAGGGAATGGCAACGCACTCTGGTATTCTTGCCTGGAAAATCCCATGGACAGAGAAGCCTGGAGAGCTACAGTCCATGGGATCACAAAGAGTCAGACAAGACTAAGGAACTAACACTATTTGACAGATGGGGAAATGAAGGCACAGAGAAATAACCTTCCCAAGGCCTCATAGCTAATAAGCGTTCCAGGACTGAAACTCTGGCCGGCTGACTCTGGGATACACAAACCCCACCACGCTGGGCTTCAGGCCACCCCTGCACATCAGCTGGGGGGACACCACTCAGCCAGGTGCTGCCCAGAAGGAATGCAGACCCACTGTAACCTTTCTTTTTCTTTTTTTCAAGAAAAGCCATAAGGGTCCACACTGGGTTCTGGATTGAATAAACCCAGCTAAATCCCCCAGAACTCATCCAGCTTCTGACTTCTGTTCAGCCCACGCCACCTCTCCAACCGACTTGTCTTATGGAGAGAGTGCTGTGGTCCATGTCCAAGGACATGAGTAACTAGATGTGGACTCTAAGCAGAGCAGGGGAGACAGGCAGGACACGTGTATAGAAGCAGCTTGGGGCGGGGTGGGGAGGGAGGGTGGGCAAAGGCTGTGAGTTGGGGTGCTTCTGTGTCTGCGGTCTGTCCCCGAGGGAACAGGGTTGCTGGCCTTGTCAGTCAGCAATGATTAGTAATCTCTGGGTCCCTTGCAGTTCCAGGGCTCAATGAATCCATGGATGTCACCACAGAAAGCAACATCTAAGGCAGAGAGAAATGTTTGATGTTGGGAAGATAGGCTCTGTGGCACATATATACATGTATTACCCGACTGTCCATCCTAAGGCCATCAACCACACAAAATGTGCAGAGCCCAAGGCTACGCAGTGTGGTGTGGGCTGAGAAAGCTGGCAGGGCAGAGGCCGGGCAAGGAGTCCGCAGCATCGGCAGAAGCCTTCCTACAGGGCCACCCCGTCAGGTTGGGCAGGTCGTGCACCGCCCCTCGCGCGCGCAGAGAGGACCGGGGGCATTCTTCTAGTTTGCACAGAGGTGCTGGTCACTGTGCTGAGCACTCATGGGGCTGTGTGCCCCCAGAGGAGGGACCTTTCTCGTTAACATTGAGCCCTCGTATGTAGCAGGGGCCCCTAAAGAAGTTTGAAGTGCCCTTGTACTCTTCCACACACCCCCACCTGACTCGATTTCTTTCTTTCCATCTTTCCTACTATTGAGAATGCAGGCGGGATTTGGGGATGGGGCCCAGGATTCTACCCTGGTTCACCCACCCCTTCCTTCCTGTGGGGCTCCAGGGACCAGAGCCTGACACACCGCCTAGAGGCAGGAACACCGGATCCAGAACTCTGACTCCCCTGTCCCCCCGACACGAACCCTGGGAAGGAGCTGAGGGGGAACCAGGAGGCCAGGCTGCCAGAGGACCTTGTTTGTTTCCTCATTCTGTCCCAAGCTGGAAAAGCCAGGGAGGAGAGCGAGGTCACCCAGCTCCCAGGAGTCAGGGGGCAGTGGGGAGGGCACGGGCGGAGGCTGTCCCATTGCAGGAACAAGGTCTCCCAGTTTCCCTCATTACAGATTAGGAAATGCTGACTGAATAAGGATAAGGAAACTGGTCAAGGTCACATAACTAGAAGCTGCAGAGCTGGGCTTTGAACTGGAGGCGGACGCTGTGGCCTCTGCCCAGGTTCCCCTTCGGGACTGAAGGCAGCTCCCAGCCAGTCCCTTCCCAGGAAAGACCTCGCCTCAAGGGAGCGGCCATGTCTACTGGCCAACGAAGACAGTCCCCAGGCCAGCTCACTGCCTCGGGGGTGGGGTGGGGTCACAAGCCCGGCCTCAGTTTGGGACGACTCTGGGATGGAGGGAGGAGATGCTTCTACGGCATCTCTGCTGCATTTCGACACCCTCTGCCCAGTCCTGCTGCCCTTGCTGCTCCTGTTACCAGGAAACGCTCAGCCCGCAAGTCCCCCTCTTAGCGTAGGCTTTGGAGACACCTACCTAACACACCTCTATCACATGCTGCCTCTCTGCCTCCAGCCTCCCAGGAGTCCACTGAGGGGAGGTTATGGGGACCCAGAGATGAGCAATGGCAGGAGGCCCAACCTCCCCCAGGCTGGAGGGACAGGAATCACGGGCAGTGAGACCTGAGCCCAGGGATCACCCAGGAAACACAGTGGGTCACACTGGGTCTGTCTGGAAGACCCCTACAGGAGACATCCCCAAAGGTGGAAGTGGGTGGGTGAGACCCTGGCATCTCCCTTCCTTCCAGCTTGAGTTTTATGATTATGGACAACTTATGCACATATGGAGTTTATACTGAGGTTGAAATGTGCACATATTGGGGTAATATTAACAATTCAAAGTTTTAAATCTGTTCAGGGTCCATGACAATTTTTTTTCTTTTTCACAGGGAAACAGTGCTGTAGAACACTATGCTGGTGGCCGGGTGGAAGGGGGTGTCCTGGGGAGGAAGTGTGCAGACCATGGCTATCCCCAACCCCAGTGCCAGCCCACACCCTTAAAGGTGCAGAGTTTCGATTGGCTTGATCCTTTCTGGATTGGGGGTGGGCAGCCTTAAACAGCTCTGAGGGCCAGAGAAATTTTAAGGCCAGAGAAATTTTAGGGCCAGGAGGGTTTCTAGAGGTTTCCCCTTTCACTCATTCTCCCCCGGGCCCAGAGTCCTGTACTGAAGCTTAGACAACACATCCCATGGAGAGGGCCCCATAGCTTTGGGGAACCATCGTTCTGGGGATTGGGGACAGCTTGAGGCTTCTTAATCTTAGCCTAGATGGGTATGAGTGTGGGTGTGTGTGAGGTGTGTGTGTGTACATGTTTGTGCACAGTCTCCACTTTCATAGTTCACAGGAGAATGGTGTCTGGACACATCTTTTCAATCTAAAGGAGTCACTGGCATTGGTAATAGATTGTGAATATATCTGGCTTGCATTCCAATGGAGGGAAAGCCCCTCTGGCCCGTTCCCCCAGGAAGGGAAACAGGATCCAGTGGAGAAATGAGAATGGAGGGGCCTGTCCCAGCTCCCAGCTCCCAGGAGGCCAGGCCCAGCTCCGGAGCCTAGCTCTTATCAGTCAGCTGGGGACCTGGGCGAAAGGTACATCTGCTTCTGTTTATTCTTCCTCTTTATCTTAATGGGCCCCCCACCTATCGCTCCCTGCAATATCCCACACCACTGCCCTCGGTACTCGAGTACCTCTCCCTGCCCTCGGGCAAAGACCCAGGGAGGGAGGGCATGGGGACAGACTGGCTGGAGACTTGGTGTCTGGGTTAAGGCTCCTCACTAAACACAGGCCTAACTGGACGCGGAGGTCAAGGTGGAAAAGAAGGAAAAGAGTAAGAGGCTGACGCCCTTCCTCCTGGGAAGAGAACTGGCAGGTTGCTAGGAGCAACCTCAGCTCTAAGAGAAATGTAATTACATTTAAATTTCGGGTTATACCTAAGCTAATAACTCTAACTGGAAATTCCTGTTGGGAGCAGAAAGTTTTCTCTCATTACGAGATAATGGGGAGTCTCTTGCCCTTGAACCCAAAACAGTCAATCTCAAGCTGGGAGGACTTTACTCGGGTAGAGCCTCTATAGCCCACAGGGCACCTTTGTGCAGATTAGAAAAAGGGGCCCCTTCTTCCAGGTGTCACAGCCCTTGACTGGGCAAGTCCCCCCTATCTTTCCTGGCACCCTAGGACATTGAGAACCAGGACACAGTTACATAATCACAACAGATCTCCCTCCAGCCCCTAGCTATCCCTCTCTTTTACCTGGACAGCTGAAGCACTAAACAGATCACCCCAGAAACAGAAAAATGTTGCAGCTGGGAGATGCTTGGAAGGCTTTAACAATGACTTGGTCCAGAGTCCCTGCTCCAATTCACTCCATGATAAGGCTTCTTGTTGAGCTGCCAATCACATTCCAGTCCTCACCCAGGTTATCTTAAATGGTGATTATTGGCATTTTGGAATGAATGAGAACGTTACCAAATTTCTCAAGGATTTCTTTCTTTACATTTTGTGTAATAGGTACCATTTTAAAGCATGGGGCTTTTGTTTTGTGTTATTATCTATATTATGAAGTTCAGCTCTTTTAAAGCAGTTTCTCTTTTTGTAGCAAAATTGGTGATATATCATGGGGGTTCCAAGCTTGATTTTGGAGTCAGAATGATCTGAGTTCTGATTTTAACTCCTCCACTTGCTAGCTGAATGGCTCTGTGCAATTTGCTTTACTTCACACCCTGATTTTCTCATCTGTAAAATGGGGATATGTAAAAGTATTTACCGCAAAGAATTTGTACATGAATTAAATGCGAAGAGTGGACTCATTGGAAAAGACCCTGATGCTGGGAGGGATTGGTGGCAGGAGGAGAAGGAGACGACAGAGGATGAGATGGCTGGATGGCATCACCAACTCGACGGACATGAGCTTGGGTAAACTCCGGGAGTTGGTGATGGACAGGGAGGCCTGGCATGCTGAGATTCATGGGGTCGCAAAGAGTCGGACACGACTGAACTGAACTGAACTGAATGCATGGAAAACACTTGCAGAGTACCTGGCACACAGTAATAATAAACAATTAGCTAGTATTAAGCTTATTTTAAGTGGTAAGGAAAGTGACATCTTATAGGTAATTGAGGAGGATGGCCATGTTTTCTGTCCCTTGAACAAATGGCCAATCCCAAATCTCAGGCAGGGAAAGAGAGCCTAGGGCATCAAATTGTGCCAGAAAACAAAGAAGTATTCAAAAGATATAGGAGCTAGCTGAAAAGGATTCTTACTGGCCAAATTTGAGAAAACCAGAGCATCAAAATAAATAATGACTGGTAGCACAATGAATAAAACAAAATCCACATGATCACTGTGATAATCAAAACAAAAGAGAAAGGAAGCAAAATACTGGTCCATAAAACTGAAAGGAATAATAGAATTGGAAACCACATTTTCGCACCCTGCAATAAAATAAGTGATCTAAGCAAAGATCATCACTGGAACTACTGGTTGAAAGAGTAAAATATTTACACTGGGTTAAAGTAACATCGGAGAAGGCGATGGCACCCCACCCCAGTACACTTGCCTGGAAAATCCCATGGACGGAGGGGCCTGGTGGGCTGCAGTCCATGGGGTTGCTAAGAGTTGGACACGACTGAGCGACTTCACTTTCACTTTTCACTTTCCTGCATTGGAGAAGGAAATGGCAACCCACTCCAGTGTTCTTACCTGGAGAATCCCAGGGACCGGGGAGCCTGGTGGGCTGCCGTCTACGGGATCGCACAGGTCAGACACGACTGAAGCGACTTAGCAGCAGCAGTAGCAGCAGCAAAGTAACACCCACAGATGACTTACAAATTACTTACAAATGGAAAACTTCTCTTTACACTGGAGAGATCTGGTAGTCACCATCTTCACCAAGCAATCAAACTGAGCACCTAGTAGTGCAACAATTATGCACCTTCTGATATGCTATAATCCAAAATACACAATACCACCTATGAATTATTCCTGTCAAAGTGATGAACATACTTCTAACCAAGCCTCATGACCTACACTCCAGTTTACAAAAAATATGGGGATAGAGGAACAGTTAAATTATATCAAGAAAAATCAGAAAGACAAGTTCACAGTGTGGAACACAATATAAGACAATTAAGCTATGACAAAGGCTCTTTTTTTAACCAGACTTTTGCGGGGTTCCTCTGAACCCTCTTTCATCAAGGTCTCCACCCTGCCTTGGGCCTACCCCACCCAATCTCTGCAGGTGGTAATGGAGGTGCATACGTGCTCAGTGGTGCCCGACTGTGACCCCATGGGCTCCTCTGTCCATGGAATTTTCCAGGCAAGAATACTAGAGTGGGTTGCTATTTCCTTCTCCAGGGGATCTTCCCAACACAGGGATAGAATCCGCATCTCTTGGGTCTCCTTGTTTTGTGGGTGGGTTCTTTACCAGTCAAGCCACCCCGCTATCTGATCTCCTTTAATATCTGATCAAGTTCCTCCTCTTCTACCCATGATCAGGTCTAAGCTCTCGACATATCTTTGGCGAGAATAGCAAGAATCCTGTTAAACCAGTTTAGCAAGATCCCCCTCCCCCAATCTTGTCTCCATCACCATACACTGACTCCCTCACCTGCCTTTTGGCCATATATCCCCAGCTAACCTGGCTGTATTCAGAGTTGAACTCCTTCTCACTCCTCTGTTGCAATAATCGTGCATAAAATCTTTATAGTTTGAGAATAATTTTTTCTCTCTTTTTTTCATTTTAAAGGTAGATTACTATAGGATGAAAGAAATTAGAGAGACATAACAAATGAATATAAGATACCTTGGTTGGATCCTGACCAAAAAAGAAAGTCTGCAAAAGTTATTTTGAGTGCAATTGGATCCTTTTGATTATGAATTGGAAATTATAGAATGAGTCTTAATTTTCTTAGATGTGGTAGTGGCATTGATATGAAAAGAATGTTCGTACTCCATGAAATATCTGGCTTTTGGGAATTCCTGTGTTTAGAGGTTGTATTAATTTTCTAAAACTTCTATAGCAAACAATCACAAGCTAGGTGGTTTACAACAAAAGAAATGTATCCTCTTTCAGTTCTGGAGGCTAAAGGTCTCAAACCAGGTATCAGCTGGACCATGCTGTGTTTGAAGGCACCAGGAGGTGATCTTTCCTTGCTTCTTCCTAGCATCTGGTGTTTGCTGGCAACCTGATGGGGTTCCTTGGCTTAGGACAGCACTAACTCCATCTCTGCCTTCATGGTCACTTGTCCTTCCCTATGTGTTTCTCTGGGACTTCAGTCTCTCCCTCCTTATAAGGACATCAGTTATTGGGTTTAGGGCCCACCCTAACCCAATATTCTCTCATTTTAACCTGATTACATCCGCAAAGACCCTGCTTATAATAAGGTCACGTTCACTGGTACCAGGGGTTAGGACTTCTCCTTGGGGGAAACATAATTTGACCCACAATGAGAATAAAATGTCAAGATGTCTGAAATTTACTTTCAGATGTCTCAGCAGAAAATTTTATAGCCAGAGACAAAGAAAACGAAAAAAAAAAAAGTCTTGAAATATTAATAATTGTAGAATCTAGGTGGAGGGTAGAGGATAAACATTATATTCTTTCAACCTTTCTCTAAGTTTGACATTCTCAAAATAAATAGTTGAAGGAAAAATAGATTCATAGCAATTCCTTCATCCACAATCCTGTTATTTCATAAACCTGAGGAAGGGCCTAGGAATATGTATTTTTAGCAAAGATTCTCACTGTTAATAAGCACTCAAAAGTGATTCTAATGCACTGCTAGGATTGAAAAGTACTAGTTGATATTAAAAACTCACATGGATATATTTAAATCCCTTGACACCTTTCTATCAATATACTCTAAGATGTATTCTTTTGAGGACACAGATTATGTAAAGTTAAATCAACCAACACAGCATGTAGACACATTATGTAAAAGTGGTGAGCATCTCTGTCACTGATCAATGTAACAATATCTAACAATTTCTTATTATATGTGTTTCACAGTAGGGAAGTATCTCTGAAGTAAATGTGTTTCTCTAGAACATCAATAGGCTTCAGCTAGAATTTTTTTCTGATCCTTCTTTCTACTCTTACCTCTCCTGCAGATATATTTGGTTTTCGTTTTTAAGATTGTGCTCGTGCTTGGTCATGTCCAACTCTCTGTGACCCTTTGGACTGTAGCCCCCTAGACTCTTCTGTCCATTGGATTTCCCAGGCAAGCGTCCTGGAGGGGGTTGCCATTTCCTCTTCCAGGGGATCTTCCTGACCCAGGGAGTGAATCTGCATCTCCTGTGTCTCCTGCATTGCAGGCAGATTCTTTACCCACTGAGCCATCAGGGAAGCCCAATGGATGCATGTCTTTTTTTTTTTTTTTCCAAGTCTCTTTGCTCATATTTTAGTGGGGCTTGGGGAGGAGGCTGAAGTTTATACACATGTTCGTTCAATCTGCTGTTTAATTGGAAGTCCTCAGAACCCACAGTTTTCAAATCCAGTTTTATTGATGTCAGCTTCCTCATGTAAACTAGTCCTGATTTCAAAATGGAAGGCAAGCAGAAATGTGACTTGATTCACGCAGTTGGAAGACCCACTTTCCAAAAATGCTTTTGGCGTGCGGTTAAGGCTGAATGATCAGTCTGAGTATAATCGTCTGACCATCATGTGTGGACTGGGTACACACAGCCCAGCCCCACAATCCCAGCCTCGTCCCTTCTGATGAAATACGAGTGCCCACAAACAGAAGGTTCCTCTTCTCTCACTCTGGAATAAACATGAAGGTCTCCTGGGACTGTGGTCTTAGGACTCTAGCTCTGCCCCTAACGTCTTCAGTCCCTTTACTGAGAACTGAGTCATTGCAACACCATGCTCTGCCAGCTGTCTCAGCACAAGAAAAGCTTTGCTGTGGTATGAGGTTTTGTGGGCTGCAAACTACATCTAGGTCAGCAAATTAAACTCCACAGTGTGGTTACCAAGTCCAGCTTCATCTGGCTAAAGGGCTGTCTGATTTCACCCTCTGGGCACTGGCTCTTCTGGTGTTTGGGATACAAGGCCTCTCTGTGGGTGTTTAAGGTACAACCCTGCAGGCCTAAACCCCAGGGTGACACGTGCCTAAGCTCAGAATCCTATTTTCGCTACCAGGGCTCCTGGGCACTTGAGAGTAACAATACTCTGTCCCTGCAGATATATTGTGATTTGTGTCTGTGTGCTGGGACAAAGTGGGGAAATGGAGATGTATTTCTTTGTTCCTCAGTTTCACCCACTGTTTTTCCTTCCTGCCACGTGGACCCAAACATGAACCTTTTTTCTCAGTTCCCTTTCATGGAAGTTTTTCAGAAAGAGCTCACAACAGATGGCAAACTGGTCTACCTAGATAGGGCTTTACAAAGAGCAGTATCTCTGGAATCCCCTGGCAGGCCAATGGTTAGGACTTGGGGCTTTCACTGTTATGATCCTGGGTTCCATTCCTGGTTGAGAACTAAGATCTTGCAAGCTATGCAGCCAGAAAACAATAACATCAACAAAGAGTAATGTCTTGATGGGCTATGGTTTTATATCTTGGTTCAGGAACTGGGTCTCAGTTTTTATAGTGGATAAAGTCCTCAGAGACTAAATCATATTAAAAATTCAAAACAATTCAGGAAATATTTATTTGAAGGCTTGATGCTATCCAGGTCTCTGGAATATAGGAAAGAAAACCAGACTTGCTATCTTCCAGAAACTCTTTAACTATGGGGGAAGAATAACACTAGTGGATGGCTACGTACTGTACTGCCTAGCACCTATTCATGCTTTTCCTGGTAATAGAAACCCAAGTTTACCCTGAGGAGAACCCCCTCCTCCATCCTTAGTCCATGTGCCTTCAATGCCAGGTTCTATAGCTGAGGCATCGACTCAGGCCTGGCCACAGTGACTGATTTAGAGATGGCAATCTCAAAAACAACAGAATGATCTCTGTTCATTTCCAAGGCAAACCATTCAATAGCACGGTAATCCAAGTCTATGCCCCGACCAGTAATGCTGAAGAAGCTGACGTTGAATGGTTCTATGAAGACCTACAAGACCTTCTAGAACTAACACCCCAAAAAGATGTCCTTTTCATTATAGGGGACTGGAATGCAAAAATAGGAAGTCAAGAGACACCTGGAGTAACAGGCAAATTTGGCCTTGGAGTACAGAATGAAGCAGGGCAAAGGCTAATAGAGTTTTGTCAAGAGAATGCACTGGTCATACCAAACACCCTCTTCCAAGAACACAAGAGAAGACTCTACACATGGACATCACCAGATGGTTGACACCGAAATCAGATTGATTATATTCTTTGCAGCCAAAGATGAAGAAGCTCTATACAGTCAGCAAAAACAAGACCAGGAGGTGACTGTGGCTCAGATCATGAACTCCTTATTGCCAAATTCAGAATGAAATTGAAGAAAGTGGAGAAAACCACTAGACCTTTCATGTATGACCTATATCAAATCCCTTATACAGTGGAAGTGAGAAATAGATTTAAGGGACTAACTCTGATAGAGAGAGTGCCTGATGAACTATGGATGGAGGTTCGTGACATTGTACAGGAGACAGGGATCAAGACCATCCCCAAGAAAAAGAAATGCAAAAAGCAAAATGGCTGTCTGAGGAGGCCTTACGAATAGCTGTGAAAAGAAGGGAAGTGAAAAGCAAAGGAGAAAAGGAAAGATATATCCATTTGAATACAGAGTTTCAAAGAATAGCAAGGAGAAATAAGAAAGCCTTCCTCAGTGATCAACGCAAAGACATAGAGGAAAACAATAGAATGGGAAAGACTAGAGATCTCTTCAAGAAAATTAGAGATACAAAGGGAACATTTCATGCAAAGATGGGCTCGATAAAGGACAGAAATGGTATGGACCTAACAGAAGCAGAAGATATTAAAAAGAGGTGGCAAGAATACACAGAAGAACTCTACAAAAAGATCTTCATGACCCAGATAATCATGATGGTGTGATCACTGACCTAGAGCCAGACATCCTGGAATGTGAAGTCAAATGGGCCTTAGGAAGCAACACTACGAACAAAGCTAGTGGAGGTGATGGAATTCCAGTTAAGCTATTTCAAATCCTGAAAGATGATGCTGTGAAAGTGCTGCACTCAATATGCCAGCAAATTTGGAAAACTCAGCAGTGGCCACAGGACTGGAAAAGGTCAGTTTTCATTCCAATCCCAAAGAAAGGCAATGCCAAAGAATGCTCAAACTACCACACAATTGCACTCATCTCACACGCTAGTAAAGTAATGCTCAAAATTCTCCAAGCCAGGCTTCAATACATGAACCGTCAACTTCCAGATGTTCAAGCTGGTTTTAGAAAAGGCAGAGGAACCAGAGATCAAATTGCCAACATCTGCTGGATCATCCAAAAAGCAAGAGAGTTCCAGAAAAACATCTACTTCTGTTTTATTGACTATGCCAAAGCCTTTGACTGTGTGGATCACAATAAACTGTGGAAAATTCTGAAAGAGAAGGGCATACCAGACCACCTGACCTGCCTCTTGAGAAACTGTATGCAGGTCAGGAAGCAACAGTTAGAACTGGACATGGAACAACAGACTGGTTCCAAATAGGAAAAGGAGTATGTCAAGGCTGTATATTGTCACCCTGTTTATTTAACTTATATGCAGAGTACATCATGAGAAACGCTGGGCTGGAGGAAGCGCAAGCTGGAATCAAGATTGCCAGGAGAAATATCAATAACCTCAGATATGCAGATGACACCACCCTTATGGCAGAAAGTGAAGAGGAACTAAAGACCCTCTTGATGAAGGTGAAAGAGGAGAGTGAAAAAGTTGGCTTAAAGCTCAACATTCAGAAAACTAAGATCATGGCAGCCGGTCCCATCACTTCATGACAAATAGATGGGGAAACAGTGGCTGACTTTATTTTTCTGGGCTCCAAAATCACTGCAGATGGTGATTGCAGCCATGAAATTAAAAGACGCTTATTCCTTGGAAGGAAAGTTATGACCAACCTAGACAGCATATTAAAAAGCAGAGCCATTACTTTTCCAACAAAGGTCTGTCTAGTCAAGGCTATGGTTTTTCTAGTGGTCATGTATGGATATGAGAGTTGGACTGTGAAGAAAGCTGAGCGCCGAAGAATTGATGCTTTTGAAACTTGGTGTTAGAGAAGACTCTTGAGAGTCCCTTGGACTGCAAGGAGATCCAACCAGTCCATCCTAAAGGAGACCAGTCCTGGGTGTTCATTGGAAGGACTGATGTTGAAGCTGAAACTCCAATACTTTGGCCACCTGATGCGAAGAGCTGACTCATTTGAAAAGACCCTGATGCTGGGAAAGATTGAAGGCAGGAGGAGAAGGGGAGGGCAGAGGATGAGATGGTTGGATGGCATCACTGACACAATGGACATGGGTTTGGGTGAACTCCAGGACTTGGTGATGGACAGGGAGGCCTGGCGTGCTGCAGTCCATGGGGTCACAAAGAGTCGCACACGACTGAGCGACTGAACTGAACTGATGGAACCTAATCAAAACCAAGATATTATTTGCAGAACAGAAATAGAGACGGAGGTAGAGAAGAGACATGTGGACACAGAGTGGGAGGGGAGGGTGGGATGAACTGGGAGAGCAGCACTGATATATACACACTCAGTTCAGTTCAGTGCACTTGCTCAGTCGTGTCCGACTCTTTGCAATCCCACGGACTGCAGAACCCCAGGCCTCCTTGTCCATCACCAACTCCTGAGCCTGCTCGAACTCATGTTCATTGAGTCAGTGATGCCATGCAACCATCTCATCCTCTGTCATTTCCTTCTCCTCTTGCCTTCAATCTTTCCCAGCATCGGGTCTTTTCCAATAAGTCAATTCTTTGCATCAGGTGGCCAAAGTATTGGAGTTTCAGCTTCAGCATCAGTCCTTCCAATGAATATTCAGGGTTGATTTCCTATAGGATTAACTGGTTTAATCTCCTTGCAGTCCAAGGAACTCTCAAGAGTCTTCTCCAACACCACAGTTCCAAAGAACAATTCTTCAGTGCTCAGCTTTCCTTATATCCCATACATATATATGTATACATATAGCCAATTCACTTCCTTGTACAGCAGAAACTAACACAACATTATAAAGCAATTATACTCCAGAAAAAAAGTTAATGATATGCATGAAGTGTTTGATCATACTGTTTTGGGGAGAGACACTAGATCATTTTTGCTTGGATTACAAGGAGGATGTGAGCCAAGAGTTGCCAAAAGCCACAAGACAGAGCCCAGGAATGAGGCCAGCACAGCAAAAGCCAGATCAGAATGAACGAGAAAGACCGACTTTCTTGGTCAAGCCATTCTTCATGTTCCATATATTTCTAGACTTTTCTGCTAATTGTTTCAACAGTTATTTTTATTTGTTTAAGCTAGTTAGATGGGGTTTTAAGTTGCAACTAAAAAAGCTCTATGTTGCAACTAAAAACTTGAATAGTGTTCCCCTCCCCAAATTCACATCCACCCAGAATTTCAGAATGTGACCTTATTTGAAAACAGAGTCTTTGAAGATGTAACTAGTTAAGGGTGTTAAGGTGAAAGCACCTTGGATATAGGGTATGCCCTAAATCCAATGACTGGTGTCCTTGTAAGATGGGGCAAGGACTAAGAGACACAGAGAAGAAAGCCATGTGGAGGGACAGAGAGGGATTGGAGCCATGCTACTCAAGGCCTAGGAATGCCTAGGGCCACCAGGAACTAAGAAGAGGCAAGGAAGTAACCTATGAGCATCAGAAGGAACCTGGTCCTTCTGATACCTTTTTTTTTTTTTTACATTTTTTGTAATGCAGCATGTGGCATCTTAGTTCTCCAACCAGGGATGAAACCCATGCCTCTTGAATCCGAAGCATGGAGTCTTAACCACTGGACCACCAGGGAAGTCCCTCTTCTGACACCTTGATTTCACACTTTTAGCCTCTAGAACTGTAAACGTTCCATTGTTTTAAGTTTGTGTTCTTCATTCCAGCTGCCCTAGGAACAAAAATACTCTAATACATGAAAGGATTCAATAAATATTTATTGATACCTAGTATGTGTCTGAAGAGATTTTAGCTCATTATTGACCAGGGGATTCTTGCAGAAACTAAATCGGTCTGTGGCTGGTGACTTTTATTTTGGCCTGCTAAAAATGAATTCTGTTATTGCACTAACACTTTGTAGGTTATCACATTCAACAGTGTGGGTGACCTGGGTTCAATCCCTGGGTTGGAAAGATCCCTTGGAGAAGGGGACAGCTACCCACTCAGGTATTCTGGCCTGGAGAATTCCATAGACTGTATAGCCCATGGGGTCACAAAGAGTCAGACATGACTGAGTTACTTTCATTTTCACATTCAACAGTTACACATGAAACACCCTTAAAGTCTTCTAATTTTTGTGAAATGTTATCTTCAGTCTATTCTTCTGTAGAAGCAAAGGAGCGTTCTCCAGCACTGTGTGTTTCATTTTCACTTTCTGTATCAGAACCAGTCACTACGGTTTCTGTCTTTTTGTTGGTCTAACATTCACATTGTCTGAATCAGAACTATATTCTGAAGAACTGTCATCTTCTGAGACACTCGTGTAAATGTTGCTCAGACAATCAGAACAAGTCTCCACAAAAAATTCACCGAAAAATTCTTCTTTACTCAAAATTTCGTGATGGATCATCTTGAAAAGTTTTACATTTATAACATACACGAGGTTGGAACAGGCTTCCCTGGTGGCTCACTGGGAAAGAATCCACCTGCCAATGCAGGAGATGCAGATTTGATCCCTGGGTCAGGAAGATCCCTTGGAGGAGGAAATGGCAACCTACTGCAGTATTCTTGTCTGGGAAATCACACAAACAGAAGGAGTCTGGTGGGCTGTAGTTCATGGAGTTGAAAAAGAGTCGCACAACTTAGTGACTAAATGACAGCAGAAGCAATGTTGGAACAGAAACCTAATGGGGCAAAATGTGAATGAGGACAATCATAAGTCATATAAGGAACCCTTGATCAATTTTAAGCTCTAACAACTTCCTCCAGTGATGTTAATTGTATCATTCTCTAAAAACCTATTGATATATCTGAGATCAATAATGTTTGGGTAACAAAAGATATATTGATACGTCTCTGGTCAATAATGTGCTGTTATCATCAAATTCAGAGAAAAATGTCATGGAGAGTGTAGAGGGGTATTTGGGCTGGGACATTATGCAGCCTGAAGAATCGTCTGCCCCACCAACCTGCCCCACCCTGGATGCCTCTGCCAGGCCCTGGAGAAACTAGAGAATTCTTGTTCTCCAGACCTCTCTGGCCTTCTGACAGGTCATTCTCCTAATATAAGAACTTCCTTCTTCAGCATGGGAATGAGCTCTGTTTGATATAACTGAAAATATTTCTCCTCGTTTGTTGTCTTTTGACTTTGTGTAGACTGATCTTTGCCCTGTAGAATTTTCACCCTTTACATAGTCAAATTTATCAATGACTTTGTGGCTAATAGTTGTTTTTTTTTTTTTTTCCAATTCCCCTGTTTTCAAGTGTACTGTACTGTGGAAGAAGGTATTTCTTTTCAAATTTTTTCTTCTTGTGGTGAAATACACATAACTTACAATTTACTATCTTAATCATTTTTAATTGTATAATTCAGTGGTTTTCAGTACATTCATGTTGCTATTCAATCATCACCACCATCCATCTGCAGGAGTCTTTTCGTCTAACAAAACTGAAATTATACCCATTGAACAATAACTCCCTATTTCTCCCTTCACCCAGCCCCTGGCAACCACCACTCTACTCTTTGTCCCTGTGATTTTGACTAAGTATAATGTAGGTTTCTTTTATCTTTACTTTGTTTCCCTTCCCTGCTCTTCCATCACCTTTATTGAGTGTTCTCCCAAAAAAGCAACAGTAATAACACTACCATTTGGGTCCAGGCGTTATACCCAAGGCTTAGTATAGTGGCTCCAGTCTTCCCAGTATCTGCTAGGCAGGTGATATTCTGCCCATTTTACAGCTAAGGAAAGTATGGTCCATAGAAGTTACACAATCACCCCATTAAAGGTCTCACAGTTCTTAATTGGAAGAGGGAAGAGTCATGCTTGTGTTTGTCCAAACCAAAGCCAGGGCTTCTTCTTTAACACCATTCAGAAGCCTTGTGTCTACACCCTCAGACTACAGATGGCTGATCTTGCCTCTGTTGATTATTCCTAGCTTGACTGTCACAGGAAAAGCTTATTTTCAATTATTATATATAACTTTTTCACCTTACAACTGAGTTATAAGATATAGCTCTATTAACATCATGGGAGAACAAAAGCAAATAGTTACTAAAAAGCAAATTCTATCCTCAAGGTCAAAGTTCCAAAGTACAGCCCCCAGAGGCTCCCACGGTCTGGGCCCCCCTCCACTATCTGGTCTCTCTCGGGTGGACGACCTCCCGCTGCCATCTGGATTGCCCTAACCACAGGAAGCACAGGGGAGTTCGCACTTCAGCCCGGTGGAACTCTTCTTCCTATGTGAGAGCTGTGCTTCATTTAAGGACGTGTAAACAATGGTAAATAATACTGTATGTGGTCTAGGGCTGCCCTAAGGATGTGGCTCATGACAGGAATGTTTCTCACTTGTAGAAAACAAACATTTGAGGTGAAGATGTGACGGGGGTAGGTTTCTTCTGAGGCCTCTCTCCTTGGCTTGTAGATGACTGTCTTCGTACTGTGTATTGGTCTGCTTGGGTCACCATAACAACATACCACAGACAACGTGCCTTAAACAACAGAAATTTGTTTTCTCACAGCTGTGGAAGCCGGAGTCCAAGATCAAGGTGCTGACCTGGTCGGGCTCTGGGGAGCACTCCCTTCTCGGCTCTGAGACAGCCACCTTCTCTCTGTCTTCTCATCTCCTCACAGGGTGGAAAGGGTTCTGGGGTCTCTTTCTCTTCTTACAAAGGTGCTATCATGCAGTCCTGCCTTAGCTCAGACTGCTATAGCAAATACCATAAACTGGGTGGTATATATAAGTACAAGTTTATTTCTCAGAGTTTGAGAGGCTGGAAGTCCAGGCTCCGGTGCCAGTACTGGTCGCGTTCTGGTGAAGGCCTCCTTCCAGGTTGCAGACTGTGGACTCCTGTGTCCTCAGGTGGCAGAGAGCAGAGCGTAGTAAGCAAGCTCTCCGGTGACTATTAGACGGGTGCTGATCCCATTCATGAGAGCTCCACCCCTAGGACCTCATCTCATGCTGGTTACCCCACAGAAGCCCCACCTTCTACCACCACCACAGGGAGGGGTGTATAGTTTCTGCATATGCATTTTGGAGGACACAAACCTTCAGTCCCTAACAGGGCTCTGCCCTCATAACTTCATCTAAACCTAATTATCCCCCAAAGCCTCCATCTGAAAATACCATTACCTTGAAGGGTTAAAGCTTCAACACATAAACTTGGGGGGCAGGGGACACAAATATTTAATCCATCTCACATCGTCTTCTCTGCCAGTCTGTGTCCAAATTTCCTCTTCTTATAAGACCGTATTCCAATGACCTCATTTAACCTCTGTAAAGGTCCTATCTCTAAAGGCAGTCACATTCTGAGGTTCTGGGAATTAGTATGTCAATATATGGATTTTTTTGGCCACATCACCAACATGTAGGATCTTAGTTCCCCAACTGGGGATCAAACCTGTGCTCCCTGCAGTGGAAGCACTGAGTCTTAACCACTGGATCGCCAGGGAACTCCCTCAGTGTATGAATTCTGAGGGGACAAAATTCAGCCCCAAACACTACTCTTTGAGCCTCAAAGAATGAAAAGATTTTTCCAAGTCTGGTATAACTAAGCTCTCCCTTGCCTGTGATATACTCAAGGACTCTCAGATTCACCGGGCATCTACCGCCCCTACCCTCACTCTCAGCAACTTATTATTACAAAAGTGCTCAGATATATAGAAAGATTGAAAAAACAGCACAACGATCACCCACATACCCCCACTTAGATTTAAAAATTGCTGACATTGTGGGGGGCTTCCCTGGTGGCTCAGTGGTAAAGGGTCGACCTGCCAGTGCAGGAGACACAGGTTCGATGCCTGGTCCAGGAGGATCCCACATGCTCAGAGCAACTAAGCCCGTGCGCCACAACTACTGAGCCTCTGCTCTAGAGCCCGGGAGCCTCAGTTATTGAGACCACATGCCCGAGAGGCCATGCTTTGCAAGTGAAGCCACTGCGCTGAGAAGCCTGTGTGCCTCAGTGAAGAGTAGCCTGCAGTCTCCAAAACTAGAGAAAAGCCCAGGCAGCAACAGAGACCCAGCACAGCCGAAAATAAATAAAGCTTTAAAAGATTGTTGATACCTTTTGCTTTATCTCTAGGTGTGTGTTTTTTCCCCAAATGCTTGAAAATAAGTTTTGGAAATCATATTTCACTAAATGCTTTAGTAGGTGCCTCCTAAAAATCAACATAGCGGACAATCCTTGCCTGAAAGAGTTATTTCCTTGATTGGCCTCCTACCAGTTTGAACCTGAGTTTACCCCTCAAAAGGCTTAACACTCAGTCATTAACGTATGTAGTAGGATAAGGCTCAATCCCTTGCTCTTAGAAGCTTTTCTCTTTCCTGTGATTCCTCTAACTTATCTTCTCAGTCTGTAGAGAACAGACCCACTGGCTGGTTCCCTGGTGCCTGGAAATTCAACACCAGGAGAACAAGAATCTGAACCATTTGTGGGGGTCAGTGGCAAGGGAGGAGAAGTGCCAAGGTGAAAGAAGACAAACCCAATAACTACATCTGAAATTACGAGCAGAATAAGTTGAAGAAAGTACCTGATGCAGAGGTGAAGATCCCAGCAGAGAGGAGGAATTCTGTGACTTGGGAAAGGGGGGTCCGGAAGAGCCTAGCTTCTGTGTGTAGCCCAGGGGGTACCGGGCCATCACGGGGTCTCCCAGGTGATCCGGAAGCCCCCGATCTTCTGTCCCAACGCCCCCATGGTCCGCACCAACACTGGGAGCTACAGGAACCCCAGGAAGTGCGTCTGTGGAGCATGTGAGAAGCCAGGGCAGCAGGGCCGGCTCTGCTCCCCACAAACGCCACTTCCCTCCTGCCCCTCGGTGGGCCATCTTCCTGCCTCAAGCCCGCTAGGCAGGAGCTTCCTGCTGCGCTTCCCTGTTGCCTTAGCACCTGGAAGAGATTAACTTAGCTGGCAAACCTGGAGAGCTCCTAGCGTGCTTCCTTTTCAACATGATTTGTAAAACAAAATATTGAATGAGATCAGTTCCAGCACTCTCCCTTGAGATCCACATAAAACCTACAGAGAAGTGTCCATTTATCACTACCCTGGGGCTTCCTGTTTTGAGCCTGACCTGTTCTTGGCAGACCCTCCACCCTGGTTTCACCACGTTGAAAGACCTGGGCAGACTTAACTCTCTCTCTCCCCTCCTCTTCGTTCCCTGCCCTGTTCCTTCTGGTTCAGGCATCAGGGCAGGACTCCAGGACCCAAAAGACAGGAGAGGTGGCTGAGTCACTTTTGAGTCACATCCCCTCTGGTCTATACTCGCCCCTTTTCTTTTCTAGGTAACAGTTCATGAACGTGGGGGACCCACCCCCTCCATTCTGGGCAGGCAAAGGAAATGCAGACCCCTCTGGACAAAACTCGCCCTGATGTTCTCAGAGAGAGCAATCGTCAGAGTGGGGTGTAGCTTAGGAAGAGCCAACAGGTCAAGTTCAAAAACAAAGACCTGGCTAGGCCTGACTGTTGGGGAAAACAATGGGAGTGTTGGTCACGAAATAGGGAAGGAGAACCACAGAGCTCCTTGGATCTACTTTAAGCCCGCTAAATCCTAATGACAAATAGCCAGATGATTGTTGTACGTCTACCCAGCACCCTTTTCCAGCTTCTCTTAGACCCCAGCTCCCAAACACAGGGTGTGCATGTGACCCTGGCTGTCCAATCATGGTGCCCTGTTGCCCTGTACCTGCTGCCACGCAGCCCAGAGAGACCTCTTGTAATTGATTGCAATTTAAAAGCAAGTACGGGGACCTCCTGGTGGTCCAGTGGCTAAGATTCTTCACTCCCAGTCCAAGGGTTTTATCCTTAGTTAGGGACACAGGAGACATGGGTTCGATCCCTGGGTCAGGAAGATCCCCTGGAGAAGGAAATGGCAACCCACTCCAGAATTCTTGTTTGGAAAATCCCATGGACAGAAGAGCCTGGTGGGCTACAGTCCATACGGTTGCAAACAGTCAGACTTGACTAAGCAACGGAGCATCACATAGGCTTGGAACTAGATCCCACATGCCACAACTAAAGATCCTGTGTGCCCTGCTAAGACCCCGTACAGCCAAATAAATAAATAAAAATAAACAAATATGTAAAACTGCTGGGTGCCTGCCCCGATATTCATTTTCATCTTATTCTCCAGTAACAGAAGTCCAGTTTTTAAAAATTGTGGTAACGCTCACATACCACCATTTGCACTTTTCAGGTGTACAATCATAAGGTGGACCAACCATCACCACTGTCTAGTTCCAGAACGTTTTCATCACCCACAGACTTTATTCTGTTCAGTTGCCAGTGCTGCAAGCTCAAGGACTTCGTTTCTCAACTTCCCTTTCCGTGAGATGTGGCTTTCTGATTAGGTTTTAACCAATGAAATGTGAGCAGAAGTGTGAGGGACTCCCAGAGAAGCTCCTTGAAAGGATGTGACACCCTTTTGGTCCTTTCCTGTTTCTTTCCTCTGCTGACCTTAAATATCAGCGTTTCATCTATGGGTCTGGCAGAAGAACTGAGCTAGTCGGGGTGTTCACCCCCACTGTGGTCAGTATGGGTCTTAAGAAGAAGTTCCCTTCTTAGTTGAGATAAACAGATACACACTATTTATACAAAAAAAAAAAAAAAGATAAACAGGGGCATTCTCTGGCGGTCCAGTGGTTAGGACTCCATGCTTCCACAGCAGGGGACGTGGATTCAATCCCTAGTCAGGGAACTAAGATCCTGAAGGTCAGGTGGTGCTCAGTCAAAAAAAAAAAAAAAAGATAAACAATAAGTTCCTTGTATAGCACAAGGAACTATACTTATCATCTTCTAATAACCTATAATGGAAAATAATCTGAAAAAGAATATATACAGAGAATATATGACTGAATCACTTCACCATACACCTCAATCACTGTCAATCAACTAAACTTCAATAAAAATAAATAAAAGGAGTTTCCACTGCTGCATATTAATGCTGAAAGCACCCTAGCCCAGATCCACAAACAGGTGTGAAGACTCCTTGGCTCCTGGGAGAGACGCCAGTGGAACAGGCTGCCAGCCCTGCCCGTGGTCCTGGGTTGTCTTGGCTGAAGATCCATCTCTGAGGTACGCCCATTTGATTTGACTCTATCTCCAAGTCACTTGAACCTTGACAGCTAGAGTCCCCCTCCCGTGCCTGATGACCTCTCTCAGTTACATGTGCCCTGGACAATAAGTTTATACAGCGCTCGCTCTGCGCCAAGCTCTGATGTAAGGACCTTACGTGGATCGACCCAAGCTAATCCTTACAGTAACCCTAGGAGGTTAGAATCACCATCTCCTTTTCAGAGGTGAAGAAACTGAGGCACAGGGCACATTTATTTCACTGTGTGGCATTTCGTCTTAGAAAATAGGATAAAATGCCAGACAGTGAAATAAATGTGAAATAAATCCTCCTTCCACCCCTGTCTGCCCCAAACCCACCCCCCATATCTTAGCTCCACAGCTCAGATGGTGGTATAAATAAGCAGAAATTTATTTAACCAGCTACCTATTGGTTGTATCCAAACTCTTGCTATGTCAACAAAACTGCAACAATTATATTTGTATTATATATGCATAATATGTACTATATATATATATATATATATATATATATATATATAAAACTTAGTTCATGTACTTAACCTGTTAGATGAATTACTAAAAGTGGGATTTCTGAGCCAAAATCCTGGGCATTTGCAATTTTCATGGATATTGCTCTCTGTAGAGATTGAAACAATTTGTCCTCCCATGAACAATGTTTGGGACCACCTGTTGGTTTGTTTTCTCTTTTCCTTTTAATTTTTACTGGAGTATAGTTGATTTACAATGTGGTGTTCATTTCAGGCGTACAGCAAAGTGAATCAGTGAAATGTAAATATATATCCACTCTTTTTTTAAGATTCTTTGCCATACATGAGACCACCTGTTTTGCCATAGCTTTACCAACACACCAAAATATTACCAGATTTTGCCAAACTGATGATAGGCAAAAAATATACAGAGAACTTCATTGTACTTTAAATTGCTATGTACTGAGTTAGACTGAGCATCTTTTTTACATGTTCAAGGGCTACGACTTATGGTTTTTGCTGTTGTTGTACTGACATCCCCCTTTTGTCGGACCTTTCTAGCACCGTCATTCTTGCCTTATAAATAATGGTCCAGGAATGTCCTTGGGCATACTGCCCTGAGCACATGTGCAAGTGCTTCTCTGAAGATACAGGCCAGGAAGTATGGCTGCTAGATGGAACGTTATGTACACGTAAAATTTCATCAGATTCTGCCAGATGGCTTTTCAAAAGAGGCAGTGCCAATTTATACTTCGCTAGTAGTGTTTGAGATTGCCCATACCTCACCAGCAGCTAATAATACATACCTTTCCTTAGATGTAACCATTTTTTTCTATATATGCATAGTTATATATATGTATCTGTGTGTATGTGTGTATGAACAGAAGTTTTTAATGAAAACCAACCATCCCCTGCCTTAAGCTTTCTCACCATCATGATCTATTACACTTGAGGCAGCCAATGAAACTCTTCTAGCTACTTCCTCTGATATTTATCTCCATATTTAAGAATATTACGCTTCTACTGCTATTTTTTTTCTTTTTGGCTGTGCCATGCGGCATGCGGGCTCTTAGTTCCCTGACCAAGGATTGAACCCTGGGCCATGGAAGTGAAATCCTAGAGTCCTAACCACTGGACCACCAGTGAACTCCCTACTGCTCTTTCACTGCCTCTGAGTGGTGAGTCTCTAACTCTTCCACATGTACATCCATCACTTTTCCCGCATCACCCCAACATAGTGTTATTACATGAATAAAGAATTGGGGATGAATAAATAGTATTTACATTATAATGACTGTGCAAGTATCATTCACTGCTGAGCCAAGTGAGCATTACTTAGCTCAATTCTTGTGCAGGCTTCAGTATTGCTAAGGTTAAGGAAGGCCTCGTTTTTTTATTCGCTTAATTTTCTATGATTCATCATTAGTGTTCTCTAAAAGCTCTAACATCTCTGCCAAAGGCCTTCCCATGATATTTTCCATATGCTTAAGCACATCAGTTCCATTTCTTCTTTCCCAGAGCCTCTCAAGAAGCTTCCTTCCTCCTTCCCCCAGAGCTGGCTGGACTCCGGCTTAACGCTCTGCTGTTACTCCTAGGACTTCATCACACCTCCAGGGATGGACACCCTAATCCCTAAGTTGAGGATCCCACCTGTCTCTCTCCCTCTCTCTGCCCCCTTAAAAAATTTTTTTTTACTCTCTCTTTCATTTTTTTATTTTTTGGCTGTGCTGAGTCTTCATTGCTGCACATTGGCTTTCTCCAATTGCAGCGAGTGGGGGCTATGCTCTCGTTGCAATGTACAGGCTTCTCGTTGCGGTGGCTTCTCTTGTTGAGGAACACAGGCTCTAGGCAGCTGGGCTCTAGAGCAAGGGTACGCCCTCCTTTTGATGAAGCATATTTTCTAGTAGCGGCTTTCCAGGTCGTGCTAGTGGTAAAGGACCCACCTGCCAATGCAGGAGACATAAGAGACATGGGTTCCATCCCTGGGTTGTAAAGATTTCCCTAGAGGAGGGCATGGCAATGTACTCCAGTATTCTTGCCTGGAGCATCCCACGGATAGAGGAGCCTGCAGGCTGTACAGTCCGTAGAGTCACAGAGTCCGACACAACTAAGCTACCTACATGCGCACCCATTCTCTAGTACTGTCCTAATAAATTGAGAGTGTACTCAGATAATTTTGTGATTGGGTGAAAACTATGCATTGTTTAGACCACATCCCTTCGGAGTTTCTGGTTTTGATTAATGGGGGCTCTGTGCCTTTCATTGCCTGTGAGCTATTTTATAACTCTGTAAATTGTAGATAACTGATAACAGTGCAAAATAAATCTTATCTAGAGATAGGCAAATAAATAATGCACATCCCTCTCCCCATCCCACACAAGGCTCCCTACAAAAGGCAATTTCCTATCTGTTTGTAAATTGATTTCCTTTTTGAAATTCCATATAGATTTGTGCTTCTTTGACTTCTTTAAACTGGTTTTAACATCTTACTGGTTCCCTCATTAATAATGAGTTAAGTATGATATTTAACACACATTCATTTTGTATGTGTGAGGCTATTCATTTATATTTCACTATGCATTCATTTATATTTATATTAATGATTTTATTAATACTTTAAAAGCATATTCCTTTAATAGAAATATATTTTTCAAGTCACTAAAGTCTGAAAATATCTTTGTTCTACCTGCACTCTTGATTGACCAATTGGCTGGGTATAAAATTATAGGTAAAAAGTTCAGTGAGATACTATTATTATCTGCATTTTGAAGGTAAAGAAACTTATCTGAAAGTTTAAGTGGCTGAGCTGAGATTTAGCTCCAAATACTATTCTTTTAACCATCAGATTAGGTGCCTCTTTAGTTGGCTCAGCTCATAAGCCAATTGTGATCTATTTATAGGAGTGTCAGACACATATTGTTGAGAAGAATTCTAGGGCAGCATTTAGGTTCCATGGTTAAAAAACAAACAAAACAAAACAAACAAGCAAAACTACCTTGATTGATTAATGATGTCTGCCACAAGCTCAGGAACGGGGAGTTGGGTTATTTTTTTAAAAACACTCCTTAATCATTCCTTGAAGAAAGAGACTGTCTTTGGGGTTATACATAGCTCTAGCACTTTTGAAATTAGGGCATGTTGACATCAAAAGTGTTTAAAGGCTGCTTTGTTTCTTTGCTGTAGCAGGAGAATTTTTTAACAGCCTGTTTATAATTTATCTGAGAGAAGCACTGGTAATTAGGCATTGGATCACTTCTCTGATTCCCTCGCTTCTTCCTTTTCTTGTGACAAAAACAGAAAGTCAGGAAAATGATCACATTGCATCACGATACCAGTGGGCCATATAAAAAACCATGTGATGTTGTTTTTCCAATCATGGGTTTCCTTGACAGCCAGCATTTCAACACTTCCAAATACCCCTCCCATCCATCATTAGCAATGACTGTAGGACTGGTCTCTTTACTAACCTTCTATGTCCCAAACAGCTTTACAACTTGGCTTCATCTGCAGGGCAGCCCAGCTTTTAAAGGAATGATGTTCTTTTCCCAGAATATCTATTAAACAGAACTTAACCCAGTTTGAAGAGAGGTATAAAGTGACTTTCTCCCATCTCTCCTCACTTTTCAAAGTGCACTTTTACACTCTGGACCAGCATCTACTTGTTGAGGAAAATTCTATAAAGTGTTCATTATTCCCTTTCTCATCCTTTAGCAATTTTTTTTTCCAGCACAAATAATACACATTTACTGAGAATTCTGGGATGGCTACTACCTCCTCTTAACTACAAAGCAGGGAGCCAAGCAAAGAAAAAAAAATCACCAATAAATCCCACGGCCCTGAACCCCTGGCTGAGCAAAGCGAAGAGGGTGGCTGCTCGGGGAAAGTTCTTATGAAGCCAATGGAGGTTTGGGGCTGGGTCTTCACTGCTGTGCGGTCATTTCTTTAGTTGTGGTAAGCAGGGACTACTCGCTAGTTGCAGTGCACAGGCTTCTTATTGCCATGGCTTCTCTTACTGTGAAGCACGGGGTGCACAGGCTCAATAGTTGGGGTGCATGAGCTTCGTAGCTTGGCAGCATGAGGGATCTTCCCAATCCAGGGATCAAACCCATGTCTCCTGCATTGGCAAGCAGATTCTTTGCCACTGAGCCACCAGGGAAGCCTGCCAATGAATGGGGTTTTGAAGGAGGCATGTCAGAAGAAATCCCCTGACACCAGGGATGGGAGCTGGGGTGAAGGCTGCTCTTTCCTACCAGTGGCTCCTCTATCCAATTTCTTGAAGGGGCTCCTTCTGGTCTGTGATGAGGTCTTCTTCCTGGAAGCTCCACAGGGCACCAACAGACAGCCAAGTGTGGCCCCAGGTTGTAAAGAGCATCTTGGAGAGGGCGGGACTGCTCAGACTGTGCCCACTTTGCGGTGGACAGGGCTCCCACTTAGCTATGCCCCAGGCATCCCCCATCAGGGTGAAAAAGGAAGACCTTGGGCTGCTTCCTGCACATTTGCTGCAGTTGGCAGGCCCCCACAGAGCTTCCTGAGGGACCTTCCCCGCTTCCGCTACCCAGTCCATGACCTTCTTCTGAGAGGACCTGGCCGCTGCACCCAGGAAGGAGGCACATCCCATCTTTTTATTGAGTTGGCACCTCCTGGAATGGTGTCTGGTCTGTGATCACATGAAACATTCACATATAAGATGAGAAGCTTCCACCCTCTGCCATTTGCTGTATTCTGTAACTTATGATATTGAAGTTCAATCCCAGAGAGTCCTCTCCCAGACAAGTCCCAGAGACCTGCCATGATCTTGGCACACAGCAGACCCATAGCCAAAAATGCCCCACCTGAACGCATCTTCAAAGCCCAGACCCTTGCTGGATATTCCTTTTCTGCTGTTATTTATTTTTATTTTTGTTAATGTGAAATCATATATGTACGGTTTAAAAACAATCCTAAAGCCAACCCCCTAGCACTCATAACCCAGGTGAAGAAATATCACATTAGCAAAGCTTTGGGGACTGTGTTAGTTTCCCATGGGTGCTGTAACAAATTATCATCACCCAAGTGGCTTAAAACAAGGAGGATTTACTCACTTCCAGCTCTGGGGACTACAAGTCTGCAGTCAGGGTGTCTGATGGTTTCTGAGGGAAGTCTTTGCTTTTTCTGGCTTCTGGTGGCTCCCAGCAATCCTTGGCACTCCTTGGTTTGTCCCTGCATCACTCCAATCTCTGCTTCCATTGTCACTGGCCTCCTCCCTTCTCCTTTCTCTTATAAAGATACCGGTCATTTCATGGAAGCAACATAAATCCATCGATGGAGGAATGGATAAAGAAGATGTGGTACATATATACAATGGAGTATTATTCATCCAGAAAAAAAGACTGAAATAATGCCATTTGCAGCCAGTGGATGGACCTAGGGCTTATCACACTAAAGTAAGTCAGACAGAGAAAGAGAAATATCGTATGAATCTGAAGAAATGATGCAAACAAACTTATTTACAAAACAGAAACAGACGCACAGACTTCAAGAATGAACTTACAGTTACCAGGGGGGAAGGATGGGTGGAAAGAATATTTAGGGAGTTTGGAATCAACATGTTCACACTGCTATATTTAAAATGGATAACCAACAAGGACCTACTGTATAGCACAGGGAACCCTGCTCAATGCTGTGTGGCAGACTGGATGGGAGGGGAGTTTGGTAGGGAAGGGGTACATGTATATGTATGCCTGAGTTCCTTTGCTGTCTACCTGAAACTATCACAGCTTGTTAATCAGTATGTGCTGTGCTGTGCTTAGTGGCTCAGTCGTGTCCAACTCTTTGTGACCCCATGAACTGTAACCTGCCAGGCTCCTCTGTTCATGGAACTCTCCAGGCAAGAGTACTGGAGCTAGTAGCCATTCCCTTCTCCAGGGGATCTTCCCGACCCAGGGATTGAACTCGGATCTCCTGCGTTGCAGGCAGATTCTTTACTGTCTGAGCCACCAGGGGAAGTCCAGTACAGCCCATTGTACAGATGCAGAAACAAGAGCACAAGGATGAGGTCTCTCTCTGCTGCATCTACTGTGAGAATGAAAACCACTTTTAGCAACAGGCAGTTGACAATCCAGAACATGCAGACATCACTTGGAAGGGATACACAGGTGTTACAAAGGGCCCCAGAGGAGGCTGCAGAGGGACTTCAGTCACATCTGTGTAGAACTCTGCCTCCTTAGAAAGAAAAAGAAGAGGCTTTGCGGGGACAAATGGTGGAGAAATAGGAAGGAAGCAGCTATGGTTTGCATTGCGTTGCCATGTATAGAATGTAATGGAGGGTGTGAGCCTGGCTTCTGTTTCAAGAAGAGGTGTGTGTGCACATCCCCATCACTGTTGTCATTCAGGAGGACGGGTCTCTGGCCAAAATCTGGAAATTCTTGGATAAGAAAAATGTCAGCAGTGCTTAAAAGTATTTGAACCAGGAATCGCTTGTTCAGTGTCTCAAGCCCAGAAAGAGGAGTTAATTCTTAAAGGTAAAGATGGCCTTGTAGCAACTTTAGGTTGTTCCTTTCACAACAGTTAAAAGGATATCAGGACACTTTGGGATGGTATCTCAGTCTCTGAAAATTGAACATTTCAGCAGGCAGATGGAGATCTAAGAGTTGGAAATAACTAGATGGTGGATGATTCTTAAGACCTAATTCTAATTTGAATGATGCACTAAAGGCCTTCTATTGAAGGATCAAAAGGACAGGGAGGTTAAGCTACTTGTCCAAAGTAACCCTGTGAGTGGGTAGCAGAGCCAGATCTAAACCCAGGCAGGTGGACTCTCAAATTCACACCCTTAACCACATGCAAACTCTCCGTGCTGGTCTTTAGGTGGCAAATCAGACAGATCGCTCTTTGGTGGGAAAGACAGAAGAGTCCAGAGCTCAGCTGGGGTCAGTCATGGCTCCAGATAAGCCTAGATGGTGCAGAAGATGGAGATCAAGCAGAAGAGGGCAAACCTGCTGGCAAGAGCACCAGTGTGGGCACTTTGGGGAAAGCAAGCAACTCAGGGCAGGTGAGGGTGGAGTTATCAGCCAGGGCAGCAGCAAAGAGCCCAAAGCTTTAAAAGCATTCAGGCCTCTGTGAACTATTGGGGTTTACAGGTAAGACATCGCTTGAGTGTAACAAGTGCTGGTGTCATAGCTCCTTCCCACTGCACTCAGCTGTTCCTCACCAGGCCAAGCAACACACCTAAGCTCCCACCTCCGGGTCTCTGTACTTTCATCTTCCATCTAGAACAGTCTTCACAGACATCCTCGCTCCCCTCAGACAGGTGCTCCAAGGAGGCTCAGGGAGGGAGTGTGCTCTCTTCCCCACTTGCCCGTCCTTCACTCTCCCCTTGCTGTGTGGATGGTGTTTTCCAAAGATGCCACAGCAATCTCTTCCATCCCGTGTTCTTTCTCCCACCCCTTGAAACTAGGATTCCCATCACTGCTCTAACCAACAGAATAGGGCAGAAGGGATGCTGATTCAGCCCCAGGCACTTCATTGCCCTGGCTGCCTCTGCTTCCTGCTTCATGGAACACTTACTCCTGGAGCGCTTCTCCAGGAGCCACGCTGCCAGGCTGAGAAGCCTGGGCCACATGGAGAGGGCACCTGGAGATGTGCTGGGTGGTAGCCTGGCCAAACTCCCAACTAGCGGTCAACAGCCATGGCAGCCAAACGAGCGAGGTACCTCTATGTCCAATCCAGTTGGTCCTCCAGATGACTCGAGTCCAGTCCAACATCTGGCTGCACCCCATGCAAGACCCCCAGCGAGACCGCCCTGATGGGCCCAGACCACCAAAGAACCATGAAAGAGACTACGAAATTGTTTCAGGCCACTGAGTTTTGGGGCCATTTTCTTCCCCAGCAATAGTCATCAGAAGATTGACCCTGCCTAACTAGTTATCACAGCACCTCTCACCACCAGACATTATACAAGCTGTTTATTGTCTTTTTCTCCCTCTTGGTTTTGTTTACTACTGTACTCTTTGTGGTTCATAGTTTCCTTGAGTCAGACAAGGCTGTGGTCCATGTAATCAGTTTTCTGTGATTGTGGTTTTCATTCTTTCTGCCCTCTGATGGATAATAGGCTTATGGAAGCTTCCTGATGGGAGAGACTGACTGAGGGAGAAACTGGGTCTTGTTCTGAAGGGCAGGGCCATCCTCAGTAAATCTTTAATCCCATTTTCTGTTGATGGGCTTCCCTGGTGGCTCAGTAAAGCGTCTTCCTGCAATGTGGGAGACCCGGGTTCAATTCCTGGGTCGGGAAGATCCCCTGGAGAAGGAAATGGCAATCCATTCCAGCACTCTTGCCTGGAAAATCCCATGGATGGAGGAACCTGATAGGCTACAGTCCATGGGGTCACAAAGAGTCGGACACAACTGAGCGACTTCACTTCTTTTGATGGGCAGGGCTGTGTTCCCTCCCTGTTGCTTGACCTGAGGCCAAACTATGGTGGAAATAATGAAGAGAATGGTGACCTCCTTCAAAAGGTCCCATGCATGCACTTTTACACTCAGTGCCCCGACCCTGCAGTAGGCCACTCGATGAAACTAGGAGTCATGTCATGTAGAGCCACCCAAGATGGGCAGGTCACCGTGGAGAGTTCTGACAAAACGTGGTCCACTGCAGGAGGGAATGGCAATCCACTTCAGTATTCTTGCTTTGAGAACCCCATGAATAGTATGAAAAGGCAAAAAGATAGGACACTGTAAGGTGAACTCCCCAGGTCAGTAGGTACCCAATATGCTACTGGAGATCAGTGGAGAAATAACTCCAGAAAGAATGAAGAGACAGAGCCAAAGCAAAAACAACACCCAGTTGTGGATGTGACTGGTAGTGGAAGTAAAGTCTGATGCTGTAAAGAGCAATACTGCATAGGAACCTGGAATGTCAGGTCCACGAATCAAGGCAAATTGGAAGTGGTCAATCGGGAGATGCTGAGTGAACATCGACATTTTAGGAATCAGTGAACTAAAATGGACTGCAATGGGTGAATTTAACTCAAATGACCATTATGTCTACTTCTGTGGGCAAGAATGCCTTAGAAGAAATGGAGTAGCCATCATAGTAAACAAAGGAGTCTGAAATGCAGTATTTGGATGCAATCTCAAAAACGACAGAACGATCTCTGTTTGTTTTCATGGCAAATCATACAATATCCCAGTAATCCAAGTCTATGTCCCTACCAGTAAAGCTGAAAAAGCTGAAGTTGAACAGTTCTATGAAGACCTACAAGACCCTCTAGAACTAATACCCAAAAAAGATGTCCTTTTCATTATAGGGGACTGGAATGCAAAAGTAGGAAGTCAAGAGTTACATGGAGTAACAGGCAAATTTGGCCTTAGAGTACAGAATGAAGAAAGGAAAAGGCTAACAGAGTTTTGCCAAGAGAATGCACTGGTCATAGCAAACATCCTCTTCCAACAACACAAGACAAGACTCTACACATGGACATCACCAGATGGTCAATACCAAAACCAGACAGATTATATTCTTTGAAGCCAAAGATGGAGAAGCTCTATACAGTTAGCAAAAACAAGACAGGGAGCTGCCTATAGGAGCTCAGATCATGAACTCCTTACTGCCAAATTCAGACATAAATTGAAGAAAGTAGGGAAAACCACTATACCATTCAGGTATAACTTAAATAAAATCCTTCATGGTTATACAGTGGAAGTAACAAATAGATTCAAGGGATTACCTCTGATAGACAAGAGTGCCTGAAGAACTATGGATGGAGGTTCATGACATTGTACAGGAGGCAGGGATCAAGACCATCCCCAAGAAAAAGAAATGAAAAAAGGCAAAACAGTTGTCTGAGGAGGCCTTACAAATAGCTATGAAAACAAGAGAAATGAAAGGCAGAGAAAAAGGAATGATATACCCATTTGAATGCAGAGTTCCAAAGAACAGCAAGGAGAGATAAGAAATCCTTCCTCAGCGATCAATGCAAAGACATAGAGGAAAACAATAGAATGGGAAAGACTAGAGATCTCTTCAAGAAAATTAGAGATACCAAGGGAACATTTCATGCAAAGATGGGCTCAATAAAGGACAGAAATGGTATGGACCTAACAGAAGCAGAAGATATTAAGAAGAGGTGGCAAGAATACATAGAAGAACTCTACAAAAAGATTTTCATGATCCAGATAACCATGATGGTGTGATCACTGACCTACAGCCAGACATCCTGGAATGTGAAGTCAAGCGGGCCTTAGGAAGCAACACTATGAACAAAGCTAGTGGAGGTAATGGAATTCCAGTTGAGCTATTTCAAATTCGAAAAGATGATGCTGTGAAAGTGCTGCACTCAATATGCCAGCAAATTTGGAAAACTCAGCAGTGGCCACAGGACTGGAAAAGGGCAGTTTTCATTCCAATCTCAAAGAAAGGCAATGCCAAAGAATGCTCAAACTACCGCACAATTGCACTCATTTCACACGCTAGTAAAGTAATGCTCAAAATTCTCCAAGCCAGGCTTCAACAGTACATGAACCATGAAATTCCAGATATTCAAACTGGATTTCGTAAAGGCAGAGGAACCAGAGATCAAACTGCCAACATCCACTGGATCATCTAAAAAGCAAGAGAGTTCCAGAAAAACATCTACTTCTGCTTTATGGACTATGCCAAAGCCTTTGACTGTGTGGATCACAATAACTGTGGGAAATTCTGAAAGAGATGGAAATACCAGACCACCTGACCTGCCTCCTGAGAAATCTGTATGCAGGTCAGGAAGCAACAGTTAGAACTGGACATAGAACAACAGACTGGTTCCAGATTGGGAAAGGAGTACATCAAAGTTGTATATTGTCACCCTGCTTATTTAACTTATATGCAGAGTATATCATGAGAAACACTGGGCTGGAGGAAGCACAAGCTGGAATCAAGATTGCAGGGAGAAATATCAATAACCTCAGATATGCAGATGACACCACCCTTACAGTGGAAAGTGAAGAAGGACCAAAGACCCTCTTGATGAAAGTGAAAGAGGAGAGTGAAAAAGCTGGCTTAAAACTCAACATTCAGAAAAGTAAGATCATGGCATCTGGTCCTATCACTTCATGGCAAATAGCTGGGGAAACAATGGAAACAGTGAGAGACTTATTTTCTTGGGCTCCCAAATCACTGCAGATGGTGACTGCAGCCATGAAATTAAAAGGCGCTTGCTCCTTGGAAGAAAAGCTATGACCAACCTAGACAGCATATTAAAAAGCAGAGACATGACTTTGTCAACAAAGGTCTGTCTAGTGAAAGCTATGGTTTTTCCAGTAGTCATGTATGGATGTGAGAGTTGGACTATAAAGAAAGCTCAATGCCAAAGAATTGATGCTTTTGAACTGTGGTGTTGGAGAAGACTCTTGAGAGTCCCTTGGACTGCAAAGAGATCCAACCAGTCTATCCTAAAGCAAATCAGTCCTGGAAGGACTGATGTTGAAGCTGAAACTCCAATACTTTGGCCACCTGACGTGAAGAACTGATTTATTGGAAAAGACCCTGATGCTGGGAAAGATTGAACGCGGGAGGAGAAGGTGTCGAGAGGGGATAAGATGATCGGATGGCATAACGGACTCAATGGACTTGAGTTTGAGTAAACTCTGGGAGTTGATGACAGACAGGAAAGCCTGGCGTGATGCAGTCCATGGGGTTGCAAAGAGTTGGACTCAACTGAGTCACTGAACTGAACTGTACTCTTAATGGGCTTCCTAGGTAACACTAGTGGTAAAGAACCTACCTACCAACGCAGGAGATGTAAGAGATGCAGTTTCAATCCCTGGGTTCAAAAGATCCCCTGGAGGAGGGCATGGAAACCCATTCCATTATTCTTGCCTGGAGAATCCCCAGGAAGAGAGGAGCCTGGAGGCTACAGTCCATAGAGTTGCAAAGTTCAGTTCATTCACCCAGTTGTGTCCGACTCTTTGCGACCCCATGAACCGCAGCACACCAGGCCTCCCTGTCCATCATCAACTCCCAGAGTCCACCCAAACCCATGTTCATCAAGTCATTGATGCCATCCAACCATCTCATCCTCTGTCATCCCCTTCTCCTCCTGCCCTCAATCTTTCCCAGCATCAGGGTCTTTTCAAATGAGTCAGCTCTTCGCATCAGGTGGCCAAGGTACTGGAGTTACAGCTTCAAAGTCAGTCCTGCCAGTGAACACCCAGGACTGATCTCCTTTAAGATGGACTGGTTGGATCTCCTTATAGTCCAAGGGACTCTCAAGAGTCTTCTCCAACACCACAGTTCAAAAGCATCAATTCTTCGGTGCTCAGCTTTCGTTATAGTTCAACTATCTGCAACTCAAGAGTTGCAAAGAGTCAGACACAACTGAGTGACTAAACACACATACATGAATTCTTAACACTTGAGAGCAGTTCCTGGCATGCAGTAGATGCTCAATAAATATTCTCTAAACAGATGAATGAATCCAGGGAACTCCCTGGCAGGCCAGTGGTTAGGACTCTGTGCTTTCCCTGCTGAGGCCCAAGTTCAATCCCTAGCTGGGAAACTAAGATCCCACAAGCCGCACAGCATGGCCCCAAAAAAGAAAAAGTAAAAAGATGAATGAACCAAAAGACATTTCCCCCCAAATCACAAAGCAATAGTCAGTGTGATTCCATTAGTTCTCAAAAGGCCTAACACTGAGCACAGGCCAGGCATCAGATATGGTCGTATTTATTCATTCAGCAGTCATTTATTAAGTTTCAATTATGTGCTGCTTTCCTAGTGACTCAGTGGTAAAGAATCCACCTGCAAGGGAGGAGACACAGGAGATGTGGGTTTGATCCCTGAGTGAGAAGATCCCCTGGATGAAGAAATGGCAACCCACTCCAGCATTCTTGCCTGGAAAATCCAATGCACAGAGGAGTCTAACGGGCTACAATCCATAGCGTTGCAAAGAGTCGGACACAACTATGGGCTAAGCCCTACAGACAACAGCAAACTAAAACAAAAGTCCCTGCCTTACTCTAGTCGGGGAAGACAGGCAATAAAATAAATAAGGAGATTACACTGTATACTAGAAGGATATAAGTTGCAAAGAAGAAAAATAGAGCAAAGAAGAGGGAGAGAGAGTCCTGGGGTCAGGTTGGAATGTTAAGTAAGTTGACTAATTGTACAGCAAATCCCCTACATATGAACAAGTTCTTTTCTGAGGGAGCGTTGGTAAAAACATCTTGTTCATAAGTCCATCAAAATTAGTCTAGGTACCCAATTAACACAATCAGCTATTTAGTACTGTAATAGGTTTATAATATTGATACTTTTCACACAAATAATACCTAAAAAACAAACACAAAAAATAAAGAAGGCATTTTTAACCTCCTAGTACAGGACCTTGAAAAGCAGTACAGGACGACAGCCGGCATACAGGGACTGGCATCGAGTGACCAGGCAAGACGAGTTACTGGAGGAGGGAGAGGAGGTGGGAGATGGTAGAGCTGAAGGGCCATTAGCAGCAATAGGAGAGGGAGGGCAAGCTGCAGTTTCACTCATGCTTGACGTTGATGGAATGAATGTTCGCATCTTTGAAAGTTCACGAGTTCAATGTTCGTACATAGGGGACCTACAGTATTGGCTTGCTAGGGGCTTAGACAATAGAAATGTATTATCTCACTCACAGTCCTGGAGATTAGAATCCAAATAAGAGAGACAGATTCTCTGTAAGTGCTTTGCATTTAGAATAATGTAGGATGGCTTTAATTTAATAAAAACAAGAACTGAAAAATGATACTATAAAGTAACAGGATGAGATGAAAAGGGAGGTTGCAGAGCTAAGGAAATAAGCTGAAAACTGAAATACTATGATTTTATATATATAATAAATAAATTAGAAAAGAAAATAATAAAATAATCACAGCTGAAAATCAAATTAACATCTTGGAAAAGAGACTTGAGATAACAGATGTACAGGGAAAAGACATAGAGACTGAAGCAATTAGAAAGAACATGATAGAAGCCAAAGATGTTCTAACTTAAGGACATTTGATACCCCTTGTGTACAGATCTCAACAAAAGGAACTTAAAATTATTCAGAGATATAACATAGCAAAATATCTGACTTGAATCAAAACTTAAATATAAAGATTGAAAAGATCATGTATATATGTTAGGAAAACTTGTTTTAGTAAAACCAACATTGACATGTCCTATTTAAGATTCTGAACATCAGATTTAAAGGAAAAAAAAATTGTTCAAGTAATTCCCTGGTGGTCCTGGTAGATCAGTGGACACCACACTCTCGCTGCCCAGGGCCTGTGTTCCAGCATCAGGGTCTTTTCCAATGAGTCAGTTCTTTGCAACAGGTGGCTAAAGTATTGGAGCTTCAGCCTTAGCATCAATCCCTTCAGTGAATATTCAGGATTGATTTCTTTTAGGATTGACTGGTTTGATTTCCTTGCAGTCCAAGGGATTCTCAAGAGTGTTCTTTAACACCACAGTTCAAAAGCATCAATTCTTCAGCGCTCAGACTTCTTTATGGTCCAACTCTCACATCCGTACGTGACTACTGGTTTTTCCAGCAGTCATAAAACCATGGTTTTTCCTACGGAGAAGACACAGAGTTGATCTAAAAATATCTGAGAGGAAAAAGTGTAACCTAAGAATGTCACATTCAGTCAAACCGACCTGGAAGCAACAGGCAAACACTCTCAAACAAGAAATAACTCAGAAACTATAGTCACTTCTTTTAAAAAAATTAAAAAGTATTGATGATGAAATTGAGCCAAGAGATGAGTCAAAATAAAGAATTCCAGAATAGGGGCATCACACAGAGATGGTAGGTACTTAATCCTCTTAAATAGAAAAATAGGATATAAGGAAAAACAGTACAAACAAAAACTGGGAGTGAGGAAAGGGGAGAAGGAAGGCAATGAACAGCATTATCACTTCATCTCTTACATTTGGAGCAAATCAAGTCTATGTAAATCTGAAATGTGATTTCAAAAACTAGTGGGTTCAAGCCTCTGATGGTTACCATAATTCATAATTTTTTAGACTTCAAAGATTATTTTAGGAATTAACATCTCTTGTGGTGAAGAAACATTTCATTTTAGCAAATTTTTGTTTCACCTTCTTTAAAAAAAAAATTAAATAGACTTTAGATTTAGACTACTATATATGGTAGAATGCATTAGCTTCTAATTCTTCAGCTCTCCCTGAACCCAAGCCCTTTCTTTGTAACTTCAGAGCTCTTCTTACTAGAGGCAGGATATTTTTACGTGCCACACTGATGTCTGGGTTGGCTATGTTTCAGCCGAGTTTCAATGAGAGAAGCATGATTACCTGGGATGAGTGGCAGTGGGGAGAGGCATGGTGGTGAATTTTTTCATGTGCCAGATAATAAATATATTTTAGGCTTTGGGAGCCATATGGTCTTTGTCACACCTACACAACTTAGTCATGAAGCGGCCATAGATAATATGTAAATGAACAGGTGCATCTGTGTTCCAATTAAACTTTATTTACAAAAACAGATGGCGGGTTGGATTTGACCCATGACCTGTAGTTTGCCAACTGCTGGGTTAATGTGTAAAGGATTTACAATGTACTCAAACCCTACATTTGGAGAAGTAAAAGTCCAGAAGGGAAGCTGGAAGATCACAGATAAGTTACCCATCAGTCAATCTGAAACCCAAGCGCTTTCAACCGCCAAAGGGAACTGCAAAGGGAAAGCTCATGGAGACGTCATGGGACGTTGTGGTTCTAAGAGGCGCCCTGGGATCCTCAGCTTTCCAGCTCTCTTCCTCCTTACCCACATTGTGAGGTAGCCATTCCATAATCCCATCAAGCCAGCTCCCCCCAGATAATAGGGAACATGCTAAGACCAAGGAATTCCATGAGTATGAGCCAACTGTCTCTCTTCATTTGCAGTGAAAAGAGTTTCTGGTCAGAACTGATGCTACATGGAATACCTTGGTGGTGGATAAGGCACTCTGTAAGTGCATGGATGGGAGTTTTGGCAGAAGTATTGTGGGCAGGAAAGGTATATCTATAACCTGAGTCAGAGTTCTACTAAGAAAAAACTCTGTCCCTTCCTTGGTGGAAGTGGCCCAGTGTAACTACTCTGAAACTCTTGACTATTGTGAATAATGTAGCAGTATACTTGTGTGTGCCAATATCTCTTTGAGATCCTGTTTTCAATTATTTTGGACATATGTCTGAAAGTGGTACTTCTGGATTGTATGGTAATTCTAGTTTCAATTTTTTGAGGCAACCCTATTCTGTTTTCCATGGTTTCTGTACCATTTTATACTCCTACTAACAGTGCACTAGGTTTCCAGTTTCTCCACACTCTTATCAACACTTGGGTTTGTTGTTGTTGTTGTTTTTTAATTTGATTGGTTGGCTGGCTTGTTTGGATTGTGGCCATCCTAATGGTTTTGAGGTGAATCTCATTGGGGTTTGATTTGCATTCCCCTAGTGATTAATGATGTTGAGCATCTTTTTATGTGCTTGTTGGCTATTTGCATGTCTTCTTTGGAGAAATGTCTGTTCAAGTCCTTCACCCATTTGTTAACCAGGTTATCTGGGTGTTTTGGTGGTGAGTTGTTAAGAGTTCTTTATTCTGGATACTAATCCCTTATTAGATATATAGTTGGCAAATATTCTCTCTCATTCTGTAGCTTGCCTTTTTCCCTCTGTTGATTGTCCCCTTTGGACTTGAAGTTTTTGTAATTAAACCCAGCATTTTAAGGGAAAACTAAGAAACTCTCATAGATCAAAGGGGACCAAAGAGACAGGACAGCGAAATAGTATTCCCTTTTTTTCCTCTTTGGCTACCCTGGGTCTTTGTTGCTTTGCGCTCACTTTCTCTAGGTGTGGTGAGCGGGGGCTACTCTTCACTGTGGTGTGTGGGCTTCTCATGACGTGGCTTCTCTGTTGCAGAGCACAGGCTCCAGGGCACACAGGCTTCAGTAGGTGCGGCTCTCGGAGGCAGCTGCTCCGCCACACGTGAACTCTTCCAGATCAGGGATCAAACCCGTACCCCTCACACTGGCAGGTGGACTCCCCTCCACCAAGCCATTAGGGAAGTCCTACACTATTTATTTATTCATTTCGGCTGTGCTGCACCACATCTGGGATTCTAGTTTCCTAAGGATTGAATCGGCGCCCCCTGCACTGGAAGCACAGCGTCTTAAACCAGTGGACTGCCAGGGAAATCTTATGCTCTATCTCGACTGGGTTCTAGAACAGGAAAAAGACATTAGTGGAAAAACTGGTAAAATTTTAATTAAAATCTATGTTGAGTTAACCTACCATGGTTATATAAGATGTTAACACTAGGGGAATCTGGATGAAGGTACATGAGGACTCTGTGTACTATCTGTAAATGTTCTGTAAATCTAAAATTACCCTCCTCCAAAATATGTGTATATTTATATAAAACTGTGAGTCATCAAAGAAATATCACGTTGCCAACAAAGGTCTGTATAGTCAAAGCTATGGTTTTTCCAGTAATTGTGTATGGATGTGAGAGCTGGACCATAAAGAAGGCTGAGAGCTGAAGAATTGATGCTTTTGAACTGTGGTGTTGGTGAAGACTCTTGAGAGTCCCTTGGACAATAAGGAGATGAAGCCAGTCGATCCTAAAGGAGATCAACCCCGACTATTCCTTGGGAGTGAAATAGAACAGGACCTTATGGTCCTCCCCCATCCCCACTATGTCCTCTGCCTGCCTTCTGTCTGTGGAAAATTTTACTCAAAGGATAAGTTTAATTAGCGGAGAAGGTAATGGCACCCCACTCCAGTACTCTTGCCTGGAAAATCCCATGGATGGAGGAGCCTCGTAGGCTGCAGTCCATGGGGTTGCTAAGAGTCAGACATGACTGAGCGACTTCACTTTCACTTTTCACTTTCATGCATTGGAGAAGAAAATGGCAACCCACTCCAGTGTTCTTGCCTGGAGAATCCCAGGGTCGGGGGAGCCTGGTGGGCTGCCCTCTATGGGGTCGCACAGAGTCGGACACAACTGAAGTGACTTAGCAGCAAGTTTAATTAGAGAAGTGGGAAATGTGAAACAAAGGAAAACATTCAAAGGAGACTAAATAATAATAATGTGGTCATTAAGCATAGTCAAGGACCTTGAGTTCTTTCTCAAGGGCTATAGATAATATTCTGAGCCATAGCCTGGGAGCTGTCTTATAGATACCAAAACATCAGGTGGGGAAGTTAACTGCACGGTGACCAGACTGTACCCAGAACACAAGCTGCCACAATTCTGAGAATTGACCACAAAAAAATAGGAATAAATGGACCTTGGAACAGAAGGTTAACTGTACCTAAAACAATCAAGATGACGTCTGCCTCACCTCCTGCCGCCTGCTGGCATCTGAAATAAAGCAAACTTTCCTTTCTACCAACCTGGACTATTTATTGGTGTTTGAGAGGCAAGCAGCTGGACTCCACACATCTTTCAGTAACAGAAGGATTGATGCTGAAGCTCCAGTACTTCAGCCACTTGATGCGAAGAGCCGACTCACTGGAAAAGACCCTGAGGCTGGGAAAGATGGACATCAAAAGGAGAAAGAGGCGGCAGAGGACGAGATGGTTAGATGGCATCACCGACACAATGGACATGAATTTGAGCAAACTCTGGAAGAGAGTGAAGAACAGAGGAACCTGGTGTGCTTCAGTCCATGGGGTTGCAAAGAGTCAGACATGACTTAGCAACTGAACAACAAGAAATCATCTCAAATGAAATGGGATAGGCACTTACTATTAAGGCTGATGAGAGAATTAAATGGGCTGGTATCAGTATTCACGCAGGGCACATAGCTAAAGGGTCAACGAAAGCGGGTTATTGTCATAGTTGTTACTCGCCTCCAAATTCTCTTCTGCCTCTGGGATTCCGCGACCACCGCTCCTCGGTAGCGGTGTACATACGCACTGCTTCCATCGCGGGGAAAATTATGTCGCAACACAGTTCCACTTGCTGGTGTCCTACTAAACATGACATAGAGCAGTTCTGTCTCACCCACTCCATTTCCTTCTTTTAAGACCACAAAAAAGACTGCCAAACGAACACATGAGGTATTTGAGAATGTGAAAAGCTCTTTGAAAAAAATTTTAGAAGATTCTACTCATCCTTTCCATCTTCTCCAGCCATGATCCCTCTCCCCCAGCCCTCTCTTTCCCGTCCTCCCTCCCTCCCCTTTTTCCTCCCTCACTCCCTGTCTTTATTTCTCTTATTTTCAAACACCTTAGAGCTGAAGGGCAATGTCTTCTTTTCCCAAAGAAAAGTTCTCTAAACCTGCAGTTTCCAGTCTTTTGAACGTCACAGATCAAGTTAACTTTTAAAAAAGGAAGGGGCTGGGGTGGCAGGGGTGTGGAGGGGATGGGGGATGATTTACAGTTGTCAATTGGTTATTTAACGTGTAAGGAATTTTTTGGTTTTAAATCAATATTACTATCACCAACATTTCATTAAAATGCCATCAAAGAAAAGGGCCATTTCATATTCAAAAAGTAAGAGGGGTGGAATCTCAAAATAAAGTGTCCTTCCAAAAAATCATAGTTGCCAGCTTACTCTGTTATGTCAAAAACTTTTGAGTAACAGAATATCCTAAAAAGGGTCAAGCACAAGGAAATTTCAACATAAAATGTTATCGTAAGATATTCCAGTGCATTTTCACTTCTACACTGTGAACAATGCATACAAGTGAAAGAGGACAGGATGTGTACACGCCTGCAGCCTAAAGAGTAATAGAATACACAGCTGTGGGCTTCCCTGGTGGTCCAGTGGCTAAGACTCTGCGCGGCCGATGGAGGGGGCATGGGTTTGATCCCTGGTGATAACCCCAACACTAGCAGAAACTACAGGATATTACTAATACTTCGGAAGGCCCTGAGTGGCCCCTCCTTCCTTTCCTGTTCCCAGAGAATACTGGCTCCTTAGTATTTAGCAGTTATCTCCTGTCTTTTCTTTATATTTTACTACGTACATCTTTATCCCTGGACAAGGCATTGACTAGCTTCACCTGGCTTTACTGCTTCTATGAAAGGAATCATACTGTGTGTGACTTGCTTTCTGTCCCTCAAAATCATGTTTGTTTGTTTTTTAATGGTTGCTGCACACATGCTGTCTCCAGTTGCGGCGAGCAAGGGCTACTCTCCAGTTGCGGCACTCAGGCTTCTCACTGCAGTGGTTTCTTTTGCGTGGAACGTGGGCTCTAGACATGTACGCTCAGCAGTTGCGGCTCTCGAGCTTAGTTGCTCCATGGCATGTGGAACCTTCCCGGACCGGGGATTGAACCCGTGTACCCTGCGTTGTCAGACAGATTCTTTATCACTGAGCCACCAGGAAGCCCCAGCCCCAATCATGATTTTTCTTGCTATAAGTTTGGCATTTATGGATCTATATCCTGCAGAGTTTTACAGAGGAGCTGGGATGTCCAGTTCACTCACACAGCACTCCTAGCTAACAATCCGGTTTTTCATGTGTGTGTGGATAGAGAGGGAGCGAGGGCCCCAGTACCCTCAGGGCGCTCTTCGGGGGTAAGCCAATGGCTTCTATGGTCCAGACAGGCCAAGATCCCTAATGTGAGCTGCAGAGGTTGGAAACCAGCTGATCACTTTTCTTGAATGGCTCAACTCTAGGCTCTGATCACCACCCAGCAGTCAGAAAAGCCTCCGAAAAGGTGCTGAGAGCAGGCAGATATCACAGTCCAGCCAACTTTAGGCTGGTCTTGGAAACCACACTCTATGTGTTAATAGCCTTCTAGGTTAACATCTCTGCACACTAACTCCTTCACTGCAGGTCAGGAGGGGCCCGGGACACTTTCCTCCGGATCTCTCTAAGGACAGATCCTGAAGGTGCCAGTCTCTAGCAGCACAGACTCTCAGGTCCTACCCAAGACCAAAAGAGTAAGAATTTTATATTTTAATAAGATTCCCAGGTGACCTGTATGTACTTTCAAGTTTAAGAAGCACTGGTCATTTCTGTGTGTGTGTGTGTGTGTGTGTGTGTGTACATGTGCGTTTTAATGAATATTTTTATTGAAGTACAACACATATGAAAAATGGCTAAGTCTGGTAAAAGAATCTGAAAAAGAACAAATCTATGTACATGTATAACTGAATCCCTTTGCAGTACACCTGAAACAAACACAAAATTGTAAATCAATTATACTCAATGTAAAATAAAATCTTTTTAAAACTAGGTGAGGGAGATTAATACAGACTGAAACTGAAGAAAGTGGAGAAAACCACTAGACCATTCAGGTATGACCTAAATCAAATCCCTTATGACTATACAGTGGAAGTGAGAAATAGATTTAAGGGATTAGATCTGATAGATAGAGTGCCTGATGAACTATGAATGGAGGTTCGTGACATTCTACAGGAGACAGGGATCAAGACCATCCCCAAGAAAAAGAAATGCAAAAAAGCAAAATGGCTGTCTGAGGAGGCCTTACAAATAGCTGTGAAAAGAAGGGAAGCAAAAAGCAAAGGTGAAAAGGAAAGATATATCCATTTGAATGCAGAGTTCCAAAGAATAGCAAGGAGAGATAAGAAAGCCTTCCTGAGTGACCAATGCAAAGAAATAGAGGAAAACAATAGAATGGGAAAGACTAGAGGTCTCTTCAAGAAAATTAAAGATACCAAGGGAATATTTCATGCAAAGATAGGCTCAAAAAAGGACAGAAATGGTAGGGACCTAACAGAAGCAGAAGATATTAATAAGATGTGGCAAGAATACAAAGAAGAACTATACAAAAAGATCTTCATGACCCAGATAATCACAATGGTGTGATCACTCACCTAGAACCAGACATCCTAGAATGTGAAGTCAAGTGGGCCTTAGAAAGCATCACTATGAACAAAGCTAGTGGAGGTGATGGAATTCCAGTTGAGCTATTTCAAATTCGAAAAGATGATGCTGTTAAAGTGCTGCACTCAATATGCCAGCAAATTTGGAAAACTCAGCAGTGGCCACAGCACTGGAAAAAGTCAGTTTTCATTCCAATCTCAAAGAAAGGCAATGCCAAAGAATGCTCAAACTACCGCACAATTGCACTCATCTCACATGCTAGTAAAGTAATGCTCAAAATTCTCCAAGCCATGCTTCAGTAATACATGAACCATGACCTTCCAGATGTTCAAGCTGGTTTTAGAAAAGGCAGAGGAACCAGATATCAAATTGCCAACATCCGCTGGATCATCGAAAAAGCAAGAGAGTTCCAGAAAAACATCTATTTCTGCTTTATTGACTATGCCAAAGCCTTTGACTCTGTGGATCACAATAAACTGTGGGAAATTCTTCAAGAGATGGGAATACCAGACCACCTGACCTGCCTCTTGAGAAACTGTATGCAGGTCAGGAAGCAACAGTTAGAACTGGACATGGAACAGACTGGTTCCAAATAGGAAAAGCAGTAAGTCAAGGCTGCATATTGTCACCCTGCTTATTTAACTTATATGCAGAGTACATCATGAGAAACTCTGGGCTGGAAGAAGCACAAGCTGGAATCAAGATTGCAGGGGAAAATATCAATAACCTCAGATATGCAGATGACACCACTGTTATGGCAGAAAGTGAAGAAGAACTAAAGAGCCTCTTGATGAAAGTGAAAGAGGAGAGTGAAAAGTTGGCTTAAAGCTCAACATTCAGAAAACGAAGATCATGGCATCCAGTCCCATTACTTCATGACAAATAGATGGGGAAATAGTGGCTGACTTTATTTTTGGGGGCTCCAAAATCACTGCAGATGGTGATTGCAGCCATGAAATTAAAAGACACTTACTCCTTGGAAGGAAAGTTATGACCAACCTAGACAGCATATTAAAAAGCAGAGACATTACTTTGTCAACAAAGGTCCATCTAGTCAAGGCTATGGTTTTTCCAGTGGTCATGTATGGATGTGAGAGCTGGACTATAAAGAAAGCTGATCGCCAAAGAATTGATGCTTTTGAAGTGTAGTGTTGAAGAAGACTCTTGAGAGTCCCTTGGACTGCAAGGAGATCCAACCAGTCCATTCTAAAGGAGAGCAGTCCTGGGTGATCATTGGTAGGACTGATGTTGAAGCTGAAACTGCAATACTTTGGCCACCTGATGCGAAGAGGTGACTCATTTGAAAAGACCCTGATGCTGGGAAAGATTGAGGGCAGGAGGAGAAGCGGACGACAGAGGATGAGATGGTTGGATGGCATCACCAACTCAATGGACATGGGTTTGGGTGGATTCCAAGAGTTGGTGATGGACAAGGAGCCCTGGCGTGCTGTGGTTTGTGGCATTGCAAAGAATCGGACACGACTGAGTGACTGAACTGAACAGAGGGAGTTTAAGAGGTATAAATTTTCAACTGGAGTTGGGAGATTGGGGCTGACATATACACACTACTATATATAAAATAATAAGAACCTATTATCTAGAACAGGGAACTCTACTTAATACTCTGTAATGGCCTATATGAGAAAATAATCTGAAAAATAGTGGATATTTGTATAATTTATTCACTTTGCTGTACACTTAAAACTAAAACATTTTAAATCAACTATACTCCAATAAAAATTTTAAAATAATAATAAACTTTCAGTTGCAAAATAAATGAGTCATGGGCATGAAACATACAGGGTGGGGAATATAGTCAATAACTATGCAATATTTGTACAGTGACTGATCGTAACTAGATTTATCATGGTGCTCATTTTGACAGGTACAGAAATATTGAATGACTGTGTTGCAATGGCACCCCACTCCAGTACTCTTGCCTGGAAAATCCCATGGATGGAGGAACCTGGTAGGCTGCAGTCCATGGGGCCGATAAGAGTCAGGCACGACTGAGTGACTTCATTTTCACTTTTCACTTTCATGCATTGGAGAAGGAAATGGCAACCCACTCCAGTGTTCTTGCCTGGAGAATCCCAGGGACGGGGGAGCCTGTTGGGCAGCCATCTATGGGGTCGCACAGAGTCGGACACGACTGAAGCGACTTAGCAGCAGCAGCAGCAGTGTTGTATAATAGAAACTAACATAGTGTTGAAGGTCAATTATACTTCAAATACAAGTAAACACACTCATAGGAAATGAGATCAGATTTGTAGTTACCAGTGGCAGGGGGATGAAGGCAGTCAAAAGGTACAAACTTTCAGTTATAAGCTAAGTAAGAATTAGGGATGGGCTGTAACAACATGAAGAATCTAATTAGCACTGCTGTATGGTATATATGAAAGTTGTTAAGAGTATAAATCCTAAGAGTTCTCATCACCTGGAAAATTTTTTCTATTTCTTTAATTTTGTATCAATATGAGATGATGGATATTTACTAAACTTACTGTGAAATCATTTCATGATGTATGTCAGTCAAACCGCTAGGCTGTATACAAACTTATACTTGCTGTATGTCAATTACATTTCAAGAAAACTGGAAGAAAAAAAGTACTAAGTCACAGGAGTATCATTTGATGAATTATATATCACAAAGAGTCTACAGGTATACCTGGCACCCAGATCCAGAAACACTGCCCAAACTCCAGAAGCCCTCTTTTCACATGGCCTCCATAACCAAAGTACCACTCACCGAAGAAAACCAGAATCCCAGTTACTAATAGCACAGGTTCATATGGTCCACGTTTGTTCTCCATGTAAGTGGAATCATCTTCTGTGTCTGGCTTACTTTGCTCAACATTATGCTTGTAAGACTCTAAAACCTTCACTAGGAACCCCAACTTTCCTTTCTGTACTTACTGTGTATTGGTGGCTCTCTAGTTTTCTGCATCTCTCATCTCCAGAGACCTGTAATAGTGTGAAACAAACCCTTTATTCAAATAAATACTTATTGAGCATCCAGACAATGCCAGGGATTGTGTTAGGGGATGAACCCCAAAGTGTGCTGCCAAACTGAGACTTCTGTTTCCACGAGGCATCTTGACCAAAGGGTGTTGGGGTGGGTGGAAGATTCACACTGGTATGTGACTGCAAATTTTGAAAGGAATTTATTACATGCCCTAAAAAACACCCCAAGTTGCAGCTTAGCGCACGGCTATCAACTAGCAGTAGGGCTTCTCACTTAGGTCTTTTGAACGGATCATAAAATCTAGGTCCCATACATTTCTGGTTCAGTTACTTCTACTTGTCTTCAAATGTGATTTGGCTAAATATTGGGATTGTTCCAGCCAAAACTTCAAAAAACTCTCGGCACTTGTGGTTTGGGACTTTCAGGAATAAATTATGTACAGACACACACCCCTCGTTTTCCTGTGGACATCTGTGGTACTTCAATCCTCTTGTCTAATTAGTTTACTGCAAGCATTGCTATGAGACCAATGGTCAACCACCTTCTCTTTGAGTGTTAATTTTCTCATCTACAAAAAGACAGAAGTGTACTACATTAGAGATGCTTAACCTGAAATCTGTGGATTTGCTAGGGAATATACTAACCCCTGGGCTTCCCTTGTGGCTCAGCTGGCAAAGAATCTTCCTGCAATGCAGGAGACCCTGGTTGGATTCCTGGGTTGGGAAGATCCCCTAGAGAAGGGATAGGCTACTCACTCCAGTATTCTTGGGTTTCCCTGCTGGCTCAGACAATAAAGAATCTGTCTGCAACGCAGGACACCTGGGTCAGGAAGATCCCTGGAGGAGGGCATGGCAACCCACTCCAGTATTCTTGCCTGGAGAATCCCCATGGACAGAGGAGCCTGGTGCGCTATGGTCTGTGGGGTTGCAAAGAGTCGGACACGACTGAGCAACTAGCAACACGGCCAGCATATACTAACCCCTGGAAATGACATGGAAGATTGTGAACGTGTGTATTTTTGGTGCAATAGAGTCCCGAGTATAACAATACCCGCCCCCTCCCCCGAAAATCAAACACCATCATGATTGGTGATCTCCAAGAACCATCTTAGCACTTGATACTCTGCAATCAGGTGGCTCCTTGCGTCAACAGAAGAGCTTGATTTTCGCTTAGTGTCTGGCTCCAGCTGAACCTTAAAAGGAATAGATGGCCTTGCTTTTTAGCTTCCATAGATTTTTCTGCCTCAATAGAAAGGATACTGTAAAACTGCAGGGCCACAGAGTAGCATCTCCCTCTGATCTCTACAGGTGAGATAACATCAAGGGTCCATTCCTTTAAAATAGCCTGGCCCTGAATCGAGTCCCGTTTTTAATATGACCTCAGTCTGGGTCCTATTGTATGTAGCTGGCTTGTTTCCTAAATGCTGTATCTATTGTAACCCTCAGAACTCACTGGTGGGTCTGGCTGTCACAACCAAATAGATGTGAACACACCAAGATACTCTGATCAGTTCAACAATCCCGTTATCTCTACCCAGAGAAAGGGCCTGCAGCAGTCCTGTGTGGAGAAGGGCACCCTGGTTTGCCTGCCCAGGCTGGGGCTGGCCTGTCACCTGAGCAAGGGGCTGAAACAGAACCTCTCCTATCTCCCCAAGGCTCGAGCTCGTCATTCACACACAGTAAGATTAGGTTTCACGCTCCCTCTGTGTGGCTGGTTCCCCTGGCAACAGTTTGAGTCCAAAGTTTTCATTACAAACCACCTCAGTCAGTATGCATATTTGCTCTATTGTGTTCAACTTTTTGCAACCCCATGGACGGCAGCCCACCAGGCTCCTCTGTCCATGGGATTTCCCAGGCAAGAATACTGGAGTGGGTTGCCACTTCCTCCTCCAGGGTCAGTCAGTATGAGGAAGCATCTTATAGTCCTTTCATAGAGCAAGACACGTGAACTTGTAAACAGTGTTCTTAATCATTATGTTGGTTTCACTGTAGACAAAAGAGTGATCTCAGAGCTCATCCTCTTCTTACAAACATCCTTTTCTGCTCATACTTATCTAAAAGAGAAATAGAGCCACATTTTCAGTCCTTGCTCCTCTAAGTGTGGACCATGGACCAGGAGCATCAGCCTCACCCAGGGGCCTATTGTTGTTGAGTTGCTAGGTCACGTCTGACTCTCTGCGAGCCCTTGCACTGTAGCTCACCAGATTCCTCTGTCCAATTTCCCAGGCAAGAACCCTGGAGTGGGTTGCCATTTCCTCCTCCAGGAGATCTTCTGGCACCAGGTATCGAACCTGAGTCTCTCGCATTGGCAGGCAGATTCTTAACCACTGAGCCACCAGGGAGGGGGCTCCCCATCCCAGATCTATTGGACCAGAATCTGCACTTTAACCAGCTCTCCAGATGATTCTTAATCAGAAGCATTTTAAAATTTGAAAACCACTCTCAGGAAATTACCAATATCTTGCTAATATTATGCCTGTAACCTTCCAAAAAATAATGAAAGAGCAGCAAATGTGAGCTTTCTTCCATTTTAAAACCCAGAGGACCACCAGGGATGCTTTGAGGAAAAAAGGAGAGTAGGAACAAGCCCAGAAGAGGAGAAACTTAGAAGAAGGAAAAAAAAGGAAAAGCAAAGAGAGAAGGGGACAATGGGCAGAGTGAGGGCCCAGGGTCTCTGTACTCCCTCCACGGGAGCGCCACACCTAGGATCTGCAGATGCCACCTTCGTGGCCCTCTCCTGCCACGCGCTGCCTCCTGTGTTTACCTATTTAGTAGTTTTAAAAATTGGCTCACTTTCAAACTCTGATTCCTTTTGAGAAGAAAGTTCCTATCTTGGGGTTTATGTGTTTGTTATGTTTTATTTTCTTGGGCTACAAAGTCACTGCAGATGGTGACTGCAGCCTTGAAATTAAAAGACACTTGCTACTTGGAAGAAAAGCTACGACCAACGTAGACAGCATATTAAAAAGCAGAGACATTGCTTTGCCAAAAAAAGGTCTGTCTAGTCCAAGCTATGGTTTTTCCGGTGGTCATGTATGGATGTGAGAGTTGGACTGTGAAGAAAGCTGAGCACTGAAGAATTGATGCTTTTGAACTGTGGTGTTGGAGAAGACTCTTAAGAGTCCCTTGGACTGCAAGGAGATCCAACCAGTTAATCCTAAAGGAGATTAGTTCTGGGTGCCCATTGGAAGGACTGATGCTGAAGCTGAAACTCCAATACTTCGGCCACCTGATGTGAAGAACTGACTCATTAGAAAAGACCCTGACTCTGGGAAAGATTGAAGGCAAGAGAAGGGGTCAAGAGAGGATGAGATGGTTGGATGGCATCACTGAGTTGATGGACAAGAGTTTGAGCAAGTTCTGGGTGTTGGTGATGGATAGGGAAGCCTGGAATGCTGCAGTCGATGGAGCTGGAGAGAGTTGGACATGACTGAGTGAGCTGAAGTGAACTGTTTTTTCTAATACCCATGAAAAGAGATTCACAGCTATTAACATTTTGTTAGATGTTTGTAAGCCCTCCAGGTGACCCCTAGTGATGATCCGTAGCCACACCTGGGACCCCTGCCCCAGGGGAATTGTCATCCCAGTACACGAGGCCCCTCAGAGCCCCCACAAAGTGGACAGAGGTGGGTCCTATGTTCATGTTTTTAAACTGCACTGCAGGACACAAAATGTTATTCAGGCTAAAAGCAGCAGATTAAACTCCTGCTCATCTGGAACCTGCAAAATCACTGGTCCCCAACCTTTCTGGCACGAGGGACTGGTTTCCTGGAAGACAGTGTTTCCACCAATGGGCAGGGTAGCGGGAAGGGGAGAGAAGGGCTGGGGTGGGCGGAGAGGGGTGTGCAGGGAATGGTTTTGGGATGGTTCAAGTGCATTATATCTATTATGCCCTGCTGATCTGACAGGAGGCAGAGCTCAGGCGCTAATACAAGTGATGGAGAGTGGCTGTAAATACAGATGAAGCTTTGCTCGCTTGCCCACTGCTCACCTCCTACTGTGTGGCCCATTTCCTGGGCCTGGGGACCCCTGAGCTAGATTCTGAAGGGTACTGGCAAGAACTTGGGATAAAGTCCACAGAGTAACAAGCAGATGCTGACTCAGCACTCCAGGTAACTCAAGGTACGTTAGGCTTACTAAACCCCCACAACTAGGCTCAGAGCAAAGATCTGAAACAGCAAGAAGCCGTCACTGGGCTGTGGCCTGGCCTGAAGAAGGCTGGGGGCTGCTGGTCACCTATAAGGTATCAGCACCCCTTTCCTTCACTCTGTCTTCACAGAGTTTTCAGCAATTTATAGAACACGCTCTTCCCTGTCTTTTGAGGAAAGGGAGATGAAAAACAAATCAAAGAAATTACAACATGAACACACTGAGCTGCTACTTCTTAAAAGAAACATAGAGAATCCAAACAACAGAAAACAATAAATAACCAAGAGGTCAGAAACACACACTAGAAAAGGAGGTGGCAATTATTTTCATGTGCGAGTTAGTGGCGGTTCTTAGGCATTTAACAGGTAGACATACGTCGTAGACGGCAGTGTCTTTTCCACCTCCACTGAGAACACGACATGAAAGGAACAGACTCAAATCATAGCCAGAGCACAAAGCAACGTTGACATGTTGGGGCTATTAGACTCTGATCCAAACTAACAAAGGAAATAATGGGCTTGCCACAGAAGGCCTTTTTTAACAGATAGTTAAAAAAAAAAATCCCCGTGGTTCTGTTGTGGATTACGTGAGCTTCTGACAGGATGTCAGGGCTAAGTCTATGGATCCTTTCAGTCCAGTTATAAAAAGCTCCTAGGACCTTCGTCCCAGGCCCTTCTAGTGGTACAATTAATTCTATCTCATTAAATGTTGCTTGTGATAAGTGAACCATCAACGGACTCTGAGCCTTTCTGTTATTCATGTTTCTGTGCTTTCAAGAAAAGGGATCTTCTTACAGAGGCTGTTGTAAACAGACTTTCTACCAATCGTATATAGTATATTAATTGCGCTGGAAGAGGAGGGAGAAATGGGGTTTACTGTAAAACAGAATCTTTTGTAAATCCGAATTTCAAAGAGCAAGATAGAAGAGCCCACCCACAGTAAAAGAATGAATTAGTCTCAAACACACGACAGAAATTCAGGGCAGCTGGCAGGTACACAAGGCCCATAAAGTTGTGAGCAGAGTGCCTCACCCTGAGGACCCAGGCAATACATGGGTGCTCTGAAAATACCACTGTCCTCCTTGTTTGGATACTGTGTATTCCACGTGTACACAGGGGTTGGGGCCCCAACGATCAATGTCTTACCTTGTGCTCACCCATCTTTTCATCTCTGCCCAGGAGCCCACGGCGGTTCACCTCTAAGCTCCAGACTAGAGCCCAAGTCCACTCTGGCCATCATCTTCCTGCATCTGGATCAGGCCAGCCTCCTCCCTCCCTCTCCTCTGAAGAGCATCAACTCCTTCCCACTCAGGACTTTTCTGTCCCCCCTAGGAGATGAAAACAAACAGGGTGAAAATCATTCGTATCAATCAGATCTGAAATCCAGGACAAAGATGGCTGTGGAGACCCTGAAGGAGCCCAAGGCCCAGCCCTTTCCCCTCCTACCTCTATTCCTTCCAACGTCCTCTGCAAAGTCACCAACAGCCAGAGGTCCACACAGTCGTGAGCACGGAGGAGCCTGCCTGCCTCCACAAAACTCTTGAAGTGAGTATCTGGAACTACAAATCAATTACCAGATATCTTAGCTACTAGAATAAAGTTATGTATATTTTACAAACCATGCATTGGCAGGCAAATTCTTTTACCACCAGACTTCCCACATGGCTTGGTGGTAAAGAATCCACCTGCCGATGAAGGAGCCACAGGTTCAATCCCTGGGCCAGGAAGATCCCCTGGAGAAGGATATGGCAACCTACTCCAGTATTCTTGCCTGGAGAATCCCATGGATAGAGGGGCCTGGCGGGCTATAGTCTATGGGGTCGCAAAAGAGTTAGACATGACTTGGTGACTGAACAAGAAGAACCACCTAACATGGAGGGCTGTTGTTATTGCTCTTGCTCAAAGGCCAGAGTAAGATTGCAGAGCAAACAATAGCACGATGTAATCCTCAGTTGAAAAGTTGGAGGGAATAGCATTTCAGAGGAAGTTTCAAAGGAGGAATGATTTCTGGGTCAATTTAACTGGAGAGTCTAAAATAACTGCAGCAGCCAGCTCACAAGATAAACTCTAAACGTACTGTGCCTGCTGTGTCAGAGAGGAGGAAATGGACTTTTCTGAGCTGTATCTCAAGTGAATGCTGGTCAGAATTATCCCCAAGAACATTCTGGTGAAAGGATGGACTGGAACCATCCAGACGCGTCACTCATCAGTCAAGGCTGCCAAGTGGGAAACGGGTCCCAGAAAAGGCTTGTCTTGGTTTGGGAAAGATAAAGCTAGCGGGGGAAGGGGTGCATTTTGCTCAGGTCTAGTCATCGCCAACATGGTGTCCACCGTGGCCTGCCTGAGGGACAGCTGACGACCCAGCAGTAGGACATGCGCTGCTGGGAACTGTCTTCTTCCTTCTGCTTAGTCTGCCTTGCGCCCTTGTGGGGGTTGAACTGTGTCTCCCCAACTGCCCCCAAAGACACACTAGAGTCCTAACCCCTGCTCCCTGAGAATGTGGCTTTTCTGGAAATAGGGTCTCTGCAGAGATAATCAAATTATGATGAGGTCACACTCCCTTAGGGGTGTGTCCTAGGGAGTCAGGAAAATAGAGCTGGAGACGACACACAGAGGGAAGACCACACGAAGAGAGGCAGGGAGAAGGCCACGTGATAACAGAGGCAGAGATGGGAGGGGTGCAATCTGGCAGCCAGGAACCCCAAGGATTGCCAGCTAGAGGAGGCAAGGAAGGATCCTCCCTTGGTGGCTCAGAGAGAGGCTGCTGACACCTTGAGTTCAGACTTGTAAGCCTTCAGAATTTTGAGGGAATAAATTTCTGTGGTCTTAAGCCCCCACGTTTGCAGAATGCTGTATAGCAGCCCTGGAAAACTAACACATCCCTGAACTGCTCTGGCCTCTCATCCCTCCTCATCCACATGGGTACATGAGCCTGGGGAGAACCCTGTGGAGTCCACAGTCACAGCTCTCCACAGGGAACTCCCCAGACAAAGACAGTAGGACGTCTTGGCTTTTTTTTTTTTTAAGTTTATTATGGGGGGAAAAAAAATTCACATTCACAAAAATAGAGCAGTATAACTCCATGTGCCCATCCTCCAGCATCAACAACGATCCACATTTTGTCCATTTTATTTCATCCAACCCCCACCCAAGGGTATTTTGCATGGAAGGATGCCTGGAGCATTTAAAAACAAACTCAACACATCATTCCAGGTCATCTGTAAATGCTTTAGTCTAAACGACTTTAGACACATTTTTTTTTGGTCATCTTTGAGTATTGTGTACTTTATTAGTTATGTAAAAGGAATGAATGGCACTTTATGTCTGGGTCCTCTGTTTCTTCTCTGTTTTTTACAGTTCAGTGGTTTCCAATATATTCACAGAGTTGTACAACCATCTCTATGACCCAGTTTTAGAACATTTTCATCACCCCAAAAAATAAACCCTGTACCAATAAGCACCTCACTGCCCCTGCCCTCCAGTTCCAGACAACTACTAAGCTACTTTCTATCTCTATAGATTTACCTGATGGGAACACTTCATATTAACATAAATGGAATCATAGTGCTGTATGTAATCTCTTGTGTCTGACTCATTTCACTCGGCATAACGTTTACAAGATGCATCCACATTACAGATCAATACTATGTTACTTATCAATACTTCATTCCTTTTTTCTGGCTAAATAATATTCCATTGCCTGGATATGCTGCATTTTGTTTATCCATTCATTAGTTGTTGGAAATTTGGGTTGCTTCCAATTTGGGGCTATTATGAGCAACAACGCAATGAACACTTGTGTTCAGGTTTTAGTGTGGACGTATGTTTTTATGTCTCTTGCTGATTGACATAAGAGTAGAACTGCTGGATCCCATGGTAATGCTATTTTAATATTTCAAGGAGTCACCTGTTTTTCAAAGTGGCTACACCATTTACAAACCTACCAGCAATGGATGAGGGTTCCAGTTTCTTCATAAATTCTCCAAAACTTGCTATTATAAATTTTTTAAAATTATTATAGCCATCCTAGTGAGTATGAAGTGGTAGGTATCTTGTAGTTTTGATTTATGTTTCTTCAATAACTAATGATGTTAAACTTTTTCAGGTTCTTGGTATAACTTCTTTGAAGAAATACCTCTTCAGGTTCTTTGTCTATTTTTAAATTGGGTTATTTGTCCTTTTACTATTGAGTTGTCAGAGCTCTTTATATATTCTGGATGTAATTTCCTTCTCAGATTTATGATTTGCAAATATGTTCTCCCATTCTGTGAGCTTTTTCATGTTCTCACTGGTGTCCTTTGAAACACAAAGTTTTCAACTTCATGAAGTCCAATGTATTTTTTTCTTTTGTCACTTCCACTTTATCTAAAAAAAAAGCCATTGCCTTACTCAAATTTATTCCTATATTTTCTACTAAGGGTTTTATGGTTTTAGCTCTTACATTTAGATGATGTCTATTTTTAATTGAAATATAGTTGATTTAAAATACTATATTAGTTTCAGGTATATAGCAAAGTGACTCAGTTATATATTTTTTAATTTCAGATTATTTTCCACTATAGGTTATTACAAGATATTAAATATAGTGTGTACATGCTAAGTCACACAGTCAGTCGTGTCCAACCTTTGCAACCCTATGCACTGTAGCCCACCAGGCTCCTCTGTCTATGGGATTCTCCAGGCAAGAATACTGGAGAGGGTTGCCATGCCCTCCTCCAAGGGATCTTCCCTGTGCTATACAGTAAATCCTTGTTGCTTATCTTTTTTACATGTAGTAGTGTATATCTGTTAATCTTATATTCATAATTTATCCCTTTCCTGTTTCAGTTCGATTCAGTCATGTCTAACTCTTTGCAACCCCATCATGCCAGGCTTCCCCATCCTTCACCAACTCCTGGAGCTGACTCAAACTCATGTCCATTGAGTCAGTGATGCCATCCAACCATCTCATCCTCTGTCATCCCCTTCTCCTCCTGCCTTCAATCTTTCCCAGCATCAGGGTCTTTTCCAATGAGTCAGTTCTTGGCATCAGGTGGCCAAAGTATTGGAGCTTTAGCATCAGTCCTTCCAATGAATATTCAGGACTCAATTCCTTTAGGATTGACTGGTTTGATCTCCTCGAAGTCCAAGGGACTCTCAAGAGCCTTCTCCAACACCACAGTTCAAAGCATCCCCTTTCCCCTTTGGTAACCATGAATTTGTTTTCTATCTCTGTGACTCTACTTCTGTTTTGTAAATAAGTTCATTTGTATCATCTTTTAAGATATCACATATATGTGATGTCATATGACGTTTGTCTTTCTCCGTCTGACTTATTTTACTCAGTAAGATAGTCTCTAGATCCATCCATATTGCTGCAAATGGCATTATTCCATTCATTTTCATGACTGAGTAGTACTCCACTGTTTAGATATCCCACATCTTCTTAAACCAATGGCCTGTTCATGGGCACTTGGGTTGTTTCCATGTCTTGGCTACTATGAATACTGTTATTATAAACACTGGGGTACATGTATATTTTCCAATCAAGAGTTTTCATCTTTTCTGAATAAGTGCTCAATAGTGGGACTGCTGGATCATATGGTAGCTCTACTTTCAGTTTTTTAAGGCAACTCCATACTGTTTGCCATAGTGGTTACATCACCAATAGTTATTTTTTTGTAATATGATGTGAGGTAGGGGTCCAAATTTATTTTCTTACATATGGGTACAGACATTATACTTTTTATATTTTTATTATTCATTTACTTCATTTGTTTACCCTGGCTGGGTCTTTGTTGCTGCGTGCAGGCTTTCTTTTGAAGAAGGCGATGGCACCCCACTCCAGCCCTTTTGCCTGGAAAACCCCATGGACGGAGGAGCCTGGTGGGCTGCAGTCCATGGGGTCGCGAAGAGTCGGACACGACTGAGCGACTTCACTTTCATTTTTCACTTTCATGCCTTGGAGAAGGAAATGGCAACCTCTCCAGTGTTCTTGCCTGGAGAATCCCAGGGAGAGCGGAGCCTGGTGGGCTGCCGTCTATGGGGTCGCACAGAGTCGGACACGACTGAAGGGACTCAGCAGCAGCAGCAGCAGCAGGCTTTCTCTAGTTTCGGTGAGCGGGGGCTTCTCACTGTGGTGGTTCCACTGTTGTGGAGCGCGGGCTCTAGGTGCACAGGCTCAGCAGTTGCGGCACTTGGGCTTATTTGCTCCAGGGGTACGTGGGATCTTCCCGGACCAGGGATGGAACTCACTGGCGTGAGGATTCTCAACCACTGGATCACCAGGGAAGTCCCCAGACATTACACTTTAGTTCTATTTCTTAATAACATGTTCTGTATTATACCTCAGTTTCGGTTTCCCATAAATCATCTTTTAGATGATTTTCATCCAACTACAGCCTAGAGTGATAAAAAAGATATTCTAGGGAAGAAATATTTTAAATGAGGAAGTGGTTAGCCCTTCCCACACTGCCTGTAATCTATAATTCATTTCCCCAATTTTAGGCTTTCCCCCTTTTCTTATAACATGTGACAATGCAGTCTTGCGTGACTCAGTCAGTCATAATCATAAAATTAGGTCTGCCCTAAACCTAAGTTATTTAATTTAAATATAAGACTTTGGGTATAAACAATGTGCCAGTCGGCTCTGGTAAATCAGAGATAAAAAGACAGGTATTCTGCTCTCAGACAGTTACAGCCTACATGGGGAGAGGAAAGGCACGTACACAAATAATAACATGGAGTGAGCACCAACACAGGAAGGAAACAGTGTCCATATGGGAGGGGTGGGGAAGACACAGTGAAGGGAGGGGACCAGAACTGGGCCCAGATAGAGAGTGCCAGCCTCTAATACCAGCGGGGTAAGGATCCTGCTGAGCTGGAGACTACACATCCCATCTACAGGGGGATGTTCCCCACTCATTCCCAGCAGATCATATCTCTACAGAGACATGGATCCAGGACTTCCCTGGTGGTCCAGCGGTTAAGACTCTACGCTTCCAGTGCAGAGGGATGGGTTTAATCCCTGGTCAAGGAACTAGAACCCCACATGCTGGGCAGCCAAAAAAAATTTTTTTTTAAACAAACCAAACAGAGACATGGACTCAGGACAGCCAGACTTCAGACTTTCTCTTTTTTTTTTTCAAGAGAGGTTGAGGGGAAAAAAAATCTGATTTTATGTGTAATCCTTCATTTTTTAAAGTTAAGAAATTTGAATTTTAAAAACTCTACAGTGGGTTTCTCAAAAAGTTAAACATAGAATTACCATATGACTCAGCAGTTTCATCCCTAAGTATATACTCAGAAAAAGTGAAAACAGAGAGTCAGATGGATACTTTTATGCCAGTGTTCATCAGCTATGACAGACAAATGGATAAATAAAATCTGGTACGGCCACACCGTGGCATATTATTCAGCCATGAAAAGAAGCAAAGCATTGATCCTATAACACAGATAAACCTTGAAAACGTTATACTAAGTGACACAAAGGCACAAATATTGTATGATTCCACTGATGTGACATGTCTAGAAGACAAAAATCCACAGATGGAAAGGAGATAAGAGGTTACCAGGGGTTGGAGGGTTATTACTTAATGGTTACAGAGTTTCTGTTTGGGGTGATGAAAACACTTTTGAAATAGACAGTGGCGATGCGATACTTGCACAACACCGTGAATGTAACTGATGCCACTGAACCGTGCTTGTAAAAATGGCTAAAATGGAAACTTTTTATATTTTATGTGTTTTAACACACACAACAACAACTCAACTCTAGAATGGCCAAACATGTCCAGGATTACTATGTCAGCTGTGGGCACCAGTTTGGGATCTCAGGCTCAGAATGATTAACACTGGACACTTCATGTGCACCAAGCAAGGACTCAGCAGTAAGGCAAACATCTCACTGATGCTGGAGTAGGGGCAGAGGAGATGGACAAAATTAAAGATACGTATGTCTGTATAGTCAAAGCTATGGTTTTTCCAGTAGTCGTGCACGGATATGAGAGTAAGACCATAAAGAAGGCTAAGCGTTGAAGAACAGATGCTTTCAGACTGTGGTGTTAGAGAAGACTCTTGAGAATCCCTTGGACTGCAAGGAGATCAAACCAGTGAATCCTAAAAGATATCAACCCTGAGTATTCATTGGAAGGACTGATGCTGAAGCTCCAATATTTTGGCCACCCGATGCAAAGAGCAGAATCATTGGAAAAGACCTCAATGAAAGACTGAGGGCAGGAGAAGGGGTGACAGAGGATGAGATGGTTGGATGGCATCAGTTTGAGTAAACTCAGGGAGATAATGAAGGGCAGGGAAGCCTGGCATGCTGCAGTCCATGGGGTCGCAAAGAGTTGGACACAACTGAGCAACTGAAAAACAATTCCTCATCCTTAAGGAGATTAAAGGCTAGAACTAGACCTAATTGTAGTAATACAGCAATGCTCTCAGGAAGTTCTAAAAATGTGCTTCAGGAAATTCACAGGCGAGATCACACCTGGTTGTGGGATCTCTAAAGGATTCATGAAGGTGATTGGACTGCAGCTGAGCTTTGCAAGATGGGTAAACAGGTGGGGCTGCTCCAAAAGTAGCAGCTGGAGTCAAGGTTTAGAGGAAGAACAGCAGATGGCATATTTTAGTATCGACTCCAGTTTGGCTGGAGAAGACTCCAAGTAGAGAGGGAGCTGGAGAGGCAGAGGGGGACCCACACCAGGATGCCATGAATACCAAATCAAGAATTTTCCATTTAATTCTGAGCAGCAGAATGAAGTTCTCAAAGCTGTCCCTGAGACTGATTAGCCAGGCATCCATGTATAAGATACATTGAAAAGAGGAGAGTGGGGCCCCTAAACAGTCTGGTGAGAGATAAGAAAGGGCTGGGCCTGACTAGTGGCCATGGTATGCAAAGGAAGGGGCGAGTAGGGACAGGAGGTGGCTGCTTGGATGGATAATAGCTAGAAGCTGATGGCTGCAAGGGGAGGAGGGTGGTTTGTCTCATCTCTATGTGAAAGAGGCTTCCTGAAAAGAAAGCAGTGTGATAGAAATCAAACATACAGCAGGGGTCTAGTCCCAGCTGTGCTAACCCAGCCTGTGCCCTTTGGAACAAATGCAGAATGACCTCATTCATTTATTCATTCATTCATGGTGCTTCAGCGTCCTCACTTTACGATGGGCCTAAATCTCTGTTCTACCCATTTCATGGCATTGCTCTGATGATAAAAACGAAAGCTACTTCAAACCACTTCACATTTAAGTGCCCCATGTTACCTCATTGAAATGAATTTTAGATAACTATCTCTTGTGCTTTAAAATATTGTGTAACGTGTTTGAAATAAATGGGTCATTGGCTGGGGCTTAGAATTAGCTGTGATCCAGAGACCCGATCATATTCATTCCAAGTGTTGACCCCACAAAAGTGATGTGTAATTCACACCCAGCCTCCTCCTGTTTCCTATGCTCACAGAAGGTATAATCTCCTCTTCCCCAGTGCTTCATCTCGTCCAGCTCTTTTGGGAAATAAAAGCTCGTGGATGTTTTGTTACTAAAGCCATGTTCTCTTCAGAGCGTGTGTGCCGAGCAGCCACAAGGAATGGAACACGGAAAACCTTTAAAAGAATTTGTTGTATGACTCAGGGAGCTCAAACTGGGGCTCTGTAACAACCTAGTGGGGTGGGATGCGAAGGGAGATGGGAGGGAGGGTCAAGAGAGAATGGACATATGTATACCCATGACTGATTCCTGTTGATGTCTGGCAGAAACCAACACAACTCTGTAAAGCAATTATCCTTCAATTAAAAAAATAAAAATTTTTTTAAAAAGAGTAAGTTATCATTCTTGCCAGACAGTGCTATGTCATCTTAGGCAAGCCACCAAGCCTAGCTGTGCCTAGATTTCTAAAAGGTGTCTTGGAATGTGTCTGATGACAGACACATGCAGAGATGGAAGCGATGCACTCCCACCGTGAAGGAGAAACAGGAACACTTGTTTTAACTTGAGTGGATCCAAGAAAATGAGCACTGGAAAAGTGGCAAGGAGGAAAATGACTTGCTACAAAAGTGAAGTGGGACGCACAGCAAAAGCCATGCACTGGGGAGAGAATCGGAGTTCAGCTGAAGGAGGTTCTGAGACTCGGGGCCTGTCTCAGGTCGACCAGATGAAGAAGGATGCTGTGTTTTTTTTTTTAATTTTTAAATTATTTTTATTGAAGTATAGTTGCTTTACAATGTTGTGTTAGTTTCTATTGTGCAGCAAAATGAATCAGCCATATATACATATATATATATATACACACACACACACACACACACACCAGGGTCCTCTGCCCATGGAATTCTCCAGACAAGAATACTGGAGTGGGTTGCCATTTTCTCCTCCAGGGGATCTTCCCAACCCAGGGATCAAACCTGTGTCTCCTGGATTGGCAGGCAGATTCTTTACCACTGAGCCACCAGGGAAGCCCAAATATACATATACTCCCTCCCTTTTGTGTTTCCTTTCCATTTAGGACACCTGGTGGTCCAGTGATAAGACTCAGCACGTTTTTAAGCATCTTATGGTGGGTATCAGGATGGTTTTTCAACCAGTGATTCTACTGTGGGTCAAAGGGGAGCCCGGATCTGACAGGGCAGGTTGGTGTTGAGAACCCTGGGCTATTCTCTCTGCTAGGACTAGGATAGGGAGCACCAGCCAAGAGATGTGGCCTGAGAATGAAAAAATCCGATAGCTGTGATTTCATAAAAACGTATAATCCTTGCTGAGCAAGGGGAGAGAGAAAAGAACGAAGACACAAGGATACGGAAAGCAAGAGAGCAGAACGCCCATCCGGTGGGAGAGGGCAGGACATCACGGATGAGGGCTCTTGTAGGGATCCACATGGCAGCACTGTCCAGCTCAGTGGGGCGAAGTGGCCTCGATTTTGGAAAGGCCCATAAATGTACTCTTCCTTCCAAATAGCAGGATTCTTCTTCTCCTCCAAATTTCCCTAGAGCTTGGTGCAGTGCATGCACACTAAGTCACTTCATTTGTGTTTGACTCTGCAACTCCATGGACTGTAGCCCGTTCAACCTCCTCTGTCCATGGGATTCTCCAGGCAAGAATACTAGAGTGGGCTGCCATGCCTTTCTCCAGGGGATCTTCCTGACCCAGGGATCGAACCCATGCCTCTTACGTCTCCAGCCTTGGCAGGCAGGTTCTTTACCACTAGCGCCACCTGGGAAGCCCAGGGCTTGGTGCAGCCTGGAGCAGAAACCCCTTCAGGAAGGAACAGACAGAAAAGGCACCCTCTCCTGGCTGGCTCCGCCTCTTGGGTCACGGGCCTCCCCTCTGCACCTGACCCAGAAAGCCCAGGGAGGAAGCTGCGGGAGGCCTGACTCACGCAGCACTCAGCCGCTCGGATCACGGGTGGGCAGGGCCGCGCGTGATGAATCACTGAGAGCCTGACTGCTATTCTGAGCACCGCCAAGGACACGGATGCTCTTGTTCTCTCCTTCCCTGTCTGGCTGCCAGGAGATGAGCGCTTTAGGAACTGAGTATCTTCATTTTTTTTTATATAGCCCAAGACAGAAACTATCTAACACTTTCTATTCTTCCTGTGTCCCCTTCTCAATTCCTGGAAATCACCCATAGGAGAAAAGGACCAAGAGCCAGCTCCGTCCAAGCCCAGCGAAAGCAACCTTGCTGAGAATCCATCCCAGGGAGGGGCCGGGGAGGAGAGGGCACACCTTGTGGAATTTCCCAGGTAAATTACCTGGCTGTTTATTTTGATTAAAAGTGCCCAAGAAGTATGTAATTTTAAGTTCTAAATTCTATTAATACGAGGAAAAATCAGATTGATACCTACAGCTCTGTAAGTGCACAGCACTGGGATTAATTTCTCGATTTTTCAGCTCCCTTGCAGTCCATGACTAAAAGTTACAAAGACAGACAATCACAGGTGACGGTGAGAAGATGGAGAAACTGGGATCTTCACAGATCGCTGGTGGGGCTGTAAAATGGTACAGCCACTTTAGAAAACAGTTCGGTAATTCTTTATGTTAAATATAGTTAGGATATGAGCCAGCAATCCCACACCCAGGTATATATTCAAGGGACCTGTAAACATATAGCCACACAAAAACTTGTACACAAATGCCCCTATCAGCATTACTCACAGTAGCCAAAAAGTGAGACTAACCCAAATGTCCGTTAACTGATGAGTGAATAAACACGTGGTAAATGCATATAATTCAGTCATAAAAAGAAACGAAGTACTGATATTATACATACCACAACAGAAATGAGCCTTTGTCTCAGGTGTACCTGTGGGATATTTGTTTATTTAGATTAGGTGAAAGAAAAAACAGATGTTAATGTATAATAGTGTTTGCTGGACTTCCCAGTGGTTAGGAATCTGCCTGTCAATGCAGGGGACACAGGTCAATCCCTGGTCCAGGAAGAGTCACATGCCATGGGGCAACTAAGACCGTATGCCACAACCATAATTGTAAAAAAAAGACAAAAAACAGTGCTTGCTTTGGTAGCACATATTTTCAAATATAAATAATGTAGCTGCAGAATAAAAGCACAAATTATGTCAGTAAATATAAATAAGCCAAACATTCGAGAGGATTAGATTAAATCACCATTTTTTAAATTTATTTTTAATTGGAGGATAATTGCTTTACAATGTTGTTGGTTTCTGCCAGACATCAACATGAATCAGCCATCGGCACGCATACATCCCCTTCCTCTCGAACCTCCCTCCCACCTTCCACCCTATCCCACTCCTCTAGGTTGTCACAGAGCAGCGGGCTGAGCTTTCCACTTCATACAGCAAATTCCCACTGGCTATCTTTACATATGGTAGTGTATGTTTTCAATGCTGCCCTCTCAGTTCATCCCATTCCCTCCTTCCCCTGAGCACCATGGCCACAAGTCTGTTCTCCATGTCTGCGTTTCTGTTGCTGCTCTACAAATAGACTTATCAGCACCATTTTTCTAGATTCCATATATATATATATATACGTTAACATATGATGTTTGTTTTCCTCTTTCTGACTTAGTTCACTCTGTATAACAGGCTCTGGGTATCCACCTCACTAGAACTGATGCAAACTCATTCCTTTTTAGGCTGAGTAATATTTACCGTATGCTGTTGCTGTCATTCAGTTGCTAAGTCGTGTCCAACTCTGCAGCTCCACGAACTGCAGCACACCAGGTTTCCCTGTCCATCACTATTTCCCTGAATTTGCTCAAACTCTTCTCCACTGAGTTGGTGATGCCATCCAACCATCTCATTCTCTATTGCCTCCTTCTCCTCTTGCCCTCAGTCTTTCCCAGCATCAGGGTCTTTTCCAATGCACCAGTTCTTCACATCAGGTGGCCAAAGTATTGGAGCTTCAGCTTCAGCACCAGTCCTTCCAATGAATACTCAGGGTTGATTTCCTTGAGGATTGGCTAGTTTATCTCCTTGCAGTCCAAGGGACTCTCAAGAGTCTTCTCCAGCACCACGGTTCCAAAGCATGGGCAACACTCACTTCTCAAAGTGATTCAGAAAGGTTGAAAACAGAAATTATATTACTTTAGGACAGTTACATTAGGCAAATCCAAACAAAGAGAATATCAGACATGGTTCAATTCAGAGACAAAAAGCATTGAACCAAAACAAAACCCTTAGCAATACTCAAGGGTGCAATTTATAGTCCAATTATATAATGAAAAAAAATATATACAAATGTATTCGTTAATATGGTATGAACATTTATAAATGAAAAATTATAAAAGATATGAGAAGAAATATATACTGATAATAATCACTTTTCTCAGTTCACTAGTAAGTAGACAAAAGGTATCTAAGAGTATGCTGCTAAGTCGCTTCAGTTGTGTCCGACTCTGTGTGACCCCATAGACGGCAGCCCACGAGGCTCCCCCGTCCCTGGGATTCTCCAGGCAAGAACACCGGAGAGGGTTGCCATTTCCTTCTCCAATGCATGAAAGTGAAAAGTGAAAGTGAAGTCGCTCAGTCGTGTCCGACTCTTAGCGACTTTAGCGACCCCATGGACTGCGGCCTACCAGGCTCCTCAGTCCATGGGATTTTCCAGGCAAGAATACTGGAGTGGGGTGCCATTGCCTTCTCCGATCTAAGAGTATAGAAGCTTTCAGTCTCAAAAATAAGATCAAATTGATACACCGAACTCTGTAGCCTGAAAACAAACTACACCAAACTCTGTAGCCTGAAAACAAACTACATTTTCATTCAAGTCCTGTGGGGTTTTAATTTAGGGAGGTGATTGAGTCATGACAAGAAGAGGTCAAAGCCATTGAAAGATTTCTGTTACTCACTGTTCCTGAAAGACGGGCACACCGCACCCACAGGGCCACCCAAGGAAGGCCACACAAGGAAGGAAGCACACAAGGAAGGAGCTAGACCAGGAGACGGAAGGGGCTGGGGAACACCTCAGCCAGAGCCTTTACTGTGTTTCCTGGAGGCAAGGCAAGACACGACAGGATAAGCAGGTTAGGACTATCTAGTCTCTATAATTCTGGCAGGCTTTGGGAATGGCTGTCTCCTAGCTGTTTGGCACCTGGCTTTCAGTTGACTAGGGAGGGGGAGAGACTGGCTTGGTGTGTAAGAGTCTGATAAAGGGTGTGGCTGGTTTGGTGTTCGGGCTCAGGACCAGACTATTTGCATATGAAAAGTGGACTGCAGGGCAAGCCCTGTGCCAAGGCTAAGAGCTGGCTAGTCCTGGGAGGGGGGCTGTCTCTGCCCCGAGGCCACAAATGCCAGAGCATCATACAGAAAATAAAATACAATTAAGATAGTTGGTCTTCTGATGAATGGACACCAAATAGACAAATCCAGGATCTAAGAAAATGCAGCCTCAGAAACATTATGCTTAAGTGAAAGGAGCTAATCACAAAAGACCATGTATTCCATTTATATGAAATGTCTACAGTAGGCAGATCCACAGGTACAGATGGTATCTCTGACTCAGTGGACATGAGTTTGAGCAAACTCCAGGAGATGGTGAAGGACAGGGAAGCCTAGGGTGCTGTTGTCCATGGGGTCGCAAAGAGTCAGACATGACTGAGCAATTGAGCAACAGCAGCAGGTACAGAGGCTTCCCAGTGCCTCAGTGGTAAAGTATCCGCCTGCAGTGCAGAAGACACAGGTTCCATCTCTGGGTTGGGAAGCTCGCCTGGAGAAGGAAATGGCAACTCACTCCAGTATTCTTGCGTGGAAAAACCAACGGACAGAGGAGCCTGGCGTGTTACAGTCCATGGGGTCGCAAAGAGTAGGACACAACTTAGCGACTGAGCATCCACCACAGAGACAGAACGTAAATCATAAGTTGTCATGAACTGGGGAAAGCAGAGAACAGAACTTAGAATGACTGCTAAGAAGTATGAGGTTTCTTTGGGGATTGATGAAAATGTTCTAAAATTAGATAGACTTGTGACTATCCCTAAAACCACTGTTCAATTTTTTAATTAATTTTTATAGAAGTGTAGTTTCTAAACGACTATATATTTTGAAGGGTGAGTTAGATATATGCAAATTATATCTCAATAAAGTTGTTATTTTTTTAATATATATGGACTTCCTTAGTGGCCCAATGGTTAAGACTCTGCCCTTTCAATGCAGTGGGTGCAGGTTTGACCCTGCTCAGGGAACTAGATCCCACAAGCCACATGGTGTGGTGAGGAAAAAAAATCAGCAGAAGAGAGGTATCACTGCTACTTACCCTCAAATCTCTGATGTCTCAGATTTTCTAGTTAGAGATGAGGATCATGTAAGATATCAACATTAACCCAGGAAACAAAGAGAGTCCCCTTTGGATAGCTGAACAGGAGAAAAACAACACAAAAATACTGTTTAGAAGGATTATTCTAAGAGTTGTGCATGGGGCAGACTGGGAAAGGGAAGACTAGAAGGGGGGACACTAGAAATAAGGCCCTTGAGAATAATTCAGGTAGAGGAAATTGACTTAGAAATCAACAAGATGAGTTCGAAAAGCAAGCCAGTTATATAACCGATTCCCTTTGCTGTACAGCAGAAACACAAACAACATTGTAAATCAACTACACATCCCAATAAAAATGTTAAAAAAAGAAAAGCAAGGGGGAAAGAATCAGTAACACCTGGAGACCGTGGACGAGGAGCGAGGAAAAGATGCAGCAGCAAGTATCCTTAAGCTGTGAGCCTGGGGCTGATGGTGTTGCCACTGCTAGTTCAAGTCAACTCAGGAAATGTGAGAATTAGGGCTCAGTGGAAATTCTCAGTCACTTAATGAGAGAGCCCATTAATGAATAAGGATCAAAATGTGCCTTGACACCTAAGCTTACCCAGAAATGTTTCAAGCGACTTATTAAGCAAGACCAGTAGGAGAGTATGTGGGAAGTAGCTTTGCCAGGACTGGGGTGAGAAAATGAACTCTCTTACTTTGGGCTGCTGGCAGGACGTCGGGGTGATCACCAGGCAGTTTAAGATTGGAAAATGAGTAATAAACAGGGGCTAGTGAGAAAAATCTGGTAGTCGTCGGGAGGTTTTAGGAAAATATGAAAAAGTGAACCGTGTAAAAGAAGTACCGGAACAGGCACAGAGAAAATTAAACATTTAAGTCCTGCCTCCCGTGTACCTTGCACTGTAGGAGAGGATTTTTCAAAATGGTGAGAAGGTACACCTGACTTGCTAGAGTTTTGCAGACAGGTGATGACAAAACTAAAAATAGAGTATGAACAAGTGTCTGGAACACAGAAGATGAAACAATTTTGTCTGGAGAGTTCTCTTAGGATTGAGGATTAGGAAGAAAAGGGGGAAATCAAAATGGAGAGAAACCAAATTCAAAGAATAAGAAGGTAGTTACAACATCAAAAGTAGAGAATGAAGATGGTCAGCTTTGATCAGGAAGCAACGGCAGGGAGAATAGCTTCAAAAAAGATTTAAGATTAGAAGCATAAAAGGCTGAAAGGGAAAGGTGGAAGTTGTCTTCAATATATCAAGGGAAAATATAGACCTGTCTTGCTTTCAGTTCAGTCACTCAGTCGTGTCCGACTCTTGCGACCCCATGGACTGTAGCGCGCCAGGCTTCCCTGTCCATCACCAACTCCCAGAGCTTGCTCAAACTCATGTCCATCAAGTCGGTGATGTCATCCAACCATCTCATCCTCTGTCGTCCCCTTCTCCTCCTGCCTTCAATCTTTCCCAGCATCAGGGTCTTTTCCAATGAGTCAGCTCTTCACATGAGGTGGCCAAAGTATTGGAGTTTCAGCTTCAGCATCAGTCCTTCCAGTGAATATTTAGGACTGATTTCCTTTAGGATGGACTGGTTGGATCTCCTTGCAGTCCAAGGGACTCTCTCAAGAGTCTTCTCCAACACCACAGTTCAAAAGCATCAATTCTTCAGCGTTCAGCTTTCTTTATAGTCCAACTCTCACATCCATATATGACTACTGGAAAAACCATAGTTTTGACTAGACGGACCCTTGTCAGCAAAGTAATATCTCTGCTTTTTAATATGTCTAGGTTGGTCATAGCTTTTCTTCCAAAGAGGAAGTGTCTTTTAACTTCATGGCTTGAATTTAATTTCACTGTTGTTTTGGAAGGGAGATTTAGGACCACTGGAAGAAACTGTTAAGATTTTCGCTCAGTAGAACTCATTTTCTAACGAGAGCACTCCCACAACGAATAGCCTCATGTGGGAGGGCCTGGCTGGGGGGCGCATGGGTAGAGCATCCACTCAGAGAACTGATGTGGAAAGCAAGGGTGAGAATCTCACCGGAGGCCCAGAGAACTGACAAACTAGGGGGTGGCGGAAGATGGAGAGCAGGTAATCAAAAGGAGTGGAATTTAGAGTGACGTCAAGGCCTCCGTTCCTGTGCAGAAGAGAGACCTGCCCAAGCAGAGAACCTCTAGACAGTCCTGATCTTTCAATGGAACAGGCAGGCTGTGTCGCCAGTGGTGATAAGAGGCTGGTGGGGCGGGGATGGGGGCGGGTGGGTGGACTGAGAACTTCTGAGGGAATGACTAGCCAGGAGGGTTTCAAAGTCAATGGATGTAAAGTAATAATGAAATGAAGCCCCCGTGCCACTCTGACAAGTGCAGTGGGCAGGGTCTTTGGAACTTTGTCTCCCCCTGCTGAGGCCAGAGGTGTGAGCAACTGAAACGAGGAAAGGAGCCCCAGAGCAAAGAACAGTTTCTTTGGGGGGTTGGGGGGTAGAAAGAGGAAAATACAAATGCTGATTTTCATTAATCGCCTCATTAGTTAGATCCTGCAGCATGAAGTGAGGTGCTGTGCCAAAGCCAAGCAGCAGACACATGTGGGAAGGGGGCCGGCACTGGTCATCTCTGGGGCCACTCTGCTAATGTTTTTTGGGGCTTTCCTGGTGGTCCAGTGGTTAAGACTCTGCGCTTCCACTGCAGGCGGATGGGTTCGATCCCTGGTCAGGGAACTAAGACGGCTAAAAAAAAAAATCTTGCTAGGCTTTTCTCTAAAAGGCTCTTCTCTTAAGTAACCCACCCCTTCATCCAGACGCTGTTTCAACAGCCTGAAAGTGACTGCAGAGACCAAGAGCGGGAGCTTTGGCTTTCCCTCAGACAAGGCACAGGCTTGAATTTTCAAAGTTCTAATAAATTGTCTTCTCTCCAAGACCTTGTTCACAGAATCATCATCTTTAGGAGAACCGACCTAGTAATGCAAACGAGGACGAAACCTCTCTCACACCTGAGGGCATTTGGGGAGTCTGCCTGCAGCCCCTACTTCAGTCACTGCTCCTTCCTCCCCCAGCCCCACCCTCCTGGCTCCAGAGCAGTCTCTCTGCCTTTTGTAACCTCATTAACATCTTCATCCCGTGCAACAAAGGCAAGTTATGTATGCTACTCCTTAGGTATTATTTTTTTAATGAAATCCACAGCAATAGTTAGGTTCCTGAAACTCTCTATGGTGAGCCTCGGAAAACAAACAAAATGCTAAGTAAATAAGCAAATGTGCACATACACACGTACAATCATATCCTGATGTCACTCTTCGGGGTGTGGTGATAACTATTAAACAAGCTGAAGGCCTTAGAAGTGCTCAGATAAAAGGCTTTACCTAAACCCAGTTATCCTATTACAATCCACAAGAACATTTTCATCCAAAGGGATGGCATTTTTACGAGTATTTCACTGATGATGAAGTTATGACAACTTCCTTGGGATTCAAGGGGATTTAAAATGGTTGCAAATGATTTTGTTACTTGTTATCTAATTTCTGAAAGGACAAAAAGGAAAAATAAGCTATTTCTTTAATCGGAGGGCAGTGGCAGATGAGAAAAAGCTGACTCATGCCACTTTAGATGCAAGACCGTAATTCAAACTGAGTTAAACATTCATTAGAAAGAAGGGTGGGGTGGGGGGCGGGGGTGCTTCCCTGGTGGGTCAGTGGTAAAGAATTGGCCTGCCAGTGCAGGAGACGCAGGCTAGATCCCTGGTCCAGGAAGATCCCACGTGGTGCAGAGCAACTAAGCCCATGCAGCACAACTACTGAGCCTGTGCTTCAGAGCCCATGCTCTGCAACGAGAGAAGCCACCGCAATGAGAAGCCCATGTACTACAGCTAAAGAGTAGACCCCGCTGCTGCGCCCAGAGAAAATCCCACACAGTAACAAAGACCCAGCACAGCCACAAATAGATAATCCTAAAAAAAGAAAGATGAGTAAGGGAACTCCCTGGTGGGCCAATGGTTAGGCCTCAAGAGTTTTCATCGCCAGGACCCAGTTTAATCCCTGGTTGGGGAACTAAGATCCCACAAGCTATGCAACTTGGTCATGAATAAAGAACAAGAAGGGTAAGAGTAGTGACCGTGGTCAAGAGTAAGGGGTAGAGCTGGCGCAGGTGGGCTCGTGACAGCATCACCTCCACCAACTCCAGGGCCGAGAGGAGGGAAGACCAGAGTCTGTTGGGTAGGAGATAGTCCCGAGCCTCAGGCGGAAGGACCAGGAAAGAGGGAAGAGATGCTTTTTAAAAAGGCAAACCTGGAGCGCCGAGGGGCACTCAGCCCAGCAGCAGGAGCGAGGCAGAAAGCAGTCTTAAGACAAAGCTTCGCAGCATCTGGCCGGCCTTTCACCTGTAGGGCTGGCTTTTGCACAGCATATACCTTGGAAGGTATACGCTGTGAGCTTTTGCACAGCATATACCTTGGAAGGAAGCCTAGGACAAGATTCAAGTCAAATGAGAAGAGGATGTGTGGCATCACAGAAACCAACACTCATGTCAGAAGACCTGGGTTCTGAGTCAGTCCTGCTGTCAGATACTAGATGTGTGTCCCCGGGCAAACCTATGAGCTTCTCAGAGCCTTAGCTCTCCAACCTAAGGACCAGACCCATCACGGGCCCTCCTACATCACAGCAGGTAAGACACAGAGATGGACAGGAGGGCACCTGTAAAAGTCGTGTGAAGGAAGGAAAGCAAGGAGGGAAGGAGGGAGGAAGAAAATGAGGCCAGGGAGATGAGAAGTTTAAAATAAACAAATAAAGGAGGTGCACACACATGAAGCATTGTTCTGGTGATGGCGGGAAGACCACACCCCTGGGGCTTAAGCACAGAATGCCCTTTCAAATATTAGTCTTGACGTACACATACATTTGTATATAGTTATGTGTGTGTGTGCAGTTAAAAGTAACACATAGTTTTATATATATATACATATATATTGATGTACACATACATTTGTATATAGTTATATGTGTGTGTGCAGTTAAAAGTAACACATAGTTTTATATATATATACATATACAGTCACCTAGAATTATCTATAACACATATATAACAATTTAATTAATTTGTATTATCTGTGTTCACACATATAAATTTCATACAGAATCTGATTTATTCTGGATATATGCTGAAAAAAACTTGGTCATGGGAAATGATCGGGGCATTTATAGAAAAGGAAAAGGAAGATGGGGCTTCCCTGGTGGCTCAGACAGTAAAGAATCTGCCTGCAGTGCAGACCAGGTTTCAATCCCTGTGTTGGGAAGATCCCCTGGAGAAGGGAACAGCTACCCACTCCAGTATTCTTGCCTAGAGAATCCCAGGGACAAAGGAGTCTGGCAGGCTACAGTCCACAGGGTCACAGAGGCAGACATGACTGAGTGACTAAGCGCGCCCACGTGCGCGCGCGCGCGCACACACACACACACACACACACACACACAAGGAAGATGAGCCTGAACCTGTACAGAGGCCACGTGGGAAGGTACACCAGCTGTCTTGATTAAATGGCTGCTGCAACCTTGGACATGGACTTGATTCCTTCATGTTCACAATGTAACTGAGGAAATGACAACTTAACCAGAAACAACCAGAGAATAAAATAAGGCAGTAAAACTACTCAGCCCGGGCAGACTTCATAGTCTACCTGTAATGGCTCAAGAAGTTCAAAGGAAGCAAAGAGCATTAGAAGGGGTAAACAGGAAAAGCTCCATGGAGATTAACACATACACAGAACTATATATAAAACAGATACTCTGGATAGCACAGGGAAGTCTACTCAATATTTTATAACAACCTATAAAGGAAAAAAATCTGAAAAAGGATACACACACACAAATATATATATATATATATATATACATATAAACTGAATCATTTTGCTGTACATCTGAAACTAGTACAACACTGTAAATCAACTATACTTCAATTTAAGTAACCTGGCCATTCACTGCAGGAAGCAGTGTCCTAGTCAAAGCAAGAGGAAGGGCAAGGTTCGGGGTCAGGAAGACACACCCACGAGACTCCCTTTCCACTCTCTTTTTCCTTCCACCTTTTCCAACATGATCAACATTTACTCAGCACCAACCATGCGAGGAACTAGGCACTGGAGAAAACAACCAATAATCTCCTTGGAGAGTCAGATATAAAAATAGGTAAGCAGCTAAGCACCAAATAAGTAATCTTACGCTCACTACCAAAAAAAGGCGAGACAGTGGATGCTCGTAAGGCTGGCTGGGGAGCTGTTCTTGGACCACATGATGCTTGGCCAAGACTTGAAGGAAAAGTAAGACTCAGAAAGCAGAGAGTTAAAAAGAGGTAAAACGGACAGAAAGTGTGAGTCAACACAAGACGGTAAGCACTACAGTGTGAGAGTATCAGTACTTAACTACTGACCTGTACACTTAAAATGGTTAAGAGCATACATTTTATGTTACATGTAGTCTATCACAGTTAAGCTTTTTTTCATCTAAAAACAAAACCAAAAAACTGGTACATCCTTACAAAAAAAAAAAAAAAAAAGACATAAATACTGCCATTTGTAGCCAAGTAATAGATGACTGGGCTTCCCTGGTTAGCTGAGCAGTAAAGAATGGTTTCCATCCCTGGGTTGGGAAGATCCCCTGGAGAAGGAAATGGCAACCCACTCCAGTATTCTTGCCTGGGAAATCCAATGGACAGAGGAGCCTGGCAGGCTCCAGTCCGTGGGGTCGCAAAAGAGCCAGATACAACTTAGCAACTAAACAACAGTTAAGACGACCAGTCTGATTCTGTAGCAAGTTCGTGTAGAGGGACAGTGGGAGAGTCAGTGAAGAAACAGACAGAAGCTAGGCTGTGGGAAACCTAGGCAAACAGGTACATCCGATTCTCTCAACCAAGGTTTCTAACTTTGTGGCCCAAGGATTGGCTTCAAGTTTTGGTCCACGAACACCCTGTAATAAATCTTGTTTTCTCCTCTTTAATAATTTTATCATTTTTGGCTGTGCTGGGTCTTTGTCACTGCGAGGGCTTTTCTCCAGTTGTAAAGCACAGGCTCCAGGGCTCACAGGGCTCTGTAGTCGCAGCTCTAGAGCACAGGCTCAATAGTTGTGGTGCATGGGCTTAGTCACTCCACAGCACGTGGGATCTTCCTGGATGAGGGATCGAACTTGAGTCTCCTGCACTGGCAGGAGCCACCAGGGAAGCCCCCTTGTAACAAATCTTGAATGTTTGTTTATAAGTGCATTTTGATCTGGGGAGGGGATACATGGGTTTTGGATTCTCAAAATGGCTTCTGACTTAGGAAAATTTGAAAACCATTCATGAAGGCAATTGGCAGTGTGGTCTGGGTGGGGACAGGATGGGGCCTGAGGCTACATAAGTTGAGCTCACTTCCCTTGAGACTTGCTCTTAACTAAACACCAGATAGTATTATGTAAACAGGTGCAGTACCTCTCTTTAGGACTTAACAGAGCTATTGTTAGGTTCTAAGAACAGCTCTCTGGGAAAGCTGGTGACCCCTCTTATAGAAACTAGCAGAGGATGAGCAGAGAAGAGAACCCAGTAAAAAAAAAAACAGGAGGTAAGGAGATTCAATACACTGAAATGCCATAAAAGCCAAAGGAAAAAAAGTCCTGGAGAAGATGAAGGGGTTACCAGCATCAAGTTTAAGAGGAGGATTAAGAAAGGAATGAGAAAAAAAAGATCGCTAAGTTCTATGACATTCCATTGCACTGTTTCTGTAGTGATACAGAAAAAAAGGTCAGAGGTTAAGGGTAAGATATCCAAATTAGAATACTTGGGAGAGCAGAGAGAGGTGCTGTAATTATGACATGATAATTATGTCAGAGCATGAGACATAAACCAGGACTGTCTTGGATGAATGGAAATACAGTTAGTTCCTTAGCTGAGGAGGAAGTACAACAGCCAGGAAGGCAGCAGATACCATCTGTTAACTCAAAGGACTTGGTCTTGAAAAGGAAAATAGGACATAAGTCAGAAGAACTAGTCAGGATAAGAAAGGGCTGTGTCAGCTACCTATGTGGGAGATGGGAGGACGTCGAAGGTTGAAAAGGAGAAGGAAGGAGTGGACAAGAACAACTTGTACCCTCTGTCTCGCTGAACATCACAACACACAAAGGGGCGGGCCCTCAGGACACTTGTGTGTGAGTGTTGACTGTGGGGACCATTCTCCAGGAAGCGGCAAAGATTAGAATAAGCCAGAGTGGAGAGGGGCCTTCTCCCTTTGAAACGACAAGGAAGGAGAAAGGGCTTTCCAGGTGGCCCTAGTGGCAAAAAAACCTGCCTGCCAATGCAGGTGATGTAAGAGACGTGTGTTCGATCCTTGGGTCGGGAAGATCTCCTGGAGGAGGAATGGCAACCCACTCTGGTATTCTTGCTTGGAGAATCTCATGGATAGAGGAACCTGGTGGGCTACAGTCCATGGGGTCACAAAAAAGTTGGACACAACTGAAGCGACTTAGTACGCACAGGAGAAAAGAAAACACCACGTGACCAGAAAAGGCAGGCCAGAGCACTCTATCAGAGATCGAGGCCTCAGAGAATGCTTTTCCAAACTAGCCTTCATGACAGCCTTTTCTTCAAGGGAAAACCATAAGAACGTGAGGTCGATTCTTATGGGTTCTTTAAAGCTAATCTGCACGTAGACTGCCAGTACCAGAACAACAGGCAATCCACCCGTAGTGCAAGATATAATTCATTCAATGCTAAGGCGTTATTTTATTTATAATTTCATTGCAGGTACAGCTTGGGGGCTACAGAAAGGTCAGAGGAATACTCGTCCAGCTAAGTTTAAACTGGGGCAAGAAAACAATGGTTGGTGTCAGGATACGAAGGTGTGACCACACTGATTACATGGCAGGGGAAAGGAAATTCTCTCAGCCAAAGGTCACCAAGAGGCTAAATAACCAAAATGGGCTTCATCCACAGATGCTTCTTAAACTACAACTAGGCCACTCATCCAAACTCAGCACAGTCCTGCACAAAGGAGGAGGGGAGGCTTTCTCAGAAGGCAGCAGACACAGGCCTGTGCAATCCGGCAGCCCGGCGGGGTCAGTGGCTGGTCAGCCGGGGACACTCAGGAGCAGGGACTCTCCAGGCGTGAGTCATAACGCGGAGGTCGGAGTATAAAGAAAATAACCAGACAGATATTTATTATAAAAGTCAGTTTATTTTCCTTTTCTGTGTTTCAAAAGTTTCCCTTTCTGTCAGTAATGAGCAGTTAACTGATTGGAAGTCTGCTTGATTAAATAACATTAACAAGTTCATAAACACACATTTGAGAGTACAAAGCAAGAGGCTGAAAATTTTCCCCTAACTCCATGTAAATTAGGCAGCCCTCAAAATTGCACGTTTCACCTGCTCACTTTCATAATTTAAAATATATATACAGGATGACCTTAAAATATTGATAATTAGTATAGAATTCACAGCCTTGAAGATGTATATTCTACAAACATCTAAAGAATAGATACCTAGATACATCTCAGGCCCTAGTAATCCACTGTGATTCAATGTCACGTACTTAATGCATAGAAGGCCAAATGGTCTTTCCTTTTTCTCTAATTCTAGTCTTCTGCTGAGGTAACACAAGGAACCCGGTTATGACAGAGACCGAGCCTCTGAAAATAGGGCTAAGCCGACTGGCTTCCTAGTGGATCCTAAAAAGTTCCCAGAGAACAAGCCTGGGGTTGAGTACTTCGGTTATAAATTACATCCTGGAATGTTCACAACTGAGGTACCTCATGGTCCTTGACAGGAAGCCAAAAGACTTCCAGGAGTTGAAGGTAATTCTGAACGAAGATGGAGGAGAACAGCTGACAATCACTGGAAGATATTTCTGCTTCCGGAGCTGATCGACTTCAGAGCAGACACAAAGTAACTGAGCCACTCAGCACGCAGTGTGACTTTTCCCACTTAAGAGTTTAACTAAGGGATTCTCTGTCCAAGACAGGCTTACACTGGGCCCCGCTGGAGCGCTGTACCAGGATGTGATGCTTCAGAGATGAGCTGCTCTCTGTAAACTCATGACCAAAGCAAAATGCGGCGATCCTTTCTATTCGTGGAGCGTGTCGTCGCTACAAACCAGGCACGACTGTCGCGTGGTCACTCAGCTTTCCAGGATGGAGGACAAGGGTCCAAGTTCAATAGAGCATTTACGGTTAAAGGGATGAACCTCCACAGGCCAACAGAGTTGCTGGCAGATTCACAGGCCATTCAGTACATTCATGGAACAGCAGCGATAAATAAAAATCATTAATTCCTGTAGTGTAGAAAAAACAACCCAGCCTTCACTCTGGTCAGCATCTCCGGGGGCTCACACTGCTGAAAGAGGCCTGACAATCTGAGGTTATACTGGAGTTCTTAAGACAAACCCAAAACAGGGTGAATTAAGAGAATAAGAGTCCTGATGTTCTTTTGTGGGTACCAGTCACTCATTCAACACTCGAGTTTGTCGTCTTTGCATAAGAGAGCATGTTTCCCTCACTATTAATGGTGAAATAAACAGAACTGTGCAACTTGTCTGTGAAGAGAAAAAGGGCATTAAATGTACAGTGATAATTTAATTCTGTTAGTGCTTCATCGTTTGAACATAATAATGAATTTGGACTACATTCTTTTTGACTTCCTACAAAGATAATTCTTAATCTTTATTGAAACAGAAAATGATTTTGAAAATTACAGTTACTATAATAAAAAATGTAACATTACAGTCTCTTCAAAAAAAGAACCAAATGAAATAATTTGCTATAAGTAGAGCAGAGAATTGATACTGGAGCTCAGATTTCAAACAGCGTTTCTTCGAACAGATTCCATTTTCCATGACAATTTCTGGTATGATTAGACCAGCAGGTACATCAGGAAGTAGCTCCCTCTGCTTAGGGCGGATATCAGAAGAGGAACACAGAGTTACAGGGCCCAGCCTTTAGGAGCCAGAAGCAATGAAGCTGACGGAAGCATCCTTTGTGATGGCAAAGAACGTAAGCCTTAAGGCCGCTCGCTCCAGGGGACTGCAGGTGCTGAGCTGTCTCCAGGGCCCCTTGGACAGGCTGGAGGACAATGTCTGGACTTGGGCAATGGAGGCTGCCTCCAATTAGGATGCTCTCAACTGAGGGAAAGGATACTAAATACACCCTCTGGTGCACGAAGCTGTCACCAGACTCTCCAGTGGACCAGTCTCGAGCACTGTGTCTCAATAACGTGGTGAGAACACATCACGTGCTTTTTCAACAGACAGCAATGTTTTAAAAGCACAAGGCCTTATTTTGTTTTGGCTGCTTCCCAGAAAATACAGAGTTCCAGCCAAGAATATCTAAGGTGCAACAGATATTTTCTCAAGAGACTCAAGGTTCATTTTAGAACTCAAACGCCACAGTGTTAATTATAGCAATGCTTCTTTTTTAACCCTACGTGGTTTGGCATACACATTTCCTTCAGAATTCCCAAATTATACTTAGTGACAAAGAGTACCCTGGAAGAGTACCCTGATTAACAGTTGGGGATGTAAGTCTCTCACCATTTTTTCTGGAATCATGAATGACAATACTCATTAGACTCAGGTCAAGGGCAAACCTAACAGCCCTTTCCTTCCTTGAAAAATGAATGTGTCTTTTAGAATAGTAAGATGCTACTTTTCACAAAAGAATCTTTAAAAGCAGTCAGCAATGTTGCTGGTTTAAGAAGTGATTTAACCTAACTGTAAGAAGAAATGAACTACTGACACCTGCGACAACATGGATGAATTGCAAAATAATTATGCTGACTGGAAGAAGCTGACAAAAATATGGAGTGTGTAATTCCATGTATATGAAACTCAAGAAAATGCAAAGTAGTCTACAGCAATAGAAAAGTGGACCAGCAGTTGCCTGGTGGAGAGAGGTGGGGCACAGGCATGACAGAGGGGCTGTGAGGAAACTTTTGGGAGTGACGGACACCTCCTGCCCTGATCCGGATACTGTTTTCACAGATGTGTATGGACATATGTTAAATCTTCCTGAATTTTATATCTCAAATACATGCCATTTATTTTAAGCCAATTATTCAACAACAAAAAAAAGACTACTTTGAGTGTTAAAACAACAAACAAACAAACAAAAAAGTGATTTAAGTAAATGTTTTGAACTCATTTAACTTGAAAACTACTAGCGAAAAGCTTCCCTGGTGGACTAGTGGTTAAGAATTCACCTGCCAGTACAGGGGACACAGGTTTGATCCCTGATGTGGGATTCCACATGATGCGGAGCAAAAAGGCTGGGCACCAGACCTACTGAGCGTGTGCTCTGCAACAAAAGAAGCCACTGCAACGAGATGCCCACACACCGCAACAAGGAGCTCCTGCCCACCTCAACTAGAGAGCCCACGCAGCAGAGAAGGCCCAGCACAGCCAGAGATAAGTAACAAATACGCAAATCTTAAGGAAAAAACTACTAGTTTATAAAAAAAAAGAGGGGGCACATACATACCATAAGAATGAAAAAGTAGAAAACCCACATCCATCCCAGGTTGTCCTGGATCAAAGACACCAAATACTAAAAGGGAAAAAAAGAAATCACAATATAATCCTTTATAAATTAATAAAATTAAGTGGCTAAAAAGTAGATGAAACGTGGCTCTTCTAGAAAATGAGAAGGGAGTCAGGGTGTGTGTAACGTTTTGCGGTTTGCAGAGCTCCTGCATATACGTGCTCCTAGTAAAGCTTTACTGACAGCCTTCGTTTGGTAAGCTGGCAGAATCCAAATAAAAAATAGAATGGAAGGCCTAAGTCCAAGAGGTCTATATTTTTTTCACTTTGCTATTAAGAGAGAATGATGAACAGCCTCAAGCCACTTCTGTTTAATCATCACTTCTTCCAGTGACAGGTACTATAACTGATGCTTTTAAAAATAGTTCATCTTTTAAGTATACCACTCATTTTTCAACTACACTATTTGCTCACAGGATTACTGCATGACTTTGACACTCTACAGCATATTCTTTTATTTTCAATTACTAAAAAGTATCCAGTAGCTTTTAACCCATTTTTTTTTAATTATGGTAAAATACATATAACATACAACTTGCCATTTTAGCAATCTTTCGTTGTACATACAACTCAGCAGCACCAAATACATTCATGACTTTGCACAACCATCACCATTACCTATTTTCAAACTTTTTCATCAGCCCAAACGGAAACTCTGCACCTATGAACTCTCTGCAAGAACTCTCCATGACCCGTCTCCTCAGCCCCTGACAAACTCTAATCTGCTTTCTATTCCTATGAATTTGCCCATTCTAGATATTTTGTGTTAAGCAGAATCACCCAATATCTGTCCTTTTGTGTGCAGCTGATTTCACTCGACACAGTGTTGCTACGGTTCATTCATGTTGTAACATACATCCACTCCTTTTTAAGGCCGAATAATATTCCACCGCATAGATATACCACATGCTTATCTATTCATCTATCCGTGGACATTTTAGTTGTTTCCACCTTGTGGCTATTATGAATAATGTTGCAATGAACAATGGCAAACAAATAACCGAAATTGTCTTCAAGTCTTTGGAGTACAGCATACCTGGAGCGGAACTGCTGGGTCATATGGTAATGCTTGCCTTTTGGAGGAACCATCATAGCATTTTCTACAACAGCTGTGTGGTTTTACATTCCTACCAGCACTGTATGGAATTTCTCCACCTCCTCACCAGTACTTACTACTTTGTTCTGCTGCTGCTGCTGCTGCTAAGTCGCTTCAGTTGTGTCTGACTCTGTGTGACCCCAGAGACGGCAGCCCACCAGGCTTCCCCGTCCCTGGGATTCTCCAGGCAAGAACACTGGAGTGGGTTGCCATTTCCTTCTCCAATGCATGAAAGTGAAAAGTGAAAGTGAAGTCGCTCAGTCATGTCCCATTCTAGCAACCCCATGGACTGCAGCCCACCAGGCTCCTCCGTCCACAGGATTTTCCAGGCAAAAGTACTGGAGTGGGGTGCCATTGCCTTCTCCGCTACTTTGTTCTACTTGGCTTTAATTACAGACATCCTGATTAGGTGTGAAGTGGTAGTTCATGTTTTTCCTTTGCATTTCCCTAAGAGAATAAGGATGCTGAGACTCTTTTCAGGGGTTCATTGACCATTGGTACACATCTGTCATAAGGAGTTGTCCCTATGTTTTCTTCTAAGGGTTTTATTAGTTTTAACTCTTAAAGTTAGGTATATGATCCATTTTGAGTTAATTCTTGTACGTAATGTAAGGTAAGGGTCCACATTCATTACTTTGCAATGTGTACATCCAGCTTTCCCAGCACCTTTTGGTGAAGAAACCACTCTTTCCCCAATGGTCTTGGTACCCTTCTCAAAACTCAGCTGACCACTGACACGATCATTTAACCCATGTTCTTTGATCACATTATTAGTAAAATTTTTAAGTGGGAGAAATTAAAGGAGAACAACTGAGTGATTTAGCCTGGACAGCCTCATGGAAAACAAAAAAGCAGAGCTGTAATCACCCATGAGAGGAAGCACAGTGGCCCTCCAAACTCTCTGAATGCTACTTTATCTTTTAAATAGCTTTACTGACATATAATTTACATAATACTAAGCTCATATCACTCAATGGATTTTAGTATACATACAGAGTTGTGCAACTACCACCATAATCTAATTTTAGACCATCTTCGTCACCCCAAGAGAAACCCATTAGGAATCACTCTCCAGACCCACCCAACTCAAAGCAACCACTAATCTAATTTCTTTCTCTATAGATTTGCCTATTCCGGGTATCTCATATGAATGAAATCACATAAATAGGTGGTCTTTGGTGACTGGCTCCTTTTACTTAGCATAATAGAGTTGAAGTTCATCCATACTGTAGCATCTATCAAACCTTCATTCCTCTTGAACTGCCAAATAATACTCCATTAGATGGCTGGATGGCATCACCAACTTGATGCACATGAGTTTGGGTGAACTCCGGGAGCTGGTGATGGACAGGGAGGCCTGGCGTGCTGAGATTCATGGGGTCACAAAGAGTCAGACACGACTGAGCGACTGATCTGATCTGATATGAATATATCATATTTTACTTATCCATTCATCGGTTGATGGATGTAAGGATGTTTCTACTTCTTAGCTATTATAAATAATCATTTGCTGTGAAACACATTTGTGTAAAAATGTTTATGTGGACGTTTGTTCTCATCTCTCTTGGGAAAACACTGCAATTTAACCTACTGAACCCCCATTGTGTGTCAAAATCATATCATGCATTGGGAACGCAAAAAAGAAGGACACAGCGCGGTTCTATCCTCAGGGAAGGCAGAGTCTGATACGGGGGATCAGTCAGCCAGTCAGTGTGAAACACCGCGGCAACTGCTCTACCACAGGCGCGTACCAACTGCTCTGGACACCAGCGTGAGAAAGCAGTGTTTTTCTTGGGAAGTCAGCGAAAGGCTGGGAGAACAAAGCTATTCAATGTGAATTTGGCGAGTGCTAGGGACCAAGTTTATAGAATTTTTGTTTTCATTTTGGCCACACTGTGCGGCATGTGGGATCTTAGTTCTCTGACCAGGTACTGAACCTGCGCCCCCTGCAGTGGAAGTGAGGAGTCTTAACCACCAGGCAGAGTCCTAAGTTTTTAATATTAAGTCATGAAGTTTGGGGTTTTATACCTCAAACAGTAAGAAATCATTCAAAACTCAACACACCAAAGGAATGAGTAAAGCGAACAATGATTTACTCCTGATTCTGCTTCTAAAACCGTGAAAGTCGGTCTAATGCTGACCCCAAGTTCCTAGTTAGGGATCTTAAGACTAGCGGGCATTCTAACTAGAAAGAAACTCCTTGAAATGCTAATTACAATCCATCCATCTGATTAATGAAGAAAACATTAGCTAAGAAGGAAAACCTAAAATACAGTCATTTCAAAAAAGACTGCCCAATACCCTTTATATGAAGACATCTGAACAGGTGGCCAATAGCATTTTGGCCTGTTCCTACTCCAGAGCATGGCAAGAAAACACAGTTCTCTTACCTTTGCTAAGTGTTCTTTTTCCCCTTTAGTTTCATAATCAAATAAGCTAACACCCTGATCCTATAAATCGCTCTTTCTACAACCATTCAACAAGTACCTGAACGTCTCAAGTGTGCCAGGCACCCTCCCTAGGACTGGGGCGACAGCAAAACACAACACAAACACTGCCCTCGTGACGCGCATCTCACAGCGGGAGAGACAGTAACAAATAAACACGCGCTACGTGACCAGAGAGAGGTATGCGTGCAGTCGGTGGACCTCCTGCAATGGGTTTCCCAGGTGGCTCAGTGGTAAAGAATCCACCTGCCAGTGCAAGAGATGCGGGTTCAATCCCTGGGTTGGGAAGATCCCCTGGAGAAGGAAATGGCAACCCGCTCCGGTATTTTTGCCTGAGAAATTCTATTGTCAGAGGAGCCTGGTGGGCTACAATCCATGGAGGTCACAAAAAGCCGGACACGGCTAACTGAACAACAACAATCTCCAGCAACGTCTGTTCTTGTATTAACTACTCACAATCAGATACCAGTGATCCACCCCCATTAAGCAAGCAAAGCATCAATCTTCAAGGCCATCTAATGACCTCAGTGTCAAAACTACAAGCCTTTTTCCTTCCATTCTCTGTCTCCTGACCTCTCTTCATTTATGATCTGAGTAACACCCCCACCCCTCAAATTCTGGCTTCTGTTTCTGTGACCACTGGGCATCCTCTGAGGTTTTGCACATATTTTCTTTCCCCATTAAACATCACATCACTGCCATAGTTTCACATATTTTATCCATGCAGTTGATTCTCAAATCTACATTTTACAAAATTAGCACTTAATGACTGAGAGTGGTATACCCCAGGAGCGACAAATACTCATGACTGTCCCAGAGAAACAATGCCTTTCTGAAGCTGAATGAAAGCAAGAAAGATCAATTTGAATGGTTCTGACAAGGACTTCCCTGATGGTCCAGTGGTTGAGACACCACGCTTCCAACGTAGGGGGTGCAGGTTCGACACCCATTTAGGGAACTAAGATCCCGCACGCTGTGCAGCACAGCCAAAGAAAGAGAGACAACAGTTCTGACTACCTACAGTAGGCCACTCTTAACCTGGAGGATCCAAACTTTATAGAGTGCACAGGACTCGCCAGGATGGCTTGCTGAAATACAGATCCCCAGGCCCTCACTCAGTGAGTCCACAGTAAGCTAAGTGTTCTGTACTTTAATGAGTTCCCAGATTGATTCTGATGTAAGACATTTATGAACTGTCTTTTGAAACACAGTTGTAGGAAGCAGAGGCAGCATCTCAGGGCAGCTGCAGCGTCCATGGCAATTTCTGGTGGGGGTCAGTGGCAAGAATGTGTGTATGTCTGCGTTTGGAGGGTGGGAGAGCTGGGGCCTGCGTGTCAAGTGCGCGGTAATGAGAAGCATGTGTCTCCTGGCCTCCCTGAAGTGCCAAGTTCAGGCTGGAAGAGGACGCGGTGGGCAGCAGGGACTGAAGGATCTGTCTGACCAAGTGTTCACTTCTTTCTAGACAGGAAGAATCTGAAGGTAAAAGTGGAGAGGACGAACTGATAAATGTCGAGGGGCCTTCCATGTTAGGTCACTAAGAACCCAAGGCTTTTAGTACAGTGCACTATAGCACAAGAGCGCCACCTACCGTGGCCCTGCAGGCGGGGGCAGGCCCTTCCACCGCTAAACACTCCCTGTCCAGCCCACCCCGCCCTCTCACCTGGCCCACCGCAGCTCCAATGCTCCCGGTTCCATCAACAATCCCAGTGACGGTCGCCAGAGCCTCACTGCTCCCCTGGATCAGCTCCTGACGACCCAGGTCCGCAGAAATAGCAGAGCTAATCATATTAGAAGGTCCACCAATAAAGAACCCTAAAGTCAGAAACAGAACAGGTTCTTATTAAGACACTACTCGTAACAACGCGCTAGGAACCTACTGAGAATTACATAAACTCTAATCCCAGTACTCTAACTGGTATGTTGGAGAGAAACAGAAAGGGGGCAAAGTTACCTGTAAAAATGGAAACTCCCCCGGATGTAACATCTTAGTTAGCATCCACTTTCCTTTAGAAAACAGACCTTTCTAATCCGGTGAAGTGTGCATTCCCTGACAACTGTCTGCACCAGTTTATCAAATTCTATTATGGCAGAGATGAGTCAGAGTATCTAACTACCCATATTCAACCAAACAGTGAGAAAGAGAGAGAGAGGAGAAAAAGCGATTTAAACGGTGCAAGGGGTTCCATCTGCCACTGTTCTCGGTGAGGCTGCCACAGGACTGAGCACGGTCAGGGCCAAGAGTCTCACAGAGCAGCAGCAGCTTCAACTATCCCATGAGCTCAAATTTAAGAACAGGAGTTTTTCTATAACAGGGTCCCGTGTGGCATTCAACTGATTCATCTGGGGTTCAAGGGAAGAAATACTGACCAATTCCAACATAGGAGGAAAAACCAGCTATACTGGACTTTTTGAAAGTTGGTGAACTGGTTTCCAACATGGCATTCTTCCTACACCACTTCCGGGAGTGATATGAGAGGGTGTGGGCCGCAATCAAAAATGGGAGGAAATCTCTAAGGGACTGCTTCTGCCACACCAGGACTGAGGCGGTCACGTGAGAGCAGAGAAGCAGGATCCGGGGGAGGCATCTTTCCTTTTACCACCTGAGTTTTCTATAATTAAGGCTTTAGAATAACTCAGCTTGAAGGAGCAATCAGTTTCCTTTTTCCCTTTTTATTTACAGAGGAACAAGACAGTGAAATGGAGCCTGTGCCGTACCTGTGACAGCCATCAGAAGCGCATTGATGGACTTGTCGTTTGGAGAACCTGCAAGGAAAGACACAGGCACGGGGTGATGACGTGAGGAGCGCAGTACACGTGTCTCCACCGAACAGTACACACAGGCCTGGGTTCCCATGACCTCACAGATCTCCCGGAGATAGCAAGCAGATACAGCTCCATCACCACCTCTCCCGACTCTTATGTGTAATGTCTGCCTCTGGCTGGTGCTCAAGCTACTGTGACTTCTAAAAGCTACAGGAAAACTCCTATCTCAGCAGCATCTTAAGGGACAGATACCAAACCTGCTAATTACCATCTTTCCTCTTTTGAAATCTTGTCCCTTTTATTGTTTTATTGGCTCGAATGCTGCACCGCTGGAGCCTACCCTTGGACAAAGCATATACACTCCCAAGCAAGCTTTTAAACAAACCAACAAAGCAAAAGAGATGCCAGTTTCCTCCCCAATGCAAATAAAACTACGTAATGATACTTTTACCGCTGTTCACAGGACAATACAAAGATCCCATTTATGCCCTGGGATCTTTGTGGCTGGTCTCAACCACCTCCCCAGGGCTGATCACTGACTCGAGGCAAGTAAATGCCTTAGTTCTAAGAGATGAGGCAAACAGTTTAACTTCAAGGAAATACTCACGACTGTATCCAACCAGGGACCCGATGGCCAGAAGCAGACTGAGAGCTAACACCGGCGCTCTCTTCTGTAACATGTCGGAGATGAAGCCTTGCAGGGTTCCACCTTTCAGCACAAAGAAGTGCAACCCAATCAACATCTCGAAATTAGCTTAGTTACCTGACTCTTGCTTACCACGTACCCTCCACCCGCTGGCAGGATCCTAACCCTGGTCTATCCAACAAGACAGCTGACTCTCCTAAAAAACCTCCTCCCTAATTTCCTTTTAGAAAGATAATCTGTCAACTCACACGATGGCAGACGGGGACAGACACCACCAGTCAGACACCAAAATCAGGAAAAAGCATCAGACTCACCCTCACTGTTCCTTGCTGTTTTCCCTTCCCCGATCAGCTATGAAGCCTTTTCTTGCTTCCCCCCCGCCCCCGCCCCCCGCCCCCGCTTTTTATTTGAAAGATAATTAATGAGACTGCATCACAGGTTACGAGTAGTAGTGAACATAAATATTCACTAAAATTAAATGCAGCAATTATGGTTTGGCAAAAACTAATAGGTCAAGATGTTTAAAATAAATTTATGTGGAGGACTTCCCTGGAGGTCCAGTGGCTAAGACTCAGCAATCCCAATGCAGGTGGCCCAAATTCAATCCCTGGTCAGAGAACCAGATCCCACATGCCGCAACTGAAGAGTTTGCATGTGGCAGCTAAAGAGCCAGAATACCACAATGAAGACGGAAGATTTCGAGTGCTGCGACTAAGATCCAGCGCAGCCAAATAAATAAATAAATAAGCAGTTTAGAAAAGAAGAAGAGGTGACGTGGATCCTTGAAGCAACACAGTCACATTCAGATACAGTCCTGTTTGGAATCTCGGGGCATTGGGACATCTGGTACACCCTCATCAGAAGTCTATTCAGGACACAGAAGTATGTGCAAGTCTAAAGGCAGCATCCTCACCTTTGGCTCTGAGTCTAAGAATGAGGACACACAAGTTCAGATACAATAACAGCATATCACCTAAGGATATACTGTGTTTTCATGTGCTCAGGGCAGTTTAGTCTGTCCACAGATCTAAATGTAAAGACAGGCTACCAAGGTTCTGCCACAGTCATGTAGGTGGTACCCACTACCATGCATTCTGTATATCCGTCTGGTTTTGAAGATTCCTACTTCCCTGTTTGGGCTTCCCTGGTGGCTCAGTGGTACAGAACCTGCCTGCCAATGCAGGACATGTGGGTGCAATCCCTGGTCCAGAAAGAACTCCTGGAGAAGGAAATGGCAATCCACTCCAGTACTCTTGCCTGGAGAATCCTAAAGACAGAGGAGCCTGGCGGGTTACAGTCCATGGGATCACAAAGAGTCAGATACAACTGACTGACTAAACAACTTCCCTGCATTTCTAGCTATAGCAAAAAGTCACTATTAAAATCTGCTGTGGGGCTTCCCTCATGACTCAGTGGTGAAGAATCCGCCTGCCAATTCAGGAGACACAGGTTCGATCCCTGACCTGAGAGGACCCCACATGCCATGGAACAACCAAGTCCCTGTGCCGCAACTACTGAGTCTGCGCCTTACAGCCCGGAAGCTGCAACTCCTGAAGCCCACTGCCCCAGGGCCTGTGCTCTGCAACAAGAGAAGCCACAGCAAGGAGAAGTCTGCCTTCCTCAACTAGAGAGTAGCCCCTGTTCTCTGCAACCAGAGGGAAGGAAAAAAACCCAGGCAGCAACGAAGACCCAGCACAGCCAAAAATAATACATAAATAAAATCAACTTTAAAAGAATGGGACACACAAGTTCAAACACAATAACAGCACACCACCTAAGGGTACACTGTGCTTTCATATGCTCAGGGCAGTTTAGTCTGTCCACATGTCTAAATGTAAACATTACAGAAAGGCTACCAAGGTTCTGCCACAGCCATGTAGGTGGTACCCACTAACATGCACGCTGTCCATCTGTCTGATTTTAAAGTTTCCCACTTCCTTGTGGATGCTTCCAACTACAGCAGAAAGTCACTATTTAAAGTCTGCTGTGTACAAGGAAGCAATCGTAAAACAAAATAACCTTCCTACCTTTATGATCTGACAGTCAGTACACTAAGCTAATATGTTTCCCTTCTTCGGCTGTGGGCGATAGGTAAAATGAACATAACTCAGATCTCTGACATACAATTAGCTTTAGAGCTAAGCGATCCCTGGGAGTGTACAAAAGGCTCACCCTTAAAGAAACCAGAGACAGCAACATCCCGGTACATCCCAGGACAAAAGAACTGATCCCACAACAAAGGACTGAGAAAAAAGAGCTCTATACATCACAGGGCTGCCGCAGGCTGGGTCCTCTTTTCTATGGACTTTTTTTTTAAGGAGTTTGGCTATTTACCAGTAGGACAGTTTAGGAAAAAGGGCTGTGGAATAAGTGATAAAACTTTAAATGATGCCAGATTTCATAACCCAATAAAATCTGACTAGTGACACCCTCTTGCTAGAGGAAAAGACGCTTCATTAGCCGTACCTATAATTCCTCCGACGTCGTACCAGATGGACAGCTGGTCAGCTTCGGCCTCCTTCCATCCAAAGTTGTTACTCAGATAAAAGGGCAACCAGAAGAAGAAGGAGTAATTCACTAACTTCAAGCACGCGTAGGCCAGTGAATACTACAAGGAAAACACCCCACTGTCAGTAAGGAACGAACAGCACAGCGTAACTACCATTCTAATACAATTAAACAGCAAAACAAAACAGAAGAGCTGGAGCTGCATAGTACCTGATTTTAAAATTAAATGTTCCTATAAATTCCCATTGCCTGACTTGTCCTAGCCTTCCTCCTCTCTTCCCCCAACTTAGCATCTAGAAAGGCAGTATAATAAGCCTTGGGATTAAAAACACAGAGGACTACTCCCTAATTGTCCCCACTTCTTCTCCTTTTGGCTCTCTGGTAGAAGCAAACTGGTGTTCTGAACCATAAGGCAGGGCATGGACTCACATTTCTTTATTTAGATAAAGATAAAAGGTATTCGTGCCACTGAGGAGCACTAACCATAAGCAAACGAACCCAGTAAACATCACAGCTTTTACTGCAAGTAGCCAACCCTTTCAGGTTCGACTTCCTTCGAAGCTAACATGATGACCAGTGCAGAGCAACGTGCCTGGACGCTAGTTCCAAAGGTCCAAGAAAAGCATCAGCATGAAAACTACTTTCATAGGGTAGTTTCGGAAAGCTCTGAGTCAAAAATGAAAGCAGAGGATCGTCACGGGCCTTGTGGCTCTAGGTTGAGGAGTAAGAGCTCCCATAACATGGCAGTGGGGCTGAGAAACCTATATTCAACACATTATTACCAGGAAATCCTGACATTCAGCATCAAAGGAAGAAGGGGGAGGAACAGAGAGACTCACTTCAAAGGGTGTCTGGCTAGTATATTCTCTTCCCTGGAGCTGCCACTTATTCCCTAGGTATCACTTGTTTTAAAGGGGCTTTCCTGGCAGGACCGCCGCCCCCTAGAGAGCCAAATCTCAACCATGAGTGCATTTTGTCCAGACAGCCGGCCACAAAGACAAAGGGATTAAGTTCACTGGATTCCCTTTATACCCTGCCCATGGCGGGGAACAATAGCTTGTGAAATACAAAGGGATAGCAAGGGAGCACCACGTTTAGTCACAACAAATCTAAGTCCTGTCTCAGAAATTAAACTCTTACCAGCAGAATATTTTAATAACTACTGTAAAAAAAAAAAACAAAAAAAAAAACCAAAAAACTAATCATTAGCATAAGAACAGGCCCCCAGGGGACATGCATTTCACTGTATGACTCGTCATCTTTTGGTTGAAGAACTGTGGGAACTCGAACTTCGATCTGAACTCACGCTTAAACTTTATCTGTTGGCAAGTGTCAGTTCTCTTAGCCTGGGGTAGGGAGAAGGGAGCAGATAAGTACGAAATAGGACAACCAGCAGACTCTGAATCTAGTTGAGAGGTTATATTCATAAAGCACCATTAAACCATAAAATTAAAAAGGTGTTTAATCATAATAACTCAACATTGCAGACTTCAGGGAGGATGGACTGGTAGGCCTTCTATCCATAGGAAGGGGAACTGAGACACAAGGAAGAGCTGAGTAACGCCAGAGACCTCGCAGAGCCTTAGTGGGTAAGCTGGCAGCATAACCTAGGCCTCTTAACTCCACTCCTGCACTGCTGCTGCTGCTAAGTCACTTCAGTCGTGTCCAACTCTGTGTGACCCCACAGACGGCAGCCCACCAGGCTCCGTCATCCCTGGGATTCTCCAGGCAAGAACACTGGAGTGGGTTGCCATTTCCTTCTCCAATGCATGAAAGTGAAAAGTGAAAGTGAAGTCGCTCAGTCGTGTCCGACTCTTAGTGATCCCATGGACTGCAGCCCACCAGGCTCCTCCGTCCATGGGATTTTCCAGGCAAGAGTACTGGAGTGGGGTGCCATTGCCTTCTCCCCACTCCCATGCTAGAGGCCCAAAACACCAAGACAGAAAAACTGTGGCAGAATGGATTCAGTTTAGATGTTAGGAAAAAAACCTGACTGTGGAGGTTATGGAAACACTGGAATACACTACCAAGGGATACTGTGGAGCATCCTGCTCTGGCCTTTTACAGAAGGGCAAACTATTTTTTCCCCTAGAATGGCAAGAACATCGTCAAAGAAAACAGACTTCACCACTCAAGGCCCTCTTGATCTACTTATAATTCTGTAAGACTTCAACAGGCCAAAAGGCATATATTAAAAAATACCCGTCTTTGCCTTCTTACTCCAACTCTAGTATCAGGGTCAGCAAATTGGGGCCACGGGCCACTTCCGGTCAGGTCCACTGGTTCCATGTGTCTGTGGAGTCCTCTGCTCTACTGAGCTGAATGGCTGTGGCAGAGACTGCACAGTGGCCCCAGGGCTGAAAACATTTACATCTGGCTCTGCACAGAAAAGGTACCAACCCTCGCACTGGGTATCGATACAAGCTCAAGTGGTGTCAATAAACAAGCTGAGGGCCACTGTTCCCGATTCCTCTGGACATATATTCCCTAAATAAAGTCTCAAAGAGAAGCTAACTGCTTCAAGGTGCCGTATGCCCGGCAGTGCTACTATTCAGGCTATGGTATCTCCCAGGCTTCGGTGGGGAGATCTGAACAGTCCTTACCGCTATAACTCCAGGAAGGCAACAAGCCTGGTAGAAGCTTATTGCCTTGACTTGGGTCACAGTATTGCCTTCTTGGATTGAATAATTAGGCTCAGCTTCATCTTCGTTTTCAGCACCATTAATTAACGGCCTGTGCGAGTCTTCTTCAAAATTGTCTTCTGTCTCGATACCTGGGATACCTACAACAACAGCGACAGCCACACTGAGAGGGTGCCTGCCAGGTGCCGGCACTGTGCTGAGTGCTTTACACGCACCATTACTTGTGAGGTCCACGCTATTTTCATTTGCATTTTACAGAAAAAGTTACTAAGGTTCAGAGTCCAAGGTCAATCAAGGTCACAGAGCTAATGAGGAACAAACCCAGGACTCAAATTCTCCTTTATCTGGCTTCGAAGCAGTGTTTTTTCAACCACGTCACGCTCTCTTCTCTTTCATACAGAAAAACTCGTTAATTATGTACTATTAAACTGACGTGTCTCTTCAGTAAGACTCAAAAGACAGAAGAATCATACATCTATCTGGTTCTGTGGTTTCACTTGTATGTTCTGCCTGTACAATCTGTATTTAACCACAGATAAGTATTTCACTGAATTATTCTTCTGAAGAAAAAAAGATCTGTCTCAAGAAGCGAAATTCAAAATCCATCCATGCTAATTTCAAGCCAATGTCTCCATTATAAAACCTCATTTGCAAATGATGAGTTTTCCCTGAATCTATAAAAAGGTGAGCCTCACTCCCTCAAACATTTGCAGCTGTGCCAGGCGAGGCTGTGGCGTCGACAGGACACAAAACAGCAAGACTGCTCTTTTAATTTACTGAAAGGAGCCCACAGTTCTCCTAGGGAGAAAGATCTGGGCTGTTCCAGCCTCGGGTTTCTCTTTGCCCGTGTTAGCAAGACGATCTGAGTAGAAAAGCAGCTTCTCTCACCGATTTCTTCCGGTGACACCAGGAGTCCAAAGAAGATGATGATCCCACCAGCAAACTGCACGGCCGCCGTCACCAGGAAGGCATACTGGGGGGCGGGAAGGGGAAAGGTGCTCCTGACACATCGGGGATGCTCGTTAACCACACAGTCGTTAGAGACACACGTGGAGGACGGCACAACCGGGAAGGAAGTGAGCGCCGGGCACCCGGCCGCTGCCAGGCACTGAGCTAAGTGTTTTACTTGTTTTCTCACAAGTTTTTCCCAGGGACTCTGTGCAGCTCAGAGAGGATAATTAAGGTCTCCTGGACACCGAGTGGTACTATTACAACTGGGAAGTCAGAATTAGCTCCAAGAATAGCGCTCTTGCCACCACTCAGCCTCACGTAACAGACAGTATCTGCCCTCAAAGACAGTTTCCAGTTGAGGGGGGTTACACACTACACACAACATTAATTAATAGGAACCTCCCTGGTGGTCCAGCAGTTAAGAATCTGCCTTGCAATGCAGAGGATGTGGGTTCGATCCCTGGTTGGGTAACTAACATCCCACATGTCGTGGAGCAACTGAGCCGGTCCAACTGCTTTGTCGCCTGACGCGACAAAGACTCTTGAGTGCTGCATCGAAGAACCCACACAGCCAAAACACTAAATAAAGATAAATTTTAAAAAGAGATACCACACATTAATATAGGCAGCACGGAGGTGGGTAAATGAGAAGGCTGAGTCCCCATAGGAAACATACAGAGGAACTGAATCTGGAAGAAAAAAGCCAAGGAGGTTGAAGGAGGGAGACAGTGCTTTAGGGAAGAGCTGAAAATCCTGGCGAGTGACCACCTTTCCCAGCACAACTGAAGCTACCAGGCGGGAGGGAGATGGGAAGCCCTCTGCACAGGGGGAGCTGAGGGTTGTGCTGGGGGGTCACAGGGAAGAACAGTGTCCTTCCGACGGTCCAGGTGAGACACTCGAGAGCCAGACGGCATCAGTGAATTTTATTTAAGAGAGAATGGAGCCTGAGGTGTCAATGAGTGTTTCCAGAATTCAAATCTGGGAGGAGCCCATAGGGTGACCTGAAATTCCCATTTGAGCCAATTAGTACAGTCCAGGTGTGAAGCTAAGAAACCTGGGAAAAGGTGACTATGAACACAGGAAGGACTTCCCACTGGCCCTAACTAGACCAAAATTCTTCAAGGACCAAACACTTGGCAAGCTGTTTAAAAACTGTTACCTACTTTCTAAAAGAGCAACTTACTTTCAGTTATTAGGTTTGGGGTTTTGTTTTGTTTTGGCTGCACTGCATGGCTTGAGGGATCTTAGTTCCCCAATCGGGGACTGAACCCACACCCTCAGCAGTGAAAGTTTGGAGTTCTAACCACTGGACTACCAGGGAGTTTCCAATTATTAGGTCTTTGAACAGGCGATCCATTGACATGAGCCATTCGATTTTTTTATTTGTTGAACATATAAGCACTGTTATTTAGCTTGTACTTTCCAAAGTTTGTTTTGGAAACACACAAGCCAATACAATAGATACTCTTTAATTCTTCCTCCATTTCACATAAATGGCAATACTCAACACACGGTTATCTTTACTTAACATATCACTGAGCTCTATCCCAGTCTGGACATGCAGGGCTGCCTAACTCTACTTCACAGCTGCACAGATTCCACTGAATAGGTGTTTCGTGGTTTAACTACTTCCCATTTGGTTGACATCTGTTACCAATCTTTTGCTATTACAAACAATGATGAAGCAAATAACCTTGCAGATGTACTCTTTGTATATGATGAAGTATACTCATCAGTCAGATTAATTCACGGAGGTTGAACTGCTAGGTCAGAGCCATTATAATTCTGATGTGTTAGTCACTCAGTCGTGTCCGACTCCTTGCAACCCCATGGACTGTAGTCCACAAGGCTCCTCTGTTCATGGGATTCTCCAGGCAAGAATACTAGAGTGGGTTGCCATTCCCTTCTCCAGGGGATCTTCCCGACCCAGGGATCGAACCCAGGTATCCCACATTGCAGGCAGATGCTTTACTGTCTGAGCCACCAGGGAAGCCCAGTTAAGTGACTGGGCTTTTGACAGACATTCCTATATTGACCCCAAGAGGAGTTATTTACTCACCCACCCTGCAATGCCTGATGTTACCTCCTAGTAAACATGGTACCAAACTTCTGGACTTTTTCCAATCTAGTAAGGATATGGTGTAAGGTTTTTTCTCTCTCTTTTTTTTTACAATGTAGTTTTAATTTGCATTTCTCTACCACTTAATACCTAAACTCCTATAAGGGCAAAGATTTTTGGCTCTTTGGGCCAAGGCTCTATCCTCTACTGCCTTGGGGGCACTTAAGAGGAACTTAAGAATATTACTGAGTGAAGTAGAATATCCTGTCATATGTTTATAAGCCATTTCTCTTTCCTTTCCCTGAACTACACATTCAAATGCTTTACCTTTCCTTCTGTGTGTTGTTAGTCTTTTTCTTTATCAATTTATGGGCACTCTTTATACATTAAGGAGATTAGCTCTTTATCTGTAACATGAGTTGCAAGTACTTTTCCCCAAATGATTATATGTCTTTAGACTTAGGTGTTTTTCCATGACTAATTTTTTTTAATGTGTTTTAATCTACCATAAGCTTGTCCACTCTTAATACAAACCCTGCCCCTCCCACACACAGCACTAAGTCATTTTAAACGGTCACAGGATTACTTCCTAAAAATAAAACATATATTTATATACTGAAGAAAAAACTAGGGAAAAAAACACTTACCTCATAACCATACTGCAGAACAGAAGAAGCTAGACATGCACCCAAAATATTGCCCACGGAGGCACAGGCACTCCAGAGACCAAAAACAACTCCTCGCCTGGGATGGGAACAGAGCAGAACAGAAGACAACACAATCAGAACGGGTTCTGTGTGCAGCTCAAGTACAAAATGGCCACACAGCGCAGGCTCACATTACACAGAATCAATGTTCCATTTCAACGTGTTTTTTCCCAAAGTACACCCAAATGGCAAAACACTTAACTGGGTAGCTCTCTTCTTCTAAGATTTTATTATACTGAAGTTCAATTGGGGGCCCACTGAAAGACACTATTCAGAGAATTTAAAAAGACAAGCCCCGTGGATTGGGAGAAACTATTTGGATGCCACTTATCTGACAACAGACTTGCTGCTGGGATGTAAAGAAATCTCAGAACTCAATACTGTGAAAGATAAACAATGCAATAAAATTCTAAGGAGTTAAATCTCTAATCATCTCAAATACAAAGTTTCTGAAAAGGGGGCAAAGATTTTAATAAATGCTTTACATACACACATGTAAAATAAGATGCAAATAAGCACATGAATGGAGAAGGAAATGGTAAATCCTTGCAGTATTCTTGCCTGGAAAATTCCACAGACAGAGGAGCCTGGCAGGCTACAGTCCATGGGGTCACAAGAGTCAGACACCACTTAGCGACTATGAAAAGATGCTCAGCATCATCAAACATCAGGGAGATGCAAATTAAAATCACAACAAGGTACCACTACACAATTAACAGAAGAGCAAAGTCAAAACGCACTGAGCACACCAGTGCTGGCGAGGGTGCGCAGCGCTAGAGCCCTTACACTGCCGGGAGGAATGTAACGTGGCTCAACCACTTTAGAGGGAATTGCCAGTTTCTTAAAAAGATAAGCATGCTCCTACCATAAGATCCAGCCATTCTACTCCAAGGTATTTATCCAAGGGAACGAAAGCATATGTCCATACAAGGGTTTGTGAACAAACAAGCACAGTGGCTTCAATAGTAAAAGCCAAAACCTAAACACCTAGATGTTCACCAACTGTGATACAATGGATGACTCCTTGGCCATAAAAAGGAATGAACCATTGATGCAGACATGGATGAATCTCAACATTACTGTGCCGAATGGGAGAAGAGAGACATGAAAACATACTGCAGGGACTTTCCAGGTGGTCCGGAGGTTAAAACTGTGAGCTCCCAATGTAGGGGGTACCAGTTTGATCTCAGTTGGGGAACTAAGATCCCACATGCCACGAGACACAGCCCCCAAAAATCAAAAACAAAACCGGAGAGGGAGACAACACTGTACAGTGAAAAAGCATGTTCAGAAGCCACTTCCAGCTGTGCAGAGTGATGGCCAGCAGCTCACGGCCCAGGCTCGATGCTGTCATCTGGAAAGCGCTGTGCTCCTCAAAGGCCTGGCTGCAGTGGCAGAACTGACAGTTGGGGCTGCAGAGGTGTATCTACCAGTACCACCAGCCTCGATGTGTCCTAAAAAACTATGATCCCAGGACTTCCCTGGCGGTCCAGTGTTTAAGACTCCGAGCTCACAATACAGAGGACACGGGTTTGATCCCTGATTGGGGAACTGAGATCCTGTATGCTATATGGCGAGGCATTAAAAAAAAACAATGACCCCTGACAACGGGAGGAGGGATATGACTCACATTGTAACAGCTTTTCAGGGCAATGTCGTCAGTAGATTATTTAACTTTTTCACTTGGAAATCAAATGATTTGAACTAGACAATCTCTACATTTTCATCAGGACGATAATGCCCCAAGCCTTTAAAACACAAAACCTACCAAGAGGATAAAGGTCAGGGTCTGAAAAACACGCTGATCAAAGACATTTCGGAAGAAACTCGCTGAAAACAACTGTGACTGTAAGTTGTCACAGTTTTACTGGTACTTCGTGGTTTACTGCGACACTTCACAGGAAGAGTCACTCTGTCAAGTGCAGCATCAATTTCACTTACTAGTTGTTATTCACTTAAAAACAGAATGTCTTACTTTCAAAAGTAAACTGTAACGGCCTTCCTGAACATGCTGTTTGTCTTTGTGACTGAAACCGAGAAATAATGAAGAGTTAAGACTGTCCAAAAAAAAAAAAAAAAGACTGTCCAGTCACTGCTACCGAACACCCAGTGTCATCCAATCTGGAAAAGCTCAGGTAAGGATTATCTCAAAATGATACATGTCAAAGTGATCATCTTGAAATAAAAGCACTTCAGGTGGTTTTGCCTTTATTTCTCTTTGTTCATTTGAAATAGCTGGTTTTGCAACAATCATCAAGTAGCCTTGGTATAATTTTCAAAAATCATGACTGGAAAGACATTACCTTAAAATTTTAATACAAATAAACGGCACACAAACAGCATCACCTACTCCAAAAGAAAACTAAAGTATAAGAGGGGAGGGACTTCCCTGGTGGTCCAGGGGTTAAGAATCCGCCTTGTAAGACAGACGATGTGGGTTCGATCCATGTTTGGGGAACTAAGATCCCACATGCCGCAGAGCGACTAAGCCCGTGCACCTCAACTACTGAAGCCCATGCCCTCTGGAGCCCACATGCACAACTAGGCAGTTCCTGCACTGAAAGGAAAGATCCCACAAGACGTGACAAAGATCCACGTGCTGCAAATAAGACCTGGTGTAGCTAATAAATAAATTTTTTAAAGTATCACTGGGGAATTAGTACCTCTGAAAATCAATTCTATTAAACCACTGACAGCAGAGTTGGAAAGAAACATAAATCACTAGCACAGGGCTTCCCCTAGTGGTACAGTGGGTAAGAACCCACCTGCCAATGCAGGGCACACGAGTTCAACCCCTGGTTCAGGAAGACTCCACATGCCGAGAAGCAAGCAAGCCCATGCGCCACAACTACTGAGGCGGCACTCCAGAGCCGGAGAGCCTCAACTACTGAGGCCTGTGCGCCCACAGCCTGTGCTCTGCAACCACAGAAGCCGCAACGAGCAGCCCATGCACTGCAACTAGAGAAAGCCCACGCACAGCAACAAGGACCCAGTGTGAGCAAAAACAAACAACAGTATTAAAAAAAAACAAAAGAAGTCACTAGCACACTGAACATAAACATTATTTCACAACAAACACAGATCATCATCGACAAGCACCATTACTCCCACTAGGAAACTGGGGAAGCTGGAAGACCGAGGGGAGCTGCCTAAAGCATGCACTGATCACCATGGCAAGTGGGTAGTATCTGATGGGTACATTGGCCCCTAGGTAAGAGAGTAAACAAAAAAGACAGAGCTATCAAAGAAATCAATGTGCGTTTCACAACACATGAATATTTTATCCAGGACAAAAGCTAGATATCCAAATTAACAGTCCCTGAAGGCAGAGAGCCATAAATGACGATAAACAACAAAGGCAGAGTGTCACGAATGATAATGAGAAACAGAGCCAAGTCTCTGGATATCTCTACTTATTTTCTATCTGTAGGGTAAGTACGGGTCTTCCTGTGTGGCCCAGAAGATCCGTCAGCGGGTGCCCATCCATATGCATGGCCCCCATCACACACACCAACTCACATACGACTGATAAATAACAGAAGGTTTTGGGGGAGATGGCCAATTTAACTAAGGCCCGAAGTCTGGCCAATTCTTCATCTGCATCTTCTTAAAGCCTTTGCTCTGTGACTCTAGGCAAGTCCCAAGGACAACTTCTGAGCTCAGTTTCCTTATCTTTAATTTTAGAAGGTCAAACTAGATCACCGAGTATCAAAAACAGGGAAGGCAAAACCCACAAGGAGATACATGATGAGATGACATGCAAGATTTCTATTATTACAATGTGTTATTTGTGTTCTCTAAAGATTTGAAAAAAATAATTGAGATGTACTGCCTCGGCCACACTCAAAGTCTGACCATAGTCAGAACAGTGCTGTGAACGTGTCTCACGGGCCAGACCTTCACTATAGAATCCACACTGTCTCCAATGTCCGTTGATGTGAAACCTCCTCTCTCTGCTATTCTAAACTTCCTAAAATAGAGGGAAGACACGGGTGGTGTTGAAAAGATCAAGTGATAGGCAGCTGGACACAGAGGGGTAAGGGGAGGGGGGTAGGACGAACTGGGAGAACAGCACTGACGTATATACACTGCCACGTATAAAGCTGACAGCCGGGGGAAGCTGCTGTGTGACAGGGAGCTCGGCTCGTGCTCTGCGATGAGGCAGCATGGGGGAGGGTCCAGAGGGAGGGGATATGTGTACACATACAGCTGATTCACTTCACTGTAACACTGTAAAGCAATTATACTCCGTAATAAAATTTTAAAATTAAAAAAAAAAAAGGATAGAGAGAATTGACTCTGACAAATCTGAACAATCGGATATTAAAACTATCAAACAGGGAAATGAAAGAGGAAGAAAGTGGCATACCCAGCTTTCCCAAACCAGTTGCCCATAACAGCAACGACGCAGGGCCAGCCGGTGGACTGCAGCAGGCCGTTCACGATCCACAAGCTACAGTACAGCCCCTTGTTGTAGAAATGCAGCCACTCCGTGAGAGTGCCAAAGACGAACACCTTAGGGAAGAAGAAAGAACAAGATGCGGGTCACATCCACGTGGACACCCCGACTCAAGACCCTCCGTGATAGACACATTCAATGTCTGGAGCCTGAGAGACTCGCAGTAGACTCTTCAGATGCCCTTGCTCAGAGCGGCCCCGAGCAAGATAAGCATCAAACCACCCCTGACAGAGAGGCAGAGACGGCAAACAGCGTAAAACGTAGCGAGGACCATCCCTCCAGCTTGCATCTTCCACTCTAAAAGACTGAGCCCCCATTGTGTGACCTCATCTTACATCTATTTCCCTTTCTTCCTGTTTATGGAGGACGGTAAAAAAGACTACTGGAGTTCACGTGTGTTGATTTCCACCATAACATGTGTAAATTTCCAGGCACATTGTGGGGGCCAGAAAGCACCAGCTATTTTTACTATTTTTATTTTTACTAACTATCACTATTTATGGTGAAACTCAGTGTATCACCATAGCTTGTGACTGACTCAGTCATTCGGTGGCATGTATCAAGTGACTGCTTTTTTCCAGGCGTTCTGCTCAGGGTGGGTATTTTATTTGTAGTCAATCTCCTTTGGGAATGTTTGGCATGGGCTTAAAAACAGGGTATGTCTAATACTGTATGATTCCAGTTACATGACATTCTGCAATGAGGGAAACCATAAGGAAAAATGGGCAGTGGTTGCCAGAGGCCAGGGACAGAAGGCAGGTGGCAGTTACACGACTAGTCACTTGTCAAAATTCAAAACTGTGCACTGAAGAGGGTGAGTTTACGGACATACTTCAGCTTTTATAAAAGTGTGTTAAAAAAAAAAGAAAGAAAACATTGGGTTGGCCAAAAAGTTCATTTGGGTTTAGGAAAAAACCCTAAACCAGGTTTTAAAACAGTCTCTACATATATGTGGGTGAGCAGCTTATGAATAAAGTGCTTCAATCTCTGAAATATAAAGGAAAATAATTTTTTCCCCATACACCAATGGCAGACATTGAAAAACAATTAATAGAGTCTAACTAAGCTCCATGCTTTTATTCAATCAACAAACGCTTGTGAACAAATACAGATGATTCTAATATGGATCCTGCCCTCTGGAGCACTGAGTACGCCAAGAACCATTCTAAATGCCCCCCACACAGTGATTCACAGGACCCTCACTGCAATGTTGGGTGCAGGTATTGAAAAGCGGAGCCTGAAGCATGGAGAAACCACAGCTAGAAGCTGCAAGGGAAGGCCTGAAAGCCTGGCAGTGCAGCCCTGGGGTGTCTATGGTCTCCACCACCCTGCTGTAGGCTCCTAGGGGCAATAAGCCTGACCTGAAACAAGCAGGCTGAGCAGCAGACAAAGGAAGTGCCTCCGTGGAAAGTCAGGGGCGAGGGCTCAGGACAGGGAGTGACAACTTCCAGGAGCCGGGTGGATAAAGTCAGGCATGAGGAAACAAGGGTCATCTGGCCAGTGACTTGAAGGAGACACTGAGTTAGACTATGAAGAGCTGAACGGAGGACACTGAAGGCAGGAAGAAGAGCAGGAACAATAGCAGTGAGGTAGAAAGGAGCAGGATGCGTGAGGGCCACGGAAGGCAGCTTGGTCTGGGAGAGCAGAGGGCTGACACGCAGGGCAGACGTGACTGCAGAAGTGAGCTGGGGCCGGGTTCTCGAGAGCAATGAACGCCACTCGAGTTACACTGTGACCTCTGTTGGTGACTGAGAATCAAGGAAGGGGTGGGATTAAAATCACACTCTCAAGATGTCCCTTAACCAAAAAGGCACCAAAGGGATCAGAAAACCAAAGATTCATTTTACTATTCTATAGACAGAAGTAGGGGGCTTGCTTGGATTCTAAAATTCCTGGCCAAGATAACAGTAACTGGAATGAAAACAACAACACTTTTCAACTTACCACTAATGCAGAAGAGCACATGCCAAAAGACAGAACCCATCGCAAATTCAGCCGATCCCCGACGATACCGCTGATGAAAAGGCCCTAAGAAGAAAGCATTTCATTTTACAGCTCTGGGTAACAACACAGCCTGGAAAAAGTACGATACATTCTAAAGCAAATGACGCAAACAAAACACAAAAATTAAACCTCACTCTCGTGCTTAGCCTAACCTCTTTATCAGTTTCACCAGTGTTTCAAGAAATGACAACTGCTTCTGCACACTGTAAACATTTCATGCACCAAGACAGTGTAATTCAGGGCAAATTTTCCTTCTATTTGACCCCCCATAACTGCCTGAGACACCTAGGGGAAAAAAAGAATAATTATAATAAAACAAGCACACAAATATACTGCATCTTCTAGAACAGATGAACTCCAACATCAGTATCTGCTTTCCCAAAGGGATTCGTCTTAGCTATTTGCATTCTGAATGAAGATGTTACAACATGTCCTACGGAACAGAAGCGACGGGGCCACGTGCCCTGCCTGTTTCATCTAACCCTTGGGCTTCATCACACCACGAGGCAAGGAGTACAGGGAGGCACAGACGGTAATTAGCTGAAGATAAGTACAAGTGTTCTGCTTTCTGTTTTCCTCCCACTGAGTGGTAGGAATTAAAAGGCTGAGCTCATGGCAGGACGTTCTGGGCTTCCCTGGTGGCTCGGAAGATAAATAATCTGCCTGCCAGTGCAGGAGACCTGGGTTCGATCCCTGGGTTGGGAAGATCCCCTTGAGAAAGGAATGGCAACCCACTCCAGTATTCTTGCCTGGAGAAGTCCATGGGCAGGGGAGCCTAGCGGGCTACAGTACATGGGGGTGCAAAGAGCCAGACACAACTAAGCAACTAACACACACACACACACACACACACAGCAGGAAGGCACAATTAAGAAACTAACACACACACACACACACACACACACACACACACACACAGAGCAGGAAGGCAGACCAAAAAGCTAAGGGCAACACACTTCAGGTTTCTGCCACAAATATGTAAAATGAATAAATGTCTTAACTAAATACCTGAATTCAGATACAGGTGTTTCTAATAAATTGACTATATTATACATATAATAGATATATCGTGGCTCAGCTGGTAAAGAATCTGCCTGCAATGCAGGAGACCTGGATTCGATCCCTGGGTTAGGAAGTTTCCCCTGGAGAAGGGAAAGGCTACCCACTCCAGTATTCTGGATTCTGGCCTGGAGAATTCCATGGACTGTATAGGCCATGGGGTCACAAACAGTCAGACATGACTGAGTGACTTTCATACACACACACATAAATTTAGATGATAAACATCATAATAAATGTTTTCTCCCTCATTACTGTCAACCCTTCACTAAGTCAAAAGAGGCACCCGCCCGTGTTAGAGAAAATGTCCTAAAGCTCCAATTTACAGGGTGTTATGCTATACACAGGGTTTTCCTGGTGGCTCAACAGTAAAAAATCTACCTGCCACTAAAGGTGGAGAAGGCAATAGCACCCCACTCCAGTACTTCTGCCTAGAAAATCCCATGGACGGAGGAGCCTGGTAGGCTGCAGTTCATGGGGTCACTAGAGTCGGACATGACTGAGCGACTTCACTTTCACTTTTCACTTTCATGCATTGGAGAAGGAAATGGCAACCCACTCCAGTGTTCTTGCCTGGAGAATCCCAGGGACGGGAAGCCTGGTTGGCTGCTGTCTATGGGGTCGCACAGAGTCGGACACGACTGAAGCGATGCAGCAGCAGCAGCAGCAGTCACTAAAGGAGATAAGGGTTCAATCCCTGAGTCAAGAAGATCCCCTGGAGTAGGAAATAGCAACCCATGCCAGTATTCTTGCCTGGAAAATTCCGTGGATGGAGGAGCCTGTGGGGGTATAGTCCATGGGGTCACAAAGGAGTCAGACACGACTGAGAGACTAAACAACAACCTTATATACAGTAAAGGCAGAGAAGAAAATCTCTCAATTGTGTTTCACATTAGGGACCTAATTTATTCTGTACTGCTCCAAATGCCCAGACAATACCTGGAAGTTACAGAACGAAATGCAGTTCAATATAAAAAGCTATGATCCCTAATTTTTTTTTAATTTTGCTGCACCACACAGTAGGTGTTAGATGGGGATCAAATCCCCATCCCCTGTACTAGAAGCACAGAGTCTTAAATGCTGGACAGCCAGAGAAATCCAGATCACTGATTTTTCATGGCACCTATCTTTTATCTCCTAAACCTATTTAATCCTATAGACAACTATATTATCATCATAACTCAATAGATAAGGAAACGATCCAAAAAAAGTTAAAGTCCATTTTGATACTGAGTATCATAGCTACTTGCTAGCAGTGAGCCACCATGAGACCACAAGACTTCCTCTAATACTTCCTCAAAGGCTGAAGGAGAAGCACCACTGGATGGGATTCTGTACCGAAAAGGGTGGGCTGAATGATCCAACATCTGCTCCAACTGTGTGTGTCTCTAAGTTTCCTCTTCCCAGAAGTGACATTCTAATAATCACCCAAATAAGCACGTGCAGATGACGTTCGGGCTTTCACCCAGGATTTCACATCACATGCACGGCTGCTGCTGTTTAGTTGCTCAGTCATGTCTGACTCTTGGTGACCCCATGGACTGTAGCCTGCCAGGCTCCCCTGTCCACGAGATTTTCAGGCAAGAATACTGGAGTAGGTTGCCACTTCCTTCTCCAGGGCATCTTCCCCACCCAAGGATCGAACCCTCATCTCCTGCTTGACAGGCGGGTTCTTTACCAGCAAGCCACCTCTGCAGCCACCAGATGTTCCTGATGACCAGCCAGGGACTCCAGCTGCCCGATCCCAGGCACTACCTCAGTCAGAGCTGGCCCGGCCACCATCTTGCGGTTCTCCTGCTCCCTTCCAGCCTCCCCACCCCATCCCTCGTCTTCCCCAGCTGGAAATGCGGGAACCCCTTTCTTGGGGCCCAGCTCAGTCTTCGCACCTCATCAACTCTCCCTGTGCTCTCTTCCCTGTCTTCATCAACTCTCTTGATGATTTTCATCCAATCTTGAAAAAAAACATCTATATGCCAAGGGCTCTGAAATCTCTACCTACACTCACGTCTCTGCTCTTCTCGAGGTCCTTCCTGGCCATCCTACCTACGGGACAAACTCACTCCCTGCCTGGTTCTACTCCACAGCATTTACACCTTTGAACACACTCAGTAATGTCCTTCCTTATGGCATTGTATTACTGCTTGTCTCTCTTAGTTCCCAGTCAAGAACAGAAGTTTTTAAAGGTCGGGAGTTTTCCTGTGCTGCTCACTGAGGAATTCCCCTCAACGAGAAAACTACAAGGCATACACTAGGCACTCTCAAAATATCTGTCACATGGATGGACGGATGGATAGATGGATGGATACATGGATGGACGGGAAGGACACAAAATATAAACTCCAGGGAAACTGAGCTCTCCTCAGTAAGCACATTCAAAATCCCTCACCAACTTGAGAAGAAGGGGAGTCATTTACGTCTTTCCTCCACAGAAAAGCCTAGCATTCTAAAACTTACCACAGCATAGGAGAAGAGGAAAATGGTATCCAGCATTCCGAGGAAAAGAGTGGCTTCCTCTGCACTGGGAAACAAATGGTTGCTGCTCCAAATCTGCGGTCACACAACAACAAGAACCTGTTAAGACTCACTGGGCCAAAGCACCTTCTGGAACCACCTCCGCCCACCCTCACGGAAACCTGAGGAGGTTGAGAAGAGCAAATCAGCACTCTGTACCTGAGGAAACCCATACGCAAACAGGTCCATGAGGCCACAACGATTTGCATAGTAACACTAAAATGCTATCTGCTTCTTCCCTTTTAACTGTTCCACTGATAGTGCAAAAGCAGTGGTGGATAAAACTCCTGTGCCTGAGTATGGATGGAGGCAGTTACACCAAACTATACTATTAAGCCCTGTATCTTTTACTGCCTCACAGTTCCCAAAAAGGGGCAACTTCACTGAAGAAGGTCCTCGGCACATACTAGACACTCAGTAAATATCTGTCAAGCATTAAAAATTATTAATCTTATTAAATCTGGCCCAAGTCCCCACTCCCCTGTTTTTTAAATAATCTGTGCCATTAAGTAGAAAATATGCATCTGGCACCCAGCACACCAAAGAAAGACATCTGTTTTGAGAAAACTGTGAGTTGCAGGCTGGAATGTCATTTTTCCTTGAAAGAGTGACTGACAGACAAAGGCTAGTTATTCAGATTTGGGTTTCTGGCAGATATTTCCTCCAAAAAGAATGAAATGAGCCTGTCACTTCCAAGACCCATTCAAAGGACAAGACAGACAAATGGATCTTAATGTAAGAGGATAAAAAAGTTAATTAATATAGTTTCAGACTCCACATTGTCACTAACCTTTAAGAAATTGCCTCTTGTCAAATTCTGGTATAGTATCAAAGACAAATATCCACAATTAACTAAAAAGGCTATTAAAATACTTCTCCCCTTTCCACTATGTATCTCTGAAAGCCAAACTCTCTTTATACCCTTCAAAGGATCCTGCTACAAGAGATTGAATTCAGAAGCAGACATGAAAATCCATTGTCTTCTATTAAGTCAGACATGAAGAGATTTGCAAAAATATAAGTCAGTGTCACTCTCCTTAGCAAGTGATTCTTTTTGTTGTTTTGAAAAAGTCATTTCTCGTAAAATGTTATTTATGTTATTAACATGTTATGGGTTACTTAGTTCATTTTTAAATAACTTAAAACCAATGTATTTTTTTAATTTCTTGGTTTTAATTTCTGAAACAGTAAGTCTCTATAAATACAAACTCATAGCTCATTGGGATCTCCAAATCAAGGAGTTGTACTAAATGGTTTCTCAGATAGGTTATTATAGGAAAGAAAATTTGGGGATCTCCCTGGTAGTCCAGGGTTAAGACTTTGCCTTCCAATGCAGAGGGTGAGGATTCGATCCTTGTTCAGGGAGCTAAGACCCCATAAGCAGGCTAAAAAGCCAAAACGTAAACCAGAAGCAATATTGTAACAAATTCAATAAAGACTGTAAAAGTGGCCCACATCAAAAAAAAAAAATCTTGTAAAACAGAAAACTTTCTGACTTCAGAATATTAAGAAGAGGACCTTCCCCAGTGGCTCAGTGGTAAAGAATCTGTTTGCCAGTGTAGGAGACATGGGTTCAATCTCTGATCCAGGAAGACCCCACATGCCGTGTGCCACGACTACTGAGCCTGTGCTCTACAGCCTGCGAGCCACAACTAGCGAGCCCACGTGCCGCAGCCACTGAAGCCTGAGAGCCTAGAGCCGCGACGTGCTCTGCAACTAGAGAAGCCACTGCAGTGAGAAGACTGTGCCCTGCAACTACAGAGTAGCCCCTGCTCTCCACGACTAAAGAAAACGCTAGCACAGAAGCAAAGGCCTAGCACAGCCAAAGACAAAATAGCTCACTAAATAAAATGATTTAAAAAAAAAAAAAAAGAATATTAAAGAGAAAAACCACAAGCAGCAACTTTGAAAATACATCATCGCTTCACAGAAAAAAAACTCCTCAAATTGTCAAGAGAATATATAAACTGTGATAGCAGTCCAGTGACTCATTTCTGTGTGGCTTGTGCCATCTGTCTTGTCATTGATACCTTAACACTCACACTCTGCTTTCAGGAGCAGAAGAGACACTCACAACTGAGACCCATCAGTACGTCAGGGTGACAATTTGGGGCCCTAAATACTTCCAATGAGAGTTACCTCACTATCTTTCCCTCGAGCCACAAGCTCTGACTCCTGATCCCATCCAGGCTCAACAGGACCCAGGATGAACCCCTGTGGGGCACAAGCCAACGTGAGCCAGAGCTCACATCCGAGCAGCTGCTCCAGGTTTCAAGGGTTTTTTCTTCACTCTCATGAGAAGCCACCGAAAATTCCCGGCAGGTGTGGCTGTCACAAAAACGGACAGATTTTAAATGGCTTTTTTCTGCTTCACTGCCAGAATTCAGCTGAAGATACTAGTGACTGCCTCCTTCACAAGTGCAAACAAATCCCAAAACTAAAAGAAAAAAAGCAGGATGTACAAAAAGATTCAGAAAACAGGATGAAAGAAAGAAGGCTAGTGAAGAAAGTTTACATCAATAATGCAGCTCCGATCAAGACAACTATACTAACAGGCGAGAAGATAACTATCTTGAGGAAAACTGTGTGGGTCGCAAGTTGAAAGGTCATTTTTGCTTGTAAGAGGGACTGACAGACGAACTCTAGTTATTCAGATTTGTTTACTGGCAGATATTTCCTCAGAAGAGAAGGAAATGAGCCTGAAAGTCACCGACAGAGTGACTTTAAGTTGCCAGTCTCACGCTGGCCGGCACCTGTGCACAGCTGCCGTGTGGAGGGCCGGCCTGTAGAGGCCTGCGCGGATGGAGGCTCTTCTTGCTCCTCTCCTGCGCGGATGGAGGCTCTTCTTGCTCTTCTTGTGGGGGAGGGCCTGTATTGAGCTACAATGATTGCTACGCCTTGGGACACTTCCTGGAAGCACTAAAGGTCACCGTGTGGGTTTCCTAAGCGAGAATGTTTATCACAGAATGACAGCTCTGTGTGGGGGCGGGGGAACTTCTGACATGAAAGAGCTTCCTGAAGCAGGGCAGAGGATGAGCTGAAGCTGACGTGTGTTCAGGGCTCTGGTATCGGGTGCCGTGAGAACTGATAAGAGCATCTGTGCTCAAGGTTGAGCTGGAACGCTGAGGGCACCTTGAATCCTGCTTTAGACTGGAGAGAAGTTTAGACTCTCTGCACTCTGGAAGGACTGTGCTGTCTGGAGTGGTAAGACTTTCTAATTTAATAGAAAAAAAAATTCTTGTATTAAAAAAAACTGTTTATAAGTTTCAGTCAAGTTGTCCTCAAATATTAGATTCAACCATTTCCTCTCCATTATCTATAAACATAGATTTTATATTATGTTCTCTTACTATTTCCAACGTTTGCCCATGTCAGTGGGATCCATTATAAAGTCTCAAGGTACAGAGACTGTGTCTGCTTAACGTCTTTTGTAAAGCACCTAAGATAGCTCTACATAAACATGACAGCTATAATAAGTACTTTATGAAGACGCTATTTAGTGTACTTAAGAAACATTGAATAATATATATAAACAAAACATTTTTTAGATTTTACACATACTTCTGGTTCTAAGGATCTTTCCATTTTGGACGAGAAAGGCAGGCTTGGAGGGAAGCTAGAGTTAAGACAGTTATAGACACAGAAACACAGGAGGAGTGAAAGTAAATACTGCCTAGCCACTCTGCTCCCAGTAGCAGCCTTCAGGAAAGAAAAAACCTGGATGTTTAAGTCTAAAAGGAAATGGAAAGCTGGCACTGCTCTCCACCAGGGCAAGTACGGAAATACAAAGATCCCCAGATAAGTCAGAACCTGACTTCTACATAACCAATCCATCTGAACTCCTGAATCCAGAGTTTGAACAAATCAAAATTTGTTGTTGCTGTTCAGTCGCTAAGTCATATCTAACACTTTGCGACTCGGTGGACTGCAGCACATCAGGCTTCCCTGTCCTTCACTATCACCAGGAGTTTCCTCAAACATGTCCATTGAGTTGGTGATGCCATCCAACCATCTCATCCTCTGCCACCCTCTTCTCCTCCTGCCTGAAATCTTTCCCAGCATCAGGGTCGTTTCCCATGAAACCTATTTTAATAAGCAGCAATTAGAATAAGTAAGTAAATAAATATCTTAGCAGGAAAGTTAATGCAAGTTCAACATACACTAACAACATGACCTGGTTACTGGCAGGAAAGAGTTACATAGCATACCTGATTCGTATCCTTAAACAGATCTATCTGGCAAGGTTGGCCCCTGGAACCTTGGGACTTGGGAAGGTTTCCATCATTCCCTGCTAAGAGTGGCTCCCTGTGGCTGCACTGCCTGCCCCAATAATATGGTTTGTGCTGAACACTTGCTTTTCTTATGGGAATGTGGAATTTTCATACATGCCAGGCAGAGGATGCCAATATGACAAGCCCCAATAAAAATCCTGCCACCAAGTCTCCAACAGGACTCCCTGATAGACAATACCTCACCGGGGTGTCAGGACTTGTTGCTGGAAGAATTAAGCACATCTATGGTGCAGAGAGTCAGACATGACTGAGCGACTGAGCGCACGTGCGCACACACACACGAGGGGCTCTTGAAGGTTTTGCCTTCTTTCCTCTAGACCTGACCCTATGCGTTTTCCCTGTGCTGACTTTGCTCTGTACCCTTTCACTGTAATCAACCATAGTTTTGAGTCATTTGCTGAGTCCTGTGAGTCCCTCTAGTGAATCACCAAATCTGAGGGTGGTCTTGAGGATCCCCAATCAATGACTTTAAAAACAAAGGCAGTATAACCAAAACTGTAGTGCCTAAATCAATCCACTGATCAGTCTGTATCTAAAATAGCACATTTAGAGCTTGGCATCACAAAACTATAGCTGAAGAAGCAGCACAGATGTTCTCCCTAAACAGGACAAATTTAGGGAGACGGATTTTCCGCAAATATTTGAGAGGCAGCAAGAATCAACTTAGTACACAAGGCTCAGGATAAAACCTAAGATCAAAATTAAAGAGAACACTCTCTCTTTAGCATAAGAAAGAACTTGTGAATAATGAGAGTTAAATAAAAATGTAATTGTCCACCTGAGAAAACAAGGAGTTTCTTCACCCTGAAGAACTAAAGCTGAAGTTGGGTGGTCACCTTTCAATGACGGTTAAGAAAGAATTTTATGCTGGCTGAGAGTTTAGAGCACATGACCTCTCTTAGCCATTTCATCTTTAGGGTTAATGACACGTCAGTGAATGATCAAACGTACTCACTATGCACACAGCACTAGTCAAGCCCCAGTCAAGAAATCTAGCCATCTAGTCCTAAAAGCTTGCCTTTCAAAAGTCATAGTCAATAAAAGACTTCAAAACTCAGTACTTGGGCGCAACCTCAACAATGACACAATGATCTTGGTTCATTTTCCAAGGCAAACCATTCAACATCACAGTAATCCAAGTCTATGTCCCAACCACTGATGCCGAAGAAGCTAAAGTTAACCGGTTCTGTGAAGACCTACAATACTTTCTAGAACTAACACCAAAAAAAAGATGTCCTTTTCATCACAGCAGATTGGAATGCAAAAGTAGGAAATCAAGAGACATCCGAAATAACAGGTAACTTTGGCCTTGGAGTACAAAAATGAAGCAGGCAAAGGCTAACAGAGTTTTGTCAAGAGAACACAACAATCACAGCAAACACCCTTTCACAACAACCTTAGAGACAACTCCACACATAGACATCACCAAATGCATGGTCAATATCAAAATCAGATTGACTACATTCTTTGCAGCCTAAGAAGAAGTTCTATATGGTCGGCAGAAACAACACCTGGAGCTGACTGTGGCTCAGAACTAGAGTTCCTTATTGCAAAATTCAGGCTTAAATTAAAGAAAGTAAGGAAAACCACTATGCATTCAGGTATGACCTGAATCAAATCTCATATGATTGATTATACAGTGGAGGTGATGAACAGATTCAAGGGATTAGGTCTGGTAGACAGAGTACCTTAAGAACTATGGACAGAGGTTCATAACACTGTACAGGAGGCAGTGACCAAAGCCATCCCAAAGAAAAAGAAATGGAAGTAGGCAAATGGTTATCTGAGGCTTTACAAATAGCTGAGGAAAGAAGAGAAGTGAAAGGCAAGGGAGAAAGGCAAAGATATACCCAACTGAATGCAGAGTTCCAGAGAATAGCAAGCAGAGATAAGAAAGCCTTATTCAATGAACAACGCAAAGAAACAGAAGAAAACAATAAAATGGGAAAGACTAGAGATCTCTTCAAGAAAATTGGAGATATTAAGGGAGCATTTCATGCAAGGATGGGCGTGAGAAAGGACAGAAACAGTAAGGACCTAATAGAATCAAGAATACACAGAACAACTATACAAGAAAGCTCTTCATGACCCAGATAACCATGACTGTGTGGTCAGTCACCTAGAGCCAGACCTCCTGGAATGCGAAGTCAAGTGGGCCTTAGGAAGCATCACTACGAACAAAGCTAGTGGAGGTGATGGAATTACAGCTGAACTATTTCAAATCCTAAAAGATGATGCTGTTAAAGTGCTGCACTCAATATGCCAGCAAATTTGGAAAGCTCAGCAGTGGCCACAGAACTGGTAAGGTCAGTTTTAATTCCAATCCCAAAGAAAGGTAATGTCAAAGAATGTTCAAACTACTGCACAACTGTACTCATTTCACATGTAAGCAAGGTTATGCTCAAAAATCCTTCACGCTAGGTTTCAGCAGTACCTAAACTGAGAACTTATAGATGTACAAACTGATTTAGAAAGGGCAGAGAAACCACAGATCCAATTGCCAACATTTGCTAGATCACGGAGGAGAAAGCAATGGCACCACTCCAGTACTCTTGCCTGGAAAATCCCATGGACAGAGGAGCCTGGTGGGCTGCAGTCCATTGGGTCTCGAAGAGTCGGACATGACTGAGCGACTTCACTTTCACTTTTCACCTTCATGCACTGGAGAAGGAAATGGCAACCCACTCCAGTGTTCTTGCCTGGAGAATCCCAGGGATGGGTGAGCCTGGTGGGCTGCGCTCTATGGGGTGGCACAGAGTCGGACACGACTGAAGCGACTTAGCAGCAGCAGCAGCAGCTAGATCATGGAGAAAGCAAGGGAATTCCAAGAAAAACATCTACTACTGCTTCACTGACTACGCTAAAGCCTTTGATTGTGTGGATCACAACAAACTGTGGAAAATTCTTAAAGAGACAAGAATACCAAACCACCTCACTTGCCTCCTGAGAAACCTGTATGCAGGTCAAGAAGCAACAGTTAGAACTGGACATAGAACAATGGACTGGTTCAAAATGGGGAAAGGGTATGTCAAGGCTGTATACTGTCACTCTGCTTATTTAACTTTCATGCAGAGTACATCATGCGCAATGCTGGGTTGGATGAATCACAAGCTGTAATCAAAATTGCCAGGAACAATATCAACAACCTCAGATAAGCAGATGATACCACTCTAATGGAAGAAAGTGAAGAGGAACTAAAGAGCTGCTTGATGTGGGTGAAAGAGGAGAGTGAAAAAGCTGGCTTAAAATTCAACATTCAAAAAACTAATATCTTAGCATCCAGTCCCATCACTTGATGGCAAATAGAAGGGGAGAAAGTGGTCTTCCCTGATAGCTCACTTGGTAAAGAATCTGCCTGCAACGCAGGAGACCCGGGTTCGATCCCTGGGTGGGGAAGATCCCCTGGAAAAGGGATAGGTTACCCGCTCCAGTATTCTTGGGTTTCCCTTGTGGCTCAGCTGGTAAAGAATCTGCCTGCAACGTGGGAGACCTGGGTTCAATCCCTGGGTCAGGAAGATCCCCTGGAGAGGGGAAAGGCTACCCACACCAGTATTGTGGCCTGGAGAATTCCATGGACTGTATAGTCCATGGGGTCGAAGAGTCGGACATGACTGAGCGACCTTCACTTCACTTCATTTCAATTGGAAGTAGTGATAGATTTTATTTTCTTAGGCTCCAAAATCACTAGGATGGTGACTGCAGCCATGATGCTTGCTCCTTGGAAAGAAAGCTATGACAAACCTAGACAGTGTATTAAAAAGCAGAGACATCACTTTGCCAACAAAGGTCTGTAGAGTTAAAGCTATGGTTTTTCCAGTAGTCATGAACAGATGTGAGAGTTGGACCATAAAGAAGGCTAAGCACCAAAGAATTGATGCTTTTGAATTGTGGTGCTGGAGAAGATTCCTGAGAGTCCCTTGGACAGCAAGGAGATCAAACCAGTCAATCCTAAAGGAAATCAACCCTGAATATTCATTGGAAGGACTTACGCTGAAGGCGAAGCTCCAACACTGGCCACCTGATGCAAAGAACCGACTCATGGAAAAGACCCTGATGCTGGGAAAGACCAAAGGCAAAAGAAGGGGGTGGAGGAGGATGAGATGGTTAGATGGCATCACTGACTCAATGGACATGAATTTGAGCAAAAACTCCAAGAGACAGTGGAGAACAGAGGAGCCTGGTTTGCTGCAGTCTATGGGGTCACAAAGAGTCAGGCATGACTTAGCCACTAAACAATAAGAAAAACAAAATTGTGTGATTTCAAAACAGTGAGAAATAAGTTGGTTGAAATGGTAAAACAGACCTAAATCAGAGCAAGCTAAGAAAGCAGGCAGAACAGTTTGGATTTTATACCACAGGAAAGAGTAAGTCATCCAAAGGATGAATGAAATAAAACAGAACTTAATTTATGGGTGGGCAAGGTTCCCTTCTTAAATTCATCCCAGCTCTTTCTTCTGCTTACCTCCACAGGCAGCAATTCAGTTGACTTGTTAAAAGCACTTGGGGTCCACTGTTTAGAGATACTGACTTTGACATTGCTAAATGTTTTTCTTGACGCATGGAGCAACGAGTAACTACAAAAAAAAGAGGAAATATAGCTGAATGCATAAAAAAGAAAACACATTCAATAAAATCACAGATGTATTGCAAAGTTTTATCCAATTTAAGAATTCTTCTTTTAAAAAACAAAGAGTACCGCTTTATAAGAACTATCCATTGAAACAGCCTCCGCTAAGCAAAGAAGCAATTAACTTGTCTTCTTCCATATAAACCCCCATGTTCACTTGTAACAGGTCCCTGGACCTACAAGATGGAGATGTGACGGATCCCAACCCCTTAAAATCATGGTTGCAGTTCCATAAGGTCAAGTCTTTAGCAACCTCTGGCGGCCACTCCCTACACTAGCCATTCAGTAGCTTTTTCCTTGAGGCCTGTCTTTTCCTCAACCCCTCACAAGTGGATTTCCTGTAAAGCAAGTATCTAAAATTACCTACTAACTCTTATATAATTAGAAAACCATTTTCCTAGTTTCTGCCTTGAAAAAAAATTATCATTTGTGGTGCCTTCAATAAACATTAATAATAAATAAAATCTATTCAGAAGAAATAATCAAAACACTGAGTCACAGAATTTGTGAATACTGTGCCCTGAACACCAGAAAGTCATCAACAGACTGATGTCATCAACAGACCACTACCGAGAGCTACCAAGGGCCCTTGAGTCAGACACGGTCGATTCTTCAGTCATGCTGACTGGTCAGGCTCTCAGAAGAGTAACCAAAGTTCTTCACAGAGGTCTCCGCCCATCTCTGTTACTCAATGAGGCACACAGTACTCCCTGGAAATGCACAGCCTTTGCTTTCAAGCTCCTGGTTTTAACAATTAAAGGACTTTATATCAGATCAAGGCTTTTCAATCATAGCCGTACTGACATTTTGTGTTAGTTGCTCACTTATGTCCGACTCTTTGCAACCCCATGGATTGTAGCCTGCCAAGCTCCTCTGTCCATGGGATTCTCCAGGAAAGAATACTGGAGTGGGTAGCCATTCACTTCTCCAGGGGATCTTCCCAACCCAGGGATCAAACCTGCAGCTCCTGCATCGCACACAGATTCTTCACCGTCTGAGCCACCAGGGAAGCCGTACTGACATTTTGGGCTCCCCAAGTTCTCTACCGTGGGGGGCTGTCCCAGGCACAGTAAGATGTTTAGGAGCATCCCTGGTCTCTACCTACTAGATACAAGCAGCACCCATTCCCCCAGCGTGACAACTAAAAATGTCTTCAAACATTGCCAAATACAGGCGAGAATGGAGAACCACAATACTAGAGCTCACAAAGAACAGCAGACCATGAGTCAGGCCAATCTTGCCAGGCAATAAACAGCTCCTTCAAAAGGAAAACAAGAACAACGACAAGAGCAGAGCTTCCGAGGTCCACTTACCTGAAGAAGGTGAGCAGGAACACGACCATGTGATGATGGCTGAACCGGGAAAGCAGAGCTCCTCTTTGAAAAATACGTGGCCAGGCCATGTTCCTCCTGACCTTCCTTCCCACCGTGACCTGAAAGTCTGGGGAGTGAATGGTTTACATCATTTCTTCTTTCTGGAAAGACAAAACACATAATTAACATTACTCGTAATAGGCATATATCCAAAAATGGAATTATTTAGACTTAACACCATATAATCAGGCCTTGGGGGGAAAAAAAAATCACATGGATTAGTTGACCCCAGAAAACCAGATTGATGATTATGTTTTATAGCTATTAGCCAGTCTTTTAAAAAGAAATCCTGGACAAAAGATTACGTCCTAACAGAATGAACTCTCACACAGACTGACAGGAAAATCACTAACTCAGACCCGAAAATAAGCAAAGGAAATGAACAGACAACTCAGAAGAAATGAAACAGCTATTAAACTTATCAAACAAAAGTTCTAATCTCATTAGAACATAAGAAATGCCGATTATGGTAATAAAAAAAAAGTCTGTACAGTTAAAAAGACTGTTCAATGTAGCTCAAGATCTAAAGATCCTAAACTCTCATACACTGCTGACAGAAATGAAAATCAACACATTTTACAGGAAGATGATCTGGCCGTGTTCATCAAGAGCCGTTGACAAAAAAAAAAAAAAAAAAGAATTCAACTTTCAGGGATCCATTCCTAGAGAAATACAAGATACATTCAACTCTATACAAAAGGAAGTTTTCACAAAAAGTCATTTCTTGTTATGTGAAGAAACGAAATCTGTGTCAGTCACAAAGGAACAGGGGAAAGAAACAGGGCCACTCTGCCATCTCATTCCACTACTTCCTCTCACCTCTCCTCTGCCCTCTCAGGAAGTCTCATCCATGCTCTGACATCCAACAATAATAAAGCATAAAGCAAGCATCTAAACTTAATGTCTCCAGGTGTGAGTCCGCAGAAACAACCTAAGCATGTAGTAAGATGGGAACAATTAAACAAATTACAGAGGCTGAATTAATCTGAGTGAATATTTTATCATTTTATCATTTGACATGATGATTAAGCCTTTTTTTTTTTTTTTGGCCATGCTGGGTCTTCACTGTGACACGCAAGCTTTCTCTAGTTGGGGCCAGTGGGCTGAGTTGCTCCAAGGCACGTAGGTTCTCAGTTTCCCAACCAAGGATCGAACCTACATCCCCTGCACTGGAAGGCAATTAAGACTTCTTCATAACATGAGAAAATTTCAGGTGAAAAAAAGCAGCATATGACATATAAATGTAATTAACCGAACTCTGCCACTGCTACTGCTAAGTCGCTTCATTCATGTCCAACTCTGTGCGACCCCACAGACGGCAGCCCACCAAGCTCCCCCGTCCCTGGGATTCTCCAGGCAAGAACACCAGAGTGGGTTGCCATTTCCTTCTCCAATGCATGAAAGTGAAAAGTGAAAGGGAAGTCGCCCAGTCGGGTCCAACTCTTCACGACCCCACGGACTGCAGCCTACCAGGGTCCTCTGTCCATGGGATTTTCCAGGCAAGAGTACTGGAGTGGGGTGCCATTGCCTTCTCCGAATCAAACTCTAGGTTTACACAATATTTACAAGTAAATAAGGAATATATAGCTCTTTCTGGGTAGCAGGAATATGGGTAGTTTTAGTTTTCTATATACTTCCCTAAAAGTTCTACCATAAACATGTATCTTACTGTGGAAAACATCCACAGGGTTGGAAAAGTTCTATGCCTTATCTGCACAGTAGGAAAAAATAAAATTAACAAAATATCTTGTGTTTGAAACATATAAATATCCTGTATTATAAACAGTCAAGGTAGGAGATAAACTCAAGAGCTCCCAACACTAAAGTCAATTTATCACAGGACTTTGCCCAAGGCTGTGTTGCCTGTACCTGCTATTTATAATCCTGTTCTCTATTATAATTTATACTACCGCTTGGCAGGTGAACTGAAAACCTTAAATGTTGAAGAGACCCAGTTGAAAGGCCATTCTTGAAACTTTGCAATTAAAAAGTACAAAGCTGAGGTGGTTAAAATTATATAAACACGAGAGCTGATTCACCAACTGGCTGTGAGCCTTGGGACTAGTCAGTCTCTCTGATTCACAGATACGTCATTTGTAAAAATGGCCTTTCTCTTCTGAGAGTTATGAGACCACAATAAACAACATATGCAAGGTATTAAAATAATTATTTCGGTCACTGATTTGCCCACGGTTAATCCCGTAACAGGAAGATGTGGCTAATTTCATATACTCATTCTCCTTGAAAAATGTTAACAAAATTATGAGCCGAGTAAGCCTATAAATTTCCACTCACAAAAATGTAAGTGAACTTTCTGTCTATAATTCCAGGAAGTGACAAACCCAAGAGCTACTAGTGTTACTGTTAAATTTACCTCCATCCCCCAAATTAAATGTCATGCCCAAGTGAACTCCAAGCTTTAACTATTCTTTACAAATCCTAGTTCTTTGAACTGAACACATTCACAACTCAAAACGCTGGACTGAATACTTCAGAAAAGGGCGTGGGTTACAAAATTCTATAATTAATCAGGCAAGATAATAATTCCAAAAATATATGCTCCAACAGACCTTGATTACGTTGCTTCGGCAATAATGGTTGAGGATTTCAGGGCTGTAAGCAACAATAATGGTTTTAAATGACTACCATCTGGAAAGAATCCTGGTGTGGGCTGCCATTTCCTCCTCCAAGGGATCTTTGCAACCCAGGGATCAAACCCAGGTCTCCTGCATTGCAAGCAGGCTCCTGCATTGCAGGCGGATTCTTTCCGTACTGAGCCACCTGGGAAGCCCAGTGGTTTTAAATGACTACTAAGATGTTTGAGACTACCTAGATTTACTTCCTAAACAAACCACTTTTTCCTTAGCTACAGAGACGGGAGAGAAAATGCTTCATAATTACAATGGGAAAGAGTTTTAAACATTCACCTGATGTTGGCAGAAAGCCATTTTAAATGAATATTATTATAACACCTGGTCCCAGGTAATTATAATCATTAATAATACCTTGTACTTATATGCCCTACATCACAGAAGTGATTTCTGATCATCTGTGAGCTCTGGGGCCCTTGGGAAGCACAGAGTTTTTACCAAGTCTGAGTCCATCAAGCACATTCTATTTTTACACCATTTTCTTTCTGGCTCTTAGTATAGATTGAACAAATCTAACATTTTTCAAGTGTATGTAAGTGTTGTTATAATCAATAAAACCAAAATTCATTTTAAGTGTTTCTAAATTAATAGAAGCTGGTCATTTAGTATTTTCTTAATCCATGAATACTGAATATACAAATGTCATGGGAGAATAAGAATGATCTTTAAAAAAATTAAACATATAAGAGGTTAGGTCCTTGCCATCAGAAAGAACCATCAAGCCCTGTTCTATAATACTTCTCAAGGCAAGATCGAGATCACTAACTCATCTGATTTGTCAGGAAGCTTTCTGGAGACCCACAGGATCTTCCACACAAGGTGCTTCCCAGGATGGAATACTCTGTATCGTGTGATCCAGGCTGAATGAAAGATGGCTTCACCTGTGACATGTCCAGGCAGAGCTGGCAATCTCCCCCTTATAAACACTGCCTTGGAATATAAGACATTCCACAAATTTCACGTTCCACACATATTTAGAATCCATTCCAACTCAAATATACTAAGATTAAAGTTTTCTTGGGGGGAAACAGACTGCAAAGAGGAAAGGCAGAAAAAAAAGGCAAAAAAGGTGATTACTTGTCACCTCCATCTCATCAGACCCAACCTCGCCCAGCCACCCCACCCGCTGCAGGAAGGAAATGCTCTCTGGAAATGGACAGAAGTGGTTAATCAAGTTCTGTATATCAGGACCCTGTTTTGCAAGTTCCTGCCTTTCTTACTTACCCTGGTGGACTCCTGCTTGCCCCTAGATAACACCACTTCCCCCGGGGGCTTTCAGGGAGAAGCAGTCTTACTTCTCACAACCTCTTTTCCTCCTGGCGAAAGTCCAGCTTCTCTGAAGCTCCTGGGCCTTGCTGCCCACTGCCCCTCCCAGCTCTTGTCCCCTGCTCTCTCACCGTCCCCCGTTCTGTCTCTTGTCAACACCCAAGGGGATAACCCCCCAGTCCCCTGGCCTCTTCCCCACCAACCTTTTCATCTATTGCACAAGAAAAACCCACTCCGTGGTCAAAACCCAGCCAGTTTCCAGGAAACAGTAAGTGCATCAACCAGTCAGCACTGAGTGCATCCAGTATTCTCCAGGCAAGAATCCTGGAGTGGGTTGCCATTTCCTTCTCCAGAGGATCTTCCGGACCCAGGGATCGAACCTGGGTCTCCCACAGTGCAGGCAGATTCTTTACCGTCTGAGCCATGTCTGCCTTTTCACCTCCCAAACTGGATTTCAAACATCCAACTTTCCTTCCTTCCAGAAAACTGCCTACTTCAAACTCTCCACTCGAACAGTCATTTTACCTCGGCAAGCTCCCAACTCGGTCACCTCCCTGTGTTTTCATCCATGACCCTCCTCCTCTTCTTTCCCAACTTAGAATCTAGGCTTATCTGCCTTATGAGCCTTTTTTCCTTGCTTGCCTCTGGCCTCCTCCTCTGCGCCTAAGTGGTGGAGTTTTGCCAAAGAAAAATCACACGAGCAGGCTGGTTTTGCTTTTTAGATTCAAAACCACAAACCTCAAAGGGCATGCAACACTGCCCAGCAAGTCTTCACTTCCCTAATGACCTGCTTTCTCAGCCTGTAAGATAACCATTTACACGGCTCTCGGTTAACTTCCAACCTCTGTCTCCCCGTCATCTGGTACCACGGCTTTCTACCAACGACTCCCAGAGCACCAGCTCTAACCCAGACCCTGCAGGGCTCCAACACGACAGCCAACTGACCACCTGGCCATCCTTGGAGCTACAACACAATTTTTCACTGTCTCCCTCTAAACCTGTCCCTCACCTGTCCTCAGAAGGTGGTACCACCAAGGCAACGAGCACAGAGCCCTCATTCCTCCCTACCTCTCAGCTTCTGCATCCTACCCATTGCTAAATCCATCCTTTTCACCTCCAAAGTTCATCCCCAATCCATCCTCTTCTATCCATCCCCACGCCGCTACCAAAATCAACCACCCACCTCTTCCATCAAGTCTAATGCAACAGCCTCCTGTAAGGTTTCACTATTTTACATCTAGCACGCGCACACACACACGCCTTCCTGTAATTTTTCTCTCTTCTCAAATTGTTCCTTACCACAGATGTAGTTGGTAAAGAATCCGCCTGCAATGCAGGAGACCCCGGTTCGATTCCTGAGTAGGGAAGATCCACTGTTAAACATTGTCACTGACTCACCTACTTGGGTGTTCCAAGAATTGAATTAAAATTGCGCATGAATGCAATGAGGGAAAAAAAAAAAAAAGAAGGAGGAATAGGCTACCCACTCCAGTATTTTTGGGCTTCCCTTGTGGCTCAGCTGGTAAAGAATCTGCCTGCAACATGGGAGACCTGGGTTCAATCCCTGGGTTGGGAAGATCCCCTGGAGAAGGGAAAGGCTACTCACTCCAGTATTCTGGCCTGGAGGATTCCATGGACTGTATAGTCTACTGGGTCGCAAAGAGTCGAACACGACTGAGCAACTTTCACTCACTCACAGATGTAAAATACTTGTCACTTTTCTAGAAAATTCTCTCAGCTCATTCCAGCATTCCCCAAACCACATTCTTCCTACCTATTCTGAACATATTCCAAAAACAATAGTTTTCAAGATAGAAATCTTTTCCTCTCCGAGACAAAGGACTTACAGTCAAGTTAAAGATCACTGCTGTGACATTTCCTTATCACTGATGAACAAGACAAATCGGAACCTGACACAATGACTAATACACACTGCTGCTGCTGCTGCTGCTGCTGCTGCTAAGTCGCTTGTCGTGTCCGACTCTGTGCGACCCCATAGACAGCAGCCCACCAGGCTCCACCGTCCCTGGGATTCTCCAGGCAAGAACACGGGGTGGGTTGCCATTTCCTTCTCCAATGCATGAAAGTGAAAAGTGAAAGGGAAGTCGCTCAGTCGTGTCTGACTCTTAGTGACCCCATGGACTGCAGCCTACCAGGCTCCTCCGTCCATGGGATTTTCCAGGCAAGAGTACTGGAGTGGGGTGCCATTGCCTTCTCCGATGCACACTGCTAGTCAGCAACAATTCACCACACTGATTTTGAGCTTCTAAAAGTACCCTTTTGGGGTTATTTTCTGATGCAGAGACTGAAATCAAAGATGAACAGGACTTTCCTGGTAGAGCAGTGGATAAGAATCCACCTGACGATGCAGGGAACATGGGTTTGATCCCTAGTCCAGGAAGATTCCATATGCAGAGGAGTAACTAAGCCCATGTGTCACAGCTACTGAAGCCCAAGCGCCTAGAGCCCGTGCTTGGCAAAAAGTGAAGCCATTACAAGAAGCCTGTGCACCGCAACTAGAGAGTGGCCCCTGATCACTGCAACTAGAGAAAGCCTGCAGGCAACTAGAGAAAGCCAGCAACTAGGAAGACCCCGCACAATCAAAAATAATAAATTAATTAATAATAAAAAAAAAGATTCAGAGAAGACAGTCATCTAAAGTCACACATGGCCCACACAACAGCAAGAAAGTTCCGGCTAGAATCCAAGACCCTCGACTTCACTTCTTTGCGTCTCAATTTCCTCACTGAAGGATTTACATGAGATCATTTAAAAAGAGTTCTAAGTATAGCGCCTGCCATACAGCAAACATTCAACAAAGGAAAAAAAAATAATAATTCAGGCATCAAAACACTGAAGAAAGCTGTTCTAGCTGGAACTTTCATGCTGTGTGTGGGGGCCATCTGAAGTCCAGATGACAGCTTTCTCTTAATCTTTTTCTATTATTATTATTTTTGATTGCTCTGGGTCTCCTTACTGCGTGCAGGCTTTCTCTAGCTGCCGTGATGGGGGACGGGGAGCGGGGACGGGCCACTCTAGTTGCGGTGCACAAGCTTCTCCTTGTAATGGCTTCACTTTTTGCCGAACACAGGCTCTAGGCGCTTGGGCTTCAGTAGTTGTGGCACATGGGCTTAGTTGCTCCTCTGCTTGTGGCCATTAAGAGTTAGACTTTGCTAACCCCACGAACTCCCTATAATCATTTCTGTAAATTATCAGGCGATCGCCTAATTTCTGGAAACACCAAAAGCTCTGCAGTCACATTCCCAAAATCCCGTCAAAAGTGAGACTAAACAGACCACATTCGGCAAAGAAGAATATAGAGTTAATGACGAAAAAGCAACCAGATCAAATTCCTGACTGAGACCACGGTTGTTGCCAAAAAGCAAAACCCAGTTATTCCGCTAAGACTCTGCTCCTTCTCTGGCCTCCATACATCCTTTCCAAAAGCCTCCTCGCCCTACCTGTGAGCGATCCTTTCAGCTGGTCTAGACGAGGAGCCCTTTACTTGCACAAGCGCCGCTGCGAGGGCTGCGGGCCAGGCTCTCCCCGGAGGCCCTCCAATCCTCCCGCCCCGCTCCGCTGCTGTCCCTGCCGGCCTCGCCAGGTTCCGGAGCACCTGGGCGCCGAGAACCCAGGCCCAGCGTGGAGGGAACGAGCGGCGGCCGGCCTGGCCTGCCGCGCCACACCCACCGGCGGCCACCGTCTGCCTATCCGCCCCGGCCCCCTCGAAGCCCCTCTGACCGGCCCTCGCCTGCGGCGCCCCCACCCCTGCCCCACGCCAGGTTCCCGCCTTTCTGGACGTGGGCCCTACGCACCGCCGCTCGCCCGAGACCCGCAGTAGTCGTCACGTTCCCAGCTGGCCGCTCTGCTCGCTCCGCTTGCTCAACCTCGCCCGCAACCCCGCCACTCCCGCCGCCACCTCACCCGGGCCGCGGCGGCCAGGGTTTCCGGGCGCTCACGTGACGCGCGGGTGCCCGCGGCATGCTGGGAGTTGTAGTCCGACCGCGCCTCTTTACCTGCGGGCCGCAGGGGAGGGAACAGAGAGAGAAGCGGAGAAAGTTAACTTCCGGCCGCCATGCAAGGCCTGGGTGAACCGGGCGGGTCTGAGTGGGGGCGGACGGACGGTCATCGGCCAGGACTCTTAGAAAAAGAGGCAGGGACGAAGAGAGAACTTACAATCTGCGAAGAAATAATGTATAGATCATCTTTTTTCAAAAAAAAAACTTTATTCTGTGTTTTGTTTTGAGACTCACACTCTGTGCCACTGACCTGCCATGAGAGCATAAGATTTAGATTTTTTAAATATTTTTTAAATGCAGTTGCTGATAAAGACAGGGCTAATAGTCTGTTGGTATCATTCACTGTTGTACATTGCATCCCCAGTCACTCAAACAATAAATGAAAATGTTAAGATCCTGGCAGTCAGTTCAGTCGCTCAGTCCTGTCCGAAGCTTTGCAACCCCATGGACTGCAGCACGCCAGGCCTCCCTGTCCATCACCAACTCCTGGAGCTTACGCAAACGCACGTCCATCGAGTCGGTGAAGCCATCCAACCACCTCATCCTCTGTCGTCCCCTTCTCCCACCTTCAGTGTTTCCCAGCATCAGGGTTTTTTTTCAATGAGTCAGTTCTTCACATCAGGTGGCCAAAGTATTGGAGCTTCAGCTCCAGCATCAGTCCTTCCAATGAATAGTCAGGACTGAGACTTAAGCAAAAATTAAAGGCCTTACAACACACAACATCAAACAAGGGTGTTCTGCCCTCCTGGGCTCTCTTTCAACAGTGAGGGAATTTTTTTTCCCCCAAGTCTTCCAACTCAGAAAACCATTTCACAAAGAGCAGATTAAGAAAAATTGTATTATTGATTAAGCTTTGAATCAGACTGTGATGCACAGATGTGACTTCTGCGATGCTAAGAGGTTGCAAAGGCAGAAAGGAACCTTCCTTTACATAGCCAAGCAGACTCTACCCTCACCGTACTAGTCCTCAAGTGAGAGTGAAACAGGAGGGAAGGGGGTAGGGCACATCCTTCAAAAGAGTGACATAGCCCAAGGACATGACATGAACTGATTAGAACCAAATAGGTTCAAGATAGCAGAGGAGTTGGCTTCCATTAGACCTTGTGCCTCAGTATATGCTCATTGTAACACATCAGCATGCTAAATGACAGACTCACACACATACACACACACACAGGTGCCCTGAGTTTGAGCAAACTCCAGGAGACCGTGAAGGACAGGGAGCCTGACAAACTGAAATCCATGAGGCTGCAAAAAGGCAGACATGGACACAACTTAGTGACTAAACTACAGCAACAGACTTTGAGCCTCAGTAACACATCAGCACACTAAATGATGACACGCACAGTCACCACGACAGTTCTAAGTTCAACCTTAGAGACCAAAAGGTGAGTAGTAGTCCAATTCATGGATATCCCTGCCCATTCCCCTGAAGCAGCTGGAATAATCCTCCCACTCATTATCCTTTGAAATTACCCAGCCTGTTAAAAACTAACCACACAATATTTCAGGGCCTCTCACCTTCTAAAATGGCCCACACTCTGTGGAGTGTTTCTGTCTAAATAAATCCTCTCCTTACCTATTACTTTGTCTCTCACTAAATTCTTTCTGCAATAAGACATCAAGAACCTGACCTTTATTAAGTCCTGAGACCAGGCATGTGTTGTTGTTGCTGCTGTTGCTCAGTTGCTGTCATGTCCGACTCTTCGCAACCCCATAACTGCAACATGCCACGGTTAACTCATGTCCAGAGTCAGTAAAGCCATTCAACCATCTCATTTTCTGTCACCCTCCTTCCCTCAACTTTCCCAGCATCAGCGACTTTCCCAATGAGTCGGCTCTTCACATCAGGTGGCCAAAGTAATGGCGCTTCAGCTTCATCATCAGTCCTTCCAGTGAATATTCAGGGTTGATTTCCTTTAGGATTGACTGGCTTGATCTCCTTGCTCTCCAGTTCAGTCAGTCACTCAGTCGTGTCCACCTTTTTGCGAGCCCATGGACTGCAGCATGCCAGGTTTTCCTGTCCATCGCCAACTCCCGGAGCTTACTCAAACTCATGTCCATCCAGTCGGTGATGCCATCCAACCATCTCATCCTCTGTCGTCCCCTTCGCCTCCTGCCTTCAATCTTTCCCAGCATCAGGGTCTTTTCCAGTGAGTCAGTTCTTCACATCAGTCGGCTAAAGTATTGGAGCTTCAGCTCCTGCATCAGTCCTTCCAATGAATAGTCAGGTTGATTTCCTGGTTTGATCTCCTTGCAGTCCAAGAGACTCTCAAGAGTCTTCTCCAACACCACAGTTCAAAAGAATCAATTCTTCAGTGCTCAGCTTTATTCATGGTCCAACTCTCACATCCGTACATGACTACTTGCTGTCCAAGGGACTCACAATTCAAAAGCATCGATTCTTCATCATTCAGCCTTCTTTATGGTCTAACTCTTACACTCATACATGACTTCTAGAAAAACCATAACTTTGACTAGACGGACCTTTGTCAGCAAAGTGATGTCTCTGCTTTTTAATACACTGTTTAGGCTTGTCATAACTTTTCTTTCAGGGAGCAAGCATCTTTTAGCTTCATGACTGCAGTCACCATCCACAGTGATTTTGGAACCCAAGAAAATAAAATCTTCCACTGTCTCCACTTTCCCCCCATCTATTTTCCATGAAGTGATGGGACTGGATGCCATGATTTTAGTTTTTTGAGTTAAAAAACCATGGGTTCAAGTCACAATCTGAGTTACATGGTTTCAAGAGGACTCAACAGGACCTTATGTCACACATAGTTCTTCCAGTTTCATCACAGTCATTGGGAAGACCATCTGTACTGGTCTATCCAGAGAAGAAACAAATTTGTCGCACCTTTAGGACAGGATATGGTTTTGCAAACTGGAGCAAGGCTCCCATGGAAAACTTAGGAACTTAGTTCCTCCCATAAGAACTGGGAGTTGGGGGTGATATCTCCCTGGATATTTGTATTTCAAAAGATGGCTGCCAGGTCCTGGAGGAAACTTTCCAGAGTTGTGAGGCTGGCAGAGATTGTTTAGCCATTATACAGATGTACATACATTTGACTGACCTGGGTTCAATCGCTGGGTTGGGAAGATCCCCTGGAGAAGGGAACAGCAACCCACTCCAGTATTCTGGCCTGGAGAATTTCATGGACAGAGGAGGCTGGAAGGCTACAGTCCATGGGGCTGCAAAGAGTCAGACAGGACTGAGTGACTTTCATTTTCACATATATTTGAAAAGGACAAAGAATGAAATTTTGAAAGAAAAAGGAGGAGGTCCTCTTTCCTTATTTTCCACAAGGAGAATTGTCTCTTATTTTTCATTTGTAACTGCCTTACACAATACTTTGGCCACTTCATGCGAAGAGTTGACTCATTGGAAAAGACTCTGATGCTGGGAGGGACTGGGGGCAGGAGGAAAAGGGAACAACAGAGGATGAGATGGCTGGATGGCATCACCGACTCGATGGACATGAATTTGAGTGAATTCCGGGAGTTGGTGATGGACAGGGAGGCCTGGCATGCTGCAATTCATGGGATCACAAAGAGTCAGACATGACTGAGAGACTGAACTGAACTTAACTGAACTTACACAATGCTAGAGGTAGTTTGCTCCACAGTCCCCAGAGGGTGTGGCTCTATGATACCATGTGATACCATGGTGAGCAACAATAAATCCATCAGATGTTTCACATTTACTGTAAAAAACAAATTTTGGATGATTATTCAACCTTGAAAAGGAAAGAAACTGTGACACATGTTACAACGTGGATGAGCCCTGGGAACATTATGCTAAGTGAAATAAGCCACATACAAAAGGACAGATACTGTGTGATTCCACTTGTGTGAAGTACCTAGGGTAATCACATCCAGTGAGACAGAAAGTAGAATAGTGGTTACCAAGGGCTGGGGGGAGGGAGTAAGGAGTTGTTTAACGGATATAGTTTCAGTTGGAGATATGAAAACGTTCTGGAGATGGATGGTGGTAATGGCTGCACAACAATGTAACTATATTTAATACCATTGGACAACACACTTAAAAATAGTTAAAATGGTAAAATGTATACATTGTGAAATATATGTGTGTGTATACACATATATGGGGCTTAAGGTGGCGCTAGTGGTAAAGAACCCACCTGCCAATGCAGGAGATGCAAGAGATGTGGGTTTGATCCGTGGGTTGGGAAGGTTCCCTGTAAGAGGGCACGGCAACCCACTCCAGTATTCTTTTTTTTTTTAATAGATCTGGAAACCCTTTTTTAAAACGTATTTATTTATTTGGCTGTACCAGGTCTTAGTTGTGGCATGTGGGATCTAGTTCCCTGACCAGGGATCAAACCTGGATCCCCTGCATTGGGAGCATGGAGTCTTAACCACTGGACCACCAGGGAAGTCTCCCACACCAGTATTCTGGCCCGGAGAATCCTCATGGACAGAGGATTCTGTTGGACTACATTCCAAAGGATCACAAAAGAGTTGGACACAACTGAAGTGACTTACCATGCATACATATATATGTGTGTGTGTATAAAATAAGTATGTAAACTGTATCACCACCACACATGTCAAGAATGCATCTCCCCCATAGCCCAAGCTCAGCTCTTTGCACTTATAGTCAACATTGGTGAACAGGGTTGGGGTAGGGAAAAGCAGCATTTCTCCTTATGTCCATAACCATCTAGGCATTTTACCATTTGATTTCTACTTCTAGACACCTTCCCAAGTGGGAAGTCTGAGTCAGCTGGTTTTGGTTGTTGCTGTTTTCCCTTATCAGTAATCAATATGAGAAGAAGAAAACATTTGTACACCTAACCTCATTGACACGTCTCATGGGTTCTATTTCCTGCCCCTACCCATACGTTTGCCATGGATCTTGACTTATACTTCATTTTCAAGCCCCATATACATGACCATGGCTTTCAAAACACGATCTGCAGCAGCAGTATTTGGCAGTGTTTTTTGTTGTTGTTTGTTTTCTTGCTCTACCTGCCAACATTGGGTTTATCCTCCCTGAGAGGTTCCTGGGGATACGTGTGTGCTCACTGGCTCAGTCGTGTCTGACTCTTTGTGACCCCATGGACCATAGCCTTCTAGGCTCCTCTGTCCATGGGATTTTTTCAGGCAAGAATACTGGAATGTGTTGCCATTTCCTCCTCCAGGGGATCTTCCCAACCCAGGGATCAAATCCGAGTCTGCTGTGTCTCCTGCATTGGCAGGCAGATTCTTTACCACTGTGCTACCTGGGTAGCCCTCCTGGGGATATAAGAATACATATAACTGATTCACGTTGTTGTTGTACAGCAGAAACTAACACAAGTTTATAAAGCAATTATACGCTAATCAAAATTTTTGTTTAAATTTAAGAGAGGTTCCTGCAAGTGATGTGTAAATGGAACTTTGGATAAGATAAATCATAATTTACAGTTTTTCTAAAGAAATGCTGTGTAGTGCATCAACTGTCCTCTCTTTCGGTGCCAGGCCTCTACACGCAGTAAGAAGCGCATCTTACATCACCCCCAGCACACACCTCCCTGTTCACAACTGACACAAACAGTTCATGAAAACAGGAATGCATTCTGAATTGCTTTCTTCATGTCTTCTGTAAAAATGCTGGTTACGACCCACTGAAGTTGACTTCATGACTCATAATGAGTCTCAGCCCACAGTTTGAAAACACTATACCAGTTTCGTGTTTTATCAATCCAGATGTTTTGTTTTGCATGTGGTGCTTGTGGCTTAACTGCCTACTCGGCACATTCTACGTAGTGGAGACGAGCTAGTTCCCAGGCTAGGAGAAGCAGAGACTCTTCCAGACTCTGTGAGGGGAAAGTCAAAAAGGAAAATTCAATTCAGCTCGATGCTTCCATGGCCACCATCGGGGACTGACAGATGCCAGGTCTTCTTAGAAATTAACCTTTGTTTTGGGGTAGATTTTGAGGGGGGAAGGAAACTTTTTTTTTCAGCTTTGAAAGAAATAAAAGATAGTGGTAAGTCGTGTCTGACTCTTTCGACCTATGGACTGTAGCTAGCCTGGCTCCTCTGTCCATGGGATTTTCCAAGTGGGTTGCCATCTCCTTCTCCAGGGGATCTTCCCAATTTAGTTTTTCAGTCTTCTCTTTGGATCACCTCCTTTCGCTCAGTGACACCTCAGCAAAGGTTATTCAAGCCCACAAAACAATTAAATGACTCAAAACCCAGGTCTGTAGTCCCCTTTAACTTGTTGTCCTTCAACTAGCCAGCCCCACCCCAGGCAAACAGGGGACACCAGGAAAAATGGGGGCTGGGGCCACCCAAGAGAAGGCGAGCAGGAAAAAGAAACAGGGCGGCTCAGTAGGTGTTGGCTGATACAGCTGGCTAGTCCTTTTCGTTCGGGCTGTGATGGATGACATGGGATGCTCCACGCTCAGAGGAAAGTTGACTTAGCGTGGCGGGTGTGGCCAGGACCTCACCCCGCGCTTTGTACCCAGTGGCAGCTCCTCCGGATGGCGGGGGAGGGGGAGACGGAGGGAAGGTTTACACTTTCCTTTCGGTTTCTCGAGCCACTAAACCTGACACCTGGGGAACAGAACTACAGTTCCCACCGCACCTCGAGGCAGGAGGAAGAAGGGGCACGGAGGGCCAAAAGGAAAAGCAGGAGAAAGAGCAAACACCTGCTGGCAGACGTGAGCAACAGGTGAGCAACAGGTGGACGTTGCGGGGTGGAGGGTTTTGCAGGGGGTGGACGTGGCTCTTCTCTCCTTGCAGGGCGTGTGAAGGGGGCTTGTGCGGAAAGCCTGAGGACTTACTGGGGGAGGCGGCCGAGGTCAGGGGAGAAGTCAGATTTCAGCTCACATGACAGTGGTTAGACACCGGAAGTAGAATGGCTTTCTTTATTTGAAAAGCCAGAGAGGGAAAAAGTGGTTTGGCTGTTTCTCTTTTTTGCTGGATCAGGCAGCCACAGTAGCTTCAGGGAACCTCCTTCATTCATTTAAAGCTTAGGGTTTTTAAGTATAGATTTTAATTTGTGTGATGATACAGACTTGTCATGTTCTATGACTTTTGAGAAGACCAGAAAATAAAACTGGGAGAAATGAGGAAGGATGTCATGCTGCTGCTGCTGCTAAGTCGCTTCAGTCGTGTCCGACTCTGTGTAACCCCATAGACGGCAGCCCACCAGGTTCCCCCATCCCTGGGATTCTCCAGGCAAGAATTCTCCAGGGAGAAATGAGGAAGGGTGTCATAGACAGGGACAATTTGCAGCACATCAAATTTAGTTATCAAACGGATAAGCTTTCATGTATTCTTATGAGACATTTGATGAGGAGACGCAACACAACTGAAGAACAGTCAAAGGGTCTGGGATATCTGCTTCAAGGGGACCTGCTTGCTGCTCCAAATGTCTGCTGGGCTGTCATGTGGAGTAAGAATCCTGGCGTAGCGTGAGGGTCCACAGTTAGAAACCTCAAGGACATAGATTTCAACCCTACATAAGAGCTGTGCACACAAAATTGATTTTTGTCAGGAGGTAGTGAGCTCCTTGTGATCTGAGATATTGAAGTGTGGATGGATGTTTAAGCAGAGATGCTGAGGGCAAGAATAAAGTTTCAGGTGGTTGACCGTACTGGTTGATGCTTCCCAAACCTGGCTGCTTATCAAAATCACCTGGGAGTGTGTGTGCATGTTTTTACATCTGTTTAGCAGATCTGAGATGGGCTCCGGAATATATATGTATATATCAGTTCAGTTCAGTTCAGTCGCTCAGTCATGTCCAACTCTTTGCGACCCCATGAATCACAGCACACCAGGCCTCCCTGTCCATCACCAACTCCCGGAGTTCACTCAAACTCACGTCCATCGAGTCAGCGATGCCATCCAGCCATCTCATCCTCTGCCCTCCCCTGCTCCTCCTGCCCCCAATCCCTCCCAGCATCAGAGTCTTTTCCAATGAGTCAACTCTTTGCATGAGGTGGCCAAAGTACTGGAGTTTCAGCTTTAGCATCATTCCTTCCAAAGAAATCCCAGGGTTGATCTCCTTCAGAATGGACTGGTTGGATCTCCTTGCAGTCCAAGGGACTCTCAAGAGTCTTCTCCAACACCACAGTTCAAAAGCATCAATTCTTCGGCGCTCAGCTTTCTTCACAGTCCAACTCTCACATCCATACATGACCACTGGAAAAACCATAGCCTTGACTAGACGGATCTTATATACATATATTTTTAAAATTCTTTTATTATTTATTTATTTTTGGCTGTGCTGGATCTTCGTTACTGCATGCAGGCCTTCTTTAGTTGCAGTAAGCAGGGGCTATTCTCTAGCTGCAATGCTCGGGGTTTTCCTTGCGGTGGTTTCTCCTGTTGCAGAGTACAGGCTCCAGACACACGGGCTTCAGTAGTTACAGCACGTGAGCTTAGTTGCTCGAGGTATATGGGATCCTCCAGGACCAGGGATCAAACCTGTGTCTCCTGCATTGGCAGGCAGATTCTTTACCACTGAGCCACAGGGAGGTCCCTGTATATTTAATTATTTAATTACCTTCCCAGGAAATTCTGATAGTCAGTTAGGGAAACACTGTCATAAGAAACTTTTTTTCCAGCCTGTGGCAGAATACAGCACAAACATTCGAACCACTGGGCTTTTCATTTGTTTGTTTCTTTTGTTTTGTTTGGCTACGCTGCACAGCCTGTGGGATTCTGGTTCCCAGAACAAGGATGGAACCCAAGGCCTGGGCAGTGAAAGTGCAAAGTCCTGACCACTGGACCACCAGGGAATTCCCCACACTTTTCATTTTGAGTAGTCTCAAAATCATAGTTTCCCAGACAAGAAAAGCCTTTCTGAAACTGACTTCTCTGTCAAGCATCCTTGGCGTTTGTTGCTGGTTGCCTGGACATTCAGACTTCCAGTAATTTGTCTTCCTCCCGTGTGACATGGAGACAGGCTGAGAGTCAGGCCCGCCTTCCGCAACTGATGCTGTTCAGTTGCTCAGTCGTGTCCAACTCTTTGCGACCCCATGGACTGCAGCATGGGTCTGCAGTGTCCTTCACTATCTCCCAGAGTTTGCTCAAATTCATGTCCATTGAGTCAGTGATGCCATCCAGCCATTTCATCCTGTCACCCCCTTCTCCTGCCCTCAATCTTTCCCAGCATCAGGGTCTTTTCCAGTGAGTCGGCTCTTCATATCAGGTGGCCAAAGTATTGGAGCTTCAGCATCGGTCTTTCCAATGAATATTCAGAGTCGATTTCCTTTAGGAACCGGTCAGTCCACCTGATAAGTGGCAGGTAAAACACACCTGCCGAGCCAGGCCACAAGGTGTGTGGGATCTTAGTTCCCAGACCAGGGATCAAACCCTCGCCCCCTGCAGTGGAAGCACTGAAAGCGTGGAGTCTTAACCACCGGACCACCAGCGAAGTCCAGTCAATGCTACCATCTGAGAGTGGGCCCAGACCGTAGAACCCCTTCATTCCAAGGCCACTCCTAAAGTACTATCAACTCACCTAGGACAGGTGGGGTTTGTGGGGGCAGCTCCCTCTTACCTGACCAGTAGTTAATGTCCTTCTCCTCCCACAAGGATGTCTGTGCCAGGAAAGCAGTGACCTTCCTCTGTCTTGTGCCGTCCTGAATCCTGAGTGCCAAGAATAGTTCGTGGCCGCCAGTAGCTGTTCACTAAAGATAGGCTAAATTCCTTCTTTTCTTCCTTGATCCTAGGTGGCAAGAGCCATGCAATTCTCCAGCTCAGCCAGGACAGTGGATGAGAACTTTGACTATTTGTTCAAGATTATCCTCATCGGGGATTCCAATGTGGGCAAGACGTGTGTTGTGCAGCATTTCAAGTCCGGGGTCTACATGGAGGCACAGCAGAACACGATCGGGGTCGACTTCACTGTGCGTGCCCTGGAGATTGACGGCAAGAAAGTGAAGGTCAGAGGGGCGCAGGGGTGGGACCGCCTCTTTTACCCACAGACTCTGACTCAGAAACACAGGCCTGAGGAATAAAAGATGTAAATATAAAATATGAAATCATAAAAATACCAGAAAAAAAAACACATGGGAGTATTTACTTTTCTCACTGAGGAAGGGGAAAATCAGGCTTAAAATTAAGACAAGAGCCCACAAGCCATAAAGGAAAATATTGCTCCATCTAACGCTTATATCTAAAGGTCAAATTTATATTCTTCTATATAATCATATAAAGGTCAAACTTCTACACACTCAAAAATACCATGAACAAAGTCAAAAGCTGAATGACAAACCAGAAAGAAACATTTGCAAATATGGAACTCACAGAAGGCTAATTTCTTTGACATGAAAAGAACTCTGATAAGGGAATTCCCTGGCAGTCCAGTGGTTAGGACTCCATGCTTCCCCTGTAGGGGGCATGGGCTCAGTCCCTGGTCATGGAACTAGGATCCTGCATGCCACGCAGCAAAGCTCTGATAAATATCAAAGAAAAGACCAACAACTAAACACAATAAGTGGGCAATTCACAGATATGACAAAACTACTACTTCATAATTTTTATGCAAACTGGCTCATACATTTATGCAAAGAAGTAAAGGTACCCACTGTGTCTTATAATTAAAGCAACGAAATTAACACTGAGATACCTTTTACCCATTTGATTAAAAAGGATCAAAAAGAAAAAAAAAAAGGATCAAAAAGTGTTGGTGATGATGTAATAAATGGGTTTTGCTTGGGATCCTTATTAAACACAATAGTAGAAAGATATTTTGGAACCATTTAGGAAAATTTAATCTGGTCTGAATATTAGATCATACTAAGGAGTTATTGAAAAGTTTATTAGCAGTGATAATGGTGTTATGGTTATGAAAGACAATGTCCATTTATTAAGGAAGTATGTAAGTAGGCATTGCTAAATCGCTTCAGTCGTGTCCGACTCTGTGTGATCCCATAGACGGCAGCCCACCAGGCTCCGCCATCCCTGGGATTCTCCAGGCAAGAACACTGGAGTGGGTTGCCATTTCCTTCTCCAATGCATGAAAGTGAAAAGTGAAAGTGAAGTCGCTCAGTCGTGTCCGACCGTCAGCAACCCCATGGACTGCAGCCTACCAGGCTCCTCCGTCCATGGGATTTTCCAGGCAAGAGTACTGGAGTGGGGTGCCATTGCCTTCTCCAGTAAATAGGCATGAAATGACACAAAGTCTGGGATTCTCTTCAAAATAATATTTCAAATAAATCAACAGAAAGGACTCCATGAAGCAAGAGTGGGAAAATCTTGATAATTATATGGTTATGTGAGGGTTCAATGTTTTATTCTCTCTAGTTGTGTGTATCTTTGAAAACTTTCTTTAAAAAATAAACTTTATAAATAATGTGAGAGTATGAAAAAAAAAAACAGGTACTGGGGCTCCCCTGGTGGCACAGTGGGAATCTGCCTGCCAATGCAGGAGACATGGGTTTGATCCCTGGTCTCGGAGGATCCCATATGCCCCAGAGCAACAAAGCCTGTGTGCCACAATTATTGAGCCTGTGCTCTAGAGCCCGGAAACCACAACTATCGAAGCCCAAGTGCCCTAGAGCCCGTGCTTTGGAACAAGAGAAGCCACCTCAAGGAGAAACCCACACACGGCAACTAGAGCATAGCCCCCACTCATCACAACTAGAGGAAACCTGCGCAGCAGTGAAGACCCAACGTGGCCAAAAATAAATAAATAAATAAAATTTAAAAAAAATTTTTAAACCTAAAAGAAAAAATAAGTACCTTCAAACACTTTTGGAGGGAATATAAATTTGTACCACTGCCTGGGTTGTTCATTTGGAAGGTAGTATTATGAGGACAAGGGCTTCCCTGGTGGCTCAGTGGTAAAGAATCTGCCTGCCAATGCAGGAGATGCAAGAAACCTGGGTTTGATTCTTGGGTAAGGAAGATTCTCTAGAGGAGGAAATGGCAACCCACTCCAGTATTCTTGCCTGGGAAATCCCATAGACAGAGGAGCTGTCGGGCTACAGTCCATGGGGTCACAGAGTTGTACACGACTAAACAATAATTATGGGCACACTTCTAAACATAGAACTTCTAAACCATAGACTGAGTGGTCCTTCAAAATCAAAGCAGTTTAGCCAGTGCCCTCACCTTTACCGGGGTCAAAAAACAAATCCAAAATCTAGACAAGGAAATGAGTGTGCTGGAAAGGCAAAGAACACCACATCCTAGTACCCTGGATCCACCTCTCAGGCTGAAGGGTCCCTTAGGTGATGACTCCCAACCTGAAAGCACATCCAGATGACACTGGGGAGCCTCTGAAAAAAGCAGACTCTTGGGCCCCACCCCAGACCTCGTGAGTCTGGATCTCTAGAAGTGAGACACAGGAAACAACTTAGGTGAGCATCAGACACGGGAACTCCTCATGCAGACCCCCTTGCCCGACCTTCTGCAGATGCAGGTGTGGGACACCGCCGGCCAGGAACGTTTCCGGACCATCACCCAGAGCTACTACCGCAGCGCCCACGCGGCCATCATCGCCTACGACCTCACCCGGCGGTCCACGTTCGAGTCTGTTCCTCACTGGATTCACGAGATAGAGAAATATGGAGCAGCGAACTTGGTCATCATGCTGATTGGTATGTGGATTTCAAGGCATTTCTCTTTCCTTTACGCCCCATGCTCAGCTTTTTCCGGGTTTCCAATGACAGTGGAACAGGAAGTCATAACAGCACACGTGGAGGCTAGGACCTCAGAAAACATCTGGGCCAGAAATTCCAATCAGGTTTGCTTGAGCATGATAGTGGGGGTGGCGTGAATTTGTTTAGAATACAGATTCCTTGGCAGTCCAGTGGTTGAGACTCTGCACTCTTGAGTGTGCAGGGCACACTCATTGAATCCCTGGGTGGGGAACTAGATGGCACGTGTTGCACTGCGAGGCCTAAAAAAAAAAAAGGAATATAGACTCCAAGACCCCACCCTAGAGTTTCTCATTGCAAAAACCTGAGACATATAGATGAAGGTGCACCCTGGCTGATTCAACACACATATTTGCAGACTACACAGCAAATACTCTGTAGTGTGAGTTTCATAGCTTCAGATGGCTCTTAATCCCTTGAGCCACTCAGATGACTATGACTGACAACACTCTTGAATGACTTCTCACACTTGCGAAGATCCTAAACAAATCTTAAAAACAAGTTCACATCAAAATTAACATCAACTTCAACTACACTAAGTGAACTCGCAGCTTGGAATGGGTGCAGTCCCATTGTATATTCGCAAATGGGTAACTTCCCAGGCGGTGCAGTGGTGAAGAATCTGCCTACCAATGCAGGAGACGCAAGACAGTGAGTTCAATCCCTAAGTCAAGAAGATCCCCTGGTGTAGGAAATGGCAACCCACTCCAGTATTTTTGCCTGGGAAATCCCATGGACAGGGGAGCCTGGTGGGCTATAGTCCATGGGGTTGCAACAAGTCGGACGTGACGGAGCACAACATACTGTCAGTTCCCTACAGCATTAGCTTTGCAAGCAGCGCACCACCCCTCCTGAGGACACTACTGTCTACCAGGTGGCTCGTTCATTTTGGCAACCTGGTTTAGTTTTCACTACTCAAAGTGTGGCCTGCAGACCAGCAGCAGCAGCATCACCGGGTTTTTGTTTGTTGTATTAAGACTTATTTTTTCAGAACAGTTTAAAGTTCTTAGCAAAACTGAGAGGAAGATACAGAGATTTCCCATATGTCCCCTGTACCCACACATGCATGTGCTGTGCTAGTCACTCAGTCGTGTCCGACTCTTGATTCTTTGTGACCCCACAGACTGTAGTCCGCCAGGCTCCTCTGTCCATGGGGATTCTCCAGGTAAGAATATTGGAGTGGGTTCCCATGCTCTCCTCCAGGGGATCTTCCCAACCCAGGGATTGAACCCAGGTCTCCTGCAGTGCAGGCAGATTCTTTACCATCAGAGCCACCAGGAAGCCCCATGAATACTGGAATGGGTAGCCTATCCCTTCTCCAGGGGATCTTCTCGACCCAGGAATTGAACCAGGGTCTCCTGCATTGCAGGAGGATTCTTTACCAGCTGAGCTACCGGGGAAGTCCCCACACATGCATAGCCCCTCCCATGTCAATGTCCCCTAACAATGTGGTACATTTGTTACAAAGAATGACCCTACATGGACACATCATAATCATCTAAAGTCCATAGTTTAAATTATGAATCATTCTTGGTGTTGTGCTTTCTATGGATTTGGATAAGTATATGATGACAAGTATTCATCATGAAGATATCACAGAGTGTATTTCCACTTCCCTAAAAATCTATAGCATCCACATCACATTTGTTACAAATGCCCCATCTCAGGCCTTACCCCAGATCTACTGGATGAATTGATCCTAGAGAGATTCTTGTGCAAATTAAAGTCTGCAGAGCAAAGGTCTAGACAGCTGCTGTGGGACTAAGAAAGAGCTACCCATTGATAAGCATATCCTAGCTCTGTGCTAAGTTACCCTCTGAACCTTAGCTTCCTCATCTATAACATTTGATCAATATTCACTGGGGTTGTAAAGATTTAGCGAGAAAAAGTGTATGCATTGCTTGACAGTGCCTGGCACATAGTAAGTGTGTCATAAAGGGTGGGATTTCCTTCTAGAAGTATGTTTGAGGGAACACACTCATCAATGTCCCTTAAATAATTGGGGGGGGGCTTATGGTGAGGGTACAAGTCCCTGGGACCTAGGAAAAGTCAGCAACCAAACTCACCGAGAGGAGGAGCCACAATGGAGCCAGGCCACCCTCCTCTCAGGCTGGGATCGATGAACCAGGCTCCTCCACTGTCTGTGCTCTTTGCAACCCCATGGACTGTAGGCCACCAGGCTCCTCTGTCCATGGAATTCTTCAGGCAAGAATACTGGAGCGCGTTGCCATTTCCTACTCCAAGGGATCTTCCCAACCCAGGGATCGAACCCATGTCTTCTGTCTTGGCAGGGGGATTCTTTACCACTGAGCCACCTGGCAAGCTTCCTCCACTATTGTGCATCTATCTCCTCTCTCAGAGCTGCTTCTTACATGTGGGGTGGGGTGTGGGCTGGCCACTCTCTCTCACCCTGAGCCCTCCCTCTTGGGTTCCTCCAGGCATCATCCCCAGCCTGCTCCTGCCACAAAATCCCTCATTCTCTCATACCCTCTAGCTCACATTCCTCAGAAAGGAAACCCCATTGTCCCATTCCTTCTTTTCACATCAAAGCCAGGCCCAGGTTGCTGGCCAGCCTCTGGGCAGGTGGACCTGGGGTAAGGTGCTCACCCTGGACCTCCGCTGATGGGACACATCGCTGGCACACTCAGTCCATTTATTATCATCATCCAGACTCCAGAAAGGACTTGTTATTCTAGAACCACTCTTCCCCTGTCTTTGCTGCTCTAAGTCATAGTCTAGCTTTGGCCACCTGATGCAAAGAGCCAACTCATTGGAAAAGACCCTGATGCTGGGAAAGATTGAGGGCAGGAGGAGAAGGGGACGACAGAGGATGAGATGGTTGGATGGCATCGTTGACTCAATGGATGTGAGTTTGAGTAAACTCTGGGAGATAGTGAAGGACAGGGGAGCCTGGCGTGCTGTGGTCCATGGGGTCGCAGAGAGTCTGACACGACTGACTGACAGAACAACAACAACTAGCCCCTGTTGTATGCACAGCCTTGAGGAGAATGCTGCTTTGTAACTCATTCTGCTTCTTGTAACTTAATCAAAGTCACTCCAAGAGCCTCAACAGGGCTCATCCCTTCCTGCTGCGTCAGATCAGAAGCCCCTAATCCACGGCCAGCCAAAGAAAACGTGCCTCAAATTTAGTCCCCTCCTTTTTTCAGAGGGATGGTGTCTTTCCCCACATGCCTGAAACCAGGAAAGAGAGATTAGTGAGGCCAGGTGGCCTCCACACAGAGGACCACTTGTCTCTTTGGGGAAGAATGTCTCTTCTTTTTACTTCTCAGCCAAAGGTCCCCTTTGGAACCAGAAACTTTTTTGATTTGACTTCTGATCTATTGGACACTTCTAAAGGCACTTATTCTGTGTTTACACAAATTAACACGGATCCTTCCCCACCCACCTCCAAAAGGCCTAGATTTCTTCCTCAATAACCACTTCTTCGAAGCACCAGGGAGGACACTGGCCGAGGTCTCTGACACCTTTCATGATAGTTGCTCCTGACCTGTGGGAACAAGGAGGGTTGGTAAGAAGAGGTAATAACAGGTGACATGTACTAAACTCCACTCTGAATCCGCTGAGTCCCTTCATTTAACCCTCACAACCATCCAAAGAAGCAGAGACCACCATCCTCGTTTCCCAGCTGAGGAAATCGAAGCCTCTGGAGATTGAATATGGTGCTAAGTAACTGGGTCAAGGTACTTACTGATGGGTGAGGCAGGGTTTGAACTAGAGCCTCCATGGGGTCAGTTCCTTTCCAAACACTTTCCAGCAGTTGGTCAGGCTAACAGTCACCCAGGGTCCCCTGAAGCTCTGGTTGAAGCAGTGTCTCATCCACTCTAGTGCCTGAACTTTGCAGTCAAACAGATTTGGGTTCAAATCTCCCTCTCTGTCCTGCCTGTCTGAACTTGGGTTCATCCCTTTCTCTGAATTTTGACTTCCTCATCTATAAAGCTAGCACCTGCTTCAAAGGTATGGTTGAATTGAAAGGATTAAATAAAGGAACACATAAAGCACTTAGCACAGTGCTGAGACCTCAACCCAGGGAAACTGTCCTGCCCTGCTGAATGAGAGGCTCCGAGGGTCCCCCCCCCCGCCCCCCGCACCCCCGGCCAATGACAGAGCTGAGCAGGCAGGGAAGGAAACCCCACCAACGGCAGTTTCCAGGGAATGAAGCTTAGGTGCGAATCCCATGCATCTCACCGAGGGGAACCACGCAGTTCTAATCTCACTGGAGGTTTCCCCAGGAAGGTGGGCTGTATCCTTTAAATTCTCAGGCTTCCCGGAATATCTTGGAGCAGAAGAACCTCGAAAGCTGCCCTGCAAAGCCACCATGCCTGGGCCAGTTCCCTTCTGCACCTCCCTCGCCTCCCTTGCTGGCCCCGCCCCTTAGGCCCCACCCTCCTGTCCCGCCCCCTAGGCCCCACCCTCCTGTCCCGCCCCCTATGACCCCGCCCTCCTTGTCCCGCCCATATGGCCCCGCCCTTCACCCCCCTTCCCTCCTCTGCAGAAACAGGTGGGGCAGAGGAGGGAAACAGATGCCAAGATGTGGGGGGATTTCTGGGAATCTCACAACTGTTTCTTGGTCATTTACTCCCTCGTGTGTCTGTTGTAACAACCGTCTCTGCCCTCACTTCTTAACTGGTTCCAGAAACGCCCCCAGAGATGATCTCAAAGTGTCCCCGGTGTTCCGGTTTGTGACGCATCCAACCCCGAGGGCTGACACGAGGGGTCTTGCTGTTGTTTTCTGTCAGTGGCCTCCTCGCCTTAATCTGGGATAGTCAGCGGTGTCATTCCCTCACAGAGGTGTCCCTGCCCTTCCACCACAGTTCCCATTCCATCTCCACGGTTCTTCACACAAAGGAGTCTTTCTCTCCCAAAAGTTTACCCCAGCCCCTCGAGGCCACGTCACCACTGTACAAAAGTCAAAGAGACGGTTGTGCGTTAGCTGTCGTGTTCCTTCAACTCCAGCCGTTCACAGGGAGGCCAGCTCCTCAGTCTCCGTTTAAACCCTCGGCGTACTACCTCATCGCGAATTTCTGAACACCGTTCATAAGACGCCCTGCTCTCCCCCTGAAGACTGCTGCTTTGCATCTTTTTCTGCTTCCCATTTGCTCTGTTTCTCTAACTTCTTAACTCTTCTTACTCCCTCAGTGTAACGGTTGAGGGTAAAGCGCCTGCCTGAAATGCAGGAGATTGGGTTTCAATTCCTGGGTCGGGAAGATCCCCTGGAGAAGGAAATGGCAACCCCCTCCAGTACTCTTGCCTGGAAAATCCCATGGACGGAGGAACCTGGTAGGCTACAGTCCCTGGGGTCACAAAGAGTCAGAGAGGACTGAGAGACTTCACTTTCACTTTCTTCCTTTCCTAGGTTAGGTGGATGTTCTGTCTCCTATCTTTCTTTGGCATCTGCTGAACTAAAATGTTCTTTTTAATTCCACCTTTTAAAAAACCAGAGGAAGTTACTCCCTGGAATATCTGCTTCTCTCTCACTCCCAGGGAACAAGTGTGACCTGTGGGAAAAACGCCACGTTCTCTTTGAGGATGCCTGCATCCTGGCTGAGAAATACGGCCTCCTGGCTGTTCTGGAGACATCTGCCAAGGAGTCCAAGAACATCGACGAGGTCTTCGTGCTGATGGCTAGGGAGCTGATGGCCCGCCACAGCCTGCCCTTGTACGGGGAGGGCGCCCCGGGCAGCCTCCCGCTGGAGTCCACTCCAGTCCTCATGGCCCCGGCCCCGAGGGAGAAGAATCAGTGCACCTGCTGAGAGGGTTCCCCAGGCAGGTCACACCCAGCAGAGGCCACCTCTGAAACCAAGGGCAGCTGCTGGCCTCGAGTCTGCTGAGTAACCGGACTTGCCTCTGTTTCTACTCCTTCCTGCCTGGGGTGGGGGTCAGGGGGGCGCCCTTTGGCCTCAGTTCACACCAGAGGAGGGGACACTGATTCTGACAACAGAGGACACCCCTGTTTCTCTTGACTTTTCCTAGGACTCGAGGCCCAGGGGTGGCAGGACAAGATTTGTTCTTTTTTTCCCTTTCTGTGCATCTTTCCCCTTCTGTCTCCCCAGCCCTCCAGCTGTTTTCTCCTGAACTTTGCCTCTCGTTTGGAGAAGTGAGCAGTGAAGGAAAGAAGAAGAGAGGATTATCGAGAGTATGTTTGGAACATTCCAGAGTGGTTTAAAACAGTGTGGACACAGGAGGATGGGGGAACAGCCTGCCATGATGACCAGATGTTGTTAACTTTTGCTTCCTGACATTCACACTTTGAGGCTTAGTTTGGGGAGCAAAGCCTTTTGAGCTGAAGACCATAAATACTGTCTTGCCAAATGGTCAGGAGCCATGTGATGGAGAGAGAAGTGGATTTCACTTTATCCTAGTTGGGCTGATTGAACCAGACTCCTAGGATGTAGGAGATGCATATGATTTCTTTCTAAAACACCCAGTTATCTGCAGGATCAAATATTAGTTCTGAATTGAAATTAAATTGGCTCATAGACATGTATCAAACCAATACTAACCTCACTGTGTGGCTGGGGCAAGCCATGTACCCTGTGGAACCTGTAAGTCATAAACCTCGTTTTTTCAAAGCTCCCCAAGGGTTGTTGCTGAGGATGTCTTGCAATCCTAATAAGAACTACAAGGGCTGGTCCAGCCACAAAACTAGTTCTAAAAGGGGAAATGTCTATGAGGGGCTCACCCAGGGTCCAGGTGAGGGTTCCCAGGCATTTCAAACCTTAGCATCACTATCCATAGGCTGAGACCAGATCTAAACAAACAGCTACTAGCCACGTATGACGACTAAACACTTAAAATGTGGTGAATTTGAATTTGAGATGAGCTGAGTGTAAAATATATACCAGATTTTTCTAAATTGCTAGTTAATTTGTTTTTAATTGGAGGATAATTGCTTTACAAGATTGTGTTGGTTTCTGCCATACATCAACATGAATCGGCCATAGGTATATGTCCCCTCCCTCTTGAACCTCTCTCCCACTCTCACCCCATATATAGCAGATTTTGAAGACAGTACAAAAAAAAAAAATGTAAACTATCTTCCTAATAAATTTTATATTGATTATATGTTAAAATGATAGTTTAGATTTTCTAGGTTAAATAAAATATATATTAACATTTCAACTGTTTCTTTTTACTTTTTTTAATATGACAACTAGAAATTTTAAATTACATGTGCGGCTCACACCATCTAGCCATTGGACTGTATAATAGAGCAACACTTCTCTAAGTGGGGTTCCCCAACCACACCTTTGAGAGTGGCCAGGGGATGTTTATCTCTGATTCCTGACACCCAAGGCTGACCCACTGAATCAGAATCTTTTCAGAAACCCACACTTCACCAAGCTTGCCAGGTGATTCTCCCCACACTAAATCTTGAGAACTGCTACTATACAGAGGGTAGGTGAGGGTGGGAGTGAGCCAACGGAGAATTAATTACATCTTAGTTCACATCAATGTGTATTTATTGTGGAAACGAAACAACCTACCTTTTGGAAACAGGGAGGAAATCTATTATAAGCCAGAAGGAACAAATGCATCAAAGCAGACTAACCTTTTTAACATACATACTCTCCTTCTAAAGAAAGGGCTGGACTTCCCTGGTGGTCTGGTGGTTAAGAATCCGCCTGTCAATGCAGGGACACGGGTTTGATCTCTGGTATGGGAGGATTCCACATGGTTCAGGGTAACTGAACCTGTGCGCCACAACTACTGAGGCCACATGGCCGCGCTCCGCAACCAGAAAACCCACCACAGTGAGAAGCCCGCACCCCACAACTAGAGGAAGCCTGTGCACAGCAACAAAGACCCACTGCAGCCAAAAATAACTTTTAAAAAGGAAAGGGTTATGTGAAGCAGGAGTTCACAAGGCAGATCAGCAATATACCTATACCAAACCACTGAGCAATTTTCAGAAGAGACAGTGAGCAGGCAGTCATTAAGAAGGAGAAGGAAAACTGAGTGGATCAGGGGAAAGTGGGCAGAGAAGAAAGAGGCTGAGCGGGCTATGAGGTGAAGGGTTCACACCACTCCTCCTTCATTTATCTGTATATCAGTCTTAGCCAACACTCGAAAACCTCATCAGCTTCTAGGATGATGCATTCTGCGGGTTATCTGGAATTAAATACTCCTACCAACAGGTTTATATATGTGAGAACAAGTTCATCCGAACACCAGCAACCTGTAATTAGCCAGTGTGGGCTCTGTTGAAATGATGGTGCTGGGACAGAAGGGTTGGAAGTGGAGCAGCTTTCCTGGCTGAGGGCACACAGAGGTCTGCTTTAAAAACTTCAGTTCAATCACTCAGTCATGCCAACTCTTTGCGACCCCATGGACTGCAGCACGCCAGGCCTCCTTGTCCATCACCAACTCCTGGAGCTTACTCAAACTCATGTCCATTGAATGGGTGATGCCATCCAACCATCTCATCCTCTGTCATCCCTTTCTCCTCCCACCTTCAATGTTTCCCAGCATCAGGGTCTTTTCCACTGAGTCAGTTCTTTGCATCAGGTGGCCAAAGTATTGTAGCTCCAGCTTCAGCATCAGTCCTTCCAATGAACACTCAGGACTGATTTCCTTTAGGATTAACTGGTTGGATCTCCTTGCAGTCCAAGGGACTCTCAAGAGTCTTCTTCAACACCACAGTTCAAAAGCATCAATTCTTCGGTGCTCAGCTTTCTTTACAGTCCAACTCTCTCATCCGTACAGGACTACTGGAAAAACCATAGCTTAGACTAGATGGACCTCTGTTGGCAAAGTAATGTCTCTGCTTTTGAATATGCTGTCTAGGTTGGTCATAGCTTTTCTTCCAAGGAGCAAGTGTCTCTTAATTTCATGGCTGCAGTCACCATCTGCAGTGATTTTGGAGCCCAAAAAAGTAAAGTCTGACACTGTTTCCATTGTTTCCCCATCTATTTGCCATGAAGTGATGGGACCAGAAGCCATGATCTTAGTTTTTTGTTTTTTTTTTTTTAAATTTTATTTTATTTTTAAACTTTACATAATTGTAATAGTTTTGTCAAATATCAAAATGAATCTGCCACAGGCATACATGCGTTCCCCATCCTGAACCCTCCTCCCTCCTCCCTCCCCACACCATCCCTCTGGGTCGTCCCAGTGCACCAGCCCCAAGCATCCAGTATCGCGCATCGAACCTGGACTGGCAACTCGTTTCTTACATGATATTCTACATGTTTCAATGTCACTCTCCCAAATCTTCCCACCCTCTCCCTCTCCCACAGAGTCCATAAGACTGTTCTATACATCAGTGTCTCTTTTGCTGTCTCGTACACCAGGTTATTGTTACCATCTTTCTAAATTCCATATATATGCGTTAGTATACTGTATTTCTGTTTTTCCTTCTGGCTTACTTCACTCTGTATAATAGGCTCCAGTTTCATCCACCTCATTAGAACTGATTCAAATGTATTCTTTTTAATGGCTGAGTAATACTCCATTGTGTATATGTACCACAGCTTTCTTATCCATTCATCTGCTGATGGACATCTAGGTTGCTTCCATGTCCTGGCTATTATAAACAGTGCTGCGATGAACATTGGGGTACACGTGTCTCTTTCCCTTCTGGTTTCCTCGGTGTGTATGCCCAGCAGTGGGATTGCTGGATCATAAGGCAGTTCTATTTCCAGTTTTTTAAGGAATCTCCACACTGTTCTCCATAGTGGCTGTACTAGTTTGCATTCCCACCAACAGTGTAAGAGGGTTCCCTTTTCTCCACACCCTCTCCAGCACTTATTATTTGTAGACTTTTGGATCGCAGCCATTCTGACTGGTGTGAAATGGTACCTCAGATCTTAGTTTTTTGAATGTTGAGTTTTAAGCCAACTTTTTCACTCTCCTCTTTCACTTTCATCAAGAGGCTCTTTAGTTTTTCTTCACTTTCTGCCATAAGGGTAGTGTCATCTGCATATCCGAGGTTATTGATATTTTTCCCAGCAATCTTGATTCCAGCTTGTGCTTCATCCAGCCCAGCATTCGCATGATGTACTCTACATATAAGTTAAATAAGCAGGGTGACAATATACAGACTTGACGTACTCCTTTCCCATGGAACCAGTCTGTTGTTCCATGTCCATTTCTAACTGTTGCTTCTTGACCTGCACACAGATTTCGCAGGAGACACATCACCTGGTCTGGTATTCCCATCTCTTGAAGAATTGTCCACAGTTTGTTGTGATCCACACAGTCTAAGGCTTTGGCGTAATCAATAAAGCAGATGTTTTTCTGGAACTCTCTTGCTTTTTCGATGATCCAGCGGATGTTGGCAATTTGATCTCTGGTTCCTCTGCCTTTTCTGAATCCAGCTTGAACATCTGAAAGTTCGCTGTTCACATACTGATGAAGCCTGGCTTGGAGGACTGAGCAGCACATTGCTAGCTGTGTGAGATGAGTGCAATTGTGCCGCAGTTTGAACATTCTTTGGCATTGCCTTTCTTTGGAAAGAGGTGCAGGCTTTTCTGAAGCTCAGCACAGGCTTGCAGGGCACTAGAAGCTCATCAGGTGAGTTCTGCTTTAGAGCTCTGGTGAAGGAAGGCTCTGCGTTGACTGACTGCTGGTGATTTTCTCACGTCCGCAAAACTGTATGGTTGTTAACAAGTGAGTTATATGAAATTAAGTTCCAAAGGGACATTTTGAAAGAATAAAAAGATTATGAATGCCTCTATTTCGTCTGCCAGTGTCAAGTACATTTCCTTGTATAAGTACATTTTTCAGTTAATATTTCATTTTTGGGGGATTTCCCTGGTGGTCCAGTGGCTAAGACTCTGGGCTCCCAATGTAGGGGGCCCAGGTTTAATTCCTGGTCTGGGAATTAGATCCCACCTGCCACAACTAAGACCCAGTGCAGCTAAATAAATAAATAAATAATTCACTGTTGCAACTTCCCTGACAGACCAGTGGTTAAGGTTTCATGCTTCTACTGGAGGGGGCACAGGCTCGATTCCTGGTGGGGGAACTAAGATTCCACATGCTGCAGGGCATGGCCAAAAATTTTCAAAACCAATATAAACAAAATTTGAAAATTTTATTGTTCATAGATTATTCCTAAATCTCTTCCCCTCTCTATTACTAAAACGGTCTACTAATAGTAACAGTAATAGTACTACTATGGTAATAATAATGGCAAACACATTACTATGCAATTACTATATGCCTGACACTGTACCAAATTTTTGATTTTTTTTTATTTTTTTGGCAGCTCGGCTTGGAGGATCTTAGTTCCCCAACCAGGGATGGTACCCTGAAGCTACTGCAGTGGAAGCACAGAGTCCTAATCTCTGGACTGCCAGGAAAGTCCGCAGGATTTTATTTATACTTTGCTGTTGTTTACTCTCTAAGTCATGTCCAGTTCTTTCAAAACCCCATGGACTCTAGCCTGCCAGTCTCCTCTGTCCATGGGATTTCCTGACAGGAATACTGGAGTGGGTTGCCATGTCCTTCTCCGGGGGGTCTTCCCAACCCAGGGACCGAACCCCCATCTCCTGCTTGGCAGTCGGATTCTTTACCACTGAGCTGCCAAGGAAGGCATAACTCAGTGTATCCTATCAGCTATCTTTTGAAGTAGGTATTATTTGTAATTCTTATCTTAAAAATGAGGTCATGAGACATGGAGAGATTAAAGTCACACAGCTAGTAAGTGGCAGAGCCAGGATTCAAACCCAAATCATCTGGCTCCAGAGCCCACTCAACAGTTATGCTATATGCTTTCTCAGACAATGATCAGTACTGGATTTGGGCTCTATCACATTAACCCCTCATCACCCTCTACACACACATACACACACACACCAACACACAAGTACACTCACTGCAAGATAAACTCTCATACGTAAGTTTTCACATCCTTCAAAGAACACTTGTGCAGCTCTCTCTATACAAGAAGCTGAAGGGGAGAAAAGGCAGTGAGGAAGGGGCAGGGTGAGGAAAGGGTAGCAGGTTGGAGGCACTGGGTGAGTCCCATCTAACTTCAGGGGAGTTATGAAGGAACTGTGCCTGAAATACGCCTGGCCCAGGCTGAGTGCTCTGCCTTTTGAACAGGGATGATGTAGAAACTCGAGTTCCCTCCTATGTAAGGTGACGTGGTTGTGATCCAGGGCCAACCAGGGTGGCTTCTGCCAGCCTGATGTCCAGCCATCACAGCCCAAGGCTTAGATTGAGAGGAGGAACCACCCAGCAGCATGCCTCGGGGCTCCCACAGCTGTTTTGCAAACCTCCCTGAGACTGACAAGAGGTTCCAGGGATTCATGTCACCAAAGGCAATAACAGTGCCTGCTGAATTTCTTTCATTTTCAACAGTATCAGTATAATCTGTTCAAGAGCTTGTGATCAATTATTGAATGAACATGTGTAAGTCTCACAATTCACAAACGACTCACTAGTTGGTTTACCATTAGCAGAAGGGAAGCTGCTAAAATGTTCTTGACATCATACAGTTTCTTCTGATTCATACATTGTTTAATTTATACCCCAAAATAATTGCCCCAAACTGGAAGCTCCAGGAATGCTGAAATTAAAGCGCAAGTTAAGAAGCAGCACAGAATAGGTGATAATTCTGCAAAGTCATTCAAAGATTGCTCTTCACCTGAATAGAAGTTGCTTTTACTACCATTGCAACTTTCATTTACTTATTCCTACATAGTATATCAAGATGTCTCTAGAACTTGAAAAGACCAACCTTTAGAAGAGATCACAGTGTGATAATTATACTCAGTGAGTTTTTTATTCATTTGGGAATAAAAACTACCCACACATAAGTTTAATAATGTGTAATAATTGTGTTAATTTTTAGAAAGTTGATTACAAATAGCAGCCTGAAACCTCATCTAATCTAGAAATGAAATTTCAATTACAGAAACAAAATTAACATTTATAGATATACCAAATCAGTTATTTTTTCAAAGAATATAGGCATTCTCCATATAAAAGCTTGTATGTGTGTGGCAGTTGTCTGTCGGTATTTTATTGTCTATATATCTCCAAAACAAAACATAGGTTATTTTAAAATTCAGCAATGCTTTAATGTAAATAAAAATAACTGAGTGAACATCATTTTAGTGGGAAAAAAATTAGTATATCTGAATGTATAAATTTCACTGTTGATGATAGGTGCACAACATTATAAATGTAATTAATGCCACTGAATTATACCCTTAACATTTTTGATATTTATTATTTTACCACAATTTTTAAAAATGTATTATAACAAAACCCATTGAACTGTATACTTAAATAAGTGAATTGTGTGGTATATGAATTACATCTCACTAAAGCTATAAAAAAGAATCTTAAAATGAGCTCAAAAGGGCCTAAGGAGAAAATCATTGCATTTTAAATAAATTTTATAACCTTTAATAATTTATCAGCCATTAGTATCGCTTTTTAACTTTAACCATTGTATATCATACAAAAACACTGAAACATTTTTAAATACCTAAGGGAATTACTAAGATTATGTATTACTGAGGAAAAACTAAGAAAGGGATTTGTCACTTGGGCAAAGAGGTGAGGACCACTGGCTTTAGAAAAGTTCATATTTTTTTCCAGTGTAACATTTTTAGTAATTTTTTCTTCTGGTGCACACTGAAGAAAAAATTACATTACAGAAAAGCTGGGATCCCACAAAAAGTGACTCTCTCAACATGATTGTGTACATTGCCTTTCTGTAACATTCTGACATGTGCAGAGATGTAGCTATTACTCAGGTAGCCCCTCAAGGGATTTAAGTCCTTTGCTGGCCATTTACAATATGAACCTGACAAGTCAATTCCGTGCTTCCCTGATGGCTCAGTCGGTAAAGAATCCGCCTGTAATGTGCTGTGGGCTTTGAACTGTGGTGTCGGAGAAGACTCTTGAGAGTCGCTTGGACTGCAAGGAGATCAACTCAGTCAATCTCAAAGGAAATCAGTCCTGAATATTCACTGGAAGGACTGATGCTGAAGGTGAAACTCCAATACTTTGGGCACCTGATGAGAAGAACTGATTCATTGGTAAAGACCCTGATGCTGGGAAAGATTGAAGGCACGAGGAGAAGGGGACAACAGAGGATAAGATAGTTGGATGGCATCACTGACTCAATGGACGTGAGTTTGAGCAGGCTCAGGAAGTTGGTGGTGGACAGGGAGGCCTGGTGTGCTACAGTCCATGGGGTCACAAAGAGTCAGACACGACTGAGCAACTGAACTGAATTGTAATGAGGAGACCCCGGTTTGATTCCTGGGTCAGGAAGATCTGCTGGAAAAGAGATAAGCTACGCACTCCAGTATTCTTGGGCTCCCCTTGTGGCTCAGCTGGTAAAGAATCCACCTGCAACGTGGGAGGCCTGGATTCGATCCCTAGGTTGGGATGATCCCCTGGAGAAGGGAAAGGCTACCCACTCCAGTATTCTGGCCTAGAGAATTCCAAAGACTATAATAGTCCATGGTGGTCACAGAGTTGGACACAACTGAGTTACTTTCACTTTCTTTTCACTTTCAAGTCACTTCCCCTGTGGGGGCTTTAGTATTCTCAACTGGAAGAAGAGAAGGCTGGACTAGAGAATGCATTTATGTCCTGGCATGGGATGGGCCACTGCACCTGCTGAACATACCAGGTCCCAGCCCTGCAGCTCTGCTTCAGTAAGTCTGGACCAGGATCCATAATTTGTACTTGTTAGAAGTCTCTTCAAAGCATAAGGAGATTCCCACACATCAGTCCACAGACCAACAATTGTATCACAGACTAGAACCCATCCGTTGCTTCTACCAGCTCTCCAAGCTTCAGCAGCCAAAGCCTTAGTGGCTGGTGACCACAGAGATATAAGCAAAAGTGGAAATGCCAGAGGAATTCCTAAATGCCTCAAGGAATGCCCATAATTAGGAGGAAGAGAAAGGACGCACTAAGTCTGAAGAAACGAGAACTAGATGGTGTCAACCAATGCTGCTAAGCAAGGGACTGCACTATATGCCTGGTCCCAGGCCAAGAAGTACAGAAACCAGAGCCTTAGAAATCTTTGTATCAATCCCTTGGACAGCAAGGAGATCAAACCAGTTGATCCTAAAATAAATCAACCCTGAACATTCATTGGAAGGACTGATGCTGAATCTCCAATACTTTGGCTATCTGATGTGGAGAGCTGACTCATTAGAAAAGACCCTGATGATGGGAAAGAGAAGGGAGCAGGAGAAGGACGCAACAGAGGATGAGATGGTTGGATGGTAATATGGACTCCATGGACATGAGTTTGAGCAAACTCCAGGAGATAGTGAAGGACAGAGACGCTCGGCATGCTGCAGTCCATGGGGTCGCAAAGGGTCAGACACAACATGACGTAGTGACTGAACAACAATTTGGTGGGCTTCCTAGGTGGCGCTGGTGTAAAGAGCCTACCTGCCCAATGCAGGAGACATAAGAGATCTCTGGGTTGAGAAGATCCCCTGGAGGAGGGCATAGTAACCTACTGCAGTATTCTTGCCTGGAGAATCGCATGGACAGAGGAACCTGGTGGGTTATGCTCCATGAGGTCACTAAGAGTCGGACACGAATCAATTTAGAATTGCCACAACATCCAATTTTAGGTCTGTTGAAATCAATAACAACAACTTTGGAATTGTACTTTGAAGGATGTTTTTCATCTAATTTTCCTAACAATTTATTTGCCTTTCACAGAAGTTCTGGATCATGATGAACTGGAATTTTTTTTCTTGGCTGTGCTGGGTCTTTCTCGAGGTGCATGGGCTTCTCTAGTTGTGGAGCATGGGCTCTAAAGTGCAAGGGCTTAGTTGTTCCACAGCATGTGGGATCTTAGTTCCCTGACCGGGAATTGAATCTGCGTCCTGCATTGGCAGGAGGATTCTTAACCAATGGACCACCAGTGAAACCCCTTGAATTTTTTTTTTTTTTAAGACAATTAGTCTTTTTGCCATTTGAAAGACACTGGTGTAAAATAACATTAAAGACTGGGGAGAACAGTGATCTATTTCACCTATTGCTGCAAAAAGCCAAAGACAAAGGTGCCTGCAATTCCTGAATTTGGCAGGACCCTCGCTGGTGGCCCTTGGCAATGTCCTTTTGGGAGAATGAGGAGGCAAGTATGCTACATGCAGCACAATCTCCGTGAGTCTGGCCTCTAATCAGAAGGGGTTACGTCTGAAGCCTGCTCCACCGCTATCAACTGTGAAACCACACGCAAATGATGTAACGCAAGTTTCAGTTTCCACAGTTGTAAACCAGAGACACCATTCACTTCAGATTGCTCTGAGGGGTAAATGAGAACTGCAGTGGTAAGCACAGGGCCTGACACCCCATGAGTTCAGTAAATGGTAGTTACCCCTTGTTCACGAGCTCTTACACTGAGAATGGAAGAATTAGTTGGTAGCTGGAGACAAGCAAAGGTTTTTTAAATATTGGGAAGACTACTGCTAGGTAGTTAGACTTAGGAATTCTTCATGGATTGTGTGAACCCATACTGCTAATCATAGTGAAAACCTGAAAATAATCTAAAACAATACAGAACTGGGGCTTCCCTGGTGGTTCAGTGGTAAAGAATCTGCCTGCCAACACAAGAGACATGGATTCAATCTCTGGTCTGGGAGGATCCCACGTGCCACAGAGCAACTCAGCCCACAGAACACAACTATCGAACCTGTGCTCTTAGAGCCCAGGAACAGCAACTACTGAGCCCACAAGCTACAACTACTGAAGCCAAGCACCCTAGAGTCTGTGCTCCACAAGAGAAGCCCTAGCATTGCAACTGGAGAATAGCCACTGCTGTCCACAACTAGAGAAACACCTGCACAGCAATGAAGATCCAGCAGAGCCAAAATAAAACTTAAAAAAAAAAACAAAACAGGATTGTTACATAAATTCTATACAGCTTTTAAAAATGTAGTAACGACTATATGTGATCTGAGCCACAGTCAGCTCCCAGTCTTGTTTTTGCTGACTGACACCACCCTTATGGCAGAAAGTGAAGAAGAACTAAAGAGCCTCTTGATTAAAGTGAAAAAGGACAGTGAAAAAGTTGGCTTAAAGCTCAACATTCAGAAAACTAAGACCATGGCATCTGGCCCCATCACTTCATGGCAAATAGATGGGAAAACAGTGGAAACAGTGTCAGACTTTATTTTTCTGGGCTCCAAAATCACTGCAGATGGTTATTGCAGCCATGAAATTAAAAGACGCTAACTCCTTGGAAGGAAAGTTATGACCAACCTAGATAGCATATTCAAAAGCAGAGACATGACTTTGCCAACAAAGGTCTGTCTAGTCAAGGCTATGGTTTTTCCAGTGGTCATGTACGGATGTGAGAGTTGGACTATAAAGAAAGCTGAGCACCGAAGAATTGATGCTTTTGAACTGTGGTGTTGGAGAAGACTCCTGAGAGTCCCTTGGACTACAAGGAGATCCAACCAGTCTATCCTAAAGGAAATCAGTCCTGAGTTCATTTGAAGGACTGATGTTGAAGCTGAAACTCCAGTACTTTGGCCACCTGATGTGAAGAGCTGACTCATTGGAAAAGACCCTGATGCTGGGAAAGATTGAAGGCAGGAGGAGAAGGGGACGACAGAGGATGAAATGGCTGGATGGCATCACCGACTCAATGGACATGAGTTTGAGTGAACTCTGGGAGTTGGTGATGGACAGGGAGGCCTGGCGTGCTGTGGTTCATGGGGTTGCAAAGAGTCAGACACAAGTGAGTGACTGAACTGAACTATATATGAGCTTCCCTGTTGGCTCAATGGTAAAGAATCCACCTGCAATGCAGGAGACACAGGAGATGGGAGTTCAATCCCTGGGTGGGGAACATCCCCTGGAGAAGGAAATGGCACCCATTCCAGTACTTTTGCCTGGGAAACCCCATGGATAGTGGAGCGTGCTGTGCTACAGTTAATTGGATCTCAAGTGTCAGACATGATTCAGCCACAAAACATATATGAAGTAGATAGTAAGGAGCTACGGTATAGCCCAGGGAACTCTACTCAGTACTCTATAATGACCTATGTGGGAATGAGTGGACACACGTATAACTGATTCACTTTGCTGTACACCTGCAACTGACACAACAGTGTCGATCAACTATCCACTCAGTCCTGTTCGACTCTGCAACCCCATGGACGCCTCTGTCCATGGGATTTCCCAGGAGAGAATACCGGAGTGGGTTGCCATTCCCTTCTACTCAAATTAAAAAAAAAAAAGATGGGTTAAAGTTGTTTAATGGGGTAAAAAATGTTCACCATTAGGGTAAATAAAAGGTTAAAAAGAAAGTATATTCTAATACACAAAAAAAGGAGATACGCACAGGAAGAAAACTACCAATGGTATTAGAAAGATATAAACTGAAGAGCTATTTCTTCATATATTAGTGCATTATTACTGATGACACATTGCTACAAACTTAGTGGTTTAAAACACATTTATTATCTCATAGTTTCTGTGAAGTGCGGTCACAGCTTAGGTGGATTCTCTGCTTGGTCTCAAGGGGCTGAAAGCAAGGTGTCAGGTCTCTTGCAGGTCCCAGGTGCTTCTTCCCCACTGGTTGTTGGCGGAATTCATTCTCTCTGGTTGTAGGACTGAGGTCTTTGTTCTCCTGCCAGTTTAAGATTTTTTTTGGATGTGGACCATTTTTAAAGTCTTTATTGAATGTTACAATACTGCTTCTATTTTATGAGTTTTTGGCCAGGAGGCATGTGGGATCTTAGTTCCCCCACCAGAGATTGGACTCACACCCTCTGCATTGGAAGCTCAGCATCTTAACCACTGGACCACCAATGAAGTCCCCCTCAACACATCATGTTTGACATGGGTGTTTGCTTTCAGCCAAGCCAGCTGGAGCCCAGCTCTCCACTTTCTCTTTGGTAACCAGCCGGTGAACAGGAACCACGTAAATGAGCACCCTCCCTTCATTTTGGTTCCCATCTTTGCCTCTCTTTCTTCGCAGCTGTGTTGGTACCAGTATTTGTAATGCACCGTCTCAAGCTGCAGTGCGTAGACTTCTATGTCTCTGTTCGAATGACCTCCAAAGTGCCTAAGACTGTAGGATATGACAGCAGTGTTTAAAGAACTTTGACTATCACTGCTATTAAGAAACAGTTTACATTTCTAGCTGGTAAAACATGACCTTATCACATGAGATGCACTGATATAAATATACCATTCATCTGCTTAAATGTTGCTTGTGGCCCATGAATTGTTCCCCTAACCCATGAATCCATCACCTGCAGTGAATAGCACTGCTCTGCAAGGGAAGTCCCAAGTCTCTGCCACTCCTTAGTTTATACAGTATGATGAGCAAGCCAGCCACTTCAACACACTGAGTCTCAGACACTTGAACTAGACTATAAGTTAGAGGGTAAGAGTTGTGTTTTGGCCATCTTTGAAGTCCACAGGATTTAAACAAAGCATATCCTCTATAAGAAACTAAATTTCTTATATTTCCATCTCCTGGTGTTATTTCATAGCTAGAAATAACAACAAAAAATCATTCCCCCTAAACTTTGAGGCTTCAGGACTCCACAGTGCAAAAGAAAACAGATGTTCAAGTCAGAAAGGCTGCCTGAAGAGATAGTGGTGAGGAAGAATGCAAATCTGCTATTCAAGACACTCAGAAAACTTGAGCTACATCCAGACAGGAAGCTAATGGTGGCAGATCTGTGTAAAGACCCAGAGGTGGAGTCCAAAACCATTAAGGATTCCTTCCTGAAACCAGTGTTCTCATTTGCAAAATTAGACAAATAACTGGCCTTAACTGCATTACAGACTTATGAGGATCCATTAAGAAAAAAATTTTAGGGGCTTCCCTGGTGGCTCAATGGTAAAGAATCTGCCTCCTAATGCAGGAGACAATCCCTGTCAATGCGGGTTCAATCCCTGATCTGGGAAGATCTCACGTGCTGTGGAGCCCGTGTGCCACAACTATTGAGCCTGTGCTCTAGAGCCTGGGAACCAAAACTGCAGAAGCCCACATGCCCTAGGGCCTGCTCTACAACAAGAAGCCACCCCAATGAGAAGCCCAAGGCCACAACTAGAGAGGAGCCCCTATTTGCCGAAACTAAAGAAAAAAAAGCCTACACAGCAAGTAAGAAGACAGAAAGTGAAGTCGCTCAGTCGTGTCCAACTCTTTGAGACCCAAGGAGTGTCTGTCCATGGAATTTTCCAGGCTAGAATACTGGAGTGGGTTGCCATTTCCTTCTCCAGGGGATCTTTCTGACCCAGGGATAGAACTCAGGTCTCCCACACTGCAGTCAGACTCTTTACCATCTGAGCCACCAGGGAAACCCCTACAGCAGGTCCAAGCACAGTCAAAAAATAAATCACTTAAATCATAAAAGAAAGCTTTTCATAAAGCATCATTCAAGTTCTCCTTTTGAAGACAGTGTTATGGCCAGGTGATATGGACTTCAAATTATGCCCCAGGTGGCCCAATAACATGCAAGTGGCTTTAGCAGAGTGGTAGTTGAGGTCCCTGTAGGACAGGATTCTCGGGGTAGAGTGACTTTAGGGGAGAGGGCTAAGCTCTAGTTGGGCTAAGAAGAGGACCAGAAGGATGTGTCACATCTTACTCAAAGTACTAAGGAAGATCATCTTGATATTATCAGGGCAACCAATATTATCCCTATAAATGTTACATACACTTGTATTCACATACTTTTCTAAAAGGAAAGACAGTTTTAGCTAAGATGGGCATATCCTGCAGGCCACAGAGGGTGTCATGTCTGCCTTTGCCGGCCTCATGGCTTTGGCACATGTCTGGCAGAAGGGAGGTCCCTTTCTCCCCTTCAGATTTTAGCTCAGATGAGCTTTCCCTGGCCAGAGACGAGCCAGGCCTCCCACTGAAAGCTCACTTTACACCTTTATAGTACTTTTCGTAAGTATAAGAAACTATAAGAAACAGTCCCACAAATAATCTAAGTTCCATGAAGAAAAGCACTGCAAGCACATTGGCAAAAAAACACAGAACAGGCTTGCGAATCTCAATGAATCTGATTCATGCAAAACCTGATTTGGGGTGGAGGGGCTGTCTTCTTCAGTCACTTGGGGACCCCAGAATTCCTCCAAACCATACCATCCTGTAACAGTCAATTTAGCACGTGGCTTCCACCATCTCCACAGCAGGGGGGATGGAGGCTTGCAGCACGTGGTCCAAGTGAGTCACATGACACCGACTTAACTGCAAAGAAGTCTGGAAATGATTTATTATTATATTTTCTTGGCTGCACCGCATGCCATGTGGGATTTTAATCCCCCAACCAGGGATCGAAACTCGCTTTGGAAGTGCAGGGTCTTAACCACTGGGCTGTCAGGGGTGTCCCAAAGTTTGCAAATAGAGATCACAAGGATTATTTGGATGGCACTGCTCCTGCCACTTCGGTGCTCATAGCACCTCAGTGCTAGCTCAGTGCTGGCAAGGACTCAGATACCTGTAAAACAAAGTTACCTTCATCTTATTAAAATGTTATCAATACAACTTTAACACAGAAGGCAAGGGCAGGGGAAGAAAGTGTGTTAAGTAACCTGCATGCATAGAAGTAAAAACACAACCAGCCCTTTATAAGAGGGCAAATATATCCTCAGTCTTCCTTTAAACACATCTTTTTCTTAGAAATTCATCACTTTCATTTTAGATTACAATCACTGCTGGCAAAGACAGAGCGGGTACAAGCTTTCTGTAAGTCAGTTTCTAAGTATTTGTTGAGGGGAACAAGTTTTCAATTAAAAAGAAAGTAAAGCGTATCACCTGAGCCTAAAAACACTTGTTTGTTCAGGTACTGCAGGGTGTATCTCTTCTATGCACTGGTAAGGGAGTTGTAGGTGGCACAGTAGGAAAGAAACTTCCTACCAATGCAGGAGATGCAAGACAGGTGGGTTCCACCCCTGGGTCGGGAAGAACCCCTGGAGGAGGCAATGGCAACCCACTCCAGTGTTCTTGCCTGGAGAATCCCATAGACGGAGGAGCCCAGCAGGCTACAGTCCATGAGGTCACAGAGTCGGCCACGACTGAGCACAACCTTCTGTCATGAAGACCTGGTTAGTTCTGGTGAAGTAAGATCTTAGCAATGGATCTCTTCCTGTCATCTGATACAAGAATAACCACTGGGTTGCTAAATTTTAAAGATTCTTTTCCCATTTTGAGGTTAAATCCCTTTCCTACAGGAGCCTATACAACCCTCAGAAAAGGTGTTTGAGGATTACTTAAAAACTTAGCATCTAGCTACCCAATTTGCAACAATTTAACTAAAGGGCTTCTGACAAAGTACAGAACTTCCCTGGTGGTCCAGTGGTTACCACTCTGCACTGCATATTCCCACCGCAGCTGGGACGCGTCTTATCCCTGGTTGGAGAACTAAGATCCCACAAGTGCTGCCTGGCATGGCCAAAAGAAAACACTCACTATAGTTGGTGAGGGAGAGATAGGGAAGCCTGGTATGCTGCAGTCCATGGGGTTGCAAAGGGTCAGATACAAGTTAGCGACTGAACAACAAAAGTCAGTACAAAATCTCATTATTCTAAAAGATACCATGTTTTCATTAGTAATATTTATCAAAGAGTAGGCAAAAAACAGGTTTGTAACAATTTATTTCCTACTAATATCTATATCAATTTTAAAAGATCAAATTTATTATGTTTGACTGACTGAACCACCACTTCCTTGGAATATTATCCATCACCTTAGAAAATCGGAGAATGAGGAAAACCATGGGCTGGATCTTAAACGTTTCACCTGGAGATGACATCGTGTCCCTTCCGCTTGCACTTCCCCAGCCCACGAAAGTTAGATGCTCTTTGCAACCGTAGCACGCACCCAGAAAGCAGACTCGATTCCAAGAGCACAACCGAGGCCGCCCACAATACCTTTGTCGATGGCATCCCTCTTCCCTCCCCCACACCTCCAGCCATGTTCCCCCAACCTTTTAACAAGCACACAGAAGTTCTCTCTCGGTGCAGGCAGGGACAGGGCAGCAACACGAATGAAGGGCTGGCTTATACACAAATTTCCACCATCTTTTCCACAAAGACACAAGGAAAAGCTGCTTCAGACATCAACCCACCTGAACTCCAGCTATTACCACCACCTGGGTCATGCCCAAGCCATTCTCCCCAAATGGACCAACACGCCAACAAGGCAGCTACTGATAAGCCTCTTCCTACTTTTTGGCACCAGAAACCGGAGGTTTAAGTCTCCCTCTCCCCTCCCAGAAACCCCACCACTTCCACCTCACCTCCGAGCCCCTCTAGCATCCCTCTGGGAGTATGTGTGGTCCCCAGCAAGGTCTCATCAGTATGAACTCTGAGTACTCTGGGAAGGGAACAGCTTCAGCTGAAGATCCACCAGAAGGGAGTTTACAGAAACAGACTCCTCAGTGGATCTCCAGCTATGATCAGGACTATAGTTAAGTTGCCATCACACAATTCCTAGACGGGGAAACATTTTCAAATCCCATGGATTATTAATATAGGCAATACAATTATTTACTCTTAATTATAGATATTGAACTATTTTACAAAATAAGCACTGTAAAAGGTTACTTAAGGTCTTCCATGGGAGTGGTGGAAGGGTTTTTATTAATAAAAAAAATTCATATAGGGAATTCCCTGGCAGTCCCATGGTTAGGACTACACACTTTCACTGCTGAAGGTCCAGGTTCAATCCTTGGTTAAGGAACTAGGATCCCGAGAGTGGCAAGATACGGCAAAAAAAGAAAAAAGTATATTAGAATTAGGAACAAAAACACCATTATGTGTGGATCCTAAGCAAGTTCAGCTACCAGAGGATGGCAGCAGAAACTGGCAATGCCTCTGGCCAACAAAGGAGGCCTAAGCGTTAGCCTTGCAAATTCTAAAATACAAAACCCTCACACTCACATATCCCAAGTCCACCGTAAGGCTGCCCTCTCTCTCTCCAACATTTCTCAGTAGGCTAGATGTTTTTTTAGGAGAGATGCCAACTTCTCTCACAGAAATCTGACTCGTGGATGAACTGATCCAAGAAGCGATGCAAGAAACAAGTAGCACACTTTGACATCTGCACATTTCAGAACAGCCCATTACACAAAACAGGAAGCCAAATCATGGGTTTTAAAAATTGTTTTATTTGGGAAAAGTGCGTCTTACAAAAGGGCAGCTGCAAAATACAGAGACCTCTGCAACAATTACTGTTTAGTTTTTATCTTTTTTTCTTTAAGTGAAAAGAACGAGTGATATCCGAGGCATCAGAGCAGTAGATGGACACATCCGGGGCACCTCCAAGTTATTTTCAGGAAAGAGCAACAAAACGCAAAGCTAAAATTTCCGATCGAGGAATTCTTCTAACAATTTAACATTAGCTTATCTTCTGGATTACCACCCTCTCTTTCCCCTTTTAGTGGAAAAGCCTGACTTACTATACTGTCAACCAATGACTCCATTACAGGACACGCCTTAGAACGTAGTTTTGAATCTCACTGTCTAGCTGCAAAGCTTGGGGATGGAATGAGGCAAATACCCACAAAAAAGGAACACAAAACCTGACAAAAAAACGCCTCAAATGAGGACAAAAGTTTGTCAAAAAGTGCCTGGACTGAGAAGTCTAGGAGATCGTACATTAAACACAACTGTGGACCCAAGCCCTAGGTCGTGTTAACACATGGGATAACCAGGTAGTTTGCACTTCTGTGGCTAAGCCCATTTCTCTATTTATACAGAGCTAGCACTGCTCTATTAACAGCTACCAATAAACTGCTTTGTCCTTTAAGATCTATTTGCCACACGAGGCTGAAACCACTAAACCGAGTTTTTTCGCTAAGGCTACAAACACTGCATCTATGCAGGGATGGGAAGCTTGTCACGCACTCACACTCACATATCCCAAGTCCTTCAGCCTTGGGTAGTCAGCTTCCAACTCTGCATTATTTTCTTCCACTCCCATCTTATATGTGTTCTTTCACAGTTTTCCTATCACGCTAAAGACGGTAAAAATCTCAAATACATTCACACCTGGTTCTGGTTACCCAGTAGTAGTATTACTTGTGTGCAATGAAACAAAGAGACCAAAACCACAGGACGAGTGCACAGGGCAGGGGTGACAGGACAGAGACCAGACGGAAAAACACATGTGCAGATTTTACCAGAAACCAAGTACCCACCTCCCAAGTCTAGAGCAGGAGGCAGCTACTTGCTACAGTTCAGATCCTTCACCCATCACCCCGCTGCCTGGACCCCCCAAAGCAGGGGCCAGTGCTGATACTTCTGAACCCGGGGTCCTCCAAAATGAGTCCTGGAAATCCAGGCACGCTCCCCTCGAACTGTGTGGATCTGGTGGAAAAACGTGACGCGACAAACCTACACTAACTGTCTGACAGTTAAATTCATGTTACAAAAAAACTAACTTTCAGATTTATTTTTGTAACTTTTTCAAACAGAGAAAACAACATACTCCTTGGGGAAAGGTGAGGGGTTGAGAAGACAGGCCCTGGGTAAAAATGATTACGACAGCACCTGGAGTTGAGAGGCCTGCCTAGGAGAGCGGTCTGGGCGCGACCGCCACCCCCGAGGCCCGCTGCCGCCTGAGGCTCGGCAGACCAGTTCACGCGCCCCGCCGAGCTGCTATAGATCCAAGTCATAAAAATCTTCCAGCTCATCGTGAAACAAGTCCCACTCATCTTCAGAGTCTGTCAGCTCGTCGTCCCCACCTGCAGCCAAGAGCATAAGCAACATCTCGCCCAGCTCAAAGGTGACAACCTCCTCTTCATCGTCAAAAGGGTTGCCGTTCTCTCGTTCCTCGATGAGCTCCCAGAAGTGGTTCCTTCGTTGGGCCTGTAAAAAACAAGGCCGTGATAGGGGTGGCACTGCCGGGCAGCGTCTTCTAGGCTGTGGTTTCTAAGGCAAAATGTCCAGCACACCAGAGGGCATGACGAACCAAGACTTCTGATTTAGGGTTTCGACTTTTACCAACGCCTCCCCGCTGGTTACTCGGCACACCGTTTAGTCTAGAGCCTTAAGCGTTCTAGCTTTTCCTCTCATAGCCCTCCCGGTTTGCTGAGGTTGGTCTCCTCCTTTAATCCTCTAGGCTCTCGCTCCTAGACCTGGGCCTTCACCGTCCCCTGCCCCTATCTGTGCGGGCCTCAGGCTCAGCGTGTGGTATTTCCCCTCCTTTGAAAGAACAGTGAGAGTTACCCGGCATCTGCTTGATGTTCCCACTTTCTGTCTCTGTGGCTCCTCTCTACGGCCATCAGGGTACGCATGCTTGTAAAAACAGTTCCCTCCAAATGGGCAGCTCCCACGGCCTTCATCAAAATACCTGCACGCCTTGTTGCTGGAAAGGAAAATAGCGCAACCCTTACTCACGGTGGATTTCAGGTCTGTATTCGACTATCATCCGGGGTTTCTTTAAAATGGGGAGAGAACAGAACCGGTACGTCTGTTAATAGCCCTCCCCGAGGTGTGTTCTTAAACGTGTGTGCTATCGCATGAAAACACTGACTAGAACCAGAAACTGTTCAAGTCGAGCCGTTTAACAGCCCTAGAATCGCAGATCCAGCAGAGAAAGAACCTTCGAGAAGGCCCACACACAAGAATACAGTAAGACAACCATGACACAGACTCGGGATGAGGCAGACCCCATTCCCGGGGCGTTAGCCACAGCAGCAGTGCAGGCGTCATTGTAACACAGCCCCTGGGCGTGCACCCCAGCGACTGTGTTACAGCAAGATACGCACCGGGTAAACGTCATCGGGGTGACAAACCGTACTGGGAAGTAAAAGAAAGGGTAGGAAGGAGGTAGGAGTGTATAATGCAGCACTGTTTCTTTTCAAAGTGAGCCCAAGCGACACGTTGGGATCTGAGCTTGAGAAAAGGCTGCAGTGCTCATACCTCATTGCCTCCTTGTATTTCTGAATGAGTTTCTGCTTCTCTTCTTTCTCCTCCACCCAGTACTCACTTGGAATGACAAAGTTAGATGTGATCCGGCATTCTGGGCAGGACCTGGGAAACAATGAACAGGCTGCAATGCAAATTCCCCTTTACAGGCCCACTCTCCTTCAAGGACACACCCTGGTGTGTCACCTCCAGATTTAAAGACTTAACTGAAAGGCAAATGGGCACTTCCTGCAAGGGTCCCACACAACTGACCATTTCCTTTTTTTGTAAGTTCAACTCAATGGCTAGCCAGTTCGTTTAAAAAAATAACTTTAGGTTAAAAAAAACAACAACAAAAAGAAGACATTTCACACAGACTCCTTTTTCTTTCGTTTAAATAAATTTATTTCTTGTAACTTTGCTCTGTTTAGATTATGTAGTTTTTGTTCAGTTATGAGAACAATTTTTAAAGGATGGTGGAATATTGGCTAGCTTAATGGATGGAATAGGAAAGTGGAAAATGTAAAATGCCAGGAAACATACATTCAGAGCTAGATATGCTTCTTCTCTGAGCCTAAACTGGCTAATCCATTAAACACAATCTCCTCAGAAAAAAGCACGAAGATTCTACTAACTGATACATAGGGTTTTCCTTGTTCAAATAAAAGTAGATAATACCAACTAATCTAGAAGCTAGCTGAAATACAAAGAAGAACTCCCAATTAGAAGAATACCCCAGTTTCGAGATAAAATGCATGCATTTAAATGCGGTCCATCTGGCTGAAAGTTGGCACAAGATACTAAATTCTTCCCCAAAATAGAAAGCACAAACGAAGATTGGGGAGGAGTCTCACTTTATGATCTTGCTCTCAAATTGCTTAGCACTCCTCCACTTGCGAATACACTTGAGACAGTAGGTGTGGTTGCAGTTGGAGAGGATCCCGAAGCGGCGCTCGCTGGGGTTGGCTTTCTCGTAGACCACCTCCATGCAGATGCCACACACCATGTCCTTGCTGCGCTGCACCGCGAACGAGAGCTCCATGTCCTTCTCATGGGCCTCGATGCAGGACTAGAGAGTGGACAGAGAGGAGCAGTCAGGGCGTGGAATCATGAGAGACCGCTAAGAACTCCTGTTCAGAGAGCCAACTGAAAAGAGAACTGTTCCCAATGACATCAGAAACAGCTTTGTTTAACCAGGCGGTACAGGTGTGCGGATATCAAGGGACCTCACGATACTGTCAAGTCAAACTCTAAGGACTCAACTTCAGGAACTAAAGAATTACCTAGTTTTCTCTATCCTGCAACTCAACCCTGCAGTCACCCACATTACAGGCTGTTTTTCATATTGTTTGTTGATGTACTCATTTCTAGATGGAAAATGTAATTAGGATTAAGACTCTAATTTGCCACCTGTCAGAAAATAAGAATTAAGGAAACGAACATTTATTAGGTAACAATTATGTGCCAGGCATGTAAGCCTCACATCCAAAATAAAACAGTATTGAGATATATAATTTCATACCATATAATGCTTTCACTCAAAGTGTACAATGAAATGGTTTTCAGTACATGCAGAGTTATACAAACATCACCTCAGTCTGTCTCCGGACATTTTCATTACCCCAGAGAAACTCCAAATCCACAGTAGTCACGTCCCCTTAACACCCTCAGTTCTAGGCAACAACAAATCTGTGGATATGTTTATTCAGGGCATTTCATAAAAAAATACCTGGTCATTTGTGACTGGTTTTGCTCACTTGACTACATTTTCAAGGTTATCTATGTTGTAGAATATATGACTTTCATTTCTTTTTATTGCTGGTTAACATTCCACCGTATGGAGAGACCAGTTAGTTTTTCCGTTTATCAGATGACGGATACTTTGGTTGTTTCCACTTTGGAGCCATTATGAATAATGCTACGAACACTCAAGTACACGTTTCTGTGTGGACATCACATACTTTTTATTTTAAATGAGGTATAATTGACATAACATTAAACTACACATATTTTATTCTATAAAAAACATGCTAGTTATTATACCATGCTTCACCCCCACCCTCACAACCAAATTTATTTTTATTAAACAGACATGATTATGATTAGAAGCAAAATTTCCTCTAATCAGGTTTGCAATACAGTATACTCACAGATACAAATGGGCTTAAAATCATAGTCTGAAACAGTCATACACTGCTAATGAGAATGTAAAATGGTACAGTCACTGGGAAAAAGTTGCTCAAAATATTAAGCACAGAGTTACCATATGACCTAGCAACCTTAAGGTAATTAAAATGTATGTCCACAAAACTTTATACATGACTGTTCAGGGGATTATTCTTAATGGGCAAAAGGTGAAACAATCCAAAAGGAAAAACAAAATGTCACACAGCCATCCAGAGGATTATTATGTAGCCAAGAAAAGGATTAAGTACTGATACACACTAAAACATGAACAAATTCTGAAAACATTATGCTACTGTTTTAGCCAGTCACAAAAGGCCACATATGATTCCATTCATAGGAAATTCCCAAAACAAACAAAAAAATCCGTGGAGACAGAAAGTAAATGAGTTGTTGCCAGGAGCTGGAGGAAGGGCAGAATGCAGACTAAAGGAGTTATGTCCTAAATTAGAGAATAGTGATCATGGTTGAACTACTATGCAACTGTATTAAAAACCAATGAAATATGCATTTTAGAAGAGTAGGCTGTGTGGACCTTGAATTTCAGAAAAGCTATTGTTTTAAAAAAAGAAGAAAAGAAAAGGGGGGAGGAAAAAAAAAAAAAAAGCCCATAATCTGAGGTTCTAAAAGCCTAATTCCTGATAAAACAGTCAAGAATGCCAGGAAGGGAAACACTCCTACTTAAAGAAAACCATTTGATTCACCCACTGTCTCTTTGACATGAGCTGTCAATGCTGTGAAAGGGCAAAGACACTCTAACAGACGCCTGTTAGAGTGCATGCTTCCTTCCGACTTACTTTTATATGCTGTGACCTCTGGGCGGCATCCACGGGATGGAGGACCTGCAGCCCGCACATGTCACACGCGTCTCCGTGCAGGTACGCGCAGTTCTCCCCGTAGCGGCACTCCCCCACTGCAGCATAGGGGCAGAGCTGCTTCTTGGTCTCCACTGCACTTTGCTCCTTCTCCGCATCTTCCTTGGTCACTGAGCCCTGCAGGGGGGCTTCAGCAGAGGAAGGGGCAGCTGAAAAATGTTTAAGAGGGTGGTAAAGGTCCAAACGGTTAAGGCAGATACATGAACTAGTCTCGCTAAAGAAGATAAAAAGAACTTAAGAGAAACTCCAAAATAGTCTATTGAAACTAATCCCCCACTCTTGAAAGACATGAATGTCTTTTGCTACTAATATTTCCAGGATTAGCCTTGTTTAAAAAAAAACTTTTTAAAAAAAGCTTTTGAATGTATTTCAACTGTACTGATTAAAGGAGATAAAGATCCATTTTCAAAACATTCTACATTCATTACTACTGAAAGTCAAGAAGTTTCTTTTGCTCCATCTGTTTTTTTTTTTCTTTTAGGGTGACCTAATTTAAGAATATTAAGACTAGGCTAAATATGAAAATTGGAAGCAGGAAAGTTGTAAAACTCAGCTAATTGATAAAACACTCTCCAGCCTTCTTTTTTCTTCTTCAAAGATACTTACTCCGGCCACAGTAGGGCTGCCCTGGAACAAACTCGATGGCATTCACCCAGTCTTCTGAACCGGCTCCTACAGTTGCAAAGTTTGAATTTCTTGACTCAGCTTCGCCCATATTCATATCAACAGTCGGTCCAACTGATGAGAGACTTGAGGAAGCAGCAAGGGATGACTTTGCAGTTAGATCTGTAGCAGTTGCTTCTTCCTGTTTCAGTGGCTTGCTATGTTCATATCTTAAAAAGAAAAAATTTACAAAGTCAGCCATCACTGTATAACCAGAAGCCTCTAGATGGAATATACATTCCCAGTCTTGTCCTTGGGTTCTTGTGAATCATGTGGGAAATTGTTAAAAGGCAGATAGCTAATTTCTGAGTCTGGAGTAGAGCCCCTAATTTTGCATGTCTCTGACAAGTCCCCACAGGATACTAATGCCACTGGTCCAGGGACCAGTTTGAGCAGCAAGGCCATACAGATTCAGGGTTCTGCAGGTCAAACCGCCAATGTCACAACTATTTAAGTCCGTAACCGTAGTTCCAAAGCAGCCATGGCATTATCTAAACAGCTGTGCGTGACTGTGTTCCAATAAAACTTTACAAAAACAGCACCCAGTCACATGTACCCTACAAACCATAGTTCAGCCACCCCTGCTGTAGACCATCTATTACCCCTCAAATTCCACTCTTGTTAGGAGTTTCAGGAGTTGATAATTTATCGTTACCATGGCAACTCTGCAAAAAAAAGACTATGCAGCCAAAACTGACTGATTAAGCAAAGCAAGACTGACACTCAAATCCAACAAGTAAAAATGTGGGCCATTTTACCAATACATAAATTAAAATGCTCCCAATACTAAAAGGGAGAAACAGTGTTTATAAAATATGCAATGTGTATTTCCTTTTCTCCTACATCCATCCACTCACCTAGTTTTCTGAACTCTTACCCTGTGCATTTCCTGATTCCTTGTCATCTGTAAAATTATTGAACCTCATCTCCAGCCTTGCTGCCTGAAAGAATCCTCACAATTCTTAGATATTTTAGGCTGTGAAATTCACTCAGACACAAGAAATTAATGATGAACGTACTATTGGGTTGGCCAAGTTCATCTCAGTTTTTCCATAGCATCTTACAGAAAAAATGAACCAACTTTTTGGCTAACACAATCCATAAACTGTTATAATGTATAGTATGTATCTAGCAGTTCTTGAAATTAATTAACTCACTGGCAACACTAACCATGGGTCATCTGTGTTACAAGTGTCTGTGTTTACATCTAAAAGATAAAACATTCTAACTAAAGACTGCTCTTTAACATGGCAAACATTTGCTGAGCTGGTTTTTATCATTATGTTATCTCAAACCCTCCTATTTCAACTCTTAAGCATTAGGTAACCTACTTTGAGTATCCTGGTATCAGCCACAAAAGCCCAGTGCATTTATTCAAGGCTGGAATTATGAAGCTAAAGATCATGAATATGCTTTTTTGCTTGGACAGTCTCACTTCATCATCAAAAATATATTAGAGATGACGGACGTGTTAAGTAGTGTTCTAGCTCTAATGTGACTCCAAACCTGCCCTATAAAACAGAGCAGCCAGTAGCTGTATCTAATTATTTACACCTACATTCAAAACTCAGTTCCTTGGTCCTTGGACTAGCTACATTTTCAAGTGTTCAGTGGTTACACGTAGCTAGCAGTTTCTTTTCTGGGCAGCAGATAGAAAGCATTCATGCTATTATACAAAGTTCTACTGAACAGCATTGCTCTGAGGTTTTAGAGCTTTAGGGAACCTTAGAAATCTAGTCCCCAGTCCTCACATTTTAATTACTTTCACAGCCTTTAACTTAGAAAAGAACCCAGGTTTTGGAATTAAGATGCCAGCTTCACCAATGAAGATAGCCTTCAGGGCTTTGAGGAAGTTTTAAAGGATTAAGTAAAACTAAAATGTCAAGATGCGAAAGGGTCTAAGAACTAGTTTCAATGCCCATATTTTAGTTTCTGCTCTTTCTCCTTTGCCATACTCGTTTGAAGAATTTCAGAGTATATGACTCAAACATCTACTTAGAAAACAATTAGAATGCTCATCATCATCTATCAAATTGCAAATACGACAAAGTTGTTTTTTTAAAATATTTATTTGGCTGAGCTGGGTCTTCACTGCAGCATGTGGGATAGACCCAGGTGCCCCTGCATTGGAGTGCGAGGTCTTTGACACTGGACCACTAGCAAGTCCCACTCCAAAGTTTTTTGAAAGGAGTTCATTTTGGTTTTAGGGTAAGTTTATCAAGGAATCAACAAGGTATAATATTTTTGATAGTATAGAATATTAGCAAGAAGGTTCACATTTGTAAACAGCGCAGAATAGATCTCTATTAAATATACTTCTGAAGTAAAAATTTGTAAGTAAGCACCATGAAAGATAGAGCACAAGAAAGAACTAATAAATTAAGAAAGAAAAAGCAAGACTCCTATTCTGAAAGGAATTTGCTAAAAGCTAATGGTTCAGGGAAGCAGAGAGCTCTTCAAAGAATGAAGAACTGGCCAACTACAGGCCTCAGGTCAAACCCAACTGGAGCTAGGAATGGTTTTGGTATTTTTAAATGTTGGAAAAAAGATCGTTTCATGACATGAAATTAAATTTCAGTGTCCCAAAATAAAAGTTTCATTGGAACCTAGCCACACTATTAGCTTATGTATTATCTAGGGTTGTTTTTGTGCTACAAGAGACCATATGGCCTCCCTAGCTAAAAATATTAATTCTCCGGCCCCATACTGAAAGTCTGCCAGCCCTAGCTAATCATATCTACTGGATTCACAGTCATATTAGTGGCTTTGTTAACGTTATTAAATTAATTCTTTAATGAATTATCACAGAATCGCTGATCCTTTTTAGCCGAAGTGTTGAATGGGGGATTAATGCTGAGACAACACTGAAACCAATATTGTGTTTTCCTTTCATATCTTGCAAAGAGTACTCTGATACAGTTTCCAGTGAAGGAAGTTTGTTTAATTTTTCTTCTACACAAAAGAATAACACTTCTTCATCTTGTTGGCTTGCAATGCACACCACCCCACCCTTGTGAGGTTTGATATCTGCCTTTTAAGCTTTTAATGTATAGAATTCAGTGGGTCTACAGTGAAAACTCCTCCAAAGGGGAATTCCCTGGCAGTCCAATGGTTAGGACTCCACGCTTCCACTGCAGGGAGCAAGGGTTCAATCCTTGGTAGGGGAACTAAGATCTCGCACGCTGTCCAATCAAAACAAACAAAAAACTCTCTAAATGAAACAAGATCTACCATAACCATAGTTGTCAAAGGCAATCCTGTCCCTTTCCCAAGTGGGTGTTTAGAAACAATGACGTGGAGTTCTGTGGCACTTACTAAGGACGCTAAAGGAAATCAACCATGATTGGAAGGACTGATGCTGAAATCCAATATTTTGGCCACCTGATGTGAACAGCCAACTCATTGGAAAAGACCCTGATGCTGGGAAAGATGGAAGGCAAAAGGAGAAGGGGGTGGCAGAGGATGAGATGGTTAGATAGCATCACTAACTCTATGGACATGAAATTGAGCAAGCTCCAGAAGATGGCAAAGGACAGGGAGGCCTGGTGTGCTGCAGTTCATGGGGTCAGAGTCGGACATGACAGAGACTGAACAAGAAGGATGCTAGATTTTGGACAACAGTCCTGAGCAACAAAGAACTGGGGCCTCACTAAATAACAGAGCCCTGTCACACAAAATGAATACAGCAACACTTCTGAATTGCTGGAACTAGGGTATTATCTTTCATTTATAAACTACTGCCTTTATGAGGAGTTAAATTATTTGAAATCCCTGGACATCGGTCAGGTTGTATAACAAGGTCCCTACATAAGAGATATTTCCCCCACCTCCAATGTCAAGTTTCTACCTTGCATGTACTGGAGTATTTATTTCATCTATTAAAATGTTATGTTTCTCAAAAAAAAAAACAAAACCCTACATAGTAAGAGTGAAAAGTAGGCTTAATCCCCCAAGTCAATTTTTAACAAGGAAACAGTCCTGGAACAAGCCCATAAGACTCCTTCCTTAGCTATTCTATAATCAAGCTCTTAATAATCACCTGTATCAGCCAAACAGTTGTCACCAAACTTTCCTCTCAGGCACACTATTAGGATATAGGTTTCTCTAATTCCTTTCACTTTATCCTAAGAGCTCTAAAGCCAGCTCAAATCAGGATCATTCTCCCTAAAAGGGAGCTGCATACCCTTACTAAAAAGAAAACTAAAATTGTCTCCCACGAGGAAGCCCACTCTAAATACAGAGTTATGCAGAAGATGAGTTTCTATACTGTTGTCCCAAGGAGAACACAGAATGCTGTTGGGGCTGGCAGAGGTCCCTGAAAAATAAGCTGATTTAACACAAGAGATTTAGCTCGGGTTTCTTCAGTTTAACCTTATTTCCCAAACATTTCAGCTGTACGGTCCAATCAGAGGGGTACCTCTTCTGAAATAAGAGGTTCATCTGTTACCAGCCATACTCATCCACAGTCTATATTCTATCTCTCTGCTCAGCACCTCAGAGTCCATCTCCACTCTCATCCATGTTCAACTCCTCTCTCTCTATAGTTGATAAGGTCTCTGAACTGACTGCCTAGTCAAGGAACACAACTGCCCTGCAATTAAGTTGGACCATCCTACTACAAAGGAGCAATCGCTCATTTCCGGTAGGACAGATTTGTAACTTTTGCCCTCTTTAATATTGTGACTACAAAAGAGATATCTGGGTTCTTTAGTTTTAGTTTTTTTTCTTTTGGGGGAGTGTCATTTTTTTCCTTTCCAGCAAAACTGCAAAAATTTAGCAGAGGGCAAAATGACAGACCACATGGAAAGAAACTTTTCCTTTTTCTCTCCTCTTAACTAGATTTCCTAGTAAAAAAGATCTGAGGTAACCTAAGATCAATATATCCTGCTCATCAATAATTTCTTAGTCTTTTGAACTCTAAGCATTTGAACCCCAATGGCTGACACAATTCTTTTCTGCTAAAACTGGATATGACATTGTCAAAATATCTTTTCTAGTGATGGTCCTCCCTTCAACAGGTATGGCCCAATTTCCTTCCCCTTGTCCAGTGACTTGCTTGCAATAAACAGAATATAGTGGAAGTGACAGCCTGCGACTTCTCAGACTAGGCCATAAAAAGGCATTGTTGCTTCAGCCCTGATGTCTCTCTTGAATCACTTACTCTGGGCACAAGTTAATGTGAGAACACTAAAGCAACCCAAGGGAAATGTCTACCAGGAGAGGAACTAAGATATATGAGTGAGCCATCTTCAAAGTGGTCCAGCCCCCACTCAAGACTTGCAGAGGATGGCAGATGCTGGCAGCCCAGCTGAAATCTCGGCTGCAATTTCTTGAGAGCCTGAGCTAGGACCACTCACCAAGCCACTCCCAGATTCCAGACCCCAGCAACCATGAGATAATAAATATTTACTGTTTCCAAGCTGCTAAATTTCAGGGTAATTTCTTTAACATCAATAGAAAACTAATACTACTAGGTATTTTGTAAACTAGCTCTACCCAATGGCTAGCAGAACCCACTGTTGCTGAATTACAATTTGATAAGACTATGGTGCCAATTCAATGAAGGATAGAGTACTTAGCAGCTGACCTCTCTTGGTTCTCCACCATTCTAGGAAGCCAGACACTGCTAAAGCATTTTCCATAATGTCAGCTTATAATTTAGTCTTGCAAGCTCAGGTGGTTTAGGGAAGTTTAGTTGGAATGACAAGCCCTCTTAAGTAGTAACCTAATACACTGTCCCAAATGCCTATGATCCCATTTTCTCTCCATAATTCTATCTAAAAGAGAACTGAAACCAGTCCCAACTGGTCAAACATGCACCTTATTCTTGGTCTTGAAGAGGAAATACCATTAACAAACATGCCTTCACCACACTTTATTCCTAGGTTTGCCCAACATGCTCCTCAGGCACTACTTAAACTAAATATTACAAACACATTGTGTAAATATAATAATACATTCTTTCCAAGTGAGAGATCTATCTATTGGAGAGATGAGAGAGAGATCTATCTATCAGAATGTGCTAACATTCCTAAGTGAAGTGAAGTCGCTCAGTCATGTCCGACTCTTTGTGACCCTGTGGACTGCAGCCCACCAGGCTCCTCCGTCCATGGGATTCTCCAGGCAAGAATACTAGAGTGGGTTGCCATTTCCTTCTCCAGGGGATCTTCCTGACCCAGGGATCAAACCCAGGTCTCCCGCATTGCAGGCAGACACTTTAACCTCTGAGCCACCAGGAGGAGAACTTTTTGAAGTACTATTCAGGGAATTCCGACAGTCCTGTGGTTAGGACTTAGCGCTTTCACCGCCATGGCCCACATTCAATCCCTGGTCAGAGAACTAAGATCCTACAAGCCACACAGCAGTACTACTTTAAATCGATTATTTACAAAGCTGTTGGAATTTCATGTTTTACTCTCAGTTTTTTCTCCCAACCTCTCCATCCACCCCAAACAAAACTAAATTGGAAACAAACTCTTACCTGCAGCGGTCTCCATAAATACAGTACCCTCGCTGAAAATACTTGCACACTACACCATATGGACTGTCAGAGAGGTCGTGTGAGTAGCGACAGTTATCTCCTTCCTTACAAACCCCATGCATGAAATACCTGTGAGACAAAGAACCACAAGTTGGATTACAAGCCAGTACTCAATTCATGACTGATACATTCTCTTTTGTTTTTTTTTTCTCTCTCTCTTTTGTTTTATTATTATTATTATTATGTATTTTGGTTGCACTGGGTCTTTGGTGCAGTGTGCGGACTTAGATCTGGCATGAGATCTTAGTTCACCAACCAGGGATTGAACCCAGGCCCCCTGCATTGGAAGCATGGAGTCTTATCCACTGGTAAGTCCCCATGGCCAATATATTCTACCACTAACACACGAGTACTAACTCTATACTAGCAATATATTCTTTTATATTCTTTGTACACAAACATGAGAAGCAAACACAAAGAAAGTTGAACTAGACCATATGATCAGAAAATTATCTATAATGGTACCACAGGAAGGCTGCCTGTAGACAGAGGCACCAATTTAAACTTTGAAGTCATCCTTAATCCTGTCTCTACAGGTTGTCTGACCACTGCTCTCAATTTACAGTTCTACAGATAGCTTGTTTTCCACTAACTTTAGCCGTAATTTTTATCTGCAGCTTTATCTGTAAAAAGGAAAAAGAAACAATGTAAACTGGAACAGATCAGACTATTGTATATTTCAGTTCTCTGAGAAACCATTTTAATTCTTTAAAAGCCACATGTGAGAACATAAGTAACATTTGTTCTCTCCTTCATTTAGCACTCTTGTTCCTCTGTCTTACAGGGGAACATGTGTAGCTAACTAGAAATTTCCAAAAACTGAGTTTGACTCAGTTTCTAAGAAGACTTGGGAATTTGCTTTGTTGTTGTTCTGTCACTAAGTCGTGTCCAACTCTTTTCGGCCCCATGGACTGCAGCACACCAGGCTCCCTTGTCTTCCACTATCTCCCGCGGTTTGCTCAAATTCACATCCATTGAGTCGGTGATGCCATCTAAACATCTCATCCCCTTCTTTTGCCTTCCATCTTTCCCGGCATCAGGGTCTTTTCCAATGACTCAGCCCTTCGCATTAGGTGTCCAAAGTACTGGAGCTTCAGCTAGAAATGCAATTTTGGACACCTTCCCTTTGACAGACTAAATTGAAAATGGGGCCGGGGCCAAGCAGAAATCTGAAGTAACAAACCGATCAGGGAAGTGATAGGGTCTTATTTTTTGTAGGTAACTCTGATAAGTAGAACCCACCCCCCCAATCCTCCCTCTCATTATCTCGCTGACTTGGTCTCTTTCTCTTGAACAGAATTATGAAGATTTAATTTTGGCAAGTCATAACTGCCCAAATATGCATTTATGTACAGCTGATATGCGCTTTCCATGTGGCTCAGTAGTGAGTGATAAAGAATCCACCTGCCAGTGAAGGAGACACCTTGGATCAGGAAGATACCCTGCCTGGAGTAGAAAATGGCAACCCATTCCAATATTTTTGCCAGGAAAATCAAATGACAGAGGAGCCTCATAGGCTACAGTCCATGGGATCACAAGAGTCGGAGAAGAGTCAGACAACACAGCTGGTACAGAGTAAGGGAAAGTGCCTAATTCCTAGGTTTAAGTGTCACAGTTATCTACAGATGGAAGGTAGAATAGCAGGAAGTACCCCACTGGTCCACTGGATTGAATGATGTATAGAAAAGAGATTCAGTCACATTTACTTAAAGAAGCCTTGAAGAAGGCTGCTTCAAATTGAAAGGTGAAAGCTTCTATTCAGATTACTGGCAAATATATACCTTCTATGTAAAGGCAGAAAGAAAAAAATGTAACATCTTGATAGGAAAAACTGTAATTAGCAAGATCCTAAAGTACCCAAGGGTTTCAGTCCATAAGGAAATGTAAGACTACAGTAGCAGGAAGTCAAATTCTAATTGTAATTAACCTAATTTCAACTGTTTTCAGGCTTAACAATCTAACAAGGTCTGAACTTTTGCACAACTATAGGGCAACTTTCTGCAAGCTTTGAAGCTGTCTGAGCACCACCTACACAAATCTTAGTTTCCCCTGAGATTTAAAACTTAAAAATAAATTTAAAAAATGAGCACGTGTTCAGTAAGTAGCAATTGTATAACGTCTTTGCTGGTACTCATGTTCATTTCCACATCTCTCCCCAGTCCCGGCAGACAAACACCCTGACTACATTTGTTTCCAAGGTGCACACTTAACCAATCAGTTAAGAAAGACTAAGGCAACCAACAGGGAAAGAAGACCTGGATGTCATGCCGTAAGATTTTAAGCAACTGGAGTAATTTAGCCAGAAGACAAAGGAGTAACCTCCAGCACTACTCCTGGCAAAGTAAATATATGTGGTAAGTTACGTCATAAATCTGACTCAGTGTGAGGACTGAGAACTAGAACTATTCAGCAATGGCATAACCCCCTGAGATCCAGAACTAGCAGCACCAAAGGAACTCAAGCAGACACAAGATCACCTGATACTGTGACATCAGTGGAAACACTAGGATACAAGCCCTAACTAGTCACTGCCAAAAACTAAGCATTATTTTACAGGGGCATTTGGTACATACCGTCTGGGTTTCTGGTTTGTTTTTCATGCCTTTTTTCCTCTCAGTCTTCACAGTGATATCCCTCCTTACCAACCCATCTCTATGTCTAAGAGATTATGACATGATAGTGTAAGTTACAACAGAAAGAGGAAAAAATGTCAACTCTTCCAAGAATTTCTCCCATTACAAAACCAATCAAGACACAAGCACTTTTCTTTTTTATTCCACCGCCAAGAGCCATCACCCAAATTCATCTTGATGACATTGTCCAGGCTGAGCTTGCCTTTGCTGTTAGAGGCTGGGCCACAGGATTTCTACGCTTCCTTCCGCCTTGAAGATTCCATGATGCCAACCAGACATTGTCCAGTAATAAAGACAAATACAACTGACTAGAATCCCTGACTGTGTACCTCCTGGAAACCTAAGCACTTTTACCAAGATACATACAAGAAACCTCAACAGCTTGTGAGGGTACAAGAGAACCAAACAAGACCCTCAGAGTACTTATAGGTAGGCATCTGGGATTGTTGAGAGAAATCACAGAATATTAAGTATGTTGGCATTTAATCACTTAATCTGCTGTGACATTTCTTACTTTGTTACTTAATTCTTGACAAGTACATGTACCCTGGGCTTCCCCTATTTCTCAAACCAGACTGTAAATTCCTGGTGTTTAAGAACCAGGGTTTATTCTGCCTTTTATCTTCTAAAGGACCTGTACTCATAATATTTAGCAATGTCTAAATTCAAAATTACAACTTGCAAGTTACAATTTCATTGTTTTAATCCCCCACATTCAGGAAAACTAGAAGCAACAGCATTTCTATTTTACAGAATTCCTCTAATAAAAGTTATCAGAACAGCCTGGTGGGGGCAGCATAACACAGTTCTTTGGGAAAACTATATCTAGGTTTTTAAGCTGTGAAATTAACACAATAAGATAGAATTTTTAAGAGAAATATTTAGAAAAGACTAACCAACAAGAAAATACAGAGGATTCTGAGCAATTAAAAACAAATTTCCAACATCCAAACAACTTCTAAGGATTACACCCTTGAAGAAAATAGCCCTAGTCAAATTCCTAGATACAAGGGGAAAAGAGACTCAAAGTAGAACACAGCACTATCTTGAATTCTCTTCAAAGGACAGTTTGCTATCAAACACAAAGCAAATATTTATCATACAGTGCATTCCTGCCTTTCCTTCAACATCTAGCTCTATGTCTCCATTGTAAGCACAAATACTTATTTATAGAATAACTGAATGAGGTTAGTCCCAGAAAGATATACATACCAGGCACTGAATAAAGCCCTACAGATAAAATGATAAAATAGGGCCCCTGTTCTCAAAAATCTCAAAGTTCACAATAAATGAATGAATATATATCTGGTATTCCCCTAGACAAAGCAGAAAGATTTTTAATAGATCATGTTAGTACTTAAACTGAAAGTAATGTCAAGTATTAAAACCCAAGACTTATCAATTAGTCTGTACTTTTTTACTGGATAACAGTTTCAAGTAAAAGCTATAGGTTGCTTTATATGAAAAACAACGATGGCATGTCTAACCCTGTATCTGATAAATATATTAATCTATTAGGGTTCATGTGCAAGAAACTCACGCTGGTCCTGGAGTGATCTAGAATATTTCAGAAACTCAAAGATCTAAAGGTAGGCAAAGAGGAATTGATTAGTGTAGAGAGCTGTTTTGAATTCTAATGACACTGGTAAGGAACTAGCAAAGGGGAAGTAGATCAGGGGAAAGTTTCTAACAGAGAGGAAAGTAAAGTGCAGATGTGACAATGCATTCTCTGCAGACCTGAGGTGACCTCAGACACAGCACAACAGGATAATAATGAGACAAGTAATATAAAGTAATGCCAAGCTAGTGATGGGTATTCAAAGCCAAACAATAACTGACATTAGAGTCGGTGTGTATTGAAAAAATTAAGGCACTGCATGGAGTTCTTAAAGAATCCACATATTAAAGGACGATTATTCTCAGTGCATGCAGACAGACTGGAACTGCAGGGTAAAAGGCTAGAAAATTCAGGAATATAAAGATTACACTAGTTTATTTTAAAAGATTCAGCTAGCACATGTAAATCAATTGCAGCACTGCAGAGAAAACAAATAACAGACTCAAAGATCTGGTTCCATGAATAGGAATTTTTAAATTCTCATTCTTTGGGATACTGCAGGAGTATTCTCAGATCTACAGATAACTGAAAAAAGCTACCTAAAACAGCTTTTATGCTTTCTCTATCCCGTTATTGAAAATAATTAAGTTTACCATTCATGTCTTAAATTTATCATATTAAGCACTGAGAACGCTTCACCCCTGTTAATACCAGGACACTGAGTTTTGTATATTAAAAATATTTTCAAGTATTGATATCTGCATATAAATTACCCCACCTAGGTGAATAACGGCGTTTCAACTGATTTTTTCAACCGACAGAAAAACAAAAGCTTCTAGTCGCTTACTGATCACTTAAGAAAAAAACTCAAGTACGACATCCAATTAAATGCCCTTATCGTAGACGCACAGCCACACGTCCGCATAACCGTCCTCTACTAATCACTTATTTTTTTCAAATATGTTCATCTCACATCCCAAACCCAAAACAAAATCCGTCTCCCTGCGGAGCGACGAGTTCCCCGACTCCCTTAAGACGCGTGGACTTGAAAACAAGACACCTTCCAGCCGGTGGGGGAACGGGAATGCCAGTTCGTAACACCTAAGGCGGTGGAGAAGACCCCCCGGGCCGGCACTCGGTTCGGAGACAAAGCTCAGAACCGCCCAGCCCGGTAACACACAAGAGTAGAAATCACAAAAGCTCCCCGCTCCGGGCGGGGCCCGAGAGAGCCGGGAAGACGTTACAAACGGATGACACGGCGGCGGGGCCGCCGGCCGGGCCCCGCTTCTCGCCCGCTGGCCCGCGGCGGCGATCCCCGGCCCGGCAGGGCTGCGGGGAGGCGGGCTCCGGGCCACACCGCCAAACCCCTTTTGGAACCGGCGAGCTCGCAGGCCGGGGGTTGGGGTGGGGGGATCGGCGACAATAAAAGGAGGGAGGAGTCAGCCCACCTCTCTCCCCGCGCGCGCCGCGCCGCTCGGCCCGGTGCGGGGAGGCTGCGGGCGGTGCGGCGGCTCCGCAGCGGGGCCGCGCGCCCGGGCCTCGGCGGCCGGCGGGGGTTGACGCAGCGCGGCGACCGCCGGGACCGCAACGCCGGCTCGCCTCCCACCTCCGCCCGCCCCCGCCCGGCCGCCCGCCCCCTTCCTCCGCGGTCTCGGTCCCCTCCCCGCGCCCGGCGCCGGCCGCTCTGCGTCTCACCTGCAGGTGACCTGCTTAGTCCAGCCGCCGCCGCCGCCGCCGCCGCCGCCGCCGCCGCCGCCGCCGCCGCCGCCGCCGTCGCTGCCGCCTCCCCCGCCCCCCGCCCCCGGGGACAGCGAGGTGACTGCGGGGATAGGGGTGGGGGAAGCCGCTGCCGCCGCCGCCGCTGCCGCTCCTGCTCCTGATGGTGTGGCTGTTGTTCCGGGAGCTGCAGCCTCCGCCATTACTGTTTATCCCACACAGCAATGGCGCCGGAACTTCCGGGATCACATAATTCCGGTCCGGCCGCGGAGAGGAGAAGGCGGCCAGGCGACGGGTAGGGAGGGGAAGGACACTGAGGCGCCCGCTCGCTCGCCTCGGCCCCGGAGTCGCGTCGACTAGCGCTCTCGCCGCTCGAACTGCTGGGCCGGGGCCCGAGCACCCACCCCGGCCCGCCCCCAGGGCCCTCTGATTGGTGGACGAGTCGGCTCCGCCCGGGAGGGGCGGGGCGAGGGCGGGCTCTCCCAGGTAAGTGCCCACCCCCGCCCCACCTACTGCCCCCAGGTTCCACGCCTAGGGAACCAAAGTCCTCATTTCAAGGGCACTCACCTCGAGGAGTCCTTCCCAGCAGAGGCTGGTGCAGTGGAGAGGCGGAACTGGGATTGGGGTCGGCGGGTCCTGGGTTTGAATCCAGACTTTCCTGGCTCTACCAGTTAACATAACTACGAACTTGGCCCGGATACCCATTCTCTCTAGCCTCAGTTTCCTTATCCGAGTAGGCTTTATATGTGGCAATTCACTGAGCTTTTAGTGCCTGGCCAGACTAAACACTTTTAACAAATGTTCTCTCCTGTTCTTCTCAACCCAAGAAAAAAGCAAGGTGGCTAAAGCAAAGGCTGTGCAGTCAGCTTGTGTCCCTTAACCTCTGGCCATCGCTCATTCCTAACAATGTAGTTTTGAGTCAGTTAACTTACCTCTTAGTGTTCCTCCTCTCCGTCTGTAAAATAAAAAATAATTTAAAAATAATAACAGGACCTACCCCCCCAGAGAGTCTTCCCTGGTGACTCAGATGGTAAAGAATCCGTCTGCAATGGAGGAGACCTGGCTTCGGTCCCTGGGTCAGGAAGATCCCTGGGTTGGGAAGATCCCCTGAAGGAGGGCATGGCAAACCTCTCCAGTATTCTTGCTGAGAGAATCCGAATGGACAAGAGTCTGACGGACCACAGTCCATGGCGTCGCAAAGAGTCGGACACGACTGAGCCACTAAGCACACCTCTCTGAAGCACAACATCTCTGAAGATGATTGTGAAACTTATTAAAGTTCATGTAAAACCCTTAACAGTGTGCTTCACTACAATTTTAATAGATATTGAATAATAAAAGCTGTCTGAAATATCCCAGCTTCAAAGAGTTATTTCTAAAACTAGGAAAATTAAAAAGTATTTACTCTTACCTCCCCGTTAATGCCCTCGGTCCACTCAGATGCTGCATACTAAATCGTGACCGGTTTTCATAAGCCCTTAAATTTGCTTTTTTACATAATCTCTTTACCTTGAGAAAGTGAAAATCCATCCCACTGATAATCAGACCACAATGTACCCAACAGACACAAACCAGGACAGTGGCAAAGCCAACAAAAAACAATGTTTCCCTCAAGGCCACAGCATGGCTACAAAATGACTGACAATCCCCTTTTGAGAAAATGCAGCATTTTACTAATGACTTGCCCAGCCCGGCTTCATTTCTCCCTCCACTACCGAGTCCAAGCTCAATCCGCTTGCTGATGACAGGCCGATAAACTGGGAGATGAGGTGTAGAGGCCAGGAATAGGAAAGTATCACCTGTGGACCGCGGTGATAGCAGACTAGGCCCCTGAAACACCATCCTATGGGGGCCTGGATGCCCGTATCTTTTATAGAACAGGGAGAGACTGGAGGTGAGGAAGTAAAGTAGCTTTATCTTGCAAAATAGGAGGGGCTGTGTTAATCACTTTTTTTCTTGCAGCCATTGACAGGTGGGCATGGTCAGATGGTCTCCTAGTGAGTGGAACCAAGCCACCTTAGTTTAACTTTCAGCAGAGGGCAGGGTTCCCTGAGGCAGGCCATAATGTATGATTATAACAAGAGCAGTGACAATCAAGGTTTAAGTCAAAGAATCAGATCCAACATGGAGTCAGACTTGGCTCTTCCCTGTTACCTGAGCACCCAAAGATTTATAAGATACCCAGTTCCTAAACTGCTGCACCTCACAACAGCACCCAGCCCAGAGCTGGTCTTCTATCTGCTTGTGCTGTTATCCAAAAAGAGCTTCAATCCTGTGAGAAGCCCCTCCTTACTCCCTTTTCCAAGATGCCCACCTTCCTCCCCCATGTGGCCTCCCCTGCTGCAGCAAGTCAACCTCTTTGTTGGACTACAGGTGTGTTCCTGTATCTGTTAGGGTTTACCTGTTAAGTAACATTTTTCTCGGGGCGGGGGAGGGGGGGGCAGGGGACACACACTGCACTGCCTGAGAGGTCTTAGTTACCCCACCAGGAATCGAACTTGTGCCCCTACAGTGCAATTGCGGAGTCTTAACTACTGGACTGCCAGGGAAGTCTTTGCTCTATTTTTTATTGCATAGTTTTCACCTTCTAATTACTACAGAATTTGCTTTTTTTTTTTTTTTTTTGATCTGTTTCTCCTAGCTAGAATATAAGCTCTGTAAGGCCAGGGATCTTTGCCTATTTTGTTCTGCTATATCACAAGTCTCTAGAACTGTGTGCAGCATATAATAGTTGCTCAATAAAATATTTGGGCTATGGGTGAAAGAATTCTCTGATGTTAGAAAAGTTACTATGCCTTGTTTCACCATCTATACCAATAGGAATAATGATGTTTGTCTTATTGGGAAACAAAACAAACAGTCATCTCTTTCTCCAGGAGAACATTTTAGCACAAGGGCAATCTGTGCATTTCTTCACACACAAACATTTATCAGTGATTCTGCTGAGCCAATGCTACCCAAACAGGTTATATAGGAATCATGAGTAAGTTTTAGTGCTTGAACATAGTAGCCATGTGACACTGGGCAAATTCCTGCCTTAATTAAGGCAGGTGAAGTAAGTCTAGTAGTACACCTTCCTTATAAGTATTTAATGAGTTTAAATACATATATATATATATGGCTCAAGGAACAGTCCTGGATGTAGTAACCGCTAGGTAAGTGTTTTCTATTGTTTTCATTGATGTTGTTATATGATAGCAAAAAGGGTTGCCAGATTTAGCAAATAAAAATACAGGATGCTCAGTTAAATTTGAACTTCAGATAAATAACAAATTGAGTTTCAATGTAAGTATAATCCCAAATATTGCATGGGATATATACATAGAGCATTAGCTGTTTGTCTGAATTTCCATTACAACTCAGAATCCTGTATTTTATCTGGCAGCCCTACATCAGAACAATACTTGGAGCTTTTCAAAGGCCTTTTGCCCACCTTGTCTGTTTTGTTTCACAATAAGTTTTTGAAGTTGGACAAGCACAGATGTTGCCCCTTTAAATATGAGAAGATGAAGTTGGAGAGACAGGCAGAGATGCTGTGTAGGATCACACAGGCTGTGAGTGACAGAGGAGAGCTTGAATCTTGGGAATTTTAGCGGTGAGGCTAGTGTTCCTTCCCCTACTGGTGCTGTTAGGCTCCCCCCAGATGAAATTTTTAATTTAAAAGGGAAGACTACAGAGTGGCGGACGAAGAAGGCAACGGCACCCCACTCTAGTACTCTTGCCTGGAAAATCCCATGGATGGAGGAGCCTGGAAGTCTGCAGTCCCTGGGGTCACTGAGGGTCTGACACGACTGAGCGACTTCACTTTCACTTTTCACTTTTCACTTTCATGCATTGGAGAAGGAAATGGCAATCCACTCCAGTGTTCTTGCCTGGAGAATCCCAGGGATGGGGGAGCCTGGTGGGCTGCCGTCAATGGGGTCACACAGAGTCGGACAAGACTGAAGCGACTTAGCAGCAGCAGCAGCACAGAGTGAGGAAGCAGAAGCAATCCCACTTATTGGTGTCTGCTGAGTGCTACAAAATTAAAGAAAGTATAACAGATAGGGCTGGCACCCTGCCAAGCCAAGAGGACTCTATTGCCTGAGCAGATCTACTTGATACTATGTTGCACAAACTTTGATAATCTTAATGTGGAAACTCTACACCATAAACACCAATATCAATCTTCCTGTTATTTTCTTTCCAAAGGGAGTTTAAATAATGATTTGGTTCCTGTAAAAACACTTTATATTTTCACATAGGTCAATGGTTCCCTGGTTTTTTCAGTCTAAGTATCCTCTCCCACAGTCTATGAATTATTTTGTATTAAATGCTTTGCTACTTTTTGGTTTATAGAAAAAGAGTTTTCTTGTATGGGACTTCCCTGGCCGTCCAGTGGTTAAGACTCCATGCTTCCACTGCAAGGAGCATAAGTTCAATCCCTACCGGGGAAACTAAGATCGAGCATGCCTTGTGTAGCATGGCAAAAAAAAAAAAACACTACAGTAATACAGTCATGTGACTAAATATTTTTAGACGTAGAAAAGGGCATGATAAAGATTCTCTCCTTGACCACATTCTGCTCAGGACCTGCTAAACTTTTCAATGAGGCATCAATGTTTGTATGTCCACAATTTTAGCAAGAATCCTCTTAAATTGGTTTAGCCAGAATCCTCCATACTGTATATGAGATCCCCCTCCATATCTGATCAGATGGTGGCTCAGATGGTAAATCGTCTGCCTACAGTGCCCGTGACCCGGGTTCAATCCCTGGGTCAGAAAGATCTCCTGGAGAAGGAAATGGCAACCCACCCCAGTATTCTTGCCTGGAAAATCCTATGGACAGAGGAGCCTGGTAGGCTACAGTCCATGGGGTCACAGAGTCGGACATAACTGAGCAACTTCACTTTCACTTTCTTTCACCATCTCAGGTAATATCTCATGCCCTGGCCTGCCTTCACTAAGAATCCTGTTATGTCACTTTAACCAGAATCCCAATCCTCCTTTCTTGTTAGAATGTTCCATCCAGTTAACCCCCTCACCCCTCATTCTGCTCCTTGGCTATAAATTGTTAACAATCTTTTAGTGCTTCAATTAATATTTTATATATGATATTTTGCACATGTGAGATTATGTCTGTAGGATAAATTCCTAGAACTGGCATTGCTGAGTCAAAGAGAATGGGAGTCAGTGACAGTCACAGGTTTGATGAAAGCATCTTCCAATATGCGGACCCACCGACAATGTATAAGGACCCTGCCTGCAAATACCCTTTCAAGCCAAAATAGCCATCAAATTTTGGGATATTAGCAATCAGGTGGGGAAATAACATTTTAGTGTAGTTTGGGGGGTTTTTTAGTGCAGTTTTAATTTTTATTTCTCTATTTTAATTTTTTTCCCTTTTTCTTTCTTTTTTTTCAAATTTTATGTGTGTGTGTGTGTGTGTGTGTGTGTTCTTCCTCTGTGTCAGGCGATTTGCGTGATTTTAGTCCCTGACCAGGGATTGAACTCTTGCCTCTGGCAATGAAAATACAAAGTCCTAATGGTGCTGAAAACGCTGCCTCTCTGCACTGGAGCTGGATTATATTTTGAAGACAGAGTTTTAGACAGAGGTTTGGATGAAGTATGTACTACAAGGGCTTCCCTCGTGGCTTAGATAGTAAAAAAAACCTACCAACAATGCAGGAGACACAGGGTCAGTCCCTGGGTTGGGAAGATCCCCTTGAGAAGGAAATGGCAACCTACTGCAGTATTCTTGCCTGGAGAATCCAATGGACAGAGTAGCCTCATGGGCTACCGGGTGAAGTAAAAGGATAGTATTGTTTTGCCAAGCAAAGGGGTATACAGCAGGTTCCTGCCTCAAAAATCTGTGTGTTCCAATGCTAGATGATTTCATAAGGAGTCTTTTTTTTTCTTCAGTTCAGTTCAGTTCAGTTCAGTCGCTCAGTCGTGTCCAACTCTTTGCGACCCCATGAACCGCAGCACACCAGGCCTCCCTGTCCATCACCAACTCCTGGAGTTCACCCAGACCCACGTCCATCGAGTCAGTGATGCCATCCAGCCATCTCATCCTCTGCCCTCCCCTTCTCCTCCTGCCCCCAATCCCTCCCAGCATCAGAGTCTTTTCCAATGAGTCAACTCTTCGCAGGAGGTGGCCAAAGTACTGGAGTTTCAGCTTCAGCATCATTCCCTCCGAAGAAATCCCAGGGCTGATCTCCTTCAGAATGGACTGGTTGGATCTCCTTGCAGTCCAAGGGACTCTCAAGAGTCTTCTCCAACACCACAGTTCAAAAGCATCAATTCTTCGGCGCTCAGCCTTCTTCACAGTCCAACTCTCACATCCATACATGACCACAGGAAAAACCATAGCCTTGACTAGATGGACCTTTGTTGGCAAAGTAATGTCTCTGCTTTTTAATATGCTATCTAGGTTGGTCATAACTTTCCTTCCAAGGAGTAAGCATCTTTTAATTTCATGGCTGCAGTCACCATCTGCAGTGATTTTGGAGCCCCCCAAAATAAAGTCTGACACTGTTTCCACTGTTTCCCCATCTATTTCCCATGAAGTGATGGGACCGGATGCCATGATCTTCGTTTTCTGAATGTTGAGCTTTAAGCCAACTTTTTCACTCTCCACTTTCACTTTTACCAAGAGGCTTTTGAGTTCCTCTTCACTTTCTGCCATAAGGGTGGTATCATCTGCAGGTGTCACCTGCACCCTGCACGCTGAGGTTATTGATATTTCTCCCAGCAATCTTGATTCCAGCTTGTGTTTCTTCCAGTCCAGCGTTTCTCATGATGTACTCTGCATGTAAGTTAAATAAGCAGGGTGATAATATACAGCCTTGACGAACTCCTTTTCTTATTTGGAACCAGTCTGTTGTTCCATGTCCAGTTCTAACTGTTGCTTCCTGACCTGCACAGAGGTTTCTCAAGAGTCAGGTCAGGTGGTCTGGTATTCCCATCTCTTTCAGAATTTTCCACAGTTTATTGTGATCCACACAGTCAAAGGCTTTGGCATAGTCAATAAAGCAGAAATAGATGTTTTTCTGGAACTCTCTTGCTTTTTCCATGATCCAGCGGATGTGGGCAATTTGATCTCTGGTTCCTCTGCCTTTTCTAAAACCAGCTTGAACATCAGGAAGTTCACGGTTCACGTATTGCTGAAGCCTGGCCTGGAGAATTTTGAGCATTACTTTACTTTATTATTAATTTTATTTTCATTTTTTGGCTATGCCACTTGAGATCCTAATTCCCTGAGTAGGGAGAGAACCTGTACCCCCTACGTTGAAAGTGCAGAGTCCTAAACACTAGACCACCAGGGAAGTCCCTGACAAGGAGTTTTATAACAATACTTTAAGGGTAGATAGCATCACAGACTTAAGGATGTGAATTTGAGCAAACCTCAAGAGGTAGTAGAGGACAGAGGAGCCCGACATGCTGCACTCCATGGGGTTACAGAGCCTTGGACAACAATTTCAAGGGTGGGGTTGCTGACAAGCTTAGGGTGTGGGCAGGGTCCTCTAATCCTGATGAGCTTCTCTGCTTCCTTTACTCTAGCACAGGTGGTTTCAAACAGTAATGCTGAAGAAGCTGATGTTGAAGACCTACAAGACCTTCTAGAACTAATACCCAAAAAAGATGTCCTTTTCATGATCAGATCAGATCAGTTGCTCAGTCGTGTCCAACTCTTTGCGACCCCATGAACCGCAGCACACCAGGCCTTCCTGTCCATCACCAACTCCCGGAGTTCACTCAGACCCACGTCCATCGAGTCAGTGATGCCATCCAGCCATCTCATCCTCTGCCCTCCCCTTCTCCTCCTGCCCCCAATCCCTCCCAGCATCAGAGTCTTTTCCAATGAGTTAACTCTTCTCATGAGGTGGCCAAAGTACTGGAGCTTCAGCTTTAGCATCATTCCTTCCAAAGAAATCCCAGGGCTGATCTCCTTCAGAATGGACTGGTTGGATCTCCTTGCAGTCCAAGGGACTCTCAAGAGTCTTCTCCAACACCACAGTTCAAAAGCATCAATTCTTCGGCGCTCAGCCTTCTTCACAGTCCAACTCTCACATCCATACATGACCACAGGAAAAACCATAGCCTTGACTAGACGGACCTTTGTTGGCAAAGTAATGTCTCTGCTTTTGAATATGCTCTCTAGGTTGGTCATAACTTTCCTTCTAAGGAGTAAGCGTCTTTTAATTTCATGGCTGCAGTCACCATCTGCAGTGATTTTGGAGCCCAGAAAAATAAAGTCTGACACTGTTTCCACTGTTTCCCCATCTATTTCCCATGAAGTGATGGGACCGGATGCCATGATCTTCATTTTCTGAATGTTGAGCTTTAAGCCAACTTTTTCACTCTCCACTTTCACTTTCATCAAGAGGCTTTTGAGTTCCTCTTCACTTTCTGCCATAAGGGTGGTGTCATCTGCATATCTGAGGTTACTGATATTTCTCCCAGCAATCTTGATTCCAGCTTGTGTTTCTTCCAGTCCAGCGTTTCTCATGATGTACTCTGCATATAAGTTAAATAAACAGGGTGACAATGTACAGCCTTGACGAACTCCTTTTCCTGTTTGGAACCAGTCTGTTGTTCCATGTCCAGTTCTAACTGTTGTTTCCTGACCTGCATACAAATTTCTCAAGAGGCAGATCAGGTGGTCTGGTATTCCCATCTCTTGAAGAATTTTCCACAGTTTGTTGTGATCCGCACAGTCAAAGGCTTTGGCATAGTCAATAAAGCAGAAATAGATGTTTTTCTGGAACTCTCTTGCTTTTTCCATGATCCAGCGGATGTGGGCAATTTGATCTCTGGTTCCTCTGCCTTTTCTAAAACCAGCTTGAACATCAGGAAGTTCACGGTTCACATATTGCTGAAGCCTGGCTTGGAGAATTTTGAGCATTACTTTACTAGTGTGTGAGATGAGTGCAATTGTGCGGTAGTTTGAGCATTCTTTGGCATTGCCTTTCTTTGGGATTGGAATGAAAACTGACCTTTTCCAGTGCTGTGGCCACTGCTGAGTTTTCCAAATTTGCTGGCATATTGAGTGCAGCACTTTCACAGCATCATCTTTCAGGATTTGGAATAGCTCAACTGGAATTCCATCACCTCCACTAGCTTTGTTCGTAGTGATGCTTTCTAAGGCCCACTTGACTTCACATTCCAGGATGTCTGGCTCTAGGTCAGTGATCACATCATCCAACTCTGTGTGACCCCATAGATGGTACCCAACAGGCTCCTCTGTCCCTGGGATTCTCCAGGCAAGAATACTAGAGTGGGTTGCCATTTCCTTCTCCAGTGCCTGAAAATGAAAAATGAAAGTGAAGTGTTCAGGCATGTCCGACTCTTAGTGACCACATGGACTGCAGTCTACCAGGCTCCTCCATCCATGGGATTTTCCAGGCAAGAGTACTGGAGTGGGTTGCCATTGTTAGGGCCATTATTATTTTTTCCCCTGGAGGAATGTTCTCTCATTATCTTTTACATATAAACTTAAGAATTGTATTGCCTAATTTAAAAAGTCCTGTTACTTTTATTTTTACCATTAAACAAATGGAGCTCCACTCCACCAATCTGCAGATAATGCTTGGAGCTTTTTTTGGCTTTTAGTGAAGTGAAATGAGGTGAAAGTCGCTCAGTCGTGTCCAACTCTTTGCGACCCCATGGACTATACAGTCCATGGAATTCTCCAGGCCAGAAGACTGGAGTGGGTAGCCTTTCCCTTTTCCAGAAGATCTTCCCAATCCAGGGATTGAACCCAGGTCTTCCGTACTCCAGGCAGACTCTTTACCAGCTGAGCCACAAGGGAAGCCCTGACCCAAAATATTTGTCAAGTAAATAAAGGAATAGATAAACGAACGGACTGATATAGGAATGAACGCAAATTTAGATTCCTGCAGGCTTGCTGTAAGCTCAAAGCTCCCTCCCTTCACTCAAAAGGACAGGAGCTATGCCCCCTCTGGTGTCTCAGCCCTTGCCCTCCTCCCCCAAGCCTTGTGGGGACAAAGTAGCTTTTGCAGCTTGAGGGCATTCTCTTAGGGAAGGGCAAAAACCCTAATAATGTTTCCAATTTCCATTCTTACCTTCTGTTTGCTAGCAAATGAGCTGGAAATCAGCAAGTTATCTCCAAAGTTCAAAAAGACCTTGGGACTCCACTAAGGGTGGGAGTGGTAAAAGATCAATTTGAAAAAAGGGATTTGAAAAAAGGGCTCATAGTAAACACTGAAATTACCAAGAAGTTAGAAAACTCTTATCTGCTTTAACCTTTATTTTCTAGGATTTGTGCGAGAGTGTGTTTTAGCTATTTAAATAAATCCTACTCTCTTCTGCCCAAGCTTTCTAGGAAGAAGAGGCTGGAGAGGGCAGCCTAATCTCCACAGGGATTATCTATTTCGAAAGAATTATTGAGTCCAGACTAAGAAATGGGTGCTGAGGATGAATTTAAGAATTCCCTAAGCTGGTATTCCCTTGTGCCGAAGAACTGATGCTTTTGAAGTGTAGTGTTAGAGAAGGTTCTTGAGAATCCCTTGGACAGCACAGAGATCAAACCAGTCAATCCTAATGGAAATCAACCCTGAATATTTATTGGAAGGACTGATGCCAAAACTGAAGCTCCAGTACTTTGGGCACCTGATGGGAAGAACTGACTCATTGGAAAAGACACTGATGCTGGGAAAGATCGAAGGGAGGAGAAGAAGGGGACAACAGAGAATGAGATGGTTGGATGGCATCACCGACTCCATGGACATGAGTTTGAGAAAGCTCTGAGAGTTGGTGATGGACAGGGAAGCCTGGCGTGCTGCAGTCCATGGGGTCACAGAGAGTCAGACAGGACTGAGTGACTGAGCTGAACTGAACTGAGGCTGGGTTTAACAGATACAAACTACTATGTATAAAATAGATAACCCACAAAGGCCTGCTATATGTATAGCACAGGGAACTATAGTCACTATTACATAATAATCTACAAGGGGAAGAATCTGAAAAAGAAAATGTGTGTGTGTGTGTATGTATTTCACTCTTCTGTACACCTGAAACTCACACGATATTGTAAATTAACTATACTTCCATTAAAAAAAATATTTTTTCCTAGCCTTATTTGGCTAAAATAAGGATAGGGAATAAAATAACAGAAATTTGTTCATTTGTTTATCTTTATGAGAAAAAGCCTCTTCCAGGTACAGCCTAAATGGGCATTGGTGAATGTATTCACTTATTCACTCATTTAGATAGGGTCATCAGAAAGTCTTTTCTAAGACTGATATTTGGACAGAGACCTAAAGACCTGTGAAGTGAAAATATCTCCTGCCATATTAATAAACAAGAAAATAAATAATAAAAACAAGATGTCACAGTCATCAGTGGTTTCTGGCCTCCAAATGTGAATGAGGGCTCCCAAAACTTCAATCCACTGGGCGTTGCCACCCCTGAGTGGATTGCTGAGGAGCTGGGGGAATGCAAGCAGCAGGTGAAACAGGATTGGCCTCAGAGAGCTGAAGTGCATGTGAAAGGAATGAATTCAGTGCGCCCTGAGGCTTGCATCTTCCCACACAAAGAAGGCTGAATTACTTGATACCCAACCTTTGTTGTTCAGACAGCCCTGCTCCCTTTGTTGCAAACTTGTCTATAGCCTGACTTCCACTCCTTCCTCCTTGGAGCAGTTTTCTCAAAACCCCTGAGATGCTATCTCCCGGACTTAACAGAAAATAAAATAACTCTCTGCTTACAGGTTGTGACTATTATTTTTTAGTCAACAAAGAATATATATGTGTCTGTACATATAAATGTATTGTAAATCAAATATACTTCCATTAAAAAAAATTTCCTAGACTTATTTGGCTAAAATAAGGCTAGGGAATAAAATAACAGAAATGTGTTTGTTTATCTCTTTAAGTTAAATTCACCCAATTCCAGTCCATTTTAGTTCACTGATTCCTAAAATGTCCATGTTCACTCTTGCCATCTCCTGTTTGACCATTTCCAATTTGCCTTGATACATGGACCTAACATTCAGGTTCCTATGCAATATTCCAGGTTCCTTTTCAGCCTTGGAATTTACTTCCATCACCAGTCACATCCACAGCTGGGTGTTGTTTTTGCTTTGGCTCCAACTCTTCATTCTTTCTGGAGCTGTTTCTCCACTGATCTCCAAGAGCATACTGGGCACCTACCGACCTGTGGAGTTCATCTTTGAGTGTCCTATATTTTGCCTTTTCATACTGTTCATGGGGTTCTCAAGGCAAGAATACTGAAGTGGTTTACCATTCTCTTCTCCAGTGGCCCACGTTTCGTCAGAGCTCTCCACCATGATGTGTGCACATGTAGACCTGTCCACATGTTGAGAATACTCTACACATGGATATCACCAGATGGTCAATACCAAAATCAGATTGATTATATTCTTTTCAGCCCAAGATGGAGAAGCTCTATACAATCAGCAAAAATAAAACCAGGAGCTGACTGTGGCTCAGATCATGAATTCCTTACTGCCAAATTCAGACTTAAATTGAAAAAAGTAGGGAAAATCACTAGACCATTCAGGCATGACCTAAACCAAATTCCTTAAATCCCAAGCTGGATTTAGAAAAGGAAGAGGAACCAGAGATCAAATTGCCAACATCCACTGGATCATAGAAAAAGCAAGAGAGTTCCAGAAAAAAATTTGCTTCTGCTTTATTGACTATGCCAAAGCCTTTGACTATGTGGATCACAACAAACTGGAAATTTTGGGGGAATACCAGACCACCTCACCTGCCTCCTGAGAAATCTGTATGCAAGTCAAGAAGCAATAGTTAGAACTAGACATGAAATTGTTAGGGGAAGCACACTGATTGAAACCGCCCACCCTGGCCAGGCACCCTAGTAACCATTTACATGAGTTGTTTTATGACAGGAGATCCTGATAAGGAATATGGAAGTAATAAGCCACCACCAACTGAAAGAGTTCGGGAAAGGTCGAAAGGAGACACTGCGTGTCTGTCCACTTCCCAGAAACCCTCTCGCTAGCATCTATCTTGGCTGAGTGATGCGTGCGCCACCAGGAAAGACTCTGAATTAGAATGATTGGCCAAAGACCACCCAGAAACGAATCCCATCACCATAAAACCGGAGACTGCGACATGCGGCAGAGCAGTTCTCTTGGGTTTCCTTACCCTATTGCTCTCCACCCGGGTGCCCTTGCCCAATAAAATCTCTTGCTTTGTCAACACATGTGTCTCTTCAGACAATTCATTTCCGAGTGTTAGACAAGAGCCCAGTTTCGGGCCCTGGAAGGTGTCCCCTTCCTGCAACAAAACTACAGACTGGTTCCAAATTGGGAAAAGAGTACGTCAAGGCTGTATAGTGTCACCCTGCTTATTTAACTTCTATGCAGAGTACATTATGTGAAATTCTGGGCTGGATGAAGCACAAGCTGGAATAAAAATTGCTGGGAGAAATATCAATAACCTCAGATATGCAGATGACACCACCCTTATGGCAGAAAGCAAAGAACCAAAGAACCTCTTGATGAAAGTGAAAGAGGAGAGTGAAAGAGTTGAATTGACACTCATCATTCAGAAAACTAAGATCATGGCACCTGGTCCCATCACTTCTTGGCAAATAGATGGGGAAACAATGGAAATAATGAGAGACTTTGTTTTTGGGGTTCCAAAATCACTGCAGATGGTGACTGCAGTCATGAAATGAAAAGATGCTTGCTCCTTGGAAGAAAAGCTATGACCAACCTAGACAACATATTCAAAAGCAGAGACATTACTTTGCCACCAAAGGTCCATCTAGTCAAAGCTACGGTTTTTCCAGTAGTCGTGTATGGATGTGAGAGTTGGACTGTGAAGAAAACTGAGTGCCGAAAAATTGATTCTTTTGAACTGTGGTGTTGGAGAAGACTCTTGAGAGTCCCTTGGACTGCAAGGAGATCCAACCAGTCCATCCTAAAGGAGACCAGTCCTGGATGTTCATTGAAAGGACTGTTACTGAAACTGAAGCTCTGATACTTTGGGTACCTCATGCGAAGAACTGACTCACTGGGAAAGACTCTGATGCTGGGAAAGTTTGAAGGCTGGAGGAAAAGGGGATGACAGAGGATGAGATGGTTGGATGGCATCACCACCTCCATGAACATGAGTTAGAGTAAGCTCTGGGAGTTGGTGATGGACAGGGAAGCCAAGCCTGGTGTGATGCAGTCCATTGGGTAGCAAAGAGTTGGACCCAACTGAGCGACTGAACTGACTGACTGATCTTTTTGAGAAAAAGCCTCTTCCAGGTACAGCCTAAATGGGCATTGGTGAATGCATTCACTTATTCATTCATTTAGATGAGTTTATCAGGGAAGTGTTTTCTAAGACTGATATTTGAACAGAGACCTAGTGAATTCAAAAGAACAAGCCAATTTAAAATCTAAAGGAAGAGGGTACAAGACAGAAAGGGCGAGTGTAGCAGCCTTCAGATGGTAACATGCATAGTGTAGTCTAGGAATGGCCGATCCCAGGGTGGCTGGAGCCCATTGAGTCATGCTGAATGTGGCAGAGACAGGGCAGCTGGGTAGGGAGCAATGGGGAGAGAGGGACAGAGTCCTCAGGAGCAGATTCCTCCTGACATCCTTTCATCCACCTCTCATCCTTTGGATGAGAATCTACCAGCCAGGCGGAAGTTATCAAACCCAGTGAAACTGAGCCAAAGCAGGGGTCACCCTAGGGTGGCTACTTGAAGGGGGAGGAGACAGGGATGTTGTGAGTAGGGGGTAGGGACAACACAGACCCCTTAATCACAGGTATAGAGCATCTGTCTAGCTTTCTGTCTGTTTATACTTTTGGCTTCACACTAATCAGGGAGCTTTTATCTGAAGGATTAGACCAATGCATTCTGAATTTGGTGGTTATTATGCAGGGAAAGAAACTTTCTCTACTCTTTTAGGTTCATTAAGTAGGACATGCTAATTAAACTGATAAAAGACTGGTTAACAGGAAAAAAGAGTTTGTTTCATATGCATAAGAGTAGTTGGTGCCTTAAATGGTTAAAAGTTTATATACCTAACTTAGTAGGGAGGGCGAGAGAAGGCTTTTATGGGAAAAGCCCAATAGATTTCTTGAGGGAAGCCCAGTGGGTTTTTAGGAGAACAGGTGAGAGATAAGAAGGTTGTGGTAATGCTTGTCTACATGGGGATGCACAGTATTTCTGTCTTCTTAAGGGTCATTAAGTGGATTTATGGTATCCTCATTGCCTAGAAATTGCTGCTTTTAGTCAGATAAGGAAAGCTGGGGAAAGGTTTTTTTCTGCATCTGTTGAGTTTCAGATGTCTTCAGCTTAAAGTCACCTTTACATCCAGAAAGGATCCCCACATTTTCTAAAGTATATCTCATGGTATCTCACACCTATTGTTCAAACAAGAAAAGTACACGTATGATTGACAGATAAAACCAGCGCTCAGTGATTAGAGGGCTGAGCAGAGAATACTTGCATTTCTATGTCCTCCGAGGACTGCTGGACAAGGAAATAGCAATCCACCCCAGTATTCTGGCCTGGAGAACTCCAAAGACAGAGGAGCCTGGTGGGCAGCAGTCCACGGGATCACATAGAGGCGCACACGACTGAGTGACTAACATTTCCCTGGACTGGAATCTGAGCTCCCAGGACTCACCCCTGGAGCGGAGAAGCAGATGGCCTGCCCCTTAGCCTGCAGGGGAGACTTTAGCTCATAGACCCCACCTCAGCTCAGTGTCTACAGCCCCTCTCACAGCACCAGCCAGCCTCCTGGACACTGGTTCCGTCACAGGACCACCAGCAAGGCCCAGGGCTACAGATAACTTCCTCTTCCTCTCTTCCCACAGCCTCCGTCACCCCACCCCTTACTCCCCGCCCCCAAGCCTAAATCCTGGCCTGTTTGTTTTCATTTCTTTTTGGCTGCTCTAGGTCTTCGTTGCTGCATGTGGGCTTTCTCCTGTTGAGGTGAGGGTGCGGGGCTGCCCTCCACTTGCGGTGCTCAGGCTTCTCATTGTGGTGGCCTCTCTCGTTGTGGAGCAGCGGCTCATCTAATATGACTGGTGTCCTTTGAAGAAGAGGCACTTAGGACCCAGACACAAAAAGGAAAGACGAGGAAAAGACAGGGTCCATCTGCAAGTCAGGAAGAGAGGCCTCAGAAGAAAGCAACCCTGGGACTGGCAGCCTCCCAAACTGTGAGACTGGACGGCAAGAAGATCCAACCAGTCCACTCTAAAGGAGATCAGACATGGGTGTTCATTGGAAGGACTGATGCTGAAGCTGAAGCTCCAATACTTTGGCCACCTGATGCGAAGAGCTGACCTATTGGAAAAGACCCTGATGCTGGTATTGCAAGAAAGGGGACCCCTTCCAGGGCCTGAAAGTGGGTGTTTGTCTAACACTTGGAAATGGATTGTCCAAGGAGACACCTGTGCTGCCGAAGCAAGACATTTTATTAGTAAGGGCTCCTGGGCAGAGAGCATTAGGGTAAGGGAACCCAGGAGAACCGGTCTGCCATGTGGCTGAGTCTTGGGTTTTCTGGTGATTAGTTTCCAGTTGTCTTTAGTTAATCATTCTGATTCAGAGTCCTTCCTGGTGGTGCACATCTTGTTCAGTCAGGATGGATGCCAGCAAGGATTCTGGGAGGTAGTTGGACATGTGGTGTCTCCTTTTGATATTTCCTGAATTCTTTCGGTTGGCGGTGGCTTATTAGTTCAGAGTTCCTTACCAGGACCTCCCATCATAAAACAACTCATGCAAATGGTTACTGTGGTGCCTGGCCAGGGTGCGCGGTTTCTGTCAGTGTGCTTCCCCTAACACTGGGAAAGACAGAGGTAGGAGAAAGGGACGACAGAGGACGAGATGGCTGGATATCATCACCGACTCAATGGACATGAGTTTGAGCAAGCTCCAGGAGACAGTGAAGGACGGGGAAGCCTGGCATGCCTCAGTCCATGGGGTTGCAGAGTCGGACATGACTTAGCAACTAAGTAACAACAACAGTGAGATGATAAATTTACATTGTTTAAGTTGCCTAGTCTGCGGTACTTTGTTATGGCCGCCCTAGCAAACTAAGGCAGGCCCCTACATACCCCTCCAGCTCCACCGTCTCTACAAACTCCCTTTTGTCAGTTTCCAGAACTGGCCTTGCTCCCTCCCACCATGTACCATGTACAAAAGCTGTACCAAGCCAATCCCAACCTTCTCTCTCCTGCTCATTCCCACCACTGAAGTGCAACACTAACTTTCCCAGCATCCCTTGCAGTAAGTGATGGCCATATGATTGTTCATGGGTGCGTAGTTGCTCAGTCGTGTCTGACTCTGTGACTCCATGGACTGTAGCCCACCAATTCCTCTGTCCATGGGATTTACCAGGTAAGAACACTGGAGTGGGTTATCATTTCCTCCTCCAGGGTGGATTTTCCTGACCCAGGGATCAAACCCACATCTCCTGCATTTCCTGCATTGGCAGGCAGATTCTTTACCACTGAGCCACCTGGGAAGCCCAGTCATATGACCACCTCTGGCCAATGAGCTGTGAGGGGAAGGATGTGAGCAGCCCTGTTGCAAAGATGTCCTGGGTTTTCTGGAGAAGTGACAGCCTTCTGTTTGGTCCTCTCTGCCTCCTGACTTTGAAAACCATCCTGGTGTTTAGAGCTAGACCCACAAGAGACCCAGTTGGAGCACAAGAAGTAACATACAGAAGATGGTGGAACAGAGAGCAGAAAAGCCTAAAAGACAGACTGCAGCAGCTGGATCAGTGCCAGCAGACACCAACTCCATATTTCCTGTTGTGGGAAAAAATAAAATGGTTTAAGCCACTGGCAGTCAGATATTCCATTTCTAACCAATGTATGACATGAGGCTTTGCACATGCTGTTCCCTGTTTCTGGAATGTTAGTCCCTTCTCTTCCCCACCTCAGCTCAAGTATCACTTTCTTGGGCAAATGTTCTGTAAGCTCCTGACCAAGTCCAGCCCCTCTGATCCACTTTCACCCTCCAATTCCCTGTCCTTCATAACACCCATTATGATGGCAACAGTAGGTGTGTTTGTATGTAATTATTTGAATGTCGGTCTTACCCTCAAAATCTCTTGAGAGCGTGACTGTATTTATATTTGTTCACTGTTGTACCTCTAGTATCTATCACTCAGTATGTGTAGAATGAATGAATGAATGAGAGTCAACAAGATGCAATCCCAGAGCATGCATTCACTCAAACTAGAGCGGTGTGAGGCACATCATTGCCATTCATGAATATGTATCTAATGAGTGAATGAATGAGTGAATGAATGGGAGAAACAAAGGCTAAAAGAAACAGCACCTGATTTCTAGGAGTTTAGAACTGACCCCAAAGCAGGACGTTTTACTGGGAATGTGCAGCCCTACAGGCATCTGCAAGATGCTTCATGAATCAGAGGGGCAGCCTTGATACCAGACTGCTGAGAGCAGGGTTAGCAGTGGCAGATGCTGCCTGGGCTGAGTTTTGAGTGAGCTGAGTCAGATGGCAGACACAGGCGCGGAGCTCAGGGATGAGCTGGTGGAGGAGGAAGCTGCGAGGAGTTCCGCATTCACTTTTGGAGGCTGCAGCCAGCTTGCGGGGAGGTGGGGAGGACACGGAGGGGTGGGACATGGTCCTGCAGGCAGTGGGGAGCCCCCCACCCTGGAGCCTGGCGCTGGTGGACAGATCACAGTCTAGCAGTGGGAGAAATGAACCTCTGAGTCCTGCAGCTGTTAACATTCACAGTGGGTTCCTACCCTTTTAACTGGATGGTTCCGAGTCCCAGGCAGTTTTCTCCATACAGGCTGTCCCAGAAAACAGATTAACCCTGTTACTGAGGGAAACAGGGCCTGACCATTCATCAGGGACTCTGGACTTCCCTGCAGTTTCTCTTCCCCAGGCCAGACCAGAAGGCCAGGTCTCTTTAAAATCCACAGGGACCATGCTGACTCCAGTTTTCCATGCATTCACCCTCAGGGGTTATCTCCTACCTTAAAAAAAAAAAAAAAACCCTACTATATATAAAGTAGATAACTGACAAAGACCTTCTATATAACACAGGGAACTATACTGAATACTTTGTAATAACCTATAAGGGAAAAGAGTCTGAAGAAAAAATAGATACATGTATGTATAACTGAGTCACTTTGCTGTATACCTGAAACTAACAACACTGTAAATCAACTACTCTTCAATAATATTAATATATATATATAGCTCCTACTGAAAAAAAATCCCAGGTATCTTTTGTATGTTTGTTTTAATATTTATTTATTTTATTTGGCTACGTGGGATCTTATTTGCGGCATGTGGGGTCTTTAGCTGTGGCGTGTGAACTCTTAGTTGTGGCATTAGGGATTTCATTCTCTGACCAGGGATGGAACTCAGGACCTTGCACTGGGAGCTTGGAGTCTTAGCCAACGGAGAACCTGGGAAGTTCTCCTTCTCTACTGTATATACCCAGGCCTTTTCAGCCCCCGTAATTGCTGTGCCTCCAGCCACTGCTCTTATAGCCCATTCTCTGACCACAACCTGTATCTCCCCTTCAAAATTCTCAGTCCTGGGATTTCAGGGACAATAATCCTTTGAGCCTGAGACCCACCCCACTCCCCACAAAAATGCCATTTGTTGAAAAATCTTCTTGCTAGGTGATCAGTTATTGCTGTTTAGTTGTGTCTGACTCTTTTGCAACCCCATGGACTAAAGCCCACCAGGCTCTTCTGGCCATGGGATTTTCCAGGCAAGAATACTGGAGTGAGTTGCCATTTTCTTCTCTACTGCTTATCAGATCCTCCCCTAAATCAATGAAGGTCTGCAGTCTTTAAATAGAAAGCTGTCTGATTCCTTTTGATTATAATCTGGTAGAGGGGATTCTGGTTCCAACACTGCATTTGAATTGCAAGAATGTGTGGTGTCCTTCGACAGATGAATGGATAAAACAGAACGAGTTTTAAATTCCCTGGCAGTCCAGTGGTTAGGACTCCACACTTTGACTGCTGGGGACACCAGTTCCATTCCTGGTCCGGGAACCAATACGATGGAGCAAATATGATTCAGCTTTATTTTTTAATTTTTTAAAAAATATTAATTTATTTATGTGGTGACATTGGGTCTTAGTTGCAGCACTTGGACTCTCTAGCTCCTTGGAATGTGGGATCTTAGTTTCCCGACCAGGGATCGAACCCGCATTCCCTGCATTGCAAGGCAGATTCTTAACCGCTGGACCACAGGGAAGTCCCTGATTCAGCTTTAAAATAGGATGGAATTCTGACAAATCTCCAACATGAATGTACATTGACATTATGCTAAGTGAAATGAACCAGTCACAAAAGGACAAATACGCATGATTCCGCATATATGAGCTACCTAGACTAGTCAGATTCATACAGACAGAGTGGAGAATAGATGCTGTAGGACTGGGGGAAGGGAGGAGAGGGGAACTGGAAGAATGGGCACCAGTTTTCAGTTGAGGATGGTGAGAAGGTTCGGGGGATGAAGGATGGTCACGGTTCCACAGCAACGTGAATATGTCCACCACTGGGAGCTCTACGCTCAGGAATGGCTAAGATGCTGGTTTTATATTCTGTGCAATTTTAAGTATTTTTAAAATGTTGTTTTTGTTTATTACTTTTGGGTGTGCTGGATCTTTGTTGTTCTGCAGGCTTTTCTCTAGCTGAGGAAATCAGACGATTCTCATCGCAGTGGCTGTTGCAGAGCCAGGGCTCTAGGGCACTCGGGCTCCAGTAGTTGCAGCAAATGGGCTCAGTAGTTGAGACTCCTGGGCTCTAGAGCCCAGGCTCAGTAGTTGTGGCACATGGGCTTAGCTACTCTGTGGCATGTGCGATCTTTCCAGCCCAGGGATTGAACCCACATCTCCTGTATTGGTGGGAGGATTCTTTACCACTCAGCCACCAGGGAAGGCCCTGTTTTGTGTAATTTAATACATTTAGAAATTAAAAACTATGAATGGGTTTAGGAGTATTTGGAACAAACAACACACACAGTTGCACGCCTATTCTGTGCAAAGCCCTGTGTAAGTCAGACCTGCACAGGAGCCCGGTGTGCTCAGCCGGAAGACAGACTTCACTGCAGAGAGGATGCAGCCGGTGCACCGCAGGCAGCTACGAAACACGGAGGTGCAGGACTATAAATAGCTGCTGAGAATAGCCGAGGCATGCCCTGACTTCCAGATCAGCTCAGCTGTTCACTGTCTGGGAGATGCCAGCACTCCCCGCCTGTTCACTGCCTGGGAGACACTTGTGTTTCCTCCTCCTCACGCCCCCACCTGTCCTGCCATGGTCCCCAGGTCCCCCTCCCTCTTGCATCTTCCCAATGGCCCCATTAGCTGAAAACCCTGGGGTCCTGCCTTGACCAGGCTTCTAGGCCACTTTTCTGGGTTGTGGCTGCAGGCATTGCAGCAGACAGTCAAGTCTGGGGTCAGAAGGGACCTCTTCACCTACTTTACAGGTGGTGAGTCTGAGGGCCAGGAGGTGAGGAGCTGTCCCCCAAGATCCACAGTCAGCCGGAGACAGAGCTGGGGGAAGATGCTCTCTGCCTCCCTCCTTCCAAACCTCACTGCCCCTTGGGTGCCAGGGCCTCCCCAGGGGACAGGCCAGGATCTGGAACGGTGGCTGAAAGTAATCTCTTTCCTTCCCCAGGTGAGGCTAGGACTCTCAGTTTGCCTGTGAGAAGTCCATCTATTCTCCCGGCCCCTACCCCAAACTAGTGCACAGATGTCTATGTGTGTGCGCGCTCAGTCGTGTCCGACTCTTTGCGGCCGCATGGACTGTAGCCCGCCAGGCTCCTCTGCCCATGGGATTTTCCAGGCAAAAATACTGAAGGGGGTTGACATTTCCTCCTCCAGAGGGTCTTCCTGACTCCTGGGTCGAATCTGCGTCTCTTGACTCTCCTGCGTCTCTTTTCTGCCAGCGCCACCTGTCCATTTAGAATTGAAGGCAGTTGAGAACGAATAGATGCGGGCAGGGTTCTCCGCCCTTCTGCCCCCTCTCCTCCAAAAAGCAGGGCACACATTTCCTTTGTGAAGTCTAGGAAGAGGGTGCAACTCGTATTCCGGAGATGGAAAGGTCAGCGTGGACATGAGTCTGCACAACCAGATCTTATAACAGAACCCCATCTGTCATCAGTTTCCCGCATGCATTTCCTAGTCATTTCTCTACAGTTTATCATCCCTTGAACCCCAAGCCTTGTTTCCTTTGTTACAATGGCATAAGGACCCCGAGTCTCACCATTTCTCTGATTTTCACTTACTTTTTGTGAACTTCCATGCACATAAATATCAACAAAAATTGAGTGCCTTTTATCCTGTCAACCTGCCTTTTGCAAGTCTAATTCACAGGCCTTAAGAGTGTAGAGAAACTTTTTCCTCCAACAAAACACACACCCAGACACCCATATCAAGAGGTAGAATATTATCATGTTCGAAAAGTCCAGTCCTGCGTGCCTCTGGTTTTTGCTTTTCTTTCAGGTGCCCTGGCTTAGTTGCTCTGAGGTATGCAAGATCTTCCTGGACCAGGGATCGAACCCATGTCTCCTGCATTGGCAGGCGGATTCTTTACCACTGAACCACCAGGGAAGCCTGATTTTTTTTAAAGTTAATTTATATTGGAGTGTATTAATAGATAATGTTGTATTAATTTCAGATGTACAGCAAAGTGAATCAGTTAGACATATATCCCTTCTTTTATAGATTCTTTTCCCATTATAGGCCATTACAGAGTATTGAGTAGACTTCCTATTTTTTTTGAAGCTATCTTTAAAAAAATATTTATTTAGTGCTGGATCGCTCTCTTTTTTTAAAATAATATTTATTTATTTGGCTGTGCTGGGTGTTAGTTGCTCTGCGGACTTTTCTCTAGTTGCAGAAAGTAGGGCTACTCTAATTGCAGTGCGTGGGCTTCTCATTGCCATGGTTTCTCTTGTTGTGGAGTGCAGGCTCTAGAGCGTTTGGGCATCAGCAGTTGTGTACAGGCTTAGTTGCCACATGGCATGTAGGATCTTCCTGGACTGGGGATCGAACCCATGTCTCCTGCATTGGCAAGTGGGTTCTTTACCACTGAGCCACCAAGGAAGCCTGGCTGTGCTGGATCTTAGTCATGGCATGTAGGATCTAGTTCTCTTACCAGGGATTGAACTGGAGGCCCCCTACACTGGGAGCGTTGAGTCGTAGCCACTGGACCACCAGGGAAGCGCCTAGCTACCTATTTTACATTTAGTAGCATGTATGTGTCAATTCCAAGCTCCAGTTTATCCCCTCTCCATCCTGTGTGCCTCTTCTGTAACGCATCCTGATGCTAAGCAAATCATTCTCCTGAATCTTGTGTTAATCTTTCCTTTGGTTTTCTTTACATTTGTTTTTACCTACACATGGATTCCTAAATAGTACATTACTAGGTTTGCCTGTTTTAAAATTCTATTTAAGTGGAATCTAACTCATATCCTCTGTTTCTTGCTGCTTTATCTTGTGTTTGTGAGATTACTCTATATTGATGCACGTGGCATAGTTCATAGGTTTTTCATTGTTGCATTTGAGGGCTTCCCTGGTAGCTCAGATGATAAAGTGTCTGCCTGCAATGTGGGAGACCGGGGTTCGATCCCTGGGTCAGGAAGATCCCCTGGAGAAGGGAAAGGCTACCCACTCCCAGTCTTCCGGCCTGGAGAATTCCATGGACTGTAGAGTCCATGGGGTCGCAAAGAGCTGGACACGGCTAAGCGACTTTCACCGTTGCATAGTGTCCCATTGCGCGGTCAGCCCATTTTACAGCTGGTGAACGTTTCATTGCCTGCAGTTTTTGCCTATTACAAATGATGTTGCTCTGAATATTCCTGTACATGTCTTTCGATGCACACGTGCATGCTTAGGAGTGGGCTTCCCGGGTGGCTCAGTGGTAAAGAATCTGCCTGCCAATGCCGGAGTTGGGGGTTCAGTCCTGGGTCTGCAAGATCCCCTAGAGAAGGAAATGGCAACCCATTCCAGTATTCTTGTCTAGAAATCCCATGGACAAGAGGAGCCTGGTGGGTTACAGTCCTTGGGGTCGCAAAGAGTCAGACACGACTTAGTGACTAAACAACAGTAGTGCTTAGGAGCGGAATCACTGGGTCGTTGGTAATCCATTACTTGGTCAGTTTTTCAGTGTCGATACTATTTAGTCCTGTCATATCCTGCTGCTCCACATTCTTACATTTTAAACTGTATATCCCAGAGGAACTGAATGCTCTCAAGTCCCTGTTCTTACTCCAGGCTATGGCCCAAGCTGCTGCCCTCAGCAGTTTAAAAAAGATGTAATCTTTCTCAAGTGATCAAAGTGTTCTGGAGTTAAACAGTGCTGATAGTTGTACAACTTCGTGACTGTGCTAAAAACCACCAAACTCTGTACTTGAAAAGGGCAAATGGTACAGAGTGTGAAGTGAGTTACATTTCGATTAAATAAATTGTCTGACTTGAACTTTTGATCATCTGTGAGGTTGGCAATGGTAACATGTAGTGGTTTGAATGCTTTTTTTTCTGATTAAAATTGTATTTGAAAACTTTCATCTGTTTATAGAACATTTGTGCTTCCACTTCTTTTGCCTATTTATGCTTATATTTTGCCTGTTTTTCTGCTAGATCGTTTGCCTTTTCTTATTGATTCCTAGGGGCTATTTATATATTTTAGGTCCTAATCCTTTACTGATTATGTGTACGTGAGCTCAGTCGCTCAGTGGTGTCTGACTCTTTGCGACCCCATGGTTTGTGGCCTGCCAGGCTCCTCTGTCCATAGGATTTCCCAGACAAGAATACTGAAGTGGGTTGCCATGCCCTCTCCTTCAGGGGATCTTCCCAACCCAGGGATCAAACTATTACAAAGTCTCTTACATCTTTTTCTTTGGCAGGCAGGTTCTTTACCACTAGTGCCACCTGGGAAGTCCCCTCAGCCACAAAAGAATGAAACAAGGCCATTTGCAGCAACATCAGATCAGATCAGATCAGTCACTCAGTCGTGACTCTTTGCGACCCCATGAATTGCAGCACGCCAGGCCTCCCTGTCCATCGCCAACTCCTGGAGTTCACTCAGACTCACGTCCATTGAGTCAGTGATGCCATCCAGCCATCTCATCCTCTGTCGTCCCCTTCTCCGCTTGCCCCCAATCCCTCCCAGCATCAGAGTCTTTTCCAATGAGTTAACTCTTCGCATGAGGTGGCCAAAGTACTGGAGTTTCAGCTTCAGCATCATTCCTTCCAAAGAAATCCCAGGGCTGATCTCCTTCAGAATGGACTGGTTGGATCTCCTTGCAGTCCAAGGGACTCTCAAGAGTCTTCTCCAACACCACAGTTCAAAAGCATCAATTCTTCGGTGCTCAGCCTTCTTCACAGTCCAACTCTCACATCCATACATGACCACAGGAAAAACCATAGCCTTGACTAGACGGACCTTTGTTGGCAAAGTAATGTCTCTGCTTTTGAATATGCTCTCTAGGTTGGTCATAACTTTCCTTCTAAGGAGTAAGCGTCTTTTAATTTCATGGCTGCAGTCACCATCTGCAGTGATTTTGGAGCCCAGAAAAATAAAGTCTGACACTGTTTCCACTGTTTCCCCATCTATTTCCCATGAAGTGATGGGACCAGATGCCATGATCTTCGTTTTCTGAATGTTGAGCTTTAAGCCAACTTTTTCACTCTCCACTTTCACCTTCATCAAGAGGCTTTTGAGTTCCTCTTCACTTTCTGCCATAAGGGTGGTGTCATCTGCATATCTGAGGTTATTGATATTTCTCCCAGCAATCTTGATTCCAGCTTGTGTTTCTTCCAGTCCAGCATTTCTCATGATGTACTCTGCATATAAGTTAAATAAGCAGGGTGATAATATACAGCTTTGACGTACTCCTTTTCCTATTTGGAACCAGTCTGTTGTTCCATGTCCAGTTCTAACTGTTGCTTCCTGACCTGCACAGAGGTTTCTCAAGAGGCAGGTCAGGTGGTCTGGTATTCCCATCTCTTTCAGAATTTTCCACAGTTTATTGTGATCCACACAGTCAAAGGCTTTGGCATAGTCAATAAAGCAGAAATAGATGTTTTTCTGGAACTCTCTTGCTTTTTCCATGATCCAGCGGATGTGGGCAATTTGATCTCTGGTTCCTCTGCCTTTTCTAAAACCAGCTTGAACATCAGGAAGTTCATGGTTCACGTATTGCCTTTTCATTATAGGGCACTGGAATGCAAAAGTAGGAAGTCAGGGGTACCTACAGTAGCAGCAAATTACAGATCAGGTGGTCTGGTATTCCCATCTCTTTCAGAATTTTCCACAGTTTATTGTGATCCACACATACATGGATTTAAAGATTATCATAAATGAAGTAAGTCAGACAGAGAAAGACAAATGTGATATCATATGTTAATGCATATACGTGGCATCTAGGAAAATGGTACAGACGAACATATTTGCAGGACAGGAATAGATACAGACGCAGAGGATGTGCCTGTGGACACGGGTGGGGAAGGGGAGGGCGGGACGAACTGGGAGATGAGGATCGACGTGTATACACTGTGCTGTGCTGTGCTTAGCAGATTCTTTGCAACCGCATGGACTGTAGACCACCAGACACCTCTGTCCATGGGGATTCTCCAGGCAAGAACACTGGAGGGTTCATAGATACATTATTATGTGTAAAATAGATAGCTAGCGGGAAGCCGCTGTGTGACCCAGGGAGCCCAGCCCAGTGTTCTGTGACAACCTGAAGGGCTGGGGTAGGGGTGTGGGAGGGAGCTCGAGAGGGAGGCGACACAGATACATGTCCGGCTGATTCCCATTGTGCAGCACAAACTCACTCAGTGTTGTAAAGCAATTATGCTGCAGTAAAAAGTATAAAACAGCGAGGGGCCCACGCAAGTGTGGGGTGTGGTCCGGAACAGCATGTTCGAGCTGTTTCAGGTTTTGTTTCAGGGCCAAGATTCAGTGAACGATCTGAAGTCTGGATCCAGTCAGTTGATGAGTCTGAGAGGAGGATCCATTCAAGAGAGACTGCTGGGAGTTTGGTGTGCAGAACACTCAGTAAAGCAGGAGCGAAGGGTCGGAGGAGATGAGTCTATTAGCTGTTGTAGTGAAAATATGCTTCTCTTTCTCTCTCTTTTTAAATTTGTTTTTGGCCTCTCTGCCCAGCCTGTGGCTTGTGTGTTCTTAGTTCCCCTACCAGGGGTTGAACCTGGGTCCTCTGCAGTGGAAGTGCCAAGTCCTAACCATTGGCCCCCCAGGGAATCCTGAAAACAAGCCTAATGAGCAGCGTATGAGGGGACTGTTAGTAAGACTTTGTGGTAATTATGTTATTGGTCACAGGAGTTGCTGTGGCAGTAGCCACCCTGCTACCAGAGCCAAACCCTAAGAAGGTGGAGGAGGGGTTCTCTCTCCTGATGGTGGGGTGTGAGCAGTGCTGTTTCTAATTTCTGCAGCCCCTTGGGTCCTGTAACCTGGGGTGGCTGTAGGCTCAGCTTACCCCATACACCAAGCTTACTCTCCTTTGTCCCCCAATGGCTTATGTCGTCTTTTACTTTCATTGAAATATAGTTCACATACTACAAAGTTCACTTTTTTTTGGGTCTTATTTATTTTAAATGAAACAAAGATGAATCTTTTAAATGATTAAAGTGTACACTCCGGGGACTTCCCTGGTGATCCAGTGGTTAAGACTTTGCACTTCGAATGCAGGGGACACACGTTCCATCCTTGCTTGGGGAACTAAGACCCTTCAAGCTGCAAGCTGCAGCCTAACAATAAATAAATAGTAAAATTAAGGGTACAATCCAGTGGTTTGTAATACAGTCGCAAAGTTGCTGTGACTCTATTAGTTGTGTAACCATCACCACTGTCTAATTCCAAAACATTCTCTCATCACTTCAAGAGCTCGCACCTCTCTTCACCTGCTGTGGGCAGCAGCTTGGGTGATGCTGCAGCGGAGGAGCAGGGCTTCGGGAGGGCTCAGACCCTCTCCCACACTCGACTTCAAGTGAGGAGGTTTCAGGGCTGCCTTGAAGGTCGTCGGCGTCTGTATGGGGCACCCAGGCAAGCTGTGGGGATTCAGACTGGCAGGTGTGGGTGCTGGGAAGCTGCTTGGTGAGGCAGGCATGATGGAGACCAGGGTGGGATGGCAATGTCCCCGGGGGGCGGTGACATTCAGGACAGACCCGCCCACCCCCACCAATGACATCTTCCCCCCTCCCCCAGCACTGGTCTCAGCTCTGGAATCCACACTTGTGGGGTCATAGCTTAAGGGTCAGCGGTTGAAAATGCCTTGTGGGGGTGACTCCCCAAACAGTTATCACCACAGCCTGATTCTCTGAGAGAGCTTATCTCTGGGCCGAGGGAAGGTGGAGCTCTGAGGCTGAGAAAGGAAGGAGGAGGGACTGCCATCTAGAAAGCAGAGGAAGGAGGGAATATCAAGCGTTAGCAAAATTCTGCTGGGCCATGCAGACCACATGCGCTTGGTCTTGTCCTCAGCCTCCATTTGTTATCCCCACACCTCTGAGGAATTAAAGGGCTCCTTCACCACCTCCTGGATCAGTCCTGCAATGGTAAGAACTCAAAGTTTAAGAAGAACATATATTACTTTCCTGGGCTTCCTAGGTAGCTCAGTGGTAAAGAATCTATCTGCCTGCCAGGCAGGAGACACAGGTTCAATCCCTGGGTCAGGAAGATCCCCTGGAGAAGGAAATGGCAACCCAGTCCAGTATTCTTGCCTGGAAAATCCCACGGACAGAGGAGCCCGGTGGGCTACAGTTCGTGGGGTCACAAAACAGTCAGACACGGCTTAGCGACTAAATATTAACAACAACAGTATTTCTTTCCCACGGAGACTTAGAAAGTGTTCCCAGGATCAGTGTCTGGAGAGTGAAAGGAAACAATTACATAGAGGAAGAAGTTGGTGTTTATCCTGTAGAAATACGGTGTGGACGATACATGTGTGTGTGCTCAGTCATGTCTGACTCTGCAATTCTATGGACTGTAGCCAGCTAGGCTCTTTTGTCCATGGAATTTCCCAGGCAGGAATACTGGAGTGGGTTGCTATTTCCTTCTCCAGCGGATCTTCCCGACCCAGGGATCAAACCTGCATCTCTTGCATCTCCTGCATTGGCAGGCAGATTCTTTACCACGGCAACACCTGGGAAGCCCTTGGATAATATATTTGTTGTTGTTTAGTGGCTCAGTCATGTTTGACTGTTTGTGACCCCATGGACTGTAGCCCACCAGGCTCCTCTGTCCATGGGATTTCCTAGGCAAGAATACTGGAGTGGGTTGCCATTTCCTTCTCCTCTTCCCAACTCAGGGATTGAACCCAGGTCTTCTGCATTAGCAGGCGGATTCTTTACCATTGAGGTTAATTTAATTGCACAGAATATAAATGCATTGCAAAGTTATTGCTATGGGCTTTTTAATTGTTTTTCTAAGACAGCAGGCACATGACATAAAATCTGATAGTTTAATCACTTTTAAGTTTACAGTTCAGTAGTGTTAAGTACATTCACATCATTGTGCAATCATCACCTGCTTTCTGTTTTTAAAGAGCAACATTTTGATGTGGCTAGAAAGTGCGCGACAGAGACCATCCTCCTTGGTATGGCAGGGCCCTTACCCTCCCCATACCCCCAGAAGGCAAATGTCCCCATCTCGAGAGAGGGGGCTTTCGACAGCCATCTGCTTCCACAGCTCCACCTCCACACAAAGTGAGGCTTGACCAGCCTTGTGGGGTCATTTGGGTGGATGGAGCCAAGGATGCGGAGCCCACAGACCCCACGCTGCTGGGAAGGCACCGACCCCTGACCCTGTGAGTCACCCTAGCTTGGCTGACCCTGGCTTGGCCTTGGCAGGGCTGCATGCCACCTCAGCTCCCACCCAGAGCTTTCCCAGGCTGGATAAACCAGGGCAGAGAGGGGAGAAAAGCGTCCTCAGCCTGGGAACCACTGGGGCTCCGGTCGCCCAGGGCAGCTGTCAGCTGGCCAGGCCCTGCCCTTCTTAGGACCCACGTCAGCTGCCCCCTGGCTTGTCGGGTCCGCTGCCACCCAGAGCCCCTTTGGATAAGAAGCCCTTTCACACCTGTCCAGGGGCCACGACAGCAAAGGGTGGGTCCGCCTGAATCTGCCAGAAAAACAACTTGGCCCACATTCCGCCCATGCAGGTCAGGGAATTAGCTCCGTGGCAGGAAGGACAACCTGTGGTGAGGTTTGGTTGCAGGACTACTGAACTGTGGGCTCTCAGGATTATGGTCAGGCGAGGAGGGGTGAGGTTGAGGGCAAGGAGACTCAGAGGGGCAGGTAGGGAGCCTAGAGTTGATCAAAGGTGAGACGGCTCCCTGGCCCCGTGTCAGGGAGGTTGGCAGCAGGCCTCTGCTCACTGTAGCCTGGAAGAAGTTACAGGCTGGCAGCGCAACCCCGTGCAACAGCTGGGTGGGGGTGAGGCGTGGCTGCTGGACAAGCCAGGGAGGGAAGTTAATTGGCCTTGACAGGCGCCAGCAGTTAAGCGGCCCTTCTCACCTGCCTATTGCTCTCCTTACTAACCTTTGCTCGGCCAGGAATCTCCCCTTCCTCCTCTGCCTGTTCCAGCCCGTCCCAAGCAGCCAAGTCTGAACTCTTAGCTCATGTCAACCCCCCTGAACTCTGAGCTGAGGCTCCAGCTTCCGCCCGCCCTGCCCTCCTCTGAGTTCACTCCCGAAGCCATCTCTCCTCAGGATTTTGGCGGGGGGAGGGTCTAACCTGTACCGCGGTGGGTTTGCTTTTAAGCCTAGGCAAGGTGATTAATGTGCATGCTGTCGTGTCCGACTCTTTGCGACTCCATGGACTGCAGCCTATCAGGCTCCTCTGTCCTTGGGGTTCTCCAGGCATGAATACTGGAGTGGGTTGCCATTTCCTTCTCCAGAGGATCTTCCCGACCCAGGGATCGAAACTGGGTCTCCTGCATTGACAGGTGGATTCTTTACCACTGCACCCCCCACCCCCCCAAAAAAAACACAACCTGAATTTACCAGGTCTGTGGACTCTTGTAAGCTTTCGTCAATATTTTTGTTCTTTAAAGCATTTCAGCTCTTATGTAATACTGAACTTGGGCCATGTGTGCAAAAGTCTTAATTTCAAAACTTGGCCCTAAGATTACTGTCAGTGAAACTTACAGGATAATTTACATATAAGGGAGGAGATTGGGTCACCTGAAGAAGTGAGTCATCTAAGACAGAGACCTGTTAAGTACTTGAAGATATTTGGGAAACTTGCAGCCATTCAAGGGCTCTAAGGCTTTAGTCCCAGATAAGTCAAGGTGGATTCCAGGCATCTGTACTTAATATCCCAGGTGGATCTGATGCAGGTGATGTCAATCACCCCTGAGAAACATGGGGTCCCCTCAGAGGTATGGCTGGAAGGTGATGGATATAGTTAAGAAAGCTGGAATCTGTCTGAAGAAAGGGAGGGAACATAGGAAAAGCCGGCATCCCTCATATCTTGTGGGCAGGAGTATAAAATCCTGTAACCTCTATGGAAAACACTTTGATAGTGCTTCAAAAATTTAAATGTAGATACTAACCTATGACTTGGCGATTCCATTTGTAGGTATATACTTGAAGAAATTGAAAACAGGTACTCAAACCAATGGATTTCCCAGGTGGCTCCGTGGTAAGGAATCTGCCTGCCAGTGCAGTGGAATTCCATCCTGGGTCAGGAAGATCCCCTGGAAGAGGAAATGACAATCCACTCCAGTATTCTTCTCTGGAGAATCCCACGGACAGGGCAGCCTGGAGGGCTGCAGTCCACGGGATTACACAGTCAGACACAACTGAGCACGAACAACTCAGTCCACTATTCAAACAAACACATGCGTGCGTGTGCATTAAGTTGCTTCAGTCGTGTCCAACTCTGCAACCCTATGGACTGTAGCCTGCCAGGCTCCTCTATGGAATTCTCCAGGCCAAAATACTGGAGTGGGTTGCCAAGCCCTCCTCCAGGGGGTCTTCCTGACCCGGGGATTAAAACTGTGTCTCTTACATCTCCTGCATTGGCAGGTGGGTTCTTTACCACTACTGCTACCTGGCAAGCCCGCACTGAACATAGTAATGGGCAAAAAGAAATAATAAATAGCAGATCTTCTCATTGTTCTCGGTCTGCGTGAGAAAATGTTTGTGTGATAATTTCTAAGAACTCACTTTCCCTTGTCTCAGCAGTGGTGACAGCTGCCTTCTCTTTCAGATGCCCTATCTCCGGCCAGTTACCAAGACATGCCAACCACACCTGCTCCCACTCATCCCTTCCCTTGCCCACCAGTGTCTCGGAGAGTCTACAGCAATGAAACCCACCCAGAAGTCCTGCTCCAATTGGTTTTCATGACCATGTGATTGACCCTGAATTGAAACACGATAATGGAATGCTTCTAAATACACATTCTTCTTGGAAAATGTATGAAGTTTTTTTCTTAATTTTTTTAATGGAATCAGAGGACTTGGTTCTTGGACAGACTGTTGGTGTGAGGTAAGACGAAAAGGTTGAGTGGCCATGTTCTAACACACCCATGCTTCTTGGTCACACTTGGTTTCTAAACCCAAATAGCATTGTCCATCCAAGGTCTGCCCTGGACTGTGAGCAGGGAATCACAACCCTATTTTTTCCTCTGGTTTCTGATGCTCCCCATCCTCAGTTACCACTTTGCAAAGTGAAGGCCCTTCCTTAGCTGACTTAGTTTAAACTTATGCAGAGGAGGGTGGGAGGGATGCGGGTAAGGTGAGCTGCACCCGGTGATGTTCTGCTCCTGGGCTGGGCCCACGGATGTGGTTCTTTGTGGAAGTCTGTCAGGCTGTGTAGGCATGATCTGAGCACTCTTCTGTAGATATATTTACTTCAAGCAAAAATGAAAATAGGGGCTTCCCTGGCGGCTCAGTGGTAAAGAATCCACCTACCAATGCAGGAGACACAGACGGGTTTGATCCCTGGTCTGGGAAGATCCCACAGGCCATGGAGCAACTAAACCTGTGTACCACAGCTACTGAGCCTGTGCTCCAGAGTCCATGCTCTGTGACAAGAGAAGCCGCCGCAACAAGAAGCCCGCGCACTGCAGCTAGAGCGTAGTCCCTGCTCGCCACAACCGGAGAAAAGTCCGCGCAGCAACAAAGACCCAGGACAGCCAAAAATAAGTAAATAAATAACCTTTAAAATAGAAAACAAGGCATAGGTACTAAGAAACTTTTACAAAGATGCTTTTCTCAATGCTTTTTATGATATTAAAAATTGGAAATATCTTACATTCATGAGAGGATTGGTAAAATAACGTTTATCATATCTGCAAAACAGAATATTACAAAGCCACTAGAAATGTTGACAAAAGTGTATATTTATTCACTGAGAGGTGTTGAGTAAACAATATAATATGAAATGTTAGAAAAGAAAGTATATTTCAAAATATTAAGGAAGTGATCATCTTTGGGCAGAATATTGGTGTTAATGAAGTTAACTAATCTGAGGCACTTGTTACAAATTCCTGAGTCCCCACACCCAGAGATTCTCTTTCAGTCTTCCCCAACCGCCAACTATACATATCTATAAAATTAAATAAATAAATTTTCACTCAGTTGTGTCCGACTCTTTGCGACCCCGTGGACTGCAGCCTACCAGGCTCCTCTGTCCATGGGATTCTCCAGGCAAGAATATTGGAATGGTTTGCCATTTCCTTCTCCAAGGGATCTTCCGGACCCAGGGATTGAACCCAGGTCTCCCACATTGCAGGCAGACGCTTTACCCTCTGAGCCACCAGGGAAGCCCTACATATCTGTATATATATACATATCTATACACCTAGGTAATTGTTATGTTCCTATCCTTTTGGGGGGGGCCTTGGACCCCTTTCAGAATCTGATGTAAACTATGGATTCTTGCCCCCAAAACAAATGGACACACCAAATCTTGGATACAATTTGGTGGACCATGACTTTAGTTAAGAACCCCTAGTATGGGGTGAGAGGCCGACCTCTCCTTGTTTTCCTCTCGTTCTTATTTTTTCTCGGAAGACTCTTTGCTTCCATCTCCTTAAAGGTCAAGAACCTCTGCCGGGCAGCCCAGGCCCCAGGGTCATAGCACATTCCTTTTGTGTGTTTTTGTAGGGTTCCCGGTGCCACCCAGAGGGAACCCACCTGGTGGGATGCCAGGCAGCGGGCTGGCCGCGGGGCGGCCCCGAGGCCTGCTTTGAGAGCGTGCCTGTATCACCGGTGCAGGACAGCGCCCCCTCCCGGAGTGCAGCCTTCTCCAAACCTCCTGCCTCCTCCCCTCTGGCTATATGAGTCTGAGGAAGCCATCCCCAAAGTTTTGATGCTCCTTTTTTTCTAACTTTGTATTTTGTATTGGGGTATAGCCAATTAACAAAGATGTGACAGCTTCAGGTGAGCAGTGAAGGGACTCAGCCATGCATAAACATGCAGCCATTCTCCCCCAAACTCCCCTCCCATCCAGGCTGCCACATAACACTGAGCAGCGTTCTCTGTGCTGTACAGTAGGTCCTTCTTGGTTATCCACTTTAAATATAGCAGTTTGTACACGTCTGTCTCCAACTCCCTAACTGTCCCTTCCCCCCAGCCTCTCCCCCACCTCTCCCAGCAGCCACAAGTTTGGTCTCTAAGTCTGTGAGTCTCTTTCTGTTTTGTAAATTCATTCGAATCGTGTATGTACCCAACATTGATGCTTCTTCTTGATGACAACAGAAGTCCCTCCATTCATCCTACATGTCTAGCGTGTACGACTTTACCTGTGCTGCTCTGGGCCCTACACGGAGATGAGAAAATCTCCTGCAGTAAAACAGTAATGGGGTCCAGGCCGTGGCTTGTGGTCTTTAAGGTGAGCAGCATCATAAACTTTAGGGCCCTAAGAATATTTTATTAACATCTTACGAAGAGAGAGCCTCTTTTTGCGTGTACCTGTAAAAGTCGTGGACTCCTGGGCAGGGGCAGGCTCTGTGGCCTCTGAGGGGAAAAGAGGCCGTCCAGGAGAATCAGGACCGTTTGGGACCAGAGGCGGCGACATGACGACAAGCGGGCTCGGCCAGCAGGTGGCGTCACCGGCCGGGCTGAAAGAGCCGTTCATCCCAGGAAACCAAATCCTGCTGCTGTCCCCTGTCCTCCTTTCCAGCACGGACCTTACTCCACTACCTGCGATCCTTTCCCCGAGAGGACTCCTGCCCTGACACCCGCAGCATGGGGTCTACATTACCCACGGGTGTCACCATGGTGCTTCTCCCTTGACCCCCCAACCTGTCCTCAGTTCTGCCCCCGGGAGCATCTCGGTTCCAAGTCCCTGGGGGCCGCTCCTTCCGTCTCCTCCTCTTGGCTCCAGGGTGAGCTGCCAGGCAGGATGAACCCGGGAAAGGTTCATGACACAGGGCAGGACAGCTGTCTTAGCCTTGGCGTAATAACAAGAAAACCCAAACACTTTTCTTCTTCTTTTTTAATAGCTAAGATTAAAAAAAAAAAAACACCCCAAATCCAACAACCCAAAACAATCCCTTTGAATGTGCCTGGTCCCAGGTCCCATTTCCAGTGCTGTTCTGAGTAAGCTGCCTCCCGGCAGCTCTGGGATCCTGTTCCTGGGGACAGCGCAGGGATGAGCAGAAACCATCCAGGCCTTTTTCCAGCACCTGGGACAACCAAGGACCGACTTCTCAGGGAGACCACCAGGACTGTTTTTAAGACATGTGGTTGCCCTGGGAGGAAGTTTTCCCTGGAGTCTGGGTTGAGAGCTATTTCTTGTGGAGAAACTTCATTTTATTGCCTAAAAAAAGAAAATGAGAACATTGCACCAGGCAGACAGAGGAGCCGAATTAAAATCGTGCCCTTTTCACACCAGCTGTGGTGGGGACAACTGGGGCTCCCACACTGCCCCGAGCTTCACCCCAGGGCCCAGGAGAAGTTGGGGGCCTTCCCCTTCCCGGGCGCCCCCTGCACTCATGTGCCTCCCCTGTGAGCAGGGGTCTTTTGAAGGGAAGACTGTCAGAGCTGCAGACTTTCAGTTGCTTCTGAAATGGTGACACAGGAAGCACGGACTGTCACGCCTCCCTGGGAGCCCGGCCTTGCAGGAGGCCGGCGGTCCCTTCCCAGGCACCGGCCCCCTGGGTGAGGCTCCAAGAAGGACCCCCGCAGGTCCTCTGAGGCGCTGGCCTCACCGGGGCCTGCTCCCTCCCTCTCTCATGCTTTTCGCTTTCTTCTCCTCCTCCATTTCCTAGCAAGGGCCTGTTTTGGCTGGTTAAACTGCAGTCCTTGCTGAAATTTTTACATTTCCACTTTTCAGGGTCATCTGGAGACTGGCCCAGGTCTCTACTGCCAGGCCCCCTTCTCTGGTTCCATTCATCATACTTCTAAGCCCCACTCCCCAAGACTGAAGATGTGGGGGGTAAAAGTGAAAGAAGAGCAACATAGCCAGGGCCCAGGAGGGCAGGGAGAGGGCCGTGTGTCCTTAGCTTCCGCTCCGAGGACAGGGCAGAACAGGAGGGTGGTATGATGCCAACTGGGCCCAGTGGGCGCAGGCCTCAGAGTTCAGCGTCATGAGCCCCGGCCCCGGTGGCAGGAACTGGCCAAGACCCCGTGGCCCCAGGGGCTGCTGCCGGGAACCCAGACCCCTGGGCCTCACCTAGTCCCTTCAGGAACTTGTTGACACCGCTGTGTTCTCCGCTGGGAAGTGTTTCCAGGTACTCCTGGGCTCGGACCTCAAATAGACCTGTTGATGAGAGAAATCCCAACCGCTTTAGCTCCTTCTCTTGGTGCTTCTGCATGTGTTCGTTTCCTTACTGCTGCAAACAAGAGAAACCTTGCTGCTGAGACGGAGCTGCTCTATAAACATGCTCTGAATCGTTTAGAGTTAAAAGGTTTTTTTCCTGACCTTATAATTGCCCAGCCTCGTGCAGTAACTGTTTTTGGAAAGCTGTAAAGCTAGCTCATGGGTGAAGTCCTATTTTTCCTCGACGAACACCTTCCAAGCGCCTGCACTGTGTTAGGTCCCTGGTTTCAGAGAAGAACCAGGTGGTCCTGGCCCTTCCCTTCTCCTTGAGATCTCCTGTAAGAGGGCCCCTGGCAAGTGGCCTGCCTCCTGGGAGCCCGGCTGCCGTCTAGGGACTCAGGAGGGCGGGGCGGGCAGGTCACCTCAGCGGGCAGGGACCTTCAGTTCTCGCCCAGAGCTGGAGCCTCAGGCTACTGTCATCATCTCCCCCTGATCTTCTATCAGACAGTGATCCGTGGGTGTACCCGGCAGGTCTTCAAGTGAATTCTTTCATCAGAAGTTGTGTGCCTCCTCCTAGGCTCTAATCCACCTTCTTTTGTCTCTCTGGATACCCTCATCAGAATCATCTGAAGTATGACAGTCCCCCTTTCTGCAATGCACAGAGCTCTGGGGGTGTGGAGCTTTGCTGCCTTAGCTCAGAGTCTGCAATTGCAGGACCAGAGGATACCCAGGCCTGGGCCAGCTGCTCCCGCATCCCCGACCCTCATCACTGGGTGGCCTCTCCTCAGGGTTAATCATCTATCTCTCTGGTCCTCTGGCCTAGCTCCCACCTGGGGCAGCCTTTCCTGATATTTCTAGCTTTCAGATTCCCCAAACGACTTCAAGAGCATGGAAGAAAGAGACAGAAACGGTTTCATCCTCTTCCGCACACTTCCTGGTCCTGATCTCTAGAGGTGTGATGGAACCCAGCAACAAGGACAGGGACACTGAGGGAGACAAGGAGAACCTGAGGAGCAGGGGACGGGGTGGGTGTGTGTGTGTGTGTGTGTGGACAGAGGGCCCTCGGGCTCCCCAGGCTGGGGGGAGTCTCTGCTGTCCTCCTTCCCCACGGCCAGCCCGCTGGGCGTCGGTGGCAGCACATGGAGCAGAGGGTGCGGGCCAGCCTCTCCTCCTCTGTCCAGCCCCAGGGCCCAGGGGAGAAGGGGAGGAAGGAGGGCAGAAGGGACAAGAGGAAATGGAGGAGAGACGCCACAGAGAGAGGAGGGAAAGGGTGTCCCTAAGAGTCTGGTCAAGCTGGGGAGACGAGGACAGAGGAGAACTCGCACCGGAACTGGGAGTGGGGCTCTGGGCGTGGGGAGGAGAGGGAAAGCGACACCCGAGGAGACGGCAGGGCCCCCGACCTTTGGCGTCCTGCCGGCGCAGCTCTCGCTCCTGGATGAAGCCCCGGAACGTCTGGGTCTCCATGAAGACCTCCAGGAACCGGCGGAGGCTCTTGGAAGAGACGGCTTTGCGGAAGGCCTCTCGCTGCAGCTGCAGGGTCCTCTCCTCGCGCTCGCCTGCCGTCAGGAACAGCGAGTAGTGGCCCACGATCTCCACGAAGAAGCGGACAAAGGCTTCAGACACCACCTCGTTCAAGGGGCTGGACTCAGGGCCTGAGCAGAGCAGGGGAGGACCAGGACCGCTGAGGGTGGAGGCAGAGCCTCTGGGATGAGTCAGTCAGAAAAGACAAGGATGCTATTCCAGGTTCCTGGAAGGCCGACTGTGATGATCCATGAAAGAGGTTCCCCACAGTGAGCCTGTCATTTCTTTCCTACCTTTAAACAGATTTTTTAGAGCTAAACTGGGGGTGGGGTGGGAAAGGTTTTTCCTACAACTCGCTGCTGAAGGGGATGAGCGCCAGCCTCTCTCCTGGTGCACCTCGCTGCCCATTTTCCGACTGAACCCCGTGTCAAGTGGACATGCCCATAGTTCACTGCTCCCTGACTCCAAGGACGGAGGCAGGGGTGCAGTCTGGGAGGTGGTTGAGCATTTACCTCGCTTGCCATCCGGGGGCCCATCATCCTGCTCACTAGCCAGGTCATTCCTCTGCTCCAGAATGTGTTCCAGGGCTACCTGAAGCTTCCGGGGCAGAATGGAGTCCTCATCGTCCATCTGTAAAACAGAAAAAACGGGAGTCATTGTCCCAGCATTTCCTGGGATGGTGGCTGCACCCTGGCCAGATGTACACAGCGGATTCTTCAGGGCAGGCCCGGCACGGTTCCTGGTTTAGTGGAGAGAACGCAACTTTGAACCAGAGGCTTGAATCTTGATTCCACTCTTAACAAGCTACAGGAGCCTCAGCTTCCCCATTTGGTGAAACGGGTTACCTCACTGTGAAGATTAAATGCAACAAATAAGATGGCGATGAATGAAACTGAAGAAGATATAAAATAAATGGAAAGATATTCTGTGTTCATGGATTGAAAGAATAAATAGTTAAAACGGCCATGCTACTCAAAGCCATCTATAGATTCCATGCAAATTCCTATGAAAATTCTAATGATGTTTTTCACAGAAATAGAAAAAAAAAATCCTAAAATGTGTATGGAACCATAAAAGACTGAACAGCCAAAACAATCTTAGAAAAGAAGAACAAAGCCAGAGGCATCCTAATTCCTGATTTCAAACTTTATCATGGAACTATAGTAATCAAGACAGTATGGGTGTTATTGTTGTTCAGTCGCTCAGTCCTGTCCAAGGCTTTGCATCCCCATGGACTGTAGCACGCCAGGCTTCCCTGTCCTCCCCTACCCTCTCCTGGAGCTTGCTCAAACTCACGTCCATTGAGTTGGTAATGCTATCTAACCATCTTATCCTCTGTTGTCCTTTTCTCCTTCTGCCTTCAGTCTTTCCCAGCATCAACTGGCATAAAAACAGAAACACAGACGAACAGTGGAGGACAGGGAGGCCTGGCGTGCTATAGTCCATGAGGCCGCAAAGAGCTGGACACGACTGAGCGACTGAACAACAATAAGATAAACAGAACAGAATCGAGAGGCCAGAAATAAACCCATTCATATACAGTCAATTAACACTTGACAAGGGAGCTGAATATTCAAGGGGAAAAGGGTGGTTGCTTAACCTAAATGGTACTGGAAAAACTAGACATACATATACGAAGGAATGAAACTGAACCCCTATCTTGTACCTCTCCCCCAGATTATGTGGATTTAAAAAAAATGGATCACAGACTTAAATGAAGACCAGAAACTGTAAAACTGCTGGAAGAAAATACAGGTGAAAAGCTATTTGACACTGATCTTGGCAACGATTTTTGGGGATATGACACCAAAAGCACAAGCCACAAAAGCAAGAATTAACAAGTCGGAGTCCACACTGAAAAGCTCCTGCACAGTAAAACGATCAGTCATCAAAACAGAAAGGCAGCCTCCAAAATGGGAGAAAGTAAGTACACACGCACATACGTATACACGCACGATGGAATAGTATTCAGCCACAAAAGAAAGACTTACCGCTTTTGTGACTACACTGACAGACCTTGAAGACATAATGCTAAGTGAGGGAGACCAGACAGCAAAAAATAAATCCTGTACGTTCTCACTTATATGTGGAATCTAAAATACTGAACTCAAAAAATTAATTAAAAAACTCAACTCATAAAAACAGAGTAGAGAGGTGGTTACCAGGGGTGAGGGGTGAGGAAAAGGGCAAATGTTGGTCAAAGGGCACAAATTTCCAGCTAGAAAATGAGTAAATTCTGAGGCATCTAATGTCTAGTTTGGTGACTATAGCTCAAGTATACTTAAAAGTTATTGAGAGAGTAAATCTTTTTTTTTTTTCCCCACCCCACCCCCAGAGAGAGTAAATCTTAAGTGCTATCCCCCCATACACAGGTAATTATGTAAGGGGATGGAAGGGTTAACTAATTGTATTGTGGTTCTAATTTCTCAACGTATATCAACTCATCATGTTGTACGTCTTAAATTTAAATATGTTATACGTAAATAATAGCTCAGTAAGGCTGGGAGGAATTAAATGCAACACAATTAACTTGAGAAAGTTCCCTGCACCTAAGTGGCTACTCAGTAGTTTCCCAATGCTCCACCCTGCAAGGTGGCTAATTCTTATCAAGGGGCTTTGGTCAGGGCAGATGACCAGTATGATTGAAAGCTGGCTTTATGATCTGGGTCTCAGAGCCGGAGGGCAGTGGGGATGGGCCTACCCAGAGGGCCCTTGGAAAGTGAAAGTAGATGGAGCTAATAATAAAAAACAGCAATATCATGCATAACTTTTCAGTAGCCACTCCAAGTTTATTTATTTGGCCATGCCACGGAGCACGTGGGTTCCCCCACCAGGGACTGAACTGCACCCAACCCTCATTCTCTGATAATGAAAGTAGTTTATGATCATTATAAAAAATGTATGAAAATATCAAAACAATCTAAAATTTCTCATAATCTGTCTCTTTTTCAGTCTCCCACTCTAAGACAACCAGAATTGATGTTTTGATGAGTTTTCCTTTCTATCTTTCTATATATGTGTATTTTCCCCCTCATTTCTATCCTTTAAAAAGCAAGATCAGCAAAGTAGTGTATATAATTTTTATCCTGATTTTTCCACTTTGTATTATATCATGAAATTTGTTGTCAAATATTTAAAGGCATGTTGAAAAAGGTTAAGTGTCTACAGTTATAACCTATATAAAGATTCTATCAGCAAACCATTTTGTGACAGAGCCCATGGGAATCAATCCTTTGTCCAAACCCCTCTTCTTTGGCCCCTGCCTTCTGTCCTGTCCTCAGTCAAGCCCTGGCCGGGGACTGCCCCCGCCTGCTGGCCTGCTTTGGGATTCCAGGCCCACCACAGAGCTGGAAAGGCGAGCTCTAAACATCAAAGAGGTGCAAACAGAGCAAGCAGTGGTTGAAGCTGGGTTGCTTCTTACTCACCTGCCTGAGGAACCGATTGTTGACGAGGTCGACCACCAGGACCTATGAGGTGAGAAAAAGGGACTGTTACTGTTAGCAGCGAGGGCTTCCAGCATATCAAAACGGACTGTTAACCTTCTTTCTTTCTTGGCACCCAGGGAGGCAGCCGGGTGGGGGTGGAGTAGGCCAATTGTGGTTTCCTGACATTGCCACTGAAGCCACAGATGATGAAGGGGGAGGCGGGGAAAAAGCTTTCCAGACATGCATGCTTTCAACACTGTAACCGCAAGCTAGGATACGAGTGGGCCAAAAGCTGGACTTCCTGCCCTGTTCCTGGACTGGCTAAGGCAGAGCTGCTCCGACTGTTTTTTAGCGTGTGGGTCACTGAGTCAGAGAGGCTAGAGCCCCAGCTTGTTCCCATTCCACTGGATTCTGCCACCCCCGCCAGGCCTCCCCCTCCTACCTCCCAGTTACCCACTTAGTCTTGTCATTTCTCTTAATGGGATAAAAGGGGAGAGACCCAGAGGACTGGACCCAACGAGACAGTAAGCCAAGCTGCAGGTGCTGGGCTCCCACGAGTCAAGGCTTTCAGGTAAAGCACTTTCGTCCTCCTTCCTCAGAGTGAGGCTGAGACCCGGGGCCACAACTAGGGAGAGGCAAGTGAAGGGACCAGGGCACAAAACTTGGGAAGGCGGCCACTCACGGGATCACACGGTGTGGACCGCTGGCTATGACAGGACGAGCACGGGGGCCTGCGTGCCCGCCGTCTTTCCACGACAGCAGGAACCACGGGCTCTAACACAGGAGCTGGGAGCTGAGAGGGGCTGTCCTTCCTTCTCATACCCTCTCCTGGGGGGGTGAACTGAGCCATCTGCAGGCTTACAGGGCACCCAGGAAAACCCTCTGCAGTTCACAAACACACACTCAAAGACCTGAGTCTGCTGGTTAATCTTTAACAGGACTGCAGGACCACCTGGGCAATTAGAGGCACTGCATTTCGGGACACCGGGAGGGTTCAGGCCTGGCTGTTCTGTGCAGCATCACTTAGTCCCCACGGTTCTGCTCTGACTGCTGGAAGCTCTCAGTACTGGAGACAGAAACCATTTAGAGGAAGGGGCTGGGACTCAATAATCACAGAGACGCTAAGCAGGGCTTTTCTCATTTGGATCCAGAACTCAATCCCTGAACACATTTAGCTTATTGCCTTTTTAGCTGATACAAAAAATGACCTACTTATAGGAACACAGTCCTTCTCAAGACTTTGTTATTGGCCCAAAGATGATTTCCAGTTACCATTAGCTCTTTGTGTGCTTTCTTCCCATGACAGAGGGGTGGATGGGGGAAGGGTAGGGCAGATGGCTCTTTACTGACTAGGTGTATTAAAATCGAGTAAATCGTTGGTTGGGCTTCCCTGGTGGCTCAGAGGTAAAGAATCCACCTGCCAATGCAGGAGACACAGCTTTCTATCCACGGAAAGATGGAAGATCCCCTGGAGAAGGAAATGGCAGCCCACTCCAGTATCCTTGCCTGGGAAATCCCATGGACAGTGGTCTGTGGGGTCGCAAAGAGTGGGACACGACTCAACAACAGCAACAAATTGTTGACTGCAGCCTTTCTCAATGGGTGTCCACGGCTGTAGGTACATTTAGAGGGGAGACTGAGTCTGCAGTCAAGAGGTTCTGCTGAAGGTGACTTGGCAGGAGGGTGCTGACTCACAAAGCCGTGGGGTCCCGCTGCTCCCCTGACCCTGCCTGCAGCAGCAGAGCCACAGGCAGCCCCTTCCCCCTACCCCGGCCCCGACAGGGAGCTCACCTCCTCCAGCGGCAGCTCCCTGAGCAGCGGCAGCGAGCTGGTGAGCAGCCCGATGAGGAAGGGCGTTGGCGAGCACACGATGTCGATCATGGCGGGCGGCAGCACGGGGATGTAGGTGTGCTGCCAGGTGAAGGGGTAGATGGCCGCCACCATCGCGTGGCAGCACGTGGACAGGGTGCTGCGGCGGGGAGAGAGGGGAGGAAGGGCCGTTTCAGGAGGGTGGGCCGCCTCCACGAAGACGCCAGAGAGAAGGGTTCACACGCCAGCCACACCTCCCCCAGCCACAGAGAAGCCCCAGACAACCAAAGCCTCTTTTGCATGGGTGCTCCTTCTCTTAGTGAAGAGGCTTTGGATTGGAGCCCACGTTTTCTCCGCCAAGTGTGAACACCTAGGTGTGGTCAGGGGAGACAGGGTGCGTCCTTCAGTGTTCAGGGGCAGCCGTCCGCTCCAAATGGCTCGGTTGTGTAAAAGCGAAATTCACATACTTCTTGTCCAGAATTCAAAACACAGAAAAATAACAACGTTGAGAGACAGACTCAGTCTCTCTTAAAGCAGGATGATCACAGTGTAGCCTTGTACTGGTGAAAGCTGAGCCTGACAATTGTGTGGGATTCACAAGGCTTTGCTCGGTGCCGGCATTTGTGCTCGGTTTGCGGAGTGAACGGGTGGATTACCTGGGAGCATCGCTTTTATGTCATTTCTGCGGAGCTGCAGCACAGTGATGACTGGCGGCTTCCGAGATGAGTGAGAGCAGACTTTCTCTTCTTCCTCGAAATCGCTTCTTATCACTAAGTGAGCCTGCTCCCAGCGGTTCCCCTCTCCTCTCATCCTGATATGCTGTTTCTAAAATGCTATGGGGTTGGAAGCTCTAGAAGCTTGTTAGAAGTGTCTAATGCAAGAGTAAACCAAAGTGAGGGCCCAGTGGATTCGCCCAAGAGTATACCGGGTCATCTTTGGTTCCCTGTAACCAGCACTGCATCTGTTAGGACACCTTCTGAATGTTCGCCCTGGTTCTCAGCTGTGCTCTGTTCACGTCAAGCTGCAAGGAAGCTGAGTTCTGGATGGATGAATGCGTCTTTACTGCATTCCCATGATGCCACACACCTATAATCTCGTTGCCATAAAACTTTCCTGAGCCCATCAAAAAAATCACTTAGCTCTGGTTTACTTAAGAAGAAAAGAAATGGACTAAAAGATACTGGCTAGCAAGTGAACTCAGCCAGGCAGAACGAGACATGTACTGTATGATTCCAGTTACACGAGGGACTTAGAATCAGCAAATGCATCGAGACAGAGTAGAAGGGAAGTTAGCAGGGGCTGGAGGAAGGGAGAGGGGCACACTGTTGCTTAAAGAGGACAGAATTACAGTTGAGATGATGAAAAAGCTCTGGAAATGGAGAGCAGTGATGGCTGCAAACACTGCGAATGTGCTAAATGCCCCTGAATTCAACACTTAAAAGATTATTAAAATGGTAACATTTATGGTTATGTATATTTTACTGCAATAAAAAAGCAATCCTCCCCAAATCATTTAGATTCCTCTGAATCTAGTAAGTTCCTCTGAATCTAGCACCCCCTGAGACGTCCTTAACATATGCACTAGCCCTTGTTTTGATCCTGCTTCCATTTGGGGGCTCCTAACCTAATAAGTGAAAGTGAAAGTCGCTCAGTTGCGTCCGACTCTTGGCGAACCCATGGACTATACAGTCCGTGGAATTCTCCAGGCCAGAATACTGGAGCCAGTAGCTGTTCCCTTCTCCAGGGGATCTACCCAACCCAGGGATCGAACCCAGGTCTCTCGCATTACAGGCGGATTCTTTACCAGTTGAGCCACTAAGGAAGCCAAACCTAATAACAGCCATGTTGAATCTTGTCCATTTACCAGTATGTCTCCTGACCTTCCTGTTCTCTCTCTTAGCAAATAATCAATCTCCTGACACTCACTGGAGTCATGAGATACCTCTCAGTAGTGGAGCAGCCACATATTTCATCGATACCTGGTCTTACGTTTTCTTTCAAATGATCACCCTCAAAATGAGAAAGATGCTACCCCAATATTTTGTTTGTTATCACTATAATGCCTCTTTATTAGCTGAGTAAGGGTGAGACAGACTAAAGTTTGGACTTATACCAAGAGAGCGACATCAATAATTCAGCCAGCAGTGGGCAGTGAAGTGACTTCTGCCTTTTAAAAGATCTTCTTGAACACCATCTAGCAACTGAACAACAGACACCTCTCAATAGCACTCTGAGGTTGTAACTATTATTGGTAGTAACTACTAACGGCTTCTTTCCACAACTGAAATATTAGGTTACACTATAAAAATATTAGCAAATGTAGTTTTTAAACCTGTAAGTAAACCCTATCCATTATGTTAAATTAAATCCTAAGGCATTCAGACATGACACACACTTTTTTTTTTCCATTCTGTAAATCATTGTTTTCTCTCTGGATTCAATAAAGATAAAGACTTAAAAATTGTCTTGAAAAGCATAGGAGCTTTATTTTTTAAGGCATCACTTTCTACCAGATAAGTCAAGAATGTTGATACTTTTAGTGAATTGCTGATCATTTACGTTTAATTTGCTTGATCTATAGATCACTGAATGGGCTGAATTTACTTTGTTCTAAAACTTTGAAGTTTTAGGACTAAGCTGTATTTGTGTGTGGCCAGTCTACAAAGCTGATCTGCTCAAGGACTATGGGTCATAACTTAGAAAACTAGAAGGACTCATAATATGAACAAGAATAGTTGTGTGTAGAGCAAGTTTTTGCAGACTATAATTTGCACCCTATTGGGGGTCCTGAAATAATTTCAGTGGGTTGTGATCAGCATCAAAAACAACTACAACAAAAAGAATGTAATAGAAAATAAGAGAGTATGATGCATTTTTCCCCAACTGTAAATAACTATATGTATGTATTATGTGGGGTGTATATTAGGTCTGAATATAAAATGTATTTCTAATTGTGGACTGTAGTAAAAAGGCTTGGAAGCCAATGATTTTGACTAAAGAGTTGGGGGTGAGGTGCAGTGGGGAATGGGTAGAAAGAGCTGGTTGAGCTGGAATTTTGTTATGTTACACCTTTTACTGGGATGTTGGCTTTCATTTCCAAGTGGCTAGTGGGAGTTCTTTAAAAGAGACCCTAAGAAGGAATTTCCTGAAGTAAGCCTTGTGTATGAAATCCACCTCTTTTTTTTTTTTTTTAGCACATTTGTTATTAAGCTCCTAAACATCACTTGGAGAAAGAATGGATCATGCAATGGTGTAGGTCGTGGACTCTGTCATCCATGGTCCCTTCAGCAAGTTTCTGAAATCCTCGCTTTTCAGTCACGGGCTCCCCAAGTGACACTGGTGGTGAAGAACCTGCCTACCAATGCAAGAGACCTAAGAGACTTGGGTTCATCCCCTGAGGTGGGAAGATCCCCTGGAGGAGAGCCTGGCAACCCATTCCATTATTCTTGCCTGTAGAATCTCATGGACAGAGGAGCCTGACTGGCCACAGTCCATAGGATCACAAAGAATCGGACACGACTGAAGCAAGTTAGCACTTTAGTCAAGTCACTAAAGGAGAATAAAAATGCAGCACTCATGTTTAAGACTGCATTTACATTTCAGAGGTGTGGTTTAAGCATTTCTGACTCCGGGGAAGTTACAGAAGCACAGAATTTTAGACCTGGAAGCGATTTTAGAGCTCCGGGAGATGGTGAAGGACAGGGAAGCCTGGCGTGCTGCAGTCCACAGGCTCACAAAGAGTTGGGTGCTCCTGAGCAACTGAACAACAGTGAACCCCAGGCAAAAAGAAGTTAAAGTAACTTCTGCATTCAGGGTGAGGGCAGGGTGGGGAGCGAGGAGTCCTGCAGGTGGGAGAAGGTAGACACAGACTGAGGAATGCAGGCATGAAGAAGCACAGCCAGAAGCCTTGGGGTTTTTCTTGATTACTGCAATAGAAAAACAAGTCTGGGGACTTCCCCAAAGGTCCAGTGGTTAAGGCTTTGAGCTTCCAATGCAGGGGGTATGGGTTCAATCCCTGGTCAGGGAACTAACATCTCGCATGCCATGTAGCACGACTAAAAAACCCCAAATAAAAAGTTTTTTTCAAAGTCCAATTAAAAATTAAAGAAAGAAAAAGAAATCTGTGTAACTTTCTTTTTTTACCAATTCAGAGAAATGGCCTCCTGCCCCTTTGCCTTCTCTTGGCCTCAGCCCTGGAGGGAGCAGGTCTGCAGGGAGTCTCCCCTTCTTTCCACTGCTGCTGTGCTTTGTGTCTCTGGCTGAAGCCCAGGGGTCTCGGGGCGGGGGTGGGGGTGGGGGGCAGGGTGTGTGGCTCAGCTGCAGTGAGTGTGAACCAGCTGGGTGGGGAAGGTAGCTGGAACAAGTAGAGAACACGACGATAAGCAATGGCAGCACTAGATACACAGGGCAGGTAAAGAAATGTCACGGAAAGAAGAAATGCATCCATTTAACTGGAACGCAGGGAGCTGAGGGGCACCGGGACTCAGTCTGCTGTTGTCGTTTAGTCGCTAAGTCGCGTACTCAGTCTCGATGGGGACAAATGACAACTCAACGTGTCACCTGTCGGCCATGTAGGTTGGTACTACCATTGTTGATTCTGCTAACAAGTGTCTTTTGTTTGCTTTTTAAACAGTCTGATCACTGTTGTAGCTGGGTCCCCGTGTTTCCCACCTGGTTTCCACTGCCACCTTGTTAGCTGGCACCTGTCAGGGCGTCAGGAGCCACCCGAGAGGCGGGGGTTCTGGCAGTGTCGCATCCCTCTTGTTCTCCAGCTCCCTCCAATATTCTAAAACAAAATTCTGCCTCTTGAAACACTAGAAGGACAAGTCAGATTCTGCAAATAATACATCAAGTGGCAGCTGTTCCTTCCAAATAAATGGTAGAAGAGGGGCTTCCCTGGTGGTCCAGTGGTTAAGAATCCCCCTTGCAATGCAAAGCACACCAGTTTGACCCCTGGTCTGGGAAGATCCTTCATGCCACAGAGCAACTAAGCCTGTGGGCCACCCACAACTACCAAGCCTGTGCTCTAGAGCTGAGAGCCGCAACTACTGAAGCCCGTGTGCCCTAGAGCCCATGCTCTGCAACAAGAGAAGCCACTGCGATGAGAGGCCTGCACACCATGAGAGAGTAGCCTCCATTTGCTGCAACTAGAGAAAACCTCCGTGTAACAATGAAGACCCACCTCACCCCCAAAATTAGTGAATCTTAAAAAAAATGGTACAAGAGAAAAGAAGGGATTATTCTGAGTGTAGCTTGTTGAGATTTTATTCCCTGACCCATAAAGGCTAGAGGAGCTTCCATGGGGGTGGGCACTGCTAGGGCTGGTGGTTTCTTAGGAACATGCAAAGTACAGTCTACAGTTCTAGGGATGCTAAGGATGACTGTTCAGGCTCGCTTGCCACTTAACGTGGAGCCTTCTGAGCATCTGCTGGTTGGAGGAGAGGCAGTGTTTTTGAAGGAAGTTCTAGCAGGGAGCCCTGGCAGCTGGCTCGCATTACAGTGGGGGTGGAGGAAAGGAATGCTGGCCCCCCACAGCTGTGATCAATTTGCACAAAAGCGAGGGAGGGAGGAGATGCCCCAGTGGGAGGTTGGCTGGGCCACAAGGTTAAAAGATGGGCACAGGGGAGAAGGGTCAGATCCCAGAATGCTTTGCTACTTGGTGGTGGTTCCTGAGGGTTGAAGCATTAGTCCAGAGACACCAGGATACACTTGTGAGCACTCAGATTCTCCTGGAGAAGACGCTTCCATTCTGGCTGCTACAAAGCCCTGTGTCGTATGTGTTGCTGTTTAATCGCTCAGTCGTGTCTGACTTTCAATTCCATGGACTACAGCAGGCCAGGGTTTCCTGTCCTTCACCATCTCCGGAGTTTGCTCAAGCTCACGTCCATTGAGTCAGTGATGCCATCCAACCATCTCATCCTCTGTCGTCCCCTTCTCCTCATGCCCTCAATCTTTCCCAGCAACAGGGTCCTAGCCCAATTTGCAGTTAGTTATTACTATGCTCAGCAGCCTCCCAATTCACCTAGCAACCAGAAAGAGTCAAGCGCAGAGCTTTCTCTAAGATGCTACCAGAAAAGTGAAGGATGAGTTTCCAGAGTTGGAGAGACCCCAGGAGTTTGCAGGGTGAGTCCATCAGCATCCTTTAGGATTCCAGGCAAAGCATGTCTCCCTTTGAGTGTGATTCCCAGGAACCAGAGCCAGCGGTGACTCTGATGTGGTCTGGTGCCTGCTGAGACCTAGTGGGAGGTGGCTGCCATGCTTCCATTACTGTACTTTCAGACCCTGCAGAAATGTGTCACTGAGTTAAAAAAGAACCCAGGCTGGACCTCAACAAAACTGGGTTTGCTACACTCTGTGTGATCTCAGGTAAAGCTCTTCTCCAGGCCTCAGCTTCCTCATCTGTAACATAAGGAAAGTGGGCGTTCCAGCTTTAAAGTGCCAACCACGAACTATGAGAGAGAGAGAGAGAAAGCCAGGAACTGGAAGTAGGAGCCAGGAGCTGAAAATGACTGACACTGAAAAAAACCCAGGCCTGGAGGGTAATTCTAGAGCTCACTGATGGAGACAGGGCAGAAAAGCAATGGTGACATCTCATTCCAAGGAATTAGGGGATATAACGTTGGAGAGTTTTTAAGTTGCCCCCGAAAGGACTACGCTTAGAGCCAGCACAGCCTGGAGGGACCTGGCCCCAGAAGAGAGCTGGAGTATGCTATATCCAAGATTCTGTTGGTGACGGGTTTGGAGTCAAAGACAATTTGTGGCTATGCTACTGTCTAAACCTTGCTTCAAAGTTATCTTGGTGTTCATAGGCAAAAAAAAAAAAAAGGTAGTTAATACTTCATGTATAATCAGTCTGATGGCATTTTCCCAGCACTCTGCTGAACTAAACATAGGTGTCTCCTTGTTGGCTTCTTGAGGACCTCTGAAGTAGTACTCTAGGTGTCGGACCACCAAGATGGAGGCTACCCACACTCCCAAGTAGTCCTTGGCAAGCTCACTTGCCTGGAGAGGGTGTGCCACAAACCCAACCTTCTTCTGAAACACCATGGTGCAACTGATTGAGACAGGATACGGGGCCCCATTTAAACCTACAGAAACGGATTAAAAATGAACTAAAAGGAGCAAACAAGATGAAGATGCACAGCTACACAGGGACTTATCTGTGTAGTCAACTGACGTTGAGGCCAAGACTCAAGCTCTACTATTTGTCCAGATTTGACCACCGAATCCCACTTGTCATTCACTAGAAGTCTGTCGTTTAGCTTCTGGTGTGAACGCACTACGGACAGATAAGTAACTTTCTCGAATGTTAAAAACCGTCGTCCTGCCTAAAACGTTTACACAAATTGTTTATGTGCAGCTCTGACTCTCTTATTCAGCCTAGTGTGTAGATTTGGCCAAAACCTTGGGAACTGAAATTAATAAACGAAAAAACAAAATGTTTATCATCAGAGAAATGAAGAAAGGGGTATAGGGAAATATTTATTTAGGTTGTTATGACAACAGAACAAGTGATCACAACAACATTCTTTCTTTCCCATCTGCTAAACTTTGGCTTGACAGAGCCTTAAGGAACACTCAACGTCCACCGTAAAGATGAAACGGAGCAAGAATGTTATTCTAAATTTGATAGATTTTTGGCTCCACTTAAAACCCTTTTCTAACTCATACAATATTTGCCACAACTCCCAGCTATTTCCTCTCGCAGTGGGCAGACACACTTGCAACGATGAGGAAATGAATTGTGTGGCGGGGGAGGGTGCTGGTGGCAGTGACCACAGGCCTCCGGCAGGCCAATGTTCACCCCGGGATGTCATGGGGCCACTCACTGAGTCTGCGGTGGGCCCTGTTCTCATGCCCTGCTCCATGGCCTTGAGAAGATGGGGGGCTACAGAAGGGAACCTGGAGCAGCCTACTTCTACTTCCAGCTGAGCAGGGCTAGAAATCAGGGCATGTGCAGCCCATAGAGAGCAAGTGGTGCCCACTGATGAGGATGAAAGCATGGGCTGAACTTAGGCTGAAGGCTTTCTTCAGAGGCTTTTCCAGGTCAGACGACTTGCAGCCAGCCACTGGTTTGTCATGGCCTAGCTGAAGAGTTGGACATGACTGAGAGACTTCCCTTTCACTTTTCACTTTCATGCCTTGGAGAAGGAAATGGCAACCCACTCCAGTGTTCTTGCCTGGAGAATCCCAGGGACAGCGGAGCCTGGTGGGCTGCTGTCTATGGGGTCGCACAGAGTCAGACACAACTGAAGCGACTTAGCAGCAGCAGCAGCAGCAGCTGAAGAATGCTTCAATTCCCTAGAGCTATTTTCCCATAAATCAGAAGTAGGTGGTGGCTGACTCCTCTCAGAGGAACCCCTTAGGTGGAACAGGCTGGAGAATAGAAGATGGGTTCCGGCTTTCTCACTCAGTAACTTCACACGCACTGTGTTCTCTGGAGGCGTTTCTGTGCTCTGATCATTAGCTAGGTCCCTGTTTCACAGGTGAGCCAGACTTCCTGTGTGGGCTCTCTGTTAGGGGAGGGGGCAAGTCTGAGGGTCAGAGAGACCCCCAAAGAGGAGGCTGCGCTGAGGCCCCCTCAGAAGAAAGCACTTAAAGCTGCAAGAGGAGGTACAGATGGTGCCCTGACTTCTGAGCACAGGCTAGAGCAGAGGCCTGGGAGTCCTGGGAGAGTGGATCTGTAACATGGGGTGTATTTATTTATCTTCAACCCAGATAAGGTTAAGCGGGGTGTTAGAAGGGCACTCACAGTTAGTTACCTCAGCACCTCACCATCCTGAAGCACGTACGTTTAGAATCACTCTCAGGAAATGCTATCCAGATGGTTTCTACTGAACCAGACCCCCTGGGCGAGGAGTGGGCCATGTGAGGGTGGGATCCCAGAGCATCTGAGCTGGAGGGATCCCATGGGAATCACACAGCTGGGCAGAGGAGGCGGTTGTCCCCTGGGACACAGGATGCCTGAGACGGATGAGTCCTGGGTCAGGAATGGGGGAAGGGTACTTCAGCAGGTCCGGGACCAAGATTGCTGGGTGGGCAGACACCAAGGGGTGTGGCAGACACCTGGGGCACCCCAGCCCATGGACTCAGAGGTCAGAGCTGGGAGAGACTCTGGAGGTTCCCTCAGCCACCTGCCTCAAGGGGGTCCCGGCTAGAAGGGTGGGTGGGGTGGGTGGGGTAGATGGGCCCAGGAGAGGAAAGCACAGATGTCTGAGCTTCCTCAGGAGACAATTCTGGCTGGACTGCCAAGCACGTTGTGATGGCACGTTTTTAAAAAGACTGTCCCTATGTATCTGTATAGACAGACAGCCTCACAGATACTCCTCTATTCCACCCAGACCATGGCGGCCTGCTCGCCTCCTCGTCTTCTCTGGAGCCAGCTACCCCTGTCTGATCCCAGCTCTCCCACTGACCCTTTCCTTGAGCAAAGTGACTTCACTTCTGTGTGGTTCTTAGTCTCCCGCTAACAGAACTGAACTGATGGAGCTCTCGGGAGGCTGAGAGAATGGAGGAGCTCAGCCCAGGGCAGCTCGCCGGTTCCCTACCTCAGGGCTCAGCTGTTGCTGTTCTCATCAGGTTTACGCACACTGTGCTTTCTGCCTCAGCGCTCTCAGGGCCTTTCTTTCTTTCCTCGCTTCTTCAGATCTGCACTTAACTAGTGTTGGCTGAAAAGCAAATTTATTGAGCAAGAGAGAGAACACTTGAAGCCATTTGTAATGGGACAATCACAGGCTACTTCTGGGGACAATGAGACACCAGAGCCCTAGCAATTCAGAGCTCTGAGTGGCTGGGCATGGAGGAGCCCTTGTTTCCTAAATGAGGAGACCCAGGGCCAGCAGCTGAGGACATTCAGGCCTCCCCGCTGTCTGGGAAGGCCCCCTCCCGTGGGATGAGAGCTGGACGTGCCAGCCTGAATGTTGTAAAGGGTCTGCAGTGTAATTTCGGTATTTCATACACGCATGCGAGCACACGCACACGCTGGCTCTGGACCCAAAGAGGGCACCCAAGTTATCCACATCCCTGCCCCGCTACCCGACAAAAATCCTACCTCCTCAGTGCCCCGTGGCTGGCAGCTGCTGCAAAAGAAAACAGCCAGCGGGCAGTAAGAGCCTTATGGCAAGAACAGCGTCCTGCAGCCACGGCTGGCATTTTACCCTCTTGTGGGTGTTTGCTGCTCCGAGAGACTAAATCTCTCAGGGCAGAGTGCCAGGCACCCTGGGAGGCGGGGTGATGACAGAAACCCCAAAGTCCCTCCAATCAGACCACCGCAGTGACTTGTCTCCTGCCAGGGCAGGAGGGGAGGGGGCTGGGAGGACTGAGCAGTACCCGGCAGTGGGAAGGCCCCATGCTCAGGGAGGGGTTCCTTTCATTGTCTCTCATGACAACAGCTCTGTGTGAGTCCCACCTGTCAACCCAGAAGTCTCTCCAGGGACAAGGTGGAGTGGTCAAGTCCTTCCCCAGAGGTCTCTGTCCTAAGCCCTTCCCGGTGTCTCGGCACCCAAAGCCTCTGACATATGCCCGCTGCTGCCCTGCAGGGATGCCTCTGTCTTTGATTCGGCTCCCTCCCTTTCTGTTCCCACTGTCTCCTTTCATTGTCCCTTTGTGAGAAAAATAAATGATATTATCCCTTCTCCTCCCCCCCGAAGAAAGCCTGGGTTAGAGCGGAGGGCCACGGGCCCTGGTCCCCTGCTCCTCTTGAGTCACGTCCGTCTTCTTAGATATTTGGGCAGGCTGGACCCTTCCTGAGCCTGACATCTTTAAACCAGAAGCAAGCGGCCCTTGGGACTATTTGCCCCATCTCCACTCCCTGGAGGGCCTTCCACTCCTGACCTGGGTCTTTCAGAGACCCATCACTTTCCCCTCCTCCCAAGGAAAGCCTGAGAATCCGACAACTAAAAAAAAATGGTGGAGAGTGGGGGATGGTGGGGCTTCCAGAGAATACAGAGTCACTAGAGCACTGGTGAAATCTGATCCTGGTCATGCAAGGGTTATTCCTCATCCTCAGCTTGCAGGCCCCCACCTTGAGAACTCTCTGGTCCGAATCCCCCAGTGCCCAGGGATCTTGGAGAGCTGCCCACAGCACCAGCTGCAGGCTAGAGGCAGGGCCTGCTGACAAGAGTGCACAGAGAGTACAATAACTGTGACATTAAACGTGAATAGCTAACTCTCAGGCGGGCTGGGAGCAGCCTGGGAGGGGCCCGGTGGCTGCGGTCCAACGACCGAGCGTGAGCAAGGTGACCAGATGGGCTGCGGTGGAGACAGGGCTGGATTCCATCTCCCACCACGCCTGCGGATGGACCCCACGTTCACACGCTTCGTCCTCTGCACTCTTCTTTCCCTTTTCTTCTTCTTCCCTTTTGTTTTCTAGAGTCGAGAGTCATTATTTCCTCTCCAAACCGATTTTTACATGTTTTTGGCACGGCTTCTTTCCAGATGGACTCTCAGCTGGCCTCTCCCGCTTGGCCGGCGTATCTCGAGCCAGGACCCACAACTCAGCCCTCCCTGGAGCAGCAGCCACCACTTTCGCTTCTGCGCCCTCAGTTCCAAAGAGAGGAAGGCTCTGATTCAGTATTTTGAAATGATGAAAATGCCAAGAATTCTTTTTTTTTTTTCTTTTTTAAAGTTCAGAATTAACCCCAACCCCTGTCTGCATCTTCTTCAGGATCTTCTTTGATCTGTGACCTGGGCTCTGCCAATCACCAAACGTGACCCTAGGATGTGGGTGCACCCTGCTGGGCAGCGGGTCTGTGTGTGTGGATTCTGTTAGCCCTAGATGAAGGCACGCCTCTGGCTCTGTCTGTGCCTCCCGCCTGGTCCTGCAGCCCTCCTGGGAACAGGGCCCTGCCTGCCTCTGCCGGTTCCTGGCTTTCCTCTCAGTTCCACTACCCTGAGCTGCTCTGCAGTTCCTGAAGGAATTCTTGGCCTCCCCTCTCCCTGCTGTTGTACCAACAGCTCCTTTTGCCTGGAACATGCTTTCTACTTGCTCTTGGGCTTAAGATGCAGGGAACTCGTCTTGTCTATGAATGAGAACGCTCTGCCTCTAGTCGGCCTTTACAGCAGGGTACTGGGCAGTCTCTTTACTTCTCCATCCCCACCCCCGACTGAGGCCTCTTGAAGCACAGCTCTGTCTTTTCCCCGTTTCCCCAGCACATGGTAGGGTGCCCAGAGCCTAGCAGAATGAGTGAGCAGCAGGCCAAGTACCAGATGAGCCGAGTGCAGAAGTGCAGGCTCAGCTCACTTTACACAACTCGGGGGCCTCATAAGCCTCCAGCCTCAGCTGCCTGCTGACTCTCACTCCTTCTGCAGAGGAGCTGCCTCTGAACTCCAGGCGATCCCCCACTACAGGTTCCACCCCGTGCGAGACTGACCGTCACGCAAACACTTTAGAGACAGTTCGAGACTGACCGTCGTGCAAACACTTCAGCGGAAGTTGCCAAGGTTTGATACCTGAGCTTGTCTGCGATGAAGATGATCCTCCTTTCCAGGAGCAGGGAGGCAAAAACGCAGAGCAGGTGTCGGACGCTGAGAGAGGAAAAGAGAGACTCAAAGTCCACGTGTTCGAGCCGGGAGTCCAGCGGACGGCACAGTTCAATCACCTGCCAGGGAACACGAGCGGCATGAGGAGGCCGCCTGGTCAGCCAGGCCTCTCACGCACCGGGCAGGCCTGGGGCCCTGTGGTCCTCAGCAGGGAGGCCCACTGCCAGGGGAGGAGGGAGAGAAAAACAGGAAAACCAAAGGGACTGGGGAAAGAAAGACGGCAGGAGATTGGGAAAGGAGGTACGTTTGGTAGGGACTCAGTTTCACCGTGCGTGTGAGGGTAGTTTGCGTGGAGGTGGGGAGACAGGACACAGAACCAGAGCCCCTCGGGCCATGATGGCTGGAGCCTGCCCCCTCCCACCCCATCGATGACACATGTGAGCCCCCACAGGGAGTTTTGAGGGCTGGTCCCTTGGAGTCCCACAGCAGAATGTCTGATCTCACAAGGGACTTCCAGGTTCACAAAGAAGGACCAGCAGATCCAAGCACTTCTTTCAAGGCTCCTCTCCTCTACAAGGCGATTCTTAATGAACTCAACCCCATTCCAACCCCTCCCCAGGGATGGCTCTTTCAGCTTGTATGCATAGTGTGCACGTATCTCCTCACTCTGTACTTGTTGACATGTTCTTGAGTTCATCTCAAGTCACTACTCATGTGCATGCTCTTGACGGTGAGCAGAACCTGGCTTCTGCTCTCAGCATGGCACTGGCCTGGTACTGCACAGACAGCGGGGCTCACTAAAGTTAACATCCCCATGGCCATGTCACCTGCATCTGTATGGGGTGGTTTAGGATTCTCCAGCAGCAGGCACCCCACTCCAGTACTCTTGCCTGGAAAATCCCATGGAGGGAGGAGCCTGGTGGGCTGCAGTCCATGGGGTCGCTAAGAGTTAGACACGACTGAGCGTCTTCACTTTCACTTTTCACTTTCATGCATTGGAGAAGGAAATGGCAACCCACTCCAGTGTTCTTGCCTGGAGAATCCCAGGGACGGGGAGCCTGGTGGGCTGCCGTCTATGGAGTCGCACAGAGTTGGACACGACTGAAGCGACTTAGCAGCAGTAGCAGCAGCAGCAGGGAGACTGCTGCTCTCTGTGCTGGGAAGTTGAGTGGTTCCAGAATATTCCAGACACATCCTCGTCCTGCCCGTCCCCAGAGGTGACCCACTTTTCCGAGGGCCTTTAGAACTGGAGACTCAAGGCTGAATGGGTCACATACCAGGACGGGAAGATGAAAACAAGCTCTGGTATCAAATCCCACCCAGCCAAGGAAAGGGACATGCTTCAAAGACTGGGATGAATAAAAAGTAGCACTTGAGCTTGTCAGAGACATTACTTTGCCAACAAAGGTCCGTCTAGTCAAGGCTATGGTTTTTCCAGTAGTCGTGTATGGATGTGAGAGTTGGACTGTGAAGAAAGCTGAGCACCGAAGAATTGATGCTTTTGAACTGTGGTGTTGGAGAAGACTCTTGAGAGTCCCTTGGACTGCAAGGAGATCCAAGCAGTCCATTCTAAAGGAGATCAGCCCTGGGTGTTCTTTGGAAGGAATCATGCTAAAGCTGAAACTCCAGTACTTTGGCCACCTCATGGGAAGAGTTGACTCATTGGAGAAGACTCTGATGCTGGGAGGGATTGGGGGCAGGAGGAGAAGGGGACGACAGAGGATGAGATGACTGGATGGCATCACCGACTTGATGGACATGAGTTTGAATGAACTCCTGGAGCTGGTGATGGACAAGGAGGCCTGGCGTGCTGCAACTCATGGGGTTGCAAAGAGTCAGACACGATTGAGCGACTGAACTGAACTGAACTGAACTGAGGTTGTCTTCCCCGAAAAGAATCTGCTTTGCATATTAAGTGGAAGCGGTTATATAGATCAAAACCCTAAAAAGGTTCAAATACGATTTATGAAGGTGGTTGGCTATTAAGAGAAGCTAAAGATGTTCACTGCCCTGGCACAGTTTTCTCATCCAGCAACCAACGGATGGATTGGACTTAGGGTGGAATTTATGACTCTCTCACAGATGGATGATCTGGGCCAGCTTGAGGAGCAAGAGGCCACCACTGAATGTGACAGCCCACTGAAAGCCAGCCCGTGGGATCACCAGGACCTGATCACTGTCAGGGCTATGCCCCCTGGGACAGGAGAGGAGTCTGATGGCATACCTCAGTTCCTGACCCGGGCAAGAAGTTCTTGACCACGATGGTTTTGCCCAGGGCTGGGAAGGGGGCTTCCATAACGCTCCTCATGAGAGGCTGGACCAGGGCAGGAGAGATGCCTCGTCGTTTTTCCACCTCATCCAAAATCTGCAAGGGACAGAAAAGTCGGGCTGCGAGGTGGAGCTCTCTTCCAGATGAAGGGGGCCTGCCACCGAGGCTGCGGAACCGTGGGGAAGCCGGGGGGTCCTCATCAGGCCAAACCTCCAGTCTCTTTCACCTTGTGCGTTAAGACCCGGATCCACCCTCTCTGCAGCCACTCTTTTCCATGTGGCCCTACAATTTCTCCCACTTACAGGGTGAAGTATGGTTCCTGCCCCCTTGACTTTGAAAACTGTCCTTCTGTCCATTTGCATTCCCCTGTGACATTGATCATGATATACATTCTCAATGGGAAGAATAGCGCCCCCCCAAGGGGGTAAAAATTGGTTGGGGGTTGGTGAAAACACTCAGGTATTGTGAGGGTTTGTGCCCTTCTAAGGGGCCAAAGTACATAAACAGATACGTGATATATCTGTAGAACTGAATTTTCTCTGGGGGGAAGCCATTAGGACAACACAAACCAAAATCAATGAGATGCCACTTGACAGCCATTGGACTGTAATAAAAACAACAGGTAACAGGTGTTGGTGAGGAAGTGGTGAAATTGGAACCCTCATACACTGCAGGTGGAAATGTAAACCAGCGAAGTTTTTCTTTTGAAAATAGTCTGTTTAAGAAATTAAACATATTATGACCCAGCAAATCCACTCCTAGGTATTTAACCAACGGAAATGAAAACATGTTCACACGAAAACTTGAACACGAATGTTCAAAGCAGCATTATTCATAGGAGCCAAAAAAGGAAATAATCCAAACATCCATTAACTTATGAATAATAAGCAAAACATGTTACCTATACAATGGAATATTATTCAATACGATGGAATAAAATACTGATACATGCTACAACATGGATGATTTGAAAATTGTGCTAAGTGAAATAAGCCAGACACAAAAGGGACAAACACTATACGATTCCACTTACATGAGATCCTCGAGTCAAACTCATAAAAGAGACAGAAAGTAGAGTAGAGGGGTGGTTGCCAGGGGCTGGGGGAGGAGAGGACAGAGGGTTAGTGTTTAATGGGCACCGAATTTTAGTCTGGGGAGATGAAAGAGTTCTGCAGATGGATGATGGAGACGGTGGCACAACAAAGTGAATAAACATAATGCCCATCAACTGTACACCTAGAAATGACTGAAATGGTAAGTGTAATGTTATGTACGTTTTAGCACAGTAAAAAGAAAATAATATGACAAAAAGTTAAAAATTTCATGGGGAGGAGAGGCAATTGAGGAAAAACAATATCTAAAAAGGCTGCTCACTAGAACAGTAATGAGAAAAAGTTGAGGACCACTGGGCAGGCAGGATGAGGCGGAAGTGACCACGTGCCTGTGCTAAGCCCAGGGCTTGGGAGGCAAGTAGAAACTTGCCTTACGGGTTTCTGCTCGCCTCCCTGTGCATGCATGGGACAGCTTCCTGTCTCAGGGGGGTGACAAACCCACATCCAGACTTGCAGCTGAAGCATCAGCCAACCCCCAGCCTACTGGAAGCACAAGGGTGAGTGAGCCACGGAGTCCAGCAGAGCAGAACCCCAGAGCCCTGCCCCTCTGTGGGAGTCAATGGTGGCTGCTTTAAGCCACTGTGGTTTGTTAACACAGCATCATTGCAACGATACTTATGCTTTCTTCAGAGATTCTGAAAGCTGTTCTTATCCATTATCCTTTTGTCTTTACTGAAGGACAATTTGCCATAATGGTCCTTGCCCCTCACCTAGAAATAACCTGAGGTCTTGGAATCAGTTAGCCAAAGCTCTGTCTATGGTTCTATGCTGAATATTTGCTGTGAGGTCTTCAGCAAGTCTTCATACTATATTCTTAAAAAAATCACAGTCACAAAACTGACATGAAAATGCAGGATTGTGCATCACACGAGTATGTTAGGATGTTCGCTTGCTCTGCATCTCCTGCCCATGATGTAGCAATACAGCTTATGTGAACTTCAGAGCTGCTGCTGGAGGCTGGCCTACCTCGCAGGAGCCGTTTACTCCTAGATTCATAAGCGTTCTCACAACAATAGGGTCTCTGACCTACAGCCTCCTCTCCATGTTGAAACACACCCATGATGAAGACTGGCATGAGCAGCAATGCAAATCTGAGCCAGAGCTTGTGAGTGCCTGACTGTAATGTACAATGACTATCTCCTCACGTGGAGTGAAGGCCATGACTCAGGTGACGCTGGTACCATTAATCACTTCCGACTGTGTAAAGTACAAGCTCTACCACAGCCAGAGGTCACACTGCATCAGTCTGATTCAGGCCTCCTCTGAGCTCAGGACAGGGTGGGCAGGAGCAGGAATTTTGGTTCAGAATGCTGAGGGAGTGGGGCTTTCATCCACAGACAGTAGATGCAGGACTTCAATTCTCCACAAGAAAACCTGGACTGAAATACATGTTTAAGGACTTAAAATACATGTATAGATTAAATATTTATGTCTCATTGACAGAAGAAACAAATGTTGAGTTACACCTAATTTTTGAGATTGGCATCAGACAGCATAGTAATTTATGCCAATCCAGAATACCGGGGTGGCTGAGCCAATTCACCACGGCAATTCCTATGTCCTGATATATTGCTTCATTTTCCAAAAAGAAGGACCAAGGTATACTAAGATTTTGATAGAGGGCTTCCCTGATAGGTCAGTTGGTAAAGAATATGCCTGCAATGCAGAAGACCCCAGTTCGATTCCTGGGTCCTCTGGAGAAGTGGATAGGCTACCCACTCTAGTATTCTTGGGCTTTCCTTATAGGTCAGCTGGTAAAGAATCTGCCTGTAATGTGGGAGACCTGGGTTCGATCCCTGGGTTGGGAAGATCCCCTGGAGAAGGGAAAGGCTGCCCACTCCAGTATTCTGGCCTGGAGAATTCCATGGACTGTATACAGTCCATGGGGTCGCAAAAAGTCGGACATGACTGAGCGACTATTACTTTCACTCTGACAGACTTAGAGTAGTCTCACAATAACAAATCTCACACACACACAACAGACACATGTAACAGACATACACCACACATAATGTGACAAAAGATAACGCTTATGAGAGGGGAAGTAAAGCACATGGAACATTCTGGGGGGAGCCTTTGCCCCTCCATCCTCAACTGCAATTAATTTGTCCTTTTCCCCTCCCTCACTTTCTGGGCCACGACCTTCATCCATTCATTTCCTGTCCCAGTGATTATCTCAGCGAGGCTCAAGGAAGGGAGGATGAGGAAGTGGCAAGGAAAACAGGTTGGGGAATAAGAAGATAAAAAGTCCTGGGAGTTGGGGTGTCTCCTGAGTCCTCCTGGGCCCTGCAACTCCCACACGCTCCCTCCCTGCTCTGGGGCCAAAGTCCTCACCTTTGAAAAGAGGCTGAAGCATCCCAGGCGGCTCACGATGCAGTAAACTTCAGGGAGACGCTTTCCTTTGCCACCAGGCTTTTGGGAGTGAAACACAAGGAGATTACGAGTGTGACCAATCTCAGGGGAGGAAAGACCCCAGATCTTTTTAACATGGTGCCGACTGTTTCCACAAACCAGAGTTTTTGAAAATCAATAAGGTAAGCAGTTACCAATACCCCGTCTTACAGGTGGAACCACTTCTGGTTACGTAGATGTGTGTTAAAATTGTCCCAAAGGGACCAAGTCAAGAGTTTTGTGCACACAGTAGGAGCTCAATGTGGCCTACAGAACCATAAAATGAGGAATCTTGTTTACTCATATCACTTAACTTGTTTACTCATATTACTCATATCTCTGTGGTTTTTCTCAAGGAACTTATTTATTCCTTATAATTATTATAACTCCAAATGAGAAATCTTTTCTAAAAATCCTTTTTGGAAACTATTAATTTTCAAAACCAAAAAGGAAAACAATCTCAATACTTAAACTCCAAAGTAATTACAGTAACAGAATTTATTATCCCACTTAACTTTTTCGATTACTATCCATACTTTTTTTATTCACTAATTTAACAAATATTTACTGAGCAGCCACTATGTGCCACACATTATTCTTGACTATATTAGCCTATGTATAACAAGACTAAAATACACTCTCAGTGGAAAATGATTTGCCACTACTGAAGGTACTCCTAAAAATGGGCCTCAAAAAGACAAGCTCTAAAATGTTTTGGCATGATCATATCACTGAAGTAAGTGTGTGACTTTTAAAGGTTAATGTTCTGAAGGAGACACTTAAATTATTTGTGTCATGAACCGTAAAGCCATCCTTCTTCGGCCCTTACCACTATTACAAAAGTTCTCTGTAAGCTCTGAGTCTGTTGAGCACACTTTATTAGAAAGGACGCCTGCCTTGAGGGGGGATGGCCATTTACTTGGCAGGGAAAGCAGTGGACAAAGTATTTTCTTTTCAAGGGAGGCAGACAGTGTTTCCATCCACAGTGAGGCTCACGTGGATCCCCAAACACTCCTTCCCATGTTTAATGACCCTGACGAACTCGCTACACCTCTGGTCCCTTCTCTTGTGGCCTGTGTGTGAATGAGGCCCTAGGAAGCCAGTAGGGGCTCCGCATGGAGCTCTCGCTGCCGGACAGCAGGGGATACTGACCAGCAGTCTTCGGCAGTAACCAAACCTTCTGCTCCCATCTTCTCCAGTTAAGACAAACGAGAATGTTTCACTGTGGTTGGGAAAATGAAAGGAAGTGCGTTACTCTCCGACCACAGCGCTATGAGACTAGGTATCAATTACAAGAAAAAAACTGCAGGAAACACAAACACATGGAGATTAAACAAGGAGTTTCTAAATAACCAACAGGTCACTGAAGAAATCAAAGGGGAAGTCAAAAAATCTCTAGAAACAAATGACAATGAAAACACAACTCAAAACCTATGGGATGCAGCAAAAGCAGTTCTAAGAGGGAAGTTTATAGCAGTACACTCCTACCTCAAGAAACAAGAAAAACATCAAATAGACAAGGTAACTTTACATCTAAAGCAACTGGAAAAAGAACAGGAAGTGTGTTAGAAAACAGAACAAAAGTTGCATCATCATGCTGAGCCACCAGGGGACATTCAGGAGGAGGCTGTCAGAAAGTGCAGCTCCCTGTCCCGCCCGTCCATCTCTGGGCTGTGGCTCCGGAGTCTCTGTCAGGGATACGGGGATCTCAAGTGTCGCTGTGTCCTGAGAGGAAGTGAGGACTTTTCTTTCCACCCTCAGCCCTCATATAATTCTATGACCTGGGCCATCCCATCGAACAGACACAGTGCTCATTGGTCCTCTCTTGGGGTGAGCCCCGGAGTGACTCAAGACTGGGGGGTATGGAGGGGAGCTGGGTAGCAGTAGGCAATGGTGGTGCCCTTCTTGGAGCTGCCCCGGGCAGCTCCCCTGGGCACCGAAGCTGCGACTGTCCTTAAAGACTGCCGGGCCAACTTCGAGGTACTCAGTGTCCCTCGAACACTTAGGATTTGGAGCCTCCTGAGTTTGGTCAGTTGTTGAGACCTCTGATTAAAAAAAAAACTTCCACCCAACAATATGGGTTAAAGCAGAAATGTAAACTTATGACAATCTGAATAATGGCTAGATGTGTTGCTGCAGAAGTATTTTCACAGCACTGGACAAGGTTTTCTTAGACTATGAATTACCTTATTGCCCATCACGTCAGCTTATGAAACACATTCCAAGATGGAGTGGGAGGTCTGGGAACCTGCACATTTGGCAAAATGAGTCTTGTCTTCAGGCATGCTTTGCAAACACCCGTGGGGGAAATTTATACACTCGAGTCTGTCAGGATCACTTACCAGCAGGACTGACTGATGTACCGGGTCTGCCATCGACGACCTCTCTCTAGCTCTCACTTTAGTCTTGGCGGGGCCAGGGGAGGGCGGGGAGACACCAGCACATACCTGGTAAACTGCTGGACCGGAGTCCAGTCCTTGGCGTCAGGGAAACAGAACTGGGGGATAGCCTTCAGCTGGTCCTCAGCTTCTCTCATGAACTTGAACGACCTTTCCAGCTGCAGGGAGAAGGGCAAGAGGAGGCTGGAGAATAAGCTCTGGTGTGAGCAAGACAGACGCTCGACAGGCACACAGCCCCCATGGCCCTGAAGTCATAACTGTCGCCTTAACCTCCACGCTGAGGAGGGCTTGCAGCTCAGGCTTAAGCTATTTTCTCCCTCAGGGCAGTTTCAACTATAGTCTTATGGGGGGAACAAGGAGAAAAAATAGTGTGCTTTAGAGAAATGTTCTCTATACCTAACATTCTGGAATATAAGCATTTTAATCAATAAGGAAGAGCTGTCATAGCAACCACTTCCGAATCCGAGACTCACAAATCTGCAAGGCAGAGCCACAAACTAGTTGTCTGATGCCTGGACCTAGGCAAAGCTGGCCCTCTTCAATTTCAGCAGAGATGTTTTGCAGCCCTTCTTAGTGAATCCATCCAGGTAAATTACGTTATACAGTGAAATTTAATTCATTTCAGGAGGTCTTTGAATATCAGAATTAAAGGAAAACTAGACACGAGGCTGACATTCTTAGAAAAAAATAAGCCCAGAGAAGTTAAGTGATTTGTCCATGATCACACAGCTAGAATGGAATCCAGGAAAGAATCAAAATGATCTTAATTTCTGTCTTCTTCTTGCTCTCTGATTTATCTGACACATCACAGACTGGAGGAATATCATCTTACTTCAAAATGGAACGAATGGATGAGGTCTGACTTAAGAGATTATATTTAAAGCCGTGACTCTGCTTGTTCTGTGTCTGAATGGGTATCTACTTCAAAAAGCACTCCATTCTGGGGAATCTGTTGGATAGCAATGCACCTGTAGTTAACCACACTGTACTGTACACCTGGAGATGTTGGGATGCTGAATTTTATGCCACGTGTTGTTTTTTTTTTTTGCCTCAACTGAAAAAAAAGGCACTCTAGGTATAAAGTTTGCAATACAAAAAAAAAAAAGTTTATAATTAGCACGATGCTGCTGCTGCTAAGTCACTTCAGTCATGTCTGACTCTTTGTGACCCCACAGACAGCAGCCCACAGGCTCCCCTGTCCGTGGGATTCTCCAGGCATAAACACTGGAGTGGGTTGCCATTTCCTTCTCCAATGCATGAAAGTGGAAAGTGAAAGTGAAGTCGCTCAGTCATGTCTGACCCTCAGCGACCCCATGGACTACAGCCTTCCAGGCTCCTTCATCCACAGGATTTTCCAGGCAGGAGTACTGGAGTGGGGTGCCTGATAGTTTGCTTATAAATTGGTACTTCTAAAGTGCTGGGAAGAATTGTTGGCTTTTTGTTGTGTTGTTGCTGATAGGTTTACACTTGTTACATTTCCCTTATAAACAGTTAAAGAAAAAATAAACCATGATAAAATTGCCTTCAGTCATCTAAAATATCAGCTACTTGAACTGAGTGGAGTGTGAATTTCTAAAATTAGGAAATTGTAACATCTAAGTTAAAGTCTTAATATACTATTGTCGATAATTTCTTACTTTGTTTCTCATATCTTTCCATTAAGGCCTCCACCTTAAACCAGGGCTTCCCAGGTGGCCCTAGTGGTAAAGAACCCACTTGCTAATAATGTAGGAGACTTTTTAAGAGACTCAGGTATGACCCCTGGGTAAGGAAGATCCCCTGCTGAAGGAAATGGCAACCCAATCCAGTATTCTTGTCTAGAGAATCCCATGCACAGAGGAGCTTGACACGCTACAGTCCATAGCGTTGCAAAGAATTGGACACGAATGAAGTGACTTAGCACAGCACCACCTTAAACCAGTCTTGCAGTTTCTGAGGTCTGTTGGCCAATGGTACTCCTTCACAGAGGATCTGCAAGCCTTCCCAAGGCCATGAAACATCAGAGAGAAGAGGTCTCTGAAGACAGCATCCAAAGGAATAGGGCATTGGGCTGATGGCTTTCAACTTGGAAACCCACTTCTAGTATGATCCTTATTCGGCCAGATCAAATTTAACTAAAGCTGCTACTGCTGCTGCTGCTGCTAAGTCGATTCAGTCATGCCTGACTCTGTGCGACCCCAGAGATGGCAGCCCACCAGGCTCCCCCGTCCCTGGGATTCTCCAGGCAAGAACACTGGAGTGGGTTGCCATTTCCTTCTCCAATGCATGAAAGTGAAAGTGAAGTCGCTCAGTTGTGTCCAACTCTTAGCAACCCCATGGACTGCAGCCCACCAGGCTCCTCCGTCCATGGGACTTTCCAGGCAAGAGTACTGGAGTGGGGTGCCATTGCCTTCTCCAAAGCTGCTACTAATATAATATTAATGCTTGAGACAACTATCGATGAATGAAACACAGTCACCATACGTAGACTAGGAGCCAGTCATTAACTGTTCTTCAGTTCAGTCTTTCTTCTTCAGAATAAACAGTCACTCTTTCTTTACTGAACTATAATGGTTTTCTCTTTCATCATGACTCAGAAGATTCCAACTGGTACTGGAACAGTCTTTGAGTTGACAATTTACTAGCTCAGACTGCTGCCAAAGCAACAGTTTTTGATTACCCTCGGACAGTCTTGCAAAGAATACCAGCCGGGTGTAGTTGTTGAGGGGATCATTAATCACCACAGAGTGACGGACCCCAAGTAACAAATAATACACAAGGAAGGAACAAAGACATTTTTCCATAGTGGAAACAGCATTAATCAGAGAACTGAAGAGCAAGCCCTGTAGGAGAGTGAGTTCCAGTGCTTCCAATATGGCCCAGTCACCACCTGAACACACCTGCCCTCAGACCACATGCACGACACCCACAAATACATACATACACATGTATGCATATACACACTCATCAACATACAAGTTATCAACTCATGTGCACATACCTGATCGGACACACACAGGAGCACATTTACGGGAAGAGACACACAGAGAGCTCTCTCACAAATACAATCAATCACAGATGGCTGGGAAACAGCCTCATCTCTGTGAGGTGTCATGACAGCCTCATCTCTGTGAGGTGTCATGAAAGATAACTGTGAGGTGTCAAGCATTTTAATAGAATATGCCAGGCATGATTGCTAATGCACAAATATGGAGCGGAAACCTCGATCAAGGTGTTTATAGGAGTGGGGGCTAAAACTCAAGAAAAAGTTAAAAATGAGGAGAAAGAAGAAGAAAAAGGGGCTTCTGACAGAGGGAGCAGGTGAAGGCAAGGAGATATATGTAGTAGCCTGGCATGCAAAAATGCCTACAGAGAATGATCACCAGAACATTAAAGATAAACACCTAAAGAAAAGCTGGCAGCAAGATGCATTTCCAACAGAAAGAGAGCTGCTAAACAGATCAGGGTATACCCACATAATGCGGTATTATGGAATTTCAAAAATGATGTTTTAGAATTTGTATGAAACATGTTCGTAAATAATGATAGGTTTACAAAACATGATACGGAAATTACACAATGTCTGACCTCAGTTTTGTAAGAAAATTCTACTCTGAGAAAAGACTGGAGAAAGACAATGAAATGCCAACAACAATGACCTCTGTGGGGCTGGAGATGACTTTTTCTCTAAACATTTCTGTATTAGTCTCCCTTTCCACAGTGACTAGGCAACTTTCCATTCAAAAAAAGTTTTAATGTGATGTCTAGGAGGCTGGAGAGTCCACGTTGGAAACTCAAGCATTTGATAGTTAGGGTGGTTCATTAACTAATTCATGGGACACTGACTTTACTCCTGGAACACTGAGCATCACCGTATGTATAACACTGTGCTAGGCCCCGAGGGAAGTAAATAAAATAACAGGCCCATCCCTCGTGTCTTGGTGCTTGCTCTGTGAGGTCCCCAACTAGACGTGGGCATACGTAGCACTGAGGTTTTCAGGGATCACCCCTGGAGGAGATGGAGGAAGTGAGTCAGTGCCCATGTGGAAGGCTGGTGCCTATTGCTTATCTCCTTTACACATATTTCCGTTCTAAACTCCAAGCCAAGGCCACAACTGCTCTGCTGGTCTCCAGTGGGCAGGATGGAAGGAAGAGTGGCTCAGGAGGAGGAGAGGGACAGCTGGACCCCAGGTCTTGGCAGATGCTGGGGTTCTGTTTGGGTGGTGGCAGCGAAGGCAGGCTCTGAGGGGATCAGGACATGAGTGCCCTCCCCTCTTCCCGTCTCTGAGCACCACTGTGTGCACTGGACAGAGACTGGCACACTTTACCTCGTGAGTCTCTGGAGTCTCTCATGCCCACCTGTCAGAGGGTAAGCTCCCCGAGGACAGGAAACACATTCTGCTCATCTTTGTAATCCCCTGGGGCCAAGCAGAAAGCAGCTGGAATGTAATAGGGTCTCAGTAAATCCTGGCTGAGCTGCATTAGAAAGTGATGAAAGCTCTCTATCACTGATGCCAAAGCCTATGGGTCATTTATCTATGATAGGCCATGCCACTTTAGCCTTTATTGAGCGCCGTTTCATTTTAGGAGCCATGATTAATAATATAGGATGGCTTCCCAGGTGGCTCAGACAGTAAAGAATCTGCCTGCAATGCAAGAGACCCAGGTTCGATCCCTGGGTTGGGAAGGTCCCTCGGAAAAGGGAGTGGCTATCCACTCCAGTATTCTTGCCTGGAGAATCCCATGGACAGAGGAGCTTGGTGGGCTACAGTTCATGGGGTTGCAAAGAGTCGGACACAACTGAGCGACTTTCACTTCAATACATGGTAAAGCCAACTCCACACAGGACTGACCCATGTGAGAATAGAACAGGATTCTTGCACACGCACATACAAACAGAGGCACACAGGGCACACGGGCAGCATGGACACAAATGTGACGCTCCTTGTGCAGTCTATGGGGAAGAGGCTTCTAGGTTGGGTTGGGGAGAGATGTGGCCGGATAAGGAGATGGGGAGAGTGGATAGAATGGTACCATCAGTATAGTGATCACAGGAAGCAAGTATTTCTGTCCCTGCTTGAGTCATGCATTGAAGGCAGGAAGAGAAGGGGACAACAGAGGATGAGATGGTTGGATGGCATCACTGACTCGATGGACGTGAGTTTGAGTAAACTATGGGAGTTGGCGATGGACAGGGAGGTCTGGCTTGCTGCAGTCCATGGGCTCGCAAAGAGTTGGACACGACTGAGCATCTGAACTGAACTGAACTGAGTCATGCATCTCACACCCCTCAAATCTCCTAAATTCTCCAGTAGCACTTTTTTTAAATCAATATATACTTTAATTAGGACCCATTTTTGAAATTCTAGACACTGAATGTTCCTTGGGCTCCTGCATCTCCCTGAACCATGAGTCCCAGTAAGATCTTCCCAAGAATGCTGCAGTCCATGGCAGGCCACGGAGCTTGGCCCACCCCATACCTTCAGCGGGAACTGCTGGGTGAGTTCGGGCACGTACGCAGCCCCAGCCTGCTTTTTGTGCAGGGACACGACCACGAAGTACTCGAAAAGTTGCCTCTCCTGGTACTCGACCAGCTCCCGGTCCAGGGACGGGTATCTTGGAGCCTGCTTCAGCCGTGACTTCACGTTGACCAGGCGCTGGCTGTGGGCTGGAGAGGGAGCAGAGAGAGACAGAGAGCGGAGGACCGCCTGAAAATGACTCACTCCCAATGTCAAACTGCACAGAGCTGCAACAGGTTATGGAATTCCCAGCTCAAAGTACTTTTCCTAATCCTACAAAAGCGTTCCCACATTTAACAAATTAGTACAAAGTTCTTTACTGGGGATTCTTGCCAAAGTTCTAGGAGCAGCAACCCGCTGCCAGGCTAATTGGGGTGCAGAAGCCTGGAACGTGGGGCCACCATTCCACCATGGATTTGCTGTCTGGACTTGGGGCAGCGGCTTGAGTGACCCTTGGGTTCCTGTGTCAGATGGGGTGGGGACTCCTCCCTTCAGCCACTTCCTGCACCTTTCCTCTTGAGGGCTGGGACAAAATCCAGACCCCAGAGCTTTTGGAGCTGGGAGCTTTGTAAACATCCCGTGTGACTCAAGTGGCAGAGACCTGCCTGGTCTAGAGCTCCCATCTGCCTTCTCTCCTGGCACCGCTCTGTGCGCTACAACGGTCGGCCTCATTCCCGAGACGGGTCAGGGAGCAGGTGGGTGTCAGAGGCCGAAGAGGCAGGGCCACTGAGCAGATGGGTGGGTCGCCATCACCTCGCTGAGCAGCCCTGGACTACAGCGTTCCTGGCTTGCCCCTGGGGTTCTGAAAAGTTGTGGAGAACTCACTGAGACCTAGACTAAGATCACCAGGCTTAGGTCCACAGGGACCAATAATTTCAGCAACTTCATTTAACAGATGAGGAAGTAGAGGCCCTGGATCTCAATGATTTCCTCCAGATCACAGAGCCATTTTACAGGAGTAGGGCAAGGGCCCCAGGTCTCTGGAGTCCCAGACCAGCACGCTGTACCTTTCACAGGTGTGAAGAACACCCATAACATAACGGGTGGGTGCAGGGACAGGGAGTCACCGCAGCGGTACCTACTCTGAGTCTCTAGAGTGTAGCCAGAGGCTCAGGGACCGGACAGGCCCACCCTGGCCAGGTTCAAACACCCACGCCTTGCCCAGCAAGCTCCTGCAAGGACGCTGTGTCTCCCTCACACTCAGCAGGAAGGGCCACCTTTGCACCTTCCCCATCACCAACATGCACCCTGCACAACAACGGCTCTTCTCACCTTTCAGCTTCTCCTCGGTGTCACTGTCAGACTCGCTGTTCTCATCTGTCACTAGACAAAACAACAACAACAAATTGCAAACGTGGTTCTTTCTAATGCAGGAAACTTTTTCATGTGGTAGCACAAATCCCAGAGTTCTAGTTCAGAGGGGCTGTTTTCTTTTTTTTTTCTGTTTAAAGGTCATGAACGAATTATGTCTTTGTCCAACTGCATGTGTTTCCAGATTAACTTGGCTGTACTTCAGATGGTACCTCTAGCAAATCCAGTCAAAGATATTGGTCCCTTCGGTGCAAATTAAGCAAAGAAGGTGGCTCCCCCGCTGAGGTCAGAGCATGCAGCCCTGGGCTGACATGATGGATGGACAAGGAGAGGGGAAGGGAGATCCTGTTTTCAGATTCTTGGGGGAGGAGGGACAGTGGCGGGGCCCCTACCTTTTCCTGAGTTGCTCTCTGTGGACTGGGACAGCCTCTTCACGCGTTTCTTTCCTCTCCGGGCTTCATAGATGGCATTGATTCGCAGTACCAGCTGCCAGACATGGGGAGAAGGGAAGCCAGTGTGAGCAGTCTCCTCCCTGAGAGGGGCTGGGATGCCCTCACTGCCCATTCTCTTTGAGGACCCTGGCGGGCCAGGGCTGGGGGCAGGAGGTGGGGGAGACACGTCCCACTGGCCCACTGGCGTCTTTTAGTCATTCTTCTCAGCCAGATAGAAGCCCGACCCGTCAGGAGCATGGCCAGCCTCTCTGGTGGGGGGGTGGTGTTGTCTGACTCTAATGCATCCCGCAGAGACACAGAGGGAGCCATTTCACTGGCTAATGGTGTGACGGCTGCACCCTTTCTGACAGTGCCATCTCAGTGTGGTTTGGGAAGGAGCCTTTGCCCTCAAAACAAAACAATAAAAGGAAGAGACAGGAAAAAAGCTGTCCCCAGGCAGGGCCCCTTTCATGGGAACCATGCCAAAGTGTGTCTGAGCAGCAGGCAGGAAGGCAGCAGGGTTGTCGTGGCTCTTGAGTCCAAGCTCGGGTCAGCAGGGAGTCAGGCCGGCCCCTAGCACGCTGCCCTTCCTGCAGGCTGGCCGAGGCCTCTCAGGACCACCCTGGTGCTCAGGAGCTGAGCCGCTCAGCAGATGCCTTTCTAAGCGGCACAACCTCCAGGCTGACTGTGGCAGAGCCGTTGGGTGACGGAGGCCCCCGGGTCACTTCCCATCCGGCTTTATAGCATCCCCTGTAACTCCAAGAGCAGAAGCTTCCTGGGTTCCACCTGGTTGGCAGAAAGGGAGGTCTACCCATGCATAATCGAGGCAAGCCAACTACTGATATTAAAGGCGAGCTGGCTGTAAGCTACCTTGGAAAGCTTGAAATTATTTTGTACGTTGGGAAGAACAGGAGGGATGTGCTATGGTAATCTGGGTGATGTGTCCCAGGTGGGCACAGTTGCCAATACCCATCTCTAGCCTCCACTCTTCTGATCTATTCCCTAAAGGAGCTCGCTGGCTCCTCTCTACAAACATGGGCCTGGCAGGGCGTGGGGGGTTTATTCTCAAGGTCTCCTCGTGGTGGGTCTGGGGTCCATGCCCCCAGCTTCTGCAGAGCGCTCCTGACATGGCCCTGCTGCATCTCCGGAGACCTGCACCCTCTGGCTCCTGATGGAGAGCCCAGCCCCGGCCGTGCCCACTCTCCGTGTCGGCTTCTCTCCCTAACCAGGAATCCCACCTGAACAAGGCCTCTGCCTTCACCCCCAAAGCCCTGCCATGTGGTGGCTCTTTCTATGCTCTCAGTAGCCCGCCATCTCCTTGAGAGCACACCCCCCTGAAGTGGGCTTCTCTGCTTTTCAAGCATGTTCTGACTGGTAGGATACGACACTAACCCCATTTCTCCAGCTGTCACATAATTGAACTTTAACAGGACATAATTTTTTTTTTTGAGTGTTCTGAAAAAATATAAAGTGTTCTGTACTAGAAGTACTGGCCTCTTTAGAAGCCATTTTTAAGTTGAAAAAAAGATTTTTAACTACAAGCTCATTTGGAAGATGGTGTGTTTCAGAGAGTCATGTGGTACTTAATTCTGCTATGGTGGCTGCCAAAGAAACAGGGCTCCACACAAACCTGCTGTGTGTGCTGAGGGGGAGCTGGCTTCTCATTAGAAAGGATAGCGCCGTGATTCATGAATCCTGAGGACATCACACCGCTGAGTAAATAACTGCTCGGTTTCAGCTGCTGCGTTAATGAAGGTACAGGGTTGCTAGGAGAATACAGGGGAGGAGTGTCTCTTTCTCTCTCCCCTCCTCCACCAGGACCTTCATTCCTCTTACAGCCAAGGTGGGAGAAACCAAGGGGAGCATCCACGCTTCCAGAAGGGACTCTAAGTTACACTGTTCAGCAGAGGCAGCTGAAGGAATGCCAACCAACCCACTGTCTCATCAGTTGTGAGTAGACTGTGTAGTCCTTCTTGCTAGATCAAAACACAACAGCCAGGGTTTTGGACAGCAAATGCTTTAAGGGTCCAAAATCTGGAAGTCATGAATGTGCCTGAAAAGGAACCTTTGACTTCAAGAAAAGGATTCAGAGCATCAAAAAGAAGCTTCATACTCAAGAGTGGGGGTAAGTCTGCTGCTGCCAAGTCGCTTCAGTCGTGTCCGACTCTGTGCGACCCCATAGACAGCAGGCCACCAGGCTCCCCCGTCCCTGGGATTCTCCAGGCAAGAACACTGGAGTGGGTTGCCATTTCCTTCTCCAATGCATGAAAGTGAAAAGTGAAAGTGAAGTCGCTCAGTCATGTCCGACTCTTCACAACCCCATGGGCTGCAGCCTACCAGGCTCCTCCATCCATGGGATTTTCCAGGCAAGAGTACTGGAGTGGGGTGCCATCTCCTTCTCCGGGGGTAAGTTTAGGTTAAGTTTAAGTAGCAAGTGATAGAGCTGAGGATTCATGAAACTTAGAATAAACTATAATTGGTCATTTGTTTCTCCAGTTCTCTTGCCTGGAGAATCCCATGGACAGAGGAGCCTGGTAGGCTGCAGTCCACGGGGTCGCTAGGAGTCGGACACGACTGAGAGACTTCACTTTCACCTTTCACTTTCTTTTTTTTTTTCACCTTTCACTTTCATGCATTGGAGAAGTAAATGGCAAACCACTCCAGTGTTCTTGCCTGGAGAATTGCAGGGACGGGGGAGCCTGGTAGGCTGCCGTCTCTGGGGTTGCACAGAGTTGGACACGACTGAAGCGACTTAGCAGCAGCAGCAACAGCGGACATTTGTTTTCTTTTTAGACATTCCTTGGGACTTCCCTGGTGGTCCAGTGGTTAGGATTCTATGCTTTCAATGCAAAGGGTGTGGGTTCGATCCCTTGTTGGGGATCTAAGATCCCCCATGCTTTGTGGTGCAGCCAGAAAATAAAAAAAAATAAGCATTCCTTTGAAGAATTGTGTACTTCACCTTTATGATTAAAGTTTTAATAGGATTTTGTCGTTGTTGTGAAAGTAACAGGTAAAACAGGTGATTTTTTTCTGGATTTGGTTGTATCTGTCAAAGCTGATTTTTTTTCCAGATTTGATTATATCTGTCAAAACCTATTTGAATAAGTGCCTGGGCACTATTTAAGTGGGTGGCAACTCACTTTAATTTCAGGCAATAAACTAAGAGGAAACAAACTGCTGCTTGTAAATTAAACACATAGAAAGTGGCAGAAATAATTCTGCTTTTCTTTCTACCTCTCTACTTTCATATGATATATGCACACATATTTTCCTCTCCTTAATCAAAAAATCTTTTCTAAATAATAAAATAATATGAAGGTGGTGGAAGACAGAGGTTAAGTACTTATTAAGAGATCACACAGTCAAACTTAGAGTTGTATCAAAGCTCTTTTAACCTAAAGCTAATTCATTTGATTGTTCCTGTTTAATTCGCTAAAATGGTGAGGTTGTATAGATGTTACACTAGTTATTGTGTAATTGCACAATAATTTGTGCAATTATTCCACAATAGCAGGTTTTTGACATTACAGAGATGTGTGAGCCTTGCTAGAACAAGAAGAGGAGCAGTAAGGGTGATTCACGAGCCCACACTCTGGGGTCCCCACGAGCAGCCACAATGACAGCACAGGGCAGTGACTCAAAGACAGTCAAAAGGAGACAGAGAGCGACTCCTCCAGGGGTGAAGGAGGCTGGGATCCACGTGCTAGTGGGAACTCATCCAGCAAACGTCCGATGATCAGCGTGCAATGTGCACTGCACCCTGGGAGGGGCAAGGCAGGGCCAGGAGACGGGAGGGGAGCGAGCCCCGAGTCCTGCCCCGGGCCCTCTGGCTGCCCTCTCCCAGCTGCCAGGCTGCAGGTGTTAGGTCACCCGACTCTGATTGCCCTTACCCTTCAGAATTGATTGATTATCAAGGTGATTTATCTTGATTATCTTGGTGACTTAATTTCACTTGAAAAAGAATGAAAGGGATGGAGGTAGTATTATGGCTCAAAATACGGATGAACCAAACTGAGTCAGGAGGGACCAGCTGGTGAAAATGTCCTTTGACTTTTAGGTCAGTGGGTCACTTTGAAAAATCGGATGAAACCTATAGACAACCCATCTCCCTTCCTTTTATCCCCTCAAACTCATCCATGCAGCTTTACATGATTTAATGCGTTTCATGATCCCCTGAAGTCCATCTGTGGACTCTGAAATGAAGAATTCCTTCTCTAAAAGTTCCTGTACTGGGGGCTTCGCTGGTGGTCCAGTGGTTGGGACTCTACCTTGCAATGCAGGGGACACTGGTTCGATCCCCCTGGTCTGGGAAGATCCCACATGCTTTGGAGCAACTAAGCCCATGCACCATAACTACTGAGCATAAGAGCTGCAACTACAGCAGCCCGTGTGCCTGGAGTCCATGCTCCATGATGGGGGAGGGCACTGCAATGAGAAGCCAGCGTACTGCAGTGAAGAGTGGCCCCATTCACCACTAGAGAAAGCTCACAAAAGCAGCAACAAAGACCCACCACAGCCAAAACACAAAAATTTTTTAAATATATTAAAAAAAAGCTCCTGTAGTAAGTTGATACCGAAGTGGCCAGTATAGAATGACAGGCATTGCAGGGGCTGCACTGAGCAAAAGGAAATATAACACCAAAGTAAGAAAGAGCAGCCACAGTTCATGCACACACAAGCCACTGGGCCTGTTTTGCCTTCAGGGCTGAAAAGAGCCAGAAAAGATATATATGTATATTTTAATATATATATGTTTTAAAGAGGAGAACCTTGTTCACGTAAGCTGTCCATTGTTTAATTCTTTTTTGGGCCACGCCACAGGGCACGTGGGATCTTAGTTCTCCAACCAGGGATTGAACCTGCACCACGTCCAGGGCGGGCACAGAGCCTTAGCCACTGGACCATCGGGGAAGTCCCAGAAAAGATGCATTTCTGACAAGAGCTCCCTCAGCACAGGCTCCATGCGGTGCCCCTCTGCAGTGGGAGGTGATGGAGTCTGAGTCAGAGCACAGCGGAGGGGGCTCTGCTTTTGAGGCCATGAAGGAGGGAGATGTGCCCTTTTTGAGGCTGGGCATTGGAAACACAGTTTGGGATCATAAGAGTCGTTAAGCAGGGAAAGGGAGGGCTAAGAGGAAGGCTGTGTGTGTGCACGCTCAGTCATGTCCGCCTCTTTGAGATCCCATGGATTGTAGCCCGACGAGCTCCTCTGTCCATGGAATTTTCCAGGCAAGAATACTAGAGCCGGTAGCTATTTCCGTCTCCAGGGAATCTTCCTCACCCAGGGATTGAACCCATATCTCCTGCTGTGTCTCTCGCATTGTAGGCAGGCTCTTTACCATTAGCGCCACCTGGTAAGCCCTACAGGACCCCAATTATTGTGACCAAGGCCCAGCTAGCTCAGTTGCTGGCTTCCCCATGTCTACCTGGCCTGTGGTGAAGCAGGTAGGAGGGCCCAGTGATTTGATCTCTGCCCAGACTCCTCTGTAGTGTGTATGTGGGGTGTACTCCTGAACACAAAGCTTATTGCAAGCCTTACCTTGGGTATCTTTCTCTTCTTCCTACCATTCTGCAGGTCCCCGAGGTTAAAGAAAGTGTCATCAGGGCTGCTGGGGGTGGAGGGAGGGCTGATTTTGGAAGGGGACCCAGTTCCATCCCGACTCAACTTCCTTGTGTCCAGCAGTTTGAAGTTCCTCCTTTCTGAATTTTGCCGAAAGAAGGCAGGTTTGGACAAGGACTGCTGTGAGGGGAGAGGAAGAAAGAAGAGTAAATAAATACAAAGAGACCCCCTGAGAGATAAGTGGTGCTGCCAGTGACGGAGACCAAGAAGGTCAAGAGGAGAAGCTCGTCTAAGTCCCCAGGGGCACGCTGAGGCCGTCTATGCTGTTAAGGGCCTAAACACTTATCATCCAATTATGGAAAAGGAGGATGATAAAGGATGCAAGTCTAATCCACTCTCTTTTCAGACAAGTGGAAACTCACCTGGCTCTATGCAGTACCTTTACAAATGAGGCTTTCTGACACCATGTACTGGGAGTTACAAGACTTAAGTTCAGCTTTATCCCTGTCACTGGCAAGGGAAATTCCTTCTAATACAAGGAATTTCACTTCTCTGAGCCTCAATATCTGATTTTTAAAAATGAGCCGTTCTAAGGTCAAAAGGCCAACAAAAACAATAAAAAATCTGCAATTTATAGAACTTATTTGTTTCTAATACATGCTACAAGTTAATGAGAAGACTAACAATTCAAAAGAAAAACAGGCAAAAGATAAGGACTGAAGGTTTACAGAAAAGGAAATTAATAATTTTCAGATACATATGAAAGATTCTTAGCTTTGCTCATCAGAAAAAAAAAATGAAAATGCCATTGAAGAAATAGTTTTCTTTTTTTCTTGAAATCTTTATTGGAGTACAGTTGATTTAATACCATTAAGTTTCTGCTGTACAGCAAAGTGAATCCTTATTAATTAGTTATCTATTTTATATATTAATGTATATGTATCAATTTCAGTCTCCTAATTTATCCCCTCCCCCCTGATCCCCCTTAGGGAAGAGGGGGTGGCAAGGAAGCTACGTGCCTTGAGCCTCGAAGATGGAGCTGACCTGGACTCAGCCAGGGTTCATTCACCCTTCCTGTCTGTGAATGCAGCTGGTGGCTTAACCCCTTCCAGTCCTCGCATGTCCCTGTCTTACTGCCCCAGGAGACCGACAGCAGGAAACCCAAAGGGTCCTTGATATAAAATATCCCACCTCATCTTTACCTATCTCAACCTCATTCCTCTGCTCGCTTACAGAGGACTCCCCCAGGAAGCACTGGGATGCCATTCACACACACATACAGTTGTTCACCTATGCCCACAGGTACACACATTCACATGAACACTCAAGACTATACACCCACAGGAATACATAGGCAGGCATGCGTGTTCTGACAACTGGGGACATTACACTAACGAACCACCGTGGCATTACATTAAAACAATGGCATACCTTGCAGGCAATACAAATCATTTTTTAAAAGAAATTAATGGCATGGGGAAATATTCATGATAAATGTAATAGAGCAGCAAAAAAGTATATACGAAAACAAATGTATATACGATATCATCCCAAATCTTTTTCTTATGCACACATACACGCGCACACACACACAGTATGACACGGTCTGGAAGGAAGTAAACCAGTGTCAACGGTGGTTTTCTCTGGGTGTTGGGATTACATGCAATTGTTAAAAGGCTTTTAAAACACACACACACACACACACACACACACACACACACACACACACACATACATAATAGCCATCTGTTTTAGGAAAAAAATACAGGTGAGTATAAAGAAAAAATACACATTCCCAATTACAGATGATTTTTTAAATTACACTTGTTGGTATTTAAAAAGAATTTTACAATGAGAATGTTCTGCTTTTAGAAAACGAGGTAATTTTTTAAAAGGACACATATTGAAAGCCTAATTCTATAGCTTAAGCAAACATACATAAATAATGGTTATGCTGCAGGCACTAGTCTAAGTGGTATACAAGAATTAATTTGATTAACCTTCACAAGACCCCTCAGCTGTTCAGTCGCTCAGTCACGTCCGACTCTTTGTGACCCCATGGAGTGCAGCACGCCAGGCTTCCCCGTCCTTCACCGTCTCAGAGGAGTGTATTATCATTCCCGATTTTTACCAGTGACATACGGATACACAGCGATAAGATCATTTGCTCACAGTCACATAACTAGCAAGCAGTCTACGTGAGTTTGAACAGAGGCAGTCAGGCTCCAAGACCTGCACACTTGACCAGACACTGCCCCTACGAGCCACACGAGGTGACAGATGGTTTGTTGGTGGAAGGTGGTGTGGGTGAGCTACCCAGGTCAACTAGTGAAATTTTCCCCCCTTAAGTGTCAATACATAAGAAAGAACATTAGGTTTCCTTTATTACAAAAAATAGTTTCTACCATATTCGCTGTGCTGTTCTACGTGTGGGAATAACAAGAAAAGAAAACAGCCCCTTCTCAGGAGCTTGCCTGGTGTGTTTGTAAGCGTCAGCATCGGCCCCCAGCTGCATGTCTCTCGTGTCTTAGGAAAATCTGTCCAGTCACCCCTTACCTCTCTACTAGAAAGAGGCACACTCTAGTTAAATAACCGCCCCCTCCAAGATGTCTTAGGACCTTTCTGTGGCTGGTAGAGGAGGTTGTCATGGAAAGATTGCTTCAGTAAGTTCTAAGTCCCAGATGCAGCCCAGATGTGGCAGACGCTCCATGAATACTGGTGTGCTAATGGAGGTGGTGGAGAGGTCTGCAGCTGTGCCCGAGGACGGGGACACAAACCAGACACCCAGATGTGGGAAAGCAGAGGACTGCGCATGACGCACGGTCTTCCTGATGACTTGCAAAGGCCCCAACAGCCTGCAAATATGAGTGGCAATCAGATATGCATTGGGCAACTGGGTTATCTTTTGGCAGGATAGCACCTCTGGACTTCAAGTTCTCATTGACAGGATTACTTACTGTGTTTCACTGCTTTAAAAAAATTTAATTATTGAAAATTATTAAAATTTAATTATTTTATTTTTGGTTGCACTGGGTCTTGGTTGCTGCATGCAGGCTTTCTCTAGTTGTGGCTCAGTAGTTACAACTCTCTGGGTCTAGAGTGCAGGCACAGTAACTGTGGTGCACAGGCTTAGTTTATCCCTGGTACATAGATTCTTTCCAGACCAGGGATTGAATTTGTGTCCCCTACACTGCCAGGCAGATTCCAATCTACTGTACCACCAGGGAAGTCCTCTGTTGCACTGTTTTAGAAGACCAAGGTTTTCTTTAGCTTGGCAGGAAGGGGAAGAAAAGAGCTGCTAAGGGACTTCCCTGGTGGTCCAGTGGATAAAACTTCACTCTCCCAGTGCAGGGGGCCTGGGTTCGATCCCTGATTGGGGAATTTGATCCTGCATGCATGCTGCAACTAACAAGCCTGCATTGCTGCAACAAACATGCTGAGAGCTGCAACTAAGATGCAGCACAGCCAAAATAAATAAACATTTGGGGAAAAAAAGAGAAAAGGGCTACTAAGCCTTTATTTTCTGACACTAGGGAGGATCACCCAGTTCTGCAGGCAGATTTGCTTTGGGTAGATGTTTTCCATTGTTCTGAAGAGGCCATGGAGTTCACTCTCTGCATGAAGTGGGGCAGAACTGAGTAAGATACGAATGGGTCAGACTGGGTGTGACAGCCTTCTTTTTCCTTTTTAAAAGATTTTTATCGGAGTATAGTGGATTTACACTGTTGTGTTAGTTTCTGCTGTACAGCAAAGTGATTCAGTTATACATATACATATATCCACTCTTTTTTAGATTCTTTCCCCATCTAGGTCACTGCAGACTATTAAGCAGAGTCCCCTGTGCTATACATAGGTCCTTATCAGTGAACCGCTTTATACACAGTAGTGTGTGTATGTCACACTCAACCTCCCAGTCTCTCCCCCACCTTTCCCCCCTGGTAACCATAGGTTCATTTACATCTATGACTCTGTCTCTGTTTTATAAATAAGTTCATTTGTACCCTTTTTTTTAGATTTCAGTTATAAACAATATTATATGACATTTGTCTTTCTCTGATTTACTTCACTCAGCACGACAATCTCTAGGTCCATCTATGTTTACTGCAAATGGTATTATTTTGTCCTTTTTATGACTGAGTAACATTCCATTGTATACATGTACCACACCTTCCTTTTCTATTCCTCTGTTGATGGACTTCATGACCTAGCTATTGTAAATAGTGCTACAATGACCACTGGGGCATGTATCTTTTCAAATTATGGTTTTCTCTGGATATATTCCCAGGAGTGGGATTGCTGAATCATATGGTAGCTCTATTTTTAGCTTTCTACAGAAACTTCATACTGTTTTCCATAGTGGTTGTATCAATTTACATTCCTATCAACAGTGTAAGAGGGTTCACTTTTCTTCACACCCTCTCCAGCACTTATTGTTTATAGACTTTTCTCCAAAGAAGACAGACAGATAGCCAAGAGGCACATGAAAAGATGTTCAACATCACTAACTATTAGAGAAACGGAAACCAAAACTACAATGAGGCATCGCCTCTCATCAGTCAGAATGGCCATCATCAAAAAGTCTATGGACAGCCTTCTTCTAAGCCAGACTCATTCACTGAGGGAAATGAAGGATTCCCTAAATGCTGAGCACATCCAAATTCCAGTGAAAACACAAATAACACATTTCAAAGGCAAGTAGAAACTATTTGTCAATTATTGGCTGTCATGGATTATTCCTGACCATGCTCTTTTCCATAGGAGGAGAAGACAGCAGTTAATTGGTTTTGGCAAGTACTGTAGCAATTGATTTGGGCCAGTAAGATCCAGCCTTTGTGAAAGGTTCGACCTTCCACTGTCTTGAGGAAGATTCCCTTTGTGACTATCAGGCCTTATGTGTATACCCCTCGCCCGCCAGCCAATGCTGACCTTGAGTGGAGCCTAGAGAGGAAGTTGGCTTCTTTTCTTAGGCTGGAAACAGATTCTTTTGATGGGATTTAAACTGACAATTGTAGCCTGGATTCGGTCTCCATTTAATTTCTTCAACAACTAAACCACTGTATAACAACTACTTATGAGAAACACAAAGAAACCAAATACATACTCTCTGACCTTGAGGAGTCTATAGTCTAGTTGAGGAGATATTTTTAAGACATATTACATGACTCAATAGATGGTTAGATAGCATCACTGACTCAATGGACATGAATTTGAGCAAACCCCAGGAGATAGTGAAGGACCGGGAAGCCTGGCGCGCTGTCATCTATGGGATGGCAAAGAGCTGGACACGACTTAGCGACTAAACAGCAACATGACTTAAGTCAGACTTCAAACCATCGAAGTAAGAGATTTCATAAGATGGAATATACAAATTAGTATAAAATGAATGCTTAGCCCACTGAATGTTACAGGAGAGCAGAGGAGAACAAGTCCCAGGGACTAAGATGGCCTGGAGGTTTTCTGAAGGAGGCATGATTGAGCTGGGCCTTACAGGACTGGAAGGGAGAGGTCCAGGCAAGAGCCAAGGGCAGAGGCAGAAATGACCTAGCGCAGGGCTGGGCAGAGCATGGCCTGTGGACCACATCTGGGCCTTATAGGACTGGAAGGGAGAGGTCCAGGCAAGAGCCAAGGGCAGAGGTAGAAATGACCTAGCGCAGGGCCAGGCAGAGCACAGCCTGTGGACCACATCTGGGCCACCGCCTGTTTCTGTACAGGCCATGAGCCAAGAACAGTTTCACTTTTAAAGGACTAAATATATATATATATATATTTATGTGTCATGTGAAAATTATATAAAATCAAATTTCAGTGTCTGTAAATAAAGTTTTATTGAAACACAGCCTCACTGACTGGTTTACATATAGTCTGTGGCTGCTCCACACCACAATGGCAGTGCTGAGCAGTCAAAACAGAGACCATATATTCATTCCCTGGCTCTTCAGAGAAAACATTTGCTTCTCCTGGAGCTACGACATCAGAGGCAGTTAGTAGGCTTTGGCTGTAGAGAAGATTTTATACGGAGGAACTGTGGGAAATGGGTGCCCAGGGATCCATTATGAAGAATGTGCAATGTTATGTTAAAGAATATGAATTCATACTAATGTGTTCTCTGTTTCTTTAATTTTGTCATTTCAAAAGTATACAAATGAAATCATATAGTATGTAAACCTATGAGAGTGGCTTTGTTCACTTGCCATAATTCTCTGGAGATTTATCCAGGTTGGTATACATCTTATTCCTTTTTAACGCTGAATAATATTCTATCATATAAATGTACTGCACTGTATATAACCATTCATCCACTGAAGGACATTGGGGTTGTTTCCAGTTTGGATCATTATGAATAAAACTACATGTGTTAAAGAAAAAGAATATGAATTCAGTTCCTAGGCAATGTGTTGCAGTTATCATGTATGAGAATACAGTAATATTCTCTGTATGCACATACCACAAAACTGCAAAAGGTTCAAAAAGATATTCTGAGAAAATGTCAGTATTCTTTCCTGACCTCTAGATACCCAGACAACTCTGCAGAGGTGCCCGCTAACTCATTCTCAGGGACCATTACAGAGACATTCTTGTGCATCCACAAACATATATGAGTTTGTTTTATGTCAGGACATTCTTCTTCACAGCTGTGTAACGTGGATATACTATCCTATTTACAGCTGGGGAGAATTCTGAGCCAGACACTACAACGCTTCTTTAGGAAGCCTTGCTGAGCAGAGGGTTCCAGGAGAACTAGAGGCAGGAAGTGGAGGCAGGCCACTGACGAACAAATCCAGGAGCCTGCAGTGAGGATGCCTGGTATTCCCATGTAACCCAGAACCCCAGCCTGCTCAAGGCCACGGAGCTGGGGACCCCCTCCCTGCACCGTTTCTCTGGGGGCTCATACCTTGGCAGGTGTGTCAGGGATGGAAGAGGTGGGAGAACCTGGAAAGTTCAAGACACACTTCTTCCCGAGGCAGCGACCATGTAACTCAACGTCCTCATAAGGGTTTTCCTTCATGGGCGGATCTGTGGTCAAAGGCAATGAACAGATCAGAAACTGGGAACACCAAGGAAGCTCTCCTTATCAGATCTCTAGCCAACACCTTGGTGTCTCCTTGTGGGGATGTGTGTTGTCTTGCTATGCATTTAGCCTTCCTCTTGGTAATGGATCTCGGTTTTCACCGGGGCAAGTCTCTGTCTCCCCGTTCTCAGATGTGTGAACTTAACTCCACTCCTGGTCTCAGAGCTTAAGCCAATCTGAATATTCTGAATCCTGGCCTCAGTGATCATCCTGGAAGGGCTCATATTCCAGGCCTAAGCCCACTGTTGCATGGCATTCCTGGACTCTGAAGGTGAACAGGGACCTAACCCAGTCTAGTGAGAGTGAACCTCGGGGTGTTTGCTGGGACTTGCAGGAGACAGGCTTTCCTTTTGCGCTGTAGGCAGGGACCCTGGGGAACTGACGGCAGCCATCATGGAGATCGTGGGACACCTGCTGAGAAGGGAGCTAACCTGAGAGAGCCAACTAACTCCCTTTGTTGTTTCAGCTGGGTTTTCTGTTCCTTGTAACTGAAAGCTACCCTGCCAGGCACACAATAAGGGATCTCCAGATCTTGTACCCATTTTGGATCTACTGCATTGGCAGGAACCTGTCTCTGGCAGCTTGGACTCAGTAATTCAAATAGCTCGGCTTAGTATCCTGGCTTCTTCAAGTCTCACGTTTCCTCCCACCTAGGAGTTTATTCCAGTGCTGATCACTGTGTGCATGCAGGAATGTGTGTATCTGCCCGATCTGCCCCTTGCATAGGTACACAGATGGGTTTTCCCCTCTCACCAGCTCGTTTCTTCCCCGCCCTCCTCCCACCCCAACATATGCAGACATCTCACTGAAACTGTGATCCTCCCTGAAGATTTTAACTCACCAAATCTAAATGCACACAAGCTCTGTAAATCTGAGTCCTGTTTTGGAATCAGAGAATTCTTGGGAGCGAGGTCAAAGTTACTTTTCAAATACATTTCAGTCTGAAGTTTGATAGCGTTACTGCCACACTCCTACAGTTTTGGAATGAGTATGGTAGTCTTCAGTTTTCCTGCGTTCAGTAATCACTACAATTCACCAAGAGTCTGTCACAAGCCAGATATTTTACCTACCATCTTCTCCAGTCCTCTAACAACCCTGTTAAGTATCTATCATCCTCCTTAGTTCAGAGATGAGAGAAACGAAGTTCAGAGACGCTAAGTCGCCAGCTTAATGTCACACAGCTAACAAGTAGCAGAGTCAAGATTCAGCCATAGACATTAAGGCTCCAGGTCCCGTGTGTTTCCCACTGTGTCCACGCTGCCTCCCTGGCCATTCATCGCCAGCGCTTCCTCTCATTTTCTCTCACGTATTTCACCCTGGGTCACCCGTCCACCCGTCCTGGCTCTATCATTTGAGTGCATGTTTGTCTTCCAGCGTGTGTGTGTTTTAAGCAGCCAGCCCCACCTCCCTCCCCCTGCTTCTCACAGACAGACTCACGCAGACATTTCGGCCTCTTACCTAGAATGTCTTCATAGACGTTCTCCTCCGATAAAGTGCGTGTGAGCCCCAGCTTAGTCTGTGCGTACCAGTCCACCCTGCTGTTCTCAGAGGAAGACTGCAGTAAGTCTTCAAACTCATAGGACTTCCTGGGTTATACAAGGTGGGAAGAAAAAAACCCAAGAACTTAAATCATATTAGGTTGGTTCAGAGAATATATGCCATAAAAGTTTTTTTTTTTCTTATAAAAATTTCTAATGCCAAAATCAACTCTGTTTCTTGTAAGATAGTGTGAAAATCTTCAAATATGAGACATGGCTTTTACTTGTGAGAATGTTTATGCTATTATGCCAACTAAAGATTGTAGAGTATACATTTAAATACAAACCCAACTTCGTAAGTAAACATATGTAAGGAGGAGATAAAAAAGAAAGGAAGTGAAACATAGAGCTAACTCAGGACTGAGGGATGCCCTCTCTTCATTTCTGCTTTTCTGGATTTTTCAAATGTTCTACAGAACACACATTAATAACCAGAAAGGAACAGTGATGGCCAGTTCAGAGCAGAGGAGAGGCCTGGGTCCCTCCCCCTTTCTTTCACCCAAGTGGTTACAATCAGACACCCAAAGGTCAGCTGAGGCACCCCACCGAACTCTGAGATCTGTACAAACATGGCTGGCTCTCTGTCTGGGGCCTGGCTTATTACCACCCTCCCCTCATCCTACATCCACATGGGCTGTTCTAGGATTTAATAAATTTAGACACAGATCCTGAATCCTTCATTCACAAGTTTTTCCTTCTTGGATAAACTACCTGAGCTGAAACTTAAGTGTCCTAATTTGTAGATAGTAATTAGGACAGTAGATAGGACTGTCCAAAAAATAGAAAAGAGAATGTTTATAAAATCCTTGGCACCTAATAAGCATGCAACAAATGTTAGTTATCATGGGAGGGGGGATAAATTGGGAGATTGGGATTGACATATCCACATTACTATATACCAACAAGGTAACTAATAAGAACATACTGTACAGGAAACCCCTTGGGGTTGCAGAGTTGAACCCAATTGAGTGACTGAGCACACCAGCTATTTTTATTATTGCTGTGGTGTTACTAATTATTTATGTAGCCAGTGCTCTACTTACTGAGGGAGGCACTGTGCTCAGGGTTTGATAATGAAGGACTAAAACAGTCAGAGTCCTTGCCTCAAAGAGCTTACATTCTAAGGAGGAACACATATGTTCAACCAGCTCACACGCAAATAAGTTCAATGACAGAAAAGCACAGGTTGGGAGGATATGGAGGTTCAGTTCAGGTTGGGGGATGCATTAGGGGAGGTCTCAATGAGAAAGTCACTCACTGAAGCTGAGATTTGAAGAATAAAAAGAACTTAGTCAGGGAAAGAGTGTCCCCAAAAGAGGGATGGATGTATGAGAAAGTCCTGACTAAGGTTAAAGAGACCTCGGTGCTTTTCAGGGAACGGCAGACAGACAGTCAGCTTGCTGGACTGCAGGAACAGGCTGGAGAGTGCCGTGCAACAGAAGGGCAGAAGCAGGCAGAGGCTATCTGCCTACGTGCCAAGCTTTGGGGATTTCTTGCATTTAAAATGTTTCCTTTTCCACTAGCTTCTTTCTCTTTCCTTAAACACGCATTCGACGCTCAGTCACTCAGTTGTGTCTGACTCTGTGATCCCGTGGACTGAAGCCTGCCAGGCTCTTCTGTCATTGGAACTTTTCAGGCAAGAACACTGGAGTGGGTTGCCATTTCCTTCTCCAGGGGATCTTCCCGACCCGGGGACTGAACCCGAGTCTGGATTCTTTACCGCTGTGCCACCCGGGAAGCCCAAACCTGTGTGGGGTTCCTCGATCTTAAAAAGCCTTCCTTTGAAGCAACGGCCCTTGCAGTTCTGCTATTTCTCACCTTCCTTCCTTGCCAACACTTTTAACTGGGGGGAGAGGAGAAGCAGAGGTTATTCTCTTAGTTTACCATAGTTCACTGGTTTTTCTTTCCTTTACTCTCTCAACCTGTCCGTGTACATCCTTTTTCTGAAATTCCTCCTAAAGGTCACCAGTGAGTCTCTGGTAAAACCTAACCACGCTGCTCCTTTCATTGCATGACACCACTTGGTCTGTACAGTGAAAGGCAGCAGCACTCAGAGTGCAACCCATGGTCAGGGCTGGGGTGCCAGCTCTTACCAGTCCTTGCTAAGGTAAATACAGAAATTGACAGTAAGTGTTTACAAACTTTTCAAGCAATCTGACAGAATGCACTTACAAAAAAAAAAAAAAAAACAAACTTACAAAACAAACAAACAGAGGTTTGTATACTGATGAGTTTTTTTCATTTCATACCTCTTATAATCCTTTTTTACTATATTTTACAAAAGTGTTGTTCACATTGTTCAGCAAAGGAAGGGGCACACCTCTGGAGGGTCTGAGGAGGCGGATGCAAGGCGGCCCTAACTCCACACGCCGTCAGACCACTCTTCCTGGCCTGCACTGGCAGCTCTCTTCCTCTTCCTCTTTCTGGGTGTAGGAGTTTCCCAAGGCTTCTCCTCTTTAGGATCTATACTACTGACTGATTGGTTGGCTGTGCAGCTTGCAGGATCTGAGCTCCCTGACCAGGGATTGAACCCAGGCCCCAGCAGTGAAAGTGTACTCCTAACCACTAGATAACCAGGGAGTTGCCTAGGCCCTATACTTTTAATATCTGCACATCTGAATTCATCGCCCCTTATCTCCACCCCACCCTCATTCCTTAATACTTGAACTTGGCACTTAGGAGCACAAAGACAGGGTTCCAGGCTGGATCTCTATGGCCTTAAGTCAGGCTGGGAGGCTCAAACTGTCACCTGGGGTTCTGGGGCTCAGGAGCAGAAGGTCATGCCCCAAAGGAGGGGATACTGACCCATGAGCCCCCTCTTTTTCCCCTTGAGGTGTCCAACGAGGAGAGGAAGGACTGAGCTTCAGAGCTCTAGGAGAAGGGGCTGGGGGAGGGGAAGCAGGTCTGAGCTGTTTCTCTAAGATGGGAATGGGCTGTGCTGTGAACCCACCCTGAACACTTCCCAGTCCGGGTGCCGTTAGCCCAGGCTGGCAATAGCCAGCAGGTGCACTGGGGCTGGAGCTGTGGCCCAGAGCACAGTCAAGTAACTGGCCGAGAAGGGCCAGAACTCCTGGGTTTCCCCTGCTGGGCCGACCAAATTTTACATCGGCTAGAGTCCTCATCACGTACACTACATGGTAGGGAAAAGGCACACTGTTCAGAATCATTCATTCAATGCTTACTGAGAGCTGACCGAGGGCCTACCTTGGATCAGCACATTCAAACTTTACAACAACCTTGTGGCGGATATTACACGCATGTTATGCGTGAAAAAACAGGTCCAGAGACCGAAGGTGAACTGTACCCAGTTACAGCAGGAGAACCCGGGAAAACTGGCTGGAGTAAGGCAAGGCAGGAGGACAGCTGCAGTCATAGGCCCCACATTAAAACAGGTGAAGCTTCCAAAGGTTTTTGTGTGGAATCGGAACTAATTTAAAAAATTTATTTGTTTATTTATTGGCTTCACGACTTGTGGGATCACAGCTACCCAACCAGGGACTAAACCTGGGCCCTGGGCAGGGAGAGCTAACCACTGGACCGCCAGGGAATTTCCAAATTAATTCCTATATAAAATGATATTATGCATTACTGAGCACTGCCCAGGTAAGCCCTCTATCTCCCTCTATTTTCCATAATGCAACTAAACTATATGATGAAGAGATGCTACGAACCCTCATGGGGACACAGGTTGGGGGCACTTCACTGGGAGCTAAGCAGTTTCTGCCACAGCAGCTGGAAGCTCTACTCCTAGCAGCAGAGGGACAGGGTGGTGGCCACTGCCCACAGGTAGAACCTTGACTGCCTGGGATTCCAGCATGACCCTGGCCAAGCTAGGTCTTTTCTTTGATTGCAGAAGGAGGCTGCAGCTGGGCCTTGCTTTGCCTTGTAGAGAGCTCTATCATTGTCTGCTGTTAAACACCTCGCATCTCATTTGAGGTATCAATGAAGCAATATTTGTATAGGCCAAATCTTAAAATAATAAAATTATTATATTTATGAAATAGGTGGCTCCCCAGGTGACATAGTGGTCAAGAATCCACCTGCCAATGCAGGAGACACAAGGGATGCTGGTTTGATTCCTGGGTCGGGAAGATTCCCTGGAGGAGGGCATGGCAACCCACTCCAGTATTCTTGCCTGGATAACCCCATGGACAGAAGAGCCTGGCGGGCTACAGTCCATGGAGTTGCAAAGAATTGGACACGAATGAGTGACTGAGCATGTACGCATTTATGAAATAATATTTGAGTAGTTTAAATGTTTTAATAATAAATGCCCTAACAATAAAGATGTCTGTATGCTAAAGGCTCTCCAAGTCCCAGTGGATGGCTCCCTTACTTCAAGCATATGTGACACAAGAATCTGGATCATCTGCTGGGGTTTGTTAGGATGGGATTAGCCTGTAATCCAAGTAGCTGCTGTCAGACACTCTGGGATTTCAAGCTATAATTTGAATGTTATTTATGATCTTTCCATATTTTCAAGAATAAGATGATAATACAAGGTATCAGCTGTATTTTGCATTTGATTACCAACACATAAAAGGTAACACCAGTCTAAATAGTATTAGAAAAGCCCACTTTTAAAATGTTACAAACTTCCATTAAAAAAAAAAAAAGCTGATTAGAGGACAATTAATCACAGTGCAAAACTCTACTACGCAAAAGAATTCATCACAGGATTTCTTAAAAAGAAGTTCCATTTCTGTATTAAAATGTTGCTTTTCAGGCGGCTAATTCTTATACAGGAAGCCCGAAAGACAGACTTTAAAGCAACATGAAACTACTGTCCATACATGATGAAGAAGAAACCCGAAATCTTTACATGCCCCGCTTCCAGAGGCAGTGGGAAAAGAAAATTCCAACCACACAGTTCGCTTTCTCATCGTCCTGTGTTGGTAACATATTTTCAGCGACATCATAGCTTTATTAGGTGGCTGGTTCCTCCTCAGCACTGTCTCTGTCCTCTGCGGAAATACCCCTTGGTGCTGCAGCCCTGTTGTTCTGAGGCTCATTGATTAAACTAATCATCCTATCACTTAGCTGAGTCTTTTCTATGAAAATATTTTTTAACCCAGCAAAAGGTTTTAATACCTTTATTTACGTATTAACTTTAAAAGGAAATTTTGAAAGGCTAATGATAACCATATCTAGACTGGCTTCTTTCTCATTTACTCACTTCCATGTTTGTTCCACATTCAGTTGCGTGTTTCATAAGAAAGAGAAGAAAGAAAGTGAAGTCGCTCAGTCATGTCCGACTCATTGCGATGCCCACCAGGTTCCTCCATCCATGGAATTTTCTAGGCAAGAGTACTGGAGTGGGTTGCCATTTCCTTCTCCAAGGGATCTTCCTGACCCAGGGATCAAACCCAGGTCTCCCGCATTTCTGTCAGATGCTTTACCGTCTGAGCTACCAGGGAATGTTTCATAAGCACCTTCTTAAAGAGTGAAATTGAACTCACAGCTGGTGATGCAAAGGTAAGAAATCCCTGGGACTTCCCCGGTGGTCCAATGGTTAGGACTCCACACTTCCACTGTGGGGGACATGGGTTCGATACCTGGTTGGGGAACTAAGATCCTACATGAAATGTCGTGTGGCCAGAAACAAACTAACAAACCCCAAATCCCTGCAATTTCAAGTAGTACTTTGGACGTCATTTGTGATTTTTTCATATTTCTGTAAATGAAATACTAACGTAAGAGCTCATCCCATGTCTCCACTTATATGACATGTGGGTACTTCCCTGACAGTTCAGTGGTTAAGAATGTGCCTGCCAAGGCAGGGAACATGGGTCTGCTCCCTGGTTCAGGAAGATTCCGCATGCCTCAGGGCAGTTAAGCCCATGCTCTAGAGCCCAGAAGCCACAACTACTGAGCCTGTGCTCTGGAGCCAGTGCTCTGCAACAAGAGAAACCACTGCAATGAGGAGCCCAAGTACTGCAACTAGAAGAAAGCCCACACAGCAGTGAAAACCCAGTGCAGCCAAAAATAAACAAACAGATGACGCAGGGGAAGCTCAAAGTGAACTGCAAAGGCTGTCACCATCCATCCAAGTGTGTATGCCTTAAACCTGGAAGTCCTGTGCAGGTTCTTCTCCATTACTGCCCACGTGGAGCCAATTAACCAGAGTTCTACATACACAGTATCCCTGGGCCCCACCGGCTTCTTTCAGTCCCCTCTTCTAGTTACACTGCAGGGTGACCCCAGGTGTGTGATCTTCCTCCCACCCCCCACAACTACCCACCCTGTCCCCTGGTGCCCCTGCCAGTCTCCACGCTGCTGTGGAGTGGAGGGGAAAGCTCTTAAAAAACACAAATCGGACTGTGTCTCCCCCCTTCTTAAAAACCTTCAAATGCTTCCTGTTCCTCTTTAGTAACAGGCCCAACCGTTGCCTGGGCTACAGTGCTTTTTCAGAGCTGACTCTAGAGGCCCCTGCATCTCAGCTCACACCTTCCTATTCCTCTGGCCTAACCCTTGCCTTTCACGTCCTCCAGTGGGCTCAAGCCCTTATTGCCCCCGGGTCTTTGCTTGTTTGTTCACTCAAAATGCATCCCTAATCCCGCAGCCCACCCCCGTGTCTGGGGACCTGAGGCCCTTGTACCCAAGCTGGCCCTGTTTCCACGAAAGGCTAGTTACCCCTGCTGAACATTCCCACAGCACCATCGGCTTCCTCACAGCGCTGAGAGTGGTGAACAACAGAACTAGGTGTGTAGTTCTATTACTAGCTTGTAAGTTTCATGAGGGCAGGGTCTCAGTCTACCGTGTTCCTTGCTATAACCTAATATTGCATAGAAAAAAGAAAGAAACAAAGTGAAGTCTCTCAGTCGTGTCCGACTCTTTGCGACCCCATGGACTGTAGCCTACCAGGCTCCTCCGTCCATGGAATTTTCCAGGCAAGAGTACTGGAGTGGATTGCCATTTCCTTCTCCAGGGGATCTTCCCAACTCAGGGATTGAACCCGGGTATCCTGTATTGCAAGCAGATGCTTTACCATCTGAGCCACCAGGGAAGCCCCAATACTACATAGGTATATAGCAAATATTTGTTGGCTGAATAAATGAGTGAATATTTTAAAAGTTGGTTTTAATGGCCACCTTTACTGCTTACAATTCATCCCTATTTGGGGGTAAAAAAATTTTTATCTGTATTCTGAGAGCTGATTTTTTGTCAATTTTTTGAACATATTTCGCCCCCAGAATTATTTTTGGCTGTATTTAGATCTGCTTGGATGGCCTGAGACCCAGCACCTACCTAAAACATGAGCTTGAAACCAAGGATGCCATGCTCTGAATCCCTCACCCCCGCCCCCAGCTGCCACAGACCCTGCTTCCCTCCATGGCAGTGGGCATTCCCAGTGGCTCAGACGGTAAAGCATCTGCCTGCAATGTGGGAGACCTGGGTTCAATCCTTGGGTTGGGAAGATCCCCTGGAGAAGGAAATGGCAACCCACTCCAGTACTCTAGCCTGGAAAATTCCATGGAAGGAGAGGAGCCTGGTAGGCCCCAGTCCATGGGGTCGCAAAGAGTCGGCCACGATCGAGCGCCTTCACTGTCCCTCCATGCCCGGTGACCAGGTGCAGCTCTTCCTCTTGGGAAGGGCATTCATACCACTGCTACTGACCAGGGTTCCTGGCCTCCTTCACCAACAGAAATTGATCACGGACCAGACCAGCAATTCAGGCAACACTTCATTCAGGCAACTCTGCAGCAGCTGGAGCGAGAACAAACAGCAGGTTCCCTTGCTTGCTCACTCACTGGGGGAGGTGAACTGGTTCCTTATACGATGTGAGGAGAGGACTGTGTCTAGGGGTTGGGCCAGAGGGGTGACTTCTGTGTTTTGCCCATCCCTTAGGTGGTATTGTGTGCAGAAGACATGCACAGTACCCTGCTTTTGCTCCCAGTTCTTCAGAAGCGGCAGTTGCGTTTTTTGGTCTCTTTGGATCTTTTGTTCAGAATTTGCCCCAACAGTGCAGTATTTTGTTGCTGAGGAGCAAGCATTGCAGCACTGTAGCAAAGGGTGCCAGGTGCCAGCCTGTCCCCAGGTGATCTGAGTAGAGGGCTAAGCAAGAGTATGCTTATTTCAGCTCTAAGCTCTCACTCTGTTACTGGGTAGCTCCTCCGTCCCACGCTATGACTACACATGTTGTGTTTCCGCTTATCTCTATCCTGGATCCAAAATAAAAAACTATCCATGGAGAAGGAAATGGCAACCCACTCTAGTATTCTTGCCTGGGAAATACCGTGGGCGGAGGAGCCTCACGGGCTGCAGTTCGTGGAGTCACAAAGGGTCAGGCACAACTGAGCGCACACACACACATGCAACCTTACTGTGGCTGTAGGAGAGACAGTCTGCCTTTGATATGCAACCATTAAAACTGATCACCTAAAAAAAAAACTGGAAGCAATCATTGGTGTCACAAACAGCTGAAGTCTGGAGAAGATTTTAATAGTGTTATAAGAATAAGACTTGGATATTGGTAGGTAATCTAAAAGGAACAAGCTGAATGACACTGTCAAAGTTAGTCTGGGCACCAGTCCTTCTGTCTCCTTATTACCTCTTCAAAGGATTTTCAAACCAATAAATAAAATATCAAGCTAATTTTACTCCTCTTTGGAGTTAAAAAAAAATCATCTTTTACTCCAGGCCCTTATTAGGTATTGAATTGTTCAGTACAAATTCATATTGCTTTAAGGATACTGACCCAAAAAAAATGATATTCAGATACAGACATCCTCAATGGGTACACCATATTAGATTTTCCTAATACTTTTAGGATGGGGAGGATTTTGGAAAATAAAAAGTTTATGAACAAAGATGATCTATTTTGACCATCTTCATCAAATTCAAAGCTAATATATGACATACTAAGGATAATAAAGCCTAGAAGAAAGCACTGTAAAAGAGTACAGCTGAATCACCCTGCACATTTTGACGCACGTTCAGTATATCCCCCTAAAAAAGGAAAGGGGAAAATACAGCTAACTCAGTTTATGATGGTCCTCAAAATTACCTAGAAAAGCTCTTCAGAGATCCTTTCTTTCCAAGAGATGATTATTAATTTAAAAGTAACATTGAAGCTGGGTCAAACAGAAAAATGTAACTATTTCATAGAAGAATGTTTTCCTAGAATGTTGTCAGTCATCATGGAATGCCTAAACTCTTCACAAAGAAGCAAAAACTATCTTGCAGACTGTGGAGTATGCAGGACTGTAGTTTTCTTCCTGAAGTGAAAAGGCTGATTCATTGCCCTCACTTTGATACCTAACGAACACTGGAGTTTCAAAGAGAACTACTTTTAGCTTTATCAATTTTATATATAACTTTGCTCAAATTACAGACCTTCTATGTCTCTTGCTTTTTATATAAATGCAAAAGTCTACCTTTGAAAGATTAACACAAATTGTATGCTATTTTCTGCAAAAATATGTTAAAAGTATTTTAAGCTTACAGAAAAAAAAATGACACCTTTAAAAAGATATAGCTAAAGAGATGGGACTAGTCAGACGAGAAACACTAAATGATATATTTTCAATATTTGCTTGATTAGAAATCTATAGCTTGATGTAATAAAACTATCTTGAATCATAAAAAAAAGAAAAACTATCCTTAGCCACTACTGTGCCTAATATCCATCATTTCCACCTTGTCATGAGAAATAAAACATGACAATTACTGTTCTAATGAAGAATAATGACCACTCTCTCATCTTTTTGTCTTCCAATGCAACTGCTATTGAAATTTTTAAATGAATTTGTAAAGTCAAGCTTCTCAGATGCTTTCAGAGTAACTTTTGCTCTAGATCTCAAATGAATCAAACAATTTGCCCCTTTGAAGATTTTAAAATATTGTTTTTAGGCATGGGAGAGTTGCCTCATGGATGCCACGGTGACCGAGACAGACTCATAATGACAGGGACAGACCACAGCGTGGCTGGTACATGAGAGACCAGACGCATGACAGCTGAGGGTGGCTGCCCAGCTAGACTGCTGAGGGGGTCCCCATCAGTCCTAGAGAAGATGGAAATTATAGAATCGGTAATAGTACCATGTGATTTGGCAGCCACTTAATGACCGAGGTTTCATGTCCTCAAAAAGTTCTCGAAGTCTTACACCAAAGCCCCAAGGAAAGGCTGAATCTATGTGAGCCAAGATAATCAGTTGAAAAGTTGAAATTTTGGTCATCGTGGCTATTCGGTTTCCAAAAGATCCAAAAAACTCTGTCATGTGATCAAATTAAACTAAAATTTAAAAATATGAATTCAAAACATTTTGGGGATACAGACACATGTGAATTCGGGATGCTGCTTACACTTAAAAAATAACTTTTCTTGTTAAATGTCAGCCTCAAGGCATTCCTGCCAAAGTTATTAAACGTATGCCATAAAACATACATAACCAAGTTAATGCTGCTGTAGGAACCTTATCTTTGGAATTTCCTGACATGTGAGGGTTTCTCGTGTTCCATTTTAGGATTGAAGGCGTAAGTCCTTGCATTTAATTTCCTGGGGCTTTAGAGAAATGAAGAAAGAAGAGAGAAGAAGGCAAAGGAGGGAAAGGAAAGAAAAGAGGGGTAAAAAAGAGCATGAAAAAATAGGAAGAGAGAAAGAGAAGAAAAAGAAAAGGCATTTTCTCAAACCCAGAATCGGAATCCACTGGTTTGGCTCTTGCTGAGGTGGACTAATCGGCATATGAAAATAAGCTGGATACATTCTCGGCAGTGCACAGCCTGGCCGTGTAATTCTAAACCCTCATAGCCTCAAAATCCTTAATCATTTCTTTCTTCAACTTGGCTTGGCTTTCCTGCCTCAGAGAGGACAGTAAGTCTGCCAAATTCAGAGTTAAGCCTTTTCTTTTCTTTTTTTTAAGCGACAGGACCACAATAAAGAGCGTATTTTGTTTTTTAAGAGTAGAAAGCGAACATCTTGCCCTCATCACCTCCATTGTACAATTTCAAACAAAACTAGAACTCCAAAGCCAAAAGTTCTTTAAACACAGCTGATGCAACCATATCCAAATTGGCCAAAAAAAATTTCATCTTTGGACTGAAACAAAGTAACTTTAGCCGGTTTTAGAGAAAATGCTAGAGGACTGAAAAGAGCAGATGGTAGCTAAGAGAGAAAAGATAATGGGAATAACTGTTCACCAGGTTGATCTGTCTGCCCACAGATGACACAGTTCAAAGACTCCAATTTCCCAAAATGAACCTGCCCCTGGGAAAGAGGCCTTCTTTGGAGGAATAGCCCAGAAAGGGCACAGAAGGGCTTCTCTGGAGAAGCACGGGGACAGAAGCAGAAAAGTCACGAGAGCACCCAGGGCTCTCAGGTTGGCGCTGGTTTGGGAAAGACTTTAGAATTAGAGATGGATTCAAACTTTCTCAGCACATAAAGAAGGAAGCCTATAAATTCTTTTATCCTTCTCCTTCTGGATGCTCAGTCATGTCCGACTTTTTGGGACTCCATGGACTGTAGCTCGCCAGGCTCCTCTGTCCATGGGATTCTCCAGGCAAGAATACTGGAATGGGTTGTCATGCCCTCCTCCAGGGGATCTTCCTGACCCAGGCATCAAGTCCATGTCTCTTATGTCTCCTGCATTGGCAGGTAGATTCTTTACCACTGAGCCACTTGGGAAGCCCTCAAATTCTTTTACAGATATCACAAGACACTAATACCACAGCTGATAAAGTTAGGACAATAAAATCCATGTATAGACTAGTCCCATTTACAGAATACTCCTATAAAAATCTTAAATAGAATATTAGACTTAATAGGTCAAAGAAGAAGAACCATATGATCATATGAAGTTTCTGAGAAGTAATTTGACAAAACCCAATCCTAATTTTTTTAAACTCTTAGTTAAAAAAAAAAGGATTACCAGGGAACACTACCTTGATAGAAAGAAAATGTAAATCCAGCAGGAGTGCTTGAAAGTAGAACACCAGAAGAATTATCATTAAAGTTAGGGTGAGACAAGGCTGCCCAGTGCTATCAGCACTATTATTTCACACTGTTATGAAAGTATTAGTGCAATATAGTAAGAGAGAGAATTTGGAGGTAAAATCAAAAAGAAAAGAACTTAAAATGATAACTCTTTGCAAACAATATTATTATATACATGGAAAGTCCAAGAGAATCAACTGATAATTAGAAACAGTAAGAAATTTCTTCAAGGGCTGTTTTAAATGAGTAGTGTATAAAACTAGTTTTCTTAAATACAAAGACTATATAATGAGAAAAAAAGATTCCATTAACAATGGCAACAAAAAGATAAAATACCATATACTTAGCAAATGGATGGAATCTCAATTAAAAGCTGACATATTTACTATGTGTGAAATTTCACAGTGATACATAGAATACTTAGAAAAATACATCCAAGAATATTCAAGACATTTTTGAATAAGGAGAATAATCAGGAAACAAATAAGAGCTTTATAATTATTAAAAAGGAGACCAAATGATCACTTGTATATATATTACATGATAGAATATGTAGAATGTCCAAAAGAATCCACTGATTAATTATTAGCAACAATAAGAAATTTTTGTTAAGCTCTACTAGATGGTAAAATAGATTATGAGGTTAAAATATTTACAACTGTTCGGTCCTAGGAAAGAAATACATACCCTGATTAATTAAACAGAATACAGCCAGAAAAAAGTAACAGCTAACATTTATTAATCATTTACTATATACCAGACTCTGTTTTAACTTATGTTTACAAATATCTACTCATCCAATCTTCACAACAAAGCTATGAAGTGGTTACTATAATTATCTCCATTTTACAGATAAGTAAAATGAGGCTCAGATAAATTCAGTAGCTTGCCCAATGTCACACAGGTAGGATGTAGTGGAGTTAGTAAATTCTCTGGCTCTAGAGTCTTCTCTAATGCTATATTCTGCTCATCACAGCATTATTTGTAAACTGGAGACAACCTAAGTGTAAATCAGCAGGGAAATGGTTTAGCCACATGATGTAAAGATGGCAGTTAAAAAAGGAAGGTGAAAAGAAAAAGGTGGCAACATGGAAATATCTCAATGATATCTTCAGTAAAACATGGCTGGTATACAGCATGATTTCATTTTTGAAAGGATATAATACATATGTATGTATTTCTAGAAACTCTAGAGTAGCCAACCCTTTTTCCCCCTAGAAGAGAACATAAGAAATTACACTTTTGGCACCCGAAGAATCCTTCCTGATAGACCATGTTGAGTAGGAAACTGATATGATTGAATCTGTATTTCCAAAAGCCTCCTGTGGCTGCTGGGAAGGACAATACTGGGGTGAGGGGGCAGGTAGATGCAACGTGACTAAGGTGGCAGCAGTGGGGGAGACACAGTCAGGCTTAAGAAAATGCGTTAACACTAGAACCAAAGGACTTGCTGATGAATTAGATCGGCAGTGTGCGAAAAGAAGAGAGATTATAAATGACTCCTAGGGTTTGGGGCATAAGCAAAATGAAGGCTGATACCATTTAATCAGAGAGCATCTATCTGGGGAGAAGATCATTTTAGTAGTGGCCTGGATTGAGAATTTAGGTTTAGACATATTAAGTCCAAGCTATTAGATAACCAAATGGGGACCCAAGCAGGAGATAACTATACAAACCAAAAGCTAGGAGAGGGTCAGGGCCAGAGACTTACGTTTGGGAATCATAAGCATGTAAGGAACATTTAAAAACATGAGAGTCGGGGAGACCAGTTTATGGGAGTGCATGTAGATGGAGGAGGGGAGACCTGATCCTGGGATGGGGTGTAGATGGGTTGAGGGGGGATGTTACTCAACAGGTAGATGGAGAGGAGGAGCAGCCAGTGAAGTGTGACTATCAGGAAAGCAGGAGGTCTAGAAGCCTACAGCAAACATAGGATTTCAAGAGGGTGTGAGTCAAGCTGGTCCACAAAGGCTGCTGCTAAGTCGCTTCAGTCGTGTCCGACTCTGTGCGACCCCATAGACGGCAGCCCACCAGGCTCCCCCACCCCTGGGATTCTCCAGGCAAGAACACTGGAGTGGGTTGCCATTTCCTTCTCCAATGCATGAAAGTGAGAAGTGAAAGTCAAGTCGCTCAGTCGTGTCCGACTCTTAGCGACCCTGTGGACCGCAGCCTACCAGGCTCCTCCATCCATGGGATTTTCCAGGCAAGAGTACTGGAGTGGGGTGCCACTGCCTTCTCCATCTGCAGAGGCTAAGTGAGGTCAATCAAGAAAAGCACAGAGAACTGACAAATTGGATTTAGCAAAGACGGAGGTCACAGGAGGACTTGGCCAACAGAAGTTCTAGGATTAGTAGCAAAAGCCCTACTGCAGGGAGTCAGGTTAAACCCAGGCGGGAAGCAGTGGTGACAGCAGGGACAGACAGCTATTTGGAGGAGTTTTTCCTCAGTAGAGGGTTTCCAGATTAGGACGTATCAAACCAATTAGCACATTACAGAAACAGACTAGAGATCAGGTTTCAGAACAGAAAAGAAATTGTCTCCAAAGCACAGATTTTACCTTTAAGCATTCACAGGGTTTATTATCTAAAGGTATTTTAATACTACCGAATATTTACCGTGTGAGCATCTACACGTATAAATGAGAAAACTGAGGCCTCGAGACATTAAGTAACTTGTTCCAAGTTAGACAGACTGTGAGAGGGCCAGGATAGGCCAGGCAGTGTGTTTCTAGAGTCCAAACCAAGAAAAAACACGAAAGCAAGAGGGAGGAGAGACTTGGAGCACCAGGCACAAGGTGGGGGTGGTAGTGGCAGAACGAGCATCAGTTAGTAGATCGCCAGTGTTAACACACGCTTTCATTTAACCCTTGGTTACTGTCCGAATTACAAGCACTCACTCACATCTACAGGGCGATCTTTTGAAGTGAATATTCTGTTTTTCAGGACAAGGAACAAGCACAAGACACCCGTACATCAGTTACCACGTCTTCAGGTTTAATCAGTGAACCGTCTTAAGCTACGGATGGTCTCGACTAACTACAAGATCCGATGGTTTAATAAACGGGCTGAGAACAGACAGTGGCCGTGGGGCATAAAGTCACTGGTCACCTACCTGTGGTCAGCACTGGCTTTTGGTCTCCCGCTCCACAGTCTTCTGTTCACCGAGGGGGGCGGGGGAGAGGAGGGCAGGGGCGGGGGAGGTAGAGAGGGCAGAGGAGGCAGGTTCCTTCTGTCTTTCCGGAAGCGCGTGCCTAGGTTCCCATCCTTGTCCCCTTCTCCATCGTGTTTGAAAGTTCTCCGGGGTTTGGGCAAGGGGTTGATGAAGGGTTTTGTGGGGGGGTCCTCCAAGCCTCTGTACACACTCTCCAGGCTCTGGTCACAGGGCCTCCTGCACAAGCCTTTCCTTTCCTCGGCAGCCTCGAGGGTAGGCTCCCTGGTTTCGAGGTCCAAGCGGTGGGCTCTGAATTCTGAGCCGCCCCCACCCCCACGGTGCTCAGGAAGGGTGGGCGCCTCCTCGGCCTTGTCCGGCAGGCAGTGTGGGGAATAACACGTGCCTGGTAACTGGGGATCCAACCCGGCAGACCCATCCTTCAGAGCCTGCTCGAGTTTCTTGACCTGCTTCAGCACAGAGAGGCTATCGTTCTGAAAGCGCTGTTTGCCAAGCCTGGGCTCCCGGCCTCTGCCCAAGCTGGGAGCCGGCTCCCGGGCTGGCTGGCTCAGGTCCGGCCTCTGCTCAGCGTCCTGTGCTCTGACCTTTACTTTATCCCGCTCATCCTCTCTACTTTCCACGTCCAGCCTTGTTCCATTCTGAGCCTCGGTGACCCGAGCCCTCGAACCATCACTGCTTCTCCTCTCCGTCACACAGGACATCAGGTAACCCTCCTGGCCATCTGCCTTCCTGCCAGGGGCAGGCGTGGGCAACTCCCTTTTCCCTTCCCATTCTGATATCTTGTCCTTTATGCTGAGGGACTTGTGCCGGGCCTTGCCTTGGGCGGGAGGGCACGGGTCCTGAACACTGCCCAGCTGCCTCTTGCCGGCCCTGCTGGTTCCTTTAGCGCTGAGATCTGAAGCTGAGTCATTGATGATCATATCTGAGCTGAACATGTTCTGCTGAAAACAGTCCACTCTTGGCTCCAGCATCAGGTTATAGAGGCTCTCCAGGGGGCTGCTTCGGAAGGCCGGATCTGATCAGTCTCTAGGAAAGGGATGGAGGACCTAAATGGCTGCCTTTGAGAGTCTTCCCCAGTCTTTGGACCGTCCACTTTGACCCTAAACAAGAAAAACAAACATCGAGTGAGGCATTCTTAGTTATTGTTCTTCACACGTCATAGCGATTTGCTAAAACTTAGGTATAAATTGTCCGGCTTCCCTTGTGGCTCAGCTGATAAAGAATCCGCCTGCGGTGTGGGAGACCTGGGTTCGATCCCTGGGTTGGGAAGATTCCCTAGAGAAGGGAAAGGCTACCCACTCCAGTATTCTGGCTTGAAGAATTCCATGGTCTGTATAGTCAGTCCATGGGGTCAAAAAGAGTCAGATATGACTGAGAGACTTTCACTTTCACTTTCAGATATAAATGTTAGATACCAGTTGCAAGCCACAAACATTGAAACCACCATTTAAAAAATCACTTTATGCTTTTCTCCTGGGGAGACAGCAAAACAGAATGAAAGGAGCTTTTGGACTGTGGCGTTCAATCGACTTCGGTGTAAATCCTAATTCAACCACTGACCAGCTGTGTGACCTTGGCTAAGTTGTTTAACTTCTCTAAACTTCAGTTTCTCATCTGTGAAATGGGAATAACAATAAACATACCTACCAAGGTGGCTGTAAACATTTAATAAGCTAGCTCATATTACGTATCTAGAATGGTGTGAGTGTACAATAAATGGCAGTTATCATTATTGTTAGCTTTTTCCCAATGAAAATAGAAGCTTCACGAGATAGATTATACCAAAAGAAGATCCTTTGGAATGATTATTTAAAAATTAAAACAAATGCCATAAGTCATGAAGTTTTCCCTAATTCTCGGCTTGATAAACTGTCCTGACTTGAGTGGGTAAAGCCACAGTGATTGGCTGCATTTGACTGGAACCTCCTCTAGAATGTGAACCCTACTAGACTGGTTTCTCCAGGAGGATAGGGATCATTTTGTTTTGTCTATGGCTTCAACCCTAGCACCCCTAACAACACCCAGCAGAGTAGGTGGTCACTAATTCTTGTTGTGTGAATAAGCGAGTAAACAAACAGATTCAGATTTCCTGCATGGCCTAGAACTGCATTGTCTGGTATGGTAGTCACTAGCCACATGTGGCTATTTAAACTAAAATCAAATTAAATCAAAGCTTTGGTTCCTCAGCTGCAGCAGCCACATATCAAGAACTCAGTAGCCAAGTGTGGGTAACAGTTACTATACTGGATGGAGTAGAAAACAATTTCCGTCACTGCAAAAAGGTCTCACTCAACACAAACGTATGAGGATATAGGCCTCCAAATGTGATTTTAGAAGATCAGTTAGTGCCATGAAGACGTTAAAAATTATTTAGAAAGAAAAACAGAAGCTCCAATACTTTGGCCACCTGATGTGAAGAGCCGACTCATTGGAAAAGGCCCTGATGCTAGGAAAGATTGAAGGCAGGAGGAGAAGGGGGTGACAGAGGATGAGATGGCTGATGGCATCACCGACTCAATGAGCATGAGTTTGAGAAAGCTCTGGGAGATAGTGAAGGACAGAGAAACCTGGTGTCTTGCAGTCTAAGGCATCGCAGAGTCAGACACGATTTAGTGACGGAACAACAACAATGAGAATGAGAGTGTCGGTGTTTTGAAATGCAAAGCATTTCTTCCACCAGCAAAGGTCATGACTGAGCACAGTGACCTTAAATGTGCCAAGAAGAGCAAGCATGCATGGACCGACCTCATGGTGCACGTTTTCGAAACACACAGGCTCTTGGAAACTCCAGCTAAGGTTCACATGAGGGATGAGTAACTAGCAATTTCACGCATCCTGTTACTATCTAGCTTTCTAGTCCAGAGACTAATGGTTGTTTATATAAAGACTTCTTCCTGGCTTGAGATATTAACGTGTAAATTATGTTGTTCTTGGTTGCTTAGCATAAAATCAGAAACTTGTGAAATTGCAAACAGATTTTCATATGTTAAATATGGCTATCAAAGCAGATTTCCTTATTTAAATAATCAATTACCATTCATAATAGAGCGCTTACAAAAAAGAAACACTTTTTTAATAGTTCGGTCACCACTGAGGACATTAGCATAAATTCAAATTTTAGTCAGAATCAGAGTTAGAATCAGTTAGTTATTCTACTGAGAATTCAAAAGCCAGAAATTTAACTCCTTGCTCTTACTGTCTAGAGGCAAGATAAAGAGACAGGACACATAAAAACACAATTCAAGTTAGTTCACGCTTAGTGAGAACTGATGATATAATATATAATCATTAACATCATATGTACTATTAAATAACATTGACAGTAGATGAATATATGACTTTGGAGTTAAAGGGACCTGGGTTTGGATCTTGGTTTCATTTTTCTCACCTTACAATGAGAATACTGAAATTTTATTGGTGCAGAGGCCAAATTTATTTTGTTCGCTATGCTCAATACATAGCAGGTAGTCAATAAGTTAAAAGAGTGAAAGGATGCATTAATATATGTAAAAGTACCCACAGTGTGGCGTACATTATAAGTCTTGATAGCAATAAATGGTAACTAGTGTTATTGTAATAGTTATAGTTACTGTCTAAGATTCCAAACATCTGGAGTGACTTTACAATCACTGAGGGTCCATCTAAAAACTGAAGAGGAAAAAAGGCTAGTCTGTTAGAAAACTACCCTGGAATTACAAAGCTCAAGCAGCATCGGGAAGGATGATGAAATCAGGGGCAGAGTGCCTTCTGCACGTTTGCTGGATCCAAGAACTTCTCTAGTTCCTGTGTCCAGGATTCTGTGGCCCTTGAAGGGGCTCTGGACTGGGGTGCACAGCTGTGAACAGCTCAGTGATCTGTGAACAGCTCAGTGACTGCCAACTCCACCGCAGAATGTGAGACAGGGGACCGGAGGAAAGGGCTCCATCTAGGGAGAAAACAACCCTGCTAATATAAGATGGGTAAAAAGGCTAAGTGGACAGGTGCAGCTGCAAAGCTTTAGGGCTCAGCAATAATTAAAACACCTGAACAAAACATATAACCAACAAGGACCTACTGTGCAAGCACAGGGAACTCTGCTCAATGTTATGTGGCAGCCTGGATGGGTGGGGGAGTTTGGAGGAGAATGGATACATGTGTATGTATGGCTGAGTCCCTTTGCTGTTCACCTGAAATTATCACAACATTGTTCACTGGTTATACCTCAATACAAACTAAAAAGCTAAAAATAAATAAATAAAATGAAGTTTTTAAAAAAGAAAAATAAACCCTGGACTGGAAGGTGTACATGGGGACAAGGCCCGAAGTGGGCCCTGGGCTTCAGCCAAGCCTCCCCTTGCCCACTGCGGTCCTGTGCTGTTGACTGAGCACAGGGCACGGAGACGGCTTACAGGGGAGGGGGCTCATCACGACGACTTAGACCAGAAAGCTTCCTTAGTTCAGGGAGGTGGGGTTCATGAGGAGGGAAGGGCAGTGGAAAAAGGAAGGAGACTGAGAATCTGGGCCAACTTCTGCAGTCATGGGGAAGAAAAGTTCTTACTTGTCAGCCAATCTGTAGCCCAGGTTTTCAGTCCGGCTGTGGCTGCCCTTGGCTGGCCTGCACAGTCATCATGTCAACACCAAGAGGAGCTCCGAGTTGCCTGGGGGAACAGGGGGCACATTTAGTGAGTGAGCATGGCAGCAAATCCAGGGCCCACACCCCAAACTATCCCTGGCGGATTCCACCCCGGAGTAGGGGGTGACAGGGTTGCACTGTATAGAATTCCTCATGCGGGGTGGGGTCAGAGGCACAGAATCCGAGGTCCACCCAGATTCAGCCCCCATGCCAACGCTTCTCATGTGTGCAAACATGTACGTGTGTGTGTGTGTCTTTTAGATAAAAGTAACCAAAAATTTTTAGAAAACATGTAACCTTAGAAAGTAAAACAAATACCAGCACAACTTGACACTCTTTCAAGGCTCTGTAAGAACCGGTGATGTGCTGCTGCTGCTGCTGCTGCTAAGTCGCTTCAGTTGTGTCCGACTCTGTGCGACCCCATAGACGGCAGCCCACCAGGCTCCCCTGTCCCTGGGATCCTCCAGGCAAGAACACTGGATTGGGTTGCCATTTCCTTCTCCAACGCATGAAAGTGAAAAGTGAAAGTGAAGTCGCTCAGTCGTGTCCGACTCTTCGCGACACCATGGACTGCAGCCGACCAGGCTCCTCCATCCATGGGATTTTCCAGGCAAGAGTACTGGAGTGGGGTGCCACTGCCTTCTCTGAGTGATGTTCTAACAGACCCCAAAGAAGAGAAGAGTTGTTACTTAATTTGAAACAAGAAATAAACCACCTGCTCAAGTGGCAATGCCTACACAGAGCTATTCTATTCTGCTGCTGCCCTGGCGTTGGGTATAAACCTACTGTCTTTGGCTTTAGAGCCCTGCGTGGAGAGACTCTTTCAGAGGCTCAGAATCCAGGAGCAGCAAATGCTCAGCCACTAGGTCATCTGTCTGGTCTATGAAAACTAGGAGATGGTCCTAGCAGACCCAGGCTTTCCATGGAACATCTCAAACCTGCAAGATGCTAAGGACCACGTGGGTACCAAAGGAGCAGTCTCAGTGGAGAAGCAGCAGTTTTATAAAACTTCAGGGCCTGACATCCAAATGAACTGAAGTAACTGATTAAATGTACTACTTCAATAGCAAGTCCCTACAGAACTCTGGACAAATGAGCATGGCTTAGGTGGACGTGGCTAGGAAGATGAGACCCGCTGGCAAATGCCAACAGGATCCGCCCTGCAATTCTTCTGTAAAGCATGAACGCAAGGGACTGGGGGTCCCACTTGATGGAGAGAAGGTGACTCCTTGACTAGAGGTTTGGAGAATACTCAGATTCTGGAGATTCACACGTCTTCTCCACTGAAAGTCAAAATTGCTCAGTCATGTCCAACTCTTTGCGACCTCATGGACTATATAGTCCATGGAATTCTCCAGGCAAGAATACTGGAGTGGGTAGCCTTTCTCTTTTCCAGGGGATCTTTCCAACTCAGGGTCTTCTGCATTGCAGGCAGATTCTTTACCAACTGAGCTATCAGGGAAGCCCTAACTGAACCTCCCAGGAATCCTGCTTCCAGCTCCATCTCACATTTCCAAGATTCCTATCCCCTCTCCCAGGATGGTTTACCTGCCAGGTGACAGGGTGGCTCCCCAAGGCCCAGCCTAGGCATCCCCTTCCCCCAAGAAACGAAAGGGCCAGGCTTTAAGACATGCATATAACTTTTAGGAATGAGGAGAGGAAGTCTAGAGGGAGAAAGAGAAAAAGAAGAATGGACATGGGCAACAAATTAAAAAGAGGGAGGTTAGGAAATGGTGAGCCGAGAAAACAGCAAGAGAAACCATGTGTTTGGGGAGGAGGACGGAGCTGGGGCCTGGGTGCGCAGGGAACCCAGCTGCCCCTTTCCCAGAGTGGCACCGTGCATTCTGGGATCTGTCAGTGCTGAAAGCAAGCCTGGTTCTTGAGAGAAGCCAGGTCCCAGGGCTCCCCTCCCGTTAGAAAGGAGAGTCCTAAAAGGCCTTTGGGGGACAGGAAGAACTCAGTGCCCCTCTCATGACGCTCTGCGAAGCTTCTGGACCCTCTCCACTCTGCTGGGCAGACAGACACTGCTCTTCTGTCCTGATCCTGGCAGAGGCCCCATCGGACTCAGGATAACAGCCACTCTCCACCGCCTTCTGCGTGTTGGCACTCCGCCTCCACACAGACCAAGCCCCCTGTGAGCTAGCAACCCTTGCCGCCCACCCTCTTCTTTCAGGCTGGCACCCTCTCAGTGGTACTAGGAATAGGTGCCAGGCCCTGTTCTGGAAGCCCTGGGGATTCACAGATGAGTAAGGCATGGCATCTGTACCCGGGGAGAGAGAACCATGTCTGTGCTCGGGTCACCATCAGCCCTACAACCCCCCTTCTCCCCAAAGGGAACGGTTTCTCTGAAGTTCCCAGGAAGCCACAGCTTTTTCAAAAAGCACAAAGCCCACTGTGTCTAATGCACAGAGAACCATGGGTGAACTCTGAGGTTAAAGATCCAGAGACACACTTAAAAAACACGGGACTTAAGTGAACTTGATTCCCATCAGGCAATAATAACTTCCAGTCCGAAAACCACAGTCTCTAGAGATACAGCTGATACCCTTGTCTGAGAAGCAAGTTCAAGTGGACTTAAGGGGCTGGAACTGAGCAGGGCACGGACCCTGGAGCACACTCAGCAATCAGCTCACCATTTCTGAATTCATAGGAGAACGGAAAACGCTGCTTGAACAAAACTTTGACACTTGCCTTTTGTTTCTGATGTTTCAAGGTCATTAATTAGGTGACAAGCCTAGCCTAATTTGTTAGGTGGGAGTACTCTGTGACCTACGTTACCAAGACAAACTTCTCTATCACTTTATAGGTCTGGGATTGCAAGATGGAGCTGTTTTCCAAAGTGTGGTCCACTGAGGATCTGATCTAGTCAAACTGGGAAACTTGTCAGACCAAGTTTCCAACCAACCCAATGTACCAAAACCAACTGTCTGGGGCCGGCCTGGAACCTGCATTTAAATATGGTGAATCAAGGAATTCCCTGGTGGTCCAGTGGTTAGGACTTGGAGCTTTCACTGCTGAGGCCCACGTTTGATCCCCGGTTGGAGGAACTATTAGTAAGATCCCACAAGCCTCCCAGCACAGCCAAAACAAACAAACAAACAACAAAACCATAAATATGGTAAATCAAAGGCCTCGGGTGATTTTTACACAATCCAAAGTTTATTTCTTGCTAGGTAATTTGGCCTTGTGATCTAAACAGGCTGATTTGCAGGAGGTATTATGAATGCATGACCAGTAATACATTTTCTCATTCAACTGCCACAAAAATATAGAACTTCCCATTCACTAGATGAGCTTAATTAGTACCAATAAACTTAATTAGAATAAAATGTCACACGAAATTTTAAAGCTAGGTGATGGGCACGTGAAGATTCATGTGTTTTGCACATACAAACATTTCCAGAAGTTTTTAAATTGTTTTACAAGTGAAAAAGATGTATTTTTTAAAGCCAACATCTATAGCTAATTATATTTTTCAATCTAGTCCATAACTGAATCCTGTTTTTCTCCTTGCTAAAGTGAATACTGTAAAATCTGTTCTTGATTCCTGTTTCTCTTTGGGCTCAATGTCAAGTTGATTGGAGGGCTCAGGTGAAGTTAAAAGGTGATGGGAGAGTCTTCTAAGCTTTTAATCTGTTAGGGACTCCCTTCAAATGTCTCAGCCTGTTACTCCTAATTACTTCTCTGAATTACCTCTACTTTTTCAAGAGAAAAAGAGTGATTATAGTGAGATGTTTCTGTGAAATCGCTCAATCGTGTCTGACTCTTTGGACTCTATGGACTGTAGCCTACCAGGCTCCTCTGTCCATGGGATTTTCCAGGCAAGAGTACTGGAGTGGGTTGCCATTTCTCAAAAGCCCACAGAAAATTTTAACTGCTCCAGACTGACGTTAGTAGATCAAAATGCTATATTATTTTGTGACCCCTTTAAGTTTACCCACTAAGGCTTAAAATTTCAGCCTGATATCTGAAAACACTTTTTTTGAAGGGGGTTTGGAGAACTGTGAGATCGTTAATTTAAAAACAAGTATTTCCCCAAAAAAGGATCAAGATTTTCAAAGAGATGTTAAGTGTTTTTCCACAAACAGGAAGGAGGCAGTTGACTTATCAGATCTTTCCCTGAGAGCAGTTCTTACAGGAGAACCCAAGGGTGCCTGGGTAAGGAGAGGAGCAGCCCTGTGTGAAAAGAAGCGAGGAGTCCCCAGCTGGCAGATGGTAACTCCTTTAGAGCCCGGCTCGCACCTGCCGCTCTCCCTGGTTCACTGCCACTGAAGGAGCAGCAAGGGCAGGTGAAATCTACCTGCTGGAGCCAGCACCATCTTCAATACCAGGAGCCCAGGAAGACCGCTGCTTGTGGTTGGAGGCCTGCCCTCTTCCAATGAAGCACTGCTCGTATTTTGTTCTGGGCATTAATTAATTATCCATTTGTGACATTTTAAAATTAAATAGGATGCTACTGATTGTTGATATCACCCACCAGTAATAACCTTCTTCCTTTTAGCTCTGGTGGGGTTTTGATGTTGGGAACAGGGAGATGACAGTAATATACGGTCGAAAGAAATTTTGCTCTCAAAGTCACTTAAGAAAAGAAGTTTGGATAGTACTAGTTCAGTGACTGCTATAAAAAAAAATGTGGACATGTTTAAGTCACAGAGAGATGGGGTGGGGGTGAAGGGAGGAAAAACTGATTCTAAATCTTTCTTTTAAAAAAATACTTAATTTCTTTGGCTGCACTGGGTCTTAGTTGTGTGGGATCTTTGGTCTTTAGTTGTGGCATGAGAGATCTAGTTCCCTGACCAGGGATCAAATCCAGACCCCTTGAAGTGGGAGCTCGACTCTTAGTCCTTGGACCACCAGGGAAGTCCCCTCCCCAAATCTTATAAAAACAGTGATTTACATAAAAATTGAAATCTGGAAATGTCAATCAACCGATGAATGGATAAACAAACAGAATGTGGTCTAGCCACACAGTACGTTTTTCAGTTCAGTGTTAAAAGGAATAAAGGGTCATTACATGCTACATGCTACAGCATGGCTGAACCGTGAAAACACACTAAGTGAAAAAAGCCAGATACAAAAGGAATATTGCATGAGTTTATATGAAAAGACCAGAATAGGTAAATCCATGGAGGGAAGGGGGAATTGGGATGATTGCTAATAGGTAAAGGTTTCTTCTGGGGCTGATGGAAGTGATCTGGAAAGAGATAGTAATGATAGCTGCAGAACACTGTGAATACATCACAAATCGCTAAACTGTGCACTTTTATCTTTTAAAATTTTTTGGCTACGCCAGGCAGCATGTAAGACCTTAGTTCCCTAATCAGGGATCAAACCTTCCCCCACACTAGTGGAAGTGCGGAGTCCTAATCACTGCAGCACCAGAGAAGTCCCTAAATTGTGTACTTTTGAATGGTGAACTTTATGTGAATCATATCTCAACTGAAAATACAGTATAGGGATATTCAAAGGAAAAAAAATAAATTTGGGCAGCGGAGGAGGTGAAGTGAGGAATAAAATATATATAACTGTAATGTTCCCGTGCCTTTAGGGTTCTAAGGCTAGTATGTTGGTTCCAAAATATAGGTAAACATATATATATATATAACTTGATTCATAAAATAGACTTGAGATACTGAGTGAAAAACACAGTTTATATCATAAATGGTATCATGCTAATAAAACTAAATTTTCAGTGGTTTTTATTTCTGTTGCAAATAAAACAAGCTCTTCAGCTTTAATGATTCTAATAACTTAGTTTTATCAGCTTATAAAGAGCAGGCAACAGAACTGAGAAGAAACTATAACAATTACAGCAAAACAAAAATAGTTATTTTCTCAACTGAGTGTTTTTTTTTTTTTTTAACCAAGCAGTTTGTGGGATCTCAGTTCCCTGACCAGAGATTGATCCCAGGCCATAACAGAAAGCCCAGAATCTTAACCACTGGGCCACCAGGGAACTCCCTGAACATTTTTCTTATTAGCCAGCATACCCAGAAGGTGTCTGCTTTCAGAAAATATGTTGAGAAGGGAAAACACACACACACAATCACATAATACAACTCTTGCTGCGTCTAACTACTTAGTGAAGCTCATTCCTGAGCCTCTTGATGCGTCATTTTCATTATCTTCAAACAAACAAAATTAATTTTAAAAATTAAAACAGGCTGCTCTGGTTCTTTACATAACAGCTTTTGGGGGGAGTATTTTCACAAAAAAAACAAAAGCAATTTTTTTTTTCACATTTGGAAGAAGATGGGGGATTCTGAAACAGATGAGGAATAATCGAAACCAAAGCCTACATGCTGCCTCAAAGCCACACCCAAGGACCATTATTTGGGAAAATCACAGTCTGCATTCTTGGACCAAATGCTTAAACCGTGCCTCACACCATGACCAGACACCAGGTCCTCAGCACACACACCAGGTAAAGCCAAGGTAATGGCTTTTCTGTGAACCAGTCTTCCTATTTCTAGGAGTTCGGCTTTGAGCCCTGAAGATTCCCCCAAATCAAGTAAGAGTATTCAAGGAATGTTTGTTGAATGAGCGAACACATATACCATATCTTCTTATACTTAACAGATGACTGGATAAACAAAATGTGGTCGAGCCATACAATGGAGTATCGCTCAGTTGCTTCAGTCCTGTCTGACTCTTTGTGACCCTATGGACCGTAGCCCACTAGACTCCATGGGATTCTCTAGGCAAAAATACTGGAGTGGGTTGCCATTTCCTCCTCCAATGGAGTATTATTCAGCCATTTAAAAAATGAAGGACTATTACATGCTACAACATGGATGAACCTTAAAAAAGCCAGCCAGCCACAAAAGAGATGTTGTATGATTGCATCTACATGAAGTGTGCAGAACAGATAAATCCATCGAGATGGAAAGTAGATTAGTGTTGCCAGGGGCTGTGTGAGTGGGGATTGGGTAATGACTGCTAATAGGTATGGATTTTCAGGGGGGAGGAGAGTGATGAAAATGTTCTAAAATTAGATAGTGGTGGTGATGGTTGCAATAGTTAATATGCTAAAAACACAACTGTGTATTTTAAAGGGGTGAACTTTATGGTATGTGAATTATATCTCAATGAGGCTATTATTATTATTTTTTTAATCAGCAGGGACAGCTGCTAAAAGTGAGGAGTCCTGGCCCCACCCAGACTGAGTGAATCAGACTGCTAGAACAGGGCCTAGGAATCTGCGTTTGTAAGTTTCCCGGGAAATTCACAGGCTTAGAGTTGAACCCTGGAGTTTATTTTTCAGTCACTGTCACTGTCAGTCAGCGACAGATCCACTCTCCTTTGCCCTCTCCTTTGTAAGGCAGCCTTTTACTTTACTGTGTCTGTTTGCTCTTGTTTTTCAGAGCATCTCTGAAATCTGATGGAGGCACTGTCAGGATACGGCACGTTGCTCCTGTCCCTCGAGCCCAGGTGTAAATGCTCCAAGACGCTCTTTCACAGATCCTCCGTATACAGGCAGGCGTCAACAACAAGGCTTGTTTTCACTCTAAGGGGTGGCCTTAAGACCGAGAGCAAGATCTGAGTAATTTAAGACTTTCTATGGGTATGAATACCCAGTTACTGACAGTAATGTTTATTTTGAACAACTTGATCAGTATTTTCTTGACCCACACCTGTCCGTTTTGTGACAAATGAAACCAATGGGAATTTGTGGGCTTGAGCCTGTAGACTGGACCACACTTTGTGATGCTCTTGAGGCCAGAGATAGCAAAAGATGTTTACTGTTCTCATTTTCAGTAAACCCGGGAAGGAGTTTTCGACATCTGCAGAGCATTCTTACATACAGAGATGTATTTGGCCACCTTAGTAGGATGGAAACACATTTTTCACTTGACAATATTTGCAAATCATGCATTTCCCCTCACTCACTTACAATGTGGAAATACTTCCATATGTTGCCTTTGGCTTCACCATTTTGTGTGGGATAAAAAGCAAAAAAGTACAATTAGGTGGCCATTTTGCCTATGAACACTAAACTACTGTGCGTGTAAGTAGTGTCAGCCCTCCCGAATCAAGGCTTCATTACTATTCATGTCACCTGTCTAGAAAAAGTTAGTGTGAGTTTGCCATAAACCATAACAGTAGGAGTTATGAGAGTTATAAAATATGCTAATACTGCCAAAATATGGTTTAAAATCTGGATTCAGGTATGTAGTTTTCTTTTAAATAAAAAAGTACACTTCTTTTTGCTTTTAGATATTGCTGCTAAGTCGCTTCAGGCTTGTCTGACTCTGTGTGACCCCATAGACGGCGGCCCACCAGGCTCCCCCGTCCCTGGGATTCTCCAGGCAAGAACACTGGAGTGGGTTGCCATTTCCTTCTCCAATACATGAAAGGGAAAAGTGAAAGTGAAGTTGCTCAGTCGTGTCCGACTCTTCGAGACCCCATGGTCTGCAGCCCACCAGGCTCCTCCGTCCATGGGATTTTCCAGGCAAGAGTACTGGAGTGGGGTGCCATTGCCTTCTCCAGCTTTTAGGTATTACAGGTCACCAAACTGGGAAGAGTCAGGTTCTAACTTCTTTCAGCTCCCAAACAATTAAACTTGTTTTTCCTTCTGTGTTTGGCTAGGCCAGAAGCCACTTCTTATTTCTAACCTCTACAGAAGTCAAGGCCAGTGCTCCTACCATTTTTCTGATGAGGAAATCAAGCTGAGGGAAGCTGTCATTTAAGTTCATACAATAGCTCTTAAGTGACAGAACCAGGAATGAGTCTGTTTTGAGCCCAAGTCTGGTGCTCCTTAGACAGTATCTCCGTGGCCTCATATTATATTATCTAAACCAGATGCGAGTTAGATTCTAGCTCATTATTCTGGGTGCTGTTAAGTTCTTCGAGATCAGCAATTGCTTTATCCTTTTACATCATGCTGAATTTAGTAAATACTTTCTGAGTGAGCTGGGAGGGAGACTGAAGGTTTTTTTGTGGGCCTCTCTTTTCATGGTTCTGTGATTCTACATTTCTGTACTTTGGGAGTCTACCTAAAGAACGCATCTCCCACATAATCTGGTATATGGAAAACTGTACACAGAAATGTTCATGACTATCTTATTTAAAATACTGAAAACTACAAATAACTCAAGTGTCAAGCAATGTAATGATAAACTGTAATATATTCAATGAAGTATTATGAAGCAAATTAAATTATGTTTAAAACTACTATAATTCTATAGAAATAGAAAGTAGATTAGTGGTTGCCTAGGCCCAAAGTGGGTGGGTGAGAAAAAAGGGGAGTGACTGCTAACGACTTTGGAGTTTCTTTCTGGACTGATGAAAATATTCTAAAATTGACTGTGATAATGGTTGCATACCTCTGTCAACACACTAAAAACCATTAAAGTGTACACTTTAAATGGATAAATTGAACTATATGTGAATTATATCTCAATAAAGCTGTTATTTTTAAAAAGGAAATTAAGAAGCTAAAGGAAAAAAAAGACTATTACTAAATGGAGAAAATGTTCATGTTATGATGTTAGCCAAAAGGAACAAGATCCAAAAGTTTGCACACAATATGAATAAAACATGTTTTTAAAGAGGGTGGTGGGGGGAGAAGAAATCAATTCCTATTTAAAATCTCACACATAAGAATATGACTGGAAGGAAATATAACAAAGGATTAACAGTAGCTATCATCAGTGAAGAAACTTTGAATAATTTTTTTTTGTTCACTTATCTACATTTTCAAAAATATATATATTTCCAATGTTTTGGTAATAAACATACATTATCATGGGGGTTCTCAGATGGCTCAAGAAGTAAAGAATCCACCTGCAATGCAGGAATCTCAGGAGCTGCAGGTTTGATCTCTGGGTCAGAAAGATCCCCTGGAGGAGGAAATGGCAACCCACTCCAGCATTCTTGCCTGGAAAATTCCACAGATAGAGGAGCCTGGCAGACTACAGTCCATGGGGTCGCAAAGAGTTGGACAAGACAGAGTAACTGAGCTCACACACACATTATTGTCACTATTGGCTTCCCTGGTGGCTCAGTGGTAAAGAAACTGCCTGCCAATGCAGGAGACGTGGGTTCAATCCCTGGGTTGGGAAGATGCCCTGGAGAAGTCAATGGCAACCCACTCCAGTATTCGTGCCTGGGAAATCCCATGGACAGAGGAGCCTGGTGGGCTACAGTCAATGGGGTTGCAAAAATCAGACTCGAATTAGTGACTAAACAACATTATCACTATTGTAAATAACAGGGGAAAAATGTAAACTCTGCTGTTATCTGCGGGTGTCTGGTCTGCCCTGGTGCTCCCAACAGGCCACACAGTTGCTTTTCAGCCACAAACACAACTGCAGGGCATGGGTCTCAGCTGAGCCCATCACTTCATTACTTGTTTGGCTTTGCCACAGTATCTCCTGAACAGAAGGATAAGTGGTAGTTTATTCTCATTACCTCCTTTCCCTTAGTGACCACCAAGACTTGGATCCTGGTCTCCAATAACCACTTCCTAGTACAGAACCCATTCTTTCAGTGGGTTCAAAGAGATTATATGGGGACCTATGGCTATTAGGGAAATTACTCATGTAATTCATTCTTCCAATTATTAGTGTTTACTTCCCACAGGGAACTAAGTGAAACTAGGGGAAATGTGAAATAAATCATTTTTTTTGCCCTCTAAGAGCTTTCATCCTCATCCTGTGAATGTCATATCATTCACATGACAATACTGTATTATATACTTGGAAGTTACTAAGAGAGGAGTAGATCTTAAATGTTTTCACAACACAAAAAAAGTTACCTGTGTGACGTCATGGATGTGTTAACTAATCGAATATGGCAATCATTTCACAACATACACATACATTGAATCATCGAGTATATACTTTAAACTTAAACAATGTGTGTGTTAGTTGCTAATCATGTCCAACTCTTTGCGACCTCATGGACTGCAGCCCACCAGGCTCCTCTATCCATGGAATTCTCCAGGCAAGGATATGGGAGCGGGTTGCCATTTCCTTCTCCAGGGGATCTTCCTGACCCAGGTCTCCGGCATTGCAGGCGGATGCTTTACCATGTGAGCTACTAGGGAAGGCCCTAGTACACAATGTTAAATGCCAATTAAATCTCAAAAAAAGCTGATAGAAAAAAGATGCAAACAAACGTCTCTAATACAAAACATGATACCATAAACAAAACAGGTGACAGCAGGTCCCTTTGTGTGTCTGGGCTTAGAGCGTGGGCTGAATTTCCTTTGGGGTGTATGGGTGAAAAGCACAGATGCTTGCATAATCTTCAAATGGCTAAATGTTTAAGGAAGGACAAGCCACTAAATGAAAAGCAGCACTGATTCTTTAAGGAATGACACCTAACTCATTTGCTAGATTTCCCGGCAGGAGTCAATCGAGATGGGAACTAAGGCAGAATCTGAACACAACTTGTACAGGTTTCTGAAAACGTTTACCAAATGTTACCAGAAGCAGGACAACATTAATTTTTTTTTTTAAAGCATTTCAAGTTTACAGAACAGCTGCACGAACAGTACAGAAAACTCACATACTCTTTTATCTAAATTCACCAAGTTTTAATATTCTCCTTCAATTCAAGTGTTCTGAATTGCTCTTTTGGAGCTTCAGGGAATATGAGTGCTATCCAGCCACCAGAAGCCTTCAGTGCTTATGAATCTAAAACAAAAAAGAATTTTACAAAACCAGTTTACTGAAGTAAGTCGGCACACCCCGGTCCAAAAGACAACTCAACCACAACTCACTCCTGACCCTCCACCAGGACCTCTCAGGAGGACACTGAACTCTTTAAAACCAGATTACCAAATATTCAAGAAGAGCTAGGAAAACATAGAAAAATAAAAAAACTGAGGAGCAGAGGTGACTGGCCCTACCAGATATTCACACATACTATAAAGCCTCCACAATTAAAACAGGATGGTACTGCCATAAGAATAGATAAATAGACTGGCAGAACAGACAGTCTAGACATAGACCTAAGTACTCGTGTGTGCGTGTGAGTCACTCAGTCGTGTCCGACTCTTTGCGACCCCATGTAGCCTGCCAGGCTTCTCTGTCCATGGAATTCTCCAGGCAAGAATACTGGAGTGGATTTCCATTCTCTTCTCCAGAGGATCTTCCCAACCCAGGGATGGAACCCTGGTCTCCTGCAACAGAAGCAGATTCTTTACCGTCTGAGCTACAGGGAAGTCCTCCAAGTACTCATAGGACTTAATACATGATCAACGGGGTATCTTAAATCACTAGTGCAAAGATGGACTTTCTCATAAACGGGGGAATAACTGACCAGCCCAAAGGTGTTCAATAAGATCACAATGCAGATCCGATGTGCCTACGGTCCTGGTAAACTAAGGATGACCCGGGTCTTTCTCAGAGCCAGAAATGCAGCTGCAGGCAAGAGCTAGTTCCACAGAGGGGCTGCAGCCCTGAGGGGTTGACAGCAGCCCCTGAAGGATCTGACCACTGCCTGCCTTAACCCCTCAAAATCTCCAAATGCCCTCTGAACCTGCTATGATTTGAATGCAGTTTCAAAATTCTGACTTTCCCCCTGCCCTAGAGTTTATCATACACTCATACAGCACCTGATTTTCACATCATATGCACATTATAACATATATAAGCCCTCCTCCCAATTTTCAGGTGTAATTCTTGTTAGGCTTATTTTGAAGAGAAGATTAAGCTTCAGCGACTGGCCTAGGAGCACAGTGTTTAAGTAGCATAACAGAGAATCTTATGGTTTGTATCTTTCTACTCCAAATTTTATATTTCTCCTGCAAACCTTGTTATCTGCTCTCTTAGTACCTTCAACCAGAACCACCCATCAACATCTCTCACAAGTCTGATGCAAGAATCTGCTACTCAGTGGTGCCAGTACCCTTGGGGACAGTAACCTGAAGGCCTGACCCCTCTTCTTTCAAGGGCGGCAAGCAGGAAATAGCTTTCATTCATAACCTTTGGGAAGGTCAGGGTCAGGAAATGAATGCTGTTTTGTCCTGTGATCTGTCAGGCACTGCATTAAGTACTTAACCAACATAATCATAGAAATAATGCATCTCCCAAGAGAAATGAGGGCTTCCCAGGTGGCACTATTGGTAAAGAGTTATCCTGCCAATGCTGGAGACGCAGGTTTGATCCCTGGATTGGGAAGATCCCCTGGAGAAGGAAATAGCAACTCACTCCAGTATTCCTACCTGGAGAATTCCATGGACAGAGGAGCACAGCAGGCTACAGCCAATGGGGTCGCAAAGAGTTGGACTTTGACTGAGTGCGTGCATGCGCACATACACAAACACACACACACATAAATGAAAAAACACATCCACATATGTCCTTGTAAATTAGTATTCGGAGCACATTATTTTTGATAGCCATAAAGTCTATGCACTTGGATACAGTCCAAGTGCCATCAACTGATGAATAAACAAAATGTGGTACACCCATACAATGAAATAATATTCAGCCATCAAAGGAATGAAGTACTGACATATGCTACAACATGGATAAGGAGACACTAAGCTAAAGGAATAGAAGCCAATCACAAAAGGCCACATATTGTATAAGTCCATTTATATAAGATATCTAGAACAGAGGTATCTACAGAGACAGAAAGCAAATTAGTGGTTGCTTAGGACTGAGGTAGATGGAGCTGGGGTGGGGAATGGTGGCTAAGGGGTATTGGGTTTCTTTGTCCAAATGACAAAAATGTTCTAAGACTGATGGGTGATGGTTGCACAACCGGTGAATATACTAAAAATCATTAAATTATACACTTTAAATGGATTAATTTTTATGGTATGTGAATTATTCTTCAATAAGACTGTTATTTTAAAAAGAGAGACAGGAGGAAGGAAGGGAGGGAGGGAGAGAAGAGGAGTGGGGAAGGGAAGAAAAGTGGATAGGGGGTGGAGAGAGACAGAGACACTAAGCATCTGGCAAGCATGTACCAGGTACATATTGCTGCTGCTAAGTCGCTTCAGTCGTGTCCGACTCTGTGTGATCCCATAAGACGGCAGCCCACCAGGCTCCCCCGTCCCTGGGATTCTCCAGGCAAGAACACTGGAGTGGGTTGCCATTTCCTTCTCCAATGCATGAAAGTGAAAAGTGAAAGTGAAGTCGCTCAGTCGTGTCCGACTCTTAGCGACTTTAGCGACCCCATGGACTGTGGCCCACCAGGCTCTTCCGTCCATGGGATTTTCAAGGCAAGAGTACTGGAGTGGGTTGCCATTGCCTTCTTAGGAAGCTTAATAGTATCCATGGGATTTTAAGAGAGGTGTGTAGCCCCAAAGCCCTCACTCTAGTACATCATTACCTCCTTCACAAGCACTAGCTCTAGCAAAGTAGCATGTGAATCTGAGGAACCAGGATTCTTATGAGTACAATGGTTAAGACAAATGAACACATTAGGGTTACAGAAATATAACTGGATAGTAGATCTCACAAGCACTCACTGGTGCTTGCCTACCTCACAAAGCAGCCCCTTTCCTGCAAACCGCCACTTCCCTCCTCCACGGAGGCCACAGGGACCTGGGCAGCCATGTTTGAATGATGATCCCACCCCCAGCCACAGCTGATTGGCTCTAGAGGAGGCCTAACTGAAAGTCGGGCCAATCAGGTTCTGCTGCCAGGGGGTTGGGTCAATGTGTGTGGCCAGAACACGGAAACATGGCGCTGTGAGGCAGCCATTTTCACCCTGCTGACCAAGGAGCAGAGGGAGCTGGGCTGTTGAGGAGAAGCATGATACCCGCAGAAAGAGGGCTCTGCGCTCCCAGTCCAATCTGCTCTTGGGGCCAAGCTGCATTCCTGCCCACAGGTTCCACAAGGTATCTTTATACCCTTGTTTGCTTAAGCAACCAAAAGAATCCCCAGTAACACAGTGTCATGTTCAATCTACGTTCAAGTACTTTCCCAAAATGAAAAAAGAAAGCTAGTGTGCATGTGAGTTTTAAACATGAATCTGCACCCATATGGCTGAAGCTGAGCCAACTGCAGCTACTAAGGAAACCAAACCCCCATTAGCTTTGCCTCCAGCTTGGCACAGAAGTTGCCTGTGATCTTATCATTCCTGTTACACTATGGAGAGTCAAGAAGTTTCTTCCTCTTCCTGGGGGCACGCATCACTGAAAGTATTGGGAACATTTGAAGCCTTAGTTCATCTTTTTAAAATCAGATGGGTAAAATAACTTAAAAAAGAATTAAAAACAATAACAATATAATTAATATAATGGAATCAAAGCCTTAGTAAGGCCATGTCATGAGAACTAATCTTTCTAAGGACCTGAACAACATATTATAAGCACTGATACAAGAGGATCTGCTGGACTCTAGGATGAAGTTTTAAATAGGACATGGTATCAGAAGGCCCACAGTTTTCTTCTTCTTAATAAAACCTCACAGAAAATACTCTGGCCTTACATTGGAATGGGCCAATGGGAGGTCACTGTGGGTAAATGAACAAAAAAAGGAATGTGTGCCTTCTTCGGTTCTTATTTTGGATCTACAGTATACAAGAAAGCAGAGCTCACATCGCTCCCACACACTGGCAGGGACACATCTGAATGAAAAACATTTAGAGAGGTTGCATTGTCTGCACACCAGGAGAAGAGCTGAGTTGACAGTAGGAAAGGGACGGAAGAGTCCTTTTCCCATCCCTCTGTCTATTTATGGGAGTCATTTCCCTTCAGGAAATGCTGAGCCCCTCTCCCAGGACCCTGTTGGGAATGACGCCTGCACTGGCTGACCCAGCCTTCCACATCCTCCTCCCGGCCTCAGCAGCTCTCCCTCGTGACCCCCATCAGTCACTGGGAACCCAGCCTGCAAACGACAGTGCTTCTTACAGTCCTCAGTCTAGTGTGGAAATTCAAAGAGGAAAGAGGGGATAAAGATACGTAATGCAGCTAGAAAAGCCCCTGGCATGGAGAAGCTCCTTAATGAACAGAGGATGGGAGCAGGTAAGAAGGGCTAGAAATGACCACAATGTGGGCCAGGATTTTGTGGCTCATCTAGCCTCAGTCACCTGTCTGGGGGATGGCAGAGGCAAGAACAGGACTCAAGGCGCCTGTCACCCCATGTGGGACTCAATCACCTCCTCCATGCTCCTTCCTCTTCCCCAGAAAAATGTATAGACGCATGTTTCTATAAGGGGGCTTCCCAGGTGGTGGTGGCGGTTTAGTCGCTAAGTCATGTCCTACTCTTGCGACTCCGTGGACTGTAGCCTGCCAGGTTCCTATCCATGGGATTCTCCAGGAAAGTATACTACAGTGAGTTCCTTCTCTAGGGGATCTTCCCAACCCAGGAATCGAACCTGGAGTGGGGTGCCATTTCCTTCTCCAGGGGATCTTCCTAACCCAGGAACTGAATCCTGTACTGCAGGCAGATTCTTTACCGACTGAGCTATAAGGGAAGCCCAAAATCCCAGGTGGTGCTACTGGTAAAGAACCAGCCTGCCAACGCAGGAGACTTAAGAGACATGGGTTCAGTCCCTGGGTCAGGAAGATCCCCTGGAGGAGGGCATGGCAATCCACTGTGGTATTCTTGCCTGGAGAATGCCATGGTTGAAGAGCCTGGTGGACTATAGTCCATGGGGTCACAAAGAATCGGACATGACTAAGTGATTTTAGCTCACACACACACATTTCTATAAGAAGTTATTCCAGGGGAATCTGGGTCTACTAATTACATATCCTTCTTTTCTTCTTTCTGGGGTTAGCCCTGGCCAAACCCCAAACTGAAGTTCTTCCCCCTGTCCTCTGAATTTCTCTGGATATTTTTTTTAACTTATCTATACTTGGTAACCCTAATAAACGTGCATAACCATGTGGTATGTCTTTCACGGTTGGCCTCAATTGTTATTTATATGTTTGATTTAGGATTTCAGGTAGTTATGTGTGACACCTCAGATTAAACTGCAACAGTGAATGAATGGTCACCACTTATCGAACACTGACTGTTTTCTAGGCAAGATTCCACACAGATTGCTTCACCAACTCCTCACACCCACTCGACAGTTGCCTTGCCTTCACAGATGTGGTAAGCAAGGCCTGGAGAGATGAACTTTCCCCAAGGCCACGTGGATGCCAAATGAATCCAGGTTGTCAGATTCAAGTCCAGGTGCCTAACACCAAGTCAAGAGCTCTGGGGGCAGGTTACAGGCCTTCCCCTCCTGGATACAGACTAGCTACTCAGGGAATTGTTTTGATTGGGTTTTATTCACCCCCTCCTCCTCTCCCAGCACACCCTGGCCCCAGGGCACCGCCTGGCCAGCCTGGCCATTTCCAGAGGCAGCCGTTGGGCTGCCATTTCGGGATTTATTTTTCCCTCTGAAGGGTTTCCTCATGTTCATTTTAACCTGGCCTCACTGATACTGGGGCTTCCCTGGTGGCTCAGACAGTACAGAAATCACCAGCGGGAGACCTGGCTTTGATCCCTGGGTCGGGAAGATCTCCTGGAGGGTGTGGCAACCCACTCCAGTATTCTTGCCTGGAGAATTCCATGGACAGAGGAGGCTGGCAGGATGTAGTCCATGGGGTCGCAAAGAGTCGGACATGACTGAGCGACTATCACTCATGCATTGATCAACAGTAGTACTGAGGTGGGGAGGAGGGCCCCTGGTGGGATCTGTCCTGTGTTGTGGCCCCTGGGTACCTGGCCACTCACACCACACCAGAAGTAGCCACTTGGAGGGGATGCACAGAAGGCCATGCTTTATTTCCTTCCGGCAGCCCTCCCCGGCTCCAGCTGTGCTGCCCCAAATGCCTCACTCCCCACCTCCTCTCCCTCTCGCCTTCCGGCCCTCCTCTTCCCTTCCTCCCCGCTCAGACCCTTTCCCACCCTCTTTTTGCTGGCTTCTGTTCTCTTTCTTTCCATGAGCAGAGAGTTTCCAGCCTGGCTCCCGGCCAGCACATTTGGACAAAAGGCAGCAATCTTGGAGGGAGACGTCATCTCCCATCCCCTTTGCTGGGGCCAGCACCATGGCTCCCCGAGCTCAGAGAGGGAGCCCGGGGCTGGGACTGCTCCCACCCAACTCCCAGTTCTGGAAAGGAGCTTGAAAGATGGCGTACTGTGGGGATTAAAAGCAAAGGGTTTGGAAGCACACAGCCCCAGATTCAAACTCCAGCTCTGCTGCTTGAGAGTCATGGGACCTCGGGCCAGTTATTTTGCTCAGCCTTGGTTCTCTCTTCTGTAAAGTGGTGACAGGAACAGCTCCTGGTTTGAAAGGCTTACCCAAGATGGCACCTGGAAAACAGTGGGCACGGTGCGTGTCCTGTGAGAAGCTCAACCCAGCTTCTGTTGTTATGAACGGAACTTAATCCTGCCAAATAATACAAGTAAAAATACAGGACTTTGTTACGATATTAATAATGACAATACTAATACAACCTCCTCAACTTATCTGCAGGGCTGCAGAAAGTGTTAGTCACTCAGTTGGGTCCGACTCTCTACGACCCCCTGGACTGTAGTTCGCCAGGTTCCTCTGTCCATGGAATTCTCCAGGCAAGAATACTAGAGTGGGGAGACACTCCCTTCTCCAGGGGATCTTCCACAACCTAGGAACTGAACCCGGGTCTCCTGCATTGCAGGCAGTTTCTATATCATCTAAGTCACCTGCAGACCAGACCCAGCCTCAATTGTTTGCAAGTGTGGTAAAGCTGTAAAACCTCTCAAACATACCATTACTGTTACAGTGTAATCTGCAAAAACTGGTTTTGAAATTGGAAAAGGAGCTGACCCCATTCCCTATTCATTAAAGCCAGGGCTCAGCCTCGAAGCCACAAGTGAAAGTTAGGAGGAACCCACCCCATTAGCATGGTCTGCTCGCCCGGACTCCGCTCCCCTCCCTCCCCGTTTTCTGGCTCCTTGGAAGCTGAGGCTCCATTGCTGTTTGTTTACTATCTATGCTTGGTGTTTTGTACTCAAGTTGTGTAATGCCTGGGAATGTGCTCTGTTTTATTTAGCTAAGTTTTGAGATATGGGCAATTTTTATTTAACCAATCTGAGCCAGCATGGATGGGTTTGAAATTAATCCACAAGATCAATCAAGGAGCTCAGCACATGAGGTGCTGCTGGGAAATACACACATGTAGGAACGGTCCCTGCCCTAGAGCTAGGGATAAAAGACGCAAACCCAATCAACCAATGGCCATGAAAGATTACAACCCTTCAACACCAGAAGATTAGTTTAAAAGTCTAGGGGATGCCTGACAACATGTTTAACAAAAGCCACAATATGAGAGGGGTTTAGGGACTAAATTCAAACCACAGTGGTAAGTGTTATGAAAGAAATATCACTGGAGGAATTTAGAAGTGGGCAGGCAATGAGAGTCAGAGGGGTCACCGACTGCTTCAGAGAAGACGTAGAATCTGGTGGCCCTTTGGACTAGTTGGGAGAGTCTTTCAGGTAAGGCAAGAGCATGAAGAAAGGGGACAGTATGTCCTGCCCTGGACATGAGACTGACGGTTGGACGGCTGCTCTGGGACATGTGGAAACACGGAGAGGAGGATGGAAGGACTGGCACATGAGACTTGGAGACATTCTGCAATCAGAAAGCGGAGGTATGGTGTGCTTCCCACAGAATATAAACAGGATACATGATAGAAGGGGCTTCCCAGGTGGCTCAGTGGTCAAGAATCTGCCTGCCAATGCAGGAGATATGGGTTCAGTCCCTGGGTGGGGAAGATCCCCTGGAGTAGGAAACGGCAACCCACTCCAGTATTCTTGCCTGGAGAATCCCATGGACAGGGCAGCCTAGAAGGCTGCAGTCCACAAGGTCACACAGAGTCAGACACAACTGAGTGACTGAGCAAGCATGTGCGTGATGGAAGATATGAACTGATATATTCAAGAGGAACATATAGATCAAGCAGCCAGAGGTAGAGATCTAAGAGTCTGGTGACAGAACAACCCTGTGGGGGTGGAGAAGAACTGGGGATGCAGCCAAAGAACCAGTGAACGCGGACAAGCTCTCCCCGGAGGGAAAGTGAAGCCAAAGAAGAGAGTGAGGAACTGAGGTGTGGGGGTGACTCTTGACTGAGCTCTTTACCATGTTTCTTCATCTTGGTCTTCCATCTGGACAGAGAGGTCTGATGGCAGAACATCTGCCTTGGGCTTCTTTTTATTCCTCCACAATGTCTATTTGGACCAGATCTTGGTGTATTGTGGGTGCGGCGTGAATGCTTGTTGAATGAGAAGAAAAGGAATCAGTGAAGGAGATGTCTCCAGAGACAATTAGCATAACCCAGATGGTGTGGTGTCTCAGGGGAGGAAGCATTATTCAAAATGCTTCACAAAGGAGGGGCGTGGGCCCCAGCCTTACTGTTGACCCTTTCATGGCTGGATCTGGTTGTGGGGGTCCCAAAACAGTGGGACATCAGGAGTGACTATTCAGAGAAGCATTTCAGCCTTTTGACAAGCAGTGCAGACATGTCACTATAGCAATGTTATATCGACCGTGACCTGGGTCAGGCAAGTCACGTTAGGAAGTCATGTTAGGAAGCTCCGAAACCGAGAACAGTGAACTAGCTGTACAGTGGCTGCACCATCAGTAACGGGATGAAGTCTCTGCAGACAGTCGGGGATGGAGGCCAGATCTCAGGGACGTGAGGAGGAGCTTGTGGTCCTGCCCTGGGGGCTTGGGCAGGTGTTCTGTCTCCCCATCCTGAAAGCAGCCTTCTTCCTCTCTTGTTCTCCAGTCAACAGGCGGCCTGAACCCGGGCTGTGTATGTGTCTAGAAGCACTCTGACTCTTTTCCTGTCACTCTTCCCTCTGTCCCAGGTCAAGGATCTTGGATTCCCTGAGTGCAGGTGAGAAGAGAGCCTGGAACAGGAACCTCTCTGGACTCTGCCTCTGCAGTGCCGGAATGGCCAAGTCTCATCACTTGGGGAAGCATCAAGAAGCCCCTCCTCTCTGATGTTTTTCTATCCTGTTAGATGCATCAGTTCAGCTGGTGGGTAAACAGAGCACTGGTCCCTGTTTGATGTCCTGGGAGCTGTGTGTGTTTATTGATTGTCACAGACACAGACGATGAAAAGGACCAGATGGAAAGGGATGTCAGGCAGCCAGGGATTTGTATGTGGGGTTGGCTGACCACACACTTCATTTCACATCTGAACAACTCCCACCTCCAGCTCAGAGCAGCGAGAGGGGAAATCCCTCTGGACCTGCAGAGAGCTAGAGACATTGCCATGGGAGAAGCCCAGCGCCCCAGCATGCTGCTTTGGTGGTCCGTGTCTTCCTAGCTGCTGCCCTGACCAAGTCAGTGCCTGAGAAACTGGTCCCACTCCAGCTGCAGGGATGCAGGTTCTACGTCTCAGGCTGCCCCAACACTCCTGCCCAGTGACCGAATCAGTGCTCTGTGGTTTCTCCCCCAGCTAACTTGTCTCCTGACCATGCAAGGCCAGTTTGAATCCTGATTTGTGGCACAATTTCCCACAAATACCTCTGCTCGGTCATCTGGGAGGTTGAGTCTGTATTTCCCAGGGACGTGAGAAGCACACATAAAATTATAGAAGGTTCTGCTTTAATGGTTCCAATCTGCTGGGAAAAGGCAGCTGTATTTTCTTCCACAGTGAGCTGTGGGAAGTAGGGACAGTGGTACCCATCTTCTCTGACTCGGTTAGCGGGAAGGAGTTGACACGCAGCACTGGGTGAGCCCCAGGACCCCTCCTCCTTCCCTGCACTCAGGTCTTTACTCTAGGGGGGAGTTAAGAAAAGCTGGGGGGCAGAGGGGTGACACGAAATCATGTCCCTGGGTTGGTACACTTAGAGCTGCAGGAAGAATGGATGGGCATGTCCAGCTCTTTGCCAGCTAGCAGTTTGCAGGGACACTCCCAGCACAGACTGGCTGGCTGTATAGCAATTAATAATTTATTTTTTTGTTTGTTAATGGCAAAATAGCAATAGACAAGTAGAAAACAATATATACCAACCCAGACAATGTGGTAGATCATATCCTTAGATATTACCAATTCTACTATAAGAATTATTTTTATATTTAAAATTTGATATTGTCCCTTTCAAGTAAATACTTTCACGAGTACTTTAAGAAAAAAATGAAGAGAAGTGTGTTTAAATAAAACAAACAAACAATTTATCTTTAGTGCTCCTTTTTTACTTTCCAAGTGTCCCACTTTGTATATATAGTTACTCTATCTGTTGTACAAAGTTGATTTGCAGAGAACTTAGGGCTAAATCAAGTCCAACCCTGTGACACAGACAGACAGGATTAAAAAGCAGAGACATCACTTTGCCAACAAAGGTCCATATAGTCAAAGCTATGTTTTTTTTTCCAGTAGTCATGTATGGATGTGAAAGGTGGGCCATAAAGAAGGCTGAGCACCAAAGAACTGATGCTTTCAAACTGTGGTGCTGGAGAAAACTCTTGAGAGTCCCCTGGACTACAAAGAGATCAAACCAGTCAATCCTAAAGGAAATCAACCCTGAATATTCATTGGAAGGACTGATGCTGAAGCTCCAATACTTTGGCCACCTGATGTGAAGACCGACCCCACTGGTAAAGACCCTGATGCTGGGAAAGACTGAAGACAGGAGGAGAAGGGGGTGGCAGAGGATGAGGTGGTTGGAGGGCATCACTGACTCAGTGGACATGAATTTGAGCAAATTCCAGGAGACAGTGAAGGACAAGGGAGCCTGGGGTGCTGCCGTCCATGGGGTCACAAAGAGTCAGACATGCCTTTGTGACTGAACAACAGCAACGTGGTAGCGAAAGAGGAAGGCTCCTTGCATTATTTCCCTGGGCTGGCTCTTATGTGTGACCCACTCTGCCCATTCCAGGTTTCAGCCTACACCATTATGTGAACTCGTGGTTATATGAGATCAAGATTTTCGGAACACAAACTGACAGAAGAAACAATATTGGGACAATTTGTTGGATGACGAGCTATAAGCCATAGAAAAATTCTTAGAAACTCTAGTTTCAATGTTGCCTTGAAAATTTTAACAAAACTCAAAATAATAGATTGCCTCTATGAATGTACCACACAATTTCTAACTTAAATAGAAATTCATAGTAAATTCAGTGGGGAACGAGGGTAAGAGAGGTAATACTATTTTACAATTTTTGAAAAACTGAGTATCAAAATCTCATTTTATACATATACACAATGGAATATTGCTGCTGCTACTGCTGCTAAGTCACGGCAGTCGTGTCCGACTCTGTGCGACCCCACAGATGGCAGCCCACCAGGCTCCCCCGTCCCTGGGATCCTCCAGGCAAGAACACTGGAGTGGGGTGCCATTTCCTTTTCCAATGCATGAAAGTGAAAAGTGAAAGGGAAGTTGCTCAGTCGTGTCCAATCCTCAGCGACCCCATGGACTGCAGCCTTCCAGGCTCCTCCATCCATGGGATTTTCCAGGCAAGAGTACTGGAGTGGGGTGCCATTGCTTTCTCCGACAATGGAATATTACTCAGCCATAAAAAGGAATGCATTTGAGTCATTTCTAATGAGGTGGATGAACCCAGAGCCTATTATACAGAGTGATGTAAGTCATAAAGAGAAAAATAAATATACTAACACACATATATGGAATCTAGAAAGATGGTGCTGAAGAATTTATCTGCAGGGCAGCAATGGAGAAACAGACACAGAGAACAGACCTATGGACACAGGGAGAGGGGAGGAGAGGGTGAGATGTATGGAGAGAGTAACATGGAGACATACATTATCATATGTAAAACAGATAGCCAACGGGAATTTGCTGTACGTCTCAGGAAACTCAAACAGGGCTCTGTATCAACCTAGAGAGGTGAGATGGAAGGGAGGTTCAAGACGGAGGGGATACATGTATACCTATGGCTGATTCATGTGGCTGTTTGATAGAAAACAACACAATTCTGTAAAGCAATTATCATTCAATTAAAAAATAAATTGGGCTTCCCTGGTGGCTCAGCTGGTAAAGAATCCGCCTGCAATGTGGGAGACCTGGGTTCTATCCCTGGGTTGGGAAGATCCTCTGGACAAGGGAAAGGCTGGAGATCTCCAGTCCCTGGAGAATTCCATGGACTGAATAGTCCATGGGGTCGCAAAGAGTCAGACATGACTGAGCAACTTTCACTTAAAAAATAAATTAATTAAAAAAAAAAAAAAAGAATCTCATTTCATTAAAATATCCATCACTGGGCACGGATATATTCAATATACATTTGGCTTTGAAATCTTTTAATTTAGCAATTCCACCTCTGGGAATTTATATACAGAAATGTTGGAACAAGTGCTGGAGAGTATTTACAGTGGCTAAAATCAGAAGCAACTAATTACTCATCAGCAGACAGTGTGTTAAAGAAATAAAGTCAATTCATGCAAAAGAAGACTAGGTAGCTGTTAGAAAGGAAAGGACTATGTTATGTCCCACATGGAATTATTCTCACATAATACTGTTAAGTTATTCCACTTTTCTAACAAACAAACTAATATATTACATGTAAAGAAAAGAAGTCTAGGGGGATTTAATATACATACCGAACAGTGACCACCTCTGAGGAGGGAGTAAGTATGGGGAAAATTTTCACTGTGTTCTTTTTTTGTTGTTCAGTTGCTAAGTCGTGTCCAACTTTTTGCAACCCCATGGACAGCAGCTGTCCTTTTTATGTATTGCTTGGGGCTTCCCTGATGGCTCAGCTGGTAAACGATCCACCTGCAATGCAGGAGAACTGCGCTCTATCCCTGGGTGGGGAAGATCCCCTGGAGAAGGAAATGGCAACCCACTTCAATATTCTTGCCTGGGAAATCCCATGGACAGAAGACCCTCGAAGGCTTTAGTCCATGGTGTCCCAAAGAGTCGGACACACCTGAGTGACTAGCACTTAAATGTTTTACAATAAGGATAGTTTTTATAGTTTACATATAAATACATACATGTGTATATAAAAGTAATCTTAAAGTTTTACTTTTAAAAAAAAATTTTTTTTGGCCACACCATTCAGCAGGTGGGATCCCAGTTCCCTGACCAGGGATCCAACCCGTGTCCCTGCATTGGAAGCACAGAGTCCCAACCACTGGACCCCCAGGGAAATCCTCAATCTGAAAGTTTTAAAGTACACTTTTATAGAAAACAAAAAAGGAAATGTGTTTGCTACTCTGCTTGAACTGGTCTGACAGCCCTCCTGATAAGATACGCAAGCTCTTACCATCCTGCCCTCCTCTCCTGCTGAAGCGAAGCATGGATCCTCGGGTTCCCCAATACAATACAGATCCTCTTCCCTAAGCTTGCTGCAAGGCTGACTCACCCCTTCCTTCTCTAAGGCTCGGGGAGGGGGGAGTGTTGGGAGGGAACCATAACTTGACTGTTAGTAGTTCAGCCAGTTGGAAAACGGGGTCTCAGACTCATCCCTCTTTCAGCTGACCGCAGGCCAAGGATGAATGTGTCAAAGGGAAGCCAATTCTGGCCTCCCGTTGGCAAAGGGCTTAACTTCTAGGCAAACTTAGCTGGGATTAATTTTTGCCCATATCGGACAATGATTTTAACACAAGGGTCAGGATGGTCTGATTCTGGCTTCCCTTCTTTTGGGGCTAAATGTAGAGAACTGAGTCAAAGGACTGAGTCACTCAGTCACTCCAGTTCCAGCACTGACTCGCCTCCCATCATTAAAGGGACAGTTGTGTCTGAGTTCCTCAGCTGGGAGGCCAGTGTAGGGGTTTCAAAGAACCCAGGTGCCTGTGGCAGCTGTCTGGTTCTGGTGGAGGAAGAAGGGACCACGCCTGGGACACAGGAGACTGGGTATGACACAGGCCCAAGAAGGGGTCTCTGTCACTCTCGAGTAACTGTCAGACATTCCATGGACCCTCAGGAAGCAAAATAAAGGGGGCAGGTTCCAGAGAGCGTGGGGGAGGCTGAGTCACCTTTGCCCACAGCCAAAGCAGCAACTGCTTGCAAGCTATACTTGAGGGTTTTGGGGAAAGCCATTGAGCCTCAAAATACTACTCCTATTATCCTATGATAGCTACTGAAATTCAGCTCTTAGAGATTTTTTCCTTTTGACTGAGACTTTATGCATGTTAAATGGCAAGCTACTTCTCCCAGCTTCTTTCCAATCTAGAAGACAGAGGTCGGAGAACATATATACTTGAATATCAGGAGGGAAATAGAAAGAATCCACAGCTTAGAGGCTCAGAAATCAAGACAGACAGAACTATATGGGTCCCAGGCAGAGAGAGAAAGGTACCAAAGATTTTCAGTTTTGGCTAAGGTGAAGCACTGCATCCGATAGTATTAGACCAAGCAGACCTAACTGTAGAAGGCCTGTGATTATGCTTTTAGACTTACTGTTAAAAACTACTTTATACACATATACATACTAGCTTCTTACCTGTATCTGTTCAAGGTGGCTTTAGATCTTGATGGTGAAGGCTGACTAGCCAGCTGATTTCATTGTAAGCAACAGGCTTCCAAATTTTAAATTCTACAAGGTCTTTGTTTTTGGAATCTGCGATTTCAGTCCCCTCTGGTGACGAGCCCTCTAGGTGATGGCTAAAAGCAACCTCGCTCAACTGTGGAAGTACCTTAAAATCACCTGGGACCTTTTAAAAATACTGATACCCAGGGCCTGTTCTTAGAAATTCTGATTGACTTGGTCTGGAGCGGGGCCTGGGCATCAGTTGTTTAAAATAAACGCCTCCCCTCAGCACTTAAACGTGTATTCTAAGGTGTACCCTGAGTTTAAAATGCTAAGAATTGTGATGGGAGGGCAGATGGGGTAGATTATCATTACCGCGTCGTTAAATTACCTACTCAACTTAAGACTTCTACAGTGGGCAAGCAGTGCTTTAAACTTTGGAGGGCACGTTAAGAATGCACTGACATAGATTCTGCAGCTTCACCCTTCTGCAGAAACCAATAGGAAGGGCCTGGCCAGATGAGCGGCGGAGTGCAGAACCACCCAGCTCACACCCCCTGTTCCTCTGCAACATTCCTTACGTTGCAGTGAACAGTTTTCCTGCCCTCCCTGACCTCAGCAGAGTAGAGCTCTGGTGTCTTGAGCCCCACCCTTTCCCCCACCCCTAGGAGAAGCCTTAACATTAGGTCGGAGGGCACAAAGGCCTGGACAACTGGGAGAACCGGACTTACCCAGCTAAACGGGATCCTCAGATGCTCCTTTCACTGTTTCTCTTTGGTCAGGATTTCCGAAGCCAATCTTCACAACACTCTGCCTTACCAGGTTCCTTTTCCAGACCAGTCTCAGCCCACCTGCCTATGGGCTATACCAGGATTTTCCTGCTTCCCCCTTCATGGCTGGGCACTGGGATGCTGTGCTCGCTACATTCATCAGAGTAGGTATCATCTCTTCCTCCATTGGAGTGCCCATGGCTCCTCCATAGGATTCCCTGGGCCCGCACTGCCCTATGTCGCCACTGCCCACAGGCCTGAGCTAGCTGCATTCGGCACCCCACAGAAATCCAGTATGTCCTCAAGTCATAACAGGAAGATGGTATAGGAAAATGGTCATGTGGAGATTTATCTTCCCATCTTTTGTAACACTGACAGTGAAGGTTTTTTTTTTTTTTCCCTCTGTTACTCTTTAGTCTTTACACAAACTTCCACATGACAAATTCCCAGTTGAGTTCAATTCCAGGAAAAAATTTGTCCTGAAAATGAATTTGTATGCTTTCTCTTGTCCAAAATCCCAAACTGTGCAATCCAGAGTATTTTTGTTTGTCTCTAAGCTGCCAGAGAATTCCGAGCCAAATTTATTGTCCAAGTGTTGTAATCTGCTAAATACAGGCCATTCAAAATCTCCATTCCTTTTGCTTTACTCTGTTTTCTCCTGAGCGTCTCTGCATTTAGTTCTTGTCTAAGTCATCTGACCCTGTCCCCAAGTCTGCCACCAGGTCCCACCTCTTTATCTCTTGGCTCTTTCCATCCACGTCACCACTGCTGTCACCCTGCGGGTCAGTAACTGCAGCTTGGGTGCTGCAAGGCCTCCGTCTCCTCCTCTCTGAGCCTCCACCCAGTAAGCAGAGTGAACTTTCTAGAATACAGAGTGATCTCCTGGCTCCTGCTTCAGGGAGATCCTTCTTCCCTCTGGGAATTACAACCATGAATTCTCCCCACACTTGCCTGTTCCTCTCCCTCCTCGGTGACACTGCACAGGCTGTTCCCTCAGCCTGAAACAACCTTCTCTGCTTTTGCTTTGTTGGTGAAGAGTTTTCAGGGCTCAGCCTGGCCTTACCTATTCTGTGGGTGTCCCTGCTCTGGGTTCCCCAAGGACACGGCACTCACGGTGAGGCCAGATGCCAACTGGATTTAGTTTTCTGTCTGACTACCCAGCTAGGATGGTAAGCGCCTGGAAGGAAGGCAGATACCTTATGCCCTTAGCCTAGCGCTTACAGTTGCTAAGTGAATGAATACACAACACAGGAAAAAGGAAAAGAAGGGAAAGTGTTAGTCGCTCAGTCGTGTCTGAGTCTTTGTGACCCCGTGGACTGTTGCCCACCAGGCTTCTCTGTCCATGGGATTCCCCAGGCAAGAATACTGGAATGGGTGGCCATTCCCTTTTTTAGGGGATCTTCCCGACCCAGGGAATAAATCCAGGTCATCCATATTGCAGGTAGATTCTTTACCATCTGAGCCACCAGGGAAGCAGGGTTCGAATCTTCCAGAATAAAAGGACTGAAAGAAGGTCAGCCTTTTCACTGCCTTTCCTAAGAACAGTTGCTCTTTGCCCTTGACTTCTTGTAGAATTCTGCTCATTGTAGGCAGCCCACCCCAAAGATGCTTCTGCTTCACTCCTCTGGTGTGTTTGATACTTGATGACTGGCAAGCAGAAAGGATATTGTTCTTTTCTCTTATGTAGGTTTAAAAACAAAATTACTGTAGCGCCTACTACAACTCTGGGGCCATTATTACGCTGGAACATCCAGAACCTTAGAGAAGTCATAGTCCTAAAGTGTATCTCAACACCAGCTAAAAGTCCCCTGGCTCCTTCCCCAACTTGCTGTTTTAGTCGCTCGGGCCTGTCTGACTCTCTTGAGGGCATGGACCGTGGCTCGCCAGGCTCCTCTGTCCATGGCATTTCCCCGGCAAGAATACTGCAGTAGGTTGCCATTTCCTTCTCCAGGGGATCTTCCCCACCCAGGGATCGAACCAGAGTCTCCTGCATTGGCAGGAGGATTCCTTACCACTGAGCCATTGGGAAGCAGCTGGTGAAAAACAAAGTCAATGCCCTACCCCTGCCCCAATCTCTGCCCCTGGAGGGCAACGTCCAGATTCCCCACCCGATGCCCTCCAGGACAGGATTCCTCGGCTGAGGTCTAGCTCTCTGCTGTGGTTTGAATCCAGTTCCCTGTGACCCTCCTAAATATCTTTCTATCCTGTGTTGAGACTCCCCCCTGGATTCCATCTGCTGCCAACCCCATCCTGAGGCAGAAAGCGGGAGAAATAAGATCATGCAATCATCTTCACCTTTCTGCTTTCTTAACACTACAAAAAGTCTGACCACAGTGGGGGGCGGGGGGAGGTCTGGCTGCTCAGCCTTTCCCGGTTCTTGCTAAACACACACACACACTCACGCCCCTGGGACTCAGCTCGGCGGAGGGCGGGGGCTCTGCCCGGTTTCTGCTGGTTTCCCGGGCGCGGGACCACGGCCTCGGGAGCTCCCGACAGGACGTCCGGACAACACTTTGCTCTAGTCCCGCAGATCGAGCTGCAGCGCCTCTATCCCCACGTCCGCACGCGGGAAACCCCGTCCTTGGTTTGCAGAGAGCCACTCACTTCACGGCTCCGGGTCGAGGCAGCTCTGGCCGTCGTCTTTCTCCCCCCCACAAAACCCTCTCCCCGCGCGTCCCCTCCTTGGTCCCCCCGCGTCCCCTCCAGCGTCCCCCGGCCCGGCCCTACCTCCTGGCTGGCCGCGGCTCCGCGGGCTCCGAGGCGCAGCTCGGGGGCGCTCGGGCGGGCGGGGGCGGCGCGCGGCGGGGGCCCGGGGCGCCATGGCCCGCAGTCCCCCGCGCTCTTGTCGGCCGGGCCTCTCCCCGCTCCCCGCGCTCGCGTGCCCGCCGCCTGGCCGCCGTGGGCGAGTGGAGGGCGGCCCCTTCCTCTGGCGGCGGCGGCTCTGAGCCGGGCCGCCCCCCGCCCGCCGGCGCTCAGTGAGCTCACCCGCAGCTGGCGGGCGCCCGGCCCGTTGCCACGGCAACGCCTCTCCCAGGGCAGCGCGGACCCTAGAGCGGCTCCGGTAAACAGGACCTTCTGCCGGACTCTTCCCCTCGCCCTTTTTTTGGGGGGTGGGGGTGTGGGGGGAGGAGATGGCGGCTTAACCCTTTCTTTGCTGGAGACCACCGAGTGGCCGGCTGCGTCTCCACCCGGCCGGAGGGTTTATTCGCGCTCAGCGCTCAGCGGGGCTCTGAGCCCTTGCGACAGATGCTGCGGAGTGGCCGCGACACTCCCTGCCCTCAGTTCACTCCAGTCGTTGTAACGCGTTAGTGGGAGCGTCGACTGGGGTTCAGGCGCAGGACTTGGGGTGGGACGTCCGAGGCAGAGTCAGCCACCACCCTTGGCTCTGCAGCTCCAAGTCGGTCCGCACCGAGACGCTGACCGAGAAAGCCCAGGGCCCCTGAGCGCGGGGCACGAGACTCCGAACCGGGCGCCCGTGGTGGGTGGGGGGGTGGGGGTCAGGAAAAGCTTCCTAGAGGAAAAGCGACTTTATGGCGCCTGCTGCCACCGCTCGCAGAGGACAAAAGATCAGGGGACAAAGCTTGATCTTTTGATTTTGATTTAGAACTGCCAAAGAAGAAGTCCACGTGAAAATGCTGTGGGCCGTGCCGGGACCGCGGAAAGTTGATGAGCAGGAGTTCCCTGCTGAAAGGGAGATGGAGCTGGCAGTGTGACTTGTGGGTGTGGGGGGAGGCTCCACGCCCATCTCTATCTCCCAGGAAAGTCATTCTTGTCTTCAGTCCTCAGATTCCTAAAAGGCGGAACTAAAGCCTAAGCAAGGCAAGAGAAGGGAAAGAGAATGAATTCAGAGAAGAGGTGTGCAGGAGAGAGGGGAAAGAAAAAGGACTGTAGAAAGTGGGGAACGTTAGATACCGCCCAGGCAGTTCCTACAGACAGAGGACCTGAGGTCTGAGGGGCTTATTCAGATATCACAGTTACAAAGATGGAAAAGCTGTCTCCTCCTTTGCTGAGAGGTTTGCTCATTCTACAAGATCTTTGAAGCTTTTGTAGACTTCCTTAAATCTCTCCAGACTCCACCATACCATACCCATTTCAACTGAACACGTTAAACATGCCTGTGTGGGATGTGAAACTTCCTTGACCGGGATCGAACCCAGGCCCTGTGCAGCGGAAGGTGTGGAGTCTTAACCACTGGACTACCAGGGAAGTCCTAAACATGGTTAACTTTCCGAATACAAATTTGCAAGGTGTAAGCAGTATTTTTTTTTTAAGTGTAAGCATTTATTGTTTTGTTTGCTAAAGCATCATTCAGTAAGTTTTCACTTCACAAAAAAAGATCAGAGACTTGGCTTCTTGACTCCCCAGTCCTGGGATATCATGAGGCAAACTGGCAAAGTGGAGAAAAGAGCAAATGGAGAATAATTGACCTGAGAGGTCCCCCAGGGGGGTCCCTCAAACCACTGCACAGAACAGGTCAGTCACCTTCAGGGTTGTGGCTTTCAAACCGCCAGTCACATTTCAAGTGGGCAGTCAGAGAGGAGGCCAGGGAGCCCCTTATGGTGTCCCCTGATGGCAGGCCACAACTCCTTGGTCTGCTCCTTTGTCGTTGAATTCTGCACACTGACTTGTTTTAGAAAATTTTCCCTGCCTTAGCTCATCAGGTCAGACTCTGATGGGCAATGTTGGGGCCTATGTGTTGCAAGTTTCTGTCCCTGCCTGCCTGTCACAGCCCCTAACCGCACTGCTCCTTAGGGCTGGCTGCTGCATCCCTGGGCCATCCCATGGTTGACCCTGACACCAGAGCCCTCCTTCCCTATGTGCTCCCGTCCCAGCTGGCTCCCTGGAGCTTTCCCCAGTTTGATGTTCCCCCTGGTCCCTCCCCAGTCCTGGCTCTCCAGCTCCAGGGGGCAGGGTAGCCCTCCAAGGGATTGGCAGGGAGGTGTGCCTTAGAACTTGGAAGACCCTCTCAGCAGTCCTCTCTTCTCCCTGGTCTCCCTGACTGTCCTCAGATTTTCCCCACATTGGAAAACAGGCTTGGAGCTGGAGGTAGTGCCTGGCTTCAGTCTGGAAAGGTGCTGATGGGAGGAGGGGGGACGGAGTTCATTTTTCCTGAACTTGAATCCTGCTTTCTCCACCTAGAGCAGCCACAAGTTACAGCAGACCATCTCTTATCCCTGCCCTCCTCTTCCTTCAGCATCCTGATGAAGAGTACCGGGTCTGGGACAGACGGCCAAATTTGGCTCTGGAGCAGGTTGCTTGGCCTCTCTAACTGGGAGCCTCTTCAACTGTGCGCTGGAAATAGCAGGTGTACCCACCGCAGGGTATTGTGGGAATTAAAGCATATCTTCAAGTAAAGGATGTAGTACCAGGCCTGGCCCATGGGGGGCACTCTCCCTCAGCTCCTGTATGTTGTTGGTGGTGGTTCTGTGGCTAAGTGGCGACGTCATGGACTGCAGCACGCCAGGCTTCTGTGTCCTCCGCTATCTCCTGGAGTTTGCTCAAACTCACGTCCATTGAGTTGGTGATGCCATCCAACCATCTCATCCTCTGTTGCCTCCTGCTGTCCTCAATATTTCCCAGCAGCAGGGTCTTTCCCAGTGAGTCGGCTCTTCGCATCAAGTGGCCAGTGTATTGGAGCTTCAACATCAGTCCTTCCAATGAATATTCAGGGTTCATTTCCTTTAGGATTGACTGGCTGGATCTCATTGCAGGCCCAGGGACTCTCAAGAGTCTTCTCCAACACCACAGTTCAATGCTTTAGTGCCTGGAAAATCCCATGGACGGAGGAGCCTGATGGGCTGCAGTCCATGGGGTCGCTAAGAGTCGGACACGACTGAGCGACTTCCCTTTCACTTTTCACTTTCGTGCATTGGAGAAGGAAATGGCAACCCACTCCAGTGTTCTTGCCTGGAGAATCCCAGGGACGGGGGAGCCTGGTGGGCTGCCGTCTATGGGGTCGCACAGAGTCAGACACGCCTGAAGTGACTTAGCAGCAGCAGCAGCTTTCTTTATGGTCCAACTCTCACATTTGTAAAACCATAGTTTTGACTATCGGGCCTTTGTTAGCAAAGTGATGTCTCTGCTTTTTAATACGCTGTCTAGGTTTGTCATAGCTTTCCTTCCAAGGAGCAGTTTTGATTTCATGGCTTCGGTCACCATCCGCAGTGATTTTGGAGCCCAAGAAAATAAAATCTGTCACTGCTTCCTCTTTTTCCCCTTCTGTTTGCCATGAAGTGATGGGACCGGATGCCTGTTTGTTATTCTTTCCCTAATCTCTCATTTCTTTGCAGGAGTATAGTGGCACTCAGGGGTCAAGGAGGGAGGAGGGCAGCAGGCCGTGTTTCTTCTCTCCTGAGTTGAATTTCTGCCTCCCCCTACCCTTTATTGGTCCAGGGCCTTCAGCCTGAGCATGGCCATCAGCCCAGAGCTGACATCCCCTCAGTATAAGCCAAGTGAAGGAGAACCGTGGGACCTGGGGAGGGAGGCTAGTCTGAATCAGATGGGGCGAGAACCTGAGAAGCAGCCTTTGAACCTCTAGTCTCCCCCAAATTGCTGAATGTCTGTTTAACTTCCTTTGAGATGCTAAACACTTCCTGAGCATCATCTCCTCAGTCCCAGGCACTTCATCTCTGTCAGGGCACCTGATCCATTCCATGCTCCTAGGCAATTAGAGATCACCCCTACCATTTTCTGGGGGGGAAAACCAAGTTCTAAGAGGTGATGTGACTTATTCGAGGTCACACAGGTCCCAGCCTTTTTGTCAAACCAGGTTGCCTGAGAGCAGGGGCTATCCCCAGTATAAGTCACTCTGGAGGGGGGATTCTGGATAAGCATTTAACCCTCGTCCCACTCTGGAAGCCACAGGCATCTCTGAAACCCCTCCCTAGAGATAACCCTGCTGGGGTTTGTTGTTTTTTAAGTTGCTGAGTCATATCCGACTCTTTGTGACCCCATGGACTGTAGCCCACCAGGCTTCTCTGTCCATGGGATTCTCCAGGCAAGACTATTGGAATAGGTAGCCATTCCCTTCTCCAGGGGATGTTCCTGACGCAGAGATCGAACCTGGGTCTCCTGCACTGCAGGCAGATTCTTTACCATCTGAACCACCAGAGAAGCCTGGTGGGTCACTGTGACCCATTCCTTTCCAACTTCTTGCCAGAATGAACTTCTCTCTCAGTGCCAGTGGCCTGCCAGTGGCATACTTGCAAGTCATACACAGTGTAAATGATAAATGAGAGGTTTGGTTGTTTTTAAATTTCTATTATTTTATCTAGAGAGCTGGCATGGAGAAGGAAATCCTTTATCTGTGTTCTGGGCCGTCGTGACATTTGGATGAGGTCGAGCAAGGAAGGAGGCTGTCTTTGGGGCAGACAAAGTGCACAGCCCCACTTTGACACACCCTTGGTGAGGATTCTCCTTATCCCTCGACCTGAGCCCGTGGAGCCATCTGGGCTGGCAGCCGGGCTTCCTCCATCTTCCACAGCCATCCTACTCCTTGCCTCCCCAGGAAGCCATCTCCTGCCTGCTGTTCTGGGCTCTCATTGCATCCGTGGCCCTTTCTCCCCAACCTGGAGACAGCTGGATGCGAGCTCCTGCCCGGCCCACCACAACCCCTGGCTGCCTCCCTCTGAGGAAATAAAACCAAGTCAAGCATCCCACCCAAACCTCAGACCCAGGCTTGGTTTGTTCTTGGTCTGGAATCAAATGTTGTCCAGGAGGTATGGGATGGGCGGGGAAGTATGAGGCTGGGGAAGTGGAGGCCACCCAGGGGAAGGGTTGAGAGGAGCCTGGACCAAGGACCCTGGGCCTCCTATATCACCCCCTGGCTTCGAGGGACCTGTCTTTTTGGCACACCGCCACACCCCGCCCCCGCGCCGCTTCATGCTCTCCTGTCCTCTATTTCTTGTACTAGGGCTGGGAGATTGGAAGCTGTGGGGGCCCTGTAGGGGGCGCTGTGGAGTAAGTGGCATTTGTTTATCACTTCCTGGTGGCTCAGACAGTAAAGAATCTGCCTGCAATGCAGGAGACCTGGGTTCCATCCCTGAGTCAGGAAGATCCCCTGGAGAAGGGAAAGGCTACCCACTCCAGTATTCTTGCTTGGAGAATCCCATGGGTAAAGGAGCCTGGCGAGCTACAGTCCATGGGGTTGCACAGTCAGACATGACAGAAGCAACTTACACACATACACACACACACACACACACAGGGACTGCGGACATTTGTCAGAATACCCCTGGAAATCTCAAAGAATCACTAAATTGGCAAATATCATGATACTCTGTCATTTCTGCATAAGCACCGTCTATTTTATTCCTATGCCGCTAGCTTACTTTGAAGGGTCATGTTTTTTTTTTTTTTCACAAAGAATTAAGGCGTTCCTAACTTTACAAGGATGAATGTGTCTTTGACAAAAAGCAGAGAACCAAGTCACAGAGGGCCTGCATCTCTCACCATTAGGCAGTCTCCAGGGTCATACTTGTGATTCCCAGTACCCTCTGTGCTTCTGCTCTTCTCTGTTCCTTTTGGAAGACCCAGGAGACTCCAGAGAAAGGAACGAGAGGATGGTGATTGAGATACTCTTTACAAAGAGTACGGATTTCTATGTTTAAGCAGGTCCTGGTCTTTCTGGGCACTGTGATTCCAGTACACAGTAGGGTAGTCGGACTGACTCTGGATCGTACTTAAGACACAAGGCTTTGCATCTATTTCCTGACCAACTAGGGGATCTCCTCTGACACGAGGGAGAGTCAAGAATCCCCCTCAAATACTTTCGTCACAAGACATTAGGATCTGGGCAGCATACCTCTGGGATTAAAGCCTGCCAGCTCATCTTCCCTGCTAACACCCACCCAGGCACTGACCTCAGCCTTCAGACCTCCAAATGGTGATAAGTCACTGTGCTGCCTCTTGGAGGCCACACTTTGGGGGCACACATTTCTGGAAGGCCCTAAAATCTGATCCACTCCCTGTATCTCTCAGGTCAAATAAGATTAAAATCAAGATACTAGCCAGAGATACAAAATTGTGAATCAACTCTATGCGTGTGCTAAGTTGCTTCAGCTGTGTCCAACTCTTTGCGACCCCATGGACTGTAGCCCACCAGGCTCCTCTGTCCATGGGATTCTCCAGGCAAGAATACTGCAGTGGTTTGCCATTTTCTACTCCAGGGGATCTTCCCCACCCAGGGATCGAACCCAAGTCTCTTAAGTCTCCTGCATTGGTTGTGGGTTCTTTACCACTAGCAAAGCCAGAGACACAACATTGTAAATCCAGTATACATCAGTTTAAAAAATAAAAGGCAAGTCAGGAGACTTAAAAAAAAATTTTTTTATATGGACCATCTTTTAAAGCCTTTATTGAATTTGTTACAATATTACTTCTGTTTTATGTTTCTTTTTTCTTTTTTTGACATGAGGCATGTGGGATCCTAGGTACCTGACCAGGGATTGAACCTACACCTCATGCACTGGAAGTCGAAGTCTTAACCACTGGACCGCCAGGCAAGTCCCCAAGCCAGGTGACTTCTGACTACCACAGATAGCAGTGCGACCTTGAGCAAGGTGACTTCTGTTTGTGGGTCTCAGGTTCCTTGGAAGATGGGGCCAGATGGCCCTCAGGTCTCTCCCAGCCCCCACCCCCTCAGGTGGGCAGGAAAAGCACAAAGCAGCTGCCTGTTTTCACCCTCATCCAGCTCTGTCCTGGGTGACTGGGCGGGTGCCAGGGAGCGCCGAGGCTTCCCACAGATCACCTAGGAGGTGGGTTCTAACAGCAGCCTCATTTACCAATGAAGCCACTGCCGAGAAGAGCCAGGTACCTTGCCCAGGGCTCCCATGAATGAGCGCCAGAGCCCAGCAGTATGACCCCAGACAACCCCTGCCTGCCTTTGCTGTCGGGACGCCAGCAGAAGCTGCTGTCAGGAGCTGCTGTTCTCATCCGCCCAGCATGCAAATGATGAGGTTACAGGTTACGGGAGGATGAGGTTACAGGTTACGGGAGGATGAGGTTACAGGTTACGGGAGGATGAGGTTACAGGACCGAGAGCAGCAGAGCTGCAGGCAGCATGGCGGGGCATGCGGGCAGAGCTGGAAGGGGTCTCACAGCCCCCCAGGTAGGAGGGAGGGGACCTGCCCAGACCACTGGACCACTCGGTATCAGCCAAGAGACAGCACTTGCATCAGAGGAAGACTGCAGAGCCAGCCAGGAAACCAGAAGGTGGGAAGCAGAGGAGGAGAAATCTCCTGAGAATAATGGAGCCAATTCAGCTAAAGAGAAGACAAGAGATAGGGGAGGGGGCAGAGAGGGCTGACATGAGGGGTGAAGTGATGGAAAACAGCACATGGAGGGGTGTCCTCCCCGAGTGTCCTTTTCCAGCATGATTTCTGATATTTCTCCTCTACTGGCTTAGGGAGTAGATGGATGTGGGTGGCCCAGAGCCAGTTTTTTCATGCCAGAGTCCAACTCTCTGAGGAGCTCATTGCAGGCTGGGGGCACTGAGCGGGACCCATGGGTAGGGTGGAGTCGGTGGCGTCTCAAACTTTTTCTTTCCCTGATACTCCCCTCAGGCTTGTGGAGGGGAAAGCAGATTCTACTCTTTCCCAAAGGCATCCTCACACAGGGAGACTGGGAGGGGGCCCTGGAATCTGCAGTTTTACAGGCATCCCAGGGGTTTTTGGTGGAGGTGGCTCCCGTCCCCACTGCAGACACACTGGTGAGGGCCTGCTCAAGGTGGGGATGAAGTGCGGCTGCAGCAGGCACGGGGGTGTCTGTTCGCCGTATTTGTTCTGAAGGAAGTGAGCATGTGTGATGGAGGTTGGGGGGGAGAGCAGGATGCTGAAAGGGTCTCAGCAGAGAACGGTCCTCCTCAAGAAACTAAGCCCAGTGGGCCTTACCGAGGACAACTTCGCTCCCCTAGGGGACATCTGGCAAATTTTATTGTCACAGCTGGGAAAGGACAGTGTTTCTGGTATTGAGTGGGTCAAGGGCAGAGGTGCTGTTGAACATCTTAGGACAGCTTCTCCTGCCCCTCCCCTAATGCACAACAAAGAATTATCCTGCCCCAAAGAGCAGAGGTTAAAAACCCTAGAGCCACCCAGGTCACCATCCCCAACCCCTCTCCAGGATCTTGAATAAAAACTTGCACTGCATCACATCTGCTAAGGAACAACGTGACGTGGGAGATGCTACAATCACAGTCATTTGGCTCAAGTGAAAAACCACTACAGCCAGGTGCCTCTCTGTCCCCCTCCCATTCTTTCCCAGCCTGTGCCGCCAGCCAGCAGACGCTATGGATGCACTTCACAAGCGACTGGTGCCACCTAGTGATACCAGAGTTAACACCAGCAGGACTATTTCCAAGAGCTGGAATCTGTTGATTCTTAAGGGGTTTACTGCCTACGCTGTGAAGCTTCTACGGAAATAAAGGAAGACCACCCAAATGAGAACAAGTAGAGGCTATTTATTCAGAACTTTCAAACAGCAAGAGAGTCAATTACAATCAATTGTATTTGGGAGAGCCTCCAGTACAAGTGGAGAATCAAATGCTAGTGCAAAAGGTTGAGAGAGAGAAAAGAAAAGGCGTCAGGTGCCCTGAGTTGAAGGTTGTTAGCTTTGGGAGGCTGGAGGCTGGGGCATCTTGTGTGCCTGGGTTTGGAGAGGTTATTTGGCTTTCTGTGATTGGTTCTGAGTAGGTAGTGGGGAGAAATTAGAGAAGCTGCAGTCATTGATTTGGAGAAGGCAATGGCACCCCACTCCAGTACTCTTGCCTGGAAAATCCCATGGATGGAGGAGCCTGGTGGGCTGCAGTCCATGGGGTCGCTGAGGGTTGGACACGACTGAGCAACTTCACTTTCACTTTTCACTTTCATGCATTGGAGAAGGAAATGGTAACCCACTCCAGTGTTCTTGCCTGGAAAATCCCAGGGACGGGGGAGCCTGGTGGGTTGCCGTCAATGGGGTCACACAGAGTCGGACACGACTGAAGCGACTTAGCAGCAGCAGCAGTCATTGACCAAGTCCTGAGTATTCTGGGCCCATTGCTCTAGAGGCTGTGGACCAGAGTTCTGTTGTCATATATGGTCCAGCCAGTGTCTGTTTGTATACCCAGCCTCCTAATTCATTAGCCATTCTAAATACAGTCCTGCTGTTACTAATCACGAAACATTACATAGAGTTATCCATGTGAGAAGCAGCTTGACCGCAAATCAACATCTGTGATTTTCAAAGCCTGCCCTTGCCATTTTTGATTTAGGGCTCATATTTGATGTAACTGTTTGATTTTGCTGTCCACGATGTCTTACTGTGTACAACATTGCTCTCCCAGCTGAAATCCACGTGGGCCTCAGGGACCCCTCAACTGCGCCTGTGTGGGTGACTGTAATTCCTTGAAATGCGGCACCTGTACTACCATCTCCACCACCGCCGCCTCCATCTACTACTACCTCAGCTCCATCACCACCGCCACAAGATCGATGGTTCTCAAACTGTGTTCCCAGGCCCAGAGGCGGCAGCAGACCAGAACTTGTTAGAACTGCAGATTCTCAGGCTCCACGCCAACCTACAGGGTCAGACACTGGGGACGCGGCCGGCCCTCAGGGGGTTCTGATGGACGCTAAAGTTAGAGAGCCTCCGCTTAAGGGGAATTTCTAGGATGCCACAAGCGGCTCAAGTCAGATCTTCCATGATGTTGCCTCCGAATCTGTGAAACAGAACAACTTCTGTTTATCTATATAATATAAACGACAATACTTGCTAACATTTAGTGACACTTGGTGTTACGCACGTCACATATAGTTTTGGCTTTCAAAAGTCTGAGAGGCAGGATCTGTTTATACCTCCATCTGACAAGCGAGGAATAGAGGCTCCGAAAGGCGAGGTGACTTGTCCCTAACCTTATACAGGTTACACAGAACTGAAACCAGGCTTTTCTGGCTCCAGAATTTTGCTCTTAACTACTGTTAAAGATACCATTTGCCGGACTTCCCTGGCGGTCCACTGGTTAAGACTCCATGCTTCCAGCGCAGGGGGCATGTTTCTATCTCTGGTCTGGGAACTAAGGTCCCATATGCTACATGGAGAGGCCAAGAAAGAAAGAAATAATCAAACAAAAAACATGCTAATTGCCACATGGATGGAAGTCTAGAGAATTTGTATAGCTTTAATCAGAGTTCCCACCCCAATTTGCCTTAAGTCAAACAGAGGCCCAGACAGATCATCTGAGATCACCTCTTTTATTTTGGGGGGGAATCAAAAATTTTTTTATTTATCCTTCCTCCAAACTAATTTTTTAATGTAAAAAGCGATGAGTCAACTGAAGAAAGGGCTGTGGCCTTGGCTAGGCCATGGTGACACTGGACACTCGACTGAGAACCTGGGCCTGTGGGGATGAGCAGGACTGGACCCGGCTCAGGGAAGCATCTCCAGGAAGGCTCTGCAGCGCCACGCCCTCTGCTGGTAGACAGTCTCAAGGACAGTGCAGTTGCCATAACAGGAATCTTCAAAAATTGGTTGTTTTGGGGATCATAGCTCCCAGGTCAATTCAGTTCAGTCACTTAGTCGTGTACAACTCTTTGCGACCCCACGGACTACAGCACCCCAGGCTTCCCTGTCCATCACCAACTCCCAGAGCTTGCTCAAACTCATGTCCATTGAGTCGGTGATGCCATCCAACCATCTCGTTGTCTGTCATCCCCTTCTCCTCCTGCCTTCTATCTTTCCCAGCATCAGGGTCTTTTCCAATGAGTCAGTTCTTTGTATCTGATGGCCAAAGTATTGGAGTTTCAGCTTCAGCATCAGTCCTTCCAATAAATATTCAGGACTGATTTCCTTTAGGATAGACTGGTTGGATCTCCTTGCAGTCCAAGGGACTCTCAAGAGTCTTCTCCAGCTCAAAAGCATCAATTCTTTGGTGCTCAGCCTTCCTTATGGTCCAACTCTCAGATCCATACTTGACCAATGGGAAAATCATTGACTAGATGGACCTTTGCTGGCAAAATAATGTCTCTGTTTTTAATATGCTGTCTAGGTTGGTCATAACTTTTCTTCCAAGGAGCAAGAGTCTTTTAATTTCATGGCTGCAGTCACCATCTGCAGTGATTTTGGAGCCCCTAAAAATAAAGTCTCTCATTGTTTCCATTGTTTCCCCACCTATTTGCCACAGAGTAATGGGACCAGATGCCATGATCTTAGTTTTCTGAATGTTGAGTTTTAAGCCAACTTTTCCACTCTCCTCTTTCACTTTCATCAAGAGGCTCTTTAGTTCCTCTTCGCTTTCTGCCTTAAGCTTGTGTCATCTGCATATCTGAGGTTATTGATATTTCTGCCAGCAATCTTGATTCCAGCTTGTGCTTCCTACAGCCCAGCATTTCTTATGATGTACTCTGCATATAAGTTAAATAAGCAGGGTGACAATATACAGCCTTGACGCACTCCTTTTCCTATTTGGAACTAGTCTGTTGTTCCATGTCTGGTTCTAACTGTTGCTTCCTGACCTGCATACAGGTTTCTCAGGAGGCAGGTCAGGTGGTCTGGTATTCCCATCTCTTTAAGAATTTCCCACAGTTTATTGTGATCCACACAGTCAAAAGCTTTAGCGTAGTCAATGAAACAGAAGTAGATGTTTTTCTGGAATTCTCTTGCTTTTTCTGTGGATGTTGGAAATTTGATCTCTGGTTCTTCTGCCTTTTCTAAATCCAGCCTGAACATGTGGAAGTTCTCAAGTCACATACTGTTGAAGCCTACCTAGCTTGGAGGATTTTGAGCATGACCTTGCTAGCATGTGAAATGAATGTAATTGTGGGGTGCTTTGAACATTCTCTGGCATTGCCTTTCTTTGGGATTGGAATGAAACCTGACCTTTTCCAGTCCTGTGGCCACTGCTGAGTTTTCCAAATTTGCTGGCATATTGAACCCAGCACTTTAACAGCATCATCTTTTAGGATTTGCAATAGTTCAGCTAGGATTCCATCACCTCCATTAACTTTATTTGTAGTGATGCTTCCTAAGGCCCATTTGACTTCACACTCCAGGATATTTGGCTCTAGGTGAGTGATCACACCATCGTGGTTATCTGGGTCATTAAAATCTTTTGTATAGTTCTTCTGTGTATTTTTGCCACCTCTTTTTAATATCTTCTGCTTCTGTTAGGTCCATACTTTTTCTGTCCTTTATTGTGCCCATCTTTGCATGAAATATTCCTTTGGTACCTCTAATTTTCTTGAAGAGATCTCTAGTCTTTCCCATTCTATTGTTTTCCTCTATTTCTTTGCCTTGATCGCTGAGGAAGGCTTTCTTACCTCTCCTTACTATTCTTTGGAACTCTGCATTCAGATGGATATATCTTTCCTTTTCCCCTTTGCCTTTTGCTTCTCTTCTTTTCTCACCTATTTGTAAGACCTTCTCATGCCGGGGTCCAGCCCCGGCTGATCCAGGGTATTCGAAGGGGAGACAGTGTTGGCGACTATTTAAATATTCATCAAAGATATAAAGACTAATAGAATGAGGATAGCTCAGCAGGAAAATTCAGTGGAGAAAAGAGGCTGAGTAGCTTGGTTTACGTGGGAAACCAATAAAACTTCAAGACAAGAAGCTTGCACCACTTACGTAGGCCGCAGGCATCCTTCCGTTCTCCCGAAGGAGAGGAGACACTGAGGCCTCCCCAGTTGGATCTTAGAAGTCCAGGCAAAATTAGTAAGCTTGGTGGGTTCCGCGCTCCAGATGGAGACTCAGCCAGAATTTGAGAGAGAGACATGGGGAGACCAGTATTTCGAGGAACTGATCCCAATTCTTTATTTTCCAGAGTCTGTTTTTATACACTGAGATGTTATACAAAAGTCACGTGGGGACAGCAGTCCTGACTTTTATTAAAGTCAGGTGCTTCATACAAATGTATACAGAGGTCTTAGGGGTGTTACATCATCTTCTGGCCAGGGGGGCCTGCTGACAATTTATGACCCTCTCCTTGTGACAGTGGTCAGTCAACCAGAACACTTTTTTCTCCAAGGGTGATTATTCTTAAAACAGATGCCACCCAAATAAAGTTACATTCCTATAGGGTGAGGGTGTAGTGGGTTTTAGTTAAAGAAAGAATTTACTTAGCCTAAGGTATAATGTGATTTATATCAAAGGTTAATACTTATTTCTTCTACATATTCATTAATGTGTGTAAGGGCAGGGGATGTGGAGTCTTAGCAACAAACATTGGCTCAACAAATGAAAAACCCTTCACCAATACAATTTCTAATCAGCCCACTATACTTATACTAATGGTTTTCTAACTTTTCTAAGGAACCTGTTTTTAGAAGGTTTAAAGCATCTCGTGCCTCTCACGGTTGGGAGGCTGTGAGCAATCACATGTGGCCGGACAAGCGTGTCAGGCAGGCTAGAGAACCTTCAGAGGAGTTTGTAGGTTGAAACACTCCTATCACGCCCAGGAATTATTATTAACTGGAGCTCTAAGTTAACTCCTTCTCCGAAAGAGGTGGTGGGGGACAGCCCCCCATAAAGTCAGAGGTATAGGTGAGAGCACAAAGTAGTAAAGTAGGCAGGCTCTGGTTATGGGGGTAGATGTTTGAGGATTTCCAGGGGGACTCCTGAGGCTCCATCCCGCCTTTGCGTATGTCGAGCCTCCTTCCTCATGACCTTTGCCATGGGCGGAGTGCCTCACGCCGGCACCCAACATTCTCAGATAATCATTTTGCCTTTCTGTATTTCTTTTTCTTGGGGATGGTTTTTATCACCACCTCCTGTACAATGTTATGAACCTCCATCCATAGTTTCTTTCAGGCACTGTCTATCAGATCTAATCCCTTGAATCTATTTGTCACTTCCAGTGTATAATCAATCCTAAGGGATTTGATTTAGGTTATACCTGAATGGTCTAGTGATTTCCCCTACTTTCTTCAATTTAAGTCTGAATTTTGCAATAAGGAGTTCATGATCTGAGCCACAGTCAACTCCCAGTCTTGTTTCTGCTAACTGTATAGAGCTTCTCCATCTTCAGCTGCAAAGAATATAATCAATCTGATTTCGGCATTGACCATCTGGTGATGTCCACGTGTAGTGTCGTCTCTCGTGTTGTTGGAAGGTGTTTGCTATGACCAGTGGATTCTCTTGGCAAAACTCTTGTTAGCCTTTTCCCTGTTTCATTTTGTACTCTGAGGGTACAAAATGGAGAGTATAGTTAATGGCTGGCCGTACTTAAAACCAGCGGAGTTAAGGATGACTTCTGTCTTGGGAACTTCAAAAGGGTCTGCACATCTTGGGAAGTGGGAGTTGGATTGTTAGCTGGCAGTGCAGGAGTCCCCAAGTTTTCCCGCAATCCTTAGGCTGTGAGTGGCAGGCACACTTCCAGCAGCAGGCATGGGCCATGTCTCCACAGTCATTCCACTTGTGAGTCCCTGGCAGACTTCTCTGGAAGGCTGTCACCCACGTGGAGATAAAGGGTCGTGAATGTAGAGGTGACTGTGGTACCCCAGCGCAGTCAGCCTCCAAGTCCCAAACAGCAGAGTAGAAGCCCACTGGCTTTTCCCTCCTGTCCTGGCTGATTTCCAAGCTCTGCTCTGCTCCTCTTTGCTTTCTAGAGCTATCTGGCCTTCTCTGGTTCTTCATAGTTAAACAAACTCCCCCAGAACCTCACACCAAACACCTTCCTATTTGGGGGCTTAATTCTTTCTGCGGCTGAACACCCTCCCACTCGTATCACCCTCCCGTCTTCTCCCAAGTAGCTGCCATCCTGGGGGATTCTCCTCGTTGCCCAAATCTTGGCTCTGTGCACCAGTGCCAAACAGAAATATGGAGACAGAGTTATGGAGGAGAAGGAAAGAGCGGTTTTATTAGTTTGCCAGACAAAGGGGGGACACAGTAGGCTAGCGCCTCAAGAACTGTGCCCCCCTCGCTGGTAAAGAGGGAGGGGTTTACAGTCCAGCAAGCCTACCTGAGAAGGATCAAGATGCTAACAGTCTTGCATTCTTCTTCTGCAAAGTTTCAAAAAGGTGAGGTTGCTGACAAGGTTAGGGTGTGCAGGGGCTTGGATGGTTAGGTCTCCTAATTCTTGATGACCCTTTGATCTTGCCTCAGGTGGTTTCCTGGCTGCTCCTCCCTTGATTAGCAACTGTTCTGACCTTTGGGACTAAAAGAAGGTCGTGGAGGCTGGAGTCTTGCCTACAAGAAATGAGGGACAAAGAGACCTTCGTGTCCAGGAGCCCCGCAGGGCCCAGCTCGGCCACGTCCCCATTGTTCCCTTCTTTCACGGTGGGATCTTCCTCAAAAGTGATAAGCCTGCCAGGTCAGGATGTGTGTTTAGATGTTCCCAGGACCTCGCACGGTAGATATTATTGAGCTTCGATAAATATTAGATTGAGTTTAAGAAATATAGACTTGGCTGAATGAATGATCACTCTTTACGGAGCCACAGCCCCGGGTCCAAATACGTTCCTCAAATCAGGGCAGCCTGGGAATCCCGCCGTCCAAGGACAACACCCCCCACCCCGCTCCTCCCACCACCCTCCCGGTCCCGCTCTATTGAAAACCAGACCTGTGTTCAGGAACCGGCTGTCAATTTACCCGGCGTTCCGCGTTTCCACGCTCTTTGTAAGGAAAGCTACAATGTCATTGGAGAGACAGACACACAGTGGAGAGACCAGGTGTGGAGGGCGTGTGTGGCGTTAATTCTATTTGTGGGACCCCAGGACCCGAGGCGGAGAAGGCAATGGCAACCCACTCCAGTACTCTTGCCTGGAAAGTCCCATGGACGGAGGAGCCTGGTAGGCTGCAGTCCATGGGGTCGCTAAGAGTCGGGCACGACTGAGCGACTTCACTTTCACTTTTCACTTTCATGCACTGGAGAGGGAAATGGCAACCCACTCCAGTATTCTTGCCTGGAGAATCCCAGGGACAGAGGAGCCTACTGGGCTGCCGTCTATGGGGTCGCACAGAGTCGGACACGACTGAAGCGACTTAGCAGCAGCAGCAGCAGCAGCAGGACCCGTGAGCCGGGTAAATCTCCGCCGGAGTCTGGGTCGCGTTCGCTTTAAAGGGGCGGTTCCCGAGCCGGCGGGCAGGCGGGCGGTCCCGGAAGACGCGCGTTGCGCGGCCTGGGCGTCTGGATCCCTGCTCCCCGGCCCCCCGGGTCCAGATCCCGGGTCTTCGGACCCCCGGCCCACCCGGGTCCCGATCTCCGGTACTCCGCTCCGCGACCCTCCGCTCCCCTTCCGCGCCCCTGGCGCCCAGACCTCCAGTGCCCTTGGGACCTCGGCTCTCTGGAGCCCCCACCCGACTCCTCCCCACCGCGCGCTCGCTGCCCTGGTCCTCCGCCGTTAGCGCTGCCCCCGCCCCCGGCCCCAGCTCTCCACCCCTCGCCTTATCTGGTTCTTCCTCACCCCCACCAGGCTCCCCGCACCGCGGCCCTCCGATCTGTCCCCCTCGAGCCCCTCTCCGCGCAGACCTGCTGCGTCCTGGCCCTCGGCGGGTGCACTCTGGCGCCGGCGGGCGTGCGCGGTGACCCTGCGGTCGCCCGGCTCCGTCTCCGCCCGCGCGGCCACCTCGCGCAGGTCACGTCCCTGTCCTGGGGACTGCACACGGGCGGCCAGGTCTGCGCGCCCCCTTCATCTCGCTGCCGCCCCGCTCTTAAACGGAATACTCAGCGGAGGCCCGGACTCATGTCCTCCTTACGGAAAGAAGGAACATAGATGGGCCCTCCTTAAGTGGAGGCAGGCAACGGAGGCCGTGACCTCTGGGAGAGGATGGTGACCCCCTGGCGCTTCTCTCTCAGGGTCTGCTTGGCGCACCTGAGAGGTTTTGCGCTCAGAAAGGAAGTCGGCCTTCTGAGACACTCTGGGGGCTGTCGCAAGGCTAGACTCTGTTGGCTTCTGCTTGGCACTTTGCCCAAACTCGTCTCCACCTGTGAGGACATTGGCGAGGGGGCTCCGGAGAGCGTACGTCGGCAGACCACCAGTTGGAGTGACCTGGCTAAAAATGGGCCGCTGGAAAGAGTCCCTCCGGAGGGGCGGCTGGGCTGGCTCCTCCTGCACGTGCGCATCTGGCTCAGAGCAGGGGCTCTCTTGGTAAAATTCTTCCCTCTCCTCCTACTCTATCCCCTCACCTACCTGGCTCCCAGTGTCTCCAGTCTGTGGCTCCACCTGCTTCTGAAAGCCACCGAGACTTCGGGCCCCACCTACATCAAACTGGGCCAGTGGGCCAGCACCCGGCGGGATCTCTTCTCAGAGGCGTTCTGCGCCCAGTTCTCCAGGCTGCACGTCCAGGTGTCGCCCCATCCTTGGACTCACACCGAACACATCCTGCGCCAGGCCTTTGGGGAGGACTGGGGGAGGGTCCTCTGCTTTGAGAAGCAAGAGCCAGTGGGTTCCGGCTGCGTGGCCCAAGTGTACAAAGCGCGTGCCAATCCTGCCTTCCTGGAGAACGACAGCATCCAGAGACTGGCCACGGCCTCCATACTGCAGTTCTCTGAAACTGGGGCAGCTGGGGGGCTGGGCGAGCTCTCTGGACGCCTGGAGAAGGCCGGGAGGCCTCAAGAGAGTCTTGCCGACCAGTCATTTGTAGAAAGGCTGCTCTTCCCTAAACCGGACCTGGTTGGATCCAATGCATCCTTGTCTCAGGCTTCAGGGACCGCCCATGAACAGGAGCCAGATCACCTTGTCCCGGTGGCTGTGAAAGTAAGTGTTCTAATGTTTGCAGCCAGGCCCTCCCATCTCTAAAACCTCACCAACTCCACCGAGCTACCCAGGTCAGGATACAACCCTTTGCAAATTACCCCACGTTGCCTTCCGTTGATTTCTTTCAGCTTGACCATTATCTGAGTACCTGTGACACACAAGCTGTTTAATTTCTTGGCTTGAAGGAGAGTGATGCGAATGGCCTGAAAAAGGAAGATGAAGAGGCTCTGGTGTTGGCTCTCTCTGCGGGGGGAGGACCTATCATCCATCCAGCTGACCTCTTGGCTCTGGGGTCAGGATAAATGGGAGAGACTAGGTTAGGTGTTACTGTGGCGAGTCCAAGAGGGCAGCGTTCATTTTTACAACATCAGCTTCCTTCTCTGTTCATTTCCAGTCACCCCTGCCCGGCTCCCTCATCTCGCCTCTCCACACCTTTCCATCCCTGATCCGAACACCCCCAGGAGAACTAGCGGATCCTAGTAGCCAATACCCTGGTGTTCTCACCCTCACAGAAAAATCCCTCCCACGGGGGCCTACTGAGACAGGCTGAATCATAATTTCTAAGGGGAGAGCCTGACCTGGCCTTTTATAATTGCTGCAAATGAGTTGCAACATCAGGCATGTTTAGGAAACACTTGTCCAAAGTATCTTGAAGTTTCCCTGTGCTCTGTGGGAGACTAAAGGAGTATATGTGCCCATCAAGTCAGATGCTTTATTTCATATGTATGAGGTACCTGAGATGGGCATTCTTTTTTTAAACAGGTTCAAAAAAAAATTGCTTATTTATTTGGCTGTGCTGGTTCTTAGCTGTGGCATGCGGGATCTCCTTCTCCCACCAAGGGTTGAACCTGGGCCCCCTGCATTGGGAGCCCAGAGTCTTAGCCACTGGACCACCAAGGGAGTCCCTGTACTAGTTTTTCTTACATGTTTATTTATATTCCACTTTATTCTGAAAAGGATTTGTGGTGGAGGTAGAGGCTGTTATCTGCGTGTTTTAAATGATGGAACAGGAGGCTGAGAAGAGGTTGAGTGGCCGGTCCAGTTTCATCCAGGAGATGAGTTGCAGAACTGGAGTTTTTGAAACCCAGAGCTCTTTCCATCTCACCTCTGGAGTCCTGTAACTCTAGAGCAGTATTTTGCAGGCTTGGGACTACCTGACTCAGTTACCTGGACACTCAGTAAAATGCAGATTTCCACCTGGCCTCCCAGCCAGTCTGATTCAGTAGGTCCTGGAGGAGGCTCGGGGTCCACACTTTTACTAAGCAGCCCATGTTGGCTTTTATGCTCGCTGATGTTTGGGAGCCGCTGATCTAAGCTCAGTGTATCTGGAAGGGAGGCCAACCTGTTCTTCCCAGCAAAGCTGAGTGCCGCTCAGGGGAGCTGCCCTCCTGCCCCTCAGGAAGGCACAAAGGAATGGGTGTTGGACCTGCTTCCCCTCGGCCAGCTGATTGTCCTTTTTTTTCAGGGGGTTGTGGGGGGATGTTGGCTGCACCACAAGGCACATGTGACGTTTGTTTCTCAACCAGGGATCGAACCTGCACCCCCTGCATTGGAAGCATGAAGTCTTAACTGCTGAATTGCCAGGGAAGTCCCCTAGATCTCTTTTGATGGTGGGACCCAGCTCTGGCTAGGCAAATGTGCCCTCCTGATTGATCCCTCCTCTGTCTCACTGTTCCTCTTTTGGCAGGTGTTGCACCCTGGCCTGCTCGCTCAGGTGCAGATGGACCTGCTGCTGATGAAGATGGGCAGCCGGGTCCTCACAGTTTTGCCAGGAATCAAGTGGCTCAGCTTGCCTGAGATCGTGGAGGAATTTGAGAAGCTTATGGTGCAGCAGGTGAATTCGCCTTCTCTCAATCGTAAATAGCACACGACAGTTTTTGCTGTTAGCAGCTGCTTAGTAAATGCTGAATGGATGAGCATTTTCCCAGGGCACTATGGCTAATGTAGAATATTAGTCAGGATAGCTGATATAACAAAGAATATCCAAACCTCATTGAGTTAAGGCAGCAAGGTTATTTCTTGCTATTCTGTGGAAGTTCCATGCAGGTAAACTGAGGGAGCAGGTGGGAGTTCCACTCCATTGTTATTCAGGGACCCAGTTTCCTCCAAAATTAGTCATCTGGGCTTAGTGTGGAATGGGGAGAGAGACCATGAAGCGTCACATAAAGGATTCTGTGGCCAGGCCTGGAAATGATGAACTTCACTTCTTCCAAGGCTACATGTCAGGCCCAGTGTAACTACGAGGGAATTTGGGGAAGGCGGTCTTGCATAGAGCCTGGGCTGCAAACGAAATGAGTCTGGTGGAACAGATAGCATTATCTGTGCTGCAATCAATGGCCACATTCCAGGAGAAGAATCGGCGAAGTCACATACTGTGCCTTGGTTTTCCTTTGTTTCTGGGGTTTAATGAGTAGACAAGGGCCCTGTGCAGGGCCTTTGGGACACCTGTTTAAGGAGCCAGACTCAGTAGACACAGTGGAGTCACTCAGGGCTCCAAGGAGCCATCTGTGCTGGCTTCCTGGCAGTTGGCACAGAAATTGACAGGCTTTCAGAGGCCGTGTGCCCAATCTTCATTTATATCGTCTGACTTAGGGTTTTAAGCCCCAGTGATGCATTTTCATGTTTAGAAAGCTTGGCTTTATGATATGGAGGTGTCTACTTTTGATAATAAAATTAAAACAGAAAAATAGCTGCTGTTCCAACACCCATCTTGGTGTTTATACTCTCAGTTCCACCACCCGCTTGAGCTTCAGTTCTGCTTCAAGAAGTCTGATACACATTGTGAGATCCCATCACTTCAAGTTCAGACCTCTACAGCTCTACAACTCACCCCATTTTGCCTTAAAAATCAACTCTTCCTACCAGCTGTAGCTCTCGGTGGTCTCATAATGCTGCCTGGCTTGAAAGCTTAGAGTCTGGGTGTATGTAGGGGGATGGATGTTCATTTATAAATTCATACAACAAGTATTAAAAACTGTTAGGATCTGGTGAACTAAGAAAACAAGTGGGGTTCCCTGAATCTCCTGTGATGGTGGGACCCAGTCCTGGCTGGGCAAATGTGCCCTCCTGATTGGTCCCAAGAAGTATATACTAGGAGGAGGAGGGCTGATGTGAAATATTTGTAGCACAAGTGCTAGTTACAATAGGAGTTCTTACGGGTTCAGCTGGGCTTAGCCGAGGCCCAACAGAGGAAGTGGTTATTCCACCCTGTGGGTCCAGGCTCCCCAGACTTGAGCAGAGTCTTGAAAGGAGAGTGTCCGCAGTTAGACCCAATGGGGGAAGAACATTCCAGTCAGGTGGAGTACAGAAGGCAGTCAGAGGGGAAGTGTTAGGCAGGCTGGGACATTCCCGGTCTACAGATTGGGTGCAGCCGGAGTTTGGGGCTGTAAAAGAAGGAGGCCATATCACAAGAGATGTACCTGGAGGGAGAAGCAGGGCCCAGACCATGACCCACCTCGGACGTCATCCTAACCAATGCAGACTCCATCCTGCAGGTGGTGGGGGGCACTAGCAGATGGATTGTAGAGAGGGGAGGTGGGGGACAGGGAGCCCAACTAAGACACCTTTGTTAGGGTTCAGGTGACTGGTTTCAAGTCACCTTGGGAGGAACAGTGGGATAGAAAAGAACAGCTCTGAGCGTGGTGAGGGCTGCAGAGCTGATGGCAGCGAGTCTCCCATGGGTGTGAAGGGTGAGAGAGAAGGAATCCTCTGCAGGGACTCCTGGGGGCGGGGTGAATATGAACTCTGATAAGTTCTCCAGTGTCTCTGCTGTCTGCAGCTTGGAGTCATGTGGTGGGGAGGGATGGGGGGTTGGGACTTCCGGGGCAGCCCTCACCCTCAAGTGTCCTGGGAGTTCTGCAGGAGGTTAGCTGGGGCAGGCAGGTGAGTCTCAGGCTCTGCCAGCTCTTGGGGGGTTCAGCGTTGCTGTCCCTGGCCCAGACTACCCCCTCCCTCACCTCTTCTCTCCACTTGTCTGTAGATCGACCTGCGGTACGAGGCTCGGAATCTTGAACTCTTCCAGTGCAACTTCCTGAATGTGAACTCCGTCAAATTCCCCACGCCTCTGCGTCCCTTCGTCACCAAGGATGTCCTGGTGGAGACATATGAAGTAAGAGTGAGAGCTTCCCCTAGCCGGTTGCCCTTTACTCACAGCCAGGTTGTCTCTGCTGCACAGGAAGGCTTGAGTCTAAGAGGGGTTTGGAGCCGCCTGACGGTGGGAGGTAGGGTAGCAAGGCGGGAAGAGCCTGGCCCTGCCCTCAGACTTGCTGGAAGTCTGCTCTGCCAATTGTATCTGATTCTGGTTTTTCCGTACACTTTTACAAAAAACCCGAATGACTTTTTTGGCCAACCCAATATTTGCTGGGTGGCTTCAGTTACTTCCTGTAGAACAGCAGGATACCCTTCCTGTCTTAGGAGTCAATGACACACTGAATGCAAAACGCCCTCCACACAGAGAAGGGCCTTATGGGCTTAGCTGTCTTCTGGTCCAGCTTCCTTTGTAAAGATGGTAATGAGACCCAGAGGAGTGGCCTGAATGATCCACTGTTGCTAGCTGTGTGACTTTGAGCAAGTTACTTAAACTCTCTGGGCTTTAGTTCTTTAATTTGTTAATTAAGGATTCCAAGATCTATCTCAATAGGCTGCTTTGACAATTAAATAACCGACCTGCATCAGGTGCCTATGGAGCAGGTCCCCTTTCTTCTCTCTTCCTTTTCTTTCTCCTCCAGTGAGGTCACAGAGCTCCTTCGTGTCCCTGTTGGCTGATTCTTGACTAGAAACAAGCTCACCCTGACCTCACAGCCTCTCTTACCTGTGGGCGGCAGTCAGTGGGTTTCCTCCCTGGGGAACCTATGGGACTTTTTGAGACGTATTACAGAAGGGAAGCATAAACGTCGGTTACAACTCATTTGTGGGTGACGGATTCACAGGCATTATAGGAAAGGAAAAACGCTTCGGGTCACTCCCCAGTCAGAGGGAAGGCAGCAGCTGTGTGTCCCCGGGAGGATGAGGAGCTGCGCAGTCGCGGGCTGTGCGACTGAAGCGGTTCTCACCCCGACTTCCTCACAGGAGAGTGTGCCCGTGTCCAGCTACCAGCACGCAGGGATTCCCCTGGACGTGAAGAGGAAGATTGCGCGGCTGGGGATCAACATGCTCCTGAAGATGGTGAGCTCACGGCGGGGAGCGTGCCGCCTCTCCGCCTTGTCCTAGATCTCCGGGAACTCGCCGTCACCCTGGAAGCTTTTCCGTGAGTGGCCTGGTGGAGGTGGGATGGTGAGGCTGACTCAGCCTGGAGTAGCTCTGGTCTCTCTGCAGATATTTGTGGACAACTTCGTCCATGCGGACCTTCACCCCGGGAACATCCTCGTCCAGGGCGCCGACGGTCTTGCCCAGGGCCCGGAGGCGCGGCTGCAGCCGGTGGACGTCTGCGAGGCGCTGGTGGTGGCTGTGTCGCCGGCGCGCTGCCCGCTGCGCCTGGTGCTGCTGGACGCCGGCATCGTGGCCGAGCTGCAGGCCGCAGACCTGAGGAACTTCCGGGCTGTCTTCATGGCCGTGGCCATGGGCCAGGTGAGGTCCGCCGGGCCCTGGAGGGGAGGTGGAGGGAGAGGTGGTTGGAGCTGAGTTTTTTTTAAACCACCGGGCTCCTCAGGGTTTGTCATTCTTGTTAATGCTGGCATTTGCCAAGGGTGCTTCAGAGAGATGAAGGAGGGAGGAGGAAGAGGAGCCCAGGAGATGAAGCCATCGAGGGTCCATAGAACAGGCTTGTTCCCGGCAGCAGATGATTTAGGATGACGGGAAGAAATGCCTCCTTCTCAAGTGGTGTTCTGGTGGTTTCTCTTCTTTCCTCAGTCACTATAGAGTTGGGCTTTGGAAATGCTAGCTTCTTGACTAATAGCGGCCCCAAATGTGTGCTATCTGCTTTGAGAAGGTGGGGCTGGAAAGAAGCAGCGGCTCAGGGAACTTACTCTCCAGGTGTGGGAAGACACCTGGGGCAGGAGGAGATGACTGGTTTTCACTTCTCATCCCACGCCTCTGAGGGGCGAGTGGTTGAGGATTCTTATTTAGGAAAAGGGACTCAGCGAAACCTTTATGAGAGTCAACCTAAAGTGCCACATCAAGGGTGACAGTGAATTCTCCAGCAGGAAAGACCCAGGGAAAGACGGAGCTGGACAGACTTCCCTGGTGGTTCGCACTCCCAGTGCAGGGGGCCTGGCTTCAATCCCTGGTCAGGGAAATAGATCCCACATGCCAGGACTAAGAGTCAGCATACCGTAACTAAAGGTCCCACATGCCGCACCTAAGACCCGATGCAGCTAAATAAATTTTTTGGGGAAAAAAAGAAAAACAAACCTGGGAAAAAAGGGCAAAATTGAGAGAAGCCCCTGCTTAGGAGGCTTCTGGGGTGGAGGAGGGGTGGAGGTGGGTAGACCAGAGGCTTGAGTCTGAGCCAGTTTGAAAGTGTCCCCGGGCCAAGGTTAAAGACCGAGGTGCAGTGGTAGGTGGGGGCTGGGAGGTTCTCCTCTGCACAGGTTTGGGCAAAGGAAGAAGGTCATAGTCAAGGAGGAAGAGCTTGGCTCCCTGGCCATGACCAAGGGGGCCAGGTGGGTGTTAGGAAGACCTTGGAGCATCCTGGGTGGAGGAGGAGCCAGCAGGCTGTGAGTGGGGAATTCTGCTCAGGCAGGAAGACTGCCCTCGAGGAGAGTATGGCTAGTCCGCCCCGGAGCCAGGCCTCTGGGCCAGGCCGGTTGGTTGGCAAGCAGTGCCGTGAGGAGTGTGAGCAACAGGGCCCAGACTCAGCCACTGGGCCTGTGTGGCCTCAGAGACAAAGGAGACCACACAGCTCTGGCCTTTGATTGTGCTGAGCACAGGTGGGGCCTCGCCTCAAAAGGATCAAAAGGCTTTGATTGATAACCAGGTATTATTGGAAGGCAGTGAGGTAAAGTTAAAAATGGATGAGGGTGGGGTGCAAAAGCAGGAGGGTAGAGAAACTGGGGTGGAAAGAACTAGGATCTGAAGGCGTTTGGGCAGAGAATCCAGGGTTAGGCCCTCTTGATTCTAGCATGTTTTTTCCATCTTCCAGGGCCAAAGGGTGGCTGAGCTCATCCTGCACCATGCCCGGGCCAGCGAGTGCGAGGACGTGGAGGGATTTAAGGCTGAGATGGCCCGGCTGGTGACCCAGGCCAGGAAGAACACCATCACCCTGGAAAAGGTGAGCAGGCCACTGGAGGGCTGGGGTTCCTGGGGTGTTTACCGAGCTTGCCCTTGGACAGCGCAAACTGCAGGTCTAAGGGAGAGGTCTTGAGGGGACTTGAGTTTTTCTTTTTTTATTTATTTTTAATTGAAGGATAATTGCTTATCCAATATTGTGTTGATTTTTGCCATACATAACATGAATTGGCCATAGGTATACATATGTCCCCTCCGTCTTGAACCTCGCTCCCACCTCCTACCCCATGGCTTGAGTTTTAAGGCAGATAAAGAACAAACCTTTTCCTCTGCCCACATCCTCCAGGGGTAAGGAGGCCCACTAAAATCTCCAACTCTCAAGAGTGGCTCCTTGACTGGGCTCTCCTGGGCGGTTGCCGGGGGAGGGGGTGATACATGTGATACTGCACACCTGTCCAGACCCGGGTGCTGTTCTGCAGCTTCATCTACATGGAGCTCAGCTGAGCATGGGGTGGGGGAGGGAGCACTGAGGCCCCTGAGTAGACAAAGAACTCACCTAGTGTTCACAACCTTTATTTAGACCTGAAGCAGAAAAGTGAAAGTGTTAGTTGCTCACCCGTGTCTGACTTTTTGCAACCCCCACGGACTATAGCCCGCCAGGCTCCACTGTCTAGCGGATTCTCCAGGCAAGAATAGTGGAGTGGGTTGCCATTCCCTTCTCTGGGGGATCTTCCCGGACCCAGGGATTGGACTCGGGTCTCCCGCATTGCAGGCGAATTCTTTACCATCTGAGCCACCAGGGAAGCCCTTACTTGAAGTGGAGCCCACTTTGAATTCTGCACACAGTTCTAACAAAGCTGACTTTTCTTCCCAAGTTCATTCCCAAGTCCACTCTAGCCAGATCGAGTCAGAACAAGAGGTGGCCCCCGGGCAGTGAGGAGTGACAGCTGGCCCTTGGCACTGCCTGTCTTATTTATTCCCATGTGATTTCTGTATGTGCTGGGCGTGCTGGGGAAGAGGCCTCTAGGCTAGTTCTCCTGGGGGGGCGGTGGTCTTTGAACTCAGTCATGAGATGGAAGTTGGGCTTGTGTGAATGTAGTCCTTTTGGGGATTTGTCAGGCAGTCCATTTCCGATCACTGGGGTGGGTGTGGGTGTGGGTGTGGATGTGTGGGTGGGTGAGGGGCAGGTAAGGGAGAGAAGTGGCTCCCAGTAGCTCTCAGGCTCTTTGTTCTGTTTTCCAGCTTCAAGTTTCCAGCCTTCTCTCGAATGTCTTTAAGTTGCTGATGACTCACAAGGTGAGGCCTGGGCGGGGAGCTCGCTCTCTGGTCAGGCAGGAGGGAGGTCTGTGGGGAAGGCAAGTGGCCTCAGGGTTGTGGCAGGTTTTTCTCTTATGGAAGATCTCTTTTAGAAACGTTCTGCACACTGATCCCTCTGCTAAGAGTGCTGTTTCTACTCCCTGATGTCCAGCAAGGTTTTCCTTTGATCATTGGTGGGGTTCGGGGGGAAAAACTTTATGCTTTCTAAGAGCTTTGACAAGTTCTATTTTAAAAATGAATTAAATTTCATGTTAGGATTAGGGAAAGCTTTCATCATTGCTGGGGGCTGGCTTGGAGAGAGCTGGAAATGAAAACACACTCCTGGGAGTTCATTTGCTTAGGACGGGGAGGGTGAGGCTCATAGCCAGCTCAGTGCCCACCAGCTCTGACCTGGGCAGCCTCTCCAAGTCCCTGGAGGCTGCCAGGAGGGCCAGATGAGGCCGTGACACGGTGATCAGTGCGCTCTGACCTCCCTTTAGCCACCTAATTCAGTTGTATAACATTTATTAGTATCTGATTTAATCCCAACATTCCTTGAGGCTGGCACCAAGCAACTCGCCCTGGCCCCTGAGGCCACCTGACCAGGGAGCCCCACTTCCAGTGACTTTGTTCTTTAGCCCTGGGGCCCCCATTGGTACACAGCCTTCCTCACACCCGTGTGGGACACAACGGTTACTAGTGCTTTAGATGTTTGCTGTTGTCATCGTGATTCCCAGGATGGGAGAGCAGAGAGAGGGCCAAGTACAGCCATTCTCTTCAAATATTTCACCAGGCGCTTAATTTAAAATAATTTTAAAAATTTAAATTATGGTTAAAAACTAATATACAGTTTACCCCTACCCACCTCCAAGTGTACCGTACAGCAGTGTCAACCACATCCACACAGTTGTGGAACAGATCTCTAGATCTCTAAAAAAACCCTATTCCTACTGAACAAAAACTCCGTGTCTCTCTTCCCTGAGCCCCTGGCAAGCAGAAGGTCCATGGTTTTGATGACTCTTGATTTTTCCTATAAGTAGGATCATATGGTATTTGTCCTGTGACTGGCTTATTTCACTCAATGGAGTGTTCTTGAGGTTCATGCATGTTGCAGCAGATGACAGGATTTCCTTTTTAAAGACCAAATAATATTCCATTGTATGTACTTAACCATATTTTCTTTATTTGTTCATCCTCTGATGGACATTTGGGCCACTTGTACCTCTTGGCTACTAAGAACAATGCTGCAGTGAACACGAGGGTGCAAATATTGCTTTAAGATCCTGGTTTCAAATTCTTTTGGATATTTACACAGAACTGGGATTGCTAGATGATATAGTTTTTTTTTTAACTAAAATATAGATTTATACAGGGCTTCCCTGGTGGCTCAGAGGGTAAAGCGTCTGTCTGCAATGCGGGAGACCTGGGTTCCATCCTTGGGTTGGAAAGATCCCCTGGAGAAGGAATGTCAGTCCATTCCAGTATTCTTGCCTGGAGAATCCCATAGATGGAGGAGCCTGGTAGGCTTCAGCCCACAGAAGTCTACACGATTTTACACTCCCACCGTGAGTGTGCATATGTAGCACGCTGCTTTCTTCTGATTTGCCCATCTGACCCCTCAGACAGCTTTCTGGGCCTTAACTGAGAAAAGACCCTTTACTTTCATCAAAGGTTATTTCCCCATGAGTCATTCTTCCGTTTCCTGACCTTCTGTCCACCTGAAAGCAGATTCCTGTTCTAGGTTTAAATCCTGGCTCAACTCCTTCTCATGTGGGCTTCCCTGGTGTCTCAGTGGTTAAGAACTCTCTTGTCAATGCAGGAGACATAAGTTTAATCCCTAGTTTGGGAAGATCCCCTGGAGAAGGGAATGGCTACCCCCTCCAGTATTCTTGCCTGGGAAATCCCATGGACAGAGGAGCCTGGCGGGCTACAGGCCATGGGATCCCAAAAGAGTCGAACATGACTTGGTGACTAAAACTAACAACAAACAGACTCCTCTTCACCCAGAGGACTTGAGCAAATCACTCAGCCACCCTGAGCCTTAGCTTCCTTATCCACTGAACGGGCATAATGAAGTTGAGGATTAACTGGGTAATCCATGTAAACTATTATTACTGTTAACCTGGCTCCAAAGGGGAAGAAACCCTGCTGTATTTGATCAAAGCCAGGTGTGCTTGGTCTCAAAAAGACTACTGTGGATTTCAAAGAATGACCATATTTAGATTTATAGTTTCTGGTGTTGTTTGTTGTTTAATCGGTAAGTTGTGTCTGACTCTTTGCAACCCCATAGCCTGTAGCCCACCAGGCTCCTCTGTCCATGGAATTCTCTAGGCAAGAATACTGGAGTAGTAGCCATTCTGTTCTCCAGGGGATCTTCCCAACCCAAGGATCAAACCCAAGTCTCCTGTACTGGCAGGCAGGTTCTTTACTGCTGAGCCACCAGGGAAGCCCAGTTTCTGGTGTGGCTGTGAACTTTTCACTTTAGTATTTTTTAAGTCATTCACATACTCACACACCTCCCTTAGAGAAGAGCTGTACACACTGCATCCCCCAGATTTTTTCTTACTATTTCTAGTGGGTGGGGGGGTTGGGTGAATAGATGGGATGGTGGGGAAAATGACTGGATAGGGAAAAGAATGTTCAGTTCAGTTCAGTCACTCAGTCATATCTGATTCTTTGCTACTCCATGGACTGCAGCACGCCAGGCTTCTCTGTCCATCACCAACTCCTGGAGCTTACTCAAACTCATGTCCATGGAGTCGGTGATACCATCCAACCATCTCATCCTCTGTCCTCCCATTCTCCTCCAGCCTTTAATCTTTCCCAGCATCAGGGTCTTTACCAGTAAGTCAGTTCTTCACATCAGGTGGCCAAAGTATTGGAGTTTCAGCTTCAGCATCAGTCCTTGTAATGACTATTCAGGACTGATTTCCTTAGGATGGACTGGTTGGATCTCCTTGAAGTCCAAGGGACTCTCAAGAATCTTCTCCAACACCATAGTTCAAAAGCATCAGTTCTTCGGTCCTCAGCTTTCTTTATAGTCCAACTCTCACATCCATACATGACTACTGGAAAAACCATAGCTTTGACCAGACAGACCTTTGTTGGCAAAGTAATGTCTCTGCTTTTTAATATGCTGTCTAGGTTGGTCATAACTTTTCTCCCAAGGAGCAAGTGTCTTTTAATTTCATGGCTGCAGTCACCATGTGCAGTGATTTTGGAGCCCAGAAAAATAAAGTCTTTCACTGTTTCTATTGTTTCCTCATCTATTTGCCATGGAGTGATGGGACTGGATGCCGTGATCCTAGTTTTCTAAATGTTGAGTTTTAAGCCAACTTTTTCATTCTCCTCCTTCACTTTCATCAAGAGGCTCTTTAGTTCTTCACTTTCTGCCATAAGGCTGGTGTCATCTGCGTATCTGAGGTTATTGATATTTCTCCTGGCAATCTTGATTCCAGCTTGTGCTTCATCCAGCTAATTAAGCAGGGTGCACAAGGGTAATTAGCCTTGATGTACTCCTTTCCCGATTTGGAACCAGTCTGTTGTTCCGTGTCCAGTTCTAACTGTTGCTTCTTGACCTGCATACGGATTTCCCAGGAGGTGGGTCAGGTGGTCTGGTATTTCCATCTCTTGAAGAATTTTCCAGTTTGTTGTGATCCACACAGTCAAAGACTTTGGCGTAGTCAATAAAGCAGAAGTAGATGTTTTTTTGGAACTCTCTTGCTTTTTTGATGATCCAGCGGATGTTGGCAATTTGATCTCTGGTTCCTCTGCCTTTTCTAAATCCAACTGGAACGTCTGGAAGTTCACAGTTCACGTACTGTTGAATCCAGGCTTGGAGAATTTTGAGCATGACCTTGCTAGCATGTGAGATGAGTGCAACTATGTGGTAGTGGGAACATTCTTTGGCATTACCTTTCTTTGGGAATGAAATGAAACCTGACCTTTTCCAGTCCTGTGGCCACTGCTGAGTTTTAGTGCAGCACTTTCACAGCATCATCTTTCAGGATTTGAAATAGCTCAACTGGAATTCCATCACCTCCACTAGTTTTGTTCGTAGTGATGCTTCCTAAGGTCCACTTGACTTCGCATTCCAGGATGTCTGCTCTAGGTGAGTGATCACACCATTGTGGTGATCTGGGTCATACAGTGTATTCTTAGAAAAAATACATTTCTGGGTCATGAAGTATATTTTTGCCACTTCTTCTTAATATCTTCTGCTTCTGTTAGGTCCATACTATATCTGTCCTTTATCTGTAAGAGTATTACATAGATGATAAAAATCATCTGTTTTTTTTGTCAGGAGTGGATGTTGACCTGTTAACTCAGGATACTCTCCGTCTATCCGTGGGCTTCGGAAAGAACCCCTGTTTCTCTGTTTCAGGTAAAGCTTGAGAGCAACTTTGCTTCAATCGTGTTTGCCATCATGGTGCTGGAGGGGCTTGGCCGCTCACTGGACCCTAAACTGGACATCCTGGAGGCAGCAAAGCCCTTCCTCCTAAAAGGACTAGTGACCTCCCGCTGACGGCAGCAGTGGGGGCTTCCTCTTGGAACAAGAGGCCGCTCCCAACAGCCTCTTCTGTGGCAGCTTGGACGTCCTAGGACTGGGATTGTGGAGGGCCTGCCACTGTGTTTCACTCTGGTTTGGTTTCAAGCATCTGTTTCCAAAGGTCTGGGTTTCCTGGGGAAGTAAAAGGAGGGAGGGTCCTGACAGCTCAGGTATGGAAGCTGGGCCTGGTGTCAGAGAAACTGTTTCAGGGAAAACATTCTCTGGAGGAGGATGAATAAACTTAGTTATTTTGTTTTCTGGTTTTTTCTCTTCTCTTAACATCTGTACTCCTGGATCAGGCTGGTCTTCCTGGTTCTTTCCAGACTCTGATATTTAGGTTAGAAAATGTCACAGAATCCTGTAGACCCATGGTTTCCAAATTTTGGGGGGGTGTGGCACATACCTTGCGAGATCTTAATTTCCTGACCAGGGATTGAACCCATGCCCTTTGCACCGAGTCCTAACCACTAAACCGCCAGGGAATCCCCCCAGGTATTTTGTGTTGTTTTTCTGTTTTGTTTTTTCCCCTCAAATGTTTTGATTATGTGCCCTGTTGGTAAAGGGTTGCATATATTTATATATACATGCACATATAATTTATTTATAAGGTTTATACAGGTTCTACCATCACCAGCAAATCTCTGAAGACAGAGCTTACACTTAGGGCACGTTTCACTGTATCTCAGATTATCCTTTTGATAATTTAAAATCTTTTTTGCCAATCTTGCTAAATTTTATTATAAGGTAAAATGAAAAAAAAAAAACCACAATGATCAATGGTTAATGTGACATACTAGAGACAGGAACAGAGTCAGCTCCACTATTTTACTTGAAGTTTCCCTGTGCTCACATATTAGCATTTAGATACTGTTTTTTTCTGAGCATTCTACAGGGCTAATTTTGGTTAATATTAACAAACAGATAATATAATCAGTACATTTCTGTTAGGGCTTCCCTGGTGGCTCAGACAGTAAAGAATCTTCCTGCAATACTAGAGACCCTGGTTCCATCCCTGATCAGGAAGATCCCTTGAAGAAGGGCATGACAGCCCACTCCAGTATTCTTGCCTGGGAAACTCCATGGACAGAGGAGCCTGGGAGGGCTGTAGTCCATGGTGTCGCAGAGAGTTGGACACGACTGAGTGGCTAACACTTTCACATCCTGTTAACCAGGACTTGAGATTTGCAGTAGCACCCAGCGACATTCCAGCAGTGAAGGAAAACGGGGCGGCCATTGCCTGGCCCTCTGCACTGGGCCAGCTCACAAGCCATTCTCTCAAAGCTGCTCTGACACGTGGCTGGCCCACATGGACTCAGAGCATCCCAGGGTCAGTTTGTAAAGTGGATATTAATAAAGCTTAATTTCTTAATTTTGTTTAAAAGGAATGTTTTCTCCTGCATCCCAGTGGATTCTCCTGCTTGTTTTGGAGACTGCTCTAGACAGTGAGTGGAAAGTCAAGCGTTCCTGCTCTCTGAGTCCTGCTGTGACTGAAGGACTAGATTCTCCCATTCTTTCCTTCTTAAGGATAAAGTTCCTGTCTTATAGGGAACAACTGAGAACAGAAGTTATCTTTAGATATTGGACAGAGATTCCCTTGGTGCAGTTTTTTTTTGTTTTTTAAGAGGGGTGGAGATGTTATTGGCACTTCCCAAGTCTTGAGGGTAGGGCATTTGAGTCAGGCAGTGAGAGCTTGGGGGCTCCAGGTAACCCTGTTCAGCTCCCTCCTATGGGCAAACCCGCCAGACATTCGGCCCTTTATGCCAAATGCACATGCCTTTGTGCTGTGGGCCAAGAGACGGGGGCACCAACACAGAGCGATGTCTCCCTGAGTGAACACCAGCACCTCTGAACCTTTCTTGAAAGCCAGTGGATTCCATCAACTTACTGTGATAATCATTAGTTATCTCTCACTGCATACACACTACCCACAAATACAGCAGTTTAATACCTGGTAGTCTCTGCAGGTCAGAAATGTAGGCGAAGCTTGGCGGGTCCTCTGCTCAGTCTTGCATGGCTACAAGCATCTTGGGGCTCCACTGGGGTAGGTCTGAATTCAGGCTTACTCATGTAGTTCCTTGTGGGGTGCTGGACCGAGGGCCTCAGTAGCTCAGGAGCCATTACAGCAGCAACAGAAAATGAACACAGGTTGAATTGAAGAGAAAAATGATTATTAATGGCTGTGCTTTAATATAGGTAATTTGCTGATTTTTAAAATAAGCATCTTAAAAAGGCTAAACTTGATTTATACATTCATCTTCATAAGGAGAAAACGCTACTTCTTGGGTATAAGTAGATAAAGGGGCAATGGGGCATCACTTGGAAGGGAGATCCCAGTTTAGTCCCTCCAAAGTAGAAAGAACAAGGTTCATTTCTGTGTTAAAACTGCTGGAAAGGTAAGTTCTTTCTTCTTTTGGAAACTTAGAGGGAAAGGGTGATCAAGCAACCTTTAAACGTAGAAAATTAGGGAATTCCCTGGCGGTCGGTGGTTAAGACTCAGTGCTTTCACTGCCATGGTCCATGTTCAATCCCTGGTTGCAAAAGTAAGATTCCAAGAGACATGTGTGCAGCCAAAAATATATAATAATAATAATAATAATAATAAAGAACAAAAGTAGAAAATTAAATAAACATGAAGCCTTGTGAACAAGTTTTTTTTTCTTTCCTCATTCCCCTGCAGTGTGCTTTTCTGAGAATCAAAAAGAGAGCCATTGTGCAACCTGCAAAAGGCAGTCAGGGATATTTGCCCTTGGAATTTTTAGAACATGTCTGCAACACAAACATGCATTGCTGTTACGTAAACAGTCAAAATAGTGTGCTGATGGGGACCCTAAACTTTTCATAGTAAAAAATCAGAATTAGTGATGCAAAACATTAGAGCTAAGGACCGCACAAATGGTCTATAGAACAATATTGTTTTAAATACAAGCCAGCATTAAAGTTAAAAGTTTTTATTTTGTAACTGAGCAAGACAGATGGGGGGCGGTAAGTGAATTTTAGTTTACCTGAAGAGCTTTTGCAGCCAGGAAAATATTGACTAATAAAAAATTGCTGAGTACATACATGCTGTGGGCCAGGTACTCTCTTGAATGGCTGATGAAGGGTACTGAGACCTGGAGAAGTGACTTGTCCAAATGGACAGAGCTAACCATTGGTAGAGCTGAGGCTGAACTCTGGATTTTCAGACTATCAAGTTCTTTGGAGTATTTTTGTTTAAGCTGGGTTTTTTTTTTTGTTTGTTTTTTGTGGCCTAGGAATCACAGCATTGTTCTTTCCTGGGAGCAAGGCAGGCAGCTGTCTAATATGGGCAGAGAGCTCTCTTTGGAAGGATGAAAGACACTGCTCTGCCTATTCATGAACATCTCTTAATGGTTTGTGCATGTACTAGGAAGGGTAAATAGTGAATGGTAGTCCCAGAGAAAGCCACACTATTGCGTATCAGCTGGGAAGTCAACTTGCCCCCAGAAAACAGTACATTCTTTCTTACAGTTTATATACTTACAAGTTAGGACAGGAGAAGGCAGGAGTGGGGAGGGATAGCGGGTGAATGTGGGGAGGGGCATGAGTTCTACAGGGCCAGAGGGTCCAGCAGTAAGTTTGGCAGAAAGGTGTGTTGTTTGTTTGCTAAGTCGTGTCCAACTCTTTGCGACCTCTTGGACTGCAGCACTCCAGGCTTCCCTGTCCTTCACTGACTCCCGGAGGAAGCCTTTTCTCCAGGGAGAGAGGTTCCTAGCTACTGGGCACATGGAGGCCCATTATTTGCCAAAGGAGGAGTGTCAGTTATATTCAATACACTTAAATCCCTAAATTTCAGGTCTATGTTTCTCTCCATAAATTTCCAAATTTTCATGCTTATCACTCAGTGTGAAGTCTTCAGTGCTTGGCAGGTGATCCATTTCAAATCGACATCTCCAAGGTGTGAGGCTGGCAGGTAAGTTTATAAAAATCGAGAATTCTTAGGAAAACTATAACTCATAAGTTGGGACACTAAGAATTTGGGAGCTGGAGTTCTCAAGGATGGAGAAAGGGGTTCTTCAGCTCCCCAAAGTTTGGGAAGTTTGGAGTTCATTCAGGACTTAATAGAAGGCAATATTAAGAGACAAACGCCAAGAATCCAGGGCTGGCTCAGGATCCAGGGATTGGGAGCACCGCGTATATTAGGGGCCTGCTAAAATGCAGATTCCTTGGCCCTACTCCAGACATAATAGCTGGGGTCGGACTCCTCAGGGGATTCTGATACCTCCAGTCCAGGTGCTGACATTTGAGAACCACGGGCTGCGGGTTGGTTATCAAGCTCATGTTTGCAGGACAGCCGTATAACGATGAAGGCTTCAAAGAAATCGTGTAGCCTTTGCAGGGGAGGAATACAATGGACTAGCTTTGGGAAGGACAGACTGGTTCAGAATGGATCTGGCAGCCTAGGAGGGTCTGGAAGAGTAGTTAATTCGGGAGGAGCAGGCAGAGGGGCGGGTCCGGGTCGGGTAACAGCGCCTAGATCAGCACTGGTAGCAAAGTGCGAGCTGTGTCAGCGTTAAGTTTCTGTGTCCGCGAAACAGAGGGCTCCAGGAGCTGAGCGCCGAGGTCCGGCACGCCCATCCCTGGCTCCACCAGGGCCGTCTACACCGCTGACCTTTCGTCAGGGCGCCACCAGGCCCACAAAGCGAGACCCCGTCTGCTGGCGCGAACGGCGCGCTCAGGCGGCGGCCCGGGACGCTTTCACCTCAGGAAGTGACTGAGACGCTCCTTCGGGCAGGTAATTACCGCTTCCCCGCCCCTCCCTACGTCACAGGGAGAGGGGGCGGGTCGGCTCTGTGACGTCGTCGGGCGGGTGCCAGCGGAAGTGACGTGGAGCGGCGGTGCGGTCTGGGTAACGGCCGGGCTAACGATGGCTGGCATGTCGGCTCTGAAGCGACTGGCGCCGTTCGCTCACGTTGGAGGCCACCTCTTCAGAGGCCGCTGCGCGAGGGCGGCTGGAGCCCGTGGCGTCCGTCGGTGAGTATTGCCTAGGGTTGGGGCTTCGCCCGCTTCTAGCGGAAGGCACTAGCCTTCGGGACGTCCTCACCTTGACGCCGAGCAGCAGGGGCCGATCCTGGTCTGCGGCGGCCTCCACCCCTGAGGCATGCTGGGACTTGGAGTCTGACGGCGCGATGCCGGGGCCGGGGGAGCCGGTAGAGGTGTGTATATGACGGTCTCGGGCCAGAGGGAGGCTGCCCCCGGGAAGCTGACCAGTTGAACGTGGAGACAGTTGGAGCTAATCTGGAAGCAAGGACAGGAGCTGAGGAGGCGAGGGCGTCAGGGAGAGGAAATCACCTGTACAGGGTAGTTTGAAGCTTCAAGCTTGAGGCAAGATGAGGCCAGAGGTGAGGCCGGAGACCTCGGGTCATAGGGAAAGAATGGTAGAGGCTCCTTATGCGTGGCTGTGCCCTAGCTTCCCTGGTGGGTCGGACAGTAAAGGATCTGCCCGCAATGCGGGAGACCCGAGTTCGATCCCTGGATCAAGAAGATTTCCCCGGAGAAGGGAATGGCAACCCACTCTAGTATTCTTGCCTGGAGAATCCTCTGAACAGAGGAGCCTGGCGGGCTACGCTCCATGGGGGTCACAAAGAGTCGGACACGGCTGACCGACTAAAACACAGAGGCCTGCCTGAGAGATTTCCAACAGAGGCGCTGATCGGTCGTTTTAATCAGATGTCACGTGGGCACGTTTTAATTCTAAAAAGTTACTATGGTTGTAGAGTGGAGAATTAGTCCTCCAAGGCACGAGAGTGGAGTGGGAAAGGGTGGGAAGAGAGCCAAAAGTGGATGTTTGGGCAATGTTGGAAGTGTTCTTTTTAAAAATATTTTATAGAACAGTTTTCTGTCCCCCCCCCCCCCAAAAAAAAAAATTGAGAGGAAGGTACAGAGATTTCCCATAAACCCCCCAAGCCACACATGCATAGCTTGCTTCATTATCAGCACTCCCCACCGGAGGGTACGTTTGTTACAGTTGATAAGCCTATGTTGACAGATTATTGTCAACCCAAAGCCTGTAGTATCCTTTAGAGTTTACCTTTGCAACACCAGAATTTAAGAGTGAGCAAAAGCAGAGTCACCCATGATGTAGCGGGAGAAGCCCACTGGAGAGCCCAGTGCTGATGCCAAGAGGGCAGGTCTACCAAAAGCAAGCTGGGAGTGCAGAGAGATTAAGAGCAGGACTGAAAACAGTACACTGGATTTTTCCAGGTGATGTTCCAGGCCCCTCTGACCACGGTCCACACTTTACCAAGAGGCACTGCAAAAGAGTGGTTAAAAGCAGGATTCTGCCCCCAGACTGTCTGTCCAGATCTCACCTCTGCCACGCTCTTGCTGTCTGATCTTGGAAAAGTTTCATGATCTCTTAAGAACTGAGTTTTCTCACCGGTTTAATTGGGATAATAATGTTGACTCCCAGGGAAGTAAACGAGTAACAAATCTCTGAAGTGTTGTGAGTTGCTGGTACTCAGTAAAGACAATACAAGTATTGTATAAAGAGCTGCTGTTATTAGGGAACTGAGACCCAGCTAAATGAAAAGACTGACTTGCCTAAAGCCACGTGTCTGTTATGAATATGGAATTGGGACAGATGTAGGATGGAGAGAAGGAAAAGGCATGTGTGACCTGAGAAGGACAGAGATCAAGAGCCACCAACAACAGCCTTTGAGCCTGCGTGGGAAGACGAGGGGGTGTTCCTCTTCGCTGCAGTCTTGGTACTTCCATGCCAAGGTTTTAATGATTTATTAAAAGTTAAAAAAAAATTAATCTGTCGTAGTTTCTATTTGGAGGGATGTTCAGGCCTATCTAGTTTGCCTTAGTGCAGTTAGCAACTTCTTGGAACATAAAATTAGATGTTTGTGGACTCTTTATATTCTTTAATCATGGCAATCATTATGTCGTCCATCCTTTCTCTAATTGCAGTGTTTCAAATCTTCGTTCAAAAAGATTTATACCTTGCAGTCAATGACCCACTTATTTCATAGTTAAAACAAGATGTAACTCTCACAATAATGAAATGTGGAGAGTTCCTGGGAAGGGGTTTAAACTATAATTTTCGAAACTTATTTTAAATGAGTTTAACTGATGGGCACTTACTACTAGATTGTATCTAAAACTTGTCAAAGAGGAAGCCTGTTGTTAATATATTGAATTCCCACCCCCATGGTTTGTTTACATAATGTAGTATCTCTATGCACAGATAGCTCCTGCATAGGTACTGTTAAATAAAATTGGCATACAGAAACAGTGTGATAAATTCAGGGTGTAAAGTAGTGATGCTTGACAGAAGCTTTTGAAAGTAACATGTGCGGAAGGTTATTGGTGGCTCAAACAATAAATGCTCATGGAAGCGCTTTGCAGTCTGTAAAGTTCCATACAAATGTAATACCATATTTACCATAAGTAAAATACATATTTACCATAAGTAAAAAATTAGTACTATATGTTAGTAAAAGATTACCTAAAAACTGATGAAAGTTTAGAAGCTGGCTTTAATAAATGTTTGAAAAAAAAGTAATATATGGTCACTGTAAAAAAGGATACATACTTACATGAATACACACATGCATGCAGAAAGAATACAACCCATTTCTTATACCATCCGTAGCTAATTACTATTAATATTTTATATAGAATCTTTCAAATAAAAGTGTTGGATAGATATTTACATAAATATGGAATTAATGTTTGTGGGCAGTATTTAAGAGCTTGGGCTTTGTCACCAAACAATAATAATACTCCAGTGTCCTCATTTGTAAACATTGATAACCATAGATCTATCTCATCAGGTTGTTTTGAAAATTAAATGATAATATATAAAGTGCTTTGTGTGGTGTTCGACAGGTGATAAGATGCTCTGTAAATAGTAACTATTAGTAATCTTTTAGAGTAGAAGAGAATAAAAAGGGTACTGGGTAATATGTATCAAGAACCATGGAAGTAGTAATATTCACAAACTGTAGTGCATTTTGAAGTAATTTTACTGAAGTTTTTGTACAGATATTCATTTCTGTGTCAAACAAAAGGGAACATTGTTTTATAAGCTGATTCTTACCTGGAATGAAATTTGTGAACATGTTTTATATAGAAACTTTCTTTGAAATTCTATATCCATTTCTGTGTAATAGTATATGTATAGCTGCTGAAAGGGACTTGAAAGTAGCCCCGTTAGGTACAACTTACATTATTTACATTAGATTCAAGCTATAATAATTAAACTCCAACAAAATAAAATGAGTAGAGCCCTATGGATGATATCCCACACCTTGTCAACAGTATCTAAATGAAAAAACAAAAAACAGAAAAACTTGTTCAAACTTACTGTTTAAGTCTCTTTGCTTTGTTCAGTGCTGTTGGCTTATTAAAAAGGATCTAAGTTCTCTTTTCCATAAAGTGGTCTTTTAAGAAAGACTGTATTACTAATACAGCAGAGGACATAATTTGTCTTTGAAACAGATGGCTCTCCAGAACAAAATTATTTTGCTGATTTGTTTCTCTGGATAAGCTAGTGACCTACTACAGATTCACGATCCCTTAACCGTGTGGGGCCAGTACCCCACTAATCAGCACATTCATATCTGGTGTAAAACGTGTGGATATTCACTGAATGAACATCATAATTAGCCTCTCGTCAGTTCAGGCCAGTTTTTGCCACTGCACAGGTTTACAGCACGCTTATGCAAGTGGAGTATTTTGAGGGACCATGGAGCATTATCCTTCTGTTTTTTTTGCGGAGGAGGAGAGAAAGGTTTAGTTTCTGGCTGTAACTCATAGAGTTTTGGATGAGCTCGAAGACAGGGCAAGCTGCTTCACATGTCTGTTTTGTCATGTAGGGCTGGCGGAGGTGCGCACATTGAGCCCCGGTACAGACAGTTCCCGCAGCTGACCAGATCCCAGGTGATCCAGGCCGAGTTCTTCAGTGCGACCATGTGGTTCTGGATTCTCTGGCGCTTCTGGCACGACTCAGATGCTGTGCTGGTAAGTGGAGGAGAGTAGTCCTTGTCCTTCTGTGGGTGTGGGGAGGGAAGATATGTTAACAGCTTAGATTGTTTTTCTGTTTGTAGCCTGTTTTTCTATCTGGAGGTATGTTGTCCTTATGTGTATGCAGGGATCCTTTTATTTTAGGAAACATTATCATCTCTGACCTTTTCCACCCAGGGATGTACACGTAGATACTGCGTGTCTTACGGTTGCCGATTGGTGGCCGCATCTGGAAGGGAGACTACAGAAGCTAATTCTCTTACCTTCCAAGCTGGGTAGGGGGTCATCGGCAGGTTAAGTTTCACCCTTAAATGTCTTTAAATGATACATGTCATCTAGTCTGTCTAGAGGCCCAAGGCAGCCAGGTTAAGTGGAATGGATGTGAGCTAATTTGTCTGAAGCAGGGAAATTAATTACTGGTGACTTTCTAACATGTAACTGGCCTCAAATGAGCTTTTAATCACATTTGCACAGATGCCATTCTCTAGGAAACTACAGTTTTAGGCCATTGAAATCCGTGCTTATTGATCCAGAATACTTTGAATTTCAGTAAATTTAGTTAATTTTTTTTAACGATAGGGAAAAATATTAAATTTACACAGTGAGTTCTAGAAGCATCAGGTTGATTGGTGTCCCACTTCTCTTAGAATTGCTGTGCCCTCGTCCCCCAGAAAGAAGCTGCCTGGCGTCTGTGGACTGGCAGCACACAGACACCTTTGTCTCACTGTGGGTCGGCTGTCAGATCTGTGTGTGGCTGTCTGGCAGGAGATGATGGCAGGCCCTGGATGAGGATCAAAGCGGAATGAGCCCACACGAAGCTCCCAGGCCCCCGGCAGGAACGGCAGGACAGTTTGAGACACGATGTTTTGTCAGGGATTCAAGACAACACTGTTGTCAAGGGATTCACAACAATTCAGGGATTCTTGTGACGTGGGGTGTCTTTGAAATCTGTTGTCTCCATTCCCCCTTCCTTCCATCCAAAACTCATACTCAAATGCCAGCTCAGGCGGAAACTCCAAAATGGCCAAGCTTCTCAAATTCAGGCCGCGGCGCATTCTGAACAGATTGAAGAATAGTTGGACCATCAGATGGCTGAAGTGCAATAGAATTGCTCCTGGGGTATATAAAGGATTATTATTTAAATCACTTGCCCCACCAAGATTTCTTTTAAAATTTAATCAACTGTATGGAGTATAGATTATTAATAGTTTTGTGAAGTATAGATTCTTGAACTTTTTTTTTAATTGATTGTCCTTAGGGTCACTTTCCTTATCCCGACCCTTCCCAGTGGACAGATGAGGAATTGGGTATCCCTCCGGATGATGAAGACTGAAAACAGAGGCTCAGCTCTTGCCAAATGGGTGCACCCCATGTTTCTTGTTATGTTTATTTGTCTGTAAACATGTTTTGACTTTGCACCTATGGTGATTCTGAAGAAACAGTGCATTTTATAACAGTATAAAGAATAATTAACACATCATGTCTAACTTCTGCTTTTCCTGTTTTCACATTTGCTGTCATTCTGCCCCTTCTTCCCCCTACACACTTTTAGTCTCATCTTCCTTTTCATGTTTAAAAAAATTATTTTTTCTTAAGCTTTGTTACAGTTTAGGGTCCCATTTGTCTGTCTATTGAGCAAAGACTTTAAGCACCAGCTCTGCTGGACAAGATAGATAGGGAGCTTGTTTGTAGTTACAAAAATAGTTCTAATTAAAAATTTGAGCATATGGGAATATTACATATTGGAATTGTGTGGAAATTAACTCTTTCAACAGTAAAAGGTTATGGCCCTTTCATTTTCCAGAACAGGAGGTTTTTCTTTCAAAAGGAAGATAGCTGGGAGGAATTCTCTTCCTCACAAATTCTTCAGGGATTAAGACACTGCATGGATAATAGATGTAAAATAAAGCCCAGACTCTTAAAGCTTTTTAAAAGAAAGCACAGGAGACTATCTTAATAATCTTAAGGCAGACAAAAAACTTTTGGAGAAAAGCACTGATTAAAATAAAACAGTAACTTTTATTTAGCCTCATCAAAAATTTATGCTATCACAAGATACCATTAAGGACTGAAATATATAAGCCACTAATTTGGAAAAAATATAGCATCTATATCCAACAAAGGGCTTGTATCTGGTATATGTAAAGAACCCCTATAATCATAAATTAGATTGAACAGTCCAACTGAAAAATGGGCAAAAGCCTTGAGCAGATACTTCACAAACAAAGATACATGAGTGGCCAATAATCACATGAAAAAGGCTCTTAATGTCATTAATCACCAGGGAAATGCAAATTAAAGCTACAGTAAGATATCTCTTACACTTACTAGGATGGCTAAAATAGGACTGACAGCTTTAAATGTTAGTGACAGTTTGGAGCAACTAGCAATATTTGCTAGTAAGAGTGTAAAACAGTACAGTGATTTTGTAGAATTGTTTGGCAGCTTCTAATGAAGTTAAACGTGTATCCTAGGATTCAGCAACTGTATTCCTAGGATTTACTCAAGAGAAATGAAAACTATGTCTCCATAAGAGACATGTACAAAATTTTGCATAATATCTCCAAACTAGACCTAATTGTACATCAATGAGAGAATGGGTAAACATATTACAGTATATTCATTCAACTGAATAATAATTCAGCAATTAAAAACAACAAGCTATAAGACGATCATTTAGATGAATCTGAGAGTCCTCATATTAAGCAAAAGGAGTGAACATCACTTAAAAGTACATAATGATTCCATTCATATCAAGTCTACAAACTGGTGAAACTGTAGAGGTAGGGTAGGGGTTATGTGGGTGTATACAGTTGTCAAAATTCATTGAACTAAACCCATAGTATCTGCACGTTTTTATTTTAACTACACCTCCATAAAAATGTAAAAAAAACCATTGCACATTAATAATTGCCATCATTCAAAACACCTTGGAAATTGTTTTAAAGAATATGAAGCATTAAGTGTCAGTTAAGTGTTCTTGTTAAATCAGACTACTAGTATTGCTGTTATTTTAATTAGAAGTAGTTTATTGACATAAAAATTACAGCAGTTTTGAGTATGTAGGGTGGGGGGTGGGGACAAACAGTTAAGCTGTTTTACAGCTTGTTTTGTGTCTCTGGCTTTGCTATGGACCAGGCAGAGGTCCCTGTCCTCACCAGGCTTCTTTGTTTCTCCAGTGTTAGTAGGTCTGCAGCACTAGCCTCTCCTGTCTTCTCATACATTTTCCAATATTCCTGCACACAGTCATTAACATTTTAATGATTAGACTGTAAGCCTGTTGAGAAAGCAAGGTGATTTGACTCCTCTGCAAGGCTACTCACATGATTGATGCTCAGTGAATGCTTGAATAATTGAATGAACAAGAGCAATGGATTTGAAGCTTTCCAACTTTTGTTTCCCTGCAGGAGCCAGATGAGAATTTCAAGAAATTAAGGACATCATATTGTATATTAAAGTTGTAAATTAAAGTGTGTTGGCCAAGAATGAGGAACTGAGTTATGGATATTTCTGATGATGATTTCCTGTGCACTGAACTGCTGTGCCAACTGCTTGTAGCCCTTTTTGTGGATTTCTTGGGTACCCCATGGTATAGATGATCAGTGAGGATCAAGGTTCAAGGAAGTGAAGTCACCTTACTTAGGGTCACACACTGCTGAGTGAATGACATGAGGTCTGACCCCATGCTTAACAGCAGTGCCATGCTGCCTCCCTGCTTAGCTGTCTTAGTCACATGTACATTGACAGTTTGTAAAGATCATGCCATTTCTCTGCTGCTAGTGTTTTCTTGCCCAAAGTATACAGAGGTTAGAGGTCGGTACAGTCCATCTTGTGTTTATGTATCTCTTGTGGGCTCGACACTGTGTTGAGTCACCATTTGTGGAACTCTTAAGACAGTGTTCTTGCCTGGAGAGTCCCAGGGATGGGGGAGCCTGGTAGGCTGCCGTCTCTGGGGTCGCACAGAGTTGGACACGACTGAAGTGACTTAGCAGCAGCAAGACATGTTTCTATCTAGGAATTCTTAGGGCCAGAAGAATGTGAGATAAGGGTGAAATAGGACAATGCAGTTTTTCAAGAGTTTTGTTTCAAAGTACTTTTCAACTTTCTGTAGTATCATAATTCTGAGAGGAGGTAGGACAGAATTTTTTCTATCTACAGATAAAAATATGCACTAGAGTAGCTTAAGGACTTGCCCAGAAGCATAGCTGTTCACATTTTGATGTTTTTGACTATCTAGGTGTTGGGACTGCCATGCTAAACAAGACAGATGAGAACTCAGACTTTGGCAAGGACAGACAGACAAGTAGAAAGTTGCTGTGAAGGCAGTTAACACTGGGTGCTGGGTGGGTCCATGCTGATCCTTTTTGGTGGACAGAAGGCATCTGAGCTGAAACCTGACACAGAGCAGGAACCAGCTGTGTGGGGTCTGAAGGAAGAGTGCCCCAGGGACAAGGAAGAGCAAGGACCAAGGTCTAGGGTGGGACCAGGGTCACCATGTTTAAGGGACAGAAAGTCCACTGGGCTTCCAGCAGGGGAGGAGAGGGTGGGACTAGATGAGGTCAGGCAGTGAGAAAGCTTCTCACAAGTTTTAAGCAGGGGATGGTCCAATTTGAGTTCCTAGTTCCTAGGCTTTCACTCGCCCTTTGTTCTCCCCAGTGGTCAGAATGGGCCCAATGGCAGCAAAAGCAGAAGCAAGTGAAACAGTTTTTCACCCTCCCCACCGTTGCCTCCAGCAGTCCTGAGCCTGATGCACAGGTGTTGGACACTCCTGGTTTTGTGTTTACTCACCTGTGTAGGAGTGTGCTGTCTCACCTGGTAAGTATTCGTGGTCTTTAGAAGACCATCAGATTCCTATGTACTTTTTAGGTCTCAGTTTTTGTTGTTTTCCATTGTTGCTCCTCCCCCCATCAATAGAGTTGTTTGGGAAAGACTACAGTGAACTCAAGTAGGATAACCCCATTAGCTTTTTTCCTGAGAAATCAATCAGAATTGCTTGACTTGAATTAAAAGATAACTAGCCGTCTTTTAAAATCGGCCAATGTGGCCTCCATATGCTGAATCCTCTTTTCTATATCTGGGCTGTGAAATCACTTTGTGCTGATGCAAAAATTGTCCCAGCCAGCTTACTCTCAAAGGAACAAACCTCTTACTCTCCTCATACTCCTTCCATTTTAGAGATGAGTAAGTTGAATTTCCCTTGTGGCTCAGCTGGTAAAGAATCTGCCTGCAGTGCAGGAGACCTGGGTTCTATCCCTGGGTTGGGAAGATCCCCTGGAGAAGGGAAAGGCTACCCACTCCAGTATTCTGGCCTGGAGAATTCCATGGACTGTATAGTCCACGGGGTCGCAGAGAATCGGACACGACTGAGTGACTTGCACATCCAACTTTAACTTCTAAGTTGAACTGTAGAGCGGTTAGGTAACTTCCCCAAGTTCCAACAGTTAGAGAACTAAGGTTCAAATCCTGGTTGTTTGGCTGTAGGTCTGAGTGAGGTAGATAGAGTAAAGCTTTGTGATCAAGACCTACCTACTCTTAAGTCATTTTATGTCATGACCTAGAGTGTGTGTATGTGTATACATACATATATAATAGGAAAGTTTTATGCAAACTTACCTGTTATATTTTCATTTTTATTCTATTCTACATTTAAACAAATGGTTGGTTGAGACTGATTTTACTACCCACTAATGGGTTTCAATCTGCAGTTTGGAAAACTGGCACAGTGAGGAACTCAGGCCCTGGAGCCAGACTTGCTGGGTCTGACTCCTGGCTCTGGTCACTTATTTATGGAATGCCTGCTGGGAGTTTGGGCAGATTACTTGTTTGAACTTTGCCTCAATGCCCTCATTTGTAAAATGGATTAAGTAGATTCAATGAATTTGCACATAAGCCTTCAGAACTACATTTGGCAGGAAGGAAATAGCCTAAATGGAAGCAACTGTTATTTCCAAACCATTGGGTCCAAACTAAGTTTATAATGACCCTTGAATCCTAGTTTGACTTTTATAAATAAGCCTCCACATGGAGACAAACTGTAAACATATTTCAGCAGATGCCTAAGCAAGATGCCTCTGCCTAAAGCAAGACAGACATTTAGGATGGCTTTTTCTTCCTAGTTACTGGCTAAAAGAACAAAGTGTTTTATGCTGTGGCCTGGTAGATGGAGAGATGTACCTTCATAAATGGAAAGGTAGGCAGTGAAAGAATTGGTGGCAACAGAAAATAATCATGTCAAAATTGAACACACGTGTGAGTTTACCCAGTTTCCTATGGAAACCTGAGTGTAAATAACACAACTGATTACCTAATAAAGTTGTGAGGTGCAGAGGTACTGTGGAAGGAATGCTTGTTGTGTGTCTCCTGGGAACTACAGATGTCCTCTTGGTCCCACCTGCCTCTGGAACTAGTCTGTGGAAGAGGCAGACACCGGTGCCTGTTGCCACCATCTCATCAGGAGCCTCAGAGGACAGCAGGGCATAGTGGAGGAGACGGGAGCTGTCTGAGCCGGTACTGGCCTGCCTCAGCACTCGGCCTGTACCTTCTATCTCCTGCATGAGCAGTGGGCTTGTTGACTGGAGCAGACAGAAGAGCAAGTGGAATATGCAAGTGCCACAATCTCCTTTTCTAGCTACAAATTCAGTACCATGGAGTCCACACCAATTTTTATGTCCAAGTTTCACTATAGCCATCACAACCACATAGTGTACTTGTGTGTTAATAAGTTGCTTCAGTCGTGGCCGACTCTGTGACCCTATGGACTCCTCTGTCCATGGGATTCTCCAGGCAAGAATACTGGAGTGGGCTGCCATTTCTTCCCCACCAAGGGATCGAACCGGTGTCTCCTCAGTATCTCTTCCCCACCAAGGGATCGAACCGGTGTCTCCTCAGTATCCTGAATTGGCAGCAGGCAGGTTCTTTACCACTAGCGCCACCTGGGAAGCAAGTAGATAGTAGTGATCTTGGAAACCTATTTATTGACAGAGTAGTGATCTTGGAAACCAAAGTCCTGACTTTTTAGTCCTGGCTGCATGAATCTAGCCAAGTCATCCCTGGGGATTCATATTTAGTAGCTGACGAGGAGACCATGTAATCCATAAGACTGAGCCACAAAAGCTTGTTTTTGGTGGGGAGAGGACCATGCCCCATGGCTTGTGGGATCTTAGTTCCCTCACCAGTGACAGAAACCTCACCCTCTGCAGTGGAAGCATGGAATCCTAACCACAGGGCTGCCAGGGAATTCCCTAGACCATATAATCTTTAAGAGCTCTTTTGGCTCTTAATATTTTACAAGTCTAGGAGAACTACATAGCCTAGAGAGTAGGCTCAAACTTTATTAAACCCTTGATACAATTTCAGAAAAGCTAGTATGGTATGTTTCTTTATAATAATAAAATTTAATCACAATAATTAAAGGATTCATAATTCTGGACTAGATTTTAAGGAAAACTATAACAATGCATTAAGAAGTGAATCCACAATTACACTCCATCATGTATGAAGGTTATTTAAGAGTTTCTGTTATGTGGTATTACAGAATTACATTTTTCAGATGAGAGAACTGCAGTTCAGAGAAAATACTTGTCTCAGCATTTTATTATTCATTGGAGGGGCACAAAGATCAGAAACCAGATTCCTCAAACATGTGCCATCTTGAAGACTTCTGTTTATATTGTTCTCAGACACAGGGTTTCCCAGTAAAGTTTCAGAATTATTTCTCTCCTGGAAATTTTGCCTGGTAATATCACGTAGCGTTGATGATATTCTAGATGTCTTTCAAACTTCATGAGATCAAATGTATTAAGTCAAGGTAGCCAGCATTAAAATGGGAAGTTTAAAACATGAATGCATAGTTTCAAATACATATATTTCTGCCTACAGTCTGTGTTCCTATAGAAAATATATCTTTGGAAGTTGTGTCAAAAAAAAGTCTGAAAGATACCATTCACAGTTCAGAAGATGGAACTTCTCCAGACTACTACTTATACGACTCAATTACAGCACACCCTTCGCCTGAGCCCCTGGAAGGGGGACAGTCACATCACACCATCACACAGCGCTTGAGGATCAACATCAGACAAAAACTGTCACTTCTACAAGAGGGTAACTGGTGCGATGTACCAAGTATCTATCTTGACAACTTACTTTAAATGTATTTCTCATATAAATACCTTTTGCCCACCAAGCAGTAATTGAAATCTATGTAAAATTTCACTATATATGAAACAGTGTACACTTCTCAAGTCCCTCCACTGCCTGAAAGAACTGTCAGAACCCTCCTTCCGTTACTGAATGTGACAGTGCTAGGAAAATAACTGTCCTGATAAAGCCTTCTCCATGCAGTCAATCTTTATTATAGCAGTATTCGCATATTCACATCAAGTACATAGAACTTTTTTTGCCTTTTATATAGTACAGAGTTTTTAAATAACTTTACACAAATAAATTTCAATCTGAATTTCAGCTATCTTTTTTATTTAATTCTCCATGCGTTCTATCCAAACTGAACAATATTTTCCATTGTACAAATTTACATGAGAAAAAACTCCAAAGTACAAATGAAAGGACCTGAGCAGGAAAGAGAACTCAAGAAGTATCAAGAAGTGGGGATGGGAGAAAATCAGAAAAAAAAAAAAGATTCAAGCAAACATTGAGGATTAAGGGACAAGGAGACATCATCTGACTGAAAATAAATGTCTTTTTTATGAATTGAAAAATAAGCTTTAAAAATAGTTACTCCTTTGTAATTTTTGCAAAGCAGGAACAGAAAGGTCTGTGGACAATTAAAAACCATCTTTTCACTGGGCACTCTCCAGACTCCATGAAAACTTTTTCAGTGCTTGAGCAGAACTGAACAAAACCCAAACCTCTGGCAGCAAGAGAGGAGAGGAATGTGAATGTGAATCACCATAATGTTTGGTGTAAACCAGGGCCATTAACTTGCTGCAGTTAAAACATGAAGGAGTTCCCTTTCCTCTCTCTTACAGAATTGTCCTCAAAGTAAGAAATAAGTGAAAAGGTGGGGAGGTGGGATTTCGTTTTTCTTGGTCCAAACCAAAGAGCAATCAATCATAACTAATAAATAGAATTCAAAGGGACATATGTCAAACAATTAATTGCAATCTCATGGTTGTACACTCCTGTTTTAGAAGACACAGTAATTGCTGAGCAAGGAAAAGGGTTAGAGTGTGTACAACCAATGAACGAGCTACGTCACTGTGATAGTCCTTCAGATCAGGTGACAGGAAGGCCAAGCTGAGACTATGAGCTGTGGCATGGCCTAAGGAAACAGAGAGGATCCAACAAACGCGTTTTTAAACGAAGGAGGGAAAATTTATAGCATACACACACACACACATCCCTGTATGTAAACTAACATAACATGAAGATAAATAAGACGTAAAGGTTAGCCATTTATATTGGTAATTAACATGAATAAAAAGGCATATGTTTATATAGCTGGTTTTAATCAGCTATGGAACATAGGCAAATGCATTGGGAAGGAATGCTTTTTTTAAAAAACCCATTCACAGCTTAGAATAAAAAGCACACTTATTGCACTCTTACATTTTATTTCAGGTAATTACAGTTTATTTCCCACCCTCACATCAATTTTTCCCTACCCCTAGACTTATTCCCATACCTTCCCCCATCCCATTTTGGTCCATTCTGTGTACATCTGTGCCTAGTCTGAGCTTTGTTATTATGCTAGTCTGAGGTTTCTTCCTATGTGACATATACTGTCAAAACACAAGTAGGTTAACACAAATATAACACAATAATTTTCAAAACAAAGCCAACTGACTAAGCAACTTACTCATAACTCTCATCTCCATTCCTGTAAACAGAACACTTCCTCTGCTCTATCTCTTAAGTGAATTTCACGCCCGATTCCCTACGTAGATTCTGCGATGAGAACCAGCCACTTGTGGGTGATGGACAATGTGCTCAGCCTGCCAGAAGAAGCAGATGGTCTGCAAATAGCTTTTTTTTTTTTCCATATTAACACGAATAAACGTATTTTAGTTGTTTTCAATGAGTACTTCATAAATCTACAGAAGTCTTAAGAAAAAAAGCATCACAAAAAAAACCCAGATATACTCACTGGCTGTGTCCTCATGCACAACTGGCTATATTAATCATTGCAATTAGTCAAAACTGCTAAATAAACATTTTAATGAAACTGACTTAGTAATTAATAAAACTACATTGACACTTAGGTAAAGGGGGGTCAAAAGGTTAAAAAAAAAATGTATTACAAAAACAACAGCCGAACTTGTGAATGCTGAAATAAAAGATTCACTCACTTTTTTTGAGGTAGAGACTAACCACCCCTAAACATTTTAAAATAAACCACGGTTACCTTAAGCTTTTAGAACTTATGTTTCTATCCTCTTCTACCTTAAAAATACCTGATAGAAACTGCTAATTACCATGACTGGCAAAATTTAGGACTGAAACTCAATTTAAATGTCTTTCCAAATGGAAGTGAAAACATTATCTAAAAACAACAAAACAAAGCTTACTCTCTAGTGTACTGATAAAACAAAAATCTTACCAGTATTTTCAGTTTACCAGAGCTAGCAACATGGAACATGAGTACACTGGCCACTTCATTCTCTTCGGGCCAATATACAATCATGCAGAGATGCTATTGCACTCCTCGGGTGCTCAACAACCCATGGCTGTTAGTAACACACCTTAGTGGAGACGTCTAGAGAACCCGCTGAAGCCTTTCTTGAGGGTGGCGAGGGACCGATACAAGAAGCACACCATGGAGTGTGTCCGGTTCACATCCGCCCGCCAGGTCGTTAGCTAGTCTGATGTCCCCTCAGAGAGGAGCCCCTGGAGGCCCCACCTGGCCCTCAGAGCATTTTTGAACAGCATAAGCAGGACAGTCCCACTAACTTTGCAAAACAGTTGCTGAGCTGCAAGTTTACGTTTCAGCCTCTGGAAACTCAGTGTCTAGGTTGGCAGCAGTAATCTGGGAACAAGAAAATCAAATTCTGTCCTATATCTTAATTTCTCCTTTCTCACTAGTTAATACATGTGATTGCTGCCCAGCACACAGTACTTCAGCCCCAAACTACAGCAATTTAAAATGACCGTCACACATTTCTGTTATATAAAAGTTCCATGCTTTGAAGAACCTATGGGAGTAGAAAAAGTTTCTCTAGAAATGTCACTGAATTGTGATTTCAACCTATTTGCTCTATGTGATAAATATATCTGACTATACTAGGGATTATGTACTTTAAAAAAATAATTTTGTTCACTGAAAATTTACCTGTGTTTTCTCTCATTTTTTAAATGTGATTTTGGCTATAAACTCTTTAGTGCATTTATCTTTGCAGTCTAAATTGCACGCTAAAAAATATTAACACAGCTGAGTTAGACCAGGGTGGCTGCTCTCTTCACAAATCACTGATTTATGCTAAATTTTTTTTTTTTTTATTGCATCATGAAGGCACAGTAAGATCATTTGGCAAATTGTCAAGGTATTTTTCTAACGCCTTACCTACACCATTTCAATGTATGACCTGTAAGCTATTTGCTGTTTATACTCATAGTAAACTTCCCATGTCTGGCTATGGTTTGTTTGGTTTGTTTTGCTTTTTAATAGCCTAATAGTTGGAATCACTAGTTTGAAAGTGCTGATATTCTAGCACTCACAATGCCAGTTTGGACAAAGAAGAGAATCCTGAAAAATGGTTCATCATTCTACCCTCTTAACTGGGCAGTCTCTCAACAGGAAAATCTGTGCATGTGATGAAGCTGTGGCTAACTCATTATGAAGATGTACTTACTGTCTTGCTAAAAGCCTACCGAAAATTAAAATTATATCTGTTAGTCAAGTGTTACCATTAACTATTTAATTTCATGTAACCGATTTAAGATTAAGATTCTGATACGTACCCCTAAAACAGATTCTGGCACCACTTTCAACAACATTCAGTTACTCTGAGCTACATTTTTCAGTATTACTGCTTAAATGTATAATGCCCTTTAGGACAAAAGGAGAGTGCTCAACAAGTATACATAAAAGTTAAAATCTTAGATCATCTTCATATTCTAGAGCTCCTGACTTTTCATATTTTAAAATAAATAACTATTCATTACCTCATTCTGAGGAGGTAGTTTTTGAAGAGGTCACCTGAACCCTGCAATGTGTTTCAAACTAAAGCTAAATGAGGTGTGCACAAGGCTGGAGAGGTGAATGTACAGGAGGGGCAGGTGAGATCTGAGGAGGGGTGTGCAGCAGTTCTAAAATTGCCTGATGAGGGAAAGACAACATTGTGTGATAAAGAGCTGTGACTGCATCAAATAACAATCTAGGAAATATTTACAAAGTTTCAGGTTGACATTGCTGAAGTCTTGAATTCTTTATTACTACACAATGCTCTTTGCCAACACTGACATAAATGTAACATCTATCCTAAAGTATACGGGATTTTATCTGCTAGCGTGCCCCAGCACGTCCTACCAGATCTCAATCACAATCAAGGACTGGATGTTAAGGAACCAGAATTTGACAGCTAGACAGAATTCCTCTTTTAAGGTGCACATAAGTACAAATGATCACATTGTATTTTCTATTCACAAATACCTTTTATAAATTGCTTTTTGGTCAATATTATTTCAGTGGTAAAAGTTTAGATGCTAGACTAATTTAATGATGAAAAAGTCCATCAGTCATACTACATATTTTAAAATAATCTTATGGTTGCTCTGAGATTTTTCAGAAGGCGTAATCTTTCCTTATATACACTACAGAAGGCACTGAAGCTGCCTTACAGGAAAGACATAAGTACAGCCTCACAAGCTCGTCAGGGAAGCAGTCACATATTATCCACACAAACTACTCATAAAGTGCTCTGCACAACAAAGAGTTCCTCCTTGTATTTTCTTAGGAGCTCAACACGCCTATCTATAGTCTAAGCCAAAAAAAAAAAGGCATACAAAACTCAGGGGAAATTCCTTTTCCATGTCATTTGTAAACTAGAGAAAAAAGAATTTGATGGAGAAAAGAAGAAAAAAGGAAAGCTAAAATTTTGTTATTTTTTGAGGGCACTATACAAATCTCTGAATACCCTGAGCCTGGCTTCTGGGCACAGATTCATTTGAGATCAAATCTATTTCCCTTTTTCAAATCAGACAGCAATCTATTCTAAAACAGAAAGGAAGAAGAAAGCGTTATCACCTTGAATTTTGAAAATGCCAACGCTAAGCTTCCTCTATAACTAGCTCCTCCTGAGCAGCTCCTGCCCAGCTGAGGGAGGGGGCCCTGCCTGAGAGCTCCTGGCTCTTCCCAACCTCGGAAAAGGTAACATAAGCATGTTCATGTTCAAAAGCATCTATGGGGACAAATTTAAAAAGAAAAATAGACTGCTTTTAAAAGAGATGCAGCATTATATTATGCACACAGATGCTCTTCAAATCAGCATGAATCCATTTTTACTATTTCTGAATTTTGTAGGATCTTGCTCTACTCACAAAGACTTAAGAACTCATTGCTTTTCAAACTCATTAATAACTTGAGGATTATTTTCCACTTGCATGGAATTTTCAGTAGGCCCTCCTCTGAAATGTAGGTATTGTAGCAAAAATAATGGCAGTAGGCTGAAAGACACCGGGGCAATTTACAATTTGAAAACTTTAAATAATTTCTAATTCCCTGATTTATTTTATAGGTTCTGCCTAATATTGTTCAAGTCCCTTACTACATAGCTTGGCTGGGCACATTTGATTTGATTTATATTCCTAAATCTTGATGAGAGAGTCTACATTCATGATAAGGGAGGTACTGGCCAGGAACACATCCAGAGTCACTTTCTTTGCTACTACTGTGATTTACGCCACACTTTAGTAAAGGCTGAGGGATGTTAGGGTTAGGTTATATTCTCCAGTTATAAAGAACAAAGTTCTTAATTACTCCACAGCGGTTCTTTACTGATGTTAATCTTTACACATCCTCCCTCAGTCCCAATACACCTAAAATTGGTCTATTCTCTGCCTGGGGAGGAACTCAGCTGCCAAATTAACCAACCTTTTGAAGATCAGGCTTGGGAAAAAAGGAAGGAGGAGAATGAATGAGGACACCACCATTTTTATTTGAGGTTGCATATTCTAGATAAAAGACTAGGAAGAAGATGTAGGATGTAGTGTAGGAGTAAGTTGGAAGAAACAATGAGGTATTAGTAAAGATGTTAGTATGGATCCAGCAAGTACCATTAATTTAAAAATTATAAATATTTGTCATTAGGCTAAGACTCCCCATATATTTATGTAGAGAAAAGGGTAATGATCTTTCTTTAAAAGCTGCTTATGTAACAAAAATACAATTTTCCAGGATATATAATTCTAGTGGGAAGTAATATTATTTTACTCCAATTCAATCTGAAAATTATTTTCTTTTTTTAATAAAAATATAATAGAAGAAACTCAGAAATTAAAACTTGTACCTTACATTTAAATTACATAAATGTCTCACATTCAAAACTGTTATCAAGCAGTTTTGTAGGCTTTTAATTAGATACAGGCATTTTGTGCCCTGGACAAAGTAACCACATAAGTACTTGGTGACTGATTGGAAGAGCTTAGGAGGAAGATATCAATTGTATTTTCCTGAGAACTTGCTACATGGTGGAGAAAAAAAAAACCCCAAACACTCGTCTTCATTGCTGGACCCAATGGGAAAAGAAGGCGATGCGTGCCAGCGCTTCCGGCTGGCAAGCCAAGGCCAGAGCCCCAGCAGCCCAGGAAAAAGATGCAGCATTCCCTTTCCGCCACACCCAAAGTGACCTCCTCACCTCTCACCCTCCTTTTAAATAAAGTAGCTTCATTTTGGTAAAAATTTGTCAAGGACTGAACATGCACCACACAGGAAGGGCATGCTGCATTTTTGTTCCATCCCTCAGAAATGAACTGGTGGTGGCTAGGGAAAAGGGTTCCACAACACAATCCCAGAACAGGAAAGAGAACAAGGCTTGGTGATTGCAACTGCCCCATCAGATGATCAGCCACATATTGATCTGGTGGTTAGAAGGGCAAAGTTGACTGGCAGACTTCCCAGAGCAAATCTCCCAAGCTGTAGCAGCAGTTTCTTTCCATCATGCCTGACCATCAAAAGGTCAGAACTCAGGGTCTCTCCTCTTTCTTCCTGGGAGTGGGCAGACTTGTGATATTTGTGTTGAAGAAGAAACACTGGCAGCAGAGAATTCTGGTTCCTAAAACATTCTTCCCTCTTTTGTTGGATGGGAAATTTCCTTCTGTTCCACACCAGCTTATGCACTGAAAAATTTTAACTTTAAAAAGAGTTGAGGAACAGAACTGTGTTTTGATGTTAACAAATTGTACGAACACAAGACTTAAGAAATAAGAGTAGATGCTGTCATGATGGTGTGGCTACTTGAAGGCTGCAAATTCTCCTGTAGAGGGAGGACAAGAGCTAATTTTAAAAAAGTTATCTCAAATAACCTAGAGACACAGAAAAGCCTCGCTGAAACCTCGCTGAAAGGTGACTAGCTACATACTACAGATCTAGCAACAACAAAAGCAAAAAAGGTCGAAATGAAAGAAGACAACTTACATAATACTACATTAAGTCTGCAGATAATCCCTCAGTTGGGTTTTACATGCTATGATTCTAATCAAGCTATAAACGGTTCAAATGAACAAAATTTCTCAGAAACCAATGGTAAAATAATAAGGTTGATTTGTAGAATACTTTCCCCCCAAATTATCAACTCATTTTCATTATTATAATGCAACTATTAGGAAGGAAGAAGCAGGAATTAATCTTTTTTAAAAGATAAAATTCACAGGTCAAATAATATGTCCACATTACACATTTGACTGAAGGCAAGAAAATTCAGACCTCTCCCATCTGTAGTTCATTTCACCTTTTAAACTATCAAAAAATTACATATAGGCACATGTCAATGAACATCATTCTCAGCATACAAATTTTAAACCGCAAAGACCCTTTGAGGTATTGTACTCTTTAAAGCTTACTTAATTTGGGGGTTCAAGACATTATTTTTCACCTACTATTTTGTCCATACCTTCTACTAGGAACTAGAGATAGGTTCCTCTTATTCATTTCTGGGAGTTGGTTAGTAACTGACAACTATCACAATTTAGTCAGCCTTATCATTTTTCAGTAACAGCAACTTCTGATAAGGATCCAAGCAATCACTTATATGAACACACTATTTAAATGAGGAATAATCTATCCATTTTTAGATTGCTACTGATTTCAACTGGAGAACACTGGCATGTCCCAACAAACAACAGATTGCTAATGATTGGCTGACAGAATCCTCAGATTGTATGCTGATAATATTGGCAACTATTCTAGTGTCTATTATAGTATACCAGGTGACTCCCTGAATACTTTATACACATTTGCACTGCATCTGAGCCTCATAACAACTCTACGAAGTGGCTGCTATTACTTCTTAATTTACTGGGGTTAATTTACTTCTTAAAGCTGGGGTTTAAAGTGGTTAAGTAACTTGTCCAAAATTTCACAGCCAGAAAATGGCAGACCTGGAATGCATAGCTAGGCACTGACTCCAAAGTCCAAGGTCCTAACAATGAACATACCCCTGAACAATTTTCAAAAATGAATAATCTGTTTTTCCATTCTGAATAAAACTACTAATCAGAACTGCAGACAGTGATATTGTCTCTTTCCATTTAAGGATTCCTTTTAAGAAACAACTGACCAAGGTATTATAAGTCAAAAGATCAAGGAAGGGTAAAAGATTTATTACCTCATATTTAAAGTTAAAAAAACTGGGGGAGTTTGGCACTGATTAGAAAAAAAGCCAAGTTACTAAAACCTTGGAGAGCAAAACATTTAAAGTACAATCATAGGAGGCTATTACCTAAACAGGGACTCTAGAAATGTATAAACACCCTTACTACTTTTGCTTATGGTTTTAAGGTTGCTATTTTTTTTCAGAAGTATTCTAATACATCTTAAAAGTAATTTTCAACAGTCTTATGAGCAGTCACCATATCCAGCAGAATCTAAAATCCCTTAAAGGAAGCCCATGTGAAAACAGGATTTGCTTAACAGAAATCTTTATAAAAAATGGCTAGAATTCATCTACTAAGTAAGAGAATATCAGAAAATGATAAACTCTAAGCTCAACTGTATATACCATGTTAAAAATAACTTAAAAAAAACTTCAGATGTTTATTACTCATTTTTACAATCTGAACAGCATTCTATTTGACAAACTTAAATATTAGCCTTAAAACGACACAACCCCACAAAGCACAAAATCTTACTAACAAACTAAAGATCATGCTACCAGAATCTACTGCTTCTAATGGAATAGTTGTTGATTTCATCATCAGACTTTAGGTTGGGGGTGGAGGGTGCGGGGAGGGGATGACAAAAAGAACTCATAGAGTAGGAATTTCTCTGCTGGTCCAGTGTTTAAGACTTCACCTTTCAATGCAGCGGGTGTGAGTTTGGTCCCTGGTGGCTATCACCACACTGTTCACAGCAATATGTGCCCTCACCCAAAATGACATCAAGAAAATTGTTGCTTTCTCAAGCTAAGATCCCATATGCCTCTTGGCCAAAAAAATCAAAATAATGAAAAAAAAAAAAAAAAAAGAACTCATAGTTTAGGTATCAATAAAACTCTACATGTCTCTGAAATCACAAAAAATTTAAGAAAAAATAGAAGTAAAAGACAATAGATATGATTTGGGGAAAACAAACCTTTTTTTCTTGCTTATTCCTTCTTGCATGTCAGGAAATCTCTAAATCCCAACTTCTACTCTATTTTTATTTGATGTAAGAGCCAAATCTGCTTCTGTGAAGTTATTTAAAATGAAACATCTAAATATTCTGACTTAAAAAAATCTCAGTATATTAATTTAATTATTAACCCAAAAATCAATCAGAGGTCAAAATAAAATTTTTTAAAAACCTCCTTTCTGGTTGAGAATAACCTAAACTCTATTTTCCATTTGGTTTTATTTAGGAAAAAGGCAGAGAACACTTGGGAAGACCCCAAGATTTCAGACACCTCAAATATCAAGTATTTGTTTGAAAGCTAAGGACTTAACTAACTAGTTGTAAGATATTACTAAATAATCACCCTTAATTCCAAAGTTAAATGTATTTCAGTGACTGTTATACATATAATTTGATAAAAATTTCTTAAATATAAAATAGTCTAGGAAAAAATCTAATGTTATTTGTACACAAATAAATCCCTGTTTTAGATGTAGAGGGGCAGTCATTTGAAACAAGAGTAAGTCCCATTCTTTCTTTCTGGTGACCTTTCAGGCAGTTTAAAAAAAATGAGGAACATTCTGGCACTGACGCACTGGACTTTTTAAAATTCTTAGAGAAATCATCACAGAAAAGGTATTTTAGAAATGCTCAATACTTCTCAAATAAGACTATAACTGACAATATGTTTTTTTCATGAAATATTTTCATAATACTTTAAAAAAAGGGTAGATGATTTCCTTACACTTAGACTGATCCACTTGGCAGGAAGGCCATATAAGCTACTGTGTTAAACAGTCACTACTTTAGAGAGAATGAGTTTAACTACTTGCTTAGGATTTAAATGGCTGGTACAACAATACAGTAATATCTGAAAATAAACAAACCTGAACTATTTTATTTAAATGCTGTGATCCCTAAATTACTTAAAATCAAGAAGACAAACCTCATTTGTCTTTATAAAATGTAAAACATTTTATAAAAAGGCTGCCTTCTGAAGAAGGAAATCAACTTTAATGAAAGTATCCGAGGGTAACGGTTTTAGGAAAGAAGCTGTCAGTCGCAAGAGAATGAACGTTGGTCTTTCTGTTTCACTTCCTTAGTCAAAAAGATAAACTCTATGTATGGTTAGGAAAATGTTTTTCTCGTTTGGAGAACAAACACATCTAAAACTTAGTATCAAACAAACAGCAACAACAGAAAGGAAAACTACCAGGTATCATTCTAATGCTTCATACTTCTCTGGATCCATGTTATTTAAATATTTCACCTGCTACATTTTTAATTATCTCCCAATAACATTTCCAGTGGGCCCAATTTGGGAAGAAGAGAATTACCATGTAACCCTGTGAAGGCATGTTCAAATGTCAATGGGACGGTATAATAAGTTTTCTGAGCAGTTCTAAGAGTTTAGCAATGTCCTCTGGCAAAGGAGACTGGTAAAGAAAGGAAGGAAAAGAGTCAGAAGCAGAGGTGGAGCGCTGGCTGGGTGGTGCTGGTGTGGGGGCAGCGCTGGAGGGAAAAAGAGGGTGAACAAAGACAGGAAGATAAACGTGAAGAAACTATGCTGGGGAATCATAAAAGAGCTCTATCAACAGAAAGATCATTTGACTCTTGCCCAAACTTTTGAACATTCCACAGACCGAAGTCGATTTTGTAAAAACTTTGCTAGCTACATGCTTGCTGTTCAATTCATGAATAAGTAAACTCCAGCCTAATAGTTACTAATAATCGTATCTTTAGTGTCACTGGAAAATTTAGAGATCATGAATTTTGATGTTTTTGAATAAGTCACATTCTTTTATGATTTTCTTATTCTCACTTTTTAAAATACAAGAAATGTTCTTTTCCTGAACTAAAAGTTATGAATAGATTTTAAAAAGCATGAATGGTATTGTTTATCTTAAGCTACCCAAAAGAAGGGCAAAAATTATGTCAAACTTATCAATGAGTGATTTCCCTGGATGAAATCTAACTTACTTAAAATATTTCAAAATTTTATTTATGGTGTGTGTTATCTGTGGTACTTAAAGACTAAACTATTGGTGTAAAGTCTTCCCAATTTTCTCCTTTATTTTCAAGAAGAAAGGCATTTATGCAGATGCTATCTGTGTGCCACTGAATAACCTTGAACTGTCAGCTATAATGAAAATCATCACAAATCCAAACTGAATAAATGAAGGTGTATTTAAGAGGCTGGTTTTGGTCCCTAGGCTGACTCTGAAGTCAGAACAGCTGCTTCTTTCACTTTGATTCCCAGTAAAGACTCTGATTCACAGTAAGAATATACTGACTGCCACATTAGTTTGTTTTTTTTTTTAACATAAGAAAGTGGAAGTCCTAGAAAGCACTAAACATACTAATTATACTGGGGAATCAAAAAAAGAAAATAGTACTCATTCATAACAAGTAGACTCTTGTTGGGCAAAGAATATAAGGAGGAAAGATATTTTACAAGACACATGGATAAAGGTGATTGCTAACAGGCATCATGAGAGGTGAGTATAATCTAAAGCAATAATAATTTAAAAAAAATCAATTACTTGGTTGTTTGGCAACCATAGTCATCCAAAAGAAAACCAACAATGCTACGAGTTCCCAGAGAATTTTGCTGTGTTTTTGGGGAGGAAGAGGAGGCAATACCTTTGTCAGTAAATTTGACTTCTATAATGTGTAAGACATCCTTAATATATAAAGAAATATTAACTAAAAATCCAAAGTTAAACCATGTCACTCATGTCAAACATGCCACTCCTCAGTAATATCTTTGGTTACCTGCACCAATAATTTATACTGCTGTAAGGGAATAAAGAACAATTATATTTTCTAAATTATTACAAAAAGAAATAGTTATAAGAAAAAATATTAATAAAAATAAGCTTATTCAATTCTAGTGACTCCTAATTAGACCTGGTCAGTTTACCTTCACTAACACAGCCTAACTTACCATCAGCTTCCCACCTGCCAACACACACACGCAGACAGTGCTGTTCTTGGAGCCCCTAATGGATGCGGGATAGCTAACAGCAAAAGGTAGGTGGGGAAAGTTTAAAGTTTAATGATTAGACTAACCAAGTAAACAAAACAAACTTGGAATGGGAAGTAAAGCCTCTGGAAAAGGTATTATAAATTTTCAGCAATGTCTATGAATTAAAAAAAAATTCGATGTTGAAAATGTAATGCTAACTATGGGTTTTAGACTGGGAAGAAAACTATATCCAAACTTTAAAAACACACATGTTCTCTTGTTCACCTTTAAAGAAAAAGAAAATCCTATTCAATTTAACAAATATATAAGCAAACATTTGTTCACTTTCTTTTGTCCCTACCCTCCTACATGCTGTCACTCACTCGGTTTGTTTCAGTGAACAGGAAACGTACCATATCCCCCTGCCTGAATGGGTGTTTTTGGAGAAGCACAAGCATATAGACTAAAATCCTCTGTTTGGAAGCCAGCCCGATTCAAGGAGGGTTCTGATGCACTGCGGTGAATTTTTGGCAATGAGCGGGCCAGCAGCTCAATAGAGGCGAGAATCTAAAAAAAGAAAAAAAAAGGAAAAAGAGAATGAAAATGTAGATGGTGTTAATCTTTAAGAGCCCCATTATACTTTATAAGAAAGTGTATGAAATCTTACATTGTTTTTACTGTAATCCCAAATGCCTGGAATGTACTAAAGAAACATACTTTTCCTTTAAAAGAAGAGAAAATTACCTATTACATCTTTTAATCTCTATAAACTGAATGAGAAAAGAAACCCATAGTTAGTTTTTATTTACATCTTATAATTTTAGATCATTTGCCAGCCTTGGAATAGTAAACAATAAAAAATTTAAAATCAACTATATACCTATTTCTCACAGACCACAAGTCCCTTTTGGGAAGAAGATGGAGCATAAATAACTAAAGCACTATATGACTTCATACACACAACCATTAGAGCAACTCATTCTTTAAAGAAATTTAGTAATGGGAAATATCTTTCACACATATAATTAAAAATAGGGCCCCAATGACCCTAGTGCCACAGGAGTGAGAAGTGACAGATGATGACCCATGAGTAAAAAAAAAAGACAAGAAAACTCTACAAATAGACACCAATAAACAAAATGTATAAATTCAGCACATTTTTAAGGTACAAAGAAACAGGTTATGACTCCTGAAGGCACATGGCATGATAACACATGAAACATACACATGAAGAGCTTGGCACAATGCCTGGCATATAGAAAGTACTCAATAAAACTTTAGCAGCCACATGATTACTACTCTGATTATATACTATACAGTAGTATTCTACACATTACATACTATTATTATTTTTTTTCTGAGCTACCAAAGTTTTTTTTTAAGTTAAACGAAATCTGTATAATGATTAGTATAAGAAGGCAAAGAAGTAAGCGTTGTTACAAAAATTTTAAAATTATAACACACAAATACAAATTCAAATAATACAGAAAAGTATAAATCGTACCTTCCAGGGGTAACCACTGTTAAAGAGTCTATACTTTCTTCTGGACCTTTCCTATGCATAAACATGCACATATGAAAACAGAGCCCAGCCCCACCCTCACCACCATTTAACACGGTGTCACACTACACATTTTTCGGCATTACTTTCTTTTCCCCTCATTGATATCCAAGCCATCTACACAGACACCTTGATCTTTATGTCTTTCATTTTTCCTATTACAGTTAAGAGTCTAGTATCTATCTGGATACTTGGAAGCAGATTCTGTAGCATATAGAGTAGATTTCTCGGAGTGGAAAAACCAGAGCAAAAGGTGTATGTACTTTAAGTTTATGGAGTCTACCAAGTCCTTTAAAAGGCCAAACCAATTTACACTCCTACCAACAAAATTTAAAAGAAAAGCTCTTCCCAACATTGTTCCCAATGCTGGATATATTATTAATCTGAGAGACAAAAAAAAAAAATGTATTTCACAGTTGTGACTTTGTATTTTACTGATTATCACTGAATTCTTAACATCTTGTGCCAAGTTCATTCACCATTTGTATTTTTTTTGTGAATCACCAGTGCATATTTTTTGTTCGTTTTCTACTGTCTACATTTACTTATGGATCTGTATAACATAATCACTCTTTATTATACATGCTACAATTTTTTTCCTCAGCATTTATCTTTCAATATTGTTTTTACTATATAGAGATGTAAAATGTTTAATGTAGTCATACCTGCTTATCTTTTTCCCTGATAACTTCTGAATTTTGTCTCTTGCTTAGGAGAGTCTTTCCTACCTTAAGGTTATAAAAATCATTTGTTATAATTCTGTTTTTTACATGTAAACCTGTAGCCATCTGAAATTTTTGTGTCTATGGTGGGAAGAGAGATCCTATAATGAAAATGTGAAAAAAGTTCTTAAAGTGGCAGCGTTTAATAATCTGGAATATTCATATATGGACTTCATTTTCTAATACCATGAAAAGAGTAAAATATTATTTATGTTTAGAAATATGACCATTTTGTCCCTTTTAATACCATCTGAAAAGTGAGCCTAAGGATATAATCTGCATTATTAATGTCCATCAACCCCATTAAACAGGAGGGCCCAGCACCTGGGGTGTGAAAACGAGAACACGGTGCGGAGTCCTGCTGACACTGGCCAACAACACTGGTCATTTACTTCGAAAGTCATAAGCCAGTGGTGTCCTGGGTTTAAAAAACCCCAACTCTTCCTCAAAGGAATAGCAATGTAGAATTCCAGTTTGTAAAACAAATCTACCCACCCAGCCCTTCAGCCTTCCCTCCCTGCTCTGGGACAAGAGAGACTAGTTAAAAGCATAAATTCTATCTTTAATTCTTTAGTTGGGAATAAAAGACTCACACATTCCTATAATACTGAATTCCAAGAAACTTAGCTAGGACTGGGTACTCAAAGGCATAAGATTCACAAAAGACCAAGTCAGTAATTCTGGTAGCTGAGTTATGGAAGTCAGCACTTCCCACGTGAAATCTAGACTGACTTGCTGAAACATTTATACAGCGTATGATGAATTTAACTGCTGCTGCTGCTAAGTCGCTTCAGTCGTGTCCGACTCTGTGCAACCCCATAGATGGCCGCCCATTCCTTTCTCCAATGAATTTAACTGAAACAGATTTATATTGAGTATGATGAATTTCCGAGGTATTATAAAACACTGAATTTTTATGACCGTACCTACTACAGCTAAACTTCTAAGCTTGTTCAGGTACTTAGTTCCAGTTCATGAGGCTTATGAAAAATTACTAAGGCTGTTAGCCTTTCAACTTGAAAACAATCTGTGGAAAGTTTCCAAGAGTTAAGAGAATGGCAGACAACACCAAGAGCTGCCTTCTCTTTTTGCTCCAGGTAAAAATGCCTCTTCAAATAACCTAATATTACAGGGATGCTTGCAACCTATTTATTTTATTGTCAAGAAGAATAAAAGTAGCAGTACACAAAGTGTAGTCTGTAGAAAACTATTTTGCACTAAGATATTATTTGCCTTTTTTAATGTCATTACTTTATAAGTGGAGTTTTCAGAGGCTATATAATGTAAGATATTACAACATAATGAATGCAAAGCAGAGAATCCAGCTGTCTTCTTTTTGCAGCAATTTGTGAGAAAGTATAAAACAAATGTCACTTTTCTCTAATTTTTTCTTGTTTCGAAAATACATTTTTTCATAAAACATTATATAACATGTACTGGTTTTACTATGTTTAAGTAAATTTATAAATACATATTTAAAACCTTAGTTTTAGTTTCTAAAATGGGAATTACTACCTACAAAAACAAAAGGTCTTTGGGGTCTTCAATAATTTTTAAGTATAGAAAATGGTTCTGAGATCAAAACGTTTGAGAACTGTTAGACAAAAGCAAAAGCTTCTGAATCTTTTGTATTGGGATCCTAAGTTACTAGGTTCAACCTTTATAAATCACCTTTAATAATAATGTGTTTACTTGTACGAGTCTGCACATAATCACAAGTAATCCAAATCTGTGGAATATAAACTGTGTGCTCTAAAAAAGTGCTTAAAATATGCATTAGAATTAACAGTCTGTCCTTTTAGGTAACATAAAGCTTTTCCTTACTTGGGGAAAGAGTGGTCTTTCATCTCTTTTCTTTTTTAGGCACTCTGCCATTAATCTCTTCATGGCTTTTGGACAGTTACTCCGTACCTTACTGAGATCTGGAGACAGATATCCTCGTCCCACCATAAAAATTATCTGGGGAGGAAAAAAAAAAAAGGCAAATCATATAATCTTGTAAATAAGTGAAAACACTGAAAATTCAACAAGCTGTGCATGTAAAATATGGATTTTTCTGTATGTACATTACACTTAAATAAAAAATTAAAAAGCACAATGCCACTAGTATTCAGAGTCTTATATATCATAGATTATGGGGAATCAATGCTTAATGTGCTACAAGCTGAAATCTTCATGATCCCGTGAGTACTACAAAGGTCTCCTAACTGCTTCCCACACTTTCAGTCTTTCCTTATCCAGCCCATTTTCCCACTGATTGGGTAACCATTCTGAAACACAGATTAGATCGTACCTCTTCCATTCAACCAAGAGTTAACCTTTGGTTAACCAAAGTTAATCTGTTAAGCAGCTGTTCTGGCATCTGAACTTTGAACTCTTTTGTTGAGGAAATTCTAATGGGGCATTGAGTTATATAAGCCTGAGAATCAGAGTCTCCTCCAGAGAGAAGGTGAAGTGGGAACTAATATCTTCTGTTTAACAAAGTAAAAAGGTTTATCTTCCCTGCACGCAGAGATTTGTAATTTTTCTGATTTCTTTCTTTTCTAATTTTCTGACTTGTGGTTCTTTTAAAAGTGGGCAAAGACAGATGTTAGCAGTCTTAAGTCTCAGGGAGAAGAGAGGGATTTTGATCTTAGAGGGAACAGGTTCAATAGGGGTAGACTGGATGCTCAGACCCTGATGCTGGAAAGACTGAAGCAAAAGGAGAAGAGGACAGCAGAGGAGATGGATAGACAGTACGACAAGACTGAGTGGACGTGAATTTGAGCAAACTCTGGGAGATGGTGAAGGACAGGGGAGCCTGGAGTGCTACAGTCCATGGGGACATGACTTAGCTCCTGAACAACAACAGAGCCTAAGGTGGAAAGAGGCAGTCAGAGATCCTTGGTTACAGGGCAGAATTGATGAATTTCAGGAGCAGTCAAGTTTGATATCCTACTTCATGTTATTTCTGGTTTGGTGCTGTACTAACCCTTACTTAACTACACGCTGATTTGCCCGAGCACCACCAAAGTGAAGTTAGTTTAATTTCGCTTACCTCCTTTCCCATCTCCTCTGTTGTAACTGCTCTTCTCCCACTTCATAACAGGCATATCTTTTACACATGTGCACTTTAAATATATTGCATATCACAATGTATTGCGTAAATGACACTGCATTGTGTGACATATTGCAATCACAATATACTGCATATATCACACTGCGCCAAGGTGTAAAACTGCTCAGGGTACCAAAGGGACGCTTTCAAATACTGCTAACTGGACTCTAATGAATGGGTAGCAAATCCCTTTGTAAGACAATTGGTTTCCAATTCTTTGCTTTCAGCAAAATCAACTGAATTGCCAGCTAATTATTAAAATAATTTTTTAATGACGTTATTAAATAATCTTTGGCATGCAACAGAAAAGTGTAGTGATTTACAGTGTTGTGTCAGATTCTAGTTTACAGCAAAGTGATTCAGTTATATACATTCTTTTTCAGATTCTTTTCCATTACAGGTTATCGTAAGATATTCTCTATGTTGCACAGTAAGTCCATTGTTTACTAGGATTTTATTTTTAACTTAAGCATTTTAAACTTCTTGAATGTTTCAGCCAGAGGAGATATTATGTAGTTTCACTGTTTCATCATTTATGTTTAAGAAACATTTTGTCAGTTCCAATGGCATCTTTCAGCTTTCAACCTGTTGAACAGTTCTCAGTTACATTTTAGTGAGTTCCTTCTTATTGTTCAAAGAGCAAATTTTTTCCTTGTGAGAGTTCACAAAATCTTCAGTTATGGCCATGTGCTTCTGATCCGTGGCTTTGTCTCTTTTCCTTGCACAGACTTAAAAAAAATAAATTGATTTTAATTGGAGGCTAATTACTTTACAATATTGTGGTGGTTTTTGCCATACATTGACACGAATCAGCCACGGGTGTACATGTGTACCACCGTCCTGAACCCCCTCTCATCTCCCTCCCCACCTCACCCCTTTGGGTTATCCCAGTGCACTGGCTTTGAGTGCCCTGCTCCATGAATTGTACTTGCACTGGTCATCTATTTTACACATGGTGATACACATTTCAACGCTCTTCTCTCAAATCATCCCACCCTTGCCTTCTCCCACAGAGTCCAAAAGTCTGTTCTTTATATTTGTGTCTCTTTTGCTGTCTTGCATATAAGGTCGTCATTACCATCTTTCTAAATTCTATATATATGTGTTAATATACTGTATTGATGTTTCTCTTTCTGACTTACTTCACTCTGTATACTAGGCTCCAGTTTCATTCACCTCATGAGAACTGACTCAAATGCATTCTTTTTAACCGCTGAGTAATATTCCATTGTGTATATGTATCACAAATTCATTATCCATTTGTCTGCCAAAGGACATCTAGACTGCTTCCATGTCCTTGCTACTGTAAACAGTGCTGTGATGAACACTGGGGTACACGTGTCTCTTTCAATTCTGGTTTCCTTGGTGTGCATGCCCAGCAGTGGGATTGCTAGGTCATATGGCAGTTCTAGTTCCAGTTTAAGGAATCTCCACACTGTTCTCCATAGTGGCTGTACTAGATTGCATTCCCACCAACAGTGTAAGAGGGTTCCCTTTTCTCCACACCCTCTCCAGCATTTATTGTTTGTAGGCTTTTTGATAGCGGCCATTCTGACTGGCGTGAGATGGTACCTCATCGTGGTTTTGATTTGCATTTCTCTGATAATGAGTGATGCTGAGCATTTTTCATGTGTTTGTTAGCCATGGCTCTGTCTTAACTGACATTAATTAACTTCTGTTTTTTAATAAAGCAAAGAAGAAATTCAATAGAAGCATTAAGTAGGTCAAGCGATATAATCTGTGTGAAAGTTGACAAGTCTTGTTATTTTGAGGACTTGTGAAATAGTTTAAGATGGTTTTATGTGATCAACTAGTAGAACAGATACATATTTTCTTATTAAATTCAACTTTTAGAGTATTTTAGTGAAATATTATTGGTTTTATAAAGATAGAATTTTCAATTTTAATGACTCTTCTCCAAATAAATAACTTGCTATTACTTTTAATTTAATAAAACTATAGTATTTCTATGCATATATTTATACATTTTGAAGGAGGAAATGGCAATCCACTCCAGTGTTCCTGCCTGGGAAATCCCATGGACAGAGAAGCCTGGCACACGATAGTCCATGGGACTGCAAGAATTGGACGCAACTTGGCGACTAAACCACGACCATAAGAAGAGTTCAAATAACCAGTGACGCAGTTATGGTAAAGAATTAATCTTGCCCAAAGGGAGGTCTGGGTCCCAGAAGACCTTGGTTCAGCCCCTGGATTGGGAAGATCCCCTGGAGGAGGAGTGAATGAACGACTAAGCACCAGCACCATCTGGAAGGTAATCTCTGAGCGCTGAAATGTTCTGCCTGATAAGAGTGCCTTTGTTTACCTGGGAGTCTAAGATCATGTCAGACAGTCTTATTCTATCATTGTGATTTACTGAGAGGGCTTTGGCAACCCACTCCAGTGTTCTTGCCTGGAGAATCCCAGGGACGGAGGAGCCTGGTGGGCTGCCGTCTATGGGGTCGCACAGGGTCGGACACAACTGAAGAGACTTAGCAGCAGCAGCAGCACAGAGGGCTTTAAGTTATATGATATCAGTTTGACCTCTGCAGGGGCTAAAAACTAAGGTGGCCAACTGTATCTATGTGACTGAGGCCTGAGAATGACTCTGGCCTCCAAGACTCGAGCGAGTTTCCCTGGCTGGCAATACTTTCTGCATGCTGTCACATGTGGCTGCCAGAACTTAGTACTGGCCACAACTGCACTGGAAGAGGACAACTGGAAACTCCATTTGTGACACTCTCCTGGATTCTGCCCTATGTGCCTCTTCCTGTGGCTCATTTTAACCTATATCCCTTTGTTTTAATAAACCATCATCTGAGTATTAACAACTTCCAGTGAGTTCTGTATGACTTAATGAATTACTGAACCCGAGGGTGGTCTGCTGAGCTCTGCATACAGTTGTAACAAAACTTCTGACTTTCCCATACTCTTTTAATATTTATTTGAACAATATTTCTCAGCACTTCTTTAAAAATAAAACTAGAAAAAGGACTGATGCTAAGTCCCTGCTTATTCTAGCAAAAGTCTTATTTTTCACAAATATATGGATGAAGAGAAAATAAAATCCCATGTTGTTCATTAAAATACACATTTCCAATAAAATTTTACCTGTTTCTATATATCAAAACCTGTATGTTATTTTCATCAGGTATATATTAATAATTGTTAATAGATAATTTGGAATTTAAAAAGTTAACAGAGCCTAACGTCACTGGCAACTTTTTAAAAAAATTCTAAATTAAAATCTGTATTTTTTGTTGCAGAGATATAATTTGAGTGATCAATAAGAGGTTTTAAAGCATAAAAATGTTACATTAGGAAAACAATTCATTGGAGAAAGAAAAATACAAATATTCAATAGTTTAAAGGCAAAAAAAGAGCCATGTAAAACTTGCAGAAATTTGTATATATATAATATTCATTCATACATGTTTTGTATGTATATACATACATACATATATATATATATACACACACACACACACACACACATATTTTGGCTGCATTGTGCAGATCTTAGTTCCCCAACCAGGGACAGAACCTGTGTCTCGTGCAGTGGGAGCACAGAGTTTTAACCACTGGATGGCCATGGAAGTTCCGAAACTTATAAAAATTAATGAAGAGGTTTTATATTTTTTGAACAAAGAATGATGGTAAGTATCGAAATAAAGTATGACTTAGATTTTAATTGGTACATTTAAAAGTTATATAATCACATTTTTTGGAAATGTCAATATAATACACTGAAAATTACATTCTTTGCAATGATTTAAACTTTCAAGGGAAGGTCTTTCCCGGATGTAATTTATGGATAGGAAATTAAACTGGCACTTATACTACAAAATCAACAGCTTGGTTTGAAATTCTGGGACTGGTTACTTTCATCCTCAGTCTACACATCTATACTTGCACTCCTGGTATCCCTGCCCTCCATTCACTCCTGTTTTGTTGGAGCACACATCTGCTCATCCTCAATATCACCTCCTGCACTGCCTCAACAGAACTGTGAACTCCCCTGAGAGCACAGCCTGTGTTTTACTCACACAGGCTCTTTGTATACTCTTTGTATCACTCTAAATCCCATACAGTAGGTATCACAAATTTTTTAATCCTCAACATCACCTCCTGCACTGCCTCAACAGAACTGTGAACTCCCCTGAGAGCAAAGCCTGTGTTTTACTCACACAGGCTCTTTGTATACTCTTTGTATCGCTCTAAATCCCATACAGTAGGTATCACAAATTTTTTAATTAAAATAAACTAGTTTGCATGTTGATAACTTATTGGCTTCCCTGGAGACTCAGTAGTAAAGAATCCACCTGCCAATTCAGGAGACTTAGGTTCGATCTCTGGGTCGCGAAGATCCCCTGGAGGAGATGGCAACCCACTCCAGTATCCTTGCCTGGGAAATGCCATGGACAGAGGAGACTGGCAGGCTATATAGTCCATGGGGTCACAAAAGAGTTGGACATGACTTAGCAACTAAACAACAACAACAAGAATATACCTGCTATCATTCCCTGGTAATTGTCATTTCCTGTCTCCTTTAGATCTTGCAGCTTAGAACCCAGCCACCATACTGTGAGAAAGTCCAAGCTTCCTGTGAAAAAGTCCTCATACAAAGACCTATGTTGACAAGAACTGAGGCCCCTGGCCCTTGGCCACGACTAAGCTTCCGGCTGACAGTTAACTGGTTAACTGGTCATACCTTCTCATGTATGCAAATGAGCTATTTTGGAAGTAGATACTTTACCAGCCAGTGAACTGACCACAGCCAATACCATGTGAAATAGAGATAAACCTTCCACATTGAGAGAAGCCCACACTGCAGATTTATCATTTAAGTCACTACATTTTAGGTGGTTGGTTATAGAGCAGTAATAACTGGAATTCATGTGAAATATAAACATCTGTTATTTTCTTCTAAGATGACACAGCACTTCTGCTCTGAGAGAAAAAAAAGTCACTATACCTAGCTTAACTGAGCACATTATTAATCCCAATTTAGTAGCGAAGCTGCACTACAAGAGGTAAGAATAGGTTGACTAGACAGCAAAACAGAATGATAAAGACAGGGGAAAGGACAAAGCAATTTCTCAGACTTTTGGCACTTCGGTAAGTGAAATAAAAAGGCATGCTACTCAGCAAAGTCATATAGGGATGGTCATTCCTCAAGGAGTTAAGGGGCTTGTTTAGGAAAGAATCCAATCTTTGTTAACTTTAAGGAATTCTTTAGTTCAATCTCTTATTTTTAATAATAGGGAAAAAAAAAAAGATACCTAGAGAGCTACAGTGGCTAGGTCATGCAGGTTGTGAGTCCAACATCTGCCATCACATCAGGCTGTTTGACCTGTCCTATCTTGAATTTACAGGCAAAACCTGCCACCTCAGACTTCTGAGGGGTGAGAATATGGGGGGATGGGCCTATATTACATAGTAAAGAAGCAGCTGTACCATCTCCCATGGAAAAAATAAAGATTATTCCTAGATTTTCAAACAGAAGTCCAATCTGAGAGCCATAGAAATTGAAGTATGAGCAAGACAGAAAGAAAAATCAAATCAAGGAGATGGATGCAACACTACCTGGGGTTACTTCACTGAGGATGACTAGAGTATCTGATTCAAAAGAGGGAGTTCCATGAAAAGCGCCTCTTAAAGAAAGCAGACTAGGAAGTAATGAAGTAGAATGGGGATGGTGGGAAGAGAACACAATTCTTTCATATCCTTTTTTCTTCATCAAACACTTGGTTTCAGACTGGCAAATTCCAGAAGGCTCTAACTATACTACCAGAAAGAATTAACTAGTAAAGGCCTTACCCTTCTGTTGGTCACTCACTTCTCTCATGGGAAGTAAGCCCTTGCACAGCATTTATTACACTCCCATGGAGGACAAAGCACCTAAAATGCCAAGAAGTGGATGAGTGCAGAACTCTGGGATGTTTTTTCCGTATTTTGGAGACACTATTACTTATTTCCATAATATAACTTTATTATTTTATTAAAACAAACTTATTCACTGACAAACGGATTTCATCCAGACCTTAGGTTCATAATTTTTTTTATTATTTTTTGTCTCTATGATAAATCAACTAAAACTAAACTAAAATTCCCTCATAATTCATCTAGAAGAACAGCATGGCTAGGAAAACTGAACATGGCACAGGGTATTACACTGGATGGCTGAGTTAATACGACTGTAAGAGGCAGGGTACATGAAGCTGGTAAATTAGAGACAATCTTGCTCCTCAGAATGCCATCATCGAATCAATCATCTCAGTGATCTAGGATCTGTCACAAGGACAGTAAGTGCAGTGTTTCAATTATGTTCTTTAGCTTCTATTTTAGCCCACTCTGAATCTAAGTTTCATGGAGGCTTAAAAGAATCAGGTCATCAGAAGCCAGGTCATAGATTTCTTTTTAAAACTTAGAGATATAATTCAACATTTTAAAGCTATGAAGTAGTTAGACCAAACAACAATAAAAAAAAAATAGTTTTAGACTGACTTAGGTGGAAATGTAGCCAATTTAAAAAATCCTCAAGATAGAGAATCAAGGCCATTGTTGAGTTAGGGTCATACTTATTAAAAGTACACACAAGCATATGACAATTTAGATTACTTCTCTGATATTACATGATAGTCAAAAATTCTTAATGAGAAAGCTACCCAGTATCTTTAGAAAGCTTCAGTATTACCAAAAAGATGGACAGTTGAACTGCTGACCAAAAAACTACTAAAGGAAGCATTATACATTAAAAACTATCATTTCATTAGGTTGGGAGGTTATGATCAAACACATACAACATTCATGCTTTTAAAAAGACTCTACACTGGTGACTCTCCGTGTGTGTTAGAAACACCCAGCAAACCCATTAAAATGCTGATGCCCGGACCCCACCCCAATGATTCAGCATCTGCTCCAGCATCTTCATTTTTAAAATAAACTATTCCGGTGATTCACATACAAATCACAGTATAATGTATAAATACTATTTTAATCCCAGTTTATATGGTCAACTATTGTTCTCTAATATATTAACAGTGTAACTGCTGCAATCTCTCTCCACACACACACACACCCACTCTCTTAAAATGCTGAGGTATATGAGGTAACTTCAGTAAAGAAAATTCATTTTTCTTGGCCAGTGTTAAAAGCCTAGGTGAATTTAACATGGCTGGGATCAAAATTACAAAGAGCTGAACGAGGCTATGCTGACACTTTGGAAGACAAGGAAGAGAGAGCAGGAGCTTAGGAAGAGAGAAGTAAAAAATCCCCTCCTATTTGAATTCTTCTCACAGAAAAATGAAAGCATGATATAACAGTCCTTTCATTTATCTAGCTTTAAAAATCTAAAAAGTAGGGAGGAATCTTAGTCATTTTAAAAGGACTTGGTATCAAGAAGTTCACAGCTGAGCACCTGCTCAGACCTGCACAGACAGTCTGTGACAGAGTAAAAGGCCTGAGCCCAGATGCTACAGCACTGTGCCAGGGTCACGAGGCAGGAGCCAGAGCCAGCACTGTGTCTCTAGTTTCTAGTCAGCAGAGCAGGAGGTTCACTCCACTACAACACTGAAGTATGGTATTTCAAGGAAAGGTCTTACACGCTGCCATTACTGTCAAAAGTACTGAACAAAAAATTCTAAACCTGGAACCAAGATCAAGAGTTCTATCCTTCATGCTTATCCGGGATCCAAGACTTACTTCTTTGCTACAATGAATTGGAGCCTCTTGACAAATAATAAAATGAACCCCAAGAAATGGTGAATATTTACCTGGTCCCTGTTGTTGATATTTGAATAAGGTAACTGTCCGGTCATCAATTCATACAGAACAATCCCAAATGCATATACATCTGACTGAAAGCTATATGGGTTTTTATCTTGCATTCTGATTACTTCTGGTGCCTGGTAGAACATAAAAAGAAAAATATTCTTGTTTATTATTCACATCAACCAAATAAAGACTGAAAACCAAATTATTATAATTCTCAGAACAATGTTTTTATCATTAAATAACCAGAACAATGTTTTTATCATTAAATAACCTATGTAAAATATGTAATCAATTCTCTTATTTATGGCCAAGGAAAGAAAACTGATTATCAAAGATAAACAAAAAATAAATGCTCTGTAAACTCTGAGAGAAACAGTACTGAGATTCCATATACATTATTAAGATTTAAAAAACTTTAACAGCTACCCTCTTTCTACACAAAATACCATTACTGCCATTTGAATTTTTCCCATTACTTTTCCTATTAAGAGTGAGTTCCCACTTTCCATTACTGACTCAGGAAAGAAACCCTAGACCTGTCATTATGAGATGTTTGGAAGTAGCATAACCACTATGGTAATCGCCTGAGAATTTAAGTTTTCCCATTGGTACAAATGAATCTCCTCATCTCAGCACACCTTAGACAATCATGGTAAAATTTCAAGACTGATACATTCAAATGCCTTTCCTGTCTCCAAAAGAAGTGTAATTATGCCATGGATGCTTTATTAACAAAACCGAGAGACAGTAGGTAGATTTAATAGAAAATGGTATTAAGATTCTTTTGGCTGCTTCTTCTTGGGCAAAGATACAGACCTAATCATATTTGCTATATTTTCACACATTCCAGTTACTATAGTCTACAACTAGATTCCTTATTAGCCATTTACATGTAATACAACAAATGGTTGATTAAATATTGGCTTTAAAGAGTTCCTTCACCTTGCATCTTCTGGACTGTTTCATCAGGAAGAAATTAGAGAAACTGCAGGGTAACAAGACTTTGTGAAAACATGAGTCTGATACCAAAATCAGGACAAGCTGCAAAAATGGCCCAAAGACCTGGAACAAGATTCCCAGTCAGTGGTCAGGGTAAGGCAGGGCAGACTGTCTTATAAGGAGTGACAGCACTTTCAGTCTTACCTGCAAAACAGAATCACCTAAGCAGCCTTTCACCTCTCAACATCCAGACTACATACTAGCTCAATAATACACCATCAGAGTCTAGAGATGGGAACAGCTTCAACTGCTAGTTTTTATAGCTCCGCAGATGACTTTAATGTCCACCAAGGTTGAGAACCACTGAGGAAAGATGTATGGGAGACCCAGATGCAAGTCAAGGATGGGGTGGCGTCGGGGTGTGGTGAAGGTTACATCTCCTTGGTTTTGTCATGTATTTTCTTGATAACTGTTCTTGGTAGTACAGTGCAAAATAACCCCACACAATTGTGATGTAATGAACAAGCCAGATTATTAAGAGGCTGGTTATGATACAGACATAATTTTCAAAGCCAGGATGCAATTTTGTGAGGAACAGTTGAAGAACTGCCTTCTTGAAATTTAGTTTTACTTCACTGCTGTTGGTAGATGGTTTGATGAAAAGTCATATGTGATCTATTTATAAGAAATGCATGATTTATCCTCAATTAATTTAGTAACATAAAGATTTTCACAAAAGGTTTTCTTATTTAAGATATAAATAAAGATTGAGAATACCACTGTAAATAATTCAGGGACTTACCTAACCTTTGGTTCTGACCAAGTTCTTCTCTCCTAGTCTATGGATGTTCCTATTTATGAAGGCAGGATCAACTCAAAAGGATTTTACTCAACAATTAAGTGTACTACTGACTAATCTCTCGTCTTAAAACTCAGCTTGGTGGAATAAAGGATGAACCCATCTCCCCAGGTATTAACAAAAAAGAAATTAAAAGAAAATATAAAACAATGTATAATAGTCTATAAACTGTATAATCTAAGATTTTTGGAAAAGGACAAACCTGGAGACTTGACTGAGCCTAACTTTCCCACACCAGTTAAAATAAACACACCTTTAAAACATGTATCAACTGTTTCTTTATAATTGTAGATTTTGCAATTTCACCTTCTCGCAGGACACACGGTTATCTTTGTTATAAGGTGTATGACTTAAAGGTGTCTGAGATCCAGATTACAATGATTAATTAGTTTGTTTATAATTATTTATTAAAACAAACATATATTAAAGAAAAATATAGCTAGCTCTAATTACTAAATCCCAGAAAAGGCATTCAAAATCCATTGGTTCAACCCAGTGTTAAAGATGGAAAGACTTGGAGGAGGTCAAGAAACAGGCAGGTTAAGAGTCAAAAGTACGAGAGTGCAGACCTCTGGACTCCAAGTCCAAGGCCAACCCCCTTCCACCTTGCCACTCACTCTAATGCCAGTTATTATAAGAAATCATAGCCAAATTTAACCCCAGGCTTATCTTGACTAATTCAGAATCCTCTTCTTAGAACTGCTACAGATAAGTTCAGGGAATTCAGGCAAATGTAGCTTTGAAAGTCCTTGCAGTTTTGCTTTTTCCAGCAGGTATCCTAAAGTTTTACTGCAGATTCAGTTATTCAAAACTTAAAACTGCACTAACAGTTTTGGAACATCCTGTATTCAACTTGGAGCACAGGTTCTCAAGGATTTTTTGGTCTCAGGATTTTTTCAGTCTTAAAAATTATGGAGGACCCCAAGAAGCATCTGTTTATGTGGATTATACCTATGGATACTGAGCATATTAAAACTTAACTGAGGAACTGTTAAAATATTTATTAAATTATAAAACAACCATTAGCCGTTAAGACAGATTACCCTTTAAAAAAAAATGAAAACTAGATTTTCAAAAACAAAGTTTAGTGAGAAGAACACTACTGCCATTTTTTTTCCTTGCCATGCCACAAGGCATGCAGGATCTTGGTTCCCCGACCAGGGACTGAACCTGTGACCCCTGGAGTAGAAGCATGGAGCCTTAACCACTGGACTGCCAGGGAAGTCCCTGTAGTTCTTTTTGACTGGTTTAACAGCAGCCAGCTACGGTCACATACTCAGTTATGCATTCAATCTGTTGTGATGTGTTGAACAGTATGAAGAAAAAGCTAGTCTCACACAGGACGACCTTGGGAAACCTTGAAGGGTCTTAAGGACCCTCCTGAGAAGAGCTGGCTTAAGAAAAGCCCTATGACCACCCTTTTCACAGCATGCTGAAAGGAACTGAACAAAAGTTTTAGTTCCCTCTTCTTATAATTTCTCTCTCTTCTTTTCCACAAAGCAGAAATAGGAATAAAGAAAGAACAAGGAGCTATGCAGGGCACACAAGGCTGACAGTGTTTAAAATCTACCTTTCATTTTTCTTTTTCTTTTCCCAGCTGCCCATAATTATACCATTCTTTCTAGTCTAAAGAAAGTAACTTTCCAATTTAGGCTTAAATAAGATTGTGAAACAGTCTCTTGTTCTTAAAAGGAGTAGTTCTTTTATTGAAACCTTAATAATGGCTGCAAATCACACCTACTTTTAAATTGCATACTTCTTTTTTGAAACAACATACACAGAACATTCTAAACACAAAATATTTTAGAGAGACAATTCTGAATAAAACTTAAGCAGTGCTTATAAAAGATACATTCTTTTGTTTAAGATATACTGAAGCTGGTTCCATAATATTCTTCCTAAAGATAAAATTAAAATCTATTTATAACAAAATAAGATCAACATTGGTTTTTGTGTATACTGAGAACTATGAGAACACTATAGTTGAAATCTTCAATGACTTTCTAATAACAGCATCTCAGGGGCCAAAAATTTAATTAATGGAGAAATAGCCTCAATTCTTACCATCCACAAAATGGATCCAGACAACTGTTCAAACTGATGGGACCCACTCCATCGAGATTTCACTGTGGCTAGACCAAAATCACCTATTTTTACTGTGAGGTCTTCATGAAGAAAAATATCTGAGGTGTAGTTAAGTAAAGGAAAACAACAGGTCTCATTTTCCTATCAAAGCAAGCATTATGAGGATTTTAGGTATGAGATATAATTTCCACAATTCTTTATTATGATATTCTTTACAAGGAAGTATAGTACTTCACATTTCCTTTTAAAGTTAATAAGTATGCTTTAAAAATAGTGTTATTTGAACTGTGTGACCTGCTTTTAGGATTTTTGGTGCCTCAAACATGGTAAGATGAGGTAAGCTGTTTTCCTAAGTTTGTGGGAGACCTTGGGACTTCCCCATTGGATTTTACTAAAAGAGGCCCAAATATCCTTCTGGCACTGCTAGGAAGGCTATAAAGCTCTTCACTGGCATTTAGGCACCTGGCAGATCGGATCTGAATCGGGCTTACGGAGCAAGAAGAAACGTTATGTTTGCCTCATCTCATTGTTATATAATGTAGAGCCGTCAATTACATCTCAACGACCACTGAACAAGGTCAGGGCACTGAAAGAAGCTAGTAGATAGCTACAAAACTATGCATGTTATAGTGCTTACAGGACATAAGCAATCACAGCCCTACTATCATAAGGACTTAATAGGCTTTTCTTTTTTGCAATGCTTAGCTGTTCAAAAACCAGAAGCAGGTTGGAGTATCATGCACTATTACCCTCCTGTGCAAACCCAGTTATTGATTCCCTTTACAATGTGTTGTTGAACTCAGCATGAAAGCTGGTTTTACATAATGTGAAGATAAAATGCAGGAGAAAAGGTCAGATGTTTTCAAACTTCGCAGACAAGTTCAGGAAGGATACTATTACTCTTGAGGTCTCTGTGGATGATTGACTTGGCGTGTAAGTAACTGAAAAACAAAAGATCATTTTAACCTGAGGAGGGCTAATGACTCTGGCCTCAGTATCTATAGAACACATTTAGGGGTGTAAACAAAGATTTATTTAGAATCATGATACAACTGCAAACTGCACACTGTGATAATCCCTTTATAGAAGAAACAGTAAAATAGACTGCAAGTGAACTGAGGATTTTAGGAACATGTTACTATTATGGTACAACCAAAATCTTTTTTTCTACTGAATGACTTTGCTTTATCTTTTACTGTTTACCAATACAAACCTTCTACTCCAGTCACGCCTATTTATCCAGGTCCTTTAAGTATACCTTGGTATTTAATCCCATCTCTGTGATCAATGCTCCCCTCCCACACCAAATTAGCTTTCATTCTATTCTCCACTGAATCAGACTTATTCCTTAACACTGAATATACGTTCTGACTCCTAAGTGACGTTTTCCCAAGACTCAACCATAAATGAAGTGATCTGTCCCCTGTTCAGTTATTACTGTAACAGTTTGATTCATGTTTTTTTTTTTTTCCACCTATGTTCACTTTCTATTCAGAATAAAAACGCCATTTGATAAAATAAAACCACTTTTAAATGCTGAATTGTATGTTCGTAAAATACCTTCTTAAAACTAGTGAGGAACTTTCTACTGTAACGGACACAGTGAATCTATTTCAAAGTCGATGATAAATTTAAATCATCTGTTACCCCTAAAAGCTGCCTCAGTGGAGTTTATTGAGGGAAAGAGCTGTGTCTGGTTTATTTCTGTTTATCCCCAGCGCCCAGTAGCGTGCCTGGCATGTGGTAAGCATTCAATACATATACGTTGGATCAACGACAATGAGATAAATATAATGTCCTAGTGAAGGTTATTTTTCTTCATTTAACTGTAAGAAAAACAGATATATAAGAATTCTGAAATCTAACGATGACTATTAGGAAATAAATTTTGCCTTAAAGTAAGACTTTAAAATTCAAATAATATAATCAAAATTATATAATGAACACTGTTTAAAATAAAACATTTGCAAATAATTAACTTAATTATTTATGCTTTCTCATCTTCAATTTCCTCATCCAGAGATCAAGACCTCGAAATTTTTTCTCAGACAAAATTTTTATTTAAAATTACTGCTTATACAAAGCCAATTCCTTCTCCTCCAATTACTCTTACATTATTCTGTTTATTTCCTTCACAGCATTTATCACAATCTGAAATTATCTTGTTGTCATGATTTTTTAGGCTGAGAATTTGATATGCTACATCACACTCACTCTTGCATCAAAAGAAAACATGGTTATCAGTTATAGGCCCTCATATGCTTGAAAAGTTCTGCAGTGACATAGAAAGGTTCAAAAAAGGAGAAAAATGAGTCAATCAAAAGCTGTTCCAAGATGGGGAGACCTTATCCTCATTAGAAAGAAAAGCGGATAGGTCATGATACTGGTGGTGTTTGGGACTTCAGTTAGCTTATTAGTATTTAGTATACAGAAAAGGTGTGGTCTCTGGAAAGAGGTCCTGTCTCCTTTGAAATTAAAGACAACAACAACAAATGGGTGGTATATATGAAAATAGAGAGGCATGATGAAGTTACAAGATGGGAAGATACAGGTATTCTTGATGGATAGTATCAATCTTTTCAACAAATTTGATACAATGAAATACACCAAGAATAATGTAGATAGAAATGTAACTAGAGGGTTGAAGAGAGAAATTTTCTGACCAGGAAAGTACTAGATAACTAAGAAGACATAAATATAATGGCTGAGCTACTGATATATAATCGTAAACAGCATAGATCTATTACAGGCCAAGGTTGCATCAGCTGCAACTTGAGCTAATACTACTTTATCCTTGTGGAATCCTTTATCGTTTAGAAATTGCTCTACTAACTTGTATCTCATTTAATAAATCCTCTTTCTGCAACACTTCTGTAACAAAAGCAGCAAAAGAGGAGAAATCCTGGTCTATATAATGGAAGGCTGGAAAGAGGAGAGACTCAAACTCCTCAGCTGGAAAAAAGGGATGAGTATCAAACCTCAATCCCTACTTAATATTCCAGATAAAGGCTGACCCTAAACCATTATTTCCTTAAGTATCAACCAGTTACAATGTAAGATGCCACACCCCACATAACTGGTTGAGGGTAAGGAAGGGAACAAGAATAAACTGACTTTGCTATAGATGATACAAAAGTCTATCCATTATGTAGGACAGTTACACTGGAACTCCTAACCTTTCAAAGATGCTGTAAGTTTATAAAAGTAGTGCTTAGTCACTCAGTCATGTCGGACTCTTTGTGACCCCATGGACTGTAGCCTGCCAGGCTCCTCTGTCCATGGAATTCTCCAGGCAAGAATACTGGAGTGGGTTGCCATGCCCTTCTCCAGGGGTCTTCCCAGTCCAGGGATCAAACTCAGGTCTCCCCCGTTACAGGCAGATTCTTTACTGTCTGAGCCACCAAGGAAGTCCATAAAAGTACCAGGAAAGAAAAAACATGTTATAAACTAAATGAATATCATGCTCTTGATAGGTTTCTGTTAGGAGTCTCCTTCCGTGAAGAAAAGTATCCACCTACAGAATCAATTTAACCTTAAGAAGCTGGCGCATCAGCTAGTAAAATTTGTTCTCTATGCTGTTTCTTTCAAGGTCTTATATGCAAGATTCGATTTTTCAGCATTCTTTTAAGACCATACTATGATGCGCTGACATCAAACTAAAAAGCTTCTACACAACATAGGAAACTACCACCAAGATGAAAAAGCAACCTATCAAAGGGGAGAAAGTATCTGCAAATCATGCATCTATAGGGGATATCAAAAATAAAAAGAACTCACATCTCAGTAACCAAAAACTCAATCAAGTTTTAAAAATAGACATTTCCCAAAGAAGATATACAGATGGGCCAACAGGCACATACATGAAAAGGTGTTCAACACCACTAATTACCAGGGAAATGCAAACCAAAACCACAACAAAATATCATCTCTTATCTGTTAGAATGGCCATTATCGAAAAAATAAGAAATGCAAGTGTTGGTGAGTAGATAAAGGGAATCCTTATGTACTGTTGGTGGGACTGTAAATTGGTACAGCTGCTATGGAAAACAGAATGGAGGTTCCACAAAAAATTAGACACAGAATTACCAAATGATCTAACAATCCCACTTTGGGGTATATATATATCAAAAAAATTTAACTCAGGATCTCAAGACACTTGCACCCTCATGTTCACTGCAGCATTATTCACAGCAACCAAGACATGGAAACAACTTAAGTGTCCATCAATGGATAAAGAAAATGTTCACACACACACACACACACACACACACACACACACACACACACAGCAATAGTATTCAGCCATAAAAAATGAGGATATCCAGCCATTTATGACAACATGGATGGATCTTGACCTCATTATGCTAAGTGAAACAGGTTGCATGATGTCACTGACTTTTGGAATCTCAAAAAACAGAAAAAGCAAAACAAAACCCAAATTCCTTTCATCTTCCTTATGGTGGGAAAAAATGTTTATTAAATCAGCCACTGTTATTATGGCAGCAACAGTTACTCTACTGACTCCTATCAAAATTATATTCAACTACAGCCCTAGAGATTTGTTGTTCTTGCATGGCTCCTACAAAACCATTTCCCTTATCCAAAATTTGTGTACTTCTCTTTTTTGGACTTGAATAAGATTTCTTATTTTGCACACATGGCCTCTGTGTGCTTAGCTGCTCAGTCGTGTCTGACTCTCTGTGATCCTATGGACTGTTATCTGCCAAGCTCCTCTGTCCATGGGGATTCTCCATGTAAGAATACTGGAATGGGTTGCTATGCCCTTCTCCAGGGGATCTAGCCAACCCAGTGACTAAACCCAGGTCTCTGGCATCGCAGGCAGATTCTTTACTGTCTGAGTCACCAGGGAAGTCCTGAGATGTGGCCTGTAATTGCAGCTTATTAAAGTTCTAGTTTTCACTAAAAAATCAGTTTGCTGCTGCTGCTAAGTCGCTTCAGTCATGTCCGACTCTGTGCGATCCCATAGATGGCAGCCCACCAGGCTCCCCCGTCCCTGGGATTCTCCAGGCAAGAACACTGGAGTGGGTTGCCATTTCCTTCTCCAACGCATGAAAGTGAAAAGTGAAAGTGAAGTCGATCAATCGTGTCCGATTCTCAGCGACCCCATGGACTGCAGCCTACCAGGCTCCTCTGTCCATGGGATTTTCCAGGCAAGAGTACTGGAGTGGGGTGCCAAAAAATCAGTTTATCAGCATGCTAATGATGCCTTCATCTAAGTAATGTGTAAATATATGCTAGTCATATTCAAGAGAAGAGTGAGGACAAAACTCTCCTAGCATAAGAGCTTCAGGTATGATAATTATATGATTATGAACCTAGTTAAATTCTTCATGTGTGTTACACATCTCTATTTTATCCTCAAGAATATCATGAGAGATTTCAGTCAAATACTTTGCTGAGATTCAAATACTTGTGCCTACACCATCTGCCCAAATTATCAGTCTAATCTATTTATAAAAGCCTCAAGTGTCTCTCACTCATTTGCTGCTGTTTTCATATACTTTCAGCTATTTCTAAAATCAAGCAACTGACCTACACACACATTAGCATTTCTGTCCTCTTTCATCTAATGCTGCACAATTTGAAATAAGTTCATCAGTCTTTCTTTCTTCTTCACACAGCAAGATGAATCTCTCCTCTGACACCAACAGAGAATTGTCAGCAGTTGATTGGACTGGAATGTGTGATGGTGGTGACAAGGTGTTATTTTATCCAAATAGAATTTCAAATCCCAGTCTCCATTCTACTTTGATGTTTTCCTTATCCCTCATAATCAATGTGGAAGGTGAGCAAGACTTCAGGGAATGCCATCCTGCCAGTCTTATGTAGTTAGTAATCATTTACCATGATTACTAGGATGGAAGTCCCTAAAGTAAGTGGAGATCACACATTTTTCTGTTGCACTCTACAGTGGCCTAAATTCAATTTTTACTTAGATTTTTCAGTTTCTCTCACTTGAAAAATCTAATTTACGGAGAGGTGTAACCAGTATACAACACAAAATGTACCCATTTACTATGTACAGTTTAAAGAGTTTTTAGCAGACACATAAAGTATACTTGTCTAAAGACCAACCATAATGAAGGTGAAGAATATCCATCACCCCTAAAGTTTCTTCATACATTTCTACAATTAACAGTACCTCCCTAGGCTCAGGCAACCATTGATAATGATTTCCATTACTAGCAATTAGCTTTACCTTTCCTAGAATTTCACATAAACAAAATCATTTGGCTTCTTTTGCTCAGCATGATTCGGAGACTCACACCCTGGCTGCATACAGTATTACAGTGGATAGACATACTATAACTTAACCAGTTAGTTGTCAGACATTTGGGTTGTTGTGTTTTTTTGGCAATTATGAATAAGATACTATCTATATACATTCATGCAAACATTCATATATGAGTTTTTGTTGCCGACTTGTTTTCATCTCTTTTGGGAAGTCAGTGAGATTAGAATTGCTCATATGGTTAATTTTAATTTGAAAAGAACTTGCCAAAGTGGTTGTACCATTTAAGATCCTTACCAGCAACCTGTTAGAGCTCTGGTTACTCTGCATCCTTGCAAATATTGGTATTGTTGGCTCTGATTAGAAGCATTCTAGCGGATGTGTAGTGCTACCCTGTCTATCTTTAATGTCTAACACGTTGAGGATCTTTGCATGTGCTTATTTGCCATTCTTTCATCTTCTTTAATAAAGTACTCCAATCTTTTGCCCATTTTTTCATTGGGTAGTTTTTCTTATAACTAAATTGTAAGAGTTCTTCATATGCTTTGGATATAATTCTTTTATCAGATAATGTGTCCTGCAAACATTATCTTCAAGTCTATGGCTTGTCTTTTCATTTTCTTAAGTGCCTTTTGAAAAGCAGAAGTTTTAAATTCTGATGAAGTCTAATTTATTAATTTTTTCTTTTATGGTTCTTAATTTTTGTGTCATAAGAAATCTTTACCTACATTTTTGCGTCATAAGAAATCTTTAGGCTACAGTGATTTTCTCCTTTGTTTCTTCTAGAGGTTTTAGATTTTAGATGTTCAGCTTTTAGTCTTAGGCCTTTGATCCATTTTGAATGAATATTCACATTTTGTGCCAGAAAAGGGCTAGTTATTTATCCTATTTGGATATACAGTTGTTCCGGTAACATTTTGTTTGTTTTAAAATATTTATATATTTGGCTGTGCCGGGTCTTAGTTACATGGGATCTTTGCTTTTCCTTGTGCATGAGTTGTGGCATGCGTCTTCTTTGGTAGTGGCAGGCAGGATGTAATTCGCTGACCAGGGATGGAACACAGGCCCCCCTGCATGGGGAGCGAGGAGGCTTAGTCATCAGAGAAGTCCCAGGATGAAGATTTTGTGAAAATGGGCTCTAGGGGGCCAGTTCTGGGAAAAGTGGATTGCGGAGAGGGAGCTTCTGAAGGAGGGCGATGCAGGGGTCGTGGACTCTGAGGAGAGGAAGATTCTGGGGAGAATAGGCGGGGGTGGGGGGGAACAGGGGGCCCTGAGTGGAGGGAGATTCAGGCAAAGAGGGGGTGTGTAAGGTGAGAGCTCTGACGAGGGGGATTTGGGAGTGGGCCTCTGTGAGAATTTGGGGAGGAGGAGACTGAAAGGAAGGAAGTTTTGGTGAAAGCTAGATTCTAGGGAAGAGGGCTTTAAGAGGAAAAGGACTCTGGGAGAGGATAAGGAGGTGGGTTCCAAAAGGTAGGGGGATTCTGAATCCTGCCAGAATTCTCAGAGAGGAATTCTAGAAGAGAAGACGACTGCTGATGGTGAAGCTGTAAGACAAACCTCCTCCAAGAGGGCTGAGAATCAATCTCCAGTAACATTTTTTGAAAGGACTATCCTTTCTTAATGAATTGCCCTGGCATCTTGGTGTTTAAAAAAAAAAAAATTTACTGATCACAGACATAATAGATATATGTCTAGACTTTCTTTCCTGTTTTGAGTCACACATCTGTCATTAATTACACTGTCTTGATTACGTGTGGCGGCTTATAGAAAGTTTTGAATCTCACATTAAATGTCCTTCAACTTTGTTCTTTTTCAAAACTGTCTGAGTGACTAAAACTGACTATTCTTGCCACTGTATTTCCATATATGTTTTAGGATCAACTTGTGAATTTATACCAAAATCCTGCTGAGACTTCAATTTGGAAAAAATAGACATCTTAATAATACTGAGTTTTCTAGTCCATGAATATGATATCTGCATGTCCTGTTTCCCGGCTGGGACTTACATTAGAGAGGGTATAATCTCTCTTTGGAAAATACTCTCATCATAATTTAAGTACACCACTGGCCTGAAGAGACCAAGTGAGAGTGTACTGTAAATACGGAATATGATGATATTGACGGAATAGCAAAAACTATGCTATTCTTAGAATAGCATTCATAAGCTTAAATACACAAATTCAGAAGTATGGTATTTGTTTATTTATAAGAGCAAGACAGTTGAATGTGGGAAATGATAGGTACTTCAACCATTGTTGCTGGAACAATTGGATATCCATATAAGGAAAAAAAAATCTTCAATCCTTACTTCATACTAATTTGAAGTAGGTGGAAGAACTAAAACTAAAAGCAAAAATTGTAAAACTTCTATTAAAAAACCAAATAATTACTATCACCCTCCTGTACATATAAAGCATTTTCAAGTTCTCAGGATATTTTTACATCATTTGATTTTATAACCTTTGCGTTTCTTTGTGAGGCAAGCAAAAGGGCAATAAGGCCACTTACGCTGATGGGAAAACTAGAGCCCAGAGGATCTAAGTGCCGTGACCAGAAAGGCGTAGAGGAAAGGACATGGGTTGTGAATGTGCAGATCTGGCTCTGAGATCCAACTGTATCACTCATTAGCCGTATGACCTTGGGTACATGACATAATTCCTGAAGCTCTGGATTTCTAACGTGTAAAATGGAGATAACGTTTACCTTCTTAGGTTCTTTCTTTCATTTATTTAACACATATTTATTGAAAGCCCACTCTGTGCTAAGCAACAACTGTTCTAAGTCTTGGAAATTAAGCAGAAAATCCCTACCCTAAAGGGGCTTGCATTGTAGTACAGAAGATATAAAAAAGATGCAAAAAAGTAGGTGGGAGAGAGAAAATGCTGAGTTTCAGGGGGTTGTAATTTCAGGCCAGGGAAGGTCTCTTTTCAAAGGACAGCTTGAGTAAAGATTCAAAGGAGGACAGAGAGTCATACAGATATGGGATAAGAACACAGCAGGCAGAGGGACGAGCAAGGGCAAAACCCCACGGCAGCTGTGTGCTTCCTGCGTTCTACGAATAGCAAAGCAACCTGGCTTGGATGAGAAAACAAGAGGCAGAAGAGCAGTAAATGAGCTGAGAGAGGGAGTAGAATAGGCAGTGCGGGAGGGAGGTGGTGGTGGTGACCTTCTAAGAACTATTGTGTAAGTACTCTGGCTTCCTTTCTGTATGAAATGTGAAGACACTGGAGGAGCAGAAGAGCAACATAATCTGACTGAAGTCTTCAAAGGACTACTAAATTGAGAATACAATGAAGGTGGGTAAGGGTGGAAGTAAGGCACTCACCCAGGCAAGAGGTAACTGTGGTCTGAATCAGGGTAACAGCAGAATAGGTGATGAGAAGCTGTGAGATTCTTGCTGCGGTTCAGTCGCTAAGTCGTGTCTGACTCTTTACGACCTCATGGATGGACTGCAGCACACCAGGCTTCTTTGCCCTTTACCATCTCCTGGAGTTTGCTCAGATTCATGTCCATTGAGTCAGTGATGCTATCTAACCACCTCATCCTGTCAACCCCTCTCCTCCTGCCTTCAGTATTTCCCAGCATCAAGGTCTTTACCAATGAGTCAGCTCTTTGCATCAGGTGACCAAAGTACTGGAGCTTCAGCATCAGTCCTTGCAATGAATATTTAGGGTTGATTTCCTTTAGGATTGACTGGTTTGGTTTCCTTGCAGTTCAAAGGACTCTCAAGAGTCTTCTCCAACACCACAACTCAAAGGCATCAATTCTTCAGCACTCAGCCTTCTTTATGGTCCAGTTCTCACATCCATACATGACATGAAAAACCATAGCTTTGATTATACGGATGTCTGTCAGCAAAGTGTTGTCTTCACTTTTTAATATACTGTCTAGGTTTGTCATAGCTTTCCTTCCAAGGAACGTCTTTTAAATTTCATGGCTGCAGTCACAGTCCACGGTGATTCTGGAGCCCAAGGAAATAAAGTCTGTCACTGTTTCCATTGTTTCCCCATCTATTTGCCATGGAGTGATGGGACCAGATGCCATGATCTTACTTACTGTTTTCTTTTTATGTTGAGTCTTAAGCTTTTTCACTCTCTTCTTCCACCCTCATCAAGAGACTCTTTAATTCTTCTTCTCTTTCTGCCATTAGAGTAAGATCCTAGATATACTTTAAAGACAAAGATAACTGGAGCTGATTAATAGATTGGTAGTATGGTATAAGAAAAAGAAAGACATCAAAGACTAGGAACAAAATGTCAGATACAAGCAGCCTAAGAAGAGAGCTGCCAGTCACTGCAATGAAAAGACTGCAGAAGGGCAGCCTTGAGGAAAAAGATCAGGACCTCAGAATCAGATATATTACATCTGAGATGTCCACTGGACAATCAAGAGATGTTAAGCACAGTTACATATGACAGTCTGGAGTTCTGACGAAATGAATTAGCTGGAGACTGCCACAGAAATGGAAATTAAATGGTATTTTAAGTCATGAAACTTGATGAGATTACCAAAGGACTATTTCAATATTTAGAGAGGTTAAGGAGTTGAAGAACTAGCTGAGAAGGAACAGATAGTAAGGAGAAGGAAAATTAGGAGAATATAAAGTAATGCTTCTCAAACTTTAGAATGATTAATGATTAGAATCACTCAGGGATCTTAAAATGCAGCCTTCAATTCAGTAGATATGAGGTGGTGGTTAAAATTCAGCTTTTCTAAAAGGCTCCCAGGTGGTAGAGTTTAAGGGATTAAGAAGACGTTTCATGAAGAAGAGTGTGATCAACTGCATTATATACTTCTGATGGTTGAGGACTGAGTATTTAACCACTGGATCTAGCAACATGTTAACTATCTTATTAAGAGATATTTCAGTGAAGTGTCAGGGGCAAAAGCCTGACTGGAGTGGGGTCCAAGAAAATCAGGAAGGGAAGAATTTAGAGAGTGAGTAAGGACAACTCAGTTGAGAAGTTTTACTATAAAAGAAAGAAGAGGAACGGAATGATAGTTTGAGATGGAAGTGGGGTCAAGAAAAGGACTCCCACAACTTCTTTATTATGAAAACTTTTATGCATGAAAATGCAGAAAAATCAAAGAATAGCATAATATCCTGTGACTTGCACCTAGGTTTAACAATTGTCAATATTCTTCCAAATGAACATAAGAAAGATGTTTTAAAACACAAGAAAATCCAGTAAAAAAGGAAAATCTGAAGTTGAACAGGAGAGCGCTACTCAAAAGATGTCAGTCTGTAGGAGAAAGGGGATGGTATGCATGCACAAAATGAAAGGACTGGCTTTTCCTCTTAATGATGAGACAGAAAAATTGAGTATGAATGTAAGTAGGTAGGAAGATACTGTGGTGGGTGTTTCTAATACTTAATAAAATGGCAAGTGAGGTTATCAGCTGACAGTTCTTAGAGAAGAGATATTGGAGGACTGAGGATAAAAGAAATACAACAGGGTCTACGAGAGGGGAAGAGTAAAAACCCAGGGAGTGGAAGTATGATGGCTGCATGGCATCCAGGGCCCATTTAGATGGTGAAAGGACTAACTAAACTGAAGAAGCAGAACAGTGAAGAGGTCAAGGAAATACACTCTGGAGCCAAAGTGCTTGCGGCAAGTCACCTGGCCTCTTAAACTGTAGTTTCTCCACCAGTAAATAAATACAGGTTAATAACAGTATCTACCTGCAGGGTGGAAAAGACCGTGATGCTGGGAAAGACTGAAGACAGAAGGAGAAGGGGGTAGCAGAGGATGAGATGGTTGGATGGCATTACTGACTCAACAGACATAAGTTTGAGCAAACTCAGGGAGATAGTGAAGGGCAGGGAAGCCTGGCATGCTGCAGTCTATGGGGTTGCAAAGAGTTAGACACGACATTGCGACTGAACAACAGGGTTGCTAAGGATTAAATGAGATAGTATATATAAAGTACACAGAACAGCACTTGGAACAAATATTATGTAACTGCTAAATGTATCACTGTATATAAAAAACCCCACAAAACATACTTGGAAATGGCAACCCACTCCAGTATTCATGCCTGGAAAATCCCATGGACCAAGGAGCCTGGTGGGCTACAGTCCATGGGGTCGCAAAGAGTCGGACACGACTGAGCAACTTTACTCACTCACTCACTCACTAGTAGTAGCAGAGATGGAGTTAGAACATAATATTTATTGATCGGTAAAGACATCTAAAATAAGAGCAAGTAAAATAAAAGTAAAACCAGTGTGATTCTGTATTTAAAACAACAAACCACTGTATACAGTATTAAAATACAGAATTCTGAAAAGATACACAATACTACATATCTGAACATTAACAGTAATTCTCTCTCAGTAGAGTACTGGTGCTTACTTATGCTTACATTTTCTAAGTTTTCTATAGTGATTATGCATTTCCTTATAATACTTTATATTTTGAAATTAAGTAAAACTGCAACAAAGGCTAATTGTAGAAACCACTTTTCCTCACTACACTTAATGCTTTTAAATTTTTACACATTTGCCTCCTGCCTTTTTAAAAAAAATTACACTTGTAAGAAAGTTGTGAAAATAAAACACAACTGTAGAATCTTAAATAAAAAGACGGAAACCACATGAATTTTACGTAGGTAAAACTAAAGCCTCTGTCCTTGATAAGCCATCCCCATCTGAGACTCTTTTTGCCATCCTGGAGATAACTACTACTGACTGAGCTCCTTCCAAGTTTTGTTTACTATTTGTACATATATATACATAAGATTTAAAAATATATGCAATGTTTTGTTTTTACAATTTTAAGTGGTCTCATGCTGCAGCTTGCTTTTCTCATTTGACATACTTTAAAGCTGATGTTGAAACATATATTATTCATTTGTGCTATATATTCTTTCCCTGCACATATGTGCCAATACTTTATTTATGCAGTCCTCTAGTGATGAGCATTTATGTTTCCAAATTTTCACTAGTAGATATTTTCCTGTAGTATATCTCCTTCAATATACCTCTCTTGGAACAAAAGCTGGTTGTTTCTTGGGTGTAGACCAAACACTTTAATAGATCCTTCCAAGTTATCCCCAGGGTGGTTGGCTGCATCAGGAGTGTCCCAGTGAGCAATCCCCCTAATCTTTATCAATACTTAATCTCGCCAGAATTTGGGCATTTTAGCAATTCTAGTAGGTAAAAAATAGTACTTCTTTCAATCTGCATTTTTTGTGATTATCAGCATCCTCCTCTCAATTACTATTTTTATCTGCCAGAAAATAACGTTTACTATAATTAAATATTCTTTGATCAACCAGAATTATTTTCAGTCATTAATACATGTTTACCATCTTCTCAGCTTCAATTCATCCTTCTATCTTTCTTTTAACTAGGCTTACCTATGAATAAAAAGAAGCATACACTTCATTATTGGTTTTAAAGTAAATTGTAAGAATTTATCCTCAAATTATTTTTAATCACCTTACAATCAGAATATATCACTCCTGTGAGAACAACAGATTGCAACTTTTTCTGTGTGCCTCCCTGAGTAAACATTTAGTAAATTTTCTAATAATGCTACATTTAAAATTATACAGTAAGTATTAGACTGAAATGAAAAGCCCTGAAAAGAAATAGCACAACAGACCGACAATTCCTGGAATTTCTTTGTAATGTTATTCTTTAAATACCTTGGCCCTTTGGCAGAATCAATGACTGTCAGGTGAGAAGATGATAAACATATACTATATGAATCCTGATTCCTAAGAATGAATTTAATTATCTGCCACTAGAATAGCTCTGCTCTCTTAAAGTAAACCTAGGAATCAGAAATGATCTTTTGCTGAAGAGAGAAGACAGTCACACAGGAAAAACGTCACTCATCTACTGTCGGCTTATATTTTGTAATCCAATAAAGGGGACACATTTCAAAGTCCCAATAATTCAATCTTCCTAATTCCTAAAGGTTTTATCTAGGAATGGCTGCAACCCCAGTACTTTAATAGTGAGACAGCATGCTCTTATTCTGCTTATATCCTGGAACTTTAGAATCAGTTTTGGAAAGTAGTCAGAAAAGATCATTTTGAACAGTCTCCGGAAATCATTCAGGGCCAGACTAGTTTGAAATGAGGGCTGTGTAAAGGCCATTACTAAGCAACTATTTAAATAGTCTACAGATCTACTTGTCAGCTACAACTAACTTGTTCTGTACTTGATGAAAAGATGGTGAAGGACAATGGAGGAGGAACCTGACATCTAAAAGTTTAAATAATTGGAAGGAATGTAATTTCCAGCTGACTATAAATATCAGCATTTTAACATTTTTACATTGTTATATGAATGTTCCTTATAAAGCATCTGTCCTTATTTCACAGAATATCTTTTATCTCTGAGGAAACTGATAAACAGTTTTTTTTGCAGGGGTTGGTGGGGAGAGGTTAGTCCTTCTCCTTGAACTGTGTTTGTTTATTCCTAGTTTCCTTTCCCCCATTTGTTCTCTGTCACTGGCCTAAGAGACCTTCCCTCTGATGTCTGGTAATTTGAGAGATAATTTGTCTTTACCCAGACTAAGTGAGACTAAAAGACAGTCTGAAAGCTTGGAGCATACAAATTGAATTCTTGTTCTGAACTCCCATGTACTCCCATCTAGATGGAATTCCTAATATCACTATCTTTGTGTCTCTATTCTTGGCTGGTAGATTCCTCAAACAAGAGTCTTCCAATCTCCTGCCTGAAGGGGAAGGTTTGGCTGCCAGCCTTCTGGGAAACAAATGAAGAGAGAGCACTAGGGAACTCTCCATTCATCACTTAGTAGGCAGTCACCCGACCCCACCCCCCACCCCCACACCCCATTTTCCTTGAGTCCAGAAACTTTCTCTCCTCTCTAGAGAATATGTTTCCAGTGTCCTGCCAGGGTAGGAATCGGGTGTCCATCCAGTGGCATAGAGCATGAGAAGGCATCCAGAGAAACATTTCAGATAGGCCTTTTCATTTATGTACTTTTCCTCTTCCAGAAATAATTCACACTCCCAGTTCTTGAGACTTGAGGATTCTGTGGTACAAATCAGGTTGGCTTCTATTTTTCCACACCCAGTTAATAATTTAGTTTTTTTGGGTGCACTATGTCTATTATTACTTCTTCATCTGCTTTCTAGCTTCTAAAATATTACTGCTATTCTTTTTTTCCTCTCCATCATTATATGTTTATGCTTAAAAACAATTTTCATTATTATAGTTTTGGTGGCATCTCAAGGAAACAAAAATGGGTCACCTTAACCTGAAAGCCACATAGCCACTTTAATAAGAGGACTTTCAATCTGCCAAAGCCTTCAGGAACTAAAGATGTGTTGGAACATTTAACCAGTTGCATATATTGTCTTATAAAAACTAAAAGGAAAAAAAGGAATTGTATCTTCTTTGGTTAAATTTAAGCTGGCAATAAAAAATATAATCTGTTAGAAGGCTTATATAATTAATATTTTTCAGCTATTAAGATAAAGGATAAACTAATGGGATGATTTACATTCACAGCCAGATATACTCATCATATAGTTAAGTTACTTCAAAATGCAAACAAAGTATTTCAGAGTAAACACATAGACTGCAAAGGTTTATACTTACAGATCCCAAACTGTAAAGTAATGGGAAAATACTGCCTCTTAACTATATCCCAGACCACAGAACAATTCCAATTGGACAGTGTTTTTCTCTACCTCCACTTCTTACCTTAATCAACACTGCACTTCACTGCCCAGTCACTGTTTCTAAAACAATATTTAATACTATTCTCTGCTGCCTCTGTGTATAGCAAAAGCCTTTTCCTCTGTGTTAATCTTTGATTATGTCTTTGACTGTTTTTCCTTTTCTTGACATTTCTCACTTTTGATACAACAAGGATGTGGCTGCTCTCTCTTCTGGAAGGTAAACCTATCAATAATTATGCTGTTGTGTGTAATCATGGTTTCATTTTAAAATTTTTGTCTTATGTATCTATCATAGCTCAGGCCTTGTTTCAGGCATTAGAGACAAAACAAAGAGCACAACAATAAACCCCTGCTCTCATATAGCTTGTATTCTAGTGGGGATGACAGACAATAAACAAATGTTATATGGAGTTGGGTGTTAAAAACAAAAACAGCGTGGGGCATAGGGTGACAGAGCGGGGTAGGAATGTTTTAGTTATACAAGGTGATCACTGGAAGGCTTCCTTGAAAAGGCAACATTGGAACAGAGACATAAGGGAGAAGCTCTATGAATACTTGGTGGCGGGAGTACTTATCCTAAAAAGAAAATAACAAGTACAAAGGCCCTGAGCAAAGAGCATACTTGGCCTGCTGAAGAAGCAGCAAAGAGACTGGTGGGGTAAAAGCAGAACGAGATTTGTTTCTCTTTCAATGTTTACCATTGTGGCCACAGTTTACTCTTTGCAAGATTTTAATATAACCTTTCAGATTTGAACAGATTCAGAGTCAGAGGTGGGGCTGTTTTAGTCTACTGGAAAAGTGGGAATGTTACTGAATAAAGTAATAAGTTGCTGCAATAAGGACTTTGGCTGAATACAGACTTATAAACAATCTAAATTACAAATATACTGCCTAGTTTTCTGACAGAAAGGGTAGGACAGTGGGAAGATTTAAGAGCTAGATCAGGTTTTGAGTCCTGGTTCTATGCTTATTTGCTATAAATGACCCTAAGTCAGAGTTTTAGGTATTAATACATGTATACTCTTTTACTGTTTTATTCTAATTTTATAATGCAAAAGTGGTATAGTAGTTATGGGGAAAGAATAATGGTTGGGAGCCAAAAATTTTGAGTTAAATATCTTTGCTGCTGTTTATTAAATGTGAAGTCTAGACAAGTCATTTAGAAGCCTCAGTTTCTTTGTCTGTAAACATAAAATATGTACTTCATAATTTTATAAAAATGACATGATGACTATGTACGTGAAAATCATCTGTATACTATAAAATGTTAAACTGACTCAATATACATGCATATTTTTAAACTACATATGGGACCTTCAAAATTGTATTTAACTCACTTAAATTTTTTCATCTAAGTGCTTTCAAAATATATTTAATTTTACCTTTTGATTTATTTACTGTTTATTTGCACTTTATGCAAAATCTATCCTTGGTAGTCAATTTCTTACTTTGGCCTATGATAAATTTTATAAAGTAATTTTTTTATCTTTTAAATTACAGAGTAAAATTCAATGAACTAGTCAACTTGAAATCCTCAAAAAGGATCAAAATGCAGACTTTCACTTTTACTTTATTTTTACTATATTTTACACAGATGATTATTTTGCAATAGAAAATAGGGGCACATGGAGAAAATAACTTGAAAGGATAATTAACAATCATTTTATATACTTCAGTAACTGTTAATGACTTTTCAGTGGATTTATTTTTGCAGGGGCACCGGGGGACTATTTTTATCTTTTGATCCCTCACTGCTTAGCGAAATTATAGTATAGTAAACATAAATTCACAGTCACATATATATTATCAAATATTTGATATATGTTTTGAAGACTGTACTAGAGACAGACTATTCTATTTCTTAATATCATATAGCTAGCCATTAGTTAAAAGTGTCTATATGATGCTGGAGAGTAACTGGGAATTTAAGTCAAAAGAATAATAGCTGAAACCTTTAAAACATCCTCAGTGGTCTTCAAAATTTACATGAGATTTAACAGAATGGAACTTACTCCATGCCCTGTGCAGTCTGCCGTGCAATATCTATAAGTTTGATCATCTCGAATTTGGTCTCAATGATGTGGAGATGATGATATAAACTGGAGCCCTCACACCACTGGGTAACAATAGCCAGTTGTGGCTTTGTTGAATAACCCATGAAGAGGAGGATATTCACATGTCGCGTTTTCCTGTAAAAAGAAACATAACAGGAAATAGTAAATGTTGATACACTTTAGCAAATGTTAAAAAAAAAACAAAACACAAAACCAGGGCCAAAGCACTCTACTTGTCAATAAGATGCTGTCAGAAAAAGGTATTTTTTAGCAAGGCAGCAGCAGGATAAATTTAGATGAGACTTTAGGAATTATCTAGTCTAACACCCTAACTTTTTCATAAATGTCTTTTTTAGTGTACCTCATAGATAGGCAACTAGATACTATTTAAATACCTTTAATTATGGGACATTCATCACTGAGACTGTAGCCTGTTCCCACTATTCTTTTTTTCTTTTTCTTTTTTTTTGGCTACATCGTGCGGCATGTGGAATTCATGTTCCACAACCGGGGAATCTGAAGTTCCTTCACCAGGGATGGAATCTGTGCCCCTGCAGTGGAAGTGTGGAATAATAGCCACTGGACACCAGGGAAGTCCCCTCTTCTTTTCTTTCTTCCCTTTAAAGTAGTTCATACTAGAAAAACATTTTCCTGTAACTTTCATCACTGGCTTCTCTGTTCTACTCTCTAGAACAAAACAGAGCAAGTTTATACCCTTTTGAACATAATAGCCTCCTATGGACCTATCATCTCAGTACTGTTGACAATTTTCTCCCTAAGTTATAGTTCCAGAATCCTCCGCATCTAAGTTCTCCTTGCCTGGACATACCCTAGTTTGCTCATTTCCCTCAAGTTCCAGGTTTGATACAATCTCTAAGTGTGTTTTGATAACCTTAGAATTTTGAGAGCAGTATTCCCGTAAGAAGAAGCACCACTTTTCATGATCCGAACACTGTTTCCATTAATTCACTCTAGGATTAATATTTTTATCAGCTGTACCATATAATATTGCATACCACTTAAAAGAAAACAGTCAAAGACAAAATATACTCAGAAAGACTTTGTTTTGTCCATTTTGAGTAAATCTGTGAAGCTAACAGGAGCTGTCACTGGAAAACACAAGTTGATCAAGGTAACTTCTCTGGAAAACATGATTTACACAAGCTTACCTGAGTACTCCTACTTCATTTTTGAAGGCCTGTAACTGCTGAGGTGTGGGTGCTGTCACATTCAACATTTTCACTGCCACATCACCTAAAAGGTAATTGCCATTCCAAATGTCATTCCAATCTTTAATTAAAATTTAAAAACATAAAAAACTCTATGGTATTTTCACAAATTACCACAGCATTAAAACCATACCATTGCAAAACTGCAAATAAATTATACCTTAACTACCTAAACGGCATTAATTTTCAAAAGATAAAAACTAAAAATGACACTCCTATACTAGTATTTTAAAATACCAATCCCTGTTCTCCCCTCCCTCAAAAACAACCAGCCTATCTCATTTTTCCCTTGGAAATTTAGTTTAACCAATTAAATACCCATGATATTTTCCTAGCTATTTAGCAAAACTAAATTAGATGCATTCACTAACTGAATGTTAAAACTGTAGATGACAGGCAGAACGAAACTTTGTGGAAATAGAAAACTGCAAACTTCTTTATCAGAGTATTTAACACTTCCTTCAAATCCATGGATCACTTATTGCTTTTACTTAGAAAAATTATTTAAAAAAAAACTTTATATGAAACAGGTAGAATTCTTACACATTGCCAAAAGGTGTATAAATTGGTACAACCACACGAAACACTGTGTTAATATCTACTTCAGTTCAGATCAGTCGCTTAGTTGTGTCCGACTCTTTGCGACCCCATGAATCGTAGCACACTAGGGGTCCCTGTCCATCACCAACTCCCGGAGTTCACCCAGACTCACGTCCATCGAGTCGGTGATGCCATCCAGCCATCTCATCCTCTGTCGTCCCCTTTTCCTCCTGCCCCCAATCCCTCCCAGCATCAGGATGTTTTCCAGTGAGTCAACTCTTCGCATGAGGTGGCCAAAGTATTGGAGTTTCAGCTTTAGCATCAGTCCCTCCAATGAACACCCAGGACCTATCTCCTTTAGAATGGACTACTGGCCCCACAAGTCTTTCCTAGATATATACCAACCACCATGGACACATATGTTCACTAAATGACAGGTGCTAAGAATATTCATAGCAGCAGTGTTTATAAAAGCCCCAAACTGGAAACTATTCAAATGCTGGTCACACGGTATATAGTCATGCCTATAGTCACACAATGAACACTATATAGAGAATGAATAACCTACAACTACATACGATAATACAGATGAATCTTATAAACAATATTGTGTAAAAAGGACCAGATACAAAGGAGTGCATACTGTATTATTATATCTATTCAGGTATGGATAGTGGCTACTCTTGAGGGTGGGGGACATGAAAAGGACTTCTAGAGTTCTGGGAATGCTCTGTTTATTGACCAAATGTGTTAACGTTGCAAAATTTTAGCTACCTGTACATTAAAGTGCACTTATTTGCATGTATATTTCAATATAATTAAACTTAACATTAATATAATTAAACTAACATTGATTTTTCCTGATTATCAAGTGCTTATAGAAAAAAAACTAACAAACTTAAAAAATTAAACATTTTAAAAGCGTAAGGAATAAAATAAAAATCTCTCATAATCATGTCATTCAAAAATGATCACTGTTAACCTACTCCTGTATACTCTGTGTGTATACTCAGTCACTTCAGTCGTGTCTGACTCTTTGTGACCCTATGGACTACAGTCTGCCAGGCTCCTCTGTCCTTGAGATTGTCCAAGCAAGAATACCAGAGTGGGTTGCCATGCCCTCCTCCAGGGGATCCTCCTGACCCAGAGATCGAACCCACATCTCTTGTATCTTTTGCGTTGGCAGTGTGGACTCTTTATCACTAGTGCCACATGGGGAGACCTGTTGTATTCCTTACTAGGCTCTTAAAAGTACGCAGTATTATAAATATTTATATATTTATTTATAAATTTATATATATATAATATATATATTTAATATATGCAGTCTCAGTGATGAATGTCCCATAATTAAAGGTATTTACATAAATATTTATATATTTATTTATAAATATTATATAACATTTATAAATATATACGAAAAGGACAGGGGCTTCCCTGGTGGCTCAGCAGTAAAGAACCTGCCTGCAATGCAGGGGACCTAGGTTTGACCCCTGAGTTGGGAAGATCCTCTGGAAAAGGAAATGGCAACCCACTCCAGCATTCTTGCCTGGAGAATCCCATGGACAGAGGAGCCTAGTGGGCTACAGTCTATGGGATTACCAAGAGTCAGACACAACTGACTAACACACACACACGAAAAAGACAACCTAGAAAAGATATATACTAAAATATTGATGGTCATTTAGAAAATTATGATATATATATGTAGCATCATAGTATGGGATATTATACATGCTGCTTTTAAAATATACCACTGAAACTTTTCCATATCAATAAATATAGATCTGCCATACCATTTTACTGTCTATATAATTATATATGGACATTATCAGTATAATCCAATCTTCTTTTAATGGGCATTTTAAGTTATTTCCATTTTTCATTAATATTAAATCTCCAATGAATATACTTACACATCTGTTTGTTCATGTTCTACATATAAAATTATTGGCTCCATATACATATTGCCAAACTGCCCTCCAGAAAATTCATAGCAATTTACTTTCCCACCAGCAGCATTACAATCACAACTCTAAACAATCAATTAAAATAATTTTTTGTCCATTTATTTTTTCAAAGAAAGATAAGTCACTTAAGAAGCAATGATGATTTCTATTTTTTGAATTTTTAATTCTTTCACAAGTAGTGAGACTGAACATTTTTTATATGTTTACTGGTCATTTCTTCCTTTGGTTAAGTTCTCTTTTTATATGTTTACTTGTGGTTTATAATATAAATAAAATTACCAACAGAGAGACTTATAAAAAAAAATATCTTGGTGACTAGCTCATCCGGACGATCATCATCTTTAAAAAATTATTACTGAAGTATAATGAGAGGACTTCTGGTTACTGTGAATCCAATTTTTATTTCCCATAATTTTTGATAAAAACCTTTGGGGAACTCTTGCGTCTGATCAAAACAGCTTAATGATACAAACAGTGAATACTCCCTTTGACATTTTCTTTTTAACAAAAGTTGTGACAGGATCACTGTATGACATACGTACCATGCCACTTTCCCTTGTAGACTGTCCCAAATGACCCTGATCCAATTCTTTGTCCCACTGTGATCTGTCCATCAGGAATCTCCCAATCGTCACTTGAATCCCGTCTACCAAGCGTTTTCTTGATAAAAATAAGGCAAAAGTCAAGCCAAAGCAAACAAAAAAGGAACACTTTATGTTTGACACTAAGTACATTCCTCTATTTCTGAAACGGACATAAGAAGAGAATAAGAACTTTGGGGAGAAACAAAACAAAACTATACTCTAGAGGAATAATACGAAGATGATTCTTACAATACACAACTTAAGTTTAAGAACTAAGTCAATATTAGGATGGAAATAATTCAGTAAAAATGAAAATTATTTATTGGTTATGAGCAGAAATGTTATATTAAATTTCAGTATTAAAATCAATAAAATAAAGCAACTTAAAAAAAAAAATCATTTGGAAGACTACTGGGGCAAGATAAGTAAGCACTACACATTTGCGACTAGCTTTGGCTCCAAAGGCCAAAAATTTGAGTTAAGGTACTAGGCAACTGTTGATAATCTTAATTACTTTCTCCCAGTCAGTACTAACTTACTTCATATATCTTATCTGATCCAATCTCTCTCTCAAAAATGTTATCAACACATACAAAACTCTGGTATGATAGAGAATCCACTTAGCCAATATATACTAGTGCACTACTGCTAATGTGATTAGTTTTTAATAAATATTTAAGTTACAGCATAAATTTAATTTTTCAATAGGAAAAAATGTCCTTTGGTAGATATTTGAATTTCAGACCAACTCTTTAAAACATATATGCCTAATGCTTCCTAAAATACCGGCTTACTCTCTTTCCATAGTTCAGAAACACAACACTATTCTAACTCTTCCCAAACTGCCTTTTACTCAATTATATTAGAGTTGAGAGCAAAAATCAACATTGTGGGAATATGCTTTAAGCAAAAAACTATCAGCTCTTAATGATTTCTAAGAAGAAAGCACTTCAGAGGAAAAAAGACATATACTCTCACCATTCGATTCCTGTCTTCTGAGGATGAAGAGGACTTTCTTTCTCGCTGAGGTCCTGGAGATTTCTGCAATGCTTTCACATTAGAGAGTGAGCCAGGTAATGAGGCAGGGGGTGTGGCGGATAAACCTGTGGTTGATCCTAAGTTAGTGAAAGGAAAAATTTATCTATTAAAGGAGGATCAAGTATGTTAGCTTACTGGGGGCAGAGGGTGCAGGGAGATGTAGACTTATTTTAAAAAATGCAGTGCATGTTTTAATACTGACCATTAGGAAAGGACAGGCAAAAAGAGGGCCTCATTTGGTGATTAATTATAAATTTAAAAACTATAGTTTCTTTTAGTTTTACAGTTTTAGCATTTTGGTCAATTTAATAACCTTTAAAATATATGATTATAGATATATACTTTGCTTACTGCTGCAGAGCCTAGGAGAAAAACAATCTTAAATATATCCCAATTTTTTCTTTGACCAAAAAAACCAAAAAGCAAAATCAATTTAAAAGCAAACATAAAAAATAAACTTTAATTATGTGACATTAAGAGCCAATCAATAATAATAATAAAAAAGAGAGAAATGCTCCAAATGGAAACATTTTCTAATAATGGCCTTAATATTGACATTATCTAACTCTTTCATATTAGCCACTAAAATTTAAAAAAATCCTACACTACATACTATACACTATTTAAGAGAGATACTGGTCACTGTCATTGGTTTCTGGAGCTTTATTTTGCTAAACAAAGATTAATTTTACCTGCACAACAAAGTTAATGGCAACAAAGCCAAGTAGGTTTCTCAAGACTTTCTGAAAAATCTCTGCCTATAAAATGAGAACAAGTAAAGTGCAATGGCATCTCAGCCAAGTTACTACAAACGGAAATATTTTATCAGCAAAATGAGTCCAAGGGCTACACTCTTTGAAAATGGACTCACCTTTCTGATGGATACTTTTTCTTCCAAGTGCTGACTGAGCAAAAATTCCAATTCATGTACAGAAAGCACCTGGTTCAGAGGGGTTCAGGGTAATGACTCCTGGTGGAGCCTGAGTATAGCTAAGCAGGACTGAGATGTCAGTTAATATTGCACAAACAGAACGAAAAGACTTCCATTTTTAAAAAAAAGTAGGTAACTACTCTCAAGTTAAAAAGTCATTCTCTCTCAAAGGACAAGGATCAAAATACTAATGGCAACATTTAAAATGTTAAAACTGTATAGAAATTTCATCATTACTACACCACATATGTCATCATGTGTAATTTCCATGATCTCACATGCAATTTCTAAAAGAAAATGACACCTGGAGTATCTATTAACTACAATCTGTAGTTTAACTACAAACTGTAGTTAAAAACTACAGTTATTAACTGGAGTATCTATTAACTACAATCCATATTCTGCCTTCCATTGATAATATTTCAACATCATGAAGCCTTAACTGTTTACCCAGGCTTCACAATCCTGATCTACTCAGTGCTGTACTGCATCACTTACTTTAATTACACTACTCAGTTCTCTATAACTTCCAGCCCATTCCATGGATTCTCTGAGAAAGTTGGGCAGAAAGAGCAAAAATCTGAAAACCATCATTCATTCAGAATAAGTAACAGACACTAGCAAAAACCAGTAAATATAATTCTTTAAAAATATTTAGAGCAAGACACTTGTCTAAATTTTGACTTAAATTTTTAAGAATTAGTTTAACCACTAGTTAAAGAATGGTAAAATAAAATGGATGGGTGAAATTATACTGCTACACTCTCCCCTCATATGAGAGCATAACTCAAAGTATCAATCTTAATTTTCTAAAGTATGCTAAAATACTTCAAATACATTACAGATCTTCTTTAAGTTCCCTAGTTTTGATATAAAATATACATGGCTTATGTTTAAAAAAAAAAAAAGAATACATATTACAAAAAGTCAAAGCCAAAAGTCTAATAAGAACTCATAATAGGGATTTCCATTTTTTAAAAACCAAAAAAATTGATATTAGCAACCATCAAGGTTATCACCTAAATGGATTAAAGTAAAAGAAATTCAGCTTGAAGAAAACCCTCCCCACATTATTTGCTGCCACCCCCTGAGTTTAGGAAATTATCAAGACCAAAAGTTAGTATTAACAAAAAACAAGATGGAAGTTTCAGCTCTTGCTTTTAAACATTTATGACAGACAGCACACAGAAAGCTTGTGGAAGTGAGTATGTGTGAGAAGCACATTCAGAGCACTCCAGCCAGGCCAAGCAGAAATTTAGCACTGAAAACTCTCACACTTACAAACACACTGTGAGGGTGAGACACAAACAGCATCTGTTGTTTATATTTAATTTGCTTTGGGTGAAAACAAGAAAGAAGAGCCCAACTACCTCTGAACACTGGGCCAGGCTCAAAATCAAACACTATTTCACTGGGGACAGAATGTAGGAGGGGACTGGGAGTCCGGGATTGGTATTTCCGAAGACAGCGCATCAGCTGGTTCAAAGGGGCTGTTAGAAGAGAAAGAGAGGAGCAGGCAAACACAGGAAGACAGACACAGAAGAAATGAAAGAAATCACGGGGAATAAATAAGATGAGTTGAAGCCTGCTTCACAAAATAATTATGGATGTTTAAAAAACTGCTTATTTTCATAAAATTCCAATCATTCTTTTAAAAGTGATTCATATAAAGGATAAATGCTGTTTGATTTTTGGTACTAAGCAGGCAATTTTTATGACTAAGTTAACTCTGTGATGCTAACGTGATGGCAACATTTAAATGCTGAATGTACTGGGCAAAATTATCAAAGCCACAGCTATTAAAGCATACGAAAGTCAAACTGGCAGCAACATTAATTGGTGGGTTCATGGAATAACAAACAGGAAAAAAAAACTTTTGTAACTATGTACTACATATAATAAATACTAAGTCCAGAGTACATAACACAGGCTTATTATTTTGGTAGGTCCACAAGTATATAGAAACATAAAAAAGATGGTTCATGCAACATTTGACATAAAGTATCTTTGCATCTGGGCTTAGATATTTTGAATATAAAGCAGGGTCACAGTGAAAAGACTGACTCTAAACAAAGTATGTGGGCACTGCAGGGCTTCCTTATTAAACAGACGACAGTTGAAGAGGGAAGCATAAAGGACCACCTGAAAGAAAATGTCAAGACTGTTTCAAACAGCATCTCTTACAAAAATCTTATGGGGATAAACTCTTATTTTAAAAAGTATTTTCTAAAATAATGTTTTGCTATGACCCCAATATTCACTGGGTGCCAGAGTAAACAGCTGATAAAAATTCTTTAAGAAATCTCCATTCGATCTCTCATTTGCTTATTTTATTTATTGGACTAGTAAGAGGGGAACTGGGCTTTTCTATTAGGAGTCCACGCTATAAAATTTATCTTCCAGGGCCTTCTAGAAAGCTGAAGGGAAGTAGTTGACAGTGTCTATCAAACTGACAAGCTGTAGCAGGTAATCCCAGGGATTCTCCCCAAGAATGATTTAAGAAGTCAAGTTTTAACTGACTGTAAAAAAACCTGATTGCTCAGTCTTTAAGTATTAGTGGAGATAGGAATAAAATGGGTAAAATGATTTGATAAAAACATTAAAAAATTGTAGATGTCACATTTAAGACTCCCTTTTATGTCCTCTCTTTTTCTCTGTTTCTGGAGTTAAAATTTAAAATCAGTTAAAATTTTATTAGAGATAAATGATAATTACTAAAGAAAAGCAAACAATTTTTTATTTTTCTCTACATATTTTTCTCTGTGTCTGTGTTTCATGAAAGAAGCAAATATAAAGGAGACAAGCAGCAAAGCAATTGCATTCTTCCCGGGGTGTTTTTTTGTTTGTTTTAAATTGAAATCACTACTTACCTCCATCACTACGAAACCCTTGGTCTCTAATCAAGTCCTACAAATAGATAATAATGTATACTTAATCAAAGCATATGATAAAAAAGCAACAACATTTTATTTTCCACTAAGCATTAACAGAAAGGTGAATTCAAAATAATACCTGTCTTATAAATTACTTCACAAAACAGAAAGAATATGAAATTAACTAGTGAACATGATAAAATAAAAACTTTGAAACACCTGCCAACCTAACCCTAGACTGAAGGGTTTAGTCCTGATCAAATGCTGAAATCCATTTCAGGCCATTTAAAACCAATGGCTGCATTAATGCTCAAAAACATTCTACTGGCACATATTAAGAGCCATAAAATGTTCATACCCTTTGATCCTGTAATTCCACTTCTGGGAATTTTTCCTAAAGAAATAATTCATAAGAAAAAATGATATGCACAAAGATGTTTAGTGCAACATTATCCATTATACTAAAAAATAATTATTTCCCTATTTTAGGCATACTGACATTTTAGGCATATTGACATATTGGTTAAGTAAATTACAGTGTGTCAATTTAGAACATATTATGCAGCTACTAAAACAGTTATGAAATTTGAATCATGAAACATGTTTATAATTAAAAAAGGATACAAAATTAAGTGTACACTGATATGATCTTAAGAATATAAATGTTTAAGGACACACTAGAAGGGAAACATTTTTTTAGTTGTCTTTATTATTAAAATACAGCTTTTTATAACAGACATTGTGAGGCAGGGCAGTGGGGGAGGAGTCTACTGGCAATGTAGTGCAATTTGGACCAATTTGGACTTTGACAGAACTTAGTTTACCCAGTATAACTGATGACTGACCTACCCCAAATGTCTCTAAATATGCCCAAAGGCTTATAAGCTAAAACAAGAGAAGATTCTTTACAGATGCATTTCTGCCATGTTCAATGTACTATAAAAAACCTTTACCATTTTATACAGAATAATCAACAAATATCTGCAAATAAGGTGCTAAGTATTAGTGGTTGTATGACTACCAATAAATATAAAATCATGGTGGTCTCACTAACTTTGAGTTCTTGACAGCTTATCATCTAAGAAAGATATACAAACATAGAAATTACATAAAAATAAGAGCTTAAGAAAACAATAAAAAAAAAGGTGCCAAAGTTGCTTAATTAATTGCCAAATAAACAGTATATGTAAAAAGATTCTTGGTGCAACATAAGTTCAAAGGATAAAGAAATAACTATAGAACTTGGTCACTGGTGAAGCATTTGAAGAAGTTAATCTAAGAGCTGGAGTTTGAGCGGTAGATAGGATGCAGAAAAGCAGAGGTGGAATTCCCTGGTGGTCCAGGACTCTGAGCTTTCACTGCTGAGAGCTGGGGTTTAAGCCCTCATCAGGGAAGTACAATCCCATAAGCTGAGCAGTGCTGCCAAAAAAAAAAAGAAAGGCCTTCTGGACAACCTTCTGCTAATAACCACCATAAGCTTGTATTTTCCGATCTTAAATATGTTCTTAAAGCTCTCTGACAATCTTTTTTTATGTGATCTAGGTTAAACAGGACCTTCTAGTATTCCAATACTGGCTATTTCAAACTTTCCCCCAATTTCCTATGGTTCCTTTCCTAATTACTGCTCTTCCCCTTTTTAGCAGGATAGAGAAAACAGAAGCTATCAAAGAACATTCTGTTCTGTCTCTATATCTACAAACACCTGCATAATATTAGCTATAATTTCTGAATTCTTTTTTTGTGCCAAGAATGATAATCACTACAAGGGGCAGACACTGTTAGCTCCATGGTTAGGTCATCTGCCCACGGTCTCTCTGTCTCTAGAGAGTTCAGAGGCAGCTATGTTCACCTTTAACTCCTCGAGCCTGGCGGGCTGCCGTCTCTGGGGTCGCACAGAGTCAGACACGACTGAAGCGACTTAGCAGCAGCACAGCAGCAGCCCCTGAGGAACATCACTTCCAAGTTCAAGGAATTTTTATTTACTACCTTAATTACTCCTTCTCTTGTTCTTTTGAACCTCTCTCTTTACTTGCTTCTTCCCCTCAAGTTACAAGTATGCTCAAGTCTCTCACATGATTCTGCTTCAGTCTATGGCTTTCATCATTCCTTGGTAGCCAAGCTTCTCAAATCTGGCACTCAATCCCACATTTTTACCAGCTTTTGCTCTCCTCCACTAGACCTCTAAAACAGCTCTTAATGACATCAAAATGACACTGTAATTGTCCAGTTCAATAGTTATATTGAATACATTTGAGTCTCAATGACAACTGCCATCAACTACTTCAGCATTCTTGAAGTCCCCATTTCTCCCTTTGGCTTCTTCAACACCACTTTCTCTTACTTGTTTGAAGCTAAATTTAGGAAGAGGAGCCTATAATGGAGACAGACAAAGATAGTCTCTGCTTATATCTCAAAAGTTAATGATCACTAGGGTTGCATTTCTACCATCATTTACATCCATGACTTTAACACAAATAGGCTAATTATTTCTAAATGTGTATCTCTACTCAAGGTCTTTATTTCAACTGGTACTGGACTTCTAAACCAGTAAAGATGCACAGACATCTTCAAGTCAGTATGTCCAAAATAAAAGTTAACATTTTCATTCCTACAAACCCTGTTCTTCCCTAGGCATTTCTATCTTAATGAATCAAATAAATACTATGTATACACCTAAGGCAGAGAATTCTAGGCATTGTCTTTTTTTATCTCTCATCTCCCACTTCTCTCCTTTACTACTAGATAGAACAGCAATTGCCTATAAGAAGAATGGCCAGGTTTTACCCCATTTCAATCATTTACCACCTGTGTGATCTGGAAAAAGTTTCTTGACAACTCTAAATCTAATTTTCTTAACAGTAAAAGAAGGAAAATAATAGTACTTAACTCACAAGTGTTTATGAGGATGGAATAAGAAATTTTATGTACTTGGTAAAGGACCTAGCACATAGTAAGCATGCCATTTACAGTATCAATCCTAACAACCACGTCTATCAAATCTCTCACTAATTCAAAAGATTTTTCTAAAGTAAAGAGCTGACCACTTTCTTTCCCACTCAGTTTACTGGACCCTTCACTATCAACTACTACAGAGACCTCAGAATAATACATGTCATCTTCCCTACAATATCAAGTATTAATTACATCCCACATAAAGGTACTTCCATACTTCTGCACATACCATTTCCTTAACAAATGTTCTTCCTTCTTAAAACCCCTAACACTAGGTACTTAATAAATCCCTACTCCTTCATATTCATTGTTCATCTTCTACAATCTGGCTTAAATGTTATCTCTTCTCTGCTAAACTTGACTGTCTTTAATCAGGTAGAGTTCATCCCCTTCTATAAACCATCATTGTATATTTTTGTGTTTATTTATTTATATGTCTGATTCATCCATTAGACCGTGATCTCCCTGAGGGCAAAGACTGTATGCTAATTCATCTTAATTCCCTATTCTGATACAGTGCCTATCCCACAGTAAATATTAAATTTGGTTTACTGGAATAATAAATGATAAATAATGACTGAAACTGAATGAGATGACTGAAATTGAATGAAATGCTAAAAGGTTTATATTTTATAATCAATGGGAAGTAAACAAAAGTTTTATAACAAAGGAACAGATGGTGATTGAAGTCTTACAATAAATAATAAAACAAATAAAACCCTATTCTGACAGTAGCAATAAAGAATGTAAATGGACAGAGAAATCAATGGCAGGAAATTTATATAGCAGATTAATGTCATAAGTAGTTCAAGTGAAGAAATATGGGCCCAAATGGTGGTAGAAAAAACAAATTTGAGATACATATCAAAAGGAAAGGTGATATCTTATGACTATTTGCTTATGGGGAAGATGAAACAGAAAGATGTAAACATGACACTCCAAATGTTCAAGCCCAAGAGAACAGGAGAATCTTAGGAACACTAAGATATAAAGAGAAATAGTCTAAAAGAATGTTACTTTTGAAAGTAAATACAAAGTTTACAACTTTGAACATACTGACAATAGATCTAACCTAGAAATAAGATTTGATTTCATATTTCATAAAATCCTCTTATTCATTTATTTCCCTCTCCTCCTTTTTTCCCCCTTTGTATGTGGGTCTAGGCAGATGGAAGAAGACCGTTTTAGCTGAGAAAAATTGGTATTAAGAAAAGGCTACTTTAAATAAATCCAACAAAATCAGAAAAAAAATTTCATAGCAAAAAGTAGGAAGAAAGTCTGACTTGGGAATGTATCTTGAAAAATGAAATTAAGATTGATAAAAAGTTTATTTTCATTTACTTCAACAAAAATATTAAGTTATAATGTCAACAATATGCTAATTCTTAGAATTAATACAGAGGGAATCAAGGTTTTGTTGGCCATAATATCAAACTTACAATAACATAAACTGAAACTCTCAATTTAATATTCATCTTTCACATCACAATCAATCATTTCTATAAAAATTTTAAAGGATTTCTTCAGTTCCCTCAATGCCTCCATCAATCCTTCGATATTTAATTCATTTTCTTTAGAAAAGCCTGTTCTCTTGTCATCCTTTAGACACTTACTCTCTTTTACTGTTAACTGGACTAATTTAATTCTGCTGTATCCTTATTTCCCAGTGGCTTTTCATTATCTTCAATAAATCCTTAAAATCTTTTTGTTGTTGTCAGACTAGCAATCAGTCTGCTTTATTTTTTCATAGCAATGTTGGATAATGATGAAAAGGGGCTGGAATGCAAGCTAGTATTAAACTGGGAGGGAGGAATATGTGGGTGGAGACTTATTAGGGGAGTCTGTTAATTAGTGAATATTTTCCTGTTAGGATAATTTTGGCTCCTTTACTCAACCTTATGAGGACTCACAGAAGGAATGCCTGTATAACGAGAACATTAGGCTCATTAGAGAACAACAGGCTGTCCTCTAGCATACACATGACCCCTCAGTAATTTCAGTATCCTGCTTATCTGGGTAAACAGTTTCAGATTTCTTTTTAAATACGATTACTTCCCAATGCAAACAAATTTGGTAGCTTTTTCTGTTGCTTATTACATTCAAGATTAAGGATAACCCACATTTTTTATTCTAAAGTACAAATTATGGGAGAAATGATCCTGACCCCACCACAGCTCAGATGTCAAGGGCTCTTTATTCTCTTCAGGAATTTGGTTATCAGGATGATACAGTAGAATGAACCAGTCCTTTTGGAGTGATCCTGTGTATGTCATCTTTTTTTCTCAACCCTTCCTTCCCTTTTGTCTATATCTGGAACTAGCAAAATACAATGGGCTGGCCACCCGCTTTACTGAAGTTTATTGGAATAAAGCCTCACCTGTTTGTTTAAAATGTACTTATTATCTGTGGTTGTTTTCACACTAGTGACAGAGCTCAACAGTTGTCTTTAGAGACTGCAAGATCCACAAGCCTAAAATATTTACCATCTGGCCCTTTAAGAGTTTGCTGACCCTTGGTCTATACTATGGGAAATAGACCTCTGCTTTGTCTTCTAAGCCTTTTATTAATACAAATGTTTTTTGATGACCTCTTAAGTTAGGTCATCATGTAATAATTCCTATTTTAGGGAACTATATTGGGAATGGTTTTTGCTGTCCAGAAGTCAAGGTTAAACTGAAGAAGTGACACTAAGGTTCATAATTAACTTCCAGTGTGTAACATAAACTAGAAAAGGAAAAAAATTCAAGAGTGATCAGCCAGAAGTAGCTAAAATAATTGATTTGTATAGAGACGGAGTACAATGGTATACTCAAGAAAGTAAAGAAGGTAAACAGTAGCTTTGCATGAGAAGTACATAAAGTAATGATTAGTCCTTAAGCGTTATTTAACTCAAAGCTGAACTTTTAGAAATTTAGGTAAAGACTTCACATTGAAATATGCAAGTATATTCTTATTTTTTCTATACCTTCAAATGGGTCAAGTGGATTGATTATCTGTTAAATAAATGAAAATAAGACTTTTACAGAAGTGTCATAAGGAAAAAACCAATGAGAATAACTCTATACTTTGGTACTAGTTAAATATTTTATGCCAGCAGAGAAGATGACAAGGCTTTTCTGATCTGTAATTCATGAAAAGTCTGTTACTTATACTAACTGTGATAAATGAAACATGGCACTTATTTCTGATCTATATTATAAATCTATATTAAAAATATACACAAAAAGATTAAAATTAACTCAATTTATTGAGAGAGGGAGTGGGAGAGAGGGGAGAGAGAGAGACACAGACAGACACTAACTTCGAGAGAGAGAGAAAACTTAATTTACAAAACAGCTGACAGAACCAGATTCCCCAGTCTGTGATCCAAAAAAACAGCAGAAAAATAAACACACTTGAATTTTCTACATTCGAACACTGCTGGATACTTACATCAATATTGACGGGTTCTATTGTGTTTATATGCACATTTGGAGCTGATGAGGACCGGTCTCGTTGTCCAAACTGATTTCGATGATCTTCATCTGCTGGTCGGAAAGGCTGTGGAATTGGAATGGATTTTGAAGGAGATGGACTGGTGAGAATTGGGGGCCTGGAAAAGTCAAGTGATTGGAAGATAAGATTTAGAGCAACTTTCTAGAAAGAATAACATAGAAAAATGAATAAAGATTTTGTTTTCATAATCTTAAATAAAACCTTAAAATAAAGGCAATGGCAGTAATGGCTTTTAAAAGAAGTAGTTTAAAAAACTGATACATGCTTACAACTAATACCAACAAAGCTGCTTTGCTCAAGCAGACCCTCCACGAAGTATCAATGATAAGAATACTGATTTTATTCAGATAACTCCAGAGAAATCTTCAAATGGCTAGAAATTACCTGTGGTTAATCAGCTGAAGAAACTCTTGTTCTTTAACATTATACAAAAATGTTCTAAGTACACACTGACTGAATAATGTCTGCTAATTATTTCTATCTTTGCCATTTCTTGATGAAGTTACTAAGATGAAATTTTTATGGGAAGTATTAGGAAATCATAAATCTTTTAAAACCACACATGTGTATTTCAGGTATCTGTTGCTTTATACAAGATGTATCTATTGCTTTATACAAGAGGTAAATTAAAATCTTGAACAAAAATGGCAAAAATAATTTCCAAATTCAAAAGATGATTCTCAGAGTGTCAATCTCTCATAGTTTGAAATGTTTACTATGCCCAATAATTGATACAAGATGCACAGAAGAATAATATATTAAACCTTAAAGCAAATTTTCTAAAAACTGCTTTTTGATGAAACTGACAGACTGACCTATTTTGGTAGTGTAGATAAATAACAAAGTCTATGATCTCTCACTGCCCCCAAAATGAAGCTGGCATTCACAGAGCACATTAAAGTTTTGAGAATAGATTGTAAACACCCATGAGAAGTCTATGTTCTTCAGAAAGAATATCCAAGGGAGCTGAGAAGTGAGTACCACTTGATTGATGAGGTGCGACTCAGTGAGCTCCGTCAGGACCAATGAATGATTCAATGCTAACAGCTTCTCTTCAGAGATTGGTTATTGTTGCACCCCATCTTATGCAAACTCTGAAACTTATCAGCAGTATCAAGTGGTTAATAAGACAGCCAGAAAGACAGCTGAGGGAATAAAAAGACATTTTTGAGAGAGAGTTTAAAGAAGAATGAGAAGAAAATATAGTTTTGGACCAGATGAAGGTCGGAAGAGCCAAAAAAGTCAACTTGTGACAACAAGCTTCTAAATAAAATATATTACTAGAATCTGAACCATACCAACTTATGAGTTTTACTTCTTTGAAGCATCCTTTTAAAAGGGTAGGGAAAGAAATTTTAACTTTAACTGTTCATATTAACTAAATGAATCCACTTAGAACTGAAATAAAAATAATCGCTCTACTGGTCCTTTTTATTATGATTGAAGTGAAGTGAAGTCGCTCAGTCGTGTCTGACTCTTTGCGACCCCATGGACTGTAGCCTACCAGGCTCCATCCATGAGATTTTCCAGGCAAGAATACTGGAGTGAGTTGCCACTTCCTTCTCCAGAGGATCTTCCTGACCCAGGGATCGAACCTGGGTCTCCTGCACTGCAGGCAGATGCTTTACCGTCTGAGCCACCAGGGAAACAGGGTTTTATTATGATTAATTGATTAATTTTTAGTTTGTGACAAAGCTGTCTCTGTTTTTGCTTTAGACAGCCAATAACAGGCTTTGGCAAGGGATTTTGGGAGGAGGTAAACAGAATTTTAAAATGACAGCTTTCAGAAACTTTTGAAACATGCACTGGCTTTTCTAAATACTTAGAGGCTAATTTAAAGTCTCAAGGCAGTAACACAGTTTATGTCATAACTTAAAAGTAGAAAAAGCCTGAACTAACTACAACTGTAGAGGGCAGTCTAATTAATATAATTGATCTGGTGTAGTGACAGCAAGTCATTCTCGAAACTTAATAATAAATGAAGACTATGACAGCAACATGTAGCACCTAAGTCAGAAATGTGTATGCAAAGGACACTGGTCTTTACGTAGGAAAAACAAAAATCTGGATTAAATCTTATAAATATTATTATCCAATCTAAAGAAAATGGATAAACTAGAAAATGAAGATAAGCTGTTTCTGTCCTTCTCTTCTCCCCCTACCCCTCTGGTCCCACCATCGCTACTGTGCTTTTATCTCCTGAGCTCATTCAGACTCTGGAATTCTTTATGGTCCAGTTCAAATCCCACTTTCTTGATTAAATGTTCACTACTCTGTCTCACTATTCTCTTTTGTAAACATTGCAATATTTATCACATAGTTTAAAATAATATATCATAAATTGTAGATTATAATTATATATTAGCTTAAAACTGTTGGCCATTATCTCCTGCGTCAATGGTTTTTTCTAAATGGGAATCATATACTTCTGTATCTGATATTAAAAATAAAGCAAGCACAAGGCAGGGACTCTAAATTATTTGTTGCTTGATTTTTTCCAAGTATGGTCCTACAACAGTCTATGTCAGTTTTAACCCTCTGTGTCTGTACCAAATGTATGACAGGTGTGATGAGTTACCTGAAAAAAAAGTCCTTAATTTAATGACCCAAATGTTGGAAATGTTTCTAGGCAACTAAAAGTTAAAAAAAAAGAAAAATCAGCTCAAGTAGCATGTCACTGAACAGCAGGAATCAAATCATACCCAATAGAATCGGAGGGGGGTGCAGAAGGGGATGAGCCACATGGAAGGGTAGTCTCTGCTAAGGAGGCCTCCTCCTGTGGTATTGGGTGGTGTTCAAAGAACTTGGAGACAAACAGCAAACTGTGAGGCAAAAACAAAAACAAAACAAAACAAACCTAACTTGTGCAAAACCCAGAAGCTTCATACACCAGAATACATTAAAGAATTAACAAAAATTTCTGAGCTCAAATTGCATTTTCAGGAAAGACTGCTAAATTCAATTAGCTGTATTTCTGTCTGATAGCTTAGGGTAAAAAATTATACTCGACTTTCAAAGACAAGCTCAGAATCTAAAACTAATTGTTCTATATAGCAAATTTCTACATAGTAGAGAGGAAAAATTATGCTTTATGGTTAAGGAATTAGAAGAAAATGTATCTATTGCTAAAAGATTACATTATTATCATGTACTTTAAACTACTGAGTGGAACTCTCCCTAATTCCAGTGATCATAAAGTAAGACCTTAATAGCAGTAGTGACAATACACACAAAAAGATTAAAATTAACTCAATATATTGAGAGAGGGAGTGGGAGAGAGGGGAGAGAGAGAGACACAGACACTAACTTCGAGAGAAAACTTAATTTACAAAACAGCTGACAGAACCAGACTCCCCAATCTGTGGTCCAAAAATATAATAGTTAATTTAAACACTCAAAAACCATCTAAAAGTGGTATCTATCGGGAAGAGATCTTATATTAATTAAAACAGAATATGAAACATAAATGAAATGTACAGCAGACCAGAATTATAATCTGAAAGAGAAGTACTGGCTACACTACTGTCTAGCCAAACCTCAAAAAATTCCCTGTAACAACTCTTCTGTAAAGCAAACATCCACAGATTCTAAGACATACTAGTTTCACATTAAGAAAAGTTAAATGTAAAGTGGCAAAAAAATTTTTTTTGATTACTTACTCTAGTTGGTCATAATTAACACACATCAGTGGAACCTCTGTACTACAACGCTGGTGAAATTTATAACCACATGTTTGACAGCGGAATCCCTGGAAAAGCAGCTTTCTACAGAAGTCACAAAATGCTAAGGTGAAAAAAGTTTTCCGTACCTGCAAAGTAAAACATCATGGAGGATTCTGTAAGAATCTCTTTAGAAATCAACCTATTTACTCTTTTGTTTAAAATAACAAATTTTTACTATGTTTGTGTTAGTCACTCAGTCATGTCCGACTCTTTGCGACCCCACGGACCATAGACTGCCAGGCTCCTCCGTCCATGGGATTCTCCAGACAATAATACTGGAGTGGGTAGTCATTCTCTTCTCCAGGCGATCTTCCCAACCCAGGGATCGAACCCAAGTCTCTTGCATTGCAGGCGGATTCTTTTACCGTCTGAGCCATCAGGGAAGCCCAAGCCTATAGCACCTGGTATTCCTAGGCACTCTCCCATCCAAGTACTAACCAGGCTCAACCCTGCTTAGCTTCCGAGATCAGATGAGCTCTGGCGCATTCAGGGTGGTATGGCTGTAGACTTACTATGTTTACATCATGAGAAACGACTTAACCATGAAGAGTTTAAAACGAAACCAGGGGGTTCAAGGTAACAGATGGACTACATGAATTTATCTCCCACCCACTGTTCAATTAAACTCAGAAGTCAAGAAGATGGGAGATAAATGAAAGACTAGAAACTAATTTCAAGCTTTACTATATAAAAGTAAGAGTACAGGAGAAGGAAGTAACAGAGGTGAAAGAAAGAGTAAGTGTACACTTGAATAATTCTACAAAGGAGTTAAGAGATGCTTATTGGTGTTGACACAAGAAAAAATAGCATGCTTAAAGTTACAAAGGTGTGGAACAGAGGAACCAAAAAACCCACAAAAACCAAAAACACTTCCAAGGAGGAGAGGAAAGAGGGGGAAAGGCTGTCATGTTACAGATGATCTAATTTCCAATGGAACTGGGAATCAGTAAATAATGTCTAAAACTGATAAAGAAGTTGTGATCTTAAGTTATTATTCAGTAACATGAAAAGAATCACTAGAAGAGCTTAAAACAGAAACCATTAAAAGTTAAGAATGTAATTATGTTGAATTGGTTCATAGAGCTTTTCAAGTCTACTATATCCTTCTACTTTTCTATCTATTCAATTGATTTTTGAGAGTTTGATATTGAAACTCCAACTAAAAATCTTAATTTATCTACTTAAGAAATAATTGTAATATATAGTAGAACTATATGTAACCTTGTTCTGTATTTTCCAAGTCTCCTATGTCTTTTTTCAAATTTAAAAAAGAAAGGAGAAGGCTATCTTTTCACCTTGCTAATAGTTTCCTTTGATGTGCAGAAGCTTTTAAGTTTAATTAGGTCCCATTTGTTTATTTTTGCTTTTATTTCCAATATTCTGGGAGGTGGGTCATAGAGGATCCTGCTGTGATGTATGTCTGAGAGTGTTTTGCCTATGTTCTCCTCTAGGAGTTTTATAGTTTCTGGTCTTACGTTGAGATCTTTAATCCATTTTGAGTTTATTTTTGTATATGGTGTTAGAAAGTGTTCTAGTTTCATTCTTTTACAAGTGGTTGACCAGATTTCCCAGCACCACTTGTTAAAGAGATTGTCTTTAATCCATTGTATATTCTTGCCTCCTTTGTCAAAGATAAGGTGTCCATATGTGCGTGGATTTATCTCTGGGCTTTCTATTTTGTTCCATTGATCTATATTTCTGTCTTTGTGCCAGTACCATACAGTCTTGATAACTGTGGCTTTGTAGTAGAGCCTGAAGTCAGGTAGGTTGATTCCTCCAGTTCCATTTTTCTTTCTCAAGATCGCTTTGGCTATTCGAGGTTTTTTGTATTTCCATACAAATTGTGAAATTATTTGTTCTAGCTCTGTGAAGAATACCATTGGTAGCTTGATAGGGAATGCACTGAATCTATAAATTGCTTTGGGTAGTATACTCATTTTCACTATACTGATTCTTCCAATCCATGAACATGGTATATTTCTCCATCTATTAGTGTCCTCTTTGATTTCTTTCACCAGTGTTTTATAGTTTTCTATATATAGGTCTTTAGTTTCTTTAGGTAGATATATTCCTAAGTATTTTATTCTTTTCGTTGCAATGGTGAATGGAATTGTTTCCTTAATTTCTCTTTCTGTTTTCTCATTATTAGTGTATAGGAATGCAAGGGATTTCTGTGTGTTGATTTTATATCCTGCAACTTTACTATAATCATTGATTAGTTCTAGTAATTTTCTGGTGGAGTCTTTAGGGTTTTCTATGTAGAGGATCATGTCATCTGCAAATAGTGAGAGTTTTACTTCTTCTTTTCTGCAAATGAAGCAACCAACAAACAACTAATCTCAAAAATATACAAGCAACTCCTACAGCTCAACTCCAGAAAAATAAATGACCCAATCAAAAAATGGGCCAAAGATCTAAATAGACATTTCTCCAAAGAAGACATACAGATGGCTAACAAACACATGAAAAGATGCTCAACATCACTCATTATCAGAGAAATGCAAATCAAAACCACTATGAGATACCATTTCACACCAGTCAGAATGGCTGCGATCCAAAAGTCTACAAATAATAAATGCTGGAGAGGGTGTGGAGAAAAGGGAACCCTCTTACACTGTTGGTGGGAATGCAAACTAGTACAGCCACTATGGAGAACAGTGTGGAGATTCCTTAAAAAACTGGAAATAGAACTGCCTTATGATCCAGCAATCCCACTGCTGGGCATACACACCGAGGAAACCAGAAGGGAAAGAGACACGTGTACCCCAATGTTCATCGCAGCACTGTTTATAATAGCCAGGACATGGAAGCAACCTAGATGTCCATCAGCAGATGAATGGATAAGAAAGCTGTGGTACATATACACAATGGAGTATTACTCAGCCATTAAAAAGAATACATTTGAATCAGTTCTAATGAGGTGGATGAAACTGGAGCCTATTATACAGAGTGAAGTAAGCCAGAAGGAAAAACACCAATACAGTATACTAACGCATATATATGGAATTTAGAAAGATGGTAACGATAACCCTGTATACGAGACAGCAAAAGAGACACTGATGTATAGAACAGGCTTATGGACTCTGTGGGAGAGGGAGAGGGTGGGAAGATTTGGGAGAATGGCATTGAAACATGTAAAATATCATGTATGAAACGAGATGCCAGTCCAGGTTCAATGCACGATGCTGGATGCTTGGGGCTGGTGCACTGGGATGACCCAGAGGGATGGTATGGGGAGGGAGGAGGGAGGAAGGTTCAGGATGGGGAACACATGAGAAATAAAGGAATAAAAAATTAAAAAAAAAAAGAAAGAAAGAAAGAAATATATACCCAAATAAATGTTTTTTTAAATTATTTAAAAAAAAAAAAAAAGAAAGGAGAAATAAAAGTAAAAGAATGATTTCCTCTATAGAGTGGCATTAAAGGCTAATAAGGGTTGGGGCAACCCCTTTGCACTATTTTAAAAACTATATACACTTGATTAAAATGTAATATACTTTGATTAAAGTGTTAAAAAAGTTACAAAAGAAAAAAAACTAGTTTATAATTAAAATTATATGAAAATCAGATTAACCCTACCTAAACTTGTTAACTTAGGACAAAAGATCGAACATCACTTAAAAGATGGTAAGAACTATGTTTAACAAATTATCAGTTTGTTAGAGGATCAGAACCCCTCAATGCATCTGTGAACATTCCTCTATGTGATGCTTACAGAGCAACATGTAGGAACTCCATGTCAGAAGGCAAACGTGTCACATAAACAGAACTGTGCTAGGGAGGTTCTATCTTGGTAATGGACAAAACCAGAAACTGTTTACTACCATTTGGTTTGTGTATGTAATAAGCAGAAAACATAAGAAGGATAAGTAAATGACAAATGTTAACAACTGCTATTTGGGAGTGATGAGAGCATAGGTCACTCTATTTTGTCCTTTTTTTTTCTGTATATTCTCAAGTTTTCAGACAACATTAATCACACACAATAATAAGAAAAATACACTGTGATCCAGGATACAGTTGTATTCTTATAATATTACTCTATATATAATGCACATCAGAATTTCTAATCCATTCTATTACATATAAATTCTTTTCATGATCCATTAAATTGATTTCAATACTCACTTTATAAACCTCTTCAATAAACACATATTTAACAGGATAAAATGTTATTAAAAGAAATGTTTCATAGAAAATGGTACCTTGGCATATCATCCATTCTGGCTTTTTGAGAATATTTAGACAAACTATTTAGATAATTTTAAGAGTAGCTCTTGCTTTCTTCACATTCTGGCTATGGATCAAGTTACAGAAGACATAAAAAGGCAACTAACTGATTTTAGCTTTGTTCCTTTTCCATTTGTCTCTGGATATACAAGCAGTAAGAAAAAGCTTTTAAAATATTTATGTGGCTATTATTTACTAAAGCAAGCATCTTTTTATACTTGAGCATAATCTCTGGAAATTAGAGCACAGAAAAATATAAATTGTATTCATAGGAATCACCATTTTATAGTCATCTTATCTTTTTTGCTACATACTCATACTTTCAATTGCCTAATAATCTGTTTCATGAAGCCCTAATTTCTCTTCCTTCTTTAATCTAGTCGATTGCAGTCTTTCTTCCTGTCACTAACATACTTGAAAACTATGCATAACTGATTGTTTCTGTATGTAAAGGAAGTGGGAGAAAAAGAGAAGGAAGGGAGAAAGGAGGGAAGCAGAAAGGAGAAAATATGGGTATGCATTTGAGCATAAACTGAGTGACATATACCTCTGTATGTACACCTTTGTTTATAAGCAGCTACAGGAAGATATATCTTTTCTTTTGGGCCACAACTTATGCTTATTTTGGAATTTGAGACATGAATGGTAAACTCATGTGGGCCATAGAACAGGCAGTTTGCATGCATTGATTTGTAAGGTGTGGGGCTGTCTGAAGTTAGCATCTATGTAAAATGGGAAGGTCTAGACCCATGGCATCTGTTTCTAATCTTGCTTCTCTACCTTTCCTGCCTCCTCCACCCCATCCATTCCCAAGGATTCCTGGGATACATGTAAATGCTGAAGGAATCGCCTTTGTAACAGACTATGAAACCAGGGGGCATAAGCAGCCTTCCTCCCATAGCCAAGGAAATTCAGAACACAGAAGCAGAGAGAGGAATTCTTTCCCTTTCTAAGCAGAACACAGGCTTACTCTTGTTTCTATATGACACTAAGAGCAATTGTTCAAAACCACAAATCTAACTAATCACACTGCTCCCTTGCCTATAATAGTGATTAAATTTCCAATGATTTTAGGGAAAAGTCCAAATCTTCAACACAGCATACAAGGACTCACATGAGCTTATTCCACCAGTATACATGCTACACTGTAACATCCGCCTCTCCAAGTATGTAGCCTCCATTCTAAACTTCTCTCAAATCTGAAAGGGTAACATGCTTTCTTGCTGTTCCCTTTGTCTAGCTAGTCTTCCTTTCACTCATCTTTGCTCATCCACCAGGTTTTAGGTTTGATAATTCTTCCTTTGGGAAAATTTCCTGACTCCTCAAAAGCCAGGTTAGAAATCTCTATTCTGTGTATCTATTGTACTTCAATGGAGAAGGAAATGGCAACCCACTTCAGTATTCTTGCCAGGAGAATTCCATGGACAGAGGGGCCAGTCCATGGGGTTGCAAAGACTTGGACACAACTAAGCAACTAACACACACAGCACTTTAAACATATACAGTAATTAAGAGTCTTTATGAAAATTCTTAATTAAAACATTTATTCTAGGAATCTCTATTCTGTGTATCTATAGCACTTTCAGTTCAGTTCAGTCGCTCAGTCGTGTCTGACTCTTTGCGACCCCATGAATTGCAGCACGCCAGGCCTCCCTATCACCAATTCCTGGAGTTGACTCAAACTCACATCCATCGAGTCAGTGATGCCATCCAGGCATCTCATCCTCTGCCGTCTCCTTCTCCTCCTGCCCCCAATCCCTCCCAGGATCAGAGTCTTTTCCAATGAGTCAACTCTTCTCATGAGGTGGCCAAAGTACTGGAGTTTCAGCTTCAGGATCATTCCTTCCAAAGAACACCCAGGACTGATCTCCTTCAGAATGGACTGGTTGGATCTCCTTGCAGTCCAAAGGACTCTCAAGAGTCTTCTCCAACACCACAGTTCAAAAGCATCAATTCTTCTGCACTCAGCTTTCTTCACAGTCCAATTCTCACGTCCATACACGGCCACTGGAAAAACGATAGCCTTGACTAGACGGACCTTTGTTGGCAAAGTAATGTCTCTGCTTTTGAATATGCTATCTAGGTTGGTCATAACTTTCCTTCCAAGGAGTAAGTGTCTTTTAAAATTTCATGGCTGCAGTCACCATCTGCAGTGATTTTGGAGCCCCCCAAAATAGAGTCTGACACTGTTTCCACTGTTTCCCCATCTATTTCCCACGAAGTGATGGGACTAGATGCCCTTGATCTTAGTTTTCTAAATATTGAGCTTTAAGCCAACTTTTTCACTCTACTCTTTCACTTTCATCAAGAGGCTTTTTAGTTCCTCTGCACTTTCTGCCATAAGGGTGGTGTCATCTGCATATCTGAGGTTATTGATATTTCTCCCGGCAATCTTGATTCCAGCTTGTGCTTCTTCCAGTCCAGCGTTTCTCATTATGTACTCTGCATAGAAGTTAAATGAGCAGGGTGACAATATACAGCCTTGACGTACTCCTTTTCCTATTTGGAACCAGTCTGTTGTTCCATGTCCAATTCTAACCGTTGCTTCCTGACCTGGATATAGGTTTCTCAAGAGGCAGGTCAGGTGGTCTGGTATTCCCATCCCTTTCAGAATTTTCCATAGTTTATTGTGATCCACACAGTCAAAGGCTTTGGCATAGTCAATAAGGCAGAAATAGATGTTTTTCTGGAACTCTCTCGCTTTTTCAATGATCCAACGGATGTTGGCACTTTAAATATATACAGTAATTAAGAGTGTTAATGAAAATTCTTAATTAAAACAATTAGTCACTCAGTTGTGTCTGACTCTTTTGTGACTCCATGGACTGTAGCCCGCCAGGCTCCTCTGTCCATGGGATTTCCCACTCAATAATATTGGAGTGGGTTGCCATTTCCTTCATCAGGGGATCTTCTCAACCCAGGGATCTAACCTGTGTTTCCTGTGTTGCAGGAGAATTCTTTACTGCTGAGCTACCGGGGAAGCCCTAAGGCAGGGATCCTGTTTTCTTCTTCACTGTTATATCCCCAGATCAGACAAAATATTGGCAAACAAAAAGATCTGAACAAATATTTACTGGCATGTCTCCAACTGTACTGTGCAGATCCCCACAGCCTGCACCTCAGCTGCAGCTTGCTCTCACTGTCCTCTTGCGGCAAGGACCTGCCTGAGGCGCTACTTCAACGTTACTGACTTGGGTCTTCCTTTACCTTCTCATATCCAAATTTAATTAAGAAGAATAACTAAGAAAAAGAGTAGCCATCACTATGAAATATAAACTCAACTTTTTTTTTTAATTCCTAAAAACTGAAATAAAAATTCTTAAGATTTATCTTCTCAAAATTCTACAAGTTAAAGACAAAATCAATACTAGCGAATGCCTTATCTCATGATAATAAAACTATATGCTTCATGGTAAATCTGACTGACGTCAGGTATATTTAACACTTGTCCAAAAGATGCCTGATCTATTGAAGCACAAACCCGACTTCATTATTCACCACTAATGGAGCCCCCAAAACACTAACCCCCTGGGAAATCAGAAGAACCCAGCTGTTCTAATCACAAAGGCACAAGGGAAAACACTTGATGCTGAAAGGGAAGCAATTACTATCCATTTAGAAAAATAAACTACAGTTCAAATTTCATACACAGAAAAGTAAGAAATGCACTCCTGCCTTATAGATCATTCTAATCTTGGCTGCTGCCTACTCGCTCAGAGAACAGGTTCTCAAGCTCTGGGAACTGTACCCTTATCTCCAAGGTAGAGAAGTTCCATTGTTCCAGGCCTCAGGCTGGAGACGCTTAGCTTAGGCTAGATTCTGGCAAATGCAAAAACCAGATAAAGGGAGAAGTATGGAAGGAGAGCTTTAACATCTGTCTTTCTTCAGTCCTCAAGGAGAGCTATTCCACTTCCATTACCCTATCTTTCAGAAACATTTACACAAGTGTGTCAAGGTGTATGCAGAATCTATTTACCATGTTTAGAATGGATTTTTAAAAAAAACTTAAATGTCAAAGAGGAATGGTTAAATACACTGAATGTATATTCTTATGGACTACTATGTAATCATTATAAAGCTAGGTGTAATGACATGGAAAGATACCTATGATGCTGTGCTTAACACTTTTTTAAAGTATCATACAAAATATAATTCCACTTTTAGTTTTTTTTAAAAAGGAAAGAAATGGAAAATAATGAAGGAAAATGAAGGAAGTAAAAAAGAAAGAATATTTTGGGCCTGCAGATATAAGAACACACATTTTATATACAGAAAGACTTTGGAAGACCACACAATAATCAATTGTTAATAACAACTATTTACCTCTGGTAGGGTACTTCCAAGTTTTTACTTGATATACTTTCATACCATTCAAAATTTTTAAATGACTATCTATTACTTTTTAAAATTAAAGACAAAGTATAATGATTAAAAAAAAACCTGTTTAATATGTGGTGCTTTTTTTCCCTTTAAAGAATAAAACTGATTTTCAACTTAGGTAAAAAAACAATGCCAAAATTATTCATCTCATACTTCATTCTTTAAATAAAAACTCAAAGAACTTAACGATTTTTGACATTGAAATATAAAAAGTACATACAAAGTTGTGTGTTGTAAGTGGAACATTCTCCAACACTTCTACATGCAACTCCTCTCCAGTAAGCCAGGAAATATCAGTGTCCCAGCCAATTGGTTTCTTCTCCCTGAAAAGCGCAGACACAGCCTTTCTTGGTTATCATACCTAAAAAGCTTCATATACCTCATGCTGAAGATATGAAAATTGGTTATTGAGGGGCTAGTAATGGTGAGGGAGTTTTGGCTCCCTAGTCTTCCATCGTTAGAAATTTAAATGGCAATAAATTAATTTTTAAGTTTACCCCAAATAAATGTATCACTCTTGGACAAACAGCAGGGTAAAGAGATGTACTCTTTTCTTCAAGTCAGCTCCAGAAAAGACCTACAACAGCAGAAAATGGATTGTTCCTGGGGTCCAAAAAAAAAAACAAAAAACAAAAAAAAAAATCACAGGTATGGATTTACCTATCCATTCAAAGAAAAAGAGTATTCAAGGGACAATATGCCCCCAAAAAGGAGATCTCTTTTTTTTCTTTTCCAGATGGGATTCAAAATTGGGAGTGGCAGGGGTGGGGTCATGGCAAAATTTCATGCTTTCTGAAAAATAATTCAATATAAAATGTTAATTTTGATAAGGCTTTGGTGAAACTATGAGTTTATATTAAAAACAGGAGTGGGAAAGAGTCCATTATTCAAATAAGAAACAGAGAAAATGGTTCAAAATTTTAAGAATCTCAAACTCCATATAAAGTCATTTTATCAGAATAATAAACACCATCATTACACAAAATTATCTAATGTTCACTCCTCAAAGGGCATACCAGACTTGTTTAGGCTAATTAACTTAGTTTTTTTTTTTTTTTCCTGAGGTTGATTTTCAATACCCTAGGTTTGGGTAAAGATCTTACAGAAAACCTCAAAATTTAGTATCTGATGTTTTTTCCCCTTTTTAAACAAAGTTTCACATCACATACAAACCATACCCATCCTGAATTCTGTAAACAGCACAGCACTCTGGGATTAGACCTCTCATCATCAGTGCCTTCTTCAGGCTGTCCCGGACTGTGACTCCACACCGTGCAGGTACCTAGGGTATCATAAAGTCAGGATATGAGGTAGAGAAGTAAATTATATATTTTTTCACATCACTGGAAAAAAAAAAACCAAAACCCAGTAATTTACCTTTATAACATTTTGAAAATGTCATATGGATTACTATGTGAGAAAATTATTTCTAGGGCTAACAACATTAATGGAAAATTATGACTCAAGCATCTATTACTCACCAACTCAAGGCAAAATTAATTTTTGGTTTTTTATTAAAATTACAAAATATCTTAAACACATAAAAGAAAAGAAAATACAACAGATCACTAAGTGCTCTCTGCTGAGAAATAATAAATGTCAACATTTAAAGCAAAATCAACTTTGATCCAACATTGTTCAAAGCTGAAAACGGTAATCCTTCAATTATTATGGTCGTTAAGAGATCTCTTACTGATCCTAAACATAGAAGAGAATACTTGTCTTAATGTATTCAGGTGGTATTTGTTGTGTAGTTGTTTAGCATTCCTATTTCCTCTGGGAACCCACCTTTCCCTAAAAACCACCTGGTACTCGAGAAGTTATGAATCCAGGGTCACTACTCTTCTGGCTGCACATAAGCTGGCTAATCAGTTTCCCATATCCCAGATCCAGGGCTAGATATATGACCTGAACAGTACTACACTTCTTCCTTTAACTGACAGATAGACTCTGGTTGACAGAAGTTTCTTTCCTACTGTAAAGTTCCAAGAAGACAGAAATATGGAATCCCTAATGGTTATCTTCCCTAGTACACTGAGAAAATCTGGCTACCGAATGAAGCTAACTTAAGGAGAAGTAAAGATGACATTAGGAGCTAAGAGAGAAGAGGCATCGAAAAGAGAGAGAAAAAGAATCTTCCTGTATATTTGAAGTTATCTCTACCTTGGTCTTTTCTGCCAGTGACTCATCTCCCTTCTTATTAATTTGAATAATTTAAAACTGAAAAAGAACTGACAAACACAGTGTAGATAGACTAAGGTGAAGCAATGGGAGTTCAGGTTGGTCGGTTTTTATGCGGAGAGGGGAGTGGAGGGTGACAGACAAGATGTGTTAGTTAATAACAAAATTAAAGGTTTCATTCTTGTAAATCACTAAGTGAAAGTAAAGTCGCTCAGTCCTGTCCAACTCTCAGCGACCCCATGGACTGCAACCCATCAGGCTCTGCTGTCCCTGGGATTCTCCAGGCAAGTTTAAATCACTAAGGTATTTAGCAAACCAGAAGTCTCTAAAGAAATTGGGACTCTTATGCCAGAGGTGAATTGAGTGAAAGTGAATATAAGACAGCTGAATTTCAACAGTATGTCAATGGGGAACAATCTATAAAGCCAAATTAGGACCTAAGATTAGAAAAACAAGAGACAGATTTTAGCTCAATATAACTGTTAAAACTATCCAGCAAGGGAAAAGTTCGAGGGAGTAGGTTCATCACTGAAAGTATTCAAGAGACTAGATTTGTACAGTTGATCCTCTTTAATTCATGGATTCTGTATTTGCAAACTTGATTATTCATTAAAATTTATTTGTAACCCCCAAATCAATACTTGCAGTGCTTTTGCAGGCATGCACAGAAGACTGAAAAATTTGACCCTTCCCAGCTGAGGTTTGGAGAAGGCAATGGCACCCCACTCCAGTACTCTTGCCTGGAAAATCCCACGGACGGAGGAGCCTGGTGGGCTGCAGTCCATGGGGTCGCTAAGAGTCAGACACGACTGAGCGACTTCACTTTCACTTTTCACTTTCATGCATTGGAGAAGGAAATGGCAACCCACTCCAGTGTTCTTGCCTGGAGAATCCCAGGGACAGGGGAGCCTGGTGGGCTGCCATCTATGGGGTCGCACAGAGTCGGACGACTGAAGCGACTTAGCAGCAGCAGCAGCTGAGGTTAATCAAGGTAACATGCCTTCTATTCCTAGCTCTCATACTGTAAACAAGTACCCTATGCCAGGTGACTTTTAAGCTAATGGACCCCAGTCTGCTGTGAAGAAATAAACAATCCAGGGGCCAATATACAGAGGCCATCTTTGGCTCATTTATAATAGTAATCCTGCACTTGTCCTAGGAGCAGTTTTTCAGTATTCACTAATTCAGTGTTTGCAGGAAATATACAGAACATAACTACTGCCAATATAGAGAACTGTCCATACCTTCCAGAAATAATGAACAGAAGGGAAAGCTGACTTTTCCCCTCTGCTATTCGTATTCTGCCTACTTAGGTGGCAACCCTATCTTTAGTTTTAAACCCCAGCCAATCTATCCTGTTATCAGTGAAATCTTTTTTAAAAAAGGTATTCTTAATGTGTGTGTTTGCCAAATACTTCTGAGAACCTGATGAAAGCCTTAGAATAATCTCTTTGAAACATAAAAGTTCAAGCCCATCTATGGACTGCTGAGGAGTCCACTGAACTCAGAATTTCATTCTGTGATATAATCTTACATTAGTGTTCTCAAATTTTTCCATTTAATTATAGGGTGAAATCCAAATTCCTTAATACAGCATACAAAGTCATTAATGGACTGGGGCTATCCACCCTTCAGTTTCTTTGCTAATTTCTCTCATGCATTCCTGTAATGCCATCTTCTAATATAGCTAAGCACCCTTATGCTTCTCTAAAGAGGTTGATTCCAAGGTGTATATATGTTTCATCAGTAGGCAAAATTTTGGTTTCCCACTCTTATCACCAAGGGAAAGTCATCAATCTGTCCTTCATCCACTTCAACAGGCTGATTTTTGTTTCTTCATGATACTACCTGTTCAACAGACTGACAGACCAATGGAACGAAACAGAAAAACCAAAACTAGACTCTTCATTCAACACATAAATAAAATCAAAATAAAGGCAGCATCTGTAACAGGGTAAAGATGAACTTTTAACTAATTGATGCTGAGACAACTGAAACCAATCTAGGAAAAGAAAGTTCATCCATACTTCATACAGTATCATAGGGTAAACTCCAAGTGGATCAGATTTAAATGTTGAAGGAAGGAGGGGACAAACCATAAAAGAACTAGAAGAAACATGGCTCCCTTACAATCTCAAGAGAAGAAGGCCTATAAAATTATGATGCAAAATCTGGAAGCCATAAAAGAAAACACTCACACAACACACTACAGTCAGCCCTCCATGTCTGATTCATGGATTCAACCACCCGAGGATCAAAAATATTTAGAAAAAAATCCAGAAAGTTCCAAGAAAGTAAACCTTAAATTTGCCTACTATAAGTAATCTGGAGATGATTTAAAGTATACAGGAGGATGTGCATAGGTTATATGCAAATATTAATACTATGCCACTTTATGTAAGGGACTTGGGCATCTAAGGATTTTATCCTTATATAGTCATCCCCCAATATTTGTAGGGGATGTGTTATGGGGTCCTGGAACAAATCCCCTACAAATACTGGGAGAATGACTATATAAGCAAAGTCAAAAGACAAATACAAATTGGGAAAAATATTTGCTACTTATGTGACAGGAAAATAAATTTCCTGATACATAAGGAGCTCCTGAAAAATTGAGATTAAGACCAACCCAACAGAAAAATGGGCAAAAGAAAGAGAGTTCAGGAAAACAAATTATAAATGGGATTTAAAATTAAGAAAAAGTGTTCAACCTCAGAGAAAAGCGAACTTAAACTTGCCAAAATATTTTTTCACTTATCAAATGGGCAAAAATACAAAAGTCTAACAACATATTCTGTTGGTGAGGCTATGGTAAACAGGCATCTCATACAGTGCTGGTTAGTTCAGTTTAGTTGCTCAGTCATGTCCGACTCTTTGCAACCCCATGGACTGCAGCACGTCAGGCCTCCCTGTCCATCACCAACTCCCAGAGTTTACTCAAACTCATGTTGGTCGAGTCGGTGATGCCATCCAACTTCTCATCCTGCCTTCAATCGTCCCCAGCATCATGGTTTTTTCAAATGAGTCAGTTCTTCGCATCAGGTAGCCAAAGTATTGGAGTTTCAGCATCAGTCCTTCCAGTGAATATTCAGGACTGATTTTGTTTAGGATGGACTGGTTGGATCTCCTTGCAGTCCAAGGGACTCTCAAGAGTCTTCTCCAACACCACAGTTCAAAAGCAACAATTCTTTGGTGCTCAGCTGTCTTTACAGTCCAACTCTCACATCCATACATGACTACTGGAAAACCCATAGCTTTGACTAGACAGACCTTTGCTGGCAAAGTAATGTCTGCTTTTTAATATGCTGTCTAGGTTGGTCATAACTTTTCTTCCAAGGAGTAAGCATCTTTTTATTTCATGGCTGCAGTCACCATCTGCAGTGATTTTGGAGCCCCCCAAAATAGTCTGCCACTGTTTCCACAGTTTCCCCATCTATTTGCCATGAAGTGATGGGACCAGATGCCATGATCTTAGTTTTCTGAATTTTGTAGTGCTGGTAGCAGTGCAAAATTAAGCAAAATCTATGAAGCAAAATTTTAAAGTATCTTATCAAAATTACAAATGTATATTTCTCTTTGATCCAGGAAGCCTGCTTTTCAGTTCAGTTCAGTCGCTCAGTCGTGTCCGACTCTTTGCAACCCCATGAGTTGCAGCACGCCAGGCCTCCCTGTCCATCACCAACTCCCGGAGTTCACTTAAACTCATGTCCATCGAGTCAGTGATGCCATCCATCCATCTCATCCTCTGTCATCCCCTTCTCCTCCTGGCCCCAATCCCTCCCAGCATCAGAGTCTTTCCCAATGAGTCAACTCTTCGCATGAGGTGGTCAAAGTCCTGGTTTCACCTTTAGCATTATTCCTTCCAAAGAACACCCAGGACTGATCTCCTTTAGAATGGACTGGTTGGATCTCCTTGCAGTCTTTAGTATATCATAATATAACTGGCAACTATAGTACATCTCTACAATGGAATCTATAGCTATATGGCTGGCTCACATAAACATTAAAAGCAAAACATTAAACATTAAAAACAAAGCAAAACATTAAAAGCAAAATACAGAATAACATATACAATACGATGCCTTGTATGGAGAGGAGCAGCACACACCCCTGCCCCCCTGCCCCAAATAAAAAGTTAGCTAAAAGGCTCAGGGGAACCTGAGTGTATAGGGAGAGGGGCAGAAACAAGATTTCTTGATACAAATACCACATGAAAGAATTATCTATTCACAAAGGAAAACGGGTGGGCTCCCCAGGTGGCTCTGTGGTAAATAATTTTCCTGTCCATGCAGGAGATGTGGGTTTGATCCCAGGGTTGGGAAGATCTTCTGGAGGAAATGGCATCCCACTCCAGTATTTTTGCCTAGAAAATCCATGGACGGTGGAGCCTGGCGGGCTATAGTCCATGGTGTTGCAAGAGTCTGACACAATTTAGTGACTAAACAACAAAGGTAAAGGTGTAGGGGAGCACTGTTTCCATTTTTATAGATGGAAAGACTAAAAAGATATTTTCAGAAGAACCAAGTTAATGCCTCTTTTCCAAATTCCAAAATTAAGTGTCCTTGCTTGATCTAAGGCCATGATCTTAGTTAAAAACTAGCATCCTGCCTTAACAAAGATCTAAAGTCAATGTAATCACCTGAATATTTGCAAAGGAAAATATATCCAAGAAAAACAAAGACATATGTCCACACAGAAACTTGGACATGAATATTCACAGCATTATTACTAACAGCCAAAAGTGAAAACAAAATTCATAATGGCTAAAGTGTGTTTTGATACACACACAGAATATTATTCAACCATAAAAACGCATGAATACTGACATGCTACAATATGGATGAGGCATGGAAACATTATGCTAAGCAAAAGAAGTCAGTCACAGAAGACCACATATTCTATGACACCATTTATATGGAATGAAATGTACAGAACAGGCAAATCTGGAGAGGTAGAAAGGAAGTAAGTGGTTGGCTAGAACTGGGAAGATGGAGTGACTGCTTAAGGGGTACACAGTTTCTTTTTCGGAGTGATGAAAACGTTCTAAAATTAACAGTGCTGACAGTTGCATAACTCTGTGAATAGACCAAAATTGTATAGTTTAAATAAGTAAAGTATGTCTATAAATGATATTTTAGTAAACCTATAAAAAATAAAACAAGCCAATTCTGTCTTTTAAACTACAAGTTCAAGAAAGTCAGCTTAGAACAAGCCACATTTCAGGAAAATTGGGTGAGATTTTTTTTTTTTTTTTGATTAACTTATTGTTGTTAACACAACACATTAAAAATATACACGAATGAGGGTATGTCATGTCTAATATACTTGAAATTCTATTAGATAGGTTGTTTAGCTGCTAAGTCATATCCAACTCTTTCGTAGCCCACCGGGCTTCTCTATCCATGGGATTTCCTAGACAAGAATACTGGAGTGGTTTGCCACTTCCTTCTCCAGGAGATCTTCCCAACCCAGGGATCGAACCCGCGCTTCCTGCATTGGAAGGCAGTTAACATCTAAATTTCATTAACACTCAATGTTGACCAGGATCTTGTGGGAAAAGGAAGTCTTATACACTAGACAGAATATAAACCAGTACAATTTTTCTGCATAAAATGTACATTTTATGAAGTTTTAAGTGTGCATACCCTATGACCCAATACTTAAGTCCCTAACATTAAAATATTCCCACAACATTTCAGGATATGTGTATTTAAATGTATTTTGCAGCATTTAATTATCCATAATGAAATAAATAGTTAATAAATCAGATATGATCATTCTAAACAATAATTTTAACCATAATAAAACAAGTAGCTTGACATTATGTGAAAGAAGGGGATAAGTATAAGGCAAAAAGATTAGTCCCTTTCTCCTGCCCCCGGCAATGTCCCCATCCTCCAGATAATCGCAATTACCAGGCTTTTATATATGATTCAAAGCCATCTCAAAGGACACACACATTTATTCTTTTTAGTCACTGTATCTAATGCATGACCTGGATAGTCTTAAGTAGTTCTGTACCAAGGGACACTTACCTTGTTTATACTTTTTTCATTTTTAGAAATAAGGAGTACACATTGATTTTGATACAGAGTATATTATAAAATCTCTAAATTACTTTTAAAGAAATTACAGTTTTGAAAATTTAAAGTAAACATATTTGTTAGAAATTCTGAAAAGGAAGAATAAATACCTCTAATACCATCATGAAACAATCACTGTAACATTTAGAAAAGAAGTTTTACATGCATTTCATGTGAATTTTAATACAATAAAAGACAAGTAAGAATAAAGAACCAAACTTCAAATAAACACTTCTTCACACTAAAAGAGGTCAGTCCCTAGAAGAGGCCTCTAGGGTAGCTTTTTGCTTTTCCATATAAATTTTAGAATCAACTTTTCAGATAAAGTAGTAAGGGTGGGATAAGATCCCCCTAGAATTCTGCAGAAACTGCACGTAATTTTGATTAATTTGGGTGAGAAGTATATTTAGGAAGATTATCAAGAACAAAGTAACTTTTGATTTCTTTACTCTCTTCAAATGTCTTTCAATAAAGTTGTACAAATTTCTTTATAAAAGTCTTAAACATTTAAAAATTATTTTGTCAATGATATCATTTTTTAAATAAAATTGTATGTTCTAATTATTAAGTGCAGAGTTCTTATTATAATAGATTTTCTATGTAGACAAATTAACTGCTAAAAATAAGTTTTCTTTCTTTTTAATATTTATGTTTTTTATTTCTTTGTCTTGATTGAGACTGGATAGAATATTCAACTCCATAAGTAGTAGATCTGTCTTGCTTGTTTCCAATTTTAATGAGAACACAGAATCCTTCTTTAGACATACTTGATAGATACCCTTTATTAAGAAAGTTGTCTTTTATTCCAAGTTTACAGAGTTTTTTTGTTTCTTTCTTGTTACAAAAAGGTTTTCAATACATCAAATGTCTTGTTTACTGTATCTAGAGATATCCATACACTTTTATTCATTTAATCTGCTAATAAGAACTGCACTGACTGTTTTGGAGTGGGGCATCCCACACACATGTGGGATGTTAGTTCCCCACCCAGGGACTGAACTCATGCCCTGTGCAGTGGAAGCATGGAGTCCTAACCACTAGACCATCAGGGAAATCCCAGAGCTGCACTAATTTTTAAAAATCATTGTTATACTCCTAGAAGAATTATTTTTTTAAAATATATACATTGTTAGATTCAGCTGACCAGTATTTTATTAAAGATTTTTGCAAATATGTTCTTAGATTAACCTTTAGTTTTTCTTTATCAAGTGATCTTTGGTTTTAGAACCAAGATACACAAATTCTATAAATGAGTTAGGAAATGTTCTCTTTAACTTTTTTACAGAAGAATAAAATTTACATAGGACTAGGATTTTTTTTCATATTTTCTCTCTGACATGACATTCAGAAGTGTCTTCAAATCTCTAAAAATGTGGTTTCCCATTATTGTTACTAATTTCTACTTTAATTACATTATGCTCAAAAAACACACCTTGTGTTTGTGAAGATTCCCTTTTTTGCCTAAAATGCAGTAGAAAAATTTTTCAGTGTCCCATACATTCTTGAAAAGAATGTGTGTTCTTTCATTTATTAGTACAAGGTTTACATGTCTATTACATAAAATTGACAACTATGTTCTTCACATCTTCTGTAATTGCTTTATCTACCTACGTATCTATTTCTGGCCACACCACACGCCTTGTAGGATCTTAGTTCCCTGACCAGGGACTGAACCCCGGGGCCCTGACAGTGAAAGTCCCAAGTCATAACCACTGAACCACCAGGGAATTTCCTCTAGACTTTTATAATGGAATTATAAAGTATATAGTCATTTTTGTCTGGCTATTTTCACTTGACATAATTACTTTCAGAGTCATCTGTGCTGTTGTGTATACTAGTAATACATTATTTCTACTAAGAAGTATTTCATTTGACAGATATACCAAACTTATTTAACCATTTCGGTAATGCCCAGTTTTGCACATGCCATGCAAAACTATTTATAAAAATACTTTCTCCAGGAAAGATATAGAAAAGCCACTTGATATCATTAGCCAACAGAGAAAAGTATATCAAAATCACAACAAAGTCCCACTTCATACTCAATAGGAAGGCTATAATCAAAAAGAAATAATTTTAAAAGTACTCCATTTATTTCACTGGTCTATCTGTCTATATCAGTACCAAAATGATTTACTTATTAATTTATAATAAGTTTTAGTATCAGGAAGTGTGAGATCTCCAATTTTGATCTTTTTTAAAGTTGTCTGAGTATTCAGGATTCCTTGAGATTCCATATGAATTTCAGGGTGGATTTTTCTATTTTTGCCGGAAAAAAAAAAAAAAAAAAAAAGCTTTTGAGACTTTAAAGCTAAAAGACTTTAAAACATTAAGTTAATCTTCAAATTGCTTTCAAAAGTGGTTATACCATTATACATTCCTATCACCAGTGTACGAAAATTCAGTTATTCCATTCCACATCCTCACCAATAGTTGGTAAGGCCACTCTTTCATTTTAATCATTCTAGTAGGTGTGTGGTGGTATCTTGTGCCTTTAATCAGCTTTTTTCCTAACGGCCCATGATGTTGAGCATCTTCTTATGTGTTTATTTGCCATCCACATATCTTCTTTGAAGTATCTATTCAAATCTTTTGTCCACTTAATTGTTTCCTTACTGTTGAGTTCTAAGAGTTCTTTATATATTCTGAATACATGTCTTTGATCAGATATATATATTTTGCAAAGATTATCTACTAGTCTGTGGTTTGTCTCTTTATTCTCTTAATATAGTCTTTAGGAGAGGAGAAGTTTTTAATTTTGATAAAGTACAACTTATCAATATGTTCATTAGGGATTGTGTTTTGGTGTTATATTTTAGAAACTGTTACCAAATTCCAAGTCACAAAATATTTTCCTCTGTGTTTTCTTGTACAAACTAGCTTTACATTTAATTCTTACTTTTCATTCCTTCCTCTGTGTTCAATTTTTTACATTTAATTCTTACTTTAAAATGTTTACATTTTTACATTTAATTTCTACTTTTCATTGCTTCCTCTCAGTTTCATTGCTTCCTCAGTTCAGTTTTCTCCCTAAGTCATTTCCAGGTAGTCCCTTTGGGTAGAGCTTGAGAAAAGTAAACTCATCTGGAAAGGCTTTACTGTGCCCTGACTCACAGTGTACCCAATAAGTTAAACTCACACTTTAGCTAAGCAACTTACAGCATCACTCAGCACTCTTGAGTATATTATTCTACTGTCTTCTGGCTTCTACAGCTGCTACAAAGAAATTTTTTGATAATCTAACTGGAATTTCTTTATAGGTAATTTTTCCTAAGTGCTTTTAAAACAATATTCTTTCATTTTGTTACATCTAATAAGAATGAATTCAAATTTACTTAAACAACTTAAAGCTTATGCGTCTCAAATCCTTAATTTGTGTCTTTAATGAAGGTTAGCCATCATTTTTTTGAATTTTGCTCTATTCTTTTTCTGTTTTAAAAAAATATCTATTTATTTATTTATGGCTGTTGCTACACAGGCTTTTCTCTAGTGGTGAGCTGGGACTACTCTTTACTTGAAGTGGGCAGGCTTCTCATTGCGGTGGCTTCTCTTGCTGTGAAGCATGGGCTCTAGGGCTCTAGGGCTTCAGCAGTTGGGGTTCCTGGGCTCTGGAGCACAGGTTCAATAGTTGTGGTGCACAGGGTTAGTTGTTCCACAGCATTTGCAATCTTCCTGAAACAAGGATCAAACTCGTGTCTCCCACATTGGCAGGTGGATTCTTTACCACCAAGCCATCAGGAAGCCCCATTCCTTTATTCTGTTCTCATTTTCTGCTTTGAGGCATATGATGAAACTATTCAATCCATCCTTCATACCTATTAACCTCTCATATTTTCTATAACTCTCTTTCTCTGTTTTCCAGAGGTCACCAATTTTCCTCCTTCAGCTAAATTCAATCTACTTTTAAATTAATCCATTGAGTTTTTAAAAATAAATATTTTGATTTCTATACAGCATTTTAACACTTGGTCTGTAATATGCTGTAACCTGCTTGATAATTACTTCTCCATATTTGTTTTCTCTCTTTAACATTTTGTTTTCCATCATACCATTTGAAAGTAAGTTCTAAATTTATTGATCGAGACAGACTTCAGTATAGTGGCTATTCTTAAAGGTGGGTACTCAATTGAGGGAGCACAAGAGTACACTCTCAACATTAGAAATGTTCTATAATTTTTATCTGCATGGCAGGTACACATGCAGAAGGTCACTGAGCTGTACACTTGAGATTTGTACACTTTACTATATGTAAGTTTTATTTTTAAAAAAGAGGTGAGAGAGGTTGCAGGCATCATAACAATTTACCCCTAAACATTTAAGCATATATTTCCTAAGAATAAAGATATTCTCCTACATTATATTATCTCTATTATCACACTTAAGGAAACTAATAATTCCATAAAAACATACTACATTCAACCAATATTTGACGTATCCCATTTCAAGAAGGACTTCTACAGCTCTTTCTCACCCTAGTCCCAAACCAGGATTACACAATGCATTTGGTTGTTTTGTCTATTGTTTGGTCTATTTGGTTTGTTTGGTCTATTTAGTGTAGAATAATCTCCAGTGTTTTATTCTCCATGAATTGAGAGTCCAGGCTGTCTTACGGAATGTCCATCTTTCGAATGTGTCTGCTTCTCATGGTGCTTAACTTTTCCCTTTACTTCTTGTCCTTCCTATAAAGTGGAAGGACCAGAAGCTTAACATTCAACACAATTATTTTTAGCAATAATACTTCAGGGATGATAAGTGTCATCCACTTTAAATTTTAAGGCCACCTAGAAATTCTATTTGGTTCCTTCTTAGGAATCTAATTTTGCTGCTATTAAGTCTTCTAACTCACTGATGACAGACTATTTCTTCTTGCATACTGTAACTTGGGATTTTGACCTTGTCATTGAGGTATTATGTGTATGAATTACATAAGATCTATATGGGCTAAGGGAGGGATTTACATTTGTTTCTGGCCAGTGCCTGAGTGCTATTACTATTCCAGAACCTTTTTAAAAATTTCATTTCTTGGGTTGAGAATTCCTAAATAATGCAGGTAACATAATGATGAACCCCACACTATGGTAAGAACAGATCTACAGTTAAGAATTCACAAGGGAAACTTTAACCTTTATCTGGGGCCCTGGCAAAGACAGAAAAGTTTCACTGTTATTTATGTATGCTGGTGAACAGATTTTCTTCTAATTCACCCTTTTATTGAAGGTAAAGCTTTTCAAAGGTTCAGATTATGTGAGGATATAAGTTTCAACCACCTTTGTGGCATAAGCCGAAGGCCTAGTCTTGTGTCTCCACATCATGACATTCACATGCCTTTGTTTCACCGGGTAACTAACTGACCCCACTGGAGGCCACTAGAGCATAGTAAGTCAGCAAACATTTTCTGTGAAGCATTATTAACGCTATCTGAGGGGAAAAATTAAAAGACTACTTTGGCTTCAACTGTATTTAGTAATGAAATGTTTTTTTATTAATATCAAAATAACCATATACATTATAAAAAATGAGTGATGCGGGGAGGTGCGTTTTTCCATTCAGTTATGTCCAATGGCAGTACTTGTTGCACTTGAGATTACAGACCATCTATAATTATCCTGCAGATTTCCCTGCTTTAAAGGTTATTTATAGAGTACTGTGTTCCAATGATGATATAATGATCAACAATCAAAGCTTATATAAACAAGAGGAAAAATGTCAAGCACAATAAGAATCCAACATTTGGTAATAAATCTGAATAAGGCTTTCTCTATGGCAAAGAACAAAGCTTACCTGACATATGTTAGACAACAAACAAGCTTAAGTCTCAAAATTCTGACTGATTCTAAACTAACACTCAGACGTGAGTGTGGTTCAAGCTTGGTAGACAGGTATACAAGTGACACTAAAGACAATGCGATTTGTTCCACTTAAGGAACACAGACTTTGGCATCAAATAACTATGTCTTTTCCATTCTGGTTTAAATGGTATCACATTTCATTTTCCACAACTAGTCTTTCTGAAAAATACAAAGAAAAAGCCACGATGAATTAAAAGCTGACTCACCACTGTCCTCTGTTTATTGGGCAGGAAGACTCTAACGATAGGTTTTTGTGGTGACTTGGGGTTGCTCCGTGACACATCTGTGGGATTTTGAAAAACTGAAAGAGATGAAGGCAGCACTGAAAGGCTAGAAGAGGAAGAAGATGTAACGGTGTCCGTTGATGCAGAGCTAGAAACAGAAAAATCAGTTCCATTCCCCAGGGATTCCAATAACTGTTGTTCTCTTTGTTGGAGGGCATCTAGCTTGCTGGTGTATTCTTCATAGGCCTATAAAATAAAGTAGACTTACATTGAATATGGACTTTTTCCTGACAGTAACAAAAGGAAATATGAAATTTTAGTTTTTGATTATAATCTCTTTATAATCTAGCTAACAGGATTTTGTGTTACAAATTACAAAGTACTGGAAGTATTGTAAATTAGTACTTTTATCTTTAAATTGATAAATCTTGTTATAAGACACTCATCTAGAAACTGCACACACACATACATGTATGATGTCCATAACAGCCACGAATATTAATTAAAAAAAAACTAGTGTTAGCTATTTTCTGGCCAAAACACAATTTACCTTCCAAACTACACATCTAACATAAGATAAACTACTACATCGAAGCATTTTTTTCTAGATAAGTTATAGGTATATAAGGTTTCACATCTCTCTCGGTCTCTCTCTAACCAACTGAGAGAGGTTGAAAAGGAGATGAGGCGTTAAGAGAGATCTGTCAAAAAGACAAGCCTAAGGTACACAGTCCAGGTGGCGCTAGTGGTAAAGAACCTACCTGCCAATGCAGGAGACATGAAATGTGGGTTCGATCCCTGGGTCAGGAAGATCCCCTGGAGGAGGGCATGGCAACCAACTCCAATATCCTTGCCTGGAGAATCCCATGGACAAAGGAGCCGGATGGGCTACAGTCCACAGGTTTGCAATGAGTCGGACACGACTAAAGCGATTTGGCAGGCAGGCAAAGGTACACAGTGCCAAATCTCACCATAATCACCAAAGTCTCCTCAATAGGGATTAGAGGATGCATAACTGTGACCTTTTTTTTGAAACAGTTATTAATTAAAAATATCTTCTTTTCCACACTATGGATACCTTATGACCTCCCCTTTCCCATGAAACACTTCTTAGAGAATAGAATTTTATTTGAAAAGGTGGTTTACATCCTGTAGTCAAGAAATTTTGAGACCATTACCCATCAGGGTATGTTTCTAGAAGTATCATTTTACTAAAGCTGAAAGGTCAAATGATCACATAAGATATCATTTTCTAAAAGCAGGAAGAATCTTGAAAATAGAATGATAATTGAAAATTAAGAGATAGAATGGATTCGAATGTATATGCCCATGGTTCTTTACTGCAGTGGTAATCACCTTCTCCCCTCCACACCATAATCCACCACCATGTCTCCCTACCACCCAAAATAGATACGACACTACACACATTTATAAAAGGCTACAAAATTTTAAAAGTGCCGTTTCCCATTACCTAGAGAGTTTATTACTGGGCTGCAGAGAAGCAAATTGCTGCATTTTTATTTGTGTTGTATATGAGAAAGAATGTTTTTGATACAAGGTAAGAGTAAGGAAGGGGAGATGCTTAAAATGTTAGCATTTATATAGATAGAGTTAAGTGGGGAGAAGAGAGTACTAGTACAGGAGACATTTTTAACAGAGTAAGGAGGTTAGAAATTTTAAGACAGAGGAAAACTACAGACTAGTACAGCTGACTGTCATACAATACCTGGGACATATGAAAGGGATCAATAGATGTTCATGTAATTTAAGTGAAGAATATGAACACAAATCATAAGACTAGAAAAGTGGGTAAAGGACAGCTTGGAGAGACTGTATACACTATGCTTTGAAGCCTGAACTTCACTCTACAAGCAAGGAAGAATTATCACAGGTAGAGAATAATAATGAAGAAGGAAATGGCAACCCATGCCAGTATTCTTGTCTGGAGAATTCCATGGATAGAATAACCTGGTGGGCTACAGTCCATGGGGTCACAGAGAGTCACACATGACTGAGTGACTAATACTTTCAGAGGAGAATAAAGGAGAAGTTTCAATTCAATATAGGCCACCACACCTGATGTCTAATGTCACCATATAATTTTTTTTAGGGGGGAAGGGAAAATACTAAAATGAGCTACTGAAGGGCTTAATTAAACTACATAAAAAAGCACTCTCCTTTACAATCTAATAGTTGCGCAATGCTGACCCCAAAACGTTTCACAGCATTTCACGGCCTTATAGCCAAATCAGTCCAAAATCTACTGATCTATGTTTCTACTTAGCTTTCAGTTCCATGGGCTAATTACTTAAGGACATCTTTTTTCAATATGATCCACTTATTGATACTTAATCATTCAATAAATATATATTGAGCATGCATGTACCTGGTACTATTTGGGGCTCAAACCACCAAAATAAAGACCAACACAATTCCTATCCTTTGAAGATTATATACATACAGCCTAAGGAGGCAAAAATTCCTCCTTGCATAGACCATATAATCTTATTATCATCTGAGCAGGTACATTTACTACGCAGAGTGAAGCTTAGGAAAAGTAATAAATGTCAACAAATTTTCAGAATGTTAATTCTATATCAAAACATTAGCCTTAATTTTTGAAAATATATTATTCCCTCCACTGTGGATTACAATCTATTATTTCACTGCATTTATCAATAACTCTTTCTTAAACACAAAACATTTACTTATTCCATCTCTCTCCATTCTCATAGATGCAATCTACCAAGGTACTTCCTTCCCCGCCTTGTTTTGTATTGGTTTGGCTCATTTCACCCCATTATCCTTGCTGCATTCAGTGTGGATGGTGATTACTCTTATAACATTCCTGTCTTAAAGTTCTCTAAACCTCTTATCTACAAAGGCATTTATTTCTACTCTACATACAAGATTCAGAGATACAAATAATTCTTTACAAAAGTGTTCTAAATGATGACAAGATCTCAGTTGGGAACCTCCCACACTCCTGTGCACACACACTTATCTTAAATGTCTTAAATCTCACTACCACACTACTCTGGTTAATGGTCAATATCAATCTCTTAAAGTTTTTCAGATTTCTTTGCTATTTTCTTCCCATGCTTTATGACTCACGATTTCAACAATGCCACTGGTAACATCTTAGACTGTCTGGTTAATTCTTAATTCTTTTATCAACTTGCTTGTTAAATACCAACTCTGGGTAAATTCCATCATTCAGTGATTCAGTTCTTTCTCTCAGGTTACCACATATTACTGAAGAAAATAATAAGACAAGGCCATTGAGTTCCATTATCAATTCATGGAAATTAGTCCTCTACATTATTGCATGAAAATTTGTACTTATTTTTAATTCATATTACATTTCTCACAACATTTACTCCAACCTTTTCTATGCTTCTCTGGCTCCTAACTTCATTCCCCAACCTTTAATTCACTCAAAAAATACCACTACATTCAAATTTACTCTGAAGATCAAAGCCATCAAATCAAAGCTTCCTCCTCTTTCTTTGACTGAGCATTTCTCCCCATTTTTCCCCATCCTTTTTTTTGTTCTTAATTTAATTCTAGCATTGGGTGGTTAAGGTCCCCCACTATGGAGGCCTTGGTTCATCACTATCTCCATTTTTTCTTTTATCTTCCAACTTTCCCTCTTCCTTTGTTTTCTTACCCTGAAAATGTGAGTAGGTCATCTTGCATAAACATATACTTCAAGCATCAATACTACCATCAATGAAATTCCTTTGGTGCTTCAAGAAGTTGCAGAAACCAGGTATTTCTTCAAGAGGCAGCTTTTCCAAAATATCATTCTTTCTCATCAAAATCCTACCCATTTTTCAAAGTCCAATTCAAAGCTCTGCTTGATAAACTCCAAAATCAGTACTTTCTTTTCACCTTCTTTACAGTATTACCACACTTTTCTTTATATGGTTTAAAAAAATCATTTATGAAAAAATTTTGTGAGCATTGAGATAAATAATAGTAAAGAAAGTTATCACAGAGACTACCACATAGCAAAAACCCAATACTTTTATTAGTAGTAATAAGTAGTAATAGTTCTTATCATTATTACTGTTACTACTATTGGGTTGGTCAATTAGTTCATTCAAATTTTTCCACAAGACATTACAGAAAAACCTGAACTTTTTCTCTAACCCAATGTACTACTTGACTAGGTTCTCAACATGACTCTACCAAACTGTAAGGCACTTGAGGGCACAACTCACGGTATTTATTTTTTTAATCCATTAGTTCATTCAATGGCTTCTTTCTTAAACTGAAGTATAGTTTTTGAACTAAAAAAATGAAAGAATGTAGAGAAAAGAACACAATATTATTTAGATGAAAATATTCCTCAAATTGATATACAGATTCAATGCAATCCTTATCAAAATCCCAGTTGGCTTTTCTGCAGAAATGGACAAGCTGATCTTAAAATCACAAAGAAGTACAAAGGACTTGGAATAACTAAAACAATCATGAAAAAGAACCGAGTTGGAAGATTTACATTTCCTGATTTCAAAAGTTACTACATAGCTACAATAATCAAGACATGTGGTACTGATATATACATAACACAACAAATTAAGAGTCCAGGGGGAAAAAAGCCTTACATTTATGGTTAATTGATTTTTGACAATGTTACTAGTACAACTGAATATCTGCATGCAGAAGAATGAAGCTGGACTATTACCTAACATCATGTTCAAAGATTAACTCAAAGTGGATCATATACTTAGGAAGAGCAAGACCCAGAGGGGCAGGATGGGCAGAGGTGTGAGGGATGAGGGAGGGGATACATGTATTGTTATGGCTGATTCATGTTGTAGTACGGGAGAGACCAACACAACATTCTAAAGCAATTATCCTCCATTTAAAGATAATTTAAAAAAAAAAAGTTAAAACTAAAAAACTCTTACTACTGCTGCTAAGTCACATCAGTCATGTCCGACTCTGTGCGACCCCAGAGACGGCAGCCCACCAGGCTCCCCCATCCCTGGGATTCTCCAGGCAAGAACACTGGAGTGGGTTGCCATTTCCTTCTCCAATGCATGAAAGTGAAAAGTGAAAGTGAAGTCGCTCGGTCGTGTCCGACTCTTCGCGACCCCATGGACTGCAGCCTACCAGGCTCCTCCATCCATGGATTTTCCAGGCAAGAGTACTGGAGTGGGTCGCCAGTGCCTTCTCTTAAAAGAAAACATTAACAGAAGTAACTCATCATGACCCTGGACTAGGCAATAGTTTCTTAGATGACACACCAAAACACAGTAACCAAAGAAAAAGTAGATGAACTTGACTTCATCTAAATTCAAGCTTTTGTGCTTCAAAAGACACTATCAAAAGAGTGGAAAAAAAAAAAAAAGACATCTCACAGAACAGGAGAAAATATTTGCAAATCAAATCTGACAAGGATTTATCACCCAGAGTATACAAAGAACTCTTACAACTCAGCAATAAAAAGACAACCCAGTTTTTTTAATGGGCAAAGGATCTGAATAGACATTTTCCCTTAGAAAATATAAAAATGGCTAATAAGCACATGAAAAAGATGCTTAACATCATTAGTTACTAATGAATTACAAATCAGAACCATAAGGAGATGCCAATTCACACTTACTAGGATGGCAATAATAATAATAAATGGAAACTAACAAGTTGGCAATGATGTATAGAAACTAGAACCCTCACACATTGCTTGTGGGAATGTAAAATGGTACAGCCACTTTGGAAAGCAGTTTGGTAGTTCCTCAAAAAGTTAAAACAGAGTAACCAAAGGACACAGCAATTCCATCCCAAGGTACATAACCAAAAGAACTGAAAACATGTCTACCACAAAAACTTGTACATGAATGTTCACAGCAGCTGTACTCATGATAGCCCAAAAATGGTAACAAGCTAAATGTCCATCAGTTGATTAATGGATAAACAAAATGTGATGTATCCACATGATAGAATATTAGCCAAAAAAGGAATGAACGCTACATGCTACGACTTGGTTGAATTCATTCACACAAAATGTTCAAAAAGGCAAATGCACAGATTAAGAAACTTAGGTTAAGTGGTTGATAAGGATTGGAGAGAATGATTGCCAATGGGTAAAAGGTTTCTTTTGGGGGTGATAAAAATGTTTTGGAATTATATGATGGTGATGACTGTACAATTTTGTGCATATACTATAAATTACTCAACTGTATACTTTAAAAAAGTGAATCACAGTTCATGAATTATTTCTCAATTAAAAATGGGAAGACGATTAAGGCCCTACTTAATTAAAACATAATAGGAAAAAACAATGGAATAAAAAATTTCTATCATTAGAGTTCATTATATTTATTCTTATTGAACTTAATCTCACAAGATACAATGAAATCTTTCAAACTGTCCACAACTGATAATTAATGAACTGTTCTGTATTTCACAGGAAGCACCTAGCTTCCAGTATTATTTTCACTACAGTATCTGTTTTGATAAATGTTTTTGCATTATCTTGAGTTCTACACAGGCTAAAGATCAGAAACGCTGTAAGCATAGTAATAATGATAAAGCAATTAAGAGCACAGGTTCTGATAAAAAAGAAAAAAAAAGAAGACATACACATGGGGAAAATGTAAGCAGTTACAGAAGACTCATTAAAAAAACACAGATTCTAAATTCAAAATGTCTAGCTTCAAACTTTGGCTACCCCATTTACCCGTTGTGTAATGCTGGTCATGTTATTATTAAAATCCTTTTTGCCTGAGTCTCTTCTTCGATAAAATGGAAATGAGTATTAAATATAACTCATAGGGCAGGTTGAGGCTTAAATGATCTCCTATATGCTTGGGAACAGTTCCTGGCATAGCAAGCACTCAATAAATGTTAGGAGCTTTACTGTCTGTCTGCAGGGGATCTGAGCATACACATAAACTTGGTGGTAGCTTGGAGGGTTATTCCAGAAACTTTATTCCCTTCATTTCTGCTGCTGCTGCTAAGTCGCTTCAGTTGTGTCCGACTCTGTGCAACTCCATAGATGGCAGCCCACCAGGCTCCCCCATCCCTGGGATTCTCCAGGCAAGAACTGGAGTGGGTTGCCATTTCCTTCTCCAATGCGTGAAAGTGAAGTTCTCACTTGCGTCCGACTCTTAGCGACCCCATGGACTACAGCCCATCAGGCTCCTCCATCCACGGGATTTTCCAGGCAAGAGTACTGGAGTGGGTTGCCATTGCCTTCTCCACCCTTCACTTCTGGAATCCAATAAATCAGGTCCAGAAACAGAAATCTACTTCTAGAAAAGCATCCAGCATTATATCTTACATACAGAAGGCATTCAAATAATTTGATGAGTAAAAATAAAAGAACTGGGGCAAAAATAAGAAATTCTGGGAAATGACTTTTAGGGGAAATATCTTTTCTTTGTGTGATGGTAAAAAGAAAAGACTGGAACCAAAGACTGAAAAGACAAAACTGAAATTCTTTTAGAGTACGATAGCTCATTTCACTGCAGTTATCATCAAGGGAATCAATAGTGTTAATTATTATTCATATGCCAGTAGGAGAAAATCTAGAACTTAAAAGCTTGCTTTTAAATAAATTAGTACACAAAAAAGAGAAAGTCATGAGGATTTCTGATGGTGATATAACTGATTTCATTCTGTTTTGCTATGAGGAAGAAATGTGGGGATAGGTAAAGATTTAACTTTCTATGGAAACATCAAAATGGTTTCTTTGGAAATGCTATGTAATGAAGTAACTAGAGCACAACTTCTATCTGCCAGTGCACAAACTAATCTGAAGCCAGACTGTGAAAACTGGAAAATTTTTACTTTTTAGCCTCTTATTTCAGAAAATGTAAGCTGAGTCACTAGTCTAGGAGTTATGTAACCCCATTCTGGTTGGTGAGATGTAAAGACTTGTAGGGGATTTGAGAGGAGGGTTTTCCTCCGTGAAATAACTCAGTACACCAGAGTATCTGTGATCCCTGCTTCTGGACTTGAGGTATTGTGTTAAGAGTACAATTCTAAGATCTGCTGCAGACAGAAACCAAAAGGATGGTAGCAATCTATGCCAGTGTGTAATAACAACCTTGAGCTGTAGAACCAACTTTGAATAATGTACCTCCATGTTTGTCATTATGGGAGGAGAAATTAAAAACAAGTTTGGACAGCCTGTTGTTTGGTTTTTGCAGATCTCCTAGATTTATTCTCCAATTTTTCCCATCTTTCCTTTAATATTTTCTTTGTTTTATTCTGCTTTCTGGAAGATGTCCTTGACTTTATAGCGTGTGTTTGTCTGTTTATATGCACATGCAGATACACACACATATATAAATTTCCTATTATACTATTTTAACTCTTACTATTTTAATTTCCAAGAGCTCTTTCTTATTCTTTAATACTTTTGCTTCTTTAATACAACCATGAAGCAAGAAGAGATTATGGATCTTCTCTTATCTTTGATGTTATAGTGATTTTCAAATTTTCTTCTGTTCTCTGCACTGTTTCTGAGTCCCTTTTGACCATTTCTGCCATTATCTTTCCTGTTAAAAGCTTTCTTCAAATACTGGTTATTCTTAACTGTTCATTTGTATTTAAGAGTTATGAACCCTGAAGATATCAATACTACACAAAGCAATCTACAGATTCAATGCAACCCCTACCCAAATCCCAATGTGTTTGCAGAAATAGAAAAACACCATTCTGAAATTCATGAGAAAATCCAAGGGATCCCAAATAGTCAAAACAATCTTGAAAAAGAACAAAGCTGGAGATCTGCATTTCCACAATGAGATACCCCTTCACACTCATTAGGATAGCTACTCTTACATACACACATACAGAAAATAAGTCTTAGCAAAGATATAAAGGATTGCAAAATATAGCTGCTTATGGAAAACAGAATGGCAGTTCCTTTAAAAATTTAATGTAGAATTATCTTACGATTCAGTAATTCCACTTCCGGCTATATACACGCAAAAAAAGGTAAAGTCAGTATTATTCACAATAACCAAAAGGTGGAAACAACCAACCACTGATGGTAGCCATCAATAGACAAATGGATAATATACATTATATTATATACAGGTATATAGACATACAATGAAGTATTTTTCAGCCTTAAATAGGAAGAAACTTTTGACACATTCTTCAACATGGATGAAGCTTGAAGACATTATGCTAAGTGAAATCAGTCAGTTACAGGATAAGTATGTTAGAATTCCACTTATACGACATTCCTAGAATAACAAAATTCATCGAGACAGAAAGGAGAATGGTGGGTCTCAGTGGGTAATCAGTAGATTACTCACTTAGTACTTAATCTACTTAAGGGCCTTCAAATATCAGGACCCACAAGTCTTTTCCCTTGGCCTGGTCAACTTTCCTCAGGGAAGAAAACTCTCAATTCCGGCCAGGCTCCTCTTCATAGTAAATCAAATGGTGGTTAAGTTCAATGTTTTAACTTATTTATGTATTTAGTTTCTGTAAACCACTCCCTTGATTAAAATATAAGCTATCTGAAGGCAGAGACTGGGAGGAGATTTTTTTTTTTTAATATATATATATATGCCCAGAGCCTAGACAAGTACAAATGTTAGCAGGCACTCAATAATTGCCTATTGAATAAATGAATCAAAGATTTACAGAGCACTTATTTCATAATCATAAACTCAAAATTTAGTCTTTAAATTACCATGTGTGATATATTTCCATTTTACCAATTAGGTGGGGTATAGGGAGGTTAGGTAACCTGTCTGCATAAGTTAAGGCAGAGCTACAATTCAAACACAGGGTGTTTGTAACTCCATAGTTCATCTCAACCACTATATTATACTGCTTTCTGTAGAGAAACTGTGTAATGTTAGTACCTGTCAGTAAGAATCTATGTGCTAATGATACAACCTGTAAGGTATAGTCTGCTGTAAACTGTTCTGTTGTTGTCGTTCAGCTGCTAGGTTGTGTCTGACTTTTTGTGACGCCATGGACTGTAGCTCGCCACTCTTCTGTCCATGAGATTTTGCAAGCAAGAATACTGGAGTGAGTTGCCATTTTCTTCTCCAGGGGATCTTCCCAACCCAGGGATGGAACCTGCGTCTCCTGCACTGCAGGCAGATTCTTTACCACTGAGCCACCTGGGTAGCCCTATACTGTCCTAGTTAGATATAGTTCAAATAGTTAAAAGCCTGAAGAGTATGTGTGTGGAGGGGCGAATGAATCCCTGCTATAGTGAAACCATGTTATTGATGCAAATGTATTACCTCTGAGGGTGGGGAAAGTTTCCTGACACAAAAATGGTTGGCAGAAAAACTGCTGGTTAAGTTGTCTAATTCTGACTAACAAGCAATTACCATTTTCACCAGGACTATTTGCCTCCTTATGACTCCTCTGCTTGTTCTCCTCACACACAAAAGTAAAACAGAGAGCATGTGATATCAGAAAATACACTAAATAGTATTCAGAGGTATGAGTTCCAGTCCTGGCACTGATACTAACTGGCAGTGTGCTCTGTGATAAGCCATAAAAAGAGAGAATAGTTTATTAGCAGTCATTTCCAAACTTTCAAGGTTATTTTAGAAATACACAAACTTACTTTCTCTCGAAATACCGAAGATTTAACTTATCCTTTAAAAGTAATTAGATTACTAAATTAGAATTTTGGTTTAGGAGTCTGTCAATCCATGCCTAAAAAATCTCTGGCATTTGAAGGCAAACGGTAACCTGATCATTTGTAATTTAGGGTTATCTCCCAGTATGACTGGTTCTTATAGTTGGAGCTAGCTTTTATGGAGACCGGCAGTATAGTGCAGTGTAAGCAGTATGGGCTGTGGAGCCTGACTGCCTAGATTCTCTAACAGCTTCCTTGCTGTGGAACTTGAGTGACTTACATAAGGAAACTAATGCCAAGAAAGCGTACCTGTGATTATTATAGAAACTGCTACCTAATAGGATTAAGAACAATAACTAATCTATAAACTTACAATGATGTTCAAGACTGGATACAAAAGCTTCAAGGCACTATTAAACTGTAATGCTAAGCAATCCTGAGATACTAAAATTTTGTAAATTTTACCCATGAGGAAGCAAAAACCTATTTGAGGGGATTTGTTCTGAAAGCAAGATATTTCGCAAAATTCTCCCCATTTTCTAATACAGCAACTAGTTTGCTGGCCTCCAGAAAAGAATGCTTTCTCTTTTTTCAATAATTTTTTCTTTTTTTAAACCAGGGTACTATTTTGAAGTTTATATACAACTTCTTCTTTAGTTTTGCTATTTTCCAAATTACCAAATACTATATATTTATTGTAACAAGTGAAACAACCTTAAAGAGTACAATAAAGACAAAGCTAATTCTCTCTTCACATATCTATTTTTAATCCCACTCCCTAAAATAACCCATATTACCAATACAAATGCGTCTTACAACTTCATTTTCTTTTCCTTAAAATTACTACAAATATGACACTCAAAAGCTTACCTCCAGATATATTGATGGTGGATTATGCTCCCCACCAAATTTGTCCAATAGGGCCTCTATATGCTCCTGTGTCAACTTAATCATTTGTTTGATATTCCACACCTAAAAAATATTTTAAAAGAATTTAAATACAAAGCATTTAGAATATGAATTCTTTAGAATCTTTAGAATATGAATATGAAATACAAATCATTTAGAATATGAATATCTTAATATTCCTACTGAAATATTATTGTAACTGTCAGTGTTCCTTGAAATTTAGAGCTTAGAGATCTTGAGATGATTTATTTTAAACTTCTTCTTATACTAGTAATACAACATTTTCTCAACTATAAAACATTTAAGTAATACATAAGTATTTAGGAACAAGCAGTAAAAATCTCTTTTTCACATTCCCCATATTTCTGGGTGTCCTGCCAAAAAGATAAGTCCTGTTTATGTTGTGATATACATTCTTCCATAACTTCTTTTTACTCAAAAAACAAAAATACGTACATATATAAAATAGACAAATACATATAAATATTACATATTAAAATATTCTCAACATTTGCTTTCTTCACCACACAACATGCCTCAGAATTCTTTCCATGTCAATATGTATGTATTTTGCTTTTATTTTTTTTTCAGTGTTTTTAAGTATTTGTTCTTTCAATGTAGTTTCACTTTTAATTAATTAATTAATTTATTTATTTTACTTCGTTGCTATGCACAGACTTTCTCTAGTTGTGGTGAGCGGAGGGCTACTTTTCACTGTGGCGTGTGGGCTTCTCCTTCCGGTGGCTTTTCATTACAGAACACTGGCTCTAAGCACACAGGCTCAGTAGTTGTGGTGCAAGGGTTTAGCTGCTCCATGGCATGCGGAATCTTCCTGGACCAGGGATCAAATCCATGTCCCCTTCACTGGCAGATGGATTCTAATCCACTGTACCACCAAGGTAGTCCTATTTTACACCTTTTAAATGGCTGTATTACAACATCGTAAGTTCAGACAACATTCATTTCACAATATTAGGACACTGCTTATTTCAATGGACTTCAAAGGTAACTTAAGATTAGGTGGATACGAATGATTTTAGGAGAATCATTTCCAGATTTCCATTGTCTATTTGTATTCTTCCTAAATGATCTGCTTAAGAACTAGTTCTTTCTTCCTCTCCTTTAAAAATCACTACGTTGCAATTCTCCTCTTTGTAAAAGAAAGGCAAAATTCTTATCCATCTCAAGTGCGTCTACTACCGTGTACTCTTCTGAGCTATATAAACTTCAAACTACCTAACAAACAAGAGAAGAAGGGAAATCCCTTGGCAAAAAAGGGGGAGGTTAATATCCTTGCTCTTAATATGAGCAAGACCTTATTTTATCAGTGAAACAAATTCTTGGGAAGGTTTCAAGCCTTATCCATTTATCTAGCCACCCAACTGAGAATTCAGAAGTCTAGTGGTCATATAGTATAGGCACATATTACATGTTTAAGATAAATAAGCAATCAGATAATTTTTTTTGTTTTTTGTTTGTTTGTTTTTGCTTTTATTTTCTTTTTATTTATTTATTTTTTTAAAATATTATTTTATTTTTAAACTTTACATAATTGTATTAGTTTTGCCCAATATCAAAATGAATCCATCACAGGTATACATGTGCTCCCCATCCTGAACCCTCCTCCCTCCTCCCTCCCCATACCAGCTGGGTTGTCCCAGTGCACTAGCCCCAAGCATCCAGTATCGTGCATTGAACCTGGACTGGCATCTCGTTTCATACACGATATTTTACATGTTTCAATGCCATTCTCCCAAATCTTCCCACCCTCTCCCTCTCCCACAGAGTCCATAAGACTGTTCCATACATCAGCGTCACTTTTGCTGTCTCGTACACAGGGTTATTGTTATCATCTTTCTAAATTCCATATATATGCGTTAGTATACTGTATTGGTGTTTTTCCTTCTGGCTTACTTCACTCTGTATAATAGGCTCCAGTTTCATCCACCTCATTAGAACTGATTCAAATGTATTCTTTTAATGGTCAGATCATTTTTTTTTTTCTTAGTGAAAAATGAGTTCAATTTATCTGAGTGGTGTGAGAACATGCTTTTTGCAAATTATACTACAGTATATACTGTCTACAGATACTCTCTATAAACTGAATGATTTAAATCTGTAATTTTATGGTGTGACTGAAAATGTATTTAACATAAATATACTCTAGAAATCATGGCCACTTAAATTATTTAAAGTTATAATGAAAAATGTGAGATAATTTTTTAAATGTACGAAGGAGAATAAATAAGCAAAGGGCACTTGGTTTATTTAATGATTCCTTCCTGAAGGACATTAGATTTCACCTCTCCCGGCTTTAAACAATGCTTCAAAATGGCTCTGAAATGCCTTCTCGACAAAGGGAGAAGTTTTCCTTTTAGACAGTGAAGCACAGGGTTCCTGGATTGAAGGATATGCACGTTTAAAAAGTCAGTATGGCAAATGGTCTTCCAAAAGGACAAAAGTACCAAGATACCTCCTATTAGGGTATCAGTCCACCCTTTTCCCACAATCCCACCAACAGTGTATATTATCAGACTTCAAAATTTTTCCTGATCTTAATGGGGGGAAACGTGATCTTCTTGTTTCAATTTGTATTTCCCAGGAAGTTGAGCATTCTTCACGCTGATTGATCATTTAAATTTATGAAAAATTATCTATCCATATTCTTTCTCCCTTCTATTTTTTTTCTTTTTATAGATGCCCTTTATTCTGGATATTAATCCTTATTCTCCTACAAACGCTGCAGTCTTTCCTCCTTTTCACTTTGTCTCTTTAGCCATAGACAGTCTTGCTACTCAAAGCATGGTTCATAGACTACCAGCAGCATAATCTTCTGGAAGTTTGTAGGAGCAGCAGAATCTCAGGCCCCATTTCAAACTTACTGAACTTTAACAAAATGATCCTTATTAAAGTTTGAGAAGAAATGACAGAAGTTTCTAGTTTTTTTCTATAATCAGATATTACAATATTTTTCCTTTATGAATCCTTGGCTAATTTCTCATATCCCCAGGAAGCATTAGGCTGTCTTTTCTCTAGCTACACTTATTTCCCAAGTAATCTTATCTAATCTTGTGGCTTTATATATGTACTGATGAAGTCCAAATTTTCCAGCTCTGTTCTCTCAACTCCATGGTATTTTTCTTCATGTGCCTACTGTACATTCCTACATACTTATTAAGATAAGTAGTATTTCAAACTTAACATGTTCAAAAGTTAACTTGATATCTATCCACCAGGTCCTGTTTCAAAATGTTTTTCTTACAGTCTCTTCATCTCAGAAAATGACAAACTCCCTCTATGATGAGTTTACTGACCACCCAGGGCAGAAGTGCTTTATACTCGGAATTTGATATTCTAAAATTGATTATGTTTTTCATGTCTATTAGCTACTTTGAAATAAGAAATATGTTTTACTCATCTTTTATTCCCTCATCACTTATCTTGGTGTCTTAGTCATTACAAGTATTCAAAGTAGTGTTGGAGCTAAGATTTAAGCTTTCTTCAGAATAGGATAAGAGAGAAAAATTAATCCTAGTTCAGCAATTCTTTACAGTCCAAGAAATTAAGTACTCTATTACCTACAGTCTCTCTTTTTTCTTTCCACCCTTAAAGTTCCACAGATAAAACTTGTGTAGTTAGGGTAAAGAACCATTCACTCAAAGAATGGGAGAAATGGAAAAAAAAAAATTAGAGATGGCAAAGAGCAAGCGAGAAATGAGGAGACTGAGCTGATTAGAACTGATTCCTTTTCTTCCTGGCAGTAGAAAATGCTAAGATTTACATAATGCAGGGCCAAACCACAACTGCCTGAAAGGCAGGTTTCTTAACTTCCAAACAACAGTAATTTTATATCCAAAGTACGAAGAAAAATCACTATGATCACTCAGTTATAATTAGAAAAAATGAGTCTGAGCAAGCAAACTCTTTCAGATTTTCCTAAAGAATAAGAAAAAAGAAACTGTGATGATGATAATACTTTGAAGATACATTAAAAAGTAGAATAAAATATTGTAAACAGTAGATACAGAGTTTTGGCTTAAAATATCTTCTTGAAAAAACAAGAAAAACTGTTACAACATCCTAAAAGGGAAATGAAAGAATTAAAAACAACAAATTTCAAGAAAGGTACTAGAAGATTTCCTATCCTTTTTTTATCTCTTCAGCAGAACACAGCAATTAAAACCAAGTAATATTAGTAAAGGGCAAAGGCTAATAGAGTTCTACCAAGAGAATGCACTGGTCATAGCAAACACCCTCTTCCAACAACACAAGAAAAGACTCTACACATGGACATCACCAGATGGTCAACACTGAAATCAGACTGATTATATTCTTTGGCTATATTCAGCCAAAGATGGAGAAGCTCTATACAGTCAGCAAAAACAAGACCAGGAGCTGACTGTGGCTCAGATCATGAACTGTTTATTGCCATATTCAGACTTAAATTGAAGAAAGTAGGGAAAACCACTAGACCACCCAGGTATGACCTAAATCAAATCCCTTACAGTATAAATTATATTATACAGTAGAAGTGAGAAATAAATAAAATTATAATAAAATAAATAAAATTATTTATTTATTTAAATAATATTTAAATAAATAAAATTATACAGTAGAAGTGATTAACAGATTTAAGGGACCAGATCTGATAGACAGAGTGCCTGATGAACTATGGATGGAGGTTCATGACATTGTACAGGAGACAGGGAGCAAGACATCCCCAAGAAAAAGAAATGCAAAAAAGCAAAATGGCTGTCTGAGGAGGCCTTACAAATAGCTGTGAAAAGAAGCAAAGCGAAAAGCAAAGGAGAAAAGGAAAGATATAAGCATCTGAATGCAGAGTTCCAAAGAAGAGCAAGGAGAGATCAGAAAGCTTCCTCAGCGATCAGTGCAAAGAAATAGGGGAAAATAATAGAATGGGAAAGACTAGAGATCTCTTCAAGAAAACCAGAGATACCAAGGGAACATTTCATGCAAAGATGGGCTCAATAAAGGACAGAAATGGTATGGACCTAACAGAAGCAGAAGATATTAAGAAGAGGTGGCAAGAATACACAAAAGAACTGTACAAAAAAGATCTTCATGACCCAAGATAATCACGATGGAGTGATCACTCACTAGAGCCAGACATCCTGGAATGTGAAGTCAAGTGGGCCTTAGAAAGCATCACTATGAACAAAGCTAGTGGAGGTGATGGAATTCCAGTTGAGCTCTTTCAAATCCTGAAAGATGATGCTGTGAAAGTGCTGCACTCAATATGCCAGCAAATTTGGAAAACTCAGCAGTGGCCACAGCACTGGAAAAGGTCAGTTTTCATTCCAATCCCAAAGAAAGGCAATGCCAAAGAATGCTCAAACTACTGCACAATTGCACTCATCTCACATGCTAGTAAAGTAATGCTCAAAATTCTCCAAGCCAGGCTTCAGCAATATGTGAACCATGAACTTCCAGATGTTCAAGCTGGTTTTAGAAAAGGCAGAGGAACCAGAGATCAAATTGCCAACATTCGCTGGATGATCGAAAAAGCAAGAGTTCCAGAAAAACATCTCTTTCTGCTTTATTGACTATGCCAAAGCCTTTGACTGTGTGGATCACAATAAACTGTGGAAAATTCTAAAAGAGATGGGAATACTAGACCACCTGATCTGCCTCTTGAGAAATCTGTATGCAGGTCAGGAAGCAACAGTTAGAACTGGACATGGAACAACAGACTGGTTCCAAATAGGGAAAGGAGTACGTCAAGGCTGTATATTGTCACCCTGCTTATTTAACTTCTATGCAGAGTACATCATGAGAAACACTAGGCTAGATGAGGCACAAGCTGAAATCAAGATTGCTGGGAGAAATATCAATAACTTCATATATGCAGATGACACCACCCTTATGGCAGAAAGTGAAGAAAAACTAAAGAGCCTCTTGATGAAAGTGAAAGAGGAGAGTGAAAAAGTTGGCTTAAAGCTCAACATTCAGAAAACAAATATCATGACATCTGGTCCCATCACCTCATGGCAAACAGAGAAACAGTGGAAACAGCGGCAGGCTTTATTTTTTTGGGCTCCAGAATCACTGCAGATGATGACTGCAGTCATGAAATAAAAAGATGCTCACTCCTTGAAAGAAAAGTTATGACCAACCTAGACAGCATATTAAAAAGCAGAGACATTACTTTGCCAACAAAGGTCCTTCTAGTCAAGGCTATGGTTTTTCCAGTAGTCACGTATGGATGTGAGAGTTGGACTGTGAAGAAAGCTGAGCGCCAAAGAATTGATGCGTTTGAACTGTGGTGTTGGAGAAGACTTTTGAGAGTCCCTTGGACTTCAAGGAGATCCAACCAGTCCATCCTAAAGGAAATCAGTCCTGAATATTCATTGGAAGGACTGATGCTGAAGCTGAAACTCCAAACTTTGGCCACTTGATGCGAAGAGCTGACTAATTGGAAAAGACCCTGATTCTAGGAAAGACTGAGGGCAAGAGGAGAAGGGGATGACACAGGATGAGATGGTTGGATGGTATCACTGAATCAATGGACATGAGTTTGAGTAAACTCCAAGAGTTGGTGATGGACAGGAGGCCTGGCGTACCGCAGTCCATGGGGTCGCAAAGAGTTGGACACGACTGAGCGATTGAACTGAACTAACTGTTAGTAAACAACCAATGATTTCTCACAACTTTACAAATGGCAAAATTCACTCTCCAAAAAACCCGAATTAAAAAAAAAAGTCTATGCTAAAATATAATGCATAAGAACTGCTACGGAAAGAAATGAAGGGTGGCAATGGCAGAAAGAAAACTATAGGCACTGATGCCCTTCCTCCCAACAAGAAGGTATCAGGTTAAAATCAATGGTTTCTATCAAATCTTTAAGGAAACACACTATTAATTAATAGGTGACAGTACATATAAAAAAGAAAACCTTTCAAATTCATTTTATGAAGCTAGCAAAATCCAGGTGTCAAAACTTGACAAAAACACAAAAATAAAGCCACAAAATAATCTAACCTATGAGGACAAACTCAAATATAACTCAGTACTATATATGTATTTTTTAATGCAGGACTAGAGATCTCTTTTAATATAGGACTAGAGCTCTCTTCAAGAAAATTCGAGATACCAAGGGAACATTTCATGCAAAGATGAGCACAATAAAGGACAGAAATGGTATGGACCTAACAGAAGCAGAAGATATTAAGAAGAGATGGCAAGAATACACGGAAGAACTATACAAAAAAGATCTTCATGACCCAGATAACCACAATGGTCTGATCACTCACCTAGAGTCAGACATCCTGGAATGATAGGGACTCTGGGAAGCTCATGTACACACTGCTGTATTTAAAATGGATAACCAACAAGGACTTATCGTATTGCACAGGGAACTCTGTTTAATGTTATGTGCCAGCCTGGATGGGAGTGGGGTTTGATGGAGAATGAATACATGTATATGTATGGCTGAGTCCCTTGGCTGTTCACCTGAAACTATCATAACATTGTTAATTGACCATACATCAGTACAAATTAAAAAGGTTATAAAGTTTTAAGTAAAGTAAGATAAGTAAAACAGACTCATGTCTGAATAAATCCTAGTTTTCATGGATAAATTTCAGAAATTCAGAGTTGAAAAGAAAACCCTAAATGGTTCCTACAAAATAACTAGAATTAATATCAGACTTTTGATCAGCAACATGAAAAGAGAAAGTAGATTACTTGTTGCCTAAGACTGGTGGATTAGTGGGAATGCGGAATGACTGCTGTCTGGGGGATTCTCTTTGGGGTGATAAACATGTTCTACAGTGATTGGCGTGACAACTGTACAACTCTGGGAACATATTAAAAACTGCTGAAATATACCCTTTAAATGGATGCATTCTATGATATCTGAATTACATCTCAATAAAGCTGTTAAACAGAAAAAACAATGGAGTAATGTTTTCACTGTACTATATAAAAATGATCTGAACCTAGAATTCTACCCTCAGGCAAACTACCAATCAAGCATGAGGGTAAATGAAACCTTTTTGGTCATGTAATGTCTCAAAAATTTACCTCAATAGGATTCACAGGTCTGAAAACACTCTTATGTTTTAACTTAGCAATTTCACTTCTAGAAATTTTTACCAATCTCCCACAAAACTAGAAAAACATAGTAGGTCTATTTATAAAGATAAGTGATTCACTAGGTGAAAAAACATCAACTGATTTAAAATTTGGCACTATCTTTACATTTTAATACCACAAAACAAGCACAAAGCAAAAACTGAAGCTGCTTTCCCACCCCCTACCAAAAAGACATTGCATAAAGAGTTATGTTTTAAAGTAGAGAATTAAAGATAGCAAAAGTGATAACAAAAAGCAGTCAGAACAACTAGACATAAGGTATGGTTATGAAGAGTCCTGAAAGTCATGGTAAGTTGCTTTCATTTTATTCTAAGATATGAGAATTTGAATTTTCAAAAGCAGACGTATGTGTGTCATAACCTGATATTTTATTACTGACAATTATCCTCTCATTTTATAGATGAGAACATTGTGGCACAGAGGTGTTTGTTAAATTAGATATGGGAGAAGAATGAGAGAAATAAGAATCAAAGCTGACCCCAAAATTTTGAGTAGGTAACAGGATGGACAGTGACACCATTTACTGAAGTGGGGAATCTCTAGGGGAAGAAATCAAGTATTATATCACCTAAAAAGAGGTTAATTAAATGATCAAGTAGGCAGCTGGCTATGCATTTCAGCACTCAGGAAGAACTATGAGGCAGGATATATATTTAGGTGTCACAGAATGCTAATAAGGAAATCTCCAACAGAGTATAAGCAAAGACGACTCAACCCTTAGACTCCACCAAAATTTAGAAGATTGATAAAGGATAGAGTCCACAAAAATGACTGAGAAGAAACAGACACTGAGGTAGGAGAAAAACTTGATTCAATGAAGATAATTTATTAGATAAGAACAGGAACAAGAAATAGTAGATAGAAGACAGAAGAATGAAATATAAGTATCTGTATATGGCACCCCACTCCAGTACTCTTGCCTGGAGAATCCCAGGGACGGGGGAGCCTGGTGGGCTGCTGTCTATGGGGTCACACAGAGTTGGACACAACTCAAGTGACTTAGCATATAGTTTGTCATCATGTTTATATGTATTTGCAGACGTATCAGGGCTGGCAGATAATAGAGTATGTTTGTAGGCTGGAGGGAAAATCCAACCGAAAGACTGATGATGTGTAAAGAGATGCCAGCTGCAGGAAAGAAGCCCTAGAGACACTAAGAAGAGATGGAACCTGAGTCACAAGAAGTGGAATTAGACTGGCAGGGAAAGTCTCTTAATAACAAGAGAAAGGAAGACTGAGAACCTGAAGACCAATGCACTTAGGTTTGCAGATACAGTGATGCAAAGATGATGACAGCTGCATCCGATTTCTCAATAAAGTTTGAGGTGAGGTCCATAGATGAGAGTGGGGGCTGTGAGAGGTTTGCAATGAGTGGGAACATAGTATTAATAGGGAAAGTGAAGAAGGAGTAGCAGCACTGCCAGACACTGCTGAAACCCGGTTGAGGTTCATGGCATAAATTCAGAGCAGTACATTCAGCTGCCTGAGTGCAAGCAGAGAGGCAGCGGCCATTGGTATTTTGTTCTGCCCGTAAATGGGGAGAGGGACTAGACAGTCAAGGATATTATTAATTCTTACAGGCATTCCTTACTAAAATCTTCGTCCTGAAGTCTGTGAGTTGTGAAGAAAGTTTACTTGAGAAGGCTGAAGAAGGGCTATAATCAAGGGCAAGACAGATATCTGCAACTTTTCTGAGCTTAAGAAAGAGGTTGAGGATTTAAAAGTTTGTTGAACACAGTTTCACAATTACTTTGGCCAGTGGACAGTGAGAAATAAAAATAGGAAAGTGGTACTCATGAAATCAACAAATAGAAAATGTCTTGACTTTGAGTTAAACTTGGAAATTAAAATTATCTAAAACAGAATAAGTGAATCAAACCATTTCTTCTGGCTGATTAAGAGTAAGTAAACCCTAACATTTCCAGGATCTTGATAAAGCACAAAAGAAAACAGCACATAAATGAATTATTCTAAACTGTCCATTAAATTGTCCACTAATTTACTTAGTTTTTAAACTGAAAGTTCAACAGCTCCTAACCACTACTATTCAAAATGGTCCTTAGGAAACAGATCAAATATTTGCCACATACATATAACTGAATTAAATGAAACTGTATTTGGAGTAGGAATAAAACTGAATGAAAATGCAGATTCATATCACGTGAAACAGATGCAGTAGAGATTCAGGACCTTCAACTGCAAATACTTTTGCGTATCTTAAAAACATACCATGGCTTCTGCTACTAATTCTGATACAACTCCCCAGTCATAATTTTCTTCCACTGTAAATCTCCTATCCCAAAGCACTTTCTGTTTACATGGGGAACACTTCTGTGTGCCACATCCTAAAATCAAAGATTTGTGGGAAAATACTGTCACAAATAATAACTGGGGCATAATCGCCTATAAGGGCCATAAGTTCAGTAAAGCTGAGATCTGTTACAGATCAATCACTGTTTTAGTCCTAGCACTTAAGTGTTCCAGCAAGAAGCAGGTTTTTATAGGTGCTGGCTACCTGAAAATATAAAAAATTCTATATTCTGGGTAAGCTCAGAGCAGACTGATGAAATCACAATTCAAGATTATAACATGATTCCATACTGAAACAAGTTATGTATGCAGATAGACATAAATAGATGCCAAGCATAAATTTGATATTGATGAAGCAAGTAAGTTTAAAAAGGCTATGTCTGGAGTAAAATACTTGTAAGTGATATGACTGACAATGATTTACTTTCCAAAATATATAAAGAGCTCATACATCTCAATATCAGAAAAACAAACAACCCAACCAAAAAACGGGCAGAAGACCTAAACAGACATTTCTCCAAAGAAAACATACAGATGGTAAACAGGCACATAAAAACATACTCAACACTGCTAGTTAGTAGTGAAATGCAAATCAAAACTACAATGAAGTATCATCTCACACCAGTCAGAGCGGCCATCATCAAAAAGTCTACAAATAATAAATACTGGAGAGGGTGTGGAGAAAAGTAACCCACCTACATTGTGATGGGAGTGTACACTGGTGTAGCCACTATGGAGAACAAAATCAGAGTTCCTTAAAAAACTAAAAATAGAGTTACCATATGATCCAGCAATCCCACATCTGGGTATATATCAGGAAAATATGAAAACTCTAATTCAAAAAGAAACATGCACCCTAATGTTCACCGCAGAACTGCTTACAATAGCTAAGACATGGAAGCAACCTAAGTGTCCATCAACAAATGAATGGATAAGGAAGATGTGATATAAATACACAGTGGAATATTACTTAACTATAAAAAGGAATGAAATAATACCATTTGCCACAACACAGATGAATCTAGGGATTATCATACTTAATGAAGTATGTCAGACAAAAACTACTCACCACTACTATTCAAAACAATCTTCAGTAAACATATGATACCATATGATATCTCTTATATGTGAAATCTAAAGAAATGATACAAATGAACTTATTCACAAAACAGAAACAGATTCACAGACATAGAAAGCATATTTAGAATCACCTGAGGTGAGAGATAAATTAGGAATTTAGATTAATAGATACACACTACTATATATAAAACAGATAAACAACAAGGACCTACTATATAGCACTGGGAACTCTATTCAATATCTTGTAATAAGCTATAATAGAAATGAAACCTGGAAAGGAATATCACTTTGCTATACATCTGAAACTAACACAACACTGTATTGGTAAATCAACTATACTTTACTCAGTCAACAGACTATGTCAGTAAGTAAAATAAAAATGTTAAGTGAAAATAAGCACTATAACAGGTTAAGTTGCCACCTAATCATAGTTCTTACCTCATAGGAAAACATCAAGAATTTAGTGAGATATTTTATAAAACATTGAGCATATTGCTTAACAAATAATTGAAAATGTAATTATTAGTTACCAATGTTATCATCAAATGTTTAAATATCAGAAGCTCCATAAAGGAGCCATTTTCCAGGGAAGGTGTGCAATCAGAATAGGCTACATTATACTCTGTTAAGGACCTCCCATCTCTGTAGTTACAATCAGGAAAAAAAAAAAAGACTCTCCCATCTCTGTGCCTTGAAACAAAATAAGTTTAGTTTTCATTCATGCTATATGTCTACTTCAGGTAGGAAGGGAAGCCCTGTTTATTGTAGTCATACAGGGATGCACGTTAACAGAGCAGTAGTCACTGTTTTTAATAATGTTAATCACCAGGCTGGATAGAAAAAAAAAAAAACTCTGGAGGGCCTGACACTGGCAACTAGACATAGGGTATGTCATATTTATAACAAAAAGAATAGAACTAGTCACATGCCTTCTTTGTGACCAGGTAGGAAAACTGGATATGCGTAAAGAGCACAAAGGACTACTAGGGAAGGCTAATTTATCTAGAAATCCATAGGTACAAGAAAGCTACAGAAAAACAGTCTGAGACTTGGGCTTAGGAAGAATGATTACTCGATGTCATGGGAGAAATGAAGAAATGTATTATAACATCAAACACTATCTACATTTTAATGGTCTTTGAATACACTGCTTCTTCTGCTAGAACATTCTTTTCTTCCATTAGCCACACCATCTCACAACATAACCAAATGGGCAACTAGGTTTTTTCCTCTGAAGTCTTTAATGTGAACAAAAACTATAAGCCCCAAACACACTGATTAGCACATACTTAAGCTGATTCATATAGAAATAAACAATACAATCATAAGAAATCTAAGATACAATTTTAAGTAACAGTTATCCAGGAAACTGAAAAACTTGAAATTTAATGTTGTTCTTTTCTCCCAATCATAAGAGAGAAAAAATTAGGTAGCAAAACAGCTATCTATAAAGAAGAAATAATAAACATAAATTAGGATGTTCCTTGATCCATAATAATTATATTAACATGACTTCTGATGACACACACTGCCACCTGGCCACAGGAAGGACACATTATACAAGATGGGCTAATCATGTACTTCATCCCACTAGACCAGGTAATTGAGTATTGTGGGCACATGATTCTAGTTAGGAACAATTAAATTCTTTCCCAGCAATTTTCCTAAAATGCAGCCTTCCTGATTATTATGTGTGGCTATCTATCTGTTCTTCACTATACTCGTATGACTATAGTCATTTAAGTGGAAGCAAATGAACCTAGGGCTACTTAGAGCCACGCTTTCTAGCACACAGGAAAGTCTATCTCCAACAGAAGATAAGGAGCAGATATTTAGAAACAAGTAGAAAAAGGTGGGAAATATTTAGAATTCACTGGTACTGAACAACCTAAGGTCCACTTGACTGATTCCTGTAGCTCAACTAATTACTTTAGTATATTTCCCATAAATTTCCCTCTTTTTGATTAAGCTGAATGAGTTAAGTTTCTGTTTTGACCAACACTGTTTTTGCCAAATAATGTATTTAAAACAAGAGTTTGGTTTAGTCTCAATTGGCTGAAGACACCAGAAGACCAGATTCCCTGTAGATGACAGGAAAACTAGGAAGAAATGCATCTGGCTACAAACATGCCCATCTAATTCAAGCTTCATAATGAATTCTGTGATTGGCTGGAAAGCCCAGATAAGAAGCTCAAATTAATTAACACTGAAAAACAGACACGTGAAAGAAATATTCATAAGCTAGAGGTATCCACTATTCTGGTCATGTAAAAGGTTATATAAATAGCTCTATTCAATGTGTTATGAACAGAAGTTACTTGTGCTAATGATTTTTAAAAATCTGATAAGCAATAATCCTTATAAATTCAAGTAGCCAAATCAAGTTACCAAGTATAAATTGAAAAAGATAAAAACATTTAACACAAGGAGGTAACTTTCACTGAAACTTGATATAGTCAATAGATCTTATTTACATAGATTCAACAAAAAACAAGATGAAGGAGAGGGAGAGAGAGGTGAAGGGTAAAGGGAAGAGAAATCATGAACCTGCACCTCTGAGCATGGTAGGGCAGTGATGAATATCTGAGCAGAGATTAAAAGAAAGTAACCAGAGGCCTCTTTTTGTCATCAGGGTATAGGATAAAAAATCGGTTACAGAGCATTTAGAAAACATTTCCTAACAGGGATTATAAACCTACCACAAAATAAAGCTATGATAGTGACAAAGAACTTAAGACTATTCTGACATCTGTTGAAACCTTATTCTGCTGAAACTTTTATTTTCTTTGATCAAAGAAATGAAGTTAATAATTCTTTCCTTTATATACTTAAGGAATCTATTGTGATAATCAAGTAACAATACACCATTTTCTATGAGTTACAATATGAAGATGTACATGTTTGTTTTATATTAACTTTTAAGAAAGTTTAAAATAAAAACAGATCTCAAACATATTCAAAACTACATTTTAAAAGGATAAGTTAAAACTTTAAAGGGAAAAAAAGCAACTGAACTCTTTCTCATTAATATTATTAGTTCAGTCTATTTATGATAGTTCTCAACTTTGCTTAACTAATAGCAGAAGGCCCTACTTGAAAGTATACACATCTCCCAGGGTCTAAGTAATCTTAGCATCAAAAGTGCTTTCAGGTAGCTCCCTTTACTCCCAAATCTTTAGTGAGATCACCTTTCTGATGCAGGTAACTACAAAAAAAGGGCTTCAGTCTATCTTCCAACTAGGATGCTATAAGTTTTTGCTCTCCTGAACAGTCACAGCAAAAAAAAAAAAAAAAGAGTGAGGGAGAGGAGAGAATCACAAAGAACACTTCTTTGCCTCATTGTGAACTTATATGTCTATTATTCCCTAATCAGATTAATTCTCTTAACATAATATTCAAAACATCCAGCAAACAATTCAAAATTACTCAGCACACAAAGAACTAGGAAAACCCCCAAGTCACATGGAAAAGACAAGCAAAAATTACAAACCCCAAGATGACTCAGATGTTGGAGTTAGCTGACAAAAACTTTAAAGCAACTTTAATAAAAATGCTTCAACAAGCAATCAATAATACTCTAGAAGTCAATGGAAAACTAGAGTCTCAGGAAACAACAGAAGACAATAAGAATTACAATAACAAAAATTTAAAAACTCGATAGATGGGCTCAACAGCAGAATGAAGATAGAGGAGTCAGGGAGCATGAAGGCAGATCAACTGAAATTATCCAGTCTTAACAGAAGAAAAAAAAAAGAGATCAAAAAATTTTTTAAAACTTGGGGTTCTACAGGATAATAACAGTAAGGTCTAACATTTGTGTCACTGACTTCCAAAAGAAAAGGAGAATGAAGCAATAAAAAATATGTGAAGAAATACTGGTTGAAATCTCCTCAAATTTGACAAAATACATAAAACTACAGATTCCGAAAGATGACTCCCAAAATGGGTAAGTACACAGAAATGCATACGACACACATCAAGTGTTGAAAACTAAAAACAAAGCGTTATCTTGAAAGCAGAGACAAATGACCCATAAACTACAAGGGAATAACATTTCAGATGACTACAGGTGTCTCAAAAGAAACCATGAAGGCAGAAAGTAGTAGCACAGCATTTTAAAGTATTAAAAAAACTGTCAACCTAGTATTTTATACCCAGTGAAAATAGCTCTCAGCAATGAAGTAAAATAAAGATATATTTAGATAAATAAAAACAAAAAAAATCTGCTGCCAAAAGAATTACTAAAAGAAATTCTTCAAACAGAAGAGAAATTGTATCAAAAGGAAACCTTAAAGAGCAGGAATGAAGAGCAAACAAACAAAAAAAAAAGGTAAATATCTGGGTAAACACAATACATTAATCCCCTCCTCTTACACTCTTTAAATATGTTTAATACTTGAAAGAAAAATTATAGCATTTCCTAATGAGACTTTCCATAAAGGAAATGTAACATGCAAGACAAGGATAACAGAAAGGAGTTGGTGGTGGCGGGGGGGCGGGTATAGAGAGACCTATATAGTAGTAATATTTCCATAATCCACTTAGGGGAGTAGAGAATTTATTCTAAGCAGACAATGAAAACTTTAGTATATATACTGTAATTGCCAGAATAACCACTAAAGAAACTACTGAGAGGTATAACTAAAAATAAACACACTAGGTAAATTTAAAATGGAATACTAAAAGAATGTTCAAATAACCTAAGAGAAGGCAGGAAAGAAGAAACTGAGTAATGAAAAACAGAGGAAACTAACAGAAAATGAATTACTAAACTGGTTAACCTAAATCAAAACATACTGGGCTTCCCTGGTAGCTCAATGGTAGAGAATCCACCTGCCAATGCAGGAGACATGGGTTCGATCCCTGATCCATGAAGATCCCACATGCCACAGAGCAACTAAGCCTGTGCACCACAACTACTGAGGCTGTGCTCCAGAGCCAGAAGCTGCAACCACTGAGGCTATATGCCACAACTACTGAAGCCCATGTTCCCTAGAGCCTGTGCTCCATAGAAAGAGAAGCCACTGTAATGAAAAGCCAGTGCACCACATCTAGAGAGTAGCCCCCTGCTCACTCGTCATAACTAGAGCAAAGTCTGTGCAGCAACAAAGACCCAGCAGAGCCAAAAATAAGTACACAAATAAACTTTTAAAAATATATCATTATATTACATGTAAATAGTGTACAGATACAAATTAAAAGATAAAGACCATCAGAAGGGATGAAAAAATCTAAATACACAGTTTCTACCCGCAATTCACTTTAAATATGCATTAGAATCACTCAAAGGGCTTCTTAAAATACAGACTGCAGAGTATCAAGCTCAGAGTTTCTGATTCAGTAAGTCTACAGGAGAGTCTTCATTTTTAAGATTCCCATGTAATGCTGCTGCTGCTAGTATGGGCATCACACTTTGAGAACCAGTTATTTAAAATGATGTTTCAAAATTCTAAAAAAGTTATGTTAAAAGATATGAGATCAGTTTTCTATAGATGTTGATTTCCAGTTTTACTAATCATCTCTCTCAAATGTACAAACAGTACATGGGTGATGGACATACTTTGGTTCCTTCTGTGTCTGAAAATATCTTGATTAGGTATGGGATTCTTAATCACAGCTGTTGTTTACCTCTCAGTGTTGCCATTGTTGACCTGATAATCCTTCCTTTTTGTTCTATCTGAGCTTTCTTTCTAAGCTTCTGATCATCTTTATCCCTAATATTCAGTAATTTCACTACAAAGTATAACTTCTGCTTATTATTCTGCCTTTCAGTATACAGATTCAAGTCTTTCTTCAGGTCAGGATATAGTTTTCTATTATTCAGTTAACTATTACTTCCTTGCTTTTTTCCTTCTAGAAATCTATTAATTCATGTTAGATTTCCTTAGTCTATCTTCTAAATCACTTACATTTTTACTAATGAATTCAACTTCTGTGTATTTTCTTTTTACTGATTAACAGTTTATGTACCAAACACTATTCTAGGCTTTAGGCATGTAACAAAGCTCCTGCCCTCATGGAGTATACACTCTATTAAGGGCACAAATAAACAAGAAAATAAATGTATAATTTCCAGCAGTGAATCAATGCTTTGAAAAAAATTCAATCAAGGCGAAAGACAGTAGGGAGAGGCTCTTTTGCTTTATTTCTAAAATTTTATTTATTTATTTATTTTGGCCACACCACGACCATGTGGCATGTGGAATCTTAATTCCTTGACCACGGATAGAATTAGTGCCCCCTGCTGTGGAAGTGTAGAGTCTTAACCAGGGGACAACCAGGGAAGTCCCAAGAAGGCTCTTTCAGAAACCGTAGGCTTGAGGTCTTGTCAAAGAGGTAGTAATATTTGAACAGATATGAGAATAAAGTGAGGAAGCTGGTGAAAATATTCTGCAGGTAGAGGAAAAATAGCAATTAATGAAAAAAGTCCTAGGTTACAAGTATGCTTGGAGTATTCTACAAAAACAAGAAAGCCAGTGAGGCTGATGTGATGTAAGAAAACGCATACAGTGCAAGACTAGCTCTCAAACTTTATGAGTATGCTCTCATGATCCCTTTACACTCTTATATTATTGAGGATCCCCCAAACTGCTGTTTCTGTGAGTTATATCTAATGATATTTGCCCTATTAAGAAATCAGACTGGGAAATTATTTTTAAAATTATTTGAATAAAATTGTCATGTGTTAAACAACTTTTTTTTTAAAACAAAAAACAAGTCCACTGTCCAAAACAAACAAAAAATTTAGTGAGAAGAATGGCACTGTTTTACATTTTTGCAATTCTCTTTAATGACTAGTTTAATAGAAGGTAGCTGGATTGTCATACCGGTTTCTACATTAACTTGTAACAATAACACAGATCATGTAGCATATGTAAACTTGATTCTACAGTCAGGAGAATGAGAGAGAAAAAGGTAAATATCATCCTAGTATTATTAAAAGTTTTGGCCTTACAGATCTCCTGAACCCTTGGACCACATTTTGAGAATCACAGTCTAGAAGATGAAGCTATAGAAGCTGGTAGGGGCCAGATTATATAAACCTTGAAACCACAGTTTAAAGTTTGGGTTTTAAGTGTAGTTTTCTAAGCAAATGAGTAACATTATATAAATTACATTTTAAATAATTACTCCTACTGGTATGTACGGAACAAAATATAAGGGGGCAACATCAGTTGGAAGATTACTGCAATAACTGGGGAGATGACAGCAGTGAGGACTAAGATGGTGGCAAAGTAAACAGTGAGAAGTTGCCTGGTTTAAGAGGCACACAAAACCCCTACATATGAACGAGTTCCGTTCCAAGAGTGTGTTCATAACTCCAACAAAATTAGCCGATGTAACCAAGTAACACAATCAGCTATACAGGATGTACTGTAACGGGCTTATAATACTTTTCACAGAATGATACATAAAAAACACAAAAAATAAACATTTTTAATCTCAGAGTACAGTACAACAGCTGGCATACAGAGGCTGGTAGCAAGTGAACAGGCAAGAATTACTGCCTGGAGGAGGAAGCAGGGGCTGGGAGATGGTAAAGATGTCAACAATAGGACTTTCACACATTGCACATTCACATATCTTAAAGTTCGCTACTAGAAGGTTACTATGTTGAAGACTTACTGTATTTCAAAGGTAGAGCCAATGGAGCTCACTGGAAAAGTGGATTTTAGATGTGAAGAAAAAAGATCTTACTTGATCTTTCAGAACACATATTCAGTTCTGAGCAGTGGTTTCTCTTTTTCAGTTTCAGGTCCAAAAGTTATACATTTGGAAATTAGTACAAGAGAAAATTATCTTGGTTCCATGTCTGAAATACATCCTGGATCAGATTACTTCTTACTACTTCCCCTGCTAGTCCAAGCTACCATCATCTCTCCCCTAGAATCTCCACTAATTTGTTCACTGAACGCACGGATGATTAAAATAAAAAGAAAACAGGCAACTGTGGATAATGCATTACCATATGGTTGCGGAATTAAAAACATGTAACTCCGCTCAGAACACCATTAATCAAACAAAAAACTTAAACCCTATATCAAAATATAGGCATATGAATATATTTATGTGCTTTAAATTAAAATATGTATCTCCTTCTTTCCTTAGATAATTTTCCATTTTAACCATTTTCAATTAACAACCTTTATCAATCAACTGGCACTGACTGCATGATCAACTTAAATAGCAAACGTAACTAGCAGGATAGCTTTTCATTTGCTTTAAATACAAATGAGATCACAACCTAACGGACTGCAAGTTCAATGACTACAGCTATGGAGATAATACACAGTAATAATCAATGAAAAATCAAGTAAACCTTAAACTGACAAAATCTTCAAGTAAGAAATACTATGAATATATGTATGTGTATATATAGGATACACACACACATCCCAGAAAACTTCACACTGTACAAAGAACAGAATGTCTACAACCCTTTCTATTTAAAACGTAACCAAGTTCTAGGTCCAAACCTAGAAGTTTAGCCAACTTACAGTTTTTATCTTATTTAAGAAAAAACATTACTTCTCTTTTTTTATTTTTAAGCACAACTGAATTATCTGCTTCAAAAGAGAATATAAAGGATAATTTTCCTACAGCTTTCTGCTATGAAAAGCAAAGCAGTCACTTGATCTTCCTATTTCCTGGTCACCCCTTGGCAAACATTCTGCACTGTCATCTTAAGGAGTCTACCTTTAATACAGTTACAATTTAAACCACTGAATTTAGACTCCACCACAGGTAGGATGTCCTATGTTCTCTTATTTTACTGGATCATATTTAGTCACACTCTGTAACATCTCATATTATTCTCTCAAGGCAATTCTGTTTTTCTTCCATGGTGCCTTTAGTTACTTTTTCCATTAGCCATGTGCGATATTTTGGGGCTTAACCTTTAATCTACAGTACTTATTTTTCAAGATTTCCAAAGTATGTTTTTAAGTATCTCCAGCTTTTTAATACTGTTCAAAGATTCAGTAAATGTGAAGCACCGTCCCTATCCTATAGTATAACGGAGTTACTTAAAACTATTCCAAGCCCACATTTTGTTTCAGTTCCCTTGTCTATAAAGATGAATAACCACAAAATACATTATTTTGGTTTTCAACCTTCCTGATAAACTGTTATATGTACTCAAATGGTGATTTTTTAAAATTATATACTTATTTATTCACAGACCTCTCTGCCTACTAACATAACTAAGCCCAGTATGTACATGCTCTGTATGTAAAATAACAACAGGCACAGAAATAGGCATGTTTGTAAAAACACACAATAAAATAGTAACTATCACTTACTAACCAGGTTACATGTATTAACTCATTAAATCACTACAACAGAGTAAGATAATATGTATTCCATCTTACAGATGAGTGGTAAGGCTCAGCAAGGTTAAGTAACTTGCTCAAACTCATAAGAAGAGGGATCTGAATCCAGATACATCTCCTTTAGCAATTAGAAATGACAGTATCTGAACAAAGGCTTCGAACAATGTACCATCTACAATAGACCTTAACAATGGAATTTAACAAACATACCCATTATGTGCAAATAATTACAGGCTTTTGAGATAGGGAGATAACCAGACTCTACTTTTTAGAAAAAACGTAAGAATTTAAAAGGAAACATAAGGTATCTTTTACTTCTCCAGAAGCTACGAACATAAGTCAGGTTCTCACTACAGAAGACTCTTAACCTTCCCAGTTTCAGGATCCCTTTAGAGTCTTAAAAATTATTGAGGAGCCCACAGAGCCTTTATTCATGTAGGTTATAGTAATCAATATTCATCTATATTAAAATTATATCCAAGAAATTTTTATACTTAATTCACATAAAAATTACAACACATTCATTAACACAAATTATCTAGTTTTTATGAAAAAACATAACTACACTTTCCAAAACAACAAAAAACAGTGGAGATGGAAAGTGGCATTCTTTTATAATACTAATTAGTATCTACCTTAACAGAAGACATCTGAATTTTCATATCTTCTGCATTCAATCTGCTGCACTATGACACACCACATCACTGTATATTCACAAGAAAATGAGAGTGAAAATGCAAATAATGTCTTAGTATTATAAAACAGTTTTGACTCAAGGACCCTCTAAGGGTCTCAAGAACCCACAGGCACTCTTTACTATTCCTTAATAATCACTTTTCAAAATTTATAATTATTAATTCAAATATATGTGTGTAGAAATGGCAGAAAGTGAAGAGGAACTAAAGAGCCTCTAGAAGAAGCTGAAAGAGGAGAGTGAAAAGGCTGGCTTAAAACTCAACATTCAAAAAATCAAGATCATGGCATCTGGTCCCATCACTTCATGGCAAACAGATGGGGAAACAATGAAAACAGTGAAAGACTATTTTCCTGGGCTCCAAAATCACTGCAGATGGTGACTGGAGCCATGAAATTAAAAGACACTTGCTCCTTGGAAGAAAAGCTATGACAAATCTAGACAGCGTATTAAAAAGCAGAGACATCATTTTGCCAACAAAGGTCTGTGTAGTCAAAGCTATGGTTTTTCCAGTAGTCATGTACGGATGTGACAGCTGGACCACAAAGAAAGCTGAGCACCAAAGAATTGATGCTTTCAAACTGTGGTACTGGAGAAGACTTTTGAGAATACCTTAGACAGCAAGGAGATCAAACCAGTCAATTCTAAAGGAAATCAGCTCTGAATATTCATTGGAAGGACTGATGCTGAAGCTGAATCTCCAATACTTTGGCCACCTGATATGAAGAGCTAACTTCTACTGATGCTGGCAAAGAGGGCAGAAGGGGAAGGGGATGGCAGAGGATGCAATGGTTGGATGGCATCACTGACTCCATGGACATGAGTTGGAGCAAACTCTGGGAGACAGTGAAGGACAGGGAAGCCTGGCGTGCTGCAGTCCATGGGGTCACAAAGAGTCGGATATGACTGCACAACTAAACAACAATATGTGTACACAGATTTTGTTCAAAGTCTGTGTTATCTCTGGGCTATAGGTTCTATAGTGACAGTGACTATATCTATTCCTATATATAAATATGTTCACAATGTGTACACACAGTGCCCAGCACATAGTCATCACATAAATATCTGATGGATTAACATATTACAATACAAAGAAACTACTCTGGTTAAAAGAAGGTAAAGGGACAATGTGTGTCAGGAGGCAAATTTGGAAGGCTTCATATTTGACCTGGATCCCAAAGGATAGTCTGAATTTTATTAAGTATATGGGATTAGAGTACTGCAGTCATAGTAAACAATCATCAAGGTACAGGTATGTTCAAATTAACTATTGCCATAGTTTGGTCTGGCTATATATACAGCATTGGTGATAAAGGTAATAAAGGTAGGCTGAAAAATCTTCAATGGAGTTTGGCTTTTATTTTAAAAACATGATCAAATGGTTAACACCCCAGGTTTCAATTCTGTAACACCATCTACTAGATGAACTTGGTAAGTTTATTCCAAATCTTTTTCTGCTCATACTTCATAGGTTATTTTAATGGCTTTATGAGACAATCATTCCACGCGTTACCTTGTTTACTATCATTACTCTAGTTTAAACTACCACCTTTTCTCTCTGAACTACTACTTACAAAGGCATCCTAACTGGCTCCTCCACTTCTTTTGCCCTACTTCCATTCCTCTCATATCCTTTCTCCACAGAGTGAAATCTCTAAAACACAAATCTGATCACAATCATTCTTGCTTAAACCTTTTACCGGCTCCTCAAGGACTCATAATAAAACCTGAAGTTCTTAGCAAAGCATACAAGATCCTAAAGGATTTTGCCCCTGTCGATCTCCTGCCTCATTAGGCACTATTCTCTCCATCCCTTACTCAATAAACTCAACCACAATGGTGTTCCAGCAGCAAACCTTTACTGCTATTCCTTCTTCCTGGAAAACTCGGCTCAGAACTTTTCCAAGCTAGCACAACTTGTTCAGATAAAACAGAGTTTTAGATTTTACTTTCTCCAAGAGGCCTTTCCTCACTAGCTCCTCCCAATCTATACTGTGTGCTCATTAAACTCTCACAGCAGATAATCACAATTCAGAATTTGTGTGCATGTATATATTTTTAAAATAATTTAACTGACAGCTGATTGCAGAGACTTATCTAAGCCATCATACAGTAACTTTTTTAAATGCAGTTTTTGTTACAAATGTCTTTTGATCTGATTAGACATATATTTTAGGTTGTTTACTCTGGCAACAATGTTTAAGTTAACTAATAAGTCAGAGAGTTACTAGAGGCCCACTCTCATTAAAAACACGCTACAATTATCAGCAAGAAGTAATGAGAATCTGAACTACTGTTGATCGAAATTTAGTACCCTAAGAAAACCCTGCTTTGTAGCACAGAAGAATTTACGGTTCTGAGAGAGTAAACGGCCATGCCAAAAGAGAAAGATTGAAAAATTTTTGCCTAATAATTCAGCTATGAGTTTAGATGACCAGAAAAGTAGAGTGCTAAGAGAAACTGTAATCCCAGCTCTACAAAGTAAATCATCACAATTGTAATCCTGAAGTCTGATGGTTGGTTAATTGAAAACGTTAGTTAAATCAGGGAATCCTAAGCAACGATAAAACCATAATCATTTTAAGTTATTTCAAGAAACATTTTCTCTGTTATAAAAACTTCAAGACCATAAAAAAAACCTTAGAAAATTAATCAGCTCTTTCTAACAACACAGATTCTGATACCAAAACTGGGTAAAACAGCACAAGAAAGTTATTGACTAATCTCATTTGTAAGCACAGATGTAATAGCACTAAATAAAAAGTTGTATGGCAAATGTAATGAATTAAATTACATTAGTAGAAGAAGAAAATCATACAATCACCTCAATAGATGTAGGTAAAAAAAATCTGACAAAATTCAATATCCATGTATGATTAAACATACACACACAAATCTCTCAAACCAGAAACTGCATCACCAAGCATATAGCGTTCACATTAAAGATAGGAAAAATAAAAATTCAGTGATATAGATTACTACAACTATCAAATATTGTACGCAAGACCCTAAGCAGTGTGTGAAAACAGAGACTTACACATGAGAAAGGGAAAAATAAAACAATCATTATTTGCACATATGAGTGTTACTTAAAAATCCAAGACTGATGAATTTGAATGTATAGAACAGTCTTATGGACTCTGTGGGAGAGGGAGAGGGTGGGAAGATTTGGGAGAATGACATTGTAACATGTAAAATATCATGTAAGAAACGAGTTGCCAGGCCAGGTTCGATCCACGATACTGGATGCTTGGGGCTGGTGCACTGGGACGACCCAGAGGGATGGTATGGGGAGGGAGGAGGGAGGAGGGTTCAGGATGGGGAACACATGTATACCTGTGGTGGATTCATTATGATATTTGTCAAAACTAATACAATTATGTAAAGTTTAAAAATAAAATAAAATTTTAAAAAAAAATAAAAAAAAAATAAAAAAAAAAAAAATAAAATAAAAATCAATGTACAAAAGAAAAAATCAGTTCCCTACAATAATTTTCCCTAATCCCATTTGCAATAGCACAAAAGATTCTTGGGAATAAAACTAATCCCACACTCCTCAAAGTATAAAAAAAGAACATTATATTGAAAACTACAGATATTTATTTAAGGAAATAATGGACTAAAATAAATGAGGATCAAGACCATGTTCATGAACTAGAAAATTCAATTTGTAAATATCTATGTCCTTATACTAATATATAAATTTAATACAATCACTATCAAAATCCCAGTAGTACTTTTTATAGAACTTGATAACTTGATTTGCATTCCTGAACAATACAGTTAATTCCATTTGTTTTTGAACTTTTTATGAATAGAATCATGTAAAGAATTTTCTGTGATTTTCTAATGTTTGACTAAATATGTTTGGGAGATTTGTACAGATCAATGCAGGAGAGATTTTCTATTTGAACAATATTTTTATTCCATAAATGAATATATAATGATTTATCTATCCAATCCACTATTGATGGACACCTGAATTTTGTGTCCATATACTTTGGGGTTAATAGGAATAATGCTGCTATGAACATTTTTCTATAAGTAAGCTTCCTACTCCATATACTGACACATTTCTCTAGGACAATGGTTGGTTCTCTAAGTACGATTCCTCGGCCAAGTTCCCATCATCTGGGAACTTGCCAATAACACAAATTACCAGGCTCCATTCCACTTCAACTGAATCAAAAACTCTGGGGCTGGGCCCAGACATCTGTCTGCACTGCACCCCTACAAGTGATTCTGATACACATTCAAATCTTACAACCATGGGTCTAGGGTAACTGCTTAGCAGTTGTAGAAAACTATTATTTTGCAAAGTGGTTCATCAATTCACACACCTACCAGCAGTCAAGCTGGTTTTAGAAAAGACAGAGGAACCAGAGATCAAATTGCCAATATTCGCTGCATCATCAAAAAAGCAGGAGAATTCCAGAAAAACATCTATTTCTGCTTTATTGACTATGCCAAAGCCTTTGACTGTGTGGATCACAATAAACTGTGGAAAATTCTGAAAGAGATGGGAATACCAGACCACCTGACCTGCCTCTTGAGAAACCTATATGCAAGTCAGGAAGCAACAGTTAGAACTGGACATGGAACAACAGACTGGTTCCAAATAGGAAAAGGAGTACGTCAAGGCTGTATATTGTCACCCTGCTTATTTAACTTATATGCAGAGTACATCATGAGAAACGATGGGCTGGAAGAAGCACAAGCCGGAATCAAGATTGCCGGGAGAAATATCAATAACCTCAGATATGCAGATGACATCACCCTTATGGCAGAAAGTGAAGATGAACCAAAAAGCCTCTTGATGAAAGTGAAAGTGGAGAGTGAAAAAGTTGGCTTAAAGCTCAACATTCAGAAAACTAAGATCATGGCATCTGGTCCCATCATTTCATGGGAAATAGATGGGGAAACAGTGGAAAACAGTGTCAGACTTTATTTTTTTGGGCTCCAAAATCACTGCAGATGGTGACTACAGCCATGAAATTAAAAGAGGCTTACTCCTTGGAAGGAAAGTTATGACCAACCTAGATAGCATATTGAAAAGCAGACATTACTTTGCCAACAAAGGTCCGTCTAGTCAAGGCTATGGTTTTTCCAGTGGTCATGTATGGATGTGAGAGTTGGACTGTGAAGAAAGCTGAGTGCAGAAGAATTGATGCTTTTGAACTGTGGGGTTGGGAGAAGACTCTTGAGAGTCCTGTGGACTGCAAGGAGATCCAACCAGTCCATTCTAAAGGAGCATCAGTCCTGGGTGTTCTTTGGAAGGAATGATGCTAAAGCTGAAACTCCAGTACTTTGGCCACCTCATGTGAAGAGTTGACTCACTGGAAAAGACTCTGATGCTGGGCGGGATTGGGGGCAGGAGAAGAAGGGGACGACAGAGGATGAAATGGCTAGATGGCATCACCAACTCGATGGACGTGAGTTTGAGTGAATTCCGGGAGTTGGTGATGGACAGGGAGGCCTGGGGGAGAAGGCAATGGCACCCCACCCCAGTAGTCTTGCCTGGAAAATCCCATGGATGTCCTCAAGGAGCCTGGTGTGCTGCAGTCCATGGGGTTGCTAGGAGTCAGACACCGAGTGACTTCACTTTCACTTTTCACTTTCATGCACTGGAGAAGGAAATGGCAACCCACTCCAGTGTTCTTGCCTGGAGAATCCCAGGGACCGGGGATCCTGGTGGGCTGCCATCTATGGGGTCGCACAGAGTAGGACACGACTGACGCGACTTAGCAGCAGCAGCAGGGAGGCCTGGTGTGCTGAGATTCATGGGGTCGCAAAGGGTTGGACACGACTCTGCGACTGAACTGAACGGAACTGAACCAGCGGTGGAAGAACTCCCATTGCTCCATATCCTTGCTAATGTCTGATGCTGTCAGGTATTAATTTCTGTTAGTGTAGTCTGTATAAAATGGTCTTTAGTGGCTTCAGTTTCTATTCAATTGTTAATGAGGATAATGATCTTTTAACTATGTTAATTAGTTATTTAAATTTCTTTTATCATCAAATGCCTTCTCAGACTTTTTTGTCCTTTTTCTACTTGGTGTTGTCTTAGTGAACAGTTCCTTAGGTATATTTTTCATAACAGTTGTCCATTCATTACATGGTGGATGTAACATCTATAATGGCCCCAATGACTGTCACCTCTTGATATTCATGCCCTTGTACAACCTCACCTCCTGGAGTACGGGTTGGGCTTACTGACTTGCTATTGAATAGACTGGCATAAGTAATAGAATGTCACTTTTAAGATTAAGTTTTAAGAAGACAATCAACCGAAGTATGCATCAACAGATGAATGGATAAAGAATATGTGGTATATCTATAGATACACAATGGAATACTACTCAGCCATAAAAAAGAATGAAATTTTGCCATTTGCAACAACATGGATGTACTTGGAGGGTATCATGCTTAGTAAAGTAAGTTAGACAGAAAAAGACAAATATACTTAACATATGGAATCTAAGAAATAAAACAAGTGATAAATATAACCAAGCAGAAACAGAGTCACAGAAGTTAGAGAACCAGTAGGAAAAGGAAAGGAGGAAGGGGTAAAATAGAGGTAGGGGATTAAGAGGTACAAATGACTATGTATAAAATAAGTAAGTTACAAGGATATATAGGAGAGCACAGGGAAAACAACTTTAGAAAAAAAGACCTCAGCAGCTCAGATGGTAGAGTCTCCCTGCAATGCAGGAGACCTGGCTTTGATCCCTGGGTCAGGAAGATCCCCTGGAGGAGAGAATGGCAACCCACACCAGTATTCTTGCCTGGAGAATTCCATGGGAAGAGGAGCCTGGTGGGCTACAGCCCATGGGGTCACAAAGAATTGGACACAACTGACTGACTTTGACTCACCATTTCCCCCCACCCTTCACCCCCCCAAAAAAAGACTGTGGCTATCACCTTAGGGAGTCTCTCTCACTCTGGTCTGGATCTCTCATTCCAGGAAAAGCCAGCTGCCATGCTGTGAGAGGGCCCTAGGAGGAGGCCCATGTGAGTGAATCTGAAACTGGATCTTCTAAGGCTGCCACATGCGAAGAGGCAGCGCAGAACGAGGTCCTTCTTCAGTACAGCACTCACTGAGATAATCGCAGGCCCAGCTGACACCTTGACTGCAGCCTCACAAGAGACCCTGAGCTAGAACCACTAAGCTAAGTTGCTCTCAGATCCCTGATCCACAGAAACAGAGACAAACACTTGTTATCAGCAACAGGTAGCTACTGCATGTGTTACAAACATCTTTGATCCTGTACTTTAAGTCTCTTAAGGGAGTCTCAATAATTAAGTTTCCATTTTTAACACAGTCAAAAATTCATCAATTTTTATGGTGTTTTTCAGTCTCAAGAAATCCTTCCCTGCTTTGAGCTCATAAAAGTATGTCCCTTCTTTTGAAAAGCTTTCTGTATTTAGTACTCAATCCACTAGCAATTAATTTTTATTCATAGTAAGAAAGAGGTGGGGTAGAACTTCATTTATTTAATGCAATAAACAACTAATTTGCCATTAAGCATGTGTCCACCCACCTACCCCCATAAAAGCATATAAAGCTCATTTAGAAACCTCTATTTACATAGTATCATCTGTTATTTTGTTATTCATCTTCCCTTTTCTTATTATAGGCACCTGGTGGCTCAGAGGTTAAAGTGTCTGCCTCCAATGCGGGAGACCCGGGTTTGATCCCTGGGTCGGGAAGATCCCCTGGAGAAGGAAATGACAACCCACTCCAGTATTCTTGCCTGAAGAATCCCATGGGCAGAGGAGCCTGGTAGGCTACAGTCCACGGGGTCGCAAAGAGTTGGACACGACTGAGCGACTTCAGTCACTCATTCACTCAAGACACCCCAAAGGCTAGACCTCAGACAACCAACTGCCTAGGCCTCAAAACCATGCCTGTGGAACCCTCAAAGTCACTCTCCCTGGCTCCCCAAGGTCAGGCTAACTGCTCTGGACATCACTCAGCAGCAGATCCCAACCCTCTCCTGCCTTTCTAACAAGGCTGTAACACAACTGACATTCTTAAAGATCTATTTAAAGAAAAACCAGTCTACTTCTAGGCTTCCTACCATTTAAAAAAATTCACAAAAGAAAATATAAACAAAAAACATATACAATGAGGAAAAATTTTTAATATGAAAAAAAATCATGTAATAAAAATTAGAGTGATAAGTCTGTTCGTATTCTTGGCACTCATCTGACATTTTAGGAAGTGGTTTATTAAAACCTCCAGATATCACCAGAAGTGAATCTGAATGTGACTTCTGGTGGGAGCCATGTGTCTTATTCACCAAGGTAATAACCAGGGCCTAGCAGTGCTTCACATATAGCAGGCATTCAAATTTGTTGACTGAAAAAAAATGTATTACAGAAGTCATCTCATCTTACTGTTCTTTAAGAATATCTTGGCAATTGTTGCCTCTTTTTACTTCAAAAGAAACCATTAATCAAGCTGTCAAGTTCCACAGAAAAACCAACAGAGGTGTAGATTTCAATAAATTACTGATCAATTTGAGAAAAGGTGACATTTTCACCATTCAGTCTTTCAATCTATCCTCAGGATATGGTATATAACTCCATGTATTTGGGTGTTGCTTTCTGTCCCTAAATAAAGTTTAATTACCTTTCTTTATAGAAGTCTTGCACATCTTAAATAGCTAAAATTCAGTTTAAGTATCCCTTTTCTAAAAAATCTTTCCATCCTCTATCCCCTACAACCATTTTGAATTATATGCTCCTATGCTATGATTCCTCTGGCACCTGGGCCACATTTTAAACACAGTATACTGTCCTTAATTCTTGATGTGTCTGCTTCTAACTAGACTATAAGACCCTTAAAGACAGAGACTGACATTCATTTCTCTATCATAGCACCCAGCAACCAGCACAAGGGAGCTCAATATTTTTAAACTTTAAACAAAAGAATGAATAAACATAATCAATGAATGTAAAGCATAAACTATAAGGAAAAGAACCACCACTTATTGAGTACCTTCTATGTACTGGACATAATACGTGGGGTTCTTAGATGTATTATCTAATTCTAAAAGTAACTCATACTTTGGACACATACTTTATAAAGGCCTAATACTAGTGTCACATGATATACAGGGCATCAGGAATTCTGTAATGATAGTCCTTACTGACCTGGAGGTCACAGTCTCGTAAGCCTTAATAGGAATAGCAGTTGTCTTAGTCTGCTTGGACTGCTTATTAAAAAACACCATGAACTGAGTGGCCTGTAAATAGACATGTCACAGATCTAAAGGCTGAGAAGTCCACAATCAAGGTGCCAACAGATTCACGGTCTGGTGAAGATCCACTCTGTGGTTTCAGATGGTGCTTTCTAGCTGTAATCTCACATGGAAAAAGGGACAAGCTAGCTCTCTGAGGTCACTTATAAAAGCACTAATAATCCTAATCATGACGGTTCCACTGACTGCCGAGAAAAATAAGACAGGTGAAATCAGAGATGCTCTGAAGTTTCAAGCATAAGGTATGCTAAGTGGAAAATATTACCAGAAGGGAAGAAGATTGAAAGGGAAAGATCTAACGCAGTTTTGGACCTGCTCACTCTGTGATGTCAGTGAGACATTATGGTAAAATAATCAAGAGATAACTGGAAATGAGAACTGACACTAGTTCACAGGGGAGTTTGATTATTAAGGGTACATAGTGGCCTTCAAGGGCTTCCCTTGTAGCTAAGTTAGTGAAGAATCTGTCTGCAATGCAGGAGACTGGGGTTCGATCCCTGCGTTGGGAAGATCCCCTGAAGAAGGAAATGGCAACCCATTCCAGTATTCTTGCCTAGAGAATCCCATGGACAGAGGAGCCTGGCAGGCCACAGTCAATAGTATCGCAAGAGTCGGACACAACTTAGCAACTAAACCACCACCACCAGTGGCCTTCAAAAGACCAGACTCAGCTGTGCAACAGAAATGGAGACTGACTTTCAAGAAGTACGGTTTGAGTGAGTTACTAAGAAAAGGCATTTAGTGATCAGAATAAAAAAGCTCAAGGGGTAATAGAGTCAGGGAAAGTATTTTTGTTTTTGGATGGGATGGGATGACCTGAATACGTTTGAAGGCAAACAACAAGTAAACAGTGTCAAAGAAAGGTCTAAATGGGTGTGTGTGTGTGTGTTCATGTCAAACAATGTGAGAGTTGGGGTATGAAATAGAGACAGACTGTTCTGTGCTGTCTCAGAGAACTAAACTAAGAATGAAGTTTAAACCTAGAGAAGGTAAATTTGAGCTCTACAATTTTATCTTTATTAGTAGTAAAGATACTTGACAAAGGAACAAACTGACTTACTATTAAGGGTATTCAACTGAACATCTGTCAGGAATGTTACAGAAAAAAAAAGTCTGCACTATGGTGAGAAGTAAGACTAGGTTCCACCTGACATTAAACTAATACTCATATTAATCAGTAACTCCCATTCCCTCATCTTCCAGCCCCTGATAACCTCTATTCTACTTTCTGTCTCTATGAGTTTGCCTATTCCAAATATCTCATATAAATAGAATTACAGTATTTGTCTTCTATGTCTGGCTAAATTCACTTACCAAAACACTTTCAAGGTTTACTCATGTTATATCATGTATCAGAACCTCATTCCTTTTTATGACGGAGTAGTATTTCATTGTATGTACTACATTTCATTTATCTGTTGATAGACATGTGGGTTGTTTCCACCTGTTGCTTATTGTAAATAACCCTGCAATCAATATTAATAGACATTAGCAGACATCTAGTATATGGGCCTCCCTGGTGGCTCAGCAGCAAAGCATCCCCCTGCAGTGCAGGAGACATGGGTTTGATCCCTGGGTTGGGAAGAGGCCCTGGAGGAGGAAACAGCACCTCACTGCAGTATTCTTGCCAGGAGAATACCATGGACAGAGGAAACTGGAAGGCCACAGTCCAGGGGTTCACAGAGTCAGACATGACTGAGCGAGCACACGTGCATACTAATACACACACACACACACACACACACACACACTGAGCACACGTGCATACTAATACACACACACACACACACACACACACAGTATAGATGTATAGTCTATCTGTTCAAGTCTCTGTTTTCAATTCCTGGGTAGTGTTATAATTGTGTTTAGATTTTTGAGGAACTGCCATTAAAAATAAATCACCCAATACAAAACTCACAATGAAGGACTTCCCTGGCGGACCAACGGTTAAGAATCCACACTTCCACAGCAGGGGGCATGGGTCTGATCCCTTGTTGGGGAACTAAGACCCCACATGCCACAAATGCAGTTTTCAAAAAACAAAAAACCTCACAATGAGATACCAATTCATGTCCACTAAGACAGCTAAAATTTTTTTAATTGCAAATGTTGGTAAGGATGTGGACAAATTGGCAGGCAAGAATTTATCATTGAACCACCAATGCTTCAGTTTAGTTCAGCCACTCAATCGTGTCTGACTCTTTGCAACCCCATGAACCACAGCACGCCAGGCCTCCCTGTCCATCACCAACTCTCGGAGACCACCCAAACTCATGTCCACTGAGTCTGTGATGCCATCCAACCATCTCATCCTCTGTCATCCCCTTCTCCTCCTGCCCTCAATCTTTCCCAGCATCAGGGTCTTTTCCAGTGAGTCATTTCTTCACATCAGGTTGCCAAAGTATTGGAGTTTCAGCTTCAACATCAGTCCTTCCAATGAATATTCAGGACTGATTTCCTTTAGGATGGGCTGGTTGGATCTCCTCGCAGTCCAAGGGACTCTCAAGAGTCTTCTCCAACACCACAGTTCAAAAGCATCAATTCTTTGGCACTCAGCTTTCTTTATAGTCCAACTCTCACATCCATACATGATCACTGGAAAAACCATAGCCTTGACTAGAAGGACCTTTGTTGACAAAGTAATATCTTTGCTTTGTAATATGCTGTCTAGGTTGGTCATAACTTTCCTTCCAAGGAGTAAGCATCTTTTAATTTCATGGCTGCAATCACCATCTGCAGTGATTTTGGAGCCCAGAAAAATAAAGTCAGCCACTGTTTCCACTATTTCCCCATCTATTTCCCATGAATTGATGGGACCAGATGCCATGATCTTAGTTTTCTGAATGTTGAGCTTTGAGCCAACTTTTTCACTCTCCTCTTTCAGTTTCATCAAGAGGCTCTTTAGTTCTTCTTCACTTTCTGCCACAAGGGTGGTATCATCTGCGTATCTGAGGTTATTGGTATTTCTCCAGGCAATCTTGATTCCAGCTTATGCTACAGGATGTGAAAAAATTGGAATCCTCATCCACTGCTGGTGAAAACGTAAATGGAACGCCAGTGGGAAAACAGTTTGGTGGTTAGTATGACATATGTCATCACTAAGATGGACTCTGAAAACATTAAGCTTAGTGAAATAAGACAGACACTAACATTTCATGTGCTGAAGAACAAATAATGTATGATTTCACTTATATGAGGTACCTAGAATAGGCAAACCCATAAAGACAAAGTAGAATAGAGGTTACCAAGGTGGGACAAGAGAGAAAGAAGGAATTTGTTTTTAATGAGTTTTTGTTGGGCATGATGAAAAATCGGGGGTATAACAATAATGGTGATAAAATATTTTATCAATCCATGAATATGGTATTTTGCTTCAATTACTAGGTCTTCTAAAATTCATTTCAACAAGGATCCTAGAAGTCTTAGACTGTTTTTTAGACTTATTTCTGGGTACACATTTTTTGTTCTATTGTGAAATTACAGTTTTAGATTTTCCTTATTTACTAGAATATAGTAATAAAGTGATCTTTCATTTTCCTAATCAGCAATCTTGTTAAACCCTTACTGTTTTTTAACAATGTAGATACCTTTAGATTTTTATAAATACACACTCATGTCTATGTGAACAGTGATAGTTTTATTTCTTCCTTTCCAATTCAAGTTTTTTAAATTTCTTTTTCTTGCTTTAGTGAAGGTCACAACTTTTGGTATAATGCTGACAAAAAGTAATTATATTGGACACTGTATCTCTCCCAATCTCAGAGGGAAACTTTTCAATATTCCAACATTACGAAACTTTATTTTTTTATAGTAGATAACCTTAGCACATGAGTTTTGTTTCAGGTTTTATGATGAATGAAGGCTCAATTTTATCAAGCACTGTTTGTAACTATTCAGCAGATCATATGTTTCGTCTCTAAGCTGTTAAGATGGTATTACAAATAAATTTATTTTTCTGGTATTAAATCTTACATTTCTAGGATAAATCTAACTTGATTATAATGCACTCTCATCTTTAGATAAATATCTTAATATCTTATTTAGAAATTTTACATCTTTATTCATATAAGAAAGTAACCTGTTAATTTTCTTTTACATTGTCTTCTTGTCTCATTTTGGGATCAAAGTTATGCTAACTTCAAAAGACGTTGAGAACATTTTCTCTCTCACTGTTCTCTGGAAGAACATATACAAGATAGAAATACTGTTCCTTGAATGAACTGTTAGTTTTCTTCGTGGGAAAGCTCTGACTACTGGTTTTAAGCTGTAATGCTCCTTTCAAGTTTTCTGAATATTCTAGAGTCAGCTTTGGTGTTATTTTTCTAGGAATTTGTCCATTTCTGTGAAGTTTTCCAATTAACTGGCTTAAAACCATTCATAATTTTGTCTTCGATCTTTTAAAGTCTTCAGGGTATGTAATGCCATCTTCTCCCCCACTCTCCCCTACTTTTTTTTCGCTCCTTGCTCTTGGTTATTTTATGACATTTTTTTTGATCACTATCATTCAAGATTTATCCGTTTCTCTTTCTAATAAATAAATTTTGCCTTTGCTCTCCACTGTATGACTCTCTTATTATTTGCTTCCTTATTTTCCAGGTTTCATCAAAATTAAGATGTTCTTATAAATGGACATCAAATTTAACAATTAATGAGACTTCTTGTATTTCAGCAAACACATTTAAGACTGAATTTTTCTCCATGTACTATTTTAGTTGCATTCTATAACTTTTTAATTTTGTTTCCACTGAGGGGAGTGACTGTTACATTAATCAAAACTTTTATTCTAATAATACACCTATCCTTTCCTTTTCCTATTCTTCTTTCCTTTACAGTGACACTGATTTGTCAGGGGAAAAAGTCAGGTATACTGTAGAAAGTCCCACTTTCTGGTTTGATTTGGTTGATTTGTTTTCTCATGGGATCACTTGCCTTGTTCCCATATTTCCCATAAGCGAGCTAGATCTAGAGATCTGATTGAGAGATTTGATGATTCAATTTTTTTTTTCTCCAATAAAGAATATTCCATAGCCTGGTGCTGGGTAATTTCTATTTTTCTGTCAAGATCCTTTACATGTGAGGGACATAATATCTCCTTATCTCACTTTTAACAACCTGATTGATCAAATTCCACAACTTGACATCAAAATTATGTACTCATCCAGCTCAAGGTACTTTCTAATTTCCATTGTGATTTCTTTCTTAATACATGGATTAATTCATAGTTGTTACACACTTTATAAACATATGAAGCTTTTAAAATTATCTTACTGACAAATTTTAATAAAAATGTGTTATGGAAAGAAAAGATGCTCTTTTTATTTCAATCTTCTGAAATCTGTTGAAACTTGTTTTATACAGTCAATTTCCCAATATCCTTATGTGCCTGAAAATGATGTGTAGTCTTCTTCAACTGGGTACAACAGGTTCTATAAATCATCTGGGTTAAGTTTGCTCATTATGCTGTTCAAATATTTTAAATCCTGCGTAACGTGCCTGTTGCTTTTATCAATTACTGAGTGAAATATTTAAAATATCCCATTAAGACTGTAAATTATTCTACTTCTTGTAGTGTTGTAAATTTTTGTTATATGTATTTTGAAGCTACATTTCAGGCTATGCTATATGATTAAAGTCATTGTCTTCCTAGTGAATCGTTCACTCTATATTTTGAAGGGAGTCCCCCGATAACCAATAAATCTTTCTAAATTAATGTCTACTTTGATATTAATATAATTGCACCATGTTCACATTGTTAAATCTGCATGATTTATCTTACAACTTTTACATAAGTCCCAGATAAACTCCATAACACCATGTTTTAAAAATTCTGGTCTAACAATCTTTGCCTTTTAAGTGAACCATTTATTTCATTTAGTACTTAATGTAATCACCCTAATTCATGTTGTTTGTCCTTCCTGATCTTTGTTATTTTGCATCCTTTCTGGTTTTCTTTAGGATAATTTTTTTCTTTTTTATTCCATGCTTCCCCTCTCCTAGAAGTTATAAGTCTAGTTTTTAGAGTTATATTTAGCCTAGAAATTAAAACATGGAATTATCAAAGTCAAATCAATTAACACACTTTACCTTCCCCCAGAAAATACTATCTTAGAACATGTCCTTTATTTATCATATATTTTAATTAAGGTCTTACTAATATTTTATATAGTCAATGTTTAATTCAACATGTACACATATTTGTCACTCTTTACTCTTTATCCCATCTTGCACCTCAGATCTTTATATGTAAACTTTCTGTCTAAAGTATAACACATCCTTCAATTTTCTTTACAAAGGGCTGATGGACTTTCTTCACCAAGATGTTTATTTACCCTCATCCTTAAGTGATACTTAAGTATAGAATTTATAAATATAAATCTCTAGTTATTTTGTGAATATATGTTTTCCTATTGAGAACTCAGCTATTGGTCTATGGCTGCTACTTTGAAAGAAATCTTCCTTGGGCTGCTTTTAAGATTTTTCTCTTTGTATTCAAGTTTATGCCATTTCACTATATGATTTGTCTGGGTACAGATGTCTTTTTACTTATACTGTTAAAAATTCACAGAGCTTCTTAAATCTATTGCTGGTTTCTCATCAATACTAGAAATCTGTCAGCCAGAAATACCTTTTCAAACATTACCTTGGTATCAATCTCTTTTTCTTCTCTTTCTGGAGCTCTGGTTAATTATGTTAGATCTCACTCTATCTTTCATATTACTTTACCTCCCTTCAGTATTTTCCATGTCTTTGACTCTCAGTGGTGCATTCTGGAGTTTCTTATGCCTTACCATCTGGGTAACTAATTCTTTCTTCAGCTAGGTATAATTTGACAAATTTTCCCCTTAGGGGTATTCGACATAGTTTTGTTTTTGAAATTTCTCTTTGGTTTTTTCAAGTATGTCACTTTTTCCACTTCATGGATCACAACCTCACTGTGGCAAAGGTTGTGCAATTCAATGAAGCTATGAGCCATGGTGTACAAGGCCACCCAAAATGGATGGGTCACTGTGAAGATTTCTGACAAAACATGGTCCTCTGGAGAAGGGAATGGGACCTACTCTAGGATTCTTGCCTGGAAAACAGTATGGAACAGCCCATTCTTATGTGGACAGTATGAAAAGACAAAAAGAGATGAAGTTGGTAGATGAGCCCCCTAGGTTGGAAGGTGTCCATATGCTATTGGGAAAGAACGGAGAGTATTTACTAATAGCGCCAGAAAAAATGAAGCAGCCAGGCCAAAGTGGAAACGACACTCAGTTGTGGATGTGTCTGGTGGTGAATGAATAGGAACCTGGGCTGCCAGGTCCATGAATCAAGGTTAATGAGAGGTGTTCAAGCAGGAGACAGCAAGAGTGAATATCAACATCTTAGGAATCCGTGAACTAAGATGGATGGGAATGGGCAAATTTAATTTGGATGACCACTGTATCTATTACTGTGGGCAAGAATCCCTTAGAAGAAATGGAGTAGCCCTCATAGTCAACAAAAGAGTCTGAAATGCAGTCCTTGGGTGCCATCTCAAAAAAAGAAAGAATGAGCTCCATTCATTTCTAAGGCAAACCATTCAACATCACAGTAATGCAATTCTATGCCCGAACCACCAATGCTAAAAAGCTGAAGTTGTATGGTTCTATGTAGACCTATAAGACCTTCCAGAACTAACACCAAAAAAAAAAAAAAAAAAGACATTCTTTTCATCATAGAGGATTGGAAGGCAAAAGTAGGAAGTCAAGAGATACCTGGAATAACAGGCAAGTTTAGCCTTGGAGTACAAAATGGAGCAGGGCAAAGGCTAACAGAGTTTTGTCAAGAGAACACACCGGTCATAGCAAGCGCTATTTACCAACGACCCAAGAGACAACTCTACACATGGACATCACCAGATGGTCAACACCAAAATCAGACTGATTATATTCTTTGCAGCCAAAGATGGAGAAACTCCATAAAGTTAGAGTTGTTTTTACATGACCTGGAACTGTCTGTGGCTCAGATCATGAGTTCTCTTTACAAAATTCACGCTTAAATTGAAGAAAACAGGTAAAACCACTAGGCCATTCAGTGTCAGTCACTCAGTTGTATCCGACTCTTCGCGACCCCATGGATTGTAGCCTGCTAGGCTCCTCTGTGCATGCAAGAATACCAGAGTGGGTTGCCATTCCCTTCTCCAGAGGATCTTTCTGACCCAGGAATAGAACCTTCGTCTCCTACATTGCAGGTGGATTCTTTTACGGTCTGAGCCACCAGGGAAGTCCTAAGCCATTCAGGTATGATCTAAATCAATCCCTTACCATTATACAGTGGAGGTGACAAACAGATTCAAGGGATCACTGTTGACAGTGATTGCAGCTATGAAACTTAAAAATGCTTGCTCCTTGGGAAGAAAGCTATGGCAAACCTAGATAGCATGTTAAAAAGCAGAGACGTCACTTTGCTGACAAAGGTCCATACAGTTAAAGCCATGGTTTTTCCAGTAGTCACGCATGCATGTGAGGGCTGAACCATAGAGAAGGCTGAGGGCCAAAGAACTAACACTTTCAAACTGTGTTGGAGAAGATCCTTGATAGTCCCTTGGACTGCAAGGAGATCAAACCAGTCAATCCTAAAGAAAATAAGCCCTGAATATTCACTGGAAGGACTGTTGCTGAAGCTGAACCACTACTTTGGCCACCTGATGTGAAGAGAACACTCACTGGAAAGGACCATGATGCTGGCAAAGACTGAAGACAAAAGGAGAAGTGGGCAGAAGAGGATGAGATGATTAAATAGCATCTCCAAGTCTATGGATATGAGCTTCACTATCCGAGAGATAGTGAAGGACAGGGAAGCCTGGAGTGTTGCAGTCAATGAGGTTGCAGTCAGACACAACTTAGTGACTGAACAACAACAGTGTCACTTTATACAACGTCTTGTTTCCTGCTTCTCTTCAAATGTCTTTAATTCTTTAAACATAAAAAACAACTGTTTTAACTTCAGTGATATTTGCAACATCTAAGAATTTTGTGGATCCATTTATGCTCTTCACTATTATTCACAGTGCGGTTTCCATGCATGTTACTACTATCTTTCTTCGTAAAAAACTTACTTTGAGGCATATGTATATAAAGAAAAACCACTTATGTGTCAATTATATCTCAATTTTTAAAACTATACAAATCTTAACTATATTACTTGAATTCTATTAGGTTAGTACAAAAGTACTCACAGTTTCGGACTGCGAATCTTAAATCATTATAACTAGGCTCAAACACATCTTTATTAATCAAAGTAGGAACCATTACAGTCAACACATTTTTTACCAATGAGAAGTAAGTTTGTTTATTCCTGTAGCATAAAAATTTGTGCTTTGGGATTCAATGAACTCTTCAAAAGCATTTTCTGCCTCTTGTTGATTGTGGAAGTGGTTTCCCTGCAAAAAGCTGTCGAGATGCTTGAAGCAGTAGTCTGTTGGCGAGAGGTCAGGTGAATATGGCAGATGAGGCAAACTTTGTAGCCCAGTTTGTTCAACTTCTGATGCGTTGGTTGTGTGATATGCGTTCGAGTATTGTTGAGAAGAATCAGGCCCTTTCTGTCAACTTAATGGCAGCTGCGGCATTGCGGTTTTCGGTACGTCTCACTGAATCACTTAGTATACTTCTCAGATGTAACGGTTTCGCCAGGATTCAGAAAGCCGTAGTGGATCAGACCAGAAGCAGACCACCAAACAGTAACCATGACCTTTTTCTGGTGCAAGTTTGGCTTTGGGAGGGAAGTGCTTTGGAGCTTCTTCTCAGTCTAATCACTGAACTGGTCATCACCAGTTGTCATATAAAATCCAGTTTTCATTGCAAGTCACAATCCAGTCAAGAAATGGTGCATTGTTCCTGGATACAATAATAGAAGGTGACACTTCGATGATTCTTTTTAATTTGTGGTCAGCTCATGAGGCACCCACTTATCGAGCTTTCTCACCTTTCTAATTTGCTTCAAATGCTGAACTATCACACAATGGTCAACACTGAGTTCTTTGGCAACTTCTCGTGTAGTTGTAAGAGGATCAGCTTCAGTGATGGCTCTCAGTTGGTCATTGTCAACTTCTGATGGCTGGCCACTATGCTCCTCATCTGCAAGGCTCTCATCTCCTTTGCAAAATTTCTTGAATGACCACTGCACTGTACCTTTGTTAGCAGTTCCTGGGTCAAATGCATTGTTGATGTTGCAAACTGTTTCTGCTGTTTTCAAGCTATTTTGAACTCAAATAAAAAAACTGCTTGAATTTGCTTTTTGTCTAACATCATTTCTATAGTCAAAAAAAAAAATTAAATAAACAGCAAAGTAATAAGTCATTAGCAAAAAAACATAAAGTGAAAAATGAACATTAAAATGATGTATAACTTAACCACATTTATTTGGAATGTATTCCAGTATCAAACGGCAATTTTCAATAGTGCAAAACCGCAATTACTTTTGCACCAACCTAATACATACATACATACATACATACATACATCATGTAATTTTGCCTAGTTTTTTTCAAATATGCCTGGTTACTTATGACAATGTACTGCTCTCTGTCCTTGAAAAACTGCTGTTGGCAATTCCCTCAGAGTGAAGAAGACTCTGTCCTACAGATGATTTGCCTTTCCTTCTGCCAGACCTTGGGAGCACTATCAGTCAGAAACAAGAGCCATGATAAAAGGGGACCTGGATCACCCCAGCAGGACAAATGTAACCGTCAATCAGTGTGAGGGCTAAAACTATGGTCAAGACTTGAACAGTTTAATTCATTTCCTTTTTCTTGCCCTGCTCCAATCAACCCTACAATTCCCTTGATATTGGAATAGGCAGACAGTTCTCTTTCACCTTTAACCTAATGATGAAATTACTGGAGTACCATCCTCAATGGAGTCGCTCTCCTTTTTGACTCTGAGCGTGGATGAACTCTAGGTCTCAACTTCTGTCCTCTTCACCCCCACGACGTCCACCAAAACCGAAGCCCAACTTCAAACAGACTGGCAACTGCCCCTAGGGCAAAAGCTACTTCATCACCTTCTTTTTTCTTTGGGTTTTTGCTTTTGGTCTGCCAAGTCTCTACTGAGCTTCCAGGTGGCACAGTGGTAAAGAATCTGCTTGCCAATGCAGGAGACGCGGGTTTGATCCCTGGGTTGGGAAGATCCCCTGGAGTAGAAAATGGGAAGCTGCTCCAGTATTCCTGCCTGGAAAATTCCATGGACAGAAGAGCCAGGTGGGCTACAGTCCACAGGGTTACACAGAGTCAGACATGACTGAGTGACTGTGCACACACACACAACACTCCATTATCTTTTCGGCTCTTCATTCATTAAGATTTTTTAAAATAACATTTCAAAGATTTTTAGTTGTCTTCATCAAAAGTTTATCTGAATAACCTAATCTACCATTACTGATAACAAATCTATTTCCCCTCTTTATGACAACTGTTTTGTACTACTTCTTGAAATTTAAAGATAACCTATATAAGCACAATTTAAAAAGTCAATATAATACCCTAATTGTACTTTCAATCAGATGAAAGAAATTAAGTTATAAAAAAGTATTGATTTCAAAATGTGAAAGCAATTACTGTAATAAACAACATAATAAGGCCATCAGGTGCTTGCATCTATATGCAGAATCACTCTGACTGTGGTGGTTACAACTGCGGACTGAGGAGAAGAGTATCTGAGTCATCAATACTATACAAGTGGCACTGCCATAATTTATGTGATTTTCCCAAGTGGTAGAGAACTCTTGATAAAGGTCTGATTGAAAACTTTTGATGTTTCTCCAATTTATGTGATAAATTCCTGAAACTTCTAGTGTACTCTATGAAAATAATAACTCATACGTAAAACAAAGTTAGTTTCTAAGCTCTGATCATAACAATCACTTTTTTCCCCCTACCTCAAAATCTAGCAACTCATAAATCATGTGATTATCTGAACAATTTGAAAATTGCAGACTGTCCTGAACACTGTGGGAAGGCTGACTTCCCTGGTCCTTGCTCACTGAATGCTAGTAAGTGTGCCCTGTTCCCTCACCTTGCTAAAAAGCAAAACACCTTCAAGTATTCAGAAGGTTTCCTCTAGGGAAGGACTGCCCACAGACAGACCCTCTGGCTGCAGAAGACACAGGGATGCAACACCAAGCTTTTCTTCATGGAAGGAACTGCTGCCCAGCTGTGAGTATAGTCAGCAGACAGCCTCCAAATGTCCCATCCTCGAAGGTCCACCTTAACTGCTGCCCGGATTAGAGACCAAACAAAGGCCCAGCCATCTTGGCTTAATATGGGTCTGTCTGATAGGCAATCTCTCACTCCAGAGCTCCACGCTGATAGGTAAAGGTTTTCTGAGGCCTACATCATAATACTTTGATAAGAGAACTTTTTTCTCTGCTCAGTCCCACACAGAGCCTCTTCCTCTTGCAGGTTATTGATTCCTAATAAAATCTTGCACTGCAAAAAATGTCTCAGTATCTGCTTTCAAAGAATCCAACCTCCAACTGTGGCCTAGTGTGACACCTGACTACCAAGTCTTTCTATAAACATTTTTTGTTTGACCTCTTTCCATCTTGATTCTACCCTACAAACACTCACCAATTCAATCACCTTGGAATATAACTTACAATTTTTTATTTTAAATCTCCAGTTTCATCCCACTGCATATAAAATTTTTTTTCAGTCTATCATTATTTTCCACAATCCAGCAGCATCTAATTTAGCCACATTTTACTTCACACAATTCACTTAACTACAGACTATTCTGTTCTTTAAAAAAACTACCTTATGAATTTCCAACTCCAATTTTTTTCAAATTCTATTCCCACTGCCTATTACAGCCCTTTTCCTTCTTTCTACTTGCCTGCTGCTGCTGCTAAGTCACTTCAGTCGTGTTCGACTCTGTGTGACTCCATAGACAGCAGCCCACTAGGCTCCTCTGTCCCTGGGATTCTTTAGGCAAGAACACTGGAGTGGGTTGCCATTTCCTTCTCCAATGCATGAAAGTGAAAAGTGAAAGGGAAGTCGCTCAGTCGTGCCCGACTCTTAGCGACCCCATGGCATGCAGCCTACCAGGCTCCTCTGTCCATGGGATTTTCCAGGCAAGAGTACTGGAGTGGGGTGCCATTGCCTTCTATTTGCCTAGGTTAAACATTAACTTCCATCAAGACCTTATTAGCCTATAATAAGAGGCTAATAAGGTCCACACGAGCCTTGACTATTTTATTGAAGTACAGCTGTGTTACTTTCAAGGCTACAACAAAGTGATTCAGTTACGTAGACATACGTATATACTTCTCCAGATTATTTTCCATTATGGGTTATTAAAATATTGAATATGGTTCCCTGTGCTGTAGCAGGTCCTTGCTTATCTATTTCATATACAATAATGTGTATCTCGGAGAAGGCAATGGCACCCTACTCCAGCACTCTTGCCTGGAAAATCCCATGGACAGAGGAGCCTGGTAGGCTGAATGCCATGGGGTCGCTAAGAGTCGGGCACGACTGAGCGACTTCACTTTCACTCTTCACTTTCATGCACTGGAGAAGGAAATAGCAACCCACTCCAGTGTTCTTGCCTGGAGCATCCCAGGGACGGGGGAGCCTGGTGGGCTGCCGTCTCTGGGGTCACACAGAGTCGGACATGACTGAAGCGACTTAGCAGCAGCAGCAATGTGTATCTATTAATCCGAAACTCCTAATTTATCCCTCCATTCTTCCCTCCCCTGCTCTCTCTTTTTCCCTTTGGTAACCAGAAGTTTGTTTTCTATCTCTGTGAATCTATCTTGTAAATAAGTGAACTTTGACTTTTAAAAGGTCTAGAACTGACCATGGAGAAGGCAATGGCAACCCACTCCAGTGTTCTTGCCTGGAGAATCCCAGGGACGGCGGAGCCTGGTGGGCTGCCATCTATGGGGTCGCACAGAGTCAGACATGACTGCAGTGACTTAGTAGCAGCAGCAGCAGCAGAACCAACCAAGGTAGCCACAGCCAAATGTTGACTATTTGAATTTAAATTAAATGAAAATTTAAAAGCCAGTACTTGGTCCTACTATACATATTCTGAGTACACAATAGCCGCATGTGGACATATTGGACATCAGGGAACATTTCGATCATGACAGCTATCTTGACTGAACAGTGCTGGTCTAGAGGGAGTAGACACATAATGACAAAACCCAGTAACACAATACAGTAAGTAAAATGATATAGATATACTTCAGGATGCTACAAAAGCACAAAGTAGATGCACCTAACTAGGCCTTGGAAAGAGGATAAGGAAGGCTTCCAACAATAAGTGAACTAAGTTTGAAAGGTTTGGGGGATGGGTTTAGGAGAGGGAATCTATATTTCAAGCAGCAGGAAAAGCACAAGAAAAGATAAAGACAGGTCACATTTGGAGGGTTCTTAAAATAAAGTCACAGGATAGCAATTGCTTCACAGTACAGTATAAAAATTAGACTGCAATAGCTGGGATACTATTCCACAAAGAAAAAACAATATTCAAAATTTTTTCAATAAATAATTACTTTTAAAAAGAAAATTATTTACCAGATCTCTCCAAATTTAGCTTTCATAGCAGGATAATGGCAGATACTGCATGAAGAAGTAATAATTCATGTTCTATTTCCCAATGATTCTATGTTTATGAGTCAAAATGAGAATGACTCATATCAATTATTAAATTGCCTTGGCAAGTTACATTGAACTTTGATCTGAGGACAAGTTAGGAGGCCCACAATGCTGTCTGGACAACAGCAAGTAAAATACTAAGTAAAATAACCTAATGAACTGAATTGAACATAGTTGCACAGGCGAAGGCTCCTCTGTCCATGGGATTCTCCAGGCAAGAGTACTAGAGTGGGTTGCCATTTCCGTCTTCAGGGAAATAACCTGATACTATTAATTCAGTATTCCTAGTCTATTCACTCTCACACACTCCTAACAACCTTTAACATCTTTACCTTTCTCCTTAAAACGCCAAAACCCCAAAACCCCACAGTATCTTAGCTGATAACCTTCAGTTTGTCTTCACTGGGAAACAATGAGGCAACTGGAAGACAACATGCACAGACTCCCAACATCATATCGACCTGCCCATCAGCACTGCTACTCCACATGCTCTGCCCTCCCACTTACTATGAAAGAAAAGTCTCTATGCTCCTACCGGGAGCCAGTCCTTCCACTTGTGTGCCAAACCCCTTTCCCTCTGGCCTGGTCAGACACTGCTCCAGCAATTCTTCTGTCTCCCCTGAAATCACTAACGTTTTACACCATAATGGTTCATTCTTTCATCATATGCCCTTACCTTTTCATCATTAAAAAAATCTCATGACCCCAACTCTTTCACTAGCTATGGTCCCATTTCTCTTTTCCCTTTGTAAGAAAAGTCTTCACAATCTTCCCATACCCTCCTATTCTCTCTTAAACTCACTCACTCAGAGTATCTCCCTCAGTATCTTCTTATATAAATCATCAATATCATCCATTCCTTAACTCGAGTGGAAAATCCTTAGTCTTTATCTTACTTAACATAGCAGCATACACAAATGACCACTCTCTCTGTTAATAAACTTTCTTCATTTAATTTTCTACCTCACTGGTTGCTCAAGTTCCTCCTATTTTCTCCAACCTTGGAGCTCTTCTTTTGCCTATCTATGCTCATTCCCTTGATGACTGTATCAACCTCACAGCTTTAAAAACCACCTAATATACAAACGGGCTTCCCTGGTGGCTCAAAGGTAAAGACTCCAACTGCAATGCAGGAAACATGGGTTCGATCCTTGCATTGGGAAGATCCCCAGGAGAAGGAAATGACAACCCACTCCAGTATTCTTGCTTAGAAAATCCCATGGAGAGAGAAGCCTGGCAGGCTGCAGCCCATGGGACTGCAAAAGAGTTGGACATGACTTAGCGACTAAACAACAATAAATATACAAACAGCTCATGCAGCTCAATACCAAAAAAAACAAGGCAACACAATCAAAAATGAGAAAAACCTAAATAGACATTTCTCCAAAGAAGACATACAGATGTCCAACAAACACATGAAAAGATGCTCAAAATCACCAATTATTAGAGAAATGCAAATCAAAACTACAATGAGGTATCATTGGTTAGAATGGCCATATCAAAAGATTTACAAACAATAAATGCTAGAGAAGGTGTGGGGAAAAAAGGACCCTTCCTACACTGCTGGTGGGAATGTAAATTGGTTCAGCCATTATAGAGAACAGTATGGAGGTTCCTTAACAAACTAAAAATAGAGCTACCACATGATCCAGCAATTTCACTTCTAGGATATATCCAGAGAAACCAGAATTCGAAAGGATGCATACATTTGATGTTCATTGCAGCACTATTGCCAACAAAGGTCCGTCTAGTCAAAACTATGGTTTTTCCTGTGGTCATGTATGGATGTGAGCGTTGGACTGTGAAGAAAGCTGAGCACCGAAGAATTGATGCTTTTGAACTGTGGTGCTGGAGAAGACTCTTGAGAGTCCCTTGGACTGCAAGGAGATCCAACCAGTCCATCCTAAAGGAGATCAGTCCTGGATGTTCTTTGGAAGGAATGATGCTTAAGCTGCAACTCCAGTACTTTGGCCACCTCATGCGAAGAGTTGACTCATTGGAAAAGACTCTGATGCTGGGAAGGATTGGGGGCAGGAGGAGAAGAGGATGACAGAGGATGAGATGGCTGGATGGCATTACCGACTCGATGGATATGAGTCTGAGTGAACTCCGGGAGTTGGTGATGGACAGGGAGGCCTGGTGTACTGCGGTTCATGGGGTCGCAAAGAGTTGGACACGACTGAGTGACTGAACTGAACTGAAATGCAACACTATTTACAATAGCTAGGACATGGAAGCAACCTAAATGTCGACTGACAGAGGAATGGATAAAGATGTGGAACATATCTATACAATGGAATATTAGTCATGAAGAGGAATAAACAGTGCCATTTGCAGAGATGAATGGACCCAGGGACTGTCATACAGAGTGAAGTAGGTTAGAAAGAGAAAAACAAATATCATATAATATTGCTTATATGTGGAATCTAGAAAAATGGTACAGATTAATTTATTTGTAAAGCAGAAACAGAGTCACAGAGTAGAGAACAAACGTATGGTTACCAAGGAGGGAAGAGTGAGTGGGATGAACTCAGAGACTGGGGCACTGCTATGTATAAGATGTGGATGTGACTGGTGGTAAAAGTGAAGTTCGATGCTCTAAAGAACAATACTGCACAGGAATCTGGACTGTTAGATCCATGAATCAAGATAAACTGGATGTGGTCAAGCAGGAGACAGCAAGAATGAATACTGACATTTTAGGAATCTGTGAACTAAACTGGATGGGAATAGGCAAACTTAATTTAGATGACCACTGTATCTACTATTGTGGGCAAGAATCCCATAGAAGAAATGGAGTAGCCTCACCGTCAACAAGAGTACAAAATACAGTACTTGGGTGCAATCTCAAAAATGACAGAATAATCTGTTCGTTTCCAAAACAAACCATTCAATATCACAGTAATCCAAGTCTATGCCCCAACCACTGATGCCAAAGAAGCTGAAGTTAAATGGTTTTATGCAGACTTACAAGACCTTCTAGAACTAACACCAAAAAAAAGAGGTCCTTTTCATCACAAGAGACTGGAATGCAAAAGTAGGAAGTCAAGCGATACCTGGAGTAACAAGCAAGTTTGGCCTTGGGAGTACAAAATGTAGCAGGGCAAAGACTAACAGAGTTTTGCCAAGAGAACACACTGAGCATAGCAAACACCCTTTCCCAACAACACAAGAGATGACTTTACACACGGACATCACTAGATGGTCAATCAAAACCAGACTGCTTATATTCTTTGCGGCCAAACATGAAGAAACTACACAGTCAGAGAAAAGAAGACCTAGAGCTAACTGTAGCTCAGATCATAAGCTCCTTATTGGAAAATTCCAGCTTAAATTGAGGAAAGAGGGAAAACCACCAGGCTGTTTAGGTATGACCTAAATCAAATCCCTTAGGATTATACAGTAGAGCTGACAAATAGATTCAAGGGATTAGATCTGGTAGACAGAGTGCCAGAAGAACTATGGACAGAGGTTCATAACATTGTACAGGAGGCAATGACCAAAACCATCCCAAAGAAAAAGAAATGAGGAGACCTTACAAATAGCTGAAAAAAAGAAGAGAAGCAAAAGGCAAGGGAGAAAGGGAAAGATATATCCAACTGAATGCAGAGTTCCAGAGAATAGCAAGGAGAGAAAAGAAGGGCTTCTAAAGTCAACAGTGCAAAGAACTGGAGGAAAACAACAGAATGGGAAACACTAGAGATCTCTTCAACAAAATTGGAGATACCAAAGGACTATTTCATGCAAAGATGGACACAATAAAGGACAGAAACAGTATGGACCTAACAGAAGCAGAAGAGATTAAAAAGAGGCAGCAAGAATACATAGAAGAACCATACAAAAAAGGTCTTAATAACCCAGATAACCACAATGGTGCTGTCACTCACCTGGAGCTGGACATTTTGGAATATGAAGTCAAGTGGGCCTTAGGAAGCATTACTATGAACAAAGTTAGTGGAGGCAATGGAATTTCAGCTGTTCAAAATCCTTAAAAATGATGCTGTTAAAGTGCTGCACTCAGTATGTCAGCAAATTTGGAAAACTCAGCAGTGGCCACAGGACAGGAAAAGGTTAGTTCTCATTCCAATACCAGAGAAAGGTAATGCCAAAGAATATTCCAACTACCATACAACTGCACTCATTTCACATGCTAGCGAGGAAATGGTCAAAATCCTTCAAGCTAGGCTTCAGCAGTATGTGAAATAAGAACTTTCAGATGTACCAGTTGGATTTTGCAAAGGCAGAGGAACCAGAGATCAAATTGCCAACATTTGCTGGATCACAGAAAAAGCAAGAGAATTCCAGAAAAACATCTATTTCTGCTTCACTGACTATGATAAAACCTTTGTGTGGATCACAACAAACTGGAAAATTCTTAAAGAGATGGGAATACCAGACCACCTGACCTGTCTTCTGAGAAACCTGTTGCAGGTCAAGAAGCAACGGTTAGAACCAGATATAGAACAACAGACTGGTTCAAAATTGGAAAAGGAGTACATCAAGGCTGTATACTGTCACCTTGCTTACTTAACTTCTATGCAGAGTACATCATGGGAAATGCCGGGCTGATGAAACATAAGCTGGAATCAAGATTGCCAGGAGAAATATCAATAACCTCAGCCATGCAGATGATAACACTCTAATGGCAGAAACTGAAGAGGAACTAAAAACTTGATGCAAGTGAAAGAGGAGAGTGAAAAAGCTGACTGGAAACTCAGCATTCTAAAAACTAAGATCATGGTATCTGGTCCCATAATTTCATGGCAAATAGATGGGGGAAAAGTGGAAACAGTGGCAGATTTTATTTTCCTGGGCTCCAAAATCACTGCAGATGGTGATTGCAGCCATGAAATTAAAAGACGCTTGCTCCTTGGAAGAAAAGTTATGACCAAGCTAGACAGCATATTAAAAAGCAGAGACATTACTCTGCTGACAAAGGTCCATGTAATCAAAGCTATGGTTTTTCTAGTAGTCACATATGGGTGTGAGAGTTGGACCACAAAGAAGGCTAAGCGCTGAAGAACTGATCCTTTTGAACTGTGGTGTTGGAGAAGACTCTTGAGAGTCCCTTGGACAGCATGGAGATCAAACCAGTCAATCCTAAAGGAAATCAACTCTGAATAGTCATTGGAATGACTGATTCTGAAGCTGAAGCTCCAATACTTTGGCCACGTGATGCAAAGAGCTGGCTCATTGGAAAAGACCCCGATGCTGGGAAAGACTGAGGGCAGGAGGGAAAAAGGGGCAACAGAGGATGAGATGGTTGGATGGTATTACAGACTCCATGGACATGAGTTTAAGCAAACTCCAGGAGATGGGAAAGGACAGGGAAGCCTGATGTGCTGGAGTCCACGGGGTTGCAAAGTGTCGGACACAACTTAGCGCCTGAACAACAAAGAACAAATGAGAACCTACTGTGCAGCACAGGGAACTCTACTTAGTGCTCTGTGGTGACCTAAATGGGAAGGAAATCTAAAAAAGAGTGAATCTATGTAAACACATAACTGATTCACTTTGCTGCACAGCAGAAACTAACACAACACTGTAAAGCAACTATAAGTGAGTAAGTTAGTCACTTAGTCGTGTCCGACTCTTCGCAATCCCATGGACTGTAGCCCACTAGGCTCCTCTGTCCATGGGATTTTCCAGGCAAGTATACTGGAGTGTGTTACCATTCCCTTCTCCAGGAGATCTTCCCAATCCAGGGATCGAGCTTGGGTATCCTGCATTGCAGGCAGATTCTTTACCATTCAAGCCACTAAGGAAGCCCCCGATAAAAATTAAGAGAGAAAATAAAACTAATTTGATGTAAGAAAAAAAATTTTAATGTAATTTAGTGAACATTGGAATGGATTCTCTGGCTGAGTGGTGAAGTGGGTTAGTCATGGAGGGAAATATCTTGATTTTTTTAAAAAAAATCAGATACAAAGTGAAAATAAGATTTGTGGAATAATAAAGCTCCTAGGATGAGTAAGCAGTGACACTGACTCTAAAAAAACAAAAACACCTAAATGCCCAAATTTAAGGTTAGCTGTTACAACAAATACATCTTAAAGGTATAAGGACTCAAACTCATTGTATTTATTTCTTACTCATCTAGTAGCACTAGGTGGCTCAACAGGTTGGCAAGATGGTTCTTATCTAGACTGATGGACAATCTACCATTTACAACACATGGCTTACAACTTTCCTTAAAGATCACCTCTGTTCCAGCAGGCCGGAAGGGAAAAACCAGATGAAGACAATGGTATGGCCTAGACCTAGAATGTGTGCACATCACTTGTGCTTATATTACATTCAGTTCAGTTCAGTCGCTCAGTCGTGTCCAACTCTTTGCGACCCCATGAATTGCAGCACGCCAGGCCTCCCTGTCCATCACCAACTCCCAGAGTTCACCTAGACTCACGTCCATCGAGTCAGTGATGCCATCCAGCCATCTCATCCTCTGTTGTCCCCTTTTCTTCCTGCCCCCAATCCCTCCCAGCATCAGTCTTTTCCAATGAGTCAACTCTTCGCATGAGGTGGCCAAAGTACTGGAGTTTCAGCTTCAGCATCAGTCCTTCCAGTGAATATTCAGGACTGATCTCTTTTAGGATTGCCTGGTTGTATCTCCTTGCAGTTCAAGGGACTCTCAAGAGTCTTCTCCAACACCACAGTTCAAAAGCATCAATTCTTCGGCGCTCAGCTTTCTTCACAGTCCAACTCTCATATCTATACATGACCACTGGAAAAACCATAGCATTAGCCTGAACTTAATCACACGATCACAGCTAACTACAAGGGACTATTGTCTTTATACTCAAAGCAAATAAGACATAGATATGGTGAACAGTCTCTGCCACTGGACCTCACTCTCAAATTCCAGACTCATGTACCAAATGCTTACTCAACATTTTGGACACCTAATAGGTATTTCAAACTTAACATCCTTAAAACTGAATTCTTAATCTGAACCCTCCCCTTTCCCATGACACCTCTCTTTCTTGCACATCTCACCTTCAATCTATCAATAAATTCTGTTAGCTCTACTTTCAAAATGTCCAAACTCTGACCACTTCCCAAGACTTCTACTGCTACCAATCTAGTAAGCCACTGCCTTAGAGGACTGGAAGAGGCTCCTCCCTGGCTCCCTTGTGTCCATCCTTGCCCTTTACAACCTATTGCCCCCATAGCCATCAGAGCATTCCTATTTCCACATAAGTCAGATCATAGCACTCAGCTCTGGACTGCTACTTATTTCACTTAAAGTCAAACTCCTCACATGGCCTGTGGTCATGTTCCCACTGCTGCTTCAAGACCTCTTAGATTTCATCCTACTATTCACCTCCCTTCCTCAAGGCACTTCAGCAGCTCTCGCATCCTTACCGTTTTTTAAACAGGCAAGGTACATCCCTGGCTCAGAACCTTTGATCTTGGTTCTTCTGATACATTTTTCTCTGCCCTCCTAAAATCTTTGCTCAAATGTCACCCTTTTCAGACAAGGTCCTACCTACCTCTATTTTAAATTGCTACCTAATCCCCAAACTTTACCTGCTCTTTCATTTTTCCATAGTACTTACTACCTTCAAACATACTATAAAATTTTTTTTATGAGTGTGTGTGTGTGTCTCTCTCATACACACACACACCCCTACACCAGAATGTAAGCTAGATAAGGAGAGATATTTGCATTGTTTTGGTTTTAAATGCACTAAGCAGCTAGATTACTACCTGGCACAGTAGAAATTCAAATATTTATTGAATACATAAATACCTATTGTCCTGTAAAATGACTCAATACAAAATTTATCAATGTAGTTTTGGAAGGATGACAATGCAAATGGTGGACAAAAGCTTTAAAAATGCCAAAACACAAGTCCTAATGCTTACCATTCTTCCTATAAAGCCATGATATACAGTCTTTCTACTCTCATACAGAGAAGTTACCTCACTCTTATGAAATGTTTACTGAAAATACCAATATGCTGGCACTTTAAATTTCTTTAATTCAACAGTGGTTTAAAGATAACATTAATGGAATATTGGCAACACTGAAACAGTTCTACTAGGTCAATCATCAGTCCTACTTTAAGAACTAACCAGAAGTTTTTGACAACTAGAGCCCTGTGCTAAAGTATGTCATTGGACATTCTTTAAAAATGCCATAAAGATATCTGAAAGCAAAATTTCGAATATATTTATCTTTGTCCCAAAAATTGGCATAAAAATAACACAACTATAATTCTGTGAAGGCTTGTATGTATTCTCACGCCACCCTTGTTATCCACTTACAAGTTCAGTACATAGCATGAAGAAGGGCAGGATGGGGATCAAGAACTGCCAGTGAAAACCAAGCAGTGTATGAATGGCTATGACACCGAATAGTTATGACTTCAGGATTAAACTTTTCTCTCAAGTACCCATTCATGATAACCAATAACTAAAAGTTTGATTCCTAAATACATATAGGAACTGAAGTGCCAAATTCAGTAGTAGAAAAATCATCTGCAATAAACCCACCAAAACGTTACACTGCACTAAATCTTTATGCATAATGAAACTTTTAGATTGTGTAATTTACTCTTAAAGTGAGAAGACACGCAGAAAGAATATACAGGCAGAACATTTCACATTGTAGAAGCAAGCATGTAAAAACTAAGACGAAATGAACATTTTCAGTAGTTGCAGAATAGGAATGTAAGGACTATACTAAATCATAAAGTCTTCCCTATCTGAAGTTCTCTGACACCTGTTATTGTGCAGTCGCTCAATCATGTCCAACTCTTTGTGACCCCATGAACTGCAGAACGTCTGGATTCCCTGGCCCTCACTATCTCCCAGAGTTTGCTCAAACTTCTGACACTATTCCCACGGAAATTTAGTAATGTGATGTGTAAAAAATTAATTCTGAGTTATGTAGGAACAATTAACAATAGTTCTTCATCTTTTCATAGTAAAAAAAAAATAGGAAGGCAGTAATTGTTTGGGACTCATGGAAAAGGTAGGATTTTTTTTCTAAATAATAAATGGAAATTAAATTACCTTCATACATGACCAGAAATTATGCTACAAAGAACTCTTTAAAAACAAAACTCAAATTAGTAACTGTTGGGGTTTTTTTCCCTCTATACTTCGGAGAGATTTCTAGGTAGAGAGTACAAACTTTAAAATGGACAAAATGGGATTAGACCCAACGTGGGAAAAAAATAAAATAGAAGTTCTAATAACTATTTACAATATCACTGCTGGAGCTAGTAAACTCCTTTAATAAAGCACATCTATAAATACAAACAGAAATTTACTTTGCAAAATAAGTACTGTAATGCAGCAAATACAGTATAAAAATCTTAGGTCAACAGAGGAATAACCCCCAAGCAATATTTTAAACTGTTTCAAATACTCAAAGGTAAGTGACTAATTCAAAGCATCCTAAAATTTAATTTAAGCCATTCTGGAAATAAAGTCAAATTTTTCTGGTGTTATTACTTTAAAGGTTATATATTTAGTAAAAGAAAAATATAAAACAAAAGTAGAGTATTTCTCAATTTAAACACAAGGCATTTTTTTTTTACAGTAAGGAGACACATACTTTTTTTTAAAACACATTGATTTTGGAACAACAGTTCAAAATAGTCTCCAAAAATGTTGTGGTTCTCTCTCCCTGTAAGTGCCATTTCAAAATTTGCAAAGTAGCCAGATACTACTACTAAAGAGCCTCTTGATGAAAAGTGAAAGAGGAGAGTGAAAAAGTTGGCTTAAAGCTCAACATTCAGAAAACGAAGATCATGGCATCTGGTCCCATCACTTCATGGGAAACAGATGGGGAAACAGTGGAAAACAGTGTCAGACTTTATTTTTTTGGGCTCCAAATCACTGCAGATGGTGATTGCAGTCATGAAATTAAAAGACACTTACTCCTTGGAAGGAAAGTTATGACCAACCTAGAAAGCATATTCAAAAGCAGAGACATTACTTTGCCAACAAAGGTCTGTCTAGTCAAGGCTATGGTTTTTCCAGTAGTCATGTATGGGTGTGAGAGTTGGACTGTGAAGAAAGCTGAGCGCCAAAGAATTGATGCTTTTGAACTGTGGTGTTGGAGAAGACTTTTGAGAGTCCCTTGGACTGCAGGGAGATCCAACCAGTCCATTCTAAAGGAGATCAGTCCTGGGTGTTCATTGGAAGGACTGATGTTGAAGCTGAAACTCCAATATTTTGGCCACCTGATGCAAAGAGCTGACTCATCTGAAAAGACCCTGATGTTGGGAAAGATTGAAGGCAGGAGGAGGAGGAATCGATAGAGGATGAGATGGCTGGATGGCATCACTGACTCAATGGATGTGAGTTTGGGTAAACTCTGGGAGTTCGTAATGGACAGGGAGGCCTTGTGTGCTGCAATTCATGGGGTCACAAAAAGTTGGACATGACTGAGCGACTGAACTGAACTGAACCTACAACATGAACAGAAGCCTGAATAGTCTACCCTCCCAACTGTCACAAGACCCTGTACTAAGTCAGGTATTTCAAGACTTTCACTGATGTTTAAGTCTTAAGTTTTCCTTCCTTCACAAGGAAACTAAGAAAAAAAAAAAATCAGGTAATGTATTCATAATTCTTAAGTGAAAATAATGACTACAACTATCATTTTACATTGCAGGGAAGCCCTTCAGGCTATGGAACAAAAAGCTACCACCATTGTAATTTCAAACAAGGTAATAGGTCCTATGGGTCCCAATGAAAAAGGAAGAAATATGACCAACCATCACTATATGCTTATCCTGAGTAGAAACAATTTAATGATGACTCTAAGAGTAATAAAGGTGCTAATTCTGGAACATCATAGAACATGACATAGATTTCAAATGGAAAAACTCACAGTGAAGATGGAGAATAACACAGCTAGTATTATAAACTAGTAACTCCAAACACCTGATTGACATTTTCCATAACTTTTTTGGTGAAAAAACAACTTAACATATTCACTTTCACCTATACATATCTTGATTATAGAGTTAATATTTTTGAAATGTAGGTCAAAAAAAAAAAAAGGACACTGTTGACCTTCTGGTGCCACCTACTAAGATATTTTCTTCATTTCTTATGAAGTTAATTTTGGATGAAACACGTTTTCTGTATCTGCCACTTTTCACAACCTCTCCACCAAATAAATCAAGGAAGGGATGTGTTAACTATATACTACAGTGAGTTTAAACTTTTCTTGGATAGAAGACACCTTTGAGAACTGGGAAAAAATTATGAATCCTGTCCTGTCAAAAAATACAATAGCACAAAAGAACTTTAAAAATCAAATTTTAAAGTTCTAAAAATCCTACAAACTGGATCTACCTAATTTTAAGACTGAACTATAAAGCTAGAGTAATCAGGGACTTCCCTGGTGGTCCAGTGGCTGAGACTCCACGCCCTCAATGCAGGAGGTCAGAGTTCGATCCCTGGTCAGGGAACTAGATCCACATGCTGCAACCAGGAAGTTGCATGCCACAACTCAAGAACCTGCATCCACAGTGAAGACCTGCTGTAGTCAAATAAATAAATAAACTTTAAAAAAAAAAGCTAGAGTAATCAAGACAGTGTGGTACCAGGCAAAGAAGAGACATATAGGTCAATAAAGCATAAAACTCAAATACAATCAACTGATTTAAATAGAGGTGCCAAGGTAATTCAACAGAAAAAGGTTAGTCTCTTCAAGGAAGGTGAAAAACTGGATATCCATATGAAAAAGAATGACCAAACTTTAACCCTTACTTCACAGTATATAGAAAAATTAACTCCCAAAGGATCACAGACCGAAATGTAAAAGCCAGAACTGTAAAATTTATAGAAGAAAACATGGGAGAAAATTTTACAGACTTAAGTTGAGCAAATATATACTGGGTAGGACACAGAATGCATGAAACATAAAATAAAAAATTGATAAATTTTATTTCATCAAAAACAAAATTTCTACTCTTCAAAGAACATTTAGGAAAATGAAAAGACAAGCCACAGACTGGGAGGCATGTACAAAACACATGTCTGAAACAAAGAACTTGTATCCAGGTTATGTATACAACATTCTTACAACTCCATAAAAAGAAGGTAAAAACTACATAAAAAGATCTGAATGGCTACTTTACCAAAGAACATATATGAGCAAGTGAATGAGAAATAGATTTAAGGGACTAGATGTGATAGACACAGTGCCTGATGAACTATGGTTGGAGGTTTGTGACATTGTACAGAAGAAAGGGATCAAGACATCCCCAAGAAAAAGCAATGCAAAAAAGCAAAATGGCTGTCTGAGGAGGCCTTACAAATAGCTGTGAAAAGAAGAGAAGTGAAAAGCAAAGGAGAAAAGGAAAGATCCATTTGAATGCAGAGTTCCAAAGAATAACAAGGAGAGATAAGAAAGTCTTCCTCAGTGATCAGTGCAAAGAAACAGAGAAAAATAATAGAATGGGAAAGACTAGAGATCTCTTCAAGAAAATTCGAGATACTAAGGGAACATCTCATGCAAAGATGGGCTCAATAAAGGACAAAAATGGTATGGACCTAACAGAAGCAGAAGATATTAAGAAGAGGTGGCAAGAATACACAGAAGAACTGTACAAAAAAGATCTTCATGACCCAAGATAATCACGATGGTGTGATCACTGACCTAGAGCCAGATATCCTGGAATGTGAAGTCAAGTGGGCCTTAGGAAGCATCACTATGAACAAAGCTAGTGGAGGTGATGGAATTCCAGTTGAGCTATTTCAAATCCTAAAAGATGAAGCTCTGAAAGTGCTGCACGCAATATGCCAGCAAATTTGGAAAACTCAGCAGTGGCCACAGCACTGGAAAAGGTCAGTTTTCATTCCAATCCCAAAGAAAGGCAATGCCAAAGAATGCTCAAACTACTGCACAATTGCACTCATCTCACACGCTAGTAAAGTAATGCTCAAAATTCTCCAAGCCAGGCTTTAACAATACACGAACTGTGAACTTCCAGATGTTCAAACTGGATTTAGAAAAGGCAGAGGAACCAGAGATCAAATTGCCAACATCCGTCGTATCACAGAAAAAGCAAGAGAGTTCCAGAAAAACATCTATTTCTGCTTTATTGACTATGCCAAAGCCTTTGACTGTATGGATCACAATACACTGTGGAAAATTCTTAAAGAAATGGGAATACCAGACCACCTGAGCTGCCTCTTGAGAAATCTGTATGCAGGTCAGGAACCAAGTTAGAACTGGACATGGAACAACAGACTGGTTCCAAATAGGAAAAAGATTACGTCAAGGCTGTATATGGTCGCCCTGCTTATTTAACTCATATGCAGAGTACATCATGAGAAACGCTAGGCTGGATGAAGCACAGCTGGAATCAAGACTGGTGGGAGAAATATCAATAACCTCAGATATGCAGATGATACGACCCTTATGGCAGAAAGCGAAGAACTAAAGAGCCGCCTGATAAAAGTGAAAGAAGAGAGTGAAAAGTTGGTTTAAAGCTCAACATTCAGAAACTAAAATCATGGCATCCAGTCCCATCACTTCATGGGAAACAGATGGGGAAACAGTGGAAACAGTGGCTGACTTTATTTTGGGGGGCTCAAAAAGCACTGCAGATGGTGACTGCAATCATGAAATTAAAAGATGCTTACTCCTTGGAAGAAAAGTTATGACCACCCAGACAGCATATTAAAAAGCAGAGATATTACTTTGCCAACAAAGGTCCATCCAGTCAAGGCTATGGTTTTTCCAGTAGTCATGTTCGGATGTGAGACTTGAACTATAAAGAAAGCTGAGTGCCAAAGAATTGATGCTTTTGAACTGTAGTGTTGGAGAAGACTCTTGAGAGTCCCTTGGACTTCAAGGAGATCCAACCAGTCCATCCTAAAGGAGATCAGTCCTGGGTGTTCTTTGGAAGGACTCATGTTGAAGCTGAAACTCTAATACTTCGATCACCTGATACGAAGAGCTGACTCATCTGAAAAGACCCTGATGCTGGGAAAGATTGAGGGCAGGAAGAGAACGGAATGACTGAGGATGAGATGGTTGTATGGCATCACTGACTCAATGGACATGGGTTTGGGTAAACTCCGGGAGTTGGTGATGGACAGAGAGGCCTGGCGTAATGCAGTCCATGGGGTCACAAAGAGTCGGACACGACTGAGCGATTGAACTGAATGGAACTAAGCATATAAACAGATGTCAAATATCATTAATCATTAGGAAAATGCAAATTAAAACCACAACGAGCTACTACTGCATACATATTAGAACTGCTAAAACTAACAAGACTGATAATCCAAGGGTTGACAAGGATAAAGTTTGGAACTCTCATTCATTGTGAGTGGCAATGCAAAATGGTATTACTGCTTTAGAAAAGTTTGACAGTTTCCTATAAAATTAAATATACACCTACCATATGATCCATTAATCCAAGTTCTAGCTCCTTACTAGAGAAATAAAAAACCCAGCGTCCACACATAAACCTGAACCCAACATTTCTGGCAACCTTATTTATAACTGCTAAAAACTAGAAAGAACCCTGCTACCCATCAACTGGTAAATGCGCAACATCCATACGCTGCTGCTAAGCAATAAACAGAAACCAATTACTGATACATGCCAAAAACATGAGTGAATCTCAAAAATACCAAACTAGGGACTTCCCTGGTGGTCCAATGGTTAAGAATTCACTTCGTAATGCAGGGGCCATGGGTTCAATCCCTGGTCCACAGCCACTCAGCCCATGCACTGCAGCTGCTGAGCACGCAGCACTCTAGAGCTCGCACACCAGCACTAGAAAGCCCGCACTGCGACGAAGATCCTGCATGCCACACCTAAGACCTGAAGCGGTCAAAAACATAAATAAATACATAAAATAAAACATAAAAACAAAAGACTTAAAACTTCTAAGTGGCTTAAGTTAGAGGAAAAAAAACTTCAACTTAAAAAAAAAATCAAACTAAATGAAAGACATCAAATACATGGTAACACATACTGTATGATTCCCCATTTATGACTTTGGAAAAGGCAAAGCTAGAAGTCAGCTCAGTGTTTGTCAAGACTGGCAGTAGTGTAGCTGGGAAAATGAATGAAAAGAGGAATTAGGGAACTTTTGATGGAAATGTTCTTTACCTTGATTGTGGCAGTAGTTACATGACTATACACATTTGTCAAAACTTATCAAGTTGTGTGTTTAAAATGGTACATTATAGTATGTGTGAATTATAACCCAATAAACCTGACTTTTAAAAACTTACAGAACTCTAAATCACACCTTAACTTCAGAACCTCAAATATGATCTACTCAGTCTCCATTAGACTAAGTAGAAAACTTTGGCCCATGAACTAAATCTGCCCCCACCCTAGCTGTTTTTTGTACAGCTCACAAGTCAAGAATGTTTTTACATTTTTCAATGAAAAAAAAAGAAAATAATATTTCATGACACAGTCAAATTTCAGTGTCCATAAATAAGCTTCACTGGAACACAGTCACACTTATTCATTTACACAGTCTATTAGCTGATTTTATGCTACAATACAATCATTGAGTGTTCAGTCTTTGTAACAGAGACAGAGCAGTTAGAAACACAGTACCTAAAATATTTATCACTTGACCCTTTACACAGAAGTCAGCTGATTGCTGCCTTAAACACAAGTTGCCGAAAATCTTCTACACAGATTACTACACTTGGGAAGATTCATGTCAGCACAAATCTCTCTTCCATGAACAGTAGCTCTAAAATTTTTACAGCCATCAACTCCTTTTCTTTCAAGGAGATCAATGCCTAATGCAGATAAATGAAGAATTTCAACAGTTAAAGTATAGTGGGACTAAATAAGAGCCTTGAGGTAAGCTCTGTAGAAGGTCCCTAATACCCTCAAAACAAATTGTTCCAACCAGGTGGTTGTCAATCTAATAAACTGATTTTATGAGCAGCATTAAAAAAAGAGAAATGAATGGTACAGAAAATCCAAGTGCACCATACCTAACAGGGTTTCATTCACCAATTCTTTAAAAAAATCTTCTTTTAACTGAGGTATAGTTGATTTACACTATTATATTAGTTTCAGGTGTACAACACAATAATGCAAAAAATTTATAGATTGTACTCCATTTAAAGTTACTATAAGATACTGGCTTATATTCCCTGTTTTGTACACATTAACCAATTCTTTCACTAAATATCTGAGTACCTATGTGCCAGATGAGGATAAAAAAATGTACAAAAGAGTCAAAAACTGCTTCATGTATATGGATATTAGAGCAACTCAAAAATCTATATTTCTTACAGTGCTAATGTGTTTTTAAAAACAGTACTAGAGCTCTATAGTAATTGGAAAACCACAATCTTATGGCACATTTGTCCCCAAAGTGCTGTCAATAATTGCAGCTATATTACAAGAATAAAAATGATGTTTCATTTCACGTTACAGAGCTTCCAGAAGATATAAAGTTAACTGAGTTCAGAGCAATTTTTATATTCTTTATCAAGGGCATTCCCAGAACCCAGAAAGAAATGTAATGTTATTGAGCATCTCTTTGCCTCTATAAGCACAGTCCTGATATGGGGGGAAACAAGAATAACAGTTTTTTAAACCCAAGAGAAATCATGGAAACCAAAATAATCTCAGAGGATAGAGGGGAGAAAAAAATAATTGCTTAATGTTAGAGTAGAGGCTGTATTAAAGTTTCTTCTGACTACCGTGCTAATTATGCGACAGTAAATTAGATTGGTGGACAAAAGAAAACTGAAAAATTAAAACCACTTCCCAGAATATGTCAATGCCGCCACCAAATATTTAAGGAAGGAACAGAAGAAATAAGGCTAGATTTTTGGTTCTTATCTATAACGTTATGACCATGTAAGCATTGTTTACAAAACAGAAAAGCTCCTCAACAGGCTCATCCATTTTGAATCCAGAAGCTGTATAGCTATTGCCAATCCTGACTTTACAGGATAACCAATTCAGACGAACTAGACAAAGAATGAGTAAAAGGACTCAAAACAATTCAACTTCTGAGGAAGAAAAATTCAGTAAAAGCCACTGACTCTAAAGGTTTATCTGAATGACAATTTGAGGCAGAAATTTAGGAAGCAAGGGAACATACTGAATTTCATAAAAGAGGAAGATGACACAAAATGTTCACTAAGTACCAGCTAAATTAATATCAAGATGTCAAGGGGGAAAATGCACTTTTGCATTTCTAAAGGAGAAAAAGAGCTTTATGGTTGGAGAAAAAAAGAACACTAAAATAAATGCTTCATTCTTCAACAAGGTAAGCATCAGGTCTTAGAAAACGCTAACAAAGCAGTATACAAATGCTAACAAAGCTCCCTCCCTTTCTTCCCTAGCACTCCTAGAGCGTAGGTTTCCATTTGTTATGACCCGATCGCTCCCTCAACAGTAAAGACAGAAATAGGGAATCAAAATAAATCAGACTTCTTTAGCCTATAGTCTTAATATAATTTTTCTAGCCTATTATCTAAATACAATTAAATCAAGTTGCTTTTAGGTTTTACTACATTCAAGGATTTGAGTACTCAGTTCCAAAGTTTCTTTCTTGTCCATTTACTATCAATTCCTTTAATAGTCAGCATACATAAGTGACAGATGTCAGAAAATTTCTAAATAAAAGAAGAGGTGAGTGGCGCCGAAAGGAAGGAGTTCATTAAACGGTAAGAAAGACTACAGAAAGGGAATGCTAAAAACACCAAAGACACAGTTATTTTATGGTTTTAACAAACAGGCATGTTTTGTCTACTTTGAAATGTATCTTAACAAGTTCATACAGCAATAGTCAGAACTGTAGAAACACAAAGTTTAGCGGGCCTAACACTTTTTAAAAGTATGATGCAATTCAACCTGGTTTGGCATAATTCATAAAAATGTATTTTAACACACTGAACCTCATTATAAAGGACATACTATCCCAGAATACTACTTAGTCAATGTATTATTATAATTACACAGTTTAACCAAGGTTAGTGATAACAGATCTTGAAAACAATACAATTTTAATTGTCATGTGATTGTAAGAGGCTCCTTTCTACAAAAATACACTGTAAGAGGAATGGTTAATAAATATCATACCCTGGCATAACACATTAAAAAAAAAAAAAAAACATTTTTATACCATATTGTCAAAATGTCCCATACTATACCATATGGTCATAGAAAGAAAGTAACATCAGGGAACTATAAATGGTCAGAAGTAAATGTTTAATGCCAAAAGTAAAAGCACATTTATTTGATAAATATTTAATAAGCTCCTGTCATTTATCAGAATATTCTATTTTGAGCTTCTACAAAGTAATACAAATACAGGACATGGAATTTGTTCACTTACCAACATAATTTAAAAAACTAAATCTACATTCTATGTTCAAGATGTCTGACAGCAAAATTTTTTAAATTAAAAACATAAAAATTGTTAAAATCACACTATATGTTAAATCTTTTATGATGCTGTTTAAAAATATTACAAAACCACATATATTATATTATGCAAGCATTAAAAAAGAGTGTATGTATATACACTAAAATGTTTTATAGTAATTATATCTTAGTGGCAAGATTACAGATAATTTTCCAAAATTTTTTGCACTTATATTTTTCTAATTTTTCAATAATAAATGTGTTTTTCCTCTGAGAAACTTTTAAAAATCTGTATTTTACTGTCAAGTAAGGTAATTCTTTAGACACTTTCTTTCATTTCGTTCTATGCACTTGACAATCATAACATTATCTCCTTAAGTGCATATAAGGAAGACAGTTTAAAAGATGACAGTAAGCCAACTTCAAATTTAAAATTATTTTTTGGAGGAATTTATTCTATCATCTATAACACTGATATTTATATTGAAAAGAGATTTGTTTTTAACCCTTTACTCTCCCCTCCCCCAGTCAAATACATTTATTATAAGCTCTTACAGGAAAATATGGAGGAAAAACTACTATTCATCACTAGCCATAAAAACTTCGGTGGAGGAGGCAGGGGGAAACACTTCTACTGAAAATTAGTTAAGAGTATACTTATGGTTTCAAGAGATACTAATATCTTTTCCAATTATTACCAATTTAAACTTGAATTCATCTAGCCTAGAAGTTCTCAAGTACTGACACATGAGAACTGCCCAGGAAATATGCCAAATACAGAAGCTCATGGCCCTAGCTCTCACCTACTGAGTCAGAATCTTCAGAGTAGAGCTCAAACAATCTGGCCCTTTCAAATAAAATAGCAGACAATGTACTTAACAAAAAATTTCTCTGTATCACTGCAAACTGTTCTAATAATTTTGAAACAAAGTTCTCAATGAAAATAATGTTACAATCAGAAATACAATTTCATAGAAAGAGAAAGTGTCAGTCGCTCAGGCCAGTCTGACTCTGTGACCTCATGGATTGTAGCCTGCCAGGTTCTATCCATGGGATTCTCCAGGCAAGAACACCGGAGTGGGTGGCCATTCCCTTCTCCAGGGGACCTTCCCGACCCAAGGATTGAACCCAGGTCTCCTGCATTGCATGCAGATTCTTTAACATCTGAGCCACCAGGGAAGCCCCATTAATCTTACCATTCTTCAGGATGCAATTCAACAAAACCACACAAACGCTACAAAGTAAAGCAAGCCTAGAGGCACCTGTGAGGAGTAAGACAAAGGCATATCCGATTCATGGAAAAAATAGACAGCAGATGTGACCCCAAGTATTTATCCATTAAAAACAATGTATTCTAAAAATAAATTTCCATGTCAACGGAACAAAGTTGTTTATAAATAAGAAGGAATGTGGAGGTGTGGGGAAGACAAGAGGAAGCTTCAGCAAGTTAAGTACCAAAAGCCAGGAAACAAAGCAGAATGAATGGCAACTGGGGACAAGGAAAATGGAATGAACTAGGAAATGGAAGAAGGGATGACCACTGTCCTTAAAATCCAAGAAACTAGAGGAAATGAACAGATATTAGAGGAAACTGATCTGAGCAGAAATGCAAACAGAAAAGTAAATGGGAAGTGGTGTAAAGGATACACACACACACATATATATACATACACACATCACATATATCTATATAGAGATATTTATATAATTCGGAAACAAAGTTCTCAACAAAAACAATGTTAAAATTAGAAAATTACAATTCATAACCCATGCCCAGTATTTTTTATAATATATATTTATAGATATATACAAATGAGAATTTTAAGATGAGATCAAATGGTAGTACAGAACGCATCTTGGGCACAGATGCAAGTGGTGTAAGAGAATCAAAAACAGTATTGTGAACAAACTGATACTGAACAGAGTAAAAGCATATGGGATGAATCTCAAAGTAAAGATGATGAAGCAGGAAAAAGAGAACTGCATAGACAGAAGAAAGAATGAGACGTTATGAGAACTGGGAAATAAAATGTAAGTGCTGTAGTACGAAGGAAAGAACTTTGAGCAAAGTCAATGGCGTTAAATCACATTATCTAATCAATAATTATAAAGCACAGTTATCATACCACACATTATCTCATTATTTGGAAAGCATTATACAGTGTATTATTTTATGTAATACATTTTACATAATAAAACCCCAAATGTAAAGAAAGTAATCTGACAAGGTGATAAGAGGCTAAAATAAACAGTGGCTGAGAGATGGAAGGACTAAAGAAGAAAAAAAAAAAAAAAGGGACAGAAAGAAATCAATCACACCTATTTAAAAACCACAGGTAGGAATAAACAAAGAGGTGTGGATGCACAACGGATGACGGACTAAAAGGTGCCAGGAAAGCAAGTGAAATCTGACGGAATCTTGACAGCTTCAGGATTCACAAAGTAAGTAGTTCCAAAGTGTCCAGAAGGATTTGTGACCGTAACATGTTACGGAGCGGGGGAATGAAGTAGAGGGCCTCAACAAGACTAAGACAAGAAGGCTGCAAAAATCGTCTTAAGTAGAAACTGTGGTTAGGAGCAGGCAGGTCCGACCACTGGCAAAGGAGCGGGGAGGCAGGTGGAATTGGGATGGGGGTTACCAGCTGGCGACACTGCAAACATTAGGAACCGGGGGTCTGAGGTCGGGATGGAAGAAAGAACGGAAACACTGGCACTTAGGATTGAAAAAGTAGAGGCTAGATCAAAACCATTAGCTGGTTAAAACAGGTGACGAGAAATCCTCCCCTCCGCCCTAACAAGTAGAGAAGCGGCGGGAGGGCAGCGGCCTGAAAAGGGGCAGAGTCGGGGAGAGTTAAAGAGAGAATGATGCGCCCATCTTCACCGTGACCATGTAATAATTACACACAACGTTAACTTGGGCTGGGGTCCCGGCCCCGGCTACTAACCCAGGTATTTCACCAGGATGCCGGCCCCAGGTTCCCCTCCACCACCACCACCAAAAATAAAGAAAACATCCAGGAGATGCGAGGCTGGCTACCTTCAGCCAGCCGTGACCTTCTCGGACCAACCCCGAGTCTCGCCCCCTATAGATAGCCTCCTGCTCCACCACGGCTGCCCGAATCCCCCAAGCCCAGAGCGCGGACCAGGGAAACCCCCCCTGGGCCATTGTGTGTGTTTACGTAGCGAGCTCCTGCCTGGCGGGGAGGGACAGGTGGGGAAAGCCAGTGTCTCAGCCCGCAGAGCCCCGAGAAGGTGGCTGAGGGCAACCGGAGCCCCCACCGCCACCTCTTTCCCCCAAAATAAACACCGGTCAGCCGAGCCCCGAGACCGGAGGGGTGCAGGGTGCGCCGCCACTCACCTCCTCGGGAATGGCGGGGTCCGCAGCCGAAGAGGCCGCGGCGCCGGCCTCGGGCTCCATGTCCCCGTTGAACAGAGCCTGGCCCTGCTCCGCGCCACCGCCGCCGCCGCCGCCGCCGCCACTCAGCGCCGCCATCTTATAACCGAGAGCCGGGCCCGAGCGACCGCTGCTGGGCGGGGAGGGGGAAGGGAGGCTGAGGGCGGGGGGAGGCGGAGGCGGAGGACGGGGGGCAGCGGGGAGGGACGGCCCGGGCGGCCCGGGCGGCGTCGGCGGTGGGACGGCGCCTGGGCCACCTCGGGAACCGGCCTGCGGCCCCCGGCGCAGCTGAGCCTGAGGGGATTGGGGGAAGGACGCTAGGCCGGGGGGGAGGGGCGGGGGCAGGGGGCGGAGACGACTGGAAGTCGCCGCGGCAACGGCGTCACCCGCGTGTCACGGTCGTGACGTCATCTGAGGTGCGTGACGTGATCCTCGGAGCGCCCTCGCGCAGTCGTCAGGGGAGGGTGCCTACCCCTCCTGCCCACCCTCCTCTCCCACGTTCCCTCCGCTCCGCCGTTTCCATGGCTCCGATTAATTCTCTTCTCCTCAGTCCTAAACCTGCTCTGTGTTGTCGGATTTACTCGAGGAGATTGGAGAAGTTGAGATCCTAGAGGGAGGAAGGCGGAAAGCCCTACTGTGTTATTTCTATTATCATTACAACGAACGTCTCCGAGTCATAAAAATAAGACTTGAAACCCCGAGGTTGTAACAGCCAAGCAGAATTTGATAGAAATATATTTAGGAAAAGCCAGGTTACCAGAATGATGCTTGGATCCTTTTCATTAAAGGATTTGGTCTGTCAAAGCAGATCTAAATGGAAGTCTAAAGCTTTTTTTTTTTTCTTTACCATCGTTTAGGAATGAAATGTTTTAGTCTGTTTTTCGTTTTCCAGATTCGTTCGTTTAACAAATTAAAGTGGATCACTTTCCATGCACTAAGGCCTGCACAAGGCATGGAGCATTCTAGACATCTGAAGCATCCAAACTTGAATCATTTAATTTTCAAGAAAATCATTCATAATATTTTAAATACTTTTGCGCAGTTCATAAACAGAATATAGCCCAAGGCATTCTCTATGCGAAATATGCGTGAAAACGTGAGGAGAGGTAAATTACCTTTGAGATGCCCAATTACAGAATGGAATTCGTTAAATCTGACTTATTATTTAAAAATACATTTATGTGACAAGAAGGGGAAATATGCTGGGGAAAAAACTTAAAAGGGAAAAGTCAGAGTGAGAAGCAGTGAGAATTACTGTGAACTCCTGATGGGGTACAGGTAATCACAAAATAACCTAAGCATCAAGTCATGGTATGCTCTAAGTGGACTACCCATGAGGGGAAGTCACCAGTGACCTTCTTGTATTCACCATGATTCAAGAGATAGAAGACTGTCCTACTGACATCTTAAGCAGGATGTCTGTGTATGGATAGAGTCAATATGAGTCCAGGAGCTGATCATTACTCCCAAGGCAAGGAGTTCTGTGTGAGGCTTCTTGTTTAATCAGAATGCTAATATTCCCCTACATTGAAAAATAGGGGACAATAGGGGGAAATTAGAATACCGCCTATTGGATGAGCTTAGTATTCTCTGTACTTTTCTTCTAAGTAGAGAAGTCTCTTGGAGACACTAAATTTAAATCAAAAGATGGCTTGACAAAAGTAGTGTAAATGAAGATGATGATAGAGGATGATGGTAAAGGATAATGTCATTGAACTATACATGTCTAAAGTGCCCTTCTTTACTATAAGGAATTCTAAGCAGAGGAACATGGAACCAGCAGCCAATCATAGCACCTTTCCCCCTCGATACCATCAGAAGAGTTTTTATTCTCTAATATTCCTGTCCTAATTCATTTTTAAAAAAATCAACCCCTAGAAATATTACATCATCTCACTTCTTCATAGCATTAAAACGCCAAGGTTTTTTTTCCATTGGTTGCATTTTATAACCTTTATCTGCCACAATATGTAGATCATCTCTTATTTTTTCTCCACAGAATGGGGGATCTCATCCATTTAATATTTATTCTTGTTAGCTTTTGTTTATTCAGTATTTTCTGACTTCATCATCAAATTCTGGATATATTTTCTTTGATTTCCCTAAGCTGTTCTAAAGACCCACAGAATCCAGATGGAAAAATATAGTGGAAAGCATAAACTTTGGAATCCAAAGATTAATACTTTAGTGTCGGCATGCCACATCTTGGCTATATAATCTCAAGGCTAATAAGCACAAATCCCCATTTGCTGTTCTTCCAGTCTCTAAAATGAGGGTAATGATAATGCCAGTCCTGTCTATCTGTATCATTGTGAGGATTAAACTTAATAGGTTTGCCCTTTATAAAATATAGTCAGCCTCTCAGTCGGAATTCAAGCAAGGCATAGCAGATGTGGCTTATTTCTGCCCCATGATGTTTGTGACCTCAACTGGGAAGACTGACTGCCTGGAGGTGTCCCGGTGGTGGGGAGCTGGAATCATTGGGAAGCTGATTTCCTCCTATCTCTGATGGTTGAAGCTGGGACCATAAGCCAGAATTCCTCTCTTCAGGTGGCCTGAGCTTCCTCCTAGCATGGCTGCCTCAGGGTAGTGAGACTTCTAACAAGGTGACTGAGGGCTCCATACCCTCGGGTTCCTGAAAGCAAGGTGGAAGCTGTATTGCATTTTATGACCTAGCTTCCAAAGTCACACAGCATCACTTCTACTACATTTTATTGGATACGGGTAAGTCACGAAATCCTTCCCAAATTCAACGAAAGAGACGCCAAAGAATTTACAGACATATTTCATTTCAGATAGATCATCTTTAGAATAATGAACTAGCTACTCTGTAGAAATGGCTACGTACCCTCACCTTCTCCAGAGGGGATTCTACACTTACACTCTCCCCCCTTTAATTACAGAGAATTGCCAAGACATATCTCAGTATGGTCATGAAGAAGCCTTTACCTTCTTTCTTTAGATTTGGAGGCCTCCACTGTTTGCAAAAATAAATGCAGGTCCTTGGCCTTTGGACACAGCCTAAGTCTCTCATCTTGGACATCCCCCCCTAAATCTCAGTGCTGACATAGACAGTGTTGATGTGCTGCAACCCTCTACACAAAACAGTGACACTGTGTTCTCGGAGCCTGTAATGAGCCAAGCCAGTTTGTGTTGAGCAGAAACAGAAATAACACCTCCCTTTTGTGTTATAGCATGCCATATGGGCATCAAAGCAGTATTATCTTGCGTTCTAAAGTCTTGCAGACATTTTAGTCAACACAGTTCTTTTAGCTTTTGCTCACCATCCCCTTGGGGTCACAAAGAGTTGAACATGACTGAGCACACATGCTCATCCCCTTTCCCCCTATGACATTTATGTTTTCACAGAATGCTGGAAAACAGCCTAGGTGAGAACATTGCTCCAGTGGATGACTGAGACAGTGTTACAAAGCCTTGCTGCAATGTCTGAACCTCTCTTCCCTGACTATATGTTTATTTTCAACTGGTGATTCTATCCTGAAACCTGCATTTCAGTAGACACTGAATAGTCCCATCCATCAGCCAGACTTGACCACCCAGGTCTCATCCCTCATGAATGTTGTCAACTACTGAAATCTGGTAAAAGGCTTCTAGGAAGCTTAGAAACTCCAACCATGTTCAATGCTGTATAGCTAATCACAGTTTAATATTTTCTTTATTAATCAAGGTCATCATTACAAATAATACTTCCTGTGTTGTTTAATATTAGATTACTCTCATAAGTATTTAGGTGCACACAGAAAATAGAATCAGAATTGATTTAGCACAGCCTTCCTACTGAGAGACACTTGGAATCTCATCTGTAGAATTCTAGAATCTACTCAGATACTTTAGTGAGGGAGACCTCACTAATACAGTACTCTATTCAACTGTAACTTGAAATCCTCCTCTTTGTGACATCTATATTCTGATCTAAGTTTTGCCTTATAGAAGAACACAGGATGAATCTGTTTCTTATTCTGTGTAACTGCTTTCAAATATGTGAAGGAAGTTCTCTGAAAGCATTTTTCTCTTCTTTCTGTGTACTCTTTTCAATGTTCCTCTTAAAACGTGGTCCTGTGAATTAAACACTGTTCCAGATTTGGTCCAACTAACAAAGAATAGACTCTCTCATTGCAATAATCTAGGAACCATGTATTTGTTAATATTATAAAAAAATCATATAAGCAACCCCACCCCATTATTCTTACATAGGAAGGTTATAGTCAACAAAAAGACCTTTGTTGTTTTTAAAATAAAATGCTGTTACATCAAGTCTAGGTTTTCAGTCATTTTAGCATTGGTCATCTCTTCCACTGAAATTCTATTTCTCAGACTTTAACTCTTGAAGGAAGATCTTGCTTTTTAATTCATAAAATTTGTTAAATATTATATTTCTAACATTTAACAGAGGGTATTTATATAAATATGTTATTTAATCTTATAACATCTTGCTTATACTATCCTTGGTCTTGTTAATTAGAGTTCTTTGGAACATTCTTTGTGAATTTGGTAATATGGGGTGCTGAATTTTTAAAGTTTGCTTTTATTTCAAGGTGTAGGTGTAGCTTTCCATATAAAATATGGTAAACTATATCTATATATTGAAAATAGTACCTGATAAGAGATGGGTCATAGCAGGGTGGAGGAGGTATGATGGGAGCAAGACTTCCCTGAGTTACCTGAGTATACCTTTTAATTTGGTTTTACTTTATGAGTGTAAATAAATGAAAAAGTACAATCTAAAAAACTAAATCTAATTTCACATCAAATTAATAACATAACTATATGGAGAAAGGGCTTTCCTGGTGGCTCAGATGGTAAAGAATCTGCCTGCAATGTAGGAGACCTGGGTTCAATCCCTGGATCAGGAAGATTCCCCTTGAGAAAGGAAAGGCAACCCACTCCAGTATGCTTGCCTGGAGAATTCCATGGACAGAAGAGCCTGGAGGGCTATACTCCATGAGGCTGCAAGGAGTTGGACACAACTGAACAACCAGCACACATACAGATAAAATGATTAATTCATTTCCTGACTGGAGACTATGGTGGATTTACTGTGTTAAATTATCTCCACTGGACCTATTTCCCAGAATCCTCTTACATCCTTTAAGACCTGCTGACCATCTCCTTAAGTATATCCCATTGTTGTTGATCAGTCACTAAATCATGTCCAAGTCTTTGGACTGCAGCATGCCAGCCTCCTCTGTCCTCCACTGGTTTCCAGTTTGATCAAATTCATGTCCATTGAGTCAGTGATGCTATCTAACCATGCCAACTTCTGCTGGCCCCTTCTTCTTTTGCCTTCAATCTTTCCCAGCATCAGGGTCTTTTCCAATGAGTTGATTCTTCATGTCAGTGGCCAAAGTGTTGGAGCTTCAGCATCAGTCCTTCCAATGATTCAGGGTTGATTTCCTTTAGAATTGACTGGTTTGATCTCCTTGCTGTCCAAGGGACTCTCAAGAGTCTTCTCCAGCACCCCAGTTTTGAAAGCATCAATTCCCTAATGCCCAGCCTTTTTCATGGTCCAACTTTCATATCTGTACATGACTACTGGAAAACCATAGCTTTGACTATACAGACCTTTGTTCGCAAAGTGATGTCTCTGCTTTTTAATATGGTGTCTAGGTTTGTCATAGCTTTTCTTCCAAGGAGTAAGCGTCTTTTAATTTCATGGCTGTAGTCAACATCCACAGTGATTTTGGAGCCCCAGAAAATAAAATCTGTCACTGCTTCCACTTTTTCTCCGTCTGTTTGCCATGAAGTGATGGGACAGGATGCCATGATCTTAGATTTTTCAATGTTGAGTTTTAAGCCAGCCTTTTCACTCTCCTCTTTCACCCTCATCAAGAGGCTCCTTAGTTCCTTTTCACTTTCTGCTATTAGAGTGATTTCTAAGGTTGTTGACATCTCTCCCGTTAGTCTGGATTCCAGCTTTCAATTTATCCAGCCTGATATTTTGCATGATGTGCTCTACATATAAATTAAATAGGCAGAGTGACACCATTCAGTCTTGTCATATTCCTTTCCCAATTTGGAACCAATCCATTGTTCCATGTCCAGTTCTAACTGTTGCTTCTTGACACCCATGCAGATCTCTCAGGAGGCAGGTAAGATGGTCTGGTATTCCCATCTCTTTAAGAATTTTCCACAGTTTTTTTGTAATCCACATGGTCAAGGAAGGACTTTAGCTTAGTCAATGAAGCAGAAGTAGATGTTTTTTGTAATTCCCTTGCTTTCTTCATAATACAATGGATGTTGGCAATTTGATCTCTGGTTCCTCTGCCTCTTCAAAATTCAAGTTGTACATCTGGAAGTTCTCAGTTCACATATTACTGAAGTCTAGCTTGAAGGATTTTGAGAATAACCTTGCTAGCATGTGAAATGAGCGCAATTGTGTGGTAATTTGAACAGTCGTTGGCATTGCTTTTCTTTGGGATTGGAATGAAAACTGAACTTTTTCAATCCTGTAGCCCCACTGAGTTGTCTAAATGGTGACATATGGAGTGCAGCACTTTAGCAGCAGCATCTTTTAGGATTTGAAATAGCTCAGCTGGACTTCTGTCATCTTCACTAGCTTTGTTCATAGTAATGCTTTCTAAAGCCCACTTGACTTCACACTCCAGGATGTCCAGCTCTAGGTGAGTGACCACACCATCATGGTTATCTGAGTCATTAGGACCTTTTTTGTACAATGGTATTCTTGTCACCGCTGTATTCTTGTCACTGCTTCTTGATCTGTTCTGCTTCTGTTAGGTCCTTATAGCTTCTGCCATTTATAGTGCCCATTCTTGCATAAAATGTTCACTTGAGTCTCCAGTTTTCTTGAAGAGATCTCTAGCGTTTCTGATTCTAATTTTTTCCTCTATTTCTTTGCATTGTTCACTTTAGAAGGTCTTCATATTTCTCCTTGCTCTTCCCTGGAACTCTATATTCAGTTAGATATATCTTTCCTTTTCTCTCTTGCCTTTCACTTCTCTTCTTTCCTCAGTTATTTGTAAAATCTCCTCAGATAACCACTTTTCCTTCTTGCATTTATTTTTCTTTGGGATGGTTTTGATCACTGCCTCCTGCACAGCATTACAAACTTCCATCCACAGTTCTTCAGGCACTCTTATCTACCAGATCTAGTCCCTTGAATCTATTTGTCACTTCCACCATATAATCATTAGAGATTTGATTTAGGTCATATCTGAATGGCCTAGTGGTTTTCCCTACTTTCTTCCATTTGAGCCTGGATTTTGCAATAAGGAGCTGATCATCTGAGCCAGAGTCAGTTAGCTCTAGGTCTTGTTTTTGCTGACTGCATAGAGCTTCTCCATCTTCGACTGCAAAGAACATAATCAGTCTGATTTGAGTATTGACCATCTGGTGATGTCCATGTGTAGAGTCATGTCTTGGGTTGTTGGAAAAGGGTGTTTTCTATGACCAGTGTGTTCTCTTGGCAAAACTCTGTTAGTCTTTACCCTGCATCATTTTGTACACCATCGCCAAACTTACATGTTATTCCAGGTACCTCTTGAGTCCCTACTTTTGCATTCCAATCCCCCATGATGGAAAGGACCTCTTTTTTGTGTTAGTTCTAGAAGGTCTTATAGAACTGGTCAACTTCAGCTTCTTCAGTATCTGTGGTTGGAGCATGTGCTTGGATTACTGTGATATTGAATGGTTGGCCTTGGAAATAACCAAGATCATTCTGTCACTTTTGAGACTGCATCCAAGTACTGCGTTTCGGACTCTTTTGTTGACTATGAGGGCTACTCCATTTCTTTTATGGGATTCTTGCCCACTGCTGCTAAGTCACTTCAGTCGTGTCCGACTCTGTGCGACCCCATAGATGGCAGCCCACCAGGCTCCCCCATCCCTGGGATTCTCCAGGCAAGAACACTGGAGTGGGTTGCCATTTCCTTCTCCAATGCATAAAAGTGAAAAGTGAAAGTGAAGTCGCTCAGTCGTGTCCGACCTTCAGCAACCCCATGGACTGCAGCCTTCCAGGCTCCTCCATCCATGGGATTTTCCAGGCAAGAGTACTGGAGTGGGGTGCCATTGCCTTCTCCGTTCTTGCCCACTGTAGTAGATATAATGGTCATCTGAATTAAGTTTGCCCTTTCCCATCCATTTTAGTTCACTGATTCCTAATGTGGTGATGTTCTGCTTGACCATGATCAATTTACTTTGATTCATGGACTTACATAAGAGGGTACATCTATCCTGTGAGAGGATCCAAAGTCTCTTCACCAAAGATGTAAGAGATGAATTTGTGAGGGTAACTTTTAGAGCTCTTTGGTGGCTCTCTTTCATAAGCCAGAAATGCCAATAACTGCTACCATTTCTATGGAGTGCACTTTTAACTGTGGTGGAGAGCACTGTGTTCTCCTACAGGATGTCCATCATGGGAGTTGTCATGAGAGCCCTGAGTGGTGAGAGTTTGCAGTCCCTCCTCATGGTTTCCATCAGTAGACCCAGAAACACTGGTCTCACATAGACTGTCTACCCAGATCCACAGTTGCATAATATCAAATCCCTAATGTAAATAAAGTATTTACATTTCCTAGTGCTTCTGCTTTGGATTAAGTACTTACTGGAAAAGAGTCTAAACACAAAATTAATTGCAAGTAAATCTTTATTTACATTTATTATTGGTAGTAATCTTGGTTTTGTAATTCTGAAACAGTTTGTAGTTATTGCAGCATAGAGCAAATGAGTACATATATTGCTATTGGGAATCTGGGTTCATACTGTGGAAAAAGTAGAAACACACATGGAATAGGGGAATTTGAAGAAGAATGCTGTGGTGTTGCATTTAATTGGAATGTAGTAGTACTAACATAAGATTTAGTGGGGAAAATACACACACACACACACACACATATATATACATACACACATACACATTATATAATTTTTAAAACAATATATGTTAGTTAATATACAGAGAAGAAATGATACAATTAGAAAAATATATGTTAATAAGCATATCAGTTGTGTAAAAACTTGCTACTATATAAGTGTTGTTGTTGTTGTTCAGTTGCTCAGTCGTGTCCTACTCTTTGCAACCTCATGGACTGCAGCATGCCAGGATTCCCTGTCCTTCATCATCTCCCAGAGCTTGCTCAAACTCATGTCCTTTGAGTTGGTGATGCCATCCAGTCATCTCATGCTCTGTTGTCCCCTTCTTTTCCTGCCTTCAATCTTTCCCAGCATCAGGATCTTTTCCAATGAGTCAGTTCTTTGCATCAGGTGGCCAAAGTAATGGAGCTTCAGCTTCGTCATCAGTCCTTCCAATGAATATTCAGGATTGATTTCCCTTAGGATTGACTGGTTTGATCTCCTTGCAGTCAAAGAGACTCTCAAGAGTCTTCTCCAACACCACAGTTCAAAAGCATCAGTTCTTTGGTGCTGTTTTTTTTAATGGTCCACCTCTAACATCCATACATGACTGCTGGAAAAACCATAGCTCTGATTGTATGGACCTTTGTTGGCAAAGATTGTCCCTGCTTTTTAATATGCTGTCTAGATTTGTCATAGCTTTTCTTCCAAGGAACAAGTGTCTTTTAATTTCATGGCTGCAGTCACCATCTGCAGTGATTTTGGAGCCCGCCAAAATAAAGTCTTTCACTGTTCCCATTGTTTCCCCATCTATTTGCCATGAAATGATGTGACTGGATGCTGTGATCTTTGTTTTTTGAATGTTTTGTTTTAAACCCATCTTTTTCACGCTCCTCTTTCACCTTCATCAAGAGGCTTTTTAATTCCTCTTCGCTTTCTGCCGTAAGGGTGATATCATCTGCATATCTGAGGTTATTGATATTTCTCCCAGCAATCCTGATTCCAGCTTGTACTTCATCCAGCCTGGCATTTCCCATGATGTACTCTGTGTAGAAGTTAAATAAGCAGGGTGACAATATACAGCCTTGACATACTCTTTTCCCAATTTTGAACCAGTCCATTGTTCCATGCTGGTTCTAACTGTTGTTTCTTGACTGCATACAGGCTTCTCAGGAGACAGGTAAGGTGGTCTGGTATTCCCTTCTCTTTCAGAATTTTTCACAGTTTGTTGTGCTCTGCACAGTCAAAGACTTTAGCATAGTCAATGAAGCAGACGTAGATATTTTTCTGGACTTCTCTTGCTTTTTCAATGATCCAACAGATGTTGGCAATTTGATCTCTGGTTCCTCTGCCTTTTCTAAATCAAACTTGAACATCTGGAAGCTCTGGGTTCACATACTGTTGAAGCCAAGCTTGGAGAATTTTGAGAATTACTTTGCAAATATATGAAATGAGTGCAATTGTGCAGTAGTGTGAATATTCTTTGGCACTGCCTTTCTTTGGGATTGGAATGAAAACTGACCTTTTCCAGTCCTGTGGCCACTGCTGAGTTTTCCAAATTTGCTCGCATATGGAGTGCAGCACTTTCACAGCATCATCTTTTAGGACTTGAAATAGGCCAGCTGGAATTCCATCACCTCCACTAGCTTTGTTCGTAGTGATGCTTCCTAAGGTCTACTTGACTTGGGACTCCAAGATGTCTGGCTCTAGGTGAGTGATCACACCATCATGGTTATCTGGGTCTTTAAGATCTTTTTTGTATAGCTCTTCTGTGTATTCTTGCCACCTTTTCTTAGTATCTTCTGCTTCTGTGAAGTCCATACGGTTTCTGTCCTTTATTGTGCCCATCTTTGCATGAAATGTTCCCTTGGTATCTCTAATTTTCTTGAAGAGATCTCTAGTCTTTCCCATTCTGTTGTTTTCCTTTATTTCTTTGCATTGTTCCCTTAGGAAGGCTTTCTTATCTCTTCTTGCTATTCTTTGGGACTCTGTATTCAGATGGGTATATCTTTCCTTTTCTCCTTTGCCTTTCACTTCTCTTCTTTTCTCAGCTATTTGTAAGGCCTCCTCAGACAATCATTTTGCCTTTTTGGATTTCTTTTTCTTGGGGATTGTTTTGATCACCACCTCTTGTACAATATTTCAAATCTCCATCCATAGTTCTTCAGGCACTCTATCAGATCTAATCCCTTGAATCTGTTTTCCACTTCCACTGTATACTTGTAAAGGATTTGATTTAGGTCATACCTGAATGGTCTAGTGGTTTTCCCTACTTTCTTCAATTTAAGTCTGAATGTGTCAATAAGGAGTTCATGATCTGAGCTACAGTCAGCTCCTGGTCTTGTTTTTGCTGACTATATAAGCTTCTCCATCTTCAGCTGCAAAGAATATAATCAATCTGATTTCGGTATTGACCATCTGGTGATGTCCAAGTGTAAACTCATCTCTTGTGTTGTTGGAAGAGGGTGTTTGCTTTGACCAGTGCGTTCTCTTGGCAAAACTCTGTTAGCCTTTGCCCTGATTCATTTTGTACTCCAAGGCCAAATGCTATATAATTGTGTACAGCTGCCCCTTGAATAACACGGATTGTAGCTGCATAGGTTCACCTATCTATAGGTCTTTTTTAATAGTAAATACTATTGTACTATATGACCCAAGGTTGGTTGAATCCACAAATGCAGAAATGCAAATATAGAGGAACTGTGTATACAGAGGGCCAACTCTAACTTATACATGGATTTTCAAGGGCAAGGAGGGTCAGTGCCCCTAACCCCTGCATTGTTCAAGAGGTCAATGTATATCTTTATATGTACTTATAATCTATATATCTTTATTTATTTATGAAGATAAATATATATCTTTATTTATTTATAAAGATTTATATATATTTATCTATCTATACCTATATAGAGTATATATGCATACTATATAACTACTTTTGTGTGTGTGCGTGTATACGTATGTATATATATGCATATATATGCTCAGTCGTGTCTGACTCTTTGCCATTCCCTTCACTACAGCCCCCTAAGCTCCTCTGTCCATTGGATTTCTCAGGCAAGAATACTGGAGTGGGTAGCCATTTCTTCCTCCAGGATATCTTCCCAACCCACGGATCAAACCCAAGTTTCCTGTGTCTCCTGCATTGGCAGGCAGATTCTTTACCACTGAACCACCTGGGAAGTCCTGTATATATGTAAGTGCTTATGTGTATATATATATTACTATAGAAGTATATAAATACTTATGTGTATATATATTGCATATAGAAGTATATAGGTACTTATGTATATGTGTATTCTGTATTGATATAGATGTAGATTCATAGATTGGTATAGATACAGTTCATAGCTTGTTAGCTCTGCCCACTGAAAGAAGTGCCTAGGAGTAGTAGTATGCATATCTGGTACCTGGATCTTGATTTTGAAATGCCATTCTCCATTAAATGTAGCATTCAGTTCAGTCACGCAGTCGTGTCTGACTCTTTGTGACCCCAAAAGTAGCATGAACTTCTTTAAAAAATGGTTCATCCCTCTGGGACAGTAAATGTATAAAGTGAGTTTGCACAGGATGTACCATGTATATGCAAGAGCAAGGATATGATAGAATTAGAAGAATCACCATTTTGCAACCACCAGTGTGGTAATTAGTCTAGGTCAGGACCATGAAGAGTTGCTGAAATTATTATTGGGTAAAAAACTGCTGGGGAACAGGACAGTCTTATGGTTTCATAATACCACCGCACGGACTCTTGTTAATTATAAAGGGGAAGTGTATATTTACAATGGAGAGAACTGGGAGCCACTATATTAACCAAGTAATAAAGCTTAGCATCACCAATAGGGGGACAGTTCCCTATTATATAAGTCCTAATGCAGTGCATCGTCTGTGTTGTGTTTGGGTCCAAAAGTGTTCAACCTGAACGTAATCATGAGGAAACAATCAGAGCCAGAATGTGGGACATTATAAATATAAGACAACCAGCTCTCTAACTCTTTAAAAATTCACTATTGTGAAAAACAAAAGAAGTCACGGGCAGAGGACTATTCTGGTTTAAAACAGAATGAAGAGCTATAACAACCAAATGTAATACATGAAACTTAACTGAATCCTGGATAAGAAAATAAACTATAAGAGATAGGTTAGGAACAGTTGGGAAAATTGAAATATGGGCTGTATATTAAATGGCAACTTTTAATTAATGTTAATTAATTTAATTAATGTTAATAATCTTATTTCTATGAGATGAGTGGTGAAGTGTTTAGGGCTGAAATGTCATATCTGCAACATATTTTAAAATGGCTGAGAAACAAATGGAGAAAGAGATAAAGAAAAGGTGCAAATATTAACAATTGGGGAATCTAGACAGATAATGTGTTTGTAATACTATTCTTTCAGCTCTTCTGTATGTCTGTGTTGGAAGAAACAGTTTTTATTATATAAAAGTAATACATTAAGTTTTACCTTCTTCTTACATGACCTGCCTAGGATCTACTTTTGATAAATTTTGTTTGAAAATACCTTTAATTTTCTGACACATGGGAATTAAACCATTTTGTGTCATGATTTATAGACAATAAGAATCATGAAACAAAATTTTGCTGTATTTCGCTCAGGTTTTTGTAAGATCCTATAATGCATCTCTCTACCTATCAAGTGAGAATTTTCTCACATCTTAAATATTGTTAATATAAGTGTGTGTTTGGAGTACATATTCTTTAATTTTAAATATTTGCAACAAGGCCTGTCCTAGTATCTTCTCGTTCTTAAGATATTTTTATGCTGTCTCATAGTTCATGTCTTCATTTCTTCATTCATTCTACAAATACTTACTGCATACCTACTGTGTGCTAGACATGGTACTAGGCTTTCATGTGATCTGAACAATAATGAGAATATTAGATTTTGGTTTGTTTGCTTCAACGCTTACTGACACTCTTAAAGAGCCTTGTTTATATATAGTTGTTTTTCAGTCACTCAGTCCTGTCCGACTCTTTGCGACCCCCTGCACTGCTGCATCAGAGAAGGCAATGGCACCCCACTCCAGTACTTTTGCCTAGAAAATCCCATGGACGGAGGAGCCTGGTGGGCTGCAGTCCATGGGGTCACTAGAGTCAGACAAGACTGAGCGACTTTACTTTCACTTTTCACTTTCATGCATTGGAGAAGGAAATGGCAACCCACTCCAGTGTTCTTGCCTGGAGAATCCCAGGGACAGGGAAGCCTGGTGGGGTGCCATTTATGGGGTCGCACAGAGTTGGACATGACTGAAGCAACTTAGCAGCAGCAGCAGCAGCACTGCAACATACCAGGCTTCCCTGTCCTTCACTATCTCCCAGAATTTGCTCAAACCCGTGTCCATTGAGTTGGTGATGCCATTCAACTATCTTATCCTCTGTCATCCCCTTCTCCTCCTGCCTTCAGTCTTTCCCAGCATCAGGGTCTTTTCCAATGAGACGGGTCTTTGCATTAGGTGACCAAAGTATTGGAGTTTCACCCTCAGCGTCAGTCCTTCTGATGAACATTCAGGGTTGATTTCCTCTAGGATAGACTGGTTGGATCTCCTTGTTGTTCAAGGGACATACACACATACAGTAGATTAAAAAGTAAATCACTAATAGTACCCAACATTAGAGACATCAGAACTTCTGTTACTGTTGTGTGTGTGTGTGTGTGTTTAATGTCTCTAATGTTGGTTTCTAAATCTGTGTTTTGCTTGTCTTTGATTCTTAGGTATATATAGAAACCTGTCTGTAGAATCTTGCTTCCTATTTCATGGAAGAAATAGAGGCTTTAAGGCATTAACTCTAGTTTCCAGCTCCCCTAAGTAGGAACTTCTATGCATTTTTATTCATTCTTATCTCCTTCCCTACCTCATAGTATGAAGTGTCACTCATTATGCATTTGATACTGTTAGCTGTCTCCTTTTTCTCAAAAATCTCTATTGCCTTAGATTTTATGACTCTACACATTCCTGATACTCCTCATAAGAGATCAATTCTTTCTTGGTTTCCTTTTGAGGGTTAACTTTCACCATTTGCTATTTTACCATAGATATAACCTGGGCTTTCATCTTCTGCCAACTTTTTTTTCTCATGGAACTCCTTTTATCCTCTTATCAATTCCATTGGTTTTATTTGCAATGATGACTTCTACATCCACATCACCGTCCAAGTATCTCCACCTTGACCTCAGCCTTCAGTATCCAACTACCAACTAGATGCTTTCACTTGAATATGTCACAAATAGTGCCGACTCCACAAGTACCAAACCGAGCTCTACAATCTGCACTTTCTGCTTTAACAGCTGGTCATCTTTAATATCTTTAAAAATTGATGGTATCACCTTTTGACTTTTTAAGTATAAATACTAGTTATATACTTCATTCTCTGCTGTAGATATAACAAAAATCTTTAAGTTGATTTCTATAATCTTTTTTTAGTAACTGAATTAAGCTACTTTTTAAGTTTTTAAATAGTAAATTGGCAAATGTATGTCTCTTCACCTTCACATCTTTTCCATTTTAGGTGTCCTCTGAAAAATCTGGATTCTTCTTTTAAAATTATTTTATTTATTACTTTGAAAAGTTTTCAGCTATCTTTTTTGCTCTTGGTTTCTGGTTTCAGCATCTGCCATGATCACTTCTTTTCACTTTCATTTTCATGACTCAATACTGGATAATTTAAGTCAAATTTAACACTATTGCTTTGGGAAACAAATATCCTAAATTATTCTGACCCTTTCACACTGTTCAGACTTAGTGATGGTTTGAAGGTAGCACTTTTCAAATAAGAATTTTTCTTACATGAATATAAATATATCTTCCATGATTTTGCACAAGACATTAATTCACTCTTTAGCAAATGTTATTAATTGCTAAAATAATGATAGAAGTTAGATGTTAGAAACTTGAGGTACCAAGAACTCTGTTACTTTAATAAGAAGACTGAATATTTTATTGTATTTGTATTTCCTGCTATTTGATGCCTTTCAAACATACTGTAAGTGTAGTTGATTGTTCTGGATGAGACTAGGCCCAAAGATTTTTGAAACACTGAAGAGAAAATACAGTTAAAACTGCCCTAAAACTTACAAGCAGGAGACTGTCAGTGAGAGCAAGACTAGAGTGGTGGCAGACAGCTAGGTTGGACTCAACCAGAAGCTGAATTTTACTGCTGTTAGTTTACAAGATACTGATAAATGCAGATAGCAACTTCATACTATTACTGTACCTTTCAGTTCAGTTCAGTTCAGTCGCTCAGTCGTGTCTGACTCTTTGCGACCCCAAAGACTGCAGCACTCCAGGCCTCCCTGGCCATCACCAACTCCCAGAGTTCATCAAAACTCATGTCCATCACGTCGGTGATGCCATCCAGCCATCTCATCCTCTGTCGTCCGTTTCTCCTCCTACCCCCAATCCCTCTAGCATCAGAGTCTTTTCCAGTGAGTCAACTCTTCACATGAGGTGGCCAAAGTATTGGAGTTTCAGCTTTAACATCAGTCCTTCCAATGAACACCCAGGACTGATCTCCTTTAGAATGGACTGGTTGGATCTCCTTGCAGTCCAAGGGACTCTCAAGAGTCTTCTCCAACACCACAGTTCAAAAGCATCAATTCTTCGGTGCTCAGCCTTCTTCACAGTCCGACTCTCACATCCATACATGACCACTGGAAAAACCATAGCCTTGACTAGACAGACCTTTGTTGGTAAAGTAATGTCTCTGCTTTTGAATATGCTATCTAAGTTGGTCATAACTTTCCTTCCAAGGAGTAAGTGTCTTTTAACTTCATGGCTGCAATCACCATCTGCAGTGATTTTGGAGTCCAAAAAAATAAAGTTTGACAGTGTTTCCACTGTTTCTCCATCTATTTCCCATGAAGTGATAGGACTGGATGCCATGATCTTAGTTTTCTGAATGTTGAGCTTTAAGCCAACTTTTTCACTCTCCTCTTTCACTTTCATCAAGAGGCCTTTTAGTTCCTCTTCACTTTCTGCCATAAGGGTGGTGTCATCTGCATATCTGAGGTTATTGATATTTCTCCCTGCAATCTTAATTCCAGCTTGTGCTTCTTCCAGCCCAGCGTTTCTCATGATGTACTCTGCATATAAGTTAAATAAGCAGGGTGACAACATACAGCCTTGACGTACTCCTTTTCCTATTTGGAACCAGTCTGTTGTTCCATGTCCAGTTCTAACTGTTGCTTCCTGACCTGCATATAGGTTTCTCAAGAGGCAGGTCAGGTGGTCTAGTATTCCCATCTCTTTCAGAATTTTCCACAGTTTATTGTGATCCACACAGTCAAAGGCTTTGGCATAGTCAATAAAGCAGAAATAGATGTTTTTCTGGAACTCTTTTGCTTTTTTGATGATCCAGCGGATGTTGGCAATTTGATCTCTGGTTCCTCTGCCTTTTCTAAAACCAGCTTGAATATCAAGAAGTTCACAGTTCATGTATTGCTGAAGCCTGGCTTGGAGAATTTTGAGCATTACTTTACTAGCATGTGAGATGAGTGCAATTGTGCAGTAGTTTGAGCATTCTTTGGCATTGCCTTTCTTTGGGATTGGAATGAAAACTGACCTTTTCCAGTGCTGTGGCCACTGCTGAGTTTTCCAAATTTGCTGGCATATTTGAGTGCAGCACTTTCAGAGCTTCATTTTTTAGGATTTGAAATAGCTCAACTGGAATTCCATCACCTCCACTAGCTTTGTTCGTAGTGATGCTTTCTAAGGCCCACTTGACTTCACGTTCCAGGATGTCTGGCTCTAGGTCAGTGATCACACCATTGTGATTATCTTGGTCGTGAAGATTTTTTTTGTAGAGTTCTTCTGTGTATTCTTGCCACCTCTTCTTAATATCTTCTGCTTCTGTTAGGTCTCTACCATTTCTGTCCTTTATCGATCCCATCTTTTCATAAAATGTTCCCTTGGTATCTCTAATTTTCTTGAAGAGATCTCTAGTCTTTCCCATTCTGTTGTTTTCCTCTATTTCTTTGGATTGATTGCTGAGGAAGGCTTTCTTATCTCTCCTTGCTATTCTTTGGAACTCTGCATTCAGATGCTTATATTTTTCCTTTTCTCCTTTGCTTTTCACTTCTCTTCTTTTCACAGCTATTTGTAAGGCCTCCCCAGACAGCCATTTTGCTTTTTTACATTTCTTTTCCATGGGGATGGTCTTGATCCCTGTCTCCAGTACAATGTCACAAACCTTCGTCCATAGTTCATCAGGCACTCTATCTATCAGATCTAGTCCCTTAAATCTATTTCTCACTTCCACTGTATAATCATAAGGGATTTGATTTAGGTCATACCTGAATGGTCTAGTGGTTTTCCCTACTTTCTTCAATTTCAGTCTGAATTTGGCAATAAGGAGTTCATGATCTGAGCCACAGTCAGCTCCTGGTCTTGTTTTTGCTGACTGTATAGAGCTTCTCCATCTTTGGCTGCAAAGAATATAATCAATCTGATTTCAGTGTTGACCATCTGGTGATGTCCATGTGTAGAGTCTTGTGTTGTTGGAAGAGGGTGTTTGCTATGACCAGTGCATTCTCTTGGCAAAACTCTATTAGCCTTTGCCCTGCTTCATTCCATATTTCAAGGCCAAATTTGCCTTTTACCCAGGTGTTTCTTTACTTCCTACTTTTGCATTCCAATCCCCTATAATGAAAAGGACATCTTTTTTGGGTGTTAGTTCTAAAAGGTCTTGTAGGTCTTCATAGAACCATTCAACTTCAGCTTCTTCAGCATTACTGGTTGGGGCATAGACTTGGATTACTGTGATATTGAATGGTTTGCCTTGGAAACGAACAGAGATCATTCTGTCGTTTTTGAGATTGCATCCATGTACTGCATTTCGGACTCTTTTGTTGACCATTATGGCTACTCCATTTCTTCTAAGGGATTCCTCCCCACAGTAGTAAATATAATGGTCATCTGAGTTAAAAATTCACCCATTCCAGTCCATTTTAGTTCGCTGATTCTTAGAATGTCGACGTTCACTGTTGTCATCTCCTGTTTGACCACTTCCAATTTGCCTTGATTCATGGACCTAATATTCCAGGTTCCTATGCAATATTGCTCTTTACAGCATCAGACCTTGCTTCTATCACCAGTCACATCCACAGCTGGGTATTGTTTTTGCTTTGGCTCCATCCCTTCATTCTTTCTGGAGTTATTTCTCCACTGATCTCCAGTAGCATATTGGGCACCTACCGACCTGGGGAGTTCCTCTTTCAGTATCCTATCATTTTGCCTTTTCATACTGTTCATAGGGTTCTCAAGGCAATAATACTGAAGTGGTTTGCCATTCCCTTCTCCAGTGGTCCACATTCTGTCAGACCTCTCCACCATGACCCACCTGTCTTGGGTGGCCCCACACGGCATGGCTTAGTTTCATTGAGTTAGACAAGGCTGTGGTCCATGTGATTAGATTGACTAGTTTTCTGTGATTATGGCTTGTGTGTCTGCCCTCTGATGCCTCTTGCAACACCTACCGTCTTACTTGGGTTTCTCTTACCCTGGACGTGGGGTCTCTCTTCACGGCTGCTCCAGCAAAGCGCAGCCGCTGCTCCTTACTTTGGACGAGGGGTATCTCCTCACAGCCGCCCCTCCTGACCTTGAACGTTTAGTAGCTCCTCTCGGCCCTCCTGCCCTTTAGAAGTTTTTTAATATACAGATCAAGTTTGAAACTCCTCACCCCATATGGAAGGATGCTAAGAGAGGTCTCAAGCTAAAAATGAACAAGTTAAAGGCGAAATTAACACACTGAAGAATTATTAAAGCCTCTTTCTAAAAAAATTGACATGGCTAATTACTGCAGTATCCAAGGTGAGGGTCATCCGTCTTCTTAACTAGCTTATTTTTACTAAGTCTGAAGGTGTCTGTTTATCCCTTCTGTGTTGAATTGGCATTCTAGTTGTAAGGTATTTGTAAACAATAAGTAGTATTGCAGTTTTGTTGATAATATGGAACAGGAACTATTTCTCCAAGGCCATCATGGCTTTCCTCAAGACACGTGTCCTTGTAATTCGACCTCGCAGCATGTTGGAAACTTGAAGTTATGGAAGGTATAAAACCAGTTTTCCTTTCTCTGTCCCTGAAGACTTATTTCATTCTCAAGTTTTCCACATACAGTTAATTACACATCTTTGGATGTGGTTTATTTAATTATTACCTGTGGGAAAATAAATCATAGGAAGATAGTTTGGAAATGTTAAATGTGTTCAGTAAATTAAAGATTTTTAAAAGTTATGAAGTTTCATTTCTTGAATGGGTCTAGATATAAAGCAAGTACCCAATCTTTTTTTTCCTCAAAATATATACGTACAAACACCATTGAATAGTGGAGGACAGAGGAGCCTGGCATGCTGCAGTCCATGTGGTCACAAAGGGTCAGACACAACTTAGCAACTGAACGACAACAACAACCACTGAATAACCACAAATTCTAGGTGTTCTGATTTAGATATATGCTTCCTTGTCCTCTTGGATGGAGGTTGGAGAAGGCATATGGAGATGTTTGTATTATGCATTGAGGCAGGTTACCCAAAACCAGTTGCTTATTTTCGTAGCTAAGGCAGACTCTTGGCAGAGGATGATGTTGAGAGTTGTTTGCAGGAGATGAAGAATGAATGCAGACGGGAAGCTGACGGGTCACTTTAGTGAAAGACTGTGAGGTCTGGGCTTAAGTGCCTGAGAAGCAAAGTGCCATGGCTGTAGGGAGTAGGCCTTTCTCTGAATATCTGCACAAAACCCAAGCCTGATCTGAAATGGGCAAACAATGGAGCTAGGACTGTTAAGGGACTGCATCCTTGGCATGAGTAATGGGGAGCTGCCATGGGCATCCTCAACATTAGTATCAGTGGTTCTCCTTTAGACAATGTCAAGGACAACAGTGGCTGGGGCACCTGAAGCAGGGGAGGAAGAACATAGTAGATCCTGAATGGGAACTGGTCTGTGAACACCTTAAAGGCGCAGGGTCAGTGCTGCGCCATTGCAAGGACACCATTCACATTTTACTTACTGTGAATCTCAGCTGTGCTCCGGCAAGTGACGTTCACCCAGGACAGTATCAATTGTACCCCGTGGAATTGGGCTATGTGGCTGTCTGGTCCTGGGAAGCATGGCTTTTGCAGGTTCCCAGAAATAATTACAGGCTCCCTTAAATGGGCTGCTGAGGTTCACACTATCAAACACCGGGTAGGAACCCAAGTCACTGTGATTTTGAGTTTTGAGTTAATATATCCTCATTTTATTCATTTATTCTGATAACATCTGGGAATTTGGATTGCTTAGTTTTGTACACTCCTGCCAGATATTGTTATGTTCTCTCACATAGAGCAGGGATCCAGTGAGATTCTCAGCAGTGTTCCAGATTCAAGCGTATGTGGAGGACTGATGAAACAGGCTTTCCAGCAGCCCATTTACAGGAGAGACTGGAGTGACTTGTAGGTGGATCAAGGACTGTGAACCAGTGTTGAATAGAGTGATTCTCATAATAGTATATCATCGCTTACTTAAATTATTTAAAATTTTCTCCATTTCTACAGCTCTCACTCATACTGGAGTTTTGAGGTGAATTTGTTAAAAAGATAAATCTGTTCGGTACAGAGTTCAGTATGCAGCAAGCTCTGCTGGGAGAGTTACACTGTGCTGACCTTCTGGAGTGAGGATATGCCACCTGAAGAAGAGAATTACACACCTTTGAGAAACATTTCCTGGTGTATTACTGGGCCCTCATAGAGACAGACTATCAGACCTGCCCAGTTATGTCAGATGGCCCTGCAGCCATTCATCAAAAGACTAACATCAAGGAAGACCAGAGGGCAGAAAGGGCACCTAGACCCCCATGCACAGGTACCCTCTTCCTCACTCATACTTCTGTCTTGTCAGGGGAGGTCCTATAAAACCAGCTAAAGGAGGAGGTTCACAGAGGTGTAGGCTGTTGTTAGTTCTTCAGTTGCTAAGTCGTGTCTGACTCTTTGCCACCTCATGGACTGCAGCACACCAGGCTTCCCTGTCCTTTACTATCTCCTGGAGTTTGCTCAAAGTCATGTCCATTGAGTCGGTGATGCCATCCAACCATCTTATCCTCTGTCGCCTCCTTCCCCTTGTGCCCTGAATCCTTTCCAGCATCAGGGTCTTTTCCAGTGAGTCAGCTCTGTGCATCAGATGGCCAAAGTATAGGAGCTTCAGCCTCAGCATCAGTCTTTCCAACAAATATTCAGGGTTGATTTCCTTTAGGATTAATTGGTTTGATCTCCTTGTTGTCCAAGGAACTCTCAAGAGTCTTCTCCAGAACTACAGCTTGAAAGCATCAATTCCTTAGTGCTCAGCCTTCTTTATGGTCCGACTCTCATGTCCTTACATGACTATTGGAAAAACCATAGCTTTGACTATACAGACCTTTGTTGGCAAAGTGATGTCTCTGGTACATGGGTGAAAACTGAATATGGGTGAAAACTGAATGGTTATGGCAGCATTATATCCACTTTTAGGGGTGACCTTGAACAGTAGTAGGCAGGGAAGATCTTCCCAACAGGCAGAGTCATGAATGGTACCACTGGTCATGCACTTTGTAGGAGGAGAAGTGGGCCAAGAGGACAGTGTATGCAGATCCTTCAGCCATGGTCAATGATCAGGATCCTAGAAAGAAGAGACTGACAGATCTGTACAAAGGACATCTAAAGAAAGGCCTTGTGAGTAGACCTGTGAGAGTTGACACCAGTGAGCACATCTTTATATCAAATGTTAACATCTACCAGAGAGCATCCACACATGGATAAGGCATTAAACAACCAGAGACAAAATGGTTAGGCCAGTTGATGTCAGCTAGCCTATGTCATAAGACGTCCCAGTACTGGCACAATAGGCACATGAGCAAATTGGCTGTGGGAGCAGAGACTGAGGTTACTCGTGGACCCAACATTCTGGCCTCCTACTTGCCAAGGTAGCTGTAGCTACTGGTGCCAACCTGCTAGCCAGAGACACCAATGCTGTCCTTGATATATTGCACCATCTGTTGAGGAGAACTGTTGGTCACTCGGTGACAAGTTGACCACACTAGACATCTTACTTTTCTTAATATTACCAAAAATATCTGATAATCCCTCAAAGTCAACAGCCATGGCCTGGGTTAAATCCCTGGTTGGGGAACTGAAAGCCCCACAAGTTGTGCCGTGAGGCCAAAAAAAAAAGCAGGTATGACGTTGTTTGAAAAAGGTATGTGCTCCGTCTCTTCAGTCATGTCTGACTCTTTGTGACCCTCTGGACTATAGCCCACCAGGCTCCTCTGTCCATGGGATTCTCCAGGCAAGAATGCTGGAGCGGGTTGCCATTTGAAGACATAACTGTCAATTATTTTACAAAAAGTGTCTAATACTTCCTGTTTCCACCGACGATACATGAGGATCCCCTCCCCACATTCTTGGTAGTACTGGCCATTATCACTTTAAAAATTTTTTGACATAGATTTAAAGTGATATCTCATAGTTTATATTTCCCTGATCATAGTATTTTTATGTGTTTATCAGTTGTTAACTTTTTTTCTTCTGTGAATTGTCTGTTCATGTCTTTTGCCCACTTTTCTACTAGTTTCTTATTCTCTTGTGCCTTAGGCTTGTAAGAGTTCATTATTTCTCATAGTTGTTGAATATCCTCTTCTGTTACATAAATATTTTTTCTGAATCTGTTGTCTCTTAAATAATGATATCTCTTCCATATTTATTCATACCAAAGTTTAAAAATTTTTAGATTCATATGTATCTTTTTCTTTCTTTTGTACCTTCTGGCCTTCCAATGCCATCTACCTATTGATTAAATATATATTTTCCTAGATTTTATTTCCTCAAAGATTTTGTTTGATTAATATTTTACAGATTTTATCTATCTGAATATTTTTAATATATGGCTCAATAGCTAGCACCATTTATTATATAATTCTTCTTTCCCACAGTGATTCCACCCACCTTTATCCCATATTACTTTTCACATGTATGCTGAAATATTTCTGAATTCTTATTCCCTTACATTAATATGTTTGTCTAATTTAGAGCTCTGTAATCATTTGATAACAGTGAATTTTCAGTGTGTTCTAATATCTGCTAAGTCCTCCTTTATTGTTTATTTTGCTATATGTAATCATTTATTTTAGTGTATAAACTTTACAGATATTTTATCTAATTCCAACCTGTATCCATACCCTAGAGTATTAATTGAAATTTTATTAAATTTATGTATTGTTTTGAGAAAATTGACTTTCTAGTGTTAATGTCCTCATCTAAGAACATGAATGCTTTTCCTTTTGTTCAGCACTTGCTTCATGTTCTGAAATAAGATGTTATTATTATCTATCTCTATTTGCTGTGCTTTTCTTGTCAAATTTATCTCTAAGTAATATATATGTTTTTTTCCTATTGTGAGTAGCATTTTTAACATCATTTCCTTTTCTAAATGTTTATTAAAATGAGTAGAGAAAAATCAGTAATTCCTATACATTGATCTTGTCTTCAATTCTGTTATTAATTCTTGCAGTGTTTCTTTAATCTGTACCTCTTGAGTTTTATCTCCTTTTCTCATAATATTTGTACCATTTTTCCTGTCTCACTGAGTGTACTGGATTGTTCAAGACAATGTTTAATAATACTGACATAGCATCCTGACTACTTATTGATTTTAATGAAATAGTTTTGGTATTTTGTTATTTAGGCTATTTTTTGTTGGGCTTTGGTAAATAATACATTGTATGAAGGGTTTCCTTCTATTTTATGTAGAATTTTTATTAGGAATTGCTGCTGGATTTATCAAAAATCTTTTTAACATCTATTAACGTGATTATACACCCACTCCAGTGTTCTTGCCTGGAGAGTCCCAGGGACGGGGGAGCCTGGTGGGCTGCCGTCCATTGGGTCGCACAGAGTCGGACATGACTGAAGCGACTTAGCAGCAGCAGCAGCAGCAACATGATTATATAGTTTTTCTCTTTAAAATTTGTTGACAAAATGGATTATATTGATGGAATTCTTATTATTACCTACCTCAAAAACATTTGATTACAATACTGGATTAAATGTAAATTGTTTGGAACCACGCATCTATACTTATAAACTTGGAAATATGTGTCTATACTCATGAATGAGACTGGTCTACATTTTTCCTGTTTTTTTTTGCATTTTCTTCATCAAGTTTATATTTAAAATTTGCTAACTTTATAAAATGAACTACTGGACTTTCTATCTTTTCATTAATAGCCAAGAATAGTTTGCTGCTGCTGCTGCTGAGTCGCTTCAGTCGTGTCCGACTCTGTGTGCCCCTGTAGACGGCAGCCCACCAGGCTCCCCCGTCCCTGGGATTCTCCAGGCAAGAACACTGGAGTGGGTTGCCATTTCCTTCTCCAATGCATGAAAGTGAAAAGTGAAAGTGAAGTCACTCAGTCGTGTCCGACTCTTCTCGACCCCATGGACTGAAGCCTACCAGGCTCCTCCTTCCATGGGATTCTCCAGGCAAGAGTACTGGAGTGGGTTGCCCTTGCCTTCCCCACAAGAATAGTTTAAATCTCATTAAATATTATGTTCTTTAAAGAATAAATTAAAATCTGCTAGGAACCTATTTGGTTCTGGCACAGTTTACAATGGGTGAATTTAACACTTTCAACTCCATCTATAGTAATTCTTCTATTCATATTTGCCATCTTTCTTGGATAGGTTTTATTTATATAGGAAATCATCTATCTCCAGCTCTCGAATGTATTGACATAAAGGTGTATGTGGTATTCTCTTAGAATTCTTTTAATCACTCCATCTCTGGTATATCTCCTATCTCATTCCTAATCGTGTATATTTTTATTCCCTTTATTTGTCCCTAATTAGACTCATAAAGCCAATGGCACCCCACTCCAGTACGCTTGCCTGGAAAATCCCATGGATGGAGGAGCCTGGTAGGCTGCAGTCCATGGGGTCGCTAAGAGTCGGACACAACTGAGCGACTTCACTTTCACTTTTCACTTTCGTGCATTGGAGAAGGAAATGGCAACCCACTCTAGTGTTCTTGCCTGGAGAATCCCAGGGACGGAGAAGCCTGGTGGGCTGCCGTCTATGGGGTCGCACAGAGTTGGACATGACTGAAGCGACTTGCAGCAGCAGCAGCAGACTCATAAAGGTTTATTAATATTTTCACTTATTAAAGATATGTTCTATATTATTAAAAGAGAGTAACTGAAGTCATAAAGCATCATACATCTTCCAGCTGTCTTTGATGATGAAGAGGGACAGTGTTTTTCCCCCAGAAGAAATCTCAAAGAAGCTTTTTGTAAAAATCCCTGGTGGTCCAGTGGCTAAGACTCGGTGCTTCCATTCCAGGGGGCATGGGTTTGATTCCTGGTCAGGGAACTGAGATCCTGCATGCTGTACAGTGTGGCCAAAACTAAAAATGTAAAATAAGAAATCAATTTGCAAAATAAGCAATTATACAGCAGACAAAAACTAATGGAGAGAAACATGAGAAATGCATATAAGTTTAGTGTAATTATCTTCATTGTCATTTATGAACCCAGAGTAAAACTTTTAAAATAAATGTTCATGCTTTTAACACATCAGTATGTTCACTTATGTGTTCACTGTTGCTATACTCAGTAATTTATTTCTCTATATAACCTTTACAAGCTTTTATCTAATTCCAACCTTTTATCTAATTCCTTGTTAAGAGTATTCTTTGTGCTTGTGTTCAGTCGTGTCCAGCTCTTTGTGACCCCATGGACTGTAGCCCGCCAGGCTCCTCTGTCTATGGAATTTTCCCAGCAGGCATACTGGAGTGGGCTGCCATTTCCTCCTCCAGGGGATCTTCCCAACCCAGGGATTGAATCTGAGTCTTCTGTGTCTTCTGCATTGCAGGTGGATTCTTTACCACTGAGTCACTGGGGAAAGCAAGAATACTCTTTACCTTGAGTAAAAAGTGCAATCAAATTTATACTGAGAAAGAAAATGTTTTCACAGTTATCAAGGTGTTTTGTCTTAGAGTATTGTGGGTAGTAGTGTTTGGTTTTTCTTATTTTGTTGTCAAAGGATCTTTTTAAATTAAAATCTTAATCAGCAGATAAGTAGGTCGAATTTGGTAACACCTTTGTTCTAAGCCAAATAACAAATCTATAAATTTTCTGATAAGGTTACCGTGAAAGTGAAAGAAAGTGAAGTCACTCAGTCATGTCCGACTCTTTGCAATCCCATGGACTGTAGCTTACCAGGCTTCTCCGTCCATGGGATTTTTTTCAGGCAAGAGTACTGGAGTGGGTTGCCATTTCCTTCTCCAGGAGATCTTCTCAACCCAGGGATTGAACCCGGGTCTCCCACATTGCAGGCAGATGCTTTACCCTCTGAACCACTAGGAAACCATGACCTAGCAATTCCACTTTTAGGTTTATACCCAAGATAATTGAAACCATATGTTTACATGAAAACTTGTACATGGATGCCCATAGCAGTATTATTTATAGTAGCCAAAAAGCAATCCAAATGTTCATAAACTGATGAATGGATAAACAAAATGTTATATACTCTTACAATGGAGTAAGCAGTATTACTAATATTCAGACATTTAAAGGAATGAAGTACTGACACATGCTTCAACACGGATGAACCAAGAAAACATTATTCTAAATGAGAGAAGTCAGACAGGAAAGGTTGCATGTTGTATGATTCCATTTATATAAGATGTCCAGAATAGGCAAATATGTAGAGACAAACAAATTAATGGTTTGCAGGTGGCTGAGGGGAGGAAGAATGAGGAGTGACTACTAATGGGCACAGGGTATCTTTTGGAGGTGAAAAAAATATTCTGGAGTTAGACAATGGTGATGATTGCATAAATTCGTGAATATGCTAAAAAAAAAAAGCCTTGTATGCTTTAAAATGGTGAATGTTACATTATGTAAATTTTACCGAAAAACCTGTGGAATAAAAAATGCCTAGGGAAAATGTTAAGAATTAGTATGTATGCAAGTCAGGGAAGAGGTCATACTAGAGATACAAATTTAGGAAGATTTCTTTATTGATGGGATATAAAGTGTTGAAGCTATGGTTTTTTCCAATAGTCATGTAAGGATGTGAGAGTTGGACTATAAGGAGCTGAGTGCCAAAGAATTGATGCTTTTGAACTGTGGTGTTGGAGAAGACTCTTAAAAGTCCCTTGAACAGCAAAGAGATCCAACCAGTCCATCTTGAAGGAAATCAGTCCTGAATATTCATTGAAAAGACTGATGCTGAAGCTGAAACTCCAATACTTTGGCCATCAGATGCGAAGAACTGACTCATTTGAAAAGACCCTGATGCTGGGAAAGATTGAAGGTGGGAGGAGAAAGGGATGACAGAGGATGAGATGGTTGGATGTCCGACTCTGTGTGACCCCATAGATGGCAGCCCACCAGGCTCCTCCGTCCCTGGGATTCTCCAGACAAGAACACTGGAGTAGGTTGCCATTTCCTTCTCCAATGCGTGAAAGTGGAAATGAAAGGGAAGTCGCTCAGTTGTGTCTGACTCTTCACGACCCCATGGACTACAGCCAACAGGCTCCTCCGTCCCTGGGATTTTCCAGGCAAGAGTACTGGAGGGGATGTACTCCAGTACATCGCCTTCTCCGTTAGATGTCATCACTGGCTCCCAACTCCGGGAGTTGGTGATGGACAAGGAGGCCTGGAGTGCTGCAGTCTATGGGGTCGCAAAGAGTCAGACGTGACTGAACGACTGAACTGAACCGAACTGAACTGAACTGAAAGTGTTGGGTCTGAGTCTCTGTTTGCAGATAACATGATTTAAAATATGAGGAAAATCCTATGGATTCCACAAAGCAACCACCACAACTAATATGTGAATTTAACAAGGTCCCAGGAGATGAGTTCTATCCCTGGGTTGGGAAGATCCCTTCGAGAAGGAAAAGGCTACCCACTCCAGTATTCTGGCCTGGAGAATTCCATGGACTGTATAGTCCATGGGTTTGCAAAGAGTTGGACTCAACTGAGCAACTTTCACTTTCAGGATACAAGGTTATAAAAAATCAGTTGTATATCAGTTCACTTCAGTTGCTCAGTCGTGTCTGACTCATTGCAACCCCATGAATCGCAGCACGCCAGGCCTCCCTGTCTATCACCAACTCCCGGAGTTCACTCAAACTCACATCTATCGAGTCAGTGATGCCATCCAGCCATCTCATCCTCTGTCGTCCCCTTTTCCTCCTGCCCCCAGTCCCTCCCAGCATCAGAGTCTTTTCCAATGAGTCAACTCTTCGCATGAGGTGGCCAAAGTACTGGAGTTTCAGCGTTAGCATCATTCCTTCCAAAGAACACCCAGGCTGATCTCTATCATAGTAAAAATAATTGGAAAATGAAATACTATAAAAACTCCATTTATAATAATTATAGAAAGCTAAAATGCTTAGAAATAAATTTAACAAAAGATGTGTAACTACACTAAAATTATTAAACATTGTTGAGAATAATTAAAGAAAATCTAAATAAATGATGAATTAGCCATATTCATAGTGTGAAATAATAACAAACACATATATTGGTGTCTATCCTTGGTTCCTAACACAGACGTCCTGAATTCCTTATTAATAAGGATGCTGGGAGAACCTTCTGTTTTTACATTTCATCTCTGACCCAAGTTCCTGGCACGGAGATTCTGAAAGTCTTGTAATTTCCAAATGATAAGAGCACTGGGAGCATCTTTTGTTCTAATATTTGACCCTAGTTTTTGACACAGGGCTTCTGAATTCCTTAGAATTTCCTGGGTGATAGGAGTATTTTTTGTTTTAATGAGGCAATTCTGGATGGACTGCTGGCTGATTCCTGGGTCAGAGCTGGTCACCAGAAAGACCAAGCCTTGGTTAGAAGCGTGGAATTTTCAGCCCCACGCCCTCATTCTCTAGTAGAGGAGAGAAGTGCTGAAAATGGAATTAGTAATGATCATGTCTATGTGATGAAGGCTCCATTAAAACCCCAACAGTATGGGGTTTGTAAAGCTTCTACATAGGTGAACACATCCATATTCTGGGAAGGTGACAGATTGCGGTTCTGCAGGACCCTCACAAACCCTTGCCCTGTCTATCTCTTCATTTGGATGTTCATCTGTGTCCTTTATGTTATCCTTTATTATACACTGAACAGGTAGGGAGGAGATCATGGGAGCCCTTGAACTGTAGCCAAGTTAGCCAGAAGTTGTGGCTCACCTGGGGACCTACTAGCAACTGACATCTGGAGTGGGGGCAGTCTCACAGTAATGAGCCCTTAACTTGTGGGATCTGTTGCCATCCCCAGGTGGGTAGTATCTGAACTGAGTTAAATTGTAGGACTCCCAACTGCTGTGAGAGAGAATTGTTTGGGATGAGAAAACCCCCATATATCTAGTGTCAGAAGTGTTGCAAGCATGGTAGTAGTGTGAGTTTAAAGGAGGGACACTCAGGAGGAGGACTGGGCTTCCCTGACCATGTGGATTGGCTGATTCACTATTGTTAATGCATCTATCCTTTTAGGCTTCCCAGGCGGTTCAGTGGTAAAGAATCTGCGTGCCAATGCGGGAGACACAGGAGACTTGGGTTCTATCCCTGGGTCAGGAAGGTCCCCTGGAGGAGGGCATGGCAACTCACTCCAGTATTCTCGCCTGAAAAATTCCATGGACAGAGGCGCCTGATGGGCTACAGTCCATGGGGCTGCCAAGAGTCAGACACGACTGAGAGACAGCAACAGTGCAGGTTGAATTCAGTTTCAATCATAATTCCACTAGCCTTTTTTTTTTTTTGGTTGAAAGCTCATTCCAAAATCTGAAGCAGTCTTACAAAATAAGAAAAAGTTGGAGGACCAACATTGCTTGACTTCAGTTTTTACTATAAATCTAAAATAATCAAGGCAGCTTAGTACTGGTATAGGGATCAACTAATAGATAAGTAAAACTGAAGAAAAATCCCAGAAACACACACACACACACACATATAATATTTCATTTTCAGCAAAGATATTAAAGCAATCTAATGAAGAAAGAAAAATATTTTTTTTAACAAATTATGCTAGAACTGGATATCAGTATGCTGCTGCTGCTGCTAAGTCACTTCAGTCATGTCTGACTCTGTGCGACCCCATAGATGGCGGCCCACCAGGCTCCCCTGTCCCTGGGATTCTCCAGGCAAGAACACTGGAGTGGGTTGCCATTTCCTTCTCCAATGCATGAAAGTATAGAAAGTCCTTAACTATCTCACATCATGGATGAAAATTAATTCTGGGGAAATTTTCAACTATAATCTCTTCAAAAATTTTCTCATACCCTTTCTTTTTCTCTTCTTCTTCTGGGACCCCTATAATTAGAATGTTGGTGCATTTGATATTGTCCCAGAGGTCTCTGAGACTATCCTCAGTTCTTTTCATTCTTTTTACTTTATTCTGCTCTTCAGAAGTTATTTCCACCATTTTATCTTCCAGCTCACTGATTCATTCTTGTGCTTCAGATATTCTGTTATTGAATCCTTCTAGAGTATTTTTAATTTCAGAAATTGTGTTGCTTGTCTCTGTAGGTTTATTCTTTAATTCTTCTAGGTCTTTGTAAATTGATTCTTACATTTTCTCCATTTTGTTTTCAAGGTTTTTGATCATCTTTACTGTCATTATTCTGAATTCTTTTTCAGGTAGTTTGTCTATTTCCTCTTCATTTATTTGGACTTCTGTGTTTCTAGTTTGTTCCTTCATTTGTGTAGTGTTTCTCTGCCTTTTCATTCTTTTTATTTTAAACTTATTGTGTTTGAGGTCTCCTTTTCCCAGGCTTCAGCGTTGAATTCTTTCTTCCTTTTGATTTTTGCCCTCCTAAGGTTGGTTCAGTGGTTTGTATAAGCTTCATATAGGGTGACATTTGTGCTGAGTTTTTGTTTGTTTTTGCTCTGATGGGCAAGGCTGAGTGAGGTGGTAGTCCTGTCTGCTGATGGATTGGGTTTGTATTTTTGTTTTGTTTGTTGTTTAGATGAGGCGTCCTGCACGGGGTGCTACTGGTGGTTGGGTGATGTTGGGTCTTGTATTCAAGTGGTTTCCTTTGTGTGAGTCCTCATTATTTGATACTCCCTAGGGTTAGTTCTCTGGTGGTCTGGGAGTCAGAACTCCCACTCCAAAGGCTCAAGGCTTGATCTCAAGTTTTGTGTGGTTCTATATATTCCTTTCCTCTGGTCAGGTACTCCTGTCCACTCTTGGCTGGTGTTCTCATCCACTTCTGTGTCTGAAGGTGTATTCCTGATGTATCCAGGGAGAGAGATGTACTCCACGTCTACCTACTCCTCTGCCATCCTCAAAAATCTAAAAATTATTTCTGAATTTATCATAAACCTAAACATAAAAGCTTAAACTATAAAACATCTAAAAGAAAAGATAGTAAAATATTTTTGTGCCTTCTGGTTAAACAAAGTCTTTAGAACACAGACTTATCTAGCCATGGAAGAATAGGTTGAAAAGGAGGAGATAGTGATCAAAAAGTACAAACTTTTAGTTATAAGGTGAATAAGTTCTGGATACCTAATATAAACTATAGTTAACAATAATGTATAAGTGGCAATTCTGGAGATGAAAAGTACACTGACTGAGATGAAAATTTAGCTTGAAGAGCTCAACAGAAGATTTGAACATACAGAAGAAAGAATCAGTGAACTTTAAAGTTAGTTAAATTGAAATTATCCTATGTGAAGAACAAAAAGAAAGAAAAAAAAATGAAGAGAGCCCTAGAGATTATAGGCCATCATTACGTGTACCAACACATGCCTTATGGTAGCCCCAGAAGAAAAGTCAGACAAAGGACAGAAAGAGGATTTGAAAAAAAAAATAACCCCAAACTTCCCAAATTTAATGTCAGACATTACTATACACATCAAATTCAGCAAACTCCAACTACAATAAACAAGAAGACAGTCAGAGCTCGGCACATCATAATCAAACTATCAAAAATCAGACAAAGAGACCCTTGAAAGCAACAAGAGTTAAGTGACCCATCATATTACAAGGGATCTTCAATAAGATTATCATTTGATTTCTTATAGAAGCTATGGAGGCCAGAAGGCATTGGGGTCACATACTCAAAATGCTGAACGAAAATGCTGTCAGTTAAGAATTCTATATCCAAACAAACAGCAACAGCAAACTATCTTTCAAAGATAAAGTAGAAATATGGCTTTCTTAGATAAGCAAAAAATGGAAAGAATGTATTGCTAGCAGACCTGCCCTATAAGAAACACTAAAGGGAATCCTTCAGGCTGAAATAAAAAGATACTATAGGGACTTCCCTGGTGGTCCAGTGGCTAAGACTCCGTGTTCCCAATGCAAGGGGCCTGGGTTGGATTCCTGGTCAGGAAGCTAGATCCCACATGCTGTGACTGAAGATCCTTCATGCCACAACTAAGTAAGACCTGGCACAGTCAAATATAATAAATATTTTTTTAAGAAAAATATTAGATAGTAACTGGAATTCTCATGAAATAAAGCACACTTGTAAAGGTATTGCAAAGGTAAATATTAAAAGCAATATGACTGTATCTTTTGTTTGTAATTCCTTATTTTTCTTGATTTAAAAGACTGATACATAAAACAATAATTATAGATCTGTGTTGATGCACATACAATGTGTATTGTGTGACAGTAAAGGACAAAGGGGCAGGAAGGGAATGGAGCTTATAGGAGGAAAGTTTTTTGCATACAATTGAAATCAAGCTGATACTAATGTGAACTAGATTGTTATACATTAATATGCTAGTTACAGTACTAGATAAGATCTGTCTTGTCTGTTACTAGTTTTCCCCTCCTCCTTCTTACCTTAACCATGGAGGGGCACAAACCACATCTAGTTGAGTAGAGAGCAAAGTAGGACAAAGTGGAAAAACAGGTGTCACCTAGGGTCACCTTTTTGCATAACAATCATCTACCTGTGGGAAACAGCATAAACAGGCGTGAAAGAGTTAAGCAATCTTTGTAAACACTGATAGCTAGACTTGTCCTTCACAAAGCTCAGCAAAGCTAATTACTCTCTGACTTCATATGAACCGCATTTTGCACCTGGCATTCTTCTACCCCTACACTCTCTTGGAGCATTCTTCATTTCAAAGAGGACATGGGTGATAACTTCAGGGACACCAGACCGGATGCTAAGTTGACTGATGCCAGCAAACTTTGCAAAAGAGGAAAAAAAAAAAAGAAACTTTGCAAAAGAAGAAGCATGACCTTCATGAGGATATAAAACCTCTCCCTGTTCCTGAGAGAGAGGAGGGCACAATTGTTGAGGTGCTAGCCTACTGCATTTCCCCTTGGCCTTGCAAAGACTAAAACTACTCTTCTCTATTTCCTCCAATCTCTGTCTTCATATTTTTATTCAGCATCAGTGGACAGGGAGCCAAGACTTATGCAACATTAATGACAAGTTGCTAGTGTCCAGGATACCTGATATACAGTGGTGAGAAGACCAGGATAACGGCAATAAAACTCCCACTCAGAGAAAGGGGGAAATGGGAAATTATAGCAGTTACCAACCTTTAGAAATTATCAAATCCTGCTGGACAATTACTGAATCCTACTAGACAAGAACAGTGAGGATTCCCAACCCTGATAGAGAAATAAGTTCCTTGATGAGCAGCCAGTCTGGCAGCCCCTAATCTTTTCCCTGGGGTAAACCTGTGTTCCCTCCATCTCTGGAGATAGTACCCTTCTCTTCCACCTAGCTCTGTTTGGGATCCCAGAGATTGCTTAAATTCAGTAGCCACAGGCTGTTACCACGTTCTGTTTGTCTTATTTTTGTTTGTTTTTTAATCTACACAGATCTATTAAACCTAGTAGGTTTTTGGAGTATCTGTTTCTAATTAGTTCTATGTGCAGGTAACCACAGTCAAGATATTTTTCTATTAATAGATAGTCTTTGAGTCTGAGAATTTGGGGCTCTTAGGCCAGTCTTCAGAGAAGGCAATGGCACCCCACTCCAGTCCTCTTGCCTGGAAAATCCCATGGACGGAGGAGCCTGGTAGGCTGCAGTCCATGGGGTCGCTAAGAGTCAGAGACGACTGAGCAACTTCACTTTCACTTTTCACTTTCATGCATTGGGAAAGGAAATGGCAACCCACTCCAGTGTTCTTGCCTGAAGAATCCCAGGGACTGGGGAGCCTGTGGGCTGCCGTCTATGGGGTCGCACAGAGTCGGACACGACTGAAGCGACTTGGCAGCAGCAGCAGCAGGCCAGCCTTAATACTTCAGTGGACATGAATCCGAGCAAATTCTGGGAGATAGTGAAGGACCAGGGTAGCCTGGCATGCTGTAGTTCATGGTATCGCAAAGAATTGAACACGATTTCTCCACTGAACAATAACAACAGCCTTGCAGCGCTTTTAAAGCAAAAGCAGGAGGACAACACGCTTAATCCCATCTTCTTCCACTGACATTCCTTCTTTGTCAGGCAAAGAATTCTTAATAGTGAAGGTACTGGTTAAAGTTCTGGGCTTCCAGTCTTCTGCCCTGCTGGCCTGTTGCTTCGCAGCCTGGCTTGCTTGGACTTCAGGGTAAGGTATTGAAGCAGTTGACTTTTTCAGTTTCACAAAGATCCCAACTCCAAGACAGTTGGCTTCTTCAGACAGAGCCCCTCTTAGCCCTGAGGTTTTCCACATTCCCTTCCCTCTCTGTTTGCATCTGGCTAACTTGAGTCTCAGTTTGCTCCTTTTTGGAGACCGTTTGCTGGAAGTGGCAAGATATTTTGTTGCAGGAAAGCAGACCCCTTCCAGGGCCTGAGAGTGGGCTCTTGTCTAACACTCGGATATGAGTAAAGTAACTCATGCAGATGGTTACTGTGGTGCCTGCCCAGGGTGGGCAGTTTGATCAGTGGTTCCCTAACAATTTGGCTTCCTACCACAGTCAGAGTCCTTACAGTGGCCCAAAGGCCTTCCATGCTCTCACTCTCCTCCCCCACCACACTCCCCTCTACATCAGTTTTTATTATCCTCCTTTTTAGATTCCTGTTCTTCCATAAACATTCCAAGGAAGCTCCTCCTGCACCCACTGCTTGGACAGCGTCATCCAGGCTGCCTCACGGCTCTCCCTCTCTCACTTCCCTCAGGTCCCTGCCTACTTTTCACATTATCTCAGTTTTCTTTCTGACCACTTCACATAAAAAGCAACTCCTGTTCATAAAACTCCCTCGTCACCTCTACTTTGCTATTTCTTTCCCATAGATCTTTATAGACTGCACATTATATGGCAAGATATGATAGATGATATTCTGCCCAGGGGACGACAGAGGATGAGATGGCTGGATGGCATCATGACTCGATGGACGTGAGTTGGAGTGAACACCGCGAGTTGGTGATGGACAGGGAGGCCTGGCGTGCTGCAGTTCATGGGGTCGCAAAGAGTTGGACATGACTGAGCGACTGAACTGAACTGATTCTGCCCAGATATTTCATATCAAATTTCACCACCTTCTCAGCCTGAAATGATTGATTCTTGGTATTCTCTGACCAATTCCACAATATTGTTTTCTTATTCTTGTGGTTTCTCATATCAAAAAAAAAAAATAGTCAAAATTGGTCAGGAATACATTCACTTCCAAGAAACCAAAAACTTCCATGGGGCTATAACTAGATGGAGGAGTATTTGTCTCACACTACAAAAAATTGGGGGATAGGTAGGTAGTCTAGGTCTAGTACAAAGAAGTCTCTGAGTCCAGGCTTCTTGTATTAATATCTTTCCACACTTTCAGTGTTTTGGCCTGTGTTCTTTTGCTGGTTGCCTATTATGCACAATATAGCTGCTGCATCTCCATGCTTTGAACACACATTTGTGCAAGAAGAAAGAAGAAAAGGCATTAGCTGTATCAATAATGAAAAACTTCTCCAGAAATCCTCAGCACTTTCTTTTTTGTTTCCATGGTCAGGACTATATATAGTCCTGGATGGCCTCTTCGATAGAGGCCATACAATATAGTCCTGACCATGGAAACAAAAAGGAAAGTGCTGAAGATTTCTGGAGAAGTTTTTCACTATTGATACAGCTAATGCAAGAAAATTCTAGAATGTGAATATTTTTAGCTGGAAACATTGCCACCTGGAACAAAATCTGGCTTCTGTTAATAAGAAAGAAGAGGTGAATGGCTGTTGGGTAAACAGAAAAGTCTGTCAGTGTTTTTCTCTTCTGTGAAGTGCTATTTATACATTTTGCCTAGTCCTTCTATTGGGTTATCACCACCTTATTAATTTTTAGTGGCCCATTGTATAATTGGGATGTTAGTTCTTTGTTGATTTTAAGGATTACAAATACTTTCTACCATTCATTCATTCATTTATCACAAGTTGTAATAAACTACACACCAAATTTACCATCTTGAGTATTTTTCAGTGTACAGTTCAGTGGGATGAAGTGCGTCCACACTGTTGTGCAGCCATCACCAGAACTTTTTCATCTGTCCCAATTTCAACTCTATACCCATTAAATGCTAACTTCCCCACCCCCAACCCCTGGCAACCCCCTTTCTACTTTCTATCTCTATGAATTCGGCTACTTTAGGGTTTCCCATAAGTGGAATCATACAGTATTTGTCCTTTTGTGACTGGTTTATCTCACTTAGCATACTGTCCTCACAGTTCATCTATGTTGTAGCATATGACAAGATGTCCTTTTTTTTTTTACCGAGCTACAGCATGTGGATCTAGGGATCAAACCCGCGCTCCCTGCAGTAGAAGCACACAGTCTTCACAACTGCACCACCAGGGAAGTCCCAGTCCTTCATTTTTAAGGCTGAATAATATTCTCTCTGGGGATTGTTCCTGGTAGTCCATTGGTTAAGGCTTTGCCTTCCCATGCAGGTGGTGCAGCTTCAACCCTTGGTCGAGGAGCTAAGACCCCACATGCCTAGCGGCCAAAACAATCAAAACATAAACTGGAAGCAATATGATAACAGATTCAACAAAAGACCTAATAAAATTCCACTTGTGTATATATATGCTACATGTTGTTTATCCGTTCATCCATCAGTGGTGAATGGACATTTGGGTTGCTTCTACCTTTCAGATACTGTGAATAGTGCTGCTTTGAACTTGGATGTACAGTGTCTCTTTAAGACCATGCTTTCAGTTCTTTGGGGTATATATCCTGAAGTGGAATTGCTGGATCATGTGGTTATTTATTTATTTTTGAGGATTTATTTTTATTTGGGACTTCCCAGGTGGCACCGGTAGTAAAGAATCCGCCTGCCAATGCAGGAGATGCAGGAGACACAAGTTTGATCCCTAGGTTAGGAAAATCTCCTGGAGGAGGAAATGGCACGCCACTCCAGTATTCATGCCTGGAAGATTCCATGGGCAGAGGAACCCGGCAGGCCACAGCCCATGGGGTTGCAAAGAGTCAGACGCGACTGAGCACACATTCCATTCAATGACTAGTGACGCTGAGCATCTTTTCTTGTGCTTTTTGGTATTTGCATAACTTTTTTTTTTTAGAAACATCTATTTAAATCCTTTGCCTGTCTTTTTATTATGTTCCTTGGGGGGTTTTGTTATTGTTGAATTGTAGGAGTTCTTTATATATTCTGAATATTTACTACTAATCAGATATATGGTTTGTAACTGTTTTCTCCCATTCAGTGGGTTGCCTTTTTACTCTGTTATTCAGGTTTTTCAAAATTTATTTATTTTTATTTTTGGATGCACTGGGTCTTCGCTGCTGCGCTTGGGCTTTCTCCAGTTGTGGAGAGTGGGGACTACTCTCTAGTTGCCGGGCACAGGCTTCCCGTCGTGTTGGCTTCTCTTGTTGGCAGAGCACAGGCTCTAGGCAGACAGGCTGCATAGCTGCAGCTCATGGGCTTAGTTGCTCTGCGGGAAGTGGAATCTTCCCGGATCAGGGATGAAACCCGTGTCCCCTGTGTAGGCAGGTGGATTCTTACCCACCGAACCACCAGGGAAGTCCTGCTTGTGTCCTCTGATTCACCGAAATTGTAAATCCTGATGTAGTCCAGTGGATCTGTTTTTCACTTTAATGGTCTGTGCCTGTGTCATTCTAAGCAATCATTGTCAAATTAAATACAAGATGCATTTCTTCTAAAAGTTTTATGGTTTTTACTTTTATGTTTAGGTCTTTAATCCATTCTGAGTTAATTAAAAAAAAATTTATTTGGCTGTACCACGGGACACGTGGGATCTTAGTTCCCCAACCAGGGATCAACCCATGCCCCCTGCAGTGGAAGCACGGAGTCCTAACCACTGGACTGCCAGGGAACTCCCCTAAGTAAATTTTTATATACAGTGTAAGGTGAGGGTCCAACTCCACTGTTGTACATGTGGCTATCCAGTCTTCCCTATATCATTTGTTGAAAAGACTGTCCTTCCCCCATTGGATGGTCTTGGTATCCTTGTCAAAAATCACTTGAACACATATGCCAGGATTTATTTCTGGCTTATCTATTTTATTCTATTGAATAACCTCAGATATGCAGGTGACCCCACCCTTATGGCAGAAAGCAAAGAAGAACTAAAGAGCCTCTTGATGAAAGTGAAAGAAGAGAGTGAAAAAGTTAGCTTAAAGCTCAACATTCAGAAAACGAAGATCATGGCATCCGGTCCCATCACTTCATGGCAAATAGATGGGGAAATAGTGGAAGCAGTGACAGATTTTATTTTGGGGGGCTCCGAAATCACTGCAGATGGTGACTGCAGCCATGAAATTAAAAGATGCTTGCTCCTTGGAAGAAAAGCTATGACCAACCTAGACAGCATATTAAAAAGCAGAGATATTACTTTGCCAACAAAGGTCCGTCTAGTCAAAGCTGTGGTTTTTCTAGTAGTCATGTATGGATGTGAGAGTTGGACTATAAAGAAAGCTGAGTGCCGAAGAATTAATGCTTTTGAACTGTGGTGTTGGAGAAGACTCTTGAGAGTCCCTTGGACTGCAAGGAGATCCAACCAGTCCATCCTAAAGGAAATCAGTCCTGAGTGTTCATTGGAAGGACTGATGTTGAAGCTGAAACTCCAATACTTTGGCCACCTGATGCTATGTGCTGACTCATTTGAAAAGACCCTGATGCTGGGAAAGATTGAGGGCAGGAGGAGAAGGGGATGACAGAGAATGAGGTGGTTGGATGGCATCACCAACTCAATGGACATGAGTTTGGGTAAACTCTGTAAATTGGTTATGGACAGGGAGGCCTGGCGTGCTGCTGTTCATGGCATCACAAAGAGTTGGACACGACTGAGTGACTAAACTAACTAAACTTACCAACTTTTAAAAAAATCAGTTTTTTTAAATCAACTTGGGGTTTTCTGTTATTTATTGATTCTATGATTTTCCCTAAGGTTCCTCCTTCTTTTGCTGAAGGACCTTTGTACTGATTTTTAAGTTATTGTCTTTTAGCTCCAAATCCACTCTTCTCTGCCCTGTGATGCTGGGCCTGGGCCTTTGGAAACTACACATCTTTGTTAGCTTTGTTTCCTATCTATAGGTTTCCTGTCTACTTGTAGGCTTGCCTACAAGTAGATAGGAAACCTGGAGAAAAGAAAAGTGACTTGCTTCTTTTAATTTACATGTTATTTCTGTTAACATTGTCCCAGAATCTTTACACATCCTACTCATCCCTTTCGATCTGAGGTCCAAAAAAACTACTCTTTTTTTTTAAGGCAGATTGGTGGATGAAGAGTCATAATCTTACTACACCGGTACATTTTTTTTTTTTTTTTGTATGCAAGTGCTTTTGAAAAAGGGACTTCCCAGGTGGCACAGTGGTTAAGAACCTGCCTGCTAAATAGATGTGAGTTTGATCACTGGGTTGGGAAGATCCCCTGGAGTAGGAAATGACAACCTACTCTAGTATTCTTGCCTGGAAAATTCCATGGGCAGTGGAGCCTCGTGGGCTACAGTCCATGGGGTCACAAAGAGTTGGACACGACTGAACAACTGAGCACTTTTGAAAAAAATGGAACAACAGCTTTACTGAGATATAACTCCATTCCATAGAATTCACCCATTTAAATGTACAATTCAGTGATTGTTAGTATATTCAGAGAAAGATGACCACAATATCTAATTTTAGAAAATTTTCATCATCTTCCAAAGTAACCCCATTATCAGCCTAATACAGTCATTTTGGGGACATCCCTGGTGGCTCAGTGGGAAAGAATCTGAATTGTTTTCATCTAAGGCAAGGTTCCACAATTTTGGTCCAGAAATTGTTTTCTCCTGGGCCCTGTCTTTTATTTCTGGACAACTGCATTTGGTGAGTAAGAGATCAGATGAAGAAACAATGCCAAACATTCCAGACCCTCTGCCCTCTGTGTTGGCTGCCACTCCGACAGGCCGCACTCACATGCTGTGGCAGCCTGCTTTACAGGCCCTGTATAAATCACGTAGACCGTGGTCAGGATGGACAGGTTCTGTCTGCTTAGCGTAAGCAACGTTCACGGGAGGAAGTCTGAGCCAAAGGCTTCCTGTTAATTAGTGTTTCTCACTTGTTGGTATTACCCATCTTTTCATCACCTTCCACCTCCATGCCAGAGGCAGCTTGGACCTGGAGGATCCTGAGGTCCACTGCTTAGATTTTATAAATTTTTTGCTGGAAAGATCAAAGATCCAAGAGGACAATAAGATTTTACTCCTAAGGGATATAAGCCTGTATATTTTACCATGTTCTTAAATACACAGGAAGCCTTTAAGACTTTATCCTTGAAATAAAATCTTGGCAAGACCAATTCCAGGCACCGCCGTTCACAAAACCTACAGCATGTGAAAGGCACACCCTAGAGTATGGAGTGTAACCAGCACCAATATCCTTAGCCTGATTCTTGGCCAGCAGATATATAGTAACAACAGGATAGAAGTAATGAGGAGGATAATTAGCATTCTATGGCACCTTCTGTGTGTGAGATTTAACTAGAATGTCTCACAAATGTGTACATAGAACCAGTGATGTTACTATGGCTCTCCCTTCGTATTCCCCCACCCCCATCTTTACTGAAGAATAATTGACCAATAAAAATTGTGTGTATTTAGGGTGTACAGCTTGCTGCTTGCTGTATGTATACATTATGAAATAATTGCCACAATCAAGCTAATTAACATATATTAATAAAGGAAGCAAATTGTGGAAAAAGGAGAAGAATTCGTAGCAAAATTGACTGGTGGAAAATTGTTCTGTGATTCTGTCTCCCACCCGCTCAGGGGAGTAGGGGGTAATTCTCCCTTTATATCAGATAAGGAAAGAAGACACACAGCGAACTGGTGCCTGACTCCTACCTGGAAAAGCTGCAAGCTAGAGAAGGGCTAACTTCAGATCCAGATGCAAAGAAGGATAGTGAGAGTATAGGAGAGTGGCTGCTCGGAGTGGTCCTGCTCCTAGAACCTGCTCCCAGAGTCTCAGAGCAGGGGATGCTTGAGTATTCTGAACACCCACTGTGGCCTCTCGGTAGAGAGCACAGCTGGACCCACACTGGTTGTTGTTGTTTAGTCACTTGGTCGTGGTCCGACTCTGTGACCACACGGGTTGTAACCCGCCAGGCTTTTCTGTCCGTGGGACTTCCCAGGCAAGACTGCTGGAGTGGGTTGCCATTTCCTTCTCCAGGGGATCTTCCCGACCCAGGAATCAAACCCATGTCTCCTGCACTGCAGGCAGATTCTTTACCACTGAGCCACCTGGGAGCCATATTGAACCCAGCCCCAAAGGACCACACGAAGGAAGGAGGGACTGCAGAAGACAAGAGTCTCCATGGAGCAAACCTCTGAAAAACCAGAGAGAAAACTGGCCAACCTGCAGAAGACACTTGTCTCACACCACAGGAAATGCAGCCCAGAGTTCCCAGAGACTGCCTCCAAGGAACCCAAGAAGAGTTCTGTGAGAGAAAATGTCAGCTAGAGACATCTGCCAGGCCCAGTGCTGTAAAGTCACCTTCTGAGTCTACCAGGCAGATAAGAACTTTCCTTCAGTGCTGTGCCAGTCTGCACCCCTATGTAGACTTATCAAATGCTCATCCATATGTTGAACCAAATGGAAATGTTAATAAAGATTTCACGATCTAAAAACAGGATGGCACATGAAGTCCTGGGTTGCCCAGTCTCTTCTCTCTCCATTGTAAACCCTCACAAACATACTCATCGGGGGACATGATGACCCGGTGGCCCTTGAACTACAGGCTGATGATTTGAAACACTGTTCCCATTGCACAATAACTCAAGGTCGTAAGATAAACAAAACTCGACAGTCCACCTTTATTTACATTTTTGGCGTGTTGTTCATCCTGGACTTTTTGCGTTTGATTTCTTAAAAAGACTTTGCATGATTTATCTTGATTACTGATGCCTTTTAAATTTTGTACCTGAAGCAAGCACCTTCCTTCCAACCCTGTTTTCCAGCTCTTTTTTTCTTTCTTTTTCACCCCTTCAACCTAAGAGAACCCAGAAATCTGGGTTATTTAGCAAGAGGGAGGCGAGGGCTGAAGCATGAAGTGAAGAAAGCTTCCCATCTACAGATGGTCTGAGCTGGAGGAGAGGAACAGTGGGAGGCAAAAGTAGATGTGCTCTCTGATTACATTCCCTGAAGATGTGCTTATTCAAGGTATTGGTCACATGAAGTTGCATACCAGCTTCAAAACAAAATCACAGATGCCTGAAAGTTGGGACTTGAATTGAGGATAGACAGAGAAACCTCCAGCATGATATGGTGAAAGAACTTAGGGTTTGAGGTCAGAGGTCATGGTTCCTCGATACATAATCTTGGGAAAATACTCTGTTAGCCTCACTCCACCATCCATTAATTCAGTGAATGTTGTTGAAAACTTCCAATATGCTTACATCTTTGGGGAAGACAGAGGCAAACAGCTGATGGCTGGCTGTTCAATAAACCTTACGGTAGAGCTATCTTCAGGCTGTGTTCTGGCAATGGAGTCCAGGTGCAGAGCAGCCTTCCCACCTGGGGAGCTTAGGAAGGTGAGAGCAGAGCTCAGTAGGGCAGAAATCAGAGAGATGGGTCACATGATGCTGCAGGAAAGGAATGCCTTAGCCAGAGGGAACTGTATACACAAAAGCATAGAGGATTCTGCGTATGTGCATTAATGCATGATATTTGTTTTTCTCTTTCTGATTTACTTCTCTGTATATGACAGACTCTAAGTCCATTCACATCTCTACAAATGATCCATTGTTGTTCCTTTTCAATAGCCTCAGATATGCAGATGACACCCCCCTTATGGAAGAAAGTGAAGAGGAACTAAAAAGCCTCTTGATGAAAGTGAAAGAGGATACTGACAAAGTGGGCTTAAAGCTCAACATTCAGAAAACGAAGATCATGGCATCTGGTCCCATCACTTCATGGGAAATAGATGGGGAAACAGTGGAAACAGTGTTGGACTTTATTTTTTGGGCTCCAGAATCACTGCAGATGGTGACTGCAGCCATGAAATTAAAAGACACTTACTCCTTGGAAGGAAAGTTATGACCAACCTAGGTAGCATATTCAAAAGCAGAGATATTACTTTGCCAACAAAGGTTCGTCTAGTCAAGGCTATGGTTTTTCCAGTGGTCATGTATGGATTTGAGAGTTGAACTGTGAAGAAAGCTGAGCGCCGAAGAATTAATGCTTTTGAACTGTGGTGTTGGAGAAGACTCTTGAGAGTCCCTTGGACTGCAAGGAGATCCAACCAGTCCATCCTAAAGGAGACCAGTCCTGAGTGTTCATTGGAAGGACTGATGCTGAGGCTGAAACTGCAGTACTTTGACCACCTCATGCAAAGAGCTGACTCATTTGAAAAGACCCTGATGCTGGGAGGGATTGGGGGCAGGAGGAGAAGGGGACGACAGAGGATGAGATGGCTAGATGGCATCACCGACTCGATGCACCTGAGTTTGGGTGAACTTCGGGAGTTGGTGATGGACAGGGAGGCCTGGCGTACTGTGATTCATGGGGTTGCAAAGAGTCGGACACGACTGAGCAACTGAACTGAACTGAACTGAATATACCATTGTATACATGTTCCGCATCTTCTTTATCCATTCATCTGGTGATGGACATTTAGGTTGCTTCCACGTCCTGGCTAAGAGGGGAAATCTTAAGTGTTCTCACCAAAAAAAAAAAAAAAGGCAAGCAAATGATAATAACCATATGAGGTGATTGATCAAGGGGAAAGGGTTTCTAAGATCCATGGTACCGATTTTTTAGATGTCTACTGAAAAATTCCTACAAGGTAGTCTATCTTGAAAATTCCTTTGGGACTTCTCTGGTGGTCCAGTGGCCAAGACTCTGTGTTCCCAATTCTGGGGGTCTGGATTCCATCCCTGGTCAGGGAACTTGATCCCACATTCCACCAGTAAGACACAGCACAGTCAAATAAATAAATATTTTTTAAAGAAAAGAAAATTCCTTTGGTTTCAAATAGCTAGAGCCTTGGTGACTCAGCTGAAAAGTCCATTTTAACATGCTGCTGCTCTTATATTGAAGAGGTATTTTTCCTCAAGATCTGGACATGGTGAGAGAAAAGAAGTGATGAGTTAAGATTCCTCAGCTCTACGGGATTCCCTGGTGGTCCAGTGATTAAGACTCTGTGTTTGTACTACAGCGGTGAGGGTTTAATTCCTGGTCTTGGAACTAAGGTCCCACATGCAATGTGACATGGCCACAAAATAAGAAGAAGAAGAAGAAGAAGAAGATTCCTCAGCTCTAAGCTCTGTTCTTAAAGGCAGAAGTCTACATTTTAATAAAAATGTAACATTTCAGATTGGTGCTTGAGGACCCCTTGTGTGTGATGATGGAGTCAGTGCCTGAAACATCACCTGTGGCGTTCTTACCTGAATCCTGGCCGAAGTACTCATTTCAGATAGAACAGTGATTCATCAAACTTCAGATGCTTTACTGCATCCTACTGAGAGTGGCTAAGACTCACAGGTAAAGATCCAAAAGGTGGAAGTAGCTATAGTCTCATTATGAGACCATATGTTATGTATGAGAGATAGAAACTTTGAAGAGGTTTATAGAGGTTGTTATTATTAGTTTTCTCCGGAAGTCTGATTCTCTGTGTGCAGTGTCAAAGTATAGGTCAGCCAATTTCTGAGTAATTCATAGATTCAAAATTAGCAGAATTCAATTAAGTAAGGTTTGGCCATGACTATCTTTATTCTAATATAGGAATATAATGTCTATCTTTTTAGATTTAGGGGTTACTGGTAACCAGCCTCAGGCCAATTTGTCTGTGCTGTCTCTCTGTTAGCACTCTATAAAATTTAGCTTATCCCTTAATCCTAATAAATATTTCTCCTTGAGTCTATTTTAAACTGAAGTAGGACAATACTGCAGGATAGGAAATTATTTATGTCAGGCTGATCTGACATTCATCCATCATGTTAAATATCATTTCTTTAGAGACACTTTTGGGAGTGTTACGAAGGCAGGGACGTGTATAACTCACCCACTGCTGTGTCTTCAGGAGCTTGCCCAGTGCTAGCACAAAATACATGCTCTGTCATCATCTTCTTGATGAATGGATTCATTTACTCATTAACCTGTGACAGACCTATTGTTCGGTGTGTGCATGCAAGCGTGCTAAGTTGCTTCAGTCACGTCTGACCCTTTGTGACCCCACAGACTGTAGCCTGCCAGGCTCCTCTGTCCTTGGTCTCCAGGCAAGAATACTGGAGTGGATTGCCATGCCCTTCTCCAAGGGATCTTACTAATTCAGGGATCAAACATGTGTCTCTTATATCCCCTGCATTGGCAGGCGGGTTCTTTTCCACTAGCCCCACCTGGGAAGCCCCTAGTGTTTGGTGACAGTGAAAGTGTGAGTCGCTCAATCATGTGCAACTCTCTGTGACCCCATGGACTGTTGTCCACCAAGCCAGGTAAGAATACTGAGTGGGTTGCCATTTCCTTCTAGTGTTGGGCACTGGGATATAAAGAGGAAAGATGGGGTCCCTGTCCTTGAGTAGCTGATGGTCCCTTTAGCTGAGACTGACAATTGCCATGCGGTGTGAAAATCACTTTGGTAGAGCACTCTGTCTGAGTTGTGTGGGAACACAGAGGAAGGGTGTGTAACACTGTTTGGGTGAGAGTGGGAGGAATGGGGGAGAGACTCAGAGAAGGCAGGGTTGCTTGAACTGTGTGTGTGTGTGTGTGTGTGTGTGTGTGTGCACGCATGCGTGCTCAGTCACTTCAGTGGTGTCCGACTCTTTGCCATCCCATGGACTGTAGCCCATCTGGCTCCTTTGTCCATGGATTTTCCTGGTAATAATAGTCAAGTGGGTTGCCATGACTTCTTCCAGGGGATCTTCCCGGCCCAGGGATTGAACCCTGCATCTCCTGCTTTGTAGGTAGATTCTTACCACTGAGCCATAGGGGAAGCCTCTGAACTGTTTAAGGACAGGTAAAAGTTAGCCACATCAGAGCAGTAAAGGAGAAGAAATTGCAGGTTCAAAAGGAAAGGGGACCGGGACTTCCCTCGTGATCCAGTGGCTAGGACTCTGCTCCCCCAACGCAAGGGACCCACGGTTCAATCCCTGGGCAGGGAACTAGATCCCATGTGCCTCAGCTAAAGGTCCTGCATGCTGCAACAAAGATCAAAAATCTTGTGTGCTGCAACTGTTAGCTGGCACAGCCAAATAAATAAATAATTTTAAAAATAAATAAATTAATAAACTTTTAAAAAGAGAGTACAAAAAGTGTGTCTGTATATCAGCACTGCCCTAAGGCAGAGTCTAAGAGGTATGTGAGTGTGTGTGTGTGTGTTTGCGTGTGGCTGTGATGAAAGAGGCCCACTTGTGAGTTCCTCTGAAGACCCACGACCCTATTTCCAAACAATGCATGGAGCTGAAACAGACTCTTTTTCCTTCTGCCTGTTCTTTGCCTTGCATCCACTCCCATCCTTCTCCCTCAAATCACCTGTTGGTCCCCGATGCCTGGCTACCTGGCCAGGGTACCTTTTCTTTCCTGTCCCCGTATGGGTGTAATCTCCTCATTTGTACGCCCAGCAGTCCTTGGTGTGGGGGGCCGTCACCGAGTCACTCCCAACTGTAGTGCAGTGAGACTCCTTCATATCCTAAATGGCAATTATTTCCCTGCTATGGAATTATTTGATTGATTGTCTTAATCTTTTATTTTCTTTCCACTCAAAGACACAATCTGAAATTCATATATTAGTTTTTCCTATGAGAAAAGCAACCAAGGATACCAAACCGCTCAGGCAGTGAAACAGTAACAATGGAATCAAGCTCAGAGAACCAAGTTTCACTAAAACCAGGACCACTGATTAGCTGTATAACCTTGGAAAAGTTGTTTTCTTATGTTTAAAAGAATAGCCGGACCAGTACAAGGTGCTCGCTGAAGTATCCTCCAACTCGGATTCTTGTCAAGGGAGAAATATTTAGCCTTAGGAGGAAGAGACAAAGTAGTGTTGATACTGAGCAGAAACAGTAGTAATTGCCTGCTCATCTCTCTGTTTATCCCCCTCTCTGTTTCTCTCTCTCTCTCTCACATACACACACAAACACACACACTCCATGGGAATATTTCAGCTAAAGGAAATCAGCTTAACAGAAACTCAGCAGTGGGTGTAAGGTTAGCCTTCTCCATAAATGTTTTGATAATTGTGCAGTTGTAATTAAGTTCTGCTTGAGAAAATTGGTTCTCACGGTGCAGCTTGAGAACCTCCTTCATTGCTTATTCAACTCCAAAGCTCAGTGGATCTTTGCTTCCTACTAGTCACCAGTTTAGCTTGTTGTCCTAAGGTCCAGAGAGCACTATGATACCACCGAGACACGGTATCATTTGCCTGACTTCTGACCAATATGTGGTGGAAGCTAATAATCTGTATGTTTTTGAAACAAACAAACAAACAAACCAAAATCTGTTTGTATTTAGATTTGGTAGACTATCTTCCCATCCAAAAGGAGAGCTGATTACACTGTTTTTCTTTAAGGGGGTAAGTTGGTTCTGAGTCTGGTATTATGTGTGTGTGGCTATGTGTGTTTACCTGTCTCAAAGTAACAATTCCAGTTTGGCAACCCCCTAATTGCAGGGATTGCTAAAAAGATTATTATATGTGTTATTGCAGAGAACTCAGCACCCTATAAAGTCATGTGGCAGGAACTAGGGTATTTCTCAATTTACCACATAACATTGCAATATACCAACTCCTCTTTGTAAACAGCAGGCCAGGAGTACCTGGAGGGTGGGCTTGAAGGGTCTTCTGAAAACTTTTGTTGTTGTTGAGGGAGGGTGGAGAAATCACAGTCATTTTGTTAATTCTTTTGTTGTTCTTTGGCTTTTCTCCTTCTTTTATATCTTTTTTCTAATTAGAAAAGAAATACATATTGGATGCAGAAAATTTGTAAAATGCACAAAAATATAAAAAAGCAATAAAATTAACTGAGATCCCATCTCCTAGTTACAACCATCAACCTTTAGAAATACTCCTTACTCTCTTTACTCATGCATAAAAAATATTTATGCTCTGTTTTTAACACAATATTATAAGACAGGCATTTTTCTTATTTAAAAAGTTGTTTATAACTATGATTTCAAGTGGCTACCTAGTGTTTTATTTATAAATTTCCCTAAACAGACTTCTATCATTAGATGTTAAAATTAAGTCAATGTCAGTTTTTCACCTGAATATAAAGTTTTACATCGTTCATCTTGATGTCAAAATATTTGTGCATATTTTGGGTAACTGCTTTAGCATAGGTTACTAAGAATGGAATTTCAAGGTCAGAGTGTAGAACATTTTAAAGCCTCTTTAAACACATTGTGAAATTGCTGTCCTGAAAAGTTGTGTTAATTTTTATTCCTGCCACCAACAATATACAAAAGGACCCATTTCACTACACTTCCATCAGTCGAGACAGTCACATTATAACACATCTTTGCTCAACTTGTCGGTGGGCAAACTATCTTGTATTTACAGTTTTATTTCTTGGTTATTTGATTTTAGTGAAGTTAATCATTTAACCAAATGTCTATCATCCAATTGCATGTGCATTGTCTATTCATATTGTTTGTCCATTGTCTATTGAGAATTTAGAGAGGTTTTTTGAACTCATTTGTATGAGCTCATTTAACTCTTGGGCCATAATATTTGTTTTAGTAAATATTTCTCTCAAGTGATTGCTTGTATTGCTTCTGTATCTTTTTGATGTATAAAAGTTTAAATATTTGATACAGCTCAAATTTTAATCTCTTATTTTCTTTTATTTTTTAAACTTAGAAAGTTATCTCCAGTCCAGAGATTAATAAAGTTTTCCTTCTCTTTTCTTTCATTGTATATCCATAAGCTATTTTAAATGCAAAGCACATACCCCCAAAATCTGAGGATATACCCACCAGTTCAAAGAAAGCAAAAGTAATGATTCATTAAGAAGGCAAAGCTGGTATCTGTTAGGAACGACTTGGACTGCAAACTTTGATGAGTATTTGAAAGAAACACGTGACTGTCAGTGAGCTGCTGATCATGAAGTGTGGAGGTGACTGGGAGGGGATGGTTAGAGAGTCTGGAGAGATGGATTTTCATGCTGGTTTTGAGGCCTCTTCATGTTTTCCATTCTTTTCTTAGAATTTCTGAGTTTCTACAATAAATTTGTAGTAGCCATGGATTCAAGGAATGATGACTTAAGACCTTTTCCTAAGATTGACAGATAGCTATGGGTTGCAGAACACACAGTTCCTCATTTTCAAAAGACACAGAGAAATAGAAAAGTTAGGGAACTGGGGCAAAACTAACTGGGAGTCTCTCGGTGTTACCCCATAATAAACAGAAACAGTAGAGAAATGTAAGAGTTGAGTGTCAGGGCACAGGTGAGCTACATGGAGATGTGGAGCCTAAGTGAGAGGTAATGGTTCCTCTTTTGAAATGAAATAAGGAGAATCCGAATTAGATGAAGCATTCATACAATTTGAAATTCAGTGTAAGAAGGGCAGATATTTGTAGTTTCATATGTTTTATTTATACTTTAACTCTACTTATTTTTATTTCATCATTGTGGATTATTTAAATATTTGTATTGGTTATCAGGGAGAAGGCAATGGCAGCCCACTCCAGTACTCTTGCTTGGAAAATCCCATGGATGGAGGAGACTGGTAGGCTGAAATCCATGGGGTCGCTAAGAGTTGGACACGACTGAGCAACTTCACTTTCACTTTTCACTTTCGTGCATTGGAGAAGGAAATGGCAACCCACTCCAGTGTTCTTGCCTGGAGAATCCCAGGGATGGTAGAGCCTGGTGGGCTGCCGTCTATGGGGTCACACATAGTCGGACACGACTGAAGTGAGTTAGCATAGTATAGCATAGCATTGGTTATTAATTCTGCTAACATATTTAATTTTTAGTTGAAATTATAATGTAAGTCTACATGATTATTTCTACTTGGACAAAACCTCAGTGGCTGGTCTAGCATCTACTAAGGAGAATTTATCTTTTAACTTACCTGAACTATAAACACAGTGACTAAGAGGAACTGCTTGGTTTGTAAAGCACTGGCTTGGTAAACCCAGCCGTATAAAGTGACCACAGATTACACAAAATGACATTTGTGCCCTGTTTGAGGACATTTGCCAAGAGTCCTTCCGTAACCTGGGATCTAGTTCTGCATTTTCAGGGGCCCTTGGGCAAAACATCTGGCTCAAGACATGCTAATTTCTTCAACTGTTACATGGGGGGCTTTGACTAAATCTCTAAGGTTGCTTCCAGCTCTAAAAGTTGGACTTTTTTTTTTTTAAATCCTGCAACTAGGAGAAACCTAACAAGGAAGTTTTTTGCTATTTTTCTTTAGCCATATGAAAAATACATTTCAGGACAGTCACAGGAAGCAGGCTGGAGCTTTATAATTGATTAGGAGTACTAGAAAGGCAAACGAATATAATTCCTTTAAGTTACTCTGGTTGCCTAGGCTCTAACTTTTCTTGAGTAACTTTTTGTTGTTGTTAAATCTTTTGTTTTCTGTTTTCTTTATGTTGGTATGTAAGAAATAGCTACCATATTCAATTAAGTTCAAAGATTTTCGTAAAGAATTAGAACAGAGCAAAGAATAAAACCATGTATGTTTCAATGTATTAGAACACCTTCCTATAGTAAAAGTCCTGATTGGTCAAATAACTCAGCCATGACTGAGGCACTACTGCCACCTGCTGGCACATTGCCTAATTACAGGAAAAATATCAAAACAGCTTGTGAGACTAAAATGACAACAGATATTATAGGTCTTGTTTGTTTGTTTGTTTATGGCCGCACCTCGTGGCATGTGGGATCTTGGTTCCCCAACCAGGAATTTAACTCAGACCCTCTTCAATGGAAGTGCAGAGTCTTAAGCACTGGACCACCAGGAAATTCCCAAATGTTTTCAAACAAGCCTCTGAAATGTATATTTAACAAGGCAATCACTATGTAGATAAAAGTATTACAATCTAGTAGTGCCCAGGCTGGTGCCACTGAACCTATAGTCAGACAACATTGTTTATTTTTGCTTCCATGCTCTTGGGAAGAAAAAAATCCACTTTTTTCCCCCCCACTTGCATTTATTTAAAAATTTTAATTAAGCAAGTCATGGATGCCTTTCTGGAAAAGTTAGAAAACTGAAAGAAGCAAGAAGTTTATAAAAGCCATTTACAATGGTATCACCCAAGAGTAAACACTCGTTAACTTTTGGGCATATTTCCAATATCATATCATAAGTTTTTCTGCATCATTTTAATGATGGGATAAGGGAGTTAGTACACAGGCAACAATATTAATAATAACAACTACCACTGACATTGTACTTACTATATGCCAGGCACCGTTCCGAGTGCTTTACATAAACTTGATCTTCATGGCTAGCCTGTGAAGAAAGTAATATTATCTTCATGTTACACACAGGAAATTGAAGCATGTAGAAAAGAAGTAGCTGACTAGATGTCGCACATATAATAATTGGTAGGGCTGGGATTCAAACTTAGTCTGCTTGGGTTTAGGATCTATTCCTACTGCCTCTCTGCATTATGTTATTTTGGTATAATTTAGCCACTAAATTACCCTCGTTGGACATTGAGGTAGTTTCTGAAGTTATTGTCCTTATAAACAGTGATATGGTAGTCATCGTTTTTGTTAATTTTTGCAAACACACTTCATTATACTTTTTGGCTAAATTCCAAGAGGTAAAATGAAAGTCAGATTAACTCCACATTTTTTAAGGTTCGTTGTCTAATTGCCTTGTGTCAGACAGTAAGAATGTGCTCAAAGAAAGAAGGGTGTGGTGAGGGAAATCTAAAGGGAGTCAGTGGTATTGGACTGGAATTGAAGGCGTGGGTATGAACTTACAGTATTTAGAAACATATTTAGATAGCTAAGTATAGAAATAGATTGAGATATGTGTGTATTGAGAGGATATACATTCATACATGATATGTTTAACAGCTCTGTCTGCTGAGAGGGCCCCAAAACAATGACACCCAGTAGCAGTGAGCACACCTAACATTCATGTCTTGGTTTTTAAGTGCCATCCTTCATTAAAAGGAGCCACATCTTCCTTGGAGAAATGGCTGATTCCAAGGCTGGGGCTGGGAAAGTGCAAGATGAAGGTGCAACATTCTGGTGTCAGAAAGTAAGGCAGTGACCAAAGAAAGAGGGACTATATCAGAAGAAAGTAGGATTCAGGTAAAAGGGACTCCCACTGACCAAATCTGGGACAATTTAAGCATCAAAATAAATAATGATAGTAAAGACTTCATGAGTTTAAACCAGTATATAAGTGTATGAAACAAAGAACAAATGATGAATAAACAGGAAAGGGAAAATTTTCCTTAATAGTAACATTCTAACTAATTAATGTTAGTTAATTAGCTACTTAGGGTTTCCCAAGTAGCTCAGATAGTAAAGAATCTGCCTGCAATGCAGGAGACCCAGGTTTGATCCCTGGGTTGGGAAGATCCTTTGGAGAAGGGCATGGCAACTCACTCCAGTATTCTTGCCTGGAGAATCCCAGACAGAGAAGCCTAGCAGGCTACAGTCCATGGGGTCGCAAAGAGTTGGGCACGACTGAGTGACTAACACACAACAACTAATTAACGTAGAAGGAATGACGGAATTAGAAAGTCACTATTACAAAGGAAAAACGAGTAAATTAACAGTGGAGAAACCTGGCAGACGTCACCTTCACCAAGTGTTCGAAGCTTAACATCACCTGTGATGGTTCATTATGTGCCTCCTGATACGGGGACGAACACATCACACCTGTGATATTGCCATCCCAAATGATAACCTGAATCGTGAGGAAACATCAGACAATTCCAAACTGAGGCACATTCTTCAAAATACCTGGACTTTACTCATCAGAAACATCAGGATCATGAAACACAGAGAAAGAACTTCCCTGGTGGTACAGTGGATGGGAATCCATCTGCCAATGCAGGGGATGCGGGTTCGATCCCTGGTCCAGGAGTAACCCACATGCCTTGGAGCAACTGAGCCCAAGGGCCGCAACTACTGAACCTGTGCCTAGAGCCTGTGGGCTGCGACTACTAAGCAGCTATGCTGCAACTACTGAGGCCCACATGCCTAGAGCCTGTATTCTGCAACAAGAGAAGCTGCTGCAAGGAGAAACCCAAGCACCACAACCAAGAACAGCCCCACTCGCGCAACTAGAGAAAAGCCCATGCACACGGCAAGGAAAACCAGCATCATCAAAAGTTTTTTAAAAAAACAAAACAACAGAAAGATTGAGGCGCTGTTTCTGATAAAAGAAGACTAAAGAAACATGACAGCTGAATGCAATCCATTATCTGAGATTTTCTTTTCTTACAAAAGTCATTATTGGGATAATAGTTGAAATATGATTTATAGATTAGCTAATAGCTTTTTATCAAAGTTAACTTCTTGATTTTCCTGATTTTGGTAATTGTACAGTGATTATGTAATAGAGTGCTTTGCTTTAGTAAATAGCTGTATTTAGAGGTACAGGGGAATCATGTCTGCAACTTTCTCTCAGTTTTAAAAATTCACATATACACACAGAAAGAGGAGAGAGAGGAAGAAAGAGAGGAAGTTGGGGGAGGGAGAGGGAGACAGAAAACAAATGTGACATTTGGGGAATCTGTGTGGAGGTTATAAAGTAATTCTTTGCACTATTTTTGCAATGTAGTGTAAAACTGAAATTTTGCCAAAATCAAAAGTTTAAAAAAAAAAATACAAATGTATGTGTTTTCCTGGTGTGTCTGTGGTAAAGAATCTGCCTTCTAATGCAGGAAACACAGGTTCGATCCCTGGATCAGGAAGATCCCCTGGAGGAGGGCATGGCAACCCACTCCGGTATTCTTGTCTGGAGAATCCCATGGACAGAGCAGCCTTGTCCATGGGGTCACAAAGAGTCGGACACAAGTTAGTGACCAAACAACAACAGTAAGAAATGTATATGCTATAAAAGGGAAAGTGATTTCTTACTCTTTTTTTTGATCCTTTTCCTCAGATATAATCACAGTAAGCAGTTTGGTGGGTAGGCTTACAAACATCTGCTATGCATATATAAATAGATGTGTCTGTGTCTGTGTATGTGTTCTTACACATTATTTTTAAGTAGGTTCATAGTATAATAGAATATTCTGCTACTTGAGTTTTTAAAGCGTATCACTGACATTTTCCCATGTCAGAAAATATACACATATCTCTTTTTAAGAACTTGTTTAATATCCAAGGTATGGATGTGTAGTACAGCTTAGTTAATAACTTTGCTATTGATGAACAAGTACTTTTCTACAAAAACCAGAGTGAACATTTTTGTGCATTTGTATCTTTATTCCTATGCTACAGTCACATGGAAATCCCGAGTCAAAGGATATTCATATTTAACCTCTTGATAAATATTGCAAAGGCCTCTTTAGAAAGCAAAAGCTTCCCCACACAATATCTCTTGATTACCACTGTCAGGGCTATATATTCAGAATATATGTGAACAACGACTGAGACCAATTTTGGGGCCATTTGGGTGAGTCTTATGGACCACGTTCTGCTTATGGCTTTGCATCGATGACCAGCACGAGCAGTGTAAATGCCTCTTATACTCTTGTATATTACCTGTAAACATCTCTGGCTGTGGGTTACCTCATGCAGGCTGGTACATGACTGTAAACAGTTTCTCAAGAGTTCATTGTTAACCTGAGAGGTTGTGCCAACTCTGTAAGTGCCCCATAATTACCTGTGTGTTTTCTAGTGTGTTTGTCTTAAGAACACAGCTATTAATTATTGTGGGTTGGATCACTACTTATCTTCTACTTTACTTTCTTGTCTTTACTGTTGTGTGTTATTATTATTATTATTTTTTGCCTTTCACTCACAACCAGCTTAGTAATATCAGTTAGATACCTGTAAGGAAATATTGGCATCAAGACAGGCTTAATATAAATAAATAGATACAATAATTCCTTTTATTATACCGTCTACCACTACTGCCCCCAAATATTTGCTCTTAAGTTGGCTTTTCATCAGCAATGGATATGTTATGTTGTGGGAAAGGTCTGTATTCAAGGGAGAAGCGGCAGAAATAGTTATCCCAGTGAAACATAGGCTCAGAGATTGTTTGTAAGCTAATGGAAATGTTTTTGAATCATGACTGTAAATTGGCGAATTTAATGATGTAAAAAGGGTTTTTAAAGGACTGAGGGTTACCATATGAAAATCTTCAGGCAGCACAAGGTTTACTATGACGTGACTGGAGAACAATGAGAGGAAAAATCATGAAAAGCAGTTTTCATGGAACATTTATTGAGTTTCTGTTCCAAGTCCTAGGCTGGGTGCTGGGGAACATAGATGACTAAGGCGCACCCTTTACCCCTGGGTAACTTACCTTCTTGTGGGGGACGTAGACACGGGTGCACATAATTATAATGTGGTATGAAGAGGTATGTACTGGATGTAGCTGTCAAGTATCAGGGAGCACAGAAGAGAGAATAATTAGTTTTGGCTCAGGGTACAGCGTAAGGGAGGGATTCCTCAGTGGCTTCCCAGTGGTGAAGAATCCACCTGCCAATGCAGGAGACATAAGAGACACGGGTTTGATCCCTGGGTCAGGAAGATCCCCTGGAGGAGGGCAACCCACTCCAGCATTCTTGCCTGGAGAATCTCATGGATAGAGGAGCCTGGCAGGCTACAGTTCACAGGGTCACAAAGAGTCAGACACGACTGAACGACCAATACTCTGACTTTTTTAGTTGCTTGACAGTGTCGTGTTCGTTTCTGCTGTACAGCAAAGTGAATCAGCTATAGGTATACATAGATGCCCTCTTTTTTGGATTTCCTTACCATTTAGGTCACCACAGAGCACTGTGTAGAGTTTCCTGTGCTATACAAGTATATAGAGTTGTTTAGTTGCTCAGTTGTGTCCAGCTCTTTGCGACCCTACATGGACTGTAGCCCACCTGACTCCTAAGTGCATGGGATTTCCTAGGCGAGAATACAGGAGTGGGTTGCCATTTTCTTCTCCAGAGGATCTTCCCGACCCAGGGACTGAACCCACATCTCCTGCTTGGCAGGTGTATTCTTTACCACTGAGCCACTGGATGCATGTGCTGTACGACAGAATCTCATTAATTATCGCTTTTATTCATAGTTTCAGTACTGTATATATGTCAATCCCAACCTCCCGATTCACCCCACATCCCCCTTACCCCTCGGTATCCAAACGTTTGTTCTCCGTGTCTGTGTCTCTATTTCTGCCTTTGTAAATAAGATCATCTATACCAATTTTTTTTCCAGATTCCACATATACAATATTTGTTTTCTCTCTCTGACTTACTTCCATCTGAGTTATTTGATGATGTTTTCTCGGGTGCTTCAGTGAGAAAGCAGATGCATCAGTTGGGATGCTCTGTTTTGAATTTGTGACAATGGTTCCTAAAGAGCCACTGCGTTTTGGTTTTTTTGATCATAGAAGTGATGCTTGTGTTTTGCAGAACATTTGCTAATAAGCCATGATTTGGAGTGGCCTTAGTCGAGTAGATGATCTGGACTATTTTTCTTTTATTCCTGTTTTCCATACCTCACCCTGTGGCCACACACCCCCCGCCCCCCCACCCCGGGGAGCTGGCTCTGGTGAGTGGTTTGGCAGTGTGGTAAACAGAATCCTGGGCGGGGGGGGGGGGGGGCCCACCTGTTGTGCTAAAGACAGACTGTGATCGCCAAATAAGATCACTGAGCTGTTCTTCACTTTCATCTTCCCTGCTATTAATGCTGGTTGTGAAATGCAGTAGGGAGGCTTCATAAGACTAATGAAGGAGGAGGAAAGATCAAGTGATTATTTTTCACAAGAAGATCATCCTCATCACAATTTCTGTGATGAACTGCACAACCTACCCGGATGGTTCGGAGCAGACTCTAAGGCTGGAATTTAGTGCCCAGGGATTGGACTATCCTTACTCCCTCAGCCTCTCCCTGAACATCCCCACAGAGACCACTGCAGGTACGAGATCATACGAGATCATACTAGAATGATAAGCAATGATTAACACCACGGGCTCACCAAGAATAAAATCACAGATGGACATGTGAGCTTGTTAGAGGGAATTATAAAATCAGAAGCTGAAGGAGATTGGTGATGAGGACCCCACAATCCAAAGTTGATAACATTTCCAAGCACACGATCATCTGTCTGGAGGGCAGCATCTAGCGGGCTCACTAAGTAAACCTCTTGGAACCAGGGTTTATCTCTTTCAATTTTGGTTCCACCAGATTCCTGAAACATCAGTTCTCATTCTTTCAAGCACATGCTGATCACCTGGAAGCACTTGCTGGGAATGCCTATACCTGGGCCGCCTTGTAGTCAGCTGACTCAGAGAAGCTCCAGGAGGCCAAACCCAGCCGCTTCCCGGAGTCATGCTGACTGACAAGTGCAGGTCCCATGCGACTGGGGAAGAAAAGTCCTGTTTCTCTTCCCGCTGGTTTCCCACCAAGCCCTCAGAGTAAAGGCTAAATGAAGAGGTCCCAAGAAAGGAAAAACAGAATAGACGACCCCCAATTTTATAGCCCAGATGTATTTCTCGAAGGTTGCATAAAACTCTAATTTGTATGAGCTTTATCTTTACTTTCTGTTTATTTCAACCCCAACATGTTATATCCACTTTTTGATTTTCACGTGGTCGTGGCTTTGCCACTCACCTTTCTTTATCAGCTCCACCCAGCCTCTCCACTGTGAATTTAACTTCTTGTGAACAGAGTAAGCAGGGCAAGTGAGAGCCCCGAGTGCCCCCTGCCTTCACAGCCGTAGAGCCCCTCATCTCCCCCAGGGGCACCCCTCTCAGGCGCCAGCGCCTGTCTCTCAGGGGGTCACCTGGCTGCTAGCCTCCTGCCTCGGGGTATAGGATTGTTTGCACCCTGCCCAAGGCCCTAGCTCTCCTCTCGCTCTGCCCCGCTGCCTGTCAAGTTGTGCCTGGAGGTGCAGAGTGACTTCTATCACTTGTCAGACCAGGTGCCCCAGTTGGGCTGGTCACCCATCTGGCTTCATTCCGGGTGAGTACCATACTGACCGAAAGGGCTCAGAAGTCATTTCCCATCCGAGTTCCAAGTTCCTGCTCTGCAACCAGTGCCTCCTGCCTCTATTTGCTATCAGAGTAAGTGAAATGCTTCCCAGGGCTTCCCAAGTGGTGCTCGTGGTGAAGAACCCACCTGCCAATGCTGCTGCTGCTAAGTTGCTTCAGTCGTGTCTGACTCTGTGCGACCCCATAGACGGCAGCCCACCAGGCTCCCCCGTCCCTGGGATTCTCCAGGCAAGAACACTGGAGTGGGGTGCCATTGCCTTCTCCAATGCATGAAAGTGAAAAGCGAAAGTGAAGTCGCTCAGACTCTTAGCAACCCCATGGACTGCAGCCCACCAGGCTCCTCCATCCATGGGATTCTCCAGGCAAGAGTACTGGAGTGGGGTGCCATTGCCTTCTCCGACCTGCCAATGCAGGAGACGTAAAAGATGCGGGTAAGATTCCTGGGTCAGGAAGATCCCCTGGAGGAGGGAATGGCAACCCACTCCAGTATTCTTGCCTGGAGAATCCCACGGATGGAGGAGCCTGGTGGGCTACAGTCCATGGGGGTCTCAAAGACTCAGACATGGTGGAAGAGACTTAGCATGCAGGTAAAGCGCATACTCACAGCAAAAGAATAAAACCAGAAAACTTTTGTTCCCTAACAGTGGCCCCTCCTGAAATGCATGGTCCCTGCTTCCGCCCACCTCTGCCTTCTAACCACACAAATACGTCTGTCTTGTCCATGCAAAGCCTACTGGATCCTATTCCATTCTTTCCCTGGCTGTCACAAAATCCCAGGAAACACAGAAAGAAGCAGGTGTCTTACTGCTTCGAGCAGAATCAAGTGTGATAGAAAGAGCAGAAACCATCAAGCCTGCTCGTCTTTTCCTTAGTAGAATACGCTTTCCTGTCTCTCAGTTGCTGATGGCAGGCGTGGTTAGACCTGCCCACGGGGCTTACTTAGGTGCTCCGGCTGCGCTGGGGGCTTGCAGATGGCGCCCTTCACCAGCGCCGCTCCTTCAACACCAAGGAGGCTGACTCAAACCCAGGCCAGGGACAGGCAGTGACTGATCCTGCAGTCACTCCTAACCTGTGTTGTCACAGGGACTTCGTTGCTTCAGTGAGATCCTGAGACATATTTTAAGATTGAAAAGCCTACAGGAAAGCCAGGCAGGTGACGAGAAACCAGAGAAGCAGGCAGGGCAACAGCCCAGTGGTAAACGGACGCTGCCTCTGGCTTCTCTGTTCTGCAGGGGCAGCCCAGGTAAACCCAGTGTTCCCACGACTTTTAATTTCTTTTAAAGAGAAGCTGGTATCTGGGTTTTATGTGCAGTCTCTTAATTACAAAACATTGATATCTAACTCACAGTTTAAAAAATATCACGGGGGCCAGACATATCATATTCATGGGCCAAATATGGGCTGTAAGCTACCAGCCTCTGACCTCTGGGCTAGATTCTTTCCTCCTGATCCAGCTTTGCCTGGTCGCCTTTTGCTTCTTTCTTAGCCCCTCTGGTCCTCAGGCTTCCACATCCTGAGCCTGGTTTTACCTTGGCACTCCACTCTCTCTACTCACTCCAGGCTCACTCGTATTTCCTAGCTGCCTAACCCGTGTCCTCCAGCTCTGCCTTCTGGGGGAACATGTAAGGGGCCATGTGTGTCGATCTCATGTTGCCATAGCCCTGCACCCCCAAGCCCATCTGTACCTTGCCAGGGCACCTGACGGAACCCCCAGTTCTACATTATGGGGCAGAATTTCACAGTGTGGTATGGCCCTCTCAGTGAATCCCATCAAAAGGACCCAGTGTCGGTGTGTCTTATTATTGATGTTAACCTGGATCTCCTGCTTAAGATGGTGTCTGTTAGATTTCTTTACCTTAAAGCTACTACTTTTCTCTTTGTAAATAACAGTTACTTAGGGGAGATGCTTTGAAAGCATACAAATATCTACATACTTTTGCCCACTAATTTTAGCATCCCATCAGTGCATCTTGCCTGCAGCAATGATTATGTGATGTTCTGATGGCGATTTTCTCTCTTCCTCATTCTTTACATTTTTAAGTTGCTATTCTTCAGTGCAAAGAAATAGAGGTAAACAATAGAATGGGAAAGACTAGAGATCTCTTCAAGAAAATTAGAGATACCAAGGGAACATTTCATGCAAAGATGGGAACAGTAAAGGACACAAACGATATGGACCTAACAGAAGCAGAAGATGTTAAGAAGAGGTGGCAAAATACACAGAAGAACTGTACAAAAAAAGATCCTCACAGCCCTGATAACCATGATGATGTGATCACTCACATGGAGCCAGACATCCTGGAATGCGATGTCAAGTGGGCCTTAGGAAGCATCACTACGAACAAAGCTAGTTGAGATGATGGAATTCCCTTTGAGCTATTTAAAATCCTAAAATATGATGCTGTGAAAGTGCTGCACTCAATATGTCAGCAAATCTGGAAAACTCAGCAGTAGCCACAGGACTGGAAAAGGTTAGTTTTCATTCCAATCCCAAAGAAGGACAATGCCAAAAAATGCTCAGACTACTGCACAAATGCACTCATCTCACACACTAGTAAAGTGATGCTCAAAATTCTCCAAGCCAGGCTTCAACAATATGTGAACCGTAAACTTCCAGATGTTCAAGGTGGATTTAGAAAAGGCAGAGGAACCAGAGATCAAATTGCCAACATCCATTGGATCATTGAAAAAGCAAGAGAGTTCCAGAAAAACATCTATTTCTGCTTTATTGACTATGCCAAAGCCTTTGACTGTGGATCACAATAAACTGTGGAAAATTCTGAAAGAGATGGGAATACCAGACCACCTGACCTGCCTCTTGAGAAATCTGTATGCAGGTCAGGAAGCAACAGTTAGAACTGGACATGGAACAACAGACTGGTTCCAAATAGGAAAAGGAGTATGTCAAGGCTGTATATTGTCACCCTGTTTATTTAACTTCTAGGCAGAGTACATCATGAGAAATGCTGGGCTAGAAGAAGCACAAGCTGGAATCAAGATTGCCGGGAGAAATATCAGTGACCTCAGATGTGCAGATGACACCACCCTTATGGCAGAAAGTAAAGAACTAAAGAACCTCTTGATGAAAGTGAAAGAGGAGAGTGAAACAGTTGGCTTAAAGCTCCATATTCAGAAAACGAAGATGATGGCATCCGGTCCCATCACTTCATGGGAAATAGATGGGGAAACAATAGAAACAGTGAGAGACTTTATTTTTTTGAACTCCAAAATCACTGTAGATGGTGACTGCAGCCATGAAATTAAAAGACACTTGTTCCTTGGAAGAAAAGCTATGACCAACCTAGATAGTGTGTTAAAAAGCAGAGACATTACGTTGCCGACAAAGGTCCATCTAGTCAAAGCTGTGGTTTTTCTAGTAGTCATGTATGGATGTGAGAGTTGGACTATAAAGAAAGGTGAGCACCGAAGAATTAATGCTTTTGAATTGTGGTGTTGGAGAAGACTCTTGAGAGTCCCTTGAACTACAAGGAGATCCAACCAGTCCATCCTAAAGGAAATCAGTCCTGAATATTCATTGGAAGGACTGATGCTGAAGCTCCAATACTTTGGCCACTTGATGCAAAGACCTGACTTATTGGAAAAGACCCTGATGCTGGGAAAGATTGAAGGCGGGAGAAGGGGATGACAGAGGATGAGATAGTTGGATGGCATCACCAACTCAATGGACATGAGTTTGAATAAGCTCCGGGAGTTGGTGATGGACAGGGAGGCCTGGTGTGCTGCAGTCCATGGGGTTGCATAGAGTCTGACACAACTGAGCAACTGAACTGAACTGATTCTTCTATAAGTAATAACAGTTGTTACTTCTCCCCAATTTATTTGTATTAATATGAACTCAAGGATATTTATTTTAATCTTTGGGTTTTAAACCAGCACTATTCTTATTTGTTCTGATGCTCAAATTGTTCCAGCTTTGGCCACTGAGAACTCTTTTAGGTTAAATTCCATGCCTTTTGAGCAAGTTCCCTCTTTTTTGAAAGGGCATTATTTTACTTTCTTGCGTTTTACCAACTGCAGCCTTGGAATCCACTTTCTCCAAGGAGCTGGGATTTCTTGTGTTATAGAATGGTATTTAAAAATAAAAATCTAGATGCTAAGTTGTATTTTTAGGTCAAAGGATATGGGTGTCATTAATGGCTCAGTATACTTGTCAATAGATTCTATTTCAATAAGGTTAAACTAAATATACTACCATCTGCTTCATGGGAGATAGATGGGGAAACAGTGGAAACAGTGTCAGACTTTATTTTTTTGGGGCTCCTAAATCACTGCAGATGGTGACTGCAGCCATGATATTAAAAGACACTTACTCCTTGGAAGGAAAGTTATGACCAACCTAGATAGCATATTGAAAAGCAGAGACATTACTTTGCCAACAAAGGTTCGTCTAGTCAAGGCTATGGTTTTTCCAGTGGTCATGTATGGATGTGAGAGTTGGACTATAAAGAAAGCTGAGCGCCAGAGAATTGATGCTTTTGAACTGTGGTGTTGGAGAAGACTCTTGAGAGTCCCTTGGACTGGAAGGAGATCCAACCAGTCCATTCTAAAGGAGATCAGCCCTGGGAATTCCTTGGAAGGAATGATGCTAAAGCTGAAACTCCAGTACTTTGGCCACCTCATGCAAAGAGTTGACTCATTTGAAAAGATTCTGATGCTGGGAGGGATTGGGGGCAGGAGGAGAAGGGGACAGACAGAGGATGAGATGGCTGGCTGGCACCACCAACTCAATGGATGTGAGTTTGAGTGAACTCCGGGAGTTGGTGATGGACAGGGAGGCCTGGCGTGTTGCGATTCATGGGGTCACAAAGAGTCGGACACGACTGAGTGACTGAACTGAACTGAACTGAAATATACTACCAACAGCAATCTTCCAGTTTTACTAAATCTTGTCGTCAATCCAAATGAATTATCATTCATTTTTCTCTTCCTTCATCCCTCCCTCCCTTTTTTCTTTCCTTCTCTTTTTTTCTAATATCGTGAGAAAAATTACTTTATTAATTTTCCAATTATAAGTAAGTTTGGGTCTTTCATTCATTCAGCCAAAATGTAGAGATTCTGACTACAAACCAGGTACTGTTCTAGGCACTGGGGATATGGTAATGAGTGTGAGTAAAATTCTTGTCCACATAGAGCTGGGTTTTTGCAGGAGGAAGAGACAATACATAAACTATTCACTGTGCCTGGTAGAAAAATGGAGCAGAAAAGGAGGTGAGGTTCACTAGTGAATAAATATTTGTGATTTGCAACTGAGTAGTCAGAGAAACGGAGAAGGCAATGGCACCCCACTCCAGTACTCTTGGCTGGAAAACCCCATGGGCGGAGGAGCCTGGTAGGCTGCAGTCCATGGGGTCGCTAAGAGTCAGAGACGACTGAGCAACTTCACTTTCACTTTTCACTTTCATGCATTGGGAAAGGAAATGGCAACCCACTCCAGTGTTCTTGCCTGGAGAATCCCAGGGACAGGGGAGCCTGGTGGGCCGCCGTCTATGAGGTCGCACAGAGTTGGACACGACTGAAGCGACTTAGCAGCAGCTAAGCAGCAGTCAGAGAAAGCTTTGTGAGGCGACCTTTGAACAAAGACTGAAAAAAGTGAGTGTAAGAGCCAGGTGGGACAGTTGGGGAGAGTGTGTTTGGAGGCAAAGTGTAAAGGCCCTGAGAGCAGAGTGTGTGTCCTCATGTGCTTGTTTACTAATTCTAGTTGCTCTTTTTGTGTCATTTGCCATTTTTCCTTTGTTAGTTGCATGTTTTTCTCATAAATCTGTATACTTAAAAAATATCCAATTTATTTGTCTTGTTTGCCATAAATATTTTTTGGTATCATTTAAAATTTTTCTTTTTTTAAATTTTTTTCCACTTTATTATTTTTTTTTTATTTAATTTAATTTTTAAACTTTACATAATTGTATTAGTTTTGCCAAATATCAAAATGAATCCACCACAGGTATACATGTGTTCCCCATCCTGAACCCTCCTCCCTCCTCCCTCCCCATACCATCCCTCTGGGTCGTCCCATTGCACTAGCCCCAAGCATCCAGTATTGTGCATCGAACCTAGACATCTGCTGGCCTTTTCACTTGGGGTTTTTTTTTATTACCTTGAGGTTACAGAAGTAAACATCTGTCCAAGTTTAACTAATGATTCAGTTTTATTCCCTTACACTTTCCATTAAAATTTTTCCCCCTGTATTTAATTACTGACCCATGCAATATTTATTTGGTGTATGGTACGAGGTGTTACGGAGAAGGAAATGGCAACCCACTCCAGTATTCTTGCCTGGAGAATCCTGTGGACGGAGGACCCTGGTGGGCTGCTGTCTGTGGGGTTGCATAGAGTCAGACATGACTGAAGCGACTTAGCATGAGGTGTTAAGTTGTTCTCCTACTCAGTTGCTAACAAATTGTCCCAATACCATTTATTAACAAATTTGTGAAGCATCCTTTATTATATGTTCACTATTATACAAACTATTTCTAGATTATCTTTTTCCCTTCATGATTTATTCTTGTATGAATACCAGTATCTTTAAAAACAATTTAAACTATATATTTCATCTGATATAGGTCTTCACATTATTCTTCATTTTCAGAATTTCTTTTGTGTTCTCTATTTTTCATTCCAAATGAAATTTTAAATCCTTTTATCAAACACCAGAAATGTATATTGAAATTTTGATAGAAATCATAAAATGAATTATATAAATTAAATGTAAACTATTAACATCTTAATAACACATAATCTTCCTATTTAGGTATATGGGATTCTGCTCCATTTATTCAATTTTTCTTTTACAACATCCAGTAGTTTCGTGAACTTTCTCATACTAAGACTTTCTCCTTACCTGGAATGGACACCTTGTTCTACTGCTGTCAAGGTCTAAAGATTTGCTCCTTCTGGGTTAGGAGAAGGCTTCAGGGTGGCTAAGGAATCTCATTTGAGGTAGAGCCACACTAGTTTGCCAGCTGGTGGGCTTTGGCCAAGTGACCTTAATAGTTCTTAAAGTGTGGTACCAGGCTAGCAGCATCAGGAACACTCAGGAAATGTTGCAAATGCAAATTCTTGGGCCCCTGGGAGCCCTACTGAGTAAGACAGTCTGGGGTGGGGCCCAGCTGTGCTTGACAAGCTCTCTCGATGATAATTGCTGAATACTAACGTCTGAGGAATAGTACTTTAATTATATATATATGTGTATATATATATATATTTAATTTGGCTGCGCCCGGTCTTAATTGTGGTAGAAAGGATCTTCCGTCTTCGCTGGGGCATGCAGGATCTTTAGTTGGGGCATGCAGTCTTAGTTGTGGCATGTGGGATCCAGTTCCCTGACCAGGGATTGAACCCAGGCCCCATGCATTAGGAGCAAGTCCAAGCACAGTGCTTAGCAAATGCTAAAATACTGGACAAAGGGCAGTTATTGTCGTGGTAATCCTCAGACTTAGCAGATCTGTGCTACGCTGTCATGTCACAAAAGGTACAGGGTCTGGAGTCAGGTGGCTCGGACTGAACCCTCAGTCTAAGACATTTGGAGCTGTGTGATTTTTGCTCCTAAGACCTAAGCCTCAGTTTCTGCAACTGTAAAAGGGGATACTTATGATATAGGAATTAAATAAGATTAGGCTTACAAAGCACAATCCCTGGCATCTGTAAGTGCTCTAAAACATTGACATTACTTGCAATCATGGTTGTCACTGCTTGTAAAGTTCCTGATGATTCAAACCACATTCATCTCTCAAAACGCTTCAAGTTCAGCATACATTTTTTACTGGTTTTCCAGTTATCTCCACATCCAGGGCTTTACTATTCGTTTCCTTGTTTTATCTAAGTCTTCTTGAATGTACTGCTGTTTGTTTTGGTGATTTTATCTTATATGTAATTTTAAATATATATAAAATATATTTTATATAAATATGCATATATTTTAATATATGTATATATTTTAATATATATAAATATATATATATAATTTTTTAAAAGAAATGCTTCCTTTTGAACTTATAAATGAGTACTTAAGGACCATGAAGTCAGGATTGGCACGTTGAAAGACATTTCCCTCTGCCTTTTGCTCTTGAAGTTTATTCCTCTCATTCTCTAAATTTGAGACTTAAAAGGTTTGGGAAAAGTGTGTGAGGAAAGAGGAAAAAGGTGAAGAGGGTGGAATTTTATTTTTTTAAACTTTTAATTTTATATTGGAGTATAGCCGATTAACAATGTTGTGATATTTTCAAGGGGACAGAAGAGACTCGGCCATACAGACACATGTATCCATTTGAGGGTGGAATTTTAAATTCTTTTTTTGTGGGATTAGCTTCATAAATAAAAGCATTATTATGTATGTGTGTGCTTTTTTTTTTAAGTTACTGGAACCCATGATTACAGAAACAGTAAAATGCATCTCACACCTTCTTCCTGAACCTACCATGCTGCTTGTAGAGAACTCATATTTTTAGCACGTATTCATCAACATTGCCTTGGAAAAATCTGCTAGTAAGACAAAAGCAAATCTTAGTCATACAAATAGCTGTCTGTAAAAACATTTGATTAATCTCTTATAGTATACCTAGTCTTTTTCACAAATGTTTTCACTAATCCCATGAAGTACTATCATGATTTTACAGAGGCAGAAAGTCTCGGAGGTTGTAAGGGACTTAATGTCTCCTAGCTGGTGAGTAGAACTATGTCACAAACCCGTGAGTTTTGAATAATGGGTTTGAGAAACCCAGTCTCTTTTTACTAAGCCATTCAAGGGTGAAATCCTCCATGCACATCAAACACTAGAGGGAAAACAGTTTTGGTTGTGACCAGAGAAATTAAACCACCTGGCAAAACCCAAAAAGGGGTTTTTTCTAGTTGCAGTTAGTTCTTAACTGCTGGTCGCTGGTGTCCTGAAATGTGTTGATTCCATGGACTTAAGAATTGACCCTTCCCTCTCATCTTTTACTTTCTGTCTGGTCCACCATTCGGTACAGATTGTTTTGAGCTGCACAGTTTCCTTATCGCTTGGTTTTAGGGTGCAGCTCACGTACAGATGCATTTTACCCTTAGTTTCTTTCAGCATGGAGCAGTGCCACGCTAATCTGCTGAATTGTCTACAGCTTTCCTGTCAAACAGTGCTAAGGCTCTTTGGAGGCTCAGGGACCATCAGCACACCAATATACCGATCCTTGGCTTGTTTTCTGACTCAGGGGAGCTGTTGACATCTAATGCAGTCACTCTCTTTAAAGTATCAAGCTAATGCTCCTCAGTTCCTCAGTCTTTCCCTGAAAAGGTGGCGATGGCGTGATTCAGAACATCCATTTAGCTACAGTGGGTTCGGGCTGCAAGCCTGTTTCTCAGCCCAGCATCCTGGAGCCCATCTACTCAGCAGGCTCCTCTGCACTGGCCAAGAGTAACAGTGTATCTGCACTTTCCTGAGGGAGTCCCCAGGATCTGGTCAATACAACACACGCCTGTTCATTCCCACGATCCTAGTGACTAAGGCTATCCGTCTGTGTCCTCTACAATCAGCATGGGCCAGGTGCTCAGCAAAGTTCTAACTGAACGGATTCTCAGCTTTCTGTTGAAATTCATGTCTATCAGATGGAACTATCCATTTTTAGGTATTTCTTATTTTTATCAACTGTAATATAGGCCCTAGCCATACCATCTGGATAAGTATCTCTAAAAATACCATTTATCTAAACATATGGAGCAAGATTCCTACTAGTTCAGGAATTATTCACAGGGCAGTTACTGCCAATACTGCCAGTGTTGCAGGGAAAGAAAATTACGGCTAGGGCAGTGGCTGTTGGTGCCTTGCCAGTGGGGAACAGGGGTTAAAGGTGCTTTATTTTCCACAATAATCTGCATATAGTTAGCGCTTCTGTACTGTACACTTAAAAAGTCAGGATGGTAACTTTTATGATTTTGCCACAGTAAAAATATTTTAAAAATTTCCTAGACAGTGCTTGAGATCTTCAGAATACTTGGGGGAAAAAAAAATCAGAGAAGCTCTTGCATCTCAGTGGAAACTCACTGCTGCTGCTGCTGCTAAGTCACTTCAGTCATGTCCGACTGAGTGACCCCAGGGACGGCAGCCTACCAGGCTCCCCCGTCCCTGGTTCTCCAGGCAAAAACACTGGAGTGGGTTGTCATTTCCTTCTCCAATGCAGGAAAGTGAAAAGTGAAAGTGAAGTTGCTCAGTCATGTCTGACTCTCAGTGACCCCATGGACTGCAGCCTACCAGGCTCCTCCATCCATGGGATTTTCCAGGCAAGAGTACTGGAGTGGGGTGCCATTGCCTTCTAGAATACAATAAAAAGCTAATCTGGTTAAGTTAAATGTGTACAAGTTAATCTGGCTAAGTCCAAGCTTTTTCAAAGAACCTGCAAAACCCTTCATCGTCTGGCTTTTGTCTCATCATACCTAAAGTCATACGAGTCAGTATGTTTTCAGTTCCTCAACCTGGAGCATTTCCTTTTATCTTTGGGCTTTGCCAATGGATGTTTTCTATGCCTCTAATGCTTTTCCACCGTTTTTATTCTGCCCCACCCTAATTTATTCTTCAGAGCTCTTTAGGGAGGCCTTCTTTAAACTACCTAACGAAGTTTTGGCCTCTTGGTATCCCTCTGGATCAATCCATCGATCCATTCACATTCTCACAGAAGTCTGGATTTTTCCTTTGTAGCATATAATACAATTGTATTTGTGTAACTGTGTAATATCAGTCTCTCGCACGGGACTGAAAGTTCCATGAAGCAGGGACTATTTCCTGCAAACCACTGTATTACCAGGGCTCTGGCAGCTTGTATAAAGCAGGTATTCGGTACTCTCCTACCAGGCACAGCCTTTTATCCCACAAACTTACCTTGCAGATATTCTCAAAGGAGTAGGCAGAGAGGAACATAAAGTTTGTGAGCTTGGTGGTGGAGACAGTGGTTGAACAGCCAGAGAGATCAAAGAGTTTAGGGGTGGTTTAGGTGGGGAGGCAAGAAGGGAGTAATGAGGACGTTCATTTAATGAGTCTCCCCTCCACTCCCCCAACATCCCATCCCCTCCCAAACCAGTCATTCAACAATAAATAGTCATGCATTCCATTTCTTTGGGGAATAAGGTAAACCTCAGATTACAGAACCAAGGCAGATAATTTTGCAGAATTACAGTGAAACCAGTCACAGTTCAACTGGGTTAGATTTCAACATGGAGATGATGGTGTTCCTCCAAACAGCCTTCAACCTGCGAAGCTGACACTCCTCCAGGATGTGGATGGACCGTAAATACACTTCCTCCTGCTTTCAGCCGCTGAGAGAGAAGTCCTCCCCTGGCGGACTAGCACTATTTCTTTTTCGCTGCTCTTTTCCCTTCTCCTTTCCTTGGCTTCACCTTTCCACGAAGCTTCTTTAGACGCAGCTGCTCATCCTTGAAGTCCTGATGTTCGTCTCTGAAAGGAGAAAAGAAAAAAATAATTAGCCAGTATTTTTACCAGACTGGAGAAGTACACCTGTCTAGAATGTTCCCTCAGGTAGTTCTGGTTATCAAACTCTGACTTCTACAGCTTAGTGAACAGAAAGGATAGGGAGCCCCTGAGGTACAGAGGGGCTGTGTTCCCAGAGTTCATTTCTAAGTCAGTTTGCCCTTACAGAAGCGAGGTCACGAACAGCAGTTACTTGCCAAGCCCATCCGTGTAAACTGATATAACTAGGATTCAACACTAATAATTTCCCCAGGTTTCCCTTAACACCAAGACTACACAGTGATGGGGGCAGAAAGTGGGTATAAGCTTCAGTAGCTACATGAGACCCTGGGAGGCCCAGGGATCAGCACCTAAGGGGACACGTGTGGAGGAAGCCGCCTGGATGACAGTGGATGAGTCACACAGAAGGCTGCTGGGGAGTCTCCAGCAGAAGGAAGCTGCGTCAGCAGAGAGGAACTCCACAGACAAGCCCTTGAGGAATCAAGGCGGCCAGGGCTGTTTGTACATATTAATAGGGTGTAAGCTGAAGACTGCCTGTACTGTATAAAAATGTCTGCATTTTACAATTAAACATGGTCATTCCTCAGTATCCTTGGGGGACTGGCTCTAAGACGCCCCCCACCAATAGATACTAAAATCCACTGGTGCTCAAGTCCCTTATATAGCATAGCATATAATCTACACATATCCTCCTGTGTACTTTAAATCATCTACTTATAATACTTAATAAAATAAATGTAAATGTTATATATAAAGAGTTGCCAGTGCATGGCAAATTCAAGGTTTGTTTCTTGGGACTTTCTGGAATTTTTTTTAATATTTTCAATCTGTGGTTGGTTGAATCTACAGATAGCTAACCTGTGGATAAGGAGGGCCTAAAACAGTATCGTGTTTCGATATGTAAGCTCTGGAACCCATGTGACCCTGGGTTCAAGCTACAGCTCCACCACCTAGTAGCTGTGTGACCTTGGGTGAGGATCCTTCCCTCTCTGCACCCTGGTCTCCTCACCTGTTTGAGTGTGGATAGTGGTAAACTAATTACATGTAAGAGAGTGGTTTCCCGGGCCCAATTTTTAACTCCTGATGCTCTTTTTTTTAGGGTTTCCCTGGTAGCTCAGCTGGTAAAGAATCCAATGCAGGAGACCCTGGTTCGATCCCTGGGTCAGGAAGATACCCTGGAGAAGGGCATGGCAACCCACTCCAGTATTCTTGCCTGGAGAATCCCCATGGACAGAGGAGCCTGGTGGGCTACAGTCCACAGGTCACAGAGTCCGACATGACTGAGGACTAAGCACACACAGCACAGCTGCTTTTAAATTTTTTTATTCTTTAATTTTTGGCTGTGCCGTGTGACTTGTGGGATCTTAGTTCCCCAGTCAGAGATTGAACCCGGGCCCTTGGCAGTGAAAGCTCAGAGTCTTAACTGCTGGACCACCAAGGAGTTCCCCCAGGTTGTTTTAAAAAATAGATAGGTTTTTAGGGTTGGATACAGACCTCTCTGGGATTAGCTATGCGCTGTGCTTTGCTCAGTCGCTCAGCTGTGTTCAACACTTTGCGACCTGATGGACGGTAGCCCGCCAGGCTCCTCTGTCCATGGGATTCTCCAGGCAAGAATGCTAGAGTGGGCTGCCATGCCCTCCTCAGGATTAGCTATGATTGCCCCCAAGTAAGTCACTCTCAAAAAAGCAGCCAGAGTAACTCTTCTGAGACATAAGTCAGATCATGTCACTCCTCTCTGTTCACAGCCTGGCAAATCACTCTCTGCTTTCTCAGCCCGCTTCACAACCTGCCTCCTGTCCCATGGTTTTCCCGTCAGCCTGTGAGGCTCCTGGAACAGACGAGGCGTATTCCTCAAGGTCTTTGCTCTGCTTTGGCCTCTGCCTTGAAAGGTCTTCCTTGGGTACCCCCGGCTCACTCTCCAGCCTTAAGTCTCTGCGGAAACCTCTCTTCTCAGTGAGGTACCCTGACTGTTCCGTTTAATACTGTGGTCTGTCCTTGGCCTGCCCACTGAGGGCCCATCAGCACTCGTGATCCTGCTCAGCTGGCTCTACTATGTTTTCCCCCTGCATCACATTCAACTTTGTAACATACCACATAATTTACTTATTTAGTATGTTTTTCCCTCTCTTCTTCCCTCCTGTCAATCATTTCTGACAACCCCCTCAGGCAGAAATAAAATTCCATAGGCAGGGGTCTTTGTGGCTGAATCGCCCAAGCACCTGCTTGATGGAATGAGTCACTGTTTTTGAGACCCTGATTCCCTCCCCGTTTTGTAGGTCTTTGAAAGATTTTTTTTTTTATTGAAGTCTGTCTGCTTTCATCCTGCCTGACTCCCCAGGAGGCCTTGTGTTAGAGGCACCGTTTACTGTACCTAGTGACTACATACGTGAAAATAATTGTGCTTCTCCATGGATAACTAAAGCTAAGTGTTTTTCCTCTGTCCCCAAAGACAGTTGAGGCTTTATTTTTCAAACAAATGGGGAGCAGCAGCAAAAAAGTAAATTAAAATAACTGAAGGTAATTTTGATATGGGTTATGATTTTCTACTCAGGACATGTGTCTTTCAATATTTTATTTTATTTTAAGAATAAAATTAATTTTTATTTTTTGAGCCAAGACTTTAGTGAGATAATCCCAAAAGCAATTCCAGAAATTCAAAATACATCATGGATTATCATCTCTAGTGATATATTAACGAAGAAAATCTATTTTGTTCATAGAACGTTTCCCTTGTGCCCATCTTAAATGCCTGCATATGGAAGGTACTTAAAAAAGAAAAAAAATCTGTTGGGTAAATGAATGTACCAATCTCTAGTTATTTGGAATGAACTGTTAATCTTATTATATTAGAGCGAACAATCCCAAATTAATTTTTGTAACATCGCCCTAAGACAATTAAAACATGTTAAATTAAAAAAAAAAAGTAGGCATTTGACTTGATACAATTATGTACTATTTAAATTCTTGTATAATGAGCATGTATTCGTTTGGTAATTAAGACATTTTTTAAAAGAAAAACGATCACAGGGGTATTTGATCTTTTTTCTTTTTAGAGCAGCGTATTATCTTAAGCGCCCACTTCCTACACATGCACGAACATACAAATGCATGGTGGAAAGAGCCCGCTACTCTTACTATTACATATCATTATCCTATTATAATATCGATTACCTATTACCCGTAAAGGTAAACTTCAGCTTTAGTATACCAAAAAGGGTACCAATTAAAAATGCCCAAAGAGGGTGAAAGGAAATAAGAAATCCAACAAAACTGCCATCAGGAAGGAAAGGAGGCTCCCCCTCACCAGTTAGGAAGCAGGTCGGCTGCGCCCTTTTCATCTGACCAGCAGGATCTGCTCAGTGTGTGGACCCGTTTCCCCTGCATCCACTGAGCGCTCTTAGATTAACGACTAACTCAAGGTCTCTCTATAGCTCGGTATCTAGTCACTGTTAGTCACATCTTAGACATAATTAAGGTATGTCTTCTAGTAAGTGCACGTTCCCTTTTTTTTCTTAGTATACTCATTATGGACAATTTTGAAAGCTTTCCCCTCCCACAACTGTACCTTTTGAACTACCTGGGCACTATTATAAGAACCAAAAAACTATGAAAGTAGAAAGACTAATTTTTTCCCTTTCTGATCTATTAAACAAACCTCCTATAGGTTACTCTTTGTGGGTTTTTTTTTTGTCATTACCTGTAGAGGCCAACAGAACGTAGTATCCCCATGAGTGCAAAGTAAGTGTTGTGATTTGGATACCAGTCGTAAGTCTCCTTCCTCTTGGCCAAAGGCTGCTCACTGAACAGCTTCACCACTTTCATGGATTTGGAATCAGTAGGCCTGGCAACCTCACTGAATAGCCGGGCACTCAGACGACTCATGCGCAAGGCATATTCTGAAAGTGAAGACATTTCTTGAGCAGCAAGGAACAAGAGGCCCTATAGAAAAATGAGAACACAAATGGTTCATGTTAAGAAATTCCCAGATTATCTAAGGAATGCTTTACAAAGTGAAAACACAGAGAGCCACCCATGACTTAGTTCCTGTTGGCAGGACACGCCTTGGGGTTGAGAAATGTCCACAGTTAGAGGGGATGCACAGTTCCTTTGCATGCTTTCCCCTTGCATCTTTTACGTTGGGTGTTCGCATGATTACTCCTGTGCTGTAATGCCCTTTTGACAATGAACAGTTTTGTGATTTAATAGGTTATTTACTGATAGTCAGCTTACCTATTTGTAGGCTAGATGAGGACAGGGAAACAAGTCATCCAGCCACAGCATCTGTTATTATACCTTCAGAAAACACCGACTTCAGCACTCTGCAGAATAAACATGCTGACTGCTTGCCATCTAAAGGTTTAATCATGGTGGAGAAATAATTATGCTGTTGTCTTTATTATCAGCCCTTTGAACACTGTTCTCCTCAAGGGCTCCAGATGGCTCTGAGAATGGCTAATGAGTTATGAGGTCATTTAGCCTCTAGGTTGCTGGATTGGATTCTGCCTAGAGACGGAGAGCCAGTTGGGAAAAACAGAGATAGTAGTCTTATAGGAATTAACTCGACGGCTCAAAAGATTCATTTTATTCCTGAATAAAAGGCATTTATGAGTTGTGATGTGACGTGTCTTATCTTCCATCTTATATATTCTGTTTTAATGAAAGCTTGCTAAATTCGTATTAGCTGAAAACAGTAACTTTTTCTTTGGAGGCATAAAATGGTGAAATAGTGTAAGAATGATATCTGCAATATGCAGAAATTACAGGTAATATATATCGAAGATTATATAAGTGATACATTAAAAATCAAGACTGTTCACAAGTACTATACCAGTATTTTATAACTATAAATGGAATATTACCTTTAAAAATTGTGCATCACTATAGAGTATATCTGTAACATATAATATTGTACATCAGCTATAATTCAATTACAAAAGCAGTAGAGAGTTTCTTATATTAGAAAAAAGAATGATGCTAGCAGACTAACTCTCATTCCATTTTAGTTCAAATTTAAGTGTAACTGTCAGCAGAGTATACTAATTTACATAAACTTTTGTAGTGACATGAGAGTTTTGTTGACTAAGACAGTATCCTGGGGGACAGTTCATCTAGGATGAAAAGGAGTTGACCTCTGAATAGAAAAAAAGGCATCAACTTATCTTGAAAAACCAATGGAAGAAATGTATTAAAAAAAAAACTCTCCTAAACAGGAATGCTGCCAAGTAAATGTCAAAATTGCTCTAGCAATTTAAATACCCAGTATTTAAAGAACTTTTCATGTCCATTCCAAGATCCACTGAAAGAGCCTGAAGGATGACCTGAAACCAATTTCAGGTCAATCTCTAACCAGTTACCTTCTGAAAACCAACCAAGCAATCTTGGGCCAACAGTGCCACCTGAAGGCCAGCAATGGGAGAACGGTCAGGTCCACGGTCTCCCAGCCCCTCTCCCCTCCATCTGTGCAAGCCTTACTCCTTTCAGCACTCTGTTGCAGGATTCCCTTCTTTCCCAACTCTTGCTCCACTGTGGATGGGGGTGGGTTGGTGTTGTTAGGGCTAGGTTTATAATTTCATCAATGAGAAAAAGTCACTAACAGTTTAACATATAAAGAGAATATAATAACGTATCAGGTTTTGCACATTACCAGAAGTTGCCTTCAGAAGCTACAAAAAGTTTCTTTGCATGCATTATCTTTTCTCCTCCCTCCACCCTTCAGTTCAGTTCAGTCACTTAGTCATGTCTGACTCTCTGCGACCCCATGAACTGCAGCACGCCAGGCCTCCCTGTCCATCACCAACTCCCGGAGTTCAACCAAAATTGGGTGAACGATTACCTATTGTCTCTAAATATGAGTCTCCCTTTCGGAAAACAAAGCTTGCAGGACTGTGTGAGAAATAAGACAGTGGCACTGAATAAATGGCAAACTTAAAAAAGCAAAAACTTAAACGTGCTTGGTATTCATACATTCTATATACAGACACATTTGTTTGTTCCTTGTCCTCATTTAACCACACACAAAAGGAGATGCATACTCCATGCGGCTGAACCTGTGCCTCCCTGGAATGGTATCCTCACTTACAAACACTGACACCCAGGGAAACACAGGGGAGGGGACCACAGCTTGGCAGTAAGGAGGAAGGGACTCACCAGGACTGTGGTCATTGAAAGCAACACAGGATGCTAAGTCATCTCCATGCCAGCCTTGGAAGGCAGCAAAGTGCTGGGACATGGCTCATGGATAATAAGGTCTCATTAGAATCCAATGGAGGGCTTCCCTAGTAGTCCAATGGTTAAGAATCTGCATGCCAGTGCAGGGGACATGGGCTTGATCCCTGGTCTGGGAAGATTCCATGTGCCACGGGGCAACTAAGCCCATGTGCTGCAATTGGTGATCCCGCTCACTAGAGCCTGCGCTCTGCATCAGGAGAAGCCACCACAATGAGAAGCCTGAGCGCTGCTACTAGAGAAAAGTCCACATGCAGCGATGAAGAACCAGTGCAGCAACACATAAGTAAATAAATAGAAAGATTTGTTAAAAAAACAATAAGAAGAATCCTATGGAAATGGTCATATCACAAACTCAAGTCCTAGAACTTTTCTGATGGAGAAAGAGAATGAGCCTCTTCAAACCTGAAACAATTTACTAGAAACAAAGAAGCACTTGCTAAATAGAAACAAACAAAATGGCTGTAACAATTACCAGTTACTGCTCTGTAGCCTCTTACAGAGCACAGACCAATATGCTCCTGATGAAGGATGGCATAGGTGCTAGGTAATCCTTTCTTTCACATAGATTAGAACAGCTCAAGAGTTATGCTGTCCCTAAATACTGGTCCTGAGACTGGCAAACTGCCACTCATCACTAGCTTTGATTTTTTTTTTTTTAAGATTGGGAAAGCCTTACCTAGGACTTTTCAGGATCCTCGTATGTCCCTTTATGGAAACTTTCAACTTTATCTTAAAAACAAACAAACAAAAAAGAACATGATTACTGCGTGAAAGACATTAAGGTAAAAGGCAAGTAAATTAGATTTTTATCCACATGAGGCCACTTAAAATATCAAATTTTCTTTAAATGTGAACTAAATAAAAGAGTATCATGAAGAAAAATTACCTGGACTGAAAATGCTAAGTAAAAACGAATTACTGAAATGTGCTGGAGCAAGACAGGAGAAAATGTCCGTATTATTGCTTTAGCATATAAAGGTAAGTTTCTGTATCTTTCTGATAGGTCTGATGCAGTAAAAAGGTCAGATTTGTACAGTAACTGACTTTGGATTATGTTTGCCTTTTTTCTTTGAAAAGTGTGGATGATGTTCAAGAGTTCTTAATCTGGGTATACCTCAGTGTGGCCAATCTCGAGGAGCTGTATTTAGAAGCATGAAAGGTGTGTGTGTGTAAATTCTGCTGCGGAGGCAGGCTTCTCAAAAACCACTGGTTAGTGGACAGCACCAGCTTTAGAGTACACAAAGATGGCTGGAATTTTGCCTTTCTCCTTTAATGTTCATATCGTGTTTGTAGTAGTATGTATTCTTTGCTTTCCTTTTCTCATCTACTACAGGACAGTTATACTAACTCACTGTCTTGCCAGGGTGACAGGCAAAAGTCATGGCACAATGCCTGCCCTAACAGTCATCAGTCAAGGAAGTCGCACACTGTGCACGCGTGTTTCACACACACACAAAGCCAATCTAGACACAACGCTTTATTATTTTTAAAGCTTGGCGCTAATTATTTTACTGGGTCTCGGAGACATGAACGGCTCTGAATGTAGGCCAAGCTTTACTCATTTCAACAAGAACACCCCCAACCCCCTCCAACTGCCTGGATCACACCTCTCTCCTGTGACGGAAGCAACAGTGTCAAGCTGGGCTTTCCGCTAATACATTTAAGCTGATACAACTTATCTGCATTACCCCCGACTTCCACACACCTAAGGCCGACTGATGAGCATAGAAACCAAGACTTGAATGCTGCCTGATCAGAGTAATTGGGCCGGAGAGGAAACTACGCCAGGGCCCTTCGTTTGGTAAATTCAAGTTAAGCAGGAGAAGGCCAAGTTGTTTGGGTGATACCTGTGAAATCTCCGAGCTGGTTAATGAAACTGACTCCTCCTATTCTTGGCGACTCTACAAGATTGGAGACCCCCGTTCGGTCTCTAAAGCCATCGCCCACAACTCACTACAGAGCCCGCCCTAAAAGTCACGTACGGCCTTACCTACTTGTGACCTCTCCTGTGAGCCATTTTCCCGGAAGGCCAGCCCCCAGCCCGCCCCCAAGTGCCCGCCAGAGTCTCCAGTGGAGAGCAGTAGAGAAACGTAAGCGTGGTGGCTAGAGAGGAGTCTTAGGGAAAGACCCGGAACTCTTAATGTCGTACCTGACGCCTGCGCAATGAGAACAGCGCCTCCTGGTGCGCGGAGGACTGACGGTGATGCAGCTTCAGGTGCGAGAGGCCTGGTTTTCATGGACTGTCCTGCAGGGTTCGCTAATTGTATTTTGTTGGAAATGGCTCTAGCGCGGACCGCTCAACCTCTGAAGTAGTGTTTATACGTGTTCCTTGTCGGGGAGAATGAAATGCGTTTGTTTTTTCTTTTCCTCCTTCCGCTTTGTTTCTGTGTGTTTTCTTTCTCTTTTCATCCAGCTTAGGCCTTGACGTGCTCCAAGCGCATTGCTTGACTTTAGGGGCTGAGGAATCTTCTGACTCACCAGGAGTGCCATTCCCCTCCCACTTTGCTGGGTTAGGGGCGCTGTTTGGAGCACTCTCTCTCTCTTTCCCCCCACTGCCCTGGAAGCTTCTTCAGAGAGTAGACAGAGTATCTGTCTGACTCTTCAGTGGTTATCTAGACCCTCTTGGCAGTATTTCACTCCGTAAGAGATGTGCTCTCTAGCAAGCCACACAGGCATTGAATTGAAGCATTTGTTGAATGTTTGATAGTTCAACTGAAAACACTACTTATTTTCTGAGTATTATTCAAGGCCTGTCATAAATATTCTAAAAATGTACCCTGGGAAAATGCAAATCAGCAGCGTGCAATATATACCTAGACACCCTCTTCCCTTCTACAGAACTTTGTATTCTTAACTTAGGTTTTGACGTCTTATCAATATGTGCTTTAGAGTTTGTTTATATCAAGTTAAGTTTTGACATGTTATCAACCTATGATACCAAGTAGCCTTGTTAACTTGGGTCTGGCTTAAGAAGTTGTCACAGGGTGTAATGGGTGTAGCGTGTATGCTGCTGCTGCTAAGTCACTGCAGTCGTGTCCGACTCTGTGTGACCCCATAGACAGCAGCCCACCAGGCTCCCCCGTCTCTGAGATTCTCCAGGCAAGAACACCGGAGTGGGCCGCCATTTCCTTCTCCGGTGCATGAAAGTGAAAAGTGAAAGTGAAGTCGCTCAAGTCGTGCCCGACCCTCAGCGACCCCATGGACTGCAGCCTACCAGGCTCCTCCATCCATGGGATTTTCCAGGCAAGAGTACTGGAGTGAGGTGCCATTGCCTTCTCCGATAGCATGTATAACTCAGTCCAAAAAATATACTGGGTGGGAATTTCACCTTGTCTTGGCTTGTTGGCTTCCCCTGAATATTGGCTGTTAGAAAGTTTAAAACCAAATTTGCAATGGACTCATGGCAAGAGCCATTATGTGAGTATTTCCATAAACAAATACAAATCTTGTTGGCTGTTTTGTGTGTCTTCGATTTCCCCCCTTTTTTGGCCTATTTATTAGTTGTGTTATCAGAATGTTTTGTGAATCTGTCAGCTATCATAATTTTTTCTTAAAATATAATAAGGCTTACAGGTGGCTGTGTACTCTGGGGTACTTTACACTATGACTCCTATTAAGTCAATTTCATAGGGATCATACTCTTTTCTAGAGCCTAGTGTAACAAAATACCACAAGCTTGGTGGCTTCAAACACCAGAACTTTATTCTCTCACAGTTCTGGAGACCAGAAATCCAAAATCAGCATCCTTGAGCCAAAACCAAGATGTTGGCAAGGCTGTGCTCCTTCCTGAGGCTCTGGAATAGAATCATTTCTTTGGCTCTTCCAGCTTCTGGTGGTTGCTGGCATTCATTGACTTATGGCCACATCATTCCAGTCTTCAAGGCCAGAATCTTCAAATAGCTCTCTGCTTCCTCTTTACATCACCTTCTTCTTGATGTGTATCAGATCTCCTGCGGCCTTCCTCTTGGAGGGATATGTGTAATTGCATTTAGGGCCCACTTGATAACCCAGGATTATCACCCCATCTCAAGATTCTTAATTTATTCACATCTGCAAGGGCCCCTTTCCCATATATAGTGGGATTCACACCTTCCAGGGATTAGGACTGGCACCTCGGGGGGACATTTTCCTGTCTACCACAGAGTTAGAAACAGCAAGTCTATGATACTGACCTGTAGAAACTGTTACTGATCAATGGGGAAATTTAAATATTATGGTGGGCAAACTAATGGAACACAATAAAATTTAACCTCCTGTGGACATTAACTTCCAGACCTTTGCTCACCAACTTGTACCTCCAAGCTAAAGCTTCCTTAAAGACACTTGTTATAGGTAGAAATTGCCTTATATATTTCTCTTTTCTAACACCGAGTGTTTTAAAATTATGGATTATGAATCATTAGTTGGTTGTGAAATCAATTTAGTGGGTCATGAGCAGCATTAAAAGATGTTGGAATAGGAAATATCAGAGTGGGTTGCATGTAGTAAGGGTAATCATTGTTTCATGAAACAATATGTATATGTGTATTGGATCATGATATAAATATACTGCTTACTCTAGGCTTGTAGTAGGCATCTGCTGTAGGCAAATTCACTATTCATCACACTCTATGGCAAGTTGCAGCCGGAATTAGAGTTCACATCAATTGAAGTTCTTATTGTGTGGAATAGTCCACGGGGTAGGTGGATCCCTACTCCCTCAAGTATAAGTTAATTTACAGAGCCTTATTTCTATAAGTGTTCTTCCCAGTGTTGGGTAGGTTCTTTTATCTTATTTCTACATTTATAATAGTTCTTTTCTCAATTAACAAAAGAAAGATGCATTCCTCACCGAGGGTGTAAAACCCTCCAGTATGACAAGCAAAGATATTCAAGATGTTTTGGGAGAAGCTTCTTTTTCCCCCTGATCATTACCTGTATTTATTAAAAACTTTTAGTTTTGTATTGAGGTATAACTTATTAACAATGTTTTGTGGAAGTTTCAGCTGAACAGTGAAGGAACTCAGCCATCCATATACATGTATCCATTCTCCCCCAAACTCCCCTTCCCATCCATGCTGGCATATAACATTGAGTCCATGTGCTATACAATAGGTCCTTGCTGGTTATCCATTTTGAACATTACAGTGTGTACATGACCTTCCCAAACTCCCTAACTATCCCTTTCCCCCCGGCAACCATGAGTTCATTTTCTAAGTCTATGAGTCTCTTTCTATTTTGTAAGTTAAGTTCCTTTGTATAATTTCTTTTTAGGTTCCACATATAAGGGATATCATACGATATTTCTTCTTCTTTGTCTGACTTACTTCACTCAGTGAAGACACTGACAGTGAAGACAAGAATGACACTCTCTAGGTCCATCCTTGTTGCTGCGTATGACATTATTTCATTCTTTTTAATGGGCGAGTAATATTCCATTGTGTATATGTGCAACATCTTTTTCTGTTCCCCTGTTGATGGGCTTTTAGGTTGCTTCCATGTCTTGGCTATGCAGACAGTGCTTCAGTGAGCATTGGGGGTACATGTATTCTTTTAGATTATGTTTTTCTCTGGATATATTGCCAGGAGTGGGATTGCAGGGTCATATGGCAGTTCTATTTTTAATTTTTTTAAGGGACTTCCATACTGTTCTCCAGGGAGAAGGCAATGGCACCCCACTCCAGTATTCTTGCCTGGAAAATCCCATGGACGGAGGAGCCTGGTAGGCTGCAGTCCATGGGGTCTCGAAGAGTCAGACACGACTGAGCGACTTCACGTTCCCTTTTCACTTTCATGCATTGGAGAAGGAAATGGCAACCCACTCCAGTGTTCTTGCCTGGAGAATCCCAGGGGCGGTGGAGCCTGGTGGGCTGCCGTCTATGGGGTTGCACAGAGTCAGAAACGACTGAAGCGACTTAGCAGCAGCAGCATACTGTTCTCCATAGTGGCTATACCATTCCTACCAACAGTGTAGAAGGGTTCCCTTTGGGAGAATCTTTCTTTAATGATCAGTCAAGACAACGTAAATCTTTCTTAGGCTTCCGTCTTTTCCCATCTTACATATATTCCAGATAAGGGTGAAGTAAATGCTTAGATATGGTAATTGGATATTCATTGTGACTTTCTGAAATCAGATAGACTGTGTAAGTGTGAATGCTGGGAGGGATAGTAATTTTCCTTTAATCATCACATCTCTTTTATCTTCTGTGGTTAAGAAGTGTATTGTTATTGAAGGAGAATCTGGCGAGAGCAGAGCAAAACTGGCATTGAAGAAAATATTGAACCCTAATTTTTTTTCACGCATGTAAACATAAGCAAAAAATTTTTTTCAGCTAGTCTCAATGCTTATCTGTAGGATGTATTGTTATCTGGAAAGGAAAGTGACTTTGAACAACTGAAGGAGTGAAGGTTAGTGACACTGATTCTTTACCCAAGGATTGAACCCAGGTCTCCTGCATTGCAGGTGGACTTTTTACCAGCTGAGCCACAAGGGAAACCCAAGAATACTGGAGTGGGTAGCCTATCCCTTCTACAGCTGATCTTCCAGACCCAGGTCTCCTGCATTGCAGACAGATTTTTTTTACCAACTGAGCTATCAGGGAAGCCCTCTTTTAAATATAAAATGAATTATTTTAAAAGACCTTCATATTTTTTCCCCATTACATGGAATAATCTGCAAAAACATCATGCATAATTTTATTTGCTTATTTTTTTGATGACCATTTTTGGTACCACCTAAAATCATTTTGTGTACACCCATCAGTGCCTTAATTTTATTTTAGATTTGGCATGTGGTGTTCAATGAAATTTAAAACATATCGCGAAAATCACAGATCACCAAATACTTCCTGTTCCGTCTCTTTCCAGGCATAAGACTGTAGTTCATTTCATGCCAGTTCTTGGAGTTGGGGAAGGCCATGTGACTGCCTATGGCCAATGGGTTATAAACAGAAGTGAAGTGTTGCCTTTACCCATATGAAACTCTCTGGAGCTCTCCTTTCCCTCTGGTACAGAGGATCATTGCTTTGTCAGCCTTGAGAGTTGTGATTATGAGGAACAGATCCTGTTCTGCCAGCCACAAGGTGCACCTGGCTTAGGTTAGAAAGAAGCCTTTGTTGTTTGAGGTCATACAACTTTGTTTTTTGTTACGGCAGCATAACATAGCCCATCCTGTCTGATACACTTATTTTATCAAATTCTGTCATGAAGTACATAAATACATCCCTGTTTAATAATTTCTGCCTCTTATTAACAATAAAATTGTGTGCTAGCTGCTAGACTGATTTGTTTTTGACAGCATGTACTTCTATTCTTCATTAAATATAAGGGAAAATTTTTATTATTATTAAAAAAAACTGCTTAGAGTATTACAGAAATTTTATGTGGTTTTTACTTAGTTATTCCTGAAAGTTGAAAACCAAATTTCAGTATACACATGGACATACTTATTAAAGGGTACTGTGATTAAAAAAAAAATTCTAATTCATAAATAGTATTTATTTTGTTTTACTACTGTGAATTAGCATATTAAAAAGCAGAGACATTACTTTGTCAACAAAGGTCTGTCTGGTCAAAGCTGTGGTTTTTCCGGTAGTCATGTATGGATGTGAGAGTTGGACTATGAAGAAAGCTGAGCGCCGAAGAATTGATGCTTTTGGACTGTGGTATTGGAAAAGGCTCTTGAGATTCCCTTGGATAGCAAGGAGATCCAACCAGTCCATCCTAAAGGAGATCAGTCCTGGGTGTTCATTGGAAGGACTGATGCTGAAGCTGAAACTCCAATACTTTGGCCATCTGATGTGAAGAGCTGACTCACCTGAAAAGACCCTGATTCTGGGAAAGATTGAGGGCAGGAGGAGAAGGGAACGACAGAGGATGAGATGATTGGATGGCATCACTGACTCAGTGGACATGAGTTTGGGTAAACTCCAGGAGTTGGTGATGGACAGGGAGGCTTGGAGTGCTGCGGTTCATGGGGTTGCAAAGAGCTGGACACGACTGAGCGACTGAACTGAACTGAACTGTGAATTAAGTGATGACAAAATGCACATACATTTTTATTCCTAGTTTTATAACATTATAAAATGTATAAACTAACTCTATTAGTTCTTATTAATATATCATTTTAGTCTTGATTGGTTTTAATAATTGAACTTATGAGATATACTTTATAATCTATTTCCCAGTTTTTAGAAAATTTGCATCAAATACACATACTAACACATTTATTGGAATTGAAAATTGTCACACTTTTTCTCAAAGTGAATTTCATTTAGATGATTGGTTTGAAAATGAAGATTGACTTTTTTAATTAGATTATGTGGTCAATAGCACATTTTCTCCAAATTGAATAAATTATATCTGCAGCCCCTCCAGGGTTCAGCGAAAATATATAGAGTACATGATGTAATGAAAGTGTTTTATAAAAAATATTTTGCATTAAATTAATAATGTTTCCATTTTGCTAATCCTTTAAAGGTTATTTCAGGTAAGGCAAGATACTTCTAAATGAGAACAAAAGAAATATGGATTTGGTAAATCTTAGTATTGCTTTTTTGATTTATTTCCCAGACATTGTGAAAGTGAATAGCAACGATGCCTGGATAATAAGTTCTTTTTCTTTTAACTCAGATTTTAGATTCTGTTTTGGAGGGTAACGGCCTCTCCACTGTTTACTAGATATGTTATTTTGAGTTGCAGAAATTTTATGTTTTTCCTTATATTAGCATCTGTAGTAGGAATCTTAGCAGCAGACAGTAGTGGCTCCAGGTCAATATATTCTTCTAAAAATCAGATTGAAAACAATTATTTGTTTTCAGAAAAATTTGAGAAACTATTGAAGTTGTCAGTTGATCAGTTCAGTTCAGTTCAGTCGCTCAGTCGTGTCTGACTCTTTGCGACCCCATTAACTGCAGCACGCCAGGCCTCCCTGTCCATCACCAACTCCCAGAGTTCATCAAAACTCATGTCCATCGAGTCGGTGATGCCATCCAGCCATCTCATCCTCATTGTCCCCTTCTCCTCCTGCCCCCAATCCCTCCCAGCATCAGAGTCTTTTCCAATGAGTCAACTCTTCTCATGAGGTGGCCAAAGTATTGGAGTTTCAGCTTTAGCATAAGTCCTTCCAAAGAACACCCAGGACTGATCTCCTTTAGAATGGACTGGTTGAATCTCCTAGCAGTCCAGGGGACTCTCAAGAGTCTTCTCCAATACCACAGTTCAAAAGCATCAATTCTTTGGTGCTCAGCTTTCTTCACAGTCGAACTCTAGCATCCATACATGACCACTGGAAAAACCATGGCCTTGACTAGACGGACCTTTGTTGGCAAAGTAATGTCTCTGCTTTGAATATGCTATCTAGGTTGGTCATAACTTTCCTTCCAAGGAGTAAGTGTCTTTTAATTTCATGGCTGCAATCACCATCTGCAGTGATTTTGGAGCCCCACCCACCCAAAAAAAGTCTGACACTGTTTCCACTGTTTCCCCATCTATTTCCCAAGAAGTGATGGGACCAGATGCCATGATCTTCGTTTTCTGAATGTTGCGCTTTAAGCCAACTTTTTCACTCTCCACTTTCACTTTCATCAAGAGGCTTTTGAGTTCCTCTTCACTTTCTGCCATAAGGGTGGTGTCATCTGCATATCTGAGGTTATTGATATTTCTCCCAGCAATCTTGATTCCAGCTTGTGTTTCTTCCAGCCCAGCGTTTCTCATGATGTACTCTGCATAGAAGTTAAATAAGCAGGGTGACAATATACAGCCTTGACGTACTCCTTTTCCTATTTGGAACCCGTCTGTTGTTCCTTGTCCAGTTCTAACTGTTGCTTCCTGACCTGCATATAGGTTTCTCAAGAGGCAGGTCAGGTGGTCTGGTATTCCCATCTCTTTCAGAATTTTCCACAGTTTATTGTGATCCACACAGTCAAAGGCTTTGGCATAGTCAATAAAGCAGAAATAGATGTTTTTCTGGAACTTTCTTGCTTTTTCAATGATCCAGCAGATGTTGGCAATTTGATCTCTGGTTCCTCTGCCTTTTCTAAAACCAGCTTGAACATCTGGAAGTTCACGATTCATGTATTGCTGAAGCCTGGCTTGGAGAATTTTGAGCATTACTTTACTAGTGTGTGAGATGAGTGCAACTGTGCTGTAGTTTGAGCATTCTTTGGCATTGCCTTCCTTTGGGATTGGAATGAAAACTGACCTTTTCCAGTCCTGTGGCCACTGCAGAGTTTTCCAAATTTGCTGGCATATTTAGTGCAGCACTAAATGACAACATCATTTTTGAAGATTTGAAATAGCTCAACTGGAATTCCATCACCTCCACTAGCTTTGTTCATAGTGATGCTTTTAAGGCCCACTTGACTTCACATTCCAGGATGTCTGGCTCTAGGTGAGTGATCACACCATTGTGATTATCTGGGTCGTGAAAATCTTTTTTGTACAGTTCTTCTGTGTATTCTTGCCACCTCTTCTTAACATCTTCTGCTTTTGTTAGGTCCATACCATTTCTGTCCTTTATCAAGCCCATCTTTTCATAAAATGTTCCCTTGGTATCTCTAATTTTCTTGAAGAGATCTCTAGTCTTTCCCATTATGTTGTTTTCCTCTATTTCTTTGGATTGATCACTAAGGAAGGCTTTCTTACCTCTTCTTGCTATTCTTTGGAACTCTGCATTCAGATGCTTATATCTTTCCTTTTCTCCTTTGCTTTTCACTTCTCTTCTTTTCACAGCCATTTGTAAGGCCTCCCCAGACAGCCATTTTACTTTTTTGCATTTCTTTTCCATGGGGATGGTCTTGATCCCTGTCTCCTGTACAATGTCACGAACCTCTGTCCATAGTTCATCAGGCACTCTATCTATCAGATCTAGTCCCTTAAATCTATTTCTCACTTCCACTATATAATCATAAGGGATTTGATTTAGGTCATACCTGAATGGTCTAGTGGTTTTCCCTACTTTCTTCAATTTCAGTCTGAATTTGACAATAAGGAGTTCATGATCTGAGCCACAGTCAGCTTCCGGTCTTGTTTTTGCTGACTGTATAGAGCTTCTCCATCTTTGGCTGCAAAGAATATAATTAATCTGATTTTAGTGTTGGCTATCTGGTGATGTCCATGTGTAGAGTCTTCTCTTGTGTTGTTAGAAGAGGGTGTTTGCTATGACCCAGTGCATTCTCTTGGCAAAACTCTATTAGCCTTTGCCGTGCTTCATTCCGTATTCCAAGGCCAAATTTGCCTGTTACCCCAGGTGTTTCTTGACTTCCTACTTTTGCATTCCAGTCCCCTATAATGAAAAGGACATCTTTTTTGGATGTTAGTTCTAAAAGGTCTTGTAGGTCTCCTTAGAACTGTTCAACTTCTGCTTCTTCAGTGTTACTGGTTGGGGCATAGACTTGGATTACTGTGATATTGAATGGTTTGCCTTGGAAACAAACAGAGATCATTCTGTTGTTTTTGAGATTGCATCCAAGTACTGCATTTCAAACTCTTTTGTTAACCATGATGGCGATTCCATTTCTTCTAAGGGATTCCTGCCTACAGTAGTAGACATAATGGTCATCTGAGTTAAATTCACCCATTCCAGTCCATTTTAGTTCGCTGATTCCTAGAATGTCGACGTTCACTCTTGCCGTCTCCTGTTTGACCACTTCTTGATTCATGGACCTAACATTCCAGGTTCCTATGCAATATTGCTCTTTACAGCATCAGACCTTGCTTCTATCATCAGTCACATCCACAACTGTCAGTTGATAGATCATCACAAATAATTTTTATGATGGATTTCTATGTAATCTTTTGCCTCTAACTTGGGATGAATTTAAGGACTTGGGTCATATTGCTATGACCTAGCTTTTTCGATTCCCATCTACTTGTTCCTGTGAAAGTTTCTCAGTACTTATGTCAATACAAGTAAAAGTAGAATTGATGCTGTCTCATTCAATAATAAGTAATAGTTGTACATGAATATATTAAATCAATGGAGAAAACTTCTGTCAAGAGACGTGTTAAATTTTTTTTGTTTATAAGCATTCACCTTGGACAGCAAGGAGATCAAACCGATTAATCCTAAAGGAAATCAACCCTGAATATTCATTGGAAGGACTGATGCTGAAGCTGAAGCTTCAATACTTTGGCCCCTGATGCGAAGAGCCAGCTCATTGGAAAAGACCCTGATGCTGGGAAAGATTGAGGGCAGGAGGAGAAGGGGATGACAGAGGATGAGATGATTGGATGGCATCACTAACTCGATGGACATGGGTTTGAGCAAACTCGGGGGGAGGGTGAAGGACAGGGAAGCCTGGTGTCCTGTAGTCCATGGGGTTGCAAAGAGTCGGACATGACTGAGTGACTGAACAACAACATAAGCACTCTCCAAAATTCATGATATGTTTAATTTGTTTTGATCGCTTGTATTTCAAAACATTGTAACCGTAAACCAACCCAAAGGGAAAACTATTTTTAACAGAGAATTTGAGTCACAGAAGTTTAAAAAAATTAAAATTTAATTTACAAATATTTTATTGCAAAGAAATAGAATAGATGATCAAGAAATGTCTTTTAAGTATAAAAATATATTAGGATAAGGTGACATTTCATGAGGTAAGTAGAATGTAACTTCAAGGAGAAAAAGAAATGGTATAAACTTTTCTACTATCAAAGAGGTCATATTTGTGTATTTTATAAACAAAATGATGATGGATATGAAATTACTATTCCATTGGACATTGAAAAGATGATGTAATGCTTTTATTTTAAAATTTTCATGTTGGCAATACACTTTGCCATTCTTTAAATTTATGATGAAAAATTTTAGATGTCAACTTAAAATGTGCAAGAGAGCACATGCTTTCTCTTAGGTGGGTTATAAGCAAAAGTTCGAAGATCATTTGTATTTTATTTTTTTATGCTAACAGTTTCTAAGGCTGTTTCCAAAAGTGCTAACTGGAGAATTAAGGTGGTAGTCTAGGATTCATTACAGTTTCTTTTTATCAATTACAGTTTCTTTTATTAATTACAGTTTCCTTTATTAATTACAATTTCTTTCTTATATCTCTTTTTGTGAGAACTCATTGCAGAAAAAGAGTTATACCTGTCACTTATCTGGGTAATTGTCTCATTTTTATAAGTACGTGGGTATTTATGTAGGATATTTATATATATTTTGGATATAAATATAAATATTTATATATATTCCCGGATATGGAGATACAGGAAAAAGCAGCTCTCTTCTGGTGGCACTAACTGCTGCTGCTGCTGCTAAGCCTCTCAGTCATGTCCGACTCTGTGCGACCCCATGGACTGCAGCCCACCGGGCTCCCCCGTCCCTGGGGTTCTCCAGGCAGGAGTACTGGAGTGGGGCGCCATCGCCTTCTCCCATGGACTGCAGCCCACCGGGCTCCCCTGTCCCTAGGATCCTCCAGGCAGGAGTACTGGAGCGGGGCGCCATCGCCTTCTCCCATGGACTGCAGCCCACCGGGCTCCCCTGTCCCTAGGATCCTCCAGGCAGGAGTACTGGAGCGGGGCGCCATCACCTTCTCCCTGTGGCGCTAACTGCTACTAGTGACTTCACCCTTCTTTGGTGTTTCTATCACCCAGTCCTTGTACGGCTGTTGTATATCATTTCAGACAAAGAAGGTGACGACTAAGGGAAAAATAAAGCTTAGAAATATAGGAAAATATTATCTCTTTATCAGAATAATTTAAGTGCACTTTCCCCTACATCAGTACATTTAAGAACATCAACAGTTTGCAAAAGGATTTAGTAGCATGTTGGTATCATGTGAAAACCCATTACCAAAGGATCTCTGCATCCAAGGCCCTCTATTTTCTGGGCTTCCAGCCCTTTATCTCAAGCCTAAAAGCATATTTATCCATCTATCCTACACTCTTTAAGTTGTAGTTGTCTGAAGTATTACATGTACATTTGTTGAAATTTGGAGAATACTAGTAATTTTTGTTCTCAGTAGTTATACATATTTTAAATAAATTAAAGAAGACAAAGAGTCTATTATATTTACCTAGATATTTACCATCTTTGTTGTTCTTCCTTCTTTCCTGATGGTCCAAGTGCCCCTCTGGTATAATTTCCTTTCAGCCCGAAAAACTTCTTTTGTCACTTTTTAAAGAGTGGATCTGCTTGTGCCAAATTCTTTTATGTTTGGTTCGTGTGAGAATGTCTTTATTTCACTGTCATTCCTTAAAGGTATCTTCACTGGATATAGAATTCTGGGTTGAGAGTTGTTTTCTTTCAGCTCTCAAAAATATTGTTCTAGTGTCTTCTGGTCTTCATGGCTGCTGAGGAGAAATCAGCAGTTGGTCAAATACTTGTTCCCATGTATGTAATGTGTCAGTTTTTAAGATTTAAGAAAAAAAAACTTTGATTTTCGGAAGTTTATATTTTTGGGACAAGAATAAAAATCATGCCAGATTCATAAATCAAACTTCTGAATACCAAATTTTTTTTTCTTAAAACTTAAAAATTGACATCTGTACATTTATGACTTCATTATATTAGGGAACTTTTGGCCATTATTTTTTCAAAAATTCTTTTTGTATTAATTTACTTCTCCTGTCCTTCTAGGACTCCAGTGACTCAAATGTTAGATTATTTGATAATGCTCTGTTTATTTCCCCCACTTTTAGGTTGAATAACTGCTGTTATCTATTTTCAGTCTAATCTTTAGTTTCACTGGCCCTTTCCATTCTCATTGCCTCTGTTCTTTTATCAAGCTGTGCATCATTTTTATTTCATACAAAATGTTTATTTTCAGTCCTAAAATTTCTATTTGAGTCTTTGCTGTTGAATCTATTACTTTGCAAAAAAATTCTGTTTCTATTCATTTAAGGAAGGTTTATCTTCATGAAGCATGGATATGATGACTAAAGTCTTTGATAGTTTCAATATCTAGGTTGTCTTGGGGTTGGCATATCCTAATTTTCTTTTCCTTACAAATTGATCATAATTCCCTGGTTCTTTGTATGCTGAATAACTTTGGATTATAACTTGTATTTTGAGTATTAGGTGGTGAGTCTCTCAGCCCTGTTAAAATTCTCTGGAGAATGTTGATTTTTGTTTGTTTTGGTATACAATCAGCTTGGTTATATTTGGATTGTAAGTTGTGTGTTGCCTTCTATGTCAGTTCAGTTTTCAAAGCCCTTACAATGCTGCTTTGGGTCAGTTCTAAGCATGTGCAGATTAGGGAGTAAGCCTAGTCATGGGTGAGTCTATGCATGTAGAGAATTAGGGATCCCTTTGTGTATCTTTCTGCTCTCTAAGATTTCCCTCACACTCTCTGAGTCCCAGAGGCCCCTTTTCTTCATCCTCTGGCTGTAAAGACAGGTTTCTGTTAGGAGTTTAGTCACCTGCGTTGCGTGATGGGGCCACCCATGGGGCCGAATAGGGAGAAAAAACAAAGACAGAAAAAAATGGTAGGGGTTCCTCTGCAGTCCCTTTCCCCACGTCCTCTGTTTAGAATGATAAGTTATGGAGGTTTCGGATGCTTACTCCACCGCCACTGTCCTACAGCCCCAGGACTGGGCCTAATCTTGTGGTAAAGCTGGCTCTCAGGTTCTCCTTTTCCTGGTCCTCGAGACAGTAAGGCAGTGTTTCTCTTGGAGTTTATTTGCTACCAGACCCAAGTTCCTCCCTTGGGTCACCCGTGGGTGAAATCTGGGAGATACAAGAGGAAAAACAAAAGGAAACTCATCACCACTTACCCAGAGATGATTTGTTTAAATTCCAGAGTGAAAGTCTCTCCCGTCCTCTGGAGAAGAGATTGCCATCAGTCCCTTTGTAAACTCCGAGTCTCGTAGTTTTGCGGTCTTCACCTTTGGTTTCAGCGCTGCTGCGTCTTCAGCGTCATGTCAGGCCCTCGTTGTTGTTGTTCTGTGGGGAACTGGGTATCACAACTGGTGCTAAGATGCTCTCTGAGTAGTAAATGGTCTGTTTGTATAATCCAGAGACCTGGTATTTCTTTGTACAAAAATCAACTCTAAATGTGTTGTAGATCTAAATATAAGAACCAAAACTATGAACTTTCTTTGAGAAAACATACAAGAAGCCTACTGTGATGTTAGACTAGGCGAAGTCTTCCTGGATCGAACATGGAAAATGCGAGCCATAAAATAAAAAGTTGATAAATTATGCTTCATCAGAAATGTAAAACTTCTGATTTTTGAAATATACTTTTAAGAATATGAAGAGATAAGCCACAACTGGAAGAAACTATTTGCAAAAATTATACCTGATAAAAGACTTGTGTCTAGTCAGAAAATAGGAAGAACTCCTACAACTAAAATGTAAGAAGATAAACAACCCAATTAAAAAAATGAGCAAAAGATGTGAACAGACTCTTCGCCAAAGAAGATATACAGATGACAAATGAGCACGTGAAAAGATGTTTAACATCAGGGGAATGTGAATTAAAGGCAACATATTGACTAGAAAGGCTCAAATTAAAAACAGAGAATAAGAATGTTGATATGGATGTGGAGCTAGCGGAATCGGAAAATGGTATAGCTACTCTGGAATATAATATGGCAGCTTATTATAGTGTTAAATATATCCTTACCAGAATTCCCCCAGATTTCCACCGAAGAGAAATTAAAAAATATGTTTACACAAAGACTTATACTCAAATGTTTATAAACAGTCTTATTTATGATCGTCCAAACAGAGAAATGTGAAGGAATGTGTGTGTGTAAATGAAGAAGATATTCTTGAAACCAATCTGACTGAAAAAGTGTTCTTCTCTAGCTATTTCTTTTTTTTTTCTTTAGCTATTTCTAATGTTATTAATTGAATTGCTTCTCTTTCTGGATCCCTAGCCAGTTTCTCTTAATAAAACAGTGTATAATCAGCCCATCGTTGATTCTTCCCACTATTCGCTGGTTCAGTACTTTTCCCTAATTTTTTCTTAGAACTTTACTAATGGGGTAATTAACTCATCCCTTCACAGGGAATCTTGATTTCTGTCTGCTCCCAGGAATTCTAGAAACCATCATCATCATCGTCATTGTCATTATATCAGCAGCAGCAGCATGTAAGTACCATCATCACATCATCATCACCACCTCCACCACCATCATCATCTTTAAAGTGGGTTTTCAATCATCATTGAAGTGGGTTTTCAATCCCGTCCGTCTAAAACAGGGCAGATGCCACATAGCTTTAGCAGACTTGCTTTACTCTTCCGAAATAATCTCACTCCCAAGCCTGTTACTGTGTTTCTCACAGAGTGAGGTAGCAGAGTGGTTAAGAGTATAGGCTGTGAAGCTGGACTTCCTGGATTCAGCTTGTGGCTGAACCATATACTAGCTGTGCAGCCTCAGGCAAGGTACTTAACCTCTCTGTGCCTAAACTTTGGGAAATTTTTAACCTCTCTGTGCCTTAATTTCTTCCTCTGTCAAATCAGACTGATGCTGGTGCCTGTTTCATAGGATTGTTCTGAGTATTAAATGTAATATTATAAAGCACTTAGAGCAGTGCCTGATACATAATTAGCTCATTGTAAACGATAGCTCAGTTGGTAAAGAATCTGCCTGCAATGCGGGAGATTGTGGGTTCAATCCCTGGGTTGGGAAGATCCCCTGGAGAAGGGAAAAAAGGGTACCCACTCCAGTATTCTGGCTTAGAAAATTCCTTGGGTTCTCAAAGATTTGAACACGACTGAGCTTTACTTTCACTTTCAAATGCTAATAGTAAATGAATTATAATAATAATTATATTGGTGTTCCTGTTTCCTGGAATGTCCTGTCCTCTGCCTTCTATTTAACCAAGCCATCTATCCTGAAGGGTCAGGTTACTTCCATGTCTGACTTGAATTCATCCTGACTGCTTTTTCTTTTTTAAACATTTTTATTGGAGTATAGTTGATTTTAAATGCTGGGTTAGTTTCAGGTATTCAGCAAAGTGAATCTATCCACTCTTTTTTAGATTCTTTCCCATATAGGTGATTACAGAGTTTGAGAAGGGTTGCCTGTACGATACAGGAGGTCCTTGTTAGTGATCTATTTCATACGTGGTTGTGTGTATATGCATCCTGACTGTTTTGGTTCTTACTGATATCCCTCCCCTCTACAGCCATATGGTACTTATAACCTGACCCACATCATTTAACCAATTGTGTATTGAAGTCTTTCGGCCTCCCCTTCTCTAGCTGCAGTTTAACTTCTCTGAGAGCAGGAAGTGTGTCCTGCTGGAGCTGTCTTTGAGTTCCAGTCTCACATCTTTAAGGATGGGGAGGGGGGTGATTTTTGCCCGAGTGTCCCACTGCTGCCTCAAAGACCATGTGCTGGACATTCCTGCTTGCACCTCCGTATGTACTCTCCACTCTTCTCTACCCTGCTCTGTGCCTTAGGAGCTGACCTCCTAAGACTGTATTTCTTTGGACCCAGGTATTAGGAGGCACCAGCAAGCGATTAGAGGGTGGTAGGGTATTTATTCCCTTGAGTCCCTCCAGCTTGGGTGGCTCTTTTCCCCAGAGCCCTTGGGCAGCCCTCCCCTGCAGCTGCAGTTCACGCTGAGCTTGTTAACTGCTTCCCTCCTCTGGGCTCTGCAGGCCTATGGGCAGTGACAGCTTGCTGTTCTGGTGATTGGGGTGGTTTACCACCCCTTGTTAGTTTCCTTAACAGTCCATGCCGAATTATGCTAAGTTGCTTCAGCCCGCCAGGCTTCTCTTTCCGTGGGAATTTCTGGGCAAGAATACTGGAGTGGGTTGCCATGCCCTCCTCCAGGGGATCTTCCTGACCCAGGGATCTGGGTTCCTGACCCGCGGTTCTTACATTTCCTGCATTGGCAGGCAGGTTCTTTACATCTAGCACCACCTGGGAATCCCCCTTAACAGCGCACATATCTTTAATTTCTTTTTTTCCTATCCTTGTATTATTATTTTTTTATAGTCTTTCTTCAGAGTCTAGGGATGCTAATAAAATGTTAAATAGAAGTGATGTTAATGGGAATCTCATTTTGTACCTGATTTCAAAGAGGAAGTTTGCAGTTTTTTTTCCCATTAAATATAATACCTGCTGCAGTTTACTGTAGACATTATGTATCAGATGATGGCTTTTTGCTTTTATTTCTGCTTTGCTAAGAGTCTTTTCTAAATTATGAATCTATGTTGAAATCTATCAAATACTTTTCTATATTTATTGATGTGATCATATATTTTTTTAAAAATTCTTTTTCCTATAATGCAGTAAATTATAGTGATTGATTTAATTTTTTTTCCTGGAATAAACCGAACTTGACTGTGATATATTTACTGTTATTTCATATATTTTTGTCTTCATTTGCAAATAAACTGTTTAGGGATTTTACATGTATACTGATAAGTATTATTAACCTATAATTTTACTTTTTAAAAAATGTATTCGGTTTTGGTATCAAGGTTATGCTAGTTCATAAATTTCTCCTCTTTTTCTATTCCCTGGTATAGTTTTGAGATCGACATTATTTTTTCCACAGATGTTTAGTAGAATTTGCTGGTAGAGTCATCTAGGCTTGCGTTCTCTTTGTGTAAAAATTTTGAATTACAGTTTTTTTTTGGATAATCATTATTCTTGTGTTATTTTTTTTGAAATTCTACTCACTGGTCATCTGAAACAGGACTCTCTTTATGTCAACTTTGATAAGTTGTATGTGTTCTAGAAAGTGGTCCATATAGCCTAACTTTAAACATTTGTTGCCACAGTAGGCTATGGGTTATTAATTTTCAAAGAACCAACCTTTAGCTTAGATAATCTTCCTGCGTGTGTTTGTTTTCTATTTTACTGGTTCCTTCTGTTTTTGTTATCTTCTTTCTATTCTATTTGGGTCGAATTTGTTGGTTTGGTTTTTTTTATTTACTTATAATGTGGAAGTTTAGCATATTGATTTTAAACTGTCTTCTTTCTTACTATATGCAGTTGAAGAAATGATGACTTCTGAGGAGGATGAGAACCCCATGGGCCAGAGTGGCTAGAGAAAGAATCACAGAGAAGCTGGGACTTGCAGTTTCAGAAAGAGGAACTGACGTGCTTAGCAGACTGATGGGATATTGTAAACAAAAACTTAGGCAAGAATATATTAAAAATTTTTAATAGACAATTTCAAACATATACACATGCAGAGAGAGCGATATAATGAACCCTGTGTACCCACCTCCCCCTCCTCTAATATTATTTTGAAGTAAATCATGGATGGCATATGATTTCATATGCTTATATTTCAGCATGCATGTCTAAAAGATTGGGAATCTTTTTTGCTTATTTAAAATAAAATCAGCCTGTTGAGGACTTTGTAATGAGGTGCTAATAAGCAGTAACATTATCATGGTAATTTGGCCTGAGGACTCATGAGTATGCAAATCTGGGGTCACATGGCCTTCTTACTCTGAAACCTAAACTCAAATCCTGGAACGGTTACAACTCTGGTAGAGCAAAAAGTCACACCTGTCAGTATGAGAGAAGAAGGGTCCAAAGATGTCATCTTAGAGGTCATTGGAAAACACATTTCCATTAATGACCAGGAATCTTATCATTTAGGCCACTTGTTTGGGAAATCAGCACAAACTGGCATAGCCCACAGGCAGCTTGGAAGGGATTTTGTTTGAGGGGCATGATGCGTTGCGTAAAGTACAGGCTCACACTCTTGTGTTAGCTTGGCCCAGTTTCTGCTGCATTGATCCACTCCTTCTCTGGCTTTTGGTAGTTCACCTTTGTATCCCACCCCTGGGGTAGATTTTGTGATCCTGGAAGAGGCGTGCCCTTTATCTGCTCCAAAGGGCAGCATGGTTTTTAAAAAAAGGTTTTGGAATCAGAAATAGGTCTGAATCCTGTGTACCCCACTGAAAAGATCTAGATACTCTTTTAGCTGTTTTCATCATCAATAAAACAGGTTGGCGATGGGTACTTGGCAAGGCCATTATGAAAATTAATTATGGCAGAAAGCAAAGAGGAACTAACGAGCCTCTTGATAAAGGTGAAAGAAGAGAGTGAAAAAGCTGGCTTAAACCTCAACATTCCAAAAATAAAGATCATGGCATCCGGTCCCATTACTTCATGTCAAATAGGTAGGGAAACAGTGACAGATTTTACTTTCTTGGGATCCAAAATTACTGCAGATAGTGAGTGCAGCCATGAAATTAAAAGACGCTTGCTCTTTGGAAGAAAAGTTGTGACAAATCGAGATACTATATTATAAAGCAAAGACATCACTTTGCCAACAAAGATCTTTATAATCAAAGCTATGGTTTTTCCAGTAGTCGTGTATGGATGTGAGAGTTGGACCATAAAGAAGGTTGAGCCCCAAAGAATTGGTGCTTTCAAACTGTGGTGTTGGGGAAGACTTTTGAGAGTCCCTTGGACAGCAAGGTGATCGAAGCAGTCAATCCTAAAGAAAATCAGTCCTGAATATTCATTGGAAGGACTGATGCTGAAGCTTCAATACTTTGGCACCTGATGTGAAGAGCTGACTCACTGGAAAAGATCCTGATACTGGGAAAGATTGAAGGCAGGACGAGAAGGGGACGACAGAATACGAGATGGCTGGATGGCATCACTGACTTGATGAATATGAGTTTGAGCAAACTCCAGGAGATAGTAAAGGACAGGGAAGCCTGGTGTGCTGCAGTCCATAGGACTGTTTTCCATATTTCTTTGTGTCCACAAAGAGTCGGATGCAACTGAGTGACTGAACAACAACAATAATATGGGAACCACATGGTGCTTGCTATTAATCTTTCCTCTCAATTTAAGATTGACCCTGCCTTTCTCGGAGTTACCTGAACCTTAGTATGTATCCCTGGACTTGGTCAACAGAAATTCCATAAATTAAACTCTACTTGGACGCTTGTTCTCATTATACCAGACCCTCTGAGTTGTCTGCTCTGAGAATGTTATCCATATTTCTTTATTTCTGAATCCAAAAATTTTCTCAAAGTTTCTAGTTTCTCCGCCATTCTGCCCTGGGTGGCGGGAGTTCTTGTCCTTAGCCACACGTCAGAATGTTAGAAATTCTCGTTTAACTGAAACTGTCTACTGACAGCATTAGCGTTCTTAGAACTCCACATTTATATTTCATTATATCCTCTCTAACCCACTCTGAGTTCTTGAGTCATAATAATTTGGACAGAATATATTATTTTCCAACATGGGGAATCAGAGTTACTAGGATTTGAGAAAAGAGTTTGAAAGAGAGTTTGGAAACCCCAAAGGAAATAGTCATTCACTTCACAAACTTGCCTACAGTTAGCTTGCCCAGTGACTGGACTGAAGTTTCACTAGGGCAGCCTCATATCCATTTAGTCTCTGTGGCTTCATTTTCCCATCTTCAACTGATAGATAATAATGCCAGTGGTCGGTATCTTGTGAGTAGATCCTGAATAAGCATTTGTGTGATTTAGTCATAATGATAGCACCATAATACCTACCCCATAGGGTTACAGAGATAGGAGAGTGTTTGCATTGTGGTTAGACACAAGCGTTTTAGAGCCAGACAATCTAGGTTTCAAGCTCAGCTTTACCACTTATTACCCACATGACTTTGGGCAAGTTACTTAACCTTTTAAAGCTTTACTTTCTTCATCTGTAAAATGGCAGTACTAATAACATCTATTTCATAGGGCTATTAGAGGATTACATGAAATAAATTCTGGTATTTAAGCACTCTCTAAAAGTCTCTTTACGGTTATTCTTAAAAGTACTAATGGTGATTAAAGTATTGGAATAAGTAGGTATGAAACTCCAGCAGAGTAAGTGCTTAATAAATGTGAGAAGTCAATAATTATTTTTTTCTCTTTCAACACTTCCTTCTCTATCAACTGAATAACAAACATGAAAAGGAAACGGTAAGGAGGTTAAGGACCTGGACTCTGGTATCAGACTGTCAGGGTTCAAATCTTAAAGCTAAAGTTTACTAGCTGTGTGGCTTTAGGCAAGTTATGTAACTTCTCTGTACCTCAGTTTCCTCATCTATAAAGTTAGGATAATAGTAGAACCTACCTCATAAAATTATTATGAGGATTAAATTGTTTGATATAGTGAAGTATTTAATAACAGCCTCAACACAGTCAGTGCTATATATTTGTATATAAAATAAAAGATACTTTATTTGTCAATTTTTAGTTCCAATTCCAAGTGCATAAGTTTCCATTTTGTAATATATATGGTGAGTGATTGACATTGAACTTGGATGAACTGTGGGCAAGTTATGTCGTTATAAACAGAGCTTAAAAACTTAGAGAAGAGAAACATGAAGACCAATATATATAGGTATATGTTAATAATTATGGGCTTCCCTGGTGGCTCAGAGGTTAAAGCGTCTGCCTGGAATGCAGGAGACCGGGGTTCGATCCCTGGGTCGGGAAGATCCCCTGGAGAAGGAAATGGCAACCCACTCCAGTACTCTTGCCTGGAGAATCCCATGGAGGGAGGAGCCTGGTGGGCTACAGTCCATGGGGTCTCAAAGAGTCGGACATGACTGAGCGACTTCACTTTCACTTTCTTTCATTAATAATTATGAAATACTACATATCAACTGCTGATTTAAATATTAAACATGAATTATCTCATTTAATTCTACCACAGTCCTTTGAGGTAAGAGCTGTTTTATCCTTATGTTACAGATAGAAATGAGGCACAGAGAGACTGTGTAACTTGCCTTGGGTCACAGAGTGGAGCTGGGTTAACTCTGAATCTGTCTCCGCAGCCCTTCGTGTCACTCTGGTGCCCAGTTCCCTTCCCAGTGAGATGGACAAAATGGTGCTCTGCAGGTCATGGGCTTAGGCCAGTGATCTTCACACGCTGAGTCACTCACCCTTGTGAGATACAAGTAAGTTTAAAGTAAGTTTAAGGCCGGCAATTTAAAGCACAGGATCAGTCTTCTGCGTAGCTTAATGCTAGTCCAAACATTCAGATAACATAAAATAGGTTTATCCCCCATAAAATTTATTTGTCTGTTTATCCCAAGATGTGTTTATACGAAAATGAGCATGTGATAAATGTAGGCAGTCCTGGGTCTTGCTAGTAATACAAAAATAAACACGTTAACAAATAAATTTGAAAGTGTGATTGACCCTTGAATAATGTGGAGGCTAGAAGTGCGACCCTCCTCACAGTGGATAATCCATGTGTAAGTTTATGGTTGGCCCTCCAAATCCCCAATTCCTTATTCTTGGATTCGGTCAGCCTTGTACTGTGTGGTACTGTGGTACACATTTACTGAAAAGAATCTTTGTATGTACGAAGAACTCGTGTTGTTCACGGGTTGAATTCACTAAAAGCTGGCTTAATGAAAAAATGTGGTCACCAGTTCAGACAGAATGCTTCCCTGTCAGCAGGATTTCTCTGACAATTACATTAATAGTTAAATTTCTGAGCACAGAGAAGCAACAGATCCTCAAGAGATGTTAGGATGTTTTTCCTGGGAAAGCCATGGAACAGCTACTCTTTGCCACAGTTCCTGGAACCCTTGTGTTCGCCAAAGCCCTGGACCTTCCCTTGCTTTCCAAACAGGAGAGCCTTATACTGAAAGTATGGTTGTTTAGGACCCAGCTCTCCCCCATAGCAGCCACAGGTTACTTCAGTATTAAACACCCATAGGCGGCAGTGACTGTTCTGGTCACCCATCACACATTTGCTCTTCCTCCTGGTCAGAACATCCTGAATTTCCTCTGGTGAATCTTTTCTCTGTGACTCAACCCTATGGATTGTGGATTGGGTGGGGCTCCCTTCTGGCCCCAGAGGTGGCACATATGAACAATGCCTGAGTAATCAGGAGTGGACAGTGACCCAAGTTGATCCAATCAGTGTGATTCCAGGACTCATGAAGGAGGTTAAAAAATGGCACTGTCTTCTCGGCTGGAAGACACCTGGGAGGATGGGAACCCAGATGCCAAGTGGAGAACGAGAATGAACAACAGTGAGAGCAGGGCCGAGAGGGAAGGAAGCTGTCATCCTGATAACACCATTTGGGTTCCAGGCTCATGTCATGCCCGAAAACCATCCTGAAACTTTTCAATAACAAACCAAAAACTCTTTGCTGGTACCAGTTTGAGTTGAGTCTCTGTTACCTGCAACAGGAAAAGTCTTAACTGACATAGCGAAAAGAAACTATGGAGCTTTGTATTACTCACAGTAGCTTGTACCACTTAAAAAAATTATTTTAAAAATCTATATCTATTCTTACCTATTTCTTTTTCTCTTTAAAATAGAGTAAAACATTTTTTTTTTTTTTTTGAGATCTCCTAGAGACATTCATGGATCCCTAGTTATTAATTACCATTGTAACATATTGGAGAAGGAAATGGCAATCCACTCCAGTATTCTTGCCTGGGAAATCCCGTGGACAGAGGAGCCTGGTGGGCTACAGGGGTGGCAGAAGAATCGGAGGCAACTTGAGCCTAAGCAACAGCAACAGATTGTAGCATATAATTCCTCCCTAAATGAAGCATAGTACATATGAGAATGCATGTGTGCACAGTGACACGTCAAAGACTGAAGAGGCTACTGTGGGATTTGGATGGTTGGCTCATGCACAGCCATGTGGGGCACAGGATTCTGAAAAATTAACGTTTTAGCAAAGTTATCTATTACTACAGGATGCAGACTTTAGGATCGTTAGTCTACTGAAACTTCAATGCTAAATTCACAGTTTCAAGGATCAACTATATTGGCTTACTGTGTTAATTTATCCTACTGCGATTTTTTCCTTTCCCTTCCATTTCATTAAGTCAGACTTTTCCAACATCCATGCTCCAGAGTAAATTCTGGGTCCAAATGTATTTGCTGGCCACTAAAGCAAAATGAAAATATTGGAAATGTTCCAGCTCGTTTTTTAGTTAAAAAAATTTTAAACCTTTCCCTAAAGTCCACAGTTTACTGACCTTTACATTGTAGATTTTCTGTACTTACTGATACAGGAAAAGCAGAGGCATTTAAATGAGTTTCACTTTAAGAGAAGCTGGTATTTGAGAAGTAATATTTATGAAATAACTATTTGAAGGAATGATTATTTGCATAAAAGGTGTTTTTCATTTTAAACAAAATCTCTTCTATGTTTCCCATTAATATTCACCCTATTTGTCTCAAGGACTGAGCGACTGAATTGAACCGATAAAACTGTGCTTAGAATTCTGGAATTTCAGAACAGGAAAAATGCTTGCTTGATGATAATTTTTTATTTGTAGAAGTTGCAGAAAGCAACAAGTTAAATAATTTGTCCAGTTAATGATTGGTTGATTAGTGGTAGATGAGAATGTGTTGCCAGTAGACCCACATTATTTTTAAAAATTTTAAAATTTATTTATTAGTTTTTGGCTGTGCTGAATCGTCATTGCAGTGTGGGTTTTCCTCTAGCTGTGGCAGGTGGGGGCTATTCTCTAGTTGCGCTGTTTGGGGTTTTCATTGCGGTGGCTTCTCTTGTTGCAGATCATGGATTCCAGGGTGCACCGGCTTCAGAAGTTGTGATACCTGGGGTCAGTAGTTGTGGATCCTGGACTCTAGAGCACAGGCTTGATAACTGTGAGGCTTAGTTGCTCCGCGACATGTGGGATCTTCCTGGATTGGGCATCAAACCTGCATCTCCTGCATTGCCAGGCGGATTCTTTACCACTGAGCCACCAGGGAAGCCTGACCTGCTTTCGTCTTAAAAGAAGTTCGTCAGGAACCCTCCCTCTGCAACCTGCTCCCACCCCTTTCCCAGCCAAAGACGTTCTTAGAAGGAAAAATGATATAGTTCTGAAACTTTAGGTTTCATAAAGAAAGGAAGAGCATTAGAGAAGGAATAAATAATAGTAATATGTCTTTTTTTAAAATTTCAGTTGATCCAACAGATAGTAGTTTGCTCAAAATACTAGTAGAACCAAGGTATTTGGTGCTTGTAGGTCATGCACAGTGAAATGAATGACAGTGATGCTATCAGAGATGAGAGGGAGGGCTTGGGGATACCCTGTTATAAAGTGCTTGCGTTACCCATGAGATTGTATAGTTGTATCTGAAAAGGACTTGGATGAATAAATGTATAGGACAGCTGCTAAAAGAATAAATTAAATAAAAAAGTGTAACTAATATCCTAAGAGAGTACAAAAAATGGGATTATATAAAATGCTCAATTAAAACAAAAAAAAAGATTAAAAAAATACGAGAAAAAAAAGAAACAAGAAGGGCAATGAATAGAAAAGAGTAACAACTATGGCAGATACTAATTTGATTATATCAATAATCACTTTAAATGTCAATGGTCTAAATACACCAACTGAAAAAAACAGATTGTGTGTCTGAGTGGATTAAAAAAAACAAGCTCTTATATTTTGTTCATAAGAAGCTCATTTTAAACATAGGCTGGATAGATTAAAAGTAAAGATAGATAGGTTAAAAGTAAAGAGATGGAGAAAGACATACCACGATAACACCAATCTAAAGAAAGCTGAGGTAGTAGTATTAATTTCAGACAAAGCAGAGCAAAGAAATATTAATATTATTAACATTAGTTTGTATCAATAAATTATTAATTTATATTAAAATTAATAACATTAATTTCAGAGCAAGGAAAATTAACACAGATAAAGAGAGGAGAGGTATTACATAATGATAAAGAGCTCAATTCTCTAAGAATTCATAATTCTTAATGTGTATGTACCCAACAGCAAAGTATCAAAATACGTGAGGCAAAAATTGATTAAGCTGAAGGGAGAAGCAGAACTTTAGAAATTCTTTCAGAACTTCTGAAAGAAGTTCTTTTTTCGGAAGCTGAAAGGAGAAATAGAACTCACTATTACAGTTGGAGACATTAACATCCTTCTCTCAGTAATTGGTAGAAATTTAGAAAGGACACAGCCGAAGTGAATGGCACCATCAATCAATATGATATAATTGATTTTATAGACTAATTCCCCCGACAGAATAATAAAGTGTTTCCTTTCTTTCACACAGAGCATTCACTGAGATAGACTGCATGCTGGGTCCCAGAATGCACCTTAACAAATAAAAAAAAAAATAGACCTCACACTATGCATGCTATCAGTTCACAGTGGAATCAAACTGGAAATCAACAGAAAATAGCTGAAAAATCCTGAAATGCTTGGAGGTTAAACAACACAATTCTCAGTAACGTGTAAGCTAAAGAACTCTTAAATTCTAACTTATTTTTAACTAAATGAAAGTGAAAATACAATTTTCCAAAATTTGTTGTATACAGTAAAAGCACTGCTTAGAGGAAAATCTATAGCATTGAATGCATATATTAGAAAAAAATTAATCTAAAATTAATCATTTAAGTTTCCATCTTTGTTGTTGTTGTTCAGTCACTAAGTCGTGTCTGTCTCTTTGCAACCGCGTGGACGGCAGCACACCAGGTTCCTCTGTCTTCCACTTTCTCCTGGAGTTTGCTCAGATTTGTGCCCACTGAGTCAGTGATGCTATCTAACCATCTTGTCTTCTGTCACCCCCTTCTCCTTTTGTCTTCAGTCTTCCATCTTAGGAAACTAGACAAAGGAGGAAAAATAAAGTAAGCAGAAGAAAAGGTAATAAAAATTAAAGCAGAAATCAATAAAATTATAAACAGGAATGATGACATTAAAAGATGGTTGTTTAAAAAGATTAATGAAATTGATAAGTGTCCAGCTAAGCTAACTAAGAAAAAGAGAAGACAGAAATTACTGATACTAGAAATGAAAGAAGGGCCATCACTACTGATCCTATAGATATTAAAAGGAGAATAAAGGAATATTATGAGTAGAAAAGAGTAACAACCATGGCAAATACTAATTTGATTGTATCAATAATCACTTTAATGTGACTATTGCTATATAAGTTCATACGAGAAGAGAGAATTTGGATTTGCCTACATTTATTAAACAAAATACCATAACATTTATTGAACCAATAACCTTCTAAACAGAAAGTTTAGACAAACCTAGACAGCATATTAAAAAGCAGGGACAAAAGATGGGTTTTCCAGTAGTCATGTATAGCTGTGAGAGTTGGACCATAAAGAAGCTGAGCACTGAAGAATTGATGTTTTGAAATTGTGATGCTGGAGAAGACTATTGAGAGTTGCTTGGACTCCTTGGAGATGAAATCAATCAATCCTAAAGGAAACCAACCCTGAATACTCATTGGAAGGACTGATGCTGCAGCTGCAGCTCCAATACGATGGCCACCTAATGTGAAGAGTCGACTCCTTAGAAAAGACCCTGATGCTGGGAAAGATTGAGGTCAGGAGGAGAAGGAGGCAAGAGAGGATACAATGATTGGATGGCATCACCAACTCAATGACATGAGTTTGAGCGAACTCCAGCAGATAGTGCAGGGCAAAAGAGATTGACTTGCTGCAGTCCATGGGGCTTCAAAAAATCAGAATAACTTAGTGACTGAACAACAACAAATAGCTAGATTTAAATCCCTGCCCCATCGTCTACCAGCTGGATGAAGTTGGGCAAGTTACTCTCTTAGTGGCTCCCTCCCTTCAGCCTGATAAAAGTAGATTATATAAAGTAGATGTATTATGTAAAGTTGATTGTATTTTGAGCCAAATAATGCTCAGAATTCTCCAAGCCAGGCTTCAGCAGTACTCTAAGAACTTCCAGATGTTCAAGCTGGATTTAGAGAAGACAGAAGAACCAGAGATCAAATTGCAACATCCATTGGATCATTGAAAAAGCAAGAGAGTTCCAGAAAAACATCTACTTCTGCTTTATTGACTATGCTAAAGCCTTTGACTATGTGGATCACAACAAACTGGAAAATTCTACAAGAGATGGGAATACCAGACCACTTTACCTGCCTCCTGAGAAACCTGTATACAGATCAAGAAGCAACAGTTAGAACCTGACATGGAACAACGGACTGGTTCCAAATTGGGAAAGGAGTGCACCAGTTCAGTTCAGTTCAGTCGCTCAGTCGTGTCCGACTCTTTGCAACCTCATGGACTGCAGCATGCCATGCCTCCCTGTCCATCACCAACTCCCGGAGTTTACTCAAACTCATTTCCATTGAGTTGGTGATGCCATCCAACCATCTCATCCTCTGTCATCTTTGCAACCTCATGGACTGCAGCATGCCATGCCTCCCTGTCCATCACCAACTCCCGGAGTTTACTCAAACTCATTTCCATTGAGTTGGTGATGCCATCCAACCATCTCATCCTCTGTCATCCCCTGAGAACTCCCGCCTTCAATCTTTCTCAGCATCAGGGTCTTTTCCAATGAGTCAGTTCTTTGGATCAGGTGGCCAAAGTATTGGAGTTTCAGCTTCAACATTAGTCCTTCCAATGGATATTCAGGACTGATTTCCTTAAGGATGGGCTGGTTGGATCTCTTTGCAGTCCAAGGGACTCACAAGAATCTTCAGCACCACAGTTCAAAAGCATCAATTCTTTGGTGTTCAGCTTTCTTTATGGTCCAACTCTCACATACATACATGACTACTGGAAAAACCATAGCCTTGACTAGATGGACCTTTGTTGGCAAAGTAATGTCTCTGCTTTTTAACATGCTGTCTAGGTTGGTCATAACTTTTCTTCCAAGGAGTAAGCATCTTTTAATTTCGTGGCTGCAGTCACCATCTGCAGTGATTTTGGAGCCCCCCAAAATAAATTCTCTCACTGTTTCCACTGTTTCCCCATCTATTTTCCATGAAGTGATGGGACTGGATGCCATGATCTTTGTTTTCTGAATGTTGAGCATTAAGCCAACTTTTTCACTCTCCTCTTTCACTTTCATCAAGAGGCTCTTTAGTTCTTCTTCACTTTCTGCCATAAGGGTGGTGTCATCTGCATATCTGAGGTTATTGATATTTCTTCCAGTAATCTTGATTCCAACCTGTGCTTCATCCTGCCCTGCGTTTCTCATGATGTACTCTGCATAGAAGTTAAATAAGCACAGTGATAATATACAGCCTTGACATACTCCTTTCCCTATTTGGAACCAGTCTGTTGTTCCATGTCCAGTTCTAACTATTGCTTCCTGACCTGCATACAGATTTATCAAGAAGCAGGTCAGGTGGTCTGATATTCCCATCTCTTTCAGAATTTTCCACAGTCACCCTGCTTATTTAACATACATGCAGAAGAGTATATCGTGTGAAATGCCAGGCTGGATAAAGCACAAGTTGGATTCAAGATTGCTGGGAGAAATATCAATAACCTCAGATATTCAGGTGACACCACCCTTATGGCAGAAACTGAAGAGGAACTAAAGAGCTTCTTGATGAAAGTGAAAGAGGAGAGTGAAAAAGCTGGCTTAAAACTCAACATTCAAAAAACAAAGATCCCATCACTTCATGGCAAATAGATTGGGAAACTATGGAACAGAAACTGAGAAACAGAATTATCTCTAAAGAGAATACTCTTAATTTTGGATGTCGATGACTCTTTGATTGATTTTGTACTTTTTGAATGAATTTGTCATTTTGGAACCTAGGGAAGCCTACCTGCAAGAGGAATTAATCTTGTTGCAGATAATACTTCAGTGTAAATATTTGAATTCTCATTTTTGAGTGCGTATCCAGTAATACCCTTAAAGTAGATTCTTTGTGAGCACTTTACACTTGCACGGTCCTCTGGTTGCTGTCCACGGGGTACCACTGAGATCAACTGTAGTGGGGCTAAATGACCGAAGACGCTCTGGGTAGAGGATTTTTATTACCTTCTAGGAGGGGGCTCTTCCCTGTGGGCTTAGCTGCTTGCGCAAATGAAATGGTAAACGTGAAAAGCCTTTTTATAAAAGAACAGCTTTCTACATCTGTGTGATCTACTACAGGCTGCAGCTGTGTGAACACCCTGTAATGCAATATCCTACGCAGTACTTTCAAGTCTTTTTTTCTTTTCTTTCTTTTTTAGAATTTATGTATTTATTTGTTTTTTGCTGTGCTGGGTTTTCACTGCGGCCAGCAGGGGCTTCTCACTGCGGTTACTTCTCTTGTTGTGGTGCACAAGCTTAGTTGCTCCATGGCATGTGGAATCCTCCCGAAGCAGGGATCGAACCCATGTCCCCTGCATCGGCAGGGAGAGTCTTAACCATCAGACCACCAGGGAGGTCCCTACCTTCATGTCTTGCATGGGCATTAGTTGGCCAGTGATTCCTTTTCCTGAACGGAGTACTTGCTAGCAAGCCCAGCATCTGTAGAAGGCGGTGGAGGAATGGAGAGTCCTATACCCCAGGTTCTCCGTGGTAAGACAAGCCCCTACCAACAAGCTGGAGTCTGGGTTTGCCTGGATAAGCCCTGGCCATGCTGCAGTAAGCCAGGTTGTGTTTTGGTGTCTGGCACCCTCCAGAGATGATACAAATTCCTCTCTTTCATGAGGTGGTTCCTCTTTGTGTTAGTCTTGGGTTGCCATAACAAAGCACTATAGACTGCTTGACTTAAACAACAGACATTTATTTCCTCACAGTTCTGGAGCCCAGGAAGTCTCAGATCAAAGTGCTGGTCAGTTAGGTTCCCAGTGAGTTCTCTCTGCCTGGCTTGTGGATGACTGTCTTCTCTCTGTGTCCTCAAATGGCCCTTTCTCTGTGATCAAAGGAAGAGAGAGAGAAAGTGAGATAGGGCTTCCTCCTTTTCCAGTCCGTCTGGGTTAGGGCCCCATCCTTATGGCTTTATTTAAACCTAGTTACTTCCTAAAGAACTTATCTCAAGATACAGTCACATTGAGGGTTATGAGTTCCTTTGAGTTGCTATGGAAACTATGGTGTCTTGGTCTGTTTGGTCTGCCCAAACAAAATGCCATTAGCTTGGGAGGCTTAAACAACAGAGCTTCAATATCTCACCATTCTAGAGGTTGGAGGTCTAAGATCAGAGTGCCGGCAGGGTTGGGTTCAAATGAGGGCTCTCTTCCTGGCTTGCAGATGGCTGCCTTCTCTGTGTCCTCACATGGCCAGAGAGAGAGGAAGCAAGCCATCTAGTGTCTAATCCCAACATGGGGGCCACACCCTTATGACCTCCCAAGGCCTCATTTCTGAATATTATCACATTGCAGGTTAAGACTTTCAAATTTTCTGGGGATACAAACATTCAGTCCAAAGCTGATAAAGTAGCAAATGATCAAGGACTTGCAGAATCTGGACTCTGAGATGTCAGGTCAGAGAGAAGAATAAGACACTGTCCTGACTCCTTAGTCAGGAGGTAAATGCCTGGATACTATCAGGATATTGCATTGACCAGATGACATCAGGGCATGCTTGTATTGGTCAAAATCTGCCTGGGAGAAGTGTGTCTACTTGTCCCATTTCTAGATCTTGTGGAATTGTTGTCTCCAGGAGGTCTAATCTCACACAAATCAAGTGTGCCATGATTTTTGGTGAATGATTAGATCAGGTTTCCTATTCTTTTTATTTATAAAAAAGAAAATCCCAGGGCTTCTGGGGAGGAAGTACAGGGTCTGAGAAGTAGGTATCACACTGTTTAAAATATTGTGACTTTCTAAAATACTTCTGAAAGAGAAATTATCACACAAAAATATCTATTCTCACTAGTAGATTTTTACAGATGAACTTTAGAATTATTTTTCAATAACTATCTGGGTTCCAATAAAATCTCTTGAGATTTTGATTGGAATTGTGTTAAATCTATGAATGATTTCGTACAGCATGGACATTTTAACAGTACTGAGCTGTTTCATTCAGGAACATGGTATGTTTCTATATCTTTTTTGGGTCATTCATGTTTAGCAGTAAAATTGTTTTCTTCATATAAAGCCTTCACTTTCTTTGTAAATGTTATACTTAAGTATGTTATCTTTAAAAAAATTTTTTTTATTTTTGTTTTGGCTATTTCTCATGGCATGTAGGATCTTAGTTCCCTGTCCAGGGGTTGAACCCATGCCCCCTGCCGTGGAAGTTCAAAGTCATAACTACTGGACTTCCAGGGAATTTCTAGGGTGTTTTTTATTTGTTTGTTGTTGTTACTATGCATGGGATAGTTGTCCAGAATTTGTTCTAACAATTGCTATAATAATGTATTGATTCCTATGTGTTTTTATTATATTAGGCCACCTTATTGAACTCTCTTATTAGTATTAACTGTTTTAAAGTTTTTTCTTTTGAGCTTTCAGTCATACTCTCCACATATAATAGTTTTACACTCTTCTTTCCAGTCGTTGTAAGTCTTATTTCTGTTTTAAAGTTTTTTCTTTTGAGCTTTCAGTCATACTCTCCACATATAATAGTTTTGCACTCTTCTTTCCAGTCGTTGTAAGTCTTATTTCTGTTGCCTGCCCTGTTCTTGATGTTTCATACCCCCCACCCCCACCACCATTAAATAGTGATGGTAGAGAGTGCATATTTTTCTTGGTCTTGATTTTATAGCAATATCCACCTTGTGCCAGTCCATCGTAGCCTGTTTTCCCTCATATTTGTTCCTTGACTTTCCTTGCTCAGTTCTGCTGCAGGGGGCTGACATTTGTGGGTTGCATGTCCCAATGCTCCCATGTCAACTGGTGTCCATCTGGGCTCGGCCAACAGGAGGCCCTGGGAAGGATTGATGAACAGAAGGTAGGGAGAAGGGCAGAGCATCTATCCCCTGTTTTCTTCCGCAGGTAATAACTGCAGCTGCTGCTGCCTCAATTTCATGGTTCTGGCTCTGCTGGACAGCTGTCTCCATGGTCCCGTTTCTGTTGAGTGAATCTGGTCCTTAAGCTCAGGAAATATCTTTCCTTTTGCGTTCCTCCAGCTAGGCTGCCCTGTGTCCCCAGCAAGAGAGACACTGCCCTATAGATCCCTTGTTTTATTTTTATTATTTTTTGTGGCACTTGGGCTTCTGTAATTGTGGTGCATGGGCTTAGTTGCCCCTGGCGTATGGGATCTTAGTTCCCTGACCAGGGATTGACCCTGCACCCACTCCATTAGAAGGCTGATCCTTAACCCCTGGACCACCAGGGAAGTCCCTCGACCCCTGGTTTTAGAGGGCCCACATATCACAAACACACAAAATATTGGCTGAAGACCTCATGGTTGCTTTTATGTGTTGGGATCCAGTATCAGTACTGGCACAGGATGGCTTGCAGCCTTAAACGTCTATTTTTCTCATTAACACAGAACAGGCTCCAAGGAGATGCTTTCCTATACCTTTTGCTCTGTGTCCTCAAAGCAAAAGACCTGCATCTGAGTGCCTTTCAGTTGTGTGGGTTGAGTTGCTGGTGATAGATATTGTTGGTGATAGATGCTGCTTTGAGTTGTTGATAGAGGATCTGAGGGTGGAGGCACTTTGATAAAAGAAAAGATGAAATGATTAACTTGTCAAATTCTTCCTCCCAGGTAGATTTTTGAATAAGGAAGTATCATTTGCCAGCAGTGATGAGCATCCATTTTCTTGCTTCCCATTGTGTTCCAATTCGTGGTTCAGAGTTATATATGAATTAGGGCAGTGTTTTGAACAGTAGCATACAGTAACTAAAGAACGTTTTACAATATTATGCTCTTGCAGTTCATATTGCTGTTTTTAAAGTTCATTTGTTTTTATTTATCTTTCTGTGCTGGCTCTTGCTTGCTGGGCACAGCCTTTCTCTAGTTTTAGCAAGAAGTGGGTACTCTCTAGCTGCAGTGCACGGGCTTCTCATTGTGGTGGATTCTCTTGTTGCAGATCATGGGCTCTCGGGAGTGTGCGTGGGCTTCAGTGGTTGCAGCATGAGGGCTCAGTAGTTGTTGTTCATGGGCTTAGTTGTTCTGGGGCATGTGGGATCTTCCGGGACTAGGGATTGAACCTATGTCTGCTGCATTGGCAGACAGATTCTTCACCTGCTGGTCATATTGCTCTTAAACTACAAGTATATTTCTCTAGATCCAACCTGCATTTTGCCCTAAAATCCAGAAACATTCTTGATAACTTGTGTGGAACATGATTTGAATTTGTTTCTAGTGATGTGGCCTCAACTGAGCAAATAGTCATGAAGTTCTTTAGGGAAACTCAGAGATTATTTATGATATGTCTTGGATCTATCTGTAGATGAAATACATTTAAATTTGACTTTATAGCCACTTAAGACACGTAATGGAGATGTCAATTAAATGTTGTTAAAGCCATTAAATTTAATTTAGAAAGGATATAAGATATACTAGGAGAGCTAAATGAAATAATAGAAGATCCTTAAATACAGAACAAAGTATGGTCTTTGGTGGATAATGAAATTAATTTTGGATTTGTGCTATCCACAGTTTTTTGATATGAACTATTGCTTGCTATTTATAATATAAACAAAAGCATATCTAAGTTTGGAAATTTCTCAAAAGGATTAAAAGTATTATAAAATTGTAAAGAAAATGGAAATAAACTATTTATAACCAAAAGTGATATTCTAATAAAAGGAAATTAGAACAAGGAAATGCAAATGTTTTTGTGACTTTAAAGGAAATTTACATACAATTAATCCCAAAATAATGTTTGTAGTAACTATTTCCAGTCATTACTGATCAAGTTATGGTCTTGTAGAGAAATTTGAATCAATTAAGCAATGTGCTGTGATTTTTGGTTTTCTTCATTCTGGCATTTGAAAGAAGAACTTAATAAATATTGTGTGGATCTAGGAGTTACTTTAAGAGCTAGTAAAAATCATGCTGTATGTGATAATGATTTATATGGTAGATGTAATATAGCATTTTTTGCATTAACAATAATTTGTCATATGTGATTGTTATAATTCTTGACCGTACCATATAAAATTCCAAATGTAAGCGTTGATTTAAGAATTTTATTGACACTTTCAATAGATATGCTAGTGCCTCAATAAAGTTTCTCCAAATTCAAATTATTAAAAAAAACTAGGAACTACAGTGAATCAAAAACAGTTATCAAAAACATTTGGCATTACCATCAATAGTATATAATATTATGTGAAAATCCTGATTATAACAATAGTGATTTTTCTAAAACAAAAATCAAGAAGAGTAAGTCTTATGATACACATATTACAAATCAATTACTAACATATTTATTTTATTACTTATCTACACATTGTTGGCCCATCAATGCATGTACTGCTGCTGCTGCTGCTGCTGCTAAGTCGCTTCAGTCGTGTCCGACTCTGTGCGACCCCATAGACGGCAGCCCACCAGGCTCCCCCGTCCCTGGGATTCACCAGGCAAGAACACTGGAGTGGGTTGCCATTTCCTTTTCTAATACGTGAAAGTGAAAAGTGAAAGTGAAGTCGCTCAGTCATGTCCGACTCTTAATGACCCCATGGACTGCAGCCTACCAGGCTCCTCTGTCCATGGGATTTTCCAGGCAAGAGTATTGGAGTCGGGTGCCATTGCCTTCTCTGCAATGCATGTACAATAGTAATTAATTTGGTTGTATTTGATATTTTGCCATACAAAAAACTTTTTTCATATAAAAATCATGACTTTATACATATTTGAAAATTTTATTGTCATAAAGATATTTGTCAGGTAGAAAGATAGAACATTTTTAGTTACCAGTCATTGTAACCTGCCAGGCTCCACTGTCCATGGAATTTTCCAGGCAAGAATACTGGAGTGGGTTGCCATTTCCCATTTCAGGAGATCTTCCCAGCCCAGGGATTAAACCCATGTTTCTTGTGTCTCCTGCATTGGCAGGTGGGTTCTTTACCACTAGGCCACCTGGGAAGCCTCAACATTTAGACATATGGTATGTGGGCCTCCATTTGTATGCTTGCCCTGAGCTCTTTGTTAGGGGTGAGCCTCTTTGTTGAGGGGTGGTAGTGACACTCTGCTATCAACTTCCTGTTGCCTGCTTGGCTTCTTGGTTCTTCTATTATCCTTTCATTTTGTACAGATAAGCAACCACATGAATATTTTCTTAAATGTCACTTTCTTTTTTACACGAAAGGTAAAGTTATGGGTTGAAGAGTGTCCCCCTGGAATGAATGTTGAATCCTTATCCTCATGCCATCAAAATATGGCCTTATTTAGACATAGTGTCATTGCAGATGTAATTAGTTAAGATGAGGTTATACTGGAGCAGGGTAACCTCTTAATCCAATATGACTAGTGTCCTTATAAGAAGAGAGACACTTGGAGACAGAGGAAAGGATGTGAGAGAAGATGGTCATGTGCTGACACAGGCAGAGATTGGAGTGAGAAAGCTTCTATAAGCTGAGAAATGTCAAGAATTGCCAGCAGACACTGGAGGTTAGAAGAAGCCAGGAAGGATTCTCTGCTACAGGTTTCAGAGGAATCCTGGTCCCATTAACACCTTGATTTTGAACTTCTAGCCTCTAGAACTGTGTGACAATGAATCTCTGAGGTTTTCAGACACCTAGTTTGTGATACTTCTCATAGAAACACTAGGAAACTAATACAGGTAGTACATTAAAGATACTCTTTGCCTGTTGTACAAGTGCTCTGCAGGCTGAGTACCTAGAAGCACATCCTCTGGGTCATAACAAACCTGTATTTTTCATCTTAACAGGTACTCCAGATTGCCCTCCAGTGCGGCAGTGTCAGTTTATGCTCCTGCCAGCTGTGCATGAGAGCACGTTTCCTTTGCCCTGGCCAACACTTGACATTAACAGCCATGTAATTTTTCCCCCATCTGATGGGTAAAAAGCAGTATTTAAAAAAAAATCGTATTCCCTGATTACTAGTGAGATTGAGTTTTTTTTTTTTTCCCATTTGTTAATTTTTCACTTGAATTTCTTCTTCTGTAAATTGTCTTTTTATAAGCTCTGCCTGATTTCCTGTTGTGATACCAATCATGAATATTTCTTTACACAGGAGATGATCTTATTCATTTAAAACCATTTCTAGTATAGGAAGAGCTTTTAAATATCGAGAATGTTTATTAGGTTTAATTGGTTGTCTTTTCAGCTTCTAGTGAGATGAACAAATGATATTTATTTGACCTATTGATATGAGGCACCTGTAACTGTAAGAACCTTAAAAAGCAGACCAGTTAAATATTTTATGGGCAAGAGGAATGATGCCAATGTGGGGCTTTTCAGAACATGTTTAGAGAGCTGCCTAGTTAGAAAAGAGAGTGTGTCTCAGGGAATATGATGGTCAACGGTAGAGTACAGAGTCTGAGCTTTACTGTAGAGGTGAGATGAAATCACTGCAGTGTTTGGAGTAAAGGACTGAAGAATTTAAGAAGGCGAATATGTTGCTGTGGTGGAGGAAGAAGAAAATCAAAGCAAAGAGAGGACTTAGATATTCAGGGGTAAGATGAAAATAACCTAATAAGGAAGAAAAGACCGAAGGTAGGTAAGTACACCAATGTAACTCTGCTGAGTGATTTAGGAAGAAGGTCTTTATAGGAAAAGAAGTGTACCTATTCAAGCATAAGAACTAGCATGTCACAGACTTGGGGGACTTTGTCAGGAGAGCTAAAGTAGAAGATAACTTTTGAGTTTCAGACGATGTCCAAGTTGCACAAAGTTATTTAGGAAAATAGAAATAAGAATATGCAGAGGGCCTTTTCTCTGGGCACTGATGTAATACTGATGCAAGGCTAAGAGAAAGCACACCTCATCAACTTTTATTTCCAATTGACAATGTCAAAGAGAGTGATTTTCAGACTGAAGGTGGAGTGTAGGGTAGAACAAATATGATAATTGAAGATAGTTCACAGAGGGTGAGAAATTATAGAAGAGCATCTATCTGCTCTGTGTAAAGTGTACCCAGGGAAACTGAGAGAACTTTTAATGATATCTTTATATTTTAACTTTAATGATATCTCTGAATCTCTGATGTTGACCTTTGAGAAAGCCTGGAAAATGTGAACTTAGAAGGCTATGGTTTTTCCAGTAGTCATATATGGATGTGAGAGTTGAACTATAAGGAAAGCTGAGCGCCGAAGAATTGATGCTTTTGAACTGTGATGTTGGAGAAGACTCTTGAGAGTCCCTTGGACTGCAAGGAAATCCAACCAGTCCATCCTAAAGGGGATCAGCCCTGAATGTTCATTGAAAGGACTGATGTTGAAGCTGAAACTCCAATACTTTGGCCACCTGATGCGAAGAGCTGACTCATTGGGAAAACCCTGATGCTGGGAAAGACTGAGGGCAGGAGGAGAAGGGGACGACAGAGGATGAGATGGTTGGATGGCATCATCGACTCAATGGACATGAGTTTGAGTAAACTCCAGGAGTTGGTGATGGACAGGGAGGCCTGGCGTGCTGCAGTCCATGGGGTTGTAAAGAGTCAGACACGACTGAGCCACTGAACTGAACTGAAAAGTAGATGTGTATGTGCTTGTGTGCATGTGCGCAAATGGAATTCCAAATTTCAAAAACATAGATTTTAAAAACTGCAAATCCATAGTGATCTTAATGTCAGGGCAAGATCCTAGGACAGCATTCCAAAGGGATGGCATGTGAACTCCTAGAAGAGGAGGTGATCGTTAGAACTCTACGTGGGTCATGTAAAAAACTGGCTGATCACGTTTTCTTCTTCATTGGTTGCCATGACTGTTAGATCAAGGATCACTGTTGGTTCCAAGAAGCACAAACAATGAGGAGGTATCAGAAACCCAGTAGGAGCAAGCACAAGGAGGAAATGAACAAAGAATGTTTAGCTGGAAGGAAGAGGGTATAGAGAGAACATGATGGCTGACGTTAAATATGAGAAGAATCATTATATGGAAGAGGGGTCAGGTATCTGTGGACTTCTCCAAGGCCAGTGGGTAGGATTCCAGGGACCTAGGATGAGACTCAGTATAAGGAAGACCTGTTTAACCACGCATACCATCCAGCAGTGGAACCCAGTGCTTTCCAAGCCAGTGATTTCCGCATCACTGCAAGTATGCTAGCAGAAGCTGGTTGGTCACTTTTTGGGAAATGTTCTAGAAGAGATTCATGTGTTATTGTGTGGATAACTCTAAGCTTAGTCATGTCTGACTCTTTGCGACCCCATGGACTGTAGCCCACTAGGCTCCTCTGTGCTTGGGATTTTCCAGGTCAGAATACTAGAGTGGGTAGCCATTCATTCCCTTCTTCAGGAGATTTTCCTGACTCAGGGATTGAATCTGGGTCTCCTGCATTGCAGGCAGATTCTTTACTGTCTTAACCACCAGGGAAGCCCAAAGGAAGTGAAAGTCGCTCAGTCGTGTCTGACTCTTTGCGACCGCATAGACTATACAGTCTGTGGAATTCTCCAGGCCAGAATCCTGGAGTGGGTAGCCTTTCCCTTCTCCAGGGGATCTTCCCAACCCAGGGATCGAACCCAGGTCTTCCGCATTGCGGGCAGATTCTTTACCAGCTGAGCCACAAGGGAAGCCCAAGAATACTGGAGTGGGTAGCCTATCCCTTCTTCAGTGGATCTTCCTGACCCAGGAATCAAACCAGGGTCTCCAGCATTGTAGGCGGATTCATTATCAACTGAGCTATCAGGGACGCCCCAAAGCCTTTCCAATTTTGAGCATCTGTGATCCTAGGCCAGTGTAGGTGCAAATGAGAAGGATTAGATTGGAAATAATAGAGACCCTGAAGCTGTACATAATGGGGCAGAAGGAGCTTGAAGAAGACAGTGGGAAGACATGTAGATCACTTACTTAAGAAAAGAAAATCATATAGTCATATAGCCTAGAGGAAGAATCACTGTCTTTTTTAACTGCAAAGACCAGGATCATCCTCAAATGGTTTAGAGCTGTCCAAGAGCATTGCACTTTAAAAGAGGCCTCAAATCAGTACCTTTTATAGTGTTTCTGGGATGTGATGAAGGACAGTCGTTTCAAAATACAATTTTAAAAGTGGTCAGAAAATATGATGACAGTGCATCATCACAGTCCCATTGAGGACCACTGGGAGGGGCATGGCATGTCACTGGAAGCAGGCCTAAGGCACAGGCCAGGAGAAGAAGTTAAAAAGCAAGAGTAAGAGAGGAGTGGAATAATGGCAGAGGGAGGAAGGATAGGGCACAGTAAACAGGCACGTTTACTACAAAAAGCAGCTGCCTGGGCTTGCAGAGGCCCCAGGGGCTCCTCTTTCAGCTGGGTCTCAGGGGGCAGGAGAGGTGGGTACCAGACAGTAGAGACTGAGGCTCTACTGCTGGCGTGCCCCAACTTCCTGAGTGACCTTGTGGATGTCATTTCACCTTGCTGCCTCCTCCCTGTTGTCAAGAACAGGTATACTGCTAACCTAAAAGTACTCTGGGCTTTACCAGAGAAAATAGGTCCAGAAATTTAAGACATTGTCTGCCTGGGTAGGAAGTGTCTACACTTGTTTCCGTTTTTTCACTGTTGAGAGAGGGAAAACAGGTAAGTGGAGGGTGGAGAGAAAGGTGAGAAGACATTGTGGCCAAAGTCGGCCTAGCTCCCCCTCATCGTCCCAGGGAGCCCGGGGCCGGTATGCCTCCGGAGCGGGCTGGGGGCGGGGACATGTTGCAGCCCATGTTGCAGCCCGCAGGCAGCCGGACACCCAAGGACCTGAGCGGACATCCTCAGGCTCTGCGGGCGCTTCAGCAAGTCCCATTGCAGCATCAGGGACCAAAAGAGAGGCACGCCCCTCCCCCACTAGATGGCACTGAAACGCCTCGTTCGAGATATTCAGAATGCAGGAAGCTAGGAAAAAAGACAAAAAGAATATGGTGGAGGTGCGCTCATTTTGACTCGCCTGCCCAGTTGTGCAAAGCAGGGTGTGCAGACCCTCTCGCGATAGTGCCCTTCCCCAGGGCAGCCCTTCACTCATCAGTGCGGGCCATGGGCTTTGGAATGAGAGTGAAAAGGAGGGGTGAGCCTTAGAGCGGAGAACCTAAGGTTTCGACCTGGTAGGGAGGCACCCAGCCCTGCGGCGGCATCTCACGTGAGCCGGGCGGTTGTGTTGAGAGGATGAAGCTGGCTCGCTTGGGGCCTGCTCGCTTAAGGTCTGGGGTCTCTCCCCGCCACCTCCCAGAGTCCTCGGAGAGCCTAAATCCAGCCGCCACCCGGATAAGGACAAACCCCGAACCGAGGTGTCGTTTGTCGTTTAACCCCACTTCCCCACCTCAAAGCGTGAGCCCCCTAGGCGTTTCCAAAATCTATTAAGCACCCTCCGGCCCCCGCCCCCGGAAAATTCTGTCCCTCTTGTCTAAGAAAGCATCAGTCAATTTTCTTTTCCCGCTGAGGAGGGAGGTGGAGGTGGGTGTATGTCGGAGTGTCTGGCGCTGGCGTGGGGCTGGACCCGGGCTGGTGCCGACAATCCCGCGGACGCGCTCGGACCGGGGTGGAAACGCCTGTAGCCGATTAGGGCAGCGCCTGCGGCTTTCTGGGGGAAAACAAAGATCAAATACAATCCAGGACATAGGCGACCGAATCCGGGGACGCAGGGGAACTTCCTCAGTCCCTCTGAAGGCCCACTCAGCAATAAGCAGTCTTTTCTTTCAAGAACTCTGGTGTATTTAAGGGAATTTCGCACTACTGGAAAGAGATAAACGGAGATGGAGGCAACATCCTTACATTTCTACTAACGCCCGTAAACATGCTACATATCACATATATGTATATGTGCATAAATATGGATGTGGTTGTGCACATACCTAGCCAGACACCATTGACTTGCCTGGTCACAGAATAAGCCTTAGACATCCTGTGCCTGGGAAATGGTGCACTTTATCTTTAAGGATGCTAGAAAAATAAGAGATGAGGCTCACGTTGCACGGATGACATCACTAGCTTTTGGCTGCGCGCTCCGTGTTCTCGTCTGTGGGTTTCAGCCAAGGCTGCAGCGCCCGGCGCCGGAGCAAGAGAGCAAAGCCGCGGCTTCCTCCAGCGCCCCGCAGCCGGGCGATGCGATTTCCCGAGCCTCCCCGGCGCAGCCTGGGCTCTCGCTCCCTGGCACCGGCCGAGACCGCGAGGTCCCGGAGCCGCCGCGGCTAGAGGAGGAGGCAGGGACGGGGAGCTGAGAGTCCCAGCCTCCCTCCCCCACCCTCGCCCCATTCACCTCGGCGACCACCGCTCTTGGAGCCGGATCGTAGAACGCCAAGGCCGGACACGACTCTCTGCGCGCTGCCGAGTGAGCCGGCATCTCAACCCCTGGGTGGGCTGCGAAGAAAATGGTGCAGTCTGAGAGCGGCTGACCCTAGCTGGACCGAGCAGACGGAGTGCTGGAGTGCCGGTGCTCAGGTGGCGGGAGAAGGGGGCGGATTGCGTCGAAGGGCCGGAGCCGTTGTTTTTCTGGGTACCTGCAGCACCCGGGCAGCACGTTCCCGGGGCTACACGGGAGCCCAATGAAGTGAGGCGGAGGCGTCGCGGGAGAGGCGGGTTTGAAGGTGGCCGGGTGGACACTTCGGGAAGAAGAAGGCAGTGGTGGGGGCGGCATGACGCCCTGGGGGCTGGCTGCTGGGCGGGCCGGGCGCCGCGATCGCGCGACCTGTCCATGGTGTTGAAGGCGCCGTGCGTCGAGCCCCGCGCGTCCCGCGCTGTGCGCCCAGCCGGGTGCACCCTCCTTAGCGCAGCCAGCCTTTCGCGCCCGCGGGCTGCCTCCCAGTCGCCCCTAAGCCCCGACCAAGGCTCGTCCGGTAACGCCGTCTGGGTGACCGCACTGTCGGCCCGAGGGGCCGCCTGAATGGCGAAGCAAGAGGCAGACGACCCGGGAGCTCGCGGGGAAAGGTCGGCCAAGACCGTGCACCGACTGGGAGCCCGCCTCTGAACGCTCCGCGCTGGCCAGAAGGAGCAAAGGACCTGCTGGTGACCAGAGGACAGAGAATTTTTTTTTAATTTTTTTGGTAAAAGACCCGATCTAGAGAAGAAGAATATTTCTTCTCTTGCAGACCAGGAAGGGTAGAGTCGCTGAGAGAGACACCCAGGCGGGACTCAGGGCAGCCTACCCTGGCATCTGGAGGTTTCCTGCGCTGGCCGGCCGCATCGTGGTGATTCAATTTATCCCGTCGCCTACCATCTCCTCCTGATAGACCCCCTCCCCCAAGAAAGCCAAGCGACTGGGTCCCGCCACTCTGCACAAAGAAAGCCCAGGAGTCCCACCGCATCGGAGGGCACTTGGTGTTTAGTTTCCGGCCCGAGGGCAGCGCCGCCCGAAACCCGGCTGAGTGCTGCGGACGCGGCGGGTTCTGAGCAGCAGCTTCTTGCGGGGCAGGGAGGGGGCGGGAGGCGGTCTGGCCGGGCGCGCCGCCGCCCGAGGCTGCGCCTGCTCGGGAGGACGCCCAGGGGATCGCCGGAGCTTCTCCCGATCAGAACTTTTTACGCTGCCCGCCCCCATCCCCTGCAGTCCCTGGGCTGCTCACCAGCAGGCAGGGGCCGAGGGGCGCCGCTGCGGAGTCCCCTTGCCGTCCCCTCCTCGGCTCGGCCGCCCGCAGCTTTGTTCCGGGCGCGCGGAGGGAAGGCGAGGCTGCGGCGGATCATGCCCAAGGTGTAGCCGCGAAGCGGAGGCATGGCTGCCGGAAGGTTACTGCTCTACACGGGCCTCTCGCTAGCGCTCTGCGCCCTCGGCATGCTGGCCGTGGCCATATGCTCGGACCACTGGTACGAGACGGACGCCAGGAAGCACCGGGACAGGTGCAAGGCCTTCAACACTCGCCGGATCGACCCCGGCTTCATTTACAACAACAACAACAACCTGCCACTCCGGGCCAGCCGCTCGCGCCTGGACCGCTGGGAGGGCAAGCTCCTGCGGGCCCGGAATCGCCGGCAACTCTTCGCCATGAGCCCCGCCGACGAGTGCAGCCGGCAGTACAACTCCACCAACATGGGCCTCTGGAGGAAGTGCCACCGACAAGGCTTCGACCCTGAGATCGCGGCCTTGATTCGGAAAGGTAAGCGCTTAGAGGCGAGGCGTGGCGCGGCGCTGCGGAGAGCCGCGCGCCTCTAGGCCCGGCTGCCCTCTCCTGCCTTCGCCCGGCCGCAGCCTCTCAGATCTCTTGGTATCAGGAGGTCAGGTTATCCAGGCTCGGCTGAGCCTTAAAGTGGCCACATCTTGCCTCCCAACAGCTCGTAATGAGGCTTACCTCTCCCTACTTAGCCTCTGGTCTTGCGTTTGTCTGATGGGATTCCGATAGAATCTCATGGTCCAGGGGTTTTAACCCAGGAAGATGCTTCAGTAGTCTCTGAAAAGGAAGGGAATCTGTAATCTTGTGCGGTTAACAGAGGAATGAAACACTTTAAGAGTGTTACGTCGGGGTAGACAGGCTCTTAGTTTTAATCTTTGGTTTACGTGTTGAACTGATTCATCAAAGGCAACTGGGGAAACATCTCACAGGGAAGGCCTTATTCATGCCAGAAATGTTGAAGTGCTATACTCTGCCCGGCATAATGCGGGCACTAGTCATAGAAACATCAATAAATCACAGCCCCGGCCCTATTTCAGCCCAAAGCCTGTTGACTTGTAGCAGCACACCACAATTCTTGATCTGTCTTTTTGAGTGGTTGATAAAAATGTCTCCTGCACACTGAATATTAGCAGGATCTAATAAGCACACGAAAGTAGGTGGGTTTTTTTTCCTTTCTTTTTTCCCCTTTAACACCAGAGGGGGTACTTAAGAGAGGAAAAAAATACTATTTTCAGAAGATTTGTAGAAAAAATATCCAGAGTATATGAAGGCAGAAAACAAACTGCATTTGCTAATGATAAAAATTTACTTGATACTTTAATATGATCACAAAAATTTTTTAAAGTCTGCTCATCTGATGCAGTTTGTAGATCTTGCATGATTTATACTTTGGGGAGCATCCTGTTCCATTAGCTCACTGAAATATTGTTTGGATGTATAGTAATATTGCTTTGAAGAAGGGAATGTGCGTGCTGGAATATGCATTAATGATAGCTGCACCCTGGAAGTTGTGGTGCCGTTTCATGAGTTCCTCCCACCCCCTGCATTTTCTTCACCTGTTAAATGGTAATACCAAGGTGAAAACAATGTTGTTGTCTGAAAAGTCTTTGTGGCTACCATATGAGGTAGTTTTTCCTAATGTTAATAATGACAGTGCAGGGTTGCTGCTATTTTAAAATCTTGTTTGTGAAAACTAATGTTCTTTGATTTGTTAAAATGTTGAAGTGGATCAGAAAAAAACTATTAATTTGAAAAAAAAAAAAAAGTCAGTTGTTTAAGAAAGACAAACAGTGGGTATAGTTTGGGTGGCCACTCAGATTTAGGTGGGTAGGTTCAGAAAGAGAATCCATCTTAGTATTTGTTCTGCATCTTCTGTAGAAAGGACTAGGGATTTTAGATGATTTTGTTAAGAATGTGTTACTATTACAAACATCACATCTGCTTCATGGTTAGACTCTTAGTAAAGTAGGGTGACCCGCTTGGAGCTCTACAACTTTGTCAAACTGTACAGGATATAAGAGATTTGCAGAAGAGAGCATCTTGGGTTTGGGGAAAAAAGAGGAAGCAAATAGATTTTGACAATGGTTGACTCTGTAACAGTTTTCAAATTTTCAGATTCAGGAATATGTTACTTTATGTGTCATTTTCTGCTTTCATTAAAATTGGAATGATAGGAAGTTAGCGGAAACGTGAGGAAGGATTCATGTTAATAACGACTGATAAACACTGGTAGGACTTGCTGAAGGACATTCTTGAATTTTCTTTCTTGAACATCTTGTGGAACAAGGCTGGTATCCTTCTGCCTGATATTGGTTAACCCCACTAAGAAAAAGGGGGCTGGAATTCATGACTTCTGGTAGCTCCATTGAGAGCTTTGATTCCATGTTACTCTGCTTGGCAGTCGGACTAGAAAGGTTGACTTGGTCTGTGCACCAGAGGGATTGGTTACCATAGTGACATGTTCTTCCGGTGAAGCTGGAAACAGCGACAGGGAAAGGGATAGGGGAAGAATGTACAACATTTTGACTTTGTATGGACTGATTTTTGAATGGAAGCAACAGAAAATGGACAGGGCACAGCAGGGGGATTGAATACACTGATTCCTCGAGTTGGCAGGGCATTGTATGTCACTTGAACTAATGGAAACACTGTTTCCCATCACCCAGAATACAGCAATCACTGTCAGCAGCAAGCTCCTGCTTAACCATGGCCATTTCTATCCATTTGACATCCTTGTTAGGTATTATTGAGATAGATAGCATGCCAGACTTACAAATCTTGAAAGACTTAAGGTCACTATCTTCATTTTTAATCTCAAAACATAATCTTTGAAAGCCAGATCTGCTTTTTCTCAGCAGGGATGGACACACTGTGGAAATAAGTGCGTCTTATGTTAGGAGAATTCACAAGCAATTCTAATGTGCAGATTTTAGCAGGAAGTTAAAAAAAAAAAGTTTATATCTTTTGTTTAAATTTAAGACATTGTAGAGAAAGATATTTACCTCACGGTGTATATTAGCAGTCTCAAAACCTATCTTAGACCTTTGGTTTTTTGGGAAGCATCTTAGATTAAAATTCTGGAGATATGTGTTGGGCAGGGGAAAAGGGAAATCAGGAAAAAGACTATGTAAAATCTGTCAATATTATGTGAAAATTAGAGATTTATCCTAGAGTCCTAAAGAACTCAATCATTTATTAAGTCAATGTTCATTACATTAGAAAATGCTGTTTGTGCATTTTACAATAATACCACATAATTAATAAGGAAAAAAAATCAAATCTATATCTGATTTGAAGACAAAGTCCTTTGGATTCATATGCTTTCTGAAATCCGTTTCTTGCCCTGCTGACATGACTGTGCCCACAGGAAGACGTTTCTGATCACTGTGTATTTATTTGTTTGTCTTATTGAACCATAAGTTCCTGGAGGGCTGGAAAGATAATCATTTGTAAAATACATCCACTCGATGCTTGGTACTTGGGAAATAACTCATACAAATTAGGTTCCCAGAAATGTATCCATCAAAAGCTTATTCTAATTGCTGGAACACTGTGTGGGAATCCAAATAAAGGATTAGTCAGAAAATTGTGATAGGGAAAAAGAACCAGTGTGACTCTCAGGGCAGTTTAATATTGCAACAGAGGCTTCATAATTTAACAAGGGAGATTTCTTGAGCAAAAGCTTTGCTAAGGAGTAAGAGCAACAGAATACAGTTTTGGATAACACATGTCAACGAATAGATACATATCACCCACAATCGTTATTTTTCATGTTAGACAAGATTTTAATTTTTTCCTTCTTGAGGGTAGGATTTGAGTAGAGGATGTGGCAAAGATCACTTATCCTTGAATTCCCATCTGTGTCTATAATCAGGTCCTCTCGTCTTCTTTCATTTCAATTTCATCTGTGTCTTCCTGGTAAGTCACTGTGAGCACTGGGGACAGATAAATGGCAGGATCAGTTTCTGAAATCCTAGAGACTTCCAGACTGTTAGAAGGAGCAAACACAGGTAGGAGTTTGTTCCAGGGAAGATTCAGATTCTTTGGTTAGTACTGAAATGTTATGTTGATACGGCTTGAAATCTGTAGACCTTCAACTGACATGCTAAGAACTTCCTTATTATTTGAAAATAAGCCTTATAGGAGAACTTGACCTAAATAATTATGGAGTGGTAGTCAGTGTTCTAAAGTTTGTGTTAATAAAACCTTGTACATATTCACAGATTAATAATGGACTCAGCGAATATTTACTGCACAGGTATTAGCGAATGGGCCCCTATCACTGGAACAAAGACAGACTGGTCCTTAGAATTCCCATTGTTCTGTTAGTATCACATAGAGTAAGTGATGAGTCTGGGATAACAAAACTGACAGAAACAGATGCAGAGAAACCCAGAGAAGGTGACGCTTCATTGTGTTAGCAGTGGGATGAGGTCAGAAGGGAGGGAGTTGGGGAGAGTTGCCCTGAGGAAATGAAATTTGAACAAGATCTTCAGGAAGTTTGGAGGTGGCTGGGGAGAGAGGGCATTTCAGGCAAAGAGGCCAGCACAGGCCCAGCCTTGGAGGTGTGACCCTTCCGTTTGGCCTTGTGAGTGTTGATTTATGGGGCGAGGGAGAGGAGCAGACCAGGAGCTGGAGAGCAGGCGAGGACTGCATTAAGGAGCTTGTGAACTGAGATCCCCTGTAGCAGTGCTGCCTGTAGGGTGGCCACCAGCCACATGTGTCTGTTTAAGCTGAAAATAATCATACTTAAAAACATTTAAAAAGCACTCCCTTGGTCACATTACAGATGCTCAACAGCCATATGTGGCTAATGGCCATCATTTCAGATAGTAATAATATTTCAGTTCAGTTCGATTCAGTTGCTCAGTTGTGTCCGACTTTGCGACCCCATGGACTTCAGCATGCCAGGCCTCCCTTGTCCATCATCAGCTCCCAGAGTTTACTCAAACTCATGTCCATTGAGTCGGTGATGCCATCCAACCATCTCATCCTCTGTTGTCCCCTTCTCCCGCCTTCAATCTTTCCCAGCATCAGGGTCTTTTCAAATGAGTCAGCTCTTTGCATCAGGTGGCCAAAATATTGGAGTTTCAGCTTCAACATCAGTCCTTCCAATGAATATTCAGGACTGATGTCCTTTAGGATGGAGTGGTTGGGTCTCCTTGCAGTCCAAGGGACTCTCAGGAGTCTTCTCCAACACCATAGTTCAAAAGCATCAATTCTTCGGCACTCAGCCAAAGTAATACTATTACTATTTATTATTAGTATTACTATTTATTAATAGTATTACTATTTGATTAATAGTGATCAAACTTGATGGCCAGGTACTCTTCTAAGTTTTACATTTATTAGCTAACTTATTCTTCATGATACTGCGCTGAAGTGGGTATTTTTATTATTTATCTCTATTCTACAGTTGAGGAAACTGACACACAAAGCTCCATTAACTTGTCACATTCTCATGATAAGAAAATGAAGGTGTCAGGCTTTGAGTTCTGGCTCTGGGTTTGGAGACTTATCCACCCCACTCTACTGTTGCCATAGAGTGTGTTGGGGGGTGCGGTGGGTAGAGAAGAGGCTGGTATATTGATTCCCCAAATTAAAAAAAAAATAGGGTTATTTTGCTGTTTACCTGAAACTAACACAACTTTGTAAATCAACCATTCTTCAATAAAAATAAACTTGCTCTTTCAAAGATACAAAAAATCAGAAAGTAATTTAGAGTTCACAAAGGTGGGACCTGCTGGAAGTCTTCAGCTTAGCACTGAGAGGAAGGTCATTTCAAAGCAAAACATTTCACCTGGCCCTGAGACCTGCCAACAGAATTTCGTCCACCTTTGTGCTGTAATTTTTTATTTCTTTTTCTTTTTTTTCACTGTGGTAGATGCTGAGATTATAGAAATGAATGACATATGCATTCATTCCACAAATATTTGAGGGTCTAGAGACTGGGCATTGTGGAGAAGCTTATATTCCATGGTGGGGTGGGCAGTGGAGAGAGACAATAAATAAATACAGATGAAATAAAAATAACATCTAACGAGCTAATCAGTGTATAATATAACATGCAGTAGTGAATTCTATGAAATGTCTTTGCCCTTGATAAGCAGAAAGGGGAAGATGAAATAATAAGCCCAAAGGATAAATAGTTCTATTAGTTTTGGTTTCATAATATCTGGAGGCTTTACCTGCTCACAGGCACATACATACAAAACCCATGATATCTGTATAGGGTGTGCATCTCCGTGCATGTATGTTACATGTGTGTTGGGGGAGAACAAAGTCATCATGTGGTTCTTGTCCTCAGGGAGCTTATACTCCAGCTCATGGTTTCCCAAGTTCATTGTCATGTATGAGTGGATCAGGCTCTTTTGCAGGAGGTCACATCTGTTTCAACTGGATCAGGAATCATCTGGTCAGGGAACTCAGGGGTGAGCTCTCTTATTGAGCCAATGAAGTCAAGAGCCTTATTTCTGTTGCAGAGGTCAGTTTATTTATTCTTTTACTGTAGGGTTGGTAAGGATCAATTAGAGGATCGATTCTATATTCCACTTTGGATTGTCAGTTAAAAATATTTCCTCCCTCTTTGCTATTAGTAGGTAATCCTAGGCCTTCAGGCAGAATCCTAAACACACTCTAGATTAGACTCTTCATACACACACACACACACACACACCCCACACACACGTATACGTCTAGACATTGGATAGTAGAGTCACAAGTGTTCATTCAGATGCAGATACTTTTATAACTCCTTACCCCCAAAAATACACACAGAGAGAAGGCTGTGCATGAGTTGGTGGATGAGTGGACAGCACATTTATTCTAACTGACTGGATGTCTGCTGTTTTTCAGACAATGTATCCAGTCAGTCAGTCAGTCAGTTCAGTTGCTCAGTTGTGTCCAACTCTTTGAGACCCTGTGGACTGCAGCATGCCAGGCTTCCCTGTCCATCACCAACTCTGGGAGCTTGCTCAAACTCCTGTCAGTCGAGTCTGTGATGCCATCCAACCATCTCATCCCCTGTCGTCCCCTTCTCCTCCCGCCCTCAATCGATCCCAGCATCAGGATCTTTTCTAATGAGTCAGTTCTTCACATCAGGTGGTCAAAGTATTGGAGCTTCAGCTTCAGCATCAGTCCTTCCAATGAATATTCAGGACTAATTTCTTTTAGGTTAGGATTGACTGGTTTCATCTCCTTGTAGTCCAAGGACTCTCAAGAGTTTTGTCCAACACTACAGTTCAAAAGCATCAATTCTTTGGCGTTCAGTTTTCTTTATAGTCCAACTCTCATATCCATACATGACTACTGGAAAAACCATAGCTTTGACTATATGGATCTTTGTCAGCAAAGTAATGTCTCTGCTTTTTAATATGTTGTCTAGGTTGGTCATAGCTTTTCTTCCAAGAAGCAAGCATCTTTTAATTTCATGGCTGCAGTCACTATCTGCTGTGATTTTGGAGCCCAAGAAAATAAAGTCTGTCACTGTTTCCACTGTTTCCCCATCAATTTGCCAGGAAGTAATGGAACAGGATGCCATGATCTTCACATACATTCTTTTAAAGGACGTTGTTTCCTCATGTATAAAAGAGTGGGTTTGGATTGTATGAACGTCAAACCCTTTCACATTTGATGAGAAAGTTAAATGTAGGTGACAAAGGGTGAATAATGGGCAAATGGTTGAGAGAAAGTAAAAGAGAGGTAAAAGAAAGCAGGGTGAGGCAGGGGAAAGAAAGAGCAAATTGAGAGAGATGGAGATGTTGCAGAAAGGATCATGGCAGGGTGCTAGTTTGTAAAAGGAAGAGGTGGAAAACGAAGCAGCTCATTTTTTTCCAATCTAGGACTGTGTAATAAAAACTCACCATCTCTCTTTCTGATGATTTAAAATGCTGTGTTGCCGATTGAGGTTAAAAAATCTAAAAACTTGGTGGAGAAAGGTCGTGTTGGTTGCATGACAATATGGATATACTTAATGTAGTAAAAGTACAGAACTGTTTTCTTTTTTTATTATTAATTTTTATGGAAGTATAGGGAGAAGGCAATGGCACCCCACTCCAGTACTCTTGCCTGGAAAATCCCATGGACAGAGGAGCCTGGTGGGGCCGCAGTCCATGGGGTCACTAAGAGCGACTTCCCTTTCACTTTTCACTTTCATGCATTGGAGAAGGAAATGGCAACCCACTCCAGTGTTCTTGCCTGAAGAATCCCAGGGACGGGGGAGCCTGGTGGGCTGCCGTCTATGGGGTCGCAGAGAGTTGGACACGACTGAAGCGACTTAGCAGCAGCAGCAGCAGCATTGAAGTATAGTTGCTTTACAATATCGTATCAGTTTCAGCTGTACAGCAAAGCTATATCTACAGACATATCCCCTCTTTTGGATTTCCTTCCCGTTGAGGTCACCACAGAGCACTGAGTTGAGTTTCCTGTGCTGTACAGTAGGTTTTCATTAGTTATCTGTTTTATAGATAGTATCAGTTGTGTGTATATGTCAATCCCAATCTCCCAGTTCACCCCACTCTTCATTTCCCCCTTGGTGTCCATACTTTGCAGAACTGTATTCTTAAAAGTGCTTAATATGATCGATTTTATGTTTCATATCAGTTCAGTCACTCAGTCCTGTCTGACTCGTTGGGACCCCATCGTCTGCAGCTTGCTGGGCTTCCCTGTCCATCACTAACTCTGTTTTACCACAATTAAAATAAAGAAATTAATTAAAAGAATTAAGAAACGTAATAGAGAAAGGAACTGGATTCCTGGTGTGTAGAATACTTCATAACTGAGGATCTTCATTTATTCCACACATTTTTTGAGCACCCACTATGTGTCAGGCACTGACTCAGGTATGTTTTGGACATAAAAGTTAATGAAACAGGCAAAATATCTGCCCTCATAGGCCTTCCAATGAAATGCCTTCGAGGATTGTACCCTTTGCTAAACAAAACTTTTCAAGAATACCAGTATATAAAACAAGTAAAAATAATGAATATGTTCCTTGGGTCATTTAAAAACCATTGTATGGTAAAGAACACTTCTCTGTGTTTATTCTAAAAATGCCTTTTGAGTTCCAGCTATTTCAGGCACATTACTTGGGGCTGGAGGATCCTGAGTGAGACAGGTATTAATAGCTCCTGTCCTCAAAGAGAAAACAGGCAGTATGCAGAAGACTGACAAAAACCCCAAGTTTAGTTCTTTTTAAAAAATATTTTAATTTTATTGGAGTATAGTTGATTTACAGTGTTGTGTTAGTTTCAAGTGTACATCAAAGTGATTCCGTTATACGTATTGTTGTTTAGTCACTAAGTTGTGTCCGACTCTTTATGACTGCATGGACTGTAGGCCCCCAGGCTCCTCTATCCATGAGATTTTCTAGTCAAGAATACTGGAGTGGGTTGCCATTTCCTCCTCCAGGGGATTTTCCCAATCCAGGGATGGTACCTGTGTTTCCTGCATTGGCAGGCAGATTCTTTACCACTGAGCCACCAGGGAAGTCCCACATATAAATATGTATTCGTCCAGTCAAGGCTGTGGTTTTTCTAGTCGTCATGTATGGATGTGAGAGTTGGACTATAAAGAAAGCTGAGTGCCGAAGAATTGATGCTTTTGAACTGTGGTGTTGGAGAAGACTCTTGAGAGTCCCTTGGACTGCAGGAAGATCCAACCAGTCCATCCTAAAGGACATCAGTCCTGAATATTCATTGGAAGTTCTGATGCTGAAGCTGAAACTCCAATACTTTGGCCACCTGGTGTGAAGAGCTGACTCATTTGAAAAGTCTCTGAGGCTGGGAAAGATTGAAGGCTGGAGAAGAAGGGGATGACAGAGGATGAGATGGTTGGATGGCATCACCGACTCAATGGACATGAGTTTGAGTAAACTCCGGGAGTTGATGATGGACAGGGAGGCCTGGCATGCTGTGGTCCATGGGGTCGCAAAGAGTTGGACATGACTGAGCAACTGAACTGAACTGAACTGATATATGTGCATACACATATATTTATTCTTTCTTAGATTCTTTTCCTCTCATCCTTTCTCATGTTGGTTATTACAGAATATTGGATAGAGTTCCCTGTTCTATACGTCGCTCATCTATCTTATGCGTAACGGTGTGCATGTTTTCATCTCAAGCTCTGATTTATCCCCCTCCTCCATGTTTTCTCTTTGGTAACCATAAGTTTGTTTTTGCTGTCAATAAGTCTGCTTTTGTTTTGTAAATAAGTTCATTTGTAACTTTTTGAAAAAAAAATTAGATTCCACTCCGGGAGTTAGTGATGGACACGGAGGCCTGGCGTGCTGGGATTCATGGGGTCGCAAAGAGTCAGACACGACTGAGCGACTGAACTAACTAACTAATGAGTAATATTATATGATATCGGTCTTTGACTTCTCTTTGTATGATAATCTCTAGATCCATTCATGTTGCTGCAAATGGCATTATTTCATTTTTTATGACTGAATAATATTCCATTATATATATGTACCATGGCTTCTTTATCCATTCCTCCATCATTGGACATTTAGGTTGCTTCCATGTCTTGGCTATTGTAAATAGTGCTGCAGTGGACATTGGGATACATGTATCCTTTCAGATTATGGTTTTGTACAGATATGTGCCCAGGAGTGGGATTACTGGATCATATGGTAACTCTATTTTAAGTTTGTAAAGGGATCTTCATACTGTTTTCCATACCAATTTACATCCCACCAACAGTGTAGGAGGAGTCCCTTTGCTCCACACCCTCTCCAGCATTTGTTTGTAGATTTTTTTTTTTTTTTTGATGATGGCTATTCTGACCAGTGTGAGGTGGTAACCTCATTGTAGTTGTGATTAGCATTTCTCCAATAATTAGTGATGTTGAGCATCTTTTCATGTGCTTTTTGGCCATCTGTGTGTCTTCTTTGGAGAAATGTCTGTTTAGATCTTCTTCCCATTTTTGGATTGGGTGTTTGTTCTTTTGATATAGAGCTGGATGGGCTGTTTGTATGTTTTGGAGATCCAGGTTTGGTTCTTTGAGAGATTTATGTGCTGAGGTCCTGAGTAATTCTTGAGTTCTGGAGCGATTAGGGGAAGATTTGCCAAAAAGCGGACAGTTGGTCCTAAGATGTACTTAGGTTATCTGTGGGTTGATAAAATGAAGTCTGAGCCTCAGTGAAAAGTGATTAATTAATAATGATAAGGTAATACTTGTCAAGTCTGCGTTCCACCCACATTTGTCCCCCAGACACCTAGTCCTTCTCCCAAAAAGCAGCTATTGCTCTCAGATTTTAAGAAATCTTATCAGAGATACTCTGTTCAGCAATATTTTAAAATACCAGCAAGTATAAATATGTCAGGCAACACACAGGTGATTTAAGGATGAAAAAAGTTTATTTTTCATAAATCTGTATACACAGAGATGATGTTTAAAGGCCCATTCTAGGAGTCACTAGGAATCTTCTACAGGTGATGTTTATTCTGAGCGGAGGTTGCTGTTGGCATTCAGAGAAGTTTGACAGATTTGCTGCTTTTATGGGGGACTGCAGTATCTGAATTATTTCAATTGATTTTTTTGGCGTCCAAGTATTTTGCCAAGAAAAGGCAATTTACTTTATATTAGGTCATCTTCATAAATTTATATCGTTTCCTGCGTTTGAAAAAGCCCTGCTGTTCTATATTCTGAAGCTCTCTCTGTTGGACACTTTATTTGCTCTAGAGCAATCTCTCATTCAGATTTGCCCTCCATTTCTCTTCATATTTGTAATAGCAGTTCTATCTAGGCAGACACAACTCTTATTCCCCAAGGCTCCGGGGTGTTTTGTTAGAGCTAGATGGGGTAGGCTTATCTTTACCTTAAAGAAGCTCCGGGCTCCTGTGCTGCTGTATGCTAATTAATGCCTTGCGAGGCTGAGGACGTACCTGCCCTGTCTCCTGACACTTCTGCCCCAGGCTGTACACACTCATGAGTCCATGGAACACACCCAGGAGTCACCACGGCAGCACTGTCTTATCATAATAAAATAAATAAGTCAACAAAAAGGAAAAACTTTGTGTTCATTATTAATAGGGACATGGATAATAGGTATGGTTTGTTCATATGATGGAAACTACCACTGTATATTTAAAAGACATCTACTAGACCTACGTGTTTCCAAGTGGAGAAAGATGAAATTGGAGTGAAAGGATCAGGGTGCAGAATGAAATGATGTCATTTATATGAAACTCAAAAACAGATCAGATAACATGAGATATGGTTTATTTGTTTTTATACAAATATGCATGTGACTGATAAACCCAAAATGAAGGATGACGTTTATCTTTCTCAGGACAAGGAAGGAAATGGAATTGGGATGGAGCTTTCAAATCATCTGTGATATTAATATTTTATTTCTTAAAACAACAACAACAAACAGACCTGAGGCAAATGGGACACACGTATGCATGCACACTGAAGCTATTTGAAAGATTGTTGCTGTTCTGATCAAAAAAAGTTCACATTTTATTCAGACTCTACTGTTTAGTGTTCAGGAGGCAGGTTCTTTAAAGAAAATTCTTGGAAAACTTTGAGTCAGTCTGTGACTGACTTTTGTAAGTAGTAACAAAGAGGAGAATCAGGTAACCCTTAACCAACAGTTTGCGCTGAGAGTTGCTCCTGGGGAAGGGTTTAGAAAGGATAAACCTTTCTAAAGGTTTTCCCCCCTTCTGATGTGGTGTAAGAAGAGGAAGCCAAGGCTTTAAAATGGCTTATTTCTGAGATAGAGACGAATGTGCACATCAATTCTTGCTTTGCAGGTTTCCTGTAGCTTGTGGAGAAAAACCCAGTGCTCTAAGGGCCAGAAAGGTAAACCAAAGCCCTCCCTCCAATGAACTTAATCAGACACTGAAGATTAGTAGCTAAGGCATGGAGACAGAGAGAGCACAGCCCACCATAGACTGAGCACGAGCCCCTGGGAAGCCCTGTGGACCCTACGGGAGGACCTCAGGTGAACTAGGAAAGGAAAAGCTGAGCACTGGTAGGAAGGAGTCAGAATTATATTCTTAGAATTGTGCGGGTGACTTCAGCCAGGAGCAATGGTATGTTCCCACGCCATACGAGCTCCAGCTGGAATGGGACAGGCCCGTCAGAATTACAGCAGGGGTCCCATTTTCACCTGATAATGCTTTTCAAGCACCAGATCCGGACCTGAAGTTACTAGGGGTCATGAAAGTCCTAGGGGATTTCAGGGGCATTGGAGCAGAATAACTTTCACGCTCATATTTCAGTAACCACAGGGCTGAAGAGATGCCCATGTGACGTTCTGGGCAGGCCTGCATCTTCAGGTCCCATGTGGATGAGCTGCTTTATTCATCGTGCTCTGCAAGGATGCTCTTCCTGCCCTTCCTGAGATGAGTGACTTTGGGAAGGGCTGGCCTCTGTGTCTTCAACCTCTTCCCCTCACTTCCTCCTTCAGGAATGTGTTAACACAAAACAGAAGTTCATCTTGCTCAGCCCTTGTTCTTTCCAGGTGTGGCCTCTCTCCTCGCCTGGCTTTCTTGTCTTCTTCACCTTCAGTGCACTTTGAGGCCCTAGCCCCGGGGTTTCCCCCCCAGCTCCCATGCTGGAGTCACTCCTCTCCTTCTCTTTGAAAACGTCACCTTCTCTGGCTTTGGGGGCACTGTCCTCTCCTGGTCTGTTTCTGTCTTGTTTCTTACCTCCTCTCCAGCACTAGCTCTTCTTTCTCAGCCCATGTGAGTGTTCTCCAGGGTACCACTTCTTTTTCTTTCCCCCACTGTCCCCTTGAGCCATCTCACGTCCATGACCGATTTTGGCCTTGATGTTCACAACCTATTGCACTGGGAATCTCTCAGTCAGACCCTCCACGCAAACACCTCACCTGTTGGATATCTCTGCTTGGAGGTTCCATAGGTCCCAAAGAACCTGTTTTCGTTTTCTCCCAGTCATTGCTCTTTCATTTTCCTCCATCTCGGGAAATGACCTCACTGCCTCCCTACTTGCCCAAACCAGGAACTTGGGAGTCATCCTTAGAGATCTCTTCGTTCTTGCCCTACTCATCGGAGCAGTGAAGTCACTTTTCCTCCTGATACTTTGCTGCTCATCTCCCCACGCTATTCCGATACTGCTGCTGTGGTGAGGTCCACAGCACCTGTGTTCTTGTAGCCTTCTCTGTTTGGTTTTCCTGTTCTCTAATCTCATCTCCTGTCAATGCTTTCCATTCAGAGTGATTTTTCTTACATGTAAATCTAATCATGTTATCACTCTGCTCAAAATTCTTCAGTGGCTCCTCCCAGCCCGTCGATCACGAGAGGTCCACGATAAGGTCGTCTTGGCGTGTGAGGACTCACAGGTCTGGCAACATTCCCCACCCCCTAGCCCGCAACCTGCCCATCTCATCCTTTTGCCTGCTTCTCTCCAGCTTGCTCTCCTCCAGCTCTGATGAAGGACTCCTGGTCCCCAAACAGGCTGAACTGTTTGATACTTGAGAGCCTTTGATAATGAAGCTTCTTCCTTTGCCTAGAAGCCTCTGTCCCTGCTTCTACCCACCCCCAACTCAGTCTGGCCTGCACCTGCTTATCGTTCAGGGATCAGCCATGGGCCCCTCCTCCTAGTCTTGCTTGGGTTCCATCACCTCTGTCTCCCAGGGAGAATTGCCTTCTTCCTCCTTAGCCCTCTGTCACACGACAGACATCTTCCTAGCACCAGTGACATTTTGTTTCCCCATATGTTTCCCTCCTTTTTAAGACTATTTTTAAACTACTTATTATTCATCTTTTTATCTGCAGTGTTTTGCATAATGCATGGTCCATAATAGGTATTTAATACATAGTTATTGGATGAATGAAGGTTTATTTCCGTTAATGCAGTCAATCTGGAAGTCTTATTTAACAAAGAGCCATAATTTCACTGGACTAGGGAAACTCACGACTAAAGGAAACCTGCTGTGAGTTGCTTTGTAATGCATACGATAAACTTTGATTTATTTCTTTTGTTAAGGTTTGTATTTTCTTAAAGCACCCATATCTCTGATTCACATGAGGAGAATTTCAAGTGGGGATTGTTCCACATATCCTGGACTGGACCTCTTCATTATGATCTTGCCCACTTTCTCTTCTTGGCATGCTTTTCTTAGTCTGGTCCTCACCACCGCCTGCCCCTGCCCCCTGCCCGCAGCATATTGGATAAAGAGAAGGCTAGGTCCATTTCATTTTTTTTCTTTTAAAAAATATGTATTTATTTGGCTGCATGGGATCTTCATTACAGAATACAGGGTCTAGTTCCCTGACCAGGGACTGAACCCAGGCCCTCTGAATTGGGAGCGTGGAGTCTTAGCCACTGGATCACCAGGGAAGTCCCATATCGCCATTTCTTGTCCCCATCGTGGATTACCTCTGGGTCTGGCATATGTGACTATTCCCTCAAGTTTCTCAGTGTTTATCACCAGGCTTGTCTTCAGGCTGTCTTGTCAAAACTTCCCTCTCCACTGTTTACTAAGGGCAGCTTCCTCAAATCTCTTCTCAGAGAGTTTGGTCAGAAAACGGCCAGAAGATAGAGACTGTGTCTTTGTGAATGCCTCTCTGGTTCATACCTCAGTTCACTTTTCATGACTTCCAGCTGGCGTGGGTCAGTGATGCTGGGTAAACAGGGTCAGTATCTATTTCCAAGTCTCTGGTGCACCTGGCCCCATTGTGGTTGGTGAGCAACATTGCTCATAGAAAGCATGCATCCTCTACAGAACAGTTTGGGGATGGAAAGACATCACGGCCAACCAACCCATCTTTGCTTGTGAAGACCACCGCGTCCCAGCTCGACAATGGATGAGAGACACGTTTACTCTCCACGTCACTGGGAAGTGGATTCTCTTCCCAAACAGCAGTGACTGTTGTTCAGGCTGGTCATCTCACAGGGAAGGTTTAGAGAACTTCTCCTTTAGCTATGCGGTCTACTAAGGGCAGACCATTGCTGTCATTTGGATAGTAGAATAAATCTTTTGTTTTTCAGCAGACAAATATACATCTGGCTACATTGCTTGGCTCTCTAACTAAGCTGAATAAATGATTCTTATCAAGGAAACATTTTCTATGACCACTGTATCTCCTGGAGTTATATTGGTTAAGTCTATGCTGAGTTTAAACTAGAAAAATGATTTCCAGGACCCTCTGCATAAAGCACCATAGACCAAAATTCAGATTGTACATTCAGTAGTAACCATTGGGTAGGCATCCCAACTAAACACTGAACTTGCGTTTTGAAGAGTTAGATTAATTGTAAAAACTGATTATAAAAAGTATAAGTGATCTATGCAGCAATGCGAGTCTTATAAAATGGAGGGTCGCCCTTACCCTAGCAAATCGTCTCTTGTCATAAACGCTTATTTTAAAACCTGTAGGAATCCAGAGGTTTATTTCAAACTGGAAGGTGGCATCTCATCTTTTGGGGTCAGCAGAGTTGTTACCATTTCAGAAAAGGACGTTTATCTCCTGTGCTGGCAGCACGCCGGTATCAGCTTTTATTACACATATCCGTAGTGGTGTGGTGGCTGGCTGGGCGCTTGCAGATCAATAAAAGCTGCTAAAAAGGGGGATGCATCAGAGACCATAATGGCTCCTTCACAGAAGATAGATCGTCTCCAGCTAGTGAAGTGCACTCAGGAGCAACAGCAACATCCCTGTGCTGAGCTTCTCATTATTTAGAAGAGAGAAACGGACTTTCTCAAGGTGATGAGTCCTATGATGCAGACCTTAACATGCTAAACATACCCTCCAAGAGAGTTTCTGTTCCAAACAGATTCAGTTTGTTTAAGCAGAAGAATTCCTAGGTGGCGAAATACAGAATTGATTCTCTTGGCCTCAAACATGACTTGATTGTAGTTATTCTGCAGCTTGGATGTCCTGTTAATTTTTAAAAGTCCTCTTATGACTTGAACACTGATTTCTAAGAGACTCAGGTGGGCTTGGGTACAGCATCCGTGACGTGTTGGGAAGATTAGTGACCCTAATGAGTGGGGTTTGAGAGCGGTGGAAACTTCCAGAAGATGGTACAGAGTTGCTTGGCTAAAGTTCTTGACTTGAAGGCTGTGGACACATGGAGTCAAGGTTTTGTTTGAGCTGAGTGTACTTATGTGCAGGTGGGTCCCTAGGGTATGATGTCAGAGAGGATGGTGACTTTTTCTAGGGTGTGTGTTCTACTCTGTGGTTCTCCTTCCTGATGCCATGAATAAATTACACAAATTATATATTCACTTATTCAACACATATTTGGTGAATACTTACATGTCAGGGTTTGTATTAGGAGCTTAGGGTACAGTGTGCTTAGTCGCCCAGTTGTGTCTGACTCTTTGTGATCCCATGGGCTGTAGCCCACCAGGCTCCTCTGTCCGTGGGGATTCTCCAGGCAAGGAGACTAGAGTGCGTTGCCATACCCTCCTCCAGGGAATCTTCCCAACCGAACCCAGATCTCCCACATTGCTGGCGGATTCTTTACTGTCTGAGCCCCCAGGGAAGCCCTAGGGTACTGTAGTGAACCAAATAGGGCGCCAGCCCTAATGTGGGAGGAACAGCTAGCATGTTGGAGAAATTACAATGTTGGAAGAATGGCTGGGGTTGGAGGAAGGGATGAAGGCGGGCACTGTCGTAGGATCCAATGTCAGCGAAGAACCACCTCCTGTAGGATTTGAAGACATAGGATGGCATGAGATGGGAAGTCTCTGAGAAGAGGATTGGTGTAATTAGACTAGACTTATGGTTTAAAAGGATCACTTGGGTTGCAAAGTTAATAACAGATTACAGTGGGGGTGCATATGGAATCAGGGAGCTAGCCCACATAGAGGGTGGCTGGAACTAGAGCAATGGGAGAAGAGATTGGGTTCTGGATATATTTAGAATGAGAAACTATCAGCATTGGCTCATGGATCAAATGCAACCTGTGAGAAAAAGAGAAGTCAAAGATGGCATCAACGTTTTTTGCCTGAGTAGCTGGTAGTGTGGCGTGTGTGCATGCTAGGTTGCTTCAGTCGTGTCCTACTCTTTGTGACCCCACCAGGCTCCTCTGTCCGTGGGATTCTCCAGGCACGAATACTGGAGTGGGTTGCTGTGCCTTCCTCCAGAGGATCTTCCCAACCCAGGGATTGAACCTGCATGTCTATGTCTCCTGCATTGGCAATGGATTCTTTACAACTAGGGCCACTTGGGAAGCATGGAGTTGCCATTAAATATGATGGCCAGGACTGGAGGAAGATCTTGGTTTGGGAATCCATTCTTTTGGACATGATAATGTTTGAGATACCTTTTGAATGTTCAAGTGGAAATGTTTATGGCTAATTGGACATATGGGCCTGGGTTCAGGGGAGAAATCTCACTTGGGATGTAAATTTAGGAGTCATCAGCTAGCTTATGGTATTTTTAAAGTCATGAGACTGAATGAGATCACCTAGAGAGTGAGTGTAAATAGAGAAGAGAGGAGGTCTAAGGATTGAATCCTGGGGCTTTATAAACCTCAGGGAGGTGAGGAGGAGTTGGCCAAAGACACCAAGAAGGAACAGCTAGTGTAGTGAGAGAAAAATGAGGACAGTGTGGCATCCTGGAAGCCAGATAAAGGAAGTGGTTTAAGGAGGAGGAGGAAGTGATCAACGGTTTGCAAGGCTGCCCGTGAGTCCAGTGAGATGAGGCTGAGACTTGAACTTTGGCTTTCACAACACAGAAGTTAATTGATTCTGGTGGTAGATTCAAGAGTAAATGAGAAGAGGGGAGGAATTGAAGACAGTGAGTTTAGACAACTTTTAAAAGGGTTTTCCATGTAAAAGTAAGGAGAGAAAAGGTAGCTGGACTGTGAAATTTAGACTAAAATTTTTTTTTTAATTCGAGAAATACTAGCATAATTGTAGGCTGATGGGGACTCAGTAGATAGGGACAAAACTGATGGTACAGGGAAAAAAGAAGGAAGAACTGCTGGAGCAATTGCTGGAGAAGGTTGAGGCAGAAAGGAAGGTGGAGAAAAGAGTGAAAGGAAGGGATGGAGCCCAGGAAGAAACACATGTTTTAGGGGAGTAAGTAAAAATCTGAGATGATCATTTATTTATTCCTTTTTTTGTTAAAGTATAGTCGATTTATAATATTGTGTTAGTTTTAGGTATATGGCAAAGTGATCATATATACATATATATGTGTATATATACATATGTATATTCCTTTTTAAAATTCTTTTCCATTATAGCTTGTTATAAGATATTGAATATAATTCCATAGGGAATTGCATATAGTATAATATAATATATTACACAATCAATCCTTGCTGTTTTTCTGTTGTGTATATAGTACCGTGCATCGTTAATCCCCTGTGGCAGATTTATTCCTCTCCCCCTGCCCCTTTCCCCTTTGGTAAGCATAAGTTTGTTTTCTGTGTCTGTGAGTCTGTTTCTGTCTTGCAAATAAGTTCATTTGTACTATTGTTTAAATTTCACGTATCAGTGATATGTGGTGCTCGTGGTAAAGAACCAGCCTGCTAAAGCAGGAGGCGGAAAAGACATGGGTTTGATCCCTGGATTGGTAAAATCCCCTGGAGGAGGGCATGGTAATGCACTCCAGTATTCTTGCCTGGAGAATCCCATGGACAAAGGAGCCTGGTGGGCTATAGTCCATAGGGTCACACGGAGTCAGACACAACTGAAGTGACTTAGCACACACATGTAAGTGATATCATGTAGTATTTGTCCTTGTCTGACTTACTTCACTTAGTAGGATAATCTCTAGGTCCATCCATGTTGCTGCAAATGGCATTATTTCATTCTTTTTTATCGCTGAATAATATTCCATTGTTTATGCACACCATATCTTCTTTATCTGTCATCTGGTAATGCACGCTTAGGTTGCTTCCTTGTCTTAACTATACTAAATAGTGCTGCTATGAACATTGGGCTGCATGTAACTTTTTGAATAAGAGGTTTTGTCTTTTCTGGATGTATGCTTCGGAGTGGGATTTCTGGATTATATGGTAACTCCATTTTTAGTTTTTTAAAGGGAAACTCCACACTGTTCTCATGGTGGCTCCACCAATTTACATCCTCAACAACAGTGTATGAGGATTCCCTTTTCTATACTCTCTCCAGCATTTATTATTTGTAGGCTTTTTGATGATGGCCATTTTGATCAGTGTGAGGTGATACCTCCGTTGTAGTTTTAATGTTCATTTCTCTAATAATTAATGATGTTGAGTATCTTTTCATGTGCCTGTTGGCCGTCTGTATGTCTTCTTTGGAGAACTGCCTATTTGGATTTTCTGCCCATTTTTTTGATTGGATTTTTTTTGTAATTGAGTTATATGAACTATCTGTATATTTTGGAAATTAAGCTTTTGTTGGTTGCATCATTTGCAAATATTTTTTTTTCCAGTCTATAGGCTGTTTTTTCGTTTTATGGTTTCCTTTGCTGTGCAAAAGCTTATAAGTTTGATTAGGTCTTATTTGTTTCGTTTTGGTTTTATTTCTTTTGCCTTGGGAGACTGACCTAAGAAAACACTGGTACAATTTATGTCAGAGAAGGTTTTGCCTCTGTTCTCTTCTAAGATTTTCATGATGTCAGGTCTTATGTTTAAGTCTTCAAGCCATTTTGAGTTTATTTTTGTGTCTGGGTGTGAGAGAGTGTTCTGACTTCACTGATTTACATGCATCTGTGAGACTATCTTTCTTGATGCAAGTTATCTATCTTCTTGCTCACACTACTTGCGAGATAATTTGAGCCAAGAGCTTTAAGCTTCTTAGAAGAGAGTTTCTATAGCATGTTGGCATCTTGTTGGCATTGAGCATTTAATGGAAGTTTTCTCTGAAGAAAGCAGGATTGGAGAGTGGACTACACTCTGGTAATGCATGTTGGTTTTGCTTTTTGCTTTATAAAAAGGAATTGGTCAGGGTAGCCTGTTTTAGGCATCAGCTGGTTGGTGATTGGTTTGGACCCTCTGAGACATATTGCACTTAGGTGTTCATTGAAATGTGTTGTGTTGTGTCTTGAAGTATGGTATTCTGAAAAGTTCAAAAGGTTTCAGTTTTAAAAGCTGGCACAACCCATTCTGGAACCTCTTCTATTAGCTGCTGTAGTGATCTTTAACGAACAGTTTCTGCAGTATTTTCACTTAATAGCATCACTTTAATTAGGATCTTAGGGTGCTTTGGTGCTGATGACATTCAAGTCATTTTTGAGATAAAGCTGCTTTATTTTCAGGCTGAATAGACACATTCTTGCCTTGTCATGCTAAAAATGCTGCACTATGTCTGCATTTCAGAGCCACTGATTAAATGAGTGAAGACCTATCGTGGTGTGGAATTAGTCTTCTTTGTCTATTATATTGTAAGTTTCTCTGGAAAACAAAGCCCAAGAACGTCTGGGAACCTCTCAGCTACAAATATTTTCTATGATTACTGTAGGAATTTAAGTCACAAAATCTTCCTTTCTTGGGGGAAAAAGAACACATCAAATTATATGTCTGCATGTTTTTTGAGAAGATATGAATATATTGAGCTTCCCAGGTGGCGCTAGTGGTAAAGAACTTGCCTGCCCAAAGCAGGAGACGTAATAGACATGGGTTAAATCCCTGGGTCAGGAAGACCCCCTGGAGGAGGGTGTGGCAACCCCCTCCAGTATTCTTCCTGGAGAATCCCCATGGACCGAGGAACCTGGAGGGCTACAGTCCATGGGGTCACAAACAGTCGGACAGGACTGAAGCGACTTAGCATAAAAACACACATGGATATCATTAGTCTCTTTGATTTCTTCTTTGGAGATTGTAAAGACTCAAAAATCTAAGAAAAACTGTAAAAGTTCTAGAAACAAAGAGTAACAGGTGCAAGTTAGGGGAGCAGGTGGTGTATAATTTCACCTTTGCCTCCTACTCAGAAGGAGAGGGGAAATCAGGTCCCAATTTGGAAACCATGTGAGAAATGTCATTCATTGCTACCTAAAATTGCACGTAACTTTTGGTTTTTTCTTTACCCTTCTGGCTTGTGGCTGGGAGCATGTTTGATTCCATCTGGAAGCAAGTAGGTTCTGAATTTCCACAAAATGTCTTTCAGGGTGTATGCCATGACCGATTTTATTTTTTCAAGCTCTTAGAAATTTCTAAGCTTATCACATTTTTCTATTTGGTTATTGCCACTTTCTGTCACAACTATCACAGTGATAGGTTTATTCAAAGGATGCTCTCCTCCCTAATCGTCTGTCACTTACTTTTCCTCTCTCTTTCAGTAGCTGCCTATTCTCTCATATATACCTTTCATCAGGACTTTTGTTTTTTACTAAACCGTCACCAATATGTAGGGCATGTGATTATTTTCATCATTTTGCATATGAGGCACTGGACACAAAAAGGTTTATCACCTGTTGCCTGACTAGTAAACAGTGAGAGCATACCTGGACTATTGCTTTTTTCCATATTCATTCAACCTCTACACTCCAGGACACTGCCTCGTAGTGCTGGGTTGAACTGGGGATGTGCCTGGGTATTCTCCTGCTTTGTTCTCCTTCATCACGGCATCCATCAGAGAGACCAGGTGTGTGAAGGGAGGTGCAAGTGCCGATGGTAGCTCTAGGCAACCAAACCATATCTCTCCACTTGCCTTGACAGCCTCAGACTTGGTATCTAGAGTTGAAGAAGCTCAGAACTACATTCTATACAACATGATTAGCCTCTTGGCAAGATTCTTGCTCTGGCTCTTTATGATGGACATTTCCCCAGACTTGAGGGGAGAGTAGTTTTCCAGTTTAAATATTTTGTTACGCTACACTTTCAGTTGTACTGTAGGTCAAATGATTGCCCATCCAACATAAAGTGACTGTTTATCAGATTTATCTCTTTCCTTGTGGGTGCACAGCCAGACTGTTCCCCTCCCACCAGATCGCTGCAGCTGGGTGTGGCCATTTGACTGAGTTCTGGCCAATGGTATATGGATGTAAGTGATAAATTTCACTTCTATGTCTGTGCTGTGAAATCCTCCTGTGTTATCCCCTACTTTCTCCTACATTTCTATTTGGATTCTCACTATTTGGATTACATTGAAATTCGAGGATGAAGATGGTAAAGCCTCAGGAAGAATGACTGGAAATAGTAGTCTTTCTTGTCTTGTTGGCCAGTTGAATTTTAGTGAGCAAGAAATAAATTTCTTAGTTTTAAGCCATTGAAATTCTAGAATTTATATGTTAAAGTGGCTAGTATTTCATTATTTACTTATGTATATAATATCTTAGGGCTTCCCTGATAGCTCAGATGGTAAAGGATGTGCCTGCAATGCAGGAGACCCAGGTTCAATCCCTGGGTTGGGAAGATCCCATGGAGAAGGAAATGGCTAACCTCTCCAGTATTCTTGCCTGGAGAATTCCATGGACAGAGAAGCCTGGTGGGCTACAGTCCATGGGGTCACAAAGAGTTGGACATGACTCAGCGACTAATACACAAATACATAATAACTTAATGTATCCATTTTCAGCTCTAACATGAAAACCTGTCTTGAGACAACATATAAACTACACCTACATATCTACATCCAGGTTAACACAATAAATTCAAGATCCTTCTACCAATATCAGCAGTACAATAGAGTTTTACAAATTTATATATTCTTCTGTTCCCTGATAGCTCAGTTGGTAAAGAATCCGCCTGCAATGCAGGAGAACTTGGTTTGATCCCTGGGTTGAGAAGATCCCCTGGAGAAGGGAAAGGCTACCCACTGTAGTATTCTGGCCTGGAGAATTCCATGAGATTGCAAAGAATCAGACATGACTGAGCGACTTTTACATATATGTTTATAACAAGATTTGTAGAAATAAAAGATTATTTTCCATTACTTTTTTCTCCAAATTTTTAAGTATTGTCAAAGATTGCTTAACTTAGATTTTTGATTATTATTTCAATATTGAAGAGAACCAATTCACCTCGAGTCTTTTTGGCCAATGGAGCTCCATGAGAGTCTGTCCATGGTCCTGAAAAATTTAGCATCGTCATTGTGTTAAATTTGCAATTGTCTCCTTCAAATCTCATCTCACAGTAATGTGTGCAATACTTCTTCTTATAGAATGTACCCATTAGACCATTAGTTTTCTTAAACAGCTAGGTGTTCCTTTTGTGTCAGCTTGCCAAAATTTTCTGCTTGTGATTTTCTGTTCTGATTCATCGACATTACCAAAGAGCTCCTTACTGCCAGTGCTCTTCTAAACAATATGAGTCTCTGTGACTTTTTCCCAGTCGGGAGGAGGCATCTCTCTAATTTATTGCATCTTTTATTCACTTGAAGTTAGAGTCTATGCCACTTGAAACTTTTAGTATTGAAAAACTTTCCCAGTGCAGATGGAGAATGTTCTTCTAACCCTTATCATGCTCATCAGATTAAAGTTTTAAATCTAAAGCTTATCAGGTTTGTCATAGCACAGTTTAAAAAATAATTTTGATATCAACCCAGTTTAAAAACAGGTAAAATGGGTTTATCTAAGCTTCTATTTTATACTTTACATGTAAAGTGGTTTATCTAGGCTTCAGTTGTAAATATCTTTTTTAGAGTGTGAGTAGTAACAGTGTAGGCCCTAGAGTTATACTATCTCCAAGGTCCAACTTCACTGTGTAACTCAGAGCAAATTGCTTAACTTTTCTAGATCTCAGTTTCCTCATCTGTAAGATGGAGACTTTATTTTTAACCTACCTCATAGAGTAATTATAAGGATTGCTGCTGCTGCTGCTAAGTCGCTTCAGTCGTGTCCGACTCTGTGCGACCCCATAGATGGCAGCCCACCAGGCTCCCCCGTCCCTGGGATTCTCCAGGCAAGAACATTGGAGTGGGTTGCCATTTCCTTCTCCAGTGCATGAAAGGGAAAAGTGAAAGTGAAGTCACTCAGTCGTGTCCGACTCTTAGCAACCCCATGGACTGCAGCCTACCAGATTATAAGGATTGAGTGAGGTTATATAAGCAAAGATCTGAGGACAGTTCCTGGCACATAATGAGTGTTGTCTATGACCATATTTCAAACTTGCAAAAATAATAGAATGGATTAAACAAGATAAATTATATGTAGGTCTCTGTATTAGATAATTGCCAAAATGATCTCTGTTGCCAGAAGTACCTTATGGGCAAGCATATATCTGAGTCTCCAGTTTTAAATTTCTGCTGGGCTTTCTGTTTATCTTTCAAGAGCAGATGACGTTTGCTCTTTTACTAACCCATCTTTGATCCAAGTGCTGGTCATCTTTATTTACAAAAGCAAAACCAAAATAAACAAAAAATCTCTTTAAAAATACCCTGGAACAACTCTTCAACTTTGCTAAAGCCAGCTTGAGCATACCATCCACAGCTGAACTGGAATTAGATGCAGCTGTGAAATTTGTCTTTGGAGACCTTTGTTTCCCCTTTCAGAATCTTTTCCTCCCTTGATAGAATCCTGTTTTGTATCAATTAAAACATTAATCTACCTTCCTTCTTATCATAGCTCTTCAACTGAGGAAAGCGTCTGAGTAGGTTCTTTACTATTATATCAGTTGTAAATGACCAATCAAGTTCCAAGCTTTGTCCTTCCCAGAGGAACGTGCTACAGATATGGAGATGAAGTCTTAAGCGAAAGGAATACATTTCTAACATGAAATTTTATTAATAACAACTAGATGGGATGAGTAGTTTGTGGTCATACATCCTTTCCTAACACCCTTATAAACTGCTACCCTTTTCCTTTTTCTTAAAGGTTTATACATTAATTCATTCTGAATTGAATTGTCAACCTCTGAATGGACTTATATGTGGCTAGCAATTTACTGTTAAAGAACTGTAAGTGGAGGCCCTCAAAGACGGTGGCAGATCAGCACAGAGTGCCCACACTCAGTAATGTGCTGGACTCCTGACTGGGCATGGGAGCTTGATTTGCCCCACTGTTTGACTGGGCATGGGAGCTTGATTTGCCCTACTGTAGATCTGTAGCGAATTTCAATTTCATATGTATCAACTGTTATTGTCCTTAATCACAGCTACTGATGTCATTTAGTTGAAAAACCTCCATGCTAGGTTGAGTCAAAGCATGGGCTCCTTCTTCTAGCTCTGCCATTTACTTGAGGTCACTGGCCCCTTAGCTTTACATCTTCTGTCTGTAAAAAGAAAATGGTGCCTCTTAATTCAGGCTGCACTCAGAATCAGCTGGGCAGCATGCAGATTCTCAGACCTCAACTCTCTAACTGCTAAGTTAGTATGTTTGAGTGGGCTAGGTGGTCTCTAAAAAGACTGAGTTGGGAATTACTGGATGGGTCCATTTTTAAGGTCCTTTGGGTCTTTTGAGTGAGCAATAATTTTTTCTCTGAAAGCTCTTAGTCTGTCCTCTCTTTAAGTGCAAACACTTACACACATAATTTTTTTCTTGTAAAGTGTGAGAGATGCTAGCATCTTTGAAAACCTGCTTCAAGTGGATAATAAGCTAGATTTTGTGGGGAGTACAGGAGAAGTGGTCAGCCTCCTAGATATTCCTGATTTAACCCAGCTCCCTCATCATTATGTGGTTTGTTATTTCAGTTGACATAAATTTATAGAAGTTCCAAAACATCTACGTTCTAACATGAAAATACAATAAGCATGCTCAACCAAATTGAAATTATTTTTAGACCATTCACTCTGAAGTTCTTCTTGTAGATATAAATGAGGGTTGACTGCATCTGCATGCATGCATACTGCATGGCAATAAGCTGATTCCTTGCATGGCTGGTAAGCTTATTTCAAAAGAAGCATTCCAAAAGTGTTTTGAGCAGTGGAATAATTATATTAACTGCAAAGGTAAAGCATTAAAGGGCTCTACAGGACAGTAAACTGAACGAGTACATTTTGTGTTTGTTTAAACAAACATATCTTTAAATAATCTGTCTACTTTATAAGTAGACAAGTTCTGACTTAGTGCCCTCAAGATCCTTTTCATGGATATTTGGAAGGGAGAAAAAATTGATTTCCATAGGCTTGATTTAGGTAGTTTATAGGTTATCAAATAATCCTTTGAGATACATTCCTTGGAACATTAGATAAGGCATCAAATTCTAAGTCTGTAACCTGCAAATCTGGGAAAAATTATTTTGGCTCTTTTGAACCTAATCTGGGCTTGGCAAAAATCACTCCAAATCTGTTGCCTGTTGTCTAACTCTTGATTAATTAAGTAATGAACTACAATAAAATGTTTCATGCAATCTTTCTGTTTTTTCTTTTAACTTTAAAAAATTAGAATAATAGATTTTTACCTCTTCCTATCTTTTTGCCTGTGTTCAGGTAGTAAGCAATGGATTTCTTTAGCTGTGGACCTCACTGCTGTTTAAGAGCTTTTGTGGAAATGGTTGAAGTTATTAATTGTGTTTTCCCTGGTATGGTGGAGATGTCCTTGGAGCTTGAGGCCTAGGGTGTGTTAGTCACCCAGTCACGTCCGACTCTTTGTGACCCCATGGACTGTCGCCCACCAGGCTCCTCTGTCCATGGAATTCTCCAGGCAAGAACACTGGAGTGGGTTGCCATTCCCTTCTCCAGGGGGTCTTCCTGACCCGGGGATCCAACCTGGGTCTCCTGCACTGCAGGCAGATTGTTTACCATCTGAGCCACCAGGGAAGCCCCAGAACTTGGGGCCTAGGGTGTGTTAGATCTCTGAGGTGGTTCTGGTGGCTTGGAAGCTGCTGTAATGGTAAGAAGTCTGAAACAAACATGTCTCTTGATGTCTTAGTGTTTCTTTATGTTTTGTGTGGTGACTGATGTTTTGTTTTGAGAGACTGATGGATGACAGACAACTATCTAGAAATAAAAATATATTTAGCATGTTTTGATACAGCGACTCTATTAGGTATCAAATATTTTTGTTGTGGAGTTGAGTTTTAATGACCGTATTACTAAAAATTATACTTGCAGCGTGCAGAGCTGAAGCCCCACTCTTTCTGAATCATCCAGTGCAAAGGAATAATCAGAATATGAGAGTCTCCTTAGCATCCTTGTCATCACCTCTGTTTTTCTTCTTCTGGTTCCTGGATAGTGTATGTAGGAGTGTGTGTATTTGTGTGCATGTTGCACGTGTGTGTGTGCATGTGCACACATGTGCCACGTGCCTCCCTGTATGTCTGAGTGAGTTTTAGTTTTTCAGTAGGCTTTTTGGGGATGTTTGAGGTGAGACTCAGTGAAGAAGAGCAAGGGCCATTGAAGAGTAATTGCTGCTTGATGGCAGAGCTAAAGCACTGTGAAGAGGTTAGCAACCCCTTTTTATTGCCTGCAATGCAGAGATTTTGTAATTAGTAGTTTCATTAGAGAGTGTGCATGACTATTAAATGGTTCAGGCAAACAAAGCATTCATTGTATTGGAAAATTTACCGTAATCAGATAGAAAAAGTACTGTTTTAGGGAATCATTTGTCAGGTTGAAGAAACTGTTTCAGTGTTTGAAAGTCTTTTCTTATTAAAAGGGTTTTTTCCCTCATAGTCTTTGAAATGTATATAGGTCAGTGTCTTAGTCCCTTTGGGCTGCTGTAGCAGCCGTACCGTGGACGGGATGACTTACCCATCAGGCATGTATTTTTCACAGTTCTAGAGGCTGGAAGTCCAAGATCGAGGCACTGGCAGCTTTGAGGTCTGGTGAGAGCCTTCTTCCTGCTTCAGTCATCTTCTCACTGTGTCCTCACATGGTACCAAGATCTCTTTTATAAGGGCACTAATCCCTTTCATGAAGGCTCCACCATCATATCTAATCACTTCCCAGTACCATCTCATTGGGGGTTAGGATGCTGTATATGCATTTAGGGTGGAAGAGGCACAAACATTTAGTCCATAACATTCAGTGTTCAAAACATGGTTACTTTGCTAGGGCTCTGTTTGCATTTATCATGTGTTATGTCCTCTGAGTGGGGTTTCTTTACTTAATAGTGCAGGGCACATTTTATTCCATTGATAGAGGTTAACACATTTCTTGGGAGTTGGGATGGTTGTGTTTGGCAGTGGTGTTTGCCTGTTGCAGATTTCATTTTGTGAGCTCTCCTACACTGCTGCTATAAGGCCAACAGAAACGTGCTAGTTTCTAAGCATATGCAGGGTTCCTGGCATGGAAAAAGCTGATGGGGGTTTGCCCACACACCAACTGTCTCTGTTTAGGAGTAGCTATCCCTATTTTTTAACCATCTTCACACTTTGTCGATCCAGAGAGGTACAGTGTATTTTAATCAAGCCCTAAGGCAGCTTTGTGGCTAGGTTAATTATAACCCTCTCTTCTATTTGTACAGTGTTTTACAGGCTTAAGAACATTTCTACTTATCACAGTTCCTTTGATTTTCTGAGCTTTCTGGGCGGTAGGCAGGGTAGGTGGTATGACCCCATTTTACAGAAGAGAAAGTTAAAGCTGATGGCATTACAGAAAATGTGTCCAGTGAAGTAGGTGGAGCCAGGACTCTGGAGTCTCCATCTGGAACTCTGTCCATCACAGCCCGCCACTTTACTTCTATCCCCAGGGACCGCTAAATCCAGGAGCCAAAAGATGCCCAGAATAGCCTTCGTGCCGTTTGTGAGTTTCCTCTGTGTTACATTTGTCGTTCCCCCGCTACCTAGTTTTCTTTCAAATGGAGAGAGGAAAAAAAATGATCACTCCCCAGGTGGTGCCAGCTCATCTTTTCTGTGGACTTGGGAAGGCAGTGACCAGTCTAGACCTGCTGAATCACGTGGCATGGATCCTGGGGGCAGGAAAGGGAGGAGCAGCGGGTGGTGGACGTAGCTGGCCAGACGGGGTTGCGACGATAAAGCATTCCAACCAGCGTGCTCTGTAGTTTTCACCCTCTTGTCTCCGAAGTCACGAATCAGCCGCCTCCAGAAACCTGAATGCAAGGATCACCTTTTGCTCAGTTCCCACCTTTCTTTCGCTTTGGCGCTAGTGTAGCCTCTACACATTATAATCTATTGATTCGTCTGTCTACCTTACCTGATAATGAATTCTTTGAAGGCAGGGACTGTATCTCCTCTGTCTATCTCCATTTCTGTCACCCTGCCCGGTATGTAGTAGGCTTTCTCTGAATGTTGGTTGAATGACTGAGTGAACTTTCAGCGCTGGGCTCGAATGGAGGCCTAGTGGTGTTGGCTTTCATGCAGCTTCAGGGGACAGAATTTGACTTGGAAGAAATCTGAATTCATGCAGTAATGAGGTGTGTTGTTTGAATTTGTACCATGCAATATGTTGTTCCGTTTATTTAATAACAGCATTGCTGACAGATTTCCTTTGAAGATTTATTGGCAGATTTTACTAACTGTATTAGTGTTGGAATTATGGATTTTCCCTTGTAAACCTCATCATAGCCAAGGAAAAAGGGGTGATTGGATTCAGATCCTTCACAGGTTGTCTGCATAATCACTGTTGAGAGAAGAGAGTCTTCCTCATCTGGGTATCAGACTAGAAACAATTGTCTTTGTTTCTTTCCATCCATCCCCGCCCCCTGTAATGCACAACTGGGAGCATATTCATGCATTTTTCAAGCTCTTGCTACCTGTGTTTTAGTTGAATCTGAGTGAGGTCAGATATTGACCAGATTTCAGTGTAAAACAAACAGAATTCATGTTCCCCCAGCCTCCTGAGATGCAGGAAGAGCATCTGGGCAGGTGGCATAGCCTTTGTCTTCTTACCTGGAGGCTCACAGGAAATGGGCTGTCTTGGTTCCCACTGTGGGGACAAAGGGGCCTTCATTGCACAGCCCATATTCTTTGCACCTCGGCCTCCAGTGGGGCTCAGGAACGCCTTCCACTGCCCGCGAAAGAGGTAAAGGTCCTTTGCAGAGGCACGGATGTATTGGTGGGTGTCAGGGAAGAATGCTGTTTAACAAAGCCAAGGTCTTTTCTAAGTCTGAAGACACACTCAGATTTCCAGAGTTTTATTTTTCCTCTGTCCGTTGCCCTATTTCTGCCATCTGAGCACCATCATCAATTATCTCCACTCCTTCTTTTACCCTTGCTTTCATCATTACTGAGTTGCATCTATTATTCAGTATTAATGGGTTGTGTTTGCCGGGGCTGCTTTGGGAAAGTAGACTGGGTAGTGTGACAACAGAAGTTTATTTTCTCGCGATTCTGGAGGCTAGAACGCTGAGATCAAAGAACCAGCTCTTCTGGTCTCGCTCCTTGGCTCGTAGATGGCCATCTCTGCCCTGTGTCTTCACACGGTCCGCCCTCTCGGGGTCGGTGTCCTAGGCTCCTCTTCTTCCAGTGGTGTCCGCCATATTGGATTAGGGCCCGCCCCAGCCCCGGGCCATGCTAACGTACCTGTGGTTAGGACTGTAACACGTAAATTTGAGAGGACACAATTCGGCTTATAATAACATGGGCTGAAAGTCAGAACTCTTCATGAACTTCAAGGACAGTTGCACTGAAAAAGTCAGAAAGTTAAAGTGTCGGTTGCTGGGTCGTGTCCTACTGTTTGAGACCCCACGGATTATAGTCTGCCAGCTCCTCTGACCATGGGATTCTCCAGGCACCAACACTGGAGAATGTAGCCATTCCCTTCTCCAGGGGATCAAACCCAGGGATCAAACCTGGGTCTCCTACATTGCAGGTAGATTCTTTACCATCTGAGCACTGGGGAAAAGAGTCAGAAGCCGGACTTAAATCCATTACAGTAGGTATGACCTAAGCCCTTTGTGGGCTTTTGTCTAAATGTTAGGGCCTGACGGAGGAGGAATGGAGGAGAAAAAGAGGGGAGAAGAGTAGAAATCAGAATGCAGCCAGGGAAGGGCTAGCCGGCTGAGCTATAGTGTCTGAACTCAGCCTCCATCCCAAGATTGTAATCTGAAAGATGGAACATTTTATTTCTTTTGCTTTACTTAGCCACAAATGGAAATGCATGTTAATGTCATTTTCATTAAAATTATTCTCCTCCTTAATTTCCCTCATCAGTTGTAATGACCTCTTCCAAGTTAGAATGCTAAAGGATGTTAGAGGGAAAACATAAAATGCGACATGCAGCTTCTCAAATAGCTCTGAAACAAAGTATGTGGTCGTTAGAAGACTGTGAAAGCAAAGACAGAAATTTATAGAGTCTGTTTAACTCAAAAGAGCTTCTCAATAGGACCTTTAAGAAGGGTCAGTTAGGGTTCAACAAGGCAAAACTGTGAAATATGCGTTTGTTTTTGTGCTTCCATTCAGCTTTGCAACCCTCCTGGTTGCTGTTTGGTAGTTCCGAAGTGTCCTGTGATTCTCAAAGTGGGGTTCCTGTACTTCCTAGGAGGATGTGATGCCCAGGAAAAACATGGCACCCCTGTGTCATTTGTGAATTTTACTCTATGATTATTTGGAAAATCAAGTAATTAAACTATTAAATAATTTAGCATTATTTTTATACTTAAATGGATATATTACAGAGAAGAGCACAAAATGTACATGACTTTTAAAGCTGAAACTTGACACTTTAAAGGCATTTAGGGCTTTGATAGGTCATGCCGACTCTTTATTTTCCCTAGGAAGAGAAGTTCATAGTCTTTTACTCTTTGGAGTAAGTTCCCAGGTGGATCAGTGGTAAAGAATCCACCTGCCAATGCAGGGAGATATAGGGAATGCACGTTTGATCCTCGGGTAGGGAAAATACCCTGGAGGAGGAAATGGCAACCCACTCCAGTATTCCTGCCTGGAGAATCCCTTGGACAGAGGAGCCTGGTGGGCTACAGTCTGTGGGGGTGGCAGAGAGTGAGATGTGACTGAGCGACTGGGCATGCACATGTGATAGGTCATAAGAAAGTTTTAGAAATTCTTAAACTCTCTGCAATTACCAGGTGTCTCAAGCCTTCTTTTGGCCTCAGGCCACTTTCCGAAGTAACTACCAGATACTTTGATGAAACTATATGTGTAAATACTCTAATAAATGCCAACCCGTTAATGGGAACACAGTGGTCCTTGTACTCATCACCCTCTTCATGCCTGGATAAGCCTTGGGTATTTCACTTGTGGCCATTGAGTGAGCGCGTCTCTGCCTCTTGTTTCATGTATTCACTCAGCATATTAATATATCACTGGGCACTGACAGTGTGCCTGGCACTGGTCTAAGCACCTGAGATAGAGGAGTAAAAAAGAAACAAGATACCTGCCATGGCTGAGTCCACATTCTAGCAGGGAGACAGTCATCAGGATAAGTAAATGATAATATTGTGAGTTTGAGCAAACTCCAGGAGATAGTGAAGGATAGGGAAGTCTGGTGTGTTGAAGTCCATGGTGTTGCAAAGAGTCAGACACAACTTAACGACTGAACAACAACAGCACCGATGTTGTGTTTGAAGCTGATGAGTGTTTGGGGGAAAAAATGGAACAAGGTAGGGAGCATAGGGAATGTGGAGGAGGGCACTGGCTTGGGATTTCAAGGAGGCGGGACAGGCAAGGACTCACCAAATAGATGACATTGAAGGAGATAAAGGACCAAGACATATAGATTTTGGGGAAAGAGGAGGAAGAGTGAGGAAGCAGCCATGTTAAATCGCTAAGGCTGGCATATGCCTGGCCTGCCTGAGAAATAGCCAGAGGCCAGCAGAGTAGAGTGAGTGAGTGAGGGAGGGGCAGAGCAGTAGGAGGTGTATTCATGTAGGGCCATCGTTAGGTCTTTGCTTCCACTCTGAGGAGGGGTCACAGCCACTGGGGTCGTTCTGGTTGCTGTGCTGACAGTAGATTGTAGGGGGACAACGACAGAAGCAAGGAGATCAGTTAGGAGGCAGTTCACAGCACAGACAGGTGATGGTGGCTTGGGGCAGAGTGTTAGCAGAGGAAGTGGTGAAAAGTGGATTCTGGAGATATTTTAAAGGTAGAGTGAAGAGGATTACTTATGGATTGGATGTGAGAGAAAGAGAGGGCTCAGGGAAGGCTCCAAAGTTTTTGGTTGACCAGGGATGGAGTTGCTGTCAACCAAGATGGAGACCTCAATGATCCAGCAGACTTTGGGGAGATAAGGGCTTTGGTTTGGGGTGTATTAAGTTGGAGATGTCTGGTAAACATTGCAGAGGAGGCAGTGGATATATGTGTCTGGAGGTCAGCAGAGTGATCTGGACTGGGGATATAAACAAGAGTTGTTGGCATGCTGCTGCTGCTGCTGCTAAGTCGCTTCAGTCATGTCCGACTCTGTGCGACCCCATAGACGGCAGTCCACCAGGCTCCTACGTCCCTGGGATTCTCCAGGCAAGAGCGCTGGAGTGGGTTGCCATTTCCTTCTCCAATGCATGAAAGGGAAAAGTGAAAGTGAAGTTGCTCAGTCATGTCTGACTCTTCACGACCCTGTGGACTGCAGCCTACCAGGCTCCTCCGTCCATGAGATTTTCCAGGCAAGAGTACTGGAGTGGGTTGCCATTGCCTTCTCCGAGTTGTTGGCATAGACTAGTTGTTTAAAACTATTAGATGAGACCGCAAGGGAGTGGGTGAGAGAAGATTAAACACTGAGGCTTGGGGCACTGCACTGTAAAGAGGTCCAGGAGAAAGAAAACCAAGGAGGAGTGGTCAGTGGAAATTAAGTGAAAGAAAGTGTTTCCAGGAGAAGGAAGCAGTCTGTGTCACAAATTGCTGGTTGAGCAAATGAAATGAAGAATTAGATTTGTCCACTGGGTTTGACCATTTGGAGGTCCTTGGTGGTTGTTTTGGTAGAATAGCAGAAGTCCAGTTGGGCTAGGTTCACGAGAGGATAGAAGAGGAGATATTGGAGACCTTGAGTATAAAGAACTTCTCAAAGATGGTTTGTCATAAAGGTGGTAGAGAAATGGAAGATTAGTTGGAGTGAGAAGTGGCCCTGGGAGAGGGATGTTTAAAGGTGGGAGAAATAACAGCAGATTTGCATGATGATGGGAATGGTCCAATAGGGAAGGGAAATTTACCGATGTTGGGGGGTGGATCCTTACAGTGATATCATTAACTAGGCACCCAGGGATGGGATCTAGTGCACAGGTGTGCATCAGACAGGTGTATGAGCAGCTCATTTATAGTAACGGGAGGCGAGGCAGAATGTGTGGTAGTTAGGCACGTGCTGGTAGGTAGACAGATGCAGTCATGGGAGTTAGTGGAAATTCTATCAATTGCTTCAAATCTCAGTGGTACAGGATGCAAGATCATCACCTGTGAGGATGGGGAGCAAGTGATGAAGGAGTGGACTTGGAAATATGATATCTTTGCAAGCAGCCTTAAGGGTTCAGTTGAGGCTTGTGGTCTCATATTTAATGTGAGACTCATGTGGCATGATTGTGTGTTTTTCTCTAGGGTGTTTTGCTGTGTGGGCAAACTCGAGAAAGCAAAGAGTTTTTTTTTTTTTAATATTTATTTATTTGGCCACATCAATTGTGGCACATGGGATCTGCGTTGCACAGGCTTAGTTGCTCCTCAGCATATGGGGTCTTAGTTTCCTGACCAGGGATTGAACCTGCATCCTCTGCTTTGCAAGGCAGATTCTTAACCACTGGAACACCAGGGAAGTCCTGGCAAAGAATTAGAGTTAATCAAGAGTTTGCTAAAATAGCATATGAAGAAGTGAAAGTGGGTCTTAGAGATGGAGAGTACAGGAATGATTGGCTGTGGCATCCAAACTGGAAAACGTAGAGAGAAAGGACAGGAACAGATGAGGGACAGTGAAAAAGTGATGGGATGGATGGATTGTAAGTCCTGGTGGGATCAAAGGATTTTTGGAGATGGGTCACTAGAAGCAGTAAACTGGAAACTCAGGAGGTGATGTACAAAGAGTGTGACCCCTGAAATTGTGCATTATTGGTAAGGACAAGGCCTTTGAATTCTTACCTGACTTTCTGTTCTCAGGTTTTATAGACCTGGATTCCTGTCCTTCAGTACCCTTAATCCAGCTAGTAATTATGCATTTATTATTGTGATAGTTTCCTTCACTAAAGTGTGAGCATCATAAGGGCAGGGACTGTGACTGTGTCTGTTTCTTATCTGTTTCACACCATTATGTCATTGTGTGTCTAGTTCAGTGCTTGGCAAATTGTAGGAGCTTCATAAATAATTGTTGAATGAAAGGTAAGACCTACGTTGATGGTAGTAACTTGACCCGAGTTGGGATGATGATGTTCACTTGGGCCCTATGGATTTTGATGATTCCAGCACAGGAATCAAAACATTGACTCCTAAGAAAAAATCAAATAGGATTTGACAAAACCTCTGTTCTATTGATTAAAAGACAAAATTCTGCATTGTTTTTGAAAGCTAATTTATAGGAAAAAGAAGACACATGGTAGGAAAGATCAGGATTGAATTTTAGGAGCTTATTTCTTTAACAGTCGTATTAAAACAATGTTTTAAACTTTTGAGTGAGGTCATTGTGTCTTTATTCATTCAACAATTGTATAAATGTCCCTGTGTATCAGACACTATGTAGCTGTGAATTTCATTGGAACAGGGCAAGGTCTAGGTCCCCAAGGGCTTACAGAATTAAGAACTGACTGAAGAAAGAACTTTTTTGTATAAATGAGTAGTGGAATTCAGTGATACAATTCAGAATATACAGGTGCATCAAAACTTGGGAAGAACACACAAATAGTGATTTGAATTGTACTACTTCCTCCTGAGGCATCATACTTAACATGTAGAAACAGCATTTTGAGAGTCAGTAAGCTCACTTTAAAGGTGAATATGCAAAACTGAAGATCTAAAGAAGCGAGGCAGTCATTGTTACGACATGAATGTCTGTTCCCTCTTTCTCTTCCTTCTCCTTTTCCTCTTTTCCTTTTGACATGAAGGAAATGCCTGGCACATAGTAGGAATAAATATTGACTGACTGAGTGAATCATCCGGCATCTAGTCCCATCACTTCATGGCAAATAGATGGGGAAACAATGGAAACAATGACAGACTTTATTTCTGGGGGCTCCAAAATCACTACAGATGGTGACAGAAGCCATGAAATTAAAAGACGCTTGCTCCTTGGAAGAAAAGCTATGACCAACCTAGACAGCATATTAAAAAGCAGAGACATTACTTTGCCAACAAAGGTTCATCTAGTCAAAGCTATGGCTTTTCCATTAGTCAGATATGGATGTGAGAATTGGACTATAAAGAAAGCTGAGTGCCAAAGAGTTGATGCTTTTGAACTGTGGTGTTGGAGAAGACTCTTGAGAGACTGCAAGGAGATCTAACCAGTCATTCCTAACCTCAAAGAAATCAGTCCTGAATATTCATCGGAAGGACTGATGCTGAAGTTGAAACTCCAATACTTTGGCCACTTGATGCAAAGAACTGACTCATTGGAAAAGACCCTGATGCTGGGAAAAATTGAAGGCAGGAGGAGAAGGGGCCAACAGAGGATGAGATGGTTGGATGGCATCACTGACTTGATGGACGTGAGTTTGAGTAAGCTCTGGGAATTGGTGATGGACAGGGAGGCCTAGTGTGCTGCCGTCCATGGGGTCACAAAGAGTTGGACACAACTGAGTGACTGAACTGAACTGACTGAGTAAATAATTTACCTAAGTTCCAGAGAATAGCAAATTTCTCCATAGGTATTTTTATGACTGAATGTATATGATCTCCCCTGTTCCACTCAGTTCATATATGGGAGCCCTAACCCCTAGTATAACTATCTTTGTGGTAAGGAAGTACTTCTGGTTAAATGAGATTGTAAGGGTGGGACCCTGATCCAAAAGGATTAGTGTCCTCATGAGAAGAGATATCGAAACCTCACTGGCTCTGGGTCCATGTGCACACAGGGAAGACAGGCCATGTGAAGACCTAGCGAGGAGGTGGCTGCCTGCAAGTGGGGAAGGAAAGCCCACCAGAAATTGAACCCTGTGGGACCTCAATCCCGGACTTTCTACCCTCCAGAACTTGGAGAAAATACGTGTCTGTTGTTTGAGGCACCCTGTCTATGGTGCTTTGCTGAGTAAGACAGGCACATGAAGCTGCCTACGACTTGAAGAATATGGCATCTGCCATCCTCTGTTTATCTAATACATTAATTTTCCATTTATGTTATACAGGATTGCCTCAAAAATAGTGTCTTTGCTCACAATTCCCTCGCCTAGGGAACGTTCCTCAAATATGAATTGCTTCTTCTCACCTCAGGTGTGGAGAAGTCAGCTTGCATAGAATCTCAGAAGACAAATGTTGAAAGGTTCAGGGTATTTTCTGATGTTAATTCTGGATTAAAAAATATAAAGAGAAGGAGAAAAGGTCAGAACCTAAACGGCTCTCCATCATCTTACTTTATAATAACTTTTTCCTGGGAGAAAAAAAGAGTAGGACAAATGACTGCTGTCATGGACTGTGTTTCTATTTATTTTTCTGTTGCCAGCAATGAGTGTTTGCTTATATCAATATTTTCATTCTGATTACATCCATCAGTAAGCTAAAGTGTGTATACTAATTTATAGAAGTAGTTGAATGAAGTTAACAATTTTGGCATTTCATGACAAAGCCAGAAACATTAGTCTTTAGATTAGAAGTATTAAGGATGCATAATTTACAAAGTCAATAATTGTTTTTTCCTGGCATTTATTGGTATTTGATCTTTCCTTTTTGCCCATGTGTGTAGTAGGTCATCAGGATGAATTAACTCATGCAGGATGTTTTCATCTGATTTTTGGGCTCATTCTATTCTGGAAGATTTATTTGCCTCAAAGCAATTTATCTTCAGAAATCACCTCACTAAGTCCGTCCTGTTACTGGATTATAATGTAAAAATCTACTAATTGTTCCGGGTCAAGGTATCAGTTCTCTCTCCTCTTTCCTGCTTCTCTGTTCCTACCCTTTTAGCAAGAACCTCTCTCCACGGTTTCCAGTTTTCATGGAGACTCCCTGGAGCTCCAGGGAGGTAACATCAAAGGTCTTTCTCTTGTTTATCAGAAGTAAGGATGCCCCTCAAAATCCTGCAAATTCCATTCTGCAGGTACCCACTCATCCACTTGGCCTGAGTGATAAATGACTTTTGCCAAGAAAGTACATTTCATTAATCTTACTGCTCGAGCCTCTTCTGGGGAAGAGAAGGAAAAGGAGGTGACATATATGGTGACTTGGGAGCTTGCTCTGCATTTCAGTCTGAGGCAGCTCACTGGCTATCAGTGCATACCCTACCAGGCCTCCAAGGGTGAAGCGTTTCCTCTGAAACTGTCCAAGAATACTGTGATGGCAGAATAGCTGGAGACATTTCAAGAAGTGCTGAGGTGGCGGGTGAGTAAACTGAGGTCCCTTGAGGCCCCAGGCCCTGCTCCTGTGGCTGGTTGGTGATATCAAGTGGGTCCCTGCCTCCTACACTGGTGCTTCCCACTCCAAAAGAAGCTTTTACTTTCCAAATGCTTGTTTAACCGTGAAGCTCATGTTGTTCTAACTCAGCTGCTCTAGTTGAAGTGGGAAGGGGACCTCTGAGTCCCGGGCTCTGTCCTGTCCATCCCATCAGATTGCTGTCCATCTGTTCCCAAGTTCCTGGGACTCCACATAACACAGCATGAAAACTAGGAGACTTGATAGCCATTGGACTAGAAGGGCATAGGAGGGCTCAGGCAAGGGCACTGCCCAGCCAAACGAGTCTGCGGAGTCCGTCTTCTTCCTATTCTCATGCTTCTCTCTGGGAGCATCCTTCCAGGTGGAACAACCAGTCAGTGCCCATCTCAACATCTTCTTCTGCAGGAAGCCATTCCCAGTCCCCTCATCGGAATGGGAGCCCCCTCCCTCTGAATCCAGTGCATCTGTTTCCTGGGGGCGCCTCCTGTTGTCTACCTTGTTGATGAATCGGATCATCTTCAGTCTGAGGGTAAGCCTCCCAAGGCCAGGGACCATGGCATACTCATTTCATCTCTTTGGCACCTACAATGTTGCTGTTGTTTAGTCGCTCAATCGTGTCCGACTCTTTGCGACCCGATGGACTGTAGCCTGCCAGGTGCCTCTGTCCATGGGATTCTCCAGTCAAGAATACTGGAGTGGGTTGCCATTTCCTTCTCCAGGGTACCTTCCTGACGCAGGGATCAAACCTGTGTGTCCTGCACCGGCAGATTCTTTACTGCTGAGCTACCAGGGAAGCCCTGGCACCTACAATGGTATATTGCAAATGATGAGGACTCAGCAAATGTTTGTGGAATTGAAGAGACCATTTTATTTGCTATCTGCTTAACCACCATTTGAGCTGGATAACCTTTGATATCTGGGTATGCTAACTGTGCCTCCTCAGGCAGGGGGAGAAGGTTATTTAGATAATTGTTCAGAAATGTTATGTAAAAATCTAATGATTGTATTGTCTTGCTGTTTTCACAGTTAACGCCATTTTACTATGGGGATCAAAGAGCGTTTATAATTGATATAAAGAGGAAGCCTTGAATTTTTCAGGGCTGAAAGTGGATGACCACAGAATATCACTGATTGGTGGGCAAGGTCCTCAAGGAGGAAGTGTTTGAGTTGATTTCACCATTAAGGTGACTCACTGGAAAAGACCCAAATGCTGGGAAAGATTAAAGGCAAGGAGGAGAAGGGGACAACAGAAGATAAGATGGTTAGATGGCATCGCCAACTCGATGAACATGAGTTTGAACAAGCTCTGAGAAGTGGTGATGGACAGGGAATCCTTGCGTGCTGCAGTCCATGGGGTCACAAATAGTTGGACACGACTGAGCGACTGAACTTAACACCATTAAGGACGGCACATCTATGTTAAGTATAGCCTTGCACTAGGTGCCGATGAGCTGTATCAGACATCTCTGTGTCCTGCCTTACATCCTTCTCAACCCATCTTTTACTCCAGCCATTGCTGGGCAAGGAGCCTCCCAGAATGTCATAGGACAGCATCTTGCTTCAGTTGTACCACATAGCTGTTCCTTTCTACCCATGGGTTTCTGGGGACCATCACTGGAAGGCCCATTGGAGTGTGAGGGAGTCAACATCTCTGGGTTAACCCTTACCAGTGAGGGGCGGGAGCTGGTGGTGAATTGCTTCCTTCTTTGTCCTATGGGTGGGGGAGTCTGAGCCATATTCTGTTCATCCTCAGAGGGTCCAGTGCAATGGAGTGAGCCATGCAGGGACCCAACAGCGGCCACTCATTCACACACATTTGCGTTGGCTCTCTCCCCTGCTGTTCCTCACTCCCGCTCCTGGGATCCATCCCAAATAACCTACTGCACATAAGCTGTTAGTAAAGACTCGGCTTTTAGTGGGGAATTCAGGCCAAGTTAAGGGATTAAAGAGTGTAGTGAGATCTTTTCCTTGTCCTCCAAAAGCTTATTAGCTTGGGGAGTCTTGTGGAACATGTGGTTACTTTAGAAGGCCAAAATGGGTGGTTCAGACAGAGTGGGTGCTGCTGCAGAAAGGAAAAGGGAAGCTTGGTGTGTGTGTGACTTGTGTACTAGGCAGGTCCCGGGAAGGAGCTGAGTGGGCTGGGAGGAAGGCAGAGTACGCTTTGGTGTTATGTAATGGGAGGTGTGAGCAGAAAAGCTGGGTTAGGGTTATTGTAGGGAGAAGTGAAAAGTACACTTAGAATTATCTGGTTGTGTGCAGTCATGCATGAATGACAGGCGTAGGATTCCCGATTTTCCTTTGATGAGAAGGCATTCTGGAAATTTGAAAACTTGGGGGGGGGTATAGTCTGGAGAAGGAAGAGAAAGGGACGAGAAACTGTCGGGACATTGAAGTGGAATCAGGTGAATGAGGGGCAAAGTTCAGTGACCCAATCAATTGCAAACTCCATTGAGCATTCTGCTAGAAGTGAGATTCCAGGGGGAATACAGAGATTAACCTTAACAAGGTATATTCACTGGAGGGTGTTATGCTGAGTGAAACAAGTCAGACAGATAAAGACAAGTACTGTGTGGTATTGCTTATATGTGGAATCTTAAAAATAAAACAAACTACTGAATAAAATGCAAAAGAAACAGACTCACAGGTAGAACAAACCAATATTTACCAGGGTGTGGGTGGGTGAGTGGAGGGGGTCACAAACTTCTGGGTTTAAGGTAGGTTCATGAATGTATTGTACAACAGGGGGAATATAGCTGATATTTTGTAATATCTATGAATGGCAGTTAGCCCTTAAAATTGAAAAAAAAAATGTTTTCCCATCCTTAAAAAGATAAAAACAAACCAAAAACCCCCAAGGGGCATTCACATCTGAGGAAAAGGCCCATGTATGAGTAGAGTGGTATTTAAAAGGAAAAATTCTCATGGACCCCCAGAGTTGACTTCAATTATTTTTGTTGTTGTTGTTGTGTGTGCATGTTCGATTGTATCTGATTCTTTGCGACCCCATGGACTGCAGCCCACTGGGCTCCTCTGTCCATGGGATTCTCCAGGCAAGAATACTGGAGTGGGTTGCCATGCCCTCCTCCAAGGGATCTTCCCAACCCAGGGGTTGAACCTGTGTCTCTTATGTCTCCTGCATTGGCAGGCAGGTCCTTTACCACTAGCACCACCTGGGAAGGCCATTTTTATTATAATTTTATTTAAATATAAAAAAGGCGAGGTATAAACCCTTAGTACTTATATACCCATAAACCTTAAAGAGATTTACGCATTAAAAACCAATCAAATGACAAAATCAATAAAATTCAAACTACCACCATTAATTTAACGTGATGGATGATGTTTTTGGCTAAAACAAAATTGCTGTGGATGAATGCGCATGGTCCTAGCAGCCTCAGCTTAGACTCCGAGTTCAGGCTGCAGTGTGCCCCGCAGAGACTCCATCCTGCTGCCGGTTTGTGTTTGAACCACTGAGAAAACCTTTGTTTGAACAGCTGGCCACGCGTGAATGCATTATTTACCCACGGAGGCCGCCTCTGTTCTTTTCTTGTTAGCCAGAGACAACGAAAGTGGCATCCTTTGTGCCAGCTGGGCCCCAAGCAGGAAGCAGGAGTGGCACTGAGCTCTGGGCGTGGGGGTGGGGGGTGGGAAGGGGGCCCTGGAGGGAAGCTGAGCGATGGAGGTCAGAGGTCGGTAGAGAATTGGGAGAAAAGGGTCAGCATCTCATGAGACCGAGAGGGATGCTGGAATATCCCATATTAAGTTCAGCTGGGACGCTGATGTCGATTTCTTCACCTGTTAAATTCCAGCGAAGGGGGGATTTCAGAGAGATTTTTCTGGATTAAGTGATGCCCCTGCCCCTGCCCCTGCCACGGCATCTGTGGGATCCAGTAGAATATTTATGGGATATTACATTATTTACTGTCCCCATACAGTTTGGGGTTGCCCAGGTGGTGCTAGTGATGAAGAACCTGCCTGCCAATGCCAGAGACTTAAGAGATGTGGGTTCGATCCCTGGGTTAGGAAGATCCCCCGGAGGAGGGCATGAAAACGTTTCACCTGTGGCTTGTTCGTGGGCCGGCCTCCACCCCAGTTATTCAAGGGCTTCTCACCTGGGGCTGACTCCAGACCTGAGGATGCCACCAGCACCGGCTGGACGCTGTTTGGAAGTCTGCCTTTTCTCTTAGAATCGGGGCCCGGAGGTAAGGTGGCCTGGGTTTCAATCTCAGCTTCTTTGTTTCCTGTGGGACTTTAGACCCAGTCTCTTCATAATAATGGCTGCTTTGTGGGATGAACAAGTTAAGATACATGAAGTGTTCAGGACACTTGGTGGATAGTAAGTGCTGTGTAACAGTGTATGATGGTGATGGTGGCGTATTAGTTAAATCTGTGATGTTTGACCCTGCAGGGAAGCACTGGGCCTGCTGTTTGAAGGGCTTTTTTTTTTTACAGGTTCTGTGGGAGGGATGATTGGCTGACCGTAGTGAGGTCTCTGCTAAAGAGGCGACAGCAGGATATAAAAATATATTAGGAATCACGAACCTTGATTATTTTAGCCCTCGTTCATTTGTGGTCAGTTGGTCTGCCGTTGCAAAGAAAGGGTGATGAAGGAAGGGTATGAAGAAGCAGTGAGAATGGAACTGAAAGGGCCTTGTCTGAGGAGCTTCAGAAAACCTTGCTTTCTAAGAATATTTATCCTGCATTAAAAAACAGATGTGCTAATAATGTGCTGTCAGTCTTATTAATTATAACAGGTCCCCAGGGGAAATTATTTGGCACACTTGGGTCTCTGAAGACATTTTGCTGAGTCAGGCCCTGTGTGAGTCGGGGTCCCCCAGAAGGGCACCCCAAGACAGGGAGATGGCTAGAGAGGGGTTGGGGGGTCATGGCAGTAGGTATGGGGAGGGAATGGGACAATGATTGGCTGCTGGGTGGGCTCTTGCTGTGGGCAACCAGGGCTCAATTTTTGCAGAGCTCTGAAAAACAGTGCAGAAAGCGCTTCCAGTAACTGAGGCTGACCTGTGAGGTTGCTGTGCTACTCATCCACTGATTTCTCCAAGCTCCTGTGTGGAGGCCTGCGCAGGTGGGGTGGAGGGTTAGATATCCGGCACTTCAGGTCTCTCACAGGGTCCCAGAGGGACCAGAGAGGTGGCCAGAGTGGTTCTTCAGACATGGACTGTCAGGTCCTGGCAGGTGAAGACTAGGATTGCTGAAGGTACCGAGGTGCCCTGGATGACGTGGGCTGGGACGTCGGCGAAGTTCTTTCATGTTCTGTGCTCTGTGCTACACTAACATCTTGGGTTGGCACTCGACAAACACACGTTAAGCGTTTATTAACATGCTTTGATGCCTTTTGCAGATATATTTGCTAAGTATCCTCAGTGGGGAATCCCCCTGTTTGGTCCCATCTCAGATAAAGGGAGGCAGGGGCCAGTGAAGGGAGCCAGCCAGGGCCCTGCAGGTGGGGAGAGGTTGATGGAGGTACTGGAAGTGAAGGGGCTGGGTGCTCCCCTCCTGCAGATGCAGCCATCATGGATGTGGATCCGGGCAGGCCTCTGCCTTTGCCATGGAATCAAAAGGGTCAGCAGGACGTGGTTTGCTTATGCTAAAGAGTTCAATTGTAATGGTTAAAAAAAAAAAAAAAAAAAAAAAGTGAAAGTGTTAGTCACCCAGTTGTGTCCAATTCTTTGCGACCCGATGGACTGTGTAGACCGCCAGACTTCTCTGTCCATGGAATTCTCCAGGCAAGAATACCGGAGTGGGTTGCCATTCCCTTCGCCAGGGGATCTTCCCAACCCAGTGATCAAACCCGGGTCTCCTGTGTTGCAGGCAGGTTCTTTACTGTCCGAACCACCTTCTGGAGGCTCTGTAATGGTAAAGGCGCAGATTTTGGATAAGGGCAGGAGAGTGGCTTGGGGTGAAGATGGAGCTTGCGACTATAGCTTTGAGATGGGCAAGGTCTTTCTTCAAAATTTGGGGGTATTAGCATTGAGGGATCTGGCTTAGCACAGGGAGGTGGCATCAATGATTGGAGGCAGAGACTAGGGGGAGGTTCAAACTGTTCTGAGACTTGTGACTTTGGGCAGGTTGACTTCTGTGTCTTCATCTGAAGGAAGAAATGGTAATATGCAGTTTACCAGGTTATGATCAGGTGAGCAGATGTGTCTGTTACAAAGCAGTCATGTTCTTCGGACTGGTGGTGACGTGGCTAGGCGAGGGATGGAATGGGAGCTTGAAGTTAGCAGATGTAAGCCTTTATAGATAGAATGGATAAACAAGATCCTATTGTACAGCACAGGGAACTATATTCAGTCTCCTATGATAAACCATAATGGAAAAGAATAAAAAAAGAATGTATAACTGAATCATTTTGCTGAAATTAACAGAACATTGCAGAAATTAACACATTGTAAATCAACTATACCTCATTTTAAAAAACTGATGTAAAAATTAGTATAGCCACTTTGGAAAAGATTTTGAAAGTTTCTTATAAAATTAAACATATACTTACCATGGGGGGAAAAACAAAAAAAAAACAGTCATGTTCTTTTCTTGTGCATAGAATATTTTAAACATTTACATTTAATTAAATGTTATAATAAAATAATGCACCCTAATGCAATTATTCTATTTACACGATAATTTCAGGTTTTATAAAAATGTTAATTCAGAGTATATATTAATGGGATGCAAAATTTAAATTTAGTTTTATTTTTATTAATACTTTTTAATCCAAGTAAAAGTGGTAATAAAATACAACTAAAAATGTCCTAAAGAAAAAAGGCCAGTCCTTTGCCGCTTATTTTCTAAGCCAACTTTTTAGTTACTTTGGATGTTTTTTAATTGTTTCCTCATTTTAAAGTGATACACTTATGTCACGATGTGTTAGATATTACATTTAAACTTTGATATCATTGATTGAATTTTAGTCTTTATATCCTATGCTGCTTCATCCACCTCTTTATCTCAATATAATTATATCACAATTTTTGGTTAAAATCCCTTATCAGTATTTACATTATTATGACTGTGTAAATATCATTTATTAATACTTCTGAGCTAGATAGTGTACTCAGATTCTATTTACTTCTCATACATTTTATTTTCCTAGAGGTAATAAAACTGCCTTTCAAAAAATTGCTCCATGTTTTATGTATCTTTTGCTAATTTCTCCCCAAGATTCTTTTTTTAATTTATTTTAATTGGAGGATAATTACTTTACAATATTGTGATGGTTTTTGGCATACATCAACTTGAATCAGCTGCAGGTATACATGGGTCCATTCCATCCTGAACCCGCCCGCAACCTCCCTCTCCCTGAGATTCTAATAGAGCTGTCAAATATCTATCAATCCTGTTTTCCAAACAGCTCACCAGGAGAGAGAATCTGTAAGTTCTGTTTCCCCTTCTCACATCCCTCTTTCGTTCTGCTCTGGAGGCTCTTTCTTTAGCTCTTTCTTTAGGCCGGTAGTGCAAACCCAGTAATCCAAGGACTTTGACCACTCTCATATTTAAAATCCCCTTTTCATTAATGTCCTGTCTTTGTTTTTCTTAGTTTTAGTTCCTCTTTTTGCTGTAGCACATCCAGTAGCAACTTCTTTAAAAAGGGTAATTTTTTGAGTCCATGTTTGTTTGAAAATGCTTTTATTCTTGGTTGATAGAATCCTCTACCTGGTCAAACTAAGTTGAAATGAACTATGTCTAAAATTTGAAAGAATGAATCCGTTGGTAATGAAAGGTGTGATGCTGCTTAGGTTGTTTCTCTTTGAGACCTGAGAAACAAAACTTTCTGTTTTTTCTCCCTGTGTACCTGGACCCTCAGCTGGGAGCCTCTCCAGGGCTCTGTGGTAGAGAATCACTCTGTTTTGGTTAGCATCCCCACTTTCAACTTGCTGAGATTATAACTTCCTTTACATTGTTTAGCCAGATACCCTCCTCCACCTGCTCTCTGTCTTTCAAAATTTGTTGAACCCTTTAACATAAATGCAGCAATATTTTTTAGATCCAGCTCCTACAGTAGTGGAAACAAAAGCAAAAATAAACAAGTGGAACCTAATTTTAAACTTAAAAGCTTTTGCACAGCAAAGGAAACCATAAACAAAACAAATACAACCTACAGAATGGGAGAAAATATTCACAAATTAGGCAACCATCAAGGGCTTAATTGCCAAAATGTACAAACAGCTTATACAGCTCAATATTTTAAAAAAAATGCAGTAAAAAATAGGCAGAAGATATAGACATTTTTCTAAAGACATACAGATGGCCAACAGGCACATGAAAAGGTGCTTAGTATTGTTAATTATTAGAGAAATGCAAATCAGAACTACAGTGAGGTACCACCTCACACTGATCAGAATGGCCGTCATCAAAAAGTCTACAATATTGTAATCATCTGCCAATTAAAAATTAAAAAACTTTTTTTTAAAGTGAAGTACTCTATAGCAACATAGAAATAATAAATGCTGGAGAGGGTGTGAGAAAAGAGAACCCTCCTACACTTTTGGTGGGAATGTAAATTGGTACAGCCACTAGGGCGAACAGTATGGAAGTTCCTTAAACTAAAAAGTTACTGTATGATCTAGCCATCCCACTCCTGGGCATATGTCCAGAGAAAAACATAATTCGAAAAGATACATGTACCCTAGTGTTCACAGCAGGACTATTTATAGTAGTCAAGACATGAAAGCAACCTGTGTCCATTGAAAAATGAATGGATAAAGGTGTGGTATATGTGTGTGTGGTATAGGTGGTATATGTGTGTGTATATGTATACACACACACACATGGTGGAGTATTAGTCGTAAAAAGAGAATGGAATAATGCTATTTGCAGCTACATGGATAGACCTAGAGATTATCATACTAAATGAAGTCAAAGATAAATGTATGATATCACTTATGTGGCTACAAAGGAACTTTATAAAACAAAAACAGAGTCACAGACATGGAAAAAACTTACAGTTACCAAAGGGGTAAAAGGGGAGAGGGATAAATTAGGAGTTTGGGATTAAGAGATACACACACTACTTACTATATATAAAATAAATAACAAGGACCTACTGTGTAATACAGGGAAATATAGTCAGCATCCTGTAATAACCATTATAGGAAAAGAATCTGAAGAAAAATGTGTAACAAAATCGCTTTGCTATATACCTGAAATGTTGTAAATCAGCTATATTTCAATTAAAAAAAGCAAAAAACCCCTTCCCAAACCAAAAATTTGTTGACATCTTTCACATGTTGATGTTGCCTTTTCTGTACGCCTCAGTGAAGGACTCGCTAGCAACATATCAAGAAGGAAAGTTGAAACCCAGGTTTGTCCTGTCTAATGCAGGTTCTTTGTCCAAGATCAAGGAATTGTTATTGATAATGGATTTATCAATGGGCCATGAGAGTGTTGCATTTAAGAATTTTATGCTTGTCAGCTTCAGAGGGCAAAGGGCATTGATTATGCAAAACAAACCCCATCCTCCAGTACTGCATGGAGACTGCAGACTCAACCTTAAATGTGATTACACAAATGTATCATGGTCAGGGAGAAAATTACTGATAAGGACTTTTTCCTTTTTCATCTTGTCCATTGTTTTTCTTCTTCTTTTTTAGAAACCACTTTTCTTTGTGAATCTGAAGGCTCTGAATGAAAGATAATGATAATAGCTTGTTTATGTAGCCATAAAGACAACCATTATAGCTAGTTTGTTCCCATAGCCAGATACTGTATTTCTTGCCCACTTGGAGGTGAATCAAGGCCAGTGGTCAGAATAGGAAGAAAAATCGAACTCTGGAAATTCTAGTTTTTGTCAGCCGGGACCAAAGAGAGAGGCAAGATAGGGCAAAGGAAGAAAAAAAAAAAAAAGGCAAGAAGGAAGAGAGAGGGGTCAGTAGAAAAAATGATGCATCAGTGGAGGACTTCATAGAGACTTATCAAGAAGGAAATTCAATTATTTCCTTCCCCATTTTAGGGAAGTTTTCAACTATTATCTCCTCAAGTATTTTCTCATGGTCTTTCTTTTTGTCTTCTTTTTCTGGGACTCCTATAATTTGAATGTTGTAGCTTTTAATATTGTCCTGGAGGTCTCTGAGATTGTCCTCATTTCTTTTTTTTTTTTTTTTGTCCTCATTTCTTTTATTTTTATTTTTTCTCTCATTTCTTTTAATTTGTTTTTCTTTTTTCTTCTCTGATTCATTTATTTCTATCATTCTATCTTCTAATTCACTAATCCTATCTTCTGCCTCTGTTTTTCTACTATTTGTTGCCTCCAGAGTGTTTTTGATCTCATTTATTGCATTATTCATTATATATTGACTCTTTTTTACTTCTTCTAGGTCCTTGTTAAACCTTTCTTGCATCTTCCAATCTTTGTCTCCAGGCTATTTATCTGTGATTCCATTTTGATTTCAAGATTTTGCATCATTTTCACTATCATTATTCGGAATTCTTAATCAGGTAGATTCCCTGTCTCTTCCTCTTACCTTATCTTTGACAAAGGAGGCAAAAATATACAATGGATTAAAGACAATCTCTTCAACAAGTGGTGCTGGGAAAACTGGTCAACCACTTGTAAAAGAATGAAACTAGAACACTTTCTAACACCATACACAAAAATAAACTCAAAATGGATTAAAGATCTAAACATAAGACCAGAAACTATAAAACTCCTAGAGAAGAACATAGGCAAAACACTCTCCAACATACATCACAGCAGGATCCTCTATGACCCACCTCCCAGAATATTGGAAATAAAAGCAAAAATAAACAAATGGGACCTAATTAAACTTAAAAGCTTCTGCACAACAAAGGAAACTATAAGCAAGGTGAAAAGACAGCCTTCAGAATGGGAGAAAATAATAGCAAATGAAGCAACTGACAAACAACTAATCTCAAAAATATACAAGCAACTCCTGCAGCTCAATTCCAGAAAAATAAACGACCCAATCAAAAAATGGGCCAAAGAACCAGACATTTCTCCAAAGAAGACATACAGATGGCTAACAAACACATGAAAAGATGCTCAACATCACTCATTATCAGAGAAATGCAAATCAAAACCACTATGAGGTACCATTTCATGCCAGTTAGAATGGCTGCGATCCAAAAGTCTACAAATAATAAATGCTGGAGAGGGTGTGGAGAAAAGGGAACCCTCTTACACTGTTGGTGGGAATGCAAACTAGTACAGCCACTATGGAGAACAGTGTGGAGATTTCTTAAAAAACTGGAAATAGAACTGCCTTATGACCCAGCAATCCCACTGCTGGGCATACACACTGAGGAAACCAGAAGGGAAAGAGACACGTGTACCCCAATGTTCATCGCAGCACTGTTTATAATAGCCAGGACATGGAAGCAACCTAGATGTCCATCAGCAGATGAATGGATAAGAAAGCTGTGGTACATATACACAATGGAGTATTACTCAGCAATTAAAAAGAATACATTTGAATCAGTTCTAATAAGGTGGATGAAACTGGAGCCTATTATTCAGAGTGAAGTAAGCCAGAAGGGAAAACACCAATACAGTATACTAATGCATATATATGGAATTTAGAAAGATGGTAATGACAACCCTGTATACGAGACAACAAAAGAGACACTGATGTACAGAACAGTCTTTTGGACTCTGTGGGAGAGGGAGAGGGTGGGATGATTTGGGAGAATGGCATTGAAACATGTATAATATCATATATGAAATGAGTCGCCAGTCCAGGTTCGATGCACGATACTGGATGCTTGGGGCTGGTGCACTGGGATGACCCAGAGGGATGGGATGGGATGGGGAGGGAGGAGGGAGGAGGGTTCAGGATGGGGAACACGTGTATACCTGTGGTGGATTCATGTTGATATATGGCAAAACCAATAAAATATTGTAAAAAAAAAAAAAAGAGAGAACACTGAAAAAAAAAAGAAGGAAATTCAAGACTGAATTCCAGGCCAGTTTCATGTGCTATATCCAACACTGATGATTCCCCTGGTTCTTTTCCTTTAATTATTTTCTTATTGCCCCTTGGTTTTAAGGTTTTTAGTGTCCTGAATGCTGCTCCACCTGTCTTGGCCTGTCTTCTCTGTCTCCTGTTGTGCTATCAGAGATGCAGAAAGTAGGAATGATGCCCGAGTTGCAGGAAGAGCGATTTTCAGAATTGACAGGGCAGGAAGAGCAGCCATAAGCCTTGCCGGATAGTTACTGTTTAGTGGGTGTTCAGGTGACTGGGAGGCTCCCTCCTTCCTCATTTTGTGATTTGTGCCAGGGTCTGTGGTGTGGCTGTCGTTACAAGGATCCCCCGAGGTGTGCACCACTGTCTGTGTCCTTCAGTAGCAAATGTAGGGAAACAGAACAAGAATGGTCCTTCCTCTGTCATACAGCACAGGGAACTCGGCTCAGTGTTACGTGGCAGCCTGGATGGAAGCGGGGATTGATGTGTATATACGGCTGAATCCCTTCTCTGTTCACCTGAAACTATCACAGCGTTGTTAATTGGCTATTTGAGTGTGTTAGTTGCTCGGTCGCGTCTGACTCTTTGCGATCCTGCCGGGCTCCTCAGTCCATGGGATACTCCAATATAAAATAAAAAGTTCTAAAGAAAAAAATGAATGGTCTTTCCTCTTCTCCTGGAGATAGAGAAGAACAGGGAAGCCTGGCACCCTGCAGTCCATGGGGTCACAAAGAATTGGACATGACTGAGCGACTGAACAACAACAACAACAGTTTCTCCTCTCGGCTCCTGCACATCATCCCCTTGAATTCCTCGAGTCCAGGGAGGAAGGTTAGCATCCTGCAGAGAGGATGGGAGGTGCTTGTGGCAATGTACCTACTTCAGACCCAGGACATGGGGTCCAGTCCCCATGTCTACTCTGTGACAAGTGGCCACTGTGAACTCAGACACTGACCTCATGGGCCTCGGCTTCCTAGGTTGTAGAATGAGGAAACTAGAACTCTCGGCAATCTTTTGAATTAGAATATTCTGTGAAGTTAGTGGCAGACACATATTCTAGAATTGTGTGCTGGAATACCTTGGGGATCCTGTGGGTTCTGATCTAGACATTCTAGAATTTTGCAGTCAAATGAGTTGCACAAACTTTGGGCTTCCCAGCATGTAAAAGTTGTGTGTACACCATACTGTAGTCTTAAGTCCATAATAGTATGATGTCTAAAAACCACACCTATCTTAATTACTGGTAAAAGATGCTAACCATCATCTGAGGCTTTGGGGAGTCAATGTTTTTGCAAAAGCAATAGGAAAGATTACTGATCACAGACCATAATAACAAATATAGTACTATTAATAGAAAAGTTTGAAATAGTATAAGAATTACAAAAATGTGACAGAGACATGAAGTGAGCAACTGCTGTTGGATGCATGGCACTGATAAACTGGCTTGGTGCAGGGTTGGCGTAAACCTTCAACTTCTTTTTTTTTTTTTTTTTTAATTTGGTACCCGAGAAGGACAAAAAAGTGAGGTATGCCTGTACTGGTTACATCTCCTTTCTTCAGTCAGTCAGTCAGTCAGTCCAGTTGCTCAGTCATGTCCAACTCTTTGCGACCCCATGAATCAAAGCACACCAGGCCTCCCTGTCCATCACCAACTCCCGGAGTTCACTCAGACTCACGTCCATTGAGTCAGTGATGCCATCCAGCCATCTCATCCTCTGTCGTGCCCTTTTCCTCCTGCCCCAGCAGGAGGGTCTTTTCCAATGAGTCAACTCTTCACGTGAGGTGGCCAAAGTATTGGAGTTTCAGCTTCAGCATCAGTCCTTCCAATGAACACCCAGTACTGATCTCCTTTAGAATGGACTGGTTGGATCTCCTTGCAGCCCAAGGGACTCTCAAGAGTCTTCTCCAACACCACAGTTCAAAAGCATCAATTCTTTGGTGCTCAGCTTTCTTCACAGTCCAACTTTCACATCCATACATGACCACTGGAAAAACCATAGCCTTGACTAGACGGACTTTTGTTGGCAAAGTAATGTCTCTGCTTTTGAATACGCTATCTAGGTTGGTCATAACTTTCCTTCCAAGGAGTAAGCATCTTTTAATTTCATGGCTGCAGTCACCATCTGCAGTGATTTTGGAGCCCAGAAAAATAAAGTCTGACACTGTTTCCACTGTTTGCCCATCTATGTCCCTAGAGTGACATTAAACATTCACTTTTTAAAAGTTTGAAAGGAATGAGCATCTTCTTCATGTGGGCCCGTTTTAGCTTTTCTGATAGGGAACATCCAACATCAAGAAGCGATGAGCTTCTTTGATCCTCCAGCCGGGTCCCTTTTTAGGAGTGTTGTCCCCTAGACTGTAATCTGCATGAGGGCAGGACTCCTGTTTGTCTTATTTAAGAGACCTCTCGGAGCTCTGCCTGTTCACATGACTGGAAGTGGAAGTTGGACATATTTTATTTGTTTTATTTCTTTACCACCTAGCACAGTGCCAGGAATGTAATAAATATTTGTTGAATTGATGCCTAACATATGGTATTCTAAGTATTGTGAATGGTGGAAATTGCAGCATAAGCAAGGTGAGGGTATGGGTATTGTATTTTTTTTTTCCTAAGGAAAAAATAACAGTGCAGAATGAAACCTTTCAAAGAAGATTACAAAGCTGTTTTCTTTCTCATTACTCATCACTTTCTTCCTCCGCAGAATTCCAAGTCCTATTGTCTCACCAAACAGTGAAAAGAGAAAAATGTAAGAACCTTCCAGAATTAACCTAGGCTTTGTATACCCTCCTTGTTGGATGTGTGTCCCTTTTGTGCTTTGGTTTGGTAGAAATTAACCAAAGAGTAAAGAAATATCTGGGGTCCCATATCGGGATGCTAATTAGTTGTTTTCTTGTCAAAGGAATTAAAAAGATGTTTCTGAGAGAATGTCTGTTTGATTTGGAAGAGAACTTTTGTCTCACCCCAGTTTTACGTGGTGTCCCCAGGTATCTCCAATTAGCTCAAGAGGTGTTACACCATTAAAAAAAAAAAAAATCTCAAAGTGAAAATTAGTTTGCTTTGGTTTAAAACATACATGCATTATATCCCTTCAGGAGGAAGAAAGCTATTATAAAATCTGGAAAACAATTTACAAAAAGAACTTAGCTCCCTAACTGCTCGGAAGGAAGTCTGGTGCCCTATACTGTCTGAAACTGACTGGAAAATAGAGTTGTTGTTTTAATTGCAGTTGGCATTTGCAACTCTCCAGGTGAAGAAGTCAGCTTGCTGGAACATTTCTTTTGGCATTAGAAGCTCAGGAAATTAATAAGAAAGAACCGAGGACAAAGTGGTACTTACCGATTAAAGCACACTTCTGGAATTTCTCACGGACCCTCAGGTAACCTTTGGTTTGTAGACATTGAGCGATTGCTAAGCAGAGAGCGCTGTGCTGGTGCAGAGAGCTCCCTTCTCTAAAGGACTCTGGGCTTGCTGGGAGTAGGAAGGAAGCAAGAGAGAGAACCAGAGTTAGTGGCATGACGGATCCGATCCTCAGTGTGTTGGGAGGTCAGAGAAAGGAGGGGCCAGGCTGGATTGGAGTCCAGAAAAGAGATACCATGGCTGGCCGGTGGTGCCTGATGGGGTGCCTTGTTTGCCGGTGAGCAGAGATGACTCGAAAGGGCATTCAAAACTGAGGAATAGTGTGAGCCAGAGCTGGAAGGCAAGCAGTGTGTTGGCACATTGGGTAGGTGGGTAGTGGTACGTGGAGGTGACTCATGAGAGGTGAGGCAGGAAAGCTGAGCAGGTGCTGATCTGTGAAAAGATGGTGCTGTTTGAGTCTGGAATGTCTTTCCTGAACTCAGTTTCCTCCATCCTTTGCTCTCCACACCCTTCCCCTTGTTTGGGCGCACACAGAAACTGGTTGGGAAATGTTGCTGTAAACAGTGAGTGGTCAATGGTGCTTTGATCAGAGGATGGCATGTCTCAGAAGAGGATTATGTAAGAACTTATTTTTTAATATAGTTTTAATTGTTTCATGTCTTGTTTATAGCTGCGGCTATTCGATGGACAGTAGACATGCTAAATGGGATCAGTGTTTGCTGTTTAATTCACCCGGTCAGGAGGGATCTTGGTCTAGAAATACCCTGGAGAGTTTTGAGATCACAGCCACCCATTGTGCCTGATGGTTGTGGCCTGAGATGACCTCTTTGGTATCCCTCCAGTGTGTGTGTGTGTGTGTGTGCATGCGCGAGTGCGCATGTACTAGTCAATATATTTGGTGACCACAAAGTGGAAGGTACAAAGGCTTTAGGACCAGGCAGATTTTTTTTTAAAGTTGCTGCTACTGCTGCTAAGTCACCTCAGTCGTGTCCGACTCTGTGTGACCCCATAGACGGCAGCCCACCAGGCTCCTCCGTCCCTGGGATTCTCCAGGCAAGAACACTGGAGTGGATTGCCATTTCCTTCTCCAATGCAGGAAAGTGAAAAGTAAAAGTGAAGTTGCTTAGTCGTGTCTGACTCTTAGCGACCCCATGGATTGTAGCCTACCAGGCTCCTCCGTCCATGGGATTTTCCAGGCAAGAGTACTGGAGTGGGGTGTCATTGCCTTCTCCATTTTAAAGTTGAAGTATAGTTAATTACAATGTTGTGTTAGTTTCAAGTGTACAGCAAAATAATTTAGTTATATATATATAAATTTATATGTATATGCTGCTGCTGCGTCGCTTCAGTCGTGTCCGACTCTGTGCTACCGTATGGACAGCAGCCCACCAGGCTCCTCTGTCCACAGGATTCTCCAAGCAAGAATACTAGTGTGAGTTGCTGTTTCCTTCTCCCTTATGTGTGTGTATGTGTGTATATATATATATATATCAGTTCAGTTCAGTTCAGTCGCTCAGTCGTGTCCGACTCTTTGCGACCCCATGAATCACAGCACACCAGGCCTCCCTGTCCATCACCAACTCCCAGACTTCACTCAGACTCACGTCCATCGAGTCAGTGATGCCATCCAGCCATCTCATCCTCTCTCGTCCCCTTCTCCTCCTGCCCCCAATCCCTCCTAGCATCAGAGTATATATATATACATTCTTTTTTAGATTCTTTTCCATTGTAGGTTATTAGAAAATATCAAGTATAGTTCTCTGTGCTATACAATAGGTCTTTGTTGATTATCTGTTTTCTATGTTGTAATGTAGTGAAGTGAATTCACCCGGTCAGGAGGGATCTTGGTCTAGAAATACCCTGGAGAGTTTTGAGATCACAGCCACCCATTGTGCCTGATGGTTGTGGCCTGAGATGACCTCTTTGGTATCCCTCCAGTGTGTGTGTGTGTGTGTGTGTGTGTGTGTACACATTAATCCCAAACTCCTGTTTTGTCCCTCTTCACCTTTCCTCTTTGGTAACCATAAATTTGTTTTCTATGTCTGTGAGTCTATTTCTGTTTTGTAAATAAGTTCATTTGTATCATTTTTTTCTTATTGAATTTTTTTGGCTACACTGCACAGCATATGGGATCTTAGTTCCCTGACCAGGGATTGAACCTGTCCCCCTGCATTGGAAACACAGAGTCTTAACCACTGGACTGCCAGAGAAGTCCCTGTATCATTTTTTCTAAGATCTCACATATAAGTGATATGATGTATTTATTTTTCTCTAACTGGCTTACTTAGTGTGATAATATGTCGCAAATGGCATTATTTCATTCTTTTCATGGCTGAGTAGCATTCCAGTGTATATGTAGCACATCGTCTTTGTCCATTCCTCTGTCAATGGACATTTAGGTTGAGGACTAGGCAGATTTGCATCGGATGCAGGTCTGCCCCTTTGAGCTCTGTGATTTGCGTTGGAGTGCATAGGCCAGCAGCAGCAACCACCAGGGAAAGCCCCACTGGCGAGAGATGGGGCAGGGAATGACTGTCGGGGGTCCAGCCTCTTGTTGGACACAGTGGCTGCAAACAGAGACACAGAGGAGGGTCTCTGCTCCTTGGGCATTTGGTTTTCTTGTATCTTCTCTCCTGCAGAGAGTCTAATCCTGTTCCTTCTTCTTCCTCCAGATTTAGTTTAGAAAGACTTTTTAATCCTTTTTTTAAAGACTATTTGGTGAACTTTGACTCACCTGGGCACTACTTTGTACACATGTGTAATGGGTTGAATGGTGGCTCCCAAAAATATACTCCCGAGTCCTAACCCCTGGAGCCTGTGTATTTGGAAAAAGATCTTTGCAGATGTAATTAAAGATCTCATGATGAGATCATCCCAGATTTAGGGTAACAAGTCCAATGACAGGTGTCCCTGTGAGAAAAGGAGAGGACTCGGAGATACAGAGACACATAGAGTGATGGCCTGGTGAAGATGGAGGCAGAGATGGGAATGATGGATTGACAAGGACTGCTGGGAAACTTCCAGAAGCTAGGAGAGAGGCAGAGAGTGCACCCTCCTAGAAGGAGCCATCCCTGCTCACACTCTGATTTTGGATTCCTCGCCTCCAGAAGAGAGTAAATTCTGTTTTAAACCATGCTTAAGTTTAGGATAATTTGTTTTGGCAGCCCCAAGAAACTTGTATAGCACCTATGTGGGAAGGCTCCATCTCCACTTTGTGGTCCAAGCCCTTTTAAGCTCCCTGAGCAATTTGCTTCTTTAGAATTTTTTCACTTATATTTCTCTGCAAGGTAGAGTCAGAAGTTCCTGTTTTAGGTCCAGTTCCTTTGCACTGTATTTCCTCAGGGGTCTATTGGCCCTGGAGTTTGCACCTGATGAGTGAGCCCTAGGATATCAGGGGACCTGGTTTCTTTCCTCCAAAGGCTGTCAATTTCAGCTTATTGCTCTTGTTTCTTTTACTAAGGTGTCTATATAGTATGTTGTTAAAACTAAGACACTTGTGAGAGTTAAAAGGAGCACAGAAAGAAAGTGAAAGTGTTAGTCACTCAGTTGTGTCTGACTCTTTGTGACCCCGTGGACTGCAGCCTGCCAGGCTCCTCTGTCCACAGAATGCTCCAGGCAAGAATACTGGAGTGAGTTGCCATTTCCTCCTCCAGGGGATCTTACCACCCCAGGGATCAAACCTGGGTCTCCTGCCTTGCAGGCAGATTCTTTACCATCTGAGCCAGCAGGGAAAGGGGGTACTACTGGTATTTATAACAAATGTAAACTGAGACTGTCTTAGGTGAACCAGGACATCTGGTCATTCTCTTATTGGTCATGTCTAGGTTCTAAATACTGGACTTGTGGGGCATCCTTTCTGGTCTGGTTGGTATAATTGCTGGCTAAGCCTTGGGAGTGAGAAATGCAGGGAGTTCAGAATCGCTGGCCTTCCTAGTCTCTTTTCTCTTGCTCTAGTGTTCTCTCCAGAGGCTTGATTTCTCTTTTTTCCTTTTTAGCTTCATGTCTGATAACCCTGTTTTGTCCTCAGACCTCTTTTGTAAGGCAACACAGCCCCTTGACCTCTTCCTCATTCTCATTTTTGCCTCTCAATATGCTTCTCTGTAGTGAGTAAGAAGATTGGGACTCCTTTGGATGGACCATCAATTAACTTGAATCCTTTAAAGTAAGTCTTAAAATATGTTAAATTATTAATTCACACCAGAAACAGGAGCAAAGAGTTTGTCCTGTTTCATACATTAATACTGCATGGGGCTCTGACACCATCTGGAGCACAGAATCCTGGGGCCCATGATAGGGGCTGTAGGCAGTCACTGAAGTTGTTTCATGATTCCCACACCGCTGCCACTGCTGAGAGAACAAAGAGTCGTCTGTTGGATGTTCCTCTGCGGGGTGGAAGCTAGGCCACGTTCTCTAAAATTAGCCTCTTTTCCTCTGCTGTTGTTGCAAATAAGGAGCCTTCCAGGAGGGTATTTGCCATCACCACCAATGACCTAGAAATGTCAGTTACAATTAAGTACCATGCTCTGAGATATATTAGCCATATTGCTCCTCCGGAGAAATGAATGGCCATGCATGATGTTTCAGTTACTAGATTGGAATAAGAGTCTAAGAGAGCTCTTTTGGAAGACAGTGAACTTCTGCAGGACCCTGTAGCCACATTTGAGAAGCTACCGCCAATTGCCCTGGGGTAGTAGGTCACATGTCTAACTGCCCATTTCAAGGATGCCCTTAAGGGTAGGGATTATGTTGCCATGTTCATTCATGTGTCCTGCACACCCCACGTGGTGCGAGGCAGCTGGGAGATGCTCAGGAGATGTGTCCTGAATGAATGAGTGATGCTAGAAAAGGTCCAGCATTTCTATCCACTGAAGTCCTATCAGTGGCTAAAACTTCGAGACACTGCATAAGAAATACTCATATTCCCAAGTATGCTTCTTTATTTAGCTTGATTGCACTATGGTATGAGGGATAACATACATAAAATGCTCAGATCTGTAGTGACCAGCTCCATCTTTGAACGTGTACACGCTTATGTCACCACCACTCACATCGAGAATGAAGAACACGTCTTAACATGTAAGAAAGCTCCCGTGCGCCCCCTTCAGTTAACAGCTTTCTGTCAAACATCACCACTCTGTCTTCTGTGATCATAGGTTAGTTTTGTCTGCCCATGTACTTCTTATATATGAAATTTTGTAGTGTGTGGTCTCTTGTGTTTGGCTTCTTTCACTCAATATTATATCTGTGAGATTCATTCAAGTTGTTAACTGCTGTGTAGCAGCAGTTTATTCTTTTTATTGCAAGGAGGTATTCCATTATATGAATATACCGCAATTTATTTATACACTTTAGTGTTGGGGCTGTTTCCAGTTTGGGCTATTATGAATGTTTTTGTACATGTCTTTAATTGCACATATGTCCTAAAATTTCATGTTTTACTAATAAGGGAAGGAGAGGAAGGAAATAATAATGATAATAATAACTGATGCTATTGAAAGGTTACTAAATGCCAGGAAGTACAGTAAGCGATTATGCAAATACTCTGTAGCCTAGTCTATGCATGTTTTTTATTGCCATACCATTCTGTCTTCCCACTTTGTGCCTTAATTAGAAAAAAAAAAACCCTTAAAAGCAAGATAACCTTTTAGTACACATTGTGTACCTGATTAGTCAGCATCTGAAATTATCTAATTGACTCTTTTGTTTGTTTTAAAGCAGCCCCCGTCCCCTGCTGGGGCTTCCCAGGTGGCGCTAGTGGTAAAGAATCTGCCTGCTAATGCAGGAGGCCCAAGCAAGAGAAATGGGTTCGATCTCTGGGTCGGAAAGATCCCCTGGCATAGGAAATGGCAATCCTCTATAGTGTCCTTGCAAGGAGAATTCCATGGGCAGAGGAGCCTGGCAGGCTATGGTCTATGGGGTCACAAAAGGAGCTGGACACAACTGAAGCAACTAAGCACTTCCCCCGCTACCGTGGCTTTCTTCACTAGAATGGGAGCCCTGAAGATTTGGGACTGAATCCCCAATAAGCAGTTCTGTGCCTGGCACTGATAAACTGCATCAATAGGCTTACTTACAAGAAAGCTGATTTTTTAAAAAGATTATTTGTGAGCAGGTTGTTTTTGAGTCTCAGACACACTTTGTCACAAAATTATCTTGGACTGGTCTAATGCAACCTGTTAACTGGAGTGCCAGTGATGGTCACCAGGACCTCCTACACTCTTAATTTCAAAGAGAACAGCTCTTTAACTCAGGTGTTTCCTAGTATTTTTGTGCCATTTTTCACTGTTAACCTCATTAAGCAGCCTTAAAAAAAAAAAAAAGTCAACTTGAGTCTTCAGTTCAGTTCAGTCGCTCAGTTGTGTCCGACTCTTTGTGACCCCATGAATCGCAGCACTCCGGGCTTCCCTGTCCATCACCAACTCCTGGAGTTCACTCAAACTCACGTCCATCGAGTTGGTGATGCCATCCAGCCATCTCATCCTCTGTTGTCCCCTTCTCCTCCTGCCCCCAATCCCTCCCAGCATCACAGTCTTTTCCAATGAGTCAACTCTTCGCATGAGGTGGCCAAAGTACTGGAGTTTCAGCTTCAGCATCATTCCCTCCAAAGAAATCCCAGGGCTGATCTCCTTCAGAATGGACTGGTTGGATCTCCTTGCAGTCCAAGGGACTCTCAAGAGTCTTCTCCAACACCACAGTTCAAAAGCATCAATTCTTCGGCGCTCAGCTTTCTTCACAGTCCAACTCTCACATCCATACATGACCACTGGAAAAACCATAGCCTTAGTTAACATACAATAAAATGCCTAGATCTTGAGTGTTCTACTTGATATGTGTTGATAGTTAAGTATAGCCATCACTCCAAATGAGATGCAGAATTTCTCTAGCCCCCCATACTTCCTCCTCAACCCTTCACCATTTTCTAGGCAACCACAGATCTGACTTCTTTCAGTATGAATTAGTTTTGCCCGTTTTGGACTGCCATATACAAGGGAAATACAGTGTGTGCGCTTTGGTGACCAACTGTTTTTCCTTATCGTGGTGTTTTGAAATTTACCCTCATTGTATATATTTTATTGTTGTTGTTGTTTAGTCCCTAGGTTGTGTCTGACTCTTTTGTGGCCCTATGGACTGTAACCCTCCAGGCTAATCTGTTGAGGGGATTTCCCAGGCAAGAATATTGGAGTGGGTTGCCATTTCCTTCTCCAGGGGATCTTCCTGACCCAGGAATCGAACCCTCATCTCCTGCATTGGCAGGTGGATTCTTTACCACTGAGCCACTGAATATTATTCCGTTGTACGAGTATCTCACAATTGATCTACTTTCTTGTTGGACATTTTGTGTCATTTCCAGGTTTTGGCTGTTTTGAGTACATCTTTCACATACATTTTTGTGCAAGTCTTTTGTGGACATAAATTAATTTCTCTTGGGTAATTATATAGAGGTGGAATTATTTGGTAAGTGTGTTTATTCAACTTATAAGAACCTTGAAAGTGGTTGAATTATTTTACACTCCTGTCAACATGTATGAACATTCCAGTTGCTCCACATACTTATCAACATTTGGTATTGTCATGGAGCTCTATTTTTAACAAGCTCTGATTTTCCCCAACATTTGTCTTTTTGCAGTTCCACACTTTTTTCTCTCTCACTGTGTACCTCAAGCCTCTATTTACAGCCCTGGCATTTTTTTTTTTTTTGAGTGACAAGTCTGAGAATTTCCTTAGCTCTTCCCAGCTTGAACCCTTGCTGCATATTTGGTGGTTTCTGCTTTAGAAGAGGAAACTCTTAACTCATCTCAGCTTTCCTGTCCTTGTTTGGCAGATGTTAAGTTCCTATTGAGCATCTAAGGCCCAACTACCATTCTCTATTGGATTTTTGGCTTTAGCTGAATTGAGCTAGAAATTAATCTTTTCAAGAGTGGGGTATTTATCTGACGTGATCATCATTATATGCCTAGCTTCCAGAACAATGCTGGTACATAATAAATATTTATGTAATAAAGACATTTTAAGACTGTGAATGTAGTAAACATGTTATACATTAGTCAGCATATAACAATTTATTAGGAGTTTCTGATAGTGCCACAGTTAATACTTTGTTTTTCCTTAAAAGCAAAATGGAGTATGATTTAGTGAGAGGGGTATAGAGATAACTAAAGAAAATAGACTGAAGTTATTAATGATAAGATGGATTTGCGTGCAGGCATAGTATTGCCTTCCATATGGTACGAGAGAAGGGGGCTACTAAAAGTTTTCATTCTGCAAAATATCTTTCCCACCACGTTGGCAGAATTCCTAAAATGTGTGTTAGAGATTTGTTTCTTGGCTTAAGGTATTCAGTATTTTTATTTTCATGAGATCATTTTTAAAATTCAAAATTTTAAGGAAGGCTCATAGGCATCCTTATAGGGAATTAATTTAATAGACTTCTTCACCAATTCACATGGCTTAGGGATAAATAGGAAGGGAGAAGGTGGGACCAGGGAGTTAAACCCAGGGCTTTCTCTCCTGAGTGTAGAAGCGTGTGTGTGTGTGTGTGTGTGTGTGTGTGTGTGAATCTGTGTGTGCTTTGGGGTGTGCAGGGGAGTTAATGCTGAATTTGAGAAACAGAGTGCAGAACGGAAGGTGTTGGAAGGAAGTATAACCTCTGTCAAATTTTAGTTAACATCAGTCAAGCTGTTAAACATAAGACTGATGTGTAGAGACTATAAAAGCTATGCCATACTTTCTTTCAGTTCTAAAATCATATACAAAAGATAACTTATGTGTTTTAATGGCAGTTTTGTTCTCAGATACAGTACATTATTAACACTTAAGTTAAACTTTATCTTTTAGACATAATCTTCCATGAAACAATCTAGATGCTCTTTAACATTGTTCTCTTCTTTCACAATTAGTGCCACAGCCAGCTTAAATCCATCGACTATCCAAAGATGTGTTTGGTTTCACCTTTGCGTTTCCTTTTCAGTCTGTGTAAAAGTTTCTGTCTTTGCCCAGAGGTGTTTGAGACCTCTGATTTTTATCTTCAGCATTTCATTTCCCTTTTACTTTTTTATAAAGTGATGGATATAGTAAAATATTCCATAGTTGAGCAGACATTGCTCTGCTAAATAAGATGACTGTGCTGAAGACACTGTGCTCCTTTCATTGCTTCTCTCTGCATTTAGAGCAAGATCCTTCTCTTTACAAGAACTGAGGCCCTGAGTGGTCTCCTACCCACCCCAACACCCTTATTTCTCACCTCTCCTACTCTTGTTCACACCACTTCAGACATGCTAACACTCTTTCCGTTCCTCAGATGTATTGGCTTCTTTCCTGCTAGAGGGTTTTTGCACATACTGTTTCCTAAGCTCTGAACACGCTCCTTTTTTTCACGAGACCTAGACCTTCAAGTCCACTCTTAAACTTAACTCTCCAGTAAGGCTTTCTCAGACTTCCCTATTTATTTTTCTGTGTATTTTTATTCATAGACTTTGAGTTTTAGGAGAGCTCTAGATTTAAGGAAAACTTGAGCAAGATAGTACGGAGTTCCTAGATAGCCTCTGCACAATTCCCACTATTATCAACATCTAGTGGAGCTCATTAATGGAGATTAATGAACCAATATTGATGATATTAACTAAAGTCTATTTTATTCAGACTTCCTTAGTTTTTCTCTGTCCTTTTACTGTTCCAGGGCCCCAATCAGGACCCCACATTATGTTAAGTTGTCATGTCTCCTTAGGCTCCTCTTGGCTTGTGACAGTTTTTTTCAGATTCTCCTTGTTTTTGATGACTTCCACAGAGTTGTGTGCTGGTTAGCGTTTTGTAGGATCCTCCTCTATTGGAACTTGTTGGATTTTTTTTCCCCCTCATGATTAGACTGGGTAATGAGTGGAAAAGGTCAGTTTTCATTCCAATCCCAAAGGAAGGCAATGCCAAAGAATGCTCAAACTACCGCACAATTGCACTCATCTCACACGCTAGTAAAGTAATGCTCAAAATTCTCCAAGCCAGGCTTCAGTAATATGCGAACCGTGAACTTCCTGATGTTCAAGCTAGTTTTAGAAAAGGCAGAGGAACCAGAGATCAAATTGCCAACATCTGCTGGATCATGGAAAAAGCAAGAGAGTTCCAGAAAAACATCTATTTCTGCTTCATTGACTATGCCAAAGCCTTTGACTGTGTGGATCACAGTAAACTGTGGAAAATTCTGAAAGAGATGGGAATACCAGACCACCTGACCTGCCTCTTGAGAAATTTGTATGCAGGTCAGAAAGTTAGAACTGGACATGGAACAACAGACTGGTTCCAAATAGGAACAGGAGGACGTCAAGGCTGTATATTGTCACCCTGCTTATTTAACTTCTATGCAGAGTACATCATGAGAAACGCTGGGCTGAAAGAAGCACAAGCTGGAATCAAGATTGCTGGGAGAAATATCAGTAACCTCAGACATGCAGATGACACCACTCTTATGGCAGAAAGTGAAGAGGAACTAAACAGCCTTTTGATGAAAGTGAAAGAGGAGAGTGAAAAAGTTGGCTTAAAGCTCAACATTCAGAAAACTAAGATCATGGCATCTGGTTCCATCACTTCATGGGAAATAGATGGGGAAACAGTGGAAACAGTGTCAGACTTTATTTTTTTGGGCTTCAAAATCACTGCAGATGGTGATTGCAGCCATGAAATTAAAAGACACTTACTCCTTGGAAGGAAAGTTATGACAAACCTAGATAGCATATTAAAAACCAGAGATATTACTTTGCCAACAAAGGTCTGTCTAGTCAAGCCTATGGTTTTTCCAGTGGTCATGTATGGATGTGCGAGTTGGGCTGTGAAGAAAGCTGAGCACTGAAGAACTGATGCTTTTGAACTGTGGTGTTGGAGAAGACTCTTGAGAGTCCCTTGGACTGCAAGGAGATCCAACCAGTCCATTCTAAAGGAGATCAGTCCTGGGTGTTCTTTGGAAGGACTGATGCTAAAGCTGAAACTCCAGTACTTTGGCCACCTCATGCAAAGAGTTGACTCATTGGAAAAGACTGATGCTGGGAGGGATTGGGGGCAGGAGGAGAAGGGGACGAGAGAGGATGAGATGGCTGGATGGCATCACTGACTCGATGGACATGAGTTTGAGTGAACTCCAGGAGTTGGTGATGGACAGGGAGGCCTGGCGTGCTGCGATTCATGGGGTCGCAAAGAGTCGGACATGATTGAGAGACTGAACTGAACTGAACTGAATGGGTTTGGGAGGAAAATGATACAGGTAAAGTGCCATTTTCATCACATCATATTAACGGTACATCCTATCAACGTGATTTGTGACTGTTGATATTGACCTTGCTCACCTAGCTGAAGTAGTATTTGTCAGATTTCTCTAAAGTTCTTTTTACTGCCTTCTTTGGAAGGAAGTAACTACTTCATAGCTAAGGAGTGGGACCATAACTCCCTAGTCCTTTAAGGTGGAGTATTTACATAAGTCATTTGCAAGTTCTCTGCACGGGAGAGCTTTCTTCTCCATTTCTTAATATATTCAACCATTTACTCATAGCAGTATGGATTCATGAATATTAATTTTATACTTTGGAGTATAAACCAATACTATTTTATTTATTTTGTTGCTCTAGTTGTTCCAGTGTTGGCTGTTGGGAGCTCTTTCAGTTGGTTCCTGTGTCTCTTTGATCTTGCTTCATTAATTAGGTATTTATTTGTCAACATCTTTCTTTCTGCCATTTCAAAGATTATCTTGTATGTTTCCTGCCCCACCCCTAGAATCGGCTATTTGTCCAAGGAGCCTGGGTTCCTTTTGCTGGAGAATGATATTAGAGACCAAGATCTAGGTGCTAGGTATGCTCATTGCTGCTGGGTGTTCCCCATTTATTTTTATGCTGATTCTTTCCTCCATAGCATAAATTAGATAGTATGTTTGCTTTTTTTAGAACTTGCTTTAATTCTATTTATAGAATGATCATTTCCATCAATTAGAGACACACTAATAATTAATTATTTATGTAAATATTTTTTAAAATTGTTCAAGTCTCTTTGGGAACAGGATAGATTCTAAAAAGGCATTACTCTTTACCATAATGCAAAGCAGTTCTTCCTGACAAGGATTTTTTTTTACAAAATGGTATTAAAATAGTTTATTTGCATGTACTTTAAAAAATTTGAGTATAATTGATTTACAATATTGTGTTAGTTTCAAATGTACAGCAAAGTGATTCAGTGATATATATATATATCTCCATATACATGTACATGGATATATATGCATTTTTCCCCCCAGGATAGGTAGTTACAAGATACTGAATATATTTCCCTGTGCTACACAGTAAGTCTTTATTTATTTTTTCTTTTATTATTGAAGTATAATTGCTTTACACTGTTTGGTTTATTTATTGTCTGTCTGCTCACCTTCTGTCTGTTACCTATATTGGCTGTTCCCTGAGGTTGAACACCATACTTCACCCACAGTGCCTGACGCATAGCTGGCCCTCAAGAAACATGAATACTGGCTGGAAAGCAGGACTTTTAACAGAGAGCTTGAGTGTTCATCTAACAGACATTTAAAGCTGCAATTTAACATATAAGTGGTGTTCAGACTTACTGTGTTTCGGTATACAAAGTATTAGGGAAAAGCTAGCCTAGTCCAAAGCTGGACGTGTGACGTTAAGGATTTCTTTTATATATGCATTACTTATGCTATGCTATGCTATGCTAAGTCGCTTCAGTCGTGTCCGACTCTGTGCGACCCCATAGACGGCAGCCCACCAGGCTCCGCCGTCCCTGGGATTCTCCAGGCAAGAATACTGGAGTGGGTTGCCATTTCCTTCTCCAATGCATGAAAGTGAAAAGTGAAAGTGAAGTCGCTCAGTCGTGTCCGACTCTTAGCGACCCCGTGGCATGCAGCCTACCAGGCTCCTCCGTCCATGGGATTTTCCAGGCAAGAGTACTGGAGTGGGGTGCCATTGCCTAATGTATTAATTGTGTTGATGTTTACATTCTAATTCTCTAGTAACTTGTTTATTAGCTTTACAATCAGAAAAAGTACGTATGATTTCTAGCTAAGTATTGCTTAGTGTAGGTGAGATAGCTAGATAGTGAAAACGCGTGTTTATTTGCTAATAGTTACAGTAAAGACTTTTTTTTTGGTTTGTTTTTTTAATGCCCCCTTCTCCCCTCCATCCCCAATAGCTGTGGGCAAAGAAATGCAAGTAGAGGCACAATAAATATGCTCATTACCTTTTCTCTGTCAAAAGTGACACTTTGGAACAAAGACACGCTAAAGCACAGAGAGCTGGAATAGGCTGGGAGGGGCTGGGGCCTGGAGCAAATGCTCAGTGGGGTGGTTGCTCAGGGACTCCGGGTGCAGTGGTCAGCACTGGAGGGATCTCCAGTTTCTGGTAGTCAGCCTGGGAGAGTACACCCTTGGGAGACCACAGTGTGCTTACCATGAGGAACCCAGACACAAACAATGCTGGGTGTCTGAGCCCTCGGTGTGGGAACATTCTGTCGGTGCTTGCAAAGAGCAGGGCCCCAGTTCATCCAAGGAGCTCAGGAGAAGCCCTTCTTTGAAAGAAAGAGGAGAGGGAGCATCTTGGGCTCAGAGATGTGGACAAAAGGAGCTGGGGGCTCATTTGCCGGAACCGGAGCCCATGGCGGGAACAAGGGAGCAGAGCATGATAGGACTGGGCAGCTGCAGGGCGGACTCGAGGTTCAGCTCTAATGTGAGCAGGTGCCCCTCCGTTGTCTCCTGTCCTTAACCGGGCTCAGGGCAGGTTGAGGCTGCAGGGCTCAGGTTCTGGGGTTGGGATGGTGGGTCATGTGACTACAACCTTAGGTAGAGAGGAAATGCTAGGCCTGGCTTGGAGGATCTTTGGTTACTATTTGACCTTTAGCTCTGGTGTAATTGCTTTTGGGAGGGAATCATTCGAAGGTCACTTTTGGCTGCTTACTGAGGCAGCCAGCAAGGCTTACCCTTGGTCTGCATCCTGTGCAGCATAAACACGATGTTCTGAGGACGGGACAAATTGAGAGAGCAGCACTGACAGATATACACTACCGTGTGTAGAGTAGGTGGCTAAGGGGAGCTGCTGGATAACACAGGGAGCGCAGCTCAGTGCTCTGTGGATGACCTAGAGGGGCAGGATGGGGACTGGGAGGGAGGCTCAGAAGGAGGGGTATATATGTGCTTATAGCTGACTCACACTGTTGTACAGCAGAAACCAAGACAACATTGTAAAGCAATTATCCTCCAATTAAAAATAAAAACACCGCAGCCACTAACCCCAAACTCCCAGCCCATCCGTCTCCCTGCCCCACCCAGCCCCTTGGCAACAAGTCTGTTCTCTACGTCTGTGAGTCTCTCTCTCGTTTGTAGATTTGTTCATTTGTGCCATATTTTAGATTGCACGCACGTCAGCGTTAGTCGCTAAGTCGTGTCCCACTCTTTGGGACCCCATGGACTGTAGCCCGCCAGGGTCCTCTGTCCATGGGATTCTCCAGGCAAGAATACTGGAGTGGATTGCCATTTCCTTCTCCAGGGGATTTTCCTGACCCAGGAATGGAGCCTGGGTCTTCTGTACTGCAGACTGATTCTTTACCACCTAAGCCACCAGAGAAGCCCAGATTCCATATCTAAGTGATACCATGTGTATAACTGAGTCACTTTGCTGCACAGCAGAGATTGATACAGCACTGTAAGTCAACTATACTTCAGTACCTAACCGCTCCAAAAGACTGTTCCACCAGCTCCAGCAGACACTGGGTTGCCCCGGCTCAGCTCTTTTGCCGGGCGGGGGCCACATTGCTGCTCTGTGGAGTTCCCTTCCTGGCTCCTGTGAGGAGCGGGCAAATGGGGACTGTTGTCCTCAGCTTCTACATTCTGTCCCCCAGGAATTTGCTCCCTAACCTCAGGTCCCCCGCCAGGGGCAGACCTGGTAGAGTTAACCCTTCATGTTCTCTGCTGTGCCTAACTTTTCTGACTTGTGAAATCTGGGTGAAGGAGGTGCAGTGGTTTCCCCTGGAAGATTTTCTGAAAATCCTAGATTAAGAGGCCACTTCTTTGCGGTGACATAAATGGCCTTTATATCCTGTCTTGTATAAAAGAGATGTTCAGAGTTGGCAGCATTGCAGGTCGACTCATTCACCCCTGGGCCATGCATTTATTTGGAAATTGCAGAATGTCTCTTTACTTTTTAATTTAGTGGTTCTCAAAGTTGAGGGTGTACAAGAATTTAAACAGTAGAGTCCAGGGCCCTGCTCTGGGCAAGTCGGATTCTGTAGGTCTGAAGCAGATGTAGGCCACCTTGATTCTAAGCAAGAGTTAGAACTCTGATGTCTCGGCGGGGGGGCGGAGGGGGGGGTGATTGTCACTGTAAAAGCTACGAGGTGCTGAGCTGATTGTCTTGTGGTAACAATAGCTCCTGCCCAGTTACTGTGACTTTTCAAACACATTGCTGGCCTAACTAATATATACCCAAGGGTCGTAATTTGCAATTGTCCCAGTGTTTCTGGAAAGCATTTGGTTTGAGGAGTGTTGGAGAGTGATTGTTTGTTGAAGCAATAAGAAAGTGTTAGTCGCTCAGTCATGTCTGACTCTTTGCAACCCCATGGTCTGTAGCTTGCCAGGGTCCTCTGTCCATGGGACTCTTTAGGCAAGAGTACTGGAGTGGGTAGCCATTCCCTTCTTCAGGGAATCTTCCCAACCCAGGGATTGAACCTGGGTCTCCTGCCTTGCAGGCAGATTCCTTACTAGCTGAGCCACCAGGAAAACCCCAAGAAGCAACAAGAGGAAGGGGTTTGTTTATTGTGTGCTCACCGAATACTGAGTACTGCACTTAGCACTTTTATATGTAGTATCTTATTTAATTCTAATAAAGCTCATCAAAGTAGATATTAATATGTTCATTTATGGAGGAGGAAACTGATGTTCGGGGAGGTTTATAAGGTACCCTGCTGCAGTTTCCACAGCTCTTGGGTGGCAGAGCTAGGATTTGGGTCTAGGTCAGCCTGACTTCAAAGCCAGTGTCCATCCTGCTGGTACCTGTCACTGCCTTCTATTCCATGCTTTATTCCATGTTTTATTTCCAAGGAAAGAAAACACACATCCCCAATTCCAGCATGTAGCTCTTAGTGGTCTGTGAGCTCCTCACAGGCAAAGTCTTGAATTGGGACATGGGTAAGAACACAGACTCTGGACCTGATGGCCTGGCTAGGAATCCAGGTCTTCCCACTTCTTAGCTGGATAATGCTGGACATGTCACTTAACTTCCTGGGACCCCATTACAACATCTTTAAGTTGAGGATAATAATATCGACCTCATGAAATTTCTTTGGGGATTAAATGAGGTAATATAAGTATAACCCTTAGTGCCTGGTGTATAGTGACCACAGTTGGAATGTTAGCTGCTCTTTGATGGCGATGATGATAACAGCTGCTGCTACTGTGGATCATTGTACACTTCTGTTACCAGCGTGGCATTTGGCCTGTTGTTAGGACTAAGGGAATATTGGTGAATGAATATATCCCAGTTGACTCTTTGGTGGGCTTCCCTGGAGGCTCAGATGGTGAAGAATCTGCCTGCAATGCAGGAGACCTGGGTTCAATCCCTGGGTCAGGAAGAAGCCCTGGAGAAGGAAATGGCAACCCACTCCAGTATTCTTGCCTGGAGAAGCCCCTGGACAGAGGAGTCTGGCAAGTATAGTCCATGGGGTAGCAAAGAGATGGATGGGACTGAGTGACATACACACACACACACATTCTTCTGTGGTCATTCCTTTTTTCGTCCATTGACCCTCAGCCTTCTACCATCCTTTCCCACCTTTCCTGTTTCTTTATTCTCACATTCTCTAAGCCACAGAAGTTATCTGCTTCACTTTGGATGTTCGTGTCTTCAGGCTGTGTCTGTGAGGACCTCAGGGGTGGTTATGGAAAAACACGTGCGGTTGGATGAGCATCTGTCTGGATCATCTGTGTTTCTTTCTATGTGTGGGCATATCTGTAAGGGAATGAATATTTGTATGAATTTGCAAGTTGGGGTGTGATTTTGCATTTCTGGGGGGTGTGTCTTGAGTAATGAGAATGTATAATTGCTGGTATATACATTTACAGTGTCTTGTATGGAGGAGGTATTTCTACTCCCCCTGTGTTGAGAGTCCATCTGATTAGGGTTTTGGAGAGGTAAACTCAGTGAAGGAAAGACTGGGAGTGAGATCAAGCTTTTTCCTTATCTTTCTTCCTCATCTCCCTTTCCTCTTCCTTCCTCTCTCCTTCCTGTCTTCTAATAGAGGAATGTGTTTGATGGAGTGGAAAGCTGGGCTGTGGTACAGAGGAGGTGAGGCTGGGGTGATGGATTGGGAGGCAGACAGGGAAGCCCTGTAAGTCACATTTAGCGACTTGACTTTTATCCCAGAGGAACCTAGAAAGGAGAGATGTGGAAAGATATTTGTATTTCAAAAAGAAAAATGCAGCGTGAAGGATGGAATTGAGGGAGATGGTTGGAAGACTGTTGTGGAAACCAAGAAGAGACAATGGAGAGGAAGGGACAACTTTATGAGATGAAATTAACAGGACTTAGAGATGAGTTAGACACTGGGATGAAGAATAGGGAGTCCTCCAGGTGCCCTGCTTGGAACAATGGGTGTATGATACTGCCATCAGCTGAGACAGAGAATACAGGTGGAGAAACAGGTTGGGATGGTGTGGCAGAGGGACTGAGCTGGGGACCTATGGAGTTTGGAGTATCCATTGGACATCCAATGAAAGATTTCAAGTAAGCTGTTGAATATGTGAATCTGAATTTTAGAAGCAAAACATCTGCTTATAGATGGTCACTGAAGCCATGGGTAAAGATGAAGTTGCCTCAAGAGAACATGCAAGAATGGAAGAGAAGAGAACTGTATTAGTTTCCTAAGGCTGCTGTAACATATTACTACAAACTTGGTGGCTTAAACAATAGAAATGTATTACCTTATGGTGTTAGAGGTCAGAAGTCAGACATGGGTCTTAGGGGACTAAAAGCAAGGTGTCAGCAGACCTGTGTTCCTTTTGGAGACTCTCGGGAGTCTTCCCAGCCTCTCGAGGCTGCCCACATTCCTTGGCTCATGGCCACATCACTGTCACCTCTGCTTTAGTCATCGTAATTTTCTCTCTGGCTCAGATCCTCCTACTTCCCTTTCATAAGGATCCCTATAATTACATCAGGCCCACCTGGATAATACAGGATGATCTCCCTTTTGCAGATTCTTAACTTTTTCTTTTTTTAACTTATTCTTGGCTGTGCTGGGTCTTTGTTGCTGTGTGGGCTGCTCTCTAGTTGTGGTGCCCGGGCTTCTCGTTGCCGTGGCTTCTCTTGTTGCAGAGCACGGTCTCTAGAGTGTGTGGGCCTCAGTAGTTGCAGCATGTGGGCTCGAGCACAGGCTCAGTAGTTGTGACGCATGGGCTCAGTTGCTCTGAGGCATGTGGGATCTTCCCAGACCAGGGATCGAATCCATGTCTCCCCCACTAGCAGACAGACTCTTTACCACTGAGCCACCAGGGAAGCCCTGCAGATCGTTAACTTAATTGCATCTGCAAAGTCCCTTTTGCTGCAGAAGGTAACCTATTCATAGGTTCCAAGCATTAGGATGTGGGCATCTTTGGGGGAGCCATTATCCCATCTACCACAAGGATCTAAAATAGAACCTCAAAGTTTACCAACTTTAAAGACATAGAGGAAGAGGATTGTGCAAAGGAGGCAGAGAGGAATTAGAATGAGGAGACTGTAGCCTGAGATCGGCCGGGGTTAGGAGGAGATAGTAGAGAATTATGCAAAGAGGAAATGATTGCTTCTATCACATACACTAGATTCTACAGGATAAAGATAGAAAATTGTCCATTGGATGTGACAAAGGAAGAAATTCATTCTTGCAACAAATACTTATTGAGCATCTCTTTTGTGCCAGGCACTCACAGGTGTGGCAAATATAGCAGAGATGACGTACAGTCCCTGCTTACATCCTCGTGGCAAAGACAGGCAGTGAATCAACAAGAAAGCAAATCACATAGCTATAAGTGCTATGTAAGGAGTTCAGTTAGGAGATGTGAAAGAGAATGGCTGGGAAGACCTGTGAAGAGGTTTGACGTTGAAACCTGTATCTGATCGACAAGAAGAGTGAGTCATTGAATCCTGGGGCCAGCACTCCAGGCACTGGGAGCAGCCAGTGAGAAGGCCCTTGCTGGAGTGGGTCCTTGTTTAGCAAGGACAGAGAGGTGCTCTATGTGGCTGTAGCATGAGGGTGAGGAGGGGTGTGTGGGGAGTGAGTGGGGAAAGGCTGTGCAGATCTTGACCTTGGGCTTTGAATGCCAGGTTTTGTTCCAGGATTTTGCTGTTGGTGGTCAAGAGTGAAACAGAGACTAGGAAAAGAGGTGATTGCAGGGACTTCTCTGGAGGTCCAGTGGTTAAGACTCTGCCATCTAATGTAGGAGGCTTGGGTTCAATCCCTGGTTGGGGAAGTAGATCCCACATGCCTCGAAGCCAAAAAACCAAAACATAAAATAGAAGCAATATTGTAACAAGTTCTATAAAGATTTGAAAAACTGTCCATATCAAGAAAAAAATCTTAAAAAAAAAAAGTTGATGGCAGTAAGAGGTGATGGTGGCCTAGACTGGGATTATAGTAGTTACGGTTGAATTATGCCCTCCCTGTGCTGTGCTCAGTCGTGTCCGACTCTTTGCAACCCTGTGGACTATAGCCCACCAGGCTCCTCTGTCCATGGGATTTTCCAGGCAAGAATACTGGAGTGGATTGGTATTTCCTACTCCAGGGGATCTCTCCGACACCAAGATCGAACCCCCATCTCTTGTATCTCCTGCACTGGCAGGTGAATTCTTTACTACTGAGACACCAGGGAAGCCCATATACCCCACTGCTACCCCTCAGAGATATGTTGAAGTCCTAACCCCAGGTACTGGTGAATGTGGCTTTACTTGGAGATACAGTCTTTGCAGATGTAATCAACTTAAAATGAGACCATACTGGATTATGATGAGCCCTAGTCCAAATGACTGATATCTTTATAAATAGAAGGAAACTTGGACACAGAAAGAGAGAATCGTGTGATGACAGAGGCAGATACGGGAGTGATGAAGCTGCAAGCTAGGAAACACCAGGGCCACCAGGAGAAGCTCAGAGTCAAGGAAGGATTCTTCCCTCTGGGTTACAGATGGAGCATGACTCTACCAACACCTTGATTTCAGACATCTCGCCTCTGAAACTATAAGACAACACATCTGTTGCTCTAAGCTACCTACTTTGTGGCAGTTTGGTACGGCAAGTCCTAGGAAATGAGTACGGTGGTGGAGATGGGCCGGGGTGGCTTGGAGGTAGAGCTGATGAGATTTGCTGATGGATTCAACATTAGAATTGTGAAGGAGAGGGAGTAGTTGGGGACAAACTAAATTTATGACCCAAGCAGCTGGGGTAACTGGTGATTTTCTCTGCAGAGACTGGAAAGACCATGGCTGGAGCAAGTTTGGGGAGCAAAAGCAAGACTTGAATGTGTGAGTCAGAGACTGAGTTGGAAGTATAAGTTTGAGGGTCATTAGCATATAGATGGCATTCAAATAATGAGAGTAAATGAAGTCACCCAGTGAGAAGAAGTTTCAGGAAACTCTAAGTGGCCTTGAAAATTCCTCATGTGGAGAAAAAGGATTTTCCAATGTCAGATACTCCTCACTTTTTAAAGGTTCTGGTGGGGGATGTGTGCTATTCCTCCCATCTACCAATACATGGGTCAAATGAAATGTGTATTTCTTTTACTTGGTCTGCTTTGAAACCCTGGCCAAAATATTTTGAAGGTCCTTTCAATCCTATCATCCTCCTATCATGAGGTAGAGAATCTATTCCCCCCGCCAAATTCCTCCCCACTAAAAATAATTGTATTGGTCACAGGATTGCCTTTGAATGATGAATGTGGTAGAAGCGATGTTGAGTTTGGTCTCAGAGCCTGGACTCCAGAGGTCTTGTGGTTCTGACTTTGCCCTCTTGGACCACTCTTGCCTCCGTGGAAGGACGACCGGGTTCTACTACTGATGGGAGAATCGCCTGACTGCAGCCCAGTGAGTGAGTCCAAGTGAGATCAGTAGCGGAACTGCCTGGTTAGCCCACAGAACCAGGGGGAATGACACATGATGGTCGTTTTAAGCCACAGGGTTGCCAACTGGTTGGTCCTGTAAAGGGATACACTTGGCATAGAGCTTGCATCCATGCAGGCAGGATAATATCAAAGGGAAGAGCTGTATGCTATTCAGGGTCAGGAAAATGAATCAGGATTTAATCTAGATGCATGATTAAATGGAAATCTAAAAGGTCATGGAATAATACATCTTTCATAAAATGATGAAACACAGAAGGCACATTTCAGAGACCAAATGGCATTCAACAAATCATTCCTTCAACAAATATTTAAGGGTCTCCTGTCTACAGTATGCCTTCAGGGCGGTAGGTGAGGGGCACAGGGGTGGAGGGGATGAGTTCAGAATACTGTCCCTGTGTGGAGTTTATCGTTGAGGGCGTAGCATGACTGTGCACTAGGAATGGCCACAGATACAGAATGGGGTTGGCATTAGCACTGGCTGTCAGCGGTGGACCTCTCACTAAGTCCTGTGCCCTTTCTTATCTTACTGAGATCTCACCACAACCCTATGGCGTAGGGCTTATTTGTTTCCATTCTGCAGATGAACAGACTGGCTCTTGTAAAGAGCAAGTAGCTTGGCCGGGATCACACAGCTGGCAAGGGATGGCTACACCACCAGTTGTGTCTGACTCCCAGGTTTGTAGAGTAAATCCCCTACGTATGAATGAGTTTCATTCTGAGAGCACTTTCATAACTCCAATTTGTTTGTAAATCCAACAAAGTTAGCCCTAGGTACCCAAGTGACACAATTGACTATATAGCACAGTACTGTAGTAGGTTTATAATACTTTTCAGACAAGTAATGCATCAAAAACAAATGCAAAAAATAAAACGTCTTTAATCTCACCGTACAGTACCTTGAGAAGTATAGCTGCGTCACCACCGCTTTTACACTTACTTCTTCTGACATCCTGAGCTTGCAATAAGGATGCTGGACTACTGTGAGTAAACTACACCAAGGCACAGTCATTTGTGGAGAATGCACACATGTGACAGTGAACGCCAGACATGTGAACTACGTCACGTGATTGGACATGTGCACACACGTTTGCATCTTTGAAAGTTTGCAACTTGAAGGTTCATATGTAGGAGACTTAATATATTCTCTTTTCTACCAGGCTGTCTTAATTTCCCACTAATCCTCTCCTAAGAAGGCAGGTTATAGGGCCAGATTCTAGTTTGGGTTTAGAGGGGCTCTGTCATCAGATGCAGTTCCTCTCTGGGTTGGCAACTGGCATTGGGAGAACAGATAGATGCTCAACGGTGAAAACCACTGTGGAGATATAGCCTTCCAGTCTCTCTGCACAAGGAAAATCAGGATCTTGGTGGGAGGGGAAGGCAGAATGAACCCATAGCATCACAAATTCAACCTGTGAAATCTTGAGAGAACCCCCTCTCTCCCCAAGTAGACTTTAACAAGGAGGGTGGCCCCTCCAGGGTATATTCTCATTGTACTGTGTTGGGGGCCAGAGTGAGGTACTCCGCCCGTGACAAAGGTCATGAGGAAGGAGGCTCGACATACGCAAAGGCGGGTTCGAGCCTCAGGAGTCCCCCTGGAAATCCTCGAGCGTCTACCCCCATAACCAGAGCCTGCCTACTTTACTACTTTGTGCTCTTACCTACACCTCTGACTTTACGGGTGGCTGTCCCCCACCACCTCTTTCGGAGAAGGAGTTAACCTAGAGCTCCAGTCAATAAAAACTCTTGGGTGTGACAAGAGTGTTTTAACCTACAAACTCCTCTGAAGGTTCTCTAGCCTGCCTGACAGGCTTGTCCGGCCACATGTGATTGCTCACAGCCTCCCAACCGTGAGAGGCACGAGATGCTTTAAACTCTCTAAAAACAGGTTCTTTAGAGAAGTTAGAAAACTATTAGTATAAGTATAATGGGCTGATTAGAAATTGTGTTGGTGAAGGGTTTTTCATTTGTTGAGCCAATGTTTGTTGCTAAGTCTCCACATCCCCTGCCCTTACACACATTAATGAATATATAGAATTAACCTTTGATATTAATCACATTAGACCTTAGGCTAAGTAAATTCTTTCCTTAACTAAAACCCACTACACCCTCACCCTGTAGGAATGTAACTTTATTTGGGTGGCGTCTGTTTTGAGAATAATCAGCCCTGGAGAAATAAGTGTCCTGATTGACTGACCGCTGTCACAAGGAGAGGGTCGTAAATTGTCAGCAGGCCCCCCTGGCCAGAAGATGATGTAACACCCCTAAGACCTCTGTATACATTTGTGTGAAGCACCTGACTTTAATAAAAGTCAGGACTGCTGTCCCCACGTGACTTTTGTATAACATCTTAGTGTATAAAAACAGACTCTGGAAAATAAAGAATTGGGATCAGTTTCTCGAAATACTGGTCTCCCCATGTTGCTCTCTCTCCCACTCTGGCTGAGTCTCCATCTGGAGCGCGGAACCCGCCATGCTTACTAATTATGCCTGGGCTTCTACGATCCGACCGGGGAGGCCTCAGTGTCTCCTCTCCTTCGGGAGAACGGAAGGACGCCTGCGGCCTACGTAAGTGATGCAAACTTCTTGTCTTGAAGTTTTATTGGTCCCCCGCGTAAACCAAGCTACTCAGCCTCTTTTCTCCACTGAATTTTCCTACTGAGCTATCCTTATTCTATTACTCTTTATATCTCTAATTAATATCTAATTGAAGCTATCGTATCCTGACCCTCGCCGACGCCGTCTCTCCTTCGAGTACCCTGGATCAGCCGGGGCTGGTCCTCGGCAGTACTGGGTTCGTGCATGGCACAGCCATGTGGGTGATGGGGGTTAGCAGGAAGGGGAGGAGCACTGTTGCAGTCAACACCCCTCACCTCGCAGGTCCCTCCTGGTGCTTGGGCAGCATTCTGTGAGCTCCACAGCTTGGGTTTGGCAGCTGGGTTCCATCCGCAGAGCTAGTATGTGGTGTCACAGTTGTGGGACAGTGTGCTTTGGTGGATGTGTGCTAAGTTCAAAGGAAGGCTTGCATATCACTGGACTCTTAGCAGAGGAGGGAATCATGGCTAGGGTGTGATCTCATGCTGAAAGGAATGGCATTGTGTGGACTCAGAGGGAGCCCATGGTAACTACTGTCCCAAGAGTCAATCAGAGTGATGAGGTCACAGGCAGAGAAGGGTTCCACACAGGGATGCAGAAGTCAGCATCTCGGGATAGGATATGGGGGATAGGCCACATCCTGTGAGGCTGGGCCTGACTCTGTCCTGGAGCTCCTGCCCTCGAGTGGGCCACTCTGCAGTGAGACCCCTCTTGGGGGCTGGGGGCTACATTCAGGCCCCATCTCTGGGAGGGCCTCAGGGTGTCACAGGTCAAGCTGACTCAGCTTCCAGACTTCACAATGAGGGTTGCCTCAAAGATCGGGGTGTCCTTTTGCTTCTTGGTGAACACTTATAGACTCTAGGGTCTCCGAGTCCTGAGGGCAGAGTGTGAGCATGAGTCACTTCTACATCACCGGACCAGGCTTTGTCCTGACTCTGCCACTTAGGATGGTTTTGAAGTTTGGGGGAAAAAAGAAATCTTGAAGTAACCTTGCTCTGTGGTGGCTGCGGGCTTTGTGGCCATAGGTGCTAGGACATCAGCAGTGGGTGAGTGGTGATGGGAGTCCCTCCCATCCAGGGGCTCTGTGGAGGACCACCAACCAGAGGGGCCATCTCTTCTTGGACAGAACCGGCCTTTTAACTGGACAAGCAGATTCTGTTAGACCCTAGTAAAGGCTGAAGCCAAGCCTCCAAATATTTTCTTTCCTCTTTCTTAAAATATTGCTTATTTATTTATTTTTATTGGAATCTTTTACAATATTTCTATTTATTTATTTATTTTTGGCCCTGCCATGTGGGATGTGAAGGCATGTGGGATTTAGTTCCCTGACTAGAGATTGAACCCAAGCCACCTGCATTGGGAGTGCAGAGTCTTAACAGCTGGACTGCCAGGGAGGTCCCTCTCTTTTTAAATGATAGTTCATTTTCTCTAACAGCAGTGGTGATATTTACCAGACATTTATTAGGTGCCAGGAATTGTGCTAGGTACTTCACAGAGATTATATTATACAGATTCTCACAACACTGAGGCAGATACTAGCAGAACCCCTTTTGTACAGATGGTGGAACGGAGATGCAGAGAAAGTAGATTATTTGTTCTAAATCACATGTCTAGTAAGCTATGGAACAGGAATTAACTAAAGCTTGAGCACTTATTTGTGCTGCTTCCAACAGGCAAAGAAAGAGCAGTCTCAAGGTAGAATATTTGCAAAACATGAGAGAAAAACAAATCATCTGTAGTCTCCCTCTCCATAGATTCCCTCTCTTAATGTCTTTTTCCGTGAAAATGTAATTAAAAAAAATAGTTAACGTAGTTACTGACCTTAGTCTGCTTTTTAAAAATTCTACATTATAGTTGAACATTTTCCAATGTTAAATATTTTTAACCCCTTGATTTTTTAATGGCTGGGTGCTGTGTGCTCAGTCATGTCTGGCTCTCTGTGACCCCATGGACTGTAACCCGCTAGGCTCCTCTGTCCATGCAATTTTCCAGGTAAGAATACTGAAGCGGGTTGCCATTTTCTATCCAGGGGATCTTCCTAACCCAGGCTACAAAGCATTTTATTATATAGGAATCTATAATTTAATTTAAAAACATCTCCCTATTATTGGAACTTCAGGTTGTTTATAAGTTCTATTGGTATAAATAATGCTATGGCTGGCAACTTTATTTATGCATCTTTGCATATATCACAGAAGACTGCCTGCTTGAGAATAAATTCTTAGAGGTTCTGCACTGAGAGGCGTGTACATTTTAGAGGTTGCTGGTATTATGGGAAAAAAGCACTTTCCAGAAAGTTGGTAATAATTTCCTTTCTATCAGTTGTTGTTTACTTACTAAGTTATGTCCAACTCTCACTATCAGAGTACCTATTTATTCCTAATTAAAAGACACGCTTCTTGGAAGAAAATCTATGACAAACCTCGACAATATATTAAAAAGCAGAGCCATCAATTTTCTGACCAAAGTTTGTATAGTCCAAGCTACGGTTTTTCCAATAGTCATGTACGCTTATGAGTGTTGGCCCATAAAAAAGGCTGAGCGCTGAAGGACTGATGCATTGGGATTGTGGTGCTGAAGAAGACTCTTGAGAGTTCCTTGGACCACAAAGAAATCAAACTAGTCCATCCTAAAGGAAGTCAACCCAGAATATTCATTGGAAGGACTGATGCTGAAGCTCCAATACTTTGGCCACCGGCTGCAAAGAACTGATTCATTGGAAAAGGCCCTCCTGTTGGAAAAGATTTGAAGGCAAAAGGAGAAGAGGGTGACAGAGAATGAGATGGTTAGACAGCATCATGGACTCAATGGACATGAATTTGAGCAAACTCCAGGAGACAGTGAAAGACAGAGGAGCCTGGCGTGTTGCAGTCCACGGGGTTGCAAAGAATTGGACATGATGTAGCAACTAAACAACAACAACTGCTAACACTGGATATTTCATTATTTTGAAGCCTTGTAAAAGTGCGTAGTGAAAAGCAGTACCTTTCTTTGATTACTAATAACATTGAACACTATATGTTTATCAGCTACATGTAGTTGTCTTGTGAATTGCTTTTATTTTTGGGGTTTTAATTTTTTCTTCTAGTGAGATAAAAGTGACATATACCACTGCATAAGTTTAAGGTACACAGCATAATGATTGGATTTTCAAATATATTTCCATACAAAATAATGACCATAGTAAGTTTGGTGAACATCCATCATTTCATATTAGGTACAAAATTAAAAAAAGAAAAAAATACTTTTTCCTTGTGATGAGAATTCTTAGGATTGACTTTTAACAACTTTGACATGTATCATACATCAGTGTTAATTATATAAATCTTGTCATACATTACATCCCTAGAACTTACTTATAACTGGAAGTTTGTACATTTTGACCACCTTCGATTCCCTCTCCCACTCTGGTAACTACCAATCTGATCTTTTTCTTGTTTGGTTGTTTTTGAAGTATAATTTACCTACAAAACTATGTTTGTTTTGATGCACAGGATAGTGATTTGAAATTTCTATCTGTTACAAAATATATTGTTGTTCAGTCACTCAGTCGTGTCTGACTCTTTGCGACCCCCAAGGACTCCAACACGCCAGGCTTCCCTGTCCTTCACCATCTCCCGGAGCTTGCTCAAAATCATAGCCATTGAGTCAGTGATGCTGTCCTATCATTTCATCCTCTGTCATCCCCTTCTCCTCCAGCCTTCAATCTTTCCTAGCATCAGGGTCTTTTCCAATGAGTCAGCTCTTCGCATCAGGTGGTCAAAGTATTGGAGTTTCAGCTTCAGCATCAGTCCTTCCAACGAATATTCAGGACTGATTTCCTTTAAGGGCTTCCCAGGCGGCCCTAGTGGTAAAGAACCTGCCTGCCAATGCAGGAGACGTAAAAGATGCAAGTTCAATCTCTGGGTGAGATGATCCCCTGGAGAAGGAAATGACAACCCCCTCCAGTATTCTTGCCTGGAGAATCCCATGGACAGAGGCACCTGGTGGGCTACAGTCCGTGGGATTGCAAAAAGTCAGACATGACTGAAGCAACTGAGCATGATTTCCTTTAGGATAGACTGATTTGATCTTGCAGTCCAAGGGACTCTCAAGAGTCTTCTGCACAGTTCAAAGCATCAATTCTTCAATGTTCAGCCTTCTTTATGGTCCAACTCTCACATCTAAACATGACTACTGGGAAAACCATAGCTTTGAATAGATGGACCTTTGTCAGCAAAATAATGTCTCTGCTTTTTAATAAGCTGTCTAGGTTTGTCATAGCTTTCCTTTCAAGGTGTGTCTTTTACTTTCATGGCTGCAGTCATCACCATGCAATGATTTTGAAGCCCAAGAAAATAGTCTTTCACTGTTTCCATTGTTTTCCCATCTATTTGCCATGAAGTGATGGGACCAGATGCCATGATCTTAGTTTTTTGAATGTTGAGTTTTAAGCCAGCTTTTTCACTCTCCTCTTTCATCCACATCAAGAGGCTCTTTAGTTCTTCTTAACTTTCTGCCATGAAGGTGGTGTCATCTGTGTATCTGAGGTTATTGATATTTCTTGATTCCAGCTTGTGCTTCATCCAGCGCAGCATTTCTCATGATGTACTCTGCATATAAGTTAAATAAGCAGGGTGACAATATACAGCCTTGACCTACTCCTTTCCCAATTTGGAACCAGTCTGTTGTTCCCTGACTGGTTCTAACTGTTGCTTCTTGACCTGCATACAGATTTCTCAGGAGACTGGTAAAGTGGTCTGATATTCCCATCTCTTGAAGAATTTTCCACAGTTTGTTGTGATCCACACAGTCAAAAGCTTTAGTGTAGTCAACGAAGCAGAAGTAGATGTTTTTCTGGAATTCTCTTGCTTTTTTTAAGATCCAACAGATGTTGGCAATTTAATCTCTGGTTCCTCTGCCTTTTCTAACTCCAGCTTGAATATCTGGAGGTTCTCAGTTCACAAACTGTTGAAGCATGGCTTGGAGAATTTTGAACCTTTTGTCATATATGTTATGCTGCTACTGCTAAGTCGCTTCAGTCGTGTCTGACTCTGTGAGACCCCATAGATGGCAGCCCACCAGGCTCCCCCGTCCCTGGGATTCTCCAGGCAAGAACACTGGAGTGGGTTGCCATTTCCTTCTCCAATGCATAAAAGTGAAAAGTGAAAGTGAAGTCACTCAGTCGTGTCTGACTCTTAGCGACCCATGGACTGCGGCCTACCAGGCTCCTCTGTCCATGGGACTTTCCAGGCAAGAGTACTGGAGTGGGGTGCCATTGCCTTCTCCGCATATATGTTATAGATGCTTTTTCTATTTGCCATGTATTTCTATATTTTATACAAAGTTTTTTTTATGGTAAGAGGTTTTAAATTTCTCAGTAATCAAATCTACCTATCTTTGCCTTTAGTATTTTTACTTTTGTTCCTATGCAAAAATACATAGGTGTCTCCATTTTAAAATGTTATTCTGTTACTCATTTTTAAGTCATTAACTTGGCAAATATCTATTGCTTGCCTGTGCTATACCTGACCCTTTCCAGACATTGAGGGCACATAAGCAAGACGGGCAACTCTTTGACCTTTTCCATCCATCTGAAATTAATTTTTCATTATGGTGGGAGAACAGGTTGTAAGAAGATGGTCTTTCTTGACGAGATCCACTGGAGCTTGGTTGACCTCCTCTGTGGTGGCCCTGCCTTCCTTAGGAGGTAAAAGTAAAGAGGAAAATACCTTAGCTAAGGTCGGAATCTTAAGACTTGAACTTGGATGGCTTTCTGCCTCAGTGGGAGACACACCAAAATCAGTGCCCCTTGGACTGTGATCTGTGCTGTGCTGTGCTTAGTTGCTCTGTCGTGTCCAACCCTTTGTGACCCTATGGACTGTAACCTGCCAGGCTTCTCTGTCCATGGGGATTCTCCAGGCAAGAGTACTGGAGTGGGCAGCCATGCCCTCCTCCAGGGGATCTTCCCCCTGGATCTTCCCAACCCAGGTCTCAGGAATATCACTTACCCTCACTGGGCCTCACTATCCTTATCTCTGACATGATGGGACTGGAACTATTGACCTCTAAGATCTCTCTTCAGCTCTAACATGCTCTGGTTATAAGCACCTTTGGATGACGGCAATATTTATAGGCAATGATATGACTAGAGAATATTTAGACTGATTCATAGTCTGTGTGAGGCAGAGAAGAACATGCAAAGTCTTTTGGGAAAGAAGTTATTTTTGAGTGCTGTAAAACCCTAGTAATAAAACACAAATTCAAAAATGAAAGAAATTGGGCTGCATTTCTCAGGTACAAAAGATGGACACCTTGAAAGATGATGGAGTTAATAGATTCAGCTGTGATGCTTCTGGTGGCTCCAGTTCAGGAAGGAAAGATCCTCCTGGGAAATCAGCAGGAACTCTTTTAGACAGATCAACTGTAAATTATGGAGGGATTATCCAGGTTCAGTCTTGCTCTCATGCATTTTGACTGCATCTATTCTGCTTAATTACTTACTTGGTTGGCATCTCAGACTTCCTCTGTTTTCTTGCAGCCTGCAGGGAATCCCTTTGATGAGATAGGATGGTGTAGTCAGAAAACTGTGGATTAGCAATCAGGGGACCCAATTTCTAACTGTTTCTAATGATAAGACTCCAGCCGATCATTTTTCCAGTCTGGGTCTCAGATGTGTTTATTGAAAAATGAGGGATTTGGGATAGATCAGAGATTTGCAACCAGGGGCTATTTCTGAATATTGCTGGTTTGGCTTTGGCTCCCAGCCGCAGGTTGGGTCAGCTTGGCCTGGCTCTCAGTGTTCTGGGACCAGTGGAGCATGTTCTTCTTTTAGCAGTGGTTCAAGTGCAAACCTGGGATGCTTCTGCATTTAGGCGAGTTGAGGCTCCTGGTCACTTCTGCCCATAATCCACTGGCCAAGACGAGTCACATGGACAAGCTGAACATCCTCGTGCAGGGATGTATGCTTCATGTCTCACGGGACAGACTTTTAAAAGTATTTATTTTTATTTGGAGGATAATTGCTTTACAATGCTGTGTTGGTTTCTGCGTACGTCAACATGAATCAGCTGTTAAGTCTTCTCCCTCTTGAACCTCCCTTTCCAGTCCCACCCTATCCTGCCCCAGTAGGGGGTCAGAGAGCACTGGGTTGAGCTCCCTGCACCAGACAGCTAACTTCCCACTGGCTATCTATTTTACATATGGTAGTGTATGTTTCAATGCTGCGCTCTCAACTGGTCTCGTGGGAGAGTCCCATGGCGACTCAGGAAGCGGGAAGGGGTGAAGAGTGGAAACGGTACGCAGTCCGTCAGGAAGGACTCTTCCTCCTGCAGTCCTGGGAGAGGAGCGCTTTTCATTTTAGAGGAGCTTGCAGACCAGAAGCAAAGGAAAGCAAAGCAGATCTTCCCTTCTTTGCCCTTACACAATACACACACACACACTTGCACGCACACACAGAGATAGGAATGCAAGACTCCAAGCAACACACAACAGCAGTGACCGCTAGACACAAAGAAAAGGTTTATGGACTTAGAGAGTAAATGCTGCTTACTTATCTGAGTGGCTGGAAGCCAGGTCCCATTGCTGCTGGTCTTATTTGTAAATACTTTCAGTTGTCCTAAGCCTCAGTCGCACATATATGAAATGGGGATGGTAACTTCGGCCTCCCTCTGCATAGGATGGCTCTGAGAATTGAGTTAAGTAATGGCCGTGAAGCCGATGCCTAGCACATAGTGGGTATTAAGACCTTCATTTCTCCTCCTCTCTCCTCTCTGAACCCTTATCTCACGGTGGCTGGATTATTATCTCATCCTCCTCTGTGTCCCTTCCCACCTTCAGCTTCCCTCCTGATGGCTCTGCTTTTTCCTGTCTCTGTGCCTTTGATGGGGCGCTTTGCCCTGCTTGGTGTACCCTTTCTTCCCCTGTCTATAAAAATAGCGTTTTTCTTTTAAGGCCAGCACGAGCCCCACTTTCTTTTTGCTAACAGACATCAGCTTACAACAGATTCTCTTTTTACCATTGGTATTTAACCTCGTGTGGCCTCATGCTGCCAATTGATGTCTCTGCCGAAAGTTCTTCAAGGGCAAAAATCCATGTCTGATCCATCTCTGTATCTCTTATACCAGCACATTGCAAAGACCATGGTAGGTGCTTACTAAATATTTGTTCAATGATTAAAAAAATAAAAATCTCAGGCTCCCTAGAGCCGTCACCTTTGTCTATGGGGTGTGACCGGGACAAGGAGACCAGCACGAAGAAAAGGACTCAGGAGGTCCTCTGAGATGAGGCCAGGTCTGTGTACAGGGGTACTCTGCCTGGAGCTGGCCCTGGACCGTGTGGTCTCAGGAGCTCCTCTTGAGTGAGGGGCTCACTAATGAGCTACTGACTGGCCAACTGTCCGGTTGCCATTTGGAGATGTGGTCTGACCCCCTGCTGGCTTGCATGCCCAAGGCACAAGGCTTTAGCATCCCCTGGTGTCTGGGTGTGGCACTGGGATGCCTGCTTCTGTCTTCTGAGGGTACCAGTTGCTATCTGCCTACGTAGAACTCGATTCTTGGCATGACCTCTAGATGAGTCATTTTCTGTGCTTGAGGAGTTTGACAGAGAGGCCAGAGAGAATGGAGGTTACATGGAGATTTATGAGTGTTTAAAGAAAGGAATGGGGTGGGGTGAGGGGTGCTTGGGAGGGCAAGGGAAAGGAGGGAAAGTTTGGCAGTGTTTTTGTCCCTTTTGTGAACTATTTAGATACTGATGTCCCATGCTCTTCTTCATCTTGAGGAAATGATGTCCCCATACACTCAGGGGCTCAGGCTGGAAACCCAAGTGTTCTTTACTTTCTTCCGCATCTGTCCCACCTGTGGTCTGTCCCACTTTCTCCCCGTGTTCTAACCCTCGTCTGACTATCACTCTCCACTCTGCCCCTTCATTGCCTCTCTCTTGGGCTCCCATGAGGTCCTCTCACTGTCTTTCTGCAGCCAGTCTTGCCCTTTACAACCTACCTCCATCACAGCCAGATCGGGGGCTTCCAGAGCTCCATAAAATCATACCACTCTTCTGTTCAAAATCCAATTATGATCTCCAGTTTCACTTAAAATTAAACCCCAACTTTTTTTTGCTATGTAGCATAATTTCCTCAGAAAATGAAACATAGTATCACCATGTAATCCAGCAATTCCACTTTGGGGTATTTGAACTATTAAAAGATAAACTGAATAAGCATATTAAAAACTTTAGGACTTTATCTGAGCCAAAATTGGCTTGGATCTGGCAGTGCCAAATCAGGAACGGTTAGGAGGACTCAACTGTCAGGAGTTCAGGGAAGGAACTTTTATAGAGAAATAGTGAAAGGGAGAAAGTTATGTGATTGGCTGTAGCTTAAGTGGTTATGTAATTTGAGAAGGAAAGCTGCTGTCTGTGATTGGTTGTCCTTAGGTTTTGATTTCTTTTTAAAAAATTATTTAATTTTGGTTGCCCTGGGCCCCCGTTGCTGTGCTTGAGCTTTCTGTAGTTGAGGTGAGTGGGATCTACTCTCATTGCAGTGCGTGGACTTCTCATTGTGGTAGCTTTTCTTGTTCGTTGAGGTGACTTATCTTGTTGTGGGGGACAGGTTCCAGGACACGGGCTTCAGTCATTGGAGCATGCAGGTTCAGTAGCTGGGCTATGTGGGCTTCATTGCTTCACCGTATGTGGAATCTTGGAGACCAGGGATTGAACAGCTGCATTGAACACCTGCATTGGTAGGTGGATTCTTATCCACTTTGATTCCTTAACCTTGAGACATTAAACGCTTTGGTTGGGGTTTGCTTACTTAGGCTACCAAGGCATTGAAGCCACCTCAATCTAATGGACTCCTTATTTCATTAATTTTACAGCCTCAAAGAATTAAAGTTTGAAGGATAGATTTGCACACCCATGTACATAGCGGTATTATTCACAGTAGCCAAAAGGTAGCAGCAATCCAAGTGTTCATCACAGATGAATGGAGAAACAAAATGTGGTACATATAGACAATGGAATATTCAGTTCAGTTAAGTCGCTCAGTCGTGTCCAACTCTTTGCAACCCCATGAATTGCAGCACGCCAGGCCTCCCTGTCCATCACCAACTCCCAGAGTTCACTCAGACTCACGTCCATCGAGTCGGTGATGCCATCCAGCCATCTCATCCTCTGTCATCCCCTTTTCCTCCTGCCCCCAATCCCTCCCAGCATCAGAGTCTTTTCCAATGAGTCAACTCTTCGAATGAGGTGGCCAAAGTACTGGAGTTTCAGCTTTAGCATCAGTCCTTCCAAAGAAATCCCAGGGCTGATCTCCTTTAGAATGGACTGGTTGGATCTCCTTGTAGTCCAAGGGACTCTCAAGAATCTTCTCCAACACACAGTTCAAAATCATCAATTCTTCAGCATTCAGCTTTCTTCACAGTCCAACTTTCACATCCATACGCGGCCACTGGAAAAACCATAGCCTTGACTAGACGGACCTTTGTTGGCAAAGTAATGTGTCTGCTTTTGAATATGCTATCTAGGTTGGTCATGATTATTCAGCCTCAAAAAGGAAAGAAATTGGCTACAACGTGGATAAATCTTGTAGATATTATGCTCTGTGTAATCAGCCAGTCACAAAAAGACAAATACAGTGTGGTTCCACTTATATGAGGTTTGGAGTCTAATTCAGAGAGACAGAAAGTAGAAAAAGGGTGGTTGCCAGGGCATGGTGGAGGGGGAGGGAATGGGAACTTATTTAATGGGTATAGAATTTTAAGTTTGCAAAATAAAAAGTGTTCTGGAGATGGAGTTGTAGTTGTACAATGTGAATGTAACACTGCTGAATTGTGCACCTAAAAATGGTTAAGATGGTAAACATGTGACTTGCCAATTATAAAGGAGTCCATTCTGTTTTCGAGGTTTTGGATCATCTTTACTATCATTACTCTGAATTCTTTTTCACGTAGTTTACCTCTTTCCTCTTTGCTTATTTGGTCTTGTTCCTTCATTTGTGCAGTATTTCCCTGCCTTTTCATTTTTTCTAACTTAACTATGGTTGAGGGCTCCTTTTCCCAGGCTTTAAGGTCATATTCCTTCTTCCTTTTGGTGTCTGCCCTGTGACTCAGAGATTTCAAACCAGAGCTCTGTGACAACTTAGAGGGGTGTGATGGAGTGGGATATGGGAGGGAGGCTCAAGAGGGAGAAGACATGTGTATACTTGTGCCGATCCATGCTGATGTTTGGCAGAAACCAACACAATATTGTAATTTTCCTTCAGTTAACAAGAAATTAAGGAAAAAAAAAAAAAAGGAGTCCAAACTTCTCATGACCTGTGAGTCTTCACTTGATCTGCCTCCCTCTGAGTCTCCAGCCTCATGGCACTGGGCCCCTCATACACACTCTCTGGGTACCAGCCTCCCTTCTCTGCATCTTCTCTTCTCCTCGAAGGAAATTTGCGTGGCTGGTGCCTTCTCCTGGGTAAGTCACTCTAAGGTCACCTCTAATGTTGGCCCTACCTCACCTTCTCCCAATTACTCTTTATAACCCTTTCTGGACCCTTAGGGTGCTCCATTGCTCTCTAGGATGGATTTTGTCCAGCCGTCTCCCTAACCTGTTGTTTGACTTGTCTACCCTCATGGCCAGCAGAGTGCGTGCCACAGGAAGGATGCTCAGTTAACTGCTGGCTGAGTGGTGTTTGCTGATGCATGTTTCTAGTTGGCTATTAAGAGGTCATATGCTCTAAGCCGTTTTCCTCATCGTGGGCCTGAGTTACACACCATGATCCCTGGGCCAGGCCACTTGTGCCCAATGATGGAAACCAGCCGGATGTGGGATTAATAAAATTAATTGGTCCTCATAAGAATTAAATTATTAACCTTGAAGTCAACACATTTTTATTGGATTTCTTTTATGATTAAGGCATTAGGGAAGGGAGAGTTATAGAGATGAATGAGATGCAGGATGTGTCTCGAAGAGCTTCCAGTCTGACAAGATAGAGAAGATATGCATGGTCAGGGCCATGGTGAACTGCAGGAGGAGATGAGTGGTGTGTGTAGGGGGATGTTACTTTTAGCCATAGGGCTCCAGAAAGCCTCCATGGAGAGGTTCTGTTGGGGGCAGGTCTAGAAAGGTGGAGGGACTCTAAATGGAGAATAGGCCTGGACCATGATGCAGGAGCAGAACCAGAGATGTGGGTGAGGAAGGGCAGGCAGCCATGGTGTCTGTGTGCGTGTTTGTGGTGTGGGTGGTGTTCTGTAAAACTGAGGGAATCAGTGCCTTCCTTGAGCACAAGAGCGAGGAGATCAGAGATGAGTGTCATGAAGATGATTTAATAACCACGGCATGTTGGCTTGGTTGGGTTGGGAGGTTGGCAGCAGGGGCCCCAGTTAGACTAGAGCCTCTTCCCATGGAACAGGTAGAAGGCAGTGCAGGTCTGAGGATAGGTGACTACAAGGCGTACCACTCTCTGTGTGTGAGTGACTGTGTGTGCCAGCGTGAGAGTGTATGTGAACATGCATTTGTGAGTGTGAGCGTTTGTTGGCAGAAAGGGACGAGTTCCTCCCAGTGCTGAGCTCATTCTCCAGACGGCCCACAGTCAGGTGCCACCTGCAGGGCTTGGCCGCCTCCCCTAGGATTCCCTCTTTCCCCGCAGGAGCCACGGAGAAGCCCATTTCAGAAGCAGGAAGCTGACTCTGGTGTGGGGCTGACATGGGAGGCTGGATGGCCCTTGGCTTCTGCAAACCCCGGAGCCCACAGCCGCCTCCTCTCCAGCCACCGTGTCTCGCCTTGTTCCGCTCATGTTCACATCCCGCTGCTGTCCCCGGGCTCTGTGGCCGACTGTCCTCCTTTGACCCCCGCTGGGCCTCTTGGCACCTTGTCTGCTGTGTTGCTGGCATGTGATACACACTGGGCTCTTCTTGTTGCTGGCTGCTGCCCATACCCTGGGGCGGACTCCTGAGCAGAGTTTGCAGAGAGCAACTTGATGCTTAATAAGTGTTCATGGAGTGATTTAAACATAAGCAAAATGGGCCCAACTAAATACATTTGCCTTTTAGCACGACTGCCTAAGGGGACAAAAGGAATATTCAGCTCATTATAGGATGTTGACATCTAATTTTGTTTCTTACCAGTGCATAGTTAGAAAAAGAATCGTATCATTCCCATGGTACCAATACCAGCATTTCATTTCATTAATCAAAATGGGCAATGTTTTGTTGAATACAGGCACCAGAAAACATGGGGACTGATATAAATAGGTTTTTAATCATGATTTTAAAAGGTGGTATTGTGTAGGTAAATCAGCATTTGCATGTATTTTTATGGGAGTGGAGAATAAAACTCAGAGTGTGCATGCAGGGTAGGCAGACTTTTTAACCATCTGTGCACAAAGGATTGATTCTGAGTATGGTGCTAAAGGCATCTGAATCCATCATTTCAAACCAAACCAAGGCCATTTATTGCAAAATATTTTATGGCAAATACAAAAACCCCATTCTTGTCAAAAATAGATTCCCTCCAAAGTTGAGGCTTTAAGGTGGTGTATCACCTAGGTTTTGCTGTGTAACAAACAACCACACAAACTCGGTGGCTTATAACACTTTGGGTATGGTGATCTGGTCTCTTCAGTGGGGCTCTGTTGGTTGTTGGGGCTCCTTCATGCCTCTAGAGGTCGATGGGGATTTGTCTGGGGCACCTTAGCTGGGCCGATTCTTTCTGGGCTTCTCATTCTCCTCTCAGCATGAGCAGGCTAGCTTCAGCGTGTCATTCTCACCACAGTGGTGGAAGTGGCATGAGTGTGCATGGAAACATGTGAGCCATGGCGCTGGCAGCCTGTCACTCCTGCCACCAAAACAATTCACATGGCTGAGCCCAGGCTCTGGGGGCAGGGGATAGGCTTTGCTTCATCGGAAGAACTGCAGTTAGATGGAGAAAGCTGAGGGTGCTGGGAGGGCTGAAGAACTGGGACCAAATGCAGTCTACCACAGATTGTGTTTTCTGTCTAGTAAACAACATGTTTCTAAGCAAATTTGATGAAGAAAACAAAGGTGTGTGTGTATGTATGTGTGTGTGTGTATCATATATGTGTGTGTGTATATATATTTCAATAGGTCATTTATCCATAGGTATTGAAAACTGAATGATTGTTTAGTGTTTTGGAATTTTGAGATTATGGTTTATTAAGGGAACTCAGAGGAAATTAAACCCCAACTAAACCTCGCATTTTACAGACTAATAAAATTTTAATCCAGATTGGTGAGGTGATTTTTCTTAGGGTTTTTAGTCATCAGAGACCCTAACTATTGAAACTATCTATATTTTCTGAATATAATACTGTTTGGTAGGTATAATAGTACACAATTTCCTTCCTGCATCCTCTTTTGAATAAAAACCAAGTAAATATAACAACAGCATTATTTTTAATATTTGAGCTTCTTGTTCACAAAACTCCTAATAGGAAAGTCATGGAATTCTAATTTGCGGATGTGTGTGATGTGTGAATTACTATATTCAGTAATTGATTCTTAAATGAAAAAATGTAAGGATGTTTTCATTAGAGGTAGGCAGGTCAGTGCAACAACCAGAAGAAGCCTGCATTGCAGCATTTCACCCTGACTCTTATGTATATGATGGCATTAATACTGCAGTGCTGGTGTTTGGAATTGTCACCAAGCAGTGAGACAGGTGGAGGAGATGGGACTGGGACAAGACGAGACTGGGTTCCTGCATTTACTTTTCTGCTGGTGACAGGACCTGGGCCCATGGCTCACCTCTTTGGTTCTACTTATACTCATGTGAAATATAACAGGTTGGGTTAGATGAAATCTAAAGCCAATACCTGGGCTAAAATTCTAATTTTTGTATCAATGCTGGAAATTATACAGGTTTTCCCTATGTTGCTGTTAGTAAGGATTAGATTCAGCTGTACTTGACAGAAAGTGAAGTGAAAATGAAAGTCGCTCAGTTGTGTCTGATTCTTTGCGACCCCACGGCCTATAGTCCATGGAATTCTTTAGGCCAGAATACTGGAGTGGGTAGCCTTTCTCTTCTCCAGGGGATCTTCCCAACCCAAGGATCAAACCCAGGTCTCCTGCATTGCAGGTGGATTCCTTACCAGCTGAGCCACGAGGGAAGCCCATACTTGATGGAAAATTCCCCCAATAAGTGGCTTATGTAATATAGAGGCTTTCTTATTAGTAACCGAAAAAAAAAAAAAGAGGCTTGGAGTTAGGTGTTCAGGGCTTGTAAGATAGCACTGGGCATCATTGGGGATCCAGATTTCTATCTTGCTGCCCTGGCATCCTCAGGACAGGACTCCCATCCCCAAGGTGACCTTCAAGGTTGCCTCATGGACCAAAATGGATGCTGGAGCTCCAGCAGTCATCATCATTTAACACGTCAGCAGTAGAAAGACATGGAGGAAAGGGCAAAGGCACTTGCCCTTGCTTTTTGGAAAATCGTTTTATTTTGAAATTGTTTTAGATTTACTGAAAAGTTGCAAAGATAATTACTGTATATCTTTTATTCAACTTTTCCTAATTACATATCATATATAGCCATGATATATTTATTAAAAACAAGAAATTAACATTGGTACAGTACTGGGAGTCTAACTACAGTCTGTGTTTAGTTTTTACCAGTTTTTAAACTAACGTTTCTTTTGGTTCTAGGGCTCCATTCTGTATACCACATTGCATTTAGTTGCCATAGCCTTTCAGTCTGTGACAGTTTCTCTGTCTTTCCTTGTTTTTCATGACCTTGACAATTTTAAAGATCACCGGTCAGGTATTTTGTAGAAAGTCCCTCAACCTGGGGTTGTTTGTTCTTTCACGATTAGACAGCAGTTATGGGTTTTGGGGGAATTCTCAGAGGTGACATCCCTTTCCCATTGCATTATATCAGGGTTTATGATATCAACATGGCTTATTACTGGTGATGTTAACCTTGATCACCTGGTTAAACTGGTGTCTGCCAGGCCTTTCCACTGTCAAGTTATTCTGTTCCCAATTCCAGACACTCTTGGGTAGAACTAAGTTTCTAAATTCAGCTCACACGCAAGGAAAGGAGAACTGAGCCCCACCTCTTGGGTCTGCCTCCTTCAAGGCACATTCTTGTAAGTTCCACACAGAGCTTCAACTTCTATTGGCTGGAATTTAGTGGAGTGTAATTGGTGGTGAAGAGCTCTAACTGACGTCAGGCTGCTGCAGTTGAAATTGTAGCTCTGGCACTCATTAACAGTATGAATTGGGCAAGTGCTTAACTTCTCTGTCTGTCTCCTTGGTCAAAAAGGGAATAATAACTGTGCCTGCTCATACGGTCATTGTGAGGGTAAAGTGAGTTTCTACTTGTAAAGTTGCTTAGAATTGTGCCTGGCACCTAATGAGGTACCGTCATTGTTAGCTATTGACATTGGAAGGCTACACCCTGCTATGAGTGAGGCTGGGAAATACAGTCTTTTTCTCATGAAGCCACATGCCTAGCTAAAACTTGGGATGCTCCTACTAAGGAAGGAAAGGGAGGCAGGGTAGAGACAGCTAGCAGTGTCTGCTGTAATTGTCACCAAGACCTGGACCACAAGTAGGTGGAATGCTAAATTGAGCATCTTTCCTTTTACAAAGTCTCCCTTGAACAAGGTCCCCTGTGCTCTTGAAGTGGTCATTTTGGGGCCCCAGGAAATTGAAAAACACAGGTTGTCACCAGAAAGGAGCTCGGAGGTCATCAGGAATTAAGGGTCCTGTTGGGTTTGCTTGATCTTCTGGGAAGAATCAGTTCCCTCTCTGCATCACATTCCCAACCGAGGGCACCCAGGATGAGTGTGGTGGAAGGAATGGTAGATCCATCTGGAAGTGTTTGCTTTCTTGAGAACATTTTTTATATGTTTTGAAAACACATTCCTCAAAAAGGGAAGAGACTGAGGTCAGCTAGATGTCTTGGTGAAGATCAGAGCCACCTTCTCCTGTTAACAGAAGGGGTGAGAAGGAACATCCCTGGGATGGGAGGACTGAAATCCAGAAGAGCTATAGGAATGACCCAGAACTTGCCCAACCCCATCTTTCATACCCGGCACTCCTTCAGAGCACCAGGAACCAAGGCCTGGGTCATTGCCAAGTTGTGCCTTTGGGTTTTCAGGTTTGAAAGGAGAACACAAAGAGGAAGGACCAGGAGTGGCTCTGCTTTGCCGATGGGATCACAACACTGATTCTAGCTGGAGCCCAGTGTGCTGCGTCTGACCACCAACCTACCTCCTGAAGCCCGGTCCCGACAGGTGGTTCCTAACAAGCATCCACTCCAGGCCCTGTGATGTCAGGTGTCTGGAAACGCTTTCCTTCTGGTCTAGTGTTTACCCTGCTGAATTTGTGCTTTTCACATAATTTGTTCGGAGAAGGATAGTGTTCAAAGTCATAGCTGGAGCTTGCTGTGTGGCCTAGAGCAGTCGTTTAACCTCTCTGGGCTCTAGTCTTCTTTTCTGTAAAATGAAAGTGTTGAATCTATGTGATCTAAGATCCCTTCCAGCAAAACTGCTCTGGGCTCTGCCCTGATCGGAGGCCATGCTGTCCAGAGCTGCCCACTAGGGCTACGTCTTATCCTTTGATGCAGGCTTAAGAACTCACCTCTTCATCCATGTGTTACCCAGACTGTCCCTTGGTGTCGTTTGTTTCTCTGACTCCAGGCAGCTCTGGTACAGAGCACTCCATCCTCCCATGGCAGCAGCCCAGGCCGCACAAGGTGGGCACTGTGAGTGCGTGGGAATCTCATTGTTCTTGCTCTGGTCAGGTTCTATGCGGAATGGCGACTCTGCAGCAGATTTGTGGCTTTAATCACTTCATCCTGTACCACGGGCCTGTATCTGTGTCACTGACATCCCTCGCTCTTTTTCATCCTTTTGATCAGAGACAGTGCCTGATGTGCCATCTCACGCTGGGCTTCCTTCCAATCCCTTAAACTGAAAACATTTTTGCAAAAATGCTGGTTCCTATGCTGCCCCCAAATGCATAATTAAGAAGGTAATTATGGTTTCTGAGCCTGCTGCCTCTTCAAGGGCTGGTGAAAGAATTCAGTCCTGGCCGGGCAGCGCGGTGTGCAGGCCCCTCCACAGAGGGCCGTCCACCCCAAGGGCCAGTTTGCCTGCACTTTGCATGGTCCTTCCCGTGATGTCCAGGGAATCAGATTCCCTGCTACTCTGAATGTAGGTCTAGGTCTGCTCCCCACCTTGAATTTTCCCCGGGACTTCTCTGGTGGTCTAGGGGTTAAGAGTCCACCTTCCAATGCAGGGGATACAGGTTGGATGATTCCTGGTTGGGGAATTGAGATCCCACATATGGTGGGGTGAGCCCACGTATCACAACCACTGAGCCCACAACGAAGAGCGTGCATGCTGGAACGAAAGATCCTGCGTGCTGCAACTAAGACCTGACACAGACAAATAAATAAACAAGTATTAAAAAATTGCCTCTACGTTTCTTTGAAAGTCACGGCATCCTTTGGCTCCTTTCCACCCTTTTATGCACTCACGTGCTCTGACATTTCTTGTGATTGTGGCCAGGTTCTTATATAGCCCTTTACAGTTTATTCCATCTGTTTCATGTATGTTTTCATAACATGTTCAATTTTCATGACATCCACGTGAGAGGCCAAGACAGAGACCAGAAACCTGAGTCTCAGAAAGGGCGAGTGACTTGCTTAAGCTGGTGAAATGAACAGCGTCCTTAGCTGGGTCTTCTGTCTCTGCTAATCCAAGATCTCTGATCTTTTATGATTTTGACTCAGTGTCATTCGGTTGACTTCTGGATTCAAGTCTGTCTTCTGGTGACATTGACGTTAACACATGCTTCATGGCTTCTCCTTCCACACATGAGCTCTGCCTTGGGGAAGCTCCCCAGACTCTGGAGCAATGGAGCTCTCCTGGGCTTATGTGTTTGGGGAATGATATTTGTGGAATTACATCAAAGGGGTGAACTTTAGAAAATTTCAGCCAAGTACACTCTTTCTCAGAGCTTGCTCTCATCTCCTCTTTTTTTAATTTTTATAAAAAGTTTCCTCCTGGATATTTTCTTAAACCTCTAATTCATCTAATTAATATTTAGACACATGACTCGGAGTGATCAAATGGTCCTAGGTTTAGCTGAGAATCATCCACATCATTGTTTGTAATCTTCTTTCACTATTTATTGAGGTCAGGTTACTTGCAGAAAACTCTGGAGACACAAAGATGAAAAAAGACACTGGTCTTGGTTTCAACAAACTCACTGAGATGACTGGAGCTATTAGAGACCTCGGAGATTCCAGCACTATTTCCTTCATTTTATTTTTTAAAGCTTTTATGTAGTATACCAAAAATGTTTAACAGTATTTGTACAACTCCAAATTAAAATTTCATCCACAGTTTCACCATATCCCCCAAATCAAGCTATTCTCAATGTCTGTGTTCCACTTCCAAGAATATGAATTATGACTTTTCTTCAATATTATACAAATGTTTTTCCCATGTTGCTTTATTTACTACTCAAGTATGTGTTTTATGTACTTAGTCTTTTGATTACCACTGGATATTTAGGTTTCTGCTTTTTTGCCATTATAGAGCTCTAGTAAACTTTTGCCAGAGATTTTACAGTTATTTTGGGTTATTTCCTTTGAAGTATGATTACTTGGTCAAAGATTGAACGTTTGCATGGTTCTTGATGAGTATTGTCATACTGATCATTTAAATGGTAGTTAATTTATCCTATCATCAACAAAGTGTGAGTTCTTGACTCAGATTTTCTCTGGATGGGTTTGTTTCCATTGTAACAGTAATCCTTGAGGTCCCTTGGAGTAATAATCTTATGATTGAACCTTGTTTCTTTCATTGCCGTTATTCTCAGTTCTTTCTCAGTTGTGATGTGACCAGTGGTAAGATCACGGATGAGTGACTTAGCCTGTGTGCTCCTGCTTGGTCATCACTAGAGTGGGGACCATCCATTATTTCTGGGTGGTTGTGAGGATCAAACAGTATAATTTATGGAATTTCTCTGTAAATGATCCACAAGTAAGCTGTTACTGGTGATGTAACTGATTGCCTCTTAAATGCCTTTTCTCTGCTTTGAATTTGGCTCCCCTGAATGGGAAGGATGGATGACAAAGTTCCCACCAGCTGTAAGGACTCTGCAGTGCATGGCTGTACCAGGGAGGAGATGATGAGATGGGGGGCAAGCATATGTACTAATGGAGAAAGATCTGAAAGAGCTAAGATAGAGCTAATAATCCCAGAACCAGTCCCTGTTAGTCAGGCTTCAGTCAACAGGGATCCCTTCCTTGCCAACTGTGCTCTCATAGACCCTGTGTGGGCCCCTCTCTCGAGGCATCCTTCTCACCTGGCCCAGCACACTGGTTGACACCAGAGAAGATGCTGAAGCCTGTGGAACAGTTCTTGCTGGGTGTGGTGAGCCTGGTGGACCACACATGCTAAACCACAGAGCAAAATCGGTGCTCCTCTGTCAACTAGAATCATGGGCCCTGTTGATGGGCATGTACCCACTGCTATATTTAAAATGGATAACCAACAGGGACATATTGTACAGCACATGGAACTCTGCTCAGTGTTATGTGGCAGCCTGGATGGGAAGGGAGTTTGGAGGAGAATGGATACATGTGTGTGTATAGCTGAGTCCCTTCACTGTTCACCTGAAATTATCACAACATTGTTAATCGGCTATATCCCAATACAAAATAAAAGGTTTTAGAAAAATCAGTTATTGCAGATTTCACACAGATATATAAACACCCCATGTTTAGAATATGCTTGAGGTATAATGCCTCAGTTTTTAGTCTTAGACTATTCTTAGCACCTTAATATAGATCTATTGTCTATTTTAAAAATAGCAAATATTTTAGAGTTTTTACTGCATGATAGAAACAGTATTTTACAGTCATTATCTTATTTTATCCTGGTAATGATGCTGTGATGTAGGTACTAATGTTAAGTCCAGTTTACTGATTGGGAAACTGGAAACTTAACTTGCCAATAGTCACTTGGTTACAAACGGTAGAGCTCGGGTTAGAACTCAGGACTTAAAAAATATTCTGCTTACTGGTGTCTCAGGGCTCTGGCTTGGCCAGACCCATACTCACAACTTACTTTGGATCAAGATGCGTGAATGTACTTGGCAACCACAGAGTGCCTTATGATACTGCCTCTGTTGTTGTTCAGTCGCTAAGTTACGTCCAACTCTTCTGCAACTCTTTTTATAGCCAACCAGGCTCCTCTGTCCATGGGATTCCCCAGGCAAGAATACTGGAGTGGGTTGCCATTTCTTCCTCCAGGGGATCTTCCCAACCCAGGGATCGAACCTGCGTCTCCTGCATTGCAGACAGATTTTTACCACTGAGCCACCTGGGAAGCCCCACTGCCTTCTGAGGAATGCTACAATTCCCATACAGAGGGAGATGGCAGGTGTCACAGGGGAGAGCAGTGATGGGGACGGTGCTTTGGGTGGGGGTTGGGGGGGAGAAGAAAGTGGAACAGGGCTGTGTGAACACGTGAGTGTGGGCCAGGGGCAGGGGCAAGGGAGGCATATGCCTGCAATTCTTGCTGGCGTCTCTGCTGTTGATTTTCAACAAATATTTGTTGAGCACCTACTATCTGTTGTATGCTGACTGTGCTCCACTCACTGGGATGGGTACTTTATATCTATTTTTTCTCCATTCCTCCCAATGATGCTCTATGTTCCATATTCTTTAATACACAAGGAAATGGAGGCACATAGAGATTAAATATTTGCAATACGGTTATGAAGTTGGAACTAGGACTGCAACTCACAGGACAGTGAGCATGAGTAGTTTATTTCCTAATTCATTTGATTTCAACCATTCATTTGCACGTGTTTATTGAGAGCCTGCCAGGTGCCAATCACAGCATGAGGTATTAGATTAAAGGGTGAAATCCCAGATTTGCTGCTGGGGAGAATGTGAACAGTGTTCCATAAGAAGTTAAAGATTCCATGTCTCTGTCCTCAATTGGGATCTTTTTTAGCTTGAATTTAAGCTGAAAGGTATTTTTCACACCAGAAAGGAAGCCACCAAACCCCTCTTAGATGCTGCAGTGGAGCAGAGAATGCAGGCTGAGCAGGTCTGGCCAGAGGACTTGGGCCCTGGACCAGAGAGCAAGAGTGGATGGCGGGGCCTCGCTCTCACCAGAGAAGGTGACCAGCAGAGATGCAGGCTTGGCCACAGCACCGCCTCAGGAGTAATTGACCAGGACTCCGTGGCCTCCCAGCAGGGAGTGAGTGCCGCAAAGGAGGACCTGAGAAGGGTTAGCAGGAATGAACGCGAATGGAAACACTTCCAGCCACATCGGCCAGGGGAGGAGGAATTAGACATTATTAGATTATTAGACATTGAAGGTGTGTGGTACTTCTAGATTGCTGTACATAATTATGTGTAAGTTCTGTCCCAAAGCAAAAACAGTCATTCGCAATTAATTCTTTTGTTCTCCTCATTAAATCCTACTTAAAATGCTCCTTGAGGTATTGTTATAGATGAGATCTGTGCAAATGTATTAGCTTACAAGTATGTGCGGGTGCCTGAAAATAGCTCTTGAAGTCCAGACTGTAAGGCCTCAAGTTGGAATGGGTGGCCAGCTAAGTGTCTCCAAGTCCGCTAGGTGTTGCATTGGCTCTGGGATCCAAAGGATCCTAGGTGCAATCCTTTGTTGTGAATACAGCACAGTCCTTCCTTTTAAGGAATTCAGAGGTACTCAGTAAATGTTTTCTGATTGAGTTGAGTGAATGACAGACACATTGTTAAGGGAAGAATGGAACCAATTACTACCTGACCACCTCTTCCCCATCCCTTTCCATTGGATGTTTGGGAAATGTTCCTTGAGGGAGGGGTATTTGAGTCAGATCTTCAAGACTGGACTGTCATCATAGTGAGGATGTGAAGATACCAAAGAAAATAGCCCACCCCACATGAAAAATTGTACAACCTTGGACCATGTTTATATCTAATTTGAGGCTGTGTAACAGTGATGTAGGCCTGGAATTGTTTCCTTCCAAATGTCAACCCAGTCGATCCAAACGACGGCCTGCATTTGTGTTGAGGGAAGGATTTGGAAGTCTCTTACCGAGGCTGGATTGATTAGCCGTGTTTGCCATGGGGTGGGAGAGGTGTTGGTGGTGTTTGTACAGTGTTAATTCTCTGGGCTTTTAAAATAACCCCACTCTGGAAGGAGAGGGTGGGATGATTTGAGAGAATAGCACTGAAACATATACATTACCATATGTAAAATATATAGCCAGTGGGCGTTTGCTGTATGATGCAGGGAGCTCAACCCAGTGCTCTGCGACAACCTAAAGAATTGATTGTCGAATTTACTGCTTAAGTGACTCACTTGCAAGGGTTGTTGTTAAAGATATTGTTGGTGATACATTGCCATCATCATCAGGTCAAGCATTCTGCTGTCGTGGAGTTATATCCTCAAGGGTTATTGGGCTGCTTGCCCTGTCCTGAACAGTCCTGGGTTGCCCCGGCTTTTGAGACTTTATGTCTTCATTTTGTTTTTCCATGTCTTACTTTGACATTGGCTGTCAACCTCTGGCTGCTGTCAGTTAGCCCGCTGTCTTAGGAGGATGACTTTTTGTGTTACTGTTCTGTGAATTTCTCTAAAATCATGTAATTAAGCCTGTTAGAATTTTGTCTAAAGGAAGCCACAGCAGGACTCTGATGAAGGCCTCAGGGACGTTCCAATGAATAAAGACAGCACACTTCCCATGCATGGTGTTTGGGCTTGGACAGACACCTCTTTTCACTTTTTTTCACTTACTTATTTCACTTAAAAATTTTTTTTTTTAGAACATTTGTTAAAGTTGTTTAATGTACAGTTTCTCACTTGTCATTCTGGAAGTCCTTTTTTATGAAGACTATTCTTTGATGACAAACAACAGCCACGTTGTCAGTGACGATTCTGGACCTCCTCATTGGAGGCTGGCTTTTACTTAGTCAAAGTTGCTGCATAAGTGACCTTCGGGTAAATTGAGGTGTAACTATGCTGCAAAAAAATCTCCTGATTTTATGGACGAGGCTTCAAGGTCAGATTTGAAACTGCTGGTCTAGAGAATAAGACTGCAGACTGGAAAGCTGAAGATCTAGATTGACTTGCTAGAATTTGCTTAGCTTCTCCGAAATTTTGAAGAAAATGCTCTCCTTCAGCCTAGAGCCCAATAATTAAAGAATTTAGTTTCTTGGATAAAGGGCTGTATCAAGATCAGTATAAATACTTGCTCTGAAGGGTTTAATAGTCATTTAGGCAAAGTAGTGGCAGAATCTGCCCAATGGAAAAAATCCTGAAAAAAGGTGTTTTGATTAATTTCTTTTCCATTTGAGAGGCAGAGGGTGAGGAGAGGCTTTCTGATAAAAAGCCATCATTTGAAATGGTTGCGTAATATTAGCTGACAGTCCTTCATTGTGGACACAATGTACCACTGCTGTAATATGCAATGTCACTCGCAGCTAATCCCTTTATTGATTTTTTTTTTCCCTCTGAATTTGCTGACAGCAAAAGATTAGGTCTAGAGAAATAGTTGCAGTTCAGGTTCTGTTTGACAATATTTAGAATTTAAAGTGACCTTTAAAAGAGAGAGGGCTGCCTGAGAGGGATTTAAGTGGTTAGGGACAGGGCCATACTAAGGGTGAGGTAAAAGGGAATGCTTTTTTAATGCTGGTGTCAAGGCAGGCCATCCTGGACAAGTGTCCTCTGTCCTTAGGACCACGTGAGAGCCCAGGGCCAGGTTGACCCTTGGCTTTGTTGTGAAGGAGACGAAGTTTGATTTTTGTCCCATTTACTCTTTAATGCACTTGACTCTCCCTTCTGTAACCTGCTGTCTCTGGTCTTGCTCGCCTTGTCCAAAGCCCTCCACTGTACATCTCTCCCAGGCCTGTGCACCTTCCATGCCCTGGGCTCCCATGCCACCTCCAGGAGTCCTCCCATCTCTGCCCATTTTTAAGAGGAAAGCGATCGAATGAAACTAACGAGATGTGTGTGGCTAGTGGTCCTTCACTCCCCATGAAGTAAAGCCTCTGAAATAGTATATAGACAGGTTTTTTTCCTTTGTGCATATCAGTGATGTGGTTTAACACATTAAGAATTTAAATAAAACATAAATATATCCAAAAACACGGCACTCGTTCTAGCCCTCTCCTGTCTCTACCCTGCGCTGGTGGTCACCCCTTCTCTTTTCCTTGGTCACTTTCCCGGGAGCAACATTTATACCCTCTGTAGACTTGGTGTGTCACGTGGAGCTCGTGTTTATGTTGGTCGTGCTTTTAGGAGTTATTTCACCTTGGTATATCCAAATTCACCTGATGTGTTCCATTCTATCCTTTTGCTTGTCAGTATCACCTGGCAGAAGACAGTGACGTTTCCATTAGTTCCCAAGTTGCATAATTACTAATTTCTAGTTATTTGACTTGTCATTTGATTCCTCTGCTCTTTAATTTCCTTATCTGTGAAATTAGAAAATGTGACCAGATACCTCCAAGATCACTTCTAACTATAAAGTTCTAGGTTTTATTGTTCCTTGCCCTCTGTCACTTCTAAATCCAATTCCAAAAGGCTCTACATGAAGAAAAGCTCCAATATCCTTTCAGTCATTCATGCATCCATCATGTGCCAAGTTTGATAGGGAACTGTATATGGTAGGATGATGAGAATTCAAAAGCCATAGAAGATGTGGTCCTTTCTCTGGGGAATTTACATTTTAGTTTGAGAGACAAAATTAGGGTATAGGAAATAGCCAGAGACCAGAAAAAACTATCAGTTTGTATCACCACAGCAATGTATTCATAAATATACCCTTAAATGTATAGTTAGATTGTAAGCCCTTTGAGGCCTTTAACACATGGTAAATTTTTAATACATGTTGATATATATGTATATCAACATATATATGATAATGTATGATATATTGATATATACAGGTTGTGTATATCATGATGAGATATATACAGTGGAAATATACAATACAGAAGTGACTGAGGTAGAGGGGCTGACTAGGGGACGGTTGATGTAGGCTGGATGAGTAAGGAGGAGCCCAGTGTAGACTGGCTACCAAGAGGAGGAAGGGATTTTCTAACAAGTGGGTTGGGTGAGTGTAGCCTGAGCTGTAGTTCTGGAAGGGTGATACGCATTAACATGGCTTTTCTCTGCGTGTGCCTTTGCCACTGCGAGTCTGTAGTGAGAGTGAGTTCGGGTTCACAACCAGGAGCTGGGACCGGCTGCGTGTATGCTTCTTCTATACTGATCCTGGAGTCTGATCCTTGAATGTCATTGGACTATACTGCATCCCTCATTTTCTCAAACTCTTGGCATGTCTTCCTTCCTGGGTGTTAGGCCTTTTGGTCATCCCATTCCTTAGAATCATGGTGCTACCAGCTGTCCAACTAGGAGACTCATCTCAACCCAAAGTGTCCTACAGCCAGAGTCCACCACCATCTTGGACCCCTTGGCTGCTAACTAGAGGTGTGAGTATTTGGATTGTTGATAGTTCACATCCAGGGCTGGACCTTGAATTTGGTAGTTGTTTCCTAGGCCTTCTTATTCCCAGCTTCACACATTTCCCTCTTAGCTTATCCCTGGTGGCTCAGACGGTGAAAGCATCTGCCTGCAATGTGGGAGACCTGGGTTCAATCCCTGGGTCGGGAAGATCCCCTGGAGAAGGAAATGGCAACACACTCTAGTACTATTGCCTGGAGAATCCCATGGATGGAGGAGCCTGATGGGTTACAGTCCATGGGGTCGCAAAGAGTTGGCCATGACTGAGCAACTTCACTTTCTTTCTTTCTTTCTTTATATCAGGCATGTGTCCTGGGCACCAGGGGAGGCCCATGCATGCCTGCTGCACCTTGGCCTCAGGACGCCCATGATTGAGAAGACAGTTGTAACGAAGAACACATTTGCAGCCAAGAACCTTTTTAGCCTCTTCCTACTGGGTTTAGGTACGGTTATAAGGCATGCTTCATGTGGAATCACCCAGGGAAGAGAAGAGAACCGGGTTACCTGGCTGGAAAGAGTTAATGGGGGAAATACATAGAAGGAATGATGTGGACATTAATATTGGTCAGCATGTTGCAATTGTTCATCAAGATATGGAGGCATTAATAAGTTAGTGAAACAAGAGTCCTAAAGGATATCAAAGTCCTGAATCTTGTCACCTTTTCAGAGTTTTTAAATGGAGAGTAACATGTGTGTGAATGAGGTGTAAAGTACCCTAACTAGCTAAAATTCTTCATTATAAAAACAAGGTTGACGCTAAGTCATGATAGATTGTAAGTCAGAGAGCCTCAGCGTAAGGGTTGTGTCCTTGCTGATCTCTTCCCAGATCTGAAGTCTTTCAACAGCATGGGGTTAAGTGAACCAAGGGAGGCAGGACATGGCTCCGGCAGCCTTCACAGCTCAGCCTGTCATCCACATGCTCACTCTCAAATTCCAGGTCCTTTGTTTTGCCCTTAATTGTTAGCAATGCACGTGGACGTCAGTGGTAAAAATTAGCGCTTCATTCAAGTTAGAACTTTGCATTCTTCAAACAGGTTTGGGGTTGGAATTCTTCTTTGTGGTACTTAGGAAAAAATAGTTGATTGAGCATATTAGACGTGTAAGTATAATTGTTTGATTTCAAACAATTTAGAAGTACCTGTTTATACCTTGACCATTGATGTGTTAATCACCAATTATTTCTGCTTACTCATGTGATGTTTCCCTGGACATGATTTCTAGCTTCCTTCCTCTTCTTCCTCCTTTCTGCTCCCTTGTCCACATTAGATTTAAAATGTTGAAAATGAGAATGTATTTTGCTAATTTTCTTACCCTAACCCTTAGTTCAGTGCCCAATACCTAATGTCAGGAGTGATGGATAATTGTGAACCCATATAAGGTTATGTGGGCTTCTCTGGTGGCTGAGTGGTAAAGAACCTGCATGCCAATGCTGGAGACATAGAAGACTCAGGTTCGATCCTTGGGTTGGGAAGATCCCCTGGAGAAGGAAATGACAACCCACTCTAGTATTCTCGCCTAGAAAACCCCATGGACAGAGGAGTCTGGTGGGCTACAGTCCATGGGGTTACAAAGGGTGGGACATGACTGAGCGACTAAACAACAACAAGATAAGGTTTTGACCTCTGATAAGCAAGTGTTTCCCGGGCTTCCCTTGTGGCTCAGCTGGTAAAGAATCGCCTGTGATGCGAGAGACCTGGGTTCAATCCCTGGGTTGGGAAGATCCCCTGGAGAAGGGACAGGTTACCCACTCCAGTATTCTGGCCTGGATAAGTCCATGGGGTCACAAAGAGTTGGACATGACTGAGTGACTTTCACTTTCACTTCTTTCCTGGAAGGGGCAGGTTTTGAGCAGAGGGTCATGGGGTTGTCTGAGTGCTGGCCTGTGGCCGAGTTCATCCCCACATGCTGGCCTCCTTGGGGCACAGAGCAGCCCTGTTTGGCCTCAGCAAAGGAATAGCATCTTCAGAAATGATGGAATCAGAGCCCTCTGGGCTCAGCCTCCTTCTGGGTGGCTCTCCCCACTGGGCTCTTGGTACCCATGCTTCCTTGGAACTCTTTCCTTCAGGAGGGTTCTTTTTTTTTTTTTTTAACCAAAGTACCGACATTCTTCACGGATTTCTTCTGGGCGGTTCCACTCCCTCACAGGGTCTGAACAGCACAGACTGGTGAGAACAGCACTTGTGGGGACACAGGTTCTAGAGTGAGATCCTGGAGGCTGTGTCTCCTCCATCATCTTCCACAGTTGTTTGTGGAAGCGTTTGTTGACTGACTTGTACCTAATTGGAGTGAGTGCTAGACCTGCAATTGCTTTATTGTTTTGGTTTAGGTTTTAGGCATGGATTAGCTCATCCTGATCTTCAAGGTCCTTCTTCCCCCACTATTGTTCTTTCTTGTTGTCGTTCAGTCACTCAGTCATGTCCAACTCTTTGCAACCCCATGGACTGCAGCACACCAGGCCTCACTGTCCTTCATTATTTCCCAGAGTTTGCTCAGATTCATGTCCATATTGTTCTTTAGGGACCCTCCAATTCCTCTCAGCAGGTTCAGGAAATCCTAGAGGTATCTGTTTATGTCCACATGTTCTTGGCTCTTGGCTCCCCAGAGGGCTCTCGTGATTCATTCAGAAGGAGTCAAGATCTCTGCTCTCCACCAGCGACTCCTGCCCTGCAGCCTCTTCTGTTCCCACCACTTGGCTCCCCCACTGCTGCTCGTGTCTGGTGAGTGGGGTCTCTGCCCTCCTAGTCTGTTCCAGACACGGGCTGGCCCAGCTTTCTATGGTCCTGGCTGCCAGGAGCCCGCCTCCTGGTTGTCATTTCACTGGAGAGGAAGGGACTCCGTTGCCCCCGCCCCGCCCCCGTTTCGTGGGTCACCAGCATGGGCTGCCTCGTGTGTGTGTGGCAGTGACTTTCTTACAGGGACTTCTGTCACTTGGCTCGTCCATTTATTTTGTTAAATCTGTTGTTCCCAGGGCTCTGGCACAGATCCCAGGAGCTGGGGACCCCTGAATGACACATCCTGCCGTACTTGGAATCGCCCTCCCCCACCCTGGGCCGTGGTCCTTGGGCCAGGCTTGTGCACAGTGACCCTTCTCTTAGGATGGATATTTTTCCAGTGGTCTCCTGGGTCCCTCGTGCAAATAAACTTCTGGAAAGTCCAGAAAGGGTAATCCTGGGACTACACCACATGTTCTGAAGTCCAATTAGCACTCCTTCTGCTCTGCATGGCAGCTGTCTTACCAACCCTCCAGACGTGCCCAGACACGTCTAACGCCCCAAGTAGTCACGGACAGCTTAGGCTGTTACCATGGTACTCTCAGTGCTTCTGGGGTGCTGATGTTAAGTTAGCACCTCATTCGTGAGCCCCATCCAGAGATGGTCTTAATTATGACATTAAATGTAAACTTTGGTCCTAGGTCAGCTTCTCCTGAGAATTCTTTCCTTTTGAAACTTCAGCTTCTTAACCTTTTGGATCCTTAATAACTTGGTCTTCTTTCCTGTCCACTGTGACTTGATGCTATTAAAAAAAAAAATAAAGTTTGGGGGCGGCTATGATCAGTGAGTTGGGGTGACAGTTGACAGTTCATTGAGTTCATCATAAGAGTCAAGGTCATGGGTTAGGAAACCAGAGATGATCCTACAGAGTCTGGGTAGATGCCAAGAACTGAGAGGGTGGTGCCAACAACCGTGGTCAAAATAGGGACCAAAATGCAGTTTCCAGCTGCATTTTGGAAACTGGATGCTTTTTCAGTGAACTAGGAGTTTTTCTAGTCTGACTGGCTTGACTTCAAGGAACACAGGTACTCAAGTGGAGGGAGGTGATTGCGAGGATGGACCGCAGCTGGGAAGATAAAGAACCCGGGCAGCCTGGGATCCTTCCGGAAAGAAAGAGTCTTTCCGGGCCTCTGCTTCTCCCTCATCTGCTCTTTCTACCCAGCTTCCTACTTCCCTGCCTCCCTCGTAACTTTAATCTGCATTTTATTTTGTATATTATTCTGTTTGCTTTTCTTGGTACCAGCTTAACTTGATGCTACCCCTTTATCTTCCGCTGCTTTCCTTCAGTGTTTCTGCCACCATTCACTTGCGGGAAGACTGGCTGAGTTTTGGATCTTATGCTGGACCCTTGCCATGGGTGGCTGGTGCCCATCCCCGGCCCAGTTTCGGGTTGAGGGTCACATATTTCAGTATACAGCTGTTTAAACATCAGGAAAAACTGGTGATGCATACTCTCTTAGAAGGAAGTTTGGGTAGGGCAGGATTTATCTGGTTTCCAGGAAGGGGGTTCTCCTGATTCCCTCCGGACAGTGAGTAGACTCACGTGGCCTTCTAATAGCATGGGCTACCCTCATGTCAGGGCTCTTGCCTCTGCAGCATCTTTAAGGAGTCCCTGAGTATCTGACATGTGGCAGCATCACAAGTCCACTTGGATAGTCTCGAGCCTGTATCTTCTACGTGTATGCCTTTGATAAGATGTTTGTAAGAGGACTCTCAGTATACTGATGATAATGTCCAGAACGGTGCCATCATACACTGGAACTCCTCAAGCTTTCACAGCAGCCTTGTGGAGCAGGTGCTGTGGCTTTCATTTTACATGGGAGGAAACTGGGAAGTTGCGAGACTTGCACGATGAGTAAGTGGAAGAGCGTGGACTAAGCCTTCTGACTTCTAGCCTTGTACCTCTTTCTTTCCATACGTTACACATCTGTATGCAGAGCCTTGTACTTCCCTAGGTGTTACGAGGAGATAAAAAAGAAATAAGCGTACCTTCTAGTAAAGAGAGGCTGCAAACAACATCCATTAAGACAGTCATTTGAGCGCTGATTGCTCTTTGCCGGTGATTGTGACCTTGAAGTACTCACATGAGAGGATATACAGAAATTACAGGCTGCTCTGAAAGTCTGGGATGTGCTGTGGATTGAAGATAAGCCTGGAGAGAATCAAGGTCACGTACTTGTCCAAACCTGGGGAACCCTGCCAACAGTCAAAGTTATCTGGTGGAAAAAGTGAGCTGGAGGGCGTTCCTGAGTCCTGCTGCCTGAGGAGGTCCAGGATTGGTGATGATGGAATTGACAAGGAATCTGAAGTCCATTGGAAAAGCCCTCGATGCTGGGAAAGATTGAGGGCAGGAGGAGAAGGGGGAGACAGAGGATGAGATGGTTGGATGGTATCATCGACTCAATGGACGTGAGTTTGAGCAAACTCCAGGTGATAGTGAAGGACAGGGAAGCCTGGCATGCTGCAGTCCATGGGGTCACAAAGAGTCGGACACAACTGAGAGACTCAACAACAAGAACTGAAGTCCAAACCAGGGAGGTCACTATATTCTTTGGGAAGAGGGTAGTGGAGCCAGCGTAGATCTGAAGGGTCACACTGCAGTGACAGTTCATCTTCCAGATAGCCGTGATGCCCGAACTGGCCGCGGACGTCACGAGAGGTTTTCTGAGCTGTTTTAAAGTAGCCTAGAATGAACATCAAATGATGAGAGACACTCCCTCACCATAATGTACTAGAACATAGCCGAGGGCAAGACTTGAAGGGCTGTTTCTGGGAGCAAAGCTTCACCAAGTTGGCTGTGGGAGGTGTGGGAGTGAAACAGAGCTCTCCCGGCAGTGGGCAGGGGTACCCAGGGGGCAGCCACTAATACAAGGAGTGGAGGAAATCTAGCGCCCAGGGCATCCTGACAGAAGACAGGCAAAGCAATAGGAACTTAGGGGCAGGCTGTGTGCCGCTGGGTCAATGTACAGGAGGCTGGCAGCCAGTGGCTGGGTCGCCTCCGGCTCATCCAGGGCTAGGGATGCAGCCATCCATCCTGGCAAGGGGCAGGTGGAGTCCTCAGCCTGGAGGAACTGGTGATGTAAGTGGCTGGCCTGTGAGCCCTGGGCCTGAGGACAAGGCAGGACTGGTGAATAGGTGAGGGCAGAGTGAGTGGTGATGTGGCAGTTCTGACCTTGTCCTAGCCTGAGACAGGCCCTCGTGGCCACCGGCTCACCCACTGGCTGTGTCAGCCATTGTAATGTCTCTCTGCAAAGGCACAGCCCTGCTTTTAAGGTTAAGAGAGGGGTGACTCAAATTGTGGGGGAGAGGAAGGCTTGGAGGGCGGAGAACGGAAAAGTGTCTGTTGAGGACCATCACAGATGCTGAGTGCCATGCAAGAGTGATGTGGGAGCCAGAAGGGCAGGGATGAGAATCTGTGGTTCAGATGTGGGAGGTGACCGCCTCAAAACCATCCTGGGCAGAGCTGGATTTTCTTTTTTGTGATCTCTACTCTTGTTTTGTTTTTAGCATCATCATTTACTTTTTTTGTATAGGTGAGACATTGACATGGTTCACGGTTTTAAAAATACAGAAGGATTATATAAAATACAAAATGGAGAATGTCTCTTTCCCTTTCATTTTCCCAACCTCCCAATTCCTTCTGTAGAAGGAAAAACTACTATTTTCCTCCTGTGCATGTATGCTTGTTCCTCTCCGACTCTTTGCAACCCCATGGAATGTAGCCGGCCAGTCTCCTCTGCCCATGGGATTGTCTTGGCAGGAATACTGGAGTGGGTTGCCATTTCGTCTTCCATGGGATCTTCCCAATCCAGGGATTGAAGCATGAGAGACGTGGTCTCATGTCTCCTGCACTGGCAGGCAGATTCTTTACCAGCTGAGTCACCGAGGAAGCCCATTTTCCCACTAGAGTTATTTTATGCATTTGCCAGCATATACTGATACATCTGTATCTATGTCTATCATCTCTGTCCCCGGCCTTACATAAAAGTGATATGTATTACCTGCTGTCCTGCACCTTGCCTATTTTTGCTTAATTCATCTCGTAAGGCTTTCCACATCAGTTTCTAAACAGTTTTGTCTTTTTCAAAGTGCTGTATTGTGTTCTGTTATGTGAATATACTGTACTTTATCTAACCAGGCTCCAGTTGATGAAAATTTGGGTTGCTCCTGTAAGCAAAGTGCCAATGAATAATCTTGTACGTACATCTTTTCACACCTGTGAGACCGCATCTCTCAGATAAATTACCAAAAGAAGAATTTCTGGGTCAAATTGAGTCTTTGTAATTTTAAGAGATATTGATGAATTGCCCTCCAGAGAGGTGGTACGAATTTATAAAATTTACATTCCAACAGCAGCCTGTGAGAGTGTCTGTTTTCTCATACCTCACCACGGGGCATCATCAAACTGGTGGATCTCTGCCAGAATGAAAATGGCATCTCTCTCTTTTTAGTTCTCTCTCTCTTTTCTTTTTAAAGAAAATTATTTATTTCTTGTTGGCTGTGCTGGGTCTTCATTGCTGTGCACAGGCTCCTCTCTAGTGGCAGTACACTTGCTTCTCATTTCGGTGACTTCTTTTGTTGCAGCTTGAGGTTGCTAGAACATGGGCTTCGTAGTTGTGGCACACGGGCTTAGTCGCTTTGCAGCACGTGGAATCTTTCTGGATTGCCAATCGAACCCATGTCCCCTGCATAGGTAGGCAGATTCTTAACCACTGGACCACCAGGGAAGTCCTGTAATTTATGTTGAGTGTTCTTGAGCATCTTTTCATATGTGTAAGATAGATTGTATTTTCATCAACTGTCTGTTCATATCTTTTGCTCATTTTAAAATTGGATTGTTGGTCTTAATGTCTAGGTGCGTTTTATGTTTGAGGGAAATTAGTTCTTTGTAATGTGAGTTGCAAATATTTTCCTCAGTTTGTCTTTTGCTTGTTTACAGTGTGTTGTGCTATGTGGAAATTTTGTATATATATATTTTTTGTAGTCAGATTTATCAGTATTTTCTTTTATGGATTCTGTGTCGTAGTTATAGAGGCTTTTCCCCCCTAAGACTACCAAAGGTTTTCCCATAGTTTCTTCTAGTACTTTTATGATTTAACTTTTTTCCAGACAAATATTTGATCTCTTTCGAATTTATCCTGGCCTAAGATGCAAAGTATACCTTCAATTTAATTTTTCCCCAGAAGGTTACCCAGTTTTCTGAAAATAATTAATTGAATAAGCTATCTTTCCCCTATGACTTAAGATGCTACAATTACTAGGCTAAGGACTAAATTGTGTTCCATCCAAATTCAGATGTTGAAGCCCCAGCCCCAAACGTGATTGTGCTTGGAGATGGGGCCTTTAGGTTGAATGAGGTTCTAAGGATCGGGCCCTAACTGGATAGAACTGGTGTCCTTATAAGAAGAGAAAGAGACCCCAGAGTGCCCTTTCCCCTTGCGTCACAGAGGAAAGGCCATGTGAGGACATAGTGAGGAGGCAGCCTCCTGTAAGCCATGGATGAGTGGTCTCATCAGAAACCAACCCTGGCACCTTGATCTTGGACTGCTAGTGTCCATATTATGAGAAAATTAGTGACTATCATTTAATCCACCCAGTCTCTGGCGTTGTGACAGCTCGTGCAGACTAATACATACTATGTAGTAAATTCCCATGTCTTCTGGGTTGACCTCAGGTTTTCTGAATTCTGGTCCAGTTCTTTTATTGCATCACATTGCCCACTGCCTAGGAGTGGGGAGAGTCAGGGCTCCCAAAGCCGGGGGTGGGGGAACAGAGGGACATGCTGGGAAAGGGAAGATCCAATGGTGAGTGGGAAGAGAATGCAGAGAGGGACTGGGATCCGCAGAGACAGTAGAGGCTGGAGAAGGACGACCAGGCATGGAGGGGAGATAGACGACACGATTGTGTAAGGGAGAGGTGGAAGCGGCTAGCCCAGTAGAAAGGAGCACCAAGGCAGATATTGTCTGAGCCAGCTGGGAGCTGCTGCAACTTGTATGGGAGGGAAGAGAGAATGGCGACTCTCTGAGAGGTACTCTTTGTCTTAGGTGTTTATTTCAGTGTCTATTTCAGTAGTTCAGACTGCAGTTGCTTTGCTGGCTTCATACTTGCCCTCAAACCCCAGCCTCCTTAGTTTCTGTTAATTCCAAAGACATTCCACAATGGACACTTGGAGTACTAACTCTCGGGAGGGTGGCAGCTCACTAGTTGATGTTTATATTTATTTCAAAGAATCTCAGTGTGCTCCATCTTTTGTAAGCAGGAAAAATATCAGCAAATGGAGATTTCTCTAATACTGACTGCCCCGTCCTCCTTTAACCACCCGACTCTGTACACTATGCCTCTCCACTGGTGGGGTTTGCCTAGGTCCTCTGCCTCCAGCCCTGACTTTGGAGAGCTCCATCTCTTGGCTGCCTCCTGGATCCTGGATCCTCTCCAGAAAGTCATCTTGCCAGGCGGAGGCTGCACCAGTTCTGTTTTATTGTGGTGAATGCAGTGACTCCCTGAGTCCTTGCAAAACTAGATTAAAGACAGCTGTCTGTCCATCTTATCTTGTTCTGCTTCTATGCGCTGGCTGTTGATTTCCATGAAGCCCTGGATGCAGAGCCTCAAGGGACGTGGGGGTGATGGTCACTGCCCTTAGGGAGGGATTGGCAGCCTTACAAGGAGCAGGTTACTCCATTAGGATGATCCGCACCTCTCCACTCATTCAGTCTGGATGCCTGGGGTCCCAGGGGGTGCACACTCACCACCTTTGTGCCCCTGGGATCTGGATGTTGGGCAGCTGTTTGACTTGGCTGCAGCAGGGATGCTGGTCCAGTGAGCAGGGAGGATGCTGATAGGCCGCCCCTGCAGGGAGCAGGTCAAAGTCAAGGGTCCAGGAAGCCGGGGTAGACCAGAAGTCTCCACAGATGTCCTCCCTGTACACACTTCCAGCTGTATTTGGGCCCTGCTCTGAGGTCTGGACAAGCATGGCAGCCCCCTGCCCAGGTCCTCCCCTCAGTGCTCTGCTACTTGCCCAAACTCACTCCTCTCTGCAGGATTCGCCAGACTCTGGCTAAGGCACAGTCTGTTTCCTGTTGAATTCACTGTGGACTCCCTAGATGTGGGCTGGGCCTAGGTTACCCCTTCTCTCGTATGCTACATCCCCCAAGCTGAACAACATGATTCCTTCTTCCTCCATCAGCCTTCCCTGACGTCTCATCCAAGACCGCCCCGCCCCCAGCACAGTGAGGCGGTCACCACGCCCTCTGTTCCTGGTGCTTTCCGTGTCTCTGTGTCACTGGGTCCTCCGAGCACCTCCCGTGCACTCGGTGGAGGTGAGGGTGAGGCTCATAGGTCGCTACCAGGAGGAGATCAGTGGGAGATGAGCCAGAGCTCCCGGAGGTTCTCCCACTATAAAAACTCAGATAATGTGGCTTTGATTTTGTTAAGGTGACCAAGTGGATTTCTCCTCCAGAAGTGATGGTGTTCTTTCTCATTGGACCCCCAGGGACTATGTTTGGTAGGAGGATAAAAATCTAGAATACTGAAAAGTGAAAAACTAGTGTAGGTATAAATCTACAGTTCTGTTTTCATTCCATGTAATATTTTGAGGTCTCTCTCTGTACTAATATGTACAGTACATTCATTTAAAGTATTGTATAATATGTGAATATAATCACCAATATTTTCTTTCTCCTAATTGATTAACCTTTAGGTCTTCACTATTATTATTATTATTCTTATTTTACAAGCAGTGCTATGTAGAACATTCTTGTACTTCTCTCCTCCTTGTATACATATGTAGGATTTTGTCTAAGGGTGTGACTTGGGGTCATAGGGTGTATTCGTTTCCAATTTACTTGACATTTGTCAAGTGTTTGTAACAATTTACACTGAAGAATAGTGTCTGGAGCTTTCTTCTCCCTATCTTTACTAAACCTTGATGTTATCTGACTCTTAGGTTTTGCTATTTTGACTGGGAGGTGGAATGTGGAGCCACATTTCCAGAATGTTAAAATGAGAAATTCCATCTTAGCATGGACCAGTGAGTGATCCATCAGGTGAGGGCTGGGGGCCACCCTTACACGTCACAGGTTCCCCTAAATTGTTGCTTTCCTGGGTGTCGGTGGTCAGCACCCCCAGTGCTGTGTAGTTGCCGTGATGCCTGTGCTGTTGTCTTTGAGGGTCTTACAGGTGGGCACGGAGTCACATTCTATTAACAGAAGTTCGATGGTATTACCAGTATTAGAGGGGGTTGGATCTAGGGGGGTGGTCTCAGCCCTTGAGGCAGGAGCAGGGTGGTGGGATGTAGTCAGGGTTGGAGCCTAGGGGGAATGCCCTGAGCTGGGGTTGAGGGAACACTAGAGTCACAGCTGAGGAAGCCTGAGGCAGGCAAGGATGGGGTGCTAGAAACCTGTCTTGTGGGACATTCATTTCTTTTGCTGAAACCTGTCAGATATGTGCTTGCTGCACGTCTTAAAGGACTTATCTGACATCTGGCATACACAGTAAATCTGCATTCTATATGGTGATGACATAGTAAGAGTAATAATTATGTGGCACTTATAAGACACAGGTGCTGAGTACTTTACTGAAACTAATTCACTGATTTCTCACTGCACCCCTGAGGGAGTGGATATTTGTATCACGTCCCTTTAAAGTGAAGACATGGAAGCACAGAGGACTTTATCCATTGGCCAAGATCATTGACCCAGAAAGTCTCAAAGCTGGGGTTTGACGCCAGGCAAGCTGGTTCTGCGGAGAAGGCAGTGGCACCCCACTCCAGTACTCTTGCCTGGAAAATCCTACTGATGGAGGAGCCTGGAAGGCTGCAGTCTGTGGGGTTGCTGAGGGTCGGATACGACTGAGCGTCTTCACTTTCACTTTTCACTTTCACGCATTGGAGAAGGAAATGGCAGCCCACTCCGGTGTTCTTGCCTGGAGAATCCCAGGGACGGGGAAGCCTGGTGGGCTGCCGTCTCTGGGGTCGCACAGAGTCGGACACAACTGAAGCGACTTAGCAGCAAGCTGGTTCTGATGACGGGGCTCTGGACCACGGCAGTGCTGCTGGGCACAGTGGGAAACAGTGAATCATTATTTGTATTTTGATGTCTGGTTTTGAATTTTATTTCAACTAGTGAGTCAAGCTGAGTTAACACTTTAATTAACATCTAGCCAAGCCATTTAACTTAAACAAGAAAATAGTCAATTTTGTGAGTAGAGATGATGCTGGGAAGGATTGAAGGCAAAAGGATAAGAGGTCGTCAGAGGTGAGATGGTTGGATGGCATCACCGGTTCAGTGGACATGAACTTGGGTGAACTCCAGGAGATGGTGAGCAACAGGGAGGCCTGGCGTGCTGCAGTCCATGGGGTTGCGAAGAATCAGACATGACTTAGCGACTGAACAACAGTATATAAAGAAAAGTATAATTCATCTGTTTGGGCTTTCTACTTTAATTCTGTGACCTTTAGTTTGCATTCAGTTTTTAGCAAAGGCACATGGCAAGTTTAGGAGTAAAATAATGAACAGCCATCAGGGTTTGGTTGCTCATATAGGACAGCCAGCTTTTCCCCCAGTCTTCCCCAAACACGCATACACACGCACACACATAGTGTCTCTGCCCTCCCCCCACCCCAAATTAACTGGTAAAAAGGAAAAGCATTATCTAACTCCTTTTTCAAATACAAAGTAGAAAACTCAGTAATCTGGACTTTTTTCCCCTAGCTGAAACCAAACATTCAGCTATTTGGAAATACCTGGGCAGTCATCTGAATTCTCTGCCTTCTATCTGGTGCGTCCGTAGGGAATGGCTGGCCTTACGGAGATGCATGCCTGAGGGTACAACCCTCCATCGGAAAAGCTGGCAGTGCCCACCATCCGATCTGGAGCTCACCTGGGAGCAGCAGTGCCAGTTCTGCCCTGGTGTCTGCAGTGCTGGAAACTCAGGAACCATCATCTCCCTTTTCTCTGAAGGAGTGGGAATGAAGAATTTCCAGCTCGGTTCATCTTCCCCCTGTTCCTCCCCTTTAGGACAACCGCCTCGTGCTGGATCCTAAATTTAAAGAATATGGATGTTTCCCTCTGGCCCGAGAGCTGGGGATTCTTATCAAAAGTGACATTTCAAAAGTGCCAGACTGGCCTCCTCCCTCTTTCCTGCTCATCCCTTATCACCCCTGCCTGTCTCCATCACTGTCTCCGCATCTCCAGATCTGTCTCCACTTCCTGCGTCTCTGGAGAGAAAGCATGAGCTCACTGTTTTCCAGCGAAAAACCAGATTTGGTCTTCTCGCCTCGTTTGCCTGTCAGGGCCTGGAGATGGATGGTGCTTCCACCCGCTGAAACTGTGCCCAGAGGAGCCACAGGCTTGTGCTTGGGGTGTTGGCACACCAGGGCGGGAGGCGGCCTTGGGGAAGGCAGTGACAACTTGGGGCTTTCCAGAAGGCTGTTAGGGCTGTGATAGGAATAAGGGAGCAGATTATTTACTACACCCCAAATGGTGATTTAAAGCCATACCTCACCTTCTCATACTTTCCCAAGCAGCCTGTCTCATGCTGGAAAAATACATGAGCAAACTGGGAAAAAGGGTGGCTGAAACCTTACCAGGGAGCCGGGTGCTGTGGGGTCAGCACGACGACACCTCGTTTTTTATTTCCTTTCGTGAGGATGTTACGATGTAATGACATTTAAGAATGTCTTGTTTAAAGCATCTGAAAAGACTCAGAGAAGGGGGAAAAGACATCCCGAATCTAGGAATGAGGAAGTGAGGATAAAAAGGTTGTGGATCCCACAGAAGATGAGGTGACCTTTAGCACAGAAGATGGTAAAATGTTAGAGGCTATGATGTTGAGTCAAGGGAGTTACATGGTAAGGTGATGGATGAGAAGAATGGAGTGGGTGAGCAGGAGTCAGGGGTGTGGAGACTGTGTTTTGCAGGGCGACTGGGGGACGTGGACACGGGTTGTAAACTCGGCAGGTGTGTGGTGGTCACCCAGCAGGGAGGCTGCATTTCTATTCCTTGATGGAAGTGTTGGCTGCTAGAGGACGTGGAAGGATGGTGGGCAGCGTGGGAAATAATTTCTTCTGTGGGGCCACCCTGTTTGTGAAAGGGGACCAGATGGTCAGAGGAGCTGTGATTTAGAGGTAGGGGTGCTGTGTCAATTTTTCAATAAAGGGGACCATGGGGATTCCGTGGACACATACGAGCAGCCAGACTAGTGGGAGGCCTGGACAACTGTCCAAAGGGCCTACAAAGCAGACGTCGGGGGAGTGCTCAGCCAGGAGGCGGTGATGCCTAGGGACCAGTGCACAGCTCTGAGCTGACCTCATCCCCTGTGTAGGTACAGTTCCTAGATGAGTTGATGGGGTGAAGAGTGCAGATGGGGTCTCATGACATCCAGGTGCACTAGCTGCAGAAGAGGATCTGGGGCAAGGGGATGGGGGCAGATCGGGAATGTGAATTCATGGCAGGCTACAGGGTCCCACCCAAGAGCTCTTAATGGTTTCATTTCTGATTGCAAGCTTCCCTGGTGACTCAGATGGTAAAGAATCTGCCTGCAATGCAGGAGACTCAAGTTTGATCCTTGGGTCAGGAAGATCCCTTGGAGAAGGAAGTGGCAACCCGCTCCAGTATTCTTGCCTGGGAAATCCCATGGACAGAGGAACCTGGCGAGACACACTCCATAGGGTTGCAAAGAGTCATATACGACTGAGCAACTAACACTTCCTCACTTTTTCACTTCTGATTACAAGCAAGTTTGTGGCGTGTGTGTGGGTGCATAGTTCTGCCCTCAACACCCATCCTGTTGAGAGATTTTAGTGATGACTTGGACGAGGCCAGAAGTGGCCCCACTGATGGAGTTTGTGGACTGATGTCTAATTTATGGAAGGACAGGCTCACCACCTAAACATTTCTTCAGGGGCCTGGAGCAAACAGGAGACCCTGCAGGAGGTAACAAACTAAACGACATAAAACAGCCCCAGATGAGAAAAACAACCAGCTGCTCAAGCCCATGCTGGCTAAGTAGCTTCTCTGGAGGAAAGCACATGGGCCGTGTCCCCTGCCTGTGACCAGCCTGTGTCACAGCTGCTACAGCGCTCACAGGGAGCCGGGCTGTGGGCTCTGTCCCCGCAGGTGCGATCGTGGTCAGTGTCACCCTGGGAGAGATTCTGACATGTGCCTGGGCCTTGGGGTGACCAGCGTGGTGCTGGGTTCTGTGACCGTGGGCGCAGGACCTGAATGGCCTTGGCTGGAAGAAAAGGAGCCATGGGTGGGAGAGGTGTGAGAGCCGTCTTTAGATATGATGCTGCGCTGTGCTTAGTCGCTCAGTCGTGTCTGATTCTGCAACCCCATGGTCTGTAGCCCGCCAGGCCCCTCTGTCCATGGGATTCTCCAGGCAAGAATACTGGAGTGGGTTGCCATGCCCTCCTCCAGGGAATCTTCCAAACCCAGGGATCAAACCCAGGTCTCCCATACCAGGGAAGCTCATGAATACGGAAGTAGGTAGCCTATTGCTTCTCCAGTCCCAGGAATCTAACCGAAGTCTCCTGCATTGCAGGCCAATTCTTTACTAGCTGAGCTACCAGATATGGATGCGCTGTTATATGGGAGCAGGTGTGTCCCAGAGGTAGAACTGATAAATGAGCATTTCTCGAATGCTTACTCCAGAGCAGGTTTTACATAAGTTATCTCATTTCTTCCTCATCCATCTTAGGGGCTGAGCGCTATCATTATCTGCATTTGCAGATGAAGAAATGAGGTTCTGAGAGGCTGAGTGCCTTGCCCCAGGTCCCTGCTGCTGGGTGGCTTGTCCTGGGAGTGGGGTAGGGCTGTGGCCAAGTGCAGGGGCCGGTAGATGCATTCTCAGTCCCCTTCCACTGTGTCTAGAAGCTGTCTTCCGGCCAGCTCCTTAAGGGAGCACTAGAAGCAAACCTTCTTTCTTGTTCTGATAAGAGCAGCAAAGTCTGTAGAAGCTGGAAATCCCTGCACGTGGAAAAGTTTTGCTTTATTTCTGATGGAAAACCTTGGAGGGTCTCTTTCTTGCTGAAGAGCTTGACTTTTCCCAATTTCTCTTCATGAGCACACATAGTGTGGTGCTTAGGGAGTGTGGTAGGTGGGTTTGCATGCCACCTGTGCCAGGAATAGCTCTGCATTCTCAGGCAGGAAACCTCCCTAAGCCTCTGTGTTCTCATCTGTGAAATGGGGACAGCAGCAGGCCTTAACTTTTACGATTAAATGAGATAATGTGGGATAAAATCCTCTGTACAGTACTTAACATGTAGAATGCATTCATTGAACATAAACTATTATTAAAATGAATTACTCTTGACCCATGAACAATGAGGTCAAGAGTAATTGACCTCAACCCCCCAACGAGGGGGTTGGGATGGCCCCTCTGTGTAGTTGAAAATCAAGTATAACTTAGAGTCGGAGCATCTGTATATGCGACTCCTCTGTATCATTGATTGTAGTACTGTAGTCTTTCCACTGAAAAGGAAAATCTGAATAAGTGGACCCATGTAGCTCAAACCCATGTTGTTCAAGGGTCAACTGTATGACACTCAAAGCACCCTCTTGGCCAAAGATGAAAACCGCAAGCTCCCCTACCCTGAAGCATTTACTGTACACAGAAATACATGGTTAATATATAAGTAACTGTTACAACAGTAGCTGGCAGAAGTGTTGGGAGACAGACTCAGAAATGAGAGGGCTGTCCTCTGGAAGTAGGATTTTTAAGAATGCAATCCGTGCATGTGAGTCCAGAGGGCCCCCAGAACACGACTCCTAACAAACATTTATGAAACACTGAATGGAAAGGAATTAAATATTTAGGAGTCTGCCCATGAGTTGCATACAAAACAACATTAAAAGGCCACGCTGATACCACAAACACAAAAAAACAAAATACACCAAGTGGAATGTGTTTGAAAGCATTAAAAATAAAAAAGTAGGTAACACTTTTTCCTCAGTATGAAGAAAATAAAACATTCTTTCTTGCTGGGCCAGCAGCAGCTCTAAGCCTTGAAAATCCTTCAGCTCATAACATCTGGGAGGAGCAGGAGGTGCTGAAAATGAGCCGGGGGAGGTGGGGTGGGGAGGTTGGTTGCAGGAAGCTTTTGTGAAGAGCGGACTGAAATCACTTGTAAATATCGCTGCTCTCCCCAGCCCTCACCCCTTCTGCCAGGCCTGGGGATGTGGTCTTGTGGGATGTGGAAACTCCAGCTCTGTCTGCCCTCCTTGAACCCCTGGAACTTTGCTGGTTTGCTTCCCTCCCTTTTCATCAGGGACATGGTTTTGCTTCTAATCTCAAACCTTTCACCCGCTAAACTCCGTCTCCGCTCTTACAGCGGCTAAAGAATTCGAGGTTGACAGTGCTGATAAATTGATAATGGCTTTCCTAATTGGTTAAAGGAGAATCTCCCTGTCTCCTCTCCCTTCTAAGGTGTAATTTTAAACCGCCCCCCCTTTTTTTTTCTCTTTTTGGAGGAAATGCCCTTTATGGAAGGGATAAAGTCCAAGATTTAAAGCTTCAACCAGTTTCTTTTCTTTTTTTTTGAAGGTTGGCTTTCAGTTTTTTTCCAGTGTGTTCTTTCTACTTTTGACTTAATCTTTCCATTTATTAGGGCTGAACGATGATTGAGAACCGTCAGCTCGATGGATGAGACGGGTGTCAGAGTGAGAGGATGAGAGCTCTTGCCGTGGCGGCCTGGGGCCAGGACTGGTCAGCAGGGAAGACCCCAGTGTCCTAGGCGCTCTCGCCATTGGCATCAAGGGAGGAGGAGTGGCAGACAAGACATGGGTGATGTCCCCCCTGCCTGCTCTTCCTCGTCAGTGGATGTAAAGTTCCTCCACATACGAAGCTCTGTGGCTGCAAAATAATCCTTGTTTCTCATAAACCTCCTGCCATGGCATGGAATCATTACAGCTGTGGGTGTCTGAACCCACTGTGCTGACACCTGGACCCTGCCTGTTCTCCTTCTGGCTGGCTGGCTGGCTGGCTGGCTGGAGAGAAGGCCTTCATCTCTCTTAAACTCTCCCTTCCTTCAGTCACGTGAGAATAATACTGAATATGGGCTGAGAACAATCAGAGAGGTAAAATCTGCCTCTCAAGGTTGTTGTGACCATGATGTGGGGGTAAAGTGAGTGTCCAAAGTCCTCACTGTCTGGAAGGCATGGAATAGATTTAGTTTTTTTAAAGAAGGAGCTCTGGGATGAAGGAAGCCTGTGGACTCTCAGCAGTGGTCCAGTAGTCCAGTGGGTGCTGGAATGTCAAGAAGAGCATTCCAGAGTTTCAATTTCAGTTCAGTTCAGTCACTCAGTCATGTCCAACTCTTTGTGACCCCAGGGACTGCAGCACGCCAGGCCTCCCTGTCCATCACAAACTCCCAGAGACTACTCAAACTCATGTCCATTGAGTCAGTGATGCCATCCAACCATCTCATCCTCTGTTGTCCCCTTCTCCTCCTGCCTTCAATCTTTCCCAGCATCAGTATATTTTCCAATGACTCATCTCTTTGCATCAGGTGGCCAAAGTATTGGAGTTTCGGCTTCAGCATCAGTCCTTCCAATGAATTTTCAGGACTGATTTCCTCATAGGATGGACTGATTGGATCTCCTTGCAGTCCAAGGGACTCTCAAGAGTCTTCTCCAACACCACAGTTCAAAAGCTTCAATTCGTTGGTGCTCAGCTTTCTTTATAGTCCAACTCTCACATCCATACATGGCTACTGGAAAAACCATAGCTTTGACTAGATGGACTTTTGTTGGCAAATTGATGTCTCTGCTTTTTAATATGCTAACTAAGTTGGTCATAGCTTTTCTTCCAAGGAGCAAGCATCTTTTCATTTCATGGCTGCAGTCACCATCTGCAGTGATTTTGGAGCCCCCCAAAGTAAAGTCTGTCACTGTTTCCATTGTTTCCCTATTTGTCATGAAGTGATGGGACCAGATGCCATGATCTTCGTTTTCTGAATGTTGAGTTTTAAGCCAGTTTTTTCACTCTCCTCTTTCACTTTCATCAATAGTCTCTTTAGTTCTTCTTCCCTTTCTGCGATAAGGGTGGTATCATTTGCATATCTGAGGTTACTGATATTTCTCCTGGGAATCTTGATTCCAGCTTGTGCTTCTTCCAGCCCAGCGTTTCTCATGATGTACTCTGCATAGAAGTTAAAGAAACAGGGTGACAATATACAGCCTTGATGTACTCCTTTCCCGATTTGGAACCAGTCAATTGTTCCATGTTCAGTTCTAACTGTTGCTTCTTGACCTGCATACAGATTTCTTAGGACACAGATCAGGTGGTCTGATATTCCCATCTCTTGAAGAATTTTCCACAGTTTGTTGTGATCCACAGTCAAAGGCTTTGGCATAGTCAATAAAGCAGAAGTAGATGTTTTTCTGGAACTTTCTTGCTTTTTTGATGATCCAGCAGATGTTGGCAATTTGATCTCTGGTTCCTCTGGCTTTGCTAAATCCAGCTTGAACATCTGGAAGTTCACGGTTCACATACTGCTGAAGCCTGGCTTGGAGAATTTTGAGCATTACTTTGCTGGCGTGTGAGATGAGTGCAATTGTGCGGTAGTTTGAACATTCTTTGGCATTGCTTTTCTTTGGGATTGGATTTCTTTGGGATTGGGAGTCAGAGTTTGGGTCCCCCTAAAACAGAGCTTGAGTCAGGGACTTTAGGGGGAGTTCCCAGGAAGGGAGGAAGGAGGGGGAGCCAATGGAGGGCGCAGCACTGAACTGGTTCCTGCTGTGAGTCTCAGTGTGGATCCCGGGGCCTCCCTCAGGGTAACTGTGCCAAGGGCACCTCGTGGTCATCCTCCAGGGGGCTGGGCGCTTGCTCTCTGGCTCTAACATCCTTGGTTGAGGGTCTCTCATGAGTATTGACTCCCCTGCACCCTGTGGGCTGCCCAGGAGGGCTGAGTGGACCGTGAGCTGTGAGGAGGCGGAAAGCTGGCTGCAGACTTGGTGTGGGTGCTGTTGGTGTGCCTGGGAGTCTGAGTGGGCTGAGAACAATGAATCTAGTCCTGTCCACAGAGACCCCAGACCAACTTCAGGGCCTCATGCACACACCTGAGCGGGCATTAGCCCCTGATGCTGCTTTGCTGGTGGCTCCCAGGTGTGCCTACAGGGAGGAGGCCAGCATGAACTTGAAGCCAACTACTTACTTCATCATGTAGACCATTCGATCAAAGAACAGACCCTGGTGTCTATTCCTCATTTATCCATAGATGTAGTGAGGGCTTTGTGTCAACCCTTGCCTGGCCCTGGGGGTAGAAATGCAAACAAAAGACCTGCGTTCTGATTCTGAGGAGTTCAACAGTTGAGTGGTAGAAACTGCTCTTTGAGTAAAAAAAGGATTTGGGGGTCAAAGGAGTCTGGGGAAGCCTGCATGCCACACCTGTCCCTTCTCAGGAATCACGGTTTAAGTGAAAAACTCAGAAGTCCCACAGAAGTAAACCTTTTATAGATTGTTAATCCCAAGTTTTCCTAAACATCAATGCATTTGACCATCTCACGCCCAGCCTGCATCACTCCACTTTTAAAGTGGGGACTGGAGAGGGGGTTCCCATGCTCTGGTTCTTTCTCAGGCCCACCCTGGTCAGCGCCAGATATGGTTGTGAAGTTGTGGGTTTCCCTTCACAGCACATCCCCCCGCCCCCATGAGCTGGGATCCTGTGCCTTTCTCAGCCTCTCTTCTCTAGGGGTGCCCTGCTGCTGAGGGTCCCTCTCGTCTAGTGAAAGTTGCCTAGTCGTGTCCGACTCTTTGTGACCCCATGGACTATACAGTCCATGGAATTCTCCAGGCTGGAATACTGAAATGTGGTAGTCTTTCCCGTTCTCCAGGGGATCTTCCCAACCCAGGGATTGAACCCAGGTCACCCATATTGCAGGTGGATTCTTTACCAGCTGAGCCACAATTGAAGCCCAGGAACACTGGAGTGGGTAGCCTATCCCTTCTCCAGTGGATCTTCCCAACCCAGGAATCAAACCGGGGTTGCCTGCTTTGCAGGTGGATTCTTTTCCAGTAGAGCTATGAGGGAAGCTCTCTAGTTTAAAGGAAAGGGATTTCAGGATCTCATCCATACCTAGGCGCAGGTGACTAGGGATGATCCCATTTGGACTGAGTTAGAAAGTGAAAGAAAGTGAAGTGGCTCAGTCGTGTCTGACTCTGTATTGTGTCTGACCCATAGACTGTAGTCTACCAGGGTTCTCCGTCCATGGAATTTTCCAGGCAAGAGTACTGGAGTGGGTTGCCATTTCCTTCTCCAGGGGATCTTCCTGACCCAGAAATTGAACTCTGGTCTCCTGCATTGTACGCAGATGCTTTACCCTCTGAGCCACCAGGGAAGCAGAGTTTTAAAAATAGGGGCCTACGAAAATAGTGTCTGACCCAAAGGAATGACTCTCTAATGCATGAATATAAGTTCTGTGGCACCTGTTTATGGGAGGTGATTCTAGATGGCATGGGGCTGAGTCCTAGCCCTGCCTCTAGAGTTTCCCTGCCTTAGAAGGTTTCTACTTACCATGCATAACTCTGGAGAAGTAGACTCCCGGAAACAACACCTTGCTGATTGTAGACGCATGTGAAAGGAACCTCGCCTGTGGTTTCCTTGTAGGGTGGGATCAGAATCCGGAGTTCATCATGTGGGCCATCTCTTCCGCTCCCCTCCAGTCTGTTTCCTCATATGCCCAGCACATGTCAGGGTTCTGAGCTACAAGTCTCCTAGGGTTACGGCACATGAAATGTCTCTCTCTTCCTCTCCCCACCCCCATGCCCCACCCCCTGCCTCTGTGTGTATGTAATGTGATGCAAACATTGCTGATATTATTTCTGATTTCCTGTGGTCTTTCCCCCTTAGAGTAAGTAGTATTAAGCAGTGATTCATCATGACTGTGAGATTGGCCAGAGAGTTTGGGTTTTTCCATAAAACGTTAAGAAAAAGCCCCAGTGAACTTCTTAGCCAACCCAGTCGTATTTATTGAGCACTTGCAGTGTGCAGGGACCACATCAGGACTTGACGTGAATTACCAGACTCATGCCTTGGGTCTTAAAGCATTTGAAATGGAGAGAAGAGATGAGAACTGTGTCCCCCTGTTCCTTGTTCCCGGGTCTCCCTTTGCCACCGAGGACTCAGAGAGGTGGAAGGGAAGCTGGAGTGATGATGTAGAAGGGGAGAGGGCTGGATGCTTGCATTTGTCTTGAGTCCAGTTGAGTCCAGTTCCGTCTTTACCTGCTCGGAGCCTGGCCTGCCCTTTGACTTCTAGGTGGGTTCAGTTCTGGGGAGACTTAGCAGGAGGTCTGGGTGGGAGGAGTGAGAGATTGGGCATTTATATCCTGCCCCTCACACAGGTGGGCTGTACCCTGTCCTGGAGCCTGCATCACCTTCCTCCCAGGGCCCTCTTCTCCAGATTCCCATGATGGTCCCTGCTCTGCCTTGCCCAGCCTTGGGGTTGCCCCACATCCTTGTGTTGCCAGCCCCAGGGCCCTGCCCCACCGTTGGCTGGTCCCTTTACACCCTATGCTCAGCTTTGTAAACTGACCGCTTTGGAAACCCTCCTCAGTTACCTGTTTGGGTATCCTGTCTCCCTGGGACTCTGATGGTGGCTCAGATGGTAAAGAGTCTGCCTGCAATGCAGGAGACCCTGATTCAATCCCTGGGTCAGGAAGATCTTCCTGGAGAAGGGAATGGCCACCCACTCCAGTATTCTTGCCTAGAGAATTCCATGGATGGAGGAACCTGGTGGGCTACATGGGGTTGCAAAGAGTCAAACATGACTGAGCAACTAACACTTTGGGACTTTGACACGCAGATCGGAGGGTCCTCAGCTCAGAAGGCAGGGCATGGCTGAAGGTATCAAGTCCCAAGGTGCCCACAGGAGGCACCCCCCAACCCCGATGCCTCACGGACGAGTTTTTTGGCCCCTCAGCTGAGGCTGCAGGAGGGGGAAGCTCTCCTCTCTGGGCTAGAAGGCAGGAGTTGGGGAAGGTCACAGGCTTCTCTGTTACCTTCCACCGTCCTTCGCAGGAAAACCTGTTTGTGTTGGGAAGCCCACATTCTGGGCACACGTATTTGGTGCCCAGATGGCGCCTGTATTGACAAAAGCCCAGCACACTGACAGGACCTGCAGACACATGGGTAAATATTTTGCTTTTCTTCTTAGGCAATATTTGAGTCTTTCAAATTTAATTGCTGTCATAGGCAGGATGCTTGCATCCCTGAGGCAAAGCAGATAGTGAGGGCCTCCAGCGGGGCTGTTGGGAAGTTCTCCAGCCAGGCTTCCTGGCCGGCTGCCCACCGCGCCTGTCCGTCAGCGTCTTTCTCTTGTTGAGTGTCAGGTGGGCAGGCTGGGGCCGAGGGAGGAAGCCTGGAACCTGTGGCCACTTGTTGCGTACATTTTGAGGCTGAGAGAACCTGGTCCTAGCCAGGAAATCAGGTGCTTCTCTCAGATGCGAGTGACAGGCACTCATCCAGCTGTTACCAGCAGGATTCCATCTTGTGTCTTCCAAGCTGGGCCCACGGAGTATTTTGTTTGATCTCGAAATTATGGAGTGTAGGGTGGCTCCTAGTTTTCATGCCATCTTTGTGCAAATTAGGTGAAGGCAGCCTCTCTGACTGAGACATCCCCTGCATACCCCACCGTGGTGCAGGTCTTCGCAAGCAGAGCAGCGGCTGTACTTCAGCGCGCAGGTACCCCTGAGAGGCATCCTTGTGCAGTGCGCAACCTGCTCAACTGTGTATGCCCCACGTGGTTGCTCATGATATTCCTGTAAAATGAATATTTTCCCTTTCTCCCTTATATCTCCCTCGCTTTCTTTTCTCTGTCTTTTTTCTACCCTGAAACCATTGACCTAGTTGTCCATTGGGTTACATTTACAAAGTGTGGTAAGAGGCTATTCTGTGTTCATATGTGATTGACAAGCCTCTCCTTACCTGGTCCAGACAGGAAAGAGGTATTTGCCAGAGGCTCCCAGAGTTCTGCAACAGTCACCTCCGTTTATTCATGACATTCTAATTTGCCTCCATTATTTTAATCCCTTGCATACAATAGAAGCAGTTGGATTCCTTACCCACTGAGATCTTATAAAGGACGCCTTGTATTATTCATGGCTTTCTTCAAAGCATAGGTTCTTGGTGCTCTTGTGCTGGGGGCCAGGGAGATAAAGATGAATGAATGAGACAAGTCCCTGCCCTCCAGAAACTAGTAATCCAGTGGAGGAGTGAGGCGTGTAAATAGATAAATCACAGCCCATTGGTGTGCTGGCTGCAGCAGGCAACCCCATTAGGGAGGGGGAGAGGAGTGGGGCCATTGGATGCCTGCTGCTGGGTGCTGTCCTAGATGTGAGCAGGGCTTCCCTGAGGAGCTGGAGGCCTGTACCTGGTGAAAGAAAGGTGGGGAGGAGAGGAGGGACAGAGTTGTGAGCGGATCCACCCTCCATGCGGCAGGGTGGGGAGGGCACCTGACTGGAGCCTAGGGTGTGTCCTGGTTGGGGCTAAGTGGGGGCTGGGACTTTCTGCCAGGAGTGTGGGGTTTATCCCCTGCGTGATAGACTGCATTTTCTTTCTATGGTACAGTCTGAGCGGCAGTATGGAGGGTGGCCTGACAGGAGAGATACTCCAATAAGGCGATCCTGGGTTCTGATCCTGGCCCTGCTCCTACCTTGGGCAAGTCACTTAATCTTCTTGAGCCTCCATTTTCTTATTTGTAAAATAGGGGTGAGGCGTATAATAGCACCTACTTAATTGGGTTATAGAAGGATTAGTAAGGCATTGTTCATAATAGAGTGTGCCACCAGTGGGACACACACATATGTAAGTGTAAGTAAGTGTTAATTGCTCAGTCGTGTCTGACTCTTGGCGACCCCATGGACTGTAGCCCACCAGACTCCTCTTTCCATGGGATTCTCCAGGCAAGAATACTGGAGTGGATATCCACTTCCTTCTGCAGGGGATCTTCCTGACCAGGGATGATGACACATATAGAAACCACAAATGGGTTATGGGGATGTGGCTACTTCGGCCCTTGGGAAGGCTGGACAGGGCCCAGCAGCCCACCCGGTGCCTTGCACACGTCTTTTCTATGTGCTCCAGGACATAGTTGGAAACCACTGGTCTACTAGGCACTTGGCAGGTCTCTCCTATCTCGTAAGTCCTCAGTCAGTGTGGCTGTTTGTTGAGATCGGTCATTGTGTTCTCGCAGCTCTGATGGAGGGAGTGGGGACAGAGGGCAGGCAGGCTGGATTCCAGGGACATTTCTGACATAAAACTTTCGGAATTCGGTGACCAGTTGGATGCTAGGGAGGAGGGGCACCACTAGAGCCCCAGAAAGCCTTGGGGATGGCCGTGGGCTTTGTGATACAGACTGGATGGGAACTGATGCTGTCAATGGAAATTGTTATATGAGATGTGAATGTGGGTTCTGGAAGTGGAGACTGTCAGGAAGACTGTTTTTTCTAGAAGTGTAGCAGGTGAGGGAAGAAGGAAGACAGAGGTGGGGGGATATTGTGGGAGGGATGGTGGGCCCATGAGAGACTTCAGGATGTTTGTGGGCTAAGAGGACAGAAGCAGAGGAGCTGAGAAATTAAAAAAAAGAGTACCTAACGCTTTCCTCAAAACTTTGCCTCTGGACAGCGTCTGTCCCATTGCAGGGGTGTCTCGGTGACTAGTAGTGGGCGGTCATCCAGACGTGATTTACAATAAGGCACTGTCTAAATTACTGCACTCCACCTATTGCCAGGTTCCCTGCTGACAGTGAGCCAGGGGTCAGACAATTCAATCAGGTGCCACTACTTATAAATTGAAAATCAGTGGGGTGCAAAATGGATTACCATCAAAATCCATTCAGGTGCAAAACCAAAATTTAAAACCCCTAACCTTTAAAAATCACTCCTTTCCTGATTCTTCATGATGCCCTGACACTTGAGTTTTAATATCCTCCGGATAAGGAAGTGCCAATAGAAGAGCCTGCAGGAGACCAAGATCTCCTAATCTTGCTTGCCTTTTGAATTTGGCCAACCTGGTGGATTTATAAACTCACTCATTGGCAATTCTATTAGATTCTTGAAGGCGGCAGTTTTCAAACTCAAGTGTGCAACAGAATTACCTGGAGGGCCTAGTAAAATTCATATTGCAGGCTCTAGCTCGGGGGTTTTGATTCAGCAGGTGTGGGGTTAGGCCTGGGAAATGGCATTTCTAGCAGGTTCCCAGGGAATGCTGATGCTGTGGTCCTAGGGCTACCATTTGAGAACCTCTGGCTCTGAGATATAGAACTATTTTCATAATCTGACTAGCAAAGCTTGCACTGATTGATAACAGCGTCTCAGAAAAGGTCCTAATTGGACCAGGCAATTGAGTGTGTCACGGGGCTTCAATTTTGTCCGAGAAATCTGAGAGGAGACTGGTTCAGGGAGGTGCAGATGGAACGGAGTGCTTTGTGTTTAGAGGTGAGGCTGGTGGGGGCCATGGGACAGAGAAGAGGGAAGAGGCCCCTCTAGCTCACCTTTCCAAAGACAGCACGTGCCACGTGATTAAGGCCGAAGCCTGCTTGCTGCTGGCCCATGGGTGCAGACTGTAAATGTTTTTTAGATACCAAACATCCTCCCTTGACGTATAAGTTGATTTTTCTTAAGGTTAAACACATGGGTACTACTTTCTTAACAAGCTGCCATCAGCCTCAACTTGGACTCTTCCTGTCTCTGAATGATGCCGGAGATATATGTGTGTGTGCCCAGTTGTGTCTGGTTATTTGTGACCCCATGAACTGTAGCCCACCAGACTTCTCCATCCATAGGATTTCCCAGGCGATAATACTGGAGTGGGTTGCCGTTTCCTTCTCCAGGGCATCTTCCCAACCCAGGGATCAAACCCCAGTCTCTTTCAAACCCTGCACTGGCAGGTAGGTTCTTTACCACTAGCACCATCTAAATTGATGGTGTTTGATTTTGTTCTTTTGGAGCTGAGGTTACTACCTTGTATTTACAAAATGTTGGTGTCACCAGGCCCAATATGAAACAAGTCTCTCTCCCCAGGATAGAAGAGCAGATCCTGGAAACTGCCCCAGACATGGTTGCTGCCTCATTAACCTTTGGCCTCCTGTCTCTTCTCCAGGAGAAATTGAGCGGTGCACGTACATCAAATACCACTACTCCTCAGCCACCATCCCCAGGAACCTCACCTTCAACATCACGAAGACCATCCGCCAGGATGAGTGGCACGCTCTGCGTAAGTACACCTGAGTCTCTTTCCTTGGCTGTGACCTTTGGAGGGCATGGACGTTGGATGCCCACCAGCAGTTTGGACAGATGGACCTCTATCAGAGACCTGTGGACAGTCTCAGAACATGGTGGCAATCCTTAAAGTCTGAATATCTGTGGGTCTGAACTGCCCCAGTTGGTTTTGATTGTATTGCAGTTTTGAGGAGTTTGCTTCTACAATTGACACAAAAAGCGATTAGCAGCTAGACAATGGTCCGTGGCCTTGCTTTGCTACCCCGGTAGGCATTTCAGATTTCACCTACCTGACTGAACCAACTCCTGGGATTCAAGTCCAGCTTGTCTCCAAGTTGCTTGGGGCATTATTGTGGCAACCTGCTAATCCCTCGTGTCATCCTCTGTGTGGGTTAAGACCTGCTGGTGGTTGCAGGCAGTATCGCACTGGAAATTTGCAATTGGGGGGGGGCCTGAGTGGGAGGGTCTGGTCCTCCACTGACAAATTTATCTCTTGGAGAAAGAAAGGCTTTGGGACCTGGGTTCTCCTGTGATGGCTCAGCGAAGATCAGAATATGTGCCTTCATTGGTTAGGGAAGATTTTGGTCAGGGATTCTCAGAGACTTAAATTATTAATATGATAAGACGATGACTTAATGAGCAAACAGAGTTGGTTGACTATTTTTACCTTTCTGCTCCACGGGGATCCACCTGCTTGTCTGTGTAAGGATAACTCTGCTTTGTCGCAGGCACGGTTCATGCGAACACATTCTTCCTGCTAGTAAGCTCCACGCCACCTCTGGTGCGCTTGTCATTTCTTCCCGATTCCAGCTTTTTCACGTAATGTCACAAGGTTGAGTTTCAGTTTTCATGTATACATGAAGGAGGCTCTTTATTGAAAACAAGGATCCTGTCGTGGGTAAGCTTTGATGAAGGCCAAAACCGTCTTTCCACTCTTTATTGTTGCCTAGTTATCTTTGGCATGCATGGAGCCCACTGGGTCTGTTCCACTTTTGGGGTTGGTTTTAATCAAATCACCATATGTTGATGGGCGGGGTGAGAAACAAGTAAAATTAAACAGAGCAATGATCCATTGGTTTCAGGAAAAATATTGTGACTAGGTGTCTGGATGAGTATTACCTACAGCCACTGGCCCCAAATGGTGTAGGGGCAGGTGTGAGCAGATGGGAAGGCATTAACCAAATGGTTCCTCCTACAAGCTTTATCACTGGTGGAGACACAAACCACACCCTGAGGACAGAGAGCGAATGTCCAACGGGCACCCTCGTGTACTAGATGTTGAGCTAAGCTTCCCACATACTTAACTTTAATGTGAGATTTGCCCTAGAGACACTAGTAAGGGTTATTAATTTCCTTTTTGGAGGTAGACATACCAGAAGCCAAGTATATAAATCCTTGACCGTGACTGCTTATTTGTCACATTGCATTGGTCTAGGATAGTCACTTAATAGACACTTACAATGCATGTTCAAGATACGTGACAAGCTTGGTTGAATAACCACTTAAATATAACTGGAGGGGGAGTCGTCATTGAATTGAAGAAGTTGTTGGTATTGCAGCGTCCATTCAATTCCACTCAATTCAGTCCCAGTTACCAAGTTTTTCTGTGTACTAGGGCACATGGTGGACACCCGGGCCACAGAGAACTCTTTCAAAGAGCTCGCGTCTGGAGGTGGAGGAGGGCGGGGAGGAGTGGAGAGAGACATTCTCAAAGCAAATAATTATAAGGCAATGCGCTAATTACAATATAGTGTAATTGCTTCAAGCAATTAAGATAGCTTGTGAAAGTTTTTCAGCAAGAAGGAGAGTTATTCTAGTGTAAATGGCACAGATGCACTTCATGGGAGTGGTAGAGCTTTTTTGGCTGTGCACACAGCAGAGAATCTGGAATTCAGATGGACGACCCATGGCGACATCACTGAAAGTATGTTACATGGTGTTAGCAAAGATAGAGAAGAGGCTGATGCTCAGCTTTATGGACCTTCTCTGAGCCCTGTGTCTTCGGGGTTCTTGTTCTAAAACTGTAGCGCCCTTAGCTTCTACAGAATCCAGCGTGAGCCTCTGCTGTGGTGAATGGGGGTGCAAACAGATCTATTTTTAACTTATAAAAGCCGTCTCAGCGACTGATGCATGCGGAATTTTGGGCACCCCATGTTGGGTGGAGTCGAGGCTCCCCTTTGGTGTGGGATTCTTCTGCCTGTTTCACAAAGCAGCCTGATGGGCTGTGAAGCCAGCAGAGAGCGTCTGCTGTTCTCGACATCCACGGCAGCTATTTTTATCAGAGGGCAGGTGAGCATCGGTCGTATCTGAAGCTGCTGCTAAGTGTAATTGGCAATGTTGATACAATGGGGAACCATAGACAGAAAGAAAAAAGAAAGAGCGCGTTGTGCTCAGTCGTGTCTGACTCTGCAACCCCATGCACTGTAGCCAGTGAGGCTCCTCTATCTATGGAGTTTTCAGGAGTGGGTTACCATTTGCTTCTCCAGAGGATCTTCGTAACCCAGGGATCAAACCCAGGTTTCCTGTATTGCAGGCAGGCTCCTGCATGGCGGGCAGGTTCTTTACCAACTGAGCCACCAGGGAAGCCCATGGGGAAGCACAGTAAATGTCAATTTTAGTTTTCAAAGGTCAGATATTGATGACATTAGATAGGAAGTGGGCGTATAAGCCCCTTTGAAATAGAGTAGAAATGGTCAAAGATTAGCAAACACCTATGATGGAGCTTTAGAAATTAAAAAAAGAAAATCAGACTCTGATTTCTTTACTTATTTGAGAATCCTGTATTCTTTAAGATTGTTAGTGGGATCAAATAAATTCATTTAATGCTAGGTTGGTTATTGTTTTATAATTTCACCATAATATCTTATATTCAATAATTTTTCTCAGTAAATGATTTTCTGTTAAAGCAAAAAATTTGATTTTTTTTTCTGCTGAAATAATTCTGGGAAAGTATTTCAGACTTTGATGAAGCTCAGGTTATATTGATTACATACATTTTCATCAAGAATTTGCATGTAAGCCTGGATGGGAGGGGAGCTTGGAGGAGGATGGATGCATGTATATGAATGGCTGAGTCCCTTCACGGTTCATCTGAAACTATCACAGTATTGTTAATCAGCTGTACCCCAATAGTGAATAAAAAGTTTAAATTTAAACAAAAGAATTTGCATGTGATCATCAAACACTCTTATGAAAAAAATTTTTCTTCAAGTAAAAAAAGCACCATTTGGTTTAAAACTATGCTGTGATTTTTGAATAGTTAATTCTACCAATGAGAGGCTTAACTGTTTGGCTGAGAGCTCATTCACGTTATGGTCCCGTGACTAGCAGGTGAAAGAATAAAATTAATCTGTAGGTTGCTAGGTTTACAAATCCAAGTGTAAGGAGATAATAACCATCACTCTGGGGAGTAAAGGTCAGAGTCGGACCTGTGTGTGTGTGTGTGTGTGTGTGTGTGTGTGCGCGTGCGCGCGAGCGCGTAGGGTGGTCTCTGCAATGGAGGTTTGAATGCTGAGTTTTCCGAGTGATTTGGTGACAAGGTTCTGAATCTGTCTTAGATGGTAATTGCTGACGAAGAGTTGGATGTGCCCGTTTCTCCTTCCTACCTCGGCAAGAGCTCCCCCAGAGAAGGTAGAACTCTGTCAATAGTAGGGACTGTGCCCTCAACCCGCCCAGACCGGACTGTCTGCTGGGAGCAGTCCACCTTATCTTCCTGCCTGCCTGCCACCCCGAGTGGCGTTGGTCCAGCCTCTGTGGGCTCCGAGGGGGCACTGTACTCCTGCCGGATCTTCCTGCCACCTCCAGGGCTGGAGCAGGATGGGCGCGTGTGGCCAGGCCGGCCAGGAAGGGGGGGCCGGTGGCTGCAGGAGATGAGTGGCAGGGCAAGATTGGCAGTGGTCAGGGGACGCAGGCTGGCAGTAGAGTGGCATCTCAAATGGCGACGCTTCCTCCTCTTGCCAGAATGCATCCCTACGGGCTTCTCATGCTCTGAAGCTCAGGCTCAGGTTGTGTGCTGGTTTAGAGGATTCTGTGTCTCCGTGCCACCTCCAGGAGCCCCTGAGGCCATCCCCAGTGGCTATGCCTTTGCTTTCTCTGTCACTGGTGTCCCTTTGGAATGCCTCCCACGGAGGTGGGGGCCTGGACGTAGCCAGTAGCAGGGCAAGGATGGGTGGGTGGTAAGGGGAGGTCTGGGGGGGCCTCTGATAGGACCTGGGGAAGCCAAGGGGGCGCTGAGAAAGCTGGGTCTGGGGAGGGGGTGGTGCTGAGATGTGGGTACTTCTGCAAGGAGAAGCTGCCGTGGAGTGGAGCTGTGCTTGGGGCAATGCCAGTGACCCCGGGGTCAGGGGCGGTGGCAAGGGGCCCTGTGGGGGGCCTGCCTGAGGGCTGCAGAGCAGGTACCGCTGGAGGGTGTGGGAAGGACAGTCCTTTATCCCCTTGGTCTCCCACTCTGCTCATCAGGGGCTCCCCCTGGGGTTCGAGCTCCGAGACTCTGGAGCTCTGTGCCTGTGAGCTCAGATCCTCTCACTTGGCTTGGCGTTTTTAAGATGGAGGTTTCAGCTCACAGTTGATTGCCCCTAGCAGTGGGAAATCAGGAAGCTGGGGCTCCATGTTCCTGCAATCAGATCCTCTCCATTATCTTTCAAGAGGCTGAGAGCCGAAAAAGCGTGAATTCTTTTTTTTTTTTAAAGCTTCCTTCTATCAAGACTATCAAGGAAGTTCAGCTAATTAAATTGGATGGTCACACAGCACATTTCCAGCTGGCCAGGGAGGGAGGGAAGGAGAGAGGATCTCTGCCCCCGACATTCCCCCCACACCCTGCTGTCCTCCTGAGGGCTCACCCGGCCCTCCCATCCCCCAGGGACACAAACACACACTCACATGGTAGCCTTGCAAAGTTGAATCAGAAGCAATATGTATGTAGTTCAAGAGGGATGGGAAGAGGAGGGGAAAGGTATTGGGGGAGGGATGACAGAGATGAAGGCTTTGCGGGGGAGCAAAGACATTTCAGCGAACATGTTGCAAAGAAGGAGGAGAAATGAAATTCAAAAGTGTCTTGTCTCATGCATGCTCCTTGGATGATACACTTAGATCCCTGACCCCGAGGCCCCTGGCTGTTTACGCTGGGGGCCTGTAGTTTTTCATTTACTCTGGTGGGGGACCAGCCTCTTCCAGGCTGTGTACCGTGGGAAGCTCAGGCTATCTGCTGCTCTGCTGTGGATCTCCGTGCCTCACTCTCCTCTTACTCTGCTTGGTCAAGCCCTACCTGGTTCCTCCTCCAGCCTCTTCCACAGTCTCTTACACACCCTCTCCTCTTTTCAGAATTAAACCCTTCAGCCCCTGAACCCTCCCTGGTGCTAAGACTCCCTCCAGCCACCCCCAGGTACCGCCCACCTGTTGGATCCCAAGCTGCTCCTTGCCCCTCCCTGTTGCCGTTGGCCTTCTGGCCTTGGACTTGTGTTGACTCCTTGCCTGATGGTGCTTGCTTTTTCCTTTCCCAGTGGACTGGCCTGGTCATTCCAGACCGGCCTGCTCATCTGCCCTCTGAAAGTGAAAGTGAAAGTCGCTCAGGGGTGTCTGACTCTTTGCTACGCCATGGACTATACAGTCCATGGAATTCTCCAGGCCAGAATACTGGAGTGGGTATCTTTTCCCATCTTTTCCCTTCTCCAGGGGATCTTCCCAACCCAGGGATCGAACCCAGGTCTCCCACGTTGCAAGCCGTCTGAACTTCACTCCTATTCAGACCTCTGGACAGCCCAGGAGTTGCCGAGGTTTCTGGTTCATCATTCCCCAGACATCTCTGGTCACAACAAGATGAATGTGTAGACACAAGAGCTTGGGATGATGATAACAGTAATTATAACAATAATAACTGCCTTTGTTCATACCAGCTGCAATGCTCCTTGGAGGGTGGCTCAAGAGTTTCCTCCTAGGAACCCAGTCCACGTTGTGCTGACTGCTTTGTTGACAGACTAACCAAGCCAGGGAGGAAGGGGCTGTGTAGAGGTTCCCTCTTGGCCTTGGAAGAATCTGAGACTGAGAATCCAGGTCCAAGCTCCAGCAGACTCCCTCCAGCTGTTTTCCCTTTCTGTTTTTGGCTGATGTTACGTAAAACGTCCTAATGAGGTAAACATTCCAGACTTGGGAAGCTTACATCTCCTGCAGTGTCAGCCATTTCCCTTCTCCTGCATCTGTGCCCAGCCAGTGTGAGTTCTCAGCGTGGGCAATCTGTTGTGAGCTGCCTCCTGCTTGCATGCCTGGCATCCATGGAGGTCATCTCTGGCCAGATGCCCTCCCTGGAATTCTGGAAGCTTGGTAGCAGAGGAACCCAGCCAACAGAGCATCCCCATAGGTTGCTTGGTGTTCTGAAATCTTGGCCTTTTGTAATCCATCACACATTTCTCTGTCCCCCATCCCCCCAACCTTGCAGGGAACATTGTCAACCTTTCAGGATACCCACAGCCTGCAGCCCAGAGGCTGCCCTATGCTTGTCCTCCCAGAGCTCCCGTGGCGTTTTTGCAACAGGCTAGGCAGAGAAACGCGCAGTCCTTCATGTGATACCACACCTACATCTGCTCTGGCAGCTGTAACTCCAGGCCAGGACTCCTTTCCTTCACAGCTTTCCCTGCCTGTCAAAACCTCCCCTTCCTCTGTCCCACTCCCTCAGGCTTCTGCTAGACAGCGGGTTTACTAACTGGGTGAACCTGTTTGAGTTAAGGTGTTAATGCCTTCTTGGGTTACCTGTCTTGATGGTGTTGTTTTCAGAAGACCTCACTCAAATGACTATGAAGTGTTAAAGGTCGTGTGGAGACACTCTAAAATCATGACACAAGTGTAGCTGTTGATCCCACCTACTTAGATGGTGGCCTGACTAGGGGCCAGTGGTGGAAACGGAGTGGACAGGAGGGAAAGTTTATCTCTGAGGTGGCCTTAGGAGTAAGATTTCCCTGGTGGCTCAGTGGTAAAGAATCCACCTGTCAATACAAGAGACACTGATTCAATCTGTGGGGTTGGGAAGATCCCTTGGAGAAGGGAATGGCAACCCACTCCAGTATTCTTGCCTGGAGAACTCCATGGACAGAGGAGCCTGAAGGAGTTGCAAAAGAGTCAGACATGGCTGAGCGACTGGCACTTTAACTTTCGCTTTACAAGTAAGGCTTCCCTGGTGGCTCAGTGGTAAAGAATCCGCCTGCCAATGCAAGGGACGAGGGTTTGATCCCTGGGTTATGAGATCCCCTGGAGAAGGAAATGGTAATCCTCTCCAGTATTCTTGCCTGGGAAATCACATAGACAGAGGATTCTTGGGGGCTACAGTCCACGGGGTCGCAAAGAGTCGGATACAACCAAGCGATAAACAGCAACAACTAGGAGTAGGGAAGAGAGGAGGCCTGGAGTAAGGAGGGGGGCGGGGTGCGGGTGTAGAGTAGACTACAACCTTTTCTGTTCAGGATAGCCACGTACCGAAACAAACCTGAGAACCACTGTGCTGGTGTAATTGCAGTCTTCAGGCCACAATTCATCTGAATGTGCAGGTCCGATTTTGTGCTGGGAATTAGTTGGGAGTCTGGCCTAGAGGCATTCTCTCAGCTTCTGCAGATTGGAAGGTGTTTCCTTCTGGCCGAGCATCCTGATCCAGACGCCACAAAGGAGCCCTGGGTGCAACCCCACTGGCCTTCCTCATCCATTTGTTCTTTTGCTCATTCATTATTCATGGAGTGGCTGTTCTGTGAGAAGCCCCGTGTCGGGTACTGGACGGGATATTAAAAGGTATCCTGCTTTCCAAATTGGATGATATATTTCCAGGTATCAACTAGGCCAGGGATCAAACTGCTTGTTGCTTTACATTTATTGACTACCCAAGGAGTGCAGGCTAATGCGGCTGGCATGCACACACATCGTGGGTCCTGACCTCCACACTTAAATGGGCAAGAGCTCATTGCAGGGGAAATAAAAGCAAAGCATAAGACAAAACGACCATATCTCAGAGGCTTGGCCTGTTTTTCCTAGGCTGGGGAAAAGTGGGGATGGTTTAGCATCTGCTGCTGCTTGGCCCTCCGGGGGAGCTGTCCCAGCTCTAGGTGCTAAAAAGAAAGCTTAATATGGCAGGTGACTCATCTTTCCAATAGTTAAGACAATGGAGCTCTCTGTCCACAGGAGCTGCAGCAGTGAGGGGGAGAAGCAGGACCAGGAGCTGATGTTCCAGCAGGCAGGGACAGCTCAGACACAGGCAATCCGGGTTGGATGACACAAGGATGTCTGGGCAGCAGACACTTGTCATCAAGACAGTGGGTCAGCAGGCATGAATAGTTAAGTGCTACTTTGGGGATTTTAAGACTACGTGATCCAATAGGGAAGAAGCTGGGCCAGCAGAAGGCAGGCACCCGTTCTCAAGAAATCTGGAGCATTAGGGGATTAGAATAAGAAATAGAGAAAAGTGACGAGGAGAGAAGCCAATTTTAAGGTCAAAGGTACCGTACCTTGACGGAGAAGGAAGTGTTTCTGCCTGGGAAATCCCATGGACAGAGGAGCCGACAGGCTACAGTTCATGGGGTTGCAGAGTCGGACACGATCTAGTGACTGAACAACAACAGCTACGCTTGAACACGATGGGAGACCACTTTAGTCGGAGCAGCCGTCTCAGCCTGTGATAGGATTGGTCCTGGGATTTGGGGATGAGGCTGCTTCTGAAGATGGTAGGACTATGGAGAGGGTAGGCCAGAGGCATCTGGGAACCAATGTCACTTAACGGAAAAAGTAATCAGGTTCTCCCTGGTGTGGTAAAGGTCTCATCAGAGTCTAGAGCAATGCTGCTCAATTGTGGTTCATGGACTGGAAGCATCAGCAGCATCTGGGAACTTGTTAGAAATGCAGATTCTTGGGCCTGAACCCAAACCTACCAAGTCTAAACCTTTATGAGCGGGGCCCAGGAATCCGTGACTCTTAACACATTCACATTTGAGAACTCTTGGTCTGGAGGGTGTTGTGGGGGCTGCAGTGGTCAGTGAAGGCTCCTGGGAGGAAAGAGTGTGGGTGGGCTTTGGATGAGAGCTAGGAGAGGGAATGCTGCGTTTTGTACCTCCCACACGGAACCAGGACTTTAAGTTACTTGCATGCTTGTGTTGTCTGTTTCTATTTGGTTATAGCTTTGGTAATTTAACATTTTCCATATCTCTTTCTGTTAATTATGGGCTTCCTTGGTGGCTCAGATGGTAAAGTGTCTGCCTGCAGTGCAGGAGACCCAGGTTCGATCCCTGGGTTGGGAAGATCCCCCAGAGAAGGAAATGGCAATCCACTTCAGTACTCTTGCCTAGAATATTCCATGGACGGTGGAGCCTGGTAGGCTACAGTCCATCGGGTCGCAAAAAGTCGAACATGACTTCACTTTCTTTCTTTCCTTTTCTGTTACAAAATGGCATGGGAGACGTGAGGTGTATTTTCTTCCCCTCCCCTATTATGGGGCATCCTCCTGTTATCTAGCTTGAAATCTCTATCATGTATCTGCAGTGTTCTCCTTTCAGAAACAGACTTCAAGCTTCACTGAAGACAGGGGACATTGCATTGAGCTCCAGCTCTGTTGCTCTCAAGGTATACGACCCTGGGCAAACTATGTGAATGTTTTAAGCCCAGTACAGTCATTAGTAAACCTGTGGTAATAATACTATCTTGAGAGTTATTATAAAATTTAAGTTAAATAAGATGGTTCATGTGAAATCAGTAAAGGCTGATACCAAGCAGTGTTGCTGTTGTTTCAGCTGTTAAGCTATATTCGACTCTTTTGAGACCCCATGGACTCTAGCCCACCAGGCTCCTCTGTCCATGGGATTTCCCAGGCCAGAATACTGGAGTGGGTTGCCCTGGATCTTCTCTACCCGGGGATCAAACCCACGTCTCCTGCATTGGCAGGTGGATTCTTTACCACTGAGCCACCAGGGAAGCCCTACCAAGCAGCATTAGGTGCTATTATTACTAGAACACAGAGCTGTGCCTGGCACTGAGTTCCCCATAGGAAATGGGGGAAAGGCTCTGAAATGGTACTTTGTGGACTCAAGGGCTTTTCTCTTCAACTGTATGTAGCCTGTGTGGGTCAGTGTGCCTCGTATATGGCTGTATATGTTGGTGGGTCTGCTTAGGGTTTGCCGTCTGCACAGGTGTGTGTGTGTGTGTAAGTGATAGGAGCTGGCATCTGGTGTTTCCCACGTGGGAGTAGGAAGTGGTTGAGTATATTATGTGCTGAGTGGCAACCGTGTGGCATATTGTGAAAGAAGTTTAAGAGCAGAGAATCCTCAGTGTTTGGGATCCTCAGTGGGATAGCACAGAAAAAGTAGTCTCTAATTTGTCAGTTGTGTCCAATAGGGATGCAGTTTAGACAATAACAGGAGCCTCTAAAAGAAGATTTACATGCTAAGTGTCTAAAAAGTAACATCTTCAGAGCTTTGAAGATAAATATACTGTGAGTACATTTGTGTTGAAATTGTCAAGGGGAATATGAAAATGATTCTCACTTAACTATTGCAGCCTAGCCCTGCCTTCCAGGAAGGCTGCAGTTTCCAGTATGTGTTCTGATCAGAGCCTCTCTTATTCCTGAGGTGAAAAGACACTTCCCCAAAGAGGATGCAGTGAGTGTGTTGGAAGTAGAGGCAAGAGAGTGTCCGGGAAGAGAATAGGTGATGCTGGAGACAATATTCCTGTCCTGGGGGAAAGGGAACTCCTTTTCGTCTCTCTCTCTTTTTTTTGTAGTACAACATTTATTAAAAATTTAATAGCAAATTCTTAGTACCTATTAAGAGTCTTGCTTATGATAGGTTCTCAGAAACAATCTCTTTTTATATTTCACTGTTATATTGACGTCTTCTACATGTTTTAAATATAAGAACCAATTAAAGAATGGTGGTCTGGATCCATCATTGCATGTACTCCCAAAACAAAGACAAAAATTGCGGTAAAAGTTCATATTAAAAAGACTTAGGGCCTTATATTCTTAGGGAATATGCAAACATGCAAAATTAAATTTTATTTTCTCCTGTGAAGAAAAAAATAAGATTTAAGAAGATACTGAAATAGCCTCAGGGAACTCCTTATTTTCAACTCAGTGCCCACGGTGGGCCAGGGGGTGGTGCTGGCTGTGGTTGGTCATGACTTCTGCCATTCCTTGTTACCAGCTAAGGAGGACTAAGAATTGCAGGAAGATTGGTTAACCTTGGAGATTAGCTGGTGACTTGCCAGTTGAAAGAGAGGAGGCTACAGCACTGCCCAGCCCACGTCCCTTTGGGAGGAAGAACTAGAACCCGGATCTTTGTGAATGCAAGATTCACGCACTTTCCTTGCTCCAAGGGTCCCTTCCTATGTCTTACAAGATAAGCTGACTCACTTCCTCTTTTCCCCTCTCTGCCTGTTTTCCCAAATAAGCTTTACTCCCCCTGTCCTGCCATTATCCCAAAGAACAACTCTAATTCATCCTCCAGCCCCGCACCCCCACCATCAGCTACTTCCCCTCCATCTCATTATCCAAAGTGAATGAGGCTCCTCACCCCTTGAGCAACCAGGCTCCCCACCCCCTCCACCCAAGAGTTCTGGTATTCAAAAGGAACCAAAGAAAGCTATTTATTTTCCACTTCTCTGTTTTTCTTTTTCATTTAATTACTGGTATCACAACAGGATTTTTTTTTCTGTTGCTTTTCATTGCAAATGTATAGTATTTCATCTACATTATGAGTTAAATAGGCTTTTGTGGGCCAGCCTAGAAACCCAATCATCATTTATAACAGATATGACTTCTCTGGAAATGGGTTCTGAATTCCAAATAACTGACTTACAAATGAGGTTTTAGAATGGAGCTCATTTCAGAGCTGGAGACTGTATCTTCTACTTTCTAGGCAGTTTATCTCTGAATGGTCTTGCTGTCTCCCCTCTTTTTACATCTCTTGTTCTTAGGTTGGATTCCCCCAAATTAGGTACCCTCAATGGGGTGAGAGCTCAGACTGTTCTGTCCCTTGTTCTCAGCCCATAACCAGCTACTGATACATTTAATTAATGTTAATTCATACTCCACAATATGTCCTATGTAGGCTTGGCTGAAACCAACCATGAGACACTGAGCATCCTTGGTGCTAGGGATCCTTCAGTCTCAGGACCCCCCAGCCCCCAACTCAGTTCATGCTAGTAAAATGAGGCTGTTTATGTAACATTTCCTGGAGGCTCTTTGCTTGGGTACCTGGCACCAAATTGGAAATGAGCAGTCAGAGTGGTGTGTGTGTGTGTGTGTGTCCTCCTGAGACTGAGAAGCTGCTAAACATGGGCGTGGAGATGATACCACGTGGGACCCACATAGTGTTCATATTCCTCACACCACCACATCCCACTGACTCACTCATGAGGCCTCTAGATGCTGCACAGTTGCCAGGGAAACCAGGAAAAGGAACTGTAGGAAAGCCATCTCTTCCCTAAGCTCCTGGGCGTGCCCCCTTGAGGGTGGAGGAGGGGAGAAGAAAGAGAGTTCTTCCTGGCTGTGATAGGTGGTTGGGCAGTGCTGACGCCTAGCCAGCATGCCCTCTTTCCCCAGGTTGGCTTTCTCCGTGCGTCGTCGTCGTCGTGCATCATCGTCGTCGTGTGTCATCGTCGTCGTGCGTCGTCGTCGTCGTGCGTCATCGTCATTGTCATCGTGCATTGTTGTCGTCATGTGTCCCCTGAGCTTTACGTTCTGCTGTTCCCTCTCTCCCATTCACAGCGCCATCAGCTCCTGCCCCAAAGCAATCTTTTAATTTCCTGGAAGTTAAGATGACTTCTCTACTTCATAAAGAGTAGGGACTTCTGGCTTGTGGTTAAGGTTTGAAATCCAGCTGCTGTTTAGTTTGGCAGAACTAGCAGAAATGTGCCATTAAAAGAATGATTAACTCAACTCCATCTCCTCTTTCAATTGAAGGAAAGGGGCTGGGATCTAAGTGCTTACAATTCCCCATCAGAGCTTTGCGGCTCTGGTTAATGAAGATCCATCTTTGGTCATCCTTGGAATGACCTAAGTTCCTTCATGCTGGGTTGAGGGCCTGCGGTGTGCACAACATTGGAACCAGGCAGTGAGAGAAGGGTCTTCAGGGGGCCCACAGTCTCCCAGAGGACACAGGGCAGTGATTTCAGATTGAGACAGCAGGGGCTGGCACTACAGGACATGGACAAACCAAATGCTATTAGCAGTGTCCATAGGAGGAAAAGACCATCTCAGCCCAGGATAAAGGGGCAGGAATAGTGGCATTGAAATGGGCTTAAAGTAGTTGACTTGTTAAGTTTATTGAGTTCCTACCATTTACTGGAAACTATTCTAAGTACCAGATGAAAGAGCCAGCAATTCCTGCCCTCATGGAGTTGCATTCTCGTGGGATCATAACTACCACTTATTGGTGAAGCTTAACTTGGGTCAATGGCTATATTCAGTTCAGTTCAGTCGCTCAGTTGTGTCCGACTCTTTGTGACCCCATGAATCGCAGCATGCCCAGCCTCCCTGTCCATCACCAACTCCCGGAGTTCACTCAGACTCACATCCATCGAGTCAGTGATGCCATCCAGCCATCTCATCCTCTGTTGTCCCCTTCTCCTCCTGCCCCCAATCCCTCCCAGCATCAGATACATTACATCCCCAATATGCCTCATTTCACTTAAACCTCAATTGTCTTATGAGGGGCATGTTATTATTGTTATTGTTATTGCAGCTTTCAGTTCAGTTCAGTTCAGTCGCTCAGTTGTGTCCGACTCTTTGCGACCCCATGAATCTCAGCACGCCAGGCTTCCCTGTCCATCACCAACTCCCGGAGTTCATGCAGTCTCATGTCCATCAAGTCAGTGATGCCATCCAGCCATCTCATCCTCTGTCGTCTCCTTCTCCTCCTGCCCCCAATCCCTCCCAGCATCAGAGTCTTTTCCAATGAGTCAACTCTTCGCATGAGGTGGCCAAAGTACTGGAGTTTCAGCTTCAGCATCATTCCCTCCAAAGAAATCCCAAGGCTGATCTCCTTCAGAATGGACTGGTTGGATCTCCTTGCAGTCCAAGGGACTCTCAAGAGTCTTCTCCAACACCACAGTTCAAAAGCATCAATTCTTCAGCGCTCAGCCTTCTTCACAGTCCAACTCTCACATCCATACATGACCACAGGAAAAACCATAGCCTTGACTAGATGAACCTTTGTTGGCAAAGTAACGTCTCTGCTTTTCAATATGCTATCTAGGTTGGTCATAACTTTCCTTCCAAGGAGTAAGCGTCTTTTAATTTCATGGCTGCAATCACCATCTGCAGTGATTTTGGAGCCCCCAAAAATAAAGTCAGCCACTGTTTCCACTGTTTCCCCATCTATTTCCCATGAAGTGATGGGACCGGATGCCATGATCTTCGATTTCTGAATGTTGAGCTTTAAGCCAACTTTTTCACTCTCCACTTTAACTTTCATCAAGAGGCTTTTGAGTTCCTCTTCACTTTCTGCCGTAAGGGTGGTGTCATCTGCATATCTGAGGTTATTGATATTTCTCCCAGCAATCTTGATTCCAGCTTGTGTTTCTTCCAGTCCAGCGTTTCTCATGATGTACTCTGCATATAAGTTAAATAAGCAGGGTGACAATATACAGCCTTGACATACTCCTTTTCCTATTTGGAACCAGTCTGTTGTTCCATGTCCAATTCTAACTGTTGCTTCCTGACCTGCATACAGATTTCTCTACTAATGGGAAAACTGAGGCTTACAGAAGACAGGTAACTTGAGAGCCATGTGGACTGAGTGTTATGACTTTATGATATCTTGAAAGTGTTAGTTGGTCAGTTGTGTCAGGCTCTTTGTGACCCCATGGACTGTAGCCCACCAGGTTCCTCTGTCCATGGAGTTCTCCAGGCAAGAATACTGGAGTGGGTTGCCATTCCCTTCTCCAGGGGACCTTCCAAACCCAGGGATCAAACGTGGCTCTTCTGCACTGCAGGCAAATTCTTTACTGTCTGAGCTACCAGGGAAGCCTTAGGAAATGCATCCACCAGCTCTGTCTGGGAGGGATGGAGGGGAGTGGAGTCTGGACTCTGAGGGGCCTTCTATAATATCCCAGGCCTGAGATCATAGTGATCTGGATTGGACTCTCAGCAGTGGATTATGTGAGACTTGAAGAAATAAGGAGATGTAGGTGGATGTGCTTGTATAAGTGCTCTATGGAGGAGGGTTGAGATTCTGACATGTGTAGACAAAGTCTGAATGAGTGGGTCTCTAACTCACTCCCTACAGGGGCATGGCAACTGTCTTTATCTTTTGAACAACTTTATTAGCACTAACTGTGGACTCAGACAGAGAAGGCGATGGCACCCCACTCCAGTACTCTTGCCTGGAAAGTCCCATGGACGGAGGAGCCTGGTGGGCTGCAGTCCATGGAGTCGCGAAGAGTCAGACACGACTGAGCAACTTCACTTTCACTTTTCACTTTCATGCATTGGAGAAGGAAATGGCAACCCACTCCAGTGTTCTTGCCTGGAGAATCCCGGGGACAGGGGAGCCTGGTGGGCTGCCATCTATGGGGTCGCACAGAGTTGGACACGACTGAAGCGACTTAGCAGCAGCCGCAGCAGCAGTGGACTCAGAATATGAAAAGTAAGCTTTGCTTGAAGGGGAGGGAAGAATTAACTATTTTTTGTTGAGCTTACATTTCTCTTTTCGTGTGCAGAAATAAGGTATATTCATTACGTCCAAAGATAATTCAACCTTGGCATGCAATAAATGCATGAATCATACATCTCTTTGGCCTTCAAGTCTCAAGGCTAACAACAGTTTTCATTCTGTCATTAAACAAGACCTATTTGATCATGATCATTAATCTGTAAAAATTAGTTTTCATATGTATGTTATATTTAAATAAACTAAAATATACCAAGCTCACTGAAGCTGTTCTTGCGAATAGAATTGTCAACTGTAACATAGTTTGCAAATACACCTATTACTCATGAACTCAGATTTAAGGGGATAGTTAGATTTTCATCTGTCTTTGGGTATTTAAACTGGATTCTCACCTAGGGATCATGAAGGGGGAAAAAAATCAATGAGGAGCTATTACTTACTCTCCGAAGAGGGGTTCTTCTGCCTTACCCGAGTGGAGCTGTGAATAATTCAACACATTCCTGGGCTCCTTTTTCCTTTCTTGAGGTTGAGCTTATTAAAATTGCATGGCCAAAGGACACTGGTGAGGAATTGACTGGCTCCCTCCATCTCAGCTGCCAGAAGCCCCAACATGGTCTCATAACAATCTCAGCTCAGTCTCTGGGGACACTGGGCTGCCATCAGCTGGGGATGACGCATGGGTGAATGAAGAAAGTGGGGGAGGAAGAGCCAGGCATCTCCTCCATGCCGTAGCTTTCGTCCATTCCCTTGGCAGCCATTCTGCTAGTGCATGGAAGTGGGATGCTATCTCCATGTTCTCTATTGATTAACTTGGTCATCATTGTTGGCCCCCTCATTAAGTATTTAGAATTCTTTAGAGTTCACTGTGCTCTAGGTAAGTGATGAAGAGTCAGGGCCCCCTTTTAGAAGCTTTCCAAGACTATCTAATTCATCTCCTCGAATGAGGGGAAATCTCTAGAGAAAGCATCCAAACTGAAGATTACAGTCAGTGCTATGTTTGTTGGGGGGAAGGGGGAATCTGATGACACTAAAGAGTTTTTGAAAATGCTATGGTTCTTTTGGAGCATTTTTTTTATGGGTCAATATATATAAGTTTCTTGAACCAGCTAGGATTCAACTTGGAGGCTGAAAATGGTGGGAACCCAATGAGACTTTTAAATCCTGTGGACCCAGGTCAGATTTATTTAAGCGTTGTCAGGGAGATTGAAACCGAATGTTAAATCTGATTAATCTTGCAAGGAGGGAGGGAATCTGAGACAGATATCGCCATCAAGTGCTATTCTGGGCAGCAAACATTTGCCCACCATCTGAATCCTTCTTTAAGTCTCTGGTTGTAATCCTTCCCTCTTACCACTCACCCCAACTCTGGTTCCTGTTCTTCCTCATTAGATTGATGTTTTCCCCTCCTCCTATCTTATGTCTTTTTTTCATCAGTTTATTTTGCTTCTCCTGATGCTCAAAATAAAACATGATAAAAAAAAAACTTGATAGGAAAGTGTAAAACACCAGAAAAACATCAAATCATCTAAAATTCTACTACCAATAGGCAAGTTACCATTATGGCATATATCCTCTTGCATTTCTTTCCATAGTATAAATCATACTTTTCATGTAATTTTTTATCTCAAGTTTTATTTATAATTGTATCATAAGCATTTCCCCTTGGCATCAAAATTCTTCTTAATCACAATTTTAATGGCATCATAATACTCAACCATATGGATATTCACAATTTGCTTAACCTTTTCCTTTAAAATTAAATGTTTATGTAGTTCTAGTTTTAGGCTATTATGATAATGTTGTAATGATAACCCTTGTATGTAAATCTTTAACCATCTTTTTGATAATGTGTTGAGGATAAATTCCTGGAACAGGGATTATTGGCTCAAAAGATACATATTTTTTTTAGGTTCTTCATGAACAATGCCAAATATCCTTTCAGAAAACTTGGGCCAGTTTCATCTTATCTAAATTTACCTACACTGAAAATTCTTTTTTCACTCAAGCATATACTAATTTGATTGATGAGAAATAGTAACTCATTTTTGAAATTGTCATTACTATGAGACAGGTTTGAGCTGAAAGAAATGGTTATTAGCCATTGTGTTTCTCCCTTTTCAAGTTCTCTCTTCAATTGTCTTTACTTTCCTATTGCCTTACGTTTCCACCTCAAATGAATTAGCCCATCTTCAGGATATGTGTCACTTGACTCCTCCTCTAATCCTCCCATCAACTCCCCCTTAATCCTTTGCCACCTCTAAAGATTTCTGCTTTCAGGGCTAAGAGGTTGACAGCCCCTGGATTACAGGTACCAAGCCCTAAGAGGTGTTCAGAAAATGAATCCCTGTAGTTACTTAAATGGGTTCAAGAACACTTTGGATTTTGTGGTCTTGGAGTTGCCATGAGGAATGAGACCCTGTCTTGCTCACACCTTCGTGACCAGCGCCTAGAACAAAGCTGACACATGAGGCAAGGCACTCGGTGCCTGTTTGTTGAGTGAAAGGGCAAAGCCTTTTCACGTTTCCAGCTTCTTCACAGTGGTTTGACTCTCCTGACCCACAGCTCTCTCCCTGATCTCAGGAAAAGAACAAGGGGGGCTGCCAAGCAAGTTTGAAATTAACCTACATTTTGCAATTTGTACAAGAATATAATTAGATTCCTTCTCCAGAGGTACTCCATTAATGTAATCGATGATAGTAGTTACTCAGTATGTAGCCTTAAAAAATTGCTGATGCCTCATAAAAACAAACACTTGCCTAGTAAAATTCTCTGCCCAGGACTAGTCACTTATCTGTTTTATTTTGTATGAGACCTGGTATCTCCTCTGCAGCATGTCCACTTAGAGACAGCAGCCAGGCCTGCTCCCTTGGAGGCCGGAAGGACCCCTCAGTCATCACACCTGTGAAGTGGAGGGCTCTTGCTGCTGGTGGGAGGCATGGAATTGCGTGGCTCTCACCATCAGCTAGTTCTCCCATGCTGGCTAGCTGGTGCTTCCCATGGCTGACCATACGATCCAGTCAGCACTGCTATTGCCATACAACTTAACTCTTTTATTTTTTTAATAGACATGTAAGTATGTATGAATTCAGCACCAGTTAAACTTGTGTAAATTTAGGGGAGCCACTTCCTTCTTTCACCCTGTTTCTTCCTTCTCCTACCAGAAAGCATTCTCTAGCCTTGGGGTGTCATGGGTCTCCAGTTGTCCTGCCTTTAACTGCAGGCAGGCTGATGCCCATCAGGGACCCTGAGCCTCCCCTCAGAGACTTGTGGGGAGATATCAGTTGGGCCCTAAACCCGGGAGCAAGAGGCTAGTGATGGAGACATCACCCCCTGGTTGAGAAAAGAGTGAAGAGGTCATCTGAGCACAGCTGTGAGCTGCCATCTCTAATAACCAGGGGGAAGTGGGTGATGTCAGTTCCTGCACTGGAAAGTTCTTTTGAGTGACTTGGAGCAGATGGAGAGAGCGTGGTGATTTGCACATGGTGATCCCGGAGGAACCTGTCAATTCTGAGGTTAGGTCTCCGTTCTCCTCTCTCCAAGGAAGCCCCTCCTGCATGCCACTCTCAATGCTCTGTTTACTTCATATCACAGTCACTGACTGTTGTGCTTGTCTACCCGAAGGCGAAGGAGATGTCATATACACCTCCAGGTATCTGGCACGTAGTAGGCATGAAAACATTTCTTTAAAAAAGTTGCAGAATGTGAAAGTGGAGTTGTTGGATGCAGGGACAGAGCAGAACATCATGGTGCTAACTCAGTTGTTGAAAGTAGAATTGATATTGCTCTCACTGGGCGAGCTCTGTTTTGAGGAAGAAATTTCTCCATTATCCATATTAACTCTGGAAACCTTTCTCCAAGTGACGGCCACACCGTAACTCTTCCTCCGTTTCGGGCTCGTCCTTCTCGCGGGTTCCTATGCATTTCAGCACAAACAGACGCTGGGAGCTAGACTGTGGGGTGTTATAACTTCCGCATCCCACTGGGGTATGTGTTCTGCCGGAGAGGAGTCCAGGCCTCTGGTTACACAGATGCTTCCAGGGTCCTCGGTGTTTGGAAGGTCCAGAGCACTTTGACTTGTCCCTCTGCTGGTTGAAAGGGTGTTGAGGATTCTGTGTGTCCCTGAAGTGTGTGTGCGTGCACGCGTGCTGAATGCTTCAGTCATGTCCGACTCTGAGACCCCATGGACTGTGGCCCATCAGGCTCCTCTATTCATGGGATTCTCCAGGTGAGAATACTGGAGTGGGGTGCCATTCCCTCCTCTAGGGGACCTTCCCATGCCAGGGATCGAACCTGCATCTCTTACATCTTGCTCATTGGCACGCAGGTTCTTTACCACTAGCGCCACTTGGATTCTCCACCAAATAGACTTCTCTCTTTTGAAAAATAGGCAGCACCTAGTTCGACTTCTTTGACTTCACTGTGCCTCTGTCCCTGTCTCATGAAGTGGGCCCTGCACAGAATTTCCAAATTGTGGTCCCAGCACCACCAGCACCAGAATCACCTGGCTAGGCTTGCAAAATATCCGATTCTGGTCCTGCCAGTTCAAGCTGGTGGATCAAAGTTGTAAGCAGGGCCCAGGAATCTGAATTTTAGCAAACTCTGACGATTATTCCTAAGAGTTGGCTAACTCCTGCCCTAGTGCGTGGGGGAGCTGGTCTCCTGGGGAGCAGTGGTCCTAAAAGATGTCTGGTCCAGGTGGGGCCAAGGGATAGTCACTGCTCCCTTTCCACAGCCTACTTCTTGCTGATCCATAGTTATATATAAAGCTGGTGATATGCATTGTTGGGGTTAAAGTATGAATAAGATGATGCCTCTGTCATAATTTTAAAGAAGATGTCTGTATTCGTACCTGATCACTTTAATACATGATACATTGGGACACATCAAATGCCATAAAAGACAGGGAGAAGGGAGCATTTTAGGAGGTTGGGATGATCTGGTGAAAGTTTAATGGAGGTAGGATTCAAATTGGACCTTGAAGAGTAGCTGGGACTTCCCAGGCACATGTGGGAAACGAAGACCTTCTAGACTGATGGAGCCATGTGAGCAAACTTCTGGAGGCAAGGAGGATACAGGGATATCTGAGCAGTGGAAGGAGTCCCATGTGGCTGGAATGTGCGAGGCTTACGGATGGGAGAAGAGACTGGAGGAGGAGTAAAACTCACATACTTTAAGACTCTCCTCTGTTGGCCCATGGGAGAACTTGAAACATTTTCTAGTAGGATAAGATATGACCACATCCTCTGGGAATAAAACCTGGTCCAGGGGTTTGCATGACCATCTATTTCCCCACATTTGGGTGAAAGTGTTAGTCGCTCAATCGTGTCTGACTCTTTGCGACCCTATGGACTATAACCTGCCAGGCCCCTCTGTCCTTGGAATTCTTCAGACAAGAATACTGGAGTGGGTAGCCATTCCCTTCTCCAGGGGATCTTCCCAGCCCAGGGATTGAACCCGGGTCTCCCGCATTGCAGGCTGATTCTTTACCGTCTGAGCCACCTTTGGGAGTGGTCACCACATTTGGGTTCAGTTCAGTCGCTCAGTCGTGTCTGACCCTTTGCGACCCCATGAACCACAGCACATCAGGCCTCCCTGTCCATCAACAACTCCTGGAGTTCACCCAAACTCATGTCCATTGAGTCGGTGATGCCATCTAACCATCTCATCCTCTGTTGTCCCCTTCTCCTCCTGCCTTCAATCTTTCCCAACATCAGGGTCTTTTCAAATGAGTCAGCTCTTTGCATCAGGTGGCCAAAGTATTGGAGTTTCAGCTTCAACATCAGTCCTTCCAGTGAACACCCAGGACTGATTTCCTTCAGGATGGACTGATTGGATCTCCTTGCAGTCCAAGGGACTCTCAAGAGTCTTCTCCAACACCACAGTTCAAAAGCATCAATTCTTTGGCGCTCAGCTTTCTTTATAGTCCAACTCTCACATTCATACATAGCTACTGGAAAAACCATAGCCTTGACTAGATGGACCTTTGTGGACAAAGTAATGTCTCTGCTTTTTAATATGCTGTCTAGGTTGGTCATAACTTTCCTTCCAAGGAGTAAGCGTCTTTGAATTTCATTGCTGCAGTCACCATCTGCAGGGATTTTGGAGCCCCCCAAAATAAAGTCAGCCACTGTTTCCACTGTTTCTCCATCTATTTGGGTGGTCACCTGCAAATTGGCACTTGCCATGGGTATTTGCCATCTACCTCAATAAGGATTAAATAATGAGCTGCTGATCTTCAACACCAATGCAAGGAGTTCAGGGTGGAGAGCAGAAATAAGGCACTCTGTGCTCCAGGTGGGCAGGAAAACTGATTGGACAGGTCTTCAGATAACTGGGTATTTTCAGGAGATGATTTTCAAAGCCTAATTCTTGTATCTCCTCATGTCTAGAAAAGCACTAAAATCCTTCATGGTGACAACTGTTCCTCGTGACTAGCAAAGCTTCATGAGACTAGTAGAAACCTTCTGGAAAAACATGTGCTTGATTTGCATGTATTCCCCCTTCACCAAAATCACATATATAGTGTCCTCCCCACCGCCTCTTTGGAGCAGTTTCTCAGAGCTATCTGAGGTGCTGCCTCCCGGGCTGCAGTCCTCATTTTGCCCCAAATAAAACGTAACTCACAACTCTCAGGTTGTGCGTTCTTTTAAGTCGACGGGGTTAACAAAGTCCTTTATTCCCTTTGTGTCACCTCACCCCTCAAGCCCTCAGAATTCTAAACCATCTGTACTCCAGTCCACGTGATAGAGCCAAACCTCGGTGAGAGAGGAAAGGACGGACAGAGAACGCAGTTTGGTCATTTCTGCATTGTCCACCGCGCTGCTGGAGGGATAGGCATGGGAGGTGAAGAATTCATGACCGTGTGTGTTACCAGAGGCACGTATACTTGGCTTTGCAGTGCGTGGTGTGATTGCTGGCAGCAGGAGCAGCTAATTTACCTTCCTAATTAGGCAGATATTCAAATGAGTTGGCACTCCCTGAACGCATGCCACCAAATTGCAAGGCCCTGTCAAAGAAACCATGTCCATCTTCATGTTAATATTAATTATTTACGTTCATACTAGTTAAGAGTACTCTGGAGCATTAGCATTAAGAGATCTCCCATCAGCCTGGCTTGTATGGCCAATGGGCTCCCAGCTGGACGTCTCCGTTTGTGATTGATTTTTTATGAAGCTGGGAATAATCTCTACCACACTTAGAATTGTTGAATGGAGGCTTCTGATTTGTTGTGGTAAGGGATATGTTGTTACGTTGATAATAGTTTCCTGTTTGGTGTAGAATTCTTGCTCGAAGGCAGATTTCTCTGTGTTGCAGCGTACACAGTAGCATGGGAAAGCTATTCGTGGTTCTAATTCCCTTTCGAACTTTAGTTTCCAGTAAAGTACAGTCAGATGTGAATGATGGGATGTACTCTAAGCCCATATGTAGACAGGACAGAATTTATAACCATCAGTAAAAGCATTCATCTTTCACTTATGCATCTCATCATGGAATTTTATAGCTAGAAGCAACTTTAGAGATCAACTAATCAAACTTTATCATTTTAGTAATGAAGCCCAGAGAAAGTTAAGGATCTGGAGTCTGTAGTACTAAAAGTGTGTTGTGGGGTACAGGCTAGCCAAGGATACAAAGAAAAATGGATTGGAACCCTGAAAACCCTCTGAGGATCATGCCAGGTTGATTGTCTATGTGTATCTTAGTCACTATACTTCCTATGGGTCCATGCTGGAGAGGGTACTCGTACTTGCTCCTTAACAATTGCCACTGAGCCCCAAGAAATTGCTAGGCACCCTTCAAGATCTTTGGATAACTGATGGACAAGGTGGGCTTAGTCCTTTGCCGTTTGCATCTTGTATTTCCCCCAGACACATGGCGCTTTCTGCTGGCTTCAGGCCTGTCCTAGACCCAGCTCAGCCTTCCAGATCCTGGGTGTGTGATGTTCCTTAAGCTTGCCTGCTGTTTGGTTTTTTAATGAGAGTGAACTGAAGAGCACAAGAGGGATTTTCCTCTCTCTGTGCAATCACCAGCAAGAATTGAACTGGATGAGAGCGAGAGAAGCAGAGCAGAGCTGCAGTGATGCTATCCAGTTCCAGCTTCTAAATGTTCTCTGGGAGGCTAGCCAAGCAAACACCCTCACCCCCAGGCCCCTGTGAAGGTTGGGAGGGGCTGGATGGGGGGAGCTCGGAGCTCAGGAAGGGTTTGTAATGAGGTGGAGAGGAAATGGAAAGAGTTCCCCAGCATCTCCTGTATTGGCATGCGGGTACTTTACCACTAGGGCCACCTGGGAAGCCCCCTCTCCAGCATCTCTGATTAAACCACTCTCAAGTTTGAGAAGTTACAGAGGTCAGGTGAAGGGGAGCTAGACAAAGGGGGAGATGGATAAGAGCGAGGGGAGGCAGATGTGTGAGTGGTGATGGGGTTCCCAGAGCCCCAAAGAGGAGTTCCGAAAGTCCTGAGCAGAGCTTGTCTCTCCCCTGGACACAAATAGACACTCTGTGCAGGAGGGGAGGCAGGCACTGGGCCAGCACATCAGTGCCCTGTGCACGAGCTGGAAGAAGGTAACAGAGCCAAGCCAACTGCCCGGGGCCTGCCTTTCCCCCACAGTACAGATTATTTCAAAGGGATCTTCTCTGTCCCTCTAAGAATAATTGAAGCATATGGGATGGGTGAGGAGCTAGAATAAAGTAACCCAGAGTAAGGAAAGGCCTGGGAAAGAAGCTGATGAGACACACCTTGAGAGCGGAAATAATCCATGAGAAAACTATTAAACAAAGTAGAAAAGAAAAACAGGTGAATATTTATCTGATGCTCTGATGGGAGAAAGATTTTTTAAGCTTAAGGGAAATCACAAAGGAAAATATTGATAGGCTTGTCTACATTCAAATCAAAAACTACACAGTCCCCAAATTAATGAAAAATTAAAAGGCAGAGAAACCTGAGCAAATACTTGCAACAAACACAACAGACAAAACATTAGCTTTTTTAATATGGTAAGAGGGCATGCATATAGATTCAGAGCCCATTAAATAAATGCATGAAGGCTTTGACAAGGTGGCCCAAGGGAAGTCGAAATTCTAACATACGTGAAAAATGTTCAATTTAACCAAGTAATCTGAGATGTCAATATAGTAATATCATATTTTTTTTATTTTTGGCCTAACAAGGTTAAGAGAATGCTCATTCATTGTTGATGTGTTAGAGGGAGATTAAGCTGATGTAAGATTGCTTGAGGGGCTTCCCTGGTGGCTCACTGGTAAAGAATTCGCTTGCAATGCAGGAGACATGGGTTTGATCCCTGGATTGGGAAGACCCTGTGGAGAAGGAAATGGCAACTCACTCCAGTATTCTTGCCTGGGAAACCCCATGGACAGAGGAGCCTGGCGGCCTACCATCTAGGGGGTCACAAAGAGTCCGACAGGACTGAGTGACTGGGCACACACACACACAATATTACTCAAAATATATTTGGCCGTATTTTTCAAAAGACAGCATGTTCATATCCTTGGACTAAGTAATTTCACTGAAGGGCTGTTATCCTAAGGGAATAGTCTGAAATACACATAAAGTTCTATATTCAAGTTGTTCATCACTAAAAACCAATAATGATCATAATGCTCAAAAATGGGGTAAGAGTTAAATTATGGCTTGGTCATATGGTAAATGATGCTGTAACCAGCAAGTGGCATGGTTCTGCAGAATTTTTAAAGCCACAAAGAAATGTTTATATATTGAATGCTAATTGAAAAAAGCAAAATGCAAAATTACAAGTAGATTCTTTCCAATTAGAATGTTACAAGGAACTATATACACATATGCAAGGAAAAGGCTGCTGCTAAGTCGCTTTAGTTGTGTCCAACTCTGTGCAGCCTCATAGACGGCAGCCCACCAGGCTCCTCCGTCCATGGGATTTTCCAGGCAAGAGTACTGGAGTGGGTTGCCATTTCCTTCTCCAATGGATGAAAGTGAAAAGTGAAAATGAAGTCACTCAATTGTGTCTGACTCTTCGTGACCCCATGGACCGCAGCCTACTAACAGTGGTTATTTCCACGTGGTGAGATTATGAGTGATTTTTTAAAGGCTTAAAAAAAAATTTATTCCTATAAGCATGCATGATTCAGCAAACTTAAACAATAATAACAGCAAGAAAACCAAACACTTTATTTAAAAGTAAGAAGAGGAGGGGTAGATAGAGTACCATAAGCTGGGGACAGGGTAATGTCTGTGGAGACACACAGCCAGAGAGCTGAATCAGCAAGTCGTGTAGCTGGTTCCCGGGGTCGGAGCCCAGTCGTAGGACAAGTTGTAGATGCAGTAAGTCTGGAAGTCCAGGAATAGATCTGAGTCCAGGTTGGAAAGGCCCTACTTCTTTATGGAGGCAAAGAACTCAGTGCAGGGTGGTCCATGTTAGAACCTCCAGGGCTTGGGAAAAGAGGCCACCAGGCCGTCCGTGGAAGACTGCTGCCCATCCCCACCTGGTATGACTTGAAAGCGAAGGTGTTAGCTTTGCAGTCGTGCCTGACTCTCTGCCACCCTATGGACTGTGGCCCTCCAGGCTCCTAAATCCATAGAATTTTCCAGGCAGAAATACTGGAGTGGGTAGCCATTCCTTTCTCCAGAGGATCTTCCCAACTCAGGGATTGAACCCAGGTCTCCTGAATTGCGGGCAGCTTGGGGCGTAGCAAGGAGATCCATCCAGTCCATTCTAAAGAAGATCAGTCCTGGGTGTTCTTTGGAAGGATTGATGCTAAAGCTGAAACTCCAATACTTTGGCCACCTCATGCGAAGAGTTGACTCATTGGAAAAGACTCTGATGCTGGGAGGAATTGGGGGCAGGAGGAGAAGGGGACGACAGAAGATGAGATGGCTGGATGGCATCACCGACTCGATGGACATGAGTTTGGGTGAACTCCGGGAGTTGGTGATGGACAGGGAGGCCTGGCGTGCTGCTATTCATGGGGTCGCAGAGAGTCGGACACGACTGAGCGACTGAACTGGGGTGTAGTAAAAGTCCATCCTTGTGCTGTGTCTTGACTGTATAAAACCTGAACCCCAAGATTCTCTGGACTGGGGGAACAATATCTGAGTTATTGAAGTATCAAGAGAAAAAAATGTGCAGACTGGGCGTGTGAAGAGCCATCGGTGGGGGAAGTCACTTCTCTTTGTGATGGTGGTAGGGTCACAGCAGAGGGTGACTGGGCAGTCCCTGGCACGCGTGTGCCTCTGCACGTGACTTGACCTGGTCACCCTTAGCACCAACAGAGGCCTGTGTTCCCCACCCTTCCCCGAGACCAACAGTGTGTGCATGCTGCCAGGAGTCTGGGTGGCAAGGGGAGCCGCTTGTGGTCAGGGAACACAGGAAATTGATATGTCCCCTGGGAATAGCTGAATCAATCTCTGAACTTCTTAACAAAGGGTTTTAACTAGGTGACATCACCAGCTATATATGCAGCTTAGCTCTTGGGTGTCAGGATGTCTTTTCTTTGCCTAAAAAAGCAGAGATGGATGGATGCTTCACAATAATCACAAAAACTGAGAAGAGCCAGTGGGAGCTGATAGAAGCTTCATTTTTTTTTTTTTTTTTTTAAATATGTGTGTGTTGCTGACCTAAATATCCTGACTTCATTTCTGGATCCAAATGCTTGTACTTGTGTGTGCACACAATACCCTTTTTTCTCTAATGTTTTCTGCACATCTGAGGGTTCACTGGAAAACAGGTTGTCTTAGTTCAGTCTGCTATAACAAAAACATGATAACTGGGAGGCTTAAACAACTGATGTTTATTTTCTCAGTTTTGGAGGTTGGAAGCCCAAGATCAAGGTGCCTATGGATGTGGCCTGGTGAGGGCCCATTTCCTGATTTGCAGATGGCTGTCTTCTTGCTACAAATGTCTTCACATAGTGGAGGGCAGAGAGAGGGAAAGGTTCTCTTTTCTTGTAAGTGCGAAGGCCATCATGAAGGTTCCACCTTCATGACAGCATGACTACCTCCCAGAGGCCCTGTCTCCAAAACCCGTGACATTGGGGGTGAGGGTTTTGGCATATGAGTTTGGGGGGCACACAATTGTTCAGTCCATAGCAAAGAGCTTGAGACTGAGCTTCACCTGCAGAGAGTTTATTGGGAAATACCCTGTGAGGGAGGGAGAGAGGAAGAATGGGAAGCAGGATTGAGCAGGAGAAATGATGGAGCTGTGACAGAGGCTTTGGCCTCTGTCACACATAGAGCACAGGGGGCTCTGGAGTTGGGCTGGCCCTTCAGAGTGTTCTGAGATGAGGCAAGGAATTGACCTCCACATTGACCTGTCACTGGCTACAGGCTGCTGCTTGGGAAGGGTCTAGCCTTGGGCAGGGCGGCTCCCTTTGGCCAAGGGCAGTGGCTAGGGAGCGTCTCAGCTGTGAGCCCCTGTGCTGCAGGGGACTTGGTGGCGTACGACAGCGTCCACTACACAGGACCGTGAGAGACTCAGCACACCTCACCTCCATCCTGACCACTGTCCACCACCCTGGGCCCACCTTGGTGGTTTCCAACTGCAGAATGGCTTTCTTGATGGTTCTAGCCACTCCATCAGGGAGGGCTTAGGGAGGTAGGGAGTCAGGGCTTGTCCACAGGACTTGGTGGTCCCACTCTAGTATATCGTCAACCTCATCAACACCTGTGTGAGTGAGTGTAGGCCAGTGCCCCTGCTTTTAGGGAGCTGATGTTGGTCACTTTGAAACAACACTGTCCAGTAGAAATATAATATGAGCCATAGATTGAAACTTTAATAGCCATTTTTAAAAAAGAAAAAGATCAAGTTAACCTTAATAATAGAGTTTATTTAACCTAAAATAATCAAATTTTACTTCAACATATAGTCTATTTTTTAAAAACATTTTAATAAGTTAAACAATTTTTTTGGTACTAGGTCTTTGAAATTCTGGCTAAGTTTTCTAGTCTCCTTTTGACCAGTGAGACTTCAGGTGCAGTAGGCACATGGGACTAGTGGCTACTGTATTAGAAATTGCTTAGAATGCCATTTTTTTTTCTGCTATAAATTCTACCCTCCTAGTTAATAAAATGTAAGTTTTTTGGATGGGGGAGGGGGGACACCAATAATTCAAATTCATCACCATTAATATTAAAATTCACAAAGCATAGGATTGGATCTGCTTTGTGTGTGCAGTACTAAGAAGGGATACCTTCCTCCTAGAAGCCTCTAAGCTTCTGTTAGAGTGTTTACTAATTAAGCTCCTAAATCTACACAATCCGTCTTCAGGGTCATCTGGACTCTGGGACAAGTTTCAAGAGATGACATAGTTTATGATGAACTGAAAATAACAATAAACCAATAACCAATAAAACCAATGAACCTAGTAACATGAGCAGCAGTACCTTAAAAAGTCCCAAGATGCTGAGATATTAAGCCATAAAGTAGAAGATACCCTTCTCTCTTCTGTGGGTTGTGATACCTTCTACTTTCCCAAAGTAGAAAGTTAATGATTTCCTCTGAGCAAAGGAGGACAAGAATTTCGGTGAGTAGAAGTTTTACTTTTAAAAATATTTGGGAGCAAAACATTTACACTGATTGAATTGCATTTTCACCCGGAAGAGAATACCCATCAGAGGTGAGTTCAAGGTACATTACTCTGTCTTTGGCAAACACCACACGGGTTTTCCAGCTGTAGGCGCCTTCTGTGATCATTATATCAAGCAGATTGCCTTCTTACCCTCCACTGCCTGGGTTGCTGCGTTTTTTGTTTATTCATGTCTCTGTTTTTCTCCTCCTCCTGGTGATTGGGTACTTTGCCAGCTTTTGAAAAGTTCTGTGAGAGGCAGGTACTGGCAAGGTTGTCCTGGGACTTCCTGCCCTGCGTCTCCTCTGGGTGGAAAGCCCTCTCTGTGAGGTCAGAACATTGTCACTTCTTCTCAGATTCCTTTTTGGTACGAAGTGGGTGCCTGCTTCCCCTGAGTCCTCTCACCCCAGAAAGCAACATGGCAGACTGTTCAGAATTTATTTGACTTCTCGGCTGTCAAGCTCCAGCAAGATTTGGGTGTACGTGGTGATGCTGGTTTCCATCAGATCTCTTTTTAAAAATTTTAATTTTTTAACACCAAAAACATTCTGCATTGGGATATAGCTGATTAACAATGATGTGGTAGTTTCAGGTGAACAGTGAGGGGACTCAGCTATACATGTACATGCATTTGCTCTCCCCCCAAGCCCCCTGCCATCCAAGCTGGCACATAACATTAGGTATTATTTGTGCTATACAACAGGTCCTTGTTGGTTATCCATTTTAAATATAGCAGTGTGTACGTGACCTTCCTGAAGTCCCTAACTGTCTCTTCCCCCAGGCAACCGTGAGTTCATTTCCTAAGTCTGTGAGTCTCTTCATCAGATCTCTTTTTTTTTTTTTTTTTTCAGATCTCTTTTAAAATAGCTTTGCCTTGCTTCCTTCAGAGTAGTGCTACTGATAGAACCATGATGTGAGCCATATACTTAATTTTTAATTCACCAGTAACTGCCTTAATAAATGAAACAGGTGACATTAAATTTAATACTGCATTTTATTTAACCCTATATATCCCAAATAATCTCATTTTAATATCTCACCAACATAAAAAATTATTAGTGAGGTATTTTACATTCTTGATTTTCATATTAAGTCTTCAAAATATGATGGGTACTTCACACTTAGGACACATCGGAATTTGAGTCCTAAATTTTCTTCAGAAATACTAGATCTTATTTAGAGTTCAAAAAATTTATGATGGAAAATGTGGATTCACATATCCAACTTGTTCTAAACATACTTAAAACTTTTTAAGAACTAAATTGAGTACCCCCTCTCAAGTCAGTTTTCTTTATATATCCATAGTAATAAAACGGATTTATCAGTGAAGAATGAACTGATGTGATTTTGGAGCAAAGTGAAAAGTAGTCCTACCAAATAAGCCTGTGTTTAATGAAAAAAGATTTCATGTTACTTTCATTTTTAAATTTAAACTTAGGTTTGGTGAAAGTTACATCAGATTGGGACTTCCATGGGGTCCAGTGGTTGAGACTCCCCTCTTCCACTGTGGAGGACACGAGTTCCATCCCTGGTTGGGAAACTAAGAGCCCATGTGCTGCACGGCATGGCCAAAAAAACCAAAATAAGCTAACTAAATCTTAAAAAAAAAAAAATTGTATCAAATTTAAAATTCACCTTCTCAATCACAGTGGCCACAATTCAGATGCTCAGTTCAATCACGTGGGGCCACGTTAGAATATTTAAAGCCCTGTTGAATTGGAAAGAACAAAACTATAGTGATTTTTTCCCACGATACCTCTGTGTGTGGCTATTTTCAAGGGTTTTGTTTTAAAGGCGCACACGTGCGTCTGTGTGTGCACGCCTGCCTGTGTGTATGTCTTCATTAACTCCGTTTCTGACTCTTTGTTTGGGATTTTAACTGCTGTGTCCCTACCTTTTAACTGCAGTGGGTTTTATTTCCTTGCTTTCTGATACCATTTTTCATCTCATGCTCTGTCCAGCTTTTTTTATCTCCCCCCGCCCCGCCTCCTGCTTTCCATCATGAATGGGTCACAAAGGGTAATTTTAAGAGAATAGAATTTTTTTTTAGGGCAGGTTTTAGGATCACAGCAACACTGAGTGGAATGTATGGAGATTTTCCATGTACCTCATCCCCCCATCACATTTGGACCCACCCCCATCATCAACGTCTCCCACCAGAGCAGTGTGTTTGTTCCACTCGGTCATCTGCACTGATACAGCCTTATCACCCAAAGTCCGTAGTTTACCTTAGGGTTCACTCTTGATGATGTGCGTTCAGTGGTTTTGGACAAACGTCTAATCAATGTATCCGTCACTATAGTATCATACAGAGTATTTTCACTGTCCTAAAGCTTTTCTGTGTTCACCTTTTTAAATAATTATTTTTTGTATTGAATAATTCTGAATTCCCAGTAGTAAAAAACAATAAAAATAAAAAGGTTGTGTAGATTTTTTCCCTCACTCTAAAGTAAAATGTAAGCAAACTTAAACAACTAATCCCTTGGAGCCCTTGATTGATTTCCTTTTCTTGAAGGTCCTGGACTAACAAAGGGGCGAAATGTCTCTGCTACTGAATCCATCTGAGATCCGCTGGGCACTCGGTGTTGGGTTTTGCTGAGGAGGCTGCTGCGACGGTCATTTGTTTTTTTGCTCTGACCCCAACAATTGACTTCTGTTTTGAGATGAAAAAGAACACAGAAATCTCTCAGATCCTCTGTCCTGGTACAGGGCGGAGGGAGGTCAGCTCTGCTTTGTGGGGTGATGGTTGCCATGGGAAGTGATAAACAGCATCCTAGCCAAGGATATGAGATGTTTATGATGCTGAGGGACAGGTCAGCTGGGACTGGGTGTCGTCACCAGACAAGACCTGGGGGGAGAGGGAACTGCGGCAGGGCCCTCAAGTTAACTTGGGCCAGTAGATGTGTGACCTTGAGCAAGTCGGTCTCCTCCTTCGGCCTCAGTTTCCTTCCTCATCGTCAAATCGAGCTGTACCGTATGTGCCTCCTCCACCATATCGGCCTGTGAGACCAGATCCACTTCTCAGAGCACTCATTCCTACTGCTGGGCAGCACCCAGTTACAGGCCTGAGAAGAGGTTAGATCAAGCAGTTCCATTATTAAAAGCAATGGGGAGAAGGGAGAAAATAGGAGCTAATGCATCTCCATGTTCCATTTTCACTCCCCAAATAATTCACGTCTGCACTAGTTGTTTTTGCTTGACCTGTCACGACCTAAACATGTATTCACCAGCAGATACCCACACACCCAAATCGTCCAGATGCCTGGCCCAGTTATGGCCTGGCACCCTGAACTTTCCTCTGCAGCTGGCAGGAGAGGCAGACTGGGGCCTCTTGGGATGTGGATGTCTTGGGAGCATTTTGCATAGTTCATCTTACTCAGTTTGCCAAGTGTTTATTGAGTTATCTACTTACTTATCTTTAAACCTATGTTTTTAAGCTCATATTTTGTGCCAGGTCCTAAAATAACCCTTTTATAAAGATCAGCTCATTGACTTATATGTTAAGATAAACAGATCCTTTTAAGAAAATGTCACAAACACAGTTCTTATCATCCAGAAACTCATAGAATACTTTGAGTTGTATAATATGTCTGCAGGAAACAGTTAAGAGTCCAAGGCATTGTTTTTTGTTTTTTTTTTTAAATGCACAAATGATAATATAGTCAGTAAGTGCTTCAGACATTCAGGGAGGGGAGAGATCATTTAGGACTAAAGTTCAGTCATGAAGGTGTTTCTCATACGTGGAGAGGAAGGAAGATAGTTTTTTGAGTAGGAATAATATGGGTTAAAGTTTTCATTACAATCGACTGGTAGGTATAAGGGAAGTAAAAGATACATAGGTACGTCGTTGAATGAACAGATCAATGACTTCAGGCTTCAGGTTGGGTGACTGAACCTAGTCAGGCCGCTGCAGTAGGAATGGTGATCATGGTTTCTGTTTCGGGGGAGGTAGTGTTTGAGATGATGACGTGGCCACTTGGAGATGTTTGCGGACACCTGAACTGCAGTGTAGTTGAGAAACTGAAGGAGGAATACAGACTTGAGAGTCATGGAATAGAGGTGATCATGAAGTCATAAGATAGGATTTTGTTTCCTAAATGAAAGAGGAGCATGATGCCTGGAGTCATTTGAAGTGCACAGGGCTTGCGCTTGCGGGAAGAAGGGGTCAGCAAAGGGCACAGAGAAGGGATAAATGGACACGTGGTAGGAAAGCATCTCGTGGAGGGATCAAGGAGTCAGGTTTCCTGGTTTGGCCGACACCTGTGCCGCCTGATGGCAAGAGGTACACAGAAAGGCCAGAGGCAGAGCCCAGGGCCCTTCTGGATGAGGACGAACAAAGGACTTTGTGGAAAGAGGTCTGTTCTTTGTTATGCTCGCTGGTAATTTTGCTCAAAGACCTCGGTGTTACATGACTGCTACCAAGGGCTGAACTTTCAAGTACATTTTATAAAATAGGAAAACACAACAAAAAGGGCTCTGAGAGCCTATTGAGTTTACAGCATGGAGAGGAATCACTGAGGTCTCAGAGCTCTTCCCCTTGCCTTCTGAGCATCCTCTTCTGCAAACACTCTCATTTCTGCAGATAGCGTGCGTATGTTTTCACTTGTCCCCAAGCTCAGATGAGGCCACACTGCGCTCATCAGCCAGCGCCCTGACAGAGCTCTACGTTATTTGGGAGTGTCTAGATTTGCCAGCTGAGATAGAGGCAATAGAATCAGCATGCTCCCAGCAGATCTGCTTCCACACCTTCCCCAGATCCATATTCACTGTGTCCAGTGAATTTCATTATGGCACGTGACTGAAATGTCATGTGGTATTAGATGTAAATCCAGTTCCATTATGTAAACAAGCACCATTTTCATCTCATTCCAGAACCACCGTCAGACTGGAAAAGGGTTAGAAGGTAGAGATGGAAATAATACATTTTGGGAAATGATGTTTTAGGTTTTTTTTTTTCTCCTGAAATCTGATTAAACCTGTAACTTCTGGAGATTTCTACAGACTCAACTAGTGTCCGTCTAGCTTTGGTTTGGCCCAGCCTACAGTCTATTCAAATATATTTCTGAAGGGGCTGATTCTGAGTAAGAATCAGATTCTTGCAGGTCCTTGATATCAGTGAAGAATGGCAGCAACTTCTGTCTGTTTTTGTTGATGCTCATTCTACTGGAGCCATGCTTACTTTAGTTCAACTCAAATTGTATCATCAAATATTTATTATTCCCTGAGTAAAACGGAATTGAAAAATACTTATAGGTGAGTGACCCCTTTCCTTACATTGATGAAAGTGGCAAGTTTTTCATTCGTGATTTCAGCAAGTATCTTTCAGATCCAGTTTATCAGGCAGAGTGTTGTGGGGACCACAGAAGGCTATCTGGGGGGTAGTGTCCATTCTCCAGGAGCTTTTAGCCTATATGGAGAGACGAGAATAACTCAAATAAAAGGATTTAAAAATAATCTGGCTAAATATATAAAGCATGTTATAGTATAGCCTGTGTGCTTAGGAATTCAAAGTAAGTTAAGTAATATTAAGTGATGCAGGTCACCAGAGACACCTGGTTGGAGGGGGTCAAGTCGTGGACTGGATGAACCGCATGGCCAATGAATGGTGTGCCCAGGGTTTGAACCCAGCTGTTGCTGACTTGAGAGCTGGCACTCCTTCGGGGGCCACCTGACCAGCAGGGATGCCCACGTGTGAAGTTCTGGGAATGATCCCAGGAGAAGCAAACTGTGTCCTGCTGCTGCTGCTGCTGCTGCTAAGTCACTTCAGTCATGTCCGACTCTGTGTGACCCCATAGATGGCAGCCCACCAGGCTCCCCCATCCCTGGGATTCTCCAGGCAAGAACACTGGAGTGGGTTGCCATTTCCTTCTCCAATGCAGGAAAGTGAAAAGTGAAAGTGAAGTCTCTCAGTCGTGTCCGACTCTTAGCGACCCCATGGACTACAGCCTACCAGGCTCCTCTGTCCATGGGATTTCTCAGGCAAGAGTACTGGAGTGAGGTGCCATTGCCTTCTCTGAACTGTGTCCTAGGAATGTGAATGTTGAGTTCAAAAGCAGTCAAGCAAGGGAGGAATTCTGATTTGAATAAGGGTACAGGGTGGTGGAATAATTGGAGAAGAAATCTGAGTTTGGAAGGTGCTTCAGAGTTCTGAGGGTCCCATGGAACCACTCCCAGGCCTCAGGTGGAGGGTCCTGGCTACCACCACCTCAGCCTTCTGCTGGAACCCAATACATCATCCGTGTGAAGTAGGAGCACAGCAAACCTACGGGGCCAGCATTCCTGGTCCTTATCACCGCCCACTGCCCAGGCTAAGGCTGCCAGTTTACATGCAGGAAACTAGATTACATCTGAGTTTCGGATAAACAGCAAACATGTTTTTAGTCTAAGTATGTCCCCTACAGTGTTTGAGACATCCTTATGCTAAACTTACTGTTTATCTGAAATTTGAATGTAACTGGGCATGCTGTCTTTTTGTTTGCTATTTCTGGTATCTCTGACCCAGGCTCCTGCCTTCTTTGGGGATAGGTTTCTGGCCTGCTTGTTTCTCCTCTTGCACCTGAGTCCTGTCTGTTAGGTAGATTAGTAGAGGTACAGGCCACTCTTATGGCACTCATGCATTAATTTATTGACTCTCCATCCTAAACCTATGAGTGTGTGTATGCTAAGTTGCTTCAGTCATGTCCGACTCTTTGCAGCCCTAAAGGGCCAGCTTTAACAGTCTCCCTTAGGTGCCTTCTGCTGGCCATGCCACCGAGTTCAGCCCTGAAGATACAGTGATGGGTAAGAGACTCTCAGTCTAACTGGGATGGGACCCCCTCTGTCCCCAAGGACGTAGCACTGTCTTTACCAGAAAATTCTATGCCAGAGGCAAAAACAAACAAACATGCAAGCAAAAACACCCCACAGGAATCAGAGTTCAGTTCAGTTCCGGTGCTCAGTCATGCCTGACTCGTTGTGACCCCATGGACTGCAGCACACCAGGCCTCCCTGTCCATCACCAACTGCCAGAGTTTACTCAAACTCATGTCCATTGAGTCGGTAATGCCATCCAACCATCTCATCCTCTGTTGTCCCCTTGTTCTCCCACCTTCAGTCCTTCCCAGCATCAGGGTCTTTTCAAATGAGTCAGCTCTTAGCATCAGGTGGCCAAAGTATTGGAATTTCAGCTTCAACATCAGTCCTTTCAATGAACACTCAGGACTGATTTCCTTTAGGATGGACTGATTGGATCTCCTTGCAGTCCAAGGGACTCTCAAGAGTCTTCTCCAACACCACAGTTCAAAAGCATCAATTCTTTGGCATTCAGTTTTCTTTATAGTCCAACTCTCACATCCATACATGACCACTGGAAAAACCATAGCCTTGACTAGATGGACCTTTGTTGGCAAAGTAATGTCTCTGCTTTTGAATATGCTATCTAGGCTAGTTGTAACTTTCCTGCCAAGGAGTAAGCGTCTTTAATTTCATGGCTGCAGTCATCATCTGCAGTGATTTTGGAGCCCAAAAGAGTAAAGTCTGTCACTGTTTCCATTGTTTCCCCATCTATTTGCCATGAACTGATGGGACCGGATGCCATGACCTTAGTTTTCTGAATGTTGAGCTTTAAGCCAACTTTTTCACTCTCCTCTTTCATTTTCATCAAGAGGCTCTTTAGTTCTTTACTTTCTGCTGTAAGGGTGGTATCATCTGCATATCCGAGGTTATTGATATTTTTCCTGGCAATCTTGATTCCAGCTTGTGCTTTATCCAGCCCAGTGTTTCTCATGATGTACTCTGCCTGCATAGAAGTTAATTAAGCAGGGTAACAACATACAGCCTTGACATCCTTTTCCTATCTGGAATTAGTCTGTTTTCTGTCCAGTCCTAACTGTTGCTTTCTGACCTGCATACAGATTTCTCAAGAGGCAGGTCAGGTGGTCTGGTATTCCCATCTCTTTCAGAATTTTCCACAGTTTATTGTGATCCACACAGTCAAAAGCTTTGGCATAGTCAGTAAAGCAGAATTAGATGTTTTTCTGGAACTCTCTTGCTTTTTTGATGATCCAGCAGATGTTGGCAATTTGATCTCTGGTTCCTCTGCCTTTTCTAAAACTAGCTTGAACATCTGGAAGTTCATGGCTCACGTATTGTTGAAGCCTGGCTTGGAGAATTTTGAGTATTACTTTGCTAGAACTGAAGCATGTGAGATGAGAGCAATTGTGCAGTAGTTTGAGCATTCTTTTACATTGCCTTTCTTAGGGATTGGAATGAAAACTGACCTTTTCCAGTGCTGTGGCCACTGCTGAGTTTTCCAAATTTGCTGGCATATTGAGTGCAGCACTTTTACAGCATCATCTTTTAGGATTTGAAATAGCTCACCTGGAATTCCATCACGTCTACTAGCTTTGCTTGTAGTGATGCTTCCTAAGGCCCACTTGACTTCACATTCCAGGATGTCTGGCTCTAGGTGAGTGATCACACCATAGTGATCATCTGGGTCATGAAGATCCCTTTTGTACAGGTCCTCTGTATATGCTTGCCACCTGTTCTTAATATCTTCTGCTTCTGTTAGGTCCATACCATTTCTGTCCTTTATTGAGCCCATCTTTGCATGAAATGTTCCCTTGGTATCTCTAATTTTCTTGAAGAGATCTCTAGTCTTTCCCATTCTATTGTTTTCCTTTATTTGCAGCAAATATGGCAGGTAGGAGCTTCCCTAGTGGTCCAGTGGTTAAGACTTTTCCTTGCGATGCAGGGGGTGTGGGTTCGATCCCTGCTCAGGGATCAAAGATCCCTCATACCTTGCTGCCAAAGAATCAAACATAAAATTGAAGCAGTATTGTAACGGATGCAATTAAGACTTAAGAAAAATGACAAAGGGGCCTGGCCAGTGCATGTGGACAGATGTCCAGGGAAACACGTGATCTGTGCAGCTGGGAATGGGCTGTGATGCAAAATGCTACTGGACAAGATCAGGGGCACGTGAGAGGGTGAAGAAAGTGCAAGGTTCTCATAGCTCCTGAAGTTCTACGGCTGGAGACATTTCAAGGAACATTTATTGACAAGACCTACTACGTGCATGATGTAGAGTTCCCAGGTAACTACTTAGCCTGCAAGATTCCTGCATAAGGAAAAATTATTAACTCATGAAGCTATACTTATTAGGTAAAATAACGACAGTAATAACTCCAGAGGAAACTTATAAAACAAAATTAGAGCGTTTATTACCCCAGGTCTAATTTAATTTATTGACCCCAAATTGTAATTAACTGTTTGTTATAGTGAGTTCCAACCTACAGTCCTCTGTCCAAGGTTAACACACTCTCATTTCTTTAACTTATTAGTAGACTTGACCTTAAAGTGACATTTTTTTCTCAGGCTGCCTCCACCTGGGATTTTCATCTGGGAATGTCAGCAGTTACACCCCAGAACTCACATGAGGGGCAGCACGGTTGACTGTTCCCAGAGGGCAAGGGAAGTCACTTCTCTTTGAAATTTCAATCAACTTGATGCTTCTTTTTATCATTGAGTTCTTTTACTTTTCACTTAGGAGAAAGACATTTCTCCACGATTTCTATTTGCTTAAGGCTTAAGAAATGGGATGCTACTCTTTATTAGTGTTCCTTTTCAAGCTGCTGTGAGATAACAAGAGAAGGATTTTGTTAAGCTAGAGAACTGACTTGCTGAGAGGCAGCTGGTGAGACAGAAAAAGGGCTCCACTGTGAGCCTGTTGGTCTGTCGGCCCCTCTCCCTGCTGGGCTGAGCGGGTCAAGACTGGAAAGATGTGGAGGAACGGGGACTTATGCAGGAGGAGCAGCTGGCCTGCACTTCCGCGTGAAGTCCGGACTTCTGTCTCCTTCCCCTTTTGGGTGTCTGGGCCCTCTCTCCTGCATAGCAGCTCTGAAACCCAACTGCTTCATCTTCTAATATTGAACATGTTTGCTGTTCTCAAAAGGAACAAGGCAGCCATGTGAAACTGAACTCTTCAAAGGGAAACCGGTCAAGATGTGAGAGTAGCTCTGGCAGTAAAGTTGGGAATCTGCATGAGAATTCCTTGGGCCTGTATTTCTGTTCCTGTGGACTTGATCTCTATCTGGGCCTTGGAGGTAGAAAGTAGACTGTTCCATAGGTTGAAGGTAGAGATTTAAAGCTTTGTGATCATCTTAGTTGCTCATGTGTTATCTATTAAGTCTGCACATCTCCTGGAGCTGTTTAGCTTTTGCATCTGTATAATTCCTGGACTAGAGGCACAGGATGTAAAAACTGAGAGACCATGGAAACTGTATAGTTCAGTCTCTTTCCTGGAAGTCTAACCACATTAAAGGGTGTCCAGAGTCAGTAGTGGTACAGATGGAACCAAGTGTCCTGACCCTCCATCTAGGGCTCTTTGCTGGTTTTGTCCACTTGCCCAGCTTCCTTCTCCAGGCCCTGGGAGGCTGACCTCGATGGGCTGCATTACCTCCACTCACTAACTCTCAGCTTTCCATATGGGTTTGTCCAGTGGGAGGCACGGCCAAAGATGGAGGAGGCAGGAGGAAAGAGGGGTGGTCTCCATTGATACTGCACCCCACCTTCTGTGTCCTCCAATGCCACGGTGCTGGGTTCTTCAAGGCATGGGTCCTGCCAGGGAGCCCTCTTCTGCCACTCTGACTTTTCCCTGCCTCACAGTTCCCTCCTCTTGTCCATCAGGGGCAGTGATAGAGTCCCCCTCATTGCCAATCCCTCAGTGCTTCACTGTCCCTTAAATTCTGCATAGAACCATTAATGCCTTTCCTAAAACTCCCTTCAGTCAAGTCCTTTTGAGTATGTTCTCCATACCCTACTAGGTCCTTACAGTTCCAGGTGCTTCCCTCCTCCTGGGGCTGTCGGATCTTAAGTCAGCAGCCTCACCAGCTCCAGGCTTCTGCTCTTTCTAATCCTCTGTAGCAGGTGTATCTTGGTTTACACAATAGCTGTGCTCTGGAAAATGCATTAAGTTACACAGGTATTAAGTTGAGTTCCTAGTTTTCTATACTATTTTTCATTTCAGATATACATTTTCCCTTCAGTTTTGAATGCTTTTACAATGAGTAGTAGCTCCTGAGACTAGGGACCTATAATCCCACCACAAACACAGCACTTGGGTCCTACTAAAGCCCGCACTTGGGTCCCAGGCAAAGACAGAAGCCTCTTGGTAAAAGGACTTCGTCACCCTGTCTCCTTATTCTTTTCTGCCTTCCAACTTTTTGCTTATTGGTGAGTTTTACTTTTTGCCTTTCAAAATGGTTCCAAAAGTGGGGCTCATCTGGACTCTACTGGTAAAGTAGAAAAGAACATTCCTGATGGGGAGGAAGGATAATTATCTTGTTGTTGTATTTTTTGACTTTGCTTATTTTTATTGAGGCAACATTGATTTATAACATTATGTAAGTTTCATGTGTACATTGTGTTTCTATGTCTGTATACCCTACAATGTGCTCACCACCAAAAATTTATTTTCCATTTGTCACCGTTTAGCTGCTCACTTGACCCGTGTTCCCTCCCCTACCACCCCTTCCTCCCTGATAACCACTATTATGTTCTCTGTATCTACGTTTGTTTCTGTTTATTTTTTAATGTTTCATATGAGTGAAATCGTGTGGTAAATCTAACATTTCATTTAGCACAATACCCTCCAAGTCCATCCCTGTTGCTGCAAATGGCAAGATTTCATTCTTTTCACGGCTGAGTAATACTCCATTGTGTGTGCATATACATAGACACACACATATGTGCATTTATTTGACATTGGTCTTCAGTTCAGTTGCTTAGTCATGTCTCTTTGTGACCCCATGGACTGCAGCACACCAGGCTTCCCTGTCCATCACTAACTCCCGGAGTTTGCTCAATCTTACATCCATTGAGTCAGTGATAACATCCAACCATCTCATCCTCTGTCATCCCCTTCTTCTCCTGCCTTCAGTCGTTCCCAGCATCATGGTCTTTTCCAGTGAGTCAGTTCTTTGCATCAGGTGGCCAAAGTATTGGAGTTTCAGCTTCAGCATCAGTCCTTCCAATGAATATTCAGGACTGATTTCCTTTAGGATGGACTGGTTGGATCTCCTTGCAGTCCAAGGGGCTCTCAAGAGTCTTCTCCAACACCACAGTTCAAAAGCATCAATTCTTCGGTGCAAAGCTTTCTTTATAGTCCAACTATCACATCCATACATGGCTACTGGAAAAACCATAGCCTTGACTAGACGGACCTTTGTTGGCAAACTAATGTCTCTGCTTTTGAATATGCTATCTAGGTTGGTTATGACTTTTCTTCTAAGGAACAAGCGTCTTTTAATTTCATGGCTGCAGTCACCATCTGCAGTGATTTTGGAGCCCCCCAAAATAAAGCCTGTCACTGTTTTCATTGTTTCCCCTTCTATTTGCCATGAAGTGATATGGGAGTGGAAACCATGATCTTAGTTTTTTGAATGGTGAGTTTTAGGCCAGCTTTTTCACTCTCCTCTTTCACCCTTCTCAAGAGGCTCTTTAGTTCCTCTTCACTTTATACCATTAGAGTGGTATCATCTGCGTATCTGAGGTTGTTGATATTTCTCCTGGCAGTCTTGATTTCAGCTTGTGATTTCGCCAGCCCGGCACTTTGCATGATATACTCGGCATAGAAGTTAAATAAGCAGGGTGACAATATACAGCCTTGACATACACCTTTCCCACACTTTTTTGATTCACAGTATGAAAAATTCTTTATATTCCCTGAGTATTTCAAATCACTGACTCTACCCAATGGAGATCAGGGAAACTTCATGTGTTCCCATCCACTATCTTAAGCTACCACTGAAGTGGACAAGTAACTGTGGGGTCAACAGGCGAGTAGGATTTCATATACAAAGGCTGATTTTGCACGTGACTTCAGGAACATAAAGTCAGCCTCTGCCTGTGTCTTTTTCATTTTCCTCTGCTCCTGGCAGGGTCTCTGCCAGTGGGATCCAGGCCCCAGAGGCAGGGCTGGGGTACTGTAGCTGACTCCTCTTCATACTGGGAGAAGAGGGTGGGTGTGTGAGAAGCTGCTTAGTGCCAGGTCAGAGTCCAGCCTTGAAGAAACTGAGGTACTTTGCTTGTTGTTGATTTTGCTAAGACCTTGGGATTGTTGAAGAGTTGGGTCACAGGGGAAAAAAGCCTGAAGAGCAGGGGCCAGAAACAGTGGTTCCAAACCTTTGATTTCATAAACAAAATCCTTCCTCCGTGAAAGGGCAGCATTGGATTCCCTAACCAGTCTTACCATTTATGCAGCCAGGGGAGCCCAGGTGCCACCTGCAGTATGGTGGAATAGAAGTGTTGCCTCATGCAGAAGCATCCGTTTCACTTGAATATTTGGAATGAAGAGTTAAATAGGTGATAAGTAATTTAAAAAACATTGTATTGGGGGCTTTCCTGGTGCCTCAATGGTAAAGAATCCACTTGCCAGTGCAGGTGACATAGGTTTGATCCTTGGTCTGGAAAGATCCCACATGCCTTGAGCCACTAAGCCCGTGCTCTAGAGCCCTTGAGCTGCAGTTACTGAGCCTACATGCCCTAGAGGATGAGCTCTGCAGCACGAAAAATGACCACATCAGAAGCCCATGCATTGCGAGTAGAGAGTATCGCCTGCTTACCGCCACTCCAGAAAGTCCACGCAGCAACAAAGACCCAGCACCACCAAAACAAAGCATTATTTTCAAATGAATAAACACAGATATAAAGTAGAATGCAAAATTCAGAAAGCAATCCTGTATGTGTTTAGATAAAACCACGAGACCTCAGAGAAATTCTACACTTACTCTGCCCACTTTGGGGTATCCCTAGAGGTTCGTCTTCATTCTCGGGAGTGTTTTCATTAAAAAATTACAGAAATGCTATAGCTTGTTTAGTTGCTCAGTTGTGTCCAACTCTTTGTGACCCCATGGACTGTAGCCCGCCAGGTTCCCCTCTCCATGAGATTCTCCAGGCAGGAATACTGGAGTGGGTAGCCATTGCTTTCTCCAGGGTGAAATTCTATAGAGATGAGGCTTAAAACGGTTAATGAAAGATAATATAGGCTTTCTGGTAAGAAAGCTTTAAGATTTATTAAATTGAAAAGAAGATCATTTGTCATAATGTAAGTGGTAATCCAAGTTCAGCCTTAGTCATTGAAAAGAATTGAGAATTTAATTCTATAATTAAAAAGAAACCCAAACTTAATGAACACATTCCTTGCAGTCAAAAACTGGTAGAGTGCAGCCTGATTGCTGCATAATTGTTTTGTTTGGGGTGCAGAGTTTTTGAAATACAGTTTGCATGCCAGTTTGTGAGGGAGAGGGAGCAGATGTGGTGTCCTCCTCCTTCTTGCCTTTATGTTGTAGAGGCATTCCCCTGGGCTACCCTTGAACTGATCAAACTCTAAGCTAAAGCTGGCTTCCCTGGTGGCTCAGATGGTAAAGAATCTGCCTGCAATGCTGGAGACCCGGGTTCCATCCCTGGGTTGGGAAGATCCCCTGGAGAAGGAAATGGCTGCCCACTCCAGGATTCTTGCCCGGAGAATTCCATGGACAGAAGAGCCTGGTGGGCTATAGCCCATGGGGTCACAAAGAGTAGGAGATGACTGAATGACTAATACTCTAGGATGACTAGGATGAAGCAGGGTTCGGAGTTAGAATCTTTGTCTGCAAGAACAGAGAGCACTGGACTATGGGTGGAACTTTTGGATAGTGGGGAATGGGACAGACCAGGCACAGAAATTGAGGATGTAGAAGAGGGCCTCAAGAGCAGACAGTGTCGATCATCTGTGATCCAAGGCTAACCAGACATCAGGATGGGAAATCTAAACCCAGCAAGTAGTTGAGAGCAGTGAGTAGCCATGATCATCGTCTCATCTCCCAGAGCCAGAGCTCCTGCTGTGCTCCAGGCCCTCAGTCATCTGTTTCCACCCTTATCACGATTCCAGGGGATGGAACAAGGACCAGGGGATGGGAAGGTGGAGTCCAGTGCTGGAGTTCCCAGAGTGACAAGGTGGGAGAGATAGGGACCATATGCTCCATCTATCACAGCTCTGTTTTGGTTGTTTTTTTCTTTTTTAAAAAAAGTCACTTTATTGAGTTACGATTGACATGCAAAAAGCTGTATATTTTTGATGCTTACAATTTGAAGGATTTGGAGGTAAGTAGAAATGGCACCCCACTCCAGTACTCTTGCCAGGAAAATCCCATGGACGGAGGAGCCAGTCCATGGGGTCGCTAAGAGTTGGACATGACTGAGTGACTTCACTTTCACTTTTCACTTTCTTTTTTTTTTTTTTCCTGCTGAAAGAAAGGCTGAGAGTGTTTTGAAGATGCATTGCTGTTAGTTGGTTTTATGGCACATTTGCATTTAAATAGATTCTTTAACTCTTTTTCTGAACTTCACAATAAGATAGCCTTAAAAGTTGCTGCCTAATAGGGAGGCGTGTGCTTAATTTTCTTTTTTTTTTTTTTCACTTTTTTTTTTCTTTAATAGAAAATTATTTAATTAGTATACATGTGTTCCCCATCCTGAACCCTCCTCCCTCCTCCCTCTCCACACCATCCCTCTGGGTCGTCCCAGTGCACCAGCCCCAAGCATCCAGCATCGTGCATTGAACCTGGACTGGCATCTCGTTTCATACATGATGTTTCACATGTTTCAATGCCATTCTCCCAAATCTTCCCATCCTCTCCCTCTCCCACCGAGTCCATAAGACTGTTCTATACATCAGTGTCTCTTTTGCTGTCTCATATACAGGGTTATCGTTACCATTTTTCTAAATTCCATATATATGCGTTAGTATACTGTATTGGTGTTTTTCCTTCTGGCTTACTTCACTCTGTATAATAGGCTCCAGTTTCATCCACCTCATTAGAACTGATTCAAATGTATTCTTTTTAATGGCTGAGTAATACTCCTTTGTGTATATGTACCACAGCTTTCTTATCCATTCATCTGCTGATGGACATCTAGGTTGCTTCCATGTCCTGGCTATTATAAACAGTGCTGCGATGAACATTGGGGTACACGTGTCTCTTTCCCTTCTGGTTTCCTCAGTGTGTATGCCCAGCAGTGGGATTGCTGGATCATAAGGCAGTTCTATTTCCAGTTTTTTAAGGAATCTCCACACTGTTCTCCATAGTGGCTGTACTAGTTTGCATTCCCACCAACAGTGTAAGAGGGTTCCCTTTTCTCCACACCCTCTCCAGCATTTATTATTTGTAGACTTTTGGATCGCAGCCATTCTGACTGGTGTGAAATGGTATCTCATAGTGGTTTTGATTTGCATTTCTCTGATAATGAGTGATGTTGAGCATCTTTTCACTTTCATGCCCTGGAGAAGGAAATGGCAACCCACTCCAGTGTTCTTGCCTGGAGAATCCCAGGGACAGGGGAGCCTGGTGGCCTGCCGTCCGTGGGGTCACACAGAGTCGGACACGACTGAAGTGACTTAGCAGCAGCAGCATACACTGTGAAGGGCTTCCCTGGTAGCTCAGCTGGTAAAGAATCCTCCTGCAATGCAGGAGACCCCAATTCAGTTCCTGGGGCGGGAAATTCTTCCTCCAGAGAAGGGATAGGCTACCACTCCAGTATTCTTGGGGTTCTCTGGTGGCTCAGATAGTAAAGAATCCACCTGCAATGCAGGGTCCTGACCTGGGGTCTATCCCTGGGTTGGGAAGATCCCCTGGAGGAGGGCATGGCAACCCACTCCAGTATTGTTGCCTGGAGAATCCCCATGGACTCCTACATGGACTCCATGGGCTACATTCCATGGGGTCACAGAGAGTCAGCCACAACTGAGTGACTCAGCACAGCACAGCATACACCCGTGGAACCATTACCATGATATATGCCACAAACCTATCCATCATCTCTTATAGTTTCCTCCCACCTTCTTATTTATCATCATCATCATCTTATGATAAGAGCGCTTGATATAAGTGCCCTCTTACCAAGTTTGTATGTTTATATTTTTTGTCATTTGATTTTAGAAATTTTTTATTGAAATATAGTTGATTAACAATGTTGTGTTTCAGGTGTAAAGCAGAGTGATTCAGTTTTGTATATATATACATACATTCTTTCTTGCATTCTTTTCCATTATAGGTTATTACAAGATATTAAGTATAGTTTCCTGTGCTGTACAATAGCTCTTTGTTGGTTATTTATTATAGTACATTACTGTTAACTGTAGGAACTGTGCTGCACAGTAGATCTCTAGGATGTATTCATTTGTGTAATTGAAACTTTGCTCTCTTTAATACGTCCCTATTTTCCCTGCCTCAGCCCCTGGAAGCCACCATTCCATCTCTGTTGCTGCCATTTTTCACCCTTGCATGTATCAGTCTCTTCTACCATCTGGCAATAGGATAAAGTACCATTTTGTACTGCAAGCATAGCAGAATCTTATCTCTTAGACCTGGAAGAATCTTGCTAGGTTGTCAGGTCCAGCCCCGCAATTCCAAGAAAATAAGGTGTCATTATCCATGGCCCCCAAGGCAGCTCAGGCCAGAAAAAAGGCTTAGACGCTTAAGAATGTTAGGGTGAAAAGGACCTTAGAGGTTTTTCAGTTCCTTCTCCTAATTTACGGACAAAGGAACTGTTTCTGAAGGGTCATCAAGGAGAGAAGGTAAAATTAGAACCTGTTTGCTGGTGGCTCAGAAGGTAAAGAATCTGCCTCCAATGCAGGAGAAGCGTATTCCATCTCTGGGTTGGGAAGACTCCCCTGGAGGAGGAAATGGTGACCCACTTCAGTATTCTTGCCTGGCATGGACAGATGAGCCTGGCAAGCTGCAGTCCACTGGGTCACAGGGAGTCGGACACGACTGAGCACGAATGCGCTCATATCGCAAGCCAAGGTTGTTTGTACCACACCAGGGACCTTGAGGCATTTTCTAAAAAGTAGCCTCACCTGGTGAATCCATTTGAGTTGCATGTTTCTCTTTGGGGTCAGCAAATGTCCAGTTGTTCAGGCTTTGGTTGGAATCTATAGAAAATCAGGTTTGGTGCTCTCTTGCTCCCTCTGCTGGCCCTCAAGGCTGATTCCCTGAAATTGACATAGACACTTGGGCCATGAAATGACTTAAAATAAAATGGAGGCATGCATGTGGGTTGCTTTAGAAACAAAGCAGAAAGCTACAATTTTTTTTTTTTTTCTCAAACAGGCAAAGCCAATCCAATGGAAGCTTGAATATATATATGTATACATATAAATTATATTTCCAACTTCTCCACCACCCCCCACCCCCCACCTCCTGGTTTCTCTTGGCTATACACAATGGCAAAGCAAAAATGGAAAACTTGAAAAAAAAAAAAAAAAAAAAGTTGACAGCATTTCTATGATTCAGCTGGCAATTTGCTACGGTATCCAGGGAGACAGCTTCTCACATACATTAGCATAATGTGAAATGGCAGCTAGAACCAGAATTTACTGTCTAAGCAACTCAGCCTGAACAGCCGTTGACGACAATGCAATTTAAAGGAAATCCAAATATTAGGCTTAAGTGACTGATACAGCCTGAAACCTCTTCATTTTAAGCATATGGGGTCCAGTTTGTTTCCTCATTTGATTCCCCCTTCTTGGGGCAGATGACTGGAATTCAAGGTTAACAAAGAGAGATACTGTGACCAGCTGAGATGCAATACAGCATTCAGCTAGCCTCAGCTCACTCCAGCCCTGTTAGCACCAAAGTACCTTTTCTTCCTTGATTTTTTTTTTTTTTTTTGAGATTTTTCCATTTCCATTGATATCCAAATGCTGACATTTTCCTTCTTGTATCTTCCCTGTGAGCCTTGACACCAGAATGTATCTCCTTGCTCTCCTATTATCTGGACACCAAGCCACTGCTGATAGCAGCACAAGCTTGAAAAGGGTTTTGTTTCTCAGCAGGAGAACCCGGTGAGCCTGGGGAAGACATCCCAATGGGTGTGATTCCTGAGAATTCAGAGCTTGTCCTGGATGGCACTCTTACTGACCTCTGGCTTCCCAGCATTCCTCTGGCTCCTCTTTTCCCTTCCTCTGTCTGTATAATTTCCTCCCTTGAGTGGAGGATCAGGGTCCGTGGAATGGTGCCTGACATTTTCCAGGCAGATGAGATCCATGGACACAGATGGCAGTTTCCCAGATTCAGTCTTCCAGTTGATACTCCTTCTAATCTCCCTCCAGTCTGCCACCTGTGTGACAGCTGATGCCAGACTTAGAAGTCCTAGATGCCCCAGAGGCAGGACCTCACTCATGTTGTGCATGCAGATCCGAGGATGATGGGAGGGAGGGAGTCCTCTGTGCACACAGACTCAGAGAGTGTAGATCATCGAGACCCCACCCCCAGGAGGTCTTGCAAGTGGACATAGAATAATAATTTTAGACTTTGAGGCTTACCTACTCATGACAGGGAATGATCCAAGGGTGTGGGTTTTCAATTTGTTAGAGATGAACACAGAACCTGGCTCCCCCTCCATAGGAATTTTCCTAGTGGTCTCTGCAGTGTTAGAGGAACAGCTCCCAATACTATTCTCACCTCCAACACCAGTTGGAAATTTACGAACACCCACAGTCTCCCTGGTGGCTCAGATGGTAAAGGATCCACCTTCAATGTAGGAGACCCAGGTTTGATCCCTGGGTCGGGAAGATCCTCTAGATCCCTGGGTCGGGAAGGGAATGGCTACCCATTCCAGTATTCTTGCCTGGAGAATTCCATGGACAGAGGAACCTGGCGGGCTACAGTCCTTGGAGACACAACTGAGTGACTAAACTCTTTTTTTCAAGGTCTCTCTTAGCATAAGTAATTCACTAGAAAGTCTCACAGAATGTTCTGAAAGCTGTTATACTCATGGTTATGGTTTATTACAGTGAAAGGATACAGAATAAAATCAGCCCAGGGAAAAAGCACAGGGGGCAGAGTCCATGAGAGTTCCAAATGTGGGGCTTCCAGTTGTCCTCTCCCTGTGGAGTCATGGGAAACACCACTTTCTTGGCATCAATGTATGATCACATGCATGGAGTACTGCCAACCACGGCAGCCCATCGAGTCTTGGTGTCTGGAGTTTTTATTCGGGTTCCGTCATCTAGGCAGAGTTGACTGACCTCATGGTTGACCTCAGTCTCCAGCCCCTCCTGAGGCTGAGGTGATACCACATGACCCGAAACCTGAAGTCTGAGTCACCTCATCACACTATACTGCATGACCATAGGCCCCAGGCAGACAGACCTGTATTTGCTGTTATATTCCTTGAACTTAGAGAATTGCCTCCCAGAAGCCCATGACAAAGGCCAGCCTTCTCTTTGGGCAAGGTTGATTCCTTACTATGCAGCCTGTCTATACTGCTGAGCCAGCTGCAGAATCTGTTCAGTTAAGGCTGAGTGTTCCTGATCTGTATGAGACAATTGGCCATTGTGAAGATGGAAGTGAAAGAACCACAAATGAGTGACTGGGAAGAGAAAAAAACTGTACTGGAAAGAAAGAGGGGCTGCTCTGAAGACATGAACTGCAGTATTATGTATGAATATAGAGCGGGAGCCATGAAACCCAAAGGGTTTGTGAAATACTGTTTTAGGTAGTGGTTTATTCTTTGATTTTGTCCACAAGGTGTGTGTTAAACCAAGGATAAATATATCTTAACCTTCAAGGTTGAGAGCTAGTTTTTCCAAAAAAGCAAGATGAATTGGGGCCCATAGGTAGAAATAATTTGCTCTAGAGTCAATAGAGGAGAAGGCAACGGCACCTCACTCCAGTACCCTAGCCTGGAAAATCCCATGGACGGAGGAGCCTGGTGGGCTGCAGTCCATGGGGTTGCTAAGAGTCTGACACGACTGAGTGATTTCACTTTCACTTTTCACTTTCATGCATTGGAGAAGGAAATGGCAACCCACTCCAGCATTCTTTCTTGGAGAATCCCAAGGACAGGGGAGCCTGGTGGGCTTCCGTCTATGGGGTCTCACAGAGTCGGACATGACTGAAGCGACGCAGCAGCAGCAGCAGCAGCAGCAGCAGCAGAGTCAATAGAAGCATTGCTTTCTATGTACATCCATTCAGGCAGTAGAGAAATCAAGGGGCATAGGATGAAATCGGCTATTTTGTAAGCACGTCAATAGTAATAACTATCGTAATTATAAACAATAATGACTACCATTTATAGATGCTTCTAAGTGCCAAGTACTGTTAGATTATTTACCAACATTATAACATTTAATTATTTGAACCTCTCTATGGGATAGGTATTATTATCTGAATTTTATAAATGTGAAAATTGAAACTTAGTGTGGTACTTTAAGCTAAGTCAATAATAGCTTAAAGGCTCATGAGTGACAGAGTTAAGACTCAAACCCAGGGCTTTCTGACACAAGTTGTCTAGACTTAACCTGCTACAGGTCCTTAGATGGACGTGATTAACATGGTCTACAGGGTAGAGGTAAACCTCTGGTTTATGGGTTTGGTATTTAATGTGCTTATTTTAATAATGACTTCAAAAGACTATGTGGGAATTTCCTGGTGATCCAGTGGTTAAGACTTGATGTTCTCACTGCAAGGGGCTGAGGTTTGATCCCTGGTTGGGGAACTAAGACCCTGAAAGCCAAAAAAATAAATAAATAAAAAAGATGATGTATCTGCTAACACTGAGGCTAGGTCCACGAGAAGCTCAGGTTTCTACATGAAAGGCTTTGGAAGGGCTAAGGTGATGAGAGGGGAGGGAGGAGTTGGGAGAAAACTGACTTTTATGGCGTCATGACAGTGACACACACTTAACCTCAGACTTAGCTCGCAGCCAGGGCTGGCAGGTTCAGTTTGTTCATCTACACCAGGAGGGAGGTGTAGGCATCTTGCTAGGATGGGATTCACAGATTAAGAACATAAAACAGAGGTGGGAATAGTGTTGGAATTCTCTAGATTCATGCTCCCTGAGACCAAGAAGAGTGTCTCATTTATTGTTCTTTTTCCAGCATCTAGCACAGTGAAGGGCACCCTGGGGAAGTTTAATGAATCTTGAAAGAATGAATGGGTAATATGTGAAGTGGTTAGGTGGGATGTATCTTGTCTGGGATCGGGGTCAGATGAAGGAGCAGGATTAGCTTTTGTTGTTGTTGTTGCCATTTTATGTGTTTTCCAAAAGTTTCCCAGATACTTTCAAAATCATACTTGATATTGATGTGGCCCTTTGTAGTTTTAACATACTTTTATGTACATTATTTCATTTGATCCTTCAGTTCAGTCACTTAGTCATGTCCGACTCTTTGCGACCCCATGGACTGCAGCACGCCAGGCCTCCCTGTCCATAACCAAGTCCTGGAGTTTACTCAAACTCATGTCCATTGAGTTGGTGATGCCATCCAACCATCTGATCCTCTGTCACCCCTTTCTCCTCCCACCTTCAATCTTTCCCAGCTTCAGGGTCTTTTCAAATGAGTCAGTTCTTCCCGTCAGGTGGCCAAAGTATTGGAGTTTCAGCTTCAGCATCAGAACTTCCAATGAATTTTCAGGATTGATTTCCTTTAAGATGGACTGGTTGGATCTCCTTGCAGTCCAAGGGACTCTCGAGAGTCTTCTTGATCCTTACAAGATCCTTAAATTTTATAGTGTTCATTTTATATAAATGGAGGGGACACTTGAGGTTCACTAAGATTAAATGACTTGCTGAAGGCTATATAATTCATAAAGGACAAAGAAATTGTGACACCCAAATCCAGTACGCTTTCTAGGACCCCAGAGATGATGGTGGGCACAGGTTATAATGGTGTTCCTCCAGCCCCCTGACTGCTAATGTGGTCATGATGACTAACAACTCTACCTTCTCGACAGAGTTTGATTTTTAAGTGCATTATTGTGACAACAGGTCAGGTTTCTCCAGCTAATGATTCTTTGCTTGCTGGACTGAAGCTCTCCAGCACTGGCCCTGGGTATGACTTGGCTGGGGGACTGGGGTCCCCATGATATTGGGGACCTGAGGTTCCCCCTGGCTTGAAGTCCTCCTGCTTCATGAACTGGCCCATCTTGGAACATGGTCAGGGCTTCTCATGGCAGAGACCTTAACCAAAGTTGTTGTTTGGAGACTAAATGAGATAATGTTTCTCCTAGGTTTCTTGAGAAAAATATTGAAACTTGGAATCGCAAATGGTGCTATAGCTTTGAGCAGCCCCTCTTCTTTCTTTTTTTCTCCCCCAAAGAAGCAACTTTTTTTGAAGCATAGTTGAGTTACAAGGTTGTGTTAGTTCCAGGTGTACAGCAGAGTGATTCAGTTTTACATATATGTATTCTTTTTTAGATTCTTTTTCATGACAGGTTATTACAAGATACTGAATATAGTTCCCTGTGCCACACAGTAAATCCTTATTGTTTATCTGTTTTATGTAGAGTAGTATGTATCTGTTAATATCAAACTTTTCGTTTATCCATCCCTCCCTTCCTTTACCCTTTGAAAACCATAAGTTTATTTTCTATGTCTGTGAATCTACTTCTGTTTTGTAAGGAATTTCATTTGTGTCATTTTTTTTTTTTTTTAGATTTTGTGTATAAGTGATATCATATTTGTCTTTCTTTGACTTACTTCACTTAGTATGATAATCTCTAGGTTCATCCATGTTGCTGCAAATGGCACTATTTCATTCTTTTTGATGACCGAGTAGTATTCCATTGTGTATATATACTGTATCTTCTTTATCCATTCATGGATGCTGGACGTTTAGGTTGTGTCTCTGTCTTGGTTAGTGTGATCAGTGTTGCACTGGGGAGTGTGTTTCCTTTCAGATCATGTTTTTCTATGGATATATGCCCAGGAGTGGGATTGCAGGATCATATGGTTGCTCTATTTTTAGTTTTTTAACATTGTCCCATATTCCCATTTAACACTGTTTTTTTTTTTTTTTTTTTTTTGTAGTGGAACAGCCACTCTTCTGATAAGACTTATTCTGTGATAATACTTTGAGGGAGAACCATGCCATTCATTTCCCTTCTGAGACAGCCTGGAGCCCTGATCAGTAACTGATCTCCTTGTTGGCAGAGGGTGTGGCTGAGAGTGAACCCCTTAACCTAATGACCCTGGAACACTGAGTAGAGAGATAAACCTGGTTTCTGCTGTCCGTCAATCTTCTGTTAATACCTCGGAATTCTAGTTGCAGCTGCTTTCTCAGCAAATGGTGTACACAAGGAACTGTTAGTTCTTGAAAACCTTGTATCAACAGAGTGTTCCTGGTGGGTTCAGCTCACCATCCTTTCTATCCTAGGAAAGGTAACTGAGTGGATATTCCTGCTGGCTTTTGGCTTAAGGAAGGCTGTGCAGACCCCCTAGTGGGCTCGGGGGGCTGCGTCAAGGTTCTGAGCAAATCTTGACACTTCTTGTTATGCTCATAACAAGGCATTGCTGCCTTTAGTCTCGGACCCGGCGGAGCTGTACAGCACTAAGTCATCAAAAGGTGGTGGTTGTTTGTAGGAGATTGTCCACAAAAACTGCAGTTTTGTCGATGGTTCATCGAGAAGGTGTCAATTACTTGAAGAAATGTGTTTATAAACTGAAATAAGAAAGACTCAGACCCAAGTTATGGCTTATGTTCAATGTTTTTGCTGCAGTTGAGACTTTTCCAAAGGTGTGACTTGTCCAGATTCTTTTCCTAAAACTGCTCCAGAGCCCCTGTGACCTGCCTCTCATTCCCCTGAAATCAGGCGATGCTCCCAGGGGCTTTGTGTTTGGCCAGGTGGAGAGCAGTAGGAGGGGTGCTGCCTGTCTCCTTTTGCTGCCTAAGGAGGTGGGTAGAGGGGAACAAGAACGTGACATCAGAAAGACTCCTTCCTCCACGGCTGATCTTGAGCTAAAGGCACCGTTGACCTGGGCAAGGTAGGAAGGAAGGAAACCCTCCAGCCATCCTTGGTCCTTTCTGCAGATGTCTGGTCCTCCTACTTGCTTTAAATTTCTCTGTTTAAAGGTTTTTCCTGTCCCTCCTAATGAGGAGCTCAATAATTTGTTAATTTACTTCACACTGTCATAATAGGGGCTTGAGGGATTCCTAAATTCCTACCTAAAGTATGGGCTGTACTTTCTAACTGAGAAGAGTGGATCACATAGCTCGAAACAAAGATGGTGGGTTTCAAGACCTCAGTGATGAAACTGATGTTCTGATGGCAGACACCTTAACCAGAGTAGCTGTTTGGGGAACTAAAGGAGATAATGTCTCTTAAAGACAGAGTTTCTTGAGAAAAATACTGAACCTTGGAACCCTAGATGGTGCTATAGCTTTGAGCAGCCTCTTTCCTGATACAGCTTGTTCAGGGCTCAGCTACCCTTGGCCTCCTCTTCTTCCATGTTGGCTTCAAGCCGACATCCTCCAAGGCACAGGCGCAGATGTGGGCATCCCTGGTTAATGTGCTGACATCAAGCATCAGGCTGAAAAGCAAGTCACGTCTGCAGAGACTGGAGTGGTTACAGAGCCCCGGGGCAGGCCTTCTGTGCTGCTGCTCGGCTGGCTTCAGCCACTGCGGAGCCACACTGTTCTCTGGGCTTTGCTGGATCTCTCTCTCCAGCATCTGGCTGAGCCTCGTAGTTAATTCACGCTGCGTTCTTGTCTGGGTCACGCTTTTCTTTAACAGCCTCTTCAGGGCTGTGCTGGCCTGATTCTCTAGTCCTCCTCCTGTAACTGGGGGAGGGAGGAGCTGGGCTGACAACCATTTCACCCGTGGAAACTGGCTGGCGCCTGCACCTGCATGTGCTTAATAAATATTCTCAGAGCTTCTCCTGAAGGTCAGCGTTGGAGCTCTTAAGGGAGGATGAAGTTTGTTTTTGCCCAGCTCGGTGAGGGGGTGTGGGCACTGTGTCCTAGAGCGCTACAGAATTACACAGAGGCCTGTATTTCTCACTGGCCATCAATAAGAAATGCAGTGACTGTCTAGACATTCATGATAGGATGGATTCCCCCAGATAGGGTGTATTTATGTCTTTTGATTAAAGAGCTGTGGTCCCTGAAGTACTCTAAGAATTGTGCGACTTTAGAATCTGGTAGCAGAAGTAAAGACTCTTGGGGAAACACCTGGTTCAGCTTCTGATTTTTATATGGTCAGTCTCAGCTCTGGTTCAAGCTGAGATGCTCAAGTGGGGAGTGTCTGTTTCAGACTCAGAAGTTCACGAGGGCCAATCAGCCCTGGGGAGTCCCTGGTTCGAGCTGCATTGCTCAGGTGGGTAGTCTATAGTCCTGGAAAGAGGAGAACCCAGGATGATAAGAAACTGACATTCAGGAATTTTCTTTGAGTGCATTGTCTTTTGATACTAAAATTTCATGCAATTGTGTGCTGTGTACTAAGTGGCTTCAGTCACGTCTGACTCTTTGCGACGCTATGGACGGTAGCTGGCCAGGCTCCTCTGTCCATGGGGATTCTCCAGGCAAGAATACTGGAGTGGATTTCCATTCCCTTCTCCAGGGGATCTTCCCGACCCAGGGACTGAACCCGCATCTCTTACGTCTCCTGCATTGCAGGTGGGTTCTTTACCACTAGCGCCACCTGTAATTAAACAACATACATATTCAGTCACCATTTAACATCGTTTTTATCTGTCACATATGTTCATCAAAAGTAATTTTGTTAGTTTCATTGTTTTCATTGTTGCTGTTTTTACCATTCTCCCTGAAATCATCATTTCTAATTAAAATGTGGGCTTAAAAAAACACTGTATAATTCCAGCTGAAGCTTAATCAAAATGATGCAAAGAAAGATAAACTTTCTAAACCTCCTAAAAACCAAAGCCATAGCTCATGCTGGCCTGTGCTGCTAAATGTTAACCATGTCCTTAGTGCCGTGTCATTCTGACTACTACCTAGAAGAAAATGCCACCACACTTTGGCCGCTCAGTCAGCCGGGCGGCCCAGATGTTCAGAAAGAGTGCTTCCATGATCATCCTTGTCAGCACTGCCTGTGCCTTCCAGAACATCCTGGTTCTATTTCTATATGTTTCTCCTAGACCCCATTATAGTGGGTCTCAGCATAGCCCACCGCCAGCCACTCTGAAGGTTTGCTTGTCCCCGAGTGCTCTAAGCCAGGTCTGTCTGACATGGGCTATCAAATTCTCTCCTGGGACTTTGAAGGGACAGTTGATTGTGTCCTCAGTTTGCCTGTTGCCCTGGTAACAGAGGAGTTTGATTTTTTTTTTTTAACTCCCACATCAGTTCCAGGATGAGGCAAATCCCACCCGCTCCATAGCTGGCTGTATCCGCGTTCCAATAAGCATTGTTTCTGCATCACTGAGTCTGCTGAGAAGCTGGGGTTGGGAAGGAGGTATGCTTCAAAAGCTCTCCATGTTTTCCAACCTTCCAGCCATGACTGTTGGTTGTCTCTGTCTTTAGGGCTTCTGGTTTCCTGGGTCGGAGGGTCACAAGGCACCGTCCTCACGTATTTCCCTGCACTGGTGTCTTTCCAACGTTCTCTTTATGAGGTTTTTAAAGAGCGTAAGTGGTTTAGGACCTGGGCAAGGGTGAGTGGATTCCACTTGAAGTGGCCACCACTGGGAGGGGGCCATGACCCCCTTTTCCTATCACTCCCTCATGTTCATTTTCATGACACTCACCACGGAGCTCCATGAACCATTTCCTCTCTCCAACCGTAAGATGCTGTCGCAAAACAAGGTCCCTTCATCGCTGATCTTGGCTCCAGCATAGAGCTCAACCCAGTGGCTGTCTGTGTTCTCTTATAACCTTGAAAGTATACAGTAGTTAACCATGTACTCTTAATAGTGTGTACTTAATAGAGTACTGAGGGTTTAGCCTTTGTTCTGGGTGGTTCTGCTAAGTGCATCATCAGCATGATCTCCTTTATTCTTAGAGGAACTAAGTTCCTCTAGTATCCCTGTTTTACAGTTAGACAATGGAGGCTCAGAGAGGCCAAGGAACTTGCTCAAGGTCACACAGCTGGCAAGTGTCAGGATTTAACTTGCTCTCCTATCGGGCAGGACAGCCCTACTCCGCCTCACCGTAATGTCCTTGGACACACTGTCCCCTTTCTCAGGTCTTCTTGCTCCCGTATTTCAGTGTCCAGCTCAACACCCGGCCCCTGTGTGGACACTCCAGACAGGAGGGAGCTCTTTTTGGCCTCCTGTAGTTCATGGAGCTCAACTGCTTACCACTGCTTACCGTTCACCACCCTGAGCTCTAGCTGACATTCATGCTTCTGATCTCTAACTGGGTGGCACATTTTTCAGAAGGCAGTTCTTAGTGCCTTTTGTTTCTCCTGAAGTGATGGTTATATGTTCCCATATAGTCCATGTTCAACAAATCCTGGTCACTGATGTTACTTTAAATTTGAGCCTTTACCTATGAAAACAAGCTTGCCTGATGGCTCATCTGGTAAAGAATCCGCCTGAAATGTGGCAGACCTGGGCTCGATCCCTGGGTTAGGAAGATCCCCTGGAGAAGGGAACAGCTACCCACTCCAGTTATTCTGGCCTGGAGAATTCCATGGACTGTATAGTCCATGGGGTCACAAAGAGTCAGACACTACTGAGCGACTTTCATTTACCTATGAAGGGAGGAATGCATTTTGCTGAATTGACATTGTGTAGCTCAATGGCACCCCACTCCAGTACTCCTGCCTGGAAAATCCCATGGACGGAGGAGCCTGGAGGGCTGCAGTCCATGGGGTCGCTGAGGGTCGGACACGACTGAGCGACTTCACTTTCACTTTTCGCTTTCCTGCATTGGAGAAGGAAATGGCAACCCACTCCAGTGTTCTTGCCTGGAGAATCCCAGGGATGGGGGAGCCTGGTGGGCTGCCATCTATGGGGTCGCACAGAGTCGGACACGACTGAAGTGACTTAGCAGCAGCAGCAGCACAATTGGAGGGTTTTACTTATTTAATAAGTCATTTACTTCTAAAACAAAGAAGGAATCATCTGTAGCTATTTCTCTGAAATGATTTATTACAAACAAGAAAAATGATTTAGGCAGCTACAGTCAAATATATAAATAACATTCAGTATCAACTCTGCTGTCTCACTGGAGAGAAAACAACATTCCCATTTGAAACCTAATTTGGGGTCACTCCACCAGAGTCCTGACGGCCCCTGTGCTGGGGATTATGTTACCAGGCACAACCTCTTTTCTGCTCCAAAAGCCAGGGGTTCTGAGAGCTCCCTTCCAGTCACCTGCCAGGGGGCTTCCCTCACCACCTCACCCAGAGCAGCATATTTACCTCCTCTTCTGGGATGTGACTTGTAGACACAACAGTGGCTTGTGCTGAAAGAGAAAGTCTACAGAAACAACATTCTCCAACTTTCATGGTCCCTGGGATGTAATGAATGGGGCTTCCCTGGTGGCTCAGTGGTAAAGAATCCACCTGCCAATACCGGAGGCACAAGAGACTCGGGTTTGTTCCCTGAATCAGGAAGATCCCCTGGGGTAGTGAATGGTACCCCACTCCAGCATTCTTGCCTGGGAAATTTCATGGACATGATTGAGCAACTGAGCACAAGTCAAATGCACAAGGGATATAGTGAATGAGAAATTGAGACATTTTGTAGAGACATTAGGGCACAAATATAAGATGGATCTAAGACATGATTAAAAAACCACAACCAAACACAGCATTCTACAAACTGATAATGATTAGCCATCTAAACAGATGCTATTTCAACAAGGTGTTAGTGTGCTCAATCATGTCCAGCTTTTTGCAACCCCCTGGACTGTAGCCCACCAGGCTCCTGTATCCATGGGGTTCTCCAGGGAAGAATAACAGAAAGGGGTACCATTTACTCCTCCAGGGGATCTTCCCAACCGAGGGATCAAACCCAGGGCTCCCTCATTGCAGGCAGATTCTTTACTGTCTGAGCCACCAGAGAAGCCCCATTCATTATATCCCAGGGACCATGAACTGACCATTAACTATAGCTGGAGAGAGACTGTGCCTTTGCTATAATGCTCTCATGTGCTCTGGGTAGAAGCATCAAGCAGGTCTGCCAAAGGTTTCTGTGCCCAGTGCTGTCGCAGGAGCTGGGAAGGGTCCCTGGAAGTCCCTGTCCAAGTATTAGGCCTCTCCCAAGAGCAGACAAATCAAAAGCAGTATATGAATAAGTGAAGATACACATGGCTTGAATTTTACTCATAGCTGCAGTCAGGTATCCAGACGACTGTTGTAACACAAGATTGGATAGTTTGTCATGAATGTCTCCACTAGTCTTTAGGAGCTTCACATGAAAGGAGACTGATGTCCAGTGTCTCCAATAAAATAATTGGAGATCACTGGTCCTTGAGACCCTATAAAGGAAGGACAGGGGCACCATCTTCAGCTCCCAGAGGAGGTGGGTTTCACTGAAGGATTGTTGGTACTCGAAAGCAGGGTAAAGGAATTGTAAACCTTTCTGCTTAGCTTCGTTTTCCTTGCGCACAATGTGAGTTGCTCCACCAAAGTTCTTTCCGCATATTAAGACTCTATGGTTTCTTTAATTCCATTGGAAGTGAAGTGAAGTGAAAGTTGCTCAGTTGTGTCCGACTCTTTGTGACCCCGTGGTCTATACAGTCCATAGAAGTCTCCAGGCCAGAATACTGGAGTGGGTAACCTTTCCCTTCTCCAGGGGATCTTCCCAATCCAGGTATCAAACCCAGGTCTCCCACATTGCAGGCGGATTCTTTACCAGCTGAGCCACAAGGGAAGCCCAAGGTTCGTGGAAAAACTGCAGTATATAGAGAGTATAGAGAAAGCCCTTCTTATATACATACTTAGAAGAATTCATTATTGCTCCAGCAGGGACCGAGTGTGTGTCTAGGCTTTTGTTTGGTGTGTGGAGACAGCATTGATGCAGAGAACAATTCTTTGTGAAGGTCCAGAGGCGTTGCCCTGTACAGTAGATTTGTTTATGGAAAGTTGCCTGGTAATCACCTATGGGCATGTCAAGTCATATTTAAATACACTAAAGGGAGCTTTGAAGTGATGGGACCAGATGCCATGATCATAGTTTTCTGAATGTTGAGTTTTAAGCCAACTTTTTCACTCTCCTCTTTCACTTTCATCAAGAGGCTTCTTAGTTCCTCTTTACTTTCTGCCATAAGGGTGGTGTCATCTGCATATCTGAGGTTATTAATATTTCTCCCGGCCATCTTGATTCCAGCTTGTGCTTCCTCCAGCCCAGAATTTCTCATGATGTACTCTGCATATAAGTTAAATAAGCAGGGTGACAATATACGGCCTTGATGTACTCCTTTCTTGATTTGGAACCAGTCTGTTATTCCATGTCTGGTTCTAACTGTTGCTTCCTGACCTGCATACAGATTTCTCAGGAGGCAGGTCAAGTGGTCTGCTATTCCCATCTCTTGAAGAATTTTCCACAGTTTGTTGTGGTTCACACAGTCAGAGGCTTTGGTATAGTCAATAAAGCAGAAATAGATGTTCTGGAACTTTCTTGCTTTTTTGATGATCCAGCAGATGTTGGCAATTCGATCTCTGGTTCCTCTGCCTTTTCTAAATCCAGCTTAAACATCTGGAAGTTCATGGTTCACATACTGTTGAAGCCTAGCTTGAAGAATTTTGAGCATTACTTTGCTAGTGTGTGAGATGAGTGCAATTGTGTGGTGGTTTGAACATTCTTTGGCATTGCCTTTCTTTGGGATTGGAATGAAGACTGACCTTTTCCAGTCCTGTGACACTACTGAGTTTTCCAAATTTGCTGGCATATTGAGTGCAGCACTTTCTCAGTATCATCTTTTAGGATTTGAAATAGCTCACCTGGAATTCCATCACCTCCACTAGCTTTGTTCATAGTGATGCTTCTTAAGGCCCACTTGACTTCACATTCCAGGATGTCTGGCTCTAGGTGAGTGATCACCCCATTGTGATTATCTGGATCATGAAGATCTTTTTGTATAGTTCTTCTGTGTATTCTTGCCACCTTTTCTTAATATCTTCTGCTTCTGTTAAGTCCATACCATTTCTGTCCTTTATTGAGCCCATCTTTGCATGAAATGTTCCCTTGGTATCTCTTATTTTCTTGAAGAGATCTCTAGTCTTTCCCAGTCTATTGTTTTCCTCTATTTCTTTGCATTTATCACTGAGGAAGGCTTTCTTATCTCTTCTTGCTATTCTTTGGAACTCTGCATTCTAATGGATATATCTTTCCTTTTTTCCTTTGCCTTTCACTTCTCTTCTTTTCACAGCTATTTGTAAGGCCTCCTCAGACAATCATTTTGCCTTTTTTCACTTCTTTTTCTTGGGGATGGTCTTGATCCCTGTGTCCTGTACAATGTCATGAACCTCCATCCATAGTTCTTCAGGTACTCTGTCTATCAGAGCTAATCCCTTGATTCTATTTCTCACTTCCACTGCATAATCATTTGATTTAGGTCATACCTGAATGGTCTATTTCCCTACTTTCTTCAATTTAAGTTTGAATTTGGCAATAAGGAGTTCATGATCTGAGCCTCAGTCAGCTCCTGGTCTTGTTTTTGCTGACTGTATAGAGCTTCTCCATCTTTGGCTACAAAGAATATAATCAATCTGATTTTGGTGTTGACCATCTGGTGATGTCCCTGTGTAGAGTCTTCTCTTGTGTTGTTGGAAGAGGGTGTTTGCTATGAGCAGTGTGTTCTTTTTGCAAAACTCTATTAGCCTTTGCCCTGCTTCATTCTGTACTCCAAGGCCAAATTTGCCTGTTACTCCAGGTGTTTCTTGACTTCCTACTTCCTTGCATTCCAGTCCCCTATAATGAAAAGGACATCTTTTTTGGGTATTAGTTCTAAAAGGTCTTGTAGGTCTTCATAGCACCGTTCAACTACAGGTTCTTCAGCGTTACTGGTCAGGGCATAGACTTGGATTACTGTGGTATTGAATGGTTTGCCTTGAAAATGAACAGAGATTTTTGCTATGGCCTCTTTTGTTTCTTTTGCATTTATTTCTGCCCTAATTTTTAAGATTTCTTTCCTTCTACTAACCCTGGGGTTCTTCATTTCTTCCTTTTCTAGTTGTTTTAAGTGTAGAGTTAGGTTATTTATTTGACTTTTTTCTTGTTTCTTGAGGTATGCCTTTATTGCTATGAACTTTCCCCTTAGGACTGCTTTTACAGTGTCCCACAGGTTTTGGGTTGTTGTGTTTTCATTTTCATTCGTTTCTATGCAAATTTTGATTTCTTCTGTGATTTGTTGGTTATTCAGCAGCGTGTTGTTCAGCCTCCATATGTTGGAATTTTTAATAGTTTTTCTTCTGTAATTGAGATCTAATCTTACTGCATTGTGGTCAGAAAATATGCTTGGAATGATTTTATTTTTTTGAATTTACCAAGGCTAGATTTATGGCACAGGATGTGATCTATCCTGAAGAAGATTCCATGTGCGCTTGAGAAAAAGGTGAAATTCATTGTTTTGGGATGAAATGTCCTATAGATATCAATTAGGTCTAACTGGTCTATTGTATCATTTAAAGTTTGTGTTTCCTTGTCAATTTTCTGTTTAGTTGATCTATCCATAGGTGTGAGTGGGGTATTAAAGTCTCCCACTATTATTGTGTTATTGTTAATTTCTCCTTTCATACTTGTTAGCATTTGTCTTACATATTGGAAAAGAAGAAGTAAAACTCTCACTATTTGCAGATGGCATGATCCTCTACATAGAAAACCCTGAAGACTCCACCAGAAAATTACTAGATCTAATCAATGATTATAGTAAAGCTGCAGGATATAAAATCAACACACAGAAATCCCTTGCATTCCTATACACTAATAATGAGAAAACAGAAAGAAATTAAGGAAACAATTCCATTCACCATTGCAATGGAAAGAATAAAATACTTAGGAATATATCTACCTAAAGAAACTAAAGACCTATATATAGAAAACTATAAAACACTGGTGAAAGAAATCAAAGAGGACACTAATAGATGGAGAAATATACCATGTTCATGGATTGGAAGAATCAATATAGTGAAAATGAGTATACTACCCAAAGCAATTTATAGATTCAATGCAATCCCTATCAAGCTACCAACAGTATTCTTCACAGAGCTAGAACAAATAATTTCACAATTTGTATGGAAATACAAAAAACCTCGAATAGCCAAAGCAATCTTGAGAAAGAAAAATGGAACTGGAGGAATCAACCTACCTGACTTCAGGCTCTACTACAAAGCCACAGTTATCAAGACAGTATGGTACTGGCACAAAGACAGAAATATAGATCAATGGAACAAAATAGAAAGCCCAGAGATAAATCCACACACATATGGACACCTTATCTTTGACAAAGGAGGCAAGAATATACAATGGATTAAAGACAATCTCTTTAACAAGTGGTGCTGGGAAAACTGGTCAACCACTTGTAAAAGAATGAAACTAGAACACTTTCTAACACCATACACAAAAATAAACTCAAAATGGATTAAAGATCTAAATGTAAGACCAGAAACTATAAAACTCCTAGAGGAGAACATAGGCAAAACACTCTCCGACATACATCACAGCAGGATCCTCTATGACCCACCTCCCAGAATATTGGAAATAAAAGCAAAAATAAACAAATGGGACCTAATTAAACTTAAAAGCTTCTGCACATCAAAGGAAACTATTAGCAAGGTGAAAAGGCAGCCTTCAGAATGGGAGAAAATAATAGCAAATGAAGCAACTGACAAACAACTAATTTCAAAAATATACAAGCAACTCCTGCAGCTCAATTCCAGAAAAATAAATGACCCAATCAAAAAATGGGCCAAAGATCTAAATAGACATTTCTCCAAAGAAGACATACAGATGGCTAACAAACACATAAAAAGATGCTCAACATCACTCATTATCAGAGAAATGCAAATCAAAATCACTATGAGGTACCATTTCACGCCAGTCAGAATGGCTGCAATCCAAAAGTCTACAAGCAATAAATGCTGGAGAGGGTGTGGAGAAAAGGGAATCCTCTTACACTGTTGGTGGGAATGCAAACTAGTACAGCCACTATGGAGAACAGTGTGGAGATTCCTTAAAAAACTGGAAATAGAACTGCCTTATGATCCAGCAATCCCACTGCTGGGCATACACACTGAGGAAACCAGAAGGGAAAGAGACACATGTACCCCAGTGTTCATCGCAGCACTGTTTATAATAGCCAGGACATGGAAGCAACCTAGATGTCCATCAGCAGATGAATGGATAAGAAAGCTATGGTACATATACATAATGGAGTATTACTCAGCAATTAAAAAGAATACATTTGAATCAGTTCTAATGAGGTGGATGAAACTGGAGCCTATTATACAGAGTGAAGTAAACCAGAAAGAAAAACACCATACAGTATACTAACGCATATATATGGAGTTTAGAAAGATGGTAACAATAACCCTGTATATGAGACAGCAAAAGAGACACTGATATATAGAACAGTCTTATGGACTTGGTGGGAGAGGGAGAGGATGGGAAGATTTGGGAGAATGGCATTGAAACATGTATAATATCATGTATGAAACGAGTCGCCAGTCCAGGTTCGATGCACGATACTGGATGCTTGGGGCTGGTGCACTGGGACGACCTAGAGGGATGGTATGGGGAGGGAGGAGGGAGGAGGGTTCAGGATGGGGAACACATGTATACCTGTGGCGGATTCATTTCGATATTTGGCAAAACCAATACAATATTGTAAAGTTTAAAAATAAAATAAAATTCAAACACACACACACAAAATAAATAAATAAAAATAATAAAAAAAAAAAGAAAATGAACAGAGATCATTCTGTTGTTTTTGAAATTGCATCCAAGTACTGCATTTCAGACTCTTGTTGACTATGATGGCTACTCCATTTCTTCTAAGGGATTCTTGCCCACAGTAGTATATATAATGGTCATCTGAGTTAAATTCATCCATTCCAGTCCATTTTAGTTCACTGATTCCTAAAATGTCAACGTTCACTCTTGGCATCTCCTGTTTGACCACTTCCAATTTGCCTTGATTCATGGACCTAACATTCCAGGTTCCTATGCAGTATTGCTCTTTACAGCATTGGACTTTACTTCCACTACCAGTCACATCCACAACTGGGTGGTGTTTTTGCTTTGGCTCTGTCTCTTCATTCTTTCTGGAGTTATTTCTCCACTGATCTCCAGTAGCATATTGGGTACCTACCGACCTGGGGAGTTCATCTTTCATGTCCTATCTTTTTGCCTTTTCATACTGTTCATGGGGTTCTCAAGGCAAGATCACTGAAGTGATTTGCCATTCCCTTCTCCAGTTTTGTCAGAGCTCTTCCACCATGACCCATCCATCTTGGGTGGCCCTGCCCGGCATGGTTCATAGTTTCATTGAGTTAGACAAGGCTGTGGTGCATGTGATCAGATTGGTAAGTTTTCTGTGATTGTGGTTTTCAGTCTGTCTGCCCTCTGATGGAGAAGGATAAGAGGCTTATGGAAGCTTCCTGATGGTAGAGACTGACTGAGGGGGAAACTGGGTCTTATTCTGGTGGGAACAAGAACAACATCTTGTTCTGATGTTCATGGCATCTGGTCCCATCACTTCATGGCAAATAGATGGGGAAACAATGGAAACAGTGACAGACTTTATTTTGGGGGGGCTCCAAAATCACTGCAGATGGTGACTGCAGCCATGAAATTAAAAGACACTTGCTCCTTGGAAGAAAAGTTATGACCAACCTAGATAGCATATTAAAAAGCAGAGACATTAGTTTGCCAGCAAAAGTCCATCTAGTCAAAGCAGTGGTTTTTCCAGTAGTCATATATGAATGTGAGAGTTGGACTATAAAGAAAGCTGAGTACTGAAGAATTAATGCTTTTGAACTGTGGTGTTGGAGGAGACTCTTGAGAGTCCCTTGGACTGCAAGGAGATCAAACCAGTCCATCCTAAAGGAAATCAGTCCTGAATATTCACTGGAAGGACTGATGTTGAAGCTGAAACTCCAATATTTTGGCCACCTGATGCGAAGAACTGACTCATTTGAAAAGACCTTGATGCTGGGAAAGATTGAAGGCAGGAGGAGAAGGGGACAACAGAGGATGAGATGGTTGGATGGCATCACCAACTCAATGGACATGAGTTTGGGTAAACTCTGGGAGTTGGTGATGGACAGGGAGGCCTGCCATGCTGCAATCCATGGGGTCACAAAGAATCGGACATGACTGAGCAACTGAACTGAAAGGGGGCTTTTGTAAATATCTATGACAAGCTGCTTTGTAGAGGGAATCTCATTTTTAAAGTAGGTGATGATTCTCTCTTTTGGTTCATCTGAATGATTCCAGATTTGCTCCAAACCCTTTTCCTGCATGATGGCCTGTACTAGGAATGCTGAGGGACCGTGGGGGGAAATGCAGTGAATTGGTGCTGGTGGATGCATTGAGTTTTGAGAAGGCAGAAGGCAGTGATGAGTACTGGGGAGGGGGCTGGTCATTTATGGAGAGCAGTGTGTTGGGGTGCAAGCAGGCTGCTGTGGGTGCATCTGGTGGGTCCGATGGAGACAAGCACAACTCAGAGTTGGAAGCATGTAGGTAGGAAGGGGCCATTGGATGAAGTCCTTAGGTGTTGCCCTTGGGACTTCCGTGTGATTCATCAGGAACTGAGAGTCCTGGGGGATATTAGGATATGGGTGGAACCTAATGAACCAACACATACTTGTCAAATGAGTGCTGGGTGCCACCATGCTAAATACTTACACTTATTCTTTATATCAAAGTGTATAAGATACCATCTCCAGAACCCTAAGCTCTAGTTGGACGGAGAAGATGTGAAGAGTCAGATAAGAATCGAAGATACTGACCCACGAAAAATAAACACAGTTGGCCTAAATGGAAAAGCTCTGTTCTTGGATTGAAAATGCCAGTTAAGAAATTCAGAATTGGGTTCCCTGAGTCATACAGCAAATTCCCACTGTCTATCTATTTTACATATGTTAGTGTATATATTTCCATGCTACTCTCTCCATTTTGGGGCTCCGTGCCAACCTAGAGAGGTGGGTTGGGGTGGGAGGGAGGCTTAAGAGGGAGGGGACATATGTATACCTATAACTGATTCGTGTTGATGTATGGCAGAAACCAACACAACGTTGTAACTACGCTTCAGTTAAAAATAAATGTTTTTAAAAAGTTAAAAAAAAAAAAGAATGTTAAGGAAAAAGAAATTCAGAATTGGGAATATCTAAGGGTTTTAGTGAACTCGAGTTTCATAGGAGTCAGCAGTATGAAGTGGCTGCCAGAAAGCAAGAACAGTCTCAAGCTTCAGGTATAAAGGCTTGGTGCCCAGGGCAGGAGGGCCATGGGGCCTTGGCACTCTGCACAGTGGAGCCCATCTGGTGCATGGCACACAGTTCTGGGCATGACATTTCAAGAAGCACATGGAAATGCGGCATTGCCTCTTGGGGGACACAGCCCGGACAGTGAAGGGGCTAGAAAACACATCGAATGAGGGACAGTCCATCTTTTCATTCTGCAACAAACAGTTATGGAATGTCTGCCGCCGAACCATGATAGGTACTAGGGATTCAGACGGAAGCTTGTCATCCTGGAAAATGCTACACGAGGCCCACTTGTTCTGGAGAAGAAAGGACTTCGTGGTGAAATTTAGACACAACTATGGCCCATGTAGAAGGAGGGTTCTGAAGGGTAAGAGAAGGGCCAAAGAATGGACGTGAGAGGGAGGCAGAATTGAGCCCCAAATAAGAAAAAGGCTCGGTACCCATTGGAGTGGGTGAATGGTAAGTTGGCACTCTTTTTATGGGAAGATTTTACAGGTCTGCCAAATTAAAAAAAATGGGAAACACTGTCCAATTCTCTTTCTGGCTTAAAGGGTGTCATGAATTGTAATAATAAGTGCTAAATTCGTGGTAGGCACCACAGATGCTGTGGAAATTGATAGAAGGCAGAGACGGCCACTTTCCTCCCAGGCAGCAGGGGGTGCTTCCTTAAAAAAGAAAGTATCTAATTTAGGAGCTGGACTCTGGTGCCCACTGCTGGCTGGGAAGGACCGTGCTCTGGGTCTCTGAGGTTGGCGGGTAGATGGGCGGGCGGGCAGCCTTGGACGGGGACTGGCTGGAAAGGAGTGCAGTGACTGCCAGGGCAGGTCCCACCCATGAATCCCGAGTCTGACCAAGATGACCCAGCTCATTGAACTAAACTGGGGTGCCCCTGGGGAAGCCGGCTGTGAGCAAATAGCTTGGGTACCTCTTAGATCACCCTCTTTGTGGCCGTTGGAGGCTTCCCATTGCAAAGCTCCATGGATTTGCAAGTTCTCATCTGATACCCTTCTGGGATTCTGGCAGTCGAAACCCTCAGAGTTCATTTTCCATTTAATAACCTTGGGTCACCCACAGGGCTCTATGGTTGTCCAAAATAGTCACAGAAACCCACCCTGGGTAAACTTGGTCACCAGTTCATTTCCTATGGGATGGAGTGGGGCAGGGGGTGCCAGGCCATACCCACCCATCTTCCTAGGCTCATGGTCAGTGAGGAACTCCAGGTGGCCTGGCCTGTATCAGATGCCCATCCTTCCACCTGTAACCCTGATGATGGAGGTGGTGCCAGCTCTTCTCAAATCTGTGCCATACATCCAGGTGGGGGATGAAGAGATAGGAATTTCCCATGTTGGAGGGTCAGTGCCAATCTCAGAACAAGGGAAGGCATGGGGCTGACTGACCGTGAAGTGTCCATGAGTCAATGCCTCGGGGAGAGCCCTGGCTGGGCTGCAGTCATTCTGTGGACTCCCTGCTGGCTCAGGCCAGTAATTAAAGCCTGAGTTTGTTCATTAACAAGTTGAAAGGAAACAGCCCTGGTTCTTGCTGACACAAGCAGGTCAGAGGCAGGGCTATGTCTCTGGGCACCACTCACAAAACCCTATTTCCTGGGGCAGCTTTCTCTCGCCTGGAGTGTTGCTGTCCAGAAAACATGCATTTAAATTATACTTTGTTTTGTTTCCTAGCAGAGATGCTGACCCCACAGTCTGGGGTGGGGTCTGGGATTGGTCCTCCAAATACAGGGTCTCAGGTGGCGGATGCAGATGGCCGGTGGCCGCACATGGACGAAGCTACCCTTGGTATCTGCCTGCTTCCCTGCCCAGTGTCCTAGTCTCCCTTTCAGACTGTTAGTATTTTGCAAACAGATGGTTAACTGTACAACGTGAACTCTTTCAGGGCCTGGAGGAATGAAAGCTTTTGCAAAGGGAAGCATAATCTTTTGATGATGGAGCCCACTGTTTCATTCCTTCTCCTCCGTCTCCCAGGCACGGAATATTGTGGTTTGTCAAGGCTCCATGAAGGGCTGTTTTTTTTTTTTCTGGATTCAAGGCGCCCTGTTACTGCAGGAGCCTGTGATAACTCCAGCTATTAGTATTACTTTAAGTCTCAGTTTTAAAATAGCTGCAGGGCTGCACCTGGAATAAAAATGAATTAAAAAGAAAATCACTGAGTGGAATTTAAATAGCGCCCCAGGGATAGGCTTGTTCTTCTGGCACCATCAGTTAAACCCACAAGATTTTTTTTTTTTTCCTTTCCAAAAGCTTCCCAGAATGCCACTCACGTGAGCAGACACAGGGCTTTTGTCATCTTTTCTTCTCTGGGGTTTAAAAATATCATTTTGAAGGAAGGCTTCTCTATCTTCTTTAGTTGTTTATCAGCTTGGGTACCAAGTGGGCTGATATGTACCATCTGCCCATGAGGGACCAGGGACCACAGTCCAGTAAGGGGGGGCCCCTCCCCTCAAGGAACTTTCTGGAGGATGTGAAGGCAGAAGTGTAAATGCACCCTGGTAATGTGCGGCTTCCTGTGTGGGGAGACAGGTGAACAGTTTTTGCAGCGAGGGAAGAGCATGGGCCCAGAGGGAAGGGAGTGGCACTGTGGAGAGGCCAGTGGGAAGCCTGGAGAAATGCAGGAGGCTGTGGCAGGGGAGGCAGGCAGGGCCAGATTGAGAAGGGACTTGTGCGCCATAGGGAATTGTCTGGATATGATTTTGTAGATGAAAAAAATCAAGTAGGAGAGTGATGTGGTAGAGTTTGCTTATTATTTTTTTAACTTTTTATTTTGTCTTGGGGTACAGCTGATAACAATATTGTGGTAGTTTGAGGTGGAACACCGAAGGGACTCAGCCACACATACACATGCATCCATCCTCCCCCAGACGCCCTCCATCCAGGCTGCCACATAACATTGAGCAGAGTTTCCTTGCTGTACTGTAGGTCCTTCTTGGTTATCTGTTTTAAATACAGCAGTGTGTACCTGTCGATCCCAAACTCCCTAATTATCCCTTTCCCCCATTGACTTTGCTTTTTTGAATGACCATTTTGCCAGCAGACCAGAGATGTGATTGGAGGGTGTGTGGAGTTGATCCCGGAGACAAAGAAACCTATTTGGGAGCCTTGGCAGTGGTCCAGGTGAGCAATGAGAAAGGTTTGAGTTAGGCCAGGGCACTGCAATGAAGAACTGACCAAAATATATATATATATATATATATATTCAGAAGATACAACAGAGCAATAGATGCTCTGACCGAAGGAGTGAAGCCAGGTGTCAGAGGTAGAGACAATCTAGAGATGGAAATAGTAGTTAGGCTTGAAGAGTGCCCTCAGGTTTGGCCATCATGAGGTTTCTGTAACCCTGACCTTAAAACTGCAGTTTAAAAGCATCAGCTAGGGGAGAGGAGCAAGGGAGTAGGGGAAGAGAGGCTGGAAGGGGAGAAGAAAGATAGTATTCAACTGTGCAGGATAAGTCGTAAAATTAAGCCACCTGCTTATAATTCGTAGAGCTTTCCTTTTTTTAAAGTCCCATTTGCTCATTATTTTCGTTCCAAATTCCGGAGGGTGAAAGACAGTTCTGAAGATGAGATGCCTGGTAAATGTGGAATTGGGGAGAATAATCGGGAAATTCGTTAATTATCGCTCTATTTACAATTCTGTTACAGAGTCCAAATGGTAGTTTACGACACCAATTTAAGCCTTATTGGATAAGAGGTATTGACATAGCATGACTCCCTGGAGAGGAATGCGAGTGAAATTCAAACATACTTGGGAATGTAAATTCAGACCCATACAGGACGGTAGTCACGGCACATCCTATTAAATAAATGAACACTTGAAGATCCAGGCACAGCTGACAGCAGGGGATCCAAAAATGTTCTTCTTGCTCGTTCTTTCTTCCCAACTGCATGGGGATGAGAAAAGAGGAAAGGGAAGCATCATGAAGAACCCTAATAATAGGGATAGTTTATTAAATGCTCAGATGGTGCCAGATACTGTGCTGAGTATAGTTCATGAACTATCGTCTTTAGATGATCTCATTTATTTGATAGAATTTCCTACAGGTAATCAGGGAGGGACTCTTATAATCCCCATTTCGTCCTTGAACTTGGAGGCCAAGTGGTCATGGCTGGCAAAGTGGATGTTGTGATCTCTGGTGATGGGCAGACCAACCGTGTCGGCTCCTCCCCATTATAAAGCTTTGGGTCTCTGCTGCTTTATCAGCAGAAGGTGGAGGTTGGTTCAAAATACCCCTAAAATGCTCTTTGCCTGAAAAATCCAACTTCTTCCACCTGAGGTTGCAAATGTGCCTGTGCTCAAAGTAAGAGGGACCAATGGGAAAGGATGTAGTCATGCCGGCTTCCCTGGAGAAGCAGCAGGTGAATTTCAGAGCAGGAATGTCAGCATCCTGGCAACTTTCGGCCTGACCCCATGAGATGCACCAGAGGGCTGTGGCCGTCCCAGCTGCAGTCTCCCTTTTCATAAAGATTTCCCGTCCTGTCTCCTGCAGTCAAGGGTACCATTTTCCCTGGATGGACTCTGAGCTGCTATTAATTTCGTATGTGTCTAGAAATCTTTTTCTTACCATTCACGTTTTAACTCTTTATCTTTCACATTTGACATCACTTATTGCAAAGACAAATGTCTGAAGCATTTGTTAAAATCCCCCACATTCTTCCTGAGGTCACTACCACACCAGCTCTTTGCCTCATTACTTCTCAGAACACAAGCTTTTCTTGCCAAATATCGCTGGGGTGAAGAATTATTTGGTAATGGAAAAATGTGTATTTATTTTTTATAAAAAGATTTTTTTCTGAGACCAGATGATCTTAGTATTGGAAAATTTGTAGTGCTGGATCCTTTTTTTAAATGTGGAAGGGCTAGAATGCCCAAGGGTGATCCCAAGGATTTGAGCTGAGAGGTGGAGAGATGGTGGTTGTTGATCTGTTGAAGACAGAATAGCTCAGTGGAAGAACTGTTATATTGAGCTGGGCACCACTTCATTCAGCTGAACTGTATACGAATTACTGCCATACAATGGCTGCTGTTGCTATTTATTGGGTCTTGGTGTGTAAGGCACTGTGTGAATCAGTACTTAAACAGGGATGGTCCCATTTAATCATCACAATAGAAGAACAACACAAAGGCTTACTGCCTATGGCTTGTAAAACTCAACTTTGGTGGACAACATGCCATGTGATTTGAGAGTTGAGCTTTCCTCTGGAGGTTACAGATGTTCAATTTTCTCCTAATGCTCTTACATAGATTTTCCCATAACTTTATCCAAACCCTCCTTCAATTTACATTTTTAGTCTTTACCGCCTCTCGATGTCACCAGTTTTGTTGTTGTTATTCATAATTTCTTTCTAACTGCCCTACATTTGTCTGCTTTAAGATTCAAGGGATGATGCTTGAGTGTGGCATTGTGGAATTTGGTTTATGACTGCATTTTTATTCTAAGACATTTGGAAAACTTTGACATTTGTCCTCTCCTAACATTTTTATTTGTCTTGCAGAGTCCTAATTTATTTAATTCATCCTTATGAAGGAGGCTTTTTTGTTTTTGATGATTTTAGCTGCCCTCCTCCAGACCTTTTCTGATTCCATTAGAGCTTTACCAAGAATTGAAAATGAAAGTGGCATTTATCATAGAATGCCATGGTCTTATTCCAAATTGTCTTAGGACAGAGCAGTATAAAGCATAATACAGGGTCATATTGTGAACAACTTTGCTAAGTGTATTAGACAAAGGAATGACCACCACATACCACCGTCTGCTCAGATACAGTATGAAGGGTAAGTCGGATGGGCCATTGGCCCTGAGGACCTAAACTGGTCAGTTTTAACTCAAGGACGTCAAAGGCGGCTGGAAACAGCGTGGCCAAAGGGACTAATGACCCCACATGGGGATTCAGCTGGGAGCCAAGTGGGTTTGGAGGAGTTGAGGGAGTAGAGTCTAAGATCAGTTGAGGACAATGGATCACAGCTGAGGTCAAGGTTACAGGGCTCATATTTGGGGGGGGGGGGGACTGGCTGTGAGATAAATGGTGATCTTCTAGATTGGCCAGGTACATGTGAAACCTCTTTCCTTAGAGATGGTAACTTAGAAGAGCAGCTGAAGATAATCGTTGGTGGGGTTCGTATGGCCTCAGTAGAGTCTTACCTGAAGACAGGGACTTTTCACTTCCCAACCCCTTCCCCAGTGAGGGTCACTAGTTGTCCACTTAGGCCTGCCCAACCTCAGGGAGAATCATGCTTGTTGCTGGTCCCGTGAGTGAACAGACTCGCAGTCTTCTTAGAGCTGAACTTTGGCTGGACCAGCATAGAGAATGGGGGACCCATTCAGAAGAATGTGGAAAGTTCTCCAGAGTTGTTTTTTTTCTTCTTCTTCTTTAATTAGTATTCAGCTTGTTCTGAAATTCACCTGTACTGAATGTTGCTTAAAATAATCAGGTCAACATTTGGGGACTGAGAATACTTCGATGGTACTGGGAGTGTGTTAAAACGAAGTTTAGTTTGAGTTACAAATAATCATGGAACATAGGATTAAAGGGATTCTTGGAGGTATTGCAAGTTAGATTATCTTACATCTAACTGCAAGAAATTCCTTGAAGTCTTTTTTATCATCACTCTCCCTTTTATGGGGACATTCAGGCGAAGTTTCCTTGAGGTCTAGTCTCAGGAATAATATTGCTTTTCTCACCCCACCTCATTTACTTTTCACAATCATTCTTTGAGGTAGATAAAATTATTCTAGTTTTAGAGTTGAATAAACAAAAACTCATTGTTTAAAGTAGGAAAAGTAAGATTTAACTAAAGTCTGTGAAACTTCAAAACTCTTCAAACTTAAGAAATCCTAATTCAAAACTCTGACCTCCTTAATGAAGAAATAAAAGCCATGAGGGTGTGGCTTCTATAACCTCTAATCTCTGGCCTTTTAGCATTTATCTTGCTATCATTTTGAGTATCTCAAGAGAGTTATTCTCCTGGCCTCAGTTCTTAAGATATTTTTCCATGTCCTGCACAGCCTTTTCCCTCCCCCAGCCACAAGTGTGCATAAGTGCTAAAATGTTTATTGTGCTTTTCCTTCAGTCTTTATATCTTGCTGCCTGCCTCCACGCCCACCTTCCTTTCTCCCTTTTTCCTACTTCTTTGTCAATTTCCTAGTTGGTGTGAAGTGAGTGATCCATCAAGTTTCTCCTTTGCTATTTTCTGTTAAAACACAGAAAGCCAAAGGACTGTCAGTCTTTAATAAGGGAGTAGAGTTCACCTTAACAAATGAGTGAGTAGAACTCTCTACTGCATGTTTGAATATTAGTCTTACTCGTGGCTCCATTTTTAGGTCTCTTCTGTCCTTTCCTTTTTCTATTTTTCTTTCTCATATCTATAAGTCACAGTGTCTCAGTAGATTTTTCAGTTGGTGTCCCTTTAATCAGCCTTCAATTCTTTTTTGAATGAGACTGCTGCCGCAGCAGCTGCTAAGTCGCTTCAGTCGTGTCTGATTCTGTGCGACCCCAGAGACGGCAGACCATCAGGCTTCCCCGTCCCTGGGATTCTCCAGGCAAGAACACTGGAGTGGGCTGCCATTTCCTTCTCCAATGCAGGAAAGTGAAAAGTGAAAGTGAAGTCGCTCAGTTGTGTCCGACTCTTAGCGACCCCATGGACTGCAGCCTACCAGGCTCCTCCGTCCGTGGGATTTTTCAGGCAAGAGTACTGGAGTGGGGTGCCATTGCCTTCTCTGTGAATGAGACTAGGTGTAAGTAAATGAGTTCAAATCTAGTCACTCCTCTCTCTCAAAATATGAAATTGAGGTTACTTCGCCCAGTTGATGGACCCCCCCTTGGCTTTTGTAATTAACGTGTGTGTGTGTGTGTGTGTGTGTGTGTTGCTTAGTTGTATCCGACTCTTTGCAAAATCATAGACTGTAGCCCACCAGGCCCCTCCATCCATGGAAATTTCCAGGCAAGAGTACTGGAGTGGGCTGCCATTTCCTTCTCCTGTAATTAACATATTCTTTTCTAAATACAACCCACGAGTTTAGTAATTTGTTCCACTTTGGGGATCTGCTTGGGGCTCCTAAGGGAGTGCCTTCTTCCTTTTCCTGATATGGACAACATTTGTTCCTCGCCCATCAACTGTCATCTCTGAAAACTTTCCCAAATACGGACCCATGAGCCATACATTCAGTTCTGGGCTTGAAGAGTTGAACTCATTTAAGGAAACCAACTGTTCTCTCATTATCATTTCACTGTCTCTTTCTCGCTTTACTTATTTCTTTATGATGTTTACCTTCCTCACTTCCCAGATCATTTCCTTAAGGAAAGGCAGACACAATAGGACTCTTTTTTGCCATCTGTGAGCACTAAGTTGTCTTCCCCAAGCAGCGAGTTCATTTTTTCCTGATTGTGTTCTCAGACATAGCTCATAAGTACTTTTAAAAATTATCTTGCACATTTGGAAATAGCAGACACTCCAAACCCTTGCCACAGAGTGTGTGCACCCCAGGATCGGAGCCCTCCCCCGATGTCTGTACCTACCTCTTCAGTGCGTGGGCTCCAGTGGACAGCCATCTGGTCTGAGTGCCCTTGTGGCTTCCTTTAGATATCTCCCACTCCTTTTCATCTTTGGGATCTTTTGTCATTTTTCAGCTGCAGTTTCACCTTTCAGAATCTTTCTGGCACAAAGGTTTGACTTGGACACCTTGCCATGAAATTCTATCCATTTTTCTCACCACTACTATTTCTATTTCACTTTTTTCTGAAGTCCAGGTGCCTCCCTAGGCCTGGACTCTGCCTCATCTTTTATTCTTTGTTGCAGCTTCAGTTTTGCCTGCTGGCTCCTTACCTCCCGCCTACAAAGATAAGCAGAGTTTCCTTGTCCAGAAAAAAGGAGGAAAAAAAAGACCAAAAATGCAAGTAAAGAGAAAGATAAGAGAGGAAGCATCTTTGATTTTCCTGTCCCCCTCCAATAACTGTCTCACTTTTCTTCTTCAAGTTCATGCCCGTGTTCCTTGACAGTCCTGCCTCACCCTCATTGGGCTCCCCATCCACTCCTTCCACCGTCCTTTGCAGACTGACTTCTGGCCCCCTAGTGCCTTTGAGGCTGTGAGCTCCAGGGTGATTCTGCCAAATAGCTGCCCCATCCAGGCAGCAGGCATAAAAGTGCCGGCCCTCACTGTGCACTGGCCGACCTGCTTCCTCAGTGCCTCTGCCTTCCTCCGTTCTTTGCCCCACCTCCTGCCTCACGGACACTTCTGACCTGGCTACTGACTTCCCTGTGCTCCATCCGTCCTTTCTATCCCTTCCTCCTGCAACTGACCTCCAGGCTCTTGTCCTTCCTGGCTAACCTTTCATCTGTCCTTCTGGTTTTATTTTCCTCTCCTTCCCAGTAAGGCTCAGTGCATCTACAGACAACTCCGAAACTGTCTTCTGGCTGGGCTTGACCCTCAGGATCTTCTCTCCCATGACGGTCCTGTCCATGCTCAAAACTCTTCCATTACTTGTTTTAAGGACTGAGCTGAGTCTTTAATCATAAGCTCTAGGTGCAACTCACACGCCTTTCCAAGGCATGGGGGAGAAGGGCAATGGGGTTGAGAGCACAGGCCCCGAGACAGACCATATGGGTGCTGGCGCTGGCCTTGGCCCTGGCCCTGGCCCTGCCGTCGTCCTAGAAGCTCAGTGACTGTATGCAGGTTACTCGGAGCCCATAGTATCTACCTACAGGTTTGTGGAGACAACTGTGTAGAATTGATCAGCTCAGTGCTTGGCACATAGCAAAAGTGTTAGCCATGGTCATCATCACAGACTTTGGAATTCGATCTCATTGTTGTTCAGTTGCTAAGCCGTGTCCGACTCTATTCGCCCCATGGACTGCAGCATGCCAGGCTTCCCTGTCTTTCCCTGTCTCCTGGAGTTTGCTCAGATTCATGTCCATTGAGTTGGTAATGCTATCCAGCCATCTCATCCTCTGCTGCCCCCTTCTCTTTGTGCCTTCAATCTTTCCCAGCATCAGAATCTTTTCCAGTGAGTCTGCTCTTCACATCAGGTGGCCAAAGTATTGGAGCTTCAGCGTCAGCATCAGTCCTTCCAGTGGATATTCAGGATTGACTTCCTTTAGGATTGACTGGTTTGATCTCTTTGCTGTCCAAGGGACTCTCAAGAGTCTTCTCTCCAGCATCACAGTTCGAAAGCATCAATTCTTCTGGGATGCAGTCCCAGAACTCAGCAATCTGGTTTGAGTTAAACAAGTGCATCAGAGTACAGGGCTTTATGGACCCCAACACAAGGAGGCCAGCCCGCCCTGGGAGGGACCAGGATAGGACTGAATGTGGCAAGGCTCATCTCTGCTTTTCTCTGGTTGTCTGCTTCACTCTTCTTCTGCAGACTGCCTTCCCATCTTTCTTTTTCTCTTGCTCTTAGGAGCAGATGGTTTCCCCAGAGCTCCTGAGTTTCTGTTTCCAAAAAGCCACCAACCAGCAGAGAATCCAAATTCCTGGGAGAAAGCATCTGCTTGGCTCAGCTTTCGTTACGTGTTCACACCAGTCCAAACAGTTGTGGCGTGATGGTGTGAATGGTGACTTGAAACAAAGATGCTTGCAGTGTGGGGGTGGGGGAAGGCCTACCCTGAGGGCTGGGGCAGTGCTCCCGGAAGACAGGTGTGGCTTACTGAACGCCTAAAAGGCGCGTGCTACCTTGAGTCATCCGTCACATCACTGACCACATCACTAAAGGGATTCATTGGGCCAAACGTGTATGTTCACATTCTAGTTCTCAACCGACTGACCAGACATGGAACCTGGGTTCCTCCCTCACACACCCACCTCGTACCCTTTATCTAATCCATCACCTTCCATAAGTCAGCTCTAGTCAGATTCCTGCAGCAGACATTTCCTGTCCCCTTGTCCTCCCCACCAGATACTCTTCCTTCCAGGAACTTGGTCCTTCTGCTTCTCCTTTATCACTGACAAAATGCCCTGCAAGTTATTTATGTTCCGTATAAAGTGGAAGCCTCAAAAGGCAGGAGCCAAACCCAATTTCTGCTCATAAATGCTGGCTGTGAGTGATGACCATTTCTACCTGTGCCTTCCATCAGTTCAGCTCAGTCGCTCAGTTGTGTCCAACTCCTTGCGACCCCATGAATCGCAGCACACCAGGCCTCCCTGTCCATCACCATCTCCCAGAGTTCACTCAAACTCACGTCCATCGAGTCGGTGATGCCATCCAGCCATCTCATCCTCTGTCGTCCCCTTTTCCTCCTGCCCCCAATCCCTCCCAGCATCAGAGTCTTTTCCAGTGAGTCAACTCTTCGGATGAGGTGGCCAAAGTACTGGATTTTCAGCTTTAGCATCATTCCTTCCAAAGAACACTTGGGGCTGATCTCCCTTAGAATGGACTGGTTGGATTTCCTTGCAGTCCAAGGGACTCTCAGGAGTCTTCTCCAACACCACAGTTCAAAAGCATCAATTCTTCGGCACTCAGCCTTCTTCACAGTCCAACTCTCACATCCATTCATGACCACTGGAAAAACCATAGCCTTGACTAGACAGACCTTTGTTGTCTCTGCTTTTGAATATGCTATCTAGGTTGGTCATAACTTTCCTTCCAAGGAGTAAGCGTCTTTTAATCTCATGGCTGCAGTCACCATCCGCAGTGATTTTAGCTACTCCAAATCCTGAGATAAAGTGTGCACTTAGGAGACCCCTACCACTTGTGCATTGCCAGGAGGTTCTTCCCTGATGGTCAGAATTGTGTCACAAAGAGCAGTTTTCCTAATTGCTTTCTCTATCTTTGTAGAGATAATATTGTTAACAGGACAATGGAGGAATCTCTATGATGCCCTGCGTGTAACAGAGTCGAGCTACCAGAGATACCGGCATCCTTGATAGCACTGCTGTGTCTGGATTCTGAGACAGTCTCATCATCTCTATTGGGAATGTGTTATTTATCTCCTGCAGCTGGAGAGTGCTCTGTACCCAGTTACCTCTCCTAAAATGACTTCTGGTCATTCCTCCTCTTTTAGGAGACCCTCTGGGCAATCTTCTGAGGATCTTGAGGCCTTCTGACATCATCCTATGACAGATTTTTCCGTCTTATGAAAAGCAGCTGGAATTAACAAACAGTGCCTGTTGCCTGTCGTTCTTAACTAGGTTAAACTGGGATGTGTGCTGGAGGAGAACCTGGGCAGTGGCCCCAGGAGTGAGCATCCATAGTGGCTGCCAGAGTCCCTATAAAACTCTCTCTGCTGAGTAATCACGGTCACTTCCTTTCTTTGTTTCTGCTAGAAAACACAGAAATTGTACCACTCACTGTCTAGAATGAGGTAAGAAAGTTGACATCAAGGGAGGTGATAATAGGTAAGAGCATCTTAATTCACTTTGCCTCCTATCCCCCCATCCCCAAGATGGCAACCCAGGATTGTGGAGTTCATTGAAGAATCTCATCTTCAGGTAGTGGAAAATTTAGGGACAATATTACTTTGGGGCCAAGCTTCCTCTTCAGGGTGCTAAAATTTCCACTAATGACAGTGATTAAACATCAGTCTTGTCCAACCCACAGTGGTGAAGGCACCATCTTGGCAACTCACCTGTCACCTCCTTTTGTTGTTCAGTCACTAAGCCATGTCCAACTCTGCGACCCCATGGAATGGAGCACACCAGGCTTCTCTGTCCTTCACCATCTCCAGGAGTTTGCTCAAACTCATGTCCATCAAGTCAGTGATAACCACTCATCCTCTGTCATCCCCTTCTCCTCCTGCCCTCAATCTTTCTCAGCATCAGAGTCTTTTAGCATCAGGTGGCCAAAGTACTGAAGCTTTAGCATCAGTCCTTCCGATGAATATTCAGGGTTGATTTCCTTTAGGATTGACTGCTTTGTTCTCCTTGCAGTCCAAGGGACTCTCAAGAGTCTTCTCCAGCATCATAATTCGAAAGCATCAACTCTTTGGTGCTCAGCCTTCTTTCTGGTCCAACTCTCACATCCATACATGACTACTGGGAAAACCAAAGCTTTGACTATTTGAACCTTTGTTGGCAAAGTAATGTTTCTGCTTTTTAATATGCTGTCTAGGTTTGTCATAGCTTTTCTTCCAAGGAGCAAGCATCTGTGAATTTTGTGGCTGCAATCACCATTCACAGTGATTTTTGAGCCCAAGGAAATAAAATCTGCCACTGTTTCCACTTTTCCCCCATCTGTTTGCCATGAAGTGATGGGACTGGGTGCCATGATCCATGGTTTTTTGAATGTTCAGTTTTAAGTCAGCTTTTTCACTCCTCTTTTGCCCTCATCAAGAGGCTCTTTAGTTCCTCTTCACTTTCTGCCATTAAAGTGGTATCATCTGCATATTTGAGGTTGTTGATATTTCTCCTTGATTCCAGCTCTTCCCCTAAACGTCCTCCCTTGGAATTCTACACTCTGGTTTGTGTTATCTCCCAGACATACGGTTTTTTCAAATATCAAATTTCAATATCAAAACCCTGCCGGCTCATTTTTCTCCCATTATTGGCTCTTTGTCATTTCATCTCGGATACACATTTTGGAAAGACAGCGCATCTCTGCTTGTTTTGTCAGGTTACAAAGAGCCACCCTGTATCTCTCAGTAGGGAGCCTCCAAGAGCCACGCTGTACCTGTCCCTCCCCTACCCCGCCCTGGGGCACTAATGAGTTTCCTTCTGCCTATGCAGGCATTTCCCTCAGTGTTCTGCAGAGAGAGCACTGTTCTTATTTGGACGATTCGGAATATTCATGCATGTGGATCGTAGTTGCAAAGTGATTGGATTTCTCCTCCTCCTCTTGATCTACTGTGTCATCTTCTTTGACGTTATTTCCTCTTATCTTTGGTTTTATTCTAATTTCTCAGAAATATCTTTTCACTGTCATCTTGCCATCTTGTCTGGGAGGGCTTTATCTTGTCTAATAAACCAGACTGTGAAGTATCATTCCACAAGCGCCTTTCATCTTGTTAGCTGAGGAAGGAACTTACCCTTGCAAGTTTTTATCCTCGGGCAGGAAAACAAGTTTGGATCCCCGCACATATCCTGCAAGTCACTCACTGGGTGTCCATGTTCTTGCATCACTAATGAACCAATATCCTTTCCGGCATCTTCTCTATATTCTGCCTTTACGTATTCCCCTGCCCCTTCAAGTTTGCTTTCTGATCTTTTTGTTGAGGACACTGGCTGCTACTCTGGGGAAAACCAGTCTGAAACACTGAGATTGTCAGGGTCATGGCAAAAAGGGCCCCATGAAATGAAAATATGACAGGGATCTGTGGACCCACCTCTGTCCTGGAGATCATTCTATTTTTAGAGACAGATCTGGGGAGAGTCCAAATCACTCTAATCTGGAGAGGAGGACTCACATAGGATTTGGGGGAGATTTAAACTTGAATGGCCTCAGAGATCCCAAACTGAAGTCTGAATCCTAAGCAGACTGCACCTCAACCCACCTGACTGGGGACCACCAGGACCACCGGAAGAGGACCCGGCTGGACTCCTGGGCATTACTTAGGCATGGCCTGTGAGCATTTTCCAGGTGTTTCCCTGTTGCCCTCCCAGGAGGCCCAAAGCTCACTAGGAGTCAAGGTCTTTGTCGGTTCTTTCATTCAAAACAATCTCCTTTGCCTCTAAGACTGCTGACTATCTTGGATTTTTTCCGCTCCCCACACTGGCAAAAAAATTACCTTTGGAGATGGAAGTACTAATGAGCTTATCTACCACAAGTGCATCTGCAACCCCATAATTATGAGGGTGAAGTGGCAAAGAGGGTGGGTGCCAGTGGTGAAATGGGAAGGAAGGAAAAAAGGTGAGACTGTGGGAGAGACCAGCAGGGTGCCTTTACTGGACTCAGTCCTGGTAAACATTTCCTGTGACCTGCTTGGTGTTGTTTGGTGTAATGAACAGCAAATGTTCTCTTTGCATCTCTTTAATTTGCCTTTGGAGAGGAGAAGGGGGAGCTTTATTTGTTAACAGCAGAGAGGTTTCCTGTGTAACACTTGTCAAGGTTACCTACCTGTGGCTGGCACCATGCCTGGCATATACACAGCGAGTAGAGTCTTTATGAATGACAATAACAGATCTCATTTTTTTCATCACAACTGTAAGAAATCCAAGAGGGTATGAGGTCATCATGTGGTTACTTTCTTCTTGAACTTTTGATTTGGAAAGAAGCAAAGGAGAGCACCTCATGTTCTTCTGTTTGACATTTCTGCCCTCTGAACTTCTGAGGTCAGCAGAAGGAGGCTGTGGGTGGTGATGTGAACGACAGAAAACGGGGATCAGGCACCCTGGGGCTGAATCCCAAGCTTGCCGCTTGGTAGTTCAGCAGCCCTGGCCGAGTTTGTTTCTCTCTGTCCGCTGAGTGATGGTTCTTGCCCACCCCAGGGTGCTATAAAGACCAAAGAAGTTGCTATAGAGAGGAATAATTGGGAAACTGCTCGAGTGGTTTACAAAATTAATTGCAGTGATTAATAGTAACACAGGTATAGTTTCCAGTCCCTCAGGCCCCCTCCCACCCCTGCTGACCTCAGCTACTTGAACCCATGAAAGGGAACATGGTTCTTCTGAAGGGGACCTTGGCTTTTTCCAAGGCGCAGGATCTCAGCACCAAGGCCAGAGGCAGCAGGACCCCCGTCTCTATCAGCCTCTGGTCCTCACAGGCCTGTCTGGCACGTGATTACACGTCCTTGTGCTTAGACATGTGTAACAGAGAGAAAAGAGGCAGTTGAAAAATGAAACAACTGCTGAACAAAAACAAACACAGAGATGCAGAGTGGTAGTTACCACAGGAGAAGGGTGAAGTGCATATGGTGATGGATGGAAACTAAATTTTTGGTGAGCTGGCCGTAGGGTATACAGAAGTAGAAATGTCGTGGTGAAACTTACATATTGTTATACACCAATGTTATCTCAATAAAAAATAAAGCTAAAGAGAAGAAAGAGACCAACTCAGACTCAGGATGTGCATCCCCTTCTCTCCTGTTATTTTTCAAAAAACATCAATGAAGACTCTCAGTTAAACACCCTGTAAGTGGGGAGAGGAGCTGAGATGGGCGTTCCTTCTCTGTAGGTCCAGCACCCTCAGCTCCCAGCCTGGCCCAGAAGGGACCTGCTTGGTTTCTGGGAAGACAGAGGCTTTCAAACCCCTTGCCCACTGGGGAAGCAGGCTCCTTTGGAGAATATGGAGAAGAGAACAAAGAAAATAAGTCCTGACCGTTGTGCATTTTACCCTCATTTTTCTTCTGGAGAGAATTAGAATCTCCTGCAAAATCCTGGTGAGCATGCCTTTGCCAGGCTGCAGGCCAGTCACCTGTGAACAGACATCGCTCAGACATGGGCCCTTTTCATTCAAATACAACTCAGTGATACTCTGCTTGCCCATAGAATTTGGCAGTTTTTATCCCTCTAGACTGAAGTGACTTAGCAGGCACGCACATCCTTCTAGAGAGAGGAGTTGTTTGGGGCCTGCTGTCCCTGACATAGGATGGGATGATGTGCTGAGATGTGTCCTTGCCTTTACTGGAGTCCCGCCCAGGGCTGCGAGAGCTGCCTCCCTCCCTGGGAGCTGGCTTCGGATGTGATGGGTGTCTACACATGCATGCTTATTTTGCTATTGGATGTGGATGAAAGCATCTGGATTCCAGAGGGAGATGGGGGTGGGGAGATCTTGGGCTTTGTGGAGTGAATCTTGGGTAGCCCCTAGCACAGTTAGGGGAATTAGAGTGTAGGTATGCAGTCTGGGGGCTTCCCAGGTGGCTCAGTGGTTAAAAAAAAAAAACAAAAAACTCCACTTGCAAATGAAGAGGTAGGTTCAATCCCTGGGTCAGGAAGATCCCTTGGAGCAGGAAATGACAACACTCTCCAGTATTCTTGCCTGGGAAATGCCATGGACAGAGGAGCCCAATGGGCTACAGTCCATGGGGTTGCAAAGAGTCCAACACTACTGAGTGACTGAACACACACACACAGACACACATGTGCACACACGCACACATGCGGCTTGGAAAGGTGCAGAGATGAAAGGAAAGAGGCCATCTAGAACAGCACTGTGAGCAGACTGTATGAGCTGCCCGGAACCTCGGATCTAGCAGGCGCCATCCGCGATTTCATTTCTCCAGGCTGGTTTGGGCAGCCGCTGTGGCTGGGCCTGCTGGATGCCCCCAGAGGGGATGTCTTGTCTCTTTATTTGTGACTACATTTAGCTCGGGGTCTTGCAAGTCCCAGATGCCTGAGGATGATTATTATGAGGCAGAAGAAGGAGGTGACTGTCAAGCTGTGGTTGGTGAGCAGGGAGTGTTTTAGCAAACAGACTTGGCCTCGCCTTTGGTTTCTGTAGGGGGCCAATTCCTCTACTCATTCACTTTATCTTTTGTCAAAAGAGGAAATTCACAGAGCACATGGCCAAGAGCAGGGAATGAAATTAGAGTGGGTATTTTGGCTGGCAACCCGGAGGCGGGTGGAAGAGCAGAGAGGGAATACCAGCCCGGAAGTGTGGCTCACCTTTGTCCCACATTTCTAGAGACCTGAAGGTGGTCCAGCCGCAGCCCTGTTGCCATTAACCTCCTGATGCTAATGGCAGCTGGTTTGCATTCCCGTTAACCTTTGCTGGCTGGGCATCTGCAGCTGCCAGCAGTGCACACGTGTCTCTTCTTGTTGAGGTTTCCAAAGACACAGAAAAAAATGAAATGCAGCAAAACCCTAAGCATTTGTGCTGGAGCCAAAGGGGAAGGAGTGCTTTCAGCTAGCCTTCAGGGGCTCGGGGCTCGGGAAAGAGGATTAATCCTTTTATGCGTTGATGTAACATTTACTGTGAGTCTGAGGCATGCCAGGCAAAGCCCTAATCTGCTGGGGATGCAGAGATGGAAAAAAAAAAAAAAAGGTTCCTGCTGTTGGGAAGCCTGGCCCAGAGTGAGGATGGCGTGGGAGCCAGCTTACTGATGGCACCAGATTCATTTCCATGGTCTTGGGGACCTGGGCTTCTGATTGACTTCTTCTTCTTCTCGCTCTTTTTTTTTTTTTAATTTATTATTATGAGATCATTTTAGATTCACAGAAAGATCCTGATGGCCTGCACTCAGTGGTACATCTTGTATCAATATAGGCCAATCTGGCAGACTTAAAAGTGTATTTCCTCTGGGCTGCGTCCCACCCCCTGTTTTGTTTTCTTCTGAGTGGGTCTTGCATATCTCACCCCTCCAGCCTTGTCAGGATGCTGCAGGGTCTCTCCAGTCTTGAAGCGAAGTCATTTCATTAGTGGATGCATTCCTGCTGTGTTGGTGGCTCGCATTGTTCTGGAGAGAGAAAGCTGAAAAGTGGCAGTTCTCAGCCTGATCCGATTCTCACCGTCTACAGGCCCAGCACAGTTTATCACTAGGGGCGTCGGGAATTACTGGCTTAAAAAATGAATGGTACTTGGCATTGTTATAATGACCTTGTCCATGGGCTTCATACATTGTCGTATCTTATCTGCAGAACAAGACTGTGGAGTAGGACCCGGGACCTTTCCTAATAAGCTGAGAGCTTAAGTGATGTAGCTGCTGAGAAGCTGAGCCCAGATGATCCATTCCTAAAGCCCCCTACTCTTAACTTCCCCTTAATAAAGGAATGAGTCCATACTGGTGGACTGTGAGGAGCCAGGGAATGTGGAGTGATGTCAGGGGACAAGGAGTCTGTGATGCTCCCCATAGCACACTGCACTGTCCTCTTCCTGTCTTTGAAACCCAAGGCTGGGCCTGCCTATCTTTATGAAATGTCACTTTACTAAGAACTCTAAGAGAGCATTCTGTCTGGAGAAGGGAATGGCAACCCACTCCAGTATTGTTTGGAAAACCCCATGGGCAGAGGAGCCTGGTGGGCTACAGTCCATGGGGTCACAAGGAGTTGGACCCAACTGAGCAACTAATACTAAACTAAGAGAGCATCAAGGCAGAAAAGAGAGATTGCGGGTCATAATATATACAGATGAAATTTGGGTAGAACTTTCTTGGATTTTATTTTTAAGCTTCTTGAATTTCAGGCAAGAATACTAGAGTGGGTAACCATTCCCTTCTCCAGGGGATCTTCCCAACCCAGGGATCGAACCTGGGTCTCTTGCATTGCAGGCGGATTCTTTACTGTCCGACCACCGGGGAAGCCCAACCTCCAATAGTTCTTTTTTAAAATAATTTTTTGAATTTATTTTTGGCTGTGCTGGGTCTTCATTGCTGTGTGGGCTTTTCTCTATATTGTGGTGCGTGGACTTAGTTGCTCTGCTGCGTGTGGGATCTTCTCAGATCAGGGATTGATCGTGTACCTCCTGCACTGGCAGGCAGATTCTTTACCACTGAGCCTCAGGGAAGACCCCCCCACCCCCACCCCGTCCCACAGTAGTTCTTATTCCAGTAATTTGGGGTTTATGTCATCAGACTAGGAGCTGGGATGAAATAAGCTTTTCTCGTACTATTGGAGAAAAAGGTTCTATGAAGTAAATATGGTGAAAAGAGAATCACGTCCTTAGAAGCTCTTGGGCAGCATCCATTTGCTGATGTGTAAGCCATGTACCAGTTTTAGAAGTCTCATTTTCCCCCAAAGGTCAATGAGAATGCCTTAGTAACTCTGGTCGCTTGCAAGAGTACAGATGAGAAAGAAGTGGCGAGAGATCTCACTGTGCTGCTGATATGCTGACCCCGCTGCCATTCCTTTCCCCACCTACCCGACCACCTGGCTAACACGCTTACCTGAGTTTTGTAGGAATATGTGGGGTTTTGTCTGCGGGAGTAGGAACCTGTTTAGGGGAGGAGTCAGTGAGAGAGTTTACTGGAACAGACCTGGTTGGGAAAGAGAGGCGAGGATGGTGTTTGAGAGAAGAAGGCTTACCAATGGCTCTTTCCTCTGAGAGAGAAAGCTGGTTTCCTTACTGGGTCTTTGACATTTCCTGCTCCACTGACAGGCTTCCAGAATGTTCCTGTTGGCACCTAAGGCAGCTCCTGAGGCAGAGCTGAAGTGATACCTTCCAGGAGCCCAGGCTCCCCTCGGGGTCTTCAGGGATTCCCTTCTCTGAGGCTCCCCTTCTCCCAGGCTCCCCTGGCCAGGCCAGGCCTGGGTCCTTCCTTCTGAGCTCCCTGGGTCCTCTCTCCTCTGATCTCCCTGACTCCCTGTTCTAAGCAGGATTGGAAGACCCCACCTGGTCTCCCTTTGATTCTCTGCTGGTGGCGGGAAGTGGGATTGTCCTCTCTTCTGTCCCTTTTCCTGGTCACGCACTTGGAGATCTGAAATCTGGGATCCTGGCAACAGTTCTAGGTGGTCTGAGATAGTGCCTTCTCTGGTTTGTTTTTAAATTCGCTGTCAATATTGGTCAGATTTCACGTGAAAGTCAGACTGTAATTCCTCAGGGAGGAGGATCCATATGGTGGCCACTCCCTTTCAGATGTCCTTTCTCTTGCTGATCAGGGTCTCATGACCTGGGCTTCTGTTTCTGCCCTCATCTGCCTCACCTGGCAGGGTGGGAGGCTGCTGCCTCTGTCATAAACCCATGGAATGGCACATGGTCCCCTCTGGTTCTGTTCAGCTACCCTCAGGGCACGTACTCAGGGGTCTCATATCGCCTCATGCAGCAGTGGTGGGCTGCCGGAAGAAAGCCTGTTTCATTTGGCAGAGCTCAGCATGGGAGAGTGGATGAGAAACACCGAGGGAGGAGGGGCCACCCACCTGGTCCACTGGAGCAACAGTCCGGCCACCTTCATGCCCCACCTGCACCTTGTATCCGAAGTATCAGGAGAGTGAGAATTTGTGTTCCTTCTCTCCAAGAACTTGGACACCTTCTTCTCTTTCTTCGGCTTTCTCTTAGCTTCTTGGATCCTTCCCCATTTTTGACTCAATTCATGGGGTCACGAAGAGTTGGACAGGACTGAGTGACTAACACTTTCACTTTCAAGGCCAGGTGCTAAGGGACAAGCTGAAGATGGTGGGGAGAAGCTGTTATTCCCAACACTGACCAGGTTTTTGAACTGCCCAGGATGGCAGAGCCCAGTGCTCTGTCCCTGCGAGCGTTCCCCACACCGCCCGCCCCATCCAACCCCCACCAGCCCCCATGGCCATTCTCCTTTCCTCTTTTCTCTTCCTCTCTCTATCTCCTTTTACCTTTCTCCTTCATTTTATGTCTTTCCCAACCCACAGCTCCTAACTTGACTTACATTTCTGTGTTTCTAGAAGATTCCTCAGCGGTTCCTGTCACTTCCCTTAACTAAACCTCCTTCCCCATCTCTCTGACTCCACTGTACTCTTCTAGGCTGTGCAAAGCGCAGCCCGCCTGGAGGACACGTCATTGTGCTCACGAGAGGCTTTGCTCCAGATTCCTCTGTGTTTCGCAGCACCATGAATCTGGAATCTGGGCTCATTTGAGTAAATGCTCAACAACCCAGGAAGTGAGCTTATACCTGAATGATCTGGCAGTATTTGGAGGAAATTGGAATTTAATTAGCGTTTCCTTTTATGCCACTGTCAATATGCCTCTCTTACATTTATGGGGTTGTGTGGGTATCCTCTGGTGACTAATTACGTGAAATTTCTCTTCTTTGTTAAATTCTAATAAACACGCACAATATATATAAAGTTGAAACTGGCTCTACTGCCAAAAGTGAGATTTTTCTCATTTGAATAGGGATTTATTTCTCTCTTCTTCAAGGAGATGGTAGTTTCACATATTCCTGTTTCACGGATGGGTAGGTGATATTTGTCATTCTTTTTCTCTTACAGGCGATAGCAATGAGTAATTAAACCAGCAACACTTTCTCTTCTTTTGTTTATGTCCAGAAAGGTTGCAATGAAAGAAAAAACAATAGCAAATGGGCACTTACATTTAGATTGTTAGTATTGTGCTTGGTTTCCCAAGCTCCAGCTCAATGAGGTTAATTATACCAAGAGAAATGTTTCATAGGTGCCTATTAAGGGTAGAACAACTCCTCTCCTTGCCATGTGGGGAGCATTGGCCCCCTTCTCCCTTGGCAGGCACGACCTGTGTGTGTTCCCAGAAGTCTCCCCAGTCCAGCTACCCCAGAGTTGGCTGTAAGCACCAGCCCAGAAAGAGAACTAACTTGAGGAGGTGACGGAGGGGCCTGGGCCAAATAGGAAAGACTCAGTTGGCACTGAAACAGTTCGCAGGTCCAAGGGCTGTGATCACAGTGTCCATTTTTCAGAAGAAGCCGAGGCTGGGTATGGTCAAGGGTCATAGCAGGCGTGCTTGCTAGAGGCTGAGAGGAGGGGGACTTGGGGGGTTGTTCTTTAATGGGTATGGAGTTCCAGTTTGGGAAGATGAGAAAGTTCTGGGGATGGATGGGATGATGGTTGCCCAACATGAATGCACTTAATGCCACTGAACTGTATATTTTCAAATGGTTGAATGTTTACATGTATTTTATCACAATGAAAACCAAGTTTCATAATTGCTAGTCAGTAGTTTAAAGATACAAAAATTCAGATGACTAGAGTTTTTTAAATGTGGCCTATACAGACAATGAAATATTCAGCCTTAAAGAGGAAGGAAGTTCTGACACACGCAACAGCACGGATGAATCTTGAAAACATAGTGACCCAAAAGGACAAGTGTTGTGTGACTCCACTTATGTGAGGTGCTTAGAGGAATCACATTTCACAGACAGAAAGGATAATTGCAGTTGCCAGGGCCTCGGGGAATAGGGAATGGGGAGTTAGTATTTAATGGTTGTGGCGTCTCAGTTTGGAAAGATGCAAAAATTCTGTAGATGGGTGGTGGTGATGGTTGCATAAGCATGGGAGTGTACCTAATGCCACTGAACTGTTGTTGTTGCTGCCGTTCAGTTGCTAAGTCTTGTCCGACTCTTCATGACCCTCATGGACTGTAGCACATGCCAGGCTCCCCTGTCCTTCACTATCTCCCTGAGATTGCTCAAACTCACATCCATTGAGTCAGTGATGCCATCTAATCATCTCAGCCTCTGCCGCCCCCTTCTCCTTTTGCCTTCAGTCTTTCCTAGCATCAGGGTCTTTCCAATGAGTTGGCTCTTTGCATCAGGTGGTCAAAGTGAACTGTGTACTTAAAAATGATTAAAATAGTTCAGTTTGGGAATATTTTACAACACAGAGACACACATACAGTCCTGGAAGGCTGCAAGGCACCAAGGAGTCTCCCTTACTGTCCTAGCCCAGCACCCCTTCACTTAGTCCTGGCTCTCTCTCTGGGAACATCGTGTAAATAAAACCAGACAAATTTATCTGTGTCCTGACAGATGCCCACCATTCTTACGTGCCAGAGAGCAAAAGGCTGCCTGATAGAGACTTGACCTCTGGGCGTGGAAGACGCAAACACAAATGCCAGCTCGGAAAAGGGATTAATGATGTAAATGGTCTGAGGGAAGGAAAATGCTATTAGTACTAGCTTGGCTCACTGAGAAGGGTCCATTAATTCACATATAGGAGTTCCAGGGGGAAAAATGTTGCCCTAATTATGTCTTGGGTAATTTGGCCATTTACATGGCTAACCAATTTGCAGCTTGGTTCTTCCTCGAGGTATCACATCTTTATTCAGTACTGTCCCTTCCCACCCGGGGCCAGGCTGCTCTTCCAATATATGCAACATTGTGGAGGTGTTAGCTTGTCTTGGCTGATCGCGACCCCACCTCCTCTCCAGTCATGTGACCTTGTAGCTCTTCTGCGCGATTGGAAATGTGTCTCGCTGGAGTTATCACCTACGTTAGCAGAATTCTTGTAGCCTCCGGAAGATACAGGGCCAGATACCATGTTTGTAGCATCTTCCATGAATAGCTGTGATGGGTAAGGATCAGCTTTGTCATTCAATTAAGGGCAGATTCAGAACCTATCCAAGTCCCGTTCTGGTGAGATGCCTGCTGGAGAAGCCTGGTACATAGGAAAACACAGTGCCCTGCTCTCCAGGAAGGACCCATCCTCCGGAGATGGCCTTCTCATACCCAGTGAGCTGAGTATCTGGACCTTGCCATGAACATCACCCTCAATCGTGATTGACTAATAGGCTCCAAGTGACTGTGCTGATGTTTTTCCCAGGATACCAGACATGTCTCCAGGCTTTGGTGGAGAGAGATCTTCTGGATCAATGACTATGATTTTTGCTTCCACCAGTCCCTACCACCTAATGCCTTTATTTTCTTGGACTCCAAAATCACTTCAAATGGTAACTGCAGCCATGAAATTAAAACATGCTTGCTCCTTGAAAGAAAAGCTATGACAAACCTAGACAGCATATTAAAAATCAGAGACATTGCTTTACTGACAAAGATGCATATAGTCAAAGCTGTGGTTTTTCCAGTAGTTATGTATGGATGTGAGAGTTGGACTATAAAGAAAGCTGAGTGCTGAAGAATTGAGGCTTTTGAACTGTGGTGTTGGAGAAGACTCTTGAGAGACCCTTGGACTGCAAGGAGATCAAACAAGTCCAGCCTAAAGGAAATCAGTCCTGGATGTTCTTTGGAAGGACTGATGCTAAAGCTGAGGCTCCAATAATTTGGCCATCTGATGCGAAGAGCTGACTCATTGGAAAAGACCCTGATGCTGGGAAAGATTGAGGGCAGGAGAAGGGGACGACAGAGAATGAGATGGCTGGATGGCATCACTGACTTGATGGATGTGAGTCTGAGCAAACTCCAGGAGGTGGTGATGGACAGGGAAGCCTGTTGTGCTGGAGTCCATGGGGTTGCAGAGTCAGACACAGCTGAGCAACTGAATTGAACCACCTAAGGCAGGCAAGGACACTGAAAGCGTGACTGTGAGAAAATGTGATGTTCTTCCCAAAACAGCGGGAAGAAAAGCAACAACGAGTATTTATTAACAAGCTCTCTTTTAATAATAATAGATAAAAGCTATTCTTTTTCATATGCCAGGCTTCATATTGAGTATGCTGAACATATTTCTTTATCTAACCTTTACAATAACCTAAGAGGTAATGGATATCATGGTCTCCATTTTACAGGCTATAGAAAAGAGGCTCAGAGAGGTTTGGTGGCTTGTCTGATCACAAAGCCAGTAAGTTAGTAGAAGCAAGATTCCAGTCAGGTTTTTGGATTCAAATGTCCACGTTCTTTTGGCAGCTCATAGCTGCTTAGGGACTAGTGTTCATTGCAGCAGCTGAATGTTTAGGATTTAAGGTAACCAACGTTAGTTCAGAATACCAGTGAGCAACATTATAGGGTTGTTAATTGATTCCATTTCTAAGAGCGCCACATGTTTCTCCTCTTTCTCTTCCTGCTTTGCAGATCTTTCATACCCTGTATTGGTGAGTCAAGATGGAGGTAGAGGAGAATAGAAAGTGGTGACTGGAGGTGGGCAGGCAGAGTTGTCACAGGATGGAAGAGCTCCATCTTTTGTAACCAGTCCTGTTGTTCTTTTGAGAAAATGGCAGTGAATTTGCTCCACTGGCTCTGTGTGCCCTGTGCTCCCCCCGCCCCCATGCCTCCTCTCTCTTTTTGTCCCCAACCCTCCCCCCACCAAATGTTTCTTTGCACTCCACTCAGTCCTGTACTATTGCCAGATTACTATCCCAAAGTAAAAATCAGATCACATCAGCTGGGGCAAACATCTTTTATGGTCTGTGGCATTTGGAGCTTTCCATGGTGTGACCCCAAGTCACTTTCTGGTCTTGTGCTCTGCCATCACTTCCCTACACTGAAAACAGGGAGAGCAGTAGCAATAGTAGTAATACTACCAGTAGTACTAATACTACTACTAGGAGTAAAGCAGCAGCAATATAGGAGCAGCCAGTGGTCACAGAACACGGTGTGCTGAGCGCCGTTCTAGGTACCTTCTGTGCTTTATGTATATAGTCCTTTAGCTCTCATAACCACCCAGGGAGCAGGTCCTTTTATTCTAGTAAATGCATCTCTTGCTATTGCAGGGCATGCCCTGTGCTTTCCCTCTCCTGTGCCTTTTCTCCTTCTGTTATGTCTGACAAGACTCTGCTCCCTTTACACCTCTCCAGGTCTGAATTTTACTCATATCCTGAGGTTTATAATAGGTGCCCTGTCCTCCTTGCTATGTTCCATGGTGCTCTCCCGTTAAATGGGTTCTTTTGTTTCTGCTTCTCTCTCATCCAACTCCTTGTATTCTGCCAGCTGCTGTAGACATGTGTGTGCTTGGGTTATCCTCTCTGGTTTCTTGGAAGAACCTTGAGTCCATGGACTATCCTCCAGGTCTATAGCCTCTGTGTGCATGCTAAGTTGCTTCAGTCAAGTCTGACACTTTTCGACCCCATGGACTGTAGCCCACCAGGCTCCTCTGTCCATGGGATTCTCCAGGCAAGAACATTGGAGTGGGTTGCCATGCCCTCCTCCAGGGGATCTTCCCAACCCAGGAATCAAAACTTCGTCTCCTGTGACTCCTGCATTGCAGGTGGATTCTTTACAACTGAGCCACCGGGGAAGCCCATATCCTCTGTTCAGCTCAGTTGCTCAGTCATGTCTGACTCTCTGCAGCCCCATGGACGGCACCACGCCAGGCTTCCCTGTCAGTCACCAGCTCCCGGAGCTTGCTCAAACTCATGTCCATTGAGTCGGTGATGCCATCCAACCATCTCATCCTCTGTCATCCCCTTCTGCTCCTGCCTTCAATCTTCCCCAGCATCAGGGTCTTTTCCAATGAGTAAGTTCTTCCCATCAGGTGGCCAAAGTATTGGAGTTTCAGCTTCAGCGTCAGTCCTTCCAATGAATATTTAGGGTTGATTTCCTTTAGGACTGATTGATTTGATCTTGCAGTCCCAAAGACTCTCAATAGTCTTCTGTAGCACCACAGTTTGAAGGCATCAGTTCTTTGGCACTCAGCCTTTTTTTTTTTTTTTTTATCCCATTCTCATATCCATACATAACTACTAGAAAAACCATAGTTTTGACTATATGGACCTTTGTCGGTAAAGTCATGTCTCTGCTTTTTAATATGCTATCTAGGTTGGTCATTGCTTTTCTTCCAAGGAGCAAGTGTCTTTTAATTTCATGACTGCAGTCACCATCTGCAGAGATTTTGGAGCCCAAGAAAGGAAAGTCTATTGCTGTTTTCATTGTTTTTCCATCTATTTGCCAGTTCACAGCTGCTCCTCAGTAGCATCCAGCAAGTACCTTATACATAGCAGGTGCTGGCTGTGTTTGGTATATTGAGCGGAAATTAATAGGCTTGAATTCATATTCTGGATTCCTAAAAGACTGATGTCTTTAATGTAGCCTACCCCTTCTATTAAATGGCTAAATAAGCCCAACCAAATTAGGAAGAATAAAGATGCCAAGCGTGCATGGGTGTGTGCTCAGTCATGTCTGACTCTTGTGACCCCATGGACTGTAGCCTGCCAGGCTCCTCTGACCATGGGATTTCCCAGGCAAGAATACTGGAGTGGGTTGCCATTCACTTCTCCAGGAGATCTTCCCAACCCGGGGATTGAACTCGAGTCGCCTGCACTGGCAGGTACATTCTTTACCACTGAGCCACATTTAGTAATTATCTGCGCTCCTTAGATCATTGGGAGGGAACTTTATGGAGGGAATGCCCTTTGTGTGAGGGGAAGGAGAGGTTGGATACATCTTTGAGGCTGTGTTAATAATCCAGGTTCCTGCTATGAGCAGCAGGAAGGAAGTTCTGTATTTTGAAGAGGTACCCCAATATGATATGAGTACGTCTTTCTTAATTAGCTTTAAAAAACCAAATATTATTAATATAATTCATTCCTGCAAGTTTATCAATATGACCAGCTTTAACTAGGAAGAGGTTAGAGGCAGAAGTTCATGGGGTACTCGTAACCCTGAGGGCTTGTTTTATTTCTCATCCTTCTGGTCTCCTTAATTCGGCCTATTCCAGTCCACCTGTCTGCCCCCACAAGTGTCATCTTTTCTTACTATCTTTGTGCCATCCCTCTCTTTAAAAAAAGCAGTCACTCCAGGCTCTGGTCTTCCCAAAGTAAACCATATTCATGCCAGCATCCTGCTGTTTAGCCTTCAAGCCATAGATCAATTTCCGCTTCTTTCTGGAAGCTTTTCTTGACTTCTTCACTTCACACTGATGCTGCTCTTGTTTTTATCCAAACTTCTACAGAATATATGGCTGATACCACACAGTTCACTCCTGAGTTACACTCAGTTACCACTCAGTTACACTCCTGAGTGTTGGTGATGATTGCTTGTCATCTCCCAGATGAATTAGGATCTTCTTTTTTTTTAATTTAAATTTATTTATTTTAATTGGAGGCTAATTACTTTACAATATTGTATTGGTTCTGCCACACATCAACATGAATCCGCCACAGGCGTACATGTGTTCCCCATCCTGAACCCCTCCTCCCACCTCCCTCCCCATACGATCCCTAATCCCTCCAGGTCATCCCAGTGCACCAGCCCCAAGCATCCTGTATTGAACCTGAACTGGCAATTCGTTTCTTATATGGATCTTAAGCATAGTGGCCTCATCTCATTTTGCTTCTTGAACCCAGCAACTCTTCACAACATGTTAAGCATACAAAATACAGATCTCTTTCCTTTTAGATACTGATTGGTTGAGGATGTTGGTACCATTTTATATCTAGTAGTGTTAGTCACTCAGTCGTGTCCGACTCTTTGCAATCCCATGGACTGCAGCCCACCAGGCTCCTCTGTCCGTGGAATTCTCCAGGAAAGAATACTGGAGTGGGTAGCCATTCCCTTCTCCAGGGAATGTTCCTGACCCAAGGTTAGAACCTGGGTCTCCTGCCTTGCAGGCAGATTCTTTACCATCTGAATCACCAGGGAAGCCCATTTCACAGCTACTTGGTTCTAAAGATAATGATTGGTCTGCAGCCTAGCTAAGTATTGAAATAATATTTTCCTCCATTAAAGAGGACAACAGTTTTTCAATTTTAAAAGGATAAGGTGGATTGATTTAGCAAGTTTAAGTATTACTTACACAATAAGTGATTCTTGTAAGAGTTTGTCCCGTAGGCAGTATATCAAAGGTGCTGGTCCATGAGTGTAACCCAGTATCCCAGGTAGCAGAGGAGGGCACCCTAGAAGGGGGATTCTGGCCCTGGGGCTCTCACTCAGTCCTGGGATCCCTCAGATCCCTTCCTCCTCAGTCCTCAGTGGTACCCCCCTCTTGTAGCCCCTGCCGCCAGCCCAACAGGAAGTTCCCATCAGGCAGATGGTATCAGTGCACACATGTGCCAGAATCCAGACTTTCAGGGGCAGTTCTTGGTCGCAGGGTCCCTGAGTAATGAATGTGATGGGCTGGGGGAGTGCTTCAGTTGGGGGTGTTCTTTCTTGACCCTCCTCTTGAGGAAACAGATTAGCCTTCCTAGAAAACGGGATACTGCTGCTGCTAAGTCGCTTCAGTCATGTCCGACTCTGTGCAACCCCATAGACAGCAGCCCACCAGGCTCCCCCGTCCCTGGGATTCTCCAGGTAAGAACACTGGAGTGGGTTGCCATTTCCTTCTCCAATGCATGAAAGTGAAAAGTGAAAGTGAAGTCGCTCAGTCGTGTCTGACTCCTCGTGACCCCATGGACTGCAGCCTACCAGGCTCCTCCGTCCATGGGATTTTCCAGGCAAGAGTACTGGAGTGGCTTGCCATTGCCTTCTCTGAGAAAATGGGATAAATAGGGACTAAGAAACACATGCTGTCAGTCCCTTCTTTATTATCCAGGAAGCCACCTGATTTTCAGCCCATGTTGGTTGGGGGAGAAACAAACTTCCTATATTCTAGGCACAGGAGTAATGGCTTTCCATACTTTAATTGCTTAATCCACATGTTGAATGTCAGCCTAGAAGGGTCTTGTGGTTTGGGCATATTGATGAGAACATGAAACCTGCATATAATGGATGATCAGTGAATCTTTGTTGAATGGATGAATACAAGTGTGGAGGCTATGATTATGTTTTCTGTGAAAAACTTACTTTTACAACAGATGTTTTGTATAAAGCACTTTTCACTTGCGGTGTCTGAGTCTTTATAACGTTCTGTGGTGGGAATCTGGCTTTTATCCTCATCTGAAGATGAAGAAACTGGGAACAAGAAGGTGAATAACTTTCTCCAGGTCACACATCAGGTAAATGTAAGACAAGGGCAGGACCAAGATGCAAACTCAGATTCTCCAGTTTTGAAATCCCTTTCTTTTCCACCTGTCTATTAAGAAATAGAACTCCAGCTTGAAGAAATCATTCTGTCTTCTCAGACTTCAGTCCAGACTGTCAGGTGAGACAGACTGATAACAGGTGGGGTTGGGAGAGGTTGGGGAAAAGTCGGAATGTATTTTTTAAACCATTCTTTTAAACAAGCAGAGCCCTTTTTTTCAACATGATTTTGTGTGGAACCCCAAGATTAAAAAAAAAAACAAAAACAGAGAAATGTGAAGCTGCTCTAGTTGAAGGAGGGGCTCAGGACCTCAACCCCCACCACTCAGTCTCTCCATCGCCCTACATACTCAGTTGCTCAGTTGTGTCCAGTTCTTTGTGACCCCATGGACTGTAGCCTGCCAGGCTCCTGTGTCCATGGGATTTTTTCAGGCAAGAATATTGGAGTAGGTTGCCATTTCCTCCTCCAGTGGGTCTTCCCTTCCCAGGGATTGAACATGCAACTCTTGTGTCTGCTGCATTGGCAGGTGGTTTCTTTACTTCTGAGCCATAGGGAGGCTCCATCACCCCACAGCAGTCTCCAAAGAACACAGTGATGAGCTGGGGCCAGAGAGGCATAAGGACCGTGCCTCCTAAATGCCCAGCCTCCATTGTAATTGGCCATGTCTGTCATATACCCATCCCATGATGTGACATTACAGATCAACCCAAAGTGCCAAAGTAAAACAAGATGGTACAAAGATATCCTGATTGTCAAGTGCTCTGGGGGAGGACTGAGAAAGTGGATGAAGTTAATCCTATAGGGGAAAGGCACTCAGAACTTGAGCTTGAAATAGGAGAGGCTTTATTTTTGCCGACAGGAAGAGTAAATCAATTCAACTCACATATTTTATTTATGATTTTAACAATAATATGTTTTCATTATAAAATAATGAAAAATTCAGAAAAAATGACATAAAAATCACTTATAATTTATACTGACAACTGAGATATCTACTCAAAGATAGTATATTTTCTAACACTGTTTTTCCTGTATATAATGCATCTATTATAGATGATCAAATTTTTTATTTAATTTCCACTTTTTGCTCTTTAACATTATAGGATGTACATTTTCTTTTCTCACCAGTGTGTTGTTGAAAACAATTTAAAACATCTTTCTTGTTACACACATAATATATATTTGTTGTAGATGTTTGGAAATAAATAGATAAGTACTAAGGAGAATATAAAAATCACCAATAATCTCATTACCCCAAATTGACTATTTCTTAGTATTTTGGTGTATATTTTTATAGTCTTTCTATTATTTACAGACAGACAGACAGACAGACACACACACACACATGTATATATGAGTGAGTGAAGTTGCTCAGTCGTGTCCAACTCTTCGTGACCCCATGGACTGCAGCCCACCAGGCTCCTCCCTCCATGGGATTCTCCAGGCAAGAGTACTGGAGTGGGTTGCCATTTCCTTCTCCATGGGATCTTCCCTACCCAGGGATTGAACCCGGGTCTCCCGCATTCCAGGCAGATGCTTTAACCTCTGAGCCATCAGGGAAGCCCATATATATATAGATATACACATCCTTAATATACTCATGGTTATATTACATATACTTAAGTATTTTCCAATGTGGTGAATTAGGGATAGATCTTAATTTTATCTTCTTTCATTGCTTTGTGATAAACTTAAAATATTTGTTGATGATTATTTTTATGTAAATTGCCTATCCATGTCTTGTCTTTTTAAAATAGAATTATTGTTGATTTATAAATGTTCTTTATAGATTAAAGATATTTATCTTTCCTCTTTTTGCATCTATGTGAAAATATTGAGTATGTAATTAAAAATCTATGTTTTATTAGTCCTCTAAAGTATCAATACATGAAGAATATCAAATTTACAAGTTTTTGCTACTATAAATAATGCTACACTTAATATAGTTGCACATAGATCTTATTTGTATCATTTCTTTGGGATTGATTCAGAAAAATGGAATTATTGAGCCACTGCCCACAAGAAGTATAGGCAAATATCTATCTCTCTAAACTCTTCCCTGGTAGCTCAGCTGGTAAAGAATCTGCCTGCAATGTTGGAGGCCCTGTTTTGATTCTTGGGTTGGGAAGATCTTCTGGAGAAAGGATAGGCTACCCACTCCAGTATTCTTGGGCTTCCCTGGTGGCTCAGATGGTAAAGAATCCGTCTGCAATGTGGGAGACCTGGGTTCGATCCCTGGGTTGCTAAGATCCCCTGGAGAAGGGAACTGTCTGAGGTGGGACAGTCTTGACAAGACTCTAAGGGAGAATGAGGACCAGGTTTGAGCAGTCATCACAAGGTGACTGCACATGGAGCTAAAATTTCAGAGGAAGAAGAGAGACTGTGACACTGGACCTTGAAGTTCAGGTTACACGTCCTCAAAAGATGTGGAGTCCTTACAGTTGAAGTACAACCCACAGCTGAGGTTGAGAAAGAGAACCACAAAGGGCAGATATGCTTATTCTTTGTTTGTTATTTGTTGTTGTTCAGGAGAAGGCGATGGCACCCCACTCCAGTGCTCTTGTCTGGAGAATCCCATGGACAGAGGAGCGTGGTGGGCTGCAGTCCATGGGGTCGAGAAGAGTTGGACATGACTGAGCGACTTCACTTTCACTTTTCACTCTCATGCATTGGAGAAGGAAATGGCAACCCACTCCAGTGTTCTTGCTTGGAGAATCCCAGGGACGGGGGAGCCTGATGGTCTGCCGTCTCTGGGGTCGCACAGAGTCGGACACGACTGAAGCGACTTAGCAGCAGTCACTCAGTTGTGTCTGACTCTGTGTGACCCCATGGACTACAGCAGGCTAGGCTTCCCTGTCCTTCACCATCTCCCAGAGCCTGCTCCTACTCATGTCCACTGAGTCAGTGATGCCATCCAACCATCTCATCTTCTGGCGTCCCCTTCTCCTCCTGCCTTCAATCTTTCCCGGCATCAGGGTCTTTTCCAATGAGTCTGCTTTTCACATCAGGTGGCCAATGTATTGGAGCTTCAGCTTCAGCATCAGTCCTTCTAATTGAATATTCAGGGTTGATTTCCTTTAGGATTGACTGGTTTGATCTCCTTGCAGTCCAGGGGACTCTCAAGAGTCTTCTCCAGCACAATGGTTTGAAGGCATCAATCTTTGGCACTCAGCCTTTTTTTTTTTGGTCCAGTTCTCATATCCATACATAACTACTGGAAAACCCATAGCCTTGACTAGACAGACGTTTGTAGTAATAATGTCTCTGCTTTTTAATACGCTGTCTCGGTTTGTCATAGCTTTTCTTCCAAGGAGCAAGCATCTTTTGTTGTTTATTTATTTATTTTTTGGTCATGCTGCACAGCTTCTGGGATCTTAGTTCCCTGACCAGGGATCAAACTGGGACCCTCAGCAGGGAAAGCACAGGGTTCTAACCACTGGATCACCAGGAAATTCCCCAGGACATGCTTATTCTTGATGGTGGGGCTAGGATGACTTTGATTAGGAATTAGTAAGTTTAAAAGCTATCATTACCCTAGCCATGGTCACCAAGGACTTGCCAGGTGTCAAGTCACTTTCCCTTTATTTACCTCTTCTGCAGTTTTTGAGTTTCCTGGTTTTCAAAGCACCAGATCCCCTTAGATTCCATGGCACCATCCTCTACTGATTTCTTTATCCCTTCTGAACTGGGGCCTTCTCTGCTCTTCTGCCATCCCTGCCTTAAGGTTGAGCTCTTCTCCCGCTACTTAATAAACTCTTCCTGGGTGACTTTATCAACCCCCACACTTTCACTTACCACCCATGTGCCAACCACCCTACTCCTCAGTGTTTCCAACCTGGATGTCTCTTTTGAATCAGACTGAGTATATTTACTCAACGGTTAGATGCTTTATTGCAAATTTGGAAATATCCAAACTTCACTCATCTTCTTTTCCCACTCCGGCCTCTTCCCAAACCCAATTTACTTTCTTCCAGAATTCCCTGTCTTAGTGAGTGGGTTTCTGTTAGCAAGCTCCTTCTGGGCTCTGCTTTCAGAAGAAAGGGACTCACATCTCTGAAAGAAACTTGGAGTCAACATGAAGATGTTCCTGTGGCTGAGAATGAGTCGGTTTCAGAAATGACTGGTTTCCCAAAGAAAGCTAAAATAGGAGAGAAAACCCACTGTCCTTCGAGTTCGGAAATAAAGCCCTAACCCCTCAATATTTTCCAGGCCCTGAGAGGTCATTTGGGAGGCAAAAGTTTCTGAACATTTCTCCAGTATAAAGACTCTTAAACCACCACAGTCTTTGGCTTGCAGGTTCAGTCTCCAAAGGTCACATATTCCAAAACAGTTTCTAAATTTGCCTCCGATTTGCATTCGTAAGAAGATGCACCTGCAGACCCTATAGAGTCCCATCTAAGCCGTAGAATTTCAGTCCTCCACTGGTGGTCCGGATAGCACGGCAGAAGCAGTTCCTAAAGCAGGTGGAAACCTTTTAAAGAAAATCTTCCCAAAGATCTCAATTGGGAAGAGCTAGTTCTTTATCGTATTTTTGTTTTTATTAATGAAAGACACAACAGATTGATCAGAAGGAGGGGGGGGGGGTCAGTTCTTTTTAGATAGACTTTCTAAAGCTTCAAGCAAGAGTTATCCAAATTTGGACTAGTTATTAAATCTTAAAGGAAATCAATACTGAATATTCATTGGAATGATTGATGCTGAAACTGAAGCTCCAATACTTTAGCTACCTGATTCGAAGAGCTGACTCATTGGAAAAGACTGATATCCTGGGCAAGATTGAGGGCAAAAGGAGAAGGGGGTGGCAGAGGATGAGATGGTTGGATGGCATCACTGACTCGATGGACATGAGTCTGAACAGACTCTGGGAGTTGGTGAAGGACAGGGAAGCCTGGCATACTGCACTCCATCAGGTCACAAAGAGTCAGACATGACTTGGCAACTGAACAGCAACAAATTAAATCTTTGAAGGAGAAGATGTAAAGTATTATTTTTTCATCCATTTGGAGGCATCAGAGCCAGTAGAAAAATTATCAGAAGTGAAGCAGCATCAAGCATTTGATCGAGTAGAAAAGAAGGTTTCCAGTTTGCTGAGAGGAGAAGAGAAGACCTTACCACAATGTCTTCTTTCCCTGTCCTCACCGTGCTCTTTCTGGCAACCACTAAGCTCACCAAAAAGAGAAGCTTCCTTTCCACTGCTCTCCAGGCTGCTGGATGCTGAGGTCATTCATGCTCCAGGCTCACCTTGAAACTCTTGCCCACGTGCCCCATGCCTTTCCCCGGGGTTGTATGTCTCCTTCCACCTGATAGAATGGAATCCTGCTCAGGACATTGTCATTCGAAGTTTCATTATCAGCTTTGCTGAAAGTGCCCCACAGTGCCTGCGAACATGAATAAGAACCACAGACATTTTCTTTCAAGGAGACTTTATTATGGATCTTTAGTAGAACTAGTAGATTATTTCACACACAATTGCTCCAAAAAGTTCTATGCCCCCAAATGGTTGGGGCTCCAAATGCTCCTTGACCTCTGCTGAAATGCCTTCCCTCTGGGGTCTTCAGCTGCCTTCTAGAGATAAAAATGTTGCTATTATACAAGTTCCTTCTGCAAGTTGGCAGTCTGAAAGAGGAGTATCAGAGTGGCTTCCGGTGGATAAGTACAGGCCTTCTGGACTTATTTTTATACTTTTCTTTTGAAAAGTCTGCATGTGTATCTTCTGAATTATTGATAATGTGTCTTTGGGTAGCTACGTGTGCATGCTAAATCGCTTCAGTCGTGTCCAACTCTTTGAGACCCTATGGACTCTAGTCTACCAGGCTTCTCTGTCCAGGGGATTCTCCAGGCAAGAATACTGGAGTGGGTTGCCATTTCCTTCTCCAGGGGATCTTCCTGACCCAGGGATTGAACCCACATCACTTATACCTCCTGCATTGGCAGACGGGTTCTTTACCACTAGCGCTGCTGGGAAAGCTCGGTGTCTTTGTGGAGAGGGTCTAATTTCAGAAAGCCATAGAGGCACACGTTGCATCAGAGCCCCTCCAATGAGACAAGGAAATTAAGTGCAGAAATCTCTGATTTAAATCCAGTTCCTGACAGGGAGCTGACAGGAAGCAGTTCGAGCTTCCACGAAACGATGATGCCAGCGAGAGCCGAGAGCAATGAGGTGAAAACAGATCAAGCCAAAAGTTTTGGTTGCCTGTGGTGCAGCCGTTTCAGAGCAGGATCACCACCACCTGACTTTTCTCTCATGTAGTAGCAACAGCTGGAGCTTCTCCTCTGCAAACCCAGGAGATTCTTCTCTCATCTCTTCTTGGAAATGTTTAACCCCTGCCAGCTGGAATCAACTTTATAGGGAAGAAAGAGCAGCCGTGTGGCTTCTGTCCTCAGATTGACAGCTTTCCAGGCTGCGCCTTGCATGCTGTTGGCCTCGTGGGGTGGTTTTCTCCTGTAGGATTTCTGTTTTTTCTTGATTTTCTTGTCAGAGAGGAGGCTGGCTCCTGGCTCTCAGGATGTCTCTACTCTTGAAGACGGGGCAGCATTCCTCCTAAGGGGGTGGGCATGGGACTCCCGCAGGGCTGTATCTGCCTTCACTACTGTCTTGCATTCAGTGCTGTGTGCGTGATCATGTGAGCAACCCTATGTTTACGTGTATGAGCTGTCTGCTTCCACCACATACCTGTCCCCATATCTTATGTCTCCCTGGCTCCTTGGGATCTAGCTTCTGTGTTCACCAGCCGACTGAGATGATGCTCTCTGAGGAGCAGTTGGTTCAGATCCAGTGTCCCTTTCTTGGGCATCCTCCTTCTCCTCTGCTTCTCAGCAGTGCTTGGTGTTGCTCCTGCGGCCGCCACGCCCCACTCCAGTCTTTCTTTCCCTTCTGCCTTGGCAGGTGCTCCTGCGCTGTCTGCATCAGTGGCTCTCATCTCTCTCCACTCTTCCCGGATACTCTTTCTGATCCTCAGTGCTCACCGTCCTCCCTCTGACGTCTCGGTCACCCTAATGGCCAAGCTGCCTGCTGTATTCAGATATTTCCAGGCTGCACTGTCGTCTCGTGGAGTTGTAGCAGAAGATGGACCAGGTGCTCACTGGCCATTTCTATTCCCGTATCACATTGTTATTCAGACTCAGTCTGGTGCAAGCTCATCGAGTCATTCTCCAGCCACACTTGAGTCTTCTTCCTGATATTCCTCATGCATGAAAGCCAAGACCCATTCTTGATAGTTGGTTCTGTTTTAGGGGCACGTATCCAGTCAGCTGGGGCTTCCTAGGTGGCTCAGTGGTAAAGAACCTGCCTGCCAATGCAGGAGATGTAAGAGACATGGTTTGATCCCTGGGTCAGGAAGATCCCCTGGAGGAGGGCATGGCTACTCACTCCAGTATCTTGTCTGGACAGAGGAGCCTGGTGGGCTACAGTCCATAGGGTTTCAAAGAGTCAGATAGGACTGAAATGACTTAGCACACACACAGGCACGCATGCAGTCAGTTGCCAAGGTCCGATTTTTTTTTTTGGAATGTCCCTCCAATCAGTCCCTTCCGGTCCAGTTACACCTGAAATGTTGCTGTTTCTTGGGTGCTGATCTCCTTGCCACCCTGATCACTGTCAGTTGCTTCTGTACACCTCTACCTGATGAATCTCCTGGAAACACTGCTTTCCTGCACCCCATCCTCTCAGTTCAGTTCAGTCACTCAGTCATGTCTGACTCTTTGTGACCCCATGAACTGCAGCACACCAGGCCTCCCTGTCCATCACCAACTCCTGGAGTCCACTCAAACCCATGTCCATTGAGTCGGTGATGCCATCCAACCATCTCATCTGCTGTCGTCCCCTTCTCCTCCTGCCCTCAATCTTTCCCAGCATCAGGGTCTTTTGAAATGAGTCAGCCCTTTGCATCAGGTGGCCAAAGTATTGGAGTTTCAACTTCAACATCAGCCCTTCCAATGAACACCTAGGACTGATCTCCTTTAGGATGGACTGGTTGGATCACCTTGCAGTCCAAGGGACTCTCAAGAGTCTTCTCCAACACCACAGTTCAAAAGCATCAATTCTTCGGTGCTCAGTTTTATTTACAGTCCAACTCTCACATCCATACATGACCACTGGAAAAACCATAGCCTTGACTAGATGGACCTTTGTGGACAAAGTGACGTCTCTGCTTTTTAATATGCTGTCTAGGTTGGTCGTCACTTTCCTTCCAAGGAGTAAGCGTCTTTTAATTTCATGGCTGCAATCACCATCTGTAGTGACTTTGGATCCCCCTAAAATAAAGTCAGCCACTGTTTCCTCATTCTCTTGGCAAACAATTTATCTTATGAACAACCTAGAGTCTGTAATGCATAGGTTGTCACTGAGGAACTCCTGGCTCCAGCCAATCTGAATCCACACCTCCAAAGGTGTACCCAGAACATGCCAAGGGCAGCCCACTGCACACCCATGCTGGTACTGGCTTCCTTACCCAGGAGGCCTTTTCACACTCCCATTTGCAGATCTTACCCCTTCTTCAAGGTCTAGTTTAGGATCTGCTTTTCTCATGAAACTTCCTATAAATATTTGAGCTTTTTTAAGGATCTTGACCGTCCAACATCTCAATAATGATATCCAGCGTGCGTTCTCAGTCACTTCAGTCATGTTGAACTCTTTGCAATCCTGTACACTGCCAAGCTCCTCTGTCCATGGGATTCTCCAGGCAAGAATACTGGAGTGGGTTGCCATGCCCTCCTCCAGGGCATCTTCCCAACCCAGGGATCAAACCTGCATCACTTATGTCTCCTGCATTGGCAGGCAGATTCTTTACCCACTGAGCCACCTAGGAAGCCCATGATATCCAGCATTTACATTTAATCACTTATTGATCTTTGACATTGTTTTCTTTTACTGATATGTATTTATTATTTGTGGATTAATGCGTTTCTTTTTGTGTACCTGTTTTATGACACAAACATAATTATAAGCTTCCTGAAGGCCTGAGCTATACAATTTTTTCCTTGTGTTTCCCTTATTAACTGATACAGAGCTTGGCTGGTAGGAGTTACTTGGCACTTGAGAGCAGAATGAGCTTTAAGGTCATCTGGGACTTTTACTTTATTTCAATCACAGTAATCTATTTTAAAAATAAGTTTTTTTCCTCTACAAGATTATTTATTGACCCGTTCATCCCTCCCACCTTGCCATCAGTATGTAAAAACAAAATTTTACTCATTGAAAAAAGTGTCCTGTTTCTTGTTTGTGAGCTTGATTATGTCTGATTGACAGCTGAGACATACTCCATGTTTTTCACGACAGGTTGTTGGCTCATCGTCCCTGATGAGGCTGTGCAAGTGATGCTCAGGGTGGAATCTTGCCCGTGGTCACATGGTTGAACTCCAGAGAGAGGAAGAAATAGCAACACTGCAGAGGCTGCCAAACCTAATTCAGGCACCACTTGGCCTTGATGCCTTTAGTACTGAAGGATATTAACATAAAGAGACTGGCTGACTAGCAAGTGAGGCTGAGCCTGGGCCTCAGCTTGGCAAATCCAGAAATTTGATGTAACGGCTCACTGCATTCTCTGAGGAAGAAATTGGTGTTAACCAGACTTTAAAACACTGGTTATAAAGTCAACATTCAATTAAGCATTTTAGGGACTGAGGTATTTAATCCTTTTTCTAGGGTGACTTGGAAGGTAGGAAGACATTTAGGCCACCTAATTCTAAATCAGAAAGTTGACTGATGATTGTGAGAGAATCAGAAGGGTGGTTTTGGAGGAGTCTTGAACTCTGGGAAGACCTGAAGAATTTCTTCTGGATAGCTCTGTGTGTGTGTCTGTGCTTATACACTTTCCTCCCCCATATCCTGAATATTCACACTTGCTATTTGCAAGTATTTATTGAGCACCTACTTAGTGCTTGCTGCCATGTGCTGAAGACAAAGGTGCTAATCCTACATGTTTGAAGTTCATAGACAGGGCTGTATCCTTGGGCCAGTACTGTGTAAAAAGCATCAGTCTCATTCATCAGCTCTTTTTTCCTAACTCTCTCTGGATGACCATTTCTTTTGGGTCTTAAAACTCATTTCTGAAGTTGGTGTGTTTATGAAACTGGCTGATACGATCAATTTCACTTTATTTTTGTAAGTGACATCTTCTAAAGTTTCCTCCAGTTCTGGGTGACAGTCTTCTCAAGGTGCGTGGATACATGCATGTCCAAACCTCCCAGGAACAGGAATGGGGAGCTATGGGTGGGCATTCGCCACTCTTCCTCTTTTGTCCTGGTGCTGGAGACACCCCCCCCCTCAGGATTATCTGAAATGTCCTGGTGGAAGTTGGTCTTCGGAAGTTCTTTTTAAAGCAATCGGTGGGCAAAGCACACAGAGGAAATTTTAGCTTGCTGATGTGGCTGCTTTGGAAAGTGCCATTGTATTTAAAAGTAGCGTCTAGTAGCCCAGCTATTACTGGAGCTGCCTACAGGGAGGGGACTTTTCTTTCCTCTTCAGGAGTGGTAGGAGGTTGCTGCCTTCTGAATGGGAGATGAGAGATGACAGGCTGTCCTGCTATTGTAGAGAGAAGCCCTGGGTGGGTGTAACCCTACCTTTTCCACTCTGCCCACCTGGCTGCAGGTATGTCAGGGAGAAAGGCAGACCTTTTCCAGCTGACGAGGAGGCAAGAAGGGCAGGTTAAGGCTGTGTTTGTAATTAGTGTGAATAACTAAGAGCAGGTGGCAAGAGCCCTGGAACTGGAGACAAACTGCTGGCACCTGTGAGACATGGGGGAACTTTTAATGCCAAGATGACCTTTAGTCCTGGAGCAGAAATTCCCGGGATGTCTGCCCAGGAATGGTCAGATGCCAAGATTGAGAGTCTCTAGTGTGGTTTTTGGATGATGTGTTTTAATCAGACTTTTGGCACAAAACTGATTGGAAATCCTGAGTCATAACCCAGTCCCAGAAGTGATTTTATTTCATGATCTGTTTCAGAGTGAGGTAGAAAAGAGCATTTTACCAGAGTCTAGGGATCAGTCAAAAGTTGTCCGCGGGTGCCAGCAGTGAAGGATTGGTGATAAACTATGTGGACAAAGAATGTTGCCCTCCATATCAGCAATCAAAGGCTGCTGCAGACATCGGCCACTGCAGCCACCCCGTGATGGTACCCCTCCCCCCGCCCCTCCCCCAGGGATTCAGGATGGAGAAAAAGGATACTGGCCTACACAGTTAAGGTGCATATCAAAGGAATGATTTCAGTGAGCCCAGACTCTTGCATCTTCCCGTAGTTAGAAAAGTGCTAACTTCATTAATCTGAAGTATCTGGTTTTCTTTAATAGTAATCTTTTGATGTTCCAACTACCTGGAGATTTTTCTGCAAAAACTCCTCTATATCCTGGCTCCTCCCTTAACACTTCTAAACATTCCCTCTGAGTTATCTGAGAGCGTACCTTCTGGACTTAAGTCCTCAAGTTTGTTCATTAAATAGAGTATAATTCTCAACTTTTAGGTTATGCTTCTTTGTTTTCAGTCAACAAGTATTAAATTGCACTTGGTATATTTTGAGCCACTAACAAAACAGCAACTGTGGTGATTGTGTAGGGTTGTCAAAAGCTGCGGAACATGGCTGTGCTAGCATCTGCACTCAGCAGCAGCATCTGCAGGCGCGCAGTGTCAGGAGCATTTTTTCAAAAGATTATCTTATTAGACTTTGGCTTTTAAAAATTATGTACTTGAGAGGGATGTAGATTTATTTTTAATTTTAGTTAAAGCATCTCTTATTGAATAAGCTTTATCAGACCTGGTTAGAATTGTAGTATGATCACAACCTAGGGTGGTATAGGATGTCCATCTGTCTGTCTATCCATCTGTCCGTTTATCCATACAATGACGATTCATTGAGCCTACAATGTGGCATCCGCTATGTGAGTGACATACAAACTTACTGGATGCTGAGTCTCTAAACAAAGTATGATGATGGCTGGTCATCCTTACAACCCATTTTGAGGATGGGAATGGGGTTGAAAAAATCAATAATTGCGTATTTTAATACTAAGAAGGCTGGGTTTCCATATATCCAAGTTGGCTTGAATTAATTTAGTGGAGGGAAAAACCCAAGTGGGTCAATTCATTAAACCATTCAGGTCTTTCTCTTGCTTTCATTTATTTGATTAAATGCTTTGTCTGACCCCCTGGTGGCTCAGAGGTTAAAGCGTCTGCCTGCAGTGTGGGAGACCTGGGTTTGATCCCTGGGTTGGGAAGATCTCCTGGAGAAGGAAATGGCAACCCACTCCAGTATTCTTGCCTGGAGAATCCCATGGACGGAGGAGCCTGGTAGGCTGCAGTCCATGGGGTCGCAAAAAGCTGGACACGACTGAGTGACTTCACTTTCTTTCTTTCTTTTCTCTGAGCTTAAAATGTTTTCACTCGGAGTGGGGCACTACTCCACTACTATTACAAGTAGTAGCAGGGCACCACTACTTGTCACTCAAGGGGAGATAGAAATGTATTAGGGACTAAAATGTGTCTCCTCTCTTCAGCCCTGTTCCATGCTGCCAGACTGTTTTACAACCAAACCTGAGCCTACCCCTCAGAAGCCTGTAGCAGACATCTGGAACTTTGCTACTTTAAGTCTATCTGATTCGCAGCTCATCTTGCTTTTGCAATATCTGTTACCTTATAGAGAGCAACACACCAGCTCCACCACATGTGCTAAGAATAATACTGTCAAATATTGTTAAACTGCTAGAAAGCAACGTTTGAAAATGGGCTAAATGAATGTGTATCTCCCATGCTGTCTTAATTCAGTTAAGGAGATCTTTTTTTTTTTTTTTAACCATATGTGCCAGAAATGCTTACCTTGGATCCAAGCTTGAATATGATATACTGTGCCAAAAAAAATGAACAATTTTTACCAAGTTTTAAGCAATTGCAAAAAAAATTGGTGACTGTAATGGAGAGAATTGTCAAAGACTTAAAAATGGGATTCTTTCTGATCTCCAGAAGATAAAATACAAAGCAGAAGGTTTAAGAATAGCATAAAATCAAGACAGATGGTGACCCAAGTGGACTACTGTATTTAGAACAAGAGCATGGAAGAGTCACTCTAGAAATAAATTGGCTTTTGAGCACCTGGCCACCAGTGTAGTGGTTCCCATAAGGTTTTCTTTAGGAAAAGAGACCCTCATTGACAGACTGACAGCCTTTTCTCAGAAGCTTCTGGTCTTTTGTAGCTTGATCCCACAGACAGAAGACTCATCTTCCTCTAAAGACGTGGCAATGGCAGTATTGGTGCCCATTTGGTTAGCCTTTGGTCCCCAAAGTACTTTGAACTTTAGCTTAGTATCTTGTCAAGAAAAGGGATAACTACACATTTTTTTTTTTTTTTTTGATGATGAAATGTCTCATAGAGGGGCCATCTTCTAAAGAATGGGATGGGAGAACTGTCTTTCTGATTGTGTCCATGTGTGTCTCTTCTGACCATCAGGGTTCAAAACAATGGGGTTTAACGCCCATTTAAAGACCACTTGAGGGACTTCCCTGGTGGTCTGTGGTTAAGACTTCACCTTCCAATGCAGTGGGGTGTGGGCTTGATCCCTGGTTAGGGAGCTAATATTGCACAGCCAAGGCTGTGGTTTTTCCAGTGGTCATGTATGGATGTGAGAGTTGGACTGTGAAGAAAGCTGAGCACTGAAGAATTGATGCCTTTGAACTGTGGTGTTGGAGAAGACTCTTGAGAGTCCCTTGGACTGCAAGGAGATCCAAGCAGTCCATTCTGAAGGAGATCAACCCCGGGATTTCTTTGGAAGGAATGATGCTAAAGCTGAAACTCCAGTACTTTGGCCACCTCATGCGAAGAGTTGACTCATTGGAAAAGACTCTGATGCTGGGAGGGATTGAGGGCAGGAGGAGAAGGGGATGAAAGAGGATGAGATGGCTGGATGGCATTACTGACTCGATGGATGTGAGTCTGAGTGAACTCCGGGAGTTGGTGATGGACAGGGAGGCCTGGTGTGTTGCGATTCATGGGGTCGCAAAGAGTTGGACACGACTGAGCGACTGAACTGAACTGAACTGAACCGATCGCACATGTATTGAGGCCAAAAAAACCTGAACGTAAAACAGAAGCAATGTAACAAATTCAATAGATATTTTTAAAATGGTCCATTAAAGAAAAAAAAAAGGCCACTTGGAATGTGTTCTATGCTTTTCCATTCACTAGCTGTGAGATCGTAGGCAAGTTTCTTAGCACCCTAGTGCCTCAGTGCCCCCGCCCCATCCACTGGGGATCTAGCAAACCTGACTTAGAAGAGTGATGTGAGGACTGGCAGTATTGGCGGCTCAGTAGAGCGTATGCATTTATCACACGTTGGCTCTTAGTTTGGTTTAGGGACCTCTATCAGGCATGTGCGTTTGAGCTGGAGAAGTCCAGATGACTTCTGTGGCTGGAGTGAGCTCTGGAAGAGAAGAAACATGACTTACAGTTTCTGAGCCTTGTGAGAGCTCAAAGGGTGGTACGTCTCCTCAGTCCTCGGAGGCCAGATGATCCCACTCTGGTTCCTTGGACTCCTGTCTCCTGCAGCCCCCGTACCTGGAGCCTTAGACCCTTCTCCATCTTGAGTGAGTCCTGGAATCCTTTCCTTATCCACTCATCCGGCCATGTATGCATTCATTCATTCACTCATTCAACATGTCATTGCTATTCCATTTGTTAAATACTTCAACTCTTACCCTGAATTTAATCCGCAAACAAATCTACAATGGAGATATTCCCAGGATCATCCCATTTTGCCGAAAAAGAAACTACAGCACAGAGAGGTTAAGTAACTGGCTCGAGGTCACACAGCTAATAAGTAGCAAGGGATTTGGACCTGGGAGGTCTGAGTCCAGCTCCTGCTCTTAATCTCTGAGCTGCAGCACCCTGTCTATGAGGTTAGCCACTAGCCTTTCTTACAGGGGAAGGCTTCCAGAGTCAAAGAGGATTCTTGCAATTTGCTTTCCCATTTTAGCTCACCTGGATTCCCTCAGAGTCCTTGGTTGAGAATAAGCCTCATCACAGTCAGTGGTGAAACATCATCCCATGGACATGATTCTTGAGAAAGTGAAGTCTGTTGGAGTATGACTTGTCTCTATAGAGGAAGGAACTTCTGGCCACTAAGGACCCACTGAAAGCCTGTGCAGCTGGCAGTGTGCGGCTCAGTGTCCGGGGCAGCCAAGACCAGATCTATAGCCCTGAGTATCTCCAGACCAGCTACAGACTCACCTCCAGTACGGGGCTGGTGGTTCTTGTCCATCCTGTCCAGGAGGTCAGACACTTCCATGTTGCCTGTCCTGAAGCGGTTGGCCCCATGGTCTTGAGCATCTCTGCCCTCATGTGTTGAAGGTGCCACCTGTGTGAACAGTGAAGCCTCACTAACCCCCGTGGCAAGTGACATTTATTGGGTGTCATGCACACCTCCACTGCACTGGTCAGAGGCCCTGAGGACCAAGATCAGGCTTCAGGAGGAAGCCACGCCAGAGAGGGGAGCACGGGCAATCACTGGTCATCACTTGTGGCCTGCTCAGGCTTCCCTTCCCAGTGGGCCGTGATTCCTTGAAAATGGCTTTCAGAGCTCAATGGTGGTTCCACTGCCTGTGATTTTGCTCCAGGCCTGAGTAGGACACAAAGGAAGAATGTGTGGCTGAATAGCCTTCAGGCCAGAGCCATAGTTCTCAGCCCTGCTGGCCACTGGGTCACCTGGAGAGCTTCAAAGAGGACTGATACCCAGGCCCCAGTGGGGTTTCTGATGTGCTTGTCTGGGGCCTAATTGTCAGCATTAAAAAAATTGCTCCCAAGATGGGTCTCATGTGCAGGCAGGAATGGAGAAGCTTGGGCCCCAGCATTTAGCCCTCGCCCCAGAACCCGCGGGGCTTGGATTTAAACAGATGCAAAAGCTATTTCCCACTCACTGGAGGCAGCCTGGGTTCATCATCGTTATCACCAGTATCTATTTGTGGAGTTCCTAAATTGTGCAAACAGCCTCTGAGTTGTGCTGGGAAACAGCGAGGTTGAAATCAAATTCGAAGCGCGCAGGCTGGCTGGAAATCTGAAAATGATCCAAGGCCTGGGACCAGCCTGTGCTGTTCATCTTCTGTATCTTCCCTATCTGCCCTGTCACGGGCGCACAACACACATTGCTGTTTTTATTGTTATTAACAATAATCATCATCGTGACAACCAACAAGGCCGAGGAATATGTCCTCGGTGTCAATTAGAAATCCTGGAAGCGTGAGTTGGTGGGATTGAGAGGGTCAGAAAGCTTCATGGAGGAAGGGGACTCGAGCAAGTGCAGAAGGACAGGGCATTCCAGGCATGGCCATAACTAGCACAGAGGCATGGTGCTGGGTGTGCCTGGGGCGGCCGGCAGACTCAATTATCTGATCTTGAAGAATGAGATCTGCAGGTGAGATTGTGTGGCCAGGTAGGCAAGAGATTTTTGTTCTGAGGACCTCCTTTCCTCACAAAACAGTCATGAGCTTGACTATTTATCTTTTATCATTTCCTTACGTGTGCTTCTGTTGTCAGGGAAGGGCCTAGGACTTCCTTTGGAATTCTGAAAAGTCTGTTGTCTGCTTCTGGAAGATTGGACTGAAATGGTTTGAAGGCCGTTATGAGGTGCTAAGTGTAGTCAGCTCTTCACAGGTAGCTAACCCTTGGTAAATGTTAAAAGAGAAAACTCTCCTTACAAAATTCTGTTTAGAAGCTGCTCAGTGTAGAAAATCCGATGCAAAAAGAATAAAGAAAGCAAAAAAATCTCCTTAAATTTTTCTACTATAATCGCTTGATCTCTTTCTCTCTCTTTTCTCATCTCTCTGTCAACCATCAATCTATCCGTGCAAATACATGCACAAATGGAGTTTCATAGTAAATAGAAGTGATGCATACACATGATACTTATATAATACTTTACACTGTGTTAATACTGTACTTCCTGTTTTGCAGTCTTCCTGTTTGACTTAATCTGTTGGGCGAATCCTTTCACATTAGTGAATAAACACTACATCATTATTTTAAGGGCTGCACAGTGCATTGGTTTATGGCTGCATTCCTATCTGACCAATTTCATTTTCAGAGGCATTTAGGTTGTTTCTAATTTTTTCCAATTCCATTTTGTTTATAACTTTTAATTAACACTTGGAGTGCTGATTACTGTATTTTCAGAGTTCATACATTCAACAAGTATTCACGGAGTGCCATGTACTGTACCAGGCACTAGAGCAGTGATTCATTCATGAACAGAAGGGACAAAAATCCTTGCTCTTTTGGAGCTTACATTTTATTATGAGACAGAGATGATGCACAAGATAAATACATGATGAAGTATGCTGGGTTATAAGTGCTAAGTAGAAAAAAATAATGTGGCAAGAGATAGGAAATACTGTGATGGGAGCAGAAATGGAGATTTTTGAGAAGGGTTGTGAGGAAAGGCCTTGGTGAGCAGGGGCTTTTGAAAATAGAGGCATGAGAGAGCCAGTCATGGGAATATGAGAGGAAGGGCATTCCAGACAGAAGTTCAAGTGCAAAGGCCCTGAGGTCTGGACATGGGCGTGTTCAAGAAACTCCCTGGAGGTCATGAACTTGGAGGAGAGTGAGTGAGGGAGAGCTTAATGGGAGATGATTTGAGAGAGGTAGGAAGGAGGCAGATTATTTGGGGCCATTGGTTCCTGAAAGGGAAGCCACTGGAGAGTCGATCAAAGTGATATAATATGACTTATATTTAATATGATACAGCCTGAAGGCAGAGCAAAATCAGAGGCAGAGAGACGAGCTGTGGGTATTTCAATAGTCCAGGTTGCAGATGGTAATAGCTTGGGTTAGCAGCGTGGCGGGGAGGAGGAGGGGGAGGACTTTGTACTCTGACCCAGGCACATTTACTGACAGCTCAGATGTGAAGTGTGAGAGCAAGAGAAGGAGATGATTTCAGGGTTTGTGTCCTGAGTAACGAAGATCAGCCCTGCCGTGAACGGAGAATGATCAGGATAAATGCTCTGTCCACAAGGACAGTGGGTGGGGTGGGGGTCGGGAGCTGAGTTTCAGACTTAATGTGTGAGAAGCCGTCTGCCTTGAACAAATTCTTTTTACGGCAGTGTCTCATTTAAGGTGCAGGTTGGCTTTCTAACACTGTTGATCGATGCAGCTATTAGATTTTAGGGGATTTTTGTCATCGTGGTTTTGAGTCAGGGTATAATGTCCCTTTAAAGAATCATCTGCCACTTTTTGGTGTGTAAATTTGGAAGCACACATCTCGTTTTAGCTGTAAATCTGTTTATTGTAGATTTCAGTTGTCATTATTTCTGCAGATTCTTGATAACTGTGTCCATTTGCATACAAACAGGGCCTTTTGTTTCTGAACCAGATGATTAGCTCTTAGCTGGATCTGGGTTTGAAGTCATAATCCTCTCTTTGTGACAGCATAGTGGTTGCTCTTGGAAATGATTAGGATGTCATAATTGGTTTAGGATTCCAGGTGGGGAAAAAGCAGGGAGGGGCAGGTGATCATTTTCTGAGAAGCAAAAAATTCCTGCCTCCTCCCCAGGCTCTGATCAGAAAGGGAGGCTGGGAAAATGCATGGTCTATAAATAGAACTGCTTCTAAAGAGGCTGCTTCCTAAAGATCTCATTAGGCATCGGAAAGCCCTTTACTCTTAGCAATTAATGGCACTGATTTGATGGTGCTATATTGTGGAGAGTCAGAGAAGAAACCTCAATTTGCTTCCTTATGAAACAGATGCAGGTAGAATGCCTGAGAGAACTCTAAATGGGTTTCTATAAATCTCAAGTCATTTCCCCAGATTATCAAAGTGTTTTGAGGAAGATAACTTTCCCCCTCTCTCTGTGTTAAGTCTTCATTGTTGACAGTAGCTAACAGGATGCTGTGCCTTTGTCTTCACTGCCTACCCGCTGGGAGAACATCCCCAGGAGGGTCTTCCAGAGATAAAAGAACCGTGTTCGCTGCTGGTCCTCAGATGGGCCTCTGTCTTTAACTCGTCCTTACAGGGATCGGCTTATGGTCTGACCTCACTATGATCACGCTCGAGCCTCCTGAACTGACAGGGCCCCAGGAAGGTGAAAAAAGCTTGAACTTCTTGGGAAGACTGCAGAAAATGTTTCTCTGTAGCTGGATCCTTGTCTCCAGACTTAGAAAAAGACATAAAAACCTCCTTCCCCATTTTTCTCGAGTGAATTCTGTTTAAACCCAGCAGCTCTTCCACCTGGGATGGTTTGAATTCAGATGGATGGCTTCAGTTAGTTATAGAAGACTGCCCTAGGGAAAATGCCTGCTTCTCTAGGGAGTTCAGTCATCGATGTTCAGAAATGTACAGGCCTGTGGGTTCACGCCTGGGAATGACTGGGGGGTTCTCTACCTTCTTAGGTCACAGATCCCTTTGATAGTCTATCAAAAAACCATAGATCATGCCGGAAACTCTTACATCCACCCAGCATTACTAATGTAGTCAAGTTAAAGAATTCCTAAAATCTGTTTATGAACACTCCTATTTTTGTAATAGTCTTTTTTTTCATTTGACAAGTATTTATTGAGCACCTATCATGCATTCAGCACTGTTCTAGATACGAAGAATATAGCTGTAAATAAAGCAATCATATATGTGTTTATTAACAGTGGCTAAAAATCTCCAGAGTAGGAACTCAGATAATCCCCTTTTCCTTTCCTATTTTTTAAATTCTGTTTTCTCATTTTTCTAAACCAAAGATGTATTACTTGTATTAGAGAAACATAATAAAAGAGATAAACTTCATGGTTCATTTCTTGAGAATAATATACAACGACATATGCTCCTTTGAAAGCAGTAATGGCTTTAAATGGATTTGTATTTTATCCATCATGATAATATAGAGATAGTCTGATAAATAAAGGTCCAGGTATATGCTAGACATATTATTTATTTAGTCAGTCCACAGCTACTACTTGTGGTGCCTGTGGATACATGCCCTGCAGTAATTTAAGACCTCCCGGGAGTCAGATGTCCCTGGATCAGGAATGGTTCCTCTAGGAACCAAATTTCATTGTTATAAATAAAGTTTTATTGGAACACAACAGTGCCCATTCATTTGCATATTGTCTATGGCTGTTTTCACACTGTAAGGCAGTGCTAAGTAGTTATAGTGGGTAATTTGGTTGGCTCACAAAACCTAAAACTCTTACTTTATAGCCCTTTCCATAAAAAGGTTGTGGGTCTGTGCGTTAGGCTAGCCTTGTCTAGTGGTTCTTTCTGCAGTAACAGTGTCCTGTGTCGGTGTGGTCCTGTCCAGTACAGTAGCCACTAGCCACATGGGTGTGTTGAGCCCTTGGGATGTGGCGAATGTGACTGAGGAAGTGAACTGAATTTCAGTTCAGTCGCTCAGTCGTGTCCGACTCCTTGCAACCCCATGAACCACAGCACGCCAGGCCTCCCTGTCCATCACCATCTCCAAGAGTCCACCAAAACCCATGTCCCTTGTGTCGGTGATGCCATCCAACCATCTCATCCTCTGTCATCCCTTTCTCCTCCCACCTTCAATCTTTCCCAGCATCAGGGTCTTGTCAAATGAGTCAGCTCTCTGCATCAGGTGGCCAAAGTATTTGAGTTTCAGCTTTAGCATCAGTCCCTCCAATGTACACCCAGGACTGATCTCCTTTAGAATGGACTGGTCGGCTCTCCTTGCAGTCTAAGGGACTCTTAAGAGTCTTCTCCAACACCACAGTTCAAAGCATCAATTCTTCAGTGCTCAGCTTTCTTTGTAATCCAACTCTCACATCCATACACGACTACTGAAAAACCATAGCCTTCACTAGACGGACCTTTGTTGGCAAAGTAATATCTCTACGAGCAAGTGTCTTTTAATTTCATGGCTGCAATCACCCTCTGCAGTGATTTTGGAGCCCCCCAAAATAAAGTCAGCCACTGTTTCCACATCTATTTGCCATGAAGTAATGGGACAGGATGCCATGGTCTTAGTTTTCTGAATGTTGAGCTTTAAGCCAACTTTTTCACTCTCCTCTTTCACTTTCATCAAGAGGCTCTTTAGTTCTTCTTCACTTTCTGCCATAAGGGTGGTGTCATCTGCATATCTGAGGTTATTGATATTTCTCCCAGCAATCTTGATTCCAGCTTGTGCTTCTTCCAGTCCAGCGTTTCTCATGATGTGCTCTGCATATAAGTTAAATAAACAGGGTGACAATATACAGCCTTGACATACTCCTTTTCCTATTTGGAACCAGTCTGTTGTTCCATGTCCAGTTCTAACTGATACTTCCTGACCTGCATACAGGTTTCTCAAGAGGCAGATCAGGTGGTCTGATATTCCCATCTCTTTCAGAATTTTCCACAGTTTATTGCGATCCACACAGTCAAAGGCTTTGGCATAGTCAATAAAGCAGAAATAGATGTTCTTCTGGAACTCTCTTGCTTTTTTGATGATCCAGTGGATGTTGGCAATTTGATCTCTGGTTCCTCTGCCTTTTCTAAAACCAGCTTGAACATCTGGAAGTTCACAGTTCACATATTGCTGAAGCCTGGCTTGGAGAATTTTGAGCATTGCTTTAGTAGCGTGTGAGATGAATTTGAATTTAAGTAGTCACACATGCCCTGGACTACTGAATTGAGCAACGCAACTCTAGTCCAAATAGTGAGGTCCATAGTTTAGGTGAGGGTTTACTCTTGGTGGTGTGTATTCCGTGGGTTTTTACCAATGTATAATGTACAGGTTCAAATCCCTTCTGGGGGCAGAAAAGAAAGACATGGTGTCTAACCCAACTGTTAGCCTTTAATTTCTAGATGAAGCTCACGAGCACCTGTGAGATTCTAAATGAAGGCACAACTTTGGGGATGGAGCTGGAAAGGCAGGTTGAGGATGATGGAGGAGGTGCTGAAAGGAGAGGGAGGAGGATAAAGAAAACTGTTTGCTTTACCATTTGACACATTCTCTTTCCCTGCTGGAAGCTGGCCCTGGGCAGGTAGACGTAAGTGAATGTGAATTTATACACCCAGGCATCCTCTCTCCATCATGTCCAGCCATGATCAGAAAGGATGAGATCCCAGTTTCCAGCTCATTTCAGGTGATTCCCAGAGACACCTGGACCCAAAGGCAAGCAGTGCTGGTGATGCAGACGGCCAGCCTAATTGTCCTCAGGAGACACATGTTCCTAGGGATGGTCTAGTGGCAGCTTACAGTGCTCTTATTTTCATACTGATAGTGTTCAATTTCAGTTCAGTTCAGTTGCTCAGTCATGTCTGACTCTATACGACACCATGGACTGCAGCACACCAGGCCTCCCTGTCCATCACCAACTCCTGGAGTTTACCCAAACCCATGTCCCTTGTGTCGGTGGTGCCATCCAACCATCTCATCCTCTGTCGTCCCCTTCTCCTCCTGCCCTCAATCGTTCCCAGCATCAGGGTCTTTTCCAATGAGTCAGCTCTTTGCATCAGGTGGCCAAAGTATTGGAGTTTTTCAGCATCAGTTCCTCTAATGTACACCCAGGGCTGATCTCTTTTAGAATGGACTGGTTGGCTCTCCTTGCAGTCCAAGGGACTCTCAAGAGTCTTCTCCAACACCATAGTTCAAAAGCATCAACTCTTTGGCGCTCAGCTTTCTTTACAGTACAACTCTCAATGTAACTGACCCTAGAACATGCTTGCTATAAGATCTGTGAACTTTGTTCTTTGAACTTGGCCTCTTTCAGATAGTCTCTGTATAGCCCAAGATTAAGATCTGCCTTTTGCCATGAATGCATAATGTGGCTACAGGATGAAATTTCTTTTTTAGGCTACACACTTTGATATTTTGGTCTTTCAAAGAAAGCCGTATTTATTTTATTCAGAGACTCAGATTTGGGTGATGATCTGATACCCTGAACCTCCAACTCCTCCTCCGCCTCCAGTGTCTAACTTTATTAATGCACATACTGGAAGGGCATTTTAAGAATCTCAGTGTCTTTCAGGGAATGCTCTTAAATTATATTTTAGCACCACCATAGATCCTGGTGGTTTATTACTCAGTCTTTAATGCATTTTGAAGTTGAAATGAGGAATAGAGAAGATGAGACTGGCATAGGATATGTAAGATGTGGTCTGTAAAATGGGAATAAGTTAAACTGCAGTAAATATCGTGGAGTTTTATGAGGCTTATATATCCTAAATTATGGCATAACTGGGGCAAAGTGGTAGAAAGTAATTTCAGGGGTATCTTCTCTGCTGTTTCTAAACCCGCACCACACCCATTTAGGGTGTGTGTAATTCAGTATGGTCACTAAGTAAATGCTTTTTTTTTTAATTTAAATTTTTTTAATTGAAGTATAGTTGACTTACAATGTTAGTTTCAAAGCAAAGTGATTCAGCATATATACATACACACACACATATATATGTACATATATACTTTCTTTTCAGATTTTTTCCCATTATAGGTTATTGTAAGATATTGAATACAGTGAAGAGGAACTAAAAAGCCTCTTGATGAAAGTGAAAGTGGAGAGTGAAAAAGTTGGCTTAAAGCTTAACATTCAGAAAACGAAGATCATGGCATCTGGTCCCATCACTTCATCGGAAATAGACGGGGAAACAGTGTCAGGGAAACCTAGATCAGATCAGATCAGATCAGTCGCTCAGTCGTGTCCAACTCTTTGTGACCCCATGAATCATAGCACGCCAGGCCTCCCTGTCCATCACCAACTCCCGAGGTTCACTCAGACTCACATCCATCGAGTCAGTGATGCCATCCAGCCATCTCATCCTCTGTCGTCCCCTTCTCCTCTTGCTCCCAATCCCTCCCAGCATCAGAGTCTTTTCCAATGAGTCAACTCTTCGCATGAGGTGGCCAAAGTACTGGACTTTCAGCTTTAGCATCATTCCTTCCAAAGAACACCCAGGGCTGATCTCCTTTAGAAAGGACTGGTTGGATCTCCTTGCAGTCCAAGGGACTCTTGAAAGGTTGTTGTTGAATCACGTGAATACACCGGGATTCTTGGCCCCCGGAGGAGAAGAATTCAATCCGGGGCCAGAGACGAGGCTTGATTGCTCAGAGCTTTTGTGTAGTAAAGTTTTATTGAAGTATAAAGGAGATAGAGAAAGCTTTTGACATAGGCATCAGAAGGGGGCAGAAAGAGTACCCGCTTGCTAGTGTTGACAATGAAGTTATATACTCTCTAATGAATCCAAAGAATGTTTAGAGGTTGTAAAGACCTCATCAGACCTACTCCCATAATTTACATTTTAAGATAACAGAATTAGCTAGAAGGTTTAATTCAAAGACTGTCCTTAACCTAGAGACTGTCCTCAGGCAGGATACATTATTGTTATATAATCCTAAGGAATGTGGAAAAAGAAAAAAAGTTTGTCCTTTCTTTTTCCTTGAGAATTCCAGACCCCTCTCTCCTTGGGGACCCCTAGATTTTCTATCAACCTGCCTAGGAAATGACTCTCTCATTCCCCCCTTTTCTTTTAGGAGAATTATGTTGCCTAGGGAAAAGGGGCGTCGTTCTCGTTCCATAACTGCTTCCGAGCTGACAAGGGGCATTGTCCCTAAATTGGTGAGGCAACATATTCTCCTAATCTTCATATTGAGGATATCTGATCCAGGGGCCCCAAATAGTAGCTGGAGGAAGCTACAGCAGTAGCAGGAGTTTGAGCAACCATTTGTAACTTAAAAGCTTTCATGCGGCTAGAAACAAACCCAGTTATACAATTACAGATGCAGGGAGCAAACAGCAAAAACAAAACAATCAGAATCAAAATTAAAAGTCACATTATGTCCATAGTTAAAGTACAAAGTTGCACCAATCCATTTTAGGGTTGGTAGATGTCATCAGATGAAGAAGAGGCATCGCATGTGATTGTTGTCGAAGGTATTCACAGACTTGGAGAAAGTCTTTTCTTTGAAGTGGGGATGTCCACCATGGGAAGCCTTCCACTGATGAAGAGGGGAGCGCTCCGCAGACCCAGCAGTTAGACCGATTGTGGAATGCAGCATAGGAGTGAGCCCAGGACAGGAAGACATTGTCTTGAGGATCAAACGGCAGACTCAGGATATTTGGAGTCAGCAGAAGTAAGCTCACATAGATTATCAGGCCCATCCGCTGCCCTTTGCTTAACTCTAGAGCTCGGGTCAGAGCCACAAGCTCCGCTAACTGAGCACTGGTTCCCTGGGGGAGAGATTTTTGCTTTCAAAACCTGTTCAGCAGTCACCACGGCATAACCTGCTTTACGCTTTTTATCTTGAACAAAAGAACTGCCATCTGTAAATATTTCTATGTCAGGATTGTCTAATGGGGTATCCTTTAGATCCTCCCGAGCTGCATAGTTTAAGGTTAGGAATTGAGAACAATCGTGATCAGGTGTTTCATTTTTTTTTTCAGGAAGGAAAGTGGCAGGATTTAAATTTCCACAAACTTTAAGTTTAGTTACTGGTCCTTCTAACAACAATGACTGATACTTAAGAAGCCTACTGTCTGTCATCTAAATATTAACCTTAGAATTTAAGATTCTACTCACATCATGAGAAGTCAGTACAGTAAGGTTTCGTCCATTAATTATTTTTAAAGCTTCAGGTGCTAATAAAGCCGTTGTCTCAATTACTCTTAGGCAGTGGAGCCACCCACGTGAAACTACATCTAATTCTCTGCTTAGATAAGCAATAGGTTGTTGGTGAGGCCCTCGGGGTTGTGTCAAAACTCCCAATGTCACACCTTTTCTTTTAGTGACAAACAAATTAAATTCTGACCCTGTGGGCAAGCTCAGAGCTGGAGCTTGCAGGAGAGCAGTCTGAAGAACCTTAAAAGCCTTTTGAGTTTCTGGAGACCAAACCAGTTTGTCGGTTTGGGCCTGCTGAGTTTCAGCTATAAGTTTATATAAAGGCCGAGCAAGTTCCCTGTAACTCGGAATCTAAATGTGACAGTAACCTGTGATTCCCAAAAATCTTCTCAATGTCTTAAAGTCATAGGTAGGGGGTGATTTAGTATAGGTTTAATTCTCTCAGGGCCTATGGCCCTAGTCTCTTCTGATATTATTAGGCCCAGATATCTAACCGATTGTTGACAAAGCTGAGCCTTTTCTCTTGATGCCTTGTAACCACAGCCTGCCAGAAAGTTTAAGAAATCTTCTGAGGCTCGCGAACAAGCTTCCTCTGTCTCAGCACAGAGCAAAATATCATCTACATATTGTAACACCACTGCTTCAGAGCTGTTAAAGTTTTGTAAATCCCGTGACAAACTTTGTCCGAATAAGTGAGGACTGTCACGAAATCCCTGGGGCAAAACTGTCCAGGTTAACTGAGAAGCTGGCTGTGTAGGGTCTTCAAAGGCAAATAGGAATTGACTTTCTTTCGCCAAAGGCACTGAATAGAAGACATCCTTTAAATCAAGTACTGAGAAATATTTGGCCCGTTCAGGAATTTCAGACAATAGAGTATAAGGATTAGGCACCACGGGGTGTAAAGGAACTACAGCCTCATTTATTATTCGTAAATCTTGAACTAGTCTCCATTTGCCATTCGATTTCTTTATACCCAAAATAGGAGTGTTGCAAGGACTGTTACAGGGAATTAATAGTCTCTGCTCCTTTAAATTTTCAATGATGGGTTTTAACCCTTTTTTAACTTCAGGTTTCAGTGGATACTGCTTCTTATGTGGAAATACGTGTGGGTCTTTGAGCTTAACAACTACAGGAATAGCATTTTGTGCTCGACCCACAGATTTTTCATCAGCCCATACTCTAGGATTTACATTTTGTTCAACTAAAGGGAGAGAAAGGGAGGGCTCCATATTCATGAAAACAGAGGCATGAACCTTGCTCAGTATATCTCTTCCCAAAAGGGGTGAGGGAGATTCTGGCACAATCAGAAACTCGTGTGAAAACAGCACAGAATCCCAGTTGCAAGATAAGAATAACTGAAATAATACCTTTTGGCTTGTCCAGACAGTCCCATTACGGAAGTGGATAGGGAAGAAAGTGGGCCAGGGGCTTCAGTAATCACAGAATAAGTTGCCCCAGTATCTAAAAGGAAATTGACGGATTGGCCCCCCACAACTATTAATACCCGGGGTTCCTCAGGTGTCATTAGGATGGGAGCTTGTGTGGGGACCCCCGGGCACCTTCAGTCTTGATTGTCTTGAGAGTCCGACCCTGGAGACCTACGCCTCTGGGGGCAGTCTCTCTTCCAGTGTGGTCCTTTGCAGACCGGACTGGGAGCCGGGGACGGCTTAGATGCCTGAGGGCAATCCCGCTTGAGGTGCCCCTCCTTTCCACAGTAGTAGCAAGCCCATCTCTTTTCACCTGGGCCCCTCTGGGCATTTTTCTCAGGCTGTTTAAGAACATTTTTCATAGCCATGGTGAAGGCTTCCGCCTTTTCCTTTGTCTTTTTTTTGCCTTTCTTTTTTTTTTTTTCATATTTCCTACCATAATAGACTGTCTGAGCCAGTTGTAACAGAGTATCTAAAGACTGATTTGGTCCATACGCCTGTTTTAATAGCTTACGGCGGATATCTGGAGCCGACTGAGTGAGAAATCTATTTTTTAAGATCACTTTTTCCTCTTCACTTTCGGGATCAATCTCAGTGAATCTGCGAAGGCCTTCTCTCAGTCTATCTAGGAATTTACCAGGAGCTTCTTTCTCTTCCTGTTCTATATCTGCCAATTTGCCGTAGTTTAAAGGCTTAGAACGCCCTGCCTACGTCCCTCAAGAATACATCTAACAAAATGACTCTGAGCCCATCTTCCTTTAGCTGTGTTGTAGTCCCAGTCTGGTTCTATAGTGGGGAGGGCCGCTATCTCGTTCTCCCTCTTTCCTACTGATTCATTACCAAGCCACTCATCTCCATAAGCAACCGCTTTTCCCAAAACTCGAGTCTTTGACTCAGGAGTCAGCGTTTGTCCCAAGATATACATCACATCCTTCCAAGTGAGATCATAAAGCAAAGTAACACCTTTAAAAGCTCTGATATATTTTTCTGGGTCTTCTAAATAATCTCCCAGATCCTCCTTGATTCTTTGTATTTCTTGATAAGAAAAAGGCTTATTAACTCTCACAGACTGATTATTTCTCCCGGTGGGTGTTTCATAAAGAGGCAACAGCTTGTGTGGCTGTTCCTCAGTCTCTCTGGCTGCTCTGCGCATATGATCCCAGGGATAGATTGGAGAAACCTGTTTTTCCTCTTCTCTTTGTCTCCTGTCCTCCATCTCATCGCTTACTTCGATGGTCTGAGTTTCTACTGAAACCAGAGTAGTCTGTGGTCGTACTGAGACAGGAGTTTTTTGGACCTCCATGTGGGCAGTTTGAATCCCAGTTTGGAGTCCCCCGTACGGGGCAAAGTAAGAGGACAGGAGGGAGCTGAAGATTTCACGCCCAAATCTATACCCTTAGGACATAAGTCTAGCATATTTCGCAGAGAGAAAAAGGGCAACACATGTGCTACTTTTACCCATTTCCCTTGTTCCTTACAGAACCGGTCTAATTGTAGAACAGTATTATACTTAAGAGACCCTCCAACTGGCCACCATTCACCGTCCTCCAATGGATACCGTGGCCATGCAGTATCACATAGGAAGACCAGGTGTGTCTTCTTTAAGCCCTGGGGATCAAATCTATCCCAGTTTTTCAGGATACAGTTCAAAGGAGTGAGGCTGGAATTGTTAGCTCCCATCTGTAAGAGAGAAAAAAAGCGACCAGCGCCATTTTTTCTACCGGAGGCGTCCCTCCCTGCTCTAGATGGGGGTGTAGACAGACGTTACACCAAAAGCTTTTCCTTCCTGGTCGGACTTAGTCTGTCCCTTACCGACGCAGGGGCCGTACTCGTCCCTCCCGGTTCTACCACCGAGATGGGGTGGGGATGTACCAGGGGTAGACTTGATAGCATCCCTACTTGACGTCCAGCTCTTCACCCTTAACCTTGCTTGCCTCTGATGTCACCCGGGGTGAATCAGAGTAACCTTCCGGAATGCCTCCCAAGCTAAGACCATTGTGGGAAACATTCGTCACCTGAGTGCCTGTGCACGACCCTGAGTATTTCCTGACGACAATAAGACCGACGCGAACATAAAACTGAGATGTTCTTTCTAAGCATCACCACACCAGTATAACAGCCTCTTCTGATCCACTAAGAGCCGGCGTTACCAAAGAAAAAAACCCATCGCAGTCCCAATCTGAGTAAACTTTAACCTCAGAGATGTTCTGGGAGCTAGAGCTCCATCTAGCTCCCGAACTTTCGATTCTTAGCGAGGCTAGGCACTTTCTTGACTACCAATCCAAGTTTGGGACCTAAGCCACAGTACACAGTAACAGTATAGATCACAAGTCCCTTGAAAGTCTATGATCTGATAGATTAGGTTAGTACTTCTAATTCCCAAGGAGTTATGAAATGGTCAGAGAGACCAAAAAGTTTGACCGAGAAAGGAGAGTTCGGTCCACACGCTTTGCCCATTTCTGGTCGGTTCCCGAAGGAGACATTGGGTGCCTCTTGGCATTGGCAGGTCGGTATAACGCCCCGACAGGTTTCTGCCATAAGCTGTATGAGATCACCGTGGAACCGTAGAGCAGGGCCCCTTACTTGCTTCACGCAGGGCATGCCATTCTTTCACACAAGCACACGGTAGAGTTAGTAAAGCACGGCAGAAAACGTGTTCACTAAGAGAACAAAGAACTAAAGCTCCAAGCTTCCTTACCTTGTCCTGAAGGATCCCGGACGAGCCCCCAAGATGAAAGGTTGTTGTTGAATCACGTGAATACACCGGGATTCTTGGCCCCCGGAGGAGAAGAATTCAATCCGGGGCCAGAGACGAGGCTTGATTGCTCAGAGCTTTTGTGTAGTAAAGTTTTATTGAAGTATAAAGGAGATAGAGAAAGCTTCTGACATAGGCATCAGAAGGGGGCAGAAAGAGTACCCGCTTGCTAGTGTTGACAATGAAGTTATATACTCTCTAATGAATCCAAAGAATGTCTAGAGGTTGTAAAGACCTCATCAGACCTACTCCCATAATTTACATTTTAAGATAACAGAATTAGCCAGAAGGTTTAATTCAAAGACTGTCCTTAATCTAGAGACTGTCCTCAGGCAGGATACATTATTGTTATATAATCCTAAGGAATGTGGAAAAAGAAAAAAAGTTTGTCCTTTCTTCCTCCTTGAGAATTCCAGACCCCTCTCTCCTTGGGGACCCCTAGATTTCCTATCAACCTGCCTAGGAAATGACTCTCTCACTCTCAAGAGTCTTTTCCAACACCACAGTTCAAAAACATCAATTTTTCGGCGCTCAGCCTTCTTCACAGTCCAACTCTCACATCCATACATGACCACTGGAAAAACCATAGCCTTGACTAGACGAACCTTTGTTGGCAAAGTAATGTCTCTGCTTTGAATATGCTACCTAGGTTGGTCATAACTTTCCTTCCAAGGAGTAAGCATCTTTTAATTTCATGGCTGCAGTCACCATCTGCAGTGATTTTGGAGCCCAAAAAAATACAGTCTGATACTGTTTCCACTGTTTCCCCATCTATTTCCCATGAAGTGATGGGACCGGATGCCATGATCATAGTTTTCTGAATGTTGAGCTTTAAGCCAACTTTTTCACTCTCTTTCACTTTCATCAAGAGGCTTTTTAGTTCCTCTTCACTTTATGCCATAAGGGTGGTGTCATCTGCATATCTGAGGTTATTGATATTTCTCCCGGCAATCTTGATTCCAGCTTGTGTTTCTTCCAGTCCAGCGTTTTTCATGATGTACTCTGCATATAAGTTAAATAAGCAGGGTGACAATGTATAGCCTTGACGTACTCCTTTTCCTATTTGGAACCAGTCTGTTGTTCCATGTCCAGTTCTAACTGTTGCTTCCTGACCTGCATACAAATTTCTCAAGAGGCAGATCAGGTGGTCTGGTATTCCCATCTCTTTCAGAATTTTCCACAGTTTATTGTGATCCACACAGTCAAAGGCTTTGGCATAGTCTATAAAGCAGAAATAGATGTTTTTCTGGAACTCTTTTGCTTTTTCCGTGATCCAGCGGATGTTGGCAATTTGGTCTTTGGTTCCTTTGCCTTTTCTAAAACCAGCATGAACATCAGGAAGTTCACAGTTCACATATTGCTGAAGCCTGGCTTGGAGAATTTTGAGCATTATTTTACTAGTGTATGAGATGAGTGCAATTGTGCGGTAGTTTGAGCATTCTTTGGCATTGCCTTTCTTTGGGATTGGAATGAAAATTGACCTTTTCCAGTCCTGTGGCCACTGCTGAGTTTTCCAAATTTGCTGGCATATTGAGTGCAGCACTTTCACAGCATCATCTTTAAGCATTTGGAATAGCTCAACTGGAATTCTAAAACCTCCACTACCTTTGTTCGTAGTGATGCTTTCTAAGGCCCACTTGACTTCACATTCCAGGATGTCTGGCTCTAGGTCGGTGATCACACCATCATGATTATCTGGGTCATGAAGATCTTTTTTGTACAATTCTTCTGTGTATTCTTGCCAACCAACTTAGATAGCATATTCAAAAGCAGAGACATTACTTTGCCAACAAAGGTCCGTCTAGTCAAGGCTATGGTTTTTCCTGTGGTCATGTATGGATGTGAGAGTTGGACTGTGAAGAAGGCTCAGTGCCAAAGAATTGATGCTTTTGAACTGTGGTGTTGGAGAAGACTCTTGAGAGTTCCTTGGACTGCAAGGAGATCCAACCAGTCCATTCTGAAGGAGATCAGCCCTGGGTATTCTTTGGAAGGAATGATACTAAAGCTGAAAGTCCAGTACTTTGGCCACCTCATGCGAAGAGTTGACTCGTTGGAAAAGACTCTGATGCTGGGAGGGATTGGGGGCAAGAGGAGAAGGGGACGACAGAGGATTAGATGGCTGGATGGCATCACTGACTCGATGGATGTGAGTCTGAGTGAACTCTGGGAGTTGGTGATGGACAGGGAGGCCTGGCGTGCTATGATTCATGGGGTCGCAAAGAGTTGGACACGACTGAGTGACTGAACTGAACTGAACTGATGCTGTACAGTAGGTCCTTGTTGTTTATTGATTTCATATATAGTAGTGTGTGTCTGTTGATCCTAAACTCCTAATTTATCCCTCCTCCCCTTTCCCACTACTTCCCTGGTGGCGCAGAGGGTAAAGCGTCTGCCCACAATGCGGGAGACCCAGGTTCTATCCCTGGGTTGGGAAGATCCCCTGGAGAAGGAACTGGCTACCCATTCTGGGACTCTTGCCTTGAAAATCTCATGGATGGAGAAGCCTGGTAGGCTACAGTCCGTGGGGTTGCAGAGAGTTGGACACGTTTTGCATCCCAACTTTGGAATCACATCATTTATATGTGTCATAAGACCTTGGGTTGCACACTCACTTCTGTCCCATAAGTGGAGAAGGAAGGAGGGAGGCTGACTGAGGGAGAAGGTGTGTATTTTTCTTTCTGGTCACTGCTTTTCTTCTGGAGGCACTGTTACTGTAGTGGTGGAGAGAGATGCCCATTTGGGATTCTGTCCAAACTTCACACAAGTGTTATATTGTATCTGATACCTTTTTTGATGGGAGGAATCTGAGAAGGGGCTGTGAGACACAGCATCTGCTCAGAGGAAAAGAAACAAATGGAGTTCTTCCCACCTCTCCTCTTCCCCTGGCGCAGGCTGGGGCTGCGGGAGTTCCGAGCCCGTAAAAGCCACCATGATGGGGTGGGAAGAGCTCAGTCCTGGGAGATGAGACCCCTGGGCTACTGAGCATGGGACTGGTGGCTCAGGGTCTCCAGGTCTAGACCAGTCATGAGAGGAGAGCTGTTCCTGCTCCTGTGACACATTCTGGCTTAGAAACCACTCTGTCTTCACCCTTCCCTGTGTCCCATTGCAACACTCAGCATACAGTTTTTATTCTGTATATAAAGAGGTCAAAGCTGTTCTTGTGAATCGTCTCTGATGTGGGCCATGAAGCCTGGCCGTGGTCATTTACCATCCCCAGGGTTGAATGATCCAGGCCAAGATGCTTTTCATTTTGTCTTCCTGAAATGTATCCTAGGCTCATTGACCTGCAGAGGGTCTCGGAAGACCAGCTGGCCTAAGATCAGCTTTGTTTCTAACTCCTTCCTACAGATGAGGCTCAGAAAGTTTCAGGACCCTGCTCAAGGTGACCTAGGGAATTAGTGGTTAGAATCATGTCTCTTGACTCTCAGATCATTTTGATAAGCTATACTTCTTCCCTGGTTGATCCTGTTTATATATCATGTGTGCATGCGTGCTCAGTCACTTCAGTCATGTCCCACTCTGTGATCCTATCGGCTGTAGCCCGCCAGGCTCCTTTGTCCATGGGATTTTCCCAGCAAGAATACTGGAGTGGGTTGTCATGCCCTCCTCCAGGGGATCTTCCTGACCCAGGGATCAAACTCACATCTCCTATTTCTCCTGCATTCTAAGAAGATTCTTACTGCTGAGCCACCAGGGGAGCTTTTGTATAGTATACTCCTGGGTTTTATTGCTTTCATGTCCTTAGAGTCAACCCCAAGTCTTAGAATGGGAAGACTTGGGCATTGATGCTGGATGTCCTAAAACTGTGCAGCTTCTGTTACTGCCCTCCCAGCAGTTAACCCAGATGTCCACCAAGAGACTGTATGGAGTTCTGTTGGAACTTGCCGTGGTAAACTGAAAGAAATAGCTGCACCCCTCAAGCTGTCACTCCACCTTCCACCAGGGGCTGGGACATGGAACAGTGTCTGTGTGGGCAGAGTCTCAGACACCCACCCGGGTAAGGCAGGAGGAGGAGAGCTGGGGCTCTGGCTGTCCTGGCCGCCGTGGATACTGTCCTCATTGCCAATTTCCTCCCGTGACTGGGGAGCAGATTCTACCAGCTGGCAGACAGCCTGTGTGGAACCGTTGTCTCAAATCATCATCCTTTTGTCCTGATCCTTATCAGGTCAGCAGAGCAGCCTTTTATTCCTTGTCCCCGGGGATAAAGCTTTTCTGTCATTGCAACATATTCAGGTAAAGACATTTGTTCTTGGTGTTTTCGTTCTAAGGAGCTGAAAAACGAGTTGTACCAAGCTGCTAGTACATCGACTATTCTACAGAACATTCTATGATAGCTACTGCAGTTGTGTTAGGGGAAGGAAATGAACCCATGGCCCAGAAACCCTTAACAAGCACCCGTTTATACAGGTTACACTGTCTGTTCTTCCCCATTAATTAAACAAGTGTCAAGGGACCTGCTATCATGAGGAAGCCAATGAAGGGAAAGAAAATAAAACAGGAGATGCCACCTTAGCTCACAAAGAGTTAAAAACCAATCTGGTCAGGGAAATCAAAGCTCACACAAAGACGACAAGTCTTTAGAAAGTATTCTAATGACAGGTTGCTAGTACAGTGTACAGAACGTCAGTGGTAGCAAAATGGGCTCATCTAGGCACGTGGCCAAGAGATACGCCAGGAACCACCACTGCACAGCAGAGAGAAGACGGACTGAAAAAAACTAGAATATACCCATGAACAAAAAGAAAAAGAAAATCTCTCATAGGCCTACCACCCTCATCGGGCTGCTGTTCCCATCATATGGGTTACACACAGACTCATCCACTTACAAACACACACATTGCACTGGCATGATCTCTTCTCTCACACCAGTGATCAACGTGACCCCCAGGAGCTGTGGGAATGGTAGTCTTTCCCCTCCCTGAATTTGATTCTCCTCCTTCTGTTTACACAAGTTCCCTGCCTCCTCCACCCCTCGCTTCTCTCAGGGTTGTTCTTATTCAGTCGCTCAGTTGTATCTGACTCTTTGCTACCCCATAGACTGTAGCACGCTAGGCTTCCCTGTCCTTCACCATCTCCTGGAGTTTGCTCAGACTCATGTCTGTTGATTCAGTGATTCCATCCAACCATCTCATCCTCTGTTGTCCCCTTCTCCTCCTGCCCTCAATCTTTCCCAGCATCAGGGTCTTTTCCAATGAGTCGGCTCTTCCCATCAGGTGGTCAGAGTATTGGAGCTTCAGCATCAGTCCTTCCAGTGAATATTCAGGGTTGATATCCTTTAGGATGGACTGGTTTGACCTCCTCTCAGGGCAGAATCATCAGTTTAGAGATGCATGTGCCTGTCCTGTGATTGTTCATGAAGTTTTCAAGCATCTCTTCTAGACATTCCTTTCAAATTACAGAAGCCAAGTGTGTGCATGTGGGACAGGAGGGTGATGCTTGAGTTTTCCCAGAGAAATGGAAGCATGAAATGCAGAGAGGAGTTTGTCTCCTGCCTGCAATGCTCTCCTTCCCACAGGGGAAGCTCTCCACTGCCGTATCTATCTGCCCATCTCTCCATGCATCCATCTATCCATCCATCCATCTCACCTGGAATATGTAAAACATGTGAGCCTTCTCTAGTGCTTCCTTATCTTGCCATGTGTGTTGCAGATTAAAGTCCACACTACCCAGCCTAAGTGCGTCAGTGATCATTTTGAGAACAGGTATACTTTGGTGCTTTGTTGCTTACTTCCTCCCAGCTTTTGCAGGTTGCAGGGGTTCTCCTTGGTGAGGACCATAGAGCATGTGGCTGAAAAGTGTCCCTAACCATTTTGTATCTACCTGGAATCAAGCCACTTTACTGAGGGACTTCCAGGGGGAGGTTGAAGGGCCTGGAGGGTAATGAGATTTGATGTCCTTGGCCTAGGCTGGGATCACCCTGACTTAACAGCTGCTGAGAAGCCCACTTCTTTATTGCTGTATCCACTCTTCTCTGCCCCTCCACCTCTCCTAGAGGGTCAGGAGTCCCTAGGGTGGCCCAGAAGCAAAATCTACCTTTGACAAGTCCCAGTGGCATCTCACTAAACACTCAGCTCTAAAATTCTGTGGTCTTGAAAATACCATTGAACACAGACATTTGTGTATCTCCATCACATGTTGATGGGTGGACCTTAGCCAGCCTGAGACCCATTATGATTCGTGTAGGTGTGGGGGTGTCCATTTTCTACACTCTGCTTCCCCAGCCCAGCCCCTGGTCACAGTCAGGACAGCTACTTTGGGCCCATCATTCCCTTTCTCGTCTCTGAAAAGTGTTAGTTGCTCAGTCGTATCTGATTCTTTGCAACCCTATGGACTGTAGCCTACTAGGTTCCTCTGTCCATGGAATTCTCCAGGCAAGCATACAGGAGTGGATTGCCATTTCCTTCTCTAGGGGATCTTCCCAACCCAGGGATCTAACCCGGGTCTCCTGCATTGCAGGCAGATTCTTTCTCAGCAATTTCTTATTTGGCTTTCCTGCCTGGGAAACCAAATGTGCCCACACAATCATTAGCAAGTGTGGAAATTGTTGTTAGGAGCTGCATATTTGCTTCACACCCACCGATTTTTAGGTGCTGTGCAGAATACAATTGCCAGGGGATGGCTTTAGTCTGAGATGCCAAAAGGAAATTCATTAGCATTGAGAGAAATGCCTGCATTACAGATGGGATTCTTGACCACCCTGGGCGAGGGCTGGACAGAGCTGGACTGAGACCTCGGCGGCTGTCCTGGGTTGGGAGTGGGCACCTCCCAGGACCTGGAAAGAGGCGAGCTGGGGGAGGATCCAGGCCCAGGGGGAGGAGGCCCAGAGGCAGGGAGGCCAGTCTCCAAAACCGTATGGCATTTATTCCTCTTAACTCCACACAGTCTTAGGACAGAATCGAGGACAGATTTCTGGAGTTTTTCTGGGAATGTGTGGGCCTTCCTCAGTCCTGGCTTGACACGCAACACAGGATTTTGCTCAGGCTGATGGGCGTTTGAGTTCTGGCTCAGCAACTCATTGTGCTTCCCTGGTTGCTCAGGGGTAAAGAATCCGCCAATACAGGAGACGTGGGTTTGATCCTGGGGTGGGGAAGATCCCCTGGAGAAGGAAATGGCAACCCACTCCACTATTCTTGCCAGGAAAACCTCATGGACAGAGGAGCCTGGTGGGCTATAGTCCATGGGGTTGCAAAGAGTGGGATACAACGTAGCAACTAAACAACAACATCAACGGCAACTTATTCGTAGGTGACCGGGAGTAGGTTGTATGACATCTCTGAGCCTCTCTTTTCTTATCTGAAAAATGGGCATGATCATACCTCCATGCAGGTTTATTCTTACACAGCTTTAAAGTAAAGTACATTAAGAGGTTGATGTCGTGCTTGTCCTGTGATGATGGTGTTTTGCTCGTGTGAGTTATTATCGTCCACGTGCTTGTTACCATGGTCAGCTCTAGACTGTATGCTTTGTCGTGTCTCCTTGGGACCTGAAGATGAAAACCTGGGAGCCACCTACCCTAGGCAGAATCCTAAGGAAGATACACAACCTAATTCCTTGGAAATGGGAGAAAGATCTGTTGTATTTGAACATGTAAACATCTGTTGATGGGAGTAGAGAAGAAAGCAGTGGACAAAAGGGAAGAGCATTGTGAAATTTCCATTAGGAAAAAGCCACTAGTTACACCTGTGGCTCTGCCTTCTCTCCTGCTGCCCCATGGGGAGGTCACCATCTTGGGACCCTCCTCTTTACAGATCAAGGGGGAGAAGCCCTGGGAAATGCGTGTAGTTGGCATTCCATCCACGTGTGTGCCGTGTCCTATAGAAGGAGAGCACTTGATCCAGGTAATTAAAAGTGTCAGCTCCTTATCCAGGAGAGGGTTCTATTAAATTATGTAAATATTTTTGCAAGTTGGAACTCTGAAGAAGACTTATTGATCTGTGGCAAGCTGCCAGGCAGCTGGTAAAGATTGGGAAAATTGTTCTCAATCCAAGGCAGGTCCTAGGAGGGGTGGGAACACAAACAGTCTGGAGGCTCTTTTGTTTCACCTTTATCTTCGCCTCCCGTGAGGAGCCTGCAGTTTCTCCCAAGGCGGATGAATCAATAGCAGACAATGACATGAACTGCTTGGTTAGTGCAGCCTCAGTGAGTCTCACATGAGCCATATTGGCATGGCTGCCCAGAGGGGCGGCCTGGATAAGGGAGGGGAAATTGATGTCAGGGGATGGGAGTCTGATCCAACTGGAGGAGACAGGGGGCACCTATGGGAGGTGGCTGGAGGGGACAATGCTGTGTAGATCCTCGGCTCAGTCCTGTCCTCCAAGAGCTCCTTGGCACCACTGACCCCACCCACTGAGGTCCGTGTCTGCCCTTCCTCCTCTTTCCTGCCCCAGTCCCTGGCTCTGCCCTGAGGATGCTGGAGATGGGGTTAGCCAACTGGCATGTGTAGTCAGCTGGGTCTTGAGAACGGAGATGTGGAGATGGGAAGGGAGTGGCTGGCATGGCCAGGAGCTCTTTCCTCACGGTTTTGGTCCTGTGTGAATTGGGCAAGCACCCTGAGGAGGAGCCAAGGCTGACAGCTGGGAGGCCTGCCCAAATGCCCAGCGCTACTAGAACCCCTGCTAGCCAAGCTGGAGCTACTAGTTTCCTGTTTCATGGTGTCTCTCTCCTTCCTTGTCTTCTCCATGTCAGTATGGCCAGTTCTTAGAACACCTTCTAGCGCATAGTGGGTGATCAGTAAATGTTTATTGAATGAGTCAGTGCATGATGATTCCTTCTTTGTCTTGATTTAGTTCTCCTGTGAAGGTTCCCAGGGCTGGAGCAGAGGGTGGAGAGGAGAAAAGGCTCTTCTAGTTCTGGGAGTTTTGGGAAAGTCCTCTTGACCCCGTATGCTGAGCCTTGTAGTGGGGAGCACTCTAGGGACTGAGGCCAGGGGCTTTCTGTCACCAGGGAACTCCTGGCAGCTGGGCTGCAGGGCAGAAGGAGTGACTGGAAACAGAGGGACAGGTGGTCAGGGAAGATGAGACACTGGGAACAGGTCATACATGGTGCTTGCAATGGATACTTTCCGTCTCTCCCGCCCCAGCCTTGGGCCCTGTGTGTCCAGCAGCTCCCACCTCCGCCTTCCCCTCTCCTCTGGATTCCTCCCTCCATGGATCTTGGCATGTCTCCAGGGCTGATGCAGATTTGGGGGCTCCTTTAGCTCTCTTTCTTCCCACTGCCTGGCATTTTGCAGATCTGTGGCTCATTTGCACCTTTAGTGGTTATGGAGGAAGGGTAGAACGGAACCCACAAATAGACAGTTTTGCTGTTTGTTAGTAACTTCTGTCAGATGAGAAAAGCTGAACCAAGTAGTAATATCGTGTGTGGTTTGGGGTGGCTGCTTTTTCCCTTTAAACTTCCCATCGCTTCACCTCTCTCTGTCAGAACAAGGTGGTGGGGACTTGTCTACCTTACGGATGTGTTTGGAGCAGAGCCGCATGGTGGTTCCGTCAGACTGGTCCAGCGTGTCAGGTGGCAGCCCAAGCAGTGCACTAGAGAGAGGTCCGGAAGGATGATGCGTGTGTGCGTGCTGTCCTCGGCGGTTCTGAGACCATGTTCGTTTTCTTGCATTCGAGGAAACTTGCTATTTTTCCTCCCAGTGTCTCCAGGTACAGCGAGCCCTGACTCTGCTTGAAGTTTTGTGCTCTGCAGGGAGCCGTTACTTTGCTGTTTAAAAAAGCCTTTATGCTTTGTGGCTTTAGATTATTTCACATGATGAAACACCATCTCACTACTGACAATTGTAATTTACAGTGTTTCACGGTCTTTTCAACTGAAAAAGAGTGATCATCACTCACCACGGGCAGACTTGGAGAGTCGCCATTTCCGAGCCAATTGGGAGTGTCTTGCTGGCTCCTGGATGAATCTAGTCCTCCCTGGGGCCTGCACGTCTTCATTTGCTCCTCTTCATCACCCTCACTGTCTTTTCATCACCTCAGCTGCTCTCTGCCTCCGAGTCTTACTGCTGTCACCATCATCCCCACCATCATCACCACCACCATCCCCACCATCACCACCACCATCACAACCACCATCATCACCACCACCATCATCACCACCACCATCACCACCACCATCCCCACCATCATCACCACCATCACCACCACCATCACCACCACCACCATCCCCACCATCACCACCACCACCATCCCCACCATCACCACCACCATCCCTACCATCACCACCATCACCACCACCATCCCTACCATCACCATCACCACCATCACCACCACCATCACCACCACCATCCCTACCATCACCATCACCACCACCACCATCATCACCACCATCATCACCACCATCACCACCACCATCACCACCACCATCATCACCACCACCATCCCCACCATCATCACCACCATCACCACCACCATCCCTACCATCACCATCACCACCATCATCACCACCATCATCACCACCATCCCTACCATCACCACCATCATCACCACCATCACCACTATCATCACCACCACCATCCCCACCATCACCACCACATCACTACCACCCATGCACAACTTGCATTCTGTCCCTAGACCCCCATGTCTGTCTCCATCTCCTCATCTATTAAAAACTGGGGCTCGGAATCCTGGGCCACAGGTTTCACTGGAAGAAACAGGCAGTGGGAAGAGCTGACCTTTGGAGAGAGACTGGTGGGGAGGAGGATGTTTCTTGAACGACAGAATACTGAGTCCACCACTATCCACTCTTTAACCTTGGGCAGCACTTATTTACCTGTTGTAGGTCTCTGTTTTTTTCATGTGTCAGATGAGACTAGTAATACCTACCTGTTTAGACTCTTGTGAGTCTTAGAGCCACTGTTATAAAGTTCCCTGACACAAGGATTGGCTCAGTCAGTTTTATCATGAGGATGGTATCTGTAGGACAGTGTGTTTCAAAAGTAATGTAAATTGTGTAAATGTGTGGTTTTCCTATTCATGTTCTCTGGCTCAATAAACTGGATATTATAAAATGTGTACTACCACTGCTTCCGGGGTCTCCCAGGTGGCTCAGCAGTAAAGAATCTGCCTGCCAATGCAAGAGATCGGGTTCCATCCCTGGGTTGGGAAGATCCCCTGGAGAAGGAAATGGCGACTGAAATCCCATGAACAGAGGAGCCTGACAGACTACTGTCCATTGGATCACAAAGAGTCAGACATGATTTAGTGATTCAACAACAACAACCTTTGCTTCTGCCATCACTGCTGTTACCACTGCCCCACCATCACCCCTACCAGCACCTGCGGTTACCTCCATCACCGCTGTCATCACCGCAGCCACCACCATGACTAAAATCAGCAATAGGGAACTCTCGCTGGACTCACTTGCCAAGCATTGTTGTAAGTGTTTTGCATGTATCTACTCACTCAATTCCTACAAAAACTCAGAAGAGGTATTCAAATATCATTAGTCTCATTTTCAGTATTATTACCTTCCTGATAGATGACAGATCTGTCTCGGAGATGTTTAATAATTTGCCCAAGGTCATAGAGTTAGTAAGTGGTGATGGAGCCTCTGTTCTGTCTACACTTTTGGCTATGTCGTTCAGGTTATTTACACATGTGCTTTTGTGTCTGTCTGTGTGTTCCTGGCATATGTGTTTCTACGCAGGTCAGTGCATACTTTGTTGTTTTGACACTGAGGAGGCCACGGTGGCCTTATTAAAGACTAAGTCCATTACAAATAACAGAGGTAGAAAATATTCACAAGATATCTCACAGATAAAATAATGCAGGGTGATTTTTAAAGTTCTGTGACAGAAATTAGAGTAATAAGGTGTAAGAAAGGGGAAGGAAGACAGAATTTCGATCATAATACAGTTAAAACCTTCAATAATAATAACTTTATTTAAAACTGATTATAATCAGTGGAGAAATGCTGTAAATTATATAATTGAGCTTTCTCTCAGCCCTTCCTTCTATTATCTCCCAACTTTGTTTTCTTCCCTGGAAATCAAAGAAGCGTGTAAAAATAGTCTTTGGGGGTTCAGACTGGAGGGCACTATTATTCTGGCCAGAAACATCTCATTAGGGCATTCAGCTCAATTCAGTTCAGTCACTCAGTCGTGTCCGACTCTTTGCAACCCCATGAATCTCAGCACACCAGGCCTCCCTGTCCATCATCAACTCCCGGAGTTCACTCAGACTCACGTCCATCGAGTCAGTGATGTCATCCAGCCATCTCATCCTCTGTCGTCCCCTTCTCCTCCTGCCCCCAATCCCTCCCAGCATCAGAGTCTTTTCCAATGAGTCAACTCTTCGCATGAGGTGGCCAAAGTACTGGAGTTTCAGCTTTAGCATCATTCCTTCCAAAGAAATCCCAGGGCTGATCTCCTTCAGAATGGACTGGTTGGATCTCCTTGCAGTCCAAGAGACTCTCAAGAGTCTTCTCCAACACTACAGTTCAAAACCATCAATTCTTCAGCGCTCAGCTTTCTTCACAGTCCAACTCTCACATCCATACATGACCACTGGAAAAACCATAGCCTTGACTAGACGGACCTTAACATCTCATTAAGACAGTCAGTAGTGGAATACCTGAACCCTAGCGCACCTGCCCTCTGTCTGACCTTGAGTGGCGATGGAAGGAAGGGAAGGGTAATATCTGCTTTCTTACATAGTTTAAAACAAACAAAAAACAGAAATCTCCCTTTTCAGTGATTCTGGGTGCCAGCACCACGTTGCCCATGAGGTCTGGACCACTCAGCCTTGTGAGCGAGTTTGTGACATTTGATGTGGTCTGGAGTTGTCAGGGGATCAGTGGCTGAGCTGTCACCCTGGCAGCTGCCAGCCTGGTTGCTTTGGTCTGCCGAAAGTGATGGGGACCCCCTCCGCCTCTCACAGCTGTCAAATCCAGTCCCATCCTGGCTGGTCACGGTGACACCTCTGCATAAGAAGTCACTTTATTTTATATTTTAGAAGCAGGTGCTTGGAAGGATATTTGCTTTGGGTATACTTTGTTCCCATCACAGGTATTGTATGTTGGGGGATTTATCTTACTGGTAGGAGGCTGGAGCCATCTATTTAAATGGAAATAGTTACTTCAGAAAAATACAGGGACTTCCTTGGCAGGTGTCAGGGAAAGAAGGGGTGTATGTGTGTGTGTTTTGGAGTAGGGGCGCGGGTTGTGACTTTAACATGTAGATACACATTGTAAATCCCTAAGAGGACTAGTTTCTTCAGACCCAGGTTGGAGAAGGCTCTAGCAACCCTCTTGGGGCCACCTTCCTTCCCTCTGGCTCTTTGCACTGTAAAGTGGACAGATGGTTCTATGGTCTTACCAAGAGAAGGGATCTGAAGCCAGTGAGGAATCATTTCAGCATCAAACAGCCTCACACTGGATAAGCTAGTGGTCTTTGGTAAAGCTCAATAGATGGATCTGGATAATAAATTACATGCTGCAGGCAGCCAGGCTGCAGTGGGGCCCACAGAGCCATGTGGGTGGGTGGGGCGGGAGTCAGTGATGGCTCAGGAGCCAGCCGCAGGGGAAGTATGGATGGGAGATTGGGGTTGACACATATACACTATTGATGCTATGATGCTGGGAAAGACTGAGGGCAGGAGAAGGGGGCAGCAGAGGATGAGATGGTTGGATGTCATCACTGACTCAGTGGACATGAGTTTAAGCAAACTTCAGGAGATAGTGAAGGACAGGGTAGCCTTGTGTGCTGCAGTCCATGGGGTGCAAAGAGTTGGACATGACTGAGTGACTGAAACAATAATATAATAGATAACTAATGAGGACAGAATGTGGTCCACTGGAGAAAGGAATGGCAAACCACTTCAGTATTCTTGCCTTGAGAACCCCATGAACAGCATGAAAAGGCAAAATGATAGGATACTGAAAGAGGAACTCCCCAGGTCGGTAGGTGCCCAATATGCTACTGGAGATCAGTGGAGAAATAACTCCAGAAAGAATGAAGGGATGGAGCCAAAGCAAAAACAATACCCAGTTGTGGATGTGACTGGTGATAGAAGCAAAGTCCAATGCTGTAAAGAGAAATATTGCATAGGAACCTGGAATGTCAGGTCCATAAATCAAGGCAAATTAGAAGTGGTCAAACAAGGGATGGCAAGAGTGAACGTTGACATTCTAGGAATCAGTGAACTAAAATGGACTGGATTGGGTGAATTTAACTCAGATGACCATAATATCTACTACTGTGGGCAGGAACCCCTTAGAAGAAATGGAGTAGCCATCATGGTCAACAAAAGAGTCCAAAATGCAGTACTTGGATGCAATCTCAAAAATGACAGAATGATCTCTGTTCATTTCCAAGGCAAACCATTCAATATCAGAGTAATCCAAGTCTATGCCCCAACCAGCAATGCTGAAGAAGCTTAAGTTGAACGGTTCTATGAAGACCTACAAGACCTTTTAGAATGAACACCCCAAAAAGATGTCCTTTTCATTATAGGGGACTGGAAGGCAAAAGTAGGAAGTCAAGAAACACCTGGAGTAACAGGCAAATTTGGCCTTGGAATATGGAATGAAGCAGGGCAAAGACTAATAGAGTTTTGCCAAGAAAATGCACTGGTCATAGCAAACACCCTCTTCCAACAACACAAGAGAAGACTCTACACATGGACATCACCAGATGGTCAATGCCGAAATCACATTGATTATATTCTTTGCAGCCAAAGATAGAGAAGCTCTATACAGTCAGAAAAAACAAGACCAGGAGCTGACTGTGGCTCAGATCATGAACTCCTTATTGCCAAATTTGACTGAAATTGAAGAAAGTAGGGAAAACCACTAGACCATTCAGGTATGACCTAAACCAAATCCCTTATGATTATACAGTGGAAGTGAGAAATACATTTAAGGGGCTAGATCTGGTAGACAGAGTGCCTGATGAACTACGGACAGAGGTTCATGACATTGTATAGGAGACAGGGATCAAAACCATTCACAAGAAAAAGAAATGCAAAAAAGCAAAATCGCTGAAGAGGCCTTACAAATAGCTGTGAAAAGAAGAGAAGCGAAAGGCAAAGGAAAAAAGGAAAGATATAAGCATCTGAATGCAGTGTTCCAAAGAATAGCAAGGAGAGATAAGAAAGCCTTCCTCAGTGACCAATGCAAAGAAATAAAGAAAAACAACAGAATGGGAAAGACTAGAGATCTCTTAAAGAAAATTATAGATACCAAGGGAACATTTCATGCAAAGATGGGCTCGATAAAGGACAGAAATGGTATGGACCTAACAGAAGAAGAAGATATTAAGAAGTGGCAAGAATACACAGAAGAACTGTACAAAAAAGAGTTTCATGACCCAGATAATCACGATGGTGTGATCACTCACCTAGAGCCAGACATCCTGGAATGTGAAGTCAAGTGGGCCTTAGAAAGCATCACTACGAACAAAGCTAGTGGAAGTGATGGAATTCCAGTTGAGCTATTTCAAATCCTGAAAGATGATGCTGTGAAAGTGCTGTGCTCAATATACCAGCAAATTTGGAAAACTCAGCAGTGGCCACAGGACTGGAAAAGGTCAGTTTTCATTCCAATCCCAAAGAAAGGCAATGCCAAAGAATGCTCAAACTACCGCACAATTGCACTCATCTCACACGCTAGTAAAGTAATGGTCAAATTTCTCCAAGCCAGGCTTCAGCAATACGTGAACTGCCAACTTCCAGATGTCCAAGCTGGTTTTAGAAAAGGCAAAGGAACCAGAGATCAAATTGCCAACATCCACTGGATCATCGAAAAAGCAAGAGAGTTCCATAAAAAACATCTATTTCTGTTTTATTGACTATGCCAAAGCCTTTGACTGTGTGGATCACAATCAACTGTGGAAAATTCTGAAAGAGATGGAAATACCAGACTGCCTGACCTGCCTCTTGAGAAACCTATATGCAGTTCAGGAAGCAACAGTTAGAACTGAACATGGAACAACAGACTAGTTCCAAATAGGAAAAGGGGTATGTCAAGGCTGTATATTGTCACCCTGCTTATTTAACTTCTATGCAGAGTACATCATGAGAAATGCTGGACTGGAAGAAGCACAAGCTGGAATCAAGATTGCCGGGAGAAATATCAATAACCTCAGATATGCAGATGACACCACCCTTATGGCAGAAAGTGAAGAGGAACTAAAAAGCCTCTTGATGAAAGTGAAAGAGAGTGAAAAAGTTGGCTTAAAGCTCAACATTCAGAAAACATAGATCATGGCATCCGGTCCCATCACTTCATGGCAAATAGATGGGGAAACAGTGGAAACAGTGTCAGACTGTATTTTTGGGGGCTCCAAAATCACTCCAGATGGTGACTGCAGCCATGAAATTAAAAGATGCTTACTCCTTGAAAGGAAAGTTATGACCAACCTAGATAGCATATTGAAAAGCAGAGACATTACTTTGCCAACAAAGGTCCGTCTAGTCAAGGCTATGGTTTTTCCTGTGGTCATGTATGGATGTGAGAGTTGGACTGTGAAGAAGGCTGAGTGCCAAAGAATTGATGGTTTTGAACTGTGGTGTTGGAAAAGACTCTTGAGAGTCCCTTGGACTGCAAGGATATCCAGCCAGTCCATTCTAAAGGAGATCAGCCCTGGGTGTTCTTTGGAAGGAATGATGCTAAGGCTGAAACTCCAGTACTTTGGCCACCTCATGCGAAGAGTTGACTCGTTGGAAAAGACTCTGATGCTGGGAGGGATTGGGGGCGAGAGGAGAAGGGAACGACAGAGGATGAGATGGCTGGATGGCATCACCAACTCAATGGACATGAGTCTGAGTGAACTCCGGGAGTTGGTGATGGACAGGGAGGCCTGGCGTGCTGCAATTCATGGGGTCGCAAAGAGTTGGACACGACTGAGCGACTGAACTGATGAGGACATACTGTATGGCACAGTAAACTCTATTTGATGCTCTAGGGTGGCCTGAATGGAAACGAAATCCAAAAGGGAGGGGAGATATAGATATATACAAAAAATATTTATAGATATATATACAAAATATATATATGTATATTTGGCTGATCCATTTTGCAGTATTTTGTATTAGTTTCACTAGAAACTAATATAACATTGTAAAGCAACCCTACTACAATAAAAATTAATTTTAAAAAAAGTCCAAGTAGGAGATCAAAAAACCAAGACTGCACTTCAGCAAGAGATCTAGAAAAAGGGTTTCAGAGTAGCAAAGGAGATTTTTTAAAATAAGGAGTTTGTAAAATTGAAGGTCCAAATATAAAGTCAAACAGAAAAGCGAGCCCATTCACGTGCATCACACAGGAAAATCTGAACATGAAAGCAGGGTCTTTTCCCATCTTGCCACATCTCACCCTTGGTAGCAGAAACTAGTCCTCTATTCTGGAAATGGGAAGTTATCACCTGCTGGAAAGCACCTGTCTGAAGGTGGGGGAAGATGTATCAGAAAGATAGGAACAGGTAGAACCTGGTACAGCCAGCCTGCCCTTGAGTGGATAGTCTGCTCTGCAAACATTTATTTCATCCTGGCATGAAGTCAAACAGCCAGACAATTGACTGCACAAGAGGATTTAGGGCAAGTTGGAAAAGGTCATTTTGTCGAAGTCTTGGAGTCAGACCAGGATCAGATGAAAATGTGGTGATGGCTAGGCATGGTTTGTTAAGAACGGTGCTGTGCTATACAGAATAATTATGTGTGAGATGTCTGCATCTTCATCTCTGAAACCTGTATGTTCCCTTCCAGGGCAAAGGGACTTGGCAGGCGTGAGTTAGTTCAGGATCTTGAGACAGGGGTTAGACTGGAGCATTCAGGTGGGCCCAGTATAAACACAAGGATCCTTAGTAAAGGGAGGCAAGAGGGTTGGAGTCAGAGAAAGATTTGAAGGTGCTACACTATTGGCTTTGAACCTGGAGGAAAAGGCCATGAACCAAGGAATTCAGGTGGCTTCTAGAAGCTGGAAAAGAAGGTTAACAGTTTTTCCCTAGAGCCTCCAGGGAGAGCAGTCCTGTTGACACTTTGAGTTTGGTCTGGTGAAAAACATTTTGGACTTCTGACCTACACAGCGATAATTGATTTATTTACTTTATGCCTCTGAATTTGTGGCAACTTATTGTAATAGTTGGAAATTAATACATCTACCAATTTCTTTTGAGATATTTCTTGCCAAAGTTTGCTCTAGAATCTTCATCTGTAATTTCTGTTATTATAATTTGGCGTGTATAGCTGTGTTGATAACATTGCAATATGGATTTGTATTTGCAAAAGGAGTAAAATCAAGCTTATTTCAATCTTAGTTAAAACATCAAAAGATGTGTGCTTCTCCGGGCCCTAATTGTAGCCATACCACCACCTGTTGGCAGTACAGTGTTCCCTTCAGGAGAAATATCTAAGGAAAACACAAGAAATATCCTGCCTTGACATGAAACTGTACCTAACAGATGGGTGGATCATTGATGGGTTTTGTAAATATTGCATGAATCTGGAGCACTTTGAGAAAAATAATACATATAGAATACTGTAGGCTATTTTTTTCTGCACAATCATTGAATACTCTTGTCCCCACCAATGTTATATGATTATTACTATATGTTCTCAAATATGTGGCTAAATATGAAATTCACTGCTCCCTCCAGATCAGAAACAAAGACAAGCTCTCAAAAAACCACTCATGGTCAAAAGTATTGAGTGAGATCAAAGCAGAGAAACACATACAAGCAGCCATCACAGCAAATCCACATGTAAACATCGATGAGAAGGAAATGAATCCACTTTCCTTCTCAACCCAGAGCAGGTTTTGACCCTGTTTGGAGTTCTCTGTGCACAAGCTGGAGAGAGGGGTGCACACTGCTTACTGGTTGCTGTTGCTATGGAAACTGGCAGAGACAAAAGGCCAGGCAAATGAAGGAAGAAGATGACATCTAAGGACTGAAAAACAAAACAAAATGGGGTGTTCTTTCTTCTTCTCTCCCCATTTTGCTACATGACTGTATTAAATGCTATGATTAGAGCAGCGAGGAATGTAGGAAGGAAAACAGGAAGATGGACAAAGGTCAAGGGTTTGCCTTCTCTCTTGTCACTTGTTTCAACTGCATAATCCAGTTCAGGGTTTTCTCTTTGGTTGCCCATCAATTTCCTCTCCTACAAAAGCAAAGAATCTACCCATATGTCTGAAGGCAAAGCTTTCCTTTCTCTCTAGGGAAGGAAGTGTGACTATCAGCTCAGTATACAGAAGCACTTTCTACCGTGGACTGCCTGCCTGCCTTCTCTTTGGGGTATTTTCATCTCTAGAGGTCAAGGCATGGCAGAATGACCCAAAGGTCCCAGGCACTTCTCCTGTCTAGTGATTCAGGACTGTCATTTCAGTCATTTGATTTAGGGGAAATGGGACTGAGTTTCAAATGCATCTCTTTTTATCTAGGAAAAAAAACAAACCCTGAACCATATGATTGTAAGGCTCCTTTCCTGGGAAGCCCTAACATTCCCTCTGCCTTTTCACTAGCCCCATTCTACTTGATCTGGGGAATTTCCTTCACTTTGGGGTTGCAGTGACTTTTTGCCACTTTTGAAATTAGTCTTGACTTCTCCAGTGTCTTTTAGGAGAAACTCACAAATTACATAAAAAAAAAAAAAAACCAAAACGAAAAGCTAACAAGAGTTGAAGAAAAGAGGAATAATGGATCTAGAGATGTCATTGGTTCCAGCCTTTTATTTGTTGGATGAGTGAACCATTAAGTATTTCTCTGCTGCCCTAAATCAGGATGACTGGAGCCCCATGTTAAAAGTCTTGCTCAGAAAATTCATTTTCCTGGAGCCCCTTCTCAGACCTCCTGAAGTAAGGAATCTCTTGGGATGGGCCTAAGGAACCTGAGCATTTAACTCCCATTTTATCCTTCAGATCAAGTTGCACCTATCAACCTAGGTCTTCCTGGCAACCTTCAGGACGGCCAGAGTCTGAGATGGTGCTCATTAAGCTGGTCTGTTGGCTGATAAGGAATCTCTTTTGGGTAAGCTGAAGCAAGTCTTTGTCTCTTGGGCAGAGAGAGGAGCAAGCTCAGAGTCCACTTTAAGCAAGACTCTTCTCACAGATGGACGACTCAATCATTCCTGGTTTTTTCTGTTTGAATTTCTGTGGGCAGTGATGTGTGAAAATGCCCTTACCTACCTCATGTTGTGTCCGTCTCCAGTTTCTCTCAGCTTGATTGACTCTTCTGCCCAGCCTGGTAGGTTCTTCACACTGTGGGGTCTGTTATACATACTGTCTATCCTGATGGAAGGCCAGCTTCCTGCCATCTGTCTGTCAGTGATCACATGGCTGTCCATCACATGTGGCTGTCCCACTTAGACATTCTGTATCATTGGTTTGCAAACTTTAGCTGCATCAGAATCACCTGGAGTCTTGTTAAAACACGGGCTGCTGGGCCTGTCCCAAGGGGTTCTGATTCAGAAGGGCTGATTCAGATGAGGCCTGGACTGTGCATCTCTGACAGTGGTGCTTGCTGAGGCTGGCACTGCTGGTCCAGGGACCGCACTTTGAGAGCTGCTGTCCAGTGTTTTACGCTTCGCGGCTGGACCATGTAGGCCCCTTAGGGAGTCTGATTCATCTCTGTCCCGTGCACTGCCTCTGACAAGGCCACGCACGATAAGTGTGTGATGCTGAATGGGACAAATGAAATGAGACACCTCTCTGACCTCAGACTAGTCCTTGGATTCTGACTGTGAGCTTCCAAAGCCAGATGGCCCCCCAGAGAGTCCTAGCTGGCATTCCCCAGATCCAGCTGGGGCCTATTGTTGGACTCATTGGCAGCCACAGAATCTAAGGCCAGATTGGTGCCAGGGCTGCTGACCTTCCCACAGCTGCCAGGCTCAGACTCAGGCTTGTTATAGGCCGCAGCTGTGATGGGAAGATTCCTTAAGCTTCTGTGCTCCAGCTTGTCCTTTAGAGACAACCGTGGGGTCAGCTGCCCAAGCTCTGGATTCCTGTCTCATCCTCTGAGTGTCTGTGGTCTGGGCCTGGGACTCCTAAACCTTTCTGAAAGTGAATCAATGAAAGTGAAAGTGTTAGTTGCTCAGCCACCTCCGATTCTTTGCGACCACATGGACTGTAGCCTGCCAGGCTCCTCTGCCCATGGAATTCTCCAGGCAAGAATACTGGAGTAGGTTGTCATTTCCTTCTGCAGGGTAATCTTCCCTACTTACTACAATTCAGACTGTCTCATCCTCTACAGTAGGAAAAAGTAGAGTTAGCATCTAAACCACCACCACCACACCAAGTCTGAAAGTACTGTGTGTATTTGTTCCTCACAGATCTAAAGTTCTGTGCTCTGATGTTAATGCGTAGGTGACATTGCCTAATAATGAACACATCAACAGCTACAGAAGTTGGATTATCTCACCGATCTCCTGTGCTGTAAAGTCCTGTAAATCCCACAGACCAGGACGCTGAGGCCAGAGTGGTTGAGTCACTTGTCTGTGGTCAGAGTTGGAGACACTCACTGCTCTCAGGTGTCTTTGACTTCATGTTCCAACGCAGAGCTTGGGCCTTCAGACACCAAGCCTCAGATGGTGTTTTAAGGGATCCAGCTTCTATCGAATTCCACTCTGCAATGAAGAGTTATGAAGTTTCATTTTAGAATTTGATTTTGAAAAAAAAAAATTTAATGTGATTTTAAAACTTTTTTGAAGTCCTGGATTTTTTAAGTCTTAGTCTTAGAAGGTAGGATGAAGTATAAAACCAGTTAAGATGTATTGGGTTGGCTAAAATGTTCGTCAGGCTTTAAATAAAAATATAAGACATATTTTTCTTTTTTTTCATTTTCACTAAGAACTGTATTGAATAACGTTTATTAACCAAATGAACTTTTTGGCATTCCCAATCTCTGGGAATGCCCAGAGACTCACATATCAGTTTGAAAACCACTGGACTGGGTAAAGACGGTGAAACATGGGGCACGAGAAGGCCTGGGTCAGCCAGTGGCTCTACCACCTGCTGTGAGACCTGGTGCAAGTCAGCAAGCTCCTCAGGACAGGACTCAGTTGCCTTGGTTATAAAGTCACAGAAATGGACACGAGTCCTCCCATGTCTGTGACTGTGACCTTGATTAATGAACTTGAGCTGATGGCTAAAAAAAATTAAAAATAGGTTTTACTTTTATGAAGTGATCAAGTGTGAAAGTCGCTTAGTCATGTCCAGCTCTTTGCAACCCCATGAACTATGCAGTGCATGGAATTCTCCAGGCCAGAATACTGGAGTGGGTAGTCCTTCCCTTCTCCAGGGGATCTTCCCAATCCAGGGATCGAACTCAGCTCCCCCACATTGCAGGCGGATTCTTCACCAGCTGAGCCACGAGGGAGCTAGTCATAATTAGTACGTTACGTACACCTGTGTTATGAAAAAGAGTTTGGAGAGAAATTATGTCCTAAAGTAAAAGGTCTCAAACACACTGTCACTGACATTAGTACTATTTTAGGGTTCCCTTTCCCCACGCTTTTCCCATTTATGGATAGAAGACAGCTATATTTTAACCCAACCCTGGTCAAATTGGCACAAATTCATTATCAGTAGTACCTGAATGAATAGCAAGTTACTTATCAAAAGCCCCCACTTTTACAAATACATTTACAGCGGAGGTTGATAATTCCGTGATAAAAATCTTTGAACACGAATGTCAGTGGTTTGAGCAGTAAAGATTTTTCAGAGATTCTGGAGAAGTAGGGCTTTGCCTTCCACCTTAATTCTGTCTCCTGTCCTTACTTTTCCAGCGTGTGACCTCTTTATTTGACAAAATACAGGGGAAGTGACACTGTTGCAGTGAGTGATAGATTTGTCTTGGTGTAAGCCATGGTGCAGGCATCAGGGCCATGTTAGCCTTTTATAGTTAAGTTTTGGGAGATCTTGTCCAGATCCACACTAGGTAATGGTTTGGTACAGATGGTTAGTTTTTGCATAGAAGATGGTGACCCAGTGTGACCAGGAAATTCATATTTATCTTATAAAGAAAAAAACCTGAAGAGATTAGCTTAATTAAATATTAAATCAAATTATAAAGGATTATTTAAAATACCTTTATTGATTATTTTATAGTAACTACCACTTTTACCAGGAGAATAGGCCTTTTTAAACTTTAAGGGGGCTGTTAGCCAAATGAGGCTTGGAATTTGGGCATCTCATCACCACCTGGTGAGTGATGGTAAGCTCACTTTGCTTTGTTACATGTGGTCCAGATCTTACCCACTTCTTTACTTTAGTCAAAAGTAACTCTTCACAAAAATAGGGGATATGGAAAACAGTAAATCATGCTGTAGAAAATCAGCTAGAAAAATACTAAAATATACAGGCTTAGGACAATTTGGCATCCTTTTTAACAGTTCTTTGGTGTTAAAATTCTAAAAGACACATGTGCCCCAGTGTTCACTGTAGCACTATTTACAATAGCCAGGACATGGAAGCAACCTAGATGTCCATCGACAGATGCATGGGTAAAGAAGATGTGGTACCTATAGACAATGGAATATCACTCAGCTATAAAAAGGAGGGATTTGAGTCAGTTCTAGTGAGTGGATGAACCTAGAGCCAATTAAACAGAGTGGAGTAAGTCAGAAAGAGAAAAACAAATACCATATATTAATGCATATATATGGAATCTAGAAAAATGGTACTGACAAACCTATCTGCAGGGTAAGAACGGAGATGCAGACATAGAGAATGGACTTGCGGACCCAGTGAGGGACGGAGAGAGTGGACGAATGGAGAAAGTAGCGGCAACATATATATACACACACTGGCATGTGTAAAGTGGATGGCGGCTGAGAGGTTGCTTATAACACGGGCAGCTTCACAGTCTGGTGCCCTGTGATGACCTAGAGGGTGAAATGGGGGAGGGGAGGGGGTCTCAAGAGGGAGGAGATATGTGTATATTATGACTGATTCCAACCATACGGCGGAAACCAATGCAATGTTGTAAAAACTAAAAACCAAAAAAATGTACAGATGAAAAGAAAAACAAAAACAATTCTTGGGTGTTATCCATCAGCCCTGGTATTATCACCATAGTTTCTCCTTTCCTAATTTATCTAGAATGTCACCTGAAGAGCAATTCTTCTTGGGACAGTACCCGTCTCCAGGACTTGATACCAGCTTTATGTAAGTCTGCTTGTTGATTAGCACCTTATGAGTGGAAATCCCATGTGACTCTCTGCATCTCCTCCCTGTCCTCACTCCAGCCACCCTGGATATAGGCTGTGACTATCTCTGTGTACACATACATGGATAGAATCACATTTTTAAAATTAGAAAATAAATTTCCATTAGAAAGTAAATTCCTTAGGAAAGTAGATTCCTAAGGAAAAGGGAGGTGTTTCCTGCTCCATTAGGAATCTTCTAGACCAGGTCTGCCTGGGTTTTCCGTGAAATTTAAATATAGGATGGCAGAGAGTCACGCTCTTCTGAGTAGATTCTGAAGTTAGGATGTCAAGTAAAAATCCCTCCGTGGAGACTACTTTGGGTGATGCCATGTGGCAGGTCAGCATGCAGTCTTCCAGGTGTCCAGCAGAGTCTGGTTTCCCTTTAGCCCAGAAAGAGACAGATGTTTGCTCAGCCAAACATCAGATGCCACAGTTGGTTTGTGTTGAGAAGCCACACTGCGCAAAAACACTTCTCATTAAGGACCAGCCTCACACACTCCGCGCAGCGAGATGCTCCTATCTGAGAGAGCCGTGGTGACGGGATGCGGCTCCAGGGCCAGCAGGCTTCCGGCTCTGGTCCAGCTCACCCCCTCGTGCCCTCTGCAGAGTCTTGGCACACGCACCAGCTCTTTCTCACTCTCCATCACTTCTCTGCCTTCTCCTCTCTCCCCTCCTTGTCCCCCTCCCCTCCCCTACTCCACCCCCCACACCCCCCACCCCGCTGCCAGCAGCGAAATGTGCGTATAACCCCAAGACAGAATGCCCTGACAATCTTGTCTTGTCACTGTTGTTACCCAGGAAAGACAATTTCACAAACAGCCTCTGTCATAAAACCTTTCAAAATGTAATTTCCAAAGGTCCCTATCTAATTAACCACAGAAGGTTGTAAGAACAATATTTACACGAGTTGGAAGAGAAAAGGATTTTTTAAGAGACCTAGCCACATTTAGCAATAAGCTGCATATTCTGTTGCATCCTCTGAAATTTTTATTATACTAACCAGGTCTTTTCATTTTGTTTTGTTTTGTTCTTAGTGTTCGCTAAAGTCTTGGCTTTTGCTCTAGTGAGTTGTTTTATTTATTTTTGAAATTTGTTTCTAAGTGTCTAAAACTTTTGTTTGTTTATTTTGGGCTGTTCTGGGTCTCCGTTGCTGCGAGGGCTTCTCTCTAGTTGTGGAGCACAGGCTCTGGGTTAGAAGCCTGGCTTTGGTGGCCTTTAGTTGTTGAAGCTCCTGGGCTCTAGAGCACAGGCTCAGCAGTTGTAGCACCCAGGCTTAGTTGCTCTGAAGCATGTGGGACCTTTCCTGGATCAGGAATCAAACCCATGTCTCCTTCCTTAGGAGGCTTCTTAACCACTGAGCCATTGGAGAGGGCTTCCCTGGTGGCTCAGCTGGTAAAAAATCCACCTGTAATGCGGGAGACCTGGGTTCGATCCCTGGGTGAGCCACCAGGGAAGCCCTCTAGATTTTGAAGTTGTTTTGTTTCACATAAGAATAAGATGACAGAACCAGTGAATCAAAACTTCTTCTGAAATAAACCCAAATTGTGTAAAGGTCTTCTAAAAGCACATCTGAAGGGAGGGCGTACATCACATTTATCGTGTCTGTCAAATGGGTGTTGTCTTTTCTGGGGACAGGCAGGACAGTGAGGAGGTTGCAAACGAATGGCTTTCTGGCTAGGGAGTCAGATCTCTGGAACTTCAGAAAGGGTCTCTGGGCCATCCTGGCAAACTGTCATTTCGGTAGGGAGCAGCCTGAAATTAGTTAATCTAATTTAGACTGTGAGAAAAATGCAGCCATTTCAGAGAAAGTGTGGATAATTTCAGGGTGAAAGCAAATTCTAACTGACAAGAATATCTCCAGCCTAGTTAAGCTAATGAAACCTTAACTAGGTTATGACGAAATCAGAAGATGAGAGTTTGAAATGGACCTGGGAAGAAAAGGAGCAATTTCAGATAATGTGTCTTACTCTGGATGGAAGACTGATTTTTGTCTGGAAAAGAATAGCTTTAGCCTAGTTAAGAGAATGAAACATTAACTGGGTTACAAAGCCATCAGAGCATGCATGAGCAGAACTGACACCTTGAGACTTGTCAGAATCCTGTTAAAAGAGTGACCCATGGAGTTCCTGACAGGGGATGGGGACAAGATACCACTGATGGATGGACCGCGCCTCGTTCCCACGTGACTGACACACAGGCAAAGAAGAAAGGTCTGCAGATAGTTATTTGAAGATATTTTGTAAGTTTTCCCACCAGATTCTTCACTTTATTTCATAGCTAATGTTGTTCTTGGTTCATAGATAATAAACAATTTAGCTTTTATTTATAAACTGGAAGTGTTTTGTATTTTTTTAAGTATTTCTGATTTATATTTTCTCTTTTTCTATCTTGCTTAAATTTTTAGATTGCCAAAACCACATATTTTTAAGAGTATTCACATGGCCTGTCTCACCTTCTCTTTGGTGAACCCACCTATCTCTGGCTAGAACAAATAACTGAGGGTATTCATCGCTCAGTCGTGTCCAACTCTTTGTGATCCCGAGGACTGTAGCCCACCAGTCTCCTCTGTCAATGGAATTCTCCAGACAAGAAAGCCGGAGTGGGTTGCCATTCCCTTCTCCGGAGGATCTTCCAGATCTAGGGATCGAACCTGGGTCTCCTGCATTGCTGGTGGATTCTTTGCTGCCTGAGCCACCAGGGATGGATTTTCCTAAAAGCAGACCTCACACGGGAGAAGCTGAACAGGGAAGGAACCAAGACATACATTAGATCAGGCTCGAGAAAAACTCAGATGGGCAAGGTCATATTCAGACATTGAACATACATGTTCAGAACTGTTACCGTGTTCTCGGCATTGCGTGAGGCAATGATGATGAACAAAACAGGCAAAGGTCCGCCCTTGTGGGGCTTAAATTCCAGTGATGAGAGTCAGGCAAGCAATAAACAAAACAAGTAAGTCAATTATCTGCTGTCAGAAGGTGTACATTGCTATGAAACAAAGAAAAAATACAGCAGGGTGAGAGTCAGGAGTGCTGGGTGTCGGGGTGGGGCACAATGTGGTGTGAAGCCTTGCTCATGGCCTGAGTCAGTAGCCACTATTCTCAGATCCATGAGTAAGAATTAATCTACCATCCACCCATCCATTTGTCCATCCATGCAGTGAGACTAATTGGATACCTGGCACTGTTCTGGGCATGAAGATCCAGAGATGAGTAAGACATGGTTCCTACCTTCAAGATGTCACAGTGAAAAAACAACTAAGATCGGTGACTACACAACTACGCTCTGCCTCTGAGTAACTTCATTCAGGCTCTGCTGGGATCCTTCATCAGTGAGGCTTTTTTTGGTCATCTCACCTAAAATGCCTTTCTATTCCCTGACTGTGCATTATTTTACTTTATGGTGCATATCACTCCTGGCATTGTTATTATTTATGTTTTAGTCTCTCCCACTAGAATGCAGCCTCTGAAAGGAGACATGTTGTTTTATTCATTGCTGTATCCTTATTGTTGTTGTTGTTCAATCACTAAGTCATGTCTGATTCTTTGCGACCCTGTGAACTGAGGCACGCCAGGCTTCCCTGTCCTTCACCATCTCCTGGAGTTTGCTCAAACTCATGTCCATTGAGTTGGTGACACCATCAACCATCTCATCCCCTGTTGTCCCCTTCTGCCCCTGCCTTCAATCTTTCCCAGCATCGGGGTCTTTTCCAATGAGTCAGCTCTTCACATCAGGTGGCCATAGTATTGGAGCTTCAGCTTCAGCGTCAGTCTTTGCCCAGCTTAATTTAGAAGATGCTTAATAAGATTTGTTGAATGAATGAATAAATCAATAAAGTCCTATAGAAGAGGGATACATTAAGTATGGGGTTGCTGACCCTGTATCTCCTAATAAAGTAGTGACTAGAAAAAGCAATATTAACATAAGATCCCCTGGAAACCGTATAAGGAATGATTAAAAATAATATTATAGTAAGAAAATGTAAGATATTTCTTACTAGGTTAAAATTTTTTAAATTATGAAATATTTCACACAAACAGAAAAGTGCATAAAATATCCGTATACATCATTACATGGGGTTTTGTTTTATTTTTCTGACACACACATGCACATACATACACCCTTATACATCCTTGAAGGTTTTATAATGCTTCAGGCCTAAGATTCAAAATAGCAGTGCTTGGTAACAAATACCCCCTGGTCACTTGAAAACTATAAAGGTCTTGTCCATCCCTCAGAGAACTTCCCCTACCCCCAACAGTGGTGAAACCATACCTGGGTACTCCTACAACATATGGTCCGTGTACCCTCTGGAATCCTTTTGAGCAAACCTTATTACCATGTGGACAATGGATGATGTGGTATACACTGGGGTTGCTGTTAGTGGTGGGGCAGCCATGACTCTGCATCTCTGGAAGTGGTCTCTGGAGCAGTTGGAGCACCAGTTTCCTTCAAAGTAGGGAGCCAAGGAAGACTGTCTCTTTCCTTTTACAAAAATAGTCTATCCATACCTTTCGCTATAAGTAATTCCCAAACTCAAGTGGCTTAAGGCAACAGTTATTTATTTAACTTACAAGTTTTTGAGTTGGCAATGTGGGCTGGGCTCAGCTGGGCAGTTCTTCTGGTCTCCAGGAGCTCACTCAGATATCTGCAGTCGGCTGAGGTTGACTGATGACCGCCACTTGAATGGCTGGTCCAGCATGGCCTCAAATGGAATAGCTGGTCTTTGTTCCTGTTGATTTCCCACCCTCCAACAGGCCAGCCTATGCTGGTTCAAGTGGTGGCCATGCAAGGTTCTGAGAGAAAGCAGCAGTGTACAAGTCCAAGGTCACTTCGGCTGGATTCTCTTGCACAAAATAAGTCACAAAGATCCAGTCTAGATTGAAAGATGGATGTGGGAACAAACTTCACTCCTAGATGTCATTTTTTTTTTTCAGTCTGAAAATGTTCCTGATTTCATGACCTTTTTGAATACCTCCTACCTTTAGATCCCTGAACTAGGCACTCAGCTGATATGTCCCACCTTCGAGGTGCTATTACATAGGCAAATAAGAAACTTGAGAACAACAGAATTCATGGAAATGCACCATGGATATGAGAAAAGAAAGAACCAAGAATGGATATGATGCAACCTTGTTCTTGAGGCATGCACAGTTGTTTCCAGATCACGTAGCGTTGTTTCCCATAGCTCACTCTCCCTGTGGATTTAAGCACAAAGTCCTGGGGATTTCACTTTGACTTGCCTCCTGGAGGCATCTCTTCCACCACCACCTCGATTCAGTTCTCTTCATCTGTTGCCATGACTACAGCACAACCTTCTCGCTAGTCTCCCTGCCTCAGTTCCTCCTTCTCTGCCAGGCTTGGCTAAGGCTACACTACTGCCAGAATGTCTTCTAACATGAACATTTGGTCATGTCACTCCCCTGTAAATAGTCTTCTGTGGATCGCCCCCAGCCTAAAGGCTTGCAGCTAAAGAGTCTTCTGTGCCATGCAAGACCCTTTCTGAGCTGGCATTCCATTACTCCACCATCTCACATTTTATTCTTGAGCAAAGCCAAACCATTGTTACTTTTGTGAATATACTAGTCTTTCTCAAATCTTTTGCCTGACATATGCTGTTCCCTATGACAAGAACAACCTCTCTCCTGCTTGACTGCCTAAAGATTTTGACTTCCTTTGAGGGTAGGTTATTTTTAGAAAGATACCTACATTTTTTAGACGCTGTATAAGAAATTCAAAGCAGATGCTATTGCTGCTGTCTCTGACTTCAGACTTCTATTCCTCCTTCAACTGTGTGCCCCACTGCTCCTCCCTGTTGGAATCATACTGCGTGGCTTTGTCTCTCCTCATTACTATTGTTTTGTTTACTATCCGAAACATTTAGGGCAGCACCCCATTCTTTTCAACTTTTTAAAATCTAGCAGTTAGCAGTTAATAAATATTCATTAAACAAATGAAGTCAAGACAGAAAGGAGTGAAAATATGAAGTTCATTTAAATTTCATCTATGGACAGGCGGCAAGGTATTGTATACTGCTCCCTGGACTTGATGCCAGAAGTTGTTGCTATATTACTTCACAGCCAATTGACCTTGAGGAAGTCTGATTCCTTCTTAGAAGTCTCCATTTCCTCATTAGCTAAATAAGAATAAACCTACCATTTACCTCATGGTGTTAAGACAGTCAAGTGAGAGAATGAAATGTGAGCATAGAGTTATTAGCAAAACTGAGAACTAACCCTAATCCTTAAGCAGGTTTTGAGGAGTCTTTCCCTACTGATTTGCTCCACAGTTTATGATCCATGACTTGTAAATCTCTAGTAGGTAATAGCAGTATATATGCTTTGAGTATTAATATATGTTATACTTTGGATTTAATACTATATTCTAAACTCTGTAGTTTTTGTTTTCTTTTTTATAATAAGCTATGGGAAGCCCAAAGCTATAATAAGCTATCCTCAAAGAGCATTAAAGAATTCATGGTATCACAGAAATAGGCTAAAGTCAGTGGAAATGTTTTGGTGCCATGATATTTATGTTATACATAGTCAGTCCTCTTCCACTTCCTGCCATGACCCTAGAACCTCAAGTTTGCTATCTCATTCAGTTCTGGTAAAATAATGAAGCAAACTTCTAATCCCTGTATAGTCCAAGAAAATGAGATGTTTAGTCGGGGTCGGGGGAGGAGATGGGCGGAGAGAGAGAAAGAGTGTGTGTGTGTGTGTGTGTGTGTAAGTAGGGGGAGAGGGAATCCATAAGTGCATACATAAATGCTTGAGAGTTAAATTATTTTCATTTATGGGTTTTTAAAAAATATTTTTTGTATCCCCTACCTACCTATTCACCCAATTCTCTCCATTATTGACCTCCAAAACCAAATCTTTTTAAGCCTTAAGGGGCTTATTGTGGCAAGTCATCTGTATGTCCCACTCTCTCCACCTAGGTTCACTTAAATGGTTTCTATGGTTCCCACTTGGGCACCCCCTTCCCTTACATTTCCACATCCTTTATTTATTTCTGAGCCATTGCCATTTGCCCCACCTCCTTCTGAAACATTTCTCTGAGTTTCTCCCTCTTTCACCACTTTGGGATTCCAGGTCTTCTTCCTTCTTCAATCTTCCTGTGAACTGATCAGTAATATCCTTAATGGTTTAAGAGATTCTAGCTGCTCTCTATTTAAGATTTTTTTTTTACTGTTTAACTTGTTGTTTTGCTTAGAGAAAAACAAAGTTATTCATGTTAATGAAAATAAATTCATTAAAAAGCAGGCAGACCAAGTAAACAGCCTCCTCAACAAAACTCTGCTGCTGTGATGAAAGGGTGGGAGGGTTGAAGGATCGTCCCTTGGGAAGGCAGAGAGAGCACCAGGGTGAATACTGATCATTTCTCAGGGCTATCTCCAGTTTTATTGGAGAGAATCAAATGTTCTTGCTAATTATTGTCAGGGATTTGGCTGCTATTCAGACTCAGTGACTAACTCAGGAAATAAAGGGAGTCAAAGAGATGGACAGTCTGAGGACAAAACCATAACCACCTCCAAACAGACTGTGAGCCTTAAGGATTGGGGCCCCCAGGGACCCCGACACTCTCTTCATCCTTTATGCATCTGACATGAATTGAGAGAGATCCAAAGCAGATGAAGACCACTGATTCTCTTAAAGAGGGAAAGAAACTATGATAAATATTTTAAGATCTTTTTATTCTTGAGTGGGGCAGAGTGAGTATGTACTGGATAGGAAGGGCAAAGTGGAGCCAAGCAAACTTAGATAGACTTTCTACTTGGGTTTGCAGTCACCATAGAATTGAGGCTGTGGGGGAGGAGCACACTGGACTGAGCTGTCCAAGGTGCTGACTTGCCTCTGTGTAAAGTAACTGCTGGACATTGATCTTATCTTCCAGAGATTCTGCCTAAGAACTTAACTACTTTAAATTTTGCTACCCATGACACTATGACCGTACCCCTTTGCTCCTTTCAACTTTGTCTCTGGGTCCTAAAATCACCCTCTACCTTCTTCCCTGCAAATATGATATTTTGTAATTCATAAAATACACCTTAAATCAACAACTAGAGCATGATTTTTTAGGGCTCTGTCTCTGACACTGGGATCTATAATGAAATAGAGATATGTAATCATTGTAGGTTGTATTGTAATTTGTTTTAATTGTGTACAGAGGAAAGCAAATAGTCTGATTCATTAAAACAAGGGCAGATTCTTAAAGAAGGGGAGAAATAGTATAGTATTGGCTCATACCCAGCTGTCTCCAACTTTATCTTCTGCATTCAATGATGTCTTCAAATGAAAGTTCTATTGTCTTCCCTAATGTCAGCCTTAAAGGTTAAGTGCCTCCAGCTCTCCTCTCTTAGGAGCTGCTTATGGCTAAAATTGACAAGTTTGTTCAAACCCTTTTTGAATCCTTCTGTATTTCCAGTCAGTACAATCTACTGAAATAATGAGCTACACGTCTTTATAAGACTTGTTGTAAACTTGCCTTTTTTGGTCCTAAACTCACTGTACTCATGTTTCTTCTGCTTCCATCCCACTCATCTTCATGTATATAGACTTGTGTCATAAGTTAGTTTATCTCCACTATTCATCTCATGGTAAGCATTGGTCATATCATTTCTCAGCCCTTGCTGTTATAACAACGTCCTTGGCTTTGGGTTTCCAAAGCCCAGGGAGCTTTTGGGAGAAATCCGAGGGGTTTATGAATTGTATGGGGAAAATTGCATCTTTATTTCCACTAACATCTAATTGAAATTCAGGATTTTATTCCATTACAAATACCACTAATAATTATCATAGATATTTTTATATTATGCACAGGTTTGTCAAAGTTTCCTGCATCTTTTTCCAGTAAGCTTAAATCTTTTCTCCCCATACCAGTTTGGTGTCATCTTTGAGACACACTTAGGTCCTTTCTCCTAAACATTGTCTTTAAAGATGCTAAAGAGCACTGGCCTGGTGCTTATCTTTGAGAAACCAGGCTCTTCATATTTTGCTTCTCTACTCACAGATATTTTTTCAAATACTTTGTTTCCTAAACAACTCTTTATCTATGAAACCCATCCCTCCCTGTCTCCTCAATTCCATCACAATTCATTCAATAAACTGGAAAGGCATTGAGTGGAGAAACTTTTATTGATGATCAAGAAATTCTGCTCCGCTTTGGATTCTTTCTTCTTTTCTCAAAAATTCTACAAGTAGGTTTTCTTGTTTGAACCATGTTGCTTTCTTATTAATAAGAATGCTTAGATTTTTCTGCCGCTACTGCTGCTGCTAAGTCGCTTCAGTCGTGTCCGACTCTGTGCGACTCCATAGATGGCAGCCCACCAGGCTGGGAGAGAATTCTCCAGGCAGGAACACTGGAGTGGGTTGCCATTTCCTTCTCCAATGCATGAAAGTGAAAAGTGAAAGTGAAGTCGCTCAGTCGTGTCTGACTCTTAGCGACCCCATGGACTGCAGCCTACCAGGCTCCTCCATCCATGGGATTTTCCAGGCAAGAGTACTATTAGGGTCCAATTCCTTTCAATTTATTACAGGAGAATTAATGCTATTGTTCATAATTCCTTTCAGTTCAGTTCAGTCACTCAGTTGTGTCCGACTCTTTGAGAATTTGAGAACCCATGAATCGCAGCACACCAGGCCTCCCTGTCCATCTCCAACTCCCAGAGTTCACTCAGACTCATGTCCATCGAGTCAGTGATGCCATCCAGCCATCTCATCCTCTGTCTCATCCCCTTCTCCTCCTGCCCCCAATCCCTCCCAGCATCAGAGTCTTTTCCACTGAGTCAACTCTTCGTATGAGGTGGCCAGAGTACTGGAGTTTCAGCTTTAGCATCATTCCTTCCAAAGAAATCCCAGGGCTGATCTCCCTCAGAATGGACTGGTTGGATCTCCTTGCAGTCCAAGGGACTCTCAAGAGTCTTCTCCAACACCACAGTTCAAAAGCATCAATTCTTCGGCACTCAGCTTTCTTCACAGTCCAACTCTCACATCCATACATAATTCCTTTACCAAATCTAGAAAAAAGAAACTTCTGTGCTCAAGCAGATAAACAGCCCACCCAGGCAAAGGACTATTTTAAAAAGAGGCGGCCAGGTCTATAAAGATACAAGATATCCTCCTGAAGTCTTTGTGCAATTTGAAACTGTGATACTTGTAGAAGTATAAATGCTACAAAGTTATAAAACATCACCTGAGAGTACACTTGAATTTCTTCCAAACTCATTAAGTTCTGCAAATTCTAAACATTAAGCTCTCAATTTTAATCTTTTGCCTCAGCCCATTGTTTGCCATCGTCAAGAGGGGCTGAAACAAAAAATCAAAATCAAAAGCTCAACATCTGAGATCTACAAAACTAAATGTGTTTTTCTAGTCAACTATTAAAAATGAATATTTTAATAAATATCAGATATTTGGGAGATGGAGTTGAATCATCTGTGAATGTAGAATTGTGATTTTCAAGAGCTCTGTTAGTTACTAAGTCTTTCCCAGAGGTTCAGTCTTTCTCTCTCTCTCACACACACATACTCACCTCTTTATGTCCTCCTGCATACACGGTTCATATTTAATAGTTACCTTAACTAACTCAGACTGACCAGCTGTTTTTCCTAAAATAGGTGCTACATTTGGCATTAAATGGATTGTTCCCAAGAAATTCTATTTGTAAGACTCTTTCATGTAAAATCTAGGAATCTTGCACCGCTGCTGCTGCTAAGTCATGTCAGTCGTGTCCAACTCTGTGTGACCCCATAGACGGCAGCCCAACAGGCTCCCCTGTCCCTGGGATTCTCCAGGCAAGAGCACTGGAGTAGGTTGCCATTTCCTTCTCCAATACATGAAAGTGAAAAGTGAAAGTGAAGCCGCTCAGTCGTGTCGGACTCTTTGCGACCCCATGAACTGCAGCCTACCAGGCTCCTCCATCCATGGGATTCTCCAGGCAAGAGTACTGGAGTGGGGTGCCATCGCCTTTTCCGAATCTTGCACTAGTATCTTTTTAAAAAGCTTTCTCACTCGGTTTTTACTGATGCTGTTTTCTTTCTGCCTTTCCAGGGCACATCTGGTCTTAGTGAGATGCACATACCAGTTCTGCCTCAGGGTACAGCCCACCAGCTTGGTGTCCTTGTAGCTGACTCTGGCATAATTAACACACTTGCTGGTATTGGCAGAATTCTGTATTGAGCGTCTGTTTATCATTTTCTTATAGTAACTGCCGTGCTCTTATCCAGCCTCTCAGATTCTCTCTGTTCCAACCTGCACTCCAGTCTCTCCTAATTGACCCATTATCATTAACTCGATTGTTAGCTTATTCTATCCATAATGACTATAAACAAGTGTGGTGATAACCTATTCTTAGGAGGGCTACAAAAACAATTTAGCTCCCAGTGGCTCATGTCTTCTTATTATAGACTCCATCAGCCATTTCTTCAGATCCAGGGTGGAGTTGTTATGAAGAGGGGGTGCGTTTTTAGGAAAGCAGCCTTTAGAACTAGTGGCCATGTATATGAGTGGGTTACATACTGTGGCCAGTTTTATTCTTGAATTCCCTCAGAACTCTCAGGTCCATGCCACCTCATATAATTAACGTATTTATCTTGTAAATTTAGGTTGTGACATCCTTTTCTCATAGAAGAGCCATGCGACCATCTCTTACCTGCTCACAGAACCCAGACTCTGTTCACGTAAGGATAAGGAGGGGAAGGTAGTTCCTCTGACAGCCTTGGAGGATGGATCTTGACTGACATACAGCCAGTCATGACAGTCTCATTCTGCTCTGACAGACGCTACCTTGACAGCTTCTCCTGCATCTAGGGATGTCTATGGGACCGTTATAGCTAATAAGAGGAAAGGGGAAGTCTTCTGGGGGCTTCTGGCAAGAATTTTGAGTCCAAATAAAACATGAGATCCTTGTGAGAGGCAAGCCATTTTTACTCTGCCCCTTCCTTTTTGCTTGGCACGCAAGCACGCAGGCATAATGTCTGCAGTGGCTGTAACTGTCTTACAAGCATGATGGAACGGTCAAGAAAAACACAAAATGCTGACCCAGCATCCTAACATTTTTGAGCCCTTGCACTAAACTCTGTAGTGGCTCACTTCCAGAACTAGTGTTGTGTAGAATAATCAAACGACTTCAACTTCTCATCATTCAGATATTCTGTTGCTTGCAGCCAAATGCATTCTTAACTAATTTGGGCTGAAAACAGTGTTTTGACTGCTTTTTCCATCCAGGATGTAGGTTAGGTTCTGGGTTTTAGATGTAGTTATAAGTAAGAATGAAACATTTTAGAGGACATTTGGAAGCAAAACATCATCTAATCCTCCTTGGTGGAAGGAAAAAAAAAAAAAAGGACAATTTGGTAATGCTTTGAGTTCCAAGGGAAAGACAGCAAGGAGAACATTAATCACTGTGGGCAATTTGCCACCCCCCCAAAAAAAAAAAGCCTCAAAGAAGGGGAACAATGAATGGAGCTTCTCTAGGCAGAGAGGAGAGAAGAGAAGGTTAAAGAGTCATTAAACCAGGAGGGACGTGATGCCTGCTGTGGACACGGTCCCAGGTAGTGTGCCAAAATAAGAGTCCCTTTGAAGGGAGAGAATATGGAATAGGGGTCTTGACACTACCTAGATCCATGGCACTGCCATGCCACTGGCTGGTCACATGACCTGGCGTCCCCTTTGCTCCTCACTGCTCTCCCTGGGTTGTGGCAGTGTTTGGCACCACGAGGTCATTTGTCTCCACCATCTCTCTAGGTTTTAAGGTAAGGAAGGAGGGAGCAGAGGAACAACCCGTCACAGTGCCAAGTGACTCGGAGAAGGTAGAGCCCTCCCTTGGTATCTGCTGAGGTTGGTTCCAGGACCTCCTGCAGGTATCACAAACTGATGGGCATTCATGTCCCTTAGTCTGCCCACTGAACCTGTGGATTCTGCATCCATGGGTTCCACTAACCCAATCTGTAGTTGGTTGGATCCGCAGATGCAGGACCCTTGGATAGCAAGGGCTAACTGTACTGGAAAACCAGTTCTGTGTTTGAAATGAAAGAATCTTCCATTTCTCTATGTCCATGCTACGTCTGGGGGAGAGGTAAACAAGAATAGTTGGAACTGATCTTGCAAGACTGTCTCAGAGGTGATTCGATTAGATGCGTGTTATTTGACCTACCCACTTCAGGTGTTTAAAAAAAAATAGTTGTTAACATTTAATAATCAAGAGACTTTGCATAAAAACTCATGTTTCTCATCTCGAAACATGTAGACACCTTGGCAACACGAAGCCTCCATTTCTGCATGCCATTCGGGCGGGAGCAGAGTCACCTTTGTCCCATCGCATGTTTCCCAGTTTGAAACTGTCACCTTCTCTTTATTGTCTACATGACACCGAGGCTGGGGGTTACTTTATCATCACCCTCCCCATGCTTTTCTTTTTCATAATAGAGACTGTCTCTCTCAAGAGTGGGGAAACAAAAGAATAGAGGGAGTAGGCTGCGTGTTTCTCACACCCAGCCTACTTCATCATTAAAATTAGCAGCCTACCAACACCTGTAGGCCTTTGAATTTGCAAACCAACTATAACTGTAGTGCAGACCACGAATGGAAACTTGTCTTTGTGACACTTTCACACTCATCCTTCTTGGAAAAAGGGAGGTGAGGAGGTTGATTATTCTTACAAGACGAAGCATCTTTAGTACATGGCAATGGCTAAATTAATTCAGCTTTCTAGACCCTTTTGCTGCAAGACAGCTAGTCTGACAAATGCCATAGCTAATTAGTGTGCCAAGTCGCAGGAGGGAACCTGCTATCTGGCGATCACAATAGTGCTTTTCAATAGGCCCTACAAATGAAGACATAACATTCAATCTTGGCCTGGGTGGCAGCGGTGGGACCTTTATTTTGCCATGGAGGGGGGCATTCCCACTAGGGCCATTTGCTGGAACAAAAATCTCATAGGACACAGTAGGCATGCTAAAATGGACCTTTTCTGGCTTTGAAATGTACAGACAAGTTGCTTGCAGCTGATTGTCTCTTGGGCTCCAGGATAAGATACTGTCCCCTTGGCATATGTGAAACTGCTGGTTCCCTCTTTGATTGTTTCCTAAATGTGAAAGCTTAACACATGTACCGTATTTTAAAAGACCTGTTAATTTGCCAGACTATTAACTCGTCCACTAAAAGAGCTCCACAGAACAGGGAGGTCTAGGTTATTTTATCATCTAAGAACCCACCAGGACCCTGCACATGGGCAGTTGGCTCTCAGGATCAGGGAGTACTCCAGTGGACGTTCGGTACTTTGAGGTCAGTCTCGTAGCTTTGTTGACTTTCTGGCTTCTGGACTGGCTGAGGGTCTGCCTTCTGGACCTCAGTGAGTAATTGGGACGGCATCTGTGCATTCCCCACCTCCGCTGAGCAGAGCTGCTTTGAGCAGTTTGAAAGTTACAGGAGGTGGGCAGGAAATCACCCACGCTGTACCCTTCCCTCCCCGAGCCACCAGCAAATGCTCAGCGGACAGCTCTTGCCATCCAGAGCAGGCAGCTAGCTGGCTGGCCATCTGGAGAAACCCTGGTGAAGTCAGACCCGCAGCAGACAAAGAGACGTTTTTTGAGTAGACAGAGCAAGGGGCTGGGAAGGCAAAAGCCCAGCCAAACAAAGAGACATTTTTTTGAGTAGACAGAGCAAGAGGCTGGGAAGGCAAAAGCCCAGCTTTGGGGACAGAGCAGACCATGAGGCCCCATGCCAGCAGGCTCTGGAGAACTGACAGGGCAGAACATTTAGGGGAGATAAAACCATGGCAAAAGTCTCCAGGGCCGAAAACAGAGTAGCTCATTAATGCTAGAAGAGTGAGCAAACCTTAAGGTGACTCAGACTATGGTGACTCATGAATGGGGCTAGTGTGACACCCTCGGGGGTTGTCTTTGTGGGCTTAGTAAACAGCTAGGAATTCCTTTAATCTTGACATCGAGAGCCAGATTATTTAGAGCCACATGCATCACTTGTGATTCTCCTCCCTGTGTCTGCTCTGACATCTTTTGGCTGGTCAGTTACTCAAGATATAGTAATCCAGTCCATGAAGAGCCTCCATGCATGGCCTTGGATGACCCGCCAAGTGACCCCTGGGAGGTGCCAGGAGGGTTTCAATTTTGAAGGGAGGGAAACTGAAGACCAGCGGAGAGATGGACCAAGGTCAGGCCAATAAGTGGGAGTACAGGACTGGCACCCGACTCTGATGGCAGGGCTGTTTCCTCGGTTCAAGGCTGCATGTTTCCCCAAGATGAGCTTCTTTACCTGTCAGTTTTCTCTCCTCTCTCTCCTTTATGTGCAGGGGTGGGCAAAAGAGATTTCTGTGGAAATTGGATCTCTTTTGTGCTCCTCTGAATAAAGATAAGCCCGGGGTGAAAAGCCGTCTCAGCAGTGGTCAATTTCCCTGTGGCCTTTAAAGGATAAAGAGGCTCCATGAACTGCCTTCACACCCTCTGAATGTCTATTTATGTTTTCATCACCCATGAACGGATCCCAACTATTTTTGGGTCTAGTTATAGCTTTATGTCTTAAGGAGTTAATGGATTTATGCTTTCTGCGTGTAACAAATGTGACTGCTTTGACTTGTCTTCTAACTAATTCCTTCTAATCTTACTTTGCAGGGTGAGCAAACCCCCTTTCCTTTCCTAAAATAATTTCTAAGAGACAGCCCCCTCGGTACAGTTAGGGAGTCATTTGTTTTTGCTGTACTTCTGGGCTGTGCCCACTTGAAAAGCAAATACCTTTCCGGTGTAAGCACCCGTTAAGAAAGTGGGCCCGGATCTCCTAAAGAAAGTCGTTCAGCAATCGCCAGCCAGCTTTTTGCCTGCTATAACTTCCTTGCGCCTCTTCCCTTGTGCCTACTCAAGATTTTCATTTTGTGCAGCTCCTCAGAGCTCCTTCCTATCTGCTAGACTGGATGCTTCTCACTTGGAATCAATTTTTGCTCAAATAAAATCTTAAAAATTAAATAACTGGGCCTGGGATCACATCCTGCAAAGTCTACTTTACAGACAAGGCAGGTGACCCAAGAGAGGAAGCGGGCGGGATGCGGGAAATGCGGTACCGCGAGAGAGATGTAACAGGCCGTTGGCATTTGGCACCTGTGTGGTGATCCTGGGAGGCTGAGGGTAACATACTCTGCCCTCTTTAGCCTCAGCCCCGTGATGCCATGCGAGGATGTAGGATACGTGTTGCCAGATCTTCTGCTTTTTCCAATAAAAGCTGGGAATCAAGATTTGAAGGTAATGTCTCCTGACATTTGCATGTCATAACTCATTAAAAAATCTTTTTTCACATTGTGGACTAAACAAAACACATCTGTGACCCAGGGATGGTGCCAAGGACCAACCTGGGAAGACTGGAGCCCCTCTCTCAGAATGCCCATCTCTGCTTCCTTCTCTGATTTGGCCTTTCTGCATTTTCTCAGTAAAACCCTGCATCAGTGCAGCTTTGAGAACCCTCACTCATTCCCCCCAGACTGTGGGCTTCAAATCCCTGCTGTAGACATTCTGGGTTCCACTTGGCCCTCGTGATGTGAGTTAAAGATGGAGTCGGGATATGACCTTGGCAAAGAGGAAGGACAGTTTCTTCATCTATAAACAGAGGCAGTTAAAGTTGGAGGCCCTACTGGAGCTCCGATCTGATGGAAGGGTATTGGGGCTTTTTGGATTAAGGCTCTTGAATTTATTCAGATACTGCCTGCTTCACATCTGTATTAGTCAGGCAGATTTCCTTAACCTCGTGAGTTCTACTTATAAAATGGGGATAAATGACCATCCCCAGACTTGTAAGGATGTTTGGGGTTAGAGGAAATGTGTATAAAGTTCTGGATAGATAAAGTCGCTTTAGTCGTTTCTGACTTTTTGCAACCCTTTGGTCTGTAGCCCGCTGGGCTCCTCTGTCCATGGGATTCTCTAGATAAGAACACTGAGTGGGTGGGCATGCCCTCCTCCAGGGGATCTTCCCAATCCAGGGATCCAGCCCTTGTCTCTTACATCCCCGGCGTTGGCAGCGGCTGCAACCCCCGCTGCATGCTACTTCCCTTGTCACATGGCCATCTTCTTCTTGTATCTGTGTATTCAGATGGCATTCTCCCTTCTGAGTGTGTCTGTCTCTGTGTCTCCTTCTTTTATAAGGCTATCAATCATATTGGATGAAAGGGCCACTCTACTCCAGTAGAACCTCAGCTTACATCTTAATTACACCTGCAAAGACCTTGTTTCCAAACAAGGTCACATTCACAAGAACCATCTCCAGGAGATCTTCCTGGAGAAGGGAATAGCTCCCCCCACCAGTATTCTGGCCTAGAGAATTCTGTGGACAGAGGAGCCTGGTGGGCTACAGTCCATGGAGTCACCAAGAGTCAGACACGACTGAGTGACTAATACTTTCATGGGAACCAGGCATTAGGATTTCATATCTTTTTAGCAGACACAAATTATCCCACAGCAGTGACCCACAGCAATTATCCCACAGCAATTCATTTAACCCTCGTAGTGTCTCTTCTTTTATCAAACAGAGACACGTCAGCCTCACCTGTCTCCCAGGGCTGTTTGGGAGGTCACGTGCATGCTGGGGGGACGCTTCTGTAAAGCAGAGGCACTTGATAACTGCTCGGTATTTTGTCTTCAGCCTGGAAGGGATGTGATAAGGTCAGAGAGGATGATTGTCAAGCATGTGCATTCCTCCGGAGCTATCATAAAAATAAAGCTTGTAGTATTTATTATTAATAACCTGCACACTGGAATCCTTTGACACTCTTCTCATTTTGACTTCTGACCACCCACTCCAGTTCCTGCCCATACTGAAAGCATGCCCACGCATTCCTTCCTAAATGGCAAATGACTATTTTGTTTCCCTTTCTTCTCCCACTACACCCCCCCCCCAAAAAAAAAAAACAACAAAAAATACCAGAGGGAGCTGTTTCCTTGTGTTTAAGACCTATTTGTTGCTGAGGATTTAACAAACTACACACCCGTATGACCTCAGAGGTGGTTTGTTTCACAAGACGGCCCAGATTTCTTGGTGTTTCAAACCCCACTGCCCCATTCTCTTGACTGCACCCTCCTCAACTCCCATAGATTTTCATTTATTCTATTTAATGCCATTTCATTCAGTTTCCCCTGCTTTTCTTGAACCCTCTCATCCATCTCCATATTTCTCCCCCATTTCTCTTTTATCCTTCCCTTTCTTCCTTCTTTGCTTCCACTTCCTTTCCAAAGCATTCTCTCTCCTACTCCCATTCAGTCCTTGCTTTATCAGCTTGGATGTGATCCTTGGCTAACCTCGGCTTTATTTTCCTTCTAGCACATGTGTGTGCTCAGTCGCTGCAGTTGTGTCCAACTCTTTGCAACCCTATGGACTGTAGCCCACCAGGCTCCTCTGTCCAGGAGATTCTCCAGGCAAGAATACTGGAGTGGGTTGCTATTTCCTACTCCAGGGGATCTTCCTGACCCAAGGATCCTGCATTGCAGGCAGACTCTTTACCCACTGAGCCATCTGGGAAGCTCATTTTCCTTCTAGAGACCCCTCCAGTTGCCCATAATACACTCTGTCACTCTCCCATGACAGTTTACAATCAGTTTTATGAGCCTTAAAACTGTTCCATCCTCTTACTCCCAAAAGATGGTGACTGATGCTGAATTGAATCCCCAGGAGTTCGCAGGTGAGGCTGCTCCTGCATGGACAGCAGCTTCCTGATGTCCCTGTTGGTTTTGGCTTGTGAGTTGGTTTGTGCTGCTGTGATTCTAGGCCACACATCTGGGGAAGAGGGCCGAGCAAAGGCTTCCAGCCCCTGGACAGCAGGACCCCCAACACAGCCCTGTGGATGGGAGAGAGAAGGGAGAAGACACTCTGTCATGTGATGTCTTTGAAAATTTGAACTTCTTTTATAAACCAGTTATTTACAAAAGGATGAGAAGATTCTCCATTCATTCATCCAACAATTCATTTTTGAGCTCCTGTTAGGGGCCAGGCATTGTGTTGAGTGCTAGGAGTCTAGTGTCAGGTAAAGCCATCTCTTAAAACCAGAAGATCTTAGTGGTCAGGACACAGTGGGTGAAGGAGAATGGGACGAATTGGGAGCATAGTGCTGAAACATATACATTACCATATGTAAAACAGATAGTCAGTGGGAATTTGCTATATGACGTAGGGAGCTCACACCCAGTGCTTTGTGACAACCTAGAGGGGTGGGATGGGGTAGGAAGTGGGAGGGAGGTTCAAGAGAGAAGGGACATATGTTTACCTGTGGCTGATTCACGTTGTTGTATGGCAGAAACCAATACAGTATTGTAAAGTAACTATCATCCAATTAAAAATAAAATTTAAAAAGCATTTAAAAAAAAGACACAGATAGATGAAGAAATGGAGTGTGATGAGAGGCTGTGCTGAGCACTGAAGTGAAGTGAAGTGAGGTTGCTCAGTTGTGTCCGACTCTTTGTGACCCAATGGACTGTAGCCCACCAGGCTTCTCCATCCAGGAGATTTTCCAGGCAAGAGTACCAGAGTGGGTTGCCATTCCCTTCTCCAGGGGATCTTCCCACCCCAGGGATCAAACCCAGATTTCCTGCATTGCAGGCAGATGCTTTACCCTCTGAGCCACCAGGGAAGTGCAGCTACTGCTGAGCACTAGCCTGGACTCTCACCTGACCTACACGGTAGGAGGTGGACAGAAGGGTCTCCTGTGAGGCAATGTCCTTGAGTGGACATTTGAAGGGCTTAGCTGTTGGAAGCTGTGGGAGAAAAAGAGTGAGGGGCAGAGGGCACGGGCCTCCAGGATGAGGAAACAATCAGTGAAAAGGCCTTTAGGGCAGGTAGACCTTGGAGCTTTCAAAGATCTGAAGACCAGGGGTCCAGCGAGCAGGGACACGTGAGGGCTGGATGGGCTGTATCAGCTGAGAGGTAGGGACAGAGGCCATCATCCTTCTGGAAAAAGAGGAATGTTGGAGAATACAAAGCAAGGCAAAATGATCCGCGTCATCCTATCTTTACACATTTGAAACTTTTTTTGAGCTGGAATATACACATAGTGAGGTGTATGAAGGGTACATAAGTGTGTGTCTCATTGAATTTTTACGTGAATGGACTGGGCTTACAAACTTATGATTTTATTCTGAATGAAACCTCATACCGCAAACATTTTACACTGTTAAAAGGGCGTCAAGAATTTGATGCTAAAGATGAAATCCTGCTCCCTTGTCGGGTGTTTTCCACTTCCTCCGTTTGTCTGCATGTCTCTCATGTCAGCGTTTGCCTCATGGACCATGCACCGAACATTACTCTACGTAACCGGTGGCGGGTATTTGGTTATCTTCGTAACGATGCCACAGGTAAAAAGGGTATGAACGTAGGTAAAGCTCTTGAGACATGGTGGAAGATGGCAGAAAGTTACGGAGTGGGAGGCATCCTTGAGCCCCCTCCACGTGACCGTCTTCTCCTCTGTCTCGATCTCTCACAAGGGGATCCGGCTGCTGATGCTTTGTTCCCCTACATCTGAGTCTGAACAAAGAAAAATCCTCAAGTCAGGGAACGTGGGTGAGTGTTTGAAGTGACAGAGAGGACCCTCATTTCCTTTGAGGTGGGAAACCCTGACCCCCCCAAGGCCATGGGCCCCATGTGGAGATGGGGCTGATCCCAGGAATAATGTGGGGAGACCCCACTTGCTCCCCACCCCATCTGCCTGGTCCCACTAAGAGGTTTCTAAGCTCTAGGAAAGGATAAACCTCCCGTTAGCCTCAACTTGGCTTTTCATCCCCATTGGATCTTATTTCCCATAAGGTATAGATATTCAGGATTTGTTTCTTGAATCAATGAAGAAAGATGTTTCTTAAAGTGATACTGTCTAGCAATCTCCTCGTGTGTGTGCATGCATGTGAGTGTGTATAGGGGACAGAGGGTAACTTGATCACCACAGAGAAGATGAAATCCTGTTGGCCTCTCCGCACTGACTTTCTCTCATAGCAGCAACTCCTTGCAGAGTTTCTGGGCTTCTCCAGCTGTTTAAAATGGCTGACCTCCTGTTTACTTCCTTGTTTGTGTGTCTGAGCAAAAGGGAAAATTCAAAGGGAGGTGTTTTGCTCTCTCCCTGAACTAGAATGCTGAGCAGGGAAGCGCTTCCACTCGCGTTACTAACGGCGCTCGCCCTCTTCAGACTGGCTCCAAGCCCAGGTTTATGGAAATTCACTTCAGACAAATACATTCTGCCACTTTCTCTCTTGGGAACAGACATGGCAGAATCCCAGTGGGTCACTCCATCTGTCCCCTGGAGCCTGGATTACTTCCTACCTCATTCCACAACAGCTTTTTCCACAGGACTTTTAAATAAACCATAAAATAAAAATATGCCAGCAAGTGGAGAAGGAGACTACTGGTTGAACAGGCTCATGGATTCATAAAGCTTGGAGAAAAACAAAGAAAACAATATAAAAGCCAAAAAAAAAAAGAACAAATTTCTATTTCTTTTGTCTCTCTTTCTCCCAGCACAGGTGGACCAAAGCTTGTGCTCAGTCGCTTCAGTCGTGTCTGACTCTTTACGACCTCATGGCCTGTAGCCCGCCAGGTTCCTCTGTCCACGGGATTCTCCACGCAGGAAGTGGGTGGCCATGCCCTCCTCCAGGGGATCTTCCTGACCCAGGGATCGAACCTATGTCTCTTCAGTCTCCCGCATTGGCAGGAGGGTTCTTTACCACTAGCGCCCCATTTCCCTCTTCCTCCCAGCACAAGGCAGGCCCAAACGTCAGTCATCCCAAGTAACAGTGGATTCCATGTGGGTTTTCTGCTCCCAGGCCTGAGGGATGAGCCAGAGGTCTGCCCCAGGGAGGGGGGTCTGGGATGAGATGGAGCTTTGAGGGAGCCCCCAGTGTATCACTGAACCTCAGAGACAGAGGGAGTAGGAATGGGAGTGGCTACAGAAAGAAGAGGAAACTTGCAGAGAGGTTCATTCAAAGGGAAGATCCAGTCTTAGGATATCAAGAGTGGTAGCCACGAAAGCCCAAGAATTATAGTTTTGTCCAGGTGTATGCCCGCGAATAGGATGGCTGGATCATATGGTAACTATTTTGAGTTTTCTGAGGAGCTTCCACGCTGTTTTCTTTTTTTTAAATTTATTTTTAATTGGAGGATAATTGCTTTACAGTTCTGTGTTGGTTTCTGCCGTATGACAGTGTGTATCAGCCATAAGTAGACAAATATCCCCTCCCTCTTGCACCCCCCCACCCCCCATCCCACTCTTCTAGGTCATCATGGAACACAGAGCTGAGCTCCCTGTGCTCCACAGCAGCGGCCCACTCGCTATGTTTTGCATATGGTAATGTATATGTTTCAGTGCTACGCGCTCAGTTCATCCCACCCTGTCCTTCCCTCATTGGGTCTACAAGTTGGTTCTCTACGTCTGCTCAGGCAGTTTTCCATAGTAGCTGCACCACCTTACGTTCTCACCAACAAGGTAGGATGGTTCCCTTTTCTCCATACTCTCTCTGTATGTGCTTAGTCGCTCAAGTCATGTCCGACTCTTTGCAACCCCATGGACTGTAGCCCTCTAGGCTCCTCTCTCCATAGAATTCTCCAGGCGAGAATATTGGAGTGGGTTGCCATGCCCTCCTCCAGGGGATCTTCCCAAACCAGGGGTCAAACCCAGGTCCCCTGCATTGCAGGCAGATTCTTTACCATCTGAGCCACCAGGGAAGCCCCATCTGTAGAGAAATACACTCTGTCTAGTATTTGTTATTTGTAGACTTTTTTGAGGTTGGCTGTTCTGACCCTTGTGAGGTGGTTATCACATGGTAGTTTTGATTTGCATTTCTCTAATAATTAGTGTTATTGAGCATCTTTTCACATGCATGCTGGCCATCTGTATGTCATCTGTATGTCCGTTAACTTCTTCTGCCCAGTTTTTGATGGGGTTGTTTGTTTTTTGTGGTTGTTATTGAGTTGTATGAACTGTTTGTGTATTTTGGAGATTAAGCCCTTGTCAGTCCCATCGATTGCAAAATTAGTACAATATTGAATCAATAAGTCAACTATATTTCAATTAAAAAAAAGAGAGACCCCAAGAAAAGGGAGCAAGGATCCAGGATTTCCACTGGCTCACAGTGTGATACCACAGAGTGACGGATATGTATCTGGACTCCGTGCTAGAAGCTGGGAGAGGTATGGGCAACTGGATGTGACTAAACCAGGCTTGTGTTCCAGGTGAGCAGCTTTGAAACTTCGAGAAATGGGATGGAAAGGTATAGCACATGACCTCTGCCCTCAAGGAGCTTTTAATCCAGTTAAGGAGACTGGTAAATGCAAGTGTTCACCGGAAAATAGCATGTGATAAGGTCTCCTGGGGTGGGTAATGGATGGGAAGTTCCTTTTGTTCCTTCAGCACAAGGAGAAACTAGCTCAGGCTGAAATAGTAGAGGAGGATTTCCGGGAAAGAGAAGGTATGCTGAGTCTTGGAGGGTGAATGAGATTTGGAGATGAAGGAAGGGCAAGGCGTTTCAGACTGTGCTCAGAAACATTTGCTCGGGAGTTGATTGTGGGAAAGTCATAGTCGCTCAGTCATGTCTGACTCTTTGTGACCCCCATGGACTGTAGCCCACCAGGGTTCTCTGTCCGTGGAATTTTCCAGGCAAGAATACTGGAGTGGGTTGCCATTTCCTTCTCCATGGGATCTTTCCAACCCAGGAATCAAACCTGGGTCTCCTGCATTGCAGGAGAATTCTTCACCTTCTGAGCCACTAGAGAAGCCATATATATATATAAGAGACTTTTTAAAAGATTGTTGACCATTTTTACAGCCTTTATGGAATTTGTTACAGTATTGCTTCTGTTTAATGTTTTGGTTTTTTGGCTATAGGGCATATGGGAACTTAGCTCCCCAACCAGGAATCAAACCCACACCCCTGAACTGGAAGGCAAAGTCTTAACCACTGGACCACCAGGGTGCATGAGACCAGAACACTCCAGGTCTGAAGGCTGTGACACCTGGTGTGCATCTCCACATTAGAGGTAGTCTTGCCAATGGGACCAGAACACACAGTGTCCACTGACTGCAACCACCTCAGCCCATTTGCCCAACCAACGTCCCCCCACCCACCTCCCTCCTAAAGCCTGTCCCCCTACCCACTAGATCCCATCTCCTCTTGACTCCTCATGACATTGCCCTGCCAGGTCTCTACTCTCATCTTTCTTTCTCTCTTTTCTATCCATCTCAGCAGCATACAAGTATCTGTTACTCTCCTCATTTTCAAAATGTCTCCTTGGAGCTTCCCTGGAAGTCCAATGGTTAAGACTCTGTGCTTTCACTACAGGGGGCACAGGTTCAATCCCTAGTCAGGGAACTAAGATCCCACCTGTCACATGGTGTGGCCAAAGTAAAATAAATGATTAGGCAAGTTGTTAGTCACTTAGTCATATCTGACTCTTTGCAACCTCATAGGCCGTAGCCCACCAGTCTCCTCTGTGCATGGAATTCTCTAGGCAAGAACACTGAAGTGAGTAGCCATTTCCTTGTCCCAGAGATAGTGAAGGACAGGGAAGCCTTGTGTGCTGCAGTCCACGGGGTCACAAAGAGCCAGGCATGATTGAGTGACTGAATAGCAACAAAGGCAGTTGTTAAAACCAAACCAACAAAAACATCTTTTGACCCCATTTTCTTCCTGCTGATGAGTCCTCCATATCTTTTCTCCTTTTAGCAGCAACGCTCAGAAGACCTGTCCTCTTCCTCTCCTTCCTCTCTCTCCCAACTCACTCTAATCAGGGTTTCACCACTTGTGAGGTGCTCTAGAACTTAGGTGACCCTTTGGAGAAATCCCAGCTGAGATCTGGGGGACCAAGGCCATTGGATGCAGGCTGCCCCTGGGCAAGGGACAGAAGCTCCAGCGAGATGGCTGTTCCTGTCACCCCCAGGAGAGCACCCAACTGGGAGCTCTCAGCACCTGGCACCCCCACAAGTTGGGGAAATGCAGGCTTGGTCCTGAAGGTGAGCTGGGTGGCACACCTCCCAGTCCATCACAAGACTTCCGGTTTTCCACCTGACTCTAGAGATGGGGGATTGACCCCTCTGCTCAGCAGGGAGACTGGGAACCTCCAGCTGTGCCACTGAATTCCTCCCATGGGCCAACATGTAGTTATGCATAAACCCACCTCTATGGGGGGACTTGAACACAGGAAAGAAAACAGCTGTGATGTGTAAAGGACCCGCCCTCCTCCCATTTTATTCCTTATTGAGTGGCTATGAGGAACAGCTCAGGTCCACACCACAGCTCATGGGAAGCCTGGAGCAGGGTCCCTATGGTGAGCTTCACTCCTTTCTAGTGTTTTAGAGGGGAAGCCCAAGACTGTGAACACTCAAGAGCGGTACTTCCATCACGGCCTCACAGTGTTAAAAATGGTGCTTAATCCACAATTCTTGACTGAAAAGCAGCATTTAAATGGGATTTCTGTGGACTTCTGTGGGTCAAAGGGGGCTTCCCGGGTGGTGCTAGTGGTAAAGAACCTGCCTGCCAATGCAGGAGATGAAAGAGACTCAAGTTCGATCCCTGGGTTGGGAAGATCCCCTGGAGGAGAAAATGGCAACCTACTCCAGTATTCTTGCCTGGAGAATCCCATGGACAGAGAAGCCTGGTGGGCTATGGTCCATGGAGTCACAAAGAGTTGGATATGACTAAAGCGACTTAGCATGCACGTGACTCTAAGGGGGTGCATCATCACATCTCTTAGCGTCATCCCTGGTGGCCCTAAGTGGCTAACCACTATTTAAGATGATTACCTTTACAGCCTCAGAGATGCTGGTCTGCACTTGCAGACAGGACTCCTGACGTCTCTCCAGTGCAGTCTCCTTGCACCTTCTTTGCTGTGTGCATCGTAGTGGAGAGAGGAGCACTCAGGTGGGTGAGACAGAATCAGCGTTCCAGGGAGGGGGTGGGCTGACGGGGGGTCGCAGAATGACTCCCGTAGTGCAGCTCAGAAACCCTCACGTGCCTCTAGTGGAAGAGTCCCTCCCACCTGGGCGACCTCCACGTTCAAAGTGCTCTTGGACATGTCGGCTCACGTGACAATCCCTGGACCTCCTTGCCCTCCCTGGCAACCTGTCACTTGATTTCACTCAGGCGTTTACTCTTCCGGGCCATTTTCTCTGAGTGACTACGTATGTATGTCTCTGGAATTTGAACTGAATTTGCAAAAATTTAATCTGATAGACTAAGATCATTATCGGAGACCATCCACGCTGAAGATTCCACGTATGCCTGGGACAGGGTACCGGCTGCCCTGAAACAGTCCCAGGGTGCCTCACACCTCTGCATCCTCCCCAGTAGTCGCTTTGTATGTGTCTTCAGATACATGTCCCCACGTCCCAGGTCTGGGTTTTGAGAATTTGTCTTGCTATTTCCATATGTTTCTTTTTCATAATTTAATGTCTCCTTGGATACCAGCAGATGCTTCCCCTTCTGGATTCTGCATATTTGATGGACAGGTCACCACCCCACGTTATATATTGGGTGATGAGAATTACTGTTTGCTTTCACTTGCTCCTTTCTGCCATTTAAATGTTTTTCCATCTCTTTGTGATTTTAATAATTAACATGAGTAAATTATGCCTGTGAGTGTATAACCTTGATGGATTCAGACAGGATGGAAGGGTCTTGGTGTGGCCCATATTTGCAACTGCTTGCAGCCAGAAAACCCCGGCCCCGTCATTTCAGGGTCATTGTGATGTGTCATGTGAATTGCAAAAAGTAAATCCGTCCATTACATCCGTCTTGATTGTACCTGCATAGAGGTTGTCAAAGTCAAACTCTTATTTTTAAATGAAAAAGACAAGGAGTTAAAAATACAGTAGAAACCTTTGGTGATGCTGATTTTAGCCGACAGGACTAACCTCTATGTTAGAAGCAGACTGTACTGCATCCTATATCTTATTGCAGTAGGTAATAGTTCTGTTCCGGGGGAAAGAATCTGATTCCAGGGGTCTGTCTGCTAGTTTCTCTTAAGGAAGCCACAGTAAATGAACCTCCTGTTACTAGGTATAATTCTTGGTTGTTGGAGGCTGTGGTTCTTGGAGTATATTTAGGAATCCATGGTTATTGTAGTTTATTTAGATATGGTTATGAGTCTGGTAGAATTTAATATAGGCTGCCATACTAATTAGGAGGTAGGAGGTGGTCTCACTTACAGGGAGAGATCGTTCTTGGGGAAGAGAGCAGATTCTTAGACATAAAACAGGGAGGCCAAGCCTCAGGTGAGCCACAGAAGGAGACATATCTCTAGGCTTCAAGCCTAGAGGAGGTCGGATGGGAGCAGCCATGAGGAAGTAGCCAGGAGCTGACAGCCCAGGGACAAAGGCAGGGTCACCTTGAAATTGTGCCAGTCCTCTGGACCTTTAATCTCTGTCAGCCGAAGCATCTTCTATTTTATATTTGTAATACTCTCAGCCTTTATCTCCTCTTGTACTTCCTTAATGCTTGGTAAAACCTTTTAAATGCTTCCGCCAGCATTTCTCCTGTCTTTTCTGCAGGAACTGTATTTAAGGGTAACCATATAGACCCAGATGATTAGGGAATGTTACACTTTCGAAGAGAAAGCCAGCCAAAAAGAAGAAGAAAGAATCTTAAAAATAATTTTGTGAATCCCAATGAAATTATTGATTTAGGCAAGTGTCATTAATTAGTATGAAAATCACTGGATAGGTAGCTATTAGGGAAAAGGATATTTTGTATACTGCCAAAATTACACTGACCCATGGATTACTTTCTGACCTCAAGAGGAAAACATAATTGTATAATATAAGGAAAAGATGATCACCACCTTCATCTGGTGACCAGTCATAACAGCTCTAATGGTGTAACAGCCTGATGTTTGGTGTCTTTTGATGTAATTGAACACCACTACATATCACGCACAGTGTTTTCTAGAAAAATGAGTTTAACATTAACCCATGAAGCCTGAGATAGAAATGTCAGTTTCTAGGAAATCCAGGGGATAGAGGAACAAGTTAAGCGTCAGCAGAAGGAAGTAATTACACAAGTCCAGAGGCTGAGACATTCTGTAGGACCACTGGCCTAGTATGAGTCTATCGGGGAAACTTAAATTTTAAATTTTAAACCAAGTTTAAAAATATTTAAAGGACACAGCAATCAGATGTTGTCATCCTAGATTGGATTATCTGGTCTGGTTTGAAGAAAGAAGTTGTAAGAAAATTTAGGAGGAAATTTGAATGTGGTAGAAAGTATTAGTTGATAACAAAAACTTACTGAAATGAAAAAGAAGAAATCATTGGCTGAAAAAACAATAAGCTTCAGGACAACATGAACTGCAAAAATCTCACACTGTTAACTATAGACATGATGTACACATATATATTGGAATGAGAGTCAGAAAGAGAATACTCCATGTGTGATATTTTGATTTTTAGTTTTTACTTGTACATATTTTGTAATTTTCTATAATGCATGGAAGGCTGTTTTTGCTATTTTAAGAGATCACCATAAATAAAACGTATCAAAAAGAAATTAAGATTTCATTCTGTGTTAAGATCTGTTGATTCTTTTGGAACGCAAATGTATTTTAAATTTTTTATTTTGGAGTAGATTTAGATTTAGAGAAGAATTACAAAGACAGTACTGAGCATTCCTGTATATCCTTTCTCGTTTCCCCTACTGTCATCATCATATATGACTGTGGTTGGTTTGTCAAAACTAAGAAGTGGGCAGTGGTACCTTGTATTAACTAAACTCCAGACGAGATTCAGATTTTACCATTTCTTCCACCAAAGCACTTTTGTGGTCCAGGAAGCACATTGCATTTAGTCATCATGTCTGTTTCCTCTCTTCTGGTCTGGGCCAGTTTTTCCTTGCTTTTCATGACTTGGACAGTTTTGAAGAATATTGCTCAGGTGTTTTGTACCACGTCCCTCATTCTGGTTTTGTCTGATATGTTTCCAATAGTTAGAGCAGGGTCATGGGCTTCAGGGGAAGGATTCTACAGAGATGAGGTGCCTGCCTTAGAGTCTGTATTATATGAAGGGCTGCCTGCCATCAACATGGCTTATCACTGGTGACGTTAACCTTGATCCCTTGGTCTTGCCACTGTTTCTTACTTTTCTTAAAAGTAAATTTAAAAAGTGAATACTCTATCCTCTGGAAGTGAGTCCCTGAGCTCAGCTCACATGTTTTTGATTTTCACAAAATGCTTCTCTGTGTTGACCCCCGCCTTCCCCCATTCACCCCCACCCCGCCCCCACCGCCAAATAACAGAGGGCATCGATTAACTTTAACTGTGCTACAGGGCGCTTATTGTTGTCCCCTTTTGAAAGAGCATTGTCAGATAACAACACACACTAGGGGCCTGGCATGAGTGGAATTGGTAATGAAATGTGGGAACCCTAAGGGAAAGTGATCCTCAGGGGCAAAGACAGGGTCCCTTGGTCAGCACTGCTCCTCCACATTTGGCCAACCTCTTCTCACACTCAACTTGAAAAAAATCTGGGCTTCAAATGATCAGAGGGTTCAGTTCAGTTGCTCAGTTGTGTCCGACTCTTTGTGACCCCATGAATCGCAGCACGCCAGGCCTCCCTGTCCCTCACCAACTCCCGGAGTCTACTCAAACTCATGTCCATTGAGTTGGTGATGCCATCCAACCATGTCATCCTCTGTAGTCCCCTTCTCCTCCTGCCCTCAATCTTTCCCAGCATCAGGGTCTTTTCCAATGAGTCAGTTCTTCACATCAGGTGGCCAAAGTATTGGAGTTTCAGCTTCAACATCAGTCCTTCCAATGAAAATTCAGGACTGATTTCTTTTAGGATGGACTGGTTGGATCTCCTTGCAGTCCAAAGGGCTCTCAAGAGTCTTCTCCAACACCACAGTTCAAAAGCATCAATTCTTCGGTGCTCAGCTTTCTTTATAGTCCAACTCTCACATCCATACATGATTACTGGAAAAACCATAGCCTTAACTAGACAGACCTTTGTTGGCAAAGTAATGTCTCTGCTTTTTAATATGCTGTCTAGGTTGGTCATAACTTTTCTTCCAAGGAGCAAGTGTCTTTTAATTTTATGGCTGTAGTCACCATCTGCAGTGATTTTGGAGCCCCCAAAAATAAAGTTTGCCACCATTTCCACTGTTTCTCCATCTATTTGCCATGAAGTGATGTGACCGGATGCCATGATCTTTTTTTTCTGAATGTTGAGCTTTAAGCCATTGTACATTGTACATTTAAGCCATTGTACATTGAGCTTTAAGCCATAATGTACATTCTGCTGTACATTTCTTATAACTGGAAATTTGTACACCTTCTTGATTATGAGTGTCACTATAAGAAATGAAGGTTTCAGTTCAGGCTAACAGTGAATATGTTCTTGGGAGTTTTTTCTTTTTTTTAATCAAATTGGGAGATTGTCTAGGTATATTATGTTTCTACCTGAAAATTCTTTTACCTTTGGAGAAGTTGGAAAAGGATATATATGTACAGAATTTTACATTGGCTATCTTTTTCTGAGGCTTCCCTAGTGACTCAGTGGTAAAGAGCCTGCCAATACAGGAGATGCGGATTCAATCCCTGGGTGGGGAAGATCCCCTGGAGAAGGAAATGGCAACCCACTCCAGTATTCCTGCCTGGAGAATCCCATGGACAGAGGAGCCTGGTGGGCTACATTCCATGGGGTTGCAAAGAGTCAGACACAACTTAACAACTAGACAACAAGAGCAACAATCTTTTTCTACCCATGAATTCTTACTACTCTAGGTATAGACTAAGAAGTTACTTAGCACTCTGCCCCCTACCCATAAATGTAAATTTGAAAACAAATTTAGTTGCATTTTAAAAAATACATATTTCAGTGACAAAATTTTTAGGCCTAGATGTATATTTTGGAAACTGATTAAAGTCTTCATACATTTGTGTTGGTCACCCCAACAGCCTGAAATTGATCATAGTTCTGTCATGGTTAGTGAGGTGGGACATCAGAAAGTGAATTATGTCAATATCTGTTGGCTGTGCATAAAAATCTGGGCATACAAAGTATCTGAATGTTTTGGATTGATAGCAAAACACTTGGAATAACTGAATATCCCAATTATATTCTTGTGTGTGTGTGTGTGTGTGTGTGTGTGTGAGAGAGAGAGAGAGAGAGAGAGAGAGAGAGAGAGAAAGGCCTTTCTAAGGAATTTGAAGCAGAGACTTCACTTTCCTGATACTCGATTGTAGGAACCTTTCTACCCCTTTAGAAAATGATACTCCACACTCTTTTCTTTGTCGTTTATAAACTTGGTGGGTTTCATAGCAAAATTTTGTAGGTTGCTAGTGTTTTCACCTTCCTACCTGGAATATGTATTTACCAAATGTCCTATTCATATATGCCCATTGCTTCTAGTAAAAAATCCAGCTATTTGTTTTTGCTGTCATGTGTGCACGTGTGTATGTTTATTTAGGGAAGGATTCTGTGCCCTTCTACAAGCAAATATTAATTGATAGCATTTATCATTCTGCTCCCTAAGATAATTATTCACATAAATTGTAATCATCTGCAGCTATATTCAATCATTGCATTGTAAGTGAAGTTGTCTCAGTGTGCTAATCTCATTGTATTTTAGAGGCAGGATATCATCTCTGAAAAGAGACTTATACCTTCCTGTCTGTCTGAAAATTCTGGACTCAGATACTTACCTAGAAGGAATCAGACCTGTAACTGAGTATTTCAGAGGCTAATACTGTGGATGCTGAGACCCCAGTGACAGGTGCATCACTGTCTCCTTACTCTTATCCCATGTAGCACAATATGGTCCACACCTTACCTGTGTGCACAGCATTATTTCTTTTGTATGCTTGCTTCACTTTCTCATAATAGTACAGCGAATGAGGTAAGGTGAACAGAAGTGTTCTGGACCCCAGAAGTCAAGGCAAGGGTAGCATCCACGTGGCTGTGATCTTTTCATGTAATTCAGTGATGTGCCCTGGCATGCCCACTGCACCCCATCAGAGTCTTGTATGTGGCTTCTCCTGATTTTCCTCTGTGGCCTTGTTCACACCTCTTAAATTCTTCTAGATCCTTAATCCACATAAAAGACAATTCCAGCCCTCCATTCTGAATAGGAGGGCTTCCCTGGTGGCTCAGTGGTAAAGAACCCACCTGCCAATGCAGGAGATGCAGATCCAATCCCTGAGTCAGGAAGATCCCCTGAAGAAGGAAATGGCAATCTATTCCAGTATTCTTGCCTGGGAAATCCCATGGACAGAGGAGCCTGGCGGGCTACCTTCATGAAGTTACAAAGAGCTGGACGTGACTGAGCGATTGAACAATAGCAACAAATTCTGAATAGCGATGTAGATTCTTTCCCTGAAGTTGTTGGGGAGGTAATTTTCATTTGATTTTCCTGGGCCACACTTGGTTTGTCAGAGAACTAAGTGCTGTGTGAAATTTTTCCTTCCCAAGAAGGAGCAACTTTCATTTTTCATATTTCTTTCTTTTCTTTCCTGAGCTTCAAATATTTCTGTCTATAAATTATTATTTTAAAAGGCTATTTCTAAATATTCCCATACTTCTTTCCATATATCCCTCAAACCTTGCCTTATTAAAGACATATGGGTCTCAAATATATTTAAGTGAATCTAGAAAATGAGGGCCTTAGTAGCAAACATTCCCTACATTGGAAAAAATGTGTGTGAGGGGCTTTCATGTCTTAGGACATTGACAATTCAGTCCCCTCTTTTTTGCCCACAGAAATAATACATTTTCTCTTGTAACTGAGAGGAACTGAATGCATTTATACTCTTCTATTCTGTCTTGGCTAGAACCTTTTCCACTTTTAATACAGAGAGTAGGTCTCCAGCATTCATTTATTCATCCTAGATTTAAATCTCCAGCCCTCTTTCCCTGAGTTTGAGGATCAGATACCCCCTGCTATCTAATTGATGTCTAATTGGCATCTCCACACAATGTCTAAGACTTTTCTCAAACTTCACGTGCCCCAAAAGAGTTGAATTCTCCTCGCCTAAACCAGTCCCTTCCTCTGTCATGCCCATCTCAATAATGGCACCAGCATCTACCAAATTTGCTCAAATTGTGCTTGATTCCTCTCTCCCCAATCCCATATCCCATCCACCAGAAATCTGTTGACTCTAATCTCCAGTTTATCTTGAACCAATTGTCAATCCCCCAAATTCAGGCCACCATGATCCTTTGTTTGATATATTCCAATAGCCCTCTCCATAGGGACACCTGGTCTACTTCCTACCAATGCTTTTTTTATCATCTGTTCTCTGCGTAGCAGCTAGAGTGACATTTAAAACTGAAATCATATCACTTCCTCATGTAAAAATGTCTGAAGTCTTCCTGTTCACTTAGGTCGATATCCAAATCCTTCATTATGAACCGCAAGGCACTGCGTGCCTTTGCTGCTGCCTTTCAAACTCCTGTACACCAGGCACCATCCTAGGCATTGGGATTCTAGGAAGAACCAGAGAATGTCTGCCCTCCTGAAACTGACAATCTGGTGGGATTCTTAAGAGATGGGTCTCAAGATATTTGAGAAACTACCAATTTTTGAATATTACTACATTATTACAAATCCCCCCATATATTACAGCTTTTGTGCTGGCTGGAACACGCATAAATTCTGTTTTCTGGTTTCCCTGGTCCTGTAAGTGAATTTGCTTCATGTGCCTGATCTGCCAAATTTAACATTCCACTTTTTATTTTATACAAAATACCACTTGCTGAGATCTCTCCTCATCGATCTCACCTGTTACCAGCATTTGCCAATGGCTTACTTTATTAAAGTTTTTTTTTTCTCCACAACAAAGGCACTTTTAAAAAATAATCACTGTATGAGTGTTAATGCCTGTGTAACAAAAAGGGAAAACAGCACTAATACATTGATTTGGGAATGCCAGGTAGCAGACTAGCCTTTCTCACTAAGCTAACAGACTCAGCCCCACCAACAAACTTTACGATGCACACAGTTCAAAATTCAGCAAAGTAGTGAGCTCCTCTGTGCCTCAGAGGAAAAGTCTCCTGGGAAATGCAGAAATTCCAGCAAGATCTGCCAGTGGGAATGCACAGAAGCCCCCTTACTTACCTTCCCTACATTCTGGCACCTTTATCATCATGGTCCTGTCTTCCCAGCCCCATTCTCTTTAGAAACTTGGGAGCTTGGGAAACTCACCTTTCTGCCCCAAGCTCATGTCATTGCTTGGCCGTGATAGGAGGCTGCAGTCCAGCCTTGATTCCTTCCTTACTGCTGATGCCCTCACTTGGCTGGACTTCACACTGGTATTGAACCGTTGCTCTTGGAATGGCTTTTATTTATTTTTATTTAACTTTTATTTGCTATAGAGGTATAGCTAATTAGGGCTTCCCTGGTGGCTCAGTGGTAAAGAATCTGCCTGCAATGCAGGAGACACGGGTTCGATCCTTGGGTTGGGAAGATCCCCTGGAGGAGGTCATGGCAACCCACTCCAGTGCTCTTGCCTGGAGAATTCCGTGGACAGAGGAGTCTGGTGGGCGGGCCACAGTCACACAGAGTCGGACGTGACTGAAATGATGAAGCAGCAGCGTAGCCAATTAACAGACAATGTTGTGATGGTTTTAGGTGAACAGGGAAGGGACTCGGTGGCCTATCCATTCTCTCCCCAACTCCCCTCCCATCCATGTTGTTACGTAACACTGAGCAGAGTTCCATGTGCTATTTGTTGTTTATCCATTTTAAATAGAGAGTGTGTCCATCCCAAGTGGAATGGCTTATATTTTTAATATGTGGAGGACACTGTTCACTGGTAGCGTTACTCATCTTCCTGTATGTGTGGGGTGGTGTTTTGTTTCTCTGTTGTTGTTTTTTTGTTGGTGGTGGTGGTAATTTCCCTCAGCTTTACTGAGATAGAATTGACAAATAAAATTGTAAGATATTTAAAGTGTACAAGATGGTAATACATATATGTTGTGAAAGGAATTCCCTCCATAGAGTTAATTAACATATCTGTCACCTCACGTATTTACCTGTTTTGTATGTGTGAATGTTTAAGTTCTAATCTCTTGGCAAATTTCCGTTATATGATAGTGTTATCAACTTGAGTCACCATGATGTTCATTAGATTCTCAGGCATTATTCAGCTTATAACTGAAAGTGTGTACCCTTTTACTAACCTCTGACAATTTCCCCCACCAATTTGTGAATATCTTGTTTTCTATAAGTGATGCCACATGTTACATGGCTTATTTCACTTAGCTTAATATCCTTAAGGTTCATCCATGTTATTGCAAATGCCAAGCTTCCTTCTTTTTAAGGGAGAAGGCAATGGCACCCCACTCCAGTACTCTTGCCTGGAAAATCCCATGGATGGAGGAGCCTGGTGGGCTGCAGTCCATGGGGTCGCTAAGAGTAGGACACGACTGAGCAACTTCCCTTTCACTTTTCACTTTCATGCATTGGAGAAGGAAATGGCAACCCACTACAGTGTTCTTGCTTGGAGAATCCCAGGGACAGAGGGGCCTGGTGGGCTGCCATCTATGGGGTCGCACAGAGTCGGACACAACTGAAGCGACTTAGCAGCAGCAGCAGCATGTGTATTATTTCTTTACTCATTTACCCATCATTGGACACTTAGGTGAATATAGATATTTCTTTGACATAGTGTTTCCATTTTCTTTGGAGATGTTTTCAAGAATGCAATTGCTAGATCACACGATAGTTCTTTTTTGAATTTCTTGAGGACTCTCCACACTGTTCTCCATAGTGGCTGCATGAATTTATCTTTCCACCCACAGATCCTCATCAGCATTTGTTATCTTTATCTTTTTGATAACAGACATCCTAACAGTTGTGAGGTGATATCGCATTGTGTCTCTGATTTGCATTTCTCTGATGACTAGTGATGTTGTGCATCCTTTCATGTTAACTGCCCTTTGTATGTCTTCTTTGGAAAAATGTCTATTTAGGTCCTTTGCCCATTTTTTAATTGGGTTATGTTTATTTTCTATTGAGTTGTATGCTTATATGTTTTGAAATATCTTCTCACCACTTTCTGTAGGTCAGGTTTACTTGAGATCTCAGTAGTTTTAGTGTTTTAAGTAGTGTGAAAATCTGTCATATGAAATTAGTCTACTTATTGTCCCTTATGGAGCATGCTGACACACTACCATTATTTTTTCCCCATTTCTTTGTTTTTGGATAAACCAACCTTCTTTCTGTTATGAATCCCTGAATTCAAAATTAAACCCAAATCATTCTTTAATCCAGTTGACTGTCCTGACAAATTTATATGTCTTCAAAAATGTCTCCCAGTTTTTGTTCCAGCAAAAGAGATTCCTTTCCATTCTTTTCATGTTTTTCAATATAAATCTCAGGACCCTGTTTCTGACATTTCAGTGTCATTAGTTATTCCATTTTTTTAGCACATGCAACATGTCCATCACTGAAATAGAAGAATCTGTTACAAGACCAGCCCTTAGTGCCAAACCAGATCCCTGGAGATCTGTGTGCATCATTATGGTCCCTACCATCCAGTGATCTTTCTAGGAGCATCCTTGAAGGCGGACTGAATTTGTATTATCAAACTTTGGCATTAGCAGAGATATTCAACTCAATCCAGCCATGTGTACTTTTAATATAAAGATTTACATTTAAAAAATTAGAAACCCATTACATAGAATCTTGAACTCTATTTGTAACTCATACCTTATAGTAAGTAGGGGAAAAAAAGACTTCTAAGTTCCAAAAGCCTACCATTAGTGCTTACTGAACTGTTAGAGAACAGTGTTTCAAATAATCCTTTCTGTTATGAGATCAACCCCACATTGTTATCCAGCCCTGTCTGTCTTGCTTATTTTCAGCCATATATCAAGGCATAAATCCTGCTTATATCATTAGAACTTCTAATCTTATTCCCTGGCCACCCATTGGTCTTAATTATCCCTAACCTAGGTGAGTCTAGGAACAAATGTTATCAGCTTCTCAGCCCCATTCCTATCTCCACGTACAACTCTCTGACCAAATAGAAGAGAGCCCCTTCCTTCTACCCCATCATCTGCTTAAGGCAAACACAAAACAAAAGCAAAACCAAAAAAAATCTTCCGACTCCTGAGTTTGTTATTTTACAAAGAGATCAGACTCTTCTTCTTAAGATTCTTCCTGAACTCCTTACCTGGTGATGACAAGATTTTACTTGAGTCTGTGGACTTCTTACATTCCTCTCCCTTCCAGCATCCATTCATCACACTCATAAGGACCACCTTGGGCCTCAAGGGCAGGTGGCCTCTAAAAGAGTTGGGCAGGGGTTTTGAGGGGCTGAAGGGGTTTTGAAATATTGCTCCCCTCTTCTAGGTTTTGAGTTGTCATGGATATAATTAGTTCTCTCTGTGTCTTCAATTCCTTTCTCTCCTGGGTGATGACTTGATTAAAAATCTTATTTCCTTATTGGTGGGATTCTGCTGCAAAGGGTCATTTGGGAACTTTGCAGAAACTTTAGCACCATTCCCTGGACTCTGAAATATTGTTGTTTCTGTTGAGATGCTCAGTCGTGTCTGACTGTTTGCAACCCCATGGACTGCAACACACTAGGCTTCCCTGTCCTTCACTATCTCCCAGAGTTTGCTCAAACTCATGTCCATTGAATCAGTGATGCCATCCAACCATCTCATTCTCTGTCACCCTCTTCTCCTCCTGCCCTCAATCTTTCCCAGCATCAGGGTCTTTTCCAATGAGTTGGCTTTTTCCTCAGGTGGCCAGAGTATTGGAGCTTCAGCTTCAGCATCAGTCCTTCCAATGAATATTCAGGGTTGATTTCTTTTAGGATTGACTGGTTTGATCTCCTTGTTCCCCAAGGGAATCTCAAGCATCTTTTCTAGCACCAGAGTTTGAAAACATCAATTCTTTGGCACTCAGCCTTCTTTATGGTCTAACTCTCACATCCATACATGAACTATTGGAAAAACCATAGCTTTGACTATATAGACCTTTGTTGGCAAAGTGCACAGAAAAGTCTTAATGACCCAAATAACCATGATGGTGTGATCACTCACCTAGAGCCAGACATCCTGGAGTGTGAAGTCAAGTGAGCCTTAGGAAGCGTCACTATGGACTCTGAAGTATGGGAGAAGGTAAAAATATTAAAATCCACTCTCAGGAACTTGGCTCTCCAGTGAATAAATAACATGCTACTTTTGTTCTCCGTGGAGCTACCTCTCTATCACTTTATTAGATGAAGTTCTTGTATTTTGGAGTTTAATCATTTTGAGGGGAAAAGTCAAGAATACTTTCAAACTATTATGAAAACTATGGATCTTCTTTCTAAATGATATGATTGTGCACTACCTGTGTGCATCATTACTGTGTCCTTTGTTTGCAGTGAATGGCCATCAGCTCTGGCCAATGGAAATAATAAAGGATGCTAGGCTAGCTCATGGAGCTGAGTAAGACAGAAGCAGCCTAGATCAGAGGAGGAAAAGAATCTGAGCTGTCCCAGGGTTGGGGAATCTTCCTGACTCAGCTCCAATAACTCCTAACATCTGTATCTGTCCATATTTCAAAATCTCAGGAGAAGGAAGAAGTCCTAGCTTGAGTCAGATCAATCAGCTGTACCAGGAGGGTGCGGTGCTCATTTGGATCCATTTTATGTAGCATGAGGGGCTTCCCTGGTGGCTCAGATGGTAAAGAATCTGCCTGCAATGCAGGAGTCCTGGGTTTGATCCCTGGTTCAGGAAGATCCCTGGAGAAAGGAATGGATACTCTCTCCAGTATTCTTGGCTGGAGAATTCCATGGACAGAGGAGCCTGGCAGGCTACATACAGTCCATGGGGTCGCAAAAGAGTCAGACATGATTGAGCGACTTTTTTTTTTTTTAATGTAACATGAGGACAGCAACCGTCGCGATGTTGATGCCCAAGAAGAACTGGATTGCCATTTATGAACTCCTTTTTAAGGAGGGGGTGATGATGGCCAAGAAGGATGTCCACATGCCCAAGCACCTGGAGCTAGCAGACAAGAATGTGCCCAATCTTCACGTCATGGAAGCCATGCAGTCTCTCAAGTCACGAGGCTACGTGAAGGAACAGTTTGCCTGAAGACATTTCTACTGGTACCTCACCAACGAAGGCATCCAGTATCTCTGTGATTGCCCCCACCTGCCCCCTGAGATCGTGCCCACCACCCTGCGCCGCAGCCGTCCTGAGACTGGCCGGCCAAGGCCCAAAGGTCTGCAGGGAGAGCGGCCTGCAAGACTCATGCGAGGGGAAGCCGACAGAGACATCTACAGACGAAGCGCCGTGCCCCCTGGTGCCGACAAGAAAGCCAAGGCCGGGGCTGGGTAGGCAACTGAATTCCAGTTTAGAGGTGGATTTGGCCGTGGACGTGGTCAGCCACCTCAGTAAAGCTGAAAGGGATTGTTTTGTGTTGAATAAACCTGTAAACAGAAAAAAAAAAATAATAATGTAACGTGAGGGTATTCCCAGTGATTAGAGAAATCACTGAGTTGTGCAAGCATCTCTCCTACGAGCTAACTCTGCACACAACTTCAAGGCATTCAGGACCTCCTGCTTTGGAGGAAGATAAAACCAGTTTTGACAGAATTCATAGAACCCCTGAATATTAGAGTGGAAGGAATTTTAGATAATATATGCTTTTATTGAGCATTTATTATGTGCCAAAGATTGGGCTTCCCAGGTGGCTCAGTGGTAAAGATAAAGAATCCACCTACCAATGTAGGAGACACATCCCTGGGTCGAGAAGATTCCCCTGGAGAAGGAAATGGCAACCCACTCCAGTATTCTTGTCTGGAAAATCTCCTGGATAGAGGAACCTGGCAGGCTACAAGTCTGTGGGGTCAGAAAGAGTCAGATGTGACTAAGCACACACTCATCCACGTGTCAGACATTGCACAAATATTTAACATGCACCGTCTCCTTTTATTTCTACCATAACTCCTTTAGACAAGGATATATTACATCTTTTTCTACAGATAAGGGAACTGAGACACTCAACCTAGAAAAAGATAGCTTGAAATCCCGTCTCATCCCTGGTCCTCATAACTTCTTACCTTCAGAGAAAGAAATTCTACTCCTAGTTCTGAGTTCCTCAAGATCCAAATTTTATTTCTGGGTAATCTAGGTAGATCAGAGGTAAAGCACAGAATGACGTTTGTCCCTGCCTAAAATGGGTTTGGCGGCTGATGAATCCCTTGCCGTGCCCATCTTTTCTTGGCCCACCACCAGCTAGGACTCAGAAAAGGTTTTCATGGAGAGAAGCTCTATTTAGCAGACCCCGTTTTAATAGAGGGAAAGCGTCAAGCCTGCACGCACTCACCCACTCTGTCACCCGGTGACATGGGCTCCGTCTGCCCGCCCACCACCACCTGCTGTGCTTCCCTGTGGCTGGACCCTTGTCTCCCATCACCACACGGCTCACCCACAACTGTTCCGTTTCTGGGCCTCTCACCCACCCACCCTTGCTCTGTTATTCTGCCACACAACCCAACACTCATGCATATTCTCCACCCAGCCCTCCACGGTCATCACACCAGCCATGCCATTCTATAAGAAACCTGTTTTCTCACCTAGTCCCCAGCTGCCTTCTTCCACTCACCTGTAGTCATCTGCTGAAGGTGCCAAGCCACACACCCCTTTAGCTTTTCATGGGCCGACTCTTTAAGATGTGAGGCTGTGTTCACTGAGGCATTTGGGGATCTCTAGGGGACTCAGTAGGACATTTTTGCTACTGAAGCAGCTGGCATTACTCACAGAGTCTCATTACAGCTTGAGGATCCGTCAGGTAACCATGAAAGTTCCTGGGAGGGCAGCAGGAAATAGCCCAGATGTATCTTTGGCTCCTCTGGACCCGGTACAATGCCAAGCTCATGGCAGGCACTTCTCTGAACTGCCTAGGGCTTCCCAGTTCGCTCAGTGGTAAAGAATATGCCTGCCAATGCAGGAGGCACAGGTTCGATCCCCGAGTCGGGAAGATCCCTAGGGAAGGAAATGGCAACCCATTCCAGTATTCTTGCCTGGGAAATCCCATGGACAGGGGCGCCTGGCAGGCTACAGTCGATGGGGTTGCAAAGAGTCAGACACGACTGAGCGACTGAACAACCATCACCACCTGAATTGCCTCCATCGTATCAGTCAGGCTTCAGGTGGAGATGTTTTTCTAAGGTGAATGGTAGGCATACCTTTCTATGTTAAAGCAGGTGTCAGTATTACAACACCTGGTTTGCTATAAGTGCAACTTGGAACTCACTGAAGATGGAGCTGCATTTCTTTAGGTGAAAAACATTCTCACCACCTAAATTTATTCAGTCTAAATTCTTCTAACCAACAAGGGAGCAAATTCTTTATTTCTTCCTCCCTAGGTTGTTATGCTTCCTCCCCACTAAGCCTCTTCTTACGCGTCAGAAGGATCCTGCTGTGGTATCCAAAACCTGATTCTAGGAACGGCCAAGGAATTAGTTTAAAAGGATTGGAATAGTAAATGCTTCCAATTGGCATTAACTTTTCCTGTCATGGCAGCCTGGGCAATGAACAGTAATTTTCATGGGTCTAACTCCATTGCAATTCTGAAATTTCACAATTCTGGACATTTTATATACAGTTTGGGGCTGATTTAGGTAGGAGTCAGCAAGGCTTCCACTCATTTCCAAGGATGTACACAAACAACAGTAGGTAAAAGTCAAACACTAGAGTTTCTTGGAATTTCTATCAAGAACTGCAAATGTTTAACTGGTGCTTGATTACTCAGACTTTTAAAGAGGTCCTTCCTTCCTCACTGTGCATGCTCAGTTGTGTCTGACTCTTTGAGACCCCATGGACTGTAGCCCACCAGGCTCCTCTGTCCATGGGATTCTTTATTTTTCTCCAGGGAAGAATACTGGAGTGGGTTGCCCATTCCTCCTCCAGGGGATCTTCCCAACCCAGGGATCGAACCCGTATCTCTTGTGCCTGCTGCATTGGCAGGTGGTTCTTTACTACTAGCGTCACCTGGGAAGCCCCTTAACTGGTACAGCTATTATGGAAAATAGTATGGAGGTTCCTCAAAAACTTAAAAAAAGAACTATCTTGTGATCCAGCAATCTCACTTCTGGGTATACATACCCAAGGAAAATGAAATCAGCATTTGAGAGATATCTGTTCATTGCAGCATTATTTATGATAGCCAAGATACAGAGACAACCTAAACCTTCATTGAAAGATGAGTGGATAAAGGAAGTGTTCAATGGGCTATTATTCAGCCTTAGAAAAGAAGGAAATTCTTCTGTGTTTGTGACAACATGGATAAACTGTTAAGATATTAGGCCAAGTGAAATAAGCTAGAGGCAGGAAAACCAATACTCCATGACATAACTTACTTGTGGAATCTAAAAGTAGAAACAGAGCAGAATGGCAGTTACTGGGCTCTGGGGGAAGGGAACCATGAGGAGCTGGTGGTCAAGTGATACAAACTTTTATTTGTATACAAGATAAATAGGTTAAGAAACCTAACGTACAACCATGTGACTCTAATGACTATTGTATTGTGGACCTGAAATTTGCTAAAATGGTTGACCTTAAATGTTCTTACCACAAATGAAAAGGGTAACAAGTCTGTGAGGTGATGGATATGCTCATTAGCTTGATTGTAGTGAATATTGCACAATCAAATTATCAAATTGTATTTGTATTAAGTGTATGGGCTTCCCAGGTGGCACCAGTGGTAAAGAACTCACCTGCCAATGCAAGAAACATAAGAGACGTGGGTTTGACCCCTGGGTCGGGAAGATTCCCCTGGAGAAGGGCATGGCAACCTACTCTAGTATTCTTGCCTGGAAAATCCCATGGACAGAGGAGCCTGGCGGGCTACAATCCATAGTGTCACACAGAGTTGGACGTGACTGAAGCGACTTATCACGTACAGACACTTTAAGTGTATATAATCTTTGTTGACTATAACTCAATAAAATTGGAAAAATTTTTTAAAAGTTGAGATAGTAAGTAGCATAGCAGCCTATGAATTTGCTGGTTTCTAATTCATATATTGATTATTAGATATTATATATACATGAAATCTTTCCTTTCCAAAACAAACAGATAAAAAAACAGACTTGCAAATGTTTTGAATATACCATTTCTGCAGTTGCAGCTACATTATTTTACTGTCCTGGGGCAGTCCCAAAACTGCCTGGTAGTACCTTACTCCTGGCAGCAGTAAGGAGTTAACAGATCACCCTGGGCTGCAAAGTCCATTTGTTTCTAGGTGGTATCATCAGACCTGGATCAACAGGATCCAGAAACTGGATCTTTGGGGGTTTCTTGTGTTTTTCTTTTTTAATCTTTTTATTGGACTATAGTTGCTTTACACTGCTGTCAGTTTCTGCTGTACAACTCAGTGAATTAGCTATATGTTTACATATATCCCCTCTTCCTTGTGTGGGCTTCCCTGGTGGGCTCAGATGACAAAGAATCTGCCTACAATACAGGAGACCCTGGTTCGATCCCTGGGTTGGGAAGATCCCCTGGAGAAGGGAATGGCCACCCACCCCAAGATTCTTGCCTGGTGAATCCCATGGACAGCGGAGCCTGGTGGGCTACAGTCCATGGGGTCTGGACTTCCTTCCCATTGAGGTCATCTCAGAGCACCAAGGAGAGTTCCATGTGCTCTGCAGTAGGTTCTTATTAGTTATCTATTTTATACCGGGTAGTGTACATATGTCAGTCCCAATCTCCCAATTCATCCCCCCACCCCTTTCCCACTTGGGTATCCATACATTTGTTCCCTACATCTGTGTCTCTTTCTGCTTTGCATAGCAGATCATCTATTTTTATCAACCTGTTTTTCTAGGTTCCACATATATGTGTTAATATTACAGTATTTTTCTCTTTCTGATTTACTTCACTCCATATGACAGTCTCTGGCAGAAATCAACTCTTTCCCCTGAACTCCAGTCAGCAGGAACTTGCCAGCAAGTTTATCACTTTTTCACGATACCAACTACTCTTATTGGGTCCAGGAGGTATAAGTAGAAAATTCATAGTAAAAATTATGTAGCTTTTCTGGACTCTCCTCTTGTCAATTGCATGGATAATGTCTAACATAAAAGGGAAAGAGTCTCTTTCTCTACAGCCAACTTCTCATAACAAGTAAGTCATATCCGCTCTCCTAATAACCCCTTCTGGATCCATGGAGTGGTCTTTCTAGTAAATTGGTTTTGAAACTGGAACATATCCAGGCCTGGGCTTCCATGTATATAGCCTAATGGGGAAAAGAGGGCACATGCGTACATGGCTTCATGGGGTGGAGCAGAGGAAACAGCGGTGAGAGCTGTTAGCATGCGCACCACTCAGAGGGTGGCTGGTGAGTTCCGGAGGGCCTCCTTCCATCTTAAGACCTCTGATTAGCCAGTAATAGCATGCCAGCACAAGTGGCTCAGTGGTAAAGAATCCAGCTGCCAATGCAGGAGACGTGGATTCGATCCCTGAGTTGGGAAGATCACCTGAAGAAGGAAATGGCAACCCACTCCGGTGTTCATGTCTGGGAAATCCCTTAGAGGATCCTGGTGGGCCACAGTCCATGGGATCGCGAAGAGTTGGACATGGCTTAGTGACGAAACAACAACAACAACAGTTATACTGGCTGTAGGTCACAGCACCATTGCCAAAGTCACCAATAGAGTGACAATCCTATTTACTTCCGAGACTGTCCTTGATCAATGGCAAAGACATTCTCTGTTGAGAGTTGTCTGTGTGAATCTGAATGGAGACGATTGTATGGGGTCTGCAGTTTTACAAGAAACCTCTGGGCCTGAACAAGGAGTTGTTCAGAGATTTGGGGGAGCAAGGACATTTCCAGAGATCTCCAGCTCTGAACGGAGTGCCTGGCATGAGCCCCTTGATGATCTGCCTGGGGTCTTTAGAAAATAGCAAGAGAGTCTCTTTTTTTTTCTTTTAAAAATACAGCTGCTTTGGGAGCTGAGCAGTGCCTTCAGGGACCAAGCGGGTGGCTGGACATGTCTTGTTCAGGTCCTAGGCAATTACTCCTAAGGGACATTTCAGCTTCTCACTGAGAAATACTTCAAGTACTCAGATCCATTTTTTTTCAAGTTAAGATTCCCTTCAAACAAAGAAGAGAGAATCATTTAGGCTTCAAGGAGAGAGTGGGAGAGGACAAACCCAAACAGTGAAAGGGTAGATCATTCCTCTCCCCGCCACCTTCCTCCTTTCTTTCCGGGCTTTTGGGGCAACACTCCTCCTTTGGCGTCAGGAAGCAGTCACATGTTATTCTTTACCACGTGCACCGTGGGCTTTAAGCCCCAGCTGCCCACTTTCCTGTTATGAACAAGCTTTGATGGTTTCTGTCCTCAAGTGACAAATTTTTGCTTGTTTATGTGTGTTTTTATGTACCACATCCTAGTCCACAAAAATACTTTACTGTGGCTTGGGTGGGAGCTTCAGCTTCTGCTCAAAATCAAGTGATTTTTACTTGTTGGGGAAATCAGAGCTTTCTGCCTTTTCTCTCCACCTCCAGAGGGATCTCGCCTCACCCCCATCTCTCATGGGGGCTGGTGGGTCTCCTAGTGGGGTTATTGCTACACATTACAATCCAGCTTACATTGCTTTGGGGTTTTCAAAGTCAGAAATTCCTCAAACTTCCTGGCGCATCCTGAAATGCCATTTGGTCGGAAATTTTATGTTTAGCTGGAGATCAAGGGTGGAGATCGTAATTTCCCAGATATGACCTTTAACTCTCAATCCCTTGTTACCCATGACCTTTCTAACGCACATATCCCCTTGAAAGAAAATTTATACTCCTTGTACCTCTGCCAGGCCTCTCAAGTGAACTGTACATGCAGCATACTCAGCCTTGGCCGGATTCTGAGCATAGATTTTGTATATTAAGAGTAAACAGATGTTTATGGAGAATACTGACAAGATGCAGCAGAAATGAGAGAAAGACAGGATCATTGTGGTCAGAATTCGGAAGAGTTTTAAAAAGAGGATGTTATCTTTTTTGCTAAAGATGGGCGCTTGACTTCCAGAATAGATGGGGTTTGACAGATGGAAAAGGAAAGAGAGAATTCACATGCAGGACTAGCAGGAAGAAAGGTGCAAAGAGGCCGGGCATCGTGGGGTGTGTGCAGGGCCCAGCGGGGCAGGAAGCGCTCAGCAGAACCCAAGGGCCACGAAGGCCAGGCTGCGGAGGCCTAGCAGTAAGCCTAGCCTGCTTAGCTGCTGCTTTCAACTCTTTATTATGAAGTCTTTCTAATTGTGGCCAAATAAGAGGGCTTCCCTTGTGGCTCAGACAGTAAACAATCCGCCTGCAATGCAGGAAATCCAGGTTTGATCCCTGAGTCAGGAAGATCCCCTGGAGAAGGAAATGGCAACCCATTCTAGTATTCTTGCCCGGAGAATCCTATGGACAGAGGAGCCTGGAGGGCTACAGTCCATGGGGTCACAAAGAGTTGGACATGACTGGGTGACTAACACTTTATACATAACATAAAATTTACCATTTTAACTGTTTTTTTTTTTTTTTCGTTAAAAAAATTTTTTTTAATTTATTTTAATTGGAAGCTAATTACTTTACAATATTGTGGTGGTTTTTGCCATACATTGACATGAATCAGCCATGAGTGTACATGTGTTACCCATCCTGAACCCCCCCTCCCACCTCCCTCCCCATCCCATCCCTCAGGGTCATCCCAGTGCACTGGCCCTGAGCACCCTGTGCATTTAACTGTTTTTAAGTGGAAGGTTTTGTCTCATTCAGTTAATTCAACTGTCACCCCCCATCCATCTGCAGAACTTTTTCATCGGCCCCAACTGACACCCTCCAGCCATTAAACACTTCCCCGTTTCCTCCTCCCCTAGCAGGTAACCATTGTGCTACTTTCTATTGCTATGAATTGTCTACTCTAGGTATCCCAGATAAGTGGAATCATGCAGTATTTGTTGTTTTGTGGCCAGCTTATAACTTAGCGCTACATCCTCAAGGTTCATTTATGTTGAAGCATGTGTCAGAATTCCCTTCCTTTTTAAGGCTAAATGGACGTCCCACTGTGTGAACATACCACATCCGTTTATCTGCTCATCTGTCTATGGACATCTGGGTTGCTTCAACCCTTTGGCTATCGTGAATAACGCTGCTGTGAACGTGGGGTGCAAATATCTATTCTGACCCCTACTCTTCCTTCCTTTGGGTGTATACCCAGAGGTGAAATCTGGATCACAAGGTAATCCCTTGTCTAATGTTTTAAGGAACCAGCATACCATTTTTATTACAAAAAATTTAAGCATTAACAAAAATTGAAAGAAAAGGCATGTAGTAACCCCTTGATTTAAAATAGAGGTCTCAAACCACCTAGCATTAGAGATGTTACTTAAAGAGTTTGGAACTGAGGGGCAAAGATAATTGTCTAGTCTAGCCTTTAGTTTTCAATCCCATACCAGACATAAATTTCTCACACTTATCTCTTTGAAAGAAAATTTACACTCTTGTCCTTCTGAAAGTAACAGGTGACATTCATAGGTCCATCATCCAAGTCTAACAAATGCTGACATTTTTCTGTATTTACTTCATCTTTCTTCTCTATCTACCTGTCAAAAGTGTTTAATTCTTAATGAACTGCTCCAATGTAAATTGCAGGCTTCATGGTCCTTAATACCCCAGAATACTTACATATCCACATTGTCATTACCTATTCAACAAAATGAATAATAATTTCCTAATATTACCCATGCCTAGTTCATAGTCTCATATCCACAGTTGTCCCTCAAATGTCTTTTGTGGTTGGATTTCTTTTTTTCCAAACTAGAATCCAGTAGCCAAGAGCCATCTGCAGCAGGCATTGACTCTGTCCAGCAGATGGAAAGGAGAGCCTGAAGGTTTTGAGCAGGGAGAGAGGAGATCAAAGCTGAAATCTGGTGTTGTGGACAGCAGCATTTTTCTGGCGCCCCTCTGGGCCATAATCTAACTCTTGGGAATGGATCGAAGAGATTGAAGAGTGAATTCCCTGCTCCAGAGCAAACCAGATACAAGCTCTAATGGGGCTTACATCTAGCATTTAGTCTCACTAAACTTTCAACACTTCTGAAAAAAAAGACTTAGAGTGAGTCATTATCAAGTTACCCAAAGTTCTGCATTTACCATCTCCAAGCCCTGTTATTTAAGGCAAATAACTTGCCAGTTCCAGCACTTTGAGCCTGTGCTTTTGTGGTATGTTTAGATGCTGGGAATTCACAAAATGTGTGATAATTCATTTTTTCCTCCTTGTAAAGAGAGCTTGTTACCAGGGAAAAATGCTGTCCTGGGTGCTGCAAGGGGTTCCTCTTCCCCAGGGTAACACGGTCTTTATCCTTCTCTCCCTCCCTCCATCTTTAGGTAACTATGAAACCAAGAACTCCTAAATCCTTCCTCTGTTACTGAATCAGCAGGATATTTACTGAGTGACAGCTCTTTACTCAGCAGTGAGGAAAAGTCAAAGGAAATAGAAACCACTTGACACCAGGAGAATGAGAACTAATAGAGGCATAATAGGTGCAGAAACAGTGCTTTCAGCCCAGAGTGTGGCAGACGCTTGGACCAAGGAGGAGCGAAGGAGCCGGAGGACTTTCAGGGGGAGATGGGAGCTGAAGAGACTTGAAGGATTTGGGGGTGTGGCTAGGAGGCCAGGAGAAGGGAAAAGGGTTCATCCCCTCAGCACTATGGGGTCAGGGCTCAGCTGTAGCCCTGCTTCAGCCTCTTCGTGTAAGCCCCCCACACCTCGTGACTTGATGGATATGGGGCTGGTACCCCCAGGAGCAGGGTCCCTGAGACAACATGGCAGCCATCTGCTGCAAAGATGCTCTCATGCTCTCAAGAAGACCTTCATCTTTCTTTCCACTGCTTTTCATTTTTGTGGTTCTCACAGGCCACACACATGCTTCTATTATGGGCGCTGTGTGTGGGTTTGGAGAAGGCTAACTAGACAAGACTCTTTGGGTGTGCAACACTCTATTCAGGGGAATTAGTGAAAAAAAAACAAACAAAAAAACACATACTTTTCACCCTAATTTAGGAGGAATTTATTAGGCTAAATTTTTTTCTTTTCTTTAGACAAAAGGATGGCTTCATTTCTTTGGCGTTTACCCTATATTACTTATTTGTGTTTTCTTTTTTTTTTTTAACTTTCTAAAGACTGGACATGTTGAAGGAAACTCCTCTTCTTGTCTCACTAAATCATGGGCATGCTGTGTTACCTGACCTCTCCTTGACTTGCAATTGCATTTCTGGGGGATTTTGTTTGAAGATAGATTCCATCCTGTTTAGTTACCATTTTCTCTCTCTGACCACAGAAGTGTCCTCTGTGGCTTGCGCAAGACTGGGCCGAAAGCACAGGACCGAAAGACCCACAGCCTGGCTACTGATGGTTTTGGTACATTTTCCTCCAGCTTCCAGGATGGAAACAAGTTGAACTTTTCTAGGAGGAAATGGGTATGATGACAAGAGCTTAGGCTTTATGTGTAGGAGAGTTTGGTTGGTTTAGGTGTGGTCCCCTCTTGTCCTAGTTATAGGGGCTTAAAGCAAAGTAGGGACCCCCCCCTTCCCCGCCCTGTCTACCATGAGAGGCAGCTCAGGAGTCAGATATGGTTTGAATCCCAGTTCTTCCACTTAACTGGCTGTCTGGTGTTGGGCAAGATATCTGTTTTCCTGAGCCTCTGCTTTCTGATCAGTGATAATACCTGCTTCAAGAGTTGTTCAGGGGATTATAAATTATAAAATGCCTCACCCTCCACAGTTTCTGATAATAGAAACCAAATCATGGCCCCTGTATAGAATAATAATGTCCACAGCCCCTCTACCCCAGGGGTACAGCCCATAACACAGCTGCTATTTTTTCCCACCACCAGTGTCAATATAGATCTATGGTATTTTGAGCAAATTCTATTCTTTTCCATTTTTCATCTATGCCTGGTTCATTTATAGATTCTCAGATTCTAAGATACAGATAAAGCAAATTGCATAGCATATATATTTATATGTATTTTCGTCCTAGTCCTCCTCAACCTCTCCACTCTGAATTTCCCCCAGTGTGCCAGCCCATTTTAAGGTTCCTATTCCATGTTTTAAATATGTGCTCCCCAACACATGTAAAGTCTGGACCCACCTGTGATCCCCTAACCTTTCATCATCATCTCTTTGACTACCCACAGTCGCTTGCTGCATCTCACACCCACTGCATCCCCTCTCTCCAGCCTCCTGGCATCTAAGCCACCCCCACCTCTATTGACTTATTTGTATCTAATAATTTTGATTCTAGTTCTTTAGTTTGGTTAGGTTTCCAAAGAAACCTGCCTCTAGATAAGCTGCAGAAGACTCTATAGAAGGAATTCCATGGGCACATGGAACAGTTACTAAGAATTTAGCTGTTAATGTACATAGCTAAATCACACAGCTTCCCGGATTTCATTGTTTTGGTCCTCAGAGTGAGCTCAGCGTGAGCAGGGCTGCTTTGTTATCCCTGTTTTAGGACCAGGAAGCCAAGGCCCAGAGACAGAGGTCCCCACGGCTTCTGTGTTGGTTTGTGGTGGTACCAGAGGCAGACCTGGGACTTAGTGGGCGTTTGGTCCACAGTGCTCTCCCCTCCCCCTGCCTCAGTAAACAGGAAACAGCATGATGTGTTTACTCTGCTTATATATACACATATGGCTTTTTATATCAGGGGAATGGGAGAAGAGGACGGGGGTGGGGTTGAGAATGGGTTGGAACCGGAGAGCTATAATTAATTCTTTCTCCCACACAAACCACTGAAATACCACATATGAGAAACAGCATCACCAGCAAAATGCCATGATTACGCAGCATCGCTTCATATTCGGGAGCAAAGAGGGGGTGGTGCTAATTAACAGGTGGAGACGGAATGTTTACAACATCCTATTACTGGTAATGGAATTATCTTCACCCTCCTAATCATCACGGAGACCAGGGCTCCTCCCAGCCAGGCGTCTGGCCATGCCTTGTGCAAGAGGATGAGGCAAGAGGCTTGGGGGTCTTGATACCCTTCCCCGCCCCCCAGGAGGTGAGGGAGTGCAGAGAACTTGGGAGTGGTGAGGGTGGAGAAGGGGTGGGTCATGACACCAGGGAGGAAGCTGCTCTGCCAGCACCCCTCACCTGTTCCTCATCCCAAGCTTCTCATCGTTGCCTTGGGGGCCTCGTTGCCCAGGAGTTTGATGTCCAAGTTCCAGAGGAAGAAAACAGAGTCTCTTTCCAAAGGTCCAAAGAGGCAAATGCCCTACCACGCCTCCCTCCCGCACGCCTGTTTCCTCCAGTCTGTTCCCCGGGGCATCCCTTGACCATTCAGTTGCCCTCCCTTCCTGGAAAACCTTGGTCCTGCTGCCCATTGGAGACTCAACGGTCTTGGCAGCCAGAAGGATCTTCACGGCTTGCCCAGCCTGGGTCTGTCACATAACAGAGAAGAAAAGAGTATCAGAAGGGTGAAGTGACAGGGTGTGGCCATTCAAGGTTTCACCAATGCTCAGGCTGATCACTGCCTTCCTCTCCTCTTCCTCATACCTGTATCTGTTCGGAGACAAGAAGCCACTCCAGATGGGACCTTAAAGAAGAGAAGATGGGAGACTTCCCTGATAGCCCAGTGGTTAAGACTCCCGCTCCCGATGAAGGAGGCCTGGGGTCAATCCCTGATCAGGGAACTAGATCCCACATGCTGTGACTAAGATCCCACACTCAGCAACAAAAATCCTGTGTGCTGCAACTAAGATCTGGTGCAGCCAAAAAATAAAATTAAGTGAAAAAAAAAAGATGGGCAAGGCTCAGGGTATCTCCAGGCTCTCTTTAACACTGAGGGTTGGCATGTCTCCTAGAAGTTACTTAGCAGTCTCCTGGAAGCCACCTGACACTAAGAGAAAGGTCATAAAGGAGGTCAGTGTCACAGAGTGAAAAAGTGCTTCAGTCGTCCCCGCTATTTAGGGGGTGTTGAAAGCCCTCCAGCAATTCAGTGTGGGGACCATAGCGCCCTAAGATGTTTGTGATTGTTGTCGTTCATGGGAGAAAAAGAGAGCCCCCAGAGGACAAAACATCATCCAGACTGAACACTTTTTTTGTCTCATGAACATCTCTGAGCGTTGAGCATGGGCATTGTATCAGCACCACCAGCACCATCAGAAGGGGACCATGTGTCAGCTTCCCGTTAGTGAAGGTTGATGGTTGTAAGAAAAAATGAACTTTGTTGGTGCTTGAAGCCATGAGATCATGGAGTTTTTCTCCCCCAAATTACACTAGTAGTAATTAACTATCTCATTCATTTCTTTCACTTAGAAATAGCACAGTGAGGAAAAAAAAATTAAGTAAGCATGAGACTAGGAAAGGTTCCTCTCCCCAGGAGTTCCTGGATGACATTTCACATTGAGTCCTGAGGGCCTTTGCACTGTGAGGACCCTCCTGTGAGGCCGGTCAGTTCAGGAAGAATGTCACTTCCTTGAATCTGGCCCCTCCTACCAGCCCTAATGGAGAAGGCAATGGCACCCCACTCCAGCACTCTTGCCTGGAAAATCCCATGGATGGAGGGGCCTGGTGGGCTGCAGTCCATGTGGTCGCAAAGAGTCGGACACGACTGAGCGACTTCACTTTCACTTTTCACTTTCATGCATTGGAGAAGGAAATGGCAACCCACTCCAGTGTTCTTGCCTGGAGAATCCCAGGGACAGGGGAGCCTGGTGGGCTGCCGTCTATGGGGTCGCACAGAGTCGGACACGACTAAAGCGACTTAGCAGCAGCAGCAGCCCTAATATGGAATTACTGGTCTCCAACTTTGAAGGAGCCTGTTCCGAATTTTTCCCTGCAATATGGTGACTGGGGACTCAGAACACAGATTCTGGTAGAAACCATACTATAAACAGTAGGCAGGTTGCCAAGCCAGTGAGTAAAAGCCCGTCTGTAACTGAGCTGAGAGTGAGGAGCCCTGGGTTCAGCTCTGTCACTAGCTGCCTCTGTGACCATGGGTGAGTCGTTTAGTCACTGCTCCTGATTTTCGCACTGATTTTCTTTCTCTTCTTTCGCTTTTTATATTTATTTATTTGGCTGCGTTGGGTCATAGTTGAGGTACACTGGGTCTTCGTTGCAGATTGCAAAATCTTTCATTGCAGTGCGCTCGCTTCTCTAGTTGAAGTGCACAGGCTTGGCCTGTGGGATCTTAAGTTTCCCAACCAAGGATTGAACTCACATCCCCTGCACTGGAAGGCTGATTCTTAACCACTGGATCACCATGAAGTCCTGAATACTGCTTATCTTTCTATATTGATTTATACAGAATTTAATCACCATGATAAATCCTTCCCTGAGAAGTTATATTCTAGTTTCTAATTTGCAATGCAGGGAATGAATCTGCTCAATGAGGGGCAGAAGCAGAGCTGTCGTACCGCCGAGGCTTCCAGCAGCTCTTGGGCAAGTGGGACTCTGATGGGAAGGGGCCCAGCTCTGGCTGTACAGGGGGCTGAGTCAACGTCAGGAGACTGGGGTGGGTGGATAGGTAGGAGGTCACTAAGGTAAGCCTGCGGGGGAGGTGCCACAACGTGTGGAGATGGAGTTTCTAACATGCTGAGGACTCAGTGAGGAGCCTTTAACAGGACTAAGGGTGCTATCAAGGGGGCTTCCCTGCTGGCTCAGCAGTAAAGACTTTGCCTGCAAGGCAGGAGATGAGGGTTGGATCCCTGCGTCAGGAAGATCCCCTGGAGATGGAAATCGCAACCCATTCTAGTATTCTTGCCTGGGAAATCCCATGGACAGGGGAGCCTGGTGGGCTGCAGTCCATGGGGTCCCAAAGAGTCAGACCCGACTTAGCAACTGAACCACTGCCACCACTAAGGAAGGGTGGTATCAAAGACCAGCTGTAGGATACTGAGACCTTTGCTTGACTCTGGTCTAAAGACCTTTGCTAGTACTTTGTAGCACCTCTTGGAATCTAACTAGAGGGTAAGTTTAAGTTCTTGATTCCAGTGAAAAGGAGGAGACTGCTTTATGCCTGTTTCTTCTGAAACAGGCATCTGGATACAGTACACTGAGGCTGATGCTTGATCCTGGTTTTGCTACACTGATGCTGTGACCCAGCCCCTTGTCTTGGAGCCTAGGAACACCCCCACGGAGGTGCGGGAGCTAACACATGGGGAGCTGAACTGACTGGCACCCCTCCTCTCCACTGCTTGACTCCTGCCTTCTCTATACGCCCCACCCCCCAACTCCTCTTCCCCACCACCGCGGGATTTCTTTTCTCCCCAGAGCTTGGCGCCTCAAACACCAATGTGGACTTTTCTCTGGGCCATCTGCAACAGCACATGGGAGGCAAATTAGCCTGTTAGGCAGGGAGCAGAAGATATTCTTCGCTAGAATGGTTTGATGGAGGATCCTGTGTTTTCTGGAAGCAGCAGGAGGGGCTGCAGAGGTCCCCAGCGAGCTTGTTCTCATAGCCTCAGGCAGGGGCTCCCGGAGCTGGCAGGTGAGGCAGGCTCTTGTCCATCCCCCCCTGCCCTCTGAGTACAGATGTGGAATCTGAGCCCCAGAAAGGTGAGCTGACTTCTCCAAGATCACAAAGCTAGGAGGCAACAGAGTCAGGGAATGGCGCCATCGATTTCATTGCTGAAGCTCCTCCTGCCTTTCCTGAGAAGGGGCATTAAGGAGAGAGGCTCTGAAGGGCGTTTTCATCAGCAGCTCCCCAGTCATCCCAAATTAGCAAGCATCAAGCTGTAATCAGTGTTCGGTGACGACGCGGGCAGCCCAGCTTCCGCACCTGTGTGCTTTCTTTGCTTTTCTCTTTTAATTTTGGAAAGGTTTCCTATCGATGTAAATTCAGACCAGATTTATCTCCCCCATCCTGACTCCCCTCCCATTTTCTTCTTATCTTCAGGGGCCTACCAGCAGCACCACATGGGCTTTGCCTTTATCTCAAGCCAGCCATGGCCAGTTGAAGTGTTCTCCTGATTACTCCTGAATTTTGGCTGCAGGCATCTCACTGGATCCCTGGACCTCATTGGTCCCTGATTCAGGAGGCACCACACAGGACTGACAAGATGAGCACTGGGGGAAGGTCATGGGAAATACGGGTTGTAGTGGGTCATATTCTAGCGTATGAGCTGATAGATGGTCAAGGCAGAATCATGAGAACTCAGGCCTTCTGATTCCTCTTTCCAGGTTATGGTAATAAAGTGTTCCCACTATGGACTTCCCTGGTGGATCAGGAGTTTAGACTCTAAGCTCCCAATGCAGGGGGCCCTAGTTTGACCCTAGTCTGGGAACCACATGCTGTAACTAAGGATTGAAGATCCTGTATGCCACAACGATTTGACCCAGTGCAGCCAAATGAATAAATTAAAAATTTTAAATGTATATTCTTTAAGAAAGCTTTTTAAAATGTTCCCTATAATCATAAATGTCCTAGGAAGATAACTGGTCCTTATCTGGGTTTGCTGGACACCCTAGAGTCTCTGCCCAAGAGATCAGTTTTACACCTGCTTTCCGCGTACATGTCTTTCCTGTTTCTCAGAAGGTGATTTCTGGAGGTCATTTGTTAGCTTTCTTTGCCTGCATATTTACCGGCATTAGAGGGAGAGTCAGATGACTTCCAGACTGCTAACTCAGATCTACATCTCTATGAATTCTTTTCTTCTGCTGGTCCCAGAGATTTTCTATTTTGCTCTCATTTTTAAAGTGGTGTCTTTCTTTGGGTCTTGGGATTTTCACTGCCTCTTCTTGCCTCGCTATTTTTGAAAATAAATGCACAGGTAAAGAATGTTCAATGGGCAACAAAATACATATTCAGGAACTTTTAAAACAGTCTCCGATACAGCACATTCTTTTGCAATCTGGGAACACAAAGATGAACTTAAGCTGGACTCTTTTCCCAAGGAGTTGATGGTCAAGTGGAAGTTACAGATGTAGAAGGAAATATTTATAACATTATCTCCAAGCGCTATAGGTCTTCATACACCCACTGGCGGGGGTTATCCTGGTAGCAGGCACTCTGACACCCTGGGAATTCTGTAGTTGTGGACCAAGACTGACTGAGTTTACTGCTTTTTATTATTTATTTTTTATCATTTGTGCATCTAGTCACCAGATGACAGGAACCAAGAGCCGTGCAGATTAACTCAGATCGAATTTCAGAAGCACAGACAGGTTTCTGTATCCCCTCCCTCTCCTTTTTCCAGTTCCATCTGCCCTGAATTTCCAGAAACCTTTACCCCTGACTGCTCAAACACACCTGCATTTTTCTACCTAATCCCACAGCTTCGACGCAGGCCCTGAGATGTACATGTCACTTTAGCTTGGATCACTTTTGCCCTGCCTCTCCCAAGTCTTGTTTCATCTTTCCTAGAACCTCCTTTCTCCTCTTCTTTGTTCCAAGCTGGGAATACACCCACCCCATTCCCAGAATAGTGTCTTTTACCCATACTCATGTTTAAGGCAGCTGGCAACTTTACATGGGAGCTAAGTTGCATGCAATTCTGAGAAAAGATATTTAAGTTCTGTTGTAAAGTGAGGGCCTGCATAACACTCACAAAAAAGGCTGCAGCCTACTCTTCCTGGGTGCTGAGGTGGGAGGTGGTCAAGGGGGGCTTCAGGAGAAAGTAGCCTTTGAGCTGGGGCTAGAGCAGGAAAGGTGTTCTTTGTAGAGAGTCATTGTTGGGACAGCATGAAATCTGTGGCAGGACATGGTGTGTCTTTGCTCTGGCCTGTCCTCTCTGCACCCAGATTAGATGGTGACCAGTTGTCCCAATGTCCTACTTTTGTTCTCTAAAATCTCCAAAGGCTTGAGGATCATTTCCTCCTGAAAGACCTGCTGGAAGCACTATTAGGCAGCCCAAGAGTGAGCTCGTGACCATTAAACAGCCCGAGACTGAGATAGCTAACTGATTAGCTAGGGAAGTTAAAGCCTGAGAGTCCAGTGCTGCTGAATCTCCGCACTGCCATGTCAAGGAATCATGTTCAGAAACTTAAAAGACATGTCTCCCATGCCGAATAGAATGGTCTGGGCTCAAAAATTTATCCAACTTATTCACTGATGAGATGGAAAATCTGGTTTGAAGACCACTGAAGAGCAGTGGGTTTTGTGTTTCAAGTGTTGTATGTTCAGTTGCTCAATTGTGTATGATTCTTTGTGACCCCATGGACTATGGCCCTCCAGGTTCCTCTGTCCATGGGCTTTCCCAGGCAAGAATACTGGAGTGGGTTGCCATTTCCTCCTTCAGGGGATCTTCCAGACCCAGGGCTCAAACCCACATCTCTTGCGTCTCCTGCATTGGCAGGTGGATTCTTTACCACTGCACCACCGGGGAAGCTCCTTTGTGTTCCATCAGTTCAGTTCAGTTCAGTTCAGTCGCTCAGTCGTGTCTGACTCTTTGCTACCCCATGGACTGCAGCACGCCAGGCTTCCTTGTCCATCACCAACTCCTGGGGCTTACTCAAGCTCATGTCCATTGAGTCAGCAATGCCATCCAATCATCAAATCCTCTGTCGTCCCCTTCTCCTTCTGCCTTCAATCATTCCAAGCATCAGGACCTTTTCAAATGAATCTGTTCTTCGCATCAGGTGGCCAAGGGAAAGACATTTAAGATATCCTAGAAAAGGAAATAAGATTGCTAGGTTAGATACAAAACTGGTTATGAACCACAGGGCGGTAAACAGGAAGCACTGACTAGGCTTATCTTTTCTTCAGGCTGGAAATCATTTACATCTCTACAGGACAATATTCATTTGCATTAGTCTTGGTTGGAATCATTGGTTTGCTATCAGTTTTCTAAAAGTTGACACCTACCTGGACAGAGTTGTAAATATCCTAATCAATAGTAAATAGCAAATCAAACTGAGGCAGAATCAGATAGCTCCAGGCAGCCAGCTGCATACCTCTTGCTAACTCAGTAAAGGAACCTACAGTAAACCCTTTGTTCCATTTCCAAATCTTGAGCAATTTTTTCTAACCCCAGGAAAGGTGGCCTTCGAAATACGCTCGTAGTAGCTTTACTCTCTTTTTTCCTTCGTTAATAACAACAGCAAACACATATCGAACACCTTCAATATGCTAGGTATTCTACCACATCACAGACGTCATGGTCATCATGGTGAAGCTTAAGGTGAGCCCTGCCCTTCAGGACTTCTCCACACTCACAGCTGCTACAAAGAAGGGTTACAAAGAGAAGCAGCAAAGGCCATTAGTGTTAGTCGCTCAGTTGGGTCCCACTCTTTGCGACGCCAGGCTTCCCTGTCCTGGTGGACTGTAGCCCACCAGGCTTCTCTATCCATGGGATTCTCCAGGCAAGAATACTGGAGTGGGTAGCCATTCCCTTCTCCAGGGGATCTTCCCGACCCAGGGTTAGAACCTTGGTCTCCTGCATTGAGGGTGGATTCTTTACCATCTGAATCACTAGGGAAGCTCTAGCACAGGCCATAGATATTATTAAAGTTCTGGGAAGAGGAAGCTCCCTTCTGGCATGGAAGGGCAGGAGGGCTTCTGGAGGAAGCCCCTTGGTGCCTGTGGGTTGGGCTAACCTGGTTTCCGCTCTCTGGAGTGTGGGAGTCTGCCTGTCTGCCCAGGTGGGTGTGGGTGCTTGTCTTTGTGTTTTCTGCAGGGTGGGAAGTCGGGCTTCCCAGCGATTCATCTCCTCCCTCCCACCAGTGCTTGTCATTACTGCCAGTGTTTCTCCCGTTGGAGCTGCATCGTGGTGGATCAAACGATCCGTTTTGTCTACTCGCGCCGCCAGCCTAGGATCAAGCTAGTGGTTGCTCCAGTGTACAGACAGAACTGAGTGGGGGAGGACAGGAGTGAGAACTGCAGGAGTCGGGGCAGAGTCAGCATCTGAGCAGTGGCCTGGAGATGGGTGGACAGGTGTGGACTGGGCTAGATGGACAGACAGACTGAAGGAGATAGAGGTTACAACCTTGGCCGGTTTGTGGCTGTAATTGTCTGAGCTCCCACCAACCTATTATTACAGGCACTTAGCTGAGCCTGGGAGAGGCCTGAGGTGCCAGGCACTCAGAGGCCTGAGTGTTGACTGTGAATGCAGATCTGGGGTGGACTCTGGGTTAGAAGCCAAAGGAGTAGAACTGTGAAACAAAGATACTTACTTTTCATTGTTCATCATTGAATCCCTACCCCCTTAAGGAGGAGGGCTTCCCTGGTGGCTCAGACAGTAAAGAATTCACCTGCAATGCAGGAGGCCTGGGCTCAAGCCCTGGGTTGGGAAGATTCCCTGGAGAAGAGAATGGTAACCCACTCCAGTATTCTTGTCTGGAGAATCCCATGGACGGAGGAGTCTGGTGGGCTACAGTCCATGGGGTTGCCAAGAGTCAGACACGACTGAAACGACTTAACACTTCACTTCAAGGGGGAGCCTGCTACCTTGGGCAGAGCTCTGTCGAGTGCTGTTTTCTGCAATGAGACAGAGGCAGGCCCAAACCAGAGCACAGGGGTCCTTTCCTTTATGCAGTGTGGCTGGTATGAACTGCTTTTGCCTCGGCTTGTGGTCATTTGAAAGATCTTCCCAAATCCTCATTTGGCTGCCACCCAGGGCATTGTCTAGGCCAGCCTGGACCAATAGATACAGAGTAGGAGCCGCATCGGAGAAGGCGATGGCGCCCCACTCCAGGACTCTTGCCTGGAAAATCCCATGGATGGAGGAGCCTGGTAGGCTGCAGTCTATGGGGTCGCTAAGAGTCGGGCTCGACTGAGCGACTTCCCTTTCACTTTTTACTTTCATGCATTGGAGAAGGAAATGGCAACCCACTCCAGTGTTCTTGCCTGGAGAATCTCAGGGACAGCAGAGCCTGAAGGGCTGACATCTATGTGGTCGCACAGAGTCGGATGTGACTGAAGTGACTTAGCAGCAGCAGCAGGAGCCCCATACATAGTTCTTCCTTTTCTAGTTGCCACATTAAAAATACAGTCTAAAATCAAACAGGTGAGATATATATACATATGTGTGTGTGTGTGTATATATATATATATATATATCTTATTTAGCTCAGTTCAGTTCAGTTCAGTCGGTCAGTCATGTCTGACTCTTTGTGACCCCATGAATCACAGCACAAGCTCAGTAGGTCCAAAATACCATTTCAACACATAATCAAAGTAAGAAATATTAGTGTTAATTTATACTCTTTTCTTTCTACTTGGTGGCACATCTCCACTTGGACTAGTCAAGTTCTCTGGTGCTCAGTAACCACACGGAGTTCATGTCAACTTTCCTGGACAGCACAGAGCTGGGCAGGACAACCAGGAGCTTATATCCTGTGATATCAGGACCATGGTTCAGCTAGTCTCCACAGTGAGCCCTAGGTCAATCCTAAAGGAAATCAGTCCTTATTACTCATTGGAAGGACTGATGCTGAAGCTGAAGCTCCAATACTCTGGCCACCTGATGCAAAGAGCAGACTCATTGGAAAAGACCCTGATGCTGGCAATGATTGAGGGCAGGAGGAGAAGGGGGCGACGGAAGATGAGGTGGTTAGATAGCATCACTGACTCAATAGACATAAGTTTGAGCAAACTCTGGCATGCTTCAGTCCCTGGGGTCACAAAGAGCTAGACACGACCGAGTGACCAAACAACAGTAACAGGTGGTAAGCAGGCTGAGCTGTTTATCCCCACTGTGCTAGTTCCTGGGGCTGCTGTGACAGTGTACCATAGGCTGGGCTGCTTAACACAACAGGAACTTCCTGTCTCAGTTCTCCAGCCTGGAAGTCCAAGATCAGAGTGTCAGCAGTCTCTCCGAGAGACTCCTTCTGCCTCTTCAGCCCCTGGTGGCTTCAGGCGACCTTTGACCGTGGCAGAGCCCTGTGATCTCTGCCTTGATCATGACCTTCTCCCCTGTGTCTCGTGTGCCAAGTCTTCCAGCCCTTTCTCTTCTAAGGATACCTGTCACTGAATTTTGGGCCCCACCTAAATCCAGGATGATCTCATTTTGAGATCCTTAAGTTATTTCATCTGCAGAGACCCTATTTCAAAATAAGGTCATAATCACAGGTGTTAGGGGTTAGGACTTGGACATTGCGGCTTTTGGGGGGACACAATGCACCCCATTACACCCATCATACATATTAAGGATATTGGGGCTCCTTCTCTTCCAGGGTTATGTGGCTGCTTAGCAACACAGCTGGGACAAGGACCTAGCCCTTCTGTGTCTGGTCCAGGGTCCTGTCCACTGCACTGAGCAGCCCTCTGACCACAGCCAGCACCCCACGGGCAAGGCTGCAGATGACGCTCCCCTTCGCAGCCTCTGCTGTGCACGCGGGCACATGGTGCTGCTGCTTTGGGCCTTGCCAGGCATCCTTATTTCCTCCCACGTCAGCACAGGCTTTCCTACGTGGCCCATCCTGGGCACCTGTGTGCATGTGTCCTCAGTTGCACTTAGTCGTGCCTGGCTCTTTGTGACCCCATGGACTCTAGCCCACCAGGCTCCTCTCTCCATGGGATTCCCCAGGCAAGAATACTGGAGTGGACTGCTATTACCTCTCTAGGCGATCTTCCCAACCCAAGGATCAAACCCAGGTCTCCTGCTTGGGAGGCAGATTCTTTTCCACTGAGCCACCAGGGAAGGCCACTCTGGGCAGCTGCTTCTTGCTAACTCCTTACAGTGGAAACTAACATGTTTCTGTGGCCCTCCCCAGCCCCACTGGGGCACTTGAACACAGCCAGATCTGCAGGCCTGGAGTCCTAACCACGTGGAGCAAATTTGGACACAGGAATTACAGTTCCTTGGACAGTCTGGTGCCATGTGGGCAACTGGGGCTTTGGGTTCCATGCAGTGTACCATGGGCAACTGGACTCTGGTGTCCACAGCAGGCCAGGCACAGGTAGCACTGATGATCTCATGTCCCTGGGACAGAGGAGGGACATCCTCATCCTGGAGGCCTTTCCTCAAGCCCAGAGACAAGGTCATGGTCTCTGTACAACTTCCTTGACTTTACCTGACCTTGACCATGGAACCCATTTCTCCAAATGTAGAATGAGAAAAACATACTCCTCGTCAATCTCACAGGCTGAGGAGCACAAATGAGCTAAGGTATATGAAAGTGCTTTAATGCAAGTGGTGAGGATTAATCATGATCTTACCCTTCCACTCCCCCCTTACCCCATCCACAAAGTGGAATCCAAACTCTGGAGGATGTGTACCCACTCCTCTGCCCAGAGACAGGGCCAGCAACCTAGACTTTTCAGGGCCTGCCCTCCTGGGGCCTGGGGTCCAGCTTACTTTAAAGGAGGATGCATGTGCCTCCCACTGCCATGGAAACCTCTGGGCCTCTTTGAAGTGGGGGTTGGGCTTCCTGGTGTTGTGAAGCAGCTGTGACAGGCTGTACAGATAGATTTCCATTTTAATGGCTGTGTCGGGGCGTCAAAATGTCTATGTTGCATTCAATCCTCATTAAAATGGAAGCCCATTGCCACCGGGTACAGAGGAGGTGTGCTGCATTATTTAGTTTTTTTATCTGTTTTCCTAAAACTGGGCTGTTCGGGTTCAAATAGCAGATAAAATTGCCACCCACTTACCTCCACCCTGTCATTTTCCAGCTCACATCTCTTCACTGCACATCGTACGTTAAATGTTACATTACCAGGGTGTCAGAAGCCCCGAGCGGTACCCTCCGAAATTTCATTTGTCTACTTCCTGGCAACTTATAGGGGTTATTTCCACTCCTTCCTTTTCCTGCAAGGTCCCTGGCTCTGGTTTCCACCTCTCTGCGTTCTGGCCTCTTCTTCTCCATCTTGTACCCCAGGAGGCCCCTGCTCTAAGCCATCAGGAAGCTTCTACCACTCTCTATTCATTGCCTTGTCCCCACCTTCTGTCTTGACTCTCTACTTGACCCAGCCCATAATCCTACTCCCAGATTATACCAGAGTGGAAATATGAAAATGAGAACTTCCCACCACTCATGAATCCTAAGGACTCTTAACAAAGCAAAACAACTACTAATTCAACCCCACATCACTTAGAGAGTGATGCCTGCGTGTATTAAGATTATTTATCATGACATGTTCTTACACAATTATTGTACATATATCCTAGATTAAAAGGATGTACTGTTTTTCCATAACTTTTATCAACTCCTAGGAAAACAGATTAGCTGAAGTGTATGTAGGATGCTAAAGTTTTCACTTAATACAATGCATCATATTCTAATTAGGATGAAAAAGAAGCAGTTTGTGTGGGCATACCTGGCAATAGGTTTTTGGTTTGAATAATTCTGTACCTCCAGTGTCATAAGATAAAAATCCATGTCCCTCAAATTCTAAAGTTGCAGTGGGACTTTGCTCCAGTTTATACACTTCTAGAATTCACACCCCCTGGCTACAAGAACTAGAGATATAATGAAGTGGATAGCCAATTTCTCTATAATGAATTAACAAAGAAAATGAAGTGTTTTGAATGGAGCTGAGGAAAGGAAGGACCATGATTCTCTCATGTTCAGTTTTTTGGTTCTGTAAGCCAGAATTGTGGCTCGTGGGCCAAATTCAGCCCACCTGATTGGTTTGCATGTCATCTGCTGCACTTCAGTGGCAGAGTTGAGTGGCAGAGGCAACAAAGACCCTATGGCCTGCAAAACCTAAACTATTTACTGACTGGCCCTTTAAAGAAAAAGTTGGCTGAGCCTTGCCTTAAGCTGTTGTACACTCTGTGTGGTTTAGCTTCCATGGGTGGACTTCTTGGCAGGAACAGTCCCTGAAAAATTCAACCCGAAGGTTTTGAAAGGCTGCCTTGTTTGATGTCTGAACCAACCACATAAAACCAAAGCAAACCAAGACCAAAGAATCAGTATGCAGAGTACATCATGAGAAATGCTGGGCTGGAAGAAACACAAGCTGGAATCAAGATTGCCGGGAGAAATATCAATAACCTCAGATATGCAGATGACACCACCCTTATGGCAGAAAGTGAAGAGGAACTAAAGAGCCTCTTGATGAAAGTGAAAGAGGAGAGTGAAAAAGTTGGCTTAAAGCTCAACATTCAGAAAATGAAGATCATGGCATCTGGTCCCATCACTTCATGGGAAATATATGGGGAAACAGTGGAAACAGTGTCAGACTTTATTTTTTTAGGCTCCAAAATCACTGCAGATGGTGATTGCAGCCATGAAATTAAAAGACGCTTACTCCTTGGAACAAAGTTATGACCAACCTAGATAGCATATTCAAAAGCAGAGACATTACTTTGCCAACAAAGATCTGTCTAGTCAAGGCTATGGTTTTTCCTGTGGTCATGTATGGATGTGAGAGTTGGACTGTGAAGAAAGCTGAGTGCCAAAGAATTGATGCTTTTGAACTGTGGTGTTGGAGAAGACTCTTGAGAGTCCCTTGGACTGCAAGGAGATCCAACCAGTTCATTCTAAAGGAGATCAGTCCTGGGTGTTCTTTGGAAGGACTGATGCTAAAGCTGAAACTCCAGTACTTTGGCCACCTCGTGCAAAGAGCTGACTCATTGGAAAAGACTCTGATGCTGGGAGGGATTGGGGGCAGGAGGAGAAGGGGACGACAGAGAATGAGATGTTTGGATGGCATCACCGACTTGATGGACGAGAGTTTGGGTGAACTCCGGGAGTTGGTGATGGATAGGGAGGCCTTGCGTGCTGCAGTTCATGGGGTTGGAAAGAGTCGGACACGACTGAGCGACTTAACTGAAGTGTGGAGTGCGCACGTGCGCGCACACACACACGCACACACACATACGATTCAGTGTCAAATAATCAGAAGGTTGTATTAAGACTGTTCTTTGTAGATTGTGTACCACCAGATCTCTTATTTTATACTGTTCTCAGGAATGAAAATAGCATCATTAACAGCAGCAAGTAGTACCTTAGTGGCAAGAGTCCCCAACATTGTTGAATGCTTACAGTACACTTCCAGCATCTTATATATTCAAACAACTCTGGGAGGTGAGTGGAACAATGACCCATTTTACAGATGAGGAAACTTCGGTACAGAAAGAGTAACTTTTCCATGTCACACACTTGGGAACATCACGTTGATTGAATACGGTATGCCAAGCATTGAATTAGAGCAGGGCTTCCCAAACTGGACGGCTGGTTAGAACAGGATCTCCGTGAGTAAGTCTGTGGTGGGACTGAGAATTTGCATCTCTAACAAGTTCCCAGGCTGGTGAGGTTTGCTGTCGGAGAGATGAGGGCAAAGCACTGCAGAGAAGAGGGGCGAGAAACTCTTCTCAGCTGCATTTTATCTGGGACCCTTGCTAACTCCTTTTTAGGCCATTTTTAAAAAAGTCATAAGCCAGCTATTGAGGGTCTCGAGAAGGAAGATGAAATGTTCCTTTTGATTCCGTTTTGCTGTGTGACCTTGGAGCACTTTTTTAACCTCTCTGTGCGGCTGTTTCCACATCTGTGAAATGAGGAGGATTTGGGGTTTTTGTGAGGAGTATCTAGGACTGTGTTGAAGTAAAATGCCTCCAGGTACACAGGTACGTAGTGAGTGCCCCACTTACAACCACACTTAGAGAACCACTGAACTCGAGTCTGGAGATGCAGTGATTGAACCAGAGGCGGCTGTAGTTCCTTCCCTCCATGGAGCTTACACATGTGGGTGGATGAATGAAGGAAGGAATGAATGTCTCGTGGGGGAGAAGGGGGAGTGAGGAAAGATACCATCACAGTTCAGTGTGGGAAGAGCTATGCCTGGGATCAGGGTGGGAGGTGCAGGGAGCAGAGGGAAGAAGCCATCTCAGTCTGGAGAAGGCTTCATGGAGGAGGTGGCCTGGGGGATCGAAGGTAAAGGACACATCATCCAGGCAGAAGGAGGGAGCGAGTTTACGCCCAAGGAGCAGCAGGTGAAAAGGCCCAGAGTTAGGAGAGCAGGTGGCCGGAGAGCCAGGATGAGTTGGGGGTTTCCTGTTCATCAGTGTGAAAGCTGCACTTGCGGGTTAGGGATGCTGGGGCTGGGGCTCGGGAATGGAGGAGATGAGGCTGGAGAGGGAAGACCAGACAAGGCCTGGGATTTCATCCTAAAGGCAGTGGGGGAGCCACTGCAGGATGGAGCAGCAAGATCAGTTGTGAGTTGGCGAAGGTGCAGTCCCTCCCAGGCTGGTGCACCACATAACCCTGCCAGGAGCAGTAGCAAAAGCCCATGAGAGATGAGGGCACAGCACTGCAGAGAAGAGGGGCAAGTAACTCCTCTCGGCTGCATTGTATTTGGGACCCTTGCTAATTCCTTTTTAGACCATTGAAAAAAAAATTATAAACTAGCTATCAAGGGTCTCGAGAAGGAAGATGAAATGTTCCTTTTGATTCCGTTTTGCTGTGTGACCTTGGGCCACTTACTTGACCTCTCTGTGCGGCTGTTTCCACATCTGTGAAATGAGGAGGATGTTGGGTTTTTGTGAGGAGTATCTAGGACAGTGTTTAAGTAAAATGCCTCCAGGTACACAGGTACATTGTAAGTGCCCCCCACGGGTTTGGTATCTTTATTAATTTATTTGAGTTAGTATTTTCTGCTTTCCTAGGAGAGATGATAAGGCTGGATATTTCTGTTTCGTCTCTGGTCTCCATAATTAGCCTGTTTTCTTTAAGAAAGAGAACAAAAGTCTCTCCCAGTACACAGTCGTAAGTGCTTGTCCTCTTTGACTGTCTTTGTCTTTTTTTTTTTTTTAAAGAAGTAATTTCATGGCTCGTGCACTTGAGAATCCATCAGGAAAGCGGGGGAGCAGGCCTTCGCTATCAGGCAGACGATCGCCCCTGCTGGGCACTCATTGGCAAAACACAGCTCTGTTAATTAACACAATGTGGGATTGGAGCTCTCTGCTTCTCTCAAACTCGCCTTTTCTCGCTTGGGGTTTGCGCTGTGGCCTCTCTCCTCATCTGATCTCTGGGGACACGTGTGTCTCCGGGCCACCCCCTTTGTCCTTGCTCGTCCTGGGCTCAGCGGCTGGCAGGACAAGGCCAGGTGCCTCCACACACTCGCCTGTCCTGTGTGTCTTGTTCTTTTTTTTTTCCTTTTAGCCCAATATCCCCATCCCCTGCTTTCTGGAAAATTTCCTGATTTCTCCCCAGTATAAAAGGAGACTTGCATTTCTATTCTGAGCACTTTGCTTTGACTTGGCGTGCCTCTCTGGTCTTCGGCAAGGTGCCTGGGCTGTATAATGAGTCTCTCCCTGCCCCGCAGCTGAAGCCCCATGTAGCTCTGCTGTGCGGGTGCAGATGGAGCCAATTTCCCCAGATGAAACCCCTTCACAGATGCGCTCAAGAGTCAGCTCTCCAGCTCTGGTTGTTCTCGCTCTCCTACTTCCCTTGAGACTGTATCCTCAGGCATTTTTTGTTTGTTTGTTTAATATACTGGCTTGGTCAGGAAAAACCAAATGAACTTTTTGGCCCACCCAATACAGGCTCAGACAGTAAAGAATCCACCTGCAATGCAGGAGACCTGGGTTCAATCCCTGGGTGGGAAAGATCCCCTAGAGGAAGGCATGGCTACCCTCTCCAGTATTCTGGCCTGGAGAATCCCGTGGACAGAGGAGCCTGGAGGGCTGCCGTCCATGGGGTCACAGAGTCGGAGGTGACTTAGAGACTAACACTTTCACTTTCAATATATAAACCAGAGCTAGTAATGGGCTGTAATCCCCCCTACACACAACTCTGGCCTGGGACCGGTCATCAGAGACCTAGAAATAGCTGGCTCAGGAGGTGAGGCGACTTGTGAAGTTCTCGGCGGAGTCAGGTTCTAATCCAGACCCTCCCGACCTCTTTTTTGACATCAGTTCTGAAGGAGCTTGTGTGGAAAGTGGGGAGGGCTAGGCCGTGCGATGTATCGTCACCACTGCCACGCTGTCGTAGTAAAAGTGAACCACCACGGCCACTGACCATGTCCTGAAAAACGGTCACAGTGCTACAGTTTTTATGATGTATGCGTGTGCATGGGTGCTTACTCGTGTACTGTAGCTCGCCAGGCTCCTCTGTCCATGGGCTTCTCCAGGCAAGAATACTGGTGTGGGTTGCCATGTCCTCCTCCAGGGGATCTTCCCAACCCAGGGATCAAACCCGCGTCTCTTGCGTCTCCTGCATTGCAGGCGGATTGAAAAAGTTCTGGAGCTGGACAGAGGTGATGGTTGTACAACAAAGTGAATGTATTTAATGTCAGCAAACTCTACCCTTGAAAGCAATTTACATGGTTACTGTGTTATGCAGAGGCACAGTTTTAAGAGGCTGGGGGGCGGGTACCAGAACTGATACCAGTTTCCTTCAGAACTGATATCAAAAAAGAGGTCGGGAGGTCTGGATTAGAACCTGACTCCGCCGAGAACTGCACAAGTCGCTTCACCTCCTGAGCCGGCTATTTCTAGGTCTCTGATGACTGGTCCCAGGCCAGAGTTTGGTGTTTTAAAAATGAAAACACTTTCAAAGCATCAAATGAACTTGTGTGGGAAAACAAAAAGATAAAAATAACTTTTTTGAAAGCCCCACTTATTGATTCAAAGACACTTTCCTAGCTTTGGGATGTAAAAATGTATTATTTGTAATTTAGGTTGTTCACAAAATTACCATGTTTTGTGTATTCAATTTAAAAGTATAACTCAGACAACTCGCCCATTTATCCAGCGTATTTATGGAGCCTATGTGGGAGGCACAGTGCTCAGCACTGGAGAAAATAATCAGTGCAAAGTCACTAATTGAATTTAATGTAAAATGGTCGACATTTTTCTTACACATAGCTGAACAAGCTGCTGAACTTTCAGAATCTAGCCTCTCTTGGCTCTTGTGGATTTTATTGGTGACTCTCCTTCAGGTCTGCTGCAAAGAGGCAAGTCCAGGTTGTCTTGCTGCCAGGCTTCTGTTGCAAAGAAACAAGGAAATGGAGTGGTGGAGGAGAGCCATGCGTTCAGCTCCACCCCTTCCCTGGGTCCCAGCGCTTCCAAAACTGGGCTCTGTGGCAACTGTGACTTCACAATTTGGGGTTTCAGGCTGAGCTTGAGTGACCTGTCCTTTCTGTATGCCCCTCACATCCCGGGATCACCAAAGAGGATCTGCTTGAGTCAGCTTGTTATTTTTTCAGTGAGAAGTGACCTGCATTGGGCAGGGTATCCCTCTGAGTCATCTCCAAAGCATCACATTGTTATGGCAATTATATGACTTAATAAATGCAGAGTTTTTAGGACAGAGCTGTATTCAGCACATGGCAAGTGCCAGAAATATGCTGTCCTTATTATGAGACAAGGCACAGTATCAGAGCCTCTGGATGAGACTGTGGAAGGCACAGACCAGCTATAAAATCTGGCCAATGTTTGGATACTCTGAGTCAACCTCATTCAGGTAGAAATTGTCCATCAACCTGCTCTAAATGTGCCCTGGGCTTTCGAATTGAGGCCGGTGCTGGGTCTTCTATTTCTGCTTTTGAACCAGGGGCCCAGGAGATTTACAGCAGCGTGAGTCGGTTGACAATAAGATTCATGCTGTTTATTGACCAAAAAAAAAAAATACTTTCACTTAACTTCTGCACTGAGCTTCTGGAAGATGTTGGGTTTTATTTGATCACAGCTGTTTGCAAAAGAGCATTTGGAGAGATTCAGATAAGAGAGTGAAAAGAAACTGCTTTGCCAGAAACGTGGAGTGTTCTGGGGAACTCAGAACAAAGCCCAGCCAGTGTCCAGTGTCCCAAATAGCTCATTTTCATGGAACGTCTAATATGTCATGTGTGATCCCCTCTAACCCTCATGCTTTGAGGGAGACCCTGTTATTAAGCCCATTTTACAGGTGAAGAAACTGAGGCTGAGAGATAACCAAAGCTGCATGGCTGGCAGGAGCCAGTGCTTAAACCCAGGCAGTCTGACTCCAGACTTTTCTGAGTCTCAAGATTCAACATTTCCACTCTTAATGAAAACACACCACTGTGACTGGTGAACTCTTTTGCTCTTTTCAGACCTTTGGAAGAACATTCAGCTTCACCGTGTCACAAAGAAGCACAGAGAGTAGCACTCTACTGCCATGTCATGATGGTCTTTTATATTACGAAAATTGTCAGTGGGTCAACCAATAATATTTCTTGAGCCCTTTCTATGTGCCAAGCATAGTGCCAAGTGTAAAGCAATTTTCTACTGTTCTGCATCCTCTAACATTCAGGATTTTACAGCTGATACATATGTGTCCACATCTTCAGGGCACATATACATGTCTTATTTCTACTTGTCTGTAGAAAGCTGATTTCATTTCATTTCCTGGTGTTTTCCCACCCCAATCAGAGCACACGTCCTTCAATCTATAATCATTTCAAGTCACAGTGGCACTTCTTTCATAGATTCTTGTGTCTGTTCCGATTTTGAAGGTTGTTGCTGAGTTGTTGTTTAGTCGCTCTTTTGCAACCCCATGGACTGTAACCCACTAGGCCCCTCTGACCATGGGATTTCCCAGGCAAGGATACAGGAGTGGGTTGCCATTTCCTTCTCTAGGATATCTTCTCAGCCCAAGGATTGAACCCACATCCAAGTTTTGTGCATTGGCAGGAAGATTCTTTACCATTGCGCCACCTGAGAAGCCCAAGATTGCTTAGTACACAGATACATAACAGTGTTAAGAGTTTGAAAACTCAACAAATAATATAAGGACTTCTGTTACTATGCATTGTTCATCCAGGGCAGAGATGTTACAGGAGGGGAAAAAAAAGTCTGTTCTTTGGTAAGATCTTGGTTCTTTTGCCTGGGCATCCTCAGTCGTCTTGCCTGTAGGTAAAGTCATTGAGAGTATTTAGTGTGTAGCTGCTCAGAGGATTTTGTTCAGAACCTATTGATGAAGAAACCTTTGTGATTAGGCTGTGGAGGCCAGAGGATGCTCAAAGAGCCGCTTGAACTTCCTCCATCCTTATATGCCTCACCTAAGCCCGAGGACTTCAGTTTGTTGCTGTATTTGTTTTTGAATAACTCTTTGAATATTTTCTTCTTTCACTGTAAATGCAATACATGCTTATTATTGAGAATTTGGAAGCCACAGAAAAGGATAAAGAAAAATATAAAAATCTACCATAAGCTTCTTCTTGCATGATTAACCTTTTGGTATATTTTCTTATGGTCTTTTCTTCTTATTATTATTATCATTTGTGATTATAATCATTATTATTATATGTCTGGGAGCAGACAGAATATACAATTTCATATCTTGCTCTTTTCAACATCATTTAATTTCTTTAAAAACATCATGTTTATGGCTTTATAATGGCCCCTAATGTGAGTATATCATAATTTATTTAACTCTTTCCCAATTATTGGAATAGTTTAGGTCACTGTTTTCCCTTTTCACAGTGGGGTTTTTAATGTCTGTGATACACTTCTTACATAGAAGGACATGTTTGGCCAGCTTATAACATTTGGAAATTAATACTTCACTAGAGAATATCTGCAAATGACTTTTATTTCTCAAACTAATTTACTATCTAGAAATATGGAAATTTCAATGTAGAAAACTAGTGTCTGGCTTTTATCTCTGTTTATCCCCCACACCCACAAATACACTAAGCTATGTAAATTTATGTTTATGTACTTAGTAATGGCATCTCCTTAACATAAACATTATTTAACTTTGACAATTAAATGATCCCTACAGGGTGCTAAAAGTTGGGTAAATTACATGTGTGTGTTATTACATAGCTTGGTTTTTGCCACAGTCAAGTATCAGGAAGACTTTGCGGAAGATTCAGAGTGGAGCTGAGCTGAATGGGTCGGAACCGGACGCATTAGACACAGAGCAGGTGCTGTCTCTCAAGCATCAGGAAAGGAAAGAGCCTAGGAGGGCAGGGAGTGATCTTGGAGATGCATGAACCATCCAGAGGGCCACCGCACAGAGTCTGTGAAAGAGAGAAGACAGAAAAGAGATTGTGGTGGTAATGAGGGTCAGCTATGAAGACCCTTAAACTAGACTCTCGGTGTGGACCTTACTCCAAGAGTCAGTGTGGCACAATTCTATGTTTTGAGCACAGAGGGAGAGAGTGCGATTTGCTTTAGGAGAATTAATCTAGCAGCAGAGCATGAAACGAGTTGGAGCAGAGAAATCCTGAGAGGAAGGACTCTGGGGAGCAGGTCAGCAAGTAGGTGAAAGAACTGGTGCTCACTGAGCTCCTACTAGGGGCTGGATGCTGTGTGTGCATTTCATGGAAATTCTCTAATGTTATCACTTGTCCTTGGAGATGAGGAACTTGAGACCTGCTGAAGGTTATGGGGCTAGAAGTCATGGAGCCAGATATTAACCCTAATAACACAGTTCAGGCTCATTTGACTATACAGGGGCGAGTGCAGGAGGGCCAGGCAGAGGCAGGAGAGAGGGGAATATGTGGGTTGGGGGAACTTGGTAACTGATCAGAAATGAAGGTGTTACAAAAGAGGGGGATTCAAAATGCTGCTGGGGTGTGGCCTACAGTCATGAGGATGATGAGGCCACTAGCTTAAGTAGAGGAGGAGCCCTTTGATGGTGGAGATGAGGAATTGGGTGTTAGAGGTTCAGAAGTAGAAGTGGAGGCAGATCGCCCTTGCCGAGGTATCCAGAACACCCAGGGGAAAGGTCTGCACCCCCACATAGCATTAACAAACATTGGAGTAGGGGACATTTAGTTCTCATTTATGCAGGTAACAAATATATTGCAAAGCATCCTGAGTACAGTTTAATATAAGTTCAAATAAGCTCTAACTCTACAATAAAGAGGAATACTCTCTTTAAATCCTTTCATGCGTCCTAAGTTCCCAGAGTGGGGAGGGGACAGAGGATGAGATGGTTGGATGGCATCATGGTCTCAATGGACATGAATTTGAACAAACTCCAGGAGAAAGTGAGAGACAAGGAAGCCTGGTATGCTGCAGTCCATGGGGTTTCAAAGAGTCAGACAAGACTGAACGACTGAACAGCAGCAAGTTTCCAGAGCCTGAAGGAGCCAGATTTCAACCTCCTTTTGATTCTAAAACCTTAAATTTTCTTGCCCTGGGTTCTCTGGAACCTTCGAAGCAGCAAGACAATAAGTTATTTGTTTATAACCTGCTCAAAAACATTTAGATGACTCTGCCAATAGAGTTCATTCTACCCACAGACCCATGAGTTATAGCACAGGGTCCAGGGGAATGCACCCCCCAAACTTCTGCACCCAAATCCTACAAATCCAGCAGGCTCTGACTCTTTTCCCCTTTTGTAGTACCAAGGATAGTGACCCTAAATGGCGGAAATGAACCTTAAACTTGAAAACTGCTCTGTGATGTTGGTCTGGAAGACACAGAAAGTATAAAGACCTGATGAGCTGATGTCACCACACAGCTTGAGTACTGTTCCTTTAGAAGTCATTTGAGGGGTAGAAAAGATCAGCTATCAATATATAAACATCTTGCCTTAAATATTTTATCTCCATCATGCTTAAAAAAATGCATGATCCATTTATTTCTGTTTTCTAACCCGGAAGTAAATCAAACACACTGCTTCCCTTGGAAGAACCGAAAAAAGAGTTTTTGCCCAATGTTGCCCAATGACTTCTTACTAATCTGTAATGACCTTGGCCTCATTCATATGCATGTTGATAGAACCAGCTTTGATGGCCTGCCACAGAACAAAGGTAACATCCAGGACAGAGGGAGGGAGGGGTGCACGCAGGGCCAGAGGGGTGGGCTTGATCTTCTCTTGCAGAGCCAGACACAAAGTACATAACAAGCATTTACTTAACAAAAGACCCAACAGCCAAACACTGGCAACATCTAAAAGTGAATGGCTACACGTGAAGCATGAAAAATGTTTCCAGTCACGTGAGACACTTCAAGCATAGAAAGCAAACCATACAAAATGGAAAACATTTGAAAACAGAAAAACGAAGCCATTAGGCATCACTTTTCAACAAAAAGAGTAGAAAAGGCTTTCTCATCGACTGACTCTAAGTGAACAGTGTACTGTCACAGTGCCTGGCGTGTGGTAAGTGGAGAATAAGCGTCAGCGTCTTTCTCCCTGAAAACTGATCTTCTGGGAGACCATGGGGTTTCAAAGAGTCAGACAAGACTGAACGACTGAATGGGTACTACAGAATGGAAGAGACTCATTCATTCCTTCGTCCTGTGAGGCTTTGGTGCTCCTACTGTGTATTCAGTGCTGTGAGAGATGCGGAGAAGAAGCGACAGATGCGGAGAAGAAGCCACACCACCCCAGTTTCTAGGTGATCGGGTGAGCACACGAGACACAGCAGACAGCAAAGATAGGAGACCCAAGGCTTTCTGGAGCAGCAGCCTTCTCCAGGGAAGGGCTGGTGCCTTACCTGTCTCTGCAGAATGATACCTGGATGAGGGATGGAGCCCTGCGGGTGGTGAACACGTGAATGAGTCAGCGAATGGATGGTGCCCTGAGACAGAGATTGACCTGCAGGTACACTCCATGCCGGGCACATCCTACATCCTGTGGACTGTGCTTCTGGATAGAACTACTCAAGAGAGTTTCAGAGAGGACGGGAGTCTGAGCCCTGCGTGGCTTTGGAAGAGGAATGGTGTAAACTCACCTGTGTGCTCACCCACTTCCTAACCCTCCCCCCATCTGCCAGGCTCCGTCCTCTCTTGCTTCCCTCTCAGACCACTCCATCCGCTGTGTGTGTAGGCCTGTGTGCACGTGCGTGTCTATTTCTAGGCCTTACTCTCCCAGCACTTCCTTGGCCCTTACTCTGTGCCAGCCTTGCTCGAAGAGATATAAAAATATAATCCTCATAACAATCTTTGAGGTAGGGACTATTATTATACCTGCTCACAGGTGGGGAAACTGAGGCACGGGGGCAGGAAGGTCACATGGCTAGTAGCTGGTCCATCTGGAATTCAAGCCCAGGTAGTCTGACCCCCGGACTCAGTGTTTCTCACCACCAGGCTCTGCCCCCCTCGTTTGTCAAGGGGAACCAGCAACTTGCCTGGTTCAGGTGTGGTCTATGCTTTTGATTTGGATAGGAGTCAGCGCATGAGAAAGGGTGTCACCTCTGGTATCTTTGGGTTCATCTTCTCTGCTAATTCTTTCTCCTCTGCATAGAAATACACTCAAGTCTTGCAGACTTTGGAGAAAGAAAAGTCTCCCTCAGGGTCTCTCTGTTTCCTTCCTCTTCACTAGAGTCAGGCTGCTTGCAAACAGAGGATTGAAGAGTAACTTTCACTTCCTTAGCACCCATTCATTCCTAGTAACTCAGTGAGCTTGACTTCCACGCGAGGAGCCTGTGACAAGGTCATGGGGGACCTTCTGGTTGTGAATCTAGCAAGCTCCATGTGGAAGAGACCATGCTTAGCCTATGAATTGCAGTGCTCCCTGTGGCTGGGGTAATGCCTTGCAAACATTTAGTGCTCAGCAAGCCTTTGCTGACTGTTTTATGACGTTAGGTCTTATTTGACCTCAGCATCCTCAGCCGTTACTGAAATCTTTTTCCTATCCCTCCCATGATGGCCCTCATGCTGGATTTTGCCCTGCCCTTCTTGGCTTTCCATTCTCATTTTCCTTCTCTTCCTCTTCTCATCCCTTAGTTATTGGTGTTCACGTTCTGTCTTCAGCCTTCTTTTCTTCTCTTTTATACACCTACCCTGGGAGAGTAGGCGTTCAGTCCTACAGTTTTAACTCTGTGGTTTTGATATCAATATGTCAAGCACTGATCTGTTTCCCACGAGATCCATAGAGCCAGTGCCATAATGGACATCTCCAATGAGATGTCTGTTAAACACTTAACAAACTCAACTTAGCATCCTCCCTTCTCTTACAAGATCTGCCCTTTCCATTGTCCCTCCTTTCCCCTCTCCAAAAAAAAAATAAAAATAAAACTAGATTCAAACAGAGAAGCAACATTCTCTGCCTCTTCTTCTACTGTGTATCTGGGTCAGTGACATCACCACGTTTCCCCTTATCCAAGCCAGAGACCTGGGAGTCGGCAGTGACATGTCCTCCTCCATCTCTCGCATTCCATCAGTCACCAGTTCCTATCAATTCTACTGCCTTTCCCCCCATTAAGTTCCAAAAGAATTTCACTGGTTATACCAAGTACTTCTTGGTTTCCAAACATCACTAGGATTTATCGTGTGGCTCTAAGTCAACATGTTACATTAATAATTGTGAAGAGAGAGCTATACCTTTAAAAAATGTATTTGTTTATTTATGGCTGTGCTGGGTCTTCGCTGCCTCTTGGGCTTTTCTCTAGTTATGGTAAGTGGGGGCTACTCTTTTGAGATGCACAGGCTTCTCATCGCGGTGACTTCTCTTGTTGTGAAGCATGGGCTCTAGGCACATGGACTTAGTAGTTGGGGCTCCCGGGCTCTAGAGCACAGACTCAGTTGTTGTGGCACACGGGCCTAGTTGCTCCGTGGCATGTAGGATCTTCCCAGGCCAGGGATCAAACCTGTGTCTCCGGCATTGGCAGGTGGATTCTTTACCACTGAGCCTCCAGGGAAGCCCAAGAGAAAAGACTATCATCGTACAGGATTGGGTAAACTCTGCAGTCTTCCTATTATCCCTCAAACATACTAAGCAGATTCCCGCCGTGGTGCTCTTGCTTCTGTTGTTTCTTCTTCCTGGAATGCTTTTTTCTCAGACATGCACGTGTCTGTTCCCTCTCTTCCTCAGGTATCTGCTTAAATGTCCCTTTATTAAGAGCATTTCTAACCTCCCTCTATTAATTAGCAACTCCCCCACTTCTGCCCCATTACATTTCATCCCTTTTACCTACCTTATTTTTCTTCATAGCTCCACCACCACCCATCATGGTGTGATAGATATGCATATATGGAAACCATTTGTCTCTTTCCTTGGAAATGACATTTCAGGAAGCCAGGGGCCCAGTTCTGTTGTTGGACATAGCTGTGGCTTGCTAAACATGAAATGAATGAATAAATGAGTATAAGTTGACTGCAAAGAGGGAATTTCTGTTGATGAATTGTTTTCAAGTAGAGGGTATAATACAATTTTAGTTTCCTTATAGAGGCCCTTTTCTTGGCAAGATCTTTATTTGATTAAGCTGTAACTCTCTGCCAAAGAAGCCTGGGTCACTGATAGCCTCCACAAAACAAGCCACAAGCGCCACAGAGGAAGGCACAAGGGGAAAGGAGAGGACATCCGAGTCCACGCATTCACTGCTGGTCACTGCCAAGCATCTCCTTACCGGGGGAGACATCCAGAGTGGGAGAAGGAAGGAGGGAGGACTACCGGGAGGAGGCAGCTCCGCTGCCTCATGCGTGAGGCTCCCAGCCTTGTGGAAGGCATGCAACCTCCTTGATTTATGTTATCTGCTTGATTTATGATCGTTCGGCACTCCTCAAAAATAGCTCCAGGATGCAGTGTTAGTGTTTTAGTAACACACTCATTATTTTCAAATTGTGCTCCATCTCTTGAGCTAAAGACAGGCTGGCATATGGCAAAATCAGGGCTGAGAATCACAACTACTAGAGTAGAATCATCTGGTCTACCCTCAGACCTCTGGGCAGGAAACATTATTATCCCCATTTCAGAAACTAGAGGAACCCTGAAATTATAGGACTTACCTATGAACTGAACTGAACTGAAGGTAATAGAATTAGTGACCATGGTCAAAGGTCAGATCTCCTATTGCCCAGGGCAGTGGTCGGCTGCTATTCCATGGTCCTTAGAACTCCAAAGCACCCTTTATTTCTGCCACATTGCCTGTTCCTGCCATCCCATGCACATGACTTTGGAAAACCTACTTGCTGGTATGTGGAGAGGATCCTGGTGGACCATAGTCCCTAGGGTTGCAAAGTTAGACACAACTGAAGCAACTTAGCACACTTAAGACAGGAGGCAAACACATACTTCTTAGGCCCTTCATCATACTTCTAAATTAGAAAACAGAATCTGCCAGGATTGCAAATTAAAGATTTGGGGAAGGGCCAGGAGGGGGAGAAGCTATTGCTCTTTTATTTCTCATGTTATGTGTAATGACCGATGTGTCCTGAAACTGCTAAATATACGATAGTTGATACCAATAATGCCCACTGGGTCCATTGTGTTTGTTCCTCGGCCTTGTAGCCTGCCAGTGAGCATAAATGCTCCCTGGCATTTCTGGTAGTGCTTTACAATTTACAAAGGGCTATTGTCACAGATCTTATTTGGTCAATGACTCCAGGAGACTGTGGATCACAGTGATGAAAAGACTGGGTTTTGGAATCTCCAAAGGCACCTTCTTCCAAGCTGCCTGACTTGGGGCAAGTTACTTATTATCTCATCCATAAAAGGAACATTATAATCTCATCAATTTATTGAGAAGATTACGTGGGATAATATATAGGAAGCGCTTAGGACATGCCTCCTGGCACACAAAAAACGCTAGCTGTATTATTATCATTATTATCATTCTGGTTTCCAATATGACTTTTTGTAAGATCATTTTTAACCAATTTATTGAAAAACCTGCATCTACGACTTTATTTTTTTCCCCCCACTACAACCTTCTTAGCCTGGTCTTTCTGGTCTCCTGTTCCCAGTTTAATCTGGCAGGTAACCTAATGGTTTCTCAGGTAGCCTTCAGGTGTTCGTAAACTGTCATTTGTAGATATTAACATTTGAGTCGGATCTAGTGTCAGAAGGTCAGTCTTCTATCTGGTCTGTCTCCTCGCTTCCCCAGCGCAAGGGCTTAGCCGCCTACAGGAAGAAAGAAGTGCACTTCTGCTGTTTCTTCAGCATTGTTCCACCTGCTCCCCTTCAGCTCTACTACTTCCGCTTCCTCTTAGGGGTCGGCGTGGGTGGGGCCGCGAGAAGAATGAGTAAACGGGCCCTGGGATCTAGTTTGCCTGATGGCACTGCTTCTGTTGGTACCCTGTGTGTAGCAAAGCCCCCAAAGCTGCTCTGTCTCTTGCAGGGCACCTTCGTGATTCCTTTGGAAAAGCTTCTCAGTGACTGATGTCCATCACTGTCTCCTGATGGACAACACTGTCTCAGCTTTATCTTCCAGCCGACCTGGTCCTACTCCCTCCTCAGCCCCCAGTTCTGGTGCCCCCATAGGGACTCTGGTGTTGTAAACACACCCTACAAGGCGAAGCTCTTGGATCTTTTCTAGGAACCACTAGTCTTCGTTGGCATTCATGTGGCCCATGGAGAAAGCCCAGGACCCTTCCCCACCCAGACTCTGGGTATGTAGCTTTGTCTCCACTTCCATAGGAAGCTCTAACCAGCTTCTCACCTCATTTTGGGTACAATCTGCTGCATCTTCTAAACTCTGGGGCACCTGTGTGCTGCTCTTCAAATGGTTCTCTCAAGTTTCTTCTCTTGGCTTGAGGAGATGTGCTGGTGGTGAGAGCGGGGGATGCCCCCATACAAGAAGGGAACACACAGAGCACTCTGCTGACTCTCTTCTAAGAAATCTTCCTCATCAGTTTCTACCCCTTATCTGCTTCTATGTGTAAACTGAAGGTGGCGAACACACAATAAGTCACAAAACCCTCATAGCAAGTTCTTAGAGTATTAGTTGCTCAGCCGTACCTGACTCTTTATGACCCCATGGACTGAAGCCCTTCAGGCTTCTCCGTCCATTGAATTCTCCAGGCAAGAATGCTGGAGTGGCTAACCATTCCCTTCTCCAGGCGATCTTCCCAACCTAGGGATCGAACCTGGGTCTCCTGCATTGCAGGCAGATTCTTTGCCATCTGATACACCAGGGAAGCCCAGCAATTTCTTACCCTTCTCTTTAAAAGTGCTGTCCATTGAAATATAATGCAAACCATAACCCGGTTTAAAATGTTCTACTAGGCCCATTGACTATGTGAAAAGAAACAATAAAATTAATTTCAATAAAAAATTATCTAATCCAGTATATTAAAAATACTATCACATCAACAGGTAATCAGTATAGAAATTATTGTGATAGTAGATGAAAACTCATCCCAGGGCTTTGACAGCTGGCTACGTATTTTGCGTGTACACAGCTCAGGTGCTTGATGGTGATTTCAAGTGCTCAGCCCACACGTGTGGCCAGCGGCCCCCACACAGCTTTAGAATATGGAGGGAGCGGGCACTCACCATCCACTGTTCTCAGCTTCACTGTTGTGCTCTCTGCAGAACTGAGTGTTTGGTGTGACCTGTGTGATGCGTTCCAGCCAACACGTGGAAAACGGGGGCTCATAAATGCAGGTCACCTGACACCACAGTCAGTGTTTTATCTGTTTCTGCAGCATCGTGCTGCTCAAACAGAAATTGTGGTGCTTGTGTTTGAGAATCTCGTGTTGAAGGGACATGTTGGGGGGAGAAGAGAGACATTCATGTGAGTCTCCTGAGGTCCTCGGGTGTCCTCCAAGTGCCTAGGCCCTAAAACATGAGACATAGAGCATCCTGAGGGGACCTGCACACCTCACTGAAAGCATCACCTGCAGAAAGATTGGCTGCCGGGTCAGTGACATCTTAAGAGTTCCATTCACATGCTGGTCTGAGCAGGAGCTGCCGGGTGAAGGAAGCTCTGCCCTTCAATGGCAAGTATTGGGTCGGTCAAAAATTTCCTTTGGGTTTTTCCGTACAATGGTATGGACAAATCCGGAACGATCTTTTTTGGCCAACCCGGTATTTCCACAGTCCACGCTGTTGGCCAAAGAAGAGCATGGCAAGTCTTTTGTATTGAGTTTTAAAAGGCTAAAGAAACTAGTTAGCGGCAGTGTGTCTTTAAGAAGGGAGTACTCATGAAAAGGAATCTGTGGCCAGGCCTGAGATCAGCGTCTTCTATCTGTTCAGTTTGCCTCGTTGTTTGTGCTTAAGACTTTAAGAAACCATAAAGCTCACAACTCCCACAGAACTCAAAGTCTGATTGTTAAAGTAACACATTCTCCTTGTAGAGAAGAACAAACAAAACCCCAAATACCACAACCCAGAAAGGCTCTCTGTTAGCATTTGGGGTCCTTCTCCCATGCCTCTCCTGCATGGGTGGACATGCATGGATGCACACCTGTATACCCACAGCCTAGGGGTCATATGGAATTGATAATTGATATTTCATATATTCCACCCGTGCATTATTTTTCATTTAACGGTCTGTTATGAACTTTCCCCCATGTCACTGACATTCTTCAGAAGAGTAATTTTAATAGCTGAATCATATTCCATTATATTTTATTGAATGTGAAACTCCCTTCTGGGGTTTGAAGGTGCATGGAACCAGAAAATGACTGAGGAATGGAAAGGGCGTGGGCAGACGGGGGCCCTTTCCCAGGCCTGATTGGCTGTGTGACCGTAATCTGCTGAAATTCCACTGTCTCATTTTCAAGTTTACAAAATGAAAGCAGGTCTCCTGTATAGAGCCACTGGGAGGCTAATGGGTGTGTCCTGTGTAAATTGTCCAACACAGCGCCTATGCATAGTAACATGCACAACAAATGTTCATTCCTATTTATCTTCCCCTTTCCTAGGCCTTTCAGATTCTTCGCTATTAACTAACTCTCAGGTGCCTGAAACATGTTTCTAGAAAGCATAGCACTCTCTAAGGTTCACATGTGTCTTTTCTTTATATTGATTTGTATTTATTTACTAATTTGGCTGTACCAGCTCTTAGCTGCTGAGTGCAGGACATAGTTCCCTGACCAGGGATCAAACCCAGGCCCCCTGCATTGGGAGTGAGGAGTCTAGCCACTGGACCACCAGGGAAGTCCTACCCCTGTATCTGAGCCCCCATCTCCTGATTGCATTGTGGGAACTCTCTAGGGGCACGGTCTTGCCACCCTGATTTCTGTCCTCCACCTCAGAGCAGCTCTCCGTGACATGTGATCCAGAGGAAGATGTCGTGATCTGTGTGCTGGTTGGAAAAGCATTTCCAGACATGAAGGTAGAATGAGAAGGAGAATAAGGTTTATTAGAGCAGGAGATGCTATTAGAACAGTGGGCGGGCTCGAGGGCAAGCCAACTCCTTTTGTAGGCTAGCAGCCAATCTTCGTAGCCTCAAGAGGGAAAATTCCTACGGAAGGGTGGCATTAGGGTGATTGCTTAGGCTGCTATAGGGTGGGCAACGGGATGGGTATGGGGTCAGGGGACTGGCCAGTTTAGATCAGGAGGCCTATGGTAACAGTTGCTCTGGGGCTTGGTTTATTCCAGAAATGGTCGTCCTGTGACCTCGGTATAAGGCTCCACGGAGGAGAGGTGGGAGCTTCTCTGGGGTGGCACAGAGATTGTACTTGTCTCACCCCCGGCAAGAAGACCCACCCGTACCCCTACCCCGAGGACAGAGACCTAGGCAGCAAGCAGGTGTATCTGGTTGGCCGAGCTTCCTTCTCATCATTCCAGTCTACAGTTTCTGCTGTTGGCTCAGCAGTGTGGCAGTGGGAAGGAGGGAGTCATTCTGGAGGGGTTTTGGTTTGGGACTCTGCCTCTCTCAGTTCTAGATTTTTCCCCTCTTTTCTCTCCAGGCACTTGCTTTAGCTGCTGACCAAGCTTTCTTTCATCAGGCGAGTACACATTTTGCAATTTGCCTTCCCTTGTCTTGACAATGGATGTGATTTGTATATGGCACCATCGCATAATGTCCCTATTTTTGGCAGCTCTCTAATCCGGAGGTAGAGTTGGAGAGCAGGAAGCTGCAAGCCCATCTCTGACCCAGAAACCACTCCTCATTTCTGTAGCAGCTACCTTCCCCCATGATCTCTTCCTGACTTGTGGGCATGGAGGAGGAAAGAAAGGTCTGTTGGGATGGTAATCTGTGAGGTATCATATGGGCTTGTTAAACTTTATGAGGCTTCCCAGGTGGCACTGGTGGTAAAGAACCTGCCTGCCAATGTAGGAGACTTAAGAGACCTGAATTCGATCCTTGGGTTGGGAAGATCCCCTGGAAGAGGAAATGGCAACCCAGTCCATAAGGAGCCCCCACATTACATGGCTCTTTGCGATCTGGAATCTGAACTTATTTTGATGTTTTCTTTGTGTATATGATTTAAAAAAAAAAAAAACTATGTTGAACTGTTAAACAAAAGTTGATGCTGGCTTTTAAAAATAAGATTGGAGGGAGAGGCGGGCTTCAAGTCACAGTGACGTTTAAGACACATCCTCCTCACCCTGCTTTAGGCCCTGGTGCCTCCAGTTTCAGAGGCTGTTACCGGGTGGGGGGTGAGCTCATCGAGCAAACATTTACTGAGCACTTGCTCATGCCAGGCAAGGCGCTGGGAACTGGGAACAATAAACCAAGCACGACCACAGCCCTGAGCAAGCTGGCACTGTCGGAGGAAAGGACACATAAGTAATTAGAGTAAGATGGTGATTATCAACAAGTGTTACAGGAGCCTCAAGCACTGGATGCCAGTGTTGGCTAAAGAAGTGCCCCCGAAGCCTCCCAGACTATCACTTTTTTGGGAGACTTCAAGGGTGCTGAGAAGCTTGCCAGGTGAGATGTGTGGGTAGCCATGTCGGCAGAGAGCTCAGTGCCATCAAGGAAAGGGGGGGAATGTGCCAAGCCTTTCAGAGTACTGCAATTTCTCATGACCAGAGCACGTGGGGGGCTTGGAGAAAGATGGAAGCACAGGGATGGGCAAAGGGCACTCTTTATGGAAACCCAAGAGCTATTTGGGGCTTCCCATGTAGCTCAGTTGGTAAAGAATATGCCTGCAATGCTGGAAACCTGGGTTCGATTCCTGGGTTGGGAAGATCCCGTGGAGAAGGAAATGGCAACCCACTCCAGTACGCTTGCTTGGAGAATCCCATGGGCAGAGGAGCCTGGCAGGCTACAGTCCATAGCGTCGCAAGAGTGGTATACATCTTAGTGCTATCTTTCTTTCTTAAGAACTATTTTGTTTTCACATAAAAATGCTTTCTTAAATATAACTTCATTAGGATGCCAAACCAACTTACACCCTGGAAGAAAGCCATCGACAAAACCTTTCAATCATAAATACAAAGAAGACATCCAGATAGGTTCCTGGTCCAGATTTGTGAGCCACTCCTCCGTTTCAGTGTTAATTGACTAGATCACTCAAGAGGGATGGTCTTGTGCATCCTTCTTCCTTCTAGATCAGTTCAGTGCTCACTGCAAGAGCCCAGGTTTCGAGCAGCCTCTTTGGCCCCCGGCACCTCTGCTATTAGCTGCTGTGGCCTCCAGCTGTTTTGTTCCCCTGAGGATAAGAAGCATCCACGCTCGAGATTTGATACTTCTTGTTATTAACAAACAGAAACATAAAGCCTGCACCTCAGCCTCTCCTGGTACCTGAGAGGCGCAGGAACAAATCTCAGAAGGTTTTTCCCTCTGGGTACCAAATCCTTAATTAGGGGCTCATCCCAACATGCTGCTCAGCTCTTGTATGCTCGTGTACAGCATGTGCAAGAGATGTAGTGCATGAAAAAGAGAAAACCGCTTTAATTTAGGTGACTCCACTTCTTGTATCGCTCTAGCTTTGTGTCAGGTACTATTCTAAGCAGTTTATGCATATTATCTTGTTTAATGCTCTGAATAACCCATTGAAGTAGGTAGTGTCATAGCTTCCACTTAAAGATTCGGACATTGAGATCTAGAGAGAGGGACCAACTTGCTCACGTTTGCACAGCCAGTAGGTGACAGAGCCGGATTTGAACCGGGGCAGCCCAGTTCCAAGAATCCTTGCTTCCGTCCCCATCTTTTGAATCTTTGTGTGGTTTGTTGTTGTTGTTTAGTCGCTAAGTCGTATCTGATTTTTTTTTTTTTTTTTGGCCCCATGGAATGTAGCCCTGCCAGGCTCCTCTGCCCATGGGATGTCCCAGGCAAGAATACTGGAGTGGATTGCCATTTCCTCCTCCAGGGGATCTTCCTGACCCAGGGATCGAACCCATATCTCCTGCATTGGCAGGTGGATGCTTCACCACTGAGCCACCAGGGAAGCCCTCTGTGTGATTAGTTAGTTAGTTCAATCGCTCAGTCGTGTCCGACTCTTTGCGACCCCATGAATCACAGCACGCCAGGCCTCCCTGTCCATCACCAACTCCCGGAGTTCACTCAGACTCACGTCCATCCAGTCAGTGATGCCATCCAGCCATCTCATCCTCTGTCGTCCCCTTCTCCTCCTGCCCCCAATTCCTCCCAGCATCAGAGTCTTTTCCAATAAGTCAACTCTTCGCACGAGGTAGCCAAAGTACTGGAGTTTCAGCTTTAGTATCATTCCTTCCAAAGAAATCCCAGGGCTGATCTCCTTCAGAATGGACTGGTTGGATCTCCTTGCAGTCCAAGTAACTCTCAAGAGTCTTCCCCAACACCACAGTTCAAAAGCATCAATTCTTCGGCACTCAGCTTTCTTCACAGTCCAACTCTAACATCCATACATGACCACTGGAAAAACCATAGCCTTTACTAGACAGACCTTTGTTGGCAAAGTAATGTCTCTGCTTTTCAATATGTTATCTAAGTTGGTCATAACTTTTCTTCCAGCACCAAAACTCCCTCTTCCTTTAGAGATGGATGCTATGCAGTGATTGGTTCTTGGAATATTCCTTCCCCTGTGAATCAGCTTGTCCTGAGTTGATGCCACAGCTAACATGCTCATTGCCCACCCTTTCTCTCCACTTCTTACTTTCTAGATTGACCCCCTGGGGCAAGAACACCAAGTTCTGTCTTCACCACCATCCTCTGCCCTTCAGCTGTTGCCTTGCACCCCAAAGGGACTGATTAATTTGTAAATGCATGTCTAGCTCCCAGAGCAGCTGATGCTCTTCCGCTTTTGTAGCCAAGGCAGCACCCCTGTCGCCCAGAGGTGCCCCTTGTGGCCAGCAGAGGAGGACCATGACCTTGGTTTCGCAGGCTCTTGACCCTGGACCATTAACACAGTGTCCGCCTTCCCATCTCCTGTCTTCACTTCACAGAGCAAGTTCTAACTCAGACCTACCCTCACCATTTCTGTTTTTTGAATGAGAAAAAAAAATTCCAATCCTCATCAGTTTTTTTGTACAAGGTCTTTAAAGAGCAAATAGAAAGAGATTCATAGCCCACATATATTTTCCTTCTCTGAGTAGTGTTTATTTAAATGCAGATATCCTGGTTTCCCGTGTAGAGTTGCAAGCAATACCTTTCAATTTAAATGTTAATAGGAGTGTAAACTTCAAAATCAGAAGTTTTCCACAAGGGAGAACTGTGTCTTCTGGTTGTGTTTGATGGTTCTCCTGGCCATTCTTCCTCCACCACCCTCATCATCCACCCCTCCTCCCCGCACCTCGGCCCACTCTTTTTCACTGTGCCATCAGCGTTCTTTTTCTAAAAAGATTAGAACTCACCTTTGTCATTTTGAACATTAGACTCTCAAACATTAGGATCGTGGAAGACAGATATTAGACTCAAACCCAACAGGTGTCATGGGAAGATTTTTCTTTATCTCAGCCTTTCCCTACAGAGTCCCACTCAACGTTCCAAATTCTTTCTAAGGGGATTATTCTTTGTCCGTCGCTGCATAGCATTTTTCCAAGGCTTCAGATGGATGAGTTTGGTTTTCTGCTTCCCCTTCCCTCTCCTCTTCTTTCTACAAAAAAGCAGGAAGAGATGGGGAAAGAAATAACAGTTGGCCCTTGAACAACACAGGTTTGAACTCTGTGGATCTGCTTATTTGCAGGTATTTTGAAAGGCTACCCACTCCACTATTCTGGCCTGGAGAAGTCCATGGACTGTATAGTCCATGGGATTGCAAAGAGTCAGACACGACTGAGCGACTTTCACTTCACTTTTGCTTTCAAGAGTACATGCAACATAGTACAAGATGAGTGGTTGACTGAATCCCTGGATGTAGAACCAACTATCTTCTGTAAGTGTACAGACAGCTGACTACAAGTTGTAAGTGGATTTTCCACTGTGTGGAGGGCTGGCACCTCTTAACCCCCTCATCATTCAATGGTTAACTGTGCAAGCTGTGTAAATTCCCAGGTGCAAAGTACTGCTGTGGGCACAGTGAACAATCACAAAGAATTAAAAAAGGCAATTTCTCACTCCTAAAGAAATAAAATTAACACATAGGATAACACAGATGGGATGGAATGGGGCCATCTATATGTGAGTCATTCCATAGGCAGAGTGGCCTTTGGGATTTTCTCAAATACAAATAAAAAGCAACAGAGATTTCAAGATAATGAAAATAATATCGAATGCCTTAAATACAAATATGGTGGCTATAATAACCTTTCTAATTAGGATCCAAATTTTGTGTGAGAATGTGATATCTGGCTCCATCTTCTTTTATTTATTTTCTCTTTCCTTCATTTCCTTGTGCTGTGTGCATTTGTAAGACTCCTAAATATTTTGGAACAAGATCGGACTCTTACTCCATAAGTTAGAATTGATTTTATACTATAAATTTCAATGGTTTTGATTCCTTTATTATAAGGTGTTATTTTTGTTTCAGAGAATCCTTTTCCATAGTCTCTTGTTCTTATGTCATGGAAGCAAGCTATGTTTCTTCTCTTGTTTCTTGGGGATATTTATATTGATTTAAAATTTTATTTTAAAAATTTAATAGAATTTTTAAAGGTTATTTTCCATTTACAGTTATTATGAAGTATTGACTGTATTCTTCTTGTTGTAAATACAGCGTATCCTTGAGCTTCTCTACGCCCCGTAGTTTGTTTCCCCACCCTCAGCCCTGCATTCCCGCTCCTATCCCCCCACTGCTAGGCGCTAGTTAATTCCGTATATCTGAGTCTGTTTCTTTTTGTTATATCCACTAGTTTGTTGTATTTTTCAGATTCCACTTATAAGTGATATACAGTATTTGTTGTTCTCTTTCTGGCTTGTTTCACTTGGACCATAATGCCCTCCAGGTCCATCATGTTGCTGCAGATGGCAAACTTTTGTTATTTTTTATGGAATACTGAATAGTATTTCCTTGTGTGTGTGTGTGTATATATGTGTACACACACACATACATATGTATATCACATTTTCTTTATTCGTTCATCTGTTGATGGACACTTAGGTTGCGTCCATATCTTGGCAATTGTAAACAATGCTGCTATGAGCCTTGTGCATGTATCTTTTCAAATTTAGTGTTTTTGTTTTTTCGGATATATACCCAGGAGTGGAATTGCTGGGTCATAGGATAATTCTATTTTTCGTTTTTTTTTTTTTTTTTTTTTAGAAAACTCCATGCTGTTTTGTACAGTGGCTACACCAATTTACATTCATTCCCACCAACAGTGTACAAGGACTCACTTTTCTGTACATCCTCACCAACATTTGTTATTTGTGGTCTTTTGATGATGGCCATTCTGACAGGTGTGATATGATATCTCCTTGTGATTTTGATTTATATTTCCAATAATAATCTTTAATTTCTCCTCCCTGCCAGTTTGCTTCTTCAAGTTCTTTTTCTTCCAGCTTATAGATTTTCTTCATATTTGGGGCTGCCTGAAAGCCCTGAGTAGGCAGTGGGCTTGTCAATGGGAAGCTTCACTGTAGATAGTCGGAGGGACTGCTTATGCCTCCCTGCCTCCCGCCACACACACAGATAGTAATGTGTCTTGATATTTTCTCATGTGCTGGTCATCACCAGAAGGGTCTCTCCCAGCTTCCAGGCTACAGGGCAAAGGCGCAGCAGTCTGCTTCTGGGAACCAGGCAGAAGAGGCCTGGGGTCTCAAGGGTGAGCATTCAACATTCTGTAGGTGCACAGACACTTGCCCTGTGCGCAACGACCCTCAGTTGTGCTGACCAGCTGTCACCTGAGCTTATCGACTCCCAGTCCTAAGTACTCCCTCTCCACCCTGGGGGTAGGGGAAAGGGGTTATTCCTCAGAGGTGTGGAGTGGCCAAGGGGAGCTAGGGTTCTCATTCCATCCCAAACAACTTGTTCGAAATCCTTGTTTTAATCTCCCTCCCCTCTGCTTGACTTCCTGATGCATAGTGATGAATGCCAACTCCTGAGCCTTTGGAGGGGTTGGCAGGATGCCTTTCGGCTCCCCCCCACCCTCTGCTGGCTCTGGTCTTGGCTTCTTAGGTCTGTTGAGAAGTTATACTGCCCCTCAGTTTTGCAGCTTCCAGTCTTCTGTTGTTGCCATCTTCTTTTCTGGTTTCCCCTTCCATGTGAATTTCTGTCTTTTAAAAAAAATCTTGTAACTCTAATCCTGGCTTTATTTGGGAGGAAAAATGCTAGTTACACTTTTTCCATCTGTGATGATGATCCTGTAGGTCTTTAATTAGATTATTAATTTTATTTTCCCACACAACTCAGTAACCCAACTCATTCCTTTTTAGTTCACTGGTTTGAGACTGTTGATCAATAAATTATTTAACTTCTCTAAATCCTGTAAAATAGGAATATTTCTTGTCCAGCCTACCTTTAAGTTGTTGCTGCAGCTGCCCTGAGTTACCATGTGGGTCTGAGGGCAGAATAAACAGCTGTACGTACGTGGCTCCAGCAAAATCAGGCTCACCGGCTGATGGTGAATATCCTTTCGGCTCAGTGAAAATGCTCAGGCCTGACCTCTGGTTCTCATCCTTCTTTCTAGAACAACAACTTAGCCTGACCCTCAGTTTTTGTTGTTGACAAAGCCTTTGGGAGACAGCGGAGCGCACATAGTCTGTGTTGGAGGCACAGCCCTCCCTGACCTGGGAACACAGACACTATTGTCTGTCTCAGGGCTTTTGGAAGAGGAATTATTCTCTCCATTGCTGTTTCTGCCTTTTGCTCTGTTTTCTCCTAAGTGAAGCACTTGGCTTTCCTCCTCCTTTCCATCTTGTCATGATTTGCATTTCCATTTTCCTGCCCACCCCTCTTCCCCATCCCCATCCCAAGTACACATAGCTCACAGGGACCCGTTATCCATTCAGTCCCCCAGGTGGTACCTTTGCTCCCTTGGGTCTGCGTAGCCCAGGGGCCAGTACCCACCAAGTGCGGCAGGAAGGGGCTCTGTCCCTTCTAGTGCCACTAGAGAGTCTTCCTAGAAATTCTAGGAGAGTCTTCCTAGAAACCGCCCTGTTACTGAAAAGGAAGCCAGTGGTTTCACAGGGGCATAGAAGGGAAATTTCTTGAACTGTTTAAGGGGATATAAATAAATCTCCTTAAGACTAAAAATACCCTGGCCTCTCATCTCCCATTCCCATCACCTCCTTGCCCTTGACTGCAGTGGAGAGTGGATGAGCCCCCCCGTGGCAGAGAGTATCCCATGGCCAGGAATCAGTCCCAGTGGAGTCGAGAGCGGACCTTTTTCTACCAAGGAAGCAGCCCAGAGCTGGCTGCCTGGAGTCTGTTGTAGTGACAAAGGAAGAAGGGGCGAAAGGACTAAGGGTCGTGGCCATGGGGAGATGGAGGAGCCTGGGTGACCACAGGCAGTTGAAAGAGAAAGGGATGCGGCCCAGCTGGCAGGAAGGTCCTCCCTTCTTTCCAGCCAGCCGTGGGTGCCTGAGCACGGCAGGAAGCCTGGCACACATTTGAGCGCGGGATCTAACGCGTCCTCAACAAAGTTCCTTCTGGTGTGTTTAGTGATCTGAGCATCAGTGCAGCCTGATAATTAGGCCTCCTTGGCAGTGCACGGCAGTGACTGTAACAGGTGTGACTGCTCTCTGGCTGGGCTGGCACTCCGGGGTCAGCAGGGGTAGGAAGGACCCAGGAGAACTCAGTAGAGCAGGAACCTGCTCGTGGCTCTCTGTGAACGTCCGCCTCTGTGGCAGGGCCCTGTCAGGCCCCCTTCATCACGGGGAGGCTCACCTGCTGTTCTCCTCCCCACCCCCCAGCCAACTTCCTCCCCGGGGGTTGAGGAGGGGGTTGCCAGGGTCTGATCTTCAGTATCAGGACCAGGGGCATGGACCCCAGCCAGCTCTGGAGGTGGGGGAGGGGCAGGAGGTCTCAAGCCCGACTGTGCCCGGAATCCTCTGTTTACTCTGCCGGAGACTGGAGTGCGAGAGAGGCACAGGGGTGCTCCCCACAGAAACCTGGGTGTCTGTTTCCCCGGGGATGAGAAGAGACCATCAGTGCTTGCTTGGATGGGGGGAACTCATGTAGTGTGGTGTCCAGTCCCCCCTTCCCCACCTCCTCATTCTCCTTCCCTTCCTTCAAGAGAAGGGAATGCCCATGGGGTCTCCAGCTACTCTGCAGTCCCCATTCCCAGGGTAGAGGCCAGATAAACGGCTCCTGTGTGGAGCCTGATTGGGGGTGTTACTCAGAAGGAAGAAAGCCAGATGATTCCAGAGAAGGAGTGTGCAGCGGGTGGGGTGGGGGGGCGGATACACCAGAGGGCTGGAGCTGGGAGGAAGCTTAGCAAGATGCTGAGTGAGGCTGACAGAGACATATCAGCAGCTCTGCCGTCTCCCTTCTGCTAAAAATTCCACCTTCCCAGACCTAAATAGAAGGAAATACAAAAAAAAAAAAAAAAAAGAGTGGATACATGTAAACACATAGCTGATTCACTTTGCCTACAGCAGAAACTAACACAGCATTCACGTGCTAAGTCTCTTCACTCAGGTCAAACTCTTTTCGACCCTGTGGACTATAGCCTTCCAGGCTCCTCTTTCCATAGGATTCTCCAGGCAAGAATACTGGAGTGGGTTTCCATGCCCTCCTCAGGGGATCTTCCCAAGCCAGGGATCAAACCCATGGCTCATGTCTCCTACCTTGGCAGATGGGTTCTTTACCACTGAGCCATCAGGGAAGCCCTGTAAAGCAGTAATACCCCAATAAAAACTAATTAAAAAAAAATCACCTTTCCAGACAGCCCTCCTCCCCCTGCATGCCGGGCTTTGTCTGATGGGTTGGCAGAGCATGGACAGAGAAGGGCCTGATCAGGAAAGCTGAGGGGGCCTCTTCAGGGTTCAACCTGAGAGCAGGAAGCATGGTTCCCACCCTGCAACCACACATGCGGGGGAAGCTGAGCCCCCCGGAGTCAGGCTGGAGGATGAGGAACGTCATACAGCTTCCTCTTCACCCCTGACCTCCTGAGAGACCAGCAAACCCTGCATGGGAGGGATAGAGTCCTTGACAAATGCCAAGACCCAGCCCAGCTCTAAGGGCCCATTTGTCTGGTTCTCACTTCCCTGAAGGGTGAGTGATGCTGGGTTAGGACCTGGGAGCTGCAAAGATCTGGGTTTGATGCCGTGTCCTCCACTCTCTGTAGGCTTTCCGTGGGTTGCTCCATTTTCCAGATAGGGATAAAGAGAATAGCTGTCTTAGAAGGTTGGGAGAGATGCTTGGGAAGATCAGTGCTGCACCCAGCACAAAGGAGGGAATGCAGAGGAAGTGGCAGCTATTATGGTGGTGATCCCTCCTTCCGCGTGTGGACTGGCTGTCCTAGCTGTGTTTGTACTTGAGGATATGGTTACTGGGGTTTCCCAGCTGGCTCAGGGGTAAAGAATCTGCCTGCAATGCAGGAGACTCAGGTTCAATCCCAGGATCATCCAGATGATCCCCTGGAGAAGGGAACGGCTACCCACTCCAGTATTCTTGCCTGGAGAATCCCTGGACAGAAGAGCCTGGTGGGCTATACAGTCCATGGGGTCACACAGAGTTGGACATGACTGAGCAACTAAACAACACATACGGTTGCCATCAGGGGCTCTGTCCTCTGCAAAGGAAGCTCGGTTGTGCCAACCTGTCTGCAAAGGGCCCCTGTGGTGCCTTGCACCCCCCCCCCGCCCAGGGTTGGGGTGCACCAGACCATGAGTTCCAGGCTCTGATGCTAACTGGTACTCACCTGTTTCCCCACAGACCTGCGCAGGATGACAGCAGGCTTCATGGGCATGGCGGTGGCCATCATCCTCTTCGGCTGGATCATCGGCGTGCTGGGCTGCTGCTGGGACCGAGGCCTTATGCAGTATGTGGCCGGGCTGCTCTTCCTCATGGGAGGTAAGGCTCGGGGGCGGCGGGCTGGGAGGTCCCCGTTACTGGCATTCTGAAAGAACAGCTGGTGGACGTGCGGATGGAGACCCGGACTCCGTTGGGAAGACTCCCCTGTCCTTCACTCATTCCAGCAGTGTGTTTTGAGTTCCTCTCAGCCACTCACCACTGCTGGTCCTTGCCCTTTGGGGTCTCCCACCTGGTGTGCGAGAGATGGTGGTGATAGCATTGAAACAGGTGCTGGATATGGAGCGAGTGTGAACCCAGGAGGTACTTGGATGTTTTGAGCATGTAGTGTGTACACGGTATATACCGTGGGGCGGGAGGCAACTGCTGTCTGGACGGTTTCCTCTTCAGAAGCCTACCTCCACCCTTGATTCCTGGGTCCTATGGCTGCTGCTCCCATTTCCAACGAGGCTCTAAAGCTGGTGGGACAAGGCTAAACCTTCTGTCACATGTCTCTTTCACCCTCTGTCACTGGTGTGGCCATAGGACCAGTCCAGCCCTTTGATGGGTGATCCATAAGCAGAGCTGTGTAGCTGTGAGGGAACAGGTTCTTATCCGTGGAAAGTAAAAGCTCATTCACAGTCTGCACAGCCTCTTTTCTCCTTGAAGAGTTCAAGTGTGCTTTTTGGTCTCCTGGTTTGAGCCTCAATCCAAAGCGAAAGCTAATCATGAGTGTGCCCTTCACAGGGCATTCCTTGGAGAGAGGTGGATGGGCAAATTGCATGGAGTTAGGAAGAAGGGGAATTGGGCCTGTGCAGAAGGAATTGAAAATGTATACAGGGAAATGTGTAAGGGCAGGAGGAGAAGGGGACGACAGAGGATGAGATGGTTGGATGGCATCGCCAACTCAATGGACGTGAGTTTGAGCAAGCTCCAGGAGATGGCGAAGGACAGGGAAACTGGGCGTGCTGCAGTCCATGGGGTCTCAGAGAGTCGGACACGACTGAGCAACTGAACAACAGCAATAATGAGTCCCGTGCACTGAAGCCAGCGTTAGTTAGATGGCAGACACCACATGAACCGCCTGACTTGGGATCTCTGATCAGGTCCCAGAGGTGGGAAGGGGCGTGGTGTCCTGCTGGAGATTGGAGTTGGCTGTCCTGCAGGGACAGAGAGATCTGGGGGCTAGTGAGCTGTGGGTTGGTAGAGAAGGAGAATTGTTGGGTTCAACGTGGCACTGGACTGTTTATTCTTATCCCCCTGAAGAACAGATGTCCCAAATCTCAAATTCTCTGTCACCAGAGTCAGCCATCCCCGCCCTGCACCACCTCCCCTTTGAGTCCCAACCGGACTGAGGCAGAGGCCAGGGGAGGGAGAGGCATGGGCAGCTCCCTCCTCCTTCCTTCCATCCCCCACTGAGACAGGACCCACCCCCCCTCAAAAAAAAAAAAAAAACAAAAAAAAACCCAGCCCTACCAGCTTTCCTGCGCCGCGGAGTCCTCCTCACTGAAGCAAGGGTCACACATGGTCTTGGATGTCTGTGCTTGGTTTTAGCAGCGCGGAATCTTTTTCGTTTCCACCTTCCAGTCAAAAATCTTCCGTGGACCCCGAAATGTGAAAAGATCAAAGCGGAGTGGCTCAGTTTGTAGCGCGTGTTCTCTCTAAGGCTCTTGTGGTTGTACAAAGACAGACTCCAGTAAAACGGGGCTTTTCGAAGGCTCTAGAGAGGCCTCCCAGGAATCCGAGAAAAGCTGAGCAAACAGGCCTCGGGCAGAGCAGGAATCCGGAGCCCGGGGAGCTGATGCTCTTTCATCTCCGCTCTTCTCAGGTGCTCCCACCTCCCTCACGCTGCTCCCTCCCCCATCCCTCCAGACCAGCCCTCCTCACATCCCACAGAGCGCTGAACCTTCCAGCTCTGACAGTTTCTAGACAGAGACAGTGTGGGCCGCACACCATACCCCAGGACACTCCCCACTCACCTGAGACCTGGGTGGGAACTCTCTCCCAGAAGAGGGTGGGGGACAGGAGGGTGCCTGGGGCCCTGCCCCTCCCACCCCCCATTTGCTGGAGCACCACCAGAAGCCTAGGGCTCTGGGATGCCAGGTGAAAGACCTCAGGCTGGACTGGGGACCCGAGACCCCTCCCCACAGGGGAGTGAGTGATGGTGTTGATCCCCTTCCTCCTGGCTAGGGGTTCTATTTTTTTTTTTTTTTACTTTCAGCTGTGCTGGGTCTTTTATCGCTGCTTGGGCTTTTCTCTAGTTGCGGAGAGCAGGGGCTACTCTCTAGTTGCAGTGCTCCGGCTTCTCGTTGCGTTGGCTTCTCTTGTGGTGGAGCTCAGGCTCTAGGGCCCTCGGGCTCAGTAGCTGTGGCTCCCAGGCCCTAAGAGCACAGGCTCATTAGTTGTGGTGCCGGGGCTCAGTTGTTCCGAGACATGTGGCATGTTCCCAGATCAGGGATCCAACCTGTGTCCCCTGCATTGGCAGGCAGATTCTTTACCACCGTGCCACCAGGGAAGCCCTGGTTAGCGGTTTGTAATCACTGCACAGTCAAATCGCCTGCAGGGCTTTTAAAGTACTGATGCTGCGGCCTCGCCCAGACTCATCCAAGCCGAACACTTGAGGTGACCCTAATGTGTGGTAACTGGGGGGGTAGGGGGGAGAGCTGGGGGAACCGGTGACCTTTAAGAGTCCTCCAGCTCTGAACTGTCACGGTTCTGGGGATGAACCAGTCGGGAAGGCCTCTCAGAATTTATCTTCCTTCCCAGCTCCCCCGCCCTATCTTATGACTGCTTCTTCGGCTCTTACGCCGCATAGACAGGTAGTGCTATCACAGGGCATGGGTTATTATCCTGGAGGCCCATCTGAGCCCTGATCACCAAGGGTTCCAGCTAAACTGGCTTTCCCCACACATGGACTCCCCAATGGTCTTTTCAATGGAAAAACCACAGTTCATGATAAAAGGGCAACATCCAGAAGCTGCTGTCCCAAGAGCTGCTTAGTGCTGACGGGAGCATTGTCCTATTATAGGAGCAGAGCCGTTGTGTCCACCCTGGAGCTTTGTTACCTGTGTCCGCAGGTAACAAGACGCTGGGGAGGGGAGGGGTGTCCACACATCTCATGGTGACCTGCAGACTGGCCCCAAGAGGTGAGAAAGAAGGACAAAGCCACTAAGAGCTGATCCCTGATCCCTGGTCTTTGGGGGAAATTGAAGCTCTAGGTGGGGGAGAGTACCCTCTCCCAAATAAGTGCTCTGTCCAAGGAGGCCTTCCCAGGTGGCACTGGTGGTAAAGAACCCGCCTGCCAACGCAGGAGACGTAAGAGACATGAGTTCGATCCCTGGGTTGGAATGATCCCCTAGAGGAGGGCACGGCAACCCACTCCAGTATTCTTGTCTGGTGAATCCCCATGGACAGAGGAGCCTGGCGGGCTACAGTTCATAGGGTTGAAAAGAGTCGGACACGACTGAGAGACTTAGTAGGCATACATGCCGAGGAAGCCAGACACAGTCACGGTGAGGGGAGTGGGAGGTGGGTGGTGGTCCTGATGGCCAGAGCAGCTGCTGCCTGCTGACCCCAGGAGTCTGGTTTAGTTCAGAGCCTGGCAGGGAGCAGACTCAGAGCAGAAGCTGTGCTTCCCTGTCCCTGCTCAGCACAGAGTTGCTGAGAGGTGAAGTGTCTGCCCAGAGACAAAGCCTTGTTGTGAAGACCCTGTATGTCATGAAGAGACGTCTCAGCACCAACTACTCCCGGAACCAGAACTGGACTGGTGCCTGTCCTCCAGGAGTTCCTCTTCTAGGGGTGACCCATGGAAAGGCTTGGAGAGTCAGCTCCCTCTGACAGCCACCTTACGAACATGGCACAGCTGTCCCTCAGACTGTAGGTATTTGTGATCAAAATGTCCCATGGCTTTAGCTCTCACCCAGATTCAGTTCAGTTCAGTCGCTCAGTCGTGTCCAACTCTGTGACCCCATGGACAACAGCACGCCAGGCCTCCCTGTCCATCACCAACTCCCGGAGTTTACTCAGACTCATGTCTGTTGAGTCAGTGATGCCATCCAACCATCTCATCCTCTGTCATCCCCTTCTCCTCCTGCCTTCAATCTCTCCCAGCATCAGGGTCTTTTCAAATGAGTCAGCTCTTCGCATAAGGTGGCCAACGTATTGGAGTTTCAGCTTCAGCATCAGTCCTTCCAAAGAACACCCAGGACTGATCTCCTTTAGAATGGACTGGTTGGATCTCCTTGCAGTCCAAGGGACTCTCAAGAGTCTTCTCCGATACCACAGTTCAAAAGCATCAGTTCTTTGGTGCTCAGCTTTCTTTATAGTCCAGCTCTCACATCCATACATGACTACTGGAAAAACCATAGCTTTGACTAGACTAGACAGACCACCCAGATTGGCTCAGTCTATAGCTGAGCACAGACTAGTGCCCAAGGGGTTTGATTGGACGGCCAGTGAGAACAGCTACTGGGGACCCGACCAACCACCAAAGGGCTCCCAAGCTGGCCGGGTGTGGGTGTGGGGGTGGTGTGGTGAGCAGAGGAAAGAAGGGGTCAGTAAGAGCAAAAAAGGTAAATTGAAAGGGAAGAGTCCAAAGATGGAATTGCAGTTGAGTTTAGATGACCCAGCCGGGGCCAAAATAAGAGGTTCTATCCACAGTCTCTTATCTATTCCCACATGAATAGGGGTAGCCCACCCTGGGTGCTTCTCTTTTCCAGGATTTAACTATTTCCTGGCTTAAAGAGAGGGCGCCCCACACCTCAGGAGATGACTAGCAACAAATTGTTTGATTAACACTCAACCCAGAGGAGGCAATTAGTTAAGTACGGCAGCTCTGTCGGGCCAGGAGGCTGGGGGTGGTGGGTGGGATCCAGTTTCCCCTTTGGCAAGGCTTCTGGGGAGAATCTAGCTCAGACTGGCACAGCAGCATCTGGGTGCGACTGCCAGAAATGAGTGCCTGGTTGAATCACCAGTGGGATTCAGATGTGCAGGGACAGGATGGCACGGGGGAAGGACAGCGTGGTGAGGGGGCAGATGACTACTAGGAGCACTTGTAACTGACTCACCCGGTGTATCTAGAGCCGCCCCATGGACACAGGTCTACAAATGGGTGGGGACGCCCTAAGCCCATGCCCACCCCCTCAGCACCCCTCACCCACATCCTCCCACACTCCTGGAAGACATCCGTCCTTTGCCATGAGCTTTCATCAAGGTTGACGCTGGACCCTCCTGTGTAGACTGGCACCCGGCAATCAGTTCTTCACAGGGCAGTTGGCATCATATTTTTGAAACTATAAATCAGATGTTCACTCATCTACTACCAGTGTGCCAAAAACTTACTCTTGAACTTAAAATCCAAATTCCTTACCCTTCTTCCGAGGCTATCTCAGTTAGCTTGGGGTCATATTACAAAAATACCAGAGACTGGGTGACTTATAAAGAGTAGAAATTTGTTTCTCGCTCTTCTGGAGGCCAGGAAGTCCAAGATCAAGGCACTGGTAGGTCCAGCGTCTGGGAAGAACCTTCTTTCTGGTTTATAGACGTCATAGATGGCACCTCCTTGTGTGTTCTCGTATGATGGCAGGGAGCTCTGGCAGATGCAGTTTCTGGGGGAAAACCTGCTTTCTGATTCATTCACGTCGTAGATGGTCCCTTCTTGTGTGTTCTTATATGATGGCGGGGTCAAGAGAGCTCCCTGGGGCCTCTTTTGAAAGGTCACTAATGCCATTCATGAGGGTCCCGTCCTCCATTTAGTACCATCATCTTAGGGGTTAGTGTTTCACCATGTGAACTGGGAGCACACAGCATTCAGCCCATGGTGGAGACCCCATTTAATCTGGCTCTTTCTCCCTCTATTCACTCCTGTCCTGTCCCTTCCCTCAAGCTCACATTGCTCTGGCCACACCACCCACCTCTCTCCTGGATCTCACAGTTTCACCACAAGGTCCTGGAGCTGCCCGATCTCTGCCCACAGTGCTTTCCCCACCAGTGCCTCGTGACCGGCTCCTCTTAGGATTGAGATCCCAAATGAAGAGCCACCCCCTCAGAGAGGGCTGCCTCAGCCATCCAGTTTACACAGCTGCCCCGTCACTCTCTACATTTTACTTAATTTTCTACAGCACGCCCACTACTCTATGACATGTTTATCATCACTGCGTTTTGGTTTGGGTTGCTTTTTTTTTTTTTTTTTTTTTTTAAGCAGCAATCCGTGTTATCCTGCACAGTTTCCCTGAATCAGAATTCCAGGTAGGCTTAACTGCCTGGATTCTCTGCTCGGGGTCTCTCCAGTCTACAGTCCAGGTATCCACCCAAGCCAGAGTCTCATCTGAGACCAGGGTCCTCTTCCAAGATCATAATATTGTTGGCAAAATTCAGTTCCTGCAGTTGTAGGACTCATGGAAGCTTGCTTGTGCAAAGCCAGGAGAAGAAAGAGTCTGTGACTCCTTCTATCTCTGACCTTCAGATTCTTTTTTTAAAATAGATTTTCTTTTTTAGAACAGATTAGGTTTACAGAAAAAATTGAGGAAATAGTACAGAGAACTCACGTATTCCCCTTTGCCCTTGAACACAGTTTTCCCTGTTATTAACATTTTAGTACAATACATTCATTACAGTTAACAAATGTTGGTACGTTGTTATTCATTAATGTCCATAGTTAGTTGTTTTTATTCCTTTTTCTGTTGTTACCAGATGCCCTTTTTCTGTTTCTGAGTCCCTTCCAGAAATTCCCATTATGTTGTCATGTCTCATTGGGCTCCTCTTGACTGTGACCGTTTCTTAGACTTCCCTTGTTTCTAACGACCTTGCCAGTTGAGTACTTGAGGAATACTGGTCATGCGTAGTGTGGGATGCTCCTCTGTTGGACCCTGTCTGGTTTTCTTCTGGTGATTAGACTGGGTTATGGGTTTGAGGAAGAAGATCACACAGGTAAGGTGCCATTTTCATCACGTCATTTCAAGGGTACTGCTATCCCCATGATTTATGATGGTTGAGATTGCCCTTCATCCCCTGGAGTAAGGAGTATGTGTCAGGCTTCTCCACTGTAAAGTTACTCTTCTGCTTTCTCTGTTTCCATGCTGCCCTCTTTGGAAGGAAGTCAGTAGGCACAGTCCACACCTAAGGAGTTGGGGGCTGTTTCTCTGCCTTTAGGTGGAATAGCTACATAAACTATTTGGAATTTTTCCCTGTTTATTGAAAGTAAAAGCATTAGTCACTCAGTCGTGTCCGGGCCTTTGCCACCCTATGGACTGCAGCCTGCCAGGCTCCTCTGTCCATGGGATTCTCCAGGCAAGAATACTGGAGTGGGTTGCCATTCCCTTCTCCAGGGGATCTTCCTGACCCAGGGATTGAACCTGGGTCTCCTTCTTTGCAGGCAGATTCTTTAAATTATCTATTCATTTCAGTGTGGACTCATGAATGTTGATTTTATAATTTGAATCATAATTCAGTACTCTGTTTACCTTGTTGTCCAGCTGTCCCAGTTTGGGCCACAGGGAGCTCTTTCCGTTGGCCCCGTGCCCTTTGGTATACTCATCAGTGTAGCCTTTTGATTTTGCCTTTTTTGAGCACTTCCTTAGTTTTGAGCACTTTGAGGTGCTCCAGGCTCATCTAGTGTTATTTCCTGCCCTCATCTTAGAACTGTCCATTTCTCCAAGGAGCCTGGTTCCTTCTGTTGGAGGATGGTAAATCAAGACCTGGATACTGGGTGTCTGCAGTGTTTTTTTAACATTCTCCAACTCACCCCCCACCCACCAACATAGACATCAGCTCCATGAGCCCCAAAAGCTTATCTGCCTTGTTCTCCAAGGTACCGCCTGGGTCTGAAAAGTGTCTGCAGCCTCCAATATCTGTTGAATGCATGTATCAAAAGAGGGCATTATGTACAACAGAAAAAGTGTTTTGTTTTTTCTTGATTAGAGCTAGCAGTCCTTCAAGAAATTAGCCTGTCTTATCTTCTGTTCCTGGTCTGACCTTCTCCTCTTCCATGGGGTTTCTTATTCTCCCTTTATCTTTATTTGAACAGTCCTGGAGTCTGTCTCAAATTCCTTTTGGATGGAGGGTATGAATTATACATGACCTCAGAAAGAACTTTCTGTCTTTAATTTGGACTCCTATAAAGTTAGAAATGGAAGGGGGCCTTAGAGACCATCCAGTTCGACCTTCTTGTATTTCCAGATAAGAGGAGTTACATCAGCTGTCCTAGGTCACAAGGACCTTGATAAAGGTCCAGCAGTTATGAAAACTTACAAGCCTAGAATGAAAAGGCTGAGGCATGGGTGTCTGGTGGCAGAAATGGAAGCAGGGCCCAGTCGGGGATGCCAGCCTGGCTTCTTGCAGCCCATCCCGCTCTCTCTGCTTCCAGCTCCCTGTGTGGGAGATCCCCATGAACCCCTGCGCTGTACATGACTGCCCACAGTGGCATCACTCCAATTCTGTACTTCTAAGCAGATGCAACTCTCAGAATTGCAGAATATCCTCCCTTCTCAAAGCACAAAGGGGTGTGTGGAGGAGACGGTGGCCAGAATTGAGGGCACAAGTTCTCATGGGAAGAGGAAATCTTTAAAGCTCCTTTTCCTCTCACCTGTGTGATCAGCAAAACCTTGTCTAACTCCCCGGTCAGTCAGGAGAGCAAAGAGGATGCTCCCAAAGAAGCTCAAGCTATCCACTTTGAGTGACTGCAGTCATCTGCAACCCAGTGATGCTCAATGACACTCTTCCACCAAGCCCAGCAGAGAGCAGTTGTGCGGTAAACCCCCAGATACCCCTCTTCTGGTAGAAAAAGACCTTGATAAAGAAGGTCCAGCAATCCTGAAAACTTCCCTGGTAGCTCAGCTGGTAAAGAATCTGCCTGCAATGCGGGAGACCCCGATTCAATTCCTGGGTTGGGAAGATCCCCTGGAAAAGGAATAGGCTTCTCACTCCAGCATTCTTGGGCTCCCCTGGTGACTCAGATGGTAAAGAATCCACCTGCAATGTGGGAGACTCAGGTTCAATCCCTGGGTTAGGGAGATCCCCTGGAGGAGGGCATGGCAACCCACTCCAGTATTCTTGGCCTGGAGAATCTCCATGGACAGAGGAGCCTGGCAGGCCACAGTCCATGCAGGTCACAAACAGTCAGACATGACTGAGTGACCAAGCACACACACACTCCTAAAATGCAGAGCCCAAGGTATGGGTGTCTTGACAGGGTTAATGTGTCTTCCAGGCAGTAAGTGGAGTGGTTTTAGGGATGCTGTGAAGTAGGACAACATCCAAGCTTCCCCATCAGCCTCTCCCTACTGTCCTCCCAAGCGCCAGCACTGCTCGGAAATGTGGCTAGGACTGAGTTTCTCTAAGTTCAATAGGAACTGTGTCTCAACATTCATGAGACATGGTTAAGAGAAGCATGACCACCTAAGTTAGATACTATTCTGGGGAAAGAGGATACAATCAATAAGCCAATGACTTAACACGATGCAAGCTTATAAGAAACCCTCAGCAAATGATAGCTGTTGCTCTTCTGTGTAAATGATACTAAAGTGGTAGTGAATATTACACACGTACCCCAGGTGAATTCCCTTCTAATAGGCAGAAGAGAGTCTATAATCTGTCATGACCAACAAGGGCACAAAGCCCATCTACCTACCTTGCTAAACGGCCTCTATAACTTCAGGTGAGATGTCACTACAACGTCACAACTCTTCTCTTGACATTTTGTCTTACAGCCTTTCTCTCACAGTCCTCAGCAGAGATTCACAGACTACTTCATATCCTGGGATATAGCTCCCTTTGGAAGGTGCATATTTGAATATGTTTTAGCATTTGATAATTAAATTCAAAACAAAGACATTTGGGGGAAGGAGGAGCACCTTGTCAGGAAGATTAGGAAATAACATGCATGCTTGCCTGATGTAGAACCAGTGGCCAGGACAGTGTGGCTGGGGCTTCATTTTTGCCTTAAGAGTTGAAATAGACCCCAAAGCACGTGCGCCCTTACCACCCAGTGGGACCTCCTGCATTGCAGATTTGCACTTTGGAGGAGAATGGTAAGCAGCCCTGGCTCTATAAACCCTAATCTGGTCAGTGGAGGCCTTGCCAGAATGGCCTTTCACCTGCCCATCAAGCATTCAACACAGCCACACCACTACACGTTATCCAGGGCAGATGCTAATTCATGCCTTGCTTCGATTTTCTCACCTGTAACACAAGGCTAATAATAGTACCCAATTGAGGCATGGTTGTGAATACTGTAGAGTTAACTTGTGTAAAAAGGTTCCATTGTTCTCAATAATTTCTGCTGCTAAGTCACTTCAGTCGTGTCCGACTCTGTGGGACCCCATAGACGGCAGCCCACCAGGCTCCTCCGTCCCTGGGATTCTCCAGGCAAGAACACTGGAGTGGGTTGCCATTTGCCTTCTCCAATGCATGAAAGTGAAAAGTGAAAGTGAAGTCACTCAGTCGTGTCTGACTCAGCAACCCCATGGACTGTAGCCTACCAGGCTTCTCCGTCCATGGGATTTTCCAGGCAAGAGTACTGGAGTGGGGTGCCATTGCCTTCTCCGCAGTAATTTCTAGACCTTATTATTGTTACAACTGAGATGCTCCTTTTTTGAAAAATGACTACCTTCAGGGGCGCTTTGCTTTAAGCAGCCCCATGTCACCACCACCACCAACAGCACGCAAAGACACACACACCACAGGGTGGTGAAGATGAACTTGTTGAACAGATATTATTTCTCTGGCTAATCACCACCCTACTCATGCATTCATTCAATACTGATTGCCTGTACTATGTGCCAGACACTGATTAAGCCCTTGGGCTGTGCTAGGAAATAGGATCAAGTCCTCATGAAGCTTTCATTCTAGCTAGAGAAACAGACAAGAAGCAAGTCCCATAAAGTAAACACATGATCTGATATCAGGGGGTGAGAACAATGGAGAAAAATTAAGCTGGGAGGGAGATGGAGAGTCCTGGGGGGCCATCATTGTAGGTGAAGGGCCATTGAGTGGGGATGGAGGCCCCTCAGGGTGGTTATGGTGGACAGAGATGTGAATGAAGGGAGGATGCTGAGCCATGGGAAGACTCAGGAAAGATTAGTCCCTGTAAGAACAAACAGCAGGTGTAGAGGACATCCTGGGATGGGGATGAGCTTCTTGGGTCTGAAAAAGCTGAGCAAGAGGAGAGGATTGTGCCAGGAGCAGAGTGAGATGGAGATACGCCCAAAGCTGGATGGATGGTGTAGGGCCTTGTAGGCCATGGTCTGGGCTTGATTGATTCTGCCTTGCTGCTGCTGCTGCTAAGTCACTTCAGTTGTGTCCGACTCTGCTCGACCCCATAGATGGCAGCCCACCAGGCTCCCCCGTCCCTGGGATTCTCTAGGCAAGAACACTGGAGTGGGTTGCCATTTCCTTCTCCAATGCATGAAAGTGAAAAGTCAAAGTGAAGTCTCTCAGTTGTGTCCGACTCTTAGCGACCCCATGGACTGAAGCCTACCAGGCTCCTCCGTCCATGGGATTTTCCAGGCAAGAGTTCTGGAGTGGGGTGCCATTGCCTTCTCCGATTCTGCCTTACCCTCTGTCTATTTCATAGATTTCTCTGGGCTTCTCCCCTGGGCTATCATTGGATATTGTGTGACATTTATCAGTGGTCTGGCTTCCTTTGGGAGTCCCTGCAGCTGGGGTTTCTTCAGCCAGCCATGCCCAGTTCCAGTGAGTGAGGGCGTGATGTCTGTGCCTGGGGTAGCCAGGTTAGGGTAGGAGGACTGTCATGCACCCCCAGAAGGTGCTGCATTGCCACACACCTGGTAACATCTATCCCTTCCAACTGGGACCAGCTCCATAATTTGTGAGGACCAAGGTAAAATGAAAACTTGGACCCCTTTGTTGTTCAGTCGTTCAGTTGTGTCTGACTCTGTGTGACCCCATGGACTGCAGCACATCAGCCTTCCCTGTCCTTCACCATCTCTTGGAGCTTGCTTAAACTCATGTGCATCGAGTCGGTGATCCATCCAAACATCTCATAATCTGTCATCCCCTTCTCCTCCTGCCTTCAATCTTTCCCAGCATCAGGGTCTTTTCCAGTGAGTCAGTTCTTCACATCATGTGGCCAGTGTTGGAGTTTCAGCTTCAGCATCAGTCCTTCCAATGAATATTCAGGACTGATTTCCTTTAGGATGGACTGGTTGGATCTCCTTGCAGTCCAAGGGACTCTCAAGAGTCTTCTCCAACACCACAGTTCAAAAGCATCAATTCTTCAGTGCTCAGCCTTCTTTGTGGTCCCCTTATTCAAACATTATTAAGAATTTCAAGATGGCAACAGCAGAATATTAAAGCCAGCACACAGCTACTCATGTCGCAGGCCCATGAGCCATCTCCGCCTCCAGTATCACCCCACACCCAGACGCCCTGATCCCAGAACACCACAGCCTTTTGCTACAGAGGCTCCCAGAGAACTTGAAAACTCAGGTCTTCTCCCTGTTCTGCATGCAGCTGCCCTCCTCCCTAACTGAGGCTGAGTCTGCTGGGCTGGAAATCACCCCTTGCCCTTTGATGAATGGATAATCATGCAGAACAAGTGTTCCCCCTTCTGTCACATCAAAAGCTCCCTCTCCAAACATTGCCGACATAAGCTGCTAATAAGACACGGCGGAGTGTATTGCCTACTGCCAACAGGGAGAGGAGTGTCTTCCAAAACTGACAGGGTCTCAGACCAGGGAGGTAAGGTCAGAATTTATTGAGACTTGGAACCTTGGTGTAAGACCTTTATATTTCTATGCAGGTCTTTAAGATTGGGTGAGAATATTGATAACATCCCAGATCGATGAAAACAGCAGGATTGAAAAAGCCTTAGCACTCATGCTGTCTGTTGATGCTTTAAATGGAAGAGTTGATGGATCTCCCATGTGTGCATGCTAAGTTGCTTCAGTTGTGTCTGATTCTTTGCAACCCCATGTACTGTAGCCCACTAGGCTCCTCTGTCCATGGGGTTCTCCAGGCATGAATACTGGAGTGGGTTGCCATGCCCTCCCTCCTCCAGGGGATCTTCCCTACCCAGGGATCAAACCCATGTCTCTTGAGGGTCTCCTGCGTTGCAGGCAGATTCTTTACCTGCTGAGCCATCAAGGAAGAACTGATGGATCTCTTAGGAAGGTCCTGTAATGCAGTCCAACCCCTTGCATGGGCAGGGCAGACCCACAAGTGTCAAGGTCTAAGGAAGGGAATGGCAGGGTTAGGTTACTACAGATGGTAAAGCGTGGTTTTGGTGCAGTGTCTAGGCTGAGTGTGGGTGGACGGTTTTGGGTCCTACTCAGGATGAGTGATTTCTCCACAACCCTGGTGCCTACCTGGCTGTCATGCCTCCATCAACACAGACGTGCACAGATACAGTCCAGACTCAGGCTGGGACCCTGACAGCCTGTCTTTCATGGGTTAGAAATGCTAACAGGACTGCCCCAAATTGGGGTCTCTTGCTTCCAGACAATGGGCCATCAGCAAGAATGGGTTGGGAAGGGCAGCCAAGAAGAATGCGGGGGGAGGGGTGGTGCAGGTAAGCTGGAAAACCATCTCTCTCCTGGAATCCTTGTCGAGAAATAAGAGATTTCTCCAATAGTCTTTCCAGTGGGAACAGAAAGACCCAGAAGGTGGTGGCAACGCCACAGAGCTTGATTGCCATGGAAACTGAGGTAATTTCTAAAGCAGCCTCAAAAGCCTCCCTCCCTGTGGTTCTTCGAGGATGTTCTTACAGAGGTGTGCAAGCTTCTGAGAAAGGGAACTTGGCTGCCAAGCTCCTGCCTCTTGAAATCAGTCATCAATCAAAGAAAAATGCTCATTCCTGGAGTAAATGCACAGACCCCTCCTGTCAGCCTTAAAAGCTGCTCCCCGGAAACAGTGATGAGGGAGGCCCTGGTGGAAGGGATGAATGGCTTCTCTCCAGTCCTGGGTGCACAGAAGAGAATGAGGACCTGGAAAGGCGGCATCAGAAATAGCCACACCCAGGGAAGCGGGGAGGGAGTCCACCCTCGAGAGGCTCCTGTCGCCCCTACTGCCTGGATGTCTATGATGCACAGTGTGTACAGGGCTGGAGGGCTTCCCAGGGGGTGCTAGTGGTAAAGAACCTGCCTGCCAATGCAGGAGGCATAAGAGACATGGGTTCGATCTTCCTGGGTCAGGAAGATCCCCTGGAGGAAGTTATGGCAACCCACTCCAATATACTTGCCTGAAGAAGCCCATGGACAGAGGAGCCTGGTGGGCTATACAGTCCCTAGGGTCGCAAAGAGTTGGACATAACTGAGCGTGCATGCACACCACACCAAGAATCATAATGTAATCAGATATATTAAGCCATATTTGACATATTTCCACAACAAATTCTAACTCAGTTCAAAAAATATTTCTGTGAGCATACACAGTGCTTTAAAAATTGAGTAAACATAGGTCTTATTTTAAGGAAGTTTATTTTCTATACTTTCGATAGAGAGTAGAGTGGGTTTGATCCCTGGGTCAGGAAGATCTCCTGGAGGAAGGAATGGCAACCCACTCCAGTATTTTTGCCTGGAGAATCCCATGGACAGAGGAGCCTGCCGGGCTACAGTCCATAGGGTCACAAAGAGTGGGACATGACTGAGGCAAATTAGCATGCACATACACATGTGCAGGATTGCTCAGGGTACCAGACACAGGGAAAACGTCCCAGACCAGACACAGGGGCACCCTGAGGTAGGCTGAGAGGACATCACCAACAGGTGAGCTGGGGTGTGTGCACAGTAGAACCCCAGGTCCCTCTGGGGACCAGAGCAGTGTTCTGGAGAAGCAGCCCAGGGCAGAGAGCTGGGGGCAGGGCCAGGCAGCCCCTACGGTGCAGAGTCAGGCACACCTTGGGCTCAGGGCTGCACCCCCTCCACCATCCTTCACCTCACTGTGAATGATGACCCCAGTGGGTAGAGGTGGGGAGGAGCTTAGCAAGCCCAAACCAGTTGCGGTATACATTGTCCCACAGTAGGCTGGCGATGGCCTTGAAGGTCTAGGAGGTGCTGGTGGGAGAGTGATTCTTGGGAGATCTGAAAGCATGATACTGGAGAAGTTTTGTGAAGACAGACCCAGAGGTATCAGTCAACTCTGCTCTACTGGACCTGCTTCTTCATCCAACAGAACTAGGGCTTTGGGGACAGATGGGGAATGACTCACTTTTTGTCTCCAGGTATAAAATACTTGGTGGCTCAGGGTAAAGGAGCCACCTGCAATACACGAGACATAGGAGGTGTGGGTTCAGTCCCTGGCTCAGAAAGATCCCCTGGAGAAGAACATGGCAACCCACTCCAGTATCCTTGCCTGGGAAATCCCATGGACAGAGGAGCCTGGCAGGCTACAGTCCATGGGATCACAAAAGAGTCAGACACAAGAGAGCAACTAAACAAACAGAAAAATAATTAGAGAATGAGTGCCTATGTAGCGCGTTTCTCTCCCTGATGCTCTGGAAGTCTCCTGATTTCAAATACGCTTTGCTCTTACCAGATCATGTCTCATACCATGTGTCTTGATTTGGGGAAAATACCCTCACCCCATCTATAGGAGCCATCAGAGCATCAAGGATGTCCAAGATGTGGTTGTGAGAGAGGAGAGCCCATTCCCCACTTTGGTGAACCATTGGGATCTGCCCAATGTTCATAATTCATTAAATAAACAACCCCTTAAGTACCTGCTAAATACTTAAGGATAAAACATATGATACTTTGGAGGATAAAAAATAAAACTCCTGCCTGCCTGAGAGTTGCCCACGATCTTAGAGGAGAGTCAGACACCTAGACCAGTTAGTCTGATAAATGAGCCATTTCCCTTTTCAGGACTGACAACTTTACAATGCAAAATATTAAAAACAAGAAAATTCTGTGTCATTTCAACAGTAAGGAGGATGAGGACCTCTTTGATCTACCTATCTACCGTTCTTGGGAAAGGAAGATGCTGGTCACCCAAAATGAAAGTGAAAGTCACTCAGTTGTGTCTGACTCTTTGCAACCCAATGGACTGTAGCCTGCCAGGCTCCTCTTTTCGTTAGGATTCCCCAGGCAAGAATACTGGAGTGGTTAGACATTTCTTCCTCCAGGGGATCTTCCCAACCCAGGGATCAAACCACACTCTCCTGCTTTGCAGGCAGATTCTTTACTGTCTGAGCTACCAGTTCATTATGAGTCAGGTGACAATTTTTAGTTCACAGAGCTTCAAAGGGAGGGGAAGTTCCCATTTGACCTTCAACATCCCACACAGCACCACCCCAAGAGAACAGGTGGAAGAGGCAGTGAGGAAGGGAAGAGCTCACTTGTTGGAGCATCAATGCTGTGTCAGTGGCAGATGCTGTCTAAACATTATTTACCTTTCATCTTTCTGGCAGTCCTTAAGGTTGGCATTACTTCGCTGATTTTGTACATAATGAACTTGACCCAGAGATCCAAGAAACAAGTTTCAGTCAGTCGTCAGTTCAGTTCAGTCACTCAGTTGTGTCCAACTCTTTGTGACCCCATGAACTGCAGCACGCCAGGCCTCCCTGTTCATCACCAACTCCCGGAGTTCACTCAAACTCATGTCCATCGAGTTGGCAATGCCATCCAGCCATCTCATCCTCTGTGGTCCCCTTCTCCTCCTGCCCCCAATCCCTCCCAGCATCAGAGTCTTTTCCAATGAGTCAACTCTTCGCATGAGGTGGCCAAAGTATTGGAGTTTCAGCCTCAGCATCAGTCCTTCCAATGAACACCCAGGACTGGTCTCCTTTAAGATGGACTGGTTGGATCTCCTTGCAGTCCAAGGGTCTTGCAAGAGTCTTCTCCAGTACCACAGTTCAAAAGCATCAATTCTTTGGTGTTCAGCTTTCTTCACAGTCCAACTCTCACATCCATACATGACCACAGGAAAAACCATAGCCTTGACTAGATGGACCTTTGTTGGCAAAGTAATGTCTCTGCTTTTGAATATGCTATTTAGGTTGGTCATAAGTTTCCTTCCAAGGAGATGGCTGCAGTCACCATCTGCAGTGATTTTGGAGCCCGAAAAAATTAAGTCTGACACTGTTTCCACTGTTTCCCCATCTATTTCCCATGAAGTGATGGGGCCAGATGCCATGATCTTCGTTTTCTGAATGTTGAGCTTTAAGCCAACTTTTTCACTCTCCTCTTTCACTTTCATCAACAGGCTTTTTAGTTCCTCTTCAGTTTCTGCCACAAGGGTGACGTCATCTGCATATCTGAGGTTATTGATATTTCTCTCGGCAATCTTGATTCTGGCTTGTGCTTCTTCCAGCCCAGCGTTTCTCATGATGTACTCTGCATAGAAGTTAAATAAGCAGGGTGACAATATACAGCCTTGATGTACTCCTTTTCCTGTTTGGAACCAGTCTGTTGTTCCATATAAAGTCATGCAATTAAGTAAATGGTGGAGCCTTAATCTAAGGTCTTCAGATCGATGTCCCCTCTTTCTTCTCTGTTCCTGGAACATGTGGGATAAAAGAAAAGGGTACCAGGCGAGGCCACCTGGGATGAAGAAGGAGGCATAAGAAATGAAGCAGAATGCAGACACAGGCTCACCCACCAGCTTTCATTAGTGTCTGGAGGCCAAAGGGGTCCTCCTCTCCCCCACTTGCAAGGGGCAGGTAGATGTCCCTTTGGGTAGGACAGGAGGAAGATGGGTAGAGAAGACTTTAAGGGCCACCCAAGCAGGGTGATCAGTGGGGACTGTGGGTGCCCAGAGAAAGGGAGCCTTTCTCTCCTGGGGACTCAAGGGCAGCCTCACAGAGAGGCTCAGGATTGAAGCTGCAGGAGGAATTCAGTGAACTTGCCCCTTCAAGGGCTTTTCATGTCCATTTATCAAATGAAACTGCTCCTAGGCTTGGAGTTGGCCACTCTTCAGGAGCAGTCCATCAGGTCTTTATTTATTCATTCCGGTTTAGGATTTCACATGTTATTAATACATTTCCGTTCTTATATATTTCTATGTAACTAAACTCTGTTGTGAATGAAGCCAAAAAAAAAAAAAAAACCTTTCATCGTTTAAAAAAAAAAATGCTTAAGCAGCTTTGTGTCAAGTTAAATGTAAATTTGATATGTTATTTGAACCCATAATTTTGGCCCTGGGGAGGAAGGAATCTGGTAGCTGTGTCCTTTCTACTACAGCCGCCCCCCCAAACCCCCGCCAACAAAACCCAGGAATACCTTAAAGATTCTACCACCCTCATGGGCTACAATTTATTCTAAATAATAAATTAAAATATTCCTCTCCCATTTAGCTCTTAACATTTTCAACTGAAATCACATTTCCCAGAAGCCTCTGCGTCACAGATTCCTAGGGTCTTTGAGTTAGTACAGCCAAGGGTGGTGGGATGGCAATCTCTCTTTATCTCAGCATTCCCATCTAGGCCAGTAAAGTAGGAAACTTCTCTCCTCTCTTTAGAAGTATACCAATTCTACCTTTAAAATATATATATATATATATATATATGTATATATACATATATTTTTTTTTTTTTGGCCATGCTGGGTCTTAGTTATGGCACTTGAAATCTTTAGTTGCAGCATGCAGACTCTTAGTTCTGACATGTGGGATCTAGTTCCCTGACCAGGGATCGAGCCTGGGCCCCCTGCATTGAGAGTGCAGAGTTTTAACCACTGGACCACCAGGGAAACCCCCCCAACTCTACCTGTTAAAGCCCTGCTTCCTGAAGGAGAAGAGGTGACTGACTTCCGAGTGGTGAGGTTGCCAGAGGAGGCTGAGCTCCTGGGCCCAACAGCATCTGGGTTGTCTGCTTTTGCTTGGCCTCTTTAGTGGCCAGCATTCCCAGAATCAAGGCCCACCACCCAGGCCAGCATCAGGAGGCCACACTGGAGGCCTCATTTTCTTTCTTTTTCTGGCCCACCAGTGTGAGTCACTTCTGGGTGAGTGTATCTCTCTGCAGAACCAAACATTCCCTAGGGAAACTATCCTAAAATGTCAGCCTAGCGGGGGGAAGTATTCCTGAGCTTGTTGGTGGCCAGGAGCCAAGCCACAGTCGCCATACTTGCCTTAACAGTAAAAAAGCTGATGTCTTCTGTCCTCTCTACCTTCTTTCTGGGTCTTTCTTCTCATCAAAGTTTGAACTCAGAAAATGAAGAGGGGTGAATAAGGACCAGAACAAGGGGAACTAAAGGGTTGCTAGGTACAGGCCCACTGACAAGCCAGCAGCCCTGTGGGGAGAAGCCTGCTGATGGGCGGGGGTCCAAACGGAGCTCCCCCGGGGCGTCTGACCACCAGGTTACTCTGCCCACTGGGTTTGGTTTCTGGCCTCCTGGGAAGCTACCAAAAGTCTTACTGAAAGAGAGTTGATGTTCTAGATCTTGATTCCTTTCCTTTCTCAACCAAAACATCCTGATCCTCATGGAAAACTCACGTCCCTCTAGAGGAAGTCACCCTTCGACCCGACATAGACCAGAGTGAAGTTATATGTGGACTGTGATTGGTTTTCCTAATTATCTGGAGAAGTCAGCCATGAGATTTTTATTAACTAAGCCATGAGTCTGAGGGTCACCCAGAACCTCCTTAGGGCCATTTTGATAGTGATAGGCCCTTTTCTCCCAATCTCACCTTCTAGTAGGTAAATCTTACTTAAACACCACCATGTACAGGGTCCTGTTGGGGAAGAGAAGAGCTTCTCTGCTTACACTGCTTACCGTCCAGCTCCAGAGACAATACCCACAATACTAGCTCCACGTGAGACAATACCCACCACACGAAGGAGCTGGACCGAGAGGAAACAAGTGGCAGAAGCGTGGGTTTGAATCCTGGCTCCAGGACGTAGCAGCTGTGTCATCTGGGGCAATGTACTTAAGCTCTCTGTGTCTTACTTTCCCTTTCTAAACCTCATAAGGTTTTGCTTTGAGGATTCAAAGAACTACCATTTCTAAAGCTTTTGGAACAATGCCTATCATATTATGTGAAAGTGAAAATTGAAAGTTGCTCAGCCGTGTCCAACTCTTTGTGAACCACATTGACTGTATGGAATTCTCCAGGCCCGAATACTGGAGTGGGTAGCTGTTCCCTTCTCCAGGGGATCTCCCCAATCCAGGAACCAAACCCAGGTCTCCCACATTGCAGGCAGATTCCTTACCAGCTGAGCCACCAGGGAAGCCCAAGAATACTGGAATAGATAGCTGATCCCTTCTCCAGGGGATCTTCCCGACCCAGGAATTGAACTGGGGTCTTCTGCATTGCAGGTAGATTCTTTACCAGTTGAACTACCAGGGAAGCCCATCATATTATAAATAGTACAAATAAGTGTTTGATTTATATAAAGCTATATATGTGTTCAGTGACCCAGTGATGGGGTGACAGCATGCCCAAGTCACTTGGGTTCAGGTTTTCATCTCAAGGGAGGGCCAAGCCAAGCCGACAGATGTGCCATGCATGTGGAAACAAACCAAACCAGGTGGCAGGCTCTCCTTATCCTCTGGCTACCACTCCAAGCCTCTCTCTTCTTCTACTAATGATCATGGCATTGGCTTGGATCAGATAGGGCAGAAGCCAGAGAGCCAATTTCTTCCAGACACTTAAACAGCTGGGTCCCTATCCTTCTACGTTTTGAATCAAGGCCATTTCGAGCTGAGCCTCATATGCACACTGATGGCGAATAATGACATCTAATGGTTTCATTCACCAGCCCTTCTGTGCATGTCAGGAAGTGAGAACCAGCATCTTCTCTCCAGGTGGCTCATGTCTGACACAGTAAGTGACAGCAAGTCCTAGAACAGAGAGAATGGTACCTTTTTGTCCCAATACCTAGAGTCACAGGATCACTTAATCAGAAGAATCTTACAGGTCTGGTCTACCCCCTGTATTCTGTATTCAAGGAGATCATAGCCAAGAGAGATGAGGTGATTTAATCCACTTCTTGGGAAAGAATGGAACCAGAACCTAGGTTTTCTGATTCTTGATGGAGTTGTCTTTCCATGAAGCTATATCCTGATCACTAGCAGGTCTCCTCCTAGGAAGCTGGTGTGGGCTGACCCTGGGGGACCTCTGGGTGGGCCAGGAGAGTCTCATGATGACCAAGACAGTGACTCAAACATAATGAAAGAGCAGTTTGTACTGGGCTTCATGCTGGCCCAGTGGGTGGGAGGGGGGTGGTGAGGTGGGAGGCGGGTGTGGAGACGAGGCTTTCTCTTGTATCTACTTAGGAAGATGACTGGTAGAGTGACCAGAGAAGTATAGTATCAGAGATGGCCTGCAGGAGGTTTTGTATGCCTTCACGCATTGTCCCCAGCAAGAAACCCAGGGCAAGATTGCCATCTGCTCTAGAGGTTCTCAAAGTTTGCTCTGTGGACCATTGTCCGCCAGAAGGCATTGGCTTAGAAAGAGAAGAGGAAAGAGATGCAGGAGCAGGAAGATGGCATGTTCTAAGCGGCCTTCCGCTTGGAAGCTCACTATTCACAGCTTGAGAATGTTCCTTTCTGCACAGCTGTGGACGCCACTCTCAGTCTAGTTAAGAAGCCAGCTGGATCCACTGACTCTCAGCTCTGAACCAAGGCCCAGATGGATAGGAAGCTGCAAAGATTTGCATTGAGAAAAAGGCGATGCTGTACTCTTGCTTCATTTGCCCTCTAGAACTCTCTTTCCTGTCCTATTTGGAAAGCTCACAGCTCACCACAGACCACCAGACTCAGATCTTCCCAACTTTTCACTCCTTGAGGTGTGGAATATCCAAGGCCAGTGGGCAAGACTGAAGTGGGCCAGTGGTTGCTTCTCCTGGAGGATGCTGTTTTTTAAGGGGGCCAATGGAAGCCATTGTGATGAATAGTTCTCGAGTGTTTCCACAATCAAATAGTTTGAGGCTGTGCAACAAAATCAGGTATTTGCTCTGTTCCTTGTACCTTGGAACCTTCAGCAGATTATTTAATTTTGAATTACTATATGAATTATATAATTTATGGGATTTGTTCATATGTGATTTGCATAAATATATGTAACCTCACAGCAACTTCAAGAGGTACAGAAGATACAAAAACTGAGACTTGGCTTGAGTCAAGTGCATCTGCCTGAATTTAATCATTGTGATCACAAAACGGCTTCCTTGGCAGAAAGAATGGTGATGATGTTTTAACAAAAGAAAGAAGGGGGCGCTTCCCTGGTGGTCCAGTGGCTAAGACCCTATGCTCCCGGTGCAGAGGGCCTGGGTTCAATCCCTGGTCGGGGAACTAGATCCCACATGGTGCAACTAAGACCTGGCCCAGCCAAATAAATAAATACATTAAAAAAAAAAAAAAAGAAGAAGAAAGAAGGAAAAGTGTTCTGTGTAGACTAAAAACAGTAAGAATATAGCTCTCTCAGTCCCCTAGGCAATAGGTGTTTAATAAATGAATTTTATAATTTAGTAAATGGGATAGCTATAAATGCTGCCTTTGCATTCCAGAGAAACCAGAGCATCTATAGCACTCATAAAGGTTCCCACCTCATGCCACCTAGCGATTTGCAACCCTTCTCTGAGGGCTGCTTCCTTTTACCCCTCCTGGTTGAGCACAAGCTTCGTTGCAAACCCACCAATGTCAGGATGTAACCCCTGGTAGATGCTGAAACTGCTCTGAGCCCCAAGATAAGTTCTCTTACCAAGATAGGCCTCAAGACTGTATTCTGAGATCTTCCAGATCCCACGGTTTGAGTTCCGACACAGCACACAGAACTAAGGGTCATAAGTGAGCACTTTGTCTGGTCTCTGCTGAGAATAAGTGCTTCCTGGTTTGGCACTTGCCCTTCGACGGGGCTGGGAGAGAATGGAGCAGGTGATGGAGATGAAAAGCAGTGAGCACAATTTTTCTTGTCCTCCAGAACAATTTTTCTTCACCCTCACTTAAAGCTTTCCCTCTCTAATATTATACCTTACCTATAGAAAGCAATTTTAACTTCTCTAAGCTTTTCCACATTTATTATTATGGCTCTGCAAAATAATCCTGCAGAGACTGTATTATTCTGATGCTGAATTTCTATAGAAACAAAAATGCTTCTTGAAATCCAAGGTACCCATTGAAACACAAGGTAGGTAGGCATGGACATGTGTGGGCATGCACACACACACACACACACACACACTTCACCAGCCACAAAATGATTTAGGAGAAAGGAGAGTGGGAGGGCCAGCCATGGTATCTCTTTTATTCCCTTCTCTTTCCAAGTCCATATTTTCACTTAAAAGTCCCATAGCTGTTTCCTCCAGTGATATGGATTCACTGCACAGGGCTGTGTATAACACAAAAGGAGATGCTGCCATGCCAGCTCTGGAGGAAGTTACAGTGTAGCTGAACAGAAACTAAAACAGGGAACAAGAGAAGGTTCCTATAGCTAATTTTCGGATTGCCTATTCCAGACTGAAAATGTTTTCAGTTCAGTTCAGTCGCTCAGTCATGTCCGACTCTTTGCGACCCCATGAATTGCAGCACGCCAGGCCTCCCTATCCATCACCAACTACCAGAGTTCACTCAAACTCACGTCCATCGAGTCGGTGATGCCATCCAGCCATCTCATCCTCTGTCGTCCCCTTGTCCTCCTGCCCCCAATCACTCCCAGCATCAGTCTTTTCCAATGAGTCAACTCTTCCCATGAGGTGGCCAAAGTACTGGAGTTTCAGCTTTAGCATCATTCCTTCCAAAGAAATCCCAGGGCTGATCTCCTTCAGAATGGACTGGTTGGATCTTCTTGCAGTCCAAGGGACTCTCAAGAGTCTTCTCCAACACCACAGTTCAAAAGCATCAATTCTTCGGCACTCAGCTTTCTTCACAGTCCAACTCTCACATCCATACGTGCCCACTGGAAAAACCATAGCCTTGACTAGACAGACCTTTGTTGGCAAAGTAATATCTCTGCTTTTCAATATGCTATCTAGGTTGGTCATAACTTTCCTTCCAAGGAGTAAGCGTCTTTTAATTTCATGGCTGCAGTCACCATCTGCAGTGATTTTGGAGCCCCCAAAAATAAAGTCTGACACTGTTTCCACTGTTTCCCCATCTATTTCCTATGAAGTGATGGGACCAGATGCCATGATCTTCATTTTCTGTATGTTGAGCTTTAAGCCAACTTTTTCCACTCTCCTCTCGTTTTAAGGAGTTTGAAACAAATGAGGACTGTCTCATGCCAGGCATACTCAGAGAAGACTTCTTGGGAGATTGGGGACTTAGATTGGGCCATGAAGGAAAAGGGCCAGGACAGCTGCTAGGACTCTGTGCAGACTGGTCAGAGCGTGGAAATGGCTGAGTCCAGTCTAGGAGACAGGACAGTGGTGCTCTGACCTTAGTTCCCATCCTGACATTTGAACCCACTGACGCTCTCTTCCCAAGAAAGAAAAGGCTCTGTCTTAGGTGTAGAGGTCACCAGTGAACTTGTGATCAAATCTAACATACACCCAGAAGAATAAGTGTTTTGATGGGATTGAGTGGGAGTAAATATCAACGCCTAGATGAGGGAGATGAGATGGAGAAGAATCCACCTGATGCCCAGCAGCTATCATTTTGCATGGCTGGGTTTAGACACCTGTTTCAGCTACCAGGTGGCCATCAAGCCTGGTCAGTAAGTAAGTGTTAGTCACTCATTCATGCCCAACTCTTTGTGACCCCATGGACTACAGCCCACCAGGCTCCTCTGTCCATGAGATTTTCCAGGCAAGGATACTGGAGTGGGTTGCCATTTCCTTCTCCAGGGGATCTCCCCGACCCAGGGATTGAACCCGGGTCTCCTGTGCTGCAGGCAGATTCTTTACCGACTGAGCTACAAGGGAAGCCCAAGTCTGGTAACATAGCCTTATTTTATTGTGTATAGTAGATGTTCTGTTAATAAGCCAATTATTATATATTCACCTGTTGTATCAGAGACAGAGGAGCCTGGTGGGCTAGAGTCCACAGGGTCGCAAAGGGTCGGACATGATTGACACGATTTAGCAGGCATGTTGTATCAGATCACACATGCTGCCAAAACAAAAAAACCACACACTGGGTAGCTTAAACAAGAGAAATTCATTTTCACACAATTCTGGAAGCTGGAAGTCCAAGATCAAGGTCTCTGAGGCCTCCCTCCTAGCCCTGCGGACGGCCTCCCTCTTGCCGCTCTTCCAGTGGTGTTCGCTTTGTGCACGTGGCTGTCTCGTGTCTCTTGGTATGTTCTAATTTCTTCTTACAAAGACTCCAGTCACACTGGCTTACACCTGGTGCTGGCGCTCAGTCGCGTCCAACTCTTTTGACCCCATGGACTGGGATTTCCCAGGTGAGAAGACTGGAGTGGGTTGCCATTTCCTTCTCTAGGTCAGCTTCCCGACCCAGAGATCAAACCCCTGTCTCCTGCAGCTCCTGCACGGGCAGGAGGATTCTTTACTACTAGCGCTGCCTGGGAAGCCCCACATTGGCTTACCACCCACCCTAGGAGCCTCATTTTAACTTAATTAGCTCTTCAACAGCCCTGTCTCCAAATACAGTCACATTCTGAAATATTGCAGGATTAAGCCTTCAATAATTTAAGAGGGCACAATTCAGTCCATGACTCCTGTGTTTCCAGATTTGGTGGCCACCCTGGAGATACAGAAAAACCAAGCGATGAAGCTCCAAGTCATATTATAGGAATGTGGACGTTTTTCTTTATAGCCAATGGCAACCCAGCTGAACCAGCCAGTCCCTTTAGTCCCTTGAGTTGGGGATGTGGCATGACTGTGGCACCATCATGCCCCAACGGAGACCAGCCTTGCAGCGTACAGACACAGCCTCGGGGATCCAGATGCTGCTTGCCCCGGGGGTGTGGTGGCATTCACTCAGCGACTCTGCCCAGAGCAACTGCAGGGTGTGGAGAAGGATGGATGGTTCTGTCCTAACTCAGGGCCCCATCCCCTGTAGCGTGTTTTCCCTCGGAGCCTGTCACCACCCCCTGCCTCATCCCAATGAACCCCGAAGGCACCTTGGCTGTAAAGCCCCATGTGACCTGCCTGCTGGCTGATGCTGACGCAATGGTATATAATTCAGCAGTGATTTATATTCCATGCAGGTCTGAGCAAAGCTATAAAGCACTCTCGAGAGCCAAATGCTGCTGAGGCATTTCATCTAAGCAGAGGAAGGGTGTGTGTACATCAGCTTCCCGGGATGCAGAGCACTGTGAGAGGAGGAGGGAACCTTCTTCTGTTTGCTGATATGCTTCTTTACGGATTTCCAGATCAGAGAGGGGCGGAAGGGGGAGGGTCTTAGAGAGGACTTGGGCTGCTCCCAGACCTCCCTGACACATACGCCCACAAGGGCACATCGGCACAGACTGGGGTCAGGACAGAGGTGCTCTGAGTGCCATAGCAACAAGGCGCCCCGCGGGGGTGAGGGATACACGTCACTCCTTACTCCCAAGAGCAGAAAATGTCACCCAGATGGATTTCTGGCCCTGGAAAGCTGCAGAAATTCTACTCCAGTGAAGTTTTGGGTGCAACTTGGTCACAGAAGGAATAGCTATTTGGGAAAAATGCCTGTGCACACAGTATGAGACCACCCTGCATTCCTGCGAGAACCTTCGCCAGGCCCTCAGTTTCCTAGGCGATGGCTTCTTGAATTAGTAAGAGCACTTCCGCCGCCTGGCCCGAGGCTGCAATTTCAATGCTATTTCTCCACAGGGTCCCTGGCTGTGGGGTTCCTGCTGAGGCTTCTCTGACAATCCCTGAAGGGAGTGTTCTCCTCTCTCCTCCTGTGGATGCTAAAGCAGCAGTCGCACAGGAGGCCGCATCCCACCCGCCTCACATACCTGCAGCCACTGCTCTGAAGTGGCCTGAGCAGGGGTTGATGCCAGAACTCTGAATATCAGCTTAAAAATGCCCTAGTAATCAGCCTTCCAGGTGGTACTGGGTTCAAACCATTTGGGGGCTGCAGAATAAGTGCTCCCTGGTGACATTTCACAGTTGCAAGAGAATTAACTGCCTCAAAACAATGATCTCCCAGTCTGGCATTTCTTAACATGGCAACCCATCCAAAGATCCAAGTTTCTGTGCTTCAGACATTAGGTTTTCTGTACCTTACAAGTGAGGAGTCCCAGGTGGCGCTAGTGGTAAAGAACCCGCTTGCCAATGTAGGAGACTTGAGAGACACATGTTCAATCCCTGGGTTAGGATGATCCCCTGGAGGAGGGCATGGCAATCCACCCCAGTATTCTTGCCTAGAGAATTCCATGGACAGAGGAGCCTGGTGGGCTACAGTCCATAGGGTCCCAAAGAATTGGGCATGACTGAAACAACTTGGCACACACATGCAACTTACAAGCGAGGATTCATTTTTGTAGTCAGTGAAGTGTCACCAATGGGTTCTAGGGTGCGGGGCAGGAGGGAACCTGTAGGAAGGGTGGCCAGTGTGTCCCACTTAGCCCAGGTCTTTCTCATTTTAGGACCAGAACTCACACTTCCCAGGGACACACCCTCTACCCAACAACTCCCAGACAAGCTGGGATGGTTTATCACCCTGCTAAGGAAGAAGGACTTGGAAAGAAAAAAAGTCAGAAACTTAAAGATTATGGAGGAAGTGCTGGGAATCTGTGTGTAGCCAAGCAAGTACCTGGAATAAATATGTCCACTGGGGATTAGGACACATTGCATAATGTGTGATACCACAGACTATCATATAATCCTATGACTCAATCATGTTCTGGTGGTGGTTCAAGTCAGAGGAGTGGGTGAAGCAGCCAGAAAGGATTCGAGGTCCAAGGAGAACTGGGGGAACCCCACGCCTGAGATGACAAAGGAGGAAATAGAGTGGGACCTCGAGGGAGAGGGGACCAAGCTTGGATCGAGGGACAGCTTGGAAACACAGAGAAGAGACAGCCTAGCAGGAAGAAGTTGTCAAACAGCCAGGAAACTAAAAGTAGGGAGAAAGCTAGAAATCTGGTATCTGGAGACCAGAGAGCCATTAATTAGAGATGGCTGCACAGTGAAGGGGGTGGTGAGAAAGCTGTACTTGGTGTTGAAACAAGGAGTCGGCCGTCTGGACATGAAAGCTGTTTTCTCTGTCTCACCCTCACTAAGCCTTAGCTGTGTCCAGACTGGTGATGCTAGGGGGACTGGAGGCGCAATGCAGTGATCCCACCCTCTCCCCTTCCAGCCAGGTGCTGGTGGGACAGGCAGACAAGTGTGACTGGGGCCGGGCCATAGGTTGCCAGGTGATATCGTTGGTGTGATTCCTGACCATGCTCCAGGTGGGGCTGGTCATCCAGGGAAGCAGATACTGTGTGTGAATCAAGAGCAAGCATTTATGTTTACAGAGGTCACCGTTACACCCCTTGGTCCTGCCTTCCTGCTCGAAGGTGGAGTTTGCAAGGAGGGACTCTAGAGGGGTCTGGAGGACCCATCTGTGTCAGCGAGTCTTGTTAGCACCAACTCCCAGGCTGTGGAAATCTGGGGTGGTGGTGTTCTCATCTAACTGGGCTCTGAGTCCAAATGAGTGAGAGTCTTGCTGCCGAAAGGGTAATTAGATTTCATTTCTTCTTCCGACTAGCTGCAACTGACCAGTTAGGGTCGGCTGCATGGAGGGCACGGCTGAGTAGGAGTCTGAGGCCCCTTCCAGGACCAGCAGGAATGAGGGTTGAGATTGATTAGCTATTTCTGCCAAAAGCATGGACTTGAAACTAATAGAAGGGACATTGAACTTTGCTGTCCAAAGCACAGCTCCTAAAATGACAGACCTTACGGGCCCCTTGTGAATGGACAAGGCTAGTGCTTTTCAAAAATGTTTAGATCAAATTGAAACTTCACATGGAAACAGATCAGAGCAGGGCTTGTCCTGGCCAAAGGGAGGAGAGAGGGCTAGGAGTCTCTTTTACTCCTCTTGCTTCCCAGGGGCAGCTCCAGAGGCACCACCATGGCACATGGTTTGAAAATCCCTGGAGGAGGGACTGCTTTAGGAGAGGGCCAGAGAGGGTCTCTCTGAGAGGATGGAACTGGAGTTGAGACCCCAGAAGATCTCAAGAAGAAGGCCATTTAAGTGAGAGAACAGCAAGTGCAAAGGCCCTGGGGTGAGGATAGGCTTCGTCCGTTTGAGTCACAGAATGTTCTCTTGTGTGACTGGCGTACTGGGAGTCTGGGGGATCAAGCTGAGAGATGAGGTCAAGTAGGTAGGAAGCATCCACCCTGGTGAGGCCATACAGGCAGGGTAAAGAGGTGGGCTTTAAATTTTTTAACATATGGCTGGAAGAAGAAGGTGAGGCATCACTGATCTGCTACAGAGGTTCTGTGGGAAGTGATGAAAGGCTGGCAGGGAGGACAGCAATGAGCATTTCAGAAGTCAGAGGCATGATGGGAATGGGGTGCAGACATGCCTTCTCAACTCGGGCTTAGAGACCAGGACCCTGGGGTGCTGGGACTGAAGAAGGATGCTCTCTAGGCCAGGTGAGGACCCCCTTCTGTTTACTGCCTGCAGACACCCTGCTCCTTCTTCAAGACCCTGCTTCCTCTGGGAAACCTTTCCTGGCCCAGCATAGTTGTCTCTTACCATTTACTTCTGGGTATTAGTCCTTCTTTTCCTAAAGATAACTCGATATAGGAGGGACCTTCTAGCTATCTGCTCCAGCTCCCTGATTTACCGATGAGGGTACCAACTGTTCTGAGCAGATGCTAAACTCAGGCCCTTTAATCCCCCGTCTGGCACTATTTCCACTTCATCCTCAGCTTTTCATTTACGTCTGTCTCCTATCCCCAACGAGATTATAAGATTTTTTTTCATCTTTTTATTTTAGATTTAATTAAAAATTCTCAAGAACAGCGATCCTATCTTATTCTCCCTTTTATCCCTCTAACATCTAGCATAATGCTTGGTACAAACAGAGAAGTTCAACAGATGTTTGCTGATCGGCTGTCGGGCACGCCGTGGGGCCCGCAGCCACAGGAATGTTCCCCTCCTTCCGCCCCATCGAAGCTAACCTGCCTTCCCCAGGCTTGACGTCCCTTAGATCTGGCAGCTGCATTTCTGCTGTCCCTCCTTGCCTGGCCAGTGTCGCAGCCAGCTCTGGGCACACAGTGGAGCCTTGCTCCCAAGGGAAGGGCTCGGCTAGTTCTTTTCACTTAATTGGTAACTGTGACTATAATTAGTATTAAAGTCTGATTGGAATTAGGCTCAAACCCCAAGACATGGAGGAAATAATTGAGAAGATGTGACCACGCATTAGAACGTTTGCCTTTCTTGGATCCTCACTAATCAGTCAGGAAGTGCTCCCAAGAAATAAGATAACCCAGGCTGGAGCCCACTCCTTGCGTGAGAGGAAGGTTTCATTGCTTACCCAAAGCACCACTGTGTTTGGGTGAATGGAAAGAGGCTGTGATCCCCAGTACTGTAATATCTGTGTGTGTGTGTGTGTGTGTGTGTGTGTGAGTTGCTCAGTCATGTCCAACTCTTTGCAACCCCATGGACTGTAGCCTGCCAGGCTCCTCTGTCCATGGGATTCTCCAGGCAAGAATACTGGCGTGGGTTGCCATTCTCTTCTCCAGGGGATCTTGCCCACCCAATGATCAAACCTGGGTCTCCTGCATTGCAGGCAGATTCTTTACCTTCTGAGCCACCAGGGAAGAACTCACCCTTTATTTGAGGTGTGTTTTCTAGCAGAGACATTTAGAATCTCTGAGTTCCCCAGAGAACCCCAGGGAGTTGGTGGTGGTGGCGGCGGGGGTTGGAAGTTCTGTACCCCACCCTCCCCAGCTGGTCGCAGGTCCACAGGTCTGAGAGTTGGACTCATCACCTTAGGACACTGAGTCTGACAGGTCCTTGCCCATTTGGGCCTGTTAGCCCACAGACACTCTGGGACTCCATCAAAGTACGTTGTTATCTCAGCTATCAGAATAGCAGTGGTAACATGTCCTGCATTCAGTCCATCAACCGAGGACCCACCAGGTGCCTACATAGGTGTATTTCCAGTTACTAATGCACATTTTTCCAAACTTGAATTTAGAAGTGCAGACCCACATAAAAATATAAATTCTCACCCATGTCTGTGGAGGCTGACAGATCCTTCCCCACCTCTTCCCATTTTGTCACACAGGACTTCTCCACAGTTTGCACAGATGACCTGCATAATGGACCATCTTGAGTGAGAGCCCGCAGAGTTTTTTCCCACGTATGGGAACATTGACAAAAGCTAACAAACCACAGAAATTTTTAAAGGTTGCCAAGTCACAGAACAACTGACATGACGTGAAGGCAGGAAGATACCCCGACTAATCCTATTAACATAACAATAAGATGTATGTTAATGGCACTCCACTCCAGTACTCTTGCCTGGAAAATCCCATGGACAGAGGAGCCTGGTAGGCTCAAGTCCATGGGGTTGTGAAGAGTTGGACACGACTGAGCAACTTCACTTTCACTTTTCACTTTCATGCATTGGAGAAGGCAATGGCAACCCACTCCAGTACTCTTGCCTGGAAAATCCCATGGATGGAGGAGCCTGGTAGGCTGCAGTCCATGGGGTTGTGAAGAGTTGGACACGACTGAGCAACTTCACTTTCACTTTTCACTTTCATGCATTGGAGAAGGCAATGGCAACCCACTCCAGTGTTCTTGCCTGGAGAATCCCAGGGACGGGGGAGCCTGGTGGGCTGCCGTCTATGGGGTCGCACAGAGTCGGACACGACTGAAGCAACTTAGCAGCAGCAGTAGGTCTATGTGCTAATTAAGTCATTAGGTCTTGATTTATCAACCACATTCTTTCTGTCCTGTCCACTCTGCTTGCAGTTCTTGTTGTTAAGTTGCTAGGTCATGTCTGTCTCTTTGCGACCCTATGGACTGCAGCACGCCAGACTCCTCTGTTCTCCTATATCTCCTGGAGCTTGCTCTAACTCATGTCCATTGAGTTGGTGATGCCATCCAACCATCTCATCCTCTGTCGTTCCCTTCTCCTCCTGCCTTCAATCTTTCCCAGCATCAGGGTCTTTTCCAATGAGTTGGCTCTTCACATGAGGTGACCAAAGTTTTGGAGCTTCAGCATTGGTCCTTCCAATGAATATTCAGGGATAATTTCCTTAGGATTGACTGGTTGGATCTCCCTGCAGTCCAAGGGACTCTCAAGACTCTTTTCCAGCACCACAATTCAAAAGCATCAGTTCTTCGGTGCTCAGCCTTCTTTATGGTTCAACTCTCACATCCATACATGACTACTGGAAAAACCATAGCTTTGACTAGACAGACCTTTGTTGGCAAAGTAATGTCTCTGCTTTTTAATATGCTGTCTAGGTTTGTCATAGCTTTTCTTCCAAGGAGTAAGCATCTTTTAATTTCATGTCTGTGGTTACAATCTACAGTGATTTTGGAGCCCAAGAAAACAAAATCTTCCGTAGTTTCCACTTTTCCCCCATGTATTTGCCATGAAGTAATGGAACTGGATGCCATGGTCTTAACTTTTTGAATGTTGAGTTTTAAGCCAGCTGTTTCCTTTCACCTTCATCAAGAGACTCTTTAGTTCCTCTTTGCCTTCTGCCATTAGAGTGGTATCATCTGCAAATCTGAGGTTGTTGATATTTCTCCCAGCAATCTTGATTCCAGCTTGTGATTCATCCAGCCCAGCATTTTGAATGATGTATATAAGTTATATAACCAGGGTGACAATATATAGCCTCAACATACTCCTTTCCCAATTTTGAACCAGTCCATTGTTCCATGTCCAGTTCTAACTATTGCTTCTTGATCTGCATGCAGGTTTCTCAGGAGGCAGGTAAGGTGGTCTGGTATTCCCATCTCTGCTTGCAGAACATGCTTAAAATAGTGTCCCTCAAGTTTTATCAGCTACTGGCAACTTGTGAAGATCATAAGGTCAAGATCGATTTTCTTGAGGTCCACCTTCTCTCCCAGAACAGATCACTGGACTTAATCAGGAGGACTGTGCCCCATTTGATGAGAAGAAATGTCTCCCTTTTGTAAAGTATCCTGTGTAGGTACAGTTTATAGAGAGCTCTTGGGTGACTTCAGTCACATCCAGAGCTTTGACTTACAAGATGTTGACTCAGTCCACATCTCTAGCTCAGAAATTTCTACCAGGCTCCAAACCTGTGGTCCCAAGTGCCTCAACATCCCAAGGGCAGCTCAGATTTGAACTCAGCATACACATACACACATGCATGCAGTCTCTTTCTCTCCCCTATTTCCTTTCCTAAATCTAAATTTTAGTAAACAATATCATGCACACCAGGTTTCTAAACCAGAAATTGAACACATACTTGAGGCCCAAGTATCCAAGAATTTGGATTCTTGAAAACTGGTGTCAAAATGGAGCATTCTTCAGCTCTGGCTCTCCCAGCCCATTGCTGTCTCCTTTCCTTACCCTCTCTGCTTCTTCCCTCACCTGGATCCATGTCTCAAGGTTATACACAGAACCTCTGCCCTCACACAGGGTCTCACTAGGCTGATCAACAGAAATCACCTGAGGAACTTTTGGAAAGGAAAGCGCCCCATCCTGTCCCCCAAGATTCTGATTCAGAAGTTCTGGGGTGAGATGTAATCCACCCTGGGCACCCACTTAGAATTCTGTCTGAACCCCAGAGCAAAGCAGGAGGGACCCTGGGTGCTTTGTAACCCCCCAAGTTTGGGACCACTGTTCTCCCAAGGAGTGATGGTACCATACGTGTTTGTACACAACGGCTGTCGCTATGCACACAAACACATACGCCTACATGCTTCCCACACACACAGTTTCATTTACGCCAAGTCCCCCCTTTCCTTTCAGCTGCCTCTACCAACCGTCATTCACTAAACAGTCACTCATCCTGCCCTGCGCCTTCCTCCTCTCTCCTCTTGACACAGCAGGGTCCTCCCTGGACTCCCTGCCTCTACACTGCCTGCTGCTCTGCTCCTGACTTAGTGACCTTTGGAAACATAGACCACTGCCAGTGAAGTGCTTGGGCCCCTGCAGTTCTATCAGCTCCACCCAGCCTTCCCAAACGCTGCATATTTCTTCAGGCTGTTACTGTCCCGTCTGCCGTGACAGAGCAAACAAGACACAGGGAATATCAAGAAAAGCTCTTAAACTCATTTTTGGCACATCACATCTCTGTTGGCTAAAAGTGGGCTTAGGATCCTATTTGATAACATTCTGTCTCTTGTAGCAGCCTTCTCGCTGGAGGTTAACATGAGCAATGGTTTTTTTTGTTTTTGTTTTTCTTGAGTTTTTTGGGTTTGTTAGTTTTGTCTCCTATTTGCCTGTGTCGAGTCTCAGTTGCGGCATATGGGATCTTTGGTTGGGGCCTGTGGACTCTAGTTCCCTGACCAGGGATTGAATTGCAGGCCCCCTGCTTTGGGAGTGTGGGGTCTTGGCCACTGGATCACAAGGAAAGTTCCTAAGCAATGTTTTTTTTCTTTGTTTTAAGGAGCATCATAAAATAAGTTTGTGAAATACCTCATAAGACTAAGTGGGACAGGTTAACTTCCTTGACTGTGGGTTATGCGTCTTCGTGGGTGAGAAGCCACGTACAAAGCTTCCCAGAGTTACCGCCTCTGCTTCGTCATAAAGGAGTTCTCTCCTAGGCTTGGCGTTCCACCAGAAACACTCTGGTGAATGTTGTCTTACGGGAAAAGGCTTCCAGGACTGGACGACTGGCTGGTAAATGGATTAAAGGAAAACCCAATATCGTGTAAGACGTTGTATGTGGAAAAGAAAGGAATGTTTTTCTCTTTAAAGAAGTAGGGAAGGGGGTGTTTTCTGTGTCTCCAAAGACAGACAGTGACTTTTAAATGCTTTCAAAAAATGAGCTGAATGCTCCTCTGCTTTACTTCACCCTACATAAACTGGCCTGTGATTTATTGTTAGGATTTTCCCAAAGGAGAGACGTCCTGAGTTTGTCCAAGACCAGGCACTTATTGGAGCGTGAGGCAGCCCTGATACTATTTCCCTCTTCTTGAATGTTTCCAAATATTGATCTCATCAGCAGGTTACCCTTAACCTGCACCTTTTCATTTTTCTTATTCAAGAAAATAAAACAATGTAATAAACCTCCCTTCTCTCTCTCTTCCTCTCCTTCCCCTCGCCTTCTCCGCTGTCCCCTCCCCCTCCCCTGTGTCTCCCCTCCCCCTCCAGGAACTTTCTGCATCATCTCACTGTGCACCTGTGTGGCCGGGATCAACTTTGAGCTGTCACGTTACCCCCGCTACCTGTACGGACTCCCTGATGACATCAGCCATGGCTACGGATGGTCCATGTTCTGTGCATGGGGGGGCCTGGGCCTCACTCTGATCTCGGGATTCTTCTGTACCTTGGCCCCTTCTGTCCAACCTGTCCCGAGGACCAACTGCCCCAAATCCAGACCCGAGAACGGGACAGTGTGCTAAAACAACAAGCCCATACTCACACACACACACACACACATATATATATATAAATATATATATAATATACATATATATGACAAAACTCAATCAAGACAATGCCAGTGCCAAGGCAGAGTGGGGGTCGGCCCAGGCACCCACATCTCGCCGGACTGTGTGTCGCCTCATCACCGAGATGGGGGAAGGTGTTCCCCTCACGTGGCTCTTCCATCGATTCGTAACTTCTGACTCCGTGGTTTCTTGAGGACAACGTGAGCATCACCCCTCAAAGACAGGGTCCTGATTCCCACCACTCACAAGGATGGGGGCATGGAGGGGGGAGGCTGGGAGGAGGGGGGAGGCTGGGAAGAGACGGTGCCTGTGGTCCAGGGTGGCACAGGTATAGACAAGAAAATGCCCTCCCCTGAGCCGACAGGAGGGGACACCACCCCAACCCCGGTCATATCGCAGAGAAACAACGCCCTTAGTTCATAGAATGTAACCAGATCTTCGAGGCCATTTCCAGAACCATTTTCTTCTCTTGCTCTTCCTGTTCTGATTTCCTTCCTGGCCGACCAGCGACACACCAGAAAGTGGAAGAGAAAACACACTGAGAAGGAAGTTTTCTCTCTGCTGCCAAACTTTTGGATGAAGTTCCGGAGGTGGGAAGGGGGAGAGAACGCCGTGCTGAGAGGCAAGACCCACATCAATGAAAGGACACTTCCGTGGATGCTCAGAAAGCCCAGTCTTACCTTCCAGCTGCCTTACACCCAGTTAAACAAGAGGCTGCCCTGCCCTGAACCCAACCTGCACTCCCTGGGCAGATCGGAGCCTTGGAATAACCCTCTGGTGTGTGTGTGTGTGTGTGCGCACGCGCGTGCGTGTATGTGTGCAACAACTTTGGATGGTTTCCTTTTTTTCCTTTTCACCTTTTTAAAATACTGCTGGATCATGACTGTTGTCTATCATTTTTGGTGGTTTCATGGCCCAGGATGGAGGCCCCAGGAACTAGGAAGCACCATGAGGGTGGGCCTCTGTGGGTGCCAGTTCTGCAGCTTGACATCCCTGCTGTGTGTGTGTGTGCGTCTGTGTTTTCTGAGTGTGGGATTTCTATCATTTGTGTTGCATTTTTCTATTATTTTTAGTGCAGCTGAAATTCCCCGAGGGCAGAACCAAGAACAAGAGCACTGGGCAGAGGACCTGTGTTGCTGCACGTCCCAGGGCTGGGGTGCCACGGGACTTGGCCCCCTAACTTTGGAAGTTCAAGACACATCTGGGCACACAAGCCATGAGCAAGGAAGGGAGCACGGATCAAGAGGGAGAAGGGGAGTGGCCTCAGTTACCGCTGGATAAAGTCTGTACACCAAACGAGACCTTTCCCTTTCCGTCACGGAAGCTGTCCTTTGTCACTGGACATCCAGCCCTTTGCTAGGGGCGACCTCTGTACAGACGAGAGAAAATGGGTCCCATGCAGAGAGAGCCGCCATGTCCCATGGGCTCCAATTTGTATGATATTGTGTAAATTCACAGAGAACTCTTGACTCTTGCCATCTTCGTCCTTTCCCTCTTGATATTCAAGGCCATGAATCCCAAAATCGCCGTCGTGGTGGCTAGCATCCAAGCAGAGGTGGCCTCGATCCAGCCCAGTGTCCCAGGCTCGGGTGAGCATGTTGGAACTGTAGGTGTTGGCGAGCTGTGATGTCGGCCAGAGGGTTGTGAAAGCTGTGGGGACGGGATCTGCTGGCTGGAGTGGGCAGCAGTGGCCAGTGGTCACCTCGGTGACCCCACAGGGGCCGCGCAGCCCTGGGAGGCAAAGAGTGAATTCCCCGAGCGGTCCAGCCATGGGTCCACTGCGTAGCCGAGGATTCAGTTGCTTCATAACTGAATGTGCTCTGGGCACTTTGCCTCTCACTCAGCAGCCTTCCCCCAGCCATGCCCTCTGTTTCATCTCCCTGTCTTCTGCCCCGTCTCCCCTCTGGCTCCCCGCTTTCCCCACCTATGAACCATTTCCCTTCTCACTCTTCCACCCACCAGGCTCCAAGTCCTGCCTCTGTCCTCATCTGCTCTTTTTGACTGTGTGTGTATGTGTGTGTGCAATTCACATCCAAATAGGGCATCTGATGTGCGCGGATGGGTGTGAGTGTGGGTCTCTGTGTGTGTGTATCTCTGGTGCATTTTGTGTACATTTGTGTCAGTGCACACCTGGACGCAGATCTGGGTGTGCTACTCAAGACTTCGTTGCTAGCGACATGGGTCAGTTTCTGCACAAAGGCTCACGTGTGAGTGCCCTGTGCGTGGGGTGCTGGGACATGACTGGGCGGGAAATGCTGTTAGCTCCCAATTGTACCTCTAAGGATGACTTTTAAAACAGAGGATTTATTCTATGAGAAAGGAGAGAATTTTCAGGAGAACCCAGTGTTTCAATTGTTTAGGGAATTTTTAAAAAATAATTTTCTTTGAAAAGTTCAATTTCCCGCTTCAGGGGAAAGGCGTACTTGGGCTTGAGGAAAGGTAAGGGGAAGTATCTCAGATTGAGAGACCTGTGCCTCGCTTCCAGGTATCTGGACTGGGCTCCACCTGGCTGGGAGAGATGGGTGTCCACCAGCCTCCATTTGGGGCAGAGGGCTTGTCTGTGACCAGGTCCGAACTTCAGCTAGTTCCCAGTTGTGGAAAAATGGAGAAAGAAATTCCAAACAGGGCAATTTGTAATCAGTCACTTAAATTCTTAAGTAACTTTTCTTAAGGAACCAGTACTGTTCACCAACCTGTGATTTATACCCCTTTTTTGAAAATCCCGTGCTTGCCATAAATAGATCATCCACTCTCTCCGACTGCTCATCTTTATCGTTGTTGTTGAGTCGCTGAGTGGTGTCTGACTCTTTGTGACCCCAAGGACTGCAGCACGCCAGGCTCCCTTGTCCTTCACTGTCTCCCAGAGTTTGCTCAAACTCATGTCCACTGAGTCAGTGATGCCATCCAACCATCTCATCCTCTGGCATTCCCTTCTCCTCCTGCCCTCAATCTTTCCCAGCATCAGGGTCTTTTCCAGTGAGTCAGCTCTTTGCATCAGGTCATCTTTATAACAGACCTTTAACACAGCCTGCTGCATCCCTTTGAAGTGTCCCTAAAATGTTAGGAGAACTCCTAGGAAAGAAGGAAACCGCCTGGGCTCAGCTCACCATCAGCAGAGCAGGAGCTTGGACCTGCTTTTTTGGTCATGGGGCCAGAAAGGTACAGATGCGCACACTCTGCGTCTGTGTCTGCTCGGGACCAGGAAAGGCCTAGCCACACAGACAGGATGGAAGCCCTGGGCAGGTGGCCAGTCCTGGCTGTGGGAGAACCGCCCTGATGACCTCAATCCCTCCAGCACAGGGACTTGATCCCAGATGAAGACATACCACCCCAAGCTCCTACTGAAGCTGTCGTGCTGTGAGGGCTGAGGAAGAAGACCAGGAAGAAAGGAAGGAGGAGGCTCAATCTGTGAGCCTCTTTAGCTCAGACCCTGTTCACCCCAGGTCAGAGTAGGACCCAGCCCTCTGGTGGGATTCACGGTCAGCAGCCTTACCGACCAGCCCACACCCCAGGTCAAGGTCAAATTCCCTACAGATGTATAGACAAAGCCTATACTGTATATGTGTTCTGAGCTCCATGCAAGTCAACCTTGATCCCAGGGCCTGTTTCTGCTTTTGTTCCTTGCCCTATGACCCTGGGGATTCAGGAAAGTGGGGTGTCTGCCTGGAAAGAGGTCCTATTTCTTTCTCTCCCCATCTTGAGAGTTTTGGTTTCTTCTTCTGTTTGCTATTCCCTTCTCTCTACTCACTTCCACTTTCCCTCTGCATCAACTTCAGTCAACTAAAATAATTAAGGAATTTGTCTTCAGAGAGGTTCATATGCTCCAAGCAGCACCCGCCCCCCTCCCCCCATTCCTTGTTTGTTGGGGCTGTAGGTTTCATGAGTTCTGTGTTTCCCTGGCATCAAAGTGTAAGAAAATTTCAAGTGTGCCTGTTCAAGCTTCAAATCCTCCTGCAAGCCCCAGCCTTTTAAGAACTAGACCTTTTTCATTTCAGGGATCACAAAGTCACAAAGACTCAGTGACTCCACCATATCAAGACAAAGCCTTCCTGCTTCACATGTCTATATGTGGCACCCTGGGCCTCGGTGCCATTCGGGTATATTCTCTGGTTGGGAGTGAGCAGTTCCTCCTAGCAATGCTTGCCTTTCCTTTGATGAGGGAAGAAGGTGCCCTGAGACTCTGAGTCTGGGCTGTACGTCTTAATATTCATCCACAATCACGATGAGAGGTCCGAGATTAAAGAACTTCATGTCGTTGTCCTGATTTAGTGGGAGGATGGGCTGCTTAGGGCTCCAAAGCTGCCCACCTGAGTCAGATTCAGGGACATGAAATCAAGTACACCAGCCAGAGTTGTTTAGAATGGACTCTTCACCTGGGTTACTCTGAGCGCGTTTGTTTCAGTTCAGTCCAGTCATTCAGTCGTGTCTGATTCTTTGGACCCCATGAACTGGAGCACGCCAGGCTTCCCTGTCCATCACCAACTCCTGGAGCTTGGTCAAACTCATGTCCATCGAGTCAGTGATGAGAGCATTAGTGAACTGATTTTCAAGTATCTGGGGAGGGAAGAAGTAGGAAGAAGTACACTCTGGTCATCTTTGGTGTGATTTGTGAGGGATGTTTGCTTGCTTCTCGTAACTAAAGAGAAGCCGTTCTTCAAAGTATGTTCCCTCTACACCAGGGACCAGTCTTTCCCAGGGACTCATCCAGCCCTTTCCAGGGCGGAATGATGAGTCATGGGGTGATTTGACCACAGATAGAAGTAGTTGGTACATAACAGCTGGGTTGGCTTCTGTGCTGTCTTCCAGCTGCTATGTAACAGAGTAAGGGGACAGAGTTTTAAACCAGCCCCCCTGAATCGATGGTCACAGAAGCTCCAGATGTCCCTCAACACAGTCACCTTGGTGGTATAGAAAATTAGAAAAATAAAATACAAAAGAAAAAAAGTCCTAGAAGGTTGTTCATAATTCCATGTCTGTGAGACATCATAATGGCCATAGCCCCGATACCTGCCCAATCGGTGGTGTCTCTGGGTTGGCAATTGGGGCCTGGGGTGCAGCCCATGACTGCAGAACCATACTGGTCTGTGTGGAATTGAGGGCTTCCCTAGTGGCTCAGATGATCAAGAATCTGCCTACAATGCAGGAGACCCGGGTTTGATCCCTGGGTCTGGAAGTTCCCCTGGAGAAGGGAATGGCAACCCACTCCAGTATTCTTGCCTGGAAAATTCCATGGACAGAAGAGCCTGCAGGATACAGTCCATGGGGTCATGTGGAGTTGAGCCTGTGTTCAAGGCAGTGAGAGCGTAGGGCTTTGTGCCCCCAGAGGTAGCAAACAGGCCTTTGAAGTGGCTCAATGCCAGAGCTTAGGGGCAGTGTAGAACAGAGCTAAGAGCTTCCTACTTGGTGATTTCCTTCACCTCCTTTTTTTTTTTTCCTATTTCTTTTCTTTTGGAGTGCCATCTCAATCTAATGATAGATACAAGAGTACTGAAGCCAGAGTAACTCACTAATTCAGCTACACTTGCGTAACACAGTTACTGTCCATCTCATCTCAGTTCTGCACTCAAATGATTGGTGACTCTGGGCACTGTGTATTCTCCATACTTGAACTTCCTCATCCACAAAATGAGGATAGTGATAACACTTTACCTCATGGTATATTAAGGGTGACCAAGACACTGCAAAGTTATTTGCAAACCACAAGTGTCATATAAATTATACACTGTTCCGATTCTCCTACAGCAGGCAAGCCCCCACTGAATGGGATTCTTCCACGTAGTCTCTGAGCTTCACTGCAGAAAGGATAACCTAGAATTGGAGGACCGCTGCTGAACAGGACGCACTGTCCAACTTAAGCATGTGGATTTTATTCAGTCATCCAGCTTCCTCAGAGAAGTCGGCTCCTTAATTTACCCACTCTCAGGCTTCCTTCCTTTTATCCAAAGTCGATTTTGCCAAGAGCACTCTTAATCCCTCTTTGTTATTCCCAGAGGCGATGAAATAAGTAAACCATATGTAGAAAATAGCATATATGAGCTAAAACAGTTAACTGTTAACCAAGACATGTATTCAATGCCTTATTTTTTTTTTTTTTTTACCATTCTCCTAGTGTTAATAATTCTCGCTGTTCTTGCCCAAGGGATTGGGAACACATCAGATTTCTGAAACATTCTAATGGTCTTTTAAGTTGAAGATGGGAATGAGTGTTAAGCCACTGGGATCTTCTTTCTCTGGTCAGTTGGTGAAGAAGATGGCTTTGTCAGAAGCACATGGGTTCTGATAGGTTCTTATGATGCATTCACTGGGAGTTGTTCTGGGCGCGATCCTGTTGGGGGAAAACTCAATCCTAGGTTCTAAACAAGGAAAGATTGCGTTTCCCAAAGGGTCAGCATGCTTTCTGCTTTGCAGGGGATCAGCTTACAGTGTTACGATGAGACCTGCTCTAAGGGAAAGCTGAGTCATTCATTGCTCCCAATATGGTTGGAGCCCAGCCAGGGATGGAGGAACCACCCAACCGCAGGGGGTGTGTGTTCACCACTGAGAAACAGAAAACTGGGTATCAGCACGGGGGTCCCACAGCTGTAACTCAAACCTGGCCTCACTCTGCTAGACACCAACCTCAGCAATTGCAACCCCTGTTCTTCACTTGCAAGGACTGGGTGTTTGGGGACCTCTGTGCACCTCTGTCCTCTCCTGGCTATGCGTTTCCCTTCCTCTCTGGGTCACCTTAGACCTTTTCTGGCCTGAGTGTATCTGTGTGTCTGTGTCGCTGTGACTATAAATCTGCCTTTCACATACAGAGCTTTCATAACTCCTCCTCCTCTTTCCCCATCTCCACCCATGGTGTGACTGTTTTGCTATTCAAGACTATCTGTAAAAATGTACAAATAAAAATGGAAACTGAAAATAGTGGGGAGGGAATTGAGACTAGACAAATGCATTGCTGTAGCCCTCAGTTTTCTGAGGACTTATGTGGACTGCCCGGAAACCCCGAGTCGGTGGGATTCCGAGGCAGGGAAGCCATTGGCCCAGGAGGTTGTTTTTTGTTTTTGTTTTTTTTCTGGTTGTTTCTCTGACAGTCACGAGTGTCTGCTTGGAACTCTCTGTTTGAAAGGTTTTGGCCTTTCAAGTGAAACGTTTTTTCTGAAAAGTAAAAGTAAATCATCCAAGTGTGAAGGTGAAGGTTATTGCGAAGGTCAACACAGAGGCCCGATCCGGGGGTGGTATTAATCGTTTTGTCACTGGCTCGCTCGGGGCCCTGGGCGAATCTTGTTACCTCACCGCTGTCTCTGCGTCCTCTCAGCCAAACAGGGGGGCTTCCAGTGCACCTGGGGTGCTCAGTCACCTTGGCCATCCTGCTGCTATTTTGGGAAAGGCTTCGAACCCTTGCTGGAGCGCACTTACCATGGGAGGTACATTCTAGAGCCCCTCCTTGCTGCTCTCGCCCCACGCTTTCACTCCTCGGAAAGTAACCTCAAGCTAACAGCCAGTTTGTGCTGAGTCCAAAGCCTTTTATCTACCTTTTCATTCTCAGACGCCTTTCCACCCACTCTGACGATCTCATTTTACTATCGTTACTGACAGAGCGCTGTCAGTAGGAGGAAGAGTCTCAAAGGAGATGATGTGTGTGAATTGCTTTGTAATCTGTGACTTACTCTACCAATCTGGCGGCTCCTGTCGGAAGCAGGGGGTCTGGCTAAGGATGCGATCGAATCAGAATGATGAAAGCCTTGGTGGGAGGGGAGGGGAGAGGTGGTGGGCAGCAGGGGATGGGGGGGCGGTGGAGGTAAGATAAAGAAAACTTTTGGAGGAGGAAATGGCAGAATCACAGGGCATCCTCAGCATGGCAGCAGAGAAGGATCCCCCAAAGGCTGGGCACCCCGAAGAGGAAGTAGGAAAGAGGAACATGGGCAGGTAATCCTATAATACAAAGAGCTGCCTTCCCCTAGGATTGAGAAGACTAGCTGCTTCAGGGGCAGGATTCACACCAAACAGCCAGTGACCTAACCCTTCCTCCTCCATGATACTATCAATCCAAACTTTCTGCTCTCTGATGGTCCACAGTGATCATTTCTGGGGGCAGTGCTGTCCAGCAGATACGATACAATGCAAGCACCATATGCCATCTTAAATATCCTAGTGGCCCCATTTTTAAAAGTCCAAAGAAACAGGTGAGATTAATTTTAATACCTGTTTTAACCCAACATATCAAAAAAAAAAGTATCATTTCAACATGGAATCAAAAAGTATCATTTCAACATGGACTCGGTATAAAAATTACTGAGCTATTTGATGTTCTTTATTTTTTTTTCCAAATGAAGTCTTCAAAATTTGATGTGAATTTTGCTCTTAGAAAACACATCAGTTTGAAGCAGCTACATTTCCAGAGCTCAGTAATCCCACAAGGCCACCAGCTACCATATATAAGACAGCAAATATTTAGACTCTTGGTTAGGAGTTGGAATCCCCACTCACCTATGAGTCACTCAGACCTCATGGCTAATAGGCTGGAGATCCGTGTTGGCCCTGAGTAGAAAGTGCAGGAGTGATGTCCAGGCTGCCATCCTAGCCCAGGAGAGGACCACTGCTTGTCAAACACGTCACATCTGGCCAAGAGGTTCAGCGCTGCCCTTGGACACAGCCCCAGATGGCCCATCAGAGTTCTAGAAGCCACAAAGCAAGTCACTTTTTTCAGCTATAGGAGCACTAGCTTATCCTTTATCTAGATGCCCTTTATCTGAGGGTAGAGAGAGGGCCAGACGGACCTTGTCTTTGTCAGGAACAAAGATCTCCACAACCTCTTGTCACCTGGTCCAGTCACCTGCTAATAGCATCTCACCAACATTCAGAGCTGTTTTCTCAACCCCTTACTTTCCTTAAATGCTAAAAGAGCAGTGGCCACAGGCAGACTGGGTCTCCTAGGAGGTGACAATGACAGGCTCTGTCCCTTACACTGGGACTCAGGGTCTACTATTGCCCACCTCTCTTCCCTGCCTGGAGGCCTTCCTTAGATTTGAAGAAACCTCTTTTGGGGGTGGAGACAAGAAGTGAGATCTTTAGTGCCAAGTACAGAATAAAATGCAAGCAAACAACCCCTGGGCGTTCTCAAAGCATTTAGAAGACCAAATATGACATGGTTGGGTTCATTTAAAATACCACGTTCTGAGCCCTCGGTTACTGAGCAAAAGAGAATGAGCTGATTCGGTGAGTATGTTTTATATATGGTCATTAGACAGGGACCATAGCCGACAAAACTCTCGAAACACCTGGAGTGTTTATGGTCCACCAGATTATTGCTCAGTCAATAGACATTGATTTACCTTTAATTTGCATAGTGCTTTCTGATTGGTTAGACAAGGTGTGACGTGTTCTGCAGGATTCCAACATCACCTCTGCCCTCGGAGGTAGCAATTCCTGTGGTTATTGGTGCTAAAAATAAGATTAAATATTATGTTAATTTGTTCTGATACGATGTGAATACGTGTTGTTTAATCTTAACAAGAATGCTACATCTTATCAGATCTATTGTACTGTCTGTTCCTTCTCATAGTTAATTAATTACAGGAAAGGTGATCCAAACCAGATCTCAAAACTATTGTGCTATTCTGAGAGGTGAATTTAACAGGGATGTGGGAGGGGTGGGATGAAAAGGGAAATTGCCAGGTTCCTGTGACTTTGCAAGAACTGAGGAAGCAGAGAGCATTTGGGGACTTCTGACACTGACTGCATCTTGCAATTTTCTTTTTCGAATTTGGCAGAAATACTGTATTTCCATCGATCGAAGAAAAAAAAAAGTGTCTGGTAATTAATTAAATGACTTGTTCATGGAAAAAATAAAAATAAATAACCTGTCAGTTGTGGAATGTAAACTGATTAAACAATTAAATAAAGAAGATCATGTTGTGTGTTTTAAGTGATTGTGTCTGCTTGGGGAAGAGGGGTCAACCCTGTGCTCTTGAATGGTAAATGATGGTTCTCCCTCAGGCGTTGTACGGGGAAAAAAATTGAATGACTCATGTAGGTAACAGACAGAAAACTGTAATCCTGAAGGAAATAGACAGTGAACATTTCAAGCACATGTAAGCCAAAGGCACATGCTTTTCACATTGGGGGCTGGGGCATGGGGAGGGATTCAGAGAAAAACCAGGAAACTATTGTTCTTTTTCTCCTAGTGTTGACATTCATAACATTTTTTTTTAAAGACTTTATAAGATGCTCAATTTACTGGTTACATTTTAACTTGCCATCCTATTTCTTAGCTTAGTAAGAAGAGAAATTTCTCTTAACAGTCTTCATCATCCCTATCCCTACCTTAGAATTCCAGCTCTTTTCCACCCATGTGCCTTTTAAATGTTTCTAGCTCACTCCTGGGGAAGACATCTTCCCTAGATGGTGGGAGGCCGAAGGTGATGGGAGGTAGGTGCTTTTTAAGGATAAAGTCAGTCAGTATCTTGAGTTTTAAGCCAGAGTAACTAGCTCTGTCTGGTATAAGTGGAAAAGCCATTTACTGAAAAGACATGAGTAGCTGGAACCCTACAGCGCAGGCAGGAAGAGATGAGCAGCTAAATTGGCCAGAATCATACCCGTTCCAATCTGAACTCGACACCACAACTGGCCGGTTGCTGCTATTACCCTGGAGACCGAAGATGGCTGGGCTGCCTTTGTCATCAGGATGAATCCCCAGGTACCCGCTTCTTCCAGCCGGTACCCCCAGTGTCAGAATCCCAAGTGGAGGCACCATCTGAGGGGACCAGGAAAACATGTTCTAGAGCCCTTAGCTTCCCTCTTGGTTGACGGGCCCTGCCTTCCACCAAGAGTCATAGAGTAGACAGTTCTCCAGCCCCAGGAAGAGGTGTAGATGCTGAGCATCAAAAAGGGGACATATCCATTGAAGGTGGGATATCTGAGCAAGAGGAAGGATCCGTGAATAAGAGGCACGTTGCTGTGTCTCTGTATGGTGTCCAGTGGCTCTGTGTGTAATCTTCATGACAGTGATGAGCACCATGACTGGCAGCCTCTGCTGATAGACATGCACAGTGTTAGGCATCGTATGGGGCTTCCCAGGTGGCGCTAGTGGTAAAGAACCCGCCTCCCAATGCAGAAGATGTAAGAGAGGTGGGTTGGATCCCTGGGCTGGTAAGATCCCCTAGAGGAGGGCACAGCAACCCACTCCAGTATTCTTGCCTGGAGAATTCCATGGACAGAGGAGCCTGGCAGGGTACAGTCCTTGGGGGTCACACAGAATCAGACACAACTGAGTGAGCAAGCACACATGCACAGGCATTGTACGAGAAGACCTGCCTAGACGTAGGCACTAATATAATCAGTGTCTGGTCAGTGTCATCCAACACTCCCAAGCAGTTCTCCACGTCTCAGAGGGTACCGATCAGATGTCCTACCATTTGACTCAGTTCTGACACCGTCTACCTGGAGACGGTGTCACATCCCACAGGTTAAGGGCTCAGTCCCACAAGATTTTCCCCACTTTGGACACCAGTCAGAAGTCCAGGTTGTCACCTGTGCTTTTGACTGGCTATAAACGGGAGGTTTCCTCCTTGAGTTCAATTAATTTGCTAGAGCAGCTCATGGGACTCAGGAAAATAATTTACTTACTAGATGAAGGGTTTATTGGGAAAGAATTTAACTCAGGAACAGACAGGTGGGAGAGACACATAGGGCCTGGGATGAGGATCGAGATGCAGACCTTCTGTGTCCTCTGCAGCCAGTAGAATCTCCCAGAAGCTCTGTGTTTACCAACCCTTGTTGTTTAGTCGCTAAGTTCAATCTGACCCTTTTGCGACATCATAGACTATAGCCTGCCCTCAGACTCCACTGTTCATGGGATCTTCCAGGCAAGAATACTGGAATGGGTTGCCATTTCCTTCTTCAGGGGATCTTCCCGACCCAGGGATCAAACCCAGGTCTCCTGCACTGGTGGACAGTTCTTTACCACTGCATCATGTGCGAAGTCACCAACCCTGAAAGTCTCCAAACCATGTCCTTTAGGGTTTTTATGGAGGCTTCATTACGTAAGTATGATTCTATCACTAGCCATTCCCTCCACACTCCCCAGAAGACTGGGGCATGAGACTCAAAGTTCCAACCCTCTAATCACCTGGCTGACTCCCTTAACAACCAGCCCCCCATCCTTAGTGACTTTCCAAAACTACCTCATTAACATAAATTCTAGTGTGCTTGAAAAGGGCTTGTTATGAATAATAAGATACTTCTTCCACCTTTATGGAGCTGGAGGTCTTTCAGAATTTCAGAAACTGATGACAAAGGAGCAAATGGTAGAACCAAAGATGCTCCTGTTCTTCTTTTTTCTTAGGAAATCCTCGGGGCTTTAGGAGCTGTGTGCCAGCAACAGGGATGGAGACCTAATGTATGTTTCTTACTATAAATAACAATATCACAAGTGTAATTTTTTTTTAAAGGAAACATATTCTGGAAGTAATGGAAATAAACAGTTAAAACGTTTCAGAAGTAAGTACAGGTTAAAGGTATTGCCTTACAGAATGAATGAAGGCAAGTTTAACTTGAAGAAATGGGAGACCAGAATCCTAAGGGTCCCCTGCCCTCCTTGTTAGTAATGTCACCTGGAAGAGAGAAGAGAAACACCACTGATCTTAAGAAATGAGCAGGGCCTTTCAGTCCAGCTACCTTCAAGGAGAAAAGCTTCTGTCCCTGCCAGGGTTGGGGTGAGAAGGACTGGGAGCCTGTGACTGGAAGGTCCTATGAGTTTGTTTTGCGCTGCAGTATTCTGACCTAGAAAAGACCCTGATTCTGGGAAAGACTGAAGGCAAAAGGATAAGGAGGCAGCAGAGGATGAGATGGTTAGATAGCATCACCAACTCGATGGACATGAATTGGAGCAAACTCCAGGAGATGGTGCAGAACAGAGGAGCCATGCTGCAGTCCATGGGTGGCAAAGAGTTGGCCATGACTTAGTAACTGAACAATACAACAAAAATCAACAGAAGTAAAAGGCAGGACAGAGTTCAGGAGAGGTGAGATAGTTTCCAGTGGTCCTCCCTTCATGGATTCATACAAACAGTGCTTAATTCTCCCAGCAAACCTGTGTAGCAATAGAAGTATTGCTAACCAGGGAAGCTGACCAGAGCCTTAGTGTCCAGGGACTTGACTTGAAAGAGGGTCAGTCAAGTGGGCATGAAACACCCATATAGCTGACCTTAGTTACCCAGCCTCCAGAGGTCAGACAAGGTCTTCATCATACATCACACTATTGGCATAAATTATCCAGCAGGGCCCAAGGTAAACCAGTAAACAACGACACTGACCAGACTGATGTTCCAAGGGCTTAGAGGTTATCTCAGGAGCCATCAAATCAGAATCTGCATTTTAACGTGATCTCCAGGTGATTTGTATGCACTGACCTGAAGACTCACTCACCTAGCTATGTGATTTGATCATCTGTCTCAACACTTCTGCTGATGTCTTTTATCTAGATCAAGGTCACAGGATGATTTCAAAGGACAATGAACAACATTGTCCCAGTCTGAGGTCTTAACGCCAATCGGAACAGGTATCGTTTTTTAAAAATTTATTTTATGGAAGTCTAGTTGATTTACAAGGTTGTGCTAGTTTCTGCTATACAGCAAAGTGATTCAATTATACATCTATATGTATGTTCTTTTTCATATTCTTTTCCATTATGGTTTATTACAGGATATTGAATATAGTTCCCTGTGCTATACAGTAGGACTTGCTGTTTATCCAGTCTATGTAAAATAGTTTCCATCTGCTAATCCCAAACCCCCAACCCACCCCTCCGCCTCCCCCTCGGCAACCGCAAATCTGTTCTGTGTGTATGACTCATAACAGGTATTGTTTTTAACTAACGTGCTGAGAACAATACCTTCTGCTGAGTCTAATGTTGGTTTTTAGGGTCACCACTGGAGAACAAAGCCAAGGAAGTAGGTTTCATTTCTCCCAGTGAGCAGGTTTGAACTCTGCAGCAGCTGCTGCAGGGGCAGGTGTGTGTAACACCATGAGGTTTCGACCCTGGAGGGAAGGCAGGCATGGGGTGGCTCAGAGGGGAGGAGTTCACCTCTTGCTGAAAAAGTCTGGACCACAAGACAGAGTTGGTCTGGAGTGAGGGGACTTAGAGGCCCTTCACCCTTATCCCTCCTTTCATGTATTTTTGTGAACGAGATGCCAAGCTTTAGTTGATGACAGCATAACTTAGTGGTTATAAGCAAGGACTCTGTACTCAGACAGCTTGAGCTCAAATTTGGCACCATCCACCAGTGGTATAACCTTGGGCAAGATACTTATCCTTTCTGAGCCTCACTTGCCCCCTCAGTGAATGAGGCTGATACTAGTAATATCCACCTTGTGGGGCTGCTGTGAAGATAAAATGGGTTCATATTGTCCATGTACTTAAAACAGTGCCTGGCATGTACTAGCTGCTGTACACATATTACAATCTCATGGAAGAATTCAATGGCCTATGTGAAGACCTACTGACTAGCGAGATGTGATCAGAAGGTATGAGTCTGGGACTAAATCTTGGAACAGAGCCTTCGAAAAGAAAGGCAGTGGAGGACTTCCCTGATGGTGCAGTGGATAAGAATCCACCTGCCTTGGTTAGCGTGTGCATGCCCAGTTGTGTCCAACTCTTTGCGACCCCATGGACTGTAGCTCACCAGGCTCCTCGGTCTATGGGATTTCCTAGGCAAGAACAGTAGAGTGGGTTGCCATTTCCTTCTCCAGGGGACCTTCCAAACCCAAGGATCAGACCCGCTTAGTTGCAGAGCAGTTAAGCCTGTGCACCAGAGCTACTGAAGCCCGTGCCCCTAGAACCCATGCTCTGCAACAAGAGGAGCCACCACAGTGAGAAGCCCGAGAACCGCAACTAGAGAGTAGTCACTGCTCGTCTCAAATAGAGAAAGCCCTAGCAGCAGTGAAGACCCTGTGCAGCCAAAAATAAATACAATTTAAGGGGAAAATATATAAATAAAGAATGCCAGTGGAAAAGGGTTTTCTGCAGGGTGTCTCTATGACTTGATGGTGGTTCCGGTGGTCCGGAGGCAGCAGAAGACCTGTCTCCATGAGCATCACTGACTGCAGGCTGACACTTGCTGCGTCAAGGGTGTTGCACCACCGATTGGGCTGCGGCCCCTAGAGCAGTGATGTCCACAGTTCTGCCTCCTGCTCAGTGGCTGGGATTGCAACCACCCCTCTCTATTTTCCCTGTGCCTCCATCTCTCTACTGTTTAGGAGGAGGAAACAAAGTCCTGCCTCAGGAACCTCATTACTCCTGCAAATGAGGTGGAGATAATGTGAAAAGAGCAAATGGCAACCCGCTCCAGTATTCTTGCCTGGAAAATCCCATGGACGGAGGAGCCTGGAGGGCTACAGTCCATGGGGTTGCAATGAGTCGGACACGACTGAGCAACTAACACTAACTCACACTCTTATCACTGAGGTTTGTAACAGGGGGTTTACCTTGGGAGGGAGGGTCCTCCTTAGCTTTTCGTCCCTTATTTCCCTCAATTTTGGCAGTGTGCCATATAAGACCTGTTTTTTCTCTTTTAAAATAGACTCTGTATTTTTAGAACATGTTTGAAGGTGAAAGTCGCTCAGTCTACCAAGTGAAATGGAAATTCTTTTGGCTTCCTTCAGCCCTGAGAATCAACCACTGAGATGGCCATTCAAAGACGTTTTTGAATGGAGTTAATGTATCTGGCACTGTGGCTCCCAGACCAACAAAGATCTTCACCATCTGTATTATAGCATAAGGTTCTCCATCTCTGCCAATATATTTCCATTACCGTGTGCTTTTTGTGTGTGTGCTCACTCAGTTGTATCCAACTCTTTGCAACCCTATGGACTGTAGCCCATCAGGCTCCTCTGTCCATGGGATTTTCCAGGCAGGAATACTGGAGTGGGGTGCCATTTCCTTCTACAGGGGATATTCCCGACACAGGAATTGAACTGCATCTCCTGCGTCTCCTGCCTCAGCAGGCAGATTCTTTACCACTGCATCACCTGGAGGGATCAAAAATCATTTTAGTGGTTTAATAGACTTTGGGGACATGAAGATCTCTCTGAAATTTTAGAGTCATCAGTTGACTTCTGAGGATCTTGTTCACAAGAAGAATTATCTCTTCTTTTAGAAGAAAAAAGGAACATTTCAAAAGATGTAAAAATATGAGGATTCAACCAGGACAAAGAAGCTTTTCTCATCCCATGTGCTCCTTCCTCCCCAATGGAATCTTTGAAGTTGGTTTTCTTAATCCCTCCAACAGTCTCAAAATTCCTTGGGTGTTTTATACCATAATTGGTGGCTTTAATAACCTGATAAATGTTCTAAAATTGTGGACCTTAAAAGATAATTATCTCTGAGGTTCATAGACTAGAACAGTAATGAGTTGGGAACAAAAAAAAAATCAACTTTGATAATCTATATCTACAAGGTGAGTGGAAGAATCCCCAAAAGGTACTGTTTAGAATATAAAATGATATCTATGCAAAGTAGTTCTCATTAATTCTGAACCAAATGGTCATAAAAATAAAATGGCCTTCAGAAAGTACTCTGGCTATCCAAGCTTGAGAATTTGGTTTCTAGCCCCTAAGACTGAGCTTCATATACACTAAAATTAGGACTAAGCAAAAATAAAATCTATCCTCAGCTGTTTTGGGGGCCAAGTGTGGATTCATCTTCCTGAATATTACATATTCCAGCATGTACATTTCCTTCTAGAATAACCCAGTTCTTCTGATGCTGAACACTTTTTTGAAACTAAATCACACAATAGCTTTTAGCCATTTTAGAGGAAAAAAATGTGGTATGCTACCTTATCTACACAAAGAACTTCAATTAAAAAACAGATTCTTTCCTTTAAGAAATTACTTTCATTGAGGAAAATGCAAAAAAGAAAAAAGAGGAAAACAAACAAGAAGGAGGAGGAGGAGGAGAAAATAAGGAGGGGCTCTACTGTACCCTACTAATTACATTTGGCATAGTTTCTTTCTAGCTGTGATTTGCTCAAATCGCAGTAAGAATGCTGGTTATATAGCATAAGTAACATGCATGCATGCTCAGTCCCTCAGTTGTATCCAACTCTTTGCAACCCCATGGCCTGTAGCCCACCAGGCTCCTCTGTCCATTGGATTTCCCAAGAATACGGGAGTGGGTTGCCGTTTCTGACTCAGGGATCGAACCCACATCTCCTGTGTCTCCTGCATTGGCAGGTGAGTTCTTTGCCACTGTGCCACCTGGGAAGCCCTACAAGTGACATACCAGCTTGTAAAAATTAGGAAGATGTTCTTCCTTGCACTGAAGCTTCATCCTTCAATCCTTCGTCACCTTCCTGCTTCAACATTGAAATGTTTCAGCTTGAAATGAGGCCAGACTCCAAGCATCAGCTCCAGACTTGATCTGAAAATCTGTCTCAGTTTTATGTCCGGCACATGGCCTTCAAGTACATGTTAGTGAAGCTTTGCTTTTCACCGTCACTCTCTTTTATCCCTTTATAATTAGCACAAGCGTTCTGCCCACTGCTAAGCCTCTGGTTGACTTCTCCATAATTTAATGGATTTTCTTCTAGGAACTATCAGAACTTAATGTTATTTTTCCTATTGTTAGCCTTTTCAAGGGTTGTATACAGACTATTCTACTGGGATCTGTTACATCTCTCGTTTCTCTTCCCTTCCTCCCTCCAGTCTGTCTCTCTTTCTCCCCTTCTCTCCCTCTTCTTTTTCTTCTCCCTTTATTTACATAGGCACACCCGCACATTGCTGAGTCCCACTACTAAGCCCAAACACACAGCTGGGAGATGGAAAAACGCAGTTGAGAAGTAGAGTGTGGGGACTGGATGTGGTCTCAGGGTTGCTGCATATTTTTGTCCAGAATAGACTATCATGTAAATGATACCCTCCAGATTTGTGCAGTGCACAACCTGGGCAATATTCACAGTGGCCCAGTGGTGTAACGTCAAGGCTGAATCCCCCCAAAATTTGAGACACAGCATATCGAAAGCAGGGTGGATGCTTGCTCGTTGGTATAGGGGCTGCTACAAATGTTGTAGTGGAGACATGGATATGGCTGTTGTTTGCCTATAAGCAAACTGCTGCTGCCTATTTGGAAGCATTTGATTTAGTGAGGATGGGCCTCTCCCAGGTAGCATGATTTGTAGAGCTCATCTCTGAAAAATCAGCTCAGGTCCCCTCCTGCCTTCCCAATCTTCCCACTAGCTGTGGAGGCTCAGACTAGTCTCTTCATCTGACAAGGAAACAGTGTTGGTATATTGACTGTTATGATTTGAATTGTGTCCCCCACAAAGTGATATTGCAGTCCTAAGGCCCAGGGTGCTCCTGATTCTGTGACCCTATGGACTGTAGCCCACCAGGCTCCTCTGTCCCTGGGATTCTCCAGGCAAGAATACTGGAGTGGGTTGCCATTTCCTCCTCCAGGGGATCTTCCTGACCCAGGGATCGAACCAGTGTCTCTCAAGTCTCCTGCACTGGCAGGCAGAGTCTTTACCGCCCAGGAATGTGACCTTATTTGGAAACAGGTTTTTCAGATGATCACGTGATCAACTGGTCCCCTAATCCAATTTATATTTTTGACCATGCCACATGCCAGGATTTTAATTCCCTGACCAGGGACTGAACCCACGCCCTTAGCAGTGGAAAGTGCAAAGCCCTAACCACTGGACAACCAGGGAAGTCCCCTCCCCTAATCCAGTTTGACAGGTATCCTTAAAAAAAAGAAGAAATCTGAATGCAGAAACACCGACATGTGAAGATGGAGGTGCAAAACAAGGAGGGTTATTCATCTATAAGTCAAGGACCAAGAAAGATGGCCAGCAGACCATCAGAATGAGGGGAGAGGTGAGGACAGGCTCTCCCTCACAACCTCAGGCAGAACCACCCCACCTTGATCTCAGCCTCCTAGCCTCAAGAACCCTGAGAAGATACATTTCTGTTCCCAAAACCACCTAATTTGTGGAACTCCGTTACAACAGCCCTAGCAAAGTAATAGTCCTACTAAGGGTCAGAGAAGCACAGTGGAAATGGACTCTTATTTTTCAGTGATGTCCTTGTCACTGCAGCAAAGCATTACCATCCTTAGAGATGGATCTTCTAACCCCCAACACATCAGCATGCATTTCTGCAGCAGCTTCTGTTAATCAAGTCCTTGTTAGGTCCTAGGCATCGTGCCAAGCAAGGCCTTTAATAATATGACCTCACCATGACCTGCACGGCCTCACCATGACCCTATGCGGACAGCATGGCCATTCACCATTTCTGTAGCAGAGACAATGGATTCACACAGCTACGACTCAAAATCCAGATTCAAAACTTGTTTCTCTCTCTCTTTCTTTTAATGTTCTTCTGAGCTAAGGAGAAGGGGGTAGTGGTCTGGGATTTCAAAGGGGAAGAAGACAGTTCACAGGGAGATGGGCCGAGCAAATGTTTGGTGAACGTTGCCTTGCCAGTCTGAGAAGTCTTTCTTATACAAAACAAAGTTGTCTTTGGTGATGGCTCTCTTCCTGGTGTTGGTTCCCTATCTAAATTCTTTTTTCAGACTATTTTTTAATTGAATTGTCATTAACTGATGATGTTATGTTAGTTTTAGGCATATAGGACAGAGATGCAGTCATATATTTCAACTTTCTTCAGGTTCTTTTTGCGTGCTAAGTCACTTCCGTTGTTTCCAATTCCAACTGTTTGTGACCCTATGAACTATAGCCCGCCAGTCTCCTCTGTCCATGGAATTCTCCAGGCAGGAACACTGGAGTGGGTTGTCAAGCCCTCCTTCGGGGGATCTTCCCAACCCAGGGATTGAACCTGAGTCTCTTGCATCTCCTGCATTGGCAAGTGGGTTCTTTACCACTAGTGCCACCTGGAAAGCCCATTGTAGGTTATTATTAGATACTGAATATAGTTCCCTGTGCTATGCAGTAAGTCCTTGTGATTTATCTATTTTATACATAGTGGTGTGTATCTGTTAACCCCAACTCTAAATTTATCTCTGCTCTCCCTTCCCCTTCCCTATCACTATCCCCTTTGATAGCCATATGTTTATTTTCTATATGTGAGTGCATTTCTATTTTGTAAATAAATTCATTTGTTTCTTTTTTTTAGACTCCACATATAAGTGATATCATATGATATCTACCTTTCTCTGACTTATTTCACTTAATGAGATCATCTCTAGGTCCATTCATGTTGCTGCAGATGGCATTATTTCATTCTTTTCATGGCTGAGTAATAAAGAAGATGTGACATATATGCACAGTGGAATATTGCTCAGCCAAAACTTATGTTCTTGGTGACCATTATGTACTTTCTCTGCCATGTGGCTTGTATGTCCAAATTCCTAAAACATCTTGCATTATTAATTCCCTTTGGACTCTTACCATAAGTACAGATTGTCTTCCCATTTTGTTACAGATCTATATTTTAATTGAGTCCAAAGAAAGCACTCCCTATGCTCACCCCCTGATAATTTTACCTGATCAAAAACTAGGCTGCTTGCTTTGGAGTTCTCAATGACCAATCACAGTAGCTTCCACTTTTTGAGCATTTTCGGTATATCTTGAAAGTGAAAGTTGCTCAGTCGTGTCCGGCTCTGCAACCCCATGGACTATACAGTCCATGGAATTCTCCAGGCCAGAATACTGGAGTGGGTAGCCTTTCTTTTCTCCAGGGGATCTTCCCAACGCAGGGATCGAGCCCAGGTCTCCCGTATTGCAGGCAGATTCTTTACCAGCTGAGCCACACAGGAAGCCCCCTGTATATCTTGCATCACCCTAATTGCTTTAGATTAATTGTCTCATGCAGTCTTTAGAAGCACTCTCATTTTCTGTATATGAGTTTGGGCAACTTGCAAAGGTCCCACAGGAAGTGGGTGTCAGGATATGCTTGCCTCCTCACTGCTTTGTTTTCTCGTGTACTGTATTTTTCCTTCTAAAAGGATAAACAAACAAAGCTCAAAAGGACTTAAAACCAGAGTCCTGCTTCGTGAATGCATCGTGTATTCTTTCACATGGCCCCCATCATCTCTCACCTGGATGATCACAATAACTACCTAGGGGTCTATGTCCCTCCTCTCTGACGCCCAATGTCTGATCTGTACTGGAAGTCCTACTGAAATTAAAATATACGTCTGATTAGACCACTCTCAAGCTGAAACCCATCCAGTGGCCTGCTACAGAACTAAGAATATAATATCCAAACACCTTCCACAGCCTCTGAGGTCCTAGTTCATCTGACCTTTCTTATTGATCCCCATCTGCCTAAGTTACAGACTTATCTGAAGACATGCTGATCGAATTCCTGTTCCTCCAACAATGCCCAGGCGGCCCTGTCTCTCCAGCCCCCCATGGAGTTCCCCTACTGGGCACAATCTCTACCTCTTTCCCTCACTCCCAAGCACCTTTAAGGTCTTGGCTTGCATGACTCTTCTTCATAAAGGCCTTCCTTGACCCTTTAATCCTGGCATTGCTTTTGCTGCATCCGCAAGGATTTAATACCTATTCTCCCATGTTCACTGCACAACAGCCTTCACAACAGCCTTCACAACAACAGCCACAATGCAAAACCGCCTAAGAGTCCATCAACGGATGAATGGATTAAAGTAAATGTGATATGTGTTTACTAAGGAACATCATTCAGTCTTAAAAAAGCAAAAGAAAATAAATCTTGCCATTTGCAATAGCATGGATGGGCCTGGAGGATAAATGAACAAGCCAGTCATAGGACGGGCTTCCCAAGTGGCGCTAGTGGTAAAGAATCCTACTGCCAATGCAGGAGACACAAGAGACATGGGTTCAATCCCTGGGTCGGGAAGATCCCCTGGAGAAGGAAATGGCAACCCACTCCAGTATTCTTGCCTGGAGAATTCCATGGGCAGAGGGGCCTGACAGGCTACAGTCCATGGGGTCACAAAGAGTCAGACATGACTGAGCACACATCTACACAGTCACAGGACAAATGTCGCATGATTCCACTTTATCGAAAATCAAGTCATAGAAGGAGGTGATACAGTAGTGGTCACCAGGGCCTGGAGGTAGGGGAGATGAGCTGTTCAGTGGGTACAAACTTTCAGTTTTGCTGGATGAATCACTTTTAGAGATCTGCTCTAGGACAAAGTACCTGTGGTTAACGATGCAGAATTGTGCACTTCAAAATACAGCTATTAAGAGGATAGATTTCACAATAAGTATTCTTACCACACACACAAAAGGGACACGAGAAAATTCTGGAAGGTGGTGAATACATCTGTTATCTTAATTGGGGTGATGATATCAGGTGTTTGTAGATGTCTGAAGTGAAGTGAAAGTCATTCAGCTGTGTCTGACTTTTTGCGACCCCATGGCCTATACAGTCCATGGAATTCTCCAGGCCAGAATACTGGAGTGCATAGCCTTTCCCTTCTGCAGGGGATCTTCCTGACTCAGAAATCAAACTGGGGTCTCCTGCATGGCAGGCAGATTCTTTACCAACTGAGCTATCAGGGAAGCCTGGTGTGTATATGTGTGTGTAAGAGCTCAACTCTTCTGCCTAAAAATATTTCAAAAATGAAATATTTGAAAGGGACTTCTCTGGCAGTCCAGTGGTTAAGACTCCACACTTCTGCTGTAGGGGCTGTGGGTTTGATCCCTTGTCAGGAAACTAAGGTCCCACATGCTATGTGGAGCAGGCCAAAACAAAAACAAAAACAAAAACATGCCAGGCTCAAATAAAATATTTGAAAAATAAAGACAATGGAGCAAAAAGCAAGCCCTTTCCTCTTAGCCTTAACCACAAGCCCTTGATTTGTGGTTAAAAATAAAAATCATGAGACTTTTATTCTAATTTTCAATTCTTGTATTAGTCTGCCTGCTTGTTTTTTCCTCAGTCAGCCCCCTCTGCTAAACACTGTAAATTCTAAGAGAACAGAGATAATATCTATCTTTAATTCTGCAGCCCCAGAGCCCAGCATGATGCTGACCCAAAGTCAGGTGCTCAGTGTGTGTTGAATGAATGAATGAAACAGAAGAGGCCAGCGCCCACTGGATAGGACCCATATGGACACAAGTCCTTATGGCAAGTGTCCACGATGTTGTTGTTTAGTTGCTAAGTCCTGTCCAACTCTTTGCGATCCCATGGACTGTAACCCTCCAGGCTCCTCTGTCCATGGAATTTCCCAGGCAAGAATCCTGGAGTGTTGCCATTTCCTTCTCCAGGGGATCTTCCCGACCCAGGAATTGAACCCACATCTCTTGCATTGGCAGGCGGATTCTTTACCCACTGAACCACCAGGGAAGTCTTAGTGTCCACAACAGGCCCTTAGAAAAGAGGCAGGGAGGGGGAAGAAAGGAAAATAGAAGTGGGAATAAACTCTTGCCTCTAATTTTGCTCAGTTTTCATGGTTTCTGGGAACAGTGAGCAAATAAACTGCCCAACTGTCCAGCTTTGCTATTCATTGCCCCCCTCTCTCTCCCTGGCCTCAATCTATCTCCAGTCACCAGAAAGAGGAGGTCATTCAAACCACAGGGGTCCTTCCCACCTATGTTTAGAAAATTATTTCTCTTTCCCTACGTCTTGGATCTCTGTTTTCCTCATTTTTCCTCACTTCCTCACATACCAAGAGTCCTGTGATGTTTGAGGCATAACAAAATGGAGAAAGAGTTGTGTGTGAGCTGCAGTGGGAGAAACAGAGTGTAGCTGGCGGGGTGGGGAGGGGGAGAGGTCTAGGTGGATTGCCAAGTAACAGCTTTGCTTGTGAGCTGGTTGCCAAGGTGATTGTGCATCTTCATCGTGTTGCTCTGACCAGTCCTGGGCAGCCAAGGACAGTGGTCCTGCAGCTAGACACCAAATCCAGCTGGGTTCTCACAAGCTCAGCTCTCCAGTTCCTCACCGCCACCACCCCACCCATATGCAATCTCTCTCTCCCTCCCTGACCCGACAGGGAGTGGTAGACTCTTCACCCTTCAACAGCAGGATAGCTGGTCAGGGTCTTCTGTACGCTTAAGGGAAACAGGTATCACAACTCCAGGTGTAGGCACTGGTTGTTCAGGTGAAAGGCAGATGTAGATGTTCAAACAGCAGAAATCCAGCCTCTGCAAACCCTAAGCACTGCTGTCTTCAAAAGAGAGAAAAGGTGCCCGCCCCTCAGCCTTCCCAAGCTGTTTTGCTGCTAAAGGATCCCCCTTGTTGAGAAGATAGAGACACACAGGTTTCCTGACAGCTGCAAGCCACCTGCTCAGGAAGTTCTCCATTCTGCCTTCAAACTAAGATGAGAAACGCAGAGTCTTCTTCACTTCTCCTTCCCTCCTTTCACACCACGATCACCATCACCTCCTGTGCCCCCGCACATACACAGAGTGAGGAAAAGCTGTGTGCAATGGTCTTTTTTAAAAAAAAGATTTTCAGGAGTTTTTAGCACCGTTTTCAGTTCCCTGTCAATATGTGTCTTTGTCTCTTTCCCTTTCCTCCTCCTTATCGCCTTGGGTTTTAAAGAGAGTTTTTCTCGAGAAGAGAAACCTGATTGCTGGTTGTAGAAATTCAAAGGGGAAAATGCTAGGAGTGATTTAAGACCATCTGGAGACCCTCATTTTTCTAATCACAGATTTATGGCACTTTATAATTTATTCATGCATGTATTATCTCACTGGATAACAGAGTTCCCAAAGGCATCACTTGACTCCCAGAACCAATGACAAGTCTATCTTCTTTCTTCCTTTCCTTCTTGACCTGTTTCCAGACTCCTAAGAACATGATATTTTAAAGGGTATCTGTGGGTTTTAAACAAACACTATATTAAGATTATGTGCTTTAAAATGAAAGGAACCTCTTATATCTACTTCATTTTGAAAAGCACTTGTCTGCCAAGAGGAAAAGATAGGGCTCCCCGGACCCTAACATATCTTTTTCATGGGGATGAAAGTAGACAGATTTTGTAAATTGTATTGAATTTAGCAGACACTTATTGATCTGGTCACGATTATATAGAAATTCAAACTTGACTCTACTTTTAGTTATTGCCATTTTTTTCTGTTTCCTCAAATCATTAACATCATCTGAAAGTGCCCAGATTGGTCTTTTCCAGCCCTCAAAGCCCACGAAACAGAAGCAAAGGGAGTCAGGAGAATTACCTAAAGTCTCCCAAGGAGAGAGGGACAGAGCTAAGACTTGAACTCAGATCTCCTGGTCCTCAATATTTGTTTTTCTAACATTTAAAAATCCTGTTTAAATCATTTTATGAGGCATTTGGAAATCTGAACACTGACTGAGTTATCTGTGTTTATTTTAAAAGAATATTGTTAATTATTTTAGGTATAATGGTAATACGAATATTTTTAAAGTTCTTATATTTTAGGGGTAGACACTGAAACAGTTAAGAATGAAATGATAAGATGTCTGAGATTTGCTTCAAAATAATGTAGGAGGTGTGGAATTGGTAGGGTTTTGGATAAACAAGATGGGTCATGAACTAATCATTGTAGCTGAGTGGTAGGTATATAGGGGCTCATTATACTACTTCTCTACCTTTGTATATAACTGCAATTTCCCATAATAAAAGTTTGAAAATTAAATAATAAAAATAAAAACATGTTTTATCCACGAACCCTTCCCAGACAGATAACAGGGTGTAAGATTATATTTTGGTGTTTGCACCCACAGTTTTTGCTGGAAAACAACCTATCAAATCTCAAAATAGATTGTAGACCAGACATCAGGATTGAAGGAACAGATAAATATTCAGCCACAAATAGGTCATTGTGGAGGGAAGCTGAGAATCTCCCGGACATGTAGGGAGCATGTCACCAAGTTGCCAAAAATAAGTCCAGATTTCTGGCAGATGGAAAATCACAGCTGGGCTCTTGTCTTCAGTGGAGTCAGTGCCCAAGGACCCCAGAAGTAGTACCACTGATGCTTTGTTAGAGAGTCAAAGAATAATAAAGGACGTTGTTAGTTCTTTCACCCTCATGCCCATTGTTCCACCTTCAGAAAGAAGCCTCCTTGGGCATCGTTGGGTGGGTACGTCACCCAGTGGGTGGGTACATCAGTGGAAGCACTTTTAAAGGCCAATTTGACCACATCAAAATTATAAAGGCACTTGCAGCTATTCACTTTATGGGAATTTTCCTCCAGCTGTATTCGTGTATAGATATTCATAGAAGGATATTCATTACAGTATTGTTTTTCCAAAGCAAAAGTCATAAACACATGGACATTCATTCTTGGGAAGTGGCAATAGTGACCATGGCCATAGAGTGGAATGCCGTACAGCCAAGAAAGCAATCAAGGCCAATCTCAGTGTGAAGGTATAGAAAGCTATATGAGCATTAAGTGAAAAACACCAGACACGGTTTAATCCTATAGGAGACCAGCAGTTTCTGGAAGGTGGGTGGCTTTGTCCTTGGACACAGTTGAGGCTCACCCTGTGCTGGGAGAAGGGATTGACAGAGTTGATATTCAATCCCAGGTCAGTCTGACCACAAAGCTGGTGTCCCCAACTGTTCATGACCTCTTTCTGTTGACATACCTGGTCTTCTGTGAGTCAGGTGGCATGTGCCCAAGGACTAGGCCACTTTCTGCTACACTCCCCACTTCCTTGGCCCCTGTCATTTTGTTAAAGAGCCCTGCTCTTTGTTAACCTGAGCCCTGCTCCCAGAAAGAGCAAGCAGAGCCCATGCTCCTATGGGGAAGCAAGGACCATCTGGCCCACAGCATCAGCCTCTGGGGACTTGGCTTCTCGAGTTTTCCAGCTGCAGGTGGAATACACTGTCCTTTTATTTATTTCTTTTTCTGGAAATTTATTTTGGGGAGAGATGAGGAAAGCCGGCACAAGGACTTTATACTTGCAGTCCTTGGCCTGCAAGAACCCAGTACGTGATACCGACAAGGGTCTTTCTCCTGTGTGTGCCTTTCTTTTTCTTTTCTCCCTTTTTTTCCAGGAGAGATTAAATGAAGCTTAACATCTCTGTAGAAGGGCAAAGAAGACATGACAGGGAATTGTTTTAAAGACATCACCACCTTTCTCTAAAATATGGAGTTACGGCATAAGGTACGTCTAAAACCAGGTGAATCCTGTGTCTTTAACTTCAGGAAGTTAACGCTGAGGCTTTGAGGTTGATATGTCTGTATCATCACACTCAGTGTGCCGTTACGTAATGCAGTTCACGTAGACAGGAAAGTTAGTAGTGATGTAGATGCCCACAATGATTTGCTGAAGACTGAGAAGGAATACACACTACTGTATATAAAATAAACAACAATGACCTACTGTAGAGCACAGGGAGCTATATTCAATATCTTTTGATAACCTATAATGGAAAAGACTGAAAAAGAATGTGTCTGTATAACTGAATCGCTTTGCTGTACACCAAACTAACACACCATTGTAAATCAACTATGCTTCTATTAAAAAAGAAAAACCTTAAAAGAAATTTTTTTAAAAAAGATAATCTTTTACATACAGGTGGAAAACAAGTCAGAAATCAGACAGAGGCCACAGGCTGCTGTGGTCAGTGTGAGGTTCCAGCGATGAGCCTGAATCTCCTCAACCACTTTGCTCTCGAAGTCCCTCCAACCGGCATGTGGAAATGGTAACTTACATGGTACGAGCTCTGTGTGGGTAAAGAAGTCATCTTTAGTCAATAAGAGCTGATGATGCTAGGCCTTCAAGTCTTTGCCGAGAGAGACCTCCGGCAGGGGAACTTAACCTTGACTGGAAGGAGAGGAGACAGAATCAGCATCTAAAATTCCATGCTGAGAGGCCAGCAGTTTGGAGGGAAATTTCTGGCTGGGATGACTCCCCTCCCCCTTCCCTCTCTTTCCTCCTACTTGCTAGAGCCGTCAGGAAGTAGGTGGGACAGGAGCAGTGGTTGCTTTCAGCAGTCCGGATTCCTTCACTTCTACTCTAAGCAATGATTGCCTGTCCCTTTATATTCCCCCCTCCTCCAGGGCTCTCACATTCAAAGCGTGACAAAATGGGCATCATTTTCAATAGAGATCTGACTAATGTAGATTGTAGCCTAATGATTGCTTCCTGGGTGTTGCATGTCACCCTTCTATAAATACATCCCGGGATCACTTTGGAGTGCTTTTCAGTAGTAGCACTCCATTGCTGCCTGCCTCCATCTGTGGTCAGCCGTGGCCTCCCTGGTCTCTGTGTGTTACACCTGTACCTAATCAGTCCTCACCAACCCTGTTTTCCCATTACTGGCTTCTCTGTCTCTAAATTTACCATCTTCCACATTCCCATTCTCAGAAAATGTGGCATGATATTAGCAGAAGCCAGATCTATTCAAACTCTGCTCTCTTCTGCTCTTGTCTAGCTAGAAAAACATCCTCAAATTGAAAAGAGCAGAAATAAAGAGTAATAGAGAAACCACAACTTGTGTGCAAAAGGGCAGTAAGCAACTTAACCTAAAGGGAGTCCTAAACTGCAAAGCTCTGGGTTCAAGGACCAACTCCATCCTTTGTAACCATGTGACCTTCAGCAAGTCATTGAACCTTTCTGGACTTTGGTTTCCTTATCTATAAAGAAGGCATTTTGACTACTTTATCTCTAAGCTACCTTTTAAAAACCCAAACTTTAATACTGTACCATAAAATGAATTTGTTACTGGGTCCCTTTTTGAAAGCTTATGGCTTTTTGGAGTTCCAGTTAGGTGGAAAAACAAAGCCTGGCCTATCCTAAAGCTTAGGGTGTTTTATTGATCTCATTCTTTGACATATTATGGAAACAAAATCATGGCCATTGCCCACCTTATTTCAAAGCTTATAATGTGAACAAGGATGGTAGGGGTGAGAGAAAACTCATTCTCCCATCAGGATAGTTTCCTGTCACCTCTTCGCTCAGGCCTCTTGAACCAAGAGGTAACAGAGCAGCCTGGGGTCTTACCAGGGAAGGAGTGAGCCTGTCCCGTGGCCTCCGTCTCAAATTCTGACATCTTGTTTCCTAGACGATCTTCTAAATTCCTGGCCTCTTGATACTGTGGTACCTTCATGGCCTTCAGATGTTCAGCATCACAGCATCAGAAGCCTAAAACTAACGCAGTGTTGTAAATCAGCTATGAAAGTGAAGCTGCTCAGTCATGTCCAACTCTTTGCGATCGCATGGACTGTAGCCCACCAGGCTTCTCTGTCCATGGGATTTTCCAGGCAAGAGTACTGGAGTGGGTTACCACTTCCTTCTCCAGGGGATCTTCCCAACCTAGGGATCGAACCCAGGTCTCCTGCACTGCAGGCAGACGCTTTACCCTCTGAGCCACCAGGGAATATTATAGTTAAATCAGCTATAGTTAAGTTAAAAAGAAAAGACCAGAAGAATAGCAACAGGTGTAGATGCTTCATATTAACTGGGGAAAACATAAGATGTGTCCTGAGATGAGGAAGAGCAGCTTCATACCAGGTGGTTGTGTTAATAGTTGAAGAAGTTCAGGGTGACAGAAACCTGTCCCATTGCCTCATCCTGCCACTCAGGTGACAATCAGAAGGACTAAAAGTCAATCTCTTTGTCTGAAGACCTTTGCCGCTTAAATGTGAATAGTTCCCCACACTTGTTAAGGCCACACACTCCACAGTTTGTTTTCAAGTCTAAGTTTGTTTCATAGGATGTGAAAGAACTTGTCCTCTGATCTCGTAGTCACAGTGGGTAATTTGTGAGGGATCATGGAAGACTGGATGTGCCTTGAGATGGGATCCCAACCATGGGAAGTCAGCTCAGTATTAACGCCAGGCCATAATTTAAATTGTTGTTGCTTAGTCACTAAGTCGTGTCTGACTCTTTTGTGACCCCATGTTCTGTAGCCTACCAGGCTCTTCTGTCCATGGGATTTCCCAGGAAAGAATGCTGGAGTGGGGTACCATTTCCTTCTCCAAGGGATCTTCTAGACACAGGGAACAAACCTGCATCTCCTGCATTGGTAGGCAGATTCTTTACCACTGAGACACTCTAAATTAGATATACTTAAAAGGGGCAGGGGTTGGGAGACCTAGAAAAGCATGCCATTAGCACCAGAGCTAGCATACGCATGCTAGGAAGTTCTGCCATACAAGCCATGTTATATTTATTTTAATGGATTACTTGGCTGGCAAATTTCAGGAGCTACTGCCGATGAAGTATGTATGTACTTTAGAAAACGTTTTTAAAATGTTATCCTTAAGATCTTTGTGGATAAGACAGAGAAATAGGAGATGTCTGGCAGTATTTTGGAGTGTACTTATCAGCTTATGGTTGATTACTCATGAATTTTATGAGTGATTCTGGGTTAACATGGAAGGGAGTGGTTACCATGGGAGCTTTTGTCGAGTCCCAGCCCTTTCAACATTGTTGTCACACGGGGAGATAAAAACAGAAAAGATCTACATGTCAGATCTACCTGTGACCTGAAGCCAGGGAGGATTGCTAATGTAGTCACCGATAGCATCAAATTTAAAGTGATTTTGGTTGGATTTAACCTTAAGCCCAAACCAACAAAATATACAGTCTTCCATTTGGGGTTCAAGATCAACTGCACATATGCAGAATGTGAGAGCTGCAGCATGGCAGAAATCTACATGAAAATATCTTGGTATTTCAGCTTAATGTGATGTAGCTTTAAGAATAAGCCAGTGCATTCTTCAACTTCTCTTATCAGAAGGAAAATTCCAAGTACATTGTATGTTTTTCTCCCTATATTTTTTGCTGGTCAAAAATGTGGGGAACTGTGTTCAATTTTTGACCTTTACAATATTAAGAAAGACACTGAATTTGGCTGTATAAAGGAGAACATTGGGGGTTAGAATATATGATAACCGTGATGCATAAGCAAATGTGGGGTTTCTTTTTATTATTATTCAGCCAAGATTTATTGATCATTAATTATGTGCCAGGCTCTATGACAGACCTTGGAAATGCAGAGATACACAAGACATGATCCCATTGTCAAGGTGCTGATAATCTAGCCTGGGAATCAGAAAGATAAGCAACACTTTGGCCCCCTGATACAAACAGCTGACTCATTGGAAAAGACTCTGATGCTGGGAGAGATTGAAGGCAGAAGAGGGCGGCAGAGGATGAGATGGTTGGATGGCATCACTGATGCAACGGATATGAACCTGGAAAAACTCCAGGAAATGGGGAAGGACAGGGAAGCCTGGCAACCTGCAGTCTATGGGGTCGAGGGAGTTGGACATGACTTGACGACTGAACAACAACAAGCAACTCAAGGCATATGGAGGAAGTACCATAGGATGCTGAGCACAGTCCTGCGAATTAGAGTGGCAGGGGCAAGGAATTCTGATGGAGAGGATCAGAAACTGGACCTGGAAGCTCAGAGGATATAAACTTGGAGGACCATAACCTTTTAAAGTTGGAAGAAACCTTTTTATCTGATGCGTATAAAGTGGTAGTGGAGAGAGGGGTGGATGGCTTATTCTACAGGTCCCTTTGTCTCTGAAACTCGTGAGTGTTGCACAGCTCTTATATCTGAGGCTTGGTCTCTGTATTGCAAGGTCACATAGCTAGTCACATTCCTACAGTTAGAATTCTAGGTCCATATAGTCCTTCTGAATTTCATCCAATTGTCTTTCCTGTGGGCCAGTTTTTCCCCAATTGCTCGACCTTATTTTGCATGATTTTCTGCTAGAATTCAGCTGGTCCACCAAATTTAGTATCGCCTGACAATCTGACAGGCATACACTCAATTCCTTTGTCCAGATCACAAAGCCTATGACAAGAATAGATCCACCCTCAATCCAGAGCAGGTGGCTTACCACTAGGTATATCTCCAAGGCTATACTCCAAGGATTCTTGCCAAAGACAGGATGGATGTGAAAAGACCTTGGGCTTGTGAGTGGGAGAAAGAAGTTCAACTGGAAATTCTGTTGAAAAATGGCAGCCTTGAAAATAAATAACCACACTGATCTCAATGAAATAAGTATATATGCCTTTGACCCATGGTAAACATAGAGGAGGGAGAAAGAATGAAAAGGCAAGTCCTATAATTTGTTATCTTGAAAGCATCTGTGCCCTGGGGCTAGTGTGGGTCCCCAGCAGTTACTGACTGGGGCTTTGAGATCAGAATTTGCATATAGAATGTTTGCTTTCATAGGATCTATGCTTCTATGCTGATGGTAACTCTCCTTGAAGGTGGGGTGGGTGGATTTTCCCCCATAACTCTTCCGTGCCGTCATCATCAGCTCTGGCTCCATCAGAAACCCCAGGATCCACAGAACACCTACTAAAAATAAGAGCCTCCTAGAATCTGGAGGATTCCCTCCACACTTGATAGTCTTCTCTTTATCTACATTTCCTCATGTTTTTGCTATGGCTATAAATGAGATCATTAATACTATTTACAATTGTTCATTTTATGTGTCAACTTGGATACAACTGTCACAGAATTCAGATATTTGGTCAAACATAAGTCTGGATGTTGCTATGAATGTATTTTTTTTACATGAGATTAACACTGAAATTAGTAGACTCTGAGTGAAGCAAATTACTCTCAATGACATAGGTGGGCCTCATCCAATCAGTTGAAGGTTTTAAGAGAAGGAAGAGGGAATTCTGCCTTATACCACCTTTTGACTTGAACAACAGCATCAACCCTTCCCTGGGTCTTTTGCCTACCAGCCTGCCCTGAAGATTTTGGACTTGCCTGCCTCTATAATCATGTGACTCAATTCCTTAAAATAACTCTGACTCTAGGATATATGTACATCTTGTTGGTTCTGGTTCTCTGGAGAACTCTAATATACTCTTTCAACTGGAGAACCAGTTGCTCAAGCCTATACTCACTTTTCCTCTTGACTCCAGAAATAACTTCATCCCAGATATGAAATCCTCCAACTTTCCACTCGTATACCCAAGAAATTTTCCGGGCTTGGATATGCCCTCACCTCCTACCCTCAAACTAAGAAAAGTTGACCCTGTTCCTCTTTTCAGTTAGATCCCACCCTGCTACCCTCCTGCTTCTCCATCCCATGCTGACCCCAATTCACACCCTTTCTGGGTCTCTGACAATGTCAAACAAATGTACTTGCTCCCTTTCTGCCCTCTTTTTTGGGTGCAGTTACAGGTATCTATTGTAAGCTGGGGCAGTGTACAAGTTGTCTGTGGAATGAGTCTGATGGTAATACTGCCAACTCACGGTCTGCCCTGGTCCAGGTTTTTCTCACCAGCTTGAAAGAACCTCTTGACAGGTATGTGAAGCAAACTGGAGGAGGAATCAACGCTGGGAGAATCACTGAGATGCTAGAAGACAAAACTGAGCCCCTAAATGTCTTTGTTGGAGTCAGTGTGAGAAAAGCAGGAGAGACTCCATCTTGAAGCCTGTCATCCATCTTAAAGACGGGATGTGAACTGGGCCTGAACCTTGCCCAAGAAAGGTTGAAAGGAAGAAACTGTTGCTAATGAAAACCAGGTCTCCCTGGAGACTCCCCTCCCTGCAGATGACTGACAGGGATTGTAGTTGAGGTCAGGCTGCCCCTGTTAGGTTAACCATGAAGACATCCCCCCTTGATGTATAATCATTGCCCCGCCCCTCCCCTTTAACCTTAATTGTTTGTCCTCCTAGCATCTATTTGTTGTAAAACTCAGTCACATACAACAAGGAGGTTGCTAACATATAACCAGTCACATAGCAGGGGTATAAAACTGGGCCTCTCAGAAACATCAGGGTCCTTGTTGGAAACTGATTCCCCTTGGACCCGCTGGCATAATAAACTGTACTCCACTGTCTTGAGTGTCCTTGAGGTGTGTTTTGCAACTCTGGATTCCACAACATTCTCAACAGGCTGAAACAGTGAGCCAAAACCAAGAATGCATTTAATAGAGGGAAAAAATGGCAGAATCTCCAGAGGAAAAGGATCTGAAAGGTCACTGACCGGAGCCCCTGATTAAATCCTTGGCTCCCTGAATTCCCTCCCTCCTGGTTTCTACTCTTCTAGTCACACCTGTTTCTATCTGATCAGCTCTGGAGGTGTGAAGAAATCACTGTATCTATTCAAAAATCTTGTTAAATTCCAATTAAACGGGCTGGGCTGGCTTAGCTTTTTAAACTCCAAGCTCTTAAAGCAGAGGTATCAGAAGCAGACTTGTCTCTAGTTCTGAGAGTGTGATCTTGGCTTGTAAAGAGTTGAGCAAATAAATGTCAGAGGTGTTTGAGATTGACTGGGGCAGTGGTTCTGATGGGGAAAAAAATCACTGGGAATCTACAATCTAACTGGTCATATTGCTGGTTTCTGTCACCAAAGAGAAGGGCCACACACACACAAAAGGACAAATTTGTATTCTAGGAGGTAAACTAGGAGACGGGTAATTAGAGGCAGGTAATTTCCATACAACAGAAGTATTAGCAGGTTTGACATTTGGTGAAGTTGCTAAAACCCAAGGCCTTCCAATGTTAAAACTTTAAAAGATTCAGGGTAAACTAGTTCCACTCAAGTCTAGGGTAAAACGAAAGATGAGGTTAAGTAATGAGTTGGCAATATGATCGCTAATAATTTAAAACAATGTCTTAAATGTCAATAGGCATCAGAGTCGCTAGGAAGGCTTTTTGAAATGAATCTCTGGTCCTGCTCTGGCAGGACAAGGCCTGGGAACCTGCGTTTTAACAAAGCCCTAAAATGGTTCCTATGCACACATGAGTTTCTGGATTAGAAAACTGACTCTACTCAAGGTTTTGTTTCCTGGTTTCTCTGACATTCCCCACTAAAACCTCCCAATGCTCTTCCAATGAATCTGGCCATGGGTCGCCCCATGGCCGCTTAATCCTCCAGCACTCAGGCTCTCAGCTTCAAGGATCTGCCCCTCTGCTGGGCCGGTTCTTCCTCCCAGGCAGAGACCTCACGAGCCAGGTCCCTAGGAAGATGGCACCAGGTCATGTCCTCCCAGCCTGTGACACATTTGGTAGGAAAGTCACTGCTCTACAGTTACTTGTGCAAATGCACATTGCTTCTAGGGCTTCCCTGGGGGCTCAGATGGTAAAGAATCTGCCTGCAATGCGGGAGTCCCAGGTTCAGTCTCTGGGTCAGGAAGATTCCCTGGAGAAGTGAATGGCTACCCACTCCAATGTACTTGCCTGGAGAATCCCACGGACAGAGGAGCCTTGCAGGCTACAATCCATGGAGTTGCAAAGAAGTGGACATGACTGAGCAATTTACACTTTTTCACGTTGCTTCTAAGGCACTTCTCTTTCCTCACCACCTCAAGCCTTTTGCCTTGTATTTATTATTTATTTATTTTTTGGCCGCACTGTGCGGCACGTGGGACCTTAGTTTCCTGACCAGAGATCCAACCCGCACCCCTTACAGTGGAAGCATAGAGTCGTAACTGCTGGACCACCAGGGAAGTCCTGCCTTTGTATTTTTGGCACGTGTTACATACTGATTCCCAATATGTCCTCGAAATATGCCAGGCTCTCCGAGGAACCCTAGCAAGGCCTGATTTGAAAAGAGGGCAAAGCATCAAAAACTTCTCCAAAGGAATGGTCACTCCTTGGTTCTCTTTCGTAGGATTGAGACAGGTGATGGACTAAGTCAGCACTGGCTTCTTAATCTCCCAAGGTATCTTGCAAGTGATGTGATGCCTGTGAGGATGTAAGAGGCATGGCACCTCTCTCATTGTTCCCCACCTTTGGGGATTCCGTGTGAACATGCAGGCCTCAGGAAGAGCAGGGTTAAACATCTTGTTATGTGTATATTTGTACAGACGTGTCTGTGTTTGCCAACTAGACACAGGATGGAAGGCGAACTGATCAGGGTGGTGTCTTCTTCAGGAAAGACGAACAGGAATAGATATGAAGGCAAGTGGTAAATATAAAGTGATGAGAATGTCCACGCTCCACCCACAAACTGGTGGGTAGGAAAGCAGGGGATCTTAGGAAATAGAGTGAAGATGGAGGAGAAAAGCACCAAAGGTATAGTAGGGTAGTAGCGGTGCTTACGGAGAAGGCGATGGCACCCCACTCCAGTACTCTTGCCTGGAAAATCCCGTGGATGGAGGAGCCCAGTAGGCTGCAGTCCATGGGGTCGCTCAGAGTCGGACAGGACTGAGCTACTTCACTTTAACTTTTCGCCTCCATGCATTGGAGAAGGAAATGGCAACCCACTCCAGCATTCTTGCCTGGAGAATCCCAGGGACAGGGGAGCCTGGTGGGCTGCTGTCTATGGGGTTGCACAGAGTCGGACATGACTGAAGTGACTTAGCAGTAGCAGTAGCAGCAGCGGTGCTGAAGTCGCTAAGTTGTGGCCAATTCTTGGGACCCCATGGACTGTAGCCCACCAGGCTCCTCTGTCCGTGGGAATCTCCAGGCAAGAAGACTGGAGTAGGAAGATCCTTCAGGGGGTCTTCCCAGCCCAGGGATTGAACCCGGGTCTCTATGTCTCTTGCATTAGCAGGCAGGTTCTTCAGTACTAGCGCCACCTGAGAAGCCCTAATCGGCTATACCCCAAAACAAAATAAAAAGTTCAAAAGGAAGAAAAAAGACTGTTTATTTCTAAGCCAGAACCCAGCTGGGACTTGCCAGCTCTGGAGCCTGCTGATTGGTATCTGTCAAGGTAAAGTGGAACATCCAGGGTAGCCTACGACTGCCAAGACTGGGGCTGGAGCTCTGGCAAGGTGAGGGGATTTTCTAGTGCAGGTGTTCCAGAGTGCAGGCAAAAGAGTCACTTACATAAGCTGAATCAGAGTGAAGGGAGGGCTAGGGACGCTAGGAGCAAGGACCTGAGGAAAGAGAGGAAGAACTTAACAGAGCAGAGCTGTAAGAATGGGACACAAACATGTGTGGTAGTCCCAGGCAGCCTGGAGAACTACAGGCCTTGGTTTTGAAGCCTTGGAGAGGCAGGTCGGAGAAATGGCAACCGGTCATCTCCTTTCCCCAGAGCCAGCGGGTGCGTGCTCAGTCGCTTCAGTCAAATTGGACTCTTTTTCGACCCTATGGACTACAGCCTGCCAGGCTCCTCTGTCCATGGGATTCTCCAGGCAAGGATACTGGAGTGGGTTGCCATGCCCTCCTCCAGGGGATCTTCCCAACCCAGGGATCAAACCCGAGTCTCCTGCATCTTCTGCATCACAGGTGGATCCTTTACCATTGAGCCACCAGGGAAGCCCTCCCAGATCCAGTGAATCTCACCAAAAGGACCCAAGAGATGATAATGGATTCCTAGAAAGGGCATTAATCCATGTGGAGATAATTGAAATAAGATGGCACCCTTTCCAACACTGTTCAGATGTAACTGAAATGATGAGGTGGGATTCCTAGGCGGCTTGTAGCCTCAACTCTATTACTTTAAGACTGCAGCGTGTATCTCAGTTGTTCCTTTCCATTACTTAAACAGCCGTAAAGTCACTCATGCGTTTTAACTGGCAGGCCTGGGTGGAGTTTGCCAGTGAGGCAGCTTAGTGGAAATGGAAGAAAGTTCCCCAAGGTGCCTGAGGAAAGAAACCTTCATTTGAGGTGGCCTTGGGGTGCTCTCTAATGATGTGCCCCATAGATTCAGTAACATCCACCAGAAATCTCAGGTGTGGCCTAGAACGAAGAAAAGGAAGAGGAAACACAAAAGAGAAAACAGAAGGGGACAGAGGGAGAAAAAAAAAAAGGAAGCACATCTGATGGAGTGAGATAGTGAACTGGCCAGATGAGGGAAGGCCCAGCTGTGAGAAATTGTCCTGAGCGGGGAAACTCCGAGACCTGCCCTGCCCACCTGTACCTGGTGTTGACCCCCCTCTTCTGTGCATGCTCTAGCTGCTAAACGCCAGCCATCTGAAAGGTATTAGCAATCAGAAGACAGAGGCCAGCATTCAAAGAAGCTCAGAAAGAGGGGCCAGTTTGATCCCTTGTGGCTGATTCCGTGGCTGTTGCTGCGCCTGGGGCGGTAGCCCCCTTGACTACCGTAATTACCCGCCCCCTGCACCCCCACACCCTCTTTGCAGCTTCACACTTCCTGGCCTCGGGCCCCAGCCCTGAAATTCTCCCACGGAGCAGGAGGAAGTCCAGGAAGCAGCCTGCACTCCTGGCGAGAAGCGACCAGGTGCGACCACGTGCTCCAGGTAAGGGCCCCCCCATCCCCCCCACCTCCACCCCCACCCCCGGCGCAGGCAGCTCGGATGGGTGGAAGGCGCCCATTCCCTTGGCCTCTTGGTGGGCAAGTGTGCTTATTTCAGACTGCGACTGAGAAGTGGGAGCTTTGAGTGTGTCTGCAGGAGGTAAAAACCTAGCACGCCAAGCACAAGGGGACTGACTTCTTTCCTGCAGTGGCAGCTTTCCGCCTCCCTCTTGCGCATCCCTGCCTTTCCTCTGGTCCTTTCTTCCCTGCACCTCCCCCCACCTCTTCCTGCTCCCCCTCCTGCTCCCAGTGGGGCTGCTCAGGCTCCCTGGAGCCCAATGAGCCGAACTGCACCGTAGTAACAGCTCCGCTCAGTTCCCTGGCTGCTGGCCCCTGGGGGTTCTTAAAGGCGCCCTTCCCTCCTTCCACCCATATTTCCCAGCTCTCTGGAGTTCTCATCCTTTCCGTGGTTCACAACACCCCTCCGCCGCCCCTTTTCTTCTGAGCTGACTTTCACCTCTGACTTCCCTTCCTCTTTCTCGGTACAGGTTTTTATTATCACTGTTTAGCTTACTTCCTGCCTTCATCTTCCCACCCTTTCTCTGAGTTCAGTTCAGTCGTCTAGTCGTGTCTGACTCTCTGCACCTCCATGGACTGCAGCACGCCAGGCCTCCCTGTCTATCACCAGCTCCTGGAGTTTACTCAAACTCATGCCCATTGAGTCAGTGATGCCATCCAGCCATCTCATTTTCTGTCATCTCCTTCTCCTCCTGCCTTCAATCTTTCCCAGCATCAGGGTCTTTTCAAATGAGTCAGTTCTTCGCATTAGGTGGCTAAAGTATTGGAGTTTCAGCTTCAACATCAGTCCTTCCAATGAACACCCAGGACTGATTTCCTTTAGGATGGACTGGTTGGATCTCCTTGCAGTCCAAGGGACTCTCAAGAGTCTTCTCCAACACCACAGTTCAAAAGCATCAATTCTTCTGCACTCAGCTTTCTTTATAGTCCAACTCTCACATCCATACATGACCACAGGAAAAACCATAGCCTTGACTAGATGGAACTTTCTCTGAGGCCTCTTTTCTTTTTCTCCCAATTAATTATTTATTTTTGGCTTGCTGGGTCTTCACTGCTGTGCCCCGCCCTTTCTCTAGCTGCGGTGAGCCAGGGCTACTCTCTGGTTGGGGTGTTCAGGCTTCTCACTGAGGTGGCTTCTCTTGTTGCGGAGCACAGCCCTTAGGTATGCCTGCTTCAGTAGTCTCAGCCCGTGGGCTCACTAGTTGTGGTGCTCAGGCTTAGTTGCCTCACAGTATGTGGAATCTTCCCAGACTAAGGATCGAACTCATGTCCCCTGAATGGGCGGGTGGATTCTTAACCACTGGACTACCAGGGAAGTCCCTGCCTCTTTCCTTTTTGAATCACTTTCCTCAGCTCCTTCCCTTGCCATGAGTAGCATTCCAGGGCCTACTGGGGAATGAGGCAGAGATCCTAGAAATAAGTAAATTAAGGACACACTTCATTGACATGTTAAACAGAGCATAGGTAACGTACTTGGGCTTTTGTGATGACTCAGGTGGCGAGTGTTGTTCCAAACGAGATGTGGTTGAAGGCACTTCCAGGGTTGACTGTGCTTTGGGTCTACATGGCTTGGTCCTCAATTTTGCTGATTCAGAAACTCAGTCTTTTGGGAGCAATCACGTGTGGCAAAGTTGAGTCACACTGTAACCATCATGAGAGAATAGGGCTTCCCCAGTGGCTCAGTGGTAAAGAATCCACCTGCAACAGGGGTTTGATCCCTGGGTTGGGAAGATCCCCTGGAGAAGGAAATGGCAACCCACTCCAGTATTCTTACCTGGGAAATCCCAAGGACAAAGGAGCCTGTCAGGCTACAGTTCACAGGGTCACAAAAAGTCAGACTTCACTAAGTGAATAAACAAAAGCAAGGACGAAGCCAAAGTACCAGTATTCATCACTAGAGGGGTAAACCTTTTGTGTCAGGGACTGGAGAGAGGCTCGCCAATCCTGTTGCTTCTTCCTGGGCACGTGGGAGACTGGATGCCCCGGCCTCCTTACTTGCTCTTAGGTGGAACCATGGGATTGAGTTCCAGCCAATGGAACGTGGACAAAAGTGACATCTGCCACTTCCAGACCTGGCCATAGAGTGTCCCAAGTGCTGGAAGGGAGGGACTCTGCAGTACACAATCTGGGAGCCTGAGTCACCGTGTGGAAGAGGGCCATCAGCAGAGATGCCAGACTCACAGTGTGGACTGTGGTGTGGGCAAGAAGTTAACCTGTAGTGTGTTGAGATACTGAGCTTTAGAGATTATTTACTTCATAAGCTAGCATTGGTATGTCTTCCTAGGGAGAAAGTAACTTGTTTGCACTGATAGAAAATCTCTCTTCCACATCCCAGGGCACATGAGAAACTTGATCCTCAGAGGCTTGCTCGGTGAGCACGACAAGGAGCAAAGAAAGCCCTTGGAGGTAGGGGTTTTTTTTTGTTGTTGTTTTGGTTTTTTTTTTTTTTTAAGAGCATATCAGTTCTGTTTAGTTCAGTTGCTCAGTCGTGTCCGACTCTTTGTGACCCCATGGACTGCAGCACACCAGGCTTCCCTGTCCATCACCACCTCCTGGAGTTCACCCAAAGTCATGTCCATTGAGTTGGTGATGCCATCCAACCATTTCCTCCTCTGTCGTCCCCTTTTTCTCCCACCTTCAATTTTTCCCAGCATCAGGGTCTGAGTAAATTCGCATCAGGTGGCCAAAGTACTGGAGTTTCAGCTTTAACGTCAGTCCTTCCAATGAACACTCAGGACTGATCTCCTTTAGGATGGACTGGTTGGATCTCTTTGCAGTCCAAGGGATTCTCAAGAGTCTTCTCCAACATCAGTTTTTACCAACTCATTTTTTTAAAAAAACAGTTTTTATTTATTTATTTATAAAAAATTTTAAATTTATTTATTTGACTGTGCCAGGTTTTAATTGCAGCACACAGGATCCTTGATCTCTGTTGGGGCATGTGGGGTCTTTTACGGGACTTTCCTCCATACTCCCCTACCCACCCATCACCAACTTGGAGCTCACCAGGGCTCGGAGGGAAGTGGCTGAGAGCTCACAGGCACTCCCTTAGCCCCTCAAGAGGAAGCTCATGGCTGTGGGTGGGGCTGCCACTGCCGCACTGTCGACATTGGACAGACCTCACCTGTACCTGGTGGGTGCAGGGGGCCCCCCTCAGCAGGGGGCCTGTGGCTGGGGGGCATCTCCCGGGATGGGGAAGCAGGGAGGGACCAGACCAGCAGCGTGTAAGGGAACACGGGGAGCATGGCATTGGCCACGGCGGGGAGGGAGGAAGGAGGGCGCCTGGCCCATAGGACACATTCTAATTGCCCGATCATCCTTTGACTTAGGAGTAGGGAGGGGAGTCGTATGAGAGCCAAGGAGACATTGAACCTGCTCAGATGTGTTGGGAAAGGAAGGCAGTGCTCAGATTTAGAGACGTCGTGCAGCGTCATGCCAAGACAGAGCAGGCACTGGGCTGGCCGGGGGCAGTGGCCAAAACTGTGGGTCACGTGGGCAGGAGTTAAGTTCTGGGTGTACATATCCTGATGCCTGGCCCACCTCTCCACTCAGAGACATTCCAAATAGAGCAGGTCCGAGAGCACTCCTCCCTAACCCCACCGCATCTCAATAAACCTCTCCTCTCCTCTCTCCCGTTTTAGTCCCAACTCCTCTCTACCTCTCCTGCCCCACAGCTGATCAACTGGCAAATTCTGTGTGCTCTTCCTTCTAAATACATAGAGAAATCAGCTGCCTCTTGCCGTCTGGCTGCTAACAGCCTGGGTCACACTGCCATGATTCCTTGCCTATGTTATTGCAAAGGCCTCCTAACTGGTCTCCTTGCTTCCAGCCTCACTCCTCTACTGTCTGTTCTCCCCACAGCCATCACCGTATTTTTATTTAGAAATGGAAACAGATCATGTTGACTAAATTCTCCAAATGCTTACCGTCTTGCTGAAAATGAAGTCCAAAGTTCTTAGCGAGGCCTTACTGGGCCACACCTCCTCTCTGATCTCATCTACTCCCACGCTTTCACCAGCAGACAGAGCTGGTGCCCTGCCCACACCCGTGGCTTGCCCCCAAGGTCGCCCATAGACCCTGCCCTGCACCCCAGCGGCCTTTGTGCACCTACCTGGATGTATTCTGTGGCCTCCAGGGAAGCTTCCAGAAGCCATCTTCAGCAGTGAGGCAGGAGTTGGAGAATACTGTTTACTGACTGGTCAGTGGTGTAGTTCTGAGGCATGTTTCATGTATTCTCTCAGAGGTCCCTAGCAGGACTGAGCCTCAGTAGCTCACAATGGTAACCCACTTATTTTTTTTTTAAATATTTATTTTTATTTATTTGGCTGCACCAGCTCTTAGTTGAGGCATGTGGGATCTTTGATCTTCGTTGCAATGTGTAGGATCTTTTCTTATGGGATCTAGTTTCCTGACCAGGAATGGAACCTGGGCCCCCTGCATTGGGAGCTCAGAGTCTTAGCCACTGCACCATCAGGGTAGTCCCAGTAACCCACTTACTAATGCCTCAGTGTTAGCTTTGCTTCCTTCTCTCTCCCTGGCACTCACTCTTGGTGCTTCCTCAGACCACTTCCAGAAGAAACTGCTTCCGCCCAAGTTCTTGTCTCAGGGAATATGCAAACTAATATACCTCTCACTCCACTTCAGCTGCACCAGCTTCTTGTCTTTAGAACACATCAGATCTCCCACCACCCAAAAACTTTGCATATGGTTTCTTCTGCCTGGAATACTCTCCCTCAAGTCCTTCGGGTCTCTGCTCAAATATCATCTCTAACATACATACAAAGTAGGAACTCTGACCCCCAGGAATCACTATCACCTTTCTCTGTTTGCTTTGTCTTTTTATCATCAGCAGCTAACAGACTCATTGCATGTTAATTTGTTTGCAAAAAGGGTTTACCCCGGCTCAGACGGTAAAGAATCTGCCTGCAATGCAGGACACCTGGGTTCGATCGCTGGGTCAGAAAATCCCCTGGAGAAAGGACTGGCAACCCACTCCAGTATTCTTGCCTGGAGAATCCCATGGACAAAGGAGCCTGGTGGGCTACGGTCCATGGGGTAGCAAAGAGTTGGACACGACTGAATGAGTAACACTTTCACTTTCCCTAGCAAAAGGTAAGCTTCATGAGAACAGGGACTTAGTTTGTTTTGTTCTATTCTCCCAGGCTGCATCAAGAATGGTCCCCAGCATTTAGTAGATGTTTAGTAAATGTTTGTGAGTAAATGGGCATGGAGGATGGATAATAGGGAGAAAACACAGGGAAGAATATTTGTAACCATAGGCACCGACATACAACTTGCCTTTAATGATCTTTGTTGGTAATTGCTCAGTCTACCAGCGGGAATATTATTACTGTATTAGAAAGATTTTGGGGCATGCTTGATTTCCAATTTTCCATCAAAGGATCTGAGGCTTTCCCTGAGTAAAAATGTAGAGAGTTAATTTCATAACTATCTCTGCTTCTTTTAAGAAATATTTTAGATCCTAATTATAATATCATTCACAAATTATTTTAATTAATCAAAAATATGTATTTATTCGGCTGTCCCAGGTCTCAGTTGCAGTTCATGGGATCTTTTAGTTGCAGCACTCAAGGTCTAGTTCTCTGACCAGGGATTGAACCCAGACTGTCTGTGTTGGGAACATGGAACCTGAGCCACTGAACCACTGGAAAAGTCTCTCTCTTAATTTAGAAAGATTTAATTTTTTTTCCAAAAATAGCAGACTTGTACTACTATGCAGCTTCACATGGTTCTGTCCAGGGCAGGAAACTTCCAGGCACTGTATTTTCCTCAATAGAAGAAATCTTAGGGGCTGATGCTGCCGAGTAAGTGAACAAGCTTAATGAAAAAAATGTAGAAAGCAGGTCCTAAATCTGTCCCAGATCTGAGGAGTCAGTCTGAGCTCTTTTCCTCATCACCTCTTGGTTTCCTTGGTACACTGTGCTCGTGGGTGTGACCTGCGGCTCACCTCCATTCGATGTCCTTTTCCTGGTCCTGCTTAAATGTCAGAGAAACCTCTCAGAAACCTTCCCTGACAGCCCTCTATGTGGTGAATCTCTTCCACAGCGTGCCGTTGTTTTCCTTGGCGGCGTTTATCATTACCTGTAGGTGCATATTTATTTCTTCCCATTTCTTTACTGTTATCTGCCTTCCTAGTGTGTAAGCCCCCTGAGGGTAGGACAGTGTCTTTGTTGTCACAGCTGCATGCAGAGTGCCTGGCACACAACAGACACTCCGTTAATGTTTGACGGATGTCAGCATGAAAGAGCAGGTGAAGGAAGGGAGCCAGGCCCCAGGGTGGTGATGGGCTCAGTAACGGATCATCAGCCAGACTCAGGACCGGCCTCCTGACTTCCCCTCTGGGTCCTCCTCCCAGCCTGCTCTGCGCTTCACCAAAGCTTTTAGTCACTTTGCTGACAGGCAGGGTCATCCATGAAAGCAGAAAGAGGAGAAGAAAAATGAGGCACAGGATTGCCGAACGGAGAATCCAGGCTCTTTTAGCAACCACTATTCCTTATTTCCTGCTGGAGTATTGGCACCTTTAAAAGCCTTGGCTGTCCTCCCCAACCTCCCCACTCAATCACAAACCATAGTGTCTAGAAAAAAAAAAGGGGGGGAAAAATCAATGTGCTAAAGCTTCCCTGGGTTCAATAGCAACTCCTCCTGTAGCTTCCCTCACTGGCCACAGAACTAAGCTCTGCAGGGCTCTGAACTTGACCCCAGGGGCAGGGAACTTGCATGTTAAAAAATGCCCCTCCACCTCCCAAATCATTCCCAACTTGGAAAAGACCAGAGAGGTGGACTGCCCTGACTTCCCAGCTCTGAGTCTCTGTTTGCTGATTCAACCCTGCCCACTAATGCCTCATTAAAAGTTTTCCACTCACATTTAGATCTCCCTCGGGACTTCCCTGGCGGTCCAAGGATTAAGACTCTGTGCTTCCAATGCAAGGGACACGGGTTCAATCCCTGATTGGGGAACTAGGATCCCATAGGCAGCATGGCATGGCCAAAAAAGTAAAAAGAGAAATTTAAAAATAGATCCTCTTTCTGGTGTGTAAGGAATGAAAGGGAAACGGAGAATTGTTATCTGCAGGTAGATGGTTGGGTTGAGAACAGAATCCTCTTTTTAAAATATTAAAACGACTTATTTTCCTTTTTCTTTTAAATCGGATTACTTGCAGCAGTCTCCCTCCCAGTCTGAGTCAGGGGGTACTGCCCCAGGAAAGGGCAGCGATTCCCTTTGGGTGTGAAATCTCACCGCCTTGGCTTCTTTGTCAAGAGCTTGGTCTTAAAAGCTAGGATTTATGGAAAGAGAAGAAGGTGTGTGTGTCCGGGTGTGTGTGTCCAAGCGTCTGAGGAGGGAAACAGGTAGTTATGGGTGAGCTGAGACGGTTAAAGTGAAGGGCGGTCTTGCAGCACAAGTCTCTGGAAACACCTTCAAGGCCATCAGCTGTTCCCAGTTGAAGGCCCACCTGTCCGAGATGACGGAAGAGCAGTCGGAAGGTACTGGCTGAGGGAGTGGCTGTGATGAAGGACCCTGAGGCAGCACTTCTGGGTCCCCTTGGCGGCTCAGTAAGAGTGGAGGATCCGAAAGTTCCTCCCTGTCTGGGGGGTGGGGGGTGGGATGCAGAGAGTTCTGGGGGCACATGGAAGCTTGGGGGTGGGCAGATGACACTGCCCTAGGCGGAGACATTGAGACCAGGACAAGCAGCTGGGACCTATCCTCGTTCTCAGCCCCCTTTGCAAATTACTCATTATCTGCAAGCTCTGAAATTCCTCTCCATACTCAGCTCCCCTACTGATATCATCCAGTGCCACAGCACTCCCCATGCAGCACAAATCTCCATCATATGTCTCCAGTCCTAGCTTTTCCCTGAACTCAGACTTTCAAAGGCAGCTGCTTCCTCAGCACTTCCCCTTGAACAATCAGTTCAGTTCAGTCCCTCAGTCGTGTCTGACTCTGCGACCCCATGGACTGCAGCATGCCAGGCCTCCCTGTCCATCACCAACCCCTGGAGTTTACTCAAACTCATGTCCATCGAGTCGGTGATGCCATCCAACCATCTCATCCTCTATTGTCCCCTTCTCCTCCCGCCTTCAATCTTTCCCAGCATCAGGGTCTTTTCCAAATGAGTCAGCTCTTTGCATCAGGTGGCCAAAGTATTCGAGTTTCAGCTTCAGCATGAGCATCAGTCCTTCCATTGAATATTCAGGACTGATTTCCTTTAGGATGGACTGGTTGGATCTCCTTGCAGTCCAAGAGACTCTCAAGAGTCTTTTCCAACACCACAATTCAAAAGCATCAATTCTTGGGTGCTCAGCTTTCTTTATAGTCCAAGTCTCACATCCATACATGACTACTGGAACAATGAAGATCTCCAAATTGAAGTCCATGCTTTCCTCTCCCGTCCAGAAACCTCCCCTTCAGCCTTCTCTTCTTCCACATGGAAATGCCAGTTTTCCAGCTGCTCAACCAACAGCATTGTTGACTTCTTTATCTCTCATGCCATTGGTGCTGTGACCCTGCCTCACGCCCCTGTCATCTTTCACCAGGATTTTTGCAGTCGCCTCCCAACCCACCTCTCTTCACCCATTCTTGCTCTCCTATAGCCTATTCCCCACCAGCAGCTGTTAATGGGACTTTTAAAATGCATGTTACTCCTCTGCTCAAAATCCTCCAAAATCTTCTCATCTCACAGTAAGAGCAGAACTCCTCCCCCGGGTCTACCAGGTCCGCCACAATCTGGCTGCCTCTCACCCTCACTTCCTCTGGTCCCTCCTCTTCTTCCTCCATGTCATCCCCGCTCAGCTGCCAGGCTCTGCCTACCTGGAAGGCCCCACCCCCAGAATCTTCACCCCTAACCCCACCCCCAACCTTCTTCAGGACTTGGCTTCAAATGTCTTTTTCTTAGTCGGGCCTCCCTTGGCCACCCCATGGGAAAGAAGAGCCCCGCCCATCACTCTGTTTCCCTTAACCTGCCTCTACAGCCCCCATATCAACTCTCCCCGCTGACGTATTACATATCATGAGTCTATTTATCGTCTGTTATACAATAAATCATGATCGTAAGGTCCATGAGGCCAGAGGACAGGGACTTTGTCCAGCACCGAGAATATAGTCTTGGGACATAGTAGGAACTTAATAAATATTTCTCAGTAAATGATGCAATGAAGCCTCCCCCCACCCACATCTCTGCTATCATATGGCCCTAAAAAGAGTCTCTACATTTCCACCCCACATCTCTGAAAGGAACTAGGATTGAAGGAAATCTGAACCACTGAGCTTCACCCTACAAACAGCCTGAGTGATTGAATCAAAGAAACAAACAACCCCGACCATTGTATGCAGAATAAACTGTGAAAGTGTAGGTGGATCAAGTTTTAATTTTGTTCTTCTTAGTTCTCCAGTGGGATGGGGGCTGATGGTAAAGAGCAGATCAGTTATAGGAAATAAAAACACTACATATTCTTGGCACATCTGTGTGAATGTAGAAATATGCGTATCTCTTCGCATGCGTATCTCTGCACACATGTATCTCTGTGGCTCCCCACATTAGTTCAAGGGTGTGTATGACTAACCTGCCTTCGTGTGTGATGCTACAGAGGATGTGTGTTTTAAAGATCTGTTTCCTTGAAAGTTCGCGAGCTCACTGGGGCGCTGTGATACGTAGTAGAGAGTTTGGAGACACCCTTGGGAAAGCGTGTGACCGCAGTCGGTGATGGTTGACCACAGAGTCTCTCAGCAAGGCTCCCTGGAGGAGGAGGCACACTCCTGCACACTGGGTTATGAAGACATGCAGCCAGTGGCAGAGCTTGGTCACTTGGCTGAGAGGCCAGGCCTGGAGCAGGTCAGGGAGATGTGACTTCACAGGACTCCCTTGTTTCCATTGCCTGGAAGCATTTCTCAGCACAGCTGCTTGGGTAACCATCCTAGGGGTTTAGAAGGATCTGGGAACCACTGGTTGCCATACTTGGAGGAAAAGAAGGGCTCATTTGAAGTCTTGCAGGAAAGGAATCTATGCCCTGGACCACATGTCTGGAGCATGTAGGAATACCAGCCAAAGGGAGCTTGGTCTCTCTACCAAAAGTTTTTTACGGGATGTCTAGGCTCAGCCACTCGGACACACCGTCACTGTTTTCTGTCCTCTGCGTGCTCTTTGCTCAGTTAACCTGGATTGCCCTCTATGTCTGTCCCTGAACTCCATGGTGAGGCACTGCTGACTTTCTGATCAGAGCTGCACTTACGCTTTCACTCGGGTATGTGGACTGCACAGGCCAAGCCTCTGCTACAAATCTCCGCTGATGCGAAGCAGCACTAGGTGGTTCTCATATTAGTGATCTATTGCTGGGTAACAAATCACCCCCAGTGCTCAGTGATTTAAAAGAGCGAACATCTGTTGTCGCACGATTTCTGTGGGTCAGGTATCTGGGAGTGGTTTAGCTGGTGTCTCTGGCTCAGGGTCTCACAGGCTGTGCTCAAGGTTTCGGTCTGGGCTGCAGCCTCATCTGAAGGCTCAAAGGGTCTCTTCAAAGCTCACTTGTGTGGCTGTTTACGGGCCTCAGAATCTATGCCTCTATCTTCAGTTGTGTAGGCCTCTCCACAGGGCGGCCCCATGACATGAGACCAGTAGGTATAAAAGATTTAATAAGGAAGGGTAACGTAGGCATGTCATTGTAAAAACCTCTTTATTGAAGTGTGTCACAGATATGAAAACTGCCCAAATCTAACACATATAGCTCAGCGAAGTTTCATAAAGTGAACACAACCATGTAACCACTCAGGTCAAGAAACAGAACCTAGAAGCATGCGGAAGCCCTAGTTCTCCTCCCGTCATCACCTTTCTTGTGCATGTGTGCTGAGTTGCTTCAGTCTTGTCTGACTCTTTGCAACCCTGTGGATCGTAGCCCACCAGGCTCCCCTGTCCATGGGACTCTCCAGGCAAGAATACTGGAGTGGGTTGCCATTTCCTCCACCAGGGGATCTTCCTGACCCAGGGATCAAACCCGAGTCTCTTAAGTCTCCTGCATGGGCAGGCAGGTTCTTTACCACTAGTGCTGCCTGGGAAACCCTGCTCTCCTTTCTTCTTCCTCCCTAATAGTAGCCACTACCTAGACTCCAGCACCACATTTGCCTGAGTTCCCCCCCCCTCCCTCTAGCTTTACTGAGGTATAATTGACACATTTGCCTGTTTTTAAACTTTATATAAATAAAATCCTGCCATACGTGCTTTGCGTCTGGCTTCTGGCTCAACATATGTGTGAGGTCCATTTAAGCTGTAGTATGAAGCTGCAATTCATGTATTTCCTTACTGTAAAGGATTCTGTTTTATGAATATACTATAATATATAATACATAACAAGCTATTCTACCATTGATAGACATTTGCCTTGTCTCCACCTTTTGACCAAGAAAGACACTACTGCTCTAAGCCTTCTTGCACACATGTGTATGCATTTATGTTAGTCCTTGTGGTAGACAGATTAATGGTCTGTAAAGATATCATCCTTTTTAAAAATAATACCTCCAAGATATACTATTTATTTTCACTTATTTTTCATTGAAGTATAGTTGATGTAAATGTTGTTGTGCCAACCTCTGTTGTACAGTCAAGTGACTCAGTCATACATCCTAATCCCCAGAGCCTATGGATATGTTACATTTTATGGCAAAGTGGAATTAGGGTAGCAAATGGAATTAGGAAGTACCACTGACCTTGAGATAGGAAGATTATCCTGGATGATTTGGCTGGGTCCCGTGTAATCACTAGTGTCCTTAAAATGTGGAAGTGGGCAGGGGCAGAAAAGGAGATCAGGGTGATTCATTGTGACAGCCACCCACTCTTGCTGGCTCTTTGACCATCAGCCAAGGACTGTGGGTGGCCTCTTGAAGCTGAAATGATCAAGGAAAAGGATTCTTCCCTAGAATCTCCAGGAAGAACACAGCCTTACCAACACCTTGATTTTAACCTAGGAGCCCTCCGTTTTGAACTTCTAAACTGGAGAACCATAAGATAAAAAATGTGTTGTTTTGTTCCACTAAGCTTGTGGAAGAATTGATGCTTTTGGACTGTGGTGTTGGAGAAGATTCCTGAGAGCCCCTTGGACTGCAAGGAGATCCAACCAGTCCATTCTGAAGGAGATCAGCCCTGGGATTTCTTTGGAAGGAATGATGCTGAAGCTGAAACTCCAGTACTTTGGCCACCTCATGGGAAGAGTTGACTCATTGGAAAAGACTCTGATGCTGGGAGGGATTGGGGGCAGGAGGAGAAGGGGACGACAGAGGATGAGATGGCTGGATGGCATCACCGACTCGATGGATGTGAGTCTGAGTGAACTCCGGGAGTTGGTGATGGACAGGGAGGCCTGGCGTGCTGAGATTCATGGGGTCGCAAAGAGTCGGACACGACTGAGCGACTGAACTGAACTGAATGAACTGAAGCTTGTGGTCATTCATTATGGCAGCAATGGAAAATTAATACGATGATGTTCGTTCTTATAAGCAGAGTCATTGTGTACGTCTGTGTTCATCTTTTCTAGACACGGTCAAACAGTTTTCCAATATGGTTGTGACTATTGTCCTCCCACCAGGGATATACGAGTGCTCCCATTGCTCCAGGTCTTTGTTAGTGCTTCATCAATCAGTCCTTTCAATTATAGCCATTTTGTTAAGGCATCTCATTTTTATTTCCATTTGCATTTCTCTATTGAGGAGGTCGGATATTGCTTTCATGTTGTTATTAGCCATTCAGATCTCCTCTTTTGTGAAGCGCCCAATGGTATGTGATTCCTTTGTGCCATGTGGTAAAGGGGGAATAGAATTTAGAACATAGCTTCCCGGATAGCACTAGTAGTAAAGAACCTACCTGCCAATGCAGGAGATGCAAGAGAAGTGGTTTTGTGGGTTCAATCTTTAAGTTGGAAAGAGCCCTTGGACGAGGGGAAGTAGCAACCCACTCCAGTATCCTTGCCCGGAAAATCCCATGGATGCGGGAGCTTTGCGGGCTCCAGTCCATGGGGCCATAAAGACTCAGACATGACTGAGCACTCTAGTTTTCTACCCATAAAACCATTCTGCATTCTCAAGTCACAAAATTGGGATTTTCTTCAATGTTTTCTAAGGCTTTTTTCTTACTCTTCTTTAAAATAAGAAAGGGAAGCCGCTTCTGGCATCTATATCACAATGTGGCTATTTTTGCAAGTTTGCAACACAACACACACACACACACACACACAGAGTTACAAACAAATATGGGACACTGAAAAGAAATGTGCAACAAGCATGAAAGCCACTAGCAAATATTTTTAAAAACAGTAGTCATAAATACCAATGGACCGTTAAAGTGTTATTTATAGATTAATAATCTCTGCGTGTGGCTTTTTCGTTCAGAGGCTCTGTGATGGGTGTATTAGGACAAGCCTGAGGATTGAATGTTGAGATCAAAATATGATCTTCTTCAGCTGATATAACTTCTAAACTAAATCATTCATACAGCCGGTGACTCATACAATCCATTCCAGCATGCTCTGCTATTTGTTAGGGGGTTTTTATTTAATTTAAGCATTTTCATTATGGCAGATTTTTATTATGCCCTGTTCAGTTCTGAGTCTTGGGCAGTTGTTATAATTAGGTTGCTAGTCAGGGGCTGAAGATAAAGAACAGGAAGCCAATAATTAAAAGGCAACCAAGAGTGCAATCTGCCAAGTGTAAAAAATCAGATTGAAAATGGCATGAAGATGGGCTAAAAGCCAAAACTATTAATGCAAAATATGATTGTTTCCAGTAATGAACTGATGCATGTTGGGGCTTCTGTGTTACAAGGGAGATTTTGTGAGATAATCAGACCAACAGTATTAGGCAGGGGAATCTTGATTTTCCCCTTCTTACAATCTCTCTTCTCAGAACTCCATTTTTAATACTTTTAGGATCCCGTTAGACCAGTTTCTATTCCTTCCTCTTCTTATTTATACCCTCCTTTATTACTACCATTCCTACCTTCTGCATGGCTTTCTGTCCTCAGGAAAAGTATGGTTTTTGAGAGCAAGCACCTGGTCTTGTTTTCTGCACATCTTTCTCAGCATCTTTCGGAATTGCCCGCTCACCTCTGCTTCCATCCCTCTAGTTCACACCACTGTTTCCACTTTGTCTCCTATGGACTCCTGGTGTCTCTGCATCCATCCCCACCCCACCCCACCCCACCCCGTCTTATTAAGTCTCCACAGAGCAGCCAGACTGATCTGGTTGCTGCACAAATCTGATCCTGTCATTTCTCTCCTTATTAACGTGATTTTTACCCTCATTCCTAACTCCTCCATGCCACCAGAAAGGCTCTTCCTGTCTGGTTCTGTCCTGCCTTACCAGCCTCTTGTAGAATTTCTCTGCTTGTCCTCTAAGCTCCGCCTTTCAGATTCTGAAGCACATTGCGCTCATCTCGACCCCGGGGCCTTTGCACATGCTGTTTCCATCTGCCTGGCTAACAGCCACCAGTCCTTCAGGTCCCCACCTCAGCACTGCTTCCTCAGACCAGCCCTCCAGGTAATCCCAGCCTAGGTCAGGGATGTTACTCTTTGTTCTCGGCGACCTTTATTAGTCCTTCCTAGTAGTTAACCACAACTGTGAAATTTTACTTATCAATTCACTCATCCCTTAAGCTTTGAGTGTTTAGTGTGGGTCTATATTAGTTTGCTAGAACTGTCATAACAGAGTACCACAAAGTGTGGCTTAACCAAAAAAACATCTTCTCATGGTTCTGCAGGCTGGAAATCAGAAGGCAAGATGCTGGCAGATTTGGTTTCACTTAAGGCCTCTCTCCTTTCTTTGTGGTCACATGGCCTTTCCTTTGTGTGTGTACGTATCTCCTGATCTCTTCTTATAAGGACACTAATTGTATTGGATTAGGAACCCATCCTTATGGCCTCACTTAGCCATAATTGCTCCCTTCAAGACCTGTTAGGGACTGAATGTTTGTGTTCTCTCCAAAATTCATATGTTGAGATCTAATTCCCATTGTGATGCTACTAAGAGGTGGAACATTTGGGAGGTCACTGCGTCATTCTGATAGAGCCCTCATGGGATTAGTGCCCTTGTAAGAAGAGACCACAGAGTTCTTTCTGTGCCATGTGAGGATACAACAAGGAGTCACCGATCGGCAACCCTGATGAGGGCTCTCATCAGAACCCAACTGTGCTGGCATCCTGAGCTGAGAAATAAATTTCTGTTGTTTATAAGCCACACAGTCTGTGCCATTTTATTGTAGTAGCCTGAGCCAAGACAAGCCCCTGTCTCCAAATTCAGTCACCTCTGAGGGGTAGGGTTTCAGCATATGAAATTGGAAGAACACAATTCAGTCCATAACATTGCCCATCACTGAACACAATCTGATGAACAAGACAGAGGGTCCCTGTCCTCAAGGAGCCTATAGTCTGGGCAGGATGTGAACAGGTAGAAGAGACAATAAACAAGAAAAATAATGAGTGAGAGATATAACAGGTTATAAGAAGTACTCAAAGGAAAAAATAGGATATAATGAGAGAGAAGGGTGAGTACCTATTGTAGACTCAGGGGCTAGGAAAGGCCTCTTTAAGAAGATGTTTTTATTTATTTTTATATGCTATTCATATAGATTTTGATCTTTAAAAACTAAAATTGTTAATACTGTAAATGTAAGCCTTTGAATAACAGCTAAGTACAGTGGGAGACCTGGGTTCAATCCCTGGGTCAGGAAGATCTCCTGGAGAAGGAAATGGCAACCCACTCCAGTATTCTTGCCTGGAGAATCCCATGGATGGAGGAGCCTGGTAGGCTACAGTCCACGGGGTTGCAAAGAGTTGGACACGACTGAGCGACCACTTCACTTCACTTCACAGTTAAACTTGATAAATATTAAGTAAAAATGGGAACTTTTACCCATAAACCATTTTGATGTATTTCCCTTTCTAGATAATAGTAATACAATTACTGAATCAAACAATTACCCCTGAATATAGGTGACTCTGTGGTAAAGAATTTGTCTTCCGATGTAGGAGACACAGGAGATGTAGGTTTGATCCTTGGGTTGGGAAAACCCCCTGGGGAAGGGAATGGCAACCCACTCCAGTATTCTTGCCTGGTGAATCCCATGGACAGAGGAACCTGGTGAGCTACAGTCCATGGAGGTCACAAAGAGACACAGTTGAGCACGCATGCACAAATGACATAAGATTACTAGGAAATATTGGTCTAGTATATTCTTGTTAACTAGAAGTTGGAGATTATAATTTATTCTGCTGCTTATGAAAAGGCAATTGCAGAATATTCCATAGAACATAGGCAAAGCATTTTACAGAGTACTTTCCTAAAGCATAAAGTTCCCGTAGTTTGAGTTTGTTAAAATATAAGGGAATCAGACAAGCCCTGAACCTAAGAGGGTTGTGGCTTTTCTTGAATTCTACAGTTTGAGAAGATGGTTTTAAGTTAAGGGATAAAGACTAAGAGACAGCTGGCTGCATCCATGTCTTAACATAGACCATCCCCTCTGCCAGGGGCATGCAGTCATGTGGGACAGAGTTCGGTGTGTTTGAGAAGAATGAACAAGGCTAGGGTGACTGGAGTGCTCTGAGCAGTGTGGCGAGGAAGATGGGCAAAATTAGAAAAGCAGGCAGGGCCAAGATTTCACAGGGCCTTGAGGCCTCATAAGAATTTAGATTAGGACATGGAACAACAGACTGGTTCCAAATAGGAAAAGGAGTACGTCAAGGCTGTATATTGTCACCCTGCTTATTTAACTTACATGCAGAGTGCATCAGAGAAACGCTGGGCTGGATGAAGCACAAACTGGAATCAAGATTGCCAGGAGAAATATCAATAACCTCAGATACGCAGACGACACCACCCTTATGGCAGAAAGTGAAGAGGAACTAAAAAGCCTCGATGAAAGTGAAAGAGGAGAGTGAAAAAGTTGGCTTAAAGCTCAACATTCAGAAAATGAAGATCATGGCATCCGGTCCCATCACTTCATGGGAAATAGACGGGGAAACAGTGGAAACAGTGTCAGACTTTATTTTTTTGGGCTCCAAAATCACTGCAGATGGTGACTGCAGCCATGAAATTAAAAGACGCTTACTCCTTGGAAGGAAAGTTATGACCAACCTAGATAGCATATTAAAAGGCAGAGACATTACTTTGCCAACAAATGTTCGTCTGGTCAAGGCTGTGGTTTTTCCAGTGGTCATGTATGGATGTGAGAGTTGGACTGTGAAGAAAGTTGAGCACTGAAGAATTGACACTTTTGAACTGTGGTATTAGAGAAGACTCTTGAGAGTCCCTTGGACTGCAAGGAGATTCAACTAGTCCATCCTAAAGGAGATCAGTCCTGGGTGTTCATTGGAAGGACTGATGCTGAAGCTGAAACTCCAATACTTTGGCCACCTCATGCGAAGAATTGACTCACTGGAAAAGACCCTAATGCTGGGAGGGATTGGAGGCAGGAGGAGAAGGGAACAACAGAGGATGAGATGGCTGGATGGCATCACCGACTCGATGGACATGAGTTTGGGTAAACTCTGGGAGTTGGTGATGGATAGCAAGGCCTGGTGTGCTGCGATTCATGGGGTGGCAAATGGTCGGACACGACTGAGCAACTGGCTTGAACTGAAGGACATTAGAAAGTTGTTGTTGTTGTTTTTAACCAGAATAGCTAGGACACGATTCCCACTATGTGAGAATTAGAATCTATGGAGGCCTGCCATCAGACTACTTCCAGTGAAGCCCACAATGGGACTATAAGAGCTTAGATTAGCAGGGTGCCCATGGAGATGGGGAGAAACCGGTTAGAGGGAAAAGTTCAGTCTTGAACTTGCTTGTTTGAGACTTTTGTGAGACATTCGAGCAGATGTGTCCAGAGGACAGTGATTCAGGCTGGGAGTTAAAAGGCGAGGCTGGGGTTATATGGAGTCTCCTTTGACCTCAGGGTTAAGTTGTTAAGTTAGTGTGGAAATCCAAAGCATAAACAGTTAGAAGCTGCCTTTGCAAAACTGCATCTCTTAAACCTGTGCCTTTGGACACTCAAGAGCCAGGGTCTGCTTCTTTTTGTCTTTGCCTTGTGGCCACTGTTCCCATTTCCCTTTTCTCCCAGCAGTATCTTCTCTGGGTTAATGAAAAACAAAATCTAGTTTGTGGAAATGGAGGAAATGGAAGAAATAAAGCTTTTATTCTTTGCCATGGGGATGGAGCTGAAATCACTGTTCTCGTGATAAACTTGGGAATCAGCAGCAACTGGATGGTTTTTAAAATACAGAAAAGGGAAGTGGGATGAATTGGGAGATTGGGATTGACATATATACATGATTGATACTGTGTATAAAATTGATGACTCGTTGAGAACGTACTGTGTAGCCCAGGGAACCATATTTAGTGCTCCATGGTGACCTAAATGGGAAGGAAATAAAAAAAAGAGGGGACATATGTATAAGTATACTTGATTCACTTTGCTGTACAGTAGTAGAAACTAACACAATAAAATAAAGTAAAAATTAATTTAAAACTATTGAAATGAATAAGGACACTTGGGGTAAGGATGAAGCAAAATGGGAGCTGTATTAGTTTCTTTTTTAAAAAATGATTTATTTGGCTGCACTGAGTCTTATTCATGGCATGCAAGATCTTTAATTGCAGCATATGGGATCTAGTTCCCTGCTGCTGCTGCTAAGTTGCTTCAGTCGTGTCTGACTCTGTGCGACCCCATAGACAGCAGCCCACCAGGCTCCGCCATCCCTGGGATTCTCCAGGCAAGAACACTGGAGTGGGTTGCCATTTCCTTCTCCAATGCATGAAAGTGAAAAGTGAAAGTGAAGTCGCTCAGTCATGTCGGACTCTGCGACCCCATGGACTGCAGCCTACCAGTCTCCTCCGCCCATGGGATTTTCCAGGCAAGAGGACTGGAGTGGGTTGCCATTGCCTTGCTGCTAAGTCACCTCAGTCGTGTCCAACTCTGTGCGACCCCATAGACGGCAGCCTACCAGGCTCCCCCATCCCTGGGATTCTCCAGGCAAGAACACTGGAGTGGGTTGCCATTTCCTTCTCCAAAGCATGTGAAAAGTAAAAGTGAAGTTGCTTAGCCGTGTCTGACCCTCAGCAACCCCATGGACTGCAGCCTTCCAGGCTCCTCTGTTCATGGGATTTTCCAGGAAACCAGGGATCAAATCCTTGGGAACCACTGGACCATCAGGGAAATCCCTGGGGGCTATGTTAGTTTTACCAAGTTCCACAAACTGGGAGGATTAAAGCAACAAAGTTATTCCTTCACAATTCTGGGGACTAGAAGTCAGAAATCAAGATGTGATCTGGGCCGTCCTGCCTCTGAAACCTGCAGGGCAGAGCCCTTCTTTGCCTCTCACAGCTTCTGGTGTTTGCTGGCAATCCTCAGCGTTTCTTGGCTTTTAGATACATCTCTCCAATATCTATCTGTTTCTGTGGTCACAGGACACCCTCCGCTCACATGTGTGTGTGTCTTCAGGGGGCCCTCCAGTTCCTGTGTGTCTTTCTCTGCTCTTCTTAGAAGGACATGAGTGCCATTAGACTAGGGGCCATTGCTGTTCCCATATGACCTCAACTTAACTAATTCCATCTGCAAAACCCACTTCCAAACAGGCTTACATTCAGAAGAGCTGGAGATCAGTGCACCTTCTGGGGACACAACTCAGCCCATAACGAGGGCCCTGGGATAAGCTCTGAGGAATAGCAACATCAGGGGTCAGGCAGGCTGGACAAGCGTGAAAAAATTAGCACCACGATGCTTGTCTTTTCCGCTGGGTCTGTGTTCCTATTAACACGTCTGTCTTTCCCTTCAGAATGTGAGACCCATAAAGACAGGGGCAGCACCTCTCTTGCTCACCACGGCCCCCCAACAACCAACCGTCTGTGGGTAGAAAATGTGGAACTAAATAGTTTTTACTGTAGTTTCCCAAACCACAGTCTTCATTTCTTATAGGAAAATTATAAAAAATTTCCAGAGACATTTCACCAATGATCTCTTGACTTTCCAAACTGGTCTTTCCCCTTTCTGACCACATCTATATTTATTCAGGTTTCACGCATGTTCCTGAGGCCGGACAGTGCGTAGTGAGCTAAGGACAGCCATCACGTAAGAATCACGAATGTGATGCCTCTGTTTTATCGTCTTTGCCCCGGTCATTTTATGGACAGTCCTAGGAGAAGGCGATGGCACCCCACTCCAGTGCTCTGGCCTGGAAAATCCCATGGACAGAGGAGCCTGGTAGGCTGCAGTCCATGGGGTCGCGAAGAGTCGGACACGACTGAGTGACTTCACTTTCACTTTTCACTTTCATGCATTGGAGAAGGCAATGGCAACCCACTCCAGTGTTCTTGCCTGGAGAATCCCAGGGATGGCGGAGCCTGGTGGGCTGCCGTCTATGGGGTCGCACAGAGTCAGACAGGACTGAAGCAACTTAGCAGCAGCAGCAGCAGCAGTCTACTTCAGTCTTTTTGAAAAGAGATCTTTCCAGATTTCATTCCTTAGTGAAATGGCTGTGCAACCTTGGCGTACAAACGTGGTCACATCTCTCTTGTTTTACTAGTTCATTGCTCAAGTGTTTAAAGGATGACTTAGCTGAACGCGGGTGACTCTTGAGAATTTTCACTCCCTTCTCAGGGATTCTGGAGGTTTAAACGGACTCAAGAAGAGCCAGTAAGATCTCCATAGCCAGGAGGAGAGAAAAAGTCATCTCGTCTGATTTCTGCTGCAGTTGACTCTCATTACCACAAGGTGTCGCTGTTGAGGATTTGCTCTGAGCCATCTCATGCCGGTTCCTTCTAGACTGAGCCTCCTAGAAAGGCTGAAGCCCCATCGCAAGCTGTTGCTTGTCTGTATGAAAGACAAACCCACACCCTCAGAGCAATATTCTATAAAAACACTAGACTTTTCTATCTGGTCTCTCTGCTTTCATTCTTGCTCTAATGACTTATCCTAAAAGTGGAGAGGAAGCAGTTTCTAAGACTCTGAAGAAGAGAGAGTAGAGCTGGGAGAAAAAAGTGCATTAAAGATGCTCTTTTATACCTGAAAACGTACTAAATAGTGTCACATAGCCACAGAGTGAAGCCTTGAGTTATAATTTATAGTGTGTATCTATAAAATTGGGCTCACTGAGAACCTTGGGAGAAAAAAGAATAATCACTAGAGAGTGCAGAAGACTGTCACCAAATTCCTTATTTGCAAGAAAGTGAAGAGGAACTCAAAAGCCTTTTGATGAAAGTGAAAGAGGAGAGTGAAAAACTTGGCTTAAAGCTCAACATTCAGAAAACAAAGATCATGGCATCCGGTCCCATCACTTCATGGGAAATAGACGGGGAAACAGTGGAAACAGTGTCAGACTTTATTTTTCTGGGCTCCAAAATCACTGCAGATGGTGACTGCAGCCATGAAATTAAAAGACGCTTACTTCTTGGAAGGAAAGTTATGACCAACCTAGATAGCATATTCAAAAGCAGAGACATTACTTTGCCAACAAAGGTTCATCTAGTCAAGGCTATGGTTTTTCCAGTGGTCATGTATGGATGTGAGAGTTGGACTGTGAAGAAGGCTGAGTGCCGAAGAATTGATGCTTTTGAACTGTGGTGTTGGAGAAGACTCTTGGGAGTCCTTTGGACTGCAAGGAGATCCAACCAGTCCAATCTGAAGGAGATCAGCCCTGGGATTTCTTTGGAAGGAGTGATGTTAAAGCTGAAACTCCAGTACTTTGGCCACCTCATGCAAAGAGTTGACTCATTGTAAAAGACTCTGATGCTGGGAGGGATTGGGGGCAGGAGGAGAAGGGGACGACAGAGGATGATATGGCTGGATGGCATCACTGACTGGATGGACGTGAGTCTGAGTGAACTCCGGGAGTTGGTGATGGACAGGGAGGCCTGGCGTGCTGTGATTCATGGGGTCGCAAAGAGTCAGACACGACTGAGCGACTGAACTGAACTGAACTGAGAATAAAGAGCACTGGATGGATAAGAATACCTGAATTCCAGTCCTTGTCCTGTAATATGAACTTGAGAAGTCACTCAGTTTCTTTGACGCCAGTGCCTAAATCTGTAAACTCAGGACAGTACCAGTCCCTTTCATCCTGTGGTGATGCTCTTGTGAGAATCAAATGGATTGATTCAGAAACTTTAAAGCCCTATGTAAATATGAAGTCTTTCATAACAGGTTTAAAAAAAAATTTAACCGATTTTATTTTTAAGCAGTTTCACGTTCATAGAAAAATTGAACAGAAAGTACAGAGTTCCCACAGAAGCCCTCAACTGCCTCTGCAGTTTCCACTTTTATAAATACTTGCATTCGTCTGTTACAATTGATAAGCCAATATTAGTACATTACTATGAGCTAAACCCATAGTTTAAGTTAGGGCTCACTCTTTGTACATTCCACAGGCTTTGACAAATGCTTAGTGACATTTATCCAGTGCTGCACAGAATGTTTCACTGCCCTACAAGTCCCCTGCGCACCCCCATTCATCTCCTATCTCCCCACAGCCCCAGCAACCACTGATCTTTCACTGTCTCTCTAGCTTTGCCTTTCCAGATGTCATAGAGTTGGACTCATCTGGCGTGTAGCCTTTCAGATTGGCTTTTTTCACTTAGTATTGTATTTAAAGTTGCTCTACGTCTTTTCATTGATAGCTCTTTTTTATTGTTGAAAAATATTCCATTATAGATGTATTCCCAGCTGGCATTTTTTTAAAAATGAAAGCCCAAAGACTGCATTGTATGAGAGTTAATTAAATATCAAGAGCTCCAGGAAAGAGAGAAAGAAGGTGCAAAGGGCAGCTTGGTGTGGGGGTAGGGTGGGCAGAGAAGTGATACATCATCTCCTGGTTTCCATGCAGATGGCATGTGTTGGAGGAGGCAGGGATTTAAGGGCTGGATGTAAACATAAGAACCATGGTATTTCCCTTCTTCTGCCTCCTGGAAACACAGCTCAACTGCTAGCAACTTGGTCCCCTAAGTGTAGGGCCTAAAGTGTAAGCCCAAGCACAGTACCTGGGCGTGGTGCTGATAGCAGACTAAGGGGAAAGAAAAGCTCAAGTCTTGTATCTCACACGCCACAGCACTCCTAGCTATACGGATGACACAGGCGTTTGCAATAAATGCTTGAAGGAACAGTAGAGGAAACACAGTTGATCCCAGACTTGGGAACCAAGGGAAAGTGCAAGGAAGAGGCAGAAAGATCCAGGCATTAATGATCTGTGATAAAGCTCTGGAAATACTACTGCCAAGCCCAAGATCCCCTTTACAAACTGCTGAGCACCGCAGAGCGACCGTGTGCATCAGCTTCAAGTCAAGACATCCCTAAGATCTCTGACAATAAAGAAAATAGCAGCCTCCTGCCAGCCAGTACACCCAGAGGAAAATAGTAACTTGTGTGCCTTGTGGAGCACCGATTCTCCTTCTACAGCCGGATCTTCAGCGCCACCTAGTGGTGGTCCGTTCAGGCTGGCTGCGCTACCAAAGCAACGGACTAGGGAAAACTTCATGCCCTGGCTTAAAACTGGAAGGATTAAAGCATCCTTCTTAAGGTTCAAGATAAGAGACTATGTGGAAATCATGCATAAATTGAGAGCTTTAGACTTAACGTCAGAGAATCTTAAGTCACAGAACTTAATCTCAGCAATTACATGCACAATTAGTAGCAGGGTTTTGGATTTGTGCTTATCTCCCTGCAGCTTGGGGTACTGAGCAATTTTGGACAGTGAGGCTGAGATCAAGAGTTAAAGTTGCGCAGAGAAGTACAGAACTGAGAAGTGGAAGAGAGGATCTGATCCAGCCCCTGCCCCCAGGCAGGGGAAGTGCTGTTTCCTTTTCCCACTCTAGCCACCCATCTTTTCTCTTACTCTTTTCCACCTTTTCCTTGTTTGTTCCCCAGCTTCATTTAGAAACAGCTGACTCATAGTCTGGTAGCCCATTTTAACCCATCCATCCTAGCGTACAGCGGGTTTCAAAGTTACCACTCACACCTATTCTGGTTTCCTCAGGGCTTATCAGTTTGATGTTAGCAAAACAATCAGATCAAATTAATATTCACTGTATTATCAGGGCTTCATGCTTCAGGAGCATTTGTAATTGGAATAAATAATTCTGTAACTGGAAAGTTTCAATTAGCTTTGAAGAGACTTGGAGAAAAGAGTTGATCAATCTAAGCTGAATATTTAAAAAATATATTTCTATATATTCTATATGTTAGAAATAAATAATTTGATATTGAAATTTAAAAAGTATCATTTACAAGAGTACTAAAAACATGAAAAAATAAAGATACATTTAACAAAATGTGTCCAAGACATGTATAGTATGGTATACAATTGCTGTTGTTCAGTTGCTAAGTCATGTCAGACTCTTTGTGACCCCATGGACTGCAGCACGCCAGGCTTCCCTGTCCTTCACTATCTCCCTGAGTTTGCTCAGACTCATGTCCATTGAGTCAGTTATGCCATCCAACCATCTCATCCTCTGTTGTCCCCTTCTCTTGCCCCCAATCTTTCCCAGCGTCAGGGTCTTTTCCAGTGAGTCGGCTCATCACATCAGGTGGTCAAAGTATTGTAGCTTCAACTTCAACATCAGTCCTTCCAATGAATATTCAGGATTGGTTTCCTTTAGGATTGACTGGTTAGATCTCTTTGCTGTTCAAGGGACTCTCAAGAGTCTTCTCTAGCACCAGAGTTCCAAAGTATCAATTCTTTGGTGCTCAGCCTTCTTTATGGTCCACCTCTCATATCTGTACATGACTACTGGAAAGACCATAGCTTTGACTATAGGAACCTTTTTTGGCAAAGTGATGCTTCTACTTTTTTAATACGCTGTCTAGGTTTGTCATAGCTTTTCTTCCAAAGAGCCATGTCTTTTAATTTCATGGCTGCAGTCACCGTCCACAGTGATTTTGCTGCCTAAAAGGACGGTATGGGTATTCTGTAGGAAAAATAGTAACATTGTCACTGTTCTCATAGAATTTAGAATATCAAGTGGGGGAGGAGCCTGGCACTAATACAATTGTAAAACACTCAAATTATGATGAATTCCTTGAAGGACAAAGGAGCTCTGGGTGAGTGTAACGGGAGGAACCTAATTTAAATGAATGACCCGGGAAGGTGTCTGCGGTGAAGTGACACTTAGTCAAGAGGAGGAAGATGAGTGAATCAGGTGATAATGTGCCAGCCTCAGTGAAGACCTTGAAGTTGGAAAGATCTTGGTACGTTCTGATAGAGAAAAATAATGATGAGTGAATATTTATTTATTTATTTTATTATGGGTGAATTTTAAAAGATTAATATAAATATGAAACCACAGAAAATTCCTGGGAAATAAATACAGGTCAATTTCTGGTTATTTGATAGAGGGTTCTCAAGACTATGACTGAGATTCAACTGTATGTCATACAAGGGGTTTTTTGTGGTTTGTTTGTTTATGTGTATTCATTTATTTGGCTGCATCCGGTCTTAGCTGTGGTGCTCGGGATCTTCTGTCTTCGTTGTGGCATGTGGGATCTTTAGCTGTGGCATGTAAAGTCTTGGTTGCTGCACATGAGATCTAGTTCCCTGACCCAGGATCGAACCAGGGCTCCCTGCATCAGGAGCTTGGAGTCTTAGTCACTGGACCACCAGGAACATCCCAAACTTCTTGTTGCAGAATATTTAGAATTGGGTTCCTCTGGGAAAACTGGGTTTTGCAAAACAGTATTGGAGGCCTTGCTTAAAGTAATCAGTGTGAACCCTATCTTCATCCCCTGCTGTGTGTGTGTATGTGTGTGTATTAGTTGCTCAGTCGTGTCCGCCTCTGCGACCCCATGGACTGTAGCCTGCCAGGCCCCTCTGTCCATGGGATTTTCCAGGCAAGAATACTGGAGTGAGTCGCCATTGCCTTTTCCCTGTTACTCCTATATTAAACAAGCAACTGGAAAGTGCCAGCCAGGGCCCAGATGTTGTCAGGAGGAGGACATGTCCGAGGACAAGGAGACGCATTCACAAGAGACGTCACATTCAGGAAAAGACAGGGCCTGTACAGATCATGGATGAGTATGGGCGTGGCAGAGGGCGCTGTAAAATCCATTTTAAATGTGGAATACAGTCTCTCTCCTAGGAACCTGCTGGTTTCTTGAAAGGCCTCATTTACATGTTTCCAATCTGTTAGTTACTACTAACAGTGGATATTAAAGGTCACAACAGAAGAGATTTTAAGCCTAAATACCAGGAGAACTCCACCTCATGCTTTCCTTAGAGGAAACAGAGTAGTCTAAAGAATCCGTGTGCCTAAAACACATACATAAACCCAAGCGAATGTTGAAAGAATCTGTACATAATTTTCTATAATAGAAATTCTGGCGGAGGAGCATCTATTCCCACAAGCAGATTCCATCTGAGAGGCTTCATATAAGACTATTCATGGTAATAAATTTTCTAACTTTTAACTCTACTTTCATATTAATGACTCTGTAGCCAATGAGTATGGCCCAGGTCCAGGAGAATGGTTAGAGAATGATTTGATTTTTTTAAAGTATTTGTTTAAATATTTTGGCTGTGCCAGGTCTTAGTTGCCACATGAGGGATCTTTAGTTGCAGCATTCAAACTCTTAGCTGTGGCATGTGGGATCTGGTTCCCTGACCAGGGATCGAACCCGGACCCCTTGCATTGGGAGTGTGGAGTTTTAGCCACTGAACAACCAGGTTAGGCCCCTGGAGAATGATTTTAGGAACAATAAAAGGTTAAACATACCAACTGATGTCAACTAGCTCCTTTCTCCCATCTATTTTCATCTGTTTTCCCCTTAAAATTTCAACATTATCTTTTTAGAAATGTCCTCACTGTGTCTGCTACTCACCGAGATCTGATGACTTGCACTTTATCAGGTCAGTGCTCTTGGCTTCAAGGAACAGAATACGCTGACTCTGACATAGACAATAACGGAATTTATTATTTCACATTATAGGATGTCCAAGTTTAAGCAAACTCCAGGCATAGTCCAACCATTTGCCTCAATGATGCCACCAAGCACCCAAGTTCTTTCCGTCTCTTCCTGCTCACCCTCTGTGAGCTGGCTTTGCCTGGGGCTGGCTCCCTTCATGGCCGAACAATAGTTGTAGCAACTTTAGGTATTATGTACACATATGACCCTGTCTGGGGTTTCCCAGGTGGTGCTGGTGGTAAAGAATCCGCCTGCCAATGCAGGAGACATAAGAGATGTGGGTTTGATCCCTGGGTTGGGAAGGTCCCCTCAAGGAGGGCATGGCAACCCACTCTAGTATTCTTGCCTGGAGAATCCCATGCACAGAGGAGCCTGGCAGGCTATGGCCCATAGGGTTGCAAAGAGTCAGACACGACTGACGAGACTAAGTGCACAGGCACATGCATGATCCTATCTATGGGGAAAAGTGGGACGAACCGTCCCTTTCATTTTTGTAAACAGCATTGCTGTGGTGTAATTCACACGTCATACCATTCTTTTATCTAAAGTTTATAGTATATTCATAAAATTGTGCAACTATCACCACAACCAATTCTAGAACAGTTCATCCCTACCCCCAAAAGACATCTCATACCCACTAACAGTCATTTTCTATTTCTCCCTAATCCTAATCCCATCTCCAACCCTAGCCTCAGTTCAGTTCAGTAGCTCAGTTGTGTCCGACTCTTTGCGACCCCATGAACCACAGCACAACAGGCCTCCCTGTCCATCACCAACTCCCAGAGTCCACCCAAACCCATGTCCATCAAGTCGAGGATGCCATCCAACCATCTCATCCTCTGTCGTCCCCTTCTCCTGCCCTCAATCTTTCCCAGCATCAGGGTCTTTTCCAATGAGTTAGCTCTTTGCATCAGGTGGCCAAAGTGTTGGAGTTTCAGCCTCAACATCAGTCCTTCCAATGAACACCCAGGACTGATCTCCTTTAGGATGGACTGGTTGGATCTCCTTGCAGTCCAAGGGACTCTCAAGAGTCTTCTCCAACACCACAGTTCAAAAGCATCAATGCTTCAGCGCTCAGCATTTTTTATAGTCCAACTCTCACATCCATACATGACCACTGGAAAAACCATACCCTTGACTAGACAGACCCTAGCCTCAGGCAAACTCTAATCCACTTTCTATCTCTATGTATTTGCCAATTCTGATTGTTTTATACAAGTAAAACCATACAATATGTGGTCTTCTGCCACTGGCTTATTTCACTTAGCATAATATTTTTAAGGGTCATCACCATGTCTTTCTTGAGTGTCTTCTTTTAAGGAGAATGAAGCCTTTCCTGAGATCTCTCAGCAGAGTCCTTAGACTCTCTGGTCTAAATTGAATTACACAATCGATTTCTAATCGAAGCACTAACAATGGAAGAGGAATTACGATGAGTATTTTGAAGTGATGTAAACCAACTCCCAGCCACAGGGATGGAGTTATATAGTTACCTGCAAAGTTGTCATAGGCTGGCAGGGACTGTGAATGTGAGAGGCGGATACCTGAGCAAAATTTGGTTCCTTTTAGGAAAGATGAATGGGGAAATGGATGACGGATAAAGAAAGTCTACAATGTGTTAGATAGTACAAAGTAATTCCAAATGGAGCCAAGGTCAGTGGTGAAAAAGGCCACACTTATCTTTGGTATATTTATTCTCATGGTCTTTTCTTCCTGGCTATTTGTTCTGCATCTGCAAGTTTCAGACTCTAGGACACCATGAACATCCTATTCCTGTAGGCTTGCCATGGCCACTGCCGCATGCCACTCCATACACCACCCCTGCCATACAGCCTACCGTCAGGTTTAGCTATGCTGACCAAGTACAGGGAAGTGGCAAAGGTGGGGAGAAGTAAGTGAGGTGCGGGCCACAGAGTACCCTCTCTAGGTCATCAACAGACAAAATTGCACATGTCAGCTTTGTTGTTCCAGCTTTATGTGGTTGATGTATATAACTAGGAAGGAGGTTGAAAGCATGAGAACGTGCTATATATGCACGTGTGTATATCTGTATATGTATATCTTGTCAGCGAGTAGTTAAAATGTGAAGCCACCTTAAACCTTGAGTCCTCCCCCTCGATTTAGTCTCATGTTTTCTCACTGTTTTCCACAGTAGGGAGCGATCCCACTGGGCACTTAAGCACTTCTTAAATCCCAGGGCATTTGTGAGTAAGCAAGGCTCTCCTGTTTCCTCTTACGCTACATCTAAAAGAGGTCCTTTCCCTCAAACATTCTTAATAACAGATTTTGTGCCAAGAGAAAGTCACCTCAGGATTGGTTTTGGACTAATGGGAAGCTAGTGGGTTTCTGGATGGTCTGTTGTGTTAGGAAAACAAGATTTTAAAAAAAAAATTGTATATTTTGTATTAAGGCGTAGTTGATTAACAATGTTGTTAGTTTCAAGTGTACAGCAAAGTGCTTCAGTTATACATATACTTGTAGCTATTCTTTTCCCACTTAGGTTGTTATAGAATATTGAGCAGAGTTCCTTGTGCTATATAGTAGGTTCTTGTTGGTCATCTATTTTAAACATGTACACACATGTACATGTTCAGGCAAAACTCCCTAACGATCTCTCCCCATGAACCCTTCCCCTTGATAACCATAACGTTGTTCTCTAAGTCTGTGTTTTGTAAATAAGTTCATTTGCATCGTTCTTTTAGATTCTGCATGTAAGAGATATTTATGTTTCTTTGTCTGACTTACTTAGTATGATGATCCCTAGCATCCATGTTGCTGCAAATGGCATTATTTCATTCTTTTTATGGCTGAGTAACATTCTATCATCTATGTGTATCACATCATCTTTATCCATTCCTCTGTCAGTGGACATTTAAATTGCTTCCATGTCTTGACTATTGTGAACAGTTCAGCCATGAACATTGGGGTGGATTATCCTTGGATTCCAATAAACTGTGGAAAATTCTGAAAGAGATTGGAATACCAGACCACCTGATCTGCCTCTTGAGAAATTTGCATGCAGGTCAGGAAGCAACAGTTAGAACTGGACATGGAACAACAGACTGGTTCCAAATAGGAAAAGGAGTACGTCAAGGCTGTATATTGTCACCCTGTTTATTTAACTTATATGCAGAGTACATCATGAGAAACGCTGGACTGGAAGAAACACAAGCTGGAATCAAGATTGCCGGGAGAAATATCAATAACCTCAGATATGCAGATGACACCACCCTTATGGTAGAAAGTGAAGAGGAACTAAAAAGCCTCTTGATGAAAGTGAAAGTGGAGAGTGAAAAAGTTGACTTAAAGCTCAACATTCAGAAAACGAAGATCATGGCATCGGGTCCCATCACTCCATGGGAAATAGATGGGGAAACAGTGGAAACAGTGTCAGACTTTATTTTTCTGGGCTCCAAAATCACTGCAGATGGTGACTGCAGCCATGAAATTAAAAGACGCTTACTCCTTGGAAGGAAAGTTATGACCAACCTAGATAGCATATTCAAAAGCAGAGACATTACTTTGCCAACAAAGGTTCATCTAGTCAAGGCTATGGTTTTTCCTGTGGTCATGTATGGATGTGAGAGTTGGACTGTGAAGAAGGCTGAGTGCCAAAGAATTGATGCTTTTGAACTGTGGTGTTGGAGAAGACTCTTGAGAGTCCCTTGGACTGCAAGGAGATCCAACCAGTCCATTCTGAAGGAGATCAGCCCTGGGATTTCTTTGGAAGGAATGATGCTAAAGCTGAAACTCCAGTACTTTGGCCACCTCATGGGAAGAGTTGACTCATTGGAAAAGACTCTGATGCTGGGAGGGATTGGGGGCAGGAGGAGAAGGGGACAACAGAGGATGAAATGACTGGATGGCATCACTGACTCAATGGACGTGAGTCTGAGTGAACTCCGGGAGTTGGTGATGGACAGGGAGGCCTGGCATGCTGCGATTCATGGGGTCGCAAAGAGTCAGACATGACTGAGCGACTGATCTGATCTGATCTGATCCTTTCAAACCGTGTTTTTCTCTGGATACATACCTGGGAGTGGGATTGCTAGATCATATGGTAGCTCTGTTTATAGTTTCTTAAATACTACAGACACTGAAACATGAGCAAGACTCTTCCAATACTAGACAGAAATATCAGACCACCTTACCTGCCCCCTGAGAAACCTGTAAACAGGTCAAGAAGCAACAGTTAGAACTGGACATGGAACATTGGACTGGCTCAAAATTGGGAAAGGAATACTTCAAGGCTGTATATTGTTATGCTGCTTATGTAACTTACATGCAGAGTGCAACATGTGAAATTCCCTGGCTGGATGAAGCACAAGCTGTAATCAAAATTGCTGGGAGAAATATCAACAACCTCAGATATGCAGGTGACACCACCCTAATGGCAGAAAGTGAAGAGGAACTGAAGAGCCTTTTGATGAATGTATAGGAGAAGAGTGAAAAAGCTGACTTAAAGTTGAAAAAACAAAGACTATGGCATCCAGTCCCATCACACCATGGCAGATAGATGGGGAAGAAATGGAAACAGTGACAGACTTTATATTTTCTTGGGCTCCAAAATCACTGTGGACAGTGACTGCAGCCATAAAATTAACAGATGCTTGCTTCTTGGAGTAAAAGCTATGAAAAACCTAGATGGTGTACTAAAAAGCAGAGACATCACTTTGCCAACAAAGGTCCGTATAGTCAAACTTACAGTTTTTGCATTAGTCGTGTATGGATGTGAGAGTTGGAACAGAAAGAAGGCTGAGTGCAGAAGAATTGATGCTTTCAAACTGTGGTGCTGGAGAAGACTCTTGAGAGTCCCTTGGACTGCAAGGAGGTCAGACAAGTCAATCCTAAAGGAAATCAACTGTGAATATTAATTGGAAGGACTGATGCTGAAGCTGAAACTCCAATACTTTGGCCACCAGATGCTAAGTGCTGACTCATTGGAAATCACCCTGATGATGGTTAAGTTTGAGGGCAGGAGGACAAAGGGGCAACAGAGGATAAGATGGTTGGATGGCATAATCAATTCAGTGGATGTGAGTTTGAGCAAACTCTGGGAGACAGTGAAGGATGGGGAAGCCTGGCGTGCTGCAGTCCAGGCAAAGAGTTGGACACAACTGAGCAAAAACGACGGCACATACTTCTAATGCTCTCAGGGAAACACAACTTCATTTTATAGGCAACTGAATTCACACTTTCAATGTGTAGTTAATTTCAATATGTTCGTGCGTGCTCAGTCATGTCTGACCCTTTGTGACCTCGGACTGTAGCTCCTGGCTCCTCCGTCCATGGGATTCTCCAGGCAAGAATACTGGAGTGGGTTGCCATTTCCTTCTCCAGGGGGTCTTCCCAACCCAGAGATCGAACTCATGTCTCCTATGTCTCCAGCATTGGCATGTGGATTCTTCACTGCTGAGTTTCCAGGGAAGCCCAGTTTCAATTTGTAACAAGTACCAAATATGGCAGCATGATGTGTGAAGGAGACACAAATCCCTATCTTTGACCATGCAGAATGTTCTCCAGGCACGAGTTGGAGGCCCAGGAAAACTCCACATGGCAACTGGGAATTGATTTTCTGCTCTTTGGGAACCTCACTCAACTGTTAGCAATCCTTAACAAAGAACGCAGCAGAAGAGTATAAGCCATGCCCTTGTCTCTGACTGTGCTCCTCCGCATAGTTCTTTGGCCTCACCTAAGGCATGAAAGTGCCGTCGAACCTCAGGGCTGGTGCCCAGCATCTAAGGGCTGTGGTAGCACACCTTTGTGTCCCTCTCTGTAACCTGAAATTCTCATCATGGCCCAGCAGAGATGTTCCAGGACTCTCCCTATGAGAGAGGACCAGTCTCCAGTCCTTGACTAATGGAATCAATACCTGCAAAAAAAAAAAAGTGGAGGGGGATGGGGCGGGGAGAAGGAAGCAGGATGAGGCAGAGGGAGTAGCTGAGCTGTGACACAGCCTGATCGCCTCAGCTGACCCTGTGAGGAGCTCTGAGGCTAGAATAACCAGTCAGTGGTCTCTTATTTGGGGTTGAATTTGACCAGAGATCAAATTGCCAACATCTGCTGGATCATCAAAAAAGCAAGAGAGTTCCAGAAAAACATCTAATTCTGCTTTATTGACTACGCCAAAGCCTTTGACTGTATGGATCACAAAAAAATGTGGAAAATTCTTCAAGAGATGGGAATACCAGACCACCTGACCTGCCTCCTGAGAAATCTGTATACAGGTCAAGAAGTAACAGTTAGAACCTGACATGGAACAGACTGGTTCCAAATCAGGGAAGGAGTACGTCAAGGCTGTATATTGTCACCCTGCTTATTTAACCTTTATGCAGAGTACATCATGAGAAGTGCTGGGCTGGATGAAGCACAAGCTAGAATCAAGATTGCCAGGAGAAATATTAATAACCTCAGATATGCAGATGACACCACCCTCAAGGCAGAAAATGAAGAAGAACTAAAGAGCTTCTTGATGAAAGTGAAAAAGGAGAGTGAAAAAGTTGGCTTAAAACTCAAATTCAGAAAAGATCATGGCATCCAGTCCCATCACTTTATGGCAAATAGATGGGGAAACAGTGGAAACAGTGACAGACTTTATTTTGGGGGCTCCAAAATCACTGCAAATGGTGAGTGCAGCCATGTAATTAAAAGACAATTGCTCCTTGGAAGAAAAGTTGTGACCAACCTAGACAGCATATTAAAAAGCAGAGACATTACTTTGTCAACAAAAGTCCATCTGGTCAAAGCTATGGTTTTTCCAGTAGTCATGTATGGATGTGAGAGTTGGACTATAAAGAAAGCCGAGCACTGAACTGTGGTTTGAACTGTGGTGTTGGAGAAGACTCTTAAGAGTCCCTTGGTCTGCAAAGAGATCCAACTAGTCCATCCTAAAGGAAATCAGTCCTGATATTTCATTGGAAGGACTGATGCTGAAGATGAACCTCCAATACTTTGGACCTGACGCGAAGAGCTGACTCATTGTAAAAGACCCTGATGCTGGGAAAGATTGAAGGCAGGAGAAGAAGGGGACAATAGAGGATGAGACGGTTGGATGGCATCACTGGCTAGATGGACAAGAGTTTGAGTAAGCTCTGGGAGTTGCTGAAGGACAGGGAAGCCTGGTGTGCTGCAGTCCATGGGGTCGCAGAGTCGGACATGACTGAGTGACTGAACTGAACTGACCAGGCTTTTCTGTTTTCTTCTAGATCATACTAAGTGCCCATCTGCAGCCTGGGCAGTGCCACACTCTCATCCAATTGTGGTGATAAGTCACAGATCACAGAGGGAGGACTCTTTTCACTGCCATGAAACTTGATACACCGTGTGCACAGATACACAGAGAGCTGACACAGCTGTCCTCCCCGGGCACTCACAGGCCAGCACACACACAAGCACATTTGACGTGGTCAGATCACACCCACTCGGGACAAGGGTGTCCCAGCCAGCCTGGATTCTGTTGGTCCTAATGACAGACATGAGTATAGAGCTCCCTGTGGATGTGTGATCCAAAACAAAGATGAAATCAGCTCTAGAACAACAGAAAAAGTGTATGTATAAAGAAAGTATACAAAGTATACATCTCCATATAGGGTATAGATATATACTTTAAGAAAAAGCTTTATTCTATATTTCTTCATTTTTTGATTGGAAACTTCTGGAAAAACTCATTTAGGCTGAACTTTTCTCACCGAGGGGAAACATTGTTCTGCTGAAGCCCTGAAGCTTAATCTGCCTGTTGGACCATGCAGCGTGAAGTTCCAAATTTTTCTAACCTGCAGGCAAGCGGTTCAGCAACTTATTTTCAAATGCAGATCTTTTAGACGGTTGGAAAAGACGAGTTGAAAATAACTGTCATACCTAAAATATCACAACATTTTACAGCTAGGCAAGATATTTTTTTAATGATGATCTAGTCTCCTAATTTACAGGTGGATGGTCTAGGAAGTTCACCCAACCCTTAATATGGCCCCTTGAGGATTAGAACTTGGCAAGTATGCTTTACTGCACCATAATCTCGTCGGCCTGTCTCATTTCTCTTAAACAGTTCATATAGGGGGGTGATAGGAAGGATGTGCGTCTTTATGCAGTAAATGGGGAAACTAGACTGCAAACTCTATGAGGGCAGGGACCATGGGGAGGGGTGATGTACAGGCGTGCAGCCCCTGTGCCTAGCGCATGCGCAACACTCTGCAACTGTTGGTTGACCAATAATGGATGGGAGAAGGAAAGAAAACATTCTTGATTGACTGGCATGGTCTCCACCCTACAGGTACTAGTCAGGGGAAGAGGTGGGAGGACAGAGAATTAGAACTGCCCTCTGGTGGTCTGCCAGTCCCCTGACGTCTCTGCCCTCTCTTACTTGCTAGGACCTATTCACTACATTGTGGATGCTTTGGAACTGTGGTGTTAGAGAAGACTCTTGAGAGTTCCTCGGGCTGCAAGGAGATCCAACCAGTCCATCCTAAAGGAAACCAGTCCTGAATATGCATTGGAAAGAGGACTGATGCTGAAACTGAAACTCCAATACCTTGGCCACCTGATATGAAGGACTGACTCATTTGGAAGAGATCCTGATGCTGGGAAAGATTGAAGGCAGGAGGAGAAGGGGATGACAGAGGATAAGATGATTGGATGGCATCACCGACTCAATGGATATCAGTCTGAGTAAGCTCCGCGTATTGGTGATGGACAGGGAGGCCTGGTGTGCCACAGTCCATGTGGTCGCAAAGAGTAGAACACGACTGAGAGACTGAACTGAACATTGTGGCCAGAGGTGTTCAAAATGCAAATTAGATCACGTCATTCCCTTGACCCTCCCGGTCTTCCCATCCTGGTGCCTATAACGTGCTCAGAGCTCCTTACTACCTTGGCCTGTCTTGCTCACCTCTCCCTCTTCACGCCTGTCACCCACTCCTTGGTTCTCTCTGCTTCACCCACACTGGTCCCTGACTTGGTAAACTGCCTCAGGCTTTACAGCTTTTGCCCTGATTGTTCCCTCCCTCAGAAAAGAAGACCTTGCTTGACCTGCTCCTTCTCGCCTTCGGGTCTCAGATTAATTGCCCCTTACTGGGAGAGGCCTAACTTAAAATGGTTCTCTCCACCCACTTTCTATCACCTGTTTTCATTTTCTTGCGTACATGTTGTTTAGTGGCTAAGTCGTGTCTCACTCTTCACGACCCCATGGACTGTATGAAGCCTGCCAGGCTCCTCTGCGCTCCACTGTCTCCCCGGGTTTGCTCAAATTCATGTCCATAATGAATGAGTGGTATATTATCACTGCCTAAAATTCTCTGATTTGGTGCCGGGCCCTAAAACAGTGTTCGCCTTTTAGGCTTCTCATAAAATATTGTTGAGCGACAGAGGGATAGGTGGTAAGGATGAATGTATGAATGAGTGAGTGAGTGAGTGAAGTAGCTCAGTGGTGTCCGACTCTGGGACCCCATGGACTGTAGCCCGCCAGGCTCCTCGGTTCCGCGGGATTCTCCAAGCAAGAATATAGGAGTGGGTTGTCATTTCTTTCTCCAGGAGATCTTCCCGACAGAAGGACTGAACCCAGGTCTCCCGCATTGTAGGCAGACGCTTTACCGTCTGAGCCACAAGGATGGAGATCAAATAAATGTTTGATCAAAACCCGAAGGCAGTCCCCTGGAGGCGGCGGCCCCTGCAGACCGCGCCCTCCCTGCGCGCCAGGAACCCGCTGCGGAACCTGAGGGCGGCGGTAGCTGTTTCCCTTCAAAGAGCGGGGGACTCTTAAGGGAGCACACAGGAAAGGCAGGGCGGCGAGCGGGACCAGCCGTGGTGAGTGCGGCGGTGCTGGCGCTGGGAGCAGGGAGCGGGTTTCGGGGACCGTGCAAGCGCTAGCGCGCTGGACTCGGGGGTGTGGGGCGGAGCCCCGGGGGCCGGGCCTAGGTGACCGCTGTCGGAACACCGCTGCGGGCGGAGGGTGTGGGAGCGAAGGCCGGGCGGAGCGGCACTGGGAGAGCTCCGAGCATTGGATGGCGGGGTTCCTGTTGCCCCTGCGGGAGGCACATCCCAGAGCTGTCGCTAACTTGTGTGACCCTTTCCTTTTCTTGGGGACGGGGGTAAGATGGGGGTGGGGGGGGGGGGAGAAGAGAGCGATTCAGCTAACTTATTTGCAAAATAGGGCTAATGGTTTCTGGTCGGTTGATTCATTCATTCCGCCCTGCGTTACTAGGTTCTGTTTGTGAGAACCTGCTTTCTGAGGGTTCACAGTCTAAGGAAAGCCCCACCGTATGTGAGGGGCGGTGGAATACAATTGGAATTTGGGAGTTCTTAGGGGAAAAGCAAACATGCATTTCGGATGAGACGTGCAACCATTATTTCTCCAATGGTTATTATATGCCAACTTTTTTTTTTTTTAGTAAAAAAAATTTTTTTTTTTAACTGTGATTGGAGAATAAGAATTCTGTTGGGTAATTAGAAAGCATATACATTGGTAACTCATATGTTGCATATTGTGATGAGGACCTAAATAAGGAGACATTTACAAAGTCATCCACACCTGGTACAATGAATGGGAACTTTACAGCCAGATGAGTTGATCAGAGCAGGTGTATCCTCATTTTGGGGTCGCAAAGAGTCTGACACGACTGAGCCACTGAACTCAACTGATCCTCATTTTATTCGTAAAAACATAAGAGACAGGTTAAATGACTTACCCAGGCTCTCACTGCCAATAAGTGACAAGAGTAGGACTTGAATCTAAGCCGATGTTCTTTCCACTGCTCGGGGTTGCTTGCACGGTTCTGCACTAGTTTTATAACGCACAGACCCATTCATTTGTGACGCAAGGCAGTTCCAGTGGGTCATGGGTGGCCTTAAAACAGACTCTTACAACTCTTAAATTGTTCTCTAATTTCTGTCCTTGCCCTGGGTATTTTATCTGCACTCTATCTTGACCTCCTTCACACTGAGTCCCAAATCTATATCTTCTATCCAGTTTCTCCTGGCTTCTAACTGCTAAGTCCAGATACCCATTGATCATTTCCATTGGATTCCCCATGGGAATCTCAAACTCAGCATCTCCTACACCACATGTAACACCTTTCTTCATGAACCTACTCCCCAGATCCCATGATTGAAATCATTATTCAATAAATTGCCCAGGTACAAACCTGGCTTGGTGCCTCTTTTCTCACCATCTATAATCAATTGATCACGGGTGAATATGTTAGTTGCTCAGTTGTGTCCGACTCTTTTCGACCCCATGGACTGTAGCCCACCGGGGCTCCTCTGTCCATGGGATTTTTCCAGGCTAGAATACTGGAGTGGGTTTCCATTCCCTTCGCCAAGGAATCTTCCCGACCCAGGAATTGAACCCAGGTCTCCTGCACTGTAGGCAGATTCTTTACTGTGTGAGCTACCAGGGAAGCCCTAATTGATCACTCAGTGCTGCCAAATTCTATTTTCTAAAGATCTACCAAGTCCATCCCCCTTTGTTCTTTCTTTCATTTATGTTACTAGAGATTGTAATAACTTCCTGCCGCCTCTTTGTAGCTTTGAGCTCAGCTTCTTCCATCCCATTTTCCGTTTTGCTACAAAGTGATTTTTCTACAGTCCAAATGTGATCCTGCCCCTCACTTACTTTAATCCCTTCAGGGTTTTTTATTATTGTCAATATAATTTCCAAAATCTTTAGCATGGATTCAAGGTCCTGCCTGAAGTTTTTCAAACCTCCTGGACCTTCCCCATCCTTTATCTCCAAACTACTCTTTGTCAGAGTGTGGTGCTGACCTCCGTTAGAAGCAGGGGAGGACTGGTTAGTACTGAACATGATAATGCAGAAAATGGCCTTTGCGCGGGTACCCAATCGAATCTTGGAGGCAGAATTTTGGGTGAAGAAGAAAAGCATAGCGTTATTGCTTTGCCAGGCAAAGGGGGACACAGCAGGATCATGCCTTCAAAACCTGTGTGTCTCAACTCTGGGGGACTTGGTGAGGAGTTTTATAGGAATGGTTTACAGGCAGGATTGTTAATAAGGATCAGCTGTGCAGGGCCTGCGCCTCTTTAATCTGGCCTCAGGTGGGTTTCTGATGCGCTTCTATGATTCTCGAGTTTATCACACTGTGACCGTCTCTGGGATGAAGAATGCTTCCTCAAGTAATTAACATATTCTATCTGTTGGGGGTTCTAGTTCTGGGGTAGAGTGCCAAGAATCCTTCCGTTTATTGCTTGAGGCAGAACCAGGACTCTGCCCCCCAAGGCTGCACTTTTTTTTTTTTTAAATTTCTCCTCCCTTGTCTCTGTATCCCACTCCTTTCCCTGATTAGCAACTGTTTGAACCTGCCCTTTGGAACTTGGGGAAGGTCAAGAAATGGGGGGCACAGGCTTTTGTGCCCAGGAGCTCCCCAGGGTACTGGTCTGTTTCACTGACAGCCCAACTAAAATAAGTCAGAATCTCAGAGTCATGCCCAAGAATCCGCATTTTAAACAAGTTCTTTAAATTTTAACAAGATCTACACTAGAGTTTGAGAGGCCTTCTTCTCACCTTCCGTACTGACCCTGTTCCCTATCTACACCTGACGGCAGACGTGTGTTTCTCTGAACATACCTTGCTGTTATTGAGGCCTTTGTGGGCAGAAGTCTCCTTAGCTGCTGCTTTGGTGTTTCTCCTCATTGTTCAAGACCCAGGGTACATGTCATGCCTTCTGGGAAGACTTTCCCAATCATGGACCACCCTGTCACCTCCAGCCCCCATTAGGTCATTCTCGTGGCTTCTCACAGAGCCGTGACTTAGCCCTCAACAGCCTCCCCCCGTGTTACAACCATACTTTATGTAATTGTTTCGTACTTGTGGCTTTCACAGTTGCCAGCACTTGAGAATAGACTTGTGCTTCTCTGCCTAGCAGCCAGCCCAGAGCCTAGCACGTTGAATGAATGAGCGCTTTCGGGCCAGGTGGAGAGGCATCTAATTATCACATGTGCTTTCGGGTTCCTTTATGTGCCATCCTGCACTGCGGCCCTGATGGCACCGGTTTCACATGTGACTGGTGATAAGGATGTGTCTGGCCTTGAGAGGAGTTTTAACCAGTGGTGGCAGTAAAGAAAAATTAAGTAGTGACACTTGTTAAAGACTGGTAAGACAGACTTCCTCCAGGGTGGGGAGAGGCATCTGGGTGGATGTAGAAACCACTGCAGGCGGTATTGGACTGAGGGGAGGAGCTTGGACTCAACCCTGACTCCAATGAGGACAAATGGGTGTTCATAGCCAAGGAGCAGGGTGGCATCAGTGGATGGAAAATTGCTAAAGAAATGTCAGGGATAGAGGGGACTCTTACTAGGTGACCCAGTAGAATTCTTGCTGAAGGCAGACCAGGGTGATAAGATATCCAGGGTGGTCAGATTCCAATGGTGGGGATGGGAGATTTTCACTTAACTACCTTAGTAGGATTCTTGCTCAAACTGGATTCTACAAGGGCCGAGAGGGAAGCCCAAGGTAAGTCCTAGTCCAGCAGAACTCAGAGCCTGATTCAAGTTTCTGGTCAAGAAGAGAGTCCCTGTGGTTAAATGGAGTAATAAAAGAACTTGTGTGTGCTAAATCACTTCAGTCGTGTCCAACTTTTTGCAAACCCGTGAACTGTAGCCTGCCAGGCTCCTCTGCCCATGGCATTCTCCAGGCAGGAGATGCTGGAATGGGTTGCTATTCCCTCCTCCAGAGGATCTTCGTGACCCAGGGATCGAACCCACATGTTTTACGTCTGCTGCATTTGCAGGCAGGTTCGTTACCACTAGTCCTGCCAACTAGAATCAGCAAAAGCAGCTGTTCCCGAGCTGCCCCCAGCCCCATCAGCATTGGTCTATTTACCTCATGCACACATAGTTAAAAATGTTCTATCTAGAAAATAATTAAGAAAATTTAAAAAATACATTGCCATTTAAAACATAAATATCAGCCGTTATCTCACAAGAGGGAATTACTACCAAGTCTCATGTGTTTATTTCTGTGTTTTTTTTCATTTATATTTGTGTTTGAACGTAACTGGTAAATGCCAATTAAATAAGACTTAAATCCTGGCAGTTTTACTTAAAATTATATTTTTTAGTTTTTTCCACGTCAACAAAAATTCTTAGTGAAAAAAAATTTAATGTAGGTGGGGGAATAGTGTTCCTTGACCCTTGTAGGGTCCCTACCTGGGTCTGGAAATCGAATTGACAAAGACAGATTAACAGGAGCAAAGCATGCAAGTTATTTAATGAAAGTTTTACATGACATGAGAGCCTTCATAAGGAAATGGGACCCAAGGATTTGAGTAGACCATGGTGGAGGAGCGTGATAGGGTAAAGAGTATGAGGTATTGTAGCAGAGGAAAATCTTAGAGACCTGCATGTTAAAGAGTGTTTGTCGACAAAGCAAGTGCCTCTCACTGGAGGGTTTTATGATCTGTTTAAGAAACAGCAAGGTGGGGAGGTGGTCAGAGTGACTTTCCTGCTTCTGCTATTTTCCAAACCTTTTCTGAGTACGATATCCACCCTCACAACGTGCCATGTTTGGGGTAGCATGTCTTGAGCCCCATCTCATTCCACAGTTATTTATCAAATGGCTGTTAGGCACCAGATCTTATTTTGGACATGGGGATTCTGCAGTGGATCAGAGCAGTCAAAGTCCTTACTCATGGAGTTTACATTCCAGTGGGATAGTAAACTAACACATAAGGACCATCCACGTGATAAGTGCAGTGAAGAAAAACAGAAGTATATATGGTCACTTTTTTTTTTTTTTTTGCACTTTTTTGTTTTTATTTATTTTTTTTAATTGGAGGCTACTTTACAATACTGTGGTGGTTTTTGCCATACATTGACATGACTTTGGTTTTGAGTGTGCATGCTCGGTGGCTCAGTCATGTCCGACTCCATGCATTGCAGCCCGCCAGGCTCCTCTGTCTGTGGAATTTCCCAGGCAGGCATACTGGAGTGGGTTGCCATAAGGTTATGCTAATTTACCTTCCTTATAGGAGTGTGTGAGTGTCTGTCTCATTTTATTTTGTCATCAGTGAATACGATCATTTTAGAATTTTGTTCATTTTATCGGTGAATGGTGATAGTTCTTTGTAATTTGCATGTCTTTGATTACCTTGGAAGTTGAGCATTTTTACAGTTATGTACATTTCCTCTTCATTGAGTTTTCTCTGAATGTTCTTTTATTAAGGGCCTGGTTGTTTTCTCCTATTTTGAATAATCCTTTTACATCACTAATTTGATTACCAATTTGATGATAATAAGCACTTTATATATAAAGGCTAAGCAGATACTTTTAAACAGGTATAGTGACTGTAAAAAGAAAGCAAAGACAGGACTTCTAGAATTCCTTTCCCCTTCTTTCTAAGAAAAAGTGATGAAAGAAGAAAAAGTATAGTTTGGGTGTAAAGAAGTGAAGAAAGCAAGGAAATGTAGGTGGGCAGGTAAGAGATGAAGTATCTAGGAAGGAAGAGGAGGAAGGAAAGAAGACGTGGAGAGGATGAAGGAAGGAAGATGATGAAAGCGTAGGGCCCACATGATTCCTTGGATAATTATATTTTTCTTTTCTGCCTCTACTAATCTAGCAAATCCCTAAGAGAAGATGACTGTGTTCTTTAAAACGCTTCGAAATCATTGGAAGAAAACGACAGCTGGGATCTGCCTGCTGACATGGGGAGGCCACTGGGTCTATGGCAAACACTGGTAAGCGTCTGACAGCCCCCACACCCCACCCCACCTCACGTGCAGCACAGAACAGTCCACGGGGGCCTGTGGTTAGCGTCCTGTTCAGCTGTGCTTGTCTCTAAAACGTTGTGGTATAAAAGGAAGGCAAATATTAAAACCTCAGAGACAATGGCTTCTTGTAACCAGTCCTGAGAGGTGGAAACTGTGGAACTGTTGAGACTTACACCTCAGTGGACTCAGAGTACTGCCGCCAGATCAGGACAGGGAGAGACTGAGCGCCGCCTCGAGAGAGGCAAGTGGCCGTCCAAGGAAGGGTAGAGGCTGGCGCTCACACGTCTCCTTGGGGTTTTAGTCCTCCTTTTCTCACTCTAGTCTCTCGATATGTGACGGTGGCCGTTGCCAGACACTGAGTCCGCTCCCTCCAATGTCTGGCTCGGGCTTTCCTCGTCTAACTCGTTAGCCTGGGTTCATTTAAATGAAACTAAGACTTTCCAACCTTTTGTTTGAGGAAGGGATTCCAGGGAGTCCTGGGTTTTATTACCCTTCAGGTCTGCAGGGAGAAGAAAGTGCCAAGCTTTTCTTCTGGTTTAACATGCTAATAAAATTTAAATAAACAGTTTTTAAAAATAAAAATTATACAGATTATTAAGAGACCCAGTCACACAGTAGTCTTTGGGGGATTCAGGGCTACATCTTAAATATATAGCAACCTTCTCTAAAATCCAGGTGTCCTAACTGATTGCTTTGTTAAATGGAACCCATTGAGCAGGCTTTACAATGGAAGTCTCCACATTGGAAAGCAGACTCACATTGGTCCTTTTGTGAACATCCTCAATTCACCCGTCAGAGATCATTTATGATAAACGTGGTATCTACTTTCTGCAAGTATGGAGAAGATGACCCGTTCCCACCTCCTCTTAAGTATTCTCAAGGCGGAGCATGTGAGCTCCATTAGCTAGCATATAAAGAACAGACCCAAGAATCTTAAAATTTTAATATATAAAAAGAAAGGCAGAGGAAAGGTTTTAACAAATTGTGTCTGGAGCACATAATTGGCTTTTCCTCCCTTTTCAAGCTACATTTGAGCCCTCGAGGGAAGGCTCCTTACAGCTCTAGCCTAGTTCCTACCTGGATTTCCTTTGGAGGAGCACCCAGTCCAGGCCTCAGCTGGCTCAGTGCAGGAGAATCTTCCCCTCACTGAGGGTTATGGCTGTTGCTCCTGTGGGGTGAAGGTCTGAGGAAACAACCACGTCCTCGGTTCAGGATGTCTTTAAGGTGCCATAGTTACTTCTCATACTATAGTCTTGAGACTTTTAAAAAGGCCCCATTAAGTCTCTAGCACTGAGTCAGAGGTCTTATTCTCAGTTGGATCTGAAATAGCTTGAACTGGAAGTGTAGCAGGAGCCTGAAGGCTTCATTTTGCTCTTTCTCTTCCCTTGACATTCAGGGTCACTGCTTAGAATGAGAACCTCCATTGTTCTGCATAGCTTGCTTTTCTCAAGTTCTCTCCTGCATGCTTTGGTGCTACTTAGCACCCCCGCCCCTTTAAAAATATTGTGATAAAAATCACTAGCAGAAAATTTACCACTGTGACCATTTTTAAGTGTACGCTCAGTAGCATGCAGTATGTTCATTTTGTCATACAACAAATCTCTAGAACGCTTTCATCTTGCAAAACTGAAACTCTGTGCCCATTGAACACTGTCTGTTTCCTCCTTCCAGCCCCTTGCAACCACCATTCCACTTTCTGTTTCTGTAAGTTTGACTGCTTTAGTTTATGGGGTCGCACAGAGTCGGACACAACTGAAGCGACTTAGCAGCAGCAGCAGCAGCAGCAGATACTTCATGTGAGTGGAATCATGAAGTACTTGTCTTTTGTGACTGGCTTATTTCACCTAGCATGGTGTCCTTAAGGTTCACTCATGTAGCATATGGCGGGATTCCTGTCTTTTTTAAGGCTGAATTGTATGTGTAGACCACATTTCTTATCCATTTATCTATTAATGGACATTTGGGTTGCTTCCACCTCTTGGCCGTTGTGCATAATGCTCGTACATTGGACTTGGGCATGCAGATATGGCTGCAATATCTTGTTTTCAGTTCTTTTGGATATATATCCAGAAGTGGGGTTGCTGGATTAATGGTATATCTATTTTTAATTTGTTGAGGAAGCTCCATACTGTTTTCTATAGTGGCTGTACCATTTTGCAGTCCCAGCTGCACAAGGGTCCTACTTCTCCACATCTTTATCAAGGCTTATTATTTTCTGTTTTCACGCCCCCCCCCTCCTCCCCCATTATTGGCCATCCTAATGGGCGTGATATGGCCTTTTGTGGTTTTGATTTGCATTTCTCTAATGATCAGTGATGTTGAACATTTTTTCATGTTTGCTGGCCATTTGTTTATCTGTTTGTTTGTTTACTGGTAGTATATGAAAACATGACTGATTTTTGTATTCTGTAACTTTGCTGAATTTGTTTTCTACATATAAGATTATGTCATCTGCAAACATAATTTTATTTCTTCCTCTCCAATTTGCATGCCTTTTATTTCTTTTTCTTGCCTAATTGCTTTGGCTAAGATTCCCAGTACTATATGCAGTAGAAGTGGCAAGAGCAGGCATCCTTGCCTTTTTCCTGATCTTTAAGGAAAAGTTTGGATCTTCACTGTCGAACATGATGTCAGCTGTGGGCTTTTAATACATGTTCTTTATTGTATTGAGGTAGTTTCCTTCTATTGTCTTTTTTAAAAAAAATTTATATATCCCCCAACTTTTCACATAACAGTCCTAACACAATTTTTTATACTAATCTAGTTTTTTTCCCTGAGAAAATCTTCCCCTGAACTCTCTTGAGTAGAAGCTACTCTTGCCTTCAAATGTGTTGGCATTCTCCTAGCTTCTCAGTACCTATTCCAAACCATTACTCTTTCATCATCATATAAAAAAATCTCTTCTCCTTTGAGGTTCATAATATCTGACTATATCATAAAACCATAAAAACCAAAACCCTCCCAGATTTCTGGGGTCTCATCTGTTGCATTAGACTCAGGCTTCAATGCCTGGCTTATCAATATCCTTTTCTCTTTAAGTCTTGTTATCTTTCTGAACGCCCTGAGTGTTTATGTGAATGACCCATCTAATAGCACCTCATCTTCCCTTTCCCTGACTTTATCTGTTCCTGTCACATTAAATCTTTGCCTCTTTCAACTCCACCCATTCTCATTGGTTGAATGCTAAACCTAATTATCACTTGTCCCTGTTCCTCTGTTGAAATATGGAACTTCAGCATCTGAATCTTTCATATCAGCCTTCTGTTATCCTGGTTTTCTTCCTTTACTCCCCTTTTTCAGTGTTATCAACCTCTTGTCCTTTGGGCCCTCCATTTCTTCCCGGTCTATCACTCATCCCTGCCTTCTTCACGTTCTTCTGTCCTTGGTTCCTCTATCCAACATATTAGACAACTTCTCAATACCAGTTTTCATATATCCTCCCTGGCTTGTTCACAATCTCACTTTCTCTCCTTCTAAGTTAAACTTTTTGAATAGATTCTGCCTCCCTATCTCCTGCCCATGCTACATCCTGTTTGGTCTTCATTAGAATTAGTCTTGCCAGTTTTATTCCTTATTCTTTTTGACTGTGCAGCTTTAGACACAGTTGATTCTTCCTGAAACTTTTTTTTCCCTTGACTTCTGACTGCCAGAGTCCTGTTTTCCTCCTACTCCTCTAGCTGCTTATTCTCAGTTTTCACTTTTCCCTTCTATTCAGACATTAGAGAAGTATTAATAGTTCTCTAGGACTCTGTCCTAAGGGCTTCCCTGGTGGCTCAGATGGTAAAGAATCTTGCCTGGAATGGAAGAGATCCGGGTTTAATCCCTGGGTTGGCAAGATGCCCTGGAGAAGGGAATGGCAACCCACTCAGTATTCTTGCTTGGAGGATTCCATGGACAGAGGGACATGGCGGGCCACAGTCCATAGAGTTGCAAAGAGTTGACCACTACTGAGTAACTTTCACACACGCACACAGGACTCTGCCCCAGGTCCTCTGCTCACTTTATACCCTCTCCTTATACAGTCTCATCTGCTTGCAGTGGCGTCACTGTCAGCTGTAGACAGACAAACCCCAGGTTCATATTTCCATAAAGACCTCCTCTTCTGAGCTCCAGACCTTTGCATGTATTCAGCTGCTTACAACTTGTCTCCTTGGATAATTCCCAGGTGCCTCCCAACTCAACAGACTAAAAGTAAAATCAAAAGCTTTCCTGGCAAGCCTGTTCTTCTCAGTGATGGGTACCACTCACCATCCATGTAGTTTCCCAAACTAAAAATTTGAACATCATTCTCCATTCATCCTTCCGCCTTATTTCCCACATTCAGGTTATGGCATTCTGAGTGATTTTGCTTCTTTTATATCGACTTTGTGCAGTTTCTTCTGTCCTTCCTCCCTGTTACCACCTTTGTCTTTACTACCATCATCTCGGGCTGGATTCTTACTAAATGCCTTCTGGCTGTTCTTGCATCTGATCTTGACTGCTTCTAATCTGTTTTGTGCTGCCAGTACCATACTGTCTTAATTACTGTAGCTTTGTAATATATTTTGAAATTAGTGTTAGCCCTTTAACTTTCCTCTTCTTTTTCAGAATTCTCTTGGCTATTCAGGGCCCCTTGAGATTCTATATGCATTTTAGGAAGTTACTGAGAGACTCAAACTTTTTGGCCAGCCCAGTTCAGATCTTTCAGACTGCAATGTCCTATTTTTTTTTAGGGTCCCTTGGAGAGCCTCCAGGAGTGTTCCCTCCTAGAACACTCTTCCCTTCTCTTCTTCCCTAGCCAACTACTATTTCCCCAGGTCTCAAATGTTACTTCTTCCCTTTCCCCTTCAGACTAGGCAGTCTTCCTGTATTCTCTCCATAGTACTACGAACTACTGTGTAATTGTTGTTCAGTCGCTCAGTTGTCTCTCTGCAACCCCATGAACTACAACATGCCAGGACTCCCTGTCCTTCACTCTCTCCCAGAGTTTGTTCAGATTTATGTCCATTGAGTTGCTGATACTATCTAACCATCTCATCCTCTGCTGCCTTCTTCTTCTTTTGCCTTTGATCGTTCCCAGCATCAGGGTCTTTTCCAATGAGTCAGCTGTTTGCATCAAGTGGCCAAAGTATTGGTGCTTCAGCTTTATCGTCAGTACTTCAGTGAATATTCAGGGTTGATTTCCTTTAGGATTGCTTGTTGGAACTCCTTGCAGTCCAAGGGACTCTCAAGAGTGTTCTCCAGCACCACGATTCAGAAGCATCAACTCTTGGGTGCTCAGCCTTCCTGATGGTCCAGCTGTATGTATATTCACTACTACTGTCGTTTTTTGTTCTGTTCGCTTCTTCCGTCATAAGACTCTGCAGGCAGGGGCCCTGTTTGTCTTTCTCAATGTCATCCCCCCCAAGGCCAGCACATAGAAAGTACTTTACATATATTTTATTTATCGAGGAAGGAACAAGCAAAAGAAAGAAGGTCTGAGTTCTCAGAGAGCAAAATCTCAACCGTTTTGATTGGCTACTTCTGAATTCACAAGCCCAGGCTTTTGAATATCCTCCTGAAGAAAATGATACACTAAAGCCATGGTTAGGTTACTCTTCCATCTTCACCAATTTTGTTTGAAATGGTCATGAATTTCCTCAGTTTCCTGCTTTACCGTCTTTATCCTCGTTCTTAGACAACCTTAACTCCTTTTCAAAGAGAAAGAACATCAGCAGTTACCTCTGTATGCACATTTCTGTTCTTTTTGTCTCATTGTATGAAGCTGTATCCTGCCCAGGACTAGCCTCTCCAACCCTCATATGGATCCAGTTCTTCCTCCTTTGTTGGTTATCCTTTTCCTTGCTTGTACCTTTTTTTAAAAAACTAATTTGTATCGGAGTATAGTTGCTTGACAATGTTGTGTTAGTTTCTGCTGTACAGCAAAGTGAATCAGCCACAGGTATACATATATCCCCTGCTTTGTAGATTTCCTTCCCATTTAGGTCACCACAGAGCACTGAGTCAAGTTCCCTTTGCTATGCAGTAGATTCCCATTAGTTATTTTATACATAGTATCAGTAGCCCTCACGTGTCTTGAACCCCATCCTTCCTGCTTCTTGCCCCCCGTTTGTCAAACTGTTCAGAGCTGAGATGTGTCGTTTCAGCCGTGTGTTCCCATTTATTTACCACCTGCGTTCTCCCTTTTACACCGTTCTTGACAGCTTGCCTCACACTTGCATAGCTCTCCCTCTTTTTAGAATAAGCTTAGTAAAACTCGGTTTTCTATCCCATCATTTGATTGACCCTGTTCTTGACGAGGTCATTAATGCTTGTTAAATAAAGTAGATACTTTTCAGTTCGCATCTGCCACGTTTGATTCTCCTCAGTTACCTTTAGGGCATCTTTTTTTTTTCTCCCATTGTTTGATATGCCATGTGGCATGCTGGATATTAGTTCTTTCAGTTCCCATACCAGGGATTGAACCTGTGCCCCCTTGCAGTTGAACCACAGAGCCCTAACCACTGGACCGCCAGGGAGTTCCCACCTGTAGGGTGTCTTTTTGCTCTGCTTGTCCATAGATGCCGGTGTCCTATCCTCATCCCATAGACTTCTTAGGTGATCGTAACCACAGTAGAGTTTTCAGGTGGGATACTTAGATCTTGGAGTCATAGTATTTTCTAGTCCATGTCTTACTTCCCTTGACATCCTGCGTGAGGCGTGTCCCTGGAGTTGTACCAGGCAGTCGACAAGCAGAATATTCTTTCTGAAAGAGAACTCGGATCATGTCACTGTGGTACTGACAACCTGGAAATAGCTCTCCATTGCTTGGAACAAAAAGACCCAACCCCTTAGCATGACATAAAAGAGCCTTCATGATCCAGCCCTGTTGTCCTCTCCAGCTTTCTTCTGATTCCTTTTCATCCCCCGTCCATCGCACTTGCACTCAACCTCTGTGTTCTGGAAGTCTCTAGAAAAAGCCCTGTGTCTCACTCTCCCTTTGCTTGTGTTCTCCCCTCTGCCTGGAACACTTCTGCTCTTCTTCACTTTGCCAACAGCTCAAAAAATGTGTTGCCAAGCTGTGTAAAGCAGTGGTGGCATTACTGAATAAGAATAAAAGAAAGCAATGTGTGTTAAGTACCCCATGCCTGCTGGGCTGCCGGTGCTGGGCTTGTTGTTTCCATGTACTTACATGGTCTCGTGCAATCCTCAAACCAGACCTGTGGGAGAGAGAATGTTACTTCCATATATAAATTAAGATGTTGAGGCTCAGAGAAATTAATAATTTGTCTAAAATGGTCTCTCGGCCTACTGGTGAAATTGAGATTTGAACCCAAGTTAATCATGTTCTGTAATACATTCCACATGCTTTCTTTGCTGCTGACCACTTTTGAACAGCGATGCTCACTTCAGTATATAAATTCTGCTGCACTGATTAAATGACATTACCTTTTAAATGCCTTTTTTATGCAGCTTTACTAGAGTTGTTCTATTATGTTCCCGTTTCATTTTTCGTTGCTCACATGGAATCCAGCTCCTTTATTAAATAGACAGAATGCATTTATTTGCGTTTAGTAGAGATGAGGTGCAAACTGGACACGTAGCCCAGGGAACGCGGCCCTCATTTCAGAACCTTCTGGACTCTCTTGGTTGGTCCTTCATGCTCTCAGTGGTTTTCTGTGGGCCTCTGTTCATATTCTGGTCTGACTCCCCTTCTCTTGGCCTTTCACTTTTTCTCCGTGTCTCCTCCACTTTTATAAAAGTTTTATTTATTTATTACGGCTGCTCAGGGTCTTTGTTGCTTTCTGTAGTTGCTGCGAGTGGGGGCTACTTTTCATTGTGGTGTGTGGGCCTCTCATTGTGGTGGCTTCCTTGCTGCAGAGCACGGGCTCGAGGCACACAGGCTCATGGTTGCGCTGCAGCATGTGGGATCTTCCTGGACCAGGGACTGAACCCACGTTCCCTCCCTTAGCAGGCAGCTTCTTAACCACTGCATCAGGGAAGTCAGTCCCGTGCCCTGCCCCTTTAAGCTTCCTTACCTGTGTGTAATTTATAGATGAGTACATTTCTTTTTCTTCCATTTTGTGAAAATCTTTAAACGTACAGCAAACTTGAAAGCATTTTACAGTAAACATCTGCCTACCTACTTCTTGGATTCCAGACTTCACTGTATTTGCCTTGTCACGTCCCTATCCATCTGTCCATCGTCTCGATCTTTCTTTCTGAAGCATTTCCAAGTAATTTGTCAACATTGATGTACTTCTACCTGAAAACCCAACCATGTGGGTCAGTAATTAGAGTTTAGCACTTGCTTATACTGTGTTTTTCCTTTACAATGAAATTTACATACAATGAAATATACAGATTTAAGCCTGCTTTCGCTGAGTTTTGTCAGATGCAGACACCTGTGTACCCCAGACTCCTGGTAAGACAGAGTGCTGTCATCCGTCCAGGTGCTTCCCTTGTGCTCCTTCACCATCACTCCCTGTCCCCCAAACCCTGAGGCAGTCATTATTCTACTTTCTTTTTCCCACCATAGACTAATCTTTTTTTTATTTCTAGAACTTTGTATGAGAGAAATCGTATAATATAAACCGTATTCTTTTTTTGTTAAGCTTCTGCCTCTTAGCATAATATCTTTGAATTCATTCATATTGTTCATTTCTTTCCTTTTTTTTTTTTTGGCTGAGTAGTATTCTAGAAGATAAGCATTAAATATTTTATAGTTATAGAATTTTAAGTTTTTTGTTCCATAATATTTTGCATTCCTCATTTTAAAAAGCAAGCAAATCGTTATATGTGTTTGACTTTCTTTCCTTTGGAAGGAAACTGGTGTCTCCTGATATAGGATTCACATACCAGTAAGAATAATTGACTGTGTTTCATTGTTGACTTTTTGATTAAATAACGACCCTGGTTTGATAGGTGGGCTTTGCTGGTGGCTCAGCTGGTAAAGAATCCACCTGCAATGTGGGAGACCTGGGTTCAATCCCTGGGTTGGGAAGATCCCCTGGAGAAGGGAAAGGCTACCCACTCCAGTATTCTGGCCTGGAGACTTCCATGGACTGTTAATAGTCCATGGGGTTGCAAAGAGTCGACACAACTGAGCGACTTTCACTTTCATTTTTAAGGAAAAGTGTGTGTGTGTGTGTATGATAGCTTTGGAAAAAATGACATATGTTATTTTTATCCATCCGATTTTGGACTGCTGTCTTTGTCTTTGGGCACAGGTATTATTTATTTGCGGGTGTTATTTCATGTTGCTGTATTTATAGTTTTTTTATTCTCCTGTGGGAATTTCTCTCCTTTTTTTCCTCCCTTCCCCTCAGTTTCAAGGGAAAAAAAACAAAACAAAACACCTATGATCTTCTCGTCTGCATCCTTCCCTCCAGAGCAAGTTGCAGTAGTTGACAGGAGCAGCAGAGGCTGCTTTCAGGACTCTGGAAAGAGCAATTGAAGAGGAGGAAATGACCCTCTTTGCTGGAAGTAAAGAGAATTTAAGTATTGCTCATTCCTCTTCAACTGCTCTCCCCAAGCTTTCTGGGTTCCCTAGGGGAGATTGTATTCCGGGTTGTTCAGTTCATCATGTCAGCAGTTACCTGCAATGGTCTTTCTCTCATTCGGAGCCCTTTCAGTGGCGAGGAGCCTGCTAACAGACGAGCATGAGAAAGGAGGCACCTCTAACAGTCTGACCTTGGGCTCTCTGAGCCTCAGGTTCATCTGTAAAGTGGGGATAATAACAGTGCCTCATTGGATCATTGAAGGCTTGACGTAGCTGAAAAGCTCTTAGCATAGTGCCTGATTGATATCAAGGTCCAGTACATGCTAGTAACTGACTTAATTTGATGTAATAGGTACTCACTCACTTTGGGAGTTAAAACGAATTACTGCTGGTAACTGGGCAGTGAGTGATTCGAGAGCCAGTCAGTGGGGAAGGAAGATGAGGATCGGCCAGATGGTGTAATGAGATCTCAGCCTTTTATTTATTTCACCTTTCATGTGTAACAAGACAGCTTGGAAAAGTGTAATTTCAAGAGTGACAGAACATAACCACAAAAGAGGCAGGGCATAAGTAGTTAAAAAGCCGTGAGCCGTGTCTGAACCCTTGTCCATCTGATTTGAGCTTAGATCCTTTCATCTTTGGGGACCTTGCTCATCCTGCCTCTGGTCTCTCTCTCCTCGAGATCCTGGCTGGCGAGGCTTGCCACAGCTTATCGACTCGTCCTCGTGGCTCGGCAGGTGACAGAAGCCCTGTTCTTGCTTAGTTCTGGCTCCTGGTTCTCAGCTTTGGCTCTGTGCTTCTGGCACCAGTTCGGCCACCCACCTTGGCCTGTGACCCGGGACTTCCTCCCGTTTATTTCTGGAGCATAAAGCCACTCAGCCAGACATCCTGGTATCTTCTTGGAACATTTTCAATACTATGAACACTATGCATCCCTCCACATGAGACTTGCAAAGCAGACGTGATACTGTAGCACTGGTCCTGGGCCATGTGTCCTGAAGTTTTTATTAATACTGGAATTTTTTCCATCTGAACATAGGAATGTTGATCTTGATTACGATACATTAATCTTGATTACTATAAGCATTGATAAGAGCCCACCTTTCAATTCTGTGGTCAAAACAATTGCTTAGAAGTAAAACTAAATGATGAGTTGGCCCAAGGGGTGTGTTCAGTGTCGTTCAGCTTTATTGAGAACGTAGTAGTATTAATCATGAGGATCACTAATACTTCATCAGAGCTTGTCACGTGTCAGACACTGTTCTAAGCACTTCACATTTATTAGCTCATTTTATCTTCCTAACAACTTTATGAGATGGTTGTTAATCTCAGGCTAGTGTGAGATTAATAGCCCTAGACAGATGAAGAAGCTGAGGGATAGCAAGATGAAGTAATTTGTCCAGGGTCACACGGCTAGTAAAGGCTTCCCTGGTGGCTCAGATGGTGAAGAATCCTCCTGCAATGCAGGAGGCCTGGGTTCGATCCTTGGGTTGGGAAGATCCCCTGGAGGAGGGCATGGCAACCCACTCCAGTATTCTTGCCTGGAGAATCCCCATGGGCAGAGGAGCCTGGCAGGCTACAGTCCTTAGGGTCGCAAAGAGTTGGACACAACTGAGTGACTGAGCACAACTAGTAAGTGTCAGGACCCTGATGCAAAACCAGGGCCTCCTCGTCACCCCTCACGATGGCCCCTGTGTCTTAGGTGACAACTGCAAACAGATTGTCCCAGGCCCACGCCCCACATGGCCTAAGATGATGATAGAATGTCATGCTTAAAATCGAGCTTCCCTCTGAGTCAGCTGGGTTTAGGTTCGAGCCCTTGCCTTTGTCACTTCCTGATGTGTGACTTTGGGCAAATTCTTCAGGCTTGCTAAACTTCACTTTTCCGTATCCTCATAGTATCTCACAACATTATTATGACCTTAAATGAGATCATCGCAGTTTCTGGCTCACATCAAAAAGAGCAGCACCTTTTATTTTGGAAGAATAAGGTACTGTGTGCTGCATCTTGTTCGAGTGCTACAAAGTCAGTGTTAGGGGTGCCTAAGGGAAAAAAGGATTACGTGAACATTTTTTTTATTATGGAAATTTAAAACATATAAAAATACAAATAGTATGATGAATCTCCATATATCAGCATTCAGCTTCAACAAATATCAGCATTTTATTAATCTCATTTCCTTTGTCTCTTCCTGTTTTTTTTTTTTTTTTTCCTGGAATATTTTTAAGTAAATTCCAGATATATCTTGTAACTATACCCATAAATACATTAGTCTGTTATTTTTAATAATTAAAGAATTTTAAAAAATCACAACACCATTAACATGGGCCTAACAAAATTAAGTACATCATGAGAAACGCTGGGCTGGAAGAAGCACAAGCTGGAATCAAGATTGCCGGGAGAAATATCAGTAACCTCAGATACGCAGATGACACCCCCTTATGGCAGAAAATGAAGAGGAGCTAAAAAGCCTCTTGATGAAAGTGAAGGAGGAGAGTAAAAAAGTTGGCTTAAAGCTCAACATTTAGAAAACCAAGATCATGGCATCTGGTCCCATCACTTCATGGCAAATAGATGGGGAAACAGTGTCAGACTTTATTTTTGGGGGCTCCAAAATCACTGCAGATGGTGACTGCAGCCATGAAATTAAAAGATGCTTACTCCTTGGAAGGAAAGTTATGACCAACCTAGATAGCATATTCAAAAGCAGAAACATTACTTTGCCAACAAAGGTCCGTCTAGTCAAGGCTATGGTTTTCCAGTGGTCATGTATGGATGTGAGAGTTGGACTGTGAAGAAAACTGAGCGCCGAAGAATTGATGCTTTTGAACTGTGGTGTTGGAGAAGACTCTTGAGAGTCCCTTGAACTGCAAGGAGATCCAACGAGTCCATCCTAAAGGAGATCAGACCTGGGTGTTCATTGGAAGGACTGATGTTGAAGCTGAAACTCCAGTACTTTGGCCACCTCATGCGAAGAGTTGACTCATTGGAAAAGACCCTAATGCTGGGAGGGATTGGAGGCCGGAGGAGAAGGTGATGACAGAGGAGGAGATGGCTGGATGGCATCACCGACTCGATGGACAAGGGTTTGGGTAGACTTCGGGAATTGATGATGGACAGGGAAGCCTGGCATGCTGCGATTCATGGGGTCACAGAGTCGAACACAACTGAGTGAACTGAACTGAACAAAATTAAGAACTCTCTACTGTTGCTTCTGTTTAATCACTAAGTTGTGTCTGACTCTCTGTGACCCCACAGCCTGTAGCCTGCCAGGCTCCCCTGTCCATGGGATTTCCCAGGGAAGAACACTGGAGTGGGCTGCTATACCCTCGTCCAGGGGATCGTCCCAACCCAGGGATCGAACCCATGTCTCCCACATTGGCAGGCAGTTTCTTTACCACTGAGCTCCCATGGGCGGCCCCCCGACCCCGCCCCAAATCCTTTATGTCATCTAATATTCAGTCTGTGTTTACATTTTGCCTGTTGATGCCAATTTCTGCTTTATGGTTTTGTTCAATATCAAAACAAGTTCCACACAGTGCACTTGATGTCTTATCTTTTAAGCCTCATAAACTCTCACTCCCTCCTCCTCTCATAGCATTTATTTGTTTTAGAAACCAGGCCTGTCTGCATTTGCCCTGTAGAATTTTTCATCCTCTAGATTTGACAGTTGACTTACATGGTTCAGTGGTGGGCAGAGTCATATTGGAGCCTGAGGCAAAAAGAAGAATCAGTAATACGGAGTCTGTATTTAAAACTCTGATATTGTGTTCATCATGGATCTTTTAGGCTCATTTTGATTTTTTAAGCATGATGTATTAAAGTGTTTATCTCCATTCCTGTGTTTTGTGGTGTTCCCTTAAATTTTGCACCTGAGCCAAGTGGTTCCTCCCTCCCTTTGTTCCAGGCCCAGCTCTTGTTCGTCTGTCTCGCCTGTGTCTTGTACACTGGTGATTAGTTCCCTGCTGCTGCTTTTTTTTTTTTTTTTTTTTAAGTCTTTATTGAATTTGTCACCATATTACTTCTCTTTTTTTGTTTTGGTTTTGTGGCTGCAAGGTATGTGGGATGTTAGCTCCCCAACCAGGGGTCGAACCTGCGCCCCCTGCTTTGGAAAGCGACATCTTAACCACGAGACTGCCAGGGAAGTCCCCAGTTCCGACTTCTAGATCTTTGCTCTTCAAAGCATGAGCTGCGGTCCAGTGGAACGAGTCGCTCCTGGGAGCTTTTACAAATGCAGAACGCCAGGGTCCAGCCCAGACCTGCTGAGTCAGAACCCGCATTTTTAGCCAGATCCCCAGGGGCCCTGCCTGCGCAGTGAAGTCTGAGGAGCGCTGTTCGGAGGGTGTGATTCCAGTCAGGGTTAGTTGTTGTGGCGAGAGCGCTTCACAGACGTGTTCTGGATCTTAGTGTATCACATCAGGAAGTACGTGGTGTCTGATTGTCCTGCTTTGGGCGATGTTAAATTGATCAGTGGGTTCAGATGTGATCAGGCTGACCCATCCGTTAGAAGGCTGAGAAATCTCTTCTGAGCGTTCCTTGGAGTAACATGGTGAAGAGGGGGGCAGCTGGATGGATCTGAATGTTGGCTTACACTTACCCATCGGTGACCCTGGATAAGGTACCTCATTTCTTTGGCCTGTAAGCAAAGATGGATCATGGTTGATCCATCTCACTGGGCGTCACACAGGTTTTCTTAGGCTTGGCACAAAGCAGGCTCTCCATCAGAGGCATTGCTACTCTTCTTTCCTCATCAGAGACAGTGTTGTAGCAAAGATGTCTCAAGTGGGGCCTTGCAGAATGGATGGAATGATGTTCTGGGTGAGATTCATGACCTGAGCACAGGCAGGAAACGAAAGTGTGTGGTGTGTTCTTGGAGACTGGCAAAGAATTTGACTTCACTATAGAGTTTGTTTGTTTTTTTTTTTTTTTTCTGTAGAACAAGGGGAAAGCCAGATGGTGGAAGGCTTTGACTCTAGGCAGTGTATAGTATTTGGAGCTCAAGGAGAGGAAGATGTCTGGAACAAAGAGGCGTTTAGGAAGTTGAATTCTGGTGCCTAGGAGGGAGAGAAACGTGTAGACTGTGGAGGTGGCGGGGCGGGGGCAGTGTTTCAGTACTTCACATAGAAGAGAGCAGAGGCCAGAGTGCTGGTGTCAGGAGGGGAACATAAAAGGGCAAATACGAAGTTGTGGCACTGTGAGCAATGACTGAGTGTGGGTGTGGGTGCCATGCCAGCAGACTTCTGTTTGGTCTGGGTTTCGCTTCTTACTGGTCACGTCAAGTTGCTTAACTTCTGAGCCTCCTTTTCTTTATTGGTGAATGGGGACAGTGAGGTCTGTTTAGCAGGTTCCCTGCAAGGATTCAATGAAATGGTGCAGAGATTTTGGCAGTCCAGTGGTTAAGACTGCGCCCTTCCAACGCAGGGGATGTGGGTTCGATCCCTGGTTAGGGAATCAAGATCGCAAATGCCCCGTGGCACGGCCAAAAGGAATTAAAAAAAAAAAGAAAAAAATGGTGTGATGCATGTCACGTGCTGCACTTTGATAAATGCTAACTAATAATTACTAGATGGTTGGTTGTTTGGTTAAAGGAGAGGAAGTTAGGAGAAATCTTTTTCAGCTTCAAGCCTAGAATAATTGACATGAGTTTGCGCAAGCTCCAGGAGATTGTAAAGGACAGGGAAGCCTGGTGTGCCGCAATCCATGGGGTCGCAAAGAGTCAGGCACAGCTGAGAGACTGAACCACAACTAGGATAACTGGTGATACAGAAAGAGGAAGGTCGCCTTGGAGAATTGGTTTAAGGAGGCTGTGTTATATATTTATATTCCTTTTTAGATGTATTGAGTTTGAGACCTTGACGGGATGTCCAGGAAGGAATGTCAGATTCCAGGGGGAAATGATGCAGGAGCCACACTTGGCTAGACCCATGCTATTTCTTTTGGTACAGATTATGGGTCCAATAATGCCTTGTGCTTTATTTCTCAGTGATTTCTGACAAAGCAGAGGTTTTACTTGGACATCCATTCAGATTAGCCTCTGACTTTGCAGTCAGTGGTCCAGAGCCTGGCTGGTTGAGCAGCAGTAGAAGGTAACGAGGCTCTTCTCCCTCATGACTTTTCCTCATTCCAGATTTTGTTGCAGTTTGAAGGAAGCAGTTTGTTTTGCTTTTTAGCCATTTGAAAGTTCCTCTCTCTCTCCCTTTCTCTGAGCACAATCTGATGCTGAAATTTGAGGTATCAGTAGGTGCTGTTTAAAGAAGTTCATTTATGGGCGATTAAATAACATGCCTTTCGGCCTATATTTGATAGAGAACAGGGAGACTTTTTTTTTTTCCAGTGCAATGAAGTTTAATTATTTCCCCGTTCCTTTTAACTCTTGTCATATTATTTAGGAAACAGGTCTCTTAAAAAAAAAGTCTATGTTGTTTATTTTACCTCCTTTCCATGTATTTTCTGTATGTTTACTGGTAGAAGGTGGAGTGGGATGGGGTGGGGGTACTGAGCTGGAATGGCAGAGATATATATTTATGTTATATTTGGTTTTAATTTTACATAATTTTTAGGGATATTTATATCAGTGGTTTCAGCTGCTCCAAGCACTGCAGAGAGAATAATCATCAGTTCAGTTCAGTCGCTCAGTCGTGTCCGACTCTTTGCAACCCCATGAATCGCAGCACGCCAGGCCTTCCTGTCCATCACCAACTCCCGGAGTTCACTCAAACTCACGTCCATCGAGTCAGTGATGCCATCCAACCATCTCATCCTCTGTCGTCCCCTTCTCCTCCTGCCCCCAATCCCTCCCAGCATCAGAGTCTTTTCCAATGAGTCAACTCTTCACATGAGGTGGCCAAAGTACTGGAGTTTCAGCTTCAGCATCATTCCTTCCAAAGAAATCCCAGGGCTGGTCTCCTTCAGAATGGACTGGTTGGATCTCCTTGCAGTCCAAGGGACTCTCAAGAGTCTTCTCCAACACCACAGTTCAAAAGCATCAATTCTTCGGCGCTCAGCCTTCTTCACAGTCCAACTCTCACATCCATACATGACCACAGGAAAAACCATAGCCTTGACTAGACGGACCTTTGTTGGCAAAGTAATGTCTCTGCTTTTGAATATGCTATCTAGGTTGGTCATAACTTTCCTTCTAAGGAGTAAGCGTCTTTTAATTTCATGGCTGCAGTCACCATCTGCAGTGATTTTGGAGCCCAAAAAAATAAAGTCTGACACTGTTTCCACTGTTTCCCCATCTATTTCCCATGAAGTGATGGGACCGGATGCCATGATCTTAGTATAGGTGATGCTAAAATGGACCCCTCTCCAGGTGGTCACTGGCAGCTCAAATACTGCCTGTCGTGGAGCAGCACAAATACTGACGACAGTAGCTGTGAGGTTGTGTGTTTACAGGTCAGAAATTTTCCAGATCTGTCCTGAATCCTGGAGCCCAAAGTAAATAACCACTTTCTGTGTGCGACTTACATAGTATACGTCATTGAGGGAAGTGAGGGAGATAGAAAGGAATTCTTCCTTCCTGTGCTTTCTTCCTAAATGTTGTTGTTTAGTCGCTACGTCGTATCCGACTCTTTGTGACCCCATGGACTGTAGCCTGCCCAGCTCCTTTGTCCACGGGATTTCCCGAGCAAGCATACTGAAGTGGGTTGCCATTTCCTCCTCCAGGGGATCTTCCCAGTCTAGAGATCGAACCCATGTTTCCTGTATTGGCAGGTGGACTCTTGACCACTGAGCCACCAGGAAAGGCCTTCTCCCTGAATACCTGTCATAATTTCCATGTCATCCGTTTTCTGTGTTTTCTCTTTCTGTGCAGATAGGTGAGAGTACCTTGTACATAGCTGACACTCCATGTGTGTGTGTGTTTGTAATTATATCCATAAATATGTAATGGTTGATAGAACAGAAAAAACTAGTATTTTGGTTGCCAACTAAAGTTAATATTATACGTGTGTGAAGGAGACTCTGTGGCACAGAATGTTTAAGTTGGCATGTTGGGTGGAAGCGGATGAATGGAAAAAGAACAGAAAGCAAAAGAAGTAAATGAACCACAAGAGAAAGTCAGAGTATTTGTGAGAATTAGGTAGGGGTAGAAATCATCCAAAAAAAGTGACTAGAGGTAGCAGCTCAAAGAATCCCTTTAGTGGCAGCCAAAGTCCACACTTGAGCGTAACCTAGCAGCCAGCTGGAGGTGGTCCTCAGACCTCAGCCTCTGTGAATGTTTGGACAGCGAAGTTGGAACAGTTGGTATTTTATGGAAAGCCGAGGCTCAAATAAGAGGGTGAAAATGGAATACTTTCATGTTCTAAGATGAGAAAAGAAGATTTAGGCTTCCTCCATGTCCATTGCTCTTGGTCAGTAGAATGAAGGAATAACCTGCAGAACACATTTCTATCTCTCTGGTCAATGGAAATTTCTACAGAACAGACCCAAATGATTCATTTATTATGTGAGCGGAGCCCTCAGGGGATGCTGTTTTTCATTAAGTCATTTCCCATCCTGAATTAGAGAGGAAATGTTCTATAGAGTAAACCTGAGAAATAAGCTACTTGAAATATTACAAGAGGTTCACTTAAGTACACAATGAAAGTGCAAGTCGCTCAGTTGTCTCCGACTCTTGGCAACCCGTGGGCTGTAGCCCACCAGGCTTCTCTGTTCATGGAATTCTCTAGGCAAGAATACTGGACTGGGTAGCCATTCCCTTCTCTGGGGGATCTTCCCAACCCAGGGATCGCACTCAGATCTCCCACATTGCAGAAAGATTCTTTACCATGTGAGCCACCAGGGAAGCCCAAGAACACTGGAATGGGTAGCCTATCCCTTCTCCAGGGGATCTTCCCAGCCCAGGAATTGAACCTGGGTCTCCTGCATTGCAGGTGGATTCTTAACCAGCTGAGCCACCAGGGAAGTACACATGAGTATAGACTGAAACGACCAGGAATGAGTAAGCTTGGAGGAAGTTGGCTTTGGAGTTCTGTATTTCAGAGAGTAAGAAAGAATAAGCCCTAGTTTACCCAGAGCTTCATGTAGCCGCTGGCCATCACTATAGACAGGGCCTTCCCACTGAGCAGAGAGATTGGGTCTTTTTCTGACTGATAAGTGTTCTTGACTTAATGAATAAAGAGTGGGGTTAGGTTTAGTTGGGCTTTTTCCTAAGCCAATTTGCAGGACATAAAGTAATCACTCTAGCAATGCATTGTGAATTGAGGTGACCATAGTGGTAGCATAGACCTGTGTGTAGTTAGACAGTGGATGGAGCTGTATTGACGGCTTTTTGTGTTATTTGGGCTTGGCCTTAGAGAACAGAGCAGAAGCAGAGTGTCAAGAGAAGAATCACCATTGTTGAGAATGAGAAGGCTTAAGTTCTAGTACTACGTTTTTGAGTAACTTCTGTCTGACAGTGGGCAGATCCCCAGACCAGAAGTTTCTCAGACTAGATGAGTTGGTTATTTTTCAGGAGCTCGAAGGAGATGGCACTGTTGAAGGAGTCCCTGTTGAAGTGAACCTTCAGAATCTCGTGGGGTTTAGGGATTGGAATTATATATGTTGTGTGTGTGTGTGTGTGTGTGTGTCTGTGCACGCGGTGTGGTATGTGTGTGTCTCTTTTCCCAGAAGAGGATCACTGCTGTAGTAAACTTGGTTACTAATGGAATGCCATGTCATTTGATTGACAGGGATCAGGCTGTGTTGGGAGAGGTTGAAAAGTATTGGACTAGATAATTTCTAAGGACTCGCCCGACCTTAAAAATGTCAGTTGTCAGGAAATGGAATTTGGGCTTGGATGACAAGGGTTCAATCCATGGGTTGGGAAGATCCTCTAGAGCAGGAAACAGCAACCCACTGCAGTATTCTTTCCTGGAAAATTTCATGGACAGAGGAGCCTGGCGGACTATAGTCCATGGGGTCACAGAGTAGGGGCTTGAACTTGAAATCAGTTTTGTGTAAAGCAGAAACTCTGTTTGCATGCCTCAAGGGGAAAGCTGGTGGTAGAAACTGCTGTACAGTTTGCCTCTAGACTATAGTGGGAAGTATTTTGAAGGGGGGGAGTAGGATGAATCAATGTAATTTTTCTCTCCATGTAGAGTTGTTAGTGAAGTAACAGCTTATCTTATTTTGCAGTCCTAAAGTAATAAATAAAACATTTATGGCTCAGAATAAATTGAGAGCATCCTATTTCCTGCAGTAGCAGGCATGTTCAAATTCTTTTAAAGCCTCAGGCAGGGTGACATCAGCAGATTTTTTTCTTCATTTTCTAATCCAGAAGCTTCTAATTTCTTTCTGTATAAGAACCCACATTTTAGTACTGAGCAGATCTTCAGGGACCCTTTTTGATATGACTACATTTTGCAGCACCTCTTTTAAATTGTGTTAAACTTCAGTGCTCTCAGGGGACACCATGCTGTAGTGGATGGAGTGTGGGCTTGCAATTTATATGCAGTATTTGGTTTTTTCCTGTTAGCTATGTCTTTGGTTCACATTCAGATACTTGACCCATTAGCATTCTGGAATTTCTGAGTTCCTGACTTAGCCTTTCTAGAGGGCTCTAGCTCTATGACCCTCTCCCACAAACACACACACGCCACACACCCACCCCCGTGGGTCTTCTTGATCCAGTCAAGTCTACCCACTCCAGTATTCTTGAACTTCCTTGGTAGCTCAGCTGGTAAAGAATCCACCTGCAATGTGGGAGACCTGGGTTCCATCCCTGGGTTGGGAAGAGCCCCTCGAGCAGGGAACAGCTACTCACTCCAGTATTCTGCCCTGGAGAATTCCATGGACTGTGTAGTCCAGTTCAGTTGCTTAGTTGTGTCTGACTCTTTGTGACCCTATGGACTGCAGCACGGCAGGATTCCCTGTCCGTCACCAGCTCCCGGAGTTCACGCAAACTCATGTCCATCGAGTCGGTGATGCCATCCAACCATCTCATCCTCTATTGTCCCTTCTCCTCCCACCTTCAATCTTCCCCAGCATCAGGGTCTTTTCAAAAGAGTCAGTTCTTCGAGTCAGGTGGCCAGAGTATTGAAGTTTCAACTTCAGCATCAGCATCAGCCCTTCCAACGAATGTTCATGACTGATTTCCTTTAGGATGGACTGGTTGGATCTCTTTGCAGTCCAAGGGACTCTCAACAGTCTTTTCCAACACCACAGTTCAAAAGCATCAACTCTTTGGCACTCAGCTTTCTTTATAGTCCAACTGTCACATCCATACATGACTACTGGAAACACCATAGCTTTGACTAGACGGACCTTTGTTGGCAAAGTAATGTCTCTACTTTTTAATATGCTGTCTGCTGCTGCTATGGAGAAGGCAATGGCACCCCACTCCAGTACTCTTGCCTGGAAAATCCCATGGACAGAGGAGCCTGGTAGGCTGCAGTCCATGGGGTCGCTAAGAGTTGACATGACTGAGCGACTTCACTTTCACTTTTCACTTTCACGCATTGGAGAAGGAAATGGCAACCCACTCCAGTGTTCTTGCCTGGAGAGTCCCAGGGGCGGGGGAGCCTGGTGGGCTGCCGTCTATGGGGTCGTGACTTCAGTCGTGTCTGACTCTGTGCGACCCCATAGACGGCAGCCCACCAGGCTTCCCCACCCCTGGGATTCTCCAGACAAGAACACTGGAGTGGGTTGCCATTTCCTTCTCCAATGCGTGAAAGTGAAGTTGCTCAGTCGTGTCCGACTCTTAGCAACCCCATGGACTGCAGCCTACCAGACTCCTCCACCCATGGAATTTTCCAGGCAAGAGTACTGGAGTGGGGTGCCATTGCCTTTTCTGAATATGCTGTCTAGGTTGGTCATAACTTTTCTTCCAAGGAGCAAGTGTCTTTTAATTTCATGGCTGCAGTCACCATCTGCAGTGATTTTGGAGCCCCAAAAAATAAACTCAGCCAGTGTTTCCATTGTTTTCCCATCTATTTGCCGTGAAGTGATGGGACCGGATGCCATGATCTTAGTTTTCTGGATGCTGAGTTTTAAGCCAACTTTTTCACTCTTCTCTTTCACTTTCATTAAGAGACTCTGTAGTTCTTCTTCACTTTCTGCCGTAAAGGTGGTGTCATCTGCATATTTGAGGTTATTGATATTTCTCCTGGCAATCTTGTTTCCAGCATGTGCTTTATCTAGCCCAGCATTTCTCATGATGTACTTTGCATGTAAGTTAAATAAGCAGGGTGACAATATACAGCCTTGACGTACTCCTTTCCTGATTTGGAACCAGTCTGTCGTTCCATGTTTGGTTCCAACTGTTGCTTCCTGACCTGCATACAGATTTCTCAGGAGGCAGGTCAGGTGGTCTGGTATTCCCATCTCTTGAAAAATTTTCCACAGTTTGTTGTTATCCACACAGTCAAAGGCTTTGGCATAGTCAATAAAGCAGAAATAGATGTTTTTCTGGAACTCTTGCTTTTTCTATGATCCAACGGATGTTGGCAATTTGATCTCTGGTTCCTCTGCCTTTTCTAAATCCAGCTTGAACATCTGGAAGTTCATGGTTCACGTACTGTTGAAGCCTGGCTTGGAGAATTTTGAGCATTACTTTTCCAGCTTGTGAAATGAGTACAATTGTGTGGTAGTTTGAGCACACTTTGGCATTGCCTTTCTTTGGGATTGGAATGAAAACTGACCTTTTCCAGCCCTGTGGCCACTGCTGAGTTTTCCAAATTTACTGGCATGTTGAGCGCAGTATGTCTGTATTGACTGTATATGACTGTATAGTCCATGGGATCGAAGAGAGTTGGACACGACTGAGCGACTTTGACTTCAGTTTTTTCACTCTTATGACTGGAGTTTCCCCTTCTCTCCTGTCCTGCCCCACAGTGAGCCCTCCTCTTGCCATTTGGTGAGCATGACCCTGAAAGAGCATCCCCTTCAAGAACACCAGATTCTCCTACAGAAAATAACTTTCAGTGTCTCCTCCAGAACAAAGTCTGCCTGAGCACAATGAGTCAATCTCTGCTGTTCAAACATTTGCCACTTATTTATTAAACAGTTATTTATTGAGTATCTTAGATTGTGTGTAAAAGTCTGTGCTCTATGCTGTGGGAAAGAAAATGGTGAATTATCCACGACTTCAGGACCACTATCATCAAAGAAGAAAGATAAGACAAGCTGCTTTGTGTGTGGTAGGGTAAGGACTTGGGTGGTGGTGTTTGGTCTTCAATTTTTTTTTTTTTCCTAAAGGGAGAGGAAAGGAAATGATCACATCCCTGGAGGGGAAAAGTGAAGTTCTTGGTGTCTTTTAGGAATAACAAAGCATGCTGTTTGCCAAGAGTAGGGGCAACATTGAGAGCATGGTGGGGATATGCGCCCTATCCACCACGTTTTTCCTTTGGCTTTGAGATGAGGTACGGTGTCCGCTTCCCTGGGTCACTTGCTGTTCTCTGTCCGGGGTCCTGACGTGCAGGCACTCTCTTCCTGCTTCCGCTTTCACCTGCTCATAGGGATGAACTTCTCCCCTCTCATCCCTCCTGTTACCATGTGTGTATCTTTTTTTGGGGGGAGGAGGTCTTTGTTACTGTTCACAGTCTTCTCTAGCTGCGGGAGCAGGGGTTGCTCTCTAGTTGCCGTGCGAGGGCTTCTTGTTACAGTGGCTTCAATTGTTGTGCAGCACAGACTCTAGGGCGCACAGGCTCAGTAAGTGTGGCACATGGGCTTGTCACAGCATGTGGGATCTTCCCAGACCAGGGATCGAACCCACCCCCCCTGCATTGGCAGGCAGATTCTTAATCACTAGACCCTCAGGGTGGAGAAGGAAATGGCAACCCACTCCAGTATTCTTGCCTAGAGAATCCTGTGGATGGAAGAGCCTGGTGGGCTGCTGTCCATGGGGTCACACAGAGTCGGACATGACTGAAGCGACTTAGCGTGCATGCATACATTGGAGAAGGAAATGGCAACCCACTCCAGTGTTCTTACCTGGAGAATCCCAGGGACAGGGGAGCCTGGTGGGCTGCTGTCTCTGGGGTTGCACAGAGTCGGACACAACTGAAGTGATTTAGCAGCAGCAGCAGAGCCCCAGGGATGTCCAGCCGTGTTCATCTTTAGTCAAGAACTCTGTCTGGAATTCCAGATGTGTATTTCTAGCTGTCCTCTGGATCCTCCCACCTGGTCTCTCACCGTTGTCCCAGATCGACCTATCCAGACCAGGCGTAGCTTCCTCTCTCCTCAACTAGTCCTCCGTGTTGCCTTCCATCTCTGTGAATGTGACACCTTCCACTGGAAGGTAAAGGGGTCTTTGACCCTCCCTACCCATGAACCAGCACTTAAGTTCACTCCTCAACCTCTGCTGAACCTGTGTTCTCTCCATCCCCACTACCACCTACCCAGTTCTAGTCCTTTTCCTCGATGACCTGTGTTCTTGAAGAATCCTCCCTGGTCTCCCTGGATTCAGGCTTATCTTTGACCCTTGCCCTCTTGACACTGCAGCCAGAATGATCCTTCCACCCTGTCAACCTGGTCATGTCAGTTCCCTTGTTAAAACCCTGCAGTGGCTTCTTATGGCCCTTAGGGTGAAGCCCACATTCCTTAAATAGGTTAGAAAAGGCTCTTGGAGGCCCCTGTCCTGGCCCTCCTGGTGCGCGGCTGCAGCTGTCCTGAGCTGCTTCCAGTCCGGGCCTCGGCTGGGACCTGGCACTTGCAGGCTTTCCCCATGCTCTTTCCTTTGCCCGCATTCTCCTCCCCGTTTTTGCCTGGCTACTTTCTGTTTCTCTCCTAGATCTCAACTTCACTATCCATGTAAAAGTCTTCTCTAATTCCCTCAAGACAAGGTTAGATACCTCTACTAGACACTCCTTTTATGGAGTAAAAATATAAGTCATATCATTTTATGGAGTAAATGATATAAGTCATATCATTTGATGATTGCCTAACAAATTGTCTTTCTTCCCTCCTCAAACTGTAGACTTCACGAGGATGGGGACTGTTGTTATTCACCTGTATATCATGCCTGGCATGTTATCTATCAAGAAACATATCTTTTACTATATCACTGATATTTACCAAGTGCTGTTCTTTGCTCCTGGATCCCAAGCTTCTTCAGGTCAGGACCAGGTCTTGTTCATGGTGCTGTACCTGGCGCTTTGTGTTAAATCAGTTTCACCAGTTCCTTTTGGGAGCTTTATTGCACTTGAATTTATATCTATTAAAAAAAACTGTATGAATATAAATTCTAAGAGTTATGTTAGCTGGGACTAGGAAGTGATGTGATAGCTTAATAAATGTGCTGTAAAGTATGAATCCAAAGAAGTACTGCCCATTCAGTATGGTCTGGAATTAAGAAGTAGCAGCATTAAGGCATTTGAAAGCCCGCTCTCCCACTTAGCAACACGTGCTCTTGGGCAAGTCAGTTCCTTTCTTTGAGCCTGGGCTTCCTCATCTGTAAGATGGGAATATGCCACCTGCCTTGCAAGGTGGTTGTGTGCTTGTCCCTCAGTTGTGTCTGACTCTTTGCCACCCCGTGGAGTGCAGCCTGTCAGGCTCCTCTGTCCTTGGGGATTCTCCAGGTCAGAATACTGGATATGAGTTGCCATGCCCTCCTCCAGGGGATCTTCCCAACCCCGGGATCGAATCCAGGTCTCCTGCATTGCAGGTGGATTCTTCACCGACTGAGCCCCTCAGGGAAGCCCTGCAAGGTTGTTACAAAGACTAAAGCTTTATGAAAACAACAGCCATATAGTATCTGGTGCACAGTAGTTGCTGTGTGGATTTTAAGTTATTTTCTTTTTTATTGCAGCGATGCTGCCATTATGGAGAACATACTTGAAATTTCTTTTTTGAAATAGTTTTCAAAACTTGCTGTAGACCTTCAGAATATGTCAATAGGAGAAATATCTTTTCTTTTGAGGATAAGTTTGAGTTTTAGATACAGCTTGGTTCAGAGAACGTGATCAAGATAGTTGATACCGTTTTTTGATGTTTAAAAACCTAGGTGTGATTATAATGAGGATTTCTTTTGTAATGTCTAAATTGGTACATATTCTGTCTTTCTCACAGGTGGCATTGGCAGCGTGCATATTCCATTTAACATCCAGGATGTTAACTATCTAAATATCTTTTGACTTTCAATAGCATGCTGATACATCAAGTAGTTATTAGTAAGCTCAAGAGAGCTGAGATCTTTAATAATACACTTCATCACAAGTTAACCATCAGAATTTTACTTCTAGCAAAAAAAAAAAAAAGAAATGGAGAAAAAATGATCCAAGATGCTACCCATATTCCTGTATCTGTTTGGGGGTCTTCCCTTTTCAGCTGGGTCCATAGGCATCAGCGTGGCTGAAATGCAGTAAGGGAGGTGGTGTCTGCTAATGACCCAGAGGGGCCTGGTGCCTTCAGAGGCCTGTCCCTAGTAGGAGGAGGAGCTGGCTGGGGGAGACGGACAGATATATAGAGATAGGCACTCAGCTTTTACAGAAGCATGTGTTTGTACGGAGTAATCCACAGGATGTCTCTGTAGGATAAGACGAGGCACAGGTCATTCTGTCTACTAGGAGAAACACATTGAGGCAAGGAAGAGGAGGAAGCCAGTCCCCTGAGACTGGCAGCAGAAACTTGGGCAGTCTGGAAACTAGACTGAGGGTTAAATCCGCTGAGAATGCTCAGGTGACTACAAGGAACCGTTTTATTTTATGATCCAACGGATACAGAGGGCCTGTATTTTGCCTCATCATTGTACAGAAGGGCATGAGTCTGAAGGGTTATTACAAAAGGTTATTGACACTTAACTATTTTTAAATATTTTACTAGATTGTACTCTGAATCTGCCTCATCTTGCATGCATGTTCTGTTGACTTTAGAATAATTCACTGAGAGCAGTTGATGGAGAGGCTTGGAAAGAGCCAAGCATTTTTGACTCTTGGGTGGGGGAGGGAGATGAGCTTGGACTCCCTTTGCCGCGGGCTGGTCGGGAGCAGTATGCTCGAGCAAGAGGGCTGAGCCTGGCTGTAACAGCGCCTCGTGGGGTTTGTTGTAGAACCGGATGCGCTTTTCAGGTACTGAAAGTGAAAGTCACTCAGTCGTGTCCGACTCTTTGTGACCCCATGGACTATACAGTCCATGGAATTCTCCAGGCCAGAATACTGGAGTGGGTAGCCTTTCCCTTCTCCAGGGGCTCTTCCCAACCCAGGGGCAGAACCGGGGTCTCCTGCATTGCAGGTGGCTTCTTACCAACTGAGCCATCCGGGTTTGAGCTACTAGTGTCATTCTAATGGGACACTGTCGCTGCCCTTAGGTTTCAGGTGGGCAGCAGAGATACTTCCTCTTAGGGAGTGCTTTCTCCTGGAAGCTGATGGCTCTGTGAAATTGGGCTTGTCCTGCAGCCTGGCTATGGAAGAAAATGCCATAGCCTTTGACTGCAACTATAGCGAAAAGCAAAAGTTTAATTTTAATTAGTATGTGTTATTTGTGTGAAAAGTATTATAATTCTATTACAGTGCAGTGCTATATAGTCGATTGTGTTAGTTGGGTACCTAGGTTGGTTGGGCTTATGGACAAACTGGACTTAGGAATGCACCCTCAAAACGGAACTTGTTTGCATGTAGGGGACTTACTGTACTGTAAAGATGCAAAATTCAAGGTCTTTGATGTTATGAAAAAGGTCTAGACAGGAAATTTAAGTAAAATAACCCTTTCGAAATCATTTTAATTCTTCCCTCTAAATTGTTTACTGCTCATGTTTTCTGGGTATTCATTTTCTTAACTGTTGTTAGCCAGGTTGAAGTTACTATATGAATGCCAGCAACTCGTGTTAGAATGGACTCTTACAAGGAGAAGATTCTGGAACATGGTAGGCAGTCAGCCATTTAAAGTGGTCTTAAGGTATAAGTGGCCCAAACACATATTAGAAAGCTTAATGCTGAATAGATGAACATATTCTGATAGAACATTTTGTTTTTGCAAGCCAAAATTGTGCCTCACGCCAGAATTTTCCATTTATGATATAATTGTGTATCTGACTGTGATATAAAAAATAAGCGATTTAGAGAAAACACTAGCAGAAGCAACTATATATCAAATTTATTTCTGGCAAATGACCTGAATAATTTTACTGAATAAGAAAAACGCAGGGTATGTGCATTCATTTTTCTGTTGCTGCCCTAACAAATTTCCACAAACTTAGAGATTTAACACAACACAAATTTATTATCTTACAGTTTTGTGGCTTCCCAGGTAGCTCTGTGGTAGAGAATCTGCCTGCCAGTGCAGGAGATGCAGGAGATAGGGGTGTGATCCCTGGGTTGGGAAGATCCCCTGGAGAAGGGAATGGCAACCCACTCCAATAATCTTGCCTGGAGAATCCTATGGACAGAGGAGCCTGGCGGGCTGCAGTCCATGGGGTCGCAAAGAGTAGACGCGACTGAGCACACAGCACTGTTGTTCGTGGAGTAGAGATCCAACACAGGGCTCCCTTAACATCAAGGTGTCAGCAAGGACAGCGTTCCTCCTGGAGGCTCCGGAGAGAACCCCTCTCCTTCCTGGTACCCACACTCCTTGACTTAAAGCCACCTTCCATCTCCAAAGCCAGCGAGGCTGCACCTTTGCGACCATCCTTTCCTGGTCACATTTGCTGCTGAAGTTTCTCTGCTTTTGAGGACCCCTGCGATTCCATTGGGCCCACCTACATCATCCAGAATTCTCTCCCATCTCCAGACCCTAACTTAATCATGTCTGTAGAAACCCTGTTGCCACATAAGGTAACCTTTTCAGGTTCTGGGAATTAGGATGTGAGCATCTTAAAGGGAGTGGGGATTATTCTGCCTGCTGTTGTGTGGGAACTCCTAACACGGATTTCATTCGGAGAAAGTACCTTTCAGATGTGCCCGTGATTTGTTACAGGTCTTAAGGAACGTTCACTTGACTACTTTAAAGAGTTATATTTACTTTAAAAAACGATGATTTGGATCTGAACCTACTTATTAAAGCTAACGTTCCTTCTCTTTTGTTTACTTTGATAGTGATAACCTACTAAGGAGAGCAGCCTGTCAAGAAGCTCAGGTAATGCCGTTTAATATGAAACAATTAAAACCCGCCTTATCTCCACCGTGCAGAAGTCTTGGGCTGTTCCAGGGGACTTGCCCAGCACCTTGCATCAGTGCAGCTTGGCTATTTTTTCCCTCACTATCGGGATGAATCAGGCTGCCAGCCAACTCTGAATAGAACTCGAGGAAGTTAACCATCTGGTGAAAAGCAGTTCCAACGCCCACCCCTTCAGACTTGTTTACTTCTGGATTAGTCCAAAGAACACAGAACCGGACTGGTTGGCGTTCTGGGAATTTGTTCATGTCTGCAGGTGGCCTGGAAGCTCTGGCTAAAGCCAGATTCATGCCTAAGCCGAATAAGCCCCAAGGATATCAGTTCAGAGCAGTCGTTACCTCTCAAAGTCAAATCTTCTTAAAACTGTTGATTCGTACTTTAAAGCCTGTCTCTTTAGCCCAGCTGAGTCATACCCTGTGCATTGTTATTCCCCGTCTCAGGTATTGCACTTAAATATTCATCTCTCTAGTTAGAGTTGAATTGTTCATCCTTTCAAATTTAAGATCACATTTCTTTTCTTCCCTCCCCTCCAAATATGCACAGTATAACTTGCAGATGAATTTGCATGGTTAGGTTGCTTTTTTGTTATGTCACTTAAACTTATGATGTCAGAAATACCAAAAAGAAACGTGAAATTAAAAAGTGACAAAGGCATGATACATTTAGTAGAAGTAGGGGGCAGAAAACATTCTGAAATGTTGTCATGGATGCCAATGACAATAGACACTATGAACGAATTTCTCTCTTTCGGGATTCCCTAACTGTTCTAAATCCATGTTTTAGGAGTTTGATTGCTTTGTTGTTTCATCTCATGGCTCTGAGTTGTTCAAATAAACTTTAGTATTAAATTTGAGGTGATCTTCACCCCAAGCTAATTTTGCATTAGCAACTAGAAAATCATGCACGGGGAAGCCTTTTGCTCTTGAACAAAGAGTGGATATGGGCACTCACTCCCTTTCTTGTGCGAAGTATTAATACCTTCACCTCTGCTCTGAATTCCCTCTCCTCCTACTTTTTCATGACCCTGTTCCTTCCGTTGTTTCTTCCCTTGCATGTTTCCCTCTTCCCATTGTTCTAATTCTCCACTTCCCAACACCCATTTAGCTCCTCTCATCTGAAAAAAGGAAGTGAATTCATCCTTACAGTCTACTCATTCTAGTTGCTTTTCCTGTGTCTGTCCCCTTTCAGTCTAAATTCTTGAATAAAATACGATATTTTTTTTAAAGCTCACATAAACTCACCTCATTATAGTTTCATGTAAACTCCTTCAGTTCAGTTTAGTTCAGTCGCTCAGTCGTGTCCGACTGTTTGCGACCCCATGAATCGCAGCATGCCAGGCCTCCCTGTCCATCACTAACTCCCGGAGTTCATTCAAACTCATGTCCATCGAGTCGGTGATGCCATCCAGCCATCTCATCCTCTGTTGTCCCCTTTTCCTCCTGCCCCCAATCCCTCCCAGCATCAGAGTCTTTTACAATGAGTCAGCTCTTTGCATGAGGTGGCCAAAGTACTGGAGTTTCAGCTTTAGCATCATTCCTTCCAAACACCCAGGGCTGATCTCCTTTAGAATAAACTGGTTGGATCTCCTTGCAGTCCAAGGGACTCTCAAGAGTCTTCTGCAACACCACGGTTCAAAAGCATCAATTCTTCGGCACTCAGCTTTCTTCACAGTCCAACTCTCACATCCATACATGACCACTGGAAAAACCATAGCCTTGACCAGACGGACCTTTGTTGGCAAAGTAATGTAAAGTAATAGCTTTTGAATATGCTATCTAGGTTGGTCATAACTTTCCTTCCAAGGAGTAAGCATCTTTTAATTTCATGGCTGCAGTCACCATCTGCAGTGATTTTGGACTCCTTAACCTACTATAAACCCGAGTCTTGAGTCGCAAGTAGCTAAGGCTTCTAGAGGCTAAAAACCCAGGACCAAGAGGAATAATCTAGAACTATAGATCTGGAATCTGGCTGGTTAATTCATTCCTGGCCAAATTCCAAAAATAGTATGGATAGAAGAAGAACAAATTACAATATTATATTAAGGTCTAACTCAGAGTGAAAACAGTAGAAATTATGAAGTACTAGAAACTTTTTACAAAGAAACAGTATATCCTTCTGAAGTATTCAGCAATAAAGGTTTATTTTTGTCTTTAGAGCAAGTAATAGACAATAATGAGAAAGGATCTCCAGTGGGCTGTCAGGGAGGTGGTAGAGTCAGAACCAGTTACTTAGTAAGATACCTGGTATAACTTTCATTTTTCTTCTTTGCTTTGTACTTCTGTACTTGAATTCTACCTTGGCCCAGACCTGCTTCCCACCAGTTAAGACTTGAAATTTTGCCGTCTTAGGGATTTCCCTATTCTGCTTCTTTTTATTGACTATCTTCTCCCATCCTGATGGAGCAGTGGCAGCTGTGATTAGTCCCCATTGTAACCCCTTGCATCTTATCTGTGAGTCTGAACTCTGTCTCACCCATTGTCTTCTCTTTAGAACTGATAGAGTGGAAGCTTGGGTTTTGAAGTTAGATGGATATAAATTCTGAACTTGTAATTTATTAACACTTTGACTTAATTTTTCTGAATCTTGGCTTTCTCATCTATAGACATGGGAATATTTAATTCCTACTTAGTTTCTGAGAACTAAGAACAATATGTGTGGAAGTGGCAAATATTAGGCACTTAGTAAACATTAATTATGTTTCTTTTCTTGTACCAGTTGATGCTACTGAGTTATCATTCAGGGTTGCAAAGAAAGGAAGCAGCTAGAGTATGAGATTTATTTTTTATGTGTATAGAGATATGAAGGTTAATTGGTAACACAAAGATTTTTCATTAATAAGCTTTAGATGGTTGGGAAGAACCCCTGGAGAAGGGAAAGGCTACCCAATCCAGTATTCTCACCTGGAGAATTCCATGGATTGAATCATCCATGGGGTCCCAGAGAGTTGGACACGACTGAGTGACTTTCATTTCACTTAAAAGGAAAAATGATTATATTCTGAAAACTAAAGACAAACTTCCTTTGTGACAGACTGCATCCTTTTTGGTTGCAATAAACCTAGCCATATCTTATAGAGAAAAGAAAAGTTACTTACCTGTAGTAAGTGAATGAAGTGGGTGTTTTATTATAATTTAGCTTACTTTTATTAAGTAACGGTCCACTTTTTTTAAACTTTTTATTTTGTATTGTAGTATAGTTGATTAAAAATGTGATAGTTTCAGGTAAACAGCAGAGGGACTCAGCCCTATATATATACATGTTTCTATTCTCCCCCAAAATGTGGAAAATTCTTAAAGAGATGGGAATACCAGACCACCTGACCTGCCTCCTGAGAAATCTTTATGCAGGTCAAGAAGCAGCAGTTAGAACTGGACATAGAACAACAGACTGGTTCCAGATCAGGAAAGGAGTACGTCAAGGCTGTATATTGTCACCCTGCTTATTTAACTTATATGCAGAGTGCATCATGTGAAATACCGGGCTAGATGAAGCACAAGCTGGAATCAAGATTGCTGGGAGAAATATCAATAACCTCAGATACACAGATGGCACCACACTTATGGCAGAAAGTGAAGAAGAACTAAAGAGCCTTGATGAAAATGAAAGAGGAGAGTGAAAAAGTTAGCTTAAAACTCAATGTTCAGAAAACTAAGATCATGGCATGCAGTCCCATCACTTCATGGCAAATAGATGGGGAAACAATGGAAACAGTGACAGACTTTATTTTTTGGGGGCTCCAAAATCACTGCAGATGGTGAGTGCAGCCATGAAATTAAAAGATGCTTACTCCTTGGAAGAAAAACTGTGACCAATCTAGACAGCATATTAAAAAGCAGAGACATTACTTTGCCAACAAAGGTCTGTCTAGTCAAAGCTATGGTTTTTCCAGTTGTCATGTATGGATGTGAGCGTTGAACTATAAAGAAAGCTGAGCACTGGAGAATCAATGCTTTTGAACATCGATTCAAAGGTGGTGTTGAAGAAGACTCTTGAGAGTCCCTTGGACTGCAGGGAGATCCAACTAGTCCATCCTAAAGGAAATCAGTCCTGAATATTCATTGGAAGGACTGATGCTGAAGCTGAAACTCCCAATATTTGGCCACTTGATATGAAGAGCTGACTCATTGGAGAAGACCCTGATTCTGGGAATGATTGAAGGCAGGAAGAGAAGGGGACAACAGAGGATGAGATGGTTGGATGGCTTCACCAACTCAGTGGACATGAGTTTGGGCAAGCTCCGGCAGTTGGTGATGGACAGGGAAGCCTGGTGTGCTGCAGTCCATGGGGTCGCAAAGAGCTGGACACGACTGAGTGACCGAACTGAATCTCCTCCAAACCCATCTCCCATTTAGGCTGGCACATAACATTGAGCAGAGTTCCCTGTGCTGTTACAGTAGGTCTTTGTTGCTTATCCATTTTAATTGTAACAATGAGTACATGTCGATCCCAAATTCCCTAACTATCCCTTCCCCCATTCCTCCCCTGTGGCAACCTTAAGTTTCTTCTCTGAGTCTGTGAATCTGTTTCTGTTTTATAAGTAAATTCGTTGGTGTCATTCTTTTTAGATTCATGCAGCTTTATTGTTGTTTATGGTGGGGTTGCTGCGATTCATGGGGTCGCAAAGAGTCAGACACAACCGAGCACCTGAACTGAGCTGATGGTGGGGTTGTCAATACGAAATCTTGGAAGAACCTTGGCTTCCTCAGGGTAGACACCGGAAGTAAATTCTTTTGGAATGAAAGAATGTATGTGTTCACTAACTCAATAGAAGGACACTTACTGAAAACTTTTCTTTGTTCCTTTTTAGGTGTTTGGCAATCAACTTATTCCTCCCAATGCGCAAGTGAAGAAGGCAACTGTGTTTCTCAACCCTGCAGCTTGCAAAGGGTAGTTCAGTCTGTGCTTTGTTACAAATTCAGTTTTTCCAGGGGCAAAGAGTCACGGTGTCAGGCAGCTGGTTGGAGTCTGTGAAACTGGAAGCACTGGGTTCATTGCTCTTGTAGCCATAAGATTCAATTGTATTGTAGAAATCACGGTTTAAGGGGATATAACTGTAAAGCTCACTGATGCTTAGCCAACTTGTCTAATTGAATTTTAATAATTATTGCAGAATTAGCTCACTCAAATCAGTCTTATCTGCTTGGTCCTAGTCACCTTGGGAATAGCTTCTGCTGCCGTGATATGAGATGTTCAGAGATGGCCAAGAATATTGTGGCCTTGTGAGGTCAGAAACATTCTTCCGCCAAGCAGTGAATGTAGAGTTAGGTCTTGGAGGTCAGCCGGGAGGACGCTCAGTCTTCCCGACTAAGGAAATGACGCGTGGCGGTGGGGGACTGTGGTTAGAGATAGGAGGGCGGACTTAGGCCCCTTGCTATGTCACTGTTCTAACAGTCCTGGAGGGGTCATGTGAGGCAGTTGTGAGAATTAACATGTGAGGACTAGCTGGGACCTTGGTTGATAGTCATGTGTTCATTTATTGTAACAAATGTACGATATTGGTGCAGAATGTTGAAAGGGAGGGAGACTGTGTGTTGTGGGATAGGGGGGCAGATCAGGGAGGGGGTTATGTGAGAACTCTGTATTGTCTACTCTTTTTTACTGTGAACTTGGGCTTCCCTGGTGGCTCAGAGGATAAAGCGTCTGCCTGCAATGTGGAAGACCTGGGTTTGATCCCTGGGTTGGGAAGATCGTCTAGAGAAGGAAATGGCATCCCACTCCAGTACTCTTGCCTGGAAAATACCATGGACAGAGGAGCCTGGCAGGCTACAGTCTTAATTTTTTAAAAAGTACCGTAAGCAAAATAAAAAACTTTTTCTTTAATACTATTAGTTGGGAACAACTCATTCAGTTGGAAAGGAGTTTTGATAGTTTCTAGAAGAAATCATTTAAAATTTAAAATTTAAAATTACGATCGTTTTTTGTTTATTTACGGCTTTGCTGGGTCTTTGCTGCTGTGCACGGAGGCTTTCTCTAGTTGCAGTGAGCAGGGGCTACTCATTGTTGCAGTGCTTGGGCTTGTCATTGTGGTGGCTTCTCTTGTTGCAGAGCACAGGCTCAAGGGTGTATGGGCTTCAGCAGTTGCGACACTCAGGCCCAGTAGCTGTGGTGCATGGCCTTAGCTGCTCAGCAGCGTGTGGTCTTCCTGGACCAGGGATCGAACCCATGTCCCCTGCATCAGCAGGCAGATTCCCATCGCACTCTACCACCAGGGAAGTCCTAAAATTATTATTTTTTAAATAGTAAGAATTGGTGGGGGAGGGGGAGAGTGATACCTTTTATTCTTTCTGAGCCCTGATTGAGAATCAGAAAATTAATTAATATGTATTAGATTGGATTCTGTAAGGTCAAAGTCAAATGGCATTAAGATAATGAGAACAAGAAAAAGCATAGTTGGGAGCGGCTCTTAAGTGGTACGTTAGACTTTGTCTGGAAGGAAAAGCAGGGGTTCTGAAATAAGTTTCTCTCATCTTTTCTAGGGAGGTGGTGAGTGTGGGTTCACAGATGTGAGGACTAGCCCTGCCTTATTTCTTTTGAATTTAGCAGTTCGAGATACTTACTATGGACTGCCTAAATCGACTTCATTGCTCTACCTAATTGAATCATATTTGCCCACCTTTGTTGCAGCCACTTCCTGCTGCCCTAAACATACTTAGCATAAGCCCTTATGACCGTTCTTGTGTAATATTTACTTATATATATTTATTTGCTTGGCTGCATAGGGTCTTAGTTGTGGCATGTGGGATCTTAGTTCCCCAACCAGGGATTGAACCTGCGTCCCCAGCATTACTTCAGTATTCTGGGCTGGAGAATTCCATGGGCTGTGTCGTCCATGGGGTCGCAAAGAGTCGGACACAACTGAGCGACTTTCACTTTCACTTTCCCCGGCACTGCAAGGTGGATTCTTATCCACTGGACCACCAGGGACTTCCCTCATTCTTGTTTAAACCAGCACTAAACAAAAATACCAACAACGGTTCTAACAGAACACAATCAAAATACCCAAGATAGCTAAATAGTCACTGTTGGCTTTTGGGAGAAGCCGGCAGGGAACTGGGTGTGAGTTTGAGTCTGGAGGATCAGGTCTGTTTCCTCGCTTCTGCTCTGTGATGCTGTGGGTGTTGCTTTTTAGCTTCTTAACTCCTCAATTTATACACATCTGTAAAATGGTAAAATAATGGCACATACCTTATAAAAATTACCATGTAATCCTTCAGGATTAAATGAGATAACGCCTCTAAAGTCTTTTGCATTCCTTCCATTTCATAGTTACCATTCGATTAAAGAAATATAAGCTGCTGTCCTTGTTGTTACGGACCTGTAGTGTTAGTCACTCTGTCGTGTCCAACTCTTTGCAACCCCATGGACTGTAGCCCACCAGGATCCTCTGTCCATGGGATTTTTCAGGTGTGGATACTGGACTGGGTTGCCATTTCCTCCTACAGGGATCTTCCCGACCCAGGGATCGAACTCAAGTCTCCTGCGTCTTCTACACTGGCAGGGTTTGATCCCTGGGTTGATCCCTGCATCTTCTACATTGGCAGACGGGTTCTTTACCCACTGAGCCACCGGGGAAGCCCTTATCCTGTAGGCTGAGTTCAAAAGGTTCTTTACTTGACTCTCCACCCTTGGACCTCTCCTTCTGTCCGAACTAATGTAACTGTTCCAGGTCCTATTCCTCTAGAGACCTAGTAAGTTAGTAACTTGCCAATTCTGATGATCTATATGGCAATTGTTTAAGCTATAATCAGTCATTTTGAATTTTTACATCTAAGAGATATTTGCATTTTTAAACAATGACACTTCTTTTAAAAGCAGTTTTAGGTTCTGCTTACACTTTTACATGGAAATGTATTTGTGATTTTAAAGGTGAAGTTCTTGTTGAAAAATATGATACCTTTATCTGCAGACGAGAGTAAGGAAAATCTTTCTAAAGTCATGGTCCGCTTTGACAAGGTGAATCCTGCATGCTTCTAGGAAGCAGTCACTCTGAAATTGCTTTCGCTACTTAATTGTACTATTTTTGTCATCTTGGCTTTGCCCTGACACATAATTTATAATTTATCATGTAGCTATTTCATTATGTAGTACTGGTTTAAAACTACATTAGAGCTTTAGGAAATAAGATAACTGTGTTTAGCATTAATACATAATACATTAAGGAGTAATTATTTTTTGTGTGTGCAGGAACCTGGAAATTGCTGTAGTATAGAAAGTTTTTATTTGACTCTGGTGCTATCTCACCCTTAATTATATAATAAATAATACATTTCGTACTGGTAACACTTGTTTTTCAATCTTTTATATGGAACATTAGAAGGAAAAAAAATGTCTTCACTTTCATCTTCGAGATTGTCTGTACCTGTGGCATCACATAAATATGTGAATAAAGGCCCAAATGTTCAGATATTTTTTTCTTTTTTTTAAATTATAGTTGAGTTACAGTATTGTGTTAGGTTCAGATGTACAGCAGAATGATTCAGTTATATATACATATATATTTTTTCAGATCCTTTTCCATTATTGATTATTATAATACATTGAATATAGTTCCTTGTGCTATACAGTAAATCTTTGTTGGGACTTCCTTGGCCGTCCAGTGATTAAGATGCCATACTTCCAATGCAGGAGGCTCGGTTTCAATCCCTGGTCAGGGAACTAAGATCCCACGTGCTGCTTGGCAAAAAAAAAAACAAAACAATTAACTGGTAAATCTTCTTTGTTTATCTAATTTATATATAATAGTGTGTGTATCTGTTAATCCCATACTCCTAATTTATCCCTCCCCACTTTGGTAGCCATAAGTTTATTTTCTATGTTTGTGAGTTTATTTCTGTTTTTAAAATAATTTTTTTTTACATGCCACATGTAAGTAATATTATATAAAATTTTTCTCGTTCTTTCTGACTTATTTCACTTAGTGTGATGATCTCTAGGTCCATCCATGTTGTTGCAGATGACAACATTTCATTCTTTTTTATGGCTGAGTAATATTCCACTGTGTGTGTGTGTGTCTGTGTGTGTGTCTGTGTGTGTCTGTGTGTGTGTCTGTGTGTGTGCCTGTGTGTGCCTGCATATGTGTGTGTGTACACACCACATCTTTATCCATTCATCTATCGATGGACACTTTGGTTGCTTCCAGGTTTTAGCTATTGTAAATTGTGCTGCTGTGAACATTAGGGTGCATGTATGTATCCTTTCAAATTAGAGTTTGCATCTTTTTCGAATATATGTTATGCCCAGGTGTGGGATTACTGTATCATATGGTAGCTCTGTTTTCAGTTTTTTAAGGAACCTCCATACTGTTCTCCATGGTGGCTGAACCAATTTGCATCCCCACCAACAGTGTAAGAGGGTTCCCTTCTCTCCACACACTCTCCAGAATTTATTGTTTGTAGATTTTTTTGATGATGCCATTTGACTGTGTGTGAGGTGATACCTCATTGTACTTTTGCAAATGTTATTTCCTAAGCTAGCTCAGAGGAGCCCACAGGTGTGTTATAAGTGATTAATATAGCCACTTGAGACTTCGCCAGAGTCCTGCCTCCCAGAGACAGATCTGATCCAGTTCCACCTGACCTTTCTTACTAGCCTGTTAATGAAAGCAGTCCTGCAAGAAGGAGTGTTTACAGTATCACCAGCTCAGCCTTTTATTGTTGGTCTAAGCCCCAGAAATGGTGATTTGGGAAGGAGGAGTTTCCATTTAGCCTTTCCCATTCATTCTAATAAGCATTCGGAGCCGTAGAAGTGGAGCCGTAGAAGTGGGAGGATCGGTTTGTTTCATTTGCTTATTACCTGCCTAGGTGGGCCCTTGGCTCAAGCTATTCTTTTGTCTGTTGTGAAAATTTGCTCAAGTTTCTCAATTTCTGTTTTCGTTCATAATCAGAAACGTTTTATGTTTTGTATTCCATGTGGTAGTTACTTCTTTTTAAAGAACGTTGAATTTGGTCTGTGCATAACTTTGCATGTTCCTCATTCACTACTTTTGCATCTCTTTCTAGTATAAAATATTCTTAAGAAATTCAAAGCATGCCTCACTGATAAGAAAAATAATCTTTTTGATAGAGGACTGGGTAAGTGTGAAAGTAAAAGTTAGATGTTTGGTGTTGATTGTTTTGAAAGTGCTAGTTTTTGTTTCTGTTTTGTGATACGATAGTTGAAAATATTTGAGTAAAAGACGTCAGCTGATTGGTATGTTTAACATTTATTTAACCTTGAGACTCTGTGATTGGGAACTTTCTGCAGCTTCTGTATCCCTTGATTTCTAGGCTCTTGTTTTTGAATCTTGACCTGAATTGGACAAGGGTCACTACTAGAATGATGTGTATGATACTTTTAAAACACACAAACTCTCCTAAGAGAGTTTTATTTCTGTTGTTATCGGATACCACAATTGTCTCATTTCCTTTTCCTCACAATATACCTGTCTACATTTGGAATGGATTATTCATTCATTCATAAGTGCATTAATGTACCAGGTGCTTACTGAATAACCTTCTAAGTATACCAGTCATAATGCTAAAGGCCATAGGACTCAAGGACTAATAAGGTTAGGTGTGTGTTTTTGCAAGGCTTCCAGTCTAGTCCTGAAGACTGTCTTGGGAACCACTATTCATCATAGAAGGTAAAAGTCCCTGTGAGAGGTGTGGACCATGTGCCAGGGCTACCCTGAGAAGCACATGACTGGGAGTTTTAGAAAGTGACAGTGAGAGTCTCTCTGTTGTGACCGGCTCTTTGCTACCCCATGAACTATACAGTCCAGGGAATTCTCCAGGCCAGAATACTGGAGTGGATAGCCTTTCCCTTCTCCAGGAGATCTTCCCAACCCAGGGATGGAACCCAGGTCTCCCGCATTGCAGGTAGATTCTGTACCAGCTGAGCCACCAGGGAGGCCCCTTGGAGTTTTAGACAAGCTACCAAATATCCCATAGTAAGATTAGGTAATTTAGAACTTCTCCCTTTCCCAGCAGAAATTCTGCCTCCATGGAAAAGAATTTTGCTCTTTCTCCAGGGATTTCACTACAGGGGTAAAACTCAAGAAATGGAGATACTCCTAGTATTTGAAATTGTTAAAAATGATGTCTCTTTCCTTCAAAGGTTGTGTTCACTGAGTCAGAATTAAGCAATACTCTCTTTGGTTCAATCTGTTCTCTCAGACCACATGAAAAATGTTAAATACATTCTCAGTCCACCAGTGGACTATAAGAAGTCCCTTGAGGGCTTGTTACATTTTACCTGAATCACACGTTTGTTTGTCTGCCTTGTCCTCTTGTTTGTCCCGCTCCTATGTGTCTAGCACACAGTAGAAGGTCGGTAGTGCTTGTTGACTGAATCAGACGTTGTTGCTAGACTGGAGCCATATCTAGTGTACACTTTCCCCTGGGGGAGCTAGAATGTGAACTGTAAGCATCCCATATGGATACGGGCAAGCTCCTGGGGGCTCTAGAGTGAGAGAGTTTGTGTTTCTACCCAGAGAAACCCATTCATTACTCATCATTAGCTTCCTGGGTTGAACAAATAGAGGAAGCCTTTGTGCGCTAGGCTGTTCCTCGTCCTATTCTAGAGAAGATAGTTGGGCTTTTTATTTTCCCTCCTGAGCACTCCTGTTAAAATATTTGTATTTTTTCCTTTGTTTACAGCAAAGCCAGGACTCTATTTGAAAAAAATGCTGCCCCGATTTTACACTTATCTGGCATGGATGTTACTATCGTTAAGGTGAGAATTGCTCTAGAGTGTTAATTTTATCCAAGCCACCCCTCCTTATATCCTGTTCTCTTTACTTCTTAGCAGAAATCGTTTATCACGTAAGGAGGTAAGAACAGAATAATCAACGTTGTGTTCTTCTTCTGATAATTAATACAATTATATTGTTTTTCCCAACCACTCTCAGCTTTTCATTTTCAGAATAGGATTAAATGGAGCCATGAACCTGGTTCCTTTCCTCTGAAAGATAGGACTTGGAACTCTTGTCTCTTAGAAGATGAAAAGTTGTTATAGCTGTAAGAATTCTTCTGACTCTTTAAAAAAACAAAAAACTTCAAGTTTGAGTAATTAATTTCTTGGCAGACAGGTAAACATTTTCTTTCTGATAAGGAATTACCTCTGGTGAGGAATTTTAAGTGGTAAAGCTTTAGAATTTTCAAGATTTGGATATGAAGAAAGGGGGTCAGAAATAAATGAGAGGGAATGTGTACTTCAGAAGATGCCTCAAGGCCCCACTTTGTTGACTTTAAGTGCTTTGTGTATGGTGTGTATATAGGTCTATGTATTTGGTAAAAATCACTGTGTCACCTGTTTTTAAGTCTGTGGTTTACTGATTTTTAATATTAGACACTTTCATTGAATCTTAGAGGTTGGATGGGCATTTAGTCCAATTGACCATGCAGTGCTGAATCGCACCTTGTCTGAGACAGGGTCTTCCAGTTGTCTGCCTCCAGGGGTGGGAGAGAGGGGAACACTGGCGCTTATTTTAGAACCTGTAATGTATACTGCAGACTCTAGTATAAGAGAGCTGAGAATGGTCATTTAAGACTGATACTATTTATCCCTGGAATGTTTGGTTGAACTCAAAAGTAGAACCACCTGGGCCTGACTGGAGCTTTCTTTGAAGGGAAATTTTTTTGTATGTGTGTATTAAGTTTCTTTACTGCCTGTAGAAGTACATCAAGATGTTCCATTAGTATTAGTAAGGTTAAAAATTTTAAAGGAATTTCTGCATTTCGTCTTAAGTTTTCAAATTAATAGGCATCATGTTGTTCATAAAATCTTCTTTTAAATTTCTGTACCATATGAAATAAATCATTGGCATGCTCAATATTGTTTTATTGTTTATCCATACCATCTTTTTTTTGCCTCCCAGTCATGTGAGGGCTGTGTCAATTTAATCTTGCCAAGAACCATTTTTTGGCCTGTTGATCCCTTTATTTGTTTGTTTCACTGTTTCCTTCATTCTCCTTTCTTTGGATTTTTTTTTTTCTGCTTCTGCTGTTCTGACATTTTAACTTGAATATTCATTTCATTAATTTTCACCCTTCTTTCCTAGTGTTTGGTGCTTCAGCTACATCCTAGAAGTTTTGATATATTTTCATTATCATTCAGTTCTAAATATTTTCTAATTTTCATCATGATTTTTATTTGACCTGTGAGTTAGTCATGTTTTAAAATTTTCAAATCTAAAACTTTTGCCCATCTTTCTGTTAATGATTTCTGATTTAATTGTGCTATAGTCAAAGAATGTAGTGTATATAATTCCAGTATTTTAAGGTTGGTTGAAATTTGTTTTATGGCCTCGCCATGTGGTTTGTTTTCATAAATGTTTTATGTATGCCTGAAAAGAACGGGTATCAGTTATTGGGTACCATGTTCTATATATGCCCAGTAAGTCAAGTCTGTTAATTGTGTAGTTCAAAACTTATAATGTCCTTACTGTTTTCTTCTGTTTTAACTATAGATTATTCAGAAAGAGGTGTTAGAAATATCCCACTGGATAGATTTGTCTATTTCTCAATGTAGTTTTATCCACTTTTGCTCTTTTATATTTTAAGACTATGTCAGTAGATGCATTCACATTTCAAATTATTTCAATTTTCTTGCATTTTGAACCCGTCATAATGCATAACCCTTTAGCATTAATGCTGCCTTTTAGTGTGGTCTATTTTATTTAGGGTTATTAGTTAACCATACTAGCTTACTTTGGTTAGTTTTTGCCGGGTATAATTTTTACTTATCTTTTTAATTTTAAGAAAGTCCAACTTACCAATTTTTTCTTTTAGGGTTGCTTTTGGTGATTTATTTAAAGACTCATCACCAAACCCAGGATCATCTAGATCCTCAACTATGTTATTTTCTAGAGATTTTATAGTTTTTTATTTGCATTTAGATCTGTGATCCATTTTGAGTTAATTTTTATGAAAGGTATAAAATTTGAGTTTTTTGCATCCTTAGGCCACTCTTTCTCCTTTCTCTTTGGTGCATTTAGAATTTTCCTCTTAAGGTTAGAGCCTCAAATATATCATCCGTATTAATGTGCTCTTTTAAATTATGGTCTGTTAAATATGTCAGTGTCTTTTGAAATTTTGGTTCTTTCATTCCTGTACTCATTCCTATTTTTCACTTTTTCTTGCAAATATTTGAGTACCCCAGGTGGCCCAGTGGTAAAGAATCCACGTGCCAACTCATCAGTTGTGGGTTTGATCCGTGGGTCGGGAAGATCCCCTGGAAAAGAGAATGGCAACCCACTCCAGTATTCTTGCCTGGGAGATCCCATGGACAGAAGAACCTCGTGGGCTGCAGTCCATGGGGTCACAAAGAGTCAGACACTACTTGGCAACTAAACAACCACAGCACCTCCTATAAAGTAAACTCTGTTCTAGGTATTGAGGATACAGTCTGAACAAAACATTTTCCCTGTCTGCCCTCAGAGAAATTCTAAAGTGGGAAAAGAAGGGATGCACATGATAAACGTATATAAAAAAACTTACGATTTGTCAGGTGGTGGTGAGTGCCAAGAGGAAAAGTCAGGAAGGATAAGAAAAGTAATGGGGGTGTTAGTTTAGTCCAGGAAGCCAAAGAAGGCTGGTCTTATAAGATGCCCTTTGAAAGAGACCTGGAGGAAATGTGAGTCATGCAGGTGGGCGAGGGAGAGGATCCAGGGCCAGCATGCTGCACGTTCAGAGGCTCTTCAGAGTATTTGTGGGTGTTTGAGGAAGAGTTAGAAGGCCAGTGTAGTTAGAGGAGGATGAGCAAGGAGAGACAGGCAGAGAGGATGAGGTTGGAGAAGTCAGGAAGGGCAAAATTGTCAGGTTTGTGTCACTTATATATTCAGTAAATGACCTTTCCTCTCCTTGTTGATCAAGTGTTATGCAGGAAAAGGCTGAATGGAGAGCCCTAAAAAAATGTCATCAGGAATCTGCCTACAATTTGATGTTCCTCCCCTGGGGGCATGTTACTTAGAGCATAGATGTTCACTTGGTAATCAGTTCACCCATTTGTATCCCAGAGTATTGTTCCCATTTATCTCCACCTTGTTCCCAAGGATATTATCAAATAGCTTGCCAGGTGCCTTGCTGAGGACCAGATAGAATGTCTGTTTGGATTCCCATATCTTCTTATCTAGTAATCTGTCAAAGATGAGAATAGTCTGAGACGCCTTGTTCTTGGAGAACCCTTGCAGATTACCAGTGGTCACCTATTTCGGGATGTTTACAAAGCCTCCTTTTAAATTAGGATCAACATATATTCTTTTTTTTTTTTTTAATGAAATATTTGGATTGATTGAGCTCAACCACTAGAGGGCAACAATTTAATCAACCATGGGTATGTAATGAAACCAACATAAAAATCCGAAGGGACAGGGTTCAGAGAGCTTCAGGGCTGGTGAACCTGTGGAGATCTGAGAAGTGGTGTACCAGAGGGCATGGGATGCCCCTCTCCACACAGTTTGCCCCGGGTACCTCTTCATTTGTTCATCTAAATCCTTTCTAATAAGCTGTTAAGTGTGAAAAAAGATGTGTTTGCAAATGTATAACTACAAAGCCAGTCTTTGAGTTTTTCAGGATAGAAGTAGAACCGTACTTCATGAGATGAGAGGATGTTAGTGTAGGGACTTCATTTTCTTTTCTGTGTTGACTATGGCTGGGTGCTTTAGCCCATCTGAAACCTCAAGTCTCTTAATTTTTGCCTATTAGTTTGGCTAGTAAAATGTCCACAGGAGATAGTGTTTCCTTATTATTAATTGCATTACCTTTACATCTGTTAAAATCCAGTATTTGGTTTTAGTCGCTCTGTCGTGTCCAACTCTATGCAACCCCATGGACTGTAGCCCACCAGGCTCCTCTATCCATGGAATTTTCCAGGCAGGAATACTGGAGCAGATTGCCATTTCCTTCTTCAGGAGATCCTCCCGACCCAGAGATTGAATCTGCGTCTGTTGCGTTGGCAGGCGGGTTCTTTACCAGCTGAGCCACTGGGGAAGCCGTTATTTACACAGTACCAGTTAAGAACAGGTACCTTACTGTTTGCTTTGCACGAGAAATCTCTTACCCTTTCTTCCAGTACACATGATTTCATTGATAAGGAAATTAAGATCTTGAGGGTTTAAAGCCACTCAGCTAAAAATAGAGTTGGGGTTTAATCTGGGTCTCTTGGGCTCTCAAATCTGTGCTCTTTTCATTATATCTGTTTCTCCTTATTTGCGTATACATTTGACTTCTTGCTTTCAGATGAAAGTCATTGGATAAATGAATAGTAAAATCTGCACTGGACTGAAAATGAGTCCCCTGATTGGCTAACTGTAACTGAGACACATCAGTTTGAGTGTGAATTTTATTTTTAAAGCAAGGAGCTGACTAGATGGTTTCTGAGGTCCCTTCCAGCTCTAAACATATAAAACTATAAAAACCATAACTAGTTGCTTTAGCAGATATTTAGTTTTTCATATGCATCAATTATGAATTTAAGAAAAGATTCAGTGTAAAACTGTAAAGAAACTTCTACATGTTTAGACCTTTGGCCTTGCAGCTCTAGGGATGATACATTTACCAAAGGCTTCCTTTGTATTGCAGACAGATTATGAGGGCCAGGCCAAGAAACTCCTGGAACTGATGGAAAACACAGATGTGATCATTGTTGCTGGAGGTGACGGGACTTTGCAAGAGGTATGGCCACTTTTCTGTCTGGAGCCATTTTGAAAATGAGGAAAATAGAAGTGAGATCTTAGAGCGGGGGCATAAAGTGATTATCGTTTAAGGAAATGATTTCTTGGTAATCCATTCTTTCTAGGATTGTTTTCTCTGTGAAGCAAGCATAGCATTACATTTTTCCTTTTATTTCATTGTTTTGTATAAATTCTGAACCCAGCACATAGAAAGGTTTTTGTTCTATCAAATTGAAGGTAGATAAAGTGGAATAAAACAGGGTACAAAATGGTGCTGGGTGTGAAATGCTTTTTACATTTTGACGACTCTTCTGCAGTAGCCCTATTTATTATGGAATTGTAGTTTCAATTATGGGAAGGTTTCTTGTAAAACTTAAATAGTGATTCCCTTTTTAAAAGAAGGCCTGTGTCCGTTCTCATATCATTTCCATCCTAGGCAGTGTTACCTCCCAATGGTGCCTTTAGAGGCAGAGGTTCCATGTTCCAGTGTGTGTCCTGCCTTTGTTCTGCAGTCCCTTTTCCATATTGCTTGCCTGGGACAGTAAGCATATTGCCCTGGGAGTGCTCTTCTCTTCCAGGGCAGTAGACCAGGCCCTTCATTGTGTGTTGGAAGCCCCTGAAGAGCCCCGTGCAGGGCCCCTCCCCCCAGTCGCCCGGCCTGTGTAGACGCTGCCTCCGGACCTCATTTCTTGCCTTTTGCCTCTGCCTCTGGTTTCCTGGTGTTTGTGGGTCAAGAGCTCCCAGCAGGCAGGGCATTGTCCTGTGTTTAATTTAGCAACCATGTGAGCCTTAGTAAGCTGCTTCTTTAAAAAGGCTGTGCTAATGATCTTGTAATTGTTTTTATGGCTTTTTAATGAAGTGTGAAGAAAACAGATAGCATGCCAGCAAAGAATGAAGTGGGCCACAGCAGAGCCCCATTTCATCCCAAAGTTCAGGGCGGCAGGAGATGGCGGAGAAGATTGGCGTCGGCCTTGACTTCACAAAATGTTTTTAAGAAAGATAACCAAATTGTGTATCTGGTATAATCTAGTCATAAAACTATGCCCTGATTAAAAAAAAAAGGAATTGGAGAGAAATGTAACAGAATGTAAACAACTCACTAATGATGTCTGGTGGGTTAATGAGGAAGTATTTTTTCTTCAGGTATTTTTTACAGTTTTTACAAGACTTGTGCGTTATAGTTTAAAAGTGAAAAGTAAATTATATAAAAATTAAAATTAAAAATGTCTTTTTATAGAGGGAACACAATTCCCCTTGTCTTTGTATTCATCGATAAGAAACTTTTATTGAGAGCAGGCTTCTGAGTGACCCATCTTATCGAACTTAAAACATAATTTTGCTAATATAATGTGGAGGTTTCATAATTATTTTATCTTAGTCTTTATAGTCCTATTGATCCCAGGTGAAGAATAAAACCTAATTTAGCTCTGATCTTATTGGAGAATGGTTTGTGTTTTAAGAACCAATACATCTTTTGACATAGTTTCTAGGAAGAAAACAGGAACAAGTTTGTGGTCCATGAAAATTGAATCCAATTATTTTATGATAAAGGAACTACAAGGTGTTTATAATAATTTTTTTTAAACATTTTTAGGTTATTACTGGAGTTCTTCGAAGAGAAGATGAGGTGAGCTTTAAAATAAGAATAATTGCATTTTGACTTTTACTTTACTCCTCTTTCTTTATTCCTCCCTTCCTCACTCCCTCCCTACTTTCCTCCCTATTTCATGTTTTAAGGTGGGAACAAGTTTTGCTTCCTTGGATTTTAGAAAGTAAAATCTGCCTGTCATAGAACACTTTTATTAACCTGTGGCGGACTTTTCCTGCTTTGGGAATCTAGAATATCCAATGTTGTTTTTTTTTTTTTTTTTAACCAAGAGTTGTTTAAACTATAAAATTTCCTTATAAAATCTTTTTCTCAAAGGATTCTTTCATTAATAAACCGTGATATATTCATATGTTGGAAGCCACACAACAGTTAAAATGAATGAACTAGACTTACAAACATCTACGTGGTAAATCTAAAAAATATTCAATAAAAAAGTCAGGTTGCCAAAGCATGTTATGCATTTCTCCAAAGTTTTAAAATTCAGAGAACAAAGATACTGTTGATGGAAGCATCAACTGTGTAGTCAAAGGATAATAACGTGGATGGAAAGGAATTGTACCAAGTCTATGATGATGGATGGCTGGTTTCCTTTGGGGGAAGGGAAAGAGGAAGAGGGTGAGAAGGGAGTTGAACTGCATCTGCATCAAGTTCTCTCTTAAAACTCTGAAGTAAATATGGCAAAATGTAATATTTGCCAAATCTGAGTCTTAGTTACATGGGTGTTGTGAGATTATTTTATCCACTTTTCTACAATAACTTAAAGTATTTTAAATAAGAAATACAACAAGAAAAAAGAAAGTAACCACAAGGAAGAAGATCCTTCACAGTCCCTGAGTAATAATAGATTGAGCTCAAAATAGTCTTTAGAACCTTACAGTATCTATTAGTATTTGTAGCGTTTAATTAAGTCCTCTGCGATGCCATTCTTCTGCTATTTGACCTTGCATTTTCTCTTAGCCTTGGTTATACTTGCAATAGTTTACAAGGCAGTTTCACCTGTCCTCAGTCACTATACCAATGTTAGACTTTTTAAATTGAATTTTATCTGCAACTTTGTCAAATAGTGTGGCAACGTAATATACTCTGTCACAGTCATGCAGTTACGTAATATCCAAGACACTCATTTTCTTAACCAAATTTCTTTCAACCCATTGGTATTAGTGAATATTCAAGTATTTCTTCCAAATTTGAAGTTTTGTTGTTTTCATGAACTGCCTTGTTCTAGAAACTGCTTCCTCAGTATTGCATGATGGCTGGTCTAGGGCCGTGGGAAGGAAGACAGGGAGGCAGGGCCAGGGTCACTTACTTTGTTTTATGGACACGTCTGTGCCTCTTTGTTCAATCTCATTTTCTGACCATAACAATAAAACTTCCCTCTCATTTTCTTCCCGCCAGGCTACCTTCAGTAAGATTCCCATCGGATTCATCCCACTGGGCCAGACCAGTAGTTTGAGTCAGACACTCTTTGCCGAAAGTGGAAACAAAGTCCAGTAGGTTGTCAGTGTGGGATGGTAGCATTTGTGGGTGAGAGAGCCTGGGAATGGCAGATCCGCATGTGTGATACAGTTTTCTTTTTGAGTTTTGCTAGCCTGAAACTTCAGATCATTAAGAGGAGGAGATCAGAGTTCAAGCATTCGGTTGATTGGGAAGTTTCTCTGTTGGGTGGTGGGACCCTGGTGATCTAATATTAAGTCCCCAGGTGAGGTATGGCAATGAATACTGATGTCCTTTTTTTCTTATGAAGTTAGCTTTGCTGATCCAGGCGTACTGTTTGTGTGCCTTTGTGCTGTAAGATCCTCTGGTGAAGACAGATTCGCAGTGCTCATTTGTTTGCGTTAAGTATGCATGATGACAAATAGCAAATCCCCCGTGGAGACCGAGCCAGCAGCCTTGGCTCCATTACCTTGATAATATAAGGAGCTAAAACAACCAAATATAGTTACCTCCTTTAGTGAACGCCTAAAGTAGAAGGCAGTACAGAGAGAGTAGACAGAAAGCAGTGCAGCCCTGACATCTAAATTAAATTGCTGTGAGTCTACCACTGTCTTCAGGAGTCAGGCAAATTGTTACCATTGCACTTTTCTTTTGAAAGCATTATGTAAACAAAAATTGAGTCTTTCAAGAAGATGGGAATCTTGAATTTGAGTTGTGACTTTGATTAGAAATAGAATCTTGGACACATCCTTATCAGGTTCTTATTGTCAGTTGCCTGATCTTTGTTTATTTTTTAAACTTTTTGTTTTGTATTAGGATATAGCCAATTAACAATGTTGTTAATAATTTCAGGTGAACAGTGAGGGGACTTAGCCATGCATATACATGTATCTCTTCTCCTCCAAACTACCCCCTGTCCAGGCTGTCACATAACATTGCTCAGAGTTCCCTGTGCTATTCAGTAGGTCCTTGTTGGTTATCCTTTTTAAATGCCTGATCATTAAGGCTTTGTGACACATTGGAGAGGTCAATAAATAGTGTTTGTTGAATGAATGAACTGAAATATTCTCAAGGCATTTCTGTTTATAACCTTCCGAATCAATGACAATAACAATATGCAAGTGATTTTCTGTTTTGGATTATTTTTTTGTTTCTGCTTTGGGATTTTTCTTTTAAAGTGTAATGGACATACAACAATATATTCGTCTCAGATGTACCACACAATGATTCAATATGTGTATATCACCACAGTAAGTGTAGTTGACATCTGCCACCCGACAGTAGTTACAGAATTTTTTCCCTTACAAGGGGAGCTTTTAAGATATGCTCTCTTTAAAACTTTCAGACATACAGCGCAGTATTAGCATTAGTTGCCACGCTATACCTTCCGTCCCCACAACTTACTTATTTTGTAACTTTTGACCCCCTTCACCTGTTTTGCCCGCCTCTCTCACCCCACCTCTGACAAACACCAATCTGTTCCGTGTCATTAGATGCCACCCACATGTAAGTGAGATCATATAGTATTTGTCTTTCTCTGTCTGACTTAACTTCACTTAGCGTAGCACCCTCCAGTTCATCCATGCTGTTGCAAATGGCATAATTTCATTCTTTTTTATTGCTGAATACTGTGTGTGTGCACGAACATATACATGTATCACATATTCTCTATCCATTCACCTGTCAGTGGACACTTGGCTTGTTTCCATATCTTAGCTATTGTAAATAATGCTGCAACAAATATGGTGCATATATCTTGAGAGTTAGTGCTTTTGTTTTCTTTGGATAAATAGCTAGAAGTGGCCTTGCTGAATTGTATCGTAGTTCTATTTTTAACTCTTTGAGGAATCTCCATACTGTTTTCCACAGTGGCTGTATCAATTTAACATTCCCACCAACAGTGAACAAGGGTTCCCTTTTCTCCACATCCTCCATAACACTTGTTATTTCTTATCTTTTTGATAATAGCCGTTCTCACGGGTATGAGGGGATATCTCTATGTGTTTCAATTTGCTTTTCCCTGAAGTTTCATGCTTCCGGGCCATCTTTTCATGTACATGTGGCCATCTGTATGTCTTCTTTGGAAAAATGTCTGCTCCAATCATCTGGTCATTTTTCAAGTGGATTTTTTTTTCCTCTGTTGTATGAGATATTTATATGTTTTGGATATTAACCACTTAGCAAATATATGACTTGCAAATATTTCCTCCCATTCCTCAGGTTGCCTTTTCATTTTGTTGCTGGTTTCCTTTGCTCTCCAGAAGGTTTTTAGTATGATGTAGTCCCACTTTTTTATTTTTGCTTTTGTCGCTTTTGGTTTCAGATTCAGAAATCATCACCAAGTCTTACGTCAAGAAGCTTACCCTCTTTTCTTTTAGGAGTTTTATGGTTTCAGGTCTTACTACATTCAGGTCTTTAAACCATTTTGAGTTTATCTTTGCGTCTGGTGTAAGCTAGTGGTGCAGTTTCATTCTTCTGCATGTGGCTGTCCAGTTCTGCTTGCGGATTTTGAATTGACTGGTTTTATGGATTTATTATTGCTGTTTAATTTTAGGAGTCATCCTATATCTTTTAACAATTCAGTTCTTTGTTTTAGATAAAAGCCTTGGTCCATATATCACAGATTAGGCATAAATGTAGACATACACTAATATCAGGTCTTTATTAAAATGTCCCTCATGCCTCAAGTCTTCATCTATCCAGTCCTTTACCAGTCTTCCTGCAGCCGAACGTGGCATTTCATTTTGCTGTATATTTTCCCCTGGTTTAGAATTTCGGAGGGACAATAAATATGACACCCAGTGAGTTAAACGTTTTTGCTTGTCAGAGACAAATCCTGTCTGGTTCGGGTCTTGATCACTTGTGATAGCTGTTCTTTCCGCCTGTCAGTGTAGATTATTCGAACTGCTTGCCAGCGTTACCGAATATGTCAGCAATGCAGAGGCAGACGGCATTCCTGGGAGAATCCCTCACCTATCCAAAGCCAGGGTCTGTGCTGGGCGCCCGCCCTCAAGTCCTTAGATAGCCCTCAGTGTCTTGAGAGCTGATTTTCCCTGTAGTTAAACTAATGTTGTTGCTGCTTCTATTTATAATTTGAAGATTTTTAAAACTTAATTTATAAGCATGCCTCAGGGCTCTTAGGTAATTAAGTCGGTCTGCCCTGGGTTCAGAATTTTGTAGACCCTCTTAACATGGCAGGTGCCTGAGGCTATTTAAAAGAACAAGGCTTTGCTTTTTGCATTGCTGTCAAGATTTGTTGTACCATAATTACTACAGAAGAAAAAGGAATTTTGAATTCGGAATGTTGCCGATAAATAAGCCTAAAAAATAGCTGTTCCATGCTACAGGGCAGCTTTATTTAGAACTTTCAATTATTGCCAGAGGATGACAAATTTAAGGTTGCATGTTAACCATCTTCTGCCAAGCAATTTTGAAAAAAATTAATATGGAAAGGCATTTTTCAGTCAGAACATTTTTTAAAGGTCAGCCTCTCAAAAGCACTTCTTAAACCTCTTAATGTGCTAGGTACCACTCAGAGCAAGCACGGAACTTTAGGATTCTTTCTGATAACTTCCTTTGAAATTAATATATTTATATCGAATTAATCTGAACCGGTGATCATGCATCTTGCTTTCTCCTAAATTGAATCTCATTTTCTAGACTTCTACCTGCTTCCCACATAGCATCTGTCTTGGAGGCGAAAATGGGATAAAGAGAAATTTGAGAAAGTAAATGAGGTTGTTTATTAAGTTTCAGCTTGCTTACTAGGGAACCCAGAAAGTTATCCAAGCACTAATGTGTATATTTTGAGGATGTATTATATTTTTCTAAAATAACTTCAACGAATCTTGGCCTTTATTATTTTTTTCTTTTTTTGAATGTAATCCCCACACCAGAGATACGTAGTTGCTTTTTTTTCTTTTTTAAAATAATGTTATTGTTTATTTTTATTTATGGCTGTGCTGGGTCTCTGTTGCTATGTGGACTTCTCTCTAATTGGGGCAAGTAGGGGCTGCTCTCTAGTTGCGGTATGTGGACTTCTCATCGTGGTGACTTCTCTTGTGCAGCACGGGCTCCAGGGCACACGGGCTCCAGGGCACACGGGCTGTAGTACTTGCGGCACTCGAGCTCAGCAGTTGCGGCTCCCTGGCTCTAGAGCACAGGCTTGGTATTTGGGGCACATGGGCTTAGTTGCTCTGCAGCATTTGGAATCTTCCTGAATCAGGGGATCGAATTCATGTCTCCTGCGCTGGCAGGCGGATTCATTACCACTGAGCCAACCAGGGAGGCCCAGTCCTGTCCTTTAGTTATCCTTCAGATTATTAGAGTAAAAAGCTGTATGGTTTTGAAGTGCTTGACTTTGTTACAATGAATGAAAGATGTTATTTATTTATCATAATTTCCAATGATAAGAGTTGGACACAATGCAGACCCTCAGTAAGTGTGAAGTAAATAAATGATCAGTGCTTCCTATAAACTTCTCTTTGCTGAAGCCTTCTTTTTGAGTCTGTATCAGAGCCTTCCACTCTATGTGTATCAGCAATTCTTTTATACTCCTTCATTCTGTTTTCTTGGGGGTATTTCGAAGGGATATGTCTTTTTCCTGATTCATCTGTTGGTACTCTGGGCAGGAATGGTTTTGGGGGTGGTGAGTGTGTGTATACGTGGGTGTGTGTGTCTTGGGGGTACTGCTGCTTATTCTTCACAACGTAATAATTTCCTTCTTGTTACCTTTTAGACGTATTACAGATGCTACACTTGCCATTGTGAAAGGAGAGACGGTTCCACTTGATGTCTTACAGATAAAGGTAAGGAGGTCTTTTCATCAGAGTTAGAAAAAATGACAAGCTAATACATATTTAAAAAAATAAAATGTAATAGTTCAAATAATGTTAGAATGAAACCAATTCCTCATCTTACCCTTTCCTATCTGAAGTATAACTCCACATAGAAAATAATTTTACCTGGTTATTCTAGCTGTTACCACTAATTAGTATACCTATGATGCTACTTTTTAAAATTGCAGTTTAAAAACCCCCCACAAAACTTGAAATTTGCATCATAACCATTTTCCCGTGAAATTGGTGTAGGAGGCGTCCCAGGTGGCACGGTGGTAAAGAACCTGCCTGCCGATCCAGAGACACGGGTTCAATCCCTATGCTGGCAAGATCCCCTGGAGAAGGAAATGGCAACCCACTCCAGTATTCTTGCCTGGAAAAATTGATGGACAGAGAAGCCCGGTGGGCTATGGTCCACGGGATCACGAAGAGTCAGACACGGTAGAGCGACTGAGCATGCACACACAGTTCAGTTTATCAGTTTTAGGCCTTATCTCTTGGCCTCTCTTACGTATCAGAAGTCCTCTATATTGCCTCTCAATATAGTTGTATCATGATTTTTAGTTCCTCTGTTGATTATGTTTGACCCACAAGTAATTTTTTTATCTTATACAGTTGTTTTGAGTACCAGAAGAGCGAATAAAAGCATGTGGGACAGCACCTGGTTTCATTGTTGGTGTTTGTATAGTGGCTGCCTCTTAATCTCATGTTCTGCCATGGGCAGAACCCTTCTCGTGGCCTGTCTCTCCTCTGGAGGGCCTTCTGTTGGGAATTTAGGTTATTTTGTTTTCTTGTATTCTCAGCTCTCTGAAGAGCTTAAGAAAAATTATGATTCTGTAGATTATCAGGCTTTTTCTCAGCTTTAGGGTGGGAACAATGTTCTCTGTTGCTTCCTATGTCTTCTTTTGGGTGGCCTAACATTTTCTTAGTGATTTGTAGGTAAACTCATGAATTATTCTAGAAATACATTTGCTGGCTCTGCCCACTGAAGGGGCTTGAGACAGTGACAACAAGCAGCAGTGAGCATACCTGGCGCCCAGATTTTGGTCTCTTAAGTGCATGCCCTAATAAAACTTAGCAGCACTCTGTGCAGAGATGTCTTTCAGTGGCAGGGCAAGAACAAGGCAAAGAACTGCTCAAAAAAGAATGGGGACAACACTGAAATGACACGGGAGCCAGCCTGATGCTGTCCTTCATTGTTGTTCAGTCACTCAGTCGTGTCCGACTCTTTGCAAACCCCTGGACTGCCGAACGCTAGGCTTCCCGGTCCTTCACTATGTCCCAGAGCTTGCTCAAACTCACGTCCATTGAGTTGGTGATGCCACCCAACCAGTTTGTCCACTGTCGTCCCCTTCTCCTCCTGCCTTCAGTCTTTCTCAGCATCAGGGTCTTTTCCAATGAGTTGGCTCATCATGAAAGGCAATGCCAAAGAATGCTCAAACTACTGCACAATTGCACTCATCTCACACTCTAGTAAAGTAATGCTCAAAATTCTCCAAGCCAGGCTTCAGCAATATGTGAACCGTGAACTTCCTGATGTTCAAGCTGGTTTTAGAAAAGGCAGAGGAACCAGAGATCAAATTGCCAACATCTGCTGGATCATGGAAAAAGCAAGAGAGTTCCAGAAAAACATCTATTTCTGCTTTATTGACTATGCCAAAGCCTTTGACTGTGTGGATCACAATAAACTGTGGAAAATTCTGAAAGAGATGGGAATACCAGACCACCTGATCTGCCTCTTGAGAAATTTGTATGCAGGTCAGGAAGCAACAGTTAGAACTGGACATGGAACAACAGACTGGTTCCAAATAGGAAAAGGAGTACGTCAAGGCTGTATATTGTCACCCTGTTTATTTAACTTATATGCAGAGTACATCATGAGAAACGCTGGATTGGAAGAAACACAAACTGGAATCAAGATTGCTGGGAGAAATATCAATAACCTCAGATATGCAGATGACACCACCCTTATGGCAGAAAGTGAAGAGGAACTAAAAAGCCTCTTGATGAAAGTGAAAGTGGAGAGTGAAAAAGTTGGCTTAAAGCTCAACATTCAGAAAACGAAGATCATGGCATCTGGTCCCATCACTTCATGGCAAATAGATGGGGAAACAGTGGAAACAGTGGCTGACTTCATTTTTCTGGGCTCCATAATCACTGCAGATGGTGATTGCAGCCATGAAATTAAAAGATGCTTACTTCTTGGAAGGAAAGTTATGGTTTTTCCTGTGGTTATATACAGATGTGAAAGTTGGACTGTGAAGAAGGCTGAGCGCTGAAGAATTGATGCTTTTGAACTGTGGTGTTGGAGAAGACTCTTGAGAGTCCCTTGGACTGCAAGGAGATCTAACCAGTCCATTCTGAAGGAGATCAGCCCTGGGATTTCTTTGGAAGGAATGATGCTAAAGCTGAAACTCCAGTACTTTGGCCACCTCATGGGAAGAGTTGACTCATTGGAAAAGACTCTGATGCTGGGAGAGATTGGGGGCAGGAGAAGGGGACGACAGAGGATGAGATGGCTGGATGGCATCACTGACTTGATGGATGTGAGTCTGAGTGAATTCTGGGAGTTGGTGATGGACAGGGAGGCCTGGCGTGCTGCAATTCATGGGGTTGCAAAGAGTCGGACACGACTGAGCGACTGATCTGATCTGATCAGGTGGCCAAAGTATTGGAGCTTCAGCATCAGTCCTTTCAATGAGTATATAGGAATGATTTCCTTTAGGACTGACTGGTTTGATCTTGCATTTTAAGGGTCTTGAGAGTTCAAGACTCTCAAGAGTCTTCTCCAGCACCACAGTTCAAAAGTGTCAATTCTTCTGTGCTCAGCCTTCATTATGGTCCAAATCTTGCATCCATATATAACTACTGGAAAAATCACAGCTTTGACTGTATGGACCTTTGTCGGCAAAGGTAATATGTAATATCTGTATTACATATTAATAATTGTAATATCTCTGCTTTTTAATATGCTGCCGAGGTTTGTCAAAGTTTTCTTCCAAGGAGCAAGTGTATTTTAATTTCATGGCTGCAGACACCATCTGCAGTGATTTTTGAGCCCAAGAAAATAAACTCTGTCACTGTTTCCATTGTTGCCCTATCTATTGGCCATGAAGTGATGGGACTGGATGCCATGATCTTTGTTTTTTGAATGTTGAGATTTAAGCCAGCTTTTTCACTCTCTTTCACTTTCATCAAGAGGCTCTTTAGCTCCTCTTCACTTTCTGCCATAAGGGTGGTGTCATCTGTATATCTGAGGTTCTTGATATTTCTCCCAGCAATCTTGATTCCAGCTTGTGCTTCATCCAACCCGGCATTACTCTGCATCTACATTAAATAAGCAGGGTGACAGTATACAGCCTTGACGTACTCCTTCCTCAATTCAGAACCAGTCTGCTGTTCCATGTTTAGTTCTAATTGTTGCTTCTTGACCTGCATGCAGGATTCCCAGGTAAGATGGTCTGATATTCCCATCTCTTTAAGAATTTTCCACAGTTTGTTGTGATTCACACAGTCAAAGGCTTTAGCATAGTCAGTGAAGCAGAAATAGATGTTTTTCTGGAATTCTCTTTGCTTTTTCTGTGATTCAGTGGATATTGGCAATTTGATCTCTGGTTCCTCTACCTTTTCTAAATCCAGCTTGAACCTCTTGAAGTTCTTGGTTCATGTACAGTTGAAGCCTAGCTTGGAGAATTTTTAGCATTACTTTGCTAGTGTGTGAGATGAGTGCAGTTGTGTGGTAATTTGAACATTCTTTGGTATTGCCTTTCTTTTGGATTGGAATGAAAACTGACCTTTTCCTGTGGCCACTGCTGTGGCCAAATTTGGAAAACAGCAGTGGCTTTGCTGGCATGTTGAGTGTAGTACTTTAACAGCATCATCTTTTAGGATTTGGAATAGCTCAGCTGGAATTCCATCACCTCCACTAGCTTTGTTTGTAGTGATGTTTCCTAAGGCCCAGTTGACTTCATACTCTAGGATGTCTGACTCTAGGTGAGTGATCACACCATCGTGATTATCTGGGTCGTGAAGATCTTTTTTGTACAGTTCTTCTGTGTATTCTTGCCACCTCTTCTTAATATCTTCTGCTTCTGTTAGGTCCATACCATTTCTGTCCTTTATTGTGCCCATCTTTGCATGAAATGTTCCCTTGGTATCTCTGATTTTCTTGAAGAGATCTCTAGTCTTTCTCATTTTATTGTTTTCCTCTTATTTCTTTGCGTTGATCGCTGAGGAAGGCTTTCTTACCACTCCTTGGCTGTTCTTTGGAACTCTGCATTCAGATGGGTGTGTCTTGCCTTCTTTCTTTTGCCTTTTGTTTCTCTCCTTTTATCAGCTATTTCGATGGTATCCTACTAACCACTTTTGGGGCAGTTTGAACATCAAAAAGAGTAATGCTAGTGGATTATAATACATTAAATAAAAATGATCAATCCTGAAGCTACAGTCATATTACAGAAGAATCACCAAATTGTGTAAGTTATGACAGAGTTAGAGAATTACCGTTTGGCAGTCACTAACGAAGTAATTCAAGCAGAGATCATCAGTGGATGCTGCACACATTGAATAGAAGGTTGTTGAGAAACAAATATTATGCCAGATTACTGTACTTAATCATTACAAAGGGAAAAAACACCTTTATCATAGAGAGATCTAGCATACACCACCTTATCCAAGTGATCAAACAGCATCACCAGTAATGGGACAGATGAACATCGTCTGCCTCCTGATATGATACATTGAGAAGGACACAGCATCACCTATGTAGTGTCTTGCCTAAAACATTAATCTTAATGTAACTGACTCTAATCTTGAGAAAACAATCAAATCCAAGTTGTAGGACATTCTAGAAGCAACCACTGATTTGGCTTCTTCAAAAATATCAGTGTCATGAAATCTTCTTTTAGAAGATTTAATCTTGAGCAGTTAAGGAAAACTAAAGAAATATCATAATTAAGATATGAGATCTTGGATTAGAAAAAGAAAAAATAGTGTCAGGTATAAAAGATACCAGCGATATTTTAATATGGATGATATATGGTGCCATGGTGTTATGGTTATGTCTGGGTACATCCTTTTTCTTAGGAGACACATGCTGAAATTTTTTGAGTGAAATGTCATGAAGTCTGCAGTTTCTTGTACACAGATAAAGCTAATACAAGGAAATGTTGGCATGGTGAAGCTGAGTGTGAGGTAAAAATGGTGTTCATTGCACATACAAAAAGTTTTTTGGTTTGACATCTTACCAAAGGTGAAAGTTTGGAGGGAAGAAGCCCCAACAGCTATTGTAGGTTCTTGATCAGAATCTTCTAAAAAGGGTTCAATTCCTGGAAATTGAAAAGATACTCTCGCTTGATAGCAGTTAAGTATCTGTTCCTTTGTCATCTGTATTTCTCCCCATCCCCCCACCCCCCGCCAAATAATCCTGTAAACAGTGAATCCCTCATACTTTACTCAGATTTGGCCTTAAAAATGTACCAGCTACATTCAGGTTGTCCTCTAAAGGTTATGCACATTTTATATTCATGCAGGTTTCCAAGTCTCTGTGGAAGGCTCCACGCTGTGTCACGATTCCAAGCTTCAGCCCTAAAAGGCACTCTTGTTCTATAGCGTTTGTTATGTGCTTGTTACAGTTGATGAGCCCGTGAGGTTGCAGTCTGTTTTCCTTTTATTTTCCTTGTTCTTTATGCAGTGACATCTGCACTCTCCACTGTGACCTTGCTGGTCAGGGTAAGAGTGATTTAAGTTGCAATTGATTCTTCAGCATCTAATAAAGCTTAATTGTTTTCACAAAAGGTACTGAGAGAAATGTTAGGCTAGAAAAGGAAACTACAGATCAGCATCTATGAAGATATTATTCTAAAATATTGTTACTATCAAAGGAATGCATCAGGGTAGATCTCTTAATAACTGAGTGAGTTACTGCTTCTCTTTTATGTGGGAGAAGTTGTACATTCTAAAATAATTAGGATTTAACTGGAAATTCTTGACTGTGCTTGCATTTCAATATCTCGTCTCCTTTATCTTTTTCTTTCAAATATACCAATTCTGTGAATTGATAAAACCAGAGTCAAATTTACCACAGCCTCTTTATATTGGTAACACACCCCGGGAAGCAGAAAACTTTTAAAATCAATTCCTAGAAAACAAAGTACAGTAGCCCCTACTGTGGTTTCTGAGGCACCCAGCTAGGCGGAATTTGTCTTTTTCTTTTTTCTTTATTTCTGGAAATTGCTTTCAAAATATGCTGGAAAGCATTATAGATGAAGCCTGATACCAGATTCCTCTTCTTTTAAAAAACAAACTGAAACACAGTTAAACATATAATGGAAGATTCTCCAAAGATTAAAAAATGGCCCTTAGAAGCTCTAACAGTGCTTTATATTTTCATTGTGGAGTGTGAGTTCGCATCTCCTTAGGTCCTCTAACTCAGTGAGAGAGGCAAGACGTGTATTAGTGTCTTCATGGGACAGATTAAGGAATAAAGGGTTATCTGATCATAGACTAGCTGTGCTGGAGACAAAATAAGGATTCTCTGTCTTATGGGCCATTGCTTTTTCCTTCAGTGCTTTGTCCAGGGGGGATCACTGTTTTCCTGTCCCACATAGATATCTACAGTGCCTTGAACTTGACTTTAAAGTAACTACGGGAAAGATTTATGAAATTCTTTCTGGTTCTTTATTTTTGGTCTTTCGGTTTCACTCAGACTCTGCCAACCCAGAACCAAATGAGGAGGGTGGGGCAGGCAGTGAGAAGCTCCCCACCCTTCCCCACTCTGTCATTCCTGGCTCATCACATGGCTCCTTTCTGTGAAAGCCCCAGTGCAGATCCTTCTCATATGATGATGCTTAGGGCTGCTTTAGAGCTCCTTCTACCCTGGGCTTCCCTGATAGCTCAGTTGGTAAAAAAAAAAAAAAAAAAAAAATCCACCTGCAATGCAAGAGAGCCCCAGTTTGATCCCTGGATAGGGAAGATCTGCTGGAGAACGGATAGGCTACCTACTCCAGTATTCTTGGGCTTCCCTTACGGTTCAGCTGGTAAAGAATCCGCCCGCAATGCGGGAGACCTAGGTTTGATTCCTGGGTTGTGGGAAGATCCCCTGGAGAAGGAGACCCTGGGTCCGATCCCTGGGTTGGGAAATATTCTGGCCTGGAGAATTCCATGGACTGTGTAGTCGGACATGACTGAGCCACTTTCATTTTCTTTGCCTTGCTTCTTTTTCTTCATCTAAAATCCCTAAGATTCCTATATTGGGCAGCTGTCTGGTTGACCAGGATTGTTTTCTTTTCACTGTTCTGTTCCAGCCGGCTCTCCCAGTTAGTTACTTTCCTCTGCAGAGCACAAGGCCATTCCATGCAGGGAGTCACTCTGTCCAGGGGAGCCTCTGACTTGGTGCAGCATGTCTCCTCTGCTGCTAAGATCTGGCTCTGCACCATCTTTCTGTATCCATTCTTGTTTTGTGACCTCTCTATTTCATAACCTGTCAGCCAGACCTTCACTGACCTAAGATACAGTGATGCTTTGTCTGTTGGCTTCCACTCTGTCCATTTGACCTTGCTTGTTTTTGCCGAACTCATGTGTTCTCTAACTGGGACCAGTCTCTTCGCTACTGCGCCTCAGACCTCTTCTAATCCTGAAGGCTCTGTACCCATCTGCTTCTCTAGACTCTTCACACTCCTTTCCTATTGTCCAGAGCCCTTTATACCACTTGCTAGAACAGCACCTCAGGTCTGTGGAACCTTAAGGTTACAAGGCTTTTCAGTTAGTCTTAACAGAATAGTCCCCAAATTCTTCCCCCACATGAAGAAAGGGAAAGTGGTTTTAGAGCACCAGTCAGGAAATCTTGAGTACTTATCTCAGAACTTCTTGCCTCTACTACATTTCCCCAAGGAATATATTATACTTATGCAGGATGTCTTTCCAGAGAGGGCTGCACAAATGATTCAGGAAAACTGTGTATTGTATTTCTCCTTCTGGAAATTTATAATGTACGTTAACATATGAAAGACTCTAAGAAGAACTGCGGTCAACATAACTTGTTTCAAGCCAAATATGTTTGCTATTTCCCAACCTATTTCAGCATGGAATCTTCTGACATCAGAATCATCATCATCATATGTAACACTTAAGATCTTAAAAGACATTTGGGAAATGTCCCCATGGATACAGCGTACTATTCACGTAGTGCTGTTTCTCTCCCTTAGGCTAGAGCACTCTTTCTCCTCTTGTTTCTTTCCTTTCTCTCTCCTCTCCTCTCCAACCTCCCTAATCCAGGTTCTTTTTTTTTTTTTTTTCATTCCTTTTAGGAGAAGGACTGGTGAAATCACTGTGGTATGCACTTGTTGTATTGTAATCTAGTATTCTTCCTCAGTTGAGGGACCTGGTTTGTTTCTCTCTTTTTAATTAGCATGCATCTTCCCTAGTCCCAATACTGTATGATTCAGCCTTGTTCATTCTCTTTGAATCCTATATAGTGCTTAGGTCACTGTTGAGAACCTCCTATGTATTTCTGCAAAAATTATAATGAATAGATAAAATAATCCAGGCTTCATACAGATATAGATGTATATACAGATATACATATGTATATATGCTGAATCAAAAAAGATAGTTACATTGCATTAAAAAAAACTTCCCACCCACTACTTCCTACCTGTGTGAACCATGAGTCTGGTTTCTGTATCATCTAGGAGCTTGTTTTTTTTTTTGTAGTTGTTAGGTTTGTTTGTTTTTTTAATGATTCTACATGTAAGAGAGATCATACAGTATTTTTCTTCCTCTGACTTACTGCATTTAGCCTAATGCCCTCAAGGTCCATCCATGTTATCCCAAATGGCAAGATTTCATTCCTTATTTTATGACTGAATAATAAACATTGAGCATGTCTGCATGTGTGTGTGTGCATGTGCCACAGTTGATCCATTCATCTGTCAGTGGACACTTAAGTTGTTTGTGTACCTTGGCTATTGTTAATGATGATGCAGTGAGCATGGGGTGTGTATATCTTTTGAGTGAGTGTTTTGTTTTTGGATAAATACCTAGAAGTGGATTTGCTTGGGCACATGATAGTTCTATTTTTAATCCTTTGAGGAACTTCCCTACTGTTTTCCATAAAGTGAAAGTGAAGTCGCTCAGTGGTGTCCGACTCTTTGCAACCCCATGGACTATAGCCTACCAGGCTCCTCAGTCCATGGAATCTTCCAAGCAAGAGTACTGGAGTGGGTCACCATTTGCTTCTCCAGGGGATCTTCCCCTCCCAGGGATCGAACCCGGGTCTCCCGCACGACAGGCAGATGCTTTACCGTCTGAGCCACCAGGGAAGGGGCTTCACTGTTTTCCATAGTGAATGCACAAATTTACATTCCCACCAGCATTCACAAACGTTCCCTTTCCTTTGCATTCTTAACAGCATTTATTTTCTTATCTTTTTGATAATAGCCTTTCCAATAGATGTGAGGTGTTATCTCACTGTGTTTGATTTGCCTTTTCTGATTAATGATGCTGGGCTTCCTATTGGCCATCAGTATGTCTGTTCCTATGCTTTGCCCATTTTTCAATTCGATTGCTTCTTTTTTTCTATTGAGTTGTATGAGTTCTTTTTTTTTAATTTTTTTTTATTTTTAAACTTTACAATATTGTATTAGTTTTGCCAAATATCGAAATGAATCCGCCACAGGAATACCCGCGTTCCCCATCCTGAACCCTCCTCCCTCCCCTATCCTCCCTCTGGGTCGTCCCAGTGCACCAGCCCCAAGCATCCAATACCGTGCATCGAACCTGGACTGGCGACTCATTTCATACATGATATTATACATGTTTCAATGCTATTCTCCCAAATCTCCCCACCCTCTCCCTCTCCCATAGAGTCCATAAGACTGATCTATACATTGGTGTCTCTTTTGCTGTCTCGTACACAGGGTTATTGTTACCATCTTTCTAAATTCCATATATATGCGTTAGTATACTGTATTGGTGTTTTTCTTTCTGGCTTACTTCACTCTGTATAATAGGTTCCAGTTTCATCCATCTCATTAGAACTGATTCAAATGTATTCTTTTTAATGGCTGAGTAATACTCCATTGTGTATATGTACCACAGCTTTCTTATCCATTCATCTGCTGATGGACATCTAGGTTGCTTCCATGTCCTGGCTATTATAAACAGTGCTGTGATGAACATTGGGGTACACGTGTCTCTTTCCCTTCTGGTTTCCTCAGTGTGTATGCCCAGCAGTGGGATTGCTGGATCATAAGGCAGTTCTATTTCCAGTTTTTAAAGGAATCTCCACACTGTTCTCCATAGTGGCTGTACTAGTCTGCATTCCCACCAACAGTGTAAGTGAGTTCCCTTTTCTCCACACCCTCTCCAGCATTTATTGCTTGTAGACTTATGGATCGCAGCCATTCTGACTGGCGTGAAATGGTACCTCATAGTGGTTTTGATTTGCATTTCTCTGATAATGAGTGATGTTGAGCATCTTTTCATGTGTTTGTTAGCCATCTGTATGTCTTCTTTGGAGAAATGTCTATTTAGTTCTTTGGCCCATTTTATGATTGGGTCATTTATTTTTCTGGAGTTGAGCTGTAGGAGTTGCTTGTATATTTTTGAGATTAGTTGTTTGTCAGTTGCTTCATTTGCTATTATTTTCTCCCATTCTGAAGGCTGTCTTTTCACCTTGCTAATAGTTTCCTTAGTTGTGCAGAAGCTTTTAAGTTTAATTAGGTCCCATTTGTTTATTTTTGCTTTTATTTCCAATATTCTGGGAGGTGGGTCATAGGGGATCCTGCTGTGATGTATGTTGGAGAGTGTTTTGCCTATGTTCTTCTCTAGGAGTTTTATAGTTTCTGGTCTTACGTTGAGATCTTTAATCCATTTTGAGTTTATTTTTGTGTATGGTGTTAGAAAGTGTTCTAGTTTCATTCTTTTACAAGTGGTTGACCAGTTTTCCCAGCACCACTTGTTAAAGAGATTGTCTTTAATCCATTGTATATTCTTGCCTCCTTTGTCAAAGATAAGGTGTCCATATGTGTGTGGATTTATCTCTGGGCTTTCTATTTTGTTCCATTGATCTATATTTCTGTCTTTGTGCCAGTACCATACTGTCTTGATAACTGTGGCTTTGTAATAGAGCCTGAAGTCAGGTAGAGGTTGACTTCCTCCAGTTCCATTCTTCTTTCTCAAGATAGCTTTGGCTATTCGAGGTTTTTTGTATTTCCATACAAATTGTGAAATTATTTGTTCTAGCTCTGTGAAGAATACCGTTGGTAGCTTGATAGGGATTGCATTCAATCTATAAATTGCTTTGGGTAGTATACTCATTTTCACTATATTGATTCTTCCAATCCATGAACATGGTATATTTCTCCATCTATTAGTGTCCTCTTTGATTTCTTTCACCAGTGTTTTATAGTTTTCTATATATAGGTCTTTAGTTTCTTTAGGTAGATATATTCCTAAGTATTTTATTCTTTCCGTTGCAATGGTGAATGGAATTGTTTCCTTAATTTCTCTGTTTTCTCATTATTAGTGTATAGGAATGCAAGGGATTTCTGTGTGTTGATTTTATATCCTGCAACTTTACTATAATCATTGATTAGTTCTAGTAATTTTCTGGTGGAGTCTTTAGGGTTTTCAATGTAAAGGATCATGTCATCTGCAAACAGTGCGAGTTTCACTTCTTCTTTTCCAGTTTGGATTCCTTTTATTTCTTGTTCTGCTCTGATTGCTGTGGCCAAAACTTCTAAAACTATATTGAATAGTAATGGTGAAAGTGGGCACCCTTGTCTTGTTCCTGACTTTAGAGGAAATGCTTTCAATTTTTCACCATTGAGGATAATGTTTGCTGTGGGTTTGTCATATAGCGCTTTTATTATGTTGAGGTATGTTCCTTCTATTCCTGCTTTCTGGAGAGTTCTTATGATAAATGGATGTTGAATTTTGTCAAAGGCTTTCTCTGCATCTATTGAGATAATAATATGGTTTTTGTTTTTCAATTTGTTAATGTGGTGTATAACATTGATTGATTTGCGGATATTGAAGAATCCTTGCATTCCTGGGATAAAGCCCACTTGGTCATGGTGTATGATCTTTTTAATGTGCTGTTGGATTCTGATTGCTAGAATTTTGTTAAGGATTTTTGCATCTATGTTCATCAGTGATATTGGCCTGTAGTTTTCTTTTTTTGTGGCATCTTTGTCAGGTTTTGGGATTAGGGTGATGGTGGCCTCATAGAATGAATTTGGAAGTTTACCTTCCTCTGCAATTTTCTGGAAGAGTTTGAGCAGGATAGGTGTTAGTTCTTCTCTAAATTTTTGGTAGAATTCAGCTGTGAAGCCGTCTGGACCTGGGCTTTTGTTTGCTGGAAGATTTTTGATTACAGTTTCAATTTCCGTGCTTGTGATGCATCTGTTAAGATTTTCTATTTCTTCCTGGTCCAGTTTTGGAAAGTTGTACATTTCTAAGAATTTGTCCATTTCTTCCACGTTGTCCATTTTATTGGCATATAATTGTTGATAGTAGTCTCTTATGATCCTTTGTATTTCTGTGTTGTCTGTTGTGATCTCTCCATTTTCATTTCTAATTTTATGGATTTGATTTTTCTCCCTTTGTTTCTTGATGAGTCTGGCTAATGGTTTGTCAATTTTATTTATCCTTTCAAAGAACCAGCTTTTAGGCTTTGTTGATTTTTGCTATGGTCTCTTTTGTTTCTTTTGCATTTATTTCTGCCTTTATTTTTAAGATTTCTTTCCTTCTACTAACCCTGGGGTTCTTCATTTCTTCCTTTTCTAGTTGCTTTAGGTGTAGGGTTAGGTTATTTATTTGACTTTTTTCTTGTTTCTTGAGGTGTGCCTGTATTGCTATGAACTTTCCCCTTAGGACTGCTTTTACAGTGTCCCACAGGTTTTGGGTTGTTGTGTTTTCATTTTCATTAGTTTCTATGCAAATTTTGATTTCTTTTTTGATTTCATCTGTGATTTGTTGGTTATTCAGCAGCGTGTTGTTCAGCCTCCATATGTTGGAATTTTAAATAGTTTTTCTCCTGTAATTGAGATCTAATCTTACTGCATTGTGGTCAGAAAATATGCTTGGAATGATTTCTATTTTTTTGAATTTACCAAGGCTAGATTTATGGCCCAGGATGTGATCTATCCTGGAGAAGGTTCCATGTGCGCTTGAGAAAAAGGTGAAATTCATTGTTTTGGGATGAAATGTCCTATAGATATCAATTAGTTCTAACTGGTCTATTGTATCGTTTAACATTTGTGTTTCCGTGTTAATTTTCTGTTTAGTTGATCTATCCATAGGTGTGAGTGGGGTATTAAAGTCTCCCACTATTATTGTGTTATTGTTAATTTCTCCTTTCATACTTGTTAGCATTTGTCTTACATATTGCAGTGCTCCCGTGTTGGGTGCATATATATTTATAATTGTTATATCTTCTTCTTGGATTGATCCTTTGATCATTATGTAGTGACCATCTTGGTCTCTTTTCACAGCCTTTGTTTTAAAGTCTGTTTTATCTGATATAAGTACTGCTATTCCTGCTTTCTTTTGGTCCCTATTTGCATGGAAAATCTTTTTCCAGCCCTTCACTTTCAGTCTGTATGTGTCCCCTGTTTTGAGGTGGGTCTCTTGTAGACAACATATGTAGGGGTCTTGTTTTTGTATCCATTCAGCCAGTCTTTGTCTTTTGGTTGGGGCATTCAACCCATTTACATTTAAGGTAATTACTGATAAGTATGATCCTGTTGCCATTTACTTTATTGTTTTGGGTTCGAGTTTATACATCCTTTTTGTGTTTCCTGGTTTGGTGGTGCTGAATTCTCTCAGCTTTTGCTTGTCTGTAAAGCTTTTGATTTCTCCTTCATATTTGAATGAGATCCTTGCTGGGTACAATAATCTGGGCTGTAGGTTATTTTCTTTCATCACTTTAAGTATGTCTTGCCATTCCCTCCTGGCTTGAAGAGTTTCTATTGAAAGATCAGCTGTTATCCTAATGGGAATTCCCTTGTGTGTTATTTTGTTGTTTTTCCCTTGCTGCTTTTAATATTTGTTCTTTGTTAATTTGATTAATATGTGTCTTGGGGTGTTTCGCCTTGGGTTTATCCTGTTTGGGATTCTCTGGGTTTCTTGGACTTGGGTGATTATTTCCTTCCCCATTTTAGGGAAGTTTTCAACTATTATCTCTTCAAGTATTTTCTCATGGTCTTTCTTTTTGTCTTCTTCTTCTGGGACCCCTATGATTCGAATGTTGTAGCGATTAATATTGTCCTGGAGGTCTCTGAGATTGTCCTCATTTCTTTTAATTCGTTTTTCTTTTATCCTCTCTGATTCATTTATTTCTACCATTCTATCTTCTAATTCACTAATCCTATCTTCTGCCTCTGGTATTCTACTATTTGTTGCCTCCAGAGTGTTTTTAATTTCATTTATTGCATTATTCATTTTATGTTGACTCTCTTTTATTTCTTCTAGGTCCTTGTTAAACCTTTCTTGCATCTTCTCAATCTTTGTCTCCAAGCTATTTATCTGTGATTCCATTTTGATTTCAAAATTTTGGATCAATTTCACTATCATTCGGAATTCTTTATCAGGTAGATTCCCTATTTCTTCCTCTTTTGTTTGGTTTGGTGGGCATTTATCCTGTTCCTTTATCTGCTGGGTATTCCTCTGTCTCTTCATCTTGTTTAAATTGCTGAGTTTGGGGTGTCCTTTCTGTATTCTGGCAGTTTGTGGAGTTCTCTTTATTGTGGCGTTTCCTTGCTCTGTGTGGGTTTGTACAGGTGGCTTGTCAAGGTTTCTTGGTTAGGGAAGCTTGTGTTGGTGTTCTGGTGGGTGGAGCTGTATTTCTTCTCTCTTCTTTCAAAGACTTGGGTTGCTTTTCTGGGTGCCTGATGTCCTCTGCCGGCATTCAGAAGTTGTTTTGTGGAATTTACTCGGCGTTTAAATGTTCTTTTGATGAATTTGTGGGGGAGAAAGTGTTCTCCCCATCCTTCTCCTCCGCCATCTTAGCTCCTCCCCATATTGAGTTGTATGAGTTCTTTATATTTTGTATATTAACCCCTTATCAGATATGTGATTTGCAAACATTTTCTCCCAATCATTTGGTTACCTTCTCATTTTGTTGATGATTTCCTTTGCTATACAGATGCTTTTTAGTATGATGTAGCCCCACTTATGGAGAAGGCAATGGCACCCGACTCCAGTACTCTTGCCTGGAAAATCCCATGGATGGAGGAGCCTGGTGGCCTGCAGTCCATGGGGTTGCGAAGAGTCAGACACGACTGAGCGACTTCACTTTCACTTTTCACTTTCATGCATTGGAGAAGGAAATGGCAACCCATTCCAGTACTCTTGCCTGGAGAATCCGAGGGATGGGGGAGCCTGGTGGGCTGCCATCTATGGGGTCGCACAGAGTTGGACACGACTGAAGTGACTTAGCAGCAGCAGCAGCCCCACTTATTTATTTTTGCTTTTGTTGCTTTTGCTTTTGGTGTCAGATTCAGAAATCATTGCCAAGATTTATGTCAAGAAGCTTACCCTCTACATTTTCTTACAGGAATTGTTTCAGGTCTTCTATTTCAGGTCTTTAATCCATTTTGAGTTAATCTTTGTATATGGTATAAGCTAATGGTCCAGTTTCATTCTTCTGCACATGACTGCCAATTTCCCTAGCATCATTTACTGAAGACATTGTCCTTTCCTCATTGTATATTTTTGGCTCCTTTATCACAAGTTAATTGACTGTATATATGTGGGTTTATTTCTGGGCTTTTAAAGTCTGTTCTCCTGATTTTTGTGTCTGGTTTTATGCAAATGCCATGCAGTTTTAATCATTACCACTTTTGTAATATAGTTTGAAACTGGGAATTGTAATGCCTTCAGCTTTGTTCTTCTTTCTCAGGATTGCTTTGGCTATTTGCATTTATGTGTGTGTGTGTGTGTGGTTCCATGAAAATTTTAGGATTATTCTGTTTCTTTGAAAATGTCATTGGAATTTTGATAGGGATTACATTGAATCTATAGATTGCTTTGGGTAGTGTGGACATTTGAACATCAATGATTTTTTCAGTCCAGGATCACAGAGGATCTTCTTATTTGTTTGTGTCACTTTCAGCATCTTTCATTAATGCCACGTAGTTTTCAAATTTCACCTCCTTGGTTAAATTTATTCCTGGGTACTTTATTCTTTTTCATGCAGTTGTAAATAGGATTGTTTTCTTTATTTCTCTTTCTGATGATTTGTTATTAGTGCATATAAATGTTACAGGTTTTTGTGTATTGACTTTGTATCCTACATCTTTACTGAATTTGTTTATTACTTCTCTCATGTCATATGTAAATAGTGATAGTTTTTCATCTTCCTTTCCAATTTGGATGTCTTTATTTCTTGTTCTTGCCTAATTCCTCTGGCTAAGACTTCCAATACTATGTCGAATAAAAGTGGTGAGGGTAGACATCTTTGTCTTTCTTGTTCAAGATCTTAGACAAAAGGGTTTCAGTTTTTTACTGTTGAATAGGATGTTAGCTGTGGTCTTGTCATATATGGCCTCTATTATGTTGAAGTGTGTTCCCTTTATACCCACTTTATTGAGTTTTTTTTTAATCATAAATCATTGTTGAATTTTATCCCATACTTAAGTGTGTTCCCTTTATAGCCACTTTATTGAGAGGTTTGTTTTCTTTTTATCATAAATTAGTGTTGAATTTTATCACATACTTTTTCTACATCTAGTGAGGTGAACGTATGATTTTCACCCTTTGTGTTAATGTGTCAAATCACACTGACTGATTTGAAGACGTTGAGCCATCCTTGCATCCATGGAATAAATCTTAACTTCATCATGGTCTTATCCCTTTAATGTATGGTTGAATTTGGTTTGCTAATATTTTGTTTAGGGTTTTTACATCTGTATTTGTCAGGAATATTGGCTTTTAATTTTCTTGCGTTGTCCTTGTGTGATTTTGGTATCAGGGTAATGCTGGCCTCATACCGTCAGTCTGGAAGAAATCCCTCCTGTTTTTTGGGAGAGTATGAGAAGGATTTGTGTTAATTCTCCTTTGAGTGTTTAATGAAATTTACCAGTGAAACTGTCTGGTCCTGGATTTTTGTTTGGTGAGAGGTTTCTACTGATTCAGCCTTCTAGCTAGTCATCAGGCTGTTCAGATTTTACCTTATTCTTTAAAATGCCTGGTTGTCTTAGAACTTACGTCATGCTTCCCTGACCATCTGTCTGCTCTGTTCTCTCACTCATACAGTGGCACCCACCCTGTACTTTGATAACACTCGGTACATATCTTTATTCTTTGGACCTACTGCATGTTCTTATTGTCTGTGTCTGTCTATCCCCCCATTATACCTTGAGCTTTTTGAGGACAGACATTTTTTATTGCTAGTTCCTAATATACTATAAATATCCTTAATGATTCATGGAAAAAATGATTAAATGAATGATTAATAGCGTGAGAAAGACTCAGGCCCTGCTATCTTCCACAGCATGCACTTGGTACCCAGGAGACTAATACATCCTTGCCTTGCCCGTCATGATGTAATCTTAACATCACCTCTTTGCTCTACTATTTTTCTCTTCCCTCTACTGTTTCTTCTCTTGCTCAAGCAGGTACAGAGAGCAGAAAAGCAAATTTGCTTCAATCGATAGACAGCCAAGGAGTGAGAGGCCAGTGTCTTTTCCTTGTAGGCTGGCCCTGTTTATGTGTGGTTCTCCTAGAAGAGCCTTGCTTGTTTCAGCATAGTGGGAACAGGAGTGAAAATGGGACAGATGTCCTCTCCTAAGAAGACTTAAGACACTTTCTCTCGGCCAGCAACTTAGAGTGCCAAGAGTCTCCTCCAGTTCCTACTCTGCTTACACTGGTTCTGATGATGGCACAGTGGAAACTGACCTGGTTCTGTGCACGGTTAGCAAATTCTGTGGAGTTGTGTCTAGCAGTTGGCAGCTCTCTTTAGAATGTGGGGGAACCTTTGGGCTTTTGCTGCAATTCTGAGGTATAGGGAATGTCCCTTTCAAAATTCAGATGTGTATATGGAGTATAGACTCTTAGAGGCAGTGGCATTGTTAATGTTTATTTTCTAAAATAGGTATTGCTAAACTCACTGATTTATTAGAATTTGGTGATTATAATATGCAGTATTTGGCCATAAAGCACTGAATTAAACCCGAATCACTTTGCATCCTGATTTGTTATGACAAATACCTGGCTGTATCTTCAGAGACTCAGGTGAAACATTCTGGAGTACATACCAGAACTCTGATGATCTTGCTTGACCACTCTTGGCCCTCCATAGAGAACACAGATTTAAATTACCTCGGACAAGTACATGTGAGAGAAGAAGTTCTGGCTGACCCGATTAATTGGTCCAAGAATCAGCATAGTGATTACAATCTGAAGTATGATAGCATGTTTTCTTGCCAACCGATTCACGAGGCCTAATACACGAATGTTAGTTTCATTTTATTTCAGTACTTTTACTGAGCACTCAAAAGAGTTCATTTCTTAAATTTGGAACATCCCTTTTGGAATTTTATTTTGACGAAACATAGGCCGTGAACGTTTTCTGGCTACTTACCTGTAGAGAGTTCCAGGTTATTGTCATTAATTTAAGTGAAATGTATTTAACTTCCAGGGTGAAAAGGAACAGCCTGTGTTTGCACTCACCGGCCTTCGATGGGGATCCTTCCGAGATGCTGGCGTCTCAGTTAGCAGGTAGAAGGGCACTGGGTTAACCAGTGGTGGTTTTTAAACACCTTCTTACTCTGTCCCTGTCTTTGAGGTTTCAGTATACAGTGATCTCGGAATACATGCGGTGGGCCCAGCGGTTGAATTGTGTATGAATAACAGAAGTGGAGTTTACATTCTGTGTGCACAGAGGCTGGGGGAAGTCCCAGTTTCCTCCACGCTGGCTGAGTGGTAGCTCAGGATGAGCAGTGTCCACCTCTCTTTCTAGACGTCGTATTTGACCGGGGGTGGGGCTCAGCTGGACCAGAGGGACACTGGGTGTCGTCTCCTCCCACCGCCTGCTTAGCTGGGTGCCAAGTGCAAGGCACCACTGGGGCTGCAGCCTCCTGGAGCTTTGACAGCCCTGGTCGGAAGACCCCTTTTCCCCCAAGAGGTGTTCTTTCTGAAGGCCTGGTGGATTCACCGACCCCAGTGGAGGAGGGAGAAAGGCAGAGACCTGGGAATGCCAGAAGGTGGAAGAAACAGGCCTGCGGAGGAGGCCATGAGAGGGCTGCTGGTGGCTTTTCATGGCAACCTGCTTATTTTTGGTGAATTCATTGTGTAGCATATAACTGCCAGCTCAGAAAGAGGGTGTGCCCTGTGCTGTGTGCCATGGAGAGGCCGCGTGGGCAAGGCTTCCTGAGGTGGGGCTGGAGGAGACAGGGCATGAAGTTCAGTCCTAGCTGGTGGGCGTTATTTTCTTTCTTTACCTCTTCTTGACAACATGCTTACAATTTGAGTGTAGTGTAAATGAACGATGATTGAGCTCACACACAGCTCTTATCAAGAAAGCTCTCTTTACTTTGTAGGCATTCTCGCCACATTTTCTTTACAGATATTCCTCTCATTTGTTCCACATGGTTATTCCTGCTAATGAGGTTCCTGACAGTGGACTGTCAAAGGAGAGAGACCACTGAGTTACATCACACACTGCGTTCTTTTGTTTCCAAGTATGCATGGTTATCTTCATTCTGCAAGTCACCTTGTATCTGATCTGTAATCTCACGTGACAGCGGTTTACCATGAGGAATTGCTTAGTTTCCCCTGAGAAAGTCTGATGAGAGTAAATTGCTCTTTTTTTTTTTTTGGCCACACGACGTGCTATGTGGGATCTTCCCTGACCATGTGGGGTTCCTTGACCAGGGATGGACCCCATGCCCCTTACAGTAGAAGTGCAGAGTCCTAACCATCGGACTGCTGGGGAAGTCCTACATTGCTTTCTAAGTGTGTTCAGCACAAGCATAGGTCAGCCCTTGAGGAATATCACACCCAGACCCATATTCTGTTTGATTTCTGAACATGGAATTTTAAAATGCTGGCTGTTATTGTACCTGGACTAGAACCATCTGCTGAGTTGCTCTGTGTGTTACGGGAGAAACAGTGGGGGTGCAACAAGCCATTTCCTAGGTGGCCTCGCAGAGTATCAGTTCAGAATAAAGTTATTTATTTCTAAATCAGTTTAGAAATAAACTGCCTTGGCTGGGATGTGTTTCTGTCTGGCTACCCTGGAAAAGAAGCAAAGCATCGAGTAAGCTTTCAAACAAAGTAACAGAAACCAAAACATTAGATGATCAAAGCGGTTGTTAATAGCCTTGTGGTGCTTACTGGGATAATAGTTAGAATGGTTCTGCTCTGCTCCTTGGATGGCTAAACTCCATACTCTGGTGTTCCAGACCAACTTACTCCGTCGTCATCCCTAACTACCGAGTTCTATGTCTTTGTTTAGAGCTTTTGCTCTGGCAACTACTCTAAGCGCTTCCCGTGCTGCTACCCCTGTCCTGCCTAGAATGATGTCCTTGCCGCCTCCCTGTGTCTGCGTCCAGCCCAGCTTTCTAGGTCTCACGGCCTCACTTTGTTCTTGGGTCATTGGTTGTGCAGGTGTGGCTGCTCCAGTGATTTCAGGCCCATAATGATTTCTTGCGCCTTCTTGACTCTCCTCACCAGTAAATAGTGATCCGTTCATACCATGTCATAGAAATATGTTTGTTTGTCATCGTCTATTCTATTTGGGGGCCTTGTTTTCTCAGAAGCCCGCAAAGGCAAGAATTTTGTACTGATGATATTGCTTCTGTTTCCTCCATATACATCGTCAGTGCTAAATGAGTGCATATTGGTTTGAATTGAATAGGGAGCAGTTAAGATGGGCTGGTAGGTGAAAGAGACATTTTAAGAGAGAAGTCTACTTTATGCTACTTTTCTAAATCCAACCAGGCGTCTTTTTCTCTTCAGTAGCTTTTAGGAATTTAGCAATATGAAGTAGACCCTCTTTACTCCCAGATTTCCATTTCCCATGTTGAAGCTGCATAACATGAGTAATGCGGAATGATGCTGATTTACAGATTTTAATTGTATGTTTGTGCGTTGAGAGAGAACGCGGTGTACAGCATGCAGCCATTCAGCTCACGAGTAATACATTAGCACCCACACCCGCATCTCTTCGTGGCTTTATCACTCTCCACTCATTCAGAATGTGAACTTAACTGTGTTCCACGGTGCAAAGTACATATTACAGTGATACCTGTGAATTTAGAGATTCAAGAAGACTCTGATTATATATCTCATAAATTGCAAGGATTTAGCTGATGTATAACTAATTATGTTCTGTTTGACGTGGTATTCAAATGCAGATTAAAAACTTACTGTAATACTTTTTTATGCTAAACCACAATCTCCAAACCTCCAGAGCAGACACTTCTGGTAGAGGTGTAATTCTAATGTATTATCTGTCCTGAATGGTATCTAGCACATTGATAGTTTTCTTAATAGTCTAATCAGATTTTTATCTTGCTCTTTTTTAGGTACTGGTATCTTGGGCCTCTAAAAACCAAAGCAGCCCACTTTTTCAGCACTCTTAAGGTAAATGCAGGCTACAGTATTGACATTTGACCTCTGGTATTTTGTTATTCCTTTGTGATGTGTGTATTTGGAATTTTTAAAAGTTTCTTGCTATAGATGTATATGGCATGCTCCTAAAATGGGGCCTATTTACTTACACACAAATCCAGAAAGCATTCCTGTTCTGATATTTCTCATCTGCCAACTTATTCTCTATTACCAAGCCCATATTTAATTTCATTTTAGTATTTCACTTCCCTTTGTTCATTCACTCTTAACCAAACAAACCTTGAACACAGTGACCTATATCTCATTAATTACTTGCAAATGTGTCTATATTAGTATCGAGAAGCTAACTGAAGATTTGTATCTGAATACGCCATGAAATTAAAAGACACTTACTCCTTGGAAAAAAAGTTATGACCAACCTAGACAGCATATTGAAAAGCAGAGATATAACTTTGCCAATAAAGGTCCATCTAGCCAAGGCTATGGTTTTTCCAGTGGTCATGTATGGATGTGAGAGTTGGACTGTGAAGAAAGCTGAGCGCCGAAGAATTGATGCTTTTGAACTGTGGTGTTGGAGAAGACTCTTGAGAGTCCCTTGGACTGCAAGGAGATCCAACCAGTCCATTCTAAAGGAGATCAGCCCTGGGTGTTCTTTGGGAGGAATGATGCTAAAGCTGAAACTCCAGTACTTTGGCCACCTCATGTGAAGAGTTGACTCATTGGAAAAGACTCTGATGCTGGGAGGGATTGGGGGCAGGAGAAGAAGGGGATGACAGAGGATAAGATAGCTGGATGGCATCACTGACTCAATGGACGTCAGTTTGAGTGAACTCCGGGAGATGGTGATGGACAGGGAGGCCTGGTGTGCTGCGATTCATGGGATCGCAAAGAGTCGGACACGACTGAGTGACTGAACTGAAATATAGTAGGCTTCAAACAATGCTTTGTGCTTCAAACCATGCTTAACTAGCCAAATATGTGTAGAGGTTGCTGCATTGGACAGTACAAGTATGAGACCATTGCCATCATAAGAGAAAGGTCTATCAGGCTATGCTGTTATAGGCTATACAATGAAGAATATTGGCATAGAGAAAAACTCAACAGTGTATGTTAATGAAAATGCTAATAGAAGAGGCACAGTTACCTTGTACTACGTACCATGTTGAGCTTTTATGCACATGAAAGTAGTATATTTACAGTTTGAATCTGAAAATTGGCAGATGAAGTTTCAATGTAGTAAAGAGTTTGGTTCTATGTAATGTTAACATTCAGAGTATCGAATGGGTTTGAAATTAAAGAAGTAATGTATGTCCATTGCAAAACGTTTATAAAATATAGCTCCCTTTACCTGGAGCTATCCAGTTATTCATTAACAAAGCCATTAAAGTACTAGGGGTAACCAATCTATGTGATTACTAAAATGAACTTGGAGTGCTGGGGAGCAAGGACTTTCTATGCTTAAGGCGAACTGTGTGAGTAAAATGCACGACTGCTGTTGCTTGGAGGAATAATTTCATTGGTGAAATATTCAGGAAGAAATAGAGTAGCTCCGTATTTAAGTTTAGAATCTGGGACCATATAAACTGTTTCTATCATTTCAACAGCAGACAGTGATTGCGTACCTATTGGGTGGCAAGCCCTGCTGTATAATTGGACTACTGGGTCAAATAAGACAGGTCTCGTGCCCTCAAGAAGTGTTCACGTGCCAGGAGTGAGGGCCTGGTAAATCAGCAGTTTGGCAAGTGCTAGGAGAGAAGCAGGAAAGAATAAGATGGAAGCACAGAGGAGGAGCATTTACCTCTGACTGAAGGTCAGTAGAGTCAGCCCAGAGAAGGTGACACTTCAGCCAAATTTTGAAAAATATACTAAAGGGCATTCCAAGTGCAGGGGTCAGGATGTGTGGAGGCAGAGAGGTGTCACATGGTCTTTAATTATGGCCAGTGTGGAGTGGCTTGCGGGCTGACTGCAGGTTTTGACGTGGGATCTGACCTTTATCATGAAAGCACTGGAGGGTCACTGGATCTTAAGCAGGGGAATGACAGGAGCAGGCTTTCACTTTGGCAAGGAATTGTTTGGCAGCAGAATGGACGAGAGATTGGACATTGGTAGTAACAGGCAAAGGCATCAGATAGAAGATTGCTAACACGATCCAGGTGAGGAGAGATGAGGTCTCGCCAAGGTGGTAGTAGTGAACCTTGACCCCAGAGCATTGACTCAAGAGGCACAATCCTCGACAGTCAGCAGGACAAGGGCGTAGTCCCAGGTCTCTGGCTCGAGGGGCTAGAGTTTGGTAACTAGAGTTTTCCGTGAATGCTGATAATATCAGAGTTGGATCACATTCGTGAAGAAAGGTGAAATTCTCAGTTTGGCGCGTATCGAGTTTAACATTACCGGTGGTACAGACCAGTGAAGTCATACAATTATGACTTAGATCTGGAATTCAGAGATATCTGGGCTGAAGAAATAGATTTAAATGTCGTAAGTGTATGAGTGGCATTGAGCTATGGGTTTGTTGAAGTTACTGTTGAGAATAGGTGGGCAGGAGTAACCCATCATTTTAAAGAGCCCGAAATGATGCCCAGAAAATCCAGAGAGAGACTCTGGGAGGAAGTACTGACATAGAAGCCAATGAAAGAGAGAACTTCCAGAAGAGAGCGAGGTTTTAAGAAGCAGCATCAAAGAGCAAAATAAAGAGAGGAAAGTAAGGATCCATTGACTCTGGCAACCCCTGCAGGTTTGGTAACGTGTTAGGTGGAGGGGCCGAAGCCAAATTGAAGAAAGTTCAGGAGTAAACCGGAGGTAAAAACTGGAGGCAGCAGAGCCACTCCTTTAAGAAACTTGACTTTGAAGGAGAGGAGATTAAAAACAGCAGAAGGTACTGAGAAATACAGGTCAGTGGAGCACTCTGGGTTCTTTGTTTTGTTTTTTTAATTAGAGAGCTGTTCATGTGTTTTCTCCCTGAAGCAAAAGTAAAAGCGAATGGGAGGAGAGGAAAGGGCACCAAAAACATGACTGATTCGGCCAAGTCCGTGAGCAAGAGAAAGGGAGTGGATCAGAGCCCTGGACTAGCCTCGGACAGGGGCAGGGACACCTTTTTCCTTGAGACAGGGGAGCAATAAAACAGAGGTCCAGATGAAAACACATTTATAAAGAGGTGAGGCAGTTCTCTCTGATGTCCTTGTATTCTTTCTGAATGGTAGGAAGCAAGGTGATCTTTTGACAGCGAGGTGGGTGGGGAGTTTGGAAGAAGGATGAAAATAGGAAGGTTTAGAAAGATTATCAAGTGACGTAAAAGACCTTAGACCAAGAGCTTATGGTGACCTGGGTATGCTCACTTGGGCGGTGTTTTCCCTGTGTCAGTACTCAGCAGGAGGCCTCATCTCCCCCTCTGATAATACTGAGCCACGATGTAGAAGTACAGACACCAAGTGACAGATTGATCGAGAACTGAGGCTTTTCAGGGTACATGTTAGAGAAGGAAGACACGAGGGCCGAAAGCCATAGAAGAATGATGTAAAATCCACTGTTCACCTGGTTGGTGCTGAGGACAGCTGGAGAGGCCAGGAGCTGGGACTCTCTGAGAGCCCGGTGTGGTTAGAGTCTTCAGGGGCCCCCAGTTCATAGCCCTCTCTTCCTCCTCTGACTTTGAACCAAGTTATGAAAACAAAATGCAGAAACAAAGCAGATGGAAATTGACATACCGGCTTTATCAACGTCAGCAGGCGTGAAGGACACAGTGTAGATACGTGGTCACAATCTGATTTCCTCATGGTCCAAATTGAATTTCTCCGCTTAAAAGACCTCCATCAGGACAGAGGCTGCTAAGTAAGCCCACTGCATGAGGAATCAATGGATGTGTGATTCCGCAGGACTCTGATCACTTACAGAGAAGGAAGAGAAGAGGTTGGGTCTTTCTGGACTTGGGAGGAGTAAGAGATGGAGTGAGAGAAGTCAGAGTTAATTGTTACTGTTTTGTAATTCACCATGTGGAAACTTGAGAACAGGGGAGTGGTTCACCCTGAGAGCACTGAGCACAAAAATATCAACTGGAAGAATAAGGGTAGTGATTAGATAATGGGATACCAGGGCTTTAGACTTCTAAGATGGAGTAGTTCTGGGTACTGATAAGGACAAGGATGTGGCCATGGAAGTGGGTTGCTATGTAGGTTGGAGGCAATGTCAAGGGCTGAGAGGTTAGGGTATTATTTTAGAAATCCTCGAGGACACTGATGAGACCCAAGATGGTACTGGACTCGGGATGCCAGGAAGACGACAGATCTGGAGTGTGAGAATGATGGCCTTTGAAGCAGGAACAAGAAGCCTTGGGCTGGATTTCGAGGCCAGACCAGTGTGGCCTCTGAGTGGAACATGCTTCCCGAAGTAAAGGAAGTATGTGATGCAACTAGATTTCATCAGTCTCATGTGTGTGTCACCATCTCTAAATGAATGATAAATTTCTTATGGTGTGATTCTATGCTGGTTCATATTGAGAAGCTCCAAGAGTTTGTAATTGTGTTGCATGATAAACATTTTTTTCCCTTCATTGAAAGGAGTGGCCTCAGACTCATCAAGCCTCGATCTCGTACACGGGACCTACAGAGAGACCTCCCAGTGGAGCAGAAGAGACCCCGCCCCGGCCCTCCTTGTATAGGAGAATATTACGGAGGCTCGCGTCCTACTGGGCACAACCGCAGGGAGGTGAGGAGCCTGGGGACTGGAGGTTGGAAAGTCCTGGGCAGCTCAGGACTGCCTGAGGCAGACCCCACACCAGTGTCAGACCCTCCCAGAGTTGGGGACGCCTGAACTCAGCCCTCGATGTGCACAGCGCAGGCCCAGACCAGCAGCAGCAAGGTCCCAAGAATGGGAACAACAGCCTGTGTCATTCCTGACTCCCAGCGACTCCCTCTTTCTCTTGCCAGCCTTTATGTCACTGTAGCTGCTTTTGTTGGGTTGTCTCAGGCCTAGAGATTCCATTTTGAACCTGGCTCTTTATCCCATGTATAAAAAGTATGAGATAAAGAAAATTAAGCCTGGGATTCCACAGATGGCCTTGGGAGGCCATCTGAGCTGCTGGCAGCTGGCCGCGGGTGGCAGTGCTGAAATGTTCGTGGGAGATAACTGACTTGTATTGGATGCATTCACACAGCCCTGCAAGAGGTGAACCCAGAGGTCTGGAAGGAAGTGCAGTTGTCCACCCTTGAACTGTCCATCACAACCCGGAACAGTCAGCTTGACCTGGCAGTAAGTGTGCTTTTTTTTTTTTTTTTAATTAGAAAAGCATTTCGGAAAAGTGACAAAGGCTACAAAGGCTGCACACTCTTCTAGTAACTTGGTGTTTTTATTTTTACCCTGTGGGGGGAGAGAGGGGTCAGGAACAAGAGGATGTGGGATCCCTTTGAGGAATAACAGCATGAGAAGAAACAGCTGAGTGAAGTGCCTAAAAGCTTATGGGGCTCTGGTCAAGTATCTGTCACCAAGCTTTGTGCCTGGAGAGAACTGAGGGCAAAGGGCCTTTAGCAGTGGAGTTAGTCTACTCCTGTTTGTTATAGGAGTCACAAGTTGCAGAACTTTTACTTGAGTAAACATCTATTATTTTTGTGACTGTATTAAATATATAGATTTAGATCTCCAGGGAAGAAAACTATATATATATATATATATATATATATATATATACACACACATACATACACACACACACACACAAATATCTGTATTTACATATTTTGAGTCCAATCTATTGACATGGATTGTCCAATATAATAGCCACTAGTCACAGGTAGCTGTTTAAATTAATTACAAAATAAAATTTAAAACTAATTTCTCCTGCTATGTGTCACGTGCCATATGTGGCTAGTAGCTACCATATTGAAAAGCACAAATATAAAATATTTCTACAGTGCAGAGAGTTCTCCTGGAGAGTGCTGATACGGACAACAACGCTAAAAAATATTCTGAAATAAATCAGAGGTTAGCAAACTGGTCTGCTACCTGTTTTACTACAGCCTGCAAGCCAGGAATTGATTTTAAGTTTTTAAATGGTTGGAATAAAGTCAAAAAAGGAATTATATTTTGTGATAGGTGAAAAGTTATACGAATTCAAGTTTCAACATCCATAAGTAAAGTTTTACTGGAACAGAGCTGTGTTCATCCATATCCGTGTTGTCTGTGGCCATTCTTGTGCTGCAATGGCAGAGCTGAGTCATTGTGACAGAGACTGAATGGCCCAAAAGCCTAAAACATTTACTCTCTGACCATCCACAGTCAAAGTTTACTGACCCCTGGTCTAGAGGAAACCTTAGTAGTTTATGTTAATGAAGATGCCGGCAGGAAGGTTATTCTTAACCATGGACCAATACTATGTTTAGCTTTTAAGTAAATCAAAGTAGTATGTTCACAATTGACCTGGTCAATCTGAAAACTGGCACATGGAATTGAATGTATGGATGTAGTATGGTGAGTAAGGGAGAGAGGTGCAGTGGGAAGCTTGATTCCAGTATTAATATTCAGAGTGTAAAACTAATGCATGTCTGTTGTATAACATTTGGACCACATAGCTCTTTTCACTTTCTAAATTGATTCCAGTTGGATTAAAAGGTTAAATGTAAAAAAAATCAAAATTATGAAAGTACTAGAGTGAAGTCTTAAGTGATTATCAATATAAACTTGGGAGGACAAGACTAAACTGCCACCTGAGGCAAAAGTCATATTGACACATTTGTGTACTTCTAATAAAAAATAAACAAAAATTTTTGTGAAAATTGGAAAAAATATTAGGATATGATAGACCCAGAATTCATAGCTTTCCTTTATACTAAACTGTTATACTAATCAATAAGAGATGGACAAAGGATTCATATAAACAACAGGCAGAGGACAAAAATAGAAATTCACAGAGGAAGTAAACATAAAAAATCACTGGTATTTACTACATGAGAAGCACTGTGTAAAAGAGAATTGTACATAGTGTCAGCGCATGTACTCATCATAACTGCACTATCAGTTGGATATAATGTCTATCTTAATTTCACAAGTAAAGAAAAAAATGCTTAATGTCAAAGAAATACAAATTAAAATCATAAATATTGAATGGCCGTAAATTAAAAATCATGCTAGTTTCCAGTGTGGGCGGGGAAATGGGCTATCAGGTATTACTGGAGGGAAGAGGGCTCAGAACACCCTTTCTCCACGGCATTGTGGCAGTATATATGAAGCAGCTGAAATACAAGCACACCACTGGCCCTGTTAGCATATTTCTAAAAATGTATCCGTCAAAAATAATCAGATGATGTATAAAGACAAGACAATCCCTTATTTCTTACATAATGGGATTCTGGAAATGTTGGTGGCAGTGAATGTATTAAGGTTAAAAAATACTCTGTTAAAAAGAAAGATAAGATTTCTAATTATGCATTTCCTTTATTCCCAGTCTCTGATGATATGTATTTCCAGTGTTTTGTTCGTGTTCTTTAACCTTGTTCTTTGCTCTGATTATTGAATACCAGTGAATGGATCGAGTTCAGCAAGCAGGTGATTGTGGCTAGAGATTAGCTGCATTCAGAATGCCGAAAGCTTTTTATCTTTGTGCCAATTATAAAAGTATATGATCCTGTGCTGCTTATCACTGGCAGCAGTGCATTCATTTTCTTTTATTCCAAAACCTTTTTGTCAAAATAAAAGCTAATGCAATAAAATATTCAAAGACAATAAAGCTGCCATGTAGTAGCTCAAAATGTTCATTTATCATTTAAAAAGAAAAAGTCCATTCAGAGTCTGAAAGAAGCTTTAGGGGTGTAGAATGTTTGAAAATTAGGATCTTTTGCAGAGCTATGTTCACTGTATTTATCATTGCAAAATACATGAAACAAAACTAATCAGGCAACTGATTAAATAGATTTTGATGCGTTTAGTTGCTCAGTCATGTCCAACTCTGTGCAACCCCATGGATTATAGCCCCCAGGCTCCTCTGTCCAAGGAATTTGAATACTGGAGTGGGTTACTACTTGCTACTCCAATAGATTTTGGTACATGTATTTAAATGTATTTAAAAGTTTCTCTACCAGCATGGAAGATGTTCGTTGTATATTTAAATGAAAAACCAGGTAATATGATTTGCATCAAATGATTCCATATATATGTTAAAAAGAAATACTCCCACTTCTAATTGAATTTTGTGAATGATAGAGTTCAGTTCAGTTCAGTTGCTCAGTCGTGTCTGACTCTTTGCGACCCCATGAACCGTAGCACGCCAGGCCTCCCTGTCCATCACCAACTCCTGGAGTCCACCCAAACCCATGTCCATCGAGTCGGTGATGCCATCCAACCATCTCATCCTCTGTCGTCTCCTTCTCCTCCTGCCCTCAATCACTCCCAGCATCAGAGTCTTTTCAAATGAGTCAGCTCTTCACATCAGGTGGCCAAAGTATTGGAGTTTCAGCTTCAACATCAGTCTTTCCAATGAACACCTAGGACTGATCTCCTTTAGGATGGAGTGGTTGGATCTCCTTGCAGTTCAAGGGACTCTCAAGAGTCTTCTCCAACGCCTCAGTTCAAAAGCATCAATTCTTCGGTGCTCAGCTTTCTTTATAGTCCAGCTCTCACATCCATACATGACCACTTGACTAGAGGGACCTTTCTTAGCAAAGTAATGTCTCTGCTTTTTAATATGCTGTCTACGTTGGTCATAACTTTCCTTCCAAGAAGTAAGCATCTTTTAATTTCATGGCTGCAGTCACCATCTGCAGTGATTTTGGAGCCCAGAAAAATGAAGTCAGCCACTGTTTCTACTGTTTCCCCATCTATTTGCATGAAGTGATGGGACCAGATGCCATGATCTTAGTTTTCTGAATGTTGAGCTTTAAGCCAACTTTTTCACTCTCCTCTTTCACTTTCATCAAGAGGCTTTTTAGTTCCTCTTCACTTTCTGCCATAAGGTGGTGTCATCTGCATATCTGAGGTTATTGATATTTCTCCTGGCAATCTTGATTCCAGCTTGTGCTTCTTCCAGCCCAGCGTTTCTCATGATGTACTCTGCCTAGAAGTTAAATAAACAGGGTGACAATATACAGCCTTGACGAACTCCTTTTCCTATTTGGAACCAGTCTGTTGTTCATGTCCAGTTCTCACTGTTGCTTCCTGACCTGCATACAGGTTTCTCAAGAGGCAGGTCAGGTGATCTGGTATTCCCATCTCTGTCAGAGTTTTCCACAGTTTATTGTGATCCACATAGTCAAAGGCTTTAGCATAGTCAATAAAGCAGAAATAGATGTTTTTCTGGAACTCTCTTGCTTTTTCAATGATCCATTGGATGTTGGCAATTTGATCTCTGGTTCCTCTGCCTTGTCTAAATCCAGCATGAACATCAGGAAGTTCACGGTTCACATATTGCTGAAGCCTGGCTTGGAGAATTTTGAGCATTACTTTACTAGTGTGTGAGATGAGTTCAATTGTGTGGTAGTTTGAGCATTCTTTGGCATTGCCTTTCTTCTGGATTGGAATGAAAACTGACCTTTTCCAGTCCTGTGGCCACTGCTGAGTTTTCCAAACTTGCTGGCATTTTGAGCGCAGCACTTGCACAGTGTCATCTTTCAGTATTTGAAATAGCTCAACCGGAATTCCATCACCTCCACTAGCTTTGTTTGTAGTGATGCTTCCTAAGGTCCACTTGACTTCACATTCCAGGATGTCTGGCTCTAGGTGAGTGATCACACCATCGTGATTATCTGGGTCGTGAAGATCTTTTTGGTACAGTTCTTCTGTGTATTCTTGCCACCTCTTCTTAATATCTTCTGCTTCTGTTAGGTCCATCCCATTTCTGTCCTTTATCGAGCCCATCTTTGCATGAAATGTTCCCTTGGTATCTCTAATTTTCTTGAAGAGATCTCTAGTCTTTCTCATTCTGTTGTTTTCCTCTGTTTCTTTGCATTGGTCGCTGAGGAAGGCTTTCTTTTTTCTCCTTGCTATTCTGTGGAACTCTGCATTCAAATGGCTATATCTTTGCTTTTCTCCTTTGCTTTTCACTTCCTTTCTTTTCACAGGTATTTGTAAGGCCTCCTCAGACAGCTGTTTTGCTTTTTTGCATTTCTTTTTCTTGGGGATGGTCTTGATTCCTGTCTCCTGTACAATGTCACAAACCTCTGTCTATAGTTCATCAGGCACTCTGTCTATCAGATCTAGTCCCTTAAATCTATTTCTCACTTCCACTGTATAGTCATACAGTGGTTTAGTCATCTGGTGGTTTTCTCCACTTTCTTCAATTTCAGTCTGAATTTGGCAATAAGGAGTTCATGATCTGAGCCACAGTCAGCTCCCGGTCTTGTTTTTGCTGACTGTATAGAGCTTCTCCATCTTTGGCTGCAAAGAATATAATCAGTCTAATTTCAGTGTCGACCATCTGGTGATATCCATGTGTAGAGTCTTCTCTTATGTTGTTGGAAGAGGGTATTTGCTATGACTAGTGCGTTCTCTGGAGAAGGCAGTGGCACCCCACTCCAGTACTCTTGCCTGGAAAATCCCATGGATGGAGGAGCCTGGTAGGCTGCAGTCCATGGGGTCGCTAAGAGTTGGGCACGACTGAGCGACTTCACCTTCACTTTTCACTTTCATGCATTGTAGAAGGAAATGGCAACCCACTCCTGTATTCTTGCCTGGAGAATCCCAGGGATGGGGGAGCCCGGTGGGCTGCCATCTATGGGGTCACACAGAGTCGGGCACGACTGAAGTGACTTAGCAGCAGTGTGTTCTCTTGGCAGAACTCTCTTAGCCTTTGCCCTGCTTCATTCTGTACTCCAAGGCCAAATTTGCCTGTTACTCCAGGTGTTTCTTGACTTCCTACTTTTGCATTCCAGTCCCCTATAATGAAAAGGACATCTTTTTTGGGTGTTCGCCCTAGAAGATCTTATAGGTCTTCATAGAACTGTTCAACTTCAGCTTCTTCAGCGTTACTGGTTGGGGCATAGACTTGGATTACCGTGATATTGAATGGTTTGCCTTGGAAATGAACATCAGAGGTAAGGAGCAGCAGCTGCGCTTTGCTGGGGCAGCCATGAAGAGAGACCCCACGTCCAAGGTAAGAGAAACCCAAGTAAGACGGTAGACACTGAGAGAGGGAATCAGAAGGCAGACAGACTGAAACTACAATCACAGACACCTAGCCAATCTGATCACACGGACCACAGCCTTGTCTAACTCATGAAACTAAGCCATGCCATGTGGGGCCACCCAAGACGGCGGGTCACAGTGGAGAGGTCTGACAGAATGTGGCCCACTGGAGAAGGGAATGGCAAACCACTTCAGTATTCTTGCCTTGAGAACCCCATGAACAGTATGAAAAGGCAAAAAGATAAGACACTGAAAGATGTACTCCCCAGGTCGGTAGGTGCCCAATATGCTACTGGAGATCAGTGGAGAAATAACTCCAGAAAGAATGAAGGGATGGAGCCAAAGCAAAAACAACACCCAGTTGTGAATGACCTGGTAATGGAAGCAGGGTTCAATGCTGTAAAGAGCAATATTGCATAGGAACCTGGAATGTTAGGTCCATGAATCAAGGCAAATTGGAAGTGGTCAAACAGGAGATGACAAGAGTGAACATCAACATTCTAGGAATCAGTGAACAAAGATGGACTGGAATGGGTGAGTTTAACTCAGATGACCATTATATCTACTCCTGTGGGCAGGAATCCCTTAGAAGAAATGGAGTAGCCATCATAGTCAACAAAAGAGTCCAAAATGCAGTACTTGGATGCAGTCTCAAAAACGACAGAATGATCTCTGTTCGTTTTCAAGGCAAACCATTCAATGTCACAGTAATGATAGAGGGTGAAGCTCTAATTTTATTTTCCTTCCATATAGAAAGCCAGTTGTCCAAGCATCATTTATTGAAATGTGCCCCACCCCTCCCCCCTCCCACTGATCTGCAGTAAACCTGTCATACATCAAGAATTTGTATACATGGAGGTGTTCCTAAGTCTACTCTGTTGCTTTATTTTTCTGTATTTGTACTAGTACTATGCTTGTCTTAATTATTAGTTTTAGAGTAAGTCCCTCTGTTTTTCTTCTTAAAGGGTTTCTTGGCTATTCTTGGCTCTTTGACTTCAATAAATCTCTTAGAATGTTTAAGTTCTACATAAATATCTGTTATAAAATCGATCAGGATTCCATTGAACCTGTAGATCAGTTCGAGGAGAAATGACATTTTTTACAACATTGACTCTTCTGTCATATAAACATGGCATATCTCTTCATTTATTTAGGCTTTTAATGTCTTTCAGTGAAGTTTTATGATTTTCTTTAACATTTTGTCTTGCTGAGTAGATTCCTGGTTATTTTAATTTTTGACATTGTTGTAAATAGTGTCTTTTAAAATGTCATTTTTTAACTGATTTAGTAGACGGTCATGTAATTGATTTTTTTATATTGATGCTGTACCAGCAACCTACAGTTCTTATCATGTTTATGGATTCCTTTAGATTTTCAATAGGTTCAGTCATGCCAACTGCAAATGGTGCAGTTGATATGATTTTTTTCCTTTCAAATACTTAACCTTATAACCTTTTGCCTTGTCACGTTGGCTAGGACCTCAGTACTGGGTTGAACAGAAGCAGTATTGGCAGGAGTCCTTGTCTCATTCCTAATTTAGAGAAAAAGGCTTTACTGCTTCATTCTTGAATTTGATGGTTTTTTTTAAAAATAGATAGCCTTTATCAGATTAAGGAAGTTCCCTTCCATTCCTATCTTAGTTTGCCAAGAGTTTTTATCATGAGTGGTTATATAATTTTATCAAGTACCTTTTCAGCCACTACTGAGATAAGGCTTTCTCACTGAATCTGTTGTATTACAATACATTGATTTCTACACTTGCACGCTTTACAAAAGTCAAATCCTAGACTCGTATATATATCCACTTACCCCTTTTGATGTCTCATATACATTTCAGTCTTGGCATGTCCTGAGCTCCTCAGCTTCCCTCCCACCCCCTGAAAACCGCCTTATTCTCACTCTTCCTCCAGCGCAGCTGATTGTCACTCCATTCTTCTAGTTGTTCAGGCCAAACATCTTGGATACTCCTTGTCCACACCTGAAACCTCTGGGGAAATCCTAGTGGCCGCGCCTTCTGTTAATGAATATTGCCAGCACGTCACAGTCTCCCCTGCCAACTGTTCCAAGCCAGGGTCGTATTTTAGCCCAATTATTACAATAGGTCCCTAAGTGGTCTCCCTTCCCCTTTCACTCTTCTCTAGACACAGTATCCAGAGATATCCTTAAAAAAACAAAAAGCACATCACATTTCTCTGCTTAAGACCTTCCAGTGGCTTTTTGCTGCGCTCAGCCTAATGGCCAGCTTCCTTGCAGGGCTGTCCAGTGTCTGTCCTCTCTGATTTCTCCTCCTCTTGTCTCCTTTTCCCACTCTGCTCTGGCCGTGCCGGCTCCATGCTGTTGTTTCCCACGTCACACCTGCTCCCACCGAAGGCCCCTGCCCTGCCAGTATCCGTTGTGTGGACTGCGCGTCCCTAGACCAGTGGTTCTCAAAGTGTGGGCCTTAGATCAGCAGCAGGAGCATCGCTTGGGACCTTTTAACAAAGAAGGTTCTCGGGACCAACCCCAGATTATTGAACTGTAAGCTCTGAGAATGGGGCCGAGTCTGAATTTAACAGCCACCCTGGTGACAGAAAGCTTGCCCTGGGTTTCCACAGTTGCTGCACCTTCCTCAGGTGTCTGCTTAGAGGTTACCTCGTCATATTTCTAATATACTCTATACCACTTATGCTAATGCACATACTCTCCAGCTTACTATTTTTATACTAGCATACTCTAGCATACTTCTAATATTTGTGATCACTTATTACTTTATTATGGTTGTGTTTTGTTCATCCCTTCACTGCCTCCGGTAGAATGTAGGTTCCTTGTAGGCAGAAATGTTCGTGTTTCTGGTTCGTTGAGGGGACCCTAGCACTTAGAAAAGTTCATGGTACAAAGATGACAATAAGTCGTTTAGTAAGAGGTGACCTTAGAGCAGAGTTATCCCTCTGTGTTTTGTAATTCCTGGTTGAGATGTTAAAGTTGTGCTTTGGTTGAGCCCTTTAATCTTGGGCAAAGGCTGACAGCTTGCAGAGGCCTGGGGATGACCCTGGGGCTATGAATTTTGAACCTTTCCAAAAAGAACAAAATTCTATTTGAAGCAGACCCAGAACGATTGGGATTGATTTATAGAGGGCCAGATTGTATTGCTCACTACCAACTGGTAGTAAATTTCGGGGGTGGCCAAAGAACCAAGTCTGTTTTTTTATAGCCACTTCCTTGTAGCTTAGTTCTTCCAGAACATTCTGTGGTTGGGAATGCAGTGTTTTAAAAACATTTGTTGTTGTTTAGTCACTGAGTCACATCCCACTCTTCTTGTGACCCCTTGGACTGTAGCCTGCCAGGTTCCTCTGTCCATGGGATTTCCCAGGCAAGAATACTGGAGAGGGTTGCCATTTGCTCCTTCAAGGGATCTTCCCAACCCAGGGATCACACCCACAACTCCTCCATTAAAAACACTTCCATTCCATGGCATAAATGGATTGCTGCTCTTCAACTCTGGCCACTCACTAAGTTTGCATGTAGAGAGTTAAAAAAAAAATCCAGATACTTCTCCACACTAAGAAGCCGATCAAGCTGGTATGGTGTGATGCTGACATACAGTGAGGGTGGAGGCTTGCTGGGAGAGAGGCTTGCCAGGGAGGGGACCCTTGAGACTGTAACAACTGTTATTATCAGCAAGCAACAGAACTTGACCAACCTCCAAACCTGAGTTTTTACCTAGCTTATGTATATAGTCAAAAAAAAAAAAAAAAAGCAAGCAACGGAGATGAATTTTATGGTATGTAAATTATGCTTCAATAAAGGTCTTAATGAAAAAGGAAAGAAGGACTGAAAATATACTCAGGATTAAGTCATTCAAAGTCAAGTCCCTTCTGTAATACACAGCTCCAACCACGACCCTCCAAGGCTAAGAGGGCAACAGGGTCCATAGGCCAAAATTCAGAGCATTAACATTAATTTTCCTAACTTTTCAGAGCAAAGAAGACTTTATGAACATCTGCATGGAACCCAACACCGTCAGCAAAGGAGACTTCATCACTATAGGGTAAGCGGACTGGGGTTTGTAGGCAGTGAGGCTTTAAGTGGTTTGTGTTTTCAGACTTTACCAATCCGAGCGCCCAGAAAGTCCAAGCAGAGATCTCACTGAAGACTTGCGTGGTTTGGGAACTGTAGCACCCTTTTGTTTTTGGGGTTGGCATGCGTAGTGCATGTCTCCTAGTTTGGCCTTCCCCTTGCATTTTGGGAAGATCAGAGTTTGGGAACTGTCTTAGTCTTTTGACTGAAATGACAGGAGTCAGTGTAACATGGTATCCTGGCCAGAATTTTGGCCTCAGGGTCTGAACTACTGGATACAAATCTTGACTTTGCCACTCACTGGCCTCATGATCCTTTACCTTCCCTGAATCCTGGAGTGGAATAACATAATTGCTTCTCTCTCTCAGGGTTGTTTTTGAGTCTCATATGAGGGACTGTGTGGGCAAAGTCTTTTATCAGCGTGAAGTACCATCAGTTACCATTCATGTCAGCTCACCTTGCCTCTTCCCAGGGCATTAATGAAAAGGTATTGAGTACCTTGGACATTTTCCAGACTTTTTTTTCCCTTTTCCACTACAAAATACCCTCCCAAGTCCTGTCTGATTTGTTAAGCCGTACCTCTGCCAGAGTTTTATTGGTTAAGGATGCTCTCAGCCTTCCGCCAGACTTCAGAGCGACTGAGAAGGCTGTGTGTTACCATGCCAACTGGAATCTGCTCCATTTTTTCCTGAACTCTGTCTCAGAGCTCCCTCTTGTGCCCACGTAAGGGTTAGACATTGCTGCTGCAGCGGCCGGGTCTCCATGGCTACCTCAGTCTCTGTGCCAGCACTGGCAGCACAGTGTCTTTGCTCAGTTTGGGTGGTTCTCGCCTTGGGTACCAGTTCTTCAGATGCTGAATAGCTGCTTCTGCAGCCTTTGATTTACTTGCTGTAACTATAGTAAAAGGGAGGAAGGGAAAAGTCTCTTCTCCTAGGAAGGGTCCAGAAGCTACACAGTGTCCCACAAGCCTGTGGGACCAGCTATATTCGAATCTCCTTCATAATGCTGACACCCAAAACCAGAAGGAAACACTGATATTGCTTAAATTAGACGAAGTTATTACGGTGCACATGGTTGCTGTCATCATCTGCAGCAGCAGCAATAACATAGTTTCCTTTTGGTCTCTACGGGAAGTGAAATCAAGTCAGCTTCCTCTGAGTATCTGATTAGAACACTGTAAAGTTGCTTTAGAAAACCGATGATGTTTAATTGAAAGAATTACTATTGTTAGTTAATGATAAAGTGAAGTGGAAGTCGCTCAGTCATGTCTGACTCTTTGCAACCCCATGGACTATACAGTCCATGGAATTACTATACAGTCCATGGAATTCTCCAGGCCAGAATACTGGAGTGGGTAGCCTTTCCCTTCTCCAGGGGACCTTCCCAACCTAGGGTTTGAACCCAGGTCTCCTTCATTGCACGTGGATTCTTTACCAGCTGAGCCACCAGGGAAGCCCAAGAATATTGGAGTGGGTAGCCTATTCCTTCTCCAGCAATTAGTGATAAAGATGGACTAATTTTCTTAGATTTAGCTTTTACCCATTTCCCACTGACTCTGACTAGCTGCAGGGTGTATATACATGAGGGTGAGTGTGTATAGAGAGGCTAATAGTTTTATTTCAAAGCCATGTAGTCAAGGTCAAGATGCAGTATTCTAAGTAGACTGTTTATATCAATACGGAGAATCATACAAAAGCTGCTAAGGTTGGTTGTTCATATAAATCCATCCAGTTTAAATTAGAATAAAAATTTTTCTCTTTCAAGTAATAGACTCACAAGAAGTACCAAATATCAAAAGTTTAGTACTTTTTTATAAAGTATTTCATTTCATTCCAGTTTTTAAACTTGGGATTTTTAAATAGCCCAAGAATTAGGTATACATGGAACTACTTAAAATCAGTTGAGAGAAAAATCAGTCTTCATGCCCAGTTCTCTGCAATAAATAAACCTTCTCAATCTAGAATGTATCTCAATACTAAGCAAGAAGCACTGGGGGAAGAATTATTCACAGAACCCCATGGTTCAAGACACCATGAGTCCATGTATTTGACTTTACCCAAAGACGTGCAGAACTCGCTTTGTCCTGGCAGTCGAATGCAGTTGCCAGCACTGGTTTCCAAGGTTGCTTTTTCCTTTACCGACAGAAGTAAAAAGGTGAGAGATCCCAAGCTGCATGTTGAGGGCACCGAGTGTCTCCAAGCCAGCCGCTGCACTCTGCTGCTTCCAGAGGTGAGCAGGGGTGAGCGGCCCCACAGCTTCGGGTCTTTTCCTCTTTGGTCTTCCTTTCTGTTTTTTCTCCCTCCTTCCTATTAACAGACCCTTCCTTAGGTACCTCATACCTGCTGTGTGCTGTGCCAGGCTCTGGGTTATATTAAGGGAGGCCTGAAAAGATGGCAGAAAAGCCCCTTCGGAGTCACAAGTTTAGAGTTTGGCTCCTGAAGACTTCCAGTGTTGTCAAGCCAAGGTTCTATAAAGTGATCCTTCAGTTTCCTGAGCTTTTATTTTTCTGAATGTAAATTATGCGAATGGTTACTATAACAACCCACAGAATTCTCCAGTGTGCAAATGATCATGGTGAATTCTAGCTTCACATTTTTAAAAAACGATCTGGAAGCGTTTTCAGGATGGCAGTAAATTTTTCTGTACTGGGAAATGCCAAGCTATGTGGAATAACCTATAAGTGGGGAAAAAAAGTTACTACAGATGGCCTCTGAAGACTTGCATGTTAAACTAAGGTGGTCAAAAAGGACTGTAGGTAAAACAGAAGGTGTCCCCACAGTGGCTGGTACCATAGTTTCAACACAGCAAATGTTGAATTAAACGCATGAGTTATGGAAGGGTTTTCTAGAATTTGTAATATTAATGGTGCTATACCTTAGGTGTAAAGGTAAGCAAGTCCTAAAGAACTTGATTATTATGAAAATAATCAAGTGGCTGTAACGGCTTTCCTAAGAGAACTGGCTGTGTTGCTCACTTTTCATTTGGGCAAGATTAGGGCCGAGAAGGACATACAAATCTTATATGAATTCCTTAAAGATATGACAGGACCCCGTCTTTCAATAAGCATTTAAAAACGATAACCTTGTTTCACAAATCCCAAAATACTCTGAGAGGAGGCAGAGGCCACTTAAACCTTTTTCATGGTGGTGAAGTAAGCTGAAAGTCGCTCAGTCGTGTCTGACTCTTTGCAACCCCATGGACTATACAGTCTATGGAATTACTATACAGTCCATGGAATCCTTTCGGCCAGAATACTGGAGTGGGTAGCCTTTCCCTTCTCCAGGGGATCTTCCCAACCCAGGGATTGAGTCCACGTCTCCAACATTGCAGGCGGATTCTTTACCAACCGAGCTATGAGGGAAGCCCCCCTATTTCCAGAACCAGCCCTGTGTCTGACACAGGCACTGAAATCTCTTTAAAGAACAGGCTAAATCCTCAGAGAGGATGCGGTTTTCCCTAACAACCTGCCCAGATGCTCAGAGTGATGACGTATCCCAGCCAGCTGTGGGCACAGCTGTTCTGAGAGTCCTCTTCCCCCACCCTTCCACCCCTCCTCCACACAGGGCACAGGGGGCGCCTTCAGCATCGACAGTGAGGAGTACGAAGCGATGCCCGTGGAGGTGAAGCTGCTCCCCCGGAAACTGCAGTTCTTCTGTGACCCTCGCAAGAGGGAGCAGCTGCTGCAGAGCCCGGCCCAGTGAGCGGGCGGCACGTGGGCGCCCGAGACTGCACTTTAGGCCACCCCGGGACCAAAAGGGAACCAAGGCCTCCTCTGTCCCCCGCAGTGTTGTCAGAGGACCCCCAAGGGCCGGTTCACGGCAAGTAGCACCCCTCCCACCCGCTAACCCCCGTCCCCCTCTCAGTGCTTTCCAGCTTTGCAGCCAGCTTCCCAGCAGCTTATGCTCGACTCCGCTGTGTTGGCCCGGTCCCTCCTGAAGACCGCTTTTCCTAAGACTAGTTCCAGGAAATCCCCACCCGCAGTGGCCAGAGAAGGGCTCGACCTCGACAGCGCCCCCTGGTGGGGAGCAGGATCCTCCTTTGCGCTGGTCCTGCGGTCACCTTGGGGCTCCCAGGGAAGCAAGCCACCTGCTTTCCCGCCACTCTGCCTGTTCGCAGGCCCTTCCACGGGTGCTGCGACTTGGTGAGCTGCGACTCCGCTTCTTTCAGTTTACTCTGCCCAAGCAAAAAACATAGGGGGAGGTGTGTCCCTCTTCAGCCATGGCTGAAATACTGTCAAATACTCTTCTCTCCCACCTCCCCGCCTCCACCCCGCAGTCCTGCTTCTGAAATGTTGGTTTGCCTGAGAACCACGTAGGGTGCATGTTGAAAACTGACTTAGTCGGGGCCCATCCCGAATCTAGTAACTCGGTTTGGAGGGCGGAGCCCAGGAATCGGCACTTTTTAAAAGGCAGGCCACCCTCCCCAGGTGGTTCTACTAGGAGAGGTACCCCGAACTGAATGGGGCGGTCTTGTAAAGCAGCGGTCCACACACACTGTACGTCCTAAAAGTATTTTGAAAAATCATGTAACCCTTCGCAGTTTTAAGTTGACAGCTAAAATTTTTCATGGGAAGTTAGTTGCAAAAGTACATACTTTCTAGTGTCATGTAAATATTGATATTTTAAACTAAAACTGTTACATCACTCTTTTAAACATTTTCAGTGTAATTGAGATACATAGCAATTTGACACTCATCATCCATTTACAAAAATAAACTAGTAAGTTGTTTAGTCATTGAAAAATGCTGCTTTTTCTTATATGTGTATTTCCATACCACTTTTTGCAAAGAATGCTATCATAATGTAATGTTTTTGTGCTTGAATTTTTTTTAATTGGAATTGTCTTCTTGCCAACAAAAAATATAAATGGAAATAACATTTTTTAGTTCGTGTCAATTAACTCAAGAGAATAAATGTTATAAATTATTGAAATATGATATTATAAATTTTTGAAAATTAAAAGTTAACATTTTATTAGAATGCTCTTTATCCTGAGTTGATTTATTGAAAAACACTTTTTTTTTTGTTTAACTCGTTTTTGTTTTTTTATTTTACATAGTAGTAGTGTTGATTACAGTGTTGTTCCAGGTATACAGCAAAGTGATTCAGTTATGCAGATATGTGTATCTATTTTTTTCAATTCTGTTTCCATTAGGTTATTACAGAGTGTTGAGCAGAGTTCCCAACCAACATTAGGTCCTTGTTGGTTTTCTGTTTTAAATATAGCAGTGTGTACATGTTGAGCCCAAACTCCTAATCTATCCTCCCCACCCACCTTGCTGGTAACAGTAAGTACGTTCTTTGGGTCTGTGTTTTGTAAATTAGTTCATTTGTATTTTCTTATTTCATATGATATTTGTCTTTGTCTGAGTTATTTCACTTAGTATGATAATCTCCAGGTCCATCCATGTTGCTGCAAACGGTATTACTTTATTCTTTTAAACGGGTAATAGTTCTCCTGTATGTACCACATCTTCTTTTACCTATTCATCTGTCCACAGACACTTAGGTTGCTTCCATGTCTTGGCTGTGGTAAATAGCACTGCAGTGAACACTTGGCTGCATGTATCCTTTCCAGCCACGTTTTTCTCCAGATATACGGCCAAGAAAGGGATTGTAGAATCATGTGATAACTCTAGTTTCTTAAGGAACCTCCATACTGTTCTCAACAGTGGCTATACCAGTTTACATTCCCACTGACAGTATAGGAGGGCTCCCTTTTCTCCACACACTCTTCAGCATTTATTATTTGTAGACTTTTTGATGATGGCCATTCTCAGTGGTGTGAGGTGATGTCTCATGACAGTTTTGATTTGCATTTCTATGGACATGGAACAACAGACTGGTTCCAAATAGGAAAAGGAGTTCGTCAAGGCTGTATATTGTCACCCTGTTTATTTAACTTATATGCAGAGTACATCATGAGAAACGCTGGACTAGAAGAAACACAAGCTGGAATCAAGATTACCGGGAGAAATATCAATAACCTCAGATATGCAGATGACACCACCCTTATGGCAGAAAGTGAAGAGGAACTCAAAAGCCTCTTGATGAAAGTGAAAGTGGAGAGTGAAAAAGTTGGCTTAAAGTTCAACATTCAGAAAACGAAGATCATGGCATCCAGTCCCACCACTTCATGGGAAATAGATGGGGAAACAGTGGAAACAGTGGCTGACTTTATTTTTCTGGGCTCCAAAATCACTACAGATGGTGACTGCAGCCATGAAATTAAAAGACACTTACTCCTTGGAAGGAAAGTTATGACCAACCTAGATAGCATTTTCAAAAGCAAAGACATTACTTTGCCAACAAAGGTTCGTCTAGTCAAGGCTATGGTTTTTCCTGTGGTCATGTATGGATGTGAGAGTTGGACTGTGAAGAAGGCTGAGCACCGAAGAACTGATGCTTTTGAACTGTGGTGTTGGAGAGGACTCTTGGGAGTCCCTTGGACTGCAAGGAGATCCAACCAGTCCATTCTGAAGGAGATCAGCCCTGGGATTTCTTTGGAAGGAATGATGCTAAAGCTGAAACTCCAGTACTTTGGCCACCTCATGGGAAGAGTTGACTCACTGGAAAAGACTCTGATGCTGGGAGGGATTGGGGGCAGGAGGAGAAGGGGACGACAGAGGATGAGATGGCTGGATGGCATCACTGACTTGATGGACATGAGTCTGGGTGAACTCCCGGAGTTGGTGATGGACAGGGAGGCCTGGCGTGCTGCGATTCATGGGGTCGCAAAGAGTCGGACACGACTGAGTGACTGATCTGATCTGATAGTGATGTTAAGCATCTTGGTCATCTGCGTGTCATCTTTTAGGTCTTCTGCCCATTTTTTTGTGGAGAAGGAAATGGCAATCCACTCCAGTGTTCTTGCCTGGAGAATCCCATGGACAGAGGAGCCTGGTGGGCTACAGTCCACAGGGTCACAAAGAGTCAGACATGACTGAGCGATGGAGTCACATGAGCTGTTTATAAATTTTGAAGATTAATCCCTTGTAGTTCAGCTTATTTGCAAATATTTTCTTCTATTTCCGTGGGTAGTCTTTGCACTTTGTTTATGGCTTCCCTTCCTCTTCTGTTCTCTTGTGATTTGATGACTAACTTTAGTATTGTGTTTGGTATCTATTGTAGGTTTTCTTTTTGCTGTTACCATGAGGTTTTGATACAGCAGTCTATGTATAAATATGATTGTTTTAAGTTGGTAGTCTTAATTTCTAATGCATTTCCAATATCCTGCATTTGTGCTCTCCTCATGATTTCTGGTTTTGATATATTTGGAATATTTGAATCATTTACAGATGATTTCCTACCTTTACTGTGTGTTTGCCTTGACTGGTAAGCTTTTCCATTTGTAATTTTCTTGTTTCTAGTTGTGGCCTTTTCTGCCTAGAGAAGTTCCTTTGGCGTTTGTTGCAAAGCTGGTTTGGTGGTGCTGAATTCTCTTAGCTTTTGCTCGTCTGTAAGGCTTTTGATTTCTCTGTCAAATCTGAATAAAGAGTCTTGGTGGGTAGAGTATTCCTGGTTGTAGGTTCCCTCTCATTACTGTATATATACTGTGCCATTCCCTTGGCCTGAAGAGTTTCTGCTGAGAAATCGGCTGCTAACCTTATGGGAATTCCCTTGTATGTTGTTACATTTCCCTTGTTGATTTTAATGTTTTTCTGTCTTTAATTTTTGTCAATTTGATTACTATGTGTCTTGGCATGTTCATTCTTGGGTTTATCCTGCCTGGGACTCTGTGCTTCCTGGACTTGAGTGACTGTTTCCTTTCCCATGTTAGGGAAGTTTTCAGTTATTGTCTCTTTAAATATTTTCTTAGGTCCTTTCTCTTCTCCTATGGGACCCCTATAAGGCGAATGTTGTTGCATTTAATGTTCCCAAGATCTCTTATATTGTCCTCATTTTTGCTCATTCTTTTCTTCATTATTCTGATCCATGGCAGTGATTTCCACCATTCTGTTTTCCAGCTCATTTATTCTTCTGCCTCATATATTCTGCCACTGATTCCTTCTAGTGTATTTTTCATCTCAGTTATTGTATTGTTCATCTTTGTTCTTTAAATCTTCAAGGTCTTTGTTAGATATTTCTTGTATCTTCCTGATCTGTGCCTCCATTCCTCTTCTGAGATCTTGGCTCATCTTTACTATCATTACTCTGAATTCTCTTTGAGGTAGATTGCCAGTCTCTACTTCACCTAATTGTTCTTCTGGGGTATCTCCTTTTGTCTGACTTTCTGACAGTTCTTCAGGCTGTAGGGTAGTAGTTCTTGCTTCTGCTCTCTGCCCCTGGCAGGTGCAGCTATCTAAGAGGCTTATGCAGGCTTCCTGGTGAGAGGAACTGGTACTTGCCCACAGGTGGGTGGAGCTAGGTCTTGTCCCTCTGGTGGGCAGGGCTGTGTCAGGGACTGTTTTTATTGGGCAGCTGTTTTCTCAGGATTTTAAGCAGGCTGTCTGTTGCTGAGTGGAGCTGTGCTCCTGCCCTGTTGGTTGGTTGGCTTGAGGTGTCCTAGCACTGGCTGTTGGGTGGGGTCTTGGTGAGAAAATGGGGGCATCCAAGAGGGCTCACACCAGTAAGTGTTCCCTAGAACTATCACAACCAGTGTCCTTGTCCCTGCAGTGAGCCATAGCTGCCCCCTGCCTCCACAGGAGACCCTCCAATCCTAGCAGGTAAGTCTGGCCTAATCTCTTAAGAGGTCACTGCTTTTTTTCCCTGAGTCCTCATGTATATGAGACTCTGTACCCTCCAAGAGTGGAATTCCTACAGTCAAACCCCACTGGCCTTCAAAGCTGGATTCTCTGGAGCCACCTCCTCCTGTCACCAGACCTCCAGGCTGGGGAGCCCTTTGTGGGGCTCAGAACACTCACTCTTGGGGGAGAACTTCTGTGGTATATTTTCTAGTTTGTGGGTCCCCACCTGGTTCATTGGGATTTGATTTCATCTTGATTGTGCCCCCCTTGGATGTAGCACATCCTTTTTGGTGGGTTCCAGCATGTGTTTTGTTGTTGATGGTTGTTCTCCAGTTAGTTGTGATTCTGGTGTTTCCGTAAGAGGTGAGCTCACGCCCTTCTACATTGCCATCTTGTCTCCCCCCAAAGGATGATATTTACAGCTGAGACAGTGTTTAACATTATAGATGTAAATAGATGATAAATAAGCAGATGGGATAGAAAGATTCTGTTATGCAACTCAAAGAACTGCATGACATTGTCATATCAAAAATCATAATGATATATCAGCTTAAATGCTTAATTAGATCCTTTAGTTTGTTGAAAGCAGAGAACTAGACAGTCCTGGCCTTGCCATAGATTTGTTAGCCAGTCATTGTAATCACTTTGGTGCCCCTGAGGTTTTTATACTCCAGAGGGCAATGACTGCAATAAGGTGGATGAGACCTAAGGCACTTAAAAAAACACAGAAGGGAAAAGGGGAAGAATTGGCAGGCTTCTCAGGCAGATCAGTTTTAGGACACCGCATATACTTGCACCCACGGACCTTGTGAAGAGGGAAGACCAACATGCTTAAAGGATTACAAAGCAGTTATGATAAGACCATGACAAGCAGCTTAAAAAGCCCATAAAATAATGCTTACCTGTTTACCTCTGTATTCTTCAGAGTGGTGTTAAAAGCTGTACTTTTGCAAAAACTAATGAAACAAAAAGCAGGCAGGTCCAAACGTGCCAGGGAATGGGTGCTGTGGTCTGAGAAAATACAGTCTCTACGTGAGCCAAGAGAATCTGGCATATGCTGGTTGTATAATAGAGTGCAAAAGACCAGCACAGAATCTTGACTACCAGCAGGTATGTGTTTATTCAGTGATTCTAATTTTTCTATAGAAATAATGGAACATAGGATTGGGGAAGGATATTTTAATTCAGATTAGTGTTTTTATTCATTTTTAGATGTAAATATGTCCTAGTTGAAACTTTGTTTTCTTGATTCAGGCTTTTAACTGAGAACACAGTTGCCTTATCATCTACTGCCTTCTTGCCACTGTCCTTCCATATAAGGTCCACATAAAGGATGTTTAACACAACTATGACAGACTCGCCCAAGTCAGCCAGACCTGAATGCAAAGGGGTCCAATGAGAACCTGAGTCCCCCCCCCCACAGACACCTTCTATTTAGTACAAACCTTATGTCAGATGAATGTCACTGAAAAACCAACAGCATTTCTATTCAAAACAGAGCAGATGTTTTATATTAAATATAGCTTAGTATAAAGTCTTTTGCTTCACCCCACAGCCAGTGTGTATGCATGGTTATAATTACTATGTGCCAGTGCTTTACACACACGACTGATTAGCTGTGTTCTCACCACCCGAGGAGCTAGGTAATACATGGTTGCGTCACTTGGAAGGTAGGAACCTGGCTTAGAACACAGAGCTAGCAGTGTTAGGAATTGACTCTATACTACTTTAAAATAAGTAACTGCACAAAAGGTTAAAAAGAAGACGTGTGTGTACATCTCAGTATATAATGTTTTAAAGTGAACGTTAGTAGGAAGAAGATGTGAAACAAAAAGGCTTTGGTCTGGATGGGGTCCTCCTCCTGAAGTCGCCTGATGTGACTGAGAGCACGCAGTCTTGACTTTTTTTGATGGAATGGGATGGTTACTCCCAACTTCAGTTTCCCTTACCTGGAGTGTATCCAGACCGCGCAGCCTCCATCGTCACCCTAAGTGAGGTCAGCACCATACGTTCTGCTCATGCCTGCGGCTGCCACTCCTTCCCATCACAAAGGAGTGCAGCACACGTGTTCATGTTAAAATGTGAATTTTAATCGTAAAAACTGTTTTCTGTAAATATAGTTATATCAACCTCTCTGCATACAGCTTGGTTCAGATATATACAGATATGATATACACAGATGTTATCTGTAGCACAGAACATAATCAGTTCAAGAAACATGTGCCCGCTGGGATGAACCCCAGCTTTCCTTAGGCCTTCTAAATGATTACCACCGAAGAGAGAACAGCAGAGCCAGATGCAGGACATTCAGGGAGATGTATCAACTGTCTTACTAATTTCATCCTAGGAGCTAAAGAAACAAAACTAGATTCCGTTTCTCTTATTGCTATGACTCTTACACTGGGATATTCATCAAAATAGGGGTTTGACATTTAAGGCGACGGGGAGGCTATGCTGATCTTACACTTGGAAAACACAGAACTTCTCCCAAGTTTCTTTTTCAGAAAAGACTTACTTGTCAGACCGATTTAAAAAAAAAATTCAGCCAACAAGCCTGAGATGTACAAAGGAGGTTAGTTTTGTTTTCCTTGACCCCATACCCCTCAGGTCTCCTACCCAGTCTTATCAAAAGCACAGAACCTACAGCTTTCCTCACTGGTCTTGGAGGGCTAGACTGAAACGCAATCTTTGATTTGGACAAAGGAAGGAGTTTTCACTCCAATGTCAACAATATATGTTGACAATCCGATAACTCAGTGACCAGTGTGTGGGTTTTTCATTTTGTGGATCATCTCTGGCTAGTTCATAAAACCCTACACCCCACCTCCGCATCCCCCAACTGTCCTTAGCAAAACAGATGTACCATTAGTGTAAAGAGGCATTCTATGGCAAAGAGAGGTGGTTCGTACCCATCTGTTTATGGTGATTAAATACATTTCCTGAATTGAGATCCTATTACCTGTAAAAGCCCATTCAGTGCTGAGCTTCTAGAATAAATGCTAAAGAGATGAGAGCAGGGCTTTACTTCTCCATCATCAGTTCTCTATATAGTACTAGAAAATTATTTCCTTTCTAAATGTGCAGTTTCATCTAACAGTCCCTGTATTCCAGCTCCAAAAAAATGAGCTAAAGTGACAGTTATAAAACTACCTCTGGCTCCCTCTAGTTAAGAGGCCTAGCAATCAGCCTGATCACATTCACCCCCTTTCGTACAGGAGTCTTACTTAAAGTTGGTGACTGTATGTCATCCTCCATAGGACTGTCAACTTTATCTCCTCAAAAGGCTGTTAGATTTCACAGGACAGTCCTTATTCACTCACCAGAACATTTAAATAAAAAACAAACAAAAGGGGGTCTCAGCTGCTTCCAAATGGTAATACTGCCCATTTCTTCCAGGATTATCATTTTGATATTTCCTTCCATTTCAACATCTGCATCCTCAATGCATCACATAGTCATACCAATATAAAAATAAACTTCCATTTCTTATCAGAAAAACATTAACTTAATTCACAGTTAGCCTTTTTCCACCACACTCGGCCCTCCAGTAGCTCCTGGGAACAGAGGTATATTAGTAATACAAATGGAATATTAAAAAATCCATCCTTGACTTGGGAGTAAAAGGAGCCCTGAGCTCCTCTTCCCCTACACCTGAATCACAAAAGGGCTTTCCTGAAAGGAGAGGGGTGGGCTGGCCTGCTGAGGCGACCCCAGGCACACGGGAGCCTCAACACAGGGCACTACATGCAGGCACAGCAGGAGTGCAGAGAAGAGACCGAGGACTGGCCCTTTCAGAGTCCAGGCCCACAGCCAGGAGCCTACCGGGGAGATGAGAGCCCATTTGACACACACTGGTCCCCATATTACTACCTTTCCTGCCTGGTTGAGAACTGTCATCGCGTCAAGGCAAGTTCATTGTCAAGCTGAACGCTTGGTCTTATTCAGCAGCAACCCCCTCCACCCCGCCCCTTCCTGTACCTCTGTGAGTATGATCCTCCTGGGACGGGAGAAAGCACCTCAGTTCATTCCCTGGGCTCTGTGGTTTCTTTTCCTTCTTTGATTTAGCAGTCCAGAGTCAGGGCTGACTCTTTGCAACCCCATGGACTGTAGCTCACCAGGTTCCTCTGTCCATGGCAAGAACACTGGAGTGGGTTGCCATTTTCTTCTCCAGGGAATCTTCCTGATCCAGGGATTAAATCCACGTCTCTTGCATTAGCAGGAGACGCAAGTGGATTCTTTGCCACTTGCGCCACCTGGGTAGTTTCATTTCAAAACAAAAACAAGTTCCTGAGGTTCCCTTCTTCCTAGAGGGTTGTTGTACTGCCATTAAAAGGTTAACAAAAACTTCACATCACTGCCCTTTGCAAAAGCTTCCCCAAAGGCCTTGGTTTAAAGGTGAGTAAGCTCATCCTTTTTACTCTGTTTGAAGGGCTTTCAGTGTATTAAGACAAATAGCAAGTTTGCCCTCATAACCACCAGAATGAAAAGCTGGTTCAGCTATGATTTCATTTATCTTTACCTTTATCTTCTAGCTAAAACAGGTAGTTACACTGATCGATGACTCTTCACATGTGGTATTGAGAATTATCTGCACCCTGTGCTATACTTAAATTTCCCATCTTGCTTTTTCATGTGGGACAAACAAGTTATAAATGCAAATTCCTAGGCTAAATGATTTCTATCAATGAATTCAGCTTCCCTTCTCCAGCCAAATGGAAGACACGACGCCATGATGAATGACAGAGGCAGCCTTCTAATCCACAGCAATCACAACTTACTGAGGACTGTATGGGCACTTACCTTAGAAGGGATCTATGCCAGGCCTAAGGGGTGCTTCATGCTTAGCAAAAGCCAAAGCTAATTCAGAACTGTTATTTAGCCTATACTTTCTGGTCTGGGGAAAGATAAGTCCTATCATTTCTGATTCCTTCAGAAGAGTCCTAATCCAGAGGACAACTGGACATTGTCCCAAAGGCTGAAGAGTACCATCTGCCAAGCCTGCACAAGTGAAAAAAATCCATTTTTCCAGAACTTTGTCATATCCAACTAGACATCAGCAAACTCCAAGCCTGGATTCTAGGCCCACAAGGACTCTGACCACATAGAATTTCTCCTAACTTCATCCAGTGATGACCCAGTGGCCCCCACATCTCAAGTCAGCAATGTTTCCAGCTTAGGGCATGGCTCACAGCTTGGTTCAGCGGGTAAAGAATCACCTGCCAGTGCAGGAGACTCAAGAGACGGGGGTTTAATCCCTGGGTCAGGAAGATCCCTGGAGGAGGGCATGGCAACCCACTCCAGTATTCTTGCCTGAAAAATACCAGGGACACAGGAGCCTGGTGGGCTACACTCCACAGGGTCGCAAAGAGTTGGACATGACTGAGCAACTGAACACACACACACGTACAGCTTGGCTTTAGATCAGGCTTAAAGTTCCCCAAAAGGACCAAGCCAGCTGGCATAGGGTTGGGAGGAGGAGGTTTAAGAGTCGAGAGGGACAGAAGGTCACCATCAATCTAAGTACCCACACCTGAGTTTCCCAGCCAGCTCCTGAAGGTCACAGTAATATTATAATAAGCTCTGTTTCTACAGAGGACAGAGAAGGACATTCTTCAGTGACTTCCAAACAAAAGCAGATGGTTTCTCTGAAAGTATTTCCATAGTGACACAAAAGTAGGTCTGGGTGGCTTCTAGCTTCTGCTGTGTCTGTGCAGGGAGCCCTGCCTGGTACCTCGCCAACAAATTCTCCTTTCAGAGACCTGGCAGCAAGTGATGCTGGTGTGCTGCTCACCTGAGAGACTGGGGAAGAAGGAGGGGTGGGGGGAGGCGTGGGAGGGAGCCTTCAAAAGATGAACTCCATCCATGTCTCCTTGGGGATGACAGTGACGAGGGTAAAACAGGGTAGAAGCGTGCTCTGCAGCCCAGCAGAGGGCGCTGCGCTAGATTCCTGGCCTCACCAGGAAGCTGGCAATGCAGGGAAGGACCAGCACTAGGGTATCCTCTTCAAAGGACTCTGTTGGGGAGGCGGAGGGGGTGAAGGGGAGCATAGGGGTTCTGCTCTGGGGTCAGCCAAACACAGGCTGCATTCGACTTCAGACGTGGCACTGCGATATGGGTGCACCCTCTCCCAGGGCCACTCCCAGCCCAGGGGATGCCAGATGGACGGCTGCCTAGAAGTGCACAGAGTTAAAAGGGGTGTGGAACCCTGGGCCCGCCATTCAAAGAGAAACACAGGAACCTCATTTTCATCTGATTACCTTTACATCAGCGGGTCTGAGCCTGGAGTTAACAATAGCACAGAAACGAAAGCATTCGCATGCAGAAGCCCTCTGGAGCAGAAGGGCTTACAAAGAGTATTTGCCCAACAAATTCCCCAGTTCCACAGAACAAGGGCCTACCTGTGTCCTCCAAGAGAACCTGACCTTTCCTTTTACCCCACCCCTACTTCTGACTGCCCATCCCAACTTAGAAAGCCTTGAACCTTCTGATAATACTAAGAGTAACCATTACTTGACCCAAGTTACAAAGGCTGCTCCTTCTCCAGGAACAAGAGGAGATGGCCACTCTTCAAGGAAAAAGGCAGTGAAGCTTCAGCTTCTAAACAGATTCTTTTTTTTCTTCTGTAAACAAATATATTACTGAAATAGCTAAACCCACAGAGGAGAAAAATGTACAGTTTACATTTCAATGCCCAAACATTTATATATTTACATAAAAGACACTACCTTGATTAGTCAATGTCTGCATTTCCACACGTGAACTTCTTTAATCTTGAATTCTGTATCAGGGAGCTGCAGTGAGAATGGTTTTGAATAAAGCAATAAGCCCTACAAAGCTAGTCTCGAGACAAGACACATGATCCATCCATTTGAAAGTTATTTCTCTCTGACACTAGCCTGGCTGGAACTTGGTCCCGGACACATACACAGACACCTATTCCAATAACACAGCCAGGCAGGAATAGTGAAGGGGAGGAAGTTATATGTCACAAACAACCTAGGACCCCAAGTCAAAATCCTGAACTGGCCCAGAAGACCTCCACTCAACTCACAGGAGCCGGCTTCTCTAACAAACCATGGTTATCTCACCTAGGCTGACACCCACTGGACACTCCAGCCAAACAGAACAGGCAGGGCCGACAGGAGCTATCCCAGGTCCAAGCACTCCAGAGCACAGCAGAGCAACTCATCACTCACACATGGGGTTCCCAACCACTCCCCTGGGTACAGGCACTGCCGCCTCTGCTAACAAGTCTGGTACTTCTCTGGTCCCAGTTTCCTAGCTTGAGGAATGTTGCCTCTGCTAAAGAGAAGTTTGTTTATAAAGGCTCCTTGCACAGCAGAGCAACTCATCACTCACACATGGGGTTCCCAACCACTCCCCTGGGTACAGGCACTGCCGCCTCTGCTAACAAGTCTGGTACTTCTCTGGTCCCAGTTTCCTAGCTTGAGGAATGTTGCCTCTGCTAAAGAGAAGTTTGTTTATAAAGGCTCCTAACTGGTACATATTCCTGTTGACATCAGCCCAGAGGAATGTGCCAGCCCGTCCCAGGAGGGGATTCAGAGAAACAAGACTATGACATGGAGCGGCCACTGTTAACTTAGAGAAAGGTTTCAAGGCTTCATTTTTACAGTTTTAGTTTTCAGCTGACTGAGAAGCCACCTCTCCCTGTCCTCTGTCTAGAGAAGCTTCATACCTGGTGACAGAAACATCCTTTGTCCCACTCTGAAGTCTCTACATGAACAGAGAAAACACAGATTTACTCTAATAAACCAGAAAGGGAATTTGACCGCAAGACAAGACTCCCAGAACTGATAAAAACCTTGGAAGGCCATCTGGTCTAGCTTCTGCTTTGGGCAGATGGATATGCAAGGCCCCACTGGACAGTGGTCTCGTTCTTGATACATCAAATGACAGAGACCAGACAGACTTTCCCAAGAGTCCAGCCAGGGTGTCCAGAGCTCCTGGTGATAGGTGGCCTTCACCCCATCACCTTAAGTCAATCATGAGGAGACGAGAGAGGCTGCCGTGATAACTCCTAAGTCTGAACCCAGCAGCAGCTCGGAAAATGGTAGCTTCCAACGACCTCCAAAATCAAGGTGCTCTCATCTTACCTCTTGGGAAGAAGGGAAGAAAGGAGATGCAAAAATTACATTTGTTGGAAGTATAAATACTCCTATGTGGCAATTAGAAATCAGGCCATCCCCATGTGATAGCGGCTCATCCTTCCTATGGGCAACAGGGGTTGTCAATGACCAACATGACGTCGATGCCGTAGGCCTCCAGCAGGTCCATAAGAAAACTCCGGTCTCCCTGGGGGTCTAAACCCATGCCCCGAGCATGCTCGGCTGTCAGAGTTTTGTCTTGACTGGAGGACACCTCCAACAAAGTCTGAAATATCCGGTTGTTTTGCTCAAGGAAAAACCTGCATTCACAAGACAAGACATGGAAAAGAGAGGGCAGAAAAGACACAAAAGTTTACCAAGTAAGCCACACATGGGGAACCAAAAGTACACTGTTTTGCTTCCTATACATTTAAACGGTTTCAAAAGTCAGATAACCTTTTAAAAGAAGAAAACAGGATAAAAGTGAAAAGAGTTACTCAAGTGCCACTGAGGTCAGCAAAGAACTGGTGTTAAGCCATTCTATGATTAGCAAAATCTCTGAGTGAGTGATGGCCTGACTGCCAGAAATCTATAGGAAGGTTCAGTTCAGTCGCTCAGTCGTGAAGGTTACTAGAGGTTTAAACACAGCTGTAGAGAGAGGCCCCATGAACCATGTTCCTCTCTTTCTGCTTAGTCCTAAGGTAAGAGAAAAATTAGACAGACAGACACCTGATAATGCAGTTCTGAGGTCAAGACTTAATGTGAGAAACTGAAATCTACCTTCAAAGTCCTGGATGGGTAATTAAAGCCAGTGACAGGAGGTGAGCCTTCCCAACACAGAGAAGGACTCTTAAAATGACTCTCCAGCCCCTGAGCCAACCACACAAAACAGGTGGAGCTCAGAGGTACTGGGGCAGGCACTGGGGAGTCAGAAGCCAGCCCCGGGGGCAGGCAGTGATGTAGGAGGGGGAGCGAGGCAGAGTTCTCCACAGCTCACCATCATCTGTGTATAACTCTGTGTTCCTTAGATGGCTTTATAGGACACCTAGAAAATACAGGACAAAGTTCCACTATGGTGAAGCTTAAATATAGTTCCTGTGTGTAACTGTATGTACGTGGAACTCACATACAGTTCTACTATATATCACGATAACTTTTTATAGTAGATAAATTAAGATTTTTAGTTGGAGTTTCAATATCAAACTCTCAAAAATTACTAGAATGAATAGACAGAAAAGTAGAAGGATATAGTAGACCGGAAAAACACTATGAACCAATTCAGTGTAATTAAGATTTACACAATTTTCACCTAACAGTAAGATACAAATTCTATTCAAGTTCCCACAGACTATAAACCAGGAGACACTGGAACATATCCAGGGAAAACGAGGTACAAAAATTTCATGGTCTAAAGGTATTGAAATCGTACAGTCTGTTCTCTTACCACTGTGGAATTATGTTAGAAATCAATACTTCGATGGCTTTTTTGTTTTAATTTGCACAGGGCATATCTGAGTGTCACTGACTTATAGTTCTATATGAATATATGAGCCGTATTCAGATATGGTCTGATAACGTAACAGTCTAGACTTTTCATCTGTATTCCACAGAGCAAGGTGCTCAGTGCCCCAAGCAGCTTTGGGCGGTGAGGATTTTCAGATTCAAGAGAGATTCAAAAGCCTTGAGGAGACTCTGCTCAGCTCTCCGCTCAGCTCCCAGATACTTTTACATCTCAACAGCAGGTGTGCATTAGAAAGTACACTTGATCAGAATCAAAGTTCTGCACCTTTGTTGCAACATCAAAAGCCAGCGCTAAGTCGTGTCCGACTCTCCCGATCCCATGAACTGTAGCCTGCCAGGCTTCTCTGTCCATGGGATTCTCCAGGCAATACTGGAGTGAGAGGCCATTTCTTCTCCAGGGGAACTGCCTGACCCAGGAATTGAACCCAGGTCTCCCACATTGCAGGCAGATGCTCAAAGGCAGAAACAGTTCTAACTGCAAGTGCTACTCCCCATCCCAAGACAGGAAGCTGGCAGAACTGTTTCCGGTCCAATTACATTTCTGTTCTTATCACCTGGCACTATTAAACACAGCTGTTTATGAATGAAATCAGTGCCTTAAAGGTATAGAGGCCACGGTTCTGATCCCGACCAACAACTGCTCTGGGGGGAAAGAAATGTCATTCAATTCAAGAGTTAAGTTTTTTATGATCCCATAATATTCCATACAAGGAAGTGCTCTATTCAAAGGCAGCAATGGATGACAAGCCCCCACATCCTGAGAGACAGCTTGTATGCAGCGGACATCTGGGTGTAAATGACCAATAGGAAGACAACTCCTGGGGCTCCCATTTCTCTTAATAACCTTTCCCTGCTCTTGAACTCTTCTGGGTGCCCCTAACAGCATTCTGGGGCTCAGGCTGACTCTGTGGAACCCAGCTCTAAGGGCAATAATGGGCATCCTTGCACTGCAGCACGTAATACAAGAGGTAGTTGTTGTTTAGTTGCTAAGTTGTGTCTGACTCTGTGACGCCATGGACTGTAGCCTGCCAGGCTCCTCTGTCCATGGGATTTCCCCGGCAAGGATACTGGAGTGGGTTGCCATTTCCTCCTCCAGGGAATTTTCCCAACCTAGGGGTCGAACCTGCATCTCCTGCACTGGCAAGCGGATTCTTTACCGCTGAGCCACCAGGAAAGCCCAACACAGGAGGGATCCAGGCTAAAGCCGTCAAGTGCTAAGGGACCCTCAGGGAGGCCCATGACTACCACCCAGGCTGACTTACAGCACAAAGAGGTCCTCTTCACAAGGGTTGTAATCTTCTTCCACCTCCTGGGAATATAACAGCATCTGCCTGTTGGGAAGGAGATGACCATCAGCTTCTGGCGCAGCTACAAGGACCCCCAGGCCCCAGGCTAGGTCACTGGGCGGGCATCTGCATGGGTCACTGCCTCTCAAGGAGGAGGCTGAAAACCCAGAGCAACACCCCCACCGCTGCCCCGGCCAAAGGCAGGGAGAGAAGGGGCAGCACAGGGCTTGGAGTCCAGGGCTGGGCCTGGCCCTGGGTAATCCAGGACGAGGGACAGCCTTTCCTAATTGTCATACAGTTGGGGTGAGGCCATGAAGCCATTTATCCCACCCCTGATACCAGCATGCTGTTCCGGGCTTCACAGATTCTAGAGGCCACTAGAAAGGAGTCAGCCCAGGCATGCCTGCTGCCCATCAGTATAGGTGGGGAGCTTCCTCAACCCCCGCTCCCTGGGCAGATGGGCAAAAAATGTGCACAGAGGGAAAGGGCGGCAGGCAGCGGAGCTGGACCAGAGCCCCTCGGATGTCTGGACAGGGGCGGCTCCCCTTCCCCCAGCCTCACCTCTGCTCGTTGAGCCGCCGGTACTTCTCCCGGTCGGCGCTGTTGATCTTCAGCAGCGGCTGCAGGTGGTCGTGGTGCGTCTTCACGTTCTGGTTGTCCACGTAGACGTCGTAGAGCTCCCGCTTCTCCTCGAAAATCTTCTCCGTGGTGCCTGCGGGAGCTGGGGTTCAGGAGGTGGGGACCCCCCGCAGGGTGGCCCTACAGGGAACCAGGGACCCCGGGGAGGCGGGGGTGCCAGGGATGGGCGGGCCCCGTACTCACAGGCCACATAAGACACCTCTACCTCCAGGGTCTCGATGTCGGCCACGTTCACGTAGAAGAAAGGCTTGGACTCGGGCACGGTGCCCCCAATGCCAGGCAGAGAGACGTTGGCCAGGCAGCAGCAGCAGTACACTGGCGGGAGAGCGGAAGTGAGGGCGCCCGGGGTCCCCCTCCCAGCCTGCCCCCCCTACCTCCCAGGCTGCCAGCATCACTAGGGTCTCCATTCAGACACGGGTCAGTCTTTCTCTCAGGAGATCTTGCTTAGGATGTGGTACCAGTGACCTTCCCCCTTCTCAGAACCCTTGCCCACGGCAACCCCTGCCTCTCCTGGTCCCCTCCCCTCTTCTGTCTGTGCCCCTCAGGCTCCTCTGTCTTCCTCTTCCTCTGGCTCACCTCCCTGGGCCAGCATCTTCCAAGCTGACACATCCCTCCTGATTCACACTCTCTCCAAGTGGCGGCACAGACAGCCCAGGCTGCCCCCCAAGGTCCTGACCCAACTAGACCACTGCCTAGCGTCCACCTCGAGGTCTCAAAGCACCACACACATGTAGTGTCCAAGTGGACTCTATCACACCACCCCCCACCATCCTTGTCATCCTAGACTCTTCCGCCCTGACCTCACACACACATCAGAACCTTACAACCCAATCTGACACCAGTCTCTGCCAGCTTTCTCTTTTTATATCTGGAATCCATCCTCTCTGCTTTAATCCAGGCCCTTCTCTCATCTGCCACCCGATCCATCTTCCCTATTGCCAGAGTCCACATTCTACGACATCAATCCAACCGCGGTCCTCCAGGGCTTCAAAGCAGTGAGCCCCTGATACGGATCAATCTCTCTGACCTTGGTCAACAATGGAAAGAATGGGGCAGTTTCTGTCTCAGGGAGCTTGGGCAGAGTCCCTGACCTTGGCTTCTAGTTACCTCTATAGCATACAACGCCCACTGGAGGGGGAGAAAATATCAAAATGCGCTTTCGAAGTAAGGCAAATTTCCAAAGGATGAGGATCTGTTCGCCAAAGAACTTAATAAATTGAGACATGCAGCCAGCTGGGTGTGTGATCTGAAAAAATTAACAGAGGTGGGTGAGGGGGAGGGAGGAATAACTTGTTAGAAATATTGTGAAAAATATGCAATATAAGTGTGTGCTAACTACTCCTCCCCACCAAAAATGACCTAAGGTATAACTAAACAGATACACTAAGGGATGGGTACTTCTACATAAAACGGTATTTTTCACTTTGAAAGTCTTATCTTTAAACTAGAATTGTATCATGTAGCAGCTCCCCGAATGCACCGAAGTGAGAGTTTAGGATCATTAACTACTTCATCTGGGGAAGCGGTGCAGAGGAAGAGAAGCTGGATTGTAATATTTGAGTCTCTCCGGGATGACGCACACCTTAGTGAGACCATTCAGCTCCCAAAGTGACTAAGCACAGGGAGGAAGGAAAGGATGAACTAACTGTCCTAGGTGACACCTCAAATATACAGGGAACCAGCTCCCGTGGGAAGTGACATGTGGAAACAGATTACAGGTTACCCCACTGGCACAAGGACTCCCAGCACCTAACCCCATTCCAGCACCTATCCCCATCCTCCTGCACCTAACTCCATCCTTGCACCTAACCCCACCCCCCTGCCCCCTAACCCCACCCTCTGCACCTAACTCCACCCCCTGCACCTAAACCCCACCCTTTGCACCTAATTCCACCCCCTGCACCTAAACCCCACCTCCCTGTGCCTAACCCCACCCTCTGCACCTAACCCCACTCACCTACACATAACCCCACCCCCTGCACATAACCCCACCCCCATGCCTAACTCCACCTCCTTGTCCCAACTCCACCCCTGCCTCCTCTCAGTGCTAGATGCCAGGGCCCCTCTCAACTCTGAGGGTCGCCTCCCAGGCGCGCAGAGGAGCTAAGACATATTCCAGGAGCAACTGCATGAGCTCTGTCTAACCCAGGGGAAGTCAGAGGCCGGGGTTCTGCTCTGCCCTTTACTGACAGGGAGACCTCAGGAAAGCCAGCCCACGTTTCTGGTTCACTTTCTTTACCTGTAAAATGGGGATATTCCATCACATCCCTCATATGGCTAGAAGGACCACTTGAGAAAAGTCGTGTGCAACACTTGGCACATGGGAAAGCCACATGACACAACTGTCACTGACAAGACACCAGGCTTCAAGCCAAGTGCTCTGTGAATGTTTTGGAAGCTCACTTCCAGGACAAAGTGTGTAGTTTACAAGCCAGTGGAAGAAGCAGGCACACAAGCGCTTAAGCAACCAGCCTGATGAGAGCTGTGATCAAAGAGGGGCAGGGGGCTGCAGGAGGGCGCACAGAGGCCCTGGGGTGTGAGAACAAGCTGCTTTCTGGGAACAAGCAGCTGGGGGATGGGGGAGGGCCTGTGCCAGGGCAAATGGGCAGCAGCCCAGCTGCTGAGACGCGGCCCGAGGCTGCACCCCGACTGCAGGACACAACAGACTTCTGTGCTTTCACCTCAACACATTTCCCTTCTCTGGCCTTGGAGCTTTTACAGAGAACCTTCTTTTCTGGACTTGCACAGTTCCTAATTTTAGGTTTCCCTCCAACTTTTCATGTCAGGCACCCCATCCTCTTCTTACTCCCTAACTGTCGCTGGTAGGTCCCTCGGATTCACACTTCATCCCTCACCTTCCACCTTCATCCCCCTAGGAAATCCATCCACTCCTGGGGCTCAGTCCCCCGACTTCTCTCTCAGTTCCTTATTTCCCTGGGGGAGCATTTACTAGCTGCTGTTGGGCCTCTCAGAGAGGTCTCCATCAATCCTGCCTTCCTCTCACCTTCCAGGTTTTTCCTTCCCTCTAAGATCTGACCTCTACTTTATAAGTTTATTTTAAAATTTTCTTTATATATCTGTTCACTTTGTAAAAAAATTCATTGACCTATAAACTTACAGCTTTTCAACCAGTTGCAACATGTTATATTTCAATAGAAAGGTTACATAACAGTTTCTTCGTATGTACACATATGTGATATATTTGAATAGGCTATCAAATATACCATGTTCATTAGTACTGTCATTTCCCACCCCTGGTCTTTTCCTCTTTTACATATACAAGCAGTGTCCCTCCAAACCCACCTCACCCCAAGGTAATACGTGTTAATAACCTACATCACAACCATCCATGTTTTTTTCCCACGTTCATATATGTATGTGGACATGGATACATATATGTATGTGGATACATATATGTATATATATTCATATATGAATATATCTACATGTTTGTACATACCCAAGGCAGTGATTATTTTACAGAAGTGATGACATCACATAGTTTTCAGCTCTTTACTATTCTCTCACAGTACTTCCTAGTAGAGCATCCCTCGTCCACTGGTTATGCTCTAATTCATTACTCCGAATGGCTGTGTAATATACGGAGTGTTCTATTTGTCTGCCACTCTGAACAATATTGAATTAAACACGCTCATACAGACATCATGACACGCCGGTGGTTAACAGAGAGAAGACAGATCCTAAGGAGTGGGACTATCAGATCAAAGGGTGCAATATTTTGAATTTTAATAAGGCACTAACAAATTGTTTTTTTAAAAGAAGACTGTTCACATTTCTACCTGCAACCTATTAGTACCCTTTTCCCTGCATCTCCCAGGGTTTAACATGTCTGCTAATGAGCTGCCCACAATAAGGCAAAAAATAGAGGCGATTTCACTTTTTCTCCCTCTGGTCCCCTTCTTGGCATCTTGGGGAGAGGAATACAGGGCAGCCAGGTCAGATGCTGGTCACCTCCCTGTGGGTTTGGAGACAGCCTTGAACTCAGAAGGAAAAAGGGGGTCAGAGTTAGGAGTGAAGAGAAAGAAAGTAGGTTTTCATCAATACAGGCCCAGAACTGCCCTAATGATCCTCTGACAGCTTCTTAGTTATTGCCTCGCAGCTCATGCCCGGGAAATCTTCAAACTACATTTCCTAGACTCTTATGCCCGTGGCTACCTGTTAGGTTCTACCAATGGCGGGCAGTGACTGGAGACTGGAGGGCAGGAGGAAGCTTCTAGTTTCAGGATCCAGCTTCCGCTGGTATTTCTCCAGGGGCAGAGGACACCTCCATTCTAGACTCCAGCTATTCCTGGCATCCCTGCCCACACCACGCCCAGGTGGTGCCTCCCTAAGCAGTCTGAGAACCACCTCCGCAGAGCCCCTCCTCCGAGCTCCTGCAGTTCAGATGTCACTTCCTGTCACTTTCCCCTCTTTCTTACTCCAGCCCTGGGAATGCATGGCAGGAAGCCCAGGTACACCACCAACCCCTCCCCCACTCATTGGTTATCTACTGCCTATCTATGCAATCCTCTTTTCCTCTTGAGTAACTTGCTTTTAACCACCAGAACATGGCAACACTACAGCACTGTGACTTCCACAATTAATACAACAGATTGTGACCTCCACCTTGCCAGCAGACTTTTTCACGGGTTGGCTTTGATGAAGGAAACCATCATGTTGGAGAGACTCAACGTGTGTGTTTGTTGCCGTAGGCACTAAAAAAGTCAGCAAGGCTCTCAGTCCAACAGGCCTCAAGGAACTCAATCCTCCCAACAACCATGTGAACTCACAAGTGGATATTCCCCCAGTCGAGCTGTCAGATAAGCCCCCAGTCATGAGGGACACCTTGACTACAGTCTTGCAGAGGGCCCAGCAAGAGGGCCCTGACTCACAGAAACTGAGAGATGTGGCTCAGCTGGTAAAGAATCCGCCTGCGATGTGGGAGACCTGGGTTCGATCCCTGGGTTGGGAAGATCCCCCGGAGAAGGGAAAGGCTGCCCACTCCAGTATTCTGGCCTGGAGAATTCCATGGACTGTATAGTCCATGGGGTCACAAAGAGTTGGACACGACTGAGCGACTTTCACTGTTTTAAACCATTAATTTGAGGGCAACTTGTGATGCAGCAACAGATAACTACATAGGGTGGTAGCCACTGTCTGTATTTCTAGTGTTTAGGTTATTCTGTTACCTCTCTGTGACTTTGGTTTTCCAATTCCTGTATTACTGATTCTCTGTATTGAATCAGTCTGAAATACCTGGCATAGTTTGTGTTTTCCTAACGAGACCCTAACTGGTACTTATTCAGGTTCAAATACCATGGTCTAACAGTTAAGGTTCTTTCCAATCTGATTGCAACCTATTTTTCCACTTTTTTCTCCTGGCCAGATGACACTGATATTCGTCACAGTCAAACCAGTCTTCTCACACCCATGAACTCGCCCTGTGGTTTCTCATGCACATCCCCACAGGCAATGGAGTGGGAGGACTGAGCATTGGCCTTGGCACCAGGCCTGTGTTAATATCCTGGCTCTATCTCCTACTAGTTGTAAGGCCTTAAGCAAGTCACTGAACCTTTAAAAACCTCAGTTGGTTTATCTGTAAAACATGGATTTTAAAAAATCCACTTTAAAGAGTGCTGCAACAGATACAGATCGAGTCAGCAGAACGTCTAACTCACAGAAGGTGCTGACAGAGTGCTGGACCACGGCCCCCACTGTGGCTCATGCCTTCTCTCAGCCTGGAGTTAGCATCCCTCACTTTCCCCTAGTTAAATACCTCAAATGCCTCTTCCAAGATACTTCTCAGAGTCCTCTCAAAGTCACGGTATAATTTCTCTACCAGGGAGCCTGAAATTTCCACTGAAGTATCTTGTGGCCACCTGTAGGGGAGGGGAGAGGGGATGGAGGAGGAAGATGGGATGGAGGAGGAGGGAGGGGGTTAGAGGAGGAGAGGGGGTGGAAGATGGGGAGGAGAGGAGGTGAGGGGGGAGGGAGGAGGTGAGGGGGGAGGGAGGAGGTGAGGGGGAGGGAGGAGGGGGATGGAGGGGGTTAGAGGAGGAGAGGGGTAGAAGATGGAGAGAGGGGGGAGGAGGGGGGGAGGAGGAGGAGGGGGATGGAGGAGGGGGAGGGGGATGGAGGAGGAGGTGGACGAGGAGGGGGGGTGGAGGAGGAAGGGGGAGGAGGAGGAGGAGGGGGTGGAGGAGAAGGGGGGTGGAGAAAGAGGAGGGGGATGGAGAGGAGGAGGGGGATGGAGGAAGAGGAGGAGGGGGATGGAAGAGGAGGGGGATGGAAGAGGAGGAGGGGATGGAAGAGGAGGAGGGGATGGAGGAGGAGGGGATGGAGGAGGAGGGAGATGGAGGAGGAGGAGGGAGATGGAGGAAGAGGGGGAGGAGAAGGAGGGGGAGGAGGAGGGGGATGGAGGAGGACGAGGAGGTGGAAGAGGAGGGGGATGGAGGAGGAGGAAGGGGAAGAAGAGGGGAGGAGGGAGAGGGAGGAGGTGGAGGAGGAGGAGGCAGATGGAGGAGGAGGGGGATGAGGAGGGGGAGGGCAGAGCTGGGGGAGGAGGGAAAGGGCAGAGCTGGGGGAGGAGGGAAAGGGGGAGTCTCTTTGTACCCTCCTACCGCTTGCTTGGGTCTTTGGTTAATGGTAAATAAACATATTCTAGTACAAAGTAATTCAGAAAAAATACACAGTAAAGTAATATCAAAAATACGGTAACTAAGAAATATCTCAACTGTGGAAATGCTTCATTTTTAGTTCACTTGTCTGCCTTTAAAACTGAAGCAATCACGAGAATCAGATCCACGCATCACCCCAGGAGTCACCACAACTGGGCCCTCCATGTGGCTCTGCACCGCCATTACGGAAGTATTAGAAAGCACGTTAAGATAACCTGCCTTATGTTTTAAATAAGAACCAAATGCTGAGGTTACAATCCTGTTCTATCAAAAGCAGACTTTGGGTGTTAGCCCAAGACATAAATTTCCTTATTCATGAAAACAACAATCAGCAACTACTGTCCCCAGACCCAAGCCCAGGACTGCGTGAGACTTTGGCTGACCTACCTTCATCTCGGGGTACATGTATCGGTGGATGGAAGGCAGCCAGTAGACGGGGGGCAGGCTGCCACCTCTCCCCGGACCGGCATGGAGCACCCCCTTCTTGTCCTCATAGAAGGCAGCCAGGTGAGAGTAATGACCCGGGGTCTCCAGCTGATGTCTGCACGAGACATGCGCACAGTGAGAATAGCTCGGACCACAGCCCTGCCACTCACTCCCCGGCCCCAGGGGCAGCAATACAAGCCTGGATAAACTAAAAGCCTCCCTTCCAGAGGCTGCCTAGGACACTTCCTTCAATGTTACAAGTTCCTTAGCAAAAGCTCTAAGATAGGCTCTGAAACTCCCTGACAGTGGTGTGGACACAAGCTCCTTCTCATGGGAAACAGGAGGAATTAACAGACTATTATTAACTAATGTCCATTGTTCTGGAGCGAAGGATGCTTCCCAGAGAATGGCTGTTGGTGATGAGAAGGGGAAACCTGGAAGACCACAGATGTTTCAAAGCAAGTTTGTCTTTGTTTAGAAAGCAAGTTTGTCTTCTTGCTTTGCTGTTGTCAAAGAATAAGAAGCAGCGTACTCTTCAACGTCTCACATAATGGAAGACAACTACTGGAGGTCGTGAGGGCTTATGTTTGAACCAAGTAATAAAGAGCACAAGACCTCTTCTCCCCCAACCCCATCCTGCACAAGGAGATTGTCTGTGGGTAATTCTGTCAACTGATCCCAAAGCCAAGAAAGCTACATTAAGGCCCTGGACCATTTGGTTAATGGCGAATCCAATCCTGCCTTGGGGTCAAGCACAGGAGGCCCATGGGTACCATTTAGCACTATGTTTACTGAAAGTGTAAGAGAGGCTGAATTTAAAATGCGGTCATAATCCAGTATGACTGGTGTCTTTGGTTTTTATTTTTTGGCCACACTGTGCTGCATACGGGATCTTAGTGCCCCAACCACAGATCAAACCTGTGCCCCCATCAGTGGACGTGTGGCATCTTAATGACTGGACCACCAGGAAAGTCCCAACCAGTATCTTTGTAAAAGGGGAAATCTGGACGCACAGACACACACAAGAACCCGTGTGCAAGTCAAGGGTTGGAGTGATAAATCTACAAGCCAGGAACAGCCAAGACTGTTGGAAGCCAGGAGAGGAGCAACCACCAGCTTCTCTCTCAGAGCCCTGGGAAGAAACCAAGCCTGCTAACACCTTGATTTTAGACTTCCAGCTTCCAGAACTGTGAGACAATACATTTCTGTTGTTCTCAGTCATCACCTAGTTTGTGGTACTTTGTTACAGCAGCCTTAGGACACGAACAGAAGGGGGAAAATAAAAAACTAAAACTTTTTTAGTTCATTTAAATTACCTTAGAACTGTACAATTTCCATCATACTACAATGAAAGAATCAAAATAGAGCTTTACTGCGCCAGCGGAGGCTTCCCTAATTACAGCTGGCCCTGGCACAATGGTGACCGGAGGGCAATGCCCCCAGCCTGTCGCTGCTGGCTTCGCCCAAACGCCGTCATGCAATGTTCAGATTCAAGATCTGCACTGTCCACCAGGCACCCTGCTGCGCCCCACCCATCCCTGCTCCAGAGGGACCAATGGCTCCTGATGTCAAGGCTACAGCTGCCACTCTGTCACCGTGAGAGCTCAGTGACATTACTGAACTTTCCCAAATCTGCTTTTCTTCCCGTAGATAGCAGTACCACCGCAGTATGATGGTGGTGTAAACGGAGCTGAGCAGAAAAAGTGCCCAGGACAGTTTGCGATATATTTCAGCTTCTTATGGAACACCTGGCGGGCTTCCCAGGTGACTCAGTGGTAAAGAATCCGCCTGCCAGTGCAGGAGACATGGGTTTGATTCCTAGGTGGGAAGGTGCCCTCGAGGAGGAAATGGCAACCCACTCCACTATTCTTGCCTAGGAAATCCCACGGACAGAAGAGCCTGGCGGGCTGCAGTCCACAGGGTTGCGAACAGTCAGGCATGACTGAGGGACTGAGCACAGCACACAAAAACTAGGTTCCTTCCTCCTCAGCATATGGGCAGAGTGTAGCCAGGCGCCCAGGGAAGGCTTGGAAACAGTGGGGAAATGGGAAGATTCAGGGCAAGCCCTGGAAGAGACCTTTAGGCAAATTTACATTTTAAAAACAAACAAACAAACAAAAAATCATCAAGTATACCCCAAAAATTCATTACTAAAATAAACTCCTCTCTGAGTGATAGCTCTCTACTTGGGAGGGAGTACAAGGAAGCAGTTGTGTGATGTAATAATAAATGACTCTGAGGGTGTGTGTGCTTATAATCATTTCTGGTTTTCTTTTATTGTGCTGCACAGCATGTTAGATCTAGTTCCCCGGCCAGGGATCAAACCCACACCTCCTGCATTGGAAGTGTGGAATCTTAACCACTGGACCACCAGGGAAGTCCCTATAATCCTTTTTTTCACTCTTAGAAATGTTCACAGTCTAGATGGGAAATCCATGAAGGCCACGCTGTGTCCAGCTATTCTGAGAAGATGGCAGACTTTAGACACCCTTCAAGGATATGTCAGAGACAAAAGCTTGATTACTGACAAAATAGCATGTAGACAATTAAGTTCAAGGGTATTTTTATTAGGACCTAATTTCCTTAAAAGGAACAGTGGGAAGCATTTTGTTGTATTTTTAATACTATTATCTTGGCTATGTTTTCTAGGTTCACTGTTCGCTGATTTGCTTCTCAATTAACAGTCTTACCTGTTTGACTCCATTAAACTCTATACTTAAACCAAGAGTCTAAAGAAAAGCTCACTATGAAGTTAGAATCTCTTACACTAAAAGGTAGTTTCAGAATCCTGTCCTCTGACAGCCTAAGATACCACTGGCTGATGGAACAGAATGAAGCAATGACATGGAGTATGGAAACGGACACAGACATACATATAAATTGGCAGTTCCCAGATACGTGTTAAACAGCCGTTTTATGAAGGCCTCAAAATCTAAACACAACATAGATTTTGCAATGAGCAAGAATGATTATCAAACCGTAACACCAAGATAAACCAAAAAGTACTAAAACAAGCCTGAGAGTTTAGATGATAAGCTGGGTTTCAAAGATGATTCAGGAGGGTGATCTATATGATGCAGAGATGAAGAAGCACAGGCCAAGCATCCATGGGAACTGCCCACGACACATGACATCATAAAAATGAGACAGTAACCGGCAGTCTGTGCTACTGATCTGAGCTGTGGTTCTGGGCCACATCAAGGATTCTTCTCAAGAACCAGAGACACTGGGTTGCTGCTTAGGCCCCTTCACTAACATGGCATAGGCTGTACGGCCACACCGACACTCACTGCGACTAACCCTGCCTTCCCTCAGCACACCGGGCCATCATGAGCCCAGTGTAAGCATCAGGGATCCCTCTGCACAGCAGTGACACTTCTTCACTCCCGACACTCATGACCGGTCTGAACCACTCTGTCTTCTGGCCTTGCAAGTACAGAAAAGCAGGCACTCCCGTTTATCGCTGGTGCAGTACTATCTTTCTGAAAGGGCACTTGAAATTTGCGTAAAAACTGCATACCCTGGATGTACCCTCCAACCCAATGATTCCATTTCCAGGATCAAGGCCTAAAGATCTGTATGTGGATACGAACAATCATTTGTTCATAAGGATATTCATGTTCATGGGGTGAAAAATAAGAACAACCTAAAAGCCCAAAAACAGTGAAGCAGGGACTTCCCTGGTGGTCCAGGGGTTAAGGCTTTACCCTCAGGGCAGAGGGTGTGGGCTCGGTCCCTGGTCGGGGAGCTCAGATCCCACATGACTCCCCGAAAACCAAAACATAAAAGAGGATATTGTAACAAATTCAGTAAAGACTATAAAAATGGTCCACATCAAAAAAAAAATCTTAAAAATAAAACAGTGAAACAGTTAAATTGTGATACATCTATACACTGAAATGCTTACGTGCTGTCCTCTGTCACTTCAGTCGTGTCCAGCTCTTCGTGACCCCGTGGACTGTAGCCCACCGGGCTCCTCTGTCCATGGGATTCTCCAGGCAAGAATAGTGGAGTGGGTTGCCATTTCCTACTCCAGGGGATCTTCCCCAAATGCTTGGAAACCACCAGAATGATGATAAGGACTATTATTCATGATACATTAAAAGGTTAAATATCTTTCAGTTAGAAAATTTAGACACTGAGTGACCTCAATGTTTTTTTAAAAAATTAATGTGTATGTACATATTTACACATGGGAAAAAGACCAGGAGGATATAAATGTTAACAGCAGATAGGTCTGGCTTGTGGGATCATGTTCGTTTTTAACCTGTTAGCCTTTGCCCGTTTTTCAGTTTTCTGTAATAACTCTATGTTAATTTTCTATCTAGTCTTTTTAAATTTTTCAATATGGAAAATTTCAAACATACACAAAAAGTAGAAAGAAGAGAATAATAGACCCCATTATCCACCACTTAGTTTCAACAAAAGTCAATATTTGATCAATATGGTTGTTACAGCTATACTTTATCCTCCCCAATGCCCATTACTCTTTTTCCTGAAATGTTTTAAAGCAGATCCCTTATAACATTTTACCCATAAATACATCAGTATGCATCTCTAACTAATAAAATCTTTAAAAATAATGTAACTATCATGCCATTATCTCACCCATCAAAATAATAATGCCTTTAACACAAACTAATAAGCAGTCCACTTTCAAATTATATCAACTGTCCCCTAAATGTTATTTTACAGTTGGTAGATCCTATCATGATCTAAGCAAGATCAAAAATGTGGTTACGTGTTTAAGTCCCTTTTATTTTATAACATGCCCTCATTTTTCTAACTAATCCTTTACAATTATAAAATAGTTCTCCAATATCTTCTGATTAATAAAAAAAGAATCATAGCAAAGACTAGGGAGATAGAGAAGTCAAGAGTTGTGGATGAAATACTAACAAAAAAAGGTTAAGATATGTAAAAATAAGTATAAAACATAGATGGAGTATTTTAGAAAATCAAGTCTAGTTAGTTTTTACAGAAGTCATTGCCACAATCATGTATTATCCCTGGCTACACCTGGGCTTTTATCACCATGCTTTCTCTCTTCCTCATACGCTCTCATGCAAGTCCTTCTCTTTGTGTTACCTGAGCCCTCTTTAATCATCAAGCTGGAAAACCTTTCTAGTTATGATTCAAAATCTATAAGCCATATAAAAGTATTGAATTCAGTGAAGAAAAAAAGAAAATGAAGAAAAATCTGCACAACAAAAAAAAGGAATGTGAAAAGACAAATGGCAGCAGCTTCCCTGGTGGCTCAGTGGTAACGAATCCGCCTGTCAGTGCAGGAGACGTGGGTTTGATCCCTGATCTGGGAAGATCCTACATACCATGGAGCACCAAAGCCCATGTGCCACAAATATGGAGCCTGTGCTCTGGAGCCCAGGAGCTGCAACTGCTGAAGCCACCCGCCCTATGAGCCTGTTCTCTGCAACAAGACAAGCCACTGCAGTGAGAAGCCTGCACACCCAACGAGACAGCAATCGCCACTCTCAGCAACTAGAGAAAAGCCCAGGCAGCAACAAAGACCTAGCACAGCCTAAATAAACAAATAATGTTTTAAAAGAGACAAATGAAAAAGTGGAAAAATATTTTCCATTTATATCACAAAGAAGAAAATCTCCATACTATACAAAGAACTAGAAATTAATAAGAAAAGACCAATGACCAAAAAATAACGTAGCAAAGGCTAGGAACAGTTCACGGAAAAAGAAATGGAAATAGCTCAAGCACATAAAAGGAGCTTGTCCTCACTCCTAAGAAAAATGTAAATTTATAATGTGTTTTATGGACTTCCCTGGTGGCTCAGACAGCAAAGAATCTGCCTGCAACGCAAGAGATGTGGTTTTGATCCCTGGTCTGGGAAGATCCCCTGGAGAAGGGAATGGCAACCCACTCCAGTACTCTTGCCTAGGAAATCCCATGGACAGAGAGGAGCCTGGTGAGCTACAGTCCATGGGGTCACAAAAGATTCAAACATGACTTAGAGAACAGCAACAACTGTGCTTTATGCATCAGAATGCCAAAAATCCAAAAGTTGTATTTTAGTGTGGGCAATGCTGTGAGGAAACAGTATTCTCCTGCATTACTGCTGGGCATGCAAAATGGTACAATCTCTGTGTAAAGCAATTTGACAGTATTAAAATTAGAAATACACATGTGTCAGGAGCTGGTGAGGCATTCCACTCATGACAAGGTCATGAGGAAGGAGGCTCGGCATACGCAAAGGCGGGATCGAGCCTCAGGAGTCCCCCTGGATATTCTCGAGCATCTAACCCCCAAAATCCAGAGTCTGCCTACTTTATTGCTTTGTGCTCTCACCTCTGACTCTACTGGGGGCTGTCCCCCACCACCATCTCGCTCTGTAAAAGAGTTAACTTACAGCTCCAATTAATAAAGTTCATGGGCAATTAGGAGTGTTTAAATCCAAACCCCTCAGATGGCTCTCTAACTCGCCTGACAAGTTTACCCGGACTCCTACAGCTATGCATACGATTGTTTACAGTCTCCCAGCCTCAAGAGGCACGGGAAGCTTAAGATGTTCAAATAGCTTAGAGCCTCTCAGAAAGTTAGAAGCTGTCAGAATAAACTAGTAAAGGATTTCATTGATGAGCCAATGCTTGTTGCCAAGTTTTCACATCCCCTGTATTGTATCCTTGAATATGTATTAATTAATACAGTTGGTATGTAGAAAAAATAAGTAGTGGCCTTGGTGTTAGTAACTTTAGACCCTTAAGGTAATAAATTCTTTCCTTTGTTGTAAACCCATTACACATCTGCCCTATAGGAATGCAATTTTATCTTCGGAAGATGGCGCCAAACCTTAAAATAATTACTCTTAGAGAAAACAAGTCTTTGTTGATAAGTCTTTGTCAAGAGTCATAAAATATTAATAGGCCTTCTGGCCAGAAGATGATGTAAATCACCTAAACCATTTGTATACGATAAATTTGCAGGAAAGAAACCCTGGTTTTTGATAAGGATCAAAAACTGCTGACTTTGCATCCCCTATTATCCTCTATGTGTAACTTAGGGTATAAAAGCCCCTGTTAAAAATAAAGCTATGGGCCTTGCTCACCAGCGCTTGGTCTCCCCATGTCATTCTTTTCACATTCTGGCTGAAGTCTCCATCTGGAGCGCGGAACCCACCATGCTTACTAATTACGCCTGGGCTTCTAAGACCCACTCGAGAAGGTGTCTAGGGTGGGGCACCTTCTGCTATTCGAGAGGGCACCTGCGGCCTACGTAAGTGGTGCAAACTTCTTGTCTTGAAGTTTTATTGGTCTCCCGCGTAAACCAAGCTACTCAGCCTCTTTTCTCCACTGAATTTTCCTACTGAGCTATCTTCATTCTATTACTCTTTATATCTTTGATAAATATGTAAATAGTAGCCGACTCCGTCTCCCCTTCAAATACCCTGGATCAGCTGGGCCTGGACCCCGGCCCACATGCCTTTTGAATCACCAATTTCATTTCTAGAAACTTAATGTACACATATACTGCTCACGTGTGAAGTGATACTTGCTCATAGGTATCCAGTACAGCAGCACCACACAAAAGACCAAGTAAGAGACCTGAGTGCTGAAGAATGGATGCTTTTGAACTGTGGTATTGGAGAAGACTCTTGAGAGTCCATTGGACTGCAAAGAGATCAAACCAGTCAATCCTAAAGGAAATCAGTCCTGAATCTTCATTGGAAGGACTGATGCCAAAGCTCCAGTACTTTGGCCACCTGATGCGAAGAACTGACTCGTTGGAAAAGACCCTGATGCTGGGAAAGATTGAAGGCAGGTGGAGAAGGGATCGACAGAGGATGAGATGGTTGGATGGCATCACTGACACGATGGACATGAGTCTGAGCAGGCTCTGGGAGTTGGTGATGGGCAGGGAACGCCTGGCATGCTGCAGTCCATAGGGGTGGCAAAGAGTCGGACATGACTGATTAACTGAACTGAACTGAAGAGACCTGATAAAGCAAGCATGGTTCTTTTGTAATACAACTGTAATAAACAGTGAAGAAGGTCTCTGTGTATGAATATGAAAAGATCTCCCAGATATATTGTTGAATGAACAAGGCAAGGTGCAGATAACATGTATAATATGCTACCTTTTGTATGAAAGGGGGAAAATAAGAACGTACATTTGTATTTGTATATACACAAACACAGACTTAGGAAAAATGCATGGGAGATGAGCAGTGATGACCAGGATTACTGGATGGATGTGGGAACTCACTGAACACTTTGCTTTTTAATGCCAGTGGTTGATACTGCCACTCTCTTCTTCCCTTAGTAATAGAACCTTTCAAATTTTAGCTGGTCACATGACCAGCCAGTTAAATACCCCGTTTCCTAGACTGTCTTGCTCCTAAGTGGGGCTAGTAACTAAAACTTGGCCAATGAAATGTGGGCAGAAGTTGTGTGTTCAATTTCTAAGATTTCTGCGTTGTTCCCCCTCCGGCAGCCTGGGACATGACCTGCTAACGGGGAATCTGTTTTTACCATGTGGGTGAGGACAATATTGTAGGAGATGGCAGGATACAAAACAGAAAGACTTGGGTCCTGAAATGACCCAGTGGAACAAAGCCTACCACACCGGACTACTTCCCTTGCTCTGGGATTATCATGCCAGGAAAGTTGTACTTCTGTCTCCAGGCCTGTCACTGTATTTTGGGTCTCTTTTTTACAGCAACTTAGCCTGGACTTGAGCTAAAGTAGAAAATGATATTTAGATATGAGTTTCCATGATCAACAATCGTTCATTGGCTTAGCAGCTGGCAAGGGAAAATGGTAAGAAAATAAAATTGCAGACTGACAAGCTGGTAATCCTTGTTATTACTGCGGCAAAAAATCTTTGCTAGAACATCAATAACTTGTAAGACAAGCCATGTGTCATCTGAACTTGTGCCTTTAGGGCAAACAGTGAGAAACAGAGTTCTGACGGCTCCTTGATGTTTTTAATGAGCTACTACAAGAGTTAAGATGAAAATAAGCAAGAACTGGTCAGCGTGCAAGCAGAAATAAATATAGCATAAGGGTGTACATTCTCAGTTCCACAATATGAACTAGTTGCGATTCAAAACATTTGGGACCCAGTGGGACTGGAAAAACCAATTTCTCTGGACCCGAAAAGCAGGAGGTAAGAATTTCTCTCAAAGCCTCCAAGAAATTCTCCAGTTAAGAATTCTTTGCCAGACATGAGCATCAGTTCATTTATAAAGATCAGATTTAGGCTACAGTCTCAAGACTGTTGCCATTAAAATGAGGCAAAGATGGGTTGACCACAAGCAAAGACCAGTAACTACTCCATAGTCCACTGACTTAAAAGCTCAGACTCAGAAGAGATGTTTGGCAGTGGTTATTTTTACCTGGAACTGACTGGAAGCAAACAGACCAGAAGCCTGCTGAGTTCTGAGGGGTCTGGACTGCCGCATGCTTGACTTGTACAAGCCTGGGACTTTTCTGGTCCCTTAAAGAAATCACTAGATTTCCAGACCTATACCTTCAGGAAACATGTTCTTAAGCTATGCAGCTTTCTCCAAAGTTCTCCAAAGCTGGATTTAAAAGCAGTAACAGTGGGAAACAGATAAAGAATCCCCTAGAAGGCAAAGCAGGGAGCCATGGAGGAAAATGGACAAGGGGATTCTAGTGACAGAACCAAGGTATAGCCAGGAGCTCCTGCTCTGTGACTACCAGACGTCTTTGCCATCCCTGCTGGGCAGAATTCCATTATCGTTATGATCTAACGACCGCTCGTATTTCTCATTCTCCTTTTTCAAACAGGAGTTTGAAATGGCTCCTACTCTATTTTCTATGTTGCATTTGGGAGGTGGGGAGTGGAGGACTTGACTGTTCTTTCACAGCTTTTACAAATAAGAGGAACCACGTCCTGACTGCCTCATATCGCACAGAAACCTTAGATTTTAGATGCCAACATTAACTGGATGAGACTCTGATGTCTCGGGATGGGAGGAATGTGCTGTGTGTGTGGGAAGAAGAGTACACACAGATCCAGGGGGGCAAATTGAAGCAGAGGCTGCTAAAGTTTCCCCTAAAACCATTCTTCTTCCTATACAGAAAAGGAGCCCCCGGTTTTAACCGGTCACAAGGCCACCCGATTAGAGACGACCCTCCCCGGTGTCCTTTGCTGTCAGGTGTGTCTTTGTGACTGAAGACTTGACCGTGGGTTATGAGAAGTTACATATGGAACTTCTGGCTTTTCCCTCCTACCTGTGGGCTGCAATGCAGACCTAGACACGGTGAGCAGCTCTGAACAGGTGAGGACATCTGAGAACACAAAAATCTCTCCTAGGATCTGGCAGCATAATAAGAGAAGCAGTGTGGGCCCCGAATGATTGTGGGAACAGCAGGCTGCCCACCCGGACCACCTGCCTACTTATAGACCATTCCATGGAGAAGAATCTTCTGTCTTATTTGAACCAGCGTATTTCAGGGCCTCCGTTACCACCATTTAGCCAGGACTCTAACTAACATAATACCTCCTTAAAATTTTGGGCTTTTGAACCATGAGAATGTATTGCCTCCTTGGAAAATTAATTTTTCAAGAGGAGTAATAAATTTTTAAGTGTCAAGATCCCAATAAAAATGTTCTTTTCCTCAGTATTATTTCTGAGACACAAAACTGAGGAAATATTTCAAATGCAGAAAAATATATATCACAGCTCCAAAATGCAGAGGAGCAGTTAAAAAAAATTAGAAACATGCCAACGCTCAAGCACAGGGAATAATGGAGTAGATTAATGGGACAGCTCTAACATTCGACAGCTATTAGAATAACCATCAGGGGCTCCCCTGGTGGCCCAGTCATTATGAATCCGTCTGCCAATGCAGGGCACACGGGTTCGATCCCTGCTCCGGGAAAATCCCATATGCCGTGGAGCAACTAAGCCCGTGTACCACGACTGCAGAGCCTGTGCTCTAGAGCCTGAGAGCCACAGCTTCGGAGCCCACGTGCCACAGCTACTAAAGCTCTCACACCCGAGAGCCTGTGCTCCTCGACAAGAGAAGCCACCGCAATGAGAAGCTCGTGCACCGCAATGAGAGAAAGCCCACGCGCAGCAAAGGAGACCCAGTGCAGCCAAAGGTGAATAAATAATTTTCTTAAACCATCAAAATGAAAAATACGTAGGACAATGGTAAGAAAACCTGAGCATAACTGGTGTTCATGAAGAAGGAAAAATGCAGAGGAAAAGCTGAGTATTTCATGGTAGAAGAAAAGGTTCCTGAAATTAAAAGTCATGTCTCTAGATCAAAGGATGAACTATTCCAGGGAAAAAAAAAAAAAAAAACAGTTCAGAAACAGTTCAAAAACTGTTCAGATAAAGAATCTATAGGGACCTAGACAAAAGAGACTTTTCTGAAGCAACTAATATCAGGAGACAGCAAAGCAGTATTTATAGTATCCTGAGAAGAAAAAAGAAAAGATATAAGAATCCTATACCTAGCCAAGAGTAAAGGGAAAAGACCAACACCATCAAGCACGCAAGATTTCAGAGAAGGCACCACCCATGGTCCTTTTATGACAAAAAAAAAGTGCTTGATGGCAAAATCCAACCAACCAAGAAACGTATGAGGAGCTCAGCAAGTCACAGTTAAGCCCCGGATGTGGCTGTAAACATATAAATGAGACTTAAGAATCATGGGAATTATGGTTACAGAACTAAATGTAATAAAACTCACAATATATAAAGTTAAGAAAAAAGAGGGGAGGAGTTCTGGGGAAAAGTATAAGATAACTGACTGACTGCACCTAAAACAACCTAAAAACACCAATGACCCCTACACAAAGATTTGTACACTTTACTGTATATACGCCATTTCTCAATAAGAATAATACTGTAGCTTCATGTTTTTCAGAGTCTTTTGTCTTAACTTGGGAGGAATATTCCAAGAAATAATACATCTTACTTAGTGAAAAAAAATATTCACTTAAAGTTTGACAATTTCTTCAGTTTCACTTACTCTTTTCCTCTGAAATATACAAATGCATTAAACCAATCCTACTTTTGGAAAATTACGTTTTTTAGAATGACAGTCACTGAATATTGACCATGAATATCTCATCTTACTGAGTGCTAAGATTTGGGAGAATTTTAAAAATTCATTTGTACTTTTAACTAATTTTTAAATAATAAACATTTTCCCCACAAACTACATTTCATATTCTTTCAAAGACAATGATCAAGACAGACAGTTATGTCAAAAATTAAAATAATGATATATTTTAAAAGGATAGGATGTAAAAATATGTATAATGTATGGTGCCAAGTTTATAAACAATTTTTAAAGTACACACACAGACACACGCATACCAGAAAAGACGCAAATGTGCTAACATTTTAACAGTGCTTCAGGGATTAGTGATAGATTTCTCCCCCCAAAATCTGAAATAAAATTAGGTTACTCACATGATGGAAAAAAATACAAAATATTAACAGTTTTGCAGCTTCTGTTAAAAATTCCCTTCCTATTAATCCCCTTCCATGATAATGATTACTCCAAATAATAAATGATGAGGTCTTTAAAGAGTTGAGGGTGGGAGTTGGAAAGGAGGTTTAAGAGAGAGGGGACATAATGTATGCCTATGGCTGATTCATGCTGATGTATGGCAAAAACTAACACAACATTGCAAACAATTATCTTTCCATTAAAAATAAATTTTTAGAAAAGTTGAAAGTCTATTTGCCTGGGGCAAAGAGGTCATAACTGTGGTTGAGGGGTAGCAAAGATCACTGTACATGTCAACAAACTGATTAAACCAAACGGATGATAGTGTTAAAATAAACTGAAAGCAAAATCAACCGCAGCTTTCAATCGAGTATGAAGGATCAGTACGCAGGACACAAGATGACACATAAAGACCACCGCCAGAGGCGTGAAACGTGGCCACGGAGGTTCCCGGAGAGGCACCTACTGCTCTGATGGGTGCACGACCTTTAACCCCGAGGGCCCATCACCATCCCCCCACCGCCTCCCGCCCCGTCTGTGGGCCACGCACCGAACTTGGTTCTCCAGGAAGTGCATGTGCCGGTACAGCAGGGTGTAGGATGGAGACAGGATGCCCACGGACTTCATCCGGGCGCCACGCTCCAGCTCGCTTTCCACCGGCATGTTGGCGAAGCAGGCCAGGCCGAAGAAGGGCCCCTTCCGGAAATAGCTAAAAGAGACCCAATATGTAGCATGGCTCAAAATCAGAATTTTTTTTTTTCCCCCTTGACAAATGTGCTAAGTCGCTTCAGTCGTGTCCAACTCTTTGCGACTCCATGGACTGTAGCCTGCCAGGCTCCTCTGTCCATGGGGATTCTCCAGGCAAGGATACTGAAGTGGGTTGCATGCCCTCCTCCAGGTGGCATCCTCGCCACCCAGAGATGGAACCCACATCTCTTATGTCTCCTGCATTGGCAGGCAGGTTCTTTACCACTAGGACCATCTGGAAATCCCTTGAGAGGTGTCCCAAATAGAAGATTTAACTGTGCCCAGGGCTCTACATGAGAATGTTCAGCCTGAGAAAAACCTTTTTTTAAAATCTCAGGGGGACAATGAGCCCAAGCCATTCAACCTTACAGATGGGACAATCAAGGCTCAAAACAAACAAACAAACAAAAAAAAAAACTGGAACTCACTAAGGCTCATCCCACTGGAGCCAGGACTTGCTCTCCAAAAAGCCTACTGCTCAGCTGCCTTTGACCCCAGATCAATTGCCTGTGACCATGACCCTTCTTTCCTGCAATAACAGCTGACTTGATGTGTGACCTCTGTTTTATTAGCATAAACTGGGTTGATTCTCTCCTCGCTTCCTGAGCCTCTGATGTTTTTAATAGAACATTCGACCAGAGCTGTCATTTGATTTCCTTCCCCTTTCTCACACTTGTGCCCGTCATGGTTCCAGCCCAATGAGAAGATGAAAGCTACTCCGTCACCCTTATGTTCTAGTTGCTCCTCACAAGAATCTTAATCACACAGGACTACAAACCAGCCTTACTTAGAGCTGAAATTTCAAGTTTTAGCACAAACATGTCTTGAGTTAACCCACATGGAGCCAAAAGTCTATTCTGTCATTAAAGCCAAACCTCAAGCGAGGATCAATCATTTCTTAGAAAAGGCAAGAACCTCTATGGCAGGAGTTCTTAATGTTTTCGGGTCATGGGAACCTAACAAAAGCTTGGGAGCTTCTTGTTACAAACCTGATATAAAAACACAAACCGGTACGTATATTTTCAGGGCATTTATACACACTTCCTGAAGATGCCCTGATGACAGCTCTTATTCTCTGGGGAAAGCAGAGGAGGAGCGGAAACAGTGCAGAGCAGACTGGCAATCAGCACTACTTACATGAAATCAGACTGAATTTTATGGGATCCGCTGGCCATAGACTTGAACTCCACACCTTCAAGGTCAATATCTTGGGGTAAGCACCATTCCACCATGTTTCCTGCGGGGAAGGGAAGATACAAGTTTAAAACAGACAAAATCATTCGAAGGGCTTAGTGCAGGGCTAAGCGCATGTGGCTTCCAAGTAAATGAACTGCTGACTCAGCCACCAAAATGCAGGCTCATCCCTCCACCGGCCACAGGCTGGCAGAGTGCCTGAGTCATCCTGCGGGCCAGGAGATGGGCACTGAAGGCACCTCTGATCTCTGCCTTTGAATGAACACAGTTCTCCTAGCGAGGCTGCTGGCTTCGCTTCTGCCATTCTGCTTGGCCACCTCCCAATCTGCTTTCTTTTGTAGCCTCACTTCAAAGGTGCGTATTCTGACCCTCTACCTCCATTTCCTGGTCGCATACTCTCTCCTTAACCCCGCAGGATCCTGCTTCCATCTTGCTTTTCTATAGCTACTAATGATTTTGACAAACTCCAAACTCTTTTTTAAATTTATTTTTAAAATGTATTTATATGGCCGCACCAGGTTTTAGTTGCAGCATGCAGGATCTTTAGTTGCAGCATGCAGGATCTTTAGTTGCAGCATGCAGGATCTAGTTGCCCAGCCGGGGGTAAAACCTGAGCCCCCCTGCACTGGGAGTGCAGAGTCTTATCTGCTGAACCACTGGGAAGTCTGCCAAGCTCTTTTCAATTCAAATCTTCATTGGTTTCATTGTGGCATTTGATAATTCCTCATAAACCTCTCCCATTTTTTCCTTGACTCCCACGATAGAACACTATCTTGGTTCTTTTCCTTCTTCTCTGGTCAGTATAGCTCTGCTGCCTTCCCTAACTCTCCTCCCTCCTCAAATGAGGCTCTTCCCCAAGGTCCATACACCAGTTCTTTGCTTCCAGAATTTAAAGGCTCATTCACTCATCCCTAATTACTGAGTTTCTACTGAGCCAGATGTTGGGACTATGTCAAATAAGACATAGTCCCTGAACTCAAACAGATTAGATTTCAGGGCTAGATAAAGAGATAAACAAGGAGAATGGTGATTACAGTTCTGGAGGTGTTATGCTAAATTCTATGACAGGGTATAATATGGGATTTTAGAATGTAGCAATGACAAGCCTCCATCAGATTGAGAGAATCAGAAAATTTCACAAGACCAGTGTTTCTTAGAGGCTTGAGAGGACACTACAGAATATGCCCTGCTGTTTTCTTCCATATTCAAATTTTTTCCAAATAAAAATACTAAGATACTTGTGAAGATTTCCCTTTAGAACAAACTGCTTATCAACATGGCAAACCCTAATTTCCCAGGCAACAGAAATACCATTAATAATCCCTGACAACAATACTTTTCAGACAACTGTTTAGGGCATCAGAGGTCCACCTGTATACAACCCACTCTGAACAGGGCGGACATCAGAGGGAGTCAGCCTATCCTATATTCACAGCCTGCGGCCCTTTCAAGTAGTTAATTTTCAAGAGAGGAATCATAAACCCCAATGATGAACTAAAACAAAAAGCGTGGGAAAAGGAGTTATGATTTCACACAACAGGCTAGACCAATGTATTTGTCAGGGTTAAAGACAAGAAAAAGCATGCGGAACCAGGGGTAAACATGGGAGAAAGGTAAGGTTTCCAGCACCAAGGTCCCCTGACATGCCTGTCTTTCCTCTTAGCGTCCATGTCTACTGTCTGTTTAGTCCGGTGGCTTCCACTCTATGTCATGTCTCAGGAAACCCAGGAAGCTTACAAACATGCTGAGACCCACTCCAAATCTACAGGATCTACTCCAGATCTATGATCTGTGCCACGTGGCTGCCTCTGCTGATGAGCCTCCTGTGTACAAGGTCCCAACTCTTTTTTAAAGTAATATTTATTTATTTATTTGGCTGCACCAGGTCTTAGTTGCAGCATACAGGATCTTTGATCTTTGATGTGGCAGGAGGGGTCTTTAGTTGCGGCATGTGGGATCTAGTTCCCTACCCAGGGATTGAACCTGGGCCCCCTGCATTGGGAGCAGAGTCTTGGCCACTGGACCACCTGAAACGACCCTCTAGTAGACTCTGTCCTCTCACTTATCTGCTTCTTCTAGTATTGGCTGCCTCGTTCCGTGCCCCCATGCCACTCCATACGAGGGTTCAACTCACTCTAACTTAATTCCCTTCCTTTAATCCAGCATGTCCACGAGCACTCAGTGACTTGTTAAAACGTTAATGCACCTAGACGTTGTGCTGAAGGATAAGTTTAGAAAAGTGCACAGATCAGAACCATGTGGCACATTGAGTTTTCCCAGCATGAACATACCTGGGTGAGAAGAACCCAGACCAAGAAGCAGGACGTTATCAGCACAGCAGAAACCCATCCGAGTCACTAACCCTCTCTCAAGGCTAATTATTATCCTGACTTCTAACACCACAAATGAGCTTTGCTCTTTTTGAAATTTACATAAATGCAATCATCATTTGCATTTAGAGAGCTGACTGGCTCAGATTATGAACTCCTTATTGCAAAATTCAGACTTAAACTGAAGAAAGTAGGAAAACCACTAGACCATTCAGGTATGACCTAAATCAAATCCCTTATGATTATACAGTGGAAGTGAGAAATAGGTTTAAGGGATTAGATCTGATAGACAGAGTCCCCGATGAACTATGGAAAGAGGTTTGTGACAGGGATCAAGACCATCCCCATGTAAAAGAGATGCAAAAAAGCAAAATGGCTGTCTGGGGAGGCCTTACAAATAGCTGTGAAAAGAAGAGAAGCGAAAAGCAAAGGAGAAGAGGAAAGATACAAGCATCTGAATGCAGAGTTCCAAAGAATAGCAAGGAGAGATAAGAAAGCCTTCCTCAGCGATCAATGCAAAGAAATAGAGGAAAACAACAGAATGGGAAAGACTAGAGATCTCTTCAAGAAAATTAGAGATACCAAAGGAACATTTCATGCAAAGATGGGCTCGATAAAGGACAGAAATGGTATGGACCTAACAGAAGCAGAAGATATTAAGAAGAAGTGGCAAGAATACAGAGAAGAACTGTACAAAAAAGATATTCACAATCCAGAAAATCACAATGGTATGATCACTCACTTTGAGCCAGACATCCTGGAATGTAAAGTCAGGTGGACCTTAGAAAGCATCACCACGAACAAAGCTAGTGGAGGTGATGGAATTCCGGTTGAGCTATTTTGAATCCTAAAAGATGATGCTGTGAAAGTGTTGCATTCAATATGCCAGCAAATTTGGAAAACTCAGCAATGGCTACAGGACTGGAAAAAGTCAGTTTTCATTCCAATCCCAAAGAAATGCAATGCCAAAGAATGCTCAAACTACCGCACAATTGCACTCATCTCACACACTAGTAAAGTAATGCTTAAAATTCTCCAAGCCAGGCTTCAGCAATACATGAACCATGAACTTCCAGATGTTCAAGCTGGTTTTAGAAGAGGCAGAGGAACCAGAGATCAAATTGCCAACATCTGCTGGATCATGGAAAAAGCAAGAGAGTTCCAGAAAAACATCTATTTCTGCTTTATTGACTATGCCAAAGCCTTTGACTGTGTGGATCACAAAATGACCAACCTACATAGCATATTAAAAAGCAGAGACATTACTTTGCCAACAAAGATCCGTCTGGTCAAGGCTATGGTTTTTCCAGTGGTCCTGTATGGATGTGAGAGTTAGACTGTGGAGAAAGCTGAGTGCCAAAGAATTGATGCTTTTGAAGTGTGGTGTTGGAGAAGACTCTTGTGAGTCCCTTGGACTGCAAGGAGATCCAACCAATCCATCCTAAAAGAGATCAGTCCTGGGTGTTCATTGGAAGGACTGATGCTGAGGCTGAAACTCCAATACTTTGGCCACCTCATGCGAAGAGTTGACTCATTGGAAAAGACCCTGATGCTGGGAGGGATTGGTGGCAGGAGGAGAAGGGGACGACAGAGGATGAGATGGCTGGATGGCATCACCGACTCGATGCACATGAATTTGGGTGAACTCCAGGAGTTGGTGATGGACAGGGAGGCCTGGCATGCTGTGATTCATGGGGTCGCAAAGAGCCGGACATGACTGAGCGACTGAACTGAACTGAATCATCATTTGTATTCGTGTCTTTTTTTTTTGCTCCATATTTTTTGCAAGATTCATCCATGGGGATGCATATAGCAATAATTTGTTCATTTATTATTTCCACGCTATGCTAGTGATACAACTTACATATCTACTTAACTGTTGATGCACACTTAGCTTGTTTCTTATTTGAAGCCATTAGAAATAGCACTGCTGTAAACAATTCCACACTTGTCATATGGTGACTGCACATGCAGTAGCTTTGTAACGCATGACCCAGCTGGGCTAATACACATTTCTCAGAATTCCCTTCTTTGTACATTTCCAGTTGAGACTGGGAAGGGGAAGTGAAGCAGTAGCCATATTATGTTTGTGTGGGAAGGTCAGTGAGGGAGCTTCAGGTAAGCTGATACCTGTTGTTGCTTATCTTGTAGGCTCATCACACTTTGGTGGGGGTGGGGGGCACCAGGTCTGCTGCTGATGGATCCTCTTTCCCTAGATCGCTTTCGGCTTCTGACTCACACCCCAGGTGTGCGCTTAGTTCCACAAAGAAGGGCATCAGCATCATCAGGCCAGGACACCACGTCATTAGAACTGGAGGCAATGACAGACTGACTTGTTGTTCCTACCCACTCTCATGAGTTCCAGCTTATTCTCCTTTTCAAATTTCTTCTAACTGCTTTACTCAAGAGACCTCAATCAGATACAAAGACAGTACCCTTATGCAGACTATCTACCCAGCTCCCACAAATGCACAAGATCAAGTCTCTGCAGTAAATCCCTCTATTTATCTCCAGTGGTTCTGTTTCTTTGACTAAACCTTGATTTTGACTGACACAATGTGCACACCTTTCTGTTGACAAAATCCCTGGGAGTGAAAGTCTTGCAAAACTGTTTGCATTGCTGCAAACTAAGAAACAACTTCAATAATTCCCAAAGCAGTGTTTCCCAAAGCTTAGGGCTTCAGCAAATATATATAAAGGGATTTTTCAGGTTAAACAGACACGTTCTGTTTAAGTTTAAACAGACAAGTTCTGCAGAACTTCTCAGAGCCTTAAATGTTATTCTGCATTATGAATATCTATGAGATCAATACCATGCTTAAAGTTCCAAAATTATTCTGCTGATAAACCTATTTTTAAGTAGCATCTTAAGGGTTCAATCTTATAGAAGGCTTTTTTTTTTTTTAAGAAATACTAGTATATAACGGGCTGCAAGCTGACCCTTAGTACATATCCCTGTACCTTTCTTATAGGGGATAGAACTTATTCTTAGCATGGCATATGGTCTTCCAAATGATGACTTTGTTTCTCTGTACCTTCTTGTAAATAGGTATGGCTACACAAGTAAATTCTGGCTAATGGGATCTGGACAGAAATTAGGTGTGTCTTTCTAAAGCATGCGTTAAAATGAAGGCGTATGCTGCCCCCTTCTTCCATCCTATTGCCTGGCATGTGGATGTAGAGACAAGCCATTTTGCATTATTCAGGTGAGGGCATCAGGCCACATATCACGAAAGGGAGGATAGAGCAATAGCCAGCATGAGTCTAGGTCCCTGGATGACCCCATAGATCTGAGCCGGCACTCCAGCCCTGGACCACTGATCTCCTGTTAAGTGAAAGCTAAACTTTTATCTTGATTAAGTCACTGTTAATTTGGGTCTCTGGTATTCATCTTTCCTGGTGGCTCAGTGGTAAAGAATCTGCCTGCCAATGCAGAAGACGTGGGTTCGATCCCTGGGTTGGGAGATCCCCTGGAGAAGGAAATGGCAACCCATTCTAGTATTCTTGCCTGGGAAATCCCATGAACAGAGAAACCTGGCGGGCTACAGTCCATGGGGTGGCAAAAAGTCAGACATGAATGAGCGACTGAGCACACAGACTTCTGGTATTCATGGCCAAACATATATCTTAATATATGTTAATACATATAGTAATACACCTTATACAGCTTAATACAGCTGATCTGAAGAATAAAGCCCCCAGTTCCTCAGCTCAGTTCTCAAAGCTTCTTTCTCATTCTTCTGTGCCTGGCCAACCCTCATTGCACAGAAATTGAAAGAATCAGATGAAGGGAATGACACTGTTATTTGCATCCTTCACTGCTAGATGGATGCAAGCCCCTCTTGGTTGGGAAGGAAGGTCCATCACGGTCAGGCTGAATCACAGAATGGAGTGTGGACTCCAGGACACCACTCTGGGAATGGTTCTTTATCCCACAGAAAGAACATTTCTGCTGACATACTCCTTGAATGAAAGGAAAGTAGATAAATCTACTATGGCCCTCATCCCAGCCTAATACAATCACTCTCTTAGATGTCTGTCTCCCCAGGAGACTGGACTTCTTAAAGGCAGGAACTCTGCTTGTTTATCTTTATATCCCAGCAGAGCACAGTGCTTAGCATATGACAGGATGAACATTAAAAAACAAAAACCCAGCTTTACTGAGGACAAGCGTGATTTTTAAAAGCTAGTGGTAATGATACTGTGGTGTTTTTTTTAAGTTTTTTTTTTTTTTTAATGTGGGACTGTTTTTAAAGTCTTTATTGAATATGTTACAATATTGCTTCTGTTTTATGTTTTGGTTTTTTGGCTGCAAAGCATGCATGGTCTTAGCTCCCCAACCAGAGATCGAATCTGTACCCCCTGTACTGGAAGGTGAAGTCTTATCCAATGAATCACAAGGGAAGTCCTAGATATTGTAGTTAGGTAGAAAAATGTCCTTTTTCTCAGGATGTTTATTCTGAAAGGAGTGAAGTCATGTCTGCATTTAGTTTGAAATGGTTGAGGAAGAGAGTTTATATCTGCATTTAGTAAGTTCTGATACAATGCTTCCTGAATTTGTGTCAGTTGATATATATTGAGAATAATGTGCACACAGGGAATTTCACATTTGCTAATGCTAATAGATTCAATGTGATCTCAATGAAAACCCCAGTAAGCTATTTGTGGATATTGACAAGTTTTAATTCTAAAGTTTACATGGAAAGGCACAAGGCTGAAATTAGCCAGCACGATACTGAAGAGAACCAACTCTACCTGATTCTAAGACTGACTATAAAGCGACAGGAATCCAGACAGTGTGGCACTGGCACAGATAGATCAATGGAGCAAAACAGACAGCCCCAAAACATACCCACATGAATACAATCAACTGATCTTTGCCAAAGGAGCTAAGGTCATAAATGGGAAAAAAGACAGTCTTTTCAACAAGTGGTGTTAGAACAACTGGACATTCATATGCAAAAAATGAATCCAGACACAGACTTTACACAACAACTAACTCAATATGAATAGTATGCTTAAATGTAAAATGCAAAATTATAAAACTTCTAGAATATTAGAAAAAAATCTAGGTGACTTTGGGTTTAGCAATATTTTTAGATACATCAAAATCATCATCCATGAAAAAAAAATTCATTAGTTGTACTTCATTAAAATTAAAAACTTCTCATCTATGAAAGATGCTATTAAAAGAATAAAAAGAAAAACTAATGATGGGGTAAAATATGTGCAAAAACATATCTGATAAAGGCTTAAATCCAAATACCCAAAGAACTCTTAAAACTCAACAATAAGAAAACTCAATTTAAAAAATGGACAAAAGATCTAAATAGAATCTCACCAAAGAAGATACGCAGATGGCAAACACACACATGAAAACCTGCTCGATACTGTGCCATCAAGGAACTGCCCATTAAAATAATGAGATCGTACTACACACCTATTAGAATGGTCTGGAATACTCTTGCCTAGAAAATCCCATGGACGGAGGAGCCTGGTGGGCTGCAGTCCATGGGGCCGCTATGAGTCAGGCATGACTGAGCGACTTCACTTTCACTTTTCACTTTCATGCATTGGAGAAGGAAATGGCAACCCACTCCAGTATTCTTGCCTGGAGAATCCCAGGGACGGGGGAGCCTGGTGGGCTGCCGTCTATGGGGTCACACAGAGTCGGACATGACTGAAGCGACTTAGCAGCAGCAGCAGCATGGTCAAAATCCAAGGGCTTCTTCCCTGGTGGCTCAGACTGTAAAGAAACCTCCTGCAATGCAGGAGACTTGGGTTCAATCCCTGGGTTGGGAAGATCCCCTGGAGGAGGAAATGGCAATCCACTCAGGTATTCTTGCCTGGAGAATCCCCATGAACAGAGGAGCCTGACAGGCTACCGTCCATGGGGTTGCAAAGAGTTGGACAGGACTGAGTGACTAAGCACACACAGAATGGTCAAAATCCAAAACGCTGAAAACACCAAATACTGACGAGGATGTGGATCAACAGGAAAGCTTATCCACTGATGGTGGGAGTGCAAAATGGTACAGCCACTTAGAATGACAGTTTGACAGTTTAGTTTACAAAATCAAATATATGTGTACCACACGATCCAGCAACCATGCTCCTTCATATTTATCCAACAAGTTGAAAACTTATGTCCACACAAAAGCCTGTACATTGATGTTTACAACAGCTTTACTTACAATTGTCTATAACTGGAAGCAACCAAAATGTCCTTCAAAAAGGTGAATGGATTAAAAAACTGTAGGAATCCATATAAAACACACTGTGCTGGGCTTAGTCACTCAGTCGTGTCCAACTCTTTGCGACCCCATGAACCTTAGCCCGCCAGGCTCCTCTGTCCATGGGGATTCTCCAGGCAAGAATACTGGAGTAGGTTGCCATGCCCTCTTTCCAGGGGTTCTTCCCAACCCAGGAATCGAGCCCAGATCTCCTGCATTGCAGGCAGATTCTTAGCCATCTGAGTCAACAAAACACCATTCAACAACAAAAGGAAATGAGCCACCAAGCCACACAAAGGCATGGAGGGAACTTCTTAAAAGCATATCGCTAAATGAAAGAAGCCAATCCAAAAAAGATATATTCTGTATAATCCTAACTATATGACATTTTGGAAAGGAAAAACTACGGACAGTAAAAAAAAAAAAAAAGATCTGGGGGTAATCAGGGATGAAAAACCAGAGCATAGAGGATTTTTAGGGCAGCAAAATCATTCCGTATGATACTGTTATGGTAGATAACCTAACACTGTGCATTTTTCAAAACCCATAGAAAGTACAACACAAAGAATGAACCCTAATGAAACTATGAACTTCAGTTAATAATAATGTATGAATACTGGTTCAACAATTGTATCAAATATGCCACACTAATGCAAGATGTCAATAACAGGTAATGTAGGTGGGTGGGTAAGGGAAGAAGGTATATGATATGGAAATTCTGTATTTGCTGCTTAATTTTCCAATAAACCTAAAACTGTTAAAAATAAAATGTATTAATTAAAAAAGCTAATAAATGAACTGCTGCTGCTGCTGCTAAGTCGCTTCAGTCGTGTCCAACTCTGTGCGACCCCATAGACGGCAGCCCACCAGGCTCCCCTGTCCCTGGGATTCTCCAGGCAAGAACACTGGAGTGGGTTGCCATTTCCTTCTCCAGTGCATGAAAGTGAAAATGAAGTCGCTCATTGTGTCCGACTCTTCGAGACCCCATGGACTGCAGCCTATCAGGCTCCTCCGTCCATGAGATTTTCCAGGCAAGAGTACTGGAGTGGGCTGCCATTGCCTTCTCCGTAATAAATGAACTAACCTAGGTTAATTATCCTGGGGGTAGAAACGATATTGTGGTTAGGCAGGGTAATGGCCTTTTTCTTAGGAGATTTATACTTAAGTATTTAGAAATGAAATGCCATGATGCCTGCAAGTTACTTTCAAACAGTTCAGAAAAAAGTATATCTATACATCCTCAGTTCTGCTCTAATGCTGGCTGAATTTGTCCAAAGCAAGTGACATATTAACAGTTTGATCACAGAGAATTTCATGTGTGCTGATATGTGGTTTTGATCTCAAGGATTACAATGTGCATACAGAAAACTGCACCCAGCTGCAGAAATATACAAGATGAATCCCAACACAACACTCAAACCCCTGCCTGCTACCTCGGTTCATCATGTGTGTTCTGAGCCACATTTACCTCCTCTAGTGTTACGACTTTCCATCCAATTTCACAAAGCTCTTTTCCACTGCTTCATAATAACTCACAGACTCCACCCTTCCAACAACCACCTTTGTAAGCAAACCACACGTCTTTTTTTTTTTAAGTAGAGTGCTATATTTAAAGTAGTGATGTATTTCTTAGCTATTTAATATATGTACAGTCGTCCTACCACTTTTTATTATGTTCCTATGTTTAAAGTGTTACTCAAGAGGTTTTTAAATGCTGTGCCCCTCACCCCATCTTCCCCATAAATGCTATGGTTTTTACTGCAGGATTTGCTTAGCACGGTGGTTTTTAGAAATGCATATTTCACATCATGGTAGAACTGACTTTACAAGGATAAAGCAAATATGGCAAAATGTCAACAAACGGGGAGTGAAGGATATACCTAAGTGAGGGACATACAGGTTTTTAAAATTTCCTAAGGTGTAAAAAAATTCAACATATGAGAGGGAGACAAGAAGATAGAGTAGAAGGACTTGAGCTTACCTCCTCTCACAACTACCTGTTGAACAACTATCAACAAAAAAAGACTGGAACCTATCAAAAAAGATACTCCACATCCAACACACACAGTCACAACTAGATGTTCTTCCAAGGACAAACCAGGAAGAAATGGCAAATACCAACAGACTAACCACAAGTGCTGAAATTGCAACTGTCATTTAAAAACTTCCAACAACAGAAGTCCAAGGCTAGATGACTTCACAGGTGAATTCTATCAAACATTTAGGGATGAGTTAACACCTGTCCTTAGGAAACTCTTCCAAAAAACTGAGGAGGAAGGAACACTCCCAGACTCATTCTATTAGGCCACCATCACCCTGATACCAAAACCAGACAAAACCAACACACAAAAAAGAAAATTACAGGCTAACATCACTGATGAATACAAATGCAAAAACCCTCAACAAAATACTAGCAAGTCAAATCCAACAATATATTAAAAAGATCATACACCATGATCAAGTGGGATTTATCCCAAGGATGCAAGGATTTTTCAATATCCATAAAACAATTAGTGTGATATACCATATTAACAAACTTAAGAATAAAAACCATATGATCATCTCAATAGATGCAGAAAAAGCTTTTGACAAAATTCAACACCAATTTATGATCAACAAACAAACAAACACTCTCCAGAAAGTGGACACAGAGGGAACGTACCTCAACATAATAAAGGCCATGTATGACAGATCCACAGCTAACGTCATACTCAATGGTGAAAACATGAAAGCATTTCCTCTAAGATCAGGAACAAGACATGGATGTCTACTCTTGCCACTTTAATTCAACATAGCTTTGCAAGTCCTAGCCATGGCAAACAGGAGAAAAAGAAATAAAAGGAATCCAAACTGGATAAGAAGTTAAACTGTCACTGTTTTCAAATGACATGATACCATACATAGAAGATCCTAAAGATGCTAGTAATACCAGAAAACTACTAGAGTTCATTAATGAATTCAGGAAGGTTACAAGATACAAAATTAATACAGAAATCTCTTGCATTTCTATACACTAACAACAAAAGATCAGAAAGAGAAATTAAGGAAACAATTCCACTTACAATTGCATAAAAAAATAAAATACCTAGGAATAAACCTACCTAAGGAGGCAAAAGATCTGTACTCTAAAAACTATAAGATGCTAATAAAAGAAACTGAAGATAACACAAGCAGATGCAAAGATACACCATGTTCTTGGATTGGAAGAATCAACACTATCAGGATGCTTATACTACAAGGCAATCTATAGAGTCAATATAATCCGTAACACATTACCAATGGCATTCTTCCACAAACTAGAACATTTTTTTTTTTAATTTGTATGAAAATACAGAAGGCCCTGAATAGCCAAAGCAATCCTGAGAAAGAAAAATGGAGCTGGCCCCCTGACTTTAAACTATAAAGCTATACTAATCAAAACAGTATGGTACTGGCACAAAAGTAGAAATATAGATCAATGGAACGGGAAGCCCAGAAATAAACCCACACACCTATGGTCAATTAATCTAGGACAAAGAAGGCAAGAATGTACAATGGAGAAAAAAGTCTCTTCAATAAGTGGTGTTGAGAAAACTGGACAGCTACATGTAAAAGACAGCTATATGTAAATCAGAATATTCTCTAACACCAAACACAAAAATAAACTCAAAATTGGTTAAAGACCTACAGGTAAGGCCAGATACTGTAAAACTCTTAGAGGAAAACATAGGCAGAATACTCTTTGACATAAATCACAGTAATATCTTTTTGGATCCACCTCTGAGAGTACCGAAAAACAAAAACAAACAAATGGAACCTAAGTAAACCTAAAAAGCTTTTACACAGCAAAGGAATCATAAACAAAATGAAAAGAGAACCCACACAATGGGAGAAAATATTTGCAAACAAAGTGACTGACAAGGAATTAATCTTCAAAATATACAAACAGCTCATGCAACTCAATATTAAAGAACAAACAGCCCAATCAAGAAGTGGGTGCTCAGTTGCTCAGTCGTGTCCGACTCTTTGCTACCCGCTACCCGTGAACTGTAGCCTGCAGACTCCTCTGTCCATGGGATTTTCCAGGCAAGAACTGTAGAGTGGGTTTCCATTTCCTTCTCCAAAGAAGTGGGTGGAAAATCTAACTATGTATGTCTTCAAAGACGACCTACAGATGGCCAAAAGGCACACAAAAAGATGCTCAACATCACTAATCATTAGAGAAATGCATATCAAAACTACAGTGAGGCACCACCTCACATCAGTCAGAATAGCCAACATAAAAAAGTCTACAAATAAATGCTGGAGAGGCTGTGGAGAAAAGGGAAGCCTCCTATATTGTTGGCAGGAAGGTAAACTGGCACACCCATTATGGACAATACGGAGGTTCCTTAAAAAAGACCTACCATATGATCCAGCAATCCCAGTTCTGGGCATGTATCTGGAGAAAACTGTAATTTGAAAAGATACATGCACCCCAGTGTTCACTGCAGCCCTATTTGCAATAGCCAAGACAACCTAAATGTCCACTGACAGAAGAACGGCTAAAGGTGTGGTACACATCAATATATACAATGAAATAGCAGTCATGAAAAAGAATGAAATAATGCCACTTGCTGCAACATGAAAGGACCTGGAGATTATCATACCAAGTGAATTAAGTCAGAGTAAGACAAATACCATATATTTATATGTGGAATCTAAGATGAAACAAACGAACTTATTTACAAAACAGAGACAAACTCACAGGCTTTGAAAACAAATTTATGGTACCAAAGGGGAAAGGTGAGGAGGAGAGATAAATTAGGAATTAGGTATTAACTGTAGCCATGAAATTAAAAGATGCTTACTCCTTGGAAAGAAAGTTATGACCAACCTAGATAGCATATTCAAAAGCAGAGACATTACTTTGCCAACAAAGGTCCGTCTAGTCAAGGCTATGGTTTTTCCAGCATGTATGGATGTGAGTTGGACTGTGAAGAAAGCTGAGCGCCGAAGAAGTGATGCCTTTGAACTGTGGTGTTGGAGAAGACTCTTGAGAGTCCCTTGGACTGCAAGGAGATCCAACCAGTCCATTCTGAAGGAGACCAGCCCTGGGATTTCTTTGGAAGGAATGATGCTAAAGCTGAAACTCCAGTACTTTGGCCACCTCATGCGAAGAGTTGACTCATTGGAAAAGACTCTGATGCTGGAGGGATTGGGGGCAGGAGGAGAAGGGGACGACAGAGGATGAGATGGCTGGATGGCATCACTGACTCGACGAACATGAGTCTGGGTGAACTCCAGGAGTTCGTGATGTACAGGGAGGCCTGGTGTGCTGCTATTCATGGAGTCACAGAGTCAGACACAACTGAGCAACTGAACTGATTAACATACACAAACTACTATGTATAAAGCAATCAACAAGGACCTACTGTACAGCACAGGGAACTCAATATTCTATAATAACCTATATGAGGAAAGAATCCGAAAAAGAATGGATATATGTTTATGCATAACAGAAGCACTTTGCTGTACATTTGAAACTAACAACACTGCAAATCAACTATATCCCAGGATAAAATAAAAATTAAAAAATGTATCCTATGAATTAAGGAACATAACTGAAATAACAGAGTTGGGAAAAACCATAAGCTAAGCATAAAGGACTTTGCAAAAGCAAAAAATAATTGAGACAATGTGCTATATTTAGGGGGATGAAGCAGCATGATGGCTAAAGGTCATTCTTTAACAGAAAGAAAACACGATGCTCAAAAATTAGAAGCCCGTTTATATAAGAAAATTGTACAGGCTTAAAGGAAAGTGATTTTGCAAAAATAACAATCCTTGTGGTGAGCCATGTAGGGCCAGAAAAACCTCACACAGAATGCTACCTACCGCAGCCTCAGCCCTCACGTGCAAAGCCATTCGGTTTTCCAAATCTCCTCACCACACTTCAGGAACCCAGCCAGGGAGCTGATCCCAGGGGTAAGCAATTAAAGAGAGGGGGCGATCAACAAGACAGGTGCCTTGTTTCCCAGCTTGCTCTCCTTCCATCTCCAAGTCCCCCCCTGCCTTGGGCCCATCACAGGTACACACGGGCCCTGCCTAGCCTCCCGCTGCTAAGACAACTTATGTGGAGGGATGGACATGACAGCACGAAGAACAGACGTGGCAATCTGCTTTGTGTGCCTTCAGCCAGTCATTCAATAAATATTGGTGGAACATAACTTGGCAGCCTGGAGCCAGATGCTGGGCTGGGGCAAAGGAACTTGCACTAACAGATTACTGAGTTGGCAGCTCACTGAACCCAGGGAAGCTAGAGGACAATGCTGAGCCTGGTTGTGGATGCAGAGACGGTCTGAACCCCATGGCCTGGTGGGCCAGGGCCTCCCAGGGTTGATGTTTCATAAGCTCCTGTGCTAGGTGAGATGTACTCTGTCTTATCTCCTCCATACAGGGCTGCCTCTATCTTCTCTTTCAGTCAAAATGTGGAATGACCACCCCTCGCCCCAGCATATTTGGACTTCATCAACCATCATTTCTCCAGAGAGAAGAGAATGTCAGCTGCCACTGTTGATGCCTGCGAGAAAGCTGATCTCAGAAAACCGAAAGCGGAGAAAGCAATGGTCTTGAACCAAAATAATCTCTTTCTAACGGGAAATATGTGACTTTCCTTCCTCCTTTACTCCTTCCTTGCTGGGCGGTTCCCAACCAACAATTTCCTCCTGAGGTCTTGATTTCATAATCAGCGACTGATGCAAAGGTCCTGTTACCACTCCTTGACCTCAAGTAGGGAGCTATGTACCAGTTCTCCTCTCAGAAGAAATGTGCCTTGATTTTCAGTCTTTCCTTCAGGTTCCACCCATCAGCATACATACAGGCCCTCATTCCAGTCCAGAGGTACAAAGGAATCCTGTCTCATGAAAAAAGGCAAGAATCCAGGAGTGCTCGTGGTCCCCACTTCTGCAGTAGGCCTCCAACCCCAAATGGAAGAAACCTCAGAAGCTTACACGGTTCAGATTCTAACACCAGGGATGTCAACAGCCCATATCATTCGACTAGGTCTTACATAGCTTTGAATTGTCGTAACATCACCTAGGATGAGAGTCTATCCAAAGCCAAGGAAGAAAGGGTCAGGATAAAGAAACCTGAGGCAGGAAGTAATTAATCCTGGTGATTTCAAGTCAGCCATATGCCAATCCATGGCTGAATTCCAATGCATTAATTTTACATGGAAGAAACTTTCCATTTCACGGACACCGTATCATTTTGCACCAGGCAGTGGTGTGGTGTGACGTGGGAAGGACCACAGACATTGGATGCAGGCAGAGCCAGCCTGCCTCTGGGTTCTGCCCCCACCTCTGCTCTGTGACTTAAGATGACTTCATGGCCCCGTGCCTGTCTGCCTCATGACTGCGAATGCTGTAAGGGATTGGATAATTCCTGGTCCATGGTGGGCATTCGGTAAGCGGTGGGTGTTATGACTTCCCCTCCTACTCGAGTCTCCATCAGCTTTCAAGAGAAGAAACAGAAGTCACAGCAGATGGTCAACAACTGACTTCTCCCTGAAAACCGCAAGTAGGTGAATCACCAACAGCCTGGGAAAGAGTCTGCCAACATGGGAACTAAACAAATCCACCAGTTGTAATCCACCGACTTCTGACTGAAAGTACAGAGAAAAGCCATGGCCGAATTACATCACTTGAAGAGGCTTGCTTGCCTTGGCTATCAGAACCAGCCTTCTCTTGGCCTCTATGAGCTGGCCATCCCTAGGACTGCTCTTCTTGCTTCAAAACTACACTCCAAATTTTCCACTCTCATTCTCCTCTGTCACTTTCCCACCAGTGGCTGGAGCCATTTATTATTTGCACGAGTCAGATGACCTGGGCAGTCCTCCAAGTTATGCCTCAGATACCACACCTGGCCCTGCCTCCCTGGGCCTCCGTGTCACTGTTGTTAAAAAGAAAATAGCTTGTGTTTTGTTGACTGTAAGGAGAATGTATGGAGGTTAAAACTTGTGCATGTGAGTGATTTTAATACTATAGTCATTTGAAGCATGCACTAAATTAAATAAGGGGTTCAGATGTAACTGAGGCACTGGCTAGAGGTTGAGGGAGGAACAGGTAATTCATCCCTAATCAGGAAGAACAAAGGAAAAAGAGACATCCTATAAACCGCGGCAGGTGTCCCACCCCTCAGTCATCCCCACATAAACACACACACACACAGGAGTTTTCCCTAGACACCCACAAAATAACTCTGAGGAAAATGGAGCTGTTGAAAGTGGATCTCTTATAAACAAACAGTCCAAAAGGCTGAATCACAGGTATCACCCATCGTAGGTTCAAAGCTCTACCTGCCTCAGGCCCATACACAGGCCCTCAGTTGCACGGTGAGACGCTATGTCACTTTCATAGAGGGGGTTGGGGAGGGGGGAGGCTGATTTCCAAGCATGGTATTACCTTTTCCCTTAATTAGGCAGAGGAAGAAAATTTAGTTCCTAGAGACCCAAAGAACAGAGTCAAAGCTCTAAATGATGGGTTGGACACAATAAAAAAGCAATATTCTGGCTGCCAATCTCTCCCACCCGGCTCGTAGAGTCAGCATCTGGGCCTGCTTTCAATAGCAGCTTTGTAGCCCAGATGGCCGGCACCACCACATCCCAGGGACTCCCTGCTCCAGATAAAGACTGAGTGTGTCAGCGAGTGAGTGTGTGAGAGAGAGACAGAGAGGACGGAGCGAGAGTGCGTGTCAGAGAGAGGGAGGCTGTACCTCTCTTGACCCTGAAGCCCTGGTCCTCACATCATCTACGGAGCCAACAACCATAATCTTCAAACCGTAGCTCCAATGAAAATAACATTCTTTATGCCCCTACAGTCTTCTCTGATTCTTCCTACAGATGCTCAACCCCAAACCTGTATCCAAAAGTATATACTCTCTTATTCCCATATAACAGTCTGAGAATCACTGAACATTCCCTGTTCAAGTGTGTGTGTGTAACCAGGTCCACTTCTCCCTCTTACCTGTCCAAGTGTGTGTGTGTGTGTGTGTGTGTGTGTGCTCGCGCGCGCGCGTGCGCCTGTAACCAGGGTCCACTCCTCCGTTTCATTCCCTTTCAGCGCACAGACCACTCACGCCCTGACAGATGACCCACAGGGGTGGATTCTCTCCTCCCCATCCCTTCTTGTACTCTCGCAGGCTCACACACCAACGTGTTGTTACCTGCACCAGGAGGGAAGATGAATGAAATACCCACGGCCTGGGCAGTAAGCGCCTGGGGAGGTTTGGGGAGAAGGGAGAAAGCTCCGAGGGGAGGACGCGGAGGACACAGTGGGAGACGTGGGGCACAGATGGGCAGTCATAGAGACGACAGTGTCTCCTATGTAAGAACTTCTGTGATACGATCTGATTTGGGTAAAGAAGCCAGTATTCACTTTACTACTTTGGCTATCATAGGTTTAGGAAGGCACAAGTCTTGGTGGACCAAGATTAAACAGCAACATAGAGCAGACCTGCCTCCATAGCAGGATAAAGGTTGAGACACTCAAATGAAACTGGGAGACAGAAGCCTGGCCCCAGTGACGTCTGCCTGGGTATCTGATACCTCCCTGGGTATCCGAGGGCCTATGTGTCACCTCTGCAGCCCGAGACTCCCCCAGCCCTCACACAAGGGACAGGCTCTCTGAGGCCCTCGTCCCAGTGTTGACCTTTGTGGCCCTGGGAACCCCAGGAGCATTCATTCATTCATTCATCCCATCTTTTACTTTTAGGTGCTTCATCACACAATTTTTACTCAATACAGATACTATCAGAATTTTTTTTTTTTTTTCAGAATGTAAAGTGCCATTCGGAACTAGGATAATGATGAATGAGAATTATGGGCAGGAAACAGCAGCTTTCCAAAAAAAACAAAAAGTATCACTCATAATTAAAAACACACTCTGTCTCCTGCCCACCCCACTTTCTCCCATCCTTTCCCCTCTTTGCACACAGTTAACAGGAAAAGTTAGGAGGGCAGATGTTCAGGTCATGTTGAATATACTTGAAAGACAACCAGACTCACAGCCACAGCTAGTTAATATTTCCAAATTACTTAATCATCTTTGTTCTGTTTGCTCATGTATAAAATGGGGTATAAATGATCATCCAATTAGAACGGTGGTGAGAATTAAGTGAAACACCATTATGGTAAAACACCTACACAAAGCAAGTGTCCAAATGCCTGTTACATCCCTTCTTTCCACACTAATCTCAATCTGAAAGCCATTACAAATACACACTCGTGTACATGTGTGTCTCCACACAAATACTTACACACATACCCACAAAACCATGCGCACCAGCTGTGACTAACAAGGCAGGGGGAGGGGCCCAGCTCTGAAGTACTTTTCGGTATTATTAACTCCACCTGTGGTCAGCCCAGTTGTTTTTTTTTTTTTTTTCCTCCTCCTCCTCTACCCCTCTGTCTCTACCCCCAGTGCAACCACTGCTAAATCAGATCCTGTGAATGCTCCCTCTCCATTTCTTCTAGTTACTCTTAAACACTTTTCAGAAAGAATTTCATGTGCACATCTATGTACAGCAGGAATAAGGAATATTATGAGTTACAAAATAGTATGTTTTTCTCTAGCGATAAAGGTTACTTCGGTCAAAAAAGAACAGTTTTCCTGTCTGGGAGTCCCAACCATATGTCAGTTAAGCAGCCTATGCGATGAGCATTAAAAAAACAAAAAATAGAAAATGACAGTATGTACTACATGTGAAAGGGATTAGTTCTATTTCATGAAACTTTAATTTCAGTTACATATGTATGTATGGAGCAAACTGATTGGTATGTACAATGAATTTCATATGTTGGGTCACAGTCAAAAAAGTTTGAAAGCCATAGGGAAGGGGCCAAGGAATCGCCAGGAGTCAGAAAGCTCTAGTCTCCCCACAGCTGTTCCTATTTCCTCCTGGGCCTTGCTGGGTTCTAATCCTGCCCATCTTCTGACATCCCAAGATCCTCACCACTTTTCCTTTCCCTTTCATTCCATCGCACCCTTTCATGTTTTTCAGAAAGGTTTCTACAGTTCATCCTTGGAGGACCAGGTAGGGACCTAGAGAAAAAAGCTGACACTCCACATAATTAGACACTCCACATTCCAGCAACTTCAGTGGACTGAGAACAGAAAGACCCATCTGGGTTTCTTAACCCCAATTCCATGGACAGAGGAGCCTGGCAGGCTCAGGTCCGTGGGGTTGAGACTAACCCTACACGACTGAGCGACTAACACTTTTCAGAACCATGAGCTCTCCTCCCTCCACTCCTGAGAGCCGAACCCTTCCCCGACCACCTGAGGCTCTCCGAGGGAGGTATTAGCGACTGAACAACAACTTAACGCCTTCACTTTTGAACCCCAGGAATTCGCTCACCAGTAAAATGCACACTTCCTTACCGGATGGTTAGGCTAAAGATTATGCGAGATCACCCTTTAACTCTCCAAACACACCCGCAAAGAGCCTACCGAGGAGGTTTCTCTTTTAATCCGTCCCCAGCTTAATCCCTCCGTGCCATCCCTTAATACTCCAGGCGTTAATTCCTCAAAATAATGCCGTCAGAGAGACTGAACTTGGGCGCTCACAAAGTTACCAGGCGGAGAGGGATGGGGAGCGAGGGCGGGAAGCCGAGAACCTGGAGGTTTAGGACGATCTGTTTCCGAAGGAGTTCACCTGGAGGGGTGGAGGGGCGTTCCTCCTCTTCACAGGAGAAACCGATTAGCCAAGCCCGAAAAGAAAACAAAAGCTAGCGTGCCCGTGGCCACGAACAGGATCCTCTATCACCACAGAAGTCCAAACAGGACTGTGGGGACTGGGGCGCCGGCTGGGGACCCGCCGTGAGGCAGCGGGACGGAACGGAGAGGGGGGCCCGGGGGCGCAGGGAACAAAGCCCCACGGCCCCAACCCGCTGAGGCACCCCCTGCCCGCCCGGGGGGGCCCCCAGCCGGCGGGGAGAGGGGTGCAGGTGTGCGGGTGCGCGCGCAGCGAGCCCCTCCCCCGCCGTCCCCGAAGCCCGGTTGGGGGGCGACCCTCGCCCCGGTCCTGGGGCGGCTCTCACCCGAGCGGGGATCGAAGGTGACCACGAACACGGCCACCACCTGGTCCTCCTCCACGTCTCCCAGCTCGAGGCGCCCCGGTTGCCGCAGCTCCTCGGGCTCCCGCCTCCTCGGAGGCTCCGCGGCCGCCCAGCCGCCCCCACCGCCGCCCCATCCCCGGCCTCCAGCCTGCGGGACTGGGGCCCGCGGCGGGGAGACGGCGGGGCCCTCGGCCCAGCGCAGCAGCGGCGCCGCGTCTCCGCGCTCCACCATGGCGAGGCGAGGCGCGGCGCGGCGGCGAGGAGGAGCCGCGGGCCGCGAGGGGCGGGCGCAGGGGCGGGCTGCCCGCCGCCGCCGCCCGGGCCTCCGCGCACCCGCCGCGCCGCCGCCGCCCCAGGCCCGCACCTGCCCCAGCCGCCCCGCCCCGCGCCCAGCGCCCTCCCACCCCGCTCGGCTGCGTGCCGATCCCGCCCGAGGAGGCGTCCTCCCTACCCGCTTCGCGGAACTGCGTGCCGGGTTTGAGATTTCACGGATGCATCTGCGCTCTCCGGGGTGGGGAAAAGTGCGGTGACCGGGACGCGAAGCCACTTGAATCTGTCTACCTGTGCTTTCTCACTTAAGATTCCGTGGGATGACCGTACCGCCGTGAATTGTTATTCGCCACCATTATTTTGCAAGTCCCCTGGACATGCAGACCGTGACAGATAGGTGTTACATAACCCTCGATGTGCAGCCAGAGCTCCCGCGGTGCTGCGAGTGAAGCAGAAGAGGGGAGCCGTGGCTGCCCGCGTTGTTTGCACTTGGGATGTGACCTGATCCCCTGAAGCTGTGGGATTTGGTGTCCGGCCAGGAGCAGTTGTGTGTGTATCACCGTGTCCGTGTGCCCTTGAATGGGCTGGAGAGTGCCTGACCCTGGTCTTCCTGGACCCTGCTTGGGACGCCATCCATTGCAGTGACTTAGTCTTTACAGAGAGTGGTGGACCGTCACTTACTTGCCCTTGGCGCGGGGTGGGGGTGGGGGCGGAGAGGTTGCACTAAATAATCGCCGTGAGGAAAGCAGTCCCTATTCTTTAGGGTAGAATGCTGCCCGGATTCTGTACTGTTCTTAATTTTGGTCTGGAAGCAGCAACCTTGGGTCATCACTGATGATCTCCTTGGGAAGAGGGGTTAGACCGTGTTATCACTGCCCTTCTGGCTCGTAAATATGACTCTTTATCAACACCCCCTGGGTGACAACTAGTAAGCAAATCCACTGGGTCCTTCTGAGGGCAGGCGAAAACCCCAGGCTGTCCTGAACCGTGGAGAAACTGGGTGTCTGAACTAGTCTCTCTCCTCATCTTATTCTTTCTCATTACTTTAATGGCTATTCCTATTTTTCGCACCTCCTCTGATGACATAACCACCAGATTTACCCCAAGGGTTGAGGCATTCAAAAATGTTACTTCTAAATAGAAAATGGAGGTTCATAGAATATCCTTAATCCATTCCTAAAGCCATCAGCTTTAGTCTGACTTTCCTACCCGCCCACCCCCCCACACACCAAAGGACTTCTTTTTTCTGATTTTTTGTGTGGACTCACCCCACCCAGAATCCCCTAGTTTTAATACCCTCAACTTGTATATATATATACCAGGAAATAAACTCATAATCTCCATCCCAATTGATTTTCTGTATAAACAGAAGACCAAAATGTTCACACCCTAAATCTAGCAGCTTTTCCAATCTTCATTTAAGCAGAAGGTCTAGCTCACGGTGAGCCATCGTGTCATTCTTAAGACCTGTGAGTGCTCAGTCACGTCTGACTCTTTGTGACCCCGTGGGCTGTAGTCTGCCAGTCTCCTCTGTCCATGAGATTTCCCAGGCAAGAATACTGGAGTGGGTTGCCATTTCCTTCTCCAGGGGATCTTCCCTACCCAGGGATCAAACTTGCATCTCCTGTATTGGTTCTTTACCACTGAGCCCCCAGGGAAGCCCTGCATAATGGGTGCTCAACAAATATTTGTCAGCTAAGTAAATGAATGAAAGTAGAGACTTAAGCCTCTATACAACTGGCCCCTCCCACCAGGCTTAATCTAATATCTTGCACATAGAGCTCAAAAACGTTAATGATGCTGATGACACCTTGCTTAACACATTCACAGTATGAAAGAGGCTCTGTACCTGACCATCAGATTGATCTTTTCTGTGTCTATTTATTGAATTTCACAGGGTGATAGGAAGGGAACTAATTGAACTTAGCTGTTGGAATAGAACTGGAGAAACTAGTGTTGAAGACAAGAAGAAATAAAGATCTGTCACATTCAGAGACCTGAGGATAATGTTGAATTTATTTTATTTTCTGGTGATGCCACATAGCGTTGTTGTTGTTCACCCTCTAAGTCATCTCCGACTTTTTATATGACTCCATGGATTGCAGCATGCTAGGCTTCCTTGTTCTTCCGCTCAAGCTCATGTCCATTGAGCTGGTGATGCCATTCAACCATCTCATCCCCTGTCGCCCCCTTCTCTTGCCCTTAATCTTTCCCAACATCAGGGTCTTCTCCAATAAGTTGGTTCTCCACATCAGGTAGCCAAGTATTGGAGCTTCAGCTTCAGCATCAGTCCTTCCAATGAATATTCAGGCTTGATTTCCTTTACGACTGACTGGTTTGATCTCCTGGTGTCCAAGGGATTCTCAAGAGTCTTCTCTAGCACCACAGTTTGAAAGCATCAATTCTTTGGCGCTCAGCCACACAGCATACAAAATCTTTATTCCCCAACCAGGGACTGAATCCATGCCCTCTGCAGTGGAAGCATGGCATCGTAGACACTGGACCACCAGGGAAGCCCCAATGTTAAATTTTTTAGTGAGTTCCCCTAGAATCCCATATATCTCAAATTTTAAATGAAATTATTTTACTTTTCCAAATACCAATATGTCTACATTATGTAAAACACATTGCATAAAACATATCTATATTATGTATATATAATATATAAAAATACAATGTATATAAGATATATATTAAAGTATTTTTGCTTTATCATCTTACCACTGAGTTGGCCCCTGTTAAGATTTTGTTTAGTCTATCTCATCAATTGTAGGGTGCAAAATTTTTCATCTGTTAGGATTGCTATGGTGGCTCATGTATGCTGCCAGCCCTGCTGAGGTCTCACAGGGGAGATGTGTGTCTGTTTTTGCAGCCGTCTGAGGCAACATCAACCTGAGCTGATGCTCTGAGTTAAATTCTCTGCTGGAGGTTCTTTGGACCACCCTGGTAGTGTGAATTCAAAATGCAAGCTAGTTCGAGCCCTACCTTATAATTCTTAGGTGAGATACTTTTTTTTCTTCTCTGCACCCAATGACAAATTTGAGACAAGCAAGCTCCCTTGCCCAGCCTTCTTCTCTACATGGGAGGTTTATTTGTCGAAGCTATGTAGACAACATCATATTAGACTCAGCATCACGGGCATTTTTTATTCTCAGTGGTATGTGAAAATAACAGTAAAATAATGGTATATCTTAAAATAAATGATAGATTTAGATGTTTTTCTTCCTGAGTGTTTACATGTTGAAATCATACTGTATATCAATTTTGTATTCTTTTTTCACTTATCAAACTGTGAATAATTTGCCATTCATCATTTTAATGGTTCCCCTTGTATGCATTCTGAAAATTTATTTACCCATTCTCATTGTTGGACAATCAAGCTTTTTCCTTTTTTTGCTGTGGCTGAATTTCACTCTGAACTCACAATAGGTAGCTATTCTATGCCAAGTCCTGCTGTGAAGAAAACAGACATCCCTTCCCATCAGGCTTTCAGCCTAGCAGACAAGGCAGCTATCAGGAAAAAAATGAAATCTAGAATGAGGGACGACAAACAGGGCAAGTGCAATCGGTCGCTCAGGCTGCTGACTTATGACAGACTGCCAGAGGTGGCCAAACCGGGTTAGGGTGCGTCCATATTGTGATTGGACTGCCAAATTGTTGAGTCACAGGTGTACAAGGGCCTCAATCTCACTTCCCTCTCATCCCAATTAGATCGTGCCATTTAAAATCTTTTTTTTTTTTTTGCCAGTTGTCAGATGGCCATGGTATTTTAAATTAATCTTTTGTGACTGAATCTAATCATGGTTTTGAAATAAATGTTGGTGATTTGTGGTTCCTCTTCAGGGTAGTGTCAGAAGACACTGTCTGAAGAATTGTTATCAACTGGCATGAGTTCTTTATGCAGCAAGAATATTCACCTTGTATGTATGTTATTAATGTAGAATTTTAATATATGTATGTGTGTGTGCTGTGCTGTGTGCTCAGTCCCTCAGTCGTGTCCAACTCTTTGTGACCCCGTGGACTGTAGCCTGCTAGGCTCCTCTGTCCATGGGATTCTCCAGGCAAGAATACTGGAGTGGCATGCCATTTCCTATTCCAGGGGATTTTCCCAACCAAGGGATCAAACCTGTATTTCTTGTGTCTCCCGAATTGGCAGTCAGGTCCTTTACCACTGAATTACCTGGAAAACCACATATATAAATTCACATATAAATTTCTGTTTCTAAGAGAGGTAGTCTTCTTTCTTTACTAATTTTTTTTTAAAAAGTCATCAGCTATTTCTTTGACAATCATTTTCCCATGTGAAATTTAAAATCATTTTATCTAGTTTCAAAAAAACTACGAATTATTTTCAGGTCAAACTGAATGAGATTTGACCCCTAAATAATGCAGGTTTGAACCACATGACATCTGCTGGATCACCAAAAAAAGTAAGAGAGTTCCAGAAAAACATCTATTTCTGTTTTATGGACTATGCCAAAGCCTTTGACTGTGTGGATCACAATAAACGTGGAAAATTCTGAAAGAGATGGGAATACAAGACCACCTGACCTGCCTCTTGAGAAACCTGTATGCAGGTCAGGAAGCAACAGTTAGAACTGGACATGGAACAACAGACTGGTTCCAAATAGGAAAAGGAGTACGTCAAGGCTGTATACTGTCACCCTGCTTATTTAACTTATATGCAGAGTACATCATGAGAAACGCTGGGCTGGAGAAAGCACAAGCTGGAATCAAGATTGCCGGGAGAAATATCAATAACCTCAAATATGCAGATGGCACCACCCTTATGGCAGAAAGTGAAGAAGAACTAAAGAGCCTCTTGATGAAAGTGAAAGAGGGGAGTGAAAAAGTTGGCTTAAAGCTCAACATTCAGAAAACTAAAATCATAGCATCCAGTCCCATCACTTCATGGCAAATAGATGGGCAAACAGTGGAAACAGTGGCTGACTGTTTTTTTAGGCTCCAAAATCACTGCAGATGGTGATTGCAGCCATGAAATTAAAAGATGCTTGCTCCTTGGAAGGAAAGTTATGACCAACATAGACAGCATACTAAAAAGCAGAGACATTACTTTGCCCACAAAGGTCCATCTAGTCACGGCTATGGTTTTTCCAGTGGTCATATATGAATGTGAGAGTTGGACTATAAAGAAAGCAGAGTGCAGAAGAATGGATGCTTTTGAACTGTGGTGTTGGAGAAGTCTCTTGAGAGTCCCTTGGACTGCAAGGTGATCCAACCAGTCCATCCTAAAGGAGATCAGTCCTGGGTGTTCATTGGAAGGACTGATGCTGAAGCTGAAACTCCAATACTTTGGCTACCTGATGCGAAGAGCTGACTCATTTGAAAAGACCCTGATGTTGGGAAAGATTGAAGGCAGGAGGAGATGGGGACGACAGAGGATGAGATGGTTGGATGGCATCAGTGACTCAATCAATGGACATGGGTTTGGGTGGACTCTGGGAGTTGGTGATGGACAGGGAGGCCTGGCATGCTGCGGTTCATGGGGTCACAAAGAGTCGGACATGACTGAGCAACTGAACTGAACTGAACTGATGAAGGCAAAACTTCAGTGTGGGGATCTTATCATTGGATCAGAAGTAGGAAGAAATGACTGAGAATGTTTGGGAAAATTTTTTGGGACTTCTTGTCTCTGTGCACTCTCTCTTAGTTGAGGGAGGAGCTCAAGATAAAGTCTCCTTCATGGCTCTTGGCTTTGCTGACCACCCTTGTCATGGGAGAGCTTCCCTGGTAGCTCAGCTGGTAAAGAATCTGCCTGCAATGAAGAATGACCCCGGTTTGATTCCTGGGTCGGGAAGATCCCCTGGTGAAGGGATAGACTACCCACTCCAGTTTTCTTGGGCTTCTCTGGTGGCTCAGCTGGTAAAGAATCCACCCGCAGTGCAGGAAACCTGGGCTTGATCCCTGGGTTGGGAAGATCCCCTGGAGGAGGGAAAGGCTACCCATTCCAGTATTCTGGCCTGGAGAATTCCATGGACTGTATAGTCCATGGGATTGCAAAGAGTCAGATATGTCTGACTTTCGGTTTCTTTTTGATTTGTCTTGGGAAGAGGGCTCTTAGAAGCAGGAACACCCGGGACCCCTGGATGGGTCCAGGACTGGGACAGCTGCACCCGTCTTTGGACCTGCTCTAGGCCACAGCCGCTGAGGAACTGTCCAGGTTGCTAAGTAACACATGTCACATGTCCGTAATGAACGTGTTCTGCTTTTCTCTAAGTTATTGCAAGTTTCCACCCCAACACCCCTCCCCCACCCCCACCAGGGTTGAAGCAACATTTCCGGATTTCTGGTTGTGATGAGAGACTGAGCAAGATAAGTTCAAGGAAGACAATGGGGTTGAAGCCTGAGGGATGTTCGAGATATCACTGCCTCGACTTCCTATTTCCTCAGTGACCTGGCAGTGACGCCTCTACCTGTTAACGAGGCCCGCAGGCCCTTTCCTGAAAACCTTGACTGCTGCTCTGTTTCCTCTGTGGTTGTCGTTCAGTCGTTCCGTCGTGTCTGACTCTTTGTGACCCCATGGACTGCAGCACGCCAGGCTTCCCTGTCCTTCACTATCTCCCTGTTGCCTCTACCGGGCACATGCTGGAGATAAAGGTCAGCTTTTCTCCTCTTCCCAGAAAGTCTGGCGGTAAAAACGCCCAATTCTTACCTGGGAAACCAGACCCCCCAGTGGTTCCCAGTGGGAGAGTCCTATCAAATACACCATGATCCAACATTGGTATTTTTTCAGAGTCTGGATTGACTGACTCACTCTTAATTCAGTCTTCAGGAAAAAATGTGGCAGAGCTTCACTTTAGCTTGTTCAAACGTTTTTTACATTTCTCCTTCCGGATTGAGGAGATCAGGTCGTCATGTCCCTTCTTGAAGCAATAGACTCTCAAATATTTCCCATGGCCTTAGTTTTACTTTTGAAAAGGAACGGTATGCCTTTTCAATGTAAATGTAAATTTCTGCTGCTGCTACTAAGTCGCTTCAGTCGTGTCCGACTCTGTGCGACCCCATAGACGGCAGCTCACCGTCCCTGGGATTCTCCAGGCAAGAACACTGGAGTGGGTTGCCATTTCCTTCTCCAATGCATGAAAGTGAAAAGTGAAAGTGAAGTCGCTCAGTTGCGTTCAACCCTCAGCAACCCCATGGACTGCAGCCTTCCAGGCTCCTCCGTCCATGGGATTTTCCAGGCAAGAGTACTGGAGTGGGTGAAATGTAAATTTCTACCTCTTGCAAATCCGACTGGAATTAGCTGGATTTTCCTGCTTCTGTTCTTCCCATCAGAGATTGTCAGCGATGTTCAGAGCCGTCAAAATTGAAGTTTGGTCAGAGCTCTGAGTTTGGGAGCTTTCTCATCACTCAGCAGTGTCAGTAGAATGAGAGCTTTCCCCAGGCACGTGGTTTGGGGAACCTGGCCCTGAGATTCAAAGATGAGTTCCTCCTTGTGTATCTCACTCCTGAGGACATGACTTTCCTGCTCTGCAGAAATCCTTATAACGATATGAGAAATGTTTGAATTAAAAAAAAAAGTCCAATACTGAGTACTTTTAACAAAAATTGAGATACATTAATTTTATTTTCCCAAGTCCATTCAAAAACAGCTTATGGAACACCCATAACGTGTTCCACTTTAAGAGAAAAATCCTTCCCTCGCTTTTCCTCTTATTGCCACAGATTATTTGGGTTCCCCTTCTGACGTCTCATCTCAACTGTGATGGGAAGCTTTGTGCCTGGGATGGGAGCCTATTAACACGCGCTGAAGCAAAGATGCAATCTTGCACAATGTAAAGAGGATAAGGACAAAGAAAAGAGTAAAGTGTGACACCAAAAACAACAGGGCTGTGGACCAGACAGAGATGTGCATCTCCAGGGACCCTTGGGCCATCAAGGTCAGTGACTGCCCAATCCTGACTGTTCTATTTTCCAGATTGGGAAAATTTTTTTTTGTACTTGTTATTATAACTAGTTGGGATTTCCAGGTGGCACTTGCCGGAAAGAACCTGCCTGCCAATGCAAGAGATGCAACAGACGTGGGTTTGATCCCTGGGTTGGGAAGAGCTCCTGGAGGACGAGGTGGCAACACACTCCAGTATTCTTGCCTGGAGAATTCCATGGACAGAGGAGCCTGGCGGGCTACAGTCCACAGGCCCACAGAGTCAGACACAACTGAAGCGACTTAGCACGCATGCATGCATTATAACTAGTTATATCTGAGGCCTTAGCGACAATCATCAGTTCAGTTCAGTTGCTCAGTCATGTCTGACTCTCTGCAACCCTATGGACTGCAGCATTCCAGGCTTCCCTGTTCATCACCAACTCCTGGAGCCTATTCAAACTCATGCCCATTGAGTAGGTGATGCCATCCAATCATCTCATCCTCTGTCATCCCCTTCTTCTCCCGCTTTCAATCTTTCCCAGCATCAGGGTCTTTTCCAATGAGTCAGTTCTTCGCATCAGGTGGCCAAAGTATTGCAGTTTCGGCTTTAGCGTCAGTCCTTCCAATGAATATTCAGGACTGATTTCCTTTAGGATGGACTGGTTGGATCTCCTTGCAGTCCAAGGGACTCTCAAGAGTCTTCTCCAACACCACAGTTAAAAAGCATCAATTCTTCAGCACTCAGCTTTTTTTATAGTTCAACTCTCACGTCCCTACATGACTACTGGAAAAACCATAGCCTTGACTAGATGGACCTTTGTTGGCAAAGTAATGTCTCTGTTTTTTAATATGCTGTCTAGATTGGTCATAACTTTTCTTTCGAGGAGCAAGTGTCTTTTAATTTCGTGGCTGCAGTCACCATCTGCAGTGATTTTGGAGCCCCCAAAAATAAAGTCTGTCACTGTTTCCACTGTTTCCCCATCTATTTGCCATGAAGTGATGGGACCAGATGCCAAGATCTTAATTTTCTGAATGTTGAGCTTTAAGCCAACTTTTTCGCTCCCCTCTTTCACTTTCATCAAGAGGCTCTTTAGTTCTTCTTCACTTTCTGCCATAAGAGTGGTGTCATCTGCATATCTGAGATTATTGATATTTCTCCTAGCAATCTTGATTCTATCTTGTGCTTCCTCCAGCCCAGCATTTCTCATGACATACTCTGCATATAAGTTAAATAAGCATGGTGACAATATACAGCCTTGATGTACTCCTTTCCTGATTTGGAACCAGTCTGTCGCTCCATGTTTGGTTCCAACCATTGCTTCCTGACCTGCATACAGATTTCTCAGGAGGCAGGTCAGGTGGTCTGGTATTCCCATCTCTTGAAGAATTTTCCGCAGTTTATTGTGATCCACACAGTCAAAGGCTTTGGCATAGTCAATAAAGCAGAAATAGATGTTTTTCTGGAACTCTCTTGATTTTTTGATAATCCAACAGATGCTGGCAATTTGATCTCTGGTTCCTCTGCCTTTTCTAAAACAAACTTGAACATCTGGAATTTCACAGTTCCACATCTCAAAATTCCATCTGGAATTTCCACGGTTATGTACTGTTGAAGCCTGGCTTGGAGAATTTTGAGCATTACTTTACTAACATGTAAGATGAGTACAATTGTGTGGTAGTTTGAGCATTCTTTGGCATTGCCTTTCTTTGGGATTGGAATGAACTGACCTTTTCCAGTCCTGTGGCCACTGCTGAGTTTTCCAAATTTGCTAGCATTTTGAGTGCAAATTCATCTGCTGAGTGCTAATACACGGAAGGTGAATGGCACAAGTTTCTGATAGAATTACTACTGATAACATAAGATCTAGGTCATCATGATGGCATAGTTGCCGCCCTAGGCAAACAGTGCAGTCCTAAATAAAGATAATTCAGAATTCAAGCAAGGCAGAGAGGAAAGGCAGGGGTGATGGTGAAAACAAATGGACCAACCCTGTGCTCTGCCTGCAGGCCTGTGATCCAGACTGTTTCAGGTTAGTCTCATCCTCCCTGAGAGCAGAACCAGTGTCCAGCTACCCTGGAGAGGTGAGAATGACTAGTTACGACCTCAAGAAGGGAAAATTGATAGCCACCAAGGCTGTAGTGAAGGAATTATATCATATGGCCTCCTGGTTTGTAAACAAGAACCCAACTCCAAAGCCCAGAATCTCAGTTAACAGGAACTTCTTTGTGAAAAAGTGAAAGCATTAGTTGCTCAGTCATGTCCGACTCCTTGTAACCCCATGGACCCCACCAGGCTCCTCTGTCCGTGGAATTCCCCAGGCAAGAACACTGGAGTAGGTTGCTATTTCCTTCTCCAGGGGATCTTCCTAACCCAGGGGATCTTCCTGAAGACTCAGGGATCAGACCCAGGCCTCCTGCATTGCAGGCAGATTCTTTACCATCTGAGCCACCAGGGAAGCCTGTGGGATGCCAGCTCTCTGACCAAGGTGAGCAGGGAGCTACGCTGTTGAATGATCTGGAAAGTCGGCATAGCAGGAGGGACCGGGAAGGACAAAAGAAGGCTTGGGTGGTGTGCACACCTAAAAAGCTGGGGCATGAGAAGGTGTTTAGCTGAAAAGACACTTTCGTATGCCCCTAGTTACTCTTCTCTTGGATTAAGCTCCTCATGAGTTCAGGTGGGGAATAGGAAGAGAGTGAGAGGGGAGAAAGGATTGGAAGGATTGGTAAAGAGAGAGAAGGTGAAAAGTGGGTGCCAAGTAATGGGTGACCGAAGACCATCAAGAGATGGGACAGTGAGTTTGTTTCATTCAAGAGCAAACCCAGGACCACCCTGGGGGTCCAGTGGCTAAAAATCCCTGCTGTCAATTCGGGGGACCTGGGTTCGATCCCTGGTTGGGAGCTAGATCCCACTTGCTGCAGCTGAGAGTTGGCATTCCACAGCTGAGACCTAGCACAGCCAACTCATCCTCACCAGTTCTCTCACTTTGGGTCCACATCTGTCATGCAAGTACTTTTTCCTGTCCAGTCCCTCCAGAGTCTCCCCTGAGGGCACCAGGGGCTCATTACATCATTTTTGTTTTTCACAGATTGCTTTCACACGGTTTCTCCTATAAAATGATATCAGTGGCCTTATTTTGCTCCTCAAAGTGTTTTTTATTTTTATCCCCCACCCCCCATAGGGACTACTCTGAGAAAGAAATTGAATAACGTATGTAAAAGATATCTAAACAGTAAGAAAATACATTTTACAAAATAAGGCATTTGGGGCCCAAGTAGTCACCATTTTCTAGTAATACATTTATCTGTTTCTGGGTTGCTGATCTTTCTACCTTTCTTTTTTCTTTGGGGTATAAAAATGTGTCCAGTTCTCTAAAAGCTTTAACTGCTCATACCCAGGGGTGAGAGGAGAGTGTGGAGATGCCTGAATTAGGACAGTTGTGTCTGGTAGAGATCTCAGGTATGTGTCTGTTAGAGAGATGAACTCCAGCCAAGATACGTTAGCTGCCGTTTGACGATTATTATGCTATCCAGGTGATACTGAATTCTAAGGAACTGCTTTTACCCACTGGGCGGGTGGTGAGTGGGGGGAGAGAAGAGGGCTGTATTTCTAAATGGGAGGTAGAAAAGAGTTGATGTCTTTCCAATAATAAGCTTGTTCCTAATTAGCAAATGTGTGTTTTTAAAAATTAATTGTAATATTTTATTGTTAAGTAAAATTACAGATACCAATGTGTATGTTTAAAGCCATGCTAAAGTAAAGAATCCAAGTGGCTCCCTAGTAGTTGGTAGCACGTGGGTTCAGGGAGACTGCGGGAGTTCTATACATAAATTGGATTTAATTGCTCAAAAAGTTACTGCAGCCTTCTTTAATCAGAATGGAAACAGGGAGAAGCTGAGATCTTACAGGTGCACGGTACTTAAGTGAGAAAACCAACGGCATGTCTCTGTGTAGCTGTTAGTTGGCCGAAGAAAAGCAGGGCTGGAACTGGGGAACGTGTCAGCTTACATTCTCTCTCCTCCTTGTTTCAGTAGCTCTGTTTCCTTCTGCTAGGCCTTCTTGCCCAGGTGGTAAAGCTCTTTGGCTGAGATGGGTGACCACAATGAGAACAAAGAACTGAAGCAGAAGTTAAACTTTTCCTGTTGTGAAGAGGAGCATGAGAACAAGGGGCAGGAGGAAGCACAGGAGAGCGAGGAGGCCCAGACTCAAACCCCAGAGAGGCCTAGAGGTCAGGATTCAGAGGTGAAGCTCACACCTCCCAGGACGCCCCTTGGTAACGAATATGACCTCAGCGCACTTTACGAAAGAGACCAAGCGAGTCCAGATCAGGGTCTCAGGACTCCAGTGTCACACTCCCTCGCACGCCCTGAAACACCACCAGCCCCACCAGACAAGAGCGGGCCGTCACACTGCGAGAGCCCCTTCACTCCCAAAGTAAGTCCACGATGGGGGGAGAGGGAGCCAGGCCACCTAGGCCTGTGGTCCTTCAGTTCAGCTGATAGAGAATGAGGGTGCAGTCCTAGGCGTGTGACGGATGTGCTTCATGCTCTGTATATGTCTTCAATTATGTATTTGCTGGTGAAAATGAAGAAGAGTCGAAAGTTACCAGAAAACAGAATTAAGTATCTTGCCAGCTGTCTACTGAAAACCATTGCTGTAGGCCCCAGATAAATCTTGGATGGGGAAAACTTTCCTAGTGAAAGAATACTGGATCTGGAAAAAATAGAGGTCTATAGGCCAACCTGTACTCTGTTGTTGTTTAGTCGCAAAGTCATGTCCAACTTTTTGTGACCCCCTACGAGGCTCCTCTGTCCATGGGATTTCCCAGGTAAAAATACTGGAGTGGGTTGCATTTCCTTTTCCAGGGAATCTTCCCGACCTAGGGATCAAACCCATGTCTCCTGCATTGGCTGGCAGATTCTTTACCACTGAGCCACCAGGGAAGCTCAACCTGTACTCTACCTATGAGAAAACCAAGGTCTTAGGAGAAAAACTGGCCTGTTATTCAGCCAATGGGAGCGAAAGGACTGGATATGCAATCTTTGGAGCTTAGTCTATTGTTCTTTATATTATGCCAACTAGCTGTATTTTTCTGTGATTATTTACTATTATTGCCTAATATGTTTACCTCACTGTTTGAACATATATATATCTATATATATCTTTGCTGATGCTCTTTTCAGAAAGAAGTCCTCACCCTTTCTTGGTCTAGTGATGAACAGGCTCTTATAGGTGAACAAAGAGGTAATGTTGATACTACTTTATAACTTGAGGATGGCAACAAGCAAAAGTCCCGAGAAAGCATTTTCCTTTCTCTTTTGCTGTGCTTGGTCTCCTATTACATCATGCATTCTATTAAAGCTAGGATTGGACAGGGGTACCTCTGATAGACTGGTGCCATGGCACAAGAGCCTTAGGCCTGGAATTAGCTCTGCTTCCTGCTGGCTCAGCTTGAGGCACTTAAGATCACGGCAATAACATCTCTGCTTCCAATGGCAGCACAGTCACTGTCAGAGGTCTCCTTTGTACCTGCTGAGGGTGGTTGCCACATCTACCAGGAAATACCAGGCTTCTTGTCTGAGTGGTAGACAAATTACTTTCATACCTTCATGCATCCACCTGTGGGGTTTTCAATGGTCCCTATAACCAATCAATCATCCATTTATTTTTTGAGAACCCACTGTGGGCTGGGAGCATATGGCAGTCTCCAGGAGGGGAGATGTGTCTGCAGATACCATGTGGTAGGTGATTCAGGAGTGGTCAGAGTTCTCCGGGTGGATTGTTTCTCAGTGGCTGGTCAGGAAAGAAATGAAAGTAAAGCAAGTATAAGAAGGTCAATGAAAGTTGGTATGGCTTTAACGCTTGGCATTTAGGGGGAGAGTGGATACAGAGCATATGGTTCTGAGCAAGAGTGCCCAGGCAAGGAGACGGCGTGGTATGTGTATTTTCATTCATTCGCTGAAGACTTTTAACACCTTGATATGCTAGCAGACCTTCTGCTGATAAGCCACACACTGCCTCAGCAAGTGCCTGCAAAATGGTGTGAGGCAATAGCTCACTGTAGTTTTGACTTGCATTTCTCTAATGATTAGTGATGTTGAACATCTTTTCATGTACCTCTTGGCCATCTGTCTGTCTTTTTTTTTTTTTGACAAATGTCTATTCAGGGCTTCTGCCCAGTTTTTGATTGGATTGTTTGTTTCAGTGATATTAAGCCTCACAAGCTGTTTGTCAATTTTGGAGGCTAAATCTCTTGTCGATCGCATCATTTGCAAATGTTTTTTCCCTATCTGAGGGCTCTCTTTTGATTTTGTTTATGGTTTCCTTTGCTGTGCAAAGGCTTTTGAGTTTAATTAGGTCCCCTTTGTTTATTTTTGTTTTTATTTCCATCATTCTGGGAGACAGATTGAAAAAGACATATAAAAGTAAGCAATAATAAGTTAAGAGCAGGTATGCCAGAGGAGTGGTAGTGTGGTGAAAATTAATGAGGCATGAAGTCTCAAGACAGCCAGGAAACCTTTCCAAAGAAAGCAATGTTTGAGAGCAATCTTACAGAATGAGTTGGAGTTTGCTAGGAAGAGAAGGATTGAGCACTCAAGGCCAAGGGAAAAATACCTACTGAGTCCTGGAGGGAAAATATCATGCCTCACCTGGAAGACTACATGTTATCCAGAGCAGCAGGGGTCTGGGTGTGCGAGGGGGCGGGTAGAGGGGCAAGAGTAGGTAGGTAGGTAGGAGCTAGACCAAGATTTTATCCTGAAAGTGTTGAGAGAGCCATTAAGTGGTTTTGATCAGAGGCATTTTTGAGAAATCATGACTTTCATGTGAAGGATGGAATGGAGTGGGAGAGACCAACGAGGCAGGGCAGTGTTCACAATAGATCTGTTGAGAAAAGAGAAGGGCCTTTTCTCAAAAAGGCCTGAACTAGGACAGTGGTGGATTGTGGTAAGCTGAGAGATGTTTAGGAATCGGTAACTGACTTGATGGAGGGGTTGCTGGGAAAGGAGTGGTCTCAGGCGCTGTGAGGTTTCCTGCTTGTCTGATTGAGTAGGTGGTACTTTGAATCAAGGTAGGTGACATTAGAGGATGTATAGGTTTGGAGAAAGAGATATGGTGTAAGTTGTTGGATACATGGCTCTGCACTGCAGGAAAACAACCCCAGTTGGAGAGCTATACTTGGATTTCACCGGCATTTCAGAAGCTGTTGAAGCCATGGGTGTGTTTAAGTTTATGTAACCTGTCTGCCAGAGTAAGAAGAGAAGTGGTACAAGTTAGGAACTCTAGAAATACCAAGATTTAAGGGACAGAAAGAAAACAGAGCCTGAGAGGGAAACTGGAAAGCAACTGAAAAAGTACACACTTTATGAAAAATATAGCTGGGATCAAGATCAGAGGAGAGAGGCCAGGGTGATGGTAATTGGTGATGTTATACTAAAGATGGGCTTCCCAGGTGGCTCAGTGGTAAAGAATCGACCTGCCAGTGCAGGAGATATAGCAGATGTGGGTTTGATCCCTCAGTCAGGAAGATCCCCTGGAGAAGGGAATGGTAACCCACTCCAGTATTCTTGCCTGGAAAATATCATGGACAGAGGAGCCTTGTGGGCTACAGTCCATGGGGTCGCAAAGAGTTGCACGTGACTGAACACACAACACACGTATACTAAAGACAGGGATGCAGAGCAAAGGAGGATTGGCTTAACTCAGCCTTGCTGCAGGGATAGGACCAGAAATCATGTGAAATGACCAGGTCACCATAAGGCCTTCCTAGCAAAATTATCTAGATATAGAAGAGTTTCCTTAGGGGGTAGCAAGTTCCCTGTGGCTAAATGTGTGGAACACTAGTTGACGACTAGTGTAGGAATACTGTAGCAGGGATTCGAGCATCAGGAAGCTAACAGTTGGTTCAGTTCAGTTCAGTTGCTCAGTCATGTCTGACTCTATGCGATCCCATGAATCACAGCACGCCAGGCCTCCCTGTCTATCACCAACTCCTGGAGTTCACTCAAACTCATGTCCATCGAGTCGGTGATGCCATCCAGCCATCTCATCCTTTGTCATCCCCTTCTCCTCCTGCCCCCAATCCCTCCCAACATCAGGGTCTTTTCCAGTAAGTCAGCTCTTCGCATCAGGTGGCCAAAGTACTGTAGTTTCAGCTTCAGCATCAGTCCTTCCAATGAACACCCAGGACTGATCTCCTTTAGGATGGACTGGTTGGTACTGGGCCTTAAAAGTCTTTCCCAGTCCCTGTGATGTTGTGTCTTATGGGAGGTTGCCACCTTCTCTCACCATCTTCGGAAGTCAAGGAGCTATTCCCCAAATTTCCTTTCTCTTAATCACTACTATAAGAGCTGCTACTTACACAGAACTAGCTATACTCTCTGGGACACACTTTTGCTTTCCACCTGGTCCTCTTTCCATGTTTTCAGTCTGTTTTATTTCCAAGCAGAGCTCATTTTCATCATAAATCTTCTTGCAAACTGTGTTCTTTTGGATTTCAAAAGGATTACTCATAATTCTGTCACTCTGGCAACAAAATCTGTATTAATATCTTTCCCTATATTTTAAGTGGTGTTCACAAAATCAGCCTTCATGTTTCTTGACTAGGAATTCCGGTACTGTCTGCCTTGATACGAACACTTTCCCTTACTTTTAGCTGAAAGGTTTCTAGGCCCTTTTTGTTGTCTTCGAATTGCAGCAACTGGAATTTTATGTGCACTGTTCCAGGAGCGGGTGCCCTACTGCTTCGTACGTGACAGGTGTAATTTTATTTTCTGTGATAATCAGCATCACACACACACAAAATTGTTTCAGAAAAATGATTTACTATAATTCTAAATTCGCTTTCTGAATCACATTGACCATTGAGAAATACCATATTGTATAGTTTTTATTTCTTTTGAACCAATACTCAACCCTTACAGTAAACTTATGGGAAAATTGATCGTTGTTGATGGCTTTGAACAATGATAGCCCCAAGGTTGTTGACCCTCTGAACTCTAAGACCTATGTAGTTAAGTCGCTCAGTCATGTCCGACCCTTTGTGACCCCATGGACTGTGTAGTCTACTCTGTCCATGGGATTCTCCAGGCAAGAATACTGGAGTGGGTTGCCATTTCCTTCTCCAGGGGATCTTCCTGACCCAGGGATTGAACCCAGGTCTCCTGCACTGCGGGCAGACGCTTTAACCTCTGAGCCACCAGGGAAGCCTAAGACCTATGTAAGCCCTTATCAAAACTCTTCACTGAGTCCATTTTTCCTTCTTTTAAAACAATGTTAGGTTACTATGTGTACTCTGTTGCTTCCTTCATTTCTGCTTCTATCAATCATTTGATGAGTATTTATTAATAAGTTCAGGATACATTCCTTGTAGACTCACATCTTTAATTACCTTTTTATGTAGTGAGTCATGTTGTAACCTAGCTTCAGCTTCTACACTCAAAAATCATGGGCAGAGACAATCAAAATGGTAAGAATTCTTTCTGAAAGAGCCTCACAATACAATGGCTATAGTTAGTCACTCAATTGTGTCCTACCCTTGGTGACCTCATGATCCCTAGTCCGCCAGCCTCTTCTATTCACGGAATTCTCCAGGCAAGAATACTGAAATGAGTAGCCACACCCAAAGATTGAACCTGGGTCTCCTGCATGGCAGGCAGATTCTTTACCATCTGAGCCACCAGGGAAACCCAGAGTAATTATACTGTGAGGTAGTATCTTGGCCCCAGGGTCTACTACTGTCCTCTTGAATCTATACCACAGCCATTCCTCTGGCTCCTGGTGCTTAGGTCATAATAGCATCCTGCTGTCTCATCAGAATTGTTTGATTTCTTACCTCTGTGGTTTGATTTAATTCTGGTTAGGTTTTAGGCTGGTGCTGTTTCACTGTACCCCACTTGGAGTGGTAAGTCCTGCATGTTTTCCTATGGATTAGTATGCTAGTTACAGCCCTTGCAGAGCCTTGCATCTTAAGGGCTTAGACTATTCCTTTTCAATCTCTCTACCCCATTTCATGGAGCTCCTCTCAACTGGTGCTACATTTTAAGTGCAATCGGAAACTTCTTCCATGCTTAGTCTATGAAATCTTTCCCTTACAAAGTGATTGTGAGCTGCTGACTAGTGGACTTCATGTTTTTTAAGAGCTGGAATTCACCCTTCAGCACTTAGCCCAGGTCTCCAGAATTACAGGCAAATCCTTTACTGTTTGAGCCACCAGGGAAGCCCACCTGCTACTTGCTGCTGCTGCTGCTGCTAAGTCGCTTCAGTCGTGTCCGACTCTGTGCGACCCCATAGACGGCAGCCCACCAGGCTCCCCCGTCCCTGGGATTCTCCAGGCAAGAACACTGGAGTGGGTTGCCATTGCCTTCTCCAATGCATGAAAGTGAAATGTGAAAGTGAAGTCGCTCAGTCGTGTCTGACTCTTAGCGACCCCATGGACTGCGGTCCACTAGGCTCCTCCATCCATGGGATTTTCCAGGCAAGAGTACTAGAGTGGGGTGCCATTGCCTTCTCCGATCTGCTACTTAGTAGGCAACAAATATCGGTATGAATAACTGAGGGGAAATTAAAGTATACACTCTGGGAGCCAAAGTGCCGGGTCTTTTAGAGTCATTTTTGTTTGTCTAAGCTTCAGTGTCACCTTTAAAAAGCTGGAGGTAGGACTAGAACTGGTGGTCTCATAGCTGGCTAACCAGAATCGCCCAGGGGAAGCAGGTGGAACTTGACACAAGTACAGATTGCGTGAGAGTTGTACACCGGTGTGAATGTACTTACTGCCACTGAACATACTGAACGTAACAGTTAAGTATGGTTAAAATAGTATGTTTTATATTCTGTGACTTTTACCACAATTAAAAAAAAACATTAAAATGAAAGTACAGATTGCTGTTTGGATCCCATGAATCAAAATGTCTAGAGGTAGTCTGGGGATCTATATGTTTCACAAGAGGACTAGTCACCATGCAACTAGTTTGCACTGCACCAGGTACCCTCTAAGATCCCTTTCAGTGTTAACTACCTAACTGATACAGAATCTTTTTTTTTTTTTTTTAAATTAACTCCATTCTGATGTGCCTTTTGTCATCCTCATTCAGGGCCAGGTGAGCCAGTCAATGATTTCTTCAACAGGGAAGCCTCTCCCCCGAAGCTCTAAGCATCTGAAGCTCACACCCGGCCCCTTCATTGATGAGATGACCTCATTGGCTCTGGTCAACATTAATCCCTTCACTCCGGAGTCCTATAGAAAACAATTCCTTAAATCCAATGGCAAGAGGAAAACCCGTGGCGATCTGTAAGTGTCCTGTTGCTATGACTCTTGAGAACTGGTCTTAACTATTGTCAAAAGGAAAGGAGAGTGTTAAAGACTAGCAACAAACAATGTCTGTTTGAATGATAAACATTATGTTTATATATACCCTCCTTCCTAAATGTCAGTGTTGGCTATAACCTTCTTCATCACAGAGATCCTAACACCTTTCCATAATGAAAGAAAGAAAGAAAGAAAGAAAGTGAAGTTGCTCAGTTGTGTCCGACTCTTTGCAACCCCATGCACTGTAGCCTACCAGGCTTCTCTGTCCGTGGAATTTTCCAAGCAAGAGTACTGGAGTGGGTTGCCAGAAGTGCACAGTAAAATGCCTTCTCTTGAAAGAACAGAGCAGAGTAAGTGAAGATCTGACTTTAATATTAGGAAGTGTAACAGGCGGTGGAATTGCTCTCAAGGGCTCCCCTCTGGTTACTATGAAGCTTGCAGTTGGGGAAGGTGTCGTTCTCATTTCAGAGAGTACATTGCTGTTTTGAATTCAGTGGTATGACTGGCAATGAGAGCTATAGAGCCAGAATTTGAACTCCTCTGCAGGTGATGGAAGATTGGCTGAAGAGAAAAAGAGCGTTGCTTTTGGAGGTGCTAATAGATGGAAAGCTGACTACACTATTCTAGAAAGGTCACTCGGTGGCAGAAATTGACTACATAAGGAGTTTGCAGATTACTCAGGGGCTTTTTTTTTTTTTTTTAAAGTGACCCTATCCATATTGGAGAAGGAAATGGCAACCCACTCCAGTGTTCTTGCCTGGAGAATCCCAGGGACGGGGGATCCTGGTGGGCTGCCGTCCACGGGGTCGCACAGAGTCGGCCACGACTGAAGCGACTTAGCAGCAGCAGCAGCAGCATCCATATGTGAGGGAGTGAAGGGGTACTTGCTTTCATTTTTATTTATTTATTTTTTGGCAGCATATGGGATCTTAGTTCCCTTACCAGGGATGGGGGAATCTGTGCCCCCTTCAAGGAAATGAGGAATCATAACCACAAGACCATCAGGGAAGTCCCACAAGGACATTTCTTTGTCTTCAGTGCTGCTTTTTTTTTTTTTATAGAATGGAAGCACCTCTAAAACAGGCCAGTCTTTTGTGCTCAGATGTACTTGGCAAAATAAAGGTAGAGCTAACAATCTTAAAGTCTACAGAGCATTTAACGTGTTGTGTTCTTTTGGAATCAGTGACCCTATATTAATCAGCCTTGTAGCCAGAACAGGCTTCTCTCAATACTGTTTCTTGGATCTTAAGTAAATAGGACTCGAGCACAAGTACACTGGATCTATTCTTGTTACTGAGTATTCCACTGGTTTTTAGCTCTTCAGGATTCTTTGTAAACCTGCAGAGTGAATGGACTCATCTCTCACTGATGCTAGCAGGAAAAGACTGCTGATTTGAATTCCTGACCCTGAAAGTGATAACGCTTTCATAAAATCACTTAGTGATTCTGAGAGGGTATTTTCCCTTCTTTTTCATTGTGGTGGTGTTATTTTATAAAGATTAGAATGTAGTATTAAATTTAAGTCACAAGTTTGCCTGCATCAATTTCTTTGTGTGAGTATAATCTCCTCCATTTGCCATTTTGACCCTGTCCTTGTCCAGAAAAGAAACCTAACTGATCTAGAAACTGAAATTTTGTTTAAAGATTCCAGAATGCATCTGCTCGTGCCAAAAGAGAATATCCATTAGAGACTTCAGCTTATTGAAAAGTAATTGAAAACATCTTAGCTAGGATTAGAGTGCATTTTGCTATGCCTACAGTCAGCTTGTGAACCTAAGACAGGCCAGGCTCTGGAGAGGCAAGCATGGCAGGGGACATGTTATACTGTGGGGCTGAACAGCCTTAGAGTTCCTCACATGTTCTGTAAGCTCTCTTGACTCCATCTAAGCATACCTTGTTCTGTTTGTCTGAAACCCTTTTTCTTTTCTCTTAGCTGGTTCCTCCTCATTTTTGGAATCTTAGCTTATATATCCTCTTTTTTGCAGAAAGGCTTTTACTTTCAAAATAGAGTACATAGTACTGTCTAGAGTATTCTTCATATCTTGTTTTTAATACTGTCCTAGGTTCTTGTATTAAAAACTTCTGTTTATTCCTGCTTCTAAATATAGACTGAAGAGGGAGAATAATTGTCTTACTTACTTGTACTGTACCCAAACCCAGCACAGTACCAGGGTCCATAAGTGTTAATCATACACTGATAATCATTTTTTTCCCCCCAAGTGAGGAATCCAGTCCAGGAGAAGGCAAGGGAGAACAAGGGCTGCCTGCTAAGGTGAGCACTGCTCTTTGGTCCAGATGTTGTAACACAGCCATTTCATTCTAATACCTCTTCTTTCTCCCTCCCTCCCTCCCTCCCTCCCCGAACCTTGACACTTGTAGTAAATATGTCTTGCAGGTGAATTTATCTGGACTGTAACCAGGGTCTATATTCTTAGCTAGTTGTTACTTTATCAGACAGTGTCTAACATCTATACTGCTGAATCATTACCTTGGACTATTCTTAAATTCAAAGCTACTGTTTCTGTCTTTGATCTGGGGGAAAGTTCTGTATTCCTGGGATATAGAAGTAAAGGGAACATCAAGATATCTAAGGTCCAAAAAGGAAAAAAAAACAGAAAAATAGCGTAAAGCCAGAGGTTTATATGTAAAAGTTTTAGCTCTTAAATGTGTCAATATTTATTGATTTTATAATGTTCACAATCTTTGATCTAGTATCACTCATTTGATAATCTAAACTAAGAAAATAATGCCGTAAATATTACCACCAGAGATGTTTGTTTCAGCCTTAACTGTAAGAGCAGAAAAAGAAAAGAAAATAGGGAAAGTACCAAATATCCAATAATGGAAGAATGGTTATGTAAATTAGACCATAAAGTCAGTGGAATATTAAATTGCCATCAAGGTGACATGTTGGACATAGGCATGTTTTCATGATATTATAATGTTCAGTGTCCGTACAGGGCAGGGAGGACAATGGGGAAGGGGCGATATGGATAGTAAGCTGGTACTTGGTGTCTGAGATGAGGATATAAGGGAGCAGGTAAGCACTACCAGAGCCTTCAGGCCTCTGATCAGAGGTGAGGATTCCTCATGGGAAACAATTAGGTATGTCTCATTCTATGGCATCATTTCACAAAAATAATCTTACTGATAGAGGAGACAGAGAAAGGGCGGGCAGCTGGAGCAAGTCCAGAGGTGGAGGAAATTGAGCTTGAGACTGGTAAGGGCAAGGGAAATTATCGATCTTGTTGATGAAGACTGACTGGGCTTGGATGTTGAAAATGAAGACCTGGTAAGAGTCAAGATTTTTTAAACATTTAAAGTTAGAAGGAAAAAGTTCTTGCTAATGGAGATATTGGGAAAAGGTGATTTCACAGGGATGAATCAGTTTGGACTGAGATTCTTATAAATCTATGGATATTTCCATCATCAGCTACTGTTTACTGAGAATTTATATATATTCGTGATATATGTGATTCTCATATAATATTTGAAAGGACCATGAGACATAGTTGCTCTGATCCTCATCTGACAAATGAGAAAACTGATACAGGAGTTCAGTGACTTGCTCGAGTTCCTTACTTAGCAATGAGTGATGTCACGGTTGGCCAGTAGGGGGAGCGGTTGCTGCAGCTGAGCACACAGTCTGAAATAAATCAATTTGACAATTTTGTTCTCTAGACTAAGGCTTTGGGGGAAGCAAACTAAAAAGTATGTTTATTGCACTTAAGATGAAACATTAGCAGCCAGAGTGTGAGACAAGTAAGCAAGAGGCAAAGCGAGGTGTTCTGTTTGGCATCCTCCTCCAAGAGCCCGTCACTCCTTTCTGCTGAGGACAGTAGCTCTGGCTATGGGGGCAGTGTTCCTTCCAGGGACAAACAGAGGGAAGAAGACCCAGGCAGAGGAAATAATACAGAGTAAGATTTAATAAGTTAGCCAAGAGAAATGTCGGTACAGCGTTGTATGGAAGGCTATAAAGAGCACAGAGAAGGTAGTCAGCAGCTGTGGCAGGGCGGTGGGAAAGGGGTGCTTCTTGCCACCATGAATATTGACACAGACAGAATCCAATGGATTTGCCTCAAAAGTATTTTTGGAAACTTAGGGAAATTGAGGGATATAATATGCCTTAATTTTATTCTAAACTATTTCACTTTTTGCTAAAATATTTCAGAGATGTGTCTTACGAGAAACCAACATGGCTTCCCGCTATGAAAAAGAATTCTTGGAGGTAGAAAAAATTGGGGTCGGGGACTTTGGTACAGTCTACAAGTGCATTAAGAGGCTGGATGGATGTGTTTATGCAATAAAACGCTCCACGAAACCTTTGGGAGGATTATCAGATGAGTGAGTACCTTTAAAATGTACTAGAAATACACACTTGGATTTATCAAAACATTTTCAATAAGAGCACTGATGTCATTTGCTACTGTTAAAAATTCAACCTTACCACTGAAAGTTGTCTCACATTTGTAACCTTTCTGAATTTTTAAGATCAGAGATAAGTTATTTCCTGAAATATACCATGAGCAATTGGAATTGTGTTGTTTGTTTTGTATTTCTCATGGCTTTTACTACTGGTCTTACTACTATTTTTTTTTTTTTTCTCTAATGAATGGATTTAGGAAAGGATCTTCTGGTATCTGTTTAGTTCATCAGAAATACTACCAAGTTATTGTTAACTTACTGGTTATCTCTACTTTGTATTAATAATAAATTCAACAGTCAAGTTTGAAAAACTCCAAGCCAGGAAAAACTAACAAAAATTTAAATTTCATTCCTAGAACTAATTGTTCAAAAGTTCTTCCTTTTCACAAGGAAAACAAATATGTTCAGATTCAGCCATTGCTTTTTGTGAACTCTGGGAGATATAATACTAAAATGCCGAATCTTAAATTAGTCTTTGGAATTCTTCGTTTATATACTGAAATCGATCAAGCACTGCATTTTGCTTCTTTTTTTGTGTGTTGGATTTCCTATTCCATGATGGATATCTGTCTTCAGGACTGTCCCTGTGGCTACATCATACCAGCAGAGTTTAGTATTGACTATAATTAAGGCTTCCCTGTCGGCTCAGTGGGTAAAGAATCTGCCTGCAATTCAGGAGAAACAGGAGACCTGGGTTCGATCCCTGGGTCTGGCAGATGCCCTGGAGTAGGAAATGGCAACCCACTCCAGTAATCTTGCCTGGAAAATTCCAAGGACACAGGAGCCTGGCAGACTATAGTCCAAGGGGTGGCAAAGAGTCGGACACGACTGAGCGACTAAGCACACACACAGCAACTGTCTAGCTTTCACAGGGATGGTAGAGGGCCCATCGCAATATCCACAATCAAGCACATTTCTTGTTAAGCCCATCAGGGATTTTAGATTGTGAAAATTAGAATCAAAACAAGTCTGCTCCTGAGGTAACGGACACCTAAGATGCCTCTCTACATATATCCTGTTCAATGAAAAAAACCGTGGACTTGGGCCCAGGACAACCAGGGTTCTGGTCTTAGATCTGCTATCACCAGCTCAACTTTGGGCCAATCACTTAACTCCTTAAAGGCTTCATCCTTGTTACTATATCATAGAGAGGAGTTACAAACATTAAATGTGATAAGATAGTAAGTAAGCAAGCAGTGAGCATTCAACAAATGTGAATAATGCTTCATATCTCATCTTTAAAGAATTTGTATGTGTATTATTTTCAGTTTCCTCAATGCTTTCCCACCTCTTAGGACTCTGGCTATGCATGAAGTTTATGCCCATGCGGTGCTGGGACAACACCCCCATGTGGTGCGTTACTACTCTGCGTGGGCAGAAGATGACTACATGATCATTCAAAATGAATACTGCAATGGTAAGTATGTGGGCTCATATCTATGGAGAGGGAGGATTAGCTTTTAAGTCTTTGGGAAAAAAAAAAATCTTTGCTTTCTTCTTTTACTTAATAGCAGGTATAGCAGAATCATATCTAAAATCTGTACTACTGTTTTGCTTGGAAGCAGAGAGCTGGAGGAAATGAGTTGAGCTGGAAAGGAATTTCAGGCTTATGCTGTAAGGTGCTTCTTTCAAAGCTGGTGTGTAGTTGGTACATAGGACCTATCACGTCCTTCACACTTTAATTAATACTTAGAAAACTTTTATGCTAGTGGTTTGAATGGTAAATCATCTTTTTACCATTTACTAGGTGCTCTAGAAGAGGTAAGCCATAGTCTCTACTATTTTGGAGGAGGGAGTGGTAAACTTACATAGCCAACTTCTGATTAATTTGAAAGTGGATTCCTGTGTTTGGGGATTGTTCATGTTTCTCGCTGCTTCTTACTTTGGAGCTTTAAGTGTTCTCACAAGAGTAGGGGCATGGGATGGGGTGCTGGGACTGAAATCTAGTGACTTCAGATACATCCTCCTAGGTCCTTCAGGACTATGTATACACAGTAACCAGTAAAACTTCTTTCTGGGCTACCTAAATCACAAAGTGTGGTCCTTTGGATTAACATATTTCTAATCCATGATTTAATAGTTCTTATCTATAATTAAGGGGTTACATAACAGCAGTTATGTATTGTTATTCTTGGAAATACATTTTCATCAAAACATCTAGGGATATAGTAGGAAAGTACTACCAATTGGATAGAAGATCATCATCGTTTTACGATGCATCCACATTTTGCAATCCATATTTTAGCCCCAGTAATACTGGATAATGGCATCCCCCCAACATATACACCTGCCCTGAGTTTTTTTCTTTTTTAATGGTACAGTCTGACTTTGGGTAAGTTTAGTTATCACCAGATAGCTTGGCTTTTGAGGATAGTGATCAGTGATAAAGCTTCAACACTGTATATAAGATTACTTTCACCAGTAGGTAAGTAAATAACATTATGAGATGCTAGAAGCATAGAAAATGGTACACATATTCTACGAGATAATAAATTGGCATCTTCCTTGTTATTTCCTTATAGCCTGATTTCCCCATAGCCTTACTTGTGAACTTCATGAGTTTTTTTCTTTAATAAGCTCACCCCAAATCCCTTTTTATAATAGTTTCTTTGGGTTAAAACGAAATGGACCCTTTCCTTATACTTGTAATTGAGTAGTTGAGACCTTTTTTTTTAAAATCATCTCTTAATTTCTTCTTATCATAACCTGAGAGTCCCTATTCTTTTTTTCTTCCCTCTCTCTATAGAGAAGATTGATTTTATTTCCGTAACATTTACCTATTTACAAAGATAATATCAAATTTAAAAATCAGTCAATAAAGCAAAATTAACAAATTTTAACCTGTGGGCAATGTAAAATTTTAACTGGGGCAATGTAAAAGTTTCAAATTTTCAAAAAGAATAAGATGAAGCAATCTATTACAAAATCATCTCATTTTTTTCAACATTTGAATATCTTCTTTGGGCTTGACACTATATTAAGCTTTTGGGTGCAAAATCCTGTAGAGTGAGGTAAGTCCTTACTTCCAGAAGCTTTATTCCATTTGCTCTCTTATAATGAGCACACCAAGTGGCCAGAGATGGTGAATATGGGCAAAGGTAGCAGGGTGTGGTGGGATGGGCCTGGGCTTTAAAGTCGGCAGACTGGAGTTCAAAGCCCAGCTCTGTCACATAGCTGCCTGCCATGCAGGAGACCCCAGTTTGATTCCTGGGTGGGGAAGATCTCCTGGAGAAAGGATAGGCTACCCACCCCAGTATTTTGGGGCTTCCCTGTGGCTCAGCTTGTAAAGAATTTGCCTGCAATGCAGGAGACCTGGGTTCGATCCCTGGGTTGGGAAGATCCCCTGAAGAAGGGAAAGGCTACCCACTCCAGTATTCTGGCCTGGAGAATTCCATGGACTATGCAGCCCATGGGGTCGCAAAGTGTCAGACACGACTGAGTGACTTTCACTTCAGTTCAGTTCTCTCAGGATCACTGAGACATCATTTAATCTCATTGAGTAATGAGACAGTAGTATTTACCTAACTGAGTCATTTGCGAAATTATCAACAGTGTATGTCAAATGCTAGCACATCATTAAGTCCAAATACATAGTAAGAACATGGTAATACTTGTTATTAGCATAGCCTGAGAAAATGTCATGAAGGAGCTAAGACTTGAACGAGACCTTGCAGGAGGATTCCTTGAGTTTATGGAAGCAGAGGGAAGACCAGCATGCAGGCTAGAAGCATGGACTGGGCTTGCGTCTGGCCTAGTAGATAGAAAGGAGACTAAACAGGACTGAGCTGACCCCGTAGGAGGAAGTCAGACCAGCAAGGTGAAGTGTGGGAAGCCTGTAGTGGGCGTTGAAAGCCAGCTAGTGAGTGTGGACTAGATAGATGTAAGATACTATGGGAAATCAGTGTTTGTTCATTGTGGTGCTTCAGCTAACTTCACTCTGCTGCTGCTGCTGTTGCTAAGTCACTTCAGTCGTGTCCGACTCTGTGTGACCCCATAGATACTTGCCAACTCAAACGTAACTGAGATTTAGCAAATGTAATTCACATACATTGAACCTTTCAAATGTGAACTGATAATGGAAAATAAAGCATGCTCTTTTGTGGGACTTCCTGGGTGGTACTAGTGGTAAAGTACCCCACAGGCCAATGAAGGTAGACGTAAGAGACACAAGTTTGATCCCTAGGTCGGGAAGGCCCTCTGAAGGAGGGCTCAGCAACCCACTCCAGTACTCTTGCCTGGAGAATCCCATGGACAGAGAAGCCTGGCAGACTGCAGCACATAGGGTCGCACAGAGTTGGACACGACTGAAGTGACTTCGCACATTTGCAAATCTTGTTTGTCGTTTTGGATAATCCATGTTGAGACTTTTCCCGGTAGTGGTGGTGGTTTAGTCGCTAAGTGGTGTCGGACTCTTGTGACCCCATGGACTGTAGCCTGCCAGGCTCCTCTGTCCAGGGGATTCTCCAGGCAAGAATACTGGAGTGGGTCTAAGTAAAGGATAAGAAATCCAAAGTATGTGTCAGGTAGCCGGTGCTTCTTTCCTTCTGCTCCCACATTCTCTCTCTCCCGCTCTGTCTCACCTCTCCATCCTATGTCCTGTTTCCCCATACCCACCCTTACCTACCCATATCGACCCAAGCCCCTCTACCCAGCCTCTCATAGCAGTCAGGGTGGAACATGCACGGTTACGGTTTTAACTTCAATTATAAATTAGGTGATGTAGATAACATAGATTTTAACTGTGAGAGACTACCAGTCATCTGATTTGCCTCTTGTCCCTCATAAACCCTGAACCAATCACAAGTTTCCACCCTCTCTGCCACCCTAGCCAAGGTCCCCTACAAGGTCACCTCTGGGCCAGCCTCAGAAATCTGAGGTCTCCAGTAGCTGGCTGATTCTGCAACAACCAGGATTCTAACCGGCTCAGCGCTGGATAATTACTCTCTCCCTGTGCGTGTGTGTGTGCTCAGTCGCTTCAGTCATCTCTGACTCATTGTGACCCTATAGACTGTAGTTCCGCAGGCTCCTCTGTCCATGGGATTCTCCAGGCAACAATACTGGAGTAGGTTGCCATGCCCTCCTCCAGGGGATCTTCCCGATTCAGGGATCAAACCCGTGTGTCCTACATCTCCTGCTTTGGCAGGCAGGTTCTTTACCACTAGTACCACCTGGGAAGCCCAATCTCTCCCTAATCGCAGAGTATTCTTGTGATGTCTTCTGGCGTAGAAGTTTTACAGAGCACGATCCCCTAGAATACTGGTTCTCACATTTGCTCAAGTGATGTGACATCCAGAAGTTGGAACACCATGAATACAGGTTATATTTTCCCACCAGATAAGGGACAATTTTACCAGCAGAAAAGTAGGCTTGTGTCATTGGCAGCAAAGTAGCATAGTGAGAATACAAATACATAAATAAGACGTGCTGTTGAACTGTTGGCCTGCTTTTTGCATTTCATTGTCAGAAGGTATTTGCTATTTCTTTGTTTTGGCATCTGTTAGGTCTTATGAGCAGACAGGAAAACAAGTATATGTTTTTCTGAAGTATCTTTTCTCCTACCAAGTGGGGCGAGTACATTTATCTAAAGGAAGGAAGTCATCAACTCATCTCACAAAGATGGTTTGAAAAGAACTGCCTGGGAGCTGGCTGTATTCCTCCTAGGGCACCTCCTAAGGCACCGAGCCAACGCCAGGGGCTACCTTGGGTTAAGGAGCTAAGGCTTCAGTGCACCCGGGTGAGATTAGGAGGGATGAAATTTATAGTTCATTCAGTATTCTATGTCTGTAAATGCATGAAAGTGAAGTGAAATGTGTTAGTCACTCAGTCATGTCTGACTCTTTGTGACTCCACAGACTGTAGCCCACCAGGTTCATCTGTACATGGAATTCTCCAGGCAAGAATACTGGGATGGGTTGCCATTCCTTTCTCCAGGGGATCTTCCCGATCCAGGGATGGAACCCAGGTCTTCTGCATGGCAGGTGGATTCTTTACCATCTGAGTCACTGGGGAAGCCCCCTGTCAATGGATACTTCTTGTTAATACTGTTTAGTAAAGAACAGTTCATTATGCTGTTCTATAAGTGTGTGGACAATCAGTTTTAGCTCAAGCAAAATAAGGATATTCTAATACAGTAATATGAATGAATACTTTTCAGTAACTTCTCTTCTACTGTTTTATCACTTGGCTAACTTTAACACTACCTATAGAGATTCTAAGTAATTGAAAGTGCTGCTATCACTGGTCTAGTTCCCCTTACTAAATACCTAGTTCCCCTTACTAAATACCTATCACACTTCAGGGGATTAGAAATCCCTCCACTTATAATCTAAAGGAACATATTAAAGGAATGCTAAGTAACTTACGATGCTTATTTCTTTCCATACATTTCATAGGGGCCTTCACTCAGTCTTTCCCCTGTGTTGCCAGGATAGACATTCAGTTCAGAAAATACTGATTACATGCCAGACCATGGGACAGGAAGGATGAATGAGCTGTGGGCCTGTCCTAAAGGAACAGCCAGGCTAGTGGAGACCCAGGGGCCTCGATGCAACCTCCCTTTTCCTCCATCACATCTCATAAACTCATCTGAAACTTCACCTCAAGGTGGCTTTGTTTATAATAACCCCAATGTACTCTTTATTTATTCTTCCTTTCTAATGTCATCTACAGTTCATAAATTCTTTCCTAAGGTGATTCCCAGGGAAAAACAAAAACCTTCTACTTTAGCCCTTTTTTTTTGTTTGTTTCTGAAAGGTGCTGAATTTGCCTTTCTGAATTTATTTGAATGTGGCAGTTCAACCTTTACATTCAATTTTACGTAAGAGAGTTTTAAATATAGATTTCCTTAAAAGTACAGTTACCATCTCAGACCCTACTGCTCTGATACACACCTGAAGGGGGGATTTACAGGCCTTATAACTGATGGGGGTCCCAGAATTCCCTAATTTGACTGAGGAGGCTACAGACAAATGCTACTTAATGAATCAAAAGGTTGAGAAGCATTCTAATGCCTTAGGGCAGGGGCGTCTGAGGTCAGGTAGTCAGATGAGCTCAGGGCTTATCTTTTTATTGACGACAGTGATAGAGTTGCTACAAACAGTGGCTCAAAGAGGGTTTAGGTGTACATGGAGGTTTTATATTTTCTTTGGGTCATCCATCATTAAATGTTCTTATTTCGTGATATATATTTTAATGGAAGGAAACTTGAAATCAATTACATTAAAGTTACTAATGGCCTATAATCACTAGCTTGACACCAGATTGGAATTATTCATCGACACCATAGTAGCTATATGACTAGGCCTGGCTGATCTTCTGTTGATAACAAGGTAAAGCTTTTTAAATGTTAGTTGGGGGCATACTCAAGGCAATAGAGCCACATATTGGTTACCTAGGATATAGCATTTTCTTTTCCTCTTTAAAGAGGAAAGCCCTTATTCTTTCCAATATGTTTGTGGTATAGACAGGGAGCTGATATTATGTTTCACACCGACACTGAAGCAGTTTAGACTTGTTCGACTGAGTTCATTCATGAGGAATGTATTGAATATGTACTAGGCTTTCACATATAAGATTCACACTTTTTTCTCTCACTTGGTGGGGCTATTCTGTTGTTCTTTCCTAGGTGGGAGCTTGCAGGCTGCAGTAACTGAAAACACAAAGTCTGGCAGTCATTTCCCAGAGCCCAGACTCAAGGACATCCTTCTACAGATTTCCCTCGGGCTCAAATACATCCACAGCTCCGGCATGGTGCACCTGGACATCAAGCCCAGTCAGTCCAGCTCTCCTCTGCTCCTCTGGCCGTGTTGAATTCCTTCCCCATTGTTGTCAGAATCTGTGCCTGCATGACTGTCAAAGAGGCTGTTAGCTGGCAGAATCCCTCCACGTCCCTCTCCCCCTGCCCACATTCCAGTTAAACAGCTTTAACTACTTTCCCATTGCGCCAAGAGGACAGAAAGAAAAGACTCCCAGATAGTGAAGCCCAAGTATGAAAATAAGTATTGAATTTACTGCATAGATAAGAGACTGCATCCTGACTGTTTACAACTAGTGGGTTAAGGCACTCATGCATGTGAAATGCAAGGAAATGTTGTTACTATCCTGTGTTGTTGATTATTTCTTTGTTTTGAGGTCACCAGCCTCTTCAAAGAGGTTTGAGGTTTAAGTTCCACTGAAATAGGTATTATCAATCACTGAGCTGTTTGGAAGTAGTGTGAGAGATTCCATGGAGGAAAAGAAACCTTGGTAGTCTTGTTACCTGCACACACAGAAGAGGAGGAGGATTGAAATGTCATTTACAGAAAAGAATCTCTGAGGTGAAAAGGTTTAGGAATCATTCCTTACTACAGTTCTGTATTTTTTTTCAGGTAACATCTTCATTTGTCATAAGATGCAAAGCGACTCCCCCGTAGTCCTGGAAGAGGCTGAAAATGAAGCTGATTGGTTTTTCTCTGCTGATGTGATGTATAAAATTGGTGAGTCTGTGTTGTAACTTGATTGGTATACTCTTATCCTACAAAATGTATGCTGATGACTCTAATCCGTTTATTCCAGTTTTAAGAAAAACATGCTTTGAAAGAACTCTACTTCTTTTTTCTTTTTTTAGGTGACTTGGGTCATGTGACATCAATAAGCAATCCCAAAGTGGAAGAGGGGGACAGTCGCTTCTTGGCTAATGAAATTTTGCAAGAGGTATAGATTTGGAGAACAAAGGGTTTTTAATAGTCCCTTGAAATGTTTGCAAAGAGGGTGGCTCAATCAATGGATTAATCACCATTTTTACTGTTTTTTTGTAAAGGTCCTTTGCTATTTCTAATATTTTTTAGAATTTTTAGCATTATGAATTTCCTAGCAGGAAGGAAGCCTTTATTGGTCCAACCCAACCTTTATCATGCGACTAACCTTTTGACAGCACCACCAGTCTTGGTCACTGAAATGGCCTTCAGTTATTGCTCATCTTTTAACATGTCTATGAGTCTGGCCTAGGAAAGATATAACTTTCTACAGGATGATAGCTGGGGGAAAAAAAAGGAGTCTTTCCTCTTTATGATCAGTCAATCTAAGTTTCAAGCCTCTTTGAACCTGAGAGAACAAAAGAGTGCTGAGATTCTGCCTCTGACTCTTCAGGGCAGCATATTTTTAAAAAAATTTTATTTAGTTTTTAATTGGAGGGTAATTACTGTACAACATTGTGATGGTTTCCGCCATACATCAGCATGAATCAGCCATAGGTACACATACATCCTCCCCCTCCTAAGCCGCCCTCCCACCTCCTTCTCCATCCCACCCGTCTAGGTCATCACAGGGTACCAGCTTTGGGTTCCCAGGACCAGGGCAGTATTACTCAGGTGGACTGATGCCCTGTCCTCTGTCTTCTCTAGAAAGAGACTACCAACCATAGCAGATACGACCTCCCCACTGTGTTTGTTTAAGGTCATGCGCGTTCAAGCAACTCTCTTACCAGTTGTGTTTTAGACTAGACACTCTTCACTTGGCAAAGTAACCAGCCTTCCTGTCTTCTGTTTTGAAGAATTATCAGCACCTCCCCAAAGCAGACATATTTGCCTTGGGGTTGACCATCGCGGTGGCTGCAGGAGCAGAGCTGTTGCCCACCAACGGCACCGAGTGGCATCATATTCGTGAGGGGAACCTTCCAGACATTCCTCAGGAGCTCTCCAAGGAATTCCACCAACTACTCGAGGTGCTGTCTCTTGTGAAGAAAAGATGGAAATGTCTTTTTATTTTTTTTAATGTAATGGCAAATAGATGTCCACCTATTTCTGTGTGTAAATCATTCTTAGAGTTAGTTGATACTTATACTTACTGAGGAGCTCAGTGTTGGTTCTGTGCTAGGTAATAAGTATATGCTAATTCATTTAATTCTCACAACAGTCCAGAAGGTGAATATTGCTATTCCAAATGCCAGTAAAGGAAGACTGAGTTTCAGCAAAATGTTGTGACTTGCTCAAGGCTACATACTAAGTAGTGGAGCAGACTCTGAACATTGCTCCTCAAATGGAAGGGTCAGTGTTCTCTTCATTATTTGAAACTAATTGCTGTTTACAGTTAGGTATATTCTACTGTATTCCAGTCATCGTAGGCTATAGGCATCCTCTGAAGATAAAGGCTATAGGAATACTGTCATGGTGGGATATCCTTAATTAATCTTAAGTGAAAACTGGACACATGGTGGAAGTGAGTGAGCTGAACTAGCAGTTGGGTAACCCAGGTTTTAGCCTTGGTCCTGTCAATAACTTGGACAAGCCACTTTATCTCAGGACCTCAGTTTCCTCTCTTGAAAATTAAGGCATTAGACTAGTTTATCATTCAGTTAGCTTTAAAAGCTGATACTTGAGAAAGTCAAAGGTATGGATGATGGATGCTATCACATATGGATGGTATTTCTGTCCTGGGTGGAGCTAAGTTTTCATTTATTTCTTCCCTTTGCACAAAAGAGAATTGAGTTTCAAAAAAACCCACCAGCAGAAGCTGGGTTGGAGTTGGTTGGGTGGGGGGATTTTCCTAAGAATGAAGCTTCTGTTTCCTCCCTTTTGGTCCCACCTCATCAGAGCATGATCCACCCTGATCCAGCAGAGAGACCGTCTGCAGCAGCTCTGGCCAAGAGTCGAGTCCTCTGTCCCTCCCTGGGGAAAACAGAAGAGCTTCAGCACCAGTTGAACTTGGAAAAGTTCAAGACAGCCACACTGCAAAGGTAGATTTTTGGATGCTGGGGTTGAGGAAGAACCTATTTATGTGGTACTCACAGTGACACAACTGGTGTGGTGTATCTTTTCTATGGATTCAAGTGGAATCCAACATTGTGACACAGAGGCTCCTGCTCACAAAGAGGGGCCCTGTGTAACAAGGGGCTGGATGCTCTGTGAGTAGACAGCTCGAGAGAGACAATTCCAGTTAATGCAAATGAATGCAAGGAAATACTGGTAAAGAAAAATTAGGATTCTAAGTGACAACAGTATTCAAGTAACTGGTAGATGACTACCCAAAGTAAGATAACCATAACTAAGGTGGGAAGAGACCCATTAGAAGTCCATTAAATCATGGGGCAGACAGATATTCTGTCTTGATTGTTACAGAGCCTATGGCTGATTCATGTTGATGTATGGCAGAAGCCAATGCAATATTGTGGAGCAATTATCCTTCAAGTAAAAATAAATAAATTAAAAAAACAGCAAAAAAAAATTCTGTCTTGACCCATGTTTAAGACAGAGGTATTTTTCTAAGCCTAAGGAAGCAATCCTATTTCTTATGCATGTAAGCTTGTATTCATGCATGCATTTATTAATCTATTCCTTCATTTAACAAGTAGGAATTAATTAGATAGCATGGACCTGGTATTATAAAGGTCAGGCAGTGATGGTTGAGCAGGATCCTGAAGGCATTTTAAAATAATCATTACATCCAGTGAATTGTTGAAAATATAAAAGGAGATGAAAAGACCCAGCATCAGGGGCATTTCCAATGAGTCAGTTCTTCACATCATGTGGCCAAAGTATTGGAGTTTTAGCTTCAGCATCAGTCCTTCCAATGAATATTCAGGACTGATTTCCTTTAGAATGGACTGGTTGGATCTCCTGCAGTCCAAGGGACTCTCAAGTGTCTTCTCCAACACCACAGTTCAAAAGCATCAATTCTTCAGGGCTCAGCTTTCTTTATAGTCCAACTCACATTCATACATGACAACTGGAAAAACCATAGCTTTGACTAGATGGACCTTTGTTGGCAAAGTAATGTCAGTTTTTTAAATATGCTGTCTAGGTTGGTCATAACTTTTCTTTCAAGGAGCAAGTGTCTTTTAATTTCATGGCTGCAGTCATCATCTGCATTGATTTTTGGAACCCCCCCAAAATAAAGTCTGCCACTGTTTCCACTGTTTCTCCATCTATTTGCCATGAAGTGATGGGACTGGATGCCACGATCTTAGTTTTCTGAATGTTGAGCTTTAAGCCGACTTTTTCACTCTCCTCTTTCACTTTCATCAAGAAGCTCTTTAGTTCTTCTTTGCTTTCTGCCATAAGTGTGGTGTCATCTGTATATCTGAGGTTATTGATATTTCTCCCGGCAATCTTGATTCTATCTTGTGCTTTGTCCATTCTAGCATTTCGCATGATGTACTCTGCATATAAGTTAAATAAGCAGGGTGACAATATACAGCCTTGACATACTCCTTTTCCTATTTGGAACCAGTCTGTTGTTCCATGTCCAGTTCTAACTGTTGCTTCCGGACCTACATATAGGTTTCTCAAGAGGCAGGTCAGGTGGTCTGGTATTCCCATCTCTTTCAGAATTTTCCACAGTTTATTGTGATCCACACAGTCAAAGGCTTTGGCATACTCAATAAAGCAGAAGTAGATATTTTTCTGAAACTCTCTTGCTCTTTTGATAATCCATGGATGTTGGCAATTTAATCTCTGGTTCCTCTGCCTTTTCTAAATCCAGCTTGAACATCTGGAAGTTCACAGTTCACGTACTATTGAATCTGGCTTGGAGAATTTTGAGCATTACTTCACTAGCGTGTGATATGATTGCAATTGTGTGGTAGTTTGAGCTTTCTTTGGCATTGCCTTTCTTTGGAATTGGAATGAAAACTGACCTTTTCCAGTCCTGTGGCCACTGCTGAGTTTTCCAATTTTACTGGCATATTGAGTGCAGCACTTTCACAGCATCATCTTTCAGGATTTGAAAAAGTTCAACTGGAATTCCATCACCTCCACTGGTTTTGTTCGTACTGATGCTTCCTAAGGCCCAATTGACTTCACATTCCAGGATGTCTGGCTCTAGGTGAGTTATCAGACCATCGTGATTATCTGGGTCATGAAGATTTTTTTTGTATAGTTCTTCTGTCTATTCTTGCCACCTTTTCTTAATATTTTCTGCTTCTGTTAGGTCCATACCATTTCTGTCCTTTATCGAGCTCATCTTTGCATGAAAAGTTCCCTTGGTATCTCTAATTTTCTTGAAGAGATCTCTCGTCTTTCCCATTCTGTTGTTTTCCTCTATTTTTTTTACACGGGTTGCTGAGGAAGGCTTTCTTATCTCTCCTGCTATTCTTTGGAACTCTGCATTCAAATGGGTGTATCTTTCCTTTTCTCCTTTGCCTTTAGCTTCTCTTCTTTTCATAGCTATTTATAAGGCTTCCTCAGACAGCCATTTTGCCTTTTTTGCATTTCTTTTTTTGGGGATGGTCTTGATCCCTGTCTCCTGCACAATGTCACAAACCTCCGTCCATAGGTCTTCAGGCACTGTCAGATCTAATCTGTCTATAAGATCTAATCCCTGCAATCTATTTGTCACTTCCACTGTCTAAAATATACTTAAGTCCAATTTCTTTTGGATACACAGTCCATCTTAGAATGATTAGCTTTAAAGTCCTCCCAGATAATTTCTTGGCAATGAGTTGTGGAAACTCTAATAAAGACTTTAGTGAAGTAATCCTTCCTTGTAAGCAATTTCCTAATTTTTTTTTTTTTTGCGCTATTTCTGCTAACAAATACAAATATATATGCTGTCACAGGACTATAAGTATTCCTTATGGTGTGGTGTGTATATCTGTGAAGCTGGATGTGGACGCACAGGTGTGTGTCATCAGTCCTTCCCAGTAGTGAGCACCCATCATGGAGATGAGGCAGACACCTTCTTGAAATTGTCTAGACCAGGGGCTGGCACACTCTTCTGTAAGACCAAGGTAGTATTTTATCCTTTGTGGGCCATATGGTCTTAGCTGCAATGACTCAACTCTGCTGGAGTGATATGAAAGTGATCAGAGACCATACAAAAATGAATGTGAATGGCTGAATTTCAGTAAGACTTTATTTACAAAAACAGGTGGCAGGCCAAATTTGACCCATGGGCTGTCCTTTGCTGACCCCTGTAGAGTCATCTCCTTATTTCTCTTTAATTTTAAAGATCATTTATGCCCCAATCAGTAGAATTCTGGAGAAGTACCACTCTAGTACTCTTGCCTGGAAAATCCCTTGGACGGAGGAGCCTGGTAGGCTGCAGTCCATGGGGTGAAGAGTTGGACACAACTGAAGCAACTTAGCAGCAGTAGAATTCAGCAAGGCAAACTTGCAATGTGTTGAGGCACTTGTGTGCTAGCCCTTTCTAAAGATAATCACAGGAGTTAATTTTCTATTCTGTGTATCATTCATGCTTGTTTTTATAAATACTGAAATAAAAAGAAAAATCTATACTGGTTTTGATCATAAATATCATCTCTAATTTAGGACCGAGAAATGTACACTTTTCCTTTTTCATTGTCAGGGAACTGAAAGAAGCCCAGCAGGCCCAGTCCCCCAAGGATGGCCACAGTGTACCCGGGGTCTCTGATACCCCCACCGGGTTAAGAAATGCCAAATGTCTGGTAGGAGGAAAGAGTGCCAAGTCTTCAAGCTTCACCTCGGGGCAGACTTCCCCATAAGAATGTCTCTCCAATCAACTTACTCTTTATCCCCAAAATAGATACTGGCTGTGTCGACCTTTCTTGTATAAAGGGAGGAACTAACAGACTTGAGAGGCTGAAGATTTCAAGAGCCACCCTAATTTAGCATTTTCAGCCAAGATCCTATAGCCACCAAGGCTTCCTAGCAGCACCAGTGGCAGGTACTACCATTAGCAGCCATTTTTCTTCTCTTGTTACATCCCTAACACCACCTGTAATCAGCTCAGTGACTCCTCAGATTTGCTGATGGTCAACAGGAAAGCATGGGCCTCTGAACTGAAAGCAGCCGCCCCCCCACTCCCCCCCAGCCCCTGCAGCCTGTGGACTACGAGGCTGCCCTACCTACCTGCCTACCAACCAAGGATCCCAGGGACTCTCCTGGCACACAGAAAGAAAGTCAATTTTGTTTAGAGTTGAGGTAGCATTTTTGTAAGGAAGTATGCCTGGATTTCAACAACACTTCCCAGGGTAGGTGATTTTATTCCTCAAAAAATTCTCAGTCGCTTTGAGAGAGTGGTTTTCCTACTGTATTCTCTGAACGGAGACAATCCCTTTCTCTGATACTGTTTTTACCAAGTAAATGACTTCACTATGTGAGGTAGGTAGAAATAAGACTCTATGTGACTTGAATTTCTGAACTGGCTATTAACTTATGGAACAAAAACACTGGCTAGAGGGTTTGAGGGAAATCTGATGTGGTTTGTTGTCCCCCAATCTATTTGCTTTGATTCTCTTGTAATTGTTATAATGGATTTTGATTTTTCTGAGTGTTACTAATTTCTCCTGGATTTTATGAAAAGTTGGCTTTGATTCCTGTGATTTTATCCTATTTTATCCAAATCCTTTACTCTGAATATATATTCAAAGGAAATAGAACATTTGTAAATAAAGTTTTTTTTTTTTTAAATCTTGTCCAAAGCCAAATAGGAATAAAGCACTCTTCTTTGTAAATATGTAACTAACAAAGACTGAGAAATGCATGTTGGAAACCACAGTAGGTAGGAGAGAGAATTTAGTAGGCTAGGGCTAACAGCCCTTGGCTTTAAGGTTCAGTTTCACAGCCTTCACAGCTAATAATGGCCAGGCTATGACCCAAAATCATGTTGGTCACAAAAGCATTTGAGAACAACTAGTTGTGTCTTTTAATGATGTTACTCCTGTTGTGGCTTATAGGCTTTTTGGCTACCTTATTTTCTTCTTTCCCTTAATTTTTAAAAGCAAATTAAGTTTTAAAAATTGAATAAACCAGTGAACAAATCATCACATCATTCTTATGTTTTGGAGTAGCAATTTCTTCCCTGCAATTAAATGAGATATAGTGCTCTGTACTGCCCATTGACATTTTAAAAAATTAGTCTTTATTCAAAATTTTTTTCTGTATACACTTGTGTATTTTATTTTTATTTATTTTTAAAATATATTGGAATATGGTTGATATTTAGGTTTTCAAATTGAATTTATGTCTTGCCTCCCTGACAATAGCCATGTCCCTTGCAGTATAGTGCAAGGTCAACCACACTTTGTGATTTATAAACAGGTATATTATTGAGTAAGCAATGTATTGGACTTCCCAGGTGGTGCAGTGGTAAAGCATCCACCTGCCAATGCAGGAGACACAGGAGACCAGTGTTTGATCCCTGGGTTGGGAAGATGCCCTGGAGGAGGAAATGGCAACCCACTCCAGTATTCTTGCCTGGAAAATTCCATGGACAGAGGAATCCGGTAAGCTGCAGTCAAAAGGGTTGCAAAGAGTTGGATATGACTGAGCAACTGAGCACAAGCAATATGTAGCCCCAAGTTCTGTGGCTACACCTGTCTTCTTCAAGTGAAGTGAAAGTGGCTCAGTCGTGTCCACTCTTTGCGATCCCATGGACTATACGGTCCATGGAATTCTCCAGGCCAGAATACTGGAGTGGGTAGACTTTCCCTTCTCCAGGGGATCTTCCCAACCAGGGGTCGAACCCAGGTCTCCCGCATTGTAGGCGGGTTCTTTACCAGCTGAGCCACCAGGGAAGACACTGACAACTATTACTAGGGCCTGTGACCCCTTCTCTACAGTGTTCTTCAGAGCCTCTTCTAGCACCTGAATGGATCTGATGCCAGACTGTTGGTTTCCCTCCCTCCCTCCCTCTCTCTGCTGCGCTCCACGGTAGCAGGAAGTCACCAGAAGAGCAAGAAGCTGCATAGACACTGCACGTGACACGGACTGGGTCTTCTCTGGGCTCAGGGCTTAATCTCTTCCATTTCAGTTGGAAGTTGACCCCTGGCCTCAGTGAGAAGCTCCATCCTCAGGCATGAAGTTCTGTTCCTTAAATATGAACACTGACAATCAGGTGCCAACAGATCATCTTGAGTTTAAGAAACCTTATAAAGAAATACTACTGGGCTTTCCTGAGGCTTCCCTGGTGGCTCAGTCAGTAAAGAATACACATGCAATGCAGGAGACTGCCTGCAATACAGGAGTCCAGAGTTTGATCCCTGGGTTGGGAAGTTCCTCTGGAGAATAAAATGGCAACCTACTCCAGTATTCTTGCCTGGAAAACCCCAAGGACAGGGGAGCCTTGCAGGCAACAGCCCATAGGGTTGCAAAGAATTGACACAACTGAGTGACTAAACCACCAATGTATCTACCAATTCCTAGAAGCTGTTTATCTAAAAGCTGTAGAAAGATGAACACTAAAAGATAAATGTCAATATTTTGGCCTGAACAATTAGGTTTAAAAAATCTCTGTATGAACCATTATGTCAATCTTTAATTGCATAAAAATTGTTAGGTTTTTTGAAATTCAACAAAAAGTAGCCATGATTAACTATAGAGTATTGCTAAAGTAGATTTGAATCACTGTAAAAGAGAAGCTAGTAATCAGGTTAGGTAATAAGTGCTGTAATTTTTTTCCAACAGTTATTATGAGGCTTCAGGAAAAACTGATTTAAGAGCAAAGTGAAAACTTTGATTAAAATATATAAAAAGTGTACTTGTACAGCATTGGAATTGTCCAAAGCTTCCTATCTGTGAGAAAGCATTGCCAACCATGGTTTCTACCAGTTGATACCTACAGCTGAGACTTTCTTTTAATTTAGGGGGGGGGAAAAAAGGCAAGGCCAAAGATAGCTCTGTGGCCTTGGGCATACACTGTAGACTTGTCTCTTTCTCAGCTAGCTTTGCAAAGGATGAAAGCCCTGAATTATTCCACTAAGACCAGCAGTAATGGTAGCTGACTAAAGGCACAATGCTTTCACCACTTCTCAGTATTGGGAAGGTCCTTCCTTTCTGGGTCCACGGATGAACTACAGAAAAAGCTTATGATTATGTTAAAGAGTGGGTGTAGGTCTCTGCACATCATGAAGAGGTTTCAGGAATTCCTCACCAAAATGCAAACTGTAGATTTCTTGCAAAAGCAGTATGTTTAATAAATTTTTTTCAGCTACTCTTCCAGATTATTATTTTTTTAAATTTTCTTATTTCAGGCCTATTTGAGTATCCTTCTGTGTTCTATTTATTTGTTCTCGCCTGTGGTCTACTCTTGTTTAAAGCACAACTGCTGACTGGATATTCACAAGAAGGTCCCTGTTCTCTAAAAGCTCACAGTCAATGCGGAAGAGGAGGCACCTTCATGGGCATTTAAATTTTAATACAAGATAAGACTTAGGGTGTAAAGAAAGTGAAATGGGAAAACGAAGGATGATTTGCATAAAGAATTTTGAAATTACAGGAAAGAACTCTTCTGATGATGAAGACAGAGCAAAGCAACACTGAAGTGTCTGCCATGTTGGGAAGGAGGATCTATTTGATAACAGATGTTTTAACTCTATTCTGCCATGATATCATACATCTTAATATGATTTTCTTTGTCAAAGAAGACAGCACTTGCAACTTTCTCCAGCCAACAAAGAATGTGAATTGATAATTCCCATCTGAGAGAGAATTCAGATTAGCCCAGATTCCCCACTAAGATATTATTCATAAAGTTTTGCATGTGACTTTCAATTTGCACAGTGCTTTCTGCCTTTTTTTTAAAAATAAACTTTTCCACATTCCTTTCTCCAAAGTGTTTGTGAACAGAAAGAAAGAGGGAGTGATTTGAGGCCTAATAAAGAACTTTTAAGGCCAAGTGATTGGATGTGGATGAGCAAATGTGGGTGATCAGGAAGAAGTTTCAAAGGTGATTTCAAGTTCAGGTCTGGCAGAATCTTGGCACCATTAAAACACACAAGGCACTTAGAAGAGGGAAACTGGCTTTGAAGGAAAGGATGAATCTGGTTTTTCACTTGACTCAACAGCTCAAGTGAAAGTAGGATTTTAAAATAGGAAATCATCAGAGGGCAAGTTACAGTAGTAAACTGGGGCATGTAGGATGATTAGTGTCTGAGCAAGGCCTGAAGGCAATTAACATGGTATGTTTCCAGGACAAAACATGTTGAAGGTAGAAGTAAAACAGGTAAGCATCATGAAATATATCAACTAGGAAGTCATACTATTGAGACTGGGTTAAGGTATGTGTTGGAAACCACATGAAATAGTTGATATTTTTTCCTTTTAGGGCAAAAATGGGCCGTTGAAGAGTTTTAAGTAAGGTTCTGAGGAGATTTGCTGATTAGGATGATGTGGCTGTACCTTTTCCAGAAGTTGGACAGTGCCAGGACCAGATGATGGAGAGGCCCGGGGAGGTGCCCCCCAGCCTGTATTCTGCAATCTGTCTTCCTTCTTTCCCCTCTGTCAACAAGGCCAGGATTAGCGGGCACAAGACAAAATTTAAGGGATGGCTAGGAAACCCAGCATTCAAGACTAGTGCTTCATTTTAAAATTATTAAAATGAATGAAATCCACAATGAATTCTAAATAAAGGCAAGATCGGTAAGCTTAAGTTAATTAAGAATGCCACTTCCTCGAGAAAAATTATCAGAGATGGAAATTCTTGCAGTTGGAAATAAGGTAAGCAAAGGCTTTTGAAAATATTATCAGTTGTTATACTTCCAATCAAGGTAAAATTATAATTTTGTTTTTGGCGTTAAAAAATAACAGTGTTGTGAGTTTTAATACACCTAATTTTTAAATATTCAATATTTCTTCAAGTACTTTAATGTTCTGGGGAAAAAATGTTCAAATACATAACATGTACATAGGCGTGCACGTTTTTCCTGGTGCCTTAGGAATCTACTTGGCTTATATACTGTATTTAATACAAGTTATATTTTATTCACGGATTTGTTCCTTAATTCTGACTTTAAAATATTGCACTAATATTTATTTTGATACCCCCCCTTTTTTTTGTGACCCTTAAATTTTGCACTTTCGGCTCTTTCCCCATTCCTTTTTCTGTTTTATTTTTATTTGTTACTGTTTTTTTCTTCTTGTTTTTGGAGGCTTGATCCTTTCTAGTTTTTCCAGAGGCACAGCTATCCTTTGTTTCGCTCACGTTGCCAAGTCCTGGGCGGACCTCGGAAACTCTTCAAATACAGTAATTTCATTTCATTACAAAGTTAAAATCAGGTTAGCGCGCCAATAGGCAGTGTTGATATATTGCTCCCGCCCGGAAGGAGGCTCCCGGAACTACCGCGTTAAGGGGGCGTGTTTCCCGCAGCGCCGGCTGGCTGCATTTTCACGATGCACTCAGAGGACTTTCCGGTTCTTCCTTCTCGCGAGCCTTGAGTCCCGGCAGCACCCGGAAGCGATTCCCTGCCTGGAGGCTGTGCGGACCAGAGTCTCAGGTGAGGGCGGGAGAAAGGGCGTAAGGCCGCAGTCCTGCGTTAGGTGTGCGTATTGCTTTGTATAGACCTCCTCTTCTCGCGCGGAGGACTCTGTGGTTTCGTCTCACCTCCCAGGCCCTATACATTGTTGGTTGGGAGCGTCGGGTTTGAGCAAGGGCGCCCGCACATTTCACCGGTGAGACGGCGAAGCCCAGGGATGGCCTTGTTCTTTGCAAACGGGATTGGAGGCAGTAATGTTTGCGGCAGCACGTTCCAGATTGAAGCGCCATGATAACATTTTAGTATTTGCTGAGCTCTTTGTCTTAGGAGCTGTTTTAGAAGTATTGGGTGTAACAGTGAAGAAATGAAGCAGAAATCCCTGCCAGAAGGGAACTTGCGTTTTAACTGAATTTGGGAAAACAGTGGAATAGAAATGGGGGTAGAATCAGAATTTTTGTATGGGTTAAAAGAAGAGGAAGTTAAGGGGGACCAAAAAAAAAAAAAAAAACCCGGAAAGGTGCGAGAGATTTTGGGGAGTGGGAGAGGATCCTTGTCTAATGTGCAGGGGCGTGATATGTTACGGTCTCAAGGTTCGTTGCGTAAAAGCCCTGAATGCCGTTAGGAATTTAGGACTTGAGTGAAATCGTGTTCTTGCTATAGGATATAATCTCTTTTTCTTCAGGAAAAGACTAAAGATTAGATTGGAAGAAGAGAGAGTAGAAGCCATGTTTCGAAGACCTGTAGTACAGGTAATCACTTCTCCATGTTAATGTTGAGATGTGTTATTATAAACCATGGCGATCACATTTCTTTAGGGTTTTGCCTGCAGAGGCAGAAGTCTTTTGAGCCCACCTGTCTTATGTGTACTTAGTTGATATGAGGGTTGGGGACAGATTTTGGTGGTAGATTGCAAGCTCAGCCGTTTCTGACTCTTGGCGACCCCCATAGACTGTAGCCCACCAGGCTTCTCTGCCCTTGGGCTTCTCCAGGCAAGAGTACTGGAATGGGTGGCCATTTCCTGCTCCAGGGGATCTTCCCGACCCGGGGATCGAACCGCATCTCTGGCATCTTCTGCATTGGCATGCAGATTCTTTACCACTTGAATAAATAGTGTTCATTAAAGCAAAAACAAAACGTTTCTAGTTTACTCACATATATGATGAGAGTAGTTAACTTTTTAAAACGTGTTACTTGTGTGTAGAGCAGTTAGCATTTAAAGTCCTTATTGATCTAAAGTCTATGAGAATTGTTTCAGCTTTTTTTTTTTTTTTTAATCACGTGGTTTGTTTTCTGATCACCTGCTTCTTTTGTTGTCAGTCTGCCTCCCCCACCACACGCCATCTCCCTGCTGAGGAGAGCAGGTCAAGTCTCAGCAACTCTACAGATGAACTGTGTTCAGAACTCCTCATTTCACCCAGTCAGGCTCCTCACCTAATCTCTTCAGTCAGTCTAGCCAGCCTTGAGTCAGCCTAGACCCGCTTTTCCTCACTTACCTCATTTGGGCACCGAGTTGTATAGATTCTCCTTTATAACACCTCTCATAACTCCCATCTTGTTAAGGAAGAATCATTTCCTCAGTGGAACCTGTTCAGGTCTCCTCCACTCTGCTGCAGAATTGGCTCTATATCCTTGGATCCCTGTTTTAACTTATACATACTTTTAAAATATATACCTTTTAATGTGTTGAAACGTGGAAAAGTTTCTCGTGTCTTAATACACAATTCTACAGTATTAAGGTAAATTTAATACCATATATAAAAGGGTTAAAAGTTTAGTTTTAAAAAATTATCCCAGTTAAATAATTCATTCCCTATTTTTGCTTCTCTGGTAGGTCTTGATTTTTGTGTGCCCCCAGTGGGACAGATTATTATTCCATAAAACATGTGAGCTCTGGCTCATCTGAGCATCAGGTTAGTATATTTCTAGAATCATGACATAGGTACCAGTTAGCAGGTTGATTCTTTAGTATGTGGTAACTCATATTTTGGCCACCTCTTGCTAAGAGTTGACTCATTGGAAAAGACTCTGATGCTGGGAGGGATTGGGAGCAGGAGGAGAAGGGGACAACAGAGGATGAGATGGCTGGATGGCATCACTGACTTGATGGACGTGAGTCTGAGTGAACTCCGAGAGTTGTTGATGGACAGGGAGGCCTGGTGTGCTGCAATTCATGGGGTTGCAAAGAGTCGGACACGACTGAGCGACTGAACTGAACTGAACTGAACTCATATTTTTATTTTTCTACCCACCTTCTGCCCCCAAGCGTAGTGCTGGGATTCCACAGCCAAAAGTACCCTGGAATGGGTGTTGTTTCCATTGGTAGATACCTACTGTATGTTAACAGTGCCACTTCTGGACACATGTTTCTCTGATATAATGGTTAGCTCTCTGAATCCAGTAATGTTCTCAGTAATGTGTACTCAAATCTTGGCAGTAGCCCTTGAACAGAGGCAGCAAAGGGCAGTGGGAAAGCCAGCAGCCTTGGGGTTGGGGGCCCTGAGTTCCAGCTGTGACTTGCCACTTCTTTCCTGTAGGATTTTGGGCAAGTTACTCACTCTGTCTCTGAACTTCATTTTTGTCATCTGTAAAGTGGTGGTAATTTTACATAGTTTATAGGTTTATTCTGAGGATTAATTGATAAGAGACAAAGCACTTACCTAGTATTCATTAATGATGAACTACTATGGACTATAGCTTGCCAAGCTCCTCTGTCTGTAGAATTTTCCAGACAAGATACGGAGTGGGTTGCCATTTCCTTCTCCAGGGGGTCTTCTCGACCCAGGAATCGAACCTTCGTCTCTTGCATTTGGCAGGCAGTCTTTACCACTGCGCTATCTGGGAAGCCCTTTCAGTAATGATGGCTTTGGTTATCACTGAGTGCTACTGTTACATGGCAGCGACTGTCTTTCTCTGATAGACTGATTTGAACAGTCCTATTTTTGTACTTAATCAAAGAATCATGTTTGTTTATCTTAAATTTTTTCCTTGGGGCTGTCAGAAGCACCAGTTTTTCCAACATATGTTGTTTACCGTTTTGTGTGCAAGCACAGAAGCACCATGCTGCTGCTGCTAAGTCGCTTCAGTCGTGTCCGACTCTGTGCGACCCCAGAGACGGCAGCCCACCAGGCTGGGATTCTCCAGGCAAGAACACTGGAGTGGGTTGCCATGTCCTTCTTCAATGCATGAAAGTGAAAAGTGAAAGTGAAGTCGCTCAGTCGCGTCTGACTCTTAGCGACCCCATGGACTGTAGCCTTCCAGGCTCCTCCGTCCATGGAATTTTCCAGGCAAGAGTACTGGAGTGGGGTGCCATTGCCTTCTCCGGAAGCACCAGAGAGGCCTGGGAATGGACTTTTGTGGACTCCCTGAGCCTTCTTTGTGCCTGTGGGCTTCTGCAGGAGGCTGCCCCTAAGTGTGTGGTCCTCCTGGCTCTGGGGTTTCCCCAGTGGTTCAGTGGTAAAGAATCTCCCTGCAATGCAGGAGATGCAGGAGATGTGGGTTCAGTCCCTGGGTTGGAAAGATCCCCTGGAGGAGGGCATGGAAACCCACTCTAGTATTCTTGCCTAGAGAATCCCATGGACAGGGGAGCCTGGCAGGCTATAGTCCATAGGTTTGCATAGAGTTGGACGTGACTGAAGCCACTGAGCATGCATACGTGCCTGGCACTGTGATGGGTGCACCTCTCTTGTGTGGGTGTGTGCCTTAGGGGCTGCTGACTGGGTGGTGACCAGGTGTGAACGGGTCTTCTGTTTACACTTGCCTTTGCCCCTGTACTAACGCTGTTTTACTCATTTGTTCCACTTTAGGTACTTCGTCAGTTTGTAAGGCATGAGTCTGAAGTAGCTAGCAGTTTGGTTCTCGAAAGATGTAAGTAGTAGCTGATTTCCAGTTTTTACAGCAATGTGCTCATGTTCTCAGATACGTTGCAGAAGAGGTGCATCCATGGGGTTATACTCTGTTAACCGTCATGCTTTTGGTTCATATCTGCCTCTCTGTCCTTGGCTTCTTATCTCTTCCTATCAGGCTGCAGGAGCCTTCTGTAAACCTGGTTCTTCTTCCCTTATCATACACTTTTTACCCACTCTTACTGTCGCTTTCCTGCCAAAGAAATTCCTTTGGTCCTTTTTGGTTATCTAAGACATCCAAGGCTGTGTGCTAGTTGGCTGAAGCCGTGAACGTTTGTGAAAAGTGATTGTTTCACAGAAATAGTCCCTGTATTTATAAAGATTTTCAGATCTCAATTTTGTTCTTTTAACCATACAAACAGTTTAAAAATTTTTTTAAAAGGTATTTAAAAGATGAATTGATGGTTTTGAACTGTGGTGTTGGAGAAGACTCTTGAGAGTCCCTTGGATAGTAAGGAGATCAAACCAGTCCATCCTAAAGGAAATCAGTCCTGAATATTCATTGGAAGGACTGATGCTGAAGCTGAAACTCCAATATTTTGGCCACCTGATGCGAAGAACTGACTCATTGGAAAAGACCCTGGTGCTGGGAAAGATTGGTGGCAGGAGGCAAAGGGGACGACAGAGGATGAGATGGTTGAATGGCATCACTGACTCGATGGACTTGAGTTTGAGCAAGCTTCGTGAGTTTGTGATGGACAGGGAAGCCTGGTGTGCTGCAGTCATGAGGTCGCAAAGAGTTGGACACGACTGAGTGACTGAACTGAAAAGAAGAATTTAGATAAAGAGCTTAATGCTTGTTTTGTGGGGTTCTATGGATAGTTTCTCGTTTCTTATCAGTCCTGTTTTTTCCCCTGAGCCTCTTTTTATTTGCTCCTCACACTTGTTTTCTGACCTTCTAGTGCTTGGGTTTTGCTTAATGCCGAGATTGAAGTTGAAGTAGTGGTTGTAGCTGTTCCTCTTCTGGACATTTCTGTCAGTCTTATGTTATCTACAAATTGCTTTTCAGCTCTGAATCGCGTGCAGTTGCTCGGTCGAGTAGGTCAGGACCCTGTCATGAGACAGGTAGAAGGAAAAAACCCAGTCACGATATTTTCCCTAGCAACAAATGAGATGTGGCGATCAGGGGAAAATGAAACCTACCAAATGGGTGAGTATAAAAGACTGGGGTTTTAGTTTTATCCGCAGCAAATAGACATTATTTAGTGTGAATTGTCTAATTAGATACTTTAAGAATACTTTCGGAAAGGATCTTCCCTAACTCTGTCCTGTCTCTTAGAAACCATGGCGTAGCTTAGCTGGACACGATGTCCTTTTGCAGTTGTCCTTTGCATTTGTAACCACATTCCCTGTCCTTGTGATTCTTGTGACTTAGGTGATGTCAGTCAGAAGACAACATGGCATAGAATTTCAGTGTTCCGACCGGGCCTCAGAGATGTGGCGTATCAGTATGTGAAAAAGGGGTAAGTTGAAGAAGGAGGGAGCTTACAGGTTGAATGGTTTAAAATACAAACTAGGAGCGTGTTTTCATGGAGTCTGTAGCTCTTCTATTTATAAAGTACCACTCATTACTTTGGGTTAGCCCAAGAGGTATTTATTCAGTGCTTAATACTGTATGCGTAGTGTCATATGTGACTAGTTTAAAGGTTTTAACATGGTTTAGCCTTGTAAGAACTTAGAACTTAGGACAGTAGGATGTGAACTTGAACAGCACTGATGAGGTGAGAGAGAAGGCAGAGGGCGCCGTGTGCCTGTCACGGGTGCAGCAGTGCTCATGAGGGTTCCCAGGCCACCATGGCCAGCGACCCCAATGCTGGCTGTCTTGTCCTTGGCATCACGTGGTGGCTTGACAGAGGGTCTGGGAGGTTGGGAGCCAGATGCAGTGAGGTATTCTGGTGATAATTCAGGGCAGTTAGTTCATATTTGATAATTTTATATGAACTTAGCAATTCCGTTTTGAAATGTTTGGATTATGTATAAGAAGTGTCTTTTCCAAACCCTCAGAAGGACAAAAGGTTGTGTTTAACAGCAGCTGTAGTCATAGTTTAGAAATGTATTATAGAAATAAAACATTTCATGAAACATAAGTTTAGCAATAATTAAAATTTCTGTTTTTTTCAATAATTGCATACCTTTTCTTCAGATGAACTTCCATTGTCGTGTGTGTATGGTATGTAGAGGACGTTTCAAGGAAAAGGCATCGATTTCACCTGCTGGTTGGTGAATCTGTGTGGCCGTTCCCTTTGGCACCCAGTCATTTTACTAGTCTGCTTTCTGTATTGTGCAGTAGCAGTGCTGTTAAATTCTGAAATTGGTGCCACTGTGGCCATTTTCTACCCTTTAAAGTCGGCGTTACATTTGTCTTCTAGTTCAGCCTTTTAGAGAGTGCAGAATAGTCTTAGTAATTAACTCTGGGTGAAATAATACTAAGCTGAAAACTTGTATTTTGAATTTTAATAATCTAAAGTCATTTGAGAGTAAGTTCATGAACCTCACTATAGAAAGGAACTGAAAAATAAGTGAAAAAAAAATCAACGAATCTGTTAGATAATTCAGGGTCAAAGGGGATAGAAAAATCACATGTTGGAAATCAATCATAGAGATTTAAACGACGCTCTTCATTTTCAGGGTCTTAAGGTTGCCTTTTTTTTTTTTTTTTTTTAAATTAAAACTTGGAACTTTTTTTTTTTAAACTTCATAAGGGTCACAGGCAGCTAAAGGACGAAAACATCCTTTTTTCCAGTGTGGCAAGGCAAGTCCACATGTACTTTATGGTTCGGTACTCTTGTTCTTTGCCTGTGCCTCGTGGCTTGCAGGATCTCAGTTCCTGGATCAGGCAGTGAAGGCGCGGCGTCCTAACCATCAGGAAACTGTTTTAGCACTCTTAATTCTGAATTTTGAGAAGTGGTATGTGTGATTATCTATTTCATCCTTGAAGACGATACTCATTGCTCTTTTCTGACCTGGCTCTCTGCTGTAAAGCATATTGAAATCTCCAGACTAAAACTGGTAAATTTTATTTTATCAGGTCTCGAATTTATGTGGAAGGGAAAGTAGACTATGGTGAATATACGGATAAAAATAATGTCAGACGACAAGCAACAACAATTATAGCTGGTAAGGCTCTTGTGATAATCGCTATTCTTTTTTTTTTTCTTTGAACGCTTGGCTATGTTGCAGCCTTACCTGAGGCTGTTGGTACTGATGCTTATGAGATTGTAAGGCACCTCACCAGGAGAATCCCGAGTGGAGTTTGTGAGCCTGCTCTAAGTTTCTGTGTATATATATCTCTTCTTTCAGAAAGCGATCTCTGTACTCACAGTTTTAGTTCACAAGTAACTTTAGAATTATCCATTGCACTGTTGACGCCTCTTTGAAGGACATGGCCTAAATGGAAAAGCATGTACCAAGAAGAGTTAAACTAATACTGGCATCAGACATTTGTACAGCTTCATTCAGAGCCTGTTTGGTACTTAACATGATGATTTTGTTTTAAACTCCTGTTGTTCTCATTAAACAAAATACAAAACAACATGGAAACATGGACGCACAGAGCTTAAAGGAGGTTAAGAAGATATCCTCTAGAGGAGAGTGTTCAAGCTTTTCTGAAAATTCTGCAAGAATTTTGAAACCAATATATACCCCTTTGAACATGTCTAAGTTGACATTAAGAGTTTTTTTCAATATAAAATTATGTTGCTTTTAAAGGTATTAAGGGATCTAAATACCATAACAATTTGGTATCCATCATCATTAAAAAGATACAAGCTCTTCGACATTTGGAAAGTTTATGATTCCCTTTTCTCTGAACTTGTTTTTCAATCCCATTTTCTCCTTAGAAGTGTATCTTAATATATCTTAATATAATATATTATATAGTCAAAAATATTTTATTATTTTATTTTGTTAAATGTAACAAAAGTACATACATAAATAGAAATTTTAAAATATTTTAAAAAACTTTGTGATAGTGAGGCTCTGAATATTGGGTTTCTCCTTGAATAGGTTATCATTACAGTTGTTTTTAGAACATAATTGACCAAAACAACTGTAATATGTAAGTACAAAAGCTGTAACATTTTATTGAAAATGTGTCTTAATGAGATAGATGATGCATTTTGTTGTCTTTTGGATTAATTGCTAAAATAAAAGTTATTAGACATTCATTCTGTTTTCTTTTTTATGGATATAAAACTCAAGAAACTTTATTTTCTTAAGTAGATGAGAATGAAAGAGCTATTTATGAGCCTCTGAGATATGCCTAAATTAGATATTTAAAAATTAACTTTTTATTATGGAAAATGTCAAACATACACAAAAGGAGAGAGGAGTGAAAAACAAAAGCTCCTGTCACGCAGCTTCAACAGTTATCAGCAGATGGCAAACAATATTTCATCTATGCACCGGCCTACTTTCTCCCACCTGGATCATTCTGAGTGAATCTGAGACATTGTATCATCCATAAATATTTCAGTAGGTGTCTCGGAAATGTATGGATTCCTCTTTATAGTGCTATTATCAGAGCTAGTGTTAAGAACTTATTATTAAATTTATCTTTTACTAGATGTCATAGTATTAAAATTTTTTTGATTGCTCCATGTACAGCAATCTATACATTATATTACATGGTTTATATATATCTTAAGTCTTATTTAGGGCTTCCCTGGTGGCTCCGAGGTTAAAGCGTCTGCCCACAATGCGGGAGACCTGGGTTCGATCCCTGGGTCGGGAAGATCCCCTGGAGAAGGAAATGGCACCCCACTCCAGTACTCTTGCCTGGAGAATCCCATGGAGGGAGGAGCCTGGTGGGCTACAGTCCATGGGGTTGCAGAGAGTCAGACACGACTGAGTGACTTCACTTCACTAAGTCTTATTTAAAAAAAAAAGAATTTAGATTTGGGAGGCTAAAAGTCTGACAACTTAGGTCTCCTAACCGACAGATTTTCCTTTTTCTCTTTGAACTTGTTCTAGAGTTCATGTCTTAACTACTATGCCTTATTGATAAATTATAATTTGTTATAAATAATAAGCATATATTTTCTTACTACTTTCTTGAAAGTATATTGACCTTGAGAACCAATATAGGTATCTTCCTCCCCTCATTATTAAACCTAAGAGAAGGTTCTTTCTGACCAGTTTGCTTTCATATTTCTTGAGTGTCTTGAGTAAATCACTTCCTGCTTGCCCTGTTCTTCCTTGGCTCATTCTTGCAGAGGTATCTAACTGTTCAAAAATTTTTTTTCAGACCTGTGTATGGTATAAAGCTATGCCTGTGGTTTCAGCAGTGGAAAATCAAGCTTTCTAATAAAATAGTTGACATATTTATGAAGCATTTAATACTTTCATCTTCCACAGTAAACCTATTGTGTGGGCAAATTTCAAATTTAAATTGTGTGAAGTTTTATAAACCAGGTCAAAGAAAAACATTTCAAATTATCTGCCATTTTCTTCTTGTCACTATTATTCACCAGCATGGATGATTAAGCAATTAACATAGGTTTATGGCTAACAGTAAAATGAATAGGTCTTTAGTACCCTTAGGATGGAAGGGAATAGAGTATAATTTGGCTCATCTGTTTTATAGGCTATGTTTTTTTTCTCTTAGAAATCAGTGTAACTTAAAAATAACCACCAGCAGGTGGCCGTCTTGTCTTTTTACATAGTGATGTCAACTTGGATAATCTCTTCTGAAATAACCATTCTGTACCAAAATACTCTAGTTTTAGAAGACTGTAGTCATGAACAAATACTCAGTTATTGTATAGTAACCATTTTTTGGATAATTCTAAAGTTTTAAGAATGTCAGTGTTTCAGGATTATGTAGAAGGTACTGCTTCTTTTCTTTTGCTTGTTCTAAACTAATTGTTTCTGGGCAACCTTTTAGGAGCAGTGTCTGATGTTTTTGGATAAAAATGCTCCCTCTGAAATATTGATTACTAGAAAATTTCCCAGGAATAAATGTGTAAAACTCATTTTGTTTTAAAATTTAAAAGTAAGCGTGTGTTCTGTATGAGTGTTCAGACTTAAAAAACACAAATAGATCTGTCTGTTCTGATGGGGCCGTATTGAACCCCGTCCTTCCCCCTTCCCTCCAGCATGTGGTATGTGATGCCACGATCCTTTTCTGTGTTAGGATGTGCTCCTTGGTTTACTGGCATCTGTCTGAGTGTTGCAAGCATCAAAGTGTGTGACTAGCTCTTTTGTAGAAAGTTACCACTGAGAAGACCTTTGCTACCTTCAGGGAAGACAAGAAGTATCCCACCTTTTCTCACAAGGTCTGAATTATTGATAAACCGTCAAAGCCCAGCTTTTACCTCCATTATGCCTATCACATATACCTGTTAAGAACATCAGTTAGTTCACTCGCTCAGTCGTATTCGACTCTGCGGCCCCATGAACTGCAGCTCACTGGGCTTTCCCGTCCATCACCGATTCTGGAGCTTGCTCAAATGCATGTCTATCGAGTTGGTGATGCCATCCAACCATCTCATCCTCTGTCGTCCCCTTGTCAGCAGGAACCTAGCATTTTGAGAATTTGTCTAAAGTCTCTTTGGTGACTAGCACTAAAATACGTATCTGGTAAAAGGGAATGATTAAGTGAGGTGGAGAAAGAGTTCTGAAAATAACATTTCTGCTTTGGCTTCTTTACAGATAATATTATATTTTTGAGTGACCAGATAAAAGAGAAGCCGTAGACTGGACGATTCTTCTCTGGCCGGCGTTTGGTACAGTCTCATTTCCAAATCATGCTAGTGTTTATAGTTTCTAAGGACAAGAATTAAAATACTCTTCGTTGTAAAATGAGTGATAACGTTTTCCTGACCGTCACTCCCCTTCCCCTTTTTGTGTCATGAACTCTGGTAGCTCCTGCCTGTTAATGGTATTCACTGATTGTTTATTCTTTAAGAGATGGTTTCTGTGTACAAAATCGTGAACTTTTAGGTTCATCCGTGTTATGGCAAAGGGATGAATGTCCTTTGGGAAGGGCCCCCCCGCCCCCCCACTTTTTTGTGCACACTTCTATTATAGCATAGAGTCAACCACCACAGTGTTTTTGAGTATTGCTGTATGTCAGACATTTATCCCATGGTTGTAGATACTGATTTCCTTATCTGGTTTATAGACCAGAAGCCAAGGGCTGTATCTTCTTCGTGTACTTGCATGTTTAACCAGTACTTTGCAAAGAGTAGGCAATAAATGTTGACACGTGAATGATCCCAATAGGATAATGAGCTTTAGCCCAAAGTGAAGGGGTTTGCTGAGCAGCGGTTAGTATCTAACCTAAATAGCTTCAAGACTAAGCTACCTCAGTCCCGTCTTTTGTCCTTGGACAGTTTCACTAGTAGCATTCATGAAACAGTTTACCACTGGGAAAGACCTGAAGTGCAACTGGGGTGAAATTGTCCATCTCCAGGAGGTGATCCAGGGGCTCTGGTTTCACTGTTTTCTGTCTTTCTAAGCCCCTGTTCTCTGTTCTTTTCGTCTCATGCGGAGCGCTCTGTTTAGGGAGCCCCCTAAACCCCCTCTGGCACTGCGTCTGTAGGTTAGCGCCCCAGGTATGCGTCCCTTTAATTTTTCTACGTGGTCTTCTGCTGTACATGCTATGTACACTTGGGTACACACAGTCACTTTCATCATAAGATTCTGAAAATCACAGAGCACTAAGAATTTACTAGTAATGATTATATAAGATAAACTCAGTGATTTAAATGCATCTTGTACTTTCTGAAGTTGGCATCAGTCCCTGCCCGGTGTGCGCACTCCTTTGCTGCTGTGTACAGAGGCTGGCTGCTGCTGGGCAGGTTGTCGGGTCACACGGTAGAAGTCCCTGTTCTCAGGCTCCAGCTCCGCCTCTAGCCCAGCCTGGTTATTTGTGTCCCAGGCTGTGTGTCCTCTCCGCCTGCCTCTGAGTGTGGTGTTCACTGTAGCTTACATCCTGCTGGACTTAAACAGGAACTGCATTCACATGTTATTTTATGGGCCCTTGGCTGTTCTAAGGTATCTTCTGCACACTTCAACAGCTTTTTGTACTCATACTACAGTTTGGCTAAGGAAAATTGGAGTTCCCTAGTTTATCCTTTACATGCCAAGATATGGGAGAAAATTACTGTTTCCTCATATCAACCGTCTTTAAATTAAAATTTTTTTTTTCCAGCCACCTTTTTCTTTTCCTTTTTCCTATAACTGGGACCATTAATCAGCATGTTACATCTGCCCTCTTGGTTCCCACATTAAAACTGTCTGGTGTTGTAGTACTCACTCCTTGACCCCACATTCCTTAAAGCAAAATTGTAAAGTAGATAAAATTTGTCTTTGGGACAACTTTTTATTCTTGTCCTCAGCAAAGCTACTTTTATGCCCCTTCAAAGTTGTAAGAGGTCATGCATATAAGTATTCCTGTTTAAACTGGGTGATGAATCTGTGCTTTGGGAAAGTGACATGGTGAACAAAACAGCTTAATTGCCAAGTGATTGTGAGTCCGGGGCAGTCTGGTGCAGGGGCCAGAGAGTGTGTCCTCCAGGATCTTGTGAGCTGAGGGGCTCTTCTGCAGACTCCCACTGAAGTTCACTTGAGAGGCTTTGAGGTGGGCAGTGGGGCGTTCAGAATTAGGTGTTCAGGGCGGAGGCCTCAGCGTGCACGTGATGCTACAGACCTGGGGTCCACAACCTGGGGGGCTGCGGGACCATCAACTCTGCCCTCCCCTGCAGGCAGCCCCGGCTGCTGAGAAACCTCCTGCGGTTCCCAGGCTGGTCTCAGAGGAGACGGAGAATCCAATAGCAGTCATGGACCGTGGGGGTCTTTTTCCTTATTTCATGGTCTTACAATGTCAGGGACCGTACCTGTAGAAGACTTTGATTTTGGGATTCCATGTTAGTTTAATGATGAGTATGATATGGGGAAGTGTGGGAGAAAGAGTGTCAAACAGCATGTGTGGTTTGAAAATATATCCCGTATTTGAAAAAGAAGTAAATGATAATAGATATATACCTCAAGAAGTCTAGAAGGAGAAAAACAAAATGTTCTGATGATCTCTGAATGGGAAGATTGTGTATGTTTTACTTTACACTTTTGTGTTTGTTTTTTTTTTTTTTTAAGCATTGAGTATGTATTACTTTTATAATAAGAAATAAAGCTGTTTACATTTTGGGGGAAAAAAAAAAACCCAACTTTTCCATTATTTCCAAGCCAGGCTCTCTCTCATTCACGTCACGCTTAGAAACGTCATCTTTTTTTCTTTTTTTCTTGTATTCTCCTCTTTAAGTATATACAACCTGGAAGGGTTGACTTTAAAGACTATCACATATGAGATCCACTATTTGCTGTGAGGTGCAGTTCTCAGAGAGTCATCCTTTTCTTAAAAATCGCTGGGTGCTTACTTTTCCAAAGACATCCAGAATCATCAAAGACATTTTTCTGTGGCTATTTTGGGGATTACCTGTCATTGCCAACTGGGTTTCAGCCTAACCTTCGTAGCTCATTTAGGGAAAATTAATGGTAGTTTTTCTCACTGTTCCTAAAAGATAACATGCAGTTCTTGAGGGCAGGGTTGTCTTTTACTCAGACTGCCCTTTTACCCTTGTCCAGCTCAGCCTGGCACAGTGATGGCTTAGGGCTTTCTAAATGCGTATTCTGTCAAACTGCACTGGGACATTGACATGCAAATGAGGGCAGGATCACCTTACTTGTTTTCCTGTCAGGGTTTGCATTATATGCCCTGAAGATTGGTGGGAGTAACAGCAAGCAAATCATCATAGAAAACAACACATCGTCACAAGGTTAGTGAGTTATAGAGAAATATCTTACAAGGTAACAGTAATCATATTAGTGGCTGCACACCAATCCCTGAGCTAAGTACTTTTTACTATTGACTCATTTAACTATTACACTAAGAAGAAGGTCATATTATCCCCATTTTATAGGTGAGGAAACTTGAAATTGAGAGATTAAGACACATGTCAAGTGGTGCAGCTTGTAAGAGGCACATCTGGGGTTTGAACTTGGATAGGTGAGGTTTGCATTTTGCTTTCTGCCCGTAGCCTCCTTAGGGGCTTCCCTGTAGCTCAGCTGGTAAAGAATCCACCTGCAGTGCAGGAGACCCCGGTTTGATTCCTGGGTCAGGAAGATCCCCTGGAGAAGGGGTAGGCTGCCCACTCCAGTATTCTTGGGCTTCCCTGGTGGCTCAGTTGGTAAAGAATCCACCTGCAGTGTGGAAGACCTGGGTTTGATCACTGGGTTGGGAAGATTCCCCTGGAGGAGGGCATGGCAACCACTCTGGTATTCTTACCTGGAGAATCCCATGGACAGAGGAGCCTGGTGGGCTACAGTCCATGGGGTCACAAAGAGTTGGAAATGACAGCTACTAGGCACAGCGCAGCGTAACCGCTTTCCCACTCCTGTTGACCTTGAATAACCAGAACCCCACTGCTGACTTCTGCCTGGAGCCCCATGCAGGGTGCATCTGAATCACACCAGGATTCCGTACCTTCTAGGCTTTATTTGAGGAAGAATTATGAGTGATGGGGAAATACCACCACCTCTTCAGTATTCTTTCTCATTTTCAGTTTAATGATTCCCACAGGAAAATAAATAACAGTTAATATCCCTACCAGGTTATCTTTACATATTCCTCTTCTTTTTTATCAAGCAGTGTCCCTTTACTGGTTAAAATAAGTTCAGGGTGTCTGCTCCTTTTATTGTTTCCTTCCTTATTGCTCCAGTTGTTTCCTTCCTGCTGAGTGTTAAGATGGTCCGGAAGATTGTTCAAGAATTTGTCAGGCTCACTTTTTAGAGAGAGACTTTTGGCTGGCACCAGCATCATTGACGTCCCCTCTCATTCTCTTTTTACTGTTCATCCATTAGCTCTCTGCCATGCTTTGAACCTCAGGGTCCTGCTTGTCCATATTGGTGTACATCTTGTCGCTTTCTTGGTTTTCTCCTCTACCTGTCACTTGGGAAAAAGGTGGTCTGTCATAATAGTTCACTGAAGGCTGTGCAGTCACAGAGCCTGCATTTGAATCTCTGCTTTGGTCAGAGCAGCTGAGTGAACTCTGGTGAGTTTCCTAACTTGCCATGCCGTGATTTTTGTTGTTTTGTTTTCCTGTGAATAAACCAGGGGTAATAGTAGTCCTACTTTTATGGCCCTCCTGTGAAGAACATAGTAAATAATACATGTAACTTATATAGCACATAGTAACTGCATCAAGTGCTCAGTACGTACTGGATGTTATTACTGTTGTTACGGTTATTTTAAGTAAGGTGTATTTCTCTTCCAGCCACCACGTCCATCTCACTGAGTCTCACGGGATCCCAAGAGGGCATTTCCGTTTATTGTCCTTTACCTTTTTGTGGTGGTATTATCAACACCCGTGGATTTCTGAGCACATATTCCACTGTGGTCATTCTTTTTTCTTGGCTTTGTTGTTAGTCTTCTATGTCTATTTCCCATTAACCTGGGCATCTTTTTAAACACAGAAGCCACGTGGGCACCTGTCATATGCCATGCATCCATGCAGCCAGGACATAAGGCTGAATATAACAGGGCTCCTGCATTGAAGGAACTCATGGTGTAGGACGGCGGGGCTTGGGTGGGGAGGACGAAAGCAGGAGGCTGTGTAGTCAAGTATGATAGTCACAGTAGAAACAGTCCTGCGAGGCACAGAAGAGAATAGTTGGGTCAGAAAGCAGCATGAACAGAGGTCCAGAAACTTAAAGGTCTATGCAACATTCAAGGAGAAAACACAAAAAGTAGTTTGAGGCTAGACTGCGAAGGGCGTTGAAAACTTGTAGAGAACTTTGGCAGTAGGAGCCTTAGAAGGTTTCACAACAGGGACATCTCATCATAATTGTCCTTTAAGAACTGTGTAGACAGAGGAAGGGTTAGAAGGAGGAAAGCAGAGCTACTGAATAAGCCTGGGAAGGGTTAGTAGAATGGGGATGAGAGGTAACATGATGGCCGTGTGGGATTCACGTGGACTCATTCATCTGTGTGCCTACTATGTGCCAGATCCTGTGCTAGGCCCTGAGCAGGGGACGCAGAGAACACGTAACTCCTACCCAGGATCTAGTGGTGACAGAACACGTGTGCTGATGGTAAGAGAAAAGTCAGAAGAAGATTTGAAGCTTCTGCTTGGGCAGCTGCGGAGATAGTGACGTTTTTATTTGAGACTAAGGAATGTGGGCGCTGGGGCCTTGAAGATCCCCCTTCATGGATACAGCCTTGTTGTGGTGAAGGGGCTTGCATAACTCTCTGAAGCTGTGAGCCATGCTGTGCAGGGCCCTCCAGGATGGACAGATCATAGCGGAGAGCTCTGACAAAGTGTGGTCCACTGGAGGAGGGAATGGCTAGCCACTCCAGTATTCGTGCCTTGAGAACCCCATCAACAATATGAAAAGGCAGGAACATACAACACTGGAAGATGAGGGCCCCAGATTGTCAGGTGTCCACTATGCTACGGGGCAGGGGAGGGCAACAGAGGGTGAGATGGTTGGATGGCATCGCTGACTCTATGGACATGAGTTTGCGCAGGCTCCAGGAGATAGTGAAGGACAAGGGAACCTCACATGCTGCAGTTCACGGGGTCACAAATAGTTGGGCATGACTTAGCTACTGAGCAACAACAACAAGGAACATGGATGTGGGAGCAGATTTGAGAAGAGGGAAGATACTGAGTTTAGTTTTGTTTAGTTGTAGACTTTCTAGCTTATATTTGGGAGGGTGAAGATTAATGAGTCTGGTGCTCAGAAGAGATGCTGAGGCAAGAGTGACATTTTTTTCTTCCCTCCAGACACATTGTAAGCAGGTTTTTGTGAGGTAACCTTCAAATGTGGCCAGGATTCCAGCTTGCTGATGTGGAAAGCCATATTGTGGGAAAGATTTCCAGTTGTCTACTTTTTACGATATGGGGTTGGTTTTAATCAGGAATGGTATGATGACAGACACAAAGACAGCTGTCTGTGAGAGGAGTTCCTTACTTGCAGTTCCCGAGTGGAGGGCATGGGCCACACCGTGCACACATGGGGAGGTGCCAGGGTAAGTCAGGAGGCAGCGGGAGCAAGGGGAAAGCGTGGGTGAGACAGGATAGGGGAGCCGAACAAGATTAGGGTTAGTCAGCTCACATAGATTTCAGTAGGCAGTGGGTAATGGGTGGTCTCTAAGTGTCGGGTACCTGGCCGTGGGGGATTTCAGGCAGAGGAATAGTGTCCTGGTGAGGGCTATGAGCTCAGGAGGCTGATGAGGGCTGTGAACTCAGGGCTGCTTGATGTGCATATCAAAGGCATGCTTGTGGGCAACTCCTCTACTATTTCTAGGAATCTCCTACCATTTGGGGATGGGGTGGGGGCAGTGGCTCCCATGATCTGCCAGGCCCCAAGATGTCAAAACATCGTAAAATACAGAAAATAAGACGCATTATTTAAAAGAAGAAGCATGCATTTGCTGCCCAGTATCTGTTATTCCTTCTACATTTACGGAACCCATACTTTTTGGGGGTGACAGTGTAAACAGCAAAAGTACTGCATTCCTATTCTCCTTTGCAGTTAAGAATTGCTTGGGGCTGGGGGCTGGGGGGGCGGCGCGTGTAAGCAGAAGTCATCTGTTGGCATTTCCAGGAAAGTTCCTTCAGTGACCTAAGTCTGCCGGGAGGCCCATCCTGTGTGCTTCTCTTCACTGTCATCTGACTTTCTTGCCTAAAATGTGGCCATGGTGGCTGAATCTCCAGTAGCCATCTTGAAGCGTGAGATGGTCTTCAGGCTGTGGAAGAAAGAGGAAGCTGGGATCCGTGATGACCATGGAGCCACCACACCAGTCCCAGACAGTCTACTTCTGGACTTCTTTTGGCAACACAAATAAATCTACCTTGTAGCCACTTGTTTGTGCTTTGCAGTTAAATCTAATTAACGAATTCATGCATTTTTAACCTTTTATCTCCATACAGGTGATCAGCTCATTACTCTCACCTTTCTCTTACATGACTCTCCACTGAGAGTAGAAGGGATCTTACTTCTGCTCACATAGTCCTCCAGGCTTTTCACTTACCATCTTATTCTGAATTCGAGGAGGAGATTGGGATATAAGACCTACACAGAACCTTAACAGCGTTAAAAAGAGTGAATCTGAGCACCCTCATCAAATAAATACTGTGTAATGTTGCTTGAAGTCCCTAATGAGGACCCTTAGTTTAACAGCTCCCTGTTAAATAAAGGAGCACTTAAGAACAGAAATACTACCCTCATACTTCCCCTGCCAGTATAGTAGACCAAGTAATCTGGAGTGAGATTTCCCAGAGGAAAAGTAACTGAATCCTGAGTTTAACATAGTTTTTATTGCATCATTGAATGTCTTAATTGAGGCTGCGATAACAAAGTACTATAGACAAAGTTACATAAACAACAGACATTTATTTTGTCACCATTATGGAGGCAGGGAGCCCTAAGATCAGGTGCCCGCATGGTTTCTTATGACGCCTGTGCTCCTGGATTCGAGGTGGCTGCCATCTACTGTGTGCTCACATGACCTCTTGTTTGTGAGTGCTGGTAAGGAGAGAGCTCTCATGAGGAACTAATCCTGTTGTATTGGCACAGTGAGAAAGGGGGGGAAAGTGTTAAGATAGCAAAGAAAGTTGCAAATGTTGGGATTCCATAGAATATACAAGGGAATCAATAGATGAGTAATTAGGAGTTGCTGGAAATAAGATCAGTATATGAAAGTCAATTGCAAACAGCCAAGAAAATGTAATTTCAAAAAAGATCGTATACACAAGCACATCAGAAGATGGAAGGTGTCCTCAAGTGTGTGGTCCCTTTGGAGGATGTTATAAAACTTTTGAAATGCATGAAAAGACAAACTGGTATGCCATGTTTATTGGAAGCATCAAAATGTAAAGATGTCAGTCCCCCCCAAGTTGATGTTTTATAGATCAGAAAATTCCTAGAAGTGTTCTGGGGGCAACTGGATGAGCTGATAGTAAAGATGTATTCTTGAGCAAAAGTCTGAGACCAGGCATTATGCTCCTAAAGAGGAAGGGTGAGATGGGGGCTTGCTCTGCCAGGTGGCAAGACAGGTTTTTTTTTTTTAAAGTAATAAATGAAGTATAATATGGGTGCAGAAATAAGCAAATAGAACAGTTGTATAGAATAGAGAACTCAGAAACAGGACATGCATATATGGAAATGATAGGGTGAAAGTGGCATTATAGATCACTAGATTATAGATTATTCAATAAATGTTTGTAGAAAAATTTATTATCCATATAGGAAAAAAATGAAGTTGAATCTCTACATCTTATACAAAAGTCAATTCTTGGTTATTTAAAGAGGAAAGGAAAAACAAAATTTTAGAAGAAAGTACAGGATAATGGCTAGGTTTTTAAAAATAAAATCTGGAACATAGAAACAAGCGATAAATGTAACTTAAAAATAACCTTTTTAAAACACAAGTCACCACAAAGAAAGCAAAAGGACAAGTCACAAACTGGCAGAGAAGATATTTGAAATAATACACCTGAAATAGTCTGGAATATAGAAAGGCCTAGGTCGCTAACAGTCAGACACGACTGAGCGACTTCACTTTCACTTTTCACTTTTCCCGCATTGGAGAAGGCAATGGCAACCCACTCCAGTGTTCTTGCTTGGAGAATCCCAGGGACGGAGGAGCCTGGTAGGAGGCCGTCTATGGGGTCGCACAGGCTCCTCCGTCCCTGGGATTCTCCAGGCAGGAACACTGGAGTGGGTTGCCATTGCCTTCTCCAATGCAGGAAAGTGAAAAGTGAAAGTGAAGTCGCTCAGTCATGTCTGACTCTTAGCAACCCCATGGACTGCAGGCCACCAGGCTCCTCCATCCATGGGATTTTCCAGGCAAGAGTACTGGAATGGGGCGCCAGCAGCAGAGAGCAAAAAGTAAGAGCTGGAATGTGTGAAAAACACAAAGCAAGAAAATGAGAGCTTAGTAAGAAAAATGGTCAAAGACAGAAGCACTTAACAGGAGAAATAAATTGTCCACTAATGTATGAAAAACTAGTCAATCTCGTTAATCAAGGAAATGCAAAACCAGAAACTTCAATAAACTTTCATTTTAAGACCTCCGTGCTAGCAAGTTTCAACACATTTGATAGAACAAAGTGTGAAGGAGGATGTTGTAGACCTTGGAAACTAGTGGGGGGGATGTAAATTGACACCTTTTGAGGGAGGTAACTTGCCTTATTTGAGAAAACATTTCGACATTAACTTGTAATGTTGACATTTCACCTAGTTATTCTACCTTTAAGATAGACTCTATAGAACAGTCTTGACCATGTAGACTAAGAAACAAGTCCAGGGGTGCTCACAGCAACAATACGTAGTAGTACAAAACTGGAAACAATCCAAGGTTCATCCACATAGAACGAGTAAATAAATGCTCACACAGTGGATTATCATACTAGCTGAGTAAATACAGTTATCTCATAACAAGAATGATTTTATAAACATATACTGCATTAATATCAGGTTGCAGAGGATATTTGTATAGCATGTTTTTCAGTTCAGTTCAGTTCAGTCACTCAGTTGTGTCCGACTTTGCGACCCCATGAATCACAACACGCCAGGCCTCCCTGTCCATCACCAACTCCCGGAGTTCACTCAGACTCGCATCCATCGAGTCAGTGATGCCATCCAGCCATCTCATCCTCTGTCGTCCCCTTCTCCTCCTGCCCCCAATCCTTCCCAGCATCAGTTATACAGGTTAAAATCAAGCAAGTATACAATACTTTTAATAGATAGGGACCTATATAATAAAACTATTCAAAAAGGGAAGGAGTGATAAATACAGAATTCAAGGTACGCTTCCACAGGAAATGGGCAAGGCTCGGGTAGGACAGAGAGGCAGCATACACACGTGCTGTGGTACAACACTTTGTGGATACCTAAGTTGGATGGTGGGATTACGGGTACTTTGTTTGCTTTATAGCTTACTTATATGTTACATGTATTTTTATATGTGTTAAATATCACATTAAACAAATAGCAGTTTTCATAAAAATATCCCAAGTATGGTTAGTGTATAGGGCAATGACCCTGTTAATAGCTAATGTTTAAAAAACACTCCTGGGGATTTCCCTGGCCATTCAGTGGTTAAGACTGTGTTTCCAATGCACAGGGCCCAGGTTAAATCCCTGGTTGGGGAACTAAGATCCCACATGCCATGTGGTGTGGCAAAAAAAAAAAAAAAAAGCTAAAAAAAGCCTGCATTTTACATTTTTGTACTCACTGTCTTATTTAATTACTGTAACACTTCTATGAAATAGGTACTAGTATGCCTGTTTTACAGATGAGCACATTGAAGTTTAGGAAGATTCGTTTGCTTGAGGTAATATAACTAATGAGCAGAGCAGTGGCACTCAGATTTCAGATCTAGGTCTGATTCCAGAACCTAGGTCCTTAAACCATTCATATTGACTGTCTGCTACCTCCTCACTTTATTTATTTCCAACCTGAGGATCAGAGAGATCAAGAAGTTTGCCAGATGCCACCCACACAATTAGCTTAAAGCATTCCTATGGCAAGGGTACAGGTATTGTAGGTTGCTGTCTTCGGGGATTTTTCCAATTTATCAGATCACCAATTGATAAAATGTGTTATACAGATAAATGAGGAGGAATGTTAAAGGCAGAGAATGGGACCCAGATGCTTCTCAATGAAACACCTGTTGGTTTAAGGTGCATCCCATCGGAGAAGGCAGTGGCACCCCACTCCAGTACTCTTGCCTGGAAAATCCCATGGACGGAGGAGCCTGGTAGGCTGCAGTCCACAGGGTCGCTAAAAGTCGGATGTGACTGAGCGACTTCACTTTCACTTTTCACTTTCATGCATTGGAGAAGGAAATGGCAATCCACTCCAGTGTTCTTGCCTGGAGAATCCCAGGGATAGGGGAGCCTGGTGGGCTGCTGTCTCTGGGGTCGCACAGAGTCGGACACGACTGAAGTGACTTAGCAGCAGCAGCAGCAGCAGCAGGGATCATTAGGAACCAGAGCAGATGAAGCAGTGTGATACAAAAGAAAGGGGCTCTAAGATCTTGTCCCTGACTAACATTACTGCTCCAGGCCCTATTTTTTTCCTCATTTTTATTGAGGTGTCACCAATAGTTGGTTTTTGAGATCTTTAGTTAAGGCAATGGATTCTGAAGCCAGACTGCCTGGGTCAGAATCCTTGCTGTGCTGCTTTACTAGCTCTATGAGAATCTCTGAGCCTTAGTTTTTTCCTCTTTAAAAATGAGGACAATAATAGAACTCATCTCATGTATTGAAAATTAAATGACTTACTCCAGTTACCTTAAAACATTTTGTAGCATGTAATTAAGTGCTATGTACATTTATTATTTTATGAGTGCATGCTCGTAAAATAGTTGCTCAGTCACGCCCAGCTTTTTGAGATCATTTGGACTGTAGCCTACCAGGCTCCTCTGTCCACGGGATTTTCCAGGCAAGAATACTGGAGTGGGTTGCCATTTCCTCCTCCAAGGGATCTTCCTGACCCAGGGATCAAACCCACATCTCCTGCATTGCAGGCTAATTCTTTACCCACTGAGCCATTGAGGAAGCCCATTATTATTTGATATGTGTTATATATTGGTCTGTGGATATATTGGCAAATAAATCACCACCACCATTTTCGCTTCTATTTTTGTAGTGCATGGAATTCCCTTTTCTTTACCTTGCCTGCCAGGTGAAACTCCCATTTGTTTTAAGAGATGTATCTCAAATGTCATCTCTTCTTTCAAGCCTGTGACTATTCCAGGGAAAATTTGTTCCCTTGTCTGTGCAAACATGTATATTTTGTATCTATCTCTTAAAGCATTGGTCACATCATTTTTTTGTAGATATGTCTCTCTTGTTTACTATTTCCATGAATTCCTGTACCTAGTACACTGCCTGTCACATTAGTAGATGCTCAAGAAATGTTAGATGAGTGAATGGCAGTACAGAAATAAGATTTAACTTCTAGTTCATCTATTTTCCGTTATTTTTCCTGAAATCCAACAAAATGAATCCAGTATTAGAAAATGAATCTAAAGCTTGAGATAAAAACAGTAATCAAACTTCTGGGAAATATATTTATTCAATATGTATTTATTGAAGTTCTGCTGTATTCCCAGGACTGAGCTTAGGGCCCGAGTGTTCAGTGAGTAAAACTTCAAAAGGGGGCATTATTAATAGTTACTTGGAGTGACAGTTACATAACCATGATTGCCCTAGACAAGTGGGATATATGATCACTCTTATTACAGGAAATTTATACTGTAAAGAGGAAGGTTGTCCAGAAATAACCCTCGGAGTTCAATCTAGGTTGCCTGGACGACTCATTGTCTGGGCAGAGAGTCTCTTGCACTTACATGAAGCACTTACGTATTTCACATAAGCTCAGTTCCTTCAGAATTGATGATTTTCTCCTTCTAACACTGGGAACAAGAACATCAAGGTCTTCAGGTGTTGGTCAGGTGGCCTTCCTGACCACTGTAGTAGCTGGCTTCCTAAATCCAGATTTTTCTGACATTAAGCAGACTGCTTATTTTCCTACTGGTGATTGCTTTCACACTTTGATTACAAGAAGTGGGACCAACAGAGAGGATGAGGTATCTCTCTGGCATACATATGTCCACTGCTGACCTAGCAGTGCCCAGATCCCTGGGTGTAGTCCAAGGAGAATGAGGAAGAGCCAGGCTTTCATTTCTGTTGTTACCTAGAAGGTGGTTCTTCCTCCAATAAAGCCTGTTTCTTAACTCAGACCATGTGGTATTAGACAGTTTATTTTGAATTCTGTTGAATGCAGAAGGTTATTTAGAAGAGGTTCTCAGTATACAATACACTACGCATGTCAGGAAGCATTTAACAGGAGACTTCCTGTGTGCTGTTTTGGATCTGTCATGAATCCTCTGTCCCTTATTAATTCCTGAATATTCAGGAATTAAGAGGAGTTGGCAAACCGCTCCTAGGGCTGAGGAATGCATGCACTTACTTTGTTAGTTTTTCCATATGGTGATAAGTAACTATTTATGACCCTCTTCCTTTTTATAAACCATATGGTAAAAGTGATTATTTACAACTCTCTCTTTTTGATATGGATTGCCTTATGATAACTTGTAAGTCTGGACTTTTGATTTTTATCTTTGCTGAAAATAGCTACTCTGTAAGACAGTATATATACCCACACTGTTGAATAAAACACCTTTGCTCCATCAGAGCTTGGGTCCCTGTGTCTTTCTTTCTTTCTTTCTCTCTCTCTCTCTCTGGCTAATTCTCTGGAGCATAGAAACCCATCATGCTCACTCTCCTGCCTGGGCTTCTAAGACCCTCTCGAGAAGGCGCACTGTGCCTTCACACCCTTGAGAGGGCGCCCAGTGCCTTCGTGAGTGACGCAAGCTCTGTTTCAAGAGCTTTATTGGTTTTTGGCATAAAACAGGGAATATCAGCCTCTTTCTGTCTCTCTTTTACTTTCTTATCATCGACTCCAGACCACCAGGTTCCGGTCCATTAAAGGACCTCAACATATGAGGAGTTTATGGTTTGTGTAGTTGGACTGGGAAGCTGGGGAAGTGTTTTAAGTAGTGGAGTGGAATGATCTAATTTATATGTTCAGAGGATCATTCTTTGGGCTGTGTGGAGAATATATTATGGGGGAAAAGATTAGAAGTAGAGAAATGAGTTAAGAGGCCATGAAGCAGTTCAGAGGAGAGATCGTGGAAGTCTGTACCAGGAGATAGGCAGTGGAAATGGAAAATTATCTGTGTTATTCGTGTTAGCCACATTCAGAATGTGTTTATGCATATAAGGTTTGAAGGTGGGCCTTCAGGATCCTAATTAAATGCTCATTTAGATTTATTAACTGGATTACAAGATGGTAGAGGAAAATGATGTGCGCTCATCTCATTCTCCTGTTAGAACTCCAAAATTAGAACTTGCTGTTGAACAACCATCAATAGGAGAATGTTGGATCCCACCAAAAAAAGATACCCCATGTTCAAGGGCAAAGGAGAAGCCCCAGCAAGATGGTAGGGACAAAACTGTGCTTAGAATCAAACCACATACCCACCAAAGATGCTCGGAGGGCTCCAACAAAGCCTTGTGCACACCGGGAAACCCCACAGAGACTGAGCCAGGCCTGCCTTTGAGTGAGTGTCTCCTGCGGGGGTGCAGGTCAGCAGTGACCTGCTGCAGGGGCAGGGGCTCTGGGTGCAGCAGACCTGGGTATGGCATAAGCCCTCTTGGAGGAAGTCACAATTAACCTCACCATAGAGCCACCAGAACTTATACAGGACTGGGGAAACAGACTCTGGGAGGGCACAAACAGAACCTTGTATGCACCATGACCCAGGAGAAAGGAGCAGTGACCCCACAAGAGACTGACCCAGACTTGCCTGTGAGTGTCCAGGAGTCTCTGGTGGAGGCGTGGGTCAGTGGTGGCCTGCTGCAGGGTTGGGGGCACTGAGTGTGGCAGTGTGTGCATGGGACCTTTTGAAGGAGGTCGCCATTATCGTCATTACCTCCACCACAGTTTCAGTTCAGTTGCTCAGTCATGTCTGACTCTTTGTGACCCCATGAATTGCAGCATGCCAGGTCTCCCTGTCCATCACCAACTCCCAGAGTTCACTCAGACTCATGTCCATCGAGTAGGTGATGCCATCCAGCCATCTCATCCTCTGTCGTCCCCTTCTCCTCCTGCCCCCAATCCCTCCAGCATCAGAGTCTTTTCCAATGAGTCAACTCTTCTCATGAGGTGGCCAAAGTACTGGAGTTTCAGCTTTAGCATCATTCCTTTCAAAGAAATCCCAGGCTGATCTCCTTCAGAATGGACTGGTTGGATCTCCTTGCAGTCCAAGGGACTCTCAAGAGTCTTCTCCAACACCACAGTTCAAAGGCATCAATTCTTTGGCGCTCAGCTTTCTTCACAGTCCAACTCTCACATCCATACATGACCACAGGAAAAACCATAGCCTTGACTAGATGGACCTTTGTTGGCAAAGTAATGTCTCTGCTTTTCAATATGCTATTTAGGTTGGTCATAAATTTCCTTCCAAGGAGTAAGTGTCTTTTAATTTCATGACTGCAGTCACCATCTGCAGTAATTTTGGAGCCCAGAAAAATAAAGTCTGACACTGTTTCCACTATTTCCCCATCTATTTCCCATGAAGTGATGGGACCAGATGCCATGATCTTCGTTTTCTGAATGTTGAGTTTTAAGCCAACTTTTTCACTCTCCTCTTTCACCTTCATCAAGAGGCTTTTTAGTTCCTCTTCACTTTCTGCCATAAGGGTGGTGTCATCTGCATATCTGAGGTTATTGATATTTCTCCCGGAAGTCTTGATTCCAGCTTGTGCTTCTTCCAGCCCAGCGTTTCTCATGATATACTCTGCATATAAGTTAAATAAGCAGGGTGACAATATACAGCCTTGATGTACTCCTTTTCCTATTTGGAACCAGTCTGTTGTTCCATGTCCAGTTTTAACTGTTGTTTCCTGACCTGCATATAGATTTCTCAAGAGGCAGGTCAGGTGGTCTTGTATTCCCATCTCTTTCAGAATTTTCCACAGTTTATTGTGAACCACATAGTCAAAGGCTTTGGCATAGTCAATAAAGCAGAAATAGATGTTTTTCTGGAACTCTCGCTTTTTTGATGATCCAGCAGATGTTGGATCATCGAAATTTGGAAAACTCAGCAGTGACCACAGGACTGGAAAAGGTCAGTTTTCATTCCAATCCTAAAGAAAGGCAATGCCAAAGAATGCTCAAACTACTGCACCACAGTTTGGCCCCAGGTAAATAACAGGGAGGGAACACAGCCCCACCCATCAACAGAAAACTGGATTAAAGATTTACTGAGCACGGCCCCGCCCATCAGAACAAGACCCAGTTTCCCTCTCAGTCAGTCTCTCCCATCAGGAAGCTTCCATAAACCTCATCCTTCTCCATCAGAGGGCAGACAGACTGAAAACCACAATCACAGAAAACTAACCAATCTGATCAAATGGACCACAACCTTGTCTAACTCAGTGAAACTATGAGCCATGATGTGTAGGGCCACCCAAGATGGATGGGTCATGGTGGAGAGTTCTGACAAAACATGGTCCACTGGAGAAGGAAATGGCAAAGCACTTCAGCGTTCTTGCCTTGAGAACCCCATGAACAGTATGAAAAAGGAAAAAGATAGGATACTGAAAGATGAACTCCCCAGGTTGGTAGATGCCCAGTATGCTACAGGAGATCAGTGGAGAAATAACTCCAGAAAGAATGAAGAGACAGAGCCAAAGTGAAAACAACACCCAGTTGTGGATGTGACTGGTGATGGTAGTAAAGTCCAATGCTGTAAAGAACAACATTGCATAGGAAACTGGAATGTCAGGTTCACGAAGCAAGGCAGATTGGAAGTGGTCAAACAGGAGATGGCAAGAGTGAACATTGACGTTTTAGGAATCAGTGAATTAAAATGGACTGGAGTGGGTGAATTTAACTCAGATGACCATTATATCTACTAGTGGGCAAGAATCCCTTAGAAGAAATGGAGTAGCCATCATAGTCAATAAAAGAGTCCAAAATGCAGTATTTGGGTGCAATCTTAAAAATGACAGAATGATCTCTGTTTGTTTCCAAGGCAAAACATTCAATAATCACAGTAATCCAAGTATATTCCCCAACCAGTAATGTTGAAGAAGCTGAAATAGAACAGTTCTATGAAGACCTACAAGATCTTCTAGAACTAACACCCAAAAAAGATGTCCTTTTCATCATAAGGGACTGGAATGCAAAAGAAGAAAGTCAAGAAACACCTGGAGTAACAGGCAAATTTGGCCTTGGATTACAAAATGAAGCAGGGCAAAGACTAACAGAGTTTTGCCAAGAGAACATACTGGTCATAGCAAATACCCTCTTCCAACAACACAAGAGAAGACTACACATGGACATCACCAGATGGTCAATACCAAAATCAGATTGATTATGTTCTTTGCAGCTAAAGATGGAGAAGCTCTATACAGTCAGCAAAAACAATACCGGGAGCTGACTGTGGCTCAAATGATGACTCCTTATTGCCAAATTCAGACTTAAATTGAAGAAAGTAGGGAAAACCACTAGACCATTCAGGTATGACCTAAATCAAATCCCTTATGATTATACAGTGGAAGTGACAAACAGATTCAAGGGATTAGATCTGATAGAGTTCCTGAAGAATGATGGACGGAGGTTTGTGACATTATACAGTAGGCAGTGATCAAGGCCATCCCCAAGAAAAAGAAATGCAAAAAGGCAAAATGGTTGTCTGAGGAGGTCTTACAAATAGCTGAGAAAAGAAGAGAAGCTAAAGGCAAAGGAGAGAAGGAAAGATATACTCATTTGAATGCAGAATTCCGAAGAATAGGAGAGATAAGTAAGCCTTAGTGATCAGTGCAAAGAAATAGAGGGAAACAGTAGAGTGGGAAAGACTAGAGATCTCTTCAAGAAAATTAGAGATATCAAGGGACCATTTCATGCAAAGATGGGCACAATAAAGGACAGAAATGGTATGAACCTAACAGAAGCAGAAGATATTAAGAGGTGGCAAGAATACACAGAAGAACTATACAAAAAAGATCTTCATAACTCAGATTACCACAGTGGTGTGATAACTCACCTAGAGCCAGACATCCTGGAATGTGAAGTCAAATGGGCCTTACGAAGCATCTCTGTGAACAAAGCTAGTGAAAGTGATGGAATTCCAGTTGAGCTATTTCAAATCCTAAAACATGATGCTATGAAAGTGCTGCACTCAATATGCCAGCAAATTTGGAAAACTCAGCAGTGGCCACAGGACTGGAAAAGGTCAATTTTCATTCCAATCCCAAAGAAAGGCAATGCCAAAGAATGCTCAAACTATTGTACAATTGCACTCATCTCACATGCTAGTAAAGTAATGCTCAAAATTCTCCAAGCCAGTCTTCAACAGTATGTGAACTTCCTGATGTTCATGCTAGATTTTGAAAAGGCAAAGAGATCAAATTGCCAACATCTGTTGGATCATTGAAAAAGCAAGAGAGTTCCAGAAAAATATCTATTTCTGCTTTATTGACTACGCCAAAGCCTTGTGTGGATCACAACAAACTAGAAAATTCATCAAGAGATGGGAATACCAGACCACCTGACCTGCCTCCTGAGAAATCTGTATGTAGGCCAGGAAGCAACAGTTAGAACTGGACATGGAACAGCAGACTGATTACAAAATCGGGAAAGGAGTATGTCAAGGCTATATACTGTCACCCTGCTTGTTTAACTTATATGCAGAGTACATCATGTGAAATGCCAGGCTGGATGAAGCACAAGCTGAAATCAAGATTGCCAGGAGAAATATCAATAACCTCAGATATGCAGATGACACCACCCTTATGGCAGAAAGCAAAGAAAAACTAAAGAGCCTCTTGATGAAAGTGCAAGGGGAGAGTGAAAAAGTTGGCTTAAAACTCAACATTCAGAAAACGAAGATCATGGCATCTGGTCCCATCACTTCCTGGCAAATAGATGGGGAAACAATGGAAACAGTGTCAGACTTTATTTTTTTGGGCTCCAAAATCACTGCAGATGATGACTGCAGCCATGAAATCTTTTAACTTAACATTTGCTCCTTGAAAGAAAAGTTATGACCAGCCTAGACAGCATATTAAAAAGAAACATTACTATGGCAACAAAGCTAGTCAAAGCTGTGGATTTTCCAGTAGTCATGTATGGATGTGAAAGTTGGACTATAAAGAAAGCTGAGCACTGAAGAATTGATGCTTTTGAACTGTGGTGTTGGAGAAGACTCTTGAAAGTTCCTTGGACTGCAAGGAGATCCAACCAGTCCATCCTAAAGGAAATCAGTCCTGAATATTCTTTGGAAGGACTGATACTGAAACTGCAACTCCAATACTTTGGCCACCTGATGTGAAGAACTGACTCGTTTGAAAAGACCCTGATGCTGGGAAAGATTGAAGTGGGAGGAGAAGGGGATGACAGAGGATGAGATGGTTGGGTGGCATCACCAAGTCGATGGGCATGAGTTTGAGTAAGCCCTGGGAGTTGGTGATGGACAGGGAATCCTGGCATGCTGCAGTCCATGGGGTCGCAAAAACTCGGACACAACTGAGCAACTGAACTGAAGTAGACTTATTACTGGACATGGTGCATTCTTCAGGTCAGGACTTTAAAGGCCCTGCAATGCTGCAGACCACTTATCATTTTATATGTATTGCTGATCTCTCTGCTGTGTACACTCAACTCTGCTGATTACCTTCTGTGCTCTTCAGATTAGTGAACTTTGATTGGTATAAATGGATATTGTCTAAGATTTATCTTGATGTCAGTCTGAGTGTACTGCTAACATTTATCCACACAGTTGTCATGCAGAGTAGTATCAGAAGCAGGAATGATGCAGAGACTTGGACCATGATGTCTAAGTCCTTGGGGAGAAAGTGCCAAGAATAATGAAGGGGTGGAAGATGATCTGGGAATGCCTTGTTAGTCTGCTGACTGGTATTCTCTCAGCTGACTCTCTTCAGGGTCTCCCAGCTGAGAAAATATCAGCTAATGGTCTGGAGGTCCTCTGTACACACAGCTCTTTCTCCGGGAGTGGTATCATATTGTAGTACCCTCTGTTCCTGCCCTGGAGTCCTAAACTATCTGTTTATAGTTTCCCTAATACTCTGTCTTCATTTAAAAAATAATCCTTTTTGAAACACTTCTGGAATGACCTTGGTCTGCAAATTATTTTTGCCCATGCCCTGACTTACCTTACTTACTTTGGTCTTTTACTGAAAAGAATGGTTGAGAGCAAGTGTGTGATCTTAGTATTCTTTTTAGGTATCTGCAGCCTGGGTTGCCACAATATCACAGCTCCAGTATTGATTTCTCCAACAAACTTCAGGCTTAATAGAATGGAAATACATGTGGTTACTTGGTAGACCATGGTCAATGTACATTTTGGCAGCAGCCTTTAGTAATGCTGTGGTTTTAGTTATAGTATGATGGTTTTACTATTTATGTTAAGAAATGAGAATAGTTATAACTGTGGGCTCATAATTCCTATCACTGATACCTGATGGAATGATGGCAGTGATAATGATATTCAACAAAGTCATTTGAGAAATTGAATTCTGGTCACCAGCTAATAAGATATACATGGAAGCACACTGTCCTGGGAAATTTGTAAGGCACTGTTTTGGTTCACAGAGAGTGTCTATATGTTTTTTTGGTTAGCCTGAATTATTGCTGACATGTCAATACAGTGGTCAGGCGCTCTGAAAAAATCCATCCTTTGAGCAGCTTTTACGATACTTCATTATTGTTATCATTTAAACATTCAGGTACTGAAGAATTTCCGATGTCGTGACTCCCTAGAGATGAGCTTGTAGCCCCTTCATGTGAAGCATACTCTAAGAAAACAAGGAAAGAGGCACTAAGAGGCACTCCATTTAATTCTGATCCAGGACCATTGACTCTGAATTTTTCCTGTTTTATGAATGTAAACCTCCCTCCAGGATGATTGTGATAGAGCCATATGGTGAAATTCTGATATTTCCCCCTTTTGTATGTGTCCCTGAGTCGTTCCTCCTGAGTGATTCTGTGTGACCCTTCTGGTGACCCACCTTTCCACTCTGGGTTTCCATTCCACTTTCCACTCAGAGCCCTACCACCTTTGAAATGGAGCCCAAATCCTCCATCTTCTTTGTGACTCATCTCTTTCTTCTCTGCGTGACACTGGACACTACTCTATTTGCATTTTGGCAAAGAGCTTCTGAGTTTAGATCGTAGATGGAATGTGACAAACCAAGTCATCCTCTAAAGAGGACAGACTAACCTGAAAGAGCCAGGAGAAGGTTTGCTGTGTTGTGTCTACAACAGACCAAACTGGGCAGAGATAAGAGACAGGTACAGAGAAGCAGCAGGTAGAGGTGATTAACAGGAATTTCAAATCAGCAAGAGAATGTTTCTCAATGGAAAGAACAAAGATCAGGTCTGCTGAACAGCAAACATGTTGAGACTCAGCAATATGGGGTTTCTGGTTCTGACCGCCATTCAGTTCATCCTGGGAATGCTGGGGAATGGTTTCATAGGGTGGGTCAATGGCAGCAGCTGGTTCAAGAGCAAGAGGATCTCTTTGCATGACTTCGTTATCACTAACCTGGCTGTCTCCAGGATTGTTTTGCTGTGGATTCTCTTGATCGATGGTATTTTACTGGTGTTCTTTCCCAAACTACATGATGAAGGGATAATCATGCAAATTATTGATGTTTTCTGGACATTTACAAACCATCTGAACATTTGGCTTACCACCTGTCTCAGTGTCTTCTACTGCCTGAAAGTGGCCAGTTTCTCCCATCCTATGTTCCTCTGGCTCAAATGGAGAGTTTCCAGGGTGGTTGTATGGATGCTGTTGAGTACCCTGCTGTTATCATGTTGCAGTGCCATCTCTCTGATCCGGGAATTTAAGATCTATTCTGTTCTTGGTGGAATTGATAGAACCGGGAATATGACTGAACTTTTTAGAAAGAAAGAAAAAGAATATAAACTGATCCATGTTCTTGGGACTCTGTGGGACCTCCCTCCCCTAGTCATATCGCTAATCTCCTACTTTCTGCTTATCCTCTCCCTGGGGAGGCATATGCGGCAGATGCATCAAGACTGTGCCAGCTCCAGAGATCTCAGTACCGAGGCCCACAGGAGGGCCATCAGAGTCATCCTCTCCTTCCTCTTTCTCTTCCTACTCTACTATCTTTCCTTTTATGTTTTAACATCCAGTTATTTCTTACCAGCAACTAAGATGATTGCAAAGATTGGAGAAGTAATTGCAATGTTATATCTTGCTGGCCACTCCTATGTTCTCATTCTGGGAAATAGTAAGCTGAAGCAGATGTTTGTGGCGATGCTACGGTGTGAGCCTGGTTGTCTGAAGCCTGGATCCAAGGGATCTGTTTATCCATAGAGCATCGTGGGGTGTGGGAGGGAGCCTAGGAGTCCTTAGACCTAGGAGTCCTTAGCCAGGATCACAGGGCTCTTCCTCACCCTCCTGTGGCACCAATTCTGTAACTACTGCTTCATCCTGTTCCCCTTGGGGACGCTTCTCATGGCCTCTCCTTTTATGGTTGCTTTGAAGAGGCTGAAATAGTCTTTGGAATATGTAGACAAGGAGTTTTATTTTAATAAGTATCAACTCAACATAATGAGCTGATTACTAGCTTTTAAGTTCAAGTTTATACTGACAGTGATGTAGTGAACTAGAGGGGAGAGAGCAAAAAAGCACTGTAGTCCCACAGGCTTGTGTTTGAATTCTGTTTCAGTCCATTTTCCAAGACTTTTTTTTGGCCTTAGGGGAGTTACTTTAATTACCTGTTTGACTCTGTCTTTCCCCATTTAAAAATGCAGACTATGATAATGACTTCACAGGGTTTTAGAGATTCAGAAGACTGTGTGCTGTCATTTCAGCACAGCATATTGTGTCAGGATTATATCAGAATTAGGGGAGAAGGGGGCAGTTGGATAGCATCACTGACTCAATGGACATGAGTTTGAGAAAACTCAGGGAGATAGTGATGGACAGAGAAGCCTGGTGTGCTGCAGTCCGTGGGGTCACAAATAGTCAGACATGACTGAGCAACTGACCAGGAAGGAAATCTGCAGGCGGTGAAGCTGTTACTGTAACAGTGAAGTGTGCCGCTGCAGTGGTCACCACAGGAGACCTGCTTCCACAAATCCATTATGTACTGACAACCAGACAAATGCAAGTCAAGACCCTTGGATACTAGGTTCCAATCCAGTCTGCTGGTTAAGTCATTTTACTCTAATTTCAATAGTCCTTTGCTTTCCTTTATCATTTTGCTGAAGCAAATTTTCAAGTAATTTTTAATTTTTTAGATTAGTCAAAATATCCAAGATGCGTATCTGTTTTTAAAATGTCAGAGTTTTATGTGAAATAAGTGGTTTTTCTAAATGTAATCACTTTTATTTTAATAAAATTATGTAGGCTTTGATTTCCTTCCTGTCACTGAGCAGTGCTGACAAGTCAGTGAGAATATTATTCCTTGAGATCTCAAACTTGTAAACATATTTAGGACACATGGCAACTCTAAATCTGGATTTCTTTCATTAATGGAGCTCTCAGGTATAAAGTTTTGTGGCTAAAAACATAGACCAGATGGCCTGAGCTCAAATCCTGACTCAGGTCTGAGTCAGGATTTAACAAACTGAGTGACCTTGGGGATGTTTCTTAACCTCTCTCTATTTCACTTTCCTCATATAGTCAAAGGTATGGTTTTTCCAGAAGTCATGTACAGATGTGAGAGTTGGACTGTAAAGAAGAATGAGCGCTGAAGAATTGATGCTTTTGAACTGTGAACTGTGGTGCTGGAGAAGACTCTTGAGACTCCCTTGGACTGCAAGGAGATCAAACCAGTCAATCCTGAAGGAAATCAACCCTGAATATTCATTGGAAGGACTAATGCTGAAGCTGAAGCTTCAGTACTTTGACCACCTGATTCGAAGAGCTGACTCATTGGAAAAGATCCTGATGCTGGGAAATACTGAGGGCAGGAAGAGAAGGGGGTGACAGGATGAGATGTTTGAATGGCATCACCAACTCAATGGATGAGTTTGAGCAAACTCAGAAAGATAGTGAAGAACAGGGAAGCCTGGCATGTTGCAGTCTCTGGGGTCGTAAAGAGTTGGATGTAACTTAGCAACTGAACAACAACAATTTGTAAAATAGAAATAGTATTTTCTTGATAGATTGTTGAAAACAATGAGTGAATCAACACATGAAAACTAGAGTCCCACATGGAGTAAATCAGTAAATACTGCTATTATTATTTTTGTTCTTGTTTTGTGAAAGAGGTTACATTCTGACATAGCATGAAGAATTAACACATCTCTTAGCACTTTGACATATGTAGCCCAAAGTGAGTTTTCAGGTTCTGATTTATACATTCATTTTCAAAATTATAGAAATAAAATGTCTTTTGGTCTGTATTGTTTGCTTTCAAATTGATATTTGCCTCTTGGAGGTGCTAGGAAAATTCCTAATTCTGACATAAAGTTCTCTTTCAAAAAGATATCTATTGAAACTTAAAATGATAGTTTTTTTCTTAATAAAAATTTAATTTGGAGGAAGAAGGAATTTTCCAAGAGGGTGTAGACACACAGAGAGAAACAAATGGGAAAAAAAAGCTAAAAATATATAGAGAAAAATCATCAGTGGAAATAATGATTTAATATTCATGCATAATTCACTAACATAGAAGGATTCTAAAAGAGAACTTCTGTAATTAAAAAATCTGTGCTTCTTTTCAGCACAGGGAAGTTTAACTGTGGAAAAACTGCGGTCTCAACTGATATGTGCTTTGTTCACCTTGAACCCTACTCTTGGATTTATCCTCTCCGACTCTTGAACACTTGTTCTTACTTCTGGTCATTTTGACAGCTTCTCCACCTAGCCCTGACTTTCTGGTTCCTTAGCCTTTACCGGAATTCTTAATCCTGCCTTCTGCCTTGGGTGTGGGAATTTTCTTCTCTTTTAATTGAACATAGCATTTTATTAGAGATTTTGGCTTGGCTGTTATTTGTTTCTTGGTGCCTTTGGCTAATTCCTGGATGTTTCCTCCTCCTTTTTCTACTGAGGTTTCATTAAATCCTACCCCAATCTAATAGATTCAGTTGGGTGGGTCCAGTAAACTTGCTCAGGCTACCACTAACGTTCATTCCACTGGAGCCTGGAGTATGGATGGAAAATGTGGAATTCCCCAGTAAGGAGTCTGTTGTCGTAGTCCAGTTGGCTGAGTGCAGAGTTTTGCTCCATGAGAGCAAATGAAATCAGACTCATAGGTGTGGCATTCCCAACCCCTCCCCTGTTTCCTCTTTCAGAGAAATCTGGAGGTGACTCCTGGGAAAGCTCAGACTTTGTTATGTGACTGCAACAATATATTGGCTGCCCTTAATCAAAGACTGGGGTGGGAGTAGGGATGTGGGTCTGAGTAGTGGGTGATTTGCTGAGGAAAGGAATCTTACTTGTGGCTAGAGGCACACTGAAGGGAAGTTTAGCTCTTTTGGAGAGGATATGGTCTTCTGAAACCGCCAGGGGAAATACTTAATCTGCCTTCTCCTGACTGAGTCCAAGGCCATAGGGGAGAATTACCTAATACCTCACTCCCATTTTTGAGAAACCCTGAAAGTGGCCATCTGGTTTGTTTTGTTTTCCTTAAATTAGATTTAGTTGCTAAATCCCTTAAGATTCTTACATCTGGCCATTTCAGGCACAAAGGACCAGAGCATATCTTTTCCCCACTGTGACCAGGTTCTTAGGGTCAAAGTATGAGAATGAGAATTGTCCTTGCATTTGGAGTCCAGTTACAGGCTAGAGCTTGTTCCTGAGGCCACGTGTCTCCACCAAGCGCATCTGTTCTTTGGTGTATGGTGGAGGGGCCTTTAACACATGAATCCACAGTAAGTTATGACAGTACCTCATGAAACATTCCACCAGAGCCCCCTATATACCCTGTGTCTCATGGAACTGCTTCTCATTTTTGATACTCTCTGACCTCTCTGGCTTATCTTGATTCTACTTCATTCTTTCATACTACAGACACTTATTTAACACTCTGCACCAGTGTACTAGATCAATCATTATTCTCAGAAGCATTGCATGTAGTGGGCAATAAAGATGCAGAAATGAGTATTCCATCTCTCCATCACTGAAACAGATGCTTCAGGTATGATGAAGGGATCCTGTGTTTATCAGAGGGTTCTGGCCCAGGTGATCTCTAGCTCTCTCTTTCTGACAGCTATTAAAATGTACTGTTACAATATTGTAAAGTAATTAGCCTCCAATTAAAATAAATAAATTAAAAAAATATAAAATGTACTGCTCACTTCTCTTGCCCTGGGAGAAAAGTTGGCTGAGGGCTCCAGCTGCTGAGGCCACACTTCCTGCAGACTGCTCCCAGCCAGTGATGGAGACCGGAGTAGTACTGCTACTCCGGTAGCAGTAGGTCTGCTCCACTGAGACATGAGACTCTTCCAACAGGCAGTTTTGACCCAAGGACTCTCCATCAGCTTGGTTGACCCCTTTTTGGAACTGTGCTGCAGTCTATAGCTCTTCTTAGCCAATTCTTTCTTCTCCCTCCCTTTTTATAGGTATCAGACCTACATTGCTATCTGAATATTCACCTTCCTTTGCTTCCTGCCACCTAAAATCTCTTGCATGTCTAATCCTATTTCTGCCTGTGTTTCTTGTGTAAAAGATATGTGTTGTGTTTTTTTCAAGTGAACTAGAATTTTGAAAATCATCCCAGATTCTTCCTTTTCCTTCAGTTTTGATATTCATTTGGTCACTAAATCTGGTTGTACTCTAAAAATTTTTCTTTCAAATGCCCCACTAGTCTCTATTCACACACCCACGATGGTGTGATCACTCACCTAGAGCCATCCTGGAATGTGAAGTCAAGTGGGCCTTAGAAAGCATCATTATGAACAAAGCTAGTAGAGGTGATGGAATTCCAGTTGAGCTTTTTCAAATCCTGAAAGATAATGCTGTGAAAGTGCTGCACTCAATATGCCAGCAAATTTGGAAAACTCAGCAGTGGCCACAGGACTGGAAAAGGTCAGTTTTCATTCCAATCCCAAAGAAAGGCAATGCCAAAGAATGCTCAAACTATTATACAATTGCACTCATCTCACATGCTAGTAAAGTAATGCTCAAAATTCTCCAAGCCAGGCTTCAACAATATATGAATCCTGAACTTCCAGATGTTCAAGCTGGTTTTAGAAAAGGCAGAGGAACCAGAGATCAAATTGCCAACATCCGCTGGATCATGGAAAAAGCAAGAGAGTTCAGGAAAAACATCTATTTCTGCTTTATTGAGTATGCCAAAGCCTTTGACTGTGTGGATCACAATAAACTGTGGAAAATTCTGAAAGAGATGGGAATACAAGACCACCTGACCTGCCTCTTGAGAAACCTGTATGTAGGTCAGGAAGCAACAGTTAGAACTGGACATGGAACAACAGACTGGTTCCAAATAGGAAAAGAAGTACATTAATCTGTATATTGTCACTCTGCTTATTTAACTTATATGCAGAGTACATCATGAGAAAAGCTGGGCTGGAAGAAGCACAAGCTGGAATCAAGATTGCCAGGAGAAATATCAATAACCTCAGATATGCAGGTGACACCACCCTTATGGCAGAAAGTGAAGAGGAACCAAAAAGCCTCTTGATGAAAGTGAAAGAGGAGAGTGAAAAAGTTGGCTTAAAGCTCAACATTCAGAAAACGAAGATCATGGCATCTGGTCCCATCACTTCATGGGAAATAGATGGGGAAACAGTGGAAACAGTGTCAGACTTTATTTTTCTGGGCTCCAAAATCACTGCAGATGGTGATTGCAGCCATGAAATTAAAAGACGCTTACTCCTTGGAAGGAAAGTTATGACCAACCTAGATAGCATATTGAAAAGCAGAGACATTACTTTGCCAACAAAGGTCCGTCTAGTCAAGGCTATGGTTTTTCCAGTGGTCATGTATGGATGTGAGAGTTGGACTGTGAAGAAAGCTGAGCACAGAAGAAGTGATACTTTTGAACTGTGGTGTTGGAGAAGACTCTTGAGAGTCCCTTGGACTGCAAGGAGATCCAACCAGTCCATTCTGAAGGAGATCAGCCCTGGGATTTCTTTGGAAGGAGTGATGCTAAAGCTGAACCTCCAGTACTTTGGCCACCTCATGCAAAGAGTTGACTCATTGGAAAAGACTCTGATGCTGGGAGGGATTGGGGGCAGGAGGAGAAGGGGACGACAGAGGATGAGATGGCTGGATGGCATCACTGACTCGATGGACATGAGTCTGAGTGAACTCCGGGAGTTGGTGATGGACAGGGAGGCCTGAAGTGCTGCGATTCATGGGGTTGCAAAGAGTTGGGAACGACTGAGTGACTGAACTGAACTGAGTCTCTATTTGTACTCATTTCATTCCTTAAGAGTGACTGCAGCAGGTTTTATTTATTTATTTACCTTAATATCTGTTTGTTTATTTAGTGTCACTGGGTCCTAGTTACAGTGTGTGGGATCTAGTTCCCTGACCAGGTATCAAACCTGGGCCCTCTGCATTGGGAGCTCAGCGTCTTAGCCACTGGACCACCAGGGAAGCCCCTGAAGCATGATTTAACTAGTTTCCTTTTCCGATTCCATCCCCTTCCAGCAAAGCATTTCCACATTACTGGGTTGTGGGCTTCATGCAGTGAACATACAATCATGGTGCTCTTCTCTTAAAATCCTGCAGTGACTCTCCATTGCTCACCCCAGTCTTTTGCTTGGATAACCCCTTTGCGTCTTCAGTAGTTAATTTATATGTTTCCTTAAGGATGCCTTTTGTGAATCCTCAAAGCTGTGTTAAAGGCCCCTGTGGAACACTCCCAGTGTACCCTTTGTTTTTCCTTGTTATAGCACCTAATACATGATCTAATTGTCTATTTGTCTGTCTCTCCCACTATTCTGTATGTTCTTTGAAGGCAGGGTGTGCTGTGGGTGATTCTTCCCTGTTTCCTTAGCACCTAATGTAAAAGTGACTGGCTGATAATAACAATTTACTGAATGAATGAACCAATGAGGAGCTGCCTAGTGTAGAGACAGAGCTCAGTCTCAAAAGACCTTCCAAATTAGCCACTGATTTTCTGTGACATTTGGCAGTCACTTACTCTCTTTGATCTAAAATTTCCTCATCTGGAAGTAGAAATAATCAGATTTCCCTCTTAGGACTGTTTTAAAGATGAACTGAGGTTTATGATCCCTGGGAACATAATAAGCACTCAAAAAAGTCTAAGAAATATTAATAAATGTTTTCTTCTTCCTAAGCAGCATTGATACTCTTTTGAAAACAATTAAAAGTTTTAAATTCCTGTTTATCCACACCTGAACTCATTTTTCAAAGTCTTCATCAAATAAACCAAGTCATCCTTTTGCTTTGACTGTTTGCCCTAAGACTTTTCCTACAGATCTACTGAGTAGCAAAGTATGGACTCAGGACTACACTGTATCCACCCTGGGTCTTCTTGGGCTCTAATAAATAAATAAATGGTCAGACTCACAAGACTGTCTTAGGCCATTCTGGCACCAGTGTACTCAGATGGGTATAGTTCAGGGATCCAGTTCAGCAGCAGGGGAATGTCAGACCTTCTTCTTTTGCAGTGTCCTTGCTGCCAGTTATACAGTTCAGGTACAAGGAGAAGAGATCCACATTTAGGTAAGGGTAGAAGCTGCCCTAAAATAAAAGCCTCATGTGTCAAAGAATCAGTTTCTCTTGTAATAATTTCATGGCCTTAGTTTCCAGGTTGAGCCAAGGGATACACACCTAGGAGTTATCCATCACATTCAAGGAAGCAAGAGGTCTCCATAACATATTTAACTGAAGGTCAAATTCTCATGCAGGGGGAGAAGGATTTTGTTAACACTTTGCCTATAGTGACCCTTTCAGAAATGACTTCAGATAGAACCAGCTTACTCATTGCTCTTGCTAGTTAACATGCTGCTGCTGCTAAGTCACTTCAGTCGTTTCCGACTCTGTGTGACCCCATAGATGGCAGTCCACCAGGCTCCCCCGTCCCTGGGATTCTCCAGGCAAGAACACTGGAGTGGGTTGCCATTGCCTTCTCCAATGCGTGAAAGTGAAAAGTGAAAGTGAAGTTGCTCAGTCGTGTCCAACTCTTAGCGACCCCATGGACTGCAGTCTACCAGGCTCCTTTGTCCGTGGGATTTTCCAGGCAAGAGTACTGGAGTGGGGTGCCATTGCCTTCTCCACTAGTTAACATGATCACATCTTAATTCCATGCTACTGAGAACTCAACCACTTTGTGTATCAACCTCTGAATGTGGCCTATTACTGCATGACACTGGGTTTCCTCTTCTTTTTTGGAAGATTTACTACTTTTTTCTTTTAATTAAAGTATAGTTGATTTACAATGTTGTATTAGTTATTGGTATATAGAAAAGTGGTTAAGATACACACACACACACACACACACATATATATATTCCTTTCAGATTTTTCCACTATATTACAAGATATTGACTATAGTTCCCTCTGCTATATAAGTAAGTCCTTGTTATTTATTTTATACATAGTAGTGTGCATCTGACAATCCCAAACTCCTAATTTATCCCTCCCTTACCTTTTCCCTCAGGGTTGCTTTGGCAGCTCTGGGTCTTCTGTGGTTCCATATAAATCTTAATATTTGTTTTAGTTTTATGAAAAAATATCATGGGTAATTTGGTAGGGACTGCATGAAATCTGTAGATTGTTTTGGGTAGTATGGCCATTGTAACACTATTAATTCTTTCAATCCAAAAGTGTGAGATAACTTTCCATGTGTTTGTATCATCTTCAGTTTCCTTTATTGGTGTTTTATAGTTCACAGTATATAAGTCTTTCACCTCATTTGTTGGTTTTATCAAGTAGTTTTTTAGATGTGATTTTAAAAGGGATTTTTTTCCCACTTTCCCTTTCTGATATTTCATTGTTGGTATAAAGAAATGCAATTGATTTCTGTCTACTAATCTTCTATACTGCTACATTTCTGAATTTATCAGTTCTAATAGTTTCTGCGTGGAGTCCTTAGGGTTTTCTATATATAGTATGTCGTCTACATATAAAGATGATTTTACCTCTTTCCTTCCAATTTGGACAGCCTTTATTTCTTTTTCTTGTTGGATTGCTGTGGCTAGGGCTTCCAATAATATGTTGAATAGAAGTGGTGAGAGGGGACATCCTTTTCTTGTTCTGGATTTAGTGGGAAGGTTTTTAGCTTTTCCCTTTTGAGTGTTACGTTGGTTATGTATTTGTCATAAATAGCTTTTATTATGTTAAGGTAAGTTCCCTTGATATCCACTTTGGTAAGAGTTTTTGTATCATGAATGGATGTTAAATTTTATCAAATGCCTTTTCTGTATCTATTGAGGTGGTCATGTAGTTTTTATTTTCTTTTGTTGATGTGGTGTATCACATTGATCAATTTCCATATGTTTAACCATCCTTGTGACCCGGGAATGAATCCAGCTTGATCATGGTGTATGATCCTTGCAAAAGCTAACAAAGTTTTGTCAAGAGAACACAGTAGTCATAGCAATACCCTCTTCCAACAACACAAGAGATGACTCTACACGTGGACATCGCCAGGTGGTCAATACTGAAATCTGATTGATTATATTCTTTGCAGCCAAAGATGGAAAAGCTCTATAGAGTAAGCAAAAAACAAGACCTGGAGCTGAGTGTGGCTCAGATCATGAGCTCCTTATTACAAAATTCAGCTTAAATTGAACAAAGTAGGGAAAACCACTAGGCCATTCAGGTATGACCTAAATCAAATATCTTATGATTACACAGTAGAGGTGATGAATAGATTGAAGAGATCAGATCAGGCAGACAGAGGGCCTGAAGAACTGTGGATGGAGGTTCATAACACTGTACAGGACATGGTGTCCTGTACACTATGTACTAAAACCATCCCCAAGAAAAAGAAATGCAAGAAGGTAAAGTGATTGTCTGAGGAAGCTTTACAAATAGCTGAGAAAAGAAGAGAAGCAAAAGGCAAGGGAGAAAGAGAAGGATATACCCAACCAAATGCAGAGTTCCAAAGAATAGCAAGGAGAGAGAAGAAAGCCTTCTTAGGTGAAATGCAAAGAAATAGAGGAAAGCAATAGAATGGGAAAGACTAGAGATCTCTTCAAGAAAATTGGAGATATCAAGGGAACATTTCATGCAAGGGTGGGCACGATGAAGGTCAGAAATGGCAAGGACCTAACAGAAGCAGAAGAGATTGAGAAGACGTACCAAGAATACACAGAAGAACTATGCAAAAAAGATCTTAATGACCCAGATAACCACAGTGGTGTGGTCACTCACTTGGAGCCAGACATCCTGGAGTGGAAGTCAAGTGGGCCTTAGGAAGCATTATTATGAACAATGCTAGTGGAGGTGATGGAATTCCAGATGAGCTATTTACAGTCCTAAAAGAGGATGCTGTTAAAGTGCTGTACTTAATATGCCAGAAAATTTAGAAACTCAGCATTGGCCACAGAAGTGGAAAAGATCAGTTTTCATTCCAATCCCAAAGAAGGGCAATGCCAAAGAATGTTCCAGCTACCATACAATTGCACTCATTTCACATGCTAGCTAGGTTATGCTCAAAATCCTTTAAGCTAGGCCTCAGCAGTATGTGAACTGAGAAATCCAGATTTATAAGCTGGATTTAATAAAGGCAGAGGAACCAGAGATCAAGTTGCAAGAATTCATTGGATCACAGAGAAAACAAGGGAATTCAGAAAAACATCTATTTCTGCTTCACTGACTATGCTAAAACCTTTGTGTGGATCACGACAAACTATGAAAAATTCTTAAAGAGATGGGAATACCAGACCACCTTACCTGCCTCATGAGAAACCTGTATGTAGGTCAAGAAACATCAGAACTGGACATGGAATAACAAACTGGTTCAAAATTGGGAAAGCAGTATGTCAAGGCTATATATTGTCAACCTGCTTATTTGACTTATTGCAGAATACATCATGCGAAATGCTGGGCTGGGTGAAGCTCAAGTGGGAATCATGGTTGCTGGGAGAAATATCAACAGCCTCAGATGTACTGATAACAGCACCTTAATGGCAAAAAGTGAAGAGGAACTAAAGAGCCTTTTGATGAAGGTGAAAGAGGAGAGTGAAAAAACTGTCTTAAAAGTCAACATTCAAAAAACAAAGATCATGGCATCTGGTCCCGTCACTTCATGACAAATAAATGGGGAAGAAATGAAAACTGTCACAGACTTTTTTTTCTTGAGCTCCAAAATCACCAGAGCCATGAAATAAAAAGATGCTTGCTCCTTGAAAGAAGAGCTGTGACAAACCTAGACAGTGTATTCAAAAGCAGAGACATCCCTTTGCTGACAAAGGTCATATAGTCAAAGCTATGGTTTTTCCAGTAGTCATATATGGATGTGAGAGTTGGACCATAAAGAAAGTTGAATGCCAAAGAATTGATGCTTTTGAGCTGTGGTGCTGGAGAAGACTCTTGAGCGTTCCTTGGACAGCAAGGAGATCAAACCAGTCAGTCCTAAAGGAAATCAACCCTGAATATTCATTGGAAGGACTGATGCTGAAGCTCCAGTCTTTGGCCACCTGTTGTGCAGAGCCAACTCATTGGAAGAGATCCTGATGCTATGGAAGATTAAGGGGAAGAGGAGTAGGGGGCGACAGAGGATGAGATGGTTGGATGGCATCATTGACTCAATCAATGGACATGAGTTTGAGCAAACTCAAGGACAGGAAAGCTTGGTGTGCTGCAGTCCGCAGGGTTGCAAAGAGTCTGAAATGACTGAGTGAACAAAAACAATTGATAGATATGTATTTATTGCTGCTTTAAACCTTGTTTTCCAGTTGATTTTGTATTTCTTTGTATTTCTTTTTCTTTTTCCTTTTGTGGTTTGAAGGTTTTTTCTTTGTATCATGCTTGAGTTCTCTTGTTTTTGTGTTTGTGAATCCACTCTATGTTTTTGATTTATAACTACAAACCTTGGTTTTCAAGTATTGAACGTTAATTCTTATGAGTTCAGTTCAGTTGCTCAGTCATGTCCAACTCTTTGTGGCCCCATGGACTGCAGCATGCCACACTTCCCTGTCCATCACCAACTCCTGGAGCTGGTGATACAATTAAGATGTAATTCTTGTATCTTACTCTATATTGTTTATTCTGTTTAAATGTGGTAGGTATAATATTTCAACATAATTACTTCAATGTAATAATCAATTTTGTAGATAGTTGAGTGGAAATATCTGCTCTGATACAACCTTTCCTTTAATTGTTGCCTTGTTTGCTCACTCTGTGTTGCCTGTTTGATGTGGCCACCTGTGGTTGTGTGTGTGTGTGTGTGTGTGTGTGTGTGTGTGTGTGTGTGCATGTGTGCAGGAGCGAGGCATGGGAATTCCCACCATATTCTGAGGTTGCAATGAGGAGAAGTCCAGACATGCTGGACCAGAATTCAGTCATTTGCTTTTGATAACCTTGGAGTCTGCTGTAATTTTTCCTTCTAGCTTTCCTTCTCCCAGAGAAGTGGACTCTCAGGTTCACTTTGTTGGTTTTAATTAGGCATTTCTAAGGAAAACAGGATATGAATGAAGAAATAGTAATACAATCCTTGGAAGATTTGCATCTCAGTAAAAGCAGCTGGCTCTTAGACCACTAATGGTTCATTTGCCACAGTGGGGAAATTAAAATAGGAAATATCTTTTCTGGCTTGGTACTGGTGCCTATTTGTACATTACAATATTTTCCCTGCTCCCAGCATCAGCACCACATCTCCTGAGTCCTCAATGAGTAAAGATGCTTCGGATAGTCTTTTTTTCTTCTGTCGTTGTCTCTGAAATTTTAACTTTTGTAGGACTCATTGTGAATCTCTTCATTGTAGTGGTCAGTTACAAGACTTGCATCAAAAGCCACAGGATCTCTTCTTCTGACAGACTCCTGTTCAGTTTGGGCATCACCAGATTTTTTATACTGTTACTGAATGTTGTTGTCATCATCTCTCCAAATATGGAAAGGTCAGTCTCCTTATCCTATTTTTTTCTGTCATGTTGGATGTTTTTGGACTGTAGTAGTCTTTGGTTTGTAACCTTGCTCAACGTCTTGTATTGTGTGAAGATTGCTAACTACCAACACTCAGTGTTTCTCCTGCTGAAACGAAATCTCACCACCAAGATGCCCCGGCTGCTGCTGGTCTGTATGCTGCTTTCTGTCTTCACCACTCTCCTGTATATTATGCTCAGACAGTTGGCACCCTCTCTTGAATTTGTGACTATGAGAAATGGCACAGTATTTGACATCAATGAGGGACTCTTGTCTTTGGTGACTCCTTTGGTCTTGAGCTCATTTCTCCAATTCATCATTAATGTGACTTCTGCTTCTTTGTTAATCAATTCCTTGAAGAGACATATACAGAAGATGCAGAGAAGTGCCACTGTTCTTTGGAATCCCCAGACTGAAGCTCATGTGGGTGCTATGAAGCTGATGATCTGTTTCCTCGTACTCTACATTCCATATTCAGTTGCTACCCTGGTCCATTATCTCCCTCCTTCTATAGGGATGGATTTGAGAACCAAGTCTATTTATGTTATTATGTCCACCATTTACCCTCCAGGACATTCTCTTCTTATTATTCTCACACATCCTAAACTGAAAACAAAAGCAAAGAATATTCTTTGTTTCAGTAAATAGTGGGATTTCAATAATAAATGGTGCTAAAGTCACCTCAGGGGGAGCAAGATTTTCTTTGTTGGTAGTTTTCCCAATGATCTGAGAAATTCATTTTTGTAATTACTGATCTGACTCCATAAACCTTCAAGTGCCTGTATTTCAGTTAATTCTACAATATATTGTTTAGTAATATTCTAAAATCAGGCACTTTCTATAAGGAACTTGTTGGAGGCATTGCTTATCGTGTGTTTTGCATGGGCATCACATCCCTGGATCATGGAAATCACCACACTGTTCCACTGGCTACTGAAGTGTAATGGGTAGTTCCCCCAAATTAAGCAATATATTAGAGGTCACTTCATTAGTTAAATTTTTGAAGTTTAGCTGAGGAACCCTGAGTAAGGGATCAGCAATGGGTAAATGGTCATCGGGAGCCACTCAACTGGCTTAGGCATAAAAAGAGGGTACAGTGAGAAAAAGAGGAAGGGAAAGTTTCAGAGAGACAAGAGAGGAAAGAGAAACATCAAAGGAGATAGGTGTACATTATGTTAGATGTAGAAAAAAGGATCCTCAACTTGCTGAGGGACAGTAACTGCCAGGACTGAATTTCTACTTTTGTTCTGGAAAAAAGGGAAGGGCCAGAATTGATGGGTGGAGGGAAGTGACCAGCATTAAAGAAGCCCAATCCAGGATGCCTTTAAGGATCTTCAAATCTGGGAAGCCAAGTTCAGAAGCATATGCCAAAGAGTGAAATCAACACATTCTGAGTGCCACATTACAAAAGATTTGACCCTATCATGATATGCACTTCAGTAGAAAGCTGAGAGGAGTCACTGGACTGGTGGTGGAAACACCTGACCTTTGGTGAACTTCTGTCATCTCTGTTTGAATTTATGTACTGAATTTTATGGGCACGGCATAATTCTCCAGAATGTTGCACTTTCTGTTTATTTGTTTGTTTGAAACAGCAGGACTGTGGCTACAGAGGAATAGAAATCTGAAGTTGAAATACTGATGTTTTGAAATGGGATTTGGGAAATAGTAATTTATATAGTTTTTTTTGTGTGTTTACAGGATATGTAATATTTATACATCTCAAAATGATCTTATTAAAATAACATTTTCCTTATTAAAAATTATCCCAAGAAATCTCCAAATTTTACAGTTTACCTGATATTTCTCATCCCAGCCACCAGAATCTTGACTAGAGTATTCAGTAAGATTACCCAAACCAATATTTTATACTCCAAAACTTGGAGATATCTGTTAGATTAGAATCTGAAGATTAGGAGATAAAGGATTGCTGAGAGTGATTAAGCTACACTATGACATCAGAACTCTAAAGGAATAGCAGAAAGCCTGATGGACCCCAACATCTTTTCTTTTCCCCCATAAATTCATAGTTACAGAATTTTTAGCTACTTAGAATTCTGGTAGCTTTCTCTTGTAATTAGGTATTGCCATATGATTGAGTTCTGCCAATACAGTATGAGCAGAGGCTGTGTATATGATTTCTAGGTGGTGCCCCCAGAATGGGTGTTAATAGATGCTTGCCTTCCTTTTCCCCCTTCTCCTTTCCTGTGGGCTGGAACGCTGATACAGGGATTGGCCATCTTGCATCACAGATGAGGTGACGGCCTGGGGATAGTGGAGCAGATTTTCATCCTAGACTTGGCTGTTTGGTTCCTAACACTGTGGAACTGCCTTACCTTAACTCCAGGACTGTTTATGAAAAATAAACATCTCCATTCTTTTCCACTCTATAGTTTGATGTTTCTATTGCCATACTCAAATAACTTATGCTATACCGTAAGTATGTACAATAGCATATATCTTTATGATGAAGTAATGTGTAGCTATTTACCATTTTATAGTCAAGGAATATTTTTATATGATCTGGTAAAATACTTATACTACTAAATGAAATAAAAATAAATAATGCATATGCAAAAAAATTGAAAACAACAATTTTTTTAGGTAGAAAGTTTTGTTTTGCTTCCCTGGTGGCTTAGATGGTAAAGAATCTGCCTGCAATGCAGGAGACCCAGGTTCGATCCCTGGGTCACGAAGATCCCCCAGAAAAGGGAATGGCAGCCCACTCCAGTATTCTTGCCTGGAGAATTCCATGGACAGAGGAGCCTGGTGGCTACAGTCCATGGGGTTGCAAAAAGTCGGACACAACTGAGTGACCAACACTTTCACTTTCAGAAAGTTTTGAGAAATTCCACCCCCCCTCCCAAGTTTCCAAGTTTTCTATGATGAACATATATTTCTTTGATAATCAGAACAAACTACATACTTTAAAATATAAACAGTAAGAAATTATCTGTCTGTCAATCTATCTAAAGGAGCTATGGGGTCTTCTGATGTCAAAATTCTATTTTTCCTCACTAAGAAAGGCTGCATGAATAACTGTTCTTCGAGTTTATCTGGATTCTTTTTCTAGTATTGACAAAGTTCTGCTAATTCATTTCTTGATTGTCTTATATTGTATTCATTTATTTCCTATTTGGACTGGATATATTGGTTTTGTATTAGGAATTTTTTTTTTCCTTTAAATCTTTTTTTTAATAATTTTATTTTATTTTTAAACTTTACATAATTGTATTAGTTTTGCCAAATATCAAAATGAATCCGCCAAAGGTATACATGTGTTCCCCATCCTGAACCCTCCTCCCTCCTCCCTCCCCATACCATCCTTCTGGGTCGTCCCAGTGCACTAGCCCCAAGCATCTAGTATCGTGCATCGAACATGGACTGGCAACTCGTTTCATACATGAGGAATTTTTTAAATTAGGTTTTGCTATTTGAAGAAAGTCTAGAACCTTCCCTCACCTTGAGACTCTTTCTTCAAGCTCTTTCTTGAGAAGAGTCACTTTCTGAAATGAATGGCAGGCACCAGGACAATGTCTGTATAACATCATGAAATATTCACTGTGGTAGCTATAACTGGGGAATTTGTTACTAAACTTTTAACTGCTACAAGTCCAAATATTCTCTGGGCTACATTTTCACATGCTATTTTATTGGTTCCTCACAATTTCTTTGGTAGTGTAGGTGTCATTATGCCCATTATATGACTGGGAAAACTGAGGTACAAACAGATAAAGTAAATGACTCATAACAGTAAAACTAGGAGAGGGTAGACCCAAGGCTCCAATTCATCTTCTGATTCTAAAATCCAGTTATTTTTCCCCTGTGTCACAAGATGACTGGGAAGACATAGTGACAGAGTAGAAAAATGTCCAATTATAAAGCTTTATTTTCTAGGACAAGAAAAAAGTATTCAAAATGATGTCTGAAGCCGGATGTATCCAACCTGAAAATCTCACCCTAAGGCTGCTAGAATTTATATTTATCTATTTATCTCTATCTGTCTATTTATCTGAGAGAGGTAGGGGAGATATGAAATCTTGTGGGTGCTTAGTTTCCTTCCCAAATAAGTATTATGGGATCCTGTAGATACTAGATTTTTAGGCCCTGGAATTTGTGTGAGATATGTTTTTTAAACCAACAAGTAGGAACATTAAAGAAGAAACCATTTTACGATTTCTTTTGAATGCTACTATTTGGGAAGGAATAGGCCAATAGATGGCAACCCACTCCAGTACTTTTGCCTGGAAAATCCCGTGGACGGAGGAGCCTGGTAGGCTGCAGTGCATGGGGTCGCTAGAGTCGGACACGACTGAGCGACTTCCCTTTCACTTTTCACTTTCATGCATTGGAGAAGGAAATGGCAACCCACTCCAGCGTTCTTGCTTGGAGAATCCCAGGGACGGGGGAGCCTGGTGGGCTGCCGTCTATGGGGTTGCACAGAGTCGGATACAACTGAAGCGACTTAGCATCAGCAGTAGCAGCAGGCCAATAGAAAGAGGGTGGGAAGGTAGATATAATTCATGGAAGAACTAAATAAGATTCTTGGCCTTTTCAAGTATTTTGAAGGTTTCTCTATATTGCTGAGATTTCACTTAAACATGTGACTTTGGGTTTCCCTGATCATTGTTACCAGCTTTTTTTTAGTTGTTTCAGTTAAAAAACAAAACAAAACAAAACACTAACAAAAGAAAGAAGGGATTAAGAGGAAGAAGACAGTAGTGTCTGAAAGCATAAATTGAATGTAAATTTTAAGATAGCCTCAAATGCCAGAGTTTTCCAGTGAAACTGAAGCTTACTGAAAGCATTTAGAGTAGGTTTCCCAATAATGTTCTTTTTTATAAGCTCAGGCTGGAGATGTAGCCTCTCATCTGCCCACTGCTTCTCAGAGAGTGCTGGAGAAGCTGGGACTTTCTTTCGAATTTTGTATGCTTGCTTCTTGTTCTTCCTGAGTGAGTAGAAGGTGGAAGTGGTAATTTGATAAAACTCCCTAAGGAGTTAGATAACTGACCCTTGGCCAGTTTGATTCCTTAAGTAAAAAAAGGAGAAAAGAAACTCCATGGATGTGTGAGAATTTGCCTGGCATGGAAATTGACAACAGGTAGGTGATAGAAGTTAATGGACATTAGGGAGGTGAGGGAGAAGGAGAGGGGTCAGAGGGTAAGGGCCACAGCAGGGGGAGGGGCACAGACTGCACACCAACCTCCCCAAGCGGCTGGGGTGGGTGTAAGGTCAGTCTTCTTGGGGCAAGCCAGTAGTAACTTCACGTCAGAACAGCTGGCTTGTTCTCTGGATGATGGCTGAGGGCTGGGTAGGGTCTGGGAAAAGGCAGGAATGTAGCTCCATGTCAGGAGGAAGGAGACTGAGGCTCTGGTGATGGCTCCATAAGTGTACAACTCGCTTGCAAATGAGGTGTCTAAACACAGGGACATGATTTGTTTCATGATTTTCTGACCTATTTTATACATAAAGTGAAGTTGCTCAGTCGTGTCTGACTCTTTGTGATCCCATGGACTGTAGTCTACCAGGCTCCTCCATCCATGGGATTTTCCAGGCAATAGTACTGGAGTGAGTTGCCATTTCCTTCTCCAAGGGATCTCCCTGACCCAGGGATTGAACCCAGGTCTCCCACATTGTAGACAGACACTTTACCATTTGAGCCACCAGGGAAGTCCTATTATATATATATATATATATATTTTTTTTTTTAATTAGAGTATAATTGTTTTATAATGTTGTGCTGACCTATTTTAAATACAGAAAATTATTTGTCTCAGTTTGCTGCTTTCATAGTTGGGAAAATGACTATATAATTACCTGAATTCAGGGCTCTCAAGAAATAATCAAATATATTGATATTACTCAGAAAAACCTAACTCCCACTTGTTCCTCTATATCTTTGACTTCTCTGCCTGTTTTTAAAGGCCTGTCTCCTATCATCACTCTTACTGTCCAGAAATTCTGGAATTGTGTAGAGCTGATCACCTTTTTAGAAGCACCATCCCAGTTCTTATATTTGTGTACTGTGATACCAGCAGACTTCAGATGTTCCCCTACTTTGTTGACAGGAGTGAAAATGGAGAGAAATCACCAAGGAAGAAAAGAAAAATACTGCCATTAATTTGTAGGAACCAGGCTAGGTAAATTCAAAACTTTCTTCATTAGGAGGAACCAGGAGCTCTGAGAGCTTAATTGACTTGTCTAAGAACATGGCTTCTGACTGATTGAGCGGGGAGGCACACCCAAACCTGTCAGATTTTGAAGCATGGTGCCTTTCTGTGAGTGGCCCCAAGCACCCCTCTTTAAATTCCCCTTACAAGGAGCTGGTCAAGAGATTTGCATCCCATTGAGGGTTAGTGCTAGCACGGGACTGTGGACACTTTACTTTGGATGAGCAGATATCCAGAACGTCCTGTCTGCCATCTCTGTCGCTCATCTCTTTTCTTAGCATGATCTTGCGAGGGGAAAACCTCCATCTCCTAAATTTCCTCTGGAAAAGCACAAGTCCCAAAATGTTAAAAATGTGATTGTCATGCAAACAGCCTTCTGTAACTGGGTTTTATGTAACTTTTCAAAAATAAAGTTTTAATTTTATTTTGCAGGAAAGTTGCAAGGAGAGTATGTAGAGTTCTTATATTCTCTTCTCTCAGCTTTTCTGATGTTAATACCTTACATAACCTGATACATTTGTTGAAACCAGGAAACCAGCATTCATACACTTAACTGTTAACTAAACTACAGACTTCATCCAAATTTTACTGGTTTTCCCATACATGTTCTTTATCTGTTCCAAGATCCAATCCAGGATATCACATTGCAGATAGTGTTGGTCTCCTCTGGTCTATGATGTTTCTCAGTCTTTCCTTGTTTTTCATGACCTTGAGAGCTTAGAGGGTTACTGTTTGGGCATTTTGTAAAATGTCTCTTCACCTGAGTTTGTCTGATGTTTTCCTCACAGTTAGATTCGGTTTGAATGCCTTTGGGGAAGAGTACAACAGAGGTGAAGCACCCTTCTTATCTCATCACATCAGGGGTACATGATGTCATCATGACTATTCATTGGTCCTGTTAAACTGGATTGCCCTAAGGTAGTATCTGCAGGTTTCTCCACTGCCTGCTTACTCTGCTTCCCTTTCCAGACATTCTAGTTTAGAGGTAAGTCTCTACGTCCGGTTCACTCTCAAGGGAAGGGGCATTGAGCCATGCTTCCTAGAGGGTCTCCCAAATTTTGTCTATCTTACTTATTTCTCCTCCCAAATTTTCATACTTATGGAACCAGAGAAAATAGCTTCTGCTCTCCTATCTTGGAGAAGGCAATGGCAACCCACTCCAGTATTCTTGCCTGGAGAATCCCAGGGACAGGGGAGCCTGGTGGGCTGCCGTCTGTGGGGTCGCACAGAGTCGGCTACAACTTAGCAGCAGCAGCTCCCCTATCTGCCAGGTCCCCTCACTACCATTTACTTTTTCTGCCCCAGCATTGTTGCTGCTGCTTATATTTTTACACTGATCCTTGCTGCACGCAAGCCATGGAGGATGATGAAGTTTGGCACTTCCTTCTCCCTGCAAACACCTGAATTCCAGTAGCCAAGACATGGTACCAACTCAAGAGAACAAGAACTCCACCTCTTCATAAAGTGGTGGGAAAGAAGCTGGAAAGACAATAAATATATGTATATTGATAGTTTTGGTTACACATGCTTATTAATAACATGCTTAATTTGCTCAATTTCTGAATGTTTAGATTCATACAGAGTATTAAGAGAAGAATTAATTTGCTCAGGTGAACAGCTGCTATTGGCTAGTTGCCTTCTAGATGCCTTCTGATGGTGATGTGGGCACAGTTCTGGGAAGCATTGAAAAAGGCTGTGTACAGGAGTACAGAATGGTTGAGTCCCCGGGATATGTCAGATGTGGGAGATGGAGCTGGACTGAGTCTGGTAGCTTGTAGGCGGAAGGCATTTTTTGGATGAAAGTGTCAAACCTGAGTCTTTGAAACCAAAGTCTCTTAGCTGCTGCTGTTTCACGTGGCTTTCATGCCTTGGCTAGCCTCTCTGCCATCATCTCCACCTCTTCCTCTGCTGAACCCAGCACTGGCTCATCTCTGAGATACTCATGGCTGCCTTTACATATTGGGCTTCCCTGGTAGCTCAGCTGGTAAAGAATCCACCTGCAATGCAGGAGACCTTGGTTTAATTCCTGGGTCGGGAAGGTCCCTGGAGAAGGGATAGGCTACCCACTCTAGTATTCATGAGCTTCCACTGGTGGCTCAGACGGTGAAGAATTTGGCTGCAATGTGGTGAGACTTGGGTTCGATCCCTGGGTTGGGACGATCCCCTAGAAGAGGGTATGGCAGCCCACTCCAGTATTCTTGCCTGGAGAATCCCCATGGACAGAGGAGCCTGGCAGGCTGTAGTCCATTGGGTCACAAAGAGCTGGACACGACTGAGCGACTAAGGACATTTAGATTACAACGGTTAGGAGGAATCAGACCTGTTGAAGAATTCTATGGAAGGTGTCCACGACATGGGAGGGAGATCAAGTCAGCCCTTACTCTAGAAAACTGCCAATAGTAAAATTCACTTACTGTAAAATTAACTTATTATAATTAACTTACTGTAGAGTTAATGAAATTTCTGTTGTCTTTTTCTTATTTCTTCTTTAAGTTTGAAATAAAATGAGAAAGTAATGTGAAAAGCAGAATAGAAACCAGAGCTGTTGCTCTCTAAGCAATGCCAAGTGCTTGTTTTGTTAAACTCCAGATGTCAAAACTGAGTTTTCATGTTTTGCATGGAAAGGATCACATTTTTCTAAATTATGATAGGTAATCCAATTCTCTTTGCCAATGTAGACTATGTATCCCCTGATGAAATAAAGTAAAAAAAAAATAGCTGTAATTTTGAAATAATGAGTGTTAAAAAGACTTGAACCTTGTGTTAGTTGCTAGATGTCTTTTAGACATTTTTCTTATTAGAGTTAACTAATTATCTCATTTCTCTATGTGGTTTAGCCTTTCTTAATACCACTCATAATCTGTCAAGAAACCATCTTTTTGTTTCTGGTGATTTTTTTTTCTTTCGAGGTGAGACTGGGCTTTCTGGATACATGTCAGTGGCTACCCTGCTTTGCCTGAGGTTCCACTGCCCAAGACCTGGAGTGCGGCAGGTAGGAGAGAAGGACGGTTGCACCTGCTGCCTGAAAAGTCACCCTAGAAGCCTTGCTCTTGGAGAGGCTCATGCCTTATCCCAGCTCTCTGACCGGTGGCAGTTGTGGTCTTCCCCTTTGCCTCTCCACAGCTGCAGGCGGACTTCTCAGGTGCCAGGCCCTCAGGTGGATGGGGTGAGATACAACGTGTGCGCCCTGGACGCAGGGGCTGCTCGCTGCTGCGTTCCTGTGCCTGCTACACTGCTGGGCACACGATGAGCACTCTGTGTATCTGACCTAAATGAGCTGAAATCCTGTCCTACAATCCATTATATTTTTAGTGGAACAGCTGAGACCTCGAGAGGGTGGTGGCTCACTTGCAGCTTCATAGAGTGCCCCAGGTACTGCTGGGACGTGGGACAGAACTCTTTTCACTACACCCGTGCTGCCCTCCTAAGAAGCCAGCCTGGCCTTTCCCCTTCTTTCCAGTCCAATTCCACTGTCTTCTCATTTCCTTTATAGTTGTTTCTAGCCTGTATCAAATACCATACTGGTTTTTCTGTTCTCTGCACAGCAAGACAAGTTTAACAGCTTAAAACAGCATACTTTTATTGTGTCATGGTTTCTGTAGATTAGGCTCCCAGCACAGCCCAAGTGGGCCCTCTGTGCAGGCTTCTCAAAAACCACAGGTAAGATGTTGGCTGGGCTGTGTGCCTTCTGGAGCTCAGGGTGCTCTTCCAAGCTCTTGGTTATTGGCAGGATTCAGTTCTTTGCATTTGTAGGATGAGGCCCCATTTTCTTGCCAGCTGTCAGGTGGGGGTGTCAAGTCCAAGCATCTAGGGGCCTCCCAGAGTTCTGCAACATGTAACACTCTCATAACATGGCAGCTGGACTCTTCAGGGCCAGAAGAAGGGCTCAGTTCCTCCTCTAAGACATGAGCTGATTAAATCAGGTGAATCTCCTTTTTGATTAACTCAAACTTGACTGATTAGGCCCTTAATTACATCTGCAAAGCCCTCCGTCTTTGCCATGTTATATTGCCTAATCACAGGAGTGACATCCCCTGTTCTTCATAGTCCTACACCTGCTCAAGGATTATTCTGGGTGTGTACGCCAAGGGGTGGGAACTTTGGAGGCCAGTTTAGAATTCAGCCTCTCACAAACACATTTGCTTTTGGCTGGTCCCAAGGAAGTTGGGATCTGAACAATAAATGAAGCAGTTTCCCTGTATTTCATGATAACTGTGCTAGTCTTTTTTCCCCCGTCTTCAAGCCCATCTCCTTTCTCTTAAGATTTTGATGTGAGATATACGCTAAGTCAGGTGTGTGTGGATAATTAATCATAAGGGCAGATGACCTCAGAGATCCTGATTAATAGTAATAGTTTCTGTATCCTATCTCCTATATGTTTTTTTTATTATTTGCCACTTAAGTGAAATATGTTCTGGTTCTCTGATTGTCTTCTTTTCCCAGACTCCCCTAATTCTGTCTTTAATAATAAAATATATTTTGAAGTTCTGAGTTTATTCAGCTTTCATTCTTACATGTTCAAAGTTCTTTTTATGAAAATAGAATTTATCCTGGGTCGTCCCAGTGCACCAGCCCCAGGCAACTGGAAGGGAGGAGGGAGGGGGGTTTGGGATGGGGAACACGTGTATACCTGTGGCAGATTCATGTTGATGTATGGCAAAACCAATACAATATTGTAAAGTAATTAACCTCCAATTAAATAAATTTATATTAAAGAAAGAAAACAGAATTTCTTTTTTATATGAATAAGCTCACATCTGGCATGGTATAGAATCTGAGAATGTTTTAATTTGGTGTCTCTTGTTGATGAGCATATATGCTAAGTTGCTTCAGTTGTGTCCAACTTATTGTGACCCCATGGACTGTAGCCTATAGGACTGTAGCCCTATGCATGGGATTCTCTAGGCAAGAATACTGGAGTGGGTTGCCATTTCCTACTCCAGGCATCTTCCCAACCCAGAGATCAGACCCACATCTCTTATGTCTCCTGCATTGGCAGGAGGGTTCTTTATCACTAGTGCCACCTGGGAAGCCCTTATTCTATGATGTGTTAGTATCTAATGTTAACCCAATATCCTTGAGAAGGAGACTTGGTGTCTGTGATCTTTCAAATGTCTTGTTTCAGGGTTTGTTCCGTGTTCATTCAGGTGAATGCAAATACAGAGAGATTTGTAACTTCTAAATTCTTTGCTCCTGGTCAGAGCTGTTCAGTCTATGCTTGAGAACAGATTGCAGAAAGGTAAGACCAAATCCAGATTTTGTGATCTAAGAAATTGCCTTGAGTGTGGTATCACCTTCAGGGAATCTTCAGTATAGCCAGGAGCTGTATACACTTATCTGCACTAAGGCAGAGCACCTTCTGCGACAGCAGTAAGGGACTTCCCTAGCCATGCCCTCTTCTATCCTAGGACTGCTGATGCTGGTGGCAGTAGCTGAATCTCTCATTGGCCTCATTGGAAATGGAGTTCTTGTGGTCTGGAGTTTCGGAGAATGTCTCCGAACGTTCAGGGCGTCCTCGTATAACCTCATTGTCCTGGGCCTGGCGGTCTGTCAGTTGCTTCTACAATGGTTGATTATGGTGGACTCAAGTCTGTTCGTGCTTTTCCAGAGCAGCCATTGGCTTCGCTGGCTCAGTGTCTTCAGGGTTCTGGTAAGCCAGGTCAGCCTGTGGTTTGCGAGTTTTCTCAGTGTCTTCTATTGTAGGAAGATCATGACCGTTGAACACCCTGTCTCTTTGTGGCTGAAGCAGAAGGCGTTACCTGAGTTGCTGGTGCTTTCTGGTGTACTTCACGATCCATTTGTTACTTACAGTCAGGGGTAGCTTAGACTTCTCCAGTCCTTCCCAAGGAAACAGCAGCATCTTATTCCCCATTTCAAACTGGCACTATATATGTATATTACAGCTCAATACAGAAAGTATGATGCCTTTCACGATGTTTCCTGTTTCCTCTGGGCTGCTGTGTCTCTTTGTATAGACGCTACAGGAAGATGAAGGTCCATACAGCCGGCAGAAGAGATGCTCAGGCCAAGGCTCATATCACTGTCCTGAAGTCCTTGGGCTGTTTCCTTGTACTTTACATGGTCTACATCCTGGCCAGCCCCTTCTCCATCAGCTCCAAGACTTTTCCTGCAGATCTCTTCACTGTCTTCATCTCTGAGACACTCATGGCCACCTACCCTTTTCTTCATTCTGTCATACTGATCATGGGGAACCCCAGGATGAAGCAGGCATGTCAGAGAATCCTGTGGAAGACTGTATGTGCTTGAAGAGCCCAGGGCCTGTGAGCTGGAGAGAGGGGTGGTCAGGAGACTGTTTTGAGATAATTTTTTGATAGCTCTCCCAAAGAGGACTGACTTAAAAATTTTTCCTTCTTTAAAAATTTTTTTAAAATTTTATATTGGAGTATAGTTGATTAACAATGTTGTGTTAGTTTCAGGTATACACAGAGTGATTCAGTTATACATATATATGTATCTATTCTCTTTCAAATTCTTTTCCATTTAGGCTATTACACAATATTGAGCAGAATTCCTTGTGCTATACATTAGGTCCTTGCTGGTTATCTGTTTTAAATTTACCAGTGTGTACATGTCAATCCCAAACTCCCAATCTGTCCCTCCCCCAAAGTCTCTCCCCCTGGTAACCATAAATTTGTTCTCTTAAGTCTTTGAGTCTGTGTCCCTTTTGTGAATAAGTTCGTTTGTATCAATTTTTTCTTTTTAGATTCTGCTTACTAGCTCAGCTGGTAAAGAATCCACCTGCAATGCAGGAGACCCCGGTCCGATTCCTGGGTCAGGAAGATCCACTGGAGAAGGGATAGGCTACCCATTCTAGTATTCTTGGGCTTCTGTGGTGGCTCAGCTGGTAAAGAATCTGCCTGCAATGCAGGAGACCTGGGTTTGATCCCTGGGTTGGGAAGATCCCCTGGAGAAGGGAAAGGATGCCCATTCCAGTATTCTGGCCTGGAGAATTCCATGGGTTGTATAGTCCATGGGGTCACAAAGAGTCGGACATGACTGAGTGACTTTCACTTTCACTTTTTATAAGTGGTGTCATATATTTGTCTTTCTCTGTCTGACTTATTCCACTTAGTACGACACTCTTTAGGTCCAACCATGTTGCTGCAAATGTTGTTACCTCATTCTTCCTGAAAAAATGTTTTTTTTGGACTATAGTTGATTTCTAATGTTATGTTAGTGTCAGGTGTATAGCAAAGTGAATCAGTTACACATATTCACATATCCACTCTCTTTGCAGATTCTTTTCCCATATAGCCATTATAGACTATTGAGTAGATTTCCCTGTGCTATACAGTAGGTTCTTATTATCTATTTTATAGTGTGAATATTTCACTCTTTTTAATGGCTGAGTAAAAACTTTCCTTCTTTAACACTAAATCAACAAATGGGAAATAGAAAATACAGAATAAAAATCAGTAGTATTTCTCTCTTGATAATATGAAGTACATTATTTTCATGTATTATAGAAATCAAGCCTGGGGCTTCATGTTTGGTAAAAGAAGTGTTATGTTCTGTTTATATATAACAAATAATTCATTTCTTTTAAATTTACATATGTAAGTTGTGTTTTTCCTAACCTCTAAAGAAATAGAGGTTAGGAACAATTAATATAGTGATCATTAATTTTTATGAAATTTCATCTATCTGTTAATGTTAGTCATTTTAGATAAGTTTAATAAAAGTATCAATGGATTTTCCCATTTCTCTAGTTATCTAACTGAAAAACAAAACAAAATATATTTCTATTTCTGGAAGTTTCTTTGAGCCCTAGACCTGCCTTTTAGGATAAAAGTCAATTGGCTGCCATAATTGATATTAAGTTCTGATGCCCAGGACCTGGGGGAAGCAAGATGGGAGTGAGGGGCACTTGCTTCTGCTCCCCAAAAGAACACTGCTCCCTTCAGAGGTCAAACCCTATTTCCTTTGGTCATTTAGCCATCCTGACCGTCCACTCTGGCCTCTCTGCAGCCTAAAGGCAGAGTTTTAGCGTGCTGGGTCTTGGAGTTGAATGGAGATCATCTAGCACATCAAATCCATGACAGTAGGAACTGTGCCTGTTTTTGTTTCCTGCTTAGGTTCCTGGAGCCTAGAATATTACCTGGCCTATAATAAACAATTTCTAAATGGTTGATTTGCTGTGTGAAGTAGACTTTTAACTCCTTTTATATATTATAGAGAAAATGAGGCCCAGAGAGGGCAATGGGCTGTTCCAGAGTTTCAGAGAGCCAGAACTAACTTTCCTGACTCCTATCCCAGGCTTTCTTTATATCACACTACTTTCCCAAGGAGTTAGCTTCGCATTCTTTGTATATACTTCCTCAGCCTTCTTTTTACGCTTATTTGAACACATTTCCCCTCTGTAATCTAAAGAACAGTACTTGATATACTTACATTTTTTTTCATCTCTTACTAACCATGCTAATCTACTTCCATTAACGTGTTCTAACACATATCTTTTCCTTATCCAAAGCTGTGTGCTGAGGAGTGTGCTAGGCGCATGTGGATGTTGGTCATCTTTCAAGGGAGGCATAGCTCCACTGATGTCACTGTGAGTTGTGTGAGGTCAAGCACCATATTAGTCTTCTGGAAATGATAATAATCATCCTTTTCAAGTAGAGAGATACCTCTCTCTGGCTATATTTTTAGTAGTAGGATAGATTTTCCATTATGCCATGCCTATACAGCTGTCTGTTGTGACCAATTGTTGTAATAATGCTAATTACCTAACATTTGTATTGGGCTTTATATCAAGGATTCTTATATGTAGTCTATTATCTCGTTTGATTTTAATAGCAACTCTATGAAAGTGGTAATTGTTTTCCCATTATGTAGATGACAAAACTCAGGCTGGAGTGATGATTTGCTCAAGATCATCAGCTAATAAAACAGTCCCAGATGTTTGAACTTCAAATCTTATGCTTTTTCCAGTAAACCTTAAGTTCCTCGTGTTCATACTTGTGAGACTTCATGCTGGGATTAGTCTGTGGCATGCTGAGGTTTTTGAGTATTTTTAAACAGGTGAAATAAGCAGCTAATATTTCAAATTTGGTGTTAGTGGGATACTTGGGAGCCAAGATCCAAAATCATGACGGACTGAAGTTTCTGTGACTTGCTTTTCTCAGGGACAGAACACTTGCATTTTCCCAGTCATCTTTTGGGATTGAATTTCCTTCCTCTTCTGTGTGTGATTTAGCTCATGATGGATGTGAGGCTACTTTGTGTTTTACCCAAGGAAACAAATCTGGAGGCAAATCTGTGCTCTTGAGTTAAATCTTGTGTAATTAAATCTTTTATAGTTTGCATTCTCAGAGCTGCAGCTGGGTCTGTGTGCATGTGCGTGTGTGTGTGTGTGGGTTCAGCTAACCTTCCTTTCTCTTATGGACTGAGATCTCTGATGGTGCAGCCTAGAGGGGAACTAGGAAGAGATGTGAGCAGTACAGAAAGGTAGAAAATGTACAGCAGCATTTTCCCATTCCATGCCCTGACGTTAGTCCCAGATGTAGTCACATTTTACCTTTTGTCTTCATTCTTCTGGTGATGACTTTCCCAACACTAAATATTCTGCCTCTCTTACTTGGTTTGTTAACTTTGAACTGTAACTTTTGAATCCCATTCATCAAAGTTTGGGGATTGTCTCACTTCACCTCAAATTTATTCCCCTCTCCAATATTTGATTATTTTTATTTACTTGTCATTCTTCTGGTCACTAATTTTTATGACTTTAAATAATATATTTTTTACTTTGCTTTTTAAAATCATAACTTATGACAGTAGCTACAGAATCTGAACTATGTAGAAGGAATAAATTAGTTCTTTAACTCTCCTGTACTCTCCCCATATCCCAACTCATGTGTCCAACTTGATATGACTTAAGAATAAATTTAATTTATTGGAAGGGAATTGGCTGTCTCTTGGAACCAAAGGGAAGTCTGGAGGATCAGTAACAGAAAGAGAATCAAGGGGGTTGAAACAACTGAGAACACAACCAAATCATTCTTGAGGGACTGATGCTGGCACCACCATTCACATTTCAACTGGCAGCATGTGTCTTTGATATGGCCACTGCCTCTGTAAACATGTCCCTTTGAATTATAGAACCAAGGTCTAAAATCCTGGCTTAAGAGCTTCTGCTTGGTTGATTCTACGTCATACCTGCCATAGATGACAGGTCTTGTGGCGAGGAAAAATCTGATGGCACTTTGGTTTCTGAAACATGTATTTTTAGATTAGATGACATATTCAACAGTGACATTAAGCATCAGAATCGATACAGCTGATGTGAATTAATGAACTGGAAGGTGAGCTCAAAGAACGCTCTGAGAAGGTATCAGGAAACAGTAAAAATATGGAAATAGGAGAAACAGACCAAAGAAATTAAGCATATAGATTGAAGACAAAATGAACTGTTGGAGACAACTTACTTTCAATTAAAGAGAAAACATTAGCAATGTATGAGCATTTTAAGAACAAAGCTGAAAACTTTGCTGAGGTTCTTTCCTTTAGTGGGAGCTAGTGGAGTAGCTTCAAAACTTCAACATTCTACCTTAAATACAGTTACTATATAAGCCAGCAATTCCTCTCATAGGTATATAGCCAAGAGAAATGAGAATATATGTCCACACAAAAACTTACCAATGAATGTTCACAGCAACACTGTTCATACTAGTCAAGAAGTGGAAACAACCCAAATGTCTGTTGCCTGATGAATGGATAAACAAAGTGTGATGTGTGTGTGTGCACGTGCACACACATAGGCATATAATAGAATATTATTCAGCTGTAAGAAGGAAAGAAGTACTGATACATGGCACAGCGCAGATGGACCTGGAAACATGCTAACTGAAAGAAGCCTGTCAGAAAGACTTCATGATTTATGGTTCCCTTTATATGAAAGGTTCAGAATAGGCAGATCTGCAGAACAGAAAGTAAATTAGTAGTTTCCAGGTGCTGGGACTATAGGTATTGGGTAGTGACTTTATGGATATATATGGTTTCTGTCAGGGTCATGAAAATGTTCTAGAATTAGATAGTGCAGTAATTTTTGCTTAAGTCTGTGACTATATGAAAAAAAACCCCACTGATTAATATGCTTAACAACACATTAAAGAAATAAAAACTTTAAATATTAGAAAATAATAAAACTATCATTATTTTAAGCAGATATGGTTGTCTACATAGAAAATCCAAACAATTAAAAATTTTTAGGAAATAAGTTAATTTAGAAAGGTAACCATATATAAGGTCAATATCTAAGAGTTAATGTGTTTCTATATTAGCAGTATGAAGCAATCAGTAAACATGAGTTTTTAGAAGACCATTTTTTTGTAGCCTCTAGTGTTCTATAAAATCCTGGGAAAGATTTAGATAGTACATGCTTCATGGTAAAAGTTAGTTTCAAGTTCTCAGTCTTGGCAGCATATGAGAATCACTTTGGCAGATTAAAAGATATCACAAATACCCAAGTCTTGCCCAAGAGCAATTCTGTTAGAGTCTCTGAGATAGGACTCAGGCATGATGTCTTTTAAGTGTGCAAAAGAGGTTAAGAAGAGTAGAGTATTAATCTCATTGTAGTTTTCTTAGCATAGTATCATTAAGATGAACTTATCCTGAATTTAAGGTAAAATATAACTTTGAAAATCAGGTATCAACAGTTCAGGCTTTCTTTCTTTTAATAAGGTTTTGTAACTCAGCACTGGATATCTCTGAGGAACTGGTAGAAGAGTTGGGGGACTATCTGATGGCAGCATCTTTCACTCCCAGGCCCCTAGCTTTGTAAATTGGTTTTGGCTTTCCCAGTATCTCCAGAGGAATGGTAGCCAATTCAACCCTTACTCCTGAGATTCCTGTCCTGGATGTTCCCTAGATGGATCTCTTATTCTCTTCCCTTCTTCTGCCCATTTGTCAGCATCAGTGCCTGCCGGGTATGTTCAAGACTCAGGAGCCACATTCTGTCACACTTTACTGTCACAACTTGTCATAAACATATTCCTCATCCTCACTTCCTCACTCCTGATCGTCGCATTTTGACTCTTCTGTGTTAATCATGATTTCTCTAGGAGGGCAGACACTACCTTTCCCAACCACCTTTCAACTCTATTTTCTGCATTTCCAAGAAGATTTCATAGAACCTACTCCAGTTTTGGGGATACTTGTTGAGTAATTCTCAGTGTATGTTCTCTTTAAAATGTTACCTCAGTACTCCCCAGTTTTACTCTAGTTTTTTTTCATAGTACTTACCTGACATAATACATTTTAAAATTTACCTGTGTCTCTAAACTAGAATGTATACTCTGCTGCTGCTGCTGCTAAGTCGCTTCAGTCGTGTCCGACTCTGTGCGACCCCAGAGATGGCAGCCCACCAGGCTCCCCCGTCCCTGGGATTCTCCAGGCAAGAACACTGGAGTGGGTTGCCATTTCCTTCTCCAATGCATGAAAGTGAAAAGTGAAAGGGAAGTCGCTCAGTCGTGTCCAACTCTAGCGACCCCACGGACTGCAGCCTACCAGGCTCCTCCATCCATGGGATTTTCTAGGCAAGAGTACTGGAGTGGGGTGCCATTGCCTTCTCCGGAATGTATGCTCTATGAGGACAGAAATCTTTGATTTTCTCCTATGTCTTCAGTGTTTAGAATAGTAGATATTATTGAATGACCACACATATTATTGTGTATGATTGTACTGCCTTTTAAAAAATGAGCCACACTCTGTGGCCCCCCACCCTACTAGTGTTTTGCTCTCTACGGTGTTACAGTGAACATCCTTGTAAGACTCTAAAGGTAGACATCAGAGAATATGCATATGCATAGTTCTCAGGTTTATCATATGCATTGCCAAATTCTTGTGGAAGATGAACATGCACCAGAAGTGGGGTCCTAATTTTAGATAGGGTAGTCAGACAAGACTTTACTAAGAAGATATTCATTATTATTTAGACAAATGTTTATTTAATTTACTTATTTGACTGCACTGGGTCGTAGTTGTAGCATGTGAGATCTAGTTCCCTGACCAGGGATTGAACTCAGGGCCCCTGTATTGGGGGCATGGAGTCTTAGCCACTGAACCACCAGGGAAATCCCTGTATGCTTTTAAAAAATGTATTTATTTATTTACTTTTGACTGCTCTGGCTCTTAGTTGCTGTGTAGGGGCTTTTTCTAGATGCGATGAGAAGGGGCTGCTCTATTACAGTGTGCAGGCTTCTCATTGCGGTGGCTTCTCTTGTTGCAGAGCACAGCCTCTGGGGTGGGCAGGCTTCAGTAGATGTAGCACGCAGGCTCCATAGTTGGAGCTCTTGGACTGTATAACGCAGGCTCAATAGTTGTGGTGCATGGGCTTAGTTGCTCCAAGGCATGCGGAATCTTCCCAGACCACAGAGCAAACCCATGTCCCCTATGTTGGCAGGCAGATTCTTATCTACTGTGCCACCAGGGAAGTCCAGAAAATATTTAAACAAAGATTTTAGGGAGTGAGGGAAGTAGCCATTCAGGAATCTGGGAAAAGTGTGAAAGTTTTGAGTAAAAAAGTGTCTAATGTGTTCAAGGGAGAGCAGGGAGGCTAGTGTGGCTGGAGCAGGTGTGGGTGATGAGGTCAAAGGGGCGGAGGGGGGGGGCATGGTTTTAGGGCCTTTATAGTCCAGTGTACACATTTTTTGTTTATTCTGACTGAGGGGACCATTGGAGAGTATTTAGCAGAGACAAGTGACAGAGCTTGACTTATGTTTTAAAAGAAGTTGTATTGAGAATAGGTTGAATTTAGTAAGGCAAAAATGGGAGATACTGCAATACTCCAGGTTTACCAGAGTGGTAGCAGTGGAGGCAGAGAGAAGTAGTAAGATCAGATAGACAGAGTGCCTGATGAACTATGGATGGAGGTTCGTGACACTGTACAGGGATCAAGACCATCCCCAAGGAAAAGAAATTCAAAAAAGCAAAATGGCTGTCTGAGGAGGCCTTACAAATAGTTGTGAAAGGAAGAGAAGCCAAAGCAAAGGAGAAAAGGAAAGATATACCCATTTGAATGCAGAGTTCCAAAGAATAGCAAGGAGAGATAAGAAAGCCTTTCCTTAGTGATCAGTGCAAAGAAATAGAGGAAAACAATAGAATGGGAAAGACTAGAGAACTCTTCAAGAAAATCAGAGATACCAAGGGAACATTTCATGCAAAGATGGGTTCAATAAAGGACAGAAATGGTATGGACCTAACAAGCAGAAGATATTAAGAAGAGGTGGCAAGAATACACAGAACTATACAAAAAAGATCTTCACGACCCAGATAATCACGATGGTGTGATCACTCAGCGCCAGACGTCCTGGAATGTGAAGTCAAGTGGGCCTTAGGAAGCATCACTATGAACAAAGCTAGTGGAGGTGATGGAATTCCAGTGGAGTTATTTCAAATCCTGAAAGATGATGCTGTGAAAGTGCTGCACGCAATATGTCAGCAAATTTAGAAAACTCAGCAGTGGCCAGAGGACTGGAAAAGGTCAGTTTTCATTCCAATCCCAAAGAAAGGCAATGCCAAAGAAAGCTCAAACTACCACACAATTGCACTTATCTCACACGCTAGTAAGCTGCTGCTGCTGCTGCTGCTAAGTCGCTTCAGTCATGTCCGACTCTGTGTGACCCCATAGACAGCAGCCCACCAGGCTCCCCCGTCCCTGGGATTCTCCAGGCAAGAACACTGGAGTGGGTTGCCATTTCTTTCTCCAATGCATAAAAGTGAAAAGTGAAAGTGAAGTTGCTCAGTTGTATCCGACTTTAGCGACCCCATGGACTGCAGCTTACTAGGCTCCTCCGTCCACGGGATTTTCCAGGCAAAAGTACTGGAGTGGGGTGCCATTGCCTTCTCTGACACACTAGTAAAGTAATGCTCAAAATTCTCCAAGCCAGGCTTCAGCAATACGTGATCCCATGAACTTCCAGACGTTCAAGCTGGTTTTAGAAAAGGCAGAGGAACCAGAGATCAAATTGCCAACATCCACTGGATCATCAAAAAAGCAAGAGAGTTCCAGAAAAACATCTATTTCTGCTTTATTGACTATGCCAAAGCCTTTGACTGTGTGGATCACAATAAACTGTGGAAAATTCTGAAAGAGATGGGAATACCAGAAAACCTGACCTGCCTCTTGAGGCCTTACAAATAGCTGTGAAAAGAAGAGAAGCAAAAAGCAAAGGAGAGAGGTAGCAGGGAACAGAAGCCAGTATCTGTTGTAATGCTATGGACTTGCCTATAATTTCAAGGCTAAGAATCCGGCGTTTTGGGGTTCCATTTCAGGCTCTGATAAACTACCACCTATAGATAATGTTAAGTAACTTCTCTTTGTCTCAGTTTTCCCATTTGTAAAGTGGGAAGAAAAGACAACTTCGAGGGTTGGTTATAAGCTTTAAATGAGATAATAGGTATAACCCTATTATCTTATTTCACGTTTCGTTCTTGGTTCTTCAGCTCATTATGGGATATGTGCAGAGATACAAATGAGAAAACACAAGATACTGGTGTGGTAAATCCAAATATTTCTATTTGGACATTTTATTTTGAACCTGGGGTAAGTTGTTCGTGGTTGGTATCGTCCATGGTGGAGCTTCTGGGACACTTAGGGAGAAACACGTCTCATTTGTCTTTAGTGGTGCTCTCAATCCAGCTGACGTATTTCTGAACGTTGGTGTAGATGCCCACATCCCCTCCCATGAAGTGTCCGACCTCGATCCCCTGCAGCTTGTTTTTGCAGATGACAGTAGCAACGGCCAGCTCCTAGAAGGTATCATCGCACAGAGAGAGGGAGGCAGACAGATGTGGTCAAATCTCCTTATAGGCGCTCTCTAGTCCCCGTGTGGACGCACCCTGCCTGGAGGTAGCATGCTGCATCAAGATAAGAGTCCGCAGACTGGAAGCTTGATTCATTCATCTAACTTTGTCATAACTAGCCTTGTGTGACGTTGAGAAAGTCAGAGAAAAGCCTTTCTAGAACTCACATTTAAAATGAGTCAAACTCCATTTACTTGAACTGATGAAGCCTATTTCAATTTGTGCAGTATTTGAATTATTTTTTTTAAGCGCTACCCATTTTCAGTTGCAGCTATGAGAAAAAAAAACAATTATTAACTCTAGGTGTTGCTTGATGCCCCTTAATGAATACAGACGTCTCTAATGAGGGCTCTTTACTGAAGATAATGGGAGGCTTTGCTGCAGCCTTACCAAATTCTCAAAAATTTGTGAAGTTGTCGGCTTTCTATTTTTTAAATACCGTGATTAAATAGTTAACTAGACATATCCAAATGAATGAAAATTGGATAGAGAGAAAAGATTACCCCAAAAATTCGACTGAACACTTTTAGAAATTTAACACATATGGAGTTTCTGTGGCTTTTTCCTTGTTCGGTTTCCTGGCAGGCTGTGTCGGACATCACGGGGGCCTCCAGGTTCTGCCTTAAATCAGGGTGTCTGCCTGAGGGAAGACAGGGATAAAAGAAACCTTCCTGTTCACAAATGTCATTTAGCTCTCCAATCCCCAGCTTCTGTTTCAACTGATGTTTTGTGTCTGTCTGAACAATACTTGAGCCACCTGATGTGAAGAGCTGACTCATTTGAAAAGACCCTGATGCTGGGAAAGATTGAGGGCAGGAGGAGAAGGGGATGACAGCGGATGAGATGGTTGGATGGCATCACCAACTCAATGGACATGGGTTTGAGCAAGCTCCGGGAGATGGTGATAGATAGGGAGGCCTGGCATGTAGCAGTCCATGGGGTCGCAAAGAGTCAAACATGACTGAGTGACTGAACTGAACTGAACAAAATAATGAGGAAGAAAGAAGACGTGATTTTGTGCATGGTTATGAGGGTTAATCTTGAAGATTTTGAAATGGCCTTTATGTCTCTTTAAAAAGCAGCATTTTCTTTCTACTCTGTGTCTGTTCTTGGAGGAATAAGAGGTGACCTGACTCAAGTTCTCAGGTGTCCTCAACAAGAGAAGTGAGCCAGTACGGGAAAGCGGAGCCTTTTTAATGTGAACTGTGCCTCCGACAATCAGGAGGCGTGGCCTCTGTGCTGAGTCAGGTGGCCTGGTAGCTCCATCTGCCAAAGCTCTGAAGAAGCAGTGGAGCTTTAGACAGCCTGGGAAAGGAGGAGTCTGGACTTCTGAGAGGGTCTCTTTTGCCAGACCCCTCAGACAGTACTTCCCCCTTGGTCTCCACCCCACCCTCCTCCGCTCTCAGTTACACAGACATGGGGCTCCTCCCCGGCCTGTCTCATCAGATATAACTCATGACCTGATGTTCGGGGGCAGGTGCACTCACCATTGTTGTTTTGGCTCCAGTCCAAACCGGAAAGCATGCAGATGGTGCCTGGCTTGACGGTGCTGGTGGCGAGGGCAATGGGCTGGACTTTTTCGTTGAGGATGGCGGGCTTAGCCAGCCTAATGAGCATGAGGTCATCTTGGGGTGCAGTATGACTATGGTTCCAGTAGCGAATAATCTGGATAGGGTTAATTGTCTGCTCTGTCCCATCTCTGATTCTGATCCTGAGATTTCCCAGCATCACCTTCAGATTTCTGGAGGGACAAGGGGTTGGAAGTCACCATCATCGTTACTGTTGGTATCATCATCAAAGCTGATGTTACAGTGGGCCAGGTGCTTTGCCAAGAGCTCTGTCTGAATCCTGGATTCCCCCATTTACTACTCACAACAAAGCAGGGATTCAAAACAGAATCCCCGTGTTACAGATGAAGGAATGGAGGCACATGAGAGTATTCACCCATGATCACACAGTTAAGTGGTGGAGCCTTTCACTTCTCTGTTTTCATGTAGTGGGAGAGAAAAGAATGCATGGTCTAGAAATATTATTTCCCCTCCTTTCTGGCTCCAGCCTATCTGGGCATTTCCATTCTGGTGTCGGGAAGAGAATGAGGTGACTTGAGTGTTGGACAGCTCCTGTTTGCTTTATCAAATCTCCTCACAACTCTATTTCATCCATCTCTGTACTTTGGAAGGTGAAATAGGTGGATTAAGTCCATGTGCTTTCTTGTCCTTTGGCATTTGATTGGTATTTGGCTGATAAGAAGCACCAGAAAGGAACATGAAGGAGAAGGGAGAGGTTGGCAAGTTTATCCTGCCACCTGCCGTGCCCCGTTGGGTTGCTGCAGGGTTGTGGCTGTTGACCGTCTCCTGATCAAAGGTTAGGACCGCTATCAGGCTGTCTCTGTACACAGTGCTGTCTCTTTCTCTCTCACTGACTCTTTTCCTCTCCCCGCTTAAAATCATTCTCCCCCTGCCCCTTTAGGTCTGGGAGTAGTAAGTGCATCTTTCTAATACTGAACCCCAGAGGAATTGAACTGTTGTCTATGTTTTCCCTGTAACTAGACCATACCTTTGTCATTAGTTCTTTTTTATCAATTCTTCTCAATTTAATAAAATCTGAGTGCACCATCAGTTGTCTGCTGGTTCCTTAACTGACAAAACTCATATTGCCAGTAAAAAAACCTCGGAAAGACTTATGGGAGACTGAGGAGGCCCCCCAGCAGCCCTGTTGGCGTGCAGGGCTGGATGGCTGTGTTGTGGGGGGCTGCTGTGTGCAGTGTAGGATATTAAGCAGCATCCTTGCCCTGGCGTTCACCAGGCAGATGCCGTTAACACAGCCCTCCCCGCAGCCCTCACTCTATTGTGACAACCAAGAATGTCTTCCTTTGCCACATGTACCCTGGGGGAAACGTTGCCCCTGTTTGAGAATCACCAATGCAGAGTGAGTAGAGTGGATGAGGATGGTCAACACTCACGGTAAGTAGCAGTGAGCAGGGGCCAGCACCCAGTTGCTTTTGATGAGGACGCCCACACAGGGGTTGAAGTGAGACTTGAGGTAGACCAAATAGGGGGAAGGATCATCTTTCTGCACAGATGAGTGAGCGGAGAAAAATGTCCCTGAGGAATAGATATGAGAAGTTCTTAGAAGTTCTTAGAACAGTCAACAGCTTCTTAGCTGAATGGAAATATGGACAATTTTAAAGTAGTAATCAGTTGGGCAGGAAATGTGAAGGTACTTGACATTAAAAAATCAAAATGTACATGAAAATGACATACCATTTTATCTAATAGTTTTAATAATCATTTTTGTCCAATGTTAACAATATTCAGCCTAAGAAAGTAAAATGAGAAAGACTCTCATTTACTACTTATAGGAATGGGAATTGATTCTGTCTGCTTCAAAAGCAATTTAAAAATGAGCATCAAGAATTGTAAATGGTTTGTCACCTTTGACCTAATAATTACAACCCCAAGAATTCTTGATTCTAAAGAAATAGTCAGATGTAGATCAAGATTATTAGTAAATGTGCTCATTTTAACACTATTTATAATAGGTAATTCTTGGGCTTCCCTTGTGGCTCAGCTGGTAAAGAATCTGCCTGCAATGTGGGAGACTGGGTTTGATCCCTGGGTCGGGAAGATCCCCTGGAGAAGGAAATGGCAACCCACTCCAGTGTTCTTGCCTGGAGAATCCCATGGATGGAGGAGCCTGGTAGGCTACAGGGTTGCAAAGAGTCGGACACGACTGAGGTACTTCACTTTCTTTCTTTCTTGTAATAGGTAAATGTTTGAAATATGAATGTCCAATACAGTAATCTTGGATATTGAAATACAAAGGAGTGTGAACAAATGGAACAGCATATATATTAAAACTGCATTTATAAAGAATATTAAACAGCAAAGGAATACTAATAACCTTTCAGTTAAAAAATAATAAAAATGTGCATTTAATCTAGTAATCCAATTATCTAAGAACAAGTAAAGAAACAAAAATAAGCCATTAAAATAAATAAAATAAAGCCTGGGAATAAATTCAGAAAGTGCATTAGCATGTGTTGACTGAGGTGGGACTATGAAAGCTGTTTATTTTTTATACTTTTTAATATTTCTCAATTTTCTAGTATGACTGTGCAGTGCTTTTATAAATGAATTTTTTAAAAAAGAGAGAAGAAAGAGGAGGAAGGCTGATTCTAATATCAGAAATATTGTTTTTGTTTCAGCTGCCCTTGGTTCTTATGTGAATCCTTTCCAAGCCCAGGCCTGTACCTCACCACACCCTTTTCTGTGGACTCACACTGTTAGAAACCCCAAGGAAAAAAGGGTGGGGTATTAATAAGGACAAGAGCCATTGCACCCTTGTCCTAAATCTTCACAATGACTCTATAATGTAGGTAGGAATATCCCCATTTTGACTGTAGAAACTGAAGCCCAGATAGATTAATTAACTTGTCCAAGGTCACACAGCTAATTTGTGATGCAACAACCTAGGTAGTCAGGGTGTGGTGGGAAAGGCCGCTCTGGTGAATTCAGAAGAGCTTCACATAGTCAGGGAGTACAGATGGAGGGTCCTTGCATTTGATCTTTTGTTCCCATCTTCTCCATTCCCTGCATTCTGAGTCTCTAAGCTTTTGCAACAGGGAGGCATCAGTTCAGTTCAGTTCAGTTCAGTCGCTCAGTCGTGTCCGACTCTTTGCGACCCCATGAATCGCAGCACGCCAGGCCTCCCTGTCCATCACCAACTCCTGGAGTTCACTCAGACTCACGTCCATCGAGTCAGTGATGCCATCCAGCCATCTCATCCTCTGTCGTCCCCTTCTCCTCCTGCCCTGAGTCCCTCCCAGCATATCAGTCATCAAAATGAGTTCTCTGTCCTTGTGACTGCACTGAGACTTGCCCCTGTGTGATGAAGCCTGTATTTTGGAATAACCAAGGTGGAACACTCACTGTTGAGTGTTGAGTGTGGAACTCTCCAAGTGTGGAACAAGAAGCCCAAGCTTAGCACTGGGCTTCTCAGCCTGTCCAGAGAGCCTTTGGCTAGAGTCTGAGGGGGGATCCCCAGTGCTGCTCCTGACAGTTTCTCTTGACTCTCTTTTGTGCCATCCCCACATCCTGCATCTGCCCTCCTCCGTTCTGTATTAACCTGTGCCTTATACGACAGAGTAGAAAGTCCTGGATACATACCAGCAAGGACAGTCAAGCAGAAGGTAAACTTCATAGTCTTCCCTTGTGAGGTGCAGAAGATCAACAGAGTATGGAGCTCTCAGTTCAGTAGTTTCTCTGGAACACCTAGTAGAACCAGTGGGTATGATTAGACAGGAGGGTTGAAAAGCAGCTCTGGGCATGAACAGTACAGGGGAAGAGGGCTCCAATAGGCAGATGGAGGCCCTTCTGTTCCACGGAAGGTGGGGGACTATGCCTCTCATGGAGAGACAAGGAAGCTTCGTGACTGGACTTCAGGACCCAAGTCCCTCAATTTACTGTCCCTAAAAGCCCATCTGCCTAAAAGCAGTTCAGCTGTCTGTGGGAAAGGGAACTCCAGGCTTAGGACTTATGTCCCCTTGGAGTTTTTCAGGCCAGGGCTGTGGGGGACAGTATTCTGCACCTTAGTTCAGGAAGACAGTGTGCCCAGATTTTCTCTGAGCCTCATCACAGCTACTTATACTTTTCTTCAGCCCCTCCCCTCTTTATTACATTGGCTTCACCTTTCCCTGGGTTCACTATTTCATCACTCTGCCGTCATAGCTGCCTGGAGAATCCCAGGGACGGGGGAGCCTGGTGGGCTGCCGTCCATGGGGTCACACAGAGTTGGACATGACTGAAGTAACTTAGCAACAGCAGCTGTCATAGCTTGGCCTGGTTGTTGTGATCAGCAGGTCTGAGCTAAGCAAATGGGGAAATGTAAAGCATTCATTGAGCAGTCATTTTGACAGTCAGGGAATGATTTATAGTCTAGATTACATTAGATCTAGGATCTACTGAATGGTTGGCAGGACTTCTAAGTGCTTCTTACCTAATGAAAAGATTGGTCAGCCAATAATAGACTGCCGTGTCATCCTTGGATAATTGGGAACACAAAGAGCCTGGTTGCTAATAGCCAACATTTTGTGAGCATTTACTGCATCCCAGCCACTGAGCGAAGTTCTTTACAGACATTGTTAGTGGTGATTTTATATCAGGTTTTATATCAAAAGCTGAGACACAAACTTAAGTAAGCTTTGTATCATTCTTACCCCTGAAGGTTTCCTAAACTCATAGTCTCATTCCAGTGTCACAACAACCCTGGAAAGATGAGTCAGGGCTGGTATCATTCTTTCTTTTCTCCTGATCTGTAGTGACAGGACTGAAACAAAGAATTAAAATGATTTTCTCAAAATCACACATGACTGGAAAGACTAGAAATACAGTATCTATATTTTATTACTGGATACCCACCACTTTTTAGCCACATCCTCCAGGCTTCAGCTCATCAGCCAGCATTCATGAATCCTGGAAAATTATACAGTCCCTCACACAAATTTCCTGAAGTGTGGAATGAAAAGTTAACATGGGAACTTCTCTCGTGGTCCAGTGGTTAAGAATCTGCCTGCCAGTGCAGGGGAGACAGGGTCAATCCCTGTTCTGGGAAGATCCCACATGCCTTGGTGCAGCGGAGCCTCTGCACCACAACTACTGAGCCTGAGCTCTAGAGCCCGCAAGCCGCAACTACGGAAGCCTGTGTGCCTGGAGCCTGTGCTCCGCAACAAGAGAAGCCACTTCAGTTAGAAGCCCGGACACTACAAGGAAGAGTATCCCCTGCTTGCCACAACTGGAGATAGTCTGCGCGTTGCAATGAAGACCCTGCACCACCAAAAACCAATACGTTTTAAAAAGTTAACATGGCACATACTTTCCTAAACCTCACAATGAACACAGAGCCACACTGGGATTAGGGCTCGTTTATGAAATACACTTGAGATTCCTGGACAGGATGGAGTTGTGGAAGGTTTTCTGTGGTGGGGGTTCAGTTCAGTTCAGTCGCTCAGTCGTGTCCGAGTCTTTGCAACCCCATGAATTGCAGCACGCCAGGCCTCCCTGTCCATCACCAACTCCCGAAGTTTACCCAAACTCATGTCCATTGAGTCGGTGATGCCATCCAGCTATCTCATCTTCTGTCGTCCCCTTCTCCTCCTGCCCCAATCCCTCCCAGCATCAGGGTCTTTTTCAGTGAGTCAACTCTTCACATGAGGTGGCCAAAGTACTGGAGTTTCAGCTTCAGCATCAGTCCTTCCAGTGAACACCCAGAACTGATCTCCTTTAGGATGGACTGGTTGGATCTCCTTGCAGTCCAAGGAACTCTCAAGAATCTTCTCCCACACCACAGTTCAAAAGCATCACTTCTTTGGCGCTCAGCTTTCTTCACAGTTCAACTCTCATATCCATACATGTCTACTGGAAAAACCATAGCCTTGACTAGATGGACTTTTGTTGGCAAAGTAATGTCTCTACTTTTTAATATGCTGCCTAGGTTGGTCATAACTTTCCTTCCAAGGAGTAAGTGTCTTTTAATTTCATGGCTACAATCACCATCTGCAGTGATTTTGGAGCCCCCAAAAATGAAGCCTGACACTGTTTCCACTGTTTCCCCATCTATTTCCCATGAAGTGATGGGACCAGATGCCATGATCTTAGTTTTCTGAATGTTGAGCTTTAAAAGCCAACTTTTTCACTCTCCTCTTTCACTTCATCAAGAGGTTCTTTAGTTCTTCTTCACTTTCTGCCATAAGTGTCATGTCGTCTGCATATCTGAGGTTATTGATATTTCTCCCAGCAATCTTGATTCTAGCTTATACTTCTTCCAGCCTAGTGTTTCTCATGATGTACTCTGCATATAAGTTAAATAAGCAGGGTGACAATATGGAGCCTTGATGTACTCCTTTTCCTATTTGGAACCAATCTGTTTGTTGTTCCATGTCCAGTTCTAACTGTTGCTTCCTGACCTGCATATAGGTTTCTCAAGAGGCGGGTCAGGTGGTCTGGTATGCCCATCTCTTTCAGAATTTTCCACAGTTTATTGTGATCCATATAGTCAAAGGCTTTGGCATAGTCAATAAAGCAGAAATAGATGTTTTTCTGGAACTCTCTTGCTTTTTTGATGATCCAGCAGATGTTGGCAATTTGATCTCAGGTTCCTCTGGCTTTTCTAAAAGCAGCTTGAACATCTGGAAGTTCATGGTTCACGTATTGCTGAAGCCTGGCTTGGAGAGTTTTGAGCATTACTTTACTAGCATGTGAGACGAGCACAATTGTGTGGTAGTGGTGGGGGTGGGATTAGTTAAATAGAGGTTAAACATTTAAGAAAGAGAGAGACTTTACTGTCAGGTTGTTTTTCCTAGTTCTTTGGAAAGATTCTGGGCCAGGAAGGGAGTTTGTCTGGGGATGTGAGGACTGAGAGCAGAAAAGCAGATTTTCTGGAGAAGCTGGCATGGGGGTCTGCTGCCTGTTGATGAGCCTCACATTGGTATCTGTAGCCAAGAGCTCTGGTCCTGCATACACAACTGCTTCCTGGAAACCACTGTTTGCACCTCCTCTCGGCTCCTGAAATGTAGCCTGTCAAGCTAAACTTCTTATTCCGCTAGCCTTTCAAATTCAGTCTTCTGCCAGTTTTCCTCCTTTTGGGAGACAGCTCTGCCTTTCAGTTTGATTTTTTTTTCTCTTTTTCTGACCACTCGATCCCAAAGTTCATCCTGCTCTCCCAAATCTCTTCAATCCATCCGTGCCTTTCCATTCTCACTGCTGCCACCCTACTCCATGCCATAATCTTGACTCACTTGAACTAATGCGTGTGCCTGCCTACTATCGCTCCACTTAACATTGTTGTACTCAGACATCTTTCCTAAAATGTAGGTGAGAGCATTAGTTTCTTCCTTAAAACTCTTGAGTAGTTCCCTACTGACCGTAGAATGACCCCTAACATGGTTTAGGGAGATCCCTTGACATCACCTCATTTCATCTCTTCTCATCCCCTCTTTGCTACCCCCTCCTGCCTGCCCACCCCACACACTTATTTGTAGGCCTACAAAACTAGTTTCAAGTGTGAATTTTCTTGTTTCAATAAATAACTTTTTTTTATGATACATTAGCTCTTGAATGTTTCCTTTAGTTTGCCAATTTCATTTTTTTCCCAAAAAGATATTGATATCTGATATGGACATTGTTCTTAAAGTTTTTTTGTGAAAGATAACTTTAGAATCCTATGAGTATGTATGTATATGTACAATATTCAACATTTCCTCATGTTTGTAAATTTCTTATCATTAAGTTCTTTATTAGAGTTATTATAGATTCCATACATATATATACATGGAGATATACCTGTCCATGGCCTCATTGCACAGAATATCTAAGGTTTAAAGGGACTCTAAATCTATTATTGTTTCATTCTGTCATCTAATAGATTTTCTATTTAAGTAATATCCTTGTTGTATTTGGGCTTCCCTCATAGCTCAGTTGGTAAAGAATCCACCTACAATGCAGGAGACCCCGGTTCAATTCCTGGGTCAGGAAGATCCTCTGGAGAAGGGATAGGCTACCCAATCCAGTATTCTTGGGCTTTCCTTGTGGCTCAGCTGGTAAAGAATCTGCCTGCAATGTGGGAGACCTGGGTTCGATCCCTGGGTTGGGAAGATCCCCTGGAGAAGGGAAAGGCTACCCACTCCAGTATTCTGGCCTGGAGAGTTCCATGGACTGTATAGTCCATGGGGTTGCAAAGAGTTCGACACGACTGAGCGACTTTCACTCACACTTCTTGTATTTGCTGCCAAAAAAATCCATTTAAACAAAGCAGCCACAGAGAAAGGAGAGAGTGAGTGAACAAGAGTATGCTGTCCCAGAGGGCAGTGTAGTAGGAACAGATTTGGAGATCTGACAGGGGCCTCTAGTACTGGTGTTGGTTGAGAACTTTTCTTCAAATGGTATGTGTGAATACAACATGTACAAGTGAAGCAGTTCTGAGGAGGGGCGGGCTGAGTGTGACATGGATAAAGGAGAAGGGAGTCTGTGTCACAGAGAAGGGTGGAGTCATAGCTCTGCTTCATCAGAGTAGCCCAGAAAGCAGAGGGTCAATGGGACATGTAGAGGGAGGGGTGCTAGTTAAACACTGTGGGGGAGGAACTGGTGAAAAGAACTGAGAAGCTAGGGAAAGAACTTGGGATGAATTTTAATACCACAGAAGGTTCACTCGGTTCTCACTTCCTTAGATAAGGGATAAGGCTCAGACCCCTGAAGCTCATCTTCCCATAGGGCAGATATCAATTAGACTGCGAGGATTTCCATGCCAATTGACTGAGAGAGTTGGCAGGTGTGACTAATGAATCCTTTTTTATACTAAGGATTAAGACTGGAAGAAGCAGCCTCTAAATGACGGGCTTATAGAGTCCCCATCCCAGTTCTCTCATTTGCACTTCATCCTGCTGTCAGAATTCCTAAGTGGGTTATAAGTTCTGTTCCTGCTTTGTGACTATTTCCACTAGAACCTTATCCTCAGGACAAGATTCAGGCATCAACATGAAGTGTATCCTATTAACCTTGCTGATGATAACTGGTGAGTGACTAAAGGTATCTCTGTCTTGTTTGATTGGGCCTCAACTAGGAGATAAGGCTATAGAGCTCCGTTGGGAGGGAGAGCTGATGGACCAGAAACAGGAAAGTTTGGGAAATATGTCATCTACCAGTCATTTTCTGTGCAGGCTATGCAGAAGCTTTTTAGTTTGATGTACCATCACTTGTTGATTTTTGCTTTTGTTGCTTGTATTGTTACTGTCGTATCAAAAGCATTGTTAAGACCCATGTTAACATGGGTCTTTTCTTCCCTATGTTTCCTTCTAGGAACTTTATGGTATCCCATTTACAATAGCATCAAAAACATAAAATACCTAGGAATAAATTTAACAAAGGAAGTGAAAGATCTGTACAATGAAAACTATAAGACTTTGCAGAAAGAAGTTAAAGAAGACATAAACAAAATTGAGATATCTCATGTTCATGGCAGAGAAGGCAATGGCACCCCACTCCAGTACTCTTGCCTGGAAAATCCCATGGATGGAGGAGCCTGGTGGGCTGCAGTCCATGGGGTTGCTACGAGTAGGACATGACTGAGCAACTTCACTTTCACTTTTCACTTTCATGCATTGGAGAAGAAAATGGCAACCCACTCCAGTGTTCTTGCCTGGACAATCCCAGGGACAGAGGAACCTGGTGGGCTGCCATCTATGGGGTCGCAGAGTCGGACATGACTGAAGCAACTTAGCAGCAGCAGCAGCATGTTCATGGATTGAAAGAATTAATGTTGTTAAAATTTCCATACTACCCCAAACCATCTATAGATTCAATGAAACCTCCATCGAAATTCCAATGACATTTTTCACAGAAATAAAAGAGCAGTCCTAAAATTTATATGGAATCACAAAAGACCTCAAATAGCCAAAGTAATCCTGAGAACAAAGCCAGAAGCATCACACTTCAAACTATACCACAAAACTATAGTAATTAGAACATTGTGGTATTGGCAAAAAAATAGAAACATAGAGCAATGAAATAGAATAGAGAGCCTAGAAATAAATGCTTATATATTCAATCAATTGATATTTGACAAAGAAGACAAGAACACTTTATGAAGAAGTGATGGTTTCTTCAATAAATAGTGTTGGGAAAACTGAATAACCACATGCAGAAAACTGAAATGGAAAACCTGTCTTACACCACTCACAAAAATTAACTCAAAATGAATTAAATACTTAAACAAAAGACCCGAATCTTTGAGATTCCTAGAAGAAAACATAGGAAAGAGCTCCTAATTGATTTTCAAATGTTGAACCAGTCCTGCACACATAGCAGAAATCCCACATGGTCTTAGAGCATGTATGTTTTTTATACATTGTTGAATTAGATTTGACTAATGTTTTGTTGAGGATTTTTGATCATGAGAAGGTCTTTTTTTTTTTTTTTGTAGTTTTCTTGTAATGACTTTGTTTTTGGTATCAAGATAATGCTGGCCTCATAGAATAATTTAGGAAATATTCCCTCCGCTTCTATCTTCTGAAAAAGATCGCAGAGAATTGGTGTAATTTCTTACTTCAATGTTTGGTAGAATTCATGAGTCAACTCATCTGGGCCTAATGCTTTCTCTTTTGGAAGGTTATTGTTTAATCGATATCTTTAATAGATATATCTTTCCTTTTCTCCTTTGCTTTTCGCTTCTCTTCTTTTTACAGCTATTTGTAAGGCCTCCCCAGACAGCCATTTTGCTTTTTTGCATTTCTTTTCCATGGGGATGGTCTTGATCCCTGTCTCCTGTACAATGTGGTGAACCTCAGTCCATAGTTCATCAGGCACTCTATCAGATTTAGTCCCTTAAAGCTATTTCTCACTTCCACTGTATAATTGCAAGGGATTTGATTTAGGTCATACCTGAATGGTCTAGTGGTTTTCCCTACTTTCTTCAATTTAAGTCTGAATTTGGCAATAAAGAGTTCATGATCTGAGCCACAGTCAGCTGCCGGTCTTGTTTTTGTGACTGTATAGAGCTTCTCCATCTTTGGCTGCAAAGAATATAATCAATCTGATTTCGGTGTTGACCATCTGGTGATGTCCATGTGTAGAGTTTTCTCTTGTGTTTTTGGAAGAGGGTGTTTGCTATGACAGGTGCGTTCTCTTGGCAAAATTCTATTAGTCTTTGCCCTGCTTCATTTCATATTCCAAGGCCAAATTTGCCTGTTACTCCAGGTGTTTCTTGACTTCCTACTTTTGCATTCCAGTCCACTATAATGTAAAGGACAATAGCAAGAAGAGATAAGAAAGCCTTCCTCAGCGATCAATGAAAAGATATAGAAGAAAACAACAGAATGGGAAGGACTAGAGGTCTCTTCAAGAAATTAGAAATACCAAGGGAACATTTCATGCAAAGATGGGCTTGATAAAGGATGAAATGGTATGGACCTAACAGAAGCAGAAGATATTAAGAAGAGGTGGCAAGAATACACAGAAGAACCAAACAAAAAGATCTTCATGACCCAGAAAATCATGACGGTGTGATCACTCACCTAGAGCCAGACATCCTGGAATGTGAAGTCAAGTGCCTTAGAAAGCATCACTATGAACAAAGCTAGTAGAGATGATGGAATTCCAGTTGAGCTCTTTCAAATCCTGAAAGATGATGCTGTGAAAGTGCTGCACTCAATATGCCAGCAAATTTGGAAAACTCAGCAGTGGCCACAGGACTGGAAAAGGTCAGTTTTCATTCCAATCCCAAAGAAAGGCAACTCCAAAGAAAACTCAAACTACTGTACAATTGCACTCATCTCACACGCTAGTAAAGTAATGCTCAAAATTCTCCAAGCCAGGCTTCAGCAATACGTGAACTGTGAACTTCCACATGTCCAAGCTGGTTTTAGAAAAGGCAGAGGAACCAGAGATCAAATTGCCAACATCCACTGGATCATCGAAAAAGCAAGAGAGTTCCAGAAAAACATCTATTTCTGCTTTATTGACTATGCCAAAGCCTTTGACTATATGGATCACAATAAACTGTGGAAAATTCTGAAAGAGATGAGAATACCAGACCACCTGACCTGCCTCTTGAGAAATCTATATGCAGGTCAGGAAGGAACAGTTAGAACTGGACATGGAACAACAGATTGGTTCCAAATAGGAAAAGGAGTATGTCAAGGCTGTAATTGTCACCCTTATTTAACTTCTATGCAGAGTACATAATGAGAGACGCTGGACTGGAAGAAGCACAAGCTAGAATCAAGATTGCCAGGAGAAATATCAATAACCTCAGATATGCAGATGACACCACCCTTATGGCAGAAAGTGAAGAGGAACTAAAAAGCCTCTTGATGAAAGTGAAAGAGGAGAGTGAAAAAGTTGGCTTAAAGCTCAACATTCAGAAAACGAAGATCAAGGCATCCGGTCCCATCACTTTATGACAAATAGATGGGGAAACAGTGGAAACAGTGTCAGACTTTATTTTTTTGGGCTCCAAAATCACTGTAGATGGTGACTACAGCCATGAAATTAAACGACGCTTACTCCTTGGAAGGAAAGTTATGGCCAACCTAGATAGCATATTGAAAAGCAGAGACATTACTTTGCCAACAAAGGTCCATCTAGTCAAGGCTATGGTTTTTCCAGTGGTCATGTATGCATGTGAGAGTTGGACTGTGAAGAAGGCTGAGCGCCGAAGAAGTGATGCTTTGGAACTGTGGTGTTGGAGAAGATTCTTGAGACTCCCTTGGACTGCAAAGAGATCCAACCAGTCCATTCTGAAGGAGATCAGTCCTGGGTGTTCTTTGGAAGGAATGATGCTAAAACTGAAACTCCAGTACTTTGGCCACCTCATGTGAAGAGTTGACTCATTGGAAAAGACTCTGATGCTGGGAGGGATTGGGGGCAGGAGGAGAAGGGGACGACGGAGCATGAGATGGCTGGATGGCATCACCAACTTGATGGACGTGGGTTTGAGTGAACTCCGGGAGTTGGTGATGGACAGGGAGGCCTGGCGTGCTGCAATTCATGGGGTCGCGGGGAGTCAGACAGGACTGAGCGACTGAACTGAACTGAATAGATATAGACATATTTAGATTGTCTATTTCTTCTTGTGTTTTGGCAGAGTATATCTTAGACAGAATTCATCTAGGTTTTCATGTTTGTAGGCAAAGAATTGTTTATAGTATTCCTTAATAGTCCTTTTGGACTTCCAGGTGGTACAGTGGTAAAGAATCCACATGATGATGCTGGAGACATGGGAGATGTTGGTTTGATCCCTGGGTCAAGAATCTCCCCTAGAGTAGGAAATGGCAACCCACTCCTGTATTCTCGCTTAGAAAATTCGGTGGACAGAGAAGTGTGGTAGCTACAGTTCATGGGGTTGCAAAGACTCAGACATGACCCAGCATTCTCGCTAACAAGAGATGATCTGGATTCAGGATAGATTGTGGGAGTTAAATAAGAATTAGATTTATGTGCTGGAATTAGAACATTGCCTATGCAAGTGTTTTGCCACTTTTTGACCATAAGAACTCCTCTTAGTCTTATTAATAAAACATGATGTATTAACATCATATATCTTGAGAGTCCCTTGGACTGCAAGGAGATCAAACCAGTCAATCCCAAAGGAAATCAACCCTGAATATTCATTGGAAGGACCAATGCTGAAGCTGAAGCTCCAATATTTTGGCCACCTGATGCAAAGAGCTGACTCAGTGGAAAAGACCCTGATGCTGGAAAGACTACAGGATAAGATGGTTAGATATTATTACCGACACAACAAACATGAATCTGTGCAAACTCCAGGAGGCAGTGAAGGACAGGGAAACCTGGTGTGCTTCAGTCTATGGGGTTGCAGAGTCAGACACGACTTAGTGACTGAACAACAACATTAACATCATAAAAAGATTCAAAGTATTTTAAGACTAAAAGGTGTTCTTATGCTAAAAAAAGTTGCGAAGCAGGTGGCGCTAGTGGTAAAGAATCCACCTGCCAATGCAGGAGATGCAAGAGACGCCGGTCTGATCTCTGGGTTGGGAAGATGCCCTGGAGTAGGAAATGGCAACGCACTGCAGTATTCTTGCCTGGAGAATCCCATGGACAGAGGAGCCTGGTGGGCAACAGTCCATGGGGTTGCAGAGAGTCAGATATTACTGAAACAACTAAGCATGGATTCATGCATGCATGGCAGAAACCAATTAGTATTCAACAGATTTAAAAAATGCATGCATGTATATATTTGGACAGAAGTATACATGTCTGTATATATAATATTAGCCTTTAGTGATGATGCTTGTTTCATATATGAATCCATAAAATCCTTGCATTAATTTCAGAGCCTTCCTGTGGCCCCTTGCATGCAAAGTGAGTTTTACTCTAATCTGTCATTAATTCATTTATATAATACCTATGTATTGAGTTTATACTGTGTGCTGGGCATTATGCTGAATGCTTGGGGATATTGCATAAATCATTGTTCTTTTACTACTTATTAGATGAAAACCCATAGACCAGTAATATAAATTGATATAGCAAGAGAAACCCCAGTTGGAACATAGATTTTTTAAAAAAAGAAATAGTTTTATATTTTCCTGTTTCCTTTCCTGAACTGGAAAAAGCAATATTTGACCTAACTTGTTGAACCCACTAACCAGATGCCACCAAGAACACCACCAAGAGTTTTTTTAAGTGAGGTTTTTTTAACTTTATGCAGTAGGGACAACACACTCCAGAGAACCTCATGTGTCCCAGTACAGGGAACTTGGGAGGAGCATCTTAAATGGTTTGATGGATAATTTGGAAGATGGAGTTAGAGAAATGGAGTCAGTTCAGAATTCGGTGTTGTCAAGAAGGAACATTCTGACTCTAATTAGGGTATCCTAACCCTAGTTGACTAGACTATCCGTCTAATCAAGGCTATGGTTTTTCCAGTGGTCATGTATGGACGTGAGAGTTGGACTGTGAAGAAAGCTGAGCACCAAAGAATTGATGCTTTTGAACTGTGGTATTGGAGAAGACTCTTGAGAGTCCCTTGGACTGCAAGGAGATCCAACCAGTCCATTCTGAAGGAGATCAGCCCTGGGATTTCTTTGGAAGGAATGATGCTAAAGCTGAAACTCCAGTACTTTGGCCACCTCATGCGAAGAGTTGACTCATTGGAAAAGATTCTGATGCTGGGAGGGATTGGGGGCAGGAGGAGAAGGGGATGACAGAGGATGAGATGGCTGGATGGCATCACTGACTTGATGGCTGTGAGTCTGAGTGAACTCCCGGAGTTGGTGATGGACAGGGAGGCCTGGCGTGCTGCGATTCATGGGGTCGCAAAGAGTTGGACATGACTGAGTGACTGAACTGAACTGAACTGAACCCTAATTGGGTACTTCAAATGTTTTAATTAGTAGGTAAGAGGATTAAATTAGGGTTGGAGCTGTCACTGATAAAGAAGTAGCAATAATGCAAAAAAAGGGTGATATCAGTCAGTATCCAATGTTTAGTTGTTTGGTAGGTAATGGAGAGGCTTTGTCTGTATCTTTTTCTGAGTATTAGTTTGCAATTTATCAGTATAAAAATATTCTTGAAACTGCCATAGTGTAAAATAACATTTATTGAACACACATTATATGCATTATTTGCCAAACATTCTTTCAAGTGATTTACATACATTAATGCATTCAATTTTCACAGCAATCTTAGGAGAGAAGTTCGTTTGTGATTTCAGTGTACAAATAAGGAGATTAAGATACAGAGATCTACCTAATTTGTACAAGTTCCTACTACTGGTATGGATAGAGCTAGAATTTGAATCAGATAATCTGTTTCCAGAGAATAAGTACTGACCTATATTTACATGCCCATCTGTTCAGAATATCTCTCCCTATATTTTCATGCCAGAATTAAAGTTTTAATTTTGGTTAACTAATGAACTTATTGCTGTTGGAGTCACACTGACTGGTCTCTGAGCATCCCTGCAGTGTGCTGGTAGGAAAAGTCAGGGAGCTGCAGGACAGGCTGCGTGACTGTGACTGTGGATTCAACCAAGAAGGCTTAAGCCTTTGGGAGATTGGAAATGAGCTAAGTCATCCTGGGAAACTGCAGACAGGGCGAAGAAAAGCGGGAGATCGTGTGGAGGAGAAGGATGTACATGGGATTTGGAATCAGGTAGACTGAAATTGGGATGCTTGAACAAACCATCATTTACTAGTTGTATGACCTTAAGTATATTTCCTAAGGTTAAGTTCTTACTTTGTAAAATAATATAAAATGTATCCACTTTATCTTGTTTCCTGTGAAAATTAAAAAAAAATTTTAAGTACTTAAAGTGCTTAGTGGGGCTGCATAGGTGGTTCAGTGGTAAATAATCCACTTGCCAGTATAAGAGACCTGGGTTCAATCCCTGGTTTGGGAAGATACCCTGGAGGAGGAAGTGGTAACCCATTCTAGTATTCTTACAGAGAGGCCTTGTGGGCTACAGTCCATGGGATCTCAAAAGAGTCGGACACAACTGAGTGATGAAACAACAATAACAAAGTGCTTAGTACAGTGTTTGTACAGTGTGCGATTCTAGTACCATGAAGTGAAAAGTGAAAAACTGGAGTAGGTTGCCATTTCCTTTGCCAGGAGTACTTCCTGAACAAGGAATTGAACCCATGTCCCTAACACTGACAGGTAGATTCTTTACCACTAAACCACCTGGGAAATCCCACTAAGTACTTTGAGTTCAGTTCAGTCACTCAGTGGTGTCCGACTCTTTGCGACCCCATGAACCACAGCACGCCAGGCCTCTCTGTCCATCACCAACTCCTGGAGTCCACCTAAACCCATGTCTATTGAGTCAGTGATGCCATCCAACCATCTCATCCTCTGTTGTCCCCTTCTCCTCCTGTCCTCAATCTTTCCCAGCATCAGGGTCTTTTCAAATGAGTCAGCTCTTCGCATCAGGTGGCCAAAGTATTGGAGTTTCAGCTTCAATATCAGTCCTACCAATGAACACCCAGGACTGATCTGATCTCCTATAGGATGGACTGGTTGGATCTCCTGCAGTCCAAGGGACTCTCAAGAGTCTTCTCCAATACCACAGTTCAAAACCATCCATTTTTCGGTGCTCAGCTTTCTTTATAGTCCAAGTCTTACATCCATACATGTCCACTGGAAAAACCATAGCCTTGACTAGACGGACCTTTGTTGACAAAGTAATGTCTCTGCTTTTTAATATGCTATCTAGGTTGGTCATAACTTGCTTTCCAAGGAGTAAGTGTCTTTTATTTTCATGGATGCAGTCATCATCTGCAGTGGTTTTGGAGCCCAAAGAAATAAAGTCTGACACTGTTTCCACTATTTCCCCATCTATTTCCCATGAAGTGATGGGACCGGATGCCATGATCTTAGTTTTCTGCATGTTGAGCTTTAAGCCAACTTTTTCACTCTCCTCTCTCACTTTCATCAAGAGGCTCTTTAGTTCTTCACTTTCTGCCATAAGGGTGGTGTCATCTGCATATCTGAGGTTATTGATATTTCTCCCTGCAATCTTGATTCCAGCTTGTGCTTCTTCCAGCCCAGCGTTTCTCATGATGTACTCTGCATATAAGTTAAATAAGCAGGGTGACAATATGGAGCCTTGACATACTCCTTTTCCTATTTGGAACCAGTCTGTTGTTCCATGTCCAGTTCTAACTGTTGTTTCTTGACCTACATACATGTTTCTCAAGAGGCAGGTCAGCTGGTCTGGTATTCCCATCTCTTTCAGAATTTTCCACAGTTTATTGTGATCCACACAGTCAAAGGCTTTGGCATAGTCAATAAAGCAGAAATAGATGTTTTTCTGGAACTCTCCTGCTTTTTCGATGATCCAGTGGATGTTGGCAATTTGATCTCTGGTTCCTCTGCCTTTTCTAAAACCAGCTTGGACATCTGGAAGTTCACAGTTCATGTATTGCTGAAGCCTGGCTTGGAGAATTTTGAGTATTATTTTACTAGCATGTGAGATGAGTGCAATTGTACAGTAGTTTGAGCTTTCTTTGGCATTGCCTTTCTTTGGGATTGGAATGAAAACTGACCTTTTCCAGTCCTGTGGGCACTGCTGAGTTTTCCAAATTTGCTGTCATATTGAGTGCAGCACTTTACAGCATCATCTTTCAGGATTTGAAATAGCTCAACTGGAATTCCATCACCTCCACTAGCTTTGTTCGTAGTGATGCTTCCTAAGGCCCAATTGACTTCACATTCCAGGATGTCTGGCTCTAGGTGTGTGATCATACTATCATGAGTATCTGGGTCGTGAAGATCTTTTTGGTACAGTTCTGTGTATTCTTGCCACCTCTTCTTAATATCTTCTGCTTCTGTTAAGTCCATACCATTTCTGTCCTTTATTGAGCCCATCTTTGCATGAAATGTTCCTTTGGTATCTCTAATTTTCTTGAAGAGATCTCTAGTCTTTCCCATTCTGTTGTTTTCTTCTATTTCTTTGCATTGATCGCTGAGGAAGGCTTTCTTACCTCTCCTTGCTATTCTTTGGAACTCTGCATTCAAATGGGTATATCTCTCCTTTTCTTCTTTGCTTTTGGCTTCTCTTCATTTCACAGCTATTTGTAAGGCCTCCTCAGCCATTTTGCTTTTATGTATTTCTTTTCTTTGGGGATGGTCTTGATTCCTATCTCCTGTACAATGTCATGAACCTCTGTCCCTAGTTCTTCAGGCACTCTGTCCATCAGATCTAGTCCCTTAAATCTATTTCTCACTTCCAGTATATAGTCATAAGGGATTTGATTTAGGTCATACCTGAATGGTCTAGTGGTTTTCTCCACTTTCTTCAATTGAAGTCTGAATTTGGCAATAAGGAGTTCATGATCTGAGCCACAGTCAGCGCCTGGTCTTGTTTTTGCTGACTGTATAGAACTTCTTCATCTTTGGTTGCAAAGAATATAATCAATCTGATTTTGGTGTCAACCATCTGGTGATGTCCATGTGTAGCATCTTCTCGTGTTGTTGGAAGAGGGTGTTTGCTATGACTAGTAGGTTCTCTTGGCAGAACTCTATTAAGTCTTTGCCCTGCTTCATTCTGTACTCCAAGGCCAAATTTGCCTGTTACTCCAGGTGTTTCTTGACTTCCTACTTTTGCATTCCAGACCCCTATAATGAACAGGACATCTTTTTTGGGTATTAGTTCTAGAAGGTCTTGTAGGTCTTCATAGAACTGTTCAACTTCACCTTCTTCAGCATTACTGGTCAGGGCATACATAGACTTGGATTATGTGATATTAAATGGTTTGCCTTGGAAACGAACAGATCATTCTGTCGTTTTTGAGATTGCATTTTAGATACTTTAAAAATACATTTTTAAAAATTTTCACAGGAAATAAAAAGGTGAAGTGGATGCAGTTTATATTATTTTACAAAGTAAGAACTTAACCTCAGGAAATTTACTTAAAGTCATATAACTAGTAAATGATGGTTGTTTCAAGGATTCTGACTTCAGTCTATCTGAGTCCAATACCCGTATATGTCCTTCTCCTCTGCATTATCTCCCTGCTTCTCTTTAGAAGGAAATGGCAGCTCACTCCAGTGTTCTTGCCTGGGAAATCCCAGGGACAGAGGAGCCTGGTGGGCTACAGTCCATGGGGTCACAAAAGAGTCGGACATCACTGAGCGACTAAGCAGCAATAACAAAGTGCTTGGTACAGTCTTTGTACAGTATGGGACTCAGTACCATAGGGTAGGCTAAGTGATCAATGTGGTAAATATTGATACTATCTGACACTGGTGTCTTAAAATCTCCATAACCATGCCAGTTCCCTTTAACCAGCTGTGTTATATCCCAGTGATTCTTCTCTTTGTGTGTTTCAGGTGTTATTTCAGTTTTTGTTGAAGATACTGCAGACCTAAACAATCTTTTCTATTTATTATATCTGAAATCCAGTTACAAGTCCTGTATGGGGACTCTGATTGCTCCTCAGTGGGTGATAACGGCAGCACACTGCTTCTTACCGTAAGTGGTGGGGAATGTTCTACTCTATTAAGGCTTCCAGGCTGAGGCTCAACACTCCTGTGGAAATTGTATAGAACTTGTGCTAGTCAGGAATTCTTAATGATTTGATGGTAAAGGGGAGCTCAAGTACACAGATAAAATTTAACTACACGTTCTTATGTTTAACATGTCCAGAAAGGAAACAGTTTTATGGTATAGAACAATATTTCATATACACATAAAAATAAACCTGCACATTGTTCTTAACATTTTTAAGATTCATCCAAAACTGTTAGATGTGACTGTATTTCATTTTTAATTGCTGTATAATTTTTCAATGTGAATGTCACACAGTTTGGTTCATTCTTTTCTTGATAGATGTTTCAGTTATTTCTAGCATTCTGCTATTTTGAAGTATTACTGTAAACATACTTGTACCATGTACCTTAGAACTTTTTCTTGTGTATGTATCTGTGAGAGATATTCTGTATCTATATATGTATTGGTATCACAACATATTGGTTTGTATCTGTAAGTACACCTCTTGGTATATAAATAGAATATATAATAAGGAGTGGAATTTCTTGGTTGTAGAGCTTGCAAATGTTTATCTTTACACACCCTCCAGCAATTTATGAGTTCTTCCAACATTGGGTATTGTCAAGCTCTTTAATTTTTTTGCTGATGAAGTGTCAATTATCTTAATTGTGTTACTTTGACTAGTAGTGATGATCAACATCCTTCCTCCCCCTCCCCCTCTTCCTTCTCCTGACAATAATGTATCTTTTGGGAAATACTCTTTTTTGTCTTTCGAACATCTTGTGTATTGTAAAAATACTGCTTCATAGGATTTCTATAAGTGCTCTAGATATTAGTCATTTGTCAGTTATACATGTTGAAAATATCTTCCACTCTGTGGCTTTATCTTCTCTTTACAGTGTATTTTCATGCATAAAAGTTCTTAATGTCAAAAAAAAAGGAAATATATAAATAAATAAATATTTATAAATAATAAATAATATATATATATATATATAAATTAGAAACCCACATGGTACTTTGCAACTAATGTTTAAGACATATATACAAACATATAAAGCATGCAAGCTTTCAATGAAAAAATAAGTGATTCATTAATGTAAAAAGAGTTCTTAACTTCAGTATAATTAAATTTAAAACTTGAATTAGTCTTTATTTGTGGTTATTGATCATTGTGCCCAGTTGAAAATATCTTTTATGATCATAAGCAGAAATATATTCCTTTACATTTACTTCTAAAGATTTTAAAGCTTTGACTTTAATATTTAAATTTTTTGTATAATTTGGAATTGATTTTTGTGAATGATGTGAAGTAGGGATCCAATTTTATTTTTTTTAACGTATTAAGCAAAATATCCAAATATCATTTGTAAGTAGTCCCTTCTTTCCCCACTGATCTATAGTATCTGTTTGTCGTCTATCAAATTTCCATCTGTACATGGGTCTGTTTCTGGGCTGTCATTGCTGTTCCATTGGTTTATTTAGTATAGGCCACAGTGCCTTAATAATTATGACTTTATCATAATTTGTGATGTGTGATGTGGTTGGCCAGCCATCTTATTCTTCATCAGGAATGCTTAGGAATTCTTTTACATAAATTTAAAAATCAACTTGTTGCATTCTATGAAAAATTCTGTTGGGATTTATTTGGAAGTGCTTTGACTTTTTATATCAGTTGGATGGTAATATCACTAATTATTAAAGAAATGCAAATCAAAACCCCAATGAGATATCACTCATACCTGTCAGAATGGTAATGATGAAAAAAGATACAAATAACAAATGTTGGAGAGGATGTGGAGCCAAGAGGACTCATACACTATTCGTGGGAATGTAAATTGGTGTGCCAGTGTGGAAAACATCATGGAGTTTCTTAAAATACTAAAAATAAAACTGTAACATGATCCAGCAATTCCATTCCTGGGCAAATATCCAGAAAAAATGAAAAGAGTAATTAAAAAAGATACATGCACCCCCGATGTTCATAGAAGCATGATTTACAGTAGCCAAGATACGGAAGCAACCCAAGCGTCCATCAACAGTTGAATGGATAAAGAAATTGTGATTATATATATATATATATATATATATATGTATATATGTCTCCACATATATATATTCAATGAGAAGTTACTGAGGCATAAACAGAAGGAATTCTGCCATTTGCAGCAACATGGATGGACCTAGAGAATATTATGCTTAGTCAAATAAGTCAGAGAAAGACAAATATGATTTGACTTAAATGTGGAATCTAAAAAATAATACATGAGTGTATACACAAAACAGAAACAGACTCCCAGATATAGAAAACAAGCTGGGATTTACCAGAGGGGGAACAGATGGAGGAAGGGGGAAAGTAGGTGTATGGGATTAACAGATACAGACTACTGTGTTTGAAATGCATATGCAACAAGGATATATTGTATAGAATAGGGAGTTACAGCCATTACCTTTTAATGACTATGAATGGAGAATAATCTGTAAAAATACTGAATCACTATCTTGTACACTTGAAACTAATATAATATTGTAAATCAAATATACTTCAATAAAAAGAAATAAAATAGAATTTCCACTTGATTAAATCTTCCATTTGTAAGTTTAGAATTTTGGGAGTGAATTTTCTAAATTTTCCCAAATTAAAAAAATGTTTTGATAAGGGAAACTTCTTCCACTGTTGGTTGATGGGGATGTGAATTGGTACAGCCATAATAGAAGGCAGCATGGAGGATCCTTAAAAGATTAAAAGTAGAGTTACCATATGACCTAGCAATCCTACTCCTGGGCATATATCCAAAAGACAAAAACTCTAATTCTAAAAGATTTATGCACCCCATTGTTCATAGCAGCATTATTTATTGTACAATAATCAAGATATGGAAGCAACCTAAATGTCCAGTGACAGATGAATAGATAAAGATGTGGTATAGCGATATAAAACGGAATATTCAGTTCAGTTCAGTCACTCAGTCATGTCCGACTCTTTGCAACCCCATGAATCGCAGCACTCCAGGCCTCCCTGTCCATCACCAACTCCCGGAGTTCACTCAAACTCATGTTCATCGAGTAGGTGATGCCATCCAGCCATCTCATCCTCTGTCATTCCCTTCTCCTCCTGCCCCCAATCCCTCCCAGCATCAGTCTTTTCTAATGAGTCAACTCTTCGCATGAGGTGGCCAAAGTATTGGAGTTTCATACTCAGCCATAAAAAAGAATGAAATAATGCCATTTGCAGCAACATGGATGGATCTAGAGATTATCATACTAAGTGAAGTAAGACAAAGACAGAGATCATATGATATCGCTTATTGTGGATTCTAAAAAAATATTACAAATGAACTTATATAAAAAACAGAAATAGATCCACAGACGTAGAAAACAAACTTATGGTTACCAAAGGGGAAATGTAAGGAGGGATAAATGAGGAGTTTTGGATGAACAGATACACACTACTGTTTTGTGGTCTGAGAATGTGATCTATGTGATACTGATTCTTTGAAAATCATTGAGACTTAGTTTTGGGACTAGTATGGAGTCAATTTTTATAAATGTTTCTTGTGTGCTTGAAAGAAAGTGTACTCTCTAATTTTATGGGTGAAAGTTTTATGTATGTTCAGTATATCTAGTATATCAAACTTTTAAATTATGTAGTTCAAATCTTCTATATCCTTTCTAATTTTTTTTTTTTTTTGCTTGAAACCAGGAAATGAGAGGATTGTGTTGAAATTATTCCTCTGTGTTAGTAGACTGGTCAAAATAGTTCTATGAATTTATATTTATTACTTTTTGTTTTTTAAAAATATATTTTAGGCTATTTTATTTAGTATCTATAAATTTAGGTACATTTATAAATTTAGGTACTTGGTACATTACTGGTAAAATCAAACCTGTTATTATATGTCATTTCTTTCTCTCATACAGTTAATATGTTTTATCTTAAAACCTATCTTTGTCAGCTTTTAATACACCAACCCTGGTTTTCTTTTGGTTACTGTTCTCCTGGTATATCATGTTTACATCTTTTCTTTTCCACCTTTCTGTATCCTTTTGATTTAAGCATGTATCTTAATTTATATATAGCAGGACTTAAAAAAAATGTAATACCATAATTTGTCTTTTAATTGGTGAATTTAGGCCATTTGTGGTTATTTTGATTATTGCTATGTTTATATTTGCTCTTTACCTATTTTGAATTTCTACTGTACTTTGTTTGGGTAAAAATACTTTTGCTTTCTTGTTAGATTAGTAATTTAGATAACTTTTAAATTGTCCTTTTTTTTCTATTCTTTCAGTTATTACTTTGTAAATTTTAATGGCTTCCCTGGTGGCTCAGCTGGTAAAGAATCCACTTGCAATGCCAGACACCTGGGTTCGATCCCTGGGTTGGGAAAATCCCTTGGAGAAGGGAACTGCTACCCACTGTAGTATTCTGGCTTGGAGAATTCCATGGACTGTATAGTCCATGGGGTCACAAAGAGCAGGACATGTCTGACTTTCACTTTCACTTTTCAAATTTTAATATGAATATTTAATAAAGTCTTAAGTTAAACAATATCCTGATGTTCATCCTAAACTTTTCAGTTACTTTCCACTCATATTTCTCAGAGGCACCTACGCTTCTGGTACTTTTTCACCATAATTTAGTTTTCTGAAACATTATTTATTTTATTTTTGGTTGTGCTGGGTCTTTGTTGGGGCAAGTGGGCTTTCTCTAGTTGCGGTGAATGGAGGCCACTCTTTGTTGCAGTGCGCGGTTTCTCATTGTGGAGCGTGGGCTCTAGAGCACAGTGGTTGTGGTGTACGGGCTCAGTTGTCCCGCGGCATGTGCGATCTTCCCAGACCCGGGACCACACTGGTGTCTCTTGCATGGTCAGACGGATTCTTTACCACTGAGCCATCAGGAAAGCCCTCCTCCATGCCATAGAGTTGTTTTAAGCTGAAATTCACTTACCATAATTTGCCCAAGAATCATCTGTTTACTTATGAATTTTCTTCAATATAAGTAGACTTTTAATTATAAATATATTTTATGATGCTGTTGTTGTTCAGTTGCAAAGTTGTGTCTGACTCTTTGTAATCCCATGGACTGCAGCATGCCAAGCTCCCCTGTCCTTCACTATTTTCTGGAGTTTGCTCAAACTCCATGTCCATTAAGTCAGGATGCTATCTAACCATCTCATCCTCTGCCGTCCCCTTCTCCTTTTGCATTCAGTCTTTCCCAGCATGAGGGTCTTTTCCAGTGACTTGACTCTTTGCGTCAGGTGGCCAAAGTATTGGAGCTTCAGCTTCAGCATCAGCCCTTCCAATGGATATTCAGGATTGATTTCCTTTAGGATTGACTAGTTTGATCTCCTTGCAGTCCAAGGCACTCTCAAGAGTCTTCTCCAGCACCACAGTTTTATCTTATAAACTCCCAACAGAGTGACAAGAATAGATTGAGGCAAATTATACTGCTGTTAGGAGACAAATAAATTTAGCATTTGAGATTGCAGCAGAAAAGTGGTGTTCAGTACCGATATGGTATTTATTTCACTGTTATGGTTGGAGAGACCCCTGAGTGGGAGACTCAGGGGCCTCAGAGAAGTGTCCTGTTCTAAATTTAGAATCTTGAGCCATGTTAGTGAGTGGATTTCAACTGGATCTCAGTGGAACATCCAGTATTTTTGACTCTTATTCTTGTAAAGGACCATCAGAAAACCCTGTAAACAGTGAATTTTTGACTGAGATGAGTAGAGCATAGCATATTTGGATGATCCTCCCTAGCTTTAAAATATTTCAACTCTCTAAGCTGTTAATTATTTCGTTTGTACAATCTCATATTTCTTGTTTACCCCTAACACCCAAAGAAGTCCACTTAAAGAAACTACTTTCAGAGAAACCTTGATTATCCACTTGTACACTTCTTTCAGCTATTTCTGGGTGTCAGATTTAAGCTTCTCCCTGGAAATATGCTAAAATTGGAGACCAAGCTATTGTGTGCTTAAGTCCTGGAGGTACCATTCACATTATAGTCTGGGTTAATGGCAACCATAAAGAAGGCTGAGTGCTGAAGAATTGATGCTTTCAAACTGTGGTGTTGGAAAAGACTCTTGAGAGTCCCTTGGACAGCAAGGAGATCAAACCAGTCAATCCTAAAGGAAATCAACCCTGAATATTCATGAAAAGGACTAATGCTGAAGCTGAAGCTCTAATACTTTGGCCACCTGATGCGAAGAGCTGACTCATTAGAAAAGACCCTGATGCTGGGAAAGACTGAGGGCAGGAGAAGGGGGTGACAGAAAATGAGATGGTTGTATGGCATCATCAACTCAATAGACATGAGTTGGAGCAAATTCTGTGGGAGACAGTGAAGGATAGGGAAGCCTGGCATGCTGCGGTGCCTGGGGTTGCAAAGGGTTGGACATGACCGAGTAACTGAACAACAACAATAGCAACCCACTATGTTTTATGGCAGACAACCTACCTGACCACAGTGGCAGCTACGCATAAAGGTTTAGATGGACAAAGATGAGAGGAGCTTAAATGGATTACTATGGAAGGAAAGTGCACATGACTGTGTGTGTGTGAGGGAGATAGAAAGAAAGAGAGAGAGATTAGCCTTGTGATATGTGATATGTGATAGTAGATAGTATCAACCTTTTTTCTCTCCATTTTCCAGAGATCTCCAGGTTATCTTAACTGGTGGAGCCACCACTTTTCAAGAGTTAATTGGGGAGATTCTGCCTTATGAGGAGGTCATCATTCACCCAAACTTCACCTTCACTTCTCCTAAAAATGATCTTATGCTGATAAAGTTGTCTGTACCTCTCACCTTCTTCTCTACCAGCATGTTTCAGTTGCCTGTTTCCAATTCAAGTGACATTGCAGATTGCTTGGTTTACACCTGGGTGGAGGATAAAAGATCTTTTGGTGAGTGATTGTCAAAAAAGAATAGTTAGCTGTATTCTTGGATATGTTCACATCTTCAGGATCTCTGAGGAGTCAGGGGAAGGAATTGGAACTAATTTTTAAGCATCCAGTTGTAATGGGAGAAATAGAGCAATGGTGTCAGCTCTTTAGAATAGAAGGGGTCATCTCCTTTAGGGCTTTGGGAATCTAATCCTAAATCAATGTGTTGCATGTATGTATCACATTGGTACACACAGCAGAGGGCTGAGGCTCAGGGATTTATGTTTGAGTTTTGGTTCTGCCATTTATTATATGATTACTGAAAGATCCTTTAACTTCTCTGAATCTTAATTTGCAAATTGATGAAAATCATATTTTTCCTTTACCTGCCTATCAGTGATATGGTTATCACTTACAACAATGATAGATGCTACCATTTGTTGAACACTAATTATGTCCCAGGCACTAAGCATCCTATATGTATTATTCAGTCATCATCATATATCATGTAGATCAGTTTTCTTAGGATTTATATCTTATAAATGAGGAAACTGAGACTCAGGGAGGTTAACTAGTTGTCCAAAGTCATAAACTTCATGATGGCAGAGCTTGGATTCAGATATTGTTTGGAGTGTCTTGGTTGGTACCACACCTTGATGCTGATCATCTTTCAAAGATGATAAATAAACAGGAGGACATGTTTAATCCATGTTCTTTCTCTGTAGTCTATTCTAACTGAAAAGAAGCCCTGAAGGAGAGGGAGGCAAAATACCTTATGAAAATGAAAAGAGGAATGAAAGTCTCCTTTATTTATTATGCTTAGGAAATAGAAGAGGTTACCTGCAAAGCTTCATGACTGAACTGAGTACTGATTTGGTCTGCAGAACATTACTGCATAAAAAGTTCTTTGAAGACGTGTTCTGTGTGGGACACTTAAGAAAAAACACAGATGAGTGCCAGGTAACCTTTCTCATTTCATTTGCCCATAAGCTCAGTCTCTGTTCTTTGTCTTTGTGTCTCTGTTACTTCTCATCCTTCATGAGGGTCTATATTTTGCAGACAGACTGAGAGCTCAGAGAGTAAAGGGCTGAAGAATGATGACTCTGTCTCCTCCATCCTATGTGAGAGATGAGAGAAATAGATTGTTGAGGAGTGTAAGGCTGTCTTCCAGTTATCATTTTGAAATTTCTGTCCAGGGATGAGTGGGAGGTAGCAGTGGTTAATGCAGTGGAAAGCTTTCACACTATTGTATCCCAGGTCCTTTTGCATGGCAGATATAGTGGCCTTTGCTTTTGTTCAAGAGTTGACAAATTTCCAGGTGGGAAGGAAGTTCTGATCCCCTCTGTTCTGTCTGGCAGGTGACCACAGCTGCACCAGCCACATGTGGCAATAAATTACAAGGAATTATGTCTTGGACAACTGGATGTTTTCTGACAGATCATTCTGCTGTCTTCACTAACATCTACAGCCACATTCCATGGATCAAGAGCATTATTTCTACATAAGCTGATTCGCAACTCCATTGACACCCTCCCTACATCCCAGCTGATCCATGGAAATGACTTTCTGTATCTTAGTCCCAATTTTTCCTAGGATCTATGCTTGCATGGAGTGTCAAGAGAAATCACTGATGACTCCTGGGTGTTGACATTTCTCTAGTTTCTTTAACTACTTCTTTGCTTATTCCCAGCTCACAAACAAGTGTTTATAACATTGAAAACAGGATGCTGGTCTCAAGAAGTGTAGTCCTACCAACTCAGATACTTCTGTTAAAATACTGCCTGTTTTATGCTAAGAACACAGAAGACAAGTGGATATGAGGAACAATAACTACTAGGAGTCTGTTTGGGCATGATGCAAACCACATACCTGAGCAGTAATTTGCTGAAATTAGTTAGATGATTTAGTAATTCTTCTAGTGACCAAATGCCTCCTGGGTGAGTGAGTGAGAGACAAAGAGAGTGTATGTGTGTATGGGTGTTATAGTTAATGTTTCCATTACCTACTTAAAAGATCTGTGAAATCAAAATTTTTTGAGGTTTGCTGAGGCCACCCATAGGTCAGTGTAATTTTGGAATATGGGTTTATATGAATTTTGTAATTCATATTACAAATATCAAGGATTTCATAAGTGGTTGGATTGTTTTTTTCCCCAATATATTTTCCTTCCAATACATTTTCCTTTCTTACAGGGAAATGCAATAGTAAAATTCATGAGGATTTTGGCTGAGAGATTTTATTCATGACCCTGAATGCATTCTCTAGGCCATGCATATATTTGTGAGCACACGCTTTTATTCTCAAGCACACCCAAAAGACACTTGTTTGTCGTTCCACAAATATATTCTCCACATATCAAGTTTCATTAATCCATGATAGAGTAAACTGATTTTGATCTAAAATCTGCTAATTTTTATATAAAATACTGAGTGATCAAGAAATTTTAGTATCTGAAATGTAAAACACATTTTTATTTTGTCCAGTGTAGTGAAATATTGGGATTCTTTTGTTCAAACTGCTGATTGATATAAATTGCTTACTTTCACAAAGCTTCTCAAAATCAAAGCCATTATTCCTTTTAAGACTATCATGGTGATCAGAGATAATGTGTTAAGTGCTAAGTATATTGGAATGCATAGGAGGGATTCAGGAATTGGCAACAGTTAGTAATTTTAACAGTTTCCAACTGTTTCATTTTTTGTTGCCTACTTAATTCCTACTCCAAGTTGTTAAGAGATATTCTCTGTCCTTCCAGGATATGCCAGATGGTATATTGTCCTCAGCCATTTGAGCTAGTTGCAACCTGAACTTTTCATTGGCATGATTTTCCTAACAACCTACCTGTACTTCTGTCCTCCTTTTCCTGGCCTCATTCTTACAGTTCTCAATGTCTTTATCCCATTGCAGTTGTTCTAGATTGAATCAGGCCCTCTACTTGCAAGCCTGTCTTATTGATTGGGTCACCAGTACTTCAACCATTGGGCATTTTTGCTTCTTCATATCTTCTGACTTTGGATTTTCCTGGTATGAATTGCCTTCTTTCTATCTCACCTTGCTCTCCAATGTAAAAAGGAAGGGTAAATCATTGCCTGTATCTATCTATTTATCTATCTATGAATGTGCTTCCTTGGTGGCTCAGATGGTAAAGAATCTACTGCAATGGGGAAGGTCCAGGTTTGATTCCTGGGTCAGAAAGATCCTCTAGAGAAGGAAATGGCAACCCACTTCAGTATTCTTGCCTGGAAAAACCCATGGGCAGAGAAGCCTGGTGGGCTACAGTCGGGGTCACAAAGAGTCAGACACAACTGAGAGACTAACACATGAATGGACAGTTAATCAATCTACTAATTTGTGGAGAGTGTGAATACCTTTCTACTTATCCGGTCAATTTCTTCTAAACTCAATTCTGTATATGAAAGAAAGTGAAAGTGTTAGTCACATTCCTGTCTCACTCTTTGCAAGGCTATGGACTGTAGCCCATCAGGCTCCTCTGTCCTTAGGATTCTCCAGGCAAGAATACTAGAGTGGGTTCAGAAGACTGAACCCAGATCTCCCATATCACAGGCAGATTCTTTACCATCTGAGCCATCAAGGAAGCCCCAATCTTGCATATGGTTGCAAAGCCTTTTCATTTCTGTCCCACATTTAACTTGGTTTATCAGTAACTTCAGGTAGCCTCTACCCTGTTTTCCCTCACGTCCACCTCCCTCTCCTGACATATCCACCAATCACTGTTGTATTCCCTTTCTGGTTCCTTTTTCTCTTTCCATGGATTGGGGTTAATATCCCATACCCTTCTCTTTAGCTCACGTCCATTGCACTGAAATGGACCCCTGATACAAAACAGCAGATTTCAGTGTGGTAAGTGAAGAACACAACAAAAATGGAAACATGAAGGATGGCCTGGTCAGGCGGCTGGGTCTCCTCTGCAGTGTGGAGGAGAACTATCTTGTCTCCAGCCTTCTGATTCAATCATGTCTGATCTTTAGCTCATGAGAGAGATCACCTTTCATGGGTCTATAACTTATAAATTATTTCAAAGATCCTTTCTAAACTCATGTGTAAATGGTGCCTATTAACTTCTATTTATCCCTAATTTATTCTGTTTTTATTTATTTATCTTAGACCCATTCCAGTGTCCTGAAGAGTTCGTTCCAAAATCTGATTATGGGCCTTCATTTCTATTGGTTCCCTTGGTAAACTATTCTACTTGCACCACCTCTGTTATTACCACATACTTGCCTACTTTTGCGTACTTCTGACATCACATCTTTCCTTCTCAGTCATCTCCTTCCTCATTGTATACCTTCTTCTTTGGAAATATGTGAGCGATGATATGCAGTAGATTGTGGTTCCTTTATTAGAATTGACAGACTATGTAAATTTAGAAAATAATTGGGCTTTGGCTCTTAGATTTATTTGATATACAAAACAAAAGAGTTAAACCTGTGGATGCTGTGGTTGCCTTCTCAGCATCCACTTCTACTCTCCTCTATTATTTTCAATTATAATGCACTAGGGATGTGACCTGCTTGTCCCAAGCTTAGCAGTGAAAGCCCTGTGTTAAACATCAAACCCTTTATTTATGTTCAATGTTGGGATAACACAGAATGAGCTGTGTTGAGACATTGCTCTGGGCATATGAACATGGCCTATGAATGAGAATCAAAGTTGCTGCTGTCATTTTGCAGTGACCACTGGGGAAACTGCCTAAGGATGAAGCCCACACACAGAAATCAAAAGAAGAGCATTGCCCAGAAGTAGAGCGAAGTCCTAATAAAACTGTGACAGAATGTAGGCCTTTTCTCTAGACATTTTTCACTTATCATCTACTAGATTTCTTTCAATGTGTAAGATAGTTTGAGTCAGGCTTTCAGTTGCTACAATTAAAACCATCTCCAGTGATACAGTTTCCAAAACCTCTTCCATCTCTGCATCAAGCTATGCTTAATGCTTGTGCTATCTAGCTATACTTGTGCTATATAGCATTAACTATACTTAATGCTAGAACAAATGCTTTATATATTCATTCTTATTTTCATGGCATGTCTGTGGGGCCATTTTAATGGACACAGATCTATAACTTCTCAGATCCTCTCAACCACCTCTTTCTTTCAAAGGGCACTGCCTGTATCCTGGGTCATACTGCTATCACCTTTTCTGGGCTCATTCCAAGCTGACTGGAGGCCACAAGAAGCTATGCTCATGAATAGCTCTCATGTCCCTGAAAAGTGAAAGCAAAAGTTGCTCAGTCATGTCTGACTCTTTGTGAATTCTCCAGGCAAGAATACTGGAGTGAGTAGCCTTTCCCTTCTCCAGGGGATCTTCCCAACCCAGGAATTAAACATGTGTCTCCTGCATTGCAGGCAGATTCTTTACCAGCTGAGCCACAAGGGAAGCCCAAGAATACTGAAGTGGGTAGCCTATCCCTTCTCCAGCAGATTTTCCCGACCCAGGAATCAAACTGGGGTCTCCTGCGTTGCAGATGGATTCTTTACCAACTGAGCTACCAAGGAAGCCCATAAGCTGAGCCTATCCAGGCCAACTTGCCATATTACTTTAAAACTTGTCTGAAAAAAACATTTTCAGACCTTGCTTTGGGCTTCCTGGGTGACTGTCAAGGGAAAGATGATGCTATCGTAAATTCTGAATAGTTATATCCTGGGATATGAACCTTGACCTATGAGAAATGAGATGGGGAGCCAAACTGCCAAGGGCTGCTCTGAGCTGTGTTTTTGTCTATCACATCTTGCTTTAGCTTTACTTCATGTGTCTTTTTACCTCACTTCCACTTTCTTCTCACCCTTCCTTCCCTAGTGTTCAAATTGTGTTAGTTCTTTAATCCTTGCCTCTGTTGCTGAAAGGACCATCTTTATTCTAAAAAGGTAACACCTGAGGTATTAGCTTGTTCAAGATCACTCAGTAGCAGCTCCTGGATTTGCATCTCAGAGAAGGCAATGGCACCCCACTCCAGTACTCTTGCCTGGAAAACCCATGGATGGAGAAGCCTGGTAGGCTGCAGTCCATGGGGTCGCTAAGAGTCAGACATGACTGAGCGACTTCACTTTCACTTTTCACTTTCATGCATTGGAGAAGGAAATGGCAACCCACTCCAGTGTTCTTGCCTGGAGAATCCCAGGGACAGGGGAGCCTGGTGGGCTGCCGTCCATGGGGTCACACAGAGTCGGACACGACTGAAGTGACTTAGCAGCAGTAGCAGCAGCTCATAGGAAGCCAGATTTCCATAAATGTTTCTAAAGATTTACTTTGCATGCATTGTTGCATGCTAAGTCGTTTCAGTTGTGTCTGACTCTGTGCGACCCCATGGACAGCAGCCCACCAGGCTACTCTGTCCACGGGATTCTCCAGGCAAGAATACTGGAGTGGGTTGCCATTTCCTTCTCTGATTTAATTGCTAAGTCACATCTAACTCTTTGGAACCCCATGGACTGTAGCCCACCAGGCCCCTCTGTCCATGGGATTTCTCAGGCAATAATACCAGAGTGGATTGCCATTTCCTTCTCCTAATATTTACTTTACAGTTTGTAATTTGCTTTTCACAGAACAGTAACAAACAGTTTAAGGACCACTGGTCATTGGACCACACTTCACATAGTGCTATTCATACTAGCACTACAGAAGCCTCAGAGTCTCCAGTTGTGTTCTTTTGGCCTCTTTACCCCCGGCATCCTTCCTGCCACACTTGCTGGGAGTGGACTTGACTGGTTGGGAAGATATCAAAGGGACTTTAGTCCATTCATTTATGCATTAAGTAATTCACACTTCATTGCATACCTTCTTTATTTGGAGATGGAATTCATGCTTTGGGGCCCTGGAACATCTTCCAAGAGTTTGTAATGGCATTGTGTTTGACGCAGGGGGAAGATCAGAATTTGTTGCCTAGGCTTTTAGTTTATCTATAGATATCTATTGGGCTTCCCTTGTAGTGTAGTCAGTAAAGAATCTGCCTGCAATGCAGGGGACCTGGGTTCGATTCCTGAGTTGGGATGATTGCCTGGAGAAGGAAATGGCAACCCAGTCCAATATTCTTGCCTGTGAAATCTCATGGACAGAAGAGCCCGGCAGGCTACGGTCCAGGGTGTCACAAGAGTCGGACACAATTTAGCAACTGAACTACTACCATAAATATCTATCATATTCACAAATATTTTAGCTTATATTTCACTTAGGCTGTATCCTATCTTCCTGAATTGAGGCCCAAAGCTCTGCCACTTAAAATATTTCTAAGTTTATTAGACATGAGAAGAGGTTCATTTGTAAGGAGAATAGTAGATGGTAGGAGTTGATATGAAACTGTATAATCAGATAAGTCTAATTTCAAAAACCAGCCTAACTATTAATAAGCTATGTGTCTGGGGGAAAATTATTTAAACCCTCTGGTCCTTAGTCTTGTCAGTACAAAAGGAGAGGTAATAATAACTAGTCACTCTAAGGGCTCAGTCTATAGAGTTGGGCTGCTGGCATTTGCATCCTGGCTTTATTGTTTATACCTAATGAGAATCTTGAGTGTGTTACATAGCTTCTATTTCATTCTCCTTACCTATGTGTAATACACTAAGTCCTCACTTTTTACAAACTTAAAGGGGAAACAGTGACAGATTTTATTTTCTTGGGCTCCAATATCACTGCAGATGCAGCCATTAAAAAATGCTTGTTCCTTGGAAGAAAAAGTATGACCAACCTAGACAGCATATTAAAAAGCAGAGACCTTACTTTGCCAACAAAGGTCCATCTAGTCAAAGCTATGGTTTTTCCAGTAATCATGTATGGATGTGAGAGTTGGACCATAAAGAAAGCTGAGCACTGAAGAATTGATGCTTTTGAACTGTGGTGTTGGACAAGACTCTTGAAAGTTCCTTGGATTGCAAGGAGATCAAACCAGTTAATCCTAACCTAAAAGAAATCAGTCCTGAATATTCATTGGAAGGACTGATGTTGAAGCTGAAGCTCCAATACTTTGGCACCTGATGTGAAGAGCTGACTCATTTGAAAAGACCCTGATGCTGGGAAAGATTGAAGGCAGGAGGAGAAGGGGACGACAGGGGATGAGATAGTTGGATGGCATCACCGACTTAATGGACATGAGTTTGAGTAAACTCTGGGAGTTGGTGATGGACAGGGAAGCCTGGCATGCTGCAGTCCATGGGGGTCACAAAGAGTAGGACATGACTGAGTGACTGAACTGAACTGAAAGTCTTAGTACAAGGAATTGTTCTGTGTCTCAAAGCAACAGATCTGCTTTTGCCTCTTGGACACAGAGTCACATGGAGTGATCATTCATTGGCTGGTAAAAAGTTCTAGACTGAATCTGAAGCCCACTGCTGGCAAGTGACCTGGGGGGTTGGGGTGGTGGTGTACTATGTATGCCACCTACGTCTGGTTTCATCTTTCTTTCTTGTCATATAGGGTGCCCACCTATGCTATGTATTTTCTTATAAGCAGCTTTATATTCCTTTTGGAAAGAGGATACATATGAATTAAACATGAAAGTGAAAGTGTTAGTCACTCAGTTGTGTACAACTCTTTGTGACCCCATGGACTGTAGCCTACCAGGTTCCTCTGCCTATGGGATTTCCCAGACAAGAATACTGGAGTGGGCTGCCATTTCCTTCTCCAGGGGATCTTCCCAGCCCAGGGATTGAACCCGGGTCTTCTACATTGCAGGCAGATTTTTTACCTCCAGGGAAGAAAATGTTAAGTGCTTCTTTTATACCCAAGAAATGAGTTTCCTTGGTCTTTGCCTAGTACTGTGCTTTACTGAGAATATCAAATGTTTGTAGCTTGGTCTGTGCCCTGTGCTGATGGATGTCAGTGAATGGAGCTAGCTATAAGCAGAACTGCCTGTGATGAATCCTCCTTTCCCTTTGCTGTCCATTTAAATAAGAGGTAAGATCCAGCTTGGTTTTGAGGAGGACTGGCCCAGAATGTTGAGTACACTACAATTGTGAGTGCAAAGTACAATGTAACTTGAGGATCATAAGCAGACTCAATACAGAACATACTACTAGTTATCTTTAGGCTTAAGAGAGGAATTTTTATGTGATGAATTAGTGGAGTGAGATCTGTAAATTTCTGTAATTCTGATTCTTTGGTCTCTCCTAAAGTAAATACATCATTGGCTTTAAGAATCCCATAAGGTAAAAATTCTACATACCAGAAGTCTTAAAATTGTACCAGGCTTCTGTGAGAGAAGAATAAGAAAACTTGTTTGAGTGGTTGTGTTTTTTAAATTGAGATATAGTTGATGTACAGTATCATTTAAGTTTTATAATTGTTAAAGATTATATTGCATTTATAGCAATTATAAAATATTGGCTCTATTCCCTGCACTGCACAATATATTCTTGCAGCTTATTTATTTTACACATGGTAGTTTGTACCTCCTAATCCTCTACCCCTATTGTGTTTCTTCCCTCTTCCCTCTCCTCACTGGTAACCACTAGTGTTCTCTATATATGAGTGTATTTCTATTTTGCTGTATTCACTAGTTTTTGTTTTATTTTTTAGATTATGCATATAATCTAAGTGGTAACATAGGATATTTATCATTTTCTGTCTGACTTATTTCACTTAGCATGATGCCCTCCAGATCCATCCATGTTGCTGCAAATTGCAAACTTCATTCTTTTTTAATGGCTGAATAATATTCCACTGTATACATGTACCACATCTTCTTCATCCATTTATCTGTTGATGGACTCTTAGGTTGCTTCTGCTGCTTCTAAGTCACTTCAGTTGTGTCCAACTCTATGCGACCCCTTAGATGGCAGCCCACCAGGCTCCCCCGTCCCTGGGATTCTCCAGGCAAGAACAGTGGAGTGGGTTGCCATTTCCTTCTCCAATGCATGAAAGTGAAAAGTGAAAGTGAAGTCAATCAGTAGTGTCCAACTCTTCGGGACCCCATGGATTGTAGCCTACCAGGCTCCTCCGTCCATGGGATTTTCCAGGCAAGAGTACTGGAGTGGGGTGCCATTGCCTTCTCCATAGAATAGCCAAGATGTAGGTTGCTTCTACATCTTGGCTATTGTAAAGAATGCTGCTAAGAATATTGGGGTGTATGTATCTTTTCAAATTAGTGTTTTCATTTTCTTTCAATATGTATCTAAGAGTTGAATAGCTAGTTCATATGATAGTTCTATTTTTAGTTTTTGAGAAATTTCCATACTGTTTTCCACAATGGCTGTGCCAATTTCTATTCCCACAAACAATATACAGAGGATTCAGTTCAGTCCAGCCATTCAGTCGTGTCTGACTCTTTGTGACCCCATGGACTGCAGCACGCCAGGCCTCCCTGTCCATCACCAACTCATAGAGCTTCCTAAAATTCATGTCCATAGAGTCAATGATGCCATCCAACCATCTCATCCTCTGTCATTCCTTTCTCCTCCTGCCGTCAATCTTGCCCAGCATCAGGTTCTTTTCCAGTAAGTCAGATCTTTGCATCAGGTAGCCAAAGTATTGGAGTTTCAGTTTTAGCATCAGTCCTTCCAATGAATATTCAGGATTGATTTCCTTTAGGATTGACTGGTTTGATCTCCTTGCGGTCCAAGGGACCCTCAAGAGACTTCTTCAACACCACAGTTCAAAAGCATCAGTTCTTCAGTACTCAGCTTTCTTTATGGTCCAACTCTACATCCATACATGATTACTGGAAAAACCATAGCTTTGACTAGATGGACTTTTGTCAGCAAAGTGATGTCTCTGCTTTTTAATATGCTGCCTAGGTTGGTCATACCTTTTCTTCCAAGGAGCAAGCATGTTTTAATTTCATAGCTGCAGCCACCATCCGCAGTGATTTTGGAGCCCAGTAAGATAAAGGCTGTCACTGTTTCCATTGTTTCTTCATCTATTTGTCATGAAGTGATGGGACCAGATGTCATGATCTTAGTGTTTTGAATGTTGAGTGTTAAGCCAGCTTTTTCACTCTCCTCTTTCACAAGAGGCTCTTTAGTTCCTCTTTGCTTTCTGCCATAAGGGTGTTGTCTTCTGTATATCTGAGGTTATTGATATTTCTCCCAGCAATCTTGATTCCAGGTTGTGCTTCATCCAGCCCAGTATTTCTCATGAAATGCTCTGCATGTAAGTTAAATAAGCAGGGTGACAATATACAGCCTTGATGTACTCCTTTCCCAATTTGGAACCAATCTGTTGTTCCATGTCCAGTCCTAACTGTTGCTTCTTGACCTGCATACAGATTTCTTAGAAGACAGGTAAGGTTGTCTGGTATTCCCATCTCTTTCAGAATTTTCCACAGTTTTCTTTGATCCACACTGTCAAAAGCTTTTGGCATAGTCAATAACACAGAGGATTACTTGTCTATCAAAATAGAAGAAGTAATGCAAAAAGCAAGGAAGAGAGGGAAAGGTATGTACAGTTAAATGCAGAGTTTCAAAGAATAGCTAGGAGAGACAAGAAGGACTTCTTCAATGAAGAGTGTTTAATAAGAAAACAAAAAAAGGAGAAAAACTAGAGATCTCTTCAGGAAGTTTGGAAACATCAAGGGAGCATTCCGCACAATAAAAGATAAAAATGGTAGAGATCTAGTAGACACCGAAGAGATCAAGAAGAGATGGAAAGAATATACAGAAGAACTGTATAAAAATGATCTTAATGAACTGGATTACTACAATGGTGTGGTTAGTTACCCAGAGCCAGACATTCTGGCATGGAAGCCACGTGGGCCTTAAGAAGCACTGCTGTTAATAAAGCTATTGAACGCAATGAAATTCCAGCAGAACTATTTAAATCCCTAAAGGAGGATGCTTTCAAGGTGTTGCATTCATTATGTCAGCAAATCTGAAAGACCCAGCAGTGGCCACAGGACTGGAAAAGGTCAATACTTATCCCAATCCCCAAGAAGGGCAGTACTAAAGAATGTGCTAACCATCAGACAATTGCACTCATCTTCCATGCTAGTAAGGTCATGCTTAAAATCTTGCATGCTAAGCTTCAGCATTATGTGAACCAAGAACTTCCAGATGTCCAAGCTGGGTTTATAAAAGGAAGAGGAACTAGAGATCAAATTGCCAACATTCACTGAATAATAGAGAAAGCAAGGGAATTTCAGAAAAGCATCTCTGTTTCATTGACTATGCTCAAGCCTTTGACTGTGTGGATCATAACAAACTGTGAAAAACTTAGAGAGATGGGAATAGCAGACCATCTTCCCTGTACCCTGAGAAACCTGTATGTGGGTCAAGAAGCAACAGTTAGAACCCTGTATGGAACAACTGATTGGTTCAAGATCGAGAAAGGAGTATGACAGGGCTGTCTGCTCTCACCCTGTTTGTTTAATCTATACACTGAGCACATCATGAGAAATGCTGGGCTGGGTGAATTACAAGCCAGAATCAAGATAGGTGGGAGAAACATCAACAGCTCAGATATGTGGATGATAACCATCCTAATGACAGAAAGTGAAGAGGAACTAAAGAGCCTCTTGATGAGGGTGAAGGAGGAGAGTGAAAGAGCTGGCTTAAGACTAAATATTAAGAAAACTAAGATCTTGGCATTTGATCTTTTCAGTTTTGTTCAAAATTTAAAATTTGTTCAAAGTTGATGCTTTTGAACTGTGATGTTGGAGAAGACTCTTGAGAGTGCCTTGGACTGCAATGAGATCAAACCAGTCAGTCCTAAAGGAAATTAGTCCTGAATATTCATTGGAAGAACGGATGCTGAAACTGAAACTTCTTAGATCTCTAAGACACACATCACCTCTTTTTGAAAATCATAATATATGCATGCATACATCAAATAACATTTGGAGTTTTAGTTGACAAACTTTTCTAGAAATGAGAGCCTAAGGAATTCCTTATTTATTCACATATACATTTATTTCTCTTTTAAACAAAATCTTACTGAATACGTGCAATGTGCTAGATACTGCACCAGAGTCTGTGAAGACTATAAAAGTGAACCCTTACCTCAACTAAGAACTTTGAACTAAAAGCTGCATAATTTGGATAAGACATATCCACAAATAACTATGGTAGAGTGCTGAATCTCCTAAGTTCTAGGGGAGAGTTACTACAGAGTGCTTGGGAAATTCCAAGGAGGAAGAGATCACATGCAGATGGAAGAACAGGTTATTGGAAAGGTAATCATTTGTACTAGTCCTTAGGATATGAGTGTAATATTGATAGACAATGATAGGAAGAGAAGGCCTTTCAAGCATTAGAATCAGCATGAACAGAAGTTTGAATTCAGGAAGATATGGACAACATTTGGTAAGTCACCATTTGGCAAATAGTAAGAATGGGATAGTACAGGGTATGTGAACATAGATTAGCTGAATAGAACTAGAATGGTAGATTGTTAGATAAAGTGTAATAGATTATTATTAGGATAGTTACATTTATTCTGTCTCACTAGTTTCTAGAAAGAGAGGTTATTCCTAAACACTCCTGACCCTTTACCCTACACCTTCCCTTACTCTTCCTAATGGAAAGTGGGAGGATCTTTCTGCTCAATGAATTCAGAGGCAGAGACCAAATTCAGCTCCTTGTTAGTCTTCTATGGCTTCTCTGACAGCCAGCGATGTATAAGAAGCCCAGCAACTCCATGTGGTGAGTTTTGCAGGGGCAGAGCCTGCAAAAAAGGGGAGAGAAGTGGATCAGAGGGAACCTACAGGTTTTCCTCCCTGCCTGAGTTTCATGCATCCCACTTATCTAAGCCTTGCATATCAGCCAACTTTTATCAGTGATAGGCTGCTGTATATTTATTTATGTTTACATGTTTATCTCCATCAATGTCTGTTTCTTTTATGTGTGTTCTTGGAGATGCTATGTCACAAGACATAACCCCAAATATCAATCTCCTAGTATAGAGAAGAATGAGTCTTAAAGCTCACCACGGCATAGTAGATGGAAATACTGTTACTCTACCCTCTCCTTCTGTGAGCATCTCTCAAAGGAGCTGATCATCAGAGAAAGCAGGGTTTTTTTTTTTTTTTTCTGTTCTGCCTTAGTCTTCCCAACAAATCATTTTTGTCAGTCTTATAGATTAGAAATGGTATCTCATTGTAATTTTAATGTGAATTTTTCTTACAATGAAGGGAGTTGAACATCTTGTTTGTAAGGGCCATTTGTGTATCTTTCTCTGTTTATTTCTATATTTTTACTTTTTAATTTTGGGTCTTTTCATCCATTTTCTTGACTTTAAAAGCTTTTAATATATATATTCAGGAGACTAGTTTTTTATCTGTGGTAAAATTCATCAATATTTTCTCCAAATTTGTCTTCTGTGTTTGACTTTGATTAAGGTCATTTTGGCAGGCAAATGTTAAAAACTTAAAAAAAACTATGGAGTGAAATGTGTCTATCATTTCTTTTATGCCTGGATATTGTATCACAGTGAGAAAATCTTTCTATACTTGAAAATTATAACGGAAAATTTTCTTTCTGTTTTGGTTTTCAAGTCTTACATTTAGCTCTCCTATTTGGGGTTTACTCTAGAACAAGAAGAGACTATGGAATTCTCCAGGCCAAAATACTGGAGTGGGCAGCCTTTCCCTTCTCCAGGGGATCTTTCCAACCCAGGAATCAAACCCGGATCTGCATTTGCAATCCCATGGACTATACAGTCAATGGTTTTTCCAGTAGTCACGTACGGATGTAAGAGTTGGACTATAAAGAAAGCTGAGTGCCGAAGAATTGATACTTTTGAACTGTGGTGTTGGAGAAGACTCTTTTAAAGTCCCTTGGACTGCAAGGAGATCCAATCAGTCCATTCTAAAGGGAATCAGTCCTGAATATTCATTGGAAGGACTGATGCTAAAACTGAAACTCCAATACTTTGGCCACCTGATGTGAAGAACTGACTCATTTGAAAAGACCCTGATGCTGGGAAATATTGAAGGTGAGAGGAGAAGGGGACGTCAGAGGATGAGATGGTTGGATGCCATCACCGACTCTGTGATGTTGGTAGGCTCCGTGAGTTGGTGATGGACAGGGAGGCCTGGCGTGCTGCAGTCCATGGGGTCTCAAAGAGTTGGACATGACAGAGCGACTGAACTGAACTAGAATAAGAGTGACAAATAAAATTCACTTGACATCTATTATGTGTTAAAATGAAGCAATTTCTACAAGGATATCTTTGAATTTTATAATATCAGAATTTGTAGGTTCTAAAAGATCATGTAGGACAATTCATTATTCATAGGATAAAAGTCATTCAGTTGTGTCCAACTCTTTGCAACCCCATGGATTATACAGTCCATGGAATTCTTCAGGTCTGAAAACTGGAGTGGGTAGCCTTTCCCTTCTCCAGGGGATCTTCCCAACCCAGGGATTGAACCCAGGTCTCCCACATTGCAGGCGGATTCTTTACCAGCTGAGCCACAAAGGAAGCCCATTCATAGGATATCCTCCACAAAACAGAATTTATCTTAATAATGAATACTAATCTAGGAATCAGGAGACTCTGGTCAGTAAATTTGTTTTGCTAGTAAATTACATGTGATCTTGAGTTAAGTTATTTGACCTCGTATTCACTAATATTAAATATTTGCTACCTTGAACTTCAAAGATTTTCTCTATTTATTACTTATTGGTCAAAATTAAAGTACTTTAGGAGCCAGCACAGGAGTTCCCACCCATGACTAAGGTCATGTGGAGAGGATCTGACATGCAAAGGCGAATCAGAACTCAAGAGGCCCCATGGACCTGCCCGAGCATCTACCCCCAAACCAAAATCTGTCTGTTTTACTATTTCACAACTTTCACCAACTCTTCTGACATTAATGGGGGTCTATCCCCAACCACCTTTTTCTGAAGAAAATCAACTTAGAGCTCTAGTTAATAATTCTCCTGGGCATAATAGGAGTGTTTCAATTCAAACCCCTCTGATGATTTTCTAGCTTGCCTGACAGGTTTGTTCACACTCCTGCAGCTACACATGTGATTGTTCATAGCCTCCCAACCACGAGAGGCATGGGAAGCTTAAGATATTCTAACAATGCAGAACTTCTCAGAGAGTTAAAATTGTTAGAATAGAACTAGTAGATGATTTATTTGTTGAGCTAATGCTTGCTGCCAAGTTTCCATATCCCTTACCTATTGTGTCCCTGGGAGTGTATTGATTAATATAGTTGGTATATAGAAATGTAAGTAGTAGCTTTAATGTTTGTAACCTTGGACCCTTGAGTTAATACTTTTCTTGTTATAGCCCACCACACTTTTGCCTTATAGGAATGCAACTTTATCTAAAGCTTTCGGAGGGTGGCACCTGACTTTAGAATAATCACCTTTAGAGAAAAATAAATTTTCTGAAGAAAGGGTCATAAAATGTTAACAGGCCTCCTGGCCAGATGATATAAATCACCTAAAGCTTTTGCGTATGATAAGTTTACAGAAAGAAAGCCTGGCTTCGATAAGGATCAAGGACTGCTAACCTTGCATGACTCTACCCCCCGCCCCCCCCCATTATCCTCTATGCACAACTTAAGGTATAAAAACTACTTTGGAAAATAAAGTGTGGGCCATGCTTATCAAGCTTGGTCTCCCCATGTCATTCTATCTCTTTCCTTTTCCTTTTCAGGCTGATTCCCTGGAGCGCAGGGGCCCTCTGCGTTCATTTTCCTGCCTGGGCTTCTAAGACCCACTCGAGAAGGTGCCTAAGGTGGGGCACCTTCAGCAATTCGAGAGGGCGCCTGCGGCCTACGTGAACAGAGGAAGTCCCGTGCTGGGGCTTTATTGGCTTTCTGTGTAAACCAAGGAACATCAGCCTCTTTTCTCTCCTCTATTTTCTTAACTGCAAAATTCTTTCTTTATCTCTTTCTCTATTTCTCTCAGTCACTGACGCCGTCCTCCTGAGGGAATCCCTGGATCCAACCGGGGCTGGACCCCGGCAATAGTATTCTTACAATTTATTATGATAGTAATGAATAACTCATTTGGGCAAGAATTAAAGTAGATTGAATATATGTATACTGAACAGAAGTCATATATTTTTGCACTGAACTACTAAAGGATAGTCACCAGACAGTTTAAAACAAATGTAAAGCTCTCTCTGTTTGTACAAATAGCAAAGTTTATTGAACAAAAACTGAAAGAGAAAAAAGAAAGCAGTAAAGATCACTTATAGTATAAAAAATAGTACAAGAGAAAACATTTAACAGAAACAAAAGAATATAATCTTGGAGTGGGACTTTGTAAACAAAACACAAAACTTGAAAGAAAAGATTGAAAAATAATACTGTGTAATTAAAAAAAATTCATACCAAAGCATAATCAAAATTAGAAGGCAAACAGGAAGCTAAGAAAGATATTTCAAATATATATTAGAATAAAAGAGGATAGTTATTTTATTGTATACAAAAACTTATTAAAACTCATAAGAGAAAATCCACTAGACCAATAGGAAAATAGCAAGTATGTGAAGAGGCAATTTTCAGAGAAACATATGCACATGGCTTTAAAAACTGAAAATATGCTTAACTTCACTTTGTTGTTGTTTATTTGCTAAGTTATGTCTGACTCTTTGTGACCCCATGGACCACAGCCTGCCAGGCTCCTCTGTCCATGCAGTTTCCCAGGCAAGAATACTGGAATGGATTGCCATTTCCCTCTCCAGGGGATCTTCCCGACCCAGGGATTGAACTCGATTCTCCTGCATTGGCAGGCAGATTCTTTACCACTGAACCACAAGGGAAGCCCTAACTTCACTTACAGTTAAAGAAAAGCAAAAATATATTATCATTCCCTTAATACATGACAGGGACTGTGAATATAGCAGGGAGAAAAAATAGAATGATCTCTTTCCTGATCTCTCCCTCTGGTACAGAGGGAAGGCCCAACAGTCATCATTTACAAAATGGGTCACAGAAGGCCTTCCTAAGTGACCTTTGAGTAGAGTCTGCAGGATGTAAAAGTTAACTATGAAATCTGGATGGGAAGGGGAAAAACATCTAAGATAAAGGAAATAGAATGTTCAAAGGCTGTGAGACAGGAGAAGGAAGCAAAACTTGGTCAGTGAGCCAAGAGAATATCAGGGTACCTCGAGGGGAGAAAACAAAAGAAGTGGGAGTATGAGATGGGGAAGAAGTGGACTGGGACCATATTACTATATAACACTGAAGGGTTTGCTAGGTGTTGGAGAGTTGCCCTCAGAGCATTGAAACATGTTGGAAGAGTTTTAAGCAGGGGAGTAAAATGTTGCAATATGGTTTTCAAAAATATTACTGACCACCTCACACCTACTGGGATGGCTATTATTTAAAAAAAAATCAACCCCCACCCCACCCACAAAATACAATAAAAAACCCAAATAGGAAATAAGTGTTGACAAGGACGTGGAGAAACTGAAACCATTGTACACTAATATTTTTTTTGATGGTGATAATACATGATATTTTATTCACTTTAAAATGCTTCAGTTGATTTTGAAGATTTCATTTGGGAAATAAATATTTAAGAAAATAACTTATTTAAGCAAAGGGCTGAAAAAAGATGGCAGGAAAGAATTTGCAGAGAATCTGTTTTGTGTCTGGATTCAATTTTTACTTATTCAGATTTTTCATCAGTTCTTTTTTAAAAAAATTAGTTTTTAGGGATGTGCAATTTATTGAAGGAAAAAAAGCACTGAGCATCTGCTGTGCTGTGTCCTGAATCATCACAAATGAAAATGATGGATAGAGCCTGACTTGTGCAGTATTGATGGGAACATAAAATGGTATGTATGAGTAAGTGAAGTTGCTCAGTCGTGTCCAACTCTTTGCGACCCCATGGACTGTAGCCTGCCAGGCTCCTCCATCCATGAGATTTTCCAGGCAAGAGTACTGGAGTGGGTTGCCATGTCCTTCACCAGGGGATCTTCCCAACCCAGGGATTGAACCTGAGTCTCCCGCATTGCAGGCAGAAGCTTTACCATCTGAGCCACCGCAAAGCCTATAAAATGGTACAGCCTATAGAAAACCGTGTGGTGGTTCCTCAAGAAATTAAAAATAGAATTATCATATAATCTAGCAATTCCGCTTATGGGTATATACTTAGAAGAATTGAGAACAGAGAGATATTTGTACTCCCATACTCATAGCAGCATTATTCACAATAGCCAGAAGGTAGAAACAACCCAAGTGCCCACTGACAGATGAATGGCCAAATGTGGTTTAGATATACAATGGAGTATTATTCAGCCTTTAAAACGAAAGATTTTTGACATATGCTACAACATGGATGAAACTTAAAGACATTATACTAAATTGAAGTCAGTCAAAGAAAGACAAATGCTGTATGATTCCACTTATATGAGAGTCATCAGATTCATAGAGAAAGAAGAAAAATGGTGGTTGCCAGGGGCTGGAGTGAGAGGGTGGTCTCATAGGTGCAGAGTTTCAGTTCTGCGAGGTGAAAAGAGTTTTGGAGATTGATTGCTCAACAGTGCAAAAGTGCTTAACAGTACTGAACTGTGCACTTAAAAGTGGTTAAGATGGTAGATTCATGTCATGTATGTTTTACCACATTTAAACAAAAAAGATCTTGAACTTGCTTCTTGCAGAATGAAGTGGAGGAAGTTGAGAACTGATGTAACTGTGTGAAGAGTTTCTGTTTAATTTTCACCGCCTGAATGATTATAGAAGATAGTGCTTACCAGTTTCAGGGATCTTAGTTTTCCCTGGCCCATGATAGTTTTTCCTTTTCATCCTAGATAGTCTCCTTTCTGTAATTTGGAGGGAAACAAGGAGCCATGAACTTACTAAGTCATGAAAGAATCAGTTATGGAATTCAGAACAGTAGGCTCTTTTTACTGATGATCTGATATTGTTGCAGGAAGGCAGACCCCTTCCAGGGCCTGAAACTGGGCTCTTGTCTAACACTCGGAAATGAATTGTCTGAGGAGACACATGTGCTGACAAAGCAAGAGATTTTATTGGGAAAGGGCACCCGGGTGGAGAGCAGTAGGGTAAGGGAACCCAGGAAAACTGCTCTGCTGCGTGGCTCGCAGTCTCCAGTTTTATGGTGATGGGATTAGTTTCCGGGTGGTCTTTGGCCAATCATTCTAATTTAGTCTTTCCTGGTGGCGCATGCATCACTCAGCTAAGATGGATGCTAGCAAGAGGGATTCCTGGAAGTGGATGGACACACAGTGTCTCCTTTAGACCTTTCCCGACTCTTCCGGTTGGTGGTGGCTTCTTAGTTCCATATTCCTTATCAGGATCTCCTGTCATAAAACAACTCATGCAAATGGTTACTATGGTGCCTGGCCAGGGTGGGTGGTTTCAATCAGTGTGCTTCCCTTAACAATATGGCCTTGAATTTAGTCTAATTTAAGGAATCTAGGATGTAGGACTGATATAAGGAAGTTGGTTCTGAAAAAGGAGTTCTGAAAGGTTTCGCGTCTATGATCTTTGGATATCTTTATTTGCCAGCAACCTTCCTTTCACATTTCCACATCTGTCATCACATGACCCAACACTGCTGCTCTAAGGCTAACAGGCAGATAATAGCACAGAGGCTCCCTGGGTGGCTGTCAGCATTGTTCCCATGGGCCAAGGACCTCTGGGATATGTCCTTCTTCCAAGATTCTATCCAATTATTGATTTCTATGATCTGCACAGAGTTAAGAGTGAAATGGAATCTTGCCTGGAGGCTTTGCAGACAGACCCAATATAATCTCTTTTCAAGAGATTATAAATTGTTAAAATTCAGGGGAAGGCAATCTGATAAAAGATAGAAAATTTTTACATAATTATTTACAGTTGTATCTTTTAAAAAGTATGGGGCTTGCCAGGTGGTTCAGTGGTAAAGAATCTGCCTGGCAAACAGGAGATGTGGATTCGATCCCGGGGTAGGGAAGATCCCCTGGAGAAGGAAATGACTATCCACTCCAGTATTCTGGCCTGGAGAATTCCATTGACTGAGTAGTCCATGGGGTCTCAAAGAGTTAGACATGACTGAGTGACTTTCACAGTAGAGTAGACTTTCACAGTAGACCTAGATGTGCTACAATGTATTACATGGAAAAAAACAAGTTTCAGGACAGTATGTGTGATGGAATACTAAAAAAAAGCACATGGTTATATAGATGGGACATCTTTAGAGAGACATTTAATTTTTAACTATCTTTTTATACAGTTTTAATTTTCAACATGAGCTTCTTTAGTTTTTAATATATCAGTAGATATTTATCCCAAAGCAAAGCTAAACATATTTATAACTCTCCACCTCTGCATTTTGACACTTTACCCTTTACCTCTCACTGCTACCAGCTCAGGGAGGTGACCCCATAGATTTGAAGGGAAGCATATGGCTGAAAAGTCAGTTGGAATGCATGCATATTGGATAGGCTGGAATGGCCATGAGGTTGGATGGGTGGCAGATTCTCTATTTCTCTCTTACTTAGGTTCCCATTACAATGGCCAAAGGATATTGGGGGATGGGTAGTGCCAAGATCATCTGGGGAATAGGGTCTCATGAAGACTTCAAGATGAAGAGAACATTTTTGACAGAAGCCCGTTTGCCATTTTTTCCCATCTCTCTTAAATACTCCTCATGTCAAGGTCTCTTTTTCTTACTGTGGTAAATAAATATAGCATACCATTTACTATTTAAATAATTTAAAGTGTAAAACTGGGACTTCTTGGGTGGCACCAGTGGTAAAGAACCCACCTGCTAATGCAGGAGACATAAGAGATGCAGGTGCGATCCCTGGATTGGGAAAATCCCCTGGAGGAGGAGACGGCAACCCACTCCAGTATTCTTGCCTGGAGAATTCCATGGACAGAGGAGCCTGGAGGGCTACAGTTCATAGGGTCTCAAAGAGTCGGACACGACTGAAACGACCAAACACACACAACTGTAAAACCAGTACGGTTAATTACATTAATTATTTTCACAATGTTGTGCAGTCATTGCCAATATTTCCAAACTGTTTCATCACACCAAACAGAAACTACTCATTAAGCAAGAATTCTCTATTCTCCTCTGCCTGAAGCCCCTGAGAATCTCTAACCTATTCTAACCTCTAACTTGTCTCTAACCTCCGCTAACCTCTAACCTGTTTCAGAATTTGCCTATTATTGTTATTATACAGTATTTGTCCTTTTGTTTGATTGATTTAACTTAACATAATGTTTTCAAGTACATCCATGTTATCACAACTCCTTTATATGGCCAAATAAAATTATATTTTATGTGTATGCTACATTTTATTTATCCATTCATCTGCTGAGGGCCACTTGAATTTTTTCCCACCTTTTGGTTATTATGAATAATGCTCCAATGAGCACTGTCACACAAATGTCCGTTTGTGTCCCTGTTTTCAATTCTTTGGGGTATATGCCTATAAGTGGAATTTCTGGGTTATATGGTAATCCTATGTTTAACTTTTTAAGGAACTGCTAGATTGTTTTCCACAGCAGCTGGACCACTTACATTCCCATCAGCATTGTATGAAGATTCCAATTTCTCCATGTCCTTATTGTTTTCCCTTTGTTTTAATTGTAGAAGGTGTGAAATGGTTTCTCACTGTGGTTTTGATTTACATTTTCCTAATGACTAGTGATGTTGAACATTTTTGTTGTTCCTATTAGTGATTTATGTATCTTCTTTGAGGAAATGATTATTCAAACCATTGTGCATTTTGGGGGCATTGATTTGTTTTTGTTGCTGTTGTTGAGTTGTAGGAATTATTTCTATATTCTGGATAGTAAACTCATATATATATGATTTGAAAATACTTTATCCTATTATGTAAGTTGTCTTTTCATTTTCTTGATTCTCTCCTTTGATGAAAAAACATTTTCAATTTTAGTAAATTCTAAAATTCATTAAAATGAATTCTTCAAATGATGAATTTGATGCATCTGTTTTTTTGTTTGTTTCCCATGCTTTTGATATCTAAGAAGCCATTGACAAATTCAAGATCATCAAGATTTATCTCTATGTTTTATTCTGAGATTTTTATGGTTTACCTTTTATATTTAGGTCATAGATCCATTTTGAGTTAATTTTTATAAATGGCATGAAGTAGGGGTCCAACTTGTTTCTGTTACCTGTGGAAATCCAGTTGTCCCAGGACCACTTGCTATAGAAATTCTTCTTTCCACATTATTTTTGTCACCCTTGTTGAAAATCAGTTGGCCATATGGGTTTATTTCTGAATTCTCAATTCTATTCTGTTTGTCACGCATCTTTTCTTATGCCTGCACCATGCTGTTTTGATTAATATAGTTTTGTATTCAGTTCAGTTCAGTTCAGTCACTCAGTCATGTACGACTGTTTACGACCCCATGAACCATAGCTTGGTGATGCCATCCAACCATCTCATCCTCTGTCGTCCCCTTCTCCTGCCCTCAGTCTTTCCCAGCATCAGAGTCTTTTCAAATGAGTCAGCTCTTTGTATCAGGTGGCCAAAGTACTGGAGTGTCAGCTTCAACATCAGTCCCTCCAGTAAACACCCAGGACTGATCTCCTTTAGGATGGACTGGTTGGATCTCCTTTCAGTCCAAGGGACTCTCAAGAGTCTTCTCCAACTCCACAGTTCAAAAGCATCAATTCTTTGGCGCTCAGCTTTCTTTATAGTCCAACTCTCACATCCATACACATCCACTGGAAAAACCATAGCCTTGACTAGATGGACCCCGTTCTCTTTTAGGGGTTCCCCTCTGTGAAGGAAAGAGTAGGAGAGGATCAGGATGGGAAGTTGTGGTCCTGGCTGGTGTCTAGATAAAGGACACGTCGAGCCTGAAGAGTGGGCCAGGGCAGCAGCAGTGTGGAAGGACTCATCTCCAAATTCCCCTGCATTGCAGAGGGCTGAGTCAGCTCTTCCTTGACATGATGCTGGACACAGGCACAGCTCCTTGCTGTGGTTAGGAGCCTCCTCTTGTCTTTGTGTTCATTTAGTCCCGGCTAAACAAAAAAGCTGAAGCTCCACTACTTTAGCTACATGATGTGAGTAGCCGACTCATTGGAAAAGGCCCTGATGCTGGGGAAGATTGAAAGCAGGAGGAAAAGAGGGTGGCAGAGGATGTGATGGTTGGATGGCATCCTTGACTCAATGGACATGAGTTTGAGCAAGCTCCAGGCAAAAATGAAGGACAGGAAAAGCCTGGCATGCTGCAGTCCATGGGGTTGCAGAGTCAGACATGACTTAGTGACTGAACAACAACAAAACAGAAATTGTGGAAGGCAGACAATTAGGTTCTCCCAACAAATCTACCCCTGTTACTCAATTGCCTTTTATAAGAGATTTCCAGAGAGAGGGCTGCATGTTGACAGGGCAGTGTTTCAGTGAAGACAGCAGGGCAGGTTTGCTTCAAAATTGGCCAAAGCCAGGACTAGATATGCTTTGTTCATAGATTCTTTCCTTAATTGATTGATTCATTGACTTGTTCATTCAAAAGTATTCACTGAGTATCAGAAACCATAAGTAAGCATGACAAAATTTCTGCTTTCATGTTGCTTACATTATAAAACAGGAGACAGGAAATAAGCCAAAAGTAAACATCATTTTAGGTGATAGGAACTAAGGAGATAAACAGATCCTTGTGAGGTGGTAGAAAGTAAAGGATGGTATGTGTTCTCTTAGGATGATGAAGAAAGGCTCCCTGAGCTTTGGCACTTGAGCAAAGGCCTGAAGGAAATGAGGGAGGAGCCCAGAAATCCTAAGGGGCTCAGATCCTTGGGTCCATTTCATGTTACTGACAGCTCAGTCTTTACTCTTTTATAAGATTTTGGAGGAAAAAACTGGTTGTAGAAGGAAGAATGTCTCTGGGGAGACTTTCTGAACTTTCTGTTAGATCAAGTCCAAGACCACTTATATGTATAGCCTGGGCTGGACCCAGAGTTCACATTTGGCAGCCTTGACTCCCTGCTGGATCTAAGGTTTTGAAGGGAGGGGATGTTGAAATCAGACCTTTAGCCTCTTGTCTCCCCATTCCAGCACAAGGAAGATGCAGGACAGGTGGAAGCCGAGGATGTAAGTCCACGTGTGCCCTCCTCTGGACCCTCCTCCTGTGAATCTGGTGATTATTGGTCTTAGAGCCTGGGAGAGAGAGACTCCTGACTGACTAACGCCAGTGCTGGCCAGTCTGCCTTCTATGAGAAAACACGTCCACTGAAGAGAAAAGTGAAGCTGATATTCACTCCCAAGAACAGAGTGGAAGAAAGTGGTAATTCAGCTAGGCAACTAGTTGGCCCATAGATTAAGGGAGACTCTGTCCTTGCCCTCACTATCTCACAGAAAATCCTCAAATTGATCCCCACTCCCATGCCCACCAGTGACACCAATGACGAAAGACATAAAGAAAAAGCTTTAAAATGAATGTAGTGCCAATGGACCCTATTTCAAGAAAAACCAACAGATAGCCAGCTCTGGGTAGAATTGAGGTGGCTGTGGGGGTACTTTTCTACAGGGTGTGGTACTGAAGCAGGCTCATAGGACACAATGCATTTGGTGGAGCAGGTAGTTCCATCCCAGATGGAAGGGAGAGCGTGGTAAAAAGGACTGCACTGTTGGGGGGTGGGGTGGCCTGGGAGGCTGTTGGGAGCAAAGGGGAAGTCATGGTGCCCTGTGGATGGACAGATGCAGTCATGCAGGCTGGGCGGAGGAGCCTTGCCTATGGTACAGTGTGGGTGACTGGGCTCATCTTCTTGGCCAGGTCCATTGTTCTTCATACATCATGCATATTCTTAGAAATAATTAGTACTGACCATGTAGAAGAACAGTAGGGCATGAACCCTTCCTAGTCATGTTGTAGAGCTTATCAACCAGGGGGGAATATTTTCTCTACTTAGAACTGTTTCTGCTTTTCTGAGATCAGTCACAGTGTTCTCTCTCTCTTTTGCTGTCTAGATATCAGAAGGAACAAGCACTCAAAACTAACTGGTGGGGAATTATACCAGTGCTACTTAATTTTATCTCTTAGACTTCCCCGGCTCCCAAGAATTACACAATTACACCATATGTTATTTGCTACCTTCATCCTCTTCTACTCAGTGACAGTGATGGGAAACCTGGTCATCGTCTTGAGGGTCTATATTGATAAATGTCTGCAGACCCCCATGTATTACTTCCTGGATCACCTCTGTCTTAGAGATGCTGACCACATCTGCAGCTGTCTCCTTGATGCTCTGGGGTCTGCTCCTTCTTGGGATGCAGGCAATATCTTTGACTACCTGTTGCACACAACTGTATTTGTACCTGTCTTTGGGAACGTCAGAGTTCATATTAATGGGAACAATGGCTACGGACTGCTATGTGGCATCTGTAACCCTCTGCGGTACAACATCATCATGAATACAGATACAGATACACCTGTCTCTGGGTGGTAATTGTGTCCTGGGTGTTTGGCTTCCTGTTTCAAATCTGGCCAGCCTATGCCACGTTTCATCTTACTTTCTGCAAATCAAATGTGCTAGACCATTTTTACTGTGACCGAGGGCAACTGCTCAAACTATCCTGTGACAACAGTCTTTTCACAGAGTTTATTCTGTTTTTAATGGCTGTTTTCATTATTGGTGCTTTTATCCCCACAATTATCTCCTACACCTACATCGTCTCCATCCTCAAGATCCCCTCTGTTTCTGGGCGGCAGAAAGCCTTCTCTACGTGTGCCTCCCACTTCACCTTTGTTGTCATCCGCTGTGGCAGCTGCTTGTTCCTCTTTGTGAAACCCAAGCAAACGCAGGCCGCTGAGTACAACAGGGTAGCGTCACTGATGGTTTTAGTGGTGACCTCTTTGACAGATTCATTGAGGTCTTCTGAGACACCATGAAATGATACTGTCATCTCCTCAAGGATTATCTCTGTCCTAAGGACCATCATGTACTCATCATCACAGGCCTGAGTAACCTAGAAGCACTGATTGAAATCAGAAACCAGAGCCTTTTCATCATCAAGTGGTTTGTGACCTGTGAGGGAATTTTAAGGCACTGACAGTGCTCAACGTTATAGCTGGATGGTTCCTACGTAGGAGTCACTTTAACATTTTAAATGGATATATACATTTATACACATTACTGTGGTTGAAATGAGTTTCACAAAATAAATTTTACGAGTATAAATATACACAATATATGTGATTTTTTTAGAACACTTATATTTGGGTGGGATAGACAAGGAAAGTGTAATTCATTCTCTTGACAGCTGACTTAAATGTTTGATTATAGGTTCTGGGTCACCTTCCCCTATATTATTCCATTCTTTCCTGAGTTTTTCACTGCTTTAATTATTATTTTTTTAAAATTTATTTATTTTTAATTGGAGGATAATTGCTTTACAATATTGTGTTGGCTTCTGCCATACATCAACATGAATCAACCATAGGTGTACATGTGTCCCCTCCCTCTAGAATCTCCCTCCCATCTCTCACCGCATCCCACACCTCTAGATAGTCACAGAGCACCGGGTTTGAGCTCCCTGTGTCATGCAGCAAATTCCCACTGCTTATCTGTTTCATATATGGTAATGTATATATTTCAGTGCTACTCTCTCAATTTTTGCCCCTCCTTGTCCTTCCCCAACTGTGTCCACAAGTCTTTTCTCTATGTCTGCATCTTCATTGCTGCCCTGCAAATAGGCTCATCAGTGCCATCCTTCTAGATTCCATATATATGTTAATATGCGACATTTGTTTTTCTCTTTCTGACTTACTTCACTGTATAATAGGCTCTAGGTTAATCCACCTCATTAGAACTGACTCATGCATTCCTTTTCATGGTCGAATAATATTCCATTGCATGTATGTACCGCACTTCTTTATCCAATCATCTGTCGATGGACATCTAGGTTGCTTCCATGTCCTAACTATTATAAATAGTGCTTCAGTAAACATTGGGGTACATGTGGTTTTTTCAATGATGGTTTCCTCAGGTTTTATGCCCAGTGGTGGATTGGTGGGTCATATGATTGTTGGAGGGAATGTAAATTGATACAGCTACTATGCAGAACAATATGGAGATTCCTTAAAAAATAACGAATAAAACTATCATATGACCCAACAACCACTGCTTAAATTCTTTCTATGCATGATGCCACATCCAATTTCAGGATTTAACCTTTTCTGAGATTCCTGGCCCAAGGTCCAACAGAGACAGTACACCTGTGTAGATCGTCTCAGCTGGTAGTTGTGAGAAGAACTCACTCACAACCCTGATCTTTTACCAACCTCATGGCCAAATGGATGTGTTAATGCATACAAGTCTATTTTCAGTGGGCTTTATCAGGGTGTGGAGGGGAGTTCTTGGAAAGAGACATTCTCTTATCTAGCATCACTCACATCATCACGGCAGCCCTAAATTTGGGAGGGAAATGGCTGGGTTGTGGCAGCTGAAAGTGACAAGGGAAACCCATCATGCTGTGTCCCCAGGTTGAGGGAGGACACAGAGGGGACAGGGAAAGAGAAGACAAGTGGCATCTGATTGCTTCTCCCTGCCTTTCTTACAATGTTCAATCCTGACCTGTGCATTTCATCTCTTCTCTCTTACCTATGCCAGTCCCTCTTGTCCACTTTCTTTTCTGATGCGTTCTCATGTTTGACTTGATCGGGTTGCCAGATTCATTTCTGTGTTCTCTTTCTTCTCCCATCCCCACCCTCAACTTTACCAGGCTATCTTTCGGCTCTACTCTGAGCTTCCCACTCTGTACGTTCCTATTCTAATACTGTCCTATTTCAGTCCCTCTTGCTGTCACATCACTATCACTGATGCTTATTTCTGCTCTTCTTGCATGGCCAAGCAGGGGTCAAAGAACTGTGCACATGAGACTGTGTCACCAACTTTACAAATGTATGACCTGACCTCCCTGAAGAGGGAGAGGCGAAAGGGAGTAACTTTGAAAAACAGCGTTATTAGCTGGAATTTGGAAGACTGCGTTAAAAAAAGGAACAGTGCCAATGATAGTACTCTTGCTAGTAAGTTTGTTTCTTCAGAGGGTGTGAGTTAATAATTCTGAACTAGCTGTACGTGTGTACAGCAGTTGAGAAAGTGATAAAGGTCTCACTGTGGTGGAGCAAGTTACAGACAAGCAAGGGGAGAAGGCTGGAATAAGGCATATGGTACTGGACTACAGTTGGAGGCATCAGTATGCACTCAGATTTAGATGAATATATGGACACAGGTGGATAGAATAGTATGCAATATGAATAAATAAAGAATTGATGCTTCTTTTTCAAAACTTTTGGCTATTCCATTACCATTTTCTTTCTGTATAAATCTTAGAATCAGTTTGTAGATATCTACTACAAAGCTTCAGTTCAGTTGCTCAGTTGTGTCCGACTCTTTGTAACCCCATGGACTGCAGCATGCCAGGCTTCCCTGTCCATCACCAATTCCTGGAGCTTGCTCAAACTCATGTCCATCATGTCGGTGATGCTGTCCAGCCATCTCATCCTCTGTCATCCCCTTCTCCTCCCAGCTTCAAACTTTCCCAGCATCATGGTCTTTTCCAATGAGTTGGTTCTTTGTATCAGTTGGCCAAAGTACTGGAGTTTCAGCTTCATCATCAGTCCTTCCAATGAATATTCAGGACTGATTTCCTTTAGGATGGACTGGTTGGATCTCCTTGCAGTCCAAGGGACTCTCAAGAGTCTTCTCCAACACCACAGTTCAAAAGCATCAATTCTTCGGTGCTCAGCTTTCTTTGTGGTCCAACTCTCACATCCATACATGACTACTGGAAAAATCATAGCTTTGTCAGGATGGACCTTTGTCAGCAAAGTGATGTCTCTGCTTTTTAATATGCTGTCTAGGTTGGTCATCAGAGAAGGCAATGGCACCCCACTCCAGCACTCTTGCCTGAAAAATCCCATGGACGGAGGAGTCTGGTGGGCTGCAGTCCATGGGGTCGCTGAGTCGGACATGACTGGGCGACTTCCCTTTCACTTTTCGTGCACTGGAGAAGGAAATGGCAACCCACTCCAGTGTTCTTGCCTGGAGAATCCCAGGGACGGGGGAGCCTGGTGGCCTGCCGTCTATGGGGTTGCACAGATTCGGACACGACTGAAGCGACTTAACAGCAGCAGCAGGTTGGTCATAGCTTTCCTTCCAAGGAGCAAGCGTCTTTTAATTTCACAGCTACAGTCACCATCTGTAGTGATTTGGGGCCCCCCCAAAATAAAGTCTCTCACTGATTCCATTGTTTCCCTATCTATTTGCCATGTAGTGATGGGACTGGATGCCATGATCTTCGTTTTCTGAATGTTGAGTTTTAAGCCAACTTTCTCACTCTCCTCTTTCACTACAAAACTTGCCGGGATGTTAACTGTGGCTATGATGAATCTACAGTTAAATAGTTAAAGCCCCAAGATACAGGACTCTGTTTATGTATGATGACGATAGGCCCACATGGAGGTCCTTGGATACTACAGGGTCTATCCTTCATCTCTTTCATAACTGTTGTCTATATCTCATTTCAAATGTAAGCATAGTTGTCTTCCCTCTGTGACATTAGGCTTGCTCCTGAGTCATCCATCCCTTTGTACCAGTGGTTTTTCTTTCATATTGTGTGTCTACTATCATGATGATATTGTACAAAACTGTCTAGTAGGTTTTAAACGTCTTAGAAGGCATTTATTTTTATCATGTCACCCTTGTGTATTAGAGTCCTCATCTGTTTTACCTGCAGCCACCTCTCCTCCAATCCAAAGAGCCAATATTGTTTTTACACTCTATGCCTGATGCCATCTGTCCCACTCAGGTACATTGCCAGCAGTTAGCAATGGTCAGCTGCTTGTAATAGACTCTGAATGAGAGGAGTCAACCCACCCCCACCTGGGGTTTTTTCCCTTTTACTTGCCATACCTGGACAGTTACTTTTATATACCGAAGTTTACGTAATTTGCTATTAATAACTTGAGAGTCCAAAATAAAAGGAAATAACAGCATTTTTTTCAATCATAGCAACATTGTTCACAATTGTTAAAAGTGGAAATAACCCAGAAGTTATCATATGAATATACACCCTAAATGTGAAATCTGCATACAACAGAATACTATTCAGACATAAAAAGCAATGAAATTCTGATACATGTTGCAACATGGGTGAATCTTGAAAACATGCTTAGTGAAACAAGCCAGACACAGTGGATAAATACGTATGATATTCCACTTCAATGGGTTACTGGGAATAGCCAAATTCATAGTGATTGAAAGTAGAAAAATGAGTAGTAGGGACATGGGGAAGGGAATAATAAGAGAAACTCAAGTAAGATGGTAGGTGTTGCAAGAGGGCATCAGAGGACAGACACACTGAAACCATACTCACAGAAAACTAGTCAACCTAATCACACTAGGACCACAGCATTGTCTAACTCAATGAAACTAAGCTATGCCTGTGGGGCAACCCAAGATGGGCGGGTCACGGTGGAGAGATCTGACAGAATGTGGTCCACTGGAGAAGGGAATGGCAAACCACTTCAGTATTCTTGCCTCGAGAACCCCATGAACAATATGAAAAGGCAAAATGATAGGATACTGAAAGAGGAACTCCCCAGGTCAGTAGGTGCCCTATTTGCTACTGGAGATCAGTGGAGAAATAACTCCAGAAAGAATGAAGGGATGGAGGCAAAGCAAAAAGAATACCCACCTGTGGATGTGACTGGTGATACAAGCAAGGTCCGATGCTGTAAAGAGCAATATTGCATAGGAAACTGGAATGTCAGGTCCATGTATCAAGGCACATTGGAAGTGGTCAAACAAGAGATGGCAAGAGTGAATGTCGACATTCTAGGAATCAGCGAACTAAAATGGACTGGAATGGGTGAATTTAACTCAGATGACCATTATATCTACTACTGTGGGCAGGAATCCCTCAGAAGAAATGGAGTAGCCATCATGGTCAACAAAAGAGTCTGAAATGCAGTACTTGGATGCAATCTCAAAAAGGACAGTATGATCTCTGTTCATTTCCAAGGCAAACCATTCAATATCACAGTAATCCAAGTCTATACCCCAACCAGTAACGCAGAAGAAGCCAAAGTTGAACAGTTCTATGAAGACCTAAAAGACCTTTTAGAACTAACACCCAAAAAAGATGTCCTTTTCATTATAAGGGACTGGAATGCAAAAGTAGGAAGTCAAGAAACACCTAGAGTAACAGGCAAATTTGGCCTTGGAATATGGAATGAAGCAGGGCAAAGACTAATAGAATTTTTCCAAGAAAATGCACTGGTCATAACAAACACCCTCTTCCAACAACATAAGAGAAGACTCTATACATGGACATCACCAGATGGTCAACACCGAAATCAGATTGATTATATTCTTTGCAGCCAAAAATGGAGAAGCTCTATACAGTCAGCAAAAACAAGACCAGGAGCTGACTGTGGCTCAGATCATGAAATCCTCATTGCCAAATTCAGACTGAAATTGAAGAAAGTGGAGAAAACCACTAGACCATTCAGGTATGACCTAAATCAAATCCCTTATGATTATACAGTGGAAGTGAGAACTAGATTTAAGGGCCTAGATCTGATAGATAGAGTGCCTGATGAACTATGGAATGAGGTTCACGACCTTGTCCAGGCGACAGGGATCAAGACCATCCCCATGGAAAAGAAATGCAAAAAAGCAAAATGGCTGTCTGAGGAGGCCTTAAAAAATAGCTGTAAAAAGAAGAGAAGCAAAAAGCAAAGGAGAAAAGGAAAGATATAAGCATCTGAATGCAGAGTTCCAAAGAATAGCAAGAAGAGATAAGAAAGCCTTCCTCAGCGATCAATGCAAAGAAATAGAGGAAAACAACAGAATGGGAAAGACTAGAGATCTCTTAAAGAAAATTAGAGATACCAAGGGAACATTTCATGCAAAGATGGGCTCGATAAAGGGCAGAAATGGGATGGACCTAACAGAAGCAGAAGATATTAAGAAGAGATGGCAAGAATACACAGAAGAACTGTACAAAAAAGATCTTTGCGACCCAGATAATCATGATGGTGTGATCACTGACCTAGAGCCAGACATCCTGGAATGTGAAGTCAAGTGGGCCTTAGGAAGCATCACTAAGAACAAAGCTAGTGGAGGTGATGGAATTGCAGTTGAGCTATTTCAAATCCTGAAAGATGATGCTGTGAAAGTGCTGCACTCAATATGCCAGCAAATTTGGAAAACTCAGCAGTGGCCACAGGACTGGAAAAGGTCAGTTTTCATTCCAATCCCAAAGAAAGGCAATGCCAAAGAATGCTCAAACTACTGCACAATTGCACTCATCTCACACGCTAGTAAAGTAATGCTCAAAATTCTCCAAGCCAGGCTTCAGCAATATGTGAACTGTGAACTTCCTGATGTTCAAGCTCGTTTTAGAAAAGGCAGGCGAACCAGAGATCAAATTGCCAACATCCACTGGATCATGGAAAAAGCAAGAGAGTTCCAGAAAAACATCTATTTCTGCTTTATCGACTATGTCAAAGCCTTTGACTGTGTGGATCACAATAAACTGTGGAAAATTCTGAAAGAGATGGGAATACCAGACCACCTGATCTGCCCCTTGAGAAATTTGTATGCAGGTCAGGAAGCAACAGTTAGAACTGGACATGGAACAACAGACTGGTTCCAAATAGGAAAAGGAGTTCGTCAAGGCTGTATATTGTCACCCTGCTTATTTAACTTATATGCAGAGTACATCATGAGAAATGCTGGACTGGAAGAAGCACAAGCTGGAATCAAGACTTCCGGGAGAAATATCAATAACCTCAGATATGCAGATGACACCACCCTTATGGCAGAAAGTGAAGAGGAACTCAAAAGCCTCTTGATGAAAGTGAAAGTGGAGAGTGAAAAAGTTGGCTTAAAGCTCAACATTCAGAAATCGAAGATCATGGCATCCGGTCCCATCACTTCATGGAAAATAGATGGGGAAACAGTGGAAACAGTGTCAGACTTTATTTTTTGGGGGCTCCAAAATAACTACAGATGGTGACTTCAGCCATGTAATTAAAAGATGCTTACTCCTTGGAAGGAAAGTTATGACCAACCTAGATAGCATATTCAAAAGCAGAGACATTACTTTGCCAACAAAGGTTCGTTTAGTCAAGGCTATGGTTTTTCCTGTGGTCATGTATGGATGTGAGAGTTGGACTGTGAAGAAGGCTGAGCGCTGAAGAATTGATACTTTTGAACTGTGGTGTTGGAGAAGACTCTTGAGAGTCCCTTGGACTGCAAGGAGATCCAACCAGTCCAGTCTGAAGGAGATCAGCCCTGGGATTTCTTTGGAAGGAATGATGCTAAAGCTGAAACTCCAGTACTTTGGCCACCTCATGGGAAGAGTTGACTCATTGGAAAAAACTCTGATGCTGGGAGGGATTGGGGGCAGGAGGAGAAGGGGACGACAGAGGATGAGATGGCTGGATGGCATCACTGACTCGATGGACGTGAGTTTCAGTGAACTCCCAGAGTTTGTTATGGACAGGGAGGCCTGGCGTGCTGCCATTCATGGGGTCGCAAAGAGTCGGACACGACTGAGCGACTGAAGTGAACTAAGTAATGGGCACAGAATTCCAGTTTGGGATGATGGAAATATTCCAGAGCTGGTCAGTGGTGGTGATTGTGCAGCAGTATGAGAGTACTTGTGCTATTGGATTGTACACTTAAAATGGTAAATTTTATGTTATATATTTTTATTAAAAAGAAAAGGCATCAAATAATGCTAAATGATCTATACGGTCAATCATCAGATTGTTGTCTTTTTCCTTCCTAATCCTTAGTTCTGCTCTTCTGAGGCAGCCATATTTAACTTTCTACTGCTCTGTATTTATAACAATATAGTTATACATGTTCTTCTAAATTATTCAATGGTTTTTCCTTTATCTAATAATTGCCTTACTTAAAATTTTACTTAAACAGTCACCTTCTTTTTTCTTTTTGTAAGTTTCAGAAATCTTAAACCTCTTTCAAAACCTTTTTGCTACATAGGCCTTTTCTTGTTCATTTGCTTCCAGGTTTTAATGGAGCAGTATTGCTTGCATTCTTCTAAGAGAGAACTCAGGTTAGGTAAGTTTTCTGGGTATTTTTACTCCAGCTTCATAATTCATTGCACTTTGGCCAGATAAAAACACCTGGGGGTTCCTCACTTGCCAGTGCACCCAACGCTCTGCACCTCCACGCTGTGACCCCAGCACTCAGTGTACCTCACCCGTCCCCACCTTGTGGCTGACTCCTTGTACACAGTCCCAGTAGCTGCTTGATTGAATTTTGGTGGGAAGCCAGTGAGCACTCACAGCAAGCTAATGTTTATGGATAGGAAAACTGTTACTAAGATGTCAGTTCTTCCGAATTTGACCTTTTAGATCTGACCCAATCCCAGTCAAATTCCCAGTAATTTCTTTTGTGCATATTGCTAAATCAGTACTAGTGTTTATATGAGAAGGTGAAACACTGAGTGTAGCCAATGCAATCCTGAAGAGCAGAGTCGAAGTGCTCATACCATCAGTACTGGAGTTACCAAGAGTGTGTGTTAACAGCGAAGTAATAGAGAAGTATGTCCAGGGAACAGAATAGAAAGCTAAAAATTAGGCCAACACATATGTTATCAACTGGCCTTTCATGAAGAAGAAAGACAATTCAATGGAGAAAGGATAGTCTTTTCAAAAAATGGTGCTGGAACAACTGGACTATCACATTTGAACAAAACATATCTGGATACATACCTTACATTTTTCACAAATATAAACTGATATTGGTTCATAGACCTAAATGTAAATTGAAAAACCTATACAACATCAGAATACAACCTAGGAGAAAATTAGGTACCTTTTGGCTCGATGCATAATTTTTAGATACAACACCAAAAGCATGATCTATGAAGGAAAAAAAAAATGGAAAAGTTGGGCTGCATTAAAAACTGTGCTTGGGAAAGAAATGACTCTGATACTGATTTCATTTTTGTTTTTGTTTTTTAAACTCCAGATAGTTAACTCAGTTTTTCATGGACACTGAGAAAGTATCCCACATATTTAACTCAATTCTGGCACTATTTATCTATAGACGGTGTCATATTCCACAGGTTAAGGGTCAGTGTCTGTGCTTGTGACCAACTGGCTATAGATTAGAGGCTCCCCTGACCCTTTTAGACATTTCATTAATTCTTCTCACAGAACTCAGGGAACTATTTAATTTAGTAGATTGCTAGTTTATTATAAAAGGAGATAACTCAGGGACAGCCAGATGGAGGAGATGCACAGGGCAAGGTATGTGAGAAAGGGTACAGAGCTTCCGTATTCTCTGAGCTTCTAACTCTCCCTGAATTGCCACATTTTCACCAACTTAGAAGCTCTCTGAACCTCCTCATTTTGGGATTTCATGGGGGCTTTGATAAAACAGTTGATTGAATCATTGGCCTTTGGTGATTGATTCAATATCCAGTTCCTTTTCACATCCTGAAAATAAAGCATGGGACTGAAAGTTCAAATCCTCTACTTATGGCTGGTTCTTTGACAACTAGACCTCCATATTAGGGGATTTCTGGAAGTCACCTCATTAACATAAACTTAGTTATGGTTGAAAGATCCTTGATATGAATTACAATACACTCATTTCAGGTTTATGGCTCTGAAGGGATTTCAGGCTTTCAGGAACTGAGGTCAAAAGACCAAATATAATAACAAAGGATGGCTTTTATTGCATATGAAATTTCAAGGATTTTGGGAGCTCTGTGCTAGAAAAAGAGGACAAAAACCAAATATATATTTCTTAATATAAATTACATGTCACAGAAAGACTGTTAATAGAACGGAAAGAAAAGCCACAGTTTGGGAGAAAATATTTGCAAAACACCTATGAAATATAGCACATGTATCCAAAATATTGGGGGATTTCCTGGTAGCTCAGCTGGTAAAGATTCTGCCTGCAATGCAGAAGACCCCAGTTCGATTCCTGGGTCAGGAAGATCCACTGGAGAAGGGATAGGCTACCCACTCCAGTATTCTTGGACTTCCCTTGTGGCTCAGTTGGTAAAAAATCCACCTGCAATGTAGGAGACCTGGGTTTGATCCCTGGGTTGGGGAGATCTCCCGGAAAAGGGAACAGCTACCCACTCCAGTATTCTGGCCTGGAGAATTTCATGGACTATACAGTCTATACAGTCCATGGGATTGCAAAGAGTCAAGACTGAGTGACTTTCACTTCACTTCACATCCAGAATATACAAAGAGCTCTTAAAACTCAACAATAAGAAAACATAAGATAAAAATAAAATGGTCAAATATCTGAACAAACATCTCCATAAGAACATATGCAGATGACAATATGCACATGAAGAGATGCTCAGTACCATAGATCACCTGCAAACTGCAGATTAAACAACAATGAAATCACACTACACACCTAATAAACAATATGCACATGAACAGATGCTCAATATCATATATCATCTAGAAATTATAGATTAAAACAACAGTGAAGTCACACTACACACCTAATAGAATGACCCTAATCTGGGACACTATACATCACCAAATGCTGGTGAGGATATGGAGCAACAGGAACCTTCATTACTGATGGTGGGAATGTAAAATGATGTAGCCACTTTGGAGGACAACTTGAGAGTTTCTTTCAAAACTAAATACAGAGGGTCACCAACTTATAATGGCTTGACTTACAATTTTTTGACTTTAGGATGGTGCAAAGAGATATACATTCAACAGAAACCATACCTTGACTTTTGAATCTTGTTCTTTCCCTTGGCTAGTGATACATGGTATGTGATAGCCTTTTGTAATGCTAGGCAGCAGCAGCAAGCTACAACTCCCACCTAGCCACTTGATCACAAGGATGAACAACTGATACAACCATTCTGTTTTTTGCTTTTAGTATGGTATGTAATGAATGACATGAGATATTTAATACTTACTATAAAACGTGTTAGATGATTTTGCCCAACTGTAGACTAATATAAGTGTGATAACAAGGTTACATTTGACTAGGCTAAGCTATGATGTTGAGTAGGTTAGGTGTACTAAGTGCATTTTTACTTGTGATATTTTCTTTCTTTCTTTCTTTCTTTTTTTTGGGTAATATCTGCTTTTTTTATTTTATTTATTTATTTATTTTTAAAATTTTATTTTATTTTTAAACTTTACAATATTGTATTAGTTTTGCAAAATATTGAAATGAATCCACCACAGGTATACCCGCGTTCCCCATCCTGAACCCTCCTCCCTCCCCTACCCTCCCTCTGGGTCGTCCCAGTGCACCAGCCCCAATCATCCAGTACCGTGCATTGAACCTGGACTGGTGACTCGTTTCATACATGATATTATACATGTTTCAATGCTATTCTCCCAAATCTCCTCCACCCCCCCTCTCCCACAGAGTCCATAAGACTGATCTATACATCGGTGTCTCTTTTGCTGTCTTGTACACAGAGTTATTGTTACCATCTTTCTAAATTCCATATATATGTGTTAGTATACTGTATTGGTGTTTTTCTTTCTGGCTTACTTCACTCTGTATAATAGGTTCCAGTATCATCCATCTCATTAGAACTGATTCAAATGTATTCTTTTTAATGGCTGAGTAATACTCCATTGTGTATATGTACCACAGCTTTCTTATCCATTCATCTGCTGATGGGCATCTAGGTTCCTTCCATGTCCTGGCTATTATAAACAGTGCTGCGATGAACATTGGGGTTATTTTCAATTTGTGATGAGCTTCTCTAGATGTAACCCATTGTCCAAGAAGTCCAGGAATATCTATATACTCTTACCATACAATCCAAAAATTAAGCTCCAAATTTGCTCATTTGGATATTTACCCGAATAAACTGAAAACTTATGTCCAGACAAAAACCTGCACAGGTATGTTTACTGTAACTATATTCATAATCCCCCTAAATTGGAAGCAGCCAAGATGCCTATTATGGGTTGAATTGCATCCCTCAAAATTCATTTGCTGAACTGCTAACTCCCAGTATCACAGAATGTGAACTTAATTAGAAATAGATCATTGCCAATGTCATTAGTTAAGATGAGGTTATACTGGAGTAGGATGAGCCCCATCCTACACAATTATGTAATTGTAATATGGAAAGGTTTAATGCACACACACACACACACACACACACACAGATATTATATAGCTGAATATCCAACCCTGTATTTTCATTGGAAGAACTGATGCTGAAGCTGAAGCTCAATACTTTGGCCACCTGATGTGATGAGCCAACTCATTGTAAAAGACCCTGATGCTGGGAAAGACTAAGGGCAGGAGGAGAAGGGAGTGACTGAGGATGAGATGGTTGGATGGTATCACCAACTCAACGGACATGAATTTGAGCAAATTCAGGGAGATGGTGAAGGACAGGGAAGCCTGGTGTGCTACAGTCCATGGTCGCCAAGAGTCGGACACAGCTTAGTGACTGAACAACAACAAATGTTATATATGTATCCAGAAAGAGGTAGTAGGATAGTTTATTTATTAAACCACCATTTACTCAATAAAAATATATAGAGATATTCATGTATATACACAGAGAACTTCTATATTAATACAATAGAAATCTATAATAATATTTAGCTCTAGGAGATGGATCAGTAGAATCAAACAAATGGGGAGAGGGACATTTAAATTTTAGCCTGGGTCCTTCCATGTGAAATTTTAATTTTGATCTGTGGTAATTTTATGAAAAATGACAGTTGGTTTTGAAAGGGTAAAAAATATATATTTAAAATATGATTTTTCTACTTTACTAAGCATCCCAAGCATCTTCACTTCTATGTTTTTAAAAATCTTTTTTATCAGTCCTCATTATTGTTTATAAACCACTGTTATCCCTCAATTCAAGCTGATGAGGGAGGTTACCCAATCACATTTGGAGACCTAGAGGGAAATGTATGGCTGAACAACCCCACTTGGAACACATGCAGGTTAGAGAGATGGGAATGGGCTGTGGGATTAACAGGTGTGCGGTGGAGTAGGTGGCAGATCCTCTCAGTTTATCTCTGACCAGGATGCATAACTATGGCCAGAGGGTATGTGGAACACAGAGGGCAGAGATCATCTGGGAAAGATGGGCTTCCTGCAACCCTGGATATGAACAGAGAATTTGGACAGACGTCCATCTGGTGGCCTCTTAGGTTTTTGACAAGTGTCTTGAATCCTGGTGGGTTCACCAGGAACTGGTGGGTTCACAGCTTCGGGGTGGCTTAGGCTCTACAGGGCTCCATGTAGTCAGGGAGAAGCACATAGCAGCTGAGTTGGCTGACTGTTGACAGCTGGGATTGTGTGGTGGTGTGTAAGGGCCCGGGAAGGAGGCAGCCTGGTTGTTGAGAAGTTCCTCACTGGGAACTTTCAAGTGTGCCCACTGCACAAAACTTAAACTTCCATGGTCTCCAACTTGATTAGCCTCGGGAGGGAAGAGTGAAAGTTTCTTCAGCTTTTCCTTGACTACCTCCCTAGTGTGTATCTGCCTGTGAAAATTGTTCCTCAGTGAATAGCCATCCCTGGGGACAGACTAGGGAGAGGAGGAAAGAGGCAGAGAGAATGAGAGACAGGGAGACAGCTGGATCCTTCTCAGCACCATTATTTCTGGATTTCTTCAAGTTTCTGTGTGTGGCCAGTTGTTCCTCATTGTGAGTGGAGATAGTAGAATCAGACTGTCTGCCAAATATTGCTTTCTACTAGCTTTACAGGAGCTGGGCCGAGTTGATGCCTAAAGGGTGGTAGAAGTTACATTCTGTCTTCTTCTCTGGAGGTGAGTGTCTTCCAAGCGATTTCCCCCTGTGAAAAGAATCACCATGGGAAGTCCTGAGCTGGGCTGCCTCCTGGAACAAGGACATCTAGAGGCTGATCAGTGAACTGAGAAAACTGCAGAGGAGACGAACTGTGCATCAGACCATCCCTCCATAGCAAGGAGCAGGTTGAGGGGTGTAGGCACAGCCCTCTGCCTGAGAGAGCTAAGACCCTCACTTGCCATTTGTAAGGCATCTGCAGCAAGAGAGACTGCAGGCTAACTGGACAATGGTTTAGAGAAGAATGAATGAGGGAAAGCTAGTCAGATTGGACATTATTTATTGTATGGTTCTTTATCTACTAATTGATACATTCAGTTAATGATATTTACAGAGCACATACATTGTCACACTCTATTCTTATCACTTGTGGTGATATAAGAATACTAAAGAATGTGCCTTCAAGGTACTTAATTCTAATTAAGGGATTTTTATTGGGATGGGGTTTTGATTTTGATGGGATTTTGATGATAAATGAATAAACAAGTAAAAGCATGGTAGATATCAGATATTGATTAGAGCCTAGTGAAAGCCATCTGGTCACAGAGGAATTGTAATCTCAGAGCTAGAAATCATCAACTAGAAACTGGCCAGATTTTTCCTGCATAGAGGAGACATATTCAGTGAAGGCAGAGATGAAGATCATTTTTATCATAAAAGTAAAGAGGAAGACATGGATAATTCATTTTAGGGAGCCAGCTTCCCCAAATCAGAGGAGGACTTTGTTTCAAAAATAGCTTTTATCTCATGACAATGTTCTGGATTGATCCAAATTCCCAACAGCACCCCCAAAATGATAAGTATAAGAGCCAACAAATTTAGAGTGAATATAATTGAAATGGACTCTGTTTTTAGCAGATACAGAGGAAAGAAGTAACTATGTCTGGCTGTGATTAACTAGGAATTCTGTCTCATAGGCTCCTCTGGTGGCTTAGGTGGTAAAAAATCTGCCTGTAATGCAGGAGACCCAGGTTAGATCCCTGGGTCGGGAAGATCCCCTGGAGAAGGGAATGGCTACCCACTCCAGTATCGTTGCCTGGAGAATTCCATGGACAGAGGAGCCTGACGGGCTGTTGTCCATCGGTTTGCAGAGAGTCTGACACAACTGAGTGATTAACATTTTTTTGTCTTACAACTGTTTATGTACAGCAGTTTTTGCAGGACATGGACAAAACAGGCACAGAAGACAGTTCAGGGCATTCAGAATGGAAGGGGTCATTGTATAAATGAGCATGGTGTGTTCCAGAAGGTAAATAGGGTAGCAGGTGAGAGCAAAGCTGTGAACTGAGAGGCATGGGTGCCTACTGGGGAGGGTGGGTTTTCATGCCTAGGGTGGTATTGGTGACCATTGCTCATCTTTTTGGACCTATGCTATTATCTTAATATATTACACATTCCTTCATAAAGTATCTACCATTAACTTTGTGTAGAAAATAGTCATGTTGTAGAGCCTAAGAGTAGGGTGTATTTCCTCAAGCTGAAAATGGTTTTCATGTTTCTGAGGTTAGAAGTATGTTATCTCTCCCTTGCTCTCTAGACTTCACAAGGAACAAAAGTCCGAGCTACATGTTGGGGAATCACTCCAGTGCCACTGAATTCTATCTCCTTGGCTTCTCAGGATCTAGAGAATTACGCCATATCCTCTTTGCTACCTTCTTCTTCTTCTATTTAGTGACATTAATGGGTAACACAGTCATCATTGTGATTGTCTGTCTTGATAAACATCTGCAGTCTCCCATGTATTTCTTCCTTGGTCATCTCTCGGCCTTGGAGCTCCTGGTGACCACCATTATCGTCCCCATGATGCTCTGGGGGTTGCTGCTCCCTGGGATGCAGACAATATCTCTGGCTGCATGTGTCACCCAGCTCTTCCTGTACCTTGCTCTGGGGACCACAGAGTTTACGCTGCTGGGAGCGATGGCTGTGGACCGTTACGTGGCTGTCTGTAACCCCTTGAGGTACAACGTCATAATGAATAGCCGCACCTGCAACTTTGTGGTAATTGTGTCATGGTTGTTTGGGTTCCTTTTTGAAATTTGGCCAGTTTATGCCACATTTCAGCTTTCCTATTGCAAATCAAATGTGGTGGACAATTTTTTCTGCGACCGAGGGCAATTGCTCAAACTATCCTGTGATAATACTCTTTTCATGGAATTCATCCTCTTCTTAATGGCTATTTTTGTTCTTTTTGGTTCTTTGATCCCTACAATTGTCTCCTACACCTACATCATCTCCACCATCCTCAAGATCCCCTCGGCCTCTGGCCGCAGGAAAGCCTTCTCTACATGTGCCTCCCACTTCACATGTGTCGTGATTGGTTACGGCAGCTGCTTGTTCCTCTACGTGAAACCCAAGCAAACTCAGGCCACAGATTACAACAGGGTTGTTTCCTTGATGGTTTACGTAGTCACTCCTTTCCTCAATCCTTTCATCTTCACTCTCCAGAATGACAAAGTCATAGAAGCACTTCGGGACAGAGTGAAACAATGCTGTCATCTATTCAGGAACTAGTCTTGCCCTAAAGCTTTTTATATGGCAGAATGCATTCTGAATTCTATCTAGAATGGTCTGAAAAGCACTTTGAACCGGCGCCTAATCATCATCAAATAATCTGTGTGCAACAGAACTCTTTTATATTATGGCCATGGTGTTTATCATTATAGGTTGTTATTTAAAAATTCACTTTATTGTGTGTGTGTATATATATATATATATATATATATATATATGTTTCACTTATGGTGCATTTCACAATAAAATGTTTTAAAATTAAATGTAATAATAATATATGTGATATTTAGGTTTCTGAAGAGGGGAGTATCAGAAATATATTCTCTGGCTCCAGAATTGAATAACTACTTGATTCCAGGTTCTTCTTCTTTTTTTTTTAATTTTATTTTATTTTATTTTTAAACTTTACAATATTGTATTGGTTTTGCCAAATATCGAAATGAATCCACCACAGGTATATATTTGTTCCCCATCCTGAACCCTCCTCCCTCCTCCCTCCCCATACCATCCCTCTGGGTTGTCCCAGTGCACCAGCCCCAAGCATCCAGTATCGTGCATCGAACCTGGACTGGCAATTCATTTCATACATGATATTATACATGTTTCAATGCCATTCTCCCAAATCTTCCCACCCTCTCCCTCTCCAACAGAGTCCATAAGACTGTTCTATACATCAGTGTCTCTTTTGCTGTCTCATACACAGGGTTATTGTTACCATCTTTCTAAATTCCGTATATATGTGTTAGTATACTGTATTGGTGTTTTTCTTTCTGGCTTACTTCACTCTGTATAATAGGCTCCAGTTTCATCCACCTCATTAGAACTGATTCAAATGTATTCTTTTTAATGGCTGAGTAATACTCCATTGTGTATATGTACCACAGCTTTCTTATCCATTCATCTGCTGATGGACATCTAGGTTGCTTCCATGTCCTGGCTATTATAAACAGTGCTGTGATGAACATTGGGGTACACGTGTCTCTTTCCCTTCTGGTTTCCTCAGTGTGTATGCCCAGCAGTGGGATTGCTGGATCATAAGGCAGTTCTATTTCCAGTTTTTAAAGGAATCTCCACACTGTTCTCCATAGTGGCTGTACTAGTTTGCATTCCCACCAACAGTGTAAGAGGGTTCCCTTTTCTCCACACTCTCTCCAGCATTTATTGCTTGTAGACTTTTGGATCACAGCCATTCTGACTGGCATGAAATGGTACATCATAGTGGTTTTGATTTGCATTTCTCTGATAATGAGTGATGTTGAGCATCTTTTCATGTGTTTGTTAGCCATCTGTATGTCTTCTTTGGAGAAATGTCTATTTAGTTCTTTGGCCCATTTTTTGATTGGGCCATTTATTTTTCTGGAGTTGAGCTGTAGGAGTTGCTTGTATATTTTTGAGATTAGTTGTTTGTCAGTTGCTTCATTTGCTATTATTTTCTCCCATTCTGAAGGCTGCCTTTTCACCTTGCTAATAGTTTCCTTTGATGTGCAGAAGCTTTTAAGTTTAATTAGGTCCCATTTGTTTATTTTTGCTTTTATTTCCAATATTCTGGGAGGTGGGTCATAGAGGATCCTGCTGTGATGTATGTCAGAGAGTGTTTTGCCTATGTTCTCCTCTAGGAGTTTTATAGTTTCTGGTCTTACATTGAGATCTTTAATCCATTTTGAGTTTATTTTTGTGTATGGTGTTAGAAAGTGGTCTAGTTTCATTCTTTTACAAGTGGTTGACCAGATTTCCCAGCACCACTTGTTAAAGAGATTGTCTTTAATCCATTGTATATTCTTGCCTCCTTTGTCAAAGACAAGGTGTCCGTATGTGTGTAGATTTATCTCTGGGCTTTCTATTTTGTTCCATTGATCTATATTTCTGTCTTTGTGCCAGTACCATACTGTCTTGATGACTGTGGCTTTGTAGTAGAGCCTGAAGTCAGGCAGGTTGATTCCTCCAGTTCCATTCTTCTTTATCAAGATAGCTTTGGCTATTCGAGGTTTTTTGTATTTCCATACAAACTGTGAAATTATTTGTTCTAGCTCTGTGAAGAATACCGTTGGTAGCTTGATAGGGATTGCATTGAATCTATAGATTGCTTTGGGTAGTATACTCATTTTCACTATATTGATTCTTTCAATCCATGAACATGGTATATTTCTCCATCTATTAGTGTCCTCTTTGATTTCTTTCACCAGTGTTTTATAGTTTTCTATATATAGGTCTTGAGTTTCTTTAGGTAGATATATTCCTAAGTATTTTATTCTTTCCATTGCAATGGTGAATGGAATTGTTTCCTTAATTTCTCTTTCTGTTTTCTCATTATTAGTGTATAGGAATGCAAGGGATTTCTGTGTGTTGATTTTATATCCTGCAACTTTACTATAATCATTGATTAGTTCTAGTAATTTGATTCCAGGTTCTTGAATCATCGTCTCATAGATTGTCCTTAGCTTTATATCCTCTGACTGTGGGAAGCTCCCTATTCCTGCTCTGGCTCCAGCATATTCTCCTGTTTTCCTATCCCAAAGTCCTGTGGCCTTAATACTTCTCTGCACATTTTCTTGGCTGGCTGTGAACTCAGTGCACAGTCTGATACCTGTACAGTTTCAGGAGTGGCCGTTGTTTAGGTGCAGACATGCCTCTCTAATCTGTGGACTTTCTCAGGGTGTGGGAGGAAGGGCTGAGCAAGGAGTTCTCCCACCTGCTGGCCCCCAGGTTGTGCTGCCCGCCAGGAGTTGGGTGGGTCAGCAGAGCTGCTGTGCCCAAGGTGGAATGGAGGGGAGAGCTGGCCTTGCTGGGTGGCTGGGCTGAGGGGAGTGCAGGAGTGGAGGAAGAGGCAGCCTTTGTCCACTCCCTGTATTTCTTACATTCTGCCATCCTTTCAAGGTCCCTGCTTCCTGTCCCTTCATTTGTTCATCCTCTTCTGGCCACTTTCCCTCCTGATTCCTCTCTATAGTTCTCTTTCTGTGGTTCCAGGTCTTTGATTCATCTCTGGGTCCTTCTTTTCCTTTCCCCATACACACCCCAAATTTACCACACTAGTATCCAGCTTTCCACAGAGATGTCTCATGCCTCCCTTATAGCATTGGCAACCTCACCACTCCCCTAATCCGTACCTCCTGCTGCTGCTGCTGCTGGTAAGTTGCTTCTGTGCGACCCCAGAGCTGACAGCCCACCAGGCTTCCCCGTCCCTGGGATTCTCCAGGTAAGAACACTGGAGTGGGTTGCCATTTCCTTCTCCAATGCATGAAAGTGAAAAGTGAAAGTGAAGTTGCTCAGTCGTGTCCGACTCCTAGCGACCCCATGGACTGCAGCCTACCAGGCTCCTCTGTCCATGGGATTTTCCAGGCAAGAGTACTGGAGTGGGGTGCCATTGCCTTCTCCGCAGCATCCCCTACCCTAGTCCTAATCCATCTCCCCATTTCTTATGTCATTAGTTCAATGTTATCAGCGTCTTTGTTACAGTGTCTTTGTAATAACAACATATTGATGACAGTGAGATATCTATAGGTGACTGGTTAAATAAATTCTGTTTCATCTGTATAATAAAACATTTTTTTGTTCAGTCGCTCAGTTGTGTCCAACTCTTTGTGACCTCATAGGCTGCAGCACACCAGGTTTCACTATCTGCTGGAGCTTGCAAAACTCCTGTCCATTGTGTCCATGATGCCATCCAACTATGGCATCCTCCATCGGCCCCTTCTTCTCCCACCTTCAATCTTTCCCAGCATCAGGGTCTTTTCCAGTGAGTCAGCTCTTCACATAAGATGACCAAAGTATTGAAGTTTCAGCTTCAACATCAGTCCTTCCAATGAATATTCAGGACTGATTTCCTTTAGGATTGATTGGTTTGATCTCCTTGCTGTCCAAGGGATTCTCAAGAGTCTTCTCCAGTACCACAATTTGAAAGCATCAATTCTTCAGTCAGCCTTCTTTATGGTCCAGTTCTCACATCTGTACATGACTACTGGAAAAGCCATAGCTTTGACTATATGAACCTTTGTCAGTAAAGTGATGTCTCTGCTTTTTAGTATGCTGTCTAGATTTCTCATGCTTTCCTTCCAAGGATCAAGTGTCTTTTAGTTTCATGGCTGCAGCCACCATCTGCAGTGATTTTGGAGCCCAAGATTATTTTATATTAATGTATAAAACATGTGAGACAGAATTTTTCCTATGTGATGCTGGTGATGCTGAGATAAACAGCTTACTCTACACCAATTTCCCAGCATTTGGAAGTCAAGAACTTCATCACTTCAGAAGATTAAGAAAAAAAGATGTTTTTGCACTTGATTTCTGACAGGGGAAGGGACATGATTAACTGGTTGAAATAATTGCATCAGAGTGTCTCAAGAGAAATTCTGAGTGATTTTGTGCTGGAGGTATTAATAGAAGCTGAGTTAAGGTATATGCCATCTAAGAAGGAGATAATTGCTTTAATTCCTTACAAAGTTTTCAAAGTGAGAAAATAATTAATTAGTCCCTGTGAGTCAGTGCAGAGAAACTTTTCAACTGGAGAAAAATATTTCTCCTGGTTTAGAATGCCACCCAACACTTACAGATGCTCAAAGATGGAGAAATCTCCCCCTCCTGACTAGTAGCTTTTGGAGAAGACCCTAAATTAGGGGTTAAAGAGCTCCGTGTTATCTACAGGTTAACATTCATAAATTATGTTCCTACCATAAACTTATGTGTGTGCACACAGGCAAGTGCACATGCACATGCCTGAGTTTAAGCCACCTCTCCACCTCCTGTGCAAAACCAGCAGCCTGGGGTCAGAGGGCAACCATCCACTCTGATATTTGGATTAGAAATGTGCGGGATGCTGCTTCTCCAGTTACAGTGTCAGCAGTTCCTTGTAGTATTTAGGGTCAACTTATAATATATTTCTCTTCATACTTTTCCAGTTTCGACCCTTTCCACATTCAATCTCAACCAAGAAACCAGGTATTTTCTAAGCTCTTCATGCATGCCTCCTCTCTGCTTGACCCCCTAATTCCAAGAGAGAGCTCAGAGGAGGCACCTCTCCTAAATCTGCTCCTTTTCAGCCATTCCAGTCCTCCAAACCAAAGCACAGCTCTAGTTTGTTCTCTTCCTCTGTTCCAGATAGGAGCGTATTCACTCTATGTGAGTGCCCTAATAACTCCTTTGTTCCCTATAAGTCCAGGGCCAAAAGATAGAGAATGAAGCACTAGGGAGGGTCAAGATTCATGAAAAAGAAACAGCTGACCCTTCACCCGGGATGCTACAGTTCAGTTCTAGGGAGGAGAATAATAATTCTTTCTATTTAATGTGATCAGCTAACCATTTCCACTTATTCTCCCAATCACACTAAAAGGCATTGTAGGAATCAAAAATTATTAATTAGCAAGGACAAAGAGAATGGGGAAAAAGTTACAATGGATAATATTTCACAATTTTTTAATATGGAAAGCAAAAATAAGTGTTTCCAAGGTAGTAAGACTGAGGTACAAACTAAATTCTGCACAGGGGAAAGTAAGAAGAAACAGGTCAGTTCACCCAACAGAACTGGTCAGTCAGCACATGGAGGCCTCAGCTACCAAGGACTGTGACGGTGAGAGCTTAGAAACAGGAATACTGCTTAAAAGTTTGTATAAACAGCAACCAGGCACTGCAAGTGCCTTGCATTTTCTGTGTAGGCAAGGAAATACCTGTTCCACAAGTAGAGTGACCCCTCATCCCACATTATCAAGGACTGTCCCATTTTAAAAACTGAAGGTCCCATATCCCAGAAACTCCTCAGTCAACTGTGAAGCCAGGATGGTTGGTCACATTATCTATATTCAGCTGACCTGCCACAGCAGTTGGAGGAACCAAGAGAACAAAAAAACAGAAGAAAAAAAATTCGAGGAAAACGAAGATCAGTTAGGGAGCAAAAACAATTTTAAAATTCCTATAATATATATCCTTTTAAAATTAGAACATGTTTTATTCTGAAGAAGAGGATGCTGTGTGAAAAAAAAATCAGAAAATAAAGGAAAATGACCCTAGAATATAATATTAGGACTAGTAAAAAGAAATTCATAAATAGACTGAAGAAGAAAATAAAAGTGCCCAAAACATATCAAAAATAGACTAAAATTTGGAAAATTAGAAAGGTAAGCAGTTTAAAAGATTAATTCAGGAGTCCCATATCTGAATATAAAAGTTCTACAAAGATAGAACAGGGGAAGCATAAATGAGTCAATTGCAAAAGAAAGTGTAAGAAAATCTCCCCCTTCTGAAGAATTTGTCTCTGCAGTTTGAAGAAGTCTCTAAATGCAGAGCACTGTGGGCGTATGAATGAGAACCTGCACAAAGGCACCTAGCATCCAAAGGTGAGCAGCTGGAACACTGCAGGGTCAAGCGTCCGTGGCATAGATACAGTGACTGATAAGGTTTTGTATAGAATTTTGAAGATTCAAGTGGGAAGATACTTAAAAGCCAGTGCATGTAACTCAGGATTTCCTTTGTGGCTCAGATGGTAAAGAATCTGCCTACAATGCAGGAGACCTGGGTTCAATCCCTGGGTTGGGAAGATACCCTGAAGAAGGGAATGGCTACCCACTCCAGTATTCTTGCCTGGAGAATTCCATGGACAGAGGAGTCTGGCGGGCTACAGTCCATGGGTCACAAAGAGTCAGACACGACTGAGCGACTAAAACTTTCATGTTTTTCACGTTCCATGTGACTCAAAAGGGTAGAAGTTGGACAAATGTAGATGTTACATTAGGTTAGTTTAAGGCTTGGCATAAAGTTAAAGAGTTCAATAATTAGAGCTCCCTTCCACAGATCAGCCCTGGGATTTCTTTGGAAGGAATGGTGCTAAAGCTGAAACTCTAGTACTTTGGCCACCTCATGTGACGAGTTGACTCATTGGAAAAGACTCTGATGCTGGGAGGGATTGGGGGCAAGAAGAGAAGGGGACGACACCGGATGAGATGGCTGGATGGCATCACTGACTTGATGGACGTGAGTCTCAGTGAACTCCGGGAGTTGGTGATGGACAGGGAGGCCTGGTGTGCTGCGATTCATGGGGTCACAAAGAGTCGGACACGACTCAGCGACTGATCTGATCTGATCCACAGACATGTGTTCATCCCTTGAAATGGTAAAGCTGTGTTTCAATTTTCACCTATTAATAATGTTACAGGGAAGATTCTTTCAATAGGGAATCTCCCCGTTGCCTTCTTGTTTGTAAGTTTTGAGTTTGTCACATCACTCTTAGATTTGGGAAAGTCATCCCTACATACGTCTCCAATGTACATCCCAGGACAAATAGACAGAAAGTAAGGATAAGAAGCCCTAACATACTCACTAAGGAAGAATTTAAGAATATATATGTAGATATTGGCAAGAGTGAACATCAACATTCTAGGAATCAGCGAACTAAGATGGACTGGAATGGGCGAATTTAACTCAGATGACCATTATATCTACTACTGCGGGCAGGAATCCCTTAGAAGAAATGGAGTAGCCATCACAGTCAACAAAAGAGTCCAAAATGCAGTACTTGGATGCAATCTCAAAAACGACAGAATGATCTCTGTTCATTTCCAAGGCAAACCATTCAATATCACAGTAATCTGAGTCTACGCCCTGACCACTAATGCTAAAGAAGCTGAAGTTGGACAGTTCTATGAAGACCTATAAGACCTTCTAGAACTAACACCCCAAAAAGATGTCCTTTCATTATAGGGGACTGGAATGCAAAAGTAGGAAGTCAAGAAACACCTGGAGTAACAGGCAAATTTGGCCTTGGAGTACAGAATGGAGCAGGGCAAAGGCTAATAGAGTTCTGCCAAGAGAATGCACTGGTCATAGCAAACACCCTCTTCCAACAACACAAGAGAAAACTCTACGCATGGACATTACCAGATGGTCAACACCAAAATCAGGTTGATTATATTCTTTGCAGCCAAAGATGGAGAAGCTCTATACAGTCAGCAAAAACAAGGCTGGGAGCTGACTGTTGCTCAGATCACGAACTCCTTATTGCCAAATTCAGACTTAAATTGAAGAAAGTGGAGAAAACCACTAGACCATTCAGATATGACCTAAATCAAATCCCTCATGACTACACAGTGGAAGTGAGAGATAGATTTAAGGAACTAGATCTGATAGACAGAGTGCCTGATGAACTATGGATGGAGGTTCGTAACATTGTACAGGAGACAGGAATCAAGACCATCCCCATGGAAAAGAAATGCAAAAAACAAAATGGCTGTCTGAGGAGGCCTTACAAATAACTGTGAAAAGAAGAGAAGTGAAAAGCAAAGGAGAAAAGGAAAGATGCATCCATTTGAATGCAGAGTTCCAAAGAATAGCAAGGCGAGATAAGAAAGCCTTCCTCAGCGATCAATGCAAAGAAATACAGGAAAGCAATAGAATGGGAAAGACTAGAGATCTCTTCAAGAAAATTAGAGATACCAAAGGAATGTTTCATGCAAAGATGGGCTTTATAAAGGACAGAAACAGTAGGGACCTAACAGAAGCAGAATATATTAAGAAGAGGTGGCAGGAATCCACAGAAGAACTGTACAAAAAAGATCTTCACGACCCAGATAATCACGATGGTGTGATCACCGACCTAGAGCCAGACATCCTGGAATGTGAAGTCAAGTGGGCCTTAGGAAGCATCACTAAGAACAAAGCTAGTGGAGGTGATGGAATTGCAGTTGAGCTATTTCAAATCCTGAAAGATGATGCTGTGAAAGTGCTGCACTCAATATGCCAGCAAATTTGGAAAACTCAGCAGTGGCCACAGGACTGGAAAAGGTCAGTTTTCATTCCAATCCCAAGAAAGGCAATGCCAAAGAATGCTCTAACTACCACACAATTGCACTCATCTCATATGCTAGTAGAGTAATGCTCAAAATTCTCCAAGCCAAGCTTCAACAATATGTGAATCGTGAACTTCCAGATGTCCAAGCTGGTTTTAGAAAAGGCAGAGGAACCTGAGATCAAATTGCCAACATCCGCTGGATCATCAAGAAAGCAAGAGAGTTCCAGAAAAACATCTATTTCTGCTTTATTGACTATGCCAAAGCCTTTGACTGTGTGGATCACAATCAACTGTGGAAAATTCTGAACGAGATGGGAATACCAGACCACCTGACCTGCCTCTTGGGAAACCTGTATGCAGGTCAGGAAGCAACAGTTAATACTGGACATGGAACAACTGACTGGTTCCAAATAGGTAAAGGAGTACGTCAAGGTTGTATATTGTCACTCTGCTTATTTAACTTATATGCAGAGTACATCACGAGAAATGCTGGGCTGGAGGAAGCACAAGCTAGAATCAAGAATCCTGGGAGAAATATCAATAACCTCAGATATGCAGATGACACCACCCTTATGGCAGAAAGTGAAGAGGAACTAAAAAGCCTCTTGATGAAAGTGAAAGAGGAGAGTGAAAAAGTTGGCTTAAAGTTCAACATTGAGAAAATGAAGATCATGGCATCTGGTCCCATCACTTCATGGGAAATAGATGGGGAAACAGTGTAAACAGTGGCTGACTTTATTTTTCTGGGCTCCAAAATCACTGCAGATGATAACTGCAGCCATGAAATTAAAAGATGCTTACTCTTTGAAGCAAAGTTATGACTAACCTAGACAACATATTAAAAAGCAGAGACATCACTTTGTCAACAAAGGTCCATCTAGTCAAAGCTATGGTTTTTCCAGTAGTCATGCATGGATGTGAGAGTTGGGTTATAAAGAAAGCTGAGCACAGAAGAATTAATGCTTTTGAACTGTGGTGTTGGGGAAGACTCTTAGTCCCTTGGACTACAAAGAGATCCAACCAGTCCATCCTAAAGGAGATCAGTCCTGGGTGTTCATTGGTAGGACTGATGTTGAAGCTGAAACTCCAGTATTTGACCACCTGATGCAAAGAGCTGACTCATGTGAAAAGACCCTGATTCTGGGAAAGATTGAGGGAGGGAGGAGAAGGGGATGACAGAGGATGAGATGGTTGGATGGCATCACCGACTCAATGGACATGGGTTTGGGTGGGCTCTGGGCATTGGTGATGGACAGGGAGGCCTGATGTGTGGCGGTTCATAGGGTTGCAAAAAGTCAGACATGACTGAGCGACTGAACTGAACTGAACTGAACTGATTATACACTTTTTCCATGGAAAAACCCAAATAAACATTTTGACCAAGCCAATATATGTTTTATTCTCAAAATTCCTTTAAAAGACACATGAATCTTTAAAGCAAAAACCATGATCTTTTTATAGCACTTGTAGATCTAATATATGTGATAACAATACCATGATAGATAGGGGCATAAATGTAACTGTACTTTTAAAAAACTTTTACATTTTTATGCTAAGTGGTGCAATAATAATTCCTGATTGTTGTTGTTCAGTCACTAAGTCGTGTCTGACTCTGCGAACCCATGGAGTGTCCTTCACTATCTCCTGGAGTCTGCTCAAATTCATGTGCGTTGAGTGAGTGATGTTATCCAACCATCTCATCCTCTGTCTGCCGGGGACCAGCCCCAGCTGATCCAAGGTATTCGAAGGGGAGACGGCGTCGGCGACTATTTACATATTTATCAAAGATATAAAGAGTAATAGAATGAGGATAGCTCAGTAGTGAAATTCAGTGGAGAAAGAGGCTGAGTAGCTTGGTTTACGTGGAAAATCAATATAACCTGTGACACCAGGTTAGCTCTGACCACGGAGGCCGCAGGCGCCCTCTCGAATAGCGGAAGGTGCCCCACCTTAGACACTTTCTCGAGTGGGTCTTAGAAGCCCAGGCAAATAAATGGTCGCAGAGGATATCCGCGCTCCAGATGGAGACTCAGCTGGAAGTTAAGGAGTAAAATGACATGGGGAGACCAAGCGTTGGTGAGCAAGGCCCGTAGCTTTATTTTCAACAGGGGCTTATATACCCTAAGTTACACATAGAGGATAATAGAGGATGCAAAGTCAGCAGTTTTTGATCCTTATCAAAAACCAGGGTTTCTTTCCTGCAAATTTATCGTATACAAATGGTTTAGGTGATTTACATCATCTTCTGGCCAAAAGGCCTATTAACATTTTATGACTCTTGACAAGGACGTGTCAACAAAGACTTATTTTCTCTAAGAGTAATCATTTTAAGGTTTGGCGCCATCTTCCGAAGATAAAATTGCATTCCTGTAGGGCGGATGTGTAATGGGTTTACAACAAAGGAAAGAATTTATTACCTTAAGGGTCTAAAGTTACTAACACCAAGGCCACTACTTATTTTTTCTACATACCAACTATTAATTAATACACATTCAAGGATACAATACAGGGGATGTGAAAACTTGGCAACAAGCATTGGCTCATCAATGAAATCCTTTACTAGTTTATTCTGACAGTTTCTAACTCTCTGAGAGGCTCTAAGCTATTTGAATATCTTAAGCTTCCCGTGCATCTCAAGGCTGGGAGACTGTAAACAATCATATGCATAGCTGTAGGAGTCCAGGTAAACTTGTCAGGTGAGTTAGAGAGCCATCTGAGGGGTTTGGATTTAAACACTCCTAGTTGCCCAGGAACTTTATTAATTGGAGCTGTAAGTTAACTTTTTGACAGAGAGAGCGAGATGGTGGTGGGGGACAGCCCCCAGTAAAGTCAGAGGTGAGAGCACAAAACAATAAAGTAGGCAGACTCTGGTTTTGGGGGGGTAGATGCTCGAGAATATCCAGGGGGACTCCTGAGGCTCGATCCCGCCTTTGCGTATGCCGAGCCTCCTTCCTCATGACCTTTGTCACGAGTGGAATGCCTCTCGCCGGATCTCAGCATCTGTCAGCCCCTTCTCCTCCTGCTTTCAATCTTTTCCAGCACCAGGGTCTTTCCCAATGAGTTCGCTCTTTTCATCAGGTGACCAAAATATTGGGGCTTCAGCTTCAGCGTCAGTGCTACCAATAATATTCAGAGTTGACTTCCTTTAGGATTGACTGGTTTGATCTCCTCGTTGTCCAGGGAACTTTCAAGAGCCTTCTCCAGCACAATTTGAAAGCATCAGTTCTTTGGCTCTCTGTGGTCCAATTCTCACATCTGTGCATGACTACTGGAAAAACCATAGCTTTAACTACATGGACCTTTATTGGTAAAGTGATGTCTCTGCTTTTTAATATGCTGTCAAGGTTTGTCATTGCCTTACTTCCAAGTAAATAGGATCTTTTAATTTCACAACTACAGCCACCATCCACAGTAATTTTGGAGTCCAAGAAAATAAAATCTTTCACTGTTTCCACTTTTTCCCCTTCTACTTGCCATTAAGTGTGGGACTAGATGCCATGATCTTAATTTTTTGAATGTAGAGTGTTAAGCCAGTTTTTTCACTCTCCTCTTTTACCTTCATCAAGAGATTCTTTAGTTCCTCTTCACTTTCTGCAATTGAAGTGCCATCATCTGCTTTTCCGAGGTTGTTGATATTTTTCCTGGCAATAAGTCCTGGTAGACTGTGATAATTTAAGAATGCATATTATAATCCCAGATAGCAACACTAAAGTAATAAAAAAGGTTATGTATAAAATGTGAAAAGAAATTATAATAGAAAAGATAAAATATTAGTTAACCCAGAAAAGATAGAAAAGGAAGAATAGAAGAAAACAAATGTATCTAGGACAAAATAAAAAGATAGGAAAATAGTACACTTAAAAAATAAAAAATCATATTCTATGTAAATGGACTAAATGCTAAATAAAATTGTCAGGCCAGCTCTTGATGTCTATCCTTGATACACTTGAAATATAAAGATAGGTTGAAATAAGAATGACAGATAAAGTTATAACATGCAAACAAGAAGCATAAGAAAGCTGGCAGTGTTCTCTAATATTAGAAACCATAGACTTAAGGCAAGAAATATTACCAGATGTAGAGAGGCTACCCATATACTCTAAGATAATCTCCACATTTTAAAAACCTTAACTTAATCACAGCTTTAATGTCCTTTTTGCTGTATAAGACAACATTTTTGAGGCAGGGTGATCAGGCATTATTTAGCTACCACTACGCTAGTAAAGTAATGCTCAAAATTCTCCAACCCAGTCTTCAGCAATACATGAACCATGAACTTCCTGATGTTCAAGCTGGTTTTAGAAAAGGCAGAGGAACCAGAGATCAAATTGCCAACATTCACCGGATCATCAAGAAAGCAAGAGAATTCCAGAAAAAACATCTATTTCTGCTTTGTTGACTATGCCAAAGCCTTTGACTGTGTGGATAACAATAAACTGTAGAAAATTCTGAAAGAGATGGGAATACCAGATCACCTGATCTGCCCCTTGAGAAATCTGTATGCAGGTCAGGAAGAAACAGTTAGAATTGGACATGGAACAACAGACTGGTTCCAAATAGGAAAAGGAGTAAGTCAAGGTTGTATATTGTCATCCGGCTTATTTAACTTATATGCAGAGTACATCTGGAGAAATGCTGGGCTGGAAGAAACACAAGCTGGAATAAAGATTGCCGGAAGAAATGTCAATAACCTCAGATATGCAGATGACACCACCCTTATGGCAGAAAGTGAAGAGGAACTCAAAAGCCTCTTGATGAAAGTGAAAGTGGAGAGTGAAAAAGTTGGCTTAAAGCTCAACATTCAGAAATCGAAGATCATGGCATCCGGTCCTGTCTCTTCATGGGAAATAGATGGGGAAAGAGTGGAAACAGTGTCAGACTTTATTTTGGGGGGCTCCAAAATCACTGCAGATGGTGACTGCAGCCATGAAATTAAAAGACGCTTACTCCTTGGAAGGAAAGTTATGACCAACCTAGATAGCATATTCAAAAGCAGAGACATTACTTTGCCAACAAAGGTCTGTCTAGTCAAGGCCATGGTTTTTCCTGTGGTCATGTATGGATGTGAGAGTTGGACTGTGAAGAAGGCTGAGCACCAAAGAACTGATGCTTTTGAACTGTGGTGTTGGAGAAGACTCTTGAGAGTCCCTTGGACTGCAAGGAGATCCAACCAGTCCATTCTGAAGGAGATCAGCCCTGGGATTTCTTTGGAGGCAACGATGCTGAAGCTGAAACTCCAGTACTTTGGCCACCTCATGAGAAGAGCTGACTCATTGGAAAAGACTCTGATGCTAGGAGGGATTGGGGGCAGGAGGAGAAGGGGACGACAGAGGATGAGATGGCTGCATGGCATCACTGACTCGATGGACATGAGTCTGAGTGAACTCTGGGAGTTTGTGATGGACAGGGAGGCCTGGCGTGCTGCGATTCATGGGGTCGCAAGGAGTCGGACATGACTGAGCGACTGAACTGAACTGAACTGAACTTGTAATTACAAATTTTCCTGTTTAGAAGCTCTTGGTCTGGATGTTTTTACTAATTAAGTTTTCCAAATATTTCAGGGGGAAATGTAGGCATACTTCAAAGACATTACAGGTGTGGCTCCAGACCACTGCAATAAAGTGAATAATGCAATAACATAAGTGATATGATTTTTAAAATTTTCCAGTGAGTGCATATGTTATGTTTAGGCTATCTTACCTGTTGTGTGCAATAGCATTATGTGTAAAACAATAACGTACTTATCTTAATTAAAAATACCTTATTGCTAATGAAGAAGGAAACAGGCAGAACAGGCTCCATCTTGAAAACAGGACTCCATCTTGGGCTGGACTGTGGACTTTGAGCTATATGCCTAGTATCTATGGAAATGACATCAGATCAGATCAGATCAGATCAGTCGCTCAGTCGTGTCCGACTCTTTGCGACCCCATGAATGGCAGCACGCTAAGCCTCCCTGTCCATCACAAACTCCCGGAGTTCACTCAGACTCATGTCCATCGAGTCAGTGACGCCATCCAGCCATCTCATCCTCTGTCGTCCCCTTCTCCTCCTGCCCCCAATCCCTCCCAGCATCAGAGTCTTTTCCAATGAGTCAACTCTTCATATGAGGTGACCAAAGTACTGGAGTTTCAGCTTTAGCACCATTCCTTCCAAAGAAATCCCAGGGCTGATCTCCTTCAGAATGGACTGGTTGGATCTCCTTGCAGTCCAAGAGACTCTCAAGAGTCTTCTCCAACACCACAGTTCAAAAGCATCAATTCTTCGGTGCTCAGACTTCTTCACAGTCCAACTCTCACATCCATACATGACCACAGGAAAAACCATGGCCTTGACTAGACGAACCTTTGTTGGCAAAGTAATGTCTCTGCTTTTGAATATGCTATCTAGGTTGGTCATAACTTTCCTTCCAAGGAGTAAGCGTCTTTTAATTTCATGGCTGCAGTCACCATCTGCAGTGATTTTGGAGCCCCCCAAAATAAAGTCTGACACTGTTTCCACTCTTTCCCCATCTATTTCCCATGAAGAGACAGGACCGGATGCCATGATCTTCGATTTCTGAATGTTGAGCTTTAAGCCAACTTTTTCACTCTCCACTTTCACTTTCATCAAGAGGCTTTTGAGTTCCTCTTCACTTTCTGCCATAAGGGTGGTGTCATCTGCATATCTGAGGTTATTGATATTTCTCCTGGCAATCTTGATTCCAGCTTGTGTTTCTTCCAGTCCAGCGTTTCTCATGATGTACTCTGCATATAAGTTAAATAAACAGGGTGACAATATACAACCTTGACGAACTCCTTTTCCTATTTGGAACCAGTCTGTTGTTCCATGTCCAATTCTAACTGTTTCTTCCTGACCTGCATACAAATTTCTCAAGAGGCAGATCACGCAGTTCTGATATTCCCATCTCTTTAAGAATTTTCCACAGTTTATTGTGATCCACACAGTCAAAGGCTTTGGCATAGTCAATAAAGCAGAAATAGATGTTTTTCTGGAACTCTCTTGCTTTTTCCATGATCCGGTGGATGTTGGCAATTTGATCTCTGGTTCCTCTGCCTTTCCTAAAACCATCTTGAACATCTGGAAGTTCACGGTTCACATATTGCTAAAGCCTGGCTTGGAGAATTTTGAGCATTACTTTACTAGCATGTGAGATGAGTGCAATTGTGCAGTAGTTTGAGCATTCTTTGGCATTGCCTTTCTTTGGGATTGGAATGAAAACTGACCTTTTCCAGTCCTGTGGCCACTGCTGAGTTTTCCAAATTTGCTGGCATATTGAGTGCAGCACTTTCACAGCATCATCTTTCAGCATTTGGAATAGCTCAACTGGAATTCCCTCACCTCCACTAGCTTTGTTCATAGTGATGCTTTCTAAGGGCCACTTGACTTCACATTCCAGGATGTCTGGCTCTAGGTCGGTGATCACACCATCGTGATTATCTTGGTCATGAAGATCTTTTTTGTACAGTTCTTCTGTGTATTCTTGCCATCTCTTCTTAATATCTTCTGCTTTTGTTAGGTCCATACCATTTCTGTCCTTTATCAAGCTCATCTTTGCATGAAATGTTCCTTTGGTATCCCTGATTTTCTTGAAGAGATCCCTAGTCTTTCCCATTCTGTTGTTTTCCTCTATTTCTTTGCATTGATCATTGAGGAAGGCTTTCTTATCTCTTCTTGCTATTCTTTGGAACTCTGCATTCAGATGTTTATATCTTTCCTTTTCTCCTTTGCTTTTCGCTTCTCTTCTTTTCACAGCTGTTTGTAAGGCCTCCCCAGACAGCCATTTTGCTTTTTTGCATTTCTTTTCCATGGGAATGGTCTTGATCCCTGTCTCCTGTACAATGTCACGAACGTCATTCCATAGTTCATCAGGCACTCTATCTATCAGATCTAGGCCCTTAAATCTATTTCTCACCCCCCAGATGGAAGAACCCCAGGGGTCATACCTAGACTTTCCGTTGCCTAAAAGAATACCCTAATTATCTGTGTATCCAAATAGAACCATAAATTCTGTTATGCTTATTGGGGTATGGCCACAGGTCTATTGATAACTGTCCACTGTTAACGACCTAGGCTTAAGGCATATGAATCATGGGTTAACTCTGACTGTATCTTTCTCTCCTTTGTTCAGACTGGTTCCAGGGAATTTGGGGAGGTGGGTTTGGGCACGTACACTTAGGGTATATAAGGTTTGCACAAAAACTGGTCGGGGTCCTTGGCTAAAAGGAGACTCTGCCTTGGGCCCTCCAGTGTAATAAACTGCACTCCACTACCTGCATCGTCCTTCTGAGTGAGTTTGTTTCCCAGAACGCATGGCTACAACACTAAAATATTCAGAACATCATCATACAATGCAGCTGTGACATTCTATTTGTAAGAAACTCAATTATATGCAAGGCACAGTAAAACAAAGCACATTGTAACAAAGTGTGCCTATAATGCCGTATTGTCCCATAAGATAGAAAGAGGTAAAGAATCCATCTGTCAATGCAGGAGATCAGGAAACGCATGTTCAAACCCTGGGTCAGGAAGATCCCTTGGAGAAGGGAATGGCTACTCACTCCATTAATCTAGCCTGGAGAATTCCATGAACAGAGGAGCTTGGTGGGCTACAGTCCCTGGGTTGCAGAGTCAGATATGACTTAGCAACTGAGCATGCACAGATAAAGGAGACATATTTCCTAATTCACTTTATAATAACCAAGTTTACCTTGATACCAAAACCTGAGAAAGATCTTATAAGAACAGAAAACTGCAGGCTAATATATTCCATGAAGATAGAAGTAAAAATCGTGAATAAAAAGGTGGCAAATAGAATTCAGCAGTATATTCCAGAATTCACTCATAATCTTTCCCAGTCAATTTCTCTCCAGGACCAAGGCAGTCACTTTGGGGATTTCTCAAAACATGGATTACGATTATTTTTGACCTATTTTAGAGCGTTTATAGTGGAGTCATAAAATTGGAGAAGGGAAATTCTCCAGTATTCTGGACTGGAGAATTCCATGCACCATATAGTCCATGGGGTTGCAAAGAGTTGGACACGACTGAGTAATTTTCACTGAACTTCACAAAATATTCAATCTTTGGCATGTCTGGCTTCTTTCATTCAGTGTGATGTAGGTGAGGATTGTCCACGCTGTGTGTCTCAGTAGTTTGTTACTTGTCATTGGTGAGTAGTATTTCCTCATATAACTATACAGTTGATTCTCATTATTTGTGTGGTTATGTCTTTGAAGTTTCTGAGAACATGGAATACTAAATCATTGCTGTAGGAGAAATATTCCTGGGAACATTTATCACAAGATTTTCATCAACTGATGGGCACATAGCCTTGTTTTACATTTGTTGGTATTCAAACACACCTTACTTATTAAATATTATTTATCCATTAATATGGACACAGAGCCAACACCTATAACTCATGCCTGATAAGAAGTTGTGTTGTTGTTGTTTAGTTGTTCAGTCATGTCCAACTCTTATGTGACCCCATGGACTATATCCTGCCAGGCTCCTCTGTCCCTGGGATTCTCCAGGCAAGAATACTGGAGTGGGTTGCTGTTTCCTTCTCCATTCCGACCCAGGGATGAAACTCGTGTCTCCTGCATTGGCAGGCAGATTCTTTTCTACTGAACCAGCAGGGAAGCCCCAAAGAAGTTTGCCTAATGCATGTGTGTGTGTGTGTGTGTGTGTGTGTGTGTGTGTGTGTGTGTGTGTTTATTCATTTAGTTTTAGTTGTGCTGGGTCTTTGTTGCTGGGTGCCAGCTTTCTCTAGTTGCTGTGAGCAGGCTTCTCATTGCCCTGACTTCTCCTGTTGTGGAGTACGGGCTCTAGGCTGGAGGCCTCACTAGTTGTGGCTCAGGAGCTTAGTTGCTCTGCACCATGTGGAATCTTCCCAGACCAGTGATGGAATCCGTGTCCCCTGCAATGGCAGGTGGATTCTTATCCACTACACTACCAGAGAAGTCCCTTTTTTATTTTGGGTAAAAAAGCTTGTTTAATGCTTATCTAAGCTCATTTTCTCTGTAAGAAATGTAACAGCTTTCTTACACTTAGCAACAGTAGGTAGGCACCTCAGCAGTGTGCTTGGGAGTCATCTTTAAGAGCCAAATCACCAATAAAATGCCAAAAACATGCCGCTAATTAGACAGCAAAGAAGCCATTATTTACGTTGTAGAAGTTGCAACAAAAAGATGGGGATTTTGCCGTTTTCAACTATAGTTGAGAACATGTGCTCCCTTGAAAATATTGATTTTGGAGCTACACATAAGTTTTCATGAGTAGGTGAATTCATAAATACAGAATGTGTGAATAATGAGGATTGACTGTATCATTTTCTTGTTGATGGATATTTATTTTTTGTCACCTGATGTAATGCACTATATTGATATGAAGATTAAAATAGACATCTCTGTGAGGACGTATTTTTTAATTTCTTAGGTAGATAAGTGGGAGCAGAATTGCTGAGTCATAGAGGAGGTGTATACTTAGTTTAAACTAAATGACAACATTTTTCCTAATGAGTTTTCCTAGTATCCACTGCTTCCTACTTCTGAAGTATCTGTTGGGCTCCTGTGGCCTTAACACTGGAGGGACATCTGGAATAAATGAACCGGGCCCTGAATTAGGGAAGTTGGTTTTGCAAAAAGGGTTCTGAGAGAAGAATCTAGTTTCCTCAGATTCCCTCCTTTGCCAGCAGCCTTGCTTCATGCATCTCCAGCTGTCATGACAGGAGCCAACATGATCTGAGCTCAGAGGCTAAGGAGGCAGATAGATGCTGGGCCAAGGGTGTCCTGGGCAGCTGGCAGCACAGTTCCCATGGGGGTGAGAACTTCTGGGATGTGTCTTTCCTTCATGATGTAAGTTCTGACTCCTCATATGTTAGTATCATTACAAACAACTGCACACGATGAACATGGTAATAAAAATTTCCCACAGCTTCCTATGGAAATCTGTATGGCTGGCCCCTCATATGATCTCATTTCAAGAGACTGTAAATTGATCCAACGTTTTGAAGGGTGATTAGATAATAGCTAAGAAATGTAGCATAATTTAAGAGAACTATTACTGTGCAAAGGTACATGCTTACAGGTAAAGGTATTTACAGGTAAAGGTATCATTATACTCATGAAAAAGGTACATGCTTACAGGTAAAAAAAACTGGAGAAGATGCAATGTTCTTGAGCAGGGTATTCAATAAGTAAATGGTGGTTATTTTCATAAGGTGAATATTTATTTAGTAATAACATGATATGAGAAATATATGAATGCTAATATGGAAAGGTTTAATACACCCCACACATAAACATATAACAAAGAAAGTAGCAAGACATTAATTATGTCAACTAAACAAGCAAGTAAAAGACCATATAGAGATATGCATGTGTATGATAGAAAATTTCTCTATGGATATAATAGAAGTTAATCATAGTATTTAAACATATGAGACAGATCAGCAGAATCAAGCTTTGGTGAGACGGACATTTGCATTTTGTTTTCTATTCCTCTATAAATTTTTTTAACCAGGAGTTTTTTTTTTTTTTTTTAACTTTTTATTTTGTACTGATCACTGAGGAAGGCTTTCTTATCTCTCCTTGCAATTCTTTGGAACTCTGCATTCAAATGGGTATATTTTTTTTCCTTTGCCCTTTGCTTCTCTTCTTAGCTATTTGTAAGGCCTCCTCAGACAACCGTTTTGCCTTTTTGCATTTCTTTTTCTTGGGGATGATCTTGATCACTGCCTCCTGTATAATGTTATTAACTTCCGTCTATAGTTATTCAGGCACTCTGCCTATCAGATCTAATCCCTTCAATCTATTTGTCACTTCCACTGTATAATCATAAGGGATTTAATTTAGGTCATTCCTGAATGATCTAGCAGTTTTCCCTACTTTCTTCAATTTCAGTCTGAATTTGGCAGTAAGGAGTTCATGATCTGAGCCACAGTTAGCTCCTGGTCTTGTTTTTGCTGACTGTATAGAGTTTCTCCATCTTTGGCTGCAAAAAATATAATCAATCTGATTTTGGTATTGACCATCTGGTAATGTCCTTGAATAGAGTCTTTTCTTGTGTTGCTGGAAAAGGGTTTTGATATGACCAGTGCATTCCCTTGGCAAAAGAGATCTCTTCAAGAAAATTAGAGATATCAAGGGAACATTTCATGCAAAGATGGGCACAATAAAGGACAGAAATGGTATGGACCTAACCAAAGCAGAAGATATTAAGGAGAGGTAGCAAGAATACACAAAAGAACCAAACAAAAAGATCTTCATGACCCAGATAACCACAATGATGTGATCGCTCACCTAGAGCCAGATATCCTTGAATGAGAAGTCAAGTGGGCCTTGGAGATGGTGGAATTCCAGTTGAGCTATTTCAAATCCTAAAAGATGATGCTGTGAAAGTGCTATGCTCAATATGCAAGCAAATTGGAAAACTCAGCAGTGGCCACAGGACTAGAAAAGGTCACTTTTCATTCTAATTCAAAAGAAAGGCAATGCCAAAGAATGCTCAAACTACCACACAATTGTACTCATATCACACACTAGCAAAGTAATGCTCAAAATTCTCCAAGCCAGGCTTCAACAGTACACGAACCATGAACTTCCAGATGTTCAAGCTGGATTTAAAAAAGACAGAGGAACCAGAGATCAAATTGCCAACATCCATTGGATCATGGAAAAAGCAAGAGACTTCCAGAAAAACATCTACTTCTGCTTTATTGACTATGCCAAAGCCTTTGACTGTGTGGATCCCAACAAACTGTGGAAAATTCTTAAAGAGATGAGAATAACAGACCACCTTACCTTCCTCCTGAGAAATCTGTATTCCAGTTAGGAAACACAGTTCGAACTGGACATGGAACAACAGACTGGTTCCAAATTAGGAAAGGAATACGTCAAGGCTGTATATTGTCACTCTGCTTATTAAATTTATATGCAGAGTACATCATGAGAAATGCTGGACTGGATGAAGCACAAGCTGGAATCAAGATTGCCGGGAGAAATACCAATAACCTCAGATAGGCAGATGACACCACCCTTATGGCAGAAAGCAAAGAAGAACCAAAGAGCCTCTTGATGAAAGTGAAAGAGGAGAGTGAAAAAGTTGGCTTAAAACTCAACATTCAGAAAACTAAGATCATGGCATCCAGTCCCATCACTTCATGGGAAATAGATGGGAAAACAATGGAAACAGTGAGAGACTTTTATTTTTTAGGGCTCCAAATCACTGCAGATGGTGACTGCAGCCATGAAATTAAAAGATGCTCCTTGGAAGAAAAGCTATGACCAACCTAGACAACATATTAAAAAACAGAGACATTACTTTGCCAACAAAGGTCCATCTAGTCAAAGCTATGATTTTTCCTGTAGTCATGCATGGATGTGAGAGTTGGACTATAAAGAAAACTGAGCACTGAAGAACTGATGCTTTTGAACTGTGGTGTTGGAGAAGACTCTTGAGAGTCCCTTGGACTGCAAGGAAATCCAACCTATCAATCCTAAAGGAAATCAGTCCTGAATATTCACTGGAAGGACTGATGTTGAAGCTGAAACTCCAATACTTTGACCACCTGATGCAAAGAACTGACTCATTTGAAAAGACCCTGATGCTGGGAAGGATTGAAGTCAGGAGGAGAAGCGGACAGTAGAGGATGAGATGGTTGGATGGCATCAGCAACTCTATGGACATGAGTTTGAGTAGGCTCTGGGAGTTGGTGATAGACAGGAAAGCCTGGCAAGCTGCAGTCCATAGGGTTGCAAAGAGTTGGACATGACTGAGCAAGTGAAATGAACTGATTTTATATTGAGGTATAGTCAATTAACAATGTTGTGAGAGTTTCAGGTTAACAGTGAAGAGACTCAGCCATATATATACATGTACCCATTCTCCCCCAAACTCCCTTCCCATTGAGAGGGTAACAGGCAGGAAGGCCAGGGTCTCCAAACAGAGGAAATAGCCTGCAAGTGTCAGACGTTTTTATCTCTCTTAAGCGGCAGGAGGAAACAAACTAGCCATATTTTTTTCTTCTCTGTACAAATTTAAAAGGAAGTTTCTCTTAAAATACTGTGTTGCCATAATGACACCTGGTTTCACCTGAAGTTAACTATTCTCAAACCTTGAGATAACCAATGCATTTTTCTTGTGGAAATGTTTGTCTTAAGGTATGTTAATGTACTATGCATTTACCCCAAACTCTGTCTTCAAGTCGGTTCGGCCTAATGGCTCAGAACCTACTTGACAAACCAGTATGTTATACTCAGGTATTGTTCCCCTAATCTATGTAAACAAAGCTATTTGTATGGTAATCTGCCCTTCTACAAGATTCAAGTTAGTCATTTTATGGCCCGGGATGAACCTTTTGGTGCCAAGATTATCCCCAAATGCATCTTATGGGTGAGGGGCCTGGTACCATTCTGAGTTTTAAGACATTGCTTTCTTTGATTAACAGACTGCTAGTGACTATATAACATCCAGCTGAAGACTAGCAGCGGGGTACTCTTCTGCCCTCTTCTGATGCCTATGTCAGAAGCTTTCTCTATCTCCTTCATACTTTAATAAAACTTTATTACACAAAAGCTCTGAGTGATCTAGCCTCATCTCTGGCCCCGGATTGAATTCTTCTCCTCCGGAGGCCAAGAATCCCAGCGTCTTTTCATTCAGCAACAACCTTTCACCATCCAAGCTGCCACATAACATGGAGCAGAGTTCCATGTGCTATACAGTAGGTCCTTGGTTCCCCATTTTAAATATAGCAGTTTGTACCTATCCATCCCCAACTCCCTAACTATCCCTTCCCACATCCTCCCCCCACCCTCAGAAACCATAAGTTCATTCTCTCAAGTCAGTGAGTCTCTCTCTGTCTTGTAAGTAAGTTCATGTGTATAATTTCTTTTTAGATTCCACATATAAGGGATGTCATACTGTTGCAGGAAGGGGGACCCCTTCCAGGGCCTGAAACTGGGCTCTTGTCTAACACTTGGAAATCAATTGTCTGAGGAGACATGTGTGCTGACAAAGCAAGAGATTTTATTGGGAAAGGGCACCTGGGTGGAGAGCAGAGAACCCAGGAGAACTGCTCTGCCACGTGGCTCGCAGTCTCGGGTTTTATGGTGATGGGATTAGTTTCTGGGTGGTCTTTGGCCAATCATTGTAATTCAGAGTCTTTCTTGGTGGCACACGCATCACTCAGCCAAGATGAATGCTAGCGAGAGGGATTCTGGGAAGTGGACGAACATGTGGTGTCTCCTTTAGACCTTTCCTGAACTCTTCCGCTTGGTGGTGGCTTATTACTTCCGTATTCCTTATCAGGATCTGCTGTCATAAAACAACTCATGCAAATGGTTACTATGGTGCCTGGCCAGAGTGGGTGGTTTCAATCAGTTTGCTTCTCCTAACAATACAATAGTTCTCCTTCTCTAACTTAGAGAAGTTCACTAAGTATCACATTTCCAGGGCCATACATGTTACTACAAATTTCATTCTTTTCAATGGCTGAGCCATATTCTATTGTACTGTACCACATATACCATTGTATATATGTAGCACATCTTTTTTTTATGCATTCCTCTGTTGATGGGCATTTAGGATACTTCCATGTCTTGACTATTATAAACAGTGCTGTAATGAACACTGGGGTGCATGTATCCTTTTGGATCATTTTCCTCTGGATATAAGCCCAGAACTGGGATTGCAGGGTGATATGGTAGCTCTATTTAAAATTTTTTAAGGAACGTCCATATTGTTCTTCATAGTAGCTGTATCGGTTTACATTCCCCCCATAAGTGTAGGAGGGTTCCTTTTCTCCACACCCTCACTAGCATTTATTTTTTGTGTATCTTTTAATGATGGCCATTCTGACTGGTGTGAAGTGATACATCATTGAGTTTTAATTTGCATTTCTCTAATAATTAATGATGTTGAACATCTTTTCATATGCCTCTTGGCTATCTAAATGTCTTCTTTGGAGAAATGTCTATTTAGATCTTTTGCCCATTTGTTGGTTGGGTTGTTTCTTTTGATGGTATTAAGTACCATGAGCTATTTATAAATTTTGGAGACTAATCCCTTGTCAGTCACATAATTTGCAAATATTTTCTCCCAATCTGTGGATTGTCTTTTCATTTTGTTTATTGTTTTCTTTGCTGTGCAAAAGCCATTGAGTTTAAGCAGGGTCCATTTGTTTATTTTTGTTTTTATTTCCATTATTCTGGGAGATTGACCTATATTTCTATTTTTGTGCCCACATCATAGTGTTTTGATCATAGCTGTGTAGCATAGGCTGAAGTCAGGGAGCTTCATTCCTCCAGCTCTATTTTTTTTTCCTCCCCTCAAGATTCCTTTGGTTATTCAGTGTCTTTTTTGTCTCCATACAAATTTTAAGATTTTTTTGTTCTAGTTCTGTGAAAAATGCCATTGGTAATTTGATAGGAATTGCATTGAATCTGTAGATTGACTTGGGTAGTATAGTAATTTTGACAATGTTGATTCTTCCAATCCACAAGCATGGTATGCATTTCCATCTGTTTATGTCTCTTTGATTTCCTTCATCAGCACGTCAAAGTTTTCAGAGTGCAAGTCCTTTGTCTCCTTAGGTAGAATTATTCCTTTTCGACCTTAAATATTTTATTCTTTTCAATGTGATGGAAAATGTTCTTGTCTTGAATATCTCTTTCTGATCTTTCATTCCTAGTGTATAGAAATGAAACAAATTTCTGAGTAGTTTCTAACCTGAAACATTACCAACTTCTTTGATGAGTTCTATTAGTTTTCTGGTAGAATCTTTAGGATCTGCTATGTGTAGTATCTTGTCATCTGTAAACAGTGACAGTTTAACTTTTCTTTTCCAATTTGTATTCCCTTTACTTCTTTTAATTTCTCTGATTGCTGTAACTAAGACTTCCAAACTGTGTTGAATAATAGTTACCAGGAGTAGTTTTAAATGGAAGCTGTTTTAACAAGGTAAATATGAGTATTTTAAATGTTATTTTGCTGTTTTATTTAGCATCCCAGACATCACCTTTACATACTATTTTCGGGGGGTTGATTCTGTATGTTTCTTCTTCATCATTTACCTCTCACTTTAGACAGGTCAGGGAGGTGCCCTGGTAGCATTGCAGTTCAATTCAGTCGCTCAGTCGTGTCTGACTCTTTGCGACCCCATGGACTGCAGCACGCCAGGCCTACCTGTCTTAATACCTAGGGTAACATATAGCTGAACAGCACAGTTGGAATTCATGCAGGTTAGAGAGACTGGAACCAGCTGTGACATTCAGAGGCTATTGGTTGGTGTGCATGGCAGTTTCTCTCTCGTCTTTCCCTCTTCCCAGGTTCCCATAACTATGGTCAGAGGGTATCTGGTAGGTGGAGTGCAGAGATCATCGGGAAAAGATGGGATTCCTGGGGATTGGGTGAAGGAAAACTTATGACAGAGGCTATTTGGTAGGTGTTGGATTTTGATATGTTTTAGAGCCAGTTGAGGTATCTTCTGTTTATGGGTCACTAGGCTCTGCAGGGCTGAATAGAATCAGGGAGACACAGAAGAGAGCAGCGTTTGGCTATTTTCTGACCGTTTTGATGACAACCAGGACTTGGTGTCTGAGGAAAGGCCAGCTGGGTGCTGATAAACACCTTGCCCCAGAAATTTCAAGTTTGCCCATTTCGAACTTCTCCATGTTCTAAATTTGATCAGCCTCTAGAGGAAAAGGGAAAAGCTTCTTTGACTCTCCTTTCACTGCTTCTCTAGGGATTCTCTGAATTTGGATGATTTATTTCCATTTCAGCTACTGATGAGAGCTAATAAGAGAAAGATACAGTTTAAAGAGAGGACAGAGTATGAAGAAGCACATGTATTTCCTCGGTGAATAAGTCTCCTTTGGGGCAGAGAGATGAAGAACAGAAGAGGGGAGAGAGACAGAGAGACATGGTGGGGCTCCCATAGCACTTTGATCATTGGACTTTCCTTTATGCTGCCAGTGTGAGGTGTTCTCTCTTTCACTGAGAGTGAAGACAGCAGTTGCTTACTCTGGCTCACAGACCGTGCTCAGCACTCATCAGGCAGCGGGTACCCAGGGCTGATCCCAGAGCCGTAGAACTTTGCAGTCCAGTTCCCTTCTCTGGAGGTGAGTATATGGCATGGGTTCCTCTCTGGGAAAGAGTGAGCGAGAGAAGATGAGGATAAGAAGTTCTAGGCTTTGCTACCATGTAGAAGAAAGACATGTGGGATGCAAAGAGTAGACTCAGGGAGCTGCATGGTGAACCAACTCTATATTCACTGTTTCCTCTAAAGCAAAGAGCACATGCAGCTGTTCTCAATGCTGGTGACAGACAGCTCTGCCATTACCGAAGACCCTGCTCTCTGACTTCTCCACTCTCTCTCTCACTTCTCCCCACTCTTCCTTTTGTACACTTGCCATTCTGCAGGGGATCGCCAGGGAGAGAGGCCACAGACTGACCAGAGTAGTCCTTACTGAAGAGTGAAAGAGAGCCCTAGCCTATAGGAAGAGGAAAAGTAGATCAGTATGGACACCCTTTTCTATTCATTGACCTGTTAGTGATTCATTCACTGATGTATTTACTGCATAAGTATTAGAAGAGTACTTGTTCACTCTGTGTCAGACTCTGTTCTTAGCACTGGGGTTGTGATGAACAAGAAAGACTGTGACGGAGGACAGCTGTTCAAACTATCATGTGATAAAGGCCATTTTACAGAGTTTATGCTTTTTTAAATGGCTACTTTTGTTCTTTTTGGTTCTTTGATGTCTACAATTATCTCCTACACCTACATCATCTCCACCATCCTCAAGATCCATTCAGGCTGTCGCCGCTGGAAAACCTTCTCTACATGTGCCTCCCAGTTCACCTGTGTCATGATCCGCTACAGCAACTCTTTGTTCCTATATGTGAAACCCAATCAAACACAGGCAGCTGAGTATAACAGAGTGGCATCACTGATGGTTTTAGTGGTGAACCCTTTTCTGAACCCTTTTATCTTCACCCTCTGGAATGCAAATTCAAAGAGGTGTTTCGAGACGTCATGAAAAGTTGCTACCGACTCCTCAAGGATTAGCTGTGTCGTAAAGACCACCATGGACTCATCATCTTGGGCCTGAGTAAGCTGAGAGCTCTGATTCAAATCTGAAATCATCATTTTCATCAAGTAGTTTATGATCTACGATGTGACTTTTAGCTTTTGAAAATCACTTCCATATTTTTAGTGGATATATTCATTTATACACATTATTCTAGTTAAAATACATCTCACAAAATAAATTTAATGCAACATCTCTGGTGTTCCTGTGGTAAAGAATCCACTTGCCAATACAGGGAAACAGGTTTGATCTCTTGTCCAGAAGATCCAACATGCCACAGGCAACTAAGCTTATGTACCACAACTACTGAAGCCTCTGTGCCTTAGAGCCTGTGCTCTGCAAAAGAGAAGCCATCACAGTAAGAAGCCTGAGCCCCAATTAGAGTAGCCCTGACTCATCCCAACTAGCAAAAGCCTGTCTGCAGCAAAAAGACCCAGCATGGCCAAAAACATAATAATAAATAAAAATAAAACAAATACATAAAATAAAAAAATAAATTTAACAACTAAAAATATAAAAGGTGTTCATGATTATTAAAAACAACACTGAGATATTTGAAAGGGAAATGTGTAGAAAAGTGTCATTCATTCTCTGACAACTGACCTAAAAGTTTGAATCTAGTTGCTGGGTCATCTTCACCTATATTGTCCTGTGTTTCCCTTGTCTTCTCAAAGCCTCAGCTTCCCATATGATTTCCATGAGTGATGCCAAGTCCAACTCCAGGGTTTAACCTTTTCTTGAAGCTTCTGGCCCAAGGTGCAACAGTGATAGTGCCTTCCTGGAGATTTTCTCAACCAGCGGTTGTAAGAGGAATTCACACCTTACCAACATCATGGTTGAATGTGTTACTATAGACAAGTCTGTATCTATTACCCTAGAAGTTTGTGAAAATATTTAGCTCTAGGTAATGGATCAGAAGACTCAAGCAGATGGGGACAGAGACATTGATGTTCCATCATTCCATTTGACTTTTGACTATGACTTGTGTTCATTTTATGAAAAATGGCAATTATTTTTGCAAACGTATGGCTGAACAACCCCACTTGGAATGCATGCATGTTGGAGAGATGGGAATGGGCCATGGCATTAACACATGGGCAGTAGAGTAGGTGGCAGATCCTCTCTGTGGATCTCTGACCTGGATCCATAAATATGACCAGAGGGTGTGTGGTCCAGAGAGGGCAGTGATCATCTGGGAAAGGTGGGCTTCTTATAACCCTGGAAATGAAGAGAGAATTTGGACAGAAGTCTGTTTGGCCACTAGGTTTTTGACAAGCGTCTTGAATCCACTGGTGATTTCACAGCTTGAGGGTGGCTTAGGCTCTGTAGGGCTCCATGTAGTCAGGGAGAAGCACATAGCAGCTGCGTTGGCTGATTTTGACAGCTGGGAATGTGTGGTAGTGGGTAAGGAAGGTCCAGGGAGTAAGGCGGCCTGGGTGTTGAGAAGCTCCTGACTGGGAGCTTTCAATCTTGCCCACTGCACAAAACATCCATGGTCTCCAACTTGATTAGCCTCAGGTGGGAAGAGTGGAAGTTTTTTCAGCTTTTCCTTGACTATATCCCTGGTGTGTGTCTGAACCTGTGCAAATTTTTTCCTCAGTGAATAACCATCCTTGGGGGTAGACAAAGAAGGGAAGCAAAGAGGCAGAGAAAATGAGAGACAGGGAGACAACCTGATTCTTCTTGGCACCATTATTTCTGTACTTCTTTAAGTTTCTGTGCTTGGTTAGTTATTCATTATGAGTGAAGACAACAGAATCAGGCTGTCTCCTAAGCAGTGCCTTGTATAAGGCATGTAGGGTTGGTGGTCGAAGCCTGAAGGGCAGGAGACATTTTAGCCCTTCCCCTTCTCTTGAAATGAATGTCTTCCAATCGATTCTCCTCTTGAAGGAGAGAATAGAAAAGCATCTCTTTGGGAAGACTGAGCTGGGCTGGTTTCTCAAACAAGGAGTAAAGTGAGGCAGCTGCAGAGATCAGCTGTACTTCAGATCATCCCTGCATAGCAAAGAGCAGGGTGTAGATGCGCAGTGCTGGGTGTAGGCATAGCCCTCTGCATGAGAGACCCACGACCCTGCTCCCTCTTCCTCTCTTCTTTATACCACTTCTCAGTTTGTGAAGGATCTGTGGCAAGAGAGATTACAAGTTGAGTGGAAAATGCTTTAGAAAAGAGTGAGTGCAGGGAAAGATAGTCAGGTTGGATATTCTTTCTCTATTGTATTGTTCTTTAATCTACTAATTGATATATTCACTGAATAATATTTATAGAGTACAGCCAGGGCCGGCGGCCGGGAGGAGCAACCCCACGCCCGAGGCAAGGGGCGGCAGGCGGGAGGACCAACCCCATGTCCAAGGAGCCGTGGCTGGGAGGGCCTAAAGGAGCTATCCCACATTGAAGGTCAGGAAGGGCGGCAGTGAGGAGATAGCCCTCGTCCAAGGTAAGGAGCAGCAGCTGCGCTTTGCTGGAGCAGCTGTGAAGAGATACCCCACGCCCAAGGTAAGAGAAACCCAAGTTAGACGGTAGGTGTTGCAAGAAGGCATCAGAGGGCAAACACACAGAAAGCATACTCACAGAAAACTAGTCAATCTAATTACACTAGGACCGCAGTCTTCTCTAACTCATTGAAACTAAGACATGCCCATGGGGAACCCAAGATGGGCGGGTCATGGTGGAGAGATCTGACAGAATGTGGTCCACTGGAGATGGGAATGGCAAACCACTTCAGTATTCTTGCCTTGAGAACCCCATGAACAGTATGAAAAGGCAAAATGAAAGGATACTGAAAGAGGAACTCCCCAGGTCAGTAGGTGCTCTATGTGCTACTGGAGATCAGTGGAGAAATAACTCCAGAAAGAATGAATGGATGGAGGGAAAGCAAAAAGAATACCCAGCTGTGGATGTTACTAGTGATAAAAGCAAGGTCCGTTGCTGTAAGAGCAATATTGCATAAGAACCTGGAATGTCAGGTCCGTGAATCAAGGCAAACTGGAAGCGGTCAAACAAGAGATCGCAAGAGTGAATGTCGACATTCTAGGAATCAGCGAACTAAAAAGGACTGGAATGGGTGAATGTAAATCAGATGACCATTATATCTACTGCTGCGGGCAGGAATCCCTCAGAAGAAATGGAGTAGCCGTCATGGTCAACAAAAGAGTCCAAAATGCAGTACTTGGATGCAATCTCAAAAACGACAGAATGATCTCTGTTCGTTTCCAAGGCAAACCATTCAATATCACAGTAATCCAAGTCTATGCGCCAACCAGTAACACTGAAGAAGCTGAAGTTGAACGGTTCTATGAACACCTAAAAGACCTTTTAGGACTAACACCCAAAAAAGATGTCCTTTTCATTACAGGGGACTGGAAAGTAGGAAGTCAAGAAACACCTGAAATAACAGGCAAATTTGGCCTAGGAGTACGGAATGAAAAAGGGCAAAGACTAATAGAGTTTTGCCAAGAGAATGCACTGGTCATAACAAACACCCTCTTCCAACAACACAAGAGAAGACTCTATACATGGACATCACCATATGGTCAACACCAAAATCAGATTGATTATATTCTTTGCAGCCAAAGATGGAGAAGCTCTATACAGTCAGCAAAAACAAGACCAGGAGCTGACTGTGGCTCAGACCATGAAATCCTTATTGCCAAATTCAGACTTAAATTGAAGAAAGCAGGGAAAACCACTAGACCATTCAGGTATGACCTAAATCAAATCCCTTATGATTATACAGTGGAAGTGAGAACTAGATTTAAGGGCCTAGATCTGATAGATAGAGTGCCTGATGAACTATGGAATGAGGTTCACGACCTTGTCCAGGCGACAGGGATCAAGACCATCACCATGGAAAAGAAATGCAAAAAGCAAAATGGCTGTCTGGGAGACCTTACAAATAGCTGTGAAAAGAAGAGAAGTGAAAAGCAAAGGAGAAAAGGAAAGATATAAGCATCTGAATGCAGAGTTCCAAAGAATGGCAAGGAGAGATAAGAAAGCCTTCCTCAGCGATCAATGCAAAGAAATAGAGGAAAACAACAGAATGGGAAAGACTAGAGATCTCTTCAAGAAAATTAGAGATACCAAGGGAACATTTCATGCAAAGATGGGCTCGATAAAGGACAGAAATGGTATGGACTTAACAGAAGCAGAAGATACTAAGAAGAGATGGCAAGAATCCACAGAAGAACTGTATAAAAAAGATCTTCATGACCCAGATAATCACGATGGTGTATTCACTGACCTAGAGCCAGACATCCTGGAATGTGAAGTCAAGTGGGCCTTAGGAAGCATCACTAAGAACAAAGCTAGTGGAGGTGATGGAAGTCCAGTTGAGCTAGTCCAAATCCTGAAAGGTGATGCTGTGAAAGTGCTGCACTCAATATGCCAGCAAAGTTGAAAAACTCAGCAGTGGCCACAGGACTGGAAAAGGTCAGTTTTCATTCCAATCCCAAAGAAAGGCAATGCCAAAGAATGCTCAAACTACTGCACAATTGCACTCATCTCACATGCTAGTAAAGTAATGCTCAAAATTCTCCAAGCCAGGCTTCAGCAATACGTGAACCGCGAATTCCTGATGTTCAAGCTGGTTTTAGAAAAGTCAGTGGAACCAGAGATCAAATTGCCAACATCCGCTGGATCATGGAAAAAGCTAGAGAGTTCCAGAAAAACATCTATTTCTGCTTTATTGACTATGCCAAAGCCTTTGACTGTGTGGATCACAACAAACTGAAAAATTCTGAAAGAGATGGGAATACCAGACCACCTGATCTGCCTCTTGAGAAATTTGTATGCAGGTCAGGAAGCAACAGTTAGAACTGGACTTGGAACAATGGACTGGTTCCAAATAGGAAAAGGAGTATGTCAAGGCTGTATATTGTCACCCTGCTTATTTAACTTCTATGCAGAGTACATCATGAGAATCTCTGGACTGGAAGAAACACAAGCTGGAATCAAGATTGCTGGGAGAAATATCAATAACCTCAGATATGCAGATGACACCACCCTTATGGCAGAAAGTGAAGAGGAACTCAAAAGCCTCTTGATGAAAGTGAAAGTGGAGAGTGAAAAAGTTGGCTTAAAGCTCAACATTCAGAAAACGAAGATCATGGCATCCGGTCCCATCACTTCATGGGAAATAGATGGGGAAAGAGTGGAAACAGTGTCAGACTTTATTTTTTTGGGCTCCAAAATCACTGCAGATGGTGACTGCACCCATGAAATTAGAAGACACTTACTCCTTCGAAGGAAAGTTATGACCAACCTAGATAGCATATTCAAAAGCAGAGACATTACTTTGCCAACAAAGGTTCGTCTAGTCAAGGCTATGGTTTTTCCTGTGGTCATGTATGGATGTGAAAGTTGGACTGTGAAGAAGTCTGAGCACCGAAGAATTGATGCTTTTGAACTGTGGTGTTGGAGAACACTCTCGTGAGTCCCTAGGACTGCAAGGAGATCCAACCAGTGCATTCTGAAGGAGATCAGCCCTGAGATTTCTTTGGAAAGAATGATGCTAAAGCTGAAACTTCAGTACTTTGGCCACCTCATGAGAAGAGTTGACTCATTGGAAAAGACCCTGATGCTGGGAATGATTGTGGGCATTAGGAGAAAGGGACGACAGAGGATGAGATGGCTGGATGGCATCACTGACTGGATGGACATGAGTCTGAGTGAACTCCGGGAGTTGGTGATGGACAGGGAGGTCTGGCGTGCTGCGATTCACGGGGTCGCAAAGAGTCAGACACGACTGAGCGACTGAACTGAACTGAACTGAACATATTTTGTCAGACTGTCTTCTTATCACTGGTTGTGATACCGGAATGCAAGAAGTTGCCTTCAAAGTGCATAATTTTAATGTTGGATTTTGATGTTAAAATGATAAGTACAAATGTAATATTTGAGATGTTGATGAAAGCCAACAGAAAGAGAAATACATGCTAAAGAGTTTAGAGAGTTCACTGTGTTTGTGTTGTTATATAGGCGATGATGTGTTAAAGGGATCAGCTGAGCAAATATATGCATCTAGCAAGTGAGGAGCCTGGCAACTAAGGAACATAGTACCATCTGATTTGGTATCTTCTAACATTTTCCTTGCTCTAGGGCTCTCAACAAAACAGAAATATCAGAAAGAAGCAGATATGTTTTTGGGGACTTCACAAGTTGCTCTACGAAGCTGAGATGATGGCAGTTTGGTCCGAGGGACAAACTATCGATTTGAAGGTCTGGCTCCTTGCCGCAGCTAGAGATTTGGGACCTCAGAATATAGAGGATGTTGCCTCTAAATTACAGCTGCTTTTTGTGTGTCCTGGTCCTCAGATGGAGACTGTGTTGGACAGATGGGACATAGGGATGAAACTCCCGAGGCTCTTCATTCCTTGGGTCCTCTCCTCTCTCTTGGCATGTGGTCACAGAAGGAAATATAATGTCAGAGCTTGAGATCATCAGCTTGGAGCTGGCCAGGTTCTTCCTGCTTAAAGGAGACATATTCACTGAAAGCACAGATGGAAGATATCTTTTATCACAAGAAAAAGTTGAAGAAGTAGATAATCCATACTATGGAGCTGAAACCATTTACCTCAGATTGAGTCTTGAACTCATGTGCTGGGACTCAAACCCAGCCAAAACCCTTGGTACCTGGTTTCAGGACCTATCGGAGTTCAGGTTCTTGATGTCTCATCTGAGAAAAAATTCAGTGAGAGACAAGTGATAAGTAAGAAGTGAATTTCTTTAGAGTAGAGAGAAGCACACTCCACAGAGTGTGGACCATCTCAGAGGGCAAGTCTGGCTGCCTTGAAATGTGGCATGGTTAGCTTTTATGGGCTTTGTAATTTCATAGGCTAATGAGTGGGAGGATTATTCCAATTATTTTGAGGAAGGGGTAGAGAGTTCTAGGAGTTGGGCCACCACCCCCTTTTTGGTCTTTTGATGGTGACTTGAAACCATTACGGCACCTCTGGGTGTGTCATATAGCTTTCTGATTGAGGATAAGTTCAGTTCAGTCACTCAGTCATGTCCAGCTCTTTATGACCACATGGACTGCAGCACACCAGGCTTCCCTGTCCATAACCAACTCCCGGAGCTTTCTCAAACTCATCAAGTCCATCAAGTTGGTGACATCATCCAACCATCTCATCCTCTGTTTTCCCCTTTTCCTCCTGCCTTCAATCTTCCCCAGCATCATGTTCTTTTCCAATGAGTCAGTTCTAAACATCAGGTGGCTAAAGTATTGGAGCTTCAGGTTCAGCATCAGTCCTTCCCATGAGTATTCCGGACTGATTTCCTTTAGAATTGACTGGTTTGATCTCCTTGTTGTCCAAGGGACTCTCAATAGTCTTCTCTAACACCACACACAGTTCAAAAGCATGGATTCTTCAGTGCTCAGCCTTCTTTATGTCCAACTTTCATATCCATACATGACGACGGACAACCATAGCTTGTTTTCAAGGTCTAGTCAAAGTCGACTTGTCTTCCATCTTGGGCCCATTTGATTCTAATCTGTTTATATTGTGTCCTTAAGCTATGTCATTCTATATCATTCTTTCAAAAGTTGTGCCCTATCCCCTTTCTTCCTGTTATCACTCTCAGCAGGACAAACTCAGAGTCCTAACCAGTGGACCACAGGGAATCCCAGGGATACTTTCTTAAATCTGTTCACATACAGCAGTTTTTTCAGGACGTGGACAAAACACAGAAGGCACAGTACACAATTTACAGTTGATTATGGTCATTTCGCTGATGGTTTCAGTAGTTATTGTTTCCCTAATGGTTTAAGTAGTTATTCCTTTCCTCAATCCTTCACCTTCTGAAGTGACAAAGTCATAGGAGCACTTTGCGAGGGAATGAAATGATGTTGTCATCTCCTTTCAAGGAGATATTTGCAAGATAATGGTCTTTACTTCCTCAACTCCTCCTCCTCTCTGTCCTATAAAATAACCAGGCATCCACAACCCTCAAAATATTAGTCTGAGATATTAGTCTGACATCTTCTTGGTCAATCAGCTTTCCAAATAAAGTATTCCTTTCCTCAACACGTTGTCTCTTGGTTTCTTGGTCTGTCCTGTGGTGAGCAGACTGATGTTGGACTTGTTAACAAATTTTAGGTTTGATTCTTTGCCAGCTCACCAAATTTGTACTTACTGATTTAATTTTCCTTTAATCAGCAAATCAGTTTATAACATTGTTTTATGTTTGTTTCTGCTGAATAACATGTTGCTTAATAAGTATTACTGATTCACTAATATTGACACCCAGCCAACAGACTGTAACTCAAGCCTGAAAGAAGTTTATCAAACAGGTATTTTAGATGATGATGCTTGTTTAATACTTATCTAGGCTTCCCTGGTAGCTCAGCTGGTAAAGAATCCACCTGCAGTGCAGGAGATCCTGGTTCAATTCCTGGGTCGGGAAAATCTCCTGGAAAAGGGATAGGCTACCCACCCTAGTATTCTTGGGCTTCCCTGGTGACTCAGATGATAAAGATCTGCCTGTGTTGTGGGAGACCTGGGCTCAATCCCTGGGTTGGGAAGATCCCCTGGAGGAGGGAACGGCTACCCATTCCAGTATTCTTGCCTGGAGAATCCTCACAGACAGAGGAGCCTGGTGGGCTGCAATCCATGGGGTTGCAAAGAGTCAGACAAGACTGAGTGACTAAGTACAGCACAAGCTTGTTTTCCCCATTAGGCACCTAACATTGTTCCTACACTTAGCAGCAGGAGATCAGCATTTCAGCATTATGTTTGAGAGCCATCTTAAGCAGCAAAATCACCAACAAAATGCAAAGAAATGCCAAAAACATGTTGCTAATTAGCACAAAATATATTTATTTATGGTATAGGAGCTGCAACAAGAAGGCAAGGTTGTTGCCTTCTTTAACCTCAGTTGAGAACTGTGCTCCAGGTGACTTCAATTTTCTACTATGCGCATACATGCCCATGTTGATTAATGACCTTGAATGTGTGTGGAAATGTTGATTTTGGAGCAATACGTAAGTTTTTGTGAGTAGATGAATGCCTAAGATAGAATGTGTGAATAATGAGGGTTGACTATAGCATCCTCTTGTTGGGTCTATTTGTTTTGTGTCACTTGAGGTAATGAATTAAACTACTATGAACATTAAAACAGATCTTTGTGAGGAAGTGTTTTCAGTTCTTAGGTAAATACCTGGGAATAGAATTGCTATGTCAAGGGGGTAGGTATATCCATAGCTATAAGAAACTCACCGAATTTTTCATAATGGGTTTTGCTAGTGTACACTCCTTCCTACTTCTGAAGTGTCTGTTTGGCTCCTGTGGCCTTAATCAACACTGGAGGGGCCTCTAGGTTCAATGAACCATGGCCAGAATTAGAGAAGCTGCCTGTGCAATAGAGGTTCTGAGAGAAAATATCTACATACCTCTGATTTCCTCATGTGCCAGAGGCCTTACTTCATATTCAATAAACAGTCATGATAGGAACTGACAATTGGAGCTCAGAGGCTAATAGGCAGTAACTGGGTCAGTGGTGGCCTGGGCAGCTGGCAGCACAGTTCTCATGGAGATGAGCAAATCTGGGATGTGTCTTTCCTTCATGATGTAATTACTGACTCCTTGTATGTTAGTATCATTACCGGGAACTCACATGGTGAACACGGATATAAAAACTTCCTGCAACTTCCTGTGGAAATCTGTTGGGGTGACCCCAGTAGAATCTCATTTCAATAGATTATAGATAGACACAACTTTTTGGAGGGTGATTGGATATCAGCTAAGCTATGTAACATGATTTAGGAAGCTATTACTGTGCAAATGTACATGTTACAGCTGAAGGTATCTATTATAGCATCATTATACTGGTGAAAAACTGGAGAACGTGCAATGTTCTTGAGCAAGGTACTCAATAATTACATGGTGGTTATTTTCATAAGTGAATATTTATTTAATAATCACTTGAAATGTGAGAGAGTGCTAATATAGAAAGGTTTCATATGCAAAAAAACACACACATAAATATATAACAAAGAGAAAGTAGCAAGGCATTATGTTGACTAAACTAGCAAGTAAAGTCCATATAAAGATATGCATGTGTATTACAGAAAATTTTGTGTGGACATAATAGAAATTAATCATAGTATTTAGGTGTACAAGATGAATAGGAGAATCGTATACTGGTGAGGGGGAATTTGTTTTCTATTCCTCTATAAAATTTTATTTTCCTACCAAGAGTTGTTTTAAATGGAAGTTGTTTTTAACAAGGTAAATATAAATACTATAAATGTAATTTTGCTATCTTACTCCGCATCCCAGCTGTCCTCACTTTTATATACTATTAATATTTGGGGGGAGTCGGTCCTATATATTTCTTCTTCAGCCTGTACCTCTCACTTCAGTCAGCTCAGGGAAGTGCCCTGGTAGCATGTGGCACCTAAGGGACATATTCCAGCACAGTTGGAATGTATGCAGGGTGGACAGCCTGGAAGCATCTGTGGCATTCACAGGCTATGGGCTTAGGGTGCATGGCAGTTTCTCCCTCAAGTTTCCCTCTTCCCAGGTTCCCATAACTGTGGACAGAGAGTATGTGGTAGGTGGAATGAAGAGATCATCGGGAAAAGATGGGATTCCTGGGGATTGGGATGAAGGAAAACTTTTGACAGAGGCTATTTGGTGGCTGTTGGGTTTTGATATGTCTTAGAGCCAGTTGAGGTGTCTTCTGTTTGTGGGTCACTAGGCTCTGCAGGGCTGAATGGAATCAGGGAGACACAGAAGAGAGCAGGGTCTGGCAATGCTTTGACTGTTTTGATGACAAGCAGGACTTGGGGTCTGAGGGGAGGCCAGCTGGGTGTTGAGAAACTCCTTGCCTCCAAGATTTCAAGTTTGCCCATTTCTAACTTTTCCATGTTCTAAACTTGATTAGCCTCGAGAGGAAAAGGGAAAAGTTTCTCTGACTCTAGTTTCACTGATTCCCTAGGGATTCTCTGAACTTGACAGATTTAGTTAATCAGTGAATCAGTCTCTCTGGGGACAGAGAAGTGAAGGAAAAAGGAGAGAGAGACACAGAAAGCCATGGTTGGGCACTCACAGAACTTTTATCACTAGACTCACCCGTAATTTGCTGGTGCGAGGTGTTCCCTCTTTCCCTGAGAGTGGAGAGAACAGTAGTTTGCTGTGACCCACAGACCTTGCCCAGCACTGATCAAGCAGGGGTACTCAGGGCTGAACCTAGAGCCATAGAATTTTGCACTCCAGTCCCCTTCTCTGGAGGTGAGTGTCTGCCAGTGGGTCCCCTCTGTGAAGGAGCTAGCAGGAGAGGATTGGGATAGGAAGTTGGGCTTTGCTACCGTGTAGAGGAAAGACACCCAGACCTTGAAGGATGGATTAAGGGAGCTGCATGGGGAACCCGTGTTTTCTTCAGAGCAGAAAGCACATTTTGCTGTTCCGAGTGCTGGTGACAGACACAGCTGTCTGTCATTACCTGAGACCCTGCTCTCTCATCCCTCCCTATTTCTTTTGTGTATGCTTCCTATTCTGTAGGGGATCCCCAGGAAGAGAGGCCACAGACTGACCAGACAAGTCCTCTGTAAAGAGTGAAAGAGAGTGCTATCCTGTAAGCAAAAGGAAAAGCAGGTCAGGATGGATGCTCTTTGTTCATTCATTGACCTGTTTGTGATTCATTCACTGATTTATTTACTGAATAAATATTAAAAGAGTACTTGTTCACACGGTGTCAGGCTCTGTTCTTGGCACTGGCGGTGTAACGGTGAACAAGGAAGAAAAAATCCTTGAGGTACTTCAACTTCAGCTTCTGGTGAGAGCTAATAAGAGGTAAATACAACTTCAAGAGAGAACAAAGTGTGAGGAGGCACATGTGTAGCTTTAGAAAGTCTGGAAGGGCCACAGGATTTGAGATATTTGAGCAATCAGCTGCAGGTGGTGAGGGCCTTGTTGCTGCTGCTGCTGCTGCTAAGTCACGTCAGTTGTGTCCAACTCTGTGTGACCCCATAGATGGCAGCCCACCAGGCTCCCCCGTCCCTGGGATTCTCAAGGCAAGAACACTGGAGTGGGTTGCCATTTCCTTCTCCAATGCATGAAAGTGAAAAGTGAAAGTGAAGTCACTCAGTCGTGTCTGACTCTTAGTGACCCCATGGACTGTAGCCCACCAGGCTCCTCTGTCCATGGGATTTTCCAGGCCAGAGTACTGGAGTGGGGTGCCATTGCCTTCTCCGGGTGAGGGCCTTACCTTATTCAATTCTCCAGTGGAGCTCAGGGTTATCCTTTTTGATATTTTCTGACAGCCTCCCTTATTTGTAGGACTCAGGAGACAATAGAGGACTTAGATGAGCAATGTTCTGCAGTGACGTTTCCACACTTCCTGTAGTACTCAGATAATAATGGGTCAAAATAGGGATGTACTACACCTTTGGATGTCTCTTCTTCCTAGAGCTAGAAATCTGAAACTCCAGAAGGCCAGCAGTAGCTACCATTAAATCACAGCTCCGTTCTAGTTTCTGGTCCCAGATTATGCAGTAGGAATGGGAGTGATGGAAGTTGGCACAAAGACAGTCCCAGCCTCTTCACGCTTCCTGTTCCCCTACATTCTGCAGTCCCGTGGTGACAAGAGGAATCATCAGTCTGAGCTGGAAACCACTAGGTTCTGCTGAGGCTCTTCCTGTTAGGAGGAGACACGCTGACTGAAATGAGAGGCAGAAAGGGCCTTTTTTCATAAGAATAAGGAGGAAGAAGTGGAGAGCTCCCTCCAGGGAGCCTGCTGCCCAGAAGTCAGGAAAAGACTCAATAGTTTGTCTCAAAACAGCTCTTATCTTAGGACATTGACCCCATCTCCCTGCTTGTCATTCTTCCCAAGAGGCAGAAATGATAAAGGTAACTGAATTGAAATCTTTAAATGGAAGATAAGGCAAATGAATCTGCGTTCAGAGGAAGGAAGGAGAAGGAACCATGTCTCAGTGAGATTGACTAGGAATACTTTCTTGTAGGTGTTGAGATGCAGCAGTTATCACAGGGCATGGATGTAAGAAGACAGATTAGGACACTCAGAATGAAGGGGTCATGCTGTAAATGAATATGTTGTGGTCAGGGAAGTAGACAAGGTGGACAGGGGTGGTGGCAGAGTTGGATTCCAAATGTCCAGTGAATTGAGAGACAAAAGTGATTCTTGGTTTGGTGTGTTCTTATGGATTGAATGATATTGGTGATTATTTCTTATCTTACTGGAGATACACACTTATCTTCATATATTATATATTTGTTATTGTTCAGTCACTAAGTTGTGTCCAACTCTTTGTGACCCCATGGACTGTAGCCCACCAGACTCCTCTGTGGTATTTCCCAGACAAGATACTGGAGTGAGTTGCCATTTTCTTCTCCAGGGCATCTTCCTGATCCAGTATCTAACCTGTTTCTCCCACAATGGCAGGAGTATTCTTTACCACTGAACCACCAGGGAAGCCCACGTGTTGTTTATAAAACATTTAACATCGACTTTGTACAGAGAATAGTGAAATATGAACCCAGCTGGTCATTCTGTGGAGCCTGAAAGAGCAAGAGATAATATTTGTCAACCTGTGAATGTCTTTAGTGCATTGAAATTAGCAGCCCATTGTCTCTCCTTTGCCCTCCAGATTTCAAAAAGAGCAGAAGCACCCAGCTAAATGTTGAAAAATTACTCTAGCACCACGGAATTTTATCTCCTTGGCTTCCCTGGCTCTAAAGAACTGCACAATATTCTTTTTGCCACTTTCTTTTTCTTCTACTTGGTGACAGTGATGGGAAATATCCTCATTATTGTGATTGTCTGTGTTGATAAACGTCTGCAGACCCCCATGTATTTCTTCCTGGGTCACCTCTCTGCCCTAGAGATGCTGACCACAACTGTGACTGTCCCCTTGATGCTCTGGGGTCTGCTACTTCCTGGGATGCAGGCAATATCCTTGACTGCCTGTTGTGTACAACTGTATTTGTACCTGTCTTTGGGAATATCAGAGTTCATATTATTTGCTGTGATGGCTGTGGACCGTTACGTGGCTGTCTGTAACCCTCTGCGGTACACCATCATTATGAACAGCCACACCTGTCTCTGGGTGGTAATTGTGTCCTGGGTGTTTGGCTTCCTGTTTGAAATCTGGCCAGTCTATGTCACGTTTCATCTTACTTTCTGCAAATCAAATGTGCTAGACCATTTTTACTGTGACCGAGGACAGCTATTCAAGCTATCGTGTGATGATAGCCATTTCACTGAATTTATTCTTTTTTTAATGGCTGTATTTGTACTTTTTGGTTCTTTGATCCCTACAATTGTCTCCTACACCTACATCATCTCCACCATCCTCAAGATCCCTTCAGGATCTGGCCAGTGGAAAGCCTTCTCTACATGTGCCTCCCACTTCACCTGTGTTGTGATCGGCTACAGCAGCTGTTTGTTCCTGTTTGTGAAACCCAAGCAAACACAGGCCGCTGAGTACAACAGGGTAGCATCACTGATGGTTTTAGTCGTAACCCCATTTCTGAACCCTTTTATCTTCACCCTCCGAAATGACAAATTCACAGGGGTGTTTCGAGATGCCATGAAAAGCTGCTATCGACTCCTCAAGGCTTAGCTGTTGTCAGGACCACCATGGATTCATCATCTTGGGCCTGAGTAAGCTGAGAGCTCTGATTCAAATCTGCAATAGTCATTTTCATCATCAAGTGGTTTATGGTCTATGATGTAGCTTTTAGCTTTTAATAATCACTTCCTTATTTTTCAGTGGATATATTCATTTATACACATTATTGTAGTTACAGTGGATACATTCATTTATACACATTATTCTAGTTAAAATACACCTTGCAAGATAAATTTAATAGGACTTAACAGATGGTCCAGTGGTAAAGAATCCACCTGTCAATGCAGGAGAAATGGTTTCAATACCTGGCCCAGAAGATCCAACGTGCCATGGGCAACTAAACTTGTGTACCACAAATACTGAAGCCTGTGTACCCTAAAGCCTGTGCTCTGCAAAGAGAAGCCAAACAATGAGAAGTCTGAGCCCCAACTAGAGAGCAGCCCTGCCTTCGACAACTAGCAAAAGCCCGTGTGCAGCAAAAAGACCCAGCATGGCCAAAAATATAATAACAGAAAAAAAACATACATAAAATAAAAAAATAAATTTAACAACTAAAAAAGTAAAAGATGTTGATGTTTATTAAAATAACCCTGAGATTTTTGAATGTGAAATGTCTAGAAAAGAATCATTCCTTCTCTGACAGCTGACCTAAATGTTTGAATCTAGGTGCTGGGTCACCTTCACCTATACTGTCCTGTGTTTCCCTGGTCTTCTCAAAGCCTCAGCTTCCCGTATGATTTCCGAGAGTGATGCCAAGTCCAACTCCAACTTGAGGCTTCTGGCCCAAGGTGCAACAGTGATAGTGCCTTCCTGGAGGTTTTCTCAACCAGCGGTTGTAAGAGGAATTGACGCCTTACCAACACCAAGGTTGAATGTGTTAATACAGACAAGTCTCTATCTATTATGCTAGAAGTTTGTGAAAATATTTAGCTCTAGGAAATGGATCAGAAGACTCAAGCAGATGGGGAGAGGGACATTGATGTTCCATCATTCCATTTGATTTTTAACTGTGACTTGTGCTCATTTTATGGAAAATGGGAACTGTTTTTGCAAATGTAATAAATATTTCAGATGTGATTTTGCAATTTTCCTCAGCATCTCAGCCATTCTCACTTTTATGTAGCATTTTTGGAATTAATTTTGAATATTTTTTAAACCTTTATCCCTCAATCCAAGCAGCTGAGGTTTTTGAGCAGGGCTCCAAAACCCAATCGCCTTTGAAGACCTAGAGGGAAATATATGGCTGAATGACCCCACTGAATGCATGCATGTTGGAGAGATGGGAATGGGCCATGGCATTAACACATTGGTGGTAGAGTAGGTGGCAGATCCTTTCTTTGAATCTCTGACCCGGATCCATAAAGATGACCGAGAGTGTGTGTCCAGAGAGGGCAGAGATCTTCTGGGAAAGATGGGCTTCTTATAACTCTGGAGATGAAGAGAGAATTTGGACAGAAAGTCCATTTGGCCACTAGGTTTTTGACAAGCGTCTTGAATCCACTGGTGAGTTCACAGCTTGAGGGTGGCTTAGGCTCTGTAGGGCTCCATGTAGTCAGGGAGAAGCACATAGCAGCTGCGTTGGCTGATTTTGACAGCTGGGAATGTGTGGTAGTGGGTAAGGAAGGTCCAGGGAGTAAGGCGGCCTGGGTGTTGAGAAGCTCCTGACTGGGAGCTTTCAATTTTGCCCACTGCACAAAACATCCATGGTCTCCAACTTGATTAGCCTCAGGTGGGAAGAGTGGAAGTTTTTTCAGCTTTTCCTTGACTATATCCCTGGTGTGTGTCTGAACCTGTGCAAATTTTTTCCTCAGTGAATAACTATCCTTGGGGGTAGACAAGGAAGAGGAGGAAAGTGGCAGAGAGAATGAGAGACAGGGAGACAACGTGATTCCTCTTAGCACCATTATTTCTGTACTTTAAGTTTCTGCGCTTGGCTAGTTATTCCTCATTATGAGTGAAGACACAGAATCAGGCTGTCTCCCAAGCAGTGCCTTGTATTAGCCATGTAGGGTTGGCGGTTGATACCTGAAGGGCAGAAGACATTTTAGTGCTTCCCCTTCTCTTGAAATGAATGCCTTCCAAGCGATCTCCTCTTGAAGGAGAGAATAGAAAAGCATTTCTTTGCGAAGCTTGAGCTGGGCTGGCTTCTCAAACAAGGAGTAAAGTGAAGCAGCTGCAGAGTAGATCAGCTGTACTTCATATCATCCCTGCATAGCAAAGAGCAGGGTGCGGATGTGCAGTGCTGGGTGTAGGCACAGCCTTCTGCCTGAGAGACCCACGACCCTGTTCCCTCTTCATCTCTTCTTTATACCACTTCTCAGTTTGTGAAGGATCTGTGGCAAGAGAGATTACAAGTTGAGTGAACAATGCTTTAGAAAAGAGTGAGTGGAGGGAAAGATAGTCAGGTTGAATATTCTTTATCTATTGTATTGTTCTTTAATCTACTAACTGATATATTCACTGAATAATATTTATAGAGTACACATTTTGTCAGACTCTCTTTTTGTCACTGGTTGTGATACTAGAATACTGAATAACGTGTCTTCAAGGTACTTAATTCTAATGTGGAATTTTGATGTTAAAATGATAAGTACAAATGTGATATGATTTGGGGATATTGATGGAAGCCAACAGAAATAGAAATACAGCCTAGAGAGTTTAGAGAATGAGATTTTGTATGTATTGTCATACAAGCAATGAGACTAAAAGGGGTCAGTTGAGCAAAGGTATGCATCTAGTGAGCAAGGAGCCTGGCAACTAAGGAATATCGTACCCTCTGGTTTGGCATTTTCTAGCAGTTTTCTTACCCTATGGCTCTGGACAAAATAGAAAAGTCATAGACAAACAGATACATTTTTGGAAATTTTACAAATTTCTCTATGAAGCTGAGATGATGGCAGTTTGGTCTGTGGGACAGACTATCTAATTTGAAGGTCTTGCTCCTTGCTGCAACTAGAGATTTGGGACCTCCGAATATAGAGGATGTTGTCTCTAAATTTCCGCTGCTTTTTTGTTTTGTGATCCCCAGATGGAGACTGTGTAGGATAGATGGGACATAGGGATGAAAGTCCTGATCCTCTTCCTTTTTTGGGACCTCTCATCTCTCATGGCATGTGATCACAAGTAGAAATATAATGTCAGAACTTAAGGTCATCAACTTGGAGCTGGCTGGGTTCTTCGTGCTTAGAGGAGACACATTCACTAAAAGCACAAATGGAGGAAGACTTTTATCACAAGAATAAAGTTGAAGATAGTGGATAATCCACACTAGGAAGCCAGCTCCCCAGAAATAAGGGAATGATTCAATACTCTGTGTTAAATTGTCTTATGACAATGTCCTTGATAGGCACAGATTCTCAACAGCACCCCTGAAGTGATACATAAAACAGGTAACAACTTTAAAATGCATATAATCCAAATGAAGCCTGTGTCCAGTGGATACAAAGAAAAGAAGTAACCATGTCTGGGTGGGATTCACAAGGCAAACTTTCTTTTGTTTTGTATGCATCATGGGCTTGCAGGATCTTAGTTCCCCAACTGTGGATTGACCTGGAAACCCTGGCATTGAAAGCTCTGAGTCCTAACCAGTGGACCAACAGAGATTCCCAGAAATATTTTCTTAAAACTGTTCATATACAGCAGTTTTTTCAGGATGTGGACAAAACTGGCACAGAACACAGTTTACATCCAATTACAGTACGGTGGTTTCCCTGATGATTTCAGTAGTTATTTCCTTTCTCAATCCTTCAAACTCCGAACTGACAAAGTCATCGGAGCACATCAGGATGGAATGAAACTATGCTGTAGATGTTCATTTCAGGAGATATTTGCAAGGTAATTGTCTTTACTTCCTCAAGTCCTCCTCCTCACGGTCGTATAAAAGAACCTGGCATCCACACCCCTTCAAAATGGTTATTTTGAGACATTAATCTGCCATCTTCTTGGTCAACTGGCTTTCCAAATAAAATCGTGTTCCTTGCCTCAATACCTCGTTTCTTGGCTATGTTGAATAAAAAGATACACAACTTGAGAGTTGTCAGTGAGTTTTGTTTGGGGCAAAATGAGGACTGAAGCCCGGGAGTTAGCACTTCAGATAGGTCTGAGAAACAGCTCCAAAGAGGCCATAGGGGAAGGTCATTAAATAAGATTTTGGTGAAGGGGCAGTTTAATGCAATCAAATGCTTACTTTACAAAAGGTTTTTTTTTTTTGCTAGTCATGAGGATCTGATGTCACCGTGAAGGGATTTAGTGCTTTCCTAAATATGAAGAGATGCAAGGATTGGGATCTTGAAATTGGTTCCTGAAAATATGTATCTAAAGACTTGTCCCCTTGGCAAAATGCTGTTAGCCTTTGCCCTGCTTCACTTTGTACTCCAAGGCCGAAATTTTCTGTTACTCCAGGCATTTCTTGACCAGTCAATCACAAAGGAAGTCCACCCTGAATATTCATTGGAAGGGCTGATGCTGAAGCTGAAGCTCCAATATTTTGGTCATCTGATGTGAGAGCTGACTCATCGGAAAGGACCCTGATGCTGGGAAAGCTTGAAGGCAGGAGAAGAAGGGGACGATAGAGGATGAGATGGGTGGATGGCATAATTGACTCAATGGATGTGAGTTTAAGCAAACTGTGGGAGATAGTGAAGGACAGGGAAGCCTGGTGGGCTGCAGTCCATGGGGTCACAAAGAGTCAGACACTACTGAGCAACTGGAGAACAACAACAAAAGACCTGTTCCACCAGACTCCCTGGAGCATAGAGAGCCTCACTCTCACCCTGAGCTCCCTCAGGGGGTGTTGAAGGTCAACAGCTGCAGCAGCACAGGGTTCAATCTCTGCAGAAGCAGATGGCAAATACCCTTGGCAAGCGCCAATTTGTAATTGACAGTTAACCAAATTTGTTTTTACTGATTAAGTCTTCCTTTCGTCAACTAATCCGCATATAACTTTGTTTTATGTTTGTTTCTATTCAATGCTGCTGCTGCTGCTAATTTGCTTCATTCTATTGAATGACATCTTGCTTAATATGTATTATTGATCCATGAAGACTGACACACAGCCAACAGCTTGTAACTCATGCTTGAAGAATTTTAGCAAACACATATTTTAAATAATCAGGCTTGTATAATACTTATCTAAACTTATTTTCCCCATAAGGCACATAACAGCCTTCTTGCCCTTCGCACCAGGAGATAAGCATTTCAGCATTATGCTTCAGTTCAGTCACTCAGTCATGTCCAAGTCTTTGCCATCCCATGGACTGCAGCACACCCAGCTTCCCTGTCCATCAGCAACTCCCAGAACTTGCTCAAACTCATGTCCATTGAGTTGGTGATGCCACCCAACCATCTCATCCTCTGTCATCCCCTTCTCCTCCCGCCTTCAATCTTTCCCAGCCTCAGGGTCCTTTCCAATGAGTCAGTTCTTTGTTTCAGGTGGCCAAAGTACTGGAGTTTCATCTTCAGCATCAGTCCTTCCAATGAACATTCAGGACTGATTTTCTTTAGGATTGACTTGTTTGATCTCCTTGTAGTCCAAGGGACTCTCAAGAGTCTCCTCCAACAGCACAGTTCAAAAGCATCAATTCTTTGGTGCTCAGCTTTCTTTGTGGTTGAACTCTCACATCCATACATGACTACTGGAAAAACCATAATTTGGACTAGACGGACCTTTGTTGGTAAAGTAATGTCTCTGCTTTTTAATAGGCTGTCTAGGTCTGTTATAGCTTTTCTTCCAAGGAGCAAGTATCTTTTAATTTCATGGCTGTAGTCACCATCTGCAGTGATTTCGGAGTCCAGAATAATAAAGTCTGTCACTGTTTCCATTATTTTCCCATCTATTTGCCAAGAAGTGATGGGACTGGATGCCATGATCTTCATTTTTTGAGTGTTGAGTTTTAAGCCAATTTTTTCACTCTCCTCTTTCACTTTCATCAAGAGGCCCTTTAGTTCCTTCTCACTTTCTGCCATAAGGGTGGTTTCATTTACATATCTGAGGTTTCTTGATATTTCTCCCTGCATCTTGCTTCCAGCTTGTGCTTCATCCAGTTCAGCATTTTGTATGATGTACTCTACATATAAGTTAAATAAGCAGAGTGAGAATATACAGCTTTGACATACCTCTTTCCTTTTTTGGAACCAGTCCATTGTTCCATGTCCAATTCTAACTGTTGCTTCTTGACTTACATACAGATTTCTCAGGAGGCAGATAAGGTGGTCTGGTATTCCCATATCTTTAAGAATTTTCCACAGTTTGCAAAAACATTATGCTTAAGAGTCATCAAATTGGACAATCTTAAAGGAAATCAAACCTGAATACTCTTTGGAAGTACTGATGCTGAAGTTGAAGCTCCAATACTTTGGCCACCTGATGCAAACAGCTGAGTTATTGGGAAAACACCTGATACTGGGAGATTGAAGACTGAAAGAGAATAGGGTGACAAAGGATGAGATGGTTGTATGACATCACACAGTCAATGGACATGAATTTGGGCAAACTCCAGGAGATGGTGAGGGACACGGAAGCCTGGTGTGCTGCAGTTCATAGGGTCGCAAAGAGTCAGACACGTCTTGGTAACTGAAAAGCAACAATAGCTTAAGCAGCAAAATCACCAACGAAATGCAAACAAATGTCAAAAATATGTTGCTAATTGGACAGCACAAAAGACATTGATTTACAGTATAGAAGTTGCAACAAGAGGCAGGGTTGTGCCTTCTTCAACCTCAGTTGAGAACATGTACTCCAGGTGACTCCAGTTTTCTGCCACAAGCATACATGCCCATGTTGATTAATGACCTTGGAAACTGCTTGGAAATACTGATTTTGGAGCTACACATAAGTTTTTGTGAGTAGATGAATGTGCAAATACAGAATATGTGAATAATGAAGATTGACACTACCATTCTTTTGTTGGGGCTATTTGTTTTGTGTCCCTTGATGTAAGGAATTAAACTGCTAGGAACATGAGAACAGACATCTTTGTGAAGATGTATCTTTTCATTTTTTAGGTAAATTTCTGGGAGCAGAATTGCCGTGTCATAGTAGCTATATCCTTAGCTTTAAGAAACTGACAAAATTTTTCCTAATGGGTTTTGTTAGTGTACATTCCTTCCTACTTTTGAAATGTCTGTTGGGCTCCTGTGGCCATAAACATCACTGTAGGGCCATGTATGGTCAATGAGCCATGTTCTGAATCAGGCAAGTTGGCTTTGCAGTAAGCATTCTGAGAGGAAACGTCTACCTACCTTACCTCCCTCAGCTTTCCTCATGTGCAAGTAGCCTTGCTTCACATACTACAAACAGTCTTGATAGGACCTGACACGTTCGGAGCTCAGAGGCTGAGGCGCAGTAGCTGAGATAGCAGTGTCTTGGACAGCGGTCATCACAGTTCCCATGGGGATGAGGAACCCTGGGATGTTTCTTCCCTTCATAATGTAATTACTGTCTCCTTGTATGTTAGTATGATTACTGGGAAGGTCATATGGTGAACACGAGAATAAAAATTTCCTGCATCTTCCTGTAGAAATCTGTCTGGGCGACCCGAATATAATCTCATTTCAAGATTATAAATTGATACAACTTTTTGGAAGTTGATTGGAAAGCAGCTAAGAAATGTAATATGACTTAGAAGCTGTTACTGTACAAATGTACATGTTACAGGTGAAGGTATTTACAGAGATATGCAAATACATGATAGAACATTTCTGTATGGACATAATAGAAATTAATCATAGTCTTTATATGTATGAGATGGTCAGGAGAATTGTACATTGGTGAGAGGGAATTTGTTTTCTATTCCTCTGTAAAACTTTATCTTCTTACCAAGAGTTGTTTTAAATGGAGTTGTTTTAATAAGGTAATTATAAATATTTAAAATGTTATCTTGCTATTTTATTCAGCAATCCAGCTGTCCTCACTTTTATATACTATTAATATTTGGGGGAGTCAGCCCTGTATATTGCTCCTTCTGCCTGTACCTCTCCCTTTTGGCAGGTAGGGAAGGTGCCCTGGTAGCATTTGGCACCTAAGGGAATATATGAATGAGCAGCACAGTTGGAATGTATGCAGGGTGGAAAGCCTGCAAGCGTTTGTGGCATTCACAGGCTGTGGGGTTAGGGTGCATGGCAGTTTCTCCCTCATCTTTCCCTCTTCCCAGGTTCCCATAACTGTGGTCAGAGAGTATCTGGTAGGTGGAATGAAGAGATCATTGGGAAAAGATGGGGTTCCTAGGGATTGGGATGAAGGAAAACTTTAGACAGAGGCTATTTGGTGGCTGTTGGGTTTTGATATGTTATAGAGCCAGTTGAGGTGTCTTCTGTTTTAGGGTCACTAGGCTCTGCAGGGCTGAATGGAATCAGGGAGACACAGAAGAGAGCAGGGTCTGGCAATGTTTTGACTGTTTTGATGACAACCAGGACTTAGGGTCTGAGGGGAGGCCAGCTGGGTGTTGAGAAACTCCTTGCCTCTGAGATTTCAAGTTTGCCCATTTCTAACTTTTCCATGTTCTAAACTTGATTAGCCTCGAGAGGAAAAGGGAAAAGTTTCTCAGACTCTCTTTACTACTTCTCTTGGGATTCTCTGAACTGAATAGATTTAGTTAATCAGTGAATCAGTCTCCCAGGGGACAAAGAGGCAAAGAAAAAATGGAGAGAGAGGCACAGAGAACCATGGTGGGCTCTCACAGCACTTTTATCACTTTAGTTTCCCCTAATTTGCTGGAGTGAGGTGTTCCCTCTTTCCCTGAGAGTGGAGAGAGCAGTAGTTTTCTGAGGCCTGAAGACCATGCTCAGCACTCATCACATGAGGGGACACCCAGGGCTGATCCCAGAGCCATAGAACTTTACAGTCTAGTCCCCTTCTCTGAAGGTGAGTGTCTGCCAGTGGGTCCCCTCTGTGAAGGAGCTAGCAGGAGAGGATTGGGATAGGAAGTTCTGGGCTTTGCTACCATGTAGAGGAAAGACCCCTGGAACATGAAGGATGGATTAAGGGAGCTACATGGTGAACCTGTGTTTCCTTCAGAGCAGAAAGCACATTTTGCTGTTCTGAGTGCTGGTGACAGACACAGCTCTCTGTCATTACCTGAGACCCTGCTCTCTCATCCCTCCCTATTTCTTTTGTGTATGCTTCCTATTCTGTAGGGGATCCCCAGGAAGAGAGGCCACAGACTGACCAGACAAGTCCTCTGTAAAGAGTGAAAGAGTGTCCTCTTCTGTAAGCAGAAGGAAAAGCAGGTCAGGATGGATACTCTTTGTTCATTCATTGACCTGTTTGTGATTCATTCACTGATTTATTTACTGAATAAATATTAAAAGAGTACTTATTCACACAGTGTCAGGCTCTGTTCTTGGCACTGGAGGTGTAACGGTGAACAAGGAAGAAAAATTCCTTGAGGTACTTCAACTTCAGCTTCTGGTGAGAGCTAATAAGAGGTAAATACAGCTTCAAGAGAGAACAAAGTGTGAGGAGGCACATGTGTAGCTTTAGAAAGTCTGGAAGGGCCACAGGATTTGAGATATTTGAGCAATCAGCTGCAGGTGGTGAGGGCCTTGCTGCTGCTGCTGCTGCTGCTAAGTCACTTCAGTTGTGTCTGACTCTGTGTGACCCCATAGATGGCAGCCCACCAGGCTCCCCCGTCCCTGGGATTCTCAAGGCAAGAACACTGGAGTGGGTTGCCATTTCCTTCTTCAATGCATGTAAGTAAAAAGTGAAAGTGAAGTTGCTCAGTCGTGTCTGACTCTTAGTGACCCCGTGGACTGTAGCCCACCAGGCTCCTCTATCCATGGGATTTTCCAGGCGAAAGTACTGGAGTGGGGTGCAATTGCCTTCTCTCAGTGAGGGCCTTACCTTATTCAATTCTCCAGTGGAGCTCAGGGTTATCCTTTTTGATATTTTCTGACAGTTTTCCTTATTTGTAGGACTCAGGAGACAATAGAGGACTTAGATGAGCAATGTTCTCCGGGGACGTTTCCACACTTCCTATAGTACTCAGATAATAATGGGTCAAAATAGGGATGTACTACACCTTTGGATGTCTCTTCTTCCTAGAGCTAGAAATCTGAAACTCCAGAAGGCCAGCAGTTGCTACCATTAAATCATAGCTCCGTTCTAGTTTCTGGTCCCAGATTATGCAGTAGGGATGGGAGTGATGGAAGTTGGCAAAGACAGTCCCAGCCTCTTCACGCTTCCTGTTCCCCTACATTCTGCAGTCCCCTTGTGACAAGAGGAATCATCAGTCTGAGCTGGAAACCACTAGGTTCTGCTGAGGCTCTTCCTGTTAGGAGGAGACATGCTGACTGAAATGAGAGGCAGAAAGGGCCTTTTTCCAGAATGGCATTGAAACATGTATAATATCATGTATGAAATGAGTCGCTAGTCCAGGTTCGACGCACGATACTGGATGCTTGGGGCTGGTGCATTGGGATGACCCAAAGGGATGGTATGGGGAGGGAGGAGGGAGGAGGGTTCAGGATGTATACCTGTGGCGGATTCATTTCGATATTTGGCAAAACCAATACAATATTGTAAAGTTTAAAAAAAAAAAAAGAATGAGGAAGAAGTGGAGAGCTCCCTCCAGGAAGCCTGTTGCCCAGAAGTCAGGAAAAGACTCAATAGTTTGTCTCAAAACAGCTCTTATCTTAGGATATTGACCCCATCTCCCTGCCTGTCATCCTTTCAAAGAGGCAGAAATGATACAGGTAACTGAATTGAAATCTTTAAAGGGAAGATAAGGCAAATGAATCTGCATTCAGAGGGAGGAAGGAAGGAGAAGGAACCATGTCTCAGTGAGATTGACTAGGAATACTTTCTTGTAGCTATTGAGATGCAGCAGTTATCTCAGGGCATGGATGTAAGAAGACAGATTAGGACACTCAGAATGAAGGGGTCGTGCTGTAAATGAATATGTCATGGTCAGGGAAGTAGACAAGGTGGTCAGGGATGGTGGCAGAGTTGGAGTCCAAATGTCCAGGAAATTGAGAGACAAGAGTGATTCTTGGTTTGTTCTTATGCATTGAATGATATTGGTGATTATTTCTTATCTTACTGGAGATACACACTTATCTTCATATATTATATATTTGTTATTGTTCAGTCACTAAGTTGTGTCCAACTCTTTGTGACCCCATGGACTGTAGCCCACCAGACTCCTCTGTGGTATTTCCCAGACAACATACAGGAGTGAGTTGCCATTTTCTTCTCCAGGGCATATTCCTGGATCCACTATCTAACCTGTTTCTCCCACAATAGCAGGAATATTCTTTACCACTGAACCACCAGGGAAGCCCACATGTTGTTTATAAAAATTTAACATCAACTTTGTACAGAGAATAGTGAAATATGAACCCAGCTGGTCATTCTGTGGAGCCTGAAAGAGCAAGAGATAATATCTTGTCAACCTGTGAATGTCTTTAGTGCATTGAAATTAACAGCCCGTTGTCTCTCCTTTCCCCTCCAGATTTCAAAAAGAGCAGAAGCACCCAGCTAAATGTTGAAAAATTACTCTAGCACCACGGAATTTTATCTCCTTGGCTTCCCTGGCTCTAAAGAACTGCACAATATTCTTTTTGCCACTTTCTTTTTCTTCTACTTGGTGACAGTGATGGGAAATATCCTCATTATTGTGATTGTCTGTGTTGATAAACGTCTGCAGACCCCCATGTATTTCTTCCTGGGTCACCTCTCTGTCCTAGAGATGCTGACCACAACTGTGACTGTCCCTTTGATGCTCTGGGGTCTGCTACTTCCTGGGATGCAGGCAATATCCTTGACTGCCTGTTGTGTACAACTGTATTTGTACCTGTCTTTGGGAACTTCGGAGTTCATATTACTTGCTGTGATGGCTGTGGACCGTCATGTGGCTGTCTGTAACCCTCTGCGGTACACCATCATTACGAACAGCCACACCTGTCTCTGGGTGGTAATTGTGTCCTGGGTGTTTGGCTTCCTGTTTCAAATCTGGCCAGTCTATGCCACGTTTCATCTTACTTTCTGCAAATCAAATGTGCTAGACCATTTTTACTGTGACCGAGGACAGTTATTCAAGCTATCATGTGATGATAGCCTTTTCACAGAATTTATTCTTTTTTTAATGGCTGTTTTTGTACTTTTTGGTTCTTTGATCCCTACAATTGTCTCCTACACCTACATCATCTCCACCATCCTCAAGATCCCTTCAGGATCTGGCCAGTGGAAAGCCTTCTCTACATGTGCCTCCCACTTCACCTGTGTCGTGATCGGCTACAGCAGCTGTTTGTTCCTCTATGTGAAACCAAAGCAAACGCAGGCCGCTGAGTACAACAGGGTAGCATCACTGATGGTTTTAGTCATAACCCCATGTCTGAACCCCTTTATCTTCACCCTCCGAAATGACAAATTCAGAGAGGTGTTTCGAGATGCCATGAAAAGCTGCTATCGACTCCTCAAGGCTTAGCTGTTGTCAGGACCACCATGGATTCATCATCTTGGGCCTGAGTAAGCTGAGAGCTCTGATTCAAATCTGCAATAGTCATTTTCATCATCAAGTAGTTTATGGTCTATGATGTAACTTTTAGCTTTTAATAATCACTTCCTTATTTTTCAGTAGATATATTCATTTATACACATTATTGTAGTTACAGTAGATACATTCATTTATACACATTATTCTAGTTAAAATACACCGTACAAAATAAATTTAATAGGACTTACCAGATGGTCCAGTGGTAAAGAATCCACCTGTCAATGCAGGAGAAATGGTTTCAATACCTGGCCCAGAAGATCCAACGTGCCATGGGCAACTAAGCTTGTGTACCACAAATACTGAAGCCTGTGTACCCTAAAGCCTGTGCTCTGCAAAGAGAAGCCAAACAATGAGAAGTCTGAGCCCCAACTAGAGAGTAGCCTTGCCTTCGACAACTAGCAAAAGCCCGTGTGCAGCAAAAAGACCCAGCATGGCCAAAAATATAATAACAAATAAAAAGTTGTTTTTCCAAATGTAATAAATATTTCAGACGTGATTTTGCAATTTTCCTCAGCATCTCAGCCATTCTCACTTTTATGTAGCACTTTTGGGATTAATTTTGAATATTTTTTAAACCTTTATCCCTCAATCCAAGCAGCTGAGGTTTTTGAGCAGGGCTCCAAAACCCTATCACCTTTGAAGACCTAGAGGGAAACATATGGCTGAACAACCCCACTTGGAATGCATGCATGTTGGAGAGATGGGAATGGGTCATGGCATTAGCACATTGGTGGTAGAGTAGGTGGCAGATCCTCTCTTTGAATCTATGACCTGGATCCATAAAGATGACTGAGAGTGTGTGTCCAGAGAGGGCAGAGATCATCTGGGAGAGATGGGCTTCTTATAACCCTGGAAATGAAGAGAGAATTTGGACATAAGTCCATTTGGCCACTAGGTTTTTGACAAGTGTCTTGAATCCACTGGTGAGTTCACAGCTTGAGGGTGGCTTAGGCTCTGTAGGGCTCCATGTAGTCAGGGAGAAGCACATAGCAGCTGCGTTGGCTGATTTTGACAGCTGGGAATGTGTGGTAGTGGGTAAGGAAGGTCCAGGGAGTAAGGCGGCCTGGGTGTTGAGAAGCTCCTGACTGGGAGCTTTCAATTTTGCCCACTGCACAAAACATCCATGGTCTCCAACTTGATTAGCCTCAGGTGGGAAGAGTGGAAGTTTTTTCAGCTTTTCCTTGACTATATCCCCAGTGTGTCCTGAACCTGTGCAAATTTTTTCCTCAGTGAATAACTATCCTTGGGGGTAGACAAGGAAGAGGAGGAAAGAGGCAGAGAGAATGAGAGACAGGGAAACAACCTGATTCCTCTTAGGACCATTATTTCTGTACTTTAAGTTTGTGCACTTGGCTAGTTATTCCTCATTATGAGTGAAGACAACAGAATCAGGCTGTCTCCCAAGCATTGCCTTGTACTAGCCATGTAGGGGTGGCGGTTGATACCTGAAGGGCAGAAGACATTTTAGTGCTTCCCCTTCTCTTGAAATGAATGTCTTCCAAGTGATTCTTCTCTTGAAGGAGAGAATAGAAAAGCATCTCTTTGGGAAGCCTGAGGTGGGCTGGCTTCTCAAACAAGGAGTAAAGTGAGGCAGCTGCAGAGTAGATCAGCTGTACTTCATATCATCCCTGCATAGCAAAGAGCAGGGTGCGGATGTGCAGTGCTGGGTGAGAGACAAACAACCCTGCTCCCTCTTCATCTCTTCTTTATACCACTTCTCAGTTTGTGAAGGATCTGTGGCAAGAGAAATTACAAGTTGACTGGACAATGCTTTAGAAAAGAGTGAGTGGAGGGAAAGATAGTCAGGTTGAATATTCTTTATCTATTGTATTGTTCTTTAATCTACTAACTGATATATTCACTGAATAATATTTATAGAGTACACATTTTGTCAGACTCTCTTCTTGTCACTGGTTGTGATACTAGAATACTGAATAACGTGCCTTCAAGGTACTTAATTCTAATGTGGAATTTTGATGTTAAAATGATAAGTACAAATGTGATATGATTTGGGGATACTGATGGAAGCCAACAGAAATAGAAATACAGCCTAGAGAGTTTAGAGAATGAGACTTTGTATGTATTGTCATACAAGCAATGAGACTAAAGGGGGTCAGTTGAGCAAATGTATGCATCTAGTGAGCAAGGAGCCTGGTGACTAAGGAACATAGTACCCCCTGGTTTGGCATTTTCTAGCAGTTTTCTTACCCTATGGCTCTGGACAAAATAGAAAAGTCATAGACAAACAGATACATTTTTGGAAATTTTACAAATTTCTCTATGAAGCTGAGATGATGGCAGTTTGGTCTGAGGGACAGACTATCTAATTTGAAGGTCTGGCTCCTTGCTGCAACTAGAGATTTGGGACCTCCGAATATAGAGGATGTTGTCTCTAAATTTCCGCTGCTTTTTTGTTTTGTGATCCCCAGATGGAGACTGTGTAGGATAGATGGGACATAGGGATGAAAGTCCTGATCCTCTTCCTTTGTTGGGACCTCTCATCTCTCATGGCATGTGATCACAAATAGAAATATAATGTCAGAACTTAAGGTCATCAAGTTGAGGCTGGCAGGGTTTTTTTGTGCTTAGAGGAGACACATTCACTAAAAGCACAAATGGAGGAAGACTTTTATCACAAGAATAAAGTTGAAGATAGTGGATAATCCACACTAGGAAGCCAGCTCCCCAGAAATAAGGGAATGATTCAATACTCTGTGTTAAATTGTCTTATGACAATGTCCTTGATAGGCACAGATTCTCAACAGCACCCCTGAAGTGATACATAAAACAAGTAACAACTTTAAAATGCATATAATCCAAATGAAGCCTGTGTCCAGTGGATACAAAGAAAAGAAGTAACCATGTCTGGGTGGGATTCACAAGGCAAACTTTCTTTTGTTTTGTATGCATCATGGGCTTGCAGGATCTTAGTTCCCCAACTGTGGATTGACCTGGAAACCCTGGCATTGAAAGCTCTGAGTCCTAACCAGTGGACCAACAGAGATTCCCAGAAATACTTTCTTAAAACTGTTAATATACAGCAGATTTTTCAGGATGTGGACAAAACTGGCACAGAACACAGCTTACATCCAATTACAATACGGTGGTTTCCGTGATGATTTCAGGAGTTATTTCTTTTCTCAATCCTTCAAACTCTGAACTGACAAAGTCATAGAAGCACATCAGGATGGAATGAAACTATGCTGTAGATGTTCATTTCAGGAGATATTTGCAAGGTAATTGTCTTTACTTCCTCAAGTCCTCCTCCTCACGGTCGTATAAAAGAACCTGGCATCCACACCCCTTCAAAATGGCTATTGTGAGACATTAATCTGCCATCTTCTTGGTCAACCGGCTTTCCAGATAAAATTGTGTTCCTTGCCTCAATACCTCGTTTCTTGGCTATGTTGAATAAAAAGATACACAACTTGAGAGTTGTCAGTGAGTTTTGTTTGGGGCAAAATGAGGACTGAAGCCCAGGAGTTAGCACTTCAGATAGGTCTGAGAAACTGTGCCAAAGATGCCATGGAGGAAGGTCATTAAATAAGATTTTGGTGAAGGGGCTGCTCAATGCAATCAAACGCTTACCTTACAAAAGGTTTTTTTGCTAGTCACGAGGATCTAATGTCACCGTGAAGGGATTTAGTGCTTTCCTAAATATGAAGAGATGCAAGGATTGGGATCTTGAAATTGGTTCCTGAAAATATGTATCTAAAGACTTGTCCCCTTGGCAAAACGCTGTTAGCCTTTGCCCTGCTTCATTTTGTACTCCAAGGCCAAAATTTTCTGTTACTCCAGGCATTTCTTGACCAGTCAATCACAAAGGAAGTCCACCCTGAATATTCATTGGAAGCGCTGATGCTGAAGCTGAAGCTCCAATATTTTGGTCATCTGATGTGAGAGCTGACTCATTGGAAAGGACCCTGATGCTGGGAAAGATTGAAGGCAGGAGAAGAAGGGGACGATAGAGGATGAGATGGGTGGATGGCATAATTGACTCAATGGACGTGAGTTTAAGCAAACTGTGGGAGACAGTGAAGGACAGGGAAGCCTGGTGGGCTGCAGTCCATGGGGTCACAAAGAGTCAGACACTACTGAGCAACTGAAGAACAACAAGAAAAGACCTGTTCCACCAGATTCCCTGAGTATAAAGTGCCTCACTCTCACCCTGAACTCCCTCAGGGGGTGTTGAAGGTCAACAGCTGCAGCAGCACAGGGTTCAATCTCTGCAGAAGCAGATGGCAAATACCCTTGGCAAGCGCCAATTTGTAATTGACAGTTAACTAAATTAGTTTTTACTGATTAAGTCTTCCTTTCGTCAACTAATCCGCATATAACTTTGGTTTATGCTTGTTTCTATTCAATGCTGCTGCTGCTGCTAATTTGCTTCATTCTATTGAATGACATCTTGCTTAATATGTATTATTGATCTATGAAGATTGACACACAGCCAATAGCTTGTAACTCATGCTTGAAGAATTTTAGCAAACACGTATTTTAAATAATCAAGCTTGTATAATACTTATCTAAACTTATTTTCCCCATAAGGCACATAACAGCCTTCTTGCCCTTCGCACCAGGAGATAAGCATTTCAGCATTATGCTTCAGTTCAGTTCAGTCACTCAGTCATGTCCAAGTCTTTGCCACCCCATGGACTGCAGCACACCCAGCTTCCCTGTCCATCAGCAACTCCCAAAATTTTCTCAAACTCATGTCCATTGAGTTGGTGATGCCATCGAACTATCTCATCCTCTGTCATCCCCTTCTCCTCCCGCCTTCAATCTTTCCCAGCCTCGGGGTCCTTTCCAATGAGTCAGTTCTTTGTTTCAGGTGGCCAAAGTACTGGAGTTTCATCTTCAGCATCAGTCCTTCCAATGAACATTCAGGACTGATTTTCTTTAGGATTGACTTGTTTGATCTCCTTGTAGTCCAAGGGACTCTCAAGAGTCTTCTCCAACAGCACAGTTCAAAAGCATCAATTCTTTGGTGCTCAGCTTTCTTTGTGGTTGAACTCTCACATCCATACATGACTACTGGAAAAACCATATCTTTCTTGTTAAAGTAATGTCTTTGCTTTTTAATAGGCTGTCTAGGTCTGTTATAGCTTTTCTTCCAAGGAGCAAGTATCTTTTAATTTCATGGCTGTAGTCACCATCGGCAGTGATTTTGGAGTCCAAGAAAATAAAGTCTGTCACTGTTTCCATTATTTTCCCATCTATTTGCCATGAAGTGGTGGGATATAGGTGCCATGATCTTCATTTTTTGAGTGTTGAGTTTTAGCCAATTTTTTCACTCTCCTCTTTCACTTTCATCAAGAGGCTCTTTAGTTCCTTTTCACTTTCTGCCATAAAGGTGGTTTCATTTACATATCTGAGGTTTCTTGATATTTCTCCCTGAATCTTTCTTCCAGCTTGTGCTTCATACAGTTCAGCATTTCGTATGCATATAAGTTAAATAAGCAGAGTGAGAATATACAGCTTTGATGTACTTCTTTCCCAATTTTGACCCAGTCCATTGTTCCATGTCCAATTCTAACTGTTGCTTCTTGACTTACATACAGATTTCTCAGGAGGCAGATAAGGTGGTCTGGTATTCCCATATCTTTAAGAATTTTGCACGGTTTGCAAAAACATTATGCTTAAGCATTATGCTTAAGCATTATGCTTAAGAGTCATTAAATTGGACAATCTTAAAGGAAATCAACCCTGAATACTCTTTGGAAGTACTGATGCTGAAGTTGAAGCTCCAATACTTTGGCCACCTGATGCAAACAGCTGAGTTATTTGGAAAACACCTGATACTGGGAGATTGAAGATTGAAGAGAAGAGGGTGACAGCAGATGAGATGGTTGTATGACATCACACAGTCAATGGACATGAATTTGGGCAAACTCCAGGAGATGGTGAGGGACACGGAAGCCTGGTGTGCTGCAGTTCATAGGGTCGCAAAGAGTCAGACACGTCTTGGTAACTGAAAAGCAACAATAGCTTAAGCAGCAAAATCACCAACGAAATGCAAACAAATGTCAAAAATATGTTGCTAATTGGACAGCACAAAAGACATTGATTTACAGTATAGAAGTTGCAACAAGAGGCAGGGTTGTGCCTTCTTCAACCTCAGTTGAGAACATGTACTCCAGGTGACTCCAGTTTTCTGCTACAAGCATACATGCCCATGTTGATTAATGACCTTGGAAACTGCTTGGAAATACTGATTTTGGAGCTACACATAAGTTTTTGTGAGTAGATGAATGTGCAAATACAGAATATGTGAATAATGAAGATTGACACTACCATTCTTTTGTTGGGGCTATTTGTTTTGTGTCCCTTGATGTAAGGAATTAAACTGCTAGGAACATGAGAACAGACATCTTTGTGAAGATGTATCTTTTCATTTCTTAGGTAAATTTCTGGGAGCAGAATTGCTGTGTCATAGTAGCTATATCCTTAGCTGTAAGACATTGACAAAATTTTTCCAAATGGGTTTTGTTAGTGTACATTCCTTCCTACTTTTGAAGTGTCTGTTGGGCTCCTGTGTCCATAAATATCATTGTAGGGACATGTAGGGTCAATGAACCATGTTCTGAATCAGGGAAGTTGGCTTTGCAATAAGGGTTCTGAGAGGAAACGTCTACCTACCTTACCTCCCTCAGCATTCCTCATGTGCAAGTAGCCTTGCTTCACATACTACAAACAGTCTTGATAGGAGATGACACGTTCGGAGCTCAGAGGCTGAGGCGCAGTAGTTGAGACAGCAGTGTCTTGGGCAGCTGTCATTACAGTTCCCATGGGGATGAGGAACCCTGGGATGTTTCTTCCCTTCATAATGTAATTACTGTCTCCTTGTATGTTAGTATGATTACTGGGAAGGTCATATGGTGAACACGAGAATAAAAATTTCCTGCATCTTCCTATAGAAATCTGTCTGGGCGACCCGAATATAATCTCATTTCAAGATTATAAATTGATACAACTTTTTGGAAGTTGATTGGAAAGCAGCTAAGAAATGTAATATGACTTAGAAGCTGTTACTGTACAAATGTACATGTTACAGGTGGAGGTATTTATAGAGATATGCATGTGCATGATAGAACATTTCTGTATGGACATAATAGAAATTAATCATAGTCTTTAGATGTATGAGATGGTCAGGAGAATTGTACATTGGTGAGAGGGAATTTATTTTCTACTCCTCTGTAAAACTTAATTTTCTTACCAGGAGTTGTTTTAAATGGAGTAGTTTTAATAAGGTAATTATAAATATTTAAAATGTTAACTTGCTATTTTATTCAGCAATCCAGCTGTCCTCACTTTTATATACTATTAATATTTGGGGGAGTCAGCCCTGTATATTGCTCCTTCTGCCTGTACCTCTCCCTTTAGGCAGGTCGGGAAGGTGCCCTGCTAGCATTTGGCACCTAAGGGAATATATGAATGAGCAGTACAGTTGGAATGTATGCAGGGTGGAGAGCCTGGAAGGGTCTGTGGCATTCACAGGCTGTGGGGTTAGGGTACATGGCAGTTTCTCCCTCATCTTTCCCTCTTCCCAGGTCCCCATAATTATGGTCAAAGAGTATGTGGTAGGTGGAATGCAGAGATCATGGGAAAAAGATGGGGCTCCTAGGATTGGGATGAAGGAAAGCTTTGACAGAAGCGATTTGGTGGCTGTTGGGTTTTGATATGTGTGGATGTGACTGGTGATAGAAGCAAGGTCTGATGCTGTAAAGAGCAATATTGCATAGGAACCTGGAATGTCAGGTCCATGAATCAAGGCAAATTGGAAGTGGTCAAACAAGAGATGGCAAGAGTGAATGTCGACATTCTAGGAATCAGCAAACTGAAATGGACTGGAACGGGTGAATTTAACTCAGATGACCAATATATCTACTACTGTGGGCAGGAATCCCTCAGAAGAAATGGAGTGGCTATCGTGGTCAACAAAAGAGTCTGAAATGCAATACTTGGATGCAATCTCAAAAACAACAGAATGATCTCTGTTCGTTTCCAAGGCAAACCATTCGATATCACAGTAATCCAAATCTATGCCCCAACCAGTAATGCTAAAGAAGCTGAAGTTAAACGGTTCTATGCAGACCTACAAGACCTTTTAGAACTAACACCCAAAAAAGATGTCCTTTTCATTATAGGGGATGGGAATGCAAAAGTAGGAAGTCAAGAAACACCTGGAATAACAGGCAAATTTGGCCTTGGAATGTGGAATGAAGCAGAGCAAAGACTAATAGAATTTTGCCAAGAAAATGCACTGGTCATAACAAACACCCTCTTCCAACAACACAAGAGAAGACTCTATACATGGACATCACCAGATGGTCAACACCGAAATCAGATTGATTATATTCTTTGCAGCCAAAGATGGAGAAAGTCTATACAGTCAGCAAAAACAAGACCAGGAGCTGACTGTGTCTCAGACCATGAACTCCTTATTGCCAAATTCAGACTTAAATTGAAGAAAGTAGGGAAAACCACTAGACCATTCAGGTATGACCTAAATTAAATCCCTTATGATTATACAGTGGAAGTGAGAAATAGATTTAAGGGCCTAGATCTGATAGATAGAGTGCCTGATGAACTATGGAATGAAGTTTGTGACATTGTCCAGGAGACAGGGATCAAGACCATCCCTGTGGAAAAGAAATGCAAAAAAGCAAAATGGCTGTCTGAGGAGGCCTTACAAATAGCTGTGAAAAGAAGAGAAGCGAAATGCAAAGGAGAAAAGGAAAGATATACCCATTTGAATGCAGAGTTCCAAAGAATAGCAAGAAGAGATAAGAAAGCCTTCTTCAGCGATCAATGCAAAGAAATAGAGGAAAACAACAGAATGGGAAAGACTAGGGATCTCTTCAAGAAAATCAGGGATACCAAAGGAATATTTCATGCAAAGATGGGCTCGATAAAGGACAGAAATGGTATGGACCTAACAGAAGCAGAAGATATTAAGAAGAGGAGGCAAGAACACACAGAAGAACTGTACAAAAAAGATCTTCATGACCCAGATAATCACGATGGTGTGATCACTGACCTAGAGCCAGACATCCTGAAATGTGAAGTGAAGTGGGCCTTAGAAAGCATCACTACAAACAAAGCTAGTGGAGGTGATGGTATTCCAGTTGAGCTAGTCCAAATCCTGAAAGATGATGCTGTGAAAGTGCTGCACTCAATATGCCAGCAAATTTGGAAAACTCAGCAGTGGCCACAGGACTGGAAAAGGTCAGTTTTCATTCCAATCCCAAAGAAAGGCAATGCCAAAGAATGCTCAAACTACCGCACAATTGCACTCATCTCACACGCTAGTAAAGTCATGCTCAAAATTCTCCAAGCCAGGCTTCAGCAATACGTGAACCATGAATTCCTGATGTTCAAGCTGGTTTTAGAAAAGGCAGAGGAACCAGAGATCAAATTGCCAACATCTGCTGGATCATGGAAAAAGCAAGAGAGTTCCAGAAAAACATCTATTTCTGCTTTATTGACTATGCCAAAGCCTTTGACTGTGTGAATCACAATAAACTGTGGAAAATTCTGAAAGAGATGGGAATACCAGACCACCTGATCTGCCTCTTGAGAAATTTGTATGCATGTCAGGAAGCAACAGTTAGAACTGGACATGGAACAACAGACTGATTCCAAATAGGAAAAGGAGTTCGTCAAGGCTGTATATTGTCACCCTGTTTATTTAACTTCTATGCAGAGTACATCATGAGAAACGCTGGACTGGAAGAAACACAAACTGGAATCAAGATTGCCGGGAGAAATATCAATCACCTCAGATATGCAGATGACACCACCCTTATGGCAGAAAGTGAAGAGGAACCAAAAAGCCTCTTGATGAAAATGAAAGAGGAGAGTGAAAAAGTTGGCTTAAAGCTCAACATTCAGAAAGCTAAGATCATGGCATCTGGTCCCATCACTTCATGGGAAATAGATGGGGAAACAGTGGAAACAGTGTCAGACTTTATTTTTCTGGGCTCCAAAATCACTGCAGATGATGACTGCAGCCATGAAATTAAAAGATGCTTACTCCTTGGAAGGAAAGTTATGACCAACCTAGATAGCATATTGAAAAGCCGAGACATTACTTTGCCAACAAAGGTTCATGTAGTCAAGACTATGTGCTGGGAGCCGGCGTGAGGAGCTCCACCTGTGGCAAAGGTCATGAGGAAGGAGGCTCGGCATACGCAAAGGCGGGATCGAGCTTCAGGAGTCCCCCTGGATATTCTTGAGCATCTACCCCCCAAAACCAGAGTCTGCCTGCTTTACTGCTTTGTGCTCTTACCTCTGACTTTACTGGGGGCTGTCCCCCACCACCATCTCGCTCTCTCTGATAAAGAGTTAACTTACAGCTCCAGTTAATAAAGTTCCTGGGCATTAGGAGTGTTTAAATCCAAACCCCTCAGATTGCTCTCTAACTGGCCTGGCAAGTTTACCTGGACTCCTACAGCTATGCATACGATTGTTTACAGTCTCCCAGCCTGGGAAGCTTAAGATATTCAAAAAGCTTAGAGCCTCTCAGAGAATTAGAAACTGTCAGAATAAAACTAGTAAAAGATTTCATTGATGAGCCAATGCTTGCTGCCAAGTTTCCACATCCCCTGTATCGTATCCTTGAATGTGTATTAATTAGTATACTTGGTATGTAGAAAAAATAAGTAGTGGCCTTGGTGTTAGCAACTTTAGACCCTTAAGGTAATCAATTCTTTCCTTTGTTGTAAACCCTCTGCACCTCTGCGCTATAGGAAAGCAACTTTATCTAAGACCTTCGGAGGATGGCGCCAAACCTTAAAATAATTACTCTTAGAGAAAATAAGTCTTATGGTTGACAAACCTTTGTCAAGAGTCATAAAATGTTAATAGGCGTCCTGGCCAGAAGATGATGTAAATCACCTAAACCATTTGTATACGATAAATTTGCAGGAAAGAAACCCTGGTTTTGATAAGGATCAAAGACTGCTGACTTTGCATGATTTCACACCCCCTATTATCCTCTATGTACAACTAAGGGTATAAAAGCCCCTGTTGAAAATAAAGCTACGGGCCTTGCTCACCGAAGCTTGGTCTCCCCATGTTATTCTTTTTCTCAATTTCTGGCTGAAGTTTCCATCTGGAGCGTGGAGGTCCTCTGTGACCATTTATTTGCCTGGGCTTCTAAGACCCATTCGAGAAGGTGCCTAAGGTGGGGCACCTTCCCCTATTAGAGAGGGCGTCTGTGGCCTCCGTGGTCAGAGCTAACCTGATGTCACAGGTTATATTGATTTTCGTGTAAACCAAGCTACTCAGCCTCTTTTCTCCACTGAATTTTCCTGCTGAGCTATCCTCATTCTATTACTCTTTATATCTCTAATGAATATTTAAATAAAGCTATTGTATCCAGTGAAATCACCGACGCCATCTCCTCTTCGAACTCCCTGGATCAGCCGGGGCTGGACCTCAGCAGCTATGGTTTTTCCTGTGGTCATGTATGGATGTGAGAGTTGGACTGTGAAGAAGGCTGAGCGCCGAAGAATTGATGCTTTTGAACTGTGGTGTTGGAGAAGACTCTTGAGAGTCCCTTGGACTGCAAGGAGATCCAACCAGTCCATTCTGAAGGAGATCAGCCCTGGGATTTCTTTGGAAGGAATGATGCTGAAGCTGAAACTCCAGTACTTTGGCCACCTCATGCGAAGATTTGACTCATTGGAAAAGACTGATGCTGGGAGGGATCAGGGGCAGGAGGAGAAGGGGACAACAGAAGATGAGATGGCTGGATGGCATCACTGACTCGATGGATGTAAGTCTGAGTGAACTCCGGGAGTTGGTGATGGACAGGGAGGCCTGGCGTGCTGCGATTCATGGGGTCACAAAGAGTCGGACACGACTGAGCGATGGATCTGATCTGATCTGATCTGAGAGCCAGTTGAGGTGTCTTCTGTTTGTGGGTCACTAGGCTCTGCAGGGCTGAATGGAATCAGGGAGACACAGAAGAGAGCAGGGTCTGGCAATGTTTTGACTGTTTTGATGACAACCAGGACTTGGGGTCTGAGGGGAGGCCAGCTGGGTGTTGAGAAACTTCTTGCCTCTGAGATTTCAAGTTTGCCCATGTCAAACTTTTCCATGTTCTAAACTTGATTAGCCTCGAGAGGAAAAGGGAAAAGTTTCTCTGACTCTCTTTTTACTACTTCTCTTGGGATTCTCTCAACTTAATAGATTTAGTTCCTCAGTGAATCAGTCTCCCTGGGGACAGAGAAGCAAAGTAAAAATGGAGAGAGAGACACAGAGAACCATGGTCGGGTTCTCACAGCACTTTTATCACTTTAGTTTCCCCTAATTTGCTGGTGCGAGGTGTTCCCTCTTTCCCTGAGTGTGGAGAGAGCAGTAGTTTTCTGTGGCCTGCAGACCATGCTCAGCACTCATCACATGAGGGGGCTCCAGGGCTGATCCCAGAGCCATAGAACTTTACAGTCTAGTCCCCTTCTCTGGAGGTGAGTGTCTGCCAGTGGGTCCCCTCTGTGAAGGAGCTAGCAGGAGAGGATTGGGATAGGAAGTTCTGGGCTTTGCTACCATGTAGAAGAAAGACACTTGGAACATGAAGGATGGATTAAGGGCACTGCAAGGTGAACCCGTGTTTCCTTCAGAGCAGAAAGCACATTTTGCTGTTCTGAGTGCTGGTGACAGACACAGCTCTCTGTCATTACCTGAGACCCTGCTCTCTCATCCCTCCCTATTTCTTTTGTGTATGCTTCCTATTCTGTAGGGGATCCCCAGGAAGAGAGGCCACAGACTGACCAGACAAGTCCTCTGTAAAGAGTGAAAGAGAGTCCTATCCTATCAGCAGAAGGAAAAGCAGGTCAGGATGGATACTCTTTGTTCTTTCGTTGACCTGTTTGTGACTCATTCACTGATTTATTTACTGAGTAAACATTAAGAGTACATGTTTACTCTGTGTCATACTTTGTTCTTGGCACCAGAAGTTTGACGATGAATGAAAAAGACAAGCTTCCTTGAGGTACTTCAATTTCAGCTCCTAATGAGAGCTAATAGCTGGAAAATACCGCCTAAAGAGAGGACAGAGTGTGAAGAGGCACATGTGTAGCTTTAGAGATTCTCCAAGTGCCCCAGGGTCAGAGACGTTTGAGCAATGAGCTGTATGTGGTGAGGAAAGGAATCCAGTTAATCTCAGGAGCTCAGAGTGAGCCATTTTGATATTTTCTGACACCTTTCCTTACTTTTTGGACTCAGGAGACTATTGAGAATACAGATGAGTAAATATTCTCTGGGGACCTCCCATACTTCCCCATATTCCTAGGTCCAAGGCTGGTTGAACACAGGGACACATTTCCTATTTGAAAGTCTCTTCTTCCTAGAAATAGAAATTTGAAACCCTAGACAAGCAGAGCATGCTGCCTTACATCATAGCTACTTCCTAGTTCCTGGTTCCAGATTTTGCAGTAGGAATGGCAGTGATGAAAGTTGTCAAGTGGAGTGCCAGTGTCTTCACTTTTCCTGTTTCCCTACACTCTGCAGTCCCTTGTGACAAGAGGAATCATTATCTCTGAGCTAGAAGTCACAAACTGGGAGCTAGTGAGGCTTCTCCTATTGAGGGGGCACATTCACTGTAATGAGCAGAAGAAAGTGACTTTTACCATAAGAATAAGGAGGAAAGTCAGCTCTAGGAAACTGGCTCCCAGAAGTCTGGAAAAGACTCAATAGTTTGTCTCAAAATAGCTCTTATCTTATGACATCATCCTTAGTGGACCCCACCCCCCTGCCTGTCATCCTTCCCAGGAAGGATGATGATACAGGTAACTGAATCGAAAACTTCAACATGAAGATGAGGCAAATGCATCTGTGTTCAAAGGAAACAAAGAGAAGGAACCATGTCTCAGCGAGATTGACTAGGAATACTTTCTTGGAACTGTTCAAATGCAGTAGTTATTTCAGGGCATGGACATAACAGGCCCAGAAGACAGATTAGGACACTCAGGATGGAAGGGGTCATGCTCTAAATGAGTATGCTGTGGCCAGGGAAGTCGATCAGGTGGTCAAGGAAGGGTGCAGGCAGAATGTCTAGTGAATTGAGAGACAAGGGTGACTGCTGGGGTGGGTGTGATCTTACGCAAAGAGTGGTGTTGGTGATTATTTCTTACTTAACTGGACATGCCCACTTATCTTTATATATTATGCATGTCGTTCATAAAACACTTAACATCAACTTTTTACAGGGAATAGTGAAATGTGGACCCTGCTACTCATTCTATGGAGCCTGAGAGCAGGAGGTGATATTTGTCAAACTGTGAATGTGTTTAGTGATTTGAAATTAACGGCATGTTGTCTTTCCTTTGCCCTCTAGATTTCAAAAACAGCAAAAGCACAAAGCCAAATGTTGAAAAATTACTCTAGTGTCACTGAATTTTATCTACTTGGCTTCCCTGGCTCTAAAGAACTACACAGTGTTCTATTTGCAACCTTCTTTTTCTTCTACTCTGTGACATTAATTGGAAACATGGTCATCATCTTGACAGTCTGTGTTGATAAACGTCTTCAGTCCCCCATGTATTTCTTCCTGGGTCACCTGTCTGTCCTAGAGATCCTGATCACATCTGTGGCCGTCCCTCTGATGCTCTGGGGTCTGCTTCTTCCTGGGATGCAGGCAATATCTTTGAGTGCGTGTTGTGTACAATTGTATTTGTACCTGTCTTTGGGAACGTCGGAGTTGTTATTAATAGGAGCAATGGCTGTGGACCGTTACGTGGCCGTTTGTAACCCTCTGCGGTACACCAGCATTATGAACAGCCACACCTGTCTCTGGGTGGTAATTGTGTCCTGGGTGTTTGGCTTCCTGTTTCAAATCTGGCCAGCCTATGCCACGTTTCATCTTACTTTCTGCAAATCAAATGTGCTAGACCATTTTTACTGTGACCGAGGGCAACTGCTCAAACTATCCTGTGACAACAGTCTTTTCACAGAGTTTATTCTGTTTTTAATGGCTGTTTTCATTATTGTTGGTTCGATGATCCCTACAATTGTCTCCTACACCTACATCGTATCCACCATCCTCAAGATCCCCACTGCTTCCGGCCGCAGGAAAGCCTTCTCTACGTGTGCCTCCCACTTCACCTTTGTTGTCATCGGCTATGGCAGCTGCTTGTTCCTCTTTGTGAAACCCAAGCAAACGCAGGCCGCTGAGTACAACAGGGTAGCGTCACTGATGGTTTTAGTGGTGAACCCTTTTCTGAACCCTTTTATCTTCACTCTCCGGAATGACAAATTCATAGAGGCCTTTCGAAATGTCATGAAACGCTGCTATCAACTCCTGAAGGATTAGCTGTGTCCCGAGGATGGACTCATTACCTTGGGCCTGAGTAAGCTGAAAGCACTGATTAAAATCTGAAATAATCATTTTCATCTGCAAACTGTTTGTGATCTACAATTTAACTTTTAAATACTGACATTGCTTCAATTGATAAGTGAGTCATTCGTATATGGTAGATTGTTATTTTTTAAGTGCTTATATTCATTAATACATATGAAAATGCTTCTCACAAAATAAATTTAAGAACTGTAAATATACAAGTTATTAACAACACTGAGATGTTTGAAAGGGAAAAGCATTCAAAATGTTGTTCATTGTCTTACAGCTGACCTAAGTGTTTGATTCTGGGTGCTGGGTCATCCTCCCCTACATTGTTCTGTGATTTTCTGGTTTTCTCACTGCTGGAAGTTCCCTGTATTACTTCCGTGAGTGATACCAAGTCCAACTTCAGGGATCAACGTTATTGAGGCTTCTGCTCCAAGGTTCAACAGTGACAGTGACTTCCTGTAGATTATCTCGACCAGCAATTGTGTTCATCCTCTCCTGGCACTTTCTTTCCTCCTTCCCCTCTGTAGCTCTCTTTCTGTGGTTCCAGGTCTTTGATTCATTTCTGGGTTCTTCTTTTCCTTTTCCCCTCACACACCCCAAGTTTACCACACTATTTTCCAGCTTCCCACAAATTTGTCTTTCTTCCTTCTCTCCAGCATTGCCATTCTCATCATTCCTCTAATCAGCATGTTGGTTCCTAGCTGATCCCCTGTTTCTTATGTCATTAGCACAATTTTATCAGCATCTTTTTTACAGCATCTTTGTAATAACAAAATATTGATAACTAATATCAATAGTGACTGGTTAAATAAATTATGTTTTGTCTGTATAATAAAATATCTATCTATAAAGATTAAAGAAGCTCTTTCTTAAATGATTAGAAACAATCTTTGGTCTATATTGTAAAGTGAGAAAAGTAAAGTACATTGAATTTATTACTCATCCTTTTGTGTTAGGAAGGAATAGGAATGCATATAGATTCATATTTGCTTATATTTTCATATGAGCACCATCAGAAAAACCTAATAGATGGTTTCCAGTTGGATTATAGTAGTGAGAATTGGCAGATAGAATGAGGAGGGGATCAAGACTTTTCACTCTATGCCCTTCAATATTTTTGTTATTTTTGTAATCATACATATGTATGCCTATGAAAAAGTTAATAAATGCATTTCTCTTACGTCTTAAGACATGTACTAATTGAATTTCTTACCCTTGTATGGGTGCACATATTTGTGTAAGTATACCCCCCAGTTGGAATTGTATATTTTAAATGTGTGAGCTTTATGGTATGTGAATTATATCTTTGTAAAATTGGCAAATATTGTACGTTAGATGGTGGAAAAGTACTATGAGGAAAAGTGAAATAGGAATGAAAGGAACTATCTGTTGGGAAAGTGCTGAAATTTTAAATAAGGTTGTTAGGAAAAGTTTGAAAGAGGTGAAGTAGTGAGTCATATAGACATTAGTTAAAGAACATTCCAGGCATGCAAACAATAAGCAAAGAGAACCCAGGGAGGGCATAAGCAACATGCTGGAATGGAGTAAGCCAAGATGAGTAAGAGAAAATGAAATCAGAGAGGTAATGGAGATTTAGATCATGTAGAGCCTTGTAAGTCTCTTAAAGACGTTTGGTTTTTTTTAGGAGTGAAGGGGAAAACTATTGCAGGGTATTGAAGAATAGTGACAGAATCTGCCTAATACTTTAACAAGATTATTCTGACTCCTGGGTAGGCAATCAATTGAAGGGCAGGAAGAAAGAAGGAGGGAGATCCACTAACTTTTGCTGTATAAGGCACACACACAGAGCTCCAGTGACTTACAACAGTAAGCTTCTAATTTCATGCATTAGGGTTTCAGCTTCTCAAGGCTCGGCTTAGCTGGTGGCTCTGCTAATCAGGAGGGCTTATCTATGAGTCTAAGAATTGGATGGTAGTCAGCTGGTTTATGGCTGGCTCTCCACTGATGTTGCAACTGGGGTATCTTTCCTCTTTCTGGGCCCAGCAGACTCACCTGGGCATGTTTTTCCTATAATGATGGCAGAACACAAGAAAGCCCAGGTGAAAACACTAGCGGCCTCTTAGGACCTGGGCTCAGATCTGGCATACTGAATCTTCAGTCTCATTGCATTGTTCAAAGCCAGTTACATGGGAAAAAATCCAGAATCAAAGTGTGGATAATGTGCTGCTGGAGGACATGAGGTGAGGCAGAGGTTTACCAAGATGTCCTTAATGTTTCTCTTGGCTTGACTAAACTTAAGCTGGGCTTATTCCTGACTCTAGGCCCCTGGCATTTGCATTAGAACACTTGGAATTGTAAAATCTTTTTCTGTTCCTTTGAGATGTAAACTATTTAAAAAACCTGCTGCCAGTTTTATATCCCAAGGAGGATTTTCTTGGGACTTGGGAGCCACACCTTTGAAACATGATCATCAAGGAAGAAAGTGCCCTTATTCCCAGTCTCTGTTGGAGGGGATGAGCCTGACTTTGATGGATACCAGATAGCAAGCAGAGATGGACTCATCACAGAAGAACACCTTTTACAAACGCAGGAAAACTCAGTGTGCTCAACATGTATTGATCAACCTCTCCTGGCTAAAGTCCTTCAGTACTTTTCCAGTAGTTCATTTCTGTGGTTTCAAACTCTCTCACTCTTTGAGTGAAGATAGTGCAGGCATGGGTTCCCTTTCCTGTTGTGATAACCTTGAATAGTCTTCTTTGCCTATTTAATGTTGTCCAGGGCAAGTTTTGCTTTGACAGGGATGAAGAGAGTGAATATTTTAAATGATTGTCTAATTAGCCATAGAGACTTTTACAATAACCTAGGCAACAGGTGATAATCATTTGGATGAAGGTGATGGCAGTAAAGTCTGTTTCTGAAGACTATATTTTATACATAACTAATCTAATATAATATCATCTTATTTATATCAATCTATAGAAAACAGCATTTGTTTGGATTTGATATGAAAAAAGAGATGAGTTAGTGACTATACATTTTTTTGGGGGGGGTCTAAAAAGCTAGAAGAATAAAATTGTATTAACTGAGATGAAATTCTGTTAACTGAGATGGTACCATGGAATGAGCCAGTTTAGGGGGAATATCAAGAGCTCGATTATGAACAAATTAAGTGTGAGATGTCTAATATTAAATGTCTACGAGAACATGTTGAGGGGGCAGACATAATACCCTGGAGTTCAGGGAACTTCAGGCTGTATACATAAATTTGAGAGTGAATGTTCAGTTCAGTTCAGTTCAGTTGCTCAGTCATGTCTGACTCTTTGCTACCCCATGGACTGCAGCACACCAAGCTTCCCTGTCCATCACCAATCCTGGGAGCTTGCTCAAACTCATGTCCATTGAGTTGGTGATGCCATCCAACCATCTCATCCTCTGTCGTCCCCTTCTCCTCCTGCATTCAATCTTTCCCAGCATCAGGGTCTTTTCCAATGAGTCAGTTCTCATCAGGTGGCCAAAGCATTGGAACTTCAGCTTCAACATCAGTCCTTCCAGTGAATATTCAGGACTGATTTCCTTCAGGATTGACTGGTTTGATCTCCTTGTAGTCCAAGGGACTCTCAAGAGTCTTCTCCAGCACCACAGTTCATAAACATCAACTCTTCCATGAACCCAGGGATGGAACCCAGGTCTCCAGCAGGTGAATTCTTTAACAGCTGAGCCACAAGGGAAGTCAAAGAATACTGGAGTGGGTAGCCTATCCCTTCTACAGTGGATCTTCCTGATCCAGGAATTGAACCAGCGTCTCCTGCTCTACAGGTGGATTCTTTACCAACTGAGCTATCAGGGAAGTCCAAGAGTGAGTGTAGGTGGTATTGAAAGCTATGAGAATAACTGATTGGCCAAGGGGTGAAGCACAGATAAAGAGAATAATAATGCATATGACTGGGCCCTGAGTTTTCAATATTTAGGGACCAACTAATGAATAGGAGTCAGTGAGGGAGACTGGGTAACGGCCAGCACAACGGTAGGTAAACCAGAAGAGTGACGTCTTGATATACTACGTCATACTGTCCTGAGAGGTCGAGTAAGATGACCACTGGATTTCACTATGTGTAGGTTATTGATGACTTTGATGATCTCACAAGAGAAGTTCTCATAACACTTTCTTGATAGCTCTAAAACTCAGGGAATATCATAAAAATCTTCTGTATTTTCAGCTTCTTCTTTGAATGTTATCTAGGTCTTTGTGCTGTACTTGACACGTACTTCCTCTAAGGATGCTGTGCACCCAGAGGTCCCCTGAAGTTATATGCACATAGAAGAAGATCTTGTATGTACGAAGGGTGGGAGTGCCTTGTAAATGAAGCAGTGTGATTGATTCAGTTCTTTGTACCTGCAGTTGAGAGACATTGACCATGAACTGTAGCTTTGGAGATATTCAAATACCTCTGCTGCCTCAGACTCATGGCTGGTAGTGAAGATGGTCTGAAGGAAGTTTGAGGACCCACTGCAGGAGACTTTGGTGAATCCTAAATCACCACATCAGTCAGAGGTGAGGGGAATGTAGAGGAGAGCTAAGACTTCTACTGCATTGTTACTTGGTCTGTGCTATGAGAAACTCAGCAGGTGAAGTAGGACTAACCTGAAGACAAAGGCTTCTGGAAGTGGGGGGTTGGCAGCAGGGACAATGGGCAAAGGCTGCCTATACCTGATGCCTTCAGTCATCCATCCATCCATCCATCCATGTTGATTTGTCAACATTGAGGACAAGAGGATCAGTGACTTTACTCATGGGACCAGTAGGTCACACAGACAGGAAGAGGAATTTGTGTGTAAGCCAGAGACAAGGAAAGCATGGCATTGATGTCCAGGGGGCTACAGAAATGTTGAGCCACCTTTCCCTGACTTGGGCATGTTTTTATTCCCATATTGTAAAGGAATAGACAGGTTGTGAGAAATGGTGTCTTGCCTACATTCAGCTTCTTGCAAATTAAAGAGCCACTTCTTGGATGAAGATCTCAACTTAAAATCTTCCACAGTGTGTGTCCCTCATTGTGTATTGCTGTTGAAATACACACACAGTGTGGATATTATTTCATATATATCTAAAAGGGTTTTGTGAGCCAGGTATTACTGCTTCAGGTAATAGGTAAGGGAATCAAGGCACAGAATGAGTAAGAAATCCATACGGATTCACATATCATATTGGATGCAGAATCAAAACTCTAATCCAATAGTTTATTAAATTTCCATTGCTTTTTAAAAAAATAATACCACTGCTTCCCGATAAGGCTACAGTTACTTACTCTTCTAAGGATTCAGGAACCCTCCCCCCAATCTCCAGTGAAAGTGAAAGTCACTCAGTCATGTCTGACTCTTTGGGCCCCAATGGACTGTAGCCTGCCAGTTTCCTCTGTCCATGGAATTCTTCAGGCAAAAATACTGGAGTGGGTTGCCATTTCCTTCTCCAGGGAATCTTCCTGACCCAGGGATCGAACCTGGGGCTTGTACATGCAGCTGGATTCTTTACTGTCTGAGCTACCAGGGAAGCCCATTCTCTAGTAATGAACTTAAACCAAAGTCCACATATTTGCTTCCAGCTCCCCTCACCAACAGCCCCATCCCAGCTCCCTATGGTTAGAACTTGTGCGGAAGTACCGCCTCATCTTGGGGAAAAATTGAGCCACCCACCAGGGAAACCACTCAGTGTCTACATTTTCTGACTATAAAAGCCTGTGACTTATTCTGTCATAAAACAGGAAGTGTGGCAACCTCAGTTCTCCCTTTGCCAAACAGAAGGGTTGTGGTTTTCCTTTTGCTGTCTGAATCCTGGGGCTTACCTTAGCTCAGAATTCTGTTCATTCTTTCCTTTACCACACTTTCAACCTCCGCCTTCCTTCCCTGTAGCACTTGCTTGTCATGGACACCATCAGAGAGCTTGTATCTCCATTGAGTTCTAATATCATTCCAACATCCACTCCACCAAGATGCAAATTGTTGGGCTGGCCAAAAATTCATTTGGGATAAACTCTGAATGAAAACTTTTTGGCCAGCCCAATGCTTCTAATAACTTCCTTTAAGCAAGTTCTAACACATAATGTATTAATCTCATTTTTAAACATTGTAAGTGGCCATGCTAATTAATCCCAAACTGGGAAGCATAGGAATATAGAAACAGAGCTTAGTGTTGTAATAAAATATAAAACTGTCATCAATTTAATCCGACATACATAAAGTGATGTTCACAATCATTGTAGTACATTTTTATTAGACATAAATGGTGATCTCTTTACTTGGGTGACTATAATTTCTAGTAGTTTTATGCAGACTTCCCTTATAGCTTCAGTCAGTCAGTTCATCACTCAGTTGTGTCTGACTCTTTGCGACCCCATGGACTGCAGCACGCCAGGCTTCCGGGTCCATCACCAGCTCCTGGAGCTTGCTCAAACTCATGTCCATTGAGTCAGTGATGCCATCCAACCATCTCATCCTCTGTTGTCCCCTTCTCCTCCTGCCTCAATCTTTCCCAGTATCAGGGTCTTTTCCAATGAGTCTGTTCTTATGGCTTAATTCTTGTTAAATTAAAACACATACGTATTTCTTTTCTCTTTCCCACGTCCTGAGAAGGGTCTGTAGATGATGTCTTCCTGCAAGTACAGAGGACAGACAGGATGCCCACAAGACTTTTCTACCTTTTTCTTGCCTTTCTTTCAGTATGGCCAAATGAGCTCTTTTTCCTCCTGCATATGGCTTTCCTGTGTCCCTGGAGTTCCCTTTCTACCAAATGCCCACAACTTGCCTCCATCCAATGTCTCCTTGAGCAGTCCTCCCCTTTTTCTACTCTGTGGTCAGCTGGACCAGTCCTGGGTCAGTGTGGTACCAACCAGTGCTGGTGTCTTTGGGGTGAGTAGATTGTACCTGGCAGCATGATCTGTCTACAACTGCAGGCAGGAATATATTATGACTACTGGGACTCAAGGAACTATACCAAATTCTTAATATACACTCAACCAACAGGTCATCAAAACCCATTAAAATGGAGATTCAGGCCAAGACCAAGGAAATATTTAGCTTATTTCTTTAGGACTTTGCTGAAGAACAGAGATTCGGTTCTCTGAAGTGTGATCATCCTGGGTGTTAAGTAGTCTTCAGAGAGGTTTCCTAGCAGATTCCTCCCCTGCCCAGCTCCCTCTCCATTCTCATGAACAGTAGTATCTCTGGTCCTAGCTTAGCTTTCAAGACCATTCCTAGGCCTGGCCTCAAAGCAGATTGAAGAGGGCCTCTGCTGTCCCTCCCCAGGTAGGCTGGAGAGTATGAGAACAGGGGTCTCTTGGGAACAAAAGTGAGCTCCAGAAGCTGAGTTTATCCCTCTTCCACTCTTGCTATTCTTTAAATAACGTTCACACCTGCTCAGTCTGCAGTTTCTCCCTGGTAGTATGGTCATGTGCTCTGAGAACAAAACAAAGCCTGTTGATCAGTCAGAAATCCTTGGTTCTATAGAAGCAGACCTCATCTCTGTATCAACCAGTTGTCTCCATCAAACTGAGTCTGTCTCCTGGTAACATTAATAGTATCCAGTCCCCCAAAGTGGAATGCAGAAGCTGATTTCCCCCAATAGCCAAGGACCTCTAGTAGTAGCCAGATGGATAAAGAGGTCATTTGATCAGTTGACCCGTGTAGATCCAAAGCCATGGGTGTGACTCTCACAGGAAATAGGGTCTTGGGGAGTTGCTGATTCAAAATGAGGAGCTTGCCTCAGCTGTGCATCTGCAAGTATATTTGTGGAGGGCCTGGTACTTTGGCACTGAGGAGCTATTAGGGGGTTTTCCAGTGACCTGTGGAAGACCAACATAGAAATTTGATGTTTTGTATCTCCCAGATCAGTCCCAATTGCCAATATGCTGTTTTGCTGTCTCTGTTGTATATTTGTTGTTCTTGTCGGAGGCCACAGAGAACTTCATCATTGGGCCTTCTTCTCACAGATCCATCGGTAGGTGATGTCACATGAAACAGCATCATATGTCTTTGTTAGGCCTATGGTCACGCAGTGGAAATTCTGACCCTGATTGGTAATGCTAGTTGAGAAAAGAAAGCATGGTTAAGGCCTGTCTTTTCAGCCCTGCCTTTTCCTGGTTCTGGCACCCCCTCAGCATGCCCATGGAGAAGGAAATGGCAACCCACTCCAGTATTCTTGCCTGGAGAGTCCTAGGGACAGAGGAGCATGGTGGGCTGCCGTCTATGGGGTCTCACAGAGTCGGACACGACTGAAGCGACTTAGCAGCAGCAGCATCCCCAAATCCAGCTCAAAAACTGATGCTTTCCCGTTAGCTCTCCTGTGAGCTTTTACGGACTCATTGTCTTGGATTAACTCACTCTGTTTGGTTAGAAACACCTCATGGGCTGTTTGTCCCCTTTTCTCCCAGACATAATGTTTTAGTGCTGGAGGCCCTATGTTTTCAACAGGAGGCCCAAGAGGAGAAGGAGGAAGGAGATATCTCTTCCTTTCCTGGACACCAGCTGGCTTTATGAAAAACTTGGTTAGTCTTTTCATACCTCTTTTAACTGTCTTTCAGTCTGACAGGACAGAGTGTGGTTTCATGGGAAGGTCATAAGTTTTGGAGCCAAGTGGCTGCAGGGTCGAACTGCAGCTCTACCACACCCTGGCTTTGTGATATTCAACACATTTCTAAGTCTCTCGTCCTCAATTCAGCTGTCTGTTAAGTGGGAATCAACAAAAGCTTTTCCTAATAGCATCATTGCGAATGCTACCAGGAATGATGTGTAAAGTGCTTAGCAGGGGCTATGTTTACTTACTCCTCTCTGCGAGCAGCTGGTTCCAGTCTGGGGAACTGACTTGCTTTCTATCTGACTCACCATTTTCATAGGTCCACTGGGAGTGTCATGTTCCCCACCATGGCTATGGCCATGGAATAATACATAGGACATAGATCTTTGGAGTTAAAGTTTAGTAGCTTTAAGGCATAGACAACTTATTTATAATAACCCTTCTTTAGACAGAGAAGCCACATCTGGGGAACTTGTAAGAACTTAGTTAAAAAAATGTGATGTCTGGGTTAAAAGATAATTATGAGATATATCAAACATGATATGTATGTGGATTTGCTTGGATCTCGATTTGAACAAAATAATTTGTTGAATGAACAGTTCTCTCTATGCAGAAATATTTGATATTTTCCATAGTAAAAAAATTTACCCTAAAAATGTGTCTCTGGGGATAAGTGGGTTGGAATACAGGAGAGGAAGAGAACATGCAGCTAAGTGTCAGCCTTTGTGCTGTTCCAGGGCAAACCCACTGAGTCTTGGGTCTAGTCTCTAGAAGCAGCTAAGATCCCAGAAAAATGTGAGCTGTCCACGTACTTGCCGTTAAACTTAGCGTTGTTGATCCAGTGCCACGTTTTCTCTACAGGCTGGTATAATAAGCCAATAAAATACTTCTCAGCACCAGTTATGTCCTGGAGAAATTTCTAGAAATTAAAAAGAGATAAAACAATCAGCAAAAAGTTCTTTTCTGCTGCTTCCTTTGTGCCAATGGACTCATGATTATATCTGATTCTGGGAACAAGTAAAGGACTCCAGGACTGGCTATCCCTGGCACTACCCACCAGCCCTAGAGAAGTGATTCTCATTTTACCCAGAGCATCAAAATCATGTGGAGGTCTTGTGAAAACATAGATTGCTGGGCTCTGGTTTAGTAAGTCTGGTGTAAGGGACCAAGAATTTGCATTCCTAGCAAATTCCCAGGTGATGCTGATGCTTTGAAAATCAAGGAGGAGGGGACTATGCCATTTAAAAAAGGATAATTTCAAATACAACTTTCTTTGATCTACTCTGCATAAGAATGTTTTCATTGCCAGAAGTTTTACCTTCCAAATAAGACTGGATCATCTTGGAGAAGGAAATGGCAACCCACTCCAGTATTCTTGCCTGGAGAATCCTGTGGACAGAGGAGCCTGACGGGCTGCTGTTCATGGGGTCGCACAGAGTCAGACAGGACTGAAGCGACTTAGCATGCATGTATACATTGGAAAAGGAAATGGCAACCCACTCCAGTATTCTTGCCTGGAGAAACCCAGAGACGGAGGAGCCTGGTGGGCTGCCGTCTATGGGGTCACACAGAGTCGGACACGACCTAAGTGACTTAGCAGCAGCAGCAGCAAGACTGGATCAAATAAATTCCTTGAATACTTGGCAAGGGAAAACAGGGAGATTTGAAAGTATGTTGCCAAAGCCGATAATGCCATGAGAAATAATCAGTTGCCAACAAAGTTGTGTCTAGTCAAGGCTATGGTTTTTCCAGTAGTCATGTATGGATGTGAGAGCTGGACTATAAAGAAAGCTGAGCACTGAAGAATTGATGCTTTTGAACTGTGGTGTTGGAGAAGACTTTTGAGAGTTCCTTGGACTGCAAGGAGATCCAACCAGTCCATCCTAACGGAGATCAGTCTTGAGTGTTCATCGGAAGGACTGATGTTGAAACTGAAACTCCAATACTTTGGCCACCTGATGCGAAGAACTGACTCATTGGAAAAGACTCTGACGCTGGGAAAGGTTGAGGGCAGGAAGAGAAGGGGATGACAGAGGATTAGACGGTTGGATGGCATCACTGACTCAAAGGACATGAGTTTGGGTAAACTCCAGGAGTTGGTGATGGACAGGGAGGCCTGGCGTGCTGCAGTCCACAAGGTCGCAAAAAGTTGGGCACAACTGAGCGACTGAACTGAACTGAACTGACTGAGTGCCTGCTAAAATGACACTGACCTTAGACACCTTACTTTCTGCATTAAATTAATGGGTCACTAATCACTCTGGCCAGAAACCTGGGAGTCCCCTGGACTCTCCTGTATTCTTCACATTCCTCCCATTATCAGTGGCTATCCAAGCCCACTTAAGTATTCTCTCCATCCCCATGGTTATTGCCTTTATTCCTCCTTTCCTAATATTTTTCTTCCATGAAATACTTCATTATTTTTAAAGCTTGATTACTATATTTACTCATTTAGGAAACTTTTTTTTTTAGTATCTGTTGTGTGCCAGGCATTGTATTAGGTTGGAGATACAGAAATAAATTTGCTTCTTAAAAAAAAAAATATATATATATATATATATATTATCTATGTATAGAACAGTCTTTTGGACTCTTTGGGAGAGGGCGAGGGTGGGATGATTTGGGAGAATGGCATTGAAACATGATGCTCGGGGCTGGTGCACTGGGATGACCCAGAGGGATGGTACGGGGAGGGAGGGTGGAAGTGGGGTCCAGGATGGGGAACATGTGTACACCCATCGTGGATTCATGTTGATGTATGGCAAAACCAATACAATATTGTAAAGTAATTAGCCTCCAATTAAATAAATAAATTTATATTAAAAATATATATGATCTAAAATGGGTTGGCAAGATATGGGCAGTGGGTCAAATTCAGACCGGAGCAAATTTTTATAAACAAGGTTTTAATGGAACAGGCCGTGGCAATTTGATACATATGGTGTATAGCTGCTTTTGAACGATGATGGCACTATTAAGGAGTTGTGACAGAGAACATAGGACCTGAAAAGTGTAAAATATATACCATCTATGTTTTAAAAAATGTCTGCTGACCCATGGTCTAAAACAAGGGTTCTTAACCCTTCTTTCTCTTGCTGGAAGCAGGGATGGTTTCTACAGGGATCTATAAAACCGCTGGAATGTCATTAAAAATATTGTGCTTATGTAATGTTTCTGGAAAGAAATGAATAGATTTCATCACGATTTTTAAAGCCTCAGTTATCCCAACATGTTGAAAATCCACAGATCTAATAAGAGAAGGTAGATGAGTTGACCAGCATAGTAGGGTATCCCAGGTGTAATGCTTTTAGGAAATCTGTATTAGATATGGACCAGGAGGGCTTCCCCCGTGGCTCAGAGGTAAAGAATCCACCTGCAATGCAGGAGCCACAGGAGATGCGGGTTGGATCCTTGGGTCAGGAAGATCCCCTGGAGGAGGGCATGGCAACCCACTCCACTATTCTTGCCTGGAGAATCCCATGGACAGAGGGGCCTGGCGGGCTGCAGTCCATGGGGTCTCATAGAGTCATATGTGACTGAAGCAACTTAGCACGCATGCATGCCCAGGGAGAAAGGAGGAAGTGAATAATTCTACCTGGATTTCGGGGTCTATATAAAGGCTGTAGATGAGGTAATATGTGAGATGGATTTGGGGAGATAGTTATTGTAAGGCAAGTGCTAGGAGCGGGGTGTGTGTGGGGGAGTGGGGGGTGGGGGGTTGTCGTGGGGTGGTCAGGATTGGACTTCCTGGAAAAGGAAGCATTAGATCACAGGCAGACTGCAGAGTGTGCATGCGTGCTCAGTCGCTTCAGTTGTGTCCGACTTTTTGTGACCAACCCCATTGGCCGTAGCCTGTCAGGCTCCTCTGTCCATTGGATTCTCCAGGCAAGAATACTGGAGGAGGTTTCCATTTCCTCCTTCAGGGGATCTTCCCAACCCAGGGATGAAGCCCGCTCCTCTTCGTTTCCTGCTTTGGCAGACGGGTTCTTTACCACTAGCGCCACAGGCTGGAGCATCTGTGGAACTACAAGATGCTGAATTCTATTGGTGCAGAAATAGGAGGGAGGTGGGTTCAGAGACAGGATTGGAGAGAAGGCAGAGGCTGGACCATACAAGGCTTGCATGTCATGTTAGGGAAACTGGGCTTTAACTCACTTCATTTTGGAAAATGGCACAGTTTAGAGCCTTAGAGCAATTAGTAAGTCAGATCTGTGGAGGATAGGTAAGAAGCGGCAAAACTAGGGGCAAGGAAAGAAATTAGAAGAATCCCAAAGGAATCCAGGGGAGAGCTGAATGATTTGCTGTGGAGATAGCAGGGAAAGAACTTAGCAGCTAATTTAGGAGGGACGCAGAAAGGCGAAGTGCCAGAAAACTGTCAGTGTTCCATTTCGGTTGACATGATGACTCACCAGTATTGGGATACAAGAGTAGGAGCAGTTGGAGTAAAATACATTTGATTTCGTTTCAAGCATGGTATGTTTGTCATGGTTTTGAGACATCAAAGTGGAATGTGATACTCTTCCTGGTCTAGGGAAGGAAACTGAAGATATGGATATGAGAGTCATTAGCAAGCCATTGATGTGATGAGCTTGTTCTGGGGTTAGCATGAGTGTAAGTGTAACTGGCAGACAATGCCAAGGATGGCTTTTGAGATGCATCAACTCTTCAGGGTTTAGTAGAGGAAAAGAGGTTATGGACTTCCTTTCCCATTCTCCTCTTTTCTTCTTTCCTTTTTCTCTTTTCTGCACTCTGTCTTGTTCTTGGTTTTCTACTTTAAGGCATTTTTCTCTTCCCACTTGAGTCCTTAGCTCTAGAGGAGCTGTATCATCACCATCCCTGATCACTGTTGGGCACCTACTACTGAGATTCACAGAGACGCTCTCATAAACTCTTCACCACTACGGGACTTTTTAGAGGAAGTGTGAAGGGAAGAGCGGAAAGAAGCTAGAATACTGTGTGCAGCACAATGTCTAGTGCTCAGTGAATACTTAGGGTTTGAAGGAGAAGCAACTGCAAATAAAATTATGGCCTAAAATTCAGTTGCTCAGTCATGTCTGACTCTTTGCAACCCCATGGGCTGTAGCCCACCAGGCTCCTGTGTCCATGGGGATTCTCCAGGCAAGAATACTGGAGTGGGTTGCCATTTCCTTCTCCAGGGGATCTTCCCAACCCAGGGATCGAACCCACAGCTCTTGGTTCTGTCTCCTGCATCAGTAGGCAGATTTTTTTACCACTAGTACCACATGGGAAGACCTAAAATTGATTAGAGTGTGGGTTTTGGACTTAGAGAAATCTCAATTCAATTCCATGTGCTATCATTTATTAGGTATATGACCTTGATCAAATTATTTTCCTGTGCCCAAATTTTTTATATTTAAATTTTATTCTATTTATTTAAGCATGAAAATTCACTTCTTAAAATTTAATTTTTATTGGACTGTAGGTGGTTTCCTAGTTTTCCCATATATAAAATATGAAGAACTATAACTCCTCAGAATTGTTATTATGAAAAAGAGATAATAAAGCTTTTTTATACACTGTGAGCTATTTTTACTCTCATAATTGCACACTGCAACCCCAATTCTATGACTTGATTCTTTGTTTTGCATATTACTAATTTTGTTATTTAAAAACTTCCTTACTTATTAGGCTGATTGGGATCAAACATTAACAGCTCACGTCTGTGAAGAATTCCATAGTTTTAAAAGCTTTATACACATCAGCTCATTTAGTCATTCCCTGTATTTTATTTTATTTTTTTTAATTTATTTTATTTTATTTTTTAACTTTACAATATTGTATTGGTTTTACCATATATCAACATGATTCCCTGTATTTTAAATGTCCTGGCCCCTCCCCAACACACTGCTCACGGAAGAGACCATAGAATGCGGATTTCATTAGCTCAGATGGGTCCGAGGAACACACCCCACTGCTGTTGAGAAGAGCTTCCCACCCCATGTCCATCCCAACACCCATCCCCTGCTCCACAAATCAAATTGCCCCATCAACTCAACTCCACCCACTGAGGCTGGTGAAGGGGATGCTGCTTTTCTGTACCATTCCATGGGCTTACCAGTTTCTCTGGCGTGTTGACAATGGCCAACGTGGATCCTTTTTCCTTGCAAAAGTTCATGCTCTTGTTCCAAGACGATTCCGATTTGGACAAGAAAAAACATCTTCCCTGATGAAAATCCCACCCCTTGGGGCAGACTACAGAAATCGAAGAAAAGAGAGGGTGAGATTAGTGAGATTTTGGATGTGCACCTTGGGAATGAATCATAAGACAGTAGGATGTGGGTTTCTTTATAATTATTATATCAATACAATTCTCTTCAATCCAAGAAGAAATTTCATTCACTTTAGCCCCAGTTTCCCTGTCTGTAACATGAAGGAAATGATGATAAGGTCATTATGGCCCTATTGAGGCAAACAGTTTCATAAGAAAGGAGACAATGGGGAAAGTCTTTAAGAATTCACTACCTAAGAACCTGGAGGTGGAGAGGGCTATAAGCTTGCACTGTACCTGTTCCGTAGCTCTCTGTTGGAGTGAAGCTGACAGTGCCATTCCCCAAAATCTGTGGGACTGAAATGAAAAGAAAACCTGAAGATAGCTGGATGATGGGTGTGACACACAAATGTCACAGCAGATGTCCAGAATGGACAGTGGAATTAACAAGGGACTCTTTGCCACTCTGTGTTGGAATTTTTCAGGTTTTTTCCCTTTGGAACATCCATCCAACTACTACTATTATTTGACCTGCCTCAGGTGTCTTCTTGGTGTCTCATATATACCTTTGACGGGGTTCCCAGGTGGCTCTAGTGGTAAAGAACCTGCCTGATAATGCAGGAGATATAAGAGATGCAAGTTAGATCCCTGGATTTGGAAGATGCTCTGGAGGAGGGCATGGCAAGCCACTCCAGTATTCTTGCCTAGAGAATCCCCATGGACAGAGGAGCCTGGTGGGCTACAATCCATAGGGTTGCAAAGAGTTGGACACGACTGAAATGACTTGGCACACACTCACATATACTTTTGACAGTGTGAAATGCCAAGAAAAAGAGCAGGAGAAAGGAAGAGGAATAGATGCATTCAGTACCAGAAAGGAAACCTCCCTGTTCTTTCTCATCTATACCTTGTACAGTGTTTTCCCCAAAGAGCTGTTTGGAGTGCTTCTCCCCAGGCTCCACAGAGCACCTTTGCTGCTCTCTCCATTGCTGGTGCCTTAAACCCTATGTGAAAACCCATAGTCCTGATGGGCAGCTCTTGACTCTCTCTCATCAGCAATTATCAGCTCTAAGGACTGTGCTAACTGGAACAAGATTCAGAACTAGAAGATGTTGGCAGACAAGGAGGCAGATGGACATTCTAGAGGTTTCTCTTTTATTTTTTGGCTATGCCACATGGCATATGGGATCTTATTTCCTTGACCAGGGGTTGAATCCATGCACCCCCTCAGCAGAAGCACAGAGTCTTAACCACTGGACTGCCAGGGGAGTCCCCAGAGATTTCCTGTGGGCAGAGAAGAGTCCATTCATCTCTTTATATTAACATAAAAGGAGAATCAGTAGGCCTCCAAGAGGCCTCATTATTTTTGGGGAACACTGGCTGTTGGAGCGTGTAGTTACAGTGGCTCCAGAGGTCAGTCAGACTTTTCCTTAATGGACCAGTTGTTTGTCCATGGTGGTTGAAGACCAGTTTAATTTACCCAGATGCCAGTTAGCTACTTACAATCATATATAAAACATGCAAGTTAGCATTCACTTTTTATTTCAGTCCCCTGCTCAAAGGCTCTTTGTAATATAGCAAAACCTGGTTTTCATTAGAATCGACTTGGGGATTATAACTGAACAGAACTGTATATGTATTTCATGAGCATTTCAGCGTTTCCTCCTTTTGGCTCACTGTACTTACTGGGTGCCTCAGTTGCTACAAAAATGAAGAAGAAATTATCTTTCTGATAAAGATGTGGTTAGTAGTAGGTTTGTCTTAAGAGCAAGTGAGAAGGAGATCCTTGGAAAAGCTTCAAAAGGAGGTGGGGTTCATAAGGAGAGCCATGCCTGACATGTCTTTATCCCCCATAGCTTCTGGCACTGGACTTTGTGCTTTGTAGATGATAGTTGACTAATTTCTCCTGTTTTCAATCTCCTTCTGTGTTTGGTCTAGCATACTGCTTGGCACCAAAAAAAGGCGTTGAATATAATTTTTGATGGTTTTTGTGGGGCATGGGTTTCTTTAAACAATTCTTTAAATGACAAGGTTTATAAAGTACTTTCACATCACATTACACTAGTTATACACAAACCATCCTCATTCCAAAGAGGAAAACAGGATCTGAAACTTCACCAAGTCTAGTCTTGGTTTCTCATCTCTAAAAGTAAGAAAATAAATTGGAAGATATTTGTTTTTCTGGGTGTGCTGCATTTATTTTACTTTTCCAGCTTTATTGAGATATTCACACATAACATTGTATAAGTTTAAATATACAACATGATGATCTCATACATGTACTTATTGCAAAATTATCAACACGATAAGGTCAGTTAACTCCTCCATCACCTCGCATAATCATCTTTTTTGTGTGTCGGGAGAACATTGAGCATCTACTCTTCTAGCAACTTCCTTGCATACAATACACTGTTAGTACTTACAGTCACTATGTGGTACATAGGAGTTTTGGAACTCATTCATCTTATAACAATTAGCAGCTTTTTATGAACTCATTCTACAGAAGAATGTCTAGGGGAAGGAGGCTTTGAGAAAGGTCTCTAAGACTTAAGCACAGAGGAACCTGGAGAGGGGAGAGGAGGTTATTTTCATGTACATTACCTGTTGCAGAGCTCTCTGTGGGAATGAAGATGGCATTATTTTCACCAAAAATCTGTGGGACTGCAAAGAAAATCAGCTGTTGACTCAGCCTCAAAGGTGGCTGTGCAGTGAGTGTTACAGACAGACGTTACTGTGGGGCTGGTGGGACATAGCGCCTATCAGTGGGACAGGTTGAGCTCGCTGGCTCAGGTCAGCCAAGATGGGCATATGTTTCCTGTGGATATATTCACGCATTCTCATCCTGCTCTCTTATGTGGTAGAAACTGCACCTTGAGATTGGGCCATATGGTCGATATCTCTTACCCAACTGTTGCCTCCAAATCATATTTCCTTCCTCATTTATCTTCCCCATAGGCTTCTGAGGCTGGAGAAGATTTTACTTGCTGCAACTGTGGTAAAATCTTTTGATATGAGTCCTCTTTTTCTGAACATTTGGATGAATTAGTCTCTGTGTACATAAAGGAAAATATCTTGCCCAGTAAAACCCCATTAACCCTTAATGTAGCTCCAGGTGGCAGGACCTACCTGCTAATGCAAGGGATTTAAAAGACCTGAGTTAGATTCCTGGGTTGGGAAGATCCCCTGGAGGAGGGCATTGGAGAGGCAATCCACTCCAATATTCTTGCTGGAGAATCCCCACGAACAGAGGAGTCTGGTGGGTCACAGTCCATGGGGTTGCAAAGAGTCAGACACAACTGAAGTGACTTAGCATGTCCCACAGCTTATCATTGGGTTGGACTGGAGCTGTATTTTCAAATTAGCAACTATAACAAGCACTGCAGAGTACTTCAGTTCAGATTACCCAATGAATACTCTAGTGGCAAAAATTTTGTGTGGAAGTCTAATCATCAGACGCTGCTCTGTTTTGTATCTCCAAGGTAGACCAAGGAACCCTGTTCATTGTGTGTCTGGGAATGAGAAGGGCCATCAATTTCCCTCAGCTGGAAAGTCTTGAGCATTTAACCTTTATATTCAACCCTGCATCCTAAGGGAAGAGTCAAGAAGAGTACGATCTTAGTTGTGGTAAGAGGTTGATCAGATACTCACAATAAAGCAGAAATAAGGTCATTCCAACAATCTTAAGCACCACTACTATAAGCGCAGAGATTATCATATGCCAGTTCATGATGCAGGAGATGAGGAGGCCTGTGGGCATGAGGGCAGAATGTCACCATCAGAATCTGGGGCAAGGCTTCTTTCCAGCGGGGGGCGTGCCAGACTCTCAGAGCACCCCTTAGGGGCTGGGAAGCCGGGCATGACATTGATAGGTGCAAGGAGGAGACCCAGCATATACCCAGAAGACAGGGAGGAGCTTGTGCTCCTTGTGAACCTTTGAACTTGGTGTGCTGCCTCTCCTCCGCCATCCCTAGCTCTCGGCCTCAATCCTGTTCCCATCTATGGCTCTTAAACTCTGTCTGATGAATAAATCCTCTGCTGGACTTTGAGAACCCTTAACCTTGAAATGAACCTTGCTCCCCGGGCCTTTCATTTGTAGTCTTGGCTATACAGTCTAAGCTCTCAGAAGTCACTGTCTTCAAAAAATTATGCCAGGAGTCCGACAGACAGGACAAGTGTCCCTGAGGTCCTTGGCTGGGGAGCAGAGCCAACAATCTGTATAGAGAGGACACGCAGAGACTCACCTGATGTCTCCCTGGAAGGCTGGTCTGGTCTGCAGGTGGGGATCTTTCCCAGTGGCCTTGTGCTTGGTGTGGCGGGTGGAGGCCCTTTCAGTGAGAATAGGCTCCTTGTGTGTGGGCAGTGTCCTTCCTTCCTCACATAGTCTCTGTCTCACCAGCATCCCTGAGCAAACACTTCTTCCTGTTCAGTGTTCTTGGCCAAGGAGCGGGAGGGGCTAGGAGGGGAAGGGAGTAGCCTCTGAAAGAGGAAGTTCCCCGCCAAAGGGGTTCTCATAGAGGGGAATGATTGTAGAATTATTTAGGAAATGGAATATCTTAATACCGACTTGTTCTGTGTGTCTGAATCTCCTTGAAATAGAGTGGAAAGAAAATGTAGTAAAATGTTAACAGATACGAGTCTGGGTGAAGAGTGTCTGTGAATTATTTATTTGAACTTTCTTTACAACATGTCTGCAAATCTGAAATTGTCAAAATAGAAAAATTTTAAGAAAAGAAATTCATCTGAAGTCGTTATTTTTAATAAGGAGGTCCTCATATGTCCCATTGGTTCCATAACTGCAACCCAGGTCTCTGCTCAGTCCCCTTTAGCATGGACTCCTCCTCTCTGGTCCTACCCAACAGCTCATCTCCCTGGCCTTATGCCAGGGAGAAGGTGATGATTATTCAGTATTTCATGAGCATGGTGCTCTGCTGGATACAGGGGGTCCGGTGAGGGTGAATAATACCAGTCTTACTATCAAGGATATATTACATTTGAAGGTTTCCTTTTGTTATACTTTTCCTACTGTAAAGGCTATGTGTACTCACTGGGGCTTCCCTGATGGCTCAGGTGGTAAGGAATCTGCCTGCAGTGCAGGAGACCCAGGCTCTATCCCTAGGTTAGGAATATCCCCTGGAGAAGGGAATGGCAACCCACTCCAGTATTCTTACCTGGAGAATTCCATGGACAGAGGGGCCTAGTGGGCTACAGTCCATGGGATCATAAAGAGTTGGACACGACTGAGTGACAAACACACACTAATTATGTGTGTTTTAACAAAAAATGGTTAGAGGAGCTTTCCTAATGGTCCAGTGGCTAAGACCCTGTGCTCCCAGTGCACAGGGCCCAGGTTTGATCCCTGGTCAGGGAGCTGGATTCTGCATGCCACAACTAAAGAACCCACCTGCCCCAATGAAGATCAAAGAACCTGCTTGCCCCAACTAAGACCTGGTGCAGCCAAATAAATAAATAAATATTTTAAAAAGTGGTTAGAAAATACTGGCGAGGAAAATTGAGAAAATAATGTTCTTAAAAATTTTACATTTAGCAATAGTTGCTGTCAACTTCTCTGGGTGTGTATACTTTATAGATGAGCAGGTAGATAAGAAGATAGATACGTAGATAGATAGGTACTGGGTCATTTAGAAAACTGGGATCATACTGTATATATTATTTGTAATCTAGGCACCATAGGTTAAACTCACACTGTATTACAGGTATCCCTTCAAGTTGAAATATAGATTTTTGATGATATATTATTATTGCATATACACTTATATGATTTATTCAACAATTGGACCACTGTAATTCTTCTAGTAAAGTGTATCTTCTGACTAGTTTCACTTTTCACTGAGATGTTCCACAGACAACCCAGTGTGGACATACCCTCGAGTATATTATTTACCATCCTCTGCTAAAACAGGGCTTCCCTTGTGGCTCAGCGGTAAAGAATCCACCCACAATGTGGAAGACCTGGGTTCGGGCCCTGGGCTGGGAAGATCCTCTGGAGAAGGAAAAGGCTACCCACTCCAGTATTCTGGCCTGGAGAATTCCCTGGACTGTATAGTCCAGGGGGTCGCAAAGAGTTGGACACGACTGAGCGACTTTCACTCACTGCTAAAACATGTTCATTCTCTTAAGTTCCTTATCTCTGGATGGGAAGAGCATCTATTCAGTTGTCCATAGCTTTAAATTAGGGTATTATCCCTGGTTTTTCTCTCTCCCCTCCTTCTCATCCAATCAAACTCTAAGTCATGATGATGCTCTTTTCTTGGAACTTCTCAACCTGCCTTCTCCTCCACTTCCTCAATGCTACCTTGTCCCCGATCTCCACCTGCTCTCTCCTTGATCTTCTCAGCAATGTCTAAAGAAACCTCTGTGCCATTATCTTACTTTAACAATTCTCCACTCTTCAGCAATAATGATCTTTCTAAAATGCAGACTTGACCCTATCATTCCCGTGATGAAATATTTTAGTTACTTTACATTGCTCTTAGGATAATCTGAAGAGTTGGAGCCTGGAGGTGAGGGGTGGCTCTTGAACCAGGAGAGGGGAGGATTTGGAGCCTGTGGAGAGACGGTCAAGTTCTAGAACAGAGATCCCAGGGTGCCGGGAGCCGGCATATTGCATATTGAGCGCATATTGCATATTGCATATTGAGTGCAGCACTTTCACAACATAATCTTTCAGGATCTGGAATAGCTCAACTGGAAGTCTATCACTGCCAGGAGCCAGCGTGAGGAACTCTGCCCATGGCAAAGGTCATGAGGAAGGAGGCCCAGCATACGCAAAGGCGGGATCGAGCCTCAGGAGTCCCCCTGGAAATTCTTGAGCATCTACCCCCAAAACCAGAGTCTGCCTACTTTCTGCTTTGTGCTCTCACCTTCACCTCTGACTTTACAGGGGGCTGTCCCCGACTACCTCTCTCTGAAAAAAAGAGTTAACTTACAGCTCCAGTTAATAAAGTTCCTGGGTGTGATAGTGTTTCAACCTACAAACTCCTTTGGAAGTCCTCTAGCCTGCCTGAATAGGTTTTTTCAGCCACATGTGATTGCTCAGAGCCTCCCAACTGTGAGAGGCATGAAATGTTCTAAACTGTCTAAATACAGATTCCTTTGAGCAGTTAAAAGATTGGTTAGAAATTGTATTGGTGAAGGGATTTTCACTTGTTGGGCCAATGTTTGCTGCTAAGTTTCCATATCCCTTACCTGTTGTGTCCCTGGCAGTGTATTGATTAATATAATTGGTATAAGTAGTAGTTTTAATGTTTGTAACCTGGGACCCTTGAGTTAATTCTTTTTCTTGTTACAGCCCACCACACCTTTGCCCTATAGGAATGCAACTTTAATGCTTTTGGAGGGTGGCGCCTGACTAATCACCTTTAGAGAAAAATAAGTTTTCTGAAGAAAGAGTCTTAAAATGTTAACAGGCCTCCGGGCCAGAAGATGATGCAAATCACCTAAACTTTTGCATATGATAAGTCTGCAGGAAGAAAGCCTGGCTTACTGCATGACTCTACCCCTTCCCCCATTATCCTCTATGCATAATTTAAGGTATAAAAACTACTTTGGAAAATAAAGTGCGGGCCTTGTTCACCCAAAACTTGGTCTCCCCATGTCGTTCTTTCTCTTACCTTCTGGCTGAATTATTCAGCCTCTTTTCTCCACTGAATTTCCTCACTGAGCTATCCTTATTTCAGCCTCTTTTCGCTACTGAATTTCATCACTGAGCTATCCTTATTTTACTACTCTTTATATCCTTAATTAACGTTTAATTAAGCAGTTGTTTCCTGATCCTCACTGACACCGTCCCCACTTCGAATTCCCTGGATCCACCGGGGCTGGACCCCGGCACCAGGGAGATGTTCGCACTTGGCTTTCACGTTGTTCAGTGGCTCATTGAATAAATTAGAAGTTCTGCTGCTGAGGACAGTTATCCAATTGGGTATGGAGGACATGACTTCGTTTCTATCAAGCTGTCACAGCATCAGGCAGAAGAAACACTATTCAGTGATCAGATTTTCTGCTCAGGTTGTCTGTAGCCTTGCAAAACAGAACCAGAGAAAATAAAATACTTCCCCTATCTTCCTTCATCAGATCTTACAATATTTAACACTTCCAATATTTATCTAGGTCCATCACATATTTGAATATTGGGGAAAGCTCCCTAACCTACTTCAAAGTTTAATATATAGCAAAAAATTAATGGATGTGTGAGAATATAATAACTCAAAACAAGGTGAGCATTATGAAAAAAAAAGATCCAATGACTGTCTGCGAAATAAAGTCATTATTGTTGTTGCTGTTCAGTCACTAAGTCGTGTCCAGCTCTTTGTGATGCCATGGACTGAAGCATGCCAGGCTTCCCTGTCCTCCACTGTCTCCCACAGTTCGCTCAAGTTTATGTCCACTGAGTCTATGGTAAGACATAGGAAATGTTGGAAAACATCTCACTTACGTTTTCATTCAGAGTTTAGAGAACACTGAAAAGAATATCATCTAATATAATGAAACTAATAAACAAATGCCAAAAGAAGTAAATATGATTAGAGGAGAAAGAAAGAGAGGTGTGTTGTCAGATCTAGCAGATCAGGCACATATGTTGTGGTTTGCAAAAGAGAAAACATGAAAACTGAATAAACAGCAGCAATAATCAAAGAAATTGTGGGAGAAAATATAATCAAAAAAGCTGAAAGTTAGGCAAAATCCGTGAAAAGAGACTCAAACCTGCATAATTCTGGTGATTTCTTTAAATTAAAAAAAAAATAGGTAAAATTTATTCTAGAGGCTTCTAGATAGGAAAACCTAATAAAGAAGTAAAATACTATTTTTCATATTTTCGTTCAAAAATTCTAGGTCCCAGAAGACCATAAATCAGTATTTAAGGTTCTGAACATTCTGATTTAGGAACTAACAATATGTCAAGTCAATACAGAATTTAACTTATGATTACTCATGAGTTCTGCCCAGCCCCAGCTCTCTCCATACCAGGAGCTCTAGAGACTTTCTGTTGTCCCCAGACATAGGCATAATCAATAGGAAGCTTAGTAGGATGGAAGTGTCTACCCTTCTCTATAGTTTGGAAATTCAGCAGCTTTCAGAACTCTGCAGTACTATGTGCACCAGTGTATACTAGTCCAGCATTGCATTCATTTTTTTAAAATTAATTTTTACTGGAGTAGAGTTGTTTTATCATGTTGTGTTAATTTCTACTGTACAGCAAAGTGAACAAGCCATCAGTTCATTTCAGTCACTCAGTCGTGTCCGACTCTTTGTGACCCCATGAATCACAGCATGCCAGGCCTCCCTGTCCATCACCAACTCCTGGAGTTCACTCAGACTCACATCCATCGCGTCAGTGATGCCATCCAGCCATCTCATCCTCTGTCATCCCCTTCTCCTCCTGCCCCCAATCCCTCCCAGCATCAGAGTCTTTTCCAATGAGTCAACTCTTTGCACGAGGTGGCCAAAGTACTGGAGTTTCAGCTTCAGCATCATTCCTTCCAAAGAAATCCCAGGGCTGATCTTCAGAATGGACTGGCTGGATCTCCTTGCAGTCCAAGGGACTCGCAAGAGCCTTCTCCAACACCACAGTTCAAAAGCATCAATTTTTCGGTGCTCAGCCTTCTTCACAGTCCAACTCTCACATCCATACATGACCACTGGAAAAACCATAGCCTTGACTAGACGGACTTTGTTGGCAAAGTAATGTCTCTGCTTTTGAATATGCTATCTAGGTTGGTCATAACTTTTCTTCCAAGGAGTAAGCGTCTTTTAATTTCATGGCTGTAGTCACAATCTGCAGTGATTCTGGAGTTCCAAAAAATAAAGTCTGACACTGTTTCCACTGTTTCCCCATCTATTTGCCATGAAGTGATGGGACCAGATGCCATGATCTTCGTTTTCTGAATGTTGAGCTTTAAGCCAACTTTTTCACTCTCTTCTTTCACTTTCTTCAAGAGGCTTTTTAGTTCCTCTTCACTTTCTGCCATAAGGGTGCTGTCATCTGCATATCTGAGGTGATTGATATTTCTCCCAGCAAACTTGATTCCAGCTTGTGCTTCTTCCAGCCCAGCGTTTCTCATGATGTATTCTGCATATAAGTTAAACAAGCAGGGTGACAATATGTAGCCTTGACGTACTCCTTTCCCTATTTGGAACCAGTCTGTTGTTCCATGTCCTGTTCTAACTGTTGCTTCCTGACCTGCATATAGGTTTCTCAAGAGGCAGGTCAGGTGGCCTTGTACTCCCATCTCTTTCAGAATTTTCCACAGCTTATTGTGATCCACACAGTCAAAGGCTTTGGCATAGTCAATAAAGCAGAAATAGATGTTTTTTTGAAACTCTCTTGCTTTTTCAATGATCTAACAGATGTTGACAATTTGATCTCTGGTTCCTCTGCCTTTTCTAAAACCAGATTGAACATCTGGAAGTTCACAGTTCACATATTGCTGAAGCCTGGCTTGGAGAATTTTGAGCATTACTTTACTAGCATGTGAGATGAATGCAATTGTGCGGTAGTTTGAGCCTTCTTTGGCATTGCCTTTCTTTGGGATTGGAATGAAAACTGACCTTTTCCAGTCCTGTGGCCACTGCTGAGTTTTCCAAATTTGCTGGCATATTGAGTGCAGCACTTTCACAGCATCATCTTTCAGGATTTGGACTAGCTCAACTGGAATACCATCACCTCCACTAGCTTTGTTTGTAGTGATGCTTTCTAAGGCCCCCTTGACTTCACATTCCAGGATGTCTGGCTCTAGGTGAGTGATCACACCATTGTGATTATCTGGGTCATGAAGATTTTTTTGTATAGTTCTTCTGTGTATTCCTGCCACCTCTTCTTAATATCTTCTGCTTCTGTTAGGTCCATACCATTTCTGTCCTTTATTGAGCCCATCTTCACATGAAATGTTCCCTTGCTGCTACTGTTGCTGCTAAGTCGTTTCAGTCATGTCCGGCTCTGTACGACCCCACAGATGGCAGCCCACCAAGCTCCCCTGTCCCTGGGATTCTCCAGGCAAGAACACTGGAGTGGGTTGCCATTTCCTTCTCCAATGCATGAAAGTGAAAAGTGAAAAGTAAAAGTGCAGTCGCTCAGTCGTGTCCAACTCTGAGCGACCCCATGGACTGCAGCCTACCAGGCTCCTCCGTTCATGGGATTTTCCAGGCAAGAGTACTGGAGTGGGTTGCCATTTCCTCCTCCAAAATGTTCCCTTGGTATCTCTAATTTTCTTGAAGAGATCTCTAGTCTTTCCCATTCTGTAGTTTTCCTCTATTTCTTTGCATTGATTGCTGAGGAAGGCTTTCTTATCTCTTGCTATTCTTTGGAACTCTGCATTCAGATGCTTATATCTTTCCTTTTCTCCTTTGCTTTTCACTTCTCTTCTTTTCACAGCTATTTGTAAGGCCTCCTCAGACAGCCATTTTGTTTTTTCCATTTCTTTTCCATGGGGATGGTCTTGATCCCTGTCTCCTGTACAATGTCACGAACCTCCGACCTTAGTTCATCAGGCACTCTATCTACCAAATCTAGTCCCTTAAATCTATTTATCACTTCCACTGTATAATCATAAGGGATTTGATTTAGGTCATACCTGAATGGTCTAGTGGCTTTCCCTACTTTCTTCAATTTCAGTCTTGCAATAAGGAGTTCATTATCTGAGCCACAGTCAGCTCCTGGTCTTGTTTTTGTTGACTGTATAGAGCTTCTCCATCTTTGGCTGCAAAGAATATAATCAATCTGATTTTGGTGTTGACCATCAGATGATGTCCATGTGTAGAGTCTTCTCTTGTGTTGTTGGAACAAGGTGTTTGCTATGACCAGTGCATTTTCTTGGCAAAACTATTAGTCTTTGCCCTGCTTCATTCCATATTCCAAGGCCAAATTTGCCTGTTACTCCAGGTGTTTCTAGACTTTCTACTTTTGCATTCTAGTCCCCTATAATGAAAAGGACATCTTTTTTGGATGTTAGTTCTAAAAGGTCTTGTAGGTCTTCATAGAACCATTCAACTTCAGCTTCTTCAGCATTACTGGTTGGGGTTACTTGGATTACTGTGATATTGAATGGCTTGCCTTGGAAACGACCAGAGATCATTCTGTCGTTTTTGAGATTGCATCCAAGTACTGCATTTTGGACTCTTTTGTTGACCATGATGGCTACTCCATTTCTCCTAAGGTATTCCTGCCCGCAGTAGTAGATATAATGGTCATCTGAGTTAAATTCACCCATTCCAGTCCATTTTAGTTCACTGATTCCTAGAGTGTCAATGTTCACTCTTGCCATCTCCTGTTTGATCACTTCGAATTTGCCTTGATTCATGGACCTGACATTCCAGGTTCCTATGCAATATTGCTCTTTACAGCATCAGACCTTGCTTCTATCACCAGTCACATCCAGAACTGGGTATTGTTTTTGCTTTGGCTCCATCCCTTCATTCTTTCTGGAGTTATTTCTCCACTGATCTCCAGTAGCATATTGGGCACCTACAGACCTGGGGAATTCCTCTTTCAGTATCCTATCATTTTGCCTTTTCATACTGTTCATGGGGTTCTCAAGGCAAGAATACTGAAGTGGTTTGCCATTCCCTTCTCCAGTGGACCACATTCTGTCAGCCCTCTCCACCATGACCCACCTGTCTTGGGTGGCCCCACGGGCATGGCTTAGTTTCATTGAGTTAGACAAGAATCAGCCATACATACAGGTATATCCCCTACTCAGCATTACAACAACATTCTGAGTTATTCAACCTAAATAACACCTTCTTAGGAGTTTATCTCAGGGTTTTTTCTCTCAGTTCCTCGATTCTTTTCTGCTCAAACAGAAAAATACTCTCTCATATCCCATTAAGGAGAGGCTGCAAATTGGTAGCAGAGATTGCAAACTGGGGGCCCACAGATTGCAGCGATATTTTGTTTGATAAGCAGAAAGAAATTTGAATTAACATTTTGAAGTTTTAGAGATCTCTGTAGCCACCTAGGTATTGAGAAGATCTGACACTGTTGAGATTATGTTCCCTCAGGGCAGCAGTTGGCTTAATTGAGGGTGAGGGCTCACACCCCTGTTTCTAGTCCCCACCTCATTGGAAGAAATCCAGTTACCAGCTATTGTCATGCTTACATAGCTATTTGTTTCCCCTCTGGAGTAGAGCAAGTGTTGTTTAAAGTCATGCCTCTATTGAAAGAGGGAAAACAAAAGGAAGAATGAAGAGTCTACATGCTTTCAGAAAAATGGGAGAGAATATTTTTCCTTTTTGCAAAAAAGTAAACAATATTTTATGTGTCTTTGCCAAAGAATAAAACTGGAGACAGTTATGAAGCAAATTAAGGAACAACTGCTCTATAGAAAAGACATATGATGAAGGCTCATTTATAACAGGAAGACCTAGGATTTCCACAGTTGATTTCTGAATGCAAACAAAATAGGTTTCCAAATGCTTTTGTGAAAAAGTGACCATAAATTCCTTTACAGACTACAGATTTCTGAAAGATTGTCTATGGAGTGAAGGCGACATTATGTGGCTTAAACAGAATCAAACATTCATGAATATATTATAGTCAAGAATACTGTCACTTAGGATATTGGCTGAGAACTTGCTGGAAAGTGAAAGTCACTCAGTCGTGCTATACAGTCCATGGAATTATCCAGGCCAGAATACTGGAGTGGATAGCCTTTCCCTTCTCCAAGGGATTTTCCCAACCCAGGGATCAAAGCCAGGTCTCCCATGTTGCAGGTGGATTTGTTACCAGCTGAACCACAAGGGAAGCCCAAGAATACTAGAATGAGTAGCCTATCCCTTCTCCAGGGGATCTTCCCAACCCAGAAATCGAACCGGGGTCTCCTGCACTACAGGCAGATTCTTTACCAATTGAGCTAGAACTTCCTGGAGAGGAATTAAATAATCTGTGGTGTGTTATAACTGCAGTGGATGAAGCAAGGGCATAAATAATAATTCCAAGTAGCTAGCTGTATTTATGTGTGGTATTGATTGAAAACCACACAACCAATGAATTTATTAAAATGGCACCCCTGAGCGCCGAAGAATTGATGCTTTTGAATTGTGGTGTTGGAGAAGACTCTTGAGAGTCCCTTGGACTGCAAGGAGATCCAACCAGTCCATTCTGAAGGAGATCAGCCCTGGGATTTCTTTGGAAGGAATGATGATAAAGCTGAAACTCCAGTACTTTGGCCACCTCATGCGAAGAGTTGACTCATTGGAAAAGATTCTGATGCTGGGATGGATTGGGGGCAGGAGGAGAAGGGGACGACAGAGGAGGAGATGGCTGGATGGCATCACTGACTCGATGGACGTGAGTCTGAGTGAACTCCGGGAGTTGGTGATGGACAGGGAGGCCTGGCGTGTTGCAATTCATGGGGTCGCAAAGAGTCGGACACGACTGAGCGACTGATCTGATCTGATTGATGTCTACATCAAGAAATGATCTGTGTAATAAGAAAAACTTGGCCGTTTTTCTGTAGAAAGGTCCAGTTAGTAATCATGACTAGGGGGTATATTCTGTGATGGTATATGTTAAAGTCAGACTTGTAACTTAATTCAAACCGCTGTGGCAACATTTCACAATGGCATGGAACTGAAGCCTACTCACCACATCATTTGTCAGGAAACACACTGTACTTAAGTATTCATGGATGTGGTCATTAAAGCTGTGTGCCAGACACACTAGAAAGGTCTAGAACTACACAAAACCAGAGTTTTGCATGAGTTCAAGCTATTCATAACACAATAATTCATTGTACTCCATGCATCTACTAAGCACATTGAAAATTAGACAAAGAAACACATACACTGAGATTTAAAATACACCATATTTCATTAACTCAGAGAAGCACGTTGCTTTCCACATGACATTTCTGGATTTAAGATGCATCGTAGTCAATGATAAGAAAGCATTGCTTAATTGGTAGCTTTGAATTTTTTTTTCCTTAGTGGTGTATAAAATAAGGATGTATCCTAAAACTGATGCCATTTTACATTCTGTGAAATATGATAAGAAAATACTACAAATTTAAGCCATTAAAGTTTTTAACTCTGATAGAATAGATAAATCATGACACAATACATCAAAATTGACTCAAGAGAAGAAAACTTGAAGTGTCTTTGCTAACAGATGGTTTTAAGATTTTGGAAAAGTCTGAAGCATAAACTGCAAGAAAATGTTTTTTAAACATGGCAATTTCTATGTTAAGATTGAAATTGAAATAATTCTTTGAAGAACACAATTCCTTTGCTTTAAAAAACTTTTGAGTTGACCAGATACACAGTTGTAAAGGTAAGACCTACAAATTTCGTGGTTTTAGCTGGTGCAAACAGTGAATTAACTGCATTAAGGCATACATTAAGCCACAAATTTCATCATTCTGTTTGATGATGGATATTGTGTGTAATTCTGCCAAAGATAAGTGTCAGAGATCTTTCTCTCTCCTTTTGAATGGAGAAGCACATCTTTCCTTTACCTATTTTTATAGTGTTGTGGTTTATAAACCAGCAGTTTACAGACTCAAAAACCTATAGGTTCTTGACAGTGAATATAATGTGTGAAGTCAACCAGGCATAAGACAAACACTTACCAGAACTATATGAAACTTTTAATTTTTACTCAGCTGAACACATAACACAAATACGTGATACTGGAGATGATATTTTAAATTCATTTAAAAAATACAAGTTGAATGTTAAAATATTTAATTGCTATATCTTTGGAACTAAAAACATAATACTTTTTCTTTTGTGGATTGCGTTTTCAGGTTAACATTGTGCATTGAGATGTAAAGTACAGAATTTATCCTTGAATCCTTTTAACTAGGAGTCATATTTAAATGCATTCTGCCTCATACATGGAAAATAGTTCTTTCGAAGTATAGATTCTTCTAAATATGAATAGAACATTTGTCCAATAATTTTGAAATTGGAGAACATATAATGAAAATTAAATTTATTTCATCTCATTTGTTTCATTTCTCATAAGTACTTTTGGCACAGAAAGTGAAACTAGATTATTTAGTGCTAAATGAGTTTTCCCAAATCAGACTTTTTGTAGGACAGAGTAAATGTAATTAGAGTGGTGTGCCTCCATGTGAATGCACCAGCAAAGACATATTCAGAGTACTTAGATGACATGTAACGTCAAGTCTTTGATGCATTCTTTTAAAAACTATTTTGTTGGCCAAAAAGTTCATTCAGATTTTTCCATAACCTCTTGCAGGAAAACCCACATGACTTTTTTTTACCAACCCAATATATCATGTCATATTTCAGATGTACAAAAAATATAAAGAATAATGTAATAAACAGCTATCTCCTAATCCAAGAAATGAAACATTACATGGAATGTTTGAACTCCTTTGTACTACTCACTAATCACGTCCTCTTCTTCCATCTATGGGTTATGTACTACTCATTGTATCATAGGTCTTTTAGTGGCAAGTGAAAGAACTTCAAACTAGTTTAGGCAAAAGTGGTATGTATTGGCTCATGACATATGTCAAAGGATCACACAATGAAACCAAAGTAAAGCAAAGATATATCTGAACCTCTGAAACATCAAGAATCAGATAAAACTAGGTATTGCCATATCCATCTCTTGCCTTTACTCACCTTCTCTTGTGATAGGAAATATAGCAGGAATCATAGCCATGAGAAGCTGCTGTATTTCATGTTTTACAAATTTTTCTTGGGTCAAGTTAGAAAAATCCCAAAGGTAGACATTGATAGGCCTATCAGATGATGGAGACCCATCAAATATGATTAGGGACAGGATCATGGTAAACAGTCTAACTGTAGAGTGAGGAGCAGTTATCCCAAGACAGAAGTGGTTGTTCTCAAAGGAAGGAAGGTACTGGGAAGGCACATGCACACACACATATATGCATGCATGCACACACCCATATATGTGTGCGTGCACACACACACACACACACACACACACACACACACACACATGGCCTATTCCAACCATCCTCATTACCTCTTGCCCACTTGCTGCTTCCAGAACTTTATGGCCTCCAACCTTGCCAACATCTTCCATCTACCTTTATAACCCCATTTAAAATTTATGTTTTTCCAAACTGGCTTCTCCTTGGATGACCATGTGTCTATTTCTAGTTTTGTTCTCTAAACTGAATTTTGGTTCTTCATTTCCAAGACTGCTGGTGTTTCCAAGTAGGTGACATGATGTCAATTCAGTTGCAATAAGTTCCAAACCACATTTACCATTTTCCACAAACTCAATCCAACTTCCTTCCTCAACTTCTTTATTTTTGTTAGTCATTATATCATATTACAACATACTCAGACACTGAAAGCCTCCGTGACGCTTCCTTCTTGGTCAAACACCATGTGAAGACCCTAGTCGATGATGTTTTCCAAAAGTTCTGTTACATCTCTTTCACCTCTCCATTCCTACCACCCCCATGCTAGTCTAAATCTTTAACTGCAGTTGGAGTGCAAATGGTCTGAAACCTTCACCTTTCTAATCTTCACCCTTCAATCTTCACCCTTCAACCTTCACCCTTCTAATCAATATTAGAAAATGCTATCAGACAAAATTTTATAAAATCATCATTATGATCATGTCACTTCCCTATTTAAGTTTCCATTATAATCATTAACTGGAGAAGGAAATGGCAACCCACTCCCATGTTCTTGCTTGGAGAATTCTGTGGGTGGAGGAGCCTGGCAGGCTGCAGTTCATGGGGTCACAAAAAGTCAGAACATGACTGAGCAACTAACACATAACCATTAACATTAACAAACCTCAGCTCTTGAGCTTAGCTCTACAACCTGACCTTGACCTACTTGTATACTAATCATTAGGGAAATGCAAGTCAAAACCAAATGAGATATCACCCCATACATATTAGAATGGCTGTGATTCAAACAATAAGTGATAACAATATCTAATGAAAATGTGAAGAAAAAGATCCTTTGCACTCTGTTGATGGGAATGCAAATTACCATAGTCGCTATGGAGAACTGGGAACGTTCCCTGAAAAGTTAAAAATAGGACTCTTTCATTGTTGTTGTCCACTCTTTTGTGACCCCATCGACTATAGCTGTCCAGGCTCCTCTATCCATCCAGGCAAGAATACTGGAGTGAGTTGAGGGGAGGAGCTAAGATGGCGGAGGAATAGGATGGGGAAAACACTTTCTCCCCCACAAATTCATCAAAAGAACATTTAAACGCCGAGTAAATTCCACAAAACAACTTCTGAATGCTGGTAGAAGACATCAGGCACCCAGAAAAGCAACCCATTGTCTTCAAAAGGAGGTAGCAAAAAATATAAAAGACAAAAAATGTGACAAAAGAGGGAGGGATGGAGCTCCATCCCAGGAAGGGAGTCTTAAAAAGAGAGAAGTTTCCAAACACCAGGAAACATTCTCACTGCCGAGTCTGTGCCGAGCTTTGAAAGCACAGAGGGCAACATAACAGGGAGGAAAAATAAATAAACAATTAAAACCCACAGATTACGAGCCCTATGGTAACTCCCCCAGTGGAGAAGCAGCGCAGATGCCTGCATCCGCCATTAGCAAGCGGGGGCTGGGCAGGGAGGCGCAGCACGGGCTGCATAGCTTAGAGTAAGGATCTGGCCTGAATACCCCGAGCGCTACCTGAGCGAAATAATTTGGGCTAGCAAACCAGACTGTGGGCTATCTACCACGTGAAAAGCCAGCCCTAACCTAAGACACCGCCAGGCTCACGCACGGAACAAAGGACCGTACAGAGATAGCCGGCTGCAGACCATCCCCCTCCGGTAACAGGCAGCCAGAGCCAGAAGGGGGCAATTGCAGCCCCAGAGAGACATTATCTACAAAACTGTAAGCAGGCTTCTTTGCTAACTAAAACTTCTTGGGGTTCTGGACAGTCAACATCCGCCCGAGAAGGTGCACTGGTTGTACACCCAGATAACCGAGCGGCAGGGAGGCGATAAGTCACAGCAACCACGCTCGCCAAACACCCCATTATTGAAAGACAAATATATGTCTTGTCTTTCTTGTCTGAGCTTCTCGTACCTAGGAAGGGCACAAAACGCAGGCCCAGTGGAGTCTGTGCCTCTGAGGACTACCCGAGTGCCTGAAACTGAGCGGCTTAGACCTGGGAGGTGCAAGCAGCCCAGGGCCAGCCGTGGATGGTTCCTGGCGGAGCAAGCTAGAGCCTAAGCAGTGTGGGCAGGGAGGCTACATGCGCCGTGAGCGGGGGCAGGCCCAGTGTGGCTGAGGCACTGTGAGTGCAGGCCAGTATTATTTATTTGCAGCGTCCCTCCCTCCCCACAGCACGACTGAACAAGTGAGCCTTTAAAAAAAAAAAAAAGGTGTCTACCACCGCCCCCTTTGTATCAGGGCAGAAATCAGACACTGAAGAGACCAGCAAACAGAAGAAGCTATAACAGAGGGAACCGCCTTGGAAGCGACAGGCAATAGATTAAAACCCCGTGGTTAGTACTGACTACATAGGAAGGGGCCTATAGATCTTGAGAAATAGAAGCCAGAACAAGGAACTAGCCAAAAATGAACTGAACCCATAATACCCACAACATCATCAGAGAAAGTCCTATATATTTTTTCACTATTTTTACGATCATTCTTTCTTTTTTTTTAATTAAAAAAATTTTTTAAGTCCTCTATTACTCCTTTAATTTTCACTTTTATAACCTACTATTACTTTGCAAAAAAAAAAAAAGACCCCTTTTTTTAAAAAAAAAAAGCAAACTTCATATATATATATTTTGTGACCTTGTTTTCTTTTTTTTTCTTCTTTTCTTTAACATTGTATTTTTGAAATTCCAAACTCTGCTCTAGCTTTTTAATTTTAGCTTTTTGGTATTTGTTATCAATTTTGTACCTATATATTTTTTTTAATAACTTTTGTGACTTCTTTGTTTGTTTCTCTTTCTTTCTCTTCATCTTTTCTTTAACATTGTATTCCTGAAATTCCAAACTCTACTCTAGATTTTTAATTTAGGCTTTTTGGTATTTGTTATCAATTTTGTACCTATATCTTCTTTATAATTTTTGTGACTTTGTTTTTTTTTTTTCTTTTTTCTTTTTCTTTTTCTCTCTTTATTTTCCTTCTTCTTTTCTTTAACATTGTATTTTTGAAATTCCAAACTCTACTCTAGATTTTTAATTTTTGCTTTTAGGTATTTGTTACCAATTTTGTACCTTTAAGAACCCAATCTTCAGTATCGATTTTTTACTAGGGAGTGAGATTACTGGCTTGACTGCTCTCTCCCTCTTTGGACTCTCCTTTTTTTTCCCACCAGGTCACCTGTGTCTCCCCCCTAAACCTTCTCTACTCTACCCAACTCTGGATTTCTGTGTGTTTCAGATGGTGGAGAACACTTTGGGAATTGATTACTGGCTGGATCTGTCTCTCTCCTTTTCATTGCCTCCTTTTATCCTCCTGGCCACCTCTGTCACCTTCCTCCCTCTTCTCTTCTCTGTATAACTCCGTGAACATCTCTGAGCGGTCCAGTTGTGGAGTGCACATAAGGAAGTGATTACTGGTTAGCCCACTCTCTCCTCTATTGATTCTACCTCATCTCATTCGGGTCACCTCTAACTCCCTCCTCCCTCTTCTCTTCTCCATGTAACGCTGTGAACCTCTCTGGGTGACCCTCACGGTGGAGAATCTTTTCATCTTTAACCTAGATGTTTTATCAATGGTGCTGTATAGAAGGAGAAGTTTTGAGACTACTGTAAAAATAAGACCGATAACTGGAAGCAGGAGGCTTAAGTCCAAACCCTGACTCCAGGGAACATTAATTGACAGGAGCCCATCAAATGCCTCCATACCTACACTGAAACCAAGCACCACACAAGGGCCAACAAGTTCCAGGGCAAGACATACCAAGCAAATTCTCCAGCAACACAGGAACACAGCCCTGAGCTCCAATATACAGGCTGCCCAAAGTCACCCCAAAACCATAGACATCTCATAACTCATTACTGGACACTTAATTGCACTCCAGAGAGAAGAAATCCAGCTCCACCCACCAGAACACCGACACAAGCTTCCCTAACCAGGAAACCTTGACAAGCCACCTGTACAAACCCACACACAGTGAGGAAATGCTGCAATAAAGAGAACTCCACAAACTGCCAGAATACAGAAAGGACACCCCAAACTCAGCAATTTAAACAAGATGAAGAGACAGAGGAATACCCAGCAGATAAAGGAACAGGATAAATGCCCACCAAACCAAACAAAAGAGGAAGAGTTAGGGGATCTACCTGATAAAGAATTCCGAATAATGATAGTGAAATTGATCCAAAATCTTGAAATCAAAATGGAATCACAGATAAATAGCCTGGAGACAAGGATTGAGAAGATGCAAGAAAGGTTTAACAAGGACCTAGAAGAAATAAAAAAGAGTCAATATATAATGAATAATGCAATAAGTGAGATCAAAAACACTCTGGAGGTAACAAATAGTAGAATAACAGAGGCAGAAGATAGGATTAGTGAATTAGAAGATAGAATGGCAGAAATAAATGAATCAGAGAGGATAAAAGAAAAACGAATTAAAAGAAATGAGGACAATCTCAGAGACCTCCAGGACAATATTAAATGCTACAACATTCGGATCATAGGGGTCCCAGAAGAAGACAAAAAGAAAGACCATGAGAAAATACTTGAGGAGATAATAGTTGAAAACTTCCCTAAAATGGGGAAAGAAATAATCACCCAAGTCCAAGAAACCCAGAGAGTCCCAAACAGGATAAACCCAAGGCGAAACACCCCAAGACACATATTAATCAAATTAACAAAGATCAAACACAAAGAACAAACATTAAAAGCAGCAAGGGAAAAACAACAAATAACACACAAGGGAATTCCCATAAGGATAACCACTGATCTTTCAATAGAAACTCTCCAAGCCAGGAGGGAATGGCAAGACATACTTAAAGTGATGAAAGAAAATAACCTACAGCCCAGATTATTGTACCCAGCAAGGATTTCATTCAAATATTAAGGAGAAATCAAAAGCTTTACAGACAAGCAAAAGCTGAGAGAATTCAGCACCACCAAACCAGCTCTCCAACAAATACTAAAGGATATTCTCTAGACAGGAAACACAAAAAGGGTGTATAAATTCGAACCCAAAACATAAAGTAAATGGCAACGGGATCATACTTATCAATAATTACCTTAAACGTAAATGGGTTGAATGCCCCAACCAAAAGACAAAGACTGGCTGAATGGATACAAAAACAAGACCCCTACATATGTTGTCTACAAGAGACCCACCTTAAAACAGGGGACACATACAGACTGAAAGTGAAGGGCTGGAAAAAGATTTTCCATGCAAACAGGGACCAAAAGAAAGCAGGAGTCACAATACTCGTATCAGATAAATTAGACTTTAAAACAAAGGCTATGAAAAGAGACAAAGAAGGTCACTACATAATGATCAAAGGATCAATCCAAGAAGAAGATATAACAATTATAAATATATATGCACCCAACACGGGAGCACCACAGTACGTAAGACAAATGCTAACAAGTATGAAAGGAGAAATTAACAATAACACAATAATAGTGGGAGACTTTAATACCCCACTCACACCTATGGATAGATCAACTAAACAGAAAATTAACAAGGAAACACAAACGTTAAACGATACAATAGACCAGTTAGACCTAATTGATAGCTATAGGACATTTCATCCAAAAAAAAAAAAAAAAGACTGCTCACTATGGCAATTATTGAAGCTGACTTAGGGTGACATAGAGGCTTATTTCCCTTTACCCTTCTGAGTTCTTAGCTGAGGACCTCTGTAAGAAATGACAGAATAGCAGGACAAAATCAAACAGAAGTTTATTAACATAAAAAATAAATAAAATAAAATAAAAAGGAAGCAAATTCTAACACAGATTACAACATAGATAGACCTTGAAAATAGCTAAATGGAATAAGCCCAGTCACAAAAGAACAAATACTGTGTGATTCCACTTGCATGAGCTATCTCAAATAAGCAAATTCATAAAAAAAAAAAAAAAAAAAACTCACAGAATGTAAGCTGCGTTCCTTTACAAGACTATTTTATAATATCTTAAAATTGTTTTGCTGTCTTATGGAGCTTATGCACATGTGGAGTATGGATTTCTGCATATCTGTCATACCACATATCCTCAAAGAATAACAAATAACTAAATGTTAGCAGTAAAAAAAAAAAAAGAAACAGGCATTTTCTTTTCACCTTAATCTTTAACATCCTAGGCCTGTGACCGGCATTCATAACTATCTGATGAGATTAGAAACAGAAAAATGAGAGGGGCTGAGAAGTTCTGAATTCTTATTGTCTAAATGGCTGAAACTCCACTCAACTGTCTCATCAGAAAGGCTGTCTCTTGCCTCTCCTTCCCCAACAAACCAGAGCAAGTCCAGATGCTGCCATCTCATGTTTGGTTGGACAAGAACAGTCGAGAAGAACCCTGGACTGGCCACTGAAGAAGCCCAGGTACTAGCTTCTATCATTTATAATATGCTGGTCAAGTCTAAATCTCCTGTTGGAGGCAGCCTCTTATCAGCCTGTCTACACTGTTGATTGAAAATTATAGATTTGTGGTCTACATCCGGCTTACCAGATTACACAGGCTGGTTTGGGCTATGACCAACGGAATGGAAAAGACCCTTCAGCAAGCTTGTGCTTGCCTCCCTGAGATGGAGACCCACATCCTGATGGCTTGTGATGCGGGAATGAATGGCATCCCAGCGGCTCTGAGGACCCTGGCAGGTGTACTGAGTGCTCTGGCCCTTCCCGATATTAGCCTATATTTTCTTCCTCCTGCTATATTGTATCCTTTGAATTATGACAACCTTAAATAAGTGTGCTTTGTGGAGTCTTATTAGTGCTTCCAAATATAAAATCCTGTGTAATTGCTGGAGTAGTGGAAGTCAAAGAGCAAAGGACCTACTCCAGCCTGAAAGAGACACGACAACTAAATGCCCCTTGTGATTCTGAACCCGACCCTCCTGCTCTACAGGACGTGGTTGGGGAGGACTTGAATGAGGTCTGAGGGTGAAATGGTAGTCACATAGCAACATTAACTTTCTGACTGTATGTGGTGGCTGTATTGTGCTCATGCAGGAGAACACCCTTGGAAAAATTACACACAAACATATTTGAAAGAGATTTCAACAATATTCTCCATATGGTTCAGAAAAGAAAAGTTCTTTGTCCAACACTAGCACTTCTGTTTGAGATTGTTCCAAATCACACAAGCATGTGTGTATACATATGTATATATACAACTATAAAAATAAACAACAAAAGCAACACACACACACAAAAAAAAGAAACCAGGCATTCACAAACCAAAAACATATAATATGATTATTTATATGAAGTTTAAGAACAGACAAAATCAGTATATGTTGGTACAAATCAGAACAATGGGGGCAGGGGTTGGGGTGATGTTACTAGCTGGGAACTGCTGGGGAGCAAAGTGTGCCACCCCACAGTGTCCCCAGCATGTGGATTATTTTGAGTTGAAAACAATCGCGGCCCAAAAGACTCAGGAAGAAACTTTGACCTTCCCCCAGCTGCCTAAAAGAATATTAGATAGGGGACATATTCTAGGAAGGGATCAATCACCCTAGACAACTATATTATGAACTAAGAGGCACCCTAGTGTAGATAGGAGGAACTCAGCAAAATCTGCTTGTTAGAACTTCTCTCTGTGTCCCACTGTCTCTGTACGGCCCAGCAAACATTTATTCACCAGACATCTGCTTTTCCATCTTGCTATGCTTTGCATGTTACCCCCTTGAAGTCACAAACAACTGCTTCCAACATCCTCTTTTGTCTTTAGCTGAAGATGGTATTTAAAATGAGGGCTTCAGGCATTTTGAAGAGTTACCCTGTTTTTCTGGGTCTCTCCCATGTAAACATGTTATTAAACTTTTGTGTGATTTTCACCTGTTAAAAAAAAAAAAACAAAAAAACAAAGGCTGTGAAAAGAGACAAAGAAGGTCACTACATAATGATCAAAGGATCAATCCAAGAAGAAGATATAACAATTACAAATATATATGCACCCAACACGGGAGCACTGCAATATGTAAGACAAATACTAACAAGTATGAAAGGAGAAATTAACAATAACACAACAATAGTGGGAGACTTTAATACCCCACTCACACCTATGGATAGATCAACTAAACAGAAAATTAACAAGAAAACACAAATGTTAAACGATACAATAGACCAGTTAGACCTAATTGATATCTATAGGACATTTCATCCCCAAACAATGAACTTCACCTTTTTCTCAAGCGCATATGGAACCTTCTCCAAGATAGATCACATCCTGGGCCATAAAGCTAGCCTTGGTAAATTCAGAAAAATTGAAATCATTCCAAGTATCTTTTCTGACCACAATGCAGTAAGATTAGATCTCAATTACAGGATAAAAACTATTAAAAATTCCAACATATGGAGGCTAAACAACACGCTGCTGAATAACGAACAAATCACAGAAGAAATCAAAAAAGAAATCAAAATTTGCATAGAAACGAATGAAAATGAAAACACGACAACTTAAAACCTGTGGGACACTGTAAAAACAGTCCTAAGGGGAAAGTTCATAGCAATACAGGCATACCTCAAGAAACAAGAAAAAAGTCAAATAAATAACCTAACTCTACACCTAAAGCAACTAGAAAAGGAAGAAATGAAGAACCCCAGGGTTAGTAGAAGGAAAGAAATCTTAAAAATTAGGGCAGAAATAAATGCAAAAGAAACAAAAGAGACCATAGCAAAAATCAACAAAGCCAAAAGCTTGTTCTTTGAAAGGATAAATAAAATTGACAAACCATTAGCCAGACTCATCAAGAAACAAAGGGAGAAAAATCAAATCAATAAAAATAGAAATGAAAATGGAGAGATCACAACAGACAACACAGAAATACAAAGGATCATAAGAGACTACTATCAGCAATTATATAGCAATAAAATGGACAACGTGGAAGAAATGGACAAATTCTTAGAAAAGTACAACTTTCCACAACTGGACCAGGAAGAAATAGAAAATCTTAACAGACCCATCACAAACACGGAAATTGAAACTGTAATCAGAAATCTTCCAGCAAAAGCCCAGGTCCAGATGACTTCACAGCTGAATTCTACCAAAATTTAGAGAAGAGCTAACACCTATCCTACTCAAACTATTCCGGAAAATTGCAGAGGAAGGTAAACTTCCAAACTCATTCTATGAGGCCACCATCACCCTAATCCCAAACCCTGACAAAGATGCCACAAAAAAAGAAAACTACAGGCCAATATCACTGATGAACATAGATGCAGAAATCCTTAACAAAATTCTAGCAATCAGAATCCAACAACACATTAAAAAGATCATAAACCATGACCAAGTGGGCTTTATCCCAGGGATGCAAGGATTCTTCAATATCTGCAAATCAATCAATGTAATACACCACATTAACAAATTGAAAAATAAAAATCATATGATTATCTAAATAGATGCAGAGAAAGCCTTTGACAAAATTCAACATCCATTTATGATAAAAACTCTCCAGAGAGCAGGAATAGAAGGAACATACCTCAACATAATAAAAACTATATATGACAAACCCACAGCAAACATTATCCTCAATGGTGAAAAATTGAAAGCATTTTCCCTAAAGTCAGGAAAAAGACAAGGGTGCCCACTTTCACCACTACTATTCAACAACTCAAGTTTTGGAAGTTTTGGCCACAGCAACCAGAGCAGAAAAAGAAATAAAAGGAATCCAAATTGGAAAAGAAAAAGTAAAACTCTCACTGTTTGCAGATGACATGATCCTCTACATAGAAAACCCTAAAGACTCCACCAGAAAATTACTAGAACTAATCAATGAATATAGTAAAGTTGCAGGATATAAAATCAACACACAGAAATCCCTTGCATTCCTATACACTAATAATGAGAAAATAGAGAAATTAAGGAAACAATTCCATTCACCATTGCAACGAAAAGAATAAAATACTTAGGAATATATCTACCTAAAGAAACAAAAGACCTATATATAGAAAACTATAAAACACTGGTGAAAGAAATCAAAGAGGACACTAATAGATGGAGAAACATACCATGTTCATGGATTGGAAGAATCAATATAGTGAAAATGAGTATACTACCCAAAGCAATCTATAGATTCAATGCAATCCCTATCAAGCTACCAACAGTATTCTTCACAGAGCTAGAACAAATAATTTCACAATTTGTATGGAAATACAAAAAACCTCGAATAGCCAAAGCAGTCTTGAGAAAGAAGAATGGAACTGGAGGAATCAACCTACCTGACTTCAGGCTCTACTACAAAGCCACAGTCATCAAGACAGTATGGTACTGGCACAAAGACAGAAATATAGATCAATGGAACAAAATAGAAAGCCCAGAGATAAATCCATGCACATATGGACACCTTATCTTTGACAAAGGAGGCAAGAATATACAATGGATTAAAGACAATCTCTTTAACAAGTGGTGCTGGGAAAACTGGTCAACCACTTGTAAAAGAATGAAACTAGAACACTTACTAACACCATAAACAAAAATAAACTCAAAATGGATTAAAGATCTAAACCTAAGACCAGAAATTATAAAACTCCTAGAGGAGAACATAGGCAAAACACTCTCCGACATACGTCACAGCAGGATCCTCTATGAACCACCTCCCAGAATATTGGAAATAAAAGCAAAAATAAACAAATGGGACCTAATTAAACTTAAAAGCTTCTGCACAACAAAGGAAACTATTAGCAAGGTGAAAAGACAGCCTTCAGAATGAGAGAAAATAATAGCAAATGAAGCAACAGACATACAACTAATCTCAAAAATATACAAGCAACTCCTACAGCTCAACTCCAGAAAAATAAATGACCCAATCAAAAAACAGGCCAAAGAACTAAATAGACATTTCTCCAAAGAAGACATAACAGATGGCTAACAAACACATGAAAAGATGCTCAACATCACTCATTATCAGAGAAATGCAAATCAAAACCACTATGAGGTACCATTTCACGCCAGTCAGAATGGCTGCGACACAAAAGTCTAAAGCAATAAATGCTGGAGAAGGTGTGGAGAAAAGGGAACCCTCTTACACTGTTGGTGGGAATGCAAACTAGTACAGCCATTATGGAGAACAGTGTGGAGATTCCTCAAAAAACCAGAAATAGAACTGCCTTATGATCCAGCAATCCCACTGCTGGGCATACACACTGAGGAAACCAGAAGGGAAAGAGACACGTGTACCCCAATGTTCATTGCAGCACTGCTTATAATAGCCAGGGCATGGAAGCAACCTAGATGTCCATCAGCAGATGAATGGATAAGAAGGCGGTGGTACATATACACAATGGAGTATTACTCAGCCATTGAGAAGAATACATTTGAATCAGTTCTAATGAGGTGGATGAAACTGGAGCCTATTATACAGAGTGAAGTAAGCCAGAAAGAAAAACACCAATACAGTATACTAACGCATATATATGGAATTTAGAAAGATGATAACAATAACCCTGTATACGAGACGGCAAAAGAGACACTGATGTATAGAACAGTCTTTTGGACTCTGTGGGAGAGGGAGAGGGTGGGATGATTTGGGAGAATGGCATTGAAATATGTATAATATCATATATGAAACGAGTCGCCAGTCCAGGTTCGATGCACGATACTGGATGCTTGGGGCTGATGCACTGGGACGACCCAGAGGGATGGTATGGGGAGGGAAGAGAGAGGAGGGTTCAGGATGGGGAACACATGTATACCTGTGGCAGATTCATTTTGATATATGGCAAAACCAATACAATATTGTAAAGTTAAATAAAATTTTTAAAAAAGTTAAAAAAAAAAAAAAAACTTACACCAAAAAAAAAAAAAGAATACTGGAGTGGGTTGCTATTTCCTTTTCCAGGGGATCTTCCTGATCCAAGGATAGAGCCCACCTCTCCTGCATTGACTGGTGGATTCTTTACCACTGAGCTACCTGGGAAGCCCCACAGGGCTCTCATATGATACAGCGGTCCTACTTCTGGGTGTATATTGTGAAGGAAATGAAATTAGTATCTCAGACAGATGTGGGCACTTCTATGTTCATTGCAGCATTATTCACCACAGCTAAAATGTGAAAACAGCCTAAGTGTTCACTGACGAATGCATAAGGAAGATATGTGTGTGCATACACATACATGTATGTGTGTGTGTGTGTGTGTGTGTGTGTGTATATATATATATATATATATATATATATATATATATATATATAATATTCAGCTGTGAGAAAGAAGAAAATCTTGCCATCTTGCCATTTGCCATTCATAACAGCATAGATGGACCTGAGGGACATTCAGTTCAGTTCAGTTCAGTTGCTTAGTCATGTCTGACTTTTTGTGATCCCATGGACTGCAGCACACCAGGCTTCCCTGTCCATCACCAACACCTGGAGTTTACTCAAACTTATGTCCATTGTGTTGGTGATGCCATCCAACCATCTCATCCTCTGTCATCCCCTTCTCCTCCTGCCTTCAATCTTTCACAGCATTAGGGTCTTTTCAAAAGAGTTAGTTCTTTGCATCAGGTGGCCAAAATATTGGAGTTTCAGCTTCAGCATCAGTCCTTCCAACGAATATTCAGGACTGATTTCCTTTAGGGTGGACTGGTTGAATCTCCTTGCAGTCCAAGGGACTCTCAAGAGTCTTCTCCAACACCACAGTTCAACAGCATCAATTCTTCGGCACTCAGCTTTCTTTATAGTCTAACTCTCATATCCACACATTAGCACTGGAAAAACCACAGCTTTGACTAGATGGACCTTTGTTGGCAAAGCAATGTCTCTGCGTTTAAATAAGCTGTCTATATTGGTCATAACTTTTCTCCCAAGGAGCAAGTGTCCTTTAATTTCATGGCTGCAATCACCATCTTCAGATTTTGGAGCCCCCCAAAATAAAGTCTGTCACTGTTTTCACTGTTTCCCCATCTATTTGCCATTAAGTAATGGGACTAGATGCCATGATCTTAGTTTTCTGAATGTTGAGTTTTAAGCCAACTTTTTCACTCTCCTCTTTCACTTTCATCCAGAGGCTCTTTAGTTCCTCTTCACTTTCTGTCATAGGGTGTCATCTCCATATCTGAGGTTATTGATATTTCTCCTGGAAATCTTGATTCCAGCTTTTGCTTCATCCATGATGTATTCTGCATATAAGTTAAACAAGCAGGGTGACAATATATAGCCTTGATGTACTCCTTTCCTGATTTGGAACCCGTCTGTTGTTCCACACCTGGTTCTAACTGTTGCTTCCTGACCTGTATACAGATTTCTCAGGAGGCAGGTCAGGTGGTCTGGTATTCCCATCTCTTTCAGAAATTTCCACTGTTTGTTGTGATCCACACAGGCAAAGGCTTTGGCATAGTCAATAAAGCAGAAATGGATGTTTTTCTGGACTCTCTTGCTTTTTTGATGATCCAGTGAATGTTGGCCATTTGATCTCTGGTTCCTCTGCTTTTTCTAAAACCAGCTTGAACATCTGGAGGTTCACAGTTCACATATTGCTGAAGCCTGGCTTGGAGAATTTTGAGCATTACTTTGCTAGTGTGTGATATGAGTGCAATTGTGTGGTAGTTTGAGAATTCTTTGGCATTGCCTTTCTTTGGGATTAGAATGAAAACTGATCTTTTCCAGTCTTGCGGCCACTGCTGAGTCTTCCAAATTTGCTTTCATATTGGGTGTAGCACTTTCAGAACATCATCTTTTAGGATTTGAAATAGCTCAAATGGAATTCCATCACCTCCACTAGCTTTGTTTGTAGTGATGCTTCCTAAGGCCCACTTGACTTCACATTCTAGGATGTCTGGCTCTAGGTGAGTGATCACACCATCATGACCATCTGGGTCTTGAAGATCTTTTTTGTATAGTTCTTCTGCGTATTCTTGCCACCTCTTCTTAATATCTTCTGCTTCTGTTAAGTCCATACCATTTCTGTCCTTTATTATGCCCATCTTTGGTATCTCTAATTTTCTTGGAGGGATCTCTAGCCTTTCCCATTCTATTGTTTCCCTCTATTTCTTTGTATTGTTCACCGAAGAAGGCTTTGTTTTCTATCCTTGCTATTCTTTGGAATTCTGCATTCAAATGGGTATATCTTTCCTTTTCTCCTTTGCCTTTAGCGTCTCTTCTTTTTTCAGCTATTTGTAAGGCCTCCTCAGACAACCATTTTCCCTTTTTGCATTTGTGAAATAAGCCAGACAGAGAAAAGCAAATACTAGTTGTCAGGGAAATCCAAATTAAAACTGCAATGAGATACTAATCACCTCCACTAGAATGGCCCAAATTAAAAAAGACTGACAGTACCAAATGTTTTTGAAAATGTAGAACAAATCTCCTGCACTGTTGATGGGAACCTGAAATGCTAGATTCAGTCTTGAAAACTCTTTAGCAGTGTCTTGTAAAAATAAACGCACATCAACTTTATGACACAGTAATTCCACTCCTAAGAATTTATCTAAGAGAAATGAAAACTGCGGTCACCAAAAGGTGGATTCAAGAATGTTTATTCAAAAACTCTACAGAAAGCAGGAATAGAAGGAACATACCTCAACAGAATAAAAGCTATATATGACAAACCCACAGCAAACATTATCTTCAATGGTGAAAAATTGAAAGCATTTTCCCTAAAGTCAGGAACAAGACAAGGGTGCCCACTTTCACCACTACTATTCAACAACTCAAGTTTTGGAAGTTTTGGCCACAGCAATCAGAGCAGAAAAAGAAATAAAAGGAATCTAAATTGGAAAAGAAGAAGTAAAACTCTCACTGTTTGCAGATGACATGATCCTCTACATAGAAAACCCTAAAGACTCCACCAGAAAATTACTAGAACTAATCAATGAATATAGTAAAGTTGCAGGATGTAAAATCAACACACAGAAATCCCTTGCATTCCTATACACTAATAATGAGAAAATAGAGAAATTAAGGAAACAATTCCATTCACCATTGCAACGAAAAGAATAAAATACTTAGGAATATATCTACCTAAAGAAACAAAAGACCTATATATAGAAAACTATAAAACACTGGTGACAGAAATCAAGGAGGACACCAATAGATGGAGAAATATACCGTGTTCATGGATCAGAGGAATCAACATAATGAAAATGAGTATACTACCCAAAGCAATCTATAGATTCAATGCAATCCCTATCAAGCTACCAATAGTATTTTTCACAGAGCTAGAACAAATAATTTCACAATTTGTATGGAAATACAAAAAACCTCGAATAGCCAAAGCAGTCTTGAGAAAGAAGAATGGAACTGGAGGAATCAACCTGCCTGACTTCAGGCTCTACTACAAAGCCACAGTCATCAAGACAGTATGGTACTGGCACAAAGACAGAAATATAGATCAATGGAACAAAATAGAAAGCCCAGAGATAAATCCACGCACCTATGGACACCTTATCTTTGACAGAGGAGGCAAGAATATACAATGGATTAAAGACAATCTCTTTAACAAGTGGTGCTGGGAAAACTGGTCAACCACTTGTAAAAGAATGAAACTAGAACACTTACTAACACCATAAACAAAAATAAACTCAAAATGGATTAAAGATCTAAATGTAAGACCAGAAACTATAAAACTCAAAGGTATTATGTGGAGTGAAAGTAGCAAGACAAGAGTCCAAACCACATGATTCCATAAAAGAACAGACAAAACTCATCCATGGGAAGAAATAAACTGTGAAGAAATTAGTATAGTGGTTGCCCATGGTGGGTGGAGATTTATTGGAAGAGGAATACTGGAACTTTCTGCGCTGATGGGAATATTATATATTATATTTGAGGTATTGGTTACATGAATATATATACATGTAAGTATATACATATTTATCAAGTTTTATATTTAATACCTGTGCATATTACTGTGTATAAATTTTGCCTAAAAATGAAAAAATTCTGCAAATAATTACTGAACTCTTGTTATTTTGCTTCTGCAGTGTTATAGGGTGAAAGTGAAAGAAAGTGAAAGTGAAATCGCTCAGTCGTGTCCGACTCTTTGCGACCCCATAGACTGTAGCCTACCAGGCTCCTCTGTCCTTGGGATTTTCCAGGCAATAGTACTGGAGTGGATTGCCATTTCCTTCTCCAGGGGATCTTCACAACTCAGGGCTCGAACCCAGGTCTCCCGCATTGTAGACAGACGCTTTACCATCTGAGCCACCAGGGAAGACTAGAAATTATGAAACCACTTTTTCTGTATGCTGCATGTACGCAAATGGGCAAATATATTGAACATAAATGGAAGATATTTCTCATGGTTAAAGGCATTATGAATATATAGAAGAAGAAGACTAAAGTGAACCTTATATTTTTGGGTTGGAATTGTGGGGAGGAGAGGAGAGAAATGGGGCAAGTGAAAGAAATGAGTATAAAGGGTATATGGAAATTCTTGCAACTTTAACTATAAGATTATGTCAAAATATAATGCTAAAAAAGCTGTGGAGAGCAGTAAGATGTAATGGAGACATGTCCAGAGAGAGAGTTTAGGCAAAACAAGAGGAAGAAAAATAAGAAAGGATGTCCTTTATCATTCTCTTCCATAGTCCTCCAAGTCCTCCAGGGGAAGGTGGAATTAAAGGGTCACAGTACAGTTCAGTTGAAGGATCACATCGTCCCACTCAATAATAAGAGCGACAGGAACAGGGGATCTCAACATTGGTTGTACCCTGGTAATCCTGGGGTCCTTAAAAAAATGTTGCCTGGGTTCTACTTCCAGAGATCTGATTTAATCAGCCTAGTGTGTGGCCTAGCCATTGAGATTTTGAAAGCTCCCCTAATGTGCAGCCAAGAGTGGGGATCACTGTCTTTGAGGGAAACCTAGGGCTTCCCTTGTGGCTCAGGTGGTAAAGAATCCGCCTGCAATGCAGGAGACCTGGGTTCAATCCCAGGGTTGGGAAGATCCTCTGGAGAAGGGAAAGGCTACCCATACCAGTATTCTGGCCTGGAGAATACCATGGACTGTATAGTCCATGGGGTCGCAAAGAGTCAGACACGACATGACTTTCACACACAGGATAACTTTGGTTATCTATTTTACACATGGTAGTGTATATGAGTCAGTCTTACTCTCCCAGTTTGTCCCATCCTCTTCTTCCCAAACTGTGTTCACATGTTTATTCTCTACATCCGTGTCTCTATTCCTGCCCTGGAAATACGTGCATCTGTACCATTTTCTAGATTCCACATATATGCATTAATATTTGGTATTTGTTTTTCTCTTTTTGACTTACTTTTCTCTGCAAGACAGACTCTAGGGCCACCCACATCTCTATGAATGACCCAGTCTCATTCCTTTTCATGGCTGAATAAGAGTCTATTGTATACCTGTGCCACATCTTTATCTGTTTATCTGTTGTTGGACATTTAGATTGTTTCCATGCTTTGGCTTGTCGGGGTCTAGCCTCAGTAGGATCTAGGGGTACCCTAAGGATGATGGCATAGGCGATTAGGGATAGATAAAAGAGAAGAGAAAGAGGCTTGATCTTCTTTGGTTTACACAGAAAGTCAATAAAGCTGTGTTCCAAGGAGTCATCCTGAAAGAAGAACAGAGAGAGAAAAGGAGAGAAAAGGAAAAAAGAATGACATGGGGAGACCAAGCTTTGGTGACTGAGGCCCATAACTTTATTTTCAAAAGGAACTTTTATACCTTGACTTGTACATAGAGGGAAATGAAAGACGCAAAGTCATACAGAGTCAGCCCAAACATTACATCTGTTTTGTCTTTATCAAAACCAGGATTTTTTTGCATATATTTCCCATAAACAATGTTGTGTACATTATCTTCTGGCCTTGGAGGCCTGTGGACATTTTATGACACTTTTTTGATAAAGGCTGCTCAACCAAAAAACTTACTTTTCTTTAAAGTGTGTTTTTTTTTTTTTTTTTTTCTCTCTCTCTCTCTCTCAGCCTCAGAAAGTACTAAACAGAGTTACGTTCTCATGGAGCAAAAGTGCAGTGGGTCACAACAACAACAACAACAAAAACAATTAGCTCAAAGGTCTGATGTGGTTAATTCCAAGGCTGCTACTTGTTTTTCTTACATTTCAATTATGTTAACCAATGCACTCTCAGGTGCACAATGGATAAGAGATATGGGAACTTGGCAGCAAGCATTGGCCCAGTAATGAAGCCCTTTACCAGTACTATCTATTTTAATAATTTTTTATCCCTTAAAGGACTCTATGTTCATTAGGACTTTTAGAATGTTTTGGCTTCCTGTGTCTTTCAAGGTTGGGGAGTTGTGAACAATCATGTGTGTTAATTGCAAGAGTTTGAATTGAAACACTCTTATCATACCCAGGAGACTTATTAACTAAAGCCCTAAGTTGACCTTTTCCGGAGAAAGGTGGTCGGGGATAGCCCCCTGTTAATGTCAGAAGAGTTGGTGAAAGGCACAAAATAGTAAGAGAGACAGATTCTGGTTTTGGGGTAGATGCTCGAGCAGATCCAGGGAATCTCTCGAGCCATGATCCGCCTTGCTCATCATGGCTCTTCCACATGACCTTGTCATGGGTGGGATCTCCCGTGGTGGCTCCCGGCATGTCCCCCTTTTTAATTTTTAAGACAGCCAGATGTAATTCAGTTTCGAGCTTTTGAGTGTTCTGTTGAAGAGTTCTAACAATACAAGGAAGAATAATTATGAGAAGTAGAAGTAGAGCGGCCACAGCAGCATAGCTAAAAATAGTAGGCAGAATGTTTTCTTTTTTTTGAAATAAAGTTAGAAAGTGTATGGAAAAAGTCATTTGCTGGTGCCGGGAGCCACCATGGGAGATCTCACTCATGACAAGGTCATGTGGAAGAGCCATGACGAGCAAGGCGGATCATGTCTTGAGAGATTCTCTGGATCTGTTTAAGCATCTACCCCAAAACCAGAATCTGTCTGTCTTATTATTTTGTGCCTTTCCCCAACTTTTTTGACATTAACAGGGGGTTATCTCCGACCACCTTTTTCTGGAAAAGGTCAACTTAGGGCTTTGGTTAATAAGTCTCCTGGGCTAGTTCTTGCCTGGAGAACTCCATGGACAGGGGAGCCTGGCGGTCTACAGTCCATGGGATTGCAAACAGTTGGTCATGACTGAGCGACTGACACCACTTTCTGTCAAGAGAAACCTAGGCAATCAATGCCATTCTACTTGCCTATGCCATGTGTAGAGCTTTCATTGTTTTATTCTACTGTGGATGGGCCTATTGATGTAGAGAGACTTGGAGTTATATTTTATAGAAGAAATTGGAGTGGGTTTCTGAAGGCTGTATGAACAATCAAAGGCATAGCCACACAGGGCCCATTTCGTGCCCGCTCTCAACACAGATCTGGCGTCCTGGGATATGCCTTGTGGTCCACCCTTACCTTGAAGCTGCTCTTTGCCCAAAGCAGAATGGTGTCCACAGCCCTCCTCAGCTTGGCATTCCCTGAGATCAGAATGACTGCATGTCCTGAGGGACAGGCTGCCATTATCCCTATGCAGACCATCACCCCGACCTTGCTGTGCCACAGCATCAGCAACGGTATCGAGAATAAGGCAGCACAGAGTGACAGCACATACAGGCAGAAGAAAGAGACAAGAGACCTGAGCGCCCGTGTGTGAGCCTCCAGGCTGGGGTCCCCAGAGCCTCTGGTTTTGGCCCTCATCATCCTCATATGCCTCCCCAGGGAGAACACCAGCATCCCAGAGGAAACCAGGAAAAGCAAGAAAGAAGGGATGGATGCCAGGCTGCAGAAGAGGAAGGAATGAAAGAAACTGAGTTTTGCAATGTTCAAATTGAGTTCAGTACTGTTATTCATGAGTAGCCTAGTTACAGCTGATAAATGAGATCCACTAAAAAAGTCCCATAAGCAGAGAAGAGTGCAGACACAGGAGAGAACCATAGCACCCAGAAGCATCTGGGGGATCTTTCTGGAGATCCAGCTTGCTGCATGGAGCAGGAAGGCGTGAGAGAAACGGACAATCTTGGAGCAGTAGAGGAGACTAAGGCACATGGTGAGCCAGAGTCCGGCTTGGTGGACGATCATCCAGAGTACGATGATGGTCTGGTAGCTGAAGCTCAGCGGGTCTTTCATCCGCTGGAAATGAGTAAGCTGGATGGCCTTCAGAAAGAGCAGCCCGTGTAGGACAAGCCGGGTGAGGCTGAGACTCAATAGGACAAGATCACAGTGGCTCAGTGGCTGCCTCCTCACCAGGTCCCGGAAATTGACCAAGAAAATGAAGGCGTTGAGTAGGATCCCTACTGCAAACTCCAGGACTGAAAAGAACAGAAATGCATTCCTGACTTCAGAGGGCACAGATACGATGTGAGTCAGAGTCACCATGATGCCTCTTCTGACTTGGCTAATCTAAGACTCATGTACTGCCCAGGAGAGAAAGTATATTTGTGTGCTAAGTCAGGACCTTCCTTTACAAGGCATCAGCTCTTGGTCCAGAGTTATCCCAAGGTGAGTGCATCAAAAGTTCAGACAGTAAACTTAGAGGGACAGTGCTTCTTTAGAATATCCCTTGGATACACACAGATGCTCATCGTGAGAGCAGAAGAATGATGGGTCTGTCTCTTGGTTGACGCAGAAGCTTTGAATAAACCCAGGTATTCTGTAACAACAGCCTTCCCAGAGGGCCAGGGCATGACATCAGGGATGCAAACAGGATAGGATCTTGACTTTCCAAGCCCAGTTTTGCATGCCCATCTGGGCGCCCATGAGTGGTGAAGAGAGTAGAATTTGTTTATGGGTTTTCAGTAAACTGACAGCAGGCAAAGCATATAGTCTCCGTGAACTGAGGTTTGAAACAGTGCCTCTTTCCATTTGCATACCTTCCATCACCCCGAGGGTGACTCTGAATCACAGACTATGTTTTTAATATGGACAAGGGCAGGCATGGTTCCTCTGCCGTTTGACTAGTATGACTGCTGTTGGCAAAGACTTCATTCAGCCATCATCATTATGCCAGGTGCCACGCTTGGCAAGAGGACCGTTGACATGAACAAGGCAGCATCTTACTATGAAGGGAGGGGGAACGGGGAGTATCTGGCCTGGATCATTGCAGAAGTCTTGCAACTGCTCTCTCTGCTTCCCACCCCTACTCCCACACCACACTTTCTACAAAGCAGCAGTCGTGATCCTGTTAGCATGTAACTAAGATCATGTCATTGCTCTGTTCAAACCTTTAGGGCCCCCATCCTCCTCATCATTTCAGCTGAGTTTTCACAGTGACCTAGCGGTCCTGGGTATATAATCAGGACCTCCTTCCCTTCTCAGATGTCCTCATCTGAAGGCTGCTCACTGTTGACAGTGTGGGCTCTGGAACCAAGCTCTTTCAGGTTAAGGCCCAGCTCTGCTTCATCCTCTCTGTGCAAACTTGGCAAATGACTGAACCCTCTTAATTCATCTTATATGAAATGGAGATGACAATCAAAATAACACCTATCTCAGAGGGGTTACCTGAATTGATGCATGGAACATGATTGAGATTGTGCTTAGTGGCAACCCACTCCAGTATTCTTGCCTGGAGAATCCCATGGGCAGAGGAGGTTGGTGGGCTACAGTCCATGGGGTCACAAAGAGTCAGACATGACTGAGTGACTAACACTTGGCCCATGAAGTCCAGTCAATCAGTGCTAGTTATAGAGCCATCATCAGATCAGATCAGATCAGTCGCTCAGTCGTGTCCGACTCTTTGCGACCCCATGAATCGCAGCACGCCAGGCCTCCAGAGCCATCATAGGATCCACCAATTCCTCTTCTGGGTATATATCCAAAGAAAATGAGAGAGGATATCAAAGATATATCCATACTCCCATGTTCATTGTGGCATTATTCACAAGAGCCAAGATATGGCAGCAACCCAAGTGTCCATTAATGGATGAATGGATGCAATGGAATCTTACTCAGGCATGAGAAAGGGAAATGCTTTCTTGACTTCCCAAACCCAGTTTTGCATGGGTCCCATGTGATGTGGGATGGACCTTGAGGACACTGTGCTAAGTGAAATAAGTCAGGCAGAGAAGGACAAATAGTGCATGGTATCACTTACACTGTATATGAGAAAAAGGAGTTAAACTAATAGATGTGGAGTAAAAAAGTGATTTCCAGTGTTTGGTAGGTGGGAGAAACAAGGAGAGGTTGGTAAAAAGGTACAAATTTAAAGCTAATGCAGGCGTGTGTGTGCGCACTATATCACTTCAGTTGTGCTCGACCTTTGCGACCCCATGGACCATAGTCCACCACGTTCCTCCTGGGGTTCTTCAGGCAAGAATCCTGGAGTGGGTTGCTGTGCCCTCCTCCAGGGGATTTTTCAGACCCAGGGATCCAACCCATCCACGTCTCTTACATCTCCTGCATTGGCAGGCAGGTTCTTTACCACTAGTGCCACCTGGGAAGCCCCCAACTTAAAGCTAGAAGATGAATAAAGTCTGAGAATCTGATATGTAACATATCATATATAACGCTGAATTGTATAAATAAAATCTTCTCAGAGAGTAAAACTTATATGTTCTCATCAAATACAAATTTCACATGTAAGTGAAAACATACAGCATTTGTCTTTCTCTGACTTACTTTTGCTAAGTGAAATACCCTCCAGGTCCATCTATATTGTTTCATATGACAAAATATAATTCTTTTTTATGGCTGAGTAGTATTTGTATATATACCACATCTTCTTTATCCACTCATGTGTGATGTGCACTTAAGTTGCTTCTATATCTTGGCTATTGCAAGAAAGTATGTACATTTTTTAGGACAAAGTGAGCTTCCTGTTTGAAACATCACTGAGCTGAGATTCCACAGTCCCTACAAACTTTTCCTCCCTCACATAATTGATTATCTAGATGCAAAGCAAAGGGGTGACGGGGGAGACATGACATAGAAGTGAGTACCATGAGATCTGGGGCAAGTGAGCCAAAGGCAACAGGGACTGTGAGTAAATGGCGGTTTACATGAGCATACCCCTCTGGGAGAAAGCGCATTTTAATTTAGAGAGGAAAGCACAGCTAAGTGACTTGAGATAACCGGGTTAACTGAAAGAAGCAAGGTAATGTTAGTGGAACAGATCACTGACAGGAAACAGATGGCTGGGGTGGTGGTGTTCTCAACCAGGGCCACGGTGATGAAGGAGGACATGGTCCACCAGAAAGTGCCCTGTGCTCTGGTAGGTGAGAGGAGGCCAGCGGATGCCTTGTAGCAGGAGGTGAGATCGGAGGGGCTGGGCTCCTGACCAAGACCGGTTCCCTTCTCCTTTGTGTAAATTATAATATAAAGTGATCCATGGATGGCTTCTCATCTGGCACCTGCCCCCATTCCTACCTGGGGAGTGGCGAGTTTCTTACCCTGTGGGTAGGCAGTTATGGAGCATTGTTTGAGACCAGTGGGGAAGACCAGGTAACTGGCTCTCAGGAAGCATGGTGCCTGAGGATGAGTCGATAATGGAACCACGTCACTGTCGTTTTTCCAAGTTCAAGCCAGCTTGGGATCCAGAATCTTCCTATCATTACTCAACAGCTGCCACTAGGTGGCACCAGACCACTGTGAGGTCTGGACTTCCTGGCCTCCTTGTGATAGCTCAGTTGGTAAAGAACCCATTTGCAACGCTGAAGAACCTGGTTCGATTCCTGGGTTGGGAAGATCCGCTGGAGAAAGCATAGACTACCCATTCCAGTATTCTTGGGCTTCCTTTGCGGCTCAGCTGGTAAAGAATCCGCCCACAATGCGGGAGACCTGGGTTGGGAAGATCCCCTAGAGAACCGAAAGGCTCCTCACTCCACTATTCTGGCCTGGAGAATTCCATGGACTGTATAGTCCATGGGGTCACAAACAGTCGGACACAACTGAGTGACTTTCACTTCAGTTCCTTTCACTTTGTGCAAGCTCACCCCAGCCATTGATTTAATCTTGCAACCCTGTGACCTCATATGTTACAGAATTGAAATCTTAAGACTTCATCATGTATCACTCTGTGGTAGGCTGAATTGTGAAGAGTGTGGTGACACTTCCATTTTACTGATGACAAGGTAGAGTTTCAGAAAGGTTCGTTAAGTAGCTGGGCCAAGGTAACTAAATTACTAAGTGAGGAGTTAGGATGCTGATGCTTTAGATGGGATTTAGCCAAGAGTCCTGGGAATTCCTCCATCCAGCTCTGACAATCACTTCTATCAAATGAAAGGAGCAACTGTGAAATTGGGTGTAAGGTGCATTACTTTATTAAAAGCTAGACCTGCGTCTAAGAGCTCCCAAGAAAGAGCTCTGATACTAGTTGGTTTGGAGCATGCAATAGACCAAGGCAGAGTCCATGCATCTAACTTGCCATTCTGTTCAATAGCACTTATTGTTCAGTCGCTAAGTCCTGTCCGACTCTTTGTGACTCTATGGACTGCAGCACACCAGGCTACCCTGTCCTTCACTATCTCGCAGGGTTTGCTCAAATTCATGTCCGCTGAGTCAATGTGGCAGTTGTTGCTAACTGCCTGCACACTATTAGTTCTTTCCTTTTCAATGCCGACGTATTATCAGGCGTGTCAATATTAACTAAATATAAACTGCATTTGCCATCTTTCTTTCAGGTTAGAGTGTCCAGTGAAACACAGGAAGAAGACATTGGTTGGGAAAATCCCTTCGAAAGCCCTCATTTCCTTTTCTTCTGTCTGGGCCTGAACTTGGATGTTGTGGTTGGAGCACCAGCCAGGAGGGAAAAGCCAAGAGAATCTCAACCCTGCAGTTTTACAAGTTCTTGAAACCCACCAGCGACTACTGTGCTCCAGAGGGAGCAGAGAAAGTGAGAAAGGTCATCGCTTTCTGTCTTTAAGGCACAGTGCTTGGGCCTCTGTGACTGGAAGCCGAACGCCGTGACTCACCGATGACTTGCCTGTGAGAATGGCTCTGAGTCCGTTTGCCTGTCTGAGCACGTGAAGCCAGGAAGTGGACTGAGGGAAGGGCAGCTTGTCCAGCTAGCCCCGTGTCTAGGTTCACTTATGAAGAGGCAGAAAACTGGAAGCAGGAGAGGAAATGAAACGGAGCCTCTGCTCCCTGCGTTTAAAGCAGCGGTTCCTAATATTTTTGGCAGCAGGGACTGGTTTCGTGGAAGACGGTTTTTCCACAGATGGGGTGGGGCGGGGGGACGGTTTCTGGATGATTCAAGTGCATTACGTTCACTGTGCTTCTTTGAGACTCTAATGCTGTCATTGATCTGACAGGAGGCAGAGCTCAGGCGGTAATGAGAAGGATGGGGAGCAGCTGGACATAAAGATGAAGCTTTGCCCGTCCCCCTGCCGCTGACCTCCTGCTAGGCAGCCCAGTTCCTAGCGGGGCCACTGATCCATGGCCTGGAGGTTAGGGACCCCTGATTCAAAGCGTGTTCTGTCCACTTTGAACTGACAGAGGGAGGAGGGCAGAGAGGTAGCCGGGGAGACGAATTTAAAGATGGTCTCACTCAGCTCTTATTTCTGTTGCTCCATCTTTCAACTTTGCTCCTGCTGCTGACTAATCCTGCTACAGATTCTCTGTGTGTTCCATTCAGAACAAGAACCTGAGTGGTCTGGTGCTCACACAGCAGGCAGAGTCTGGAGATGCCAGTCAGCTGGAGGCCTGGCTCTCTTGGGTTCATGCCCATCCCAGGTTCAAGCAGCACAGGGGCCAGCACGGAACCTTGTGATTAGAATCATACATAGGTCACTTTCCCCAGCAGGGACCTCAGGGTAGGGTTCCTCTAGAAGGTGCTTGGACCCCTCCTTGAGCTTTGTCTTGTCCACTAATATGAATGATGCAAGAGGAGGTTTTAAGTAAATGCTGATAGAACTGTGAGACCTTGGCCGACCATCCGTCCTGTTCTGTTTCACTCTAGTGGAAATAGGAAGAGACCATGGAGCAGCAGTGTTCAAGCAGACACTGTGAGGGTTCACTGTCCAGCAGAGACGGAGGGTGGTGGTGTGACCTGGTGATTTCCAGAGAGGGGAACAGAGAGGGAGTTTGTGGGAGAGAGGAGGAGCCGGGCAAGAGGGTACCAGGGACAGCCAGAGCCTGAGCATGGCTGAGAGACATTGTCGGTGCCTTGAAGACATTCCCTCTGGCATTCTTTTCACGGTTTCTCCTGGGGTGGGGACCTGGGGGAAGCAGATTTACCAGGTGCTCATCACAGAGGAAAATTTCTGTAAGCTTAGTGTTCAGGGTTGAAAAAAATTCATGCATGCCATTACTTTATACGGCCATATTTTTCATAATTCCCAAATATTGATTCAAATTGCTGATTCTTCTCCAAGGGCCTTTTTAAAAAATTTATTTATTTTATTTTTGGCTGTGCTGGGTCTTCGTTGCTGGGTGCAGGCTTTCTCTAGTTGCGACGAGGGGGGGCTACTCCCCAGTTGTGGGCTGTAGACGTCTCACTGTGGTGGCTTCTGTTATTGCAGGGCACGGGTTCTAGAGTTCAATAGTTGCAGCACATGGGCTCGGAGTTGCAGCTTGGGGCTCGTAGAGCAGGCTCAGTAGTTGGGCGCATGGGCTTTGTTGCCCTGAGGCACGTGGACTCTTCCCCAACCAGGAAGTAAGTCCATGTCCCCTGCATTGGCAGATGGATTCTTAGCCGCTGGACCAGCAGGGAAATTCTCCAAGGATCTCTGACTAAAGTCAGTTTTCCAAGGTGTGTGCCTCTCCGTGGATCACCACATAGCCCCAGGTTACATGTATCCTGAACTAAAAAAGACACTTCTATGGGGAGGCCATATAATTCAGAGGCAACTTGTGAGGATTTGAAGGGCACACAATTGCAAGTTGTTGTTGAAGCCAACAAAGTATGGACAATATTCTACTGTTAGATTGAACTGGAGTGGTTAGAGATTTTTGGTGAAGGTTTTTACACTGGACAAACGGAGACGAGTCTGTACGAGCAGGGCCAGCAGAAATTGTTGGATTGCTGGGTATAGAAACTCATAGAGCATGGCTTCAGGAAAGGCTGATGATGGTGATGGTGGTGGTGATGATGGTGATGGTAGTGGTGGTGATGATGGTAATTGTGATGGTGGTGATGATGGTGGTGATGATGGTGGTGGTGGTGATGGTGCTGGTGGTGATGGCGATGGTTGTGATGATGGTGGTGATGGTGGGTGTAGGATGATGGCGGTGGTGGTCATGGTGGTGGTGGTGATGGTGGTGATGGTGGGGGTGTGTGATGGTGGTGGTGGTGATGGTGCTGGTGGTGATGGCAATGGTTATGATGATGGTGGTGATGGTGGGTGTAGGATGATGGCGGTGGTGGTGATGGTGGTGGTGGTGATGGTGGTGATGGTGGGGGTGTGTGATGGTGGTGGTGGTGATGGTGCTGGTGGTGATGGCGATGGTTGTGATGATGGTGGTGATGGTGGGGGTAGGATGATGGTGGTGGTGGTGATGGAGGTGATGGGTTAGTAGTAGAAGCAGTAGTGGTAGTAATATATATAGTATTTTGGTGAAGAAGCAGGAGGATCACATGAAATTCTGTTGTGCACTGTTCTTCACAGAATAGGGAAAATACTGGCAGCTTGTCTCTACTTCTTCTTCTTTGGGGTTGAATAATCTCTTCTGCTACTTTCTATGTGTCTATTCTAGTCTCTTTTGGGAAAACAGGTATTTTCAATAAAGCTTTAATTTCTGCCTCTCAGTAACATGTGAGTATGATTCAGACTCTAGGTGTCAAATCCTAATTTCTGGGAGAGAGCACCCCATTGGAACAGGTTGGATCATCTGTCCAGTGCTGGTCCAGTCAGCTGGGACCAGTGAGCAGGGCTGTGGTAGGGTCCCTTACAGGAGCTTGTTGGTGTACCTTACATTTTGGGGAGGAGGGACATGGAGGAAATGGTAGAAATCTCTAGGACAAGATTTGAACTGAAGAGACATAGCTGCCTATGAGGGGAGGATGGTAGAATTTGATAACAGAAGGGAGCTGAGGTTTCCTCTTTGGGACACGTGGTGGAGAGTGAACTTTGAATTTGTTGAGTGAATGAACAAATATTTAATCTGAAAAAAGCAATTTCTGGATTTACTGCCTTCATACTCTGTGAACATTGGATTACTAGATTAAAAGTAAGTTAGCACAGGTTCAACTTGGGCCACTCTTTAAATGACCTTTAGCAAGTCATTTTCCTTAATTTGTTTCCTCATTATACATGGGATTTAAAAATAATCCTGCCTTATCTCTTTGTGGTGATCAGAGAGATAATACAGATTAAAGTGCTCTGAAAACTGCAAGATGTTATACAAATATAAAGTTTTATCATGAACATGTGAATACTAAGTAGTATCCCTAATCACTCTCTCCTTGGACTCACGCTGGTATTTGCACATGTTCCTGTCCATGGGGGTGAGAGGTAGAAAAGGATGAAAGGCCGTGCAAAACTGCTGAATAATAGGTATTTCACAAGAGGAGGAAATGCTGTAATGCCCCGTTTGCTTTATTCTCACCTTCCTTTGAACATTTCTGGGCGGGCAAATTACTTTCACTCTAAGCAACTTCTTCATTGCCAAATAGCCTCTGATGTGAAGAGCTTATTTTGGGGGCAAAAGAAGGACAACCAACTTGGTTGCAATAAAAAGAGGCAGGCAAGAATACTGGAGTGGGTAGCCATTCCCTTCTGCAGGGGATCTTCCCAATTGAGGGATCAAACCTGTGTCTCCTGCATTGCAGGTGGATTTTTTTTTTACTATCTGAGCCACCAGGGAAGCCCTAAAAAGAGGTATGATTTATAAAATTTTGTAGGCTATGGAGACTGTGAGAGATGCTTTGTGACATGAAGGTGTGGAGATGGCATGCGCTTGTGTAAGGGGGTGAGGGAAGATGGGGGAAGAAGGAGTGTTAAGGAACCATGGCGAACACAGTCAGGAGCTCAACTGGTGTCTCTCCCTTAGCCTGTGGTTCAGTGTGGGAGGCGCTGATGCTCTGCATTTGTCTGTCGGTAGTCCAGGGAGGGAAGAGACCACTTCCTCCAGCCCACACTAGTGAGGCTGTTTCTGGGGGTGGATGAACTGAAGGAAGTGTTGTTAACAGAATTTAAGCTAATGGTTCCACTTGCTGGGTTTTCTTTAACTTTAAGAAAACACAGTTGGGGAGGGACTGGGGAAACTGCGACCCTGGATATCAGGTTACCTACTATCTCAGCTTAGGCTCAAAGTCATATATGTCAAGCCTATTATTACCTCCAATTCACAGAGAGGGCAATTGACCTTCCGAACATTGGAATGATTGCCCAAGGTCTGTGGCACATAGAAGAGAATCCAATATTCAAACCATGGCTTGTTTGATTCCAAACCGCGTGCTCTTTCTAGAAGACTTAACGTGGAAACAGTGTCCAAGAGATGGTTTAACTTGATTTCAATGTTACATCCATCTGTTTCAAGTTAACTGGCTTATTTATGGATACTTTCAGGATCATCTAACCCACCCACAGTCCACTGCAGGTAAAACCCAGACAGATGAGTATCTTAGTTTTTATCAGGATTTTATTCTGAGAAGGGAGACTCCACTGTCATGTTCAATGCTTGGAGAATGGAAAACACACTGGGCGGTCATCTGTCCCTTCTCTGCTCAGAGGTCAGTCCAGGCTCCTTGCTTGGGTTGGGCTTTGATGGACATTCTCAGAGACCTCAACCAGCAGGGACTTGATGGGAGGCTAGATGTTCTCTGAGCATTTGGGGGTATGCTCACCTATAAAACAGAGCACCAGTGTTGAATGTACTGTGACTTTAGCTGTTCAGAAATGGGGAACCAAAAATGTTAAATTGAGCATTTAGAGAAAATTTCAGACCAAGTAAGTGGATTTTAAGCTTAGCTTTGCAAGAGGAGAGGGGTTTTTGCAGAAGACAGAGGACAAGAGGTTGTAGATCCAGCCCTGGAGGAGGGCTGCCCTCAGGCAATGGTGCAGAAGCAGCCATGAGCCAAGTTTAATGGTGCTTAGTGAAAAATTACTGGATTAGTGGAGTCAAAATGACAAGGAGGGCCTTAAAGAGAGAAAGAAGAGTTTGAAATTCATCCTGAAGAATAGACCATGCCTATTTTGTTTGGACTATGAAGTTTGGAGACGGTTGCATGGTCTTGCTCAAGATCGACTGTGATCCACCAGCTCTTTGGTCTTCAGGGAATGCCCATGGAGGATCTCATGGTAGCAGAGTTCCATACTTTTGGGCCACTCCAATGGACATGCAGCTTACACAGGTCCCAGTGTTCTCTGTGACTATGACTTTTTTTTGTTGGAGGTGTGGGAAGAAGCAATATTCTCAGTAAAGACTCACAGTGACAGATAATCCTGCACGTTGAATCCTAGGCAGAGAAATCCTAGGCTCAGAAATCTATTTCATGTTAATGATAGCCTGGGCAGTGTGTTGTCTGCGGTGGGTCCCTGTTGCTGGTGGGAGTCTTCTTGCTAACAGAATCTCCATGATGTGGTGGCTCTAGCATACTTTTACAATATTGTCCCTGACTTTACCACAACTGTCTTCCCCTGTCTTTTTGCTAAAGTTTCTAAAGCAGGTCTCATTCTTCTAACCTTGGTGCCTTGTTGATTCCTTAGCCCCCAGTCTCCTTCAGTCTCTCTTTTCTTTCCCACTCCCATCTATCTTGGCCTTTGGTTTCTTTCCTGTCCCTCCTGGTTGGGGTTGTTCTTTTCCCAGTGGCATTTTTCAGTGCTCTCTTGTCTTTTGCAGCAGAGCCATTTAACTTCTTACCTGCTCCTGGCTGTGAGGTTATGGAGACATTACTCACATTTGTATTCCAGTGCAGGCTTGATGAGACTGCCTGCGTCTGCACTCTGGTTTGACTTCCTGTTAGTTACACAAGTTGTGGGCAGTTGCTCTTTGTGCCTCAGGTTTCTCCACTTGAAAACTGGGGTAATAGGGCTTTCCCAGGTGGTTCAGTGGTTAAGAGTTTGCACTTCCACTGCAGGGGGCATGGGTTTGATTCCTGGTTGGGGAACGAGGATCCTGTATACTGTGTGACTTGGCAAAAAAAAAAAAAAGAGAGATAAAATAAAACTAGGGTGATAACAGTCCCTGCCTCATAGTGTAGTTATGAGGAGAAATTGAAATCTTGTCTGTGAATCCTTTAATGTAATGTATGGGTCATAATACGTGTTGCAAAAATGTTGCTGTCATTGCTATTCTGACAGACCCTCAGTTATAACACACATATAATAACTACATATGATTACAGCCATGAAATTAAAAGATGCTTGCTCCTTGGAAGAAAAGCTATGACAAACCTAGACGGTGTATTAAAAAGCAGAGACATCACTTTGTGGACAAAGGTCCATGTAGTCAAACCATAATTTTTCCAGTAGTCATGTACAGATGTGAGACTTGGACTATAAAGAAGGCTAAGCACTGAAGAATTGATGCTTTTGAATTGAGGTGCTAGAGAAGACTCTTGAGAGTCCCTTAGACAGCAAAGAGATCAAACCAGTCAATCCTAAAAGGAGTCAACACTGACTATTCATTGGAAGGACTGATGCTGAAGCTGAAGCTCCAATACTTTGGCCACCTGATGCCTAAAGCTGACTCATTGGAAAAGACCCTGATGCTGGGAAAGATGAAGGGTAGGAGAAGGGGGCAACAGAGTATGAGATGGTTGGATAGAATCACCAACTCAATGAACATGAGTTTGCACAAACTGTGGGAGACAGTGAAGGACAGGGAAGCCTGTTGTGCTATAGTCCATGGGGTCACATAGAGTTGGACATGGCTTAGAAACTGAGCAACAACTTCAATCAAAATCCTGATTTAGGAGAGAAGGAGATATTGGCCTATTTGAAAGCACATGTGGTTGGGAGTCCAGGGTCTGGGCTCTGGTCACAGCTGTGACAGATGCATAGTAATCATAATAATTGTACCTGACACCATTTATTGTGTAACACCAAGTCTTTTACTTGTGCTATAGGGTTTAATCTTCATAATTTGATGGGGTGTGGGTGCGTGCATGCTCAGTGTGTCTGACTCTGTGTGACCCCATGGACTGTAGCCCACCAGGCTCCTCTCTCCATGGACTTTTCCAGGCAAGAATGACCAGACTGGATTGCCATTTCCTCCTCCAGGGGATCTTCTCCACCTCAGGGCTGAACCCTCGTCTCTTACGTCTCCTCCACTGACAGGTGGGTTCTTTACCTCTAGTGCCACTTTGATCTTCATTTAGGTTAAGGAAAATGAGATTTACGTGGCTGTACTTCCCCAGCCAGTAAACAGACCTGGGTTTTGAACTCAGATCAGTCTCCTCACTTGTAAAATGATGTGATGATCTCTAACGTTCTTTAGGGTTAATACTAAATAGACCATGTGGGCTCTGATGCAGAGTTGACGAGCATCCATCTGGCAGTTCAGACCCTCGCTGCTCTTGGACCCTTGTGAATACTGATGAGATAACGTCAATAAAAGACTGCAGTACCCAGCAGGCCTCCATGCACCTTAGTTTTCCTTTCCTTCCTCTTCTAGTTCTGAGTTCTTTGTGGTACCAAACAAACACAGTAGATGGGGGATTTCCAGTACCTGGTCTGCAGGTTTTCCTGGTTCCCATCATTTCCACTGGTTGATGAAATGAGAAAAATGACAAGAGAGTAAACTTTTCAAAATGATAAATTCATTCTATTTTTAATAGTCTGTGTCCACAATGAAATAATGATAATAGATGTTGACTTTTGTCTAGTTTTTCTAGGTGATACACAGTTTATAAATTTAGGTCCCTTAGCCTGAATTTTCCCTGAATTTTCTCTTATCCAGAAAAGCAAATGACCAGGCATTAACCATAGTTGAGCTGAGTTTTTAAAATGATCTGTCATTAAAAAAAAAAAGGTTAAAAAATTTTTCCATTAGGTCACAGATTGAGACTTTCATAAATTTGAAATAAAAATAAGTGGCCAGGAGAATTAAATTAAAAACCACATATATATACAAACACAAGCTCCATTTTTTATTATTAGGTTTAGGAGACAGAAATTTCTCTGACAAGTGGTAATAAAAGTTTGTAAATACCTATCCTCAGTTTTAATACTTATTTCCTTGGGACTGGCAATAATCGGTTCATGGATCATTGGCATCACTGGGGCTTCCCTAGTGGCTCAGATGGTAAAGAATCCAACTGAAATACAGGAGATCCGAGTTTGATCCCTGGGTCAAGAAGATCCCCTTTGGCTACCCACTCCAGGATTCTTGCCTGGAAACTTATATGGACAAAGGAGCCTAGCAGGCTACACTTCATGGGGTCGCAAAGAGTTGGACGTGACTGAGGGACTGATAGTTTCACTTCACTTTATTGGAGTAGAGATGATTTACACGGTTAGTTTCTGCTGTACAACAAAGTGAATCAGTTACACATACATCCACTCTTTTTTAGATTCTATTCCCATATAAGTCATTATAAACTATTGAGTAGAGTTCACTCTGCTATACAGTAGGTCCTTATTAGTCACCAGTTTCACATAGGGTAGTGTGTATATGTCAACCCCAATCTGCCTATTTATGAGCCTGGTAACAGAGCAAGACTGACTCAAAATGTAGATGAAAAAATGCTGTATCTTATCTGTCCTACTTTGAGGGAGGGTCTGCCTAGCAATAGAGTTCTTAACCTGGGGTTCATGCATTTAGTTCAGAAAGTAGGTGAATTGGAAGGGGAAAATATTTATGCTTTTTTCTTTGCTGAAATACTGACATTTAATCTGTCAAAGTGTAAAGTCAGGCCATGAATCACCGTCGTGTGAGCAGTATCCAGACTTTGGTTCCAAGAGAGGTCACGGTTACTTTTATATCATATATCTAAGATAATCTCAAAATACTGTCTATACTGTTTTGAAATTGTAGTAACTGCTAGGTTTGTTAGTTAATATATCCTTAAAGAAGCACTTTGACTGTGTGGATCACAACAAACTGTGGAAAATTCTTAAAGACATGGGAATACCAGACCACCCGATCTGTCTCCTGAGAAATCTGTATGCAGGTCAAGAAGCAACAGTTAGAACTGGACATGAAACAACAGACTGGATCCAAATGGGGAAGGAGTACATCAAAGCTGTATATTGTCACCCTGCTTATTTAACTTATATGCAGAGTGCATCATGCGAAATGCCAGGCTGGATGAAACACAAGCTAGAATCAAGATTGCTGGGAGAAATATCAATAACCTCAGATATGCAGATGACAATACCCTTATGGCAGAAAGCAAAGAAGAACTAAAGAGCCTCTTGAGAGTGAAAGAGGAGAGTGAAAAATTTGGCTTAAAGCTCAACATTCAGAAAACTAAGATCATGCCATCCGATCCCATGGCAAATAGATGGGGAAACAATGGAAACAGTGAGAGACTTTATTTTTTTAGGCTCCAAAATCACTGCAGATGGTGACTGCAGCCATGAAATTAAAAGACGCTTGCTTCTTGGAAGAAAAGCTATGACCAACCTAGATAGCATTAAAAAGCAGAAATATTATTTTACCAACAAAGGTCCGTCTAGTCAAAGCTATGGTTTTTCCAGTAGTCATGTATGGATGTGACAGTTGGACTATAAAGAAAGCTGAGTGCTGAAGAATTGATGCTCTTGAACTGTGGTGTTGGAGAAGACTCTTGAGAGTCCCTTGGACTGCAAGGAGATCCAACCAGACCATCCTACAGGAAATCAGTCCTGAATATTCATTGGAAGGACTGATGCTGAAGCTGAAACTCTAATACTTTGGCCACCTGATGCGAAGAACTGACTCATTGGAAAAGACCCTGAAGCTGGGAAAGATTGAAGGCAGGAGGAGAAGGGAACGACAGAGGATGAGATGGTTGGGTGGCATCACTGATTCGATGGATATGAATTTGAGTAGGCTCTGGGAGTTGGTGATGGACAGGGAAGCCTGGTGTGCTGCAGTCCATGAGGTGGGAAAGAGTTGGACATGACTGAGTGAGTGAACTAAAAAAGAACATACATTATTATACTGCAATTTAAGAAGAATTTTAGTAAGTGTGACTTCCCTGGTGGCTCACAAGGTAAAGCGTCTGCCTACAATGCAGGAGACCTGGGTTCGATCCCTGGGTTGGGAAGATCCCCTGAAGAAGGAAATGGCAACCCACTCCAGTATTCTTGCCTGGAAAATCCCATGGACGGAGGAGCCTTGTTGGCTACTGTTCATGGGGTCGCAAAGAGTTGGACACGACTGAGCGACTTCACTATCTATCTATCTATTAGTAACTGTAACTCAATGAAATTAGTTTCTTTGGTATCCTTATTTTGTACTTCTGTATTTTGTCTCATGCATAAAAAAATGTAATCCTAAGAGAAGTCCAGAGGAAGCATAAGATGGCCAAAGGGTCTTTTTAGCCCACGCACACACGTACACACACACACATACAGCTTTAAAAAGAGGCAGGAGAAGAAGAGAACTATTTTGTAAACATTTTCAGAATCATTTCCTTCAAACACTGATCAGTGAATGAGATTGGGGTCGCTGGGAGAGAGGGAGCTCTTCTGGGCTACCTGGATCATTTTGTTGTTGTTCTTCTCTGTCATCTACACTTTGAGTCGGTCTTGCTCTGCTAGCAGGCTCATGGAGCGTCACTGCTGCAGAGACATTCTGTGTTCCTGGGTTCAGGGTGGTCGCTTCTTGCCCCAAGGTCTTAAAGGATGTTCACCTCAGAGGAAGACCTTGATTACTAATTAACCAGCAAATCAGCCTGAGAAAAAGCTGGGCAATGATTTGCATTTGAACTCCATTAACATCAGCACCGTAACTGGTTACCAGGGCTGTGGCTGCTTTCTCTGGACTGTGCTCTGCACGGATTACCAGCCCATCCTTCAGAGAGAGGACACAGCCTCGGGGTTATGAGGTATGTTCCTAAACTGTGTGCTCACTGATGGCTACAGATGCGTGTGTACAAGTGTGTGTGGACTTGTGCTCATCTCCTTCAATCAGATGCCCTTGTTAACTGGTTAAACACAAAGATAAGCATCAATAACAAACCACAAAATTATACAAACACATATTAAACAAAACACAACTCTTTTTGTCCTTGAGACGTGTGTGTGTGTGTGTGTGTGTGGCGATGACTGATTTAATTTTCGAGGTGAATTCTGATTCTTGAGACGAGGTGGGGGAAGTGAGGGGAAGGAGTTAGAATTTGGGAGTTAGATGAGGGCAATTTGGGATGTTCCTTCTAAAATGACATGGAGCTGTGATTGAGAAGTGGTGTTTCAAGAATCCATCACAGTCAGCAACTTGAGAAATTTGTTTCTATCCCTTTGAGTTTGGTGCCTTTGCTGATCAAATAAAGATTGTTATGGGTAAGAGTCTAAAGGGGTGTGTGTGTGTGTGTGTGTGTATGTGTGTGAAGTATTGGGGTGTGTACCTGCTTTGGTATGTCGGGAGATTTCCTGTGGGGTCTGGAAGAAGGAAATGAAGGGAAAGCCTCGATGTCTGGACTGACTGTCGCGTGTAAAAATGAAACGAGTGCCTAGGGGAGTGGAAAGGTGATGGATCGTTGCTGGACCCTCTCTGACAAAATGAAGTAATAGAGAGTCCTGTCTTCACTGGTTGTTGAGTGTCTAGCTGAACACAGTGGGCATTCCTTTTCCGATGAGCCATGGAGGTGAGAAGGAAGAGTTGCGATTGGGGAAACAGAAGGGAAACCACGATCAATCCAGTGGGTCTCACTAGAAATGGCTTCCATGGGTTTTCAGTAGAGAGTCTGAATGGTGGCTTTCCTGTGTGGAAGGAGTATTCCGAACCTCTAAACTGCCTACTACTCTTTATCACAGTGTGGAACAGTGTGTGTGCATGGTAGGCAGGCAGGAAGAAGAGAGAGGGGTCTTTGTTTTGCTGTGCTGGGAAGGACCAAATGATGGGGGGACCCTTCTGTTCTGTACCCCCAACTAAGCTAGCACGTCACTGTTTCACTCACTCTTGCACAGATGCCAAAGATTTTTAGCATCAGGCAACCCTTACCAATGAATTTTGATGGGCTAATACCAATACTTTATATGTAAACTGTTCCCTGAGCATGGAATACTAAGGGCTAGATGGCCCTAGAAGAAGAGATTTTCCATCTGAAAATTTCCAAAACTGCCAAATGTGATGGACAAAATAAGCCTTTGCACACCCTGCTGCTGGGGTGAGAATAGGGTCATAGCTGTCTTCCAGAGATGATGCATTTGGGGTTCGGATGAGGAAAATGAGGCCCAGAGGGGTTCAGCAGTTTTTCCAAGGTCACACAGCTAAGTTAGGTCAAGCTTTTAGATCTTTGCACTTTGGATGTGACAAGACTTGGGAGAAAAAGACCGTTAGCTCCCTTTTTCCTTCCCATTCTTTAAATATCCAGATGACAATGTATCAGGCCAATAAATTTTACCCAGGAGTTTTGAGGAATAGCCATGACTTGCTGGGGTCCTCTTTGCAAGTTATTCTCAGTCTCTGTAAAATGAACCCTTTCTTGCCCACAAGAGCTCTTGCCTCGTGTTATCAAAGAATTTTTAAAAGACTTAAATTGCCATATGCCAATCAGCTATCGGCTATACATAAAAAAATGAAAATGGATTATCTAGTTTATCTGAATTATCTAGAATTCAAGTAGCCATCTCAAGTTTGGGCCCCACCTGACTATCTATCTACTTTGCCTAAATGATTAGAGCAGTACCAGGAAAATGAGCTTTGGCAATTATTCATATAAGCGTTTTAATTTAAGAGGGAAAAAAATGACCATGGAGTCCACATGATTTATGTACAGCAATAACTTTCAGCTTTTCCAGGAGACTTTCCCTAATTAACATTGCAACCACCACCCCCATTCTCCTCCATTCCTCATTCTCCCCCCACCCAAGCCTTATTTTTCTCCAGAGCACTTATCAAAGTCCAACCTGTCGTACAGTCTCAGCTTAGAGGATAGTTGTCAGGACAAAACGAAATAATGCATGTTATGCACCTCACCCCAGGCCACACCCGTTCTAAGCACTTGTTTAATGACCCAGACACTATCTGATAAAAGCACAATCTCGCCAAAAGCTTTCTCGGGAGTGCACCGTGGGCATCATGGCATGGAACAACAGAGTAGTGGTTACAAGTTCTGGCTGCGAGCTCCAAAGGGCTGGTATTCAAACTGTGACTTTGCCCCTTATCATCTGTGTGAAATCAGGCAGGTTATATGACCTTGCTGAAGCTCAATTTCCTCATCTGAAAGTGAAGATGGTAGCAATAACTCACTGAGGGTTGTTAGGAAGATTGCGTGCAACAAATTACGTAATCTTATTAGCACGTTACTCAATTGTGGGTAGTGATTTTTATCATTGTCATTGCACAGTTTATGCTTGTCACATGAAATAGAATATACAAAGATTGGCAACAGTCTGCTAAGTAGGTGTTTGTTTTTTTTAACAATTTTTCTGTAAAAGCAGTTAAATCTATTTAAATTGCTTCCTTATTCTATTTGCCTCCTGTCATTTTTCTTTTCTTTTCTTTAATTTTTTTAAAATTTATTTTTAGTTGGAGGATAATTGCTTTACAGTTGAGTTGGTTTCTGCTGAACAGCAACATGGATCAGCCATAAGTATACATGTTTGTCATTTTTCTTGACCTTAATTTTTCCTGAATCGTATTTCCAATTTAGGACATGGTAAGGTTTCACCACTGAGACCCCTATAATTTGGGAAGTGAGGTCAATCAGATGATGCTGATGAGGGATTTTTTCTCTTTAAGGCTTAAGGAAATATGTCTCTCCTATAGCTAGAAACTTATTATCTTTGTTCCATAGAGCAGGTAACCATATTTAAATATATAATGCAGAAGGCCATTTTGATGAGAGGCAAACAGATTTTTAAAAAATGTATATTTTAAAAACGTATCATTTTAAAAATGGTATTTTTTCAAAAGTCATATTTACTCATGTATATTAATTATCTATTGTTGCATAACAAATTGCCCCAAATTTAACAGCTTGAAGCAATAAACATTTATTATCTTACAATTCCTGTGGGTTTGGAATACTTAACTTTGCTGATTGCATCTCCATGCAGCCCAACATGTCTCTCCATCCTTGTATTTCCTGTAAATTATTAGACCTGGAGCTTTGACAGATACAGATTTGTTTTCTATAGCATGAATGGTGCATAGATGGGAACAGCATCTTCCAGCAGGACATACATAAAATCTAACAGATTCTTTTTTTGCTTTAAATGTTCACAGCCATTGGGGAGCATTTCTTCACTCCACTATTTCATTAGGAGTTGTGATGCAGTGACACTGTAATTTTATCATTCTTTGTTTACTTATTAAATGAAATATTCCTATAGAAAGAAATTTTCCCTCGTCTATCATTTGGTTTATTCAGGAACAGTTTGTAGTGGAAAGGTAGGATAAACATTTGACTTTTTATTTACTGGTTTTCAAACTAAGGAGTTTATCCCTAGAATCCTCCAAAGGGGATCAATGAGAATTTTTAGTCCAAAATCTTTATGAATTCATAGATTTAAATACGTTTCATCCATATTAGTCCACTGACGGCATTATTATTATTAATGCTCATATTGTCCCACTTAACCCAATGAGAGTCTCTTCAGGTTGGTTCCTGGTACTCTTTGGTAGCTCCCTTCTTGCTGGTTTAACATGATAACCTAAGCTCCTTCTGTACATTTCCTGCCCCAGGCTCAAATTAAACATCTCTAAGGAGTCCTTAGAGATGTTTCCTTTACATGGGAAATATTATTTAGAATAGTATTGGACTTCCCCTGTGGCTCAGTGGTAAAGAATCTGCCTGCCAATGCAAAAGACTTGGGTTTGATCCCTGGGTCAGGAAGGTTTCCCTGAAGAATGAAATGACAACCCACTCCAGTATTCTTGCCTGAAGAATCCCATGGACAGAGGAGCCTGGCGGGCTACAGTCCATGGGGTCACAAAGAGTCAGACATGACTGACTAACACTTACTTTAGAGTGAAATTACCCAACTGATAATTATAGTTGATGGGTACCTGGGCCTTTGTTATTTTACTCATTCCTCTTGTATATACATTTGAGCTTTTCCATTAAAAAAACTTCGCTGACTATATGTGAAAGAAAACTCAAATCTAAACTTGCTTCTCTTTCTTTGTAGATGGCAAGAAAGAAGCTGAAAAAGTTCACTACTTTGGAGCTCATGCTCAGTATTCTTCTGCTTGTGGTGTTTATCATCACTATTCCCATCTTCGTGCTTTCAGCCAGAGATTCCCTGGAATCACAAGGTAACAAGGAGGTCTGGAGTTATCCCTCCACATGTTGCTCTTTTCAAAGCAGAAACCTCATAAATGGCAGGGAAGTAAGTAATGCTTTCATGTTGACTGGTGTGAGCCTGTATGTGTGTGTTGGGGACCACCCAACTCAAACTGTGACAGCGCAGTTCAGCTCAGTCGCTCAGTCGTGTCTGACTCCCTGTGACCCCACGGACTGCACACCAGGCTTCCCTGTCCATCACCAACTCCCATAGCTTGCTCAAGCCCATGTTCATTGAGTCGGTGATGCCATCCAACCATCTCATCCTCTGTCGTCCCCTTCTCTTCCTGCCTTCAATCTTTCCCAGCATCAGTGTCTTTTCCAATGAGTCAGTTCTTTGCATCAGGTGGCCAAAGTATTGGAGCTTCAGCTTCAGCATCAGTCCTTCCAATGAACACTGAGGACTGATTTCCTATAGCATGGATCTCCTTGCAGTCCAAGGGACTCTCAAGAGTCTTCTCCAACACCACAGGTCAAGAGCATCGATTCTTCAGTGCTCAGCTTTCTTTATAGTCCAACTGTCACATCCATACATGACTACTGGAAAAACCATAGCTTTGACTAGAGGGACTTTTGTCTTTTAATCCACCACTTTTGGGGTATTTTGTTTGTTTTTTTTGAAAGTTTTTTGTTTGTTTGTTTGCTTTTGATGTGGGCCATTTTTAGTCTTTATTGAATGTGTTACAATATTGTCAGCAAAATAATGTGACAGCACAACAGGCATACATTGAGGTCTAACTCTGACACTTTTATCCCCCAGTTTAGCCTAGTACAGGATTCCACAACTGGCACTTGAAATATATTGGCCAAATTTCATTAAATAATTGTATTTTTTCACAATAATAATTAATAATACCCTTATATGAAACTCCAATACTTTAGCCACCTGATGCAAGGAACTGACTCATTGGAAAAGACCCTGAAGCTGGGAAAGATTGAAGGTAGGAGTAGAAGGGGACAACAGAGGGTAAGATGGTGGGATGGCATCACCGACTCGATTAGCTGGTGATGGACAGGGAAGCCCGGTGTGCTGCAGTCCATGGGGTCACAAAGAGTCGGACACGACTGAGTGAATGAACTGATATAAAACATAGTCAAATAAGTATATAATCAAGTAAAGTATATTAGGCCCAAGTTTGTTCTTTAAAAAAATAACAGCAAATAGAGTTGTTTATTAAAAGTTTATCGAGCTGTATTATTTTCAAAGCAGGGCTAGATTGTGCTGAGTTATCCATGATTTTGTATCTGGGCTTCGTCTAAGAGCAGCTTCCTAGTTGGGGCAGGCAATGAGGGCCAGTATGTAGCCAGAAGAAAGACTATTCCCTCCTTCCCTTATTCTCAGCCATGCCATTTCTACTTTTGTGGGAAGCTAGATTAAATAATCTCAAAGGTTGTTAAATTCTTAAAATTCTCTGATCCTGAAGATGAAAATAAAACCTGCATGCAGAAACTGGCACAAACAAGTTCTTTTAATCCATCACTTTTGGGGTGTTTTGTTTGCCTTTTTTTTTCTAAGTTTTTTGTTTGTTAGTTTTCTTTTGATGTGGGCCATTTTTAGTCTTTACTGAATTTGTTACAATATTGCTTCTGTTTTATGTTTGGTTTTTGACCTTGAGGCATGTGGGTGGGATCTTATCTTAGCTTCTCAATTAGGGATCAAATCTGTACTCCCTGCATTGGAAAATGAAGTCTTTAAACCACTGGACCACCAGGGAAATCTCAATCCACCACTTTGAATTGGAAACCCTAGTGAAAAGAAAGCTTATTAAAAGCCTCATTGTTTTGTCCTGATATTGTTATGAACTTATTGTAGATAGCCCTAAAGAAATCTTTGATGAGCTTCCAATCTAATGGTGGAATCCAACTCCTTGCTCTTGTATGCACTTGGGGAGGCCTTGCTGGTAGAAGGAGATGGTGCAGGTGTGCATACATGCTAAGTTGCTTCAGTTGTGTCTGACTCTTTGCAACCCTGTGGACTGTAGCCCACCAGCCTTCTCTGTCCATAGGATTTCCCAGGCAAGAATACTGGAGGGGGTTGTCATGCTCTTATCCAGGTACAGGTATATATAGGGTTAAATGCAGTCAGCAAGAACAAAATGAAGCTTTATAAAGTGAATATGTACACTTCAAAGTCACAGAGTGAAGCCCAATCAGCAGTGACATCCATATAATCGGAAGTGTTGAGAGCTATGGGGGTATCAAATGCCTGTGATGTTAATTCTGTCTGATGGTCTCATTTTATGTTTGTTTTTGGGATAATCCTAGATCCTGGGACGACAGTTAGCCCAGATTCTGGGACAAGTACCACCCCTGGTTCTGCTGAGTGCCCAGTGGTAAATGACTCTGAACGGATAAACTGCATCCCTGACCAATCACCAACAAAGGTTTGAGTTATGGATCTGGTTTTCATTTAAGAGTTTATGCGATTGGATAAAGTGTTTTTTGTTTGTTTGTTTGTAGTCCCTAGAATTGTTGTTTGCATTGCAATTATTGCTGATTCAGAAAAAGTAATCCTGTATTCATGCTTAAATGACAGTGCAGCTTTAGGAAAAGAACTAGAAAATCCCCTTGGGTTGCTGGATTCAGCACATAAAAGTATAGGCTGCCCAGTTAAATTTAATTTCAGATATTTCAGAATTTTGTTTTAGTATATGTTCCAAGTAAGACTTGGGACTTACTCATACTAAAAATGTATTTGTCTTTTATCTGGTAACACTGCTTGGTTACTAGTTCTCTCTGACTCTTTCTTCTCTCCTTTGCCTGTCTCTCTTTTTTTCCTTACACATTTCCAACAGGTTATCTAGGATACAATAAAAAGTCAACCACAGGCACAAAACAGTATTTCAAATAAGGACAGTTTCCAGAGCCTTCCTTTGTGGCTCAGCTGGTAAAGAATCCACCTGCAATGCGGGACACCTGGGTTCGATCCCTGGGTTGTGAAAATCCCCTGGAGAAGGGAAATGCTACCCACTCCAGTATCCTGGCCTGGAGAATTCCAAGGTCTGTATAGTCAGTCCATGGGGTTGCAAAGAGTTGGACACGACTGAGCAACTTTCACTTTCCAGAGCCAAGTTTTGAAGGAAGAGGTAATAAATACCAGATTAAAGATAGTACAGACATCTGGGCATTTACTGTAGGGCAATGTTTCTTGATCATCAGCTGAAATCCAGCAGGATATTAGGATTATAAAGTGTATTGCACACACCATATCAGTCATATTCACGTTGGAGGCTTCTGAGTGAAGTCCACTGACGTGTAATGGTAGGTTTGTATCAGGCACGGAGAGGATGCTTGCTGCCTGTGAGTCTTGGGCATGTGGCACCCTCACATTTACCTCTGTGCTGTCCTATTGTTTGTGGGCTGGAAAAATCTGTGATGTTCTTGAGAGATACTATTTTAGTTTGTCTAAAGTTCCTAATACCAAAAAGCATTGTATTTCTATGTTTTTTTCTCATATATCTGGAGGCTAGAAGTCCAAAATCAAGATGTTGTTAGGGTTGGTTCCTTTTTTTTTTTTAAATAACTTTATCTATTTATTTTTGGCTGTTCTGGGTCTTTGTGGCTGTGCTCGGGCTTTCTCTAGTTGTGGCGGGGGGTGGGGCTACTCTCTAGTTGCAGGGTGCGGGCTTCTCATCGTGGTGGCTTCTCTTGTTGCAGAGCATGAGCTCTAGGGCGTGGGCTCCACTAGTTGTGGCACACAGGCTTAGTGGCCCTGTGGCACGTGGGATCTTCCTGGACCTGGGATTGAACCTGTGTCCCCTGCATTGGCAGCCAGAGTCTTAACTACTGGACCACCAGGGAAGTCTAGGGTTGGTTCCTTTTGAGAGCTCTGAGGAAGAATCTGTTTCATGCATTTGTCCTAGCTTCTGCTGATGCCACAATGCTTGGTGTTCCTTGGCTTGAAGCTACATCACTCCATTCTCTGCTTCTGTCTTCACATGGCATTCTCCAAGGGTGTATGTGTGTCTCTGTTCAAATTACTGTAGTTAGGAGAAGAGTGATTTGACAGAACCAGTCAGGAAGCTCAGAGGCCATGTTGAAGGCAAGAGAGAGCTCCAATATGGTTGTTTTTTTTTTGTTGAGTTGCTAAGTCATGTCCAGCTCTTTGCGATCCAATGGAGTGCAGCATACCAGGCTTCCCTGTCCTTTCCTTCACCATCTCCTGGAGTTTGCTCAAACTTACGTCTGTTGAGTCAGTGATACCATCCAGCCATCTGGTCCTCTGCTGCCCCTTTCTCCTCCTGCCTGCCAAAATCAGAAGGAATCCCAATTAGACCAGTTCATCTCACCAAGCTCTTGCACCCTTCATCTGGCATCTTATCCTGAGAAAAATGAATGCAACCCACTCTTAGATTGGTGAAGAGACATGCCTGCTTGGAGTAGGAAGAAATGAATCTGAGCAGAAAATCTGGATTCAGATTTTGGAAGAAATGAATCTGAGCAGAAAATCTGGATTCAGATTTTGGAAGACCTTGGATTTGGGGTACAGGGGTTTATTTTTTTATGTGACATAGAGCATCTAGGAGAAGCCACTGAGGGCTGAACGAAATAATATAATCAGAAACTAAGAAGAGAGAGAATAAAAGATGTAGAAATAAAGGAAAAAGAAGGTAGAAGAGAGAAAGAAAAAGAAGGCACTTCAATCTGGGGCCAAATGTCAACAAGTTTAGTGTTTTAGATGATAGATTCAATAGGTAGAGGAGATAACTGAAGTAAATAAATAACAAGACTATAAAACAAAAATTTATAAGTTGTAAATAAAATACTGTGTGGATCACAAAACAGAAGAGATTATCACCAAGGAGAAGGTGGTGGTCTGGAATTAGCAGTAAGTAGGATTTTTGACAGAGATGAGAGAAAGGGAAAGTGAGTTCAGAAAAGAGGAGACAGTGACAGAAGTGACAGAAGAGGACGTGTGGGGCGCACACGGGACATAGCGAGTGGTCCCGTGTGGCCAGTTACAGGATGGGCGCCAGAGAGCATGTAGTGTTCGGGATTATAAGGCAGATTGGAGCTTGCTGTAGAGGACCATCGCTGCGCTGCTTTGTCGACCGGAATGGGAAGTTGTGGTCTAGGCAGGTTGTGCCGAAGCAGGATGTTTCCAGAAAGCTGATCCACACCCGTTTACCTGCCCCTGTGATAGCGTGCTAGGAAACTACTTGCTCAGAAGCCTGCCTGGAAGACTAATGCATCTTCGGTCTGTTCACCCTCCTGCAACACCCCGTCTTGTTGCTGGCCACGTGAATGTCACATGTCACTGCTGCCTCAGGAACTGGTCTTTCGTTTTATTATAAGGCCTTTTAATAAACGCTGTGGTATCAAGATCGTAGTTCAGCAAACAACCTTTGCCTTTCTTCTATGTGTTATACCCAAGGAATTAATCTATGATCTTGGCATTCAGTCACTGGCCTGCTCCTCTTCAGCGCAGCCAGAGGGAAAGACTCTAGAAAGCACTTTCAGGGGTTGGGTTTTTCATAGACGGTATTTCTTAGGTAATTTGTTGTGTGTTTTAAGTATCCTGGGTGCTATATGGTGATCCAGGCTGTTGTTGAGAGGCTCTGATTCTATGAGTAATGATGTATATGCGTGTGTATAGATATAGATAAATAGCTATACAGATACTTAATATTAAAGTATCTATATACATATAGGTAAGTGTATTTATTGAAGGAAAGTATTAAGGCTATATGGGGGAGGGAAGTGGGAAGAAATTATGAACATGACACCAGGCTGGGCACCATGTCTTACTGCTGAGGCCATTGCTATAATGTTTTCTTACTCCTCTTACCTTCTCTCCTCTGGGGTTGAAGAATTAACAGTATAAATCTCCCTTCAGATGATTCTTTGTTGTAAATTCCATTGTTTCTTATCCCAGTAAAGGGAGGGAATCCTGTGTCCAGGACAGAATAAAGTCATCTGTCAACCACCCGCCAGTTGCTCTTGGGAGCCTTTTTAGAGAGAACGGGCTCAAAGAGCCCCTTTCATGGGTCTCAGAAGGAAAGATGGCTCAGTTATTAGTAGCTAAACCTCTAGTCCTGATCTCTAGTTCTGGACTAGCTGATGAAGCCTTTTAATCCACTATTCCAGAATTTAGTTGAACGATCCCACTGATGGCAGGGAGCAGAAATATTTAGCATAAATTCCAGATATCGAGCTTGGGAGAGAGCTGGTAGGTAATAATTTTCAACTCTTTGGTTTTCAGGATTGGAATGTATTGTATAAAAAGAGATTTACATGGTTAAACCTGCAATCCCTGAGGAACCATTTAGTTAAGCTGAGAACACTTTGCAATTATGTGTTTCCTGTGGATACAATTAATAATACTACTAATGGTAATCTTTCAATGATATTTGAGTTGTCACCCTATTTCTTATTCAGAAACTTTGTCATATTTGATAACAAACACACTTGGTAGTTATCTACTTACTACTTATATCTTTTTCCAAATTCCAGTTTATCAAAAAGTGTTTAATGGAGCAAGTTTTACAGTATATTAGCAAGTATATATCAGATCATTATTAGTCTCCAACCTCAGAATTACTCTGTGTCCACACAACATTAATTAAGGGCCATTGTACTGGGAAGGGCAGTGAGCTGCAAAAGCCTGAATATAGACTTAAGTTGTCTTGAACCAATAGTGTAGCCATTGGGCAGCAGCATGTTAGGTGAGCCAGGGTATTAACTTCTGGTCTTGGCTGTACTTCTGAAAAACTCTGCCACTTGGTCACTAAGTCACATTTCCCTTGCAGACTGTTAAGACCTTATCAGTGACATGAGACAATGTGGACACTGAAATTTATTCATTAACAGATGACTACTGAGCAAGTGCCAGGAGTGCTACTAAACGCTGTAGTTAACAAGACTTTAAAATAGTGCCTCTGAGGCCCTGACAGATGTTCTGTGAACTTCACTGTACTATAATTTAGGGGACTTGAGATTCTAGATCATAAGAATTGTAGACATGGCATGTTCTTTGCTGTCAGACTTCACTATGGGATAGAAAGAAGTGGTCAGGTTAACTTTCTAAACCAAACTTAAAGTGCATATTACGATATTATCTATAATTAAGGCACAATAACCTCAGGTATGCAGATGACACCATCCTTATGGCAGAAAGTGAAGAGGAACTAAAAAGCCTCTTGACGAAAGTGAAAGTGGAGAGTAAAAAAGTTGGCTTAAAGCTCAACATTCAGAAAATGAAGATCATGGTATCCAGTCCCATCACTTCATGGGAAATAGATGGGGAAACAGTGCAAACAGTGTCAGACTTTATTTTTGGGGGGTTCCAAAATCACTACAGATAGTGACTGCAGCCATGAAATTAAAAGACACTTACTCCTTGGAAGGAAAGTTATGACCAACCTAGATAGCATATTGAAAAGCAGAGACTATACTTTGCCAACAAAGGTCCTATCTAGTCAAGGCTATGGTTTTTCCAGTGGTCATGTATGGATGTGAGAGTTGTACTGTGAAGAAAGCTGAGTGCCAAAGAATTGATGCTTTTGAACTGTGGTGTTGGAGAAGACTTTTGAGAGTCCCTTGGACTGCAAGGAGATCCAACCAGTCCATTCTGAAGGAGATCAGCTCTGGGATTTCTTTGGAAGAATGATGTAAAGCTGAAACTCCAGTACTTTGGCCACCTCATGCCAAGAGTTGACTCATTGGAAAAGACTGATGCTGGGAGGGATTGGGGGCAGGAGGAGAAGGGGAAAACAGAGGATGAGATGGCTGGATGGCATCACTGACTCGATGGATGTGAGTCTGAGTGAACTCCGGGAGTTGGTGATGGACAGGGAGGCCTGGCGTGCTGCGATTCATGGGGTTGAAGAGAGTCGGACATGACTGAGCGACTGAAATGGACTGAACTGAAGGCACTTTAATAAATTGAGATTAATTTCACTAACTTGTAAAATTTGCTGAACATAAAATTGTTCAGGTAATGTCTGACTAAGTAGAAGGTGATCTGGAAGTCTTTTGTTAAGTATTTTTCAACTTGTAAAATTGCTGCCAGTATTTGAGAATGGGATACCTTTCCTCACTCTTATTGCCTTTGTGTAAAAACTTTCTGGTTCTACATTTATTCACAACATCAAGCTTTCCTGGCATTTTAGAAAAGTCTTTATTATTCATAACAACAGAGGGCAGGAGAGATACAGAAACTGAATAGTTAAAAATATATTTATATCTGGATTTGGGATCTAGTTCATTTGAATGAATGCATCCAGTGTTTTCAGATTCCCTGTAGGTCAGTGATAAAACTGTTCTGAGAAGAGCTAGGCAGCTATGAGCCCTGCTGCTTCATACCTGCTCCACATTCCCTCCATGTTGGACCAAAAAAACCAGACTTAAATTGTTTAGGTACCCTATTTTCTTTCTTAGCATGGTCTCTGTATTTATTCACTGCTGCCAAATGAACTACTCCAAATGCAGAACAGCGATCGCTTTGTAACATCTCCCATTTTTATGGGTCAGAGATTTGGGAAGGGTTTGGCTGGATGGTTCTTCTGTTCTGTGTGGTGTGGACTGGGATGGCTACACCAGAACACTTGCAGGCCGATGGGCTCTGGAGGGTCCAGGATGGCTTCACTCATGTCTGGCACCTTGGTGAAGATGGTTCTGAGGTTCACCTCACCTGGGCCCCACCACCTTTCCATATGGTCTCAGAGTCCTTCTCTCTCTGTCAGTAATCTCTCTAGCAGGGTAGTTCAACTTCTTACACAGCAGCTTGGGGCTGCAGGAGATGGAGATAAAGCTACCAAGCCTCTAAAGGCAAGATGAGACCTGGTGCCTATGTAGCATCATTTTTTTTACACTCTGTTGCTCGAATCAGTCAGAGGCCAGCCCAGATTCAGTCAATGGTAGACCTCATCTCCTGATGGTGCATGTGTCAGAGACATGCAGCCATTTTATCCATTCTAATTTTGATCAGAGCAGGTATTGGTAAACATAAAGCATGTGGAGAGCCACTGGACAGTATAGTAAGAACAGGATGGAGGGATGGAGGGTTAGAGGAACCAGTACCTGATACAGGATGGTTGGCAGGGCTGAATGAGCAAGGCCCACTGTGGATCCTTTCCCTCCAGCAGCAGGAGATGGCTAATTCTGACTCACTCATGCTGACTCTCATCGCACCTGGGATGTTTCCTTCTCGCCTGTTTTCGTTTGTCCTTGCAACCTTGCTTTCTATCTTTTATAAATGCTACAGTTGCTGAGGTCCTGATTTTTCAATTTAATCTTAGATCTGCTGCTTCCTAATGACCTAATGATCAACACATTCCAAGGCATATGTAGTCTTATCTTATTTTCAACTCATTCTGATTTGTACACATTTCTTGCTCACCTTATTCTAGATTCTCTTCCTTGTTTTTATTATACATGTTGCAAATGTCTTCTGCTGTAATGAGGTAGTGTTAACCTATTTTATGCTGTCTTAATGATCAGATGTTTTATATTTTAGTGTAATCAAGCTCAATCTCAAGGAACAATTCTAGGAACACTAAAAGCAAAAAAGGAAAAAAATTTATAACTTTAAAAGAAAACAGAAGATCTAATATAATAATTAACTTATTTAGTATAAATTTATTTCTACAAATTTTCTTGGATTTTAATTACACAATATTATGTCAGAAAATAATGACGTCTTAGCTTCATCCTTTTTGTTTTACAGTTTTAAAAAAATTAATTAATTTATATTTCTTTTTAAAACATATATATTTTTAATTTAAATTTATTTATTTTAATTAGAGGCTAATTACTTTACAATATTGTATTGGTTTTGCCATACATCAACATGAATCCACCACAGGTGTACACGTGTAAAACATTTATTTTTAATTGAAGGATAATTGCTTGACAATATTGTGTTGGTTTCTGCCATACATCAACACGAATAAACCATAGATATAGATATGTCCTCTCCCTTTTGAACCTCCCTCCCACTTCCCACCCCATCCCACCCCTCTCTGTTGTCACAAAGCCCCAGTTTGAATTCCCTGAGTCATACAGCAAATTTTATTTTCTTATTAGTCTTGTAGTGTTAGGACCTCCTATACATATTTAATTATAATAAGTCATAGATATGGGTCATCTACCTTTTTTTCTGATTTTAAAGGGAATGTTTCTAACATTTCACATTTAGTGAGATGCTTATTATAAGTTTTAGGTAGATACCCATTATCCAACTAAGAAATTTACTTTTATTCTCAGTTTGCCAAGAATTTTATCTTGAATAGCTGATCAATTTAAAGGGTTGTATTGTGCACTTCCTTTAATAAGTTATGACAAATTATACAGTGGGTTTCCTACTGCTGCTGCTGCTGCTAAGTCGCTTCAGTCGTGTCCGACTCTGTGTGACCCCATAGACAGCAGCCCACCAGGCTCCGCCATCCCTGGGATTCTCCAGGCAAGAACCCTGGAGTGGGTTGCCATTTCCTTCTCCAGTGCATGAAAGTGAAAAGTGAAAGTGAAGTCATTCAGTCATGTCCGACTCTTCGTGACCCCATGGACAGCAGCCCACCAGGCTCCTCCGTCCATGGGATTTTCCAGGCAAGAGTACTGGAGTGGGGTGCCAGTGGGTTACCTAATATTAAACAATTCTTGTGTTTCTGGGAGAAACACCACCTGCTCTTTATTTAATATGTGGCTGATTTATTTTGTTAAAGCTATGTGCTATTTTAGGTTTTTACATTCATGGATAAGACTAGATTCTAGGTTTCCTTTTTCTTTCAAGTTTGACTATGATGCTAAATACTTGCTTTTTTGTTTCTTTTCCTCTCTCTAAATGTTAAGAAGGATTGAAGGGTGGAGGAGAAAGGCTCAGGTGGAGCAGAGCTCAACAAACAGTGTCTTCAGCGTCTGGTTTCTCACCATCTCTGAGTTCAACCCAGTGTCTCCCTCTGTCTTAGTGTAGGAGCCTGTATGTATCTATTAAGCAAAAAGCAAAGTAGCTTTACTTTTTTGTCTACTTTATCTATCAATTACTGAGGGAGTTCTTTAAAACTAGTCCATGATATAATTAATATCTTTTTCGGGTTTACGTTTTGATTCTTTAAATTTTTTTTCCTGAGTCTTTATTATCAGGTGCATATCAGATTTGAGATGTCATATCTTCCTGGTGAGCTTTCATCTTCATATACTGACTCTGTGTCTCCCTAATAATGAATATTTACTTAAAGTCTACTTGTCAGCTATTACTATAGTTGTTCTAGTCTTTGGTTCAGAGAAGGCAATGGCACCCCACTCCAGTACTCTTGCCTGGAAAATCCCATGGATGGAGGACCCTGGTAGGCTGCCGTCCATGGGGTCTCGAAGAGTCAGACACAACTGAGCGACTTCACTTTCACTTTTCACTTTCACGCATTGGAGAAGGAAATGGCAACCCACTCCAGTGTTCTTGCCTGGAGAATCCCAGGGACGGGGGAGCCTGGTGGGCTGCTGTCTATGGGGTCACACAGAGTCGGACACGACTGAAGTGACTTAGCAGCAGTCTTTGGTTAGTATTCTTCTCACATAGCTGTTTCCCCCATTTTCTGTGCTTTTTTAAGCTTAAATTTTGGGTGTGCTGTCTATAAGCAACTTCAGCTGAATGTATTTCTGTAAATGTAATCAGATCATCTTTGTTTTCTAAATTAATTAAGCCATATAGTAATTGACCTGAAAAACTACAGTCTCATTTCGTGTTTTCCACTTGTTCTTTTTTTCATGTACTGCTCCCCACTCACCTTCACTCCTGTATACATGTTTTCTTTCCTTATTTTTTGCATTAAGAATTTTTTCCCCTTAGCACTGTATTGAAAATGCTACACCCTATATTATTTTGGCAGCTTCTCTTAAATTTTAATCCTTAGGTTTGACTTCAAGGGGTGTTTTGTGTCTTGGGTTTAGGTGTGATTCTTTTTCTGTGCCTTTGATCCTGTTCATGTTGTGTTTTTCATAGCTTTTCTCTGCAACCCACTTCCGATATTTCGCATACTCTTTACTCTCTTGTCTGTGTCCCTGGGCTCTGCTTCTTCCCACACTGCTTCTCATCACTGCTTAGCTCAGCTGCAGGGCCTGGGGTTTCCAGGCAGCCAGAACTTCTCCTGCTGCCTGGGCCACTCTTTGATCTTTGCCCTTTCCAGTTCAATGAAGAGATTATTAAGCTCTGGGGAGCATCCTGAAACCATTCTACTTAACACTCTTTTCAACACCTTTCTCTTTTCCTGTTATACTGAAGTTTCATCTGAATGGGTTTTGAAAAGAAAAAACAAAACCTGCGGACTAGTTGAGTTCACAATGAAGCCTGATTCCATAGCAATAGAAGCCATAGAAGAACACCATTTTTTGATCTTTAATATCAGTTATTAATAAAAAAATTAGCATTTGATTAAATCTAATTGTTTATATAGCTAAGCAGTTTTTATGTGTCTTACATTCATAAAGCATTCCCATATCCCCCTGAAAGTATGTTCAGCAGATACTTAACCCAGACTATGGAAACAAAGAAACAGACAAGAGAACTAAATTTTGATCCTTGCCTTCTCAGTAGCTAACTTAGTGAGCTTTGGCAAATCACTTCACCCCTGTGAACTTTGAATTCTGTGGCCTGAGGTTCTTCATCTGTAAAATGTAGCAGGGTGTGCTCGTTATCTGTTGCTGTGGAAGAAATTATCTCCAAAATGATGGCTTGGCACAGCAAACATTATTTCCTCACAGTTTCTATGGTCAGAAATCTGGCCTCTGTGTATCTGGGTGCTCTTGGCCAACAGGCTTCTGACAGACTGTGGTCAAGGTGTCTGCTGGGATGGAGGGATGATCCTTTTCAAGGGAGAGTGTTGTGATTACTGTAATTATTAGCAGAATTCAGCCGCTCAAGGATGGTTTGGCTGAGGGCCTGAGTTCCTTGCTGGGTGTGGGCCACAGACCTCTCTCGGTTCCTCACCATGTGGGTCACTCTGCAGTCCAGCACCTCACTTCTCCCAGAGTGAGGGCTCCAACAGAACAAGGGAAAGACAGGGAGTAAGACAGGAGACATTCTGTAATCTGATCTTGGAAGCTACAACCTATTATTTTTGCTATAATATTTCAAGAGGAGCACTTTCTTTGCATTTTGTTGTATTTAATTTGACTGCTTCTTCCAGATTAGTTGATATGAGAAAGCAATTGTCTTCATTTTAGTTATCCATGTGCGTGCAGGCTGAGTCGCTTCAGTCATGTCCTATCTTTGTGACCCTATGGACTGTAGCCTGCCAGGCTCCTCTGTTCGTGGGATTTTCCAGGCAAGAATACTGGAGTGTGTTGCCATTTCCTTCTCCAGGGGATCTTCCCCACCCAGGGATCAAAGTCACATCTCTCATGTTTCTTCTGTTGGCAGGAGGGCTCTTTACCACTAGTGCCACCTGGGTAGCCTGTAGTATCCATGTGATTGAGTCTTAATTTAGTTAAAGGCATGCAACTTTTTAAAATAAGAATTAGAATCTATTTGGGTTTCATGGAACAGTTGCTTTCTGCCTTGGGATGAACTGAGAGACTATATATAAAAATGTGTATATATATTTATGAATATACATAATATATATGCATATATGTCACCTATACTAAATACACAGATATATAATATACACATTTAAAAGTCAAAGCAAATTTACTTTGATTTCAAAGCTTCTGAATAAAGTTAATTGCAAAGTCCTTTTTTAAAAAGCCAAAACCAAAATTAATGAAGCTGTTATTTGTTATTTGTTATTTTGGCTTCCTGGTGATATAACTATACTGTAGTTTAGAATCATTAAATAAATTTATCAGGTTTATTCTGATGAGAGGTATAGAATGCACTGCAATCATATAGTGTTATAGGATAACAATAACAAAGAAAGATGTTAGCCAGAAAAATGAGTTTTGAGGGCAAACACTGCTTTGACTGGGCTGTGGCACGATTCCTCTGACTATCAGGTTACTTATTTGTAAAACAAGGTTCATGAGACCACAAGCTCCAATCACATTTATCAATGAATGGAGTTACTCTGTCTGATGTCTTATTTCAGGCTACCTGTGACCAGCGTGGCTGTTGCTGGAGTCCTCAGGGAACCATAAGTATGCCCTGGTGCTACTATTCTAAAAGTCATGGCTATCAAGTAGGGGGCGACCTCGTGAACACAAATGCAGGTAAGCCGAACTGTGCCCTGAAGAAGGAACTACAGGTCCTCTGGAGGGTGGCTCTATACACTGCAGGAGAGAGCTGTAGCAGTAGGCAGGGTGTTGCTCTGTGCAGCCACAGGGCCTGTGATAGGATGGGCACTGCCCTTAAGCATGGACTGGAATCTATTTTGGCATCAAGGGAAAAGATCACTCTCTGTCTTAAGAGTTGGGAGACATGTCCTGTTCCTGTCTTTGTCCTTATGTGTGTGCGAGTGCACTCAGTTGGGTCCAACTCCTTGTGGCCCCTTGGATTGTAGCCCACCAGACTCCTCTGTCCATGGGATTTTTCAGGCAAGAATACTGGAGTGGGTTGCCATTTCCTTATGTAACCTTGTCCATCCCTTGTGATCTCTTTGTTCCCCAAGTTTCTAACTTTTAAAGAGAGAGTTTTGGACTCAGTCACCTCTGAGACTACCAACAGCTCTAATATAATGCAATTTTAGTGATATGGAAACAATTCCAATTTTATCAGCATTTTATTAAAGTTAGCTAGTTAGTGTCACTGTTCATGGACTAAACATCCCCCCTTCTTTTCTCCCATCATAAAATACAGGCATAATAATGAAGATTCTGGGGGTAACAGAAGTTGACCACTTGGGGGAGGCTCTTAGCATAAAGGAAGAGGCATGCTCTTCCTCCAGGGCCTCTTGGCCCGATGGACTTTTCTAAGAAGGTCTGGACTCTCATCTGGTGTGTCACCTAACTAAGGAGATGGCATTAGTGCCTACGATCACCTGTGATGTAACATGAAGACAACAGAGAGGGAATAATGGATATGAACGCATTGAGGACTGAGAGTGTAAAGGGTATAGGAGTGACTGGTGGGCTGATGGAAGGAGAAGGATGTTTCTGTTCAGATTTTGGAGAAGAGAGGCATAGCTTTTGAATAAGGTAATAGCAATACCTAGCTTCAGAATCTGGTCCAATGTGGTATGTGTGTATGATGAGGTCCACATCTGTGTCTCCTCTTCTGATGGGAAGTAAAGGCTTTTCGCCAACCTCTTTGACACAAAGCTTACTTGTATGTGGCTGTTGTTTGTGAATTTACACAGCTGGCTCTGAAAACTCTCTTCCTTTTCATGTTAGGATTCACAGCCCAGCTGAAAAGGTTGTCTTCACCTCTGTTTGGAAATGATGTCAACAATGTCCTTCTCACAGCAGAATACCAGACATCTAACCGTTTCCATTTTAAGGTTGTAGTTTATTTATATTTTTCATATTATTTTCTATTACAGTTTATTACAAGATATTGAATATAGTTTCCTGTGCTTTACAGTAGGACCTTGTTCTTAAATATTTATGCTATATATTATAGTTTTGTTATGTATCATATATATGTTAATATATGTTATGTATTATAGATTTCATTTGTTAATCCCCAGTTCCTAGTTTATCCCTCCTCAACCCCCTTTCCCATTTGGTAACCATAAGTTTGTTTTCTATGTCTTTGTGTCTTTTTCTTTTGTAAATACATTCATTTGTGTCATATTTTAGGTTCCACATATAAGTGGTATCACATGATACCTGCTTATTTAGAAAAAATTTTGAGAGGTTCTTGTTCCCTTCCTGAGGACTACAAAAGAGAAAAATTTGCTAGTAGAGTATTTTTCTCTACTGTCATGTTCTTACTTAGCACCTGTATGTTGAAGGTACCTATTGCCTTCCTTCAGTGTGATAAGTTCCCAGATATGTATTATAGGGTTCACTGGTGAGTTTTGGCTTTCATGAATTTTCCCTCGATACCCCATGTGAAATGTGGTAGGGAGGGGAAGAAAAGAATGATCACAGCTTTGAAAATTCTAGAGATAAGTCATGTCTGCAGACTTACAGTGTATGTTTCTACCTAAAAACTAACTTACGTCCAAGGGTTAAACATCTGAAATGGGTGATATAATTTCAGATTAGAATGTCATCTGCTGCCCAAATTCCAGTGCCAGGAGCATAGGTGTTGGGAAGCATGGTGTTGGTAGGCATGCTTCTGTTTTAGAGAAAGTAGAGATGTTTTCATTTTGACTTTTTTTTGCTAACCTCTCTGGACAGTTAACTGACCAAAACCAGAACAGATACGAAGTGCCCCATGAACATGTGCAACCCTTCACAGGAAATGCTGCCTCTTCCTTGACGTATAAAGTTGAGGTCTCCAAACAGCCATTTGGCATCAAAGTGATCAGAACGAGCAACAATCGTGTTCTGTAAGTTTTGGAAACTTACCTAGAGAGCTGAGTCTGAAGATTATGGAGGAGGGAGGTTTGTAAACATGAAAAAGAATGACTTTCTATAATATTCTAGAAGGCTGTAAGCTCATTGATGGTGAATAGACTCTCCACCTTCAAATGCATATTTTTCACTGCCTTTCTGCCTCTTTCTTTCTTCCTACTCCACTATTTCTCTTTCTCCCCCTCCCTTCTCCTCTTCCTCCTCTGTTATTACTAAGCATTTATTAAAGGCCAGGCACTGGGCTGTGTCCTTTTTCTTTTTCTTCCTTCCATTAGGTCATTTTTCCTCTTTATTGTCCCTTTTTTTCCTTCCATCTTTCTAACACCTATGCACCAGTAGCTGTCTGTGGAGCAGCTACTATAATGTAAGAGTAATCTGATCACATAATAGAGTATTAGGGGGACAAATCTAAGAAATGTGCCAAACGATACCTGATCTCTTTCTTGTTATCCATTGGAAAATATCACAGGAGGGCAAATGGAGCCAATTAAACAGGGAGCATTGAGTCTTTGAAGGCTTCCCAGGTGGCATTAGTGGTAAATAATCCAATGCAGGAGATCCAATCCAGTCTCCAATGCAGGAGATCCCTGGGTCCCATCCCTGGGTTGGGAAGATCTCCTAGGGAAGGAAATGGCACCCCACTCCAGTATTCTTGCTTGGACAATCCCATGGGCAGAGGAGCCTGGTGGATTACAGTCCATGGCGTCACAAAGAGGTGGACGCAGCAGAGTGACTGAGCACAGCCCAGCACAGCACACTGAGTCTTTGAGCCATAAGAACAATTTTCTAAGCAGCTGCATTCTCTCCACACTACTTGCCCACGTGTCCCATGTTTTCTACCTTTGTCCAGGTTTGACTCCAGCATCGGGCCCCTGCTGTTTGCTCACCAGTTCCTGCAGCTCTCCATCCGACTGCCTAGTGCCAACGTGTATGGGCTGGGAGAACACGTGCACCAGCAGTACCGGCATGACATGAACTGGAAGACCTGGCCCATATTTGCCAGGGACACAACCCCCAATGGGGTAAGCTTTCAGATGGGTCCCCCTTCACTAAATATCGTAGCCTCTTCATGAAGGTCACTCCTAGCAGTACAGTTTGGTTCAGTCGCTCAGTTGTGTCTGTCTCTTTGCAACTCCATAGACTGCATCACACCAGGCTTCCCTGTCCATCACCAACTCCCGGAGCTTGCGCAAACTCATTTCCATTGAGTCAGTGATGCCATCCAACCATCTCATCCTGTGTCGTCCCCTTCTCTTCCTGCCTTCAATCTTTTCCAGCACCAGGGTCTTTTCAAATGAGTCAGTTTTTCACTTCAGGTTCAGCATTAGTCCTTCCAATGAATATTCAGGTTTGATTTCCTTTAGGATGGACAGGTTGGATCTCCTTGCAGTCCAAGGGACTCTTGAGAGTCTTCTCCAACACCACAGTTCAAAAACATCAATTCTTTGGTGCTGAGCTTTCTTTATGGTCTAACTCTCACATCCATACATGACTACTGGAAAAACCATAGCTTTGATTAGATGGACCTTTGTCAGCAAAATAATGTCTCTGCTTTTTAACATGCTGTCTAGTTTGGTCTTAGCTTTTCTTCCAAGAAGCAAGCGTCTTTTAATTTCATGGTTGCAGTCACCATCTGCAGTAATTTTGGAGCCCCCCAAAATAAAATCTGTCACTGTTTCCATTGTTTCCCCATCTATTAGTCATGAAGAGATGTACATGCAGTACACTATAATGGTTAGGAACAAGCTGCTAGGGTGAGGCTACCGGGTCTGAATTCTGGCACTGCTACTCACCAGTAGCAGAAGAGGGCAACAGAGGATGAGATGGCTGGATGGCATAACCGATTCAATGGACATGAACTTGGGCAAACTCCAGTAGATGGTGAGGGACAGGAGGCCTGATGTGCTGCAGTCCATGGGGTCACAAAGAGTTAGACGTGATTTGGTGGCTGAACAATAACAACAGCACTCACCAGTTACGTGGTTCTGGGCAGGTTTCTCCTCTGTATCTTTAGTTCCCCATTCATAAAATGGGGGTAGTATACTTACTTTATAGGGTTGTGATGGTGATTAGATGAACAGATACATATAGAGTCTCTATAATAGTGTCTGCCACATAGTGCTCAATAAATACCAACTACTTTTATTTTATTTTCCTTTTGGACTAACTAGTTGTGGGAAAAACCAATATTGATTCTGCACAATATGTTGATTCTGATCACCACATTTTAGGTTGACCTTTACAAATCACCAACTTACCAGATTTGTCAGCAAAATAGGATAAAATATCAACTAAAATTCTGTATTAATCATTCGTTCCTTGAAGAATGTTTGGGGGCAGTGAGAGAATAGAATGAATAAAGTTTCACTGTTGTTATTATTTTTTTTCTGTTTTGTTTTTACTGCTAAAATTCAAACTAGAGCTATTTTCTAGACTCAGCAATACTACATTCAGGTTTTGTTCAGCAACTTTCCTGATTAAGCAGAACTAGTGACTGGATGAAAGGAAATTAGAGGAATAATTTATTAAATGACTTTTAAAAATACATTATCTCTATTTACCAAAAGAACTCCAAAAAATAATTTAATTACTCCATCTAACAGATAAAGAAACTGAGGTTTAGAGAAGCCAGATAAATAGCACAATGTTAAAAAAATAAATAAATAAAACCAAAAACCCAAACAAGAGCTTGCCTAGTAGCTCAGTGGTAAAGAATCTGCCTGCCAATGCAGGAGATGTGGATTGGATCCCTGAATCAGGAAGATCCCCTGGAGAAGGAAATGACTACCCACTCCAGTATTCTTGCCTGGGAAATCCCGTGGACAGAGGAACCCGGCGGGCTACAGTCCATGGGGTCGAAAAAGAATCAGACACGACTGAGCGACTAAACAACAAACACAACAACAAAAAATAGTTGTAAGGAACAGAGATAAGATCTAACCCCTGGCCCATGCTCCTTACCATACCACATCCTATCAGAAAAACAGGACAGGTGTTGATTCAGAGCAGGTCATCTGGGATATGGCTGCTGATGCTTGTTTAATAAGGAGCCTAGGATCCTTGCTGCTTCAAGTATGCAGCACAGGAAACACCACATGAGAAATTTGGGCTCTCAGCTCTCTCTTCTAACTACTAAATTAGAACCCACACTTAAATTAAGTCCCTTTGGAATTTTTATGCACACCAAATTTTGAGACATACTGGCCCAGAGCAGTGATTCTCAAACATGATTACATTTTGGAAACACCCTGGGAAATTCAACAAACTATAGCTGCCAGCTTCTGTCTCCAGCGGCTCTGTTTCAATTGAGGTGGAATGTGGCCCAGGTTGAGAACTACTGTTCCCAAGTCTAGAAGCCCAGCTCAAGTTCTAATGTTTACTCTTGTAAAGACTAGAAGACCAGATATCTTAAATAGATCTCCATCTAGTTGCAAATGAAATGGTGCCTGATTTGTATACGACAGAGGATGAGATGGTTGGATGGCATCACCGACTCAATGGACATGAGTTTGGGTAAACTCCAGGAGTTGATGATGGATAGGAAGGCCTGGCATGCTGCAGTCCATGGGGTCACAAAGAGTTGGACACGACTGAGCAACTGAACTGAACTGAACTGATTTATATTAGGACTTGATAGAGTTTTTGCAGGTGGGGTTAGGTCAAACCTCTTTGAGTCAAGGTCAAGCCTGTTTGAGGGGAGAGCTGCTTTTTTAAAAAAAATTATTGGAGTATAGTTGATTTACAATGTTGTGTTAGTTTCTGGTGTACAGAAAAGTGATTCAATTATGCATATACATATATTCATTCTTTTCTCATATAGATTATCACAAAATATTGAGTAGATTCCCTGTAGATCCTTTTTGGTCATCTATATTATAGATAGTAATGTGTGTATGTTTATCTCAAGCTTCTGATTTATCCCTCTCCACCCCGCCAAGTTTCCCCTTCGTGGCACCCCACTCCAGTACTCTTGCCTAGAAAATCCCATGGATGGAGGAGCCTGGTGGGCTGCAGTCCATGGGGTCGCTAAGAGTTGGGCAGGACTCAGCGACTCACTTTCACTTTTCACTTTCCTGCATTGGAGAACGCAATGGCAACCCACTCCAGTGTTCTTGCCTGGAGAATCCCAGGGATGGGGGAGCCTCGTGGGCTGCCATCTATGGGGTCGCACAGAGTCGGACACGACTGAAGCGACTTAGCAGCAGCAGCAACCATAAGTTTGTTTTTGATACCTATAAAGAAGAGCTGTTATGAACTACAGTTTCAAAACTTCTGTTCTCCTACATCTTAACACATCATAAGCTCTCACAGCCAACTCATTGTATAAGAAAATACTAATTCATTTGATTAACATCAACCAAATATAGACCTTGTATTAGAAATCTGTGTCTTCTTTGACCACAAGTTCTTTTGTCCATTTCTTGCATGATTAATACTGATTTCCTAAGCTATTTCTGGCCACGGGAGGCTTATTTGTAAAGTTTTTTTATTTTAAATTGTCTTTATGCAGGATGGAACTAACTTGTATGGTGCACAGACGTTCTTCCTATGCCTTGAAGATGCTAGTGGATTGTCCTTTGGAGTGTTTCTGCTGAACAGCAATGCCATGGGTAAAAGACTAAAGGAATATTCATGAAAAGACTACTCAAGAATGACTTTCAGTCCCTTTCTGACAGCATCATGATAAAGGAATGGTGCCCTTTAGGGTTTCATATGTTCTCTGATTGTATCATCCCTATTTCATTACTTGTTGACCCAAGGTGGCCATGAGTTGAGTGTCCTCTCCTAGCTTATGGTTTTCTTCAGTCTGTTTGTTCTGTTGGAAAATTTTCTATTTTTGAGTTAAAACAGCTAACCTTCCCTATAATCTATTCTGAGGCAGTTTCTACCAATTTATTTTTCTCCTTCCTCAGACATCCATCCAGTACAGGGGGTAATATCAGCTTTGGTAAAAAAAACAGGTAATTCTTCTATCGTGTGCATGCTCTGTGTCTGACTGTGACCCCATAACTGTAGCCCGCCAGGCTTATTCATCCATGGGATTTTCCAGGCAAGAATATTGGAGTGGGTTGCCATTACCTATTCCAGGGTATCTTCCCACCTCGTGGATCAAACCTGCATGTCTTGCATGTCCTGCATTGGCAGCTGAATTCTTTAACATTGAACCACCTGGGAAGTCCAATTGGTATAATACCTGAGCCTAACCAAGGAGATACAACTGAGCAGTGAATATTGCATTGAGACACCAAGGGTAGCAAGGTAAAGTGGGGTGAGTATTGAAGGCTGAATATTTTCAGACTGTTTAAGATCTCATGGTAATAGCATAGGATTCCAGAAAGTAGCTCACTCCCTTATCTCTGAAGGTTTTAGACCAGATCAATGATTCTTAACTATTTTTCTACTTGCACCATCACATACAATCCCAGGGAAATGATTCAGTCACTGTAGTGGAAGATCAATTGTGTCAGAATCCCAGAGTTGATGATCAGCATAGGATACTGATCCCCACCGATTTCTCAACTGAGACTCAGTGTACTAGATCAGGGCCACTCAAAGTGTGGTTCGTGGAAGGTTCACAGACTGTTTCAGGTCTACAGTAACATAAATATAGAAACTGAAAGTAAACACTGCTATAGCATCCAAGTGCATGCACGAACCTTTTTTCTAGTGTTTCATTTTTGTGTTATTTTACAAAAGCATCAGTTTGCAAAGAATCAGAAATTTGAAAAATTAGGCTCTGATTTTTGTTTTTTACCAGACTGAGAATAACTAGAGTGATACAAGATGATTCTAAGATACTTAATTGAATCTTAGATGATTCTAAGCTACCTGATAGTCAAAGAATAGACTGAGGTATTGCAAATGCAGTTTCCGGTGGCTGAAAGGAACCAGAAAACAAGTTGAGTAGACTTAGAGTATCTAGGATCCTGTGACCTTTCCCTCTAAGCCTGATCAGACGGATTTTTAAGAATTTATTCCTTTTTAATTGGAGGATAATTGCTTTACAATGTTGTGTTAGTTTCTGCCATACATCAACATGAATCAGCCATAGGTGTACATATGTCCCAACCCCCTTGAACCACTCTCCCACCGCCCACTCCATCCCTCCCCTCTAAGTAGCCACAGAGCACCAGGTTGAGCTCCCTGCATCGTACAGCAAATTCCCACTAGCTATCTATTTCACCTGTGGTAATGTATATAATTCAGTGCTACTCTATTCGTCCACCCTGTCCTCCCACTGTGTCTGTGAGTCTGTTCTGTCTGTCTGCATCTCCATTGCTCCGTTGCACACAGGTTCATCGGTACCATCTTTCTAGATTCCACATGTATGTGTTAATATATGATATTTGCTTTTCCTCTTTCTGACTTACTTCATTCTGTACAATAGGCTCTAGGTTCACCCACCTCATTAGAACTGACTCAAATACATTCCTTTTTATGGCTGGTAATATTCCAATGGAATATTGCTGAGATGGTTGGATGGAATCACCGATTCAATGGACATGAACTTGGGAAAACTCCAGGACATGGTGAGAGAGAGGGAAGCCTGGTGTGCTATCATCCATGGGGTCATGAAGAGTCGGACATGACTTGGTGACTGAACAACAACAGCAGCAGCAACAACAATTTGTACCACAACTTCTTTATCCATTCATCTGTCAGTCGACATCCAGGTTGTGTCCATGTACTACTGCACAATTGCACTCATCTCACATGCTAGTAAAGTAATGCTCAAAATTCTCCAAGCCAGGCTTCAGCAATACATGAACCGTGAACTTCCAGATGTTCAAGCTGGTTTTAGAAAATGCAGAGGAACCAGAGATCAAATTGCCAACATCCGCTGGATCATCAAAAAAGAAAGAGAGTTCCAGAAAAACATGTATTTCTGCTTTATTGACTATGCCAAAGCCTTTGACTGTGTGGATCACAATAAACTGTGGAAAATTCTGAAAGAGATGGGAATACCAGACCACCTGACCTTCCTCTTGAGAAATCTGTATGAAGGTCAAGAAGCAACAGTTAGAACTGGACATGGAACAACAGACTGGTTCCAAATAGGAAAAGGAGTACGTCAAGGCTGTATACTGTCACCCTGCTTATTTAACTTCTATGCAGAGTACATCATGAGAAACACTGGGCTGGAAGAAACACAGGCTGGAATTAAGATTGCCGGGAGAAATATCAATAACCTCAGATATGCAGATGACACCACTCTTATGGCAGAAAGTGAAGAGGAACTCAAAAGCCTCTTGATGAAAGTGAAAGAGGAGAGTGAAAAAGTTGGCTTAAAGTTCAACATTCAGAAAATGAAGATCATGGCATCCGGTCCCATCACTTCATGGGAAATAGATGGGGAAACAGTGGAAACAGTGTCAGACTTTATTTTTCTGGGCTCCAAAATCACTGCAGATGGTGACTGCAGCCATGAAATGAAAAGACGCTTACTCCTTGGAAGGAAAGTGATGACCAACCTAGATAGCATATTAAAAAGCAGAGACATTACTTTGCCAACAAAGGTCCGTCTAGTCAAGGCTATGGTTTTTCTTGTGGTCATGTATGGATGTGAGAGTGGGACTGTGAAGAAGGCTGAGCGCCGAAGAATTGATGCTTTTGAACTGTGGTATTGGAGAAGACTCTTGAGAGTCCCTTGGACTGCAAGGAGATCCAACCAGTCCATTCTGAAGGAGATCAGTCCTGGGTGTTCTTTGGAAAGAATGATGCTAAAGCTGAAACTCCAGTACTTGGGCCACTTCATGAGAAGAGTTGACTCATTGGAAAAGACTCTGATGCTGGGAGGGATTGGGGGCAGGAGGAAAAGGGGATGACAGAGGATGAGATGGCTGGATGGTATCACCAACTCGATGGGCATGAATCTGAGTGAACTCCGGGAGTTGGTGATGGACAGGGAGGCCTAGCATGCTGCAATTCATGGGGTCACAAAGAGTCAGACACGACTGAGTGACTGAACTGAACTGAGCATTGGGGTACACATGTCTTTTTCAGTTATGATTTCCTCAGGGCATATGCTCAGTAGTGGGATTGTTGGCTCATATGGTAGTTTTATTCCTAGATTTTTAAGGAATCTCCATACTATTCTCCATAGTGGCTGATCAATTTACATTCCCACCAACAGTGTAGGAGGGTTTCCTTTTCTCTACATCCTCTCCAGCATTTATTGTTTGTAGATTGATGGCCATTCCGACCAATGTGAGGTGATTGCTCATTGTAGTTTTGGTCTGCATCTCTCTGAAAATGAGTGACATTGAACATCTTTTCTTGTGTTTACTAGCCATCTGTATGTCTTCTTTGTAGGAATATCTTTTTAGGTCTTCTGCCCACTTTTTGACTGGGATTTTTGTTTTCCTGGTGTTGAGCTGCATGAGCTGCTTGTGTATTTTGGAAATTAACCTTTTGTTGGTTGTTTCATTTCCTATTATTTCTCCCATTCTGAGGGTTGTCTTTTCACCTTGTTTATAGTTTCCTTTGCTGTGCAAAAGCTTTTAAGTTCAATTAGCTCTCATTTGTTTATTTTTGTCTTTATTTCCATTACCCTAGGACATGGGTCATAGAGGATCTTGCTGTGATTTATGTCAAGGAGTCTACTGCCTATATTTTCTTCTAAGAGCTTTATAGTTTCTGGCCTTACATTTAAGTCTTTAATCCATTTTGAATTTATTTTTGTGTATCGTGTTACGAGGTATTCTAGTTTCATTATCCCTAATGCAAATCAAGGTGATGGGGAGACTTCATCTTTGAAAACTGCAATGGGGGCTTAGAGAGATTTTGAATTTATAATATCATCTCTGACATTGTTTTAGTTTGGCTCTTGCTCGATATGAGATCCGCGGAGGCTATGACCTCTGTGAGTGTAGCTGGGTTATATTTCTGTAGTTATGATGGGTAATGGGATTGGAAGAGCATGTTCTGTAGTTGTGAATGCCTGAGGAGAAAATTTTTTTCTCTGTCCTCTTAAGTTAGGTATTTGGGGGCCTGTGAATCAATCTGACAAAAGACAGGTTAGTAAGAGAAAGACCGAGTTTATTTACGTGTGTGACATACATATGCACAAGAGTGCTCAACAAGTAGCTCAAAGGGGTGGTTAGAATTTGGGTTAGAATTTACATACCATCCTATGGGTTTCCCTGTTGGCTCAGATGGTAAAGCATCTGCCTGCAATGCAGGAGACCTGGGTTCGGTCCCTGGGTTGGGAAGATCCCCTGGAAAAGGGAATGGCTACCCACTCTAGCATTCTTGCCTGAAGAATTCCATGGACACAGGAGCCTAGCAGCCTACAGTCCATGGAGTCGCAATGAGTCAGACATGACTGAGCAACTAACATTACCATCCTAAGGTAGAGGTAGAAAATTACTTAGGATGAAACAAATAACTCCCTGAAGGGATGAGAAGGCATTTAATGGGACAACAAATGACTTTCTGGAAAGATTAGAGAGTCCTTAGGAGAATAGTGCAGAGAAGGCAATGGCACCCCACTCCAGTACTCTTGCCTGGAAAATCCCATGGACAGGGGAGCCTGGTGGGCTGCAGTCCATAGCGTCGCTTAATAGTCAGAAACAACTGAGCAACTTCACTTTCACTTTTCACTTTCATGCACTGGAGAAGGAAATGGCAACCCACTCCAGTGTTCTTGCCTGGAGAATCCCAGGGACGGGGGAGCCTTGTGGGCTGCCGTCTATGGGGTTGCACAGAGTTGGACATGACTGAAGCGACTTAGCAACAGCAGCAGCAGGAGAATAGTGAGAGTTGGATATTCTTGTGGCCGTGTCTGTTTGGGTGTGCTGCCAATTTATTGTCTCAGAGAATATTAGTTTTGCTCTAGGGTAGGGGGTTTATGACAAGTAAGTTCTTTTCTTAGAAGTTTTTAATTTTAGAGATTTTGTTGATGTGGACATTTTTTAAAGTCTTTATTGGATTTGTTACAAACTATTTCTGTTTTATGTTTTGGTATTTTGGCTGTAAGGCACATGGTATCTTAGCTCCCTGATCAGGGGTCAAACTTACACCCCATGCATTGGAAGTCAAAGTCTTAACTTCTGGACCACCAGGGAAGTCTGACAGCAGAGTGCTTATGAGAGGCTCCGTGTTTAGGTTGACAAGGGATTTCAGAAACTCAAACATCTTCGACTTATAATGATTCTTATGCCACAGTGGCTTATTCTGAACCCCTTCACAAAACTGGTTTCTTTTTCATGAAATCCTGATACAACACTGAAAATACTCCAGTCACCAGTATGAAAATCTGCTAAAGAACAAATGCTTTGACCGCTCTCATGCTGTGAGGGTGGACTTTGACCATCAGAGTTTGTACCTTTTTATACAAAAATTAGGTATTAGAATCACTTCATTAGTGTTCAGATGATTGGGGATCTTCTGGTCTACAAATTAAAACTTTGTGATTATTACTCTAGAACAAATTCTAATGTTTATTTGCTTCATTTTTAATCTTCAAGAGGTTTTCCTCCAGCCCACCCCAGCTGTCACTTACCGCACCATTGGGGGCATTCTTGACTTCTACGTGTTCTTGGGGAATACTCCAGAGCAAGTTGTTCAAGAATATCTAGAGGTAAACTTATGATATCATCATTATGATTAAGGAAATCCTAAATAGCACAATGAAAATGAAATTTAATATAAGTGTGACTTATAAACATATGCTGTTAATATTATAAGTAGCTGCTACAAATGTGCTACTACAGTTTGACCCTGCTGCTAAGTTGCTGCTAAGTCGCTTTAGTCGTATCTGACTCTGTGCGACCCCATAGACAGCAGCCCATCAGGCTCTGCCATCCCTGGGATTCTCCAGGCAAGAACACTAGAGTGTGTTGCCATTTCCTTCTCCATTGCATGAAAGTGAAAAGTGAAAGTGAAGTCACTCAGTTGCGTCCAACTGGTAGCAACCCCATGGACTGAAGCCTACCAGGCTCCTCCATCCATGGGATTTTCTAGGCAAGAGTACTGGAGTGGCTTGCCATTGCCTTCTCCCACAATTTGACCCTACCCTCCATGATTTATAAAGGGATTGGAAAAATAGACTAGCATCTAACATTAATGAAATAGTGTGTTGGGAAGTGGGTATATTTTGTGCCCCCAAACTAATGCTCAGAATAAAATTTTTTAAAAACAGAGTATTTCCTAACTTTCATTTTACACCATTCTTTCAGCTCGTTGGACGGCCAGCCCTACCCTCATACTGGGCTCTTGGGTTTCATCTCAGTCGTTATGACTATGGAACCCTAGATAACATGAAAGAAGTCGTGGAGAGAAACCGTGCTGCGCAGCTGCCTTATGTAAGTAAGATTTCAAAAAATGCTCCAAAAGTAAAAGAACTGGGGAATAAGAACATCTGTTTATACTTTCTCCTCCTGAGTTTTTTTTTAATATATAACAAAAATATTTTTACATATTCAGAATGCCAGACTCTTGTCAGGCCAACCATTCCTTTAAAGCAACTGGTTCAGGAAATAGTACATAGAGACCATAATTATGGGGTTGGGATACAATCTGTTTCTTTCTCTATTTTTCTTACCACATGTTTTGATAGTAAAACATGCTTACTGTATTGATTACATTTCACATAATGAATTTTTTATTTGACTTCTCAAGACATTTATTTTCCTAGTTTAAGTTAGCGAAAGGATATAGTACATGCATGTAATAACATATTTTTATGTTTTAAATGACTGCACTTAAATGTGTCTATTATATAATGAGTAGTGAGGTTTTGCAAGAGATGTCAAGGGAAAAGCCCAAAGTTCTCTGGAATAATCCTCTTCTCTCCTCTACCCCATGCCCTTGGAGGCAGACATTTAGGTCCTAGAGCAGGAGTCAATTTCTTTCTGGGCTCCACTGTTTTTGTAAGAGTAAGGTTAGGAAAGAATAAATGTCAAAGAAGGCTCAAAGTAGAAGAGAAGCAACAAAACAGAATGTGGGTAGTCAAATGAGGGAGAGGAGGTGGGAGACACAGCCCCTTCCCTTCTTTATTGCAGATGACATAGCATTTAGGTAATGGATATGTTTTGACAGCCTTAGTGATTTTTCTTGTGATTGTTGTGGTTTGTCTGTTAGATTGGACTTTAATGATAGAGGGCCAGACAACAAGGTAGAGTGATGCAGCTAATGTGATTCCAGGGATGGGCCCATAAATTGTGGACCTTGTGTATCCTTTCAGGATGTTCAGCATGCTGATATTGATTACATGGACGCAAGAAAGGACTTCACTTATGATCCAGTAGCTTTCAAGGGCTTCCCTGAGTTTGTTAAAGAATTACACAATAATGGACAGAAACTGGTCATCATTGTGGTATGGGCAGTACTCTTATACCCCCACATCAGGTCCTTGCTCTTTTTTGTCACTGAAGCCCCCTCTCCCCACCTCATCCCCAATTTCCAATCTCCTTTCAGTGCCTCTGGATTAAAGCTAGGTTCCTTACTGTATTTTTCTCCTTCTTAGGATCCTGCCATCTCCAACAACTCTTCCCTAAGTAATCCCTATGGCCCGTATGACCGGGGTTCAGATATGAAGATATGGGTGAATACTTCAGACGGGGTGACTCCACTCATTGGGGAGGTAACTTAATGGGGAAGCTAGGAGCTGGTAGGGGGGGCTGTGGCTGTGTTATATGTGTGTGAGTGTGTGTATGTATAATTGTTTTGTTTTACATTTTCAGTTGTCATATTTGCTGGGGATCGACTTGCCCTTGTGGTTTTATCTCCAAATACCTACCAGCCATCTGAGCTCTTACATTCCCTTCATAGCAAAGTCCCTTTGAACAATAGACGTAGATACTGAATATTTCCTTCTTCACTCCCCATTTGCTCTTTAGCTGACCTCAGTCTGCTTTTTCCCCCCATCCCTCCTCTGACAAATGGAACCAGTTATTTTCAAATTGGGAAATCCAGTGGAACTTTTTAATTCCTTTTTTTACTCAATTTTCTGTTATCTGACAAGTTTGATGTTCATTCTCAAATTTCTATTTGTTCTTGTCTTCCATCAAAGTGTTATCTGCTGCTTCACTTCTAATATCTCTGCTGACCTGAGTGCATAGTGTCTGACAGGAAGTGGATAGGAAGACAATAGAGAAGAGTGATTGATGGTTGGAACATACAACTTGTGATGCATCAGTTGAAATTACACAGTGCTCTTCCTCATTTGCTTCCCCTGTGCTCAGTCAGTAAAGAATCCATCTGCAATGCAGGAGACCTGGATTTGATCCCTGGGTCAGGAAAACCCCCTGGAGAATAACTGGCAACCCATTCCAGTATTCTTGTCTGGGAAATCCCATGGACAGAGGAGCCTGGCGGGCTACAGTCCATGGGATCACAAGGGTCGGACCGGACTTGGTGACTAAACCACCACCATTCTCTCATTTATCATTCCTGGGATTGGGAGTTGAACGTTAACAATGATTTAATCTTTTTTTTTTTTTAATAACTTCTTTTCTTCAAGTGTTAACTTGAAGACAACTCCTATTTATCCTAAGTTGACAACTCCTATTTATCCTAAGTATTTGAAGTGCTTCACATCCTTAACTGAAAATGACCTATGTCTGGGCAGCTCTGTTGCCATAATCATATTAGGAATTTCTTTGTAAAGTACTCTACTCTATTTTATTCTGTGTTCATTTAACTTTCTCTGATTAATTATTTTCTTTTCTTTCTGCAGGTCTGGCCTGGAAAAACTGTGTTTCCTGATTACACCAACCCTAAGTGTACTGCTTGGTGGACAAATGAATTTGAGCTTTTCCACAGTCAAGTAGAGTTTGATGGAATCTGGATTGTGAGTTCTTAACATTTTTTTCTCTTTCCCTAAAATTAATTTTTATTGAAGTATAGTTGCTTTACAGTGTTGTGTTAGTTGCTATTGTACAGCAAAGTGAATCAGCTTTATGTATACATACATCCCTTCATTTTTGTATTTCCTCCCCATTTAGGTCATCATAGAGCTCTGAGTAAATATCCCTGAGCTATACAGTAGGTTCTCAATTATTATCTAGAGTTCTTAACATTCTGTTGAGTAGGCAGCTAACATTCAGACTGTGTATCTCTATGTCACTGAATCATGGAGCACAGGGTCAAGAGGAGAGGAAAGCAAGAGTGGCAGTAATTCTAAGTATTCCCTCTCTTACTGTTCAAATAATCTTACCAAGACAGGTAGCTTAGACTCAAAATCAGATTGTTAGAACTGGAAGTAAACTCAGTTTTACTTCAGGAATCAGTTCTATCCAAGTCTGTGTGTGTTCAGTGGCTCAGATGCGTCTGACTCTGTGCAACCGTATGGACTGTAGTCCACCAGGTTTCTCTGTCCATGGGATTCTCCAGGCAAGAATATTGGAGTAGATCACCATGCCCTCCTCCAGGGGATCTTTCTGACCCAGGGACTGAACCTGGGTCTCCTGCATTGCAAGCAGATTCTTTACCATCTGAGCCACCAGGGAAGCCATTGTTATTGTCACAAAGTAACTGAATGGTTCAACGGCCAGTTCAGGGCTCTTTCATTCAGACAAGTTGGATACACTGACCAGAGCCAGAGTACTCAGGTGTGGACAGAACTGTGGCTACAGAACAGACAAATGTCTCATAGACTAATATTGAATGAAAACTGATGCAGAGCCAGAGGTGTTCAACACAATTTAGGGAGTGTTAGCATTGAAATTCTTTCTATTTATAAGGGAAAGGTAGAAAATGCAAACAGAAGAGCTAAACAGATGAGAAGAGTGAAAATGATATCAACGAAGGGCATCTGCTATCAGTATTTCCGTGTGCATCTTTACAGACCTCTCAGTTGCACAGCTGTGGGTACCTGCTTATTCACTCACTCTCTCCGCATATGTTTATATATGCAAATGCATTTATATATGTGTACATTCATAGCTATATTTGCATATCTAGAGAATGCATCAATATAAGTTGATTTATATGGGATCATATAAATTGAAATATGATTCACCTAATATTGGGTTGGCCAAAAATTTCATTCAGGTTTTTCTGTAAGATGTTATGGAAAAACCCAAATGAACCTTTGGCCAACCCAATATTTTGAGAAATATTTCAGTTTAAATGATTGAAGACATATGTCATTCTGAAGGGATTTTAACAACTTTCTCCACAAAGCCTTCAATGGGTAGGGAAGACAGGGCAGGACCATCTGTTTCTCTCTTTAACCTAAGGACCTCTTTAGAAAAGAAATGTGTAGAATTATTTCTCTGAGTCCTTAAAAAAAAAAGACACCATCTGTAGAACATATGAAGAAATGTTACTCTTTCTTAATAGTTTTTGCTCTTTGTCTTGTAGGATATGAATGAAGTTGCCAACTTTGTGGATGGCTCAGTTTCAGGATGTTCCACGAGCAATCTAAATTATCCCCCATTCACTCCCAGTAAGCATTGATTAGTCTGATTAAAGTGGCAACACATATCTCATATTTTAAATTCATAAGGATAGATATGAACAACCTGCTGAGGGTCTTTGTACATAAATTGCATAGAGGAAGGAAAATGTGGGTACCATATAAAGAAAACCAGAGAAGAAAATCAAAACACCCTGCTTTCTTAGATGAGGCATAAATTCAAAAGGGGCAACCTAGTCCTTCTGCTTACATCTGAGCTGTTTCTAGGGGAAAGTCAGGAGAAGATATGGTACAGAAACCAGAGGCTAGCAGTTAGTTCATTCTGCTCTCAAGTGTGGACCCAGACAGGTCAGGGCTTACCAGAGAGAGACCAGATAACTAGGTTTGGTCTTCAGATGAAGTCAAGTTTGGTCAAGTCAAGAGAGTGAAGAAGAGATTTGGATGACAGGATGAGAGGAAGCCAGAACCCATGGCTTGGGAGGACAAAGTCCGTGTCAGTGAATAGAATGCTAGAGAGATCTGATTGAACTTTGACCAATAGCATCTCCCAGGGTGTGGTGCTAGGATCACAGCATTTGTTGTATTTTGAAGAAAACTAGAGACTCACAGAGAAATAGTGTCTTGATTAAGAAAGGAATAAACTGCTAAAATTATAGCATCTTTTGAAGACTTCTAATCTAAGATCATGGCATCCGGTCCCATCACTTCATGGCAAATAGTTGGGGAAACAGTGGAAACAGTGGCTGACTTTATCTTTCTGGGCTCCAAAATCACTGCAGATGGTGATTGCAGCCATGAAATTAAAAGACACTTACTCCTTGGAAGGAAAGTTATGACCAAACATAGACAGCATATTAAAAAGCAGAGACATTACTCTGTCAGCAAAGGTCTGTCTAGTCAAGGCTATGGTTTTTCCAGTGGTCATGTATTGGGCTATAAAGAAAGCTGAGTGCCAAAGAATTGATGCTTTTGAACTGTGGTGTTAGAGAAGACCTTTGAGAGTCACTTGGACTGCAAAGAGATCCAACCAGTCCATCCTAAAGGAGATCAGTCCTGGGTGTTCATTGGAAGGACTGATGTTGAAGCTGAAACTCCAATATTTTGGCCACCTGATGTGAAGAGCTGACTCATTTGAAAAGACCCTGATGCTGGGAAAGATTGAGGCCAGGAGGAGAAGGGGGTGACAGAGGATGAGATGGTTGGATGGCATCACCAACTCAATGGACATGGGTTTGGGTGGACTCCGGGAGTTGGTGATGGACAGGGAAGCCTGGTGTGCTGTGGTTCATGGGGTCGCAAAGAGTCGGACACGACTGAGCAACTGAATTGAACTGAATCTGACAAGAAAACAGGAAATTGTAACAAAGGGATCAAGACTAAACAGTGAGGGACTTAGATGGGAGGCTTCATTCTTTTGCTGATGGAAATTACTAATATTTTAGTAATGGAAATAGGGCAGTCAAATGGTTTTGGAAATACTGATCTGGCATTATGTATGCTTCTAATATGAATTAGAAAGTCAATAGATCAGAGGTAAATAAGCCATTAAGGAAATGATTGCAAGAGTTAAGATCCAAAGTAATTTGGATCTGAACCAGAGTGGTGTGAAGGGAGCAGAGAAGATTGGATGAATGAAAGACAGGTTGGTCGATCATCCTTTATAGTATCTGGTCAACAGAGAGAAGGGATAGAAATTTATTTTTAATAAATATTTTTGTTCTTGGATCACTCAGCTAAGTCTGCAGACTTCAGATTTAACTTCAAATCTAACTGGACCCACTTACTTCTAAGTTCTTGTTTCTGGTCACCTGAGCACCCAGGTGGGAGGATGTGTGTGGGTGTCAAGTCAGCCCAATTGTTTTGCATAACAGAGAAACTACTGTGTATATAGCTCTCTGATTGTGCGGATGGTGTATGTCCACTTCCAAGATGGCCATAAAATTGCCTGCTCGGGGAGCCGCCTTGTCTGGTGATAGCTGAGAAACGGGGAATGTGTAGCTCAGGCTGTCATTGACCGAACCCTCTTTTGTCGCAGAAATCCTGGATGGGTACCTGTTCAGCAAGAGCATCTGCATGGACGCAGTGCAGCACTGGGGGCAGCATTACGATGTCCACAATCTGTACGGCTACTCCATGGCCATCACCACTGCAGAGTAAGGCCATTATCACATGGGCTCAACACATGATCAGAGAGACTTAATACATGACCAGATTCTTAGTCTTGTCAGATTCCAGGTGCTACTATTATTTTTTAGAATTTGGCAAGATAAGTAAGGCTGTTGTTATTGAATGAATAAAGAAAATCCTGGGCACGTAGATAAGAAAGTGAAAATGCAAGTGCAAATCATTCAGTCATGTCCGACTCTTTGCGACCCCGTGGACTATACAGTCCATGAAATTCTCCAGGCCACAATACTGGAGTGGATAGCCTTTCCCTTCTTCGGGGGATCTTCCCATCCCAGGGATTGAATCCAGGTCTCCTTCATGGCAGGTGGATTCTTTACCAGCTGAGCCATAAGGGAAACCCAAGAATACTGGAGGGGGTAGCCTATCCCTTCTCCAGCAGATCTTCCTGACCCAGGAATTGAACTGGGGTCTACTGCATTGTAGACAGATTCTTTACCAACTGAGCTATCAGGGAAACCCAAAGGGAGGAAGGAAGCTAATAAATATTTATGGAATGTATATAATGAAAGAAAGAATGAATACATGCATGAATGGAAAATTGGAAGAAAGAAAGGGAAGTAACCCGACCAAGGTCAAACAGCTAATAAATTGTAAGAGCAAAGTTTGGACTCATTTCTGCACGAGTCCAAGGTTTCATGTATTTTCCTCTCTGCCATACTCTATAGACTGGTGTACGGAGGGTTAAGTAACTTACAGACTTCATGTGCTTTGGGATTTTAGGTACCACCTCAGTATCCTTGTACTGAAATTTGATTTTATGGAGTTAATGGTGTACATAGAATGCCTAAAACAAAATAAAATATAAACATACCCAGTGGGGCAGTCTGCTCCCCATAGCAAATCTAGCCCTACAGGAGAGAACTAGAAGAAAAGAGTAGGGTATTAACTTGAGAGCTTCAGTAGCATCACATTAACCTCTGGGCTAAGACTCACTAAGGTCACACATTGAATCCCTCTCTCCCTTTCTAGAACTGTCAAGACTGTGTTCCCCAACAAGAGAAGCCTCATTTTAACCCGTTCTACGTTTGCGGGTTCTGGCAAGTTTGCAGCCCACTGGCTAGGAGACAATGCCGCCACCTGGAGCGACCTTCGATGGTCCATCCCTGGCATGCTTGAGTTCAACCTGTTTGGTATCCCCATGGTGAGTCCACACGGCAGTCCCCAGAATGCCTCATTCTAGATGGCTTCCAAATAATAAACCTTCCTTCCTCTGCCCTCCGCAGCCCAGGGCTAAGGGTCTGGTGAGCACTGCTCCATCTACATTAGTATGACACTGATACCATGACATTCTTTACTGTACTGCCTTATAAAAATAGAAGCTTGATACCACCTTGAAGTGGTATCATTGGAACATTTTTTTTTTAAATTAAAGTACAACCTACATGTGAAAAAGTGCACATATCTATAAGGTTACAGATGAGGATTTTCACAAATGAAACACATCTGTGTATTTTGCATCCAAATGAGGAAGCACAACACTATCAGCGTCCTAGAGATGGCTTTGGGATATTTTAGTTAAATTCGACATATCTATTTATTGAGCTCTTACTCTGAGCAAAGTATTGAGCTAGGCGTACATGAAGAGAAACATACATATAGTAATGGAAACACCTTCCTTCCCTCCCCGCCAAGTTTATACACAAGCTCACACACATAATTATGGCAAGCTAGGGTAATAGTGCCAACAGGAACATATAATTTAAATGTTAAAAGAAATCCCAGGAAAGGGAATTTTCAACTCTAATCAGATTACAAGAAACAAGGGGAGTCACGGGAAGAAGTCAATAGTGACTTCATAAAGAAGATGGCACTTGAGTTTAACCTTAAAAGTGGGTATGTTTATCAGACTAACGGTTAGGGGAGATCATCTTAAGACTGAGAAATAAACTTGAACAAGACCAGCAAGAGGGAGCATTTGATGTATCTGTAAGGATGGGTATGTAGGACTGGAATGAGAAATGATGCTGGAAAGGTGAGTTGCAGCCAGTTACCATGAGTTACCAGGAGGACGAGCAGTAGGAGACACTGGATATTTTTGAAGAGATGAATGACCTGATTAGATTTAGCCATTGGAAAATTAATTGTGCCAGTGCTGTGGTAAAAGTGATAATATCAACAGTATTTCTAGTTACTATTCACCAAAAAGCTATTGTACGTCACATGTTTTACTTATATCATCTCATTTACTAAACCCTAGAGTGCCTGCTTTAATAAAATGAGGAAACTGAGGCACAGAGGGTTGAGGAACTCATTTGAAGTCACCTGGCAGTAAGGAGTGGACATGGGACACAGCCCAATTCCATCACACTGCATTCGCCTTCTCAGGGAGAGGTCAGCCAAGCCGGGTTGGCAGGTCTTCGGTAGAAAGCACAGCCCAGGAGCAGGGGCAGCAGTGGAAGTGAGGCCCACGTGCTCTCACTGTCTGTGTGTCCTTCCAGGTGGGCGCTGACATATGTGGCTTTATGCTGGATACTTCTGAAGAGCTCTGCAGACGGTGGATGCAGCTGGGAGCGTTCTATCCATTTTCCAGGAATCACAATGGCCAAGGCTACAAGGCAAGTTAGTCTCCCAGGAGACATGATCAAAATAGACTTGGCATTCAGTAGGACTGGATCTACCTTCATCCTCACCTGGAAATCTGTTGAGCTAGCCTCCTCCCTGGTGCTTCACTTAGGCTAACTGGGACCACTGTTTGCAACTGACCAGAACTCCTGGTGTGCCATTACAATGCTCTGTTGCCGTGGCTGCTGCTATTTCTGCTGCAGCAGTCAAAGAAATGGCAAGTCTGTGAAGGTTTTCAATCAAACCTCTAGACACATTATCTATGTTACTCATTTTGAATAAAAATGAGGAAATACTTCAGATATTTAAATGGAGTCTACCAAGAGAGAAGAGCTTCCCCAATGATTCAGCAGTAAAGAATCCACCTGCCAATACAGGAAACACAGAAGACTCAGGTTCAATCCCTGGGTCGGGAAGATCCCCTGGAGGAGGAAATGGCAACCCACTCCAGTATTCTTGCCTGGAAAGAATCCCATGGACAGAGGAGCCATGGGGTTGCAGAGTCAGACACGCCTGAGCAACTAAGCAAGCATGCACTGCCGAGAGAGCACCCCTAGAATGAACGAGGGGAAGGCCTTACAGGGTGAAGAGCATCCACTGACTGGGTGAAATGAACTCTCTTTTCTCAACCCTATTGCTCAGAAGCAAAGTTGCAAGGTAGCTCCAGGTCTGGCAGGAATAAAACTCTTAGTTGCGATGAATAGAATCTGGTTTCTGCAGATCCTTCTGAGGTAGATGGGCTCCAGGCGAGGCATTTATCACTAGCCTCCTGTTTGCATTTTCTGAGGAAGGAGGCAAGTGGACTCCAGGCTAGGTATTTACAACCTAGGCTAGGTATTTACAGCCTCCGATTTGCACTTTGAGATAGAAAAAAACCAACCAAACAAGAGCAGGGTAAATAGTCAGACGGGGCACTTTTTAACTGTCGTGGCAGGAACAGAGAGGAGTCAAACCCTGCCTGAGTAAAGGATCAAGGTCATTTCCCCTCCCTGGGGCAAGGGAAACACTGCACATGTTCAGGAAGGCTCTTTGGGGATCGAAAAGAGAGTGTACCACCCCAGAATAGGTGATGCTAAGGCCCCCCATAGGACTGGACTTTTTCCCCATCTTGGGAAAAAGTTGCACATTGCATGTTGGGGAGAGTCCTAGGACAGGTCAGAAGTGGAAAAAGAAACTAGATAGTTGGCCAAAGGTAAACAGAGACCCAGAAGAACTGCCCCATATAAATGACTTAACCACCTGTTCACTGAGCCCCTCCTCCATCCGGGGGCAGTGGCGGGGGTGGGGGAGGTGGGGGGGGAATGCCCACACCCTGTGTATCCAGGTATGCCTCTCTGCCTTGCTTCTGTCTTAATTAAACAGGCTGTTTCTCTGTGTGCGCTCACACTTGTGCTGTCTCTAATAATAAACTTTGCACCTGCTTTTATGGTTCCCCTCCTTGAAACATTCTTGCTTTCAAACAGAGGCAAGAGCCTGGGAAAATGTGCTTCTTGCCTCTAAACCCTTGCTGGTCTAGTGGCTAGGATTACTGGTTTTGATTCAGGTCACCCAGGTTCAATTCCTGAGCAGGGAACTCACCGCTCACTGCTGCTTCTCCGAGATCAAAACCAGATGACAACTACCACCTCTTGTTTCTTCCCAGGCCCAGGATCCAGCCTCCTTTGGCCCTGACTCACTGCTGTTGAATTCCTCCAGGCACTACCTGACCATCCGCTATACCCTTCTGCCCTATCTCTACACACTCTTCTACCGTGCTCACAGCCGCGGGGACACTGTGGCCAGGCCCCTTCTGCATGAGTAAGTTCATCTAATCCACAGGAATTTTATCAATACAACTGGGTGAAACTGTATCATCAAATGGAAGTGGGAAAATTAAAACAATCCAGTTAATCAGATATATTTTTTCAACTTGAATAATCATTTGGCATTTACAATTCTATTACTGCCTATATGTCAATGCTATTTTAAGTATATTTAAGTGGTATAGCCTTATCCCTTTGGGAACGAGAAGTGTTCTAAAAGTCATGGGAGTTGGGGTCTTTGTTCTCCCAACTAACTCCATACCTTAGACAAATCATTTAAGTTCTTTCTTCCTTAGCTTCTCTGAAAGTGAAAGTCCCAGTCTTTGCGACCCCATGGACCATACACAGTCCATGAAATTCTCCAGGCCAGAATACTGTAGTGGCTAGCCTTTCCCTTCTCCAGGGGATCCTCCCAACCCAGGGATGGAACCCAGGTCTCCCACATTGTGGGCAGATTCTTTACCAGCTGAGCCACAAGAGAAGCAATTGTCCCCTACCTCTGGTATCTAACGCCTGATGATCTGAAGTGCAACTGATGTAATAATGATAGAAATAAAGTGCACAATAAATGTAACGTGTTTGAATCATCCTGAAACCAGCACCCCTTTCTCCCAAGTCCATGGAAAAACTGGCTTCTATAAAACTGGTCCCTGGTGCCAAAAAGGTTGGGGACCATTGATTTAAAGGCTTTGATATCTTGGAGCTGATGGTCGCTTTTGTAATGCACCCTGTTTGGGCTCTAGGAATGAGCCTGTCATTTACACACTGATAAGAATACTACTATGCAGGATTTCCAGAAATCAGAATTTTTATCTTCACCCAATGAGTATCTAATTTGACTCTAACAAAGAGCACTTTTAAGAGACTCTCCTTAGGGTCGCTTAGTATGAACTGATGCCTCAACAGATTAGCCAGCAGGTATCTCTGGGGTCTTCAGGCAATCCTGTTTTTGGGCTGGAAGCAGCTGTGAGGAAATACTCACTAGGTAGAGATTTGTTCTAGGAGAGGGTGTGTCCTTGCTTCCGAGATGATGCTGTGGGGCCCTCTAGTGGCTGCAGAATGAGTAGCTCTGTGGTGGGGTTGGCGTTCTGAGTGACCCCAGCAGCATCAGCAGAAGGAAGCCGTGTTCAGAAACTGAGGATTGAAATGATGCTGGGAAGCTTACGTGGAGCTAGCCGGCATGAGACAGAGGCTGTGGTTTAGGTGGGGACCCTGCCTCAACTGGCCTTCCCGGGTAGCTCAGTGGGTAAAGAATCTGCCTGCAGCGCAGGAGATGGGGGAGATTCGGGTTCATTCCCTGGTTCAGGAAGATCCCCTGGAGGAGGGCATGGCAACCCACTCCAGTGTTTCTGCCTGGAGAATAGTATGGACAAAGGAGCCTGGCGGGCTACAGTCCATAGGGTGGCCAAGAGTCGGACACGACTGAAGCGACCCACAAAAACAAAGATATTAGGTTGAACTCCAGTATTCTTGCCTGGAGAATCCCAGGGACAGGGGAGCCTGGTGGGCTGCTGTCTATGGGGTCGCACAGAGTCGGACACGACTGAAGCGACGCAGCAGCAGTGTTTGCTGTTAATTAGATCAAAGCCTCAGTTTGGACATAGAATTCAACCAGTTTTATTGATTGGCTTGTACGTGATTCATTCTAACAGTTTTGAGCACAGATGTTCTGAAAGCCAAATACCTGGATATTGGAGAATATACTTGCTGGTAATCAATGGGGACATCTTTGAGGTCTATATTGGTCACATCACAATAAAAAAAAAAATAGAATCTAGGTCTCATTTATTAAAATTAACAGAATAATTTTACACTCTACAAATAAAGAGACTTTTTCTTGTCAAAATCAAAACACAGTTAATTTCCTTATGTTTCTGACATTTTAGGCTTCAGGTATTATATTATTATAATATATATTATGATATATATTTATTCTTGTGGGTAAGGTTTTGCTATCTCCTGGAATTATCTGTTAAAACGCAGGTATCCTAAAAGAGAAAAGAGTAAAGTTTTTAATTGGTTTTTTTTTTTTTTTTTTTTGAAGGAGGGTGATCAGATCCAATTCTTTTTGGATAGTCAGCTGAAGTTTTCAAATATCCTGCTTGTTGTATTTTTGAAGGGAGATATGGCAAATAGAATTATAGCCTGGAACCTGCCCAGCACAAGTACTGAAATAGGAATTTCTGTCCAAATTAGGGGAAGCATAGGAGGGTACAGAGGCTGGGAAATTGGGTCTGCCTGCAGGAGTGCGGGGAGGGCTAGGGATTGAATAGGGGTCACAGAATAGTTGGGAGAATTTGCCCCAGGCAGGGAGCCTGCAGGTTTTAGACAGGCTTGGGGGAGAGCCGCCAGAAAGCTCTGGCCCAGATCTCAGGGACGATTTCTCCATGTCTAGGTTCTACCAGGACAGCAACACCTGGGATGTGCACCAGCAGTTTTTATGGGGGCCGGGCCTCCTCATCACTCCAGTCCTGGATGAGGCAAGTGTTCCCACAGAGTAACCATGGCGATCTCTGCTTTTGTTCAGGCTAACTCCAAACTCCTCCCTTCTTGCAACCATGTATCTTCTTCCTATTCCCAAACTCCAAACTCCTCCCTTCTTGCAACCATGTATCTTCTTCCTATTCCCAAACCATTTCCTACATGCAGGCTGGGGCAGCCTTAAAGGCAGTGTGCTGGAGTTTGGGGAAGACGGGTACACATTTTGTCTCTAGGAGCCTTTTGTCCTTGACCAAGTTTCCAATCAATGTAGAAGCATCTATGGGTGACTCTGGGATCAAGAACGGTCCTATGCATTGTCAGAGTCACCTAGCAGATCATAACTTGCTCCGTGATGGAGAGACAGGATGGAGCAGTGCCCTAGCACTCATTCTAAGGTCAGGCTGACCTTGGTGTTGGTTGTCATCTCTGCCACTTGACACCAGTGACATCTGGGGGAAATGACGGGCTAGTTCCTCGGCTGTGAGGTGAGATAACAATAGCCCGTATCACTGGGGACTCTTGGGGAGGTTAAATGCGGTATACAGTGTAAACCTGGAACTGTTATTTTATCACAACATGTGTTTCAGTATTATTATTCTTCTTCCTAATGTGATTCCACCTGGGGTTCTTCTTTGAGTTGCCAAGTTATCGCCTCTATTAGAAGAAAAGCACGAGTTGATAACAGAGAAAAGAAAGGCCATGTATGCATTCTCAGTACACATTGAAGAATTTCCCTAGGGAATGCTAAGAAATCCATTTTTTTTTCCTCCTTCAGAGGCTGGGCCATGAAGGACAAGGTTTTGTTTTAATTTCAGGGTGCAGAGAAAGTGACCGCATACATGCCTGACGCTGTCTGGTATGACTATGAGACTGTAAGTAGCTTTGACTTTTCTCCACTTTTCAAGCTTCATAGACAGGATACCTCTAGGCAGAGAGAAACATTTATCTGTGTACTGAGGAATGTTTCTGCTGTGCTTCCAGTAGTAATTTCACAGCTGAGTCAATAAAGTGAGCCTAGGTCACTTGACATCAGTCATGATGAAATCTGAAAAAGATACTTCCATGTACTTTATTCAGCAATAAAATTTAGACGGAAGTAGAAGGTCTCATGGGCAAATACTGGGGCCAGTAGACAATTTGAGCCTGGTTTTGAGCCAGATTCTTATTTAGCACGCTCAATTCCCACAATGTATGTCAAATAGCCTCAGCGAGACATTGTGTTCCCCCAAGCCATCAACTGATTCCAGAACCTGTTGTTATTAAATTCTTTCCCTTTTCTTGTTTGATTTCCTGGCTAGACAGCAATTCAGCTAGGTGGGAGAAGGAGACAGCTGTAAGTAAGTCAGCGTGTGATTAAGAGGTGACCTGTGCATGTGGACGTGTTTGAGTTGTCTGTGTGCCTCAGGGGGGCCGAGTGAGATGGAGGAAGCAAAAAGTGGAGATGGAACTTCCTGGAGACAAAATTGGACTTCACCTGCGAGGAGGCTACATCTTCCCCACGCAGCAGCCAGCCACGACCACGGTGGCCAGGTACAGTGTGGCCGGGGGTTTCCGTCATTTCTGTTCCCATCTGTTGTCTACGTAGAAGAGGCTGATGCATTGCATGGACTGTGGGGAGGAAGGGCATTTGTGTGTGTGTGTGTGTGTGAGGTCATCAAACTCTGTCCCTAGATTTCCCTAGGCTTCTTCTGGAGAAGCTGTGATTTAGAGCTGCATCCAGATGGATTTTCAAAGACCTGAATCTCTGTCCTTCCTTAACCCTTCTGACTTTCTCTTTGAAACAGACGGACATCTGCAGTGGTGAACCTTCCTAGTTTTCCTAGAACCATTTCAGTGTTAGCCCTGAAAGTCTCATGTTTTGGGGAACATCTCTATTCCGGGTAAAGGAGGTCTGTTGATCTCCCCAGCTGCCTTAATTGGACCATCATTCCACTGTGCTATGCTCCGGACACCCCATTTCTAGGGAGTTGGGTCCATTTCCACTCCCCTATAATTTCAGTTTCCTGTTCCTTTCTTGCCATGAGCATCTTGTGATGCAAAACAGTGTTCAATAATTATTTCCTGTGCAGTTCAAATCTCCTTCATGTCATTACTTTCTCCTTGATGATTTTGATTCTCAAATTATACATTCCATCGGATACTAAAGAGACTCATATTCATATTCATGTCTCTAAATTATTAGCTTATTAGCTTTTAATAGGGAATTTTTTTGGAGGTTAGGAACCCTTTTCTTTTGAACATTCCTTCCTACCATAATTTTTCAAATTTTGACTTTGTAATACTGATGGAAAATATTTATACACCCAGTACCACCTGCTTTCTTTTTCTTTATTCAGCTTTATGCTGTTCTGCGTACTGGTACCAAAACTGTCTTTCCAAAATGAGGATATCAACTTATTGCTTCCCAGGTTAAACTCCAAAATCTGTCATTAGCAGAGTGTTAAAGGCCACATAATCTGGTTTCAAGTTAACAAATGTGTCTCCTGACACATCTTGCTACACATCTTTAGATTAGCAATTCCAAAAATCTTGTTATTCTCCAAACATACTCACCTCTTTCCCTGCCTTTGGGCTTCTCTATTTATTGTCCTTTTCAACATTCTTTGCCTGGTACATTCTTTTTTTTTAAATTTTATTTTATTTTTAAACTTTACAAAATTGTATTAGTTTTGCCAAATATCAAAATAAATCCGCCACAGGTATACATGTGTTCCCCATCCTGAACCCTCCACCCTCCTCCCTCCCCCTACCATTCCTCTGGGTTGTCCCAGTGCACTAGCCCCAAGCATCCAGTATCGTGCATCGAACCTGGAGTGGCATGATCTGTCAAATTAAACTCAGATTTCTTCTGTGGGAAATCCTCCCCCAAAACTCCAGCACAGGGAGTGCTGCTACTTGCAGCTTTCTGCTTATTATTTATACTTTCTTACTGCTTAGCTAATTTTCCCCCCTTCTTAACATTGTTAAGTATTTCAATCATAGTTACTTTATACTTTGCAGCTGAGATTTCTAGTCTCTGAAATTCTTAGTAGACTCGTAATAAATCTCTTGTTAGTTGCTTTTGCCATCTATCTTTCATGCTGGCTAGTTACCTTATGTGTTTAGTAATTTTTTTGTTTTTCAAATGCGGTGACTGCGAGAATCCAATTATAGGTCTTATTCCTTCAGAGATGATTAGCCTTCTTTTCGGTTGCAAACGAGGATTGCTGTCACCTTGGGTTTCACATTAGCAACATTCAGGTGTCTAATTTATCTGAACCAAGTAATGTTTTAGTGGACGAGTCCTTCAGGCTATTGGCTTCCCAGGGGGCCCAGTGGTAAAGAATCTGCCTGCCAGTGCTGGAGATTGCAAGAGATGTGGGTTTGATCTCTGGATCAGGAAGATCCCCTGGAGTAGGAAATGGCAACCCACTCCAGTATTCTTGCCTGGGAAATCCCAAGAGAAGCCTGGCGGGTTATAGTCCATGGGGTCACAAAGAGTTGGACAGGACTGAGCAACTAAGCATGTACATACATCTTCAGAGTATACGGCAGCCTCCAGCATATCTGGCTACTATAATGCTAGAAATATCAGTATGGACTCCTGAAAGGATTTTAACTTCTGTGCCACTCAACCTTCTGCTTTGATTATTTGGTAAATATGTTTAATATTTCTTACAATATTTAAGGTCATCAGTGGAGCTGTGGTCTGTTTGGTTTTGTATCTCTTAGACTTCCTAGCATTGAAAGCTACTCAGTTTGTGTGTGTTGAATGAAAGCAAGTGCCTTTGTTGATAATGGAATCTGGCTTGCTCAGGGCACTGTGGAAGGCTGAACTGTGAAAGAATACAGTAGGGGATGTAAGGGGTGCAGCAGGAGCCAGAAATTGGGAGGTGGTTTAGGGGAGGATGAAATAGGGAGAGATTTTCAAATGCCGTTGCTCTTCCTTTCTATGTCCATATATTTCAGCATCTTTTGAGTGGTTTCATGTGTTTCATTTTCTAAGTGGGGGTCTCCAACCTCCAGGATCTAACGCCTGATGATCTGAGGTGGAGCTGATATAGTAACAATAGAAATAAAGTGCACAATAAATGTAATGCACTTGAATCATCCCAAAACCGCCTGTCTCACTCCTGCTCCATGCAAGTTGTCTTTCACGAAACTGGTCCCTGGTGCCGAAAAGGTTGGGGACTGCTGTTCTAAGTTATGTAGCAAATAATTAGAATGTTTCCTTTTTCTGTCTCAAAATGAACTGAAAATAATCAAGTTAGGAAAATTGTCCTCATACAGATGGATTCTATTGTATTTTCTTGGTTTCTTAGTCAACGTAGTTCTTAGGCAGGGAAAAAAATATGTCCTCCTGACTTCAGTGAATACTTCCCCTGCATGTATCAGCTATAAAATAATTAGGCTGAACCAATTATCATCTAGGATTTCTCTTCTAATAGTCTGTATTCAAAATAATAAGAGCATTAACAGCTTTTATTGTAGCAATGCTGGTGATTAAATTCTTGCCTCCTACATAGATGTTTCTCGCCAGTGTTTGGCGTATTTCTGTCTCCTGTGACACTAGTGATTCTGGAAAATGATGCCCCTGTAGATTTTGCCTTTGTGCCTGAAGACGAGCAGAGCCATCTGCTGCTAGGAACCTTTCCCACTTGAAATCTGATGGAATCCTTCACAGCTCATTTAGCAAAATTCTTTGAGCCCCAAGTCTTTGGCTCTCACATAAATCTTGTTTCCCATAGTCGACGGAACCCTCTCGGTCTAATCATTGCCCTGGATGAGAACAAAGAAGCAAAAGGAGAACTTTTCTGGGATGATGGGGAAACAAAAGGTGAGCACCACGTTGGGGTTTCCAGACGTCATCTTTGAGTTTCTCCTGCTGCTCATTCAGTGGTGGGAGACAGCTCACCAGGCACTGCAGCGTTTATCACCCGAGAGAAGAATTCTGGTTTTGGTTGTGCAGTTTAGGAATAGTGGTAGATGAAAGGATGGTAGATGCTTTCCTTGGATGGAAGGAAAACTCCCCTCCATCTCTTAGAATTCTCCCACTGGCCAGCTATATTGTATATATATATAGGCTCTCATTTGATTTTCAATCAGCCCCTGAAATATGTTTTCAAGGCTGTTTCTGCCATTCAGTGCATTTTCCTTCACTCCAAATGCTTATGAACAAGCATGGAGGACATGTAAAACATGCCCATGCTAGTGAAGCAGTGAGAGGACACTTTCCTAGTGCACCTGCATCTAGCCATACTTCTCAGCTCATTTGTCTGTCTCCAGTCACTAAGAATTCTTGTGGCTGAAGCTTAGGAAGCAGATTCACTGGAGGCATATGCTTTGGAAGCACTTGGGAGGGAGGGAACCCTTTCAAGGTTAAGGTAGGAAGGAAAAGAGAAAACAGTGGCTCAGCCTTGGAAACTCTATAATCTGTCATTCTCAACATGAAGCTCTGTTACTGAGTCCAAGCTTGCTCTGCTTGCCACATGACAGGCCAATAAATTGGAGACGAGGTGTTGAGGCAAAGAATAAGGACTTTATTCAGAAAATTGGCAAATAGAGAAGATGGCAGACTAATGTCTCAAAATAACCACATATCAAGGTCTGGATGTCAGGTTCTTTTATAGATTAGAGGATGAGGAGGTGAAGAAGTCAAAAGATTCTAAGTCTTACACTTAGCTCCTGGAATGGCCAGCCTTGGAGAGGGGGTATGTTAATTTCTTCCTTCCTGCAGCTGTTCACAGGCCCTTAGGGTAAGGATGTCTCCCTGAACAAAGGCACTTTGATTTAACATTTAGGAGTAGGGCAGGGTTCCCCGAGGCAGGCCATTATGTATAGACAGTATCCTTTTAATGAACAAAAGCAATGGGAAACAGAGGTTAAAGTAAAGGAAACAGATCCAACTTGTAGTCAGGTTTTCTTCTTCCCTGTAACAGCTTCAAGGAGCACCAGGATGAAATCTGTTTTTCTGTATTGGGCAGAGTCTGACTTGCCCTTCTCTTCCTTTCAGATACTGTGGCCAACAACCTTTATCTCTTATGTGAGTTCTCCGTCACCCAAGTGAGTAGTATATTTTTATGAATCTTAAGTGTGAGCTTTGGTCTGATGATTAGCTCCTATCTGTTTGTGTATATGTGTATTTGTAGCTTCATTTATAACAATAGGGGGACACATTTCTGTTTATGGCTTAATGTCCAATAATCGGATTATCTATGTTAGTAAAAAGAGGCGATGATACAGATAAATCAAAGCAGTCAGTCTTTTAAAATGAATTTTCAAAAAATTCCTTTGTGTGGGTATGTGTTTCTCTCACCCTTCTTCTCCCTGCCTCAGGGGAAAAATAAGTTTGTATTGGAGCGCACATTAGTAGAGAAAACTAAGAAGCATTCAGGGCCATTTGGGTAGCTGGTCTAGGACAGACTATTTGAATGACTTGAGCATCTGTGTATTCAAGGCAGATCTTTGTGTTTAATTGTTTTGCAGAACCGCCTGGAGGTTAAGATTCTGCAATCAACCTACACAGACCCCAATAATTTAGCATTTAAAGAAATTAAAATCCTTGGAACCCAGGAGCCTAACAAGGTTACAGTGAAACAGAACGGTGTTCCAATTCAAGTTTCTCCTAATGTCACTTACGATTCCAACCTACAGGTAAATAGCTTAGATGTTCTTCCTTGCCAAGGTTGCATTGGTTCCTAAAGGACCAGGGCACACTCTGAAGTCAGAAGTGGGGAAGTTAGAGGGTTAGGATAGAAAAAAATAAAAGAGGGAGCCAGAGCTGGGATGAACAAGGAGGCTGCTGAGATACTGGGAGGGAGTAAACTGGTCCTTTCCTCTCTTTTCCCTTATCTGCCCCTCAGTCTTCTGTTCTCTCTGCCTGGAACAAAAGAAGAGCAAAGACAGGAATCTGGGGAACAGGATTAGAGGAAAACTGGGTCTGAAAGCTGCCGATTGATTGGTGCTAGAAGGGTTGAGGTGGGATTCCCATTAATTTAAAATTTCAGATGCTTTTCTTTTTTTCTTTACTCTATAGAGCTAGATTCTCACTCCAACACATTCTTGGGAAATATTTTGAGTCAATGAATTTGATAAGCTTAGCTAATGCTACTTACTTGGTTAGGTGACAGTAATACAAGAATTTTTCATCGCTTTTACTGAGACAGTGTTCTTGAATAGGTTATTATCAATTCCTCTGAAATTTTAGCATTATGAGGGATCCTTTTCCCCAACACTGTTTTCTACAGGGGTTCAAGATAATCTGGGATAGGGAGCAGTGGGGTCATCATGGTTTGTGAGGAACCTTCCAAATTTGGAGACAAATAAGTAAATTTTGTCTTCTACTAAAATGATATATTGGTATCATTGGACATTTTGTCCTAACAACATACATTGAGTATGCATACGTTATAAAGTTAGAAATAATGTATTATATGACTGGTTATGTGTGCAGCAAAGTGCAAGTCCTTTGTAAGATGTTCATATGAAAATAAACTAATTACCAGTTTGATAAATAGATTAATAAATATACAAACAAAAGAACTCTGTTATTATTTGAATTTAGGTGGTGGACAGGCAACCCAATCCTACCTTTAGGAAATGTTAACTTATGTTCTTTCCAATTTCATGTTCAAAGCTTAATGGAGTCATTGAGCAAAAGCTTTGGTGGCATTAGGTCTAGAGTTGGACCTTAAAGATGGTACATCTGTGTAGAGATTTGTTCAGCTGCAAGTGACAGGGAACTCAGCAAAATGGTAGTTTAAACAAACGGATTTTTTTTCCCTTATGGTGTTGAGAGTTTAGGAAGTGCTCAGTTTCTGGCATTGGTTCAGTGCCTCAGGATTGTCAGTGTTGAGGTCTTTTCTTCTCTGGTGATTGGAAGTGATAGCTTAATTCCAGTCACTCTTGCCTTGTTAGAAGAAAAAAATAAAAATTAAAACAAAGAAGGAGCTGGAAGGAAAAGGGAAAGGTGACGATGAAAGAAAGGGAGGGGTAGGCTGTTAAATCAAGAAAGAAACCCCTGGCCAGCCACTTCCGGTGCACTCAGCTATGAATGGCTGCAGCTGTGTTACATGGATTAAAAAAAAAAGTTCTTCTTTGGGAAGTTTGGTGTTCCAAACTGAAGTAGTAAGAAGGGAATTTTCCATTGGGCACATGGCTAGAAGTCTGTTTCACAAATGGGCACCATTATCCTAGAAAGGGCATTGGCATAGGTAAAGCAGTCAAGGTTGGGGTATTAGCATAAGCCAATCCTGGGACTAAGAAAAGCCTTTTGTTAGCCTGTGAGTCTGTATAACTGGAATAGGCAGGACCCACATCTAGAAGAGGGCCTAGTTTGGACAGATTAACTTGTGGTCAGCTTTTGGAGGGTCTTAGGTGCCAAACTAAGAAGGATGTGATCTAATTCTCAAAGGGTCTCCTATTGATCCTTGAATCAATATGCACCATTGTGAGACTGTTGTTCTGTGGTGGTTTTTGAGGTATAGGGAAATGTGAGATGAACGTAGACTGGGGAGAGACTGGAAGGATGATAATCCTTAGCGTGAGATTTTATGACTCTAGACAAATGAGAATTTTCACTATGGAAGTTACTATTTTACAAGGAGACAACCAGAAGAAAAACACATAGAAAAAATTAAATATTTGAATTAGTGAATGGAACTCAAAGAAAGTTTCAAGTTTTGAGGCTCTGGGCTTGGACTAGTAAAGAGACTAGGATATTAAAAATGGAAGGAGATACGATTTTGTCTACTTATCAATTTTGTAATTGGTAAACTGAGACCCAAGGAATTTGAAAGAATCTGTCCAAGTTTCCTCAGTGGGATGGAGGGGAGAACCCAGGCCATATGATTCTTATTTCTCTGTTCTTGCCCCCACTCCAGACCTGTGGGGAATACTGGTTTCGGGGATGGAGGGCAAGAAGATGGGCTCAGCTGAGGATGACACCACATGCTTGTGTGTGCTGTGCTACAAGGGGGCTGTCAGGAAGAGAGTCTTCGTGACAAAATAAGGAAGAGGAAGAGGAGTCAGGGGAGGAGAGAAAAGTGTGATTACAGAAGGTTGCGGTTGACCTGATTCTTTTCAAAATGTTATATACAAGATTCTGATAGAATTGCACCATTTTCCCTGTGGTTATTGGCTAACTCCCTGCACCCCACCCCTCTCTCTTCATGGAAGCTCCAGTGCTATGTTACTTGGATTCCTGAGAGACTGGTCTGATTTTTATTTTCTTTCCTGAAAGAAATCTCATACCTTGCGTGGTCTTTGTCCTGAGGATGCATTTCCTTGATATTTCCCCATTCCTACAGGTGGCCCTTATCACAGAAATTGATCTTGTTCTGGGAGGAACATACACGGTGGAGTGGGATGTGAAGATAAGGGATGAAGAAAAAATAGACTGTTATCCTGATGAGACTGGTGTTTCTGCAGAAAACTGCACTGCCCGCGGTTGTGCCTGGGAGGTAACCATGCTGACGGTGTTAATATACATGAAAATCCTCTACACTTTGTTTTAAATTGAAGCATAGTGGATTTACCATGTTGTATTAATTTCTACTGTACAGCGAAATGATTATGTTATACATATATTAATATATGACTATCTTTTTCATGTTCTTTTCCATTATGGTTTATCACAAGGTATTGAATATAGTCCCCTGTGCTGTACGGTAGGACTTTGTCATTTATCCATTTTCTATATAATAGTTTGCATCTGCTAACCCCAAACTTGGAGAAGGCAATGGCACCCCACTCCAGTACTCTTGCCTGGAAAATCCCATGGACGGAGGAGCCTGGTGGGCTGCTGTCTGTGGGGTCGCTAAGAGTCAGACACGACTGAGTGACTTCACTTTCACTTTTCACTTTCATGCATTGGAGAAGGAAATGGCAACCCACTCCAGTGTTCTTGCCTGGAGAATCCCAGGGACAGGGGAGCCTGATGGGCTGCCGTCTATGGGGTCACACAGAGTCGGACACGACTGAGGCGACTTAGCAGCAGCAGCAGCAACAACCCCAGACTCCCAGTCCATCCCTCCCCCACCTCCCCTTGGCAACTGTGAGTCTGTTCTCTACATCTGTGAGTCTGTTTCTGATTTGTAGATAGGTTCATTGTGTCATGCTTTAGATTCCACGTATAGGTGATATCTGTCTTTGTGGTATTCGTCTTTCTCTTTCTGACTTACTTCGCTAAGTATGATAATCTCTAGTTCCATCCCTGTTGCTGCAAATGGCATTATTTCATTCTTTTTTATGGCTGAGTAGTATTCCATTGTGTCTATATATCACATCTTCTTCATCCACTTATCTTTCTGTGGACCTTTAAATTGTTACCATGACTTGGCTATTGCCAATAGTGCAGCTATAAGCTTTGGGGTACATGCATCTTTTTGAATTTCAGTTATATCTGGATGTATGCCCAGGAGTGGGATTGCTGGATCCTACGGCAGCTCTGTCTTTAGTTTTTTGAGAAACCTTCATACTGTTTTCCACAGTGGCTGCACTAACTTACATCCCCACCAGCAGTGTAGGAGGGCTCCCTTTTCTCCACACTCTCTTCAGCATTTGAGACTTTTTACTGATGGCCATTCTGACCCATGTAGCATGGTACCTCATAGTAATTTTGTAAAATCCTTTACACTCCATCTACAATTTCATGAGCATGGCACCAGTGCCTACGTCACTACTTAAAATCTATAGAAAGGGCAGACTTCCAAAGTAACCTGAGTTTTTATCTGGATGTGAAGAATAGATGGGACAGAAATGGGTCTTTTTTTTTTTTCAACAAAATTTTACACAGAGACCAGGAGTGAAAACTTATGTCACTACCAAAGAGTATATAAGAAAATGACTGATTTCATCTTTATCTCCCTGAAAATTGCGTTTTCTAGCCCCTTTATATCTGGTCATCCTAGAGCTCATGCTTAACTGAATTTGCCTTCACTTTTCAGGAGTCCAGTTCTCATGGAGTCCCTTTTTGCTATTTCGTCAATGATCTCTACTCTGTCAGTGATGTTCAGTATGACTCACATGGGGCCTCAGCTGTCATCACCTTAAAGACTTCTCTGTATGCCCACTCCTTCCCCTCAGTACCAGTGAACTCCCTGCGCCTGACTGTGACCTACCATAAGGATAACATGCTGCAGTTTAAGGTATGTGTTGACAGTATATGTATCAAGTTCCTACTTTGCACTTTTTTAGTTTCATTATTTTTTGCTTGTCAGGATCACAGAACCATGCAATCAGTTTGCTCTTCTAAGTTAGCCATTGAAAACTGTCGAGTCCTTGGCACACACTTTCAGAGTTTTGTTCTCCATCCATTTGGGGCAGGTATCAAGCAAGGCAAATGTGTCTTGATATTTCAGATGGGCTTTTGAGGCACTGTTGACAATGAAGGCTTTTTTCTGATTTTTTGACAAGTGAATTTTTGCACGCATTAAATTAGTGATTTTCAGCAACTGAAAACACATTGAAAATTAGCTGATGTACATATTTTATCCTACATGGGCTTCCCAGGTGGCACTAGAATCTGCCTGCCAATACAGGAGATGCAGGAGACACAGATCCAAGCCCTGGGTTGGGAAGATCCCCTAGAGTAAGAAGTGGCAACTCACTCCAGTATTCTTGCCTGGAAAATTCCAGGGATAGGAGAGCCTGGTGAGCTACAGTCCATGGGGTCACAAAGAGCTGGACATGACTGAGTGACTGAGCACACACACAATATACTAGATCATTATCCTAAGAGTAATTTGGGACCATTGATGGGACAGTGAGGCCTGGCCTAAACTGCACTTTCAAATGATTACTGTTTCTACTGTAAGAAAAATGGTCGGGAGGACAAGGGTGAAACAGGAGACAAGTTAGGACGCTACCAGTTAGGTAATCCAGATGAGGTATTGAGCTTAGACCAGGTACAGAAAGGAGAGGGAGATGTGGACAACTTCAATAGAATAAGAAGTAGCATCATGGGATGTGGTTATTGATTACAAACAGGCCATGAGGGAGGGAGAGACATCAAGACAATCGCCAAGTTTCTGGCTTGTGTCTCCACATGGATGGTGCTGTCATCTATGAAGGGGAACCAGAAGGGGAACACTGGAAAGATTTGGGCTTAGGCAAAATACAATGATGAATTCAGTTTTGGACACTGAATTTGGGATATATGAAATACCTATGAGAGTGTACTGGTTTCTTTTCCTTTCATGATTTAATGACATCTCAGGACAAGTGATGGTCTGCTTTTCGTTTTTTATTTATGTAATTAAAAAACATTGGGATATAGTTGCTTTACAGTGTTGTGCTAGTCTCTGCTGTACAATGCAGTGAATCAGCGGTATGTGTGCATATATCCTGGACCTCTTTCCCATTCATCACACCCTCTAGGTCACCACAGAGCACTGAGATGAGCTCCCTGTGCTATACATCAGCTCCCACTAGCTATTTTACACAGGTAGTGTGTATATGTCATTCCCGTTCTCCCAATCCATCCCCTCATTGCCATGTCCACACATCCATTCTCTACGTCTGTGCCTCTGTTTCTTCCCTGAAAATATGTTCATCTGTACCATTAGTGATGGGCTATTTTTACGGTCTTTTTCACTATTGAACTATAAGTTTCTCGAGGACAAGAATTTGTCCTTTCATCTTTGTACTTCTGAGATGTAACACAAAGCCGAGAACATAGTAAGTTCTCAATGTTTATTGAGAGAGTAAAGATTCAGGTCAGTGTGCATTGCCTGAAAGATTCTTCACAATCTGATATCAACCTGGACTATGAATTCTTCCACATTTTGTAATGCAGGGATGATGCTATGCTATCTTTCCATCCTCACCTTTGTACTGGCATGTGGTAGGCGCCTAATGGGTTTGAAATAAATGAACTCACTCAACTTTTCAGGTTTAACACTTCCCTGCTCTACCTCCTGGATTATACAATAGCTCTCTCCAAAATAATTGCCTCTTTCTTTCAATTCTCTGTGCCTTTGTGTCTATTTCTCTGCCAGGAATGACTTGGTTTTCTTTCTGTGCTTGATTAATGGCTATAAAGCTTTGAAGATTCAGCCCCTTTCCCCATGAAACCATCTCAGTCTTCTGGAAACACTGATAGGCATTTCCTTCCTTATAATCTTACAACACTTCTGTATAGCTGTACATAGTATGTATCACTCAGGTGTTTTGGGCACGCTCTTTCACCTTTCATGTGAATTTCTTAGCATGTGAATTTCTTAAAAGCAGTAACTGTGTCTTACTCAGTTTAGTAGACCTTGTGTCTTACTCAGTTTTGTAAACCTTGTGTCTAGTACAGAATCAGGCAGGAATATAGTAGGTACACAGTGAATCAACTTAGACCCCAGTTTTTAGGGAGAATATCTATGATTATTTTAGTCAAGAAGAGTTCATGTTTTTTAAGGGAGAAATTTTTTTCAATTCAGAAAAGTTTTCAGGTAGTCATGTACACTGACACACCAACAAACAAAATAATAAAGAATATATCCATAAATTCCAGACTGATTTTCCAAGGTAGAACCAATGTGAAAATAATGTGTTGCTATAAGACATTATTACATAAGACATAAGTTATGGCAGACTCAGATCAAAATGATAAATCTGACATTGTTCTTCCATTTGTTAATTAAGTTCCCAGTATCATGAGCTTAAAGAAGACAAATATAGTGTTCAGACTCTTTGTCAAAGACATGAGGTTTCTGCTAAGGGTATAGGTTTCATGACTACTATATTTACCTAAAATCTGTCTCCTCTGGTCTAGATTTATGATCCCAGCAACAACCGGTATGAAGTTCCAGTCCCTCTCAACATACCCAGCATTCCATCTGGCACCTCTGAGAGTCAACTCTATGCTGTCCTCATTAAGAAGAATCCATTTGGGATTGAAATTCGCCGCAAGAGTACAGGCACTGTCATGTTAGTGGCTCTTAGTCTGGTTTGGAGTTGATGATCCCCCATGTCATTGCCAGGTCCAGTGTCCTTGGAGATACCTTGCTCAAAGCAATGCACCCGCCATTTCCAGATTCTTGAATAAGTCATTTCCTTCTGTTCTTATGAGAAATCTTTAGTGTCCTGGGAGTAATTCCTGAGTCAATTGCATGTACCTAGGGGTTCATTCAACTAATGTTGATGGAATGCCTTCTCCATATTAGGTAGTTATAGAAGATGAGGTCTCTCTTTCTATGACAAAAATAATAAGGAAATAACAAAAATAATTTAAGTTAAAATATGCAGCGATTTAGATAGTGACAACACTATGCAGGAAAAATCACAAAGTGAAAGTGAAGTTGCTCAGTCGTGTCTGACTCTTTGCCACCCCATGGACTGTAGCCTACCAGGCTCCTCCCTCCATGGGATTCTCCAGGCAAGAGTACTGGAATGGGTTGCCATTTCCTTCTCCAGAGGATCTTCCCGACCCAGGGATCGAACCCGGGTCTCCCACATTCCAGGCAGACGCTTTAACCTCTGAGCCACCAGGGAAGCCCAGAAAAATCACAGGGTAATTGATAATTATAGGGAGGTGACTGCTTTTGATACTGTGGTCACAGTTGATGTCTCCAAGGAAGTGGGCTTTAAATAGGACCTTGGGGAGGAGAAGGAGCCTCTCATGTGGAGATAGGAGAAATGGGCAACATTTCAGACAGATTGAGTAGTCAGTGCACAGGCCATGAAATAGGAGTAAATTTGCCTTATGAAAGGGAAAAATTCCAGTGTGGGTGGAGTAGTTTCACATATAAGGTGGTAAGTGGCAGGAGATAAGGCTGGGGTTTAGGTAGCTTCAGATCAGGAATGGCTTTGAAGACTTCACAAGATGCTTCAATGAGAATCACTGAAGAATTGTAAACAGGGGTTGACATGATGTGAGATACTTAAAAAAAAATAACTCTGGATGCTACATAGCAAGTGGACTCTGGTGGGGCAAGAGCAGAAACTAGGGTTGCTGTGAAGTGGGGGCAACTGAGATGATGAAGATGATTGGATCTGGTATCCTGGAGGGACCACTGAAGGGAGGGAGTGATAAAGGAAAGTAGAAGAAAGATGCTGGCTCCTGGACTTGCAGCCCTGGCGGCTGGGAGTATTTTAATCATACAGACTTAATGTTTTATGTGGGAGGTCCACAGGAAATCAAGAGTTCAATTTCCCTGAGACTTTAGCTGCTTGAAGTCATTAGAACAGCCCATTTCTTTTCCAAACATACCCTCTTGTATTGCAGCTGGGACTCTCAGCTCCTCGGCTTTACCTTCAATGACATGTTCATCCGCATCTCCACGCGCCTCCCCTCCAAGTACCTCTATGGCTTTGGGGAAACTGAGCACACAGCCTTCCGAAGAGACCTGGAATGGAACACGTGGGGGATGTTCTCCCGAGACCAACCCCCGGGGGTAAGGGCAGAGCACTTGGGATCTGGGTTGTTGCTTCTGTCCACCCACACTGTGTACACGTCACACAGCGGGTGTTTCCTCTTCCCACTTCCCACTCGGATGCTCACAGTCTGCTTTTAGACAAGCAGGTCGACTCTCAGACTCCTTTATTTCTTACGTGTTTATTTCACAGAGAAGACTAGACACATCTTATTGATCAATTTGTTGAGTTTTTTTTTTTTCTCAATCTCTCTTTTCAGTCTTTGTCTTATAACCTCCTGCCCTTCTCCCCATGACTCTCTCAGTACAAGAAGAACTCCTATGGTGTCCACCCCTACTACATGGCACTGGAGGAGGATGGCAGCGCCCACGGAGTGCTCCTGCTGAACAGCAATGCCATGGGTAAGGTGATGCTGGCACCTTCTCTGTTTTTGTGAATCAGTCCTTCTTGAGGAACTTCAGAATGTGTTCAATCATGTTGCCCCTGAAGTCACAATTATTATCTTGTGGACAGTGTTGTTCTTTTTTTTCTTCACTCTGTTTATTTCAGTTCAGTAACATGTAATAATGGGCTTTCATGGTGGTTCAGCGGTAAAAACCCGCCTACCAATGCAGGAGACACAGGTTCGATCCCTGGGTCAGGAAGATGCCCTGGAGAAGGAAATGACAACCCACTCCAGTAGTCTTGCCTGGAAAATCCCACGGATGGAGGAGCCTGGAGGGCTATAGTCCATGGGGTTGCACAAGAGTCAGATACAACTTAACAACTAAACAACAACAAAGTGTAGTAATAAGAATTAACTCATTTGGCATAAACGATGTAGGATGGGATAGCAAAATCAAGGGAGTCCCATGTCCTAGAGGTTAGTCAGTGGGAGCCATTTATATAATTTGACTTAGTGATGAGAGTTTGGGTCAGAGCACTCACTTTTGGGGTACTAGAGTATAAAGAAAATTTGAGTAGTATATTGGAAAAAGGGTGGGGAATCAAGAAGTGGAGTTAAAGAGCGTGCTTGTGAAAACTGGAGAAATCTGAATAAGTAAGGCCTGTATCTGAGTTAATAGTATTATGTCAACATTGGTTTCCTGGTTTTGATGACATACAATGGTTATATAAGAGTTATCATTGGGGGATGCTGGGGGAAGTGTCCAAGAAAAGTTTTAGTACTATTTTTGCAATTTCTTATAAGTCTTAAACTGTTCTGAAATAAAATCAATAATAGCAGTTTAAAAAGAGCAGAAGGACAAAACATATAATAAGGTAATAGGTGCATCAAAGAGAAAAAAATCCAGGCATATGCCCTGAAGACATTCACTTAACTTTTAAAATTCTGTGAGGTATAGTACAAATTACCTTCTCTCAATACTCTACAATAGAGGCATAGGAAGAAGGAGAATATATGAATTTCAGGGGTAATTTCTCACTTGAAGGTTTCCATATTGATTGATATTTTCTGCATTTCCAGATGTGACCTTCCAGCCCTTGCCTGCCTTGACATACCGTACCACAGGAGGAATTCTGGACTTTTATGTGGTTTTAGGGCCAACTCCAGAGCTTGTCACTCAGCAGTACACTGAGGTAGGAGGGAATTCAGTTGGTTACCCAGTATTTATACAGCACTTTCTGTAGTTCTTAGATGATAACTGAAACTGTTGGTCTTTCTGGGTGACAGGTAGGTTATAGAATAATGAACAATAAATCCATCCCAATAACTGTTAAATTCATAGCCTCTCAGAGCATGGCAGAGTAGCAGAAGTAATAATAGTACTGCTGGTTATAGCTGGCAGTGGCAATGGTAATAGTGGTGAAGGTGGTGTGGTGGTGATGGTGGTGGTGGTGGTGGTGGTGGTGATGGTGGTGAAGGTGGTGATGGTGGTGATGGTGGTGGTGGTGGTAAAGGTGGTGATGGTGGTGATGGTGGTGGTGGTGGTGGTGGTGGTGATAGTGGTGGTGGTGGTGAAGGTGGTGATGGTGGTGATGGTGGTGGTGGTGGTAAAGGTGGTGAAGGTGGTGATGGTGGTGGTGGTGATGGTGGTGATAGTGGTGGTGGTGGTGAAGGTGGTGATGGTGGTGATGGTGGTGGTGGTGAAGGTGGTGAAGGTGGTGATGGTGGTGATGGTGGTGGTGGTGGTGGTGGTGAAGGTGGTGATGGTGGTGATGGTGGTGGTGGTGGTGGTGGTGAAGGTGGTGATGGTGGTGATGGTGGTGGTGGTGAAGGTGGTGATGGTGGTGATGGTGGTGGTGAAGGTGGTGATGGTGGTGATGGTGGTGTGGTGATGATGGTGGTGGTGGTGGTGGTGGTGGTGAAGGTGGTGATGGTGGTGATGGTGGTGGTGGTGGTGGTGGTGAAGGTGGTGATGGTGGTGATGGTGGTGGTGGTGGTGGTGGTGAAGGTGGTGATGGTGGTGATGGTGGTGGTGAAGGTGGTGATGGTGGTGGTGGTGAAGGTGGTGATGGTGGTGGTGGTGGTGAAGGTGGTGTGGTGGTGAAGGTGGTGGTGGTGGTGGTGGTGGTGGTGATGGTGGTGAAGGTGGTGTTGGTGGTGGTGATGGTGGTGAAGGTGGTGTGGTGGTGATGGTGGTGATGGTGGTGGTGGTGATGGGGGTGAAGGTGGTGATGGTGGTGGTGGTGGTGGTGAAGGTGGTGGTGATGGTGGTGATGGTGGTGATGGTGGTGGTGGTGGTGTGGTGGTGATGGTGGTGGTGGTGGTGTGGTGGTGATGGTGGTGATGGTGGTGGTGGTGGTGTGGTGGTGATGGTGGTGATGGTGGTGAAGGTGGTGTGGTGGTGATGGTGGTGATGGTGGTGAAGGTGGTGAAGGTGGTGATGGTGGTGATGGTGATGATGGTGGTGTGGTGGTGAAGGTGGTGTGGTGGTGATGGTGGTGATGGTGGTGGTGGTGGTGATGGTGGTGGTGGTGGTGAAGGTGGTGTGGTGGTGAAGGTGGTGATGGTGGTGATGGTGGTGGTGGTGGTGAAGGTGGTGTTGTGGTGATGGTGGTGATGGTGGTGATGGTGGTGATGGTGGTGATGGTGGTGGTGGTGTGGTGGTGGTGGTGGTGGTGGTGGTGGTAATTGTGGAGAGGGTGGGGATAGTGGACATGATAACTGTGGTCGCAGAGGTCATCACAGTTGCTTTGGCATCAGCCGCAAACAGTGTTATAAAACTTACTGTTATGTCACTGATATATTACTTGCTGCACGTCAGATCACTTTCCATATGTTAATTCACTCAGTCGTCACAAAACACTATGAGACAAATACATCCTTATCCTCGGTTTACAAGTGAAGAAACATGTATGAGAGGTTATTTCACTTTTGTCCAGAGTCACATAGCCAGCAGAGATTGGATCCTATAGGGCAACCCAGGCATTTTGTTTCTGAATTTCATGTTCTTAACCAGCAAGCTAGAAATCACTGGAAATAGGAGTAAAGTCAGATTTTCAAGAGAGGCCAAGCCTGGCAGGATGATTTCTCCAAGTTATCCTAGTGGCTTTGCATCCTCTTCGTTTCTCTCTGGATTTGAGTTTGCCGATTATCTAACTGGGGACACTGGAAAAACATTATTACTTTGTGTACAACTTTAATCCAAATTCTTCTTTTTAAGGACTAAATTTTGTTTATTTTCTAGTTGATCGGTCGGCCAGTGATGGTTCCTTACTGGTCCCTGGGGTTTCAGCTGTGTCGCTATGGATACCAGAACGACTCTGAGATCGCCAGCTTGTACGATGCTATGGTGGCTGCACAGATCCCCTATGTATGTCGTCAGCCTGTGGAGTTCTGGCTCTGGGACCTCATGGTCAGCCCTTGTCTCGATGTCTGCATTTGTCTGATTTTTGTCAGACTCTACGAAATTACAGAGCACTTTCTCATACAGGATCACATACAGGATCACACTCAGTCTCACCCTACCCAGTGGTTATAATATAAGCGGGTGGAGGGGTGTCATTGTCCCCAACTCGAAGAGTCACAGTGATTTGCCAAAGGAGGAGGGCATTGGGTCAGCTCTAGGGTTCTGTCTACTAGATCACGCTTCCATTTCTTTCACATGACTTCATGGCATCTAGTTTAAAACATCCCTGCTATCATATAAAAGGTAGCCCAGAGAATAGTTTTGCTTCATTAAAAGAAATTGACCCAAATTCAGTCAAACCATTGTGTCTATAGATATAACCTCAGTTCCGACACTTTGCCAGCACTAAAGCTCAGTGTTCCCCCAGCTTTGATCTAATTCTTGGTTGAATGTAGGGATCTTGGGACTGGTTTCCAGAAGAGATACATGTGGAGACAAACTTCACCTTTACTTGAAGAGTTGTTTTTTAGTCTCTAAGTTATATCTGACTCTTGTGACGCCATGAACTGCAGCCCTCCAGGCTCCTCCATCCATGGGGTTTCCCAGGCAAGAATACTGAAGTGGGTTGCCATTCCCTTCTCCAGGGGATTTCCCCGACAAAGGGATTCAACCCGCATCTCCTGCTTTGGCAGGCAGATTCTTTACTGCTGAGCCATTGATTTTTCCATTAATCAATATTATTCTCTGAATTTTCTCTTGTTTCCTATTAATGGAAAGTCTAGCATGCAATATTTTATTCTTAATAAGAAAGCTGTGTCTGATTACCCCCAGGATTGTTGTTCCAAAGCAATTACAGATGCTTTTGTTTGTTATATTTTTAGTGGATTTACTGTCCATGTTGTGTTAGTACTGTGCTAGTACTGTGTTAGTATATTATTTTGTCTGAATCTGAACCCCTGATACCTGAGTTGGCTTCCTGGAAGAGATAACTATGTTTGCTCTTTCAGTTCAGTTGAGTGGCTCAGTCATGTCTGACTCTTTGCAACCCCACAGACTGCAGCACGCCAGCCTTTCCCTGTCCATTACCAAGTCCCAGAGCTTGTTCAAACTCATGTCCATCCAACCATCTCATCCTCTGTTCGCTCCTTATTCTGGCCCTTTACAAAGCACTCTCATTGACTTTTTTCACGTATCTCCACAGACAAAATTGTGGAGGTCGACATTATCATTCTGCTTTTTGCTAATTTAGGTTTTTTTTCCTAGTTTTACTACTAAAAGTTTGAGAATTAGGTGAATTTTCCAGAACCTAATGCCTAGCAAGTAACAGAGGGAGGTTTGAAAGAATGAAGCAGATGCCGTCTGAACTTCACCCCTGGTTACTGGACCATTGTTCTCACGTGGACCTGGGCTTATGTGAGTTTCCTCTTTTCTCTTCCAGGATGTGCAGTATTCGGACATTGACTACATGGAGCGGCAGCTGGACTTCACCCTTGATGCCGAGTTTGAGGGGTTTCCAGCTCTGATTACTCGCATGAGGGCCGATGGGATGCGAGTCATTATCATTCTGGTTAGTTGCTATGTGACTGGGTGGAGTCTGTTTGGAAGACTGAATGGAGTTTGGTGGAGAAAGATTTATGTGTGTTTTCTTCCATGCTATGAGTAGAGAAATGAAGTATATTTCCCTGGGTTCACAGAAGCTCTATAGCACGGATGGAAGGCATGCATCCTCTTGGGAGAAATTCTCCCTTTCCCTACCCTGAGTCATTCTCTGGCTTTGGTTTCCTCACCTGACCTGTGCTTTGATTTTAGGACCCAGCCATTTCTGGCAACGAGACCAAGCCCTATCTGCCATTCACACGGGGTGTAGAGGATGATGTCTTCATCAAAGATCCGAGTGATGGGAGCATTGTCTGGGGAAAGGTACGCTCTGAGCAGTGATTCACTAATCCCCACACTGTCAGTGTGTTTGCATTTTTTTCTTTTTTCCATTCGGACTTTGAGGTCAGAAGTTCTCATATTCTCCATTGGTATTTGTCACCACTATTAAGGAATTTTAAAGGAATGTGTGTGTACATTGTGTGATCCACTTTTCTCTAGATCAATCCTACAAGAAAATCGAAGTACTATCACCCCTAGAACAAGGTTTATAATTTCTTGTGTGCTTAACCCTTCAGTTGAGTCCAACTCATTGCAACCCCATGGACTTTAGCCCACCAGGCTCTTCTGCCCATGGGGTTTTTCATGCAAGAATACTGGAGTGGGTTGCCATTTTCTTCCTCCAGGGGATCTTCCCAACCCAAGGATTGAATCCGTGTCTTCTGTGTCTCTTGCATTGCTGGTGGATTCTTTACCACCTGAAAGCCCTATAGTTTCTTAGGAAATGCTATATAAGAGAAATTATCTAGTGCATTGCTTTAAAACATGTTTTTCTTCACAGGTCTGGCCTGATTTTCCTGATGTGGTAATAAACAGTTCTCTAGACTGGGACAGTCAAGTGGAGGTAAGGGGCTTGTGTGGATGTGGGGGATCAGGGATGTCAAGAAGGTGCCACCGTGCTTAGGATACTGGATATCCCTGTGCCGTGAGCACGGGCGAGATGAGGAAACTCATGTAGGGAACGTGTCCTGTGCATCTGTCTCGTGCCCATCTCTTTGTGTGCAATATTTTACCCCAGTTGGGAGGTAGGTATTTTTATGCTTTGCATAACTAAGACTCAGAGATCTTAAATTACTTGTGTCCATGGTTTCAGGTGACAGAGTGATGATTTCCACTCCATGGCTCTCAGATTACAAACATCCAGGAAATTTCCACTGAATGAAACCTCTAAGAAACACTGTCTTTTGACTGAATTAGTATATTTATTGTTCCTTTTGCAGTTTTTGCTTTGAGTATCCTCTTCAAATAGTCTCTCACCCCTGTCTTTACTGATTGGGTATTTTTCTCTGTACATCTTTCTTTTTGTGGGTAGACTTCTCCATCTTCACTCTTATAAATCCCCCCATCTTTCCTTGGGCTTCTCAGCTTTGATCTTTTTTTCGTTCTTTTGCTGTGCTGAGTCTCTGTTGCTGCGCGTAGGCTTTCTCTAGTTGTGGTGCACGGGCTCCTCACTGCAGTGGCTGCTCTTGTTGCAAAGCATGGGCTGTAGGCATGTGGCCTTCAGAAGTTGTGGCACACAGGTTTAGTTGCTCCGCAGCATGTGGGATCTTCCAGGACCAGTGATCAAATCTGTGTCCCCTGCATTGGCAAGCAGATTCTCAAACACTGGACCACCAGGGAAGTCCCTCAACTCTGATCGTATCTCCACGTTTCTAGCCATATGTTAAAACTTTCTCTCTCCTGGAAACAGGTTCTCACTTACCATGGATCTCAGATGAGGATCCAAGGGAGAGAACCTAGCTTCCTGCAATCTCTATTGTTTCTCACAGAAGATCACTTGAAGATTGGTGGCCCAGGCAGGCCACGTAGACATAGGCATCTGCCAGAGAAGTTCAGGGTCATGGGCTCCCTGACTTTTACTTATTTATTTTAGTTTTTAGTTTTTTCCTCCAGCTTAACTGAGGTATAATTGATAAATAAAATTGTATATATGTAAAGTACACAATGTGATCACTTGATATACATGTATATCATGAAATGATTACCAGAATCAGGTTAATTAACACATCCATCATTTCAGATAGTTGCTATTTGTGTATTTGTGTGGGGAGAATCTACTCTCTTAGCACCATTTAAGTATACAATACAGTATTATTAACTATAATCACCACATTGGATATCAGGTCCAGGAACTCATTCATTTGATAAATTAAGGCTTGCAACCTTTGACTAGCATCTCCTCATTTCCCCACCTCCTGGCACCTGGTAATCACTATTCTACTCTCTGTTTCTAAGAGTTCAACTTGTTTTTCTCAGATTCCACATATGTGAGATCATACAGTGTTTGTTTTTCTCTATCTGGCTTATTTCACTTAGAATAACGCCTTCTAGGTTTATCCGTGGTATTGCAAATGGAAGGTTTTCCTTCTTTATCCTAGCTGAATGATATTCCACTGTATACACACACACACACACACACACACACACCACATGTTCTTTATCCATTCATTTGTGGGCAGACACTTAGGTTATTTCAACATCTTGGCTATGGTGAGTAAAGCTTCAGTGAACATGGGACATATCTCTTCAAGATACCAATTTTGCTTCCTTTAGAGGATATACCCAGAAGTAGGATTGCTGGATCACTTGGTAGTTCTATTTTTAATTTTTTGAGGGAACCCCATAGTATTTTCTGTATTTCTGGCTATACCAGTTTATATTCCCACCGGCAGTGTCCAAGAAGTCCCTTTTTTTCATGTGCTTGCCAACACTTGTTATCTGTCATCTTTCTCATAAAAGCTGCGAAACAGCTTATCATTGTGGTTTTGATTTGCATTTCCTTGATGATTAGTGATATTAAGAACCTTTTCATGTATCTGTTGGCCATTTGTAGGCCTTCTTTGCAAATATGTCTGTTTAGGTCATTTGTCCATTTTAAAATCGATTTAGTTATGGGTTATTTTCCTTGTTATTGAGCTTTATAGCTTCCATATGTATTTAAAATGTCAACTCATTTGGGTATTTGCATGTTAAATATTTTCTCCTGTTCTGTAGGCTGCCTTTTCATTTTGTTGATTGTTTTTTTGGAGAAGCTTTTTAGTTTGATGTATTTCACTTCATTTTCTTTTGTTGCTAGTGCTTTTGGTGTCGTCAAATCCAAAATGTCATTGCCAAGACCAGTGTCAAGGAGCTTTTTCCTGTGTTTTCTTCTAGAAGTTTTATGGTTTCAGGTCTTACTTTTGAATCTTTAATTCATTTTGAATTAAGTTTTATGAGCAGTATAAGATAGGAGTCCAATTTCATTCTTTTTTAATTTTTTTTGGCTGTGCTGGTCTTCGTTGCTGCACAGGCTTTTCTCTAGTTGGGACAAGGGGGGCCTCTCTCTAGTTGTGATGCTCAGGCTTCTCCCTGTGACTTCCCTTTTGTGGAACATGGGCTCTGGGCATGCGGGCTTCAGTAACTGCAGCTCCTGAGCTCTAGAGTACAGCCTCAATCGTTGTGACACATGATCTTAGTTGCTCCTAAGCAAGTGGGATCCTCCCGGCTCAGGAATCAAACAAGTGTCTTCTGCATTGGCATTCATTGCATTCTTTACCACTGAGCCACAAGGGAAGCCCCAGTTCCATTCTTTTGCATGTGGATATCCACATTTTTCTTTTCTCTCTTTTGCCCGCTCCACCCAGCTTGTAGGGTCTTAGTTCCCTAATCAGGGATTGAAACCAGGCCCCCAGCAGTGGAAGCATGGAGTCTTAACCACTGGACCACCAGAGAATTCTCTTCATGTTTTTCTAACACTGTTTTTTTTTTTTTCTAATTTTATTTTATTTTTAAACTTTACATAATTGTATTAGTTTTGCCAAATATCAAAAAAGGCAATCCTTTCCCCATTTATGTTCCTTTCATCCTTGTCAAAGGTTAATTGACTGCATATGCATGGGTTTATTTCTGGGCTTTCTATTCTGTTCCACTGATCTATGTATCTATTTTTTTTTCTTACCAGTTGTTGTTTTTGTTTACCTGCTAAGAAATGGGGCCAGGTGGGAACATCATGGGTTGAGGATGAGGGGAAATAACATTGCAGAAGCAATGAAGCAAGAGTGGAACACAGACTGGAGTGAGGTAGAACTAGGACCTTGGAGAACAGCAGAATTTTCTTCATTTCATGGGCAAGAGCCCTTTTAGTGGGGTTCATAAATCAAAATGGTCAAATCGCTCACTTGTATCTCATTCGAAATTCAGTTACCTCTTAGACATGACCGGTATTGACTCTGTCTACTCTAATCCTCCATTTTCCTCCTCTGCCTGAGCTGGAGCTCTCTGTTTCTGGTGAAAGGTTCTGGTTTGTTGTTTCTATATTTCTACCTCCATTTTCTAACAAAAAAGGCTTTCTTGACATGCTTCCCCTTCACAAGATGCTCAGTGATGTGACTCAACACCTTGACGTTCTCTGTGGGCTGGATCCTTGTGTGCTGATCCATTTTTGTTTTGTTTTTCCTTGCTGTTCCTTGTGGTCTTCTATCTAGATGTTGGTTTCCACTTGCCTATTATCTGTTGTGTATCAGAACTGGAAGTTCCCTAATCCAAGCTCTCTTTCTGCTGTTCCCACGCCACCCACACCCTTGCCACCAGCATTATTTAGCTTTTAACTCTTGAAATGCACTGATGAACACAGAAGAACCGATTTACTAAGACATACAAAGGACCATAAAGGTCCATAACAAGCATCATGGTTATGTAGAAATTTATGAAGATTTGCTGTTGTTAAGTGGAATGAATTCACAATTATGCAGTTTCTAAGCTCAGCGTGGTGGGGGAATACAAGGGTCAACGAGGGCCTTCCTCTCCAAAGGGTTATAGTTCTGGAGTTATACCTTGGGTCCATTTTCCAGGTTAAAATAAAGACACTGTTTTTATCATTTGAAGAAGATAAGAGAAAGGGGAGTTGAAACTTTCTCTTTAAGTTCTTCCAATTTAGTTGACACACACTTAATTCTTCTTCACAGAATTAGGATAAGAATTACATGAAATGATGTACATATTTAAAGCCTAGGTCATGCAATAAGTATTTGACACTGCACTTTTCAGGTGACTCTGAAACCATAGAAAACCCAGATACATATCGGTTAGATAGTTTAATGTAATAAAATGCAACCTTACCTCTTACCGCCTTTTCCTCCCGAGAATGAAATAGGGGAGAATCACCTGGATGTTTCTTTCCAACCTGTTGACAATACATCTGCTCTCTGCCCCCTTCAAGCCGCAGTCTCCCTGGCTCATGCTTTGTCTTTGAGGAGAGCTTAGGAAACGTCAGGACGGAGGTTGAGGAGTGGGTATCTAACAGATGAAACAGTGAGTTCAGGGTGTTGGTAGCTACCATTCGTGTTGAATCAAAGAGGAAAACAGTCCATGAATGCTTTCCAGATGATAAGAAGGGGTTTCATTTGTGCTCATTTCTATTCTTTGCATTCATTGTATTTCAAGTAAGCTAAGAACATTCCTTAAGCTCTGTTTGGATTAATTATCACCACACAGTACAGGTTTTGTAAGTTAAGCTTTCAGGAAATGCCAATTTTCTGTCTAATATATTTATTTGGGACAAATAAATTTCCTTCTTACAGAAATACCGGGCATTTGTGGCCTTTCCAGACTTTTTCCGTAATTCAACCACCACATGGTGGAAGAGGGAGTTGAGAGAACTGTACACCAATCCACGGGAACCAGAGAAGAGCTTGAAGTTCGATGGCTTGTGGATTGTAAGTGTGCACGTTTGTGTCTGCGTACATGGGGACAGTTGCCTTTCTAGCTCTGCGTGCCTCAGTATATGTATCCCTGACCTTTAATCCGAAGAGGTAATAGTCATCCAGGAAAGACTTTGAACGCATCAGAGTGCAGCTCTTCCAGTCAGGACCGGCCCACTCTTAGCTTGTACCGTGTCTGAAGCTCTGGCTATAAAAGTCCAAGGTGATAACCAGGAATTCCTTGGAACCGAGCCTACTTTACACCCTCAGTGAGAGTTTTTTCAAATCCTCTAGCCAGTCCTTCTGTAGGGCTTCCCTGATCTTCTTAAGCTGGATGTGATGAATCTCCCTGGGCTGCTATCTATGGGACTATTGGATGGTGAACCGTATACTCTCTGCTTCCTTGTCTCTGGGTTGACAGGATGTAACTCTTTTTAAAAGTAAAGTACTTCTGGGTTTGATATTTCTAGGATATGAATGAACCAGCGAGCTTCGTGAATGGAGCAGTCCCTCCAGGCTGCAAGGATGCCACTCTGAACCACCCTCCCTATATGCCATGTGAGGACCCTTGGCCTTCTCTACTGGCAGCTTCATGAGTACAGGGAGTGAGTCCTGCAAGAGCCCAGCAACCTGGCACTTACCCTGATGCTCAGGGACATCCTGACTGATGCTCTGTTTTGCAGGGGTGTGGAGGGGGGTGCAGCAAAGTAACAAGTCCATTCCTGAGAACTTTACCCAGTTGGGTGTGGGCAAGTTATTGGCCCCTTTGAGTGAATTTCTCAGTTTTTTTCAGGAAACTCAAGTGGTAATGTCTCCCACAGACTCTATAGTTCAGTGTCTTACTGCCTCAGGCTCATGCGAGTCCCTCCCCAGGAATTTGTTGTGTCACCAGCGGGTGGACAGTAACAGCCTCCCCTTACCATGGAGTCAGTGACTTCGGCACTGTGCTTGTGTTCATGTCTGGGATCCAATTATTATTTTCTCTATGAGTGGTATGAGCTTTAGCAGATGACTTGCTCTTTCCAAATCTCAGTTTTTTAAACTGTAAAAGGAGGATCATGATATCTTCTTCAAAGAATCATGATAAGAATTATATGAAATAATGTACATGCTAGAAGCTCGGTTGGAGCCTGTCCATGTTTGACAACTGTGTCCTCTGCACACCGCTGCTTTCTCCTCTGGGGTCCTGGGTGCTGACCACACCTGCAGATGCTACTGTAACTAAGAGCCAGGCACATTTCCAGGACGCTGGGGAGAAGAGGGACCCATGCAGAGGTCAGCTTAGCCTTAAGAGTCAGACACTGCCTTGCTTCAATCCCATGAAGCGAGGTCAAGGCTAAATAGGATCAGGCAGGGGTCAATGTCACATTGCTAGATCTTTCTCCTCAGATCTGGAGTCCAGGGACCGGGGCCTGAGCAGCAAGACCCTGTGCATGGAGAGCCAGCAGGTCCTGCCTGACGGCTCACCGGTGCGCCACTACGACGTGCACAGCCTCTACGGGTGGGCCCAGACCAGACCCACATACGAGTGAGTCGTCATGCCCTTCTCCGGTGGGACAGCCTGAGGGGACAGCCTGGGACTGGGGAAGCTCCTCCTTTCATTCCCTCCCCCAAGAGTTCAGTCAGTCAGTTCAGTCGCTCAGTTGTGTCCGACTCTTTGCGACCCCATGGACTGCACCACACCAGGCTTCCCTGTCCATCACCAGCTCCTGGAGTTTACTCAAACTCATGTCCATCGCGTCAGTGATACCATCCAACCATCTCATCCTCTGTTGTCCCCTTCTCCTCCCGCCTTCCATCTTTCCCAGCATCAGGGTCTTTTCCAATAAGTCGGTTCTTCAGGTTCTTCCAATGAAGTCGGTTTCTTCGCATCAAGAGTTGGGTAGATTTTAATTATAGCTCTATAGCAATTCTCACTTATTGGGTTGGCCTTAAAATTTGGGTTTTTCTGTAACATGGTATAGAAAAACCCCAATGGACACTTTTGCCAACCCAGCATTAAACACTCATGAGCATGGAGCCTGTGATCCTAGGATCACAGCCTGTGATCCTAGTGAGGAGGACAGATTTAAATAAGAGCTGGTCGTGCTGGTGAAAGGCTAATAGTCCTCATGGAGGAAACACACATGGAAACACAGGCAATCATCACAGGGTGTGGACGATGCTATAATAACTTTAGCTATTAGAAGGGAACACAGAGGACTGGGTATCTCTTTCCTTGACTTCAGAAGTGACTCATCTCTATTGGGATTTATTTATTTATTTATTTTGTCATTCCTGTTGGCTAGCCAACTGGTGTTCTACTGGATTATCCCTGCCTCATTTTGTGTGCTCAGTCCATGCTTAATAAGAATTATCCTAAGGAAAACCTTATACAGGAATTCACCTTCTTCTTTCCCTAGTATATTAAACTGAGTATTGAGTAAATAGATAGTGAGATTCAGTGACTAGCTATTATTTTTAGGTGATCCAGTGAGTCTATTATGTTCTGTAGTTTTTATAAAACATTGTAAATACCATATAAAGGCACAAGTTTTTAATATGATCTCCATCACCTGGAATCAGTCAGTCAGGACCTCATGACCCGGTTTTCCATGTTCTCTTCTGGGACACATGAGATGCTTTGTCCTTGAGCCGTAGGCTCAGGAGCTCTGGGGCTTTCCTCCCCTGCTCTGCGCTAAGTCACGCCCTTGTCCCCCTCTGAGCAGAGCTGTGCAGGAGGTGACGGGACAGCGAGGGATCGTCATCACTCGCTCCACTTTCCCCTCTTCTGGCCGCTGGGGAGGACACTGGCTGGGTGACAACACGGCTGCATGGGACCAGCTGAAGAAGTCAATCATTGGTGTGTGGGCTGCTGGAGGGAGAGGAATCAGGATCTTGCATCAAGGATTCTCTGGGGAGGGAGGAGGAGGCAGGTCATGAGTGTCTCGTCTGACCCAGCCATGGTTCTCTTGCAGGCATGATGGAGTTTAGTCTCTTTGGTATATCCTACGTAAGTGTCCTTTTCTGTTCTTTTTAGAAAAAAAGCTTTTATTTATTTATTTGGCTGCCTCGGGTCTTAGTTGCGGCATGTGGGATCTCTCATTGCAGCACACCGATGCAGTAGTTGCGGCACGTGGGCTTGGTTATTCCGTGGCTTGTGGGATCTTAGTTCCCGAGCAGGGATTGAACCCTTGTCACCTGCATTGCAAGGGGGACTCTAACCACTGGACCACCAGGGAAGTCCCTGTGGTGTCCTTGGGATCACTCCTAATCACGATGCAGATGGTGACATCTTTCAGAAATCATTAACTGGCCCATTTTGTTCTGTCTTGTTTCAGACAGGAGCAGATATTTGTGGATTCTTTCAAGATGCTGAATATGAAATGTGTGCTCGCTGGATGCAACTAGGGGCCTTCTACCCCTTCGCAAGGAATCACAATACCATTGGGACCAAGGTAGGACATTGAGCTCAGAGCTCAAAAGTTCACCAGGAACATAAAATCCCATTTGAACTACAAGCAATGTATAGGCTTCCCAGCTGGTGCAGTGGTAAAGCCTCTGCCTGCCAATGCATGAGATACAAGAGATGAAGGTTCAATTCCTGGGTTGGGAAGCTCCCCTGGAGAAGGAAATGGCAACCCACTCCAGTATCTCGCCTAGAAAATTCCACGGACAGAGGAGCTTGGCAAGCTATAATCCACAGGGTCGCAAAGAGTCAGACATAGCACACAATGTTGTTTATATTCCCCAAGGACATCTTATAAACCATTAAACCCTTATGTTCTTTTAAAAAAAAACTTGAAACATATTATGAAATTATTACCACAGTAGGGTCAGTTAACGCCTCAATCACTTCACATAATTACCATTCTTTTTTTTGTGGTGAGAACATTTAACATCTATACTCTTAGCAACTTTCAAGTTTATAATACAGTGTTGTTGTTGTTTAGTCACTAAGTAATGTCTGACTCTGTGACCGCATGGACTGTAGCCCGCCAGGTTCCTTTGTCTGTGAGATTTCCCAGGTAAGAATACTGGAGTGGGTTGCCATTTCCTCCTGCAGGGGATCTTCCTGACCCAGGGACTGACCCCATGTCTCCTGCAATGGCAGGCTAATTCTTTGACCACTAAGTTACCAGGGAAGCCCTTATTATATAGTATTGTTAACTATAATAAAACTAAGTATTGAGCAAAGTCTGGGAGATAGTGAAGGACAGGGAAGAGGACAGGGAAGTCTGGCGTGTGGCAGTCCATGGGGTCTCAAAGAATTAGACATGACTTAGCAATTGAACAACAGTCATTAGTTATAGGCACCATGCTGCACATCTAATCACCAGAAATATTTAACTTCTAACAAGAAGTTTTTATACTTTGACAATCCATCTCTGTCCATCCTGCAATCTGAATTGAAAATGGGCAGAGGAACGGAATAGACAGGTTTCCAAAAAAATATATACAAATAGCCAACAGATACATGAAAGAATCTTCATGTTTCAGTGAATCATATTCCTCAATGTTCTTCAGATTATTTTTTTGGTTTGGGCATTGTACCAGATATGTACCCCCCGCCCCCAGCCCAATTTCTTACGAGAAAGTTTTTCAACCGTCCTGGGAAGGCTTCAGTGATTTCCTTCAGTCTATTAAACATATTCGCTGAGCCTCGTCTGTAGTCATTGTTGGTTTAGCTGTGTGTGATCTTCCTTTGGACTAACCGTGCAGCGACCTCTTTAAGTCCCCTAGCTCCCCTAAGCACCGAACACTCTTTTTTTTCTCCTTAGAGGCAAGACCCCGTGTCCTGGAATTCTACTTTCGTGACAATCTCCAAGAGTGTCCTGGAGACCAGATACACCCTGTTGCCGTATATCTACACCCTGATGCACAAGGCCAGCACAGAGGGCAGCACCGTCGTGCGGCCTCTCCTCCATGAGTGAGTGTCCAGCCAGGATCCCAATGACTGTGATAATTTCCATCTATATAGTAGCTGTTGCAGAATTCTTCCAAATTAAAGACATGACTGTCTTTCCCAAAAGCTCTCTAGGCACAGACCATACATTATGACTCTTCTAAGCATGGTGTCAGTCACACCTTCACTCTGTGATAAAAGGCTACTGAATATTTTAAAAAATTCAAAATGATAGACAATGCAACATAGAATAATTTCTTTCTAATTTGGGCATTTGTAGTAGCTCACATCATAAAAGAAGGCATTCCAGGGGGATATCTGAGGAATGAAGGCCATGCTTGCACTGAAGTTTAAGAAGTTGGACATACTGATAGCAGAGGACATGTCTAAACCCAACCATTTCTGGGTTTGAAGAACATGACATGTAGAAAGTGAATATGTATCTGATTAAGGTAGATCTAGGGAAAGAATAAAGATGGCATAGAATGCAGCTGCATTTCCAACTTAGGTATGAATTTGAGGAGTTTCTTCAAGGCCTTGACCTGGCCTCCTGTAGAGGGGATCCTAACTGTGATACCTTGGTTTCCCTCCCCAGGTTTGTGTCAGACCGGGTGACCTGGGATGTAGACAGTCAGTTCCTGCTGGGCCCAGCCTTCCTGGTCAGCCCTGTCCTGGAGGCTGTGAGTATGGAGGCCTCTGATGAATAGGGGATCCCAACTGTGAGGCCAGAGACTAGTTAAGGAGCAGAGGCCTCATCGGATTGGGGTCCTGAGAGGTGCTTTCTTATTCTTCATCTGCCTTTGTCTCTTCTTCTCCCTCTGAACTGAAGTCCTTCACTTAGATGTTCCAGTCTTCAGCTTCCTCATCTTTAAAATCAGCATATCAAGTTCTGATTCCTTGAACAGTCGAGAAGGAAAAAACCCTCTGTTATACTTGAAGATATAATTGTTTCTTCTTTAATTGAAATGAGTAGGAGTCAGGTGGGGGCAGTACTGTTAATACAAAGAAATCCTTCCTACCCTCTGTCACTGTTAAAGCAAAACTTTTCAGAAGAAGTTTTTGCAGCAATATGTATAATGTCATCACTGGCCAGCCCTTCCCTTCCCTTCCTCCAAAAGAGGTCCTTAGGCAGCCATTTCTTTACTTCTTTTATCGATGATTAGGCTTCTGATGAAAATATCAGTTAAATGGATTTTCTCCAACACTTATTGCACTAATCGTAATTTCTGAAGTATTGATGTCCATAAACCTGCAATTTTTCTTTTTCTTTTTTTTTCTGCTCTAGACCCAACCTCAGTTTGTCTCTTTGAAGAGGATATGGGATAAGCCTATAGGCAAATGATGATTTTTTTTTCCTCTGTAAGTTCCGGATCCCAAAGGGTTTTACAGAAGCCACCACTTTTGGTTAGGCAAATCTCCCAGTTTGAGAAGAGGGCAGGGAAGGAAGCCATTCCCAACACCAGTGACCTCTAGAGAGGAGAGGTCTGTGGGTCCAAGGCCATTACTGTTGTTTTGGCTCCTCTCCTATGCAAATGGGTTGCTCTGCCCTCCGTAGCTGAGCCTACTGCACTCACACCTTATTTTTGTTTAATTTTAGAACGCCAGAGATGTCACTGCATATTTCCCTAGAGCCCGCTGGTATGATTACTACACGGTAAGTTTTTCTGATTGCCTCTATAGAACCTGGGGAAATGGTAGCACTCAGTCTTCAGACTCTGACAGACCTCAGGTCAAATTCTGGCTCCGTACCCACCTGTGTGCTCTTGAACGAGTCAGTTTTACCCTCGTGGACTCAGCTTTCTCACCTCCAGGTGTGGAAAGGCCACTTTGCTCACAGAGTTGCTGTGAAATGCATGAAGGCATCTCCTGCCGTACCTGGCTTTTTGTGGGTGTTCTTTGCTAGTTTGTCTCTTTCCTTACACCACCACTTTTCACAGTGCTGTGTAATGGCAGACACTAGAAAAATGCTTGAAGTTGTGCTGGAAACTATGGTTTTTGTTTATATCCTCCCTGTTAGACTGGAAGTTCATAAGTATTAGGAGCCTTTTCCTCTCTGTCTTTTTACATACCTCCTTCTATAGTAGAGATGCCCAAAGCGTTGTTGAATGTACTTTCTAAGGTAAGCAAGGTCCTTGGCGTGTATAAAAGGTTCATAGAACATAAGGCCTGACTCCTGTGAGCTGGTGTAACGTAACTGCATTTAGAAATGGGGAAGGAACACAACCTTCTCCATCATACAACTTTTCTGGGCTAGTCTGAACCCCAGAGACTCAGCTGGGGAAACAGAGTCTTTCACAGAAAGTTCCAGCAGGGACCTTTTGCTGGGATACAGAGAAGTCAGAGTTTAATTCTTTTTTTCTTTTTGGTAGATTTTTTAGGGTTTTGTAAATAGGTATAATATGACAGATCAATATGTCATCATCCTTTTTCAGAAATGCTTTTGACTGTTATTTTTTTATATTCTCCCAGATTACATTAAAATAATATTGTCAATTCAGAAAATAAAAACAAACTTGAAGTAACATATTAGATAGCATATCACTATCTATTATATGCTAACTGTATAATTAATACCTATTTCATTATATAATTATATATTAGTAACCATATATAATTATATGTTATTTAATATGTCATATATATCACTATTTATTATAAATCAATTATATAATTAATATATACCAATTAATTATATAGCTATGTATATGTTAACGTATGTCTGGGAAGAAATGATAATGTTACAGATTTATTCCTAGAGTGTATATATTTTACCAAAAAAGTCCAAGAAGGTTTCATAGCAGCAAGATTTGTAAAAGAGCAACAAACTGGAAATAAGCCAAATGTCCATCAACAGTAAAATGGATAAGTGGATTGTATTCTATTTTTAAAACTAAACACTAATAAAGTGTTGCTACACAAATAAAGATAATAAATATCACAAACATAACCTTGAGCACAAATGGCCATACAAACCAGTAAAGAGTGTATGATTCCATTTATGAAATACAAGTTCAAAACCAGGCAAAAATGATAAAAATCAGAAAAGTTGCTGCCTTTGGTGTGGTGCTTATTATGAGAGGGGAGGAGAGAGCCATTTGAGATGCTGGTAATAGTCATCGATCTAAGTGGTGGTTTCATGGGTGTGTTCACTTGGTAAAATTTTATTGAGCTGTGTACTTGTTATTTGTATAATTTTCTGTACATATGTTATTAATAAGTTAACTAGAAAATTTGTTTCCTCAGAAAGATGAGAAGATATGCCTAAAATAAGAAAGCATACTTTAAACAAGACTTACTCACAAAGCAATCCTTGCAAATTAAAGGCATGATGCAGGAATTTTGCTTAAAAGGAAATTATAAGGTACAATCTAGGAAATTACCCAGAAAGTAGAACAGACAGGCAAAGAGATGGAAAGCAGGAAAAGAAAAAATAAGAAAGCCCCACTTGTTTTGAGAACTCCCATTTTTGCGCATTTTCTCTGCTGCTTGTCCAGTGGAACTGGGAATGAGCAATTGCTTGCGTGAAGGGTGGGCGAAGAATGTAAGACTCCTAGCTCCCTATCTGGTGGCTCCCACTTCCGGGACGTCATGACTCTTCCTCATTGCTGCCTGGGTAGTTGTGGACTCGCATCCCCCACTGTCCCTTCTGGGCTCATCTGACTGCAAAAGCAACATGGTGTGCTTACTCTTGGTCTTCAGGCCCCACCTGTTTGATGAAGGGGCAGGTATCTTGAGGCAGGACAGGCTGGTGCACTTCTGCCAAAGCTGACCTTCATCTACTTGGACTCTCGGATTCTCTAAACAAGCTGCTGAATCAGCAGTTGATAGCTCTTCGCAGAGTTTTTGCCTGTCTTGGTCGTGCCTATGTGACTGCACATGCCATGATGTTGGCTTCTATCCACCCCTCTTTCCTTTCTATCATACATTACCATTTGTAGACTATTGGGACAGGGAGAAGCAGGGAACTATTCTGACTTGTCTTATTGATTACCTATTTTAGTTAAGACTAAGAGCATACAGTGTGTGTGAATCAGTTTTTATCTACTTCACTTGTGGCCATTTTGTTTGTTTACAGTGTAGACTATATACTGGATTTTAAAAACAGTGCTTTTCAGTCATATTCAGTGATTACACAGTTGGTGAGAATTCTCCTGTACAAAGTCATGTTACGTTGTCTATTCTTATTTTAATAGTGCTGCTTTAAGATTTGACCTTAGAGTCATGTCTTTATGAATATTTTAACAGGCACTTTTTAGGCGAGCCCAGTCAGAAATGATTTAAAGGAAAGTAAACAAGCTTGTGACTCATCAGGTACTAGAAAGGAAATCATGAGAAGGTATCATATCCTATGTAGCCACAATGTGTGGTAGAATGAAAAAAAATCGGAAGAAATAAAGAATTTGATAAGAAGATAACATTGACAGTTTTACATGCATCAAGATTCACTTGAAGGTAGAATCATCAGTCCAGTATTCATAAGATATTGGAATAAATTGTCATTAGAGAACATATAATTCACTTTTCTCATATCAGTGAGGAAATTGAAGAAGCCCAGAGATATGGGCTGGAATTTGTATTAAGTTTTGTAGACTCTGGAGTCCTGAGGCTGCCCTTGAAACAGAGTCTGACCCGGGGAATGTGATACAGATCAAATCTGTATAGAATGAACATCAGGGACCAAAAGTGAAGAAATGGTAGCTTTGCTCCTTGCCCCTAAAGTGGTGATTCTCAGATGGGAGGACTGGCCTGCCAGGGGACACTGGCCAAGCCCGGGGATATTTTTGGTTGTCACAATGTGGTGGAAGGTAGGGGAGAGGCTGCTGGCCTCTGGGGGATGGACATTGGTCAACATCCAGAAAGCACAAAACAGCCCCCACAATAGAGTTAGCTGGCCCAGAATGTCCATAGTGCTGAATATGAGAAGCTGGGCTCCAGCTTGAGAACATGTTAGGAAATAATTGAGGTTCATGGCTTGGGGTGAGAGCCACTTCTCCCTGTCACATATGGGGCAAGATCAAGATGTAAAACATAAAGGAAGATACAGTGACTTAAAGATAAGGATTTGTGAAGCAGGTCCATTCACTTTAATGATTTCTGTCAAGTAGGAGTCAAAGGTGTTAGTGAAGTTGGTGGGAGCAGGGCATGGGGCAGTGGAGGGAGATGGAAGCAGAGTGGGGACCAAGCAAAGGGAACGTCTGGACATGTCTTTGTGGGGAGTGAGTCAGGAGCCGAATAAAATAAAAGGATCGCTCAGCCTCCTCTGGCAGTGCTGCTGGAGGCAGAAACAGGATGTGGAGTGAGGCTAGGGTGAGAGGCAGCTATGGTTGGGATCCTGACCTGATGTCCTGGCAGCCTGGAGCCCACATAGCAGGTGGTGAGCCTGGGAAAAGCGTGATAACCGATGCCAGATGGCAGCAGGTCCCGAGCGTGACAAGATGGCTTGTAGATCATTGTCCAGACAGAGGCGTTCCCTTATCATCCCTGACCTTCTTCTCGCCCACAGGGTGTGGACATTCAATCCCGGGGTGAGTGGAAGTCCTTGCCGGCACCTCTTGACCACATTAATCTTCATGTCCGTGGGGGCTATGTCCTGCCCTGGCAAGAGCCTGCACAGAACACCCACTTAAGGTGAACAAGGGCCCCAGATTTCTCCTTTCCACGCCTGTTAACTCAGAGCCTGGTGAAGCCCCCCAATCTGTAAACTGTACCCTCAAGCCCAAAAGCACTTTTACGGGGCTGGCCAAAAAAGTTCATTTGGGTTTTTCTGTAAGATGGTATGGAAAAATTTGAATGAACTTTTTGGCTAACCCAATAGTAAACATTTTTGTTTGCTTGCTTGCTTGTGTGGATTTTAGCCTTTTTTTTGGATTTTGTACTCTTCAAACAATTCTTAATTAACAGCTATTTGAGATCTAAGTGGGTGAGGTGTTAGGTTTAAATAGTGACATTTGAAATGAAAGTCAAATAGGAGCAACCACGGTTCATGCTAGTTTTAAAAGACTACCCAGGAGCCTGGCATGCTACAGTCCATGGTATTGTGAGAGTCTAGGTGGTTCAGCAACTAAACCACCACCACCACCAGGGACTTCCTTGGTGGCCCAGTGATTTGATTTTACCTTCCGATGCAGAGGGTTCGGGTTTGATCCCTGGTGAGGCAGCTAGGATCTCACATACCTCGTGGTCAAAAAACCAAAATGTGAAACAGAAGGAATACTGTGACAAATTCAATAAAGACTTTAAAAATGGTCCACATCAAAAAAACCTTAAAAGACCATCTGGATCATAATTGTCTCTTTGCTAAGAATATTATTGCTAAAAACTTGTGTAAGCCAGATGGAAACTGAGGATGAGATTCCTTACATGCAAGGTTTAAAAATTCTAAGCCTAATGTATAACCTATATATTCTAGACCCATATAATAATTGATAATAGCTGACATCAGGTGAATGCTTGCTCTGTGCCTAGAACTGTACTAATATGGAGACTTCTATTTAGAGATTTTCTATTTTTCCTAACAAAAGGAAAACTAAGCCCTTGGTATTAGTACTGTTATCGTCCCCATTTTGCAGATGAGCAAAGAGAAGCTTCAGAAGGTTAAATGATTAACTTAGAGTCACAGAGTTAGTAAGTAGTTGAACAGAGACTAAAATCCATGTCTATCTGATGTCAAATTAAAATCCTTGAAGCTCTATTTATTTGATTGCAAAAATTCAGTTAAAAACTGAAGAACTTAGGACATATGTAAGCAGAACTCCCTGTACATGTGAGGATAAGGTTGTGAAGGAAGAAAGACTGAAACATTAGGCTTTCCTCACAGTGGGGAAAGAAAGGAAACCAGTGCATTTGCTTATAGTTCTTTGTAGACGTTGTAGAACTCCTGTGAGTTTATAGAGCCTTAAAATTCCACTTGATTCATTCATTCATTCCTGACATGAAATTGTCGAGCTACGGAGTCAGAACTAGAGCTAGATCCCAAGTCTCCAGAGTCCTAGTATCCAGTTTTATATCTTGCAGCACTTCCTTTTTGTTTTTACAAAAATGCTTGGTTTGTGGCTATGGCTTTGTTTTTACCCAATGTCTTTTTCCTACCTCACTGCAGCCGTCAGAAATTCTTAGGTTTCAAGGTTGCCTTGGATGATGAGGGGGCTGCTGAAGGCTGGCTCTTCTGGGATGATGGGCAAAGCATTGGTGAGTAAGGGCTGCTTCCAATTCCTTCATGTCAATATCAGGTTCCTGGATATCTTATAGGGCTACAATTTCCTTTTATGTGTTAAGACAATTGTGCATTTTAAAATATAGCCGTTTGTTACTCATAATACATGATCTTTGTGCCTCATCTATGTGAAGCTTAGTTCAGAATCTCTCACCATTATCTAGCTGTCCTAATCCATTGTGAAAAAGGGCAATATAAGGAGCTGTAGGGAAAGTTTCTTTGCAGCCAACTGAGCTATACTTCCATATATGGTTTATGTTCAAAGGCAATTCCCTAATTATGTGTTCCACTAAGAAAAGCAATAGCTGTGCTATTATTCGGAGGAGGCGGTTTCTATTAAGAGTTTACAGGAGTTAGTAAACTCTCAGAAGGATGTCTCAAGTACTATTGTTATTTCTATGCCCAGGGGTGTCCAATAGAACTTTCTGTAACAATGGAAATGATCTGTATTTGGATTGTCCAACATGGTAGCAATTAGGCATATGTGACTGTTGAGCACTTAGAATGTGACAAGAGTATTTGAGCAACCGAAGCTTAAATTTTATTTGATTGTAATTAATTTAAATTTAAATAGCTACATTCATCTAGTGGCTGCTATCTCAGACAGCACAGTTCTAGAGGATAGGCAATGTCTTCTGACTGAGTGATAAGGAGCTCCGAAAGAGGCAAGCCTCTGGGGAAGAGGGAGGAAGCCACAGAGTTAGGGTGTGTTGCGGGGGGAGTACCTGTAATAATAAGGCTTTGGCTAGTCCACCCTTAAAGATATTCTCCCTGGACCTGTGGCATAAATTAAGGATAAGAACAAAAAAGTCTCTTCTCTGGAGACTGCATTTAAAAAATTGCCTAAAACCACCCAAGATTAACCGACCAGTTGCACACCAGTCTTGCTGTTTGTGATGTGGGTGTGCATGCACGTGTGTGCATATATGTGTCTCTAGCAGAAGAAATTTGGGAATTCCGAGGTGACTACCAAGAAGTTGGGAATCACAAAAGAGAGAAGAGGATTAAGAATGATGTTAGAAAACGCCATTATAGGAGGGGACTCTGTTAGACCGAGGCATCTGTATACACTTGTTTCAGACAGTCTGTGTAAACTGAGGTTGGGGGCGGATTCTGACTCATCTCTCTCAAAAGTCTGTAAAGAAGAAAAATAAAATTTAAAAAGATCACGAACAAAAAACATCCCTACTTTCCCAACCAAGATAGGTAAGCCGTTAGAATTCTAGGGTGTAGTTCCAGGTCATGCTTACTTTGCTGTTTGTTTGCAGATACCTATGAAAAAGGACTCTATTACCTGGCGCACTTTTCCGTCAGCCAGGTGAGTGTGGCTGGGACTATGAAGGGTGAATGTAGAGTTCTGCCAGCTTACTAGGGTGCTGGACGTCGTAGGATATACATCATCACTTAGAATTCCTTCACTGTTCACGTTACTAATTTGCACCTTCAGTTCAGTGCAGTTGCTCAGTCGTGTCCGACTCTTTTCGACCCTATGAACCGCAGCATACCAGGCCTCCCTGTCCATCACCAACTCCCGGAGTTTACCCAAACTCATGTCCATTGAATCAGTGATGCCATCCAACCAACTCATCCTCTGTTGTCCCCTTCTCCTCCTGCCCTCAATCTTTCCCAGCATCAGAGTCTTTTCAAATGAGTCAGCTCTTCGCATCAGGTGGCCAAAGTATTAGAGTTTCAGCTTCAACATCAGTCCTTCCAATGAACATCCAGGACTGATCTCCTTTAGGATGGACTGGTTGGATCTCCTTGCAGTCAAGAAACTCTCAAGAGTCCTAACCCTAATTTGCATCTTACCCTTCTCTAGACTTCAGATAGAGATGTCAAGTGCTCCCAGGAAGTTTTCTGTGATTAAACACACTCATATTTCATCAGTAACTTAGTCCAATTCACCAAGCAAGATGGACAGACCATTTCAATGTTTTCTAGCCCTTGTTCCTATGTTGCCTTGGAATGATTGGCATGCTTTGTTACTTCTCCACATGCGGAATATAAAGGTTCCTGCTAGCTGAGATTCTTTGTCTCCTTAGAGTTGGGGTGACTCTAGAGACCTTACTGGTGTTTAAACAGTGCAAAGTTGGGTGATGGCTGGTGATAGGAGGCAGAATGTTAAAACCATGGTCTCACTGTACAAGGTCACAAGGTGGGGACTCTTAAATTGTCTTATTTCATGCTCTACATTTGTGCCTAAAAAGAGGTTGTAAGAAATTTGAACAAATTTTGCTGTTCTCCACCCCCCTCTGGTTTCTTTTGTCTCCAATTGACAGAATATGATGCACAGTCATATAATTTTCAACAACTACATCAGCAATACAAACCCTTTGAGACTGGGCTACTTTGAGGTCTGGGGAGTGGGCAGTGACTCCATTTCCAGTGTCAGCATCTCTGCAAGTGGCGTGGTTATAACACCCACCTTCTCCTACAACTCTACAACACAGGTTTGTGACCAGTTCAAAGTCCAAATGGTATTTCCCAACCCTGAGCTATGGAGTGCAATTCCTGCCTGCTCCCATTCCCAACAACACCCTCTCCTGCAAAGCCTTTCTGGAATCCCTCTGTGTTCAGGGTGTCTGGGTGGACAACATAGAAATGAAGGGAAAGTTCAGAGTTTGTCACCATCTGGAATTGATGGTCTGGATCCTTATCTGTCATGTATGTCCTCCTGTCTGCAAACTTAAGGAAAACTTGTCTTTGATCTACTTCTCAAACAGCTTTAACTACTGCCTTTCATCAATTATAAGACACCCATCAGTTAAAGGTTGCTGCATTTTTTCATGTGCCACAAAGAAAGAAAACAAGATTACAAAAGCATGAGACAATGCTTTCCTCTCACTTAAAACTTCTATTTAAAAGTACAGAAGCTTTAACAAAACTCCTTTAAACAGAGATTTTTATCATTTTAATATGATACTACAGAGGAAAATGTTGGGTAGAGACACATGGACATTGAGACATCTGCATCAAAGTATTAATAATTTAAAAGAGGTAAACTCTGAATGTGAGGAGATATTAGACATATCTTAGCCAATTTGTATCACACATTCTCTTCGATTTAAGTTTCTATGTAAAATTTTAATTTACTTTAAGTTACTATTTAAATTAAATATTTGCCTTAATATTTAACAATTAAGTAAATTAAATACTGAATTTCATAATTAAATAACTTACATGAAATATTTAATTTAAATTTCTATGGTAACATCTAATTTACTTTATTTTTTTTAATTTACTTTATTATTTTAACAGGAGGCTATGTGGCATGGAATTGGTTAAGGTATCTCCTCTCTATTATCAGAGGTATTGGTGATACATCTTTTTGTGGAAATTCTTTCACTGCTGTCTATGAAATTTTCTCCAAAGCCACTTATATGTCTTATACAAGTTTTCATCATAGCATTTTCTTTATTTTACTGTCAGTCAAGATTTATATTCGTTTCTGAAATAATCTTTAAGTGGTTTGCAGTCCGTCCATTCATAATACCAGTAATAACAATGAAGTTCACACACGCACAGACGAACAGTCGTCAGGAGAGCTACTTGTTCACAGTAATTCCGAGGCTGTTGATTGTAGAACAGATCTTGAATATTAAATATGTGAAAAATCTGCACCTTGGAATTACTGCAGTGTAGTGGTCCTAGTACCGAGCCTCACAGTAAATGGGCTGTTTCCTTATGTGCTTGCTTCTTGCTTTGCACAGAACTCTTTTTCTCTCATAATCCTTTCTGATTACAAGGCCTGAAACAAAAGATTTCCTTAAGTTTTGTGTTTTTATTTGTTTCCTCATGTTTGTGGTTTTCTTGTCAACCAACTTCCCCAGCTCTACCAAGAGCTTATAAAGGACTTTGCCCAAGTTTGTTGCTGACACACAAGCTGACTGCTGCACGTGTGGTGAAACTATGGAAAGTATTTGCCTAGAAAAAAATGCTGAAATATCGACTCTTTCTGGACAATCATCAAGGCACTATGAGGGAATAGGAGAAGTGGAAAACAAAAGGAGAGCTCCGAGTAATGGAAATGAGAGCATTGTCTCCAATTTGTCTGTGCAATTGCTTCTCTGCAGTGGTTGTGTGTTTCATTATTTAGGGTCTTGTCATCGTTTCCCTATCACTGAATGCTTTTTGTACTCTAAGGGATTAAGAAACACCCTTCTCACCTGAAAATCTGAGGGTGGTCTGGAAGCTAGGCAATGACTTGTGAAAGTGTCTGTGGATCACTGGCTTCTGTCTGTTTTGTTCAACTGCAGGAAACTTCCATCACCAGATGGCCAATACTTTTTCTTTGATTCCCAACAGGTGTTAAATATTGATGTGACCAGCAGAAACATCAGCCTACATAATTTCACTTCATTGATGTGGAGAAGCACGCCGAATTTTTAGAGCAAGATCCTAACCTCAAATGGCTTTGAAACTACTTGTATATTCGGTTGGCCAAAAAACTTCATTCGGGTTTTTCCTCAAGATGTTACAGAAAAACCTGAACCTACTTTTTTGGCCAACCCAATGCTTCATGCTCATAAAATTATTGTGTGTTGCTAATCAGTGTATACCCAGTATGGCTAAAATATTTTCTTAGTTTTGTTTTGTTTGGTCTGTGGTTTAGCCCTTTGGAATAGGCTGGAGGGAGGTGTGGAAAACTGTGGGTTATCTTAATGTCTCTGTGTGATTAGAATGTACTGATGGCTCATCATATATTGGCTGAAGATGCACTGGGTCCATGATGAAGCATGTGTGCCTGTGTATGTGTGTGTAATTAGGTGATGGACCCACTCCTGCTAAATATATAAGCTACAGCTTTCCAGGACAGGTCAGGTCCTGGAGTTAACGAACACCACACACACACACACACAAAATATCCAGAAAGAACATCTGCCAGGTGGTTATAAGGAGATGGGTTAGTATGCTAAGAGCATGATCCAAAGGGAAGAAAAGGCCAATGCAGGGAAGATAAGTAGGAAAGATGAGAGACAGCAGGTGGTAAGGACAAACGTGATCATTACAAGTAAGAGGATAATGCAAAAATATGAAGAATAGTAGCCTCATTAGAAGGAGGAAGGAAGAGCCAATTCATTTGAAAGCAAGAGGAGGGGTTAGGAGGAAATTCTTAACACAAGGGAATAGGGCTGGGGTGAGATTTGAGCAGGCGAAGTTGAAGGAAGGAGTTTGAATGTAAAAAGTAACTTATTTTATTTCTTTTTACTGTGGTGTGCTTTGAAATGTGTAAATCTTATTCCTCTATTCTGTGCCTAATGTACATAACCACAATTCACACAAATGCATGCAATTTATATGCCAAAGGAAAATAAATGAGCAGATTTACAAGAGATTTTGAATTCTGTGGTAATTTGACCATGGGTAATCTCACTTTGGCATTAAGACTTCTTATTCAGCCAACCCTTGTGAACTGGTCTTGTTCTCTTTGGCATCAGAGTGCCTGCAGGGTAATTCACCAGTGGAATGAACAGACCTGTGATTATCCACCCTTTTCCTTATGTCTCTGGCATGGGTTTCTCTTAAGGCTTAGGTTTGTGGGAGAGTGTACTTGGATGATTGTTGTTTTAATCATCATAAAAATTACTATATTGGGTAACATATCAACCCTGGAAAAAACAGAATTTGGAATGGTATTGGTTAAAACACTAGATGGTTAGAATTTGAGAACAAAGAAATTACATACTAATGTTTAACAAAGATATTTAAGTATTACTTGAAAATGAGTATATTGGAGATAGTGTTTACTTTTCTATGTCTTTTTAATTTCTTTTCTTTTTAAAATTGATGTATAGTTGATTTACAATATTGTGTTAGTTTCAGTTGTACATCAAAGTAACTCAGCTATATATGTATATGTTAATACATACATATGTATTTTTCAGATTATTTTCCATTATGGGTTATTATAAGATACTGAATACTGTTTCCACACAGAGAACATGTCCGTAGTAAATCCTTGCTGCTTATCTATTTTAAATACAGTAGTATGTATCTATTAATGCCCCTACTCCTAATTCATCACTCCCACCTTCCCCCTTTCTTTCTTTTTGTTTTTTGATGCCAGGAAGCCAGATTATACTTCTATACTCATGTGTCAGTGCCTCCATAAGGCTACAGAAAGATGACATTATTAACCTTAGTGTTCTAATTATCAAAATAAAAAGCTTTTGGATGAGGGCTTGCACTAATTTAGGCAACTGGTGAAACATGGAAATATGGCCACAGGGACCCCTTGATCAAAAAGGTGGGAAATTTGTCAGCCATCCTATGATAAACCCAGGGAGGCTACCAGGAGGAAATAATTATTTACTTGATACTTGAGAAATAGTTCATGTTATCATCAAGGACATATTGGTAGAAATTGGCTCTGTCTGCTACAAAATGCTCAAGAACATTTCTGACTAGAGAATCCTGGTTGCCAAGTTTCTGAGTGAGGCATGGAAGGGTTGGCAACATTTATGGAGTCAAGGACCCTCTCGGCAGTCTAGTGATACCCACGGAACCCCTCCTGAGAGTGATGTTCTTAAATGCATGAAGTTTAATGCACGCTGTTGGAAAAGAATCTTATTATATTAAAATGTGTGTTCAGTCACTCATTCGTGTCTGACTCTTTGTGACCCCATGGACTGTAGCCCTCCAGGCTCCTCTGTCCATGGGATTCTCCAGGCAAGAATATTGGAGTGTGTAGCCATTCCCTTCTCTAGAGGATCTTCCCAACCTAGGGATCAAACCTGTGTCTCCTGCACTGTGGGTGGATTCTTTACTGGTGAGCCACTGGGAAAGCCCTCTTTATAATAAAATACACTTCTGCAAAATGTTTTAAAAGTTTAATATAGTACTACACGAGGTGTTTTAAAATTATTAAATAATAAGATTTAACTGTGGGTCTAATAATGTCAAAGCTTCAATGTGATGAACAATATTTTGAGGTATTTACTACAGTTTCTTAATGTGACATGAAAATATTATTGATTCTGTTTTTGAAAAACTCCTGTGCACTAGTAAAATTACTGTGCCCCTCATAATCTAAGGAACTTCAGTTAGAAATTGGTGAAAAAAGATATATTTTCCCCATCTATGTTTACAGATTTCTAAGTTATACCTTTTGGAGTTCTGGGGACACCAGTTCAAGAACCTCTTGAACTTAAGGCATGCCAGCTTCCCAGACTTTGGTTCAGCAACTCAGACCCTGTGTAATTGTGACTGTTGCAAGACTTCCCAAGCCTTAGTCTGTCACCTTCTCCTGAATTCATGCATCCTTTTGGGTTTTAAGCAGGCATATGGACATGAAGACATTTAGTCTGGAATTAGAAAGATTCTGAATAGCTCTAGAAAAGGAGATCGGTGGGGTATTTGGGTCTCGCTTAGTTTCTCTCTCTGGAGCAGAGGTATTCTTTTCTGAGTTTAAGGTTGATCCCACCTTGCTCCATAACAGGGGTTAGGTCTGCTGATCAGGGCATTTTGTACGGCTTTTGTCTGAGTGAGAAAATCTCAGAAGCAAGCTTTAGGGTCAGGGACTTGGTTAGGTCACGTTATCCCTCTGGGATGCTGTTCACTTCCTTATCTGCAAAATACTGGTGTTAGACTAAAGCAGTGACTTCCAGATGATGGGCTGTGCAGAGCTTTGGGCTCTTTCTTACCTTCTGAGAGTGGGGAGAAGGCAGAGTAGCAGGGTTCTGAGTGCCTAACTCTGGCTTTGGTCATTCACTAGCTTACATACTGGAACTCTAGTTGAACAAAGGATTTTAAATGTATATTTAAATATATTAAATATTATACATATATTTATTTACATACTTAGTATATATTATAGATATTTAAAATCTTTAAGTGGAGTATACATGCATGCATCCTTATATATAGCACATATATCATATATATGTAAAAAATTTGAAAATCAGTGTACCAGATCAGCAGTCCTCAAATATTTTGGTTCCAGCACATCTTTACATTCTTAAAAATGATTGCGGATTCCCAGAGCTTTTGTTCATGGGGTTGTAGCTATTGATAGTTATCATATTGAAAATTAAAGTAACTATATTTTCCAAAATAAAAACATTTAGTCAGAAGAGTTGTATAATTTTGCATTTTTACAAATTTCTTTAAAATCTGGCTCAATGGAGAAAAGAAAGAATTCTCACAGCTGCTTCTACATTCAGTCTTTTGTGATAGCACATTATGTAGCCTCTGGAAAACTCCACCATATGCTCACGACAGAGAGTAAGACAGGCAAATAGCTTCTCGGTGTTTTTATGAAAATAGTTGTACCTCACAAAACTCCTGAAAAGGTCACTAAGACCTCCCAGAGGTTGATCCCTGGCCCACACTTTGAAGACTACCGCACACAGAGCCATACGTTTGTGGCTACCCCAGAGCAGCTCCCCAAACATGGCCCTATGCTTATGACTCCGGTCAGCTATGAGGGAAAAGTCTGGGGTCCTTTTGACATATTCTGTCTTCTACAGGTCATATAATTTCATCTTTTCATGTATGCCAAAATTAAAAATAACAATCCCAAATATTTTTACTTAAAGAGGAAGAAAGTCATTCTTTTCTATTAAGAGCATCCTTGTTATAACATCAGTGACTGTAGATACCTACAAAGACAAGCTTGTGTTGACCTTGGCAGGTACGGTCTGGGTCTCACCAACATCTATCCCCTCCTTGTCTTGGCAGCAATGTCACTGAGAGTTTGGCATCTGGCCTTGGAGGATGGGGTCATACATATTGTTGGTTTCTGATCTGAAGATCCCCACCATCAGTTTGCTTTTATCTCTTTCTGAGAGAAAAGAGTTCTGCCAGTATTCACTTTCCCATGCCTTCTTATTAATAAGCAATGGGAAGATGTTGGCTAACAAGTTTGTCTCTTCCCTTCAAAATGTTTGTTACTTTTTCATTGGTCAGCACAAGCATGTGACCCAGGATCTTGCGGTTGCTAGTTAGCAAAAAGGGATGGCAAAGCTCGTTGTTTTCTGCCCTTTAGGAACAGATGATAGCTGGGATCATCAGTTAACATTTAGCATGAAAGATGTCACCAGTGGGCATGGGACATGGGGAGTGAAGTGTAAATGACCACACAAAGAATAGAAAGATCTTGCGTAATAATAAATCTCTTGGCTTGATCTTTTGCCAGGATATTGTCCCAATTTGAAATGGGATCCAGGTGCTATTTCCTCTAACAAAGGCTCTCCTGTTTTAAAGCAAAAGATAAGGTGTATACGTCATTTCAGGAATTTATAGAGGCAGAAACCAACCAAGTTTCTGTGTGTGTGTGTGTATGTGGGTGTGTACTGGTCACACACTGAACATTTGAAGCAAATAAACTGCTATGGGTACTATATTACTTGTGTGTTGTGTGTGTTCACTCTTTGCAACTCCAGGAGCTGTACTCCACCAAGCTCCTCTCTCCATGAGATTTTCCAGGCAAGAACACTAGAATGGGGTGCCATTTCCTTCTCCAGGGGAATCTTCCTGACCCAGGAATCAGACTCATGTCTCTTGTGCCTCCTGCATTATCAGGCAGATTCTTTACCTGTAGTGCCACCTGGGAAGCCCTTAGTTATATTACTTGGATGCCCTCAAAAGATGGTATACCCCTGTATATTGCTACATAGAGAATATGCAATAGCCTCATATGTTGCTGGCGTAAAGGTAAAATGTTGCCACTACTTTGAAAAACTTCTAGAATTCTTCAAAAAGTTAAAGCTAGAGTTGCCATATGACTCAGAAGTTCCACTCCTAAGTATAACCCCAAGAGAACTGAAAATACACATTTACACAAAACTTGTACATGTATATTCACAGTAGCATTGTTCATAATAGCTAAAAAGTATAACCAACCCAAATTTACATCAACTGATGAGTAAATAAACGGAATGTCGCTACAATCTGTATCATCCAGCCATAAGAAGGAGTGAAGGGGACTTCCTTGGTGGCCCAGTGGTTAAGACTCCATGCTGCCAATGCTGGGGGCATGGGTTCCATCCCTGGTCAGGGACTAATATCCCATATGCTGCATAGTGTAGCCAAAAGAATAAAAAATAATAATAATAAAGTACTGATACCTGCAGGTACTGATATCTGCAACAACATGAATAAACTTTGAAAAAGTTATACTAAGTGAAGTCAAATTGGCCACGTACTGTATGAGTCCGCTTACATGAACTATTCAGAATAGGCAGATCCATCAAAATAGGAAGCAGACCGGCAGTTGCAGGAACACAGGAGAGGGAAGGATAAGGCTTCTTTTCGGTATGAGCAAATGTTCTGGAATTACATAGTTGTGATGATTGCACAACTTTGTGAATATTCTAAAAAATCACTGAACTGTGCACTTTAAAAGGATGAGTGTCATGGTATGCAAATTATATTTCAAATTAAAAAAAAAAACTAGTTAGTGTAAGAAGAAACAAATTTTTAAAAAGATATTAGTGACTCATTGACGCTCCAGGAGGGCTAGAGTATCATGTCTATAAGCTATGTGGTCAGAAAACAGCCACGATTACCTAGTGGGATACTCTATTGCCATTTCTCTTACCACATGTCTGGAAATTTGTACCCCGGATCTGGGCATAGGATTCTACTAGGTCCCTGTTCCTGCTGACTCTGAAATGTGTCTTTCCACCATCTTGGATTCCACATGACACTTCCCTCTTCCCTCTACTTTCTTCAGATCACAGGCATAGACCATTTGCCACACCTAGGCTCCTCGCCTCTACCTTGGCTAGAAGGAAGACTGTGAAAGAGATTGTCTAGCATCTTCTCAAGATGGGAAGCCTGAAATGATACAGAAGCTTTTTAAAAAAATATTATTATTATTTTATTTTTTACCATGCTGCATGGTTTGTGGGATCTTAGTTCCCTGACCGGAGAAAGCAATGGCACCCCACTCCAGTACTCTTGCCTGGAAAACCCATGGACAAAGGAGCCTAGTAGGCTGCAGTCCATGGGTCACTAAGAGTCGGGTACAACTGAGCGACTTCACTTTTACTTTTCACTTTCATGCATTGGAGAAGGAAATAGCAACCCACTCCAGTGTTCTTGCCTGGAGAATCCCAGGGGTGGGGAAGTCTGGTGGACTGCCATCTATGGGGTCGCACAGAGTCGGACACGACTGAAGCAACTTAGCAGCAGCAGCAGTTCCCTGACCAAGGATCGAACCTATGTCCCTGCAGTAGAAGTACTGAGTCTTAACCACTGGACCACCAGGGCCAGATCTCTTGACTAGGCTTATAAAGATGCTGAGCAGTCAGAGAGCATAACAGATATCTAGTAGCAGTGCCTTCCCACTTGAATTAATGAAAAACTGAGTTATACCACGAGAAGCTGGGGAGATAAAAATGGAGAGAGAAACTGATGAACCAAGTATTATTCATTCTTTCGCTTCCTTACTCAACAAAGAGCTGTATATTTAAAAATATCAGTGGACATTGGGTTGAATGCTAAATACAGGAGATACAGAGCTGAAGAGGATGATTGAGACCCCAGCTCTTAGGCTACATGGACAGACAAGCGAGTATAATAGAAGGTGACAAGCAGGAAATCGGATATGAACAGGAACACAGAAAAGACAAACTACTGGAAGAAACCCCGCCTTCCCCCTTTTATTTGCAAAGGGAGCTTTCCTCCTGTCACAAGGAAAATGAGGGACTTTTTATGGTCTTTTGGCAACTGCACTCATCTCCTCCAATTGCCACTCACTTTATAGGGCAATAAATCGATCTTGGCAGAAGCTGACTACATCAGACTGATCACCTTTGCTCAGTGCTCCTCAAGACCCACTGAAGGACAGACACAGCACATAAAAGATACGGCTATGAGGTGGGTGCTTTTCCCTATGCAGGTCATTCTTTGAACAAGCAGTGTCCCTTTCTTCTTGTACTGGCTGGAGAGGAGAGCTGTGTGTGAGAGTCTGTATGTATGTGTGTGTGTGTGTGTGTGTGTGTGTGTGTGTTTGGGGGAGAGTCTCGTGTGAGAGGGTCCTCTCTCCTGGAGAGAAACCAAAGAAAGAATAAACAGATGGGCTCCTTCTGGTCTCTAGCTGAATGTGGTATGGATTGGGAGAAAGGTGAACTTGTCTCTTTGGGCAGAGAGGGAGATGGTTATTCAATCCTTAAGGGTTTTGGGAAAATAGCCAGGATTTTTATTATTCTAAAACGTTGTTTGATACAGAAAAGTAACTTTGGGCTGGGAGGGTATCTAAGCAGGGAAGAATTTCTACCTTCAGGAATCCCTACTCCTACCCTCTGCGTGGATGACAATGGTTCCAATAGCTGGAAAATTCCCAGGGTTGTCCCCAGAGTGTCTGAACCTCTGGGAATTACAGGTGCTGAAACTGCTTCTCCACAAGGATTAAGGAGCTATGGAAGAGGTGCTTGCTTTTGGTTTGAGGAGGCTGGAGAGAAAAAATCTCCCCATGGAGAGAATTAAGAGAGATTTGGAGGAAGAGGCTAACTGATGGATAGTGTGTTCACTGTGGTAGTGAGTCCTGGGCGGAATGGAGGAGGAACTAGTCAGGTTATTGTGAACATGTGGGCTGGGTCATTCAAATTTCTCTTCCTGCCTGAAATTCCACCATCGGAGAGTTGGCCTCTAGAACTTCAAGCTCTTCAGCCTAGGAATCATTGTGGAGAGAGTAAGACTGTGCGTCTGCGCTCTTGGTTGTGTCTGACTCTTTGCAACCCATGGACTGCAGCCTGGCAGGCTCCTCCGTCCCTGGAGCTTTCCAGGCCAGATTACTGGAGTGGGTGGCCATTTTCTTCTCCAGGGGATCTTCCTGACCCAGGGATCTAACCCGAGTCTCCTCTGTCTTCTGCATTGGTAGGTGGATTCTTTACCACTGAGCCAGCTGGGAAGTCTGAGAGTAAGAATATTCAAATTCTAATTTAAGAAGTGGGGCATTTTAGTTTTTACATCAGTTCCACAACTAACTATGATTAGACAAAGTTCCTTAATTTTCCCTTATAAAATAGGAGTCATGACGCCTGCCTGATCAACCTTGACATAAGAATTTTATGGAAACATAGTCATAGGAGATATATCTTATGGGACTGAGAGTAACTCTTTGGATAATTTAGGCCAGTGGCAGACACCTGACAGATCTAGGCAACTAGGAAAGAATGGAGAATAAAGAATCGTTAATAAACCCCAGCTTCAATCCCAAACCCCAGTCCTCAACTCCATGTTGGCAAGTTGGCTGTAGATCTTTGCTCCTCACTCCCATTTCACAGTTAAGGTGCTTCTTTTCTTGGCTTATTAACTATTAACCTAAAGGTAGACTCAGATGAAAAGTGAAGCTATACGCATAAGAAAGTGCTTGCAGAAATGGTCATGGCATTGGGCTGGGGTTGAGAAGAGCAGGGGTGCAAGGGAATGGAAAGTTGAAGGAGAGGCAAAGTTAAAAAGAGAGAATTCTTTATCTCTATCAATTTATAGATTGTCACTGCATAAATGTTGGTTTGGTGCAGCTGAAACCCAGGGAATGAAGAGGCTGGGGGGCTGGGCATGGGAGGCGTCATGAAGACCTTTGGTTACACAGCTAAAGAATTTGTATTGTTTTCTGGAGAATCACTGAAGACTTGAATACAAGAGAATAAAACGATCTTGTTCATACTCTAGAAAGATCAGTCCGGCTGCAGTGTGTTCAACGGATTTCAGAAGCAGGGAGAGCGGAAGTAGGGGGCTATGGGGAAAGTGGTGGTGACAGTTCAGGCCAGAAATGATAGTCTGAATAGAGTGTTCCCAGTAGGAATGGAAAGGAAGGGACATATTTGAAAGATATCGGTAAAGTATTTGACTGAACTTGTAGCTGGTTGGGAGAACTAACGGGAGAGGAGTCAGAAAAAGTTTCCAGGTTTTTGAAGATGTTGTGATTCTGTTCCTTAAGGTATTAACTGTTTGAGAAGGAGCCAATTGGCAGAATTGGTGAAGCTAGGACTGGGCTATGGGGAGAGATGATTTCATGTTTAAACAACTTGAATTTAAGCTTGTGGGAAATCCAAATGAGACATCTAACAAACAGCTGAATATATGAATCCAAATCTCTGAGCTAGAAATACAGGTTGGATTGTCCTCAGATATTATACAAAGTCACAGGAGCAATGAAAATCACTAAAGGAGAGTGAGCAGTGGCTCCACGATGAAATACAGGGAATGTCGCATTTCACAAAATAGGAGACTACAAAGAAAATTGAAGAGAAGCCAGAAGAGTAGGTAGGAAATTAAGATTGAGTGATATCAAACGATCCAAAACCGAAGAATTTTACAGAGGAGGAAGTGGTTGGGAGGGCTGGGTGATTAAGACAGGGCTCTTTGTATTCAGCAGTTAAACCCCTAGTGATCTTGGCAGGAGCAGTTTTAGTGGGATGTGAGAAACAGAATTCATGCCATTAATATGAGAGGAAGGTAATGCAGAATGTGTGGAATTATCATTTTGGAAAGTTGCCAAGAAAGGAAAAAGAAAGCTATAATGGTCTAGAGAAGAATACAGAGTCATCAACAGAGTTTAAGGTGAACTTTTTGCCCAGCCTAATATTTATGAGAGGAAAGAGCAAATTCAGAAGGAGAGGTGGATAACATAAGAGGGAAGACGCGTACCTGGTAGAATAAGAAGTTTGAAAAATTCAAAGGCTCTGAGATCTAGGGAATAGATACTAGGATTATACTGAGACAAGAAGAGGAAAAACTCTTTCATTGCAAAGAGAGAGAAAAGGACCAGAACTTACCCAAATATGGATAATTTTTATAGAAAAGCTCGAGTTGAGAAGCAGGGAGATAAAATAGTTGCTGCAAAATAGTTATCTTGTCTGGAATGTTGGAGATAATATGGGAAATACACATCCAAATAGTTGAAATACCCGTCAGTCAGTATGAAAACTAGGATAAGAATGTGAAGTTCTTTGATTCCTAGTTCAGTTCATACCCTCTAAAATACCAAATATTTTAAAAGTTGTATCTATGCCTGATGTTTAGAACTTGGATCTGGGCTCAATATTTAGAGCTACTGTGAGCCACTACATTTACATGGATTTGTGTGCCCTGACCATACAAGTAAGCATTATATTGAAGATCAGGACTAGTTTCATTTCTGTTACCCTATTCTTAAAAGGCTTAGTGAGCTCTAAACAGTTAAACACCTCAGCATCACCGGCATAGGAATTGGAATAAGAAGACCTGGATTCAGGTTTTGTTACCTTCCCCCTCCCTGAGTGGACCTTCGTTTCTCTGCCCAGGGAGGGTGTGAAGATCAAAGTGGCTTTTGGAGCCATCTCAACCCTTCCTGTCTCTCCCATGCTCTGTTCCACTCCTCCTTCCCTCCCTTTAATTCTTTATGTCTGATGTATTTTTCCTTAGACAGTAATCGATCCCTTTGCAGACAAAAAGGACAAGAGTCCTACATGTGTTGGATGCACTGACCAGAGTTTCTTGGAGACACTGTGATGAGCTGGAACAGATACTTCTGGATTGCATAAAGAGGAATGCTGATAATCATGTCAGCTGGCAAGGAGTTGGAGACTAATCAGGATGCCTACCTATTTTTTGGAATGATGGGGTTTTGCAGTTTACTTTAATCCTGTTGCCTGTGTTCATCTAGATGGCGAGGAAGCTTAGTGCATTGGAAATCCTCCTGATCATCTTCATCATAATTGTACTTGCTGTAGATATCCTCTTTCTGATGCTTCTGTTGGAGAAGCCTTCAGGTAAGGGAGATGCTTGTGGCTATTGGATTGGAAGGAGTGAAACAGAAGTCCCCTCAGGATGCCAAAGACATCCTTTTATTTCTTTATTCCTCAGCATGCCACCACATGGCATTATTCACAGTCTATATCCACAATTAATTTAGATAAATTTCCAAATGCTGTGTTCTTGTTCTACAACTATACCTAAAATGAAATGCTAGTAATATTCAAGGTCTTCCAAGTCCCATTTGATGTAATTTTAGCAAAATGCAAAATGAGACTCATCAGAAGCCTGTCCTTCAACCTAGAGTCATGAATGAAATAAAAAAGTCTTCAAGAAGAATAGTTAACAGTGCCCAGTCCCTTTACATTATGGAGAAAGAAATTGGGCTCCAGTAGAGTTAGGGACTGATTAACTTGACCTAAATATGTCAATTACAATTCGCCTCCAGCCCATGTTCTGATAAATGCCTATGATTTCTTCATGGATACCTTTGAAATTCTTCTCTCATAGAAACATCCCACAGAATGCCTTCTTTCCTTCATCTGAGCCACCAGGGAAGCCTTCCCTGCACACATTGTACTCCAAATAATAATATACACAATACAAAAATCTTTTCTTAAAATGAGTTTGAGGTTTACTCTGCTTGATAAAGCTCACTATATCAATATAGATTTAGTGTGTAGTGAAAAGAACCTGTACCCACAGCATAATCCTACCTATTCATTCTTTTCACCACTCTTCACAGTAAACATTGAGGTATTTTCTAGGAACAACTATGATTTTGTGAGATGATATGAAAATATATACAGGCCTTCTTTCCATGGTGTAGTGGTTATCACATTCACCTTATACATGAAAGTTCCCCCTTCCAAGGTGGCACTAATGGTAAACAATCTGCCTGCCCATGCAGGAGACATGAGAGACGAGGGTTTGATCCCAGGGTCGGGAAGATCCTATGGAGGAGGAAACGGCAACCTACTCCAGTATTCTTGTCTGAAAACTCCCATGGACAGAGGAGCCTGGCAGCCTACAGTGTGTGGGCTCGAAAAGAGTCAGACACGACTGTAGCAAGTAGCACATGAAAACTATAACTCAAAATGGATCAAAGTTCAAAATGTAACAGCCAAAACTATAAAATTCTAAGAAAAACATAGGCATAAATATCAATATTTGTGACCTGGGGTTAGGCAACAGTTTCTTAGATATGATACTCAAAAAAAAAAAAAAGCATAGCATCCAAAAGAAAAAAAAAAGAGCAAATTGGACTTCAAAATAAAAAAATTTTGTGCTTCAAAGAACACTATCAAGGAAGTGAAATGACAATCCACTAAAGGAGGAACATATTTGTGAATGATGTGCATGAAAATGATCTAGCGTTCAGAATACGTAAATCTTATGATTCAAAATTAGAAGAAAAATAATCAAATTTCTAAAATGAGCACAGGAGTTAACAGACATTTCTTCATGGAATGTCTATAAATGGCCAATAAGCCATGAAAATGACAGTCAATATCATCAGTTGTTTGGGAAATTCAAGTCAAATGAAATATCCTTTACACCCACTAAAATGAAAGTGCAAGTTGCTCAGTTGTGTCCAACTCTTTGTGGTCCCATGGACTACACAGTCCATGGAATTCTCCAGGCAAGAGTACTGGAATGGGTTGCCATTCCCTTCTCCAGGGGATCTTCCCAACCCAGGGATCAAACCCAGGTCTCCTGCATTGCAGGCAGATTCTTTACCAGCTGAGCTGCAAAGGAAGCCCCTTCCCTTGTGGAAGGGAACAGTCAGTAAGTTGAAAACAACCCAAATGTACATTAACTGATGAGTAGATTTTAAGGCAGAGAAAGAAATGGCACCCCACTCCAGTACTCTTGCCTGGAAAATCCCATAGACAGAGGAGCCTGGTAGGCTGCAGTCCATGGGGTCGCTAAGAGTCGGACACGACTGAAGCAACTTAGCATAGCATACCATAGCATAGATTTTAAGAAGTGTTATATTCATATCATGAAATATGATCCAGCCACAAAAAAGAATAAAGTACTGTTAAATGCTGCAACATGAATGAACCTTGAAAATATTACACCAGGTAGAAGCCAGATGTAAAAGGCCACATATTTTATGATTCTGTTTATATGAAATGTTCAGAATAGGCAAATCCATAGAGACAGAAAGTAGATTCATGTTTACCAGGAACTGGGAGAAGAGAGAAATGGGAAGTGACTACTAATGAGTATGTGGTTTCTTTTGGAGTGATGAAAATGTTCTGGCATTAGATGGTCATGGTGGGACAACTTTGTAAAATATTATAAGCCGTTGAATCGCACACTTTAAACACGTGAATTTTATGGTATGTGAATTATGTCTCAAAAAACTCCCAGCAAAACAAAAAGTAAACGTGTTGAACCCTTGGAGAAGTGTTAAACATTCTATGCAAATGTAGATCCCAGTTACTAGCGATTAGTGACTGGAGAATTGACTAAAGTCTAGGGCTGTTTCTTCCCTAGGACTGTGAGTACACACCACATTTTCAGTTTTGTCCTTTAATTTCTCTGCAGGTGCTTCATTTGTTCCAGAGTGCCCAGAAATCCCCGAATCAGAAAGGATAGACTGTGCCCCTGGCCAGGAGGTGACAGAGGTCAGAGAAAAATGGTCCTTGCTGTGGGCCTGCTGGGTTTTATTGAAAAGAGGAGTATGTGCCGTGGGGAGAGGGTGGTGATAGAGTGGATTATGGGCCTCTTGACTTATTTGGAGTACTTTCTTTCTTGCCTGATGAAATGAACAGCTGTTGCTGCTGCTGCTAAGTTGCTTCAGTCGTGTCCAACTCTGTGCGACCCCAGCAGCCCACCAGGCAACACCAAGGAAATCAGGGAAGCAGCCAGGGGTAAAAGGAAGAGGAGGAGGAACTAACAAAAGGGTTGGCCATGGGGTCTGAAGTCCAGAGTAGAGGGAGAGTTCTCCATGTTGCTGAATGTATCCTACCGTGATTCCAAGGAGTCATGGAAAGGTTAATGTTTGAGGGCTTGAATTCACATTCCTTGAGAATAGAGGCCATCAAGCATATATAAATGACTGAGTTGTTGTAGAGCCCAAATGACTTGTTATAATAAGAATCTTCTGAAATCATGTTATTGGCAAGTCATCCCAAAGAACATATGTTAGAAAACATAGATTTTCTACTTGAGTAGTTTCCATAAGAATGTCAACTATTGGAAGCCTTCTTAATTGTAACTTAATGACTTTATCATAAAGGTATAGATATTTAGACTGTATTTCTTTATCTCATATTCTATATTCTACATCCCATAATTAGGACTGCATTAAATTTTAGGTTTAATTTAGGTAACAGTGACATAATTTTAAACCTTCTCATTTTAAAAACATGTTCAATACAACCTCTTTTCATTTCAACTCTTTTATACATATATGCATATTTCTCAACTGTTTTCATATATATTTCGTTCAGTTCAGTTCAGTCGCTCAGTCGTGTCCAACTCTTTGCGACCCCATGAATCCCAGCATGCCAGGCCTCCCTGTCCATCACCAACTCCTGGAGTTCACTCAGACTCCTGTCCATCGAGTCAGTGATGCCATCCAGCCATCTCATCCTCTGTCATTCCCTTCTCCTCCTGACCGCAATTCCTCCCAGCATCAGGGTCTTTTCCAATGAATCAACTCTTCCCATGGGGTGGCCAAATTACTGGAGTTTCAGCTTTAGCATCATTCCTTCCAATGAACACTCAGGACTGATCTCCTTTGGAGACAGGGATCAAGACCATCACCATGGAAAAGAAATGCAAAAAAGTAAAATAGCTGTCTGAGGAGGCCTTACAAATAGCTGAGAAAAGAAGAGAAGCAAAAACAAAGGAGAAAAGGAAAGATATAAGCATCTGAATGCAGAGTTCCGAAGAATAGCAAGGAGAGATAAGAAAGCCTTCCTCAGCGATCAATGCAAGGAAACAGGAAAACAACAGAATGGGAAAGATATATTTCATTACAGATGTATTATGAAATATTTTTCCTAGATGTTGCATATACAAGGTTTTTGTTGTAAATATAGTTTATTATATTTGCTAACTGGCGCTTCTTTTATTACTAAAGATTATTTTATTTTTATCAAATATTATTTATAGTAAATATTATATTTATTAAATTTTATTATATATTATATTGATATAATATATTATGCTATAACATATTATATTAATTATACAATTTGACCAACTTAAATTTCTCATTGTTTCTAAAGTGGTTTATATAGCTCATTTTATTGTCATTGAGTATATATTTATATGGGCTTCCCTGGTGATTTAGATGTAAAGAATCTGCCTGCCAATGTAGTAGACCTGGATTCTCCCCTGAGTCGGGGAGATCCCCTGGAGAAGAAATGGCTACCCACTCCAGTATTCTTTCCTGGATAATCCCATGGACAGAGGAGCCTGGCTGGCTATAGTCCATGGGGTCGCAAAGAGTCAGACATAACTGAGAGACTAGTACAGCAACCCTTATAGTTATACCCTAGGCAAATAATTAAACAATGAAAAATCCAGTTCATAGGATTTTTATCTTAATTATCTTCCATGATAATACAAAAATGTTTTCTCAAAGTATTTGTACCAATTTACATTCCCTCCTGAGTTCATTTGCTCTATATCCTAACCTACTCTTTGTATGGTTTTCTTTTTCAATATAACTGTTCTGTGGCTTTAATTTGTTTGTTCCTCATGACTAATGAAGTTAGACACTTTCATACCCTGATTGGCTAGATGGATAATCATATTTGTGAAGGGTCTTTTCCATTTCTTGTTTTTGTCTAGTTTTTTCTATTGGGATGTTCATATTTTTCTTATCACTTTGTAGTATTTACATATTTTGGATGCAAATCTTTTGTCATATAAATTTTAAGTATTTCCTTACACTGTGGTTTGACTTTTAACACTCTTCATGGTGACTTTTGATGAAAAAGTTTTTAATTTTAACAAACCTACTTTATAGTTAGTGAATTTTGTATTCTACTTAAAAATTCTTGCTTACTCCAAGGTTAGAAAAATGTATTTCTATTTTTTTTTCTCTAAAGGCATTGTTGTTTTTATCTTCCACACTGAGATCTTAAAATAAGTCTAGAGTTGACTTTTGTGTATGGTGTCAGGTAGGAGTCCAGAATATTTTTTTCCTTGAATTTCTAATAGACCCATCACTGCTTACTGAAATTACCATCCTTCACCCTCTGCATTGTAATGCCACCTTTACTATAAATCATATATCTTTGTTTATGTTGATTTATTTCTAGAGTCTCTTATTTTGTTCCAGTGTTAGTCTGTCTGCTGTTTTGCTAATTTCACATTACCTTCATTACTGTTAGTCAGTCGTGTCCGACTCTTTGTGACTCCATGGACTGTTGCCCTCCAGGCTCCTTGTCCATGGGATTCTCCAGGCAAGAATACTGAAGTGGGTTGCCATTCCCTTCTCCAGGGGATCTTCTGGATCCAGGGATAAAACCCAGGTCTCCTGCATTGCAGGCAGATTCTTAACCTTCTAAGACACCAGAAAAGCTCTTTATTATAGCTTTATAGTAAATCTTGGAGCTTCCCTGATGGCTCTAATGGTAAAGAATTTGTCTGCAATGTGGGATCAGCAGAGATGCGGCTCGATCCTAGGTCAGGAAGATCCCCTGGAGAAGGAAATGGCTATCCATTCCACTTTTCTTGCCTGAAAAATCCCATGGACAGAGGAGCTTAGTGGGCTATAGTCCATGGGGTCACAAAAGAGTCAGACCAGACTAAGCAACTGAACAACAGCAACATAGTAAGTCTTGACATGTAGTTGAGTAAGTTCTCCAAATCATTATTTTTCTTTAAGATTGCCCTGCTTATTTTTGACCCTTTAGATTTCTGAATTAATTTTAGAATCAGCCTGTCAGCTTCCTCTCAAAACCCACCATAAATTTGATTCTGATCACATAAAATTCATAGATTAATTTTGGGAGAATTGACATCTTTATAAGTGAATATTCTAATCCATGAATGCAATATATTTTTCTACTTATTTATTAAGATTTTGGTTTTGAGATTTTTGGTACAGAAGACATAAGTTTTTTCCAAAATTTTTCTAAGTACTTTATGTTTGATTTTATTTAAATATTATTTTTAATTTTCCATTTAGCTGTTGTTGGCATATAGATTTAAAGTTGATTTTTTAAATATTTGCTGGTCTTAAAACAGAAATCACACTAAATTTACTTATTAATTCTCCTAGTTTGTCTATGGCCTCTTGGATTTTCCTTTTACAACAGTGTTACCTGCAAATAATGACCATTTAAGATTTTTTCAAATGTACATTTTTCTCCTTGTAACACTAAGGATACTTTTTCATTCTAATTTTTCTGTATACTTTGGGATATGCAGCTATAGTAGGTTTTAGAAAATGGAGACTGATTTTAAATAATATAAGAAATAACATTTCAGTAAACATTAAAAGTAAAAGTAAAATGTTAACTCTAAAGAGGAATCTCTGATTTTGAAAGAATTTGGCTACAGATCATTCACAGAATTAAAGCATCCATCAGAGACTCTACTGAAAAAAAAAATCCTTGCCTCAAATGGAAGTTGAATAAGATAATTTCCAAGCCTATTTTCAGTTCTCAAGTTCCATTAGTCAGTAATTTCTGAGGGCAAAATGACATAAAAGTCTATGAGAAAGACAACTGAAGAGTACTCTTTAGAAAAGTTTGGTGCTAAGGAAAGCATAGAGATAGATTTGTTATGAGTCAGTTGCCATAATCCAGGTGTGAGTTTACGAGGATCTGTGTTATTGCATAACTATGGAAACCAAAAAGGCCGTATGTATATCTCAAAGGTTTCACTTCACTTCTGGTGTCTGGGATACAGGAAGTGCCTTAAAACTGAGACAGGAATGTTAGGGCAGACTTCATGCAAAAGTGCTGTGTTTATCTGACTGTATTGGATTTCTTGTCTTACCTGTTTTTTTTTTTTTCTTTTTTTAATAGAGGTTGGTAGACTTTGGAATGATTTATGGCAATGTAACTGATCTTTTGAACTCTAAAGATCTCAGCCTCAGAGGTAGCAGGGCTACTTAAATATCTGTCTCAGATTTAGGAAACTCAACAGCCTAGAAGTTACCCAAAATTCCCAAACTTCTCCACTGATCCCTTCCAACCTATTTTGTATTTAAAGAGGATGAAGCAGGAATATCGGTTATATATTTGGAGAATTAGTAAGTACTTTTAAGGAGATTGTATGGCTATAATCTAATTTTTGTTCCATCTAAGTTGTGTCTGTCCTTTATCAAGCCCATCTTTGCATGAAATGTTCCCTTGGTATCTCTAATTTTCTTGAAGAGATCTCTAGTCTTTCCCATTCTGTTGTTTTCCTCTATTTCTTTGCATTGATCCCTGAGGAAGGCTTTCTTATCTCTCCTTGCTACTCTTTGGAACTCTGCATTCAGATGCTTATATCTTTCCTTTTCTCCTTTGCTTTTGGCTTCTCTTCTTTTCACAGCTAAGGCCTCCTCAGACAGCCATTTTGCTTTTTTGCATTTCTTTTCCATGGGGATGGTCTTGATCCCTGTCTCCTGTACAATGTCACAAACCTCCATCCATAGTTCATCAGGCACTCTGTCTATCAGATCTAGTCCCTTAAATCTATTTCTCACTTCTACTGTATAATCATAAGGGATTTGACTTAGGTCATACCTGAATAGTCTAGTGGTTTTCCCTACTTTCTTCAATTTAAGTCTGAATTTGACAATAAGGAGTTCATGATCTGAGCCACAGTCAGCTGCCAGTCTTGTTTTTGCTGACTGTATAGAGCTTCTCCATCTTTGGCTGCAAAGAATATAATCAATCTGATTTTGGTGTTCACCATCTGGTGATGTCCATGTGTAGAGTCTTCTCTTGTGTTGTTGGAAGAGGGTGTTTGCTATGACCAGTGTGTTCTCTTGGCAAAACTCTATTAGCCTTTGCCCTGCTTCATTCCATACTCCAAGGCCAAATTTGCCTGTTACTCCAGGTGTTTTTTTACTTCCTACTTCAAGAAAATTAGAGATACCAAGGGAACATCTCATGCAAAGATGGGCTCAATAAAGGCAGAAATGGTATGGAGCTAACAGAAGCAGAAGATATTAAGAAGAGGTGGCAAGAATACACAGAACTGTGCAAAAAAGATCTTCACGACCCGGATAATCACAATGGTGTGATCATTCACCTAGAGCCAGACATCCTGGAATGTGAAGTCAAGTGGGCCTTAGAAAGCATCACGACGAACAAAGCTAGTGGAGGTGATGGAATTCCAGTTAAGCTATTTCAAATCCTGGAAGATGATGCTGTGAAACTGCTGCACTCAATATGCCACCAAATTTGGAAAACTCAGCAGTGGCCACAGGACTAGAAAAGGTCAGTTTTCATTCCAATCCCAAAGAAAGGCAATGCCAAAGAATGCTCAAAATACTGCACAATTGCATTCATCTCACACGCTAGTAATGCTCAAAGTTCTCCAAGCCAGGCTTCAGTGATATGTGAACTGTGTACTTTCAGATGTTCAAGCTGGTTTTAGAAAAGGCAGAGGAACCAGAGATCAAATTGCCAACATCTGCTGGATCATGGAACAAGCAAGAGAGTTCCAGAGAAACATCTATTTCTGCTTTATTGACTATGCCAAAGCCTTTGACTGTGTGGATCACAATAAACTGTGGAAAATTCTGAAAGAGATGGGAATACCAGACCACTTGATCTGCCTCTTGAGAAATCTGTATGCAGGTCAGGAAGCAACAGTTAGAACTGGACATGGAACAACAGACTGGTTCCAAATAGGAAAAGGAGTATGTCAAGGCTGTATACTGTCACCCCGCTTATTTAACTTATATGCAGAGTACATCATGAGAAACACTGGGCTGGAAGAAGCACAAGCTGGAATGAAGATTGCCGAGAGAAATACCAATAATCTCAGATATGCAGATGACACCACCCTTATGGCAGAAAGTGAAGAGGAACTAAAAAGCCTTTTGATGAAAGTGAAAGAGGAGAGTGAAAAATTTGGCTTAAAGCTCAACATTCAGAAAATGAAGATCATGGCATCCGGTCCCATCACTTAATGGCAAATAGATGGGGAAACAGTGGAAACAGTGTCAGACTTTATATTTTTGGGCTCCAAAATCACTGCAGATGGTGATTGCAGCCATGAAATTAAAAGACGCTTACTCCTTGGAAGGAAAGTTATGACCAACCTAGATAGCATATTCAAAAGCAGAGACATTACTTTGCCAATAAAGGTCCATCTAGTCAAGGCTATAGTTTTTCCAGTGGTCATGTATGGATGTGAGAGCTGGACTGTGAAGAAAGCTGAGCGTCGAAGAATTTATGCTTTTGAACTGTGATGTTGAAGAAGACTCTTGAGAGTCCCTTGGACTGTAAGGAGATCCAACCAGTCCATTCTAAAGGAGATCAGCCCTGGGTGTTCATTGGAAGGACTGATGCTGAGGCTGAAACTCCAATACTTTGGCTACCTCATGTGAAGAGTTGACTCATTGGAAAAGACTCTGATGCTGGGAGGGATTGGGGGCAGGAGGAGAAGGGGACGACAGAGGATGAGATGGCTGGATGGCATCACTGACTCGATGGATGTGAGTTTGGGTAAACTCTGGGAGTTGGTGATGGACAGGGAGGCCTGAAGTGCTTCGATTCATGGGGTTGCAAAGAGTCGGACACGACTGAGCGACTGAACTGAACTGAACAGAACTGAAGTTGTGTCTGAGTCTTTGTGAGCCCATGGACTGTAGCATGCCAGGCTTCCTTGTCCTTCCCTGTAATTGCTTTGTTTATAATAAGCGTGAAAGATTGATCTGTTATATTTACTTAGTTATTTTAATTTAATTAACTTTTAATTGGAGGATCAGTTCAGTTCAGTTCAGTCGCTCAGTCGTGTCCGACTCTTTGCGACCTCATGAATCGAAGCACACCAGGCCTCCCTGTCCATCACCAACTCCCAGAGTTCACTCAGACTCATGTCCATTGACTCAGTGATGCCATCCAGCCATCTCATCTTCTGTTGTCCCCTTCTCCTCCTGCCCCCAATCCCTCCCAGCATCAGAGTCTTTTCCAGTGAGTCAACTCTTCGCATGAGGTGGCCAAAGTACTGGAGTTTCAGCTTTAGCATCATTCCTTCCAAAGAAATCCCAGGGCTGATCTCCTTTAGAATGGACTGGTTGGATCTCCTTGCAGTCCAAGGGACTCTCAAGAGTCTTCTCCAACATCACAGTTCAAAGGCATCAATTCTTCGGCGCTCAGCCTTCTTCACAGTCCAACTCTCATATCCATACATGACCACAGGAAAAACCATTGGAGAATACTTGCTTACAATATTGCATTGGTTTCTGCCATACATCAACATGAATCAGTCACAGGCATACACATTTATACTGTGATTTTTCAGAGCAATTATAGTAGATGTTGTTGCTGCTGCTGCTGCTAAGTCGCTTCAGTCGTGTCCAACTCTGCTCGACTCCCACCAGGCTCCCCTGTCCCTGGGATTCTCCAGGCAAGACGACTGGAGTGGGCTTCCATTTCCTTCTCCAATGCATGAAAGTGAAAAGTGAAAATGAAGTTGCTCAGTCGTGTCTGAATCTTAGAGACCAGCATCTAAAATACTTGCTAAATGAGTAGTATTGTGACATATTCTTTTGTTTTTTAAATCACAAAATCTATACTTGGATATATTCCTTTAGTATGAAAGATTCAGACATTATAGTTATGTACAAAATAAAAATAGGAAAGTCCATATTTGTAATGCTTTCTCTTTATTTCCAAATCACCTCCCCAGAATCAGGTCAAGAGCTTTGTATGTAGCCTTCCCTTGAATTTTCTAAGCTTTTGCCTATGTTAACACAGGTATTTATATATTTTGTACATATATTTATATATTTTTGGTTTTGTTTTCACCTGAATTTAGTTGTTCTCTATATCTTATTTAATAACTTCCTTTTAAAATTTGGGTCATTTTTATATATTAAAAAGTGCTTGAGATGATTATATAATTTTTTTTTGTCAATGTTGTGAATTATACTAAAAAGATTTTTTAATTTTGAACCACTGTAGCATTCTCTTGAGAATCCTCTCTTGACTATTATGAGTTAATTCTTTTAATACCCTAATGAATTCAGATTGCTAACACTTTATTAAAATTTTACATATCTATCTTTTTATTTTTATTTTTTTCTTTTTTCCCCAGGTTTCCCTTTTCTACCTATAATCCCCTACTGGGACTTTTATAACTACCTGTATAACTATTCTATTCTATCTCCATTACTTGGGCAAGCCTTGAACTCCTTATGCCTCTGTTTTCTCATGTATGAAACGGGTATAATAATAGTGCATATATCATATGTTATTTATACTATTTATATTTCTTAATCCCACATAGTACTTCTCCCCTCTACTGTCTCACCTCTCCCCCTGTCAGAGAGAGAGAGAAAAATTCTCACCACGGTCTTCTTTTTTTTTTTGAAAATATGTACCATGAGGTACTTTAGTTATTTTCAGTATTCATCCCACTTGCATAATATCTAAGACAGAACTATGTCATACCATATTCTTTGTTTTTCTGAAAAATTTCACAATATAATGTTGATAGTTTACCATGAAGAAATTAAGAAAAGAGAATAGTTTCTAATGTTTATCCATGTATTGACTGTTCATAGTGCTCTTTACTCCTTCCTGTATTTCCCAGTTTTGTTTTGATATTATCATCATTCATAAAGGACTTTATCATTTTTTATAGCTCGTGCATGCTTCCTTAGCTTTCATTTCTCTGAAGGTGTTTTCACCCCCATTTCAAAAGATACTTTCAATAAATATCTATTACAGAATTGACAGCTTTAATTTTTCAGCACTTTATTATTTTGTTTTTATTTGATAAATTTAACGCCTTTTATTGCCATACCTCATTTTACTGTGCTTTGCTTTAGTGAGCTTTATAGATACATGTTTTTTTTTTTTTTCCTTGTTAATTTTCTGTTTAGTTGATCTATCCATAAGTGTGAGTGGGGTATTAAAGTCTCCCACTATTATTGTGTTATTGTTAATTTCTCCTTTCATACTTGTTAGGATTTGTCTTACATACTGCGGTGCTCCCATGTTGGGTGGATATATATTTATAATTGTTATATCTTCTTCTTGGATTGATCCTTTGATCATTCTGTAGTGACCTTCTTTGTCTCTTTTCACAGCCTTTGTTTTAAAGTCTAATTTATCTGATATGAGTATTGTGACTCCTGCTTTCTTTTGGTCCCAATTTGCATGGAAAATCTTTTTCCAGCCCTTCACTTTCAGTCTGTATGTGTCCCCTGTTTTGAGGTGGGTCTCTTGTAGACAACATATGTAGGGGTCTTGTTTTTGTATCCATTCAGCCAGTCTTTGTCTTTTGGTTGGGGCATTCAACCCATTTACGTTTAAGGTAATTACTAATAAGTATGATCCCGTTGCCATTTACTTTATTGTTTTGGGTTCGAGTTTACACACCATTTTTGTGTTTCCTGTCTAGAGAATATCCTTTAGTATTTGTTGGAGAGCTGGTTTGGTGGTGCAGAATTCTCTCAGCTTTTGCTTGTCTGAAAAGCTTTTGATTTCTCCTTCATACTTGAATGAGATCCTTGCTGGGTACAATAATCTGGGCTGTAGGTTATTTTCTTTCATCATTTTAAGTATGTCTTGCCATTCCCTCCTGGCTTGAAGAGTTTCTATCTTCAAAAGATACATATCTATCTTTTTAAAGTGAAATTGGCTTTTATATTTTTATTTGATTGTTTGCTTGGCCTCTCCTTATCTAGTTTGTTGCCAGGATTATTCTAGTTTAATAAAATTAATCAGAACGCTTTTTTACCTTGTTCTTAATATATATATATATATATATATATATATATATATATATACACATGAGAATATTCTATTCCTTAAATCATAAGGGCAAAATATAATTGTTTTAGGGAAAGGCCTTTGACTACTTTTTACAATTTTCATGGTTAATGGTCATTTGATTTTTTGTCTCTTCTAATCTAATCTTGATTATCTAATGTTTCACTATTTTAAGATTCAAATTACAGTTTCCCATTCATTGGTAAATATTTGTGCAAACAGTTTTCTCTTAATTCTTATTTATGTTAAGAAATCCTAGTATCTGGTGTCATTCTGCATTTTTTTGTTCCTAATCTTGTTTGCTCCCCTCCCTCTTTGTCAAAATAGGACTTGATAATGTTTTCATATTCTTAGATCTTTTCAAAGAGTCTCCTTTAGGTTTATTGATCTGCCAAACTAACACCAAAACATGTCTTCACACTATAATAATTATCAGTGTGGAATTATAGCAGGAATTGATATGTACACCATTAGAATATAATAAGAAGTCCCTAAACACATATTCATATTCTCATATTTGTACACTTAAATTTAGTTTATAATAAAAATAGAATTTCAAAGCAATAGTAGAAGCTAGGTCTATTTCATGGGGATGTCTGGCTTACTTTACAATGCTCGCTGACAACACAGTAGCACATATTCTTAGATTATTACCTGGAAAAAAAATTTCATGTTTTGAATTGACTGTAGGTACTTGCTTCTTTTCTCTTTCATTAATTACTGCTTTTACTTATTAGTTTTTCATGTAGCTTTTATGGCTTTATTTTGTTCTTTTCCAGTTTCCTGTGTTGTATATTAAGTTGCTCGTGATATATAACATTACTTTCTCTCTTTCCTTGGTTCCCCCTTTCCTCCTCTATTTCTCTTTTCACCCCTTTTGGAATCTTCTAGCTGAATGTTGCTCTGTGAGTCCATTGGCCACTTGACTTACCCTTTCTACTTCCATTTATTTATCTTTGTGTATTATGTTCTTGGATAATCTTGAATTGAATTAAAACTATTTTCTTGCCTTGATGCTTCTTTCTTTTATTGTTTCCTTTTTGTTATTCAGTACAAATACTGAATTTTAAACCTTGCTGTTAGATATCTTCACTTTCAGCACTATTTATTGCTTTTCTTAATGGAAGCAACTGCTGTGTGCCTGTGTCTGAAGGTAGTAATTACATTTATTTTGAAGGCTAATAATATTTTTTCTATCAACTGCTTCCTCCAATTTGTTTATTAAGTTTGGTCCCTTCCTATCATGATGTTCAGTTCAGTCACTCAGTTGTGTCCGACTCTTTGCAACTCCATGGACTGCAGCATGCTAGGCTTCCCTGTCCATCACCAATTCCCAGAGCTTACTCAAACTCATGTCCATTGAGTTGGTGATGACATCCAACCATCTCATCCTCTGTCGTCCCTTCTCCTCCTGCCTTCAATCTTTCCCAGCATCAGGGTGTTTTCAAATGAGTCTGTTCTTCGCATGATGTGGCCAAAGTATTGCAGTTTCAGCTTCAGCATCAATCCTTCCAATGAATATTCAGGACTGATTTCCCTTAGGATAGATTGGTTGCATCTCCTTGAAGTCCAAGGGACTCTTAAGAGTCTTCTCCAACAGCACAGTTCAAAAGCATCAATTCTTCAGTGTTCTTTTTTGGGCTCCAAAATCACTGCAGATGGTGACTGCAGCCATGAAATTAAAAGATGCTTGCTCCTTGGAAGAAAAGTTATGACCAACCTAGATAGCATATTAAAAAGCAAAGACATTACTTTGCCAACAAAAGTCTGTCTAGTCAAAGCTATGGTTTTTCCAGTAGTCATGTATGGATTATGATGTTAGTTTCTCTCAAATGTTGGGTGGCTTGACTGTCATCTTTGTATTTCATTATCTATGACTGCCTGCCCTATTTGCCTTAGCTTATGCTGAGAATTGAGGAGGAGAGGGCTGATGGAGAGAAAAATGGATACTTATCTTGGGGTGGTGCTGGTGGCCTGTGTGGGGGCAGTTTATTAGCTGCTGCGTTGCCATACCTTCTGGCTCCCAGCATGTCTCCTCACTCCCTTACTCAGTCGCTCAGTTATGTCTGACCCTTTGTGACCCCATGGACTATAGGCCACCAGGCTCCTCTGTCTATGGAATTTTCCAGGCAAGAATACTGCAGTGGTTGTCATTTCCTCCTCCAGGGGGATCTTCCTGATCCAAACCTATGTCTCCAGCACATCGTGCATTGGCAGGCAGATTCTTACCACTGAGCCACCTGGGAAGCTCCCTCAGTCCCTTAACCTATGAATAAACACTTTCAGATGCCCACCCATTAGCAGGAGCTAACCAGTAGCTGTGAGAGCTTCCCAATTAATCATCCAGGGCTACATCCCAGGTTTCTCTTCCACTTCTTCACACCTACCCAGCTTGGAGCAGTTCTTTTTCTTCTCTTGTGTTTTAAGCTATAAATATGTGTTTTCCCTAGAGCTGATAAAGTTGATTTTCTGTGTTTCAGGAATTTCATAACTTTTCTGGTCTGCTGTACTGAACTATATTTTGCTGTTTTACAATGGAATTGTAATTTCTTTCTTAATGATACTTCTGTCAATTCATGTAGAATCAGTTGGGTGGAGAGGTGAATACCTGTGCTTATTTCAACATTTTGGTTCAACTTGCCATCCATTTAATTTATTATAACAAAACAAATTTTTATGTAAATTAATCTATCATTGAAACATGTATATTATCATATGTGAAACAGATTGCCAATCCAGGTTTGATGCATGAGCCAGGGTGCTCAGGGCTGGTGCACTGGGATGACCCTGAGGGATGGGATGGGGAGGGAGGTGGGAGGGGGGTTCAGGATGGGCAACACATGAAAAAGAAAATTTGTAGGAACTTTAGAAAATACATCTCACCAAATGATAGTAATTTTTTAAAAATCTATAATCAAGGCACTGTGAAAGACCAAGTGTGGTTTATTTTTTATCTTGTGGACACTGTAAATTTGTTTGACATCACTGTCTATCCTAGTTTGATCTTAACTTTCTCTGTGTTCCTTTGCTTTCCTTTTCTTACTTCTTAGAAATGCATTTCTTCATGCCGTGTGCATGCTAAGTCACTTCAACTGTGTCCAACTCTTTGCGATCTCATGGACTATAGCCCGCCAGTCTCCTCCATCCATGGGATTCTCCAGCCAAGAATACTGGAGTGGGTTGCCGTGCCCTCCTCCAGGGGATTTTCCCAACCCTGGGATCCAACCCAATCTCTTATGTCTCACCTGCATTGGCAGGCAGGTTCTTTACCACTAACTAGCGCCACTTGGGAATCCACATATTGTTAGCTATTTCCATGACTCTTCCTCGTGAGAAAGTCCATAGTGCTTGGTCCAGCATTCAACTCACTGTTGGTATGGATACTGTGAGCCTCCAGTCTCATTTCTCTCCCTTGGTATTCTTGGCACAATGAACTTACAGATTTACTGAGTCTCTTGCGCAATGCTCCTTTCTCTGCTTGGAGTCCTGCTCTGCTGGTCACGTGTCTAACCCCTCCTAGTGAATTAGGGCTGGACTTTCCTTTCACTTACCTGGAATCCCACCCTACACCCATCCCCACCCCAGTCTTCTAGGCTGGACATTGTGGCTGGTGTGTGTGTCCCCTCAGCCCCTGGGCACACCATTGCAGCACTCATCATATTGTAAGTACCTGGATTTACAAGAAGATTGTAAGTTTGCTAAAGGCAAGAACTGGGTCTTATTTATCTGTATTATTATTAATAGCTCCTTGTTGAGTAGGTAATACATGTATATTGGATGGCTGGATAAATGTATGAATAAAAGAAGAATAAATACATGACTGAATGGAATTGTGCCCCATCAGAAATTCTTCTTGGCGTAAAATTTGTTACAAATAAATAGATGACTAGTATTTTCCTTCATTTCATGTAATGCTCATTCTGTGATGTTGTTATAGGATGTCTGCCGACAGAGATATAAGTGCTGCTGGAAACCTGTGCCAGATACTGCCATCCCCTGGTGCTTCTTCCCCAGGAACTGGGGCTACGAAATCAGCAATTTGGTTAAAAATACAAGCACAGGTGAGCACTGCTCTAATGTTGCCCCCGGGATCACTTTATATGGACCAGATAAGTTAACTGCAAAATAAAGACCAAATACTTCTCTCTCCTTCCTTGACCTCTAGAGTATGAGGCCCAGTTGAGAAGGCTGCCATCACCATCTCTGTTTGGATATGATGTAATCGACACCCTCTTCAGAGCTGAATATCAGACATCCAATCGTTTCCATTTTAAGGTTAGCTTGATAGTTATCACTGAAGACATCTCTGCAGAGAGCGGAGCCTCCATGCTGTGTTCAGCTCATTCTCCTTTATAAGCTCTGAAGGCAGGAGGTGCCTTTGATTCTGTCTGCAGGAATTTCCTGATAGGATGGGCAGACTGATGTTTATTTGATGGGGGACTCGTGATTTTTTTATTTCCTTTTCAAATCAGGAAACCAAGGGTCAAGAATTAGAAGTTGTCATTACTGGGGGTTATTTGAGAGTGAAAATTTTTGTAGAAGCTCTAAAAGGAAGTCTCCTTTCTGTTTTCCGTCCGACAGATCACTGATTTCAATAACATGCGCTATGAAGTCCCCCATGAAAATGTTAAGCTCTTTGATGGGAATGCTGATGCTTCCAATTTGAGCTATCATCTAGAAGTCATTCACAAACCCTTCAGCATCAAGATAATGAGGGCCAGCAACAAAAGAGTCTTGTGAGCTTTTCAACCTTCTTTGTGTACCTTTGAATATACCTCCCAGTGAGTGCAATTCATTCTGACTTAATTGCAGGTAGTTGAAGAGATGAGTATGACTTGGGAAAATGTTTGAACCTCAAAAATGTCAAAGCTCTTACCGTAAATCATTAACACTGGTAATCTGTCATGATCGCAGAACAAAGAATACTGAAATGTAATGTGCTCATTTGCTCAGTTATGTAAATACCCTTGTGATTCATGTATGTTTTTAAAAGTGGTAATGTTATTCTTTTAGATTACCATTTACACTGGAACTCAACTTCACTATTTATCATTCCAAAGTATTATTTCCTGAAAAATTTACCAGTGAGCACCTATCAGCAGCTTAAACTTAAACCAGAAAATGTACTGGAGAAAATATAAGGATAATAATGTCAGTGAAATCTATGCAATCTTGTCACACGTGAATTACCACTCAGCTGTGTGATCCTAGGCAAATTACCTCACCTCCTCAGTCTCTGTTTCCTTGGAATCAAAACAGCCACTGCTGCTGTGTGTGCTGAGGTGCTATTTATAAAGCATCCAGAGTGGTGCCTGGCAGGACGCTGATGGAAGTAGATGGGTGAGGTTGCACTGAATAGCTGGCCTCATATCTCCAGGGCTGTGCTCCTTGAGAATCAAAGAATCGGAGACACCCTAGAAGGGCCTTCAAAGGTAGCATATAAGCAGATGATGGTAACACCTGAAACGGCTGTTCCCCGAGTGGACAGGCAGGGAAGCAGAGAGATTGCTGGCACAGACAGCTCTTACTCCATGGCCCTTTCTCCAGGTTGGACACCAGCATTGGGCCCCTCCAGTTTGCCCAGCAGTACCTGCAGCTCTCCATGCGACTGCCCAGTGCCAATGTGTACGGGCTGGGCGAACACGTGCACCAGCAGTACCGCCACAACATGACCTGGAAGACCTGGCCCATCTTCACCCGGGACGCCACCCCTACCGAGGTGAGGCTCCCAGCCTCCTGCCGATGGCTCACAGCAAGCAGTGCTTGCTCTTCTTTCCAGGAAGTAACCCACAAAGTAAAGTAGACCATCAAGTGATGTAACCTACGAAGTTACATTGATATTTTGCCCAGTTTATATAGATCTGTTTGTGTTGAAGAATATTTGTTCATAAGGTTTATAAACTCACAATCAGTCATATACAGATTTTGGAAAGCATCTCACTTTTAAAGGAAAATGTAGTTTTTTATGAGAAAGTTTTCTTACTTATTTATGGCTGCACTGCATGGCATTGGTGAAGGAAATGACAACCCACTCCAGTGTTCTTGCCTGGAGAATCCCAGGGACAGGGGAGCCTGGTGGGCTGCCGTCTATGGGATCGCACAGAGTTGGACACGACTGAAGCAACTTAGCAGCACTGCATGGTATGTGGGAATCTTAGTTTCCCCACCAGGGGGTCAAACCTGTACCCCTGCAATGGAAGCTTGGAATCTTAACCACTGGACTGCCAGGGAAGTCCTAAAGGAAAATATAATTTAATGATTATATTATAGCCTAATGTATACTAGAAAAAACATCTGCAAAATACCTTTGTTTGTCTTCAGTAACTGAGTAGTGTCTAGGGAAAAGCTTCAGCGGGGGCCATTCTCAGTAAAACTTTGTAGACTAAAAAAAAATGCCTCTTTTGGCTGCTTTGTTATGCTGATTGATGTGTATTCCAGAGACAGTGAGGTTGGCATCACCTGGGAGCTTGTTAGAGAAATGCAGAACCTCAGGCCTTAGTCCAGACCTACGAAGCAGAACCTGCATTTCAACAAGACCCACAAGTGAATCACATGCACATTAGAATGGGAGAAAAGCTGGTTTAGAGCAGTAACTTATTTGTAGTACAGGAGCCCTTCCTCCATCCCTCTCTCCCTTCCTTTCTCCTCCCTCTCTCCCCTTCCCTTTCTTTTCTCTTTCTTATCTTCCCTCATCCCCTCCACCTCTCCTTCTTTCTTCTTAATATTTTTAAAAACATAGCCTGTTTTCTCTCCAAGTGAAGCTTCCCTGATGGCTTAGTTGGTAAAAAGTCTGCCTGTAGTGTGGGAGACCCAGGTTCGATCCCTGGGTGGGAAAGATCCCCTGGAAAAGGAAATGGCAACCCACTCCCATTCTTGCCTGGAGAATCCCATGGACAGAGGAGCCTGGTGGGCTGCAGTCCATGGGGTCACAAAGAGTCAGACATGACTGAGTGACTAACACTTTCACTTTCTTTCTATCCAAGCACTGAGTCTTCCTGGCTATAATTTCAAAACCAGCCTAATTTTGCATAGGCCTGCTGGCCTTCCGTCCTTTGCATATCATGCTCACTCTCTTTCTCCTCATTTCCTGGAATTTACTGTAATCAGTTCTGTACCAGGGGCTAAGTTTGCCACATCATACCGGGAGCTTTCATTAAGCTTTCTGTGTGTTATAATCTCAATATCTTCTATTCTTATAGCACTTACATTTATACACAGTCTCTCTTTTTATATCAGTGCTCATCACAGCCTTGTGAGTGATACAGTATCCTTTTTAAAATTTTAAACTTTTGTATGTTATTTATAGAAAAATTGGAAAATAGACATAAAGAAGAAATTCAAAATTGCTCATCATATTCTCTTCTTCTGCCAGCATTTTATTGTGTGTTGTTGCCAGTATTTTCCAATTAAAAAATAATTTGGTGGTGGTTGTTGTTTAGTTGCTCAGTTGTGTTCTGCTCTTTGAGACCCCATGGACTGCAGCACACCAGGCTTCCCTGGCCTTCACCAGGCTTCCCTGGCCTTCACCATCTCCTGGAGTTTGCTCAAACTCATGCCCGTTGAGTCAGTGATGCCATCCAACCGTCTCATCCTCTGTCGTCCCCTTCTCCTCCTGCCTTCTATCTTTCCCAGCATCAGGGTTCTTTTCTAATGAGTCGGCTCTTTGAATCAGGTGGCCAAAGTACTGAAGCTTTAGCTTTAGCGTTAGCCCTTCCAATGAATATTCAGGTTGATTTCCTCGAGATACGATTTATAACATATTTATCTGTTGAGTGTACGGTTTAATAACTTTATAATTTAATAGTTTTAGTTTCAGTGTACAGTTTAATAATTTACTGAGTTGTGCAACCGTCATCATAACCCAGTTTCAGAACATTTTCGTTATCCCAGTAGGATCCTCCTTCTCTTTTAGATTTAATCCCATCCCTATCCCAGTTGCCTGCTCCAGCCCCAGTCACTAATCTGCTTTCTGTCTGGATAGATTTGACTTTGTTGGATGTTTTACATGAATAGAATTGTGTAATATGTGGTCTTTTGTGTCTGTTCTTTTCACTTACCATAGCGTTTACGAGGTTGATGAGACTTCCCAGGTGGTCCCGTGGTTAGGACTCTGCACGTCCACTGCAGGAGGCACAAGTTCAATCCCTGATTGGGGAACTAAGATCCCACATGCTGCACAATGTGGCCAAATAAGTAAAATTAAATTTAAAAAATTCTTTCAGAAAATTAGTTTGGCCTGGCTCGGTCAAAAAGAAAACAACCAAAAAAAAAAAAAAAAAAAACCATTTATGAGGTTGACACTTGTATCATGAATCAGTATTTCAGTTCTTATTTATTACTAATAGCATTCCATTGGATGGACGTACCATATTTTGTCTATCCATTTGCCTGTTGATGTTACCATTGCAAAACCTTTTTGGTACAGTATTAAACTACATCAAATGTTGACAGAGTATCTATTGTGCATGGCTTTTGATTTTATTTTAGGATGAGTAAAAATGCTTTCAACAGGTACTACCATTATTTCTTTTTGTTTTTGTTGTCAGGGCATGATTAATCTATATGGAGCTCACACATTCTTCTTGTGCCTAGAAGACACCAGCGGCTTCTCTTTCGGGGTTTTTCTGATGAACAGTAACGCCATGGGTAGGAAACATCTCTTTATCTTAGCAGCAATATGTCTTGGAATGCTGCTTTTATAAAAATGGTTTTCATAGTGAGATCATTCTTTAAAGTTGAAGGTATTAATATACTAGACCTATAATATATTTCTATAGAAACTGAAACTCAAACATAGATTAACCTGTTTACAAATCCAGTTCAAGCTGGAAGCTATTTTCATTGAAAACTGATTCAGTATTCTCTACTGATGCAAGTTACCCATAATATTTTATAGATAATAGACTCCACTGATAAACACCTTCCAAAGATACCTGTGGATTTCAACATCAAACCATGCTGTCTGTTTGTATACAACAAGGCTGTGTTTGGCAGGGTTTCTCATAGGCCACCCCATCTGTCTCTAGTTTCTGCACTAATGGTACTAGAATAAGAGTTCATTTTTATTTTTTAACTGTAAGCTCATCTAATAAGGTTTTAAAAACTTTTCCTTCAGGCTAAATCACGCACAGATCCCAGGCATTTGTATTTTTATATGGTCAGATAAGAACAGATTTTGTCCTTCTTTCTCTTAAAAAATAAATTCATTAGTATTTTATTCATTTAATATTTTGATATTCTGGTGAACTGAATATTTTGATGAACTGATGAATTGATATTTTTATGGGCTGAATGTTTTGATGAACTGATGAATGCTATTTTGATGATGAATATTTTGATGAACTGAAGAGCCTCTTGATGAAAGTGAAAGGGAAGTGAAAAAGCTGGCTTAAAACTCAACATTCCAAAAGCGAAGATTGTGGCATCCAGTCCCATCACTTCATGGCAAATAGATGGAGAAACAATGGAAACAGTGACAGACTTCATTTTCTTGGACTTCAAAATCACTGCAGATGGTGACTGCAGCCATGAAATTAAAAGACACTTGTTCCTTGGAAGAAAAGCTATGACAAACCTAGATTGCATATTAAACAATAAAGATATTATTTTGCCAACAAAGGTCCATCTGGTCAAAGCTGTGGTTTTTCTAGTAGTCATGAATGGATGTAAGAATTGGACTATAAAGAAAGCTGAGCCTTGAAAAATTGATGCTTTTGAACTGTGGTGTTGGAGAAGACTCTTGAGAGTCCCTTGGACTGAAAGGAGATCCAACCAGTCCATCCTAAAGGAAATCAGTTCTGAATATTCATTGGAAGGACTGATGCTGAAGCTGAAAGCCCAATACTTTGGCCAAGTGATGCGAAGAACTGACTCAGTGGAAAAGACCCTGATGCTAGGAAAGATTGAAGGCAGGGGGAGAAGGGGACAACAGAGGATGAAATGGTTGGATGGTATCACCGACTCGATGGGTGTGGGTTTGAGCAAGTTCCGGGAGTTGGTGATGGACAGGGAAGCCTGGTGTGCAGCAGTCCATGGGGTTGCAAAGAGTTGTTAGACTGAGTGGCTGAACTGAACTGAGTATTTTGGTAAACTTCAGCAACCATCCAAAGAAAAGAACATGTGTGATTTTCAACTCTTTAAAAATGAGACTGAGCCTGTTTTGGATAACTCAGGCATTCATATTCCAGAGATGGGTATATTTCCAACTATAACATTCTAAGAACTCTTATCTTACTGCTTTCAGAGGTCACCCTTCAGCCCGCTCCTGCCGTCACTTACCGCACGATCGGGGGTATTCTTGACTTCTATGTGTTCCTGGGAAATACTCCAGAACAAGTGGTTCAGGAATATCTGGAGGTACGGGCTTGGTGTTTAGATAATTAGAAGGTCGCATGGAGTTGGACACGACTGCAGCAACATAGCACGCCCACATGCACGCACAATCTTTATTGCTGTTATCTCATACATTCATTATAAATTAACAGGAGAACAATTAAAATTGTGAGTGAATTATGGATTCCGAAAGCTGGGACTGCGAGTCTTTCATTAGATGGAAGCATGTTCATTTGTTTGGCTGTACCAGATCTCAGTTGTGTAATGTGGAATCTAGGTCCCTGACCAGGGGTTGAGCTTGGGTCTTCTGCACTGGGAGCTCAGCGTCTTAGCCGTGGGATCACCAGGAAAGTCCCAGCTCTTCATTTATTTTGATGCACATTTATTGAGTGCCTTCTACATGCTGAAGAGGCACTGTGCAAGCCTTGAGAAATGCAAAACTAAGTTAGCTGCCATCCTGTTCCTGTTTTCAAGGAGCTCAGAGTCCATCTTTGTATGATGAATCATTCCAAAGATAAGATCTAAGGCCACAGATCAGCAAAATCTATTCATTCATTCAACAAATAAAAAAAATTAGTGAAAAGAAACTGTGTAAAAGGAACTGTGCTACTTACTTTTGGTTCAAACTGTAGGGCAGGAAGGAATTTTAGACACCATTTAGCCTAAACTTTCTATGCTACAGACAAAAAGCATCAGGTACAGAAAAATGAGGTGATTTGTTCAAAACGGCACAATTTATAATAACAGAGGAGAAATATAACAAAGGCTGAAATAATAGTAATAGGAAACACCTTATAATTAGTGCTACTAATAAGATGCATATACACTGCATGGGGACTCAGCGTGAGAGAGCCTCCCTGCTGAGGCGACTCTCATAAGGAAGGACAAGACAGTGGCTCTCAGGGAACATTTAAGACAGAGCTGTATGTGAGATCTTCTCAGAATGTTGGCTTGAGCAACCTATAGAATTGGATTTTAAACATAGTCCATTATTTCTTCATCCATCCCATTCAATATTAGTCCTGATGCTTTATGCCTAGCACTTATCGCTGTCTGAAATTAGACACTGATGTGAGAGCAGGAATCACTTTTGCTGTATGCCACTATATCCCAAGTGCCTTGTCAATCCTTTGCCACAATATCAACACTTAGAAAAGATTCACTGAATGAATGAATGTTGCTTCTTTCTTTCCCCCAATATTATACTGTGATTCAAGCATTACCTGCAAATCCCACTGTTTTCTGATGTTGCTGTTGTCAGGAATACATTTAGGCAGTTAGGTGAGCTGTAGAATTTTGCAAATTGCCCTAGGAGGTTACTCTTGGCTTCAACATTTTTAGATCTGAGGGCTTAAGAGAAAATGAAGTGAAGGGAGTATTTTCTGTGTCAGATGTGGTGCTACAGTGTGTATTCTAAATGCTTAGACACTTCTTTATTTATTTTTGCAGCTTGTTGGACGACCATTCTTGCCTCCCTACTGGAGTCTTGGGTTCCAGCTTAGTCGCAGGAATTATGGTGGTATTGATGGATTGAAAAATGTTGTAAACCGAACTCGTGAAGCTGAGATCCCTTATGTAAGTTGGAACTTCTCTTATCAACTTAGAAGAACTTCATATGTTTTGGAGTATGTAGTAGGTTGGAGAAAAAATAGCATCTGGAATCCAAGAGCCTATCAACAAAGCCCCAGTCGACCCCCACAGGCTCATGCACCCATGACTTTAAATGTCACTTAACCCCTTCACATTTCAATCTTCTCATTAAGAATAACACCTATTTCTCATAGGATGGTATGCAAACACAAAACATACACATGCATGAGAGTTTGGTTAATTAAAGTTCTATGCTTTTGTTATTTATCTTTGTTAATTATTACTCTGGCAGTTTTAGGGCAAGAAGACCAGTTTCTCCTCTTATCATCTATTCTAGTTCTATGTTTAGGCTCCAAGTTAGAACATGGTTATAACATTACTAATATACTCATTCAAACACACTTTAAAGAGAACTTGTTTTATGTCAAGCATCCAAGTTCTCAAGTTACAAGGATGAACAAGACCCAGTCCCTACCTCAAGTTCTTCTCAATTCCTCATGACACGCTTCTGTTGGTATGAAAAGGCAAACCTGCAATCTGAGAGTGCTGGTAATCTTTCAGAAAGAGTTTCTTTACTCCTAGAATATAGCCAAGTCTGGACAGTTCTGGAATCGTTAAGAACTATGGCTTCAGTTTTAATCATCAAGAACCAGAGCTATAATATCTTCCATCAGCATGATCCTATTTCTCAGTTGGCCAGCCCTGTCTTTCAGGATGTCCAGTACTCTGACATAGACTACATGGATGAAAAGAAGGATTTCACTATTGATGGAGTGGCCTTCCGTGGTCTCTCAGGTTTTGCCGAAGAGTTACATAAAAATGGACTGAAATATGTAATTATTATGGTACGTTCAAACACTTATTCTGTTGCCTAATTTTTCCTTTCAAAGTGGAAAAAGTTACTAAACAGTACTTGTTATTATATTCACTTATTAGAATCCTGGCATCTTAAATAACTCTGACTACCAGCCTTATGCGAATGGAAGCAGAAAGAGAGTGTGGATCTTGGGGGACAAAGGCTTTGTTGTTGGGCAGGTAATTTCTCAAGAAAATTGGAGTAATTATAATCATTTTGGGAAGTTTGTACTTTTGGTATGAAGATGAGTAGATAGAAAACAAGTTACAGTATCATTACTGTTTTAGTGGTTTTTTTATTATTACTTTTAGATCAGTAGATGGAATAATAGAATGATTAAAATTCTGAAGGATTTTTTAGTTGAAATATATATATATATAAATAATATGTATAAGTTTAAAGTATATAACAGGTTGATTTGATCCATTTATATAGTGCAATGTGACTGCTGTTGTAGTAATAATTAGTATTTCTATCACTTCAATATTATGATTTTTTTATTGTGGTGGGAAAAGCAGAGCTAGTCTAATTAAAAAGCTATATCCTGACTCTCCAATACTACAGATGATTGAGAAGAAATACTTTTTAGGATTTATTTGTTTATTCTATTTTTTGGCTGTGGTGAGTCTTCGTAGCTTTGCACGGACTTTAGTTGCAGTGAGTTGGGGCTACTCTTTGTTGCGGTGTGACTTCCACTGACCAACAAATAACACGAATCATTTGATCTAGGATGTTGGCAGAGGTAGTCATAGTGGGGGTGGTTGGGTTCATTATAAAGGCATTCAGTTAGAATAAAGTTTGCTGGCCCTGCTCTGGGTGGAATGTTGCTGCAAGAGACTTCTTTGCCTCATGTCTGTCCCCTGAGGTCCAAAATTATCTCTAATTATGATCTGCTGTCATCACCTAAAACGAAGGACCAGGAGTTCAGTCCACTTAAAGGAAGGACTTCAAGCTCTTATCTTGAGTTTTAAGAAACTTCTGCATTATAAATATATATTAATTGTATACATTATATTACTTGAGCATAAAATTGTCCCTAAATTACAATCTATACATTTGCTGGGGAAATGAGCAAGAAAGTATGCACAAAAGCTTATATCTCATAAATTCATAATTTACAATAATTTGGCTATAGCTGTATCTTTGTGCTACTTGTAGAAAAGGTTCAAAGCTACACTTTGATAGGAATAGATAGGAAGAGAAGATAGGGTGAGAAATAACTGGGCCTGAGTAAGAAGCATGAAGTTCACTTAACCACTTAAAAAAGATTGCTTATATGCTGAAACCAGTGTATTAATAACACATTAGAGAAATTTAATCATTCTCTCCTAAAATATTATCTAGTTAGATTTCCAGTATTTTAAACAGTTTTTCTCCCAACTGGCCTGACATAATGAAATTTTACCTTTTTTTTTAATAGGAAAAAGACATTTGATGGCTTCTTATCTATTTAATGACTTATTTTTCCTTTTCTTTTTTCTTTCCTTGGCTCTTTGCTCCTATTTTACTATTAAATTTTAGGAAGAGAGTCACAAATTTTGATTCTTAAGTGATAAGATGCATGGGGCTTCTTGTAGAAGAAATGGTAGCCAGAAATAAATCCAAAGTGAACCATTGAACAGACTAATTGCCACAGCCTTCTTTCTTCTCTAGGCATATCCTGGCTGGACAGTTTTTCCTGATTTTACTAATCCAGATTGTACTGAGTGGTGGAAAGAGCAGTTCAGTGAATTTTATAAAACTCTGGAGTTTGATGGAGTGTGGATTGTAAGTTGTTATTTCAGGATCAAACTTATTTTGGGAACAAATATTCCAAATTGTGAGATAAACTTTGACTCTGATCTGTAATAAAATAGTTTGCTTGACCTAGTGGTATTTAAAATCCTTTTACTTAATGCTGAATTTATATGCAGTAAGTTAGACTCCTCAAAACTCTGGGAAGTTTAACTCTGGATCTGCCACTAACTGGTTATTTCTTTTTGAGAAAGTCCTTTGTTTTCTCGTGGCTTCAGCTTTTACCTCCATTAACTGTATTTTAACTTAAAAAATACTGTTTTATGAGAAGCTATTAATATAATTATTGTCACACTGATTCATTAAAATTTAAAATTAATTATTAGAGAATTATTTCACGAGCATCTTTTATTTTTTAGGTGGGGATAGCTGGTGGGGATAGTTCTTTGAAATATAAAAAATTAACTGTTTATAAAATCAGGCATCACCTACTTTTAGTCCATATTTAAAGAAGTAGATAGAAAATTTGGGGCTTCTAATTCAGTAAGCATTACTCAACAGCTAACTGTGCATCAGTAACCTTTTCCATTTTGTGTATTTTGTGTTTTTGTAGGAAATGGATGAAGTATCTAGCTTTCTACAAAGTTCTGATCAAGACTGTGAAGTAAACAACTTCAACTTTCCTCCTTTCAAACCTCGTAAGTTTCAACTTGTTTCCTAGTGATGGAGGGATGAGAGGTGTTTAAAAGAACCTCAATAGTACTTGGTGTGGCCAAGAGCAATCTACTTCCTGTTCAAGGGACTCCCCATCCAAACACCCTGACCACCCTGACCACTCTTTTGCTGGGGACCTTACTTCATTGTTTGGTCTCTGATTACCTTTTTGTTGCCATAATCCATACCTCCTGTAGTTGTAGAGTTTTGCATACTTCCACCCTGTTCATTGTCTCCAAACCCTTCATGCAAGTGGTTCAATATTAAACTTTATAATCAGAGAATATCAGAATACATTAAGGTACAGATTACCTGCCATTAAAGTAAATCTTTATTTTGTTAACTTTTTTCTTTTTTTAAAAGTTGTTGTTTATTTATTTTTGGCTGTGCTGGGTCTTCACCGCTGCGTGCGGGTTTTCTCTAGTTGTGGGAGCAGAGGCTGCTCTCCAGTTGTGGTGCATGGGCTTTCAATCGCTGTGGTTACCCTTCTTGCAGAACTCAGGCTCTATGAGTTCAGGCTCGGTAGCTGTGGCACACTGGGCTCAGTTGCCCCATTGCATGTGGGAGCTTCTTGGACTAGGAACTGAATCCTTGTCTCCTACGTTGGCAGACAGATTCTTTACCACTGAGCTACCAGGAAAGCCTTTAAAAAAAAAAAAAAAAAGCTCATTAGCAACAGTTTAGAGTATGATTCCTTTTAGGTCCTTCCTATTTTTAAGGCCTTCTCCTAATGAGTTTTCCAATCTCTGATTTTGAAAGAGTGTAAGTGTGTGAGAGAGATGAAGAGGGAGAAACAGTGTTTAACAGATTATGCTGGAATCTGGAAACAAGTGAACATCTCAGTGGATAAACACAAGTTTATTCACGTAGTACTCTCATGTGGGACGTGTGACTCTCATCCAGCAATGGTTCAGGGATCTAGTTATTTCCACAGTCTGTCTCCCATCCCAGGGTCCTTTGCTTCCAACTTACTGGGTGAAAGAGAGGGTAGAGGGACTCTTATGGACACTCCTGGAAGTGGGGTGTATTTAATATGCTCACATTCCTTTGGCCAGACTCCAATAACGTAGTCTCAGCTTAATGTCAAGTGAAAGCGTGAAATATTCTCCCAGGAAGAGAATGCAGGCCTGCTGAGCCGCTGGCCAACTTCTGCCACTTGATTCTGATTTGTCCACTTCGTGTGCACCCTCGCACCAGGGTTTAGCCGTTTCGTTAGTCCCTTTTGGTCACTGCAGGAGTGGAGAAGTTTTCAGGCAGAGTCTTGACTTTCAACCATTTAACTTTTTGTAAAATCTACTGTTTGCTTCTCTCACTTATTATTTTTCCTTAATTAAAAATTTTTTTAGCCATGCTGGGTCTGCATTGCTGCTCTCGGGCTTTCTCTAGGTGCGGTGAGTGGGGTCTACTGTTGAGTGCCTTTCAACGGGTTTCTCATTGTGATGCTTCTCCTGTTGCAGAGCAGGGGCTCCAGGCAGGCGGGCTTCAGTAGTTGTAGGGTGTGGGTGCAGGAGCTGTGGCGTACAGGCTTGGTTGCCACACTAAGTAAGTGAGGTCTCCCCAGACCAGGGATCAAACCTGCGTCCTCTGCATTGGCAGGCAGATTCTTAACCACTGGACCACCCGGGAAGTCTCACTTCTCCCTAATCTCATCTTCATCCTACTTTGCTCAGTCTATGTTCCCTCAATTTTTCTTCCCACTCTGAATCAGCTTATCATGTTTCCCTTTTAATCTCTTAATTTTTTTCTTGGCCCAAACCGAGTGTTTTCCTCTACAGGAAATGGCAGTCCTATCGCCTTCTACCTGCTTCTGTTGAGCACCACATTCTCTACCGGCTGGAGCTTAGTCGCCCTATGTGTATAACCAGCTGCTTTGTCTCATAGCTGGTTTGCTTCTTGGATTTTCAGGACTGGACAGTATATATTAGTGTGATAAAGATTTAGGTAAATTAACTTTGACCCTGGGAAAATTTTAGGGTCGTTTTTTATAATTGAAGTCGTCGTGAATCTCATTCCACGATCTGAACTGTGCCAGAAACAGAATTTTCTTTATTTCTGAAAAAAACTTTCTGAAACTGTGCCTCATATTGAGGTCCTATGTGCAGACAAGTCTTCATGAAGAAGGGTCCCCAGTCATCAGTCTTCAAGGAGAAGGGAAAAGAAGCAGGTGCATAAATTAGGAGTTTGGGATTAGCAGATACAAATTACTTTGTATAAAATAGGTAGCCAACAAAGTCCTACTGAATAACGGGGAGTTAGATTCAATATCTTGTAATAAACCATAATGGAAAGGAATATATATATACACACATATACACATATATATATCTGAATCACTTTGCTGTATACTAGAAATGAATACAACATCATAAATCAACTATATTCAATAAAAGCTAATAAAGAAAAATTTTTTAAAAAGGCAATTGCAGATAAGGCAGAAAATACTGAGTATCTTAGGCATGAGAAAGGGAAAATACAGAAATAGTAGTGGTTTCTAGAGGCAAGATCTAAATATTTATTCATGAAACCATTCCACTATCTTATCTCACTTTTAAAAGAAAATCTAACTGGGGTGTGAATGTCTACAATATAAAAGTGAAAACGTTCACACTGTCATACCTGTTCTCTATTCTTCTTGACAAAATACATTGTTCATAAATGCAAGTGCTTTGTTTGTATTTAAACTCAGATGAACCATTGCTCTGAACACGTTTTCTCACTTGCCTAAGTAGCATTCTTTGTGAGCTGATGGAAATGCAGATTAATTTTAATGATCTAGCTCAGGGTAGGCCCCCGGTGCGTGTGTGCTCAGTCGTGCCTGACTCTGTGACCCCATGGACTGCAGCCCACCAGGCTCCTCTGTCCATGGGATTCTCTAGGCAAGAATACTGGAGTGGGTTGCCATTTCCTACTCCAGAGGATCTTCCTTACCCAGGGATCGAACCCACATCTCTGGTGTCTCCGGCACTGGCAGGCAGGTTCTTTAGCACCAAGTCACCTAGGAAGCCCAGGCCCCAGGTAGGAAGTACCATTTAGGATATTTAAAATCTGGAAAGGATTTTCTCAGGCGGAGACTGTCAGGGAAGGTCAGTAACCAGGAAACAAGTGGTTGGGTAGCTCTTTTGTTACAGTTGGTGGACAGGGATATGCCTCACAGATGGGTGTTTTCCCACAGGAGTTCTGGATCACTTGCTTTTCGCAAGAACCCTCTGCATGGACACAGAGTTTCATGGGGGCTTTCACTACGATGTCCACAGCTTGTATGGCTACACCATGGCAAAAGCCACAGACTCGTAAGCATGGGTTTCCTCCTAATTCCATCTGGGGAGGTGGGAGGTGAAGCGTTTCTCTTGTCTTTCATCATTGTATATTTCAAATATTTTTGTGGTTATAGGCATATGGAAACTCAGATCTTACAGTACACTTAAGAGGTTTTCCTCATATCCCAGGTTTTTATGCAGGATTTCTTTTGATTGGCTTCATTATTTCAAAGATTGGCTTCATTATTTCAAAGATTGGCTTCATTATTTCAGGAACTTCATTATTTTGAAGACACTCAAAGGCAATAACATACAAGGTATTTAGAGGTCCCAGTTGGACATTAGTACTTTCTTTGGTCCTATTACTGAATGTACTAAGATCACCACTCTAAGGTTGCCTGATTCAGCCAATAAAAATACAGGCTACCCAGTTAAATCTGCACTTGTTGTTATTATTATTCAGTTGCTCAGTCGTTTCTGACTCTGTGACCCCATGGACTACAGCACACCAGGCTTCCCTGTTCTTCACCATCTCCCAGAGTTCGCTCAGACTCATGTCCATTGAGTCTGTGATGCCATCCAACCATCTCATCTTCTGTCATCCCTTCTCTTCCTGCTCTCAATTTTTCCCAACGTCAGGGTCTTCTCCAGTGAGTGACTCTTCACATCAGGTGGCCAGAGTATTGGAGCTTCAGCTTCACCATCAGTCTTTTCAGTGAATATTCAGGGTTGATTTCCTTTAGGATTGACTGCAAGGGACTCTCAAGAGTCTTCTCCAGCAACACAGTTCAAAAGTATCAATTCTTCAGCACTCAGCCTTCTTTACGGTCCAGCTCTTACATCTGAACAAGACTACTAGAAAAACCGTAGGTTTACAATATGCTTAATGTGCCAAAATCTTATTATTTATATATATATATTTTTTTTTTTTCTTGCTGGACTGTCAGTTTTTAAGATTAAAGGTGCCCATGTATCCCTAGTGTACAAACTAAAAACATATTTGTTGAATGAATAAATGCTGGGCCTGAGGAAGAGAAGATCAGGATGGGCCCCTGAGGGACCCAATTCTAGAGGCAGAGTCTGTGTTGACTTTGTCTTCCAGCACCATTTTGCCATCATGACTTTTTATTAATGCTGAATCATCCAGATGAGGGTAGATCCTTGTCTAGTAAATGAAAAAGTGTTTATTTCAATGAAAGATACGCTTCAAGAAGGACACATATTTCTGATTTTCTGTCTTGTCTTTTCTGGCTTCTTTTTCTCTTTCTCTACCTTTCATGAGAAATAAACTAGATGAATAAGACTCAGTTTCCCCATCTTTGAAATGAGAGACTTGGATCAATGTTTTCTGTAGCAGCAATAGTGTTAGTCACTCAGTCATGTCCGACTCTTTGCGACCCCATGGACTGCAGCGCACCAAGCTCCTCTGTGCAAAGAATTCTCTAGGCAAGAATATTGGAGGGGGTTGCCATTTCCTCCTCCAGGAGATCTTCTAGACCCAGGGATTGAACCTGAGTCTTCGGCATTTCAGGCAGATTCTTTATTTACTGTCTGAGCCACCAGGGAAGCCCATGTTTCCTATAGCACCTTCCTAGTTTATCTGTACACTTAGATGTGCCAATCTAAGGATGGAAGGCAAGAGGGAGAGGGCATAAATGGCCAGGGCAAAAAGGAAGAGTAAGGAAGGGTAGTAGGAAGGAAAGAGACTTTAAGTTGCATTATTGTTAGTGTCTCCATGTGACAAAGTGCTTTAACATCATGATGGGGTTGATTAAAACATTCTACTAGCTGTGGTTGAGAGTTAAAAGGTAACTATGACTGAGTAAGGAGTAAGCACCCTTCTAACTTCCCTATGTCAGGCAGAATGACCTAAATTTCCAGAGAACTGTGGAAATAACCATAACTTAGCCTTCAGGTTGGGGGCAGAGATGTCTGGAAAACAAATGGGATCTGGGCATCAGGAGAACTTAAGTCTTGTGGCTTCCCTGGTGGCTCAGAAGGTAAAGAATCTGCCTGCAGTGCAGGAGACCCGAGTTAGATCCCTGAGTTGGGAAGATCCGCTGGAAAAGGGAATGGCTACCCACTCCAGTACTCTTGCCTGGAGAATTCCATGGACAGAGGAGCCTGGTGGGCTGCAGTCCATGGGGTCACAAAGAGTTGGATACAACTAAGCGACTAACACTTTGACTTCCACACTAAGTCTTAGATATAATGAGTATTTGGCTCCATCTTAGCTGGCAGTCCAGTCTGGGGAATGTGTTTGCTGATATACCCAAAGGAGGAAATTCACTTCCATATAGGCTGAAAGCAGAAGACCAGATTCTCTCAGAGATCAGAACCTGATCATAAATAAGTCAAACTTGAATGGTGGGAAAGAGAAATGAAAAGATCTCTGAGCTGGGAAAAAACAGTTATCTCCTCTGTGTTACCTTAATGGCCCAGCTTAAGTAAACTAACTGCAGATAATGTCATCCCTGTTTGAGTTTCACTCTATAAAGCTGAATGTGTTTCTTTCATGACTGATGACTGCAGAAGGCAATAATCCCTCTGACCAACAGCAATAAGGGCAAAGTGTCCGCCAATCTAGATCAAAAGAGAGACAAGGACGAGAATTGAAGAGTGTGTCCTCTCCTCCAACCTACTCCCATCTTTTGGTCATTGAATTGTCAGGATGGAACACGTCTTTTTCATGAGTCAGCCTCCTAATTCAGAATTTTCCTCCTGTTGTCATTATAAGTCATTCTGCATGTAGAGACTCTCCATAAAATCCTTAGGAATGTGAAGTAAGGAAGCATTGGTGGTTGTGTTGGTGTCTATGAGGAATTACTTGATGCCTGGTGATAACTTTTTCTCAGACCATGTGTTGAAAGGAAAGATAAAAGAACTGGCCTGCAAACAGCTAGCAGCAATTGTGTTTCTATCAAGTGTTACTGTCTTACAGTTGTATTATTGTTCATTTTTGGAGTCTAAAGGAAGGTGTGAACTATTTAGTGTGAAAGAAGAAAGATGGCAGAGGCCTTTTAGTAAAGCACCTACGTAAGAAAGTATGCGGAACAGAAGCTAAGAAAATAGCCTACATCTAAAAAAATATATAAATATTTTCCTTGTATTACATATAAAACATGTAATAAAATATTACATATCAAATGAAACTATATAGAAAAGACAGCAAAGGAATTAAAAACAGAATTCAAAGATAATAGCTTCAGGATTTAGGGTGGGATAATATATAGTTAATAATATTAACTATATGCAATTATCTTTCTGAATTCTGTTTTTAATTCCTTTGCTCTCTTTTCTATATAGCTTTATTTGATATGTAATAGTTTATGTGTAATACAAGGAAAATACTTTATATTTTAGTTGTTTTTAACGTTATAAAGAGTGCCATATATCATTTCACTTGTCAGTTCATTTGTTTCAATTATTATTTTGTATAGATTACAAATTTCTTGTATTGGACATTGCTAATGATAAGTTGTGAAGCTTCAGAGGAACCAGGTGCTTGGAGCCCAGCTGGTGTACACACTCTCTTCTTGGGCCAGCAGTGGGTACAGGGTTCCAGCCTGAGCTGGTGTTGTCCTGAACAGGATTACTGATGGGCAGCAAGGCATGGGGCCAAGGAACACTGAAGAAACCTTGTCTAGAGGGAGGAGATAGGGCCAAGAACCCCAAACATGGCGCCAGGGTAGTTTTGACCCAAAAGGCAGAGCACAATGAGTTCCAACAAGATAGAGAAAACATAATCAAGAGGATAGGAGCTTAGAGAAATTCCTTGGTGGGGGGCTGATCTGTAGAGGTTTGTAATGTCATGTGAGATCTGAAACTTTATCCAGAAGAGAGAAAGAAGCTCTTAAACACACTAAACTAGTTTGCTTTCCTGATTCCTGACACTTTGGTGTTTTTCTGAGTTTGATTGGAAAGCCCATTACTGCCCTGGGGGTAGGGGAGTCCTAGTCATTCCAGTTTACTTACCTGTATTCCTTTTAAGGGCCATGGAGAATATCTTCCGCAATAAGAGACGCTTCATCTTATCACGTTCTACTTTTGCGGGATCTGGCAAATTTGCTGCTCATTGGTTGGGGGACAATGCAGCCAGATGGGACGATCTCCGATGGTCCATCCCTGGTATCCTGGAGTTCAACCTATTCGGCATCCCCATGGTGAGTTCCATTCTGAAACAAGGAGCTTTCACCATTTGTCCTTTGACATTGTTTTCATCACCAGACTTTGAGGGTGTCTGAAAACCAAGGAGCATGTATTTCACTGTCATATGTATTGGGAAAAATCAATTTGTTTTTTGGCTGTGCTGCCTCTTCATTGCTGTGTATGGGCTTTCTCTAGTTGCCATGAGTAGAGGCTACTCTCTAGTTGCGGTGCTCGGGCTTCTCATCTCAGTGGTTTCTCATTGCAGAGCACAGACTCTAGGCCCGCAGGCTTCGGTATTTGTGGCTTTCAGGCTCAATAGCTGTGGCGCACAGGCTTCATTGCTCCACGGCATGTGGGATCTTCCTGGACCAGGGAGCAAACCCACGTCTCCTGCATTGGCAGGCAGATTCTTAACCACTAGACCACCAGGGAAGCCTGGGAAAACCAATTTTTATGTGCCTTGTGAGCTGTCTTTGGAAGGTAGAATGGTAAACGTAACACATATTAGTGTCACAGAAAATCCCATCAGCAGAGCATCTATGAATGCCAAACCTTGAAAGTGAAAGCTGAATGTTGAAGAAGAGTCCTTAATAAGACAGTTTCTTCTTGTTAGTAGATTTGCCATGCATACTTGTTTCTTTCTCCCATTTGGCTCCAGCCAAATGGGACTTCCTTATGCATGGAAGGATGGAAATAAGAGATGCTATTTTTCCTTATCATATAGGTACCCAGCCAATGCTCTCTCTTCTCTCACTGACCATGTGCTTGTGTGTGTGTTAATTCTCCAGGTAGGTGCCAACATCTGTGGTTACAGAGAGAATGTCACAGAGGAGCTTTGCAGACGGTGGATGCAGCTGGGAGCATTTTATCCACTGTCGAGGAATCACAACGGGCCTGGGTTCAGGGTAAGGTTCCAAGAGAAATGATGGAGACTTCTTGAATTTTATGATCTACTTATACTCAAAGAGAGATTGAAGAAAATCCTACAGGGTGGCCCTACATGCAGAGGCAGAATAGATAAACCTTAGGTAATAGGCTTCAAAAACAGGGTGTGGGGATGAGAGTATGTGGGGAATAGAATGTATGTAACTAAATGGTTCCATTGCTGGAGACTCACCAGTAAGGTGAGAAGCATCGTGAATGTGTCCATGGCGCTTCTATTGCTTCTGCTGTTTGTTGCTGTTTTGTCTCTAAGTCTCGTCTGACTCTCTTTCGACCCCATAGGCTGTAGCCCTCCAGGCTCTTCGGTCCGTGGGATTTCCCAGGCAAGAATACTGGAGTGAGTTGCCATTTCCTTCTCCAGAGGATTTTTCAGACCCAGGGATCAAACCCACATCTCCTACATTGGCCTGCAGATTCTTTACCCCTGAGCCACCAGGGAAGCCCTATTGCTTCTGTTACTACCTTATATAAGTTGAGACAGAGTCCACTGGGTTTTTCTTCGTTAATACAAGGGAAACTCCTCCAAGATAAGGGACACTGGGGAGGAAGGATTTAGGGAGGGACAGGCCAGGGACTTGAACTTTGTTTTCACCTTGTTACACATTCTGTCTTTCTACGAATGGTTCGTGAGACCACCCCCACTGCTTCTCATGACTCATCATAATTTTAGCCTCTTCTATATAAGGTCCTATTTTTGATGGGCAAGTATAGCTATAGGTTTGAAGTCCCCTTTTTTAAAGTATATTAAATTTTATAATATAATATTATTATAAATAATATAATATAATATCATTATATATTATTATTATTATATGTTGCCATTATATGTTGCTAGACTGTTTTCCGGAATGACTGTAAAATTGACATTTCACCTAGTAGTGTGTCTCCTTTCCCCCTACATTCCACTTTTGTCTTTTTTAAAGGTGGAGTACATTTGATTTACGATGTGGTATTAGTTTCAGGTGCCCAGCAAAGTGGATCTATTATACATATTCATATACCCACTCTTTCTAGAATCTTTTCCCATATAGGTCATTGCACAGTATTGAGTAGAGTTCCCCGTGCTATACAGGAGGTCCTTGCTGCTGCTGCTGCTGCTGCTGCTAAGTCACTTCAGTCGTGTCCAACTCTGTGCGACCCCATAGACGGCAGCCCACCAGGCTCCCCCATCCCTGGGATTGTCCAGGCAAGAACACTGGAGTGGGTTGCCACTTCCTTCTCCAATGCATGAAAGTGAAAAGTGAAAGTGAAGTCGCTCAGTCGAGTCCGACCCTCAGCAACCCCATGGACTGCAGGCTACCAGGCTCCTCCATCCATGGGATTTTCCAGGCAGGCGTGCTGGAGTGGGGTGCCATAGCCTTCTCCTCAGGAGGTCCTTACTAGTTGTCTATTTTATATACAGTGATGTGTATATGTCAGTTCCAATCTCCCAGCTTATCCCTGCCCCCACCCCTTCCCCTCTCATAATCATAAGTTTGTTTTCTACATCTGTGACTCTATTTCTGTTTTGTAAATACATTCTCCAGTACCATTTGCTTAGAATCTACATATAAGCAGTATCATATATTTGTCCTTCTCTTTCTGATGCACTTCACTCCCTGTGACAATCCCTAGATCCATCCATGTTGTTCCAAATGGCATTATTTCATTTTGCTCTGTTTCATGGCTGAGTAATATTCTACTGTGTATATGCACCACATCTTTATCCACTGCTCTGTCGATGGACATTACTCCAAGTGCCCCTTAAGGAGATGTCTTTGGTGATGCTAAGGATGAGTACTGTGGGATGCTCTTTCTTTTAACGACCTCATCCGCAGTTTTCATTTGAGTGGGTTAGCTCTTAATAGACTAATTAGAGTAACGTATTGATGGTCACTTTAGTTTCCATTCTCTATTTTATCCAATGACATGTCTCTAACCTGGGAAAGACTCACAGCCAAGTATTTTATCCCTGGCCTTTCCTAGCTATTGGTGATCCATAGAGAGATAGACTATTTCTGGACTTCTAAGTAAGGGGCTGGGAGCAGGTAGGGTGGGCTCACTTTCTGAAGAGATGGCCTGGAAGCACTTAATACAGAGAAGTGCACTCAGAGCTCTTAGGTTCATGGGTTCCAGAGCCTTTTTCCTTTCCTCTCAACGAGTGCTGTTCCATAGAATAATAATGAGAGCCATACAGCTACCTTTAAGTGTAAATTTTTTTTAAATGAGAAGAAATAGGGTCAATTATTCTTAATATATTTTATATAATTCAATATATCCCTAACATTATAATTTCAATCTGGATTTGACACATAATATTAATGAGCTATTTTATATTCTTTTTTTTCTACTAAGTCTTCAAATTTAAGTGTGCATTTTACATTTGACAGTGCATTCAATTAGGATGCTAACTTTTCAGTAGTTGGAGTTAAGCGTAATCCTACCAAAATAATAATGTTTAATGGAAAAAATATTTTATGTTGATTCCATTTTTAGGTTTATATTTAAATGGGTTAAAATAAAATAAAATGAAAAGTTCTATTCTTCAGTCTTACTAACCACATCGCAAGTGTGGAGTAGCCCCATGTACCATGTAGCCACCATAGTGGATGGTGCAGCTCTGGACTTTCTCTGTTGGAGACCAAACTGATAGAGGCTATGGAGTGTTGTTTTCTTTGGTGTTTCGCCTTAGGATTTTCATGAGTCACACACTGGGGCAACCACACAGAGGTCTCACGGAATAGTTCTATGCGGAAGGAGTGAAATGGGCATCTTAGGGACAAAAGAAAAAATTTAAACAATTTTCTCTAAAGCAAGATGACTGATCTAAATATGGCACTCATATCTTTCACATCTTTCTAGTTATAGTGAGAATGAACATAACGACTGCTCATCATTAATGGAAAATTTCTGTTTCTGGGAAGCAAATTAGATTTTTCATCTAAAGGGTTTTTTGTTTTTGTTTTTTTTTTTGGTCTGTTCTTGGATAAAATCTACTAGGGGCTTCCCAGGTGGCTCAATGAGCTCGCCTGCTCAGCAGGAGACATGGGTTCGATCCCTGGGTCTGGAAGATCCCTGGAGAAGGAAATGGCAACCTACTCCATTGCTCTTGCCTGAGAAATCCCATGGACAGGAGCCTGGCAGGCTTCAGTCCATGGGATCATGAAGAGTTGGACATGACTTAGTGACTAAAAGACAACAATATCTAGTAAAAGCTGTACTCATGATTTTTTTTTAACACATTGTATATTGAAGAACAAACAGAGGTCACTGTCTTTGGAATAGAGAAAATAAAACATATTTTGATGGTGAAAACATTACAGACAAAACCAGGCATAAAGTTTAAAATTGCAAATTTCTAAAACTGTAAGGAAGGGGAGAGAAGGATTGCACATCATGGTGGTAGGCAGTGTGGCTTAAGGCCATTGGTTTCAAATAGTATTTTAGTAGGAGTGGCTCAGATGGGAAAGAATCTACCTGCAATGTGGGGGACTTGGGTTCAATCCCTGGGTTGGGAAGATCTTCTGGAAAAGAGAATGGCAATCCACTCCAGTATTCTTGCCTGGAAAACTCCGTGGACTGATCAGCCTGGCAGGCTATAGTCCATGGGGTCACAAAGAGTCAGTCATGACTGAGCAACTACACTTTCACTTTTCACAACTTTATTGCATTATATGCCAAATGAAGTATTATCAGAAACCTTAATAAATAACATACATTAGAGCAACAACTCTAGGGGAGCAGGGCCCACTTTAGCCCCTTTATCTCCATGGCCACTTTGAGGACCTCTCGATTACCCTGAGGCTGCAGATGCGTCATAGATTGGCAGATCTATCAAATTTAAACTCTGCCACTCGCTTACAATTTGACATTGGGGAAGTCATGTAATCGTTGATTCTATTTTTCCATCTATAAAATGAAGAAGGAGAACCAAGATCCTTGCAGTTCTAGAAATGCTTTGACATCCTCTGAATTGGGAAACATGACTACTTTCACTTGAGAAAGCTTCTTATCCCAAGAGCGCTTCAGAGATTTGATGGAAATATTTAGTAATTGCTTACATTTCCTTCTAGGACCAGGATCCTGCTGCCTTCAGTGAAAACAACGCTATGCTGTTGGAATCCTCCAGATACTATCTGAACATCCGCTACACCCTGCTGCCCTATCTCTACACCCTTTTCTACCGAGCTCATACCCTGGGGGAGACCGTAGCAAGGCCCCTCGTCCACGAGTAAGCCCCCTGACCTGCAAAGACTCCCCTTCGGATCATAGCGTCACTGGCCTTGCTAGTAGCAGCAAGGTCAGCTAGGACCCTGCTGCCCCACCATGTGCGGCTGCTTTGTATTCAGGCTTTACCTGCCTTCTCTGTTTTCCAGGTTCTACCAGGACCCAGCCACCTGGGAGGTGCACGAGCAGTTCCTCTGGGGGCCTGGACTCCTCATCACGCCTGTTTTATATGAAGTGTGTTTATAATCTGAACAATGGGGTGGACTCTCCCACTTGTTCTCGTGGATTTACAGCTGAATAAGCTGGGGCCCGAGTGTCTGTGTTTAAAGATAAATCCGACTACAAATAGGAGGGAGAGAGCACGAAAATTTGGAAATTAGAAAAATAGTAATTATTGATCTCACCCTCAATTTGCCAAGCCAAACAATCTCCATTTTGCAAAATTACCTTAAAGCTTGTTTCCTTAAGCATGTGGCCTTGGTACTGATGGGGGCTTTGAATATCTGAGAGTTCAGGCCGATCATCTGTCTGTGCTTCCTGTTCACCACAGGGGGTGTGTTTCTTAAAGTCAGGGTGGGGGAAGAGAAGAGGTGGGGAGAGGAGTGTGGAGGGAGAGAGGGGTGCTGGGTACGGGGACAGTGTTATTCTAGAGTCCCTGTAGGAAGGACCAAGTAGAATCAAGGGCAGGGGTGAGTAGGGAAGAATAGGAGAGGGGTCAGGATTATGCTGATCTGTTTATAAACATGAGAGATGGCTCATGGACTCAAGTCAAAGGCCCTTGGAGCTGACATTTTAGCCCCAGCATCTCATGGTAGGTCCTGCTGGCTCACAAGTAGTCCTCCTGCAAAGCTCTTCGGAGGGCCTAGCTGCTTCCTTCTCCTCCTATCAGATTACACAAGGGACTCAGGGAATACACTTTCTCTGCTTTTCTCAGCAGTCTCCAAGCAAAACAATCTTCACTTCTAGGAACAGCTCTGTTTTGGTTAATCTGCCCAGTTTTTCTGAGGCAGCTTTCTCTCAGGAGTGTTGCGATGAGGACGTGCCACCATGGGTGAGGGTGTTGTGTAAACTGTAAAGGGTTGTGCCAGTGTTGCTCACCGTTATGTTTCCCCAGGGTTTGAACTATGCAAGAGCATACATACCCGACGCCATCTGGTACGACTATGAAACGGTGAGTGAGTGAGTCCTGGGTGCTTGGGGTAGGCTAATAAAACAAAGTTTTACATTTTGTTGCTTATAGGTATGTTCCTGGGAAGAAGGCCTTTCCTGGGGTACAATGAAATAATTTGAATAACTAGAGTAGGTTTATGGAAATTTTCAGTCGATTTGACTGGCTATTCTGCAGCTATGTGGACTAGTAGTGGGCCTTAGGTTGTGATGATCTATAGAATTAAAACCCGAGTGGGAAATCACACACAGCATAGTGTAGTATAAGGAAATAGGATAGGCTGGAGTCTTGGCTCTGCTATTTCCTATGTGCTTTGGGGAAGTCACTTCACTTTGTGAGGTGTGGTGGCGGGGCTTAAAATGAAGCAACAGAACTAGATAATTCCAATGTCACTTGTAGCCCAAACAACGTATTTTCTGGTCTTTTCCCCTTTTATTGGCTAGCAAGTAGCTATAGAATGGAGGAAACAATTTGTGGAGATGCTGCTGCCAGGTGATAGGATAGGACTTCACCTCCGAGGGGGCTACATCTTTCCCATCCAGCAGCCAAACACGACCACAGAGACCAGGTAAGCTCCTCACTCTTCTGAGGGTGCAGAGTGTTACAGGAAAGAAAAATTGGAACTGAAAGTGTATCAACTAAGGGAAAATAGCTTCAGTAACTCATCTTTCTCACTTCCTCTCAAGGTCAGCCCAAAATTGGCATCTTCATTTAGCAGGGGATAGCTGTAGCCTCAGTTCCTTTACGTTCCCATTGTCTTTCACTTGTAAATTGCATCAAATTGTAAGGATGGTCAAAATAATCACTCATGAGGATTCCCCAGGTCAGAAAGTATCCTCAAGTAGATTTCCTTAGGCATGAGACAATGCAGGTTAATGGAAGGTAAGAGATACCATATGAAAGTCAACATAGGTTTAAGGTCAAGAGCCAGAAAATTTGGGTTCGAGCCTCAGCTCTGCTACATACAAGAAGCGTTACCACGGGCAACTTACTTTGTGCATCTCTGCTCATCATTAGTAAACTGGAGATGATGGTACTTCAACTTCTTAGAGTTATTAAGAGGCTCAGATGAAATAATAGATATGGTTTAAGGCATATAGGATGCTTAGAAGATTGCCTGCCATGTGGAGAGCATCCAGTAAGTACTAATTGTTAGTATTATCACAAGTGCGGTTCTCAGCAGGAACTGCCTCCATCTAATGTTCTTCTTAAGCTCATTCACTACTCGCCTCTGCTGTCTACCCACACCCTGCTTTCCGTGTTTTCAGACAGCATCAGTATCTACTTAATATCTGAGATTGACTCCAAAATGGTCTGTCCCTGGGGCACGAAGGGGGCTGGCTTAAGACCATTCTATCTTTTCTTCATTCTCTGAAACTGAGAATTGCTCCTTTACAGCCGGAAGAACTCTCTGGGACTCATCATTGCCTTGGACTCTAAGCGAGAAGCAAAGGGAGAGCTGTACTGGGATGATGGTGTCTCTAAAGGTAGACTTCCTTATGGTACCATCACTGCGCTTCTCCTTGGCAGTTCATCTCAGCAGACTGTCCAGTATGGCACGAGCTTTGTTACCACTGATGCTCATTTCTGTAGCTTAGAATCAATGCATTCTTAAAGTTCCACTAGCCAAGCACATACATTAAAATAGACTTCAAATGAGCAACTTGTGTGTCATTGACTCTACCAAAGCGAAAGATATGATTGGATTTAGTTTCTTCCTTTCTCTGGATGTCATTATTAATGTCAGAATAATACATTACGTTAATGTGTATATGTGTTCAGTTGCATCTGACTCTTTGTGACCCCATGGCCTATAGCCTGCCAGGCTCCCTTGTCCATAGAATTTCCCAGGCAAGAATACTGGCACAGGTTGCCATTTCCTACTCCAGGGGATCTTCCTGACCCAGGGATCAAACCTGCGGCTCTGGTGTCTCCTGCACTGGCAGGCAGATTTTTTACCACTAGCACCACCTAGGAAGCTACAATTTATTAATAGATTGTAAAATATTGCCTTGGTTGCTATTGAGAGGCAAGTATCTAATTTGTGTGGTGTTTTTTCACACATAAGTACCTCACATAAGCTTTGGGTCTCGTTATATAAAAATCTGCCCTACATAGAATTAGCATTTATTAATAGTTCTTGGCTATTTTTTATTGTGCTATGTGCAGGGCCTAAACTTCCAGGTGACTCAGTGGGTAAAGATCCCACCTGCAAATCCAGGAGATATATGTGATGCAGGTGCAATCCCTGGGTCGAGAAGATCCCCTGGAGGAGGGCATGGCAACCCATTCTAATATTCTTACCCAGAGTATCCCCATGGACAGAGGCACCTGGTGGGCTACAATCCATGGGGTCACAGAGTCAGACACGACTGAAATGACTTAGCACACAAGACATAGCCATTGCCCTTGAGGAAGTCCTGGTCCAGAGAGAGGGAGGGCATGTAGATAACTACAGATACAAGTCAAATGTTTTTTTTTTTTTAATTATTTGTTTATTTATTGTACTGTTTATTTTTGGCTGTGCTGGGTCATCATTGCTGTGTGGGCTTTTTCTCTTGTGACAAACGAGGGTTACTCTCTAGTTGCGGTGCATGGGCTTCTCATGGCGGGGGAGCACAGGCTCTAGGGCACGTGGGCTTCAGTAGTTGTGGCTCCCAGGCTCTAGAGCACAGGCTTAGCAGTTGTGGTGCGTGGGCTTAGTTGCCCCATGGCATGTGGGGTCTTCTGGGACCAAGGATTGAACCCGGATCTCCTGCACTGGCAAGCAGATTCTTTACCACTGAACCACCAGAGAAGCCCCCCAAATGCTTTAAACCTGACAAAATGGTTCCACCTATGCCATGGAGTTCAGAGGAGGGAGTAGTTACTGGCGGTTGGAGTGGTCCAGGAGACCTCTGTGGAGTCTGCAAAAAACCAGGTAGAACTTGGGTGAGCAGAGCTAGTTGACAGAGGTGTTCCCAGTGGAGAGAAAAGGATACCCAACTGTTCTGCTTCCTGTAGTAACTGTCCCTCCTCCATCTTTCTCTTTCAGATGCTGTAACTGGAAATAATTATATTCTGTATAAGTTTTCCATCACCTCTGTAAGTACTGTTTTGGGGGAACCCACAGTGCATGCTCTTTTTTGTGACTGCTTTTTCGAGTTTTGGGTTTTCTGAGTTGCTTGCTTTTGTGGGCAGTGCCTTATTGCCACAGCCCAGAAAGGATTAGCATTAAAATGAAAATTTTTAATCTGTGTTAGAAACATTAACCAATAGAAAATCAGCATGAGTTTGGTGAAGAAATTGTCTGTTTTTCTGGGAAAAAAAAAATCACTGTTTTTGAGTTTTATATGATGAGTCTGGGCTTCCAAGATGTGTCCTTATTTGAGAGAGTACAAGTGGGTTGGGGTGTGGATGGGGGGTGATGAGGTATGTAGAGCCTTTTTGAAGTCGTTCCATCAAGGAACTTCCTTTCTAGCCCCTAAAGCTTGGCCTTGGGCACAGGTATTAAGTGGTGGTTTTGAGAGATTGGGAGATGCAGTGCATTACTTGCCTGGTGTCTGCTTCCCAAGGGGACCAAGAGGAAGAATGGCAGTAAGGCTGGAAGGGAATGGGAGAACCCTGAATTGGTTTTCTTAGATGTCTGTTTGTGCATGGGCAGAACTTTCTTGTGTGGGACTCTCGCTCCCTTATTTGTTCTTTCTTTTAAATTCATATTGCCTTTTATTTTTTAAATGTTTATTTATTTGGCTGCATTTGGCCCTAGTTGCCACGCATGGGCTTAGTTGCTCCATGGCATGTGGGATCTTAGTTCCCTGACCAGGAATCAAGCCCTCATCCCTTGCATTGCAAAACAGATTCTTAATAACTGGACCACCAGGGAAGTCCCACGTGCTGAGTTACTCAGTCCTGTCTGACTCTTTGTGACCCCATGGACTCTAGCCCACCAGACTCCTCTCTCCATGGAGATTCTCCAGGTGAGAATACTGGAGTGGGTTGCCATGCCCTCCACCAGGGGATCTTCCCAACTCAGGGATCGAACCCAGGTCTCCTGCATTGCAGGTGGATTCTTTACCATCTGAGCCACCAGGGAAGTCTGGGAAGTTCCATATTGCTTTTTAAATGATACTTTTTATGTTGACATAATTATAGAGCCCCATTTTATAAGAAATAATACAGAGTTCCCTTGTACTCTTTACCAAGTTTCCCCTAATTGGAACATCTTATAAGACTATAGTACAATTTTACAACAAGAATATTGACGTCTATACTATTGCAAGATTGTTGCTGAGCTGTGAAAGATGCTAGGATTCTTGGCCTCCAGAGGAAAGGAATTCAATCTGGGGCCAATTCGAGGCTTGATCACTTAGAGCTTTTGTGTATTAAAGTTTTATAGAAGTATGAAAGAGATAGAGAAAGCTTCTGACATAGATATCAGAAGGGGGCAGAAAGAGTGCCCTCCCGATAGTCTTTAGCAAGGAGTTATATAGCTACTGCTGCTGCTGCTAAGTCGCTTCAGTCGTGTCCGACTCTGTGCAACCCCATAGACGGCAGCCCACCAGGCTCCCCCGTCCCTGGGATTCTCCAGGCAAGAACACTGCAGTGGGTTGCCATTTCCTTCTCCAATGCATGAAAATGAAAAGTGAAAGGGAAGTCGCTGAGTTGTGTCCAACTCTTAGCGACCCCATGGACTGAGCCCACCAGGCTCCTCCGTCCATGGGATTTTCCAGGCAAGAGTACTAGAGTGGGGTGCCAGCTACTAGCAGTCTGCTAATTAGAGAAAGGAAATGTCTCAAAATTCAAGAGAATGGCACCAGGCCCCTCACCCACAACATGTATTTTGAGATAACATTGGCACAGGTGAGTCATCCCAGGCCATAAAATGATTGACATGAATCTTGAAGAAAGTCAGGTTTTCAAGCAAATACATAGTCTCATTAACATAACTTAAGACAACATTTGCATGAGTAAAACACACTGGTTTGTCAAGTCGGTTCTGAGTCTTAGGCAGAACTAACTTGAAGAAAGACAGAGTCTAGGGTACATACATAGTTCATTAACATAGCTTAAGAAAAACATTTCCATAAGAAAAACCTCATTGGTTACCTCAAGGTTTGAGAAAAGTCAACTTCAGGTGGAACCAGGTGTTGTCATGGCAACACAGAATTTTAAGAGACACCTCCTTTTAATTTTGTATATATAGAGAGACAAAAAAACATCTGACACTTGCAGCCTATTTCCTCCCTTTGGAGACCCCTAGCCTTCATGCATGTTACCCTCTCACTATCAAGATGCAGAATATTTCCATGGCCAGGAGGATCCCTCCTGTTGTCCAATCTCCTTGACTCCACTTGCTCCAAGCCTCAACCTCATCCTTAGTTCTTGGAAACCACTAATTTGCTCTCTATTTCTATAATTTTGTCCTTTCAAAAATATTATGTAAATGTAATCATACAGCATGCAGCCTTGGGGACTGGCTTTTTTTTTTTTTTTTTAGTTTTTTGAATGTTGAGTTTGTTTTTTTTTTTGCCATTGCTTTTATTTATTTTTTTTCTAATTTTATTTTATTTTTAAATTTTACATAATTGTATTAGTTTTGCCAAATATCAAAATGAATCCGCCACAGGTATACACGTGTTCCCCATCCTGAACCCTCCTCCCTCCTCCCTCCCCATACCATCCCTCTGGGTCGTCCCAGTGCACTAGCCCCAAGCATCCAGTATCGTGCATCGAACCTGGAGTGGCAACTCGTTTCTTACATGATATTTTACATGTTTCAATGCCATTCTCCCAAATCTTCCCACCCTCTCCCTCTCCCACAGAGTCCATAAGACTGTTCTATACATCAGTGTCTCTTTTGCTGTCTCGTACACCGGGTTATTGTGGCTTTTTAAATTCAACATAATTTCCTCAGAATTCATCCAAGCTTTTCCATGTCAAAGGTCAGTTTGTTTTTATTGCTGAGCAGCATTCTAAGATATGTTTAACTATGCCCTTAAGTAAGGGCATCTGGGAGTATTTCCAGTCATGGGTTATTACAGATAAAGCTGCTAGGAACAGATTTTTATGTGAACACAAGTTTTCAGAGTGCAGTTGCTGGGTATTATGTAAGTATATGTTTAGTTTTATAATAAACTGCCAAATTCTTTTTCAGAATGGCTATACTATTTTACATTTCCACCACCGATGTATGTCACCCAGTTTCTCTGCATTGTAACCAGCATTTGATGTTGTCACATAAAAAAAAAAAAAAAATAGCCATTTTGATAAATGTGTAGTGATAGCTCTGGAGAAGGCACTGGCGCCCCACTCCAGCACTCTTGCCTGGAAAATCCCATGGACGGAGGAGCCTGGTAGGCTGCAGTCCATGGGGTCGCTAAGAGTTGGACACAACTGACCAACTTCACTTTCACTTTTCACTTTCAGGCATTGGAGAAGGAAATGGCAACCCACTCCAATGTTCTTGCCTGGAGAATCCCAGGGACGGGTGAGCCTGGTGGGCTGCCATCTATGGGATCGCACAGAGTCGGACACGACTGAAGCAACTTAGCAGCAGCAGCAGTGATAGCTCATTGTGGTTTCGATTTGTTTTTCTCTGGCATTTAATGATGTTGACCATCTTTTCCTGTATCTTTTCATTAGCCAGCTGTATACTCTCTAAGATAAAATGTTTCAGTTCTTTTGCCTATTTTCTTTTTTTTTAATTTTTTTATTTTTTTTCTTTTGCCTATTTTCTAATTGGCTTGTTTAACTTATTTTTCTGTTCAGCTTTGAGAGTTCCCTTATTGGCTACATGGTTTGCAAAAATTTTTTTTTTCTTTCAGTCTGTAGGCTGCTCTTTTCATCTTCTTAACAGTCTTTCTCAGAGGAAAAATTTTTAATTTTCAAAGGTCTAATTTATCATTTTTTCCATTTGTAGATCGTGTTTTTGGTGTCTAGTATAAGAACTCTTTATAGTTCTTCAATACTTCCATTTTTTCCTAAAATTTTTATAGTTCTGCCCTTTATATTTAAGTTTATTACCTATTTTGAGGTAATTTTTTTAGATTAAATTTAAAAGAAAACTTTGGGCCACACTGTAGGTCTTGCAGGACTTTAGTTCCCTGATCAGGGACTGAATCCAGGCCATGACAGTGAAAGTGCCAAGTCCTAACCACTAGACCACCAGGGAACTGCCAATTTTCAGTTAATTTTTATATGAGACATGAGGTTTAGGTTGAATTTCGCGTTTTGCCTGTGGATGTCCAATTGCACCAGCATCATCTGTTGAAAAGCCTGTCCTTTCTCCATTACATTGCTTTTGTAAAAAATCATTTGGACATGAATCTGTGGGATGCTTAATTTTTTTAAACATCAAAGTGTCCCTTTTTTTCTTCAGCCATCGGTTCTACCTTCTTTGTCATAGCTCAACTTTGTCACTTTTGAACTGTGGTTCCCTGGATAGGTTTTCTACATGATCCTGGCTTTAGGCTCCTCATCTGAAGAGCGGGGATCATTCGAGCCTCACCCTCATGGTTTGCTGTGAGAATTAAATGAGATGATACATGTAAAATGCTTAGCACAAGGTCTGGCACACAGTGAACATTCATAAATTTTAGCTATCATCATTATCATTAAAAGAAAAAATAATTATTTGGGCATTATTTTGTATGTGTATGAATGTGTATATCTTTGCGTGACTATGGGTCTCCTTTTGTACGTGTGTCATCTTGTCTGTTTGAGAATTCCATGGTGTCAGCAACATATTTTCTGAGCAATAGAATCAATAAAGAACCAGTAAACTAAAACAAATACATAATATTACTAAAAGATTACTTAAAGACTGTTACGAGTCTTACTTGAAAAATTCCCTGGGGATGACCACCTGGCACCATTTAGAACCTCAGAGGTAAGGGATCTCTTGGGATCTCAGAAAGATATGGAATGGTATTTGGACACAATCAGAATGAGATATACCTGCTCTCTAAACTGACTTCTTTTCCCCACAGAACCGTCTACAGGCAACGATTATACATGCTAATTATACAGACCCTGACAAACTCACATTTACAGATATCATGATCTTGGGAATGGACAAGGAACCTACTAATTTTACTGTCTCCCTAAATGATGTGACCACCTCCATTTCAAATGTTGTCTACACAGAATCAACAAAGGTGGGATATTGTTCCTTGTTGCGGTGCCCGTCAACAGCCCTCGCCTGAGCTTCTGATAGCCAGCTCATTCTTGCTCTGTTGACTTTGGGTGGGCACAGAGACAACTGGCTTGCTGGGGAACCATGGGGAGAATGTAGAAGGAGAAATCTGTGCATGCTCGATATGGACCCTGGAGTTTTGCTTGCATTGGGATTCTGAGTGGTAGGAGTTGATACCCTTGAAGAAGGCAGTTCTTCTCTGGGCTATTTAAAAGTAGTTGTTCTAATGTCAGATGTGATAGAGAAAATATGATTCAATGCATTGGCCTCGTTCTGGAGAATATTGACATCTGTGTTCTCTCATTCACATTAAGGACTTTCTTTGAGACAGTTGCTATTTTTCCTTCCTATTCTAAACTATTTTTATACCATTTCAGAAAATGATAACTTAAACACAAGGAGTTTTTATTCTTTTTGTTCTTATGCTTTTGTTCTTATGGAATGCTTCCCTTACACGATAATCTTTGAAAAAGAAAAGTCCCAATCATTAGCTAATATTTCAAGCACTGGGAAATTCACTGTTCCTTATGGCAGACCTTTTTTAATTTTATTTTTTAAAACTTCTTTTGGCCGCACAGTGTAGCATGCATGATCTTAGTTCCTTGATGGGGGATCAAACCCTTGCCCCCTGCATTGGGAGTGCAGAATCTAACCACTGGACCACCAGGGAACTCCCTGCCCCCTTCCACTTTGACAACACATACAGAAAAGGACAACAGCTTGCTTTTTAGGATTAGGCAGAACAGGGTTCTAATCCTAGCTCTGCTGAGCCCTAGCTGTGAGATCTTGAGGAAAACAGTAAACCTCTCTGAACTTCAGTGTTCTGATTTGTAAAACTGAGATAGTTGTATTATATTGAATATATATAATAGTATATATAATATATTATTATTTGTATATTATAATAGTATATATAATATGTATATTATATATATAGTACTGACTATAATATATATAGTCAAATATATTATTATTCATAGCATAGGATTGTTTTACAGGACTCATAGAGATAATGCATATGAAGTGGTTATCATGGTGCTTGACAGACTCAGTAAAGTTTAGCTCTGGTTATTACTGCCATTGTTAGTAAAATGTCTGAGCACCGTACTCAGGGGGCAATGAATCTGAAATGCCCGCCCTGCCTGTGATATGTGTTCCTTAACATGACTGAAGCTCTTTCAATTCAATATGCCACATTGGCTCCATGAGATCAGAAAGGTCTGGAGGAAGACAGATTCATTTTCCTGACAGAGAGGTCGAAAGACCCAGAGGAGAAAAAAGAGGATTACGAATTTTTCACATCAAAGTGGTGTTAGTCAAAGGGCTGGTTTCCCCTGTCCTAACTACATGTCCATCAGAGAATGACATTATCCAGGCAGCTGCACCTCCTCTCGTGTGTCATCATGGCCCTTTCTCTTTCCTCAGGTGGTGAACATCACTGACCTTGAGGGACTGGTACTGGGACAAGCATTCTCCATTCAGTGGGATCTTCCAGTCAGTGACCTGCAGAAGTTCAACTGCTTTCCTGAGCAGCCTGCTGTCTCCGAGGAGAGTTGCAGGGAGCGGGGGTGCCTTTGGGAGGTAAGGACCAGGAGCAGACTGCCTCAGTGAGCAGGAAGCTGTAAAAAGTGTCCCACAGGTAATTGGGCACCCAGGAAACACTTTCCAAATGTTCATAGATTAAACTGTAATCATATTCAGGAAGCAAATGATGCTATAGCAGCTGATGAGGTATTTTTATCAGTTACATGTGATAGGTGATCAGTGTTTCATTCAGAGATCTGAATAAGGATCAACTCACTGAGTCTTTCCTACAATCACAGCATTTCAAATCCCACTTTGTTCTGAACATGGCTGTAATGCAGTGGGAATGCACTGAGTATTTTAAGTGATTTTCCCCCCCATCTATTGGAGAGTCCAAGCAGAAAGGTAAGGTAATGCTGTTTCTCTCCCTTTGAGAAATAGAGAGAATGAAGGCCAGAGAAAATCATTGATTTCCTCGAGATCACAATAAGGGACAGTAAGGACATGGGGAACAGAGCCCTGCCTCAGGACTCAGTTTCCAGATAGGTCTCATGCCAGCCCTTCACCATTAGATGAGGCCTGTGTGTGTGTGTGTGTGTTTATTTTCTTTATTTTTATTTGTTTATTTGGTTGTGCCGGGTCTTAGTCGTGGCACATGAGACTTTTAGCTGTGGCATGTGGGATCAGTTTCTCTGACCAGGGATCAAACCCAGGCCCCCTGTATTGGGCGCTTGGAGTCTTAGCCACTGGACTACCAAGGAAGTCCCTGTGTATGTTTAAATGGATATATTCATTTGCTAGGGCTGCCATAGCCAAGTACAACAAACTGGGTGACTTAGAACAACAGATATTTATTATCTCAGCATCTGGGAGCTGGAAGTCTGATATCAAACTGTCTACAGAGTTGGCGCTTTCTAGGGGCCAAGAGGGAAAATCTGTTTTGTGTCCCTTTCCTGGGCTCTGGTGGTTTGCTGGCAATCTGCAGTGTTCTTTGGTTTGTACAAACATCACCCTGACCTCTTCATCTTCACATGATGTTCTCCCCAGGTGCATGTCTGTGTTCAGTTTCCCCTTTTACTAAGGACACTAGTCATATTGGCTAGCTCCATCCCAATGACCTCATTGAACTTGATCACCTGCAAAGATCCTAGTTCCAAACAAGGCACCAGGTACCTTGTTCACAGGTACCAGGGGTTAGGCCTTACCATGTCTTTGGGGAATATAGTTCAACTTATAGCAATGGACATAGGGTAAGAGACTGAGTCTGGTTTAACCACCTTCTTCTGTAATTAGAGTCTCAAAGCGTGGTGTCAGAGGCTGACCTTGAAGTCCTCCTCTTGTTCCAGCCAACGACTGTTCCTGGGGTGCCCACCTGTTTCTATGACACCATCCCTAATTATGCTGCCAGCAACATTCAGTACCTGCCTACGGGCATCACTGTAGACCTCACCCACCTGACAGCCTCAGAAGCTGGACAAGCTATGGTGCCAGCACCATCATCACAGGACAAGCTATCCCCACCTGCAGCCGCAGCGAAGGCCGCCTCTGCCTCTGACACTCTCTCTGCAACCATCGGCTTTCTCCGCCTGAGCGTGACCTACCACACAGAGAACATGCTGCAGTTCAAGGTAATCCTATGTCTCCATGGTTGGAATTCTTAGCTGACAGCTCCATGCAGTTGGAAGACATTGAAACATCTTTAATCCAAATCCCTCATTCTACAAGTGGGGCTGCTGAGGCCCCAAGAAGTGAAGATCAGAAAGTTAGGAGAGAGTTGGGGTGGGATGTAACCTTAGATCACTGGGGGTGGTAATTTCTTATAACAGTGAGTACTCTAAGTCATGAACATCCTTAAAGAGTCCTTCTTTAGCCCTGAGAAAAGTGTGTCTGCTGTGTGGTAAGTCATATAAGTGGCAACAACCCTCTTCTGACATCAGAGTTATTTCTCTAGCTGTGGTTCTTAAGCTTTAGCACCTGTACCTATATCAGAATCACCTGCAGATCTTGTTAAAAGATGGCTGGCCTGACCCCCCAGAGTTTCCAACCTGAGGATCTGCACTGCTAGCAAGTTTCCAGGTGGTGCTGATGCTGTAAGTTAAGAGGCCACTCTTGGAGACCTACTCAGCTCAGTTCAGTTGCTCAGTCATGTCTAACTCTTTGTGACCCCATGGACTGCAGCATGCCAGGCTTCCCTGTCCATCACCAACTCCTGGAGCTTGCTCAAACTCATGTCCATTAGCTGGTGATGCCATCCAGCCATGTCATCCTCTGTGATCCCCTTCTCCTGCCTTCAATCTTTCCCAGCATCAGGCTCTTTTCCAATGAGTCAGTTCTTCAAATCAGGTGGCCAAAGTATTGGAACTTCAGCTTTAACATCAGTCCTTCCAATGAATATTCAGGGTTGATCTCCTTTAGGATTGACTGGTTTGATCTCCTTGCAGTCCAAGAGACTCTCAAGAGCCTTCTCTCTGCTCTAATAGAAATGCAGTCTGAACCACGGGTCTTCATTGCCACATGTGGGGTCTTTTGTTGTAGTACATGGACTCTCTAGTTGTGGTACAGGGGCTTGGTTCCATGACCAAGGAAGGAACCCACATCCCCTGCATTGCAAGGCAGATTCTTAACCACTGGACCACCAGGGAAGTCCCCACATGTTTTCTAATAACTATAGTTTTAAAAATATATTTGGAAAAAAAGTAATGAAATTTATTTTAGTGACATTTTATTTAACCGATATACTAAAATATTATCACATCACCATGTACTCCAAATACATTTTAACCACACTACGTCTTCAAAATTTGCTGTGTGTTTTGTACTCATAGTGAGTCTCAATTCAGACAGCACATTCAAGTGCTTCAAGGCCACATGTGGTGGGTACTGCCTTGGACAGGTCAGCTCTAGATGTTGCTTTTCACACTTTAGTGTTTGATGAGTCACCTCAGAGATCTTACAAAAATGAAGAGCCAGATTCAGAAAGTCTGGGGTGAGGCTGAGATTCTGTGGTCTTAACAAGTTCCCTGGTGATCCCGTTTAACATTGTGAAAGCTGCTTTTGGCTTGACAAACACAATATTGAGAAGCAAAGCTTTAGAGAAAACTTGTCTGAAACAGGAGGGAAGAGGACAGGGCGTAAGACAATAACAAAACCTGCGGACAGGACATAAACTGATTAGATCCAAATGGGTCCAAAATGGCAGACAAGGCAATTTCCACTAGACTTTGAGCCTCAATATAGGATCCTTGTAACACATCAGCAAGCTAAATGACACCCACAGGCACCATGACAATTCTGAGGCTGACTATAAAGGGCTGAAAAGTGGGCAGTGGCTCAATTCATGGAAATCCCTGCCCATTCCCTGAAATAGTTGGAATAATCCTCCCACTCATTAACCTATGAAATTACCCAGCCCATAAAAACTAACCATGCCATATTTTGAGGTGGTTCTTGCCTTCTGAGGTGGCCCACACTCTGTCTGTAAAGTGTGTTTCTCTCTAAATAAATCCACTTCTTACCTATCAAGAAAAGAGACTTGTCTGAAGTGTAAAAAGTTGACTAATAATATGATAAGGAAGAGGATGCTTGCTCATCCTGGCAATACTCCAGGGCTTCCAACAACACTCTTCCCTTCTCTCATTTTTCCCACACATTTTTCTCTGATTTTCCTACCTGTCAGGTAGATAGGAACAAGCAGTGAGTACAAGAGAGCCATCTTAGGGATGGAAAAACTGTACAACATCTGGAAGTTCCACCAGTAAGAAGTCCTCAGTGTCCATAAGTAAATTCAATTCTCTAATTTCTAACATATACTCATGTGCTCACACATAAGGTACTGTATACACATGCATGTTCCCATACCACACCCTCATAAATACACACACACACACATTCTGTCCATGAGATTCTATATCCTTATATCACAAATTTTTTAGAAGTGCCCTTGCTGGCTTTGAATAGGTCATATTGAGGCATTTTTGGAGTTCAGGCTCCCTCTTGGGCACAGTAGGTGTGTAGGCCTCACAGCTGTTTGTTTCAGGATATTTGATGCCTCCTGATATGATTCAGACCAGCCAGAAAACATGGAAACTGAATTGTATTTGATATAAGCTGGCACAAGGAATTGTAGGCCCGAGATTCCATGAAGAAGCTTCCTTCTCTCTTCTTGGCAGATCTATGATCCCACTAATAAAAGGTACGAGGTCCCAGTGCCTCTGAACACCCCTTCGTCTCCAGTGGGCTCCCCTGAAAACTGTCTGTATGATGTCAAGATTCAGAACAATCCTTTTGGGATCCAGATTCGAAGAAAGAGCTCCAGCACTGTGATGTAAGCACTCTTTATTTGGTTCTAATTAGAGTGGTTCTAGATCTAATTGTAGTGGCTCTCATGAATGCAAGTGAAATATTAATTTTAGAGACTCTATGTCAATATGTTCAATGAAGAATGTATCTATTGCCCCTGCTTCAATAAGGATTTTATTTTCCACTAGACCTTAACAAGAAAAATGAATCAACCAAAGGTTTGCAAAAGCTAATTAAGTGGTGCTTGCTTTTAGAGAAAGGAAAATACATGTTCTATTTTTTGTTCCTGTTAAGTAGGACAGGAAACTCTATTTAATAAGTATGGCATAACCTGTGATAGAAATCAGTTCTATATACCCTCATTAAGAAATAACAGAAGAGTCAGGAGAGAAGGACAAAGGTTACTGTGGAGGGCAAAATGGCTTCTTACAGTCTTTGCTTCTATTGACACTCGAGACTCGAAGCCTCTTCACAGTGTTAAGCATGAAAGGAGTTGTTGTCTCTCATCCCTTGCCCTGCTGCTGAGTGGAATGGAGTGAAGGTCTAGATTTTGCCTGGGGCTGAGGTTCCCCATCCATGTAGAAACTGTGACCTGGGTGTGCATGTGTTCTTTCAGCTCTCTCTGTATGTCTGACTTTATGTCTGTTCCCTTATTTGGTAATGTCAGGCGAGTGTATGCTCCTCGGTTTCTGTCTCGTCCACAACAAAGATTTGGAGTGATGGACATTAAAGCCCTCAGCGTGTCACAGCTCTCGGGTCTTGGACAGACCGGGTTACAGCTCTCAGGTCTCAAACGGACTGTGTTATAGCTCTTAGACAAATCAGTGTTACAGCTCCGTGTTACAGCTCTATTTTAATTAAATAATAGCAGGAAAATCCATCTTCGAGGCGTAAAGGCATGTTGACCCAAAGACGTGAAGAGAAGAACGCCCCAGCACGCAGGAGGAAGAGAGAGAGAGAGAGAGCCCTTTGGCTCCTCTTTTTATATGTTTTTTCCTCCCCCTGGGCCTGCTCTATGCAAATTGGGCTAGCCAGAAGTGCTGTTTGTTCTCCCCGAAGTCCTCACTCTGGTCCTCGGACCTTCCTTTGACCTTCCTTTGTTCTATTTTTGCTGGCTTTTCCCTTCCTTGTCTTTTAGCCACCACCATTTTGGACTCCTGTTTCCTATTCTAACTACCTAACAGTAAGAAGTTCTTTGGCCAATCCAGAAAACCATTCTAAGAGTATCACATTTTCTGCAGAAAAATGTGCTTCTATCTTATCCATTCATTCATGTATTTATTCAAGCTGATATGTTGGGCAAGGAGAAGTAGAAATACAGAGAGGAGGGGGATGTGGTCCTTGTTGTCCAGGAACCCAGGACCAAGTAAAGGAATTCTCAGCCTTGCAAAAGACAGATAACAAATAAACATGCCAGCACAGAAGCTTGGAAGCAAATTATGGCCCTTGTTATGACCTGAGTCGTCTCACAGTATTGAACATGGATCCAGATATTCAGCCACTCAGGAGGCTTCAGAATTGATCCCCATGGAGCTCGTGTTTGTGCTGGCCTGTGTCCAACTCTGAACCAAGGTCTGCTCTCATGTTGCAGTTGGGACTCTCAGCTCCCTGGCTTCACCTTCAGGGACATGTTCCTTTCCATCTCCACACGCCTCCCCTCTCAGTACCTCTATGGCTTTGGGGAAACTGAGCACACAACTTTCAGAAGAAACATAAGCTGGCACACGTGGGGAATGTTTGCCCGAGATGAGCCACCAGCGGTAAGCACAGACTAAGATCATCAATATTTTTACTGTGTATAAATTTAGTTTAATCCCTGTATATTCTGCTCTCAAATGAAATACACCATATTTAAGGTTTTCTTTCCTTTCTCTGTCTAAACTACCTATTTATATATATTTCCTGTGGACTATGGATTTTTTGTATTTCATAAACTTTTATTTAATATGTTCTACATGTCAGGCACACATAGAATGAGACAGTGTCTTATTAAGATACTGTCTTTTTCTCCAGATGCTTATAAACTAGTAAAAGAGAGAAAGAGAGAGAGGCAGAAACAATGGTAATGCAGTGTAACCAGTGCTACAATAGATTTGTATAGTAATAAACAAGGAAGGCATAGGAGGAGAGGGCACTTGGGTTTTCACTTGGGGTGGAAGGAAGGGTCAAGGAAGTCTTCACAAGAGACATGACATTGTACTGAATCTTCAATACTGCACAGGAGTTTGCTGTTTGGGTTATGATGTGAAAATGATTTCTTGGATTTTCTCTTCTTGATTATCCACCTGCTCTTCCCACAACTCTCCTAGTATAAGAAGAACTCCTATGGTGTCCACCCCTACTATATGGCACTGGAGGAGGATGGCAGTGCCCATGGAGTGCTCCTGCTGAACAGCAATGCCATGGGTAAGACAGATACACAATCCCTGTGTACCACCAGAAACATCTGTGACCACTTGGTGATCTGGAATATCAACAGAAATAAGGAAAGTCAAGGGCAAGGGAAATGAGACAGATAAACTCATCTACCATTCATTCATTTATTCAAGTTTTACTAAGAGCACTAGGCCAGGTTTAAGGGGTACAATTTTTACTAAACACAGGGCCTATCTTGTATGACCTTGTTTTACTGTACACTTTAGCTCTTTTTCACAAAGTGATGTAAGATGTTGAGACTGAGATTATGTTTGAGGTACCTGAGTATCCCTCTCTGATTCCACTGCATGGGAAACAGCTTATTAGAGGAGGTGGGCATTAAAATAAGAACATAAGAAAATGAAAATAGCAAAATGTAGGGCAGAGTCCCTGACTGGGTGATTTGTAGTTCCAGGGATACTCCTCACCTTCTTTTTTCTTTCTTTTTAACAGATGTGACATTCCAGCCTACTCCTGCCCTGACATACCGCACCACAGGAGGCATTTTGGACTTTTATATGGTTTTGGGGCCAACCCCTGAGCTTGTAACTCAACAATACACTGAGGTTGGAAGTTATTCTACCCATCAATATATCATCCAATGTTTGCTGGGTATTGCCATGTTCTTAGCACTGAGAAAGGCCATTTCCCCCCACTTAAGACTCTTAGATGTCCCTAGTACATTATTGCTGTCTTTTCTGAAAGTCAGGATTTAGTGTTTAGGGGCTCTACAGACATATTGATATGCCATACTTCTCTTAACTATTTGCCTTTCTGAGAATTTCAAATCAGTGATAATCACTGAGTTCTCAGGTTTCCTAGAGTGGATACTGTTTACAGAGAGACTTTCTATCATTCTGCATCTCTATGGTTAATCCATATTTATTTGACTTTTTTATTTTTCTTGAGTGAGGCCTCTTAGATGAGATAGCTTCATAGAAAAGCTCAAGTTGCTTCAAGTAGAAGCCAATCATCTTTTCTTCCCAAAGAAATGTACTTGAGTCTATTTTTCTTTTTTATTTTAGTTGATTGGTCGGCCAGCAATGATTCCTTACTGGGCCTTGGGATTCCAACTGAGTCGCTATGGATACCAGGATGATTATGAAATCTCCAGTTTGTATGTTGCAATGATGGCTGCTCAGATTCCCTACGTATGATACCCTCATTCAGTCTGTGGTTTAATTAGTGGTGGGAATTTGTGGCTAAGTATAGATTGGAAAATCTTCATAGAAATTCATTCAAGTAGTGATGACTACTTTAGCATGAAGAAAAAATGTAGCTGTGGAGCTAGAAAACATTACCTTTTAAATTCATTTCAGGCAACCCTTTAAAATCAAGGGTTGCAAACTCAGAGTTGCATAAATCCTTCAGCAGTTTGAGGGATGCTTGGGGGATACTGTTCCTGCCTCTTGCCAGGAATATCCTGCAGTAGCCATGGCTGGGCTTTGAGACATGACTTTTGGGGCCTGAAAATCATCTCAAGATTATAGCCATTTTAGGAAATTGTACTGTGGCTATTCTTGGAGAGAGTGGATATAAAAGGACAATGTGAATGAAACCAGTTAATACTAAGCGTTCACTTTTTCTTAAACACACACATACACATAAGCATATCCTACAACTACAATCTACCCCCTAGATAAAACTCTGGAAGTGCAGTCATTTGCTGTCAACAGGCAGAATTCCATAAATAGCGTGCTCTTTATCCTCTTGTAATGATCAGTTTCTCATCACGCAGTTGTTTTGCTCTCAATTCACCTCCTAAGGTTTTGGAGGACAATTAATGATTGGCAGCTGAGAATAAAATAAAGCATTACGATATTCTCATCAAAGATAATTTGAAACATTCATCCAGGCTTAATTTTTCTTTTTATAGACTGCTATTTTAGATACTTATTAAACATAAATTAGAAAAGATGGGAAAATTAAAAGATTTTTAAAAATCCATGGATTTACCTCACAGAGACAATTAATGTTAATAATGTATTGATTCATTCTTTCTGAGTTTTGGCCTATGAACAAAATCTCTCCTCCCTTGAAGAAGTTTTACTTAAAGTCTTAAGGCAATACAGGTGGTTATCACTTTCATCTCCCCACCAGGAACTGAATATTAACCACTTGACGTCATTATCCAACAATCAAGGATTAAGGCAACTTCATGTGCCGAAACCTGAGTTGGCGCTTTATAGAGAAGAGAGAAGACAAGGTTCTCACTCCAAGGCTCATCCAGTCAAATGAAAGTGGCAGAAATAAATACATTCTAGAAAACTAGAAAATAATGTAGTTCTAAATGTGAATAAATTCAGTCAGGTTTACTGGAGGGGAGGGGGAAAGACACAGATATGTTTCTCAGGCAAGTATGGCTTTCTACCCTTGAACATTCAACCAGCATTTTGTTTAATAGTCTCACTGAGTTTGAGATCTGAAGACTGGAAAAGACATAAATTGAGGGAAGGAGAGGGAGGAAATACAGTTGGAGGAGCAGAATGAGAAAGAATGGGGACCGGTGAGCTGGATGTAGGGATCAGAAAGCAATTTCAATCAGCAGAATTGAAAAATCAGTCTAGGAGAGTAACAGAGAAAGATTTCATGGAGGCCTGGTCTGGAGTCTGCAGGCAGCAGGGCCAGAGCCTGGCCAAGCAGTTTGTGTCCCCTGAGGAGCTCCTGCTGCATGGGCCCAAGTATCCTGCTTGCTTCCTTCTACAGGATGTCCAGCATGTCGACATCGACTACATGGACCGGAAGCTGGACTTCACTCTCAGCCCCAGCTTTCAAAATCTTGGCCCCCTGATTGAGCAAATGAAGAAAAATGGCACAAGATTTGTTCTTGTTCTGGTAGGTGTTTAGAAAGATTAGATCTGTTTTCTGCTTCTATAGTTCAAAACTAGTACCGTTGAGGGAATCTGGATGAAAAATACAGAAGACTTCCCTAAACATTTTTTGTAACTTATGAATCTATAATTTTTTAAAGTATTAAAAAGCAAATAAGCAAAGGAAGAATGAATGACAATGGCTTTTAAAGGTGATGGATTGCAATATTTATTTTTCATAACTGTGTTATTGGGAGGTAATTTATTATTACATTCTTTTGGTAGAGTTAGAAAACTGAAATACTAGTTAATAGCCAAAAATACAATAGAGTGTGTAACACTAGATATAGCCTCCAAAAAAAAAAAACAGTAAAGAAGAAAGAGAGTGTGTCTCACTGTTTCAGGCTATGCCTCAGAGAAAATAGCTGTATCTTAATCTCATTTTTCCCTTAGGTGCTCAAAAACCTTTTAAGTTACCATTACCAATACTCAACAATGGTGAGATTTAAGGGACTTATTTCTTCTTAATTAAATTCACAAACAACTGATTTAAGATCCAGAATATCAGTTTATTATTTCATATTGGGGGCTTACCAGGTGGTACAGTGATAAAGAATCTGCCTGCTAATGCAGGAGACAAGAGGCAATGACTTGATCCCTGGATTGGGAAGATCCCCTGGAAGAGGAAATGGCAACTCACTCCAGTATTCTTGCCTGGGAAATCCCATGGGCAGAAGGAGCCTGGAAGGCTACAGTCCCTGGGGTCACAAAGAGTTGGGCTTGACTGAGCAAGTGAGCACACATTTTACATTGCAAGCTGTATCTTGTCAAACACAGAACTAGTTACCTACAAATGATCCTTCCTTCTAGCTTCCAGAAATTACAGCTTTATTTTCTGACTTTTGTTCATTCATTCATTCAAGTATTGACTAAACATTGGGTCTTTGAAAATCACTCTACTAAAAAATGTATTTATAATCTAAGCGAATAAGATGTCCTTTTTCTTACAGAGATTTTATTCTTTTGGAGGGAGACCCCCAATAAATAAACATTAAAAAAAAGATAGTTTCCGATAGGTAGTGACAATTTCTATGACAGTTGTGAAATATGATGCTATTTAGAGAGCAGTTGAGGCAGGTATGAGATAGATTGAACTGGGAAGGGAACTTGAGATAGACAAGCTGGGTCACAGAATAGAAGAAAGGAATTTCATGTTCTTAAGGACTATTGCCATTACATTGTGGAAACACAATCAGTTAGACTTCTCCACTTGAGAGTAATGTTTTATTAGCCTGGTTTATCTCCAGGAATGGTTTTCAAACTTTAGCATACTTTTTTCCTCAAGAATGTTATAGAGAGGGACTTCCCTCGTGGTCCAGTGGTTAAGACTCCACACTTCAATGCAGGGGGCATGGGTTTGATCCCTGGTTGGGGAACTAAGATCCCACATGCCAGCCAAAAAAATAACAGAATAATGTTATAGAGAAACATCAATATAGTTTTTTGCTCTCAGTTATCCATGGGGTGTGTGTGTGTGTCTGTGTCTGTGTGTGTCTGTGTGTGTGTGTGGTGTGTTGTATTTCTTTCTCACCATTTCTTTCTGTACTGTGAATTGCTAAAAATTTAGAGAGGAGATTTCTTGGTGACGTTTTTCTCATGTCTGCTGTTTTGAACCCTTTCGCTGCAGGACCCAGCCATTTCTGGCAATGAGACCCAGTATCTCACATTCACCAGAGGGAAGGAAAGTGATGTGTTCATCAAATGGCCAGACAACAGCGATATTGTCTGGGGAAAGGTAAGATTTTGGATAAGGTGCCTGTAATTAATCAGTATCACAATTGATTAAGAGAGATGCAATAACTCTTGGAAAAATATATTGGGTAATTTATAAATTATGAATGAGTAGAAATCTGTCTGATACTGATTAGCTCAATAAACATTAATAAGGCTGAGGTTTCAGGTCTAATCCTCTAAAATATCAGTGAGCCTTGTTTTATTGTCTGGAAGTATTCCAATGACCCACCCCTTATATATGCCAACTGGTCGTTTAACAAAGATAAAGAATCCCTTTGAAAAGGACTTTGAAATCTGTCTCTCAGTCACCCACTCTCATCTTTGACCCAGGATGCTTAATCTGTATCTAAATAAATCACTGAATGCTATGAATTAATCTCCTTCTCTTATCTCCTTTCATTCCCTTTTGTGGCCTCAATCCTCAAACTCATTGTTCGATTCTTAGCAACAAGATTTTAAGTGGACTTCCTGACTCTGGATGACAGTAGCTCTTAGCCAGGGTTGCTCTGTAAATATCCCATGCTGCTTCATCTTGTTGCCAAAATCTTGGCTCCTTGTCTACCGATGCTGAATAGAAATACAGAGACAACATTTGGAGGAAATAGAAAAGATTAGCTTTATTATTTTTACCAGGCAAAAGGGAAAAACAGCGGACCAGTGACTCAATAATTGTGCCCTGCTCTTTTAGGAATAGGGAGAGGTTTTATATCTTCTTGAATGTCTTAATTTTTTTTTTTTTTTCTGCTGCAAAGTTTCAAAATGGCCACAGCTGGCATCAGGCAACTCAGCAGCCAAGTCTGGTGTCCCTGAAGTTATCAGCCCAGGACCTTCTTTCTGAAATGGAGAATGCTACAGGGAGTTTTGGAGGAGAAGAATGCCAAGTGTATAATCTATATGGAGTCAGAGAGTAATTAGCTTTGTGAAGGACAAGTCCAGCTACAAGTGTCTGTTAGTTCAGTTCAGTTCAGTCTCTCAGTTGTATCTGACTCTGCAACCCCATGGACTGCAGCACACCAGGCCTCTCTGTCCATCACCAACTCCCAGGGTTTACTCAAATGCATGTCCATTGAGTTGGTGATGCCATCCAACCATCTCATCCTCTGTCGTCCCCTTGTCCTCCTGCTTTCAATCTTTCCCAGCATCAGGGTCTTTTCCAATGAGTCAGTTCTTCACATCAGGTGGCCAAAGTATTGGCATTTCAGCTTCAGCATCAGTCCTGCCAATGACTATTCAGGACTGGTTTCCTTTAGGATGGACTGGTTGGATCTCATTGCAGTCCAAGGGACTCTCAGGAGTCTTCTCCAACACCACAGTTCAAAAGCATCAATTTTTCAGTGCTCAGCTTTCTTTATAGTCCAACTCTCACATCCATACATGACTACTGGAAAAACCATAGCTTTGACTAGACAGACCTTTGTTGGCAAAGTAAGGTCTCTGCTTTTTAATATGCTGTCTAGGTTGGTCATAACTTTTCTTCCAAGGAGTAAGTGTCTTTTAATTTCATGGCTGCAGTCACCATCTGCAGTGATTTTGGAGCCCCCTAAAGTAAAGTCTATCAGTTTCCATTGTTTCCCCATCTGTTTGTCATGAAGTGATGGGACCAGATGCCATGATCTTAGTTTTCTGAATGTTGAGTTTTAAGCCAACTTTTTCATTCTCCTCTTTCACTTTCATCATGAGGCTCTTTAGTTCTTCTTCACTTTCTGCCATAAGTGTAGTGTCATCTGCATCTGAGGTTACTGATATTTCTCCCAGCAATCTTGATTTCAGCTTGTGCTTCATCCAGTCCAGCGTTTCTCATGATGTACTCTGCATTTAAGTTAAATAAACAGGGTGACAATATACAGCCTTGACATACTCCTTTCCCTATTTGGAGCCAGTCTGTTGTTCCATGTCCAGTTCTAACTATTGCTTCCTGATCTGCGTACAGGTTTCTCGAGAGTCTGTTAGTAGTAACGGCTAAAGAATAACCAAAACGATTGTAGGCCTGTTTGGCTGGTATGTGCCAAAGGCTGTTCACTTGTTTCTGTTTTGCTGCAATACTCCTGCTCTGGGTTAATGCCCTGTTCAAGTGCCTTTGAATGTTTCCTTCCTAACTTACCCAAATAATACCTGCACTTCAAGGCCAACTTAAATATTCACTCTTAGGAAGCATTCAAAGACCAGCTTTGTTCTCCCTTTTCTATATTGCAACTCTCAGGAAGTGTAACATACAACCTAGTGCTTATGTTCCATCTGTGAACTTGGAGAAAACAAGGCTCAGCATATACAGATTATAGAAGTGAGCCTGGCATATAGTAAATGTTCAGTATTTGTGGAATGAATGAATCAATGTATATAGTTGAAAAGTGAAAGTGAAGTCACTCAGTTGTGTTTGACTCTTCGTGACACCATGGACTAGAGCCTATCAGGTTCCTCTGTCCATGGGATATTTCAGGCAAGAATACTGGAGTGAGTTGCCATTTCCTTCCCCAGGATATCTTCCCGACCCAGGGATTGAACCTGGGTCTCCCTCATTGTAGGCTGACGCTTTATCATTTGAGCCATTAAGGAAGTCCAAACTGTATATAGTTAATGTCCTTCTAATTATGGATGAAATTGGTTGATACTATGAATTTTTTAATGCTGTGTATACTTGGGATCCCTAGTAAGTTGTGATACTGCTTAAAAGCATTGAGGCTAAGCGTATGGGTTGTGAACAGAAATCAATCTTATTCCTTTAGAGTACATACACTTAATATGTATTTTTTATAAGGGGAAATTTGTTGTAAGCCTGTGATAGGCAGATCAGCGAAAAAAATCATCATTTGCAAAGTGATTGTACAGAGGATGTGCTTAGAAGGGATTTAGTTAATAACATTCAAAAGTAAAATTTTGAAAACTGATGGAATGAATCAAGAGATCCCAACCTATATTCACCTAACAAAATTTCATATATTCAGACTTTGCAATTTAATTAATGGCAAATATCCCCCAGAATTATATGGAGATGCGTGTCATTAGGGAGAAGGCAATGGCACCCCACTCCAGTACTCTTGCCTGGGAAATCCCATGGATGGAGGAGCCTGGTAGGCTACAGTCCACGGGGTCGCTGAGAGTCGGACACGACTGAGTGACTTCACTTTCACTTTTCACTTTCATGCATTGGAGAAGGAAATGGCAACCCACTCCAGTGTTCTTGCCTGGAGAATCCCAGGGACGGAGGAGCCTGGTGGGCTACTGTCTATGGGGTTGCACAGAGTTGGACACAACTGACGTGACTTAGCAGCAGCAGCAGGAGCATGTCATTAGAGTCTAACATATGAAACATCTCATGGTCTGTGTGCAATGCCTTTTAAAGGTTTTAATTTTTCTTTTTCTTTTTTTTTCTAGGTTTGGCCAGATCTGCCCAACGTGAATGTGGATGGGTCCCTTGATCACGAAACTCAGGTTAAGGTACAGTAACACATGGATTTTTGTCTACATGGTTCTAAACATCTGGAAACTTATGAGTTTTACCTTGTTGTTTGGTTAAGTAGCTCTGAGTTGAGTATACTTGTCAACAGGTAATTTTCTGGAAGCAAAATTTTCCCCAAATGGAAAACCCAACAGGTAGCTAAACTGGAATTGTATAGAAGGGAATCATGTATGAAAATACCTTTACATGTGCACCTTCAACGGGTTGTATTTTGTTTGAACTTAGTGTTGCTTGAAAAATAATGAAGGAAAGTCTGGAATCTTTCCACTGGCAAGGTTATGAACAGATTGGGTTTTAACGAATCGTCTACATATAAAAGAAAGTGCTGGCCGGTTGAAAGGAGCAATGGCCTTGACTCAGCACTTGATGCCGCATCAGTCTTGGGCCTCCAGCATCCCATCCACACTGCAGCTCACACTTCCCTGCATGGCTGATCTCCTTGATTTGACCAATGGGGAAAAAGCACTGTGCTCTGAAGTTTGACTCTTTAGACACTGACGGTTAATTTTCCTGTTTGTATGATGACATGCCTAATCGTAAAGCGAATCCCATGTTTAAAATGGGACTTAAAGACTATTTAACCTACTAGGAAAAGAGAGAATGGAGTCACCTTCCCTGGTGTGTGTGTGTCCACAGTAAACTCGGTGCAGCTGCAGCCACTGATATGAGGTTAGGGGGAACACCGAGTGAGCAAAGCCTTGCACAAATACCTGCTTGTCTCCCCTTCCCGGTCCTCGTGGACCCCCCTTCCCAGACAGGCTGAGACCCCCCATAAGAGCATGTGTCATCCTTACAGTTGTACAAAGCCCACGTTGCTTTTCCTGACTTCTTGCGGAACAGCACTGCTGCCTGGTGGAAGAGGGAAATAGAAGAGCTCTACAGAAACCCTCGAGAGCCAGAGAAGAGCTTGAAGTTTGATGGATTGTGGATTGTAAGTCATCTTTCATGCCTTTCTTTGAAAATATTAGCAGTCAAAACACAGGGAGATAACTCAGAACCTACTAAAGCAGCAAGCTAGGGCTGGAGGAGTGGAGGAGAGGGATGCTGCTATAGAGCTGAGGTGCTGGGACCACCAGGAAGAGCAGAGAGAATTGTACGTCTGCCCAGGGACATCCTGCCTGGTGGAAGTTGGAGTCCCTGAAGGCAATGAGCCACCGCTCAAGTTGCTGCCTGAAAAAGAAAGAGGGACGCATACCTGACTTCTCTTAGCTCCCACCCTCTAACCTCTTGCCAGTGCTTTCCATTGGCCAGACCTACACAGAGGCCAGTGCTAAAGGAGCCCAGGAGCCCATCATGTGATACAGGGCAGGGCCAGGGGTGGGCAAGGCATGGATCAGAGGCAACAGATATTCATCACAGGGCTGGGAAAACTCTGGCTTCAAAGGTCCATTCCGATGCTTGCTACGCTTGTTGGTTGGGCTTAAGAGCAGGGCTTCCTGAGATGTCTCTGGGACACACATTCAAAGGCTCCTCTATTGGTATTTTTCTAGGAGTGGGAATCATATCAGTGCCCCAGTTTCCTCCTCCACTGTGCATATTCCAGGTCACCTCTGGAGCTGGAGGTGACCTGGAGCAGAGCTTCTCCAGTCTGAGCCAGGCTGAAAGAAGTTTGCCATTGACCCAGAGACAAACCTCTCAGCCCACTGGTGGCCCTGGGGCTTCCCTGGCCACCACCAGGATAGGCAGACCCAGAGCAGGTGCACAAAAGGACACAGATTAACCTAAACTGTGAAGAGATGGGGGGAGCCCTGAGGAACACAGATCCCAACAGCTGTGTGGTATTTGTTCCACTGCGAGAAAGGTGTAGCTGAATAACTCCAGTAGCCAAGAGTCCTCCCAAACAGCTTGCCTTTGCATTTTAGTGTGTCCTACTTAAGATCACCAGGGGCTTCCCTGGTGGCTCAGACAGTAAAAGTGTCTGCCTGCAATGTGGAGACCTGGGTTCGATCCCTGGGTCAGGAAGATCCCCTGGAGAAGGAAATGGCAACCCACTCCAGTACTCTTGCCTGGAAAATCCCATGGATGGAGGAGCCTGGTGGGCTACAGTCCATGGGGTCACAAAGAGTCGGACACGACTTCACTTTCACTTTCACTTAAGATCACCTAATATACAATATTTTAAGTTTTCCATTGGTAATGTAGGCTTTGAATATTCACCTCCGGAACTGCTATTTCTTGCATTTAAGTAATAGATCCCTGCAAGTATTATTTGATTTCTAGATTTGTTTCTGAGTTAACTTTTTAGGACAGTATCTACTGTAGAAAGTTAGAGCTTTCTCCTGGTTTTAGGTCTATGCTGATGTCAGAATCAATAATCTAAACTATTGCTAATGAGGAGATTATGATAACCATTAGCCATGGATAAAAAGTGAGTCATCCACACATAGAAAAGATGGGCTTGTGTGGGGAGATGAATCAAAAGGAGATTTACTTAGGTCATGATTCCAGCCTAATTTCAGTATTTTGTCACTATAAGGCAATCCTCACAAGTCTAAAAATGCCAAGTAAACTAGAGGTTTAACGCTCTTCTTAAACAAAAATGATTTCTTAGAATCCTTTTGGGTTGGGATTACACAGAGTCAGTGATGCAACTAGCTGTCGTAAATTTGACCTCGTCTCCGTGAGGTCAGTGTCATCTATAGGAAGGTCCATGCTGCCTCTGACCCACAGAATTTTTTTTTTTTTTTTTTGCTATCTCATTGCAGAACATGAATGAACCATCGAACTTTGTAAATGGATCTGTCAGGGGCTGCAGTGATGAAATTCTTAATAATCCACCCTATGTGCCATGTATGTAAAATGATGTCTTCACCAAATTACTTCTCTGCTCAAAAGCCTTGCAAATTTTCCTGTTATTGTCAAAGTGAAGCCTAATTTTGGCAAGAAAACACTTTTAAATCTGACATAAAATCCCAAATAGAATAACTTTGAATAAGTGCAAATAAACAACTAATCAAGCATAGAAATAATAGCATGATGTGGTATGAAAGAAACCAAGCAATGATGTGCGTCTGATTATAGTGATGAATATGAACTGGAAACTGAAACTCCAAATCACCCCCTGCACACCACACACACCATACATACATACCACACATTACACTGCACACACACCACACATGCACACATACAGACATGTCACACACCACGCACATCACACACACTGCAACATACTACACATACACCGCAAAGACACACATATACACATACCACACACACACACACACACACACACCCGACATACACACTTCACTCTTTTGATTAGATGATGGAAATCTAGTTCCGTCACTCCTTCTGCCTGTGTTCACAGAACCTACATGAAAGATATTCCTTGTTTGTCCCGTGGTAAAACCAGAAACAGAATATCAATGGACCTTGGGTTTAAAGGTGTCTTAGGAGTTGAACACCTTACAGGTTGAACTCTTTGCTTACCTTGAACTCGTACCTTACTTGAACTCTTGCCTAGGGGAGGAAGTGACTCACTTCATTAAGAGCACTGTCCCAGTAATTTGTGGACTCCACATTTCCTGAATTGTGGGTCACTGCTAGGCTTCCTATGGCTCACTAGCTCCTTCCTGCCTTCCTCTCTCCCTCCCTCCCTTCTTTTCTCCTTCCTTCCTTTCTGCCTTTTTCTCCTTCTTTCCTTAAGTTAGTATCTGTGTATCAGATAAGTGATGACAAATCAGAAAGCTTTAGCCGTATTAGTGCAGTGATGAAATAGGACCTGTTCCCTTGAGAACATTACCATCTAGTGGAAGAGACGATCATAACCACAGAGGGGTTTATTGTGTCCTAACTGGGCTATGGCAGCCCCCGTAGCTATTGGAGTCGGAGCGAACAGAAGAGTGCCCTTCCTGGCTCCATACCCTGTCCTTACCTTTCATTAATTAAGCAGCCACAGGACCCTGATAACAAAAAATTCTTAAAACTGGAGCTGTTATTGGTAACAAGGTTGTTGGCTGAAGTCGAGAAATGTGAAGATGATGGGCATTTCTGGTGAATGTGCAAATCAGGTTTTGTAAGAATTAACTCTGCATTTCCTCCCAGACTTGGAGTCCCGGGACCGGGGCCTGAGCAGCAGGACCCTGTGCATGGAGAGCCAGCAGGTGCTGCCCGATGGCTCACCGGTGCGCCACTACGATGTGCACAGCCTTTATGGCTGGGCCCAGACCAGACCCACGTACGAGTGAGTGTGCTTCTGTCATTGGCCAGCAAGACAATTTTCATTTCTTCCCATGGCTGTAAATGTCTAGAGTTCTGACACAGTCAGAGACAAAGTTCTTTGCATCTCGGGCATCCACCCTTATTCTATGTGTATGTGCTAAGTCACTTCAGTCATGTCTGACTCTGCAACCCTATGGACTGTAGCCTGCCAGGCTCCTCTGTCCATGGGGATTCTCCAGGCAGGAAGACTGGAGTGGTTGCCATGTCCCCCTCCCCGGGATCTTCATAGAACCTGCATCTTCTATGACTCCTGCATTGCAGGAGGATTCTTTACCATTGAGCCACTGGGGATACCCTGCCTTATTTCTTGCCTTCATTACCTCTCACTGGGGTGTGTGTGTGTGTGTGTGTGTGTGTGTGCGCCCATGCATGCCCACACATCCCTGTCCACTTTTGGACTCATGTGAAATATTGGCAGTAACCTAAATGGATTCGTTTCCCCTATAGCTAGCTTCTTTTCCTGGCATCACTTACTGAATACTTTATCTCTGCCTATTGATGTGATGCTTTCTTTAGCAAATATTTGGATTACATCATACACCAACATCTATCAATAGATTTTCTCTTTTGTTCCACTGATTTTTCTCTCATACCTTGTTTTCATTTTTGGGCTAAAGCATTTTACAGAAGACTGACCTTCCATTGATAAATATTTAAACATCTTTTATGTGTATTTGTCCCTCTATGCAAAGTTTTTCTTGCATTTTGAGGATTAGCCTAGTAGACAGCATATTACCAAAGGGAGCTGTAGTTGTATATACTTTTATTTGGGTGCCAGATCTACCTCTTTGCTCTTTAAATGACTGACAAATTATCTCTCTTCGAGTCTCAGTTTCCTGACAGTAAAAGGAGGCCAGGGTTGTGAGACTGCACACGTGAACATGACCGGTACAATACCTGGGGTAGAGTAATTGTTCTATGAATACCTTACACCCCAGCCCTCCTCATACCTAGAAATAGACAGCTAATTAATTTTTTTAAAGAAAAGAAATCCACATATTGTTAATCAACTATATTCCAAAATAAGATAACATTTTTTAATTAAAAAATTTTTTTAAAAGAAAAAGAAATCCATATTTTAGTTGACGCTCTATCTGCAGTTGTTCTGCTGGGAAATTGATTGGGACTCAGCATTACTTAAATAGCAGATGCTTTCTGGTTCAAAATGGAGCAGCGCTCTGCTGCCTTACACTCCAGGCTGCAGCTACTGTTTATGCTAAAGTTCCTCAACTGTCCAGCCTCAAATTCACCCTCAGCTCACCCCCTTGTCCCTCTCTGAGCAGAGCTGTGCAGGAGGTGACGGGACAGCGAGGGATCGTCATCACTCGCTCCACTTTCCCCTCTTCTGGCCGCTGGGGAGGACACTGGCTGGGTGACAACAGGGCCGCGTGGGACCAGCTGAAGAAGTCAATCATTGGTGTGTGGGCTCTCATCCTGGGGCCTCTCCAGGTGGGGAGGGGACTGGAGTGCTCTTCAGCGGGGTTGGTCATGTCTAATCATCGTCCATGTGGTCAGTGAAAGCCACGGGAGCTGAGTGCTCTGTGTGTGTGTGAGTTTTAATGCACACCCGTCTTTTGACGTTTTCACCACGAGCGGCTCAGAGCTTCCAAATGTGGAACAGAAGAGACAGGTCAAACCTACCCTTCCCACGGTCTGCTCTCCTGTGTCCAATGCAGCTGTATCTTCTCCCTACAGGCATGATGGAATTCAGTCTCTTTGGAATCTCTTATGTAAGTCCTACTGAGGCTATGATGAATCCCCTAGTTCAGATTTCAGTGTGTCTGAAACCCACAAAGTCCCACCTAAAATATGCTCTGATTTTGCATCTTCTCAGACAGGAGCAGACATCTGTGGATTCTTTGGAGATGCTGAGTATGAGATGTGTGTTCGCTGGATGCAGCTGGGGGCGTTTTATCCATTTTCCAGGAACCACAACACATTCGGGACCAGGGTGAGGGAAGCAGGTTACGGTGTGGGTGTTTCGTGTCCTCACATCACAACTTCCTCTTATAATTTTATTTGTGTATTTGTTTATTTTTGGCTGTACTGGGCCCTCATTGCCGTGTGGACTTTTCCTCTAGTTGCGGCGAGGAGGGCCTAGTCTCTAGTTGCCGTGTGCAGGCTTCTCATTGCGGTGGCTTCTGTTGTTGTGGAGCACGGGCTCTAGGGCTTGTGGGCGTTAGTGGGTGCAGCAGCTTGGCCTGTGAAGTTTTGGCTCCCGGGCTCTCGAGCACGGGCTCAATAGCTGTGGTGCACCGGCATAGATGTTCTGCAGCATATGGGATCTTCCCAGATCAGGGATTGAACTTGTGTCTCCCAAACTGGCATGTAGATTCTTTACCGCTGAACCATCAGGGAAACCCCACCACTTCTTCTTAACGCTCAAGAACATCGTACTTATTTGTATGATGAAAAATTATAAAATCACCAGCAACTCCATTGCTTAGAAAATCCACAGAGTTCAAAAGCCCAGAGTACCAACCATTTTTCAAGAATATACTTGTTCCCATCTCTTGGGTTATTAATGCCTATGAGGAGAAATGTTTATGGCTCCCTATGGAACCGAAATAAAAAGAGGCTCCCTTTGCTTTTAGAAATGATGGGTTTGTATTTTACTTAAATCTCACTGAGTTATGTCAGTGCTGCATGGAGACCCATTTCTCTCTACACATGTGCAGGGCCAAGGCTAGACCCCATCCTGAAGGGTTCATGAAAAAAAAAAGGAAGCAAGAAACTCCAGTTTATAAAGATGGCAGATGGAGGGAAAGAGGAAGCTAGAAGTTAGAGGAAAAAGGATGTGTAACCTACATATGGGATATGTGCCTGTGAGTGCATGCTTAGTCACTAAATCCGACTCTTTATGACCCCATAGACTGTAGCCTGCCAGGCTTCTCTGTCCATGGGATTTCCCAGGCAAGAATACTGGAGTAAGTTGCCATTTCCTTCTCCAGGGGTTACTCCCAGATTAGCAATCAAACTCATGTCTCCTGTATTGGCAGGGGGATTCTTCACCACTGAGCCACCAGGAAAGCCCATATGTGTGTGCTGGTCCTTTTCTCATACTGCTAGGAAGGAGGAGGTAACCTTCCACCTGCTCCTTTACCCTTTTAGAGACAAGATCCTGTGGCCTGGGACTCAGCCTTTGAGATGTTCTCAAGAAAAGTCCTCCAGACCAGATATACTCTGCTGCCTTACCTCTATACTCTGATGCATAAGGCTCACGCTGAGGGCAGCACTGTGGTCCGACCCCTTCTCCATGAGTGAGTAGAGCTGGCTTCCCCAAGTGACAAGTCTGGGATGTCTTGGGAATAACCCTCTGCAACCGTCATAACAATACAGGCGTACTTTTCACATTTTTCCTTTAAGGTTTACAGAGGAGCGCACAACATGGGATATAGACCATCAGTTCATGCTGGGCCCTGCCGTCTTAATTAGCCCCGTGCTGGAAAATGTGAGTTTTCCACTGGCTCAGATACCCTCCAATCATATCATCTAAAGGACAGGAAGGGCGTTTTATGATCTTTGTGGGTTTTTTTGGCTGTGCTAGGTCATTGTTGTTATGTGGGCTTTTCTCTAGTTGTGAGCGGTGCCCACTCTCCAGCTGTGCTGTGAGGGTTTCTCATTGTGCTGGCCTCTCTTGTGGAGCACGGGCTTTAGGACACGTGGGCTTAGTAGCTGGGCTGCAGAGCACGGGCTCAGTAGCTGTGGCGCACAGACTGAGTTCCTCTGTGCTTAGTGGCAAGTGGGATCTTCCCTGACCAGGCATTGAACCGGTGTCTCCTGCATTGTCAGGTGGATTGGATTCCTTATCCCTGAGCCACAAGGGTAGCCCTACAGGTTGTCTTATCCAGCTCACTGTTTTCAGGCAAATGCATTTCTAGAACGTCTAAGGGAGATCTTGATTGTTTTTCAAGATCTCCATTAATGGAAACTTTACCCCCACAAAAGGATTCTCATTTTGGTGTCTTGTCATGTTGCATCCTTGCATAATCTACCTTTTCATAAATGTTATGTTTCTTTGTGTTTAAAGAAGAATTTCCTAGGATCTTTCTCAATAAAACCTTTCCAACTCTTAAAGTCATTAATCAAGTTCCCTTTTTAATCTTATTTCTACAGAGATATTTTTAAAAATTAAAAGTAAATTATTGGCATATTCGTAATGACATGTTGATTTTGTGTTTCAGAACACTTTTCAGGTCCAGGCTTACTTTCCCAGAGCCCGTTGGTATGACTACAGCACGGTAAGAACTAATGTTGTTTCTGGACCTGGGTTGGTCCCTGCAGGCAGAGAGAGGGGCCTGGAACTTTCTCCTGACTTCCAAGCACATATTTTCTAAGGCAGTAAGTTTCAGTCTTTCAGCCATGCAAAGTTTGCTTAAATAAAAGTATCCATAAAACCATAAATAGTAGAAAATCTGATGCCTACGTTACATTGACTCCTCCCCAACCACCTACCTTTTCTGGACTCTAGAGAAAAAGGCTAGATTTTTAGAGGTTTTAGCAAAGCTGAAAACCAGAGATTTCCTGCTTCGATATGCAGTATTTTGCTGATTTTCTTGGAAAGGAAGGATTTGTGATAAAGCAGGCACTGATTTCATCTATTTTTCTGGTCATCATTCCTTGCCTATTTTCTCCCTTCTAGGGATCTGGCAATGAATCAACAGGTGAGTGGAAAGTCCTGGAGGCTCCCCTGGACCATATCAACCTTCATATCAGAGGAGGCTACATCCTGCCTTGGCAAGAACCTGCGATGAACACTTACTCCAGGTAAGGGAGAGGTGGTGTTTGTTGGCCTCACTTTCCCATAATGAGGCAGCCTTTTAGGAAGTGGCCCCCCCTCAACGGAGGATAAACTAAATATGGACAGTGTCATTAATCTGATTCTGAGAGTACCTTCCAAGAGGGATCTGGGGGAGAATGAGTTCATGAAGTCAGTCTTGGGGAGAACTTTTATCTGTTACAGAAACTACAGAGCTTCTGTGTCAAAGGTTTAAGGTATGTTTTCCCGAGGGTAGCATCATGTACCTTTCTCCACAGTATTTAAAAATTCGGGAATAGGAGTGAGCTCTTTGATTTGTGATGTCTACCCAGAGTTTTAGTACTTACCCTGAGGTCTACTTTGGTGAACTCAAGAGAAATTATACACACACACACACACACACACATACACACTACACAAAATAGAACATGTTATGTCAAGGGAGACGTACATAACAAGAGTAGTAACCACTCAAAGAGGGAAGTTAGCTTTCACTCTTGTGCTATAAAAATCATGGTTTCAGCTCTGGGCTGAGTCTTGAATAATAGAATTTGAATGTATGAAAACAAGAGAAAGGGATATACTGGGAGGATTAAAGAACTAAAGGTGAAAAATGAGCTTAATTTGGAGGACAGTAAACCATTCATGCTGAGTTTAACTGGAGCACTGATAAAGGAGATAAAGTAAATAAAAATCAAGCTGGTTAGTATCAGGCCATGGAAAGTTGTGAATGCAGGAGAAGTACACTGCATTGTTTTCTACAGCAATCTGGAAGCTACTAAATGATTGTTTTTCTGTGGGGGGAGAAGCTTCTTATATTACTTATAATATGTATGTAAGTAACATGTATGTATTTGATTTTTGGAGATTAAAGTTGTATTGAATGTTTCATTAAAATATAAACATTTTATTCTGTTAGCTTTTATTTATTTATTTTTTTATTCTGTTAGCTTTTAAATATATTTTATTTGATCTCATCTGTTTTTAGAATTTTAGGTGTATTTTTAATGCATTTACTTTTTTTCTGGATGACTATAAATTTTCAAAAGAAGCTGTCTTCATCCTTACAACCTGCAGTCTATAGAAAAATAACTTTTCTTTTAATAGCCGACAGAAATATATGGGATTGATTGTTGCTTTGGATGATAATGGGAGAGCTGAAGGTCAGCTGTTCTGGGATGATGGACAAAGCATTGGTGAGTAGGAACTTTCCTGGGTCCACATACAGCATTCAGGAAAGCCATACATGGAGGCTCAGGATATAATTGGCATGAACTGAAAACCTGTTTCTATTACTACTATTAATAAAGCGGTGGTGTTGGGAGGATTTTTGCAACTTTTGTTTCTCATATATATTATGCTGTAATTGTAATAGAAGGGTATAGGGTCCCCAGCTTTGTAAGATCATAAATTTGATATTATAGATTCAGCTGGGGGACTTAATCTCCCTATAACTTTCTTGCTCTGATAAGAGTGTTACTGCAAATATCAAGCTGACCATCCACTCTCATAGATCTGCCTCTATTTGGGCCAAACATCTAGAACCAGGCACCCTTTGCCTCCAAAGTGGTGGCTCAAACAGTAAAGAATCTACCTGCAATGCACGAGACTGGGTTTGATCCCTTGGTTGGGAAGACCCCCTGGAGAAGGAAATGGCAACCCACTCTAGTATCCTTGCCTGGGAAATCCCATAGACAGAGGAGCCTGGCAGGCTACAGTCCAGGGTCTCAAAGAGACAGACATGACTGAGTGACTAACACTTTTTTAACACAGGCCCACTCAGGAAACATATTAGAGCTTAGAAAATTTCTTAGTGTCTCAGAATTTGGGAATTAAAGTTGTCAAAAGAATAATTATGTCAATGAAATATTGCTTTGTGTACTTTTTCTTCCCAGTCTAGGAACACAATAGTTCTACCTTAGATACTTGGTGCTTGCCACTATAACTGGAATACCCTCTTCCTCAGGCATTGTTGTAGATTTACAATCTCTCACCAACTGATGTCTGTTTTCCAATACTTTATTACTGTGGACCAGAACATTCTAATCTTGTAACAGGTAGCAGTTACTGAATTTATAGTTTTTTTTTTTTTCAATAAAGTAAAACATTTTTTCTTTATTTACAAAAGTAAAATATTTCTAAAGGTTTCCTCCTTTTGATTTTATTCATTACAAGGATAAACATATTATCATTAAAGAAAACATTTTAGAGATTAAAAATTAGAAAAAAATTAAAACCAGTTAATATTTTTGCAGTAGCACCTTTTGCTTTCATTTTACTTAAAATAATGGTTAACTTTCAATAACGCTGAAACTATGCATGCTCAGTCACTTCAGTCATATCCAACTCTTTGCAACCCTATGGACCATAACTCCTCAGTCCATGGGATTCTCCAGGCATTAATTCTGGGGTGGGTTGTCATTTCCTCCTCTGGTTGAAAACATGAAGTGAAGTGAAGTGAAGTGAAGTGAAGTCGGTCAGTCGTGTCCAACTCTTTGCGACCCTGTGGACTGTAGCCTATCAGGATCCTCCATTCATAGGATTTTACAGGCAGGAGTACTAGAGTGGGTTGCCATATTTAATTTGTGAATCCTGTTTCTTTGCACTTAAAAATAATGACACAAATATGTCTAGATATTATTTTATATACCTTATCAATATCACACCTTATGATTATCACATTGCATTGAAAGGATATTCCATAATTTATCTTTCTGTAGTTATTCCCTGTGCAGGATGTTTTCAGTTTTTATTGTTATAAAATAACAGAATTGAATATTAACATTTGTTTGTAGTTCAGATTAGTTCCATAGGGTAGATTCCTAAAAGTAAAATTATTGCTTTCTAATTAACTTGATACACCTACATACAGCGTATCCATTTTACAGTTCTATTAATACATGTTTTGACAAATGTATACAATTGTGGTTTGCTACTATCACAATAAATATGTAGAATATTTTTGTAAACACAAAGCCCTTCTACTTCTTTCCAGAAAACTGCCCCCCACTCCCAGTTTATATTTCCAGTCTCTGACAACCGCTGATCTTCTTTCTGACGTTACGAATTAGATTTGTCTTTTCTAGGTTTTGTGTAAATAGAATCCCACAGTATGTCCTCTTTGTGTTTAGCCTCTCCCACCTAGCAAAATATTTTTAAGGATTCATCCATTTTATTGCATATAAGAGTTCATTACTTTTGACTCCTGAATAATCACCTTGTGGGAGTACCACAATTTATCCATTTACTTACTGATAAACATATTAGTTGTTTCATATCTTTTACTATTACCTATAACCTGCCATAGCATATTCAAAAGCAGAGACATTACTTTGCCAACAAAGGTTCGTCTAGTCAAGGCTATGGTTTTTCCTGTGGTCATGTATGGATGTGAGAGTTGGACTGTGAAGAAGGCTGAGTGCCGAAGAATTGATGCTTTTGAACTGTGGTGTTGGAGAAGACTCTTGAGAGTCCCTTGGACTGCAAGGAGATCCAACCAGTCCATTCTGAAAGGAGATCAGCCCTGGGACTTCTTTGGAAGGAATGATGCTAACGCTGAAACTTCAGTACTTTGGCCACCTCATGCGAAGAGTTGACTCACTGGAAAAGACTCTGATGCTGGGAGGGATTGGGGGCAGGAGGAGAAGGGGATGACAGAGGATGAGATGGCTGGATGGCATCACTGACTCGATGGACGTGAGTCTGAGTGAACTCTGGGAGTTGGTGATGGACAGGGAGGCCTGGCATGCTGCGATTCATGGGGTCGCGAAGAGTCGGACACGACTGAGTGATTGAGGGACTGATCTGATCTGATCTGATACACCCCCACCCTTTACCCACTAGATGCTAAAACACTGTTTCCAACTCCAAAATGTAACAACCAATGGGTCTCTAGATAACTGCTACATGTTTCACCATCAGAATTGCTGCTGGTTGAGAACCAATGTTTTAAGTGAATCTGGAATCCTTTCCAGCTTCCCTGATGGCTCAGTGGTAAATAATCCTCCTGCCCGTGCAGGAGACACGGGCTTGATTCCTGGATTGGGAAGGACATGGCAACCCACTCTAGAATTCTTGCCTGGAAAATCCCGTGGACAGAAGAGCCTGGCAGGCTACCATCCACGAGGTTGCAAAAGAGTTGGACATGACTTAGCAACTAAACAACAAGAATCCTTTTATACCGCTTGAGCTGATTAAGACTAGATGATTAATATCATATTGGGTTTATAGCACCAAAGTTAGTATGTAAAATCAGCTCACTATGAGCAATATGTTTCCAAAATAGGAGGGAAAAAACAATTTTATATAAAACTTTGTTGTTGTTTAGTCACTAAGTCACGTCTGACACTTTTTGTGACTCTATGGGCTGTAGCCCGCCAGGCTCCTCTGTCCATGGGATTTCCCGGGCAAGAATACTGGAGTGGGTTGCCACGTCCTTCTCCAATAAAGCTTTAGGTTCCTACAACAAATATATTCTAGCCCTAAAGTTAAAAATTAATACTCCCAGCAAGTTTTAAACTTTTTACACTGTTTAAGGTCTATGCAGAAGCACTTTTCCCTTTTTTGCCAGCCCTAGAAATTAAAATTTAAGATATGAAGATACAAGTATAGATTTAATTTAATTTTTCTCTTGACTGTTTGTAATTATTTTTAAAAATTTACTTAGATTTAAGGAGATTCAATAGTTAGCTCAAAGTTAATCTTAAATAGCTTATATGAACAGAATCTCATTCTTTAAAAATTTTATATTAAAACTGCTAAAATAGGCTATGGTGTTTTCTTATGCTCACTTTCTAGCCAAAGTTCAGTTTTAAAATACGGGTTTACAAGTGTTCATTTCCACAAGAGTGGAGTTAATTTAAAAAACAAAGACTATTATTGGGTTCAGGGAGAGACTATGTTGGCATATTGATTAGGGATGAAATGTTGACTAGGGCCAAGAATAAAACACGAAATGAAACGGACTTTTATGAAACAGGCGTTTAGCCACATAAGGAAAATGAGTAAAGCAGATATCAACTAAAGAGGCTAAAAATCTTGAACATCATGATAAGATATTGAAATTTAATATACTTTATCACTGGTGATTTTGAAAGGACTAGATTCAGTGGGGGAAAACAAAAGAAACACAGGAGCTGAAGAGTGGTGGATATACGGTTGAATTATGAGTTGAACACACAGATGTAACAAGCTGAGGCCGGAGGCCTTAGGATCTGGAACACTGCGGAAGGATGAGCTAAGAGTAGGGAGAGAGGAACTAGGAAGGTAGAGATGATGATGACTTTGATGATGATTGTAAACAACAAATTTTGAGCACTTATCAACACAAGTGGCATGTTGTAGACCTCATTGCCTTGAGCCGGGTATTATTAGCATCTCCAGTCTACAGATGATGAAATGTTAAGTAATTTGCCAGAGTTTTCACAATAATACAAAAGTGGAAATTTGAATCTATGTCAATTTCACTTGAGAGCACAAATTCCTAACCAATCTCCCCAACTCTAAGCCTTTATCATCACAGCCATGTGAATTCTCATGGCTATGTGCTTGCTGTGTGTTAGTTGCTCAGTCGTGTCCCACTCTTTGTGACTGCATGGACTGTAGCCTGCCAAGCTCCTCTGTCCGAAGAATTCTCCAGGCAAGAATTCTGGGGAGTGGGTAGCCATTCCCTTCCCCAGGGGATCTTCCTTACCCAGGGATCAAAGCCAGGTCTCCTGAACTGCAGGCAGATTCTTTGCTGTTGCAATCAGTAGCCTCCATGCTTTTTCACCTATGGTGTCTATTAATCCAGATTCTCTTGTATTTGCAATCTCCTGATGCTCACCTCAAAAATACCCTCTTCCACAAGTACATCCCCACACTAACCTGGGGCAAAATATTCCCTCAACTACTATCTTTAGTGCTGCTCTACAGAGGTCATGATTTATGGATCAGTACTTGTGATCCCAATGAAATATTTTCTGACTGCATGAAAGATTATCTGTTATTGTTGAAACAATGAGCAGTTGCTTATTCTTTTCTTCTTGCTTGCAGATACCTTTGAAAATGGAAACTATTTCTTGGTAAACTTTACAGCAGCTCAGGTAAGACAGTTTTATTGAATTTTATAAATCCTTTCCCAGTTAGCTACAGAGTAAATGTAATCAGTGAACCGTAACATATCCCACATCTTCCTGCCTTTACATTTATAAATCAGATCTACTGACATTAAAATAAGGGAGAAACAGTTCTTATTTTGACAATTGCCCAGTATACCATCACTCTATTAAAAAATTGTTATTCATTTTTTTAATGGGGAAAAAATGAGTCCTTGAATATATGACATATTTATAGGAAGTGAGACACTTTCTGGCTGATAAAAATTTGAAGGATAAATCCTAGATGGCTATCTGTTGCACAAAAATGGTGCATAAAAAACAACCTCATAACTTCAGCAGCATGTAGTAACTAATGCTTATTTAGCTTATAACTTTGCAGTGCTTAGGTGATCTAAGCTGGGCTTGGCTGATCTTGGCTGGCTCACATTCATCTACAATCAGTCATGGGAATGTCAATTGATCCAGTGATCACATATCTGGAGGGGGCGGTCACATGTTGGAGGTCAGCTGCTCTTGGATGATCTAAGATGGTTTTACAGGCAGGTCTGGGCATGACATTTCCATGATTATGCAAGAGGGCAAAAATAGAGGTGGAAAAGCCTATGTGAGTGAGGGCTTTCTGAAATCTCCATTTCTATTAAGTTGTCAATAGGCAAAGTCATATGGCTAACCCCCACAGAGGTTGGATACAATGCCCCATCCAGAGAGGGAGGTCATTGCATAATTGCATGGAAAAGAGTATAGACAGGGAGGGACAAATCACTGGAGGTCATAATACAATCAATCTACTAGGCATGTTAAATGATTCCATGGAAAATCCATATAGTCTTAATTAGAGTAGGAGGATCATTCTCTATCAAACCTATAATCTGCTTCTCTCTAATTTTTACTTGTGGACTTAATTAAGAAATAGTACAACATAAATCTATTGTGTTTTTTCTACATAACAGTGCTTCAAGTGTTTGAAGATATCTGTCACATATTCCTTCTGTCTTCTTGGAATTATATATCTCCAGGCTAACTTCATACTTCCTCTGTTTTGTGCCTACACTGGTTTCCATATTAGCTTATTCTCTTTGGACTACAATTAGTCTAGATTTCTCTTAAAGCGTGGTCCCAGGATTGAGAGATTATCTTAGAGCTGCACTCTAGTATGCAATGATAGTCACTAGCCTCATGTGGCAATCAAGCATTTGAAATATGGCTACCTTAATTTTAAATATTTAAAAAGATTATAAAATATCACATTAATATTTTATGTTAAATGTATGTTAAATAATAATACTTTAAATGTGTGTTAGTCACTCAGTCATGTCCGAATCTTTGTGACACCATGGACTGTAGCTTGCCAGGCTCCTCTGTCCATGGGATTTCCCAGGCAATAATACTGGAATGCGTAACCATTCCCTCCTCCAGGGAATCTTCCTGACCCAGGGATCATACCTGGGTCTCCCTCATTACAGGCATATTCTTTACCATCTGAGCCACCAGGGAAGCCCACTATTTTGGATATATTGGGTTAAAGAAAACATCATCAAAGCATTTTTTCCTTTTTCTCTTGTTAAATTACATATGTGGTTTGCATTATAGTCTATAAGACAGCATGGACTTTCTATTCCAAAACAAAACAAAACAAAAAACTCAAAACCTTAGTGGTATGCAACAATAAATACTTATTTAGTTCATTACCTAACTCTTAGCTCCTTTTAGCTAAACTGTTTTCTTACTGTTATGGCATCACACTATGAAGGCGATGGCACCCCACTCCAGTACTTTTGCCTGGAAAATCCCATGGACAGGGGAGCCTGGTGGGCTGCAGTCCATGGGGTCACTAGAGTCAGACACGACTGAGCGACTTCACTTTCACTTTTCACTTTCATGCACTGGAGAAGGAAATGGCAACCCACTCCAGTGTTCTTGCCTGGAGAATCCCAGGGACGGGGGAGCCTGGTGGGCTGCCGTCCATGGGGTCGCACAGAGTCAGACATGACTGAAGTGACTTAGCAGCAGCAGCAGCATGTATTTTTTTAAACACATGTATCAAATTATCTTCATAGACATTGTTATTGGGTCATGGTGTTGACATCCTGCGTTTGCCCTTCTGAAACAAAATACAAGACTTTGTATACTAATTAAGCATGTAACTTCTCTGTTCTTAGTTTAAGAAAAGAATTGAAGATTATATCATTTTCCTCTGAAAATATTGCTTTTTAATGAAGCTGTTCATCTAGAGGTCCTGGATTTTATTTCTCTTCCTACTGCTAAATAGTTATTCAAGCTAGGGAAGATAGTTCTCCTGTTTCTTGATTATAACATATTAGGTTTCTCATAAATATTAATATCTTCTAATGCTAAAATTCCATTCTTCTGTTATTCCAAGGTAGTGATAAATGGATTCTTATTTCTATGCGATGTTTGATGCAGTTTTTCCTAAGGATCAATGCTTTGACATGAAAGAGAGCTTCCCCTGGGAGTAATTTTTATCAGTGGTGTTCTGGCTGGTATGAGGTTATGGGGGTTGGTGGCTGTTTGCAGCATTTGTTAATTTCTGTGTGTGAAATCTCCCATCACGTTAGTCAATTTCAAGCTATCAACTGGCTTGCAAAATCCCAGACAACTTAAAAATAGGCTCTCCCAAATCATAAGAGTTAGCTCCAAAACATCCATTTACTTCATGTTATATTCCTTTTTCTTAATTTTCTCTTGATTCTTGTTGCTCAATCAGTCACAAAAGTCTGGTTAATTCTCCATAATGCCAACTGAACATCATTTTCTTTCTACTGTTGCTATCAGAGTCTAGGAGTTTATCGTTTCACTCTACTGCAGCTGTCTCCTTAACTGATTGCGTCAAGTCATCATCTTATGTACTTAACCAGTAATTTCTCTGCTTAGTGCCAGCTACAGGAGGCTGTGAACTCAGTGCCTTTGTTCTCTGCCTTTGTCAGGAGTATCTCTGCCTCCCTCCACCCCATTCCCTTTCCTGTTCATTTTGTCTTCATCAGCTCTATCCATCCTCCCAGGACTTCTCACATTCCACGTCTTTCCCAAGTCCTTTCTTGACAACCCTATTCCCATGGTGATTCTTTTTTTCTTTTAACACCCATAACAAATATGCATGATGATTTTCATTTAGGCTTTAATCTTCCAACATCTCATGACTTCACTCACATTATTGTAACCCTTGTGTTGATACTTAAAATAGTTCATAATTTAGATTTGTTGCAAACTATCCTTAGTCTATGCTAAAGCCTTTGACTGTGTGGATCATAACAAACTATGGGAAAATTCTTTAAGACTTGGGAATACCAGACCACCTGACCTGCCTCTTGAGAAATCTGTATGCAGGTAAAGAAGCAACAGTTAGAACCAGGCATGGAACAACAGACTGGTTCCAAATTGCGAAAGGAGTATGTCAAGGCTGTATATTGTCACCCTGCTTATTTAACTTATGTGCAGAGTGCATCATGCTAAATGCTGGGCTGGATGAAGCTCAAACTAGAATCAAGATTGCTGAGGGAAATATCAATAACCTCAGATATGCAGATGACACCACCCTTAGGGCAGAAAGAGAATAAGAACTAAAGAGCCTCTTGATGAAAATGAAAGAGGAGAGGGAAACAGCTGGCTTAAAACTCAACATTCAGAAAACTAAGATCATGCCATCCAGTCCCATCACTTCATGGCAAATGGATGGGGAAACAATGGAAACAGTGACAGACTTTATATTTTTGGGCTCCAAAATCACTGCAGATGATGACTGCAGCCACGAAATTAAAAGATGCTTGCTCCTTGGAAGAAAAGCTAGAACAAACCTAGACAACATATAAAAAGCAGGGACATTACTTTGCCAACAAAGGTCCATCTAGTCAGAGCTATGGTTTTTCCAGTAGTCATGTATGGATGTGAGAATTGGACTATAAAGAAAGCTGAGCACCAAAGAATTGATGCTTTTGAATTGTGGTGTTGGAAAAGACTCTTGGGAGTCCCTTGGACAACAAGGAGATCAAACCAGTCCATCCTAAAGGAAATCAGTCCTGAATAGTCATTGGAAGGACTGATCTCAAACTGAAGCTCCAATACTTTGGCCACCTGATGCCAAGAGCCAACTCACTGGAAAAGACCCTGATGCTAGGAAGGATTGAAGGCAGGAGGAGAAGGGGACAATAGAGGATGAGATGGTTGGATGGCATCACTGACTCAAAGGACATGAATTTTAACAAGCTCTGAGAGTTGGTGATGGACAGGGAAGCCTGGCATGCTACAGTCTATGGGGTCGCAAAGAGTTGGACACGAGTGAGTGAGTGAATTGAATGACTGATCCTTAGCCTAGGGACAAGTTGCCATAATCGTTTATTCTTACTGTGCTAAGTCATACAGTGCTATGCACATAAGTTCATCATGATTCCAACCATATAAATGCCTTTAAGCTATATGACCTTGACCTTCTCATTTTCTCTCCTGGAGCCTCAGTTTTCTCATCTGAGAAACAGACATAGGGATTCTTTCTTTTCAAAATCATTGTAAGAATTAGTAATAATGTAGGTAAAAAAACTTTCATAATGTTGACACACAAACCTGTTTTGAGCACCTCAAATTTATTGTCTTAAGTACTCAGGAAGTATGTCTTCATGAAGTATTTAAGAATAAAACCAGCATTTTTGTTAACATTGTAATATAGAATTTAGTCTATTACCAGATGTATTATGTATCTTTTCCTCTTTATACATTCTTTGCAGAGTGTACTGCAAATCCAAATGATACATAATAATTATTTGAGTGACACTAATTCACTGAAAGTTGGATATATTAGAATCTGGGGCATAAACTCTACTGATATAACACAAGTGACTGTCTCCTATGACAATCAACAATTCATGGTGATGAATTTCAAGAGTGACCCTTACAATCAGGTATGTCTTAAAAGAATGTTATCATATCATACAGTAATTTTATTTTTCTGTAAAGTTATTAGCACTATTGTTATATTTACATATACTTGAAAGGTTATATACATTATATATATACATATATAAATGTTGACTCATATTGTACAGTGCACATTAGTGATCCTTTCAGGAGAGTCCAGGGATCAATGCTCAATGATCTGATGGAATCCTCTCCATATGTTTCCCAAAGAGACTGTGCTGTGTGTTAGATTGGTCTTAATAAGTTGCATTGCACAGTTGTTATACTGTAATGTGAGGTTTAACTTGAATGTGATATTTAACAAATTCTAAAATACCAACTTCATCTCTTCTTTTCTGGCAGACACTAAATATTCAACTGACTGACAAGATTATCAGCCTGGAAAAGTTAACTGAGATTACTTGGATTCACAGTGGTCCTATAGTTTCTACTACAACTATGACGAGTACCTTCCCAATGAGTTCTTTACATCCTCCTACAACTTCTACTACTGCTGCTACTTCTGTTACCACTAGTTCTTCTACTCCAAGTAGCACTAGTACTACTGATAGCAGTAGTGCTGCTCTTCCTATGACAACCACTTCTTTTCCAACAAGTGCCACTGAGGTTTCAACTGGTACTACCGTTCCCAATACCAGTACATCTTTCCCTACAAATACTGCTACTGATAGCACTAGTGTTATTCTTCCCATCACAACCATGCATTACCCGACAAGTGCTACTGAAGTTTCAACTAGTGTTACTGTCCCTAATACCACTATATCTTCACCTATACATACGACTCTGGATAGCACTGATAGTACTCTTCCTATCACAGACACGCCATACACAACAAGTGCTACTCAAGTTTTAACTAGTACTACTGTCCCTAATGCCACTGTATCTTCCCCTATAAATACTACTACTGATACCACTGATATTACTCTTACTATCACAGACACGCCATCCACAACAAGTGCTACTCAAGTTTCAACTAGTACTACTGTCCCTAATGCCACTATATCTTCCCCTATAAATACTACTACTCATAGCACTAATGTTACTCTTCCAGTCACAACCACGCCTTACATAACAACTACTGCTGAAGTTTCAACCAGTACTACTGTCCCTAATGCCACTATATCTTCCCCTATAAATACTACTACTGATAACACTAATGTTACTCTTCCAGTCACAACCATGTCTTACATAACAACTACTGCTGAAGTTTCAACTAGTACTACTGTCCCTAATGCCACTGTATCTTCCCCTATAAATACTACTGCTGATAGCACTAATGTTACTCTTCCAGTCACAACCATGGCTTATACAACAAGTACTGCTGAAGTTTCAACTACTACTACTTTCCTTAATGCCACTATATCTTCTCCTATTTATACTACTCTGGATAGCACTAATGTTACTCTTCATATCACGGACACCCCATACACAACAAGTGCTACTCAAGTTTCAACTAGTACTACTGTCCCTAATGCCACTATATCTTCCCCTATTAATACTACGACCGATAGCACTATTCTTACTCTTTCTGTCACAACCATGCTTTACCCAACAAGTGCTACTGAAGTTTCAACTAGTACTACTTTCCCTAATGCCACTATATCTTCCCCTATAAATACTACTACTGATACCACTGATATTACTCTTCCTATCACAGACACCCCATACACAACAAGTGCTACTCAAGTTTCAACTAGTACTACTGTCCCTAATGCCACTATATCTTCCCCTATAAATACTACTACTGATGGCACTAATGTTACTCTTCCAGTCACAGACATGCTATACACAACAAGTGCTTCTCAAGTTTCAACAAGTACTACTGTCCCTGATGCCACTATATCTTCCCCTATAAATACTACTACTGATACCACTGATATTACTCTTCCTATCACGGACACGCCATACACAACAACTGCTTCTCAAGTTTCAACAAGTACTACTGTCCCTAATGCCACTATATCTTCCCCTATAAATACTACTACTGATACCACTGATATTACTCTTCCTATCACGGACACGCCATACACAACAACTGCTTCTCAAGTTTCAACAAGTACTACTGTCCCTAATGCCACTATATCTTCCCCTATAAATACTACTACTGGTACCACTGATATTACTTTTCCTATCACAGACACGCCATACACAACAACTGCTTCTCAAGTTTCAACAAGTACTACTGTCCCTAATGCCACTATATCTTCCCCTATAAATACTACTACTGATACCACTGATATTACTCTTCCTATCACGGACACGCCATCCACAACAACTGCTTCTCAAGTTTCAACAAGTACTACTGTCCATAATGCCACTATATCTTCCCCTATAAATACTACTACTGATACCACTGATATTACTCTTCCTATCACGGACACGCCATCCACAACAACTGCTTCTCAAGTTTCAACAAGTACTACTGTCCCTAATGCCACTATATCTTCCCCTATAAATACTACTACTGGTACCACTGATATTACTTTTCCTATCACGGACACACCATACACAACAACTGCTTCTCAAGTTTCAACAAGTACTACTGTCCCTAATGCCACTATATCTTCCCCTATAAATACTACTACTGATACCACTGATATTACTCTTCCTATCACAGACACGCCATCCACAACAAGTGCTACTCAAGTTTCAACGAGTACTACTGTCCCTAATGCCACTATATCTTCCCCTATAAATACTACTACTGATAGCACTAATGTTACTCTTCCAGTCACAACCATGCCTTATACAACAAGTACTGCTGAAGTTTCAACTACTACTACTTTCCCTAATGCCACTATATCTTCCCCTATAAATGCTTCTATGGATAGCACTGATATCACTCTTCCTATCACAGACACGCCATACACAAGTGCTACTCAAGTTTCAGCTAGTACTACCGCCTCTAATAATACCACTATATCTTCCACTATAAATACTACTATTGATAGCACTAATGTTACTCTTCCGGTCACAACCATGCCTTTCCCAAAAAGTAGTACTGAAGTTTCAACTAGTACTGCTGTCTCTAATACTACTGTATCTTCCCCTACAAACAGTACTGTCTAGCACTAATAGTTTTCTTCCTGTCACAATCATGCCTTTCCCAGCAAGTGCTATTGAAGTTATTAACACTAATGTTCCTAATTCTACTGTGCCTTTCCCTGCAAATACTACTACTGCTAGAACTAGTGCTACTCTTCCTATCACAGCTACTTCTTTCCCACAAGTACTACTGATACTAGCACTGGTACTACTCTCTTATTACCACTACTCATTCTTCAACAAATACTACTGCTACTAGCACTAATAACACTCACCCATTACCACTGTATTCCTACAGATACTGCTGCTGATACTACTAGCAATAGTTTTCTATTGTGACTAGTTTCTCTGAAAGTATTTATGATAAGAACACTACTTTTGCTACAGTAACCTCTCCTCCTACAGTAACCACTTCTCCAACTGCCAGCCTTGGTAATGATGCTCTGATTACAAATTATCCTTCCCCTACAACACCTGGGGACAATAGTACTAGTAATGCTTTTTCTACAATGACTACTTACCCTTCATAAACTCTTGCCGTTTGCACTAATACTCCTTCTCCTGTGACTACTTTTTTTCTGTATGTAGGGGGGCTGCCAGCAATGGTAATATAATTCCTGATGAGTACTCTTTCTTCTCCAAGTACTGATGCTATTAGTACTTATTTATGAGATAATACTAGATTGTTGCTGTTCCTTCTAATGGTTGAATTAACTTACAAAGTGCTAACTCTTCTACAGACCAGAAATCACCCAGACAGAGATAAGTGTGTAAAGATATGACATAGGGGAGACAATCTCTACCCTGGGATCAGAGTTCATAGTTTTGTTTGCTTTGTCTTCTACTTACCAGCTTTTCCCTTCTTGTTTTACTATCTAGACTCTCCTTCAGTGTGCTAAGACTTTCAGCATGTTCTTGGACTTTCATACCCACAATCACCATTTATTCCTGGTCTATTATTTTCTAAGATCACCCCTGTGCATAGGCTCATGGTCATAACCAAATATTGCCATTTAGGTGCTATTGAAGGCTTAACCCTAGGACAGTATTTTGAAAATGTAGTTTGGGGAACCAGGGGAGACCCCAGAACTCTTTCTGGGGTCTACAAGGTCAAGCCTCTTCTCACATAAATACTCTGTTGTTTTTGACATTTTCACTCATCCTCTCATTGATATACAGTGCCACTTTCCAGAGACTGTGCTCTGTGGTGTCACAATAGATGAATACAGAAACTGATGCAGGAATCCAGCTGTCTTCTATTAAGCCAGACATTAAACAGATTTACAAATTATACAACAATGTCATTCTTCTCACTAACTGTTTTTGCTTTGGAAAATATAGTGGTCTTTCATTAAAAATATATTATTTATGTCAACATGTATTTGATATATTGTTATTTTTAATGAAGAAGAAATAAATATTTTGCAAAACATTTTACAAATGACTCCATTTTTCTTAATGCAGGAAATGTTTGGAGATATAATCCACCCAAACAAAGCACAGGGTCTTCACTAAATTTGAAAGTAAAGAGATCCTGAAACCAAGAAGTTTGAGAATCACTTCTCTAGGACAACAGTGTCCCAGCTTCACTGTCAGGTCCTGGTCACACATAGTGTGAAAACAAAACCAAGCAAAACTCATCATTCTAAACTGTGTCAAGGGACTTGCTCCCAGGCTCCCTCACGTGTATGTTTATTGAGGGAGCTCCAAGACATTTCTCTTGTTGGCACCACGAAACCTGATCCTGGACAAAGAGCTCTGTGTCCCATGGCACACAGGACCCTATGGCCAGGCTGCCACACGGGGGCAGATTCATTGGCCAAAGGCCTCACTTTTTTTTTTGAAGCCCTTGGGACTTGAAACACTGAAGAGGAATTTGTTCAAACAACCATAGTTCTCTAGTTACTGGACTTCAATCCCATTGTGTATATAAATGGATTGTAATTATAAGTATGGAATTTTGAAAAGGTAAGTGCTCCTGAAAAAAGAACAACAGCCCAAACCAACAAATACAGAGCTATATTTAGAACAGACAACCAACAAGTCCTACTGTACAGCAAAGGGAACTCTGCTCAATATTCTTTAATAACCCGAATGGGAAAAGAATTTTAAAAAGAATAGATACACGCATATGTATAATTGAATCACTTTGCACTATACCAGAAATTAACATACTATTGTTAATCAACTAGACTCCAATAAAAAATAAAGTTTTTAATAAAATAAAAAATCATGATCACATAAGCAACAACAACAAAAACAGAAAAAAAAAAAAAAAAAAAAAGACAATCTGGCCTTACTTCAGACATTTGAAGAAACTTGAGAATTGAAACTCCAGTCCATGTACAAGATGTGGTCCTGGAACCAGGTTCAGAAAGCTGGGAGACGCAAGGGGTGAAAGAGAGCATTAGCTTGCTGCTTCTGAGCCTTAGGCTTTGACGACACCTTAGTCGTCATGGTCTTAAGATGACACCTATGCTTACTTCTAAAATGCACGGTCGCCTTCATTGGACTAGTTCTAGAAGCACCACCTGTACAGACTGGTCCAGGGACGACTGCTTCAGGTGGACACCACTGTCTTTTACTTGTCTCAGTTTCCTCATCTACAAGGTTGAGTCAACATTGGAAATGCATTTTCATTCTGTAACACACTATACAAAGTTTTATTATGATGATTATATAATCCCTTGAGTCTTCTTATATCTATTTAAACTTTTTCTCACAGTAGTCAAAATCTCTTGCTTAGAAAAGCTGGCATTTTTCTAAATTGAATTTTTTTCTAGCTAACGCTTTATGTGTCTTTAAAATTTTCTTTTGCTCCATTTTCATACTCTCTTTGTGTAGATCTCATGCTTATTTATTTTTTAAAAAATTAACATTTTTGTTTTGAAATAAGCTTGGAGAAAAGTTGCAAAAATAGCTAAAGACCTTCACTATCCTCTTCACCCGGTTTTCCCAAATATCATCCACAAATTGTAAATTATGTACCATGTTTACTCTCTCTCACACACACACATACTTAGACACACACGCACCTGTGTAATTTGAGAGTTGTAGACACAATGTCTCAACATCACAAAATGCTTTGATATAAATTTCCTAAAACACAAGGACATATTCTCACATAATCACAATATAATCAGACAAGTCAGAAAGTTGATATTCATACAGTGCCACCATATGATGCAGAGACATTAGTCAAATTTTGCCAATCACCCCAATAATGTTCTTTATAAAGAACACTAAACACGGACTTCCCTGGCGGTCCAGTGGGTGTCCACTGACGTGGACATGGGTTCAATCCCTGGTTGGGAAACTAAGATCCTGCATGTCTTGTGGCACAGCCAAAAACATTTTGAAAAAGAAAGGAAAAAAACCTAAACAAGAATGACAAGGCACACATGTTGCATTTGCTTAATAGAATTTTTTTTGTTTTTCAGTCTTCTCTACTGTGGAACTGTTCCTCAGCCCCTCTTTTTCTTCTTTGATTTTGATGATTACAAGTCAGATCTCTGTAGAATATTCCTCACTGGGGGTTTGTCTAATACTTTCTCATGATTATATTGAGGTTGTATATTTCTTGGACAGATATAACATAGGATTGATGTTATGTCCTTGCTGGTATTCCTGTCAGGAGGTAAGTGATGTTTGTCCATGATTGGTGATGCCAACTGGCTGACTTGGTGGAAGTGGTGACTCTCAGTCCTCTCCATGGGAAAGTTACAACTTTTTCTCATCATAATGAATAGCTATATTATGTGGAGATACTTTGAGGCTATGTAGCTATCTGGTTCCTCTTCTAGTAGTTTTTATCACCATCTATTGATGATTCTTATCTGATTCAATTATTACTATGAATTTATTAAGTGGTGATTTTCTAACTTCACATTTTTTTCTGTATTTGTTACTTGGCATTATAAGGGCTCTTCTTTCTTTGCTATTTATTTTTTTAATTAATTTATTTATTTTAATTGGAGGCTAATTACTTTACAACACTGTAGTGGTTTTTGCCATACATTGACATGAATCAGCCATGGGTATACATGTGTTCCCCATCCTGAACCCCCCTCCCACCTCCCTCCTCATCTCATCCCTCAGGGTCATCCCAGTGCACCAGCCCTGAGCACCCTGTCTCATGCATCGAACCTGGGCTGGTGATCTGTTTCACATATGATAGTATACATGTTTCAGTGCTATTTATTTTTTGAGTGATGTTTAGTAAGTAGCCACTTCCCTGAGTCCCCCACATGCACCCCTTCTCTGAGATCCCCATACGCCCTCACAATCTAGCAATTAAAGGTCTAGCTCTTGGAATTCAGGGAGCTTCCAGGGCTCCTCATTGCTGGTGTTCACTCAGACTGGTCAGCCCTTGTGCTGTCACCCCAACATGTGAAGCCAGAGTGGGATTCCTGCCCATTCAGGAAGTTGACTAGTTAAGGGCAGTGGAACTTCTGGTTCAGTGGTCCTCAAGCTCAGGTGCATATTGGGAACACCTGGAGAGTGTAATGATGGATGCTAATGCCTGGACGCTGCCCCCATCACCCGGATGACTCGAACATGCCATCAAGGTTGGCAGCCACTGGGGTGGGGGAGCAATGGAGTTGAGAAGCTTTCTTGCTCAATCTCAGCTATGTATAGCAGGAATTGAGATGTGATGAGAACTCTAGCAAACAGGAGTAACAAACTAAGTTATCAACTTCATGAAGGAGAGGAAGACAAAAAGCCAGGGGAAGGACAAAGAAGTGGGTAGTGGGGGTAGGGGCAAGGAGCAGAGAAAAAGAGAAGAGATGGCAAGAGAGGAGAGAGAAGGAGAGAGAAACAGGGCAAAATGTAAATGCATAAAGCTCGTTTAAAGGGCTTATGGGAATTCTGGTGATGATAAATTTGAAATTGTATCAAAATATTATTCCATGGGAAAGACCAGAATCCTTGTAAACATTATGGGCCCTCTTGTCTTCTAGGGCTTCCCAGGTAGCTCCAGTGGTAAAGAACCCTCCTGCCAATGCAGGAGACACAAGGAGATGCAGGTTTGATCCCTGGGTCAGGAGGGTCCCCTGGAGGGGGGCATGGCAACCCACTCTAGTATCCTTGCTTGGAGAATCCCACAGACAGAGGAGCCCGGTGGGCTACAGCCCATAGGGTCACAAAGAGTCGGACGTGACTGAAGCAACTTAGCACGCATACACCTCTTGTCTTCACACACGAAAAAGCAATGAGGGAATAAATAATTTATTTACCCTCCACATTTAAGATGGAGTTTTGAGTAGAGGAGGTAAGATGGAAAAAAAGTTACAGTCTCAGAGTCACTCAGAACTGACCTGAACTTAGAGACCAACTGAGGGGTGAGGTGTGACAGACACCCAAGTACCAAGATGTTCTAAGGAGGAAGTAGGGGTCATCCTTTTCTACCTCAACACTGAGCCCATCTATTTGGAGTATATCATTAGGCTTTCTGGAAATAGTTACAAAAAATATAAATTGGAAAAAAAAAAAAACTTGAGGTCATACAATTCCCAGCAGTATTGTCTAACGTTCCATCGCCCAGTCGTGTCCGACTCTTTGAGACCCCATGGACTGCAGCATGCCAAGCTTCTCTGTACTGTCTAAAAGTGAAAGTCTCTCAGTTGTGTCCCACTCTTTGCGACCCCACAGATTATACAGTCCATGAGATTCTCCAGGCCAGAATACTGGAGTGGGTAGCCTTTCCCTTCTCCAGGGGACCTTCCCAACCCAGGGATCAAACCCAGGTCTCCCACATTGCAGGTGGATTCTTTACCAGCTAAGCCACAAAGACCCCGGTATAATACATATGCATAAGATAAATGCATCCCCTTTAAATATAGAAGCACGTCACTATCCATAAGTTAATATAAATTATAGTTTCTCTCTGGAGGCAATCAATGGGGAGAAATGGTCCATGTACTAGGAAAGGCTTAGAGGAGTGTGCCCTGAACCCAAGGAAAAAATGGCCAGCCAAGGGCTCCTAGAAGCTTGATCACAGCTCCACAAGGGTGGGGCAGAGGGGCAGGGAAGGTGGTGCTGTCCATTTCCTGTTCATTTCAGTAGCTCCTATTCTGACCTAATGTCAAGCTCACAGGTGGTGCTCAGTGAATATGTACATGATGACTAAATGCTGAGATCAGGAGATGGAGAGGAAAATAAAATGAAAGAAGGAAAACTAAAGTGGGTACAGAGGAGTGCAATAGTGTGAGGGATGTGCACCAGTCTCTGGGCTGGACAGATGGAGCACTGGAAGATTCTGACTGCAGAACTCTGGGGAGGTCACTCAGCTGATTTGAACTTATCAGGACAGACCTGAGAATAAGGCTGCAGCACAGACTGAGGTTTGACATCAGAAACCCATCCAGGAGGTTCTTCTATTTTCTTTTTGTTTTTATCTGAAAGATCGAGGGTGGAAGAATTTGTTTGCAGGGGTTGGGGGTGGGGGCGCTTGAAGTAACACAGTTTTGAATAGAAAGGTCAGACTTTTTTGTGAATTGGGCAGACCAGAGAAAAAAGGTCTGTTTTGCTTTTGTTTAATGTTTATTTATTTGTTTGCTCCAGGTCTTAGTTGTGGTACTATGGATCTTCAGTTGCATCATGTGGGATGAAATCTGTTTCCCTGAGGAGAGATTGAACCCAGGCCGCCTGCAATGGGAGTGCAGAGTCTTAGCCACTGGGCCACCAGGGAGATGCCCAAAAGGTCTGTTTTGATTGTTTAAGTTTCAGTCTAGATTAGTTTTGATCTGTGTGTTTCTTCATGCTGTAGAAAGTAATTTGTGGACCTCAAACTACTGCCAAAGGGCCTTAACCATGTTTTAATATTATTACTTAAAGAAAAGCCTCCATTTCCCTTGAATAGTGACCACAGCAAAGCCCAGTAGTGAACTCTGGCTTCGGGTAAGCCATGTTTTCTGCTTTTCTTGGAAACCCACTCCAGTATTCTTATCCAGAGAACCCCACGGACAGAGGAGTGCAGCTGGCTATGGTCCATAGGGTTGCACAGAGTTGGACATGACTGAAGCGACTTGGCATGCACACACATGAACTCAAGCAGCGGCAAGAAATTTAGAGACCAGATCTCTAAGGCAATTCACAGGCTGGCATGCCCTCGACCTGTTTTCAGAGCCCAGGTCAGCCTCCCTGGGCAAGCAGGCTCTTGACACCTGGTGATCTGAGTGTTGAGAATGTGATACATATTGAGGAACTAAAGATCACCTGGCAGTCAAGGCACAATTGAGGCAAGCGAACGATGCATTTGAAGCTGTGTTTGGGGCAACCGGATCCTCAGATGCCCTCTGGATGCCTCAGCCTAGGCCTTTAAGAGACCACCTTAGTGGTAGCTGCTTCACCTGGACCAAAGGCTCAAAGGAAAGAGATGGCACTGGGAAGTGATTTGAATTCTGTTTAATTTGGAGCCTTAAACTTTGTCCCTTATAAACAGAGCCTCTCCCTTCACCACAAGAAGCACACATGTGGCTGCCTCTGCCTCACAGGGAGGGTTGGACAAAGCTGTCAGCAGAAAAGAGAAACAGGAGCCCCTCCAGGGCCAGCATGAGCTGAGGAGAGTTTACAGGGCTCCCTCTACGCATTCAAGCACCCTCCTCCCCACACAGCATCTCCTTGAGTGAGCCTGGGTACCGGACTGCTCAGAGACCCAGTCCCTCACTCAGCCTTGAATTCAGATTTCGTTAGAGGACGTGTGGTCCTACCAGTGCTTCTAGGATGCTTTGAAGGATGGATTGTCAAGCTTGTCATGGGACAGGCTCTGTGGTCTCTGTGCCATGCCCAGGCCTCCAGTCATGACTGAGGTCATGGGAAGGGGCACAGATGGGGACTTTGGGGGCCAAGGGGGAGTTTGTGTGACGATAAGGGGAGGTATGACCAGGGAAGGGGGCTAAGTATGTAGCTGAGGAGGCGGTATCAGATTCCAGACTGCAGGGTGGCAAGGAGCCAAGACAGGGCCCCCTGCCCAAACAAGAGGGCGGCCAGGGGGAGGCACCTCAGGGTGGCACTGCTGGCCCTTGAGAGGACAATGGGGGCCGCCCTGAAGCCTGCAGGGGTTTTGTCCTGGGGTTCCACTTTGCCTCCAGAGGACTCCAAACAAGGACCCCGGGGAGTAGGGTTGATGTCCTGAATCCAGCCTGTTGTGTTTTCCACTAGCTCCTGCAGAAGAAGGAGGAAAAAGGGTGAAACTAGAAGCGCCCCCACCTCCTTTCATCTTCTAAGACCTTCCTTGGTCACCCCCAGTCCCTGCAGCCTCACAGGCTGACTGGGAGACGCCCACCCACACCCAGAGCAGCATCAGCCCTCCTCTGCTCGCTCAGCTTCTTCTCTGATCCAGCATTCCTGCCATTGTCATCCACACCCCCTTTCTCCTCTTTTCTTTCATCCAAACCATCCCTCACTCCTTTAGCCCTAACCCTGAGAGCGCAGTGTCTCCTGGGACACTTACATCAATGGTCTTTATTATCACTGTCTGCTGGGCCTCCTTGCAGGCCTTCTCAACCTTCTTAATGCTCTCCGGGGTCCACTCCACATTGCTCATGGCCATCATGCCCTCCATGGAGCTGCCAATGGGCAGAAAGAGCAGACACTAGTTCAGGGGTGACTTAAAGCTTTGCCAAAAGGTGTAAAAAGTAGCCTTACTTTTGTTAGCATCAGTTCGATATCGGCGTAAACCATAAGGAATGTCTTACAACTCAGTAAGACAACCGTGAGCATGGCAGAAGGTGAAATCATCAGAATTAGAGATGAGAATTTTTTAAAAGTGAAAAAGAGGAAGTGCTGACTCTTTTAAAGAAGTGTTTCTTGATCTGGGGACCATGAAGTCCAAGAAGGTTGATGGGATGACTTATGGGAACCTATACATGTCCTGAAATTGTCTGTGAAATGGAATGTGTTTGCAAATATGTGCATTTTTCTTGGAAAGGAGCTTCAGCATTTTCATCAGAGCCTCAGGGAGGACCTTAGTCCCAAGTAATTAAAAGGTTACTGCATGCGTGCTCAGTCATTTCCAACTCTTTGTGACTCCATGAACTCGATAGGTCTTGATAAGTATCATGGTGAAGGCATTACATTAGTCAATGATTATCCATTAAAATTATTAATGTGTGAAAAGTGAAAGTTGCTCAGTCATGTCTGACTGTTTGCGACCCTGTGAACTGTAGCCTGCCAGGTTCCTCTGTCCATGGGATTGTCCAGGCAAGAATATTAGAATGGGTTGCCATTTCCTACTCCAGTGGATCTTCCCAATCCTGGAGCTGAAATCGCATCTCTTGTGTTTCCTGCATTGGCAGACAGAATCTTTACCACTGCACCACCTGGAAAGCCCCAATTAAAAGTCATTCCTTGAAAGCAAACAGTGTTCGAAGCAGGTAAATACATGAGAAAAAGGCAAATACTTTGCACACAAGTGATCTAACTTCTAGAAGTCAGTCTTGATCTTATCTTCCAGGATGACTCACTCTGATACCTCCTCCCCCAGCTCGTGGGCCACGTAGATGATGTCCGGGTACCCCTGGCAGCTGGAGACATTGTTTCGGGGATAGTAGAAGAAAAAGATGAGGCACATCTCATTGATGGTGCTGGGACCCCCCTGGAGAAGAAGAGAGAGCTAGCGACAATCTTAGTGAGTCACTGACTGAGAAAATGCGAATCCTGGTACCCATCTTATAGTCATGGGATGTGAGAGCAACCCTAACCATTGGAGAAAGAAACGGGTTTCAACTGGAATCATCTGAGTCATGGGATAGCCAAGACCAGGGGTAAAGCTATTCTGAGGCTTATTGTCATTAACCACGGTGGGGAGATGGGTACTTACAAATGTCAAGGAGTCGCGGTCCAGCGTCTGGTAGCGACACTCTACCAGCAATTCATCCCCCTGTGCAGAGAGAAACAAACGCTGAAAGTAAGAGGCAGAAGGACCGGTCCAGCCTTAGACCTCTTGGCTAACAATAACAAGTGCTGATCCTGCCTTCTCCAGATGTCAGCCATGCCTCCCCCAGCCCGGCTCGCACCGGCTTGATCACCACTCGATAAGGTAAATCTCGAGTCTCCTGTAGGTTGAAGTCGTAGGCATCATCTTTACAGATTACGCGGAGTTGAGTTCCGTTTCTGGAGGGAGACAACGTGGGGAGAGGAGTAAGGTGAGGCCGGTGCGGGGAGGGGGGGGGTCTGTCAACAAAGCAGCAGCATGTGGGCTCATTCTGTGGGCACAGATGGCCTGTAAAACAAAAACCTCCATCCTCCATCATCTCTACTCCAGGAACAGTTCTTGCTTCTCCTGCTCCAACCTCACACTGCAGAATAAACAACTGTTCCTAAAATTTATTTCTAAACACAGAAGGGAGTGCTTCCAATCTGTGTCTTTCTTACCTGTACTGCACTGCCTGTATAGCACGGCCAGCCAAGTGGGTGTGGAGCAGGTAGCCAAAGACCTGGATATCGGGCACTGGAGCCCCGTTCATCTGTGGCAGGGAGGAGACCACCTGGTCCGTTAGGAACTCTCCTCTGCTCTTCGGTTTCCTCCTTTACTATCTGACACCTTCCTCTGAAGATTGGAACATACCCCTTTAGTCTCTGCTGGGCCTCCTGGCCCAGCCATGACTCCCGCCGCCCCTGCACCAGCCAGGTTGGGTCAATTGCCCAAAGCACCAGGTGGTGGCCCTTCTCCAGCTTGGGGACTTGGGCTGCACGCTGGTGGATCACACTAGATCTATGACTGGGAACGGGGAATCTCAGGGGAAGTGGGCGGTGGGGGGAACACCTTCTGGCTTCACCTCTTCAAACTTCTCCGTCTTACACAGTCCGTAGGACATGAAGGACTCAGCGCCGGGGGGGATGAAGTGGATGGGGAAAGTGAAGACGCCCAGCTGCAGGACGCCCATGTCAAACTTGCGCAGGTGTGCGGTGTAGTATACTCGGATCCCTGAGGAGTCGTACAGACCTGGGGCAGGCGGGACCGATCAGAGGAGGCGGGGAACGGGTCACAGGCTGTGGAGAAAGAGGCCTGGGAAGGCAAGGGAGGGGCTGCGAGCAGGAGTCAGCAGGCCTCCTGCATCAGTGCCTAGAGGACTCAGCCAGCCCCATCCACAGGCGCTTCCATAAATGCTCTAGAGGCTCACCAGGCAGATTGTGAAAATTGCTGTAATGAATCTCCAGGCGGATCCACTGGGGGTCCAAGGGCGTCCCAATAGAGATGCCCACGTCATCTGGAAACTGGTAACTCTGGTGGAAGGAGGGAGGTTTGGCAGCAAGAATGGCTGGGAAGTAGATGCTGGGGACCCCCAGGGGCTCACCCGTGTCTTCTCGCCTCCATCCTAGACCTCCCTTGTCTCCATCTTCCACCCATCCACCAATCCCCATTGCCTGACCACACATGTCCCCTTAGCCACCGATTTCCCTCATCACACAGACTCACTGTGCCCCCGACAGCCCAGCCCACGATGACCTGTGTGCAGAGGGAGAAGGCGGGGTCGGCCCCATAGCAGTCGCTGATGCCCGTGGGGAGAGCGCTGGCATTGCCACAGGCGTACACCAGGATGTGGTGCACAATCGTCTCCTTGTGTTGGACCAACTTGGGCTCGAACTGGGCACCGGATGCAAGACACAGCACAGTCAAGATCTTCCGGGTCAAGTCCTTATCCCTCGAGCCCCCACCCCAACCTTGCTTTCTTTTCCCCAAATATTAATAAAACTATGCCCACGTCTCTACCCCTCTTCCATTTCCTCTGTTTCCTCCTTCCCCAACCTGTGATTTCCCTGGCACTCCACCTGACTCCTCTCTTAGCCCTCATTCTTTTTAAAACCCTTTCCTGAGAACACAGCACAGGTCTAGCCAGGAATATCCCAAGACTTCCGATTTTCCTTTAATAACCTCATCAGTTCCCTATATCTGAGCATGTGGCCACAGCTTACTGGAGTCATGTTCTAAAGAAAACCATGGCTCGCACACTTTGGCCATTCACGATAAGGCCACACTTTCATTTATTCAATCAAAACTGTAATCACTCAAATGTGAAATCAGGTGACCGACCCGAGTCTCCTCTAGCCACACTTTGCCGACCTGACAGCCTTTGGCCACGTGTCCCCACCCCCACCCCACGCCCCGCCCACCAACCTGCACTTCCTCCAGGGCTAAAAGAACACATTTCTTGGCCCAGGGTAGGGCTCATCCTTTGGTCTTTGCAGGAACTTAGTAACTAATGACAATCATCAAAATCACTGCTGCACCATGGGACATGGGTAAAACAGTGCTGGGAGCTGTAGCTCTGGGCTCAGGAAATCCTGGAACTGCCACCTCCACCAGACCTGGCCTGGCCCCCAGGTCCTCCTGGACACGTTCATCCTACACCTCTTCAGAGTCAACCGTGCCCACTGCCTGTCTCAACCACCTAGACAACGTCCCGTCGTCTGGTTCACGGTACCTTGTAGATGTGGTGCTTCTTGCTAACGATGGGGAGAGGGAGGAAGGTGCAGGCGTACGTGGTGTCATCCTCTGGGATGAGGAACTAGAGGGGGACACGCAGAGGCTGAATGGGTGGGAGGGAGGCTCCCAGAGAAGCAGGGGAAGGGACAGGTCAGGGAAGGGCGACCACTTGAGGGCCAGTTTGACCATCCTCGGGGACCAAGGGGAGTCAGAGGAGCCTGGGTTCCAGGAATGTACTGAATATTGGGTGCAAGAGGAAGGTCTGGATTGAGTGGAAGGCACGGAGGGGGCTGGAGGTGACTGGGCAGGAAGGAGGGGGTCTTACATCAGTGATCTCCAAGTCATGGATGATGGTGTCCTCAGGGGCATCGAGATCATCAGGGTGGACGATTTGGAGCAGGAAGATGGACTTCACAAAAGTACGTTCCCGATCCATCTTTGGGGTGTCATCCAGGCCGTAGGCAGCCAGTACCCTCACAGTGTCGCTCTGTAGGTGTCAAGGGCATCCAGGTGCTGCCACCCACAAGCAGCACTTTGCACACACCCACACCCAACCACTGACACAAGTCACCGGCTGACAGTGCAACTGATAGGGACAGAGTGAAGGGACAAAGTGGGTGATTAAATAGTTAATCCCACTAAGGGATTAAAAGTATGAGAGACCCCTGTGAATTAAAGATTACTCAAGAAAACAGGTTTGCGTATGCTAAGTCGCTTCATTCATGTTTGACCCTTTGCAACGGTATGGACCAGAGCCTGCCAGGCTTCTCTGTCCATGGGATTCTCCAGGCAGGAACACTGGAGTGGGTTGCCAGTGCTCTCTCTAGGGGATCTTCTGGACCCAGGGATGGAACCTGGGCCTCTTGCATCGCAGGCAGATTCTTTACCATCTGAGCCACCAGGGAAGCCCCTATAGGCCACCAGGGAACTCTGACCAAAGCAGGTTTACTTAGTCACAAAGCCAAAGAGGCTTATTTAGCAACAAAACTGCAGCAGAAGCAGGAGACACGCACCCAAACAATAAAACAATGGTGGTGTGAAACACATCCTGCCGGTGAGATCAGTTAGTTAATGACCACCTAGGACATACTCTCTCCACACACAAAAAACAGTAATTTGTGGAAAGGTGACATGTGAAAGTGAAAGACCCTCATTGTACTGAGACCCAAAACAATTTTTCCATAGCACCATGACAGTCCTGCCTTGACCACGTAGAGACAAGCAAACTCCCCCACCTGATGCGGAGGAGGAACTGAGGATGGAAGTGTGATGTCTACTCAAGAATGAGGCAGAAGGTGGTCTTCCCCCCGCCTTCCCACTTTGCCTTTGATTATAAATCTGTAGTGCACTAGGTTCTCAGGGGCAGCACCCTATCACCCACCCGATGTAAGCGGGTGTCCTCTTCTAGGAAATCCCTTCTCATCTATCACTTTGCCTTTTGCTGAATTTTGTTCTGTGCTGAGACATAAAGAACCAGAGTTCCTTGGAGCTCTCCCCAGAATGCCACGTTGTAGTTTCAGAATGGAGAGGGCTTGAGATTAGGGATCAGAACTAGTTGGGTTCTGGTTCTGCCTAGAGGCTGACCTGTTGGAGATTCTGGGCAAGCCACACCCCCTCTCCCAGCCCATCTCTGAGCCCACAGGTGTTGGCTGTCACAGGTGGTCACCTGTCCACAGGTGGTCACCTGTCCACAGGTGGTTCAAGACACCCTGCAGTTCAAGGAGATCAGGCAAGGTTCTTCAAGAGGCGATGCCAGGGAAGGAGGCATGGGCTGTCAGGGGGAGGCCCGTAGAGGGCTGGTGGAGTCACAGGCGGCAGGATTGGGGGGTGGCCATGCTGGGGAATGCTGAGAGAGATGGCGGCCCTGGGAACCGAGACTGGCTGCCCGACGGGCACGGCCACTCCAGGTTGGGGTGATGTCACCACCCAGGAGGAAAGGCTGCTTGCGACCAAATGCTCGTCTCCCCTCTCTCTTTTACCGTGATGTCTTGGTCGTGAGGGTCGCAGGAGCGGAAGGGCCTGGAGAAGCGCATGGTGGTGTAGACGGCATCTTCTGTTAGCCCCTGCAGTTCTGCATCCTGGCTCCCATCCTCCTCCAGCGTGTTTTCATCCACCAGGTGCTGGTCCTGGGGCCCAGGGAGGGTCACGGGGTGAAAACCAGGAGCCCTAAGTGCTCCCGGCTTTGGAGTAGCCTGAGTCCCTTTAGCCCCACTAAGGTACCAAATCAGCAGAATATACAATATAGTTCACCCCTGGGACAGAGCATGGCGTCAAGGGGGGATTCATGAGGAAGAGGGAAGGCTGGTATCTGATCCCACTTTACTTCTCCCATTTCAAATCTCATTTCCACGAATCCTAATGTTCCTATATCCCCAAGTCTTAAAAACCCACTTATTCTCTGAAAGCTCTATGCTCTTCATCTTTTCAGGGGGCTCTTAACATTGACCCTTCCCCATATAAATGCAGTTCAGAATGAGACTGGGAGACAGGTGAGCTGCTTCTTCATCCATAAAGTGGAAGAATAATCATCTACTTCCTGGTGATGCTGGGAGGTTTAATATGCAAAGATTTGGACCAACCCCTGCTTAACCAAAAGTGCATAATAATTTAAGCTATTATTATTGTGGGCACTGACGTCATTACTAGACTATTTTATGTTGTGGTCTCTCAGCCTAAAGGTAACAGAAGATGACGACTGTATCCTAAACAGCTTGGATTCTCCCCCAGTGACCTGCACTGGGACTGTGGCCCAGGATGCTCTCTCTTTCAGTCCAATGCCTCCATTCCCTGGGCACTGTAGGGACATTCAGTCTGGAAGACCTAGATTCAACCTCTCCAACGGACCATTTCTGTAGGGAGAGGTCAGCCATCAGCTGGTGTTCTGGGCCTATGCTCGAATATGTTTGGAAAATATGGATCCTTCCTGGATTCAGAGTCATCTTCCACCCAGCAAGAGACCCAACATGCTTGGGAGAGAGCCACCCTCAGACTCACCGAGAAATAGACATTGCCGTCAGGCGAGACGCCTCCGACAACCAGGTCGCTTCCCGCTCTGCTGTAGCGATCTGTGACACCCAAACCCACCCAGCCAGCTGTCCGGACCTGGAGCTCGAAAGTGATGATCTCAGCCTCAAAGTCAAAGTCCCAGCGCAGGAAAACAGCGTTAGAAGGGTCTAGAAACCTGGAATAACGCAGACGCGGCATGGGGCCAAGGCGATTGCATTGGGAGGGAGTTGCAAGGGCCGTAAATAGGAGAAGCCAGGAGAGAAGGGCACAGGCCATGGCTTCTGGGGTCTGGAGCACCTCTCCTTAGATGGACACTCAAGAAGTACGGACTTATATGCTCCTGCATCTGCGCCAGGCACCATGCCACGGGGGAGGGGCAGACTGGGGCCCCTCTGATCTGATTATCTCTGGGTTCAGAGTGGAGCCACTTACATAACTCAGGAGGTGTGAGGTGTTCAGAGAGAAGGTGCTCTTGCCCTGGAGTAGGCACCTGGCATGGAATGCTCTGGAATGAATCACTCTGGCTCTCCCCTGCCAACCCGAGGCAAGTGTCCTGCCCATGGGGACTCCGTGGGATCAAGGAGGTTTTGCTTCTCCCTTCCTCACTTTCTCTCCCTCCTTTTTTTATTTTTGCAATGCTTCTCTCCCTTTATTTCTCTCTCTGCCTCCCTCCATTCTTTCCCTTCCTGCCCCCCATCCCTGTATTCCTGGATGTTCTTACTGAGCCCTCCCTCTGCCCTCTGGCACATGTTCCCCACCCCAGTTTTCATGAGCGTTTCTATTTTGTCTTTGCCCAGAAGTGATGCACAGACCGGGAGTGGGGGTGGGACTCCAGCCTCCCTACAGCGCAGGAAGGAGAAGAGGTGCTGGCAGGGGGCGAGGGGAAGGCTTCGATTTCCATCTCCCGGAGGAGTCTTGACTACTAATCCCTGGAAGGACATGTAGAGGTGAGGGAGACATAATCAGCTTTCCAGATGGGCAAGTCTGGGGCAGCTTCAAGTTTCTGCACATCACTGGGGAGAAACAAGGAGGATGAGATGGAGAAAATGGGGAATAAACATGAATTTGCCTTTGGGATGCTCTGCACTTTCCCCTTCTTCCCATGAATTGCCTTTCAGAGAAATCATATTCAGGGACCCTCCACCAGAGGCTTGGCCAGCTTCCCCGCTGGCAGCTGGCAAGCTGTTCAGTGCGATGCAAAAAACAGAAGCCCAGAAGGAATATTATAGCATCGGAACACTGGGATGAAAAAGAACTTCAGATCCACTTGATTTTCCAAGCACCCCAGCCCATTTAATTTTTGGATGAGGAAATGGAATCATCAAGGAGTGACTTGATCAGTGTCTGAGCTTCCATCCAGTCAGTGGCAGAGCAAACATGAGACTCCAGGGGCCCGGGAGAGTGAATACACCCTTAGGTCACCGACAGGCACCAAGAACTCCTCTCCCTGCAGGCATTTCCACCATAGCTTGTCCTGGTGGAGGCAGCTGGTGTCATTCACTGGCTGCTCCTTAGGAAAGGGACAAAAGTCTCTCACCCTAGAGTTCTTTCTTCCATTGTCTGATAGACCCCATCCTCACCTGACCCTCAGTGTTCTTCCGTCAGACAATGGAGAGGATCTGAAAAAACAAAACAAGGCTAGCCTGGAAGGCCTCCTCCATCAGAGTCCAGGCCACACATTTCTACAGGAATTCAGCTTAAATGAGGGTGGATAGACACTGGAGCCTCTTTCTGAGCCTCCAGATAGGGCAGATGATTCTTCTCATCACCTGCTGAGCTCATCAAAGCTGGTAAGAACCTAGCTGAGGTTGTTTGCAGCTGCTGGGAGCACCTGAGTAGCAGCTGGGGTGCAGCTGGGAGAAAGCACCTTTCTCAAGAGGACAACCGTACCACCCACCCTGAGCAGGGCAGGGAAGGTAAGGAGCTAGGCAGCCATCTGGAAGGAAGAGGCTTACCTTGGCCCTGGATAGGAACTGGGCCAAGAGCAGAGCAGGAGCTTGGGGAGGCACCGAGCTTGAAGAGCAGGAGCCTGGGGAGGAGATAACAGGGGTGTCAGAGACATGCTGATCCCAATCGCATTTGGGGATTAAGGCGAAGGGAAAAGGGAGAAGGGGCTGGGAGACAGGACAGCCAGGCCTGTAAACCGAGATGGGCCCAGGATCCCTTTCCCTGCAATCTGCTCACTGGCCAGAGCACTGGCCTGGGGAGAGCCAGTAACCACTGCAACGGAGGGGATCCCTGCTCCTGGGTCCCCTCTGTGTGGCTTTTCATGAGGCTTTTCTCTACTCTTTCTCCCCTTTTCCCCGAATTACCATTTTCTCCCCTCTCCCAGCCCACTTTCCTCTCATCGTCTAAACCCCAGAGTGACTCTTATGGGAGCAAACATCAGGATTAAGTGCTTGAGTCTTGTGAGGGTGAGCACATATCTTGGCATGCCTGTTAGCCTGGTATTCAAGAGGTGTGATTTTGGCAATGCTTCCCTAAGCTCATTTCTCTCCTTCTCTGGAGTCCTGATGCTGGGAATAGGTAAGGGGGCTGAAGGCAAGAGTGACTCAGCACAGGAGATCAGAGGAGTGGTTACCTGAGAGAAAGGACATCAACAGCACGGTGATGGATGCTTACCAGACTTGTGATCACTTTGCAGAGTGTTCAGGTGTTGCATTATAATGCTGTACATCTGAAACAGGTCTTCCCAGGTGGCTCAGATGGTAAAGAATTTGCCTGCAATGCAGGAGACCCAGGTTCAATCCCTGGGTCAGGAAAATCCCCTTGAGAAGGGATGGCAGCCCACTTCAGTATTCTTGCCTAGAGAACTCCATGGTCAGAGGAGCCTGGTGGGCTACAGTCCATGGAGTCTCAAAGTGTTGGAAACGACTGAGTGGCTGACACTTTCAGGCCTGAAACTTCTGAGAAATGGAATATTTCCTGCCATGTTGGTAAACAAAGGATGTCACAGTCATCAGAAATTTCAGCCACCACCATATGGTGAGCTGGTGAGCTCCAGGCTACTCAGAAAGAATACCTTCTATCTAGCAGCCTTCAGACTATAGCTACTTCCTACCGTGAGCCCTGAAGAAACTCAGGAAGTGAAAACACAGGATACTGGCCCCAGATAGCTGAGGTGGACTTCAAAAGAATGATTTCCAATACAAAGAAAAGTGCTCAATTCCTTAACTCTAGATAGCTGGTTTTCTTTAATTAACTATTACCTATTGATGCTCAGTGGAGAAGGCAATGGCACCCCACTCCGGTACTCTTGCCTGGAAAATCCCATAGGCAGAGGAGCCCGGTAGGCTGCAGCCCATGGGGTCACTAAGAGTCAGACACGACTGAGTGACTTCACTTTCATTTTTCACTTTCATGTATTGGAGAAGGAAATGGCAACCCACTCCAGTGTCCTTGCCTGGAGAATCCCAGGGATGGGGAAGCCTAGTGGGCTGCCGTCTATGGGGTCGCACAGAGTCGGACACGACTGAAGCGACTTAGCAGCAGCAGCAGCATTGATGCTCAGACTACCTGAACTTTGTTGCAAAACTCCAAATACCTTGGCTCCCTCCCTTGCTTCCCCCGCAGCAGTTCTCAGGGTTACTTGAGATGTACCCTCCTTGGCTTGAAGTCATAAAAATTCCCATCAAATGAACCATAACTCTCAACTTTTAGGTTGTGAATAATTTTGTAGTCAACAGTTAAATATAAAAAAGGTAGATCCTTCCCCAACAACAAAAAAAGGGGGGAATCAGCACATGTTACTTAGAATATAGTGCAATTCACATTTTGTGCACATTTAGATTATGCAAACTTGAAAGTGTGATATAGAAAATATTAATGAAGTTACTTTATACATGTTGTTGGTGTTGAGTAAGTAAGTTGTATCTATCTCTTTGCAACCGCATGGACTGCAGCATGCCAGGAGATTAAAGACCAATATGGGTGTGTGCTTAGTTGCTCAGTCATGTCCAACTCTTTGCGACCTCATGGACTGTAGCTCACCAGGCTCCTCTGTTCATGGGGATTCTCCAGGCAAAAATACTGGAGTGGGTTGCCACGCCTTCTCCAGGGGATCTTCCCAACCTAGGGACTGAACCCAGGTTTCCCACATTACAGGCAGATTCTTTACTGTCTGAGCCACCAGGGAAGCCCACAAAGACCAGTAAAAGTGACTATAATTGTCATATTTTTATTGAATTGGAAGTGTACAATTGCAATATTAGAGGTCAACTCCTACTAAGTGAGTCTTAGTAGGAGCTCTATTCTAAGAAATGTTCATGTATTAACCCACTTACTCCTATGAACTAGCTTCCAGGATTATTTCCATCTTACAGAGAAATGAACTGAGATCCAAGGCCATGCTGCCAGAAGGTGGCAGCACTGTGATTTGCTGGGAAAATACAATCAAAAATAAGACTGACAGTTAAAGTCGTGCAGTCGTGTCCGGCTCTTTGTGACCCTGTGGAATATACAGTCCATGGGATTCTCCAGGCCAGAATACTGGAGTGGGTAGCCTTTCCCTTCTCCAGGGGATCTTCCTAACCCAGGGATCGAACGCAGGTCTCCCAAATTGCAGGCGGATTCTTTACCAGCTGAGCCACAAGGGAAGCCCTAAGAGAAGCAATAACTATTCCTCAAATGAGAGGACTTGGCAGTCCGTTTTGGTAATCCACAGTCCATGCTGAAGTCCCTTGGGAATTGGGGTGTCTATCTGTGTTTGCTAATCGGCTTTACCAAGGAAAAATAAATGTCATGGTATTTTTCTATTTTTTTCGCCACCCCCTGTGGCATGTGGTATCTTAATTCCCTGACCAGGGATCAAACCTGGGTCCCCTGCAGTAAAAGTGCAGCATCTTAACCACTGGACAGCCAGGGAAGTCCCTATATCATATCTTTATGAGGAAATCATTTTGCAATGTGGTGCCAGGCATCTGCTGTAGACCAAGTTAGGCTTATCTTCTTTGATTATTTTATTCCAAAGAAATGGTTGCAGGTCCTTGAGAAAGACATGCCTGGGTCTTAATACTGGAAAGAGGTGATTTAGCTTTTAAGGATTGTATGGTATGTACATTTCAAAGAGACAGAGAAAGAACTTAGAAGTTTTCTAAATAAATGCTCTAAGAAAATGGAGGGGAAGGAAGTCTGTTCCCTTATTTTCTTCTGTTTTGTTTGTATTTGCTTTTACAGAGGAAAACACAGGTCATCAGAGATGAGTGTTCCTTACCTACCACCAAAGTTGCCCTGCAGGAGCCTCTATGTATATAGGAAAATGTCTGTTCAATCTACAAGTTTGACTTGGTTGTTGTTTAGTTGCTCAGTCGTGTCCGACTCTTTTGAAAACCCTATGGCCTATAGCCCTCCAGGCTCTTCTGTCCATGGATTTCCCAGGCCAGAATATTGGAGTGGGTTGCCATGCCCTCCTCCAGGGGATCTTCCTGACCCAGGGACCGAACCTGTGTCTCCTGCATTGGCAAGAGGATTATTTACCACTGAGCCACCAGGGAAGCCCTGTGACTTGGTTTTATCGAGTTATTTTAATTCCTTGTGAAGATTTGAGACACAGATTCAGTGTCATGTTTCTAGGAATCTCTCTGCAAAGCAGCTGAGAGGGTGCAGGTCCAGGTACACTCACCGAGGCCCCCGGGGTGAGTGTGGGGAGTGTGTACGTGTGTGTGAGTGCGCTCTGGTGTGCTGAAACAGGAAACTCCAGTTTGAGGTTTGAGCTTCAGTGAGAAGATGAGACAAGATACTGAGTTTCCTGGAAAAGCCACTCCCTTTTGAGTGTCAGGCCCGGAGAGTCTCAGCCTCTAATCAGGCTTCCCAGGTCAGCATCTGCTCTCCTGCCTGGTGGCCCCATCCCCCTGCCCTGCTGGAGAGGCGAGGGAATGGCCCCGTTTCCCATCCTGTGGGGCTGGGTGCTCCTGGCTGCCGTGAGTACAGGTCAGGGGCCTGGCAGAGACAACCAGTTGGTGGACTTAGGGAGGAAAAGGGGGCTGGGTCACGGGGGTGCCTGTAGGTGCAGAAAGTTCTGCTCCCTGACTCCAGCCTTGCCAAGAGCGCCCTGCAGTCCCCTCACCCTGTGAAAGGACCCCTTCTGCAAGAGCCTCCTCCGGCACTACTCATGGGATCCCTCTTCAGGTTTTGGCTGCAGCTAGAGATCTGGTGGTGACCACTGCCCCCAGGAGCTTCAGCCTGGCTGGCCTGTGTGTTTCAGATGCAGCCACGAGCTTGGTGGAGCAAAAGCCCAGGTGGGTCCTGGTACCTCGCAGACAGGCTGAAACCCTGCGGTGCATCCTGAAGGATTCCCAGTACCCCTGGATGAGCTGGTACCAGCAGGATCTCCGGGGGCAACTACAGGTGCTGGCCAGTCTGCGGCGTACCGGGGATAAGGAAGTCATAAACCTCCCTGGAGCGAATTACCGGGCCACGCGGGTCAGTGAGAGCGAGCTGAGCCTACACGTGGCCAATGTGACCCAGGGCAGAACGCTCTTCTGCACCTGCAGTAAAGACACAGTGAGACACCCTAACTGGGAAAATGAATAAAAACCACCCTCTGGGCGCCAACCACAGACCCAGCCTCCTCCTCCTCTTCCCCCTCTGCCCTGATGGCCCTCCCCAACCTGGATCTTCCCTTCTGGCCTCTTTACTACAAACAGACTCTCCCTGTGCTTCAGAGAACACTCAGCCCAGTGAATTCAAGCTCGATCCATGGCCCCAGCAGCCACTTGTGACTCTGGGGAAGACTTCTTCTCCTTGAAGCTTAGGTTCTGTGTCTGCAAAGTACTGATGCTAACTCCCGACTCAGAAGGGTGCTTCTTGGATTAAACAACCCAGTTCAAGCGAAGCCTTTAGGAAAATACAGAGTCATGTAGGAAGGACTTGATCACTGTTGGCTATTCTCTCCACAATGGTGGTATTGTGCTAAGTTGCTTCACTCATGTCCAGCTCTTTGTGACCCCAAGGACCATAGCCTGCCAGGCTCCTCTGTCCATGGGATTCTCCAGGCAAGACTACTGGACCGGGTTGCTGTGCCCTTCTCCAGGGATCTTCCTGACCCAGGGATCGAACCTGGGTCTCAACGTCTCCTGCATTGGCAGGTGGGTTCTTTACCTCTAGTCCCACCTGGGAAGACTTAATCACTGTGAACTATTTTCTCCACATGTATAAGAAGCATATTGCATTTTAAGACCAGTATCAATGCCCAGAGGAAAGAAGGACACCCAAAGAGATCCTGGGAGCTCAGAAAAGAGGTAGAGTGAATATCTCAATGTATGACACACACACACACACACACCCCTCCACCACAAACACTGCTTGCGTAAACAAGCATGCACACGTTTTCCCAATTAGATCTACATTCTCTGCACTCAGCACCTCCTGAACTTCTCACGCCTCAATCTCCAGTTGACCTTTTTAAAAGCAAGATCCACAGAGAGGGCCTGACCTAGAAAGAACCAGGGTCTGGGTTCCAGAGTGGAGGGCTCACCAAATATTGACCTAAAGCCATGGCTCAGAAATGGATCTGCAGCCTGAGGAAGGGTACTTGTGGACTGAGGGCAGAACAGCAGGCTCAGCCCCAGATGAATGGCCGGGAACCACAGGGAGGGGTGTTATGAGAAAGACGCCGGTCCTGAGACCCCTGCAGAGAAGGGAGACTGGACTGCCGTTGACCCACCCCGCTTCCAGCTCAGAGCTTCTCCATCCCAGACAGTGTGGTCCACACAGCAGGTGACTGGGGTGCAGGGTGGGCGTGAGTGAATGCGGAGGCATTTCAAAGGCAGCCCCATCTCTGATGGCACAGTGGGTGGGTGGTTTGCCAGGCAATACTACCAGCACCTACCTGCTCTTTCCTCGGCGCTTATGGGGAGTGAGAAACTTTCTCCACCAGGGGGCGCCATCTGCCCGCGGATCTCCATGACCCGCACAGAGGTCATGACGGCAGCCTTAGTATTGGTCTTCTCTCAGCCCTTCTCAGGTGTGGTGGTGAACACCTGCCTGGCTCCAGAAGACAAGGACGACGAGGAGGAGGAGACCGACAGCCTGGCATTTGGATACCCGAGTCCTCTCTCTTTGGCATTTTGGTTGAATTTTGGTCAGAGCAGTTGCCAGAAATCCCAAAGTGAGATAATCAAGGTGCCTAGTACTGCAGTGAGTTTTCAAAGGGTCTGGAGTGATGGCCTTGGGATTCCTCAATCCCTGGCTCCCCATCTTTAGCTTCCAGTGGATGATTTTTTTTTTAATTTAAAATTTTTATTATTGTCTTGTTCAGTTTCATCAAGAACCACAGCTTTGTTTTCTTTTGGTCACACTGTGATGGCATGTAGACACTTCCCTGATAAGGGATCAAACCCATACCCCTTGCATTGGAAGCATGGAATCTTAACCACTGGATCTCCAGGGAAGCCCCCAGTAGGCAATTTTATTCTATTCCAGTTGTCATAGCTGATGACTTTAAACCAGGGCTTTTTTCCCACCCTGGTTTCCTACTGAGCAGAACTCATTTTACGGTTTCTCAAACCCTCCCATCCTTGAAGGAAATACACAGAGGAAAGAAACTCTAAATTCTATGAAGTCTTTGAAAGCCTCATCATTGCAGTAGCTGCTGTTTATTTCTGTGCACAGGCTCAAGCTCTAGCCTGATCTTCACCTGGCTTTTGTATGATCCTGGCCCATCCAGTCACAGCTTTGGGGATCATAGCTTTTCAGCCTGGACAATGGTGTTTATAGGAAGTATCCCCTTACTAATCAGCATGATCTTCAGATCCTAATGTCTTATTAGGATCTGAGGAGGCTAATAAGTGACACCCCTATTTTCTTTACAGAAATTCTGAACAAAGTGAGAGAGATAAAGGAGGAGGCAGATGAAGAGGGAAATTTCTAGCAACGTGACTTACAGAGCTGATAGAGAATATGGCTCAGACACGTGACAACAGCAGGCTTCCTAAGGCTGTGACTTACAATTAGAAAGACTTATCCCACCCTTCGGGATACTGAGTCATAGATGCCATCCTATTTTCTCTTAAAAATCCAACATGCAAATGAACAGAGAAGGCTTGAAGAAGAACTTTGCAGGGGTCACATTTTCTCCTCGTATCATTTAGCTCCTACTAAAGAACTTTTTTGCATTTTAAAGTGTAATAGCTTGCTAAATGACTGAAGTGACTTAGCAGCAGCAGCAGCAGCTTGCTAAAGGAAAATAGACAATGTCAAGTTACTCATTTCACCTGCTTCTCCAACTCCTAAAATGGAAATGAATGACACAACACGGTAATGTTTTGAGCCTTTAAGAGGATTCTTTCAAGGACTCTCCATTAAAATGGGATCCCAGGAGAGAAGCTGACAGTCAGGTCAAGCTATTTGACTGATAGAACCAAAAGTAAGCCAAAACAACCCCAACAGATTTGATAGCAGTGGAGTGATGTGAGTCAATAAGCTGAAGTATTCCAGCCTCCTTCTTCACTTGCAAACTTGTTAGTTATATTAACTGATTTAATTCCCTTTGAGCCAAAGAGAGCCTGGGTGCCCTAGAGCAGGGGTCCCCAATCTCCAGATCTCCAGCCGATGATCTGAGGTGGAACTGATGTAATAATAATAACAGAAACAAAGTGCACAGTGAATGTAATGCCCTTGAATCATCCCCCAACCATCCCTGGGCCCTGGTCTGTGGAAAAATTGTCTTTCGTGAAACCAGTCCCTGGTGCCAAAAAGGTTGGGAACCACTGCCCTAGAGAACGGATCCTGTGCTAAGACTGAGTCTTCTTTTAAGCCTATAAAAGAAGAGCCCCTATTTACTTGGTGACTTAGGCAGGCTAGGTTGCTTCAGTCATGTCTGACTCTTTGTGACCCCATGGACTGCAGCCCATCAGGCTCCTCTGTCCATGGGATTCTCCAGGCAAGAATACTGGAGTGGGTTGCCATGCCCTCCTCCTCTTGTGATATTAAAACTCCTCGGAGAGATGCCATGAAGGAAGAAGTAGAATTGAATTCTTCTCAGGAGCCAGAAGATCAATCAACATTATCTAGTTCTCATTCCTGAGATCAAGATTAATGTGAATTTCTTGACAGTGGCTGATGCTCTGCCCTGGTAGACACTTGGAAGGAGCAGAATGGGGACATGGGGATAAGCTATTTGAGGAAGAATTAATGTACTACAGTTTTTCAAGGTCAGTTTGGAGGAGGAAAATATGGTATCCCTGAGAATTCTCACCAAAATACTCTCACTGCAGAAGACTTGAATGAGCAGATAGACAAGCTGACCTGTTCTAAAGTCCTTCTTCATTGTTCTCATTGTTTTTAAATGGCTCCACAAGCAAAGTGAGCAATGGAACCAAATGGAGCATGTGCAGAGACTTCTTGCAAAGACCTAATTTGCAAAAATGTCACTGACCCATCTCACTCTTAACATAATACGGGTCAAAGGCCACTCCCCATGGAAATCGATCAAGTAAAGCTCTCAGGTGGTAACTGGAGCTGCAGAAGTGAGATGAAAAGAGAAGAAGGAAGGAAGAAAAAGGCAAGAGTGTTTAACCGGGGGAGAATGAAGCTCCTGGGGCAGCTGGCATCATAGAAAGAGTACACTGGGAAAATCCATCCTGTGTTCTCTGTTCATCTGCTGTGTCCTAAACCCCAGTTACCTTTGGTATTAACCTCTCAGAGCTAAGTCCCTACTGAGAATGCTGCAAAATGAATGTCCAGAATCCATGTCTGGTGCTGAGAGTTGTGTGGGTAACACATGTCCCCCCTTAAACCCTCTTTCCTTCCTGGGAATTCTATTTAGTTTAATCCTTCTCAGACTTCCAGCTGGCATGTATAACTTGCCCAAAGCACATGTGATTGAATCAGTGCAAGTAGTAGGTGTTTTGTTACCCAAAATGGCAATCAAGTAACCTTTTTAAATTTTTTTCCCCAGTAAGGCAATGATCAGTTCATTAGCGAGAACACAGTCGCCACTTCATAAATTCCAAGAGGTGTGGAGTTTACCATCATCGTCAGTAGGGGAGGAGGAAGTGCTGCCATGCATAGTCACATACAGGGAGGTACCAGCCACCCACCCTGTGGGGCAGGAGTGAGACAGACGTGTGGGATGCAATTCAGGACACCTGGTTAATTCTGAGGCTGGATTTAGGAATGGGTGTTGTCACAAGGTCTAGAATTCCTGCCATGAGAACTCAGTTGTTCTGGATGGTATTTTCAATCCAGGGTATGTAGTTAATGATCCTGGTATAGATGCCCACATCGGCTCTCAAAACACACCCATCCGCAAACGTCAGGATTCCTTGAAGTATGCCATTGCACACCGCTGGGGCAGCTGTGACTTCCTGCCAGGGAAAAGGAGACCGAGTTATTTTTCGGGCAAAGGACGCAATAAGATGGGGACATTAAGGCACAGAGAGCACACTACCTTGCAGGGCTGCCTCCGTCCTGGCACAATGCCCACGCACATCATACTGTCTCTGATGTGCATGTATTTATAGGCTTTGAGGCACTCAACTTTGGAGATTACAGATATATTCACATTCTGCAGTGAGTCAGGGTCCTTGTCTGGAAGAAAGAAAGAAATAGAACTTCCTTAAGAGTTATGAGATACCAATCTTCCTTCTTTCCTTTCCTTCGTTTTCAACATAGTTCCTTTCCTGGTAGAAACAAAAAAGAGTTCAAACACAGAGAAATCAAAACCGTGGCCACTAAGACAGTAGGAAGTGATCAGATTAACAATTTCTCATGATACAAAGCGTCTATTTATAAAAGAGGTTAAATTCTTGGAAGTTAGATGGGAATACAAGACATTTCTGCAATGAAGTGAAATAAATTACTTACAATTTTTTCTGGCAATTCAGACATTTTAAAAGCATCCTTTACGTTGGAATTTTTATTTATTCAGTTTAATTTTATTTTACTTTTTGAGCTTTCAGGTTTATGATTTGTCCCACAGTTTACACTCATCACCTATTCCGTTCTAATTTTTCAGTTGAAACACATTGACATGAAACACTGCATAAATTAGGTATACAGCATATTGATTTGACACATTTGAATATTGTAGTATTGAGTCAGAGGTAGATGCCCCCCCCCACCCCCACAATGGTAAAATGATAGGAGATTCATTCTCTGTGGACCAAAAACTCCAAGAGGAGAATAGTAGGGCGATTAAGGGAGGAGGCTGGGCCACATATGCATAGAAAGTTTCCTTAGAGGTCAAAGTGGAGTGATATCAAGGGATGCTCTACCCATAGGCCTTTGTGGTAGAATCCATCTTGGTTAAGTGATGCATGTCCACACGTAGGAGAATCCTGAGATATACCAAATATGGACTGTGAGCCTGGCAAATCAAAATGATTGGCCTCAGGGAACCTGGAAAAAACGCCCCATACAAGTGATTTAACTTGCCATGAGGTCTCAACTCTCTCTTTCCCCGTCTGAGTCTGCCTGTGTGGCTATGAACACGTACTGTACTCTTTCCTCCTAACACTTTACTTGTTTCACTACTTTCTGTCTTTGTGGGAATTCCCTTCTGGAAAACTGAAGAGCCACGGTCCTTGTCACTGACCACTGGTCTAGTGGCTAGAATTTGGTGTTCTCACTGCTGCAACCTGGCCTCACTGTTCAACCTGGCTGGGAACTCAAGCCCCACTTCAAGCCACTGGAGGTCAAGACCACTAGAGATCAATATGATTGGCCATAGTCCCCCTCTATCACCTCACAAAATTATAATTTCTTTTTTTCTTTTGTTTTGGTGGGAAAAATTAAGATCTAATCCCTCGGCAAGTTTGATTATAATACAATGTCTCTATCTATATTCACTTTGTGTGCTTAGCTGCTCAGTCTTGTCCAGCTCTTTGCAATCTCATGGACTGTAGTCTGCCAGGCTCCTCCTTCCATGGGAATTCTCCAGGCAAGAATAGTGGAGTGGGTTGTCATGCCCTCCTTCAGGGGATCATCCTATACTGTGTATTAGATTTCCAGAACTTATTTATCTACTAGTTGCAAGTTTGTACCATTAGACAATGTCTCTCTTATTAATATTTTGAGAGTCTGAAGGAATTTAGAAAGATCTAAGCCTAGTTTTTCATTCATCAGATCAAACGTATCCAGTATCTGCTTAAAAAAAATCATGCAAAAAGTGGTTTCTCTTAAATCCATAAAACTTTGATTTTAAACCAGGTCTCCTCATTTCTAATTCAAATTATTTCCTTTATATCAATGGTTCACACATATTGTGAACTCTGAAGATCCATAACAAAATTTTTCCAACCTGCAACAAAATGAGAGAAATAAGAACAAAGAAGTTTCTATGCACATGTTGTGTGTTCTTGCCAAGGATTCTTCTTTGGGAGGAAGTATATTATTTTGAGATTTTGCTTTTTAGGGGTGTGTTTATTTGAGTATCTTTATTTGAAAATAATATATTAATTTTTTAAAAGAAAATGAGATTCTTTGCCTTATTTTCTAGTCTAGCAATAACTGTATAGCTCAACTTTTCTTTTGGAAAGGCCTTTTTAAAAAATGCTCACTTAACTACTTCATGAGCCAGATCAAAATAAACTGCATTTTTTGGTAAGTTATGTCTCTTTTTAATTAAAATGACATAACACAGATAAATAAAACATACTGCTTAACAGAAAAGCGTTTGCCTATTTCCAAAACTCAAGTTGTCTCTCAAAGGACAAGGAATTTCTACTTTTTTTTTTCTTTTACTGGAATACAGTTATTTATAATGTTGTGTTAGTTTCAGGCATACAGCAAAGTGAATCAATTATACATATATCCTTTCTTTTTAAGATTCTTTTCCCATATAGATAATTACAGAGTACTGAGTAGACTTACCTGCGCTATATATATATAGATCCTTATTAGTTATCTATTTCATGTATAGTAGTGTATATGTCAATTCCAATCTCCCAATTTATCCCTTCCAATTTTCTGATGAAGTGAGTGAATATTCATTTTTAAAATGTTACCAGTTAAAAATCTTAAACTTTTGTTGATCTGTATCACAATTTTGCATAAAGAAGTTCTGCATGATTTAGCACAATATTGTGTATTTATCTTGTGTTTACTACATAAACATAATTTTGCTCTATTTCAGGGCTTTAAGTTTCTTTAATGCCTGCAATGGTTTGAAACCATCTAATGTAGTTTATGCCTCATTTCTGAATTAAGAAAATTAAGGCTTCAAAGGTAAAGTGACCAATGAGCTGTCATACAGCAAATGAAGCCCAGAATACAAATGTCTTCTTCCCACAAACACATCTATCAGATATGGAAGCAAAGATGTAGAAAGATACAGAAAAGAGGTCAGGACTCCTACAGTGAGACTCTGGAGAAGGGAAAGGAGATGAAAGGATGAATGGAAAGGTTAGAAGAAAGCTCAGTGGGAAAAATGGCAGGAGCTAAGGAAGAGTGGAAGTCGGAGGGGCGCGTGTCTGGTTCTGAGAGCCACCCACAGTGGTCACACAGGTTGTAGGCCCAGGTGGAGACGATGCACGTGTCATCTTCAGCGGCAGGCTCTTTGGGCAGGCTGACTATTTTCACGTAGTTGTTGAGTTCAATATGGGTTTGCAGCTTGATTAACATGAGGTTGTGCTCAATAGAAGTGATGGAAAATTGTGGGTGATGAATCATCTTCTCATAACCAACCACTTGTACATATTTTTCTTCATCTATATTGGATGGTTTTGTAACTCCCAGTATTAACTGAAGCCTCCTAGAACAATAGAGATGTTTGTGAGAAGACTGAACAGACATGGATTATCCATCCTTCTGGACTTTTATGGGGCTTTCCTCGTGGCTCAGATGGTAGAGAATCTGCCTGCAATGCAGGAGACTTGAGTTCAATCTCTGGGTTGCAAAGATCCCCTAGAGAAGGAAATGGCAACCAACTCCAGTTTTCTTGCCTGGAGAATTCCATGGACAGAGGAGCTTGGTGGTCCAAGCTCCATGAGGTCACAAAGAATTGGATATATGACCGAGCAATTAACACACTATAGGCCTTGATGAGCTTTTCCACAAAGCCTTTTCTCTACTACTGAACATCCCCAGGACATCTCTCAAATCCCATTTAACTGAGTGGACCCCAGGGAGGATTCTGGTCTGTGCCCAACCTGAGAACTCAAAGCATAGGGTGATGTTGGAGGCTTCTTACTCACGGTAAGTTACAGTTTGCAGCTGTGATCACCCAAAGAGGGTGGATCAGGACTCCAACACAAGGCAAGTAATCAGACTTCAAGTAGATCAGGTAGGGGGGAGTGATGTCGTCTTTGTAGTTTGGATCAAAGGTCAAAGCAACTGGACAGAGACACATAGAGCACAAATTCTGAGATTGTTTTTCAGGTATTATTTGAAAAAAACAAAGGAAGAGAACTCAATAGACACATTGCCCCACCCTTCTCTCCAGGAATTTTATCTGTAAGTTGAATATGTAAACTGGATCAGTTTGTTCTAAAACATGAAGAAAATGATAAAAACATATTTATTTCATAAGATGAAAGGTGTTTTCCCTTTTAGTTGTCATTATGTGCTCTTCAAAGTATTGATCAAATACAACCTTCCTTAAATACCTTCCAAGATTCAGTAGGCATATGACACATCAGGTCATGGAGAACTTCCTATCTTTGCCATGTTTAGAATGCTTTGGCCAATATTATCCCTTTCTCCTGAAAATGCAAGGCTGAATGATAACGTTTCATTTGAAGAACAGAGCAAATGCTAACAGAGTCTGACAAGGGAGGTAACCATTCATTCAACGAATAAATATTGAGCATCTAGTATGTGGCAGGCTCTAAGGGCTTGGGCTACATAGTGAACAAAACAGAGATATGCCCCTGCAGTCCTACATTCTGATGAGTGGAGACATTCAGTAATAGTAAATACAGGAATACATCAATGGTATAGTATGTTGAGTGGCAATTAGTGCAGGGAGCAAGGGAGGGGAAGTATCAGAGGTGTACATGCATGTGGGTATGTGGGAGCCATTGTGCAGTATTGCATCAGCAGTTGGGAAGACCTCAGGGCCAATGTGAGAGGTCAGCGATGTAATGAAGACGTGGGAGTTAATCGGGTGTCTAGGGAAAGGAATTTCAGTGAGAGAATATGTCTGGAGCAAGAGTCCTCAGGCCTGTTTAAGGCACATCAGAGAGGCCAGGGAGAGAGGCAGGAAGGAAAAGAGGCCATGAGGTGATACAAGATTTTGTAGAGTGTTGTAAGGACATGAACTTGTCTCCTAAGTGACACATGGAATCGCTTCAGGGTGTTGTGTAAAGGATGATAATTTCCTTACAGAGAAGTGTGGCATGTAGGTTTATAAAGCAAAGAACCCTGTTAGGAGAATGATTTGGTAATAAAGACAGAAGAGGGTGTCTTGAGCCATAGCGATCCATGGAGGTGGTGACATGTGATTTGATTTAGGAAATGTTTAGAAGACAGAGACAGCAACAGGTTCCCAATCAGGTTGATATGGGATATAAGAGGGGGTTCATGAATACTTCCAGGGTTTTTGTTTGAATGACTGGAACCATGTCTGGACAAGACCTAAACCCCTGAATGTTCTGCTTTGTCCATTAGCTGGACCCCTGTTTTCCACCCTGGACTCCACTTTTCATTCGCCCATACCAAGCATCAGTCCTGTTCGCCACAGGCCCAGAGTCAGGCCCCTGTCTTCCTTAGAGAGTCTAGGGTCAGGTTTTAGGGTCCATGCCTCCCCCAAAAGTACTCAGGCAATCACCCTAAGGCAAAGACACAGGAAGAAACCTGGTGGGGAATGCTGAAGAAGAGTCAGTCCTGTGCTTGCAGTCTGGAACCTTGCTCCTGTCTTCACCCATCTTTCGTGATTCCCTCAGGATTTCTCTTGGGCAATTAAGGAGAAAGATATGCAGTTACTCACCAGGCAGGTTCAAGAGAGCCCACAGAAGGATTAAATTCATAATCATGTTGAAAGCCTTTTCAAAAGATGAGGTTCAGTGCCTTGAAAAGGATGCCAAGGAAGGAGAGAAGAACACTAAGATGAAGCTGGAAGCGGTTCTAGACTTGGAACAACTGTCCTCTGAATTCTTTCAATTGCAGGATTGAGTTCCAAAAGAGTAGGATGTGGTGCCAGATATTAGAGGTCCCTCAACAAAGACCAGATGACTTGGTCTTCAACACAGTGGAGAACAGATCTGGAATCCAGCATTTCTCTCCCCCTTTTCAGGGAAAGATGCACCTAATTTGAGAGATGCTGAAATTCACAGTGCTCCCTGCTGTGTAAGTCTCTGACACCATGTCTCTCTCTGAACTACAGACTGGTTCCTCCTACCTTTGTGATGCTAACCCTCACCTGTGTGACACTGACATTTATTTCCAGTGACCATCACCCCACCCTCGGGGGCTGATCTTGACCCATTTCCCTGACACTAAACTCCTCATTGAGATACGTGAGTCCTTTCTTCCATGTCACTACTTGTCCATTTATTTTCTCAGCCAGCCGGTGATTTACACTATGTGTCTGATGTGTGCGGGCTGTATGCTGATGTAAGAGGTACCCAGATGTGAAGACACTGCCCCAACTGCAAAGAGTTATAGACTAGTGGGAACAACAGGTCTATAAACAGGCAATTGCGAAACAAAATATTCAGAACTAAAAATCTAGATATACCCCTCTCTAGGGAGAAATATTTGCCAAACATGTATCTGTTAAATGATTTGCATCCAAAACATACTATGGAATCTGAAAATTCAACAACATGAAAAACAAACAGCCAGGTTAAAAAGTGGGCCAAAGATCTGAACAGTTTACCAAATACATTAGCCTGCCCAAGCTGCTATAATGAAATACCACAGACCAGGTGGCTTCAACAACAGACTTTTATGATCTGTTACGTAAAACATGAAGAAAATGATGGAATCAGTTGTAGTAATTCAACACGCATGATCAAGGTACTAACACATTCAGTTCCTGGTGAGAGCTGTTATTCCAGTTTGTGGCCAGCAGCCTCTCACTTTATTATCATATGATCTTTTCTGTCTATAAGCAGAGTAGTAGTAATAGTGCTCAGTTGCTCAAAGAGTGAGCTGCTCATGGGGTCATGTCTGACTTTTTGCAACCTCATGGACTATAGGCCTCTAGGCTCCACTGTTCCTGGGATTTCCCAGGCAAGAATACTGGAGTGGGTTGCCATTTCCTCCTCCAGGGGATCTTCCCAACCAAGGGACCAAACCCGTGTCTCCTGCATTGGCAGGTTGATTCTTTACTACTGAGCCACCTGCAAACGCCCGGACTGAAAGTTACATGAAGTTAACTGAATCACTTTGCTGTAGGCCTGAAACTAACATAATGTAGTAAATCAAGTATGCTGATGCTGCTAAGTCACTTCAGTCGTGTCCTACTCTGCGATCCCATAGACGGCAGCCCACCAGGCTCCCCCGTCCCTGGGATTCTCCAGGCAAGAACACTGGAGTGGGTTGCCATTTCCAAATCAAGTATAGATCAATTTAAAAAGAAAAAAGTAAAAGAAGTGATCAGATGAGCATTTTATTAAAAACTCTGGAACAAATAGAGATGTGATTCAATAAAGAGTGCTGGGAGCACTGGAGTCAGAGACAGGAAGCAGGGTGTAACTAGAGACAAGCCCACTGGAGAAGACAAGCAAACAGAGGGGCTTGTGGTTTAGATGGACCAAAGATTACAAGAAAAAGAAGCGATGTTGAATTAAATGGGGTTAGTGTCCAAAGTGTCCAGAGTCGGACACGACTGAAGCGACTTAGCAGCAGCAGCAGTGTCCAAATTTGAGAATTTGGTTTTCCTGTATGTGCCAGGATAAGCTGTGGTGTTCATCATAACCCAGCCATTTTTTTTCTGTTTTGTTATTGTTTTATTTTGTTTTGCTTTGCTTTGATAGGAGAAATGCATCCACACTCAGAGGGTATCAATATAAAAAAACCAAACCGTCTCAGCAATCTCTGCAGATACAGATTCACCATGTCCCTCATGAGATGAACTCCAAATCTCTTTACTCTTTGCAGTCTTTTTCTCCTCTGGGGTGAGTCTCTCTGCTCATCTCTCTGTTCCTTTTTCCCTTTTTAACAGATAATCCCATGTCACGCTGTCCTTCTCCTACATGTAACTCCATGCTGCTGCTGCTAAGTCACTACAGTCGTGTCCGACTCTGTGCGACCCCCAGAGATGGCAGCCCACCAGGCTCCCCTGTCCCTGGGATTCTCCAGGCAAGAACACTGGAGTGGGTTGCCATTTCCTTCTCCAGTGCATGAAAGTAAAAAGTGAAAGTGAAGTCGCTCAGTCGTGTCCGACTCTTAGCGACCCCATGGACTGCAGCCCACCAGGCTCCCCTGTCCATGGGATTTTCCAGGCAAGAGTACTGGAGTGGGGTGCCATTGCCTTCTCCATGTAACTCCATAGCCTCTCATATGTAACTCCATAGTCTCTCATATATCACTCGATCCCCTATTTTTAGGTCATTTGACATCTTGTCAATTCTGTAATTTTAGGTGTCTTGGTCTATGGGTTGGGGATGCTGTACATTGCCACTTTATGCCAGTGTGAGAGATGCACTTAACATGGATCAAAGATCCTCCCAATAGCATAGAAATTTACTTAAGTCTGCACTTACTGCCTATAAACACAGAAACCGCCTCATTGTTTCATTATCATCAGAGATCCAGATCTTTGCTAGAAATGGCCACCTCTATTTCCTTCAAGGATCTCAAATATAGCATGCCCCACCTTGCTCCTGATCCATTACAGATGGAAACATTACTTCTCTTTATATTACCATCTAGCGTTCTTGCCTGGAGAATCCCAGGAACAGGGGAGCCTGGTGGGTTGCCGTCTATGGGGTCGCACAGAGTCAGACACGACTGATGTGACTTAGCAGCAGCAGCAGCAGAACCACCATCTACCTTGTTGTTCAAGTTAGAAACAGGGGTGATCCCTGACTCTGCCCCTTCTGTTTCTACTCAGTCACTGTGTTTAAAGCTTACAGACTCTGTGTTCTTACATCTCCCAACTCAGACATTTGATGTTCTATTTACCATGGTGACTTTAATGACTAAGCCTCTGATGCCTACAAGATAAAAAAAATCTAAATTCCTTTACCAAACAGGTCAGGCCTTTTGCTATCTAACCCTTACCTGCATAAATAATACTTTTCTATCACATTCTCTCTTCCCTTCTATGAACAATTTATTTTCCACCTTTCAGTGTTACTTATTTACATGTATTTTCCAAAACATAATGGTTTGTATGCTTTTCTTTTACCTAACTATACCTCAGTTCTATAATACTCTCCTCTAATTTGTTGGCCCCTTGATGGTACCTCCTGTGCCTCTGACACCCTGATTTTTTCCTATATTCTCATGGAACTTATTGCTCATCTCCACTGTAGTAATTATCACCAGGTAATAGAACTGGCTAATTGATGGCAAAGTCTGCATTATATCTACTCTTGTACCCCTAGCATATGTGCATGCAGGCATGCTCAGTTGCTCAATGATGTCCAACTCTTTATGATCCCATGGACTGTAGTCCTCCAAGCTCCTCTGTCCATAGGATTATCCCAGCAAGAATACTGGAATGGGTAGCCATTTCCTCCTCCAAGGGATCTTCCCCACTCAGGGACTGAACCCGCATCTCCTGTGCCTCCTCCATTGCAGGTGGATTCTTCGCCACTAAGCCACCTGAAAGCCCCAGGCATATGCAGTACCTACCAAACAGCAGACATTTCAACAATTTTTGAATGAACAAATGGTTGGGAAAGTTGTTAGATTTCTCATCATGTTTACAGTTTATATGATAAAGAAATAAGTTTTTAGTGCCACAGCGTTTTAGCATCATTTCTTTTTAATAAATTCTGGTCAAGAACAAGAAACATAATAAAAAGGGTTGTAGATCCAGGGTGGAAATCATGAAGATACTGCACTGAGGGGATGGAGGACCAGAGACGCCTCAGTAGCTTTCAATGATGCTCATGATCCATCTTGAATAAGAACTGATTTCTGTGAAGAATCCTTCATTTCCAAGGGTGACACTTCCTTTTGCCCAACTCAAGATTCCATGCACCCTCCCACCGCAGATGGCCGGAGCTGCCGAGACTTCCTGCCAGAGAGAGGGAACAGGGGGTCAGCGTTGCTTTGTTCCTCATCTAACAAGGATTTATTCTAAGAAGTGGCACATTGTGATAGCAGAAGCTTCTACCAGACTGGAATCATTTTCTTGAGAGGGGAGAACCCTCTCTTCACATCCATGCAGGTCTCACCTCTCTAGGCTTGAATTTGACCAACCTGAGTGCAAGTAGGAGGAGAAAGGACAAGTGACTCTCCCCGGCCTCTCTCCCACTCTAAAGGAAGGCAGGGGACTGGATGAGCAATCCACAGACTGAGGAGGCAGAGGCAGACCGCAGGCCTTCTGCTTGGATCCCGTTTGGTCTCCTACGGGCACCTTTCCCCGAGGGCCCCTTGCTCTGCGCTTGTCTGGCGGTAGCAGAGATACCTTAGCATCAGACAGGGTCTTTAGAGGCTGCCCCACACACAGAACGTTTGCTGCCATTCTTTCGTCTTGCATGTTCTGGCACTCATCGTAGGGACGAGTATATTGGTTTATCCAAGTCAGTATGTCAGGGTCACTAACTGCGGGAAAGAGAGAAGTCCAGGGTGACTCTCCTTATCACATATACTCTTGTGATCAGCCTCTGCTCTGTGAATACATTGTATGTATTTATAGTAGGTATCAGACATTCCATCCTTCTTAGAGCCCCTTGTTCAGTATCTCTGTGTCTGAGCAGTGGATTCAAAGCGTTACATGAGCCTTACATCAGATATCATCAGATCTACAATTCTATCTGTACTGCACATAACTTGGAAAGCTTAAAAAACCCACAGGAAAATTATGAATGCTTGTGAGGAGAGAGAGACAGAAAGCTGTTGTCCATAAGAAACCTTCCTTTTGGGGATCTATTTCATCATCTTTACATTTAATCATAAAGGGAGAAAATGATTTTTAATGTGTTTTAAACTGCATTTTTTATAGTGAGATCATTTATAAGTGGATTATTTATAAGTATGTATGTATATGTATAAATATACATATATAATTTCCCCTAAGAAGTAACATTGCTCATCTTACTTATTGCAGTTGTTACTATACTGTTAACCTCAGGATGTAAGGAGTCTAACCAACACATTATATAATTTTAATCTCTGGTGGAGAGTAATAAGGAGAAAGGAAGCAAAAAATCAACTAGAGATCTCTCAAGTTAAACCTAGCATTACTTATAAAGCAGAATATTTTAGATACATTTCCAATCTAATGTTTTAAATCAAATCAGACCAGGAAGTGTCAGGTCAGAAAATGATGAGAAGAGTTATGTTCAGTTTTAACTTTTTTGGAAATCTAATTGAAATACTTAGAACAAGTTAGGTGAAAGTAACCTACTTACTTGAAATAGTGAATTCTTAATAGATATTGGGAGGCTGGCCCTAGAGAGCTTATGGAATTGATTTGTCACTGTGATTCTGACATGACATGCAGAGCCTATGTGATGAAACTTTTTGTAGTTTTATTTTGTTTTCAAATGGTGTGTCATAAATTACTTTGTAAAATGTGAAGTAGTTACTTTGAATAAGATTTAAAAGCTTCAATTTGTTCAGAAAATATATTCACTTAGATTCTCTAGAATGTTGCTTCTAAATTGAAGTGAAGTTGCCAAATTTCATTGGCACTGAGAATACAAAAGTTACCTTCCCAAAACAGACTGAGAGACCAAAACAGCATCCTGCTTTTTATTTGTTTTTATAGAACATATGAATTGTTCTGTAACCACAGGAGAAAGGTTTAAACCTGATTACTAGCCACAGCTTGCCTTAGTGAGTAGGCTTTAACAAGCCAATCAGTGTCAGTCTTTAACGTCAGCATGTTAGACTCCTCCAATAGATAGCAGAGTGCCAACCAATCAACAACACTCTCACCCAGGTAATCAAGCCTCCACAGATGACATCAACTCTCTTCAGCCTCTGAAAGTCCTCCAAACTCTCAACGGAAAGCTTCCCACAAACCCCGTATAAGCACTGCTTAGTGCTCTGTACTGCTCACTGAGATGGTGTCTGCTCAGCATTGCTCTTCTATAATAAGCAATAAGTTCAGCTTTATCATTTCAGATATCAAGTGGTGGTTCCAGTATCCTCTGTTAATGAAAGGGAGGATAATGGTGGTATAAGGTAGTATAAGCTGCATCCTTCATGTATGTGTGTGCTGTATGCTCAGTCATGTGCGGCTCTGTGACCCCCATGAACCTGCCAGGCTCCTCTGTTCATGGGATTCTCCAGGTAAGAATACTGGAATGGATTGTCATGCTCTCCTCCAAGGGATCTTCCCAACCCAGGGATTGAACCCTCGTCTCTTGCATCTCCTGAACTGCAGGCAGATTCTTTACCACTGAGCCGCACCTGAGAAGCGCTTCAGGTATATCCCTCCTCATTTTCCCCAGCACCAAAACCTTCTCAGGATGAAGAACACAGAGTCAAACACTTACGGTTTTTGTATTTACTCCAGGTCCAGGTTGGGATAAAGCAGGATTCATTAAGTGATAAGGGTTCCATAGCTATGGCTATGGTTCCCACTTGGGTGGTGACTTTAGCAGCCTCAGACAGTTTTATCATCATCAGGTCATTGCTCAGATATTCTGAGTTGAAGTCAGGGTAGGGCACAGTCATTGAGTAACTCTGGGTCTGCTCGTGCTTATTTTTGATGTTGGGTTGATAAATTCCCAATCGGATTTTAACACTATGGAAGGAAAGAAGGCAGGGAGATTAAAAAAAAAAAACAAAACACAGGGGTTTACAGAATGTCAGAACCACAAGAAGTGTCATAGGTGACTTTCTTTAATCATCTAATCATCTTCATTTTATTTCTTAGACCTGAGAACCCAAGTGACCTGCCTTGGCCTGTAAAATAGTAGTAACAATAGTTGATAGGATTGTTGTATTAGATTCAATGTAGATACATAAAATCTGGCATGGTATCTGTCACCTAGAACGTACTCAGTGGAATCTAGTTGTTGTCGTTGATGATATTAATGATCACAACGACAACCTGGATAATCTGAATGAATAGGTAACAGATATGGCACCAGAATCCATTATTCCAGAGGTCTTTGCCTGCCCTCCACTGTCTGAAACAACTCTGGAGCAAGTATATTGTACCTGCTGTTTCTGGACAGTTCTAGGCCCTTTCCAGCTCCTTTTGGGCCCATATCTTTGTATTTATTGCAATCTGCCTACATTGATTATAGATTCAAAAGACTCTTAGCAGTCTAACAGGACTCCCACTGACCACTTTCTACGATATTTCCTGGACAAATTCAAACCCACCCCCTTCGATTGCCAGGAGTCTGGTCATGTAACAGACACAGGAGCCACTGCCTGCCAAAAGACAGTTTGTGCATTAGGTCTGGCTGAGAGAAGAAAATCCAATGTTTCAACGCCAGTTCTTGGAGTGGATGGACTGTATTTCCTGCCTATATTTCCTTTGTATTTCTCACTGACACAAAGCAGGGGTTAGATCTGTGTTTGAATGAACTGTCTTGAACAACCAGATGGCTGAAAACTCTGAGTTAGAAGTGACCCTTGTACATTCCTGAAACTGCGACTAGGTTCCAATTATCTAACACTTTGTCACACACAACAGAGATACAGGTTTGTAAAGGACAGCATCATCTCATGCAGAGCTTCTTCATTCTTCTTCTCTTACCTGTATCACATGGCTTCTGCCTAACACTTCAACCTCAGCCTGTGAACACCCACTCCTACTCATGAGATTCTCTGTACACTCTTCCCTCTGCCTGGAATTTCCCCCAGAATTAATTCAACCTGGTTGCATCCTCCTCTTCGTGTAGGTCTCATCTCTTCAAACAGACCTGATATGATCACCCTAACTAAAGTAGGTATCTTGTTTTATTCCTGTATTTTGCAGCTTGGTACTCCTTTCAATGTTTTATTTTGGAACTTTTATTTGCTTTGACATATTTCCTCTACCAGAATGTGAGCTCCATGAGGGAAGACTAATTACCATCTTGCTCCCTTGCTGCTTTTTCAGTTCATTAAGCAGTCCCTGGAATATGGTAAAAGTTCCAGAAGTATGTTGGATGAAAGTTGAAAGTGTTAGTCATTCAGTTGTGTCCAACTCTTTGCGACCCCATGGACTGTAGCCTGCCAGGCTCCTCTGTCCATGGAATTCTTCAGGCCAGAATACTGGAGTGGGTAGCCATTCCCTTCTCCAGGAGATCTTCCCAACCCAGGGATCGAACCCAGGTCTCCTGCATTGCAGGCAGATTCTTTACCATCTGAGCCACCAGGGAAGCCCTCAAGTAGGTTGGATGGATGTCTATTATTTATTTTCCACGAGAAAGAGACATCTGACATCTTCCTCTTCATCTCCTCCTAAACTGCCCAAATGTGTATCTTTTTCCCCACTGGGAAGATGACTCTCTCTCCTCCTGGGTCTTCTGATTCCCTGGGATGCTGTTAGAACTTGCTAGGATGCCTCACAAGACCTGCTTTTAAAATTTATTTATTTATTTTTAAGTGAAGGATAATTGTTTTACTAATACTGTGTTGGTTTCTGCCATACATCGACATGAATCAACCATAGATATACCTATGTCCCCTCCTTCTTGAACCTTCCTCGCATTTCCCATGTCTCATCCAAACTCAACTGGGTTGAGGTCCCTGAGCCATATAACAAATTCCCATCTGTTATCTATCTTACATATGGTAGTGTATATGCTTTGATGTTACTCTGTATTTGTCTCACACTCTCCTTCCTCCCCTCACCCCTGTGTCCATAAATCTGTTCCCTATGTCTGCCTCTCCATAGCTGCCCTGCAAATAGTTTCATCAGTACTGTCTTTCTAGATCCAATAAATATCCATTTATGTACGGTATTTGCTTTTCTCTTTCTGACTTCCTTTACTCTGTGTAATAGGCTCTAGGTTCATCCACCTCATTAGAATTGACTCAAACATGTTCCTTTTTATGGCTAAGTCATATTCCATTGTATATATGTACCACAGCTTCTTCATTCATCTGTTGATGGACATCTAGGTTGCTTCTATGTCCTAGCTATTATAAATAATGCTGCAAGGAACATTTGGGTACATGTGTGTTTTTAATTTTGGTTTCCTCGGGGTATGTTTTAGCAGTGGGATTGCTGAGTCATATTGTAGTTTTATTCCTAGTTTTTTAAGGAATCTCCATACTGTCATGAGACCTGCTTTTGTTTAAATAGATCCCCCCTGGCTCCCAAGAGCAGAGAAATACTTACGGAGAGGGGCAGTGAGCAGCGGTCAGTACCCACTGTGGGTGAATGAGTGTCCCCACACAGGGTTCTGGGAAGGACTGCAGGTAGACCATATAAGGAATAGTAAAATCTACTTCATTCCTCTTCTCAGTGTTAGAATCTGCTGCTAGAATGACTCCTAAAGAATCAGTGGGTCACAGGTAGAGAGATACGGCAAGAGGTGAGAGTTGGCCAGGATAGTTTTTCCCACCCTAAGGTTTTCAAACTAAAATAGTCTTCTGTTGCTAAGTCGCTCAGTAGCGTCTCATGGACTGCAGCCTACCAGGCTCCTCCATGCACGGGATTTTCCAGGCAAGAGTACTGGAGTGGGTTGCCATTTTTTCCTGTTTTATTTTAATTGAAGGATAATTGCCTTACAGTGTTGTGTTAGTTTCTGCTGTACAACAACTCGAAGCAGCTATAGGAGTACATACGTCCCTTCCCTTTCGATCTTCCCTCCCCCCCACCTCCATCCTGCCCCTCCAGGTCATCGCAGAGCCCTGAGCTGAGCTCCCTATGCTATACAGCGGCTTCCCACCAGCCGTCTATTAATATTCACACATGGCAGTGCGTGTATGCCAATGCTACACTCTCAATTCGTCCCACCCTCTCCTTCCTGTAGTGTCCACAGTTCCTTTTTCTGTGTTTGCCTCTCTATGCCTGCCCTGCAAATAGGTTCATCTGTCCCATTTTTCTAAGGGAAATCATGCATGTCACCCAAGCTTTACTGCTGCTGCTACTGCTAAGTCGCTTCAGTCCTGTCCGACTCTTCGTAACCCCATAGACGGCAGCCCACCGGGCTCCCCCATTCCTGGGATTCTCCAGGCAAGAACACTGGAGTGGGTTGCCATTTCCTTCTCCAGTGCATGAAAGTGAAAAGGGAAAGTGAAGTCGCTCAATCGTGTCCGATTCAGCAACCCCACGGACTGCAGCCTACCAGGCTCCTCTGTCCATGGGATTTTCCAGGCAAGAGCACTGGAGTGGGTCGCCATTGCCTTCTCCAACCCAAGCTCTACACACTAAGAAAACTGACACGTGTCTTTGCTTGAGTTGGAGGTATACTGAAGTCTGTGAAACTAACGCAAAGGCGTATCTGAGGCTGATCATAAACCCTGATTGGCAGTGCTGTGTATAATGAAAATGTAAAAAAGAATTACTACTTAAAAAATAGTATTCTAAATTCACTTTTGCCAGGAATGAAAGTAAAAAGTTAAATCCTACCTGACTTTGGTGCTGAAAGGAGTGGAAGAGCTTGGGGGAGGGACCTGAGGCTCTCACAGCCCCTGACTCACCCCTCTTCCCAACCTGCACTTACTTCTCCAGAGTCCATCTGCCCAGAGAAAGGGAAGATGTACTTTTCTGCTCTCTGTCCAGGAGTCCTGGGACAGTGCAGGGCACTTATAAAGACACATGCTAACTTGCTCACAGGTGCAGAAGAAGCTTAGAGAGACCGTTGATGGGGTGAGCCATGCATCAAGAGTGGTACCTTTCACTTCCGTTAACAGTTAATCGAAGGAAATGCCCACCACCTCCTCTCTCTTCAGTTTTGGCCAGCTACTTCCCTCTCTGATCCATGTGCATGCGTGCATGCTCAGTTGCTTCAGTCGTGTCCGACTCTTTGAGACCCTATGAACCATAGCCCACCAGGCTCCTCTGTCCATGGGATTCTCCAGGCAAGAATACTGGAGTGGGTTGCAGTGCCCTCCTCCAGGGGATCTTCCCAACCCAGGGTTCAAACCCACATCTGTTATGTCTCCTGCATTAGCAGGTGAGCTCTTTACCACTAACACCTCCTGGGAAGCCCCAACCTCCTGCACATCACCACATCACTCCCTAAGCAGCAACAAGACCTAGACTCACCAGCCGTGCTCATGAGCATGAAGAAGACACAGCACTTCATGACAGTCTGGGATCTCGCCAGCAGCAGACAAGTCAGATCAGGCTCTTGGCTGTCTCAATCTTTAGTCCAAATAGCCTCAGCAAGAACAACTGAGGGAGAAATATTACTTTGTGGGGGTATGGAAGGAGCAAGGATGCTAGAACAATCTTCAAACTAGCCCTTATCAAAATCCAGTTAGAAAAGGCACAGCTGGGAGCTGGCTCTGATGTGGGTGAAAGAGGAAGGGGCAGACAAGTCCAGCCCCTGGTGCCTCTCTGACCCTAAAGGTCTCAGGAGTCATGATGTACCTGCTGACATTCCCCTCCCCTTTCTGTGACATAGTCATTCTCTGTTGTCCCCTCCTCCCTTTGTGACTGTGAACCTTATTCCCTGCCATGACTTGTCATCTCCGTTTCCCCAAGAGTCCCTCTTCTCTTCTCAGAGACTCCTCAAACATTGGGGTATGAAATAAAGTTAACAAGGCATCCTCCCCTTCCCGTTTCAGTGACGAGGATGCTGTGGTCTCCATGGAAGTTAGCAGCAAAGTTGGGACTTGAAACTGAGTCTCCAGATTTCCTCTGATGTGTTGAATTGTATCTGAGTCCTGTGCTCCCAGAAAACAGTGGTAGGCAAAAAAGTTTTGGCTTACCACAAAGAATGACCCTTCCCCACGTTAGTTTGAAGAGACTCTGCCCACTCTTTCTCAGGGCTCCCATAGGACTTTGGATGACTTCTTTGTTGACCTGTGACAAGGTCAATCACAGGCCTTTCCCCTTTTTCACCTGAACCCACTGACATAGCCAGACATGGACCCTCCAATTCCCCAGTCTGTCTCTCATCAATGATTAGCTGAGCTTGCAACTGTTACCCCCACCCCACAACAAATCTAACTACAACTAGAGATAAACACTTCCTGTTCAGCTGACTGAGAATTCCCTGATTGTAATACAACCTCAACTGTTCACCTCTCCAGCTGTGACTTGTATATATCTCCCTACAAAAGTCTTAAGGTAAAATCATTCTGCCGAGACAATCTGATCTTCAAATACCTCTTATTACAATAATCTGAATAAAATAAATGTCCTTACCTGTTCAGTTTTTGTGTTGGACACTTGCTACTCTTTTTCATGTTATCCCATTCCTTTTTATAAGTTAGCCTTAACTTTCTGACTGCCCATCCAGAAATATATAACTAATAACGGGTTCAATCATGGATATTGGTCTATAGTTTTCTTGTGTTGTTTTGGCTTGGGTGTCAGGATAGTGCTGGCCTTGTTAGAATGAGTTTGGAAGTGTTCTCTCTCCTTCAGTTTTTGGAGGAGTTTGAAAAGGGTTGGTGTTCATTATCTGAATGTTTGGTAGAATTCTCCAGTGAAGCTCTCTGGTCCTGTCTTGTTTTCTGTGTTGAGAGGTTTTGATTACTGACTTGATGTCTTTACTCGTTATTGGCCTGTTCAGATTTTCTATTTATAAAGTGCTTAGAACAGTGAGTTCTAATGGTAAATAGTAAGGCTATATAAACACTTGTTAAATAATAATAACCTTAGGATCCCCATATTTTTCTGGGGACACCTTTTGCTCTTTATGTCCAAATATTGCTGTTAAGTCCTTAAAGCTTTGTAAAGTTTCCATATGTATTAATAGTAGTGAAGAGCATAGACTCAGGAGTTAGTTCAGGCTTCAATTCCTGGCTTTAGGACTTTTTAGCTATCTTGTCATGATAAAAGCATCCAGCCTCTTTAAGCCTCAGTATTCTAATCTATAAAATGGAGGAATATTAGTACGTACATCATAGGATGGGCATCTTGGTTGCTCCCAAGCTTTAGTGGTTATAAATTAAGCTGCTATATACATCCATGGGCAGGTTTTTGTGTGGGGACACATTTTCAACTCCTTTGAGTGAATAGCAAGGAGTGTGATCACTGGATCATATGATAAAAATATGTTTAGAAAGTTTCCACAGCTTAGATGGAGTATAAATTTTAAAAAGTGATTAGACTTTTAATAAATGAGTATTTTTAAGACTAAATGAGTATTTTTGAGACTAAATACTTTTGTATTTGCATTTTTTTCAACAAGGTAGACATTCTTTCTTGACTTTTAAAGAGAAGACTAAAATCATAACCAAGATAGTAAATATCTTATGTATTTTTAAAGTCTTTTAAAATTTGATTTTGAAACTAAAGTTACTTGCCATAAAATAAAATAATTACAATCATTTTCATTTAAATAAAGAATTAAACTTCTAGGGGAAAAGAGGCTTCTATTTACTTTATTAAAACAAATATTCTTAGATAAATTCATCTTGAGTATCCCTTGAAATTCTTTGCTTGTTAATGGGAAAACCAGTAGATTATGGAATGTGCCAATTTGGAGTGAATTTACTTTTACCCTGCTTTTATCCCATATGAAATACATTTACATTAAGAAGCTAAACTTTCAAGAGCAAAGATTACTTTTACAGCGCTATTGAAGGTCCTAACCATGAAGCTGGCAGTTGAGAGCCAATTTAGTTTTCAGAGCAAGTGATAAGTAGAATAAATGTATCTGTTACTGTAATGAGACACAGCAAGCAAAAAAACTTTTCCTAATCTCAGACGGTTACCTCTTTGTTGTTGTGCATTGCCTTATTTTTGCTATGAAATATCATGTCTTTCTGGATTTTATTGAATCGTGAATTAGGTATCTGTGTGTTGTAAACATAGTCGGGTGAGAGATACCTTTTCTGACCCTACAATATGGATTTTTATTTTAAATTGTAGTATACTTTCATAGGCCTTTTGATGTTTTGTTTTTTTTTAATTACACTTTGAAAGCAGACTTTTGTTTTCCATCTGTCCATTCTTTGATCCTGTTTTCCTTCCCTGTGGCATTTGCATTGATTAGCATTATATTCTGTAGTCTCTATTTATTGTTTCCCCAGTGAGAATGAATACCCGTGAAGGCAGGGTTTTAACTGTTTTGTTCCCTGCTGTATGTATCTTTAGTGGATAATACATTGTTAGGCATGTCATAGACCCTCAATAAGTTTAGTAAGTGGTTGGATAAATGAATAGATATATTGTCTCCACTGTACAACATGCCAGGTTTATTTAATCAATCTTCTATTAATGAGTGTTTAAGTTATTTCCAGATTTTCAGGGTTATGTAGAAAAGTACATCAATAAGCATCCGTGGTTACTCTGGCGGGGATTGTGGCTGCCTCAACATTCACTCCACCACTTTTTGGATAGCTAACCTTAGAATTACTCAGTTCAGTTCAGTTGCTCAGTCATGTCTGACACTTTGCGACCCCATGGACTGCAGGACATCAGGCTTCTCTGTCCATTGCCAGTTTCTGGAGTTTACTCACACTCATGTCCATTGAGTTTATAGTCCTACTCTCACATCCATACACGACTACCGGAAAAACCATAGCTTTGACTAGACAGATCTTTGTTGGCAAAGTAATGTCTCTGCTTTTAAATATGCTGTCTAGGTTGGTCATAACTTTTCTTCTAAGGAGCAAGCATCTTTCAATTTAATAGCTGCAGTGACCATCTGCAGTGATTTTGGAGCCCAAAAAATAAAGTCTGACACTGTTTCCCCATCGATTTGCCATGAAGTGATGGGACCAGATGCCATGATCTTAGTTTTCTGAATGTTGAGCTTTAAGCCAACTTTTCCACTCTCCTCTTTCTCTTTCATCAGGAGGCCCTAACCAAACATATACCAAGTAGACCATGTTTATTGAAAAATGAAAAGTCTACTCCTTGCTTGGATGGTGTGCCATGTAACTTGATTATAAGTTTCAACAGCATAATCTCCTTCAGTGATTGGCTCAATTATGTGCAAGTGACCAAATTCAGTTAAGGAGACACCTACGACATTTGACAGGGACTCCTGGGGAAAAAGCTGCTTTCTCCCTAGATACAGGCAAGGGGGCTGAGGTGATTAGGTGAACAGGTGTATACTGGTGGTGGTTATGGGTAGGATAAAAAGACATTTCACAGGGAACAAGAAAATCTTGAAATTCATTTGTTTCTGTAGGGAAGCCTGAGATCTTTAGATAAGATAGACATAAGGTAGCATTAAAAAAAAAGTTACGTGTGAAATTATTTTAGGCCATAAGTAAACATAAAGTCAATTCAATAAAACTAAGGAAACACACAGGGCAGATTAATTATAACTGAACATTTAAGAGCCTTGAACTCAAGGCTAAGGAATTTGGGCTCCATCCTAGTGGCATGATAAGGCAATATTAAGACCTCAGGACTGCTTGGTACAAATGTGCCGTCCAGAGGTATACAAAGGCGTAGAAAATTGGTAGAAGTAATATACATCTTGCCATAGCTTCCTCTTCTAAGATACCTGTTATGGACTGCATATTTGTATTCCTCACCACTAAAATGCAAATATTCAAAGTCTAACACCAAAGGAGATGTTATGAGAAGGTAGAGCCTTTGGCTTTGTTGCTGTTCAGTCGCTCAGTCCTGTCTGACTCTTTGCAACCCCACGGACTGCAGCACGCCAAGCTTCCCTGTCCATCAGCATCTCCTGGAGTTTGCTCAGACTCATGTGCATTGAGTCAGTGATGCCATCCAACCATCTCATCCTCTGTCGCCCCCTTCTCTCCCTGCCTTCGATCTTTCCCAGCATCGGGGTCTTTTCCAATGAGTTGGCTCTTCACATCAGGTGGCCAAAGTATTGGAGTTTCAGCTTTAACATCCGTCCTTCCAATGAATTTTCAGGGTTGATTTCCTATAGGACTGACTGGTTTGATGTCCTTGCTGTCCAAGGGACTCTCAAGTGTCTTCTCCAGCACCACAGCTCAAAAGCATTAATTCTTTGGCACTCAGCCTATTTTATCATCTAGCTCTCACATCTGTGCCTGACTACTGGAAAAACCATAGCTTTGACCATAGGGACCTTTGTAGGCAAAGTAATGTCTCTGCTTTTTAATATGCTGTCTAGGTTTGTCACTGCTTTTCTTCTAAGGAGCAAGCATCCTTTAATTTCATGGCTCCAGTCACTGTCCACGGTGATTTTGAAGCCTGGGAAAATAAAGTCTATCACTGTTTCCATTGTTTCCCCATTTATTTGCCATGAAGTGATGGGACCAGATGCCATGATCTTAGGTTTTGAATGTTTTGGTTTAGGCCAGCTATTTCACTCTCCTCTTTCACCTTCATCAAGAGACTCTTCAGTTCCTCTTCACTTTCTGCCATTAGGGTGGTGCCATCTGCATATCTGAGGTTGTTGATATTTCTCCCGGAAATCTTGATTTCAGCTTGTGCTTCATGCAGCCAGGCATTTTGCATGATGTACTCTGCATATAAGTTAAATAAGCAGGGTGACAATATACAGACTTGATGTGCTTTTTTCCCAATTTTGCACCAGTCCATGTTCCATGTCTGGTTATAATTGTTGCTTCTTGACCTGCATACAGATTTCTCAGGAGACAGAAAAGGTGGATTGGTATTCCCATCTCTCTAAGAGGGAAGGAAGGCTTAGATGAGGTCATAAAGGTGGAGCCCCCATGATGGAATTAGTGGTCTTACAAGAAGGCGATACTGTCACCGGACACAAGTCCCTATGCCCAACGCACAATGAAGCCGAACAATATCAAGACATTGGAGTATGGAGAAGAGAAAAGTTTATTGCAGGGCCATGCAAGGAAACAGGTGGCTTAAACAGGGAGTTTGGCTTAAACCCCAAGCTCCCTGAAAGCTGTCAGCAAAGCCCTTTTATAAGAAAGGTGAGGGATGGGGTGTGGTTAGTATAAACATCTTGTGTCAGAGCCTTTGTTCTTAAGGTAGGATCATGGTCAGTCACCACATTGCTGTAAATCTCCACCAAAACAAATGTTATTCTCTGTTCTGACAAGAAAGGGCAAGGTCTCAAGGCTCTACTTTTGCCTGCCAAGGTCCAGGCCCTGGCTAAGAAAAAGGGGTGTCTGTCCAGGTCGGTTACCTGGAGTGTTCAACCAGCATCCAATCTGCATCTCCCCACTAGTGCCCAGGCTCAGCTGATGAGACAGAGCCCACCTGGCTCCCTTGGGATCAGGTCCCCAGACCCTGCCCAGCTGTCATTACTGAGTGTGCCAGGTGCCCAGGACCCAGCTGGCCCTCGGGCTCCTCAGGCCACCCAAAGTTGCAGGGTGGGGTGTGTACCATGGACCCATGCAGACAGCCCCAGCCTTTAGGTTGCAGAGGAAGTGATGGGAGAGAGACTCTTCCAGCCAGGGGGTGGCCGCAGTGAGGGTTCCGCACTCTGCAGGACACAGCCCCCAGTCTGTCCCCCCCCAGTCCACCCAGCTTACCTGCCCACTCAAGGTGGGAAGGCCTGGAGGGGCTCGAGGAGAAGGTCTCCACCTACCCCTTACCACACTCTCCTCTGGAAGGACCACAGCACAGACAACCATTGGCCAAGGGCAACTTCCACCCACCAGGTGAAAGGTCTCCTTCTAATGATCTGGTAGTAATGGTTGCTTGGTAACAGGGTAACAGCTGTGTGCTATTGGCTGCATTCCACTCACCCCTATTAAAGTACCAGAGTCAGCTCTGTCATATATGTGAGGATACAAAAAGGCAGCTATCTACAAGCCCGAAATTGGGCCCCCTCCTGTGTCACCTTGATCTTGGACTTTCCAGCCTCAAACACTGTAATTAATGTCTGTTATTTAAGCCACCCAATCTGTGGTTTTCTGGTTATAGAGCACCAACTAAGATAACACCCATCCATCATCGTATCATGTGATCCTACTGGGGATTACAAACATTTTTACCTTTCAGACCTCCTCTTCCTATTCCAATGCTTTTATGTTTACACCATATTGTATCTTTTTTCCTGTGTGTGTGTGCCAAGTTGCTTCTGGCTGGCCCAACTCTTCGCGATCCTAGGGACCATAGCCCCCCAAGCTCCTCTGTCCATGAGATGCTCAAGGCAAGAGCACTGGAGTGGGTTGCCATGCCCTCCTCCAGGGGATCTTCCTGACCCAGGGATCCAACACACATTTCTTATGTCTCCTGCATTGGCAGGCAGATTCTTTACCACTAGCGCCACGTGGGATGCACCTTTTTTCTTGATTCATATCAAATACACATAGGAATCATGTGTTGAGACCTGTACTCCTAGTCATTCTCTAAATGATCCAGGGAGCAGTGTTGAAGGGCTAAAGGAGTTGCCTGTGCTTCATCTTGGGATAAGCCTGAAAATAACAGAGAACAACACCCTTGTAAGCCTAGACTTTTATGACTGCAGAGTAATAGATCAATTTTCCACAAACTTATCTACATTTTCACCTTTTAAAAACATTATAGTTCAAAATGGTACATATTTTGGGCTGGAGTTTTGGGGGGTGGTCTAGTGTGGGAGAAGGGTACAGATTGCTGGCAGGAATCATGCCTGCTGGAGCAATAAAATTGCTTATGGAAAAGAAGAACATCTTGGAGAATACAAGAAATAGGTAGGTGAACCCTTGGAAAATATAGGATCTGTTATTTTTTAAAACATTCTCCATCTAGCCTTTCCCTTAACCTAGTCTCACAGAGTTTCAGGTAGATAAGAAATGAAGGAAGAGAAGGAAGTCATGACAATAGCAAAGCCTTGGGAAAAAAGACAGCTGGGAAGGAAGGTTCAAGAGGGAGGGAACATATGTATATCTATGGCTGATTCATGTTGATATATGGAAGAAAACAACACAATGTGTAAAGCAATTATCCTCAAATTAAAAATAAATAAATATACAAAAACAAATAAAGACAGCTGGGGCTTCATCTCAGCCTCATAGCTAGTCCAGTGATTCTGGGCAGTTGGTTTTAATGTTTTGCATTTAAGTGTCATTATCTGTGCAACAATGTGATGTAGCAGAGACTGATAACCTTATCCATCTTTATAGCCTCAATATTCACACAGAGGCTTGCATATGGTAAGTGAGCAGTAATTTATTTTGATGCGGCTGAATGAATGACTAAATCACCTTTCAAATTCCATCTTCATATAATAGTTCAACTCTATGTCCACCATCTTCTCAACAGCCAGATTGAAGGGAAAGTATGTAAAAATCAACCAATTTCACTTGAACATATTTGGTTTTATAAATGATTTTATTTAAGTAGTGCGTTCAGGATGGGAGGAAGGTGAAGCTGGCTAGCAGAGAGGGTCATGAAGAGATGAAGCTATTTAGTTGGAGGCGATGGTCTGCTTAATCCAGCTCACGTAGTTGCAGACCTTGGTGTAGACACCAGGCTTGTTTTTCTGAGCGCAGCCAGAGCCCCAGGAGACAATGCCCTGGAGCTTTCCACTGCAGACCACAGGGCCACCGGAGTCACCCTGGGTGAGAAGGAAGAGCCAGTTACAACCCACAGCTCTGCCCAGAGAGGAGAAAGGCTCAAAGGCGTTCCTCCTTTCCCCGGGGACCACGTTTCCAAATGCTGATTCTTTATGAGCCCAACTCTTTCCCAGGGAAATCAACTCTCATTCTCCACACTGTACTCCTATTCTTCTCCTCCCTCCTTCTCTCTCCCCTTTTTCCTCAACTGCAGGTCTGTGAGGCCAAGAGGAGATGAGGAACGGGAAGTTCGATGCTGCCCATCCAGCCAGGCTCCTTTCAAAGTTCTCTGCTCCTATATCCTTCCTCAGAAGGGCACCAGGATATACTGTTTGCACAAGATCAGTATACCTTTTCCCCTGAACCTTAACCATTAACACAGCAAAAAGAAAACTTGTTATTTTTCCCCAGCCTATCCTGAGCCCTCATGATCAGTCCCAGAGACAGCGTTTCAATGTTCTGAGTTTCAGGAACTGGGAAATGCGGTCGAGATATGTGAGGCTGAGCTGATGGACAAGGGGTGCGAAGCAGCTCACCTGGCAGGAGTCCTTTCCGCCCTCCAGGTAGCCCGCACAGAACATGTTGCTGGTGATCTGGCCTGGGTAGGCACTTTTGCAAGAGCTGTCTGATAGGATGGGAGCCTTCAGACACTTCAGGACATCAGGGTAGCTGGCTGTTGGGGACGAGATTGAAAAGAGAAGAGGATTACCCATACATTCTGGGAAATGTCTTTCTCAATACCTCTCCCCATCTTCCCAATATTCCCATTCCTTCCCTCTAATTGCTAGTAGCTTCTATTTTGGAAGAACAACCATTATCTGGAGGGTCTTCCAAGTGGTTTTAGTCAGCAAATTGTCCTCTCCCTAATACTAGTATCTGGAGAAGGAAATGGCAACCCCCTCCAGTACTCTTGCCTAGAAAATTCCATGGATGGAGGAGCCTGGTGGGCTACAGTCCATGGGGTCACAAAGAGTCGGACACGACTGAGTGACTTCACAACAACTAATACTAGAGTCAGGACCACATATCTTCAACCTAGAGACTTTATTTCTGAAGCAGGGCTGTACTTTGAGCAGTTCCAACCTCAGCCTCTGTTCTACGTACCTCCTCATTCCTTGCTTCTCTGCAAATCACGATTCATATTTTAGCTGCATGTCTGGCAATGTTAGCATAGTGCTTTCTTTCTGTGTTGTCAAGCAGACGGAGCCTACACATTTCAGTTAAATATCCTAAGATTCCACAGAACCCCACTCTCCTCTGGGAACGCTGCCTTGAGTGACATAGGGCTACCTGACCCTGAACCTGGTTTTCACCTCTAGGATTCTCAGACCTGGGGACCGTGTTCCCCGTGAGACTTACTGCCACTGCTTTTGGTGTTGCCCCAGCCAGAGATGAGACACTGGGTGCCAGCAGAGGCACAGGATGTTGGCAGAGAGATAGAGGCTACTCGGCTGTTGAGACTGGCAGCTGATTTCAGTTTAATCAGCATGATGTCGTTGTTTAAGGTGTTTGAGTTGTAGCTGGGATGGACGATACTCTTGGATGCGCTGATGAATTGCTCATTGCCCTCAACGACATTAATGTTGTCTTCTCCCAGACGCACTTGGATTCCGCTGGATCAAAAGATGACAAGTTCTCTAAGTCTGCAGTGTGAGGGCTTCCCCCTCCCCGTGGAGCCCAGTCTTGAGCACAAGCACAGAGGGAAGGCCCTTACAGTGCGCATGCACGCACGCGCACACACACACACACACACACACACACACACCACAAGTCATTGTTCATTCAAGGTAGTGCTACCACGTATGGTGCAGGGTAGAGGATTCCTTAGGTAGGTGTCAGTCCAAGCCTCGACTCACAACCCAAGAGGCTTAAGATGTTGAAACAGCAGTGTGCACTGTGTATGTCTGCAGATAACTAAATCTGATTTGTTGGAGAAGATTACAGGGAGCAGGGGTGATCAGTGTACAAAATGTTCAGAGGAAGAATCCACCCTGAATTGCAGGTACTGTATTCATTAGGTATGGGAATGGGAACCAAATGATGCCAACAATAGAGGAGATGAAAAGGGACATGGTGTTGATTAATCTAGTTGCAATTGTCAATTACTGTACAGAGATGTGGCTGGCCTCATAAATATGACAGTATTAAGTGAACAGAATGAGCTGTGATTATCTTCAGGTTGTACTGGAAATCTCCTTTGTTTGTTTCTTCCATATGCCACTTTTCTCCTGGTTGGGTCATAATGATTAGAGCTCCTACGGTACTCTAGGTATATTTAATCACTCAGTATTTCTCTTCCTATGTCTTTATGGCCCTCATTTGGAAAGACATCAGTGAACTCTCAGGGTATGTTTTTGTGGGTAAGTGCCTCAAAGTGTACAGTGCCTTGGAGTAGGGGGATAGTGAGATCTTGGTATCTGAATGCTCCCCCTTAAGCATGACTCTGTAGTTCACCATGATTGTCTTTGGCATGGTTGAGGATGCCCTGACCTCGGAGAAGAGCGCTGTGAGTATTGGTTACTTACGACTTGTAGCAGTGAGCCGCAGACACCACCCACTGGCTGTTGATGAGGGAGCCCCCGCAGAAGTGGTAGCCAGAGTTCAGGGACACTTGGTAGGGGACAGTATTTGCCCCACAGGTGTAGCCGCCCACGATCTTGTCATCATCGTCCACGGGGAAAGCAACTGACAGAGGAAAGTTGGAAACTCTTTATAGAACTGATTCATTGTGGAATTTCTACTCAGTAGCAAGGTTTTGCAGATGAACCAGAAAAAAAAAAATAAGTCCTATTTTCTTATCAGGCATAATCAAGAATCTGTGATTTTAGCATTACTATTTTCAAAATCTTATTGCTCCATACACTTGACACATATGCTAAATATTTATGTTATTATAACTATTAATGTTTAATGCATGCTTTACATTTGATCAATATACTGATTTCTTTTTTTTACATATGTGATACACACACACATATCAGAGACTCCTTACACAATAAACGCCTTGAAGCCCACTACCTGAGAATATAAAGAATATTTTTGACACAAAGCCTTGCTAAGGAGACATTTAAGTATATGTTCAATAAAGCTTTGCAGTCACCATGGTTGTGTTTATTTGTAGAGTTCAGTGTAGCATAAACACCACAAGAGGTAACAGAAAGCAAACTCTTAAATGCCATCTGAGTTGTTCTGACCTATAAAAGAATAAGGAGTTTTGTACTTTTGTTCCCCCAATTTCTTCTTGGTTCTCACCTAAAATATTCACTAAATAATCTCATAGAACATTATGAAGTTTCTCTCTCCAATCTTTCTCCTCATCCCAATCATGTTTCCAACATTTTAAATTTATTCAGCACTGTAAATTTTGGACCACTGACTTACTATGGTTCCTAAAAACTCTAAATATCTGGGATTGTATGCTATATGCCCCATTGTTCATATTTTCTAAACTAACTTTGAGATAGACACTTTTGATATATAAGTAGGCCTACTGAATTCATTTATAATAATCAAATTTGAGGAAATTTTGTAATAAGTTTGAAGAATAAAATTACATTGAATAGTATAAAAACTGAATAGTCTTTGTGTTACTCCAAAATTTAATTAGTGAAGATGTGGTCAAACCCAGCCCAAAGATTTTATTCATAAGAAATAGAGTGTCTTTGCCTGTTAAGCTCCCTCATAAGAAGCTTTTTAGTATAGAGGAGACTCAGATGAGATATTCACAGCCTCAAGGAGCTCAAGAGTAATCATTTGTTCCAATTGTTAGCTACAAATTCTTTTAAAGATCAAAACAACATTTCCTTAATGTTGACTATCTTTTCTTTTTCACACTTCATAGACCATACCTGAAATTCAGGGCAGATTCTTCCTCTTGATCTTTCTACACTGATCACCCCAACTTTCCATAATCTCCAACAAATGAGATTTAGTTGTCTACAGACATGTGTACTATACACTGTTATTTCAACATCTTAAGCCTCTTGAGTACAAAGATTATATTTGGCATTCACTGTTGGCTTCCAGAGTACAAAGTACAACCTTAAAAAAGTCATAGACCCCTACTGATCACTTATCTGTTAAGACTCACCAGCGGCTCCCAAGAGAGCCAGAAAGATGAAGGTCTTCATGGTTGCTCACCGGTTCTGGACTAGGGACTAGGTTGCAGGGTTTCCATCCACAGCTATTTATATGTCCAGGTTTGTCATTGACATCCATGGCCACAGGTGCCAGGAATGTGATTTCCCTGGAAAATCACAAATCCAAATTTAGAATTCAATTCCATGCCACACTGAAGATAATTCAGCATCCAATTTAAACATCCGCCTGTGTCCACTTTTCCAGAAGGTTATGGGAATGGAAGAAATGAGTCCACCTGGTGGACACTGCTCCCCTAAATAAAAAAGTAAGTTGGAGAAAGATCACAGAACAGGGCTACAGGTGGCTTGATTCCCAGACAAAAAATTTAGGTCCTCGGTTGTCTCAAATGTGAACTTTTACTCTGAGGACTATCTTGAGAGCTACACCCTTGCTGTTTAATTAATATTGCCTGTTTCACAATTATATCATCTGTCTTGTGGTAGCTCTGGCCTTGTATACCCATGTTAATGTTTTGTTATTAATAGGAACACTTGTTGTCCTAAGAAAAGAGCAAAATTTTATTCAAAACCACAATAGTTCAAAATAGAAAAGAGAAAGTGAGCCCAATTTATATTTATCTGAGCTTACTGTTTAATAGGCATATTCTAAATACTTAGCCTATGTTAAATTAGTAAATCTCCAGAAAAACCTACAAGATCCCTCTTATGATTCCCATATTACAGATGGGAAAACTGAAGGTTCACAAAAATACAAGGGACTTTGCTAACATCACAAGGCAAGTCCATGGTAGGGTCAGGATTCCAGCCTTGGAAATCTGGCTTCAGTGTCTATGCTGTCAACCACTATGTAACACTCCCCTATTCCGTTCACCAAAATCTGGAGGCTGAAATGCTACAGAATTCTTGGCCAGTGAAAAGACAATGGGAATTTATTGAGTGCTTATAATGCATCAAACACTGTGGACAGGCCTCCCATACATCAGCTCATTCAGTCCTTACAAACAGCTTTGTGAGTGCTGTGCTCTAAGTTTTGCCATTTTTATAGATGGAGACGTTGTACTTAGAGAAGCTAAGATTTTTTCCACCAATTTTCAGTTCTGTGAGGTGATCCATACAGGATTCAAACACAGCAAGCCTCACTTCATGATGCCTTCCACATGATGCCATACATATAACACAGGAATGATGAAATAAGGTATTTTAAGGCAGGACAGCAAAAAGTAAACAGTTTTACATTCTCTTTGTGTCACTTTGGACTTCTTCCTTTCCTCCTAATGTGCAGTGTGCTTCTGCTTTTCATAGCTCCTCAAAAATGGAGTGGTTGCAAGACAGTAAAGTTGTTTTTTTTTTTCCTTTATTCTGAAGGTAGCAATACAACCCACTCCAGTCTTCTTGCCTGGAGAATCCCAGGGACAGAGGAGCCTGGTGGACTGCCGTCTACAGGGTCACACAGAGTCGGACACAACTGAAGCGACTTAGCAGCAACAGCAGCAACATAACTTCTTAAAAGTTTTATGTTTTTTCCCAGCTCTGTAGGGGTCATGATGTCTTGCTGCTCGCTTTGTACGTGCTTACCTAGACTGTGTATCCTTGGTGAACTTCATGTAAACTATCACCATGTCATTTCAGTGTATGATCCTGGAACTCGAAAATGCGTATAACTGTGCCTTTGATGTCTAACAGGCGGAACAGTCTTCAGAGCTTCTTAGAGTCTGTCTCACTGGTTGTAATCCTCAGCTTGGGTTGTGTAAAATTCCCCTTTTCCCCTCTTAATTTGATTGCTCATTGAATTTTTCTCCATAGGAGAGAACTCTGAATTCTACCAAATTAAGGGATGATTACAAGGAGCATATGAAATCCTGAAATACCCAAGAAATGGATTCTTGGAGCAAGAATTGTCATAATAAATATGGCACAGCAGAGTATCCAGGAGAGGTGAATCTAAGTGAGAATGAACCTCTAGCTGGATTATAGCAAGATTCTTTACCTATACAATGCATCTGAATGGCATCCTAGAATGCTGTTTCTTCTTTAGCAAAGTGTCACTCCTAAAGTAGGTTCTATGTCTTTTTCATTTGAAAGTTTTCTGATATGAAGATAACTTAGTAGAAGGCAGAGTTTCTCCACTCTGGCACTGTTGATAGTATGAGCCAGATAATGGCTGTCGGGTGTTGGCCTGCACACTGCAGGATATTCATCAACATCCCTGGCCTCAAGTTACAAGTAGCACTAATCTTCCTCTAGTTATGACCAAAAGTGTGTCCAAATGTCGCTGAATGTTCTCTCAGGGGTCCATTTCATCCCCAGTTGAGGATGACTCAATGGAGGTAAAATACAGCAGAGCAGCTTCTAAGGATGCAGCCATGGAAAGTGCCTTATTGTCCTTAATTGAACTCATACCCACTGAGTACATTGTACACGAGGCAGGAAGCTACCATTCACTAATTTCTAGAAATCAAGAAATGCTAAGGAGTAAGAGGAGAGCCAGGTCCAGAATTAAAAATGGGGTATCTTCTCATCGTATTTAATTATCTTCCATTTTGTTACCTCTACAACGAGGTGTTGTGTGTTATATTATTCTATATCATCCCTGAAACTTCCCCCCAAACTTCATCAAGGCTCTTAACCCATACGAAAAACACATTCTAGAGAAGAGTTTGCCCAATAATTGGCTTGTGTGCTTCTGTGTCCTAGAGGTCTCTGTATGGTGGTGCCCTGGGCTTTTTGACTTGAATTCCTTCTATCGGGATGGGAAAGAATGAGGGTTGCAAGTTAAGGACAGTTATCTAGGAAGAAAGGCAAATTCCCAACAAAACCCCCTGAGACCTCTCTGGCTGCAGTGTGATGGTTCTTCACTCATCTAAAGCAGTAGCAGGAATATAAGAAAAATGCCAAGTGATGATTTCCAGACTTCAGTAGTTCCCATACAACTTTTCAAACATGTTGCATGTAAACTGCTTACATAGTGCTTGTACTGTAGTTACCTTCTCACTTTCTTTTTTTTTTCTTTTTAATTTATGTTTTAATTTAAGGATAATTGCTTTACAGAATTTTTTTGTTCTCTGTCAAACCTTAGCCTGGATCAGCCATAGGTATATATATATTCCCTCCCTTTTGAACTTCCCTCCCATCTCCCTCCCCATCCCACCCCTCTAGGTTTGATACAGAACCCCTGTTTGAGTTTCCTGAGCCATATAGCAAATTCCTGTTGGCTATCTATTTTATGTATGGTGATGTAAGTTTCCATGTTACTCTGTCCATACATCTCACCCTCTCCTCCCCTCTCCCCATGTCCATAAGTCGATTCTCTGTCTGTTTCTCCATCGCTGCCTTGTAAATAATTTCTTCTTTTTTACTGAAGGAATTTTTATTCTAAAAATCTAGAAATTTTCTAGATTCTGTATATGTGCGTTAGAATACGATATTTATCTTTCTCTTTCTGACTTACTTCACTCTGTATAATAGGTTCTATGTTCATGCACCTCTTCAGGACTGACTCAAATGTGTTCCTTTATATGGCTGAGTAATATTCCATTCTGTATATGTACCACAATTCCTTTATCCATTCATCTGTCGATGGACATCTAGGTTGCTTCCATGTTCTAGCTGTTGTAAATAGTGCTGCAGTGAACAATGTTTGGCTTCCTTAGGGTATATGCCTAGGAGTGGGATTGCTGGGTCATATGGTGATTTTATTCCTAGTTTTTTAAGGGATCTCCATACCATCTTCCATAGTGGCTGTATCAATTTACATTTCCACCAACAATGCAAGAGTGTTCCCTTTTCTCCACACCCTTTCCAGCATTTGTTGTTTGTAGACTTTTTGATGACGGCCATTCTGAACAGTGTGAGGTGATATCTCATTGTGGTTTTGATTTGCATTTCTCTAATAATGAGTGATGTTAAGCATCTTTTCATGTGTTTGTTAGCCATCTGTATGTCTTCCTTGGAGAAATGTCTGTTTAGATATTTTTCCCACTTTTTGATTGGGTTGTTTGTTTTTCTGGCATTGAGTTGTATGAGCTGCTTGTATATTTTGGAAATTAATCCTTGGTCAGTTGTTTAATTGGCTATTCTTTTCTCCCATTCTGAAGGTTGTCTTTCCACTTTGCTTAGTTTCCTTTGCTGTGCAAAAGCTTTTAAGTTTAATCAGATCCCACTTGTTTACTTTTGATTTTATTTCTGTTACTCTAGGAGGTGGGTCATAGAGGATCTTGCTTTGATTTATGTCATTGAGTGTTCTGCCTATGTTTTCCTCTAAGGGTTTTATAGTTTCTGGTCTTAACATTTAGGTCTTTAATCCATTTTGAATTTGTCTTTGTGTATGGTGTTAGGAAGTGTTCTAATTTTATTCTTTTACACATAGCTGTCCAGTTTTCCCAGCACCATTTATTGAAGAGGATGTCTTTGCCCCATTGTATATTCTTGCCTCCTTTGTCAAAAATAAGGTACCCATAGGTGCATGGGTTTATTTCTGGGCTTTCTATCTTGTTCCATTGGTCTATATTTCTATTTTTGTGCCAGTGCCATACTCTCTTGATGACTGTAGCTTTGTAGTATAATCTGAAGTCAGAAAGGTTGATTCCTCCAGCTCCATTCTTCTTTCTCAAGGCTGTTTTGACTATTCAGGGTCTTTTGTGTTTCCATATGAATTGTGAAAATTTTTGTTCTAGTTCTGTGAAAAATGCCATTGGTAATTTGATAGGGATTGCACTGAATCTGTAGATTGCATTAGGCTGTATAGTCATTTTCACAATATTGATTGAGGAAAGTGAAAGTGGAGGGTGAACAAGTTGGCTTAAAGCTCAACATTCAGAAAACGAAGATCGTGGCATCTGGCCCCATCATTTCATGGGAAGTAGATGGGAAAACAGTGAAAACAGTGTCAGACTTTATTTTTCTGGGCTCCAAAATCACTGCAGATGGTGACTGCAGCCATGAAATTAAAAGACACTTACTCCTTGGAAGAAAAGTTATGACCAACCTAGATAGCATATTCAAAAGCAGAGACATTACTTTGCCAACAAAGGTCCTTCTAGTCAAGGCTATGGTTTCTCCTGTGGTCATGTATGGATGTGAGAGTTGGACTGTAAAGAAAGCTGAGCACCGAAGAATTGATGCTTTTGAACTGTGGTGTTGGAGAAGACTCTTGAGAGTCCCTTGGACTGCAAGGAGATCCAACCAGTCCATTCTGAAGGAGATCAGCCCTGGGTTTTCTTTGGAAGGAATGATGCTAAAGCTGAAACTCCAGTACTTTGGCCACCTCATGCGAAGAGTTGACTCATTGGAAAAGACTCTGATGTTGGGAGGGATTGGGGGCAGGAGGAGAAGGGGATGACAGAGGATGAGATGGCTAGATGGCATCACTGACTTGATGGACGTGAGTCTGAGTGAACTCCGGGAGTTGGTGATGGACAGGGAGGCCTGGTGTGCTGCGATTCATGGGGTTGCAAAGAGTCGGACACGACTGATTGACTGAACTGAACTGAAATGAACCCAGGAACATGGACTATCTCTCCATCTGTTTATGTCATCTTTGATTTCTTTCATCAGTGTCTTATAATTTTGTGTGTACAGTTCTTTTGTCTCCTTAGGTAAGTTTATTCCTAGATATTTAATTCTTTTTGTTGCAATGGTGAATGGGATTGATTCCTTAATTTCTCTTTCTGATTTTTCATTGTTAGTATAGAGAGATACAAGTGATTTCTGTGTATTGATTTTGTATCCTACAACTTTGCTAAATTCACTGAATAGCTTTAGTAATTTTCTGATACTATCTTCAGGGTTTTCTATGTACAGTATCATGTCATCTGCAAACAGTGAGAACTTTACTTCTTCTTTTCCAATCTGGATTCCTTTTATTTCTTTTTCTTCTCTGATTGCTGAAGCGAGGACTTCCAGGACTATGTTGAATAATAGTGGTGAAAGTGCACACCCTTGTCTTGTTCCTTATCTTAGGGGGAATGCTTTCAATTTTTCACCATTGAGAATAATGTTTGCTGTAGACTTATATATGGCCTTGTGTTACTGTGTTGAGGTAGGTTTCTTCTATGCCCATTTTTTGAAGAGTTTTAATCATAAATGGGTGCTGAATTTTGTCAAAGGCTTTTTCTGCACCTAATATCATATGGTTTTTATATTTCAATTTGTTAATGTGGTATATCACATTGACTGATTTGCATATATTGAAGAATCCTTGCATTCTTGGAATAAACCCAAGTTGATCATAGTGTATGAGCTTTTTGTGTTCTTGAATTCTGTCTGCTAAAATTTTGTTGAGAATTTTTGCATCTATATTCATCAGTGATGCAAGACTTCACTTCACTTCACTTCATCAGTGATATTGGCCTGTAGTTTTCTTTTTCTGTGTTGTCTTTGGTTTTGGTATCAAGGTGATGGTGGCCTCATAGAATGAGTTTGGAAGTGTTCCTTCCTCTGTAATTTTTTGAAAGAGTTTTAGAAGGATAGGCATTAGCTCTTCTGTAAATGTTTGATAGAATTCTCCTGTGAAGCCATCTGGTCCTGGGCTTTTGTTTTTTGGAAGACTTTTGATCACAGCTTCAATTTAAGGGCTTATAACTGGGTTGTTCATAATTTCTATTTCTTCCTGGTTCAGTCTTGGAGATTGAGATTTTCTAAGAATCTGTCCATTTCTTCCAGGTTATCCATTTTATTGCCATATAGTCATTCATAATAGTCTCTTATAATCCTTTGTATTTCTACATTGTCTGTTGTAACCTCTTCTTTTTCATTTCTAGTTTTGTTGATTTGATTCTTCTCTCTTTTTGTCTTGATGGGTCTGGCTAAAGGTTTGTCAACTTTGTTTATCTTCTTAAAGAACCAGCTTTTAGTTTTATTAATCTTTACTATTGCTTCTTTCATTTCTTTTTCATTTCTTTCTGCTTGGATCTTTATGATTTCTTTCCTTCTACTAATTTTGGGGGGTTTTTGTTCTGGTTTTTCCAGTTGTTTTAGGTGTAAAGTTAGGTTGTCTATTAGGTGTTTTTCTTGTTTCTTGAGGTAGGATTGTGTTCTATAAACTTCCCTCTTAGAACTGCTTTTGCTGCATCCCACAGGTTTTGAGTTATTGTGTTTTCATTGTCATTTGTTTCTAGAAATTTTTTGATTTCCCTTTTGATTTCTTCAGTAACCTGTTGGCTATTTAGAAACGTGTTGTTTAACCTCCATATGTTTGTGTTTCTACAGCTTTTTTTTTTTCTCTTGTAATTGATATCGAGTCTCATAGCATTGTGGTTGAAGAAGGTGCTTGATACAATTTCAATTTTCTTAAATTTACTGAGGTTTGATTTGTGACCCAAAATGTGGTCTATCCTGGAGAATGTTCCATTTGCACTTTAGAAGAAGGTGTATTCTTCTGTTGGACAGAATGTCCTGAAGATATAAATGAGATCCATCTCATCTAATGTATCATTTAAGACTTGTGTTTCCTTATTAATTTTCTGTTTTGATGACCTGTCCATTGGTATGAGTGTGGTGTTTCCTATTATTATTGTGTTACTATCATTTTCTCCTTTTATATCTGCAAGTGTTTGTCTTATGTATTAAGGTGCTCCTGTGTTGGGTGCATAGATATTTACAATTGTTATGTCTCCCTCTTGGATTGATCCCTTGATCATTATATAGTGTCTTTCCATATCTCTTGTAATCTTCTTTATTTTAAAGTCTATTGTGTCTGATATGAGGATTGCTACTCCAGCTTTCATTTGCTTCTCATTTGCAAGGAAGATATTTTTGCATCCTCTCACTTTCAGTCTATATGTGTCTTTAGGTCTGAAGTGGATTACTTGTAGACAGCATATATATGGGTCTTGTTTTTGTATTCATTCAGCCAGTTTGTGTCTTTTGGTTGGAGTATTTAATCCATTTACATTTAAAGTTCAGTTCAGTTGCTTAGTCGTCTCTGACTCTTTGTGACCCCATAGACACGCCAAGCCACCCTGTCCATCACCAATTCCTGGAGTTTACTCAAACTCATGTCCATTAAGTCGATGATGTCATCCAACCATCTCATCCTCTGTCGTCCCCTTCTCCTCCTGCTTTCAATCATTCCCAGCATCAGGGTCTTTTCAAAGGAATCAGTTCTTTGCATCAGGTGGCCAAAGTATTGGAGTTTCAGCTTCAACATCAGTCCTTCCAGTGAATATTCAGGACTGATTTCCTTTAGGATGGACTGGTTGTATCTCCTTGCAGTCCAAGAGAGTCTCAAGAGTCTTCTCCAACATCACAGTTCAAAAGCATCAAATCTTCAGCGCTCAACTTTCCTTACAGTCCAACTCTCAAATCCATACACGACTACTGAAAAAACCATAGCCTTGACTAGATGGACTTTGTTGGCAAACTAATGTCTCTGCTTTTTAATATGCTGTCTAGGTTGGTCATAACTTTTCTTCCAAGGAGCAAGCGTCTTTCCATTTCATGGCTGCAGTCACCATCTGCAGAGATTTTGGAGACCCCCAAAATAAATTCTATCACTGTTTCCACTGTTTCCCCATCTATTTGGCATGAAGTGATGGGACCAGATGCCATGATCTTAGTTTTCTGAATTTTGAGCTTTAAGCCAACTTTTTTACTCTCCTCTTTCACTTAAATCTAGAGGCTCTTTAGTTCTTTGCTTTCTGCCATACGTGTGATGTCATTTGCATATCTGAGGTTATTGATATTTCTCCCAGCAATCTTGATTCCAGCTTGTGCTTCATCCAGCCCAGCGTTTCTCATGCTGTACTCTGCATACAAGCTAAATAAACAGAGTGGCAATTTACAGCCTTGATATACTCCTTTCCCTATTTGGAACCAGTCTACTGTTCCATGTACAGGTCTAACTGTTGCTTCCAGACCTGCATACAGATTTCTCAGGAGGCAGGTCAGGTGGTCTGGTATTCCCATCTCTTGAAGAGTTTTCTACAGTTTGTGGTAATCCACACAGTCAAAGGCTTTGACATAGTCAATAAAGCAGAAATATATATATTTTTTGTACTCTCTTGCTTTTTTGATAATCCAACGGATGTTGGAAATTTGATCACTGGTTCCTCTGCCTTTTCTAAAATCCAGCTTGAACATCTGGAAGTTCACGGTTCAGGTACTGTTGAAGCCTGGCTTGGAGAATTTTGAGCCTTACTCTACTAGCGTGTGAGATGACTGCAATTGTGTGGTAGTAGTAGCATTCTTTGGCATTGCCTTTCTTTGGGATTAGAATGAAAACTGACCTTTTCTAGTCCTGTGGCCACTGCTGAGTTTTCCAAATTTGCTGGCATATTGAATGAAGCATTTTCATAGCGTCATCTTTTAGGATTTGAAGTAGTTCCACTGGAATTCCATCACTTCCACTAGATTTGTTTGTAGTGATGCTTCCTAAGGCCCACTTGACTTCACATTCCAGGATGTCTGGCTCTAGGTGAATAATCATACCATCGTGATTATCTGGGTTCTGAAGATCTTTTTAATATAGTTCTTCTGTGTTTTCTTGCCACCTCTTCTTAATATCTTCTGCTTCTGTTAGGTCCGTACCATTTCCGTCTTTTATGGAGTCCACCTTTGCATGAAATATTCCCTTGGTATCTCTAATTTCTTGAAGAGATTTCTAGTCTTTCCCATTCTACTGTTTTCCCCTATTTCTTAGCACTGATCACTGAGGAAGGCTTTCTTATCTCTCCTTGCTATTCTTTGGAACTCTGCATTCAAATGGATATATCTTTCCTTTTCTCCTTTGCTTTTCGTTTCTCTTCTTTTCAAAGCTATTTGTAAGGCCTCCTCAGACAGCCATTTTGCTTTTTTGCATTTCTTTTTCTTGGGGATGGTCTTGATCCCTGTCTCCTGTACAATGTCACAAACCTCCATCCATAGTTCATCAGGGACTCTGTCTATCAGATCTAGTCCCTTAATTCTATTTCTCATTTCCACTGTATCATAAGGGATTTGATTTAGGTCATACCTGAATGGTCTAGTGGTTTTCCCTACTTTCTTCAATTTCAGTCTGAATTTGGCAATAAGGAGTTAATGATCTGAGCCATAGACAGCTCCCAGTCTTGTTTTTGCTGACTGTTTAGAACTTCTCTATCTTTGGCTGCAAAGAATATAATCATTCTGATTTCAGTATTGACCATCTGGTGATGTCCATGTGTAGAGTCTTCTCCTGTGTTGTTAGAAGAGGGTGTTTGCCATGACCAGTGCATTTTCTTGGCAAAACTCTTTTAGCCTTTGCCCTGCTTCATTCTGTACTTCAAGGCCAAATTTGGCTGTTACTGTAGGTATTTCTTGACTTCCTACTTTTGCATTCCAGTCCCCTATAATGAAAAGGACATCTTTTGGGGGTGTTAGTTCTAGAAGGTCTTGGGGTCTTCATAGAACCGTTCAACTTCAGCTTCTTTAGCATTACTGGTTGGGCCATAGACTTGGATTACTGTGATATTGAATGGTTTGCCTTGGAAATGAACAGAGATCATTCCGTCATTTTTGAATTGCATCCAAGTACTGCATTTCAAACTCTTTTGTTGACTATGATGGCTACTCCATTTCTTCTAAGAGATTCTTGCCCACAGTAGTAGATATAATGGTCATCGGTGTTAAATTCATCCATTCCAGTCCATTTTAGTTCTCTGATTCCTAAAATGCTGACATTCACTCTTGCCATCTCCTGTTTGACCACTTCCAATTTGCCTTGATTTATGGACCTGATGTGAAGAGCTGACTCATTTGAAAAGACCCTGATGCTGGGAAAGATTGAGGGCAGGAGAAGAAGGGGATGACAGAGGAAAGATTGAGGGCAGGAGAAGAAGGGGATGACAGAGGATGAGATGGTTGGATGACATCACTGACTCAATGGACATGAGTTTGGGTAAACTCCAGGAGTTGGTGATGGACAGGGAGGCCTGATGTGCTGTGGTTCATGGGATCACAAAGAGTCGGACATGACTGAGTGACTGAACTGAACTGAATGGACCTAACATTCCAGGTTCCTATGCAACATTGCTCTTTACAGCATCAGACTTTGCTTCCATCACCAGTCACATCCACAACTGGATGTTGTTCTCCCTTTGGCTCTGTCTCTTCATTTTTTCTGGAGTTATTTCTCCACTGATCTCCAGTAGCATATTGGGCACCTACCAACCTGGGGAGTTCATCTTTCAGTGTCCTATCTTTTTTCCTTTTCATACCATTCACGGGGTTCTTAAGGCAAGAATACTGACGTGGTTTGCCATTTCCTTCTCCAGTGGACCACATTTTGTCAGAACTCTCCACCATGACCCGTCTGTCTTGGGTGGCCCTGCATGACAAGACCCGTAGTTTCATTGAGTTAGATAAGGCTGTGGTACATGTGATCAGATTGATTAGTTTTCTGTGATTGTGGTTTTCAGTCTGTCTGCCCTGTGATGGAGAAGGATAAGAGGCTTATGGAAGCTTCTTGATGGGAGAGACTGACTAAGGGAGAAACTGGGTCTTGTTCTGATGGGTGGGGCCATGCTCAGTAAATCTTTAATCCAATTTTCTGTTTATGGGTGGAGCTATGTTCCCTCCCTGCTATTTACCTGGGGCCAAACTATTGCACTATTGAGAAGGCAATGGCACCCCACTCCAGTATTCTTGCCTGGGAAATCCCATGGACGGAGGAGCCTGGTAGGCTACAGTCCATGGGGCCGCTAAGAGTTGGACACGACTGAGTGACTTCACTTTCATTTTTCACTTTCATGCATTGGAGAAGGAAATGGCAACCCACTCCAGTGTTCTTGCCTGGAAAATCCCAGGGACAGAGGAGCCTGGTGGGCTTCCGTCTATGGGGTCGCACAGAGTCGGACACGACTGACATGGCTTAGCAGCAAACTATTGTGGAGGTAATGAAGATAATGGAGACCTCCTTCCAAAGATCCCATGCATGCACTGCTACACTCACTGCCCTCAACCCTGCAGCAGGCCACCACCAACCCATGCCTCTGCTGGAGACTCTTGGACACTCCCAGGCAAGTCTGGGTCAGTCTCTTGTTGGGTCACTGCTCCTTTCTTCTGGGTCCTGGTACACAAAAGATAAAGGTTGGGCTTCCCTTGTGGCTCAGCCAGTAAAGAACCCGTCTGCAGTGTGGAAAACCTGGGTTCAATCCCTGGGTTGGGAAGATCCCCTGGAGAAGGGAAAGACTACCCACTCCAGTATCCTGGACTAGAGAATTCCATGGACAGTATGTCCATGGGGTTGCAAAGAGTCAGACACAACTGAGCAAACACCAAGTAGGAACATTTAAAGTAATTGTTGATATGTATGTTCCTATTGTAATTTTCTTAATTGTTTGTGGTTGGTTTTGTAGATCCTTTTTCTTCTCTTGTATTTCTTGACTATATACATCCCTTTAACATTTGTTGTAAAGCTGGTTTGGTGGTACTGAATTCTCTTAACTTTGCTTGTCTGAAAAGCATTTTATTTCTCCATCAATTTTGAATGAGATACTTGCTGGCTAGAGCAATCTTAATTGTAGATCGTCCCCTTTCAGTACTTTAACTATATCCTGCCATTCCCTTCTGGCCTGCAGAATTTCTGCTGAAAGATCAGCTGTTAAGCACATGGGATTTCCCTTGTAAACCTGTTGCTTTTCCGTTGCTGCTTTTAATATTCTTTCTTTGAGTTTAGTCATTGTTAGTTTGATTAGCATGTGTCTTGGTGTGTTTCTCCTTGGGTTTATCCTGTATGGGACTCTTTGTGCATCTTGGACTTGATTGACTATTTTCTTTTTCATGTTGGAGAAATTTTCAACTATATCCTTTTCAAACATTTTCTCATACCCTTTCTGTTTTTCTTCTTCTTTTGAAAGTGAAAGTGAAGTTGCTCAGTCGTGTCCGACTCTTTGTGATCCCGTGGACTGTAGCCCACCAGGTGCCTCTGTCCATGGGATTCTCCAGGCAAGAATACTGGAGTGGGTTGCCATTTTCTTCTCCAGGGGAATCTTCCTGACTCAGGGATCAAACCCAGGTCTCCCGCATTGCAGCAGACGCTTTAACCTCTGAGCCACCAGGGAAACCTGGGACCCCCATAATTTGAATGTTGGTGTGTTTGATATTGTCCCAGAGGTCTCTGAGACTACCCTCACTTCTTTGCATTCTTTTTACTTTATTCTGCTCTTTAGAAGTTATTTCCGCCATTTTATCTTCCAGTTCACTGATTCATTCTTCTGCTTCAGATATTCTGTTATTGATTCCTTCTAGAGTATTTTTAATTCCAGTAATTGTGTTGTTTGTCTTTGTATGTTTATTCTTTAATTCTAGGTTTTTGTTGATTGATTGCATTTTCTCCATTTTGTTTTCAAGGTTCTTGATCATCTTTCCTGTCACTATTCTGAATTCTTTTTCAGGGAGTTTGCCTATTTCCTTTTCATTTATTTCAACTTCTGTGTTTCTAGTTTATTCCTTCATTTGTGTAGTATTTCTCTGCCTATTCATTATTTTTTTCATTATTGTGCTTGAGGTCTCCTTTTCCCAGGCTTCACAGTTTAATTCTTTCTTCCTTTTGGTTTCTGCCCTCCTAATGAAGGAAATTGCAACCCACTTCAGTACTCTTGCCTGGAAAATCCCATGGAGTGGAAGCTTACAGTTCATGGGGTCGCAAAGAGTCAGACACGACTGAGCGACTTCACTTTCACTTCACTAATGATGGTACAGGGGTTTGTGTGAGCTTCATATAGGGTGAGGTTTGTGCTGAGTTTTTGTTTGTTTGTTTGTTTTTCCTCTGATGGACAAGGTTGAGTGAGGTGGTAATCCTGTCTACTGATGATTGGGTTTGTATTTTCATTTTGTTTGTTATTTAAATGAAGTGTCCTGGACAAGGTGCTACTGGTGGTTGGGTGATGCCAGGTCTTGTATTCAGGTGGTTTTCTTTGTGTGAGTTCTCATTATTTGATACTTCCTAGGGTTAGTTCTCTGGTAGTCTAGGGTCTTGGTGTCAGTGCTCCCACTCCAAGGGCTCAGGGCATGATCTAGTCTTTGTCTCTACTACAGCTTCAGCTGTCCACTTGACACTATTCCAGTCAGCTGGATGGAAGAGGACGTCTGCTGGGAACTTCTGGAAAGGATCTTTTTTCCTTACAGTGGGACAGATGTGCAGAGTACTCTCTGGTACAACTCCTTCACTCTTCCCACCTTTAATGTGGACATGGAATGCTCTCATGTGTGGAACTGCAGCAGCCACCATGTGGCCAGTGTCACTGACAGAGCGAGGCTGACCCACCTGCTTCAAGAGGCAGCAGGTTTGGGCCATCCCAAGCTGGCTCCCCTGGCCTGGACACAGGCTTCCTCATGCTCCATCTAAACCTCAAACAGCCACCTCTACCTTCTCATTTTCAAATTACACTTCTTTTCTTTTCTGCTTCTTTTCTTAAACAAAGATGTTGATACAGTGTGTCTTCGTGAATTTTAATGTAATGCACATCTAAATGAGCACATGCCATTTTAAAAGGCTATTTTTAAGTAAAAGTGGTCACCCATGAATTACCTAAAATCATGCTGAAGAATCGAATGATGCACATAACAGCATGGGACTAGTCAGATGTTTGGACAGCATGAAGGTGGGGGAAACCAAGGGTAGCAGATGGTGGGGGTGGGGAGGTAGGTGGAAGGGGTAGGGAGCAGAGTAGACCTGTTATTAAGTGAAAGAGCTTTGCATTCTAAGTGAAAGTCATGAGGAGAATGGTCCCTGTTGAAGAGGCCAGGGATGAGGCTTAGTATGACATAGCACACATCTATGTATGTGTGCTTGTCATTTCTGTGAAGCAGGTTAACAAATCTGAAGAAAACATCTTTGCATGGTTGTGCAAGAGCTTGGACCCTCAAGATATTTTGTTCTTCTGAGATATTGAACTATTTCTGTGAAGTTTGAACCTAGGGAACTGAGTTGGGTCCCAGACTAAATAAATATTCTTATCCGCATTTTATATGGCTTGGTACTTATACTTCTTTTCCGAACTTCAAACATAGAGTGGCCCAGAAGTATGCATCTGTGTTCATTAATCTGTATTTGTCACCTGTATTTTCCATGCACATGGCTTTGTGGCCTTGGAGGATTACTTAAACCTGTGACTAGGTTGGGTGCTGATTGGGCTCAAGCAAACATATTGATATTTATATTGGCAATAACAGGAGTCATTGGCCTCTAAAGGTAATCTTATGCCCTTTGCTTCAGTGAATCTGCATTTCCTTTTCTTTGGCTTCCCTAGTCACTTTTCCCGGCTAATACATCACCAGTCACTGAGGCTGAGTTGTTCTGGCTCTTTAACACTCCAATGTATAGGGAAATTTTAAATAAGAATGTCTCCCTTGAAAAAATGATATACTAAGAAACTTACTAAAAAACTGAAGGAAGCAATCAGAACAACTCAAGGTTAGTGCATAGCATGTTCTTTTTTACTTACGTGAATTCTAGAACCAGGCTGCATTTTCCTTGAGAATCTCATTCACAGGTCCCATTAGTTTGGGGACCTTTCTATTTTTATAGCTGCATGTGTTTTTCTCCATATTTTATGTGCAAGGTCAGAAACCTTTTCCTTTTCCTGTAAAGGGCCAAATTGTAATTGTTTTAGGCTTTGCAAGCAATATGTAGATATAGATAGATATATCATATCACATATCATATATCATAACTACTCTGCTCTTGAACATGAGCAGCCCTAACGAATAGGTGAATGAGTGAATGCAGCCATGTTTTTTTGTTGGGGGAGGTGGTCTGGACATTAATATTCTCATGAATAACATGAATATCCAGAGGAAAAAAGGGGAAATGGGAGAAGTTAACAATCATTGACCTACATATCAGAATTTTGTTGAAGTGCCAACTGAATTCAATTATGTTTCTGTCAGAATTCACATTGCTGTCTTGTCCCACTTGCAGCAACATCCTACCTCCACTCCTCAAGGTTAGGTTGGTAAAGCAGACTTAATGGAAGGACAATTAATTTTTATCATAGAGGTTCCCAGGTATGTAACCTGAGACCACAATTGCCAGAAGAGCACGTGCAAATGCCATCATGAAATAATTTGGAAACTTTCCTCTTCTGAATATGATGGACTGGTGAGGCATTTCTTAAGAGAAAACATTCTGCTGGATTGGAAGGAATTGAGACAAGGAAGAGAACCAGAGAAAGTTGGAGGTAAATGTGATGGTGAATATCAAAACAAAGCATCATAAATGGAAGATGACAAGAAAGAAGGAGAATTATAGTACACATGTGTGTGCACGCACGCTCAGTCGTGTCTGACTCTTTGTGACCCCATGGACTGTTAGCTTGTCAGGTTCCTCTGTCCATGGGATGTTCCAGGCAAGAATACTGGAGTGGGTTGCCACTTCCTCCTCCAGGGATCTTCCCAACCCAGGAATTGAACCCATATCTCCTATGTCCTCTATATTGCAGGTGGACTTTTAACTGCTGAGCCACCAGGGAAGCCCATTATGGTACATACCACATAGCAATTTTTTGAAAAAGACAATTTTATTTCAACTATATTTATATCCCCACCATGAAAACATTTTCATGATTTGTCTCGGAGCTCCATCATCCCAACCTGTTTCAATGCATCCACCTTGCTTTTATGTGATACATTTCCTAAATCAAAGTAATGGATATCCAAAAAACCAGTAGGCATCTTGAATTCCACTCTAGGAGGAAGACATAGTCCTGGGACATACAATGATGAGCAACTTTTCACAAGTGCTGTAACTTTCAGAACTTTTAGTCACTATCACTTTCCTACTTTATCCTTGTGAGTTACAGCCATTAGACAGGTTTACATTTAGCAAATGTAGCAGAGAAGACAGGTTCACACAGTACAAGTCATGTCAAGCTGACCCCATTTTCTTTGGCATGAGCTCATTAGATTAAAGAATTTAGAGAAAAATTGGAATCTTGCCTGTCTTGTTCAGCAAAGTACTTGACAATGTTTCCATGGTATTTTTGCAGTTTCCATGGTATTTATGCAGGTATGCAGCTGATACATGCTCTTGCAGCTGCACTCCAAGGTAGATTCCCATATGAATCTAGAAAAGTAATTAACAAATTTCTCCTAAATGCTATCTCAGAGTCCATGTGAAATGTGGCAGGAAGTCCCTGAGGCCTCTGACTTGAGATGACAGAAAGCCAAGTAGCTATTTGCTAATGACCCAGAGCTGAGAAAACGCTCAGCCCAGCTGGCGCTAGTGGTAAAGAACCTGCCTGCCAACACAGGGAGACTTAAGAGACACTGGGTCGATCCCTAGGTCAGGAAGATCCCTTGGAGAAGGAAATAGCAACCCACTCCAGTATTCTTGCCTGGAGAATCCCATGGACAGAGGAGCCTGGAGGGCTACAGTCCCTAGGGTTGCCCAGAGTTGGACATTACTGAAGCAACTTAGCATAGCATAGCACACAGCACAGAGCTGAGAAGAATCAGCACAACAGATGACCAGATCAAGGCACCAAAGAGATAATATCCAATGTAAAAATCTCCCTGACTTGTCCAAGTAGCTCTCCAATTATCTAAATCACTTAAGTGCTACTATCAGAATCAGCTTAGACTCACATTTTCATATAATTGCAGTCCTGGACAAACAGGATATAAGGAGGCCAAGCCCAATGTCAGAGCTTCAAGTCACATTAGCCAATCATCTTTCTGGGCTTTTGTCTCCTCTCTGCTCAAGAATCTTACTTGTCACCATTATCTTGTGGCAAAGTCCTCCTTTGATACACCATCGCCAGTACATGGGTTTCTCCTGTCCCTAATATATTTGTGTCAATACCCACTTGGTACCCCAGGTTCTTAGAGAAAGGGTTCAGTCTTGCTGGCACCAGTCTGAAGCCAGACTGTCAACACCAAACCCAACTTACTGCTTCTCTGCTTCCTGATTGGCTCAATTTAGAAAAAATTTCATCGAGTAAGTAGATTTTAAAAGTAAACTAGCACATGCATTGGAGAAGGAAATGGCAACCCACTCCAGTGTTCTTGCCTGGAGAATCCCAGGGACAGGGGAGCCTGGTGGGCTGCCGTCTATGGGGTCACACAGAGTTGGACACAACTGAAGTGACTTAGCAGCAGCAGCAGCAGCACAAAATTTGAATTTGGTTTTCCGCTCTATAAAGAGGACAAGTTTTCTTAAAATATTGAGTTGCCTTTGATAACAGATTTTAAGTTTACTTTCTAAGTGACCTGTTCTATATTTGCCTTTGAAATCTTTGATTGTCACTTTGGTTAAGTGAGTCAGTATTGTTTCATGGTGAAAATTGTGCCATGAGGATCCAGATGACAGGATTGGGACCAGGAAGTGGATATTATGAAAGAGTGTGTGCGTGTGTGTGTGCACGCGTGCATGTGCATGCTCAGTCATGTCCAACTCTTTGTGACTCCATGGACTGTGGCCCACCAGTCTCCTGTGTCCATGGATTTTCCAGGCAAGAATACTGGAATGGGTTGCCATTTCCTTCTCCAGGGTATCTTCCTGACCCAGGAAATGAACTCATGTCTCTTGATTCTCCTGCATTGGTAGGCAGGTTCTTTACCAGCTGAACCATCAGGGAAACCCACATGAAAGAGCATACCATGACTTAATGGAGCAAAGACCTTCTTAACAACAGATGGAAACCATCCGGGCGCAGCAAGAGGCTCCCTCTGTGTGATTAATGGAGAATAAATCTAGCAGTACTTTCATTAAAAGAAAGTTAATGTTCTTTGGTAAGCTTTGTTTTATCTTAGTCTTTATCACTTGAATATAAATTAGTATATTTTGGTGTTTGAAACAGTATTATCTCTGCAGTTACCAGTGGTACAGCCTGAAAGAAAGTCTGAGTTTGTGATTGTGTTGCCCTGATTAGGCTTTGTTGATTGCAGAGTAACAGCAAGCTGAGCTGAAGAAGGGTTCCCAGAGGAAGAAAAGAGTCTCTGGGCCAAGCCTCCCCAACACTGGGAGTTCGTAAGCATCGTATGCAGGTGGTGGTTACAAACACAGAGAAGTTTTGATTCTTGGTAGGGACCAGGAATTTATAGTTTTAAAAAGCTCCTCGGAATTCTTCTAGTGTATTTGGTTTAGGGACCTTATTTTGTGAAGCTCTTCTATACACCTTTCTCCTGAAACTGTCCAATTTGGAGGGATGGCACCATGTGAGCAAAGGTATTTTATTGACACCTGTATGTGAGAGATCAGGCTTCCTGGTGGCTCAGACAGTAAAGAATCCGCTTGCAGTGTGGGAGACTGGGGGTTGATCCCTGGGTCAAGAAGATCCCTGAATAAGGGAATGGCTGCCTGCTCCAGTATTCCTGGGGCTTCCCAGGTGGTTCAGTGGTAAAGAACCCGCCTGCCAATGCATGAGATGCTAGAGACATGAGTTTGATCCCTGGGTCAGGAAGATCCCCTGGAGAAGGAAATGGCAACCCACTCCAGTATTCTTGCCTGGAAAATTCCATGGATAGTGGAGCCTTGTGGGCTACAGTTCATGGGGTTGCAAAAAGCTGGACAAGACTGAGCAACTAACACCTTAACTTTCTTTCACCTCATGTGAGAGATCCGAGGTCTCCCGAGGTAAAACAAGTTGAGAGTGGGGTCCATGCTCCAGAATTGATTCTCTTTACATAGTCATCAGGCTTGTGTTGGCAAGCATAGCCTGCACCCCAGGAAACAATGCCCTGAAGTGTCCCACTGCGGGTTACAGGGTCACTCAAATCACCCTCAAGTGAGAGGAAGAGAATGTCAGAAGGATGCCCATCTCCTTACTGATGCAGGGCTCCAAGCAGGGATGAGGACAAATCCACATGCCAGGCATGTTTTAACCCTTAGGAAAGTCCCAGCAGATCATGCTGCTGTTAATCAAGTCTCAGCGGGCTGGGTGGCACATGCTGTTGGAGAGCATGGGACCCTTCATGCTTTCAGAGAGTTATAAAGCCTGGACCCAGCCCTTTCTCCATTTTTTGTCTTTTACTATTGGATAAAAGTTGGCTTAAAGCTCAACATTCAGAAAACTAAGATCATGGCATCCGGTCCCATCACTTCATGGCAAATAGATGGGGAAACAGTGGCTGACTTTATTTTTCTGGGCTCTAAAATCACTGCAGATGGTGATTGCAGCCACGAAATTAAAAGATGCTTACTCCTTGAAAGGAAAGTTATGACCAATCTAGGCAGCATATTAAAAAGCAGAGACATTACTTTGTCCACCTAGTCAAGGCCATGGTTTTTCCAGTGGTCATGTATAGATGTCAGAGTTGGACTGTAAAGAAAGCTGAGTGCTGAAGAATTGATGCTTTTGAACTGTGGTATTGGAGAAGACTCTTGAGAGTCCCTTGGACTGCAAGGAGATCCAACCAGTCCATTCTAAAGGAGATCAGTCCTGGGTGTTCATTGGTAGGACTGATGTTGAAGCTGAAACTCCAATACTTTGGCCACCTCATGCGAAGAGTTGACTCGTAGGAAAAGACCCTGATGCTGGGGAGGGATTGGGGGCAGGAGGAGAAGGGGACGACAGAGGATGAGATGGTTGGATAGCATCACCGACTCGATGGACATGGGTTTGGGTGAACTCCGGGACTTGGTGATGGACAGGGAGGCCTGGCGTGCTGCGGTTCATGGGGCTGCAAAGAGTTGGACACAACTGAGCGACTGAACTGATGGGATATCTCATTTCTGCACAAAGTGCATGGCAATGATTGCTATCTATAGACACTGAAGAACACTCACCATCCACAGATATGGACTTCTCCAGCCTGGTTCTCCAAACTCTCCAGAGAGGCAGGTCCCCACAAAGGGCAGCAATAAGCCTTTCATGATGGTGATGATAACAACAGTTCTAACATATCTTGAGCACTTACTATGTGCCCTTTACTGTCTAAAGCTCATTATATCCCTAAACTCAAGTAGTGAGCTAGGTTTTTTTTTATCCCCATTTTACAGTGAAGGAAACCACAGCAAACAAGTCAAACCAAGATAGGTGATGACACTGGACAGTCAGTATATAGAATGAGAGAAGTAAGCAAGCTCTATATTTTTAGAAGTTACATAATAGAAACTGAGCTTTGCATCATCCCATAGAGGTCTTAAGAATTGGAGCCAAGGCTAAACCTCGTTTTCTTAACTCTGAATACAGTGCATTCTCTTCATACTCCATTTCCTCCTGTCCAATAAGTTGAGGTTATTTGCACCTGAAAACAGCCATTTTCTGGGGGGCATTGTCTAAAAGTCCATACTAGAATGTTCACTTTGTATCATATTGACTGTGTGTGCAGTCCTCATTGAGAGAGAAGGAAATGAGACACCTTTTTGTGACAAGAGAAAGACCAAGAAAACATTTTCTTTACTTCCCTATCTTTCTGTTGGAGAAGACATAATTCCTGGAGTGAAATAATTTTAGGAGCTTTTCTTTATGAAGGGATGGAGGAAGAAAGGAAAAAGGAAAAACAAGATACTATAGATCTGAGGGATATGCTTAAACTTGGAAATGGTCTGGGGGTGAAAACAGGGTTTTTGGTACAAAGATGTATCCTTAGGCTCTTTGTCTTGATCAAGGAGGAAGAGCATTTTGGCTCTGTCCAGAAGCTAACAGCATCAGGAAGGATGTGACTTAGGGAGACTCCAGCCAGTTCACATGAGAGGCTGTCTGTTTCTAGCCAATAGGCAGATATTTTCAAACTCTGGCAAAATCTTGTAACTTTTTACTTTAATTTTATATGAAGAAGGCCCAAAGCAGACACATCTCTGGTTGCTTATCAAAAACTGAAACCAGGAATACAGTGGAGAGGAAGCTGAGAGGGACAAGAGCCAGTGACATTGACCTGTTGGTACATGTAAGTTGACCCCAGGTCTTGTTTTTCTAGGGACAGTTCTGGTTTATGCATGCTGCCTTGGAGCAACTGTCAACTGTGCCATCTTTCCTTCTCAAAATTGTCCCAGTTTGATCACTGAATTACATGGTTGCACTGGTTACATAGCATGGTCTCAGATAATCCTCAGAATTGGATGAGTAAGGGAGAGGTAGGGTTAGAGTTTGCTGTTATCTGTTGCATGCTCTTTGTCTCTAAAGGGAGTTGAAATGTACAGAAGTAGACCCCATATGGTTAAGAACTACTTTTGGCTTTCTTGGTTTATTGGGTAATGGTAATGACACAAAGAAATATTGAACAGAACTCAACAGTTGAACAGACTCTGCATCACTTGCACAATGAAATGCTTCTAACAGATTAATGCATAAATTCTGTTCTCAATGTGCATATTCCCTCTCTTCAGATTTGTAAAAGGTTATTTCTTATAATACAGAATTTTGTCTAATATCAAAGCTTCCCAGCCTCCTGAGCTATGAAAAATTAATATTTGTGGTGTAAGCCACCTAGTCTATCTTTCTTTGTTATAGCAGCTCAAACCAACTTACATAATACACATCCTTCACCTTATCTCTGGAATGGCAAACATTTCCCGCTTTCAAACTTCTTCCACCTGGTCCAATGATTTCATGCTCAAACCCCATTATACTTTTCCCTTGATCCATACCACATTTGCACAGGAACACCGTGCTCCAAATATTCTCTGGATGACCCAGGCGACAGTGGAGAGTTCAAGGAGCGCTGAAGGACAGAGAACACACCTGTGGCCAAGACTTTTATGTCCTCAGAGTAACAGATCTAATTTTGTCAAATGTATCTGCATTTGTACTTTTTTTGGTTGCTATTCAAAATAGTACATGGTTTGGGCTGGGGTTTGGGAGGTCTACTTTGGGACAGTGGTACAGATTTCTGGCACAAATCATGCCTGCTGTAGCAATAAAATTCCAGACAGAAACAAGAATATCTTGGAGAATGAAAGAAATAGGTAGGTGAAACCGTGGAAAATAAAAGATCTGTGATTTTTTTTTTTTTTTTTTTTTAGGATCTGTGATTTTTTTAAACACTCTCCAGGGTCAGAGCATAGCAAAGTGATGAGACTAAGAACAGCAGAGACTTCATCTCAACTTTACTACGACAAGGCCAGTAACTCTGGGAAGTCAGTCTTAACATTCTACATCTTAGTGTCATTATCTCTGTAAAAATGTGCTGGTAACATAGACCCATACCCTTATTCATCTTAATAGCCTCAACATCCACACAGAATTTGGCATAGAGTAGATGAATATCAATTTATTTTGATGCGGCTGAATGAATGACTAGATCACCTTTCAAATTCCATCTTCATATAATAGTTCAACTCTAAGTCCACCATCTTCTCAACAGCCAGATTGAAGGGAAAGTATGTAAAAATCAACCAATTTCACTTGAACATATTTGGTTTTATAAATGATTTTATTTAAGTAGTGCGTTCAGGATGGGAGGAAGGTGAAGCTGGCTAGCAGAGAGGGTCATGAAGAGATGAAGCTGTTTAGTTGGAGGCGATGGTCTGCTTAATCCAGCTCACGTAGTTGCAGACCTTGGTGTAGACACCAGGCTTGTTTTTCTGAGCGCAGCCAGAGCCCCAGGAGACAATGCCCTGGAGCTTTCCACTGCAGACCACAGGGCCACCGGAGTCACCCTGGGTGAGAAGGAAGAGCCAGTTACAACCCACAGCTCTGCCCAGAGGGGAGAAAGGCTCAAAGGTGTTTCTCCTTTCCCCAGGGACCATGTTTCTAAATGCTGATCCTCTATGAGCCCAACTCTTTCCCAGGGAAATCAACTCTCATTCTCCACACTGTACTCCTATTCTTCTCCTCCCTCCTTCTCTCTCCCCTTTTTCCTCAACTGCAGGTCTGTGAGGCCAAGAGGAGATGAGGAACGGGAAGTTCGATGCTGCCCATCCAGCCAGGCTCCTTTCAAAGTTCTCTGCTCCTATATCCTTCCTCAGAAGGGCACCAGGATATACTGTTTGCACAAGATCTGTATATCTTTTCCCCTGAACCTTAACCATTAACACGGCAAAAAGAAAACTTGTTATTTTTCCCCAGCCTATCCTGAGCCCACATGATCAGTCCCAGAGACAGCGTTTCAATGTTCTGAGTTTCAGGAACTGGGGTGGAGATACGTGAGGCTGAGCTGAAGGACAAGGAGCACGAAGCAGCTCACCTGGCAGGAGTCCTTTCCGCCCTCCAGGTAGCCCGCACAGAACATGTTGCTGGTGATCTGGCCTGGGTAGGCACTTTTGCAAGAGCTGTCTGATAGGATGGGAGCCTTCAGACACTTCAGGACATCAGGGTAGCTGGCTGTTGGGGACGAGATTGAAAAGAGAAGAGGATTACCCATACATTCTGGGAAATGTCTTTCTCAGTACCTCTCCCCATCTTCCCAATATTCCCATTCCTTCCCTCTAATTGCTAGTAGCTTCTATTTTGGAAGAACAACCATTATCTGGAGGGTCTTCCAAGTGGTTTTAGTCAGCAAATTGTCCTCTCCCTAATACTAGTATCTGGAGAAGGAAATGGCAACCCCCTCCAGTACTCTTGCCTAGAAAATTCCATGGATGGAGGAGCCTGGTGGGCTACAGTCCGTGGGGTCACAAAGAGTCGGACACGACTGAGTGACTTCACAACAACTAATACTAGAGTCAGGACCACATATCTTCAACCTAGAGACTTTATTTCTGAAGCAGGGCTGTACTTTGAGCAGTTCCAACCTCAGCCTCTGTTCTACATACCTCCTCATTCCTTGCTTCTCTGCAAATCACGATTCATATTTTAGCTGCATGTCTGGCAATGTTAGCATAGTGCTTTCTTTCTGTGTTGTCAAGCAGATGGAGCCTACACATTTCAGTTACATATCCTAAGATTCCACAGAACCCCACTCTCCTCTGGGAACGCTGCCTTGAGTGACATAGGGCTACCTGACCCTGAACCTGGTTTTCACCTCTAGGATTCTCAGACCTGGGGACCGTGTTCCCGTGAGACTTACTGCCACTGCTTTTGGTGTTGCCCCAGCCAGAGATGAGACACTGGGTGCCAGCAGAGGCACAGGATGTTGGCAGAGAGATAGAGGCTACTCGGCTGTTGAGACTGGCAGCTGATTTCAGTTTAATCAGCATGATGTCGTTGTTTAAGGTGTTTGAGTTGTAGCTGGGATGGACGATGCTCTTGGATGCGCTGATGAATTGCTCATTGCCCTCAACGACATTAATGTTGTCTTCTCCCAGACGCACTTGGATTCCGCTGGATCGAAAGATGACAAGTTCTCTAAGTCTCCAGTGTGAGGGCCTCCCCCTCCCCGTGGAGCCCAGTCTTGAGCATAAGCACAGACAGAGGACCCTTGCAGTGCACGTGCACACACACACACACTTATCTCCTGTGTCCCCTGCACTGGTAGGGTGATTCTTTACCACTGAGCCACCTGGGAAAGAGCTATGTTAGAATACTCTAGACATATTTAACCACTCACCGTTTTTCTTCCTGTGTCTTTACTGCCTTCATTTGGAAGGCCTCAATGCATACAATGTCTGGTGGGGGTGTATAATGAGGTCTTGGAATCTGAACGCTCCCCCTCAAGCATGACTCTGTAGTTCACCCTGATTGTCTTCAGCATGGTTGAGGATGCCCTGACCTCAGAGAACAGGGCTATTGGTTACTTACGACTTGTAGCAGTGAGCCGCAGACACCACCCACTGGCTGTTGATGAGGGAGCCCCCGCAGAAGTGGTAGCCAGAGTTCAGGGACACTTGGTAGGGGACAGTATTTGCCCCACAGGTGTAGCCGCCCACGATCTTGTCATCATCGTCCACAGGGAAAGCAACTGACAGAGGAAAGTTGGAAACTGTTTATAGAACTGATTCATTGTGGAATTTCTACTCAGTAGCAAGGTTTTGCAGATGAACCAGGAGAAGATAAGTCATGTTCTCTTATGATGCATAATCAGGAAACTGTGATTTAAGTATAATTGTTTTCATAATCTTATTCCACCACATATGCTTCTTACACTATTATAAGTATGTAACTTTTAGGTTTTAATGCTTTAAATTTTATCAATATAATGATTTTTACATTTGTAACATACATACACAGACAAATAAGAGATTCCTTACATAATAAATGTCCTGAAGCCCATTACTTGAGGTTATAATGAATACTTTTTACACAGAACCCTGATGAGCAGACATTTAAGTATGTGTTCAATAAAACTTTGGGGTCACCGTCATTATGTTTATTTGTAGAGTTCAATATAGGATAAACACCATATGAAGTAACAGAAAGTAAACTTTTAAATGCCATCCAAGAATGTTCTGACCTGAAAGTAATGGAGAGTTTTATTCTTTTGTTCCCCAAGTGTCTCCTTGGTTCTTGCCTAGATGTTCATTAAATGATTTCATAGAACATTATAAGGTGTGTGTCTCCAATGTTTCCCCTCATCCCACTTGTCTATCTAACAATTTAAATTTATTCAACATTGTAAAGTCATGACCACTGAGTTGTTATGTTTTCTAAGGACTCCAATATCAGAGAGTGTTACATGTACCCTATTATTTGTGTATTTTAAAGTAATTTTAGGAAAGAAATTTCTTGGTATATAGATAGATGAAATGAATTTACAACTATGCAATTTGGGAAAATATGGTAGTAAGTATGAATTGTGTAAAAATTAGCAGTATAAAAATAGAAATAGTAATTTTATATTTCTTTTCATGATTGCATGACATATCATATTATATCAGAGGGATATCATTAGTGAAGATGCGGTAAAATCCAGACCAAAGCTTTTATTCATGAGAAATAGAGTGTCTTTGCCTGTTGAGATCCTACCTAAGGTGCTCTTTAGTATAAAAGAGATGTAATGCTCACAAGACTAGTCCCAGTTCTTAAATGCAGATCCTTAGAAAGGACAAAACATTTCCTTAACATTGACTATCATTTCTTTTTCACTGTTGCTTCATAGATAGTACCTTGATGTTCAAGGCAAATTCTTCCTCTTAATGTTTTCTGCATTGATCACCCCTGCTAACCATAATCTCTCACAAATGAGATTTAGTTATTTACAGACATATGTATTATTACAATGTTATTTCAACATCTTAAGCCTCTTGAGTATAGAGATTATATTCAACATTCATTACTGTCTTCCAGAGTAGAAAGCACAACCTTAAATACATCATAGAACCTACTATCAAAACTTACCAGCAGCTCCCAGGAGAGCTAGAAAGATGAAGGTCTTCATGGTTGCTCACCAGTTCTGGACTAGGGACTAGGTTGCAGGGTTTCCATCCACAGCTATTTATATGTCCAGGTTTGTCATTGACACCCATGGCCACAGAGGCCAGGAATGTGATTTCCCAGGGAAATCACAAATCCAAATTTAGAATTCCATGCCACACTGAAGATAAGTCAGCAACCAATTTAAACATCTGCCCATGTCCACTTTGCCAGAAGGTTATGGGAATGAAAGAAATGAGCCCACATGGTGACATGGTTCCTCAAAATAGAAAGTAAGTTACAGTAAGGTCACAGAACAGGGCTACAGGTGGCCTGATTCCCAGACAAAAAATTTAGGTCCTTGGTTGTCTCGAGTGTGAACATTTATCCTGAGGACTATCCTAAAATCTACACCCTTGAAGTTTAACTAACATTGCTGACTTCACAATATATAATTTGTCTTGTAATAGCTCTGGTTTTATATATCCATGTCAATATTTCATTATTAATAGGAACACTTGTTCCAATGAGAAGAATAAAATCATTCTCATTTGAAATCAAAATAGACCAAGACAGCTAGAAGAAAAGTACAAAAAAGTACAAAGTGAAGTCGTTCAGTCATGTCCGACTCTCTGTGTAGCCTACTAAGCTCCTCCATCCATGGAATTTTCCAGGCAAGTGTACTGGAGTGGGTTGCCATTTCCTTCTCCAGGGGATCTTCCCAACCCAGGGATTGAAACCGAGTCTCCCACATTGCAGGCAGACGCTTTAGTGTCTGAGCCACCCAGAAAGCCAGCTAGGAGAAAGAATGAGCACAATTTATATTTATCTGGAACTGCTATTTAATAGGCATATTTTAAATACTTAACCTATGTTATTTAGTAATCCTCATGACAACACTTTAAGATACCCATTATTATTCCTTCTTAATCAATGGGAAAACACGTACACACAAGTATAAAGGACTTTGCCAAAATCACAAAGCAAGAACACGGTAAGGTCAGGATTCCATCCCAGGAAATCTGGTGTCAGCATTTGTGCTCTTAACAACTGGGTAACACTTCCCTAGTCAGTTCACCCATATCTAGAGATCACAAAAATACAGAATTCTTGGCCAGTGAAAAGACAATGGACTTATTGAGTGCTTACTGTGTATCAGACACTACAGTTGGGATTTTCCACAGAGCAAATCATTCTGTCCCTAAAAACACATTTTTAAGTGTTGTGCTGTAATTTTTGCCATTTTCTAGATGGGATGGTTGAAGTTTAGATAAGGTGTTTTTCTCAAATTTTCAATAGTATAAAGTAGTCAATACAGGGTTTTGACACAAACACAGCCCTTTCACTTCAGGGTCCATGGCTTCCACTGTGATGCCATACACATAATCAAGGAGAACAATCTGAACTCTATCAAAATAAGGCATGACTCAAAGGGGTATATGGAATTCTTGGTAGTGGTTTTCAGTCAATCAGTTGTGTCTCACTGTTTGTGACCTCATGGACTATAGCACACCAGGCTTCCCTGTCCTTTTCCATCTCCCAGAGCTTGCTCAAACTCATATCCTTTGAGTCAGTGATGCCATCCAACCATCTCATCCTCTGTTGTCCCCTTCTCCTCCTGCCTTCAATGTTTCCCAGCATCAGGGTCTTTTCTAATGAGTTGGCTCTTCGCATCAGGTGGCCAAAGTATTGGAGCTTCAGCTTCAGCATCAGTCTTTCCAATGAATATTCAGGATTGATTTTCTTTAGGACTGACTGGTTTGATCTCCTTGCTGTCCAAGGGACTCTCAAGAGTCTTTTCTAACAGTTCAGTTCAGTTGCTCAGTCGTGTCCGACTCTTTGCGACCCCATGAATTGCAGCACACCAGCCTCCCTGTCCATCACCAACTCCCAGAGTTCACTCAAACTCACATCCATCGAGTTGGTGATGCCATCCAACCATCTCATCCTCTATTTGCCATGAAGTGATGGGACTGGATGTCATATCTTAGTTTTTTGAATATTGAATTTTAAGCCAGCCTTTTTGCTCTTCTCTTTCACCTTCATCAAGAGTATCTTTAGTTCCTCTTTGTTTTCTGCTCTAAGGGTGGTGTTATCTGCATATCTGAGGTTATTGATATTTCTCCCGGCAATCTTGATTCCAGCTTGTGCTTCATCTAGCCCAGCATTTGACATGATGTACTCTGCATATAAGTTAAATAAGCAGAGTGACAATGGAATTCTAGAAATTCTAGAAAATGCAAGAAATGGGTTCCTGGAGGAGGAATTATCAAAATTGCTGGGATATGGCAGATGTTTCCAGAATAAGTGAATCTACATGAGAACTAACTTCTACCTAGATACAGCCATTCTACACCAAATAACACATCTGAATGCCATACTAGTATGTCAGTTCTTCTTTAGCAAGTTGTCACTCCTGGAGTAGTTTCTGTGTCTTTCATAGCTGAAATTTTTCTGATATGAAGATGACTTAGTAGAAGGCAGAGTTTCTCGATTCTGGCACTATTGATAATATGCACCTGAGAATTGTTATGGGATGTTGGCATGCACACTGTAGGATGTTTATCAGCATCCTTGGCCTGTAGTTACAAATAGCGCTAGTTCTTCCCCCAGATCAGTTCAGTTCATTTCAGTCACTCTGTCGTGTCTGACTCTTTGTGACCCCCATGGACTACAGCACGCCAGGCTTCCCTGTGCATCACCAATTCCCAGGGCTTACTCAAACTCATATCCATTGAGTCAGTGATGCCATCCAACCATCTCATCCTCTGTTGTCCTGTTCTCCTCCCGCCTTCAATCTTTCCCAGCATCAGGGTCTTTTTAGATGAGTCAGTTCTTCGCATCAGGTGGCCAAAGTATTGGACAGCATTAATGTGGGAAAAGCCAAGGACAACTGATGGTGGTGGTGCCTGTGAGTGGGAGGAGAAGGGGGCAGAGTAGACCTGAAAGAGCTTTGTATTCTAATGAAAGTCACTAGAGAAATCTCTCTGTGGAACAGGCTAGTGGAATACTGGATCCAAGGCAGGTGTCTCTATCCACGTATGCATATTCGTCATTTATGCAAAGTTGGTGAGCAAGTCTGAGAAAGACATCCTTGCATGATTGTGAGGGAGCTTTTTTGAACCTCAAGGTCTCATACTTCTGAGATGCTGAAAACTTTCTATGAGGTTCGATCCTGGAGATAGGAATAAAATTCCCAAACTCAATAAATATTCTTGTCTGCTCCTTCTGTGTGCAAACCTCCTTATCTCAATAACTTCAATGATTTCTCATTTAGGATCAACACAGAACATGCCATAATGTGTGGTGATCTCCTTCTTCAAACTCTTCCCATAAAAGAACCATAAGCTATGTATGGGGAATATACATATTTTTTTTACCCCCAAATGTGGGTTGGTGTCTATACTACTTTTCCTAACCTCACACATACGATGGCCCAGAGGCATGTGTCCATATTAACTAATCTGTATTTTTCTCACCTCTCTTTCCCATGCATGTGTCTTAGTGACCTTGGAGGCACTAGTTTAAATAATCCTCCAGCAAACATGTTAAAATTTGTATTGGCAGGAACAACAGTCACTGGTCTCTAAAGGTAATTTATGCCCTTTCCCTCAATGAGTCTGTTTTTCCTTTTCCTTGGCTTCTTCTGCCATTTTCCTGGTTAATACATCACCAGTCATCAAGGCTAAACTGGGCTGACTCTTTACCACTACAATGTGAAGGGAAATTTTATTAAGGATTCCTCTTCTTGAGAAAAGATGTACTAAGTAGTGTACTAAAAACGGAAGCAAACAATAAGGCAGCAAAATACAAAAGGATCAAGTTTCATAGCATATGCGTCTTTAACACCCTCGGTGCTGACCTGAGAGTCTGCACTAAGCCGAATTTCTAACGCTGCCATAAAGGAAATCACGGTTAGTAAACAGGATGTGAAAGGAACCCTGGAAACCGGCTGGGTTTTCCTTGAGAGTCCTGCTCAAGGGTGGCATTCGTTTAGGGACATTTCTATTCTAGCTTCGTGTGTTTGCCCCCACATTTTGGTTGTAGCATCAGCAACTTTTTTCTGTAAAAGGATAGCTCGTACATGCTTTAGGATTTGCAGGTAGTATGCTGTCTGTCACAGCTACTCTGCCCTTGACCATAAGCCACTCTAAACAGTATGTAAAGGAGTGAGCACCGCTGTGTTGTAGGACAAGCTTATTTACTAAAACAGGCTACAGGCCAGCTTATTTCTGGGTCACAGTCTGTCAACCCTGCTTCAGAAGATAGGGATGAAACCATTAAATGCCCCACATCCACACTTGAAGGCTTAGTGCTGAAGAATTGATACTTTCAAACTGTGGTGCTGGGGAAGACTCCTTGGACTGCAAGAGATCAATGCAGTCATTCCTAAAGGAAATCAATGCTGAATATTCATGGGAAGGATGGATGCTGAAGCTGAAGCTCCAATACTTTGGCCTCCTGATGCGAAGAGCCAACTCATTAGAAAGGACCTTGATGCTGGGATAGCTGGAGGGCAGGAGGAGAAGGGGACAACAGAGGATGAGATGGTTGGATAGCATCACTGACTCAGTGGACATGAGTTTGTGCAAACTCTGGGAGACAGTGAAATACAGGGAAGCCTGGCATGCTGCAGTCCATGGGCTCGCAGAGTCTGACACAACTGAGTGACTGAACAGCAACAAACATTCAGACTTGAAATTAAATGGTGTTCATTTTCAGTGATCAAGTATGACTTGAAATAGTACCATCTAATTTGTTGCCTTTTCTTCAAGCAATATTTTAGGTAGAAAAGAAGAGAGGGGTTGAGAATTTAGAGCCAGAATGTTGGAATGACAGAGAACAGGGCAGGAAAAAGGAAATTCTGACAGAAATAGATCGTTTTACCAAAGAAGGAGCAGTGACAACATATTGGAAAGGAATGTTTAGATCCGGGACCAGAGTTCTAGCCTTCATTCAGTCAGTAGCTTTTTGCCTTTTTTTTTTTTTGGTCCCTGAACTTTAATATCCTCATGGGTAAAATTAATAGCCACAGAAAAAATTTGGTGAGATGCAGAGGTTGACATGATCTTTGATTCACATAATAGAGTTTTGTTGAAGTGCCAACATAAATAAATCTTATCTCTGTCAGAATTCACATTTCCATGCAAATTTTAAAATTATTTGTTCTAGCTCTGTGAAAAAAATGTCACTGATATTTTGATAGATTACACTGAACCTGTAGATTGCCTTAGGTAATTTGATCATTTTAACACTACTGATGCTCCCAGTCCAAGAACATGGAATATCTTTCCATCTGTTTATATCATCTTTCTTTCATTAGTGTCATAGTCTTCTGAATATAGGTCTTTTACCCCTTCAGATAAGTTTATTCCTAGGGTTTTTTTTTTTTTTTTTTTGATGTGATGGTAAATAGGATTGTTCCTTTAATTTCTCTTTATGATAGTTCATTGTTAGTGCAAAGAGATGCGACAGATCTCTGCATATAAATTTTGTATCTTGCAACTTCATTGATGAGCTCTAGTCGTTTTCTGGTGGTATCAATGTCCAGATTGATCAGGAGGCCTACCTGCCCGAGGAAATAGCCGGTGGTGTTGAGATCTATAACGGGGACCGCAAGATCTAGTGTCCAACACACTAGAAAGTCAGCTGGACCTCATAGCCCAGCAGATGATGCCCAAAGCGCAGGGAGCCTTGTTTGGTGTGAATGCCAACAGGAAGCTTTTGGACTAAGCCAGCAGGAGGTGCATGACGTGGACACTCCCGACATTGGAAGAAACGAGATGGCCTGTATAGCTTCCTCTTTGCTGTCCCCTGCCCTTATTTGTCAGTGGATGCTCTTTGGTAGCTAACGTTCTCCGACTGATGGGTAATGATGGGAGTCTCAGTATCGTAGGAAACCTTCCTCTAGCTTGTCTCAAAGTAGCACAATTTCCCGCCATTCTGCAGCGCGCAGTTGCAGGGCCAGGTGTGGGTGCATGCGTGTCCCGCACCGCCTGCTGTCCTGGGCTCCACCGTCTAGCCTAGAGGCGGTGGGGTGGTAGACTCAGTCCTCAAGTGCATGTGGGCCTCATCCCTTCTAGCAGCAGCAGCAGCTTCTCCCCTACCTGTTTGGACCTAGAAGTGTCTGTAAACGTGATTTTAAGGTCTATTCCATGGATCTGCTCTATTTATTAAATTATTTATTACGTGGAGGTAAAAAAAAAAAGAAGATCACGTGGCTTATATTCTTCAATTTGTTAATGTGGTGTATCACATTAATTTATTTGATTTGAGGATACTGCAAATCCTTAGTCCCTGGGATAAGTGCCACTTGATCATGGTGTATTATCCTTTTAATGTATTGTTGGATTGTTAGTTGGCATGTTTTTGCATCTATGTTCATAAGTGATATTTTTACCTATAATTTTCTTTTTTGTTATAGATTTGTCTGGTTTTGGTATCAGGCCTGTAATTTTCTTTTTTAATGATAACTTTGTCTAGTTTGAGCCTCACAGAATGCATTCAGAAGTGTTCCTTCCTCTGCAATTTTTGGGAATAGTTTGAGAAGGAAAGGTGTTAACTCTTCTCTAAACCTTTGGTAGAATTCACCTGTGAAGCCACCTGGTCCTGGCCTTTTCTTTTTGGGAGTGTTATAATTACTGATTCAATTTTTTTTTTACTGGAATGGTCTGTTCTTATTTCCTATTTCTTCCTGGAGATTGTCTCTTTCTAAGAATTTGTTGATTTCTTCTAGGTTCCCCGTAGTTGTTCACAGTACTCTCTGAAGGTCCTTTGTGTTTCTGTGATGTTGCTGTAACTTGTTTTCATTTCTGATTTTATTGATTCGGGCCCTCTCCCTTCTTTTTCTGGGTAAATGCTTATCAATTTTTTTACCTTTCCAAAGAACAGCTTTTACTTTCATTGATCTGATCTCTTCTGCTGTTTCCTTTTTAGTCTGTATTTCATTTATTTCTGCTCTATATGATTTCTTTCCTTCTACTAACTTTGGGTTTTGTTCTTCTTTCCCTCATTCTTTTGGGTGTAAAGTTAGGTTGAGGTTTTTCTTGTTCCTGAGGTAAGCTTTTACAGCTAGAAACATCTTTTTTAGAACTGCTTTTGCTACATACCATAGGTTTTGGATCATTGTATTTTTGTTACTCTGTTTTCCATTTGCAGCCGCATCTACCCTCCACCCTACAAGATTAGCTGGTAAAGCAGACCTAATAAAAGGCCAATTCCATCTATCACAGAAATGTTCAGGTATGTAACCTGAGACCCACAGCATCAGTAGAGCATGTGCAAGTGCCATTATGAAATGATTTCCAAATTACCGCTTGTGAGAATTATGATTTGGGGAGGCATTTATGGAGAGAGAACATCCCATTGAATTAGAAGGAAAGGAGATCAGGAAGAGAAACAGAGATGGATGGAGGTAAAAGTGAAGCTGAAGGTCAAAATAGAGCAATAAAATTAGGAAATGATGAGAAACAAGGAAAACACAGTTCCCAACCCAAGTCAGTTTTTTGATTAAGGCAGTTTTCTGCCAAATATGTTCATATCCTCAAGAATGCTGAGCCCATAGGTAGGAAGTCAGGAAAACTTGTGTTTTGGTGATTTGTCTTAATCTCCATCATCCCAAATCCCTTTAATATACATACCTTGCTTTATGGGATGTAGTTACTATAAAAGTAACTACAAGGAGATCCACTACTTAATTCAGAAATATTTTTTGACTCTGGTTTTAGAAACTACACTTTGGGGGATTAGGAAAAGGAAAGTAGTGGGCACCTTGAAGTCCACTCCAGGAGGAAGACATAGGTCCTCGGACATGGGAGTGAGCAATCATTCACGAGTGTTGTAACTTTCAGGACTCTCAGTCAGCTGTCACTTTCCTACTTCATCCTTGGGGAGTGGCAGTCATCAGGCAAACCATTTAGCAATCTGAGAAGAGAAGACAGGCTCACACAGGACAAGTCATCTCAAGCTAACCCCATTTTCTTTGGGTGAGCTCACTAGGTTGAGGACTTTAGAGAAAAATTGGAACCTTGCATGTCTTGTTTTCAGCAAAGTACTTGACAGTATTTCTATGGTATTTTTGCACTTTCCATGGTACTTTTTACAAGTTGATACACACTCTTGCTGCTGTACTCCAAGGTATATTTCCAGCTGATTAACAGCTTTTCTACAAAGAGTAGTCTCAGTGCCCATACAAAATGTTCACGAAGTTGCTGAGCTCTGATTTGACATCCTGAAAGCTAAGTAGCTGATTTGCTAATGAACCAGAGCTGAGAAGAATCAACAGCACAGATGACCAAGTCAAGGTACCAAAGATGTCACATCCAATGTAAAAATCTCCCTAGTTTATCCAAGTAGTTCTCCAATCATTTTACTCTCTTAAGTGCCACTACCAGACTCGACTTTGACCCACAGTTTGATATAATACTATTATTCCTAGACAAACGGACTTCAAGGAGATCAAAGCTAATGACAGAGCATCAAGTAACATTGGCCTGTCACCCCCCTGGGCTCTTATTTCCTCTCTGCTTGAGGACCTTGGCTGTCACCGTTTCCTTGTGACCAAGTCCTCATTTGATACATCATCTCCAGTAAATGGGTTTCTCTTGTTTTTGTGTCATTACCCACTTAGTATCCTAACTCCTTAGGAAAGTGTTCAGTTTTCCCATTCTGAAGCCAAATTTTCACCCCCGAGCCCAACTTACTGCCTTCTTCTCACCCCTCTGAGGCTGGCACTCCTCTTCTTGGGGGTTTGGGAGATGAATCTATTCCTCTGACCTTGCCTGGGTATACTCAGTCCCGCCAGAGTAGTCCCGACCCACCTCTTGAGGCACAAAGCCTGAGAGGGAAAGAGGAAACATGAGCTGTAGAAACTAACAAGGCCAGTGTCTCCCCAAGCAAATCCTCCTAGGACCAGAGAAACGCACTCAGAGGACAGGAACCCTGGCAGGGAGACACCGGGTCCCATCCTGTCTGAGCTGATGAGGTCTCTGGGCTCCTCTGCTGTGTGGTCCTTTGTCTCCTGGAGCAGGTGAGGCCTGGGAACAGGTGAGATGTTTTTGTCTTTGGACTTCTGGCTTTGTTCATGAAGTCGCCTTAGGAGAGTCTCTGAATGTGGTTTATCACTCTCACAGGCCCTTTGGACAATGGAATGACCCAGATCCCTAAACGCCTGGTGACAGTGACGGGGAGTAAAGGAATCTAAAGTTTGAACAACATCTGAGACATGACTCTATATATCGGTACATACAAAATGCTGCAAAATCGCCAGAGCGCCTGTTTTTCTAACCATAAGCCTCATCTATATTGAGAAGTCAGTCTGAGATGGAAGGGCCTGGGGTTAATCCGAACCTTCTTATTGCAGGCACCTAGGACCTCTTACTGCCTTCCGGTTTTGGTCCAGGAGAGAACTGAGTTTTCCCTTTGGTCACAAGGGAGACCATCCTGAAATTCAGGGAGAAGAAAGAAGGTTGAGAGAAATCCCTGGATGGGAGAGGGTTAAGAGAGAGTCTGGGTTTGTTCACCACACAGGAGATGGTGGTTTGCAGAGGCTGTGAGTCAGTGCTGAAAGATGAGGGGTTAAACACACACTATTGACTTTGGGTTGATCTGCAGGTGTTTTTGCCCCAGTAAAGAGCCTCGACTGCCAGACTTGGTGCCTGTGAGCCTGCCTAGCAGGAGCAGAAAGGAGAGGGGTGTGAGGTGGGGTGGGGGCAGCCCTCAGGCAGGTGTGGGTGCAGGCGCAGAGCCAGGTCAGAGAGGAACAGGAGAGTGGTGTTCTGTGGGCCTCAGGAGCTCAAGTGGTGAGCCTGGCAGCCAGAGTTTTCCTGGGGATCTTGAAGAGATAGTCATCACCTAGGAACACCTACTGATGAGGCAGAAGGGGACCTGGAGCCCCATCTGACACTCCAGAGTATCAGGGGGTTACAGTTAAAAGGGCTTTATTCATACCCCTCTATTGGGTGTTCCTCCTCCTTCCTGGAACAAGAGAGCTGGGAGCAATGACAGGAGATCACACTTCAGGGTCTGATAAAATGGTTTCATTAAAATATCAGCAACAACCTTTCTTCTGGACTTCCATCTCTGTCAACAGTGATGCCTGGAACCTAGAACTGCCCACACATGAAAACAGTTGATGCCAAAAGCCTAGAGATAGAAGAGACAGACATCCAAGAGAGAGATCTAAATATGACTTTTCACTTTGTTTTAACTGAAGGCTTCTGTTTCATAATAAGTTAAGGAATTTAGATTTGAGCCAACTCATTTGTCCATGCTCAAATCTAATTTTTTAACTTATTATGAGCTACTTTTAAAATCTGTTGAAAGTTATAAACATTAGAAAATACAAGAGCACACACCTCTAAGCTCAATATTGAATATTCAGAGTGACTACCTTTGACTTAGGGGTTGAGAATCCACGGTCCTCTGGACCTTCCTCACTCCCACCCCAGCAAAACATCTACACCGTCTTCCTTTAAAGCAAAAATAAGGTGACATCTACTCATTTTTGAAATGTAATAAGTAACACCTTCACATCATGGTATTGTGTTTAACATTTGTCAGTTGTTGTCTGTATTACTTTCAAAGACCTAATGCTTAAACATTTGTGATCCATATAATAATAGAAATAGTAAATGTAAACATTTTAAGTTAGATGAGATTTCAAAGGCTAAATAGGTAAGTGGCATTAGCTTATTAGGTGAAAGGTACAGACTGTCCCATCTGGTTGTAATCTGGATTTTCATTTAGAAAAACAATGGCCTTTAGTCCACCTCCAGGAATTAACATGTACATTGACTTTTGTATTTTTGTCAATAAGAAAGGAGATTTCTTTTCAAGGTCAGAGCCACCAACAGCTAGCAGCCAGGTGAGTAGAATGGAAGGTAAACCAGTCTTTGTCAACCTCACAAACCTAAGAAGCTAATTTTGAGCACCAGTAAAGAAAGAGATGAAATTTGATGACAATGAAATCTTCATGGGACTCTGTGCTCAGGTAACTAAATTCAACAGAATTGGGATCACGAGATTTTTCCTTCCATCCCACTCTGCCATAGCACACAGCTCAGTCCCACCTACCCCGCCACCTTTTTAGAGAAGTGGTGAAAAGGGACAGCTCTGTCAGGAGAAACCCTGCTACTGTGAAAGTCATAGAAAGCGGAGGCTGGGGTGGAAGTTTTGGTTCTAGAATGGGAGGAGGGTTGAACTTTCAAAACATGCTAATACATGCCTCTTCCCACTAACAAAACTGTCCAAATATGAGAAGGAGTTCAAATATCAGACAGCCAAAAATACGGCCAATGTCCAAACCACACATCCTGATATTGTTTCAGCCTGTTTCTTTTTTGCTCTACTTTTCTCCAGTCTTCTGCCTCAGCACTAGAGTCCTATGACTCTTCACCTTTTTGTGGATAAAATGATCTTCAAGCTAAAATCACTGTATTTTCTTCCCTTGTTTACATTCTCGCTATAATTAAACCCTGCACTTCCCAGACATCCCAGCATTAGCCCCCCATTCTCCCTGCAGAGGCTTCTCCTCTGATTTAACTGAACCTATCAGAAAAGAAGCACAAAGAAGCTATTTCTTTGTTCCCCTCATTCCTTTGGGCAATTATTGAAAGGCAATGGGAAAAACAGTGCTTTCAAACTCTCCCATAAAAAACAGAAAACAATAAACAGAACTGACATAGCTCATGCGAGGCATGTTTCTTTTCATAAGTTTTCTTCTGGTATCTCTTTGGATGATTTGCACCTGATTTTTCAAGAGTATGTGCATGAAATGCAATGTAAGTAATTCATTTGAAATCTACTTTTTAAGAAGAGGGCTTCCCTTGTGGCTCAGCTGGTAAAGAATCTGCCTGCAATGCGGGAGATCTGGGTTCAATCCCTGGATTGGGAAGATCCCCTGGGGAAGGGAGAGGCTCCCCACTCCAGTATTCTGGCCTGGAGAATTCCATGGACTGTATAGTCCATGGGGTCGCAAAGAATCGGACACGACTGAGCGACTTTCATTCATCATTTTTTAAATGACCGTCACTTCTATGGTCAGAATCACTAACATATGTAGCTTCCTGTCAGTTTCATTTTTGACTCTTCTTTCCATCTATCCTTTCTTCTCCCTGCCTTCTTCTCTTCCCTCTTTTCTTTGAGTAGCTTCACATGTGAGTCGTGTGATATAATCAGGTAGGTACCCGGGATATCAGATGCGTGAGAACCACCAGCCAATAAACATCTCATGCTGACCCTGGTTGGTAGTGTGTTAGTCGCTCAGTCCTGTCCAACTCTTCGTGACCCCGTGGACCGTGACCCACCAGGCTCCTCTGTCCACGGAATTCTCAAGCCAAGAATACGGGAGTGGGCAGCAGTTCCTTTCTCCAGGGGATTTTCCCAACCCAGAGACTGAACCTAGGTCTCCCGCATTGCAGGCAGACTCTTTACCATCTGAACCACCCCAGGGAAGCGGATGTATAAGAGCCATCAGCAACAAACCTCTAGGGCTGCCCCTGGTTGCTGCTGGGGCTGCTAAGTCGCTTCAGTCGTGTCCGACTCTGTGCGACTCCAGAGACTGCAGCCCACCAGGCTCCCCTGTCCCTGGGATTCTCCAAGCAAGAACACTGGAGTGGGTTGCCATTTCCTTCTCCAATGCATGAAAGTGAAAAGCGAAAGTGAAGTTGCTCAGTCGTGTCCGACTCCTAGCGACCCCATGGACTGTGGCCTACCAGGCTCCTCCGTCCATGGGATTTTCCAGGCAAGAGTACTGGAGTGGGGTGCCATTGCCCCTGGTTAGGATCATACAATTTTAAAACCAGACAGAGACTTAGACATTATTTATTACAGCCCATTGTTTCATAGATGAAAAAATGGGAAGCCACGTTCAGGACAGTATTTAACTGTATTAATACTGATTACATTTCTAACAGCTATAAAATATATTTTATGTTTCTGGTCTAGGGTAATCTGTAAATTTCTTTTTGTCATCAGAAGATAAACATCATGAGAGGAGAATATTGTCTTACTCCGGCTTTGCACTAAGCAACAATTCAACGATGCCAGCACAGAAAGCTTGCTTTCCAGGACAGAGGTAATTTCTGTTTTGTTCACTGTTACGACTCTAGTGCTTGATCTGCGCTCAGTGAAAATCAAATGAACCACTGGGTCTGTCTCTGGAGGTCTTTCACTACTAGCTGACAGTGTTGCTATACGTTGTGCACTTGTGTGTCTGTGTGTGTGAAACGTCCATGGCACTTGGTGCCCTGGTTTTACTCAGGGTCCTTGCTGACAGATACTACTCAGGGCTGCGGGAGAGGGAGTCCCAGGACCACCGAGATCTGAGAACTGCACATTTCTGACCGCTAGGAGGCGCTGCAGCCCCATGGAAACCCAGAGGCTGTTGGAGGAGGGCAAGGACCCTGAGAAAGAAAAAAGGGAGGGAGGTTCTTATTGGAGCAGGAAGTGGCAACCTGCTTCTGTATTCTTGCCTGGAAAATTCCATGAACAGAAGAGCCTGGCGGGCTACAGTCCTTGGAGTGGCAAAGAATCGGATATGGCTGAGCACACAGTACAGGTTCTCAATGGGGGTGACGCCACAGTCTGGGAACAGTTTTCGCTGTCACAACAGGGATGGGCAGTGCTACAGTCAAGCAAGGCAGAGAGACCAGCGGTGCTGCTAAACACCCTACAGCCCCACAACCAAGCATTAACCTTGCAGTGTGTCAGTAGCATGGAGGCTGAGAACCACCAGGCTGGGTTTTGAGCTTTAATGCATGCTTTGTGTGCCCAGTCGTGTTGCAATTCCAGGGACTCTACCCCACCAGGCTCCTCCATCCATGGGATTTCCCAGGCAAGAACATTGGAGTGGGTTGCCATTGCCCCCTGGGGGAGGTGGGGATCTTTCCGACCCGGGGATCGAACCTGTGTCTCTGGCAACTCCTGCACTGGCAGGCAGATTCTTTACCTCTGAGCCACCTGGGAATCCCTATTGAGCTGTAAACTTTGTACCGAAAGGGAACGTGACCTATAGACAAAGCAAGGGCAGTAATATCATCCTGTTTAGATTTTCCCAACTTCGTGTTATTATTCTCCTCTCTAATCTCAAGTTCTGGTCACCTGCCGAACTCTTATTTCCCTCTATTCCATTCGTGGCTCCGCCTCTCTAACAGAGAACATCACTGGGAATAGGGCTTCGGTTTATTCCTCTCAAAGGCTCATCAGCAGAGTGTGCTCCTAACTAAGAGCAATGCATGATTGTGTGTGGTCTGCATCTGGTTCTCGGGGAGACCTCAGAGTCAGTCTCTTGATGATAACCGAAATAATTAGCATAAACCACACATTCAAGGGAGCCAAGATGTGAGTGGGGTTGTCCTGCATTATTGTGATGGAGAAGCAGAAGATCCAGAGGAAGGAAACCAGCCTGACTCAGGGAGGGACATGGCATGGGGTACCAAGAAGGAGGTGGCCAGGTCCTGGGGCAGGGAGAGAGGAAGGAGGCAGCTGCTGGCACAGAATGACCATCAGAGAAGCATCCTTGAGGCCACTTGCTCACCGTACTCATAGTATCCCTAGGAATCCCAAACTCCTTTGAAAGGAATAGAAATGAACCTCGCTTTGCACACAGCGAGTGTAACCACGGAGAAGGAGGGGAGCAGGTTAGAGGAGGCCTGAGGATGAGGAAGTCATTCTGGGCTGTGACGTCACAGGCCCAGCCCCTGGGAGGGCAGTGAGCATGGCAGCCTGGTCTTCTTACCACTGAGGACCAGCGTCCTGGGCCAGGGCTCCCCCATGGACTCCAGGCTCCTCTGCTGTGTGGCCCTCGGGCTCCTAGGAGTAGGTGAGTCCCGGGTCCAGGCGGCTGGATCCCTCTTTGAGTCTCTAAGTCCACCCATCAAGCCTCCAAAGCCTGGCTATTTCCTGGGACTTATCTGAGTTCTGTTTCTTTCCTTCTCAGGTACCTGGGGCACAGGGGTTTTCCAGACTCCAAAATATCTCCTCACACAGATGGGAACTAAGACATCCCTAGAATGTGAGCAAAAGCTGAACCATGATAGTATGTATTGGTATAAGCAGGACTCCAAGAAATTGCTGAAGGCTATGTTTAGCTACAATAATAAGCTACTCGTTGGAAATGAAACGGTGCCAAGTCGTTTCTCACCGGAGTCTCCTGACAAAGCTCATTTAAACCTTCACATCGACTCCCTGGAGCCAGGCGACTCTGCCATGTATTTCTGTGCCAGCAGCTAAGACACAGCCCTGCAGAGTCACTGCCTGCTCGTGCACAAAGCCCCTGGCCTAGGCAGGAAACCTGTGGGACTATGCGTTCACCCAGCTCAAGGCTCCCCAAGAGTTTCCATCTGCAGGGCAGCCTGGAGCACACCGCACGTTGTTGTTCTACAGTTAGACCCACAAAAGCCTTACAGAATTGTACTTCTCAGCCGGAGCAGAGAAGCGGAACTAAAATTCTCGAGAACACTCAGGACTCCACAAACAAGAAAGGACCCTGTCCCATGCCCTGAAGATCTTAACTGAAGGGAGAAGCCATTCCTTGCCCTCCTCTGCTGTACACACTGCAAAGCACATTGTTCTGACTGAAAACACACTATTCGCAAAGAATGCTTGATGAGCAAAAGTCGAAAGGAGGAGGAGGTGAAGATAAAAGTTTCTAAGACCAAAAGGAAATTCAGATTATCAGTGAGTTCACTGTTTAATGGAAAAAAGATTTGGAGAAGCAGGAACGTCCACGGTGACAGGTGTATGGTCAGGCCACTTAAGATGGCTGTTCTCTTGTTCTCTGAACAGCCTCTGCTTGTGCAGGCCATGCTCCACTCACATGACTCTCCAATCCTCCTAATTATAGTGCTTAGTCCCTGCAACTGATGCGCCCACCTGACATCAATTCCCCTATAAACGGTAGCGTCCTCCCCGAGTAGCTAAGACTGCTGCCACGTCCTGCCTGTGCACGATGGGGTGTTGCTCCAGCGCTCTTTGTGTATGATCTCCTGTCCAGTAAACCACTGACGTCTCTGTCACTGTCTCTGGACTCATTCTTTACTGTCCTGGATGACCACAGGGCTTGCAGGCCTGCAGGGTGCAGCCCATCAACAGGTGACCTAGAAAGGGTGAGCCAGAAGCACCGGCCGAGGCAAACTTGTCCACTGCAGACTTCCTTCTTCCAAGAAGGAACACAGGGCCATTCATCCCAATTCTGATTGAGTGTCATATTTGAAGCTTCCTGGAGATCAGGCAGTACCCAGATGATGCAGGATATTAGGGACGTGGAAAGGACTTTCACCACTAATCTCTTGGCAGGAGCTAGACAGTGGTCCTACCTTAAGCGAGATAACACGATCAACATATTTTGGTATAGGAATGCTGGTAGCAGTATGCATCAGAAGGGAGATAGAGTCCGGGTGGGATGTACCATTAGAAGACAAGTGAAATATTCTGCTTTAAAGATTATGAAGGGGATGCTGAGGGATCTTGTGGGTGATGTAGAGGAGAGGCTCTGGTTTTATCCTGGCAGATCTGATTGTGGCATTTGCTAGGAGCAAATACTCTTAGGGGCTTCCCAGGTGGTGTTAGTGGTAAAGAATCCACCTGCCAATGCAGGAGACATTAGAGTCATGGGTTCGATCGCTGGGTCAGGAAGATCTCCTGGAGGAGGGCACGGCAACTCACTCCAGTATTCTTGCCTGGAGAATCCCATGGAGGAGGAGCCTGGCGGGCTACAGTGGCAAAGAGTCAAACACGACTGATGTGACTTAGCACACACACACACAATCCTCTTAGGGAGCCCTAGTGTGCGGGCTCATTATTACCAGTGCTTTGGTCCCTGGGGTCTCCGTGGGGCTCACAGCTTGTTCACCAATGTCTCTCTCTCTTTCTAACTGGGACAGGCCACTGTCTTCCAGCCGAGTGTCTTCAAACAGCAACAACATAGAGTGACTCACCTTGGGTCATCTAAGCTAGTCCCGGTTGGAAAGCTGTCTGGACAGCGTATGGGCCTGGTTTGCTGTCTAACATGCTAGCCATGCACAGGGCTTTGGAGATCATTTCGGCTCAGTTCCTGTGTTGTAGCAGCTGTAGCAACTGTAAATATGCTGTCACATGCATGAAGTGATTAAATACTGAAACACTGGCGCATTTCTCAAACTTCATACAAGATACATTTGAGTCCCTAGTGGTTGTCCGTGACTAAGCGGAAGTGTGCGTGTGTGATAGTCGCTCAGTCCTGTCCCACTCTTTGTGACCGCACAGACTGAAGCCCACCAGGCTCCTCTGTCCACGAATTCTCCAGGCCAGAATACTGGAGTGGTTACCATGCCCTTCTCCGGGGCCTTCCCGATGCAGAGATTGAGCCCGGGTCTCCTGCATTGAAGGCAGATTCTTTACCGTCTGAGCCACCGGCGTAATTACCCCATCACAATAGAATTCCAGGGGGAAACGTGTTGATGTTCTGTGCTTGCTCCTAGCTGTTGCTCAGTGAGTATTCATTGAACAAATCAAGATGGCCTGTAAGCTCTACAGGGACCTGGGTAGTAGCTGCAGGTCTGCGTTTTGTTCACACCTAGGGATCCAGACACAACAGATGTCTGTTGGGTAAAAACTGGAATGCCTTAGTTACGTGGATGGATGGAACTGTTGCCAACTGTTTGGTTGTTTCAGGTGCTTCTTTCTTCTTCGTGATTCCCTTGGAGCCTCGATCTATCACGGAAGCTCCTGGTCTGTGGAACAGATGATAGATCTGGGCTGCAGGCGCCGTGGGGGTCAGAGGCCTGCGATCTGGATAATGTGCTGCTTTGGCCACAGGGAGGCGCTCTGGCTCCGCAGAAACGCCCAGGCTGGTGGGGGAGGGGCCGAGGGGGTGGTGGGGAGGGGGTGAGGAAGGGACCAGGGAGTTTGCCTTCCATCCTTGTTATCAGTAGGGTGCGTCATTTGTAGACTTCTCAAAGACATCGAAGTCACTTTCAAACTGAGATCCGTTTGCCTTGTGCTGTTGTCCTGTGGCAACCTGTTTGCTTTAAGCCCAGCCAAGCCCTGTACCCTGAATACAGGCACAAGTGAAGTGAAGGTCGCTCAGTCGTGTCCGACTCCTTGCGACCCCATGGACTATACAGTCCGTGGAATTCTCCAGGCCAGAATATTGGAGTAGGGAGCCTTTCCCTTCTCCAGGGGATCTTCCCACCCAGGGATTGAACCCAGGTCTCCCGCATTGCAGGCAGATTCTTCATCAGCTGAGCCACAAGGGCAGCCCCTTAACAGGAACAAAGACTGGCCTACCTCTTGTAGGGCCCTCTCAGCACTCTTCCCAGGGTCTGGCTCCTGGCTGGCATCATGGTATCGTGCCTTTTAATGATGGGCAGTGGTCCAGAACAGGACTATGGCCTTTCGGTTCTCCTCTCTCCACACAGCTGGGCAAAGGCGCTCCAGGGAGTTAGTTGTTCAGTCGCTCAGTCATATGGGAGTCTTTGCGACCCCATGGACTGCAGCACGCCAGACTTCCCTGTCCTTCACTATCTCCTGGAGTTTGTTCCAACTCATGCTCCGAGTTGGTGATGCCATCCTATCATCTCATCCTCTCTTGTCCCCTTCTCCTCCCGCCTTCAATCTCTCCCAGCATCAGGGTCTTTTCCAACGAGTCAGCTCTTCGCATCAGGTGGCCAAAGTATTGGAGCTTAGACACTGAGAGAAATGGTGTTTTGAATGTTGTCCTGCCTGACTGAGCAGGGAAGAAGGAGATGTCTTGAAGGGGATATAGTTTGTCTGAGAGCAGGTCTTGGAAGGGAGCGGGACAGGGGGAGAATCTATATAATGAGGAGAGCAGCTAATAGCCAAAGAGCTGACTGTCAGAGGACTATCCCAGCCCAGTGGATTCAAATCTACCTTCTATCACAATCTACATAAGGCATGAAAAGGGGAAGAAGAAGCATCCCTCGGCACTGGGGAAACTGACAGGATACTGACGTCACAGACAAAACCGCCAACCAAGGCCGAGGAAGCCAAAGCCCACCCACCCCCCACCCCCACCCCACACACACCCAGGGCACCCACCTTGACACTGATCCGCCATGGGCTTCAGGCAGCTCTGCTGTGTGGTCCTCTGTCTCCTGGGCATAGGTGAGTCTGGAGTTCACACGGGCTGTCCCTGGACCCCATACCATTTCCCTGTGGCTTCAGCAACACCTTCCCCTCTGGCCTTTGTCTGAATTCTGTCCTTTTCTCCCAGCCGTCTGTGCGGACCCTGGGATCACTCAGATACCAAAATACCTAGTCATGGGAATGACGGACAAGAAATCTTTGACATGTGAACAACATCTGGGACATGATGCTATGTACTGGTATAAACAGAGCGCCCAGAAGCCGCCAGAGCTCATGTTCATCCACAACTACCAGAAACTCACTGGAAATGAGAGTGTTCCAAGCCGCTTCTGGTCTGAATGCCCAGACAGCTCTCAGTGCCGCCTGGACCTGAACGCCCTGAAACCACAGGACTCCGCCATCTATCTCTGCGCCAGCAGTAGAGACACAGCCCTGCAGAGGCAATTCCTTCCCGTGCACAAACCTCCAGGGTCCAGACAGGAAGCCGTGGGGGCCATCCATGCAGAGGCAATTCCTTCCCGTGCACAAACCTCCAGGGTCCAGACAGGAAGCCATGGGGGCCATCCAAGTCTTGGTTTGACATTTCCCATCAGACCATAGCCCTGCCTGTAGGGTCACCTGGCACCGCGGTGGAGAGTTTCTTCCCAGACATCAGCAGTGTTTGCTGGGCTCGTCCTGAGAAAGACTGTGCCAAGCCATTCAAGTTTAAGCAGTTTCTTCATCTGCCTTTCCCAATCACTTTGATCCTCTGGGAACCCTTTCGTGAGACCCTTGACCCTCTGGCCACAGCAGTCCTAGCTACCCTCCTTCTAAAAGGTGCTTTTTCTCCGACTTCGCCTTCCATCCAAGCTAGACCCCGGATCTCAGCCCAGATCCCAGCTCCAGATATGCTCAGACCTTCTTCAAAGCACCTCGTTCTCTCTCCAGGGTCTCTGTCCGTTCCTGCCCTCGAGGACCATGGACCCCCGATCCTGTTGGGATCGCTGTTCTCCAGTTCACCCTCCTGGCTGCTTGTTCAAGGGCTCAGCTCCTCACTGGCCTCTCTTCCACGCCAGCCTTAACCCTTCAGGCTTGATTCCTTTCTTCTTCTGTCTCTTCAGGTCTTTACACCCTGCCATATCAGCCATAGCGTCCCATGTCCTTGGATCATTGGTCACAACAGGCAGTGAGAACAGGCAGCGGCCTCCTGACGTTTCGGAGCAGGACTTTGTGTTTGGGGTTGTCTTTGCTGAACCCTGTATCTTCCAGCCTCGGGGTTGCACATACCCACAGCCCAGGGCTGGCAGAGAGCCCTGCGTCCTGGAGGGTGAGCTGTCTGCCATCTACACAAAGGTTCCCTTCTCTTTCCTACAGAGGGCCCTCCACGGATGAGGGCCCCTGATAGAGCCTCAAACCGTAACACCTCTGGCCAAGTCAATCCACACGGTGACTCTATTCTATGTCTTTAGAGTGTGGGGATTTTTTTTTTTTTAAAGCTGAGTGTCACAATCCCCTGGCAAATAGTTAAAAGATAAACACATCCCGATCTAGTATTCTAATGCCTTGCTTATTGTGAAATAAACAAGCCTGCTGTTAAGTGGATGCTTTGGCTTAAGGTTTCACAGGGATCCTCCAAACAAACACCAACACCCCCGAGATCCTCTAAACAAATGCCAGCACCCAGGGCTCACGCCCTGCACGGGCCCAGAGGATAAGAAGGATGCTGCTGCCCTGTGGGGGGGTGCATTGCTGGGAGCTCAGCAGGTGCCTGGCTTCTGTGCCTCTCCTTTTCAGGAACCCCTGCACCCAAGGCTGTGGTCGCCCATGGCCGAGCAGCATGGAGCTTTGGGAATCAGAGAAGGACTCCCAGGCAAGGGTCCAAGGGTGGAGTCCCCACAAAGGACAGCGAGAGACCCAGCTTTGGGAAGCAGGTGTGAGAAATGTGTCCTCTGTCTTCACCTGTTCTCTTATCCTATAATCCAGCTCATCTGTTCTCTGATTTGTCCTGTTCCCACTCAAGGCTAGAACCTGAGCCCTACCCTGATCAAAGTCCCACATCTGCCCAGGCCCTTGCTCTCAATCCCTCAGGCAGCCGCCAGGCCCCTGCACCCCTCGCTGAGGGCTGGCTTGCTCGGCTGGGTGCTTACTTTCCCTTCCGCTCTCCCTCCCTCGCACTGAGATGTCCTTCCGGGTTTCCGGTCTCAACTCCTCACTGCATTTCCTCTCCACAGTGACACTTGCAGGGTTACTCTTTTTGTTTTGTTTCCTTTGGTCTCTTCATCCCCCATGTTTTCATCATTAGGCTCAGAACTATGACACCAGAGTCCATGCCCCCAGATTGTGACTCTGAATTGGCTGTCGGGGAGGGGAGTGGGTCCCACCCATCTGTTGGGATCTTCACACCGGGCCTGGGTGTCCTCAAGCCTGTATTCTCCCAGGGTCCCTCTGCAGCTTGGGGGCTGGGAGTCTGCACCCCTCAGGACACACAAGGGCCAGTCCTAAGAGCATCACATGTCCATGGGCACTAAGGTTCCCTCCTGTGGGGGCACTCCTGAGTCTGTGGGTGCTGCCCAGGACTGTGACGTCATCACAGGATCTCCTCCCTGGGGCTGCTAAGGACCAGATGCCCGACTGGGAGAGGCCTCAGCCCTGCCAGACACCCTCATGGACAGCAGGCTCTTCTGCTGGGTGATCCTTGGTCTTCTGGGAGTAAGTGCATCCTGGAGGTGTGTGAGAAACTCCCATCCAGTTCCCTTGACCTAAAGGCAGTTCCACACCTTTGCCTCATTCTCTTCCTGGCCTTGTGCCCTCCCACAGGACACTTGGTACCTGGTGTCAGCCAGAGCCCTCGCCACTGCATCACAGAGATGGGATGGGATGTGGCATGGGGTGTGACCCTATGCCTGCTCATTTGTACCTCTACTGGTACCGACAGACCCCAGGAAAGGGCATGGCATTTCTGATGTCCATCTACAACAAAGAGCCTTCAGAAAATGCACACTTTATGGAGGATAGCTTCTTAGCTGAGATGCCCCATGGTGCGTACCTCATTCTGAAGATGCAGCCCACAAAGCTAGGGGACTTGGCCGTGTTCCTCTGTTCCAGCAGCTCGCCCACAGCCTCGCAGAGATGCTTCCTGCCCTTTCACAAACTCCACAGTGTCTCTATGCCCTGCTCAAGGCTGCGGTGGGTGGGGTTAGGGGTTTGGGAGGCTGAAGCTGCTTTCCATTTGTACAGGTCAAAATCAGCTTTAATTTGCAGAAGAAGAAATGTTGCACAGGACATCTGGGGCTGTGGTATTCAGGAAAGGCTCCCAGGCACCACAGAATATGACCATGGCCCCAGCAATGGGACTGACCTGGCCAATGAATGACCTGGAAAGCCTACAGGGCAACCTCTGTATTCTCTTCTGCTCTCTGTTTGTGTTATTTCCTATTTTGCAAAACATGCCTTCCTTCTATCTTTGAGTGGAGACTGGCTTACTGGAGAGGAGAGGGGAGAATTGCAAGGGAATATCCAGGAACCCCCAACTGGGAACTTTCCAGAAGACAAAGGATCTCAACAGGAGAGCTGAGTACTGGTGGGAGAAGGATGTTCTGGGACAGAAGGTAGATAAGGCAGAAGCACCGTGGGACCCTGCTGGCCAGCACAGGGAGTTTCTTTGGCCCTGTGTATGTGACCTCAGGCTCTTGGGCTTGCAGGGATCTGGTCCAACAAGAATGTCACCACAGAGGACAGACTCGGCAAGAGCAAACATGCACAGGGTATCCTATGCCCAGAGCTGCTTGATCTGAACCTGATGGGTGAAGACAGGACTGACATCTCAGAGGCTAAGACCTGAGGGTTCCTGAACAATGGCCTGGAGAGACTGAAAGTTTGCGGCTCTGCCCCATGAGCTACGTTGGGATTCATGACCTCTGGAGGAGAAGATTTTGATCCGGGGCCAGAGACGAGCTTGATCACTCAAGGCTTTTGTGTAATAAAGTTTTATTAAAGTATAAAAGGGATAGAGAAAGCTTCTGACGTAGACATTAAAAGGGGGCAGAAAGAGTGCCCCCCTTGCTAGTTTTTAGCAAGGAGTTATATATCTGCCAGGGCTTCCCTTGTGGCTCAGCTGGTAAAGAATCTGTCTGCAATGCAAGAGTCCTGGGTTCGATCCCTAGGTTGGGAAGATCCCCTAAAGAAGGGAAAGGCTACCCACTCCAGTGTTCTGGCCTGGAGGATTTCATGGACTGTATAGTCCATGGGGTCGCAAAGAGTCGGACACGACTGAAGCGACTCAGCAGCAGCAGCAGCAAGCTTGGTGGCTTGGTGGTAAAGAATCTGCTGGCAATGCAGGAGCCGCAGGAGACTCGGGTTCAATCCCTGAGTCAGGAAGATCTCCTCGAGAAGGGAATGGCCACCCACTGAAGAATTCTTGCCTGTAGAATTCCATGGACAGAGGAGCCTGGTGGACAACAGTCTGTGGAGTTACAAAGAGCCGGACGTGACTGAACAACGAGCACTTTCACTTTTCACTCAATTAAATAGATTTGAGAGACCAGAAGGGGGAGCTCTTGTCCCCTGTGATGGTGGCAGATCCCAACAGGAGGAAGAAAGGTTCCTCTTCTTTCTTGTCAAGGACTCAGTCACTGAAAAACCAGACCTTCCTTTCTAGCTCTCCCACCTTCCTTTTCCTCTCTACAAAAGCATGGTGCAGGAACTTGCACATGACTTACCATAGCTACAGAAAGCTGTGAGTCAAGTTTACTCAATGTCTTACTCAGGACTATAGCCAGGGAGACAGCCTCTGAGACAGCTCTGAGAAACTGCTCTGAAAGGTATGGGGGTGGTGGGGGCTGGGGGGAGGTAACCGTATCTGTGATTTGGGCAAAGGGGTTATGTGCAACCATTATGTGCATCTCTGTAGAAGGCTGCTGCTGGTCACAGTGCTTTTCAAAGTACGGGAATACACAGGACCCATGTTCTTAAACATTTGTTATGAATTTATCTATCTGAAGCCTGTCTGTCAGCTTTCCCAGAGCACAGAGTGCCTCACTTCTGATCTCTTCCTTGAACTCCTTTCAGGGTGTGTTGAAGGTCAACAGCTGTGGTGGCTAAAAATTTAATCCATATAGAGGCAGATGGACAGTGATATTCTTTAGCCAGCCATGCCCGTCTTTGCTGGAGAAATATCTAGCAGTCTATTTATTTCAAGTCAACAGTAGCTACAGTGTAGGGAGCTCTGAATATCTGATAAAGTGTCTAAAGTAACTTTAGAAAGAACACTGTTCAAAAGGATAATACAAAAATATTAATGGTTGTTGACTCTGGGTAGTGGGACACACTTGTATTACAGGCAGTGATAAATGAGTAATATTAAATGCTAATTGTATGCATTTTGTGAAATAGATATACTCGAGCAGCATCACTTCAATCAAGATACAGATGTGTTATCACCTCTTGTGTGTTTTGTCTCCATCCAATTAATACCCCCTTGCCCACTGGTGGCTCTGATGGTAAAACATCTGCCTACAATGCGGGAGACCCAGGTTCAATCCCTGGGTCAGGAAGATCTCCTGGAGAAGGAAATGGCAACCCACCCCAGTATTCTTGCCTGGAGAATCCCATGGAGGGAGGATCCTGGTGGGCTACAGTCCATGGGGTCGCAAAGAGTCAGACAGGACTGAGCGACTTCACTCACTCCGCACTGGTAACTGCTGTTCTGACATCCACCACGCTTTTTTGTGACTAGCATCACTCATGTAACATAGTTCTTGTGTTATTCATCCTTACTGTTCTGTTACTGGTAGTTTATTCTTTAATATTGTGTATATTTGGCTTAGATGGTAAAGCGTCTGCCTGAAATGTGGGAGACCCAGGTTTGATCCCCGGGTCGGGAAGATCCTCTGGAGAAGGAAATGGCAACCCACTCCAGTACTCTTGCCTGGAAAATTCCGTGGATGGAAGAATCTGGTGGGATAGCAAAGAGTAGGACATGACTGAGTGACTTCACTTTCACCACAATTTCTATATTCATTTACATGCTGAAAACACTTATATTGTTCTAGATTTGTCTGTTGTGTATAAAGGTGCAATAAGCAGTGTTCTGATTATAATGCTTTTGTGTGGACATACACTTTCATTTTTCTTGGGTAAATACCTAGGAGTGGGCATGCTGGGTGGTATGATAAGTACTTATTTCACTTTATAAAAGTGAGTACACTATTTTCCCAAGTGGTGATACCATTTAGCTTCTCACCAGGAAGATGAGTTCTAGTTGCTTCAGTTTGTGCTGGAAAAAAAGTAGAATGGTGGGGAAGTGAAGTAAATATGGTGATTTAAAGGAATTGTGACCAGCACTACAACCAGCTGGGAAGTACCACACAGGAAACCTGGAGGGCTCCAGAGAAGATGGAGGTGAAAAAAAAAAAAATCCAGGAAATTACTGGAAAGCTTCCTGCCCCAGATGACAATGTAAACACTTCCAATTTACTAGGAGCAGGCACTGTGGAGGCTCTCCTTGGTCATTTGACATTGTTGTTGTGCTAAATCCATGGCTTAAGCCCAGCTGTGTTCACTGATAACTGTGTGCTTAGCAAGACCTCACGTGGCCCTGTCCCGTCCACTTCACAGCCACCCGATGGTCAGGTCCTTGCTCTTTTCAGGTTAGGAGGAGGAAGAGGTCTTCGGTTGAACAGGGTGCAAGGGCACTTCAGGTGAATAGACAGACCTGTTGGAAGCAAACTGAAAAGCAAGGTTGGTATAGTGGCTATAATTTTGACATAATTAGCAGCGTGGTGGTGGTTTAGTCACTAAGTCATGTCCGACTCTTGCGACCCCATAAACTGTAGCCTGCCAGGCTCCTCTGTCCATGGGATTTCTCAGGCAAGAATACTGGAGTGGGTTGCCCTTTCCTTCTCCAGGGGATCTTCCCAACCCAGGGGATCGAATCCACGTCTCCTGCATTACAGGCAGATTGTTTACTTCTGAGTCACCGGTCGATCCTTTAAAGCAGCTGTCCTCAACCTTGCTGGCATCAAGGATCAGTTTCACGGAAGACAATTTTTCACAGATGGAGGGTGAGGGGATGGTTTCAGGATGATTCAAGTGCACTTCATTTATTGTGCACTTTATTCCTATTATTATTACATCAGGTCCACATCAGATTATCAGGCACTAGATCCCAGAGGTGGGGGACCCCTGCCATACAGCACCACCCACATCTCCAGTAGAATCTATGAAACTCATTGGGTTTTCATAATTTTCTTGAGGAAATCAAAGGCAGTCTTAGCTTTTTGGCCAGGTAATGTGATAGGGTTAGAGAAGACCAGAGGAATGCAGATCCCATGGGCATGGTCAGAAACCCCTGGAAGGGCTTTGAATTTTCATAGTTTTTGGAGTTTATAAGCTCTGGGAAATTTCACTTAGTTTTCAAAGGAGAGCTTCACAGATCTTATCTGGATTATTAGCTGACATGTTGTTTTGGGGGAAAATAAGGGAAAATGTTCCTTGATGATAGGAGTCATTATTTCAGGAAAAGATGGATATATACTAGTTCCTACTGGAACAAAAACTTAGTGTTTACATGAAACATTGGCTTCTCTTAGAGAATTTGATAACTTGAACCTCCTTCTCCATAATACAACATTTTGAAATGCTGATATAAAATACGCTAGGTGGGCTGCAGGTTAAGAATTCCTATTAATTGGCCTTACATTTTCTTATGTGATAACATCTTCTATATTCTTATTTATATCACAGATCTTCATGTAGTATATTTGTTATGCTTGTTTTAAATTGTTAATTCATTGAATTCAATAACTCACTTTCTCGGGCTACATATTGTACGGTTAATTTTTTTTTTCTTGTCCTTTAGTGGTATCTCATACCCAGTTATTGATTTCTGTGATAAAAATGCAGGTAAGATTGTCTCAAAGTGAAGAAGGGGTCAGGCAAGAGCAAAATGAAAGTTATTTTCACCAATTGTTTTCTCACTGCTGACCTGGACTCACCCCTCATCTTACTCATATTCCAGCCCCAAAGAGCTTCAGTCTTTCCAGAATATTCTCTTGATTTTTGATGAATCTCTAGTGCTCACATTTACCTCTTGCCTCATCAGGTTCCCCTAATGAAGGAGCCAGGTGATGCAACCTAGGTGATGCTAGGTTGCAATTTTAGAAGGATCCAGAAGCCAGTGGCTCCACATTTTGTCCATTGTTACAATATCAGTCGGGCTTCTCTTGTCTGAAATATAATGACTGTTTGTTATGGGGCCTCAGGCATCTCTTAAACAATCTTCTGAGGTTTTTTTTTCTTCAAATACTTACGTTTTGACTGGCAATATTGCAGTTTTTTCTAATTGATGCCAAAAGATGCCAAGTGTTCCATAAAGCAGAGAAATACACCTTCCTTAGTGTAATTTATAGTGATTGCTCATATTTCTATGATTTTGTGTAGAACCTTCTCCTTATCTACTATCAGAAACTCCATAAGACACATATGATGCTATTGTGAAAGGTTTTAATGAGCTACGTGTACACAAAATTGGTAAAAAGTATTCAATTACATGACATTGCCATCTGGGCTTGCGTTAATTTGATCTGACTTATATCAATGAAGATTCACTCAGGGTGGAATTTCCCTTCACTGGGTGGATCTTGTAAGAGGTCTGGTCACTCTTAGCTTGCTGGCACATCAGCTAGTCATCGATGACATTGATGTACTGCCCAACAGTGTCACATGCAGCTGAATCAGGGATCTCTTCTCAATGGTTCTTGGAGGGCTTGTTGCCTTCAGACTTGGAAAGTCAAGAAATAGATTCCATTAGAAAATCTATATTCACTCTATATAATTCACTGTGTAAGACCAAGTAACAGGTAATTCAATGTAAATTATCTCCAATGGGAGATACTGGCTCTGGAAATGAGTCCTTCTTAGAATCTATTTTCCCAAATCCCTCTATTAATTTTGTTATTATGCATTAATCCATTAGTATCCTTTCTGGCATAATAGTTACAGAAGGTTAGGATATTTAATTTCCTACTTGGGCATCAAAGAAAAGTCTAGAGAAATATGACCATTTATCTATACACATTTACTCATATATGGGCAAATGGGCATTGTATGAATATTATTATCAATGAACAGAGGCAAAAAGAGGATTTCTAAAAGAAGGATAGAAGAGATTTTCCAGAAACAAGGGGCATTATTTTCTTATTCTGGGCTAAGCTGATTAGTGGGAACATTGCAAAAAGGCCTATGTGGTGTGCTTTGAGTCAGTTGTCTGCAGTCATGAAAAGAAAACCAAGTTTAGTGTCTAATCTGACCTAAGCCAGGTTTGTACCATTCGCCTCATCAAAAAGTGCTTAAAGTCAGAACAGTTCTTTCATGGCCACATTTCTTTTTTGCTTAAAATACAAAATCACAAATCATCTAGGGCTGGCTTGTATATGATCTGTGTGTGTGTGTGTGTGACTTTAGGAGAAACAAAGCAAAAGCCCCCCCCACCCCAAACAAAGAACATACTGCAATAGGCAACCAGTGAAATAGTTTCTAATTTAAACACATCCCATGATGATTATCTCAGGGCGAAGTCACCCATAGGTCTCATGGGGGCACTGTGGACTGCCAAACCCCAGAAGTTTCTGGGGCAGAGCAAGCAGATAGAGCTAGTGCCTCGGACCAGGAGGGTTAAAAAACAGCATTATGTGGTGCTGTTTTCCTCTAGAAGACTTAATAGCACAGACACTAATTTGCAGGCCTGCTGTCCCAGCTGGGAGCCATGAACTTCAACTATGCAGTGCTGAGGGAGCCTCTGAGGTTGCAGGAAAAGTGAAGGGTATGGAGCTGGGAGAGGGCAGGGACAGGTAGAGAAACGCCTGCCTCAAAGGGAAAGCAAAAGAGCCATGGGGAAGGGCATGTGGCCTAATTCCAGCCTCGCCTTAACTAGCACATTCAGCTCACATGTCATCTAAAAGACTTTGCAGAACAGAGCAGGGTTCCTGGATCAGCTGACCTGGAAAGGGGGGGCCAGGCTCATGAGAACCAGCAGAGGCAATGACATCAGAGCAGTGACGTCACTGCCTCACCTCCAGTAGGAGTAAGGAGGCCCAGAACCCCAGCTCTCAGAGAAGCAAAGCTCTGAGCAAGGAGACACCTGCCCAGCTCTGCCCCTCCTGCCATGGGCTGCAGCCCCGTCTGCTGTGTGGTTATGTGTCTCCTGGCAGCAGGTGGGTTCTTGGCACAGGGGAAAATCCATGTTCCTAGCCTGACTCTGCCTGAATCCAAGACAGCATCAGGCTATCTCCCACATTCTTTCTCAGCCCCGATCTTCTTCCCCACACGCCTTGTGGATTCTGGAGTCACCCAAACCCCAAGATACCTGATTAAAGCAAGAGGACAGCAAGGGACCCTGGATGCTCCCCTGTCTCTGGCCAAACCCCCCACCACCCAGGGTGTCTTGGTACCAACAGGCCCTGAGTCAGGTGCCTCAGTTCTTCTTGAGTTTTAAGAAACTGCAAAGAACTAAAGGCAACTTCCCAGATCAATTCTCAGCAAAATGGTTTCGTGACTCCCGCTCTAAGCTGAACATGAGCTCCTTGCAGCTGACTGACTTGGCCCTGTACCTTGGTGCCAGCAGCGACCTCAGAGCTGCCAGATCCATGAGAGCCTGGGGACTGCAGTGGGAGACAAAAATGACTGGGGGCCCTGGAAAGCAGTCCTGGGCTCTCGTGCCACGCAGGGAGGGACAAGAGAGGTCAAGAAGATGTGTTCAGAGAATGGGCTTACATCACCAGATTTGCTCCAAAACGACCTTCCTGTCTGATACTGGATGCTACCAGGGGAGAGGAAGGGTTTGTCATTTACTAACTGGAGGCTTCTTTTTTTGAGGAAGAGAGAGTTCACCTGGGGAACAAAATGACATGATAAGTGTTTGATTCTAATAGCATCACAAGCGTTTGATTTGTATAATTTAGGGAGAAGACACTGACATATGGGGAAGGTCTAGGGCAGAAACTATGCATGAAGTGGTTGAGAATAGATCTGGAGCTACAAAATGAGTAAAAAAAGAAAAAAAAAAAACAACTGTGTTACTCAAAACATCTCTTTCCTCCTCCTCCCACAGTCTTGAGTCACCGGTGTTTCTAACAACCTGACCCCCTGGGGCCAGTCCGGGTGAGGTCCTCACCATGTAGATGACGTGATGATGGTGTGTGAAACCCGGAGTTGACCTCAGTTATTCTTTCTAGACCTTTCTCCCTTGCCTGCGTCCTCTGGGCACGGTTCAGTGCCTCCCACACACAGAAGAGGGCATGGCTCCTCTGGTTATACACAGGCAGAGGCTCTCCAGGTCAATTCTGCTTCCCTGGAATCCCTTCAACACTCAGATTCTATTTGCTTCAGATCACCGCTTTGGGGCCATCTCAGGAGGCGAATGCGCTCTGTGACCAAACTTTGCTAAATTCCCTGAAACGCAGATGCATCTTAAACCCTCTGCATCCACTCTCTCTCTCTCCCCACGGCCCCACGGGCCCTCTCTCCTCCCCACACACGACCAGGTACTGCTCATTTTTCAGGGCATGGCTCAGACCTGCCTTCCTCTTTGCTTCTTATCCTGACTTTCTGCGGGGCTATACTATTGACTAGTTTGCTCCTGCTGTGCTGTGCTTAGTTGCTCAGTCGTGTCCGACCCTTACAACTCCGTGGACTGTAGCCTGACAGGCTCCTCTGTCCATGGGATTCTCCAGGCAAGAGTACTGGAGTAGGTGGCCATGCCCTCCTCCTGGGGATCTTCTCAGGCTGCCATAATAAACACCAGGCTGTGTGGCTTAGACCACACACGCTGATTTTCTCACAGTTCTGGGGCCTGAAACCCAAGATGCAGGGGCTAGGGTTGGTTTCCAGTGAGAACTCTTCTCCTGGCTGGGATGCAGCTGCCTTCTCCCTGTGGCCTCACAGGGCCTCTCCTCTGGGTTTTCACAGAGAAAGGGCTCTGGTGTCTCTTCCTCTCACATGAGGACACTAGTTACTCTGTGTTAGAGTCCTACCTGCATAACGTTATTCGTCTTTAACCACCTCCCTCAAGATCCTAAGTTCAGATACAGTCTCACGGGGATTGGGACTTCAACAATTGAATTTAGGGGAGACATAAGTCCTTCTATAAAAACTGTCTTACAACCTTTACTTTCATAGAAAAAGCCAAGTATGTAAATATATAATTGATACTCTGACACTTGTGAAAGGGGTTAATTAATGCCCATTTACATAGAGTGGCTCAGTGGTAAAAGGTTTGCTTTCAATGCAGGAGATGCAGGAGAGGTGTGGAAGGCGTGGGTTCCATCCCTGGGTGGGGAAGATCCCCAGGAGTAGAAAATGGCAACTCAGTCCAGTATTTTTACCTGGAAAATTCCATGGATAGAGGGGCCTGGTGGGCTACAGTCCATGGGGTCGCAAAGAGTTGGACATGACTGAGCATGCATGGATATATTGTATACAGAGCTGCATGGAGGTTTTTTTTTTTCCTAGCACAATTTAGATATTTATCCTAGTGTGTGAACAACTGGATTCAAGTCCAGACTTCCAGTTTGTGTGAACATTTCAACATTTTCTTTTTTGGCTATGTCTATGTCAGTGTTAAGTCTTATCAGAATATTCCACACTGAGCACTCTTCTAATCAAAGTATACGCATTAGTACAGCTCCCGGTGAGTATGCTTTAAAGTGATTAGAGTAACATAGTATGGTTTCTTTAAAAAAAATATAGCTTATAATTAAATGTGGGTATGAATCCAAGTTACCACTCTCTTGCAGTTTCTCTAAGTCTCCTGAGTCTGACAATCTCAGAAGCTGGAGTTGGGATTCTTTCTGTTTCTTCTTTGTATCATGTGTATAGTTGGTTTATCCTGTTGTCTTAGTTTCAGGTGTACAGCTCAGTGATTTGGTGATGCAAATATACACATACACATATAGAAGCGGAAAACGTGGAAACAGTAACAGATTTCATTTTCTTGGGCTCCAAAATCACTGCAGATGGTGACTGCAGTCACAAAATTAAAAGACACTTGCTCCTTGGAAGAAAAGCAATGACAAACCCAGACAGCAAATTAAAAAGCAGAGACATCGGGGGTACTCTTTCTACCCCCTTCTGATGCCTATGTCAGAAGCTTTCTCTATCTCCTTTATACTTTAATAAAACTTTATTAAAAAAAAAAAAAGCAGAGACATCACTTTGCCAATAGAGGTCTGTCTAGTCAAAGCTATGGTTTCTCCAGTAGTCATGCATGGATGTGAGAGTTGGACCATAAAGAAGGCTGAGCACTGAAGAATTGATGCTTTCAAACTGTGGTGTTGGAGAAGACTCTTGAGAGTTCCTTGGATTGCAAGGAGATCAAACCAGTCCATCCTAAAGGAAATCACCCTGAACATTCACTGGAAGGACTGATGCTGCACCTAAAGCTCCAATACTTTGGCCACATGATGGGAAGGGCTGACTCACTGGAAAAATCCTGGATGCTGGGAAAGATTGAAGGTAGGAGGAGAAGGGGATGATGGAGGATGAGACGGTTGGATGGCATCACTAATTAAATGGACATGAGTTTGAGCTAACTCTGGGAGATAGTGGAAGACAGAGGAACCCGGGATGCTACAGTCCATGGGGTCACAAAGAGTGAGACACAATTTAGTCACTGAAAAGCAACAAAAATACATATGTGTGTATGTATATATTTTCAGAATCTTTTTCCTTGTAAGCTATTAGAAAATACCAAGTATAATTCCCTGTGCTGTGTAGTAGGTCCTTGTTGATTATCTATTATCTATTTTCTATATTGTAATGCATATATGTTAATCCCAGACTCCTAACAGATCCTTCCCTCTTAAGAGTTGGACACGACTGAGTGACTCACTTTCACTTTTCACTTTCATGCATTGGAGAAGGAAATGGCAACCCACTCCAGTGTTCTTGCCTGGAGAATCCCAGGGACGGGGGAGCCTGGTGGGCTGCCGTCTATGGGGTTGCACAGAGGCGGACACGACTGCCGTGACTCAGCAGCAGCAGCGGCACCTTTCTCCTGTGGCTCAGGCGGTAAGGAATCTGCTGCAATGCAGGAGACCCAGGTTCCATCCCTGGGTTGGGAAGATACCCCGGAGAAGGAAATGGCGACGGACTCCAGCGTGCTTGCCTGGGAAATCGCATGGACAGAGAAGCCTGGTGGGCTACAGTCTATGAGTCAGACACGACGGAGCGACTAGCAATTTCCACTTTCACTTTTCCCCATTGGTAACCATGAGTTTCTTTTCTATGTCTGTGGGTCTATTTCTGTTTTGTAAATGAGTTTGTTTTTACGTCCTTTTGTTTAGATTGCACTTGTAAGCTGTATCATATAATATTTGTCTTTCTCTGCCTTATTCCATTAGTATGATAATCTCCAGGTTCAAACATTTTATTGAAAATAACATTATTTCATTCTTTTTGTGGCTGAGTAATACTCCACTGTGTGTGTGTGTGTGTGTATACACACATACTACCTCTACTATTCATCTGTTGATGAATATTTAGGATGCTTCCATATCTTGAGTATTGTAAATAGTGCCATGAAGAACACTGAGGTCCATGTGTCTTTTAGAATTATAGTTTTGTCTAATTTTATGCCTACAAGTGGGATTGCAAGATCATACAGTAACTCTGTGTTTAGTTTCTTAACCAGCCTCCATACTCTTCTAAGACTCATTTGAAAAGACCCTGATGCTGGGAGAGATTGAGGGCAGAAGGAGAAGGGGATGACAGAGGATGAGATGGCTGGATGGCATCACTGACTCAATGGACATGGGTTTGGGTGGACTCTGGGAGTTGGTGGTAGACAGGGAGGCCTGGCGTGCTGCAGTTCATGGGGTCGCAAGAAGTCAGACATGACTGAGTAACTGAACTGAACTGAACTGAACTGAACTCTTCTAATAGCTGTGCCAGATTTCATTCCCACCAACAGTGTAGGAGGGTTCCTTTTCCTCCACACTGTTTCCAGCATTTATTACTTGTAGACTTTTTAATGATGCCTATTCTGACCAGTGTGAGGTGATACCTCACTATAGTTTTGACTTGCATTCCTCTGATAATTAGTGTTGTTGCCAAACTTTTCTTGTGCTTGTTGGCCATCTTCATGTCTTTTTTGGAGAGTAGTCCTCCTAGGTCTTCTACTGACTGGATAGTTATTTCAAGATTTCATAAGTATAGAAATAAATAGGTTCATATATATATAACCTCTTTATAAAGTACACTACTTAGAATTTGGCAATACTTAATTTAAACATAAAATCTGGAAATATACGATTTCTGATTAATCAGAAGGAGCTATGGAGTACATGTTTCCAGGATGGTTTCACTTGAGACCACCAGAGTGTTTATTGTATGGCCTGTACTATTTCATCTTAGCAAACTACCATGATAGCAATGGTGGAGCAATTTTTTTTTTCTTAGTCGAAGTGTCTCTTCACACAATCTTTTACCTCCAAGGGCTGAGTGGATTTCAAGATCAACCCTAATTCAGCCAGACTGGGGAGGCATAAGAACAGGAGTGTGAGTGTGTGTGTGTGTGTGTGTGTGTGTGTGTGCATGTGTGGGTGTGTGTGGGGGTGTGTGTGTGTGTGTATGTGTGTGGAGGGGTTGTCCTGAGGACTCTTGGGAATTTCTGTTCCTGCTTTAGACCTAAAGTACAAATCCATGAGACTGTGGACCATTGGCCACTAGGAGCCACTGTGGGCCCATGGTAAGCAGGCTGCCTGGGAGGGGTTGAAGAGGCACCCAAGAGAGCGGAGCTTAAGGGAACGGTGACTATATGCCTGCATCAGGGAGCAGGTTTGAGTTCCCCTAGTGCTTCCAGCCAGAGAAGGCAATGGCACCCCACTCCAGTACTCTTGCCTGGAAAATCCCAGGGACAGAGGAGCCTGGTAGGCTGCAGTCCATGGGGTCTCGAAGAGTCAGACATGACTGAGTGACTTCACTTTCACTTTTAACTTTCGTGTACTGGAGAAGGAAATGGCAACCCACTCCAGTGTTCTTGCCTGGTGAATCCCAGGGACGGGGGAGCCTGGTGGGCTGCCGTCTATGGGGTCGCCCAGAGTCAGACACGACTGAAGTGACTTAGCAGCAGCAGCAGCAGCAGTGCTTCCAGGACACAAGGAACTGGTGCAGACTCCTCACTGCCCAGGGGAGTGGGGATGTCCCTGGAGCTTCAGGATGTACTCAGGAGGACCCTGCAAAGGAAGTGGAGGGTGAGGGGTTCAGGTGGCTGGTGAGGGCTCGGTGATGAGTGTCAGGAAGGAGCAGAGAGAGGAGGAGAAGTGATATTGTGGACAAATGGAGACATGGGGAGAATGCACACTTCACACCCACCCTTTGCTGAGCAGCTGTGCGGGACAGGGAAGGGCATAGAGGAGCTAACCCTGGGTCCTCCCAAGGGGTCTAGTGGACAAGGGCAGCCTGCAGAGACAGACAACAGTGATGTCATAGGCAAATGCTCCAATCAGGGAAGCAGGAGGGTCAGCACTGTACACCACTCACCCCAGGAGCCCTGCCCCAGCCAGCAGCAGTCTTGGGTTCCTGATGCTGCCATGGGCTCCAGGCTCCTCTGCTGTGTGACTCTCTGCCTCTTGGGAGCAGGTGAGTCCTGGACACAGTTTGGGAGCTTCTGAGATGTCTTTGCCTCCCTGAGATAGAAGCCTGGCGATGAGGGCTGCAGCAGGAGGCTTCCCCTGTGCTCTGCCCTTAGCTTCCGTCTGTCTCCTTCCCAACAGGCCTGGTGGATTCTGGGGTCACCCAGACCCCCAAATACCTGATCAAATCAAGAAAGCAGCAAGCGACTCTGAGATGTTCCCCTAACTCTGGACACAGCTCTGTGAACTGGTACCAACAGGCCCTGGGCCAGGGCCCCCAGTTCCTCGTTCAGTGTTACCGCGGACAAGTTAGTAGAGGAGAAAACATGCCAGATCGATTCTCAGCAAAACAATTTAGTGACTTGCGCTCTGAGCTGAATTTGAGCTCCTTGGAGCTGACAGACTCAGCCGTGTATCTCTGTGCCAGCAGCCAAGACACAGCCCTGCATGATCAGGTGCCTCTGGGACAAAAACACTCCTACCCCAGCTCAGGAAGTGGCCTTGAGGGTGTTGGCTGCCAGCCAGCCAGGCCCAGGCTCTGGTAGAGTGGACAGATTTTCCCAGACATTCTTTGTTTGCTGTGTTTTAATGCTCACAAAGATCATGCAAGATAAGTATTATTTTAATTGTTTATACACTCGAGGGGAACTGACTTGCCTAGGTCTCATACTTCATCACTGTCAGACAAGGAGTCAGACTCACGTCTGTCCTCAACACCTGTGGTCCTTGCCCCCCTTAGAACTGTCCCCCATAGAACAAACATGTACACATGTTTTAAAGGGGTAGGTTCACATAGTTGTTAAGGCTGGTAAGACCCAAAACTGGATACTGGGCTGGTGGTAGAGACCCAGGGAAAGCTGAGTTTTAGTTCAAAAGCTGAAGAACTAATGGCCCAGTTTGAAGGCCATCACCTGGACAATTCTCTCTTACTTGGGGAGGATCAGTCTCTCTGTTCTATTCCTGTCCTCACTGGTTAAATGATGCCCACGGACACTATGAAAGGTCATCTGTTTACAATGTTACAATGTTAATCTAACCTCATATTAAAGTCTATGTGTTTCCATGTTAATCTCTTCCAACAACACCCTCATATAACACCCAGAATAATGTTTAATTAAATATCTGTGGCATAGTCAAGGTGATACATTATAATAGCATTACACCATGTTCCACTGTTGTATAAGTACTTAATAAGCAGGAAGTTCCTGGCACATAACAACACTCTGGACTTCTTGATTCCCTTTGCTAAATTCTGACAGCCTCTTCTACCATTTTCTAGGTGCAAAGGTAGAAATGGACATATGTTACCTTGAAATCCTATAGTTGAGGGTATCAGAAGTGACAGGAAAAAAGTATTTATGCCTGATGAGTCATCGCATGAAATTAACAAGAGTGTGTAATATATATGCCTCCTCAGATATTTTAAAATGTGAATTATATGTGTGTGCTCAGTTGTGTCTGACTCTTTGCGACCCTATGCACTGTAGCCTGCCGGGCGCCTCGTCTATGGGATTCCCCAGGCAAAACTCTGCAGTGGGTTTCCATTTCCCTCTCCAGGAGATCTTCCTGACCCAGGGATCAAATCCACATCTCCTCAATGGCAGCTGGATTCTTTACCACTGTGCCACCTGGGAAGCCCTGTAGTTAACCTTTAGCTCATGTATGCTTTAGGGTCTGAGACATCCACAACACCGTCATCAAAACCTTGTGTATAACCTCACCTTCATCCATCTGTGTGTGGGATTCCAGGTCTACAGATTCAGCCGGTCAAATTGGGCAGTGCCTTCAGTTCAGTACAGTCACTCAGTCGTGTCCGACTTCTGAGACCCCATGGACTGCAGCATGCCAGGCTTCCCTGTCCATCACCAATTCCCGGAGCTTGCTCAAACTCAAGTCCATGGAGTCAGTGATGCCATCTAACCATCTCATCCTCTGTTGCCCCCTTCTCCTCCCACCTTCAATCTCTCCCAGAATCAGGGTCTTTTCCAAGGAGTCAGCTCTTCACATCCCGTGACCAAGTATTGGCGTTTCAGCTTCAGTCCTTCCAGTGAATATTTAGGACTGATTTCCTTTAGGACTGACTGGTTTGCTCCTTGCTGTCCAAGACCTCTCAAGAGTCTTCTCCAACACCACAGTTCTAAAGCATCAATTGTTCAGCACTCAGCTTTCTTTATGGTCCAGCTCTCATATTCATTCATGAGTAATGGAAAAACCATAGCTTTGACTAGGCAGACCTTGGTTGGCAAAGTGATGTCTCTGCTTTTTAATATGCTGTCTAGGTTTGTCATTGCTTTTCTTCCAAGGAGGAAGAGTCTTTTAGTTTCCCTTAGTAAGTATTTATTCAAACATCCACACATAAATGGACCCACTCAGTTCAAACCTGTGTTGTTCAAAGTTCAGCTGTAAATACCATAAACATTATACACTGTATAATGGACAGAGTATATGCATGTGCCATGCGACATCCACCCTATTACAATAAAGAACATTTCCATCACCAGAAAGTTTCTTCAGGTCCCTTTCCCATGCCTCTGTCCTTCCCTGACTACCAACAATATGATATCTGTTGCTAGAGATGTGTTTTACTCAGGCATCTTTTTACTGAAAATATAAGCTCTATACCGATTAAAACAACTCCCTTTTAGGCAAGTGTAAAATATTGAAGAAAGTTAGGAGCTCCTGGAAAGTCTTATGGTTAGAGAAGTACTTGAAACCATGTGAGCACCACATCCATGTCAGGGACTATCCTATCTGGAGATGGACAGTTTGATAAAATGACCATTAAAAGGTCATGCCAGCTGCTACAAGCTATTTTTATAAAATTTATTTACTCACTTTCATAAATTCGTCCTCATGAACCCATTCCCTGTAATCACTTGATAATGATATTTTGACAAGAAGTCATCACTTCCCAGGAGATGATGTTGAGATTCCATGAGATGCACACATAGTTGGGTTTCATGCTCACTCAGTGTTCTCCCCTGGCAAGACTGTGGGCACTAGGAATTTTGGTGAGAGACCATTCCATGTTGAGACACAGGTCCCCTTTGCTTTGACCATAAGTATCCAAGACACAGGCCTTGAGTTGGAAAGCCGCTCTTTCTCTTCTGGCATGGCCTGGGCATGAGTCTCCTGTGCTGGGTGCCCTGCTGTCTTCTGGAAGAAAGAAGTTCTGAGCGTGGATGTGGAAACACTCATGGGCTTGCCAGACCCAGGTCAAGTCTTGCTGCTGTGGTCATAAACTCAGACTCCTTTGCTGCTTCTGACTTTCGTTTCTAAGCCTTTCTCTCCCAGGTGCCAGGAATGCAGCATTACCCAGACCCCAGACATGTGGTTGGGATCAAGGAAAACCAGAACATCAGGAGGTCATCACAGGTCCAAAACCATGTAACCAGGACCAGCTGCATAATTTGCAGGGTCCATGTTTCAACTGTTGTTGAGTGTTTGAAGATCACAACAGCAGAGCATTGCATCAAGTACAGGGTCCTTCGAAGTGGAAGCTTCTGTGTAACAAGATAGTTCGGGGCTCTGTGATATCTGTTAATTAAGATCAGGCATGCTACATAAGGGCTTCCCTGGTGGCTCAGATGGTAAAGAGTCTGCCTGCAATGCAGGAGACCCAGGTTCGATTCCTGGGTCAGGAAGATCCCTTGGAGAAGGAAATGACAATCCACTCCAGTATTCTTTTTTTTTTTAATTTTATTTTATTTTTAAACTTTACATAATTGTATTAGTTTTGCCAAATATCAAAATGAATCCATCACATGTATACATGTGCTCCCCATCCTGAACCCTCCTCCCTCCTCCCTCCCCAAACCATCCCTCTGGGTCGTCCCAGTGCACTAGCCCCAAGCATCCAGTATCGTGCATTGAACCTGGACTGGCATCTCGTTTCATACATGATATTTTACATGTTTCAATGCCATTCTCCAAAATCTTCCCACCCTCTCCCTCTCCCACAGAGTCCATAAGACTGTTCCATACATCAGTGTCTCTTTTGCTATCTCGTACACAGGGTTATTGTTATCATCTTTCTAAATTCCATATATATGCGTTAGTATACTGTATTGGTGTTTTTCCTTCTGGCTTACTTCACTCTGTATAATAGGCTCCAGTTTCATCCACCTCATTAGAACTGATTCAAATGAATTCTTTTTAATGGCTGAGTAATACTCCATTGTGTATATGTACCACCGCTTTCTTATCCATTCATCTGCTGATGGACATCTAGGTTGCTTCCATGTCCTGGCTATTATAAACAGTGCTGCGATGAACACTGGGGTACACGTGTCTCTTTCCCTTCTGGTTTCCTCAGTATGCCCAGCAGTGGGATTGCTGGATCATAAGGCAGTTCTATTTCCAGTTTTTTAAGGAATCTCCACACTGTTCTCCATAGTGGCTGTACTAGTTTGCATTCCCACCAACAGTGTAAGAGGGTTCCCTTTTCTCCACACCCTCTCCAACATTTATTATTTGTAGACTTTTGCATCTCAGCCATTCTGACTGGTGTGAAATGGTACCTCATAGTGGTCTTGATTTGCATTTCTCTGATAATGAGTGATGTTGAGCATCTTTTCATGTGTTTGTTAGCCATCTGTATGTCTTCTTTGGAGAAATGTCTATTTAGTTCTTTGGCCCATTTTTTGATTGGGTCATTTATTTTTCTGGAGTTGAGCTGTAGGAGTTGCTTGTATATTTTTGAGATTAGTTGTTTGTCAGTTGCTTCATTTGCTATTATTTTCTCCCATTCTGAAGGCTGTCTTTTCACCTTGCTGATAGTTTCCTTTGATGTGCAGAAGCTTTTAAGGTTAATTATTCCCACTTGTTTATTTTTGCTTTTATTTCCGATATTCTGGGAGGTGGGTCATAGAGGATCCTGCTGTGATGTATGTCAGAGAGTGTTTTGCCTATGTTCTCCTCTAGGAGTTTTATAGTTTCTGGTCTTATGTTTAGATCTTTAATCCATTTTGAGTTTATTTTTGTGTATGGTGTTAGAAAGTGTTCTAGTTTCATTCTTTTACAAGTGGTTGACCAGTTTTCCCAGCACCACTTGTTAAAGAGATTGTCTTTAATCCATTGTATATTCTTGCCTCCTTTGTCAAAGATAAGGTGTCCATATGTGCATGGATTTATCTCTGGACTTTCTCTTTTGTTCCATTGATCTATATTTCTGTCTTTGTGCCAGTACCATACTGTCTTGATAACTGTGGCTTTGTAGTAGAGCCTGAAGTCAGGTAGGTTGATTCCTCCAGTTCCATTCTTCTTTCTCAAGATCGCTTTGGCTATTCGAGGTTTTTTGTATTTCCATACAAATTGTGAAATTATTTGTTCTAGCTCTGTGAAGAATACTGTTGGTAGCTTGATAGGGATTGCATTGAATCTATAAATTGTTTTGGGTAGTATACTCATTTTCACTATATTGATTCTTCCAATCCATGAACATGGTATATTTCTCCATCTATTAGTGTCCTCTTTGATTTCTTTCACCAGTGTTTTATAGTTTTCTATATATAGGTCTTTAGTTTCTTTAGGTAGATATATTCCGAAGTATTTTATTCTTTCTGTTGCAATGGTGAATGGAATTATTTCCTTAATTTCTCTTTCTGTTTTCTCATTATTAGTGTATAGGAATGCAAGGGATTTCTGTGTGTTGATTTTATATCCTGCAACTTTACTATAGTCATTGATTAGTTCTAGTAATTTTCTGGTGGAGTCTTTAGGGTTTTCTATGTAGAGGATCATGTCATCTGCAAATAGTGAGAGTTTTACTTCTTCTTTTCCAATTTGGATTCCTTTTATTTCTTTTTCTGCTCTGATTGCTGTGGCCAAAACTTCCAAAACGATGTTGAATAGTAATGGTGAAAGTGGGCACCTTTGTCTTGTTCCTGACTTTAGAGGAAATGCTTTCAATTTTTCACCATTGAGGATAATGTTTGCTGTGGGTTTGTCATATATAGCTTTTATTATGTTGAGGTATGTTCCTTCTATTCCTGCTTTCTGGAGAGTTTTTATCATAAATGGGTGTTGAATTTTGTCAAAGGCTTTCTCTGCCATTGAGATAATCATATGGTTTTTATTTTTCAATTTGTTAATATGGTGTATTACATTGATTGATTTGCGGATATTGAAGAATCCTTGCATCCCTGGGATAAAACCCACTTGGTCATGGTGTATGATCTTTTTATATGTGTTGTTGGATTCTGATTGTTAGAATTTTAAGGATTTTTGCATCTATGTTCATCAGTGATATTGGCCTGTAGTTTTCTTTTTTTGTGGGATCTTTGTCAGGTTTTGGTATTAGGGTGATGGTGGCCTCATAGAATGAGTTTGGAAGTTTACCTTCCTCTGCAATTTTCTGGAAGAGTTTGAGCAGGATAGGTGTTAGCTCTTCTCTAAATTTTTGGTAGAATTCAGCTGTGAAGCCATCTGGACCTGGGCTTTTGTTTGCTGGAAGATTTTTGATTACAGTTTCAATTTCCATGCTTGTGATGGGTCTGTTAAGATTTTCTATTTCTTCCTGGTCGAGTTTTGGAAAGTTGTACTTTTCTAAGAATTTGTCCATTTCTTCCACATTGTCCATTTTATTGGCATATAATTGTTGATAGTAGTCTCTTATGATCCTTTGTATTTCTGTGTTGTCTGTTGTGATCTCTCCATTTTCATTTCTAATTTTATTGATTTGATTTTTCTCCCTTTGTTTCTTGATGAGTCTGGCTAATGGTTTGTCAATTTTATTTATCCTTTCAAAGAACCAGCTTTTGGTTTTGTTGATTTTTGCTATGGTCTCTTTTGTTTCTTTTGCATTTATTTCTGCTCTAATTTTTAAGATTTCTTTCCTTCTACTAACCCTGGGGTTCTTCATTTCTTCCTTTTCTAGTTGCTTTAGGTGTAGAGTTAGGTTATTTATTTGACTTTTTTCTTGTTTCTTGAGGTGTGCCTGTATTGCTATGAACTTTCCCCTTAGGACTGCTTTTACCGTGTCCCACAGGTTTTGGGTTGTTGTGTTTTCATTTTCATTCGTTTCTATGCAAATTTTGATTTCTTTTTTGATTTCTTCTGTGATTTTTTGGTTATTCAGCAGCGTGTTGTTCAGCCTCCATATGTTGGAATTTTTAATCGTTTTTCTCCTGTAATTGAGATCTAATCTTACTGCATTGTGGTCAGAAAAGATGCTTGGGATGATTTCTATTTTTTTGAATTTACCAAGGCTAGCTTTATGGCCCAGGATGTGATCTATCCTGGAGAAGGTTCCATGTGCACTTGAGAAAAAGGTGAAATTCATTGCTTTGGGATGAAATGTCCTATAGATATCAATTAGGTCTAACTGGTCTATTGTACCATTTAAAGTTTGTGTTTCCTTGTTAATTTTCTGTTTAGTTGGTCTATCCATAGGTGTGAGTGGGGTATTAAAGTCTCCCACTATTATTGTGTTATTGTTAATTTCTCCTTTCATACTTGTTAGTATTTGTCTTACATACTGTGGTGCTCCCGTGTTGGGTGCATATATATTTATAATTGTTATATCTTCTTCTTGGATTGATCCTTTGATCATTATGTAGTGACCTTCTTTGTCTCTTTTCACAGCCTTTGTTTTAAAGTCTATTTTATCTGATATGAGTATTGCTACTCCTGCTTTCTTTTGGTCCCTATTTGCATGGAAAATCTTTTTCCAGCCCTTCACTTTCAGTCTGTATGTGTCCCCTGTTTTGAGGTGGGTCTCTTGCAGACAACATATGTAGGGGTCTTGTTTTTGTATCCATTCAGCCAGTCTTTGTCTTTTGGTTGGGGCATTCAACCCATTTACGTTTAAGGTAATTACTGATAAGTATGATCCCCTTGCCATTTACTTTATTGTTTTGGGTTCGAACTTATACACCGTTTTTGTGTTTCCTGTCTAGAGAATATCCTTTAGTATTTGTTGGAGAGCTGGTTTGGTGGTGCAGAATTCTCTCAGCTTTTGCTTGTCTGAGAAACTTTTGATTTCTCCTTCATACTTGAATGAGATCCTTGCTGGGTACAATAATCTGGGCTGTAGGTTATTTTCTTTCATCATTTTAAGTATGTCTTGCCATTCCCTCCTGGCTTGAAGAGTTTCTATTGAAAGATCAGCTGTTATCCTTATGGGAATTCCCTTGTGTGTTATTTGTTGTTTTTCCCTTGCTGCTTTTAATATTTGTTCTTTGTGTTTAATCTTTGTTAATTTGATTAATATGTGTCTTGGGGTGTTTCGCCTTGGGTTTATCCTGTCTGGGACTCTCTGGGTTTCTTGGACTTGGGTGATTATTTCCTTCCCCATTTTAGGGAAGTTTTCAACTATTATCTCCTCAAGTATTTTCTCATGGTCTTTCTTTTTGTCTTCTTCTTCTGGAACCCCTATGATTCGAATGTTGTAGCGTTTAATATTGTCCTGGAGGTCTCTGAGATTGTCCTCATTTCTTTTAATTCGTTTTTCTTTTATCCTCTCTGATTCATTTATTTCTACCATTCTATCTTCTAATTCACTAATCCTATCTTCTGCCTCTGTTATTCTACTATTTGTTGCCTCTAGAGTGTTTTTAATTTCACTTATTGCATTATTCATTATATATTGACTCTTTTTTATTTCTTCTAGGTCCTTGTTAAACCGTTCTTGCATCTTCTCAATCCTTGTCTCCAGGCTATTTATCTGTGATTCCATTTTAGTTTCAAGATTTTGGATCAATTTCACTATCATTATTCGGAATTCTTTATCAGGTAGATTCCCTATCTCTTCCTCTTTTGTTTGGTTTGGTGGGCATTTATCCTGTTCCTTTATCTGCTGGGTATTCCTCTGTCTCTTCATCTTGTTTAAATTGCTGTTTTGGGGTGTCCTTTCTATATTCTGGCAGTTTGTGGAGTTCTCTTTATTGTGGCTTTTCCTCGCTGTGTGTGGGTTTGTACAGGTGACTTGTCAAGGTTTCCTGGTTAGGGAAGCTTGTGTCGGTGTTCTGGTAGGTGGAGCTGTATTTCTTCTCTCTGGAGTGCAATGAAATGTCCAGTAATGAGTTATGAGATGTCTATGGTTTTGGGGTGACTTTGGGCAGCTTGTATCTTGAAGCTCAGGGCTGTGCTCCTTTGTTGCTGGAGAATTTGCTTGGTATGTCTTGCCCTGGAACTTGTTGGCCCTTGTGTGGTGCTTGGTTTCAGTGTCGGTATGCACTCCAGTATTCTTGTTTGGAAAATCCCATGGACAGAGGAGCCTGTTGGGCTAGATCTAGTCCATGGGGCTGCAGAGTTGGACACGACTGAGCCACTAACACTTTCACTTTCGTCTATGCCACTTAGGGACGTGGAATGGCTGTCTCAAATAAAAAGGGAGCAGTTTTCATCTGCGCCGAGTCTGCCACCTCCCCCCGGTCCCTTCCACATCTGTATTCCTTTGTGCTCCCACGTCACCCACGGTGCTGAGCAACTATCTACTCTCCTCGAAGAAAGGTGGGTTACAGCTGTGCTGCTCCCCCCATTCAGACACAGGAAGCATGTGCTCTGGTGAACGTGAAGGAGCTGTAGCCGCATTCAGCAGGTGCCCAGTCTATCAGCGAATTGGTAAGAAATAGACTCAAAGGATTCCTCAAATGTCCATGAGCCTGCCCCAAGGTTGGGGAACCAGATACCAGAAGAATCAGGTGGGAGAAAAAAAAAATACAATGCGATCAACTAAACAAAGTGGAAACGGACACTTGAAGGCACAGGTGGGACGCAAGAGTCATAAAGGGCAGCAGAAGGCTCTGAGGACTTTTCCCCAAGAATCCAAACTAAGAAATCCCATTACATATGTAATGTAGAGAGCTAGTGGGAAGCTGCTATACTGCACAGGGAGTTCAGCTCTTTGCTCTCCAAGGACCTAGAGGGGTCAAGTGCAGGGCTCAGAGGGAGGGAAGTTCAAGAGGGAGGGGATATATGCATACTAATGGCTGAGTCACATGGTATACAGCAGAAACCAACACACTTTGCAAGGCAATTAGACTCCAGTTAAAAATAACTTTGAAAAGGCTACATAAATATGTGGATAAATAAGACGAATATAAGTTTAATGAAGAATTATCTCTGGAACAAAGTATACATAAAGTTGCAAACAGTTTACAGATTACAACAACTTGTAAGGCTGATGCCTATTGAGCTGAATGGGTCTTCCTGTTGTGAACAGTTCTCTCAGGTTCATTTCTGATTTGAGCCTCTAGGGGCAGGGGCGTGGCCCCTGAGTGACAGGTTGGCTCTGGGGCCTGGCAGGGACAGTGACATCTCAGAAGGACTCTCTGGAGAGCCCCTCTCCCTCTCATCCACACTCAGACCAGAGGGCCCTCTGCCTGCCCCACCCCCGCCATGAGCCCCTGCCTCCTGGGCTGTGTGGTCTTCTGTCTCCTGCAGGCAGGTGAGTCCTGAGGGCAGGGTCGCCTTTGGGGTGCCAGCACTAAAACTGTCCGCTGTGACTGCAGCATCAGTCCTCCTTCTCCACAGGGGCAGTCCATGCTGGTGTCACTCAGGACCCCAGATTCCAGGTCGTAAGGTCAGGACAGAAACCGACACTGAGGTGCACTCAGGATCTGAACCACAATTATATGTACTGGTACCGACAAGACCTGGGACGCGGGCTGAGGCTGATCCATTACTCAAATGGCCCTCCCAACACAGAGAACGGAGATGTGCCCGAGGGCTACAGCGTCTCCAGACCAAGCACAGAGGACTTCCCTCTCACACTGGAGTCTGCCAACCCCTCCCAGACATCTGTGTACTTCTGCGCCAGCAGTTACTCCACAGCGCTGCAGGGTCACCTCCTCTCTGTGCAAAAAGGCAAGGCAGCCCCTTGCTTGTAGGCTCCTAGCACCAACAGCCTCAGGGCTTTGCTGCCACGTGCCTGCAGTGTGACCCTGAGTGTGTGGTCTGTGCTGGCCCAGACCTCACTCCAGGCCTTGCGGACTTGTGTCCACCATCCATTGCTGTCTTTTCTCTGTATCCTCCCTGTGAACCAGGAGTTTCCCCAGCTCTGACTCTTAGTCATCACTTGAGCCTGAGACCTCCAGGAGGGAAGGTTGTTGGTAAATTAGATAAAAACAGGCCCACGTGTCCCACCTCAGGCAGCTCATCACTGTCTCTCTGGAAGGTTCTCCCCCAACCTGGCTCTCGCATGCGCTCTCTTCTCTTGCCCGCCTTTCCTGGGTGGGTAAGTCACTCCTCTCCCACCTCCCTGGCCCTTTCTACTCCAGCTACATCCTTCCTCCTTCATCTGAGTCACGAAAGTGAAAGTCGCTCAGTCGTGTCCGACTCTTTTGCGACCCCATGGACTGTGTAGTCCCTGGGATTCTCCAGGCCAGAATACTGGAGTGGGCAGCCTTTCCCTTCTCCAGAGGATCTTCCCCACCCAGGAATCGAACCAGGGTCTCCTGCGTTGCAGGTGGATTCTTTACCAACTGAGCTATGGTCACGTCCCTTCCCAAACCACAAGGTAGTTTTTAAAGTGGCCTGTCCATGTGGTCTGCTTTGAGCAAGCTGTCTGGAGTCATCAAAGAAAAACTAACTTCAGTTGATTACCAATTGTCCAAAACTTCATATGAGTCCACTGAACGAGGACGGACTGTCTTTGTGTGTTCTCCCCCCAGCCCCCCGATCTCCTTAGCATCTCACCTAACCTAGGCCAGGTTGGCCCACCTCCCTCATCAAAATCTTCTCAAAGTCAAAATATATCCTCCATTGCCTCATGATTTCAAGATTTTATAAGTGCAGAGATAAATGAATCCATATATATAAAACCTCTTTATAAAATGCATTACCTAGAATTTGGTAATAAGCTTAATTTCAATAGGAAATCTAGAAATATATGCATCTGATTAATCAGAAGTAGTTATGGAATACATGTTTCCTGGTGGATTCACTTGAGATCTTGAGAGTATTTATTTTATGGTCATGTATTTTCATCTTAGCTAACTACTGTCATTGTAGTGGTGCAATAATTACTTCCTTCTTAGTAAAAATGTCAGATCATTCAGTCTTTTACCTCCAGAGGATAAGAGTGGATTTGAGGTCCCCAGCGGAGTCCCGGCTGCGCGCAGGCTCTCTGCAAGGCGGCAGGTGCGCCCTCCAGGTGAGCGCACGCCCGGGCTCCCGCCGTGTTTGGTTCGCTGGGAGAAGATTGGCTGAAAAAAAAAAAAAAAAAGAGTGGATTTGAGGATCAACCCTAACTCTGTCAGGCTGGGAAGGCAGTAGATCAGGGGTGTGTATTTGTGTGTCTATGTGTAGAGGGGTTGCAGGTGGGGTTGTGGGGAATATCTATTCTTTTTTTGTTTTAATTGTGTCTTTTAATGAAAGCTCCAACTCATATGTGAACACAGCTAGTTAAAGCACAGCACAGCAGGCTTGTAAGTTTAAATTCCTGCAGACTTTATTAGAATCACAAGGAGGGCCGCTACTTAAAAGCTTTTTCCCTTTAAGACCACCTTTGATCTTTAGAGTATACTTTGGCCAGGCAGGGGAGGGGAAATGTCTAGAGCCCAACAGATTTCTCATTAGCCCAACTTTCTTACCAGCTTATTAACATTTTACAGCCCTAGAAAGCTTAAAGGTGTTCCATGACACATTCATCATCTCTTGAGGCCTAAGGCCCAGAGCACTCGATAGCAGTTATCACAAAAGGAGCGCTTAAGGAACGTACTTATCAGATTAGGAGTAAGAGTTAGTGCAGTAGTTGCTCTGCCGTGCCTCTCTCAACACGCACTTCTGAGTAGTATTCTCCCATGCACGACAGGAGCAGGATGGGCAAGAATGAAACGCAAGAGTGCTGAATCGGCTAGTCTGTTACATCCCGCAGAAACTTCAAGGAATCACCCCCACCAGCCCACCCAAGATCAACTAAAGAGGCCATCTTCAACTCTAGATTATTTGAACAAACGGTAATTAACGCACCCTTCTCCAAAAGACTTCTTTCTTTAAAGGAAGGGATTTTGAAGAGAAAAAAAACATGGGCAGAGAGGTATGGAGTAGAAAATAAATACAAATGTAAGCCGTCTTGCTAAATGCTTTATAACCATAACAAACCAGTACAGAGAATGCCCCGTACAAATCCCAATAAGGGTTCAAAGACGGAGGTGTTCCCTTAGGCAGGGCTGAAGACTTCAGTCTCTGGTATTTGGACTTTAGGCTGCAGTCCTGGTTTTTGGATGGATCACCGGGTGTGTGGCACAGTCCATGCTTTTAACCAGATTTGAACAGGAGATTGGCCACTTGGCCCAGGTGGAAGCAGATGAAGTCTTTGGTTTCATATGTCACATAACTACAGAAGTTCCTCCCCACGATGCAGTGCCAGACGGGGTTGTACTTCTTGTCAGACTCCTTCTTGATGTGGGTCGTGATGTCCTTCTCTATATTATACTTCTCCAGTGCCTGAGCAGCACACTCCACCCAGTCCCGTTGCATCTCCTCCGACATATCGGCATTCTTGATCTCAACCTTTCAGTCACACGTGCTCACCAAGGATCAGGGGCTGGCCTTGGTCTCCTGGGGAAGGCGCTGGCTAGGCTCACACCTGCATAGAGAGGCGGTAACTTCCAAAGCCATGAAGCATCTAAATTTCTATTCTTGATTTAGACAGAAGGCACAGATCCGTGAGACAGTGGACCATGGGCCACTAGGAGGCACTGTGGGCCCATGGAGAGCAGGGTGTGCTGGAGGGGTTGAGAGTCACCCTGGAGAGGGCAGCTTAGGGGAACTTGGCTACATGCCTGCATCAGGGAGCAGGTTTGAGTTCCCTGAGTGGTCCAGACACGTGGACCCAGCACAGACTCCTCACTGCCCAGCGGAGTGGGGACATTTCTCGAGCTTCAGGATGTGCCCAGGGGGCCATCACCTGGAGCAGCATGGGAAGTGGAAGGTGTTGGGATTAGTATGGCTGGTGAGGCCTGGGGGATGAGTGTCAGGCAGGGACAGGAAGAGAAGAAAAAGTCATGGGCATATGGGGACATGGGGACAGTGCTCACCTCACACCCACCCTTGGCTGAGGGGCTGTGCGGGACAGGGAAGGGCATAGAGGAGCCCACCATGGGTCCTGGCAAGGGGTCCAGTGGATTTGGAAACAGCCTGCAGAGACACAGAGCAGTGACGTCATAGGCAAATGCTCCAATCAGGGAAGCAGGAGGGTCAGCACTGTTACACCACTCACCCCAGGAGTCCCACCTCCTGCCAGCAGTGGTCTTGGGTTCCTGATGATGCCATGGGCTCCAGGCTCCTCTGCTGTGTGACTCTCTGCCTCCTGGGAGCAGGTGAGTCCTGGACACAGTATGGGAGCTTCTGAGATGTCTTTGCCTCCCTGAGATAGAAGCCTGGCAATGAGGGCTGCAGCAGGAGGCTTTCTCTGTGCTCTGTCCTCAGCTTCCTTGTCTCCTACCAACAGGCCTGGTGGATTCTGGAGTCACCCAGACCCCCAAATACCTGATCAAATCAAGAAACCAGCAAGCAACTCTGAGATGTTCCCCTCACTCTGGACACTTCTCTGTGTACTGGTACCAACAGGCCCTGGGCCAGGGCCCCCAGTTCCTCGTTCAGTATTACAACCAGAAAGTGAGGGGAGAATCTCACCTCCTGGATCGATTCTCAGGAAAACAGTTCAGTGACTCTCGCTCTGAGCTGAACTTGAGCTCCTTGGAGCTGACAGACTCAGCCATGTATCTCTGTGCCAGCAGCGAAGACACAGCCCTGCATGATCAGATGCCTCTGGTACAAAAACACTCCTACCCCAGCTCAGGAAGTGGTTGCCAGGGTGTCAATTGCCAGCCAGGGAGACCCAGACCCAGGTAGAACTGGTAGACTTTCCCAGACATTCTTTCCTTTGTATGTTTTAATGCTCACAAAGATCATGCAAGATAAAGACTATTTTAACTGTTTATACATCTGATGGGAAGTGACTTGCCCAGGTCTCATATTTCCTAACTGCCAGACAAGGAATCAGAATCAAGGCTGTCCTCAACCCCTGTGTTCCCTGCTCCCCATCTCTTAAAGTTCACTCCACATAGCTGTTACAGCTGACAAGTCCAAATCTGCAGGTTGGACTGGTGATACTAGAGGTTCAGGGAGAGCTGATGTTTAAATTCAAAGGCCCAAGAACTGATGGTCCAGTCTGAAGGCCATCAGCTGAACAGTTCTCTCTTACCTGGGGGAGGATCAGACTTTTCCTTCTATACATATCTTCACTGGTTGGATGAGGCCCACTAAGACTGTGGAATGGAAGATCATCTGTTTAAAATGTTTATCTAATCTAATGTTAAAATCTAACTATTTATATGTTAACCTCTTCCAAAAACACCCTCACTTAACATCCAGAATAAAGTTTAATTAAATGTCTCTGGCACAGTCAAGGTGACACGTTCAGTTAGCCATCACACCATCTTCCTGGGTTTCATAAGTATTTAATAAGCATGAAGTCCCTGGCACATAACAGGACTCTGGATTTCTTGATTCCCTTTGCTAACCTCTGACAGCCTCTTCTACCATTTCCTAGGTGCAAAGGTAGAGATGGTCATGTTTTGCCTTGAATGCCTTTAAAGAGGACATCAGAAGTCCCAGTGAAAGGAATATTATGCCTAATGATTCATTACATGAAATAAAAAAGTGCATGTAACATCTCACCTCAGATATTTTTAAATCACTTTTATTGATATTTGAACTGTAGTTTACCAGTAAACAATGTAGGTTTTAGGGTCCCTGAACCTCCTACAACCTTATAGTCTGGGGGCTTCCCTGACAGCTCAGTTGGGAAAGAATCCACCTGCAATGCAGAAGACCCCGGTTCGATTCCTGGGTCGGGAAGATCCACTGCAGAAGGAACAGGCTACCCACTCCAGTGTTCTTGGGCTTCCCTTGGGGCTCAGCTGGTAAACAATCCGCCTGCAATGCAGGAGACCAGAGCTGGGAAGATCCCCTGGAGAAGGGAAAGGCTACCCTACCCACTCCAGTATTCTGGCCTGGAGAATTCCACGGACTGCTTAGTCCATGGGATTGCAAGGAGTCGGACACAACTGAGCGACTTTCACTTGCACATTCAAGGGTGTATCTGAGATTCCACATCCATGGATTCAACCAATCTCAGCTGTTCAGTATCTTAGTGCATATTTATTAAAATATCCACCCACAAGTGGATCCACTCCATTCCAACTTGTGTTGTTCAAGGGTCAGGTGTATATTCACACTGTATAATGAAGAGCTATATGGTTTGATCAATAAATATGTGTATGCTGATGAAACATCTGTCCCTTTAAGACAGAGAGCATTTTATCACCAGATATTCCCTCAGGCCCCGTTCCCGGGACTCTCTCCTTCCCTGACAACCAACAGTGTGATTTCTGTTGCGGTAGATTTGTTTTGTTCATGCATCTTTTTAGTGAAAACTTAATGTCTATACCCATCAGAACAATTCCGTTTTAGCCTGAAGCTAAATATGTAAGACAGTTAAGTGCTCCTGGAAAGTGTTATAATTACAAAGTGCTTAAAACCACATGAGATACCATTTCCGTGTGACGGACAATCCTAACTGGGGATTGATGGTTTGATTAAATGACCATCAAAGGTCTTACCAGCTGGTACAGGCTGTTTTTGTAAAATTTATTGACTCAATTTCATAGATTTTTTTTTCTCATGAATCCTTTTTCTGAAATCATTTTATAATGATTTTTGTTAATATTCTATGGGAAACAACTTAGCAAGGCTTCAGATTCACGCACTGGGTCCTGGGCTGGCCTGACCACCAGCAGCAGTTGTATCCGTGAGTGATAATTCCATGTGGGAGAAGGGTTCCTATGACTCGATCCCAAGGATTCAGGCCACAGGCCTTGATCTGGAAATAGCCCTTTCTTCTGGCCTGGCCTGGATATGACCCCCTTTACTGTGTGCTTCTGTCTCCTGGACCAGAGAAGTCCTGAGCACATGCATGGAACCAGTCGAGGGCTTGCCAGGCCCAGATTCAAGGCTGGTTGTTGTGGTTATGACATGAGGGTCCTTCTTTGTTTCTCGCTTTAGTTTCAGTGTCTTTCTGTCCCAGGCCCGGGAGTACTTAGTCACCCAGACATTAGACGTGTGGTCAGGCTAAAGGGAAACCCGCCATCAGGAGGGCACAGCAGGTCTAAAATCATGTAACCAGGATCTGGCACATACTTTGCAGAGTCCATGGTTCAAAGACTATTGAGAATTTGAAGATCCCGACAGCAGAGCATCGTCTAAGTACAGGGTCCTTTTGAGTGTGGGGTTTGTGCAACAAGGTACACTCTAGGGCTCCAGGATATCAATTTATTACTGGCAGTCATGCTCCACAAGGAAGTATTCCCATGGGGTGGATGTCTCACATAAAGTCAGAGCACTTTTCATTTATCCTGGCGTCTGGCACTTCGCCCCAAATCCCTCTCATATATATCTTTCTTTGTTCCAAAATGCCATCCGCATTGAGCAACCAGCTTCTGGCCACAAAGAAAGTTCTGTCTTAGGGCTGCGGTGGTTCTACTTGCTGTGTCCCCTCCCTGCACCCTCAGACTCGGGAAGCACATACTTTGGCGAGCGAGAAGGCGCTGTACCTGCATTTGGCAGGTGTCCTGTCTGTTAGTGAACTGAGAAGAAATAGAGCCAAGTGATTTCTCAAATAGTGATGAGTCTGCCCTGCAGTTAAGGAACCAGACACCAAAGAATCACTGTAGGTGAGACGACAGGAGCAGGACTGGGTCAGTTGAGCAAAGCAGAAACAACACTTGAGGGAGTATTCGGGATGCATGGGGCATAAAGGACAGCAGGAAGCCCTAAGGATTTCCTCTGAGATTCAAACTACAGAAATATGTAGACAAATAAGCTAATATACAAATTAAGGAATTATCTCTGGAGTAAAATATACATAAAACGTACAAACTACTCTAAGGAAAGGTTACAACACTTTGTAAGACTTACGGCTGTTCAGACCATGTCCAAGCAATCTGTCCAAGCCATCTCCCTGTTCTAATCAACTTTGATTTGAGCCTCTAGGGGAAGGGGTGTGGCCGCCATGTGACAGGTTGTCTCTGGGCCTGGCAGGGACAGTGACATCTCAGAAGGAACTCCCTGGAGAGCCCCTCTCCGCTCTCATCCACACTCAGACCAGAGGGCCCTCCACCTGCCCCGCCCCAGCCATGAGCCCCTGCTTCCTGGGCTGTGTGGTCTTCTGTCTCCTGCAGGCAGGTGAGTCCTGGGGGCAGGGTCCCCTTCGGGGTGCCAGCACTAAGCCTGTCCTCTGTGACTGCAGCATCAGTCCTCCTTCTCCACAGGGGCGGTCCATGCTGGTGTCACTCAGGACCCCAGATTCCAGGTTGTGAGGAGAGGACAGAGCACGACACTGACATGTACTCAGGATCTGGGTCATAACTATATGTACTGGTACCGACAAGACCTGGGACACGGGCTGAGGCTGATCTATTATTCTGCTGGGCCTCCCACCACAGAGAAAGGAGACGTGCCCAACGGGTACAGAGTCTCCAGATCAAGCAAAGAGAACATTCCTCTCACGCTGGAGTCTGCCAACCGCTCCCAGACATCTGTGTACTTCTGTGCCAGCAGTTACTCCACGGTGCTGCATGGCCACCTCCTCTCTGTGCAAAAAGACAGGGGTTCCAAGTGAAAGCTCCTAGCACCGGGAGCCTCAGGACTTGGTTAGCCATGTGCCTGCAGTGTGACCCTAGGTGTGTGGACTAGGCTGACCCAAACTTCACTCAGGGACTCCGAGACATATGTCCACCATCCATCTCTGTCTTTCCCCTGCATCCTCCCTGTGAACCAAGAAGATGTTTCTCCAGCTCTGACTGCTAGTCATCACCTGAGCCTGAGACCTCCAGGAGGGAAGGTTGCTGGTAAATTAGATAAAAACAGATCACCATGTCTCACTTCAACCCTGTCTCTCTGGAAGTCTCTGCCGGATTGGCTCTCACGTGGTCTCCGCTCTTGCCCACCTTTCTTGGGTGGGCAGGACATTCCTCTCCTCACCTCCCTGGCCCCCTCTACCACACATATGCTGCTCGTCCCTCATCCGGGTCATGTCCCTTCCCAAGTCACAGGGAAGCCTTTAAAGTACCCTCTCCACATGGTCTGCTTTGAGCAAGTTGTCTGGAGTCATCAAAGAGAAATCAGCTTCAGTTAATTATCAGTTATCCAAATCTCATGTGAGTCCATCTGAAGGAGAGACTGGCTTTCTATGTACATCCTCCCGCCCCTCGACTTCCTCAGCATCTCACCTAACCGCAGCCAGCTTGGCACCACCTCCCTCATCAAAATCTTCTCAAAGTCAAAATATATCTTCCATTGCTCCATTATATCAAGATTTCATAAGTGCAGAAATATATGAGCTCGTATATATAAAACCTCCTTACAAAATGTACCAACTAGAATTTGGAAATGCTTAATTTATACAAGACATCTGGAAATACATGTATCCGATTAATCAGAGGTAGGTATGGAATTCAGGTTTCCAGGCAGATTCACGTGAAATCCTCAGAGTGTTTATTTTATGGCGATTATTTCCATCTTAGCTAAGTACCATCATTGCAGTGGTGCAGCGATTCTTTCCTTCTTAGTAACAATATCAGATCATTGAGTCTTCAACTTCCAGAGGCTAAGAGTAGATTTGAAGATGAACCCTAATTCAGCCAGGATGGGAAGGCAGTAAACACTGGAATGTGAGTGTGTGAGTGTGTGTGTGTGTGAGTGTGTGTGTGTGAGAGTGTGTGAGTGTGTATTAAGCTTGTGGGGTTTCTGTACCCTTTAGGCAGAGGACACAAATCCATGAGACTGTGAACCGCTGGCAAGTAGGAGGCACTGTGGCCCATGTAACCAGGTGAGCTGGAGGGGTTGAGGGTCACCCAGCAGAGGGAGCTTTAGGGAACCTTAACTACACGCCTGTGTCAGGGAACAGGCTCGAGTTCCCTGAGTGATCCTGGGACACATGGAGCCAGCACAGGCTCCTCGGTGCCAGGGAAGTGGGGACGTGCCTGGAGCTTCAGGATGTACTCAGGGGGGCCTGCATGGGAAGTGGAGGGTGAGGGGTTCCGGGCGGCTGCTGAGGGCTTGGTGACGAGTGTCAGGAAGGAGCAGAGAGGGGAGGACAAGCCATATTGTGGACATATGGAGACATGGGGAGAGTGCACACTTCAAACCCGCCCTTTGCTGAGGGGCTGTGCAGCACAGGGAAGGGCACAGAGGAGCTGGCCCTGCATATTGGTAAGGGGTCCAGATTGGACAAGGGCAGCCTGCAGAGACACAGGGCAGTGACGTCATAGGCAAATGCTCCAATCAGGGAAGCAGGAGGGTCAGCACTTTACACCACTCACCCAAGGAGCCCCGCCCCAGCCAGCAGCAGTCTTGGGTTCCTGATGCTGCCATGGGCTCCAGGCTCCTCTGCTGTGTGACTCTCTGCCTCCTGGGAGCAGGTGAGTCCTGGACACAGTGTGGGAGCTTCTGAGATGTCTTTGCCTCCCTGAGATAGAAGCCTGGCGATGAGGGCTGCAGCAGGAGGCTTCCCTGTGCTCTGCCCTCAGCTTCCTTCTGTCTCCTTCCCAACAGGCCTGGTGGATTCTGGGGTCACCCAGACCCCCAAATACCTGATCAAATCAAGAAAGCAGCAAGTGATCTGAGATGTTCCCCTGAATCTGGACACCGCTCTGTGTACTGGTACCAACAGGTCCTGGGCCAGGGCCCCCAATTCCTCATTCAGTATTTCAACACGCAAGAGAATGAGAAAGGAAACATATCAGATCGATTCTCAGGAAAACAGTTCAGTGACTCTAGCTCTGAGCTGAACTTGACTTCCTTGGAGCTGACGGACTCAGCCGTGTATCTCTGTGCCAGCAGCCAAGACACAGCCCTGCATGATCAGGTGCCTCTGGGATAAAAACTCTCCTGCCCCAGCTCAGGAAGTGGTGGTGAGCGTGTTGGCTGCCAGTGTGCCAAGCCCAGTCTCTGCTAGAGCAATAGATTTTCCCAGACATTCATTTCTTGATATGTTTTAATGCTCACTAAGATCATGCAAGATAAGTATTATTTTAACTGCTTATACATCTGAGGGGATGTGAACTGCCCAGATCTCATACTTCATAGCTGTTACAGCTAGGATTGCAGCTCCAGTTTCTTCTCAACACTTGTGGTTCCTTTCCTAATGGAAAGGTCTCCATACAGAAAAAGTTACATATATGTATTGGGTTATGTGTAAGAAGATACATTTTGGGGCTCTATGATATGAATTGTTATTCAGTGAATGGCAGCCACGCATCACAAGGAGGTATTCCCGTGAAAAGAATGTCTCAAATAAAAAAGAGCGTTTTTCCCTTATGCTCGTGTGTGCCCCATCTTGCCATTTCGCTCCTAAGTCTGCATCCCTTTTTGCCAATACGTCATCCTGTGCTGGGCAACCAACTTCTCTCCACCCAGAAAGGTGGGTCACAGGCCTGAGGGCGCTCTGCTTGCTCACTCTCCTGACATGGGAAGCAGGGGCTCCTGTGAACATGAAGGAGCTGTACCTACGTTTGGCTGGTGGACTGTCTGTCAGTGAGAGGATAAGAACAGATCCAAACAATTCCACAAATGTTGATGAACCTGTGATGAGGTTGGGAGCAGAAACCTAGAGAAACATGGTAGGTGGAGGGCCATTCTCAGGACTGTGATCAATTAAAGCAGAAATCGGCCTTGAAGTCCTACTGGGACACATATCATAAAGGAAAGCAGGAAGCTAGAGGGAATTTCCCAAGATGCAGAGCTATAGAAATATGTAGACAAATTAAAGTAATATACACATTTATGAAGAATTATTTCTGGAATAAAGTATAGATAAAATCTCAAACTGTTTACAGAAAGGTTACAACAACTTGTAAGGCTCAAGTCCATTGATCTGGACGGGTTTTCCTGTTGTGAACTCTTCACTCAGGTTCATTTCTGATTTGAGCCTCCGGGGAAGGGGCGTGGCCCCCTGAGTGACAGATTGGCTCTGGGGCCTGGCAGGGACAGTGACATCTCAGAAGGACTCCCTGGAGAGCCCTTCTCCCCTCTCATCCACACACACTCCAGAGGGCCCTCCTCCTGCCCCGCCCCCGCCATGAGCCCCTGCCTCCTGGGCTGTGTGGTCTTCTGTCTCCTGCAGGCAGGTGAGTCCTGGGGGCAGGGTTCCCTTCGGGGTGCCAGCACTAAGCCTGTCCACTGTGACTGCAGCATGGGTCCTCCTTCTCCACAAGGGCGGTCCATGCTGGTGTCACTCAGGACCCCAGATTCCAGGTCGTGAGGAGAGGACAGAGCACGACACTGAGATGTACTCAGGATCTGAGCCACGATTATATGTAATGGTACCGACAAGACCTGGGACATGGGCTAAGGCTGATCCATTACTCAGATGGCCCTCCCACCACGGAACAAGGAGACGTGCCCGAAGGCTACAGCATCTCCAGATCAAGCACAGAGAACTTCCCTCTCACGCTGGAAGTCTGCCAACCTCTCCCAGACATCTGTGTACTTCTGCGCCAGCAGTTACTCCACGGCGCTGCATGGCCACCTCCTCTCTGTGCAAAAAGACAGGGGGTCCAAGTGAAAGCTCCTAGCACCGGGAGCCTCAGGGCTTGGTTAGCCATGTGCCTGCAGTGTGACCCTAGGTGTATGGACTAGGTTGACCCAAACCTCACTCAGGGACTCTGAGACATGTGTCCACCATCCATCTCTGTCTTTTCCCTGCATCCTCCCTGTGAACCAAGAAGATGTTTCTCCAGCTCTGACTGCTAGTCATCACCTGAGCCTGAGACCTCCAGGAGGGAAGGTTGCTGGTAAATTAGATAAAAACAGATCACCTTGTCTCACTTCAATGCTTCTCTCTGGAAGGTTCTCCCCGACTGGCTCTCATGTAGTCTCCGTTCTTGCCCATCTTTCTTGGGTGGGCAGGACATTCCTCTCCTCACCTCCCTGGCCCCCTCTACCACTCCCATGCTGCTCCTCCCTCATCCGGGTCATGTCCCTTCCGAAGTCACACGGAAGCTTTTAAAGTGCCCTCTCCACATGGTCTGCTTTGAGCAAGTTGTCTGGAGTCATCAAAGAGAAATCAGCTTCAGTTAATTATCAGTTATCTGAATCTCATGTGAGTCCATCTGAAGGAGAGACTGGCTTTCTATGTACAGCCTCCCGCCCCCGACTTCCTCAGCATCTCACATAACCTCGGCCAGCTTGGCACCACCTCCCTCATCAAAATCTTCTCAAAGTAAAAATATATCTTCCATTGCCCCATTATATCAAGATTTTTTAAATAAGTGAAGAAATATAAAAGTTCGTATATATAAAACCTCTTTACAAAATGTATCAACTAGAATTTGGAAATGCTTAATTTATACAAGACATCTGGAAATACATGTATCTGATTAATCAGAGGTAGGTATGGAATTCAGGTTTCCAGGAGATTCACGTGAGATCCTCAGAGTGTTTATTTTATGGCGATTATTTCCATCTTGGCTAAGTACCATCATTGCAGTGGTGCAGCGATTCTTTCCTTCTTAGTAACAATGTCGGATCATTGAGTCTTCAACTTCCAGAGGCTAAGAGTAGATTTGAAGATGAACCCTAATCCAGCCAGGATGGGAAGGCAGTAGAACACTGGAATGTGAGTGTGTGAGTGTGTGTGTGTGTGTGAGTGTGAGTGTGTATTAAGCTTGTGGGGTTTCTGTACCCTTTAGACAGAGGACGCAAATCCATGAGACTGTGAACCACTCTGGCAAGTAGGAGGCACTGTGGGCCCTTGTAACCAGGTGAGCTGGAGGGGTTGAGGGTCACCCAGCAGACGGAGCTTTAGGGAACCTTAACTACACGCCTGAGTCAGGGAACAGGCTTGAGTTCCCTGAGTGATCCTGAGACACATGGAACCAGCACAGGCTCCTCAGTGCCAGGGAAGTGGGGACGTGCCTGGAGCTTCAGGATGTACTCAGGGGGACCTGCATGGGAAGTGGAGGGTGAGGGGTCCGGGCGGCTGCTGAGGACTTGGTGACGAGTATCAGGAAGGAGCAGAGGGGGAGGACAAGCCATATTGTGGACATATGGAGACATGGGGAGAGTGGACACTTCAAACCCACCCTTTGCTGAGGGGCTGTGCAGCACAGGGAAGGGCACAGAGGAGACAGCCCTAGGTCCTGCCAAGAGGTCAGTGGACAAAGGCAGCCTGCAGAGACGCAGAGCAGTGAGGTCATAGGCAAATGCTCCAATCAGGGAAGCAGGAGGGTCAGTGCTTTACACCACTCACCCCAGGAGACCCTCCCCCAGCTAGTGGTAGTCCTGGGTTCTTGATGCTGCCATGGGCCCCAGGCTCCTCTGCTGTGTGACCCTCTGCCTCCTGGGAGCAGGTGAGTCCTGGATACAGTGTGGGAGCTTCTGAGATGTCTTTGCCTCCCTGAGATAGAAGCCTGGTGACGAGGGCTGCAGCAGGAGGCTTCCCCTGTGCTCTGCCCTCAGCTTCCTAGTCTGCACCCTAACTGGCCTGGTGGATTCTGGAGTCACCCAGACCTCCAAGTACCGGATCAAATCAAGAAAACAGCAAGTGATACTGAGATGTTCCCCTGAATCTGGACACCACTCTGTGTACTGGTACCAACAGGCCCTGGGCCAGGGCCCCCAATTACTTGTTAGTATTACAACAGGGAAATGATACAAAAAGGAAAGATATCAGATCGATTCTCAAGAAAACAGTTCAATGACTCTCGCTCTGAGCTGAACTTGACTTCCTTGGAGCTGACAGACTCGCCGTGTATCTCTGTGCCAGCAGCCAAGACACAGCCCTGCATGACCAGGGGCCTCTGGGTCAAAAACATTCCTGCCTCAGCTCAGGAAGCGGTGGTGAGCATGTCGACTGCCTGCCTTCCTGGCCCAGGCCAGGCAGAGTGGACAGTCTTCCCCAGATATTCATTTCTTGATATGTTTTAATGCTCACGAATATCATGCAAGGTAGGTATTATTTTAACTGTTTATACATCTGAGTGAACATGAATCGCCCAGATCTCATACTTCGTATTGTTATAGCAAGGACTCTGACTCAAGTCTGTTTTCAAAACTTATGGTCTCTTTTCCCCAATGAAACTGTCTCCCTACAGAACAAATTAGATATGCATATGGGTTACATGAAACAAGATAGAATTTGGGGCTCTATGATATGAATTGTTATCCTGAATGGCAGCCACGGATCACAAGGAGGTATTCCCATGGGTGGAATGTCTCAAATAAAAACAGCATTTTTCATTACCCTGGCGTCTGCACCTCCCTCCATGTCCCTCCTAAGTCTGCATTCCTTTGTGTCAATACACCATCCTGTGTTGGGGAACCAGCTTCTCTCCACCCAGAAAGGTGGGTCACAGGCCCGAGGGGGCTCTGCTTATCCCTCCCCTGAGATGGGAGGCCCTGGATCCTGTGAACACGAAGGACTGTACCTGCTTTGGCCGGTGGACTGTCTTGTCAGTGAATTGATAAGAAATAGACCCAACAAGTCCTCAAATGTTGATGAGCTTGCGATGAGGTTGGGAACAGATCCCTGGATAAACATGGTGGGTGGAGGGACGTTCTCATGTCTGTGGTCAATTAAAGTGGAAACAGGCCTTGAAGTCCTCTTGGGACACATGAGTCGTAAGGGCAACAGGAAGCCAGAAGGATTCCGCAAGATTGAAAACTACAGAAATATGCACATATATAAACGTAATAAATATATTAATGAAAAATTATGTCTGGACTAGAACATAGAAAAAATTTAACCAGTTTTACGAAAAGGTTACATCAAATTGTAAGGCTTACATCGGTTGAGCTAGATAGGTCTCCCTGTTATGAACTGTTCACGCAGGTTTGATAGCTTACGCTGAAAGGTGTCAGATTCATGATCTCGGAAGAAGACTTACCTTTGGGACCAGGGACCAGTCTTCACCACCCAAGAGCTTTAGTGTAGCTGAGTTTTATTAAAGTATAAAAAGGGACAAGGAAAGCTTCTCTCATAGACATCAGAAGGGGAGGGAGAGCACCCCCACTTGCTAGTCTAATCAAGGTCTTATATATTTTATCAGCCCCACTCACAACATACATCTTAAATTAACAAGATTAGAACTGACAATAGAAAGGTCTCACCAAACCCACTTCCACAATATACATCTTAAGATAGCAAGATTAGTCAGAAGGTTCTTGTTAAGGAGAAACAAGCAATGTCCTTGAGCAAGATACCTTGCTATATTGACCAAACAAAGCAATGTAGAAAAAATGTTTCTTCTTTTCTCCTTGAGAGGCCTGGACTCCTTTTGCCTTCTCGAGGACTCTGAACCCGTTTCTCTTCCTGGGGGACCCTGGACTTCTTATCAACTTGCCTAGGAATTGACTCTCTGAGGTTCATCTTTGATTTGAATCTCTGATGGAAGGGGCCTGGTACCCAAGTGACAGGTTGGATCTGGGGTCCGGCAGAGACAGTGGCATCTCAGAAGGACTCCCTGGAGAGCCCCTCTTCCCTCTCATCCACACACACACCAGAGGGCCCTCCGCCTGCCCTGCCCCCGCCATGAGCCTTGGCCTCCTGGGCTGTGTGGTCTTTTGTTTCCTGCAGGCAGGTGAGTCCTGGGGGGCAGATTCCCTTCGGGGGTGCCAGCACTGAGCCTATCTGCTATGACTGCAGTATCGGTCCTCCTTCTCCACAAGGGCGGTCCATGCTGGTGTCACTCAGGACCCCAGATTCCAGGTCGTGAGGAGAGGACAGAGCACGACACTGAGATGTACTCAGGATCTGAGCCACGATTATATGTAATGGTACCGACAAGACCTGGGACATGGGCTAAGACTGATCCATTACTCAGATGACCCTCCCACCATGGAACAAAAGACGGGCCCGAAGGCTACAGCATCTCCAGATCAACCACAGAGAACTTCCTTCTCACGCTGAAGTCTGGCAAAGCTCCCAGACATCTGTGTACTTCTGCGCCAGCAGTTACTCCACGGCGCTGCATGGCCACCTCCTCTCTGTGCAAAAAAACAGGGGGTCCAAGTGAAAAGCTCCTAGCACCGGGAGCCTCAGGGCTTGGTTAGCCATGTGCCTGCAGTGTGACCCTAGGTGTGTGGACTAGGTTGACCCAAACCTCACTCAGGCACTCTGAGACATGTGTCCACCATCCATCTCTGTCTTTCCCCTGCATCCTCCCTGTGAACCAAGAAGATGTTTCTCCAGCTCTGACTGCTAGTCATCACCTGAGCCTGAGACCTCCAGGAGGGAAGGTTGCTGGTAAATTAGATAAAAACAGATCACCTTGTCTCACTTTAATGCTTCTTTCTGGAAGGTTCTCCCCGATTGGCTCTCATGTAGTCTCCGCTCTTTGGGCACCTTTCTTGGGTGGGCAGGACATTCCTCTCCTCACCTCCCTGGCCCCCTCTACCACTCCCATGCTGCTCGTCCCTCATCCGGGTCATGTCCCTTCCCAAGTCACACGGAAGCCTTTAAAGTGCCCTCTCCACATGGTCTGCTTTGAGCAAGTTGTCTGGAGTCATCAAAGAGAAATCAGCTTCAGTTAATTATCAATTATCCAAATCTCATGTGAGTCCATCTGAAGGAGAGACTGGCTTTCTATGTACATCCTCCCGCCCCCGACTTCCTCAGCATCTCACCTAACCTCGGCCAGCTTGGCACCACGTCCCTCATCAAAATCTTCTCAAAGTCAAAATATATCTTCCATTGCCCCAGTTATATCAAGATTTTATAAATAAGTGCAGAAATATATGAGTTCGTATATATAAAACCTCTTTACAAAATGTATCAACTAGAATTTGGAAATGCTTAATTTATACAAGACATCTGGAAATACATGTATCCGATTAATCAGAGGTAGGTATGGAATACAGGTTTCCAGGAGATTCACGTGAGATCCTCAGAGTGTTTATTTTATGGCGATTATTTCCATCTTAGCTAAGTACCATCATTGCAGTGGTGCAGCGATTCTTTCCTTCTTAGTAACAATGTCGGACCATTGGTCTGCAACTTCCAGAGGCTAAGAGTAGATTTGAAGATGAACCCTAATTCAGCCAGGATGGGAAGGCAGTAGAACACAAGAATGTGTTTGTATGAGTGTGTGTGTGTGTGAGTGAGTGTGTGAGTGTGTATTAAGGCTGTGGGGTTTCTGTATCCTTGCTTTAGACAGAGGACGCAAATCCATGAGACCGTAAACCACTCTGGCATCTAGGAGGCACTGTGGGCCCATGTAACCAGGTGAGCTGGAGGGGTTGAGGGTCACCCAGCAGAGGGCAGCTTTAGGGAACCTTAACTACACGCCTGTGTCAGGGAACAGGCTTGAGTTCCCTGAGTGATCCTGAGACACATGGAACCAGCACAGACTCCTCAGTGTCAGGGAAGTGGGGACGTGCCTGGAGCTTCGGGATGTACTCAGGGGGGCCTGCATGGGAAGTGGAGGGTGAGGGGTTTGGGCGGCTGCTGAGGGCTTGGTGACCAGTATCAGGAAGGAGCAGAGGGGGGAGGACAAGCCATATTGTGGACAGATGGAGACATGGAGAGAGTGCATACTTCAAACCCACCCTTTGCTGAGGGGCTGTGCAGCACAGGGAAGGGCACAGAGGAAACAGCCCTGGGTCCTGCCAAGGGGTCAGTGGACAAAGGCAGCCTGCAGAGACCCAGAGCAGTGAGGTCATAGGCAAATGCTCCAATCAGGGAAGCAGGAGGGTCAGTGCCTTACATCACTCACCCCAGGAGACCCTCCCCCAGCTAGTGGTAGTCCTGGGTTCCTGATGCTGCCATGGGCTCCAGGCTCCTCTGCTGTGTGACCCTCTGCCACCTGGGAGCAGGTGAGTCCTGGATACAGTGTGGGAGCTTCTGAGATGTCTTTGCCTCCCTGAGATAGAAGCCTGGTGACGAGGGCTGCAGCAGGAGGCTTCCCCTGTGCTCTGCCCTCAGCTTCCTAGTCTGCACCCTAACTGGCCTGGTGGATTCTGGAGTCACCCAGACCTCCAAGTACCGGATCAAATCAAGAAAACAGCAAGTGATACTGAGATGTTCCCCTGAATCTGGACACCACTCTGTGTACTGGTACCAACAGGCCCTGGGCCAGGGCCCCCAATTACTTGTTAGTATTACAACAGGGAAATGATACAAAAAGGAAAGATATCAGATCGATTCTCAAGAAAACAGTTCAATGACTCTCGCTCTGAGCTGAACTTGACTTCCTTGGAGCTGACAGACTCGCCGTGTATCTCTGTGCCAGCAGCCAAGACACAGCCCTGCATGACCAGGGGCCTCTGGGTCAAAAACATTCCTGCCTCAGCTCAGGAAGCGGTGGTGAGCATGTCGACTGCCTGCCTTCCTGGCCCAGGCCAGGCAGAGTGGACAGTCTTCCCCAGATATTCATTTCTTGATATGTTTTAATGCTCACGAATATCATGCAAGGTAGGTATTATTTTAACTGTTTATACATCTGAGTGAACATGAATCGCCCAGATCTCATACTTCGTATTGTTATAGCAAGGACTCTGACTCAAGTCTGTTTTCAAAACTTATGGTCTCTTTTCCCCAATGAAACTGTCTCCCTACAGAACAAATTAGATATGCATATGGGTTACATGAAACAAGATAGAATTTGGGGCTCTATGATATGAATTGTTATCCTGAATGGCAGCCACGGATCACAAGGAGGTATTCCCATGGGTGGAATGTCTCAAATAAAAACAGCATTTTTCATTACCCTGGCGTCTGCACCTCCCTCCATGTCCCTCCTAAGTCTGCATTCCTTTGTGTCAATACACCATCCTGTGTTGGGGAACCAGCTTCTCTCCACCCAGAAAGGTGGGTCACAGGCCCGAGGGGGCTCTGCTTATCCCTCCCCTGAGATGGGAGGCCCTGGATCCTGTGAACACGAAGGACTGTACCTGCTTTGGCCGGTGGACTGTCTTGTCAGTGAATTGATAAGAAATAGACCCAACAAGTCCTCAAATGTTGATGAGCTTGCGATGAGGTTGGGAACAGATCCCTGGATAAACATGGTGGGTGGAGGGACGTTCTCATGTCTGTGGTCAATTAAAGTGGAAACAGGCCTTGAAGTCCTCTTGGGACACATGAGTCGTAAGGGCAACAGGAAGCCAGAAGGATTCCGCAAGATTGAAAACTACAGAAATATGCACATATATAAACGTAATAAATATATTAATGAAAAATTATGTCTGGACTAGAACATAGAAAAAATTTAACCAGTTTTACGAAAAGGTTACATCAAATTGTAAGGCTTACATCGGTTGAGCTAGATAGGTCTCCCTGTTATGAACTGTTCACGCAGGTTTGATAGCTTACGCTGAAAGGTGTCAGATTCATGATCTCGGAAGAAGACTTACCTTTGGGACCAGGGACCAGTCTTCACCACCCAAGAGCTTTAGTGTAGCTGAGTTTTATTAAAGTATAAAAAGGGACAAGGAAAGCTTCTCTCATAGACATCAGAAGGGGAGGGAGAGCACCCCCACTTGCTAGTCTAATCAAGGTCTTATATATTTTATCAGCCCCACTCACAACATACATCTTAAATTAACAAGATTAGAACTGACAATAGAAAGGTCTCACCAAACCCACTTCCACAATATACATCTTAAGATAGCAAGATTAGTCAGAAGGTTCTTGTTAAGGAGAAACAAGCAATGTCCTTGAGCAAGATACCTTGCTATATTGACCAAACAAAGCAATGTAGAAAAAATGTTTCTTCTTTTCTCCTTGAGAGGCCTGGACTCCTTTTGCCTTCTCGAGGACTCTGAACCCGTTTCTCTTCCTGGGGGACCCTGGACTTCTTATCAACTTGCCTAGGAATTGACTCTCTGAGGTTCATCTTTGATTTGAATCTCTGATGGAAGGGGCCTGGTACCCAAGTGACAGGTTGGATCTGGGGTCCGGCAGAGACAGTGGCATCTCAGAAGGACTCCCTGGAGAGCCCCTCTTCCCTCTCATCCACACACACACCAGAGGGCCCTCCGCCTGCCCTGCCCCCGCCATGAGCCTTGGCCTCCTGGGCTGTGTGGTCTTTTGTTTCCTGCAGGCAGGTGAGTCCTGGGGGGCAGATTCCCTTCGGGGGTGCCAGCACTGAGCCTATCTGCTATGACTGCAGTATCGGTCCTCCTTCTCCACAAGGGCGGTCCATGCTGGTGTCTCTCAGACCCCAGATTCCAGGTCGTGAGGAGAGGACAGAGCGGGACACTGAAATGTACTCAGGATCTGGGTCATGACCGCATGTACTGGTACCGACAAGACCTGGGGCACGGGCTGAGGCCGATCCATTACTCAGCTGGTGTGTCCACTAGCGAGCCAAGAGATGTGCCCGATGGCTACAGCGTCTCCAGATCAAGCACAGAGAACTTCCCTCTAATGCTGGAGTCTGCCAACCACTCCCAGACATCTGTGTACTTCTGCGCTAGCAGTTACTCCACGGCACTGCAGGGTCACCTGCTCTCTGTGCAAAAGACAGGGGTCCATGTGCAGGCTCCTAGCACTGGGAGCCTCAGGGCTTTGTTAGCCAGGTGTCTGCAGTGTGACCCTGGGTATGCAGTGGAGACTGGCCCGAACCTCACTGCCGGGCCTTGGGGACCTTGTGGGACCATCCATCTCTGTCTTTCCTCTGCAGCCTCCATGTGAACCAGGAAGATGCTTCCCCAGCTGTGACTCCTAGTCATCACATGAGCCTGAAACCTAGGAGGGAAGGTTGTTGGATAAATTAGATACATCTAGACACTCTTGTCTCACCTCAGGCAGCTCATTTCTGGCTTTCTGGAGGTTCTCCCACAGTCTGGTTCTCACCTGGTCTAGGCTGGCTCTTGTCCACCTTTCCCAGGCGGGCAGGACATTCCTCTCCACACCTCCCTGCATCAGCTCCATGGCCCTCTCTACCACAGCCACACTGCACCTCCTTCGTCTGGGTCAGGTCCCTTCCCAAGTCACAGGGAGGCTTTTAAAGTGGTCACTCCATGTGGTCTGTTTTCAGCAAGATGTATGGAGTCATCAAAGAGAAACATCACCTATCATCCCAAAACTCACGTGAGCCCATCTGAAGGAGGACAGATTGCCTTTGTGTGTTCTCGACATGCACCCCCGCCTCCCGACATCCTTAGCAGCTCACCTAACCTAGGCCAGGTTGGGACTACCTGGAATGCTCATCAAAAACTTCTCAAAGTCAAAAAATATCCTGCATCACCCCCATTATATCATGATTTTATAAGTGCAGAAATAATTGAGTTCATATTTCTAAAACTTCTTTATGAAATGTATTATCTAGAATTTGATCATTCTTAATTTAAATACAAAATCTGGAAATATATGCATCTGATTAATCAGAAGTAGTTATGGAATACATGCTTGTAGGCAGATTCACTTGAGATCCTCAGAGTATTTATTTTATGATCATATATTTCCATCTTAGCTAACGACCGTCATTGTCGTGGTGCCGCACTTATATCTTTCTTAGTAAAAAGTTCGGATCATACAGTCTTCTGCCTCCAGAGGCTGAGTGGATTTGAAGATCAACCCGTCAGCCAGGTGAGGAAGGCAGTAGAACAGGCGTGTGTGTGTGTGTGTGTGTTCGGGGTGCCGGAATTCTTGTCCCCTTGCTTTAACAGATAGGACTTCCCTCGTGGCTCAGGTGGTGAAGCATCTGCCTCCAATGAGGGAGACCTGGGTTCGATCCCTAGGTCGGGAAGATCCTCTGGTGAAGGAAATGGCAACTCACTCCAGTACACTTGCCTGGAGAATCCCATGGACAGCGGAGCCAAGGAGGTTACAGTCCATGCGGTTGCAAAGAGTAGGACAAGACTGAGTGACTAAACTTTCTTTCTTTCTTTTAAACAAACGCTGCAAATCCATGAGACCCTTGACTTTGGCCACTTGGAGGCACTGTTCCATGATAAGCAGTGTGTGCTGGGAGGGTGTGAGTCACCCTGGGGAGGGCAGCTTAAGAGACCCTTGTCTATATCATGCCTGCATCTGGGAGCAGGTCTGAGTTCCCTGAGTGGTCTGGGGACACATGGAGCCAGCACAGACTCCTCACTGCCCAGGGAACTGGGGACGTGCCTGAAACCTCAAGATGAACATAGGGGGTTGTATCCTGCCTCAGCATGGGAGTAGAGGTGAAGGGGTTGGGGTGGCTGGTGAGGGCCTGGTGGCTGGTGATGAGATTCAGGCAGGGTCAGGCAGAAGAGAACAAGGCATGTTGTGTGCGTATGGCACCAGGGGACAAGTCACCTCACACCCAGGCTTGCTGAGGGGCTGTCAGGGCAGGGAAGGGCACAGAGGAGCCAGCCCTGCGTATTGGTAAGGGGTCCAGTGGACAAGGGCAGCCTGATAGACACAGCAGTGACATCATAGGCAAATGCTCCAATCAGGGAAGCAGGAGGGTCAGCACTTTACACCACTCACCCCAGGAGCCCCGCCCCCAGCCAGCAGCACTGCCAATCCGTCATCCTGTGCTGGGCAACCAGCTTCTCTCCACCCAGAAAGGAGGGTCACAGGCCTGAGGCCTCTCCCGACATGGGAAGCAGGGGCTCCTGTGAACATGAAGGAGCTGTACCTGCCTTTGGCAGGTGGACTGTCTGTCAGTGAGTTGATAAGAACAGATCCAAACAATTCCTCAAATGTTGATGAGCCTTCAATGGGGTTGGGAGCAGAAACTTAGAGAAACATGGTAGGTGGAGGGACAGTCTCAGGGCTGTGATCAATTAAAGCAGAAATGGGCCTTGAAGTCCTATTGGGACACATATCATAAAGGAGAGCAGGAAGCTAGAGGGAATTTCCAAAGATGCAGAGCTATAGAAATATGTAGATAAATTAAAGTAATATACACATTTATGAAGATTAACTTCGGAATAAAGTATAGATAAAATTGCACACTGTTTATAGAAAGGTTACAACAACTTGTGAGCCTGATGCCCATTAAGCCGGATGGGTCTCCATGTTGTGAACTCTTCACTCAGGTTCATTTCTGATTTGAGCCTCTGGTGGAAGGGGCGTGGCCCCTGAGTGACAGGTGGCTCTGGGGTCTGACAGGGACAGTGACATCTCAGAAGGACTCCCTGGAGAGCCCCTCTCCCCTCTCATCCACACTCAGACCAGAGGGCCCGCCACCTGCCGCTCCCCCGCCGTAAGCCCCTGCCTCCTGGGCTGTGTGGTCTTCTGTCTCCTGCAGGCAGGTGAGTCCTGGGGGGCATGGTCCCCTTCAGAGTGCCAGCACTAAGCCTGTCCACTGTGACTGCTGCATGGGTCTTCCTTCTCCACAGGGATGGTCCATGCTGGTGTCACTCAGGACCCCAGATTCCAGGTCGTGAGGAGAGGACAGAGCGCGACACTGAAATGTACTCAGGATCTGGGTCATGACTGTATGTACTGGTACCGACAAGACCTGGGACACGAGCTGAGGCTGATCCATTACTCAGCTGGTGTGCACACTAGTGAGCCAGGAGACATGCCAGACGGGTACAGCGTCTCTAGATCAAACACACAGAAATTCCTCTCACCCTGGAGTCTGCCAACTGCTCCCAGAGAGTTGTGTACTCTGTGCCAGCAGTTACTCCACAGCGCTGCAGGGTCACCTGCTCTCTGTTGAAAAAGACAAGGGGCCCACATGCAGGATCCTAGCACTGGTAACCTAATGCCCTGGGGACCATGTGCCAGCACTGTAACCCTGGATGTGTGACCTGGACAGGCCTGGATCTGATCCCAGGGACTCGCAGACACATGTCCACCATCAGTCTCTGTCTTTGCTTTGCATCCTCCCTGGATGCAGTTCGGACTGCATCCAGTTCTGACTAGTTCTGACTCTTCCTCATCAGCTTAAGACCTCCCGAAGGGAAGAATATTAGTAAATCAGATATATCTAGACCCTCTTGTCTCTCCCAGAACCTCACTGCTGTCTCTCTGGAAGTTTCTCCTGCAGCCTAGCTTTCAAGTGCTCCCTGCTCTTGCCCACCAGAGGGGCGGGTCGTTCCTCCTTTACTGCCTTGGCCTCAGCTCCCCTGCCCTCTCTGTCCAGACACACTTCTCTCCCCTCATCTGGGTCAGTTCCCTTCCCATGACACAGGGAACTTTGTAACCAAGCGTAAGCGGTCGTGTTTGAGCAAGTTCTTGGGGTCATCAAAGAGAAAACAACCTCAGTTAATTGGAAACCACCCAAAATCCTTGGGAGTCCATTCCCAGGAGGAGAGACAGGCGGGCTGTGTGTGTTCTCCTTCCTGCCCCTCTTTCTTAGCATCTCAATTAACCTGGACCAGGTTTCCACCATTTACTTCAGAGAAATATTCTCAAAGTCAAAATATTTCCTCCACGGTATCTTATTATATCAAGATTTACAAGTTCATAGGAAATAAATAGGTTAATACACATTTAAATAGGAAATCTGAAAATATATGCCTCTGATTAATCAGAAGTAGTTATGAAGACATGTTTGCAGGCAGATTCACTTGAGATCCTCTGAGCGTTTATTTTATGACATATATTTCCATTTTAGCTAACTACCATCATTGTAGTGGTGAAGCAACGATTTCCTTGTTAGGAAAACGGTCAGATCATACAGTCTTCTACCTCCAGAGGCTAAGAGTGGATTTGAAGATCAACCCTAATCAGCCAGGCTAGGAAGGCAGTAGAACAGATATGTGTGTGTGTATTCAGGGTGTGGGACATTTGAAACCTTGCTTCAAACAGAGGCTGCAAATCCATGAGACCATGGACCTTCGGCCACTAGGAGGCACTGTGTTTCCATGGTAAGCAGGGTGCCCTGGGAGGGGTTGAGAGTCACCCTGGAGAAGGAAGCTTAAGGGAACCTTGGCTACATGCCTGCACCTGGGAGCAGATTTGCGTTCCCTGAGTGGTCCTGGGACACATGGAGCCAGCACAGACTCCTCTCTGCTCAGGGAAGAGGGGTCGTCCCTGGAGCCTCAGGATGTGCCCAGGGGGCCATCTGTGGAGCAGCATGGGAAGGGGAGGGTGAGAAGTTGGGGTATCTGGTGAGGGCTGGGTGTCAGGCAGGGTCAGACAGAGCAGAACAAGAGTGTGTGGGCACATGGGACCAGGGGACGAAGCTCCCCTCACACCTATCCTTCCTGGCGGCTGTCAGGACAGGGAATGGCATAGAGGAGACAGCCCTGGGTCCTGCCAAGGGGTCCTGGGGATAAGGGCAGCCTGCAGAGACACAGAGCAGTGACGTCATAGGCAAATGCTCCAATCAGGGAACAGGAGGGTCAGCACTTTACATCACTCACCCCAGGAGCCCTGCCTCCAGCCAGCAAGCAGTCCTGGGTCCTGATGCTGCCATGGGCTCCAGGCTCCTCTGCTGTGTGACTCTCTGCCTCCTGGGAGCAGGTGAGTCCTGGACACAGTGTGGGAGCTTCTGAGATGTCTTTGCCTCCCTGAGATAGAAGCCTGGTGATGAGGGCTGCAGCAGGAGGCTCCCCTGTGCTCTGCCCTCAGCTTCCTTCTGTCTCCTTCCCAACAGGTCTGGTGGATTCTGGGGTCACCCAGACCCCCAAATACCTGATCAAATCAAGAAAGCAGCAAGTGATACTGAGATGTTCCCCTGAGTCTGGACACCTCTATGTATCCTGGTACCAACAGGCCCTGGGCCAGGGCCCCCAGTTCCTTATTCAGTATTATAATGGGAAAGAGAATGAGAAAGGAAACATGCCAGATCGATTCTCAGGTGAACAGTTCAGTGACTCTAGCTCTCAGATGAACCTGAGCTCCTTGGAGCTGACAGACTCAGCTGTGTATCTCTGTGCCAGCAGTGAAGACACAGCCCTGCATGATCAGGTGCCTGTGGGACAAAAACACTCCTGCCCTAGCTCAGGAAGTGGTTGTGAGGGTGACTGCCTCCCTTCCAGGCCTGGATAGATCTGATAGACTCTCCCAGAAATTCTTCCTCTGCTGTGTTTTAATGCTCCCAAAGATCATGCTAGGTAAGTATTATTTTACCTGTTTATACATCTGAGGGGAACTGACTTGTCCACATCTTATATGTCATTGCTTTCAGAGCAAGGAATTTGATTCAAGCCTGTCCTCATCACTTTTGGTCTTCGCCCCCATAAAACTGTCCCCCACATAGAATAAATAATACACAGAAACACACACACACACATACTCACATACAAGTTTTAAAGCAATTGGCTCACATAGTTGTGAAGGCTGGTAAGTCCAAAAGCTGCAAGCGGGTCTGGTGCTACTGGAGACTGAGGGGAGCTGATGTTTATGTCCAAAAGCAGAAGAACTAACGATCCAGTGTGAAGGCCATCGGCTGTCAATTATCTCTTACTTGGGGGAGGATCAGTGTTTTCGTCTATTCATCTCTTCACCTGGTTCCATGAAGGCCACTGACATTATGGAGGGTCATCTGCTTTATGAATTAAAATGTTAATCTAATCTATTATTAAAACATACATATTCACATGTTGAAAGTGAAGTTGCTCAGTCGTGTCTGACTTTTTGCGACTCCATGGACTGTAGCCCACGAGGCTCCTCCATCCATGGAATTTTCTAGGTAAGAATATTGGAGTGGGTTGCCATTTCCTTCTCCAGGGCATCTTCCCGACCCAGCGATTGAACCCTGGTCTCCCACACTGTGGGCAGACGCTTTACTGTTTGAGCCAAAAAATATCCCTCTTTGGAGCACCCAAAAAATAAAGCTAAATATCCAAGACAGAGTCAAGTTGACATGTTATATTAGTCAGGACACCATCTTCCAGGGTTGCACAAGAATTTAATAAGCATGATCTCCCTGGCAGGTAACAGGAGTTTGGATTTCTTGACTCTCTTTGCTAATCTCTGACAGCCTCCTCTAGTGCTTCCTAGGTGCAAAAGTAGATATGGACACATTTTGACTTCAAACCCTATACTTGAAGACTTCAGATGTCATAGGAAAGAAAGTAATTATGCTTGCCGGTTCCATACATGAGATATACAGAGCATGTAACTTACCCTCAGGCGTTTTTACATTAACTTTATTTCCATATGAATTATAGTTAACACTTGATAATGTGAAGTTTGGGGGCCCTGAACCAGCCTTAACCCTGCTGTAAAATTTGTTTAAAATTCAGTCAACCCTGTTTGTGATTTCACATCCACAGATTCAACCAGCCACAGTTGTGTGGTACTGTGAAAAGTGAAAGTGAAAGTCACTCAGTCGTGTCTGACTCTTTGCAACCCCATGGACTATACAGTTCATGAAATATAAATTCTCTCCAGGCCAGAGTACTGGAGTGGGTAGTCTTTCCCTTCTCCAGCAGATCTTCCCAACCCAGGGATCCAACTCAGGTCTCTCACACTGCAGGCAGATTCTTTACCAGATGAACAACAAAGTCTGTTGTTAGTATCTATTAAAAATTCCACACAAAACTGGATGCATGAAATTCAAAATCGTGTGGTCCAAGGGGTCCGCTGTATATACAGTAACATTACACACGGTACAGTGAACAGATGAATGGTTTTGATCAATCCATGTGTGTGTGCCCACGGAACGTTCACCTATAAAGGCTGAGAACATTTCATCACCAAAAATCCTTTGAGGCCCCATTCCCAGGCCTGTCTCCTTCCCTGACAACCAGCAGTATGATTTCTGTTGCCGTCATTTTTTTTTTTTGAAGTCTCTTTAGCCCAGAGCTAAATATTTAAGCGATTGCTCCTGGAAAGTATTATGGTTGAAGAAGTTCTTGAAAGCATGTGAGTACCATATCCATGTCAGGGACTATCCTATCTGGAGATGGATGGTTTGGAAAATGACCATCCAAAGGTCTTTTCTGCTGGTACAAGGTTTTTTTTTTTTTTTAATGCACTTTCATAAATTTCTTTTCTCGTGCACACATTATCTGAAATGATTTTATGATGCTATTTTGAGAGGAAGTCCTCTTCTCCTAGGAAATTCCTTTGAGGTCCCATGTGATATGCACACAGCAAGGCCTCCTGCTCACACACTGGTGCTGGGACTGAGCAGACAACCAGCAGCAGCAATTTGGTGAGAGATCATTTCATGTCAGGAGAAGGCTTGCCTTTGATTTGACCCCAGCGTCCAAGTCACAGGAGTTGAACTGAAAAGTCCCCCTTTCTGTAGTGGCCTGGCCTGGTCACTAGTCTCCTGCACTGTGGGTCTCACTGTCTCTTGGACCAGAGACATTCTGAGCACAGGTATGGATCCCACATTCTGAGCACAGGTATGGATCCCACATTCTGAGCACAGGTATGGATCCCGTGGACTTGCCAGGCCCCGATTCAAGGCTTTTTTTGGCTACAACATCGAGCTCATTCATTACTTTGGTTTCTGCGTTTTTGTCTCTGAGGCCCAGGGAATGGTTAGTCACCCAGACCCTAGACGTGCAATCAGGTTCCATGGAAACCAGCTCATCAGGAGGTCACCACGGTCACCAACTCATGACCAGGTACATGATATTCAGGTTCAGAAATTGTTGAGAATTTGAAAATCACAGCAGCAGAGCATGGCAGCTAGTGCAGGGTCCTCCTAAATGTGAGGTTTGTGCATGAGATACAGTCTGGAGCTCTAGAATATCGGTTACTGAATGGCTGCCCCGCTTCACAAGGAAGTACCCCCATGCAATGGATGTCTCACGTAAAATCGGAGCATTTTTCCTTTACCGTGGGGTCAGCCATCTCTCCCGACATCCCTCCCACGTCTGCACTCCTTTGTGCCCACATGTCATCCGTGGTGCTGGGCAACCAGCTTCTCTCCTCAAAGCAAGCTGGGTCACAGGCCTGAGGCGGTTCAGCTTGCTGCTCCCCCACCCCTCAGACACGACAAGAAGCATGTGCTCAGGTGGACATGAAGGCGCTGAGCCTGCATGTGACAGGCACCCTGTCAGTCGGTGAATTAATAAGAAAGGGAGCCCAAGGATTCCTCAAGTGTCGATGCGCCTGCCCTAAGGTTAGGGAACCAGATTCTGGAATCTAGTGCTGCACTTATTTCCTTCTTAGTAGAAATGTCTGATCATACAGTCTTTTACCTCCACAGGCTAAGACTAGACTTAAAGATCAGCCCTAATTCATCTAGGCTGGGAAGGCAGCACAGATGAGGGGTGTGTGTATGTGTGTGTGTCTGTGTGAGTAGGGGTTGAAAGTGTGGAGTGCGGGAAATTTGTATTCTTGTTTTAGATGGAAGACACAGATCCATGAAACCATTGGCCTCTAGGAGGCACTGTGGGCCCATGGTAAGCAGGGTGTGATGGAGGGGGTTGAGAGTCACCCTGGAGAGGGCAGCTTAGGGGAACCTTGGCTACATGCCTGCATCAGAAAGTAGGTTTGAGTTCCCTGAGTGGTCCAGGGACGCATGGACTCAGCACAGACTCCTCACTGCCCAGGGATATGGGAACATGCCTGGAGCCTTAGGATATGCCCAGGGGATCTTCTCCTGGAGCAGCATGGGGAGTGGAGGGTGAAGGGATTAGTGTGGCTGGTGAGGACTGGGTGATGAGTGTCAGGCAGGGACAGGAAGAGAAGAAAAAGGCATGTTATGGGCGTATGGGGACATGGGGACAGTGCTCACTTTACACCCACCCTTGGCTGAGGGGCTGTGCAGAACAAGGAATGGCTTAGAGGAACCAGCCCTGGGTCCTGCCAAGGTGTCCAGTGGACAAGGGCAGCCTGCAGAGGCACAGAGCAGTGACGTCATAGGCAAGTGCTCCAATCAGGGAACAGGAGGGTCAGCACTCTACACCACTCACCCCAGGAGCCCCGCCCCCAGCCAGCAGTAGTCCTGGGTTCCTGATGCTGCCATGGGCTCCAGGCTCCTCTGCTGTGTGACTCTCTGCCTCCTGGGAGCAGGTGAGTCCTGGACACAGTGTGGGAGTTTCTGAGATGTCTTTGCCTCTCTGAGATAGAAGCCTGGCGATGAGGGCTGCAGCAGGAGGCTTCCCTGTGCTCTGTCCTCAGCTTCCTTGTCTCCTCTCCAACAGGCTTGGTGGATTCTGAAGTCACCCAGACCCCCAAATACCTGATCAAATCAAGAAAACAGCAAGTGATACTGAGATGTTCCCCTGAGTCTGGACACAGATCTGTGTACTGGTACCAACAGGCCCTGGGACAAGGCCTCCAATTCCTCATTCAGTATTACAATGGGGCAGAGTATGAGAAAGGAAACATATCAGATCGAGTCTCAGGAAAACAGTTCAGTGACTCTAGCTCTGAGCTGAACTTGACTTCCTTGGAGCTGACGGACTCAGCCGTGTATCTCTGTGCCAGCAGCCAAGACACAGCCCTGCATGATCAGGTGCCTCTGGGACAAAAACACTCCTGCCCCAGCTCAGGAAGTGGTGCCTGAGTGTCAGCTGCCAGCCTGCCAAGCCCAGTCTCTGGTAGAGCGAGAGACTTTCCCAGACATTCACTTCTTGATATGTTTTAATGCTCACTAACGTCATCAAGGTAAATACCATTTTAACTGTTTGTACATCTGAGGGTCGTGAGTTGCCCAGACCTCATACTTCATAAGTGTTACAGCGAGCATCCCGGCTCAAGTGTGTTCTCAGTACCCGTGGTCCCTTCGCTCATGGAACTGTGTACACAGCAAGTTACATATACGCGTTGTGTTGTGTGGAACAAGATACAGTTCAGGGCTCTGTGATATGAACTGTTACTCAATGAATGGCAGCCACACTTCACAAGGAGGTATTCCCATGGGAGGAACGTCTCAGATAAAAACTGAGCAGTTTTCATCACCCTGGCGTCTGCACCTCCCTCCGTCCCTCCTGCATCTGTATTCCTTTGTGCCAAAACGTCATCCTGTGCTGGGCACCCAATTCTCTCCACCCAGAAAAGTGGGTCACCGGCCTGCGGGGGTTTTCCAGGCAAGAACACTGGAGTGGGGTGCCATTGCCTTCTCCGCTTGAAGTGCTCTTGGGACACATATCATAAAGGGCAGTAGCACGCCAGAAGGATTTCCCCAGGATTCAACACTTCAGAAATATATAAATAAATACAAGTAATATACATGTTAATGAATACTAATGTCTGGACTAAAACATACAAAACATTTAATCAGTTTAACATCTAAAGAAAAACCTTTAACATTTACAGAAAGGTTACAGCAACTTGTGAGATTATGTCTGTTGTTCTGGACAGGTCTCCATGTTGTGAACTCTTCACTCAGGTTCATTTCTGATTTGAGCCTCCGGGGGAAGGGGCGTGGCCCCCTGAGTGACAGCTTGGCTCTGGGGCCTGGCAGGGACAGTGACATCTCAGAAGGACTCCCTGGAGAGCCCCTTTCCCCTCTCATCCACACTCAGACCAGAGGGCCCTCCACCTGCCCCACCCCTGCCATGAGCCCCTGCCTCCTGGGCTGTGTGGTCTTCTGTCTCCTGCAGGCAGGTGAGTCCTGGGGGGCAGGGTCCCCTTGGGGGTGCCAGCACTAAGCCTGTCTGCTGTGACTGCAGCATGGGTCCTGCTTCTCCACAGGGGCGGTCCATGCTGGTGTCACTCAGGACCCCAGATTCCAGGTCGTGAGAAGAGGACTGAACGCGACACTGACATGTACTCAGGACCTGAGCTTTAGCTGTATGTACTGGTACCGACAAGACCCAGGACACGGGCTGAGGCTGATCCATTACTCAGTTATCCCTCCCCCACGGAGAGAGGAGCCGTGCCCGAGGGCTACAGCGTCTCCAGACCAAGCACAGAGAACTTCCTTCTCACGCTGGAGTTTGCCAACCACTCCCAGACATCTGTGTACTTCTGCACCTGTGGTTATCTACAGCGCTGCACGGCCACCTCCTCTCTGTGCAAAAACATATGGGAAGCCCTGCAGCCTGGAAGGAGGAGAGCTCCTTGCAGGCATCTCACACGGGGAGCCTTGGAACCCAGGGCTACATGCCTGCAGTGTGACACTGAGTGTGCAGTCTCATACCACGCCCAGCTACATCGAGGTCAAATATAGTGGACGGCTGGTTTTTTTATTTCAAAGTTTTATAACTTTAAAACTAAATGGGTTTATATATATATTATCTCTGTATGTAAATCCATTACCTAGAATTGGTAATACTAAATTTATATAGAAAATCTAGAAATATGTGGATCTGATTAATCAGAGGGATCTACAGAATGCAGTGCTCCAGGCTGTATTCACCTGAGCTCATCAGAGTGTCTGTATGAAGGTCTGTGTGATTCCACCTTAGCATACTACTGTGACACTGCTAAGTCACTTCATTTGTGTCTAACTCTGTGCGACCCCACAGACAGCAGCCCACAAGGCTCCCCCGTCCCTGGGATTCTCCAGGCAAGAACACTGGAGTGGGTTGCCATTTAGTATGTGCAATTATTTTCTTCTTGATGGAAATGTTGGTTTCCACAGTCTTTTATCTCCAGAGGTTAAGAGGGAATTTGAAGATCAATCTTAAGTCAGCCAGCTTGGGAAGACAGTAGAACAAGTGTGTGTGTGTGTGTGTCTGTGTGTGTTCAGGCTGTGGGGTATTTACATTCTTGCTTTGGCAGAAGGCACAGATCCATGAGACTGTGGACCATTGGCCACTAGGAGGCACTGTGGGCCCACGGTAAGCAGGGGGTCCTGGGAGGGGTGGAGAGTCACCCTGGGGAGGGCAGCTTTAAGGAACCTTGGCTACATGCCTGAATGAGAAAGCAGGTTTCAGTTCCCTGACGTGCTGAGGTTCCAGGACCCATGGAACCAGTACAGACTCCTCACTGCCCAGGAAAGTGGGGATGTGCCTGGATCCTCAGGATGTGCCCAGGAGACGGTCTCCAGGAGCTGCAAGGGAGGTGAGGGGTTGGGGTGGCTGGTGAGGGCTGGGTGATTGTCAGCTGAATGCCTGGTGATTGCCAGCCAGGTGAGTGCCTGGCTGCATGTCAGGCAGGGGCTGGCAGAGGACAACAAGGTATGCTGTGGGCATTGGGGACATGGGGATGGGGCACCCTTCACACCCACCCCTTGCTCAGGGGCTGGGAAGGGCAGGAAGGGCATAGAGGAGCCCACCATGGGTCCTGGCAAGGGGTCCAGTGGATTTGGAAACAGCCTGCAGAGGCACAGAGCAGTGACGTCATAGCCAAATGCTCCAATCAGGGAGCAGGAGGGTCAGCACTTTACACCACTCACCCAGGAGTCCCGCCCCCAGTCAGCAGCTGTCTTGGGTTCCTGATGCTGCCATGGGCTCCAGGCTCCTCTGCTGTGTGACCTCTTCCTTCTGGGAGTAGGTGAGGCCTGGACACAGTGTGGGAGCTTCTGTGATGTCTTGCCTCCCTGAGATAGAAGCCTGGCGATGAGGGCTGCAGCAGGAGGCTTCCCTGTGCTCTGCCCTCAGCTTCCTTGTCTCTTCCCAAGAGGCCTGGTGGATTCTGAAATCACCCAGACCCCGAATACCTGATCAAATCAAGAAAGCAGCAGGTGACGCTGAGATGTTCCCCTGACTGTGGACACCGCTCTGTGTCCTGGTACCAACAGGCCCTGGGCCAGGGCCCCCAGTTCCTTGTTCAGTATTTCAACAGAATGTGAGAGAAGAAGCAAACCTATCAGGGCGATTCTCAGGTCAACAGTTCAGTGACTCTAGCTCTGAACTAAGCTTGACTCCTTGGAGCTGAAGGATTCAGCTGTGCGTCTCTGTGCCAGCAGCCAAGACACAGCCCTGCATGATCAGGTGCCTCTGGTACAGAAACACTCCTTCCCCAGCTCAGGAAGTTTGTGTGAGGGTATCGACTGCCAGCCAGCCAGGCCCAAGTCCTGGGAGAGCAGACAGCCTTTCCCAAACATTCATGTCTTGATATGTTTTAATGCTCCCAAAGATTATACAAGATAAGTATTATTTTAACTCTTTACACATCTGACAGGGAGTGGCTTGCCCAGATCTCATACTTCATAAATATCAGAACAAGGAATCAGACTCATATCTGTCCTTGTCACTGTGGTCCTCACCCCCATTGAATAATTCTCCCATATAACAAATATATATGTCGTGTTTTATATATATATATATATATATATATATATATATATATATATATATATTATTTATTTATTTATTTATTTTATGGGATACATATCATTTAAAGGAGTTGACTCATATAGTTGTTAATTTCAACAATGATAAATCTAAGAAGCTGGGCTCATGTTATTAGAGACCTAAGAAGAGCTGATGTTTAAATTCAAAGGCTGTTAGGCAGGAAGAAGTGATAGTCTAGTGAAGCCATCAGCTGGATAATTCTCTCCTACCCAGGAGAGGTTTAGGGTTTTTGTTCTGTTCATTTCTTCATCTCTTTGCATGAGACCTACTACATTATGGAAGTTCATCTGCCTTACCAATAAAGATGTTCATCTAATCTGATTTTAAAATCTATTGATAATTTTTCACATATTTATCTCTCACCAAGACATCCTGACAGGGACATTCAGAACAATGTAGAACTAAATATCTGTGGTGTAGTCAAGGTTTACAAGGATGACACATTAAATTAGTCATCCCAACAACTTCCAGGCTTGCCTAGGAATTTAGTAAGCATGAAGTCGCTGGCACATAACAGGACGCTGGATTTCCTGAGTCCCTTTGCTAATCTCTGACAGCCTCTTCCACCATTTCTTAGGTGCAAATATAGAGATGGACACATTTTGCCTCCAGCTGAGGCCTTTAGAAATCACAGGGGTGAAAATATTTCTGCCTGTTGATTTAGTGCAGGAAATTAGCCAGAGCATGTAACACACAATCCTTATCAGGCATCTTAAAATCAACTTTACTGATGTATGGATTGTAGTTGACTCTTCAACAATGTGCTGTTTAGGAGCACGGAGAACCCCACAACCCTGCAGTTCGAAAACTGCATATAACTTCACATCTTAGGAATGAAGAATTATCTCTGGAATACAACACACTTAAAGTTGTAAACTGTTTATAGAAAGGATACAACAACTCATAAGGCTCAAGTCCATTGCTCTGGATGGGTCTCTGTGTTGTGAACTTATCTCTCAGGGTCACTTATGATTTGAGCCTCTGGGGAAGGGGCGTGGCCCCTGAGTGACAGGTTGGCTCCGGGGCCTGGCAGGGAGAGTGACATCTCAGAAGGACTCCCTGGAGAGCCCCTCTCCCCTCTCATCCACACTCAGACCAGAGGGCCCTCCACCTGCCCCGCCCCCGCCATGAGCCCCTGCCTCCTGGGCTGTGTGGTCTTTTGTCTCCTGCAGGCAGGTGAGTCCTGGGGGCAGGGTCCCCTTCGGGGTGCCAGCACTAAGCGTGTCCGCTGTGACTGCAGCATTGGTCCTCCTTCTCCACAGGGGCGGTCCATGCTGGTGTCACTCAGGACCCCAGTTTCCAGGTCGTGAGGACGGGACTGAACGTGACACTGACATGTACTCAGGATCTGGGTCATAACTCTATGTACTGGTACCGACAAGACCTGGGATGCGGGCTGAGGGCTGATCCATTACTCAGATGGCCCTCCCACCACGGTGAAAGGAGATGTGCCCGAGGGCTACAGCGTCTCCAGACCAAGCAAAAAGGACTTCCCTCTCACGCTGAAGTCTGCTAACCACTCCCAGACATCTGTGTACTTCTGTGCCAGCAGTTACTCCACAGTGCTGCATGGCCACCTCCTTTCTGTGCAAAAAAGCAGATGAGGGCCCTGCAGCCTGGAACTCGGGAAGCCCCTTGCAGACTCCTAGCACCTGGAGACTCCAAGCCCACAGACACATACTGGCAGCATAGCTGGTTTTATGAAGCCCACCGACATTATGGAGAGTCATCTGCTTAAGAAATAAAATGTTAATCTAATCTATTATTAAAATATACCTATTCAGATGTTAACTTTTCCAAAAACACCCTTTTAGGAGCATCCAGAAAAATAAAGCTAAATACCCATGGCACAGTCAAGTTGACAGTCAGTCGGGTCTGACTCTATGCGACCCCTTGGACCCAGCACTCCAGCCTCCCTGTCCATCACCAACTCCCCCGGTTTACCCAAACTCATATCCATTGAGATGGTGATGCCATCCAAACATCTCATCCTCTGTCATCCCCTTCTCCTCCTGCCTTCAATCTGGCCCAGCATCAGGGTCTTTTCAAATGCGTCAGTTCTTCCCATCAGGTGGCCAAATGTTGGAGTTTGAGCTTCAGCATCAGCCTTTCCAATGAATATTCAGGAGTGATTTCCTTTAGGATGGACTGCGTGGATCTCTTTACAGTCCAAGTGACTCTCAGGAGTCTTCTCAAACACCACAATTCAAAAACATCAATTCTTTGTATAGTCCAACTCTCACATCCATACATGACTACTGGAGAACCATAGCTTTGACTAGACTGACCTTTGTTGGTAATGTCTCTGCGTTTTCATACACTGCCTAGGTCGGTCATATGTGAAGTGTTCACTTAGGTTCATTTCTGATTTGAGCCTCTGGGGGAAGAGGCGTGGCCCCCTGAGTGACAGGTTGGCTCCGGGGCCTGGCAGGGACAGTGACATCTCAGAAGGACTCCCTGGAGAGCCCCTCTCCATCTCGTCCACACTCAGCCCAGAGGGCCCTCTGCCTGCCCCAACCGGCCATGAGCCCCTGCCTCCTGGGCTGTTTGGTCTTCTGTCTCCTGCAGGCAGGTGAGTCCTGGGGGGCAGGGTCCCCTTCGGGGTGCCAGCACTAAGCCTGTCCCCTGTGACTGCAGCATCGGTCCTCCTTCTCCACAGGGACGGTCTATGCTGGTGTCACTCAGGACCCCAGATTCCAGGTCGTGAGGACAGGACAGAACGCGACACTGACATGTACTCAGGATCTGGGTCATAACTCTATGTACTGGTACCGACAAGACCTGGGACACGGGCTGAGGCTGATCTATTACTCAGCTGGGCCTCCCACCACAGTGAAAGGAGACGTGCCCGACGGGTACAGTGTCTCCAGATCAAGCAAAAACCACTTTCCTCTCACTCTGGAGTCCGCCAACCACTCCCAAACATCCGTGTACTTCTGTGCCAGCAGTTACTCCACGGCGCTGCATGGCCACCTGCTCTCTGTGCAAAAAGACAGGGTCCCACACGCAGGCTCCTAGCACAGGGAGCCTCAGAGCCCTGGGGACCACGTGCCAGCTCTGTGACCCTGGATGTGTGACCTGGACAGGCCTGGATCTGACCCCAGGGACTCGGAGACACATGTCCACCATCAGTCTCTGTCTTTGTTTTGCAACCTCCCTGGATGCAGTTCAGACTGCAATCAATTCTGACTAGTTCTGACTCTTCCTCATCAGCTTAAGACCTCCAGAAGGGAAGAATATTAGTAAATCAGATATATCTAGACCCTCTTGTCTCTCCCAGCACCTCATTGCTGTCTGTCTGGAAGTTTCTCCCACAGCCTAGCTCTCAAGTGCTCCCTGCTCTTGCCCACCAGAGGGGCGGGTCTTTCCTCCCTTACTGCATTGGCCTCAGCTCCCCTGCCCTCTCTGCTCCAGACACACTGCTCTGCCCTCATCTGGGTCATGTCCCTTCCTGACACAGGGAGCTTTGTAACCACATGTAAGCGGGCGTGTTTGAGCAAGCTCTTGGGGTCACCAAACAGAAAACAACCTCAGTTAATTGGAAACCAGACGAAGTCCCTTGGGAGTCCATTCCCAGGAGGAGAGACAGGCTGTGTGTGTGTGTTCTCCCTTCCTGCCCCTCTTTTTTAGCATCTCAATTACCCTGGACCAGGTTTCTACCATTTCCCTCAGAGAAATCTTCTCAAAGTCAAAATATTTCCTTCATGGTGTCTTATTATATCAATATTTTACAAGTTCATAGGAAATAAATAGGTTAATACACCTAAAACCTCTTCATAAAATGCACCTGCTAGAATTGGGTAATGCTAAATTTAAATATGAAATCTGGAAATGTACGGATCTGCTTAATCAAAAGGAGGTCTGGAATACAGGTGTCCAGGTTGGCTTCATTTGAGATCATGGAGCGCCTATATTTATTACTCCATTTTCGGAGAAGGCACTGGCAACCCACTCCAGTACTCTTGCCTGGAGAATCCCAGGGACGGAGGAGCCTGATGGGTGCCGTCTATGGGGTCGCACAGAGTCGGACACGACTGAAGCGACTCAGCAGCAGCAGCAGCAGCATTACTCCATTTTAGCTGACTATTGTCACTGGAGTGGTGCAGGAATTCCTGCCTTCTTAGAAATGTCTGATCATACAGTGTTTTACCTCCACAGGCTAAGACTAGACTTGAAGATCTACCCTAATTCAGTCATGCTGGGAAGGCAGCATATGAAGGGTGTGTGTGTGTGTGTGTGTGTGTGTGTGTGTGTGTGTACGGGTTGAAAGTGTGGAGTGTGGGGAATTTGTATTCTTGTTGTAGATGGAAGGCACAGAGCCGTGAGACCATGGGCCACTAGGAGGCACTGTGGGCCCATGGTGAGCAGGGTGTGCTGGAGGGGTTGAGAGTCACCCTGGAGAGGGCAGCTTAGGGGAACCTTGGCTACATGCCTGCATCAGGGAGCAGGTTTGAGCTCCCTGAGTGGTCCACACACATGGACCCAGCACAGACTCCTCACTGCCCAGCGGAGTGGGCACATTCCTCGAGCCTCAGGATGTGTCCAGGGGGCTGTAAGTGGAGCAGCATGGGAAGCAGAGGCTGAGAGATTAGTGTGGCTGGTGAGCGCTGGGTGATGAGTGTCAGGCAGCGACGGGAAGAGAAGAAAAACGCCATGTTATGGGCATATGGGAACATGGGGACAGTGCTCACCTCACACCCACCGTTTGCTGAGGGGCTGTGTGGGACAGGGAAGGGCATAGAGGAGCCAGCCCTGGGTCCAAGCAAGGGGTCCAGGGGACAAGGGCAGCCTGCAGGGACACAGAGCAGTGACATCATAGGCAAATGCTCCCGTCAGGGAAGCAGGAGGATCAGCAGTTACCCCCTCACCCAGGAGCCCCAGCCCCAGCTAGCAGTGGTCCTGGGTTCCTGATGCTGCCATGGGCTCCAGGCTCCTCTGCTCTGGGACTCTGCTTTTTGGGAGCAGGTGAGTCCTGGACACAGTGTGGAGCTTCTGAGATATTCCCATGGGAGGAATGTCTCAAATAAAAACAGAACATTTTTCATTTGCCCTAAAGTCTGTACCTCCCTCCATGTCCCTCCTACATCTGAATTCCTTTGTGACAATACGTCACCCTGTGCTGGGCGCCCAGCTTCTCTCCACCAAAAGAGGTGGGTCCCAGTCTGGAGGGGGCTCTGCTTGCTCCCTCCCCTGCTCCGACATGGGAAGCAGGGCCTCCTGGAACATGAAGAAGCTGCACCCACATTTGGCTGGCGGACCGTCTGTCAGTGACTCGATTAGAAATAGACCAAACAGATTTCTCAAATGTTGATGAGCCTGCAGTGAGTTTGGGAGCAGAGACCTGGACAAACATGGTAGGTGGAGGGACAATCTCAGCACTGCGGTCAGTTATGCAGAAATGGAACCTTGAAGTCCTACTGGGACACATGAGTTAAACAGGGCGACAGAAAGTCAGAAGGATTTCCACAAGATTTAAACTACAGATATGCAGATAAATAGAAGTAATACATGTATCAATGTGAATTATCTCTGGATTAGAACACACACAAAATTTAATCAGTTTTACAGAAGAGTTTCATCAACTTGTACAGCTTATGTCCATTGATCTGGACGGGGCTCCGGGTTGTGAACTTATCCCTCAGATTCACATATGCTTTGAGCCTCTGGGGAAGGGGCGTGGTGCCCTGAGTGATAGGTTGGTTCTGGGGCCTGGCAGGGACAGTGACATTTCAGAAGGACTACCTGGAGAGCCCCTTTCCCCTCTCATCCACACTCAGACCAGAGGGCCCTATGCCTGCCCCACCCCTGCCATGAGCCCCTGCCTCCTGGGCTGTGTGGTCTTCTGTCTCCTGCAGGCAGGTGAGTCCTGGGGGGCAGGGTCCCCTTCGGGGTCCCAGCACTAAGCCTGTCCGCTGTGACTGCAGTATCGGTCCTCCTTCTCCACAGGGGCGGTCCATGCTGGTGTCTCTCAGGACCCCGGATTCTAGGTCGTGAGGAGAGGACTGAATGCGACACTGACATGTACTCAGGATCTGAGCTTTAGCTATATGTACTGGTACCGACAAGACCCAGGACATGGGCTGAGGCTGATCCATTACTCAGTTATCCCTCCCGGCATGGGGAGAGGAGCCGTGCCCTAGGGCTACAGTGTCTCCAGACCAAGCACAGAGAACTTCCCTCTCACGCTGGAGTCTGCCAACCGCTCCCAGACATCTGTGTACTTCTGCACCTGCGTTTATCCACGGTGCTGCACGGCCACCTCCTCTCTGTGCAAAAAGATATGGGAAGCCCTGCATGCTGAAAGTCGGAGAGCCCCTTGCAGGCTTCTCACACGCGGAACCTTGGAACCCAGGGCCACATGCCTGCAGTGTGACACCGAGTGTGCAGTCTCATATCATGTCCTGGTACATCGACGTTAAATGTAGTGGACGGTTGGTTTTTTTTTTCAAGTTTTATAACTTTAAATTAAATGGATGAATATATATAATCTCTGTATATAAATCCATTACCTAGAATTAGTAATAATTTATATAGAAAGTCTAGAAATATCTGGATCTGATTAATCAGAGGGGTCTAAGGAATGCAGTGTCCCAGGCTGTATTCGCCTGAGCTCAGCAGAGTGTCTGTGTTGAAGGTCTGTGAGATTCCACCTTAGCATTCTACTGTCAGTGCAATTAGTTTCTTCTTAATGGAAGTGTTGGTTTCTACAGGCTTTTACCTCCAGAGGCTAAGAGGAAATTGAAGATCAATCTTAAGTCAGCCAGCTTGGGAAGACAGTAGAACAAGTGTGTGTTGTGTGTGAGTGTGTGTTCAGGGTGTGGGGTATTTACGTTCTTGCTTTAGACAGAAGGCACAGATCCATGAGAGTGTGGACCATTGGCCACTAGGAGGCACTGTGGGCCCATGGCAAGCAGGGGGTCCTGGGAGGGGTGGAGACTCACCCTGGGGAGGGCAGCTTTAAAGACCTTAGCTACATGCCTGAATGAGAATGCAGGTTTGAGTTCCCTGAGGTCCTGAGGTTCCAGGATACTTGGAACCAGTACAGACTCCTCGCTGCCCAGAAAAGCGGGAATGTGCCTGGATCCTCAGGATGTGCCCAGGAGACGGTCTCCAGGAGCTGCAAGGGAAGTGGAGGTGAAGGGGTTGGAGTGGATGGTGAGGGCTTGGTGATTGTCAGTTGATTGCCTGGTGATTACCCGCCAGGTGAGTGCCTGGCTGCGTGTCAGGCAGGGGCAGGCAGGGGACAACAAGGTATGCTGTGGGCACTGGGGACATTGGGATGGTGCACCTTTCACACCCACCCCTTGCTCAGGGGCTGTGAAGGGCAGGAAGGGCATAGAGGGCTTCCCTTTGTCCTGTCAAGGGGCCCAGGGGACAGGGCAGCCTGCAGAGGTACAGAGCAGTGACGTCATAGACAAATGCTCCAATCAGGGAAGCAGGTGGGTCAGCACTCTGCACCAATCACCCAGGAGCCCCATCCCCAGCCAGCAGCTGTCTTGGGTTCCTGATGCTGCCATGGGCTCCAGGCTCCTCTGCTGTGTGACCTCTTCTTTCTGGGAGCAGGCGAGGCCTGGACACAGTGTGGGAGCTTCTGAGATGTCTTTGCATCCCTGAGATAGAAGCCTGGGGATGAGGGCTGCAGCAGGAGGCTTCCCTGTGCTCTGCCTTAAGCTTTCTTATCTCCTCCCCAACAGGCCTGGTGGAATCTGAAATCCCCCAGACCCCCAAATACCTGATCAAATCAAGAAAGCAGCAAGTGACGCTGAGATGTTCCCCTGACTCTGGACACCTTTCTGTGTACTGGAACCAACAGCCCTGGGCCAGGGCCCCCAATTCCTTGTTCAGTATTTCAGCAGAATGTGAGAGGAGAATCAAACCTATCAGGGCGATTCTCAGGTGAACAGTTCAGTGAGTCTAGCTCTGAACTGAGCTTGAGCTCCTTGGAGCTGAAAGACTCAGCCGTGCATCTCTGTGCCAGCAGCCAAGACACAGCCCTGCATGATTAGGTGCCTCTGGAACAAAAACATCCTGCCCCATCTCAGAAAGTAGTGTGAGGGTATCAGTTGCCAGCCAACCAGGCCTAAGTCCTGGTAGAGCAGATAGCCTTTCCCAGACATTCATGTCCTGATATGTTTTAATGCTCCCAAAGATCATACAAGATAAGTATTATTTTAACTCTTTACCCATCTGAGGGGGAGTGGCTTGCCCAGATCTCATACTTCATAAATATCAGAACAAGGAATCAGACTCAGGTCTGTTCTTGTCACTGTGGTCCTCGCCCCCATTGTATGATTCTCCCATAAAACAAACAAACATATATATACATATATATATATGTATATATATAAATCATTTAAAGAATTTGACTCACATCATTGTTAATAGTGATAAGTCTAAGGTCTAGAAGCTGGGCTCATGTTATTAGAGACCTAAGAAGAGCTGATGTTTAAATTCAAAGGCTGTTAGGCAGGAAGAAGTGATAGTCTAGTGAAGGCCATCAGCTGGATAATTCTCTCCTACCTAGGAGAGGTTTAGGGTTTTTGTTCTATTGATTTCTTCATCTCATTGGATGAGACCTACTACATTATGGAAATTCATCTGCCTTACCAATAAAGATGTTCATCTAATCTGATTTTAAAATCTACTGATAACTTTTCACATATTTATCTCTCACCAAGACATCCTCACAGGGACATTCAGAACAATGTGGAGCTAAATATCTGTGGCCTAGTCAAGGTGACACATTAAATTAGTCATCGAAACAACTTCCAGGCTTGCCTAGGAAGCATGAAGTCCTTGGCACATAACAGGACTCTGGATTTCCTGATTCCCTTTGTTAATCTCTGACAGCCTCTTCCACCATTTCTTAGATGCAAAGATAGAGATGGACACATTTTGCCTCCAGCTGAGGCCTTTAGAAATCACAAGGGTGAAAATATTTCTGCCTGTTGATTTAGTGCTCGAAATTAGCCAGAGCATGTGACATACATCCCTCCTCAGGCATGTTAAAATCAACTTTACTGATGTATGGATTGTAGTTGACTCTTGAACAATGTGCTGTTTAGGAGCACTGAGTAACCCCCAACCCTGCAGTTAGAAATCTGCATATAACTTCACATACTTAGGAATGAAGAATTATCTCTGGAATACAACACACTTAAAGTTGTAAACTGTTTATAGAAAGGATACAACAAGTCATAAGGCTCAAGTCCATTGATCTGGATGCGTTGTTTCTGTTTTGAACTGTTCACTCAGATTCATTTCAGATTTGAGCCCCTGGGGGAAGAGGCGTGGCCCCTGAGTGACAGGTTGGCTGTGGGGCCTGGCAGGGACAGTGAAATCTCCCAAGGCCTCCCTGGAGCGCCCCACTTCCTCTCATCCACACTCAGACCAGAGGGCCCTCCGCCTGCCCCGCCCCCGCCATGAGCCCCTGCCTCCTGGGCTGTGTGGTCTTCTGTCTCCTACAGGCAGGTGAGTCCTGGGGGGCAGGGTCCCCTTCGGGGTGCCAGCACTAAGCCTGTCCGCTGTGACTACAGCATCGGTCCTCCTTCTCCACAGGGCCGGTCCATGCTGGTGTCACACAGGACCCCAGATTCCAGGTCGTGAGGACAGGACAGAACACGACACTGACATGTACTCAGGATCTGGGTCATGACTGCATGTACTGGTACCGACAAGACTTGGGACATGGGCTGAGGCTGATCCATTACTCAGTTGGTGCTCCTGACACGGTTAAAGGAGACATACCCGAGGGTTACAGCGTCTCCAGACCAAGCACAAAGGACTTCCCTCTCATGCTGGAGTCTGCCAACCGCTCCCAGACATCTGTGTACTTCTGTGCCAGCAGTTACTCCACGGTGCTGCACAGCCACCTCCTTTCTATGCAAAAAAGCAGATGAGGGCCCTGCAGCCTGGAACTCAGGGAGCCCCTTGCAGGCTCCTAGCACCTGGAGACTCGGAGCCCACAGACACATACCGGCAGCATAGCCAGCGATGTTTGATCTTCCTGGCACGGACCTGACAACAGGGCCTCATAGACATGTGTCCACCCTCACTCTCTGTCTTTTCACTCTAGCTGCCATGAGAGCCTAAAGATGCTACCCAGCTCTGACAGCTAGTCATCAGTCTGAACATGAGGCCTCCAGGAGGGAATGATGTTGGGAAATCAGATACATCTAGACCTGCTTGTCTCTCCCCGGGCACCGCATGCCTGTCACTATGGAAGGCTCTCCCCCAGGGTGCCTCTTGAGTGGTCTCTGCTCTTGTCCAGCTTCCCCAGATATGGGCCTTTCTCTCCCACCTTCCTGGCCCTCGTTCCCACTCTTCTCTACTTCAGCTCTGCTGCTCCTCCCTCATCTGGGTCATGTCCTTGCCCATCACCCAGGGAACCTTGTAATGATCCCTAACTGGGCGTGTTTGAGTAGGTCCTCTGGGGTCCTCAAAGAGAATGCAACCTCAGTTAAACATTAATCATCCAAAATTCCTTGGTCGTCCCTGAGGAGGAGAGACAAGCTGTGTGTGTGTGTATTCTCCACCATTGTCTGTCTTTAGCATCTAAATAGCCTAGACCCTGATGCTGGAAAGACTGAAATCAATAGAAGGGGGTGGCAGAGCAAGAGGTGGTTAGATAGCATCACCGACTCAACAGACATGAATTTGAGCAAACTGTGTGAGATAGTGAAGAACAGGGGAGCCTGGGATGCTGCATGGCATGGGGTTTCAATGAGTTGGATTCAAGTTATCAACTGAAGAACACCACCACCAACAAAAGCTAACCCAAGTTTGTAGCATCTCCCTCATCACAATCTTCTAAAAGTCAAAGTACTAAATATTTCCTGCATGAGCACATTTCTTTTCTCTTGAAATACAAAATCATGAATCAGCTATGGCAGACTGGTTTGTGTGTTTGTGTTTCTAATTGTGTGTGTGTTCGTTGGAAAAACAAAGCAAGCAAAGACACAGTTCTTTCGGCAAACAGTGAAATATTTTCTAATATGAACACATCCCACGAGTATTAAAATGGGCAGACAATCTTGATTTCCACGCATAGAGCACATGGGGATGCTGTGCAGCTGAGAAACTCCACAAGTTTCTGGGGCAGAGCAAGCAGGCAGAGCTAGTGCCTAGGACCAGGAGGTTTAAGAGAAAGCTTTATTTGGTATTTTTATCTCTAGAAGCCTTACTAGGATAGGCACTAGTTTGTAGGCTTGCTGTCCCAGCTGGGAGCCATGAAGTGCAACTATGCTGTGCTGAGGGAGCCCTGAGGTTGCAGCAAAAGTGAAGGGTATAGAGCTGGGAGGTGGTAGGAAAGAGAAACAGAAAAGAGCAAAACCTGCCTGAAGAGAAAAGCGAAGGAGTCATGGGGAAGGGCGTCGATCATAAATCCAGCCTTGCCTAGACCAGCAGTCCACCTCACAGGTCATCTAAGAGACTTTGTAGGACAGAGCAGGGTTCCTGTATCAGCGACCTGGAATGAGAGGTCAGATTCCTGGGAACCAGCAGAGGCAGTGACATTAGAACAGTGACGTCACTGCCTCACCTCCAGTCAGAGGAAGGAGGCCCAGAACCCCAGCTCTCAGAGAAGCAGAGCTCTGAGCAAGGAGACGCCTCCCAAATCTGGCCCTCCTGCCATGGGCTGCAGCCCCGTCTGCTGTGTGGCTCTGTGTCTCCTGGCAGCAGGTTGGTCCTTGGCACAGCGGGGATTCCGTGTTCCTGGCCTGACCCTGCCTGAATCCAAGGCGCCATCGGGTTCTCTCCTGTGTTCTTTCTCAGCCCCAGTCTTCTTCCCCCACAGGCCTTGTGGATTCTGGAGTCACCCAAACCCCAAGATACCTGATTAAAGCAAGAGGACAGCGAGGGACCCTGAGATGCTCCCCTGTCTCTGGACACCTCTCTGTGTACTGGTATCAACAGGCCCTGGGCCTGGGCCCCAAGTTCCTCGTTGAGTATTACAGGCAGGAATTAAGGGGAGAAGCACAGCTCCCGGATCGATTCTCAGTAAAACAGTTTAGTACTTTCGCTCTGAGCTGTACTTGAGCTCCGTGGAGCTGACAGACTCAGCCGTGTATCTCTGTGCCAGCAGCCAAGACACAGCCCTGCATGATCAGGTGCCTCTGGGACAAAAACACTCCTGCCCCAGCTCAGGAAGTGGCTGTGAGGGTGACTGCCTGCCTGTCAGGCCTAGATAGATCCGATAGACTCTCCCAGATGTCTTTCTCTGCTGTGTTTTAATGCTTCCAAAGATCATGCTAGGTAAGAATTATTTTACCTGTTTATACATCTGAGGGGAACTGAGTTGTCCACATCTTATGTCATTACTTTCAGATCAAGGAATCTGATTCAAGCCTGTCCTTATTACCTGTGGTCTTTGCCCCCATAAAACTGTCCCCCACATAGAATAAATAATACACAGAAACACACACACACACATTCATATACACATGTAGTTTAAAGCAATCGGCTCACATAGTTGTTAAGACTGGTAAGTCCAAAAGCTGCAAGCGGGTCTGGTGCTACTAGAGACTGAGGGGAGCTGATGTTTAAGTTCAAAAGCAGAAGAACTAACGGTTCAGTGTGAAGGCCATCGGCTGACAATAATCTCTTACTTGGGGAAGGATCAGTGTTTTCGTCTCTTCATCTCTTCACCTGGTTTCATGAAGGCCACCGACATTATGGAAGGTCATCTGCTTTATGAACTAAAATGTTTATTAAAATATACCTATTCATACTTTGAAAGTGAAGTCGCTCGGTCGCTCACTCTTTGTGACCCAATGGACTGTAGCCCACGAGGCTCCTCCATCCATGGAATTTTCTAGGCAAGAGTACTGGAGTGGGTTGCCATTTCCTTGTTCAGCGGAAAGTATTATGGGTAAAGAAGTTCTTGAAAGCATGTGAGCACCATATCCATGTCAGGGACTATGCTATCTGGAGATGGGTGGTTTGGAAAATGACCATCCAAAGGTCTTCCCTGCTGCTACAGGCTTTTTTTTTTAAATTATTTATTCACGTTCATAAATTTCTTTTCTCGTGCACACATTCTCTGAAATGATTCTATGATGCTATTTTGACAGGAAGTCCTCATCTCCTAGGAAATTCCTTTGAGGTCCCATGTGACACAGATAGCAAGGTCTCCTGTTCTCACACTGGTGGTGGGACTGAGCAGACAACCAGCAGCAGCAATTTGGTGAGAGATCATTTCATGTCAGGAGAAGGCTTGCCTTGGATTTGACCCTAGTGTCTGAGTCACAGGAGTTGAACTAAAGAGTCCCTCTTTCTGTAGTGGCCTGGCCTGGGCACTAGTCTCCTGCGCTGTGGGTCCCACTGTCTCTTGGACCAGAGACATTCTGAGCACAGGTGTGGATCCCATGGACTTGCCAGGCTCCAATTGTAGGCTTGTTTTTGTGGCTACAACATCGAGCTCATTCGTTGCTTCTGACCTTAGCTTCTGTGATTTTATCTCTGAGGCCCCAGGAATGGTTAGTCCCCCAGACCCCAGACGTGCGATCGGGTTTCATGGAAACCAGCTCATCAGGAGGTCACCGCGGTCACCCACTCAGGACCAGGTGCATGATATTCAGGTTCAGAAATTATTGAGAATTTGAAAATCACAGCAGCAGAGCATGGCAGCTAGTGCAGGGTCCTTCCAAGTGTGAGGTTTGTGCATGAGATACAGTCTGGGGCTCTAGAATATCTGGTACTGAATGGCTGCCCCACTTCACAAGGAAGTACCCCCATGCAATGGATGTCTCACGTAAAATCCGAGCATTTTTCCTTTACTCCAGGGTGAGCCATCTCTCCCGACATCCCTCCCACGTCTGTACTCCTTTGTGCCCACATGTCATCCGTGGTGCTGGGCAACCAGCTTCTCTCCTCAAAGAAAGCTGGGTCACAGGCCGGAGGTGGTTGGGCTTGCTGCTCCCCAACTCGTCAACTCAAGAAGCACATGCTCAGGTGGACATGAAGGAACTGAGCCTGCATGTGACAGGCACCGAGCCTGGTGAGCTGCAGTCCAGGGGGTCGAGAAGAGTCAGACACTACTGATCGACTTCACTTTCACTTTTTACTTTCATGCATTGGAGAAGGAAATGGCAACCCTCTCCAGTGTTCTTGCCTGGGAATCCCAGGGACGGGGGAACCTGGTGGGCTGCCGTCTCTGGGGTTGCACAGACTCGAACACAATTGAAGTGACTTAGCAGTAGCAGCAGCAGCTATCAGTCAGTGAATTAATAAGAAAGAGAGCCCAAGGATATTTCAAGTGTTGATGAGCCTGCCCTAAGGTTAGGGAACCAGATCCAGAGTCATTGTGGGTGGAAGGACATGAACTGGACTGTTGTCAATTAAACACAATAGAAACATGAGGGATTATTTGGGACACGTGAGTCATAAAGGGCAGCAGGAAGCCCTGAGGATTTTCCTTGAAATTCAAAACTACAGAAATAATAAACTACAGATCACTAAACTGAATGTATGTAATAATGAACAGCTAGTTCTGGAATAAAATATATATAAGGTTGTGAAGAGTTTTATGGAAAATTTACAACAAATATAAGGCTTATGTTCATTGAGCTGATGGGTCTCCCTGTTGTGAGCTGTTCAGTTCAGTTCAGTCGCACAGTCGTGCCCGATGCTTTGTGACGCCATGGACTGAAGCACGTCAGGCTTTCCTGTCCATCACCAACTCCTGGAGTTTATTCAAACACATGTCCATCGAGTAGGAGATGCCATCCACCATCTTATTCTCTGTTGTCCCCTTCTCCTCCCGTCTACAATCTTGCCCAGCATCTGGGTCTTTTCAATGGGTCAGTTCTTCGCATCAGGTGGCCAAAATATTGGAGTTTTAGCTTCAGCATCAGTCCTTCCAATGAATATTCAGGACTGATTTCTTTAGGATGGACTGCTTGGATCTCCTTGCAGTTCAAGGGACTTTCCAGAGTCTTCTCCAACACCACAGTTCAAAAGCATCAATTCTTTGGTGCTCAGCTTTCTTTATATTCCAACTCTCAAGTTAAACATGACTACTGGAAAAACCATAGCTTTGACAAGACGGACCTTTGTTGGCAAAGTAATGTCTCTGCTTGTTAATATGCTGTCTAGGTCAGTCCCATGTGAAACCATAGCTTTGACAAGACGGACCTTTGTTGGCAAAGTAATGTCTCTGCTTGTTAATATGCTGTCTAGGTCAGTCCCATGTCAGTCCCCTGAACAGTTCACTCAGGTTCATTTCTGATTTGAGCCTCCGGGGGAAGGGGCGTGGCTCCCCTGAGTGACAGATTGGCTCTGGGGCCTGGCAGGGACAGTGACATCTCAGAAGGACTCCCTGGAGAGCCCCTCTCCCCTCTCATGCACACTAAGAGCAGAGGGCCCTCCGCCTGCCCCACCCCTGCCATGAGCCCCTGCCTCCTGGGCTGTGTGGTCTTCTGTCTCCTGCAGGCAGGCGAGTCCTGGGGGGCAGGGTCCCCTTAGGAGTGCCAGCACTAAGCCTGTCCACTGTGACTGCTGCATGGGTCCTCCTTGTCCACAGGGGCGGTCCATGCTGGTGTCACTCAGGACCCCAGATGCCAGGTCGTGAAGACAGGACAGAAGGCTACACTGAAATGTAGTCAGGATCTGGGTCATGACCGCATGTACTGGTACCGACAAGACCCGGAACACGGGCTGAGGCTGATCCATTACTCAGCTGCTGCTCCCACCACAGAGAAAGGAGACATGCCCGAGGGCTACAGTGTCTCCAGACTAAGCACAGAGAACTTCGCTCTCACGTTGGAGTCCGCCAACCGCTCCCAGACATCTGTGTACTTCTGTGCCAGCAGTTACTCCACGGAGCTGCATGGCCACCTGATCTCTGTGCAAAAAGACAGGGGGTCCACGTGCAAGCTCCTAGCACCGGGAACCTCACAGTCTTGGGGACCATGTGCCAGCTCTGTGACCCTGGATGGGTTTCCTGGACAGGCCTGGATCTGACCCCAGGGACTCAGAGACACGTGTCCACGATCCGTCTATGTCTTTCCTTTGCATCCTCCCTGGATGCAGTTTGGACTGGATCAGTTCTGACTAGTTCTGACTCTTATGCATCAGCCTAAGATCTCCAGAAGGAAAGAATATTAGTAAATCAGATATATCTAGACCCTCTTGTCTCTCCCAGCACCTCATTGCTGTCTGTCTGGAAGTTTCTCCCACAGCCTAGCTCTCAAGTGCTCCCTGCTCTTGCCCACCAGAGGGGCGGGTCTTTCCTCCTTTACTGCCTTGGCCTCAGCTCCCCTGCCCTCTCCGCTCCAGACACACTGCTCTGCCCTCATCTGGGTCATGTCCCTTCCTGACACAGGGAGCTTTGTAACCACGTGTAAGCGGGCGTGTTTGAGCAAGCTCTTGGGGTCATCAAAGAGGAAACAACCTCAGTTAATTGGAAACCATCCAAAATCCCTTGGGAGTCCATTCCCAGGAGGAAGACAGGCTGGGTGTGTGTGTTCTCCCTTCCTGCCTCTCTTTCTTAGCATCTCAATTATCCTGGACCAGGTTTCTATCATTTCCCTCAGATAAATCTTCTCAAAGTCAAAGTATTTCCTCGATGGTATCTTTTTATATCAAGATTTTACAAATTCATAGGAAATAAATGCCTCATAAAGCCTCTTAATTAATTGTACCTGCTAGAATTTGGTAATGCTTAATTTAAATATGAAATCTGGAAATGTATGGATCTGATTAATGAGAAAGAGGGCTGGAATACAGTGTCCAGGCTGGCTTCATTTGAGATCATGAGAGCGCTTATTTCTATTGCCTGTATTACTCCATTTTAGCTACTTACTGTCACTGTAGTGGTGAAGCAGTTATCTCCTTCTTAGTAGAAATGTCTGATCGTACAGAGTTTTACCTCTACAGGCTAAGCCTAGACTTGAAATCAGCCCTAATTCATCCTGGTGGGAAGGCAGCAGATAAGGGTGTGTGTGTGTGTGTGTGTGTGTGTGTAGGGGTTGAAAGTGTAGAGTGTGGGGAATTTGTATTCTTGTTTTAGATGGAAGGCACAGAGCCATGAGACCATGGGCCACTAGGAGGCACTGTGGGCCCATGGTAAGCAGGGTGTGCTGGGAGGGGTTGAGAGTCACCCTGGAGAGGGCAGCTTAGGGGAACCTTGGCTACATGCCTGCATCAGGAAGCAGGTTTGAGTTCCCTGAGTGGTCTAGACACAGACTCCTCACTGCCCAGTGGAGTGGGGACGTTCCTCGAGCCTCAGGATGTGTCCAGAGGGCCGTCTCCTGGAGCAGCATGGGAAGTGGAGGGTGAGGGATTAGTGACGCCTGGGTGATGAGTGTCAGGCAGGGACAGGAAGAGAAGAAAAAGCCATGTGATGGGCATATGGGGACATGGGGACAGTGCTCACCTCACACCCACCCTTTGCTGAGGGGCTGTGCCGGACAGGGAAGGGCATAGAGGAGCCAGCCCTGGGTCCTGGCAAGGGGTTCAGTGGACAAGGGCAGCCTGCAGAGACACAGAGCTGTGACGTCATAGGCAAATGCTCCAATCAGGGAAGCAGGAGGGTCAGTATTTACCCCCTCACCCCAGGAGCCCCGCCCCCAGCCAGCAGTGGTTCTGGGTTCCTGATGCTGCCATGGGCTCCAGGCTCCTCTGCTGTGTGACTCTCTGCCTCCTGGGAGCAGGTGAGTCCTGGACACAGTGTGGGAGCTTCTGAGATGTCTTTGCCCCCCTGAGATAGAAGCCTGTCAATGAGGGCTACAGCAGGAGGCTTCCCCTGTTCTCTGCCCTCAGCTTCCTTGTCTCCTCCCCAACAGGCCTGGTGGATTCTGGAGTCACCCAGACTCCCAAGTACCTGATCAAATCAAGAAAACAGCAAGTGACTCTGAGATGTTCCCCTGAGTCTGGACACCTCTCTGTGTTCTGGTACCAACAGGCCCTGGGCCAGGGCCCCCAGTTCCTTGTTCAGTATTATGATGGGAAAGTGTATCAAAAAGGAAACATATCAGATCGGGTCTCAGGAAAACAGTTCAGTGATGCTGCCTCTGAGCTGAGCCTGACCCCCTTGGAGCTGACAGACTCAGCCGTGTATCTCTGTGCCAGCAGCCAAGACACAGCCCTGCATGATCAGGCGCCTCTGGGACAAAAACAGTCCTGCCCCAGCTCAGGAAGTGGTGCCCGTGTGTCAGCTGCCAGCCTGCCAAGCCCAGTCCTGGTGGAGCGATAGACTTTCCCAGACATTCACTTCTTGGTGTGTTTTAATGCTCACTGAAGTCATCAAGATAAGTATTATTTTAACTGTTTGTACATCTGAGGGTCGTGAGTTGCCCAGATCTCATACTTCGTAAGTGTTACAGCGAGCATCCCGGCTCAAGTGTGTTCTCAACACCAGTGGTCCCTCGCTCATGGAACTATCTCTGTACAAGCAAATTACATATACCTGTTGTGTTGTGTGGAACAAGATACAGTTTGGGGCTCTGTGATATGAACTGTTACTCAATGAATGGCAGCCACACTTCACAAGGAGGTATTCCCATGAGAGGAATGTCTCAAATAAAAACTGAGCATTTCTCATTACCCTGGCGTTTGCACCTCCCTCCACGTCCCTCCTGCATCAGTATTCCTTTGCGCCAAAATGTCATCCTGTGCTGGGCACCCAATTCTCTCCACCCAGAAAGGTGGGTCACCGGCCTGAATGGGCTCTGCTTGCTCCCTCTCCCCAACACGGGAATCACGGGCTGCCTTGAACATGAGGGAGCTGTACCTGCATTTGACTGGTGGACCGTCTGTCACTGAATTGATTAGAAGCAGACCAAACAAATTCCTCAAATGTTGATGAGCCTGTGATGAGGTTGGGAGCAGAAACTTGGAGAAGCATGGTAGGTGGAGGGACAGTCTCAGGACTGCGGTCAATGTTGCAGAAATGGAGCCTTGAAGTACTGCTGCTGCTGCTGCTAAGTCGCTTCTGTCGTGTCCAACTCTGTGTGACCCCATAGACGGCAGCCCACCAGGCTCCCCCATCTCTGGGATTTGCCAGGCAAGAACACTGGATTGTGGTGCCACTGCCTTCTCCCTCTTGAAGTGCTCTTGGGACACATATCATAAAGGGCAGCAGGACACCAGAAGGATTCCCCAGGATTCAAAACTCCAGAAATATGTAGATAAATACAAGTAATATACACGTTAATGAAGATTTATCTCTGGACTAGAACATACAAATCGTTTAATCACTTTAACATTTATGGAAAAAAGCTTTAACACATACAGAAAGGTTACAGCAATGTGTGAGGCTTTTGTCCGTTATCTGGATGGGTGTCCGGGTTATGAACTTATCTCTCAGGTTCATTTCTGATTTGCTTCTCTGGGGGAAGGGGTGTGGTGCACTGAGTGACAGATTGGCTCCAGGGCCTGGCAGGGACAGTGACATCTCAGAAGGCCTCCCTGGAGCGCCCCTCTCCCCTCTCATCCACACACACACCAGAGGGCCCTCTGCCTGCCCCGCCCCCGCCATGAGCCCCTGCCTCCTGGGCTGTGTGGTCTTCTGTCTCCTGCAGACAGGTGAGTCCTGGGGGGCAGGGTCCCCTTCGGGGTGCCAGCACTAAGCCTGTCTGCTGTGACTGCAGCATCGGTCCTCCTTCTCCACAGGGGCAGTCCATGCTGGAGTCACTCAGGACCCCAGATTCCAGGTCGTGAGGAGAGGACAGAGCGCGACACTGAAATGTACTCAGGATCTGGGTCATGACCGCATGTACTGGTACCGACAAGACCTGGGACACGGGCTGAGGCTGATCTATTACTCAGCTGGTGTGCGCTCTAGCGAGCCAGGAGACGTGCCCGACGGGTACAGTGTCTCCAGATCAAACACAGAGAACTTTCCTCTCACACTGAAGTCTGCCAACCGCTCCCAGACATCTGTGTACTTCTGTGCCAGCAGTTACTCCACGGTGCTGCACGGCCACCTCCTTTCTATGCAAAAAAGCAGATGAGGGCCCTGCAGCCTGGATCCTGGGGAGCCCCTTGCAGGCTCCTAGCACCTGGACACTCGGAGCCCACAGACACATACTGGCAGCATAGCCAGCGATGTTTGATCTTCCTGGCACGGACCTGACAACAGGGCCTCGTGGACATGTGTCCACCCTCACTCTCTGTCTTTTCACTCTAGCTGCCACGTGAGCCTAAAGATGCTTCTCAGCTCTGACTGCTAGTCATCAGTCTGAACATGAGGCCTCCAGGAGGGAATGATGTAGGGAAATCAGATACATCTAGACCCTCTTGTCTCTCCCCGGGCACCGCATGCCTGTCACTATGGAAGGTTCTCCCCAAGGCTGGCCCTTGAGTGGTCTCTGCTCTTGTCCAACTTCCCCAGATGTGGGCCTTTCTCTCCCACCTTCCTGGCCCTCGTTCCCACCCTGCTCCTCCCTCATCTGGTCATGTCCTTGCCCATCACCTTCTAATGATCTCTAAGTGGGCGTGTTTGAGTAGGTCCTTTGGGGTCCTCAAAGAGAATGCAACCTCAGTTAATTATTAATCATCCAAAATTCCTTGGTCGTCCCTGAGGAGGAGAGACAAGCTGTGTGTGTATGTATTCTCCACCATTGCCTGTCTTTAGCATCTAAATAGCCTAGACCCTGATGCTGGGAGAGACTGAAATCAAATGAGAAGGGGGTGGCAGAGAAAGAGGTGGTTATATACCATCACCAACTCAACAGACATGAATTTGAGCAAACTGTGGGAGAGAGTGAAGAACAAGGGAGCTTGGTACGTTGCAATGCATGGGGTTTCAATGAGTTGGACTTGAGTTAGCAACTGAACCACAACACCACCGACAAAAACTAACCCAAGTTTGTAGCATCTCTCTCATCAAAATCTTTGAAAAGTCAAGTATTAAATATTTCCTGCATGAGCACATTTCTTTTCTCTTGAAATACAAAAGTATAAATCAGCCATGGCAGGCTGGTTTATGTGTTTGTGCTTCTAATCTTGTGTGTGTTTTTTAGAAAAACAAAGCAAACAAAGACACAGTTCTTTCGGCAAACAGTGAAATATTTTCTGATATGAACACATCCCATGACTATTAAATCTGGGCAGACAATCTTGGTTTCCATGCATAGGCCACATGGGGATGCTATGGAACTGCCGTACTCCAGAAGTTTCTGGGGCAGAGCAAGCAGACAGAGCTAGTGCCTGGGACCAGGAGGCTTAAGAGAAAGCTTTATTTGGTGTTCTTATCTCTAGAAGCCTTACTAGGATAGGCACTAATTTGCAGGCTTGCAGTCCCAGCTGGGAGCCATGAGTTCCCTCAGCCATGAAGTGCTGAGGGAGCCCTGAGGTTGCAGTAAAAGTGAAGGGTATGGAGCTGGGAGGTGGTAGGAAAGAGAAAAAAACTGCCTAAAGAGAAAAGCAAAGGAGACATGGGGAAGGGCATTGAGCATAAACCCAGCCTCGCCTAGACCAGCAGTCCAGCTCACACGTCATCTAAGAGACTTTGTAGGAGAGAGCAGGGTTCCTGGATTAGCGACCTGGAATGAGAGGTCAGATTCCTGGGAACCAGCAGAGGCAGTGACATCAGAGCAGTGACGTCAGTTCCTCACCTGGAATCAGAGGAAGGAGGCCCAGAACCCCAGCTCTCAGAGAAGCAGAGCTCTGAGCAAGGAGACGCCTCCCAGCTCTGGCCCTCCTGCCATGGGCTGCAGCCCCGTCTGCTGTGTGGCTCTGTGTCTCCTGGCAGCAGGTTGGTCCTTGGCACAGCGGGGAATCTGTGTTCCTGGTCTGACTTTGCCTGAATCCAAGGCACCATCGGGTTCTTTCCCACGTTCTTTCTCAGCCCCAGTCTTCTTCCCCCACAGGCCTTGTGGATTCTGGAGTCACCCAAACCCCGAGATACCTGATTAAAGCAAGAGGACAGCGAGGGACCCTGGGATGCTCCCCTGTCTCCAGACACCTCTCCGTGTCCTGGTACCAACAGGCCCTGGGCCAGAGCCCCGAGTTCCTCATTCAGTATTACAGGCAGGAAGTAAGGGGAGAAGCACAGCTCCCGGATCGATTCTCAGGAAAACAGTTTAGTGACTTTCACTCTGAGCTGAACTTGAGCTCCTTGGTGCTGAGGGACTCAGCCGTGTATCTCTGTGCCAGCAGCCAAGACACAGCCCTGCATGATCAGTTGCCTCTGGGACAAAAACACTCCTGCCCCAGCTCAGGAAGTGGCTGTGAGGGTGACTGCCTGCCTGTCAGGCCTAGATAGATCCGATAGACTCTCCCAGATGTCTTCCTCTGCTGTGTTTTTATGCTTCCAAAGATCATGCTAGGTAAGAATTATTTTACCTGTTTATACATGAGGGGAACTGACTTGCCCAGATCTTGTATGTCATTCCTTATAGAGCAAGGAATTTGTCTCAAGTCTGTCCTCATCACTTGTGGTCTTTGCCCCCATAAAACTGTCCACCACAAAGAATAAATAACACACACACACACGCACACATACACACACATACTCACATACGTATTTTAAAGCAATCGGCTCACATAGTTGTTAAGACTGGTAAGTCCAAAAGCTGCAAGCGGGTCTGGTGCTACTGGAGACTGAGGGGGAGCTGATGTTTAAGTCCAAAAGCAGAAGAACTAACGGTCAAGTGTGAAGGCCATCAGCTTACAATAATCTCTTACTTGGGGGAGGATCGGTGTTTTCATCTATTCATCTCTTCACCTAGTTTCATGAAGCCCACCAACATTATGGAAGGTCATCTGTTTATGAAATAAAATATTAATCTATTCTATTATTAAAATATACCTATTCACACGTTAACTTTTCCAAAAACACCCCCTTAGGAGCATCCAGAAAAATAAAGCTAAATACCCATGGAAGAATCAAGTTTCCAGTCAGTCTGGTCTGACTCTGTGCGAACCCTGGACCTGAGCACTCCAGCCTCCCTGTCCATCACCAACTCCCAGAGTTTATCCAAACGCATATCCATTGAGATGGTGATGCCATCCAAACATTTCATCCTCTGTCATCCCCTTCTCCTCCTGCCTTCAATCTGGCCCAGCATCAGGGTCTTTTCAAATGCGTCAGTTCTTCCCATCAGGTGGCCAAAATGTTGGAGTTTGAGCTTCAGCATCAGCCCTTCCAATGAATATTCAGGAGTGATTTCCTTTAGGATGGACTGCGTGGATCTCCTTACAGTCCAAGTGACTCTCAGGAGTCTTCTCAAACACCACAATTCAAAAGCATCAATTCTTTGTATAGTCCAACTCTCACATCCATACATGACTACTGGAGAAACCATAGCTTTGACTAGACGGAACTTTGTTGGTAAAGTAATGTCTCTGCTTTTTCATATGCTGCCTAGGTTGATCATATGTGAACTGTTCACTTAGGTTCATTTCTGATTTGAGCCTCTGGGGGAAGAGGCGTGGCCCCCTGAGTGACAGGTTAGCTCTGGGGTATGGCAGGGGCAGTGACCTCTCAGAGAGAACCCCTCTGGAGCGCGCCTCTCCCTCTCATCCACACTCAGAGCAGAGGGCCCTCCGCCTGCCCCGCCCCCGCCATGAGCCCCTGCCTCCTGGGCTGTGTGGTCTTCTGTCTCCTGCAGGCAGGTGAGTCCTGGGGGGCAGGGTCCCCTTCAGGGTGCCGGCACTAAGCTTGTCCACTGTGACTGCAGCATCGGTCCTCCTTCTCCACAGGGGCGGTCTATGCTGGTGTCTCTCAGGACCCCAGATACCAGGTCGTGAGGAGAGGACAGAGCACGACACTAACATGTACTCAGGATCTGGATCATAACTCTATGTACTGGTACCGACAAGACCCAGGACACGGGCTGAGGCTAATCCATTACTCAGCTGGGCCTCCCAGCATGGAGAAAGGAGACATGCCCGACGGGTACACGGTGTCCAGATCAAGGAAAGAGAATTTTCCTCTCACACTGGAGTCTGCCAACCCCTCCCAAACATCTGTGTACTTCTGTGCCAGCAGTTACTCCATGGCGCTGCACGGCCACCTGCTCTCTGTGCAAAAAGACAGAGTCCCACGTGTAGGCTCCTAGCACCAGGGGCGTCAGAGCCCTGGGAGCACATGCCAGCACTGTGACCCCGGATGTGTGATATGAACAGGCCTGGATCTGACCCCAGGGACTCGGGGACACATGTCCACCATCAGTCTCTGTCTTTCCTTTGCATTCTCCCTGGATGCAGTTCGGACTGCATCCAGTTCTGACTAGTTCTGACTCTTCCTCATCAGCTTAAGACCTCCAGAAGGGAAGAATATTAGTAAATCAGATATATCTAGACCCTCTTGTCTCTCCCAGCACCTCATTGCTGTCTGTCTGGAAGTTTCTCCCACAGCCTAGCTCTCAAGTGCTCCCTGCTCTTGCCCACCAGAGAGGCGGGTCTTTCCTCCCTTACTGCATTGGCCTCAGCTCCCCTGCCCTCTCTGCTCCAGACACACTGCTCTGCCCTCATCTGGGTCATGTCCCTTCCTGACACAGGGAGCTTTGTAACCACGTGTAAGTGGGCGTGTTTGAGCAAGCTCTTGGGGTCATCAGAGAGAAAACAACCTCAGTTAATTGGAAACCAGCCGAAGTCCCTTGGGAGTCCATTCCCAGGAGGAGAGACAGGCTGGGTGTGTGTTTTCTCCCTTCCTGCCTCTCTTTCTTAGCATCTCAATTATCCTGGACCAGATTTCTACCATTTCCCTCAGAGATATCGTCTCAAAGTCAAAATATTTCCTTCATGGTATCTTATTATATCAAGATTTTACAAGTTCATAGGAAATAAATATGTTAATACACCTAAAACCTCTTCATAAAATGCACCTGCTAGAATTGGGTAATGCTAAATTTAAATATGAAATCTGGAAATGTATGGATCTGCTTAATCAAAAGGAGGTCTGGAATACAGGTGTCCAGGCTGGCTTCATTTGAGATCATGGAGCGCTTATTTGTATTGCCCAAATTACTCCATTTTTCGAGAAGGCGCTGGCAACCCACTTCAGTACTCTTGCCTGGAGAATCCCAGGGACGGAGGAGCCTGATGGGTGCCGTCTATGGGGTCGCACAGAGTCGGACACGACTGAAGCGACTCAGCAGCAGCATTACTCCATTTTAGCTGACTATTGTCACTGGAGTGGTGCAGGAATTCCTGCCTTCTTAGTAGAAATGTCTGATCATACAGTGTTTTACCTCCACAGGCTAAGACTAGACTTGAAGAACAACCCTAATTCAGCCATGCTGGGAAGGCAGCATATGAAGGGTGTGTGTGTGTGTGTGTGTAGGGGTTGAAAGTGTGAAAGTGTGGAGTGTGGGGAATTTGTATTCTTGTTTTAGATGGAAGGCACAGATCCATGAGACCATGGGCCACTAGGAGGCACTGTGGGCCCATGGTGAGCAGGGTGTGCTGGGAGGGGTTGAGAGTCACCCTGGAGAGGGCAGCTTAGGGGAACCTTGGCTACATGCCTGCATCAGGGAGCAGGTTTGAGCTCCCTGAGTGGTCCAGACACATGGACCCAGCACAGACTCCTCACTGCCCAGGGGAGTGGGGACGTTCCTCGAGCCTCAGGATGTGTTCAGGGGTCGTCACCAGGAGCAGCATGGGAAGAGGGTGAGGGATTAGTGTGGCTGGTGAGGGCTGTGTGATGAGTGTCAGGCAGTGACAGGAAGAGAAGAAAAAGCCATGCTATGGGCATATGGGGACATGGGGACAGTGCTCACCTCACACCCACCCTTTGCTGAGGGGCTGTGTGGGACAGGGAAGGGCATAGAGGAGCCAGCCCTGGGTCCTGCCAAGGTGTCCAGTGGACAAGGGCAGCCTGCAGAGACAGAGAGCAGTGACGTCATAGGTAAATGCTCCAGTCAGGGAAGCAGGAGGGTCAGCACTTACCCTCTCAACCCAGGAGCCTCGCCCCCAGCTAGCAGTAGCCCTGGGTTCCTGATGCTGACATGGGCTCCAGGTTCTTCTGCTGTGTGACCCTTTTTGGGAGCAGGTGAGTCCTAGACACAATGTGGGAGCTTCTGAGATATTCCCATGGGAGGAATGTCTCAAATAAAAACAGAACATTTTTCATTTGCCCTGATGTCTGCACCTCCCTCCATGTCCCTCCTACATCTGAATTCCTTTGTGACAATACATCACCCTGTGCTGGGCGCCCAGCTTCTCTCCACCAAGAGAGGTGGGTCCCAGTCTTGAGGGGGCTCTGCTTGCTCCCTGCCCTGCACCGACATGGGAAGCAGGGCCTCCTGGAACATGAAGAAGCTGCACCCACATTTGGCTGGCGGACCGTCTGTCAGTGACTCGATTAGAAATAGACCAAACAGATTTCTCAAATGTTGATGAGCCTGCAGTGAGTTTGGGACCAGAGACCTGGACAAACATGGTAGGTGGAGGGACAATCTCAGGACTGTGGTCAGTTATGCAGAAATGGAACCTTGAAGTCCTACTGGGACACATGAGTTAAACAGGGCGACAGGAAGCCAGAAGGATTTCCACAAGATTTAAACCACAGATATATGCAGATAAATAGAAGTAATACATGTGTCAATGTGAATTATCTCTGGACTAGAACACACACAAAATTTAATCAGTTTTACAGAAGAGTTTAATCAACTTGTACAGCTTATGTCCATTGATCTGGATGGGGCTCTGGGCTGTGAACTTCTCTCTCAGGTTCACTTATAATTTGAGCCTCTGGGGAAGGGGCGTGGCGCCCTGAGTGATAGGTTGGCTCTGGGGCCTGGCAGGCAGAGTGACACTTCAGAAGGACTCCTTGGAGAGCCCCTCTCCCCTCTCATCCACACACACATCAGAGGGCCCTCCGCCTGCCCCACCCCCGACATGAGCCCTTGCCTCCTGGGCTGTGTGGTCTTCTGTCTCCTGCAGGCAGGTTAGTCCTGGGGGCAGGGTCCCCTTCGGGGGTGCCAGCACTAAGCAGGTCCGCTGTGACTGCAGCATGGGTCGTCCTTCTCCACAGGGGCGGTCCATGCTGGTGTCTCTAAGGACCCCATACTCCATGTCGTGAGGAGAGGACAGAGCGCGACACTGACATGTACTCAGGATCTCAGCTTTAGCTATATGTACTGGTACCGACAAGACCCAGGAAACGGGCTGAGGCTGATCCATTACTCAGTTATCCCTCCCTCCATGGAGAAAGGAGCCGTGCCCAAGGGCTACAGATTCTCCAGACCAAGCACAGAGAACTTCCCTCTCACGCTGGAGTCCGCCAACTGCTCCCTGACATCTGTGTACTTCTGCACCTGTGGTTATCCACGGCGCTGCATGGCCACCTCCTCTCTGTGCAAAAAGATAAGGGAAGCCCTGCATGCTGAAATTCGGAGAGCCCCTTGCAGGCTTCTCACACCCGGAGCCTTGGAACCCAGGGCCACATGCTTGCAGTGTGACACTGAGTGTGCACTCTCATATCACGCCCAGCTACATCAACGTCCAATGTAGTGGACCGCTGGGTTTTTTTATTTCAAAGTTTTATAACTTTAGAACTAAATGGGTTAATATATATAATCTCTGTATATAACTCCATTACCTAGAATTAGTAATAATTTATAAAGAAAGTCTAGAAATATCTGGATCTGATTAATCAGAGGGGTCTAAGGATTGCAGTGTCCCAGGCTGTATTCCCCTGAGCTCAGCAGAGTGTCTGTATTGAAGGTCTGTGTGATTCCACCTTGTGATTCCATTCTACTGTCAGTGCAATTATTTTCTTCTTAATGGAAATGTTGGTTTCTACAGGCTTTTACCTCCAGAGGCTAAGAGGGAATTTGCAGATCAATCTTAAGTCAGCCAGCTTGGGAAGACAGTAGAACAAGTGTGTGTTGTGTGTGTGTGTGTGTGTGTGTTCACGGTGTGGGGTATTTACATTCTTGCTTTAGACAGAAGGCACAGATCCATGAGACTGTGGACCATTGGCCACTAGGAGGCGATGTGGGCCCACAGTAAGCAGGGGGTCCTGGAAGGGGTGGAGAGTCACCGTGGGGAGGGCAGCTTTAAGGAACCTTGGCTACATGCCTGAATGAGAAAGCAGGTTTCAGTTCCCTGAGGTCCTGAGGTTCCAGGACATATGGAACCAGGACAGACTCCTCGCTGCCCAGGAAAGTGGGGATGTGCCTGGATCATCAGGATGTGCCCAGGAGACGGTCTCCAGGAGCTGCAAGGGAAGTGGAGGTGAGGGGTTGGGGTGGCTGGTGAGGGCTGGGTGATTGTCAGCTGATTGCCTGGTGATTGCCGGCCAGGTGAGTGCCCGGCTGCGTGTCAGGCAGGGGCTGGCAGAGGACAACAAAATATGCTGTGTTCACTGGGGACATGGGGATGGTGCACTCTTCACACTCACCCCTTGCTCAGGTACTGGAAGGGCAGGAAGGGCTTAGAGGGCTCACCTTTGTCCTGGAAAGGAGTACAGTGGACAGGGCAGCCTGCAGAGGCACAGAGCAGTGATGTCATAGGCAAATGCTCCAATCAGGGAGCAGGAGGGTCAGCACTTTATACCACTCACCCCAGGAGACCCGCCTCAGCCAGCAGCTGTCTTGGGTTCCTGATGCTGCCATGGGCTCCAGGCTCCTCTGCTGTGTGACCTCTTGTTTCTGGGAGTAGGTGAGACCTGGACACAGTGTGGGAGCTTCTGAGACTTCTTTGCGTCCCTGAGACAGAAGCCTGGTGATGAGGGCTGCACAGGAGGCTTCCCTGTGCTCTGCCCTCAGCTTCCTTGTCTCCTCCCGGCAGGCCTAGTGGATTCTGAAATCACCCAGACCCCGAATACCTGATCAAATCAAGAAAGCAGCAAGCGACGCTGAGATGTTCCCCTGACTCTGGACACCTCTCTCTGTACTGGTACTACAGGCCTTGGGCCAGGGCCCCCAGTTCCTTGTTCAGTATTTCAACAGAATGTGAGAGGATAAACAAATCTATCAGGACGATGCTCAGGTCAACAGTTCAGTGACTCTAGCTCTGAACTGAGCTTGAGCTCCTTAGAGCTGAAAGACTCAGCCGTGCATCTCTGTGCCAGCAGCCAAGACACAGCCCTGCATGATCAGGTGCCTCTGGAACAAATCATCCTTCCCCAGCTCATAAAGTGGTGTGAGAGTGTCAACTGCCAGCCAGCCAGGCCTAAGTCCTGGTAGAGGAGACAGCCTTTCCCAGATATTCATGTCTTGATATGTTTTAATGCTCCCAAAGATCATGCAAGATAAGTATTATTTAACTCTTTACACATCTGAGAGGGAGTGGGTTGCTCAGATCTCATACTTCATAAATATCAGAACAAGGAATCAGATAAATATCAGAACAAGGAATCAGACTTACGTCTGTCCTTGTTACTGTGGTCTTCGCCCCCATTGCATCATTCTCCCATAAAACAATAAAACATATATATATATCTTTTAAAGGATTTGACCCACATAGTTGTTAATAGTGATAAGCCTAAGATCTAGAAGCTGGGCTCATGTTATTAGAGACCTAAGAAGAGCTGATGTTTAAGTTCAAAGGCTGTTAGGCAGGAAGAAGTGATAGTCTAGTGAAGGCCATCAGCTGGATAATTCTCTCCTACCCAGGAGAGGTTTAGGGTTTTTGTTCTGTTCATTTCTTCATCTCATTGGATGAGACCTACTCCATTATGGAAGTTCATCTGCCTTACCAATAAAGATGTTCATCTAATCTGATTTTAAAATCTATTGATAACTTATCACATATTTATCTCTCACCAAGACATCCTCACAGGGACATTCAGAACAATGTGGAACTAAATATCTGTGGCCTAGTCAAGGTGACACATTAAATTAGTCATCCCAACAACTTCCAGGCTTGCCTAGGAATTTAGTAAGCAAGAAGTCCCTGGCACATAACAGGACTCTGGATTTCTTGATTCCCTTTGCTAATCTCTGACAGCCTCTTCCACCATATCTTAGGTGCAAAGATAGAGATGTACATATTTTGCCTCTAGCTGAGGCCTTTAGAAATCACAGGGGTGAAAATAATTCTGCCTGTTGATTTAGTGCAGGAAATCAGCCAGAGCATGTAACATACAACCCTCCTCAGGCATGTTAAAATCAACTTTACTGATGCATGGATTGTAGCTGACTCTTGAACAATGTGCTGTTAGGAGCACTGAGTAACCCCCAACCCTGCAGTTAGAAATCTGCATATAACTTCACATATTTAGGGATGAAGAATTATCTCTGGAATACAACACACTTAAAGTTGTAAACTGTTTATAGAAAGGATACAACAAGTCATAAGGCTCAAGTCCATTGATCTGGATGGGTTGTTTCTGTTTTGAACTGTTCAGTCAGGTTCATTTCTGATTTGAGCCTCTGGGGGAAGAGGCGTGGCCCCTGAGTGACAGGTTGGCTGTGGGGCCTGGCAGGGACAGTGAAATCTCGCAAGGCCTCCCTGGAGAGCCCCTCTCCCCTCCTCATCAACACTCAGACCAGAGGGCTTTCCGCCTGTCCCGCCCCTGCCATGAGCCCCTGCCTCCTGGGCTGTGTGGTCTTCTGTCTCCTGCAGGCAGGTGAGTCCTGGGGGCAGGGTCCCCTTGGGGCTGCCAGCACTAAGCCTGTCTGCTGTGACTTACAGCATCGATCCTCCTTCTCCACAGGGGCGGTCCATGCTTGGTGTCACTCAGGACCCCAGATTCCAGGTCGTGAGGACAGGGACAGAAGGCTACACTGACAATGTAACTCAGGACTGGATCATAACTGCATGTACTGGTACCGACAAGACTTGGACAAGGGCTGAGGCTGATCCATTACTCAGTTGCTGCTCCCAACACGGTTAAAGGAAGACATACCCGAGGGTTACAGCGTCTCCAGACCAAGCACAAAAGGCCTTCCCTCTCACGCTGGGAGTCTGCCAAACCACTCCCAGACATCTGTGTACTTCTGTGCCAGCAGTTACTCCACGGTGCTGCACGGCCACCTCCTTTCTATGCAAAAAAACAGATGAGGGCCCTGCAGCCTGGAACTCAGGGAGCCCCTTGCAGGCTCCTAGCAACTGGAGACTCGGAGCCCACAGACACTACTGGCAGCATAGCCAGCGATGTTTGATCTTCCTGGCAACGGACCTGACAACATGGCCTCGTGGACATGTGTCCACCCTCACTCTCTGTCTTTCCTTGCATTCTCCCTGGATGCAGTTCGGACTGCATCCAGTTCTGATCCTAGTTCTGACTCTTCCTCATCAGCTAAAGACCTCCAGAAGGGAAGAAAATATTAGTAAATCAGATATATCTAGACCCTCTTGTCTCTCCCAGCACCTCATTGCTGTCTGTCTGGAAGTTTCTCCCCACAGCTAGCTCTCAAAGTGCTCCCTGCTCTTGCCCACCAGAGAGGCGGGTCTTTCCTCCCTTACTGCATTGGCCTCAGCTCCCCTGCCCTCTCTGCTCCAGACACACTGCTCTGCCCTCATCTGGGTCATGTCCCTTCCTGACACAGGGAGCTTTGTAACCACGTGTAAGTGGGCCGATGTTTGAGCAAGCTCTGGGTCATCAGAGAGAAAAACAACCTCAGTTAATTGGAAACCAGCTCGAAGTCCCTTGGGAGTCCATTCCCAGGAGGAGAGACAGGCTGGGTGGTGTGTTTTTCTCCCTTCCTGCCTCTCTTCTTAGCATCTCAATTATCCTGGACCAGGATTTCTACCATTTCCCTCAGAGATATCGTCTCAAAGTCAAAATATTTCCTTCATGGTATCTTATTATATCAAGATTTTTACAAGTTCATAGGAAAATAAATATGTTAATACACCTAAAACCTCTTCATAAAATGCACCTGCTAGAATTGGGTAATGCTAAATTTAAATATGAAATCTGGAAATGTATGGATCTGCTTATCAAAAGGAGGTCTGGAATACAGGTGTCCAGGCTGGCTTCATTTGAGATCATGGAGCGCTTATTTGTATTGCCCAAATTACTCCATTTTTCGAGAAGGCGCTGGCAACCCACTTCAGTACTCTTGCCTGGAGAATCCCAGGGACGGAGGAGCCTGATGGGTGCCGTCTATGGGGTCGCACAGAGTCGGACACGACTGAAGCGACTCAGCAGCAGCATTACTCCCATTTTAGCTGACTATTGTCCACTGGAGTGGTGCAGGAATTCCTGCCTTCTTAGTAGAAATGTCTGATCATACAGTGTTTTACCTCCACAGGCTAAGACTAGACTTGAAGAACAACCCTAATCAGCCATGCTGGGAAGCAGCATATGAAGGGTGTGTGTGTGGTGTGTGTGTAGGGGTTGAAAGTGTGAAAGTGTGGAGTGTGGGGAATTTGTATTCTTGTTTTAGATGGAAGGCACAGATCCATGAGACCATGGGCCACTAGGAGGCACTGTGGGCCCATGGTGAGCAGGGTGTGCTGGGAGGGGTTGAGAGTCACCCTGGAGGAGGGCAGCTTAGGGGAACCTTGGCTACATGCCTGCATCAGGGAGCAGGTTTGAGCTCCCTGAGTGGTCCAGACACATGGACCCAGCACAGACTCCTCACTGCCCAGGGGAAGTGGGGACGTTCCTCGAGCCTCAGGATGTGTTCAGGGGTCGTCACCAGGAGCAGCATGGGAAGAGGGTGAGGATTAGTGTGGCTGGTGAGGGGCTGTGTGATGAGTGTCAGGCAGTGACAGGAAGAGAAGAAAAAGCCCATGCTATGGGCATATGGGGACATGGGGACAGTGCTCACCTCACACCCACCCTTTGCTGAGGGGCTGTGTGGGACAGGGAAGGGCATAGAGGAGCCAGCCCTGGGTCCTGCCAAGGTGTCCAGTGGACAAGGGCAGCCTGCAGAGACAGAGAGCAGTGACGTCATAGGTAAATGCTCCAGTCAGGGAAGCAGGAGGGTCAGCACTTACCCTCTCAACCCAGGAGCCTCGCCCCCAGCTAGCAGTAGCCCTGGGTTCCTGATGCTGACATGGGCTCCAGGTTCTTCTGCTGTGTGACCCTTTTTGGGAGCAGGTGAGTCCTAGACACAATGTGGGAGCTTCTGAGATATTCCCATGGGAGGAATGTCTCAAATAAAAACAGAACATTTTTCATTGCCCTGATGTCTGCACCTCCCTCCATGTCCCTCCTACATCTGAATTCCTTTGTGACAATACATCACCCTGTGCTGGGCGCCCAGCTTCTCTCCACCAAGAGAGGTGGGTCCCAGTCTTGAGGGGGCTCTGCTTGCTCCCTGCCCTGCACCGACATGGGAAGCAGGGCCTCCTGGAACATGAAGAAGCTGCACCCACAATTTGGCTGGCGGACCGTCTGTCAGTGACTCGATTAGAAATAGACCAAACAGATTTCTCAAATGTTGATGAGCCTGCAGTGAGTTTGGGACCAGAGACCTGGACAAACATGGTAGGTGGAGGGACAATCTCAGGACTGTGGTCAGTTATGCAGAAATGGGAACCTTGAAGTCCTACTGGGACACATGAGTTAAACAGGGGCGACAGGAAGCCAGAAGGATTTCCACAAGATTTAAACCACAGATATATGCAGATAAATAGAAGTAATACATGTGTCAATGTGAATTATCTCTGGACTAGAACACACACAAAATTTAATCAGTTTTACAGAAGAGTTTAATCAACTTGTACAGCTTATGTCCATTGATCTGGATGGGGCTCTGGGCTGTGAACTTCTCTCTCAGGTTCACTTATAATTTGAGCCTCTGGGGAAGGGGCGTGGCGCCCTGAGTGATAGGTTGGCTCTGGGGCCTGGCAGGCAGAGTGACACTTCAGAAGGACTCCTTGGAGAGCCCCTCTCCCCTCTCATCCACACACACATCAGAGGGCCCTCCGCCTGCCCCACCCCCGACATGAGCCCTTGCCTCCTGGGCTGTGTGGTCTTCTGTCTCCTGCAGGCAGGTTAGTCCTGGGGGCAGGGTCCCCTTCGGGGGTGCCAGCACTAAGCAGGTCCGCTGTGACTGCAGCATGGGTCGTCCTTCTCCACAGGGGCGGTCCATGCTGGTGTCTCTAAGGACCCCATACTCCATGTCGTGAGGAGAGGACAGAGCGCGACACTGACATGTACTCAGGATCTCAGCTTTAGCTATATGTACTGGTACCGACAAGACCCAGGAAACGGGCTGAGGCTGATCCATTACTCAGTTATCCCTCCCTCCATGGAGAAAGGAGCCGTGCCCAAGGGCTACAGATTCTCCAGACCAAGCACAGAGAACTTCCCTCTCACGCTGGAGTCCGCCAACTGCTCCCTGACATCTGTGTACTTCTGCACCTGTGGTTATCCACGGCGCTGCATGGCCACCTCCTCTCTGTGCAAAAAGATAAGGGAAGCCCTGCATGCTGAAATTCGGAGAGCCCCTTGCAGGCTTCTCACACCCGGAGCCTTGGAACCCAGGGCCACATGCTTGCAGTGTGACACTGAGTGTGCACTCTCATATCACGCCCAGCTACATCAACGTCCAATGTAGTGGACCGCTGGGTTTTTTTATTTCAAAAGTTTTATAACTTTAGAACTAAATGGGTTAATATATATAATCTCTGTATATAACTCCATTACCTAGAATTAGTAATAATTTATAAAGAAAGTCTAGAAATATCTGGATCTGATTAATCAGAGGGGTCTAAGGATTGCAGTGTCCCAGGCTGTATTCCCCTGAGCTCAGCAGAGTGTCTGTATTGAAGGTCTGTGTGATTCCACCTTGTGATTCCATTCTACTGTCAGTGCAATTATTTTCTTCTTAATGGAAATGTTGGTTTCTACAGGCTTTTACCTCCAGAGGCTAAGAGGGAATTTGCAGATCAATCTTAAGTCAGCCAGCTTGGGAAGACAGTAGAACAAGTGTGTGTTGTGTGTGTGTGTGTGTGTGTGTTCACGGTGTGGGGTATTTACATTCTTGCTTTAGACAGAAGGCACAGATCCATGAGACTGTGGACCATTGGCCACTAGGAGGCGATGTGGGCCCACAGTAAGCAGGGGGTCCTGGAAGGGGTGGAGAGTCACCGTGGGGAGGGCAGCTTTAAGGAACCTTGGCTACATGCCTGAATGAGAAAGCAGGTTTCAGTTCCCTGAGGTCCTGAGGTTCCAGGACATATGGAACCAGGACAGACTCCTCGCTGCCCAGGAAAGTGGGGATGTGCCTGGATCATCAGGATGTGCCCAGGAGACGGTCTCCAGGAGCTGCAAGGGAAGTGGAGGTGAGGGGTTGGGGTGGCTGGTGAGGGCTGGGTGATTGTCAGCTGATTGCCTGGTGATTGCCGGCCAGGTGAGTGCCCGGCTGCGTGTCAGGCAGGGGCTGGCAGAGGACAACAAAATATGCTGTGTTCACTGGGGACATGGGGATGGTGCACTCTTCACACTCACCCCTTGCTCAGGTACTGGAAGGGCAGGAAGGGCTTAGAGGGCTCACCTTTGTCCTGGAAAGGAGTACAGTGGACAGGGCAGCCTGCAGAGGCACAGAGCAGTGATGTCATAGGCAAATGCTCCAATCAGGGAGCAGGAGGGTCAGCACTTTATACCACTCACCCCAGGAGACCCGCCTCAGCCAGCAGCTGTCTTGGGTTCCTGATGCTGCCATGGGCTCCAGGCTCCTCTGCTGTGTGACCTCTTGTTTCTGGGAGTAGGTGAGACCTGGACACAGTGTGGGAGCTTCTGAGACTTCTTTGCGTCCCTGAGACAGAAGCCTGGTGATGAGGGCTGCACAGGAGGCTTCCCTGTGCTCTGCCCTCAGCTTCCTTGTCTCCTCCCGGCAGGCCTAGTGGATTCTGAAATCACCCAGACCCCGAATACCTGATCAAATCAAGAAAGCAGCAAGCGACGCTGAGATGTTCCCCTGACTCTGGACACCTCTCTCTGTACTGGTACTACAGGCCTTGGGCCAGGGCCCCCAGTTCCTTGTTCAGTATTTCAACAGAATGTGAGAGGATAAACAAATCTATCAGGACGATGCTCAGGTCAACAGTTCAGTGACTCTAGCTCTGAACTGAGCTTGAGCTCCTTAGAGCTGAAAGACTCAGCCGTGCATCTCTGTGCCAGCAGCCAAGACACAGCCCTGCATGATCAGGTGCCTCTGGAACAAAATCATCCTTCCCCAGCTCATAAAGTGGTGTGAGAGTGTCAACTGCCAGCCAGCCAGGCCTAAGTCCTGGTAGAGGAGACAGCCTTTCCCAGATATTCATGTCTTGATATGTTTTAATGCTCCCAAAGATCATGCAAGATAAGTATTATTTTAACTCTTTACACATCTGAGAGGGAGTGGGTTGCTCAGATCTCATACTTCATAAATATCAGAACAAGGAATCAGATAAATATCAGAACAAGGAATCAGACTTACGTCTGTCCTTGTTACTGTGGTCTTCGCCCCCATTGCATCATTCTCCCATAAAACAATAAAACATATATATATATCTTTTAAAGGATTTGACCCACATAGTTGTTAATAGTGATAAGCCTAAGATCTAGAAGCTGGGCTCATGTTATTAGAGACCTAAGAAGAGCTGATGTTTAAGTTCAAAGGCTGTTAGGCAGGAAGAAGTGATAGTCTAGTGAAGGCCATCAGCTGGATAATTCTCTCCTACCCAGGAGAGGTTTAGGGTTTTTGTTCTGTTCATTTCTTCATCTCATTGGATGAGACCTACTCCATTATGGAAGTTCATCTGCCTTACCAATAAAGATGTTCATCTAATCTGATTTTAAAATCTATTGATAACTTATCACATATTTATCTCTCACCAAGACATCCTCACAGGGACATTCAGAACAATGTGGAACTAAATATCTGTGGCCTAGTCAAGGTGACACATTAAATTAGTCATCCCAACAACTTCCAGGCTTGCCTAGGAATTTAGTAAGCAAGAAGTCCCTGGCACATAACAGGACTCTGGATTTCTTGATTCCCTTTGCTAATCTCTGACAGCCTCTTCCACCATATCTTAGGTGCAAAGATAGAGATGTACATATTTTGCCTCTAGCTGAGGCCTTTAGAAATCACAGGGGTGAAAATAATTCTGCCTGTTGATTTAGTGCAGGAAATCAGCCAGAGCATGTAACATACAACCCTCCTCAGGCATGTTAAAATCAACTTTACTGATGCATGGATTGTAGCTGACTCTTGAACAATGTGCTGTTTAGGAGCACTGAGTAACCCCCAACCCTGCAGTTAGAAATCTGCATATAACTTCACATATTTAGGGATGAAGAATTATCTCTGGAATACAACACACTTAAAGTTGTAAACTGTTTATAGAAAGGATACAACAAGTCATAAGGCTCAAGTCCATTGATCTGGATGGGTTGTTTCTGTTTTGAACTGTTCAGTCAGGTTCATTTCTGATTTGAGCCTCTGGGGGAAGAGGCGTGGCCCCTGAGTGACAGGTTGGCTGTGGGGCCTGGCAGGGACAGTGAAATCTCGCAAGGCCTCCCTGGAGAGCCCCTCTCCCCTCTCATCAACACTCAGACCAGAGGGCTTTCCGCCTGTCCCGCCCCTGCCATGAGCCCCTGCCTCCTGGGCTGTGTGGTCTTCTGTCTCCTGCAGGCAGGTGAGTCCTGGGGGCAGGGTCCCCTTGGGGCTGCCAGCACTAAGCCTGTCTGCTGTGACTACAGCATCGATCCTCCTTCTCCACAGGGGCGGTCCATGCTGGTGTCACTCAGGACCCCAGATTCCAGGTCGTGAGGACAGGACAGAAGGCTACACTGACATGTACTCAGGATCTGGATCATAACTGCATGTACTGGTACCGACAAGACTTGGGACAAGGGCTGAGGCTGATCCATTACTCAGTTGCTGCTCCCAACACGGTTAAAGGAGACATACCCGAGGGTTACAGCGTCTCCAGACCAAGCACAAAGGCCTTCCCTCTCACGCTGGAGTCTGCCAACCACTCCCAGACATCTGTGTACTTCTGTGCCAGCAGTTACTCCACGGTGCTGCACGGCCACCTCCTTTCTATGCAAAAAAACAGATGAGGGCCCTGCAGCCTGGAACTCAGGGAGCCCCTTGCAGGCTCCTAGCACCTGGAGACTCGGAGCCCACAGACACATACTGGCAGCATAGCCAGCGATGTTTGATCTTCCTGGCACGGACCTGACAACATGGCCTCGTGGACATGTGTCCACCCTCACTCTCTGTCTTTTCACTCTAGCTGCCATGAGAGCCTAAAGATGCTACCCAGCTCTGACTGCTAGTCATCAGTCTGAACATGAGGCCTCCAGGAGGGAATGATGTCGGGAAATCAGATACATCTAGACCCTCTTGTCTCTCCCCGGGCACCGCATGCCTGTCACTATGGAAGGCTCTCCCCCAGGGTGGCTCTTGAGTGGTCTCTGCTCTTGTCCAGCTTCCCCAGATGTGGGCCTTTCTCTCCCACCTTCCTGGCCCTCGTTCCCACTCTTCTCTACTTCAGCCTTGATGCTCCTCCCTCATCTGGGTCATGTCCTTGCCCATCACCCAGGGAACCTTGTAATGATCCCTAACTGGGCGTGTTTGAGTAGGTCCTCTGGGGTCCTCAAAGAGAATGCAACCTCAGTTAATTATTAATCATCCAAAATTCCTTGGTCGTCCCTGAGGAGGAGAGACAAGCTGTGTGTGTATGTATTCTCCACCATTGCCTGTCTTTAGCATCTAAATAGCCTAGACCCTGATGCTGGAAAGACTGAAATCAAGAGGAGAAGGGGGTGGCAGAGCAAGAGGTGGTTAGATAGCATCACCGACTCAACAGACATGAATCTGAGCAAACTGTGTGAGATAGTGAAGAACAGGGGAGCCTGGGATGCTGCATGGCATGGGGTTTCAATGAGTTGGATTCAAGTTATCAACTGAAGAACACCACCACCAACAAAAGCTAACCCAAGTTTGTAGCATCTCCCTCATCACAATCTTCTAAAAGTCAAAGTACTAAATATTTCCTGCACGAGCACATTTCTTTTCTCTTGAAATACAAAATCATGAATCAGCTATGGCAGGCTGGTTTGTGTGTTTATGTTTCTAATTGTGTGTGTGTTCTTTAGAAAAACAAAGCAAGCAAAGACACAGTTCTTTCGGCAAACAGTGAAATATTTTCTAATATGAACACATCCCACGAGTATTAAAATGGGCAGACAATCTTGATTTCCACGCATAGAGCACATGGGGATGCTGTGCAGCTGAGAAACTCCACAAGTTTCTAGGGCAGAGCAAGCAGGCAGAGCTAGTGCCTAGGACCAGGAGGTTTAAGAGAAAGCTTTATTTGGTATTTTTATCTCTAGAAGCCTTACTAGGATAGGCACTAGTTTGTAGGCTTGCTGTCCCAGCTGGGAGCCATGAAGTGCAACTATGCTGTGCTGAGGGAGCCCTGAGGTTGCAGCAAAAGTGAAGGGTATGGAGCTGGGAGGTGGTAGGAAAGAGAAACAGAAAAGAGCAAAACCTGCCTGAAGAGAAAAGCGAAGGAGTCATGGGGAAGGGCGTCGATCATAAACCCAGCCTTGCCTAGACCAGCAGTCCACCTCACAGGTCATCTAAGAGACTTTGTAGGACAGAGCAGGGTTCCTGTATCAGCGACCTGGAATGAGAGGTCAGATTCCTGGGAACCAGCAGAGGCAGTGACATTAGAACAGTGACGTCACTGCCTCAACTCCAGTCAGAGGAAGGAGGCCCAGAACCCCAGCTCTCAGAGAAGCAGAGCTCTGAGCAAGGAGACGCCTCCCAAATCTGGCCCTCCTGCCATGGGCTGCAGCCCCGTCTGCTGTGTGGCTCTGTGTCTCCTGGCAGCAGGTGGGTCCTTGGCACAGGGGGGATTCCGTGTTCCTGGCCTGACCCTGCCTGAATCCAAGGCACCATCGGGTTCTCTCCTGTGTTCTTTCTCAGCCCCAGTCTTCTTCCCCCACAGGCCTTGTGGATTCTGGAGTCACCCAAACCCCGAGATACCTGATTAAAGCAAGAGGACAGCGAGGGACCCTGAGATGCTCCCCTGTCTCTGGACACCTCTCTGTGTCCTGGTATCAACAGGCCCTGGGCCTGGGCCCCAAGTTCCTCGTTGAGTATTACAGGCAGGAATTAAGGGGAGAAGCACAGCTCCCGGATCGATTCTCAGTAAAACAGTTTAGTACTTTCGCTCTGAGCTGTACTTGAGCTCCGTGGAGCTGACAGACTCAGCCGTGTATCTCTGTGCCAGCAGCCAAGACACAGCCCTGCATGATCAGGTGCCTCTGGGACAAAAACACTCCTGCCCCAGCTCAGGAAGTGGCTGTGAGGGTGACTGCCTGCCTGTCAGGCCTAGATAGATCCGATAGACTCTCCCAGATGTCTTTCTCTGCTGTGTTTTAATGCTTCCAAAGATCATGCTAGGTAAGAATTATTTTACCTGTTTATACATCTGAGGGGAACTGAGTTGTCCACATCTTATGTCATTACTTTCAGATCAAGGAATCTGATTCAAGCCTGTCCTTATTACCTGTGGTCTTTGCCCCCATAAAACTGTCCCCCACATAGAATAAATAATACACAGAAACACACACACACACATTCATATACACATGTAGTTTAAAGCAATCGGCTCACATAGTTGTTAAGACTGGTAAGTCCAAAAGCTGCAAGCGGGTCTGGTGCTACTAGAGACTGAGGGGAGCTGATGTTTAAGTTCAAAAGCAGAAGAACTAACGGTCCAGTGTGAAGGCCATCGGCTGACAATAATCTCTTACTTGGGGAAGGATCAGTGTTTTCGTCTCTTCATCTCTTCACCTGGCTTCATGAAGGCCACCGACATTATGGAAGGTCATCTGCTTTATGAACTAAAATGTTTATTAAAATATACCTATTCATACTTTGCAAGTGAAGTCGCTCAGTCGCTCACTCTTTGTCACCCAATGGACTGTAGCCCACGAGGCTCCTCCATCCATGGAATTTTCTAGGCAAGAGTACTGGAGTGGGTTGCCATTTCCTTGTCCAGCGGAAAGTATTATGGGTAAAGAAGTTCTTGAAAGCATGTGAGCACCATATCCATGTCAGGGACTATGCTATCTGGAGATGGGTGGTTTGGAAAATGACCATCCAAAGGTCTTCCCTGCTGCTACAGGCTTTTTTTTTTTTTTAATTATTTATTCACGTTCATAAATTTCTTTTCTCGTGCACACATTCTCTGAAATGATTCTATGATGCTATTTTGACAGGAAGTCCTCATCTCCTAGGAAATTCCTTTGAGGTACCATGTGACACAGATAGCAAGGTCTCCTGTTCTCACACTGGTGGTGGGACTGAGCAGACAACCAGCAGCAGCAATTTGGTGAGAGATCATTTCATGTCAGGAGAAGGCTTGCCTTGGATTTGACCCCAGTGTCTGAGTCACAGGAGTTGAACTAAAAAGTCCCCCTTTCTGTAGTGGCCTGGCCTGGGCACTAGTCTCCTGGGCTGTGGGTCCCACTGTCTCTTGGACCAGAGACATTCTGAGCACAGGTGTGGATCCCATGGACTTGCCAGGCTCCAATTGTAGGCTTGTTTTTGTGGCTACAACATCGAGCTCATTCGTTGCTTCTGACCTTAGCTTCTGTGATTTTATCTCTGAGGCCCCAGGAATGGTTAGTCCCCCAGACCCCAGACGTGCGATCGGGTTTCATGGAAACCAGCTCATCAGGAGGTCACCGCGGTCACCCACTCAGGACCAGGTGCATGATATTCAGGTTCAGAAATGATTGAGAATTTGAAAATCACAGCAGCAGAGCATGGCAGCTAGTGCAGGGTCCTTCCAAGTGTGAGGTTTGTGCATGAGATACAGTCTGGGGCTCTAGAATATCGGTTACTGAATGGCTGCCCCGCTTCACAAGGAAGTACCCCCATGCAATGGATGTCTCACGTAAAATCCGAGCATTTTTCCTTTACCCCGGCGTCAGCCATCTCTCCCGACATCCCTCCCACGTCTGTACTCCTTTGTGCCCACATGTCATCCGTGATGCTGGGCAACCAGCTTCTCTCCTCAAAGAAAGCCGGGTCACAGGCCGGAGGTGGTTGGGCTTGCTGCTCCCCAACTCCTCAACTCAAGAAGCACATGCTCAGGTGGACATGAAGGAACTGAGCCTGCATGTGACAGGCACCGAGCCTGGTGAGCTGCAGTCCAGGGGGTCGAGAAGAGTCAGACAGTACTGATCGACTTCACTTTCACTTTTTACTTTCATGCATTGGAGAAGGAAGTGGCAACCCTCTCCAGTGTTCTTGCCTGGGAATCCCAGGGACGGGGGAACCTGGTGGGCTGCCGTCTCTGGGGTGGCACAGACTCGAACACAATTGAAGTGACTTAGCAGTAGCAGCAGCAGCTATCAGTCAGTGAATTAATAAGAAAGAGAGCCCAAGGATATTTCAAGTGTTGATGAGCCTGCCCTAAGGTTAGGGAACCAGATCCAGAGTCATTGTGGGTGGAAGGACATGAACTGGACCGTTGTCAATTAAACACAATAGAAACATGAGGGATTATTTGGGACACGTGAGTCATAAAGGGCAGCAGGAAGCCCTGAGGATTTTCCCTGAGATTCAAAACTACAGAAATAATAAACTACAGATCACTAAACTGAATGTATGTAATAATGAACAGCTAGTTCTGGAATAAAGTATATATAAGGTTGTGAAGAGTTTTATGGAAAATTTACAACAAATATAAGGCTTATGTTCATTGAGCTGATGGGTCTCCCTGTTGTGAGCTGTTCAGTTCAGTTCAGTCGCACAGTTGTGCCCAATGCTTTGTGACGCCATGGACTGCAGCACGTCAGGCTTTCCTGTCCATCACCAACTCCTGGAGTTTATTCAAACACATGTCCATTGAGCAGGAGATGCCATCCACCATCTTATTCTCTGTTGTCCCCTTCTCCTCCCGTCTACAATCTTGCCCAGCATCTGGGTCTTTTCAATGGGTCAGTTCTTCGCATCAGGTGGCCAAAATATTGGAGTTTTAGCTTCAGCATCAGTCCTTCCAATGAATATTCAGGACTGATTTCTTTAGGATGGACTGCTTGGATCTCCTTGCAGTTCAAGGGACTTTCCAGAGTCTTCTCCAACACCACAGTTCAAAAGCATCAATTCTTTGGTGCTCAGCTTTCTTTATATTCCAACTCTCAAGGTAAACATGACTACTGGAAAAACCATAGCTTTGACAAGACGGACCTTTGTTGGCAAAGTAATGCCTCTGCTTGTTAATATGCTGTCTAGGTCAGTCCCATGTGAATGGTTCACTCAGGTTCATTTCTGATTTGAGCCTCCGGGGGAAGGGGCGTGGCCCCCCTGAGTGACAGATTGGCTCTGGGGCCTGGCAGGGACAGTGACATCTCAGAAGGACTCCCTGGAGAGCCGCTCTCCCCTCTCATGCACACTAAGAGCAGAGGGCCCTCCGCCTGCCCCACCCCTGCCATGAGCCCCTGCCTCTTGAGCTGTGTGGTCTTCTGTCTCCTGCAGGCAGGCGAGTCCTGGGGGGCAGGGTCCCCTTAGGAGTGCCAGCACTAAGCCTGTCCACTGTGACTGCTGCATGGGTCCTCCTTGTCCACAGGGGCGGTCCATGCTGGTGTCACTCAGGACCCCAGATGCCAGGTCGTGAAGACAGGACAGAAGGCTACACTGACATGTACTCAGGATCTGGGTCATGACCGCATGTACTGGTACCGACAAGACCCGGAACGCGGGCTGAGGCTGATCCATTACTCAGCTGCTGCTCCCACCACAGAGAAAGGAGACATGCCCGAGGGCTACAGTGTCTCCAGACTAAGCACAGAGAACTTCGCTCTCACGTTGGAGTCCGCCAACCGCTCCCAGACATCTGTGTACTTCTGTGCCAGCAGTTACTCCACGGAGCTGCATGGCCACCTGATCTCTGTGCAAAAAGACAGGGGGTCCACGTGCAAGCTCCTAGCACCGGGAACCTCACAGTCTTGGGGACCATGTGCCAGCTCTGTGGCCCTGGATGGGTTTCCTGGACAGGCCTGGATCTGACCCCAGGGACTCAGAGACACTTGTCCACGATCCGTCTATGTGTTTCCTTTGCATCCTCCCTGGATGCGGTTTGGACTGGATCACTTCTGACTAGTTCTGACTCTTATGCATCAGCCTAGGATCTCCAGAAGGAAAGAATATTAGTAAATCAGATATATCTAGACCCTCTTGTTTCTCCCAGCACCTCATTGCTGTCTGTCTGGAAGTTTCTCCCACAGCCTAGCTCTCAAGTGCTCCCTGCTCTTGCCCACCAGAGGGGCGGGTCTTTCCTCCTTTACTGCCTTGGCCTCAGCTCCCCTGCCCTCTCCGCTCCAGACACACTGCTCTGCCCTCATCTGGGTCATGTCCCTTCCTGACACAGGGAGCTTTGTAACCACGTGTAAGCGGGTGTGTTTGAGCAAGCTCTTGGGGTCATCAAAGAGGAAACAACCTCAGTTAATTGGAAACCATCCAAAATCCCTTGGGAGTCCATTCCCAGGAGGAAGACAGGCTGGGTGTGTGTGTTCTCCCTTCCTGCCCCTCTTTCTTAGCATCTCAATTATCCTGGACCAGGTTTCTATCATTTCCCTCAGATAAATCTTCTCAAAGTCAAAGTATTTCCTCCATGGTATCTTATTATATCAAGATTTTACAAATTCATAGGAAATAAATGCCTCATAAAGCCTCTTAATTAATTGTACCTGCTAGAATTTGGTAATGCTTAATTTAAATATGAAATCTGGAAATGTATGGATCTGATTAATGAGAAAGAGGGCTGGAATACAGTGTCCAGGCTGGCTTCATTTGAGATCATGAGAGCACTTATTTCTATTGCGTGTATTACTCCATTTTAGCTACCTACTGTCACTGTAGTGGTGAAGCAGTTATCTCCTTCTTAGTAGAAATGTCTGATCGTACAGAGTTTTACCTCTACAGGCTAAGCCTAGACTTGAAATCAGCCCTAATTCATCCTGGTGGGAAGGCAGCAGATAAGGGTGTGTGTGTGTGTATGTGTGTGTGTGTGTGTGTGTAGGGGTTGAAAGTGTAGAGTGTGGGGAATTTGTATTCTTGTTTTAGATGGAAGGCACAGAGCCATGAGACCATGGGCCACTAGGAGGCACTGTGGGCCCATGGTAAGCAGGGTGTGCTGGGAGGGGTTGAGAGTCACCCTGGAGAGGGCAGCTTAGGGGAACCTTGGCTACATGCCTGCATCAGGAAGCAGGTTTGAGTTCCCTGAGTGGTCTAGACACAGACTCCTCACTGCCCAGTGGAGTGGGGACGTTCCTCGAGCCTCAGGATGTGTCCAGGGGGCCGTCTCCTGGAGCAGCATGGGAAGTGGAGGGTGAGGGATTAGTGACGCCTGGGTGATGAGTGTCAGGCAGGGACAGGAAGAGAAGAAAAAGCCATGTGATGAGCATATGGGGACATGGGGACAGTGCTCACCTCACACCCACCCTTTGCTGAGGGGCTGTGCCGGACAGGGAAGGGCATAGAGGAGCCAGCCCTGGGTCCTGGCAAGGGGTTCAGTGGACAAGGGCAGCCTGCAGAGACACAGAGCTGTGACGTCATAGGCAAATGCTCCAATCAGGGAAGCAGGAGGGTCAGTATTTACCCCCTCACCCCAGGAGCCCTGCCCCCAGCCAGCAGTGGTCCTGGGTTCCTGATGCTGCCATGGGCTCCAGGCTCCTCTGCTGTGTGACTCTCTGCCTGCTGGGAGCAGGTGAGTCCTGCACACAGTGTGGGAGATTCTGAGATGTCTTTGCCTCCCTGAGATAGAAGCCTGTCAATGAGGGCTGCAGCAGGAGGCTTCCCCTGTTCTCTGCCCTCAGCTTCCTTGTCTCCTCCCCAACAGGCCTGGTGGATTCTGGAGTCACCCAGACTCCCAAGTACCTGATCAAATCAAGAAAACAGCAAGTGACTCTGAGATGTTCCCCTGAGTCTGGACACCTCTCTGTGTTCTGGTACCAACAGGCCCTGGGCCAGGGCCCCCAGTTCCTTGTTCAGTATTATGATGGGAAAGTGTATCAAAAAGGAAACATATCAGATCGGGTCTCAGGAAAACAGTTCAGTGATGCTGCCTCTGAGCTGAGCCTGACCCCCTTGGAGCTGACAGACTCAGCCGTGTATCTCTGTGCCAGCAGCCAAGACACAGCCCTGCATGATCAGGTGCCTCTGGGACAAAAACACTCCTGCCCCAGCTCAGGAAGTGGTGCCCCTGTGTCAGCTGCCAGCCTGCCAAGCCCAGTTGTGGTGGAGCGATAGACTTTCCCAGACATTCACTTCTTGGTGTGTTTTAATGCTCACTGAAGTCATCAAGGTAAGTATTATTTTAACTGTTTGTACATCTGAGGGTCGTGAGTTGCCCAGATCTCATACTTCATAAGTGTTACAGCTAGCATCCCGGCTCAAGTGTGTTCTCAGCACCAGTGGTCCCTCGCTCATGGAACTATCTCTGTACAAGCAAATTACATATACCTGTTGTGTTGTGTGGAACAAGATACAGTTTGGGGCTCTGTGATATGAACTGTTACTCAATGAATGGCAGCCACATTTCACAAGGAGGTATTCCCATGAGAGGAATGTCTCAAATAGAAACTGAGCATTTCTCATTACCCTGGCGTTTGCACCTCCCTCCACGTCCCTCCTGCATCAGTATTCCTTTGCGCCAAAATGTCATCCTGTGCTGGGCACCCAATTCTCTCCACCCAGAAAGGTGGGTCACCGGCCTGAATGGGCTCTGCTTGCTCCCTCTCCCCAACACGGGAATCACGGGCTGCCTTGAACATGAGGGAGCTGTACCTGCGTTTGACTGGTGGACCGTCTGTCACTGAATTGATTAGAAGCAGACCAAACAAATTCCTCAAATGTTGATGAGCCTGTGATGAGGTTGGGAGCAGAAACTTGGAGAAGCATGGTAGGTGGAGGGACAGTCTCAGGACTGCGGTCAATGTTGCAGAAATGGAGCCTTGAAGTACTGCTGCTGCTGCTGCTAAGTCGCTTCTGTCGTGTCCAACTCTGTGTGACCCCATAGATGGCAGCCCACCAGGCTCCCCCATCTCTGGGATTTGCCAGGCAAGAACACTGGATTGTGGTGCCACTGCATTCTCCCTCTTGAAGTGCTCTTGGGACACATATCATAAAGGGCAGCAGGACACCAGAAGGATTCCCCAGGATTCAAAACTCCAGAAATATGTAGATAAATACAAGTAATATACACGTTAATGAAGATTTATCTCTGGACTAGAACATACAAATCGTTTAATCACTTTAACATTTGTGGAAAAAAACTTTAACACATACAGAAATGTTACAGCAACGTGTGAGGCTTTTGTCCGTTATCTGGATGGGTGTCCGGGTTATGAACTTATCTCTCAGGTTCATTTCTGATTTGATTCTCTGGGGGAAGGGGTGTGGCACACTGAGTGACAGATTGGCTCCGGGGCCTGGCAGGGACAGTGACATCTCAGAAGGCCTCCCTGGAGCGCCCCTCTCCCCTCTCATCCACACACACACCAGAGGGCCCTCCGCCTGCCCCGCCCCTGCCATGAGCCCCTGCCTCCTGGGCTGTGTGGTCTTCTGTCTCCTGCAGACAGGTGAGTCCTGGGGGGCAGGGTCCCCTTCAGGGTGCCAGCACTAAGCCTGTCTGCTGTGACTGCAGCATCGGTCCTCCTTCTCCACAGGGGCAGTCCATGCTGGAGTCACTCAGGACCCCAGATTCCAGGTCGTGAGGAGAGGACAGAGCACGACACTGACATGTGCTCAGGATCTGGGTCATAACTACATGTACTGGTACCGACAAGACCTGGGACACGGGCTGAGGCTGATCCATTACTCAGCTGGTGTGCGCTCTAGCGAGCCAGGAGACGTGCTCGACAGGTACAGTGTCTCCAGATCAAACACAGAGAACTTTCCTCTCACACTGAAGTCTGCCAACCGCTCCCAGACATCTGTGTACTTCTGTGCCAGCAGTTACTCCACGGTGCTGCACGGCCACCTGCTTTCTATGCAAAAAAGCAGATGAGGGCCCTGCAGCCTGGATCCTGGAGAGCCCCTTGCAGGCTCCTAGCACCTGGACACTCGGAGCCCACAGACAGATACTGGCAGCATAGCCAGCGATGTTTGATCTCCCTGGCACGGACCTGACAACAGGGCCTCGTGGACATGTGTCCACCCTCACTCTCTGTCTTTTCACTCTAGCTGCCACGCGAGCCTAAAGATGCTTCTCAGCTCTGACTGCTAGTCATCAGTCTGAACATGAGGCCTCCAGGAGGGAATGATGTTGGGAAATCAGATACATCTAGACCCTCTTGTCTCTCCCCGGGCACCGCATGCCTGTCACTATGGAAGGTTCTCCCCAAGGCTGGCCCTTGAGTGGTCTCTGCTCTTGTCCAACTTCCCCAGATGTGGGCCTTTCTCTCCCACCTTCCTGGCCCTCGTTCCCACCCTGCTCCTCCCTCATCTGGTCATGTCCTTGCCCATCACCTTCTAATGATCTCTAAGTGGGCGTGTTTGAGTAGGTCCTTTGGGGTCCTCAAAGAGAATGCAACCTCAGTTAATTATTAATCATCCAAAATTCCTTGGTCGTCCCTGAGGAGGAGAGACAAGCTGTGTGTGTATGTATTCTCCACCATTGCCTGTCTTTAGCATCTAAATAGCCTAGACCCTGATGCTGGGAGAGACTGAAATCAAGATGAGAAGGGGGTGGCAGAGCAAGAGGTGGTTATATACCATCACCAACTCAACAGACATGAATTTGAGCAAACTGTGGGAGAGAGTGAAGAACAAGGGAGCTTGGTACGTTGCAATGCATGGGGTTTCAATGAGTTGGACTTGAGTTAGCAACTGAACCACAACACCACCGACAAAAACTAACCCAAGTTTGTAGCATCTCTCTCATCAAAATCTTTGAAAAGTCAAGTATTAAATATTTCCTGCATGAGCACATTTCTTTTCTCTTGAAATACAAAAGTATAAATCAGCCATGGCAGGCTGGTTTATGTGTTTGTGCTTCTAATCTTGTGTGTGTTTTTTAGAAAAACAAAGCAAACAAAGACACAGTTCTTTCGGCAAACAGTGAAATATTTTCTGATATGAACACATCCCATGATTATTAAATCTGGGCAGACAGTCTTGGTTTCCATGCATAGGCCACATGGGGATGCTATGGAACTGCCGTACTCCAGAAGTTTCTGGGGCAGAGCAAGCAGACAGAGCTAGTGCCTGGGACCAGGAGGCTTAAGAGAAAGCTTTATTTGGTGTTATCTCTAGAAGCCTTACTAGGATAGGCACTAATTTGCAGGCTTGCAGTGCCAGCTGGGAGCCATGAGTTCCCTCAGCCATGAAGTGCTGAGGGAGCCCTGAGGTTGCAGTAAAAGTGAAGGGTATGGAGTTGGGAGGTGGTAGGAAAGAGAAAAAAACTGCCTAAAGAGAAAAGCAAAGGAGACATGGGGAAGGGCATCGAGCATAAACCCAGCCTCGCCTAGACCAGCAGTCCAGCTCACACATCATCTAAGAGACTTTGTAGGACAGAGCAGGGTTCCTGGATCAGCGACCTGGAATGAGAGGTCAGATTCCTGGGAACCAGCAGAGGCAGTGACATCAGAGTAGTGACGTCACTTCCTCACCTCGAATCAGAGGAAGGAGGCCCAGAACCCCAGCTCTCAGAGAAGCAGAGCTCTGAGCAAGGAGACGCCTCCCAGCTCTGGCCCTCCTGCCATGGGCTGCAGCCCCGTCTGCTGTGTGGCTCTGTGTCTCCTGGCAGCAGGTTGGTCCTCGGCACAGCGGGGAATCTGTGTTCCTGGTCTGACTTTGCCTGAATCCAAGGCACCATCGGGTTCTTTCCCACGTTCTTTCTCAGCCCCAGTCTTCTTCCCCCACAGGCCTTGTGGATTCTGGAGTCACCCAAACCCCGAGATACCTGATTAAAGCAAGAGGACAGCGAGGGACCCTGGGATGCTCCCCTGTCTCCGGACACCTCTCCGTGTCCTGGTACCAACAGGCCCTGGGCCAGAGCCCCGAGTTCCTCATTCAGTATTACAGGCAGGAAGTTAGGGGAGAAGCACAGCTCCCGGATCGATTCTCAGGAAAACAGTTTAGTGACTTTCACTCTGAGCTGAACTTGAGCTCCTTGGAGCTGACGGACTCAGCCGTGTATCTCTGTGCCAGCAGCCAAGACACAGCCCTGCATGATCAGTTGCCTCTGGGACAAAAACACTCCTGCCCCAGCTCAGGAAGTGGCTGTGAGGGTGACTGCCTGCCTGTGAGGCCTAGATAGATCTGATAGACTCTCCCAGACGTTCTTCCTCTGCTGTGTTTTTATGCTTCCAAAGATCATGCTAGGTAAGAATTATTTTACCTGTTTATACATGAGGGGAACTGACTTGCCCAGATCTTGTATGTCATTCCTTATAGAGCAAGGAATTTGTCTCAAGTCTGTCCTCATCACTTGTGGTCTTTGCCCCCATAAAACTGTCCACCACAAAGAATAAATAACACACACACACACGCACACATACACACACATACTCACATACGTATTTTAAAGCAATCGGCTCACATAGTTGTTAAGACTGGTAAGTCCAAAAGCTGCAAGCGGGTCTGGTGCTACTTGAGACTGAGGGGGAGCTGATGTTTAAGTCCAAAAGCAGAAGAACTAACGGTCAAGTGTGAAGGCCATCGGCTGACAATTATCTCTTACTTGGGGGAGGATCGGTGTTTTCATCTATTCATCTCTTCACCTGGTTTCATGAAGGCCACCGACATTATGGAAGGTCATCTGTTTATGAAATAAAATATTAATCTATTCTATTATTAAAATATACCTATTCACACGTTAACTTTTCCAAAAACACCCCCTTAGGAGCATCCAGAAAAATAAAGCTAAATACCCATGGAAGAATCAAGTTTCCAGTCAGTCTGGTCTGACTCTGTGCGAACCCTGGACCTGAGCACGCCAGCCTCCCTGTCCATCACCAACTCCCAGAGTTTATCCAAACGCATATCCATTGAGATGGTGATGCCATCCAAACATTTCATCCTCTGTCATCCCCTTCTCCTCCTGCCTTCAATCTGGCCCAGCATCAGGGTCTTTTCAAATGCGTCAGTTCTTCCCATCAGGTGGCCAAAATGTTGGAGTTTGAGCTTCAGCATCAGCCCTTCCAATGAATATTCAGGAGTGATTTCCTTTAGGATGGACTGCGTGGATCTCCTTACAGTCCAAGTGACTCTCAGGAGTCTTCTCAAACACCACAATTCAAAAGCATCAATTCTTTGTATAGTCCAACTCTCACATCCATACATGACTACTGGAGAAACCATAGCTTTGACTAGACGGAACTTTGTTGGTAAAGTAATGTCTCTGCTTTTTCATATGCTGCCTAGATTGATCATATGTGAAGTGTTCACTTAGGTTCATTTCTGATTTGAGCCTCTGGGGGAAGAGGCGTGGCCCCCTGAGTGACAGGTTAGCTCTGGGGTATGGCAGGGGCAGTGACCTCTCAGAGAGAACCCCTCTGGAGCGCGCCTCTCCCTCTCATCCACACTCAGAGCAGAGGGCCCTCCGCCTGCCCCGCCCCCGCCATGAGCCCCTGCCTCCTGGGCTGTGTGGTCTTCTGTCTCCTGCAGGCAGGTGAGTCCTGGGGGGCAGGGTCCCCTTCAGGGTGCCGGCACTAAGCTTGTCCACTGTGACTGCAGCATCGGTCCTCCTTCTCCACAGGGGCGGTCTATGCTGGTGTCTCTCAGGACCCCAGATACCAGGTCGTGAGGAGAGGACAGAGCACGACACTAACATGTACTCAGGATCTGGATCATAACTCTATGTACTGGTACCGACAAGACCCAGGACACGGGCTGAGGCTAATCCATTACTCAGCTGGGCCTCCCAGCACGGAGAAAGGAGACATGCCCGACGGGTACACGGTGTCCAGATCAAGGAAAGAGAATTTTCCTCTCACACTGGAGTCTGCCAACCCCTCCCAAACATCTGTGTACTTCTGTGCCAGCAGTTACTCCATGGCGCTGCACGGCCACCTGCTCTCTGTGCAAAAAGACAGAGTCCCACGTGTAGGCTCCTAGCACCAGGGGCGTCAGAGCCCTGGGAGCACGTGCCAGCACTGTGACCCAGGATGTGTGATATGAACAGGCCTGGATCTGACCCCAGGGACTCGGGGACACATGTCCACCATCAGTCTCTGTCTTTCCTTTGCATTCTCCCTGGATGCAGTTCGGACTGCATCCAGTTCTGACTAGTTCTGACTCTTCCTCATCAGCTTAAGACCTCCAGAAAGGAAGAATATTAGTAAATCAGATATATCTAGACCCTCTTATCTCTCCCAGCACCTCATTGCTGTCTGTCTGGAAGTTTCTCCCACAGCCTAGCTCTCAAGTGCTCCCTGCTCTTGCCCACCAGAGAGGCGGGTCTTTCCTCCCTTACTGCATTGGCCTCAGCTCCCCTGCCCTCTCTGTCCAGACACACTGCTCTGCCCTCATCTGGGTCATGTCCCTTCCTGACACAGGGGGCTTTGTAACCACGTGTAAGTGGGCGTGTTTGAGCAAGCTCTTGGGGTCATCAGAGAGAAAACAACCTCAGTTAATTGGAAACCAGCCGAAGTCCCTTGGGAGTCCATTCCCAGGAGGAGAGACAGGCTGGGTGTGTGTTTTCTCCCTTCCTGCCTCTCTTTCTTAGCATCTCAATTATCCTGGACCAGGTTTCTACCATTTCCCTCAGAGATATCGTCTCAAAGTCAAAATATTTCCTTCATGGTATCTTATTATATCAAGATTTTACAAGTTCATAGGAAATAAATATGTTAATACACCTAAAACCTCTTCATAAAATGCACCTGCTAGAATTGGGTAATGCTAAATTTAAATATGAAATCTGGAAATGTATGGATCTGCTTAAAAAAAAGGAGGTCTGGAATACAGGTGTCCAGGCTGGCTTCATTTGAGATCATGGAGCGCTTATTTGTATTGCCCAAATTACTCCAATTTCCGAGAAGGCGCTGGCAACCCACTTCAGTACTCTTGCCTGGAGAATCCCAGGGACGGAGGAGCCTGATGGCTGCCGTCTCTGGGGTCGCACAGAGTCGGACACGACTGAAGCGACTCAGCAGCAGCATTACTCCATTTTAGCTAACTATTGTCACTGGAGTGGTGCAGGAATTCCTGCCTTCTTAGTAGAAATGTCTGATCATACAGTGTTTTACCTCCACAGGCTAAGACTAGACTTGAAGATCAACCCTAATTCAGCCATGCTGGGAAGGCAGCAAAAGAAGGGTGTGTGTGTGTGTGTGTGTATAGGGGTTGAAAGTGTGAAAGTGTGGAGTGTGGGGAATTTGTATTCTTGTTTTAGATGGAAGGCACAGATCCATGAGACCATGGGCCACTAGGAGGCACTGTGGGCCCATGGTAAGTAGGGTGTGCTGGAGGGGTTGAGAGTCACCCTGGAGAGGGCAGCTTAGGGGAACCTTGGCTACATGCCTGCATCAGGGAGCAGGTTTGAGCTCCCTGAGTGGTCCAGACACATGGACCCAGCACAGACTCCTCACTGCCCAGGGGAGTGGGGACGTTCCTCGAGCCTCAGGATGTGTTCAGGGGCCGTCACCAGGAGCAGCATGGTAAGAGGGTGAGGGATTAGTGTGGCTGGTGAGGGCTGTGTGATGAGTGTCAGGCAGTGACAGGAAGAGAAGAAAAAGCCATGCTATGGGCATATGGGGACATGGGGACAGTGCTCACCTCACACCCACCCTTTGCTGAGGGGCTGTGCAGGACAGGGAAGGGCATAGAGGAGCCAGCCCTGGGTCCTGCCAAGGTGTCCAGTGGACAAGGGCAGCCTGCAGAGACAGAGAGCAGTGACATCATAGGTAAATGCTCCAATCAGGGAAGCAGGAGGGTCAGCACTTACCCTCTCAACCCAGGAGCCTCGCCCCCAGCTAGCAGTAGCCCTGGGTTCCTGATGCTGACATGGGCTCCAGGTTCTTCTGCTGTGTGACCCTTTTTGGGAGCAGGTGAGTCCTAGACACAATGTGGGAGCTTCTGAGATATTCCCATGGGAGGAATGTCTCAAATAAAAACAGAACATTTTTCATTTGCCCTGATGTCTGCACCTCCCTCCATGTCCCTCCTACATCTGAATTCCTTTGTGACAATACATAACCCTGTGCTGGGCGCCCAGCTTCTCTCCACCAAGAGAGGTGGGTCCCAGTCTTGAGGGGGCTCTGCTTGCTCCCTGCCCTGCACCGACATGGGAAGCAGGGCCTCCTGGAACATGAAGAAGCTGCACCCACATTTGGCTGGCGGACCGTCTGTCAGTGACTCGATTAGAAATAGACCAAACAGATTTCTCAAATGTTGATGAGCCTGCAGTGAGTTTGGGACCAGAGACCTGGACAAACATGGTAGGTGGAGGGACAATCTCAGGACTGTGGTCAGTTATGCAGAAATGGAACCTTGAAGTCCTACTGGGACACATGAGTTAAACAGGGCGACAGGAAGCCAGAAGGATTTCCACAAGATTTAAACTACAGATATATGCAGATAAATAGAAGTAATACATGTGTCAATGTGAATTATCTCTGGACTAGAACACACACAAAATTTAATCAGTTTTACAGAAGAGTTTCATCAACTTGTACAGCTTATGTCCATTGATCTGGATGGGGCTCTGGGCTGTGAACTTCTCTCTCAGGTTCACTTATAATTTGAGCCTCTGGGGAAGGGGCGTGGCGCCCTGAGTGATAGGTTGGCTCTGGGGCCTGGCAGGCAGAGTGACACTTCAGAAGGACTCCTTGGAGAGCCCCTCTCCCCTCTCATCCACACACACATCAGAGGGCCCTCCGCCTGCCCCACCCCCGCCATGAGCCCCTGCCTCCTGGGCTGTGTGGTCTTCTGTCTCCTGCAGGCAGGTGAGTCCTGGGGGCAGGGTCCCCTTCGGGGGTGCCAGCACTAAGCAGGTCCGCTGTGACTGCAGCATGGGTCGTCCTTCTCCACAGGGGCGGTCCATGCTGGTGTCTCTAAGGACCCCATATTCCATGTCGTGAGGAGAGGACAGAGCGCGACACTGACATGTACTCAGGATCTGAACTTTAGCTATATGTACTGGTACCGACAAGACCCAGGGAACGGGCTGAGGCTGATCCATTACTCAGTTATCCCTCCCTCCATGGAGAAAGGACCCGTGCCCGAGGGCTACAGATTCTCCAGACCAAGCACAGAGAACTTCCCTCTCACGCTGGAGTCCGCCAACTGCTCCCTGACATCTGTGTACTTCTGCACCTGTGGTTATCCACGGCGCTGCATGGCCACCTCCTCTCTGTGCAAAAAGATAAGGGAAGCCCTGCATGCTGAAATTCGGAGAGCCCCTTGCAGGCTTCTCACACCCGGAGCCTTGGAACCCAGGGCCACATGCTTGCAGTGTGACACTGAGTGTGCACTCTCATATCACGGCCAGCTACATCAACGTCCAATGTAGTGGACCGCTGGGTTTTTTTATTTCAAAGTTTTATAACTTTAGAACTAAATGGGTTAATATATATAATCTCTGTATATAACTCCATTACCTAGAATTAGTAATAATTTATAAAGAAAGTCTAGAAATATCTGGATCTGATTAATCAGAGGGGTCTAAGGATTGCAGTGTCCCAGGCTGTATTCCCCTGAGCTCAGCAGAGTGTCTGTATTGAAGGTCTGTGTGATTCCACCTTGTGATTCCATTCTACTGTCAGTGCAATTATTTTCTTCTTAATGGAAATGTTGGTTTCTACAGGCTTTTACCTCCAGAGGCTAAGAGGGAATTTGCAGATCAATCTTAAGTCAGCCAGCTTGGGAAGACAGTAGAACAAGTGTGTGTTGTGTGTGTGTGTGTGTGTGTTCACGGTGTGGGGTATTTACATTCTTGCTTTAGACAGAAGGCACAGATCCATGAGACTGTGGACCATTGGCCACTAGGAGGCGATGTGGGCCCACAGTAAGCAGGGGGTCCTGGAAGGGGTGGAGAGTCACCGTGGGGAGGGCAGCTTTAAGGAACCTTGGCTACATGCCTGAATGAGAAAGCAGGTTTCAGTTCCCTGAGGTCCTGAGGTTCCAGGACATATGGAACCAGGACAGACTCCTCGCTGCCCAGGAAAGTGGGGATGTGCCTGGATCATCAGGATGTGCCCAGGAGATGGTCTCCAGGAGCTGCAAGGGAAGTGGAGGTGAGGGGTTGGGGTGGCTGGTGAGGGCTGGGTGATTGTCAGCTGATTGCCTGGTGATTGCCGGCCAGGTGAGTGCCCGGCTGCGTGTCAGGCAGGGGCTGGCAGAGGACAACAAAATATGCTGTGTTCACTGGGGACATGGGGATGGTGCACTCTTCACACTCACCCCTTGCTCAGGTACTGGAAGGGCAGGAAGGGCTTAGAGGGCTCACCTTTGTCCTGGCAAGGAGTACAGTGGACAGGGCAGCCTGCAGAGGCACAGAGCAGTGATGTCATAGGCAAATGCTCCAATCAGGGAGCAGGAGGGTCAGCACTTTATACCACTCACCCCAGGAGACCCGCCTCAGCCAGCAGCTGTCTTGGGTTCCTGATGCTGCCATGGGCTCCAGGCTCCTCTGCTGTGTGACCTCTTCTTTCTGGGAGTAGGTGAGACCTGGACACAGTGTGGGAGCTTCTGAGACTTCTTTGCGTCCCTGAGACAGAAGCCTGGTGATGAGGGCTGCACAGGAGGCTTCCCTGTGCTCTGCCCTCAGCTTCCTTGTCTCCTCCCGGCAGGCCTAGTGGATTCTGAAATCACCAAGACCCTGAATACCTGATCAAATCAAGAAAGCAGCAAGCGACGCTGAGATGTTCCCCTGACTCTGGACACCTCTCTCTGTACTGGTACTACAGCCCTTGGGCCAGGGCCCCCAGTTCCTTGTTCAGTATTTCAACAGAATGTGAGAGGAGAAACAAATCTATCAGGACGATGCTCAGGTCAACAGTTCAGTGACTCTAGCTCTGAACTGAGCTTGAGCTCCTTGGAGCTGAAAGACTCAGCCGTGCATCTCTGTGCCAGCAGCCAAGACACAGCCCTGCATGATCAGGTGCCTCTGGAACAAAATCATCCTTCCCCAGCTCATAAAGTGGTGTGAGAGTGTCAACTGCCAGCCAGCCAGGCCTAAGTCCTGGTAGAGCAGACAGCCTTTCCCAGATATTCATGTCTTGATATGTTTTAATGCTCCCAAAGATCATGCAAGATAAGTATTATTTTAACTCTTTACACATCTGAGAGGGAGTGGGTTGCTCAGATCTCATACTTCACAAATATCAGAACAAGGAATCAGATAAATATCAGAACAAGAAATCAGACTTACGTCTGTCCTTGTTACTGTGGTCTTCGCCCCCATTGCATCATTCTCCCATAAAACAATAAAACATATATATATATATATATATCTTTTAAAGGATTTGACCCACATGGTTGTTAATAGTGATAAGCCTAAGATCTAGAAGCTGGGCTCATGTTATTAGAGACCTAAGAAGAGCTGATGTTTAAGTTCAAAGGCTGTTAGGCAGGAAGAAGTGATAGTCTAGTGAAGGCCATCAGCTGGATAATTCTCTCCTACCCAGGAGAGGTTTAGGGTTTTTGTTCTGTTCATTTCTTCATCTCATTGGATGAGACCTACTCCATTATGGAAGTTCATCTGCCTTACCAATAAAGATGTTCATCTAATCTGATTTTAAAATCTATTGATAACTTATCACATATTTATCTCTCACCAAGACATCCTCACAGGGACATTCAGAACAATGTGGAACTAAATATCTGTGGCCTAGTCAAGGTGACACATTAAATTAGTCATCCCAACAACTTCCAGGCTTGCCTAGGAATTTAGTAAGCAAGAAGTCCCTGGCACATAACAGGACTCTGGATTTCTTGATTCCCTTTGCTAATCTCTGACCGCCTCTTCCACCATATCTTAGGTGCAAAGATAGAGATGTACATATTTTTCCTCCAGCTGAGGCCTTTAGAAATCACAGGGGTGAAAATAGTTCTGCCTGTTGATTTAGTGCAGGAAATTAGCCAGAGCATGTAACATACAACCCTCCTCAGGCATGTTAAAATCAACTTTACTGATGCATGGATTGTAGCTAACTCTTGAACAATGTGCTGTTTAGGAGCACTGAGTAACCCCCAACCCTGCAGTTAGAAATCTGCATATAACTTCACATACTTAGGAATGAAGAATTATCTCTGGAATACAACACACTTAAAGTTGTAAACTGTTTATAGAAAGGATACAACAACTCATAAGGCTCAAGTCCATTGATCTGGATGGGTTGTTTCTGTTTTGAACTGTTCAGTCAGGTTCATTTCTGATTTGAGCCTCTGGGGGAAGAGGCGTGGCCCCTGAGTGACAGGTTGGCTGTGGGGCCTGGCAGGGACAGTGAAATCTCGCAAGGCCTCCCTGGAGAGCCCCTCTCCCCTCTCATCCACACTCAGAACAGAGGGCTTTCCGCCTGTCCCGCCCCTGCCATGAGCCCCTGCTTCCTGGGCTGTGTGGTCTTCTGTCTCCTGCAGGCAGGTGAGTCCTGGGGGCAGGGGCCCCTTGGGGCTGCCAGCACTAAGCCTGTCTGCTGTGACTACAGCATCGATCCTCCTTCTCCACAGGGGCGGTCCATGCTGGTGTCACTCAGGACCCCAGGTTCCAGGTCCTGAGGACAGGACAGAAGGCTACATTGACATGTACCCAGGATCTGGGTCATAACTGCATGTACTGGTACCGACAAGACTTGGGACAAGGGCTGAGGCTGATCCATTACTCAGTTGCTGCTCCCAACACGGTTAAAGGAGACATACCCGAGGGTTACAGCGTCTCCAGACCAAGCACAAAGGCCTTCCCTCTCACGCTGGAGTCTGCCAACCACTCCCAGACATCTGTGTACTTCTGTGCCAGCAGTTACTCCACGGTGCTGCACGGCCACCTCCTTTCTATGCAAAAAAACAGATGAGGGCCCTGCAGCCTGGAACTCAGGGAGCCCCTTGCAGGCTCCTAGCACCTGGAGACTCGGAGCCCACAGACACATACTGGCAGCATAGCCAGCGATGTTTGATCTTCCTGGCACGGACCTGACAACATGGCCTCGTGGACATGTGTCCACCCTCACTCTCTGTCTTTTCACTCTAGCTGCCATGAGAGCCTAAAGATGCTACCCAGCTCTGACTGCTAGTCATCAGTCTGAACATGAGGCCTCCAGGAGGGAATGATGTCGGGAAATCAGATACATCTAGACCCTCTTGTCTCTCCCCGGGCACCGCATGCCTGTCACTATGGAAGGCTCTCCCCCAAGGTCGCTCTTGAGTGGTCTCTGCTCTTGTCCAGCTTCCCCAGATGTGGGCCTTTCTCTCCCACCTTCCTGGCCCTCGTTCCCACTCTTCTCTACTTCAGCCTTGATGCTCCTCCCTCATCTGGGTCATGTCCTTGCCCATCACCCAGGGAACCTTGTAATGATCCCTAACTGGGCGTGTTTGAGTAGGTCCTCTGGGGTCCTCAAAGAGAATGCAACCTCAGTTAATTATTAATCATCCAAAATTCCTTGGTCGTCCCTGAGGAGGAGAGACAAGCTGTGTGTGTATGTATTCTCCACCATTGCCTGTCTTTAGCATCTAAATAGCCTAGACCCTGATGCTGGAAAGACTGAAAGCAAGAGGAGAATGGGGTGGCAAAGAACAAGGTGGTTAGATAGCCCCACCGACTAACAGACATGAATTTGTGCAAATGTGGGAGATAGTGAATACAGGAGAGCCTGGGACGCTGCAATGCAGGGGGTTTTTATGAGTTGGACTCGAGTTAGCCACTGAACAACAACACCACCACCGACAAAACCTAACCCAAGTTTGTAGCATCTCCCTCATCACAATCTTCTGAAAGTCAAGTATTAAATATTTCCTGCATAAGCACATTTCTTTTCTCTTGAAATACAAAATCATGAATCAGCTATGCCAGGCTGGTTGGTGTGTTTGTGTTTCTAATTGTGTGTGTGTTCTTTAGAAAAACAAAACAAGCAAAAACACAGTTCAATCGGCAAACAGTGAAATATTTTCAAATATGAACACATCCCATGGTTATTAAATCTGGGCAGACAATTTTGGTTTCCACGCATAGACCACAGCGGGACACTGTGCAGCTGAGAAACTCCACAAGTTTCAGGGGCAGAGCAAGCAGACAGAGCTAGTGCCTGGGACCAGGAGGCTTAAGAGAAAGCTTTATTTGCTGTTTTTATCTCTAGAAGCCTTACTAGGATAGGCACTAATTTGCAGGCTTGCTGTCCCAGCTGGGAGCCATGAACTTCAACTATGCAGTGCTGAGGGAGCCTCTGAGGTTGCAGCAAAAGTGAAGGGTATGGAGCTGGGAGGTGGTACGAAAGAGAAACACCTACCTGAGGAGAAAAGCGAAGGAGACATGGGAAAGGGCGTCGGGCATAAACCCAGCCTCGCTGAGACCAGCAGTCCAGCTCACACATCATCTAAAAGACTTTGTAGGACAGAGCAGGGTTCCTGGATCAGCGACCTGGAATGAGAGGTCAGATTTCTGGGAACCAGCAGAGGCAGTGACATCAGAACAGTGACGTCACTGCCTCACCTCTAGTCAGAGAAAGGAGGCCCAGAACCCCAGCTCTCCGAGAAGCAGAGCTCTGAGCATGGATACGCCTCCCAGCTCTGGCCCTCCTGCCATGGGCTGCAGCCCCGTCTACTGTGCGGCTCTGTGTCTCCTGCCAGCAGGTGGGTGTTTGGCACAGCGGGGAATCCGTGTTCCTGGCCTGACTCTGCCTGAATCCAAGGCACCATCGGGTTCTCTCCCACGTTCTTTCTCAGCCCCAGTCTTCTTCCCCCACAGGCCTTGTGGATTCTGGAGTCACCCAAACCCCGAGACACCTGATTAAAGCAAGAGGACAGCGAGGGACCCTGGGCTGCTCCCCTGTCTTTGGACACCTCTCCGTGTACTGGTACCAACAGGCTCTGGGCCAGGGCCCCGAGTTCCTTGTTGAGTATTACAGGCAGGAAGTGAGGGGAGAAGCACAGCTCCTGGATGGATTCTCAGGAAAACAGTTTAGTGACTTTCACTCTGAGCTGAACTTGAGCTTGTTGGAGCTGACGGACTCAGCCGCGTATCTCTGTGCCAGCAGCCAAGACACAGCCCTGCATGATCAGGTGCCTCTGGGACAAAAACACTCCTGCCCCAGCTCAGGAAGTGGCTGTGAGGGTGACTGCCTGCCTGTCAGGCCTAGATAGATCCGATAGACTCTCCCAGACATTCTTCCTCTGCTGTGTTTTAATGCTCCCAAACATCATTCTAGGTAAGTATTATTTTACCTGTTTATACATTTGATGGGAACTGACTTGTCTGCATCTTATATGTCATTACTTTCAGAGCAAGGAATTTGATTCAAGCCTGTCTGTTGGGAGCCGCGTTAGGCATTACTGACAAAATGGAGGCACGGTCCCCAGCCCCCTCTCCTCATTCCGCAGGCAGGGATCCCAGGATGAAGGAGTTAGGCCTTGTAATTCTGACTTGTCTTTTCCTCTCCTCGGCTGAGTTGACTGAAAAGGAATATTAAGGTGCTTATTGTTCTTGAGAGGAACATGCAAAGGCACAAAGTCTTCTGCAGCTGTGCTCAGAAAATAATTCATAAAGTTAATCATTGACATTTGTTCAAGGACTTTTACAAAAGTGTGTTCCAGGATGAGCACATAGGCCGTAGCTTGAGGCCATGGGAGGGATTGATATCTGAAGCCTATTTGTGAGGAGAATGTTTATGGCAAAGGAGTTTACTGAATTTAGGGCTTAGTAATAATTAAAATAGTTAGAAGTTAAAGATTTAAGGAATGTTGTAAAGTTAGCATATTTTACTATAGCTTATAGAAGTTAGGAATTTTTAGAGACACTATAGCTAGAAGCCTTGTTAAGAGATAGTGAGCTCAGGATGTTAGGGGCAAACAGGATTTAGGAAGATAAGTAGTAAACTGAGGAATGTAGCATGATTTACAATGTAATCACAAGTTAACTATAGGACACATTAGAAGAGGTAGATAATAGATGACAAGGCTGATCCCCAGAGAATCACTGAAGCAGGAACTCTGTTTGAAGAGCAACAATGATTTATGGAGATAATAAATCTGGGAGAGGGGGAACTGAAAATGTCAAACCTCTGGCCTAATGTTTTTGTAAAAGTATAAAAGAGAATCTTAAACTTGGAATAAACAGGCAGCCCAAGAAAAATGAGAAGCTGTCTCATTCGCCGACACTGTCCATCTCTTCAGGGTGAATCCCTGGTTGCTGGAGTTGGACAGGAATAAATAATACACATAAGCACACACACACACGCACACATACACACACATACTCACATACAAGTTTTAAAGCAATCGGCTCACATAGTTGTTAAGACTGGTAAGTCCAAAAGCTGCAAGCGGGTCTGGTGCTACTAGAGACTGAGGGGAGCTGATGTTTAAGTTCAAAAGCAGAAGGACTAACGGTCCAGTGTGAAGGCCATCCGCTGACAATTATCTCTTACTTGGGGGAGGATCAGTGTTTTCGTCTATTCATCTCTTCACCTGGTTTCATGAAGCCCACCGACATTATGGAGGGTCATCTGCTTTATGAACTAAAAGGTTATCTAATCTATTATTAAAACATACCTATTCACATGTTGAAAGTGAAGTCGCTCAGTCTTGTCACTCTTTGTGACCCAATGGACTGTAGCCCACCAGGCTCCTCCATCCGTGGAATTTTCTAGGCAAGAGTACTGGAGTGGGTTGCCATTTCCTTGTCCAGCGGATCTTCCCGACCCAGGGATCGAACCCCGGTCTCCCACATTGCAGGCAGACACTTTACCGTCTGAACCAAAAAATATCCCTCTTTGGAGCACCCAAAAAATAAAGCTAAATATCCAAGGCAGAGTCAAGTTGACTTATTGCGTTAGTCAGGACACCACCTTCCAGGGCTGCACAAGAATTTAGTAAGCATGAAGTCCCTGGCAGGTAACAGGACCATGGATTTCTTGACTCCCTTTGCTAACCTCTGACAGCCTCCTCTAGTGCTTCCTAGGTGCAAAAGTAGATATGGACATGTTGTGACTTCAAAGCCTATATTTGAGGTCTTCAGATGTCACAGGAAAGAAAGTAATTATGCTTGCTGGCTCAATACATGAGAGAAAAAGAGCATGTAACTTACCCTCAGGCATTTTTACATCAACTGTATTGGCATATGAATTATAGATAACATTTGAATAATGTGAAGTTTGGGGCCCCTGAACCAGCCTTAACCCTGCTGTAAAATTTGTTTAAAATTCAGTCAACCCTGTTTACGATGTCACATCCTCAGATTCAACCAGCCACAATTGTGTGGTACTGTGAAAAGTGAAAGTGAAACTCACTCAGTCCTGTCTGACTCTTTGCCACCCCTATACAGTCCATGAAACTCTCCAGGCCAGAATACTGGAGTGGGTAGCCTTTCCCTTCTCCAGTGGATCTTCCCAACCCAGGGATCCAACCCAGGTCTCTCCCATTGCAGGCAGATTCTTTACCACATGAACACCAAGGTCTGTAGTTAGCATCTATTAATAATTCCACACAAAAGTGGACCCCTGAAGTTCAAAATAGTGTAGTCCAAGGGGTCCGCTGTATATACAGTAACATTACACACTGTCCAGTGAACAGATGAATGGTTCTGATCAATCCATGTGTGTGTGCCCACGGAACATTCACCTATAAAGGCTGAGAACATTTCATCACCAAAAATCCTCTGAGGCCCCATTGCCAGGCCTGTCTCCTTCCCTGACAACCATAGTATTTCTGTTGCTGTCATTTTGTTTTAAAGTCCTCTTTAGCCCAGAGCTACATATTTACGAAATTGCTCCTGGAAAGTATTTTGGTTGAAGAAGTTCTTGAAAGCATGTGAGCACCATATCCATGTCAGGGACTATCCTATCTGGAGATGGATGGTTTGAAAAATGACCATCCAAAGGTCTTCCCTGCTGTACAGGCTTTTTTTTTTAAATTATTTATTCACATTCATAAATTTCTTTTCTCGTGCACATATTGTCTGAAATGATTCTATGATGCTATTTTGACAGGATGTCCTCATCTCCTAGGAAATTCCTTTGAGGTCCCATGTGATATGCACACAGCACGGCCTCCTACCAGCAGCAGTGATTTTGGTGAGAGATCATTTCATGTCAGGGAGAAGGCTTGCCTTTGATTTGAGCCCAGCGTCCAAGTCACAGGAGTTGAACTGAAAAGTCCCCCTTTCTATAGTGGCCTGGCCTGGTCACTAGTCTCCTGCGCTGTGGGTCCCACTGTCTCTTGGACCAGAGACATTCTGAGCACAGGTATGGATCCCATGGACTTGCCAGGCTCCAATTGAAGGCTTGTTTTTGTGCCTACAACATCGAGCTCATTTGTTGCTTCTGACCTTAGCTTCTGTGTTTTTGTCTCTGAGGCCCAGGGAATGGTTAGTCACCCAGACCCCAGACCTGCAATCGGGTTCCATGGAAACCAGCTCATCAGGAGGTCACCACGGTCACCCACTCAGGACCAGGTGCATGATATTCAGGATCAGAAATTATTGAGAATTTGAAAATCACAGCAGCAGAGCATGGCAGCCAGAACAGGATCCTTCTAAATGTGAGGTTTGTGCATGTGATACAGTCTGGGCCTCTAGGATATCAGTTACTGAATGGCTGTCTGCTTCACAAGGAAGTACCCCCATGCAATGGATGTCTCACGTAAAATCGGAGCATTTTTCCTTTACCCCGGGGTCAGCCATCTGTCCCGACATCCCTCCCACGTCTGCACTCCTTTGTGCCAACACGTCATCCGTGGTGGTGGGCAACCAGCTTCTCTCCTCAAAGAAAGCTGGGTCACAGGCCTGAGGCGGTTCGGCTTGCTGCTCCCCCAACCCTCAGACACGATGAGAAGCACGTGCTCAGGTGGACATGAAGGCGCTGAGCCTGCGTGTGACAGGCACCCTGTCAGTCGGTGAATTAATAAGAAAGGGAGCCCAAGGATTCCTGAAGTGTTGATGAGCCTGCCCTAAGGTTAGGGAACCAGAACCATAATCACTGTGGGTGGAAGGACATGAATTGGACTGTTGTCAATTAAACAAAATAGAAACATGAGGGATTATTTGGGACACGTGAGTCATAAAGGGCAGCAGGAAGGCCTGAGGATTTTCCCTGAGATTCAAAACTACAGAAATAATAAACTACAGATCAATAAACTGAATATATGTGATAATGAACAGCTATTTCTGGAATAAAGTATACATAAAGTTGTGAACAGTTTTATGGAAAGTTTACAACAAATTGTAAGGCTTATTTTCATTGAGCAGGATGGATCTCCCTGTTGTGAGCTGTTTAGTTCAGTTCAGTCCCACAGTCATGTCTGACATTTTGCGACCCCATGCACTGCAGCGGGTCAGGCTTTCCTGACCATCACCAACTCCCAGAGTTTACTCAAACATGTTTCCATCGAGTTGGTGATGCCATCCAACCATCTCATCCTCTATTGTCCCCTTCTCTTCCCGCCTACAATCTTGCCCAGCATCTGAGCCTTTTTAAATGAGTTTTTCCCATCAGGTGGCTGAAGTATTGGAGCTTCAGGTTCAGCATCAGTCTTTCCAAAGAGTATTCAGGACTAATTTCTTTAGGACGGACTGCTTGAATCTCCTTGCAGTCCAAGGGACTCTCAAGAGTCTTCTCCAAAACCACAGTTCAAAAGCATCAATTCTTTGGCCCTCAGCTTTCTTTATGGCCCAACAATCCATACGTGACCACTGGAAAAACCATAGCGTTCACTAGACGGACCTGTGTTGGCAAAGTAATGTCTCTGCTTTTTAATATGCTGTCAGGTCGGTCACATATGAACAGTTCACTCAGGATCATTCCTGATTTGAGCCTCCAGGGGAAGGGGGGTGCCTGCCTGAGTGAAAGGTTTTCTCTGGGGCCTGGCAGGGGCAGTGACATCTCAGAAGGACTCCCTGGAGACCCTCTCTCCCCTCTCATCCACACACACATCAGAGTGCCCTCCACCTGCCCCGCCCACGCCATGAGCCCCTGCCTCCTGGGCTGTGTGGTCTTCTGTCTCCTGCAGGCAGGTGAGTCCTGGGGGGCAGGGTCCCCTTTGGGGATGCCAGCACTAAGCCTGTCTGGTGTGCTCCTTCTCCACAGGGGTGGTCCATGCTGATGTCTCTCAGGACCCTTGATTCCAGGTCGTGAGGACAGGACAGAGCGCGACACTGAAATGTACTCAGGATCTGGGTCATAACTGTATGTACTGATACCAACAAGACCTGGGACACAGACCGATCCAGTACTCAGCTGGTGTGTCCAGTAGCGAGCCAGGAGATGTGCCCGAGGGCTACAGCGTCTCCTGATCAAACACAGAGAACTTCCCTCTCACACTGGATTCTGCCAACTGCTCCCACACATCTGCATACTTCTGTGCCAGCAGTTACTCCATGGCACTGCATGGCTACCTGCTTCTGTGCAAAAAGACAGGAGGCCCACGTGCAGGCTCCTAGCACCAGGAGCCTCAGCCCTGGGGACCATGTGCCAGCACTGTGACCCTGGATGTGTGACCTGGACAGGCCTGGATCTGACCCCAGGGTCTCGGAGACATGTGTCCACCATCAGTCTCTGTCTTTCCTTTGCATTCTCCCTGGATGCAGTTCGGTCTGCATCCATTTATGACTAGTTCTGACTCTTCCTCATCAGCTTAAGACCTCCAGAAGGGAAGAATATTAGTAAATCAGATATATCTAGACCCTCTTGTCTCTCCCAGCACGTCATTGCTGTTTCTCTGGAAGTTTCTCCTGAAGCCTAGCTCTCAAGTTCTCCCTGCTCTTGCCCATCAGAGGGACAGATCTTTCCTCTTTTATTTCCTTGGCCTCAGCTCCCCTTCCCTCTCTGCTCCAGACACACCGCTCTGCCCTCATCTGGGTCATGTCCCTTCACATGACACAGGGAACTTTGTAACCACGTGTAAGCGGTCATGTTTGAGCAAGGTCTTGGGGTCATCAAAGAGAAAACAACCTCAGTTAACTAGAAACCATACAAAATACCTTGGGGTGCATTAGCAGGAGCAGAGACAGGCTGGGTGTGTGTGTTCTCCCTTCTTGCCCCTCTTTCTTAGCATCTCAATTAACCTGGACCAGGTTTCCACCATTTGAGATCATGAGAGCACTTATTTCTATTGCCCGAAGTACTCCATTTTAGCTAACTACTTGCACTGTAGTGGTGCAGCAATTGTTTCCTTCTTAGTAGAAATATCTGATCATACATTTTTTTACCTCCACAGGCTAAGACTAGACTTGAAGATCAGCCCTAATTCATCCAGGCTGGGAAGGCAACAGATGAGGGGTGTGTGTATGGGTGTGTGTGTATGTGTGAGTAGGGGTTGAAAGTGTGGAGTGTGGGGAATTTGTATTCTTGTTTTAGATGAAAGGCTCAGATCCATGAAACCATTGGCCTCTAGGAGGCACTGTGGGCCCATGGTAAGCAGAGTGTGCTGGAGGGGTTGAGAGTCACCCTGGAGAGGGCAGCTTAGGGGAACCTTGGCTACATGCCTGCATCAGAAAGCAGGTTTGAGCTCCCTGAGTGGTCCAGACACATGGACCCAGCACAGACTCCTCACTGCCCAGGGGAATGGAGACATGCCTGGAGCCTCTGGATATGCCCAGGGGATCCTCTCCTGGAGCAGCATCGGGAGTGGAGGGTGAGGGGATTAGTGTGTCTGGTGAGGGCTGGGTGATGAGTGTCAGGCAGGGACAGGACAAGAAGAAAAAGGCATGTTATGGGCATATGGGGAGATGGGGACAGTGCTCACCTCACACCCACCCTTTGCTGAGGGGCTGTGCGGGACAGGGAAGGGCATAGAGGAGCCAGCCCTGGGTCCTGGCAAGAGGTCCAGTGGACAAGGGCAACCTTCAGAGACACAGAGCAGTGACATCATAGGCAAATGCTCCAATCAGGGAAGCAGGAGGGTCAATATTTACCCCCTCACCCCAGGAACCCCGCCCCCAGCCAGCAGCAGTCCTGGGTCCTGATGCTGCCATGGGCTCCAGGCTCCTCTGCTGTGTGACTCTCTGCCTGCTGGGAGCAGGTGAGTCCCGGACACAGTGTGGGAGCTTCTGAGATGTCTTTGCCTTCCTGAGATAGAAGCCTGGTGAAGAGGGCTGCAGCAGGAGGCTTCCCTGTGCTCTTCCCTCAGCTTTCTTGTCTTCTCCCCAACAGGCCTGGTGGATTCTGGAGTCACCCAGACCCCCAAATACCTGATCAAATCAAGAAAACAGCAAGTGATACTGAGATGTTCCCCTGAATCTGGACACCTCTCTGTATACTGGTACCAACAGGCCCTGGGCTAGAGCCCCCAGTTTCTTGTTCAGTGTTATGATGGGAAAGTGTATCAAAAAGGAAACATATCAGATCGATTCTCAGGAAACCAGTTCAGTGATGCTGGCTTTGAGCTGAGCCTGACACCCTTGGAGCTGACAGACTCAGCCGTGTATCTCTGTGCCAGCAGCCAAGACACAGCCCTGCATGATCAGGTGCCTCTGGGACAAAAACAGTCCTGCCACAGCTCAGGAAGTGGTGCCCGTGTGTCAGCTGCCAGCCTGCCAAGCCCAGTCCTGGTGGAGCGATAGACTTTCCCAGACATTCACTTCTTGGTGTGTTTTAATGCTCACTGAAGTCATCAAGGTAAGTATTATTTTAACTGTTTGTACATCTGAGGGTCGTGAGTTGCCCAGATCTCATACTTCATAAGTGTTACAGCTAGCATCCCAGCCAAGTGTGTTCTCAACACCAGTGGTCCCTCGCTCATGGAACTATCTCTGTACAAGCAAATTACATACATCTGTTGTGTTATGTGTCACAAGATACAGTTTGGGGCTCTGTGATATGAACTGTACTCAGTGAATGGCAGCCACCAATCACAAGAAGGTATTCCCATGAGAGGAATGTCTCAAATAAAAACTGAGCATTTTTCATCACCCTGGCGTCTGCACCTCCCTCCACGTCCCTCCTGCATCAGTATTCCTTTGTGCCAAAACGTCATCCTGTGCTGGGCACCCAATTCTCTCCACCCAGAAAGGTGGGTCACCGGCCTGAGGGGGCTCTGCTTGCTCCCTCTCCCCAACACGGAATCACGGGCTGCCCTGAACATGAAGGAGCTGTACCTGCGTTTGACCGGTGGACCGTCTGTCAGTGAATTGGTTAGAAATAGACCAAAGAATTCCTCAAATGTTGATGAGCCTGAGATGAGGTTGGGAGCAGAAACCTGGAGAAACATGGTAGGTGGAAGGACAGTCTCAGGACTGCGGTCAATGTTGCGGAAATGGTGCCTTGAAGAACTGCTGCTGCTGCTAAGTCACTTCTGTTGAGTCTGACTCTGTGCGACCCCATAGACGGCAGCCCATCAGGCTCCCCAGTATCTGGGATTTTCCAGGCAAGATCACTGGAGTGGGTTGCCATTGCCTTCTCCTTTTGAAGTGCTCTTGGGACACTTATCATAAAGGGCAGCAGGAAGCCAGAAGGATTTCCCCAGGATTCAAAACTCCAGAAATATGTAGGTAAATACAAGTAATATACATGTTAATGAAGACCTATCTCTGGACTAGAACATACAACACATTTAATCAGTTTAATATCTACAGAAAAAATCTTTAACACTTACAGAAAGGTTGCAGCCGTGTGAGCGTACGTGCCATGATCTGGATAAGGCTGCGTGCTGTGAACTTATCGCTCAGGTTCATTTCTCATTTGAGCCTTTACAGGAAGGGGTGTGGCCCCCTGAGAGACAGGTTGGTTCTGGGGCCGGGCAGGGACAGTGACATCTCAGGGGGCTTGCAGGGACAGTGACATCTCAGAAGGACTCCCTGGAGAGCCCCTCTCCCCTCTCATCCACACACACACCAGAGGGCCCTCCGCCTGCCCCGCCCCCGCCATGAACCCCTGCCTCCTGGGCTGTGTGGTCTTCTGTCTCCTGCAGGCAGGTGAGTCCTAGGGGGCAGGGTCCCCTTGGGGGTGCCAGCACTAAGCCTGTCTGCTGTGACTGCAGCATGGGTCCTCCTTCTCCACAGGGGCGGTCCATGCTGGTGTCACTCAGGACCCCAGATTCCAGGTCGTGAGGACGGGACAGAACGCGACACTGAAATGTACTCAGGATCTGAATCACGATTATATGTACTGGTACCGACAAGACCTGGGACACGGGCTGAGGCTGATCCATTACTCAGCTGGTGTGCGTTCTAGCGAGCCAGGAGATGTGCCTGACGGGTACAGCGTCTCCAGATCAAGCAAAGAGAACTTTGCTCTCACGCTGGAGTCCGCCAACCAGTCCCAGACATCCGTTTACTTCTGTACCAGCAGTTACTCCACGGCGCTGCACGGCCACCTGCTCTCTGTGCAAAAAGACAGGGTCCAACGTGCAGGCTCCTAGCACCGGGAGCCTCAGAGCCCTGGGGACCACGTGCCAGCACTGTGACCCTGGATGTGTGACCTGGACAGGCCTGGATCTGACCCCAGGGACTCGCAGACACATGTCCACCATCAGTCTCTGTCTTTCCTCTGCATCCTCCCTGGATGCAGTTCAGACTGCATCCAATTCTGACTAGTTCTGACTCTTCCTCATCAGCTTAAGACCTCCCAAAGGGAAGAATATTAGTAAATCAGATATATCTAGACCCTCTTGTCTCTCCCAGCACCTGATTGCTGTCTCTCTGGAAGTTTCTCCCACAGCCTAGCTCTCAAGTGCTCCCTGCTCTAGCCCACCGGAGGTGAGGGTCTTTCCTCCTTTACTGTCTTGGCCTCAGCTCCCCTGCCCTCTCTGCTGCAGACACATGGCTCTCCCCTCATCTGGGCCACGTCCCTTCCCATGACACAGGGAACTTGGTAACCATGCCTAATTGGTCGTGTTTGAGCAAGCTCTTGGGATCATCAAAGAGAAAACAAACTCAGTTAATTAGAAACCATCCAAAATCCCTTGGGAGTTCATTCCCAGGAGGAGAGACAGGCTGGGTGTGTGTGTTCTCCTTCCCTGCCCATCTTTCCTAGCATCTCAATTATCCTGGACCAGGTTTCTACTTTTCCCTCAGAGAAATCTTCTCAAAGTCAAAATAGTTCTTTCATGGTTTTTTATTATATTAAGATTTTACAAGTTCATAGGAAATAAATAGTTTAACATACATAAAGCCTCTTTATAAAATGCACCTGCTAGAATTTGGTAATGCTTAATTTAAATATGAAATCTGGAAATATATAGATCTGCTTAATCAAAAGGAGGTCCGGAATACAGGTGTCCAGGCTGGCTTCATTTGAGATCACGGAGCTCTTATTTTTATTGCCCGTATCACTCCATTTTAGCTATCTATTGTCATTGGAGTGGTACAGGAATTATTTCCTTCTTAGTAGAAATGTCTAATCATACAGTGTTTTACCTCCACAGGCTAAGACTAGACTTGAAGATCAACCCTAATTCAGCCATGCTGGGAAGGCAGCATATGAAGGGTGTGTGTGTGTGTGTGTGTGCGTGTGTGTGTGTGTGTGTAGGGCTTGAAAGTGTGGAGTGTGGGGAATTTGTGTTCTTGTTGTAGATGGAAGGCACAGAGCCATGAGACCATGGGCCACTAGGAGGCACTGTGGGCCCATGATAAGCAGGGTGTGCTGGAGGGGTTGAGAGTCACCCTGGAGAGGGCAGCTTAGGGGAACCTTGGCTACATGCCTGCATCAGGGAGCAGGTTTGAGCTCCCTGAGTGGTCCAGACACATGGACCCAGCACAGACTCCTCACTGCCCAGGGGAGTGGGGACGTTCCTCGAGCCTCAGGATGTGTTCAGGGGCCGTCACCTGGAGCAGCATGGGAAGGGGAGGGTGAGGGATAAGTGTGGCTGGTGAGGGCTGTGTGATGAGTGTCAGGCAGGGACAGGAAGAGAAGAAAAAGCCATTTTCTGGGCATATGGGGACATGGGGACAGTGCTCACCTCACACCCACCCTTTGCTGAGGGGCTGTGCGGGACAGGGAAGGGCATAGAGGAGCCAGCCCTGGGTCCTGCCAAGGGGTTCAGTGGATCAGGAAAGGCACTGCAGAGACACAGAGCAGTGACGAAATAGGCAAATGCTCCAACCAGGGAAGCAAGAGGGTTAGTACTCTTCGCCACTCACCCCAGGAGCCCTGCCTGAGCTAGCAGTAGTCTTGGGTTCCTGATGCTGCCATGGGCTCCAGGCTCCTCTGCTGTGTGACTCTCTGCCTCCTGGGAGCAGGTGAGTCCTGAACACAGTGTGGGAGCATCTGAGATATTCCCATGGGAGGAATGTCTCAAATAAAAACAGAGCATTTTTCATTTGACCTGACATCTGCACCTCCCTCCACGTCCCTCCTACATCTGAATTCCTTTGTGCCAATACATCACCCTGTGCTGGGCGCCCAGCTTCTCTCCACCAAGAGAGGTGGGTCCCAGTCTTGAGGGGGCTCTGCTTGCTCCCTGTCCTGCACTGACATGGGAAGCAGGGCCTCCTGGGAATATGAAGAAGCTGTACCCACATTTGGCTGGCGGACCGTCTGTCAGTGACTCGATTAGAAATAGACCAAACAGATTTCTCAAATGTTGATGAGCCTGCAGTGAGTTTGGGAGCAGAGATCTGGAGAAACATGGTAGGTGGAGGGACAATCTCAGGACTGTGGTCAGTTTTGCAAAAATGAAACCTTGAAGTCCTAATGGGACACATGAGTTAAAGAGGGCGACAGGAAGCCAGAATGATTTCCACAAGATTTAAACTACAGATATATGCAGATGAATAGAAGTAATACATGTATCAATGTGAATTATCTCTGGACTAGAACACACACAAAACTTAATCAGTTTTACAGAAGAGTTACATCAACTTGTACGGCTATTGTCCATTGAGAACTTATCTCTCGGGTTCATCTCTGATTTGAGCCTCTGGCGGAAGGGGCATTGCCCCTGAGTGACAGATTGGCTCCTGGGCCTGACCGGGACAGTGACATCTCAGAAGGACTCCCTGGAGAGCCCCTCTCCCTCTCATCCACACTCAGACCAGAAGGCCCTCCGCCTGCCCCGCCCCCGCCATGAGCCCCTGCCTCCTGGGCTGTGTGGTCTTCTGTCTCCTGCAGGCAGGTGAGTCCTGGGTGCAGGGTCCCCTTCGGGGTTCCAGCTCTAAGCCTGTCCGCTGTGACTGCAGCATTGGTCCTCCTTCTCCACAGGGGCGGTCCATGCTGGTGTCTCTCAGGACCCCAGATTCCAGGTCGTGAGGAGAGGACTGAACGCGACACTGACATGTACTCAGGATCTGAGCTTCAGCGATATGTACTGGTACCGACAAGACCTGGGACACGGGCTGAGGCTGATCCATTACTCAGTTATCCCTCCTGCCACGGAGAAAGGAGCCCTGCCTGAGGGCTACAGCGTCTCCAGACCAAGCACAGAGGACTTCCCTCTCACGCTGGAGTCTGCCAACCGCTCCCAGATATCTGTGTACTTCAGCGCCTGCAGTTATCCACGGCGCTGCACGGCAACCTCCTCTCTGTGCAAAAAGATGAGGGAATCCCTGCAGCCTGGAAGGAGGAGAGCCCCTTGCAGGTGTCTCACACGCGAGCCTTGGAACCCAGGGCCACATGCCTGCAGTGTGACACTGAGTGTGCTGTCTCATATCACGCCCAGCTACATCGACGTTAAATGTAGTGGACGGTTGGGTTTTTTTTATTTCAAGTTTTATAACTTTAAAACTAAATGAGTTAATATATATAATCTCTGTATATAAATCCATTACCTAGAATTAGTAATAATTTATATAGAAAATTTAGAAATATGTGGATCTGATTAATCAGCGGGATCTACAGAATGCAGTGCTCCAGGCTGTATTCACCTGAGCTCAGCAGAGTGTCTGTATTGAAGGTCTGTGTGATTCCACCTTAGCATACTACTGTCAGTACAATTATTTTCTTCTTAATTGAAATGTTGGTTTCTACAGTCTTTTACCTCCAGAGGCTAAAGGGAATTTGAAGATCAATCTTAACTCAGCCAGCTTGGGAAGACAGTAGAATAAGTGTGTGTTGTGTGTGTGTGTGTGTGTGTGTGTGTGTGCAGGGTGTGGGGTATTTACATTCTTGCTTTAGACAGAAGGCACAGATCCATGAGACTGTGGACCATTGACCACTAGGAGGCACTGTGGGCCCACGGCAAGCAGTGGGTCCTGGGAGGGGTGGAGAGTCACCCTGGGGAGGGCAGCTTTAAGGAACCTTAGCTACATGCTTGAATGAGAAAGCAGGTTTGAGTTCCCTGAGGTCCTGAGGTTCCAGGACATATGGAACCAGTACAGACTCCTCGCTGCCCAGGAAAGTGGGATGTGCCAGGATCCTCAGGATGTGCCCAGGAGATGGTCTCCAGGAGTTGCAAGGGAAGTGCAGGTGAAGGGTTGGAGTGACTGGTGAGGGCTGGGTGATTGTCAGCTGATTGCCTGGTGACTGCTGGCCAGGTGAGTGCCTGGCTGCGTGTCAGGCAGGGGCTGGCAGGGGACAACAAGGTATGCTGTGGGAGTTGGGGACATGGGGATGGGGCACCCTTCACATCCATCCCTTGCTCAGGGGCTGTGAAGGGCAGGAAGGGCATAGAGGAGTCCACAATGGGTCCTGACAAGGGGTCCAGAGGATTTGGAAACAGCCTGCAGAGGCACAGAGCAGTGACGTCATAGGCAAATGCTCCAATTAGGGAAGCCTGGGGATTAGCACTTTACACCACTCACCCAGGAGCCCCGCCCCCAGCCAGCAGCTGTCTTGGGTTCCTGATGCTGCCATGGGCTCCAGGCTCCTCTGCTGTGTGACTTCTTCCTTCTGGGAGCAGGTGAGTCCTGGACACAGTGTGGGAGGTTCTGAGATGTCTTTGCCTCCTGAGATAGAAGCTTGGCGATGAGGGCTGCAGCAGGAGGCTTCCCTGTGCTCTGCCCTCAGCTTCCTTGTCTCCTCCCAGCAGGCCTGGTGGATTCTGAAATCACCCAGACCCCGAATACCCGATCAAATCAAGAAAGCAGCAAGTGACACTGAGATGTTCCCCTGAGTCTGGACACCTCTCTGTGTACTGGTACCAACAGGCCCTGGGCCAGGACCCCCAGTTCCTCGTTCACTATTTCAACAGAATGTGAGAGGAGAAGCAAACCTATCAGGGCGATTCTCAGGTCAACAGTTCAGTGACTCTAGCTCTGAACTGAGCTTGAGCTCCTTGGGGCTGAAAGACTCAGCCGTATATCTCTGTGCCAGCAACCAAGACACAGCCCTACATGATCAGGTGCCTCTGGAACAAAAACATCCTGGCCCAGCTCAGAAAGTGGTGTGAAGGTATCAACTGCCAGCCAGCCGGGCCTAATTCGGGTAGAGCAGACAGCCTTTCCCAGACATTCATGTCTTGATATGTTTTAATGCTCCCAAAGATCATACAAGATAAGTATTATTTTAACTCTTTACATATCTGAGGGGGAGTGGCTTGCCCAGATCTCATACTTCATAAATATCAGAACAAGGAATCAGACTCAGGTCTGTTCTTGTCACTGTGGTCCTCGCCCCCATTGTATGATTCTTCCATAAAACAAAAAAACATATATATACACACACATATATATATATGTGTGTGTGTGTGTGTGTGTGTGTGTATCATTTAAAGTATTTGACACACATAGTTGTTAATAGTGATAAGTCCAGGGTCTAGAAGCTGGGCTCATGTTATTAGCCACCTAAGAAGAGCTGTTGTTTAATTTCAAAGGCTGTTAGGCAGGGACAGGTGATAGTCTAGTGAAGGCCATCAGCTGGATAATTCTCTCCTACCTAGGAGAGGTTTAGGGTTTTTGTTCTGTTCATTTCTTCATCTCTTTGCATGAGACCTACTCCATTATGGAAGTTCATCTGCCTTACCAATAAAGATGTTCATCTAATCTGATTTTAAAATCTATTGATAACTTTCACATATTTATCTCTCACCAACACATCCTCACAGGGACATTCAGAACAATGTGGAACTAAATATCTGTGGCCTAGTCAAGGTGACACATTAAATTAGTCATCCCAACAACTTCCACGCTTGCCTAGGAATTTAGTAAGCATGAAGTCCCTGGCACATAACAGGACTCTGGATTTCCTGATTCCCTTTGCTAATCTCTGACAGCCTCTTCCACCATTTCTTAGGTGCAAAGATAGAGATGGACACATTTTTCCTCTAGCTGAGGCCTCTAGAAATCACAGGGGAGAAAATAATTCTGCCTGTTGATTTAGTGCAGGATATTAGCCAGAGCATGTGACATACATCCCTCCTCAGGCATGTTAAAATCAACTTTACTGATGTATGGATTGTAGTTGACTCTTGAACAATGTGCTATTTAGGAGCACTGAGTAACCCCCAACCCTGCAGTTAGAAATCTGCATATAACTTCACATACTTAGGAATGAAGAATTATCTCTGGAATACAACACACTTAAAGTTGTAAACTGTTTATAGAAAGGATACAACAAGTCATAAGGCTCAAGTCCATTGATCTGGATGGGTTGTTTCTGTTTTGAACTGTTCAGTCAGGTTCATTTCTGATTTGAGCCTCTGGGGGAAGAGGCGTGGCCCCTGAGTGACAGGTTGGCTGTGGGCCTGGCAGGGACAGTGAAATCTGGCAAGGCCTCCCTGAAGCGCCCCTCTCCCATCTTATCCACACTCAGACCAGAGGGCCCTCCGCCTGCCCCGCCCCCGCCATGAGCCCCTGCCTCCTGGGCTGTGTGGTCTTCTGTCTCCTGCAGGCAGGTGAGTCCTGGGGGGCAGGGTCCCTTTGCGGTGCCAGCACTAAGCATGTCCACTGTGACTGTAGCATCGATCCTCCTTCTCCACAGGGGCGGTCCATGCTGGTGTCACTCAGGACCCCAGGTTCCAGGTCGTGAGGACAGGACAGAAGGCTACACTGACATGTACTCAGGATCTGGGTCATGACTGCATGTACTGGTACCGACAAGACTTGGGACACAGGCTGAGGCTGATCCATTACTCATTTGCTGCTCCCAACACAGTTAAAGGAGACATACCCGAGGGTTACAGTGTCTCCAGACCAAGCACAGAGGACTTCCCTCTCACGCTGGAGTCTGCCAACCACTCCCAGACATCTGTGTACTTCTGTGCCAGCAGTTACTCCACGGTGCTGCACGGCCACCTCCTTTCTGTGCAAAAAAGCAGATGAGGGCCCTGTAGCCTGGAACTCGGGGAACCCCTTACATGCTCCTAGCACCTGGAGACTCGGAGCCCACAGACACATACTGGCAGCATAGCCAGCGATGTTTAATCTTCCTGGCATGGACCTGACAACAGGGCCTCGTGGACATGTGTCCACCCTCACTCTCTGTCTTTTCACTCTAGCTGCCATGCGAGCCTAAAGATGGTACCCAGCTCTGCCTCCTAGTCAACAGTCTGAACATGAGGCCTCCAAGAGGGAATGATGTTGGGAAACGAGATACATCTAGACCCTCTTGTCTCTCCCCAGGCACCACATGCCTGTCTCTGTGGAAGGCTCTCCCCCAGGGTGGCCCTTGAGTGGTCTCTGCTCTTGTCCAACTTCCCCAGATGTGGGCCTTTCTCTCCCACCTTCCTGGCCCTCATTCCCACTCTTCTCTACTTCAGCTCTGCTGCTCCTCCTTCATCTGGGTCATGTCCTTGCCCATCACCCAGGGAACCTTGTAATGATCCCTAACTGGGCGTGTTTGAGAAGGTTATCTGGGGTCCTCAAAGAGAATGCAAACTCAGTTAATTATTAATCATCCAAAATTCCCTGGTCGTCCCTGGGGAGGAGAGACAAGCTGTGTGTGTATGTATTCTCCACCATTGCCTGTCTTTAGCATCTAAATAGCCTAGACCCTGATGCTGGAAAGACTGAAAGCAAGAGGAGACGGGGGTGGCAGAGAAAGAGGTGGTTAGATAGCATCACCGACTAACAGACATGAATTTGTGCAAATGTGGGAGATAGTGATAAAGGGGAGCCTGGGACGCTGCAGTGCATGGGGTTTCAATGAGTTGGACTCGAGTTAGCCACTGAACACCACCACGGACAAAACCTAACCCAAGTTTGTAGCATCTCCCTCATCACAATCTTCTAAAAGTCAAATATCAAATATTTCCTGCACGAGCACATTTCTTTTCTCTTGAAATACAAAATCATGAATCAGCTATGGCAGGCTGGTATGTGTGTTTGTGTTTCTAATTGTGTGTGTGTTCTTTAGAAAAACAAAACAAGCAAAAACACAGTTCAATCGCCAAACAGTGAAATATTTTCTAATATGAACACATCCCATGACTATTAAATTTGGGCAGACAGTCTTGATTTCCACGCATAGAGCACATGGGGACACTGTGCAGCTGAGAAACACTACAAGTTTCTGGGCAGAGCAAGCAGACAGAGCTAGTGCCTGGGACCAGGAGGCCTAAGAGAAAGCTTTATTTGGTTTTTTTATCTCTAGAATCCCTACTAGCATAGGCATTAATTTTCAGGCTTGCTGTCCCAGCTGGGAGCCATGAAGTTCAACTATGCAGTGCTGAGGGAGCCTCTGAGGTTGCAGCAAAAGTGAAGGGTATGGAGCTCGGAGGTGGTAGGAAAGAGAAACAGAAAAGAGCAACACCTGCCTGAAGAGAAAAGCGAAGGAGCCATGGGGAAGGGCGTCGGGCATAAAGCCAGCCTCGCCTACACCAGCAGTCCAGCTCACATGTTATCTAAGACACTTTGCAGGACAGAGCAGGGTCCCTGGATCAGCGACCTGGAATGAGAGGTTGGATTCCTGGGAACCAGCAGAGGCAATGACATCAGAGCAGTGACGTCACTGCCTCACCTCCAGTCAGGGGAAGGAGGCCCAGAACCCCAGCTCTCAGAGAACCAGAGCTCTGAGCAAGGAGATGCCTCCCAGCTCTGGCCCTCCTGCCATGGACTGCAGCCGCGTCTACTGTGTGGCTCTGTGGCTCTTGGCAGCAGGTGGGTGTTTGGCACAGGGGAGAATCCGTGTTCCTAGCCTGACTCTGCCTGAATCCAAGGCACCATCTGATTCTCTTCTGCGTTCTTTCTCAGCCCTAGTCTTCTTCCCCCACAGGCCTTGTGGATTCTGGAGTCACCCAAACCCCGAGATACCTGATTAAAGCAAGAGGACAGCGAGGGACCCTGGGATGCTCCCCTGTCTCTGGACACCTCTCCGTATACTGGTACCAACAGGCCCTGGGCCAGGGCCCCGAGTTCCTCGTTGAGTATTACAGGCAGAAAGTGAGGGGAGAAGTACAGCTCCCGAATAGAATCTCAGGAAAATATTTTAGTGACTCTCACTCTGAACTGAACTTGAGCTCCTTGGAGCTGACAGACTCAGCCGTGTATCTCTGTGCCAGCAGCCAAGACACAGCCCTGCATGATCAGCTGCCTCTGGGACAAAAACACTCCTGCCCCAGCTCAGGAAGTGGTGCCTGTGTGTCAGCTGCCAGCCTGCCAAGCCCAGTCCTGATAGAGAGATAGACTTTCCCAGACATTTACTTCTTGGTATGTTTTAATGCTCACTAAAGTCATCAAAATAAGTATTATTTTAACTGTTTGTACATCTGAGGGGACATGAGTTGCCCATATCTCATATTTCATAAGTGTTACAGCTAGCATCCCGGCGCAAGTTTCTTCTCAACAGCCGTGGTCCCCTCGCTCATGGAACTATCTCTGTACAAGCAAATTACATATACCTGTTGTGCTGTGTGTAACAAGATACAGTTTGGGGCTCTATGATATGAACTGTTACTCAGTGAATGGCAGCCACACTTCACAAAGAGGTATTCCCATGAGAGGGACATCTCAAATAAAAACTGAGCATTTTTCATCACCCTGGCATCTGCACCTCCCTCCACGTCCCTCCTGCATCCTTTGTGGCTAAACGTCATCCTGTGCTGGGCACCCAATTCTCTCCACCCAGAAAGGTGAGTCACCGGCCTGAGGGGGCTCTGCTTGCTCCCTCTCCCCAACATGGGAATCACGGGCTGCCCTGAACATGAGGGAGCTGTACCTGCATTTGACAGGTGGACCGTCTGTCAGTGAATTGATTAGAAGCAGACCAAACAAATTCCTCAAATGCTGATGAGCCTGCGATGAGGTTGGGAGCAGAAACCTGGAGAAACATGGTAGGTGGAGGGACTGTCTCAGGACTGCGGTCAATGTTGCGGAAATGGAGCCTTGAAGTGCTGCTGCTGCTGCTGCTAAGTCGCTTCTGTTGTGTCCAACTCTGTGCGACCCCATAGACGGCAGCCCATCAGGCTCCCCCGTCTCTGGGATTTGCCAGGCAAGAACACTGGATTGTGGTGCCACTGCATTCTCCCTCTTGAAGTGCTCTTGGGACACATATCATAAAGGGCAGCAGGACACCAGAAGGATTCCCCAGGATTCAAAACTCCAGAAATATGTAGATAAATACAAGTAATATACACGGTAATGAAGATTTATCTCTGGACTAGAACATACAAATCGTTTAATCACTTTAACATTTACGGAAAAAAAACTTTAACACATACAGAAAGGTTACAGCAACGTGTGAGGCTTTTGTCCGTTATCTGGATGGGTGTCCGGGTTGTGAATTTATCTCTCAGGTTCATTTCTGATTTGATTCTCTGGGGGAAGGGGCTTGGCTCACTGAGTGACAGTTTGGCTCCGGGGCCTGGCAGGGACAGTGACATCTCAGAAGGACTCCCTGGAGAGCCCCTCTCCCCTCTCATCCACCCTCAGACCAGAGGGCCCTACACCTGCCCCGCCCCCGCCATGAGCCCCTGCCTCCTGGGCTGTGTGGTCTTCTGTCTCCTGCAGGCAGGTGAGTCCTGGGGGTCAGGGTCCCCTTCGGGGTGCCAGCACTAAGCCTGTCTGCTGTGACTGCAGCATCGGTCCTCCTTCTCCACAGGGGCAGTCCATGCTGGAGTCACTCAGGACCCCAGATTCCAGGTCATGAGGACAGGACAGAACGTGACACTGAGATGTTCTCAGGATCTGGGTCATAACTTCATGTCCTGGTACCGACAAGACCTGGGACACGGGCTGAGGCTGATCCATTACTCAGATGGTGCGCACACTAGCGAGCTAGGAGACGTGCCCAATGGGTACAGTGTCTCTAAATCAAACAAAGAGAACTTTCCTCTCACGCTGGAGTCTGCCAACCGCTCCCAGACATCTGTGTACTTCTGCGCCAGCAGGTACTCCACAGCGCTGCGTGGCCACCTCCTCTCTGTGCAAAAAGACTGCTAGGGCCCCGTGCGGGCTCCCAGCACTGGGAGCCTCAGGGCTTTGCAGACCGTGTGCCTGCAGTGTAAGCCTGGGTGTGTGGACTAGGTTGGCCTGAGCCTCACTCCCAGGCCTCGGGGCCGTGTGTCCTCATTGATCTCTGTATTTCCTCTGCATCCTCCATGTGAACCAGGAAGAAGCTTCTCCAGGTCATACTCCTTGTCATCACCTGAGCCTGAGACCTAGCAGGAAGGTTGTTGGTAAGCTAGATACATCTAGACACTCTTGTCTCACCTCAGGCAGCTCATTTCTGTCTTTCTGGAACGTTCTCCCCTAGCCTGGCTCTCACATGGTCTCTGCTCTTGTCCACCTTTCCCAGGCGGGCAGGACATTCCTCTCCCCACCTCCCTGCATCAGCTCCCTGACCCTCTCTACTGCGGCCACAAGCCCCTCCCTCATCTGGGTCAGGTCCGTTCCCAAGTCTCAGGGAGGCTTTTAAAAAGGCCTCTCCGTGCGGTCTGTTTTAAGCAACATGTATGGACTCATGAAAAAGAAACAAACTTTAGTTAATTACGTATCATCCCCAAACACACGTGAGTCCATTTGAAGGAGGACAGATTGCCTTTGTGTGTTCTCAACACGCACCCCCGCCCCCCAACATCCTTAGCATCTCACCTAACCTAGGCCAGATTTGCACCCCCTGGCACCCTCATCAAAATCTTCTCAAAGTCAAAATATATCCTGCGTTGCCCCCATTATATCATGATTTTATAAGTGCAGACATAATTGAGTCCACATTTATAAAACTTCTTTAGAAAAAGTATATGGAATTTGATAATGCTTAATTTAAATAGGAAATTTCAACATATATGCCTCTGATTAACCAAAAATAGTTATGAAGACATGTTTGCAGGCAGATTCACTTGAGATCCTTTGAGCATTTATTTTATGATCATATATTTCCATCTTTAGCTAACTACCATCATTGTACTGGTGAAGCAATTATTTCGTTCTTAGTAATACGGTCAGATCATACAGGATTCTACCTCTAGAGGCTAAGAGTGGATTTGAAAATCAACCCTAATGAGCCAGGCTAGGAAGGCAGTAGAACAGATTTTGTGTGTGTGTGTGTGTGTGTGTGTGTGTGTGTGTTTGTGTGTGTGTTCAGGGTGTGGGATTTTTGTACCCTTGCTTTAAACAGATGCTGCTCATCCATGAGGCCCTCGACCTTTGGCCACGTGGAGGCATTGTGTTTCCACGGTAAGCATGGTGTTTGGGGAGGGCTTAGGAGTCACGTGGGGAGGGCAGCTTAAGGCAACCTTGGATACATGCCTGCATCTGGGAGCAGGTTTGAGTTCCCTGAGTGGTCCTGGGACACATGGAGCCAGCACAGATTCCTCACTGCCCAGGGGACTGGGTACCTACCTGGAGTTTCAGGATGTGCCCAGGGGGCTGTCTCCTCGAGCAGCATGGCAAGGGGAGGGTGAGAGGTTGGGGTATCTGGTGAGGGCTGGATGATGAGTGTCTGGCAGGGTCAGACAGAGCAGAAAAAGACATGTTGTGGGCCCATGGACCAGGGGATGAAACTCACCTCACACCCACCCTTTGCTGAGGGGCTGTCAGGACAGGGAATGGCATAGAGGAGCCAGCCCTGGGTCAGCCTGCAGAGACACAGAGCAGGGACATCATAGGCAAATGCTCCAATCAGGGAACAGGAGGGTCAGCACTTTACACCACTCACCCCAGGAGCCCTGCCTCCAGCCAGCAGCAGTCCTGGGTCCTGATGCTGCCATGGGCTCCAGGCTCCTCTGCTGTGTGACTCTCTGCCTCCTGGGAGCAGGTGAGTCCTGGACACAGTGTGGGAGCTTCTGAGATGTCTTTGCCTCCCTGAGATAGAAGCGTGGCGATGAGGGCTACAGCAGGAGGCTCCCCTGTGCTCTGCCCTCAGCTTCCTTCTGTCTCCTCCCCAACAGGCCTGGTGGATTCTGAAGTCACCCAGACCCCCAAATACCTGATCAAATCAAGAAAGCAGCAAGTGACTCTGAGATGTTCCCCTGAATCTGGACACCGCTATGTATCCTGGTACCAACAGGCCCTGGGCCAGGGCCCCCAGTTCCTCATTCTGTATTATGATGGGAAAGTGCGTACAAAAGGAAACATGCCTGATCGATTCTCAGGTGAACAGTTCGGTGACTCTCGCTCTCAGATGAACCTGAGCTCCTTGGAGCTGACAGACTCAGCCGTGTATCTCTGTGCCGGTAGGCAAGACACAGTGCTGCATGATAAGGAGCCTCTGGGACAAAAACACTCCTGCCCCAGCTCAGGAAGTGGTTGCCGGGCATCGACTGCCAGCCAGTGAGACCCAGGCCCTGGTAAAGTGGACAGCCTTTCCTAGACATTCTTTCCTGAAATTTTTTAATGCTCACAATGATATTGCAAGATAAGTATTATTTTATCTGCTTATTTATCTAAGGGGAATCGGCCTGCCCAGCCCTCATATTTCGTAACCGTTAGAGCAAGGAATGCTGCTCAAGCCTGTCCTTATCACTTGTGGTCCTTACCAACCCCCCAACTGCCCCCTGCCAGGAATGCTGCGTCACCCAGGCCTGTGACGTGTGGTCATGCTCTGGGGAAACCAGCACATCAGGAGGTCACCACAGGTCCACCGTCATGTAACCAGGAATAGCTACATAATTTTTAGGGTCCCTGGTTTCAAATACCACTGAGAATCTGCAGAGAACAGAGCACTGCAGCATGTGTGAGGCCTGCTATGTGTGGAATGATGCACAACAAGATAAGCGTTTGAGGAGCTCTGTGATATTTGTTACTCAATTAATGCAATCCCCACTTTACAAGGAAGCATTCCCAAGGAATGGATGTCTCACCTAAAATCAGAGCACTTTTCCTTTAACCTGGAGTCTGCCACCTCTCCCTGCATCCGTCCCACGTATACGTTCCTTTGTCACCTGCTTGTGTGTGTGTGAGTGTTTAGTTGCTTCAGTCGTGTTTGACTCTTTGTGACCCCATGGACAGTAGCCAGTCAGGCTCCTCTGTCCGTGGGATTCTCCAGGCAAGAATAGTGGAGTGGGTAGCCATGTCCTCCTCCAGGGGATCTTTCCAACCCAGGTATCAAAACTGCATGTCTTATGTCTCCTGCATTGGCAGGCAGATTCCTTACCATTCTCACAATCTGAGAGAAGCCCAGGTCATCCGTGGTGCTGGGCAACTGGCTTCTCTCCACAAAGAACGGCAAGTCCCAAGCTGGACGTGGTTCCACTTGCTCTTCCCCTTCCCCCCTTCAGAAACTGCAAGCCCTGTGTCCAGTGAACAGGATGGGAATGTAGATGCATCTGGCAGGGGACCCATCTGTTGGTGAATTGATAAGAAATAGAGCCAAAAGATTCCTCAAGTGTGGATAAGTCTGACCTGCGGTTGGGGAACAAGATGCCAAAAGAATCATTGCAGGTCGAAGGACACCAACAGGACTGTAGTTAATTAACGAAAGTAGGAACGGACAGTCTCCCAGGTGGCGCTAAAGTGAAAGAAAGAAAGAAGGTGAAGTCGCTCAGTTGTGTCTGACTCTGCGATCCCATGGACTGTAGTCTACCAGGCTTCTCTGTCCATGGGATTTTCCAGGCAAGAGTACTGGAGTGGGTTACCATTTCCTTCTGCAGGGGACCTTCCTGATTCTGCCTGCCAATGAGGGAGATGTAAGAGACTTGGGTTCGATCCCTGGGTCTGGAAGATCCCATGGAGGAGGAAATGGCAACCCACTCCAGTATTCTTGCATGGAGAATCCCATGGACAGAGGGGCCTGGTGGGCTACAGTACACGGGGTCACAAAGAGTCAGACATGACTGAGCAACTAACACTTACCTAGACACTTGAAGATGTATTTGGGATTCATGAGTCATAAAGGGCAGCTGGAAGCCCAAAGGATTTTCCTGAGATTCAACACTACAGAAATATGCAGGTAAAAGTAATAAAAGTATGAATGAAGAATTATCTCTAGAAAAAGTGAATAAAGTTGCAAACTGTTTACAGAAAGGTTACAACAACTTGTAAGGCTCAAGTCCATTGATCTGGACAGGTTTCCCTGTTGTGAACTCTTCACTTAGGTTCATTTCTGATTTGAGCCTCTGGGGGAAGAGGCGTGGCCCCCTGACTGACTGGTTGGCTCTGGAGCCTGGCAGGGACAGTGACATCTCAGAAGAACTCCTGGAGAGCCCTTCTCCCCTCTCATCCACACTCAGACCAGAGGGCCCTCCACCCGCCCTGCCCCCGCCATGAGCCCCTGCCTCCTGGGCTGTGTGGTCTTCTGTCTCCTGCAGGCAGGTGAGTCCTGGGGGGCAGGGCCCCCTTGGGGCTGCCAGCACTAAGCCTGTCCGCTGTGATGGAAGCATCAGTCTTCCTTCTCCACAGGGGCGGTCCATGCTGGTGTCTCTCAGGACCCCAGATTCCAGGTCGTGAAGACAGGACAGAACGTGACACTGAGATGTACTCAGGATCTGTACCACGACAGTATGTACTGGTACCGACAAGACCTGGGACTCAGGCTGAGGCTGATTCGTTATTCATCTTTCACTGACACCACGTACAAAGGAGACATGCCTGATGGCTACAGCGTCTCCAGATCAAGCACAGAGAACTTCCCTCTCACGCTGGAGTCTGCCAACCGCTCCCAGACATCTGTGTACTTCTGCGCCAGCAGTACTCCACAGCGCTGCAGGGTCACCTCCTCTCTGTGCAAAAAGATGGGGGAGGCCCTTGTAGGCTCCTAGCACTGGGAGTCTCAGGGCTTTGCTGCCACATGCCTTCAGTGTGACCCTTGGTGTGTGGTCTGTACTGGCCCGGATCTCACTCCAGGCCTTGCGGACACATGTCCACCATCCATCTCTGTCTTTCTCTGCATCCTCCCTGTGATCCAGGAAGATGCTTCTCTAGCTCCGACTCCTGGTCAGCACCTGAGCCTGAGACCTCCAGGAGGGAAGGTTATGGGAAATCAAATATATCTAGACCCTCTTGTCTCTCCCTGGGCACCTCATTGCTGTCTTTCTGAAACTATTCATCAACCTGGCTTTCATGTGGTTTCTGATCTTGCCCATCTTTCCAGAGGGGGCAGAGTGTTTCCACCCTTCATCTCTCTGGCCTCAGCTCCCCGGTCCTCTCTTCTCCAGTCACGCTGCTCCTCCGTCACCTGGGTCATGTCCCTTCCCATCTCAGAGACTCCAAAAATGCATCCTGTGCCCTGCAGAGGGGTCCTGCCTTTCCTAGTGATTAACTCCTACCTGTGATCCCATTCAAGGTCCCACTGTGTGTTCAGGCACATCTGGCTACAGCTGTTTCCCAGATGAACTGTGAGCACAGGTGGGATGTCTTTCTTCTGACTTTTGAGTCCTAGATTATGAACTTTTCTCTCCTTGATGTGGTCTCCATCTACTCAGAAGCAGGACTCTGTCGCCTGTGTGTGTCTCCTCCTTGAGCTCCTGTGATGATGGAGCTGCATGGGCGCTGGGACAGCTGATCAGAGTAACAAGACCAGTGGAGAGAGTGGGATGTAACATCACCTCTGAGTGCCCTCCTAGATTCAGGTTAGTAAAGACACAGAGCTACAGAGCATCCCCCTCCTAGACTCTACAGCCTTACTCTCCAACCCTCACTCATCTCTGGTCCTGTTCCCTCCTCCCCCGAAAGAGAGGATGTTTGTAATGACCGTTAGCCTGTGAACAAATGACTTTTGAACAAGCAGATGCTCTGATGGCAGTGAAAGTGAGAACTACATTACTTTTGCAACATAGCCTCCTAGGTTTCCAGAAAAACAGAATTGTTACTGTATTGATATATTCCACACCAGTGTTTTAAAGGTCAGTGAAATTGGGTCTTCTGTAAAGAAGCTCTGAGGAAACTGTGTTTTAATGAGTGGTGACTTAGACGAATGTGAGGCTCTGCTGAGGGCTGTGGAGACATGAAGCTGCATGGAGATTGAGGAACACAGAGAGGGCAATTGGTCTGTGGCCCGCAGAAGGGAATAGAAGCTTTCAGCCGAGGTCTCTTCCCGGGGCATCATTTCACCCCTTGTGTCTCTGAATATGTCAGTGACTTCATTAGGCTTCTTGGGCCAAATCAAGTGGACCCCTCCATTGCCCACCCTTGCCTATGAAGTGAATACCATGGAGCCTGTATGACTGTGGGACCATGGGCGGGGTGCTGGGCTGGGTCAGAAATAGGGGTCCTCATGGCAGACCGTGATGTGCAGGTAAGACAAAGAATTCACCACCTGGTGTCTGGCTTTGGGGGCTTCCCAGGTGGGACTAATGGTAGAGAACCCACCTGACAATGCTGGAGACTTAAGACACAGGTTCGATCTCTGTGTAGAGAAGATACCCTGGAGAAGGGAATGGTAGCCCACTCCAGTATTCGTGCCTGGGAAATCCCATGGACAGAGGAATCTGGGAGAATAGGGTCGCAAAAAGTCAGGCACAACTGAAGCGACTTAGCATGCACACATTTGACATTGGAGGTGCTGTTGACCCTCTGAGTGAAAGTGCCCTGCAGGCGAGGGGAGATGGAGGATGAGAAGATTAATGTAGAGATGCAGCAACATGTGAGCCCTGTGGGAAGGCAGCCCTAAAACCCACACATTGCTTGTGTTAAAAGGGGAGCTTGCGCGCGTGCATGCTAAGTCACTTCAGTCGTGTCCAACTTTTTGCAACCCTACTGACTTTAGCCCGCCAGGCTCCTCTGTCTAAGGGATTCTCCAGGCAAGAATACTGGAAGGGGTTGCCATGCCTTCCTCCAGGAGATCTTTCTGAAACAGGGATCTAACCCATGTTTCCTGGGGCTCCTGCATCCCTGGCAGATTCTTTACTGCTGAGACACTGGGGAAGCCCAAAAAAGGGGAGATTATAAATATTTAAATTAGTCATCTATGTATGTTATAATATTGGGCTGGCCAATACATTCGTTCGGGTTTTCCCTTAACATTTTATGGAAAATCTCGAACGAACGTTTTGGCCAACCCAATGTAAATTACATGTCCCTGAAGTCATGGACATTGACAGAGGCAGTGATGTCACCATGGGAGCTGCCCTATGGGGACAGGTGACAGGCCACCACCCCCACCGCCACCACCCCCGCTCATGCTCACAAGGACCCTGAGCTGGTGAACTTCCCGTTGCTGCTCTGTCCCTGCCATGGGCTCCAGGCTCCTCTGCTGGGCGACCCTCTGTCTCCTGGGGGTGGGTGAGTCCTCAGCAAACCAAGTGGTTCCAATGTATTTGTGTGTGTGGGGGGGTGGGTAAGGCTCTACCTGACTGTCCCCCACTTCTGTCCCCACAGGTCACACAGGAGCTGGAGCAGTGTCCCAGTCCCCCAGGCACAGGGTCGCAGGGAGGGGCCAGACTGTAAATCTTAGGTGTGATCCAATTTCTGGTCATGTTTCCCTTTATTGGTACCGACAGACCCTGGGGCAGGGTCCAGAGTTTTTGACTTACTTTCAAGACGAGCAACAACTAGACAAATCAGGGATGCCTAAAAACCGGTTTTATGCTGAAAGGCCTGAGAAAACGTACTCCTATCTGAAGATCCAGCCAGCGGAGCCCGGGGACTCGGCTGTGTATCTCTGTGCCAGCAGCCCAACCACAGCGCAGCACAGTCGCCTCCTTCCTGTTCACAAACCTCATCTTTCTGTCTCCTTGCAGCTCCCAGAGCCCCTAAATAGGTTGTTTTTTGCTTTCCACTCACCAATATGTGGCGCTAGTGATAAAGAATTTCTGTGCAATGCAGAAGACCCCGGTTCCAACCCTGGGTCAGTAAGATCCCCTGGAGAAGGGAATGGCTACCCACTCCAGTATTCTTGTCTGGAAAGTTCCTTGGACAGAGGAGTCTGATGGGCTATAGTCTATGTTGTCATAAAGAGTAGGCACAACTGAGCACACACACACACACCCCAACAAAAAGAGGTAGATTTGGACTCAGCTGTTCTTCGGATAGAAAGAGACCATAGACTAACTCCTGAGATACTGCAGCGGTAAATGTTGGTGGATAGAAATCATTAAGGCTCACTGGGTTCTAGCAGTCTCAGGGCCAGCTCAGGGCTCCAAGGCACAGACCACAGGCTTCCATGGGACCTGCAGGTGTTTGCCCACACACGCAACTTTAGCTGCCTGTGTTCATAGTGAGTTCCCCTGCGGTTGCTGTTGGCAACTGGAAAGTTTTCGACTACCTCCTCAGGCATAGTCTTTGTTCTAAAGCCTCTTCCATCCCTGTCACAGGTGGAACTAGCAGTGATGAACCTGACTGCCAATGCAGGAGACTTAAGAGACTTGGGTTTGATCCCTTGGTTGGGAAGATCCCCTGCAGGAGGGCCTGCGACCCACTCCAGTATTCTTGCCTGGAGAATCCCATGGCCAGAGGAGTCTGGCGAGGTACAGTCCATAGTGTCGCACAGAGTCGGACACGACTGAAGCGACTGAGCACACACGTCCCTGTTATATTGCAAGTTTTCCACAATATAGCATCAAGCCTGTCATCCCGTTTGAAGTAAAATCCTTACTTCTTCTGTGCCAGTTAGTTGACAAAGACAGTGTTGAAAACAGTAAGACTTTATTTCCTTTGCCTCATTTAAGCAACCCACTTTCTCTATTTTGTTTTCATGTTTTCACTGCTGCAGTCCTGACAGTTAGACTAAAGCGTACTTTCACAACCTCTCCAGTTTCATGCTGATTCCTTGAATAAATCTGTTCTCTAGAGGTTGTTGTAATTCACACCCTAGGCTTTTGATTTGAAATACTTTCCCTGAGGTCTTTAACTCAAGAAGACACGATATTTTCTAATGCTTCTATTCCTTTTTATGTGTTTGCTATATTACCTATTGTTATACATATTGGTTATAAATATAAATACCTATATTGTAAATAACACCTTCTATCCATCTTTACCCACAGATGAATCTATGAAATCTAAAGCCCTGGTCAGAGTGGATGTGATTATGGGTCATGGTTTCTGGGAGTCTGAAGAGATAACCAGATAACTCTGGTGGGTAGGATGGTAAAGAACCCGTCTGCAATGCAGAAGACCTGGGTTCGATCCCTGTCTTGAGAAGGTCCCCTGGAGAAGGGAATGGCAATCCACTCCAGTATTTGTGCCTGGAGAATCCCATGGACAGAGGAGCCTGGTGGGCTACAGTCCTTGGAGTCCCAAAGAGAGGGACAGGACTGAGCTACTAACACTTTCACTTTTCAAGAGGTAACCCAGCTGCAAGACTGGGATTGAATGGCATAGCCTTGGCCATGATACGGGCACCCTGAGCCTTGCATAGCAGGTAAAGGGAATGACAGTTGCCCTAAATCCACTTATTATTAACTGTAGTCACTCGGTACACCAAGGTTTTTCCCAAGAGCATGAGTGCCCAGAGGAGGGAGTTTTCCTGGTCTTTGATTGTGGTATCCGCAAAGCTTTCCTGGCTCTGGGGAGCAAGGAAGGTCAGATACACACGAGAATTCCATACTCTAGCAATCCCATTTGAAGGACTCCCTTTCCAGATTCTGGTCTTCATTTTTTTCTCCCCATTTTCCCATCTTTGCCACATGAACCTGGCAGAGTCAGCTTTCTTATAATACTATGTTGCACCGCCGTTTTCATATCTTCCAACTCCACTGCTTCTTCCAGAACCATCTGTTCCCTCCCTGCTGCTCAAATTGGCACAGTGTTCAAGTTGATCATTTAGTGGAGACTGTTCCTGGCTGATCTCAATTCCATCCATCCTTATCTCTCCATGACATACTGTTCTTCTGTGATGGCTTATGGCTTTATAAGATGTTCTTTTTTGTTCTTACATTCCAAGTTTACTTTTTATTCAGACACAATTGACCCCATCTCAAAGGCAATTTCATTATCTCCTCAGTCCTTTGCTGATCTATATTTTGGAGTTAACACTGATTGTCTTTTTTTTTTTTTTTTTTTTAGCAGTTTTGTGAGAAACGCTGGGCTGGAAGAAGCACAAGCTGGAATCAAGATTGCCAGGAGAAATATCAATAACTTCAAATATGCAGATGACACCACCCTTATGGCAGAAAGTGAAGAGGAACTAAAAAGCCTCTTGATGAAGGTGAAAGAGGAGAGGGAAAAAGTTGGCTTAAAACTCAACATTCAGAAAACGAAGATCATGGCATCTGGTCCCATCACTTCATGGGAAATAGATGGGGAAACAGGGGAAACAGTGCCAGACTTTATTTTTTTGGGCTCCAAAATCACTGCAGATGGTGACTGCAGCCATGAAATTAAAAGATGCTTACTCCTTGGAAGAACAGTTATGACCAACTTAGACAGCATATTGAAAAGCAGAGACATTACTTTGTCAACAAAGGTCCGTCTAGTGAAGGCTATGGTTTTTCCAGTGGTCATGTATGGATGTGAGAGTTGGACTGTGAAGAAGGCTGAGTGGTGAAGAATTGATGCTTTTGAACTGTGGTGTTGGAGAAGACTCTTGAGAGTCCTTTGGACTGCAAGGATATCCAACCAGTCCATTTTGAAGGAGATCAGCCCTGGGATTTCTTTGGAAGGAATGATGCTAAAGCTGAAACTCCAATACTTTGGCCATCTCATGTGAAGAGTTGACTCATTGGAAAAGACTCTGATGCTGGGAGGGATTGGGGGCAGGAGGAGAAGGGGATGACAGAGGATGAGATGGCTGGATGACATCATTCACTCGATGGACGTGAGTCTGAGTGAACTGTGAGAGTTGGTGATGGACAGAGAGGCCTGGCGTGCTGCGATTCATGGGGTCGCAAAGAGTCGGACACGACTGAGTGACTGAACTGAACTGAATGAAGATAAAAGATCTCCTTACACTTCAACTTCTGCATTTCTCTTACTACTTTTAATAAACTTTTCCTTTCATGTCTCCCATTCTATTCCTCTCCCTTTCAGAAGACAGTTTTAAGAAGGAAGATCTCAGTTGGACTATAACTGCCAGATAATGAGATAGAGGTTACGTAGAATGAAGATTGCCTATTAAGGGTGATAAATCAAAGGGATAGTTAGGGTTAGAATTAGTGTTGGGATTAGAATTGAAGGAAATTGAGTATAAAATGTGATCACTCAGACATTTCCCAGCACCCCTTGGACCACTGCAGAAGAAACAATGGTGAAGCTTCAGTTATTGGCCACAAGGTGGCACTATGATGCCACTGAGATCTGGGGCTCTGGGCAGGATCTGGGAGAGAAACCTGGGAGGGAAAGTGTTAAGAAACAGGCAGGGATCCAGCACTAGCAGCTGTTGACGTTTTCAGTTATTTCCAGGCTACCTAACAACTATGGAAGAAGTGGGAGGCCCCTCTAAACCTTAATGAGATCAGCAGTTGAAGGGTTTGGGCAAAGCAGCTTTGATGTCAGGCAGGGGCAGGTGCAGACAGAGGAGCAACTGTCTCAGAGGAATACCGGGGACCCAGGGGCCAAATCCATGCACCCAAAACTCAGTACATTGCAGCCCCGCCCATCTCCCCTGCAGCAACATCTAAGCCAGGAGGAGCTGATGTGCCTGAGCCAAGTCACAAGGAACCCTGGGAGAATCTGCAGGGGTGGGGGCCAGCATCCCAGGCAGGCCCGTCTGGCCTTTGGAGAAGAGCCCCAGCTCTCTCTCTCAGACCTGTGGATCGGAGCGTTTAGCAGGGACAGTCCTCCTCGCCCTGACCCTGCCACTAGCCCCAAACTCTGCGTGATTCTTTGTCTCCTGGCATCAGGTGAGTTTGGAACTGGCTGAAGCCTCTGCAGGGTTTGCAGAGTCCCAGCTCCAAGTCATCTCTTTCCTTCTCAGACCCAGTTTACTCTTCTCACTAAGCCATATCTTTGCTGTGTGTATCTGCCTCTCCAACAGGACCGATGGATGCGGCAGTCACCCAGAAATCAAGAGACTGTATTATACAAACAGGAAACAAGATGGTCCTCGAATGTTCTCAGCATATGAACCACTTGAGAATGTTCTGGTACCAGCAAGACCTGAGACAGGGGCTAAGGCTTATCCATTATTCAAATGGTGTCCGTGACACTGGCTGGGGTGGGGGTGGGGGTAACAGAGATACTGTATCCCTCTGAATCTGAAGCAAGAAGGAGACTTTCCCCCTGACCCTGGAGTCGGCCAGGACCAACCAGACCTCCTTGCACCTCTGTGCCAGCAGTGAACCCACAGCGTGGCATAGCCAGCTGCTCTCTGCACAAAAAGGGCAGCCACAGGCATGAGGTGGACCCTTCTTCCTAAGGCCACGTCTCATCAGGGGAGAAAACTGCTCATTTTGGAGATCTCATGAGACTAGTGTGAAATGCGCTCCATCAGCGTGAAGGGTGTGTGTGCTGTAATTCGAAAAGACACATGACCTCACTGTTCACTGCAGCGCTATTTACAATAACCAAGACATGGGAGCCACCTAAATGTCCGTCAACAGATGAATAAATGAATGAAGATGTACGTGTATAAATAGAATATCACTCAGCCATAAAAAGAATGAAATGATGCCATTTTCAACAACATGGATGGACTTGGAGATTATCATAACATGCGAAGTCAGACAGAGAAAGACAGATATATGATATCACTTTCATGGAATCTAAAAATGATATAAATGAATTTATTTACAAAACAGAAATCAACTCACAGACATGGAAAACCATCTTGTGGTTACCCGAGGGGATAGCAGGGTGGGAGGGAGATATATTAGGAGATTGGGATTAACATATGCACACTGCTACCTATAAAACAGACAACAAGGACCTACTGTACAGCACCCGAAACTATATTCTATGTCTTGTAATAGCCTATAATGGAAAACGATCTGAAAAAGATTATATATATGCATATATAACTGAATCACTTTGCTGAACACCTGAAGCTAACACAACATTGTAAATTATATCAATACTTCAATTTAAAAACAGTTAAAAAAAAAGTAAATTCAAATAGCACTTAATGTTACATCTCTCAATTGAGAATATTCTGATAATTGAGGAAAGTCAAGAAACACCTGGAGTAACAGCCAAATTTGGCCTTGGAATACGGAATGAAGCAGGGCAAAGACTAATAGAGTTTTGCCAAGAAAATGCACTGGTCATAACAAATACCCTCTTCCAACAACACGAGAAGACTCTATACATGGACATCACCAGATGGTCAACACCAAAATCAGATTGATTATATTCTTTGCAGCCAAAGATGGAGAAGCTCTATACAGTCAGCAAAAACAAGACCAGGAGCTGACTGTGGCTCAGACCATGAACTCCTTATTGCCAAATTCAGACTTAAATTGAAGACAGTAGGGAAAACCACTAGACCACTCAGGTATGACCTAAATCAAATCCCTTATGATTATACAGTGGAAGTGAGAAATAGATTTAAGGGCCTAGATCTGATAGATAGAGTGCCTGATGAACTATGGAATGAGTTTTGTGACATTGTACAGGAGACAGGGATCAAGACCATCCCCATGGAAAAGAAATGCAAAAAAGCAAAATGGCTGTCTGGGGAGGCCTTACAAATAGCTGTGAAAAGAAGAGAAGTGAAAAGCAAAGGAGAAAAGGAATGATATAAACATCTGAATGCAGAGTTCCAAAGAATAGCAAGAAGAGATAAGAAAGCCTTCTTCAGTGGTCAATGCAAAGAAATAGAGGGAAACAACAGAATGGGAAAGACTAGGGATCTCTTCAAGAAAATCAGAGATACCAAAGGAACATTTCATGCAAAGATGAGCTCGATAAAGGACAGAAATGGTATGGACCTAACAGAAGCAGAAGATATTAAGAAGAGATGGCAAGAATACACAGAAGAACTGTACAAAAAAGATCTTCATGACCCAGATAATCACAATGGTGTGATCACTGACCTAGAGCCAGACATCCTGGAATGCAAAGTCAAGTGGGCCTTAGAAAGTATCACTACAAACAAAGCTAGTGGAGGTGATGGAATTCCAGTTGAACTATTCCAAATCCTGAAAGATGATGCTGAGAAAGTGCTGCACTCAATATGACAGCAAATTTGGAAAACTCAGCAGTGGCCACAGGACTGGAAAAGGTCAGTTTTCATTCCAATCCCAAAGAAAGGCAATGCCAAAGAATGCTCAAACTACCACACAATTGCACTCATCTCACATGCTAGTAAAATAATGCTCAAAATTCTCCAAGCCAGGCTTCAGCAATATGTGAACCGTGAACTTCCTGATGTTCAAGCTGGTTTTAGAAAAGGCAGAGGAACCAGAGATCAAATTGCCAACATCCGCTGCATCATAGAAAAAGCAAGAGAGTTCCAGAAAAACATCTATTTCTGCTTTATTGACTATGCCAAAGCCTTTGACTGTGTGGATCACAATAAACTGTGGAAAATTCTGAAAGAGATGGGAATACCAGACCACCTGATCTGCCTCTTGAGAAATCTGTATGCAGGTCAGGAAGCAACAGTTAGAACTGGACATGGAACAACAGACTGGTTCCAAATAGGAAAAGGAGTACGTCAAGGCTGTATATTGTCACCCTGTTTATTTAACTTCTATGCAGAGTACATCATAAGAAACGCTGGACTAGAAGAAACACAAACTGAAATGAAGATTGCCGGGAGAAATAATAACCTCAGATATGCAGATGACACCAGCCTTATGGCAAAAAGTGAAGAGGAACTAAAAAGCCTCTTGATGAAAGTGAAAGTGGAGAGTGAAAAAGTTGGCTTAAAGCTCAACATTCAGAAAACGAAGATCATGGCATCTGGTCCCACCACTTCATGGGAAATAGATGGGGAAACAGTGGAAACAGTGTCAGACTTCATTTTTCTGGGTTCCAAAATCACTGCAGATGGTGATTCCAGCCATGAAATTAAAAGACGCTTACTCCTTGGAAGGAAAGCTATGACCAACCTAGATCGCATATTCAAAAGCAGAGACATGACTTTGCCAACAAAGGTCTGTCTAGTCAAGGCTATGTTTTTTCCTGTGGTCATGTATGGATGTGAGAGTTGGACTGTGAAGAAGGCTGAGCACCGAAGAATCGATGCTTTTGAACTGTGGTGTTGGAGAAGACTCTTGAGAGTCCCTTGGACTGCAAGGAGATCCAACCAGTCCATTCTAAAGGAGATCAGCCCTGGGATTTCTTTGGAAGGAATGATGCTAAAGCTGAAACTCCAGTACTTTGGCCACCTCATGTGAAGAGTTGACTCATTGGAAAAGACTCTGATGCTGGGAGGGATTGGGGGCAGGAGGAGAAGGGGACGACAGAGGATGAAATGGCTGGATGACATCATTGACTCAATGGACATTAGTCTGAGTGAACTCTGGGAGTTGGTGATGGACAGGGAGGTGTGCTGCGATTCATGGGGTTGAGAAGAGTCGGACAGGACTGAGTGACTGATCTGATCTGATCTGATCTGAAGGAACAGTAGCATCCAACATGAAATTTATATTTCTCTTTCTTTTTTTAAGCAGAAAGCACCCAGGCAGCTTTAAATTCCCTGAGTGATCTGAGCTCTCCCATCTTGAAACTGTTACATAAAACTGCTTGGGGCTCACTGAATACCAGGCAAGAGTTCTCCAGAGGAAAAACAATCTCAGTAATAAATTTTAAAATACACAAGTAAACAGAACACTTAGGAGAAATGTTAGTAGATGCGTCAAACAGCTGCATTAAACCCCAAGATGATCGACTGCAGAATTATCAAAATTGGATGACAAACTCAGTCTGTCTTGTGGGCACAGGGCAGTATTTTGCATCTTCTCAGGTCATGAGGTCTTCTGAGGTCACAGAGACCATCTCACATACTCAATATTTTATACATATGACTATTTCCATAGCCTCTTACTTGTGTGTGATTCATTTCTAAGTTGAACTGCATGGAACACAAGCATAAAATGGTACATGACTCCCATTTGTATACAGGTTGTTAATTAAGAAAGAACTTCATTTTTATCATCCATTTGATTTGGATTAAAGACTATGAGCTTTTCAATTTTTTCTTGTAAAATATAAAATTTTTATTGGGCAATAATTTCATTTGCCCCTAGGCCGTATCCCTCCTGGGCTCCTTATACGTGGAAGTCCACACACAAAGGGCAGAGTTTCTTCCCCTGGGATCCATTGACTCCAAGACTGGGGGTTCACAGCTGGGTTTCACAGGAAGGGCAAACCCCAAGTGCTGCTCACCCCTTGACCTTCTGTGCCACATACACCCTGGGACAGGGGAACACCAGCTGACCCAGGACCTGATCACAGACAAGAGAGCAGGTTGCTTGCTGGGCAAAAACTCCACTCACCAATTGGCCAATCTGCTGAAAGTCTCAATGGTGAAATTGATGAATAACCAATTTTGATAAGTTATACTCTTTACACAGAGAAGGCGATTGCACCCAACTCCAGTACTCTTGCCTGGAAAATCCCATGGATAGAGGAACCTGGTAGGCTGCAGTCCGTGGGGTCGGTACGAGTCGGACACGACCCAGCGACTTCCTTTCACTTTTCACTTTCTTGCATTGGAGAAGGACATGGCAACCCACTCCAGTGTTCTTGCCTGGAGAATCCCAGGGACGGAGGAGCCTGGTGGGCTGCCGTCTACGGGGTCGCACAGAGTCGGACATGACTGAAGCGACTTAGCAGCAGCAGTAGCAGCAGCAGCATGCTCTTTACAGCAGTTCAGGATGCTTGGAATGATTTCAGCAGTCTTTTTAGTTTTTTTCTTTTGAAGTTTTTGATTGGCTACAGCTTTCTTTCAGCCATTGATCCTCAGCTGTTTCTGGGCAAACTTGTCAGTCTAGCTTATTTTGAGGTCAAATTTGGATGTTGTATATTTCAGTCACTGAGGACTTCTCACATTCTCAATATTTGATGCATGTGATTGTTCTTGTCTTCTCTTATTTGTGTGTGGTTCACTTGTAAGGTGAGTTGCTTGGAATACAAGCAACAACTTGAACCCTTCTCCTGTGTAATTGTGTATTTATGTTTTAGGAATACTTTAAGGTGTAATTAATAGGGAGAAAATGCTCTAATTAATATATATAACACTCTCAGTTCAGTTCAGTCGCTCAGTCATGTCCAACTCTTTTCAACCCGATGAGTTGCAGCACGCCAGGCCTCCCTGTCCATCACTAACTCCCAGAGTTCACTCAAACTCACCTCCATCGAGTCAGTGATGCCATCCAGCCATCTCATCTTCTGTCGTCCCCTTCTCCTCCTGCCCCCAATCCCTCCCAACATCAGAGTCTTTTCCAATAAGTCAACTCTTCACATGAGGTGGCCAAAGTATTGGAGTTTCAGCTTTAACATCATTCCTTCCAAAGAACACCCAGGACTGATCTCCTTTAGAATGGACTGGTTGGATCTCCTTGCAGTCCAAGGGACTCTCAAGAGTCTTCTCCAACACCACAGTTCAAAAGCATCAATTCTTCACCACTCAGCCTTCTTCACAGTCCAACTCTCACATCCATACATGACCACTGGAAAAACCATAGCCTTGACCAGATGGACCTTTGTTGGCAAAGTAATGTCTCTGCTTTTGAATATGCTATCTAGGTTGGTCATAACATTCCTTTCAAGGAGTAAGAGTCTTTTAATTTCATGGCTGCAATCACCATCTGCAGTGATTTTGGAGCCCCCCAAAATAAAGTCTGACACTGTTTCCACTGTTTCCCCATTTATTTCCCATTAAGTGATGGGACCAAATGCCATGATCTTCGTTTTCTGAATGTTAATCTTTAAGCCAACTTTTTCACTCTCCACTTTCACTTTCATCAAGAGGCTTTTGAGTTCCTCTTCACTTTCTGCCATAAGGGTGGTGTCATCTGCATATCTGAGGTTATTGATATTTCTCCCAGCAATCTTGATTCCAGCTTGTGCTTCTTCCAGTCCAGCGTTTCTCATGATGTACTCTGCATAGAAGTTAAATAAGCAGGGTGACAATATACAGCCTTGACGTACTCCTTTTCCTATTTGGAACCAGTCTGTTGTTCCATGTCCAGTTCTAACTGTTGCTTCCTGACCTGCATATAGGTTTCTCAAGAGTCAGGTCAGGTGGTCTGGTATTCCCATCTCTTTCAGAATTTTCCACAGTTGATTGTGATCCACACAGTCAAAGGCTTTGGCATTTGGCATATAATGCTCTAATAATACCTAAATATACAAAATAAACACAAAATGCTCTAATATAATACACGCTCAGTCATGTTGACTCTGTGACCCCACGGACTGTCCATGAAATTCGCCAGTCCAGAATACGGAGTGGGTAGCCTTTCCCTTCTCCAGGGGATCTTCCCAACCCAGGGATTGAATCCAGGTCTCCCACATTGCAGGTGGATTCTTTATCAGCTGATCCACAAGGGAAACCCAAGAATATTGGAGTGGGTAGCAGATCTTCCTGACCCAGGAATCAAACCAAGGTCTCCTGCATTGCAGGCAGATTCTTTACCACTCAGCTATCAGGGAAGCCCAAATTAATATTTCTGGGTAAGTTTTGACAAGGGCATACACCAATGCAACCATGATTGAAATCAAAATAAAGAACATTCCCTTCACCCAAGAAATTTTCCTCATGCCTCTTCCCAGTTTATTTCCAAGAAAACCACTTTTCTGATTATATGACTATAGTTTTGTCAAATAGGAAATACTGTTTTGATTGAACTCTTTTTCTCAAAATTATTAATTTTTAAATTTTATTTTATGTATTTATTTGTGGCTGTGCTGGGTCTTTATTGCTGCATGGGCTTTTCTCTGGTTGTGGTGAGAGGGGGCTACTCTCTAGTTTTGGCGTGCAGGCTTCTCACTGCAGTGGCTTCTCTTGTTGCCGAGCCTGGGCGATAGGGTGCACGGGCTTCAGTAGTTGCGGTGTGTGGGCTCGGTAGTTGTGGGTTGCGGACAAAACACAAACTCAGTAGTTGTGGCACACAAGCTTAGTTGCTCCAAGATATGTGGGATTTTCCTGGATCAGGGATCCAACCCGTGTCTCTTGCCTTAGCAGACGGATTCTTTACCACTGAGCCATGAGGGAAGCCCCTCAAAATTATTATTTTTGAAATGTACTCAAATTGTGTATATCAGTACTTTTTCCTTTATATTACTGAGTAGTAGTCTATTGTATTGGAGAAGTAAATGACGACCCACTCCAGTATTTTTGCCTGGAAAATCCCATGGACAGAGGAGCCTGACGGGCTATGGTCCATGGGGTCACAAGAGTCGGACACGATTCAGCAACTAAACCACCACCACCACCGGTCTACTGTATTTCAAAATTTGCTTATCCACCCTCCTATGGATGGATGACTAGGTTGTTCTGGTTTTCAACTCCTCTGAATAAAACTGCTCTAAATATTCTTGTACACATCATCTTTAGGGTAAATGCATTCATTTCTCTTAGGTATAAATGTTAAGAGTGGAATGATTGATTCATAGGGTAAAGCCACGCTTGACTTTATTAGAAGCAGTTGAACAGTTTTCCAAAGTGGCTGCACCAATGTGCAGCACCAAGCTTAGGGGTTCCCCTGTACCACCACCCACACCAATATTTGGTATTCTTTTTATTGTTAGCCATTCTATCAGGTTCATAGTGATGTCTCCTTTACACTTCATTAATCAGTAATGATTAATGCAATCAATGCAGCGATCAATGCAAAGAAATAGAGGAAAACAACAGAATGGGAAAACAACAGAATGGGAAAGACTAGAGATCTCTTCAAGAAAATTAGAGATACCAAGGGAACATTTCATGCAAAGATAGGTTCGATAAAGGACAGAAATGGTATGGACCTAACAGAAGCAGAAGATATTAAGAAGAGGTGACAAGAACACACAGAAGAACTGTACAAAAAAGATCTTCATGACCCAGATAATCATGATGGTGTGATCACTCACCTAGAGCCAGACATCCTGGAATGTGAAGTCAAGTGGGCCTTAGGAAGCATCACTACAAACAAAGCTAGTGGAGGTGATGGAATTCCAGTTGAGCTATTTCAAATCCTGAAAGATGATGCTGTGAAAGTGCTGCACTCAGTATGCCAGCAAATTTGGAAAACTCAGCAGTGGCCACAGGAAAAGGTCAGTTTTCATTCCAATCCCAAAGAAAGGCAATGCCAAAGAATGCTCAAACTACTGCACAATTGCACTCATCTCACGTGCTAGCAAAGTAATGCTCAAAATTCTCCAAGCCAGGCTTCAGCAATACGTGAACCGTGAACTTCCAGATGTTCAAGCTGGTTTTAGAAAAGGCAGAGGAACCAGAGATCAAATTGCCAACATCCGCTGCATCATAGAAAAAGCAAGAGAGTTCCAGAAAAACATCTATTTCTGCTTTATTGACTATGCCAAAGCCTTTGACTGTGTGGATCACAATCAACTGTGGAAAATTCTGAAAGAGATGGGAAAACCAGACCACCTGACCTACCTCTTGAGAAATCTAGATGCAGGTCAGGAAGCAACAGTTAGAACTGGACATGGAACAACAGACTGGTTCCAAATAGGAAAAGGAGTACGTCAAGGCTGTATACTGTCACCCTGCTTATTTAACTTCTATGCAGAGTACATCATGAGAAACGCTGGACTGGAAGAAGCACAAGCTGGAATCAAGACTGCTGGGAGAAATATCAATAACCTCAGATATGCAGATGACACCACCCTTATGGCAGAAAGTGAAGAGGAACTCAAAAGCCTCTTGATGAAAGTGAAAGTGGAGAGTGAAAAAGTTGGCTTAAAGCTCAACATTCAGAAAACTAAGATCATGGCATCTGGTCCCATGGCAAATAGATGGGGAAACAGTGGAAACAGTGTCAGACTTTATTTTGGGGGGCTCCAAAATCACTGCAGATGGTGATTCCAGCCATGAAATTAAAAGACGCTTACTCCTTGAAAGGAAAGCTATGACCAACCTAGATAGCATATTCAAAAGCAGAGACATTACTTTGCCAGCAAAGGTCCGTCTAGTCAAGGCTATGGTTTTTCCAGTGGTCATGTATGGATGTGAGAGTTGGACTGTGAAGAAAGCTGAGCACGGAAGAATTGATGCCTTTGAACTGCGGTGTTGGAGAAGACTCTTGAGAGTCCCTTGGACTGCAAGGAGATCCAACCAGTCCATTCTAAAGGAGATCAGCCCTGGGTGTTCTTTGGAAGGAATGATGCTAGAGCCGAAACTCCAGTACTTTGGCCACCTCATGCGAAGAGTTGACTCATTGGAAAAGACTCTAATGTTGGGAGGGATTGGGGGCAGGAGGAGAAGGGGACGAAAGAGGATAAGATGGCTGGATGGCATCACTGACTCGATGGAGGTGAGTTTGAGTGAACTCTGGGAGTTAGTGATGGACAGGGAGGCCTGGCATGCTGTGATTCATGGGGTCACAAAGAGTCAGACATGACTGAGCGACTCAACTGAACTGAATCAGTAATGATATTTACTTTTTCATATCTTCCTATCTTTTTTTATAACGTGCCTGCTTTTAAATTTGTTCATATTTAAAAATCATGTTGCTTTATGTTACTGATTTGTAGAGGATATTTTTATATCCTAGATAGGAGTCTTTTGACCATTAAATAGATTGACACTGTCTTCTCCCACTTGGCTTGTCTTCTTGCTTTTTAATGCTGCCTTTTGATAAATTGAAGATTAAAATTTTTATAAGGCCTAATTTATCACTTTTTCTTTTTCACTTGGTGCCCTTTGCATCCTGTTTGCCTATCCCAAAGTTATCTATTTCTTGCTCCATTGCTTCACTTTAATAACATCATTCCCTGCTCCTTGCCGTCAGCTGGAAATAACCCACTTCCAAATCACAACTTAAACATCTCACTCTGCCCACAATTTCCTATCCTAATCTTTGACAATACCTAGCCATTGGTAACTAGTCTTCCTTTCTTCTACTCCTTAGGATCCTTCCATATTTTCATCACCTCCTGATAGAGTAGATTCGATGATGTTACATTCTTTTAACCCTTCCTTTCAAATATTCCTTCTTCAGCCATAACCTTTTAGGTTGCCCTCATATTACAGAAACCCAAACCAGAGTGGGTGCATTGATCTCTCATTTTCACAACAGCAGCTGAGAGCTGTCAGAGTAAGTCACATCTGTACAAACTAGTATCTAATGTGACAAATCAAGTCACTAACCTCACCTGCTTTTACATCTCTGTTTTGAGATACCAGTTAGTTCACTCACTCACTTTCCAAAACACTATTCCAAATATTTAAAATGCTTTCCACTCTCTGTAAAATGTGCCCACTTCTTGCCTCTTAATTCAAGGGTGAATCCTAACGCAGAGGGCAGTGCCCTTCAAGGGGGATCTTTGTGGGGCCCCTGGTCTCTACCGAATATGTGAAGAAACCCACCCTGCTGTAGACTTCCCTGAGTAGAGGTAGGTGAGGAGTAGAGTCCGACTTCCCTGGATCCCCTTCAGAGTGTATGTCCTGAAGTCACACTATTTATTCTCACATAGCATATTCCTCTGCTTCTGCTGCCTGTCTCAGCAATGCTAATTGCAGAACGTTAGAAATTTTGTTACTGCTAATTGCAGAATGTTGGAAATTTGTCATTGCTAATTGCAGACAGAACTTTTGTTACTGCTAATTGCAGAATGTTAGAACTTTCTCTTTTTTATAAGGCAGAATACATTCTCCAAGCTCATTTTCCTCTTTTCGCCTGGCCACATCTACTATTTTACCCAGCAGGGTGATGGCAGGTTGAGGAGGACCAATGAAGATCCTATTTATAAAGGTGGGACAGAGTTCAGGGAAACCAGTAAAGGAAGGAGAAGCGTCCTAAGGGTGGCATAAGTGGGTGGCTCTTATCCTCACAGACCTGAAAGTTGGTGGGGGAGGGGGGGCTGTTTCCTGGGCAGTAGGGTGCGGTAATTTAGGGAGTCAGGTCTGGCCTTTGGTAAGAAAGAGTAGCTAGGATGAAATGTAGGGAGGAGAAGGAGGCCATGGGGTAGACATTTATTATAAACCAGGACAGTGGTGCCTTGCTTCCCTTCACTCTCCTGCCATCATCTCCTATAAACACAACTCAATCTAGAGGAAGCCCAGTTACTAGAGTCCATAAAGGTCAGAATCACAGGGTAAGACGGGTCTGTAGGGATAAACAATAACTCCCCAGAACTGAAGATGGGCTTGAGAACAGTAACCCCAAGTTAGCTAGGTCCCTGCCCGTGAGTGGATCACGGCTGAGACTTGTTTCTGGAGGACCTTCACTCCCAAGAATTTATAGACAACCCAGGTCCCCTGCAGACCCAGTCAGATGGACTAAATCTTAAAGTCTCTGCATCACTGGCCAGTCAGGATGGGGGCGGGGGGGCGGCACCCAGGAAAGGAAAATATCCAGACAAGGCTTGGCTTGACCCCCGCATCAACAAGACGAGGGTGCACAGGCTGAGAGAGACCTGGAGGCTTCCTCACAGACCCTCCCCCTCGGCTGATGTCATGGTGGGTGGGCTTCAGCACGGAGACCCGCGAGCAGAAGCCGTGGGGCTAAGGAAGATGAGGGGAGACAGGGCTTCCTGGTTGCTGGTCGGGGTGGGTGTCGGGGCAGCAAAGGGGTACCCGCCTCAGAGAAACATCAGCACAGCTGTGTGGGGACAGACGTCGCCCGGAGCCATCTTCCTGCTTGGCCTCCGGAACCCACAGGGTGAGGACAAAGGGGCGGGGCTATCACAGGATAATCCTCCAATCAGAGAGAGCGAAGCCGGAACTCCGCTCTCATCCAGGAGGACCAGACTCTGAGGGCTCGGTGCCTGCAGCCCACCCCAGGGTGCCATGGGGTCCAGGCTCCTTCCCTGGGTGATGCTGTATCTTCTGAGAGCAGGTAAGTCCTGTGGACAAAGAGATAATTGCCCTTCAGAGCTTGTCGACTCCCGAAAGCTCTACCTTACCTTAGGGGTAATCATCAAGCTCTCTCCGGTGCTTATTTGATCTCTGTGGTTCCCACAGGCCCTTTGGAGGCTGAAGTCACCCAAACTCCAAGACACCTGATCAAAACGACGGGACAGACAGCGACCCTGAGATGTTCTCCTATGTCTGGACACAGCAGTGTATCTTGGTACCAACAGGCCCAGAGTCAGGGCCCCCAGTTGATCTTTGAGTTTTATGAAACTCTGCAAAGAGCTAAAGGAAACTTTTCGAATCGGTTCTTAGCAAAACAGTTCCCTGACTTTAGCTCTGAGCTGAACGTGAACTCCTTGGACCAAACGGACTCTGCCCTGTACCTCTGTGCCAGCAGCTTGGCACAGCTGTGCTGAGTCACCCTCGCTCTGCACACAAACCTCTCTGCCTTGGTTTGAGCAGTGACAGAGCAGTGCAGCCTTCCACCCAGGTTTCCCTCCTCCGAGGGATGTTTTTAGCCGCTTCAAATTTGCTTGTTGTGCCCTGCTGAGCTCGGAGCACTCCCCAGGAAGAGCAATCAGAGTCTCCTCAGTGCACTGAATGTTTCCACATCTCCCAGCATCAGCCAAGTAGTGGGGATCATCAACAGAAGGGGACACCTGAGCCCTTTGCTTGTGCTAGAGTCTCTGTACATATCATACCCGTTAAAGCGCTGTGACAGTCATGCAAATCAAATATTCTTATACCCACTTTATAGATCAAAGAACTCAGGGACACTAAATCATTTTCCCAATGTCTCATGATTTAGAAGGAGCAGAACTGGGAGACAAACATGTCTGTTTACAAAATCCATACTTCCTCCATATGCCCAGCTGTTCCATCATTAGCCTCTCTGGCCCCATCAGAGAGAGCAGAGGCAGGGCTTCACCTTCACCTGTCCTGGTAGTCAGCAGTGGAAAGCTGATACCTCATCGTGGACATCACCATGGCCTCCTCCTTGGCAACACTGAGGAACATAAGATTTCACATGGATTCATTCTCATTTGTATGCAGCCCTCTCATCTTTTTTCAGTCTGTAGCTCACCTCTTCATTTTTTACAGTCTGTTTTGATGGACACAAGTTTAATGCAACTGACATTATAATTTTCTTTGTGTCTCAACTAGACAAATGCTTCCTCAAACAAGTACCTGGAAATATTCCCCTTAATTTAGTCTAGTAAATTTAAATTTTTCTTTTCATAAGTAATAATAAAATATACGTGAAATATATTTTCATGTAAGGCATTAAGTAGAGATCTGGGACTATAAGGAAAGAATATATTTGCAGAGATGTGGAGGGACCTAGACAGGGTCATACAAAGTGAAGTAATTCAGAAGCAGAAAAAGAAATATCATGTATTAATGTTTATAAGCGGAATCTAAGAAAATGGTGCAGATGAACAAACCTTTTTTGGATAAATTAGAGGTCACAGGACCTGGTCCACTTAACTATGTGGTGGATGTCCATTTCCACGGATCACTGGGGCAATGCCAGAGACACAGAGCTAAGGGTCACTTGTCCTCAAACCCCAGTCTCCTCCAGCCCACACCCTGCCTGTGGGGTGGATTGCTAGGCAGGGCTCTTTCTGGGCTCCCCCTCTTCACCCCCAGCCATTTCAGAAATGCTGTTTGTGACAGCAAAGCCTCCATTTTTAGAGAGAGGCCATGTATTAGTCCTTGAATAATTGTGTGAGTCTTTCTGGGCAGAAATAATCAAATATACAATTGCCTAGCATGGCCCAAGGATAGACCAAAGCCCTGGTTTTGCCTGAATGATTCACATCAATGCTTTAAAAACTAATGCAGCTTCATCTCCTTAGGCAGCGAAGACTAAAAATAGACTGCTCATTTCAAAGAGTCGAACCTTAGAAGACTGGAGTTAGAACATGTGCCCTGGGGACAGCACCTCTTATTACCCTTTGGAGAAAGCTGTGAGCTGCTGATGAACACTGGAATAACGTCACGACCAACACTGGAATGAGTAATAGGAGCATTTCTGCTGCTGCTGCTTAGTCACATCAGTCGTGCCCAACTCTGTGCGACCCCATAGAAGGCAGCCCACCAGGCTCCCCGTCCCTGGGATTCTCCAGGCAAGAACATTGGAGTGGGTTGCCATTTCCTTCTCCAGTGCATGCAAGTGAAAAGTGAAAGTGAAGTCGCTCAGTCGTGTCTGACTCTTCGAGACCCCATGGACTGCAGCTTACCAGGCTCCTCCGCCCATGTAATTCTCCAGGCAAGAACACTGGAGTGGGTTGCCATTGCCTTCTCCAAGGAGCATTTCTAGAGCCAGTGAAAATGTAACTTATTTTTGAGTTTGGAAATTCAGGCACTAGGGGGTGCTGATTAACCTTCCTTTTCAAGTAAGAATTATTTAAGGCTTGTTCTAGAATGATGGGTCAGAGGCTCTGCTCCAGGTGCCGGCCAATTGTTGTACAAACAGAAGCCACGTAAATCCACACTCAGCACAAAATGAAGTCACCATCGACCTCATCATTCACCCAGCTCACCGGTCAGGGGCTGGCCGTGTGCACAGGGCACTTGTGTTCCTTCGCCCTTGGCTTATGTTTTAAAATAAGCATTTATACTGTATTCCACGGTCAGTGCCTCTCTGGATGTTGTCTATTTAGACACCACAAATTCTACAACCTGATCAAGGGTCTGAGTTTAAAGCTCTCATGTGGTTAGGCTGTTTTTGGTTTTCAGTAAATCGTTGTTGATTATCTATTGTATGTATAGTAGTTTGTATCTGTTAATCTCTTACTCCTAATTTGTCCCTCCTTCCCTCTGTTTCCCCTTTGGTAACCATGGACTTGCTTTCTATGGCTGTGAGTCTGTTTTTGTTTTGTGTATACATCCGTCTTATTTTTCAGATTCCACATACAGCCGATAACATGTAGTATTGGTCTTCCTCTGTCTGGCTTATTTCACAAAGCATAATGTTCTCTAGGTTCATCCACATTGCTGCAAATGACAATATTTCATTCTTTTTATAGCTGAATAATATTCCATTGTATATATACGATATATAATATATTATGTAATGTAGCACACACACACACATATATATATTTATATGTCACATCTTTGTCCATTCATCTGTTGGTGGGCACTTGGGTTGCTTCTATGCATTCTTAATAATGCTAAGCTATGTTCTATAGTTAGGGCTTCCCTTGTGGCTAACTGGTAAAGAATCCACCCACAATGCAGGGGACCTAGGTTAGATCCCCTGGAGAAGGGAATGGCTACCCACTCCGGTATTCTTCCCTGGAGAATTCAGTGGATAGAGGAGCCTGATCGGTTACAGTCCATGGGTCACAAAGAGTTGGACATGACTGAGCGACTAATACACACATTTTACAGTTTAAAAAAAAATCAACAATGTATGAAGACAAATGTTAATAATCCCCCTCCCTCTCCAGACATACCCCTATCCAATCCCATTTTCAGGGTGTGTTTCTTACCTTCTTCTCAATGCTGATGCAAACCTATCTACCCAAATACACCCACAAAAGTGGGGCCACCTGTACACATTAACCGCCACTTGCATGCTTTCTTCTATTAGTCTACTTCAGACATTTTTTTCAGATCAGTAGATAGAGATCTAAGTTGACTCTATTAACTGCTTCATATCGCATAATGGGGGTGGACAGGTAGGTTAATGGCCTCATGCATGGTCTCAGAGCTGATAAGTAATGGAACCAGATTACAAAGCACAGTTTGTCTGCATCTGTGTTGGAGGGCATGGGAGCTATAGGGTCCCTCTGGGAATCAAAGATACAGAACCACTGGGGGTTTTCGGTCTTCAGGTCAGACACGAGAAGTAACAGGGTCTGAGCATTTCTTATAGTCCTGCAGGTAAGAGCATCATCATATTGGCAGAGGAGAAGTGTTAGAGGCGTCTGACTGGGGCTAAGCCCCAGAAAAGCCAAGCTTTGAGCAAATTATTCCAATCCCAAGATGCATCAGAGACGCAAATGTAAATAAATTAGGGGAGGAAATTTTGTTTAAATGAGAAGTGGGGAGAGAGATAACTGAATGGTCGCTTAATAAATGTGAAATGCAGAGGAATACAATGTTAGCTAAATGCCACGCTGGTTCTGATCAGTTTTGCTTGTTAAGGCAGGTGAAAATGGGATAATTTATCGTGAAGGTGAAGTTACCATCTGGACTACTCCTTTTCTGTCCATGAAGGCTAGTGACAAAGGGAGAAGTGGTAGGGCTGGGACCACAGCTTGCCTGTTCAGTTGTCGTTCACTCTCTACGTCGTGTCTGACTCTTTGCAACCCCATGGACTGCAGCATGCCAGGCGTCCCTGTCTTTCACTATCTCCTGGAGCTTGCTCAAACTCATGTCCATCGAGCCGGTGATGCCATCCAACCATCTCACGCTCTGTCGCCCCCTTCTCCTCTTGCCCTCAATCTTCCCCAGCATCAGCACTTATTCGGTGGGACGCGCTAATAAATCATGCTCTGACCAAAGAGAATCTCTGGGGCTGGACATAGGTCAGTTTTCCTGCATAATAAAGTTGGAGGAAACTTATCTTCTTCTGGAAGGGATTGTGATTCTTGTTCCTTTTCTGAAGGCGTGGTCTTCATAAGTGCATGCTCAGTTGTCTCCAGCGTTTATGACCCCATCGACTGTAGCCTGCCAAGCTCCACTGTGCATGAGATTTTCCAGTCAAGAACACTGGAGTGGGTAGCCATTTCCTCCTCCAGGGGATCTTCCCAACCCATGGATCAAACCTGCATTTCCTGTATTGATAGGCAGACTTTTTACTACTGAACCACGTGGGTAGCTCGCAGGCATCTTAGATACACTTAATTGATTACTATCAGTGAGGCTCAGTGATGTCACCATGGGAACTGCCTTGTGGGAACAGGTGACGCCGGTCCTCCTCTGCTCATGCTCACAAGGACCCTGAGCTGGTGAACCTCCCATTGCTGCTCTGACCCTGCCATGGGCTCCAGGCTCCTCTGCTGGGTGACCCTCTGTGTCCTGGGGGTGGGTGAGTCCTCAGCAAGCAGGTCCTGTGTGTGTGTGTGTGTGTGTGTCTGTGTCTGCGTATGTGTGATGATGATTACATATATGCTCTACCTGATTGTCCCCCACTTCTGTTCCCGGGTGAGTCCTCAGCAAGCAGGTCCTGTGTGTGTGTGTGTGTGTGTGTCTGTGTCTGCGTATGTGTGATGATGATTACATATATGCTCTACCTGATTGTCCCCCACTTCTGTTCCCACAGGTCATACAAGAGCTGGAGTAGTGTCCCAGTCACCTGGGTACAGGGTCGCAGGCAGGGGCCAGACTGTGAATTTCAGGTGTGATCCAATTCCTGGTCACCAAGTCCTTTACTGGTACCGACAGATGCTGGGGCAGGGTCTGGAGTACCTGACTTATTTTCAGGGCAAGGAGGAACCAGACAAATCAGGAATGCCTAAAAACCGGTTTTCTGCTGAGAGGCCTGAGAGCACGTACTCCTATCTGAAGATCCAGCCAGTGGAGCCCGAGGACTCGGCCCTGTATCTCTGTGCCAGCAGCCCAACCACAGCGCGGCACAGTCACCTCCTTCCTGTTCACAAACCCCTACGTGCTCACTTCTCGTCATGGTTCCCAGAAATGCCAGAAAAAGGAGCTACCTGTTCTTCCCTCTGCAGGGGGAGTAAGTGGATTTGGGGCTTCAGCTGTTCTGATAGTTGGAGGTCAGAAAATTACCTTTGAAAGACTAGAGCATCTGTAGGGTAGTCATAATTTTCGCTTATGGGTTTCTGAGATCCCTTTATATAGGAACTATAAAATTCTATAATTGGGCTACAATATCAGACTTTAGTCTCAAGTAGACTGAAATACACTCTTATAAAACTATGTAGTTTTAGCACATTTATAATAAACTGTTCATACTGAGTGTCACCAGCTCAGACTACACCGTGCCCAGAGGTAGGCCAGCCAATGCAGAACACTTGTAAGGTCATCTGTAGCTACTAGTCTTAACAATAAATAAATTAGAATCCTAAGTGACTGATATAAATTATCCACAAGGAATTGTCATCCACAATAATGTATGCTAATGTATGTCCATATATTGCTTTTTACTTCTTGACAATCCTGAAGTCATTCTGTGTTTAATTTCCTTCTTCTCTAGTCTGTTTCTTTTTAAATAGAAACTCAGTTTGGTTTTCATAAAAGATAACCCTACTTGAGAAGATATCAAAGAAGAATGGTTAAAAAAGATTGGAATAAGAGTCATGTCAAACATTCAGGGTTCTTGGAGGTTTCCAATTTATACTCCCACCAGAAGTATATGAGCCTTTCAACTGGCTTATATAGACACATGTACATACATCCACACATATTCTGTGGGTTACTTTTTCACTCTCTTAATGATGTCTTTTGGTGAAGAGAACTTCTTAATCCAAAATTATTCCACCCCCCCCCCATTTGTGGTTTGCATTTTGTATTTTACTGTCTAGGAATTTTTTTCCTATTTCAAAATGATCATGTTTTCTTATATTTCCATCTAAATTCTTTATATTTTAAACTTTTACATTACCATCTAATCCAACTGGAATTAATTCTTTGTATATGAAATGAGGAAAAGGTCATGTCATGATATTCCATATAGACATTAAATTGACCCAATATTTTTTGTTGAAGCACAGTACTTTTCTTACCACTCTGTAATACCACTTTTGTCATATATCAGTCACTGAATATATGTTGGTCTGTTTTGTCAGTTCTTGCACAAATAACACACTGCCTTATTTACTGTAGCTTTATAATAGATCAGCTTCCCTGGTGGCTCAGATGGTAAAGCGTCTGCTTGCAATGCAGGAGACCCGGGTTTAATCCATGAGTCAGGAAGATTCCCTGGAGAAGGAAATGGCAACCCACTCCAGTACTCTTGCCTGGAAAATTCCATGGATGGAGGAGCCTGGTACTCTAAGGTCCATGGGGTCCCAAAGAATCAGACATGACTGAGCGACTTCACTTTATAACTTATCGTATCAAATACTATAAAAGGAAAACCATACAATCACATCTACAGATGTTCAAAAAAAGTTCGATAAAATCTAACATCCATTCCTGATTTTAAGGAAAAAACTCTTAGCAAATTAGGAATAACTGGAAACTTCATTATTTCCATTATTAATGAAGAGCATTATAAATGCTCTTCATTATAAAGAGCATTTATGGGAAGTATTAGTCACCAACTTGTACCAAACTCTTTGTGACCCCATGGACTGTAGCCCCCCAGGCTTCTCTGTCCATAGGATTCTCCAGGCAAGAATACTGGAGTGGGTTGCCATTCCCTTTTTCAGGCAGTCTTCCCAACGCATAGATCAAACCCGGGTCTCCTGCATTGCAAGCAGATTCTTTACCATTTGAGCCACCAGGGAAGCCCATTTATGGGAAACCTATGGTTAATAGATCCTTTCTGCAAATAGACTATGATAAGGTAAAGATGCATATTGTAATCTCTAGACCAAATACTAAAAGTAGCACAAAGAGGGAAAAAAACAATCTTTTTAACAAATGGTGCTGGAAAAAAATGTATATCTTGTGAGAAAATAATGACTTTCAATTCTTATCTCAATCCATAAACCAAGACTGGACACACTAAGGTTCACAGGCCAAATAGGGCCTCTGTCTATTTTTATACAGCCCAGGAGCTAACAATGGTTTTTGCATTTTTAAATAGTTGAAAAATATAAAGAACAATGTTTTGTGGCAGATGGTGATTATATGAGATTCATATTTCAGTATCCATAAGTAAAGTTTTGTTGGAATAGAGCTAAGCTCAATCTTCCATGTATTGCTTCTGGCTGATATTGCATAGCAATGGCAGAGTTGAGTAGTTGTAGCAGAAACTTCATGGGGTGCACAGAACCGGACATATTTACTATCTGATTATTTACAGAAAAGGTTTGCTTATCCTTGCCAAAAGCAAAACTTAATATGAGATGGAGCAATATTCCCCAAAGATCTTAAAGCTTCTGAACTATAAAGTTTCTGAAAGAAAAAAAGAGGATAAAAAATGTTCTAGTTTTTTAAAGTATTAAATTTTTCTTTATCAAAGTTTTAAAAATTGTATTCATCAAAAGATACTAAGGAAATTGGGTAATACATGGATAGAGGAGCCTGGTGGGCTATAGTCCATCGGGTTGCGAAGAGTCGGACACGGCTGAGTGACTAAGCACAGCACAGCACAGATAGATGAGAAAGAGTATGTATTCATAATATAAAGAATTCCTACAAATCAATACTTAAAGTGACAAATTTAATTGAAAATTGTAAATCAATTTTTAGAAGATTTGAATAGGATGTTCAGATAAGAGAAGATATGTAAGTAGGCAGTTTCCTCTTCAAGGAATTGATGACCTTGTTTCCCTGGCTGCTTGGAAGATGTTTTGGTTGATAGATCTCTACTGGCAGCCTCTCTTGGAATGAACTTTAGTTAAAGAGAAAGCTTTATTCAAAGTCCCACCTCTTCCTGTGTTTGTATGCATAGTCGCTAAGTCGTGTCCAACTCTTTGCAACCCTATGAACTGTAACCCATGAGGCTCCTCTGTCCATGGGCTTCTCCAGGCAAGAATACTAGAGTGGGTTTCCATGCCCTCCTCCAGGGGATCTTCCTAACCCAGGGATTGAACTCAGGTCTCCTGCATTGAAAGTGGATTCTTTACCATCTGAGCCACCAGGGAATCCCATGAATACTGGCGTGGGTAGCCTATTTGTTCTCCAGGGAATCTTCCCAACCTAGGAATCAAACCAGGGTCTCCTGCATTGCATGTGGATTCTTTACCAGCTGAGCTACCAGGGAAGCTCAGCTGGCATCTAATGACTGGCCAGTATCCCCTTTCCTGGAACACTAATTAATGAGGTTTAGAATTTTTATTCTCTTCTGGAAAAGTGTTTGCTTCATGCTTCCCTCACTACCATGTGCAATGGGTGAGCCCGGGACAGATAAACAGCTAATCAGCAAGACCTGCGCCTTGAGTGTCCTGGCAGATTCTGATTCAGATCCTAGTTTAGATAGTACCAAGCCTGCCTGGGCTTCCTGGGTGGCGCTAGTGGTAAAGAATCCACCTGCCAATGCAGGAGACACAAGAGATATGAGTTCGATCCCGGTATCTGGAAGATCCCCAGGAGGAGGGCATGGCAACCCACTCCAGTATTCTTGCCTAGAGAATTTCATGGACAGTGGAGCCTAGTAGGCTAGAGTCCATGGGATTGCAAAAGACAGTACTGCTTGAGCTTCTTCAATAACGCTATTGCACAACTGGCCCCTTGAGGGCACTGTGGATCCACTGAGTGAGCCTCTGTTTGCAGCACCTGGGAGGGACATGGAGAGAGCTCGAGAGGGAGGGGAGGGGGTGCCAAGTGAGACTCAGTCCTGGCTTGGTCCCTGAGCCAGGGAGGTCATTTGATGAATCCGTTACTGCTGGCATTTAGAGAGCTGATTGTAATCTTCTCGCATTAACAGATATGCCAGTGTGTTTGTCACAGCAGGGAGCCATGAACTTCCCCTGGCGGGTAGTAAAGGCCCCTGTTTCTTGGAGGCTACATTTAGTACAGAGTGTGCTGGGGCCTCAGTGGGGCAGCCTGGATAATGCAAGCCAGATGTGAAAAAAGGGAGCACTTGCTCCAAGGGCAGTAGAGAGGTGTGGGGGTGGCCACCTGGCCCAGCCCTACACATAGAGCTCTACCTGCTCCCTGGGGGCTCCCCTGGGGGCTCAAGGGTAAAGGATCCGCCTGCAAATGCAGGAGTCACTGTTTCAATCCCTGGGTGGAGAAGATCCCTTGGAGGAGGGAATGGCAAGCCACTCTAGTATTCTTGCTTGGAGAATTCCATGGACAGAGGAGCCTGGCAAGCTATCGACCACAGGGTCACAGAGAGTTGGACATGACTGTGCAACTTAGCACAGGGTGACAGGACAAAAGAGAACATTCTCAACCAGCTGAGCCTGATTAGTGGGAGGTTGGGGCATGGGGGTGGTGCAGAGTACCTGCGGGAGCCCACAAGGACAGGGGCATCTGAACAGTAATGTCACAGGTAAGCCCTCCAAAAGGAAAAGGAGGGAACCACACATCTGCTGTCTCACCCTCAGAGACCAGACCTCTGAGTAGGGAGAAGCCCAGTCTCCTTCTGCCGGAGTTGACCAGGGTGCTCGGCTTCTTGGCTGTGTGCCCTGCTGTCTCCTAGGAGCAGAGGAGCTCTGAGTTCAGTGGCACAGCCCTGGACCCAAAGGCTTTAACTGTTGATGGAGTGTCTCCAGCTTCCACCTCCTTCCTCCAGGGTTCAGTGGATGCTGGAGTCACCCAGTCCCAAGACACCTAGTCAGAGGCAATGGGGGAAGGCTGTTCTGGAATGCTGTCCCATCTCTGGACACAACAGTGTGTGCTGGTACCAGCAGGCCTTGTGGCAGGACCCCAGGCCCCTTAGTATTATGAAAAGGCACAGAGAGACAAAGGAAACATCACTGATTGCTTCTCAGCTCAACAATTCAGTGACCACAGCTCTGAGCTGGACATGAGCTCCTTTGCAGCTAGGAGACTTGACTTCATGCCTCTGTGCTTGCAGCTTAGCACAGCCCTGCAAAGTCCCTGGCTTTCTGTACTCAAACCTTCCTGTCCTAGCAGAAGATATAGTGGGGAGAAGAAGGGGGCTCTTAACCAAGTTTGAGGGATGTTTCAATTTCTTTTCTAACACTCTCTCTGTCCTGCTGAGCTCAAGCCAAAGCACTCCTGAACATTCAGACACCAGATTTACTGAACATTCTCACCCATTCCTAGCAAACGGCAGGTGCTCCTCCTCTGTGCTAGAGTGGAGGAATCTACTATGTGTTTTAATGCAAGATAGTGGTGCTGGGGAAGACTTTGAGAGTCCCTTGGACTGCAAAGAGATCAAACCAGTCAATCCTAAAGGAAATCAACCATGAATAGTCACAGGAAGGACTGATGCTAAAGCTGAACTCCAATACTTTGGCCACCTGATGTGAAGAGCCAACTCACTGGAAAAGACCCTGATGTCAGGAAACATTGAGGGCAGGAGCAGAAGGGGGCAGCAGAGGATGAGATGATTCGATAGCATCACCAACTCAGTTCAGTTCAGTTCAGTCGCTCAGTCGTGTCTGACTCTTTGCGACCCCATGAATTGCAGCACGCCAGGCCTCCCTGTCCATCACCAACTCCCGGAGTTCACTCAAACTCATGTCCATTGAGTCAGTGATGCCATCCAGCCATCTCATCCTCTGTCGTCCTCTTCTCCTCCTGCCCCCAATCCCTCCCAGCATCAGAGTCTTTTCCAATGAGTCAACTCTTCGCATGAGGTGGCCAAAGTACTGGAGTTTCAGCTTTAGCATCATTCCTTCCAATGAACACCCAGGACTGATCTCCTTTAGGATGTACTAGTTGGATCTCCTTGCAGTCCAAGGGACTCTCAAGAGTCTTCTCCAACATCACAGTTCAAAAGCATCAATTCATCGGTGCTCAGCTGTCTTCACAGTCCAACTCTCACATCCATACATGACCACTGGAAAAACTATAGCCTTGACTAGACGGACCTTTGTTGGCAAAGTAATGTCTCTGCTTTTGAATATGCTATCTAGGTTGGTCATAACTTTCCTTCCAAGGAGTAAGCGTCTTTTAATTTCATGGCTGCAGTCACCATCTGTAGTGATTTTGGAGCCCCCCAAAATAAAGTCTGACACTGTTTCCACTGTTTCCCCATCTATTTCCCATGAAGTGATGGGACCAGATCACCAACTCAGTGGACATGAATTTGAGCAAACTCTGGGAGATAGTGGAGGATAGAGGATCTGGCATGCTGCAGTCCATGCAGTCACAGTGAGTCAGACATGACTCAGCAACTGAACAACAATAAGCATGGGTATGTCCACTCTGTCGATGAGAAGGTCTCAGTAAACCATGGAATAAACAGCAAGCTGGAGATCATGGACTTTCCAAATATTTCCTATTTTAAAGTATCAGAGATAGGATCCAACCTACATCATCATGCTTCCAAGATAAATGTTCTCCTAAAATTCCATGAGGTTTCCTGGGCTTTGGTCAACAAGTTGTAGCAGAACACTGTCTCTTCCATCTTAAGACTGGCTGAGCTGTAGCAGGTGGTCACACATCATGATGTGGTTACTACAAGCTTACTACCCGTGAACTTCTAGGACATTTGACTTCAAGGCAGATAATGTTTGTCCAGACATAATTCCTTATAGAATGAGGCATGATAGCCCCCAATACAGGAACTAGTGACTAGAGAGAGGGGAATTTCCAGTCTATCAGCGGATTCAGTAAAAGAAACAGAAACCCTCCAGGAATTTTCAGCAGAATGGGAATGAATACAGGGAATTCATGCTTCTAAGCCATGGGTGGGTCTGGAGAAGGAAGGGTCTCCAAAGGTTGTGGCTTGTTCTCAGGTGGACTGCTTTTGATCAGAAAATCTGAAATTGCTACATTTGCCCAGATCAGCCACTACAGAAGATAGCTGAGAGTCACAACTATTAAATGCATGGTGTTGCCACTTATAGATCGCAGGCACAAGTTTATTAGTGAATGCAGACTGCTTTTAGAGGCACAAGTTTATTAATGAATGCAGACTGCTTTTAGAGACACAAGTTTATTAGTGAATGCAGACTGCTTTTAGAGGCACAAGTTTATTAATGAATGCAGATGGCTTTTACTCTGCCTGGTGAAGTTATAGAAAATTCTTTTATTTATCCTTCATTTTCTCTCTGCCATGTACATTATTTCAATTAGGTTTCTTAAGAACCACATGAGATAGAGCAATATATCCACTTTAAGATGAAAAAACTGTCTCCTGAAGAGTTTAGTTAATTTGCTAAAGCAGGCACAGCCAACAAATAACAACTGGGACTCAAACCCACCCATGGTTTTGACCCACTTCTGTGTTTTGGTAGTGGGAGACATCTCCAGCATCGAACCACGGACCCAAGTCTCGTTCAGAAACACTAAATCTGACACAAGTTTTCTTCACAACTTTTCACATGGGAGGCTAGAAGGACAAGAGCTCTGACTTCAGAGACCTTGGTCTGTTCTGCTGTTGACTATTCTGACCTGCCTTGAGCTGGTGACTTGGAGAAGGTTTGGCTGAGTTTTCCCATTTGTAAACTGAAGCCAGTGATACGTGACTTGCAGAGATTTTATGCAAGAAAACGAAACAGATTGCCTAATGCAAAGTACAGGCTTAAGAAACCTGAGTTCTCTGTTAACTCTCTGACAAATCTCTGGCCTAGCACAATTACCGACTGTGCCCAATTCTGGGATCAAAGACAAGGACGGATTACTCTTGTCTGAGTCACCTGTGTTCCAGACACAAAGTCATTTGAAATGCAAATACAGTTGCCTGATAATTTATTATGTGAAACTGGCTACAAAGACTTGCCTCTTGAGCAAAAATGAAAAGGGAACCCAGCATAGCCTTTCCTGTTTGATATTAAGTCTGATATGCAAGAAGGTGTGGTTCTTCCAGAAAATTCCAGTTTCCAAGCTGTTAGCAGTGATGCACAAGATCTGCTAGAAGAAGGGACAGTTCTTTCACCTGAAAAGTGACCACCATGGAGCTTCTAGGGTTTTCCGTCACATCCTCACCCCCCTCCTCTGATTTCAGCCTCAATTGCAGTGAAGGTTACATGCAAGTCTGCATCCATTTGCTCCAAGCTATGAGAGACTTTATTTTTCTGGGCTCCAAAATCACTGCAGATGGTGACTGCAGCCATGAAATTAAAAGACTCTTGCTCCTTAGAAGAAAAGTTATGACCAACCTAGACAGCATATTAAAAAGCAGAGACATTACTTTGCCAACAAAGGGTCCGTCTAGTCAAGGCTATGGTTTTTCCAGTGGTCATGTATAGATCTGAGAGTGGGACTATAAAGAAAGCTGAGCACCGAAGAATTGATGCTTTTGAACTGTGGTGTTGGAGAAGACTCTTGAGAGTCCCTTGGACTGCAAGGAGATTCAACCAGTCCATCCTAAAGGAGATCAGTGCTGGGTGTTCATTGGAAGGACTGATGTTGAAGCTGAAACTCTGATACTTTGGTCACCTGATGTGAAGAACTGACTCATTGGAAAAGACCCTGATGCTGGGAAAGATTGAAGGCAGAAAGAGAAGGGGACGATAGAGGATGAGATGGCTGGATGGCATCACCGACTCAATGGACATGAGTTTGGGTCAGCTCCAGGAGTTGGTGATGGACAGGGAAGCCTGGCATGGTGCAGTCCATGGGGTTGCAAAGAGTTGGACATGACTGACCAACTGAACTGAACTGAACTGAACAGTCTCCTTCCATGCATGCTGGGAGTCCTTCCCTCTGTTTTCTGCCCCAGGGTCTTCTGTGATGTCCTAGGAGCCCTCACAGCCTGTATCCAGAGCAGGCAGAGCTGTAGGGGTGCTAATGGTCCTGATGGGACAGAAACCAAAGGACACAACTCTAGTGTTTCCATCAGGGACAGTTTAGGGAGGCATTTCCTGCTCCTCTTGGAAGGTCCTAATGGAATCCGTCTTCTACTGCCCAGCATAACCTCAATATGGTGCCTTATCCTGGTTTTCTCCTTCCATGCTTCATTCTGCCTGCTCTCTGACAGGGACGGAATGACATCATCAAGGGAGGCTTCTCCTTGGAAGAGATCACCATTTTCCTTTTCTTCATACTGCAGTTCAGTCATTCAAACAGTCGTATGGTAGCCTATATGAATGAATCTTTCCTCATTCATTTTGGTTGATTTTGAATTCCCAACAGACTCATATAGTTTCTGCTCCCTTAAAGCTCTGAACCTATTTGCAACTAGAATTACATTTACAAAAGTAGAGTTGGCTTGAACTCAGTCATTTTTTTCTTCAGTCATTCAACAAACATTTGTTGAATGCAGAGTAGATCCAGGTTTTGCAAGACCTAAATCTTATATAAAGAATAGAAATCTTTTAAAAGTCTTTGATTTTGTGCAAGTGAGAAGGCCTGAAGTTATTTTATTCTTCATTGACTTCATGGTCGATCTACTATTTACTACTCACCATGTGTAGGTTCTGTTCCATACTGTTCTGGGTGCTTGGAAACACCAGTGCAAAAAAAAAAAAAAACAAAAAAAGCCCAAACCCCCAAACAAAGCTTCTAGATGAGGTGTATGTTTTCAGCAACACCAAAGTTTAAACTCAGTTGTTAATTTAAAAACAAAAAGGGAAGTTTCTGGCACATACTCATCTCCCTAAAAAAGTCAAAATGCTGTTGAAAATACTAATATTAGAGGCAGTTAATACCTTATTGTGAGAACAATTCTCAGCTTTCAAGAATCCCATGCACCCTACCTCAAAGAATGTGAGTCTCAGCTGAAAAACTCCCTTTTTGGCACTAACTCAGCCATAGGAGGTAGGCTGCTTTGCTGTGAGGCTCTTGGTCCCTGGGACCAAGTAGGTCCTGGGAAGAGATGGGAAAATTCTTCCCCAAGTTTGCCAGGCCCCAGTAACAAGCTTTTCCATACCGTTCTATATCACCCTCCTCCTTGTCTGATTTTGGATTCCATATCTTTCCTGACTGTCGTGTGATCATAGGGATTCCCCATCCAGATATCACCAAGATAGGTGATCACAGAAATAGGGAAGTCATCCATGCACACATCCGTGACCTATATATGACTTAACAGTAAGCACTGATATTGTCTAGCTGTAAGTTTCGCACTATAGCCAATTTATGATTCAATCAATACGCTCTCATTTGGTGGATGTAACGCCTGCCACATGGAGACAGAACATTTCCCTGTGGCCCTGGAGCCATCAGGTATGTGTACATCTGGGCGAGTATTTTATCCACATTGCTAACAAGCCTCATTCCTTTTTCACAAAAAACACAGTCACGTAAGTGAGTGATCTAGCTCTCCATGGCCTCCTCTGGAACAAAGGGAGGAATCTTACCCCCCAAGGATACAGAGACCTGAGCATGGATGATGGGGCTCCCATCATAAATAGTTCTTGAAATTCCCATGACTTTGACCTTGAGACTGAAAACATTCTGGAAATCAGGTAGCTCTTTTTCAATGGAAAGATCTCTGTTGGCTGATAGTCAAGTACCCAGAGTTTAGGCAAAAAAAAGAAAAAGAACTAGTAAAATTTTGAGCATAGAAGTCACAAAAGTACCAGGACTGCCAAGAGAATATTTCTTAGTCCACAGAAGTATGAAAAATTTTTAACAGTGTCCAAATAAGGAATATTATCATTATGCAGAGAGGAAAAAAATTCCTTACTTAAAAGGTGGAGGGAAAGCTCATAGATCTAAGATTTCTTTTTAAAGCACACTTACTAATTCTTCCTGTTCTGAGCTGTTCAGCTTTATATAGATTGTTGACTTGCTCCTGTGGGAAGGTCTGTGACTGCTGAGCTTTGTAGCTCATGCGTGTGTCAAGGACAGTGACATCATCGAGTTACCGAGAGCCCAAGTTCTTTTTTTGAATTTTGGTGGTGTCACATGTCTCTTGGGACCTTAGTTCCCCAATCAGGGATTGAAATTGGCTCCTGGCAGTGAAAGCGCCAAGTCCTAACCACTGGACCTCCAGGGAATTCCCAAGAGCTCAAGTTCTATTTCCCTGAAACAGAGCTGGGTGGCACGAGTCTCTGTCCTGGGCCAGAGATGGTCATCAGACTCCTGTGTGACTTTGTATCTCCTGTGGGCAAGTAAGTACAGGTGGGGTCTCTCCCTGGAATTCTCAAGACCTCAATACAAGCCTTCCTTTGGGATAATGACATCAGCTCTGTCTCTCACAGGACCTGTGGAGGCCAGGATAGACAAGATACAAGATACGAGATCACAGTGACAGGAGAGACAATGACTCTGGAATGTCACCAGACTGATAACCATGACTATATGTACTGGTACCAACAAGACCTGGGACACAGGCTGAGGCTGACCCATTATACCTATGATGTTGACAACACTGAGAAAGTTGAAATCTCCAACAGGTACAGCATCTCGAGATCAAATACAGAGGATTTCTACCTGACCCCGAAGTCTGTTATCCCCTCCCACACATCCATGTACTCCTGTGCCAGCAGTAAGTCTATAGTGCTGCATGGCCACTTCCTCTCTGCACAGAAGGGTGGTTAGAAAGACTGAGGGTTGACTGCACGTGTGAGGTCTGGCCCAAACCCCTGGAAGTCCCTGTCTCCATCAAAGTCACAGAGCCGTTGCCAGCCTGGGGGTTTGACTGCAGTGGGCAGTGTGACCCTCGGTGCTGAAGTCTGCCCCACGCCAGTCTCAGTCTGACTGCCCGTCACCCCAACACCTTCGCTGGCTGGTTCTCTCTTCTGAAGTCCCTCTGCTTGCAGAAAGGAAAATGCATCTTTAGTTGAGATACATGAAGAGCCCCTTGATAATCTCCGAGTCCCACCCTCTTCTCCCTGCTGTGGGCTTTGCAACTTCATCTACCGCTTACCCCACTCTCGACTATCCTTCACCTTACAAGTCAGAAACCTTCATTCACATGGTCTCTGCTCCCGACTGCCTTTCTTTAAGGCAGTAGTCCTACAAATTCCTATAATGTTTGCCTTCCTTCTATCCCTCGCCATCATTCCGCATGAGTTTCCCCTGATTCTTCCTGCTCCAGCCGTAAGCATCCACATTTAGTTATTTCCTCCTCTGGGTCATGTTCCTTGTCACTCTAGGATCTTTTTTATAGACTATTTCTTCTGCACTAAACATATATCCCTCCTTCTTATTTCTAGATCTCTGCTTCATTCCTTACATGAAAATCTATTTCAGGTATTTGTGCCTGCTTAGTCACTCAGTCGTGTCCGACTCTTTGCAACCCTTTGGACTGTAGCCCACCAGACTCCTCTGTTCATGGGATTTTTCAGGCAAGAATACTAGAGTGGGTTGCCATTTCCTCCTCCAGTATACTTAATTGTAATTGTGAAGAGCAAATTAAAATTTTACTAGGAGAAATGAAGGAAAAATATTTGGGGGCGTTCATCTGAGAAAGGATTATTTTTTTTAAGAGAAACACAAAAGAACACAAACTACAGGAACTTTCTAGGTGGTCCAGTGGTTAAGAATAAGCCTGCCAATGCAGAGGCCATGGGTTTGATCCCTGGGTTGGGAAGATTCCACACGTCCTGGGGCAGTTAAGCCCATGCACCACAACTGCTGAGCCTGCACGCTAGAGCCTGTGGACCACGAGAGAAGCCACTGCACTGGGAATCCCACGTACCGCAATGGGAGAGGAGCCCCTCAGTCAGGAACCAGAGGAAACCCACGTGCACCAATGAAGAACCAGCGCAGCCAAAAATAAATACATAAAAATAAAATACAAGCAAAAAAAGCATACAAACTGCAAAGAAAATATTTATAATGTGAGTGCATTCAATTAAACCCTTGTACATAAACACACTGTAACACACTGTAAAAAAATGAAAAGGTAAGCTGCAGGCTGTAGACAAATGATACAGAATCAGTGTGACAGAGTCTAACCCTGCTCACCAAAGTCCCATGGCCCCTCTGTGATTCCTATATCACTTACAGTTGGAGGGCTGGGAACCTAAGACCTGGTTCTGAACAATGGGAGGCGTGTAAGCCAATTATGTAAGTCAATTTCCAGCCTTGGCCCTTATAATTTTCTATGGCATTGTGATGGGATTCCCCAAGTATCCTCCCATTTGGAGATTTCCTATAAAGGCTCGTCAGATATGACATAGAGTTGTAGTCATGGCTAAGATTTATTAGTTTACAAAAGAAATATTCAGTGGCAGATCATCAAGGAAAAAGGGTTTGGAAGAATCTGGACACGGGCTTCCTTATGCTCTCTTCCTCCTGGGAGGGCTCACACAGCACAGAGCTCACTGTTCCTGGGTCACAAAAATGCAGCAACATGGGTGTGATGATCCTGCCAAGGGAGCCCATTGAGGACTTTGCAAATCTGGACTCTGGCTAGCATCTGGGAACTTGGCTGGTGAACAGCTGTCTACAGTGATAGAAACTTTTCTTGAGAAGAGTATCTCATTGTGCCCCACAGTTCATGTGAACAATATAGCTTATGCTGTACACTGGATTTCCTTCTGGGAGACTAGATTTTTTTCATTAATGGTAGGCAGAGTGTGCCTGTGGGATCAGATCCCCCCAAAAAACTTGGGCTGAGTTCTCAATGGGCTCCTTTGGCAGAAGTCAGCCAAATTCTCAGGAAAACAACTGCCTTGGGAGACCTTCAGAGAAACCCTAGAGACACACCTGTACCCCAAACCTAACCCCTCCTAGTTGTGTGCCCTAGATACTGTGTAGGATGATGCAAGAGAGATTCGGGCAGGAGAGCCGATAATTCTAGACCTTGTCTAGGCTAGTCTTGAATTGCTCACACCGGTGACACGGCAAATATCCTTAATAAGAATCAGATCAGCCAGAACGCCAGCCTTTCCTCCTCTGAGCGGTGGAAAGCCTTTCCTCCCTTCCCGCCCCACCTGGATTTTGTCTTGGATTTGTTCCATTTTGCGGCCCAGGAAGCAGGAGAGGCTGGGAACACAGGAGATTTCTTCCTGGAACGCTCACACCTCAACTACAAGCATTTCACATGTAGCCCGAGAGGGCCCTGTCTCCAGTCACCCAGGTCACCACCCACCATGAATGCTGCTGTCCCTCAGAACCTTTAACCCCTGGGCACAAGGATGGGACACGTAATGACACCTCAGTGTGAAGAAGCCTCCCATCAGGGGGTGATTAACTGTTGCCAACAGAAACTGGACTCAGACCACTGGCTTTTCTATCTCAATAATAGAGAATTTAAGAGGGAAATGGATGGTTCTAATAGTTCTACATCTATGGGTCTTAAATGGATAAGGTTGGCATGTAAGCCCTAGGGTTTGAATACTCAGAAGACTATCTCAGAGAACGTGACTCTACTGCTTCCAGCTCTCTGACACACATTTCCTTGTTTTCTTGTTTCATACCAACTCTCAGGGCCTTCTTCAGTCCTCTAACCTTTTCTACCTCACCACTCAGACAATGAAGAACACGTTTCATAACAAAAAAAGAAAAAAAAATTTAAAAAAAGATACTGATCACTGAAATTCAATTGTATGTCTGCTATGCTTTTTTTAAGATTCCAGAAGCTCTGTTCAATTTTATATTTATTGGTATTGTATCCATCCTGGTACTTCTAGGGATAAGGGGGTTCTCTGCCTTCTCAACTGAGATTAAAGGTATTGCACTGATGGCCTTGAAGTACAGGCAGCACCGTGTCAAAGGCTTTGGTACACGATACATACGGAGAACAGCAAGAGCAAAGAGGAAGCTGGTCTTTGCCCTTCAGCTAGAACAAAAGCTGCCAACTTAAATCTACACCCAGGGCATCATTTATCCCTTTATCTTCAAGTGTGTCAGTTAGTTCACTGTGCTTCTAGGATAAAGCTGTGGCAATTACCCCAGCTTCCACCTAGTCTTGGGCTTCCATGTAGCTCAGTAGTCAAGAATCTGCCAGAAATGCAGGAGACTAGGGTTCAATCCTTTGGTTGGGAAGATCCCCTGGAGGAGTAGGAAATGGCAACCCACTCCAGTATTCTTGCCTGGGAAATCCTATGGATAGAGGAGCCTGGTGGGTTGCAAGAAGTCAGACACGACTGAGCATGCATGCACACGCACCACCTTATCTAAGCTCATCTGATTGGGAAACTCGAGAACCTGGTAAAAGAGACATCTCCGAAGAGAAGGATCAGATCAGATCAGATCAGGTCGCTCAGTCGTGTCTGACTCTTTGCGACCCCATGAACTGCAGCACACCAGGCCTCCCTGTCCATCACCAACTCCCGGAGTTCACTCAAACTCACGTCCATCGAGTCAGTGATGCCATCCATTCATCTCATCCTCTGTCATCCCCTTCTCCTCCTGCCCCCAATCCCTCCCAGCATCAGAGTCTTTTCCAATGAGTCAACTCTTCACATGAGGTGGCCAAAGTACTGGGTTTCAGCTTTACCATCATTCCTTCCAAAGAAATCCCAGGGCTGATCTCCTTCAGAATGGACTGGTTGGATCTCCTTGCAGTCCAAGGGAGTCTCAAGAGTCTTCTCCAACACCACAGTTCAAAAGCATCAATTCTTCGGCGCTCAGCCTTCTTCACAGTCCAACTCTCACATCCATACATGACCACAGGAAAAACCATAGCCTTGACTAGACGGACCTTTATTGGCAAAGTAATGTCTCTGCTTTTGAATATGCTATCTAGGTTGGTCATAACTTTCCTTCCAAGGAGTAAGTGTCTTTTAATTTCATGGCTGCAGTCACCATCTGCAGTGATTTGGGAGCCCAGAAAAATAAAGTCTGACACTATTTCCACTGTTTCCCCATCTATTTCCCATGAAGTGATGGGACCGGATGCCATGATCTTCCTTTTCTGAATGTTGAGCTTTAAGCCAACTTTTTCACTCTCCACTTCCATTTTCATCAAGAGGCTTTTGAGTTCCTCTTCACTTTCTGCCATAAGGGTGGTGTCATCTGCATATCTGAGGTTATTGATATTTCTCCCAGCAGTCTTGATTCCAGCTTGTGCTTCTTCCAGTCCAGCGTTTCTCATGATGTACTCTGCATATAAGTTAAATAAGCAGGGTGACAATATACAGCCTTGACGTACTCCTTTTCCTATTTGGAACCAGTCTGTTGTTCCATGTCCAGTTCTAACTGTTGCTTCCTGATCTGCATACAAATTTCTCAAGAGGTAGGTCAGGTGGTCTGGTATTCCTATCTCTTTCAGAATTTTCCACGGTTTATTGTGATCCACACAGTCAAAGGCTTTGGCATAGTCAATAAAGCAGAAATAGATGTTTTTCTGGAACTCTCTTGCTTTTTCCATGATCCAGCAGATGTTGGCAATTTGATCTCTGGTTCCTCTGCCTTTTCTAAAACCAGCTTGAACATCAAGAAGTTCATGGTTCACATATTGCTGAAGCCTGGCTTGGAGTATTTTCAGCATTACTTTACTAGCGTGTGAGATGAGTGCAATTGTGTGGTAGTTTGAGCATTCTTTGGCATTGCCTTTCTTTGGGATTGGAATGAAAACTGACCTTTTCCAGTCCGGTGGCCACTGCTGAGTTTTCCAAATTTGCTGGCATGTTGAGTGCAGCACTTTCACAGCATCATCTTTCAGGGTATAGATAACAGAAAGAGGGCATTAATTGATATCTCAAACTTGAGTCACCTTTGACACATCTAAGTAGGATTGTCCAGCAGAGAGTTAGACGATGGTGATAGGAGATCCACTCACTCAGGTTCTGAAGTGATGGGTGAGGATGCTTCGATGAATTCACCCCCAGTCTATGACATTCAACAAACCTCTAGATATGTTTTAGTTAATAGTGATTGGCTTTGAAGGCTATGGGCCTTTGCAGAGGCAGTGATGTCACCTTGGGAACTTCCAGTGGGGACAAGGCCCCCCCCAACTCATGCCCAGAAGGACCCTGAGACGGTGAACCTCCCACTGCTGTTCCTGCCTGCCATGGGCTCCAGCCTCCTCTTCTGGGTGACCCTCTGTCTCCTGGGTGCGGGTGAGTCCTGAGAACATCAAGCTCTCGCTGCGTTTTTCTCTTTCCAGTTAAAGTTTCAATCATCTCCTTTTTCCATTTTCAAATTCTATCTTTCTCCCCAACCTCGGCAGAACTCACAGAAGGTGCCGGTAGCCCAGTCCCCCAGACACAAGATCACAGAGAAAAGAAAGACCATGGCTTTGTGATGCAATCCTGTTTCTAACTACAGTATCCTTTACTGGTACTGTCAGACACTGGGACAAAGTCTGGAGTCACTGATTCTCTTTAAGGAAGAGACTGAAATAAACATTATTCAGTTGCCTGAAAATCGATTTTCTGCAGAGAGGCCCAGAGGCGCAGACTCCACTCTCTGGATCCAGTCTGCAGAGCTGGGGGACTCGGATGTGTATTTCTGTGCCAGCGGCCAACCATAGCCTCACAGAGACCCTTCCTTTCTGTGCACAAATTTCATGATTCTCCCTCTTTGTAGCTCATGGCAGCTCCAGATAGGCTCCCCCGCCACCCCCCTCCCCCACCTTATTCCTCATTATGCCAGGGGAAGACGTGGGTTTGCAGAGATAAGCTGTGATGCATATAAATGGAGAACACAAGCTTTTCCTTAAAACACAAGAGATGAAATTGAAAATCATTACGACTCAGGGATTAGAATCATTTCATGGTGACAACTCAAGAATCCAAAATGAAAGTACTTGTCACGGATTCAGCCCTCAGGGGCTAGTGATGGTTGTTCTCCTGTAATATGCAATCAAAAACCATGTCCAATAAACTTTAATAATACAGGTGGTGATTTTGTGAGTGCAGCAAACAGCAGGCTCTCTGAGCTTTTTTTTTCATCATCTGAGTGATTCAAGTTTACATCCTTCTCTTTTTGTTTTTACTTAGGAAGCTTTAGGCATCAAAGTCTCAACACAGAGTATGTGTTTGGAAAACACTCCCCCCCCCAGTTTTATGGGGGGAATATTATGATGTTGTTAATGGTGATGATAATTTCAGCTATTTTATTCAGCCATTTTTCAGCTTCAAAGAAATATATACAAATAGATATCCTGGTAACCAGTCTTAAATCCTAGCCCAAAACAAATTCTTGCTCAGGAATTGTCTAGCTTTTCATGATAACTAACACAACTCAACACTCTATATAGGTTTGTGACTTCCCTGATGGTCCAGTGGCTAAGACTCCACACTCCCAATGCAGGGAGCCAGCGTTTGATCCCTGGTCAGGGAACTAAATCCCACATGCCACAGCTAAAGATCCTGTGTGCTGCAACTAAGTCCTTGTGCAGCCAAATAAGTAAGTGAATAAAAAAGAAAGAAAGAAAGAAAAACACTGTATGTAGGCTTGAGCCAGACATTCAGAGGCTATTGAGGAAGGACATTTCCAGTTGTTTGGCTTAGTACATGAAAATAGTTCCTTAACACATTAAAATATTTTTTAGTAAGAACTTCTAAAACAATTGCCCTGATCCAATTGCCCCCTCTGATACTGTATTCTCTACTCTAACTTCTGCCTAGGTTCTCAATGATAATTATAGAAATCATTCTGAAGCATTGGTTGGAACTATTTGGAAAGCAACTTACTGAGACCCTCTTGAAGGCATGGTCACTACCCCTCAGCCTCTGTTGGTTTCACTTCTCTCCTTGTCCAACCAAAACTGCAAGTCATAATACATATTCATTCACTCAGTGCACATTCCTCTCCACGGCTCTGCCCATATCTCCATCCCACTTAGTTGTCTGATAAAACTTCAGTCACTGATGACCATCTCTTTGCTGTTGTTGATTAGTTGCTAAGTCGTGTCCGACTCCTTTGTGATCCCATATATACACATGTATACATATACATGTATCCTCGCTGTTCTGGATTTCTTTCCCATTTAGGTCACCATGGAGCATTGAGTAGCGTTCCCTGGGCTGTACAGTAGGTTCTTGTTACCGATTTGATACATAGTGGTGTATATATGTCAATCCGAATCTCCCAATTCATTCTATCCCCCTTCCCTTCTTGGTATCCATAAGTTTGTTCTTTACATGAATGGGTGTGTGCTAAGTCATTTCAGTCGTGTCTAACTCTGTGTGAGGGCTGTAACCTGCCAGGCTCCTCTGTCCATGGGATTCTCTAGGCAAGAATGCTGGAATGGGTTGCCTTGCCCTCTTCCAGGGGATCTTCCCAACCCAGGAATCAAACTCTTGTCTCTTATGTTTCCCCTATTGGCATGCAGGTTGTTTACCAGTAGTACCACTTGGGACGCCCATTCTCTACATCTGTCTCTATTTCTGTTTTGCAAATATATTCAGTTGTACTATTTTTCTAGATTTTACACATAAGCAGTATTATACAAAATTTGTTTTTCTCTTTCTCACTTACTGTACTCTGAGGACTGTCTCTAGTCAGTCCATGTCTCTGCCAATGACACAATTTCATTCCTTTTTATGGCTGAGTAATATTCCATTGCATGTGTACACCACATCTTCTTTATCCTTTCCTCTGTTGATGGAAATTTAGGTTGCTTCCATGCCCTGGCTATTGTAAACAGTGCTGCAATAAACATTAATGAATTGAACTTTGATGATTATTTTTACCCAACTATTTAGATTAAACAAAGAAGGGTTGACTTGAGAGCTCTCATCCATAAGTACTATAATTAAAGTCAAAAGAATTTTATTTGGAATTTTAAATAAAAATTAATCAATGTTAGATTCTTAATCTGAGATTGCTTAGATATTTAGCTTAAATGACCTAGAGATGTTACACTTAAATTTTAATTTTAGCCAAAGTATTCCTTTTAAAAACTTAAAGAGTATTTGTAATCAAATTGAGACATTGGCTTTGTCATTTTATTATTGATGTTTTAAAATGTTTTCTTTTTTAAAACCTTTATTTATTGTATGACTTCTGATGTTCCATTGGACCCTGTGGCAGGAAGGGAAATGAAATAGGGAGTGGATATTTAGACTTGATCACAGTGTACAGAATAAATTTGGGATTTGTTTAATTGTTGCAATGTCAGGACATATATGTGCAGTTTTCTTAAGTATACCAGAGGAGCAATGGTTGGATTTGGGGAGAGTAACTGACATGTTTCTGTCTTTTCATCTCCCCTTAAATTCAGTCTTCTAGGACAATGCTTTATTTGATATTCCCCATGTTTGGGAATTTGATAAGGTAATCCTCCTATTCTAATCTTTTTATTCCTTGCTGAATCTACTCTATGGGAAGAGAAATAGATAATCTTATTTAACCTCTTTTTCTACTTTAGTCTCTCATCTCCTTGCCTTCTTCTTGCTGGCTGTCTACACAAGAGATAGATGTTTTGGTGTTTCCTCAACATGCACGAAGAATAGCAAAGAACTTTCTTATCCATACAGGGTCATGCTGTAGTTCGGAGGAGAGAGAAAATGAGTTAAGTTCCTATTCAGCATAGTGTAAACCAATCCTTTTGATTTCACATCTGAGCCCTGTTATTACCAATATCAAAACTGATATTATTATCTTTGCCTGACTCCAATGTCTAACTCTCAGGTGGTTCCATCTTAGGCCCTAAGACAGTATTATTCATTGTCCCTCTAACACCAAGAAATCGTAATACCCATATGTCCTGTACTTAGGGAAACAACACAAAATCCCCTTATGTTTTCAGTCAGTTCAGTCGCTCAGTCGTGTCCGACTCTTTGTGACCCCATGGACTGCAGCATGCCAGGCCTCCCTGTCCATCACCAACCCCAAGAACTTGTTCAAACTCATGTCCATCGAGTTGGTGATGCCATCCAACCATCTTATCCTTTGTCGTCCCCTTCTCCTCGTGCCCTCAATCTTTCCCAGCATCAGGGTCTTTTCCAATGAGTCAGTTCTTTACATCAGGTGGCGAAAGTATTGGAGTTTCAGCTTCAGCATCAGTCTTTCCAATGAATATTCAGGACTGATTTCCTTTAGGGTAGACTGGTTGGATCTCCTTGCAGTCCAATGGACTCTCAAGAGTCTTCTCCATCACCACGGTTCAAAAGCATCAATTCTGCGTTCAGCTTAGAGAGAGCATATTTGTGCCGCTTCTGCCCACTGGCCACTAAGAGGCGCTGTGGCGTCGTTGTCATCTAGTGTCTATGGTGGTGCTGCCAGAAAGGATGTCATTAAAACCAGAGGGTTGGATTTAGAATTAGGGAGTTGCAGATGTCTTGAGTAAAGGCTGAGAGTGAAGGAACTAGAGACCAACCCTTCTTCCTCTGTTGTGTAGGTGGGTTTTGCTCTGACCGGACCTCTGAGTGCTCGCTCGCTTCAGTCGCGTCCGACTCTGCGACCCCACGGACTGCAGCCCAGCGGGCTGTGAATGACAGGTGCACCCGAACAGTGGGTATTTCTCTGAATTTGCTGAAGTCGTGGCTGCACAAGGAACTGGGGGTGCGGTGGCTTGCAGGTTCTGGGTTGGGGAAAGCAGAGAAGCAGTTTGAGTGTCAGAGCAGCCCAGCCTAGCGAGGCAGAGCTCAAGCCACCCACTCTGCTGAACTTAGAGGGCAGGGCTGGGAGAAGGGCAAGTGCTAACCCGGCCCTCATCAGGGGACCCTGGCCCCAGGGAGCTGACAACCACAGGGGCACCACTGGCAAACCCACGTGTCAGGCAGGGACTGGGTGGATCCGGGAACAGAATTTCTGCAGGGAGATATGTAATGGAGTTTTGCCATTCACTCCAGATTCATGTGTCCCTTTGAAGCAGATGAAATCTGGCAGAAATGAGAATTTTTTTTTCTGGGCTACCTTGGTCTCATTTCAAGTTCTTTCTGTAGGACTGCGTCAGTCTCCTCTCTGTATCTCCTATCTAGCCTATGTGGCCTCTTTCAACCAGGATCCCCATGTACTGTGATTGATTACATTCCTGTTGCTGTTCTAACAAATTACCATACATTTTGTAGCTTAAAACAATGCAAGTTTATTGTCTGATGGTTTCGAAGGTCAAAAGTCCAAAATGAGTCTGTGCCGTGCTTAGTCGCTCATCTGTGTCCGACTCTGTGTGACCCCATGGACTGTAGCCCGCCAGGCTCCTCTGTCCATGGAATTCTCGGGGCAAGAATACTTGAGGGGGTTGCCATGCCCTCCTCCAGGGGATCTTCCCAAGCCAGGGATCAAACCCAGGTCTCCTGGATTCTAGTCAGATTCTTTACCAGCTGAGCTACCAGGGAAGCACCAAAATGGGTCTAAGTGGGTTAGAATCAAGGTGTTAGCAGGGCTGCCTTCCTTCTGGAGGCTGGAGGGGAGCATTTGTTTTCTTGCCTTTCTCAGCTTCTAGAGGCCACAGGATTTCTTGGCTCGTGGGTGTTTCCATCTTCAAAGCCAACAATGACAGATCAAGTCTCTTCTCATGCTGCATCGCTGTGACCCTTACTCTTCTTCCTCCTTTTTCCACATTTTACAGTCCTTGTGATTACATTGGGCCCATCTGAAAAATCCAGGCTTGTCTCCCTACATTAAAGTCAGCTGATTAGCAACCTTAATTCCATTGAGAACCCGGATTCCTTCCCCCGTGTTACATAATATAACATATCCACAGTTCCAGGGAGCAGGCATTGAAATCTTTGGGGACCTATCATTCTGTTTACCATACCCTAGGTACAGGTAACAAGGAAGGAACAAACAATGATCCCTTATAAAAATATAATAATGGCCTCAGTTTTACGTTTAGGATCCAACATAGACCAAAGGGATGGACTCTGCAAGGGGAACGGGTACCTCTGGTAACATAATTTAGCCTGTAGACTCTCTGCTCTTTAAAATTAACATGTGCATCTTCAATCTCTCCCAGTGGCTCAGTGTTAAAGAATCTGCTTGCAATGACCCAGATTTGATCCCTGGGTGGGGAAGATCCCCTGGAGAAGGGGATCTCAATCCACTCCAGTATTCTTGCCTGGGAAATCCCATGGATAGAGGATCCCTATGGAGGCACAGTCCATGAGGTTGCAAAGAGTTGGGCATGACTGAGTGACTAACGCTCCTTGGTTCAAAAGACTTAGTAGTGCATCTCTGTGTTAATCACAAAATAAAGATTGAACTTGTCCTTCTTCTTGGTTAACAAATAACTCACTTGAACAACCCAGTAAACAGAGCCTTGCTTCTCTCAGCTTTCTGTAACCTCAACCATGAGGGGAAGTAGGTTTGTGGCACCAAACCCCTTTTATAGGCAAAAGGCGAAATGTTAATGTAAAGACATTGAGTTTTTCCAGAAATAAGGATAGCATATAAATCAATGCTAGAGAATTTTATTTGCAAAGAGAACATGAAAATCCTCTGCTTATTTCATGGCGGGGATAGAGAAATATGGGAAATTCTATGCTAGGAGTTTTGAGAATTTAATAGAACTTGAGGATATATAAACTCAGAAAGATCTTTCACTGCAAAAAGAGATTTCAAATGGAATCAGTTCTCAGGGCATCAGTTCAGCCCTTGAAGCCCTAAAAAGGCAGTTGCTATTCTTGTTTATCCTGGAGCACTCAGAGCCAAACTCCTAACCGATGGATGAGTTTGAGTGTGATATGACCAGGGTCATCTCACCACTGGTGACAGGAATTCAAGGGTTCATGGAGGAGCTGGATTGCGATGAGACAATGAATTCATCTTTAAGTTCTTGTAGTTTGAGATTCAAGTGGAAATATTGGGTTGGCAAGCTCTAGATAAGAGAGAGTATAGAGAAGGCATTATGAATTGATGCTACCAAAATAAATCTGTGGGAACCTCTATCACATATCAATTATAATTGAGTTCAGTCCTGCCTGATTCATCTGCCAGAGATGCGGCCTTCTCTGAAGGGAGGTGCCGAGTGGGGAGTGGTAGCTCATTCAGTGATGTCACTGACAGACACATCTTGCCAGGACAAGTGGTCCCGAACACACTTCTCTGCTCATGCTCACAAGGGCCTGATCTGGGTAATTCCCCACCATTCTCATCCTGCCATGGGCACCCGAGCCCTCTGCTCTATGGTCCTTTGTCTCTTGGGGGTAGGTGAGTCCTCAGAACATGCCCCATCCTCCTGTTGGTTTGCCCTATTGTGACTCCCATATTTTTCTTATTCTGTTTCCAAATTCTTTCACAGGAACTACAGATGCTAACCTAGGAGTCACCCAGACCCCTAGGCATGAGGTGACAGAAAAGGGACAGGCAGTCACTCTGAGTTGTGAGCTGATTAAAAGCCACACTGCCCTTTATTGGTACAGACAGACCTCGGTGCGGGGACTGGAGTTTCTGGCTTACTTCAGCAACCAAGCTCCTATTGATGAGTCGGGGATGCCCAAGGACCGATTCTCAGCTAAAATGCCTAACTCGTCGTTCTCCACTCTGAAGATCCAGCCCACAGATCCTGGGGACTCGGCCACGTACCTCTGTGCCAGCAGCAAAGACACAGCGCTGCAGAGTTGCCCCGTCCCGAGCAGAAAACCTCTGCTTCCCCTTCCGGTTCTGCTCCCAGCCCTCTAAGTCATCCCTACTTCTCTTTCACCAAGAGAAGTGAGTGGGTTTGGGGCTTAACAAGAACAGAAAATAAGGTATCAACATAGACGATCTTGTATAGGAAATCCTGTAGGAATGGGATTCAGGGATTGCTCTGAAATTGTCAATGGGCTCAAAATTCATCCCACATATAAGATAAGCCTTAATTACTCAGGTCATAGAATTTCCTGCCTTCCTGCACTTGCCACCCCCATCTGAATGGAAGAAGCTCCAGATAATGGCTGTTCAGCATTCTCCATTCTTTTTCAACTCTAAGTTGTTAACAGAATCCTGCCCCACCCCAACACAAGTTGTTTTTCTTTTTTTTTTTTATAGTATCCTCTTTATTGTGATTATGTGATTATACATCCCATTCTAATGATAATATCAACTTAACATATACAGGGCTTTTTCAACACATTTAAGGTAAAGTAAACAACTTAATTCAGTGGGTGTAAGTTGCCACTCCTTGAATCTAGGTATTTATTTATCTCTCTCCTGCCTAGGAGAGATATTGATATTGAAATAAAACCACTCAATATCACAGCAATCCAAGTCTATGCCCCAATCAGTAATGCTGAAGAAGCTGAAGTTAAATGGTTCTATGAAGACCTACAAGACCTTCTGGAACTAACACCCCCAAAAGATGTCCTTTTCATTATAGGGGACTAGAATGCAAAAGGAGGAAGTCAAGATATACCTGGAGTGACAGGCAAATTTGGCCTTGGAGTACAGAATGAAGCAGGGCAAAGGCTAATAGAGTTTTGCCAAGAGAACACATTAGTCATAGCAAACACCCTCTTCCAACAACACAAGAGATGACTCTGTATGAGGACATCACCAGATGGTCAATACTGAAATCAGACCGATTATATTCCTTGCAGCCAAAGATGGAGAAAGTGAAAGTGAGAGTGAAGTTGCTCAGTCATGCCCGACTCTTTGCGACCCCATGGATAGTAGCCTGCACCAAGTTCCTCCGTCCATGGGATTTTCAAGGCAAGAGTACTGGAGTGGGTTGCCATTTCCTTCTCCAGGGAATCTTCCCAACCCAGGGATTGAACCCAGGTCTCTCACATTGTAGACAGACGCTTTACCATCTGAGCCACCAAGGAAGTCCAAAGATGGAGAAGCTCTATACAATCAGCAAAAAGAAGACCAGGAGCTGACTGTGGCTCAGATCATGAACTCCTTATTGTCAAATTCAGACTTAAGTTGAAGAAAGTAGGGAAAACAACTAGACCATTCAGGTATGACCTAAATAAAATCCCTTACAATTATACAGTGGAAGTGAGAAATAGATTCAAGGGATTAGATCTGATAGAGTACCTGAAGAACTATGGTCGGAGGTTCATGATGTTGTATAGGAGGCAGGAATCAAGACCATTCCCAAGAAAAAGAAATGTAAAAAGGCAAAATGGTTGTCTGAGGAGGCCTTACAAATAGCTGTGAGAAGAAGAGAAGCAAAAAGCAAAGGAGAAAAGGAAAGGTATACCCATTTGAATACAGAGTTCCAAAGAATAGCAAGGAGAGATAAGAAAGCCTTCTTCCGTCATCAATGCAAAGAAATAGAGGAAAACAATAGAATGGGAGAAACTAGAGATCTCATCAAGAAAATTAGAGAAACAAGGGAATATTTCATGCAAAGATGGGCTCAATAAAGGACAGAAATAGTATGGACCTAACAGGAACAGAAGATATTAAGAAGATGTGGCAAGAATACACAGAAGAACTGTACAAAAAAGATCATGACCCAGATAATCACGATGGTGTGATCACTCAGCTAGAGCCAGACATCCTGGAATGTGAAGTCAAGTGGGCCTTAGGAAGCATCACTACGAACAAAGCTAGTGGAGGTGATGGAATTCCAGTTGAGCTATTTCAAATCCTAAAAGATGATGCTGTGAAAGTGCTGCACTCCATATGCCAGCAAATTTGGAAAACTCAGCAGTGGCCACAGGACTGGAAAAAGTCAGTTTTCATTCCAATCCCAAAGAAAGGCAATGCCAAAGAATGCTCAAACTACCACACAATTGCACTCATCTCACACGCTAGTAAAGTAATGCTCAAAATTCTCCAAGCCAGGCTTCAATAGTACTTGAACAGAGAACTTCCAGATGTTCAAGCTGGATTTAGAAAAGACAGAATAACCAGAGATCAAATTGCCAACATCTGTTGGATGATAGAAAAAGCAAGAGAGTTCCAGAAAAACATCTACTTCTGCTTTATTGACTATACCAAAGCCTTTGACTGTGTGGATCACAAAAAACTGTGGAAAATTCTTGATGGGATGGGAATACCAGACCACCTGACCTGCCTCCTGAGAAATCTGTATGCAGGTTAAGAAGCAACAGTTAGAACATGGACAGCAACAGTTAGGACATGGAACGATAGACTGGCTTCAAATCGGAAAAGGAGTACATCAAGGCTGTATATTGTCATCTTGCTTATTTAACTTATATGCAGAGTACATCATGAGAAATGCTGGACTGGTGAAGCACAAGCTGGAATCAAGATTGCTGGGAGAAATATCAATAATCTCAGATATGCAGATGGCAGAAAGTGAAGAACTAAAGAGTCTCTTGATGAAAGTGAGAGAGGAGAGTGGAAAAATTGGCTTAAAACTCAACATTCAGAAAACTAAGATAATGGCATCTAGTCCCATCATTTTATTGAAAATAGATGGGAAAAGAATGAAACAGTGAGAAACTTTATTTTTGGGGGCTCCAAAATCACTGCAGATGGTGACTGTACCCATGAAATAGAAGACACTTGCTCCTTGGAAGAAAAGTTATGACCAACCTAGACAGGGTATTAAAAAGCAAAGATTCAAAAAAAAAAAAAAAAAAAGCAAAGATTCAATGCAATCCCTATCAAGCTACCAACAGTATTTTTCACAGAACTAGAACAAATAATTTCACAATTTGTATGGAAATAAAGAAAACCTCAAATAGTCAAAGCAATCTTGACAAAGAAGAATGGAACTGGAGGAATCAACTTGCCTGACTTCAGGCTATATTACAAAGCTACAGTCATCAAGACAGTATGGTACTGGCACAAAGACAGAAATATAGATCAATGGAACAAAATAGAAAGCCCAGAGATAAATCCATGCACCTAAGGACACCTTTTCTTTGACAAAGGAGGCAAGAATATACAATGGAGAAAAGACAATCTCTTTAGCAAGTGGTGCTGGGAAAACTGGTCAACCACTTGTAAAAGAATGAAACTCTAACACTTCCTAACACCATACACAAAAATAAATTCAAAATAGATTAAAGATCTAAATGTAAGACCAGAAACTATAAAACTCCTAGAAGAAAACATAGGCAAAACACTCTCCAACCTAAATCACAGCAGGATCCACTATGATCCACCTCCAGGGTAATGGAAATAAAAGCAAAAATAAACATATAGGACCTAATTAAACTTAAAAGCTTTTGCACAATGAAGGAAACTATAAGCAAGGTGAAAGGACACCTTCAGAATGGGAGAAAATAATAGCAAATTAAGCAACTGACAAAGAATTAATCTCAAAAATATACAAGCAGCTCAATTCCAGAAAAATAAATGACCCAATCAAAAAATGGGCCAAAGAACTAAATAGACATTTCTCCAAAGAAGACATACAGATGGCTAACAAGCACATGAAAAGATGCTCAACATCACTCATTATCAGAGAAATGCAAATCAAAACCACAATGAGGTACCATTTCACACCAGTTAGAATGGCTGCCATCCAAAAATCTACAAACAATAAATGCTGGAGAGGGTGTGGAGAAAAGGGAACCCTCTTACACTGTTGGTGGGAATGCAAACTAGTACAGCCACTATGGAGAACAGTGTGGAGATTCCTTAAAAACCTGGAAATAGAACTGCCTTATGACCCAGCAATCCCACTGCTGGGCATACACACTGAGGAAACCAGAATTGAAAGAGACACGTGTACCCCAATGTTCATCGCAGCACTGTTTATAATAGCCAGGACATGGAAGCAACCTAGATGCCCATCAGCAGATGAATGGATAAGAAAGCAGTGGTACATATACACAATGGAGTATTACTCAGCCATCAAAAAGAATACATTTGAATCAGTTATAATGAGGTGGATGAAACTGGAGCCTATTATACAGAGTGAAGTAAGCCAGAAAGAAAAACACCAATACAGTATACTAACGCATATATATATGGAATTTAGAAAGTTAGTAATGATAACCCTATAATTAAAACAGCAAAAGAGACACAGATGTACAGAACAGTCTTTTGGACTCTGTGGGAGAGGGCGAGGGTGGGATAATTTGATAGAATACATTGAAACATGTATATTATTATATGTGAAATGGATCACCAGTCCAGGTTCGATGCATGGGACAGGGTGCTCGGGACTGGTGCACTGGGGTGACCCAGAGGGATGGGATGGGGAGGGAGGTGGGAAGGGGTTCAGGATGGGGAACACATGTACACCCATGGCTGATTCATATCAATGTATGGTAAAACCACTACAATATTGTAAAGTAATTAGCCTCCAATTAAAATGAATAAATTTATTAAAAAATAAAATAAAATAAAAATAAATGGTGAAAAAATAAAAAGCAGGGACATTACTTTGCCAACAAAGGTCTGTCTAGTCAAAGCTACAGTTTTTCCAGTAGTCATGTATGGATGTGAGAGTTGGACTGCAAAGAAAGCTGAGCACCAAAAAAATCGTGCTTTTGAACTGTGATGTTGGAGAAGACTCTTGAGAGTTCCTTGGAAAACAAGGAGATCCAACCAGTCCATCCTAAATGAAATCAGTCCTGAATATTCATTGGAAGAACTGATGCTGAAGCTGAAACTCCAATACTTTGGCCACGTGATGCAAAGAACTGATTCATTTGAAAAGCCCCTGATGCTGGGAAAGATTGAAGGCAGGAGGAGAAGGGAATGACAGAAGTTTAGATGGTTGGATGGCATTACTGACTCAATGGACGTGAGTTTGAGTAAGCTCTGGGAGTTGGTGATGGACAGGGAAGCTTGGTGTGCTACAGTCCATGCGGTCACAAAGAGTCAGACACAACTGAGCGAGTGAACTGAAATGAACCTAAGTCCTGCCTAAGGAGAGTGCAGGCCTGACCTAGAGCAGAAGACAGAGGCCAATGCCAGCTGAAGGCTTGTGTGGGACTCAGAATACCAATGCTGCCTCTTCAGCTGTCTGTTTGGGAGCAGTAACTGAACTCCTTTGAAGAAAAACTGTGAAAAAACTAGATAGCATATTAAAAAGCCGAGACATCACTTTGAGGACCAAGGTCTGTCTAGTCAAAGCTATGGTTTTTTCCAGTAGTCATGTACAGATGTGAGAGTTGGACCATAAAGAAGGCTGAGTACCGAGAATTGATGCTTTGAAACTGTGGTGCTGGAGAAGACTTTTGAGAGTCCCTTGGACAGTATGGAGATCAAACCAGTCAGTCCTAAAGGAAATCAACACTGACTATTCATTGGAAGGACTGTTATTAAAGCTAAAGCTCCAATACTTTGGCCACCTGATGGGAAGCGATGACTCATTGGGAAAGACTGAAGGCATGAGGAGAAGAGGGTGACAGAGTATGAGATGGTTGATGGCATCACTGACTCAATGGACATGAGCTTAAGCAAACTCTGGGCAATAGTGAAGGACAGGGAAGCCTGGCAGGCCGCCGTTCATGGTGTTGCAAGGAGTTGGACACGATTTAGTGACTGGAGAACAACAGCAAAGTGGACTCCACATTGGGATATCTAAGTCTGCAGACCTGTCCAGTCTAACTTCGCTCTCTTTTTCCTTGATCACATGTCTTTAAGACCCGAATCTCTATTTTTCTTCTGATTTATGCAGAGATATCTACATAATATTGGCAATCCATTCTGAATGGTTATAATTACTCTCTTCCAAGTTCTTTTTTTAACATCCAGATCCCTTCTCAGCCCCTCTGAGGACATCTTTGGCAACTGATGCAAAGAATGCGTGTATTTTGAGTGCCTGAGGCAATTCAGGTTTATAGAGTTAAGAAGCAAATTCCACTTGCAGTTGTCCTGGGCTTGCCATTCAGGGGCCCTAACTTTCAAGATGGAAACTTGGTTTCTATTGTGTTTACACCAAGAGGTATAATCTGCTTTTGTGTTTGATTTTAGCACCATCTTTGTCCTCCTGGCTACTTCCCACTGCTTCTGGATCATTTTTCTCCCTCTTGCTTTAAAACCCAGCTCCTTCCACACACCCGACATGGGCATGTTCCCCTTCATCACTGTTGCAGTCGCTCCATTCCCATCAGGCCTCACCTTCTCATTCCGTGCCCCCACGATTAATCCTGTGACCATCTTGGTGATGTCATTGTCGTGTAGACTGCTTACACATGGTTTTGGTTTCTTAGTTTCTTGGCCTCCTCCTTCAGATGGTGTTTTGCCTCGTCTTTTTCAGGTGCAGGTCCATGTTGACAGAGCATATAATAAACAACACATAAGTTCCTGCCAAATTTTCTGCTTCAATCATCTATGCTCCTACCTTTACCTCCTTTCTTTCCATCTCATGAACTCTGGTTCCATTCCTCCTATCATCCCATCCACTGAACCTCAACCCCTAAATCCAACAGATATGAAACTCCCATGTTCGTAATTCTCACATTGTTTAAAACAGAGTTCAAGGTTTAGGGCTATAATTTCAACCCCAGTTAAATCTAATGGATTAAAATATCTGTTTGAGATACTTCTTTTAAAAAATTATTCAGTTATTTATTATGGTTATGCTGGGTCTTGGTTGCTGCTATCAATAAGAAAATGGATGAATAAACTCTTGGAAATTCATCCAATTATTTTATATTAAACCAAATGTAAATAAACTAAATCTATTGGATAAAATAGATAAGTACATAAAACAAATTTTAGAAATGCAAGTCCAATATAGCACCACTTGATATCATTTTAAACACAGGTAAAAGAGCACTCTTTATTGGCAAGATCATTTACTAAATATGTCACCATGGACAATTACTTCATCTTTCATTATTTCAGATTTCTCATCTTAGAAGCAGGAATAATAATTATAAATACATTATGGTATTTTTGAAAGGCAATTTATGAAAAACACTTAAAATGATGGCTGAAACTTTCAAGCTTTCAACACATATACCCATTTATTTTCATTATTGTGCTTGATAAAATCCATATGTAGTAAAAGTATAAAAGCAAGAGAGGAAATAGACTCACCAAACTCAGACTAATTGTTACATCTCAGAAGGAAAGAAAAGACCAAGAAGAGATAGTAAAGAGCAACTTACTTGATTTGCTGTATTTTTCTCTAATTTAAAAAAATTAAAAACTAACTGGTCATATGTTTAAATTTGTTCAAATTCCATGATTAGAGATTTAGTGCATTAAGAGTTGAAGAGATTATGGTCTGCACAATTTCTGCTGATGTATCAAATCTTAATATTTCTAAGGTCTCTGAGTCACTCCCAAGTGTGGTCTTTAGCTCTTACCAAGGCTAATCCACTAGTCATTTGGTCATTCCTGGACCCATAAGTTCAAATTCAACAATATTCCTTCCCCCAAAATGTAATACTAGTTGCTTCACATATAAAAAGAATGTGTCATTTTAATCTTCCAAGTAGATTGTTATAATTATGTGTTAATTACATCCAGCAGATTTATTTGGGGTTATTAACAGTTCTGGAGAAGGCAATGGCACCCCACTCCAGTACTCTTGCCTGGAAAATCCCACGGACAGAGGAGCCTGGTAGGCTGCAGTCCATGGGGTCGCTGGGAGTCGGACATGACTGAGCGACTTCACTTTCACTTTTCACTTTCACGCATTGGAGAAGGAAATGGCAACCCACTCCAGTGTTCTTGCCTGGAGAATCCCAGGGACTGGGGAGCCTGGTGGGCTGCCGTCTATGGGGTCGCACAGAGTCCGACACGACTGAAGTGACTTAGCAGCAGCAATAGCAGCAACGGTTCTATTCTCAACCCTGTTCCCCAGTTCAAATGCAGAAGACAGGTTTTGGATGATCCAGTTGCAGGCTAGGGTTTTTCCATTAAATATAGAGCTGTACAATGGCAGCTACTCTTGGCTGGATATTTTCTGAGATCCCGGTTGATTACAACCTCCCCATTCTTGGTCAAAGATTAAAAAATTCAAGATCAAGCTTGATATTGAGTCTTCAGACAGTGAAAAGAAACTCACAGAAATAGCCTTTTTAGGTGGATCATCACGGAAAAATCTATATTTCCAAGGTTCTTCTTGAAATCAGAGTGAACGATCAGTAACTAATGAAGTCTCAGACAGAAATAATTTAGAGTATGTGATAATAAGCATGACTGGCCAGCCCCTGTCTCCTGAAGGAAAAATGAATGGGGAAGACTCTTAAGGAGAAATGGAATAGATCACATGCACAGAGAAATCCCAAATTATCCAACATAATTATTGCAAAAGGTTAGAGAACACTTAAAAGAGCACTTGTGCCTTAAACATTGTCACAGGGAATTTAAAATTGCTAAGAGAATGGATGAGACATTACAGTGGTTTGAAGTCATTCTTCATTCTTACCATCAGGATAGGAAGAGAGCAACATTTACAGTAGAAAGTTCTTATATGCTTCTTCCAAAGTGATGGGCATTCCACTAGATGCTGAACACATTCCGTTAGTACCCCATATTACAGACAAGGGAACTAAAGAAGAAAACTTGTATGTAATTTTCCAAAAGTCAGCTAAAAAATGGTGGGAAAGGATCCAAACACAAGAAATTTGAGACCAGATTCTTTTTAATCATTTGCAAACCACTAATAAACAAAATTAAAAGTATAGGTTCACTAAACTGGAGAAAGAAAGATACATCTTTAGGAAAAGTGCTGAAATCTTAGGAGGCTCAGTGTTCTTATGTGGAAGGGAAAGGCAGCCTCCAGTCAGGAGAGACAGATGTTAAAGGGGAGGGGGAGTGCATTTGGGCTCAACTGCTCTCAAAGTTATTAGAAAAGACAGAACTGTTTTCTTAGCTGTTACCAAAGTTGACAAGATAACTGGGCCCCCCAGAGCCCTTTGGGAAGATCCTCTGGAGAAGGACATGGCAACCTACTCCAGTATTCTTGCCTAGAGAATCCCTGTGGACAGAGGAGCCTGGTGGGTTGTGGTCCATGGGGTCACAAAGAGTGGGACACGACTGAGCTACTAAGCACACTCAAAGCCCCTGAGAAATGAAGGCACAATCTCAGAGGCCACAGGGAAGCTAGGAATGACTCTGAAAATCAACCTGATTGAAGGGCTAAGTACAATCTGGACAGTATTGACAGGGATTGAAGTGAAAGTATTCACATTATCGTACAAACATTATCTATAGGCTATTTTAAAGGGTCATGCCTCATACACTTACAAAATTACGATTCCTATGAAAGGCTTAGGAAAATACAGGAGGTATTAAAGCAAAAGCATGCAAAACAAGAGAATGCCTTGTAGATGGGGTTGCTCAACAGAGGAAGTTGAAAATATGCAATATTTAATGGGGCTTGTTTTAGAAGACTCAGAGCTTAATTTCACATTTCTCACTAGGGAAGATAGCAGAGATAAAATCTAGAAGAACATATTAAAGAGCTTATGATTTGGGCCAGGATACAAACATAACATTAAAGAAGGTATTCAATTCCAGTGACTGCTGCTAACACCACTGTGTCTGAGGAACAACAGAATGAATTTTAAAGGCATTTCAAATTTTGACAACTTCGATTAAATCTTTCTTAAAGGGTTAGGTAATCACAGAGGGAAATAAAATGATTAAATTGGGATCTTTCTTGTAGAGATAAAATGTTGTAATGGAAATACTATTCAAATCCTGGAGCATTCCAGATTTGAAAAAAGAGTGTGAATTGATGAAAAAAAATTAATGACTTAGATTGTTGTTTTCTAGAATTTCATAATGGAAGTAGTACTTAAGTTTGGGGCAACTTTGAGTATTGGCATTTAACCATTGGTAGCTCATCATGATGTCATTTTTTTTTTAAGATATTTTTTTTGGATGTGGACCATTTTTAAAGTCTTTATTGAATTTGTTACAATATTGCTTCTGTGTTATTTTCTGGTTGTTTGGCCTTGAAGCATGTGGGATCTTAGCTCCCTGGATAGCAATCAAACCCATACCCCCTGCATTGGAAGGTGAAGTCCTAACCACTGAGCCACCAGGGAAGTCCCTATGATGTCATGTAAGTGTGTCATTGAACCTCTGTTTGGTCATAATGGGAAATGTAGCAGGAGAGATCGGAGAGGGAAAGGGAAATGGAGAGCTAATGCCCAGTGTTCCAGCCAGCCTGGCCTGTGAGTTCTTTAATTACTATACTGCTGTGGGCCATTTCATGTCCTCTGAGGCCCAGCTTAATTGCCCTCTGTGGCTCCAGGAGTAAATCCCAAAGAGCAGTAATTAATACTGGGGGGAGCCCCTTAAGAAGGTGGAAATAGAGTTGTCCTGCCACACGGCTCATCTCTAGACACAATGGTCGAGTTCAAGGTGTTGAGAGAACACGAATCTTGAGAGTCTTACGGGGAACATCTATTGCCCACTTTCGTCTCTGGGAGTTCCTGGAACAATATCCTAGCCCCTCTCCCGTCCCCTCCCTCTTCTCTTTGGTAAGAGAACTGAGTTAATGATTAGAGATTTTTTAAAGGAGGAACTCAGCAGGCTCAGACCAAACCTTCCTACTTCTATCTTGTGTTTGTTTGTCTTTTGTCTGCAAGGAAGATGCTTTCTATTCTCCTGGCTCACAATTATGGTAAAATTAGTGAGCAGACTGTATTCAGTGGGGAAGACTGGCTGCTGGGGAAAAAGTAGTCAGGGGTATACATTCATCTCAGAGGATATGAGCTACTACTCGGCGACACATCTTAGCCCCACCTTTACTGGAGCCAATGCTGATGTTTGAATTTCAGTTTGACTTCAGTTTCTCTCTTTCTCAAGTGTTTTATCTGAGCAACAGGATTATTTTTGAACTTCTAAAACACGAACACAGATAACTCCCCATTGTCCATATACCAATGTAACAGCACAGTTCACCTTGCGTCTTGACAAAAGGTTCATTTCTAGTGATACTACCCAACTGGCCACCAGGAGATGCTGTGGTTCCACATTCCTTGGTGGCTTACTGGAAGAATTGCCTTATGGTGTGGGTTAGAGAGAAGCTCTAAATCTCATGGTCCCTGAATCATGAAACTGATTTGCAGACACTGAGCAGGTGTTGGAGACAGAAAGATAGGGATCAAAGACTTCTACAAACGGGTTAAGACCCATAGTGAGCACAGACTTACAGGCAAGCCTGGGATGGACTGTGTAGTCCATGGGGTTGCAAAGAGTCGGACACGACTGAGTGACTTTCCCTTTCATTTCCATTTTATTTTCCTTCCATTTCACTTTCTGGGATGGTTGCCATGTAAAGTAGCCAGTGATACATGAAACGTTAACATCATGCAGTCCAAATTAATGTGTGTGTGTGTGTGTGTGAGAGAGAGAGAGACAAGTGCAGAAGAAACAGAAACAGTGTGCTTCCCATCCCCCTTATCCTCAACCCAAGTCTCATTAACCCACAGAGATGTGTGTTTAGGTGGGTCATAGGTAGATTGCAAAGAGTATGGACAGTATTCTGGTAGATGCCTCGTGATGCTGTAAATATTCTGTGGAACAAGAGGGATGAGCAGGGGACATCTCTGTGACTTCAAGAGATGTCCTCTTCATGGTTAAAGAAATGGCCTTAATGGAAAGGAAGATCTTGTTTTTCTGTAAGCTAATGCAGATCATCAAGCCAGCTCTCTACTAAATTACCAAAAAAATTTAGAAAATAAGTCCTCAAGGTCATTTCTCTCTGCTCCAGGGGGGCACCTCTTGAGCCTGTCAAGATGTGGGCAGAGAAGGAGATGGTTGGTAAATTTTTGTGTCCTGATAGAAGGAAAGCAAAACAGCTCCTGTGTCAGGACAAGAGAAGCTGTTGGAATGGGCTTCCCTCTAAACCCAGCCTGCTTCCATCCTACCACTGCTGGGGGCTTTACGGCAGGGCCCCAAGGAGGACAGCCTGAACTGTGTTCTAAGTCAGAGGGGCCCTGAGCCTTCAGAAGTCCACAAGTAGGTCTGTATAAGCAGAAAATGTACCAGGGCCTGGGGTGACCCTAAGACTGATTTTTCTCTCCATAAGAGATTGGAGCACTTAGGAAGTAGCTGGCTCACTCATATTCTGAACTTGTTATAGGCTCACAGCTTCTCTGTTTCACAACATTTTGTATCTTATAGAAAAGTCCTGGACAGGAGTCAGAAAATCCACATGCTGAATGCTGTGTCCTAGTTTGCAATGTTTTCTATTTGTCTCTGCTGTTATTGCCCCTCCTAAAGAATCTGCCTGTCAATGCAGGAGACATGTTTTCGATCCCTGGATTGGGAAAATCCCCTGGAGAAGGAAACGGCAACCCACTCAATATTCTTGCTGGAAAATCCCATGGACAGAGGAGCCGCAGGCTGCAGTCCAAGGGATTGCAAGAGTCAGATGTGACTTCGCAACTAAGCACCAGAAACAAAAAACCCTGTGTCCAGCTCTGCATTCTTCAACCTCAGGTTGCAAGATGCTCTCCTGAAGCAAGTAAACACTGGACCGGGGAGTGGGCACTGCTGATTCTATAAAACTAAGAAAGTTTATCATAATATTTTCAAGTAGTCAGTCATATGTTTCTCTCTGTCTCTTGACAGATTCCCAAGTTTGGGGAGTTGAGGAATATGTCTCTGTGCCAACAGCCAAGACACGGAGCTAACATGTTTCATTTCCTCTGTAAACAGAATCTTACTACTCTCCATACCCCCAAGAACTGGGTCATTTTCCAGAGTCTCATCCTCATCACCAGAAAGAGTTCATTTATGAGTATTGGTTGGCTTAGTACAAGGAGAGTCAAGTGTTAACCATCAAAGAACCTTTTAGAGCTTTGTTAGGGGTTGGAGAGGATTAGAATGAACTGAGAGTGCTTTATTGCAGTTCCTCAAAGAAGGCTGAAGCCCTCATTTTTCACTGCACAACCCACACCAGGACCTGCAGGATTAAGGCAATTCTGAGGAGTTGGACACGACTGAGCGACTGAACTGAACTGAACTGACAGGTTCATCAGAGGTAGCATGGCTTCCCTGGTGTCTCAGACAGTAAAGAAACTGCCTGCAATGCAGGAGACCCAGGTTCAATCCCTGGATTGGGAAGAACCCCTGGAGAAGGAAATGACAACCCACTCTAGTATTCTTGCCTGGAGAATTTCATAAACAGAGGAGCTTCACAGTCCACGGGGTCGCAAAGAGTCAGACACGACTGAGTGACTAACACTTTCTCTTTCTCTTTATGAGGTAAGATGGAGCCCCTTCATGGAAAAGGTGCAGACATACAGAGGCCCTGTGCTGCAGGCTGGGGATTATGCAGCATATGTCTCTAGCTTTTGCTGGGAATAAATCTTCCCAAGCCAGTCTCTTTCCAAGGCTTCCATTTATGCCCCTTAGAGATGAGCAAGGAGAAGGCAATGGCACCCCACTCCAGTACTCTTGCCTGGAAACTCCCATGGACTGAGGAGCCTGGTAGGCTACAGTCCATGGGGTCGTGAAGAGTCGGACACGACTGAGCTTTCGCTTTCATGCATTGGAGAAGGAAATGGCAACCCACTCCAGCGTTCTTGCCTGGAGAATCCCAGGGACGGAGGAGCCTGGTAGGCTGCCATCTACGGGTCGCACAGAGTCGGACATGACTGAAGCAACTGAGCAGCAGAGATGAGCATGGTGGCCAAGTACAAAAGCTTTGGGAGGAATCTGTGGCAAAGCTCTAACTTGGCAAGGATTTATTTTGATTTTCTATATCCAGGTGATAGGGAATGCCAGCCAGAGGCATGTTGAAGGTCTTAATATGTAAAGAGTAATTTACTGATGTCTGGAATTTGTGGTGCTGGTAGTACATTCAAGCAGAAACATTCAATGGACTGTTGACATATGACACATCAGAGAAGGCCAGAGGGGTGGGAACACCAGGGCTGGGAGAGGTGACAGCTGGGGAAGGTGCTTGGGAGCAGGGGAGAGGGGGCGGTCTGTGAATGAGCCAATACACCCTAGAAGAGTTGGGACCTGTTCAGTCAGTCTTTTGTAGAGAATGAACGTTCACCTTTGGAAGGAGGTCCCGTGAGCAGAGTCAGAATGCAGTGTCCCTGCCAGGTTGCTCTCTTGCCTTGCAGAGGACTCAGAAGCCCCGCCCTTCTGTTCACACTCACAAGAGCCCCTCTGGGTGAAGCTTCCTCCTGCTGGCACTGTCATGGCCACCAAGCTCCTCTGCTGTGTGGCCCTGTGTCTCCTGGGAGTAGGTAAGTCCCCAGAAATAATCTGCATTCTTGGATATTTTCCGTTATGATTCCAATCATGCTTCTTATTCTGTCCCCAAACTCTGTCCTTCTCCACAGGGCCCACAGATGCTGGAGTCACCCAGACCCCTAGGCATGAGGTGACAGAAAAGGGACAGGCGGTCACTCTGAGTTGTGAGCCGATTAAAAGCCACGCTGCCCTTTTTTGGTACAGACAGACCTCGGTGCGGGGACTGGAGCTGCTGATTTATTTCAACAACCAAGCTCCTATTGATGAGTCGGGGATGCCCAAGGACCGATTCTCAGCTAAGATGCATAACGCGTCATTCTCCACTCTGAAGATCCAGCCCACAGATCCTGGGGACTCAGCCACGTACCTCTGTGCCAGCAGCAAAGACACAGCGCTACAGAGTTGCCCCCTCCCGAGCAGAAAACCTCTGTTTCCTCTTCCGGCTCAGCCCCTAGCGTCATCAGCTGTCTTCTTAGGCTCCTCCCCTAGCAGCCCAGTGGTTCAGCTTTCTATGACCCTAGGGAAGGCAAGAATAGAATGAAACAACCCATCACATTAGGAAATATTTAAGGGGAAGGCAGTAGAGGGCTTGGTTTCTGGCATTTCTCACAACTTTTTCACAGACGGTGACAGTTCATTTGATGTTGTCATTGTTCAGTCACTCAGTCATGTCCGACTCTTTGCGACCCCATGGATTGCAGCATGCCAGGCTTCCCTGTCCTTCACCATCTACCAGAGCCTGCTCAAACTCATGTCCATTGAGTTGGTGATGTCATCCAACCATCTCGTCCTCTGTCATCCCCTTCTCCTCCTCCTGACAGTCCATGGCTAAGGGTAAATGTCACCCACTGGGCCTTCAAGTGATTATATAACCAGCAGATAAACTCAGTTTGAAAGGGCTTCTACAAAATACTTGACTGGTGATCCTCGAAAGGGCTTCCCAGGTGGTTCTAGTGGTAAAGAACCTGCTTGCCAATGCAGAGGACATAAGAGTTGTGGGTTTGATCCCTACGTTGGGAAGATCCCCTGGAGAAGGGCATGGCAATCCACTCTGGTATTCTTGCTTGGAGAATCCCATGGACAGAGGAGCCTGATGGGCTACAGTCCATAGAGTCGCACACAGTTGGACATGACTGACGTGACTGAGCATGCACGTGTGATTCTCAGAAGTGTCAAAATCATTCAAAACAAGAAAAGACTGAGAAACTCTCATGGCTTGAAGAAATCCAAGAAGACAGGTCATCTAAATGTTCTGTGGTGTCCTGGATTAGATCCTGGAACAGAACAGTAGAAAAAAAGAGGGAAATTGGAGTTTAGCCTGTAGCTGACTGGTGCGTATGTTAAATCCTTGGTTCTGAGCAAAGAATCATGCTTATGCATGACGTTTACAACAGGGGAAGTTGGATGAAAGGTAGAGAGGAACCATAGTATCTTTACAACTCGTAGGAAATAAGTTCTCCAGTGTTGGGTCTCCAGAGTCCCTGCTAAAGCAACAAGGGATGTTGCTATTAATTGTCCTGGTTCCCCAGGCTCAGCGCACTCAGACAGATCCAGACTCAGCTGCTGCTTCTTGGTCTCCGCTCCAGTGCTTCCTGAACATTGGGCAGGGCAATGTAGGCTGAGCAGAAGCCTGCAATGCAGAAGTCCACCACCAGGGCTGGCCCACCGCTTCTTGGAGGCTCCCCTTCTGTCTCCTCTGCACACCACCGCCACTCACACTGGGGTCCTGACTCCGGCTTCGCTAGCTGCTGCGAGCTGACAAACACTGAAGCTTAACAGTGAAGAGAATGTATTGCAGATTTATATACAAAGGGCTCAAGCTGATTCATTTAGTATTATGGGGAAATGACATGCGTAAAAACTTCCCAAATGATCAGCAGAACATTTCGTATTGTGTGGCAGGTTGAATAATGACCTCCGGCCCACCCCACTGTCCCAAAGATGCCCATGTATTCATCCCTGTAATCTGCAGATGTTGCCAAGATGGAAAAAATGGACTTTATAGATGTGATTCAGTTAAGACTTTGAGAAGGGACATTTATCTGGGATTATCCAGCTGGGCCTTAATGAGACCATGTGTATCTTTATCAGAGGGAGGCAGAGGAGATTTGATACAAATAGAAGAGGAAGAAGCAAGGCAACCACAGAGGCAAAGTTCGAACCCATACGAGGTCAATACCTAGTTAAAGGCATAAACAGGCCAATTTTTTGGGTGTCAGATCACCCCTCAAAGGCAGCCTTCTTTGGGGAAAACTAAGCATGCTCTTTCTTCTGTGCTTCTGTTTCCCTAGAGGGAGCCACCGAGACTGTGGGCGCCTGCTCACACCCTGATGTCAGTGCCAGCCCGCACCGTATAGGGCCCCCGGGACACGGATCTGCTTTCATTTCTGCTCCTACAACAAGTTCGCTCATCTGGGAAAGCTCTCATTTTCATCTGGATCCTGCCATGCTCTCCAGTCTTCTCCGCTTAGCGTCGCTATGTCTCCTGGGAGCAAGTGAGTCCTTAGAAACGCGAACATCTCCCTGGGCGCTTTTCCTGCCTACCCCTGACACGTATGTTCTTGTCTTCTCCCACAGGGTACATATCAGCTGAAGTCGCCCAGTCCCCCAGCCACAGGGTCATAGAGAAGAAACAGGCTGTGAATCTGAGTTGTGACCCTATTTCTGGACATGAATCTCTTTTTTGGTACTACCATGCTGTGGGGAAAGAAATGAAACTTCTGATTTACTTCCTAAGGGAGTCTATGCAGGATGACTCAGGGATGCCCAAAGGCCGATTCACAGCAGAAAGGATGGAAGGGACATCTTCTATGCTGAGGGTCCACTCTGCAGAGCTGGGTGACTCAGGAGTGTATTTCTGTGCCAGCAGCCGAGACACAGTGCTTCAGAGTTCTGTCCTTTCTGTGCAAAACCACATCCTATCTGCTCCTCTCAAGTCAGGCAGCCCTGAACAGAAGTCTTTCCCTGTGCCGCCTCTCCAAGGAAGAGAGGAGAGGAATAACTGGAATTAGCCGTTGAAACTCAAGAGTATTTTTAAAAAATGTAACAGGGGATATCTGTGGCTTGGGAGACTCCTGGGGCTCCTCACATAGAACTCAATCTATGCAAATCTATTTGTTTTAATTTAGCTTATTGAAATATAGATGATTTACAATGCTGTGTTAATTTCTACTGTACAGCAGTGACTCAGTTACACACACACACACACACACACACACACACACACACACACATATGTATACACTCTTTCATATTCTTTCCATTATGCTTCATCACAAGATACTTAATAAAGTTCCCTGTGCTGTACAGTAGGATTTTTTTGTCTGCCATCCTATACATACTAGTTTGCATCTGCTAGTCCCAAACTCCCAATCCATACGCAAATCTACGTGTGTGTGTGCGTGTTATCCTGATGTAAAGCACAGTGGGTTTCTTGCCTACCTTGGTGCTCTGATCTAAAAGGAATTGTGATGCTGATTGTAGCCACATCTTTATATTCCTTATTACATCACAAACAAGTGTCCCTGATAGAAATAAAAATCATGAATCAAAACGCATTTACTCTTTTAGTTTGCTTCCTGATAATGGAGATGATCAGTTTAAGTTACATGGGTCTAGCACACATCCATTATCAAATACTTTTAAAAAACCTCATTTTTGAGTGGAATAACCAGGTCAATTATCATCAGGACAATTTTCCTTTATCTGTAGAGACTGATTTTTCTAACATAAAAAGCACAGGTTAGTGCTAAATGCTAATGTGTGTCAGCCCATCCTGACCATTTGTGAGGTCGGGGCCAGTGGCTGCACTAGGGCTCTGGCATCAGGTGAGGCTGATTCACTGGTGTGGTGGCCTGATGCTTCCAGATGCAGTCAGAGAGGAATGAGGGACTGGATACATCTCTAAGCCCTGATGTGTCTCACCCTCACCCTTTGCCCAGATTTGCTCGGACCAGTGTAGGAAGGCTGCTTCTAGGCACATTTCTACTGGCCATAAGGAAGCATTCTGTTGTCACTGATGGCTAAAAGGTGTAGATAATTTCTTTGATACTCTCTGAAAAGTGGTCATAAATAGAGGGATTCCAGGACCTGATTTCTGCATGGTGAGGAGAGGATAGTTTGCAAACATCAGTCACCCATCTGTGATGCGGAGGGCAGAACAAGACTTTAGCAAAAGCTAGGACACGACTGAAGTGACTTGGCAGCAGCAGCAGCATTCACATGTTGGGAGCTTCCCAGGTTGCTGGTGGTAAAGAACCTACCTGCCAGTGCAGGAGATGCAAAAGATTGATCCTTGGGTTGGGAAGATCCTCTGGAGAAGGACGTGGCTACCCATGCCAGTACTCTTGCCTGGAGAATCCCATGGACAGAAGAGTCTGGTGAGCTAGAGTCCATGAAGTCGCAAAGACTCTGACATGACTGAGTGACTTAGCACAGCACACACATTCACGTGCTGAGGAATCTCTGAACTATCTTATAGGAAAAAAGAAATGAGGAGGGAGAGGGAGAGGCCAGGATGAAATGGGGCAGATGTAGAAACAGGGGCAGATAAGGGAACATCACCTCTACTTTATACTGGATCCAGCCAAGTCCAGATGCCCCTGTCAAGCAGGAAGCTGTGTCCATTATCAGTGAGGGTGTCCTTGTGCTGGTGACACTGACGTCACAGGCAGACCTGCCTGTCTGTCTCTCAACCCAGAGACCAGAGTCTGGAACACAGGTCTCCTTCCTGTCCCAGCCCTGCCATGAGGCCCAGGCTTCTCCTCTGTGTGGCCCTGTATCTCCTGGGAGCAGGTAAGTCCTGGTCAGGAAGGACATCTCTAACTAAAGCTTGTCCCCAGTTCTGTGCCTTTCGTTTACAGCGGCAACATGACTCTCCTGCACTCTGCCTCTAAATCTTCCTCCTCCTGTGCAGGTCATGTGGGAGCCATGGTCGTTCAGAACCCAAGATACCTGGTTACCGGGCTGGGAAAACCAGTGACCCTGAGCTGTTCTCAGAATATGAAGCATGATGCCATGTACTGGTACCAACAGAAGCCAAGCCAAGCACCAAAACTGCTGTTGTACTACTATGATAAACAAATCACCAAGGAAAAAAACACCTCTGAAAACTTCCAGTCCAGCCGGCCTAACACCTCTTTCTGTTCTCTTGATATCCGCTCGGCAGGCCTGGGGGACTCAGCCGTATATCTCTGTGCCAGCAGCAGAGACACAGAGCTGAAGCCTTCCCTGCCCTCTGTTCATAAACCTCTGTTTTTCAGAGCCAAGAGTCCCCTCTAGACCTGCCTCCCCTCTGGCAACCATGAGAGGAAGTGGTTTAAGACTGTCATTATCTCCTCCGTAGATAGAAGTTGGGTCTAAACCTACAAAAACCATTAACAGTTATGCCAGGAGTGGAAAAGCGGTTACTCTTACCCGACATTCAGTTGGTGGTAATTTCCCTGGATCACCCCTTCTGTTCTCTTCAGTAGAGTAATTTTTTTTCTTAGTTGTTTCTGTTAAAGTCTGAGTGGTTGACTCAGAAACATGTTTAAGGACAGACCCAGGCAAGAGTTAGCACCATTCCCCTGAATTCTCACCATTAGAGGAAACTTCCCTCATAAGCATGTGAATGCAGTCTCACTGTTTTCTTATCAAGTAGGGAAAATGATGGTGACGGTCTAGTTGCTAAGGCGTGTCTGACTCTTGCAACCCCATGGACTGTAGGCCATCAGGCTCCTCTGTCCAAGGGATTTCCCTGGCAAGGATACTGGAGTGGGTGGCCATTTCCTTCTCCTCTTCCCAACCTAGGGATTGAACCCAGGTCTCCTGCACTAAGCTGGGTCTCCTGCACTAAGCTGGATCTCCTGCATTGCAGGCAGATTCTTTACCAACTGAGCCACCAGGGAAGCCCAGGGAAAATTAGAACTGCTAAAATTTTGTGCCAGATTTGAAGACATGTGAATTGCCTGGGACATGCATTATGCACAGCGCCTCTATCTTTTTTTTCCTGATATAAATCCATCTATGAACCATTTAAGTTGCACGATAGGTCTCGTGTCAAAATCGAGAAGCAGCACTGTGGAAGATGTATTAAAATTACTAGAGTTTGCCCTATCTTTTTAATATTAATAAAAATACCAAATACCACAGCTTGTTTGAAGGAAAAAGGATTTCTGCACTCTACTATGAACAGCTTTCTGAAAGCCAGTTTGCGTCTTATGTCCTTTACTAGGTTGAAATATTTATGGTGACTGATTGAGTAAGTGGTGCATGAGTGAATAAAGTTCATCAGTGCAGAAAGGAATTGGCATCTGCTAGTTCTGAGATGCCTGATTTAGAAGATGAGAGCGATTTAATGCTGTGTCCCTGTTTTAATGCTGAAGGACACAGATATTCTTACTATGCAATAATGTGTTGCATCACTGCATACAGTCATCAATATCACAGGTGTCCAAGTATTTAATCAAGAGACCAAGAAGTACTGCCCTAGATCCAATTCTGGTGATGTTAGGTAAAAATCAGAGAAGCTGAAAACTGGCAGTTGAGCCACCTACCATCTAACTTCCATGTTCTACTCTCCTCTTTCTTAACCCACCATACATTTGCACCGCTTTTCTTGTGAGTGATTAACTCTTTATCTCTTTATTCATCTACCTGGATGTCAAATTTTTCTTCTATAAAATGAGATGTTGGGCCTAGATTAATCTAGGGCCACTCACATTTTATGGCTCCACGGTAAAGTCTAGAAAACTGACTCATCTTGAGTGTAATGGCCAAAGAATTCCACCAGGAGGCAGCAGATGAGCTGCCAACTGCTGCTTTCCTTCCGCAAACATTCCACTTCCTCTTGAATAAAAAGAGGGGAGAAATGAAGACTACAGGCTCATCTCATTTCAGGCCCAGATGAAAGGTGATATGAGCCAATGAAAGAAAATAAAGGAACGAAAGATAAAAAGTGGAGAGGGGAGTGGCACGAACTGTTTCGGAAGCTAAGGGTCCGTAAGGAAGGTTCAGTTCAGTTCAGTCGCTCAGTCGTGTCCGACTCTTCGCAACCCCATGAATCGCAGCTCGCCAGGCCTCCCTGTCCATCACCAATGAAGGTTATTAATCTCTCAACACTGTCCCCCATATGGACACATTCTAAACTAGGTTGTGTGTATAGTTAAGAAAAGATGCTCCACTCAACTGATGTACAAAATTAGTTCTAGAAACAATATTTTTTAGAGAAAATGCCTGTTGAGGGAAAATGGAAAGGAAGCCAAGGAGGCTGGGGAGGCCATATGACTGGGATGCAGATCTGACCTTGTAAGGAGAGAGGGAGGGAAGGAAGGAGGAAGGGGAGGAAAAGAGGAAGGAAGAAATGCAGGGCTTTGGCTGCCCTTCCTTAAGTCACAGTAGAGTTCTGAAGCTCTGTGTCGTCATGGCCTGCGGCTCACCATGGGGGCAGGGACAGTGGCTCGCTTCTCTTGGAACGACACCCTTCTGCTCTCTGAGTGGATCCCTGGGTGGGGTCTTCTCGACTTGCCCCCCTCCCAGGATGGAACCTCCACCCTATGGGCAAGTCAGAAAGAGGAAGACTGGGGCCTTGTGTTCTTGGCCTGTTATTTCTGGAACAGAGTCTGCCCTTTGAATAGGTGCTGGTGGAAGGAGGGAACACAGACCTCTGGGCTGGACTGGCCAGGAATAGTTTCTACACTGCAGATCTGGAGGGGAGGAGCATTGCTGGCAGCTGGCCCCTCCCCAGGAGAAACTCGGGGATCCCAGTGTTCTGGACCACATCCGCATGGGCTAGAGCTTCTATCACAGAACGACAGGGCAAGAGTCACGGCTCAGTGACACAGACTTGCATGGCTTCTCCCAAGATTTAGAAGATTTTCTTGAGTAACTGTTTCTCCATTTGCTGTATGCTCTTGGGACAATTTTCAGAGGCTACAAATGCTTGTTTCTAAATGTTCAGCCATCATGCCACTTTCTTTGGAAATGAGGTATTCAGAGCTCCTCAAGCTGTCATCCTGGAGGTGCTTTTCACCCCAGTACAAGTGGTCACATAACAGGTGGCCAGGCCCTGGGTTATAATGTGCCAAACCCTGCTTGAGCCTCATTTTGTCCCAGGACAAAAGCATGGCCGTTCTGGGAGTACTGGTGAATCTTTTCTGTGCTTTCTCTCTAATGTTTGTTAGTTCTGTTCTACAGAGACACAGACTACTCCTGAGTCAAAATTTTATTATGATCCCTACAAAGGTTTCTGGAACTTTTTGTGTAGCTTCTTCCTCTCTGGTAGTCTTCCTCCCAAATTGTAGTTGCTTTTGTTCCCTCTATCTTCTAACCTCTGTCTCATCACAACATTTACCTTCTCTGTTTTTCCTCCACACTTGTTATGTGTCCGATTCTGTGTGACCCCATGGACTGCAGCACGCCAGGCTTCCCTATCCATTACCAACTCTTGGAGTCTACTCAAACTCATGTCCATCAAGTTGGTGATGCCATCCAACCGTCTCATTCTCTGTCGTCCCCTTCTCCTCCCACCTTCAATCTTTCCCAGCATCAGGGTTGGCTCTTCGCATCAACCCTCTTCACTGTGTACAGATTTTCCCCCTTTCTTTTCTCGTTTCGGAAGAATCAGTCTTGTGCTGGCTGTTTTCCAAAGACTGAGTACAGTTGTTTCCTATATTCTATTTTTTCACTTGTACAGAGTAGGATTCTAAATTTAATGGATAGATTTAGGTTCTGGTGACTGCATTTAATAGCATAATAGATAGGAAATGATAAATCTAATGGGAGATGATGTGAATGAAACTGAGGGAAGACAAATTTCCAGGACCTAGTGGATAGTCTATAGTCAATGCTGTCAAATGCTTCAACGAGATCAAGCAGGCAGAGAAAAAAATTAAGTTTGGGAGCTTCCCTGGTGGCTCAGTGGTAAACAATCCACCTGCCAATACAGGAGACATGGGTTCGATACCTGGTGTGGGAAGACCCCACATGCTGTGGAGCAGCAATGCCCATACACCACAACTATTGAATCTGTGCTCAGAGCCCAGGAAATGCAACTACTGAGCACATGTGCTGCGGTTGCTGAAGCCTACGCACTCTTGAGCCTGTGCTCTGCAGCAAGAGATGCCACTGCAATGGGAAGCCCACGTGCTGCAACTCAAGAGTAGCCCCCATTCTCTGCAACTAGAGAAAAGCACCCCCAGCAAGGAAGACCCAACACAGCCAAAAATAAATAAAATAAAATAATTTCAAAAAATAAGTTTTTGTCCTAGTAAATATACCATACTAATCTGTAGAGGAATAGTTTTATAAGCATAGATAGAGTGGAAATACACCATAAGAAAGCTGAAGATGGCATCTAAAGGAGTGACTTCTTTGTGGCAAGAGCAAACGTCTTTATGTAAATTTCACTGGGTTCCAGGAAGTGATCACATCAGAGAGGAGCCGCTCACAGGGGATGAAAGAGCCTCAGAGAAACCCACTTGCCTCTGCCCTTTTCCTGATGCTGCCACGAACCCCACACTCACCTGCTTCACAGTGCTTTGTCTCCTGGGTGCAGGGAAGTCCCTGTTTTGATCTGTTCAGTGCCCTGCTCTCAGCCTTTCATCCAGGTCATCAGACGCCCTCCAGGGCTAAGTCTCCAACTTCTGTGTGCTTTCTTCACAGGTTTCCTTGAGGCAGAAGTCACCCAGACTCCAGGGCACCTGGTTCAAGGGAAAGGACTGGAAGTGAAAATGTATTGTGTTCCCAAAAAAGGACATATTTATGTGTTCTGGTATCAGCAGATCCTGACCAAAGAGTTCAAGTTCTTGATTTCCTTCCAAAATGATAAAGTCTTGGATGATAAAGAGATGCCCAAGAGATTTTCAGCTGAGTGCCCCTCAAACTCACCTTGTAGTCTGAAGATCCAGTCTACGGAGCCGCAGGACTCAGCTTTGTATTTCTGTGCCAGCAGTGATTGCACAGTGAGAAATACCGGCTAAGCTTAATGCACACTCAACCCAGGTTCAGCTCAGGAAGCAGGTGTATAATAGAATTAGAGCAATCTTAAGCCATATGAAAATTTCTTTCAAGAATAAGTGTATTATTGTACATCTTATAAAATCTTAAAACAAGAACACAGGCATTCTTCTGGAATGAAGTCCCAAAACTGTGCCATGGTAGATTTGATGACTCCTTTCTTTTTCCAACTTGTTGGCTCCATTTATTCTCCCTTATTATAAACTGTCTTCTCTATTTCTTAGATTTCATAGTAAACTGTTGTTCATTCACTCAGTTATGTCTGACTCTTTGCAGAGTGGACTGCACTCCATGGACTGCAGCATGCCAGGCTTCCCTGTCCTTCAACATCTCCCGGAGCCTACTCAAACTCATGTCCATTGAGTCAGTGATGCCATCCAACCATCTCATCATCTGTCATCCCCTTCTCTTGCCTTCAGTCTTTTCCACATCAGGGTCTTTTCATAGTATGTAGAAGATTTTAGATTCAGATGTCAGCCCTCCAGCCACCTTAAGGACCAACTTTCTCTCATGTTAGATTCCAAATCTAGAAAATTGGGGAAAAGATGATCCTGTTTTACTTGAAAACATGCTTTTGGAAAATACATTAGCCAAAGGGGTTGTGCTATTTTGAACAACATGGCAGCTGAGGCTTTGTCACTTTGACTTTATAGATCAAAACCAGCAAAGACAGGAATTCTTTAATTAGGGGCCAGGACACCCAAGAGATGGTCATCACACATGAGGTGTGAAGGATAATTAATGCATTTGCTGGACACAGAAAACCTAGGAAAACAGAAAGAACTAGAGAAGGGAGCAGATCCTTAGTTTCTAGAATAATGTCAGCCCAAGTGAAGAATCCGGAGAAGGCAATGGCACCCCACTCCAGTACTCTTGCCTAGAAAATCCCATGGACGGAGGAGCTTGGTAAGCTGCAGTCCATGGGGTCGCTAAGAGTTGGACACGACTGAGCTACTTCACTTTCACTTTTCACTTTCATGCATTGGAGAAGGAAATGGCAACCCACTCCAGTGTTCTTGCCTGGAGAATCCTAGGGATGGGGAAGCCTGGTGGTCTGCCGTCTATGGGGTTGCAGAGTCGGACACGACTGAAGCAACTTAGCAGCAGCAGCAGCAAGTGAAGAATCTAGTTAATTTCTTTTTTAAGGCATTAAATCCAGGTAACACAAAAAACACGTTAATTTTAAGTGTGACAATGTCAGACCCCACAGTCACTAATTAGTTTCTATGGAGTTGACGGAGGAGACAGATTAATATGTTCTCAGCAGAAAAATACATATTGTGCTGACAACTGAAATCCAGATAATTGAAAAACCCTCAGGTTTCTGACCCAAGTTGTAATGAGGGACATATACAATCTACATCAGTGTAAGTGAAGGGAGCTGGGGAGGTCATTGCCGTGACATGGAACAGTTAGAGAATTCAAAATCCCTCTGCTAAAATCTAATGATCCATTCTTTTTACAAATCTGATCATTTAGCATCATGTAACAAGAGTTTATTTCTTCTTTCTAGTCATATCTGTTCTTATTTCAGTATAAGCTGAACCAACTGTGTTATTCCCAGAAGTCCAAATATAATTCTTTTTTTCTCAGGCAAAATTTCATTCTGACCCCCTGAAACAGAAACGCAGAGAAATGCTCCTTAGTGTCCATTTTCGTTCCTCTGCAAACCCAGTCTTACTCTTGATCCCCAGCACTTTTGTTTTTGTTACAGAAGAGTCACTCTTTTGAATGCTATCTTCTGCTTCTTAGGGGGTACTCCCATTCTTATGAAACTATTAAATATTAGAAACTCCTAAATATTAGAAGCATATATTTTGCTGGAATAAAGACTTATTTTTGTTTCTGTACTGCCTCATCTATTTGAAGCATTTGACAATACTGGCTATACCCTAGGCCCTGGAAATTTCTCTTCCTTCAGCTTCATTCACATCATTTTCAATTAGGTTTCTTGTTTCCTATCTGTTTTTTAACACAATTTTCAGAACATGAATCTGTCCATTAAATATTCCCTTTCCAGGCTTCCCTGTAGCTCAGACAGTAAAGAATCTGCCTGTAATGCAGGAGACTCAGGTTTGGTTCTCGGATCAGGAAGATCCCCTGGAGAAGAGAATGGCAACACACTCCAGTATTCTTGCCTGGAGAATCCCATGGACAGAAGAGCCAGACTACAGTCCATGGGGTCACAAAGAGTCAGACATGACTGAGTGACTGACACTACTATACTACTTCCCAGGAAATTCTTGTTCTACTTAAATTTTAACATGTAATTTAATGCATTAGGTGTCTTTTTTAGTTAGTTTAGCCTGTTAAGAATCTCTACTTGAAAAAAATGTAGTGTGATCTGAGACAACTTGCCTCACCTGAGGGACAGAATAAACAGGTAAATTCTAGGACAGCATCAGGATTTCAGAGGCAGAATTTCTGGGGTTGGTTATAGGAATGCATATAATTTTGCCAAGACCCTGGTTATTTTTGTTCATATTAAAATTTGAGAATATATGTCGAGAACTTTTTAAGATGGATAGAATTGCAACCCTTGTATAGAACTCTACCATTCTCTTCTTGATCTTTTTTTTTTTTAAATTTCACTCTCTTCATTTCCCTTTTCTATTTCTTCTTGCTTCTTTTTGTTGTTAGAATGATTTCTGTATTTGATACATAACAGGATGCCGGTAAGAAAGGAGAGACATAATTACAGCTAAATAATTTAAAATCCTAGATCAGTATTAAAGACACCCACTCATTTCTGATGAAAATTTTGCAGCACGTGCTTCAGTGTCAAATGAAAAAATATATTCCAGAATTGCTGGCAGAATCACTTCCTGATTCTCCTCCAGGTCTTTGGGGTCCTGCCTGCCAGTCTTGTTCCAGGTTGATGTCAGAGGACTCAGTTGGCAAGTACTGTGATTCCATGACCCAGCTTCTCTGGAGTGATGAGGCCAGGGTTTGGTGGCAGTCTCTGGACTCAGAGATTGAATTAAATCCAACAGAGATGTTTCATACCTGCTAGTGTTGGAGGGTGTCCTGTGGAGGCGTGGGTTGGCAGGGGCTCATCACAGGGAGGGGGTACTGCCAGCAGCAGTCCTGGTAGGTCCCCCTTGGCGTAAGCCCTCCTGAAGGTTGCCATCAACCCTACCATAGAGTCTGCAAGAGCCCTCGAGTCCTAAGAGCCCTTAAGTGGATTTGGAGCCTGTTCACATCGTCCATGTAACAAAATCAACAAGAGGTCAAATATTTGGACTGAGGGTTCCCTGTCTCCTGCAAAAGGTGCCCCTCAGGCTGTGGGTGTTGTCAATGGGGCCCACGGTCTGCAATTCTCTTTGCTGCTGTGCATCAGAAGCCATTGCTGGGAGAGCTCTTCCTACTCTGATCCTGCCATGGACATGAGGCTCTTCTGCTGGGAGACCTGCCTCCTGGGGGAGGGGAGTTCAGGGGTGCATGAGGACCTATGTAGAAGATGTTTCCTAGAGCTACAACAGAAGCACCCTCTGTGCTTCTATCTCTTCCCACAGGACACGCAGACCCTGGGGTCAGCCCAATACCACCCACTGGATCACAGAGATGGGACGGGGCGAGTCTTAGATAGGATCCAATTTCTGGTTACATCAGTTCAGTTCAGTTCATTTGCTCAGTTTTGTGAGACTCTTTGCAACCCCTTGGACTGCAGCACGCCAGGCTTCCCTGTCCATCACCAACTCCCAGAGTTTGCTCAAACTCATGTCCTTTGAGTCAGTGATGCCATCCAACCATCTCATCCTCTGTCGTCCCCTTCTCCTCCTGCCTTCCATCTTTCCCTGCATCAGGTCTTTTCCAATGAGTCAATTCTTCTCATCAGGTGGCCAAAGTTTTGGAGCTTTGGCATCAGTCCTTCCAGTGAATATTCAGGACTGATCTCCTTTAGGATGGACTGGTTGGATCTTGCAGTCCAAGGGACTCTCAAAAGTCTTTTCCAACACCACAGTTCCAAAGCATCAATTCTTTGGTAATCAGCTTTCTTTATGGTCCAGCTCTCACACCCATACATGACTACTGGAAAAACCATAGCTTTGACTAGGTAGACCTTTGTTGGCAAAGTAATGTCTCTGCTTTTTACATGCTGTCTAGGTTGGTCATAGCTTTTCTTCCAAGGAGCAAGCGTCTTTTCATTTCATGGATGCAGTCACCATCTGCAGTGATTTTGGAGCCCAAGAAAATAAAGTCTGTCACAGTTTTTCCATTGTTTCCCCATCTTTTTGCCAGGAAGTGATGGGACGGGATGCCATGATCTTCATGTTTTGAATGTTGAGTTGTCCGGTCACGTATTTGTTGAGAATGTCTGGTCACATATTTCTTTACAAAATGTGAGGCTGGAGATGGAGTTTCTGTTTCCTTCCATATTCCCAAAGCACCGCAGCTGAGTCAGGATGCCCACGGATGGATTCTCAGCCAAAAGACCTAAGGGCACCCGTTCCCTCCTGAAGCTCCGGCCTGTGGATCCAGGGACTCAGCTGTGCATCTCTGAGCCAGGCGGCCCTGGTGCAGTGTGGCTGAGTCAGTTTCCTCTGCTGCAGGCTCCCTGGCCTCTCTTCTCCCCTTGAGCTCTAGGAAGATGTTTAAAAAGGCCCTTCCTCATCTTTCTACCTTGGAGGAAAGAAGCAGCTTGATGGCTGTGACTCCAGGTGCTACCGGCAGGGAGCCAGACTGTAAATTCTGTCTTGAATTATCCTGGTGGATGTGCTTTGGGACTTGGGCTTCTGAAATTCCTAAAAATAATGCAGAATTAGGCAGCCTGTGGTTAGGCCTGTGATTAGAATTGGGTTTAGAAGACCTCCATCCCAACAATTTCAAGTACAGAAGCCAGATAGCTGAAGTCAGTATCTCAGAAATGCTAAGAAACTCCTTCTGAGTTTACCTCAAACACAACTCCCCTGCAAACTCTTTCTCCAGCAACATACCCTCCCAAGATGATGACCTCCCTGTCTGTGGACCCACAGACATTCGACAACTAGGGGTTTATAATAGTCCTTTCATCAGAAGTCTGTCTCCTCCACAGACTGACAGACCCTTGAAGGCGGTGACTATATAGGAGTAACTGTGAAGGAACAGCAAATACAGTCTTTTTAAGAGGATGGAAGTCAGATAAACGCTAATTAGCGATCCCCACTCAGAGACACTTTCAAGAAACTCAAATCACAATCCTTGTACAGCTGCCCAGGAAAGCATGAAATGATACTCTATGATATCAAACCCTCAACTCCTCCATTCTCTCTCATATAGGCTCCAGGTCCACAGGCACTAAAACTGGAGTTTTAGGAAACCTGCTTCCTAATTCTAATTCTGGGACTTCCCTGGTGGCTCAGTGGTAAAGGGTCCATCTGCCAGTGCAGGAGATGCAGGAGACTCGGGTTTGATCCCTGGATCAGGAAGATTCCCTGGAGAAGGAAATGGCAACCCACTCCACTATTCTCGGAGAATAGTGGAAAATCCCTGGAAAATCCCATGGACAGAGGAGCCTGGTGGGCCACAGTCCATGGGGTTGCAAAAGAGTTGGACACAACTTGGCAACTAAAACAACAACAACAATCCCAATTCTGGCTTTTATTTTAAAAAAGCGGTAAGATGCTGGCAGATGTCCTCGACTTTCTCAGGCTCAGCATTCTCTTTAAAATTAGAGACTTGCATCATTTACTTGTTCTCCAAGATCTGACATGACTATTACTTTTTGACTCAGGATGTATCTCCATTTTTTTTCCCCCCACACCTGTGACCACAGGGATTGCTGGGGAAGACATGTCACAACCATCTGGAAGTAACCAAGCATAATTGTGCATGTGGATATGACTGATCCAAGAACACCTGCTTGGAAGGGGCCCCGTGGAACACCCCTGCAAGCCTTAACGTGGATTCTGACTCGAAATGTGTTCCTATCAAAGAAAACAGTGTGTATTTTCTGCAATCTCCCCTGCTGCTGCCAGTTGGCAATAAAGGAGTGTGTCAGAAAGTCTACCACCACAGAAAGTGGTCAGACCCTCTGGTGTACATGGCAGCCCTGATTCAGACCCGTCATCCTGGCCTCATTATGAAGAGCATCTTTTTCATATACTAAAGGGTTCTGTTTGGGACCACAAGTGCATGGCTATTGTAGATCAGAACACAACTTGCAGCTTCCCGGTGTGAAGAGCAGACCATTTATTATCGTGGTGAACTGTGTCAAAGAAAATTTTACTCAGACACTTATTACAATGATAAGGCAGGCTTTATTCAGTGAAACCACAGCAATGGGGTTTTGTGGTAGGGGAGACAGATTGGGCACAACTCAAATAAACCAAGAAAAGTTTACTTTATAGTCAAAGAGTAGGGAGGCAGAGGGGTTCAGTAGACAGAATTACTAAGAGGAAACTTCAGGAATAAGGGGAGATACTGGCTAAACTGAGCTACCTGGGTTGTTGAAGACAGGTCAGAATGATCAGACACCACCTTGGGGGATTCGGGGGTGTAGGAATTAGGTTAGATAACAAGGGTATCAGATACTGAGGGTGGGTACTCTGGCTAACTGACTTATGAGGGTTTTTGGTAAAATTGGGCTCTTGAGGACTGCCCAAGAACAGGGCCTAGTTCAAGAAGAGAAGGGATTCTTAATGTAGAGAATGGACAGAATTTTAACACATTTGTTGTAAGAAATGAAGGAGAATGATGAGGTGAAGAGACAAAGATGACTCTCAGATTTTAATAGTTACAGGATGTTCAACAAATCCAGGAATCACAGATAAAAGAGAACATTGAGTGAGCAAGTTTAGTTTGGATCGCTTTTGAAATTGTGGTACGTTTGAGGTGTCCACATGGGTATCCTTACAACCGTCCCCTGCCAAGAACCCCTCTCTCTTTCCTTTTTCCAAAGCCAGTGACCTCACCCACTGCTGCCCCACATTTCAAGGCTAACACACACACATGCACACACATGCACATATGCACACATCTGCTAAGACATCCATTGAAGGCACACGTCAGCTCTTTCTCTCCCCCACCTCCCCAGCAGAGGGCAGTATAAGATTTAAAAACCAGTCATCTATTTTAATTTTGTTTTATTACTATCTTCTCTTATCTAAATCTTGTGCATAACAGGAATACTATTCTGGTGCAGTAAAAGCAAGTCCATATTTCCATTTTTACTATTAAGAGGTATAGAGTAACAAACTAGAGTTTCTCTGGGGCTTTATGCATCAAAATAATAAGACATCTAGGAAAAAATTTAACTAATAAAATGAAAGCTATTGACTGAAAAGGACAAAATATCGCTTGAAAGAAATTAAGGAAGGTCTCAATAAATGGAAACCTATCCCAGGATCATGTATTGGAAGAGTTAATATTATTGAGAAGGAAAAACTGAATTCCAAAATTCCAGCTACCTTTCTTGGCCTGGAAATTGACAGTTCAGTTCAATTCAGTTGCTCAGTTGTGTCCGACTCTTTGCAACCCCATGGACTGCAGCATACCAGGCCTCCCTGTCCATCACCAACTCCAGGAGTTTACTCAAACTCATGCCCATTGAGTCAGTGATGCCATCCAACCATCTCATCCTCTGTTGTCCCCTTCTCCTCCTGCCTTCAATCTTTCCCAGCATCAGGGTCTTTTCAAATAAGTCAGTTCTTCACACCATGTGGCCAAAGTAATGGAGCTTCAGCTTCAGCATCAGTTCTTCCAATGAATATTCAGGACTGGTTTCCTTTAGGATGGACTGGTTGGATATCCTTGCAGTCCAAGGAACTCTCAAGAGTCTTCTCCAACACCACAGTTCAAAAGCATCAATTTTTCAGCACTCAACTTTCTTTATAGATCAACTCTCACATCCATACATGACTACTGGAAACACCAAAGCTTGGATTAGATGGACCTTGATTGGCAAAGTAATGTCTCAGCTTTTTAATAGGCTGTCTAGAAATTGACAGGCTGATGCTAAAATTTATATGGAAATTTAAGGTACTAAAATTAGTCAAAACAGTTTGAGAGAAGAAAATTTTCAGATGACTCACATGTCCCCATTTCAAAACTTGCTGCACGACTACAGAAATCAAGACAGTATTGTGCTGGAAACAGGATAATCACATAAATCAATATAATTTTTATTAATAATAAAATTACTAAAGTCAATATATTAATAAAATTAATGGCATTAATATAATTCTATTAATAAAATAGAATTGAGAGTCATCTCAAATAAATCAATACATTTATTTGGAATTGACTTTAGATAAGAGTGCTGATGCTGCTGAGTCACGTCAGTCATGTCTGACTCTGTGCCACCCCATAGACGGCAGCCCACCAGGCTCCTCCATCCCTGGGATTCTCCAGGCAAGAACACTGGAGTGGGTTGCCATTTCCTTCTCCAGTTCATGAAAGTGAAAAGGGAAAGTAAAGTTGCTCAGTCACGTCCGACTCTTCTCGACCCCAGGGACTGTAGCCTACCAGGCACCTCCATCCATGGGATATTCCAGACAAGAGTACTGGAGTGGGTTGCCATTGCCTTTTCCAGATAAGAGTGCAAAGGCCATTAAACTTGGAAACAGTATTCTTTCTAATGAACGGTGCTAGGAAAACTGGATATCCATGTACAAAAGAATACAGTTACATCCCTTCCTCATACCATATACAAAAATTCACTCAATTGTATCAAAGAGCTAAGTATAAGATCTGAGATTATTATTAGAAGAAAACAAAGGTGTAAATCTTCATGATGATGGAATAGGCAATGATTTAACTATCACACTAAAAGCACAGGCAGCTAAGAAAAGCTAAGTAGGCTGGAATTCTTTGAACTGAAAAAAAAAAAAAGTTTGTGCTTCAAAGAGCACTCTCAAGAGAGGTAAAAATAACCTCCAAAATGAGAAAACATTTATTAATCATATATCTATGATAAATATATTTTTAAAAAGCTTATATATATATTTTTTTAAAAGCTTTCAACTCAACAATAAAAAAATACTCCAACTTTAAAGTGAGCAAAAGATCTAAATACCCATCTCTAAAGAAGATATGTAAGTGGCCAATAAATGTAGCAGATAGTCAGCATCATTAATCATTAAAGAAATGAAATTAAAATCACAGTAAGATGCCATCTCACATCCACTTGGCTGTGATGCAAATGACAGAAAACAACAAATTTGGGGGCAGCTGGGGAGGAATTGAGAGACTCATGCATTGCTGGTGGGAATGGAAAATGGTACAGCCACTGTGTAAAATGTATGGGCAGTTCTTTGAAAGTTAAAGTGGAATTACCATATAACCTAGCAATTTCAACTGAAAGCATGTGTCCATACAAAAACTTTCACGTGTGTGTTCAGGCAGCATTATCTGTAATAGCCAAAAAAGTGAAGAGATAACTCATTTCCCTACTGCCCTAGCAGGCTGAGGATTCCTCGATCTGAAAGCATCCTGAAAGAGTCCCTTCAGGCTAGACGTGTGTGTTCAGAGATGGGCATTTTTGTCAATAGCATTAGTGAACAATTTGGAGTGTTTTCAGGAGAAATGACTGAGCGGATTCTAAGTGGTGATGGCAGCTAAGTTCTGATTGAAGCATATAATTGGGTAAGCCTATGAATACCTCCCACAATAAAAGAGACACTTTGAAGAAGGCCTTAGGACCCTGCTATTATAAAAGAAGGTCTTGAGCCATGGTTATTTGGACACTAAAAGTTACTATGATCTTATTTATTTTTCGAGGCCTGAAGCATCCTAGATGTACAAGGTACATCTCCTCCAGGGAGCCTGTGCATTCTAAAAGGGAGGGATGGTGTCTAATTCCTTCTTTGCATCTTCTTTCATATAATTATCTACTGTCACAGGGTAGGAAAGGACAAAAGAATGGAAGAAAGGAAGATCCCTCACACACAGGTATTCCATTTGTGATTAAAGAGAATAATACAAATAAATAGCAATGAGACAAAAGGTTTGAGAGGGAGAGTTTATGGTTTTTCTAGTGACTGTTCTTTGTATTACCTAGATCAAAAAAAAAAAAATCAAGTAGGATATCACAGAGAAGAAAATGGATTATGAACCATTAACTAAGGTTCTCTCAAGATGCTTGAAGCCTTGCTTAGCTGAGGTGGACGAAAGAAATGGAGTCAAATCCTTTTCTGTCTCTATTGTTTTTTGGCACAAATTCTGGTCTCCACTTCCCTGCCTCTCAACAAACGTACCTAAATATCACATGTGGTCACTCCCTGTACTCAGTAATGGAAAATGGAAAGATGATAGAAGCCAATGAAAGAAAATGGAAGAATTAAAAATAAAAAGTGTGCAGAAGTGGCACAAACTGTTTCAGAAGCTAAGGACCGATAATGAAGCTACTCATCTCTCAACACTCTGTCCATACTGAAATATTCTAAACCAGGTTGTGTGCATAATTCTGGGGGGAAAAAGACTAATCTTGAACCTCAGTTCCATTTAAGTGAGGTAAAAGATTAATTCTGGAGACAATGGGATGCACTGGAAATGGTGACCTCATAGGAAGACCCGCCTCATAGAAGCCAGCTTTGAGCTCTAGCTCCCCAAGCTCATGCAGTAAATACACTTCCTGGTCCTGCCTGCAGGCTCTCTTCATGCGCAACCCTGTCATGGGCACCAGCCTACTCAGCTGAGGGGTCATCTGGCTCCTGGAGGCAGTGAGTTTTGAGCTAATGGATCAGCATCACTGGCTTTATCTGTGGGTCTATAGCTGTGTCTCGAATATGCCCTGGACCTCTATGTTGCCCAGAGATGTTCTAAAAGGTATTGACATTCAATGCAAATAATTGCATTTTGGAGTACAAAGCAAAATTCCTATGAACTTTTAAATGAATGCAGGAGACTTCAAACATTTCTGAGCTCCCCTTGCCTTGCTTCATTGGAAGGCATTCACGTCCCCTTCTATTAAAACTCTGTCTCATGCAGTCCCTTCTGCTCTGAGGTCCCATGAATGTTGGCATCACCAGGAACCCAAAACACCTTGTCAGGGGTAAAGAACAGGAGGTAACACTGAGATGCAGCCCAGTGAAAGGACACAGTTAAGTTTACTATCAGCAGCTCCTGGAGGAAGATCTGAAATTCATGATTTACCTTGAGCAACCAAAAAATCATAGATGAGTCAGGAATGCGAATGGAATGCTTTTCTGCTGAATTACCCAAAGAGGGACCCGGTGTCGTGAAGATACAGTTGTTGGAGCTGGAAGACTCTCCAGCGTGTTTCTGTGCCAGTTCCTAATCCGTATCAACGCAGTCATGTCCTTCCACTGCACAAACATTCTCCAGGCCCATCCCAGAAACAGCCGTGGGCTGGGGAAGCCGAGATGTCTGATTAGTGAAATTGGCTACAAAGCCTTCCAAGGCATGAAGATGGAGACAGGAGAGGGCTGGAACACGCCAACTGAGGCTCAGGGACGAAGACTCCGTTACCCCAAAATGGGAACATAATAAGAACCACATCATTTGTCATGGGAAATATGCATTGCCTGATGCTTCTCTTTACTTCATACTCTATTTCGAGTTCTCTACCGCATGCTTTAAATATAGGATTTTATTTAATCACCAAGACAAGCAAAGGCACTATTTTCTTCATTTTCAACATAGGAAAATATGGTTTCAGGAGTTCACTTTTTCTTTCTCAAGCTCAAAAAAATGGGAGGTGGGCTGTGGAGAAACAGAGAAAACAAGGTGTGTTTGGCCAAAAGGGTTGTGCTCGTTATACCAACCTATGTTGCCTCTTATTCTTTCTGGAATGTTCCCTGCCTAGTGCTTGCACAGGTAGGTATGGATGCCAGGATTAGAAATTCTTCAAATGTCTATGGTATATCCCAGAGATGGTGGGAATAGAGTTGGATAAACTGGTCTGGAATTTAAGAGATGGGTCTGATCCTGAAATAGTATTCTTAGAAACACATCACCTCAGATTTTCATCTCAGTGATTTTTTTTTTTATTCTCGTCAAACAAAAAATGTTGGACACCTACAGAACACCGTTTTGTTATCATTTTCTTTGATGAAACAATTGCAGAAAATCAAAAAGCAGATGAACCAACAAGGACCTACTGTACAACACAGGCAACTCTGCTCAGGGCTATGTGGCAGCATGGACGGGAGGGGTATTTGGGGGAGAATGGATACAAGTATATGTATGGCTGAGTCCCTTTGAAAATATAAAACATGGTTAATCAGCTATACTCCATTGCAAAATAAAGTTAAAAACATAAACTCTGTGTTCTTGTGTGACCAGAGCATCTACTGTGCCTCCATTGTGATCAAACCTTCCTTACTGCAAGGAGGAAGGTGGGCCAATCACAGTGAGGCTCTGGCCTGGAAATGTGGGGTGGCGCCCACTAGGGCCAGACAAAATGCAGAGTTTGGGGGAGGGAGGCACAAGGGAGGTGCAAGTGACTCAGATCTCTGTCCTCAGTCGCCTCATCTGCCAGATTAGGGAGCCCCTCTTGAATATCTACAGGATCCTGTCCAACCCTCCTTTTTGGGCTTCTGATAGATTCCACACATGCAACCAGGGGAAGCCCCATAACTAAGTTGCTTTCTTCATCGGTCTGTGCTGGGGGCTATGAGGAGACCCCCTTCCCACTATGGGCAACCAGGTGATCTGCTGCGTGGCCCTTTGTCTCTTTGGAGCAGGTGAGTCCCGGGTTCAGAGAGCAGATTCCCATCCTAAAGACGCTCAGCTCCAGAGCTAAGCCTTTCCCTCACGGCAGCAGCATTGGCTGCCCTCTTGGGCCTTGTTTCCCGAGTTGCTCCCTTTCTTCCATAGGCACCGTGGCTGGTGGGGTCACTCAGACCCCTAAATACCTGCTCAAAAAGGAAGGCGGAGCTGTGACCCTGGAATGTGAACAGGATTTTGATTACGACTCAATGTACTGGTACCGACAGGACCCAGGTCTAGGACTGAGGCAGATCTTCTTCTCGCGAGTTGTAAACAATGTTCAGAAAGAAGACATAGCTAAAGGCTACAGCGCCTCTCGTGAAAAGAAGCCTTTCTTTCCTCTTACCGTGACATCAGCACAGAAGAACCAGACGGCTCTGTATCTCTGTGCTGCTAGTAGAGACACAGTGACTCAAAGCCACCTCCTCTCTGCACACAAATGAGTCCTGCTTCCCACCAGGTGATGGGGCTTTTCTGTGTTCAGTATCCTTTGGGCAGTCAGCTTCTTCCTCCTGAACCAGGCACCCAAAGCAGCTGCTGCAGCAACACACGTCGTGGAATGGCACAGTCATGATTCAGCAATCCCCTGGGTTGATTCTTAAAAATCACACCTATCTACACTAGGGGGCTTCCCAGGTGGCACAGCAGTAAGAATCTGCCTGCCAATGCAGGAAATGCAAAAGATGTGGGTTTGATCCCTGGGTCAGGAAGATCCCCTAAAGAAGGAAATAGCAACCCACTCCAGTATTCTTGCCTAGACAATCCCATGCACAGAAGAGCCTGGCGGGCTCCAGTCCATGGGGTTGCAAAGAGCCAGATATGACTTAGCGACTCAATCAACTACTGAAAGGAAACAGGTTTCCTCTTTCCAGTGGAAGAATTTATGACCAAAAAAGGCAGATTTTAAAACATCACTTGATTTTAAAACATCCACTGTAAAACTATCGAACTCTTTATTATTTCAGGGTGCCCCTAGTACTAAAAAGAACTCTTTGTTAAATGTCATAATGGCCCCCATTCCCATGGCCAAGTTGTAAGAAAGTGACTGTATGAAAGTCAAAAAAGTTAAAGTGTCACTTAATGTTTTCTTAGTGTTAACAAGCCATTGCATCAATTACCTTAGAAGAACAATGTCTAGAAAAATAGAATCAAATAACTATAATGTTTCTTGGACACATACACATAGTTTCTGAATTTAAAAATATACTAGAAAAAATAATGAGTAAATTAGACAAGTCAGAAAACGAGTTTAATTGTATAAAAACTTAAATAGTCCAGAATTCTGAGCAAGTAGAAAGGGATATGTGAGAAAAACCTACTGTCATGGCAGCTCTATTCATGATGACCTCAAGCTGGAAACACCCAAATGACCATCAGCAACACGGTGAACAAATAGCTGCCCTTAGGAATGGAATAAAATCTAGCAGAAAAGCAAATATTATTTGTGAAATCATGGATGGATCTCATGAATGTATGGATCTCTTCTTGAAAAAGAAGCCAGATCACAGACTGTACAAAGTTAAGACAGCAGCTACATTCTGAGGGCATTTTTATTTCACTTGTAGAGAAGCATGAGGGAGGCTTCTGGGGTATGAAAATGTCCTCTATCTTGATCTGGGTCGTAGTTATATAGATGTACTCATTCGTGAAATTTCACTATGCTGTACACTCAAGATTTGTGTAGTCTATTATATGTGGAATTTATATCTCATTTTAAAAGCTTAGAAAAACAACAGTAACAACAGCCACCTCAAAATGTAGTGACTTTAACATATATTATCTCTCATGGTTCTGTGGGCTGAGTGGGCCTGGCTGGGCAGTCCGCATTTGGGGCCGCTCATGCGACTGGATGGACGTGAGTCTGAGTGAACTCCGGGAGTTGGTGATGAACAGGGAGGCCTGGCGTGCTGTGATTCATGGGGTCGCAAAGACTTGGACACGACTGAGCGACTGAACTGAACTGAACTGAGGCGGTCATGGTCAGACGGTCCCTGAGGCGGGAGACGCCTGAGGCTCCAGTCGCCTGCACATCCAAGATGGCGTCTTTCCGCACGTGGCTGACCCCTGCCCTGGGGTGCCTGGGCAGCTGTGCACCAGCCTAGCACGTCTGTCTTTGTACCCTCAGCCCCTCAATGTGGCTAGGTGGGTTTCCTTGCAGAATGGTGGCCTCGGGGTAGTGAAAATGATTATCTCGTGGCTGGCTTCCCCTAGAGTGAGCATTCGAGAGACCCTGGAGGGATCTATAAGGTTACTTGTGACCCAGCTTTAAAAATCATAGCATCACTTCTACCGCATTCAGGCTATTATAAAGAGATGTGTGTTTATATAATACATAGATATGTTTAGTATTCAGTCCATTATATGAGGGGACTGGCATAATATACTCATGAAATAAATACTTCATTGAGAAGATGAGGACGTGTTTTTTTTTTTCAATGTAAAGAAGCATTGAGCTTCTAGCCTGGTAGTTCTTATGTTCCTCTATGGTTCTAGTGATTAACAGGCATGAGTTGTCTTGATTACTTTGAGGATACGTTACAGAAGTAAAGAATTAACAATGTCATTTACCACACAAATATAGCCATTTCCTTAGATAAGACTAGGAAACTACTACCATTTCAATGATCTAGGCCTCAGTTTCTGTCCTATAACATTGAGAGTTGGGTTAGAATATCTCTGAGTTCTTCCAGCAATGTTTGAATGGTTCTTTTATGGAAAAGGGCTTCCCTGGCGCCTCAGACAGTAAAGAATTTGCCTGCAATGCAGGAGACCCAGGTTCACTCCCTGGAGTGAGGAAGATCCCCTGGAGAAGGGCATGGCTATCCACTCCAGTATTCTTGCCTGGAGAATCCTATGGACAGAGGAGCCTGATGGGCTATAGTTCCAGAGGTCACAAAGAGTTGGACATGACTGAGTGACTTTCACTTTCACTTGATTGAAAGAGGGGCGGATCCTGCATCAGTGATAATGATGACCACCAGGGGGCAGACTGGAGCATCCTTAGAATTATGCAGACACTCAGCCCTCCTTCTAGGGATGGAGAAAGAAAGGGCAAGGTCATATCTTTCTGCTGAGAGGTGTGGTGTGAGGCCAGTTCCTGAAGATGCTGGTGCTTCTGCTGCTTCTGGGACCCAGTACGAGCCTTATTAGCTAAGTAGCTTGGTCAAGTGTCTGTGTGTGTGTGTTGGCATGTGTGAAGTGATAGTCAGGGATTGTGGACTTTTATAATTTTTGAAGTTTTTTTGGCTGCTTGGTTTGTGGGATCTTAGTTCCCCCACCAGGCATTGAACCTGGTCCCTGGCAGTGAGAACACTGAATCCTAACTGCTGGACCACCAGGGAATTCCTTAAGACTGTGGATTTTTTTACACTGAACAAAATGAGAGGGAACATTCCATCCTATTTGGAGGTGTAAAGGGTAAGGTGAGGAGCCACCAGTCAGGAGAGATGGGGGATGAGAAGCCTAAGAATTAGGACAGGATGATTTCACATAACAGACAGGATTCCCTTGGAGCCGGGAGAAAGGTGAGCGAATGAGCAAGGCTGTGGTTTTCTGCCTATGGTCATGTCTTCCTGTCCTGCTGGGCTCTCATCTCCTTGACCTCTGTCTCAGCAGGCTCTGGGCTTGGCGCTCTCGTCTCTCAGCAGCCCCGCAGGGCTGTCAGTAAGAGTGGGGCCTCTGTGACCATCGAGTGCCGTGCATTGGACTTTCAAGCTACAACTGTGTTCTGGTACCGTCAGTTCCTGAAACGAGGCCTCGTGCTGATGGCAACTTCTAATGAGGGCACTGATGCCACATACGAACAAGGTTATACCAAGGACAAGTTTCCCATCAGTCATCCAGACCTAACATTTTCATCTCTGACGGTGACACGTGTGGATCCTGCAGACAGCAGCCTCTACTTCTGTGGTGCTAGAGACACAGCGCTGGGCCGAGATCAGAGACCCAGACAAGAATCTTGGTAGCAAACCCCTTCCGCACCCCACTGAACCATGGGGCCCTGTGGAAGCAGGTGTGGAGAGAGAAAAGCCACAGCCTCTCTGACTGAGTCATCTGTGGCTATGTGTGTAGAGAGAGAAACGGAGAGAAAAATATCTGAGTAGAGAGCAGGGGGAAGGTATGGTGCTTGAGAACTAGCCATATGGAAATGGAGCTAGGCCTGTAAATGGCCAACCAACCTGGAAAGTTCCCTGGGCTGAAAATTATAAAATCTGGATTTTTTTTTTCTGATTCTCCCGAATGCTAATCATAAGTTTTTAGATAAATTGACACATAATCCTATAGGTAGATCCCAAAATGCTTCTAGAAAAGCAATGAATACTTCTATAATGGGCTTCTCTTGTGGCTCAGACAGTAAGGAATCCATCTGCAATGCAGGAGACGGAAGTCTGATCCATCCCTGGGTTGAGAAGTTCCCCTGGCGAAGGGAATGGCAACCCAATCCAGTATCTTGCCTGGAAAATTCCATGGACAGAGGAGCCTGGCAGGCTACAGTCCAGGGGATCACAAAGAGTCAGACATGACTGACTAACACTTTTATAATAAACACTGGAGTTTTTTCCTCCAAGAAAATTCAGCACTGTCTTGTCACCATCCTAGACTTTCAAGACAAATGGAATCATTAGGCAGCCAAGTAGAGATGTTCACTCATGAAAGAATTCAGGAATGTGCTATATACAGTATTGAGGTTGATAAAAGAACAAGGTAGGACTGGAAGGGGCAACCCTCTACACCCAAGTACAGAGCATGCGCAGAACCTTCACAAAGGGATCAGAGGGAGGAGAAGACAGAAAGGATAAATAAGAAAGACTTCAGACAACAAGGCTTGTCTCAAAACTAGAAAGTTCTGTCGGAAGCCACAAGCTAGTAGGTGAAGCACTGAGTTTAAACCCCTAGAAAAATCCTTTTCTAGGAAAAGGAAAAATCACACATTGATGGTAAACCTTGTATCAGTTCAGTTCAGTCGCTCAGTCGTGCCCGACTCCTTGCGACCCCATGAATCGCAGCACGCCAGGCCTCCCTGTCCATCACCAACTCCCAGAGTTCACTCAGCCTCACATCCATAGAGTCAGTAATGCTATCCAGCCATCTCATCCTCTGTTGTCCCCTTGTCCTCCTGCCCCCAATCCCTCCCAGCATCAGAGTCTTTCCAATGAGTCAACTCTTCACATGAGGTGGCCAAAGTACTGGAGTTTCAGCTTCAGCATCATTCCCTCCAAAGAAATCACAGGGCTGATCTCCTTCAGAATGGACTGGTTGGATCTCCTTGCATAGCCCAGTAAAAATAAGCAAAAATATTAACATACACTTTGGAGAAGAAACATCTGTAATCAATAAACATTGATTTCCTGGTGATGAAGAAACATGGAGAAAGACACAATTATATGTAAATTGATATCCATTTGATTAGCAAAATATAAAAAGCCTAGAAATAAAGAGTGTTAGAGAGATTCTTTCAAATTGTGGTGCTAAAGAAGACTCTTGAGAGTCCCTTGAACTACAAGGAGATCCAACCAGTCCAGCCTAAAGGAAATCAGTCCTGAATATTCATTGAAAGGACAGATGCTGACGCTGAAGCTCCAATATTTTGACCACCTGGGGTGAAGAGCTGACTCGTTGGAAAGACCCTTAGGCTGGGAAAGACTGAGAGCAAGAGGAGAAGGGGGCAACAGAAGATGAGATGGGTGGATGGCACCAGCGACTCAGTGCACCCAAGTTTAAGCAAACTCAGCGAGATAGTGATAGACAGGGAAGCCTGGTGTGCTGCAGTCCATGGGGTCACAAAAGTCTTGGACACGACTTAGTGACTAAACAACAACAGCACTCGTGTGAGATCAAAAAGGAGAGACAATGAAAGAAACAACCGTAGGGGTATTGAAGCTAGGACGATGATGGTGGCAGTGCTAGAGATACAGGGAAATGAGAGTTTTAAAACATAATTAGGAAATGAAATCAAGACCTGGGTAACTGATTCATCACGAGAGGCAATAGATGGAGAGGAAGCTTTTGACTACAAGTCAGATGAATCAGGAGGACCAAGTGGGAAGAAGATCATGATTTTCTTGATACTGGGGATGCTCTGGGACAGAAATCTCACCAGAAATATGCAGAAAGCAGTGGTACGTAGGAGTCAGGGGCTCAAAAAATGGACCTGGGTAAAGGTAAAAATTTGGGACAATTTCCATAACTGGAAGAATGAAACTGCCTTCTTGATCCCTTGATGACAGAATATACAAAGAAAAGATCAAAGGACTGAGGACAGAGATCTGAGAGCCCACTCACCATGAATGTGGCCCTAAGAGATTAAATTTAATCAACTGATCAGTAACACCAATCAGTACTGGATCAGTGACTGTGTAACTAAGTACTAGTAGCAAGTATCTGCAGTACTCCAGCAGGTCACCACACGCATGGCTGCATGTTTCCTATCCTGATGATTCTTGGGTTGTCTGGCTGCCACTGTGCAGCATAGAGAAACTCCCCACTCGCCACACAGGAGGTGAAGACCGCCTGAGACCAGAGGGCCTGTGAGAAGTGTGCCCCTCTGACCGTCTAGTCAGTCAGTCAGTCAGAGTTATCAGGGCTTCCCTTTGGCACAGAATCCTCCAGCAACGCAGGAAACTCCGGTTTAACTCCTAGGTCGGGAAGACCCACTGGAGAAGGGATAGGCTACCCACTCCAGTATTCTTGGGCTTCCCTTATGGCTCAGCTGGTAAGGAATCTGTCTGCAAAACGGGAGGCCTGGTTCGGTCCCTTGGTTGGGAAGATCCCCTGAAGAAGGGAAAAGCTACCCACTCCAGTATTCTGGCTTGAAGAATCCCATGGACTGTATGGTGGTTGGGATTGCAGAGTCGGACATGACTGAGTGACTTTCACTTGAGCACTAGGGGGTGCTCATAGTGAGCAGCACCAACCTTCCTTCATTTGAGAAGTTGTCTGATACTTCTGGAAACTCAGGTGAGGTCTTTGAGGCAGTGGTTGTGAAAGCATGAGTAAGGATTAATCAGATCCATTGCACCTGCCTTCACTAATTAAGGTCGTTTTAAGACTTGCTTGGCCTCCACGTGGCATGTATCCTGAATAAGATGTTTGCCTGAGTTATTTTCCAGGAAACTGCCTGTAGTGCAGCAGAGCCCAGAGTCAGCTGTGTCTAGTTTGAGCCAAACTGGTTGAGACTGGTTAGAACCAGTGACCCTCCTCCTAGGGAAGCACAGGTGTCTGCCTGGGGACCTTCTGACCTCAGAGGATCCAAGACTCCATTCTCAGATCTTGCTGAGCACTTCTGTGGTGAACGGGCAGAGGCTACAGCTCATTTACCCCAGCAGAGAAGGACAACGCATACACATTTTTTCAGTCCCAAGCTTCCCAAGTGCCCCAGGCTCCCCATGTGCACGTGCTCAGTAGCTAACTCGTGCCCGACACTTTGCGACCCCATGGATGTAGCCCGTCAGGCTCCTCTGTTCATGGGATTCTCCAGGCAAGAATACTGAAGTGGGTTGCCATGTCCTTCTCCAGGGGATCATCCCAATCCAGGGATTGAACCCGCTTCCCTTGCAGTGGCAGGGTGGATTTCTTTACCACTGAGCCACCAGGGAAGCCCATATCTCAGACCTTCAGGTCATGCTTCATTCGTGACAGTCTAAATGCCCTGTGCCCCTTGCCTTTGTGGAGGCAGATTTGAGGTCTTGTTTTCCCTGGTGGCTCAGTGGTAAAGAGCCCACAGGCCAATGCAGGAGACATGGTTTCCATCCCTGGGTCGGGCAGATGCCCTGGAGAAATAAACGACAACCCACTCTAGTATTCTTGCCGGGAGAATCCCATGGACAGAAGAGCCTGGAGGGCTACAGTTCATGGGTCGCAGAGTCAGCCCAACAGGGTAGGAGGGTGGGGATACTCTTGCTTGGCTGGCTTGAGAAGAAGCCCTTACTTTGCTGCAAACATCAGAGTCTCAGCAGTTTGGCTCCTTGTACTTAGGGCAAAATGAACATGGTAACAGTTGGGAGAATGATTTGCAGTTATCCTGGGATGACAATAGGTCTTGAAAACAGCAGGATCTAATTCTACACTTCCTAATCCCCAGAGCATGTAGCACAGTCTACAGTACCAGTAGTTGTTCTGGTCACATGTCATTGATAAGTAAGTCAATGAAGGTCATCACTAGTTCTGTTTCACATTGTGTTGAATTTCCAGCCTGGCAAAACAAGAAAAAAGCATGAAAAAGAAAACAGAAGGGGGAAAGAGTGATTATAGACGGATGACAAGTTTAGAAGGCGCAAAGGAATCTAAAGAAGCATTGCATTATTTATAATAACACTTAATAAGTTAATGAAAATTCACATAAAGTCAGTTTATTCCCATACACTAGCAATAGATTTTTAAAGAGATATAATTTAGTAACAGAAAACATAAAAGATAATACACCTAAATCTATACAAAGATAAACAATTCAGAAATTTATTAAATTTTAGAGGAAGGCATTTTAAAATCTGAAATAACTGAAGTTACATGCCGTGATCATGAATAAGTTAAACCAGTACTAAAATTATTCCAATTTCAGCACTATCATCTATGTATTCACTATAGCACTAAACAAAGTCACAACAGGAATGTCATGAAATTTGACAAAATAGTCATAATTTAAGTGGGAAAAAGAGGAGAGAATACTGAAGATAATATTAAAGAACTACAAAGTGATGTGAATTTGCAATCTAATCATCAAATTATAATTTCGTATAACTAAGTGGACAAATGGAAAACCATAGATTTAAAATAGCACCGTGCATATATAGGCACTTAATATACGGTAAAGCCACCGCTGCAGGTATGTAGGGGAGTAATGCAATATACAGGTTCTTCTGGGACAAGTAGTCCACAGGAAGAAAAATTAATCTAAACTCTTTCTCACTACATATGCAAAAAAAAAAAACAAAATTCTAAAAGGATTAAATGCTGAACTGCAACATTTAAATTATTAACTATTTGGTAAATATAGGAATATATTTTTATGAACTTTAGTTATGGAAACATTGCTTATAAAGAATTAAAGAATTCACACCTTCCCCCCAAAAAAGAATGATAGACTTTACTAAATAAGAAATATCAACAAAAAATTTACAAAGAGTTAAAACACAAGTCACGAATTGAAAAGATATTAGCATACATGTAAATGACAAAGTTTAGTATCTGAGATATATGAAGAACTGTTACAAATAAATGCTAGTTAATCTACCAAAAGTATGAGAAAAGAGCAATGTTCAGAAAAACCAGCGGCCTATAAATGTATTACTTTAGAATATCAATCTCCTTCGCAGTCATAAAAATGCAAGCTAAAGCTATAGTGAGATACCACTTTAACCTAACAGACTGACAAAATTAAAAGAACAGTACATGCCAATGTACTAGATGCTAGAAGAGGAACATTTGAATGTAGTTCATAAACTGTTGTGGGACTATTTATTTGCTTAATTAATTTGGAAACCATTTTGTCTTGCTATGTAAAATAGACGTGGTGACCCTAAGGCTCAATTTTTACAATCCCAGGTATACAGAAACTTTACATTTAAGTATGTAAAGAATTGTGTAAGAATACACTCCTATTTGTCGTCGCATTAAAATCTGGGTGAGAAAAAAAAACAACAACGAGGGTGCATGAGGTTAAATGGATAATAGATTCTGACAAACTAGTAAGTGGAATCCTACATATTAGTGAAACTGATTTATCTAAAACTACATGAGACAACATGATTTAATATCATAGGCATATGTTGAATGAAAAGAGCATGGCCAAGAAAAAGAACTCCCTCAAAAACACTTAAAAGCCAGACAACACTGATTAATACAAAATTTTCAGATTCTTACATAAATGAGAAAAACTGTAATGAAAAGCAAGTGAATAAAAATATGAATTTCAGGAGTGTAGTTACATGGACATGGTAGAAAAACAACCATGAAGTCTATAAAAATAACACAGGGGCTTAAACATTCTTAGTGCTAATCTAACTCCTAAGCTGATTGATTCAAACAAGAGGATTCCCTTTATTTTTTTCCCTAAATGGATTGCATATTCATCATAAATATTATTTTGCATAAGTTCAACTTTTAACTCTTTAATTTAAAGAGGCAGATATATGATTTTTTAAGTGCAGTGGAAACTATGATTGATAACAGCAAGCTGTTCTGTCTGAGAGGGAAGGGAAAAGGCAAATCTACAAGGTAAAAAAGGAAATAAATTGTTAATATGCAAATAACTGTTATTTTTAAAGAAATAGTGAAAGAGCAGAATCAGGAGAAAGAAAATTAAAGCAGTTTGAAATCCACACCAGTTGTTTAACCAGCTTTCTCTGCCCTCCCAGGCTGTGCAACGTTAGTCTCATTTTCCATATGATGACCACGAAAAGTAATCACGTCACAAGCAGGTGCTGAAGGGGGATGAGGAGCCTTAGAGAAAAAGTCGCTGCCCTGCTTTCTCCCTGAGCCAGCCATGTGCTTCAGCCTTCTGTGCTGTGCGGCTTTTTGTTTTCTTTTGGGGAGCAGGTGAGGTGAACTTATTGGATTCCAGTTTCAGGACATTCTCCTGTGGCAGCAAAATCAGGCTTTCTCCTGGGCTTTCACTGTACTTTCTCTCTCTTTCCTTACAGGCTCCATGGACACTGAGGTCACCCAGAGTCCCAGTCATCTGTTCAAAGGAAAAGAATAGAAAGCAAAGATGGATTGTGTCCCCATAAAAGGACACTCTTATGTTTACTGGTATCGCAAGAAGCTGGAAGAACCATTAGAATTTTTGGTTTACTTTCAGAAGCAAGACATTGTGGAAGATACAGCCATGTTCAAACAGCGATTTTCAGCTGAGTGCCCCCAAAACTCACCCTGCAGCCTGGAAATCAACTCCACCGAGGCAGCGGACTCGGCTCTGTATTTCTGTGCCAGCAGCCAGTCCACAGTGCTGCGCGTCAGCTCTCCTTAGAGCACAAACTCACCGTGGACCCAGCTCAGGAAATCAGTGGTGTTGTAGGAGGGCAGGAACTAAGAGAAGCCCACCTTGAAAGAGCATTAGCCAGAAGGAAAAAATCTGTAAATGACCACACAGGATGAGCAGAAGGGGAGATGGAAAACAGCTGGTGGGAACACAAACCCAAGGGTGGGGCAGGAAGCTGTAAGGGGTCTCAGATTCCCCAGCTGGCAGGGTATCTGGCAAAGAAGATAAAGGTTGTGACCTTGGTGGATTAATAACAGTCTTATTAAAACATGTAGTTCTGTGTTTTTCACCTGATAAAGCTGTGCCTTCAGGACTAAGGATAATCGGCAGGTCATCTGTCTTCCCCGGGCACCCTAATCACCAGGCTCTGCACATTCATGGATCCAGACCCAGAGACTCCTCAGGGTCCATCACCGCTTCTCTCAGCTGTCCCTGCCAGAGAAACTGAGCAAGAAACTCAGCAACTCCCTTCATCCAGATTCCTGCAATCGTGCAACTTTTAAAAGCATCTTTGAGGCATAACATACCCACAACAAAATACACCCATTTTAGGCACATACTGATGTATTTTGACAAGTTTTTACACCCATGTAACCAGCATGACAATCAAGACACAAAACGTTTCCCCCTTCCCAAAACATCCCCCATGGCATTTTACTGAGGTCGTTTTAACTTCTCTCACCATTGCTTTGTATATTTTCTTTATCAACCATGTTCTGCACATATTTTGTTTAATTTTTCTTAGTTTTTCCTGAAATTGTTTTAAGAGATATATTATGAATGTACTTTTTAATACTCATAAGGAATTTATTTATTAAAATATTTTCTGCAAAAACTTTATATTTTCGTACTTCGATTTAGTCTTTACATTTCTCAGTTGATGTCTCAACCTCAGTATAGAGGTTTACAGAAAGGACCTTTTCCAGAAGTTTGTGTTTACCAGCAACCAAAACTGAGATCACAAAAGTAGCCTCATTTTCTGTGTGCCCAACTGTTAGGACTGCTCTGCTTTAAAGGAAAAGAGACTAAATCAAACATATTGTTAAAGTTAAGAAGAAATATATTTTGCTTATGAAAATAAGCTGGAGAGTTAAGAATAATTAAGGGGAATATTTGAAAAAGCACATGATTTGCAAAGAAAAATGTGGATGCTGCCTCTCTGTTGGTCAAGCCTGTGAATATATTTCTTATTTTTCCTATCAGCCAGTTCTGCAATTAATATTGTTAAAAGGTCTGTACTACAGATTTACTGCAGTCTCTGTCAAAGTGCCTATGAACAGAACTAAAACAAATAGTTGTAAAATTGGTATGAAACCACATGAGGTCCCAGATAGTGAAAGCAATCAAGAGAAAAAAGAACAAAGCTAGAGATAGTACAATCTCTGATGTCAGTGAATGCTCAAAGCTGTAATAATCAAAACAGAATGGAACGGGTGCAAAAATGGACACAGAACAGACAGCCCAGAAATAAACCCAGGCTTGTATGGTCAGTTCAACTACGGCAAAGAATGCAGGAATATACAGTTTGGAAACAACTTCCTCCTCAATAAGCAGTACTAGTGAAACTGGACAACTACATAACAGAATGAAGTTAGGACATTTCCTCACCCCACACACAAATATCAACTCAAAATGGATTAAAGACCAACGTGTAAGGCCGGAAACCATAAAAATCCCAGAAAAAAACCCAGGCAGAACATTCTTTGACATCTGTTGTAGCAGTGTTTCTTTTGATCTGTCTCTACAAAGAAAAGAAACAAAAGCAAAAATAAACAAAAGGGACCTAATCAAGATTAAAACCTTCTCACAGAAAAAAAGAAGAGACAAAAAAAGTTGTCGAAACAAAAATCCAACCTGATGAATGGAAGAAAATGTTTGCAAAAAATAACACCAGTAAAGCATTAATATCCAACATATCTAAAGAGTTAAGGCAATTCAATTTAAAAAACACAAAAGAACCCAATTACAAATTGGGCATAAGATCTCTCATCTCCTTGCTTGGTTGCCTTGCAAACAAACCTCTTCTTGTTCCAAACATGGGCATCTAGTGTTTTGTCTTCCTGTGGGTCAGCCAAGATGAACCTGGTCCAGCAGCATTGGGGATAATGATGCAGATATCCTGGCGTGCCAGTAACTCCTTTAATAGTAAGATCTAATGTTACACTTTGTAACCCCCATAGCATCTACCACATATCCAGTGTCTGTATGTCTACATCAAATATAGCTGATGAATAAGTAAATGAATGTGACCACAATTTCTAGTCAAGACTGTGCTGAATTTCAAACCAGCAGAACAAGAGAAAAAGAGTGTGAATAAGAAAAGGAGGAAAAAAAGTGATTAAAGACAGATGGCAAATTTAGAAGAACCAAAGGAATCTAGAGAAGTATTGCATTATTAACAACAACAAATTTAATAAGTACTGAATTTAACATGAATATAAAAAGTCAGTTTATTTCTATATTCTGGCAACAAACAGTTTAAAATATTTTTAGGGAGAGACCACTTACAAATTTTAAAATAACATAAAATACATAAAAACAAATTGATTAGGTAAATGAGATTTTAATACAGAAAAATATTAAATCTTGAAGGAAAACATTTTAAAAATCTGAAATAAGTGAAGATTTATACCATGATCATGAAAAAAATTAAACCTGTAGTGTTTCTGCAGTATTATCTATGAATTCAATGCAGCACAAAACAAAATCACAATAGGTATTTTCATGAAATTTGATGAAAGTAAACTGAAGTTTATGTGGAATAAAGAGAATAGAGAAGATAATATTGAACAAGTAGAAAACGAGGTGGTTCCTCTTTGAATCACCACACCATTTCCTAATTTAGGACAATGAAAAAGGCATATGAATTTACAAACAGAAAATCATAGATTTGAAAGGGCAGCATGCTTATGTAGGCATATTATATATGATAGAGCCATCACTGCATGTATGCAGAGGAGTAAGGCACTACACAAAACGTTCTTCTGGGACAAGTTGTTATAAAAGATTTTAAAAACTAAAATTCCATACATTATAAAAGAATTAAATGCTTCAGTGCCACATTCAAAATGTCAGCGGTTTGATAAATAACTTGTGAATTTATCTTTATGACCTTGGAATATGAAAGCGTTGCTTATAAAGACTTAAATGTGTACACTCCATAACAAGAATGTAGACCCAACTAAATTAGAAATATCAATAAAAAACACTGCAGCACTCTCCCGGGATCCGTTGGCTAAGACTTGGTATTCTCAGTGCAGGGGGCCCAGGTTCCATCCCTGGCCAGGGAACTAGACCCCACAGGCTGCAACAGCGAGCCTGTGTGCCACAGCCAAGACCCTGAGCAGCCAAAGAGATACATAAACGTATTTTTTAAAAATTACAAAGAGTGAAACACAAACCACAAAATCAAAAGGTATTAGTAACAAATGTAACTGACAAAATTTGGTAACCAGAATATGTAAGGAACTGTTACAAATAAGTAATAGCTGCTGCTGCTGCTGCTACTAAGTCACTTCAGTCGTGTCCGACTCTGTGTGACCCCATAGACGGCAGCCCACCAGGCTCCCCCGTCCCTGGGATTCTCCAGGCAGGAACACTGGAGTGGGGTGCCATTTCCTTCTCCAATGCATGAAAGTGAAAAATGAACATGAAATCACTCAGTCGTGTCCGACTTCGCGACTCCATGGACTGCAGCCTACAGAAAACACTAGTGGCCTATAAACAGAAAAAAATATATTCAACCTCCTTAACAATCATAAAAAGTGCAAACTAAGACTATAGTCAGATACCATTTTATCCTAATAGACTGGCAAAAGAATTGTGCCAATTGAGTCCTAGATGTGTAACACTAGAAAACACACAATAAAATGTTCTTGAGATGATTTGAGTTAATTAACTTGGAAAGCATTTTGTCTTAGTATGTAAAGTTAACGTGGTGACCCTAAGGCTCAATTTTTATATTTCCAGGTATAGAGAAATCTTACAACTCGGTTTATAAAGAAAGGTATGAGAATGTAGTCCTGTTTATACTAGTAGCAAAACCTAGAGGAAAAAACTACTGTGAATAAATTCGAGAATGGATAATAAATTCTGACAAACTAATACATGGAATTCTAGTTATTAATGAAATTGAATTATCTAAAATTATGTGCAAAACATGAATTATTGGCACAGACACACTATTGAATAAAAAAAGAACATTACCGGAACAAAGTATAAACAGAATGAACCCCTTAGATAATTTTCAAAGACATAAAACACTGATGAATAAATAATTTACAGATTCTTACATAAATCTAAAAGTGATAATAGAAAGTGAGTAAAAATTTGAACTTCGGGATTATGGTTACCTAGACCTGGTAGAAAAGAATGGTAGAATCCAGAAAAACAACAAGGACTTAAAAATTCTCTGGGAAAATCTACCTCCCAAACTGATTGCTTCAGGCAAGATCATTCATTTTATTATTTGACTAGATCTATTGCAGGTGCATCACAAGTATTTCTTTTGTATAGTTCAAAATTTGGTTTGCTAACATAAAGTAGCTGCTATCCCATTTGTAAGTGTAGTAGAAGTTATGATTGACATACCGCAAGTTATATGGTTCATTGTCTGAGACGGAAGGGAGGAGGAGAGGGGGCAAATGGACACATTTAAAAAGCAAATAAATTATTCATGAGAAATGATTTTTACATTTAAAGAAGCGACGGAAGAGCAGAATCAGGAAACAGAAAGTTAAAGCAGGTTGGAATGCACACTGATTATTTCACAGGTTTCCTTGTCCTGTCAGCCTATGAAATATTATAGTCTCAGGTACCCGGGAACTGTGAGGACCACAGGAAGTGACCACGTCACCAGGAAGTGCTGAAGGGGGATGAGGGGCCTGAGAGGAAACGCCGCTGCCCTGCTTTCTCCTGGAGTCAGCCATGAGCCTCAGCCTCCTGTGCTGGGTGGCTCTTTTTCACTGGGGAGCAGGTGAGGCAAATGTATTGGACTTTCTCCTATGGCTGCCAAATCAGGCTCCCTCTAGGGCTTTTTGTGAACTTTCTCTTTCCTTACAGGCTCCATGGACACTGAGGTCACCCAGAGTCCAGGTCATCTGGTCAAAGGAAAAGACCAGAAAGCAAAGATGGATTGTGTCCCCATTAAAGGACATGCTTCTGTTTACTGGTATCTCAAGAAGCTGGAATCATTTGAGTTTTTGGTTTATTTGCGGAATGGAAAAATTACAGAAGATACAGCCATGTTCAAACAGCGATTTTCAGCTGAGTGCCCCCAAAACTCACCCTGCAGCCTGGAAATCAACTCCACCGAGGCAGCGGACTCGGCTCTGTATTTCTGTGCCAGTAGCCAGTCCACAGTGCTGCACGTCAGCTCTTCTTAGAACACAAACTCACCATGGACCCAGCTCAGGAGATCAGTGGTGTTGTACGAGGGTAGGAATTAACAGAAACCCACCTTGAAAGAGCATAAAGCAGAAGGAAAAGCCTGTAAATGGCCACACAGGATGAGCAGAAGGGGAGGTGGAAAATAGCTGGTGGGAACACAAACCCAAGGAAGAGGAAGGAAGCTGTGAGGGGTCTCAGATTCCCCAGTTTGCAGAATATCTGGCAAAGGGGACACAGGATGTGACCTTGATGGGTTTCTAACTGTCTTTATTAAACATGCAGTTCCGTTCTTTTCATCTGGCAAAGCTGTGGCTTCAGACATAGGGATAATCTGCAAGTCACCTGTATTCTGTGGGGACCTTGATCACCTGGCTCAGCACATTCATTGCTCCAGACCCAGAGACTCCTCAGGGTTGGTTCATGGCTGCTTCTCATCTGTCCCTGACAGAGCAACTGAGCAGAAAAATCAGCATCTCTCTTCAACCAGATTCCTGCAATCATGCAACTTTTAAAAGCAACTTTGAGGCATAACATACCAAAACAAAATGCTCCAATTTAGGTCTGTATTTCAGTGCATTGTGACAAGTTTATAACCCATGCAACCAGCGTGAGAATCAAGACACAGACTATTTCCCCCTCCCCCCAAATCCCTCCATGCTATTTTACTAAGGTCTTTTTAACTTCTTTTACCATTGCTTGGAGAAGGCAATGGCACCCCACTCCAGTACTCTTGCCTGGAAAATCCCATGGACAGAGGAGCCTGGGAGGCTGCAGTCCATGGGGTCGCTAAGAGTCGGACACTACTGAGTGACTTCACTTTCACTTTTCACGTTCATGCATTGGAGAAGGAAATGGCAACCCACTCTAGTGTTCTTGCCTGGAGAATCCCAGGGATGGGGAGCCTGGTGGGCTGTCGTCTATGGGGTCACACAGAGTCGGACACGACTGAATTGACTTAGCAACAATAGAAACAGCAACCATTGCTCTGTATATTTTTTATTGACTATGTCCAGCACATATTTTGTTGAATTTTTTTCTTTTCTCTAAATTTTTTAAGACATGTATTATGAATTTACTTTTTCATTTAATTTTTCATTTTCCATACTCATGTGGAATTTATTTATTCAAATATTTCTTCCAAGACTTTGCATTATCACACTTTGACTTAGTCTTTACATTTCTCAATTGATATCTCAAACACAATATATTATAGAAAAACACCTTCTCCAGAAATTAGTGTTCTTCAGCAACCATACCTGAGATCATAAGATCAGTCTGATTTTCTGTGTGCCTGTTAGTATTGTTCTGCTTTAAAGTAAAAGAAACTAATTCAACCATACTGGAAGAGTTAAGAAGAGATATATTTTGCTTATGAAAATAAACCAGTGAATTAACTATATTAAGGAGTTATTTGACTGCAAAGCACATGACTTGCAAAGAAGAATTTCAGTTGCTGCATCTCCGCTGGTCAAGTCTGTGAATTCATTTCTTGTTCCTCTCATGGGCCATTTCTAAAATTAATATTGCTAAAAGGTCTGTACTACAGATTTAATGCAGTCCCTATCAAAATGCCTACAACAATTTTCACAGAACTAGAACAAATAGTTCTAAAATTTATGCGATAGACACAGAAGACCCCAGATAGTAAAGAGCATTCAAGAGAATAAAAAAATGCCCACAAAGCAAAAGGTGTCATACTCTCTGACTTCAGTTAATATTATTAATACAGAGCTATAATAATCAAAACAGAATGATATTGCACAAAAATGGACATACAACTGAGAGTCTAGAAATAAACCCACGAAAACACGGTCAGTGAAACTATGACAAAGAATGCAAGAATATACAGTTTAGAAAAGATTGTCTTCAATAAGTAGTACTGGTAAAACTGGACAGCTACATAACAGAATGAAATTAGAACATTCACACCCCACACACTTATATAAACTCAAAATGGATTAAAGACTGACGTGCAGGCCAGGAATAACAAAACTCCTAGAAGAAAACACAGAATGCTCTTTGACATCTATTGTAGCAATGTATATTCAGATCTGTCTCACTGGGGAAGGAAAATAAAAGCAAAAATAAGCAAATGCAATTGAATTAACCTTAAAATCTTCTTACAGCAAAAACAAACAAACAAAAGAGAACCACTGACGAAAAAAAGATAACGTGCTGAATGGAAGAAAATATATGCAAACAAAATAATCAGTAAACCATTAATATTCAAAATATATAAACAGTCAGGCAACTCAATATGAAAAACACAAACAACACAATTTTAAAATTGGGCAGAAGATCTTTCATCTCTTTGCCTGATTCCTTTGCAAATAAATCCCTTCTCTGACGCAAATGGGCTTCCCTTATGGCTCAGCTGGTAAAGAATCCGCCTGCAATGCAGGAGACCCCAGTTCAATTCCTGGGTAGGGAAGATCTGCTGGAGAAGGCATAGGCTACCCACTCAAGTCTTCTTGGGCTTCCCTGGTGGCTCAGCTGGTAAAGAATTCACCTGCAGTGTGGGAGACCTGGGTTTGATCCCTGCTTTGGGAAGATCCCCTAGAGAAGGCAATGACCCACTCCAGTAATCTGGCCTGGAGAATTCCACGGACTGTGTAGTCCATGGGGTCACAAAGAGTTGGACATGACTGAGCGACTTTCACTCTCACTTTCTGCAGCAAACCTGGGCATCTAGTGTCTTGGCTTCATGTGGGTCAGCCAAGATGAACCTGGGCCAATAACAGTCAGAAGAGTGATGTGCTTCCCTGGTGGCACTAGTGGTCAATGCAGGAGATGTAAGAGACATTCGTCTGATCTCTGGGTAGGGAAGACCCCCTGGAGGAGGGCAAGGCAACCCACTCTGGTATTCTTGTCTCAAGAATTCCATGGACAGAGGAGCCTGGCAGACTACAGTCCATGGGTGGCAAAGAGTCAGACACGACCGACGATCACTTTCGTTTTCACTTGGCATGTGGATAACTCCTTTAATAGCAGGATGTAATCTCATACCTTGTAACCCTCATAGCATCTACCACATATTTAGTACCTGTAGTTCTCCGAGTCAAATATAACTGATAAATAAGTAAATGAATGGCACTAGTATTTCTAGTGAAGATTTTGCCAAATTCCAGCCAGGAGAACAAGAAAAAAGGCTGAGAATGAGAAAAGGAGGGGAAGAAAAGTTTTAAAACACAGACGGCAAGTTTAGAAGAACCAAAGGAATCTAAAGATGCAATGCATTATTAATAATAACAGATTTAATAAGCTTATTGAATTTAACATAAATATAAAAAGTTTATTCCATATGTTATCAACAGTTAAAATGTTTTTTAAAGAGAGATGATCTAAAAATTCTAATGTAACATATAAAATACATAAAAACAAATCTATTAGGTAAATGAGACTGTAATTCAGAAAAGGATTACATTTTAGAGGAAAACATTTTAAAAACCTGAAATAAGTGAAAATGTACACCATGATCATGAATCAGTAAAACCGATGGTAAGAGTATTCCTAAATCTTCACTATCAACTGTTTGTTCAGGGCTGATCAAAATCACAAAAGATATTTTCATGAAATCTGACCAAAGTCATCTGAAATTTAAGTGGTCAACACAGAAAAGAGAAAATAATGTTGAACAGAGACAAAGTAAGGTGATTTCTCCTTGAACTATCAAATCATTTCTTAAATTAGGATAATGAAAAAGGCATAAATAAACAGACAAACGAAAATCATGGATTTAAAAGGGGAGCAAGTTTAAGCTGGATCATAGAAAAAGCAAGAGAGTTCCAGAAAAACATCTATTTCTGCTTTATTGACTATGCCAAAGACTTTGACTGTGTCAATCACAATAAACTGCGGAAAATTCTGAAAGAGATGGGAATCCCAGACCACCTGACCTGACTCTTGAGAAACCTGTATGCAGGTCAGGAAGCAACAGTTAGAACTGGACATGGAACAACAGACTGGTTCCAAATAGGAAAAGGAGTACGTCAAGGCTGCATATTGTCACCCTGCTTATTTTAACTTCTATGCAGAGTACATGATGAGAAATGCTGGGCTGGAAGAAGCACAAGCTGGAATCAAGATTGCCGGGAGAAATATCAATAACCTCAGATATGCAGATGACACCACCCTTATGGCAGAAACTGAAGAACTAAAGAGCCTCTTGATGAAAGTGAAAGAGGAGAGTGAAAAAGTTGGCTTAAAGCTCAACATTCAGAATACTAAGATCATGGCATCTGGTCCCATCACTTCATGGGAAATAGATGGGGAAACAGTGGAAACAGTGTCAGACTTTATTTTGGGGGGCTCCAAAATCACTGCAGATGGTGATTGCAGGCATGAAATTAAAAGACGCTTACTCCTTGGAAGGAAAGTTATGATCAACCTAGACAGCATATGAGATGGCTGGATGGCATCACTGACTCGATGGACGTGAGTGTCAGTGAACTCTGGGAGTTGGTGATGGACAGGGAGGCCTGGCGAGCTGCAATTCATGCGGTCCCAAAGAGTCAGACATGACTGAGCGACTGATCTGATCTGGTCTGATCTGAGAGAGCATATTAAAAAGCTAGAGACATTACTTTGCCAACAAAGGTCTGTCTAGTTAAGGCTGTGGTTTTTCCAGTCGTCATGTATGGATGTGAGAGCTGATCTATAAAGAAAGCTGAGCTCAGAAGAATCGATGCTTTTGAACTGTGGTGTTGAAGAAGACTCTTGAGAGTCCCTTGGACTGCAAGGAGATCCAACCAGTCCATTCTAAAAGAGATCAGTCCTAAGTGTCCACTGGAAGGATTGATGCTAAAGCTGAAACTCCAATACTTTGGCCACATGATGTGAAGAGCTGACTCACTGGAAAAGACCCTGATGCTGGGAAAGAATGAGGGCAGGAGAAGAAGGGGACGGCAAAGAATGAGATGGTTGGATGGCATCACTGACTCGATGGACATGGGTTTGGGTGGACTCTGGGAGTTGGTGATGAACAGGGAGGCCTGGTGTGCTGCGATTCATGGCGTCGCAAAGAGTCAGACATGACTGAGCGCCTGAACTGAACTGAACTGAACTGGTGTTTAAGTAGGCATTTTATATATGATAGAGCCATCACTGGAGGTATGCAGGGGAAAAATGCAGTGTTCTTCTTGGACAAGCTGTTATCCACAGAAATAAGGATGGACTTAAATTCATTTTCACAGCCTAAGCAAAAATAATTATTATTAAAGAATCAAATGCTTATACACAACTTTAAAATGTTAGCTGTCTGGTAAATAACTGGTAAGTATATCTTTATGATCTTGGGGTACAAGAACATAATTATAAAGAATTAAATGTATACCCTCCCCAAAGAGAATGTAGACTCAACTAAATTAGGAATTCCAACTTAAAAAAAAAAGGCATTACAAAGAGTGAAAGACAAACCAGTGATTGAACAGATATTAGCAGCACATGTAACTGACAAAGTTTGCTATCAGGAATATGTAAGGAATTGTTACAAATAAGTAATAGCTGAACATTCAAAAAGAAATGTGGTCAAACGGCAGTGTACTAAAAACACTAGTGGCCTATAAACAGAAAAAATATATTCAACCAAAAAGTAAGAGAATTATAGAAAAAGGTCTACTTCTGCTTCACTGACTACGCTAAAGCCTTTGACTGTGTGGATCACAACAAACTGTGGAAAATTCTGAAAGCAATGGGAATACCAGACCACCTGATCTGCCTCCTAAGAAACCTGTATGTGTGTCAGGAAGCAACAGTTAGAACCAGACATGGAACAAGAGACTGGTTGAAATTTGGGAAAGGAGTACATCAAGGCCATAGATTATCACCCTGTTTATTTAACTTATGTGCAGAGTACATCATGTGAAATGCTGGGCTGGATGAAGCACAAGCTGAAGTTAAAATTTCTGGGAGAAATATCAATAACCTCAGATATGCAGATGATACCACCCTTATGGCAGAAACTGAAGAGGAGCTAAAGAGCCTCTTGATGAAAATGAAAGAGGAGAGTGAAAACTTTGGCTTAAAACTCAACATTCAAAAAACTAACATCATGGCATCCGGTCCCATCACTTCCTGGCAGATAGATGGGAAACAATGGAAATAGTGACACCCTTATTTTCTGGGCTCCAAGATCAGAGCAAATAGTGACTGCAGCTATGAAATTAAAAGACTCTTACTCCTTGGAAGAAAAGCAATGACCAACCTAGACAGCATATTAAAAAGCAGAGACATTTACTTTGCCAACAAAGGTCTGTCTAGTCAAAGCTATGGTTTTTCCAGTAGTCATGTATGGTTGTGAGAGTTGGACCATAAAGAAGGCTGAGCACCAAAGAATTGATGCTTTTGAACTGTGGTGTTGGGGAAGACTCTTGAGAGTTCTTGGACTGCAAGGAGATCAAACCAGTCAATTGTATAGGAAATCAGTCCCAAATATTCATTGGACGGACTGATGTTGAAGCTGAAGCTCCAACACTTTGGCCACCTGATATGATGCCCTGACTCATTGCAAAAGACCCTGATGCTGGGAAAGATTGAAGGCAGGAGGAGAAGGGGATGACAGAGGATGGGATAGTCGGATGGCATCACCAACTCAATGGACATGAGTTTGAGCAAGCTCCAGGAGTTGGTGATGGACAGGGAAGCCTGGTGTGCTGCAGTCCATGGGGTCACAAAGAGTCAGACATGACTGAGTGACTGAACTGATCTAAACTGAAAAATCATAAAAATGCTAACTAAAACTAGATTGATATACCATTTTATCCTAATAGACTGGCAAAGTTAAAAGACCATAAATGACAGGAATTCCATGGCCATCTAGTGGTTAAGATTCTGGGCTTCCCCTGTAGCGGTGGGGCCGGGGGGGCAGCGGGTCGGGGGCGGGGGGAGAGGGACTTCGTTCTATTCCTGTTCAGGGTACTAATAAACTGCATGCCAATGGGCACAGCCAGAAATTTAAAAAATTAGAAAGAATAGTACCAATTGAATTTTAGATGTGCAACCCTAGAAAACATCAACAGTTGTTGGGATTATTTATCTGGCTTAATTTGGAGCTTCCCTGGGGCCACCCTCATGGCTCAGACAGTAAAGCATCTGCCTGCAATGCTGGAGACCCCGGTTCAATCCCTGGGTTGGGAAGATCCCCTGGAGAAGGAAATGGCAAACCACTCCAGTATTCTTGCCTGGAAAATTCCATGGACGGAGGAGCCTGGCGGGTTACAGTCCATGGGTTACAGAGAGTTAGACACAACTGAGCGACTTCATTTTAATTTGGAAAGCATTTTGTCTTAGAATGTAAAGTTGACATGGTGACCCTAAGGCTCAATTTTTATATTCCTAGGTAAAGAGAAATATTATACCTTGGTATGTAAAGAAAGGTATAAGAATGAAGTCCTGTTTGGACTAGCACCAAAATCTAGAGGAGAAAACTAGTGGACATGAACTCAGAATGGATAATAAATTCTGACTGTTAATAATAAATGGAACCTTATATATTAGTGATGGCTCATCAGGTAAAGAATCCGCCTGCTTTGCAGGAGACACAGGAGATGCAAGTTGGATCCCTGGGTTGAGAAGATCCCCTGGAGGAGGACATGGCAACCCACTCCAGGATTCTTGTCTGAAAAATCCCAGGGACAGAGGAACCTGGTGGGCTACAGTCCATGGGGTCACAAAGAGTCAGACACGACTGAGGGAATGAGCAGGCATGCACATATTAGCAAAAGTGAATTATATAAAATTATCTGCAAAAACATAAATTATTATCACAGACATAAAAGTGAATAAAAATATGACACAGAAAAAGTATAGACAGAATGAATCCCTTAGATAAATTTCAAAGACATAAAACACTGATTAAAATATAATTTACAGATTCTTACACAAGTTAAAACTGAAAATGGAACGAAAGAGAGTAAATACTGGACATTGGGATTGTGTTTTCCAAAACCTGGTAGACAAAGAATGATAAAATCTGGAAAAATAATACAGGGACTTAAAAATTCTCAGAGAAAATCTGTATCCTAAGCTAACAGTTTCAGGCTGCTACTGCTGCTAAGTCGCTTCAGTCGTGTCCGACTCTTAGTGACCCCATAGACGGCAGCCCACCAGGCTCCCCGGTCTCTGGCATTCTCCAGGCAAGACTACTGGAGTGGGTTGCCTTTTCCTTCTCCAATGCATGAAAGTGAAAGTGAAGTCGCTCAGTCGTGTCCGATCTTCATGACCCCATGGACTGCAGCCTACCAGGTTCCTCCATCCATGGGATTTTCCAGGCAAGAGTACTGGAGTAGGGTGCCATCCTCTTCTCCGAACTCCTCTAATAGCAGGACCTAATCTTACACTTTTTAACCCTCCATAGCATCTACCACTTATCTACTACCTGTAGCTCTCTGGGTCAAACAGAATTAACAAGTAAGTAAATGAAGTCCACCACTCTTTCTGGTCATGATTATGCTGAATATCTAGCCAATAGAACTAGAAAGAAGGGTGAGGATGAGGAAAGGAGCGAATAAATGATTAAAGACAGATGGAAAACTGAGAAGAACCAAAGGAATCTAAAGAAGAATTGCATTATTAATAACAACAAATTTAATAAATTGACTGAATTTAACATAAACTTAAAAAGTCAGTTTATTTCCATATATTAGCAAGAAACAGTCAAAAATATGTTTTTTAAGGAGAGAGACCATTTACAAATTATAACAACATATAAAATACATTAAAAATCTATTAGGTAAATGATGACTTAATTCAGAAAAGTATCACATTTTAGGGAAAACATTTAAAAAACCTGAAACAAGTGAAGCTATACACCACGATCATGAATAAGCTAAACCAATAGAAAGAGTATTCCTGTTTTTGTACTATCATCTATGTATTCAATGCCACACTACCCAAAATCACAAAAGATATTCCCATGAAACTTGATGAAAGTCACTGAAATTTAGGCAAAGAGAGAGAATAGGCAAGATAATGTTACGATTACCAAGACAGGTAGAGAAAGAAAGATAAGAATCTAGAAAAATAACACGGAGATTTGGAAATTCTCAGTGAAAGTCTGTTTCCTAAATTGATTGTTCCAGGCAAGATCATTCATTTTGTGATTTCTCTAGATGTACTGCATGTTCATCACAAATATTTGCAGAGCTCAAAATTTGTTTTTTTAACATCAAGTAGCTGCTATACGATTTTGTAAATGCAATAGAAGCTGTGATTGACATATAGCAAAGTGTATCATTCATTGCCTAAGAGGGAAGGGAGGAGGGGAAAGGGCAAATAGACAAGTTAAAAAAGGAAATAAATCACTGATGTGAAATGACTTCTATTCTTTAAAGACTGATGAGAGAGAAGAATTGGGAAAAAAGGAAAATAAAGCAGTTTCAAATTCAAACTAGTTGTTTCACCAGCTTTCTCTGCCCTCCCAGCCTATGAAATGTTAAGAGACTCATGTACACAGGGGCTATAATGACCACGTCACAAGGAATTGCTGAAGGGGGATGAGCACCTTAGGGGAAAAGTCACCACCCTGATTTCTCCCTGAGCAAGACGTATGCTTCAGCCTCCTGTGCTGTGCAGCTTTTTTTTCTTCTAAGGAGCAGGTATATCCCTGTTGTGAAGTTGTTGGATTCCAATCTCAGGACTTTGTCCTGTGGCTGCAAAATCAGCCTTTCTCCTGGGCTTTCATTGCACTTACTGTCTCATTCCTTACAGGCTCCATGGATGAGGATGGAGCTCCTGATGACCTCCTCAGGGTGAGGTCATCCAGAGTCCAGGTCATCTGGTCAAAGGAAAAGGCCAGAAAGCAAAGATGGATTGTGTCCCCATAAGAGGACATATTAATGTTTACTGGTATCACAGGAAGCTGGAAGAAGCATTTGAGTTCTTGGTTTACTTTCAGAAGCAAGACATTGTGAAAGGCACAGAAGTGTTCAAAGAGCGATTTTCAGCTGAGTGCCGCCAAAACTCACCCTGAGCCTGGAAATCAACTCCACCGAGGCAGCAGACTCGGCTCTGTACTTCTGTGCCAGCAGCCGGTCCATAGTGCTGCGCGTCAGCTTTTCTTAGAGCACAAACTCACCGTGGACCCATCTCAGGAAATCAGTGGTGTTGTAGGAGGGTAGGAACTAACAGAAACCCACCTTGAAAGAGCATAAAGCAGAAGGAAAAATCTGTAAATGGCCACACAGGATCAGCAGAAGGGGAGGTGGAAAACAGCTGGTGGGAACACAAACCAAGGACGGGGCAGGAAGCTGTGAGGGGTCTCATTTTCCAGTTTGCAGGGTATCTGGCAAAGGAGAGACACAGGATGTGACCTTGATGGGTTCCTAATAATCTTTATTAAGATATGTAATTTTGAGCTTTTCACCTGGCAAAACTGTGTCTTCAGAAATAAGGATAATCAAGAGAGGCACCCTGATCACCTTGCTCAGCACATTAATTGATCCAGACCCAGGGACTCCTTAGGGGTTCATGGCTGCTTCTCTCAGCTGTCCCTGCCAGAGGAGCTGAGCAAGAAACTCAGCAACTCCCTAGGTCCTGAATACTACAATTACACAAGCTTTAAAAGCAACAACTCTGCAATAAAATGCACCCAATTTGAGTATATGTTTCAACACTTTTTGAGGAGATTTTGCACCTGTATAGATAGCTGGCCGGAGAAGGCAATGCTACCCTACTCCAGTACTCTTGCCTGGAAAATCCCATGGAAGGAGGAGCCTGGTAGGCTGCAGACCATGGGGTTGCTAGGAGTCCGACATGACTGAGCGACTTCACTTTCACTTTTCACTTTCATGCACTGGAGAAGGAAATGGCAACCCACTCCAGTGTTCTTGCCTGGAGAATCCCAGGGACGGGGGAGCCTGGTGGGCTGCCCTCTATGGCGTCGCACAGAGTCGGACACGACTGAAGGGACTTAGCAGCATAGTTAGCTGGCATGACAATCAAAACACAGAATACTTCTCCCTCCCCTAAAAGTCCCTCCTTGCTATTTTACTGAGGTCTTTTTAAGTTCTTTAAGCTTGACTTCCTATTTTTTAATCATAAGATCATAGCATCCAATCCCATCACTTCATGGCAAATAGATGAGGAAAAATTGGAAACAATGAAAGACTTTATTTTCTTGGGCTCCCAAATCACTGCAGATGGTGACTGAAGGCATGAAATTAAAAGACGCTTGCTCCTTAGAAGAAAAGCTATGACAAACCTAGATAGTGTTTTAAAAAGCAGAGACATCACTTTGCTGACACAGGTCCATACTGTCCAACTATGGTTTTTCAGTATGCATGTACAGATGTGAGTTGAACCACAAAGAAGTCTGAGAGCCAAAGAATTGATGCTTTTGAAATGTGGTGCTGGAGAAAACTCTTGAGAGTCCTTTGGACAGCAAGGAAATCAAACCCATCAATCCTAAATGACATCAACTCTGAATATTCATTGGAAGGACTAATACTGAAGCTGAAGCTCCAAGAGTTTGGTCATTTGATGTGAAAAGCCGACTCATTGGGAAAGACCCTAATGCTGAGAAAGATTGAAGGCAGCAGGAGAAGGGGATGACAGAGGATGAGATGGTTGGATGGCATCACAGACTCAGTGGGCACGAGTTTGAGTAAACTCCAGGAGTTGGTGATGGACAGGGAGGCCTGGTGTGCTGCAGTCCATGGGTTCTCAAAGAGTTGGACACGACTCAGCGACTGAATTGAACTGAAATGATGCTAACTCATTAAACTGTGTACATTAAATATGTGCAGTTTTGGTACATGAATGATAGCTCAATGAAGTTGTTAAAAATAATTAGAAAGTAAGTAAATCTAGGGCTTCCCTGATAACTCAGTTGGTAAATAATCCCCTTCAATGCAGGAGACCCCGGTTCGATTCCTGGGTTGGGAAGATCTGATGGAGAAGGGATAGGCTACCCACTCCAGTATTCTTGGACTACCCTTGTGGCTCAGCTGGTAAGAATCTGCCTGCAATGTAGGAGACCTGGGTTCAAACTCTGGGTTGGGAGGAAGCTGTTAAAAAAAATAAAAGGCAAGTAAATGTAATTCAAGCCAAAAGGGCTGCTTAGAACAGTGCGTGTATGCTTGCTCAGACATGTCCAACTCTTTGCAACACCATGGAGTGTAGTCCACCAGGCTCTTCTGTCCGTGGGATTTTCCAGGCAAGAATACTGGAGTGGGTTGCCATTTCCTTCTCCAGTTCATGAAAGTGAAGAATGAAAGTAAAGTTGCTCAGTCATGTCCGACTCTTTGCGACCCCAGGGACTGTAGCCTACCAGGCACCTCCGTCCATAGGATATTCCAGGCAAGAGTACTGGAGTGGGTTGCCATTGCCTTCTACAGATAAGAGTGCAAAGGCCATTAAACTAGGAAACAACATTCTTTCTAATGAACGGTGCTAGGAAAACTGGATATCCATGTACAAAAGAATACAGTTGCATCCCTTCCTCATACCATATACAAAAATTCACTCAAATGTATCAAAGAGCTAAGTATAAGATCTGAGATTATTTTAGAAGAAAACAAAGGTATAAATCTTCATGATGATGGAATAGGCAATGATTTAACTATCACACCAAAACCACAGGCAGCTGAGAAAAGCTAGGTAGGCTGGAATTCTTTGAACTGAAAAAAAAAAAAGTTTGTGCTTCAGAGAGCACTCTCAAGAGAGGTAAAGATAACCTCCAAAATGAGAAAACTGATTTATTGTTTTATTAATACAATTAATTTATTAATAATTTTAATAATATTAATAACAGTATTAATGTTGATAATATTAATAATTAATTTATAGATAAAGTATGATTTACTAATCATATATCTATGATATATATATTAAAGCTTATATATATTTTAAAAAGCTTACAACTCAACAATAAAAAGACAAATAATCCAACTTTAAAGTGAGCAAAAGATCTAAATATACATCTTCAAAGAAGATATGTAAGTGGCCAATAAATGTAGCAGATAGTCAGCATCATTAATCATTAAAGAAATGAAATTAAAATCACAGTAAAATGCCATCTCACATCCACTTGGCTGTGATGAAAATGACAGACAACAACAAATTTGGGGGCAGCTGGGGAGGAATTGGGAGCCTCATGCATTGCTGGTGGGAATGGAAAATGGTACAGCCACTGTGTAAAATGTATGGGCAGTTCTTTGAAAGTTAAAGTGGAATTACCATATAACCTAGCAATTTCAACTGAAAGCATGTGTCCACACAAAAACTTTCACGTGTGTGTTCAGGCAGCATTATCTGTAATAGCCAAAAAAGTGAAGAGATAACTCATTTCCCTACTGCCCAAGCAGCCTGAGGATTCCTGGATCTGAAAGCATCCTGAAAGAGTCCCTTCAGGCTAGACGTGTGTGTTCAGTGATGGGTATTCTTGTGAATAGCATTAGTGAACAATTTGGAGTGTTTTCAGGAGAAATGACTGAGCGGATTCTAAGTGGTGATGGCAGCTAAGTTCTGATTGAAGCATGTAATTGGGTAAGCCTATGACAATAAGAGAGACCCTTTGAAGAAGGCCTTAGGACCCTGCTATTATAAAAGAAGGTCTTGAGCCATGGTTATTCGGACACTAAAAGTTACTATGTTCTTATTTATTATTCGAGGCCTGAAGCATCCTAGATGTACAAGGTACATCTCCTCCAGGGAGCCTGAGCGTTCTAAAAGGGAGGGATGGTGTCTAATTCCTTCTTTGCATCTTCTTTCATATAATTATCTACTGTCACAGGGTAGGAAAGGACAAAAGAATGGAAGGAAGGAAGATCCCTCACACACAGGTATTCCATTAATGATTAAAGAGAATAATACAAATAAATAGCAATGAGACAAAAGGTTTGAGAGGGAGAGTTTATGGTTTTTCTAGTGACAGTTCTTTGTATTACTTACATCAAAAAAATCAAGTAGGATATAACAGAGAAGAAAATGGATTATGAACCATTAACTAAGGTTCTCCCAAGATGCTTGAAGCCCTGCTTAGCTGAGGTGGAGGAAAGAAACTGAGTCAAATCATCTGTCTCTATTGTTTTTTGGCAGAAATTCTGGTCTCCACTTCCCTGCCTCTCAACAAACGTACCTAAATATCACATGAGGTCATTCCCTGGTAATGGGATGGTAATGGAAAATGGAAAGATGATACAAGCCAATGAAAGAAAATGGAGGAATTAAAAATAAAAAGTGTGCAGAAGTGGCACAAACTGTTTCAGAAGCTAAGGCTTGATAATGAAGCTACTCACCTCTCAAAACTATGTCCATAATGAAATATTCTAAACCAGGTTGTGTGCATAATTCGGAGGGGAAAAAGACTAATCTTGAACCTCAGTTCCATTTAAGTGAGGTACAAGATTAACTCTGGAGACAATGGGATGCACTGGAAATGGTGACCTCACAGGAAGACCCGCCTCATAGAAGCCAGCTTTGAGCTCTAGCTCCCCAAGCTGATGCACTAAATATACTTCCTGGTCCTGCCTGCAGGCTCCCCTTCATGCCCAACCCTGCCATGGGCACCAGCCTGCTCAGCTGAGGGGTCATCTGCTCCTGGTGGCAGTGAGTTTTGAGCTAACAGATCAGCATCACTGGACTTTATCTGTAGGTCAATAGCTGTGTTAAGAATATGCCCTGGACCTCCATGTTGCTCAGAGATGTTTTAAAAGGTATTGACATTCATACCAATGCAACTAATTGCATTTTGGAGTACAAAGCAAAATTCCTATGAACTTTTAAATGAATGCAGGAGACTTCAAACATTTCTGAGCTCCCCTTGCCTTGCTTCACTGGAAGGCACTCACGTCCCCTTCTATTAAAACTCCGTCTCATGCAGTCCCTTCAGCTCTGAGGTCCCATGAATGTTGGCATCACCAGGAACCCAAGACACCTTGTCAGGGGTGAAGAACAGGAGGTAACACTGAGATGCAGCCCAGTGAAAGGACACAGTTAAGTGTACTATCAGCAGCTCCTGGAGGAAGACCTGAAATTCATGATTTACCTTGAGGAAACAAAAAATCACAGATGAGTCAGGAATGCCACTGGAGCGCTTTTCTGCTGAATTACCCAAAGAGGGACTCGGTGTCTTGAAGATACAGTTGGTGGAGCTGGAAGACTCTCCAGTGTGTTTCTGTGCCAGTTCCTAATCCATATCAATGCAGTCATGTCCTTCCACTGCACAAACATTCTCCAGGCCCATCCCAGAAACAGCCGTGGGCTGGGGAAGCCGACATGTCTGATTAGTGAAATTGGCTACAAAGCCTTCCAAGGGATGAAGATGGAGACAGGAGAGGGCTGGAACACGCCAACTGAGGCTCAGGGATGAAGACTCTGTTACCCCAAAACGGGAACATAATTTAGAACAACATCATTTGTCATGGGAAATATGCATCCTGATGCTTCTCTTTACTTCATACTCTACTTCGAGTTCTCTGCTGCATGCTTTAAATAAGGGTTTTATTTTATCACCAAGACAAGGAAAGGCACTATTTCTTCATTTTCAACTTAGGAAAATATGGTTTCAGGAGTTCACTTTTTCTTTCTCAAGCTCAAAAAAATGGGAGGTGGGCTGTGGGGAAACAGAGAGAGAAAACACAGGTGTGTTTGGCCAAAAGGGTTGTGCTCTTTATACCAACATATGTTGCCTCTTATTCTTTCTGGAACGTTCCCTGCCTAGTACTTGCACAGGTAGGTATGGATGCCAGGATTAGAAATTCTTCAAACGTCTATGGTACATCCCAGAGATGGTGGGAATAGAGTTGGATAAACTGGTCTGGAATTTAGGAGATGGGTCTGATCCTGAAATATTCATTAGAAACACATCACCTCAGATTTTAATCTCAGTGAATTTTTATTTGTTTTTTTATTCTCATCAAACAAAAAATGTTGGACACCTACAGAACACCGTTTTGTTATCATTTTCTTTGATGAAACAATTGCAGAAAATCATAAAGCAGATGAAGCAACAAGGACCTACTGTACAAAACAGGCAACTCTGCTCAGGGCTATGTGGCAGCATGGATGGGAAGGGAATTTGGGGAGAATGGATACAAGTATATATATGGCTTAGTCCCTTTGAAAACATCAAACATGGTTAATACTATACTCCATTACAAAATAAAAAGTTAAAAAAACTAAACTCTACATTCTTGTGTAACCAGAGCATCTGCTGTGCTCCCATTGTGATCAAACCTTCCTTACTGCAAGGAGGAAGGTGGGCCAATCACAGTGAGGCTCTGGCCTGGAAATGTGGGGTGGCGCCCACTAGGGCCAGACAAAATGCAGAGTTTGGGGGAGGGAGGCACAAGGGAGGTGCAAGTGATTCAGATCTCTGTCCTCAGTCGCCTCATCTGCCAGATTAGGGAGACCCTCTTGGATATCTACAGGATCCTGTCCAACTCTCCTTTCTGGGCTTCTGATAGATTCCACACATTCAACCAAGGGGAGCCCCATAACTAAGTTGCTTTCTTCATCGGTCTGTGCTGGGGGCTACGAGGAGACCCCCTTCCCACTATGGGCAACCAGGTGATCTGATGTGTGGCCCTTTGTCTCTTTGGAGCAGGTGAGTCCCGGGTTCAGAGAGCAGCTTCCCATCCTAAAGACTCTCAGCTCCAGAGCTAAGCCTTTCCCTCACGGCAGCAGCATTGGCTGCCCTCTTGGGCCTTGTTTCCCGAGTTGTTCCCTTTCTTCCATAGGCACTGTGGCTGGTGGGGTCACTCAGACCCCTAAATACCTGCTCAAAAAGGAAGGCGGAGCTGTGACCCTGGAATGTGAACAGGATTTTGATTACGACTCAATGTACTGGTACCGACAGGACCCAGGTTTAGGACTGAGGCTGATCTTCTTCTCCCGAGTTGTAAACAATGTTCAGAAAGAAGACATAGCTAAAGGCTACAGCGCCTCTCGTGAAAAGAAGCCTTTCTTTCCTCTTACCATGACATCAGCACAGAAGAACCAGACGGCTCTGTATCTCTGTGCTGCTAGTAGAGACACAGTGACTCAAAGCCACCTCCTCTCTGCACACAAATGAGTCCTGCTTCCCACCAGGTGGCGGGGCTTTTCTGTGTTCAGTACCCTTGGCAGTCGGCTTCTTCCTCCTGAACCAGGCACCCAAAGCAGCTGCTGCAGCAACACATGTCATGGAATGGCACAATCATGATTCAGCAATCCACTGGGTTGATTCTTAAAAATCACACCTATCTACATTAGGGGGCTTCCCAGGTAGCACAGCAGTAAAGAATCTGCCTGCCAATGCAAGAAATGCAAAAGATGTGGGTTTGATCCCTGGGTCAGGAAATTCCCCTAAAGAAGGAAATAGCAACCCACTCCAGTATCTTGCCTAGACAATCCCATGCACAGAAGAGCCTGGCGGGCTACAGTCCATGGTGTTGCAAAGAGCCAGATACGACTTAGCGACTAAATCACCTATGGAAAGGAAACAGATTTCCTCCTTCCAGTGGAAGAATTTATGACAAAAAAAAAAGCAGATTTTAAAACATCACTTGATTTCAAAACATCCACTGTAAAACTATCAAACTCTTTATTATTTCAGGGTGCTCCTAGTACTAAAAAGAACTCTTCGTGAAATTTCATAATGGCCCCTATTCCCATGGCCAAGTTGTAAGAAAGTGACTGTATGAACGTCAAAAAAGTATTACTCAATGTTTTCTTAGTGTTAAGAAGCCATTGCATCAATTACCTTGGAAGAACAATTTCTAGAAAAATACAATAAAATAACTATAATTTTTCTTGGACACCATATACATAGTTTGAAAAAATAATGAGTAAATTAGACAAGTCAGAAAACCAGTTTAATTGTACAAAAACTTAAATAGTCCAGAATTCTGAGGAAGTAGAAAGGGATATGTGAGAAAAACCTACTGTCATGGCAGCTCTATTCATGGTGACCTCAAGCTGGAAAACACCCAAATGACCATCAGCAACACGGTGAACAAATAACTACCCTTAGGAATGGAATCAAATCTAGCAGAAAAGCAAATGTTATTTGTGAAATCATGGATGGATCTCATAAATGCATGGATCTCTTCTTGAAAAAGAAGCCAGAGCACAGACTGTACAAAGTTAAGGTAGCAGCTACATTCTGAGGGTATTTTTATTTACTTGTAGAGAAGCATAGGGGGGGTTTTGGGTTATGAAAATGTCCTCTATCTTGATCTGGGGCATAGTTATATAGATGTAGTCATTTGTGAAATTTCACTATGCTGTACACTCAAGGTTTGTGTAGTCTATTATATGTGGGTTTTATATCTCATTTTAAAAGCTTAGGAATACAACAGTAACAACAGCCACCTCAAAATGTAGTGACTTTAACATATATTATCTCTCATGGTTCTGTGGGCTGAGTGGGCCTGGCTGGGCAGTCCGCATTTGGGGTTGCTCATGCGACTGGATGGACGTGAGTCTGAGTGAACTCCGGGAGTTGGTGATGGACAGGGAGGCCTGGCGTGCTATGATTCATGGGGTCGCAAAGACTCGGAAACGACTGAGCGACTGAACTGAACTGAACTGAGGCGGTCATGGTCAGATAGTCCCTGAGGCGGGAGACGCCTGAGGCTCCAGTCGCCTGCACATCCAAGATGGCGTCTTTCCGCACGTGGCTGACCCCTGCCCTGGGGTGCCTGGGACAGCTGTGCACCAGCCTAGCACGTCTGTCTTTGTACCCTCAGCCCCTCAATGTGGCTAGGTGGGTTTCCTTGCAGAATGGTGGCCTCGGGGTAGTGAAAATGATTATCTCGTGGCTGGCTTCCCCTAGAGTGAGCATTCAAGAGACCCTGGAGGGATCTATCACATTACTTGTGACCCAGCTTCAAAAATCATAGCATCACTTCTACCGCATTTAGACTATTATAAAGAGATGTGTGTTTATATGATACATAGATATGTTTAGTATTCAGTCCATTATATGAGGGGACTGGCATAAGATACTCATGAAATAAATACTTCATTGAGAAGATGAGGACGTGTTTTTTTTTCAGTGTGAAGAAGCATTGAGCTTCTAGCCTGATAGTCCTTATGTTCATCTACGGTTCTAGTGATTAATAAGCATGAGTTGTCTTGATTACTTTGAGGATACGTTACAGAAGTAAAGAATTAACAATGCCATTTACCACACAAATATAGCCATTTCCTTACATAAGACTAGGAAACTACTATCATTTCAATGATCTAGGCCTCAGTTTCTGTCCTATAACATTGAGAGTTGGGTTAGAACATCTCTGAGTTCTTCCAGCAATGTTTGAATGGTTCTTTTATGGAAAAGGGCTTCCCTGGCGCCTCAGACAGTAAAGAATCTGCCTGCAATGCAGGAGACCCAGGTTCACTCCCTGGGTTGGGAAGATCCCCTGGAGAAGGGCATGGCTATCCACTCCAGTATTCTTGCCTGGACAATCCTATGGACAGAGGAGCCTGATGGGCTATAGTTCCAGAGGTCACAAAGAGTTGGACATGACTGAGCAAATTTCACTTTCACTTGATTGCAAGAGGGGTGGATCCTACATCAGTGGCAATTATGACCACCAGGAGGCAGACGAGAGCATGCTTAGAATTATGCAGACTCTCAGCCCTCCTTCTAGGGGTGGAGGAAGAAAGGGCAAGGTCATATCTTTCTGCTGAGAGGTGTGGTGTGAGACCAGTTCCTGAAGATGCTGGTGCTTCTGCTGCTTCTGGGACCCAGTACGAGCCTGATATGCTAAGTACCTTGGTCAAGTGTGTGTGTGTGTGTGTGTGTGTGTGTATGTGCATGTGTGTGTTGGCATGAGTGAAGTGATAGTCAGGGATTGTGGACTTTTATAATTTTTGAGTTTTTTTGGCTGCTTGGTTTCTGGGATCTTAGTTCCCCCACCAGGCATTGAACCTGGTCCCTGGCAGTGAGAACACTGAATCCTAACTGCTGGACCACCAGGGAATTCCTTAAGACTGTGGATTTTTTTACACTGAACAAAATGAGAGGGAACATTCCATCCTATTTGGAGGTGTAAAGGGTAAGGTGAGGAGCCACCAGTCAGGAGAGATGGGGGATGAGCAGCCTAAGAATTAGGACAGGATGATTTCACAAAACAAACAGGATTCCCTTGGAGCCAGGAAAAAGGTGAGCGAGTGAGCCAGGCTGTGGTTTTCTGCCTATGGTCATGTCTTCCTGTCCTGCTGGGCTCTCATCTCTTTGACCTCTGTCTCAGCAGGCTCTGGGCTTGGCGCTCTCGTCTCTCAGCAGCCCCGCAGGGCTTTCAGTAAGAGTGGAGCCTCTGTGACCATCGAGTGCCGTGCACTGGACTTTCAAGCCTCAAGTATGTTCTGGTACCGTCAGTTCCCGAAACGAGGCCTCGTGCTGATGGCAACTTCTAATGTGGGCACTAATGCCACATACGAACAAGGTTATACCAAGGACAAGTTTCCCATCAGTCATCCAGACCTAACATTTTCATCTCTGACGGTGACACGTGTGGATCCTGCAGACAGCAGCCTCTACTTCTGTGGTGCTAGAGACACAGCGCTGGGCAGAGATCAGAGACCCAGACAAGAATCCTGGTAGCAACCCCCTTCCCACCCCACTGAACCATGGGGCCCTGTGGAAGGAGGTGTGGAGAGAGAAAAGCCACAGCCTCTCTGACTGAGTCATCTGTGGCTGTGTGTGTAGAGAGAAGGGGAGAGAAAAATATCTGATTAGAGAGCGGGGGGAAGGTATGGTGCTTGAGAACTAGCCATATGGGAATGGAGCTAGGCCTGTAAATGGCCAACCAACCTGGAAAGTTCCCTGGGCTGAAAAGTATAAAATCTGGATTTTTTTTTCTGATTCTCCCTTATGATAATCATAATTTCTTAGATAAATTGACACATAATCCTATAGGTAGATCCCAAAATGCTTCTGTAAAGCAATGAATACTTCTATAATGGGTTTCCCTGGTGGCTCAGACAGTAAGGAATCCACCTGCAATGCACGAGATGGAAGTTTGATCTATCACTGGGTTGAGAAGTTCCCCTGGAGAAGGGAATGGCAACCCAATCCAGTATCTCGCCTGGAAAATTCCATGGACAGAGGAGCCTGGCAGGCTATAGTCCAAGGGATCAGTCAGACATGACTGAGTGACTAACACTTTTATAATAAACACTGGAGTTTTTTCCTCCAAGAAAATTCAGCACTGTCTTGTCACCATCCTAGACTCTCAAGACAAATGGAATCATTAGGCAGCCAAGTAGAGATGTTCACTCATGAAGGAATTCAGGATGTGCTATATACAGTATTGAGGTTGATAAAAGAACAGGGTAGGACTGGACGGGGCAACCCTCTACACCCAAGTACAGAGCATGCACAGAACCTTCACAAAGGGATCAGAGGAAGGAGAAGACAGAGAGGATAAATAAGACAGACTTCAGACAACAAGGCTTGTCTGCAAAACTAGAAAGTTCTGTCGGAAGCCACAAGCTAGTAAGTGAAGCACTGAGTTTAAACCCCTAGAAAAATCCTTTTCTAGGAAAAGGAAAAATCACACATTGACCATAAATCTTCTGTCAGTTCAGTTGCTCAGTCATGCCGGACTCCTTGCGACCCCAGGAATCGAAGCATGCCAGGCATCCCTATCCATCACCAACTCACAGAGTTCACTCAGAGTGACGTCCATCGAATCAGTGATGCCATCCAGCCATATCATCCTCTGTCGTCCCCTTCTACTCCTGCCCCCAATCACTCCCAGCATCAGAATCTTTTCCAATGAGTCAACTCTTCTCATGAGGTGGCCAAAATACTGGAGTTTCAGATTCAACATCATTCCCTCCAAAGAAATCACAGGGCTGATCTCCTTCAGAATGGACTGGTTGGATCTCCTTGCATAGCCCAGTAAAAATAAGCAAAAATATTAACATACACTTTGGAGAAGAAACACCTGTAATCAATAAACATTGATTTCCTGGTGATGAAGAAACATGGAGAAAGATGCAATTATATGCAAATTGATATCCATTTGATTAGCAAAATATAAAAAGCCTAGAAATAAAGAGTGTTATAGAGAGTCTTTCAAATTGTGGTGCTGGAGAAGACTCTTGACAGTCCCTTGGACTGCAAGGAGATCCAACCAGTCCATTCTAGAGGAAATCAGTCCTGAATATTCACTGGAAGGACTGATGCTGAAGCTGAAGCTCCAATATTTTGACCATCTGGGGTGAAGAGCTGACTCATTGGAAAGACCCTTAGGCTGGGAAAGACTGAGAGCAAGAGCAGAAGGGAGCAACAGAAGATGAGATGGGTGGATGGCACCAGCAATTCAGTGGACCCAATTTTAAGCAAACTCAGCGAGATAGTAATAGACAGGGAAGCCTGGTGTGCTGCAGTCCAAGGGGTCACAAAAGTCTTAGACATGACTTAGTGACTAAACAACAACAACACACATGTGAGATCAAAAAGGAGAGAGAATAAAAGAAACAACCATAGGGGTATTGAAGCTAGGACGATGATGGTGGCAGTGCTAGAAATACAGGGAAATGAGAGTTTTAAAACATAATTAAGAAATGAAATCAAGACCTGGGTAACATTCATCACGAGAGGCAATAGATGGAGAGGAAGCTTTTGACTACAAGTCAGATGAATCAGGAGGACCAAGTGGAAAGACCATCATGATTTTCTTGACATTGCGGATGCCTCTGAAACAGAAATCTCACCAGAAATATGCAGAAAGCAGTGGTACGTAGGAGTCAGGGACTCAAAAAATGGACGTGGGTGAAGGTAAAAATTTGGGACAATTTCCATAATTGGAAGAATGAAAGTGCCTTCTTGATCCCTCTATGACAGAATATACGAAGAAAAGATCAAAGAACTGAGAACAGAGATCTGAGGAACCCACTCACCTTGAATGTGGCCCTAAGAGATTAAATTTAATTAACTGATCAATAACACCAATCAGTACGGGATCAGTGACTGTGTAACTAAGTACTAGTAGCAAGTCTCTGCAGTACTCCAGCAGGTCACCACACACATGGCTGCATGTTTCCTATCCTGATGATTCTTGGGGTGTCTGGCTGCCACTGGGCAGCATAGAGAGACTCCCCACTCGCCACACAGGAGGTGAAGACCGCCTGAGACCAGAGGGCCTGTGAGAAGTGTGCCCCTCTGACCATCTAGTCAGTCAGTCAGTCAGAGTTATCAGGGCTTCCCTTTGGCAAAGAATCCTCCTGCAACGCAGGAAACTCAGGTTCAACTCCTGGGTCGGGAAGATCCACTGGAGAAGGGATAGGCTACCCACTCCAGTACTCTTGGGCTTCCCTTATGGCTCAGCTGGTAACAAATCTGCCTGCAATACGGGAGACCTCGGTTCGGTCCCTTGGTTGGGAAGATCCCCTGGAGAAGGGAAAGGCTCCCCACTCCAGTATTCTGGCTTGAAGAATCCCATGGACTGTATGGTGGTTGGGGTCTCAGAGTCGGACACAACTGAGAGACTTTCACTTGAGCACTAGGGGGTGATGTGAGTCTTTCTGTAAAACACATCAGCGCATATAGAGCAGCACCAACCTTCCTTCATTTGAGAAGTTGTCTGATACTTCTGGAAACTCAGGTGAGATCTTTGAGGTAGTGGTTGTGAAAGCATGAGTAAGGATTAATCAGATCCATTGCACCTGCCTTCACTAATCAAGGTCGTTTTAAGACTTGCTTGGCCTCCAAGTGGCATGTATCCTGAATAAGATGTTTGCCTGAGTTATTTTCCAGGAAACTGCCGGTAGTGCAGCAGAGCCCAGAGTCAGCTGTGTCTAGTTTGAGCCAAACTGGTTGAGACTGGTTAGAACCAGCGACCCTCCTCCTAGGGAAGCACAGGTGCCTGCCTGGGGATATTTTGACCTCAGAGGATCCAAGACTCCATTCTCAGATCTTGCTGAGCACTTCTGTGGTGAACGGGCAGAGGCTACAGCTCAGTTACCCCAGCAGAGAAGGACAACGCATGCACGTTTTTTCAGTCACCCTCCCCCAAGCTTCCCAAGCACCCCAGGCTCCCCATGTGCACGTGCTCAGTAGCTAACTCGTGCCCGACACTTTGCGACCCCATGGATGTAGCCCGCCAGGCTCCTCTGTTCATGGGATTCTCCAGGCAAGAATACTGGAGTGGGTTGCCATTTCCTTCTCCAGGGGATCATCCCAACCCAGGGATTGAACCCGCATCCCTTGCAGTGGCAGGGCAGATTTCTTTACCACTGAGCCACCAGGGAAGCCCGTATCTCAGATCTTCAGGTCTTGCTTCATTCGTGACCCTGTAAATGCCCTGTGCCCCTTGCCTTTGCGGAGGCGGATTTGAGGTCTTGTTTTCCCTGGTGGCTCAGTGGTAAAGAGCCCACAGGCCAATGCAGGAGACATGGGTTCCATCCCTGGGTCGGGAAGATCCCCTGGAGAAGGAAACGACAACTCACTCTATTATTCTTGCCGGGAGAATCCCATGGACAGAAGAGCCTGGAGGGCTACAGTTCATGGGTCGCAGAGTCAGCCCAACGGGGTAGGAGGGCGGGGATACCCTTGCTTGGCTGGCTTGAGAAGAAGCCCTTACTTTGCTGAAAACATTAGAGTCTCAGCAGTTTGGCTACTTGTACTTAGGGCAAAATGAACCTGCTAAGAGTTGGGAGAATGATTTGCAGCTATCCTGGGATGACAATAGGGCTTGAAAATAGCAGGATCTAATTCTACACTTCCTAATCCCCAGAGCACGTATCACAGTCTACAGTACCAGTAGTTGTTCTGGTCACAGGTCATTGATAAGTAAGTCAATGAAGGTCATCACTATTTCTGTTTCACATTGTGTTGAATTTCCAGTCTGGTCAAACATGAAAAAAAGCATGAAAATGAAAAAAGAAGGGGGAAAGAGTGATTATAGACAGATGACAAATTTAGAAGGTGCAAAGGAATCTAAAGAACCATTGCATTATTTATAATAACATTTAATAAGTTAATGAAAATTAACGTAAAGTCAGTTTATTCCCATATACTAGCAATAGATTTTTAAAGAGAGATCATTTAGTAACAGAATGTATAAAATATAATACACCTAAATCTATACAAAGATAAACAATTCAGAAATTTATTAAATTTTAGAGGAAGGCATTTTAAAATCTGAAATAACTGAAGTTACATGCCATGATCATGAATAAGTTAAACCAGTACTAAAATTATTCCAATTTCAGCACTATCATTTATGTATTCACTACAGCACTAAACAAAGTCACAATAGGAATTTCATGAAATTTGACAAAAGTAGTCATAATTTAAGTGGGAAAAAGAGGAGAGAATACTGAAGATAATATTAAAGAACAACAAAGTGATGTGAATTTGCAACATAATCATCAAATTATTTTATAATTTTGTATAACTAAGTGGACAAATGGAAAATCATGAATTTAAAATAGCACTGTGCATATATAGGCACTTAATATATGGTAAAGCCACCACTGCAGGTATGTAGGGGAGTAATGCAATATACAGGTTCTTCTGGGACAAGTAGTTCTCCACAGGAAGAAAAATTAATCTAAACTCTTTCTCACAATATAAGCAAAAAAAAAAAAAAATTCTAAAAGGATTAAATGCTGAAATGCAACATTTAAATTATTAACTATTTGGTAAATATTATAGGAATATATTTTTATGAACTTGAGCTATGGAAACGTTGCTTATAAAGAATTAAAGAATTCACACCTTCCCCCCAAAAAAGAATGATAGACTTTACTAAAAAGAAATATCAACAAAAAATTTACAAAGAGTTAAAACACAAGTCACAAATTGAAAGGATATTAGCATACATGTAAATGACAAAGTTTAGTATCTGAGATATATGAAGAATGGTTATACATAAATGATAATCTACCAAAAATATGAGAAAAGAGCAATGTACAGAACCAGTGGCTTATAAATGTATTACTTCAGAATATCAATCTCCTTCGCAGTCATAAAAATGCAAGCTAAAGCTGTAGTGAGATACCACTTTAACCTAACAGACTGACAAATTAAAAGAACAGTACATGCCAGTGTCCTAGATGCTAGATGAGGAACATTTGAATATAGTTCATAAACTGTTGTGGTACTATTTGTTTGCTTAATTAATTTGGAAACCATTTTGTCTTGCTATGTATAATAGACATGGTGACCCTAAGGCTCAATTTTTACAATCCCAGGTATAGAGAAACTTTATACCTAAGTATGTAAAGATTGTGTAAGAATACACTCCTATTTGTTGTAGCACTAAAATCTGGGTACAAAAAAGAAAACAACTAGGGTGCATGAGGTTAAATGGATAATAGATTCTGACAAACCAGTAAACGGACTCCTACATATTAGTGAAACTGATTTATCTAAAACTACATGAGACAACATGATTTAATATCATAGGCATATGTTGAATGAAAAAAAGAGCATGGCCAAGAAACAGAACTCCCACAAAAACATTTAAAAGACATACAACACTGATTAATACAAAATTTGCAGATTCTTACATAAATGAGAAAAACTGTAATGAAAATCAAGTGAATAAAAATATGAACTTCAGGAGTGTAGTTACATGGACATGGTAGAAAAACAACCATGAAGTCTATAAGAATAACACAGGGGCTTAAAAATTCTTAGTGCTAATCTAACTCCTAAGCTGATTGATTCAAACAAGAGGATTTGCTTTATTTTTTCCCTAAATGAATTGCATATTCATCATAAATATTATTTTGCATAAGTTCAACATTTAATTTTTTAATTTAAAGAGGCAGATATATGATTTTTTTAAGTGCAGTGGAAACTATGATTGATAACAGCAAGCTGTTCATTGTCTGAGAGGGAAGGGAGGAGGCAAATCTACAAGGTAAAATAGGAAATAAATTGTCAATATGCAAGTAACTGTTATTTTTAAAGAAATAGTGAAAGAGCAGAATCAGGAGAAAGAAAATTAAAACAGTTTGAAATCCACACCAGTTGTTTAACCAGCTTTCTCTGCCCTCCCAGGCTGTGCAACGTTAGTCTCATTTTCCATATAATGACCACGAAAAGTAATCACGTCACAAGCAGGTGCTGAAGGGGGATGAGGAGCCTTAGAGAAAAAGTCCCTGCCCTGCTTTCTCCCTGAGCCAGCCATGTGCTTCAGCCTTCTGTGCTGTGTGGCTTTTTTTTTTTTTTTTAATTCTGGGGAGCAGGTGAGGTGAATTTATTGGATTCCAGTTTCAGGACTTTCTCTCCTGTGGCTGCAAAATCAGGCTTTCTCCTGGACTTTCACTGCACTTTCTCTCTCTTTCCTTACAGGCTCCATGGACACTGACGTCACTCAGAGTCCAAGTCATCTGGTCAAAGGAAAAAGCCGGAAAGCAAAGATGGATTGTGTCCCCATAAGAGGACACTCTTACGTTTACTGGTTTCGCAAGAAGCTGGAAGAAACATTAGAATTTTTGGTTTACTTTCAGAAGCAAGACATTGTGGAAGATACAGCCATGTTCAAACAGCGATTTTCAGCTGAGTGCCGCCAAAACTCACCCTGCAGCCTGGAAATCAACTCCACCGAGGCAGCGGACTCGGCTCTGTATTTCTGTGCCAGCAGCCAGTCCACAGTGCTGCGCGTCAGCTCTTCTTAGAGCACAAACTCACCGTGGACCCAGCTCAGGAAATCAGTGGTGTCCTAGGAGGGTAGGAATTAACAGAAACCCACCTTGAAAGAGCATAAAGCAGAAGGAAAAATCTGTAAATGGCCACACAGGATGAGCAGAAGGGGAGGTGGAAAACAGCTGGTGGGAACACAAACCCAAGGGTGGGGCAGGAAGCTGTAAGGGGTCTCAGATTCCCCAGCTGGCAGGGTATCTGGCAAAGGAGACACAGGATGTGACCTTGATGGGTTCCTAACAATCTTTATTAAAATATGCAGTTCTGAGCCTTTTATCTGGCAAAGCTGTGCCTTCAGGACTAAGGATAATCGGCAGGTCATCTGTCTTCCCCGGGCACCCTAATCACCCGGCTCTGCACATTCATGGATCCAGACCCAGAGACTCCTCAGGGTTGGTTCATGGCTGCTTCTCATCTGTCCCTGACAGAGCAACTGAGCAGAAAAATCAGCATCTCCCTTCAACCAGATTCCTGCAATCATGCAACTTTTAAAAGCAACTTTGAGGCATAACATACCAAAACAAAACACACCAATTTAGGTCTGTAATTCAGTACATTGTGACAAGTTTATAACCCATGCAACCAGCGTGAGAATCAAGACACAGACTATTTCCCACCCCACCCCAAAATCCCTCCATGCTATTTTACTAAGGTCTTTTTAACTTCTTTTACCATTGCTTGGAGAAGGCAATGGCACCCCACTCCAGTACTCTTGCCTGGAAAATCCCACGGACAGAGGAGCCTGGGAGGCTGCAGTCCATGGGGTCGCTAAGAGTCGGACATGACTGAGCGACTTCACTTTCACTTTTCAGGTTCATGCATTGGAGAAGGAAATGGCAACCCACTCTAATGTTCTTACCTGGAGAATCCCAGGGATGGGGGAGCCTGGTGGGCTGTCGTCTATGGGGTCGCACAGAGTCGGACAGGACTGAAGCGACTTAGCAACAACAGCAATAGCAACCATTGCTTTGTATATTTTTTATTGACTATGTCCAGCACATATTTTGTTGAATTTTTTTTCTTTTCTCTAAATTTTTTAAGACATGTATTATGAATTTACTTTTTCATTTTCCATACTCATGTGGAATTTATTTATTCAAATATTTCTTCCAAGACTTTGCATTATCACACTTTGACTTAGTCTTTACATTTCTCAATTGATATCTCAAACACAATATATTATAGAAAAACACCTTCTCCAGAAATTAGTGTTCTTCAGCAACCATACCTGAGATCATAAGATCAGTCTGATTTTCTGTGTGCCTGTTAGTATTGTTCTGCTTTAAAGTAAAAGAAACTAATTCAACCATACTGGAAGGGTTAAGAAGAGATACATTTTGCTTATGAAAATAAACCAGTGAATTAACTATATTAAGGAGTTATTTGACTGCAAAGCACCTGACTTGCAAAGAAGAATTTCAGTTGCTGCATCTCCGCTGGTCAAGTCTGTAAATTCATTTCTTGCTCCTCTCATGGGCCATTTCTAAAATTAATATTGCTAAAAGGTCTGTACTACAGATTTAATGCAGTCCCTATCGAAATGCCTACAACAATTTTCACAGAACTAGACCAAATAGTTCTAAAATTTATGTGAAAGACACAGAAGACCCAAGATAGTAAAGAGCATTCAAGAGAATAAAAAAATGCCCACAAAGCTAAAGGTGTCATACTCTCTGACTTCAGTCAATATTATTAATACAGAGCTATAATAATCAAACCAGAATGGTGTTGCCACAAAAATGGACATACAATCGAGAGTCTAGAAATAAACCCACGAAAACACGGTCAGTGAAACTATGACAAAGAATGCAAGAATATACAGTTTAGAAAAGATTGTCTTCAATAAGTAGTACTGGTAAAACTGGACAGCTCCATAAAAGAGTGAAATTAGAACATTTTCACACCCCACACACTTATATAAACTCAAATGGATTAAAGACTGATGTGCAGGCCAGGAACAGCAAAACTAGAAGAAAACACAGTCAGAGCACTCTTGACATCTATTGTAGCAACACATATTCAGATCTGTCTCACTGGGGAAGGAAAATAAAAGCAAAAATAAGCAAATGCAATCGAATTAACCTTAAAATCTTCTAACAGCAAAAACAAACAAACAAAAGAGAACCACTGACGAAAGAAAAAGATAACATGCTGAATGGAAGAAAATATATGCAAACAAAATAATCAGTAAACCATTAATATTCAAAATATATAAACAGTCAGGCAACTCAATATGAAAAACACAAACAACACAATTTTTAAATTGGGCAGAAGATCTTTCATCTCTTTGCCTGATTGCTTTGCAAATAAACCTCTTCCCTGACGCAAACGGGCTTCCTTTGTGGCTCAGCTGGTAAAGAATCTGCCTGCAATGCAGGAGACCCCAGTTCAATTCCTGGGTAGGGAAGATCTGCTGGAGAAGGCATGGGCTACCCACTCAAGTCTTCTTGGGCTTCCGTGGTGGCTCAGCTGGTAAAGAATTCACCTGCAATGTGGGAGACCTGAGTTTAATCCCTGGTTTGGGAAGATACTCTAGAGACCCACTCCAGTATTCTGGCCTGGAGAATTCCACAAACTGTATAGTCCATGGGGTCGCAAAGAGTTGGACATGACTGAGCGACTTTCACTCTCACTTTCTGCAGCAAACCTGGGCATCTAGTGTTTTGGCTTCATGTGGGTCAGCCAAGATGAACCTGGGCCAATACCAGTCGGAAGAGTGATGTGCTTCCCTGGTGGCACTAGTGGTCAAGAACCTGCCTGCCAATGCAGGAGATGTAAGAGACATTCGTCTGATCTCTGGGTAGGGAAGATCCCCTGGAGGAGGGCAAGGCAACCCACTCTGGTATTCTTGTCTCAAGAATTCCATGGGCAGAGGAACCTGGCAGACTACAGTCCATGGGTGGCAAAGAGTCAGACACGACCGACCATCATTTTCAGTTTCACTTGGCATGTGGATAACTCCTTTAATAGCAGGATGTAATCTCATACCTTGTAACCCTCATAGCATCTACCACATATTTAGTACCTGTAGTTCTCCGAGTCAAATATAACTGATAAATAAGTAAATGAATGGCACTAGTATTTCTAGTGAAGATTTTGCCAAATTCCAGCCAGTAGAACAAGAAAAAAAGTCTGAGAATGAGAAAAGGAGGGGAAGAAAAGTTTTAAAACAGAGATGGCAAGTTTAGAAGAAGAACCAAAGGAATCTAAAGATGGAATTCATTATTAATAATAACAGATTTAAAAAGCTTATTGAACTTAACATAAATATAAAAACTTTATTCCATATGTTATCAACAGTTAAAATATTTTTTCAAGAGAGATGATTTAAAAATTCTAATGTAACATATAAAATACATAAAAATAAATCTATTAAGTAAATGAGACTGTAATTCAAAAAGGGATTAAATTTTAGAGGAAAACATTAAAAAAAAATCTGAAATAAATGAAAATGTACACCATGATCATGAATCAGTAAAACCGATGGTAAGAGTGTTCCTAATTCTGCACTACCAACTGTTTGTTCAGGGCTGATCAAAATCACGAAGGATATTTTCATGAAATCTGATGAAAGTCATCTGAAATTTAAGTGGTCAACACAGAGAAAAGAGAAAGGAATGTTGAACAGGGACCAAGTAAGGTGATTTCTCCTTGAACTATCAAATCATTTCTTAAATTAGGATAATGAAAAAGGCATAAATAAACAGACAAACGAAAATCATGGATTTAAAAGGGGAACAACGTTAAGCTGGATCATAGAAAAAGCAAGAGAGTTCCAGAAAAACATCTATTTCTGCTTTATTGACTATGCCAAAGCCTTTGACTGCATGGATCACAATAAACTGTGGAAAATTCAGAAAGAGATGATAATCCCAGACCACCTGACCTGCCTCTTGAGAAATCTATATGCAGGTCAGGAAGCAACAGTTAGAACTGGACATGGAACAACAGACTGGTTCCAAATAGGAAAAGGAGTATGCCAAGGCTGTATATTGTCACCCTGCTTATTTAACTTATATGCAGAGTACATCATGAGAAATGCTGGGCTGGAAGAAGCACAAGCTGGAATCAAGATTGCCGGGAGAAATATCAATAACCTCAGATATGCAGATGACACCACCATAATGGCAGAAAGTGAAGAGGAACTAAAAAGCCTCTTGATGAAAGTGAAAGAGAAGAGTGAAAAAGTTGGCTTAAACCTCAACATTCAGAAAACAAAGATCATGGCATCTGGTCCCATCACTTCATGGGAAATAGATGGGGAAACTGTGGAAACGGTGTCAGACTTTATATTTTTGGGCTCCAAAATCGCTGCAGATGGTGATTGCAGCCATGAAATTAAAAGATGCTTACTCCTTAGAAGGAAAGTTATGACCAACCTAGATAACATATCCAAAAGCAGAGACATTACTTTGCCAACAAAGGTCCGTCTAGTCAAGGCTATGATTTTTCCAATGGTCATGTATGGATGTGAGAGTTGGACTGTGAAGAAAGCTGAACACCAAAGAATTGATGCTTTTGAAGTGTGGTGTTGGAGAAGACTCTTGAGAGTCCCTTGGACTGCAAGCAGATCCAACCAGTCCATTCTGAAGGAGATCAGCCCTGGGATTTCTTTGGAGGGAATGATACTGAAGCTGAAACTCCAGTACTTTGGCCACCTCATGCGAAGAGTTGATTCACTGGAAAAGACTCTGATGCTGGGAGGGAATGGGGGCAGGAGGAGAAGGGGACGGCAGAGGATGAGATGGCTGGATGGCATCACTGACTCGATGGATGTGAGTCTGAGTGAACTCCGGGTGTTGGTGATGGACAGGGAGGCCTGGCGTGCTGCGATTCATGGGGTCACAAAGAGTCAGACACGAATGAGAAACTGAACTGAACTGAGCTGTGGGTCAGTCAAGAAGAACCTGGTCCAGAAACAGCTGGGAGAATGATTTGCAAATATCCTGGCCAATAACTCCTCTAATAGCAGGACCTAATCTTACACTTTTTAACCCTCCATAGCATCTACCACATATCTACTACTTGTAGCTCTATAGGTCAAACATAATTGACAAGAAAGTAAATGAAGTCCACCACTATTTCTGGTCATGATTGTGCTGAATATCTAGCCAATAGAACTAGAAAAAGGGTGAGAATGAGGAAAGGAGCGAATAAATGATTAAAGACAGATGGAAAATTGAGAAGAACCAAAGGAATCTAAAGAAGAATTGCATTATTAATAACAACAAATTTAATAAATTGACTGAATTTAACATAAACTTAAAAAGTCCATTTATTTCCATATGTTAGCAAGAAACAGTCAAAAATATATTTTTTAAAGAGAGAGACCATTTACAAATTATAACAACATATAAAATACATTAAAATCTATTAGGTAAGTGATGACTTAATTCAGAAAACTATTACATTTTAGGGAAAACATTTAAAAGACCTGAAACAAGTGAAGCTATATACCACAATCATGAATAAGCTAAACCAATAGAAAGAGTATTCCTGTTCTTGTACTATCATCTATGCGTTCATGCAGCACTACTCAAAATCACAAAAGATATTCTCATGAAACTTGATGAAAGTCACTGAAATTTACACAAAGAGAGAGAATAGGGAAGATAATGTTATGATTACCAAGATAGGTAGAGAAAGAAAGATAAGAATCTAGAAAAATAACACGGAGACTTGAAAATTCTCAGTGAAAGTCTGTTTCCTAAACTGATTGTTCCATGCAAGATCATTCATTTTGTTATTTCTCTAGATGTATTGCATGTTCATCATAAATATTTGTAGAGATCAAAATTTGTTTTTTTTTTAACATAAAGTAGCTGCTATACGATTTTGTAAATGCATTAGAAGGTATGATTGACATATAGCAAAGTGTATCATTCATTGCCTAAGAGGGATGGGAGAAGGGGAAAAGGCAAATAGACAAGTTAAAAAAGGAAATAAATCACTGATGTGAAATGACTTCTATTCTTTAAAGACTGATGAGAGAGAAGAATCATGAAAAGAGAAAAATAAAGCAGTTTCAAATTCAAACTAGTTGTTTCCCCAGCTTTCTCTGCCCTCCCAGCCTATGAAATGTTAGAGACTCATGTACACAGGGGCTATAATGACCACGTGAACCCACCACGTCACAAGAAGTTGCTGAAGGGGGATGAGCACCTTAGGGAAAAAGTCAGCACTCTGATTTCTCCCTGAGCCAGACATGTGCTTCAGCCTGCTTTTCTGTGCAGCTTTTTTTTTCTTCTGGGGAGCAGGTAAGTCCCTGTTGTGAAGCTGTTGGATTCCAATCTCAGGACTTTCTCCTGTGGCTGCAAAATCAGCCTTTCTCCTGGGCTTTCATTGCACTTACTGTCTCAGTCCTTACAGGCTCTGTGGACACTGAGGTCATCCAGAGTCCAGGTCATCTGGTCAAAGGAAAAGGCCAGAAAGCAAAGATGGATTGTGTCCCCATAAAAGGGCACATTAATGTTTACTGGTATCGCAAGAAGCCAGAAGGAGCATTTGAATTTTTGGCTTACTTAAAGAATCAAGACATTGTGGAAGATACAGAAGTATTTCAACAGCGATTTTTGGCTCCGTGGCCCCAAAACTCACCCTGCAGCCTGGAAATCAACTCCACCAAGGCAGCGGACTCGGCTCTGTATTTCTGTGCCAGCAGCCAGTCCACAGTGCTGCGCATCAGCTCTTCTTAGAGCACAAACTCACCGTGGACCCAGCTCAGGAAATCAGTGGTGTCGTAGGAGGGTAGGAACTAACAGAAACCCACCTTGAAAGAGCATAAAGCAGAAGGAAAAGTCTGTAAATGGCCACACAGGATGAGCAGAAGGGGAGGTGGAAAACAGCTGGTGGGAACACAAACCCAAGGAAGAGGAAGGAAGCTGTGAGGGGGCTCAGATTCCCCAGTTTGCAGGGTATCTGTCAAAGGAGACACAGGATGTGACTTTCCTGGGTTCCTAACAATCTTTATTAAGACATGTAATTTTGAGCTTTTCACTTGGCAAAACTGTGCCTTCAGAAATAATCAGCAGGGGCACCCTGATTGCCTTGCTCAGCACATTAATTGATCCAGACCCAGGGACTCCTTAGGGGTTCTTGGCTGCTTTTCTCTGCTGTCCCTACCAGAGGAGTTGAGCAAGAATCTTAGCAACTCCCTAGGTCCTGAATACTACAATTACACAAGCTTTAAAAGCAACAACTCTGCAATAAAATGCACCCAATTTGAGTATATGTTTCGATACTTTTTGACGAGATTTTGCACCTGTATCGATAGATGGCATGACAATCAAGACACAGAATACTTCTCCCTCCCCTAAAAGTCCCTTCTTGCTATTTTACTGAGGTCTTTTTAAGTTCTTCAAGCTTGGCTTCTTAGTTTTTAATCATACGATCATAGCATCCAATCCCATCATTTCATGGCAAATAGATGAGGAGAAATTGGAAACAATGAAAGATTTTATTTTCTTGGGCTCCCAAATCATTGCAGATGGTGACTGCAGGCATGATATTAAAAGATGCTTCCTCCTTGGAAGCAAAGCTATGACAAACCTATAGCATATTAAAAAGCAGAGACATTACTTTGCTCATAAAGGTCTGTCTAGTCAAAACTATGGTTTTTCAAGTAGTCATGTGTGGATGTGAGAGTTGGACCATAAATGAGGCTGAACGCCGAAGAATTGATGCTTCTGAAGTGTGGTATTGGAGAAGACTCTTGTGGTGCTGGAGAGTCTCTTGGACTGCCAAGAGATGAAACCAGTCAATCCTAGAGGAAACCAGTTCTGAATATTCATTGGAAGGACTGAAGTTGAAGCTAAAGCTCTGATACTTTGACCACCTGATATGAAGCCCTGACTCATTGGAAAGGACCCTGTTGCTGGGAAAGATTGAAGGCAGGAGAAGTGGGTGACAGGGTATGAGATGGTTGGATGGAATCACCAAGTCAATGGCAAGCTTTGGGAGTTGGTGACGGACAGAGATGCCTGGTGTGCTACAGTCCATGGGATCACAAAGAGTTGGACACAACTGAGTGACTGAACAGAACTAAACTGAAAAATCATAAAAATGCAAACTAAAACTAGAGTGATATGCTATTTTATCCTAATAGACTAGCAAAGGTTAAAGAACGTTCAGTGCCAGGACTTCCATGGAGGTCTAGTGGTTAAGATGCTGGGCTTCCCTGCAGAGGGCGCTGGTTCTAGCCCTGTTCAGGATACTAGTAAACCACATGCCACCTGGCACAGCCAGCAATTTTAAAACGGAGAAAGAATAGTACCAATTGAATTTTAGATGTGCAACCCAAGAAAACACACAACAGTTGCTGGGATTATTTATTTGGCTTAATTTGGAAAGCATTTTGTCTTAGTCTGTAAATTTCACGTGGTGACCCTAAGGTTCAATTTTTATATACGCAGGCATAGGGAAATATTATACCTTGGTATGTAAAGAAAGGTATAAGAATGCAGTCCTGTTTGTACTGGCACCAAAATCTAAAGGAGAAAACTAGTGGACATTAACTCAAGAATGGATAATAAATTCTGACAAACTATTCCAAAGAATAGCAAGAAGAGATAAGAAAGCCTTCTTCAGCGATCAGTGCAAAGAAATAGAGGAAAACAACAGAATGGGAAAGACTAGGGATCTCTTCAAGAAAATCAGAGATACCAAAGGAACATTTCATGCAAAGATGAGCTCCATAAAGGACAGAAACTGTATGGACCTAACAGAAGCAGAAGATATTAAGAAGAGATGGCAAGAATACACAGAAGAATTGTACAAAAAAGATCTTCACGACCCAGATAATCACGATGGTGTGATCACTGACCTACAGCCAGACATCCTGGAATGTGAAGGCAAGTCGGCCTTAGAAAGCATCACTACGAACAAAGCTAGTGGAGGTGATGGAATTCCAGTTGAGCTATTCCAAATCCTGAAAGATGATGCTGTGAAAGTGCTGCACTCAATATGCCAGCAAATTTGGAAAACTCAGCAGTGGCCGCAGGACTGGAAAAGGTTAGTTTTCATTCCAATCCCAAAGAAAGGCAATGCCAAAGTATACTCAGACTACTGCACAATTGCACTAATCTCACATGCTAGTAAAGTAATGCTCAAAATTCTTCAAGCCAGGCTTCAACAATATATGAACCATGAACTTCCAGATGTTCAAGCTGGTTTTAGAAAAGGCAGAGGAACCAGAGATCAAATTGCCCACATCCGCTGGATCATGGAAAAAGCAAGAGAGTTCCAGAAAAACATCTATTTCTGCTTTATTGACTATGCCAAAGCCTTTGACTGTGTGGATCACAATCAACTGAGGAAAATTCTGAAAGAGATGGGAATACCGGACCACGTGATCTGCCTCTTGAGAAATTTGTATGCAGATCAGGAAGCAAGAGTTAGAACTGGACAAGGAACAACAGACTGTTTCCAAATAGGAAAAGGAGTACGTCAAGGCTGTATATTGTCACCCTGCTTATTTAACTTATATGCAGAGTACATCATGAGAAACGCTGGACTGGAAGAAACACAAGCTGGAATCAAGATTGCCGGGAGAAATATCAATAACCTCAGATATGCAGATGACACCACCCTTATGGCAGAAAGTGAAGAGGAACTAAAAAGCCTCTTGATGAAAGTGAAAGTAGAGAGTGAAGAAATTGGCTTAAAGCTCAAAATTCAGAAAATGAAGATCATGGCATCCGGTCCCACCACTTCATGGGAAATAGATGGGGAAACAGTGTCAGACTTATGTTTTCTGGGCTCCAAAATCACTACAGATGGTGACTGCAGCCATGAAATTAAAAGACGCTTACTCCTTGGAAGGAAAGTTATGACCAACCTAGAGAGCATATTCAAAAGCAGAGACATTACTTTGCCAACAAAGGTCCATCTAGTCAAGGCTGTGGTTTTTCCTGTGGTCATGTATGGATGTGAGAGTTGGACTGTGAAGAAGGCTGAGCGCCGAAGAACTGATGCTTTTGAACTGCAGTGTTGGAGAAGACTCTTGAGAGTCCCTTGGACTGCAAGGAGATTCAACCAGTCCATTCTGAAGGAGATCAGCCCTGGGATTTTTTTGGAAGGAATGATGCTAAAGCTGAAATTCTAGTACTTTGGCCACCTCATGCAAAGAGTTGACTCACTGGAAAAGACTCTGATGCTGGGAGGGATTGGGGGCAGGAGGAGAAGGGGACGACAGAGGATGAGATGGCTGGATGGCATCACTGACTCGATGGATGTGAGTCTGAGTGAACTCCGGGAGTTAGTGATGGACAGGGAGGCCTGGCATGCTGCGATTCATGGGGTAGCAAAGAAGCCAACATGACTGAGCCACTGATCTGATCTGATCTGATCTGATACATTAGTGATGGGCTAGCAGGTAAGGAATCCACCTGCTTTGCAGGAGACACAGGAGATGCAGGCTGGAATCCTGGGTCGGGAAGATCCCCTGGAGGAGGACATGGCAACCCACTCCAGGATCCTTGCCTGAAAAATGCCAGGGACAGAGGAACCTGGTGGGCTACAGTCCGTGGGGTCACAAAGAGTCAGACACGACTAAGGGAATGAACAGGGACACACATATTAGCAAAAGTGAATTATATGAAATTATCTGCAAAAACAATAATAATAAAGTATTATCATTTAAATTATTATATGAAATAATAAAAAAATTATTATCACAGACATAATGCTGAGTAAAAAAATGACACGGAAAAAAGTATAAACAGAATAAACCCCTTAGAAAAATTTCAAAGACATAAAATACTGATTCGTATGTAACTTACAGATTCTTACATAAGTCTAAAACTGAAAATGGAATGAAAGTGAGTAAACACTGGAACTTTGGGATTATGTTTTCCCAGACCTGGTAGGGAAAGAATGATAAAATCTGGAAAAATAACACAGGGACTTAAAAATTCTCAGAGAAAATCTGTCTCCTAAGGTAACAGTTTCACGCTAGATGACTCATTTTATTATTTCTCTAGATGCTTTATATATCCATCACAAATACTTTTCTATTGTTCAAAGTTGGCTTGTTAATATAAAATAGCTACTCTGTTAATTTGCAACTGCAGTGGAAGCTGTGACTGACATACAGCAAGTTGTGTATTTCATTACCTGAGAGGGAAGGATGGAGGGGAGGAGGCAAATAGACAAAATAAAAAGCAAAGAAGTTATTGATGTGTAACTGCTTTTTTTTTTAAAGAAATGATGAAAGAGCCTAATCAGGAAAAAAGACAATTGAAAGTCTGGAATCCACGCTAGTTGTTTCACCAGCTTCCTGCCCTCCCAGTTAGACTCTCAGGTACGTGGGGACTGTGATGCCCACAGGAAGAGAGCACGTCACAAGGAGGCCCTGAGGGGGAGGAGGAGCCTGAGAGGAAACGCCTCTGCTCTGCTTTCTCCCTGAGCCAGCCATGTGCCTTGGTCTCCTGTGCTGTGTGGCTCCTTTTATCTGGGGAGCAGGTGAGGTGAATTTCTTGGATTCTAGATTCAGGACTTTCTCCTGTGGCTGCAAAATCAGGCTCCTTCAAGGGCTTTTTGTGAACTTTCTGTCTTTCCTTACAGGCTCCATGGACACTGAGGTCACTCAGAGTCCAAGTCATCTGGTCAAAGGAAAAGGCCAGAAAGCAAAGATGGATTGTGTCCCCATAAAAGGACATATTAATGTTTACTGGTATCGCAGGAAGCTGGAAGAAGCATTTGAGTTCTTGGTTTACTTTCAGAAGCAAGACATTGTGAAAGGCACAGAAGTGTTCAAAGAGCGATTTTCAGCTGAGTGCCCCCAAAACTCACCCTGCAGCCTGGAAATCAACTCCACCGAGGCAGCGGACTCGGCTCTGTACTTCTGTGCCAGCAGCCAGTCCACAGTGCTGCGCGTCAGCTCTTCTTAGAGCACAAACTCACCGTGCACCCAGCTCAGGAAATCAGTGGTGTCGTAGGAGGGTAAGAATTAACAGAAACCCACCTTGAAAGAGCATAAAGCAGAAGGAAAAACCTGTAAATGGCCACACAGGATGAGCAGAAGGGGAGGTGGAAAACAGCTGGTGGGAACACAAACCCAAGGACGGGGCAGGAAGCTGTAAGGGGTCTCAGATTCCCCAGCTGGCAGGGTATCTGTCAAAGGAGACACAGGATGTGACCTTGATGGGTTCCTAATAATCTTTATTAAGAAGTGTAATTTTGAGCTTTTCACCTGGCAAAACTGTGTCTTCAGAAATAAGGATAATCAAGAGAGGCACCCTGATCACCTTGCTCAGCACATTAATTGATCCAGACCCAGGGACTCCGTAGGGGTTCATGGCTGCTTCTCTCAGCTGTCCCTGCCAGAGGAGCTGACCAAGAAACTCAGCAAGTCCCTAGGTCCTGAATACTACAATTACACAAGCTATAAAAGCAACAACTCTGCAATAAAATGCACCCAATTTGAGTATATGTTTCAACAATTTTGAGGAGATTTTGCACCTGTATAGATAGCTGGCTGGAGAAGGCAATGGCACCCTACTCCAGTACTCTTGCCTGGAAAATCCTACGGAAGGAGGAGCCTGGTAGGCTGCAGACCATGGGGTTGCTAGGAGTCCGACATGACTGAGCAACTTCACTTTCACTTTTCACTTTCATGCACTGGAGAAGGAAATGGCAACCCACTCCAGTGTTCTTGCCTGGAGAATCCCGGGGATGGGGGAGCCTGGTGAGCTGCCGTCTATGGGGTTGCACAGAGTAGGACACTACTGAAACGACGTATCAGCAGAGGTAGCTGGCATGACAATCAAGACACAGAAGACTTCTCCCTCCCCTAAAAGTCCCTCCTTGCTATTTTACTGAGGTCTTTTTAAGTTCTTTAAGCTTGGCTTCCTATTTTTTAATCATAACATCATAGCTTCCAATCCCATCACTTCATGGCTAATAGATGAGGAAAAATTGGAAACAGTGAAAGACTTTATTTTCTTGGGCTCCCAAATCACTGCAGATGGTGACTGAAGGCATGAAATTAAAAGACGCTTGCTCCTTGGAAGAAAAGGTATGACAAACCTAGACAGTGTATTAAAAAGCAGAGACATCACTTTGCTGACAAAGGTCCATATTGTCCAACTATGGTTTTTCAGTATTCATGACCAGATGTGAGTTGAACCACAAAGAGGTCTGAGAGCCAAAGAATTGATGCTTTTGAAATGTGGTGCTGGAGAAAACTCTTGAGAGTCCTTTGGACAGCAAGGAAATCAAACCAATCAATCCTAAATGACATCAACTCTGAATATTCATTGGAAGGACTAATACTGAAGCTGAAGCTCCAAGAGTTTGGTCATTTGATATGAAAAGCCAACTCATTGGGAAAGACCCTAATGTTAAGAAAGATTGAAGGCAGCAGGAGAAGGGGATGACAGAGGATGAGATGGTTGGATGGCATAACAGACTAGTAGGTACGAGTTTGAGTAAACTCCAGGAGTTGGTGATGCACAGGGAGGCCTGCTTTGCTGCAGTCCATGGGTTCTCAAAGAGTTGAACACGACTCAGTGACTGAACTGAACTGAACTGATGCTAACTCATTAAACTGTGTACATTAAATATGTGAAGTTTGGTACATGAATGATAGCTCAATGAAGCTGTTAAAAATAATTATAAAGTAAGTAAATCTAGGGCTTCCCTGATAGCTCAGTTGGTACATAATCCCCTTCAATGCAGGAGACCCCGGTTCGATACCTGGGTTGGGAAAATCTGCTGGAGAAGGGGTAGGCTACCCACTCCAGTATTCTTGGACTACCCTTGTGGCTCAGCTGGTAAAGAATCTGCCTGCAATGTGGGAGACCTGGCTTCAAACTCTGGGTTGGGAGGAAGCTGTTAAAAATAAATAAAAGGCAAGTAAATGTACTTCAAGCCAAAAGGGCTGCTTAGAACAGTGCGTGTATGCTTGCTCAGACGTGTCTAATTCTTTGCAACACCATGGAGTGTATAGTCCACCAGGCTCTTTTGTCCGTGGGATTTTCCAGGCAAGAATACTGGAGTGGGTTGCCATTTCCTTCTCCAGTTCATGAAAGTGAAAAGTGAAAGTAAAGTTGCTCAGTCACGTCCGACTCTTCGCGACCCCAGGGACTGTAGCCTACCAGGCACCTCCGTCCATGGGATATTCCAGGCAAGAGTACTGGAGTGGGTTGCCATTGCCTTTTCCAGATAAGAGTGCAAAGCCATTAAACTAGAAAACAGTATTCTTTCTAATGAACGGTGCTAGGAAAACTGGATATCCATGTATAAAAGAATACAGTTGCATCCCTTCCTCATATCATATACAAAAATTCACTCAATTGTATCAAAGAGCTAAGTATAAGATCTGAGATTATTATTAGAAGAAAACAAAGGTGTAAATCTTCATGATGATGGAATAGGCAATGATTTAACTATCACACCAAAAGCACAGGCAGCTAAGAAAAGCTAGGTAGGCTGGAATTCTTTGAATTGAAAAAAAGAAAAAAGTTTGTGCTTCAAAGAACACTCTCAAGAGAGGTAAAGATAACCTCCAAAATTAGAAAACTGATTTATTTTATTAATACAATTAATTTATTAATAATTTTAATAATATTAATAACATTATTAATGTGGATAATATTGTTAATAATTAATTTATTGATAAAATATGATTTATTAATCATATATCTATGAGATATATATTTAAAGCTTATATATATATATTTTTAAAAGTTTACAACTCAACAATAATATGACAAATAATCCAACTTTAAAGTGATCAAAAGATCTAAATACACATCCTTCAAAGAAGATATGTAAGTGGCCAATAAATGAAGCAGATAGTCAGCATCATTAATCATTAAAGAAATGAAATTAAAATCACAGTAAGATGCCATCTCACATCCACTTGGCATGATGAAAATGACAGACAACAACAAATTTGGGGGCAGCTGGGGAGGAATTGGGAGCCTCATGCATTGCTGGTGGGAATGGAAAATGGTACAGCCATTATGTAAAATGTATGGGCAGTTCTTTGAAAGTTAAAGTGGAATTACATATAACCTAGCAATTTCAACTGAAAGCATGTGTCCACACAAAAAACTTTCACGTGTGTGTTCAGGCAGCATTATCTGTAATAGCCAAAAAAGTGAAGAGATAACTCATTTCCCTACTGCCCTAGCAGCCTGAGGATTCCTGGATCTGAAAGCATCCTGAAAGAGTCCCTTCAGGCTAGACGTGTGTGTTCAGAGATGGGCATTTTTGTCAATAGCATTAGTGAACAATTTGGAGTGTTTTCAGGAGAAATGACTGAGCGGATTCTAAGTGGTGATGGCAGCTATGTTCTGATTGAAGCATATAATTGGGTAAGCCTATGACAATAAGAGAGACCCTTTGAAGAAGGCCTTAGGACCCTGCTATGATGAAAGAAGGTCTTGAGCCATAGTTATTTGGACACTAAAAGGTACTATGATCTTATTTATTATTCGAGGCCTGAAGCATCCTAGATGTACAAGGTACATCTCCTCCAGGGAGCCTGTGCGTTCTAAAAGGGACGGATGGTGTCTAATTCCTTCTTTGCATCTTCTTTCATATAATTATCTACTGTCACAGGGTAGGAAAGGACAAAAGAATGGAAGGAAGGAAGATCCTTCACACACAGGTATTCCATTTGTGATTAAAGAGAATAATACAAATAAATAGAAATGAGACAAAAGGTTTGAGAGGGAGAGTTTATGGTTTTTCTAGTGACAGTTCTTTGTATTACTTACATCAAAAAAATCAAGTAGGATATAACAGAGAAGAAAATGGATTATGAACCATTAACTAAGGTTCTCTCAAGATGCTTGAAGCCTTGCTTAGCTGAGGTGGAGAAAAGAAACGGAGTCAAATCCTTTTCTGTCTCTATAGTTTTTTGGCAGAAATTCTGGTCTCCACTTCCTTGCCTCTCAACAAACGTACCTAAATATCACATGTGGTCACTCCCTGTACTCGGTAATGGAAAATGGAAAGATGATACAAGCCAATGAAAGAAAATGGAGGAATTAAAAATAAAAAGTGTGCAGAAGTGGCACAAACTGTTTCAGAAGCTAAGGACCGATAATGAAGCTACTCATCTCTCAACACTACGTCCATACTGAAATATTCTAAACCAGGTTGTGTGCATAATTCAGGGGGAAAAAGACTAATCTTGAACCTCAGTTCCATTTAAGTGAGGTACAAGATTAATTCTGGAGACAATGGGATGCACTGGAAATGGTGACCTTGCAGGAAGACCCGTCTCATAGAAGTCAGTTTTGAGCTCTAGCTCCCCGAGCTGATGCAGTAAATATACTTCCTGGTCCTGCCTGCAGGCTCCCCTTCATGCCCAACCCTGCCATGGGCACCAGGCTACTCAGCTGAGGGGTCATCCGGCTCCTGGCGGCAGTGAATTTTGAGCTAAAAGATCAGCATCACTGGACTTTATCTGTGGGTCTATAGCTGTGTCTTGAATATGCCCTGGACCTCCATGTTGCCCAGAGATATTTTAAAAAGTATTGACATTCATACCAATGCAACTAATTGCATTTTGGAGTACAAAGCAAAATTCCTATGAACTTTTAAATGAATGCAGGAGACTTCAAACATTTCTGAGCTCCCCTTGCCTTGCTTCATTGGAAGGCACTCACATACCCTTCTATTAAAACTCTGTCTCATGCAGTCCCTTCTGCTCTGAGGTCCCATGAATGTTGGCATCACCAAGAACCCAAGACACCATGTCAGGGGCAAAGAACAGGAGGTAACACTGAGATGCAGCCCAGTGAAAGGACACAGTTAAGTTTCCTATCAGCAGCTCCTGGAGGAAGATCTGAAATTCATGATTTACCCTGAGCAACCAAAAAATCACAGATGAGTCAGGAATGCCACTGGAGCACTTTTCTGCTGAATTACCCAAAGAGGGACCCGGTGTCTTGAAGATACAGTTGGTGGAGCTGGAAGACTCTCCAGTGTGTTTCTGTGCCAGTTCCTAATCCATATCAACGCAGTCATGTCCTTCCACTGCACAAACATTCTCCAGCCCCATCCCAGAAACAGCTGTGAGCTGGGGAAGCCGACATGTCTGATTAGTGAAATTGGCTACAAAGCCTTCCAAGGTATGAAGATGGAGATAGGAGAGGGCCGGAACACGCCAACTGAGGCTCAGGGAAGAAGACTCTGTTACCCCAAAATGGGAACATAATTTAGAACAACATCATATGTTATGGGAAATATGCATTGCCTGATGCTTCTCTTTACTTCATACTCTATTTCGAGTTCTCTACCGCATGCTTTAAATATAGGATTTTATTTAATAACCAAGACAAGCAAAGGCACTATTTTCTTCATTTTCAACATAGGAAAATATGGTTTCAGGAGTTCACTTTTTCTTTCTCAAGCTCAAAAAAACTGGGAGGTGGGCTGTGGAGAAACAGAGAGAGAAAACACAGGTGTGTTTGGCCAAAGGGTTGTGCTCTTTAACCAACCTATGTTGCCTCTTATTCTTTCTGGAACATTCCCTGCCTAGTGCTTGCACAGATAGGTATGGACGCCAGGATTAGAAATTCTTCAAATGTCTATGGTACATCCCAGAGATGGTGGGAACAGAGTTGGATAAACTGGTCTGGAATTTAAAAGATGGGTCTGATCCTGAAATATTATTCATTAGAAACACATCACCTCAGTTTTTCATTTCAGTGAACTTTATTTTTTTTTATTCTCATCACACAATAACTGTTGGACACCTACAGAACACTGTTTTGTTATCATTTTCTTTGATTAAACAACTGCAGAAAATCAAAAAGCAGGTGAACCAACAACACAGGCAACTCTGCTCAGGGCTATGTGGCAGCATTAGATGGGAGGGGAATTAGGGGGAGAATGGATACAAGTATATGTATGGCTGAGTCCCTTTGAAAACATCAAAATATGGTTAATCAGCTATACTCCATTGCAAAATAAAAAGTTAAAAAAAAAATCTGCATTCTTGTGTAATCAGAGCATCTGCTGTGCTCCCATTGTGATCAAACCTTCCTTACTGCAAGGAGAAAGGTGGGCCAATCACAGTGAGGCTCTGGCCTGGAAATGTGGGGTGGTGCCCACTAGGGTCAGACAAAATGCAGAGTTTGGGGGAGGAGGCACTACGGAGGTGCAAGTGACTCAGATCTCTGTCCTCAGTCGCCTCATCTGCCAGATTAGGGAGCCCCTCTTGAATATCTACAGGATCCTGTCCAACTCTCCTTTCTGGGCTTCTGATAGATTCTACACATTCAACCAGGGGGAGCCCACAGCTAAGTTTCTTTCCTCATCGGTTTGTGCTGGGGGCTACAAGAGACCTCCTTCCCACTATGGGCAACCAGGTGATCTGCTGCATGGCCCTTTGTCTCTTTGGAGCAGGTGAGTCCGCGGTTCAGAGAGCAGATTCCCATCCTAAAGATGCTCAGCTCCAGAGTTAAGCCTTTCCCTCACGGCAGCAGCATTGGCTGCCCTCTTGGGCCTTGTTTCCCGAGTTGCTCCCTTTCTTCCATAGGCACCGTGGCTGGTGGGGTCACTCAGACCCCTAAATACCTGCTCAAAAAGGAAGGCGGAGCTGTGACCCTGGAATGTGAATAGGATTGTGATTACGACTTAATGTACTGGTACCAACAGGACCCGGGTCTAGGACTGAGGCGGATCTTCTTCTTGCGAGTTGTAAACGATGTTCAGAAAGAAGACATAGCTAAAGGCTACAGTGCCTCTCGTGAAAAGAAGCCTTTCTTTCTTCTTACCGTGACATCAGCACAGAAGAACCAGACGGCTCTGTATCTCTGTGCTGCTAGTAGAGACACAGTGACTCAAAGCCACCTCCTCCCTGCACACAAATGAGTCCTGCTTCCCACCAGGTGGCGGGGCTTTTCGGTGTTCAGTACCCTTGGCAGTCGGCTTCTTCCTCCTGAACCAGGCACCCAAAGCAGCTGCTGCAGCAACACAGGTCGTGGAATGGCATAATCATGATTCAGCAATACCCTGGGTTGATTCTTAAAAATCACACCTATCTACATTAGGGGGCTTCCCAGGTGGCACAGCAGTAAAGAATCTGCCTGCCAATGCAGCAAAAGCTAAAGATGTGTGTTCGATCCCTGGGTCAGGAAGATCCCCTAAAGAAGGAAATAGCAACCCACTCCAGTATTCTTGCCTAGACAATCCCATGCACAGAAGAGCCTGGCGGGCTCCAGTCCATGGGGTTGCAAAGAGCCAGATATGACTTAGCAACTAAATCAACTACTGAAAGGAAACAGGTTTCCTCCTTCCAGTGGAAGAATTTATGACAAAAAAAGCAGATTTAAAAATATCACTTGATTTTAAAACATCCACTATAAAACTATCGAACTCTTTATTATTCCATGGTGGTCCTAGTACTAAAAAGAACTCTTTGTGAAATTTCTTAATGGCTCCCATTCCCATGGCCAAGTTGTAAGAAAGTGACTGTATGAAAGTCAAAAAACTTAAAGTATCACTCAATGTTTTCTTAGTGTTAACAAGCCATTGCATCAATTACCTTGGAAGAACAATGTCTAGAAAAATACAATCAAATAACTATAATGTTTCTTGGACACCATACACATAGTTTCTGAATTTAAAAATCTACTAGAAAAAATAATGAGTAAATTAGACAAGTCAGAACACCAGTTTAATTGTATAAAAACTTAAATAGTCCAGAATTCTGAGGAAGTAGAAAGGGATATGTGAGAAAAACCTATTGTCATGGCAGCTCTATTCATGGTGACCTCAAGCTGGAAAACACACAAATGACCATCAGCAACAGGGTGAAAAAATAGCTACCCTTAGGAATGGAATCAAATCTAGCAGAAAAGCAAATGTTATTTGTGAAATCATGGATGGATCTCATAAATGTATGGATCTCTTCTTGAAAAAGAAGCCAGAACACAGACTGTACAAAGTTAAGACAGCAGCTACATTCTGAGGGTATTTTTATTTCACTTGTAGAGAAGCATGAGGGAGGCTTCTGGGTTATGAAAATGTCCTCTATCTTGATCTGGGTAGCAGTTATATAGATGTACTCATTCGTGAAATTTCACTATGCTGTACACTCAAGGTTTGTGTAGTCTATTGTATGTGGAATTTATATCTCATTTTAAAAGCTTAAAAAACAACAGTAACAACAGCCACCTCAAAATGTAGTGACTTTAACATATATTATCTCTCATGGTTCTGTGGGCTGAGTGGGCCTGCCTGGGCAGTCCGCATTTGGGGCCGCTCATGCGACTGGATGGACGTGAGTCTGAGTGAACTCCGGGAGTTGGTGATGAACAGGGAGGCCTGGCGTGCTATGATTCATGGGGTCACAAAGACTTGGACACGACTGAGCGACTGAACTGAACTGAACTGAGGCGGTCATGGTCAGACAGTCCCTGAGGCGGGAGACGCCTGAGGCTCCAGTCGCCTGCACATCCAAGATGGCGTCTTTCCGCACGTGGCTGACCCCTGCCCTGGGGTGCCTGGGCAGCTGTGCACCAGCCTAGCGCGTCTGTCTTTCTACCCTCAGCCCCTCAATGTGGCTAGGTGGGTTTCCTTGCAGAATGGTGGCCTCAGGGTAGTGAAAATGATTATCTCATGGCTGGCTTCCCCTAGAGTGAGCATTCGAGAGACCCTGGAGGGATCTATCACGTTACTTGTGACTCAGGTTCAAAAATCATAGCATCACTTCTACCACATTAAGACTATAATAAAGAGATGTGTGTTTATATAATACATAGATATGTTTAGTATTCAGTCCATTGTGTGAGGGGACTGGCATAAGACACTCATGAAATAAATACTTCATTGAGAAGATTTTTTTTTTTTCAGTGTGAAGAAGCATTGAGCTTCTAGCCTGGTAGTCCTTATGTTCATCTATGGTCTAGTGATTAACAAGCATGAGTTGTCTTGATTCCTTTGAGGATACGTTACAGACGTAAAGAATTAACAATGTCATTTACCACACAAATATAGCCATTTCCTTACATAAGACTATGAAACTAATATCATTTCAATGATCTAGGCCTCAGTTTCTGTCCTATAACATTGAGAGTAGGGTTAGAACATCTCTGAGTTCTTCCAGCAATGTTTGAATGGTTCTTTTATGGAAAAGGGCTTCCCTGGCACCTCAGACAGTCAAGAATTTGCCTGCAATGCAGGAGACCCAGGTTCACTCCCTTGGTTGGGAAGATCCCCTGGAGAAGGGCATGGCTATCCACTCCAGTATTCTTGCCTGGACAATCCTATGGACAGAGGAGCCTGATGGGCTATAGTTCCAGAGGTCACAAAGAGTTGGACATGACTGAGTGACTTTCACTTTCACTTGATTGAAAGAGGGGCGGATCCTGCATCAGTGATAATGATGACCACCAGGGGGCAGACTAGAGCATCCTTAGAATTATGCAGACACTCAGCCCTCCTTCTAGGGGTGGAGAAAGAAAGGGCAAGGTCATATCTTTCTGCTGAGAGGTGTGGTGTGAGGCCAGTTCCTGAAGATGCTGGTGCTTCTGCTGCTTCTGGGACCCAGTACGAGCCTTATTAGCTAAGTACCTTGAACAAGTGTGTGTGTCTCTGTTAGCATGAGTGAAGTGATAGGGATTGTGGACTTTTATAATTTTTGAAGTTTTTTTGGCTGCTTGGTTTGTGGGATCTTAGTTCCCCCACCAGGCATTGAACCTGGTCCCTGGCAGTGAGAACACTGAATCCTAACCACTGGACCACCAGGGAATTCCTTAAGACTGTGGATTCTTTTACAGTGAACAAAATGAGAGGGGACATTCCATCCTATTTGGAGGTGTAAAGGGTAAGGTGAGGAGCCACCAGTCAGGAAAGATGGGGGATGAGCAGCCTAAGAATTAGGACAGGATGATTTCACACACAAAAAAAACAGGATTCCCTTGGAGCCACGAGAAAGGTGAGCGAATGAGCAAGGCTGTGGTTTTCTGCCTATGGTCATGTCTTCCTGTCCTGCTGGGCTCTCATCTCCTTGACCTCTGTCTCAGCAGGCTCTGGGCTTGGCGCTCTCGTCTCTCAGCAGCCCCGCAGGGCTGTCAGTAAGAGTGGAGCCTCTGTGACCATCGAGTGCCGTGCACTGGACTTTCAAGCCTCAACTGTGTTCTGGTACCGTCAGTTCCCGAAACGAGGCCTCGTGCTGATGGCAACTTCTAATGCGGGCAGTGATGCCACATACGAACAAGGTTATAACAAGGACAAGATTCCCATCAGTCATCCAGACCGAACATTTTCATCTCTGATGGTGCCACGTGTGGATCCTGCAGACAGCAGCCTCTACTTCTGCGGTGCTAGAGACACAGCGCCGGGCAGAGATCAGAGACCCAGACAAGAATCTTGGTAGCAACCCCCTTCCCACCCCACTGAACCATGGGGCCCTGTGGAAGGAGGTGTGGAGAGAGAAAAGCCACAGCCTCTCTGACTGAGTCATCTGTGGCTGTGTGTGTAGAGAGAGAAACAGAGAGAAAAATATCTGAGTAGAGAGCAGGGGGAAGGTATGGTGCTTGAGAACTAGCCATATGGAAATGGAGCTAGGCCTGTAAATGGCCAACCAACCTGGAAAGTTCCCTGGGCTGAAAATTATAAAATCTGGATTTTTTTTCTGATTCTCCCGTATGCTAATCATAGGTTTTTAGATAAATTGACACATAATCCTATAGGTAGATCCGAAAGGCTTCTATAAAGCAATGAATACTTCAATAATGGGCTTCCCTGGTGGCTCAGACAGTAAGGAATCCATCTGCAATGCAGGAGACGGGAGTTTGATCTATCCCTGGGTTGAGAAGTTCCCCTGGAGAAGGGAATGGCAACCCAATCCAATATCTTGTCTGGAAAATTCCATGGACAGAGGAGCCTGGCAGGCTATAGTCCATGGGATCACAAAGAGTCAGACATGACTGTGTGACTAACACTTTTATAATAAACACTGGAGTTTTTTCCTCCAAGAAAATTCAGCACTGTCTTGTCACCATCCTAGACTCTCAAGACAAATGGAATCATTAGGCAGCCAAGTAGAGATGTTCACTCATGAAAGAATTCAGGGATGTGCTCTATACAGTATTGAAGTTGATAAAAGAACAGGGTAGGACTGGACAGGGCAACCCTCTACACCCAAGTACAGAACATGGGCAGAACCTTCACAAAGGGATCAGAGGGAGAAGAAGACAGAGAGGATAAATAAGAATGACTTCAAAAAAAAGGCTTGTCTGCAAAACTAGAAAGTTCTGTTGGAAGCAACAAGCTAGTAAGTGAAGCACTGAGTTTAAACCCCTATAAAAATCCTTTTCTAGGAAAGAGAAAAATCACACATTGACTGTAAATCTTATTAACATACACTTTGGAGAAGAAACATCTGTAATCAATAAACATTGATTTCCTGGTGATCAAGAAACATGGAGAAAGATGCAATTATATGTAAACTGATATCCATTTGATTAGCAAAATATAAAAAGCCTAGAAATAGAGTCTTTCAAATTGTGGTGCTGGAGAAGACTCTTGAGAGGCCCTTGGCCTGCAAGGAGATCCAGCCAGTCCACCCTAAAGGAAATCAGTCCTGAATATTCACTGGAAGGACTGATGCTGAAGCTGAAGCTCCAATATTTTGACCATCTGGGGTGAAGACTTGACTCGTTGGAAAGACCCTTAGGCTGGGAAAGACTGAGAGCAAGAGGAGAAGGGGCAACAGAAGATGAGATGGGTGGATGGCACCAGCGACTCAGTGGACCCAAGTTTAAGCAAACTCAGCGAGATAGTGATAGACAGGGAAGTCTGGTGTGCTGCAGTCCATGGGGTCACAAAAGAGTCTTGAACACGACTTAGTGACTAAACAACAATAACACGCCTGTGAGATCAAAAAGGAGAGACAATGAAAGAAACAACTGAAGGGATATTGAAGCTAGGACAATGATGGTGGCAGTGCTAGAAATACAGGGAAATGAGAGTTTTAAAACATAATTAGGAAATGAAATCAAGACCTGGGTAACTGATTCATCACGAGAGGCAATAGATGGAGAGGAAGCTTTTGACTTCAAATAAGACGAATCAGGAGGACCAAGTGGGAAGAAGATCATGATTTTCTTGACATTGGGGATGCCTCTGAGACAGAAATCTCACCAGAAATATGCAGAAAACTGTGGCACGTAGGAGTCAGGGGCTCAAAAAATGGACCTGGGTGAAGGTAAAAATTTGGGACAATTTCCATAATTGGAAGAGTGAAAGTGCCTTCTTGATCCCTTGATGACAGAATATACAAAGAAAAGATCAAAGGACTAAGGACAGAGATCTGAGGAGCCCACTCACCTTGAATGTGGCCCTAAGAGATTAAATTTAATTAACTGATCAATAACACCAATCAGTAATGGATCAGTGACTGTGTAGCTAAGTACTAGTAGCAAGTCTCTGCAGGTCACCACACCCATGGCTGCATGTTTTCTGGTCCTGATGATTCTTGGAATGTCTGGCTGCCACTGTGCAGCATAGAGAAACTCCCCACCCGCCACACAGGAGGTGAAGACTGCCTCAGACCAGAGGGCCTGTGAGAAGTGTGCTCCTCTGACCATCTAGTCAGTCAGTCAGTCAGAGTTATCAGGGCATCCCTTTGGCAAAGAATCCTCCTGCAATGCAGGAAACTCCGGTTCAATTCCTGGGTCAGGAAGATCCACTGGAGAAGGGATAGGCTACCCACTCCAGTATTCTTGGGCTTCCCTTATGGCTCAGCTGGTAAAGAATCTACCTGCAATATGGGAGATCTGGGTTCAGTCCCTTGGTTGGGAAGATCCCCTGGAGAAGGGAAACGCTACCCACTCCAGTATTCTGGCTTGAAGAATCCCATGGACTGGCCCAGAGTCGGACACGCCTGAGAGACTTTCACTTGAGCACTAGGGGGTGATGTGAGTCTTTCTGTAAAACACTTCCATGCATAGAGAGCAGCACCAACCTTCCTTCATTTGAGAAGTTGTCTGATACTTCTGGAAACTCAGGTGAGATCTTTGAGGTAGTGGTTGTGAAAGCATGAGTAAGGATTAATCAGATCCATTGCACCTGCCTTCACTAATCAAGGTCGTTTTAAGACTTACTTGGCCTCCAAGTGGCATGTATCCTGAATAAGATGTTTGCCTGAGTTATTTTCCAGGAAACTGCCGGTAGTGCAGCAGAGCCCAGAGTCAGCTGTGTCTAGTTTGAGCCAAACTGGTTGAGACTGGTTAGAACCAGTGACCCTCCTCCTTGGGAAGCACAGGTGTCTGCCCGGGGATATTTTGACCTCAGAGGATCCAAGACTCCATTCTCAGATCTTGCTGAGCACTTCTGTGGTGAACGGGCAGAGGCTACAGCTCAGTTACCCCAGCAGAGAAGGAGAACGCATGCACGTTTTTTCAGTCACCCTCCCCCAAGCTTCCCAAGCGCCCCAGGCTCCCCATGTGCACATGCCCAGTAGCTAACTCGTGCCCGACACTTTGCGACCCCATGGATGTAGCCCGCCAGGCTCCTCTGTTCATGGGATTCTCCAGGCAAGTATACTGGAGTGGGTTGCCATTTCCTTCTCCAGGGGATCATCCCAACCCAGGGATTGAACCCGCATCCCTTGCAGTGGCAGGGTGGATTTCTTTACCACTGAGCCACCATGGAAGCCCGTATCTCAGACCTTCAGGTCATGCTTCATTCGTGACCCTGTAAATACCCTGTGCCCCTTGCCTTTGCGGAGGCGGATTTGAGGTCTTGTTTTCCCTGGTGGCTCAGTGGTAAAGAGCCCACAGGCCAATGCAGGAGACATGGGTTCAATCCCTGGGTCGGGAAGATCCCCTGGAGAAGGAAACAACAACCCGCTCTAGTATTCTTGCCAGGAGAATCCCATGGACAGAAGAGCCTGGAGGGCTATAGTTCATGGGTCGCAGAGTCATCCCTATGGGGTAGGGGTCGGGGGATACCATTGCTTGGCTGGCTTGAGAAGAAACCCTTACTTTGCTGCAAACATCAGAGTCTCAGCAGTTTGTTCCTTGTACTTAGGGCAAAATGAACCTGGTAACAGTTGGGAGAATGATTTGCAGTTATCCTGGGATGACAATAGGGCTTGAAAATAGCAGGATCTAATTCTGCACTTTCTAATCCCCAGAGCACGTATCACAGTACCAGTAGTTGTTCTGGTCACACGTCATTGATAAGTAAGTCAATGAAGGTCATCACTAGTTCTGCTTCACATTGTGTTGAATTTCCCCCCTGGCAAAACAAGAAAAAAGCATGAAAATGAAAACAGAAGGGAGAAAGAGTGATTATAGACAGATGACAAGTTTAGAAGGTGCAAAGGAATCTAAAGAAGCATCGCATTATTTATAATAACATTTAATAAGTTAATGAAAATTAACATAAAGTCAGTTTATTCCCATACACTAGCAATAGATTTTTAAAGAGAGATCATTTAGTAACAGAAAATATAAAAGATAATACACCTAAATCTATACAAAGATAAGCAATCAGAAATTTATTAAATTTTAGAGGAAGGCATTTTAAAAACTGAAATAACTGAAGTTACATGCCATGATCATGAATAAGTTAAACCAGTACTCAAATTATTCCAATTTCAGCACTATCATCTATATATTCACTACATCACTAAACAAAGTCCCAACAGGAATTAATTAAAGTGGGAAAAAGAGGAGAGAATACTCAAGATAATAGTAAAGAACTACAAAGTGATGTGAATTTGCAATCTAATCATCAAATTATTTTATAATTTCGTATAACTAAGTGGACAAATGGAAAATCATAAATTTAAAATAGCACTGTGCATATATAGGCACTTAATATATGGTAAAGCCACCACTGCAGGTATGTAGGGGAGTAATGCAATATACAGGTTCTTCTGGGACAAGTAGTTCTCCACAGGAAGAAAAATTAATCTAAACTCTTTCTCACAACATAAGCAAAAAAAAAAAAAAACTACAAGGATTAAATGCTTAAATGCAACATTTAAATTATTAACTATTTGGTAAATATTATAAGAATATATTTTTATGAACTTGAGCTATGGAAACATTGCTTATAAAGAATTAAAGAATTCACACCTTCCCCAAAAAAAGAATGATAGACTTTACTAAATAAGAAATATCAACAAAAAATTTACAAAGTCACAAATTGAAAAGATATTAGCATACATGTAAATGACAAAGTTTAGTATCTGAGATATATGAAGAACGGTTACAAATAAATGATAGTTAATCCACCAAAAGTATGCGAAAAGAGCAATGTACAGAAAAACCAGTGGCCTATAAATGTATTACTTTAGAATATCAATCTCCTTCGCAGTCATAAAAATGCAAGCTAAAGCTGTAGTGAGATACCACTTTAACCTAACAGACTGACAAATTAAAAGAACAGTACATGCCAGTGTACTAGATGCTAGACGAGGAACATTTGAATGTAGTTCATAAACTGTTGTGGGACTATTTATTTCCTTAATTAATTTGGAAACCATTTTGTCTTGCTATGTAAAACAGACATGGTGACCCTAAGGCTCAAGTTTTACAATCACAGGTATAGAGAAACTTTACACCTAAGTTTAAAGTGTAATTGTGTAAGAATACACTCCTATTTGTCATAGCATTAAAATCTGGTTGAAAAAAAAAGAAAACAAAAAAAGAAAAAAAAGAGGGTGCATGAGGTTAAATGGATAGTAGATTCTGACAAACTAGTAAATGGACTCCTACATATTAGTGAAACTGATTTATCTAAAACTACATGAGACAACATGATTTAATATCATAGGCATATGTTGAATGAAAAGAGCATGGCCAAGAAAAAGAACTCCCACAAAAGCATTTAAAAGACATACAACACTGATTAATACAAAATTTGCAGATTCTTACATAAATGAGAAAAACTGTAATGAAAAGCAAGTGAATAAAAATATGAACTTCAGGAGTGTAGTTACATGGACATGGTAGAAAAATAACAATAAAGTCTATAAAAATAACACAAGGGCTTAAACATTCTTAGTGCTAATCTAATGCCTAAACTGATTGATTCAAACAAGAGGATTCATTTTTTTTTCCTTAAATGCATCGCATATTCATCATAAATATTATTTTGCATAAGTTCAACATTTAATTTTTTAATTTAAAGAGGCAGATATATGATTTTTTAAGTGCAGTGGAAACTATGATTGATAACAGCAAGCTGTTCATTGCCTGAGAGGGAAGGGAGGAGGCAAATCTACAAGGTAGAAAAGGAAATAAATTGTTAATATGTAAATAACTTTAATTTTTAAAGAAATAGTGAAAGAGCGGAATCAGGAGAAAGAAAACTAAAGCAGTTTGAAATCCACACCAGTAGTTTAACAGCTTGCTCTGCCCTCCCAGGCTGTGCAACGTTAGTCTCATTTTCTATATGATGACCACGAAAAGTAATCCCGTCACAAGCAGGTGCTGAAGGGGGATGAGGAGCCTTAGAGAAAAAGCCCCTGCCCTGCTTTCTCCCTGAGCCAGCCATGTGCTTCAGCCTTCTGTGCTGTGCGGCTTTTTGTTTTCTTTTGGGGAGCAGGTGAGGTGAATTTATTGGATTCCAGTTTCAGGAATTTCTCCTGTGGCTGCAAAATGAGGCTTTCTCCTGGGCTTTCACTGCACTTTCTCTCTTTCCTTACAGGCTCCATGGACACTGAGGTCACTCAGAGTCCCAGTCATCTGGTCAAAGTTCAAAGATGGATTGTGTCCCCATAAAAGGACATGTTCATGTATACTGGTATCACAAGAAGCCAGAAGGAGCATTTGAGTTTTTGGTTTATTTGTGGAATGGAAAAGTTACAGATGATACAGCCATGTTCAAACAGCGATTTTCAGCTGAGTGCCCCCAAAACTCACCCTGCAGCCTGGAAATCAACTCCACCGAGGCAGCGGACTCGGCTCTGTATTTCTGTGCCAGCAGCCAGTACACAGTGCTGCGCGTCAGCTCTCCTTAGAGCACAAACTCACCGTGGACCCAGCTCAGGAAATCAGTGGTGTCGTAGGAGAGTAGGAATTAACGAAACCCACCTTGAAAGAGCATAAACCAGATGGAAAAATCTGTAAATGGCCACACAGGACGAGCAGAAGGGGAGGTGGAAAACAGCTGGTGGGAACAAAAACCCAAAAAAGAGGAAGGAAGCTGTGAGGGGTCTCAGATTCCCCAGTTTGCAGAGTATCTGGCAAAGGGGACACAGGATGTGACCTTGATGGGTTTCTAACCATCTTTATTAAAACATGCAGTTCCGTGCTTTTCATCTGGCAAAGCTGTGGCTGCAGACATAGGCATAATCGGAAGGTCACCTGTCTTCCGTGGGGACCCTGGTCACCTGGCTCAGCACATTCATTGTTCTAGACCCAGAGACTCCTCAGGGTTCATGGCTGCTTCTCATCTGTCCCTGACAGAGCAACTGAGCAGAAAAATCAGCATCTCCCTTCAACCAGATTCCTGCAATTGTGCAACTTTTAAAAGAAACTAAAGACCTATATATAGAAAACTATAAAACACTGGTGAAAGAAATCAAAGAGGACACTAATAGATGGAGAAATATACCATGTTCATGGATTGGAAGAATCAATATAGTGAAAATGAGTATACTACCCAAAGCAATTTATAGATTCAACGCAATCCCTATCAAGCTACCAACAGTATTCTTCACAGAGCTAGAACAAATAATTTCACAATTTGTATGGAAATACAAAAAACCTCGAATAGCCAAAGCGATCTTGAGAAAGAAGAATGGAACTGGAGGAATCAACCTACCTGACTTCAGGCTCTACTACAAAGCCACAGTTATCAAGACAGTATGGTACTGGCACAAAGACAGAAATATTGATCAATGGAATAAAATAGAAAGCCCAGAGATAAATCCACGCACATATGGACACCTTATCTTCGACAAAGGAGGCAAGAATATACAATGGATTAAAGACAACCTCTTTAACAAGTGGTGCTGGGAAATCTGGTCAACCACTTGTAAAAGAATGAAACTGGACCACTTTCTAACACCATACACAAAAATAAACTCAAAATGGATTAAAGATCTAAACGTAAGACCAGAAACTATAAAACTCCTAGAGGAGAACATAGGCAAAACACTCTCCGACATACATCACAGCAGGATCCTCTATGACCCACCTCCCAGAATATTGGAAATAAAAGCAAAAATAAACAAATGGGACCTAATTAACCTTAAAAGCTTCTGCACATCAAAGGAAACTATTAGCAAGGTGAAAAGACAGCCTTCAGAATGGGAGAAAATAATAGCAAATGAAGCAACCGACAAACAACTAATCTCAAAAATATACAAGCAACTCCTACAGCTCAACTCCAGAAAAATAAACGACCCAATCAAAAAATGGGCCAAAGAACTAAATAGACATTTCTCCAAAAAAGACATACAGATGGCTAACAAACACATGAAAAGATGCTCAACATCACTCATTATCAGAGAAATGCAAATCAAAACCACTATGAGGTACCATTTCACACCAGTCAGAATGGCTGCGATCCAAAAGTCTACAAATAATAAATGCTGGAGAGGGTGTGGAGAAAAGGGAACCCTCTTACACTGTTGGTGGGAATGCAAACTAGTACAGCCACTATGGAGAACAGTGTGGAGATTCCTTAAAAAACTGGAAATAGAACTGCCTTATGATCCAGCAATCCCACTGCTGGGCATACACACTGAGGAAACCAGAAGGGAAAGAGACACGTGTACCCCAATGTTCATCGCAGCACTGTTTATAATAGCCAAGACATGGAAGCAACCTAGATGTCCATCAGCGGATGAATGGATAGGAAAGCTGTGGTACATATACACAATGGAGTATTACTCAGCCATTAAAAAGAATACATTTGAATCAGTTCTAATGAGGTGGATGAAACTGGAGCCTATTGTACAGAGTGAAGTAAGCCAGAAGGAAAAACATAAATACAGTATACTAACGCATATATATGGAATTTAGAAAGATGGTAACAATAACCTGGTGTACGAGACAGCTAAAGAGACACTGATGTATAGAACAGTCTTATGGACTTTGTGGGAGAGGGAGAGGGTGGGAAGATTTGGGAGAATGGCAATGAAACATATAAAATATCATGTAGGAAAGAAGTTGCCAGTCCAGGTTCGATGCATGATGCTGGATGCTTGGGGCTGGTGCACTGGGACGGCCCAGAGGGATGGTATGGGGAGGGAGGAGGGAGGAGGGTTCGGGATGGGGAGCGCATGTATACCTGCGGAGGATTCATTTTGATATTTGGCAAAACTAATACAATTATGTAAAGTTTAAAAATAAAATAAAATTGGAAGAAAAAAAGAAAAAAGAAAAAATAAAAAAAATAAAAGCAAAAAAAAAAAAAAAAAAAGCAACTTTGAGGCATAACATACCAAAACAAAACGCACCAATTTAGGTCTGCATTTCAGTACATTGTGACAAGGTTTTAACCCATGCAACCAGCATGAGAATCAAGACACAGACTATTTTCCCCTCCCCCAAAATCCCTCCATGCTAATTTACTAAGGTCTTTGTAATTTCTTTTACCATTGCTTTGTATATTTTTTATTGACTATGTCCAGCACATATTCTGTTGAATTTTTTTTTTTACTTTTCTCTAAATTTTTTAAGACATGTATTATGAATTTACTTTTTAATACTCATATGAAATTTATTTATTCAAATATTTCTTCCAAGACTTTGCATTATCACACTTTGATTTAGTCTTTACATTTTTCAATTGATGTCTCAACTGCAATATTTACAGAAAAACACCTTCTCCAGAAATTAATGTTCACCAGCAACCATACCTGAGATCATAAGAGCAGCCTCATTTTTTGTGTGCCTGTTAGTATTATTCCGCTTTAAAGTAAAAGAAACTAATTCAACCATACTGGAAGAGTTATGCAGAGATACATTTTGCTTATGAAAATAAACCAGTGAGTTAACTATATTTAAGGAGTTATTTGACTGCAAAGCGCATGACTTGCAAAGAAGAATTTCAGTTGCTGCATCTCCGCTGGTCAAGTCTGTAAATTCATTTCTTGCTCTTCTCATGGGCCATTTCTAAAATTAATATTGCTAAAAGGTCTGTACTACAGATTTAATGCAGTCCCAATCGAAATGCCTACAATAATTTTCACAGAACTAGACCAAATAGTTCTAAAATTTATGTGAAAGACACAGAAGACCCCAGATAGTAAAGAGCATTCAAGAGAATAAAAAAATGCCCACAAAGCTAAAGGTGTCATACTCTCTGACTTCAGTCAATATTATTAATACAGAGCTATAATAATCAAAACAGAATGATATTGCCACAAAAATGGACATACAATTGAGAGTCTAGAAATAAACCCACGAAAACACGGTCCGTTAAACTATGACAAAGAATGCAAGAATATACAGTTTAGAAAAGATTGTCTTTAATAAGTAGTACTGGTAAAACTGGACAGCTCCATAAATGAATGAAATTAGAACGTTTTTACACTCCACACACTTACATAAACTCAAAATGGATTAACGACTGACATGCAGGCCAGGAACAACAAAACTCCTGGAAGAAAGCACTGTCAGAACACTCTTGACATCTACTGTAGCAATGCATATTCAGATCTGTCTCACTGGGGAAGGAAAACAAAAGCAAAAATAAGCAAATGCAATTGAATTAACCTTAAAATCTTCTTACAGCAAAAACAAACAAACAAAAGAGAACCACTGACGAAAGAAAAAGATAACGTGCTGAATGGAAGAAAATATATGCAAACAAAATAATCAGTAAAGCATTAATATTCAAAATATATAAACAGTCAGGCAACTCAATATGAAAACACAAACAACACAGTTTTAAAATTGGGCAGAAGATCTTTCATCTCTTTGCCTGATTCCTTTGCAAATAAACCCCTTCCCTGACGCAAACGGGCTTCCCTTGTGGCTCAGCTGGTAAAGAATCTGCCTGCAATGCAGGAGACCCCAGTTCAATTCCTGGGTAGGGAAGATCTGCTGGAGAAAGCATAGGCTACCCACTCAAGTCTTCTTGGGCTTCCCTGGTGGCTCAGCTGGTAAAGAATTCACCTGCAATGTGGGAGACCTGGGTTTGATCCCTGGTTTGGGAAGATCCCCTAGAGAAGGGAACGACCCACTCCAGTATTCTGGCCTGGAGAATTCCACGGACTGTGTAGTCCAGGGGGTCACAAAGAGTTGGACATGACTGAGCGACTTTCACTCTCACTTTCTGCAGCAAACCTGGGCATCTAGTGTCTTGGCTTCATGTGGGTCAGCCAAGATGAACCTGGGCCAATACCAGTCGGAAGAGTGATGTGCTTCCCTAGTGGCACTAGTGGTCAAGAACCTGCCTGCCAATGCAGGAGATGTAGAGACATTCGTCTGATCTCTGAGTAGGGAAGATCCCCTGGAGGAGGGCAAGGCAACCCACTCTGGTATTCTTGTCTCGAGAATTCCATGGGCAGAGGAGCCTGGCAGACTACAGTCCATGGGTGGCAAAGAGTCAGACACGACTGACAATCATTTTCAGTTTCACTTGGCATGTGGATAACTCCTTTAATAGCAGGATGTAATCTCATACCTTGTAACCCTCATAGCATCTACCACATATTTAGTACCTGTAGTTCTCCGAGTCAAATATAATTGATAAATAAGTAAATGAAGGGCATCAGTATATCTAGTGAAGATTTTGCCAAATTCCAGCCAGTAGAACAAGAAAAAAGGCTGAGAATGAGAAAAGGAGGGGAAGAAAAGTTTTAAAAGACAGATGGCAAGTTAGGAAGAGGAACCAAAGGAATCTAAAAATGCAATGCATTCTTATTAATAACAGATTTAATAAGCTTATTGAATTTAACATAAATATAAAAACTTTATTCCATATGTTATCAACAGTTAAAATATTTTTTAAAGAGAGATGATTTAAAAATTGTAATGTAACGTATAAAATACATAAAAATAAATCTATTAAATAAATGAGACTGTAATTCAGAAAGGGATTAAATTTTAGATGAAAACATTAAAAAATCTGAGATAAGTGAAAATGTATACCATGATCATGAATCAGTAAAACAAATGGTAAGAGTGTTCCTAATTCTGCACTACCAACTGTTTGTTCAGGGCTGATGAAAATCACAAAAGATATTTTCATGAAATCTGATGAAAGTCATCTGAAATTTCAGTGGTCAACACAGAGAACAGAGAAAGGAATGTTGAACAGGGACAAAGTAAGGTGATTTCTCCTTGAACCATCAAATCATTTCTTAATTTAGGATAATGAAAAAGGCATAAATAAAGAGATAAATGAAAATCATGGATTTAAAAGGGGATCAAAGTTAAGCTGGATCATAGAAAAAGCAAGAGAGTTCCAGAAAAACATCTATTTCTGCTTTATTGACTATGCCAAAGACTTTGACTGCATGGATCACAATAAACTGTGGAAAATTCTGAAAGAGATGGGAATCCCAGACCACTTGACCTGCCTCTTGAGAAACCTGTATGCAGATCAGGAAGCAACAGTTAGAACTGGACATGGAACAACAGACTGGTTCCAAATAGGAAAAGGAGTACGTCAAGGCTGTATATTGTCACCCTGCTTATTTAACTTCTATGCAGAGTACATCATGAGAAGTGCTGGGCTGGAAGAAGGCCAAGCTGGAATCAGGATTGCTGGGAGAAATATCAATAACCTCAGATATGCAGATGACATCACCCTTATGGCAGAAACTGTAGAGGAACTAAAAAGCCTCTTGAAGAAAGTGAAAGAGGAGTGTGAAAAAGTTGGCTTAAAGCTTAACATTCTGAAAACAAAGATCATGGCATCTGGTCCCATCACTTCATGGCAAATAGATGGGGAAACAGTGGAAACAGTGTCAGACTTTATTTTTCTGGGCTACAAAATCATTGCAGATGGTGACTGCAGCCATGAAATTAAAAGACGCTTACTCCTTGGAAGGAAAGTTATGACCAACCTAGACAGCATTTTAAAAAGCAGAGACATTAGTTTGCCAACAAAGGTCCGTCTAGTCAAGGCTGTGGCTTTTCCAGTGGTCATGTATGGATGTGAGAGTTGGACTATAAAGAAAGCTGAGCTCTGAAGAATTGATGCTTTTGAACTGTGGTGTTGGACAAGACTGTTGAGAGTCCCTTGGACTGCAGGGAGATCCAACCAGTCCATCCTAAAGGAGATCAGTCCTGGGTGTTCATTGGAAGGATTGATGCTAAAGCTGAAACTCCAATACTCTGGCCACCTGATGTGAAGAGCTGACTCATTGGAAAAGACCCTGATGCTGGGAAAGATTGAGGGCAGGAGGAGAAGGGGATGACAGAGGATGAGATGATTGGATGGCATCACCGACTTGATGGATATGGGTTTGGGTGGACTCTGGGAGTTGGTGATGGACAGGGAGGCCTGGCGTACTGCAATTCATGGGGTTGCAAAGAGTTGGACACGACTGAGTGACTGAACTGAACTGAACTGGTGTTTAAGTAGGCATTTTATATATGATAGGGCCCTCACTGGAGGTTTGCAGGGGAATAATACTATGTTCTTCTTGGACAAGCTGTTATCCAAAGAAATAAAGATGGATTTAAATTCATTTCCACAGCCTAAACAAAAATAATCATTATTAAAGTATCAAATGCATACACACGTGTGTGTAAAATGTTAAACGTTAGCTGTCTGGTAAATAACTTTTAAGTGTATCTTTATGATCTTGGGGTACAAGAACATAATTATAAAGAATTAAATGTATACCCTCCCCAAAGAGAATGTAGACTCAACTAAATTAGGAATTCCAACTTAAAAAAAAAGGCATTACAAAGAGTGAAAGACAAGCCACTGATTGAACAGATATTAGCAGCACGTGTAACTGACAAAGTTTGCTATCAGGAATATGTAAGGAATTGTTACAAATAAGTAATAGCTGAACATTCAAAAAGAAATATGGTCAAACGGCAGTGTGCTAAAAACACTAGTGGCCTATAAACAGAAAAAATATATTCAATCAAAAAGTAAGAGAATTGTAGAAAAAGGTCTACTTCTGCTTCACTGACTACGCTAAAGCCTTTGACTGTGTGGATCACAACAAACTGTGGAAAATTCTGAAAGAAATGGAACTACCAGACCACCTGATCTGCCTCCTAAGGAATCTGTATGTGTGTCAAGAAGCAACAGTTAGAACTGGACACAGAACAACAGGCTGGTTGAAAATTGGGAAAGGAGTACATCAAGGCCGTAGATTGTCACCCTGTTTATTTAACTTATATGCAGAGTACATCATGTGAAATGCTGGGCTGGATGAAGCACAAGCTGAAGTCAAAATTTCTGGGAGAAATATCAATAACCTCAGATATGCGGATGATACCACCCTTATAGCAGAAAGCGAAGAGGAGCTAAAGAGCCTCTTGATGAAAATGAAAGAGGAGAGTGAAAATGTTGGCTTAAAACTCAACATTCAAAAAACTAAGATCATGGCATCCGGTCCCATCACTTCCTGGCAGATAGATGGGGAAACGATGGAAACAGTGACAGACCTTATTTTCTGGGCTCCAAAATCAGAGCAGATAGTGACTGCAGCCATGAAATTAAAAGACTCTTACTCCTTGGAAGAAAAGCAGTGACCAACCTAGACAGCATATTAAAAAGCAGAGACATTTACTTTGCCAACAAAGGTCTGTCTAGTCAAAGCTATGGTTTTTCCAGTAGTCTTGTATGGTTGTGAGAGTTGGACCATAAAGAAGGCTGAGCCCCAAAGAATTGATGCTTTTAAACTGTGGTGTTGGGGAAGACTCTTGAGAGTCCCTTGGATTGCAAGGAAATCAAACTGGTCAATCGTAAAGGAAATCAGTCCTGAATATTTATTGGAAGGACTGATGTTGAAGCTGAAGCTCCAACACTTTGGCTACCTGATATGACACCCTGACTCATTGGAAAAGACGCTGATGCTAGAAAGATTGAAGGCAGGAGGAGAAGGGGATGACAGAGGATGGGATAGTTGGATGGCATCACCAACTCAATGGACATGAGTTTGAGCAAGCTCCGGGAGTTGGTGATGGACAGGGAAGTCTGGTATGCTGCAGTCCATGCGGTCACAAAGAGTCAGACATGACTGAGTGACTGAACTGATCTAAACTGAAAAATCATAAAATTACTAACTAAAACTAGAGTGATATACCATTTTATCCTAATAGACTGGCAAAGTTAAAAGAAGATAAGTGACAGGACTTCCATGGCGTCTAGTGGTTAAGATTCTGGGCTCCCCTGAGGGGGAGAGGGTGGGGCTGGTTCCACTCCTGTTCAGGGTACTAATAAACCGCATGCCACCGAGCACAGCCAGAAATTTATAAAATTAGAAAGAATAGTACCAATTGAATTTTAAATGTGCAACCTGAGAAAACACACAACAGTTGTTGGGATTATTTATCAGGCTTAATTTGGAGCTTCTCTGGGGCTACCCTCGTGGCTCAGATGGTAAAGCATCTGCCTGCAATGCTGGAGACCAGGGTTCAATCCCTGGGTTGGGAAGATCCCCTGGAGAAGGAAATGGCAGCCCACTCCAGTATTCTTGCCTGGAAAATTTCATGGACGGAGGAGCTTGGAGGGTTACAGTCCATGGGGTTACAAAGAATTAGACACAACTGAGCAACTTCATTTTAATTTGGAAAGCATTTTGTCTTAGAATGTAAAGTTGACATGGTGACCCTAAGGCTCAATTTTCATATTCCCAGGTATAGAGAAATATTATACCCTGGTATGTAAAGAAAGGTATAAGAATGAAGTCCTGTTTGGACTAGCACCAAAATCTAGAGGAGAAAACTAGTGTACATTAACTCAGAATGGATAATAAATTCTGACTAAGTATTAATAATAAATGGAACCTTATATATTAGTGATGGCTCATCAGGTAAAGAATCCGCCTGCTTTGCAGGAGACACAGGAGATGCAGGTTGGATCCCCGGGTCGAGAAGACCCCCTGGAGGAGGACATGGCAACCCACTCCAGGATTCTTGCCTGAAAAATCCCAGGGACAGAGGAACCTGGTGGGCTACAGTCCGTGGAGTCACAAAGACTCAGACACGACTGAGGGAATGAGCAGGCATGCACATATTAGCAAAAGTGAATTATATAAAATTATCTGCAAAAAAATAAATTATTATCACAGACATAAAACTGAATAAAAATATGACACAGAAAAAGTATAAACAGAATAAATCCCTTAGATAAATTTCAAAGACATAAAACACTGATTAAAATATAATTTACAGATTCTTGCTTCTGCTGCTAAGTCGCTTCAGTCGTGTCCAACTCTGTGCGACCCCATAGACGGCAGCCCACCAGGCTCCCTCGTCACTGGGATTCTCCAGGCAAGAACACTGGAGTGGGTTGCCATTTCCTTCTCCAATGCATGAAAGTGAAAAGTGAAAGTGAAGTCACTCAGTCGTGTTCGATTCTTAGCGACCCCATGGACTGCAGCTCACCAGGCTCCTCAAACTGATAATGGAAGGAAAGTGAGTACAAACTTAAACTTTAGGATTATGTTTTCCTAGACCCAGTAGAGAAAGAATTATAAAATCTGGAAAAATAACACAGGGACTTAAAAATTCTCAGAGAGAATCTGTCTCCTAAGCAAAGAATTTCAGGCTAGATGACTCATTTTATTATTTCTCTAGATGCATTATATATCCATCACAAATATTTCTTTTGTATAGTTTAAAATTTGGCTTGTTAGTATAAGGTGGCTGCTGTATTCATTTGTAAGTGCAGTAGAAGTTAATACTGACCAACAGCAAGTTGTGTGTTTCATTGTCTGAAGGGAAGAGAGGAGGGGAGGAGGCAAACTGACAAGATGAAAAGCAAGTATGTTACTGATATGCAACTGATTTTCATTTTTAAAGAAATGATGAAAGAGCAGAATCAGGAAAAAGACAATTGAAGCAGTCTGAAATCCACACCAGTTGTTTCACCAGCTTTCCCTGCCCTCCCAGCCTATGTAAAGCTAGCCTCTCACGTACGTGGGGACTGTGACGACCACAGGAAGCAGCCACGTCACAAGGAGGTGCTGAAGGGGGAGGAGGCCCTGAGAGGAAAAGCCACTGCACTGCTTTCCCCCTGAGCCAGCCATGTGCCTTGGCCTCCTGTGCTGTATGGCTCTTTTATTCTGGGGAGCATGTGAGGTGAATTAATTGGATTCTAGATTCAGGACTTTCTCCTGAGGCTGCAAAATCAGGCTCCTTCAAGGGCTTTTTCTTCACTTTCTCTCTCTTTTCTCACAGGCTCCATGGACACTGAGGTCATGCAGAGTCCCAGTCATCTGGTCAAAGGAAAAGACCAGAGAGCAAAAATGGATTGTGTCCCCAAAAAAGGACATATTAATGGTTATTGGTATCATAAGAAGCTGGAGAAGCATTAGAGTTTTTGGTTTACTTACAGGATGAAAAAATTATAGAAGATACAGCCATGTTCAAACATAGATTTTCAGCTGAGTGCCACCAAAACTTACCCTGCAGCCTGGAAATCAACTCCACCCAGCAGCGGACTCAGCTCTGTATTTCTGTGCCAGCAGCCAGTCCATAGTGCTGCGCGTCAGCTCTTCTTAGAGCACAAACTCACCGTGGACCCAGCTCAGGAAATCAGTGGTGTTGTAGGAGGGTAGGAACTAACAGAAACCCACCTTGAGAGAGCATAAAGCAGATGGAAAAATCTGTAAATGGTAACACAGGATGAGCAGAAGGAGAGGTGGAAAATAACTGGTGGGAATACAAATCCAAGAAAGGTGCAGGAAGCTGTAAGGGGTCTCAGATTCCCCAGCTGGCAGGGTATCTGGCAAAGGGGACACAGGATATGACTTTGATGGGTTCCTAAGAATCTTTATTAAAATAAACAGTTCTGAGCTTTTCATCTGGCAAAGCTGTACCTTCAGGAATAAGGATAATCAGCACGTCATCTGTTTTCCCTGGGCACCCTGATCACCTGCCTCTGCACATTCATTGATCCAAACAGAACTGAGTGTCTAGAAATAAACCCACACAAGTATGGTCAACTGAGCTGGTTTTAGCAAAGGAAGAGGAACCAGAGATTAAGTTGCCAACATCCTCTGGATCATCAAAAAAGCAAGAGAGTTCCAGAAAAACATCTATTTCTGCTTTATTGACTATGCCAAAGGCTTTGACTGCATGGATCACAATAAACTGTGGAAAATTCTGAAAGAGATGGACATACCAGACCACCTGACCTGCCTCTTGAGAAACCTATATGCAGGTCAGGAAGCAACAGTTGGAACTGGACATGGAACAACAGACTGGTTCCAAATAGGAAAAGGAGTATGTCAAGGCCATATATTGTCACCCTGCTTATTTAACTTATATGCAGAGTATGTCATGAGAAACACTGGGCTGGAAGAAACACAAGCTGGAATCAAGATTGCCAGGAGAAATATCAATAACCTCAGATATGCAGATGACACCACCATAATGGCAGAAAGTGAAGAGAAACTAAAAAGCCTCTTGATGAAAGTGAAAGAGGAGAGTGAAAAAGTTGGCTTAAACCTCAACATTCAGAAAACGAAGATCATGGCCTCTGGTCCCATCACTTCATGGGAAATAGATGGGGAAACGGTGGAAACAGTGTCAGACTTTATATTTTTGGGCTCCAAAATCACTGCAGATGGTGATTGCAGCCATGAAATTGAAAGATGCTTACTCCTTGGAAGGAAAGTTATGACCAACCTAGATAACATATCCAAAAGCAGAGACATTACTTTACCAACAAAGGTAAAGTCAAGGCTATGGTTTTTCCAGTGGTCATGTATGGATGTGAGAGTTGGACTGTGAAGAAAGCTGAGCACCAAAGAATTGATGCTTTTGAAGTGTGGTGTTGGAGAAGACTCTTGAGAGTCCCTTGGACTGCAAGCAGATCCAACCAGTCCATTCTGAAGGAGATCAGCCCTGGGATTTCTTTGGAGGGAATGATACTGAAGCTGAAACTCCAGTACTTTGGCCACCTCATGTGAAGAGTTGATTCACTGGAAAAGATTCTGATGCTGGGAGGGATTGGGGGCAGGAGGAGAAGGGGACGGTGGAGGATGAGATGGCTGGATGGCATCACTGACTCAATGGATGTGAGTCTGAGTGAACTCCGGGTGTTGGTGATGGACAGGGAAGCCTGGCGTGCTGCGATTCATGGGGTCACAAAGAGTCAGACACGACTGAGAAACTGAACTGAACTGAGCTGTGGGTCAGTCAAGAAGAACCTGGTCCAGAAACAGCTGGGAGAATGATTTGCAAATATCCTGGCATGCCAATAACTCCTCTAATAGCAGGACCTAATCTTACACTTTTTAACCCTCCATAGCATCTACCACATATCTACTACCTGTAGCTCTCTGGGTCAAACATAATTGACAAGAAAGTAAATGAAGTCTGCCACTATTTCTGGTCATGATTGTGCTGAACCTCTAGCCAATGGAAGTAGAAAGAAGGGTGAGAATGAGGAAAGGAGCAAAGAAATGATTAAAGACAGATGGAAAATTGAGAAGAACCAAAGGAATCTAAAGAAGGATTGCATTATTAATAACAACAAATTTAATAAATTGACTGAATTTAACATAAACTTTAGAAGTCCACTTATTTCCATATGTTAGCAAGAAACAGTCAAAAATATATTTTTTAAAGAGAGAGACCATTTACAAATTATAACAACATATAAAATACATTAAAATCTATTAGGTAAGTGATGACTTAATTCAGAAAACTATTACATTTTAGGGAAAACATTTAAAAGACCTGAAACAAGTGAAGCTATACACCATGATCATGAATAAGCTAAACCAATAGAAAGAGTATTCCTGTTCTTGTACTATCATCTATGCGTTCATGCAGCACTAATCAAAATCACAAAAGATATTCTCATGAAACTTGATGAAAGTCACTGAAATTTAGGCGAAGAGAGAGAATAGGGAAGATAATGTTATGATTACCAAGATAGGTAGAGAAAGAAAGATAAGAATCTAGAAAAATAACACGGAGACTTGAAAATTCTCAGTGAAATTTCCTGAGAAATTTCCTAAACTGTTTCCTAAACTGATTGTTCCATGCAAGATCATTCATTTTGTTATTTCTCTAGATGTATTGCATGTTCATCATAAATATTTGTAGAGATCAAAATTTGTTTTTTTTTTAACATAAAGTAGCTGCTATACGATTTTGTAAATGCATTAGAAGGTATGATTGACATATAGCAAAGTGTATCATTCATTGCCTAAGAGGGATGGGAGAAGGGGAAAAGGCAAATAGACAAGTTAAAAAAGGAAATAAATTGCTGATGTGAAATGACTTCTATTCTTTAAAGACTGATGAGAGAGAAGAATCATGAAAAGAGAAAAATAAAGCAGTTTCAAATTCAAACTAGTTGTTTCCCCAGCTTTCTCTGCCCTCCCAGCCTATGAAATGTTAGAGACTCATGTACACAGGGGCTATAATGACCACGTGAACCCACCACATCACAAGAAGTTGCTGAAGGGCGATGAGCACCTTAGGGAAAAAGTCAGCACTCTGATTTCTCCCTAAGCCAGACATGTGCTTCAGCCTGCTTTTCTGTGCAGCTTTTTTTTTCTTCTGGGGAGCAGGTAAGTCCCTGTTGTGAAGCTGTTGGATTCCAATCTCAGGACTTTCTCCTGTGGCTGCAAAATCAGCCTCTGTCCTGGGCTTTCATTGCACTTACTGTCTCAGTCCTTACAGGCTCCGTGGACACTGAGGTCATCCAGAGTCCAGGTCATCTGGTCAAAGGAAAAGGCCAGAAAGCAAAGATGGATTGTGTCCCCATAAAAGGACACATTAATGTTTACTGGTATCGCTAGAAGCCAGAAGGAGCATTTGAATTTTTGGCTTACTTAAAGAATCAAGACATTGTGGAAGATACAGAAGTATTTCAACAGCGATTTTTGGCTCCGTGGCCCCAAAACTCACCCTGCAGCCTGGAAATCAACTCCACCGAGGCAGCGGACTCGGCTCTGTACTTCTGTGCCAGCAGCCAGTCCACAGTGCTGCGCGTCAGCTCTTCTTAGAACACAAACTCACCGTGCACCCAGCTCAGGAAATCAGTGGTGTCGTAGGAGGGTAGGAACTAACAGAAACCCACCTTGAAAGAGCATAAAGCAGAAGGAAAAGTCTGTAAATGGCCACACAGGATGAGCAGAAGGGGAGGTGGAAAACAGCTGGTGGGAACACAAACCCAAGGAAGAGGAAGGAAGCTGTGAGGGGGCTCAGATTCCCCAGTTTGCAGGGTATCTGTCAAAGGAGACACAGGATGTGACTTTCCTGGGTTCCTAACAATCTTTATTAAGACATGTAATTTTGAGCTTTTCACTTGGCAAAACTGTGCCTTCAGAAATAATCAGCAGGGGCACCCTGATTGCCTTGCTCAGCACATTAATTGATCCAGACCCAGGGACTCCTTAGGGGTTCATGGCTGCTTTTCTCTGCTGTCCCTACCAGAGGAGTTGAGCAAGAATCTCAGCAACTCCCTAGGTCCTGAATACTACAATTACACAAGCTTTAAAAGCAACAACTCTGCAATAAAATGCACCCAATTTGAGTATACGTTTCGATACTTTTTGATGAGATTTTGCACCTATATCGATAGATGGCATGACAATCAAGACACAGAATACTTCTCCCTCCCCTAAAAGTCCCTTCTTGCTATTTTACTGAGGTCTTTTTAAGTTCTTCAAGCTTGGCTTCTTAGTTTTTAATCATACGATCATAGCATCCAGTCCCATCATTTCATGGCAAATAGATGAGGAGAAATTGGAAACAATGAAAGATTTTATTTTCTTGGGCTCCCAAATCATTGCAGATGGTGACTGCAGGCATGATATTAAAAGATGCTTGCTCCTTGGAAGCAAAGCTATGACAAACCTATAGCATATTAAAAAGCAGAGACATTACTTTGCTCATAAAGGTCTGTCTAGTCAAAACTATGGTTTTTCCAGTAGTCATGTGTGGATGTGAGAGTTGGACCATAAATGAAGCTGAGCGCCGAAGAATTGATGCTTCTGAAGTGTGGTATTGGAGAAGACTCTTGTGGTGCTGGAGAGCCTCTTGGACTGCCAAGAGATGACACCAGTCAATCCTAGAGGAAACCAGTTCTGAATATTCATTGGAAGGACTGAAGTTGAAGCTAAAGCTCCGATACTTTGACCACCTGATATGAAGCCCTGACTCATTGGAAAGGACCCTGTTCCTGGGAAAGATTGAAGGCAGGAGAAGTGGGTGACAGGGTATGAGATGGTTGGATGGAATCACCAAGTCAATGGCAAGCTTTGGGAGTTGGTGACGGACAGAGATGCCTGGTGTGCTACAGTCCATGGGATCACAAAGAGTTGGACACGACTGAGTGACTGAACAGAACTAAACTGAAAAATCATAAAAATGCAAACTAAAACTAGAGTGATATACTATTTTATCCTAATAGACTAGCAAAGGTTAACGAACATTCAGTGCCAGGACTTCCATGGAGGTCTAGTGGTTAAGATGCTGGGCTTCCCTGCAGAGGGCGCTGGTTCTAGCCCTGTTCAGGGTACTAGTAAACCACATGCCACCTGGCACAGCCAGAAATTTTAAAACTTAGAAAGAATAGTACCAATTGAATTTTAGATGTGCAACCCTAGAAAACACACAACAGTTGCTGGGATTATTTATTTGGCTTAATTTGGAAAGCATTTTGTCTTAGTCTGTAAAGTTCACGTGGTGACCCTAAGGTTCAATTTTTATATACACAGGCATAGGGAAATATTATACCTTGGTATGTAAAGAAAGGTATAAGAATGCAGTCCTGTTTGTACTGGCACCAAAATCTAAAGGAGAAAACTAGTGGACATTAACTCAAGAATGGATAATAAATTCTGACAAACTATTCCAAAGAATAGCAAGAAGAGATAAGAAAGCCTTCTTCAGCGATCAGTGCAAAGAAATAGAGGAAAACAACAGAATGGGAAAGACTAGGGATCTCTTCAAGAAAATCAGAGATACCAAAGGAACATTTCATGCAAAGATGAGCTCCATAAAGGACAGAAATTGTATGGACCTAACAGAAGCAGAAGATATTAAGAAGAGATGGCAAGAATACACAGAAGAATTGTACAAAAAAGATCTTCACGACCCAGATAATCACGATGGTGTGATCACTGACCTACAGCCAGACATCCTGGAATGTGAAGGCAAGTCGGCCTTAGAAAGCATCACTACGAACAAAGCTAGTGGAGGTGATGGAATTCTAGTTGAGCTATTCCAAATCCTGAAAGATGATGCTGTGAAAGTGCTGCACTCAATATGCCAGTAAATTTGGAAAACTCAGCAGTGGCCGCAGGACTGGAAAAGGTTAGTTTTCATTCCAATCCCAAAGAAAGGCAATGCCAAAGTATACTCAGACTACTGCACAATTGCACTAATCTCACATGCTAGTAAAGTAATGCTCAAAATTCTTCAAGCCAGGCTTCAACAATATATGAACCATGAACTTCCAGATGTTCAAGCTGGTTTTAGAAAAGGCAGAGGAACCAGAGATCAAATTGCCAACATCCGCTGGATCATGGAAAAAGCAAGAGAGTTCCAGAAAAACATCTATTTCTGCTTTATTGACTATGCCAAAGCCTTTGACTGTGTGGATCATAATCAACTGTGGAAAATTCTCAAAGAGATGGGAATACCAGAACACGTGATCTGCCTCTTGAGAAATCTGTATGCAGATCAGGAAGCAAGAGTTAGAACTGGACAAGGAACAACAGACTGTTTCCAAATAGGAAAAGGAGTACGTTAAGCCTGTATTATGTCACCCTGCTTATTTAACTTATATGCAGAGTACATCATGAGAAACGCTGGACTGGAAGAAACACAAGCTGGAATCAAGATTGCCGGGAGAAATATCAATTACCTCAGATGTGCAGATGACACCACCCTTATGGCAGAAAGTGAAGAGGAACTAAAAAGCCTCTTGATGAAAGTGAAAGTAGAGAGTGATGAAGTTGGCTTAAAGCTCAACATTCAGAAAACGAAGATCATGGCATCCAGTCCCACTACTTCATGGGAAATAGATGGGGAAACAGTGTCAGACTTTATGTTTTCTGGGCTCCAAAATCACTACAGATGGTGACTGCAGCCATGAAATTAAAAGATGCTTACTCCTTGGAAGGAAAGTTATGACCAACCTAGATAGCATATTCAAAAGCAGAGGCATTACTTTGCCAACAAAGGTCCATCTAGTCAAGGCTATGGTTTTTCCTGTGGTCATGTATGGATGTGAGAGTTGGACTGTGAAGAAGGCTGAGCGCCGAAGAACTGATGCTTTTGAACTGTGGTGTTGGAGAAGACTCTTGAGAGTCCCTTGGACTGCAAGGAGATTCAACCAGTCCATTCTGAAGGAGATCAGCCCTGGGATTTCTTTGGAAGGAATGATGCTAAAGCTGAAATTCTAGTACTTTGGCCACCTCATGCAAAGAGTTAACTCACTGGAAAAGACTCTGATGCTGGGAAGCTTTGGGGGCAGAGGAGAAGGGGACGACAGAGGATGAGATGGCTGGATGGCATCACTGACTCGATGGATGTGAGTCTGAGTGAACTCCGGGAGTTAGTGATGGACAGGGAGGCCTGGCATGCTGTGATTCATGGGGTCGCAAAGAAGCGGACATGACTGAGCGACTGATCTGATCTGATCTGATCTGATACATTAGTGATGGGCTAGCAGGTAAAGAATCCACCTGCTTTGCAGGAGACACAGGAGATGCAGGCTGGAATCCTGGGTCGGGAAGATCCCCAGGAGGAGGACATGGCAACCCACTCCAGGATTCTTGCCTGAAAAATGCCAGGGACAGAGGAACCTGGTGGGCTACAGTCCGTGGGGTCACAAAGAGTCAGACACGACTAAGGGAATGAGCAGGGACACACATATTAGCAAAAGTGAATTATATGAAATTATCTGCAAAAACAATAATAATAAAGTATTATCATTTAAATTATTATATGAAATAATAAAAAATTATTATCACAGACATAATGCTGAGTAAAAAAATGACACGGAATAAAGTATAAACAGAATAAACCCCTTAGATAAATTTCAAAGACATAAAATACTGATTCGTATGTAACTTACAGATTCTTACACAAGTCTAAAACTGAAAATGGAATGAAAGTGAGTAAACACTGGAACTTTGGGATTATGTTTTCCCAGACCTGGTAGGGAAAGAATGATAAAATCTGGAAAAATAACACAGGGACTTAAAAATTCTCAGAGAAAATCTGTCTCCTAAGGTAACAGTTTCACGCTAGATGACTCATTTTATTATTTCTCTAGATGCTTTATATATCCATCACAAATACTTTCTATTGTTCAAAGTTGTTCTTGTTAATATAAAATAGCTACTCTGTTAATTTGCAACTGCAGTGAAGCTGTGACTGACGTACAGCAAGTTGTGTATTTCATTACCTGAGAGGGAAGGATGGAGGGGAGGAGGCAAATAGACAAAATAAAAAGCAAAGAAGTTATTGATGTCTAACTGCTTTTTTTTTTAAAGAAATGATGAAAGAGCCTAATCAGGAAAAAAGACAATTCAAAGTCTGGAATCCATGCTAGTTGTTTCACCAGCTTCCTGCCCTCCCAGTTAGACTCTCAGGTACCTGGAGACTGTGATGCCCACAGGAAGAGAGCACATCACAAGGAGGCGCTGAGGGGGAGGAGAGCCTGAGAGGAAAACGCCTCTGCTCTGCTTTCTCCCTGAGCCAGCCATGTGCCTGGTCTCCTGTGCTGTGTGGCTCTTTTTATCTGGGGAGCAGTGAGGTGAAATTTCTTGGATTCTAGATTCAGACTTTCTCCTGTGCTGCAAAATCAGGCTCTTCAAGGGCTTTTTGTGAACTTCTGTCTTCCTTACAGGCTCCATGGACACTGAGGTCACTCAGAGTCCAAGTCAATCTGGTCAAAGGAAAAGGCAGAAGCAAAATGGATTGGTGTCCCCATAAAAGGACATATTAATGTTTACTGGTATCGCAGGAAGCTGGAAAGAAGCATTTGAGTTCTTGGTTTACTTTCAGAAGCAAGACATTGTGAAAGGCACAGAAGTGTTCAAAGAGCGATTTTCAGCTGAGTGCCACCAAAACTCACCCTGCAGCTGGGAAATCAACTCCACCGAGCAGCGGACGCGGCTCTGTATTTCTGTGCAGCAGCCAGTCCACAGTGCTGCGCGTCAGCTTTCTTAGAACACAAACTCACGTGGCACCCAGCTCAGGAAATCAGTGGTGTCGTAGGAGGGTAAGAATTAACAGAAACCCACTGAAAGAGCATAAAGCAGAAGGAAAAACCTGTAAAATGGCCACACAGGATGACAGAAGGGGAGGTGTAAAACAGTGGGGTGGAACACAAACCAAGGACGGGGCAGGAAGCTGTAAGGGGTTCAGATTCCCCAGCTGGCAGGGTATTGTCAAAGGGAGACACAGGATGGACCTTGATGGGTTCCTAATAATCTTTATTAAGAAGTGTAATTTTGAGTTTTCACCTGGCAAAAACTGTGTCTTCAGAATAAGGATAATCAAGAGAGCACCCTGATCACCTTGCTCAGCACAATTAATTGATACCAGACCCACGATCTTAGGGTTCAGGCTGCTTCTCTCAGCTGTCCCTGCAAGGAGCTGAGCAAGAAATCAGCAACTCCCTAGGTCCTGAATACTACAATTACACAACCTTAAAAGCAAAAACTCTGCAATAAAATGCACCCAATTTGAGTATATGTTTCAACACTTTTTGAGGAGATTTTGCACCTGTATAGATAGCTGGCCGGAGAAGACAATGGCACCCTACTCCAGTACTCTTGCCTGGAAAATCCCACAGAAGGAGGAGCCTGGTAGGCTGCAGACATGGGTTGCTAGGGTTCTGACATGACTGAGTGACTTCACTTTTTACTTTTCACTTTCATGCACTGGAGAAGGAAATGGCAACCACTCCAGTGTTCTTGGCGGAGAATCCCGGGGATGGGGGAGCCTGGTGACCTGCCGTCTATGAGGTTGCACAGAGTAGGACACGACTGAAGCGACGTATCAGCAGAGGTAGCTGGCATGACAATCAAGACACAGAATACTTCTCCCTCCCCT